>NC_060122.1:103622370-108622370 GCF_021461395.2 Schistocerca americana | reverse complement strand
TCTCATGACTTTTATGAGTCAGTGTTTCTACGAAAATTACAAATAGCATACTGGACAACAGATGTCCTTGCTTTACCAATCTTTTTACTGTGTATTCCTCTGTCAAATAACTTTTAAGTTGATCTCTTGAGAACATGTATATGTTAACAGATAAAACTATATTTGTTCTTGATTTAGGAAAGTGAAGTTCACCCCTCAGTTATTCATAGCTGTCTTTTTCAAAGGCACAGTCTGAATCAGTATTGAAGATGTCAGTGCTTTGTTTTGGTTTCTTTGTACATGTAGATGGCAATTTCTTTGTGTCCCTATTCCTGTTGATGTTGGAGGTTTCCCTGAAAATACCATAGTTCGAAGGTCAGAAATTATGTGTAGCTTCTTGTTTCAATCTTGATTTTTATAACCCTGAAATACTCATCACATATATGCCATTATTTAGTGTAGAATCATGTGAAATCTAGATATCGATTTCATGGTAGATTTTGTTATTGTGGCTTTCATTTCAGCTTATCTCATATACACTGTCAATGCAGTTTTGCTTTATTTGCTTAACTTCTGTCTGTGGCCGTTTTAACAAAGCAGTTATCTATGTATTACTGGTCAGTAGGTCTGGATGGTTTCAGGTCATTTTATGGTTGCTGACAGTTGTTTCCGTATTTGTCCCTACATTCTTTGATCTTCTCTCTATAAATGGTAAAGATCACAATTCTCACTACATTGATATGCATGGTTTTGCATCTACCAATATTCTTTGTGTGTGTGTGTGTGTGTGTGTGTGTGTGTGTGTGTGTGTGTGTGTGTGTGTGTGTGTGTCTGTTTTGTAATTCATGTGATTTCTTCCTAACTGTCTTTATATCTTCTACTCTCTTAGCATCATTTTTTGTTTGTTTGTAACTCTTATAAGGCACTGTAATAAAAGTTGATGGTACCCTGTCACCCTTTGTACATTTGATATGAAGCATTGAGTGTGAGTCATATAAAATAATTTTTTCCTTTTCCAGTAGGAGAATTCAACACTGATATTTGTTCCAACAACTTTTTTGTCAAGTTCTGACCATCATCTTATTACTGCTAAATTACAATCATGATTTGTCACAGGCTTTTAGATTGTGCTTCCACAGGCTTTATTAATTTTTGTGCTTTCTAACTTCATCTCAATACGGTTTACACACAGAACTTTCTCAGTTCATCCACACAACACCGAGTCCAACCTACCACTCTCTGGTCCTAAAAAGCTTTACATTAAAGATGTTAAATCTCAGCCACTCTGAACTCAAAGTGAGCATTTCCAAATAATAATTTTTCTTTATAAAGTTTCAATTCAAATTTATATCAGCATTACTCTAACCTGTTTGTGCTAATATGTAAATATTTATCACATAGATGATTTTGTTTTTGTGGTGCCCATCATTAACAGATGTATTGATTAAAAGGAAAACCTCATATAGAAATGTAAAAAAAAATTACAGAGACAGATGGGCTGGCCAGTACTGAGCGTTGCTCAGTACAGCCGCCAGTCACACAAAAGTGATGATAAGAAATAAAACCTGTCTATCCAAAACATGTTTCTTCATCAGACAGGATGGAGGGAAAAATGGGGAAATAAGGGAAAATTGATGCAGGTCACTCACAACCTAGGTTATGAAGGTCAAGGGGAAGGCACGTGAAGATGGAGTAAAGGGTCTCACAGGGAAGTCAAAGGTAGCACATGGCAGCTACAGAGCAATGAAGATAGATTAAGAATTGAAGAGGTATATGTGACGTGAATAATACATTTTGAGTATAGTTTCAGCTGTCTGAGACTGCAGATGTGTGTGCAAGTTGTGCTTGCGTGAGTGTGTGTGTGCGTGTGTGTATGTGTGTCTACTGCTGACAGGCCTTAATGGCCAAAAGCTATGATTGTGTCAATCTTTTTATTGTGCCTATTGTGGCTCAGCATCTCCGCTATATGGTGAGTAGCAACTTTCCTTCTCTCGTATTGATGAATAATACTAAGTAAGAAGAGAAAGGTAACAAAAATAAATAATGAAATGCGATGAAAAATAAAGTCTGAAAAATGGGAGTAACACACACGCACACGTGCCCACACACGCACGCACACACACACACACACACACACACACACACACACACACACACACACACACCTATATACTGGGTGATCAAAAAGTCAGTATAAATTTGAAAACTGAATAAATCATGGAATAATGAAGATAGAGGGGTACAAATTAACACACATGCTTGGAATGACATGGGGTTTTATTACAACTAAAGGAATACAAAAGATCAAAAAATGTCCGACAGATGGCCCTTCATCTGATCAGAATAGCAATAATTCGCATAACAATGTAAGACAAAGCAAAGATGATGTTCCTTACAGGAAATGCTCAAATGTCCACCATCATTCCTCAACAACAGCTGTAGTCGAGGAATAATGTTGTCAACAGCACTGTAAAGCATGTCTGGAGTTATGGTGAGGCATTGGCATTGGATGTTGTCTTTTAGCATCCCTAAAGATGTTGGTCAATCACGATACACTTGTGACTTCAGGTAACCCCAAAGCCAATAATCGCATGGACTGAGGTCCTGGGACCTGGGAGGCCAAGCATGGCGAAAGTGGTGGCTGAGCACACGATCATCACCAAACGACATGCGCAAGAGATCTGTCGGACATTTTGTGAACTTTTTTTTCTAATAAAACTCCATGTCGTTCCAAGCATGTGTGTTAATTTTTACCTCTTTATCTACATTATTCCCTGGTTTATTAAGTTTCAAAATTTATACTGATTTTTTGGTCACCCGGTATATTGGACACAAACATGTGGAGGGGAAAAAACGAGTAAAGACCAAAGAGGAGAAGAGAGTAGAGGTTAACACATGTACAGGGGGATGGTGGCAGGAGATCAGCTTATGGACAAGGTCTGCAGGGTAGCTGCAGAACAGGAAAGCACTAGACAGGTTTTTGGCGTAGGTACTGGGGGATTTGTCATTCGAGCAGATACATTTATCATGCATACCTAGGCTGTAAGGAAGGGAGCATTTGATGTGGAAATGATGGCAGCTATAAAAGTAAAGTTGCTGCTGTTTGTGGGTTTGACAGATGTCGACAGATGTGACTGTCAAAAGTGAAGTAATTATAGTTGAGGATGAAAGTAGCAAATATAATAATGGAGGATATTTTACAGAAGCTTTCAGGTGGGCTTTGGGATAGGTTGTGGTCAATGGGAGAGAGACCATGGCTATGTGGGGTGATGGTGTAGGGAGATGTGGCATCTGTGGTGAAAAGGGAGGGTTCAGGTGGAAGAGGCATGAGGATGAATTTGAGTTGCTCCAGGATGTGGTTTATGTCTTTGATATAGGATGGGAGGTTGTGGGTGATAGGTTGGAGGTGGTGGTCTACAGAGCTGAGATGCATTCCATTGGGGCTTTGAAGCTTGCTATGATATGGTGGCCAGGATGGTTTTCTTTGTGGACCACTTTCACAAAGCGACTCTCCTCCCCTCCCCCAAAACATTCTCTTGCAGCCGTTACAGGAATCCTCACATCCAAGATCACGTCACAATCTTTCTTGAAGAGCTGCATTAATGCAGCTGAATTTCATGCCATTTTGGAGTTGAGAGCAGCCCACTCTGTTACCATCCTCCCAGCAGATAAAGGCCCCACAGCTCTGGTACTTGACTGTGGGAAGTTTGTGGCAGTGAGGCTGTGTCAACCAGCAGACTCCTCAATCTACAAAGCTGTTGCCTCCATGCTCCCATTCCCTTTATCCAGGCCGAGTTGCAGAAAATGTTGCAGAAAATCGTAGGCCCCTCACAAGGTCTCACAACTAACTTCATATATATACTCACTCCACCTGAACTATGAATCTCTATGTTCTACCTGTTACCCAAAATCCACAAAGTGAACCATCCCGGTCACCCACTGTAGCAGTCTTCAAGGCCCCAATGCAATGCATCTCAACTCTGGTAGACCACCACTTCCAACCTATTACCCTCAACCTCCCAGTTGGTTAGTTACTCAACTGTAAAACTTCCCCTTCTTAAAACTTTTTGGCGTGTTTTGGGAATCCCCATGTAAATATAAATATTTTTTTAACTTGTTCATTTGACTATTGTAATTTTTAGTTTTTTGATTTTGCTGTTTTTTATGTTAATTTTTAAAATGTAATAAAAAATGTTGATTTTTATCATCACATGCATCCATAGTAGGGCTGTTGTATGATGATTGAATCAGTCAGTGATTAGCTATTAAGATGTAAGCTTCATTGCAAATCTCTTGGTGGGCATCAATCATTTTGTTAACATTGTGTAGTCAGTCAGTTAATCCATGTGTTCCTGTCAGTCAATTAATTCATGTTCAACTATTAAAATGTTTCATCCTTTGTGATTAAGCCATAAAATATACATTTCTTATCTAGTATGAATATTAGTATGCCACCAGATGACTGTAATATAGTGTCTATGAATATATGTGGTATAAATAAGCATGAAGAAATTGAACATTAATTACTACAGTGTGGTATACATTACTTGATATATGTCTGTAAGATACTTTCATAGCAGGAAGATCGTCAGCATCAAGCGATAGTGCAGCCACCAAAGGTTTTATGCCAAGTAAGCAAAGTTATTTTTGGTGACAGTTGGGTAGAGTGTCTTCCAGTCTTGGCACCACTAAAGGAATTTGCAAACTCTGAAGCACTAGACATTAACTATATATAAACAGTGTTTACAAAACATTCACAGCAGGCAATTGATGACAAAGCAATACGAACATGAGAGGAACATCAAGGATGGAACCGTGTTGCCAACCAACCACTGAGGAAGCAGAAAAGCCAAGAGGTAATGAGCCATATTGGGATGTCTGTACTCTGGTGTGGGAAGTCTGAAAGCCTGCTGCATTAGATGGTACTGCTACATCTTCAAGTACTGGTGTCACTGCTGCAGCACTGGCTGCCACCAGATGACTGTAATATAGTGTCTATGAATATATGTGGTATAAATAAGCATGAAGAAATTGAACATTAATTACTACAGTGTGGTATACATTACTTGATATATGTCTGTAAGATACTTTCATAGCAGGAAGATCGTCAGCATCAAGCGATAGTGCAGCCACCAAAGGTTTTATGCCAAGTAAGCAAAGTTATTTTTGGTGACAGTTGGGTAGAGTGTCTTCCAGTCTTGGCACCACTAAAGGAATTTGCAAACTCTGAAGCACTAGACATTAACTATATATAAACAGTGTTTACAAAACATTCACAGCAGGCAATTGATGACAAAGCAATACGAACATGAGAGGAACATCAAGGATGGAACCGTGTTGCCAACCAACCACTGAGGAAGCAGAAAAGCCAAGAGGTAATGAGCCATATTGGGATGTCTGTACTCTGGTGTGGGAAGTCTGAAAGCCTGCTGCATTAGATGGTACTGCTACATCTTCAAGTACTGGTGTCACTGCTGCAGCACTGGCTGTGAAGTCGCACAGCCTATCAGTGCCCATGGTTGCTCTTTAAAGCTAGCAGCACAGCAGCTCAATCTTCATTCATGATTCTGCTGCACTCTTGTATCATTCTCAGTACACATCATTGTTTCAATCACAATATTTGCTATGCCTTAAGTTTTTGCTCTTGGATTACTTGATGGGCTTGTTATTCTTCTGTAACATCTCCATTGTTGTCTTTCTCTTGGTGTGGTTCTCCTTTTGTTCTCAGCGACTCACTGTTGACAGCCTTGGATGGGTGGCCAGTTTCTGCAGATTCTCGAGCCATTCCCTGTCTAGTCTGATTCTAGCCACTGTAATTGACGATGAGGAGAAAGGCTAGCAGCATCCTATCACCACAAGACTTGTGGAGTTCATTTAACAGCACCAGTAACGTATACTCCTGCAGCAGCAATTACAGCAGCAGATCCAGCAGCAGTTTGAGAAACAGCAGCAGAAAACTGAATTGTTCTGAGGAGAATTCAACTTTTGAAGGATCAAATGTTCAAATGTATGTGAAATCCTATGGGACTTAACTGCTAAGTTTATCAGCCCCTAAGCTTACACACTACTTAACCTAAATTTACCTAAGGACAAACACACACACCCATGCCCGAGGGAGGACTCAAACCTCCGCCGGGACCAGCTGCACAGTCCATGACTGCAGTGCCTTAGACTGCTTGGCTAATCCCGCACAGCAAGGATCAACTGCAAGTTCCTGGTGCCCACACCATGCAGGCGGTTGTCACTTTCCAGGCAGATTGCTGCCCATCCATGTTTGTGCCTTTTAACAATGCTACCTGTATTTGCAGTGGCTGAAACAGCACTTCATTGCCTTGTAGGTCTGTGATGATGCGCTCCAAGAGTCACTCTTCCTTTCTCCCTTAGAGATGTTTTTCTTACTTGAGAAATTGGGCCCTCTTTCAAATCCAGTTGCACTCACTTAGAGGGGATGTGCTCACTGCTTTCAGACTGTTATTCACACTGATTGCATGTGGTCACATTGCATCCTAAGTTTCATCAATACCACAAGCAACCTGGTCATGCGTTTCGCTCGTGGGTGACAGATTTCCAAGGGTTGAGTCACCATTGTGAATGCACTTGTGGGAATTCAGCTTACAGTTCATATGGTGGTCCAGTTGGCTCCTGATCCAAAAGAATGCACAGCAGTCCTAAAGCTGGATAACCCTTCCTTTAGCAATATTTTGAAAATCAAACATTTCAAAAGAGTTGTACCAGTTGTCTGTCCCACAGTTCATCCACAAGTAGCAACAGTCCAGTCCCCCATCATGCCCTAGGGCTCAGACTACTCATATGTCTTTTTCCCTGTGGTGGACCCATGATTAATCTTTTTTCAACATGTTGAAGGCATCTGTATAGACAGCCACATCCCACCGGGCAGGGCAGTGCAGTGAGGTCTCTTGTTATATCCCAACTGCTTCATAGCACACCCATGGGTGGACTGTCTGGATTGCTGAGCCCACTGCATCCATTTTGGGAGAGATAGGTACCTCCACAGTCTGCCATACTGTCAGGACAATGGACACGACTCCCCACATGTGTCAAGGAACAGTGCACAAACTTAAGGCAGTTTTCCTCATTCTACTAAGTTGTTAATCAACCTGACAATTGTGAACCAAAAAGTTCATTTCCAAATGGACACAGGAGCTACCATTTCCTTGGTAAACCTCCAGATGTATGATCCGTCTATGTCCCCTGAATTGGTCCCACCCTCCTGTATGTTATCACATTTTTTGAACATTACGTTTATCTCTGGAATCAGTTCACAATCACAGATGCCTACAAAAAGCCACACAGCTCATAATGCTATTTGTGGCTGATAGTCACTCAGCCAGCAACATTCTCGGTCTGGATGCCCTCTCATTCTTTGGATTCTCCATCACTGATGAGATTCATCTCATCCCGGTCACAGTTCCCTTTCAGAAATTTGATGACCTTTGTGTTGCTTTTGCACCTATATTTGATACCAGCCTTTGGTGTGCCACAGATTTCCAGGCTTATATCTTGAAGCCTGGAGATACTGACAGATTTTAGATAGATTATATAATGGTAAGACAGAGATTTAGGAACCAGGTTTTAAATTGTAAGACATTTCCAGGGGCAGAATGTGGACTCTGACTACAATCTATTGGTTATGAACTGTAGAGTAAAACTGAAGAAACTGCAAAGAGGTGGGAATTTAAGGAGATGGGACCTGGATAAACTGACTAAACCAGAGGTTGTACAGAGTTTCAGGGAGAGCATAAGGGAACAAATGGCAGGAATGGGGGAAAGAAATACAGTAGAAGAAGAATGGGTAGCTTTGAGGGATGAAGTAGTGAAGGCAGCAGAGGATCAAGTAGGTAAAAAGATGAGGGCTAGTAGAAATCCTTGGGTAACAGAAGAAATATTGAATTTAATTGATGAAAGGAGAAAATATAAAAATGCAGTAAATGAAGCAGGCAAAAAGGAATACAAACATCTCAAAAATGAGATTGACAGGAAGGCAAAATGGCTAAGTAGGGATGGCTAGAGGATAAATGTAAGGATGTAGAGGCTTATCTCACAAGGGGTACGATAGATACTGCCTACAGGAAAATTAAAGAGACCTTTGAAGAAAGGAGAACCACTTGTATGAATATCAAGAGCTCAGATGGAAACCCAGTTCTAAGCAAAGAAGGGAAAGCAGAAAGATGGAAGGAGTATATAGAGGGTCTATACAAGGGCGATGTACTTGAGCACAATACTATGGGAAAATGAAGAGGATGTAGATGAAGGTGAAATGGGAGATATGATACTGCGTGAAGAGTTTGACAGAGCACTGAAAGACCTGAGTCGAAACAAGGCCCCGGGAGTAGACAACATTCCATTAGAACTACTGACGGCCTTGGAAGAGCCAGTCCTGACAAAACTCTACCATCTGGTGAGCGAGATGTATGAGACAGGCGAAATACCCTCAGACTTTGAGAAGAATATAATAATTCCAATCCCAAAGAAAGCAGGTGTTGACAGATATGAAAATTACCGAACTATCAGTTTAATAAGTCACAGCTGCAAAATACTAACGCGAATTCTTTACAGACGAATGGAAAAACTAGTAGAAGCCAACCTTGGGGAAGATCAGTTTGGATTCCGTAGAAATATTGGAACACGTGAGGCAATACTGACCCTACGACTTATCTTAGAAGCTAGATTAAGGAAGGGTAAACCTACGTTTCTAGCATTTGTTGACTTAGAGAAAGCTTTTGACAATGTTGACTGGAATACTCTCTTTCAAATTCTGAAGGTGGCAGGGGTAAAATATAGGGAGCGAAAGGCTATTTACAATTTGTATAGAAACCAAATGGCAGTTATAAGAGTTGAGGGGCATGAAAGGGAAGCAGTGGTTGGGAAGGGAGTGAGTCAGGGTTGTAGCCTCTCCCCGATGCTATTCAATCTGTATATTGAGCAAGCAGTGAAGAAAACAAAGAAAAATTCGGAGTAGGTATTAAAATTCATGGAGAAGAAATAAAAACTTTGAGGTTTGCCGATGACATTGTAATTCTGTCAGAGACAGCAAAGGACTTGGAAGAGCAGGTGAACGGAATGGACAGTGTCTTGAAAGGAGGATATAAGATGAACGTCAACAAAAGCAAAACGAGGATAATGGAATGTAGTCGAATTAAGTCGGGTGAAGCTGAGGGTATTAGATTAGGAAATGAGACACTTGAAGTAGTAAAGGAGTTTTGCTATTTGGGGAGCAAAATAACTGATGATGGTCATAGTAGAGAGGATATAAAATGTAGACTGGCAATGGGAAGGAAAGCATTTCTGAATATTAACATCGAGCAGCATAGATGTAAGTGTCAGGAAGTTGTTTCTGAAAGTATTTGTATGGAGTGTAGCCATGTATGGAAGTGAAGAGTGGACGATAAATAGTTTAGACAAGAAGAGAATAGAAGCTTTCGAAATGTGGTGCTACAGAAGAATGCTGAAGATTAGATGGGTAGATCACATAACTAATGAGGAGGTATTGAATAGAATTGGAGAGAAGAGAAGTTTGTGGCACAACTTGACTAGAAGAATGGATCAGTTGGTAGGACATGTTCTGAGGCATCATGGGATCACCAATTTTGTATTGGAGGGCAGCGTGAAGGGTAAAAATCGTAGAGGGAGGCCAAGAGATGAATACACCAAGCAGATTCAGAAGGATGTAGGTTGCAGTAGGTACTGGGAGATGAAGAAGCTTGCATAGGATAGAGTAGCATGGAGAGCTGCATCAAACAAGTCTTAGGACTGAAGACCGCAACAACAACAACATCTTCTCATGGAAGATAGGTTAAGAAAAGGCAAACCCATGTTTATAGTATTTGTAAACTTAAAGAAGGTTTTTAACAATGTTGACTGGAATATTTTCTTTCAAATTCTAGAAGTGACAGGGGTAAAATACAGGGAGCAAAAGGCTATTTACAATTTGTACAGAAATAAGATAATGATTATAAGAGTCAAGGGGCACGAAAGGGAAGCAGTGGTTGTGAAGGGAGTGAGACAGAGTTGTAGCCTCTCCCTGATGTTATTCAATCTGTATATTGAGCAAGCAGTAAAGGAAATATAAGAACAATTTGGAGTAGGAATTAAAGTCCAGTGAGAAGAAATAAAAACTTTGTGGTTTGCTGATGACATTGTAATTTCGTCAGAGACAGCAAATGACCTGGAAGAGCTGAACAGAATGGACAGTGTCTTGAAAGGATGATAAAAGATGAACATCAACAAAAGCAAAACGAGGATAATGCAATGTATTCTAAATAAATCAGGTTAGGCAGAGGGAATTAAGATTAGGAAATGAGACACTAAAGTAGTAAATGAGTTTTGCTATTTGGACAGCAAAATAACTGATGATGGTCAAAGTGGGGAGGATATAAAATGTAGAATGGCAATGGCAAGAAAAGCATTTCTGAAGAAGAGAAATTTGTTAGTGTTGAATACAGGTTTAACTGCCAGAAAGTCCTTCCTTAAAGTATTTGTATAGAGTGTAGCCATGTATGTAAGTGAAACATGGATGAGAAACAGTTTAGAAAAGAAGAGAATAGAACCTTTTGAAATTTTGTGCTACATAAGAATGCTGATGATTAGATGGTAGATCACATAACTAATGAGGAGGTACTGTATTGAATTGGGGAGAAGAGAACTTTGTGGTACAACCTGACTATAAGAAGAGATCAATTGGTAGGACACATTCTGAGGCATGAAGGGATCACCAATTTAGTACTGGAGGGAAGCATTGGAGGTAAAAATCACCTAGGAAGACCAAGAGATGAATACAGTTAGCAGTTTCAGAGGGATGCAGGTTTCAGTAGTTACTCAGAGATGAAGAGACTTGCAGATGATAGAGTAGCGTGGAGAACTGCATCAAACCAGTCTTTGGACGGAAGACCACAACAATATATCTTCTTGTGTCAAGACACAGTCTCCTGTTTCTGTTGGGCACAACCTGTACTCATGTCTCTACAGATAGCCGATAAGTGGGAATGTGATCACCTTCGTGAGCCTGGGGTGACTGAAAATGTTGAAACTAGTAGATGGGCCAATCGCCAATGGCTCCCTATGGTTCTGCAAAGACTTTAAATTGACAATCAGTGCCCATGCACAAGTGGAAATATATCCCATACCACATCCAGAGGACCTCTTCACAAAGCTTGTATGAGATAAATATTTTTTCAAGATAGAGCATGCCGATGCATATTTGCAGATCCCACTGGACCAGAAGTCACAGTGTCATGATTTTTAATACTTCCTTTGGATTATACAATTACAAGCACTTGCCTTTTTAGATCTCTTCTGCTCCAGCAATCTTCCAGAGATACCTGAAACAGTTAACCATGCCTATCCTCTGACAACTTTATTATCTGCATAATAGGTGTCAAGAACACCTGTGAAAGCCTTTGCATGCTCTTTACTGTCTTGCATGATGAAGAACTCAAGTTCCACTTATGTGAATGCCAGGTTTTTCAGGAGCTAGTGTAATACCTCAGACACTTGCTCAACAAAGAAGGGACCCAGCCCATTGAGTGCAACATTGAATCTATTGACTCTTTACCCCACCCCCTGTACGCTTTTTTGAGAAAGTTTCAATTATAACTCTAAATTCCTCCTACAGTTGACCCATATTATATATCTGCTAAATCTGTTGCACTAGAAAGGCATTCAGTAAGGGTGGACAATGTCTGTGAGCACAGTTTCACACAGCTGAAATATCCGCTGTGCTCAGAACCCTGCTTTATGCTCTTTCCCCCCATTACATGCACTAGTTTGAGCTACAGATGACTCTCCGTATGGCAATGCTGCAGTGCTGGTGCATAGGAATGATGACAGTACTGTGCAACCAATTGGTTTTGCATCAAAGACACTGAATCCTTCTCAAGAGAACTACTTGCAAACAGAGAAGGAAAGTTTGGTGATTATGTTTCCAATTAAAAAGTTCCATGTTTACCTGTTCAAAACCAAGTTTATCCTCGTTACAGGTCACAAACCACTGGTGATGTTCTTCGAGCCATGCTCCCTGCTTCCAGAGTGAACAACACAAAGGGTCCAGTGTAGGATGCTTTTCCTCAGCTCCTGTAATTATGCCATTCAATACAAGCCCACAGCACAATACACAAATATGGATGTTGTATCTCACATACCTTTGAGACCAGACCCAGTTTTTGATCAGCCTGAACTCTCATTTTTCTACAATGACACGGAACGGTAGCACACCTTGGACAGGTTTCCCATTATGGTTGTCAAAATCACTGCAGACTCATGCTGGGACCCTGACTTACAGCGTGTCATGCACTTTGTGCTCCATGGGTAGCCCACTTATTTTTCATAGAATGCCATTCCAGAGCTCTGCGCCTGACTCGCTTTTCCCACCATTTGTCAGTCATCATGAGTGTTCTCCTGCTTGACACAGAGGCAGATACTCACTGTGTTGTCATCCCAGTTACCATGCAGCTGCAGGTCTCAGAATACCTCCATTGTTGACAATGGAGTATGTCACAGATGAAAGCCCTTGTGAAGTGAAATGCCTACTAGCCAGAAGAGATATGAAGGATTAGGAAGCCATTGTCCACAGCTGTTCAGCTTGCGCCTAGTGCCAGGCTGCTCTTCCCCAGTCTTTTGCCCCTCCCTGTCGTACCTGGGACCGGACCATATACATGTGGACTTTGGTAGCCCCTTTTGGGCTCTGTATCACTCATTGTTGTAGACACTTAACTCTTTTAAGTACCCATATGTGGTCAGCATTATGACCACCACCAGTGATGTCATAATTGAAGCCCTCATCCAGATTCCAGCCATCAAAGGGCTTCACCAAACCATTGTGTCAGGCAGTAGGCACCAATTCATAGCAATGGCTTTCTAACGATTCTGCACCTCAAGCAGCATAAAAAACCTATTTTGCCCACAGTTTCACCAATTCAATGGTGAATGAGAGTGTATGGTGTGGATGTTAAGCAGCAAATGTTGAAAGTGGTGGGAACCACCGCCACTACAGTTGCACTCATGATGTTTCTGGTCACTTACAGGACCACCCATGTCCATGACCAAAGCTTAGCAGCACTCCTCCATGGGTATGGTGTGGATGTTAAGCAGCAAATGTTGAAAGTGGTGGGAACCACCGCCGCTACAGCTGCAATCATAATGTTTCTGGACACTTACAGGACCACCCATGTCCATGACCAAAGCTTAGCAGAGCTCCTCCATGAGCAGCAGCTGTATACTCTCTCCATCTCCTCCCCCAGAGACTCCGGAACACCAGACCCAGCACTCCAGGCACCATTCGCTGGGCTTGGATGCCGGTTATGGTGCTTACCACGCCTGGCAGCACAGCATTTGACACTCTGAGGACTTTGGAGTGCCACCATACCAACTAACCCCTGTCCACAACTACTGATTGTCAGGCCTGGAATGCCTGCCCTTGCTGATCCCACCCCCACATGAAATAGCTTGCAATCAGGGCACCAGTAGATATTCCAGCATATGCAGATATGGAGGTGGTGGTCTCGCCAGAAGGCATGGAACTTGATGACAGCTGCTAGGCAGCACTGCTAAAACTGCTAGTGCTGGCATTGCCACTGTAATGCTGGCTGTAGGGCCATGCCCATCTTTCGGTGTTTGTGACTGCCCTTTAAAGCTAACACCACAGTGGCTCAGTCTTCAGTCGTGGTTCTGTTTTTGTATCGTTGTTTTTACACTTCATTGTTTTGGTCACAGTATTTGATATGCCTTAGGTTTTCACTCTTGGATTACTCTTTAGACTTTTATTCTGCTGTGCTGTCTCTGTTGTCTTTCTATCTTTTGTTCGTGCTCTCTTATTTTTTCTCAGTGACTTGCTGTTGACAGCCTTGGCTGGTCGTCAAATTTCCCCAGGCTCATGAGCTGTTCTTGGTCTAGTCAGATTCCAGTTACTGTAGAGTAGAAGACTTGAGCCAGTTGGAAGCTATGGATATTGTCGATGTTGGGAGATGACCAGATGTAAACAAACGGGTCCAGTGGGAGAATGAAATACATTGGGGGCAACAAGCAACACAACTAGAATTAAGGTGAAAGTGTTTATTTTATTAAGTGTTCAGCAACTGTTGACTAGAACAGAAACAGAGAAGTTGATAAGAGTGTGTCAGATAGTGGTAGCAAAGATTAAAAAGCAATGATTAAAACTATATTTTAATTAAAAGTGAAAGGAGCCAATAAACAATTCTAGCAGTGACATCAGAGAAATGACATCAGTAATTTGAATGCAAGATTGAAGCAAACTATCAGTGAAAATAATAATTTAAGGTCTTTGTCATTTGAAAACAGAATTGGGCCAAAAAATGGATAAGCTCAGTGGTGCTTTAAACAATAAAATTGACTCGCTGCAAGTTTGTCAGGAAAGTAAATTTGAAAATGTAAAAGAAAACTGGGAATCGAATTCAGTAATGAAAGGGCTTACAAGGCAAAGAAAATTGAAAGCCATTGTAGTGAGCAGATGGAAGGTGCTGTTGATTCTGTCAGGTCAGGTCATATCAGAAGAAGCAGCAATTCAAAGATGTTCTGATAATGGCAATAATTGTGAACTGATTCCTAATTCAGAGCAAACAGATAATGTCAATGTTAAGAATATGGAGGTAGTTGAGGAAATGGTTTATTCAAATAGTGATGCATTTGAAAACATTGTGACAGAATGCCAAGTTGAAGAGTAGTATAAAACACTAGTCACTGAGAGAAATTAAGTGCAGTTAGGTAAGACAAATGTAAGACATAGGCAGAGGTTGTCCGGATTAGGAAGGTAAAGGCTAGCAAAGTGGATTTTACCTAAGCAAATGAAACTGTCAATAATAGATGCATCTAAAAGAATCCAGAGTGTATGCAGGTCAGAAAGGTAAAGGCTAGCAAAGAAGATGTGCCAAAACAAATGAATTTGCCATGGAACTTGCTGTAATAGATGTATCTAATAGAACCTAGTACATTGTCCTCAATGACAAGTATTCATCAGAGGCAAAAGTGTCATTATAAGCACCACAGGGAAGAGAGATAGGACCGTTCTTGTTGTGTATATACATAAATGATATGATGGATAGGGTGAGATGCATTCTGCCATTGTTGCTGCTGATGCTGTAGCATGCAGGAATATTGTCATTGGGTGACAGTAGAAGGATACAGGATGACTTAGCAGAATCTCTATTTGCTATGATGAATGGCAGCTTGCTCTAAATGTAGGAAAATGTAAGTTAACACAGATGAACTGGGAAAACAATTCTATAGTATTTGAATACAGTATTAGTGGTGTGCTGATTGTCACAGACATGTTGATTAAAACCTACACACATGTTCTGCTAGCCACCATACATTGCATTCCTTTTCTGTTCCAATCTTAAACAGCAAAATGTATGTTGGCAGCAGTAGAAACATTTTTCAGGTGCCCCTAAATGCTGGTTCTCAAAATTTCCCTTCACAGATCCCAATTTGAGATCACAAAACATCTCCTTAATACTTTCATGCTGTTTGAACCTACTGGTTACAAACCTAGCAGCACATCCCTGAGTTTCTTTGATGTCTTCCTTTAATTCATACTGATGGGTATCCCAAACAGTCACCCACAGTGCTAAAAAATGAGTCACTAGCATTATACACGTCATATTCTTTGAGGATGACCTACACTTCCCAAAATTCTCCCAATAAAATGAAATTGAGCATTTGCTTTCCCTACTACCAACCTGACATGGCATTCCATTTCATATCATCTTACAGTGTTACACCTGGATATTTAATTGATGTGACTGGCAGGCAGGTAGCCTACTAATGCTGTATTCAAATGTTACAGTAATTTTTCCTACTCATCCACATTAACTTACATTTTTCTATGTTTAGAACAAGCTGGCATTCATTACACTAACTAAAAATTCTCCAAGTCTTTTTTGTATACTCCTGCAGTCACTCAGCAACAACACCATCCTGTAAACCACAGTGACATCAGTAAATAGCTGTAAATTGCTGCTCACCCCATCTGTCAGGTGTATACCTGGACTTAACATTGCAGCCCAATATGAAATGGAATGGGCATCTAAGGACAGAAGTAGGAAGGCGAATGGTCAACTTCAGATTATTGGGAGAATTGTAGTTCAACTGTATAGAGCATAATGAGACTGATACTTGAGTACTTCAAGAGTGTTTGGGATCGCTGCCAGATTGGATTACAGGAAGACATCGATGCAGTTCAGAAACATGCTGTTTGATTTGTTACTGGCTGGTTTGATCAGTATGTGACTGTTACATAGATGCTTTCTAAACTCAAATGGAAAGCACTGGTAGAAAGTCTACGTTCGTTATGTGAGACACTTTTGAGAAAAGTTAGAGAAGTGGCTTTTGCTGCTGACTGTAGATCATGTCTACTATTGACATCTTTAGTTGTCGGGTGTTCTGCTGGATATCAGCGTCGTACTTGCACGATATTTCGGTCACGTAGCTCGTAACCTTCATCAGGCGCGACCTGAGACTGATCCTCGAGTGGACCTGGTCCAGTGTTTATGCCTATGGCCTTCCCCCTCCACCAACGGCTGCAAGCGCTTCCTCTGTGGTCCGCGCCCATTCCCTGCGACCTGCTGGAGCGTTGCTGCTCCGTTTTCCGTCCGCTGCGGTTCTAGGTGTTCCCTCTGTGGTCCGCGCCCACCAACCCGCTCCTGGGGGATATCTATGGTCTGGGGTACCAAGCGTTCCCCCTGCGGTCTGCGCCCGCTCACCACGACCTGCTGGAGCATTGCCGCTCCGTTTTTCGTCTGCTGCAGCTCTGGATGTTCCCTCTGTGGTCCGTGCCCACCAGTCCCACTTCTGGGTGTTCCATCTTCGGTCTGGTGCGCCTGGCAGTCCGTCAGGGGCTCGTTTTCCATCTCCATGTCTCTGGTTCTTCTGTTTGTGTAGTGTTGCAGCTGGCCCCGTTGCTCCTTTAACAATTCCAGAGCCGGATCCCAGGCTCTGCTTAGCTGGTACCCCATGGCACGGTTCATAAGATCGTCAACCATTTTAATTTCTATCGATTCTCTTGTAACACTGTCCCAAAATCTGGGTGTTTGTGCTAGAATCTTCGTATCCTCATACTTCATGGCATGATCTAGTTCTAGACAGTGTTCAGCAATGGCTGACTTAGTCACCTGTCTTAATCTAGTGTGCCTCTGATGTTCTTTGCACCTGATCTCCACAGTTCTTGTCGTCTGGCCAATGTAGGACATGCCACATTGACAAGGTATATTGTAAATCCCTGGTTTTCATAACCCCAGGTCGTGTTTGACACTCCCCAGCAGTCCCCCGATCTTGTTGGATGGACAGAAAACACACTTGATATTGTGTTTACGGAGGATCCTACTGATTCTGGCAGAAATAGAGCCAGCATAGGGCAGATATGCCACCTTCTTTGCTTCATCTTGGTCTTCTTCAGGAACCTGTGGTATAGTGGCTGGTTGGAGTGCCCTCTCAATTTGTCTGTCCGTGTATCCATTCTTGGAGAAAACTGTTTTGAGACGTTCTATCTCTATAGGTAGATTCTCTTGGTCTGACAGGGCACGTGCTCTGTGGACCAAAGTCTTCAGAACCCAATTCTTCTTTGCAGGGTGGTGACAGCTGCTGGCCTGCAGATATAAATCAGTGTGTGTTGGTTTTCGGTACACACTGTGGCCAATTGATCCATCTGCTTTCCTCTGGACTAGTACATCCAGAAATGGCAGCTGGCCATTCTTCTCCAGTTCCATGGTGAACTTGATATTAGGGTGGCATGAGTTAAGATGTTCAAGAAACTCATTGAGCCTGTCCATCCCATGTGGCCAGATCACAAAGGTGTCATCCACATACCTAAAGAAGCATGTGGGTTTGAATGTGGCTGTCTCCAATGCCCTCTCCTCAAAACTCTCCATAACATGTTGGCAACCACAGGGGACAGTGGGCTGCCCATAGCTACACCTTCAGTTTGCTCGTAATATTGGTTTCTGTACAGGAAATATGTGGATGTCAGTGTATGACTGAACAGGTCCAACAGAGCACCGTCAAATTTCTCTGCAATCAGTTCTAGTGAGTCCTTCAGTGTGACCCTGGTGAACAGCGATACCACATCAAAACTAACCATGATGTCCGAATCTGTGATGTGCAGTTGCTTGAGGCGTTGCAGGAAATCTTCTGAGTTGCGGATGTGGTGAATACATTTGCCCACATATGGAGACAGGAGACCTTTCAAGTACTTGCTGTTGTGTACGTAGGTGCCCCAATATTTTTGACAGTTGGACGTAGGGGCACGGCCTCCTTGTGTATTTTAGGCAGACCATACAGTCTAGGTGGCACTGGCGCTTTTTCCTGTAGTTGTCTGATGATCTTATCGGGCATCCCTGTTTCCTTCAAGAGAGCACTAGTCTCCTTGGCCACCTTCTCCGTGGGGTCACACTCCAGAATTCTGTATGCAGGGTCCTCCAGAAGTTGGCGCACTTTCTCATCATAATCCACCCACTGCAAGATGACAGTGGAGTTCCCTTTGTCTGCTGGCAGTACCACAATGCTGTTGTCTTCCCAGAGTTTCTTGAGTGCAAGTCTCTCCTCGGTTGTGATGTTCGATTTCGGCGGCCTGGCCTTGGTGAGGACCCTGCAGGCCTCTTGGCGGACTTCCTCTGCCACATTAGGTGGAAGTGTGGCTGCAACTTGCTCTACTGCACTGACGAAACCTGAAATGGGTACGTTTCTAGGGGTCGTAGCAAAGTTGAGACCCTTGCAAAGTACCTTTAAGGTTGTATCATCAAACTGTATGCCACTCAGATTCGTCACAGTGCGTGTCTCTTCCATCTGCTGTGCTTTCTTACTCATGCGCTCAAACTTTACAGATTGGCAAGATGAGGCATTCCTTCTAGCACACTCAGCTAAAGACCAGGAGGCACGGTCTACCCAATCCCAATCTTCTCTTGTTAAGGAGGCTGCCATGTACAGATCAATGTGTAACAGCTCCCTGGCCACAACATCTAACCTGTGGCACATATCTCGAATCCTCTCTCTCACCAGTGCCATGCTGGCTCTGCGTTTTATCTTGTTCGCCGCTCTGGAGTTGATGTGATGTTTAATTCTGGCAAATACTGGTACCACTTCTTCATCTCGACGCCTCAGCAAAAAACTGAGAGAACTCAGCATCTTCCCTTTCTTCTGCCAAAGCTTGTCCAGCTTCTTGATATTCTAATACATCTCCTCCCCGTAGAGACTTTTGATGTAACTCTTCAGGCTTTCCCAGCGATCTAATGACATCTTGGGTTGTCGGGTGTTGTGCCGGATATCAGCGTCGTACTTGCACAGTATTTCGATCACGTAGCTCGTAACCTTCATCAGGTGCGACCTGAGACTGCTCCTCGAGTGGACCTGGTCCAGTATTTATGCCTATGGCCTTCCCCCTCCACCAACGGCTGCAGGCGCTTCCTCTGTGGTCCGCGCCCATTCCCTGCGACCTGCTGGAGCGTTGCTGCTCCGTTTTCCATCCGCTGCGGTTCTAGGTGTTCCCTCTGTGGTCTGCCCCCACCAAACCCCCTCCTGGGGTTTCATCTACGGTTTGGGGTACCAAGCGTTCCCCCTGTGGTCCACGCCCGCTCACCACGACCTGTTGGAGCGTTGCCGCTCCGTTTTTCATCTGCTGCAGCTCTGGATGTTCCCTCTGCGGTCCGCGCCCACCAGTCCCACTACTGGGTGTTCCATCTTCGGTCTGGTGCGCCTGGCAGTCCGTCAGGGGCTCGTTTTCCATCTCCATGTCTCTGGTTCTTCTGTTTGTGTAGTGTTGCAGCTGGCCCCTTGCTCCTTTAACAATTCCAGAGCCGGATCCCAGGCTCTGCTTAGCTGGTACCCTGTGTCAGGTTCATGAGATCATCAACCATTTTAATTTCTATCGATTCTCTTATAACACTGTCCCAAAATCTGGGTGTTTGTGCTAGAATCTTGGTATCCTCATACTTCATGGTATGATCTAGTTCTAGACAGTGTTCAGCAATGGCTGACTTAGTCACCTGTCTTAATCTAGTGTGCCTCTGATGTTCTTTGCACCTGATCTCCACAGGCACACTAGATTATGACAGGTGACTAAGTCAGCCATCACTGAACACTGCCTAGAACTAGATCATGCCATGAAGTATGAGGATACCAAGATTCTAGCACAAACACCCAGATTTTGGGACAGTGTTATAAGAGAATCGATAGAAATTAAAATGGCTGACGATCTTATGAACCGTGACACAGGGTACCAGCTAAGCAGAGCCTGGGATCCGGCTCTGGAATTGTTAAAGGAGCAATGGGGCCAGCTGCAACACTACACAAACAGAAGAACCAGAGACATGGAGATGGAAAACGAGCCCCTGACGGACTGCCAGGTGCACCAGACCGATGATGGAACATCCAGAAGTGGGACTGGTGGGCGCGGACCGCAGAGGGAACATCCAGAGACGGAGCGGCAACGCTCCAACAGGTCGTGGTGAGCGGGCGCGGACCGCAGGGGGAACGCTTGGTACCCCAGACCGTAGATGAAACCCCAGCAGCGGGTTTGGTGGGCGCGGACCGCAGAGGGAACACCTAGAACCGCAGCGGACGGAAAACAGAGCAGCAACGCTCCAGCAGGTCGCAGGGAATGGGCGCGGACCACAGAGGAAGTGCCTGCAGCCGTTGGTGGAGGGGGAAGGCCATAGGCATAAATACTGGACCAGGTCCACTCGAGGAGCAGTCTCAGGTGGCACCTGATGAAGGTTACGAGCTACGTGACCGAAATATCGTGCAAGTACGACGCTGATATCCGGCAGAACACCTGACAACCCAAGATGTCATTAGATTGCCGGGAAAGCCTGAAGAGTTACATGTCTACTATTATTTTGTGTATGGATGATGAAGACAAGACCAGAGAAATTAGGGCTTGAATGGAGGCATAAGATAGTTGTTTTTCCTTCACTCCATTTGCGACAAGAATAGGAAAGGAAATGACTATTAGTGGTACAAGATACCCTCTGCTGTGTACCATATGCTGGCTTGCAGAGTGTGTTCATAGATGTAGATACAAGTATAAAATTTTCGAAGTTTACATCAGACTAAACAGTGTGCAGAAGGCAGATTTCAAAGATTATTCAATAAGTAGTGATAGGGTGTCTGTGAACTATGTTATGTCCAAAGATTTTGACCTGCATTGTATTATAATGAGTGGTTATAATTAAACTTTCCCTATTTAACACATTATAACATGGAAACTTATTATGGTACTTTGGTAGCATTTGTGGTGTCAGGGAATCCTGCATACTCGTTTTGCTAGATGAACATTGAAACAAATCATATTAATGACTTATATTACAAAAAGAAAAGGTACAATACTTAACTTGAACAATTACACAGATGTGTCGCAAGCAAAGGGTGACACACAAAATAAGCAATCTTCTTCAGTATAGACTATTCCAAGTTCGTGCTACATACAGAGTACAAGAGAAGTGATCTAGCATTGATGCTGCTCTCCAAATCCCTAATCATGAAGCTGCTATTCAACTGGGGCATCATCAGTTGGTTGTGTCACTTATGTCCTCTTCACATAGGGGCTGCGCTCATCCTGGAGAGGGGTTGGTCAGCGTGCTATTGGCTGATTTCTTCTCACAACCTTCCCTTCTTTGTTGTTCCTGACTGGCGTGCTGGTGCTTGACTTTATGTCATAACAGTGTTAATGTTGAGGACATGGAGAAGAGAAATAAGACAGGATCAGTACAATTGAAACTCTTTTGACGTGCTGCTACAGTGTCTAGAAGAGTCTGAGAGATCAGGATTGCATTCTGACCAGTAGGTATACTGGCTACCTCTCTCGATGTGCTGTTCTGCAGATCAGGACATGTATGAATGTTCCCCCGGTAAACCCCGTCCTTCAGGAAGCCCCACAACCAGAAATCACTGGGAGTGGGATCTTATATGGATACCATTCATAATGGTTCAAAGCATGGGATGTTCAACTGCCATGGCACAGCACATGCACTGCACTGCTTAACGATCAGGAATTGCGCACAGTGTTGTCTGCTGCCTGTCATAGCAACAGCAACTTTGTCAACCATTTGTGGTGCAGCTGGTCATCGGCCTATTCCTGGAGAGACGTCCAGTTCTCCAGTTGATTCAAACTCTTTATCATGCTCCGCACAGCAAGTGGAGAAAGAGGACCCTTCCGTGATCCTTTCAGGTGGCGATATTCTCGAAGTGCAGCTGCAGCGTTACTGTTATTCTGATAATAGAGCTTCACCAGTAATGCCCTGCTCCTTTTGTCCAAGCTCATGTTGACATGTCAACAACTGCACTCCAACTGGCCAGGTGTGAGACTATGAATCACAATGACTGATTACAGCACCTGATGCCTGTAGTTGGAATCGGATGGTGGCGCTTCGTTTTATTGGGCAGAATGCAATCCTGCGCTTTCAGACTCTTCTGGACACTGTAGCAGCACATTAAAAGTGTTTCAATTGAACTGATTCTGGTTATTTCTCTTCCCCATGCCCTCAACATTAATGCTGTTGTGATATAAAGTCAAGCACTGGCACACCAGTTGGGAACAACAAAGAAGAGAAGGCTGTGAGAAGAAATCAGCCAATAGCACGCAGACCGAACCCTCTCCAGGACGAGCAGCAGCCCCTGTGTAAAGAGGACATAAGTGGTGCAACCAACTGACGATGCCCCACTTGAATAGCATCTTCATGGCTAAGGATTTAATGTTGTGTAGGTCGACAACGCACAATTTTTAAACTACGGAAACTTGGCGCCACATGTTCCAAGGGCCTGGGGATGAATCCGCCGGGGTCCCGACAGATCCATTGCAGTTTCATTATAAGATGTACTGGGAACAAACCCATCAACAGCTGTTAATTCGTCTACAGAAAGTCTTTTGCAAATTTTGTCAGCCCCGAAAGGACCCTTTTTGTCACTAGGACATTGTTTACTTAAAGGAGGTGCTTGAATTGGCGACCGTCTGACGCGACACATGCTTGGTAACATCGAACGGTATTTTGTCAAACTCTTTCAAAGATTCCTGGCATTGTCCTGATGTGATTAGGGGCATGTTGCATGTGATCCATCAATTCCTCTTCATTTCCATGTGGTTCACATGCATGTGGGTGAACTAGAACGTTGAAGAATCCCTACAGGAAAAAGTCCGTCGGCGTGAGGTCTGGCGATTGTGGGGGCCATGTCCTACGAGCACCTCTGCCAATTACCTGACAGTCAAAATGTTCATTTAAATATCCATGCACAGCATGACTGTTATGTACAGGCACCCCCTCATGCTGTAACCACATGCATAGCCATGTGTTCAGGGGGACATCATCCAGCAAGGTGGGTAGAGTTTATTGCAAAAAGTGAAGGTAATATGTCCCAGTAGGTTGAGGAGGTAGACGGACTGGCCCAGTCAGATGGTCACCCGCAATGCCTGCCCAAATGTTGAGTGAAAATTATTTCTGGTGTCCATGGACGTACGTGATGTGAGGATTTCCCCTTGCCCAGTAATGAATGTTTTGAGTGATGTAAAGGCCATCCCGATGGAAGGTGCACTCATTGGTAAACAACACAGTGGTGGGGAAGTCAGAATCTCGTGCAACACATCACAGAAACCACAGACAAAACCCTAGCCTGTGTTCACACTCCGCTATGGGATTTAGGTCTTGGACAGGATGGAAACTAATTAGATGCTGGCTGTCATCCCTCAAAACCTCCCAGACTAACCAATGATTGACCCCCATGTCATGTCCAACTGCTTGAGTACTTGTCGTAGGTGCTTCCTTGAAGCCCTCGAGAGCAGTCTCTTCAAATGCAGCATTCCATTGTGTTCGAAGTCTTCCAGCATGACCGTGATATCCTGCTAACAAGCCTGTTTCACCAAGTCGCTAAAACTTTTCTTCAAACGATTAGCATAAAACAGTTCATTTGTCTAGGCTTTATGTATGTCATCGATTGACCCTTCACAACAAAACATAGAATAGCAACCAAAATAAATCTATTATATTTACCTGTTCATAGACACATTAATAAAACTTTGCAAATTATTGGTAGAACTGGAATGAAGCTGACCATCTTTTCTCAAGCAGTTCATTTATAAACAAACATTCATGAATGTGACAAGAATGTGACCTAAGAATGCAACAGCAATTTGGCACAGTGGATGCAGTAACAGTTTCTTGTAACAGTCTAGTGGTGGAGTGGGGAAGTCATTGTGGGAAGTGTCGGTATGTTAACTTACGAATTTGTCATGTAAGTCGCAGTTCTGTTTATTGCATCATACAGTTGAGACCATAAGAGTTGTCAGCATGAAAATGATGCATATGTAAAAATGTATATCGGGTGAATTGAAGGAGTGTAGCCTACATATTTTAGAATTTTAAATGGAAAAGTAAACATTAACAAGCCCAGCGAAATGTATAAAATTCCAAAGAAACCAATTAAACAGGGTTCATGATCATCATGTTTAAACACAAGATGGTCAGCCAGCTTTTGGTGCTATAGAAGAAGGGTATGTGTTTCTTTGGGATTTTGCAAAGCAAATTTATGATCACATATTATTGCTCTTAAACTTCCTTTGTATGTTATTCTGAATTTAGTATTAAAATTTAATTATTATGCCATATGTGTTTTTCAATTATTGATAAAGTTTCACAACAGTTAAGTCACTCCAGAATCATAAACAAATCACTGTTATCAGATACCAGACAGTTGGTCAACTTCATCCCCAGGTGGGGGGAACTTGACCAATTCAGTTGTTTTTTAAAATTTTATGATCTGTTAAGCAAAAGGTAATATCGACCAAAAATATTAATAGTACTCCATGTAAAAGGACACCCTCCCCTAACATTACTTTTATTCAACAGAAGTTATAGATACCAAAAATGCTTTCTACCTTTTAAACAGGTTAATATCATCTCAGCTGTTTAACTAAAAGAATTCCATATTACTATGTATATAAAATGTATAAAAAGAAATTACTTCATTTTGTTTGTTACAATCATTATGTACTAGCTCTATAATTCCTATTAATAATTATGCAATGTGACACTAATTATTAAATTTATTTCTGGATTCATTTATGAAATAATAACAGAAATTAATAGAAAATCAATTGTCAACAAGATTTGTAAACTCTTCAGAATATTGTTAGTAGGGTCATTCCACATCAAATCACCCAATAAAAAATAAATTTTACACCCACCTCCTTAGATTTTCATAAAATTTGGCTCAAATGGTTCTAATACCATCCTGACAACACCTGCAAATTTTTTTTGCTGTATCTCTTATTTTTTTTTATAAATTTTTTAAGTTTTTATGTTTTGTGTTTTCCGAACCTTCCAAAATGGTAAATTTAATTTGTATTCAAAACTTAAAAATTGCATATCTTAAAAACTCTTCTAGATAACATCATGAATTTTTGCAGCAAGTTTATTTATTATACATATTTGAAGATAAAAATGATACTATTAAAATATATTAATATTTTCTATGAAAAAAATATATATATGTATTTTTTTCTTTTCTTTTTTTTAACTGATGTTTTGTTTTATAAGAATTGCAATATCTAGAGTCTCAGACCTGATAGAATGCTCAAATTTGTTTTAATTTGCTCTTAAACATATAGGCTACTTGATAAAACAAAAATAATGATGGCTTTTTAACATATTTATTAATTATAGTAGATTACATTAGAATTATGTACAAAGATAGTGTACTTACGACACATATGTATCACCCAACTGATTGCTTGAAACATTGAATTTTTTGAGTAATTTTGTCTTTTTAATAAACATTAATGCTGATTCAACTTGTTTTTCCACTTCATCCAAGAGCTTTCAGTTCTTTTGATACAGTCTTTATTGAAGTAATACATTCTTCCAGTGCCGCTTGATTGACGTGCGTCTACTACACAGACTATGTGCTCCAATGGCACTATGCAAGAATCTTCTCTTTCAGGCCAATAAAATGATGCAGCTGGTCC
Organism: Schistocerca americana; assembly: GCF_021461395.2. Lineage (NCBI taxonomy): Eukaryota > Metazoa > Arthropoda > Insecta > Orthoptera > Acrididae > Schistocerca > Schistocerca americana. The sequence goes on along the minus strand of NC_060122.1, from coordinate 108,596,416 downwards.
TGAAGGATGTAGAAATAGAATTTCTGCATCTTCTGCATCATTGAATATTGTTTTTACCAGTCCAAAGTACCAGTTACCATCATAATTTACAGCCACATAGCTATTTATGGATGGTTCAACATGAACCCAATCAGAAGATGAATGGAAAGAAAAGAGTAAGGAGGGTTTTACACTATCTGTAGTCCTTCTAATTTCAAGGTTGTTTGTTGGAAGTGGTTTGAAGGTATGAAAACTTGTTGTTCCAGGAATGGTTCGGGTTGCTGAAAAACGGTTTTCTAGTTTTAACCGTAGCAAATCAGCTTCTTTTTTGTCAATAAAGTGAAAATGAACACACATCGATTACTGTCATTATTTGTTCTTTGTCTGAAAGCTGTAGACTAGCTTTCCTTAAAATTCTTTTAATAGTTCCTCCTAGGCCATCACAAATTGACTTCCCGTGACTTGTTGCAAAAAAAGAGTGTTGGGCCTTCAAATTAAAGTCTCTCAAGTGTTCAGTCAAATTTTTAAAACTGTTTCTATTTTTGTACTGCCCAGCACAACCATCTGTAAAGTAGTGAACTGAGTCAATGTCAGTATGATGTGATGACAGCCACTTTGTAATTTCTCTTTGTACAAAGTTAACAAAACTAGTATCACGTTCTTGGTCATCACTAATAAAACATTGGTTGGAAACAAAAACATTGTTTTCCTCATTTCTTAGAAAAACTCCAACTGGGTGTAGAGTACAACCACCTCTATTCCAGTGGTAACTTTGGATCTCATTTTGTATAACGAAGGAATAATTTTCACTGAAACCCATCACAATAATTGCTGTTTTGGGTGATGGGTCTTCTTTCAATCTTTTAAAGGCTGCTGATTGGGATTTTGCTATAAACAAGTGCGGGGTGAGCTTTTCCAATGACCTAACCAATAAAGAAATGTAGTCTTCAACACTGATACGACTGTTTGATCATTTCTGCCCTGTCTGTGTTAACCCACTGACTGATTACAATTTCTTCTTCTAAATCATAATCTTCACTTAGTTTTTCAGATAAGTACTCAGTTAGTGCAGTATTTGCAGTACAGCTGTCGCAATGACGTAGCATGCAGTTTTGGTTTTCCGTGTTGCACACAAGCATCTTAATTAGGTCTTTATAAGATTCTTCAATTTCCACAGCATCCAGTAATAGTTTAACATTCTGGTGGATACTGCATACACATACAGTGTGTGTGCCTGCAGCACCAGCAAGGATACACCATTTAGGTCTCAAGAAACAAAATTTTGAAAATCCTACTTCTACCTCGGGATTCTCCAATTAGAAAGAATAATAGAGTTCTCTCAAGTTACACAAAATGAGTCTTTTTTGCATGTACACATTTTTTTGAACACTTACTTTGTCTTTTGTTCCAGGTAGCACTCTGGAACTTTCATCCTTTTCATAAAAATCTGTTACAAGTCTTACTGTATTTTCAGAAAGAGTTTTACCTTTTTTTGGACCAGGAGTTTCCAAAATACCCTTTTCGGATTTTAGCTTTCTAGCTTGTCGCACCATTACATTAAATTCTTTCATCACTTTATTTTGACTCCAAGAATCTGGAGCCAAGATCAGGATCTGGATTTTTCTAGACCTCCCAACAGATGAAATCTTCTCTTTCATAAGAGAAATCATTACATCAAAATCCTTTGGTTTCTCAACCACACTTGTATCTTCTTCGTCATCATCAGAACTTGGTGCATCATATTTTAATGCTTTTGAAACCGCTTTTTTGCAGTCTTTTCAATACTGCTAACCTTCCTTTTAAAATAAGACCCTTTACTTTGTTCTGACAAGCCATGAAGCTCTATCAGTGTTAAACCTAAATTATCAAGAGCAATGTTTGTTTGTACGAGGGATTCATTTCTGGATTCCTGTGATTCTAATTCAACCATGACTTCATCATCTGTTTCACTTTCATTGACTTCAACTCTTTATTTTTCCTCACAAAAGTTACGGCATGTTGAGCAAAACTTTTGTCCAGGTTTTATGCTAATATTTTTTGTCAGTAATTGTTTAGAAAGATCCAAGCCTACACTTCTCAATGATTTTTTGATGGGCTTTTTGTGTTTTTTTAGTGGGTCTACACATGTTGTTTGATACTTTTCAAAAACGTTTAAAAAGTAGTAGCTGTGGTATGAACATATATTCTTAAATTCACACAGATTAATTCCAGATCGTAAGTGGATCAAATCTTTTTCTTCCTCACTCAATTCAGATACCAGCTGTAACTGTTTTGAAGGTGTGTAGGTTGTTTGGAAACAGTCAGATTTTTTAAATAACCCTACGCTACAGGTTTGAATATCTGACATACTGATTTCACTTTTGGTCTGATTACTGTTCTGGTTACTTTTATAGGATATTGGAAAAGAATCTCTGTAAACTAAGTAACAGTACTTACTGAAAGTTCGAATAAACTTAATAAAATACTATCCAAGCACTATTTAACACTGTAATAATTTTTTACTTCAAAACACAGGAGTAACAAAACAAAATCCAAGCGTACATTGTTACTCGAAGAAGACAAAAACTTATTTTCGGTGTCTAAGTCACTTGGTACTTTTTATTTTTAAAATATAATTAATATTATTTTAAAAATTAGGTAACTATTAAACAGGTTAAAAAGCCAACATAATTTTTCTTTTATCTAATAGCCTATACAATTAAGAGTATTTTAAAACAAATTTGAGCTTTCTATCAGGTCTGAGACTCTAGATATTGCAGTTTTTGTAAAACTAAACATCCGTTAGCTAAAAAAAAACTTGTAAATTTTTATTCATTTGGAAGGTTTTAATATATCTTTATGGTAATTTTTTTTAACATTTAGATATAAACACAAACTTATTCCAAAGTTTCATACTGATATCTTGAGTATTCTTTAATACACAAATTTTTTTAGTTGTGAGGACACGTTTAAGTTACGATTTCCGACTGCTGAAACAACGCCAAATCTAAAAACTTTAAAAATTTATATAAAAAAAAAACCTATAAGAGATAGAGCAAAAAAATTTTACAAGTGCTTTCAGGATGATAAAATAAGTAATTGTACCAAGTTTCATCAAAATCTGACATGGTTGGTGTCAAGGCCTGGGTGACTTGACATGGAATGACCCAGTACTGCAGAGTGAAGGAGTACTGGACATGCCTCTGATGTGGCCAGGTGTGTTTGTAATTTTGGTAATAACAATGTAATTTTTGCTTTTAAAGTGGAAATTGTATAGACAGTGTGATATAGAAAAATGTGAAAAAATAAAAGCAAGATAAAAATAGCCAATTCTTCAGTAGTTATTACGAAAATTGGAACCATGAGAATCAATAATATCAAAAATTTCAGCTTCAAGAATCAACCCCTAGATGTGAAGAACTGGAGCCAACTATGAGAAAAGAAGATAAGTAAAAAGTTTATTGTAAATCTTACTCCTCTCGCAGCTTATTAAATGCCTTTATTGTGAAATGAGTGACAGTCAACAGGTGATGTGAGGGAGGGTAAGATTACAATTGGCATCGTCGTCTGGGATCAGTTGACTGAAAATGAGGTTCTGTCTGTTGCAGAAGAAGGAGAGTGATCTGTGTCATTTGCAGTTTATGTATAAATGAGTTTCTGATCGCACAAAGAAAGAAGACCAAGAGCTGCTCAACAAAGTCCTATCAACAGTGACGAGGCGCTATCAACAATGATGGATCGGATCAAATGAAAGAGGACCTTAAAACTATGATGAAGGACTGCAAAACAGAGAGATAAGTACAAACTATTTGTGAAATGAATTTGTTTGTGGACTTGTGTGCTTGTTAACAAAATGAATAGAGATGAGGGTAGTAGTGACGTAGAAGTGAAAGATCTAGGACCCAGCCAGGACATGTTTGAAATGAGTGAAATCGTAGTCAACAAAGAAACAGTAAAACTGATATTTTGCAGTTGATTTTGGCAAAAGTAGAGGAAATGAAGACACATAACAATCGCAAATTTAGTGCAGTTAATGATCAGTTAACTGAAATAAGAACTGAAAGCAATTGTAAAATGGACAGGGCACAATACCAAATAGATCAACTTAGGAATCAGGTTTCGGAGCTAAAAAATGGGTTGTCAGAGGGATTAAAAAGTGTGAATGGATAAGTTAATGTCTTAGAAAATAAATTTATTGTTTGGAAAATGATTTCATTGTTGAATCTGCAAAACAGACGAAGAATGTTAATGACTTCAGAGTTGAACAGAAGGCTGTAGCGGAAAAATGGAACAGAACTTTAGTCATTAAGATCAAAAAATTTGAAATGTTGGAAAGAATATGCAAACTGTAAATGTTTTAGATCAAAAAATTTCAGCAGTTCAGGAAAATTGCATTCACAAAAATCTGTATTCAAACAACGGTGATGCGTGGTCCAACATTCCTGTCAAATGTTTTCCATCAGATAATTTACATGCGGTGGATTTTCTGTGCCACTATGGAGATAGTTTTGTGTCAGGCGTAAGTGACAATCAAAAAATTAAATTTGTTAAAAGATGTCTTGAAGGCAAAGCCCTGTCTTGGGTAAATTTAAATTTAAGTCAGTGGGAAACATATCAAAGTTTCGAAAAAAGTTTTATAAGTAAATTTTTATTGGAAGCAGAATAGGGGAGAATAAAAAGTGAAATTCTGAATGGTCCTAATTATAGGAGTAGGGATGGTACACTGATATAGTTTTGTAAGAGCCAGCATAAGAAATTAACACACTTGGACAAACCATTTCACGAAATAACATTGATTGATGCACTTAAAAGGAGATTACCAGAAACGTTGCAGTGGGATTTAGTACATGGACCTGAAAATTGTTGTGAACAATTTTTACAATATGTTAACAGGCTGGATAGGGCAGAAAAAAGAAGTATGTACCATAACAATCAGAATCATAGAGGTCACAATGGTAATAACTACAGAAACAGAGGTAATGGTGACTTCAATCAGGGTCAAAATGTTAATAAAGACAGATTTTGAACATCAGCAGAATAGGAATAATGGGGATAACCATGAGCAATTTTATTGGAGAAACAATCATAGAAGTTACTATTCAGGAAATGGCAGCTCACTTCAGTGAAGGTCCACAGTTTTGGGGCGAGAAAACACAAGAAGCACCAGACCCCTAATTTACACTTGCAGTTAGACAATAGCAGCAGTGTTAACAATACGGCACAGGAATTTGAAGTTGAACAGAAGAAGTATCAGATTTCTCATTTATGTTTTGATCAAAAGTTTTGGGATACTATGTTTAATTATAGTGATGTAGGTACTAATCAAAAACCAGAATGTTAGAGTAATGAGAATTTTGATGTAGTATGTATGAGGTTCATCCAAATGAAACCTGGTCAATGTGTCTACCTTTTTCTTACACGTAAGGTGGCACCATGTAACTGAGGATACGGTGGTGCCATCTATTGGTAGAGAGACTGACGTGTGTACACTGTTTGATGTTGCATAGCGCCATTATGGTTTCATGCCAAAGAGAAGATGGTCACACAAGTAATCGTCCACTAACGAACATGCTGGCAAGTAAGTAGGAACAACGAGGAGTGATTCGATTTTTGATGGTGGAAGGAGTTGGAGGCCGTGAAATGTATCAACGGATGAAGGCCATGCACGTTGAGTACAGTCTGAGTTGTTCAAGTGTTATGGGGTGGCACAAACGATTTCTTGAGGAGCACGAGTCACTGGAAGATGTTGCTTGTCCTGGACAGGCTCATCATGTCATCACATCAGAAATGGTTGCGGAAGTGAATGCTTTAGTCTTGGACAACCGCATAATCACCGTGTGACTTTCATGTGTTTGGACTTCTAAAATAAGCTATTCGCAGACATCGATTCACAACGGATGATGAATTGTGTGACTGGGTCCAGGTGTGGATCCGACAGCAGCCTACTAGCTTCTTCAAGGATGGAATTGACTGGCTAGTGTCCTTATGGAATAAATGTGCCACCAGTTTTGGCGACTATTTTTGAGTATGTGTAACTGTTGGCAACAATTTTTGAGTATGTGTACTATGTATAACTACATTTGAGTTAATAAAATCGTTACCATTACTTTACACTAGCGACCGAGTTTCATTTAAATACACATTATACTAATGATCTCTTCTCTTGGTCAGAAAACAGTGTTATTGATGTGTGTAAATCAGGTGATGACTGTATTGGATCTGAACTAGGTGGTATTTTTGATGTAGATATGAATTATAGCTGTGAAATAACTGAGGTTGGTAAGACTGAGACTGGTAGCTTATCACAAATGAATGGAGGTGTTGATGGAGATGAGACTTGTGTTGTTAATGATGTTGATGAAGTAATTTCGGAAGAATATGATAGTAATGATGACGAGTGTCATCTATTTGTGGAGTTTAAAAGCAATGAAGTTTCAGAGTTATTGTGAATGATGTTGACAATACAGATAAGGTAAGTGATGTATGTGATGATGTAAGTGAGAGTTATAGAATACCAGTACAGTCAAAGCAGTTTTTCATTACTGTCATACAGAGTAGTGATCCAAACAGTAAAGGTCAGTTATCTGTAAGCCTAGAGAAAAATGTGAAAACTTTTTGAAGTTTGTTTGGGACCAAATTGATGATAACGTAGATAAATGTGCATTCTGGAATAAGTTAGCTGTGGTTAGTCAAAATTTGTATCCAAATTGATTGAATGAAATGAAAGAAGATGTAAGTAGGAAGTGTAATTTTGACAGTAATATATTTTGTGCTCCTTTGTAATACATGATATTAAAGTTCTGTTCCATTTTTCCACTACAGCCTTCTGTTTAACTCTGAAGTCATTAACATTCTTTGTCTGTTTTGCAGATTCAACGATGAAATCATTTTCCAAACAATAAATTTATTTCCTAAGACATTAACTTATCCATTCATTGTGTTCAATCTGTACCTGACAAGATGGGTAACCAAAGTAATGCTATGATACCAGTAACGTTGGGGACTGATGACCTCAGATGTTAAGTCCCATAGAGCTCAGAACCATTTTTGAACCAGTAAAGTTGACAAAACCTGCAAAGACAGTGTAGATGTAGCACTTAATGAAATTGAAAGTGATCTTTTGCATGAAGTGTCTAATAACAGTTACGGTGATTCATATTTGATTGATCGGTGGGAAGGGAACCATTTGATTGATACAGGTAGCCCAATTTGTGATATATCTGAACAATTTAGAGACAAGATTACATATAATAAGAATTTTGCGGATATGCCTGTTGCAGGGGGGAAGATAAGAGGTGGTACAGGTGAGCAAAGCAGATTGGTAAGATCTCAGGTACTTTTAATGTTTAGTATAAAAGACAAAACCTTCGAACCTGGATGCTTAGTGATCCCTAGTCTGGAAGAAAATTAATTCTCAGTATGAATTGGATAGTAAAAGTTGAGGCATGTTTTGGATGGAACGTTGAAGAATTGTTTATTTTGGAACCTAAAAGTAATACTTATGTAAAAACTAATTTTTGTATTTTAAAATGCGGGAAAAGTTATACCTACTTGCAAAACATTGTGGACCAAGGTGAGTACCAGGTGTTTGATGACAATATAGATTTTAATGAGACTGAAGATCAAAATTTTGAAAGTGTAGTAGATTCTAAAGTAAGGGAAGCTACAACTCTTAATGACCAACAAAAGGAGCAACTGGGGAGTTTGTTATTAGAGTTTTCAAATGTGTTTAGTGAAAAACCAGGGACAGTGAAAGGCTATCATGGATCATCAACCTTTCTTTCTCAAGCCATATAATATACCACTTTCAAAAAGGAAAGATATGGAGAAAGACATTCAGGAAATAGAAATATGGGGTGTAATTGAGAGAAGTAGGGGTGCTTACAGTAATCCTTTGGTTGTGGTAAGTAAGAGAAATGGTGGAGTGAGAATTGTTTTGGCCTGTAGACATCATAATAAATTTCTTATCAGAGAGAATGACCATCCTGAGAACATGGATGAGCTGTTACACAAATCTGATTGTTTAAAATACATGAGTAGTTTGGACTTGACCTCTGGGTTTCACCAGATCCCACTTGAAATTATTTCTAAAAAGTATACAGCATTCTTGTATGGAGGTAAGTGTTTTCAGTACTGTGTGGTGCCATTTGGGCTAAATGTATCTGTATCTGAATTCGTAAGAGCTTCGGATTCTGTATTGGGAAGTGAAGTGAGTTCAAAATTAATTGTGTATGTTGATGACACTTTGGTCACTGAAAAGATTTTGGAACAACGTTTGGATGTGTTAAGAGATGTGTTTTCAAAATTATAATCAGGAGGTATGATTTTGAAGATAGGTAAGTGTAAATTTGGTGTGGAAGAAGTAAAATTTTTGGACATGTTATATCTGAGAAAGAAATTGCACCTGATAAAGAGAAACTTGATGCGATTGCTAATTTTCCTATTCCTCACAACAAAAAACAGCTTAAATCATTTTTTGGTTTGACTGGATTTTATTGAAAATTTTGTAACCACCAAACTTTGAATGCTCCATGTTTGCGTGAACTTTTGTAGAAGAATACCATTTGAGATTGGAATCAGGAGTGTCACAATGCTTTCAATGAGATCAAAGAACAGTTGTGTCAAAGTCAGATATCGTTCAGACCAGATTTATCTCTTCCTTTTTGTATTGTGACAGTAGTGATGTTGGTTTGGGTGCTTATTTATTTCAGGAGGTTTAAGTTGATGGTGTTATTGAACATAGATCTCTTGCATTTGCTGGTATACTATTGCAGAAACATAAAAAGATATACACTGTAACTGAGACAGAACTTGTGGTGGTACATTGGTTATTCAACAAGTTTAAAAATTATCTTCTAGATCACAAAGTCATCATCTATACTGATCACAAAGCGTTATGTTATCTTAAGTTGTGTAAGCTATACCATAAGAGAATTACTTGTTGGGCCTTGGATTTAAAGCAGGTCAATTATGAAATCAGATACATTAAGGGCACAGACACTGTAGTTGCTGATGCTTTATGTAGGCTTCCCTTAAGGAGAGAATCATCTAAGAACTTTGGAGAAGGAGAAAGAGTTTAAAATTATGTAGTTGAGAGGTGTGAAAGAGGAAAAAGGGATCTTGAAAATCTGCAAAAACATCTGCAGGTATCAAAATAATGATCAGAATTGGAAATTGGTTAAGAGCATGTTGGGTAAGAAAGGAGGAGGAAACATGGCTCAGTATTAAAAGGTACACAAGGGGTTTTTATTCAGGAGACATAAGACTGACTTGGAGGATTGGAAACTATGGTTGGCCGGAACAGTGTATTACTTATACACATGAGAATTTTAGTTATTGTGGATCAACCAGCTGCACACAAAAGATCCAGGGAAACATCTTATTTTATAACAGAGGAAGGAGAGTCAAGAAGAAGATTACTGGCTGTGACAGATGTTAAAGAGTGAAGGTAGGTAACTGAACAAGTAGAGGCCAAATGCAAAACATACTGCCTAATAGTAACCTAGATCTCATGTCTGTGAATGTTTATGGATCTTTGCCTAAGTCTAAGAATGGATTTTGTTATTTTTTTGTGGTGGTTGATGCATTTTCGAAGTTCATAAAGCTGTTTCATCTTAAGAAAGTTACCAGTAAGCAAGTCATATCTACGTTTGGAAACACATATTTTCATCAGGTGGATATTCCTAAAACAGTTTTATATGATATGGTTCTCTGTTTACATCACAAGCTTGGAAACAATTTATTGATCATACAAAAATAAGGCATGTTCTAACCTCAGTAGGAGGAGGAGAGTAGTGTTTAACGTCCCATCGACAACGAGGTCATTAGAGACAGATTAGGGAAGGATGGGGAAGGAAATCGGCTGTGCCCTTTCAAAGGAACCGTCCTGGCATATGCCTAAAGTGATCTAGGGCAATCACAGAAAACCTAAATCAAGATGGCCGGATGCAGGATTGAACCGTCATCCTCCTGAATGCGAGTCCAGTATGCTAACCACTGCGCCACCTCACTCAGTTCTAAACTCAGTGTACCATGTTTTAAGTAACCCTGCAGAAAGATAAATGAGAGAGATTGGAAGACTGTTGAAAGCCAAAGAGAATTCTAAAGTGTTAATTTTGTGTTAGCAGAAAAGCCAATACTGTGTTACGAGTGGAGGCCGAAATGCATGTTTTAGCTCACGCAGGCTGGCGTGAGGAGGGAAGAACTATACTGATGTGAGGTCTGGAACATGACAAGGAATGAGAATTCAGAAAGCGGACGCAATTAGTTTGATACTTAACTTTAATCCATTAATGATGAACGTAGCTCTTGACGGTACATGATTCACAATATTATCTGTTCAGAATACATTCTTGAAGATAGTAATTATAGTAACTGAATGTGGTGCCTTGCTAGGTCGTAGCAAATGACGTAGCTGAAGGCTATGCTAAACTGTTGTCTCTGCAAATGAGAGCATATGTAGACAGTGAACCATCACTAGCAAAGTTGGCTGTACAACTGGGGCGAGTGCTAGGGCTTCTCTCTAGACTAGACCTGCTGTGTGGCGGCACTCAGTCTGCCATCACTGATAGTGGCAACACGCGGGTCTGACGTATACTAACGGACCGCGGCCGATTAGAGGCTACCACCTAGCAAGTGCGGTGTCTGGCGGTGACACCACAGTTAACATCTAAGATAAAGAAATTTTTCAGTATTTATATTGGACCACTTGAAATTCTTGAAAATCCATAACCGAATGCATACATCCGTGTATATCCTAAATCTAAGAAGTTGTTTGGATTACGCAATATCACTGAACTGAAAGTGTATAGAAATGATCCATAAGTATCTAAACCTTTTGTTTATTTGTTCATTTTCCTTTGTAGTGATTGTAGTAGGTAAGATGATGTGATTTTTAAATCTGTTGAGTGAGTTTAAATCTAGTTGCAAATTTATATGACTGTGTGGTTGTGTTTTGTTTGTCATGAATTTAGTATGTAAGATGATGTGATTTCTAAAGTTGTGTCTTATCTATTGACTGGGTTAAAATCTATGATTTGTGCTTTAGAATTTGATACATATATGTCATGAGACTAAATGAGATAATCCTTTTGCATTTTTGAAATGGGACAATGTTCATAATTTGTAATGCAAAAATTGGGAGTAGTATCTTTGTATATCTGTGTTTATCACCTTGTTAGTTCATTTTTTAATTGCATTTAACTCTCTTTCTTAATGTTTCATATGTGAATACTTTTTAATCTTATCTGCCGTAAATCCTACATAATTGCTTTTGCAATATAAACAGGGAGAGCATATGACATGTAATGTGAGGAAGGTATTCAACAGCATATTTAGTACACAAAACAATGTTTCAGGATTTGATGTGAATGCTAGACAGGATGTTACTTATTTGTTGGAGTGTGAGATGAGAACTCTAGGGAGGAAAGTGAAAAATGAGGGCAGATCCACTCTCCACACAGCTGTATGGCTGTACCTTGTTGGACCAGTCGACTTATGATAGACCATAGGTGCTGGGTAATGTCCTCAAGCATCAGTTTTGTGACTGACATTTGTAAATTGTTAGTCAAGACTGCCAAAGACAGTGTTATTTCACATAAATGTATGTTTTTTCAAGTAGGGGGATAGACTTCTCAATACATTGTATAACTTTAAATCAGTATGTAAATGAACCTTCTAGGTCTTTATGTATGTAGGTTAGTTTGTGTGGACAATCCGCAAATGGTGTGGAAGACATTTACTAGTATAGAAAATATAACAAGGTGTATAAATGTCTGCTTTCATACACTGATTTTGGTCCTCAAGCTACTCAATTATGTCATCATTCAAAGCTATTTATGACTGTTTACCTGTATTTATCCTGAGCACTGCAATATTGTATCTGACTGGAACTTGAGTTGTGGACAAACTCATGCTTAACTCTTGTTTTGGGTACCCCTGGTCATCACGACTGTGTGTGTGTGTGTGTGTGTGTGTGTGTGTGTGTGTGCGCTTGTATACTTCACGACTATGTGTGTGTGTGTGTGTGTGTGTGTGTGTGTGTGTGTGTGTGTGTGTGTGTGATTACTCAAGGAGACTGCACAACTATTGATTGAGACTAGATGCTTCTTACAATTGCTCTTTGCATATGATTGTAGTTTTTCATACGATTATGAGCTTTATTAATTTTGTTGTCTTGAAATGTTTTTTTGCTGGTTTATGCGTCTTGTGTTTTGGATTCATTGGTTGATCCCCACATCGTAACCTTAGGCCCTAACATTTTTTTCATTATTTTGTCCTTTCATGAGTCAACATATCCTTAAATACTTTGGCTTATGTGGCTGATTGATTTTGTGCTATATTCCTGCTCAGGACTGAGTTTACTCTTGTGGTCTGTACCCGTCGTTGTGTTTTTCAAGTTGCCTCACACATCAAACACTTAGGCTCTGATTTTTTCCTCTTCTCTTTTGATGACTTTGAAGGTGTGATTTTATGGATGTAAACTTACAATTTGTAATTCTAGTAATTGACCTTGTCTCTGTAGTTATTCCTCTAGGATAGTGGAGCAATGTTGTGGTTTTGACTTTGTATCAATTGCCTTGTGACAGAATGTTCCACAGATCTGAAAATCTGAATGCTATGTTCTGATATATGCACATATTATGACTTGTATAGTAGATGTTATTCTTATGTTTTCTGTAATATATTATGTATCAGATGCTTCTATCATTTGTATTCTATCTTTTGGCATCACATTGTACACCAATTCGCAAACATTATAGTCTGTCACAAAATATTGTAAACACATTGTTTCCAAATTTTGTGAGGGGGTATTGTGAAGGGACACCCTTCTCTAACATTATCTTTTTTCAACAGAAGTTAGTGATACCAAAAATGCTTTCTACAAACTCTACCAGAATGAAGGAGTACTGGGCATGCCTCTGATGTGATCAGGTGCATTTTTAATTTTGGCAATAACAATGTAATTTTTGATTTTGAAGTGGAAATTGTAAAGACAGTGTGATATAGAAAAATGTGAAAAAATAAAAATCAGGATAAAAACAGGCAATTCTTCAGTAGTTATTACGAAAATTGGAACCATCAGAATCAATAATATCAATAATTGCAGCTTCAAGAATCAACCCCTAGACATGAAGAACTGGAACCAACTACGAGAAAAGAAGCTAAGTAAAAAGTTTATTGTAAATCTTACTCCTCTCAAAGCTTATTAAATGAATTTATTATGAAATGAGTGATAATCAACAGGTGACTTGAGGGAGGGTAAGATTATAACCACAACACTATTCCTCTGAAAGACAAACCAATACATTATATTAATTTTTATTCGATTTATAACATTCATGTTTAAAGCCCAAAATTTTAGTTTACAGCTCAAGTTAATGCCCTAATACTTCTCTTTTCAACAAACATATTCCCGTTTCCAAAAATTTCCAATTCAAAAAGTTATTTGCATTTAAAATTCAACCGAATCTTAAATATTAATTATTATCAAACTCTACCATCTGGTGAGCAAGATGTATGAAACAGGCGAAATACCCTCAGACTTCAAGAAGAATATAATAATTCCAATCCCAAAGAAAGCAGGTGTTGACAGATGTGAGAATTACCGAACTATCAGCTTAATAAGTCACAGCTGCAAAATACTAACACGAATTCTTTACAGACGAATGGAAAAACTAGTAGAAGCCAACCTCGACGAAGATCAGTTTGGATTCCGTAGAAACACTGGAACACGTGAGGCAATACTGACCTTACGACTTATCTTAGAAGAAAGATTAAGGAAAGGCAAACCTACGTTTCTAGCATTTGTAGACTTAGAGAAAGCTTTTGACAATGTTGACTGGAATACTCTCTTTCAAATTCTAAAGGTGGCAGGGGTAAAATACAGGGAGCGAAAGGCTATTCACAATTTGTACAGAAACCAGATGGCAGTTATAAGAGTCGAGGGACATGAAAGGGAAGCAGTGGTTGGGAAGGGAGTAAGACAGGGTTGTAGCCTCTCCCCGATGTTGTTCAATCTGTATATTGAGCAAGCAGTAAAGGAAACAAAAGAAAAATTCGGAGTAGGTATTAAAATTCATGGAGAAGAAATAAAAACTTTGAGGTTCGCCGATGACATTGTAATTCTGTCAGAGACAGCAAAGGACTTGGAAGAGCAGTTGAATGGAATGGACAGTGTCTTGAAAGGAGGATATAAGATGAACATCAACAAAAGCAAAACAAGGATAATGGAATGTAGTCTAATTAAGTCGGGTGATGCTGAGGGAATTAGATTAGGAAATGAGGCACTTAAAGTAGTAAAGGAGTTTTGCTATTTGGGGAGCAAAATAACTGATGATGGTCGAAGTAGAGAGGATATAAAATGTAGGCTGGCAATGGCAAGGAAAGCGTTTCTGAAGAAGAGAAATTTGTTAACATCCAGTATAGATTTAAGTGTCAGGAAGTCATTTCTGAAAGTATTCGTATGGAGTGTAGCCATGTATGGAAGTGAAACATGGACGATAAACAGTTTGGACAAGAAGAGAATAGAAGCTTTCGAAATGTGGTGCTACAGAAGAATGCTGAAGATTAGATGGGTAGATCACATAACTAATGAGGAAGTATTGAATAGGATTGGGGAGAAGAGAAGTTTGTGGCACAACTTGACCAGAAGAAGGGATCGGTTGGTAGGACATGTTCTGAGGCATCAAGGGATCACCAATTTAGTATTGGAGGGCAGCGTGGAGGGTAAAAATCGTAGAGGGAGACCAAGAGATGAATACACTAAGCAGATTCAGAAGGATGTAGGTTGCAGTAGGTACTGGGAGATGAAAAAGCTTGCACAGGATAGAGTAGCATGGAGAGCTGCATCAAACCAGTCTCAGGACTGAAGACCACAACAACAACAACAACATCAAGTATCAAGGTTTTGTGGAAAGATTTTTCTGATTAAAAATATCCTGGATTTTGCTAAAATAACTTGTTACATTGTTAATTTCTGTGTTTGTAAAATTTCACCTTCTTGAAATTTTTTGGTAGGCTATGGGAATGCCTGCACAAATAGAAATGATTTTCATAAAATGGTATGTAGTTTTGCCATTTTCCTGGGTATACACCTTGCAGACAAACAGATTTAGTGTTTTATGGATTGTAATTTTGTATTCTTTGATTTTGCTGTCTTTCATGTTAATATTTAAAATGTAATAACAAATTTTGATTACTATTGTACAATGTGGCAATAAATAAGCACATTGTACAATGATTGAGTCAGTCAGTTTATTTATTTATTTATTTATCCATTCGTAGACAATCGGGATTGTATGGATGTTGTCAACATAAATATACACAATAGGTACACAGATTTATAATTATCAAAATTGTAATTAATAAATACTGTAACATAAAGATACATTGTTGAGCCACTTAATAACACAGTTGATAATTTTTACATATATCTATAAATTTATATCATTCCAAGTAATCCTTGACAGTATAAAAACACTTTTCCAAGAGGTATTTTTTTAGCGATTTCCTTACGTTATCTATTTTGCTTATATCTTTGATCCCTTGTGGAAAATTTCTGTACAATTTAATTCCGTTATATAACATGCTATTTTGACTTTTTGATTTGTTTTTCCTATAGAGGTGTAAGTGTTGTCTGTGTCCGGTTTCATGTGTGTGTATGGAACTCTTTATCGGGAACTGATCAGTGTGTTTTTTTAAGTTATATTACTATCTGCAAAATGTATTCACCCGGAACTGTCAATATACCCAAAGATCTGAGTAACTACTTGCAATGGGATCTATTGTGATTTGTACAGCCCTTTTTTGCAACTTAAATATTTTTTTCTGTTCTGCCCTGTTGATCCCCAGAAGGATATACAGCACTCCGTCTTCAGGCCACAAGTGGCCTATTGGGACCATCCGACCACCGTGTCATCCTCAAATGAGGATGCGGATAGGAGGGACATGTGGTAATGCACCGCTCTCCCGGTCATTATAATGGTTTTCTTTGACCGGAGCCACTACTATTCGGTCGAGAAGCTCCTTAAGTGACATCATGAGGTGGAGTGCACCCCGAAAAATGGCAACAGAGCATGGCCACACCCGACAGCACTTAACTTTGGTGATCTGACGGGTACTGTGTATCCAATGCTTCAAGGCCGTTGCCCGAGAAGCATATGCCATAACTAATTATAGAGTGGACATATGCAAAATATGCAGTTCTAGTACACAAGCTACTACATACTGAATTTATTATCCTAAGTGCACAGGATGCTGAAGCTATTCGCTTTCCAAGTACTGTGGTGTACTCTGTCCAACTTTCAGGGTGTATACAACCTGGGACAATCGTGAGATCCAGAAAAAACCTGGGAAGTTTTTCATCCGGGAGAAAAACGGGAAAAATATGAGAATTTTTTAGAATTACAGGAATTTTTCGTTGGTTTAGTTTTGAGTTAAATTTTTGTAATTTTGACTGGTAAGACCCAATACTCCAACAAAGGATATTACTGTATCCCGCTACTGCAGAATAATACTGCAGCATTAAAACAAGAACAAGAGAAAAAACCGAAAATAAAACTTAAATTGTAAAGAAAATGCACCATATAAAATAACACAGTGCACGTACAAGTGTCTGCCAATAGGAAAATGTGTCAAAGGCTGTAGGAAGACTATGCAATGCATCATAATGACAATTGCCTCTGATGAGCGTAACATCACAACTGTTTACATTAGACTCATTTAAGCAGTTATGAGTGGACTCATGCACACACGCAGTTGAGTCACGTATGAGTAATACTTTCTCCCGCTTCTGGTTACAGAAATGTGGCTGTTGGCTGTTAGAATGAGGAAGGAGAAGAAACGGGGACGTCACACAAACTATAGAAGAATATGAGTAATACTTTCTCCCGCTTCTGGTTACAGAAATGTGGCTGTTGGCTGTTAGAATGAGGAAGGAGAAGAAATGGGGACATCACACCAACTGTAGAAGAATATGACTATTCCAAACTTATAGAAAAATTTCGTTCTACCACTTTTTGGTCTTGTGCTTGCAAGACTGGAGTGTATGAATGAAATGTGAAACTATTTGCTAACATTGTAGTAGGCCAAATAGGTATTTCGTATTGGTACTTCGTGAATTATGTTGTCGTACTCTAAAAATGATCATTATTGCCAAAGCAGTTGTGTGTGTTGCAATTGCTGCAATATTATAAAGGCCAATTTGGTTTTATCCAGCACACAGTGACAAAATAGACATCATGAGATTGAGAAACCACACCAGTCTAGGGTACTATTTGCATTAACAGCTTTTTCAGTATTAGACGATGACATTTCGATTTTTCATGTAGCAAAACATTTGTCAGACTTTGTTGATGAGGTAATAGTTCTTTCGCAGAAAAGAAACTGTGCCATGTAAAGCCGTAGCAAGATTAGAGAGAAAAATCGCTAGGACCTAACGACTGAAGAAATGTGTACTGTCTTGTCTGTCTCTTGCCTTTACTGGTTTTAGGTATCCAATATTTAATTTTATGTCACACAGAAAGCAAGTTATTAGCTAATAGGCAATAAAGAGTCCAGATTTTTTGAAGAGTTCTTGTTCTCCCAGTTACAAATAATCCCATCAAGTATTAATTGTGATTTTTTTCTGTATTTTTAAGAGGAGCAGGAGAGGCACTACATGACATTTTAATTTACACTGTCCTGAAATAGCTTGATGGCGTCCATTACGAAATATACATCTTTGAGTTCGACAGAGCTAAATACAGTGACGTGCGGTATAAGAATGTTTGAAGAGGCGTGACACTCCACTTACGCACACTTGAGACCAAATAACATGTCTTACATTTCCTCGAAGATATATGTTTTATGTATCAGACTCTTTAGAAACGTGTGCTACAAAATGAACTTCTTTTTGAAAAGTGATAGTGGTGGAGAGAGAGGGGTGGGGTTAGTCTCCATGTGACCCGTGTTTACTTTTGAGACCAAATAACATGTCTTACATTTCCTCGAAGATATATGTTTATGTATCAGACTGTTTAGAAAGATGTGTGCTACAAAATGAACTTCTTTTTGAAAAGTCTTTTTTTAAATTTTTGACGTTCTGATGCGTAGAACTTTTTAAATTTTTGACGTTCTGATGCGCAGAACAGTCTGAGTTATAGTAGTGGGGAGAGAGAGAGAGAGAGAGAGAGAGAGAGAGAGAGAGAGAGAGAGAGAGAGAGAGAGAGAGAGAGAGAGGGGGGGGGGGGGCGGTGGGGAGGGGGGGGGGGCAGGGGTAGTCTCCACTTGACCTGTGTTTACATATTTATTGATTTTTCTGTTTTCTCTTCATTTACTGCTCTCACATCAAATGAAAACAAGATGGATTTCTGTGGCTGGGAGCGATCAAGTGAATTAAAAGTACATTCACATAATTATGGAAGGCTAAAATATGTTACTAGTTTCAGAGTTTATTTTATTTCCACCTTTCTTACAGTCAAGCGTTAATTGCCTTGCAGAACAGTGAAGCTGTTTTTGTTGGTTTGCTATAGAAATTTGGCTTTTATTAAGCTTTCCTGCTGTGGCAGTTAATTTATTTGAAATGAAGTGTTTAATTCCACACTATTGGCTAGTTTCAACTGTTCGCTGCATTTAAAGTGCACGTTTTCATCTTCTAGCACGTATGCCATAATAAAGAAGCAAACATGTGATGATGCAGTACTGGTACTGCAAGAAAATTTACATCCCGGAAACCGCACTGAAAAGCTTAATATCAGGTCGAGGCCTACGTCATTGGGAATCTGTACATACGAATGTGCACTTTAAGGCGAACTATGCATTTTAGTATGGTTCACGAAATTCCAATGCTCTTGGAGTATCCTCTGATGTCTTGTTTCTTTTATGACATAATATAGGAGAGATCTTTTAATGTTTTAGATGTACGAACTTACGGGCTTCTTGCGTCACCGTAGCTGCACAGGCGCAGTGACGCCTCTTGTCTGGCACTGTCTGGCAACTGCTGAAATGAATCTATTTCTAACAGGTCACGGGAAAATATTTCGAATTGTGGTTCGAAAAGTGCTATTTTCAAAGTAAATTTCCTTTTACGCAAGATGAATTATGTGAATTTTTTAAATCACAGAGTGTTTACTCTCATTTAAAAATCAGCTCTTTGATGACGAGCCATTTAGAAGAATTTTGAGACCAGAAGCTCAGAGATTTATGTCAGTATTAAAATTTTTACTGGCATATTTGTGTGATGTATCTTAAAGTGTAACATGCACTAAACAGATCAACATTATTTGTGGAAGCTTAGCGTCTCTTGTAGCTTATTAATCTTTGAGACAAATGTTATATGTGACAGCTTTGCTTTTCTTGTAGCAACGCTATGTATATTAACTTAAACCATTTTTTCCTGTTGGTGAAATTCGAATTTATACTTTCCTAATACGAAAATAAATAGCGTACGTGTTGCTGCACATCAAAGATCTTTCCAAAACGTGTTTTTTTCCCCGGAGTTTTGTTTTCTAAAGTACCGTATCCATTCAAAGGACTGACAAGTTTTACAGTTCCAACAGAAAGTATACTGTCACTTACTATAGAAAAAGTGTATTTTCACCCTGGAGAAAATGTATTTTTAACTGGGAGATTCGGGACAAATCCGGAAATTTTTTTCCTTTTCCGCGTATACACCCTGTAGTTGAGAGTTAACATGCATACCTAAAAATTTTGTTGATGGTACACATTCTATGTGCTTGTCATTAATTTTTAGCTTGGTACTGTTCAGTTTTCTGTTTAAGTGTAAACTAATACTGTTGGTTTTTTTACATTTGGGGTTAATTTATTAGTCTCTATCCACTGGCATGCATGCTTCAGTATTTCCTCAGCTTTTTCGTTGAGTACACTTTGAGACTCAGCTTTGATTAAGATATTACTGTCATCGGCAAACAGTACTGATTCACCATGTTTAACACTTTGTGGAAAATCGTGGATCTATATTAAAAAGAGGATTGGGCCCACCACACTTCCTTGGGGGACTCCTATGTTGATGTATTCTGGGTTTGAAAGGTATGAAAAGGTATGATTGGAGTTAGTTTGAGTGATCTCCACCTGTTGGACCCAGTTTTGCAGGTATGAATGAAACCGCATGTTTGTTACTCCTCTTACTCCTAGTGCATTTAGTTTGTTTAGCAAAACTGTGTGGTCTGCTGTATCAAATGCTTTGGTCAAATCTAGGAAGATCCCTGTTATTACGTGGTCTCCTTTTTTTAGTGCTTTGAGGCTAACATTTAAGAAATGAGCTACAACTGAATTTGTACTTTTGCCAGCCCAGAAACCAAATTGCTCTTTACTCAGAAGATTGAATTTTGTTAAGTACCCCATGAGCCTGTGTTTCATTATGGTCTCTATGACTTTTGAAAAGTATGACAGTAATGAGATTGGTCTATAATTTTCTATGATTTCTGGGTCACCTTTTATATGTATAGGTAGGAGTTTTGCATGCTCTAGTATTTCTGGGAAGCAACCTGTGGAGAAGTATTCATTGGTGTGCACTAAAGGGTCTTTGATGTTGTCTATACAGTCCTTCAGTGACCACACAGGTACTTCATCTATGCTTGCTGAATTTTTGTGTTTTAGGTCACTCACAACATTGCATACTTCTTCTGCCGTGCTTGGTCGTAGTATCAGTGTGTGTGATATTTTGTTCAGCATTTGTGAGTGCTTTGTTTTGTTGAACTTATGTTGTAGTTTGGTTGCGACGTTGCTGAAATACTTACTGGCAAAGTTTGCTAGTTTTTTGGGGTCATTTATTTTGGTATCAATGTATACAAACTGTATGTTTATTGGCTTAAATTTTTTCCTATTAATTTCCTGTTTGGTGATTTTTCCTTACTGCTTTGATTTTATTATCAGCCTTTTCTACAAATTTGTCATTTTGGTACCTTTTAGTCGCTAATAATGATTTTCTATAGATCTTTCTGTAAGTATGATAATAGTTATGAAATGCTAAATCGTTACGGTAGTTTTTCATTGAGCTAAGGTGCTAGAGGGTTTCAGAGGATTGCCGTATCCCATTGGTTACCCAGCTCTTGTTGTTGCAGTTCTTCAAATCTTCATTCATTGCGCAAGTCCATTTGTGTGTCACAGTCAGTCAGTTGATTTGTGTTCAGCTATGAAAGTATTAAATCAGTCAGTTAATTCATGTTCAGCTATCAAAGTATTAACTTCTCTGTGATTTAGCTGTCAAAAATGTACATTTTTTTATCCAAACAGTATGAATCTACATATCAGTATGCCACCAGATAACTGTGTCCACCCCCAGTAGCTGAGTCAGGAAAATCATTAACTGTGACATGGCATGGACTGGAATTTACTTGGTAATATAGCCTTAAAGTAGCTCACACTACACCTAATAGCATATTGTTTA
Source organism: Schistocerca americana (assembly GCF_021461395.2). Taxonomy (NCBI): domain Eukaryota; kingdom Metazoa; phylum Arthropoda; class Insecta; order Orthoptera; family Acrididae; genus Schistocerca; species Schistocerca americana. Next base: position 108,575,070 of record NC_060122.1, on the reverse strand, counting down.
TAGTATATCTTTTGTTGTGGATATACTCCATGGTTTGTGTGCATCATATGTAGGCCACCTTTTACTAAGTCGTGACGATTTGGGTCCAGTGACACATGCAGTTGTACTTTGAACAATTTTTTAATTAAGTGTGGCTTTTAATTGTGTCATTTACAGCGACTCTTAATGCAAACTGCACAGTGTTATCAGGAACTAATGACAGCTACACTGCAGGTAGTGTAAGTGTTAGCGAATCTAAGTAGGACATCTTCTGTGCCACTGTGTTTGTGGCCATTCAGCCATACAAGCAACCTGAAAAGTATGGACCTTTGCCATCAACAATTGCATTTGTATATTTTTGGTTGTCAAATTTCTGATGCAGTGAGACAAGACTGTACTGGTAAAATTAGAGCCATTAAAAAATCTTGAATTTTGTAGGTTGTTTTCTCTGCTGCAAGAACATTTTTCAACAAAGAAACATATTATTGGGGCCAGATTAGAATTTTCTAGTGGAAAAAAGTTCCCAGTTAATTGTATGTGGGCTGGGCTGCGGATCTGTCTGGATTAAGTAGGAATTACAATTTTAAATATTTGTGTGAACAAAATTACAATTGCTCTCCAATCAGAAATTGTTGTAGTATGTTTAACATCTACAGCCCACTAAACTGCACACTCAGTCCAGAGTTTTATGGTAGAAGAAGACTTTATGGCAGTAAGCTCACAGGAACGAGTCATGTGGGAAATCACACCACCTCTGGTGAGGCCCTCACATACTCCACAGCGTGAGCAACCTTGTAATCCACCACATCACGACAATGGGCCACATCAATGTGAGCGCCATTGCCTGATTGTGAATATTGTTTCCTTCATTCCACCATTCTGTTGAATCCCACAGAAGAAGCATGATATCCTTTTTAATGTCACTGGAATATATTTGACAATATTTCTTCTGTTATTTTCTTCTTGTCGTTATGAACCAGATTATAGTGCTGTTCACAAACTGGAGGCACACTATGTCGTTTAATACAGGGACTCCTTCTTGTAAAAAATGCTGCTATTCTTTTGTCTTTCATCTGTAGAATTCTAATATTCATCTGAAAGAGTCCCTTCTGAAGTCCCATGTGTTAACACAATTTTCTGTTTTCTAAAAGAAATTTTAAAATAAGTTTCAGTCAGTGGAAGTAAAATGTTTGGTAAAGTGTCGTAGCTTAAGGGGAGTGCATTGACTGAAGTTAACTTACCACTTTGTTAAACTGATCTGCTTTTGTCGCTGTTCTCTTTGTAGTTAGCATTGGTGGCATTGATGTTCCTGTTGTCATTATCAGATTTTTATTAAAGAAGAGCTATGAAATGTTTCCTTTGTACTCACCCATTACACTGACGGCAAGTAGTTTGTATTTGATGCTGTAGTTGACTGAAGATTATCTATTGATAATGGCATACATTTCTACAATATTGTGTATAAGCATGTGTTATTTCATTGAAGATGTGTGCACCTAAGAAAGTATTTGGAAAATATGTAACGTGTCTTAAAAATCCAGCAAATGATAAAACTTGTTGTCAGCAAAATGGTGTGGATCTGAGCAATTAAAAAAAAGTTAAATCAAACAATAGAAAGTGCAGAATAGAATAACAACAATACCAAAAGCATACACTCCTGTTCTCCACATAGAGGAGGCATTGAGCCACAGACAGGCGCAATGAAAAAGAATGCTAGAAATATTTCATGTTTTGGACAAAGTCCTCCTTCAGAAGCCTGAAGCGCGCGTGCCCACACATGTGCACGCGCGCGCGCGCGCGCCACACACACACACACACACACACACACACACACACACACACACACACACGATCACTGTCTTCAGGCACTAAGAATTGACTTGGTCCCTAACATCTGGACACAATGGTCATATGTGCATCAATTTTTCTTTTGTGAATGTGCATCTTTTCTCCTTCTGAAGAAGGACTTTGTCCGAAAGATGGAATGTTTCTAGCATTCTTTTTCATTTTTCCTGTCTGTGTCTCAACACGTCCTCTATGCGGTGAGTAGCAATAACAGTAAATGCTAGATAGAAACTCAAACATAATATCAGAACTGTTTGAAATGGGAACTGTACATCTACTTACCAGCTGTCAAAACATGAACGATTTTACCATGTTTGTCTCTCTCTCTCTCTCTCCCCCCCCCCCCCCATACCCACCCACTCAGTCACCCACCCACCCACCCACCCACTCACACAACACACACACACACACACACACACACACACACACACACACACACACACACACACACGCACACGCGGGAAAGGAAGACATGATGACCTAATTTTTGAAATGTTTTAAATCATCTTCCTTCCACTTCTTTGTGTGTGTGTGTGTGTGTGTGTGTGTGTGTGTGAGAGAGAGAGAGAGAGAGAGAGAGAGAGAGAGAGAGAGAGAGAGAGAGAATCAGGTTGGAATGGATGGAGGGAATAATAATAATGATAAATGTCCAAATGATATCATGATGAAGGCACTGCTATAAATATCACAAATTAGAGGTTCAGCAGCCCCCTTCCTCGCCGTACATCAGTATCTGTTGGCTATACTTCTGTCTTCCTGTTTCAGATGCTGACATGATAACTGTCACTCAGATGAAGAGAAAAACGATCACACTGTATTAGCAAATTTTTTCATTATGCCTACTACTTTTGTAGTTCCCCTGTGCCTCTATGAACTTTTGAGTTTTAGGAACTGCTTAGTTTGGTATCTAATTAGTATTTCAGTAGTAATCTGGGCTGGCATTGATCTTTTGTGTGTGTTTCTTGTTGCTCACTGAAACCACTTACTTGCCTGTCAAAATTGCAGTATGCTTATAAATAATAAAAATATGTTTTCTGTTTCACATATGGGTGCAGAATGCTGGAAAATGCATAACGGCATTGTCTCGTGTACAAGGCTACAATCCACTGGTTGTTCCAGTTAGTCTTTTAAGACTGATTAAATGCAGGTCAGTTTTCTTAAAATACTGTGTAAAATTGTTTGAATCTAAACAGTAACATTTATTTACACAGAGAAAATATGCATCCAGTTACAATTTTTACATACAGTTAGATTTCTCATGCATTTAATATATAACTAAATTCACTCTAACAGACCATTATATTATTTATATATGTATATATACTTTATATCTGTATGTATAGCAGTGAATTTTAAACTGTGTGTGTGTGTGTGTATGATTATAAATCACCCTGATCCAAACATTAGTTGAAGATATGTAACATTTCCAGGCAAAACATGTCAATGAAAAGTAATTATTAAAATATTATGTTATTCAATTTGCAGACAAAATTGATGTTATGACTTTATGTTTGGTAACAAAAAACTCATCAGTCATCTATTTTCAAGTGTAGTTTGCCATTGCAACTTTGCCTTGGAGGATAGTATATTTGATGAAAAGAACTTTTCTTTAGATTTCATGATTTCTTCAACTTTTTAAAATGCTAAAAGAGAACGCTTGTCCTTGCAATTATGATTTCTCAAATAACCAAACACTGGCACACATGATTATTGTGACTGATATCACAGGAATTGCAGTAAAACCCTGATCTTGCATTTATCATATAAAAAATGAAAAAAAGGAAATCCTAAAAAATTTAACTGTGCAAAGAAAGTACTATAAGCTAATTTGGATGGAAGACTTAAATCTACTGTGTAGCTACATTCTTAGATCCTACTGGATTTAAGGGGAAAGATAAAAAATAAGATAATTGTTGTCCAGTGATTTATGCAAGAAGAAACAGAAGTCTTTGTTGCTATTTCAGATACTCAGTGTTATGCATAACTTAGAACTTTGTCTATGGAAATAAGAGCAAGAACACCATAAGCTGTGGAAATTAAAGCAAGAACACCATAAGCTACATGTTTAATCTAAAAAGCCATTTTGTTAAGCCTGTCAAGCTTTACTTGCAGAATAGATGAGTAGTATGCTTGTAAATTGCTTTTATATAAAGGGAACATTCAGTACCAGTATCATTAATTGTTTTTGTTTTCAGATTAAACATGAAATGTGTGTAAATGCTTTTAAAGAATATGAATACTTATTATCAGTGTCATACTGATATCTGAAAACTTTACTATTCACATGTGCATGTGTTGCTTGACAAGGAATACAAACCATTCTTCAACTGAGAGATCAGTAGCTAAATATATGTCTCATGAAAAAAGAAACTAAAGTTTGAGAATTCATTAATAAGTTGAAAATTAATTGTGAGATCACAATTATTACCATTTTTGTTCACAAAAAGCAAGCTATCAAGAATAATTCATTGTTAATTTGTGGAGCACATACACAGATTGCCTTGTAATTTGTGAGCACCATGAGAGCACTGATTTTTCCAACATATACTGCTTATCTCCAAGGGATTTATGTGAAGTTTTGTGCCCATAATATATTGTGGCAAAGAATAGTTCAACAGTGTGGTGTCCTTTCTTTTTGTAGGTAAGGAAAATGCTACAGATTCTTTGTCATAAGGCTCAAGGGCAAGTTATGCAGAAATGGAACACAGCAGCTAGTAAAAAGTGGAACACCAAGGGCAATGAAACACAATGATTAGTTACATATCATGTGACTAGCAATGTAGATGTAGTTTTGTTTTGTGTTGTAGTTTTTTATACAGTTGTGTATTCATTAACAATAATCATAAGTGCAAGAAATTAAGATAGAGGCACGTACCAGAAATTAGTTTTAGCTGAACCCAACACTGCTGTACCTCTTTGTTATACCATTGTTGCATAAGTGAGTTTTATGATATCCATTTTTTAAAATAAATAACTAACCATGAATTTATGTGTGTGTGTGTGTGTGTGTGTGTGTGTGTGTGTGTGTGTGTCCGTTTTTGTAATTCTGTTGCAGTTTGGTGTGATGAGATTGTCATCATATTTTTGCAACACTACATATCAGATTGTCATATGGCAAAACATCAAGATACATTTTTTAAAAATATCAGTTTTCATACTTCAGTCATTACTCTATGCCAATAAAAAAGATTTGCTATGTCAGCTAGGTCATACTTTGAGCAAATAGCACAACCATTGGAGCATCAGCAAGTAGGAAGAGAGTTTGTGTAAATCACATATGTTGTGTACAATGTTAGAATTTTAGGTACATACAAAAACATATGCATATATGATTGTATAAGTGTATCTGAGGATTGAAATAGGAGACAAGGAAGTTATTTTTTTCTGTACATTGACAACTGATTGGCTAAAAATAATATGCATTGATAAAAATATATTATTAATGTATTAGTGTGTCTTTTCAATACATAACAGATTTAACCCATCTGAAATATTTGGTTTTAATTAGCATTCTTGTGTATAATTAAGTTATATAAGTAAGTGTAAAGATTTCTAGCATAATACATATTAAAAGAGCAGCCTTCAAACAGTTTATTACAGTTGTATAGTTATGTTTTTGAAATATTGAAGAAAGACTAGGAGTGCATTTTAATGTTTTGAGTAGTAGAAAAAATAGTCAAGTTTGATATAAAGCTTTGGTCACAGATGGATTGTCAAGGATTTGTAAAAGGCAGGTGAAAATTTTGTGAGTTATAAGATGTATAACATTAGAATGCTTAACTTCAAATAGGTTTGGAACATTTAACAGTATATTTCTGATTCCAAGTAACGTTTTGTTTAACACATATGGATGTTAGCTTGTGTTAAATTGGAACCCACAAATGAAAATTGTTACCAAGTTTTAGAATCTTTTTGAGAGAAGTGACAAGAGACTTCAATATGTTTAGTGGAAGGAAATATACAGTTTTAAAAGATTACTTTTATTTCTTTTACTAGATTGCTCTTAATACCACATGCAGTTGAGGAAAGCATAATTTTTGTGGTTGTGAAATGCCCAGTCTGTAATAGATTACTGTGTATTTAAAATTCATTTCCCTCTTATGAAATCTCCTTCCACCAAATAAACCATTTTGTTCCACTACAATATTCTACTGAAAGTAGGAATTTTATGTTACTGTTTATGAGAAAAGACTTAATATCTAAAATTATTATTTCAGTTACACTGTTATGTGGTTTTCATAATGTCTAATGTGCAGATGAGATCAGAGAACCTATAATTCCCTGAGGTTATGGTATGTCAGCATTTGGCAAATATGAAAAATGAACTCAGGAATGTACCATAGCTGAAGTAATTGTTTTTAAATTGAAATTCTGTTGCTGTAACACTGTTTTAAGGCAGCTGTAGTTTTTATAACAGGAAAAGCCATGAGCTATAATAAAACTCAAAACTGTTTGGTTACTTATTGTAATAGTGACAGATCAAACATTGTTTCACACTGTGACAATTAGAAATGACATCATCTACCTTACAGTGCATACACTTTTACAAATTTCAGATTGTGATACTTGTGATAGAGAGCAAGTTCTGTTAATAACACTGGGCATTATAAAAACATTGAAATTTTGTAGGAGCATAAGAGTGTGATTTATGCAGTAAAAGTATTGTCATGGTGTATTTTAATATGTATAATTATTTTTCTGAAATATCATCAGGTGGTATTAATTACTGTTTAACAAAACTAACTGATTGTGATTAGAGATGCCTGTTTCATATTTTCATTTTGCAAGGAAACAGAATTCTGAAAACAATTAAAATGGTTTTATTTGTAATTTAATTGAAAGAATTCTGGTTAAATAGATGTATTGTTAGGCATAGTGTATGCACATATTTGTTCATTTTATGTTTAGAAAGCTTTATTATGCTTCACTACATCATTAAACATATTTTAGTTGATATCTTCATAAAGGTATAAAGGTGTTAAATTCCTTTACTTTGATAAGGCAATGCCTAAATAAATCATGTTATATAAATATTGATTGTTTGAAACTGAAGATCTTGCTCATTTTTAGTTAGGTACAAGTGTGGGGGCTGTGTACCATTCTCTGCTATTCTAACGTAACATATTCTACAAATGGTAATATTCAGAATTTTTAGGAAGTCGATTTAAGTTGCCCTTTTGAAGTGCATAGTAGCTTTAATGGTAAGTGTTTTGCACAAAAACTTCTGTTGCAAAGAAGAGAAATTGTGTTCTGTAAAGACATTATTAAGTAATATCAAAAGGTGTTATTGCTGCTGTTGGGTTGTGATTCCCTCTCTGACCGACTTTCCCTCAGTATATTTACAGCTGTTCTTATTATAAGGATGTCTAAACAATTGCAGGTACTGAAAATGTTTATGAAACAGATTGTAGACCTAGTATTTATTGATGACTGGAATATTATAATATGGGTACACAAAAAGAAGATGTTTCAGGGAGATGGGTGAAGAAATAAAGTAACTGGAGAATAACTTTTAAACTATGTGAAATGTTTTACAGAATTATGCCGACATTCATTTAAAAATGAATAAGAATGCAACAATGACAGATATTCATAAAAATAATAATACAGGAATGATAACAGTAGTTATAGTTTTGAAAGAATAAATAAGGTACAGAGTAGAAAGTTGAATTTGAAATTCTAGGTTTCATCAAATGTGATTAAAGATAACTGTGTAGGAGAAGATTGGAAAAGTGTGAGATGATGTTGAGCAAAATGGATATAAGAAACTGATAGGTGGGAGAATAAATACTTACTGAGAAACAACAAATATATCAACGGCTTGGAAACAGATTCTAGTTAGTGATGCGACAATGGCTAAATACTACACTCCATTAGCACTGGATCAAAATAAAATGATATAGGGCAGTGAATCAGTGTTTCATAGAATTTTACAGACTTGAGTGCAACAAAGGCAAGAGAAGACCATAAGATAAATTAAAAATAATCTCATATTTAAAAAATAAAGGTGAGATAGTGCAAAAGCTATTGCATGATTTTAAATAATACCATTATTTTAGAACAATATGTATATGTATAAATGGAATCAAACCTTGATTTTCAAATGGAAATTCATGGATAAGTGTGATGGAAAACCTATAGGGCATCCCCAACTTAATAATACCAAATAGAGTCTGTTTCAGAGAAAAAGTTATAAATGACAAATGACTTGATGGGAAGTAAAGCACAGCCAGTTGAGAACTACAGATGCATAAAGAAATTAATGGCACTGGACGTAGTGCACCTGTAATTGAAGCAAGGACAAAACTCTCAAGTAACATCATAAACATTGTCAACTTTCTATTGTCTTGCAACATAAGATTGCTGAAGGAATGATAAGAGGAATGATCAACTAAAATATCTAAAAAAATGCTCATAAAAGCCTTTCTATATTCTGATGCATTTGAAAGTTAAGTAAAATTTAGTAGTATGCAATGAGATTAACAAAGCACAGAGAGTGGAGGAACATGTAGTTGAAATACAGGGTTTCAGATGGAAGTGCACTAAAAGAAAGGGCAAAGGTGAAATAAACCCATCAGCATCATGAAAGACATCACAGTATGGCAATGGCAACAATAAAGCACACAAAAGATGAGTATCTTCGGAAGAAGCAGCAAACCTTTCAGACTACTTGAAGGGGAAAAAATTATCTACAAAGTCATTACCAATCATATAAAATGTTACATAGGTGTACATATCATTATTTTAGGCTGGAAGCAATATGTTTAATTGGAAAGAAGTTGAGGCCATTGGTATAAACCGAAAAGGATGTAACTGTACATCAATTAAACTGCTGAATGCGATGTTCTTTCTGTCCTTGCTCATGTGTGTGCGTGTTTGTGTGTGTGCAGGTCTTCTTACTGTCGTATCAGAAAGTTCTTGTATATTGCTCAATACAAAGCAAAACATAAAACAACAGAACACACCAATGGCAGTGTAGCAATTCTTCATTTCCCCCATTTTAAAATAAAAAGTGCTTTCGTAACATAACTTATGTTCCACTACTACATATAAATTTGAAGAATACAAATTCTCTAGATAGTGGCTTATTATGGCATAATAGTTAATGATATATTTTATCTGAGTAAAATCAGTTTCTCTTGTAGACTGTGGAAGATTAAAAATAAGAAAGATCTGTGTGAATTAACCAATTCAAGTATGTCCCCTGAAAAATTGATACAATTATGAAGTTGAGTTTCACTCTTACATTTAGTTCACAAATTATTTTAACTGAACTTGGAGGTTATTTTGGATGCTTAATAAGACTTGGCTTGGTCACAGCCATAAATATGTCTTTCACAGTTTCATTTTATCATGTTTAGAAAAGTGAATATTTACCCCAAATGTTTCAGCAGTCTTTTTATATTTGTTTACTTAATTATTGTGTTTTTCCCAGATTTTTATCCATGCCCTGTATAAATATTGCATATGATGGTGCTATTTTTGTATAGTATCACAAACTGGAGTAACTATCGTACATTCCTGGGCAATAAAATTTTGGTTTTTGGACCCTGATTTAACATTATTGCTTTCCTGATTTCAATCTAATTTGAATTTTAAGTTTTTATAATCTGCATTTAAAAGAAACCAAAAGTCACAAAATTGTAATAATTGATGGAGTGGATAAATGAATAAATTTTTCAACTAAAAGGCACTCTAAGATAAATTGATTTGTGATAGTATTCTAATACAAATAAAGCCAACTGCTTATTGCCCCAGTGTTGTAATTAAACATTATTTGAAGTCACAGATGCAATAATGTGTGACCTAGCAACATGATGTTAGAATATTTATATATAAGAATAAATTATCTTACATATTAATTGGTGTATGCATTATTGGAGATATATTCCTATATTATACATTTTTAATACCATGACAATAACTCTTAAAAAATATTTTTACACAAAGATATGATTTCCATTCAGAAATCACTAAACTATTTATGGAGTTGTATCTGAGAATTGTTTTTTTTTTCCTTATAAAGAGCAGTAATACTAATAGGAAGTAACAATTGGTGTATTCAGTCATTGACTGAGATAAAACTGCCTAAAATTATCAGCTACCTACAGACAGAAATATTAGATTAAATAATAACCTAAGCTGATAAAGATATTTTGAGTTCCAGTTGAAAAATTTTCTTTAGCTGACATTGTGTTGCCTTCATAGTTGTTGTATTTTTATGAAAATTATTGGTTGTAAAAGCCTCCAAGCATGCTGTAAATGAGAACTGAGAACTGTCATATAGCTTTGATATAAAGGAATGTCATTTTATTAGTTTAAAATGTACCACTGGTGTTCCTGTACTAAAACAATTCAATATATTAAGTACCCTCCCTTAACCGAGGTGTTCCTATCATTTTCATGGCACAATCATTTTACAATGACTTGTGGTTTTCAGAGGCTGTGCAACTGTCTGATAATAGTTTGATTATTCTCATTCATTGTGAGACACTGCATTACTAATAAGGGTGACTTGTAGAATAAACTGTTGCATTGTGCATCCAGTCCTGTTGGGAGTAGTACAAACTGAGATGTGGTTTACATACTGCCACAGATGTACTAAATACCTTAAAATTTATAATCTGTCTTTCTGCATTTGTTGTGTATCAGTGCGTGGTTTTGAATCTTTAGAAAGACTTCACTTCATCTCCACAAGTTCCTGTAGCAATAAATGACAGTCTTTGTAGAGTATTGATACAGAATGATCTGTTTAAGCCATTCTTCCAAATATTTTTCAGCTCATGTTCCATACTTGATTCGCATGCTTATATCTAGTACGAAGAAGTGAAGTGCTCTGTGCCATGGTTTTCCTGCTCATTATTATTGCTTTTTTAAAAGAAGTTGTTATCTTATGCTTTTTTGGGTTTAGAGCAAAGTTGTGTAATTTTTAATTTGTTATCAAGTATTAGCATTTACACAAAATGAATGAAAGACAGGACAACATGGAAGAACAACTTCAAAAATTTAAGAGGTGAAAATTGGAAAGTATTGCACTGAGGGACAAGACATAAATATATTTTCCTTTCTTAATGATAGGATGAAAGAGCCTTTTTTTAAATCTTAAATCTAGTGTTTCAATAAGTTCATTGCAACTGTTAGTATTAGTTCTAAGAGCCATATCTTTGTTTGTTGAAATTTAAGGAATGCAAAGGCTACCTAATATAGATCTTTATGGGTAGATTAATTTTTGCACTGTTACTTGTATGTTAATTGCCTGTGATGTACTCCTGAATGTCTCTAATGGACAGTGTTCATAGCACAGAAACTGTATTTTATTTTCGCCCATCATGTGTTTCTGCCTAAATAATGTTCTGTCATGTATCCAAGTTCAAGAATGATGTTGAATTGAAACATGTAGAAGATAGATTATCAGGTGGTGATCATTATGAAAAGAAACATGCAAAGACATGTTGCGGTTAAAATTACATTTATATTGTTTAGAAGGAATATTGTGTAAATAACATTCTATTATATCTAGTCACATATAAAGACAAACTCTCAGTTTTGTGAATAAAAAAATCTTATAATAAATAAAGCATTTAACAGTGCAGAAACGGAAATATTGCTGTATTTGTAATGTGATTTATCACAAAATATAAATACAAAAAGTAATCATTGCAACTATATATGATCACAGCCACAACACATAGGACACAGTCAGTGTTGCACCAGATTCACAAATTTGGATCTGTGACAAGGTAATTATCTAAATTCTCTGGAAAAAGACACATTATTCTGTTTTATTTATAGTTAATAAATCACTAGAAAAAGTAACTTGGAAATGAAAAGCACCATGGTGCCAGCTATGTTAACAAGGAAATATGGCACTGACAGAAGAAAGGGAAAAAAAAATTAATTAAAGTGGTTTGGAGTATTCACTTTCATGTTACATGTAAACTGAGTGTTTGCAGCAGAGAGTTTCAAACAAGAAATATATGATGCCTTCCAGCTGAATAAATTAGCACAGGAGAAGTCAGAAGTGCAACAGTAGTAGTATGAGAAGATGATGACAACATTAATAATGGACCATTTTAGCCTAAAATGTACAGTTTGGGAATATCAAATCTTAATTAAGAAGAAAATAATAAAATAAATTGTACTGTGTGATGTTCATACAAATGGCAATTTCTATAAGAAATAACTGAAAATATAGGCAATGAATAATGTGCAGAGCTAAATAAGTCACTCTCTTCGAGCAATGTGAGAAAGTCCCTCATTTAGAGAGAAAAAATTAATAAACATAAATACAGTCACTGGATTTTGCTGCAGAAGGGAGAAGTCCTAAGAATCAACAAGTAGGAAGCAAAATGAATAGCTATACAGAAAAACTGAAACAGTAATGAGATCAGAATATTATTCGCTTATGAGAAGTTCTTCAGCAACAATATCACTACCATTCAGTTTATAATGTTGACCTCTAATAACAATAGTTCTATTTAGAAAACACTGCTGTATCCAAATGCTCAATGGTGCAAGGGAATTGTTGACAGTACTATTGTAAATGGCAGCAAAAGACAGAGAACGGTATGCTGTCTTTTCATTTTAATAATATAGTGTGCTGTCATGTAAAGTCAATGAAGTTACAGTGTGTATGAATCATCATAATGCATTCTGAAAACTTGTCATTGCTGAATCACATTGAAAATGTGGACTGACTTTGGAAGCAGCTTCATGACTCAGTTTTTCTTTCCTTCTGTTACATGTTTTCTCAAATTATAATTGATTTTATTGTTGTGCATCTGCATCTCTTCTATGAATCCATTCTTGCACAGAAGCACATATTTTTATCTAGTCCATTTCTTTCTACTTGGAAGTGATGTAAGAAAAGAGAGTATAAAGCTTTAAGAGGAAGATAATGTACACTTAGAAATAATATTTATTTCTTTAAGAAAACTTGGTATGATTAAGAATTTACATTTGAGTAGTAATGGTTATAGCACATAGAATTTCACTATGTCAGAGACTACTAAATTCCTGTGCACTTAATATGGGAGTCAGTAGAAATGGGCTAAATCTCTTTAGTAGTCAGGGTGAAGTCTCATTCTGAAGCCCTATTATGTGGTCCTGAGAAATTTTATTCACACAGGTTGATCAAGGTTATTTGAGTTAATACCAAATGATTTTTCAAATTGAGTTGCTGCGAAATGTTGAAAGTGGAACTTAGAAGTTGAAAATATCCACCAGTGACAGAGATAACTTGTTCTGATTTGATATCCATAGGTATGCAATAGAGAACATATAACTTCAGATTTTGTGCCATGCTAAGTGACTGGACCATAATTAAATAATTAACTGTGTTTACTAACTGTATTTGATGATTCAACATGATCATCACACAAGGGGGGGGGGGGGGGTCCAGAAAGTGTGCATAAACTCATCAACACATCAGCTGATAGTGTAATAGCCAGTGTAAACCAGGAAATGACCCTGAATGAATATGTTAGTCTTCATAATGACACATTTTTCATGATTTCATAGCAATGAAATGTGATGCATGTACAGGTTGGCAAATTGCAGTGTTGGATTTTGGCAAATTATTTTTTAGGCGACTAGATGTCTGAAGCTTTAGTGTTATATATATTTACAGTTCACTAACTGTTTATTTGTGGCTTGAAAGAAACTATGTTAACATTTTAGAAAGGAAGATTTGGACTGGTTTTCCCCATTTATTGAAGATAGAGTTGTTATCTAACAAATTGTAAATGACTATTCATTACAATAGCTGTATAATCAGACAACAAGAGTGAAGTCTACTACGAAGATCACTATTTAATTTCCCTTAATGCTTCACCATCGCCTTGTAAGAAACGTGTGAATGATTTGTGCCATGTGTGATTTCTTTTCCTCCCAAAAATGTACAGGTAAACTGGAACTTGTCATTGACTGTACTATTCATATAATCATGTAATAGTATGAGTTATTTGTGAAATTAGGTGATCCTCCAGTTAAATATATTGAATCAAATATATTACAGATAATAGAATAATGGGCTATGAATTAATGCAGAAATTTGCCCATAAAAAGATTTCAAGAGAATAATTTCAGCCAGAACTCAAAAGAACATTATCAGCTTGCTACATAAAAATTCAAAAATATTTTTTTCCAATATTTGTTCATCTGTAGCCCAATCTAAGTATAATTTTCAGCTCTGTATCCTTCCACTGCAATTATAAATATGGTCTTCTTTAGCCATCTTCATTTACTAAATACACACACATCAAGTTTGGTTATACATCACACATTTCAAAAAAGATATGTTAAATCACTAGGTTTTTTGAGGTCTGTGTCTTTATTGCAAGAAATATTTTGGTTTGCATAGTCTTCGCATAATCACTGATCTGTCTATGATCTTCCAGAAAATAGCTGATACTGAAACATTAATGAAATCAATTAACATACAGGCAAAGCTTATGTTTCTTGGAAACTACACAGGACTAAGGGGAATGTATAATGCAAATAATGTACTCATATGCACTGTCTTACATTTGGCACTACAAAATACTTCTAACTGTGGGAATGAGGTCACACACATGTGTGCGCACATATACACACTCTCTCTCTCTCTCTCTCTCCCTCTCTCTCTCTCTCTCTCTATGCCAGCTTATGCTACATTCAGTACTGCTGAAGAAACTACAGAGCTAGTATTTGCTGTTATTAGCAATGGTAAAATAGGTAAAACCCTGCATAATTTGTGGCAGGCTTTGGACCTCTAAGATCCTCTAGTACATTAGTAACCTCAAGAAATGGCAACACTTTAAATAAATGACTGCTGAGCAGAATGCAGTTGGCACAGTCGTTTTGAATATAACTTAAGAAGGCTCTACATAACTTTTCAGAATTTAGGTCTTTCTTTCCTAGGAATTTCACATGAGTGTAAAGATAAAGTAAGTGTAAAGCATGCATACTACCAAAATGCACAAACAGATATGATGGCGAATTTACTTGTAATGATTCTACAACAATTTATAGCGATTCTGTACCATATTTATTTTTTTTATAATCCTACTGGAAACTAGACAGGTACACAAGTTGCAGTTCATTTCTGAAGGTATGGTGCTTACTGTATTAAACGTGATTTTATCTCTGTCTGTGATGCAGGGTAGTTAAGTTTATGTATGCTATAGTCTGCCTCAGCATAGCAGTAAACTGAGGGATGCATGCATGTATTAACTACATTTATTGATCTAGTGATCAAAAGTATTTTATTTAAAACTATGTAATGGTGAAATACAACCAAAGAGAAGCCGCCTACGTCCAGGGTCCAAATGAAAAATGTTACCTATAAAGATGTTAATGTGTGTGGTGGGGGGCGGGTGGTAGCATTTATAAGTGAAATGGCTCAGACAGGATTTCTGCCATGATGCCAGCCAGTTATTGCTTAATTTAAGAAAATTCATACCAAAAGCTCATTTGTATTCTGGAAAAATAAGTAAACTGATTGTAAATTATGGGTCATTTGCAAGGTTTTATTACTGCTAGTTTCTTCATTATTGTGCAAAAATTATTATAATATTTATAGTACTTGGTTGTGTGAAATCTTTATATCACATTCAGTGGTAATCACATATAATTTGTGATAACCTGGTAAATACTTTTCTGCATTTACATTAATAACTTTGGAGAGTTGTATCTTTTCTTCTAGGTCATTAAAAGCGTACTGATATAACAGTGTATGGAAAGTTCTGGTTGAGGATTACAAATTATTTAGGAATAAAGGAGATGACTTGCAGAAAGGCAGAAACACTGTGTCGTCAATAGGTATGGAAACAAAAGCTTTGCTAGTTTTTGGAATGAACTTCCTTTTTCAGGCTTGTAGGAGAAACATGCGCACCAACACACACGCACTCACTCACAAGCACACGCCTATCTCATAACATATACTTTTGGAATGAACTTCCTTTTTCAAGTTTATAAGAGAAACACCTGCCCCACTGCTCCTGCCCAATTAAATCACGTGCCCAGCCATCTGCCACCTGCCCCTCTACCTGCGCCCATGGCTAATCCACAGATTACTCCCCACTCTCCCTCGAGCCACTAGACACTTTCCCCCGACCTCTCTATGCCTCCCACCTCGCTTTATCCCTCACCCCACCCTACCCCACCCTGCACCCCCATCTTACCCTGGTACACTTGCCGTGGGCCAGGAAAGAGCTGGTAGTCAGCTGAGCATGTTGTAGGGAGACAAGCATGTGCATGTGAGTGATTGTGTGTGTGTTTATGTGCATATTTCTCCTACAAGCTTAAAAAAGGAAGTTCGTTCCGAAAGCTAGCAAAGCGCTTTACCTTTTGTTTGTGTACCTATTGACGACACAGTGGTTCTGCCTTTCAGTAAGTTGTCTCCTTTATTTCTAAATAATCTGTAGAATTGCACTGATGTAGCCAAATGATGGCACACTGCCACATCATTATATGTTCTTTTACATAACTTCATTTCTATTGATTTTTACTTTCAGTCATTGTTACCGTATATATAGGCCAAAACTTTATTGTCACTGGCCACTGTGGGGTTGAATGCCATTTGGTGGCCTTGCAAGCACATGATGCAGTACGAAAAGTTGTAATGGAACTGGTATTGATCCTGTACTTGATGGATTAAATATGCCCTTACGCTTCTTTGCTACAGCACAACTGCATTACGTACAGGGGTGCCCCATAGTTCTAGAAGGGACAGTGTGGCACCTGGAGATCATATGGCATGAAGGAGTGAGTCAGTTGTGCTACAGTCATCACACAAGTAGGATGTGCATGTATGTGGGAAAATCAACTGTTTTGAAATTAAAATGAAACAAAAAACTATGTCATACAACAATGTTCACATATTGCAACATCTTCATTTACTATTAGAATACTTTGCAAAGGACTGAATTTCAGAACAGTGTGGAAGAATAGATAGGGCACATATCACATGCACACAATCAGAACTTTAATTATCGGTGCATGTACCTTGGGGAGTAAGTTCACCCTCCAAACTGACTATGTCCGACACTTATTTTTGTAGTGAGCCAGGCTATGGCAAGTAATAATCAAATAATACAAAGTGGTGCCTTACAAAGTCTGTTAGCAGAACAGACAAATGCAGAATGATTCCGTGGATGGTATAAGGGTTGTAAGGGGGGAAATCCACTGACCTAAGCAACTCTGACAGAGGACAGATTGTTATGCCCCAGTGCCTAGGAATGAACAGCTTGAAATAGTGAAACTGTTAAGCTGCTCAGACACTGCTATCAGCAGCATCTATGGAAAGTGGTTGAAGGATGTTGAAATCACAAATAGGTGACAAAATGTTGGATATCCATGCCTCATTACAGAACTTAGAAGACAGGGACTTTTCCACTGCATACATTTGTGCTTGAAGCCCTGTCTGACAGTGATTCCATCTTCCAGCAGGATAGCTGTCCATGCCACAATGTGTTAATCATGCTACAATGGTTTGAGGAGCATGATCGACTCATGTTGATGCCTTGGCCACTAAACTCATTTGATCTGAACCAAACAGAACATATCTGGGATGCTATTGGATAGGAATATACAGCTGCAAACCACCAGCCCATAATTTACAGGATTTGTGTGGTACATAGACACCTAGAGCCACAAACCTCAGAAAACCCACTGAGGATTTGTTGAATCCATGTTACACAGCATTTCTGCTGTATTGCATTTTGCACGTGGACCACCGTGCCATTAAACAGATGGTCACACTGTTTTGATTCCTCAATGTAGGGAGGTCAAGTGATTGTAAAAACGTAATATATCTCAGGAAGACTTACGAAGCTCAGTGCTTGATGCAAAGACTGGTATTTCTCCATTGATTTAAGAAAATGTAACATTATGCACCTAGATATATCTAAAAATCCAATATCATTGAACTACATAATTACTGACTATTCACTGTTCCACTTCCAACCATCAAATATCTGACAATATCTGTCTGATGTGTTAGTTGAATGACCACGTCAATACAACTGTAGGGAAGGCATTGGACGATTACTTAAAAAGAAAATACTAGAGAGATACAGTTCACCTAAGAAGGAGTTCACTTAAACATAACCCTTGTTTGAAATTGTTGGTCTGATATCCTTGCTAACTTATGATAACTGAACGCAGAGCAAAGACTCACACATCATGAGTTTGTTCTGTCACTGTGAGAGTGCACAGAAACAGGTAAACAACTCCAGTACTACAATAAAGACATCGTGTTTTGTGGAGAGCCCACCCTCAAAATTCTCATATGAGCTAAGAAATTTGGGCTTTTACAGAAGAACACTGACAATGTTCTTTCCTGTAAACCATCTGAAAGTGGGAAAAGAAAGGGGGAAAAGAGGGAGCCTCCATGACTGACAGTACGGTGCCTCGCTGGATACAGATCTAGCTGTTTCAATACCAGCAGACAAATTGATAATGATATACCAGCAGACAAATTGATAATGATGGCTGAACATCAACATTTCTAAGAACAACTTTAAATTCGCTACAAGTGTTGAGTACATTACAGTGGCCATACATGCTACAGAATTTTTAGTACGAAAAAAATAAGTCTTTTGTGTATAGTAAATGATTATGAAGGTGTAAGATATGCCTGTAATTTTATGTCCACTGTAGAACCATGTGTAGACACTGATTTTCAGTTGAAACTAAATACTGCTCTCTCCCTCCACCCCTTGTTAGTCTGCTTATGCATCATGCAAATGAAAGAAAGATTGTTGGTTCTAAAATAAACCATTATTCTTTATTTGTCTGTTGTGTTTTAAATACATTTAGAGACGCAGAAAGTAAAATGTTTACTGTCATATACAAATAACTGTATGGCAAAGTGATTGTGCAGACATCACCTACTTTTGATAATGTGTGTGGACAAATGTTGGTGCAGTCTGATATCAAATTTCCTCTAATATGAAATATGGAACACATTCAAATGTTTTGACCACTATTGCAGATGACAGTCAGGGTGAGAATCTGTATTACGCTATATGCTATTGCATTCTCCTGCCCCTATTATCATGTGATGGGTGTGTCACCAAACTTGTTTTGTGGGGGATGGTAGGACGAGGGTGTGGTCTTAGGTTAATTTATTTATTTGATAACAGTCAAATCAAAAGCAGTTTATAGAAAATTGAAGGAGGGCATAGATGATTGTCTCAATTTATTGATAACAAGTTTGAATTACCCAGTACAAATCAGATTAAGAGCAATGTATAGAAAGCTATATTGGTACTAGACCAGTACTGGGTAGTATAATTGACCCCATGAAGAAGGTCATTCACAATATGGTCAGAATGTTGGCTTTCTTACACACTCTTGGAAGAATTTATTGAAACTCAGGATAGAGGTTCAGAAACAAACCTGTGTGAATTATAGAGAAACCAGGTATTTGATGAGTAGATTTATGTCTTTTAAACATTAGTATTTTTGTCTAACGTTAAGGAAGAATCTCAGTTCAAAAACGGCAAAGAATTTTTTGCTATAAATGCAGATAGATTATGATCATTCTAACCATGGCTCTTATCAGTGTCAACTACAGAACTTAACAATACTTGTGTTTTTATAACCTTAAAACACAATTTTTATTGTTTATCCATAAATTATTGGACCAAATTGCCGTTAGTACATCATGTAGTTTTTTACTGTGCATTGGATGCAGAAGGGAGCCACCAGAGAATGTGAAGCAAAGAAAACAGCAGGGACAACATGTTGATGACTTAAATAAGTACCATTTAATATTGGATGATTTTGGAAGGAGGATATGAGAAGAAAATTAGTCAAAGATATTGCTTTACAACGCTTAGTTGTAGCTCATAAGTATTGCCATATAAGTGTGTATTATAACATCTTAACTCTTTAGAGTGTTGCAGCAACAGATTTCAATGATGTATCGTAATCACTCATATGTCAGTGAACGTACTTGACTCACAAAAAATGATTCACATATGAAAAATGATTGTAAAGCCCAATGAAGAATGATAAGTCACTCTAGTGAGAAGACAGTGACATTTAATGCTAAGTCAAAATATCACTACAAATTGAACTTTTTCTAGGATTCATCAACATTGTACATATAAAGAAAATCTGAATTTCATTTTAACCTTGATTGAAAAGGTTGCTCTTTTTACAGTACATGGTTACAAGATGTGTGTTAATTTAATGTGACAAAATTTGAGATTATCCTGTGCAATACAATACATGCTACATTCTTGTCAATTCCATTTCTTATTATACTATATCAGAGCTCTTTCCTACCATTGTAAATATTGCAACACGTTCTGTCACAGCATAGTAGTTAATTATTTTTTTTAAATGTTTTATCACTGTTGGCAATATTCTGGCAGTAATTGTACAAAGCTCTTGTAGCTGCCTTTAATTCAGCTTTGTAAACATGAAAGAAACATTGTAATGTGTTTCCCACACACTGGAAAACATGTGGCAAATGTGTGCTATTAGCAGCATAGGATGATTATGCTGGGAGAGCTTCCTGGAAGTGTGACCTGCAGCTTCCAGAGAGACAGGATGAATAGTTTACTTTCAATGCACCAAAATGTATGGCACAGTTCGTACACAAAAAGCTTTGAGAACGCAACATTTTCAAGCAGTATTTAAGTGGAAAGTTCTCCGTATAGCAAATTGTAGATTTTGAAATAAAAATTATCAATAGCATTTTAAACATGAATTATTGATTAATTAACTATAATGTGTATAGTGGCCATAGTTTCTGGAATTCAGATAAAAGGTGGCAGAGTTGTTATTTCTGTGATACTGTGACTTTCCTAAGATGGCGGCAATTGAAGTAGTCTTGTTACTATAGATTAAGACTACATCGTATTATGGAGGGTACTTTTCTTAAATTTTTGTACTTGAAACTGATGTTCTATTTGTACAATAAACAACCAATATCATAAGGACTTTCATTGTCATTTGAACAATAGTTGCTATCCCTTACAGAAAAAAGAGAATGCTGCAGCTCGAACAGCTGAACCAGTACTGTAGATGATTAATCGTGATGGCTATTTGTTCAAGAATTCTTGTTAGGAAAAAGCTTTGCAAGTGCATGGTACAGGCACCACTCACAAGTTTTGCTTCCTTTCAGTTCCATCCACATCCATAAGTAGAATTCTATAGTTGATTATCAGCAATAGTACCACACATTTAAAAGTGAATTGTCAAACAAGTGGTTGATAAGTATCTTACATACTTGTTAGATGTGTCTTATACTTGGCAGAACTAATGTGATATTATCTGTAAAGACACTGGTTCTATTTAGATGCATGGGTCCAAACACATAAATTATAACTTAATGTTAATGACACTTCTCACAGTTGTACGATCATATATTTGTTATGTTAATTATTACTGTTTCTGTTATTAGCAATATAAGGCCCCAGAAAGTGGAGAATATAACTGTACCTGATTTAAAAAACGACCTGCAACCACATAAAAGGAGTTATGATTAATTCAGTCCCCACACAAAACTATTGTAGGTTCTGTTCCACAATCTGTTTTGAGTTTGGCCTGTATTTTGCACTTCTGGTTGGTGCTTCTAAGTAATGTATGTAATGCACTAATAATAATCTTGTACTTTCTGATTTTGGATTCATATACATTCTAAAATTCACTCTATTTTGAGGAGGTAGTGATTTAGAGCCTCTGTAACTTTTTAGGGCAATGATTGTTTGCACACAGTTGTATTGTCACTTTATTAAACAACACGCCTTCAGGCGAAATGTGACATTATTAATCATCTGCCTGACAGGTCATAAATATTAACAAACATCATACCATAAACCAATATACCACACAATAGGTAATGTGCTCCAACGTTATAGCTTGATTTAACATGTTGGTGGCGTGATCCTTGTTAGTACGAGGGTAATCCCAAAAGTAAGGTCTCCTATTTTTTTTTATAAGTACAGTACTTAGACCTGTTTATTTCTACAATGGTTTACATTAGTTTACAGCTTGAACATTTAGCTATTTTTTGACATAATCACCATTTCCGTCGATGCATTTTTGTAGATGCTATGGCAGTTTTTGTATGCCCATGTCATACCAGCTTGCTGCCATGCTGTTCAGAAAGTTGTGAATCTCTTCTTTCACCTCGTCGTCAGAGCTGAATCGCTGGGACCACAGTTAACGCTGACAGGTACTGTGGGACTCTGAAAAAACTCAAACGAGCAATTCAGAACCGGAGAAGAGGAATGTTGAGCAAGGGCGTACACATTCTCCATGACAACACTCACCCACACATCGCTCGCAAACTGTTGCTCTCCTGCAACAGTTTCAGTGGAACATAATCGCCCACCCACCCTGTAGTCCTGACTTGGTGCCCAGTGACTATCACCTGTTCCCTAGGTTAAAAGAACATTTTGGAGGAAAGCAATTCAGCTCCAACGACGAGGTGAAAGAAGAGTTTCATAACTTTCTGAACAGCATGGCGACGAGTTGGTGTGACATGGGCATACAAAAACTGCCACAGTGTCTACAAAAATGCATTGACAGAGATGGTGATTAATGTCGAAAAATAGCTAAATGTTCAAGCTATAAACTGATGTAAACCATTGTAGAAATAAACAGGTCTATGTAGTTATAAAAAAATAGGTGACCTAACTTTTGGGATTCCCCCCGTAGTTATGATTTCTCGTGCATCTCATTAATGATGTCACATTATACATGAAGACAGTCTGTTTCCAACACCACCCAGTTGTTAATACAATACAGCTTTGTACAAACCATGACTTTCCTAAAATTCTAAGACTGTTTGACATTATAAAATGAAAGTACTTAGTTCCAAATATTCTTATGTTGTGTGCTTTTCAGTGTTCAGATGAGTTGTGGATTCCATTTTCCTTCATAATATTATGACAACTGATATACTTGTCTGATTCAGGTGCTGCGAGCTGTGTTATTATGCATATTCACACTGGGATTTCAACCAGGCTATGGAATGTTGTTGCCACATCACTATTTATATCTGAATTTGACCCCTGTCATCCTCTATGCTTATGCTTATTAGTTTTTTGGAACATCTACTGCTATTCCATGATGCACACATTCTTTCAGTGTTTTCCGGCTTTGATTGATGAGATGGCCAAAGAGATCTTAAGAAATTGTATGCTATATCCAAAGTTTTCTTTAAATTGAAACTTCTGTCACGAATTTATTAGGTTTTGTATCATCTTTATTTTGAGAGACTCCTTAATTACACTGGCCCAGAAACTTGTGTTTCATTTCATGATTACATTTGAGGCATTGCTTGGCAACAGGTGATTTATTCAGTTGTTTTAGTCAGGTGTATTGCTCATTTTCTCTGCATTTCTTCTTGACTAGTCTAATAGTCTGCCCTCACATAAGACCTACCACTTTCAAATGGAACGCAGAACACACCCAGATTTTGGAGACATAGTCATCTTTAACATTAAACATAAAACTTTGTACCCTTGTCAACGGGAGCAAAATACACTGAATGCTGTTTTTCCACTGGAGTCTATTGATCTTTGCAGAGATCTGTTCAGTGTTAGCGAAATAAGTGATTCTTGGCTTTTGTTTATGTTATGAAAGACCAATATTGTTATGCAAATGCCACGAGATCCAGCACTACATTAAGATATTACCAGCCATCCCATCAATCAGAGCAGGAAAGCTCTGAATGTGATCTACAGAATAACAGAGTATGCTGTGAAAGAGAAACGAACATTAAACTGTATACGACACGCTTCGAGCCAAATTCAGCTGTAAATAGTCTTGTGGCACCAACAGTATTCCACATGCTGATTGGAGTCACGATAGTGAGTGCAAAATATTATAAGTTGCAGGATCCAATGATGATGTCTATGTCAGTTGCTGAAAAATAATGCAGAAAGTCTAAATTGACAACTTGTCTGAAGACCCAGAGATAATAAAAAATAAATAGCAATATTATGAGAAGGAAAGTTGCTACTCACCACATAGCAGAGATGCTGAGTTGCAGATAGGCACAACAAAAAGATTTTCACACTTAAAGCTTTTGGCCAATGGCCTTTGTCAACAATAGACACACATAAGCACACACACACTCAATGCAAATGCAACTCACATGCACAACTGCAGTCTCAAGCAACTGAATCCACACCACGAGCAGCAGTGCCAGTGCATGATGGGCGTGGTGACTGGGTGTGGGAAAGGAGGAGGCTGGGGTGGGAGGAGGAGGGATAGTGTGGTGAGGATGGTGGACAGTGAAGTGCTGCAGGTTGGGTGTCGGGCAGGGGAGACGTTGGGAGGAGGGGGGGGGGGGGGGGGAGGAAGTAGCGGAAAAGGAGAGAAATAGAGAAAAATAAATAAAAATTTTCAAAAAATGAAAAAAAAAGACTGGTTGTGGTGGTGGAATGATGGCTGTGTAGTGCTGGAACGGGAGCAGGGAAGGGGCTAGACGAGTGAGGACAGCGACTAACAAAGGTTGAGGCAATGAGGGTTATGGGAACGTAGGATTATTTCAGGGAAAGCTCCCACCTGCGCAATTCAGAAAAGCTGGTGTTGGTGGGAAGGATGCATGTGGCACAGGCTGTGAAGCAGTCATTGAAAAGAAAGATATTATGTTTGGCAGGATGTTCAGCAACAGGGCACAATGAGAGGTAATCGATTACCTCTCATCGTGCCCTGAAATGAGAAATGTCCTGCCGACTATCCCCCTTCCACAATGGTATTCCACCATCCACTGAACCTACACAATATACTCGTCCATTCTTGCACAACCACTACTCCCAATCCTTTACCTCATAGCAAATACCCCTGTAATAGACCTGGATGCAATACCTGTCCCATACATCCTACCACAACCACTTACTTCAGTCCAGTCACTAACGTCACCTATCCCATCAAAAGCAGGGCTACCTGTGAAACCAGTCATGTGGTCTAGAAGCTAAGTTGCAACCACTATGCTGCATTCTATGTAGGCATGACAACCAACCTGCTGTCTGTCCACGTGAATGGCCTCCGACAAACTGTGGCGAAGAAACAGGTGGATCACCCTGTTGCTGAACATGCTGCCAAATATGATATCCTTCATTTCAATGACTGCTTCACAGCCTGTGCCATATGGGTCCTTTCCCCCAACACCAGCTTTTCTGAATTGTGCAGGTGGGAACTTTCTCTTTCTACATTCCCGTATCCAGCCCCTTCCCTGCTCCCATTCCAGCACTATACAGCTGTCATTCAACCACCACACTGAGTCTTTTTTTTTCATTTATTTTATTTATTTATTTATCTATATTTCTCTCCTTTTCTGCTACTCCCCCCCCCCCCCCTCCCTACCTGTCCCCTACGTGACACCCAACCTGCAGAACTTCACTGTCCACCATCCACACCACACTAGCCCTCCCCCTCCCTGTCCCAGCCTCCCCCTTTCCCCTACCCAGTTGCCACTCCCATCATGCAATGGTGCTGCTGCTCACAGTGTGATTCCAGTGGCATGAGATTGCAGTTGTGTGTGTGAGATGTATTTGAGTGAGTGTGTGCATGCGTATGTACGTCTATTGTTGATAAAGGATATTGGCTGAAAGCTTTAAGTGTGAAAATCTTTTTGTTGTGCCTATCTGCGACTCAGCTTCTCCACTATATGGTGAGTAGTAGCTTTCCTTCTCATAATCATGTTACATTCCATCCTGGATTTTCCATTGTTTAAAAAATAAATAAAATTTACATGAACAAAAGTACATTAGATTTTTTTAAATAAAAAGATGAATACTGTGATACTAAGAAAAAATGAATTAAAGAGGATACACAAAAGAAAGTGGGTGAGAACCCTGGCAGTGAAAAAGTCAAGTAAGTTGCGTTAAGGCACAGAGAAAAGGTGCAACTTATACTAAGGGTATATGTATGCGTGTTTGGGTGGGGCAAGGGGGGGTGGGGAGCACACATGTCCCTACAATTACATTTATGTCAGTATCTTGGAAAAATAATATAATAGTGAATGAATGCGGAGAACAGATTTGGGTATTGGATGTGCAAGCACAAGCCATGTTGTTGCTGTGACATACCTATGTTCTTGTCATTTGAGACCACATTTATTTATCCACCTGCTGAAATGACATTGGACTGAATTATTTGTACCAGAGAGAAGGCCTGTTGGTGACTATTTCAGCCATCATACTACTTGGATAGCATCATCAAAGATTAAAATATTTATGTACAAAATTATTACATGAGTCAGCTCATCTGGAAGTTTGCCTGCTATTTTACCATTCTAAACATGGATAAATGATCATGAAATGGGCAATATTCAATACCTGAAAACATTTAGTGATACAAGAAAAAATTAGAGTACTTGCTGGAGTCAACTGTTGGAGATGCTGCCAAATTTACAATACAAGCTCTTCCAGATCTCTCCAGTATATTCTTATTTTATGCAGGCAGTTTCCTTATGTTTCTGATGTTTCTCACACCTGTACTCCATATGGTTCTACATGTTCTTTTATTTCCTGGCCTTTGTCTTTATTCTTGTCAGCCACCAAGCATTCCCCATGTTTACTGCCATGTACGGTATTGGTTCTCCCCTTCAACCATCCATTCATGTATAACATTTTCCTTTTCTCTGTTTCTCAATTTAGCTCATGTCAGTAATTTAATTTCTAGTATTTTGATTCACTTCACCATTATAATCTCAGTCCTTGCTCCAATTAAGAGATCTGATCTGTCTCATTCAAGATTTAGCAGTTGGAAATCTTCCTTCTAAGGACTGTCATTGATTTTCTCAGCATCTTAACCAATCCTTTCAAGCTTATTTCTTTCTTATCATTTCCTTCTCTTGTGTGTAATGTGCCTTTCTTCATTTACAGCATATTATCTTTCTTTAGGTTATAGGCTCATAGTTTTCTTTTCCTGTGTCCATGAAGTGGGGGGAAAATTCAAAAGAGGGATAGTGAGTACTGTAAAACAGAAATGAATTCAAAACAAATGTGTAGCACAGTAACTGGTTATAATTAATATTTATGATACAACATGAAAGTCATGTCTTCCTATTTTCACTATATATTGTTCTCAGTAAACAGTGTTGACCTGTAATGTTGATGAAAAATGAGGACAAAAATATGGTTGAAAAAAGCAGTGGACAGTCAATGAGTAGACTGTGAAAGAAGAACGTCAAAGGTATATTTCAACTGCTTATGAAAATCAGTATCTGAGTTTTTCAACACATGTTATGGAACTATTTTACTGCAGATCTCATATTTCTTATATGAGGCTCAAATCATGCAAATAGCAGAACTAAGACACGTTCATAAATTGTGTATTTTGTGAGAACACCAAATAGGAAGAAAAGCAATGATTATAATGGATTTCATCAGAACTGGCTCAGATTTGATTTTGTGTATTCAGTATTATACTTGAATTTCTAAAAGATATTTGAGTTTCATGTAACTAAACTGTAACAGATGCTGTATGTGTTAAGATTTACAAATGATTTATGAACTATTTTAGTATACAGGGTGTTTATAAATGAATATTGGGGTTTTAACACTTTATAATATTTATTATATTAAACTTACAGTTACAAATGACATGTCAAATGAAAGAGCAATTCAAACAGTTTTACCAAGAACCTTATAAATGTTAAATAATAATGAAGTACGCAGCTGGTTGAACTTCACTGTACCCAAGCGCTGGATAGGCCGCAAGGTGCCCAATGACAGGGCTTGCTTTGCGCATGGCCTCCACGTTCACCCGACGTAACGCCATGTGATTTTTTTCCTTCATCAAGGATCATGTGTACGTGCCTCCCCTACCAACAGACCTCCCTGAATTAAGAAATTGGATTGAAGCAGCTGTTGCTACAATCACTGAAGACACACATATCAATGTTTGGGAGGAACTCGACTATGGACTTGATGTGTGCCGTGCGACAAA
This sequence comes from Schistocerca americana, assembly GCF_021461395.2. Lineage (NCBI taxonomy): Eukaryota > Metazoa > Arthropoda > Insecta > Orthoptera > Acrididae > Schistocerca > Schistocerca americana. Next base: position 108,547,341 of record NC_060122.1, on the reverse strand, counting down.
TGGTGCTCACATTGAAAATTTATTAGGTTCTTGGTAAAACTGTTTGAGTTGCTCATTCATTTGAAATATCATTTATAACTGTAAGTTTAATATAATAAATATTATAAAGCATTAAAACCCCGATATTCATTTATAAACACCCTGTATTATTTTTAGGATTACTATTTGAATGAATGACTAATATCTGATAGACCAGAAGTACAAGGCATTAGATTTTCTATTTTGCTGCAAGTGTATTTTTAGACGATAATGGAGACTACAGACTTAAAAGTGTCTGCAATTTTGTTGCAATATTTATCAAGTAATACATAGATGTTAAAGATCCCATTTTCTTGTGCCCAAAACATCTTATCGGCATTGTAGAATATTTAATTATATGTAATAAGAAAAGGAGGCATCAAGGGATCACAAATTTAGCATCGGAGGGCAGAGTGGAGGGTAAAAATCGTAGAGGGAGACCAAGAGATGAATACACTAAGCAGATTCAGAAGGATGTGGGTTGCGGTAAGTACTGGGAGATGAAGAAGCTTGCACAGGACAGGGTAGCATGGAGAGCTGCATCAAACCAGTCTCAGGACTGAAGACCACAAAAACAACAACAACAATAAGAAAAGTGTGCAATGAGAGTGAGATAAGCGATTCATTCTTCAATGCAAGATGAAACATGAGAATGAGACAACCCATACCAAAATTCTATCAATAATTTATAGTTTTTTCTATTTATATGGCAAAACTATGTAACACTCCTAAAACCAACGCCTTGCCTCAAAATGGTACATTTCTCAATATGTGGGAATTACCTAGTTGTTCACACTCAATTAAATTGTTGATTTCTTTATTTCAATAAGTTCCTCTTACACTTTTTATGGGCATGTGCATGGCACATCATCCATCTTAACAATTGTTGTGCAACATTGCTGTATATTTTCTGACTGTTATATTTGTTAGTCACATATAAGCATACTGTTTTTTTGTAATCAACAAACATAGGTACAAGTTTGCTAATGGTGTGTATGCTTTTTTTTACTGTAAACTAGAAATAATGTTTTTTTTTATTTACAGCTGTGCCTTTCTCTTGTCAATTAACTTTTCACCAGTTATCTTTCATACTGTTCTCAAGGTTTGTCTTTCAGCCCAAATCGATTTATCACTGTTAAATTTTTGTCTGGTTATTTTTATTGGCTTATTTTTTCAGTTATAGGAATTTTCACGGTTTATATACTGTAGAGCTGCCGGGCTTTCCTGAATGAAATAGTCTTGGTTTTCTTGTCACATCAAGCATTGATGGTATCTGTCACCTTCCAGAGCTGACTGTCATAACTAATTCTATTGTAATTAATATTGTGGTGTTATTTTATAACGCTACGTGCTCAGCTTCCATAAGTTGGCCCAGGGGATAGTCTACATCTACATCTACATTTATACTCCGCAATCCACGCAACGGTGTGTGGCGGAGGGCATTTTACGTGCCACTGTCATTACCTCCCTCTCCTATTCCAGTCGTGTATGGTTCACGGGAAGAACGACTGCCGGAAAGCCTCCTTGCTGACTGAAATCTCTCTAATTTTACATTTGTGATCTCCTCGGGAGGTATAACTAGGGGGAAGCAATATATTCGATACCTCATCCAGAAACGCACCCTCTTAAAACCTGGACAGCAAGCTACACCGCGATGCAGAGCACCTCTCTTGCAGAGTCTGCCACTTGAGTTTGTTAAACATCTCTGTAACGCTATCACGCTTACCGAATAACCCTGTGACAAAATGTGCTGCTCTTCTTTGGATCTTCTCTATCTCCTCCGTCAACCCGACCTGGTAAGGATCCCACACTGGTGAGCAATACTCAAGTATAGGTCAAACGAGTGTTTTGTAAGCCACCTCTTTTGTTGATGGACTACAATTTCAAAGGACTCTCCCAATGAATCTCAACCTGGCACCCGTCTTACCAACAATTAATTTTACGTAATCATTCCACTTCAAATCTTTCTGTACGCACACTCCCAGATATTTTACAGAAGTAACTGCTACCAGTGTTTGTTCCGCTATCATATAATCATACAATAAAGGATCCTTCTTTCTATGTATTCGCAATACATTACTTTTGTCTATGTTAAGGGTCAGTTGCCACTCCCTGCACCAAGTACCTATCCACTGCAGCTCTTCCTGCATTTCGCTGCATTTTTCTAATGCTGTAACTTCTATGTATACTACAGCATCACCTGCGAAAAGCTGCATGGAACTTCCGACACTACCTACTAGGTCATTTATATATATTGTGAAAAGCAATGGTCCCATAACACTCCCCTGTGGCACGCCAGAAGTTACTTTAACGTCTGTAGACGTCTCTCCATTGAGAACAACATCCTGTGTTCTGTTTGCTAAAAACTCTTCAATCCAGTCACACAGCTGGTCTGATATTCCGTAGGCTCTTACTTTGTTTATCAGGCGACAGTGCGGAACTATATTGAACTTCTTCCAGAAATCAAGGAAAATGGCATCTACCTGGGAGCCTGTATCTAATATTTTCTGGGGCTCATGAACAAATAAAGCGAGTTGGGTCTCACAAGATTGCTGTTTCCAGAATCCATGTTGATTCCTACAGAGTAGATTCTGGGTTTCCAGAAATGACATGATATGCGAGGAAAAAACATGTTTTAAAATTCTACAACAGATCGATGTCAGAGATATAGGTCTATAGTTTCGCGCATCTGCTTGATGACCCTTCTTGAAAACTGGAACTACCTGTGCTCTTTTCCAATAATTTGGAACCTTCCGTTCCTCTACAGACTTGCGGTACATGGCTGTTAGAAGGGGGGCAAGTTCTTTCGCGTACTCAGGTCCAGTGGACTTTCCTCTGTTGAGTGATTTCAGTTGCTTTTCTATTCCTTGCACACTTATTTTGATGTCAGCCATTTTTTCATTCGTGCAAGGATTTAGAGAAGGAACTGCAGTGCGGTCTTGCTCTGTGAAACAGCTTTGGAAAAAGGTGTTTAGTATTTCAGCTTTACACATGTCATCCTCTGTTTCAATGCTATTATCATCCCAGAGTGTCTGGATATGCTGTTTCGATCCACTTACTGATTTAATGTAAGACCAGAACTTCCTAGGATTTTCTGTCAAGTCGGTACATAGAATTTTACTTTCGAATTCACTGAACGCTTCACGCATAGCTCTTCTTATGCTAACTTCGACATCGTTTAGCTTCTGTTTGAGAGGTTTTGGCTGTGTTTAAATGTGCAGTGAAGCTCTCTTTGCTTTCGCAGTAGTTTCCTAACTTTGTTGTTGAACCACGGTGGGTTTTTCCCATCCCTCACAGTTTTACTCGGCACGTACCTGTCTAAAACACATTTTACGATTGCCTTGAACGTTTTCCATAAACACTCAACATTGTCAGTGTCAGAACAGAAATTTTTGTTTTGATCTGTTAGGTAGTCTGAAATCTGCCTCCTATTACTCTTGCTAAACAGATACCTTCCTCCCTTTTTTTATATTCCTATTTACTTTCATATTCAGGGATGCTACAATGGCCTTATGATCACTGATTCCCTGTTCTGTGCTTACAGAGTCAAAAAGTTCGGGTCTGTTTGTTATCAGTAGGTTCAAGATGTTATCTCCACAAGTCGGTTCTCTTTTTCATTGCTCGAGGTAATTTTCGGATAGTGCACTCAGTATACTGTCATTCGATGCTCTGTCCCTACCACCCATCCTAAGCATCTGAGTGTCCCAGTCTATATCTGGTAAATTGAAATCTCCACCTAAGACTATAACATGCTGAGAAAATTTATGTGAAATGTATTCCAGATTTTCCCTCAGTTGTTCTGCCACTAATGCTGCTGAGTAGGGAAGTCGGTAAAATGAACCAATTATTAACATAGCTCAGTTGTTGAGTATAGCCTCTACCCATAATAATTCACTAATAATTCACTTCTATTTCACTACAGGATAAACTACTACTAACAGTGACAAACACGCCACCACTGATTGCAAGCAATGTATCCTTTCTAAACACCGTCTGTGCCTTTGTGAAAATTATGGCAGAATTTATCTCTGGCTTCAGCCAGCTTTCTGTACCTATAACGATTTCAGCTTTGGTGCTTTCAATCAGCGCTTGAAGTTCTGGTACTTAACCAACACAGCTTCAACAGTTTACAATTACAATACCGATTGCTACTTGGTCCCCAAGTGTCCTGATTTTGCCCCGCACCCTTTGAGGCTGTTGCCCTTTCTGTACTTGCCTGAGGCCATCTAACCTAAAAAACTGCCCAGTCCACGCCACACAACCCCTGCTACCCGTGTAGCCACCTGCTGTGTGTAGTCTTCTCCTGACCTATCCAGCAGAACCCAAAACCCCACCACCCTATGGTGCAAGTCGAGGAATCTGCAGCCCACACGGTCGCAGAACCATCTCAGCCTCTGATTCAGACCCTCCACTCGCCTCTGTACCAAAGGTTCGCAGTCAGTCCTGTCAACGATGCTGCAGAGGGTGAGCTCTGCTTTCATCCTGCTAGTGAGACTGGTAGTCTTCACCAAATCAGATACCCACCGGAAGCCAGAGAGGATTTCCTCCGATCCATAGTGGCACACGACATTGGTGCCGACATGAGCGACCACCTGCAATGGGTGCACCCTGTACCCTTCATGGCATCCAGAAGGACCCTTTCCACATCTGGAATGACTCCCTCCGGTATGCACACGGAGTGTACATTGGTTTTCTTCCCCTCCATTGCAGCCATATCCCTAAGGGGCCCTGTTACGTGCCTGACGTTGGAGCTCCCAACTACCAGTAATCCCACCCTCTGCGACCACCCAGAGCTTGCAGACGAAGGGGCAACCTCTGGAACAGGACAAGCAGCCATGTCCGGCTGAAGATCAGTATCAGCTGGAGACAGAGCCTGAAACCGGTACATCAGACAAAGTGGAGAGTCCTTCCGTTCAGCCCTCCGGAATGTCTTTCGCCCCCTGCAACACCTCGAGACGACCTCCCCCTCTACCACGGTAGAGGGGTCAGCCTCAATGTTGGCAGTATCCCGGGCAGCCACAGCCGTAGTCTGATCGGGGGATGCATGGAACGAGCTGGCCATCCCCGACAAACCCCCATCCAGACACCCACAATGATGCCCGTTGGCAACAGCCTCAAGCTGTGTGACCGAAGCCAACACTGCCTGAAGCTGGGAGGGAAGGGATGCCAAATCGGCCCGTATCCGAACACAGCAGGCGCAGTCCCTATCTATGCTAACACTGTTGTGCAAAGAACGTCTGAACTAATCTACAGAGAGAACAAACAATTCGACACAAAATTTAAACGGTTATTAAAATACAAGACCGCCTAGTAAATGCAGTAATGCTGCTACTTGCGCACTGCTGACGCACTGCTCAGTGGCAGACGGCTAACTGTACTGTCAGTAACGTACAAAGACTATTTGAAAGAAATAAACAAATGACACATGACTACACAACTTTACACGTCACAGATATAAAAATGCAACTCTGCCCCTGCTAATTACAAAATTACACAATAATTTGACAGATTTTGAATGCATCAGTATTTAAATAACTGGAACATTTTTTTAATGAGGATCACCTGTATTCCAAAATTGGCAGAATATATTCCAAAAGAAAAGCTATAATGAATAAGACATTGAGTTAATGCTCTGCAAGAAACAATTGCAAGGTGATTCATGTAAACTACCGTAACTCAACTGTCTGTTGAAGTACATCTAACAAAATAGAAGCATTATGGGTAGATATGAAAGTCACCCATTTTCTGACAACCCAAGAGGATGAAAAGCACACTCTGCTCAATAAAAGACAGTCTTGGTCTGAGGGTTCCCCAGATTTGTAACACTCCTAGTGTGCGCAGAAATTGTTTGGTCTCTTCATACATACAGTATCAGGATATTGTGCAGATCACTAACACCACATATATATTGAGATTTGAACAAATTAGCAGTTGTTGGGCAATGTCTCTCTAGAAAAGCTTAGAATTATATTGGATGAGATGTAAACCTTGTTCATTGCACCATCTTTCTGGTGTCTGGTCTTGAGAATGCTATTATGTTTAGAATGCACAACAAAAACAACAGCTACTTTAACAGCAGATATACTCTTAGTGGAATATAGGAACATGCTCTCAATTTTGAGTGGCAACACAGAGGTATGCTGTGTTTTTACTTTTCCACATGATATGTGGTGCTAAAACTATCGCTTCAGTGTTAGCATCAATGTAATTGGTGGTTGTATATACAAATTCTTTTACTTCTGCACATCATCATTTTGATGCATGTTGCCCAGTTGGTAGAGTCATTACATGTTCAATTATGATAGTTGGATCTTGATTACAACAGAGGAAATTGATCATTGAAGCCTGAGTTGGCAAGAAAACTGAAGATTTCATTCAAGAATGTTGTTGCAAGAAACTGTGTTTCTTGCAGTAAGAAAACTATTTTCCTTTCTGTGTGATCTCATTGAATTACAATTAGTCTCTGGATAGGTATGGATTTTGCAATTGTTTGCTCACTGTTGTAGTGCAGACATTGGAAGTTTCATTGGTAACAATAGAAGAAATATGACTGTTTAAGTAATAAATTGTCAGTGTTCTTTCACAGGATGTTAAGAATTGTGTTTGCTTACTGCTCATGGAATTATTGGGAAGAGAGTTGCCTATAATGTTCTTTCTTTTCCTGTGTGCAGTGAACAGAAGAGTAATGGAAATATAAAATGAAAATAATATTTTGAGAAGCAAATGTTGAGTCTTGAGCACCAGGAGTTTTTTGGATGACCAGATGGTATCACCCAGAGATAAAGATAGGAGTACAGATTAATGGGAAAAGAAAGAGGTTATGAAACTGTAACCGATATTTAAGCTAGAACATCATGAAATTAGTTTTTCCTTGCTATATGTCATTAAAAATGTTCTGGAAGATATTTTCTGACTTTCCCACACTTATCCACTGAAAACGAAAAATTGAATTTTGGCTACCTGTCACATGATGAAAAGTGGAGAAGAGTTTCTTTAAATGTCATGGAGGCTTTCAAATTTTAAGGATCTTCTCGAAGTTTGAAATTAAAACTTACCACAGTAGATTGTTGAAATATAATTTTCTGAGACGTGTAAAAATGCTCTCTTCTTGCGCTGCATTTTATGCAATAAGGCTATTTTAAAGTATACAAATGTTCTGATAAAGTAAACAGTAATTACACTCTGATACATATCTTTCTGGATACTGGTTATATTAAAAAGTGTTGGGTAACTTTACCGATTATGTATAAAAAAATTAGATACGCACAATGATCAGATTAATGTTGTTTATTTAGTTGATTTATGGTTCTTTCATTCCTCACATTATTGTTGAAATTCTTGGAGAATTACTTGTCTCTTTACATTGCATGTACCTGCAAAACCATTTTATTTTCATGCATGACGTTGGTTGTTCATTGCTATCCTAAAGAATTTTTTATTTATGGTAGTGTCCTATAAGTACATGGATAACAATGAAAACTGATGTTGTAAATATGTTAATATAAAGTATGTCAAACCATTAACTGTAAATACTGACATTTCAAAACACTGATACACCTTTAACAATTTTTCATTACATCTAGTCTGTATACAGTAATTTTGAATAGTAAAAATATGGACCACATTTCAAAATACTGAAGATATGTTGTCCTGAATCACTATTCATTTTCATTACTAATGGAAGTGTATAACATGAAACAGATCCTTTTCTCACTGTACCACAAATAAGATTGAGGAACAATATTTTACAAGGTATGTATGTCAAAAGTCATTGTTGGCCATTTTAGCTTGACATTGGATTTGATGTTTGTTTGATTGAAGTTGTTATTTTATATTCCAAGTGACAGCTCAAAAATAATTGAGATAATAATACCTGTATGAATTATTACAATGTATACTTGTTTTTGAAAAAGTAACTAATTAACTGTTGGAAGTAGAACTTAATAATTCCAGCATTGAAGAAAGTATCATAGTGATGGTATGATATGCAAGTATTTCTCTTTCTCTAGAGCAGAGGCACACATAGTAAATCAAAGTGGATATATATTCATTTTCTCAAGGCACACATTTTGTAATATCTCCTTTACATAGGATTTCTTTAACCAAATCTGTTTTTACTTCACAGGAGTAGTTCTTTTATCCCTTTTGTATCTACATGTGTGTGAGTACAATATTGTGCTCTTTTCAGCAATTAATGGGTGATTCTGTCAGTCAAAGTTTTAGCTGAAGATGGCCCAAATGCATGGAAAATCTAGCAGAACTGATGATATGTGTACAATTTATTATTCTTTTCTGTTCACATGAGAATGTATTACTGGAAAGGAAGAATCAGATAGCCTATGTAGCTCTGTAAACACTCAAAGCCTCTCTTAATTTGTATTCCAGACTCATTCAGATGATATTTTAATCTGCTAACTTGAATTGGGGCATTATTTGCCAGAGCAGATTGAAAATGTGAATCCCATTCTCTGTCACTCTACTTCTATTTTTGCTGTGGTGTTGTGTGTACATGTGCATTAGGATTTCCTTTTCAGTGCTAATGTTCCCAAGTTATTTCAAAAATAGTTGCTTTCTCTTATTGTCTTTGAGTTCTTCCAGCACTGGATTGATCATTTTATTCCTGTGATGTCTTGCTTATGCAGTTAGGTGCTTTAGTCTGCACAGTAAACTACCATAACTCATATACAGTGTAATACTGCATTTAAAGTATTTATGTTTTACGTAAAAATAAATTTTTCCTGTCTGTTGATTTAAATTCTTCAAGGTATTGTACCATATCATTGTATAAAATATATTAATTACAATCTGCAAAACTAATTTTTTGACCATATTAGAGTGGCCTTCCTCGTGGCAAGACTTGTTTTGGTGGAGGAAGGGTGGCTCTATTTATAGCAGATGATTGGTGTCAGTACGTCACATTTGTGAACTTTTATTATTGGCCTTAGAATATAATAGGCTAGTCAAGACCTATTGGGAGAAGGCAGGAAAGAAGATATTTGTGGGCTAGCCAACTTGTCAGTGATTGGTGACAGCAAATCAGCTCTTGGCACCTGGTGGGCATGTTTTCTTCCTGGTATGTATGAAAATGCAGTGACAATTCTCCTGTAGGTGTTTGGTTAGGGTGTCACATCCATGTCCAGGGAGGCTTCTGCTCTGCAACCACTCATGGCCTCCTGGACAGGGATAGCTGACATCCAGGATAGCATAAACTTATAGCCATCCACTCTGTTAATGTTATTTGGTGTTAAATAATTTCAGGCACCTCTCGAATTTTGCTTTGGCACATTCATGACGTTTTTGCCAGCACATGGGCTTCTGGGAACAAGAAAGGTTGTCCACAGTGAAAGTGGTGTCCCACTATAGTCGATTTCTTATGCTGTGCCAATTGCACAAACTGTTCATGTTCTGGTACTTGTGTGATAACGTTCTTGTTGCCTCCCCTATGTAGGCAGCTCCACTCTCACAACATAATTCATATGCTTCTGCAGTGTTTATTTTGTTGACTTCATTCCTGGTGGAACCTATGATGTTGTGGGTCCTGTGGCTGCTGTGGAAAATAGGTTTGACTCCTCGTCGGCAGAAGATGTTGCCTAGCCATTCACTGATGCCATTCACGTATGGTAAGTACACTAGCAGAAGCTTCTCTTCCTTGCTTTCTTCTCTCGGTTTATTTCGCTTGGCCTTGGTCATGTTCCTTACAACATTCTTCTCATAATTGTTGATGTGAAATGGGTGGTGTAACTACTTCAATTCTTCTTTGCTGCTTTTAGTGTCACTTATCTGACAGGGACGGGTAGTCAGTGTGTGCAGAGCTGAATGGATTCTGAGCTGAGTGATGGTGGCTGTCAGCATGCAGGTACCGATTTGTGTGGGTTGGCTTCTGGTTCACTTTGTATCCTAGTGTACCATTCACAGCTCTGTATATCTCCTTGTCCAAAACTGTGGATGGTAAGTGTACTGGAAGCCGACTCAAACAAATCGGTACCTGCACGTGGAGAGCCACCATCACCCAGCTCAGAAGTATTCAGTTCTGCATTTTTTGACTACCTGTGCATACCATGTAAGAGACACTAACAAGAGCAAAGAAGAATTGAGGAAGCTACACTACATGTTTAGCAGCAACGGTTATGACAGCAATTATATGAGAAAGGCAACCAAGGCCATCTGAAATGAAACGAGAGAAGAGGGGCAAGGAAGAGAAGCTTCCAGTAGAGCACTTCCCATGTATGGAGGGTGTCAGTGAATGACCAGGCAATGTTGTCTCCGACAAGGTTTCAAACTAATTTTCCGCAGCAGCCACATGATGCACAACATGGTAGGTTACACCAGGGATGCAGTCAACAAACTAAACACTGCATGAGTATACAAACTATGTTGTGAGTGTAGAGTTTCCTACATAGGCGAGACAGGAAGGCCAGTCAGCACACGAGTAGCACAAAATGAATGATATGTGGGATTAGCACAGTATAATAAACAGGCAATAGCAGAACACTAGCATGACAGTGGGTAGTGTACCATCTTCCAGGACGCCTGTTTGCTGATGAGAGAGTCATGGAGGCACCAACGCAAAAGTCGAAAGTTAACTGAGGTTATTAATAAGGCAGCCAGACACCATCAATAATGAAGATGGCTACAAACTTCTGGTATCCTGGCTGCTAGCTACCCCTGTCTAATGGGTCGTGAGTGGTTGTGGCACAGACACATCAGACCTTTTTTTTTTAAAAAAAAAAAGAAGCTATAGGAGAACACCACAAAGAAAGTGTGCCCACAAGAATGCAAGCGGTGATTCGCTGACTGTTGCCAGTAACTTACAAGTGGCTAGCCAATGAATAGCTTCCTTCCTACCCTCTCCCCTTTTATCATGAATAGCCTATAATATTGTAGGCCTAATAAAATTTCACAAGAATGATATATTGACACCGATTGTGTGCAATAAACTTTCATCCACCAAAATGAGTCCTGCCCTGAGGAAGGCCCTGGTAATATAGTTGAAATGTTGGTTTTACTGTTCATAATTAAAGTATTTTGTACAGTGACATGGTACAACACATAGAAGAATTTTAATCATCATGACACCGGCAGTGGAAGCCTACATAGTTATTGTCCTGTCTGTGTTTATCATCAGGAAAATAGATTTTTACAAGGTATTTTTTTTTAAAAAGCTGTAAAATGGCAAAATTATCTCAATTATCTTTTAACAGAGAAAGCAGAATATAAAACAACAGGAGGAGTGGGAGAACATGCAGTAGTATACTGTACTACTTTATGGGAAACATGAAATTGAATTCAACTGGATCTCTACCATGAAATTAGTTGGTTCTCTATGAGATATGAGCCGAATAATCTTATACCCAAAGGTTGTTTCAAAGATATACAGGGGCTGTGATATTTGTACACCTACTGTCATGCTCTCGACTTTCTAATAATTGCATTCCATGATTGTCAAATGCCAAGCAAAAGCAGCCATATCACAAATGAGCTGAATCAATATTTAACCATCTACAGCATAAAATCTCTGAGCTGTAACAGTCTTATATAATTATCTATCAACCAACAATCAATGCTAAAATATTTTTCCATATTAATAAATATTACCATCAGATAAACAGTAGGAGTAAAGACTCAACAAGAAAGATCTCAGTGTTAATTTACACATATATGATGCTTGAAACAAGAGTAAGATAAGTTTTTTAAAGTGAGATACATGTCTTAGGCACAAAAGACACAACACAGAACAACAAGTTAACTTCCTATATAAGGTAAACATTCCATTTAACTGTTACATGGAATTTGTCATGTTACAATTGCCTTTATCTTCAAGTACATTTGAAAATTTACCATTTTAAAATATATTTTTACATTTGTAGAAGAAATATATGTATATATATACTTTTTGATTTCATACTAAGATATTCTGCAGGTGTGAATGCTAGGTTCAACTGGCAAACACAGTGGCAAGAATGAAACTTGTATAGTATTTGCTTTCTGTGAGGATGCAAGTTTTGCTGAAAATCATGTTGTTTACTACATATGTTTAGCCTCTTGGAAGATGTCCAAAACACACTTTCTTTCCTTTTAATATATTGGCTTCAAAGTCAGTCATATTTGTGTAATTTACCTGTACCTTATTTTGCTTGACAAATACTTACTTTCGGAAATTGCAAATTCAGAATAATTATGTAAGATATTTTATGTTTGTAATTGAATATAGTTTATCTATCTGTCTTGTGTACCTAAATCACAAATTTGACAAAAACAAGGTTGTTTGCTGTTGCTGTATTCTTGTTGTGTATCTGTAGAAACTGTTTCAGCAGTTGGGCTCTAATGTAGTATATTAAACATTTGCTTGTCAACTTGTTTACAAGAGAACGTAAATAATTTTGATTGGTTATAATGGGCTGTATTTTGCAACTAATGGATAAAACAGATGCATAATTGCTTCAAAAGGCAATTAAATTTCAGTGTTATGAGTATGCCATGTTGATGGATGCTTCTCCATTTTATACTGACTCCTCAGATCTTTGTTTTTCATATCCATTTGTAAATATCACAGAAATAGTTCCCGGTACCTTGTACAGTCTATATTAGTTTCACTTTTCATGCCTTGGTTTGGCTTATAACAATTGTACAGAAATAATAACAGGCATTCTTACACAAACTAAAAATATAACTTGAAATCATAATATAATGTTAATGCTACCTGAGACTTATAATTGTGCTCTCATCTTTCTGTTCACATTTTCCTTTCTTGGTGTATTCCCATGTTAGGGCAGGACGAAGTTGTCAGTTTCCAGTCAGAATTGTCATTGAATACCATTTTGAGTTCAGTAATTACTTAAACTAACATAGCTGGCAGTGTTGTAGCTAGGTGGCTCAGCTGGTGTAGCATCAACATAGGAACAGAAAGGGTTTGTGCTTGATTCTCACATAGTCCAGACATCCTTTTTTTCATATAAGTTGATCTCCATGTCAAATCATGCTTTATTATGTCAGCAAGACATGGTAAATTGTATCATGTTGTATTCTGTGTTGAAACTGTCAATACCTCAACAGCTGTTGGACTGAACTGGTTTTCAACTCATTGCTATACAGGAACATATCAGCTGCCACATTACCACATTACCAAGCTTAGTAAAATACTGTTGTGTTCAGAACAGTGTAGAGTTGATGAACATTTTTAAACCAATGTTATACTCTCAGCTATTTTATGAATTCTGATTGACAAAGCTAAGAGGTGTAAAGCGCAACAGAAGGAGAAATCCGGCAAAAAATATGAAATGAGTAAACACAAATAACCATTCTGTGTACTGAAGAGGCATTGAATAGCCTAATGAACAGTTAAATAAAATAGAAGTGGAACATCAAATCTCAGCATATGTCCATCCATCATTTACTGTGAACTAATTAATATCCAGCAAAATGCGAAGTTGATACTTATAAAGCACATACAATAATATGATTATGGATTTTTTTAAACAAGATAACTACGCTTTGTCTGTCTTCTCCCTTTCTCTTCTTGAAACAAAGGCCCTCAAGCAGGGAGATAAAAATGTATGAGCAAGTATGTCTGATAACAATTTATGGCGGAGTATATATCATAAGACTGAAGAGTAAAAGATATAAGTGGTTGTATAGACAATGCAGATAGTTAAGAGTGTGCTACTTAGTGGCAGTATTCAGCCAACACAAAATTTACTTCCATTCGTTGTTTAGCTACTAAAACCACTTACAATAAAACTGAAACTAGTAAAAATTTTAAAGTACTCAATACAAAAAATAATATAATTACTGTTAGAAAAATCTGAGAACTGAACTTTCCAATTCATTGTCCCACAACTATGGAGTCTCCAGGATCACATACATTTTAGTAAAACAGGACACAAGAAGTAAACTGTGTGAACTGCAGGTACAAAAAGACAATTCCCCCGTCAATCAGACAGATGTATTTTAAGTTATTTGCCATGAAAGCACTATTGTTTTTGAACAAGCTGTTCTTTCATTATTTCCGGTAATTCAAAACCAAAAACTGTTTTAAGAAACATCACAAATGAAACAGTTATGTAATGTAATGTTAAATTCCCTGTTTTATGCTACTATCAGTCATTAAGATCACAAGCATTTAAAAGCACCTTGAAGTTAAGTGAAACATATCAGTCTCAAAAGTATTTATTTAAAGAGTGAAGTAAATCATTCAGTATGTCTATCTTCACCTAAGAATGGTTTCCTGATCTGTACCGATGGTAATATTTGATGTTAAATGGATTTTTCTCTTGCTGAATTATCAAACAAGATTGAATAAAACAGCAACTTTACATACAGAGGCACTGGATGTACATAAAGCAATACTGAATACTGAATGAACAAGAGTGACAGGAGCGGTACGATGTTTGCATCCAGAAGGTAAGGTAAGGTGAATGCTAAAAAATGAAGACTCACAATAAATAATGAAAACATATATAAGACAGATATTTGTAAACAAATGTACTGAGCATAATTAAAGAGTATGAGACAGGATAAAAAGGGAGAAATCTTTAAGGGCAATTATATAGGCAGTAAGGAAAAAGATAAAAATATAAATGCAGAGAGAATGAAGAAGAAAAAGAAAGTAAGCAAGGGAATGAATGCACATACTGCATGTAGCAATGCAGGGTGCAGGAAAGAGTAATAATAAGTTGTCAGGACTTGCTATCGAGCCTCTCATTTCATTTGCTATTTCTGTTCAATTGATTACATATTCCTTATAGGTATTATAATATTATGAGGATATTTTTTCTTTACAGTTATCTTATGCATTTGCAATTTTCATTTATGATGTTTCCTATCCTACCTGCATTTTTCAATTCTTGTTGTTCATTTCTGTGCTGCTGAACTGGGACTCTTAATTACATGTCATTTATACTTCACCTTCCTTGCCTTGCTCTGGAATGTAGGCCATTGATTAGTAACTGACAAACCTCTTCCTTTCACATATACTGTTGTGATTTATTTTATTTTATTCTGCATAAGGAAACTTACATGAGATCCTATGTGAGCAAACAGTTATCAATGTTTCTTTGCACTTGTTTGCTGTGCTGTGATCTCATTTTGCTGAGTAATACATCTTTCTTCTGGAAGCTTTCATTTTAGTATCTCATCTAGGTTTTATGTTTGTTACTCTTCTGAATGGATACTTCTAAACTTGTTTGTAATCTTATATGTTATGTTGTCAGAGTTTTACACTCAGAGAAAAATAAAATTTATGGGAAGACTTTTGCTGGTTATTAAAGCTTTAAGAGATGACTATATCTATTTTGATACAATAAGGTTTTTCACTTTCTACTTGCTAGGAGAAGAACATGAAAATTATATTATGTAAGTTTCTGTTGGTTTTTGGATGACCAAGCCAATATTAACATATGTTACATAGCAAAATTAGGAAGTCATCCACAGTTACTTGATTTATATATATAAAGGGACAGATTTTACAAAATTATTCTATTAATAACAACAAATAGTTTTGGATATGTGAAGCCTCTATTAAATTAAGAGCATTCAAGACAGTTGAGGTTTTGGTTTTGGAAGTCATGAGATTTTTGTGAAATAGTAACCCTGAGAGATATAGAGTTGGTAATTATCAAGTTACCAGTTTGTGCTGATATTTCAAACAAGCTGTATGTGTAATTATTTTAATAGATAAGAGCAATTTAACTTTTGACTGAAATCAGATGTTAGGTACTAAATATGTAAGACAGGCACAATAATTGTTGTGACATATTTGGTCACTTTTATTAAAGATATGCTTTAAGAAAATTATAGTATATTGATTGCATACACACTGGCCATGAGTGCACTACATTAACTGTAAGAAGAGGAATTCTCACTTTCAATAAATGATGCACTCACTGTGCTTAAAAGGAACAGGTACGAGAAAAAATGTGAGTGTAGTGTATTTAGTAATGAGAGCTAAAATTCAGTTATTAAAAAGTCACTTCTTCCAAAAATTATTGATTTCACACCATATTATGCACAGTGACACAGATATGTATTAGTAAAATTGAAATGCTAGAGGACGGAAATAGAAAAGGCATCAAAGACTGGAATGTCAGTAGAGATCCATGTATTAGATTAGAGGCACACAATCTGAAGTGTAATGTCAAATTTTGGTTATTTCTACTGTTACCACATTTCAGGAAATGCAGGTACACTGGAAATGTAGGTGCTGGAAATAGTACAGAAGAAGGAGCAAGCAATATGTCATTTGATGTCAATGTTAATATGTAGTCATTATTGGAAACAAGACAGCATGGTTTGACTAAAGAGTTCTGTCTCCTAATTAGTATCAAAAGCTATCAGAATAGACTGATGCAAAAAATATTCTGTTGAGAAATATTAAAATTGTGTTGTCCAACCTCATTTGTCATGGATTAATACCTGTTATGATTGAATTATTAAGTATTACATTTATATAATAGATACTTTTTGTAGGAAAGTAGCATTTAATGTCATTATTGGTCTAAGATTTCTACCAGTCTAGGTGTGTAATGAATTTCCAATGTGTGTGTGTGTGTGTGTGTGTGTGTGTGTGTGTGTATGTTTGTGTGTGTATATAAATATTACTCTTTGAAAAAATAAATTTGTATTTTTTATAAGTATGTTGTTGTATACAGTCAGTGGGATTATGAAGTGGACTGTATCACTCACTTTTTACAGATAGACTTCATGCAACAAAGACCAGCTTGATGGAAATGTATCAGTTTTTTGCAGGTAAATGTCAGTGTATAAAATATACATATGTAACTCAAGTGTGTATGTCCAAAAGTTAAAAACATAATTGTAGCAAAACTTGCACCACTATTTTTTTTAATCTGTTTCATTTTCTACATCCAAGAAGGACATTTCCTGACACTAGCAGTCGTTGGTAATGCCCTTCCATTCACAGGATGGTGGTAAGAGGGTCCTAGTGTAATCTGTCTTACCATGCCTGATCCAAGCTGCTGCAGTAGTCCTGATCCTTGAGAGCTGGACAAGCATGCGGATGGTCGCCGTGAGCGTATGCTGCTCATACTGGAACTCAGCAAGAATGGAACACTGCTGCTTGTGTTTGGCATGCTTCCCCCCTGCATAGGACATGAATACAATTTTTTATTAGCTGCACATATTACATATGTATAGGTGCATCATTTGTGTTAGTGCATGTTCACGTAGATGTGTTTTATTCTGCACAATATGATTTACTGACTGAAAAGTTTCATTAGTTTACAATAGTATGCTAACTTATTTATTGTTTGTGTGGAGTAATGTTGCTAGCAGATTTTATTTTGATATTACCAAAGATGAAGTCTATTTCACCTTGTATGATCAGTTACCAATAAAGATTCTTTACTGTAGATGGTCATTTACTTCACTGGCATGTAGTATGTTGAAGTACACTGATGTTATTCTTACTGCTTACTTGCTCAATGGTAATATAGTTATTATATGTTATTTTTCTGTATTTACATTTAACTAAAATCTGCAGTTTGTGTTATAAGACATTTCAGAGTATCAGGATGATTATTCCATGTTCACACCAAGTACAAAAGTATGAACATTAGGTTAGATTGCTATGTACCACAAAGTGAAGGTGTTAAACAGCAGACTTGTACATTTAATAGTAGGTGGTTAGATATGAGCTATGGAGCAAAACAGTTCATCAAATGGAGAAACACACACACACACACACACACACACACACACACACACACACACACACACACACACACACCTCCTGGAGACGACAGTGGCCATACATGTGTTGTTGTTGCAGTCTTCAGTCCAGAGACTGGTTTGATGCAGCTCTCCATGCTACTCTATCCTGTGCAAGCTTCTTCATCTCCCAGTACCTACTGCAACCTACATCCTTCTGAATCTGTTTTGTGTATTCATCTCTTGGTTTCTCTCTATGATTTTTTCCCTCCACGCGGCCCTCCAATACCAAATTGGTGATCACTTGATGCCTCAGAATATGCCCTACCAACTGATCCCTTCTTCTAGTCAAGTTGTGCCACAAATTTCTCTTCTCTCCAATTCTATTCAATACCTCCTCATTAGTTATGTGATTTACCCATCTAATCTTCAGCATTCTTCTGTAGCACCACATTTTGAAACCTTCTATTCTCTTCTTGTCTAAACTATTTATCGTCCACGTTTCACTACCATACATGACTACACTCCATACAAATACTTTCAGAAAAGACTTCCTGACACTTAAATCTGTACTCGATGTTAACAAATTTCTCTTCTTCAGAAACGCTTTCCTTGCCATTGCCAGTCTACATTTTATATCCTCTCTACTTTGACCATCATCAGCTATTTTTCTCCCCAAATAGCAAAACTCATTTACCACTTTAAGCATCTTATTTCCTAATCTAATTCCCACAGCATCACCCAATTTAATTCGACTACATTCCATTATCCTCTTTTTGCTTTTGTTGATGTTCATCTTATATCCTCAAGAGTATTAAAAGTCAACATAGTCAAAAGCTTTCCCTAAGTCTACAAATGCAAGAAACATAGGTTTGCCTTTCCTTAATCTATTTTCTAAGATAAGTCGTAGGGTCAGTATTGCCTCACGTGTTCCAACATTTTTGTGGAATCCAAACTGATCTTCCCCGAGGTTGGCTTCTACCAGTTTTTCCATTCGTCTGTAAAGAACTCGTGTTAGTATTTTGCAGCCATGGCTTATTAAACTGATAGTTCAGTAATTTTCACATCTGTCAACACCTGCTTTCTTTGGGATTGGAATTATTATATTCTTCTTGAAGTCTGAGGGTATTTCACTTGTCTCATACATCTTGCTCACTAGATGGTAGAGTTTTGTTAGGCCTAGCTCTCCCAAGGCTGCCAGTAGTTCTAATGGAATGTTTTCTACTCCTGGGGCCTTGTTTCGACTTAGGTCTTTCAGCGCTCTGTCAAACTCTTCACGCAGTATCATATCTCCTATTTCATCTTCATCTACATTCTCTTCCATTTCCATAATATTGTCCTCAAGAACATCACCCTTGTATAAACCCTCTATATACTCCTTCCACATTTCTGCTTTCCCTTCTTTGCTATGTATCAAGTGTGTTTGCGCCCCCCCCCCCCCCCCAATCCTCCCCCTAACCCTCTGCCCTCCTTCTGATGAAGGACTTTCTCTGACAGCTCAATCTAACAGCCCTATTAGATGTGCCTGTCTGCTGTTCAATGCCTAATCTATATGGTGAATAGCAATCTATCCTAAGATTCATATTGTTATTGCATTCTGAATTTTCCATTGTTTGATTTTCCCAGATATAAATATGGTGTAATAGCTTATCAAATCTTTCTTTTTTTTATTTGTATCCTGCTGTTTTACTCAAGAGTTCGTTTTATTAACAATCCTCTCACATTGTGAAAATATTTCTGATTATTTTATTTGTAGCAGTAATATATTTTTGACAACGTATTCATTGTTGATTAATGATGCTTGCTGTCATTCTGACAGTTACCTTCAGTTTGTCTGTCATTTACACGTAATTTCTGGAGCAACATTGTCTTCATTAGTCATTTGACTTCCAGTGAATGAAGAAATCCTCTACTCTTTCCATGCATTGCAGTCTTCAGTTATGAGTATACATTTTCGGGATATCTACATCCAAATTGAAATTAAAATAGTGTGTTTCAGTGGACTGGGAATTCTATGTCTGTTTAATTAAGATCAGACACAATCTCATATTTTTTCCTTGTGTGAAAAGTAAGTTATGGAAAAAGTACTCAGTTTCTTTCTGAACAGTAAGAATTTTATATTTCACACTGATTAATTTTTTTCTTTCAGTCTTACTTATAAAACCTGATTTATTGTTCTAGTTCATATAGAAACAAACATGCAAAAAGTTAGCTGTTAGTTTGACCTCACTTTTTAGTTGAAACTACTGCCTTACCTTGCACTAGAAGTAACTTTGCAGGAACAGAAATCTGTAAGAAAAAAAGGTTCTACCCCTCCTCTTGCTAGAAACAGCTTCTGTGATACACAAGCGCACGCACACACACACACACACACACACACACACACACGGGCAGAATTTTGCATTCACTTAAGAAGAAATTATTATTTACAAAAAATTACTGAACTGTCCATTGTGTATTTAAACTACACATGAAATTAAGAACTGCTTTCAGTATTTGCAGTAGTTGTCAGTGTTAAGCACTGAATGTGCAGTATTCTGATGAATCTGTCTTTCACCTACATTAAATCTCCCTTTTATCTATTGTTACCTTGTTTGAAACTATCCACTGTGTCAGTCTTTCTGTTTCTCATGTTCTTTTCCTCTTGCTTCCCTTCTTTGATTTATTCATTCTAACATGCACACTATCTGATCATAAGTATCCAGACACCTATTAGGTAGTAGACGTCAATATGGGAAGTGTCCACCCTTCATTTTTATGACAGCTTATGCTCCACTGGGGACACTTTCATTGAGATACAGGAATGTCTATGGAGGAATGGCAGCTAGTTCTTCTCAAGAACCACAACCCGAGATGGAAGTGATGTTGGATGCTGGGGCCTGGAGTGAATTCAATGCTCTAAACCCAAAAATGTTCCATTGGGTTCAGGTTGCAGCTTTAGGCAGACGACTTTATTTCACGAATGTTATTATCCACAAACCATTGCTTCACAGATGCTACTTTATGACAGTGCATTTCCATGCTGATACAGTCAGTGCCTGATTGTTCCTCTACTGAACATAGTATGCAGTGCTATAAGTGGTCTCCATATCCTTCTTAATTTAGTGTCTTCTTAACTGCAATAAGGAGACCACACCCTAACCACAAAAAACATCCCTACATTGTAACACCAGCTCCTCTGTACTCCAGCATTGGCACTACGAGTAATGGCAGATTGATTACAGAACTGTGTGGCTTATGAGAAGCTGCTTGACCATTGTATGCTGTCCTTTTTAACTCCTTCCATACAACCCCTGTCCTAGCTGAACTGCTGGTAGCTCTTTGGAACTCACGAGCAATTCATTCTGCTGATTTAAAGTGATTTTAAACAACCAACCTCCGTCGTGCTTGATGAACCATGTCGGATAGTAGATGAGTTTTACCTGGTCTTGGTTTAGTTGTGACTGTTCCTTCATGTTTTCACATCAAAAATCACATGACCAACAGTCAGTTTGGGTAGCTTTAGAAGAGTTGAAATGCCGTGGATGGATTAATTACTCAGGTGACATCCAATGACCAGTCTGTGTTCGAAGTCACTGAGCTTTCCTGACATACCCATTATGCTGATACTGATTCAGTACTGACAACGCAGTTCTCCTTGCCTCTTCTTATATTGGTAGTCTGCCTCTTGTGACATCTAGTGACCAATTTTGCATTACATAGGGATGTCCAGATACTTTTGATCAGATAGTGTACCTTGTTCTAAAGTTGTTCTACACTTTTCAGGCTTGATTCCTTGTCCTGCTCATATAACTTTTATAGTTTTATCCAATTTATTGGTACTAATTTGCAACAATTCAGTAACCCGGAAGAGACATTTACTTCCATTGAATCTTTCTGCTTAATTTGATGCTTTACCATATTCAGTTTTTTATTTATGTGTCACATTTTCATTTTGTCTTTCACATTACTATATCCACCACTAATGTTGGGGGATCTACTTTTGTTTCTTTCTGTGACCAGTTATCAGTAAAGCTTTTTTGTTCCTTTCTCATTACCAGTGACTCTTTTCTACACCAATTTTCACTGTCACTTAATTCTGTTTTTATTTTGATTCCTATTTATTTTGAAAGCCTCATGTTTTCCTGTATTTAATTCAAATGAAGAATTCCCCATAACCCCTGATCCCTTGAGACATTTGTATTTTTCAACATTTCTGTATATCCTCTGTTCTAGCTACTGTTTCCTCATCTTTCCATTTCATCCAATTATCAATGCAGCTAAATATAATTGTTGTGACAGTGCCACGACATTTAACAGTGCCGCCACGACAGTACGTGCAAACGGCGATAGAGGCGCTCCGCAACTCGGCTGAGCGCGGGAGCACCACCTAGCTACGAACGGTGCCAGCCGCATGTCACGGCACGGCAGTCGAATGAGAGATACTGAGTTGTTATCATGTAACCAGTTATTGTTCATAAGTGAGTGTATTTGAATATCCACGCAATTATTGGTGATTAAAGGTTATAACACTTTTTGGCGATGAGGATGGGATATTTTCACTGCGTTGTGGATTTGTGTGTTCGTGACAGGGCAGACATGGAACAGCTTATGCAAGCACTCATTGAACAACAAACACAGCTGACGGCTTCAGGCGTTGTCGATGTCGCTTACTCATCGTCTGTCTTCCTCTTCTCCACCTCCATTCCCTCCTTACGATGAGGCTGCTGAAGACTGGGGGGATTATGAGAAGCTTTTGCTTCAACACTTCTTGGCTTTCGGCGTTGTCAACGCTCCTATGTGTAAGTCGTTATTTCTATCTTGGTTTTCCCCACGGATCTATCAGCTGCTATCTCAGTTAGCCCCTCTGTGGAAACCTGCCTCCCTGTCCTTCCAAGAAATGTGTGACTTATTGTCTAACTATTACCGCAAAAACACCCACGTCGTTGCCGCCCGTGTGGCGTTCTACCGGTGTCGTAAACAACCCCATCAATCTTACTGGGCTTGGGCGGCAGAACTACACGGTCTGAGTAGGAAATGTCAGTTTGTCACAGACACTCATCATGAGTCTTATGCTGATTCAATGGTTAGGGATGCTATTCTATGGCTTGCTCCTGATAAAGAAGTTCGGCAATGTGCCCTACAACTGCCAAACCCATCGCTGTCGGAAGTTCTAAGCATCGCTCAATCCTTTGAAGTGTCTCATGCTGCTGATGAGCAAATAGACGCGTGGTGTGATGTAGGCGCTGTACAGTCAACCTTCAACATGGACACTTTGCCTGCTTCACAGGAGAACGAAGATGTGGCGGCGGTTCACTCGCGTAAACGACGTCGCATTGGGCTGCAACGCTCGCAGCAAAAACAGCAACCACAGAAGCAGGTTCGTTCCACACTTCCTTCTTGTCCACGTTGTTTCATACAGCATGACAGGGCCGCGTGTCCAAAACGTTGGGCCACGTGTAATTCATGTAGGAAAAAAGGCCACATTGCTTCTGTGTGTCAGTCCGCTAAAGTTCCTGTCGACAAGGACGAGGCATTGGACATGGTTGTTAACTGTGTGCTTTCTCAAACAAATAAGTTGTTTGTTACTGTTCGTGTTCTGGATAAAGACATTCGCATGCAAGTGGACACTGGCTCTGCAATAACTCTCATTAATTCTCGCACGTATTTGGAGTTGGGCTCCCCTCCCTTGTCTCCAGTTACGCGAAATCTGAGAACTCATAATAAACAGCAAATTCCTATCATTGGCCAGTTTAATGCTTCCACTGCCTACAAGTCTGTTGTTAGGCCCCTCATGTTTTATGTGGTGGATCATGCGGGCACTGAAAACCTGTTCGGTTATGATGCTTTCCAGTTGTACGGGTTCTCCATTGATGATGATGTGCACCTCATATCTGAGGATATCCGGTATCAACAGCTGGATGGATTGTGTTCTGAATTTTCGTCCGTGTTCTCTGCTGGTCTGGGTCATGCCAAGGATTTTGAAGCCCACATTACTCTTAAACCTACAGCTCGCCCTTAAGTTTTTCCGGGCACGCCCCATTCCGGTGGCGTTGCGTGCACCTGTCAAGGCTGAGATAGACAGGTTAACAGCTTCAGGGATTCTCCTTCCTGTTACCACCAGCGAATGGGCATCGCCAATCGTGGTGGTTTCTAAACCAAACGGGAGTCTGTGATTGTGTGGTGATTTTAAAGCCACCGTCATGCTCAGAGCCTCATTGACACTTATCCTCTTCCCCATCCTGAGGAGTTATTTACCAAGCTCGCTGGGGGCCAGTTCTTTTCCAAACTTGACTTATCGGAGGCGTACCATCAGTTGCCGTTGGATGCTTCTTCCAAGGAATTTCTCGTCATCGACACTCCTTGTGGGTTGCATCAGTACCAGCGGTTACCATTTGGCGTCGCTAGCGAGCCGGCCGTTTTTCAGCGGTTTTTGGAACAGCTCACGGCTTCCGTTCCCGGCTGCATAAACTATCTGGATGACATTGTTGTCACAGGGGCCTCCACTGAGGAGCACCTTCGCAATTTGCATTCACTGTTTCGGGTTTTGCATTCGGCTGGGTTGAAGTGCAATCTGGACAAGTCCCAGTTCTTCCAACCCTCCATTCTGTATCTTGGTTTCCACTTGTCCCGTGAGGGTATACGTCCTCTACGTCAGCACATTGTGGCCATTAATGCTCTACCCCGGCCGTCTACGGTCAAAGACCTTCAGTCATTTCTAGGCAAGATTGCTTATTATCACAAATTCATTCCATCTGCGGTGGCGGTAGCTCATCCTCTGCATCAGCTGTTACGCAAAAACGTCCCTTTCTGTTGGTCCGACGAGTGTGAGCAGGCTTTTGTCCGCCTGAAGGCTCATTTGCAGTCGGCGCCTTGTCTTGCCACATTCCGTCCGGGTCAGCACTTGGTTCTGGCGACTGATGCGTCACAGTATGGCCTAGGGGCTGTTCTCACCCATCGGTATGAGGATGGGTTGGAACGGCCCATCGCCTATGCTTCCAAGACCCTCAATGATGTGCAATGGCGTTACTCTCAAATCGAAAAGGAGGCACTCGCTATCATTTATGCTCTAAAAAAGTTCAGCGTTTTTTTTGTATGGTTCTAAGTTTCACCTCACCACCGACCACAAGCCGCTGGTCTCTCTGTTCAGCCCATCGGCGTCGCTTCCAGATAAGGCAGCTCACCGCCTGCACCGTTGTGCCTTATACTTGTCTCGTTTTCACTATGAGATTCACTATTGCCCCACGGCCCAGCACGCCAACACTGACGCATTGTCGCGGTTGCCGATGGGCCCCGACCCGGTTTTCGATCGTGATGAACTACTCTGTTTCCACATTGATGAGGAAGAACATCGTGCAATCGAGGGTTTTCCACTTACAGGTTCGCAGGTCGCGTCGGCTACTGCACGGGACCCGGTCCTGCGTCAGGTGATCGGTTTTGTTCAACGGGGTTGGCCGGACAGGACCAAGGGCCGGGCATCGGATCCCCTTCGCAACAACCATGCCTTGCGCCTTCGTCTGTCTGTTCGTGATGGTGTTGTTCTTCTGGCCACGGATGGTGCATCTCCACGGGTCGTGGTGCCAGCCTCTCCTCGCAAAGATGTTCTCAAACTGTTGCATGAGGGCCATTGGGTTATTGGGTTATTTCTTGGACAAAGTCCCTGGCCCGCAGGCACTTTTATTGGCCCGGTATTGATTTGGACATCGCCCACATGGTTGCTGCCTGTGGTCAGTGTGCTCAACAACTGGCTGCACCTCGTACAATGCCTTCTCCATGGCCTGATCCGGTGCAGCCATGGGAACGGGTGCACGCTGACTTTGCCGGCCCTTTCCTCGGTACTTATTGGCTACTGTTGATTGATGCCTTCTCGAAGTTTCCGTTTGTTGTTCGATGTCCGTCGCCCACCACTGTGGCAACGACGCTGGCTTTGTCCAAAATCTTTGCTCTAGAAGGTCTTCCATCCAGGATCGTCACGGACAATGGCCCTCAGTTCTCTTCGCAGGCCTTCTGTGATTTTTGTACTGGACAAGGGATTCATCACGTTACAGCACCGCCCTTCCATCCGCAATCAAATGGGGAGGTCGAGCGCCTTGTTCGCACTTTCAAAACCCAGATGAAAAAATTCCTTAGTGATTTTTCCACAGATGATGCTCTGCTGCAATTTCTGAGTTCTTATCGCTTCACACCTCTGCGTGATCGCAGCTCTGCTGAACTCTTGCATGGCCGCCAACTGCGCACTCTACTGCACCACCTTCACCCTGTCAGGCCTTGTGCTGTGTCCCCTAGTGCGGGAAAATACTCGGCGGGCGCTGACGTGTGGGCACGAGGGTATGGATCTGGCCCTAAATGGATTCCAGGGGTGGTCAAGGCTCTTCGCGGCCGCCGGCTTTGTGAAATACATACGGACGATGGCATGGTTGTTCGCCATTATGACCAGATGCGCCCACGAGTGGTGGCCACGCCGGTGCCACTGCCCCTTCCTTCGCCTCCACCAGCCCGAGAAGCCAGTCCTGTTGCTGCTGCCGCTCTACCGTATGTGTTGATGCAGCCGACGTCGCTACCGCTTCCGAGTATGCCGGAACCGGCCCCAGTCATGACGCCTTCTTCTCCGGGACCCATCTTGCTGGAGCACACCCCCAGTTCCAAGACACCTGTGGCTGCTGCTCTGGAGTTTTCACCCATCATCTCATCCAGGAGGCATGTTCCACGCACAAGCTTCCATCCTGGACATTTTCGACCATACTCTCGTATCTCTCCGCGGGATTTTCTCGGGGCCTCACAAGAGGCCATGGATGTCTCCGCACTGTCCATGTCTCCAAGGAAGTCAGTGGTTTTTTTTTAAGGGGGGGAAAAGTGTTGTGACAGTGCCACGACATTTAACAGTGCCGCCACGACAGTATGTGCAAATGGCAATAGAGGCGCTCCGCAACTCGGCTGAGCGCAGGAGTGCCACCTAGCTACGAACGGCGCCGGCCGCATGTCACGGCATGGCAGTCGAATGAGAGATACTGAGTTGTTATCATGTAACCAGTTATTGTTCATAAGTGAGTGTGTTTGAATATCCATGCAATTATTGGTGATTAAAGGTTATAACAATTATCTTTATTCTTTTTATATGCAAGCTTTCACCTTTTACGAAAAGTACCCATTTATTTCAATTTTTAAAATCTTGGGATGTGTGGTACCATAAAAATTAAACACCTCTAGCTGAATACATTTCTGTACCAAATGTTCCTGTTCCTCATTACAACCATAAAATTGTTCATTAAGCTAGTATTTCATTAGTCATTTTAGTCATACATAACATTGCTAGTCTAGTGTATAACATTGTATATGCAAGTGTAGTCAGAATATGAGTTTGCTTCTCTTGCCAGTGGCAACATAGTCCATATTGGTTCATGTCAGTATGTGTAGACTTGCTGTATATAATGCGCTCATTTAATTCCTCATTTTTGCATACAGCTGAAATCAGGGCTGGTTTGAGAACATATCTCTGCACAAGCGAATTATCATTTGGCACTGTCACTTCCTCCTTTTTCCTCATACATTTCCCCCCAGTGCCTATTTTCACTACTAATTGTGATATACCATGTATACAGATCTTGTACTTGGGTGCCTCTTGGCACCCATCTCTGCTTGGTGCCTCAAGTGGCCATTCTAATTGTGATAAGTCCTGTATTAGAAATCTTACAGTTGTGGTGCTGCTGGTGCCCCAAGTGGCGGCTTGTGTTGCTTGGTTAATGGCTGGAATATCTGGTAACAGAATGTACTTCTCACTTTCATGGTAGATGTTAATATGTCATTTAATTAGCCCAAAGACACCACATACTTTTAGTGGAGCCACATACAGAACTGAAGCATAAACTGATCGGCAACAACTGGTGACACAAAATGTTGTCAGTCTGGATTTTATATCCTCTCTACTTTGGCCATTGTAAGTTATTTTGCTGTCCAAATAACAAAACTTTGCTACCACTTTTAATGTGTCATTTTGTAGTCTAATGCTGTCAGCATTACCGATTTAATGTGGATACATTTCACTACTTACATTTTACTTTAATTGACGTCTCTGACAGAATTAAAGTGTCACCCAAAAACTTCAAAATTTTATTTTTTCTTCTTGAACATTAATTCACTTTCCAAAATTCTCCTTGTTTTTCATCACAACTAGATCAGAGCATGAATAACATTTTACATTGGAAATGGGGTAAAATCATGTCTCACACCATTCTCAACTATTGCTTCCCTATCATGTACTGTAAATTTTTATCAACAGCAATTTGGTTTCTGTACAAGTTCATATATAATAATGCAAATACTATGAGTTAAGTCATCTCACTGCACCAAAATGGCTAATGGACTCTTTGTGTTGCAATGTACTTGCCATGATAATCTGTTGCTGCTGTATGTGAGACTAAAAGTGTTTCACTTACCTCAGTATCAAACAGAGATCTCATCGTTTAATGAGCTATTGCATTTTTATTTACATTTTATTTGATTATAAATTAATATCAATATAGTTCTGACATTGTGATTTGTTGATTTTGTATGCAGGTATAAATGAATAATTGAAAATCCAGGATGGAATAATGACAATATTATGAAAAGGATGTAGTGGAGATGTTGAGTCGCACACAGGCACAACAAAAAGACTGCTAAACAAGTCAGCTTATGGCCAAAAGCCTTCTTATGAAGTAGAGAACACACTTACATTTACGCAAATACAACTCACACATGCCTGACCACTGTCTCTGGGTGCCAAGGGCAGACTGCGAGCAGCTGCGTGTGGCAGGAGAAGAAGTCTGGATGGTGGGGGTAAGGAGGAGACGGGGGTGGGGAGGTGCACATATAGCATGGTAGGAGTGGGGACGGTGAAGTGCTGCTTGTGGAAGCATACAGGGGCATGGTGGGGAGGGGGTAGGGCAGCTTGGTGCCATCCGGGGGGGAAGTGGAAAAGGAGAGAAGTAAAAAGATTGTGTGAGTGTTGGTGAAGCAGAAGGTGATATTTTACTGGAGTGGCAAGAGGGAGGGGGATACCTGGGTGAAGAGCAATGATTAACGAAGGTTGAGGACAGGTGGGATTATGTGTACATAGGATACATTGCAGTGAGAGTTCCCACCCATGTAATTCAGAAAAGTTGGTGTTGGTAGGAAGGATCCAGATGGCATGGCTGTGAGGCAGACATTGACATGAAGAATGTTGCATTTGGCAGCATGCTCATTAACTGTGTAGTCCAGCCATTTCTCATTCACAATTTGTTGGAGGCCATCCACGTGGGCAGACAGCTGTGTTGACTGTCATGCCCACATAGGGCACAAAATGGTGGTTGCAGCTTAGCTTGTAGATCACATGACTGCCTTCACACGTGCCCCTGCCTTTGATGGGGAAGGTGGGTGTGGGAGGATGTATGGAACAGGTCTTGCGTCTAGGTCTGTTACAAGGATATGAGCCATGAGGCAAGGGTTTGGGAGAAGGGCTGGAGTAGGGATGGATAAGGATATTGTGTAGGTTCAGTGAGTGCTGGAATATCACTGTGGCAAGGGTGGGAAGGACAGTGGGTAGGAAATTCCACAGGTCTCATATTGTTTCCCCATACTTCATCCATTCTGTCATTTTTGTTACTTTCTTCCCCATATTTTTGCAAATTTTTTCACATGTATTTCTAGGTTATTTGCAAATTTTTATGTGTTTTTATCCTCCACCTTTGTTCTTCTTGGATTCTTACTCTTTCCATCTGAGCTAATACAGAAAATTACAGTCTCACACACTGTTTATGCAGTGTTGCCTGGCTCATGGAATCCCCCCATAAATGATCTTACCATTGAATTACCCATCTCTGCCTACAACACTATGACCTCCATCAGTTTAGATTTTGCCAGCCCTTAACCTTCACCAACCTAGCCCTGCAAAACCAAGTAAATCAAGCCCAAACCTCCTCGCAGTATCCCCTCTCCATCCATAAAATTCTCCTACTGTGCATCCCAAATTCCTGTATCCCATCTCTCACATTCAGATTCTTGCCCTACAGAAACTAGAACAGTATGTGCATTGCCACCTTGAAAACTGTGGAACCTGTTCACCTCCTACTCCTCCCTTGGACTACCACTATTCAGTGCCTCTACAACAGGCTCCAAACCACTCCCACCTGCCCTCATAGCTGACAAACACTGCAATGTTTAACATACCCTTGAAAACTCCTTCCCACCACCGTACAGAATCCAGAACCTAAACAGACTTGGAACACAGTCATGAACCTTCCCTCCAAAAGTCTAAGTCCCTCACTACAGTGGAAACTCCTTTTCACCACCAACCCTACCAATAAGATTCAACTCAAAACCAATGATGAACTCCATTCATAAAATTCTCCTACTGTGCATCCAAAATTCCTGTATTCCATCCAATTGTGATCCACCACCACTGCCCCAAAACCATGCCCTCTTAACTTTTCAGAATTTCTTAACCTTGAACCTTGCCTCACGATTATTCCCCAAATCCTTCAACATGCAAGCTAAGCTTTGTGCACAGAAAGAACTGCAGTCCCCTACCTAAAAACTGACTCCGACATTGTAATTATACCTGTTGCCAAAGGCCCCATCACTGTGGTTTTGAACCCAAGGACTACCTGGCAGAAGGACTCTGCCAGTTGTCAGATGCATCCACCCACAAACCCTGCCACAGTGACCCCATTCCAGAAATCCAACAGGATCTCTGGTTTCTCCTCAAATCCTTAGACCCATCCCAGAATCTCTGGTCTCACAGACCAACATCTTTAGCCTGTTATCTGAAACCTTCCCAAAAGATGCCAACCATTCCTCCACGGAGTCTACATAGTTTCTGTTGCTTTACCACATGATGCCCTGCATGTCACTATTAATGCCACCTCCCTCTACACTAACATTACTAATGCCCATGGCTTTGCTGATATTGAATTCTACCCTTCCCAGTGCCTGATGGCTTCCAAACCTACAACCTCCTTCCTGGTCAACATGGCCAACTACATCCTCACCCATATGTAATTCATCTTTGAAGACAACACCTACAAACAAATCCATGGTATGTCAATGAGTACCTACATGGCACCATCCTATACCAATCTATTCATGGGCCATCTAGAGGAATCCTTCCTAACCATCCAGAATCCCAAACACGTCATCTGGTTCAGATTCATGGATGTCATCTTCGTGATCTGGATCGAGGGTGAGGATACCCAATGCACATTCCTCTGAAACCTCAACACCTTCTCTCCAATTCTCTTCTCCTGGTCCTCCTTGACCCAACAAGCCACCTTCCTCAATGTTGACCTCCACATCAAAGATGGCTACATCAGCACCTCTGTTCATATCAAATCGACCAACCACAAGTAATACTTCCACTTTTGACAACTGTCATCCATTCCATACCAAGAAGTCCCTTACATACAGCCATCCCACATGTGACTATCACATCTACAGTGATGGTCAGTCCCTCTCGAAATATAACAAGGGTCTCACTGAGGTCTTCACAGACTTAAATTATGCTCCTAACCTTGTACAGAAACATGTCTCCTGTGCCTTATCTCTCCAGTCACTAACCACCTCCCAGAGTCTCACTGTCCAGCCCAAAAGAGCATTCCCCTCATGACTTAGTATTATACAGGACTGGAACAACTGAATCACATTCTCTGCCAAGGTTTTTGATACCTCTCACCATGCCCTGAAATGAGGAATATCCTAGCCACTATCCTTCGCACCTCTCCCACAAAGGTATTTCATCACCCACTGAACATTCACAATA
This sequence comes from Schistocerca americana, assembly GCF_021461395.2. Lineage (NCBI taxonomy): Eukaryota > Metazoa > Arthropoda > Insecta > Orthoptera > Acrididae > Schistocerca > Schistocerca americana. Next base: position 108,515,906 of record NC_060122.1, on the reverse strand, counting down.
TCCTCGTGCATCCATATTCCAACTCTGCTCCCACCACCTTGCCTCATGTCTCATATCCCTGTAACAGACCCAGGTGCAAGACCTGTTCCATACATACTCCCATCAACAGCTACTCCAGTCCAATCACAAGCATCATATTATCCATCCAAGGCAGGCCTACCTGTGAAAGCAGTCATATGGTCTACAAGCTAAGCTGCTAGCACTGTGCTGCATTCTACGTGGACATGACAACCAACAAGCCATCTGTCTGTGTAAGTGGCCAGTAACAAACTGTGGCCAATAAACAGCTGGGCCACCCAGTTGCTGAGAACACTGACCAATACAACATTCTTCATTTCAGTGACTGTTCCACAGCCTGGTCATTCAGAATTACGCAGGTGGGAGCTCTTGCTGCAATATAATCTATGTTCCCATAACCCCCCTGGTCTCAACCTTTGTTAGTCACTGTTCTTCATGCACATATCACCTTTCATGTTCACACCCCAGCACTACACAGCCTCCAGCTCAACCAGCACACCCAAAGTCTTTTTACTTCTCTCCTTTTCCACTCCCCCACCCAACCCTCTCCTCTCTCTCTTCCCTGCCTGCACTGCACCAAGCTGCCCTACCCTCTCCCCACCACACCCCTGTATGCTCCCACATGCCCATTAGCCTTACCCCTCCATAGCCCAACCTCCTCCTTATCCCCACCATTCAGATTGCTTTTCCCATCATGCACAATTGCTCGCAGTCTGACCTCGGCGGCCAGAGACAGTGGCCGCGTGTGTGTGAGTTGCGTTTGTGTGAATGTGTGTGCATTGTCTACTTCTATCCTTTTCATAATATTTGTGCAGATGAGTATAATGTATGGTGTGTGTGTGAAATTGTTTTGAAGTTTTGCATTTTCTGACATGATACAGAAAATCATCTTAAAAATGTCATTTAGAGTTTGAGTCTTATACGTCATATGTTTCCACAAAATGAATTTATATGTACTGTGGCTCCTCAAACTGTTCAGCATGGTATTTAAAAGACAGATGCATTCTTATATTTGCGCAATAATTAAAAGTAACTGCATAACTACAGTGTGCTGAGTCTTGTGAGACAGCAACTGATTTTAGATTGTGAGGCAAAAATAGAGAGCCAGAGTTGTAAATAAAATGGATGTTTATTTAGTTGGCGAACAGTTTTGGGGTATGCCTGTTCATTAATGAACATTAGTTGGGACCATACACATACACTCCTGGAAATTGAAATAAGAACACCGTGAATTCATTGTCCCAGGAAGGGGAAACTTTATTGACACATTCCTGGGGTCAGATACATCACATGATCACACTGACAGAACCACAGGCACATAGACACAGGCAACAGAGCATGCACAATGTCGGCACTAGTACAGTGTATATCCACCTTTCGCAGCAATGCAGGCTGCTATTCTCCCATGGAGATGATCGTAGAGATGCTGGATGTAGTCCTGTGGAACGGCTTGCCATGCCATTTCCACCTGGCGCCTCAGTTGGACCAGCGTTCGTGCTGGACGTGCAGACCGCGTGAGACGACGCTTCATCCAGTCCCAAACATGCTCAATGGGGGACAGATCCGGAGATCTTGCTGGCCAGGGTAGTTGACTTACACCTTCTAGAGCACGTTGGGTGGCACGGGATACATGCGGACGTGCATTGTCCTGTTGGAACAGCAAGTTCCCTTGCCGGTCAAGGAATGGTAGAACGATGGGTTCGATGACGGTTTGGATGTACCGTGCACTATTCAGTGTCCCCTCGACGATCACCAGTGGTGTACGGCCAGTGTAGGAGATCGCTCCCCACACCATGATGCCGGGTGTTGGCCCTGTGTGCCTCGGTCGTATGCAGTCCTGATTGTGGCGCTCACCTGCACGGCGCCAAACATGCATACGACCATCATTGGCACCAAGGCAGAAGCGACTCTCATCGCTGAAGACGACACGTCTCCATTCGTCCCTCCATTCACACCTGTCGCGACACCACTGGAGGCGGGCTGCACGATGTTGGGGCGTGAGCGGAAGACGGCCTAAGGGTGTGCGGGACCGTAGCCCAGCTTCATGGAGACGGTTGCGAATGGTCCTCGCCGATACCCCAGGAGCAACAGTGTCCCTAATTTGCTGGGAAGTGGCGGTGCGGGTCCCCTACGGCACTGCATAGGATCCTACGGTCTAGGCGTGCATCCGTGCGTCGCTGCGGTCCGGTCCCAGGTCGACGGGCTCGTGCACCTTCCGCCAACCACTGGCGACAACATCGATGTACTGTGGAGACCTCACGCCCCACGTGTTGAGCAATTCGGCGGTACGTCCACCCGGCCTCCCACATGCCCACTATACACCCTCGCTCAAAGTCCGTCAACTGCACATACGGTTCACGTCCACGCTGTCGCGGCATGCTGCCAGTGTTAAAGACTGCGATGGAGCTCCATATGCCACGGCAAACTGGCTGACACTGACGGCAGCGGTGCACAAATGCTGCGCAGCTAGCGCCATTCGACGGCCAACACCGCGGTTCCTGGTGTGTCCGCTGTGCCGTGCGTGTGATCATTGCTTGTACAGCCCTCTCGCAGTGTCCGGAGCAAGTATGGTGGGTCTGACACACTGGTGTCAATGTGTTCTTTTTTCCATTTCCAGGAGTGTATGTACCCACTTTATTTACTGCTATTTTGGATGAACATTTTAACTGACATACATTGGTTGGTTTGAGAATGGGCATGTTCTGAAGCCATTCACCAACTAAATAGACTTTCATTTTAGTTGCAACTCTGGCTGTCTCTTTTTGCTCCACGATTAAAAGTACAGTGAACCATACAAGCTTGAGCTTGTAGTGGTCAACATGTGTTCATGTAAAAGTGCATCTGAAGACAGATGGAAAATTAATGTACACCATAGTAATGACAACTACAAATGTTTACGTCTGTATTTTGTTGTGATTTCGAAAATAATATTCATTTTACAATAATAAGTACGTCACAATACTTTCATTTTTAAGGAATAATATGTGATTGTTCTCCTTCAAAGGGTACAATAATATAGCAAAAATTGGAACAACAGAAATATTAGATAATGATGGAAACATTCAGTAGCAAGCAAGACTTTTCACTACAATCTCTACTACATCTATTTCTATAGTCTTCAAAAGGTGTATTAACTAAGAAAGCAAGCATTTCAAGCCACAGTTATTAACACTGTTAGATTAGCATGCCTCTGTGTTCACAGTGCTAGATATTAACTAATGGGACATTTGACTGAATCAGTGGTACCACTGGGGAGAATCACATACAACCATCAGTGTAGCCAATATTCCCATTTCATTCTCTGCATGAAACATGGAAAATATTGTTTTGTTATTGTTGCTGAAATTAATGCTAACAAAGGAAAACAGATAGGTTGAACCACAGAATATAAAGTTTCCAAATAACTTCATCCTTTTAAAAATATAAAGTACTGTAGAATTCTCACAGTTTATAGAAACAACCAGATGACTTGGGGCAAATAGGCAGATAAATCTCACACAAAAATAAACTGCAAGCCTTTTTTAGATGCAGGACAACAGATGATATAATTACAAGGTAATATTCGAATTATACTGGCAAGTACCTTTCTTGATTAGATGCATTCATTGTGATCAAGTTCTCTTATTGTGTGTTAATTAAAAGCGAACAACACGAATTTTGAGCTAGGCAACAAGAACTTGGCTAATGTGTAGGGAATATCATACTGTTATAGTTCACAAAAACTGTCTGATAATATTTTTTTGGAGCTCCCAGTTTGTCAGTTTGTATGCTTGGTTAACAAATATATCAATTATAAGTGACACTGGACCAGGTAAGGGAAAAAAAAAAATTCTGAAAAATTTTTTGTTGGGTAGTATGAGTGTTGTCTGGGGACTAAACATTAATTTCAAAGGAAATTTTTCTGAAGCTATATTTATTTTCTCTATAACCATCAATGTCCATACATTTTGTGGTCCAGGGTATGAGTTTTGCTTTTCAATATTCCATGTGCTTGCTCAGTTACCCTTTTTACCACCTCTCATTATTAATTGTTATCTATTTATTCTTCACTTATTTCTTGAAGTTTGTAAATAAGTGAAACTTGACTACATGTCAAAGCTTTCCACCTGAGGGAGAGGACTGTTTCTGGGTGCTACATCAGTTCGTGTGTAGGTGTAGGTATGCAGCATTTCAGGTTGTCGGTTTTATCAGTTCGGTACTGTTTCTGTAACACTTAACAACAAACATGATCTTGATTTGAATTTTTCTTTGACACTGAGTTTGTGTACCATTCTGCTTATACTTGTTCTTCTTCTATCTATCTCTCTCCCTCCCTCCATTTCTTTCTTTCTTTCTTCTTTTTCTTTTTCTTTCTTTTCTTCTTTTATTTTTTTTTTTTTTTAAAAAAAAGAAAAGGTGTGTTGTGACCTTCCCAAACTCCCCTTTCACTGTATAACACAGAAAGCCATCTCATTGTCTCATCACAAAATAGTACTAATATTAGCTGTAAAATCATGGTTTTAATGTACTTTTTGAGCACAACAGTAGTGCATAATAGCTGTGGATAATAGTGGTGCATCATGCAAACAACAGTGGAAAAAGTAGTGCCAATGATTGTGACAAGTAAGTTTCCTTTTGATTGTATCAGGTTTGTATTTTTACTTTCTGTGCAACCATAATATTAATCAAAGAAGTTAACTCATATGACATAATTGGTGGGAGACCCCAAGGGGTAGGTTCAGCCACCTACTGGGAGAGGCTTTTACTATCCTTCGCGCACACCTCCTTTACAAAGTGGTAGCTTGGTGTGCATAAGTGTATCTGATACATTCAGTTGACTGTAATGTGTGTGTGTGTTTGTCATATGGTATCATGTTTGCGCTGTACAGTGATGAGAGAAGGGAGTGGGTGCAACCAGTGCCAGCACATGGCCTACTTCTCTCAAACAGCACAAAGAGAGCCACCAACCTTAATGTTACCATGCAATGAACATATCAGCATCATCAGTGTCATGTGCACTCCCTCCATGAGACACTGTGGAGAGATTTGGAATTTAATACAGAACATTGGCGCAAAGTCTGGTGGTCAGGAACTTAACGCCACCACCCCTCATCCATTTTGCTGGAGAGGCAAAGGGAAAATTGCCAAAAGTGTTGTGACATATCTTTGTGGTTACTCATTCAAGTACTGGCCATGCCTGGCATTGCTTAACTTTAGTGATTTGGTGGAAACAAGAGTGAAAAAGCCATTGGAATCATATTAATGAATGCATGGTTTAATAAAACTGATTTTCTGCTACAGTTTAATATCAGTAATACCAGTACGCAGAAAGAAGTAAGAATTCTTTCACGCCAGTCACCATAATGTAATAATTTTAGGAAGCAGCAATTCATCTGTATTCATAATCTTCAAATAATTATGAAATGTACCAGAGGAAATTTTTATTTTATCATTTGTTAGTGTTTCTCACTATTCTATACACATGCCAAGCATGAAAACAGATCGAGAGTGATTGGTTAGTACCAAAAGTCTATCTTCACCATCTCCACCCCAAAAATATGAAAAGGGATGAAACATATACACTACTTATCGTTGTACTAATTTGAGCAGGGTTTTGCAGGATGTATTGCATCATTATTTGAGTGTCTGCCTTTTCCTTCTTTTTTCTGCTGTATTTTTGTAGGTGACTATGACCTGTAATATTTTATAATTCCTGAGAACTGATTTGATTCTCATTCCTGCAGTGGTGCAGTACTTCATTCACAAAGGAACATTTGAAGACAGAACTCAACTCTTTTTCTGTTCACAGCACCTGTGGCATTAGTTTTGCCTAATCATCTAGCTTGCTTACTTTATTAAATGATGACAGCCCTTCTGATTCTTTAAGATGTTCAGTTAATCCTGTCTGTCAGTAAGATATGCATAGAGATGTGTTTGTTAGATCTATGCAGCAACAATAGTGGCCCATTGGTGCCTGTACCTATCATTGCTGATATAGATGCACTTTCTGATGTGTTTTATCTTGCCAGTCAATCTTCTTTCAAAGATGAACAGTGAACAATTCATGTGAAGGATATCTGGGTGAAGGCAAATGTGGGTACTGGTCTCATGACTGTTCCTGTTCACCATAATAATAGATAAAGGGTGTTGCTGGTATGATGCCTGGACCAACGCAAGTTGCTTCATCCAGTGAGAATTCAGCAGGACTTGCACAAAAGGAAGGGTTTCCTCATGAGTGAGGATGACATAGGTGACAGAGACTCCCAGGAAAATAGTTGCTGTCATAGGAAGAAGATCACTGAACAGGGTGGCAATTCTTCTGGAAAACCTGTAAATCTCAGGGAATTACTTATTACTTGGAAAAATTGAGGAAATCTTAGGGAATTTCAAAGTATGTTAATCATATGAATATTATCCCATATAAATTATTGATTGTGGAGAACTATTGCTTATGACTAGTATATCTGAGTCATGAAGAAAGAAAAGTCTTCATCGTGAAACTCTGCTCCCCCCCCTCCCCCTTGCCACCCGTGAAATTATCAGGGACCTATTAGGACACCATCATGCTCCCCATGCCTGGAAATCTCAGGGAGATTTTTTTTTTTTCAAGTTTGAGTAGCCACCCTGATTGTATTCTTAATATACCTAGTTTGATATTTAAGGAGTTTCTACTAACAGCTGTTACACACATTAGGTCCAAGATTCTTGTTACAACTACATACACATCTACAACCTGCAAACCACTGCAAAGTGCATGGTAGAATGTACTTCCTGCTGTACCAGTTATTAATGCTTCTTCGCTTTCCATTCATGTAGAGAGCAGGGCAAGAATGATTGCCTAATCACTTCTGTGCCCTGTAACTAGTCTAATCTATGCTATGTGTAGCGGGTTCTATGTTTCTATATTTCTCACTTAAAGCCAGCCCTTAAAATTTTTGTAATAACTAGATAGTTGTCTACCTGTGAGTACCTGCTAGTTCAGGTTTTCTAGCATCTCCATGGTGTTCTCCTGAGGGTCAAACAAATCTTTGACTATTCATGCTGTCCTTATTTGTGTTTCTACAATATCCCTTAATAGTCCTATTTTGTGTGGGATTCACATACTTGAGCAATATACTAGGATGGCTGGCACAAGTGCTATACAAGCAGTTTCCTTCATAGCCATATTGCATTTTTCTAGTAGATTCTTCCAATGAATGGAAGTCTGCTACCTGCTTTACCTAAGACTGAGGCTACATGATTCTATTTCATATTGCTACAAATTCTATACCCAGGAATTTGTATGAGTTGATCGACTAAAGTTGTGATTCATTGATAAAGCAGTCCTAGGATACTATGTTTTTTTTTCATTTTATGAAGTGCACCATTTCAAATTTCTGAACATTGAAAGGAAGCTGCTAATTCTTACACCACTTTTAAATCTTATCAATATGTGACTGAATATTTGTACAGCTTTTTTAGACAGTACTTTATGCAAATAAATGCATCATTTGTGGAAAGTCTGAGGTTACTACTAATGTAGCTGCAAGGTTTTTAATATAAACCGTGAACAGCAAGGGTCTCAACACACTTCCCTATGGCACACATTAAGCTACTTCTACAGCTTGTCAATGACTTTTCATCCAAGATAATATCCTGCATTATTCCTATCAATCACAAATTTCATTAGATACCACATATGATCATACTTTCAGTACTAAGCACAAGGGTGGTAATGAGTCAAATGGTTTATGAAGAAAAGATATTCAGTATCTACCTGATTGTTTTGATCCATGGCTTCCAGGATGTCATCTGAAAAAAACTATGATTTGGGTATCACACAGATGACATCTTTTGGAATCCATGCTGGTTGGCATGGGGGAGGATATTATTTTTGAAATACCACATGTGAGCTCATAATGTATTCTAAAATTGTACAACAGACAGCTGTCAAGGATGTTGGATGGTAGTTTTGTACTGGTACATTCCTGTACTTTCATTCAACTACAGACACAACTTCTTGTTCAAGGTATATGTGGTTTTGTGTGGTTTTGGCTAACTCTCAAATTCAGCATAGAAACTCATACAGATGCTATAGAGCCCTGGAGCTTTATTCAGCTTAAGTGACTTCAGCTGTTCCTCAACACCGCTGACACTAATACCTGTTCACTCATCTTTGCTGTGGTGGAAAATTAGACCAATACTCCTGGATTTTCTTTTCTAAAGGAACATTTGAAAATGGAGTGTAGCATATTTATATTTGTTTTGCTACCCTCGATTTCATCTCCTGTGTCATGAAATGAGTGTTTGGACACTAACTTTGGAGTCACCGACAGCCTTTACATGTGACCAGAGTTTCTGTGGGATTAGTGAGATATCTTTCAATAATTTTCTGCTGTAGCAGCCAGTGATGGCTCCACACATTGCCCACATGTCATTCAAACACATTTCACTCAGCATCTCTCTTGTCTCTAGGTTTACGCTTTGTTTGACGTCTATTGTGAAGCACTCTCTGTTACCTTGGAACTTTCTTTACAGTGTCTACATATCTTGGAGGGTCCCTCCCACAATGAACTGTTCTATTAGGTATACATCTGTCAATTACATGATCAACTATTATTTTAAACTTCAATGGCAGTTCCTCTACATGCTCTCATTTATAGTTAAGTGTTTCAAGTTCTTCATTCAGACATAAAATTACTGCCTCTCTATCTAGTTTGTTCAACATATAAATCCTTCTACCTGTTTTAGCTGGCGTTTGTGTATTTGGTTTATTTGTTACTGCTAGATCAAATATACACTGGAAAAAAAGAAATTGCAACACCAGTGAAATAATTAATGTAGAGTAATGAAATTTTTGGAATACATTTGTCCAGATAAGCGATCAACATTGCGAGGTAAGCCACTATAGATGTGAAATGCTGGTACATAAATAACTGGAGTAACCACCAGAATCTTGAATGCAAGCATGCAGGCATGCATGCATTGTGTTTTACAGGTGCTGGAGGTCAGTTTGTGGGATGAAATTTCTTGCTTGTTGCTCTTGGTCAATACAGGGAAGGTTAATGCTATTTGTGGAGTATGCTGGAGTTGTCGTTCGATAATGTCCCAAATGTGCTCAATTGGAGACAGATCCTTTGACTGAGCAGGCAAAGGTAACATGTTGACACTTTGTAGAGCATGTTGGGTTACTCAACGATATGTGGCCGACAGTTGTTCTGTTGGAAAACACCCCCTGGAATGCTATTCACAAATGATAGCATGGCAGGTCAAATTACCAGACTGATGCACAGTTTTGTGATCAGAGTGCATGGGATAACCACAAGAGTGCTCCTGCTGTCACAAAATCACACCCAATACCTTAAGTCCAGATGTAGGTCAGTGTGTCTAACATGCAGACAGGTTCATTGTGGCCCTCAACTTGCCTCCTTATAACCTACACACAGTGATCATTGGCATCGAGGTACATCCAGATTCCATCAGAAAACACAATAGACCTCTGCCCTGCCCTCTAGTGAGCTCTCACTTGAGACCAATGAAGGTGCAAATGGTGGTGATTTGGGTTCTGTGCAATGCACACAACAGGGCATCTGGCTTGGAGCTGTCATTGAAGTAACTGATTTGTAACAGCTTGTTGTGTCACTGTGGTGCCAACCATTGTTCAAATTTTTGTGCAGAGGCAGTACAATGCACCAGAGCCATATGCCAAGCACAATGGTCCTCTGTCTCGGTAGTATTGCACCGCTGTCCGGAGCCGGTCTTCTTCTGTCCACACATTCTCATGATCACCACTGCTAGCAATCATGGACAATGGCTACATTCCTGTCAAGTCTGTCTGCAGTATTGCAGAGGGAAAATCCAACTTCTTGCATTTCATGAACTCATTCAAACTCAGTGAGGTGTTGATAATGGCGTCTTTGTCACCTTAAAGGCATTCTTGACTAACATCAATTCACCAGGTGCAATCGCAAAGGTAACTAGCACTCATGACCATTACAGTGTGTATTTAAAGCAGATATGATATGCCTCCTCATAGTGGTGCTATTAGTGCCACTCTTTAGTCAGTAGTCTCCTTCTCCAGCATTCTGTCCTCCCTTCCCACCTACCTCTGCCCCATTTAGTAGTGCACAAAACACTACTATCTTGAGCTTTTACTGGTGCTGCATTCCTAACTCCATTTCTCAATGGGTCTTTCATCTCCTAAACCATACCCCTCTCTTCCGTTTTCCTGTTCTCTACTGGCCTCATCCAGTCATCTTCCTCATTCATGTCAGCTACTTCACACAACACTAACATTTGCCACAGATAGATTGCTGGACCAAAACACTGACCAATCATACAGTAAGCATAGGTGGACACATTAACCACCCAACACTCAACTGGAAAAATCACAGTTTAGTTAGTGGTGAATGAGATTAGCCATCCTGTGAAACATTACTAAATGATTTCTCTGTGCTCTCTGTTAAAAAGGAGGTGCTCTATACATATCTATGTTTTTTGTACATTAACTTTGTTTTTGAGTTTGCTAACAACTATAATTAACCTCAAAAAGTTTCAGGAAACCAACAATTTTTACCACAGGTTTTTCTGTTGCCATAATATAAATCTTGTTTTGTGTATTTGCTTCAGTTCTTACAGGTAATTAGCAATTATTTAGCTCAAGAGATTAAAAGATGGTCTGATCAGCAGGATTTTTTGACTGCCTTATAATGCACCAGCTGAAATGCAGCCCCGCTGTGAATGATGTCCTTGAACATGAAATGAATTGTTGATATTTGTAAGAAGCTGGAAATCACACTGACTACTATCAAATGATTGGCAGCTGCTATGAGCTGATGTGTTGGAAGAGCTTCCGAGAGTCATGTACCTGTGGTACCTGTACTAAAAGTACTTCAAGTACTATACACTCCTGTGAATCCTGTCTCCTCTGCAGAAAGTATGGGATCTGTCATTACTCATGTACTTGACTGTGAGCGGCATTCCAATGGTACAGCTAGGGATCCTGTGAGGGTGGATGGGTTGATACCTGTTGTCTGGGCTCCAAAGTCATACTTGAGTCATTCCAGCAGCTGGCAGAGAAGGTTAAGAAGACCAGCCATGTGCATTTTGGTTTTGAGTCAAATCACAGGACTGACTTGAAGACTTCAAAGGTTCTGTGATGAGCTAGGCTGCAAGTTCCGGACTTGTTGAGAACTATAGGATCCCCCTAAATGGGTCATGGGTGCAGTACACATCAGAATCTGCTACTTAGGTAGCTGACTGTATATGCGGTACACGCGATGGCCTTTTAGATTAGATGAAACTTCATTCAATCCAAGTAACAATAGCTGTAGGAAACCCAGAAGAATCAGTGTAAGATTGAAAGAAATGCCTCCCACAGGTGAGAGTTTTAAAATCCTAGTGATTAACAGCCAAAGCATTCACAACAAAGCACCAGAGTTTGAAGTGCTCCTGAAAAGCAGTGAATCTCACACAATACTAGGTACAGAAAGCTGGTTAAAATTTGAAATTGCTAGCAGTGAGATCTTTGGAGAAAATTTAAGTGTATATTGAAAGGATAGGCATATTGGGAATGGAAGTGGTGTATTTGACACTGTAGGCAAGGAATACAAATCCACCAAGATAGAAATTGAAATTGTGTGTGAGATTATTTGGGCAAGACTCACTGTTATGTTTGGGCATAAAATGATAATTGGATCCTTCTATCGCCCACAAGTCTCATATTCTAATGTAACCAAAAAATTCATAAGTTGACCAATCATACATAAGCATAGGTGGACACTTTAACCACCCAACACTCAACTGGAAAAATCACAGTTTAGTTAGTGGTGAATGTGATTAGCCATCCTGTGAAACATTACTAAATGATTTCTCAGAAAATGATCTGGGACAGACAGTTCAGAATCCCTCTCATGATGGAAATATATTGAATCTAATGGCAACGAACAGATTTGACTTCTTTGAGGATGTCTACATTGAAACTGGTATCAGTGACCATGACACAGTTGTGGAAACAATGATTACCAAAGTACAAAGGAAAACTTAACCAAGCACAAAGATATATATATTCAGTATACTATATAAACAATCAGCTGTGTCATATCTCAATGAGGAACTTGAAACTTCCATCACAGGGTAGGAGCATGTAGAGGTACTGTGGCTGAAGTTCAGTTGAAATGCACTGGACAGATATGTATCCAGTAGAACAGTTCATAATAGGAGGGACCCCTGTGGCAGACAGTCACTATAAAGAAACTTCTAAAGGAACATAATAGATGTCATACAAAGCAGAGGGCTACAGATAGAGATATGCTGAATGAGATACATTTGGCTGTCAAGAGTGCAATGCATGTAAGCCTTCAGTAATTACTGTAGTAGAATGCTATCAAAGCATTTTTCACAAAATGCAAAGAAATCCTGTTGTGTGTAAGGGCTATTAGTGACACCAAAGTTAGTGTCCAGCCACTAATAAAGGGACAGGAATTGAAATATAGCTTAGCAAAGGAACGGCTGAAATACTTAACTTGGTGTTCAAATGTTCCTTTACAAAGTAAACCTCAAGAGAATTGCCTCAATTTAATCCTCCTACCACTGAAAAGATGAGTGAAATAAGCATTTGTGTCAGTGGTATTGAGAAACAGCTGAAATCATCAAAACTGAAGAAAGCTCCAGGACCTGCTAGTATCCCTATCCGTTTCTATATTGAATTTGCAGCTGAGTTAGCCTCTCTTCTAACTGTAATCTATAATAGATCCCTCAAACAGAAACCTGTGCCCACATATTGGAAAAAAGCGCAGCTCAGGCCCATCTACAAGAAGGGTAGTAGAAGTGATCCACAAAACTACCGTCTAGTATCCTTGATGTCAGTTTGTTGTAAACTCTTAGAACATATTCTGAGCTCAAACATAACAAGGTATCTTGAACAGAATAACCTCGTCCATGCCAACCAGCATGAATTCAAAAAACATCGGTTAAATGAAACCCAACTTGCACTTTTCTCACGTTACATACAGAAAGTCTTGGATCAAGGTAGTCAGGCAGATGCAGTATTTCTTGACTCCTGGAGAGCATTTGACTCAATACCATACCTATGTTTATTGACTGGACTGAGGACTTTTTGTTAGGGAGGACACAACGTGTTTATCTTGGATGCAGAGTCATCATCAGATGTAGAAGTAGCTTTGGGTGTGCCCCAGGGAAGTGTGTTGGGATCTTTGCTGTTCACATTGTATATTAATGACCTTGCAGACAATATTAAGAGTAACACCAGACTTTTGGCACATGATGGAGTTATCTATAATGACATACAGTCTGAGAGGAGCTGCATAAATAATCAGTCAGATCTTTGTAAGAGTTCAAAGTGGTGCAAAAGTTGGCAACTTGTTTTACATGTTCAAAAATGTAAAATTGTACACTTCTAAAGAAACTGTAATATATGAGTCACTGTTGGAATAGGCCAACTCATACCTAAGTGTAACACATTATGGGGATATGAAATGGAATCATCACATTGGCTCATTTGTGGGTAAAGCAGGTGGTAGAACACTGATAAAGTGCAAGCAGTCTACAAAGGAAATTGCTTACAAATGACTCATGTGACTGGTTCTAGAATATTACCCAAAAGTGTGGGGCCTATATCAAACAGGCCTAACAAGGGTATTGAACATATAAAGAGAAGGACAGCATGAATGGTCATAGGTTTGTTTGATCCATAGGAGAGTGTCACAGGGGTACTGAGGAAACTGAACTGGCATACTGTTGAAGATAGATGTAGACTATCCCAAGGAAGCACACTAACAATATTTCAAGAACTGGCTTAAAATGATGGCTCTGGGAATATACTACAACACACTATATATCGCTCACATAGGAATCGTGAGGATGAGAATAGAATAATTATAGCATGCACAGAGGTGTTCTTCCCACACTCCATATGTGAATGGAATGGGAAGAAACCTGAATAACTGGTACAAAGGGACATACCCTGTACCATGTACTTCACGGTGGTATGCAGAGTGTAGATTTAGCTCTAGCTGTAGAACACAATTTCTGGAGCTGAGATAATTATTCCAGCTCTTGTTTATGTGTCTGTCTACCACATATTGCCTTCAGTGTAAAGTGAGTGGTTATGGTTACTCATTCCATTCTTTGTATTTCAGCCACCACTTTCCAGTATTGGTATCATTCATTACTTCATCTCTAACATGTAATTAGACAGTTAATATTTAGAGACTATTTTTCTTTATCTCAGATAGATTTGTGGTACTTTTGATACTGTACAGGCATAATCACTGTGTATGATGGGGGGCGGGGGGGACTTATGAATTACAGTGTGTGTGTGTGGGGGGGGGGGGGGGGTTGGGGGGGGGGGGGAGGTGTAAAAGTATTTGTGGGTAAATCTGGTGATACCTCTGAAACTACCCACCACTAGACACTGGTTTTTGTATTTGATGCTATCCTTCAACTCCTCCTTCAATAAAAAAAATTGACAAAGAAAAAAATATGAAAAATATTTAACTCCAATGATACAGTGATGTACCAAGATAAAAGTGTCAACTTGCCAACAGAATTACTAAATCTGTTCAAGGCCCCTAGTATGGTCTTACAAAAAAGCTTCTAAAAACCATCATAGAAGCAGAAATATTAAACAAAAAAGAAAGAGGGATGTCATTTACAAATTCCACTCATTTCAAATAACTTACCATTCAGCTATATATGTCTCAAATTCCTAGTAAAATTAATGTGTAGTATAATGTCAATGAAGCACAAGGGCAAATATTCCATTGCTGTGGAGTGCATTTAGAAGACTCATTTCTTCTGCCATGGACAACTTATTTGTCTTTGCACCCAAAAGCTTAACAGCAAATGTAGTTTATAAGACTGTACTTTGAATAAGTTATAGCATATACCAATGATATGATCAGTTGCACATTTTTTCAGTGCAGGAAACAAATGGGAAAACAGACTTAGTAATGTGCCCTTTTTCAGCTAGTAATGAAATGAAAAGGTCTATATGTAAAAAGGAAAAGGGCTGTCAATAATTGATGAACAAACTGACAGCATAAAAGTACTGTGTGTCTAGTAGGCATCTTTAGGGTCTTTATAAGTATGATACGGGATAAGTGGTAAATGGGGGTTGGACATTTTCTGGTGAAAACTGTCACTAACTCTGGAGAAGGAAAACTAAAACAAAAATGCTTCACTTTATGGTTAAAGTGAGGGAATGAGCTGTGCAGTGTGTGTTAAAAAGCAGCATATTTGCACTCACCTTTGTAAACAAGGCATAACATCTTAATTAGATGATATACTTCAAAATTACTTGAGGCAGCAATGGTAATAATTGTGACTGAAATGCAAACATCAGCAGACAACACCAAAACATACAGCATTGCTGTTTCCACAGAGATGGTACTCACGATCATGCTCCGTGCAAGCTGGATAGAAAAGAACAGATAAGCAACAATCAGAAAACATAGAACATACAACTAGCACTCAGTCTTTCATACAGTGAAACTCTAATTTCATATTTGAGACACTGGAGTTTATAAGCCTTTTCTCTTTTTTTCCCCTGGATATTTCAAGGTCAAATAACACAAGGAAAAACAAATTGTGATAAACATCTTTAAAATGTGTGGTATTACTGTTGAATATATTTTCTTTGTGTCCTTGAGCAATAAAGAAAAATGTTTGTCATTTGAACTGATACAAAATCAATGAAATTAATATGTGCATACTGAAAACAACAAATAATAAAGTCACCAAGGAACATTAACTCAAGACAAAGACAAAGGACAAACACATACACATTTGAACCCAACTTGGATCATAAAAGTTTTCTAATAGATCTTCACATTCACACACACAGATACACACATAGACAAAACATCAATGGCAGAACACATAGGACTGCCCTGTAAGGCTTGAGTTAACTACAGGAAGTGCTCATCTGTTGTAATGGTGACTATCACCAACATTTATATTACAGCTCCAGATGTTGCATTAAAAGATGAAATTGTGAAAAATTGGTTCTGTCATGCTTGTATTACACTAATACTTGTAGCTAGATAAGTCTGAAGCAGATTTTATTTATAAAGACAAATGTATTTCATAAAAATATATATTGCATGACCACTGAGCACAGTTGTACACATTTCTTGTTATAGTTCATTGTCTTTGAATGGATTAAGACATTGATGTCTTTTGTGGAAGGTTTTCCATTGAACACTATGTACTTTTAATGCTCTGCTTTGACAGTAATGTTCCAATATATTTGATCACATGTGATATTGTAAGTTTAATTTAACAGTGTATCATATTTTCTTTTTCATAGTGCTATTCTTCAATTGTCAAAAAATTTCGCTGTTTACCATATGGATTTTTGAAACATCTTTCCTTTTTCCCTGAGAATTTGCAAGACCTTTCTTTTGTCTAAATTTACTGGAATGTGACTTTCAGCGGTGTAGGCAATTAAATATAATGAATTGTTGCTTTTGTTCCCTATTTGTTGGAAATGGTTAACATTTCTCTTTGTAGTACCATTTCAGAAATATAAAGAAATTAAATAAATTCTAATATTACATCTATTGTTACAGTGAAGAATAGGAAAGTGTCTTAAAAACACCTGCCTCTTACTTCAAGAAAATCTTTATGTTTTGAAAATTAAAAGTGGAAAAAGTAATCCAAGCATCCTGCAACTCAAGCCATACAGGGAAGTATTTTGTGTGCTAACTGTGAGCTGGAAGAGAAAGAAAATAAATGACGTCACAGGAACACAGGACACACATTGCGTTCGTTGTGACTTACATACGTCGATGGCACAGACAGACTGGAACCTTCCCTGGACACTGAACTGTAGTGGAGACCCTGTAGGGGACAACATCAAATTCAGACCTGCATGTAACCTCATTCACGCAGAGCCAGTAATCAGATAAAGAGGGGGGAAAATATATACAAATATGTGTTTGTGTTTTGTGCATGAGAGAATTACAGATAAATAGATAAAAGGAGAGACAGATAGAGAGAGAGACAGAGAGAGAGAGAGAGAGAGAGAGAGAGAGAGAGAGGCACACACAGAGGCACAGAGAGAGAACAATTTATGTACATCATATATGCTCACATCAGAATGTTATGTATATTTTCAGTGATGGTAGAGAATGGTATTGTACCCCTTACAAGCAAATATTGTCTGTAATGTTACAGACAAGAGATAACAACCTGAACTATCTCTGTAATTCGACAGAAAAGAGCAGCAAATTTCATTTGCAAGTGGTGTTTTGCTTCTCTACATTTTTTATCTTTTGTTTTCTTGGACATTGTAATTTAATGGTATGCATTTTATTATGGGACTGAATTTAACTTTTTATATTCATACAATATTTGCTTGAATCTCAAGTATGAGAGACAGTCTTCAGATCACATTCTTTCCTTACAATTTTTTCAATTCTTATCCTGCTTCTGCATCAATAAAAGAATAGTTATTCTCAGAGATCACAGATAATAAATCAAAACTGTTATGACAGTGGATGATTTTGTATGTAGACACATTTTTACATTACATATACTAAAAACAATGAGAATTTCACTTTACATTTCCATTTTATGTGTACAGATTGTGGCTATAACATATGAAAAAAATTATGTTACCTTTGTAATGAGACACTAAACATTTAATATGTGTTTTGCAAGACACAAATACTGCTTATTGCTTTGTAAATGTTTCATTTTTATTGTTCATCAGATATTTTCCCTTTTCATTGTTGTCATACATAAACTCCTTTGTAAGTATCCATTACCTCTGGGAATAATTTATAGCATACCAAACAGTTCTCATTTTTATGTAAATAGCAAAAGTGATAATGAAAAGTACCTGGATATTCTCATGCCTCACAGGTTTTTTTTTGGATTAGCTTGGTTCTTTTTCAGTTTTTGTTGAAAGTAACATATGCACACTTCCACAATTGTTTATGTACATGTTATTTGATATAATTGTAGAGTAATCTGTAAGGGAGAAACTCTTTTCCTTTGTAACAACCTAAATCAAATTATTATAAATAACAGTTATATATTTAAGTTCAACAATCTTGCCAGTATCAACTGTGCTTAAAGTTACAACTTAAGGATAATATAATTCACTTAATAGTATTAAATTAATCTGTTCAAAACACATTTAGGCATTAAACTCTTAGCACATGTAGTCAGAAAAATATTTTTTAGAATTTTGAAATTAAATGGTAATAAATAGGAGTGAAAATTATTTGTATTGTATATAAAATTGAGAATATTGATCATATATTAGGCACTGATTGAAAAGAAATGAAAATCACTATTATTTATTCAACCCACTTTATAGAAAGAATGCAGGTACACTTGGTTGGTGGTAAAATCTCACCTGCACATGGCTAATAATGCATAAATAAAGAAAAGACTGAAAAATATCTCTGGTCTAAAAAATGCTTCATTGCTTCCACATCTTTTTCTTCAAGAGAAGGCTTATGACCAAATCTCTCAGACAGCCATCTTGTAACCAGAACAATAACATAAGGAAACAACAACATAGGGACAATGAAGAAGGAAAAAGGTAGCTACATTTGATTTTTTAAAGTTTTCTTGAAGAATCTGAAAGGATGGAGGAGAAGGTGACATAACTGTGGCAAAATTTAATTAATTAATTTTCATTTTTTGTTAGATATTTGTTCTTTAGCAAGTCCTCCGTCAGTTAATTTTGGCAGTTTTGTAACTTATGATGTCTGTGGCGGTAACTGTAGTGATACCTGAAGGTTTTTGTATTATTTGGAGAAAAGTAAATGGCTACACAACATACCATATTTGGATCGTAGAATGTACATAGGTCATCCATAAGGTTTCCAGAATAAATTTTCAGTGTGTAGCCACTAGTACTAACTCTGACTTCTCATAGCAGCACCTTGTTGAGCAGTTGTTTCTATTGCCATGGTGGTGACTGTTGTGAGGAGTGAGGCACAATTTCTTTTTTCCTTTTGTTGCAGCATATCTGTTCACCACTGTTGGAAAATGGACCAGTATGCGGCTATCTTTTTTTTTGTATGAATGTGTGAAAACTGCACTGAACATATTTAAATGCTGACAGTGTTTGTTGCATTTGAATTTGCCTGAGTAGTACAAGGAAACAAAAAGTGTGCACCCATAATGTCACTGTAAGTCAAAAAGCATGGGTAAAATTTATGCTACATTTCCTTATACACAAACAAAAGTGATTCTATCAAATAGCCAGAGCCTAATTCCAATTTTATTACGTTCTTAACCAGTCATAATACAACATGGTGCTTTGAGTCTGATCCATACACATTACACATAACCAGTGAAATGAGAAGAGGAAAACAGAAACCCAACAAAAATGAGAGGTGTGACGAAATGACAAACGGTCTTTGTCTTCCACAGTGTCATTTACACAGACTGACAGACTGTTACCATTGAATTCTCCGACAAGTATCATCTCTTCAAAAGATTAAGATGTATGTAGAGCTCAAAATTTAGAAAAGCATGGAATGTTTAGTACAGCACAAGAATGCTTTGGTGTATGCCTCAACTACCATGGCTCTGCCTCTAATCAAAAATCAAGTGATGCGCTGCTCTGTTTCTGTGTCACTTAATTTGGCACTTACAGACTACTTTCTTTTCCCAAAACTGAAGGGTCCCCTGAAAGAAACCAAGTATGAGTAAATCTCTAGCTTTAAAAGGCAATGATCAATTACCTGTAAGTTTAATCTCCAACTTTAAAACGCAATGATCAATTATCTGTAAGAAATCTAAAAAAAGACCTCTAAAATGCATTAAAAATTTTCTCAAATTATAAGAACTGTGTTTTGACAGAGAGGGTGATAATACAGAAAGTAGAATGAATACAATTTTTTCTAAACCCTTGTTCCAATCTTGGAAATTCTCTGAAGAAAATGAGCATAATTCACATGTGTAAAAACTGCTGCATAAATAAGCAGAGTGTGTGACCTGCAAATGAGTTTTCTGGAGGGTTGTAGCAATGAGGATAGAAAGTGGAAGAGAAAAATGACAATCAGATATTTGAATATCTGATACTTGACCTTCATATGCACAGAAAGATTGGAGTATAACTTCCAGAGGATTGAATCATATCTGTGCACAGATTGTCATATTAGAGAATTGTTGTTGTAGGACTCGAGCTAGCTGAATTTTAGATGAGCATTATTTAAGATGTACCAGTAAAAGGCAACAAAATTAAAGTTTTAGAAATAGAAGGTTTTTCTAGAACATACCAGAAACAAGTACTGTAATCATTATGTAACTTGAAATGATACATTGGTAATGTGATGCAGGATACTGCTATCAATGAAAATTTGTCTTATAATTTGATCTTTTGTGTAATATGGATGAAATTTCATGTCAATGCAAAGCAACATGCTAGAAAACACTATAAAAATTCTAATGAAGCACAGTGATATGTCACCACAGCTATCACTGATAACTGTCACAATATAGCATGGAGTGACACATATTACGATTTTTATGAATGATATTTAGTCACTGGACTGTGTATACTACAGCAATAAAATTAAAACATGATTCCTGTGTGCACATAAGAGAGCCAAAATTTAAGTTCTCAGAGAAACAATAAAAGAAAGCTGTTTTGATACATACTGAAACTGGAAACAAGATTTCCATTCTAATTTTGGTGCTTAAGGGGAAAAAAATAGATAAAAAATAAAATAAAAAAAGAAAGCATTTTCGCAAGATTCAACAGTTTCGTGAGGCACTTAAGATCATTGTACACACAACTGTTATTTCATCTGCATCCATACTCTGTAAACCACTGTGAAGTAAGTGGCAGACGGTAAATCCCATTATATCAGTTATTAGGGTTTTTTCTCAGTCCATTCACCTATGGAGCATGAGGAGAATGATTGCTTAAACATGTCAGTGTGTCTTGTAATTAATCTTGTCTTCGCAGTCCCTGTGGTAAGAATACATAGGGGGCTGTACTATATGGCTTGATTAATTCCTTAAAGTTTGTTCTACAAACTTTCTATGCAGGTTTTTGTGGGACAGTTAGTGTCTTTCTTAAGCATCTGCCAGTTCAGTTCTTTCAATATCTTCATGACACTCTTCCATTAGTTGAACGAACCTGTGACCATTTGTGCTGTCCGTCTTTGTTTCTGTTTAATATCCTTTGTTAGTCCTATTTGTTATGGATCCCACACAACTGGGCAATATTCATGGACAAGCTGCATTAATATTTGGTATGCAGTCTCTTTCGTAGACTGACTGCATTTTCCTAGTGTTCTACCTATGAACTGTAGTTGCCATCTGCATTACCTACAAAAAAAGTTTTCAATCCAGTCACAAATGTCACTTGATACCTCATATGATAGTACTTTCGATAATAAACGTAACTGTGGTACAGAGTCAAATAGTTTTTGGAAATAGTGGACTACTGCATCTGTCTAGCTGCCTTGATATAAAGCTTTCAGTATGTCATATGAGAGAAGTGCAAGTTCATTTTCACATGATTCTTGTTTTTTGGAATCCATGATGGTTGGCATGGAGGAGGTCATTCTTTTCAGGATACCTCATTACATTTGATCTCAGAATATGTCAGATTATCCAACAAATTGGTGTCAAGGATATGGGACAGTAGTTTTGTGGGCAGGTGTCACCTGTGCTGTCTTCTGACTACTGGGCATCATTTTTTGTTTGAGAGATCTATGGCAGATTATAGTTAACCTAAGAGTTTGTTCACTTGTAACAGTTTCAGCTGTTTCTCAATGCCACTGACTTTAATATTTATTTCAGTCGTTTTTTTGGGGTATCAGGATTAAATTTGGGCAATACTTTTGGTTTTTCCTTTGTAAAGGAATGTTTGAAAATGGAATAAGCATTTCTGCTTTTGCTTTGTTACTCTAATTTAATTTCTTGTCTTGTCCATGAATGATTGGTCTCTAATTGCCACAAACAGCTGTCATATGTGGCCAGAATTTCTTTGGGTTTTGTAAAAAATCTTTTGACAATATTGTGCTACAGTAGTCATTGAAAGCTTCACCTATTGCTATCTTGACAACCAAACACATTTCATTTAACATCTCTCTACCTGTAGCTACTTTGCTTTGTTTGACATCTATTATGCAGCAGTCTGTGTTCCTTCATGAGCTTATTTACAGTGACTACATTCCATGGAGGGTTCCTCCTGTCATGAAGTATTCTTTAGGGTATGTATCTATTCTATCTGGTAATAATATTATGATTGGGAAACTTACTTTCCAGTAAACTGAGATCATCCCTAAAGTTTTCATTTACATCAGGAGGTGAGTCTTTTGGCTGACAGAAAGATCCAATTATAACTTTATGCTCATACATAATACTGAGTCATGCCCAGATGATCTCGCTTGCAGCTTTAGTTTCTATCTTGGTAGAGTTAAGTTTCTTGTCTACTGCAACAAATACACCACCTCCATTTTGCATTTGCCTATTGTTTCAATATGCACTTGAATTTTCCCCAAAAATCCCACTGCTTTCAGCTTCAGGTTTTAACCAACTTTCTGTACCTGATGTTATGAGGGCTTCACTGACTTTTAGGAGTGTTTAAAATTTTGATACCTTGTTGCAAATGATTCAGAAGTTATCATAATGAGTTATCAGAATGTCTTTCCATTCCCATTCCCTTCACATATGGGGCACGATGAGAATGATTGCTTAAACACATCTGTGCCCATTCTCATTTGTCTAACCTTGTATTCAGGAGTCCTATGAGAGTGATGTGTGGAGGGATATAGTACACTGAAGAGCCAAAGAAACTGGTACACTTGCCTAATGTTGTGTATGGCCCCTGTGAGCATGCAGAAATGACGCAAAATGATATAGCATGGACTCGACTAATGTCTGAAGTAGTGCTGGATGGAATTGACACCATGAATCCTGTAGGGCTGTCCATAAATCTGTAAGAGTACAACAGGGTGGAGATTTCTTCTGAACAGGACGTTGAAAGGCATGCCAGATATGCTCAATAATGTTCATGTCTGAGGAGTTTGGCAGCAGGTGGAACTGTTTAAACTCAGAAGAGTGTTCCTGGAGCCATTCTGTAGCAATTCTGGACATATAGAGTATTGAATTGTCCTGCTGGAATTGCCCAAGCCCATCAGAATGCACAATGGACATGAATGGATGCAGGTAATCAGACAGGATGCTTATGTATGTGTCACCTGTTAGTGTTGTATCTAGAAACATCAGAGGTCCCATATCACTCCAAATGCACATGCCCCACACCATTATAGAGCCTCCACCAGCTTGAACAGGGTGCATGGAGTCATGAGGTTGTCTCCATACTGTGCACATCCATCTGCATGATACAATTTGAAATGAGACTTGTCTGACCAGGCAACATGTTTCCAGTCACCAATAGTCCAATGTCATTGTTGACAGGCCCAGATGAGCTGTAAAGCTTTGTGTCGTGCAGTCATCAAGGCTACACTAGTGAGCCTTTGGTTCTGAAAGACCATACTGATGATGTTTCGTTGAATGGTTTGCGCACTGACACTTGTTGATGGCACAGCACTGAAATCTGCAGCAATTTGTGGAAGGATTGCACTTCTGACACGTTGAATGATTCTCTTCAGTCATCGTTGCTCCTGTTCTTGCAGGATCTTTTTCCAGCTGCAGCAATGTCAGAGATTTGATGTTTTACCAGATTCATGATATTCACGGTACACTCGTGAACTGGTCATAAAGGAAAATCCTCACTTCACCACTACCTCGGAAATGCTGTGTCCCTTCGCTCCTGCTGAGACTATAACACCATGTTGAAACTCACTTAAATCTTGATAACCTGCCATTGTAGCAGCAGTAACTGATCTAACAAATGTGGCAAACACATATTGTCTTATATAGGCACTGCTGACCACTATGCCATATCCTGCCTGTTTAAATGTCTCTTTATTTGAAAACACATGCCTATACCAGTTTCTTTGGCACTTCCATGCATACTCCTAGAGGCCTCACTTAAAGCTACTTCCTGAAACTTTGTAAGTAGCCTTTTATGGGATAGTTTGCATCTGTCTTCACACATCTGCCATTTTACATTTTCCAGCATCTTCATGACACTTTCCCATGGGTCAAACAAACCTGTGACTATTCATGCTGTTCAATATCTATGTTAGACCTGTTGGGTGTGGGTCTCACGCACTTGAGTGATATTCTATGGTGGGTTACTTAAGAGTTTTGTAAGCAATCTCTTTTGTAGACTAATCACATTTTCCTAGTGTCTTACCAATGAGCCAGTGTCTGCCATCTGCTGCACAATGACTGTGCCTGTGTTATTGTTCCATTTCATATCACTACACATTGCTTCACCCAGGTATTTGTATAAGTCAACTGATTCCAGTTGTGGCTCATTTCTGAACATTTAAAGCAATTTGCCAAACTTTACAACATTTTGAAAATTTAACATAACCCAACTGATTATTTGTGCAACTTTTTTCAGAGATTACTTCATAACAGATAAACACATCGTCTATGAGAAGTCTGAGCTTACTATTAATATTGTCTGCGATGCCTTTAATATACTACAGCGAATGTCTGAACACACTGCCCAGGGGCATACCGGAAGTTACTTTTACATCTGTTGATAACTATTCATCCAAGATAACATGCTGCATCCTCCTTACTAAGAAGTCCTCAATCCAGTGACAAATTTCACTTGATACCCTTTGAAAATAAGAGTTGGTGTGCCACTCAGTCAAATGCTGTTCAGAGTCAAGGATGTCACAATAAATCACCCAACAAAAGCCTTCATGTGAAATTTACTTTTTTTTTCACAAGTAGTTGCTTTAAACACTCACTGTAAAAAAGCTACTTGGCTATTCTTTATAATCCTTCATTTCAACAATAAATATGACAATTTTTAAAATTACATGAATGTAACATCACAATAGTGCCATGCATGGTTATTTGTAAAAGGTGACCCTTATTGTTAAGGCCAGCAGCCAGAAGACTAGTTTCATGTCGCTCTCTGCATTAGTCTGTCCTGTGGAAACCTCTTCATCTCTGCACATCTATTGCAGCCTACAAACATCCTACTTCTGCCGCCCTTTCCCTGCTCGCACACACTTCCATCTATATTAACTATTCCTGGATATCTCAGGATGTGATCTTCCAACTGATCCCTTCTTTTAGTTGTATTTCAAAAGCTTTTAAACTCTTCTTGCTGTGTTCCATTCACGTATTGAGTGCAGGAAGAATAACTGTTTGAATGCCTCTATGTGTGCAACAACTATTCTAATCTTATCCTCACTATCTCTGTGTGAGTGATACATAGGGGGTCGTAGTAAAGTCCTTGAGTAATCATTTAAATTGCCCCTTTGGTATCTAACAGTTATCAAAAACATTGTTCTGATAATAATTTCTGGGTATGCAGCCGGATCCCGTCGACATTCTGCCACGATATTTCGGCCCAGAGACGTCCGGCCATCATCAGGTGAGTACACAACTACTGAAGAGCGACTGCACCTGGGCTCTTCAGTAGTTGTGTACTCACCTGATGATGGCCAGACGTCTCTGGGCCGAAATATCGTGGCAGAATGTCGACGGGATCCGACTGCATACCCGGAAATTATTAGAAGAAGAAATACGCCGGGAAAATTTCAGAAGTCACATTGTTCTGATATTTTGCAGGTTTTTGACATATTTACAGTGTCCGCTCTCCATGGCATGTCCTGGACATCTTGAAAAATGATGCTGCAGCTACATTTTCTTGAGGGTTGCTTGATATTGCTTGCTCTTTCATGACATCCATATGTTGACTTCTTTCAGTTAAGTTTCTTCAGGCCAGTTATGTATCTGGTGTGATACCTTTTAAAAAACTATTTTGTTTATTAGTCACTAACAGTAATGTCTGTGGAGAAACCAGAATTTACCAGTGTGCCTGCAGGTCTCTCACTGAGAAAAATGTTTTGTTTTCACTCATTATGAAATTCTCTGTAAGTTCAAAAGATTTCATCAAAATCAAGTGTACACAGTTTCTTCATCAGACATTGGTGTTTAACTATCTCCAAATGCACATATTAACTCTACCATTCCACTGTACAGGGCAGGTCAGAAGTCCCAGTACCCCTGTAATTCTATGTAGTATAAAATGTTATTATGCAGGTTGGTAGCTATGTCCCTTCTTACCTTCATATTTGCATGTTTTCGCAGTTGCAGTCAAGTTTTAATTTGTAGCTATGGCAGATGTGAGTGGTTACAGCTACACTGTTGAGGAGTACTTAGTGACAACTGTGTGAGTGCACAAATCACAACACACAGGGAAGACAATGAGACAGATTGTGAGAGCATTCCAGGAAAGATTTAATGATATGAAAGGCAACACTTTTGGACTGGGAAAGATGTGCTTTTGGTTTTGGCAGTGTTAAAAAGACAGGCTGTGGAGTTGAAGGAAGAAAAAAAAAGTGCCACAATCTCTGCTTCAATTGCACAATCTCATTTGAAGTCAACATGTAAAGATGCTTCAGAATTCAATACACTGAGGATGACAATATGCAATATCGCTTGAAAATAGATCTCAAGCTCAGACCATTTTGACCAATGTTCACAAACAAGTTATTGGCTACAGACCGGAATGAGCGTATTTTAGCATGCTGTGCTTTATTAACTCAATTTCAGGTGTAGTGAACTGTGCCAAGGTATACTTTCAGACGGATGTGCTATTTATCACAACTCACATGCTAGAAATATTGTCATGTGGACCAAAGCACTACCACCTCAGCTTGAGGAAAGGGGCGTCACAGAGTGCATATGGTTGCAGCAAGATGGAGTGCCTCCTCATTACACTCTTGCAGTGTGTGTGTTTCCAGGACAGTTGTGGTTCATCAGCAGTGCCAGCTCCCTTGAAATGGTCATCAAGAAGGCCTGACCTTACCACACTTGACAACTCATTTTGGGGAGTCATTAAGGCACATATATCTGAATGTAATTGTGCTATAAAAACATTGCACAATGCTGTTGAGGATGTGTTCAGCACCACAACACTAGACATACTAAAAATATGTCAAGAAGAATATGGTGAACATATCAATTCACTGGACACTTAAACACAAGTAAGTACTTTTTCCAAAAAAACTCTAATCAATTAGAATCACATTTGATTCAAGATGTGTATGTGGCACATACATGGTTCAAGAACCAAAAGAGGAGGCTCTACACATGGAAATCATCCCTTGGGTCACACAAGAAATGATTTTCAAGATGGAGGAGAGAAGAAAATTTAAAAAACAAGAACACTGAAGATACAAGAAAGATGTACCGGTGGTTAAATAATGAACTGTGAAGAAAAACAGAAAAAGAGGAATATTATGCAGTTGAAGAACTGGACAGGAAGGGAAGATATGACTTACTATACAACAGAGTAAAGACATGGGATTAAAACAGAGCAGGAAGTGCTGCTGCTGCTATGAAAATTTTGAGTAAAGACAAAGAGGTAGTGTACAAAGATCATTACAATGTCCTCCAGAGATGGGAAGAATATCTAAAAGAACTGTATGGCACAGATCACAAACCAGAAACTCTGGAACTTGAATGATGAGAAAGGACCAACCATCATAATGGAAGAAGTAAAGTCTGCCATAGCTGCAATGAAAAATGGCAAAGCGGTAGCACAGATACAATACAGGGAAAAATATTAAAATGCTTGAACCAGGATGGAATAAGAGAACTATATGACAGTGGTCTACATCTACATCTACATCCATACTCTGCAAGCCACCTGACAGTGTGTGGCGGAGGGTACCCTGAGTACCTCTATCGGTTCTCCCTTCTATTCCAGTCTCGTATTGTTTGTGGAAAGAAGGATTGTCAGAAAGCTTCTGTGTGGGCTCTTAATCTCTCTGATTTTATCCTCATGGTCTCTTCACGAGATATACGTAGGAGGGAGCAATATACTGCTTGACTCTTCAGTGAAGGTATGTTCTCGAAACTTTAACAAAAGCCCGTACCGAGCTACTGAGCGTCTCTACTGCAGAGTCTTCCACTGGAGTTTATCTATCATCCCCGTAACGCTTTCGCGATTACTAAATGATCCTGTCACGAAGCGCACTGCTCTCTGTTGGATCTTCTCTATCTCTTCTATCAACCCTATCAGGTACGGATCCCACACTGCTGAGCAGTATTCAAGCAGTGGGCGAACAAGCGTACTGTAACCTACTTCCTTTGTTTTCGGATTGCAGTTCCTTAGGATTCTTCCAATGAATTTCAGTCTGGCATCTGCTTTACCGACGATCAACTTTATATGATCATTCCATTTTAAATCACTCCTAATGCGTACTCCCAGATAATTTATGGAATTAACCGCTTCCAGTTGCTGACCTGCTGTTTTGTAGCTAAATGATAAGGGATCTATCTTTCTATGTATTCACAGCACATTACACTTGTCTACATTGAGATTGAATTGCCATTCCCAGCACCATGCGTCAATTCGCTGCAGATCCTCTTGCATTTCAGTACAATTTTCCATTGTTACAACCTCTCGATACACCACAGCATCATCTGCAAAAAGCCTCAGTGAACTTCTGATATCATCGACAAGGTCATTTATGTATATTGTGAATAGCAACGGTCCTATGACTCCCCTGTGGCACACCTGAAATCACTCTTACTTCGGAAGACTTCTCTCCATTGAGAATGACATGCTGCGTTCTGTTATCTAGGAACTCTTCAATCCAATCACACAATTGGTCTGACAGTCCATACGCTCTTACTTTGTTCATTAAATGACTGTGGGGAACTGTATCGAATGCCTTGCAGAAGCCAAAAAACACGGCATCTACCTGTGAACCCGTGTCTATGGGCCTCTGAGTCTCGTGGACGAATAGCGTGAGCTGTGTTTCACATGACCGTCTTTTTCGAAACCCATGCTGATTCCTACAGAGTAGATTTATAGTCTCCAGAAAAGTCATTATTCTCGAACATAATACGTGTTCCAAAATTCTACAACTGATCAACGTTAGAGATATAGGTCTATAGTTCTGCACATCTGTTCGACGTCCCTTCTTGAAAACGGGGATGACCTGTGCCCTTTTCCAATCGTTTGGAACGCTACGCTCTTCTAGAGACCTACAGTACACCACTGCAAGAATGATGAATGGCCTGAGAACTTTCTGACAACAGTAATGATTCTATTACCAAAAAAACAAGGAACCAAGAAATGCAGTGAGCACAGGACAATTATCCTCATTTCACATGCAGCCAAAGTGATGTTAAGAATACTTAATAAGAGACTTTGTAGCATTACATGAGTATGTCCAATATAGTCGGATCTACTTTGCATCACATGAATGTAGGGGAGTTGAAAAAAGCAGTGACCCATGACATCATATCAACTTGAAATTTTATTTATACATGCAATTCATTTCTAAATTTTATTGATTATTTGCAGAGTAAAGAATTTGATTATGTACAACATTTAATAGATAATGAGTTTTAATGAGATAGATATAAATATGTTTTGACATAGCAAATCACCTTGTTGCATTATGCATGATATGTTTTCTCTTCTGCCGTGCTGCTCGAGTGCGCGATCATGTAGTCATTGAGTGCAGATCTGCTGTAACTTTCATGAATGGGCATAGAATTGTTAATTTACAACCCAAATTGATTTAAAAATTATTCAAGGGACCACAGCTCAACTTTGGTGCAAACAAATTGCGCGCGAATTCTCAAGTATCAGCGCGGAGTTTCAGATATGTGGCTGGATATTGGGCATTATCGTCGCGTGTAGGATTCAGTAACATTAACCGCAATTTACAGATGTTAGCTTGATAATAACTATCAAAGACTTATATGAGTGGCATAGTAATTGTATTGATGCTTAAAGCAAGTGAGAAGTGATTTACTGTCGGAAAACAGCAAATATCAATCATTGCATAGTTAGCTTGTTGATACGTAGCTTAGCGACTCATAAACGGACAGTGATAGAATTACTGAAATGATCTTTTAAGCATCAATGACCACTACACACACATCAGAAACTAATTACTCTAATGGTGAGTGACTTCTGGATTGGATGAGTCTTTTTTTTATTTCAGCTAATTGGTATTAATAAACTTCTTTCGAGGTTGAAACTTCATCAATGGTGTCATGCTCATTCAGTTTAGTAGAACGACAGATAGTACTAGCTACACTACTATTTATAGTTTTAAAAGAAAAGAGAGCACATACCTGTTTTTATTCTGAGAAATGTTTGTACTTCAGCCATCAGTCTTCTCAAACCAGAGGCACGAGTGACGCTCCCTTACGGCACTATGATATTGTGAACCACCACACACATGTGCCCCCTTCTCACTACATTTCGGCATTGAAAACCATGAGATACAGCCGCGGTATGAAGAAGGAAGAAAGAAGAGGAAAGATCAGTGAAAGAAATGGAGCAAAGAGAGAAGTGAAGGTCACAACTTGAAAAAGTAATGGAGGAGAATCTTGGCAAGGAGCAGTTTGGCTTTAGTTGGAATACGGGCACCAGAGATGCAATAGGGCTCCTACAAATATTTGGAGAAAGGTTTACTGAAAAAGGGAGAGACCTCTATATGTGCTTCATCGATCTATAAAAGGCATTTGACAATGTGGCTTGGGGCAAGCTGGCGACTATAATGAGGGAAAAGAGAGTGGACTGGAAAACCAGAAGACTTGTAAACTCGTATCTGAATCAAAAAGCCTGAGTTTAAGTGAGAGGAGAAAGTACAAACTGGATTGGACTAAGAAAAGGAGTAAGACAGGAATGTTGTCAATCACCTACTCTTTTCAACTTCTACTTGGAAAATATGATTGACCAATGCTTATTAGATGACAAAGGAGTAGAAATTGGAGGAAGAAGAGTAGGGTGTTTTAGGTTTACTGATGACTTGGTCCTTCTGGCCACAGGGGAAAAATAATTACAGGATTTAATGGAACCCACTGAAGCTAAGGGAAAAAATTATGGAATGAAAATTAACCAAAGAAAACAAAAGGAGGGAATAAAGAAATAAAAATTATGCTGAATGGTGAAATATTAGAACAGGTGCAAAATTTTAAATATCTTGGAAGCAGGTTAGGCACCAACTGGAACTGCAGCACAGAAATTAAAACAAGGATATCAATGGAAAAAGAGGCATTTTATAAAATAAAAGGAGAATTTTCTGCAGCAGTCTGGACAGAGAACTGAGGAAAAGACTCATAAAATGTTTTGCATGGAGCGTTCTTCTCTATGGCACTGAAACATGGACTTTGAGGAAGAAAGTCAGAGAAAGGCTGGAGGCTTTTGAGATGTGGACATGGTGGAGGATGAAAAGAATAAGTTGGATGGACAGAGTAAGAAATGAAGAGGTACTGAGAAGAGTGGGAGAGAAAAGACAGTTACTAGATGTAATAAAAAGAAGAAAAAGAAATTGGATTGAGCTCATATTACGAAAGAATGATGGACTGATAAAAACAGTGGTAGAAGGTTATGTAAAAGGGAAAAAGAAGCGAAGAAGGAAGAGATTTCAGATACAGGATGGCTTGATGGGTGGTACAACATACAGCAGCCTTAAGAAGGAAGCAATAGATCGCAGGAAATGGAGAGGCAAAGGACCTGCTAATTTAGCAAAAAACTGATGACGATGATGTGTATTGGGATTTCTTGCCCACCCTGTGCAATGCATGAAAGACCTGTTTTGGATACGGTGTGAGTAAAAAATTGCTACGTAGGCATCCTTATTTGCCCTGATTGCATTGACTTGATACTCATGATCACTGCATTAGATGTAGGCATATCACGGAGGCAGTGGAAATATTGCACAGTCTGGCTCAGATTTCAGTTCTCTAATAATGTACCATTTCTTCTAGTGATTCCAATTGCAGTTCTGTTAGCATGTGTATTGCACATTAATGTGAGTCATATCAGTGAGCCCCTATCCTCACGGTACAGCCCTAAGTTACTTTGACATCTTCTGTCAGATCTGCTTCATAACCACAGACACTAAATGAGAACTTTACAGAAGGTAACAACAGAGTTTGTATGCTGTTTCCTTAATGGATGCACTGCACTTTTCCACATTCCTGCTATGTATCAATAGTTGTTTGCTAGTCATGCACATCTTCATGGTACAATGCTAGGTCTGCTTTTAACAATATTATGAAATCGAAAGTTGCCACTCACCATATAGTGGAGCTGCTGAGTCGCAGGTAAGGGCAACAAAAAGACTTTCACAAATAAAGCTTTTGGCCGACACACACACACACACACACACACACACACACACACACACACACACACACAAACACAAACACACAAGCAACTGAATGTGGTTTCAGTTGCCTGAGACTACAGTCGTGTGTGAGAGTTTGCATATATGTGTGTGTGTGTCTATTGTTAATGATGGCCTTACTGACCGAATGCTTTATTTGTGACAGTCTTTTTTTGTGCCTGTCTGTGACTCAACGTCTCCGCTATATAGTGAGTAGCAGCTTTCCTTTTCATAATATTGTTACATTCCATCCTGGATTTTCCATTGTTAGGTTTGCTTTTACTATCACTGGTGTTCATGGTGGTCAGAACTGTTTTACTGTTGCTGTACTTTGTATTGACAAGACTAATGCTCCAGGAATCATAGAGACATTGTTGCCCACAAAATTTTAATGTCGAGTGAAGCAGTACAGGCTTTTTCTGGTAATGCCATTGCAAATCTTCTTACTGATTTTACATGTTCTTGCTGTCTGACATTGTTTTTTGGCATAATGTTTGAAAATTTTGAAGATGTGTCAGTTCCCGTAAGTTTACCAGTAATGTTGTAATCAGAGATTATTGACTCATCTCCCCTTTTTCATGAGCATTATTTTGCATTTATGAATATTTCATAGAGCGGCATGATGTTTAATGCCCTTGGTGATCCTGCCTCCGTCTTAGTCGTTCGGAAGCCACTTCTCTCGACTTGTTCAACATCTACATACATATCCACAAGACACCACATGGTGCATGGCAGAGTGTACCACTAAGAAAACACAGAAGAAGCTAAATACGTAACTTGGCACTTTCCAGGTCTGTACGAGATGACAGTAGGAGCCTGACTGACTCTTACTATTCTCCTCATGTCTCCCCTCAAACACTTAATGTCACTCTTGACGTGTTGAGCTTACTTTGTCTGAGCTTCAGAGGCATTTTGCTCCTTAGTTCAGGGTCATATCCATAAACCCAACTTTCCTCACCAGTGGCAAGTTTGGATTGTACTGAAGCAGTTATTTAAGTTCCCAGCAGACTTCCAAGCAATGTTCCTTCTGATTGCCTTGAAGCAGTCATGGTGTAAACCTGTCTGCAAGCCTTCTCATCTTTAATTCTTCTGACAGAATATGCACACATGTAGCATAACTCTAAGCTGCAACTTATTCCCTAGATTAACTTCTCATGGTTGGGATTCACAGTCATATAATATTTCTTAAAAGACGTCATAGTCGCCATTTACTGTATAAAATATTTATTGTTACTATTGCAATTTTGGCCTTATGGCCATTTTCAAGTAACACTGCAAAGTTACATTCTGTCAGAATATAAAACAATCTGACAAGAGTACATGTCGTCATCAAAATGCAGCCTTTTGACTGTGGGAGTCCCACAAGATCTGATGAGTAAGACACTTATTACATCATAATATGTTCTAATAATCTTGTATGTGTGATAGATTACTAGAATGGTGGTAACATTGACAGTCCAGTATATACTTAACAACATATTACAATGTAATAAGTGTCATACTCATCAGATCTTGTGGGACTCCCACAGTCAAAAGGCTGCATTTTGACTATGACATGTACTAATGTCAGATAGTTTTATATTCTGACAGAATGTAACTTTGCAGTGTTACTTGAAAATGCCCACAAGGCCGAAATTGCAATAGTAATAATAAATATTTTATACAGTCAACGGTGACTATAATGTCTTTTAAGAAATATTCCCTAGGTGTTACAGACGTCTTGGATGGTCTGTCTGCAGTCTTTCCGAATCAGATCCTTCACTTTCTGAGCATTTTATAGTGTGATGCAATTTGCTGGCTGACCAGAATTGTTGTCACTATCAATTGGTGTATGCCAATTTTTGAAATACTTATACCAGTCATAAATCTGTGACTGTGTTGTCACCAAAAGTTTTCTCCACTTTTTTGTGCATTTCTGCAGTGGTTTTTCCCAAGTTTTAAACCAAACTGTATGCAGACACATTACTCTTTTGGGTCAGTCATTCCAAAACTGCAAACTCATAGAAACATTACAAACACTAACAATGTATCAAACCACTCAGCTCACCACTGGTGTATGGAGAGACACCTAGTGATATTTCAGTTAACTTTGACCATTTACGCATAAAATTCAAATACTTCAATCTTTTATATACCACCTCGTATCTGAGGTTTAAGAAGCTCTGAAACTATGGTTTAAAACTACTCTTTTGTTCAGATACACAGGTTGCTTCAAAAATTGTGCATATACTTTGAACTGACACAGAACATTTTATCATGTTTCATTACACAGGGGAACAGTTGTGACCAGCAACAGTAGTAACTAGTAGAAGAAGAATGAGTAGCTTTGAGAGATGAAATAGTAAACGTAGCAGAGGATCAAGTAGGTAAATAGATTAGGGCTAATATAAATCCTTGGGTAACAGAAGAGATATTGAATTTAATAGATGAAATGAGAAAATATAAAAATGCAGTAAATGAAGCAGGCAAAAAGGAAAACAAACGTCTCAAAAATGAAATTGACAGGAAGTGCAAAATGACTAAGCAGGGATGGCTATAGGACAAATGTAAGGATGTAGAGGCTTATCTCACTAGGGGTAAGATAGATACTGCCTACAGGAAAAATAAAGAGACCTTTGGAGAAAAGAGAATCACTTGCATGAATATCAAGAGCTCAGAGCAAAGAAGGGAAAGCAGAAAGGTGGAAGGAGTATATAGAGGGTCTATACAGGGGTGATGTTCTTGAGGACAATATTATGGAAATGGAAGAGGAGGTAGATGAAGATGAAATGGGAGATATGACACTGCGTGAAGAGTTTGACAGAGCACTGAAAGACCTAAGTCGAAACAAGGCTCCGGGAGTAGACAACATTCCATTAGAACTACTGACAGCTTGGGAGAGCCAGTCCTGACAAAACTCTACCATCTGGTGAGCAAGATGTATGAGACAGGTGAAATTCCCTCAGACTTCAAGAAGAATATAATGATTCCAATCCCAAAGAAAGCAGGTGTTGACAGATGAGGAAATTACCAAACTATCAGTTTAATAAGTCACAGCTGCAAAATACTAACATGAATTCCTTACAGACGAATGGAAAAACCAGTAGAAGCCGACCTCGTAGAAGATCAGTTTGGATTCCATAGAAATGTTGGAACACGTGAGTCAATACTGACCCTACGACTTATCTTAGAAGAAAGATTAAGGAAAGGCAAACCTATGTTTCTAGCATTTGTAGACTTAGAGAAAGCTTTTGACAATGTTGACTGGAACCACTCTCTTTCAAATTCTGAAGGTGGCAGGGTAAAATACAGGGAGCGAAAGGATATTCACAATTTGTACAGAAAGCAGATGGCAGTTATAAGAGTCGAGGGACATGAAAGGGAAGCAGTGGTTGGGAAGGGAGTGAGACAGGGTTGTAGCATCTCCCCAATGTTATTCAATCTGTATATTGAGCAAGCAGCAAGCGAAAAAAAAGAAAAATTCGGAGTAGGAATTAAAATCCATGAAGAAGAAATAAAAACTTTGAGGTTCGTCGATGACATTGTAATTCTGTCAGAGACAGCAAAGGACTTGGAAGAGCAGTTGAACGGAATGGACAGTGTCTTGAAAGGAGGGTATAAGATGAACATCAACAAAAGCAAAAGAAAGATAATGGAATGTAGTCGAATTAAGTCGGGTGTTGCTGAGGGAATTACATTAGGGAATGAAACACTTAAAGTAGTAAAGGAGTTTTGCTATTTGGGGAGCAAAATAACTGATGGTGGTCAAAGTAGAGAGGATATAAAATGTAGACTGGCAACGGCAAGGAAAGCGTTTATGAAGAAGAGAAATTTGTTAACATCGAGTATAGATTTAAGTGTCAGGAAGTCATTTCTGAAAGTATTTGTATGGAGTGTAGCCATGTATGGAAGTGAAACATGGACGATAAATAGTTTAGACAAGAAAAGAATAGAAGCTTTCGAAATGTGGTGCTACAGAAGAATGCTGAAGATTAGATGGGTAGATCACATAACTAATGAGGAGGTATTGAATAGAATTGGGGAGAAGAGAAGTTTGAGCACAACTTGAATAGAAGCAGGGATCGGTTGGCACTACATGTTCTGAGGCATCAAGGGATCACCAATTTAGTACTGGAGGGCAGCGTGGAGGGTAAAAATCGTAGAGGGAGACCAAGAGATGAATACACTAAGCAGATTCAGAAGGATGTAGGCTGCAGTAGGTGCTGGGAGATGAAGAAGCTTGCACAGGATACAGTAGCATGGAGAGCTGCATCAAACCAGTCTCAGGACTGAAGACCACAACAACAACAACAATGTCATCAGAAGATCAAAACCAATTGCAAGATGATTTATATAAGATATCTGTACTGTGAACAAATTAGTAATTGACCCTAAATAACCAACAGTCTAAAGTCATCCACATGAGTGCTAAAAGGAATATGTTAAACTTTGGTAACATGTAAATCAATCAAATCTGAAGGCCATAAATTCTACTACATACCTACGAATTACTATTGAGAACAACTTAGATTGGAAAGAGCACATAGAAAATGTTGTGGGGTAAGCAAACCAAAGACTGTGATTTACTGACAGAACACGTAGAAGATGCAACAGATCTACTACGGACCATATAGTGGAGATGCTGAGTCGCAGATAGGCACAACAAAAAGACTGTCGCAAAATAAACTTTCAGCCAAAAAGGCCTATTTCAGAAATAGATCTCTCTCTCTCTCTCTCTCTCTCTCTCTCTCTCTCTCTCTCTCACACACACACACACACACAAATGTAACTCACACACACACATGACCACAGCCTCTGGCAGCTGAAGCCAGACTATGAGCGGCAGCAGCATTGTGTGATGGGAGAAGCAACTGGGTAGGGATAAGGAGGAGGCTGGGGTGGGGAGGGGGAGGTATAGCAGGGTAGGGGTGGTTGTCAGTGAAGTCCTGCTGGGGGGCATGCAGGGACAAGGTGGAGAGAGGGTAGGCCAGCCAAGTGCAGTCGGGAGATTTGATGGAGGGCAGGAGAGATGGAGGTAGTGGAAAAGGAGAGAAATAAAAAGACTGGGTTCATTGGTGGAACAGAAGGTTGTGTAGTGCTGGAATGGGAACTGGCCAGGAGCTAAATGAGTGTGGACTATGACTAATGAAGTTTGGGGTGTTGGTGGGAAGGATCCATATGGCACAGACTGTGAAGCAATCATTCAAATGAAGAAAGTCGTGTTGGATGGTATTCTCAGCAACAGGATGGTCCAGTTGTTTCTTGGTAACAGTTTGTCAGTATCTATCTGATACTGCCTACAGGAAAATTAAAGAGACCTTCAGAGAGAAGAGAACCACTTGTATGAATATCAAGAGCTCAGATGGCAACCCAGTTCTAAGCAAAGAAGGGAAGGCAGAAAGGTGGAAGGTTTTAGAGGGTTTATACAAGGGCGATGTACTTGAGGAGAATATTATGAAAATGGAAGAGGATGTAGATGAAGATGAAATGGGAGATACGATACTGCGTGAAGAGTTTGACAGAGCACTGAAAGACCTGAGTCGAAACAAGGCCCCGGGAGTAGACAACATTCCATTAGAACTACTGACGGCCTTGGGAGAGCCAGTCCTGACAAAACTCTACCATCTGGTGAGCAAGATGTATGAGACAGGTGAAATACCCTCAGACTTCAAGAAGAATATAATAATTCCAATCCCAAAGAAAGCAGGTGTTAACAGATGAGAAAATTACCAAACTATCAGTTTAATAAGTCACAGCTGCAAAATACTAATGCGAATTCTTTACAGACGAATGGAAAAACTGGTAGAAGCGGGCCTCGGGGAAGATCAGTTTGGATTCCGTAGAAATGTTGGAACACGTGAGGCAATACTAACCTTACGACTTATCTTAGAAGAAAGATTAAGAAAAGGCAAATCTATGTTTCTAGCATTTGTAGACTTAGAGAAAGCTTTTGACAATGTTGACTGGAATACTCTCTTTCACATTCTAAAGGTGGCAGGGGTAAAATACAGGGAGCGAAAGGCTATTTACAATTTGTACAGAAACCAGAAGGCAGTAATAAAAGTCGAGGGACATGAAAGGGAAGCAGTGGTTGGGAAAGGAGTGAGACAGGGTTGTAGCCTCCCCGATGTTATTCAATCTGTATATTGAGCAAGCAGTAAAGGAAACAAAAGAAAAATTCGGAGTAGGAATTAAAATTCATGGAGAAGAAGTAAAAACTTTGAGGTTCGCCGATGACATTGTAATTCTGTCAGAGACAGCAAAGGACTTGGAAGAGCAGTTGAACGGAATGGACAGTGTCTTGAAAGGAGGATATAAGATGAACATCAACAAAAGCAAAACGAGGATAATGGAATGTAGTCAAATTAAATTGGGTGATGCTGAGGGAATTAGATTAGGAAATGAGACACTTAAAGTAGTAAAGGAGTTTTGCTATTTAGGGAGTAAAATAACTGATGGTGGTCGAAGTAGAGAGGATATAAAATGTAGACTGGCAATGGCAAGGAAATCGTTTCTGAAAAAGAGAAATTTGTTAACATCGAGTATAGATTTAAGTGTCAGGAAGTCATTTCTGAAAGTATTTGTATGGAGTGTAGCCATGTATGGAAGTGAAACATGGACGATAACTAGTATGGACAAGAAGAGAATAGAAGCTTTCGAAATGTGGTGCTACAGAAGAATGCTGAAGATAAGGTGGGTAGACCACGTAACTAATGAGGAGGTATTGAATAGGATTGGGGAGAAGAGAAGTTTGTGGCACAACTTGACTAGAAGAAGGGATCGGTTGGTAGGACATGTTTTGAGGCATCAAGGGATCACAAATTTAGCATTGGAGGGCAGCGTGGTGGGTAAAAATTGTAGAGGGAGACCAAGAGATGAATACACTAAGCAGATTCAGAAGGATGTAGGTTGCAGTAGGTACTGGGAGATGAAGAAGCTTGCACAGGATAGAGTAGCATGGAGAGCTGCATCAAACCAGTCTCAGGACTGAAGACCACAACAACAACAACAGTTTGTCAGTGGCCATTCATGCAGACAGATGGCTTGTTGGTTGTCATGCCCATGAATAATGAAGCACAGTGGCTGCAACTTAGCTTGTAGATCACATGACTGGTTTCACAGGTAGCCCTGCCTTTGATGGGATAGGTGATGTTTGTGACTGGACTGGAGTAGGTAGTGGTGGGAGGATGTATGGGACAGGTCTTTTATCTAGGTCTATTACAGGTATAACATGCACTGAAACCCTTGCCCTCCAGGGACTACAGTAACATGCACAATGCCACCTCAAAAAACTCTCCACCCTGCTCACTTCCTACTTCTTTATTGGAGTACCACTGTTCACCTCATATACAACAACTTCGAAACCTCTCCCAAAACCTGTCTCGCAGACCTACTACTTTTACCCCACCATCCAAAACGCCCTCCCACTACCACACAGAATCCAGAACCTAAACAGACATGAAACATCGTTATGAACCTTCCTTCCAAAACCCTTAGGCCCACAGAAATATCAGTCCCTTCCAAATGCCTGACGTTTTGCCCCGTTCTGAAATTCAGTCATGCAGGACTTGTTGAAGTTCTTCTCTCCATCTCCCAGTCACTACAGTGGAAACACTCTTTCACCACCAATCCTACCAATCAGACTCAACCAAAGACCAATGTTGAACTGTGCCTGACTCAGTTCACTCCTCCATCCAACTGTGATCCACCCCTACTGCCCCAAATCACCCCCTGTTAACTTTCCAGAATTTCTTAAGCTCGAACCTTGCCTCACCATCATTCCACAAATCCCTCAACATCCAAACTAACCTTACATCCACAGAAAGAACTGCAGTCCAGCAACTAAAACCTGATCCTGACCTTATGACACAACCTGCAGTCAAAGGCCCCACCACTGTTGTTTGACAGGCAAAGATTACCTGGCAGAAGGACTCTATTAGCTGTCAGATAGCCACAGTGACCCCATTCCAGAAATCCAGCAGCATCTCTAGTCTCTCCTCAAATCCTTAGGCCCATTCCAGAATCTCTCCCTAGAATCCATCTCTCTGCTCACCCCTACCACTCCCCACACTTCTGCCTTCTACATTCTTCCTAAAGTCCACAAACCCAGCCACTCATGGCGGCCAGCCACTGTGCCCACACTGAGAGAATATCCACTCTCGTAGACCAACACCTTCAACCTATTACCCATAACCTACCCTCCTACATAAAAGATACAAACAATTTCCTCCACCGACTCTCCACAGTTCCTTTTCCTTTACCACATGTTGCCCTGCTCATCATTGTTGATGCCACCTCCCATTGCACTAACATCCCTAATGCCCTTGGCCTTATTGTTATTGAACATTACCTTTCTCAGCACCCAATGTATTCCAAACCAACTACCTCCTTCCTGTTCTCCATGACCAACTATACCCTCACCCACAATTGTTTCTCCTTCGAAGGCATTACCTACAAACAAATCTGGGGTTTGGTTATGGCCAGCCACATGGCATCATCCTAAGCCAAACTACTCATGGGCTGTCTTGAGGAATCCTTCCCAAACACCCAGAATTCTAAACCCCTAAACTGGTTCAGATTTATTGATGACATCTTCATGATATGGATTGAGGGTGAGGACACCCTATCCAGAACCTTGACACCTTCTCCCCAATTCGCTTCAGCTGGTCCTACTGAACCCAACAGGCCACCTTCCTAGATGTTGACATCCACCTCAAAATAGGCTACATCAGTAACTCTGTCCATATCAAACCTACTAACCACCAGGAATACTTCCACTTTAACAGCTCCCACCAGTTCCATATCAAGAAGGTCCTTTCATACAGCCTAGCCACCCTGAGGCCTTTACAGGATGTAATTACCCTGACAATCTTGTACATGCCTTATCTTTACAGTTGCCAACCATACCCAAAATCCCACCGTCCAGCCACAGAGAAGCATTCCTCTCATAACTCAGTACCATCCAGGACTGGAGCTACTGAATTACATTCTCTGCCAGGGTTTCAATTACCTCTCATCATGCTCAAAATGAGAAATGTCCACTACCCTTCCCACCCCTCCCATGCTGGTATTCTGCCATCCACCAAACCTACACAGTATACTCATTCATCCCCACACAACCCCTGCTCCAAATCCCTTGCTTCATGGTTCATCACTGTAATAGACTTAGATGCAAGACCTGTCCCATACATCCTCCCACTAACACCTGCTCCAGTCCTATCGCAAATGTCACCTACCCCATCAAAGGCAGGGCTACCTGTGAAACCAGTCATATGAGATCTACAAGCTAAGCTGCAATTGTTGTGCTGCATTCTACATGGCCATGACAACCAACAAGCTGTCTCTTTGCATGAATGGCCACCGACAAACTGTGGCCAAGAAACAAGTGGGCCACCACGTTGCTGAGAACATCGCCCAGTACAAATTTCTTCATTTCAGTGACTGCTTTACAGCCTATGCTGTATGGATCCTTACCACCAACACCAGCTTTTCTGAACTGCACAGGTGAGAACTCTACCTGCAATATATCCCACATTCCCATAACCCTCCTGACCTCAACCTTTGTTAGTTATTGCCCTCACTGATCTAGCCCTTCCCT
Source organism: Schistocerca americana (assembly GCF_021461395.2). NCBI lineage: Eukaryota > Metazoa > Arthropoda > Insecta > Orthoptera > Acrididae > Schistocerca > Schistocerca americana. Next base: position 108,474,104 of record NC_060122.1, on the reverse strand, counting down.
GTTCCTACTCCAGCACTCTATTCCACTAATGCACACAGTCTTTTTACTTCTCTCCTTTTCATTTACACCCATTCCTTCGCCCTCTGTCTAACCTCCCAACTGTGCCCAGCTGCCCTACCCTCTCTCCACCTCATCCCTGGATGGTCCCAGCAACACTTCACCATCACCAACTCCTACCCTGGTATCCTTCCCCCTCCCCACCCCAGCCTCCTCCTTACCCCCACCCAGTTGCCTCTCCTATCGTGTGCTGCTGCTCCTCGTAGTCTAGCTCCAGCTCCCAGAGACCGTGGTCATGTGGTCGTTTGTATGTGAGGTGTTTGCATTAGTGTTTGTGTGTGTGTGTGTGGGGGGGGGGGGGGGGGGGTGTCCATTTTTGACGAAGGCCTTGTTGGCTAAAAAATTATTTTGTGACAGTGTTTTTTTTGTGCCTATCTGTGACTCATCATCTCCACTATATGGTGCGTAGTAACTATCCTTTTCATAACATTGTTATGTTCCATCCTGGATTTTCCACTGTAAGATCTACTACAGAAATTGCCTACACTGTGCTCGTCCATCCTCTTTTGGAGTATTGCTGTGCAGTGTGGGATCTTATGAGAAAGGATTAATAGAGTGCACTAAGAAATTCTAAAGATGAGCAGCATGTTTTGTATTATCAAGAAATAGGGGAGAAAGTGTCATAGACGTGATACAGTATTTGGGGTGGACATCATTAAAACAAAGGCATTTCTTCTTGTGGCAGGATCTTCTCAAAAATTTCAATCACTAACTTCTTTCTCCGAATGCAAAAATATTGGAAGAAAATAATGGAAATCAGAGGTTGCATGAAAAGATATACATGTTAATTTTTTCTGCACTGTTTGAGAGAGGAATAACAGCATATTATTGTGAAGGAGGTTTTATGAAACCTCTGCCAAGCACTTAAGTGTGATTCACAGAGTATCAATATTATGAAAGGAGAGTTGCTACTCACCATATAGTGGAGATGCTGAGTCTCAGATAGGCACAACAAAAAGACTCTCACAATTAAAGCTTTCATCCATTGGACTTTGTCAATAATAGACACACACACACACACACACACACACACACACACACACACACACACAAACTCATGCAGACTCAACTCACATGCATGACTGCAGTCTCAGGCAACTGAAACCATTGGTTGCAGTTGTCTGAGACTGCAGTCATGTGTTTGAGTTGCATTTGCATGAGTGTGTGTGTGTGTGTGTGTGTGTGTGTGTGTGTGTGTTACACATGTATGTGTGTCTATTACTTTCATTGTGAGAGACTTTTTGTTGTGCCTATCTGAAACTCAGCATCTCCGCTATATGGTGAGTAGCAACTTTCCTTCTCATTATATTGTTACATTCCCTCCTGGTTTACCATTGTTTGATTCACAGAGTATCCCTGTAGATGTAACTACAGACAGCATAAGATCATTATCCACAGTGTTGAGAATGGCTATGATGTGGGGTCTGAGTGGGGCACAATCAAATTGGGAGTGTGCCTGGGATCAGTGTTGGGGCCAGGCACCACTACTGTTCCTTATTTATGTAAATGATGTGCCCTCTAGTATTACAGGTGATTCTAAAATATTTCTATTTGCTGATAACACTAGCTCCCCATTTCCTACATCTCATCAGTCGTTTTTCCTTCACCTCTTTTCCATCCCCTTGTACCCTTTTGCCAGAAGGAGCAGCCACAGCTCTGAAAGCTTGATAAGTTCCTTAGCCTTTCTATGTGTGTGTTATCCTGCTGTTGCTTAGTCAGTAGATTTTTTTGTCTATCCAGTTACATTATATTTTCAAAAACTAATGAATGATTATTTTTGTTGATGAAATAAAAGGTTTGATAATCATGAGACATATTTTTCTCCTGGAACTTCAGATCAAATCAAAGACCCACAACTGTACAGATGGCCATTTCCAGACCTGATGCAGAAGAATGGAGACATGCTATGAACAAAGCGATACAAGATTTTGAAGACAACAGTACTTGGTAAATCACAAATTTTCCAGGAAGTGGCAGTGTTGTGCAGTGTAAGTGGTCTTCAAGATAGGAGTCAGCAGTGAAGGTAAAGTGTAGCATTGTGCTAAGTTCGTGGTAAAACTCAGAAACCAGAATCCTGGGAGTGATTCCGATGAAACCGTGGTAAGGTGTTCTACACTTAGAATTCTAATGGCTATATCTGTTGAACTAGATTTAAACATCACACATATTCATGTGAAGGTGGCTTTTTTAAATTGCATTCTCAAAGAGAAAACTTTATCAAAGCAATCTGAAGGGTATAATATTTATAATAATAAAGATAAAGTTTTGAAGTGCTATAGGGGTACGGGTTAAAACAATCATCCAGAGTGTGAAATAAAAGGGTAAATGATGTTTTTAACCGTTTTGGGTACAAAAGGTATAGACTAGTACCTTGCTAATTAATAAAACACAAGTTGCTACAATCTTATTTGTAGATGATTTCTACACTTTTTCAAATGATGCCTGTGAGAGTGAATTCTTGAAAAATTAAGCTTGGTTTGAAGCAAAGGGCTTAGGAATAGCTAAAACCTGGTTAGGGATGGAAATTAAATGTGATAAGATTAGTAAAGTGTTAGCTTGAAATCAAGAGAAGTAAACTGATCAGCTATTGGAAAGGTTCAGTATGACAAATTGTAAAATTGCAAAAACTACTATTGGATCTATACTTGATTTTCTGATTTGAAAAGAAAATAAGACTGATGATTTCCTTTACAAAGCCCTAATGAAAAGCTAGATGTATTTGTCAGTACTCATAAAACCAGATATTTTTTTCCATGTGCATTATTTTAGCCAGTTTAATAATTCATATAATGATAAAAATTGGGAATGTGCTAAGACATTTTGATATATTTGAAGGAAACTAAGACTTATTATCTATAATTTACAAAAGCTGATTTAGAATTCTGTTGTTTTGTAGATGCAGACTGGGCAAATTGTTCTTTAGATAGAAAATCATGTGCTGCTTTTATTGTTAAGTTTTGTGGCTCTGTAGTTTTATGCAAAGTGCTAAACAGGCAACTGTTGCTCTTTCTAACACAAAGGCTGGGTATATGGTTCTTTCTGAGGCTTGTCGAGACTTATTTATTGAAGAAGCTTTTGTATGAACCGATAAGCTATAATAAGCATACAACTTTATTTATAACCAGAGTGCATTAAATTTTCTTGTCAATCCACCAAAGCATAAAAGGTCAAAGCATTCCGATAATGTTCGGATCATTAGTACATGGGAAGGTGTATCCAAAAAAGCTGTAAAAATACTTTACTTACAGACAAATGATATGCCAGTAGTAGAAAGGATTGAGGAAAAAGAAAAAAAAAACATTACGAATTTGTGGACTAAATGGGTCTAGGTATTTTTTAAGATGATTATTTAAATGTTTTGAAGTGGGTGTGTTAAGATTTGCCAAAGAATTTAAATGAGTATCTGTGGTCTCACTGTATATATTGTGAGCCACTATCTTTTGTATGTTCTCTTTCATTTAATATAGTTGTTTTTATCTTTGCTTTTGATATGTATGAAACTTTTAGTGTACATTGTGCAGTGCAGTAAAATGTGTGAATCCTCCTTCACATGAAGACTTCTAATGAAGTGTTAAGTGATATGTCAATCAGTCTTCCCAATACAACAAAATAATGACAGGATCCTAAACATGCAACAGACACCTCAGCAAAGGTTATGCCCCGCACAGGAGTCAAATCGATTGGCAAAAAAGAAAGACACTTCATCTGTATTATTGTCCATTGAAGAATTTGAATTAAGTATGGTATCTATGTAGTTGACATTTGCTGGAAGCTATGCAGAAGCTCATACACAGAAAATTATTCATAAAATACTTTCACTATTTAATAATTATCAATTCATAACTTATTTAGAATCAACAATGATTTTCATAATGAAGTAACGATTTCCAAGTTATTAACAAGAGGAAAAGTCATTAAATGCATGAAGAACAACATAATGGAAAACATGATTTTGTGCCTATATGCTATCCAGACTTTTTCAACTTTATCAGTGCTATCCAAAGGCTTCATATGAGTACAGGTTTTGATCTGAGAAAATGTATCTGGAGTAAAAATGTTTCAAGTGTATCAAAAGATGCTGCACTTCTTTCAGCTGCTGCATTTAATCTGTTTGTGAGCTCTCACCAAATGCAAAAGTGCTTAATTAACAACATACTACGAATTCATTTCAGTGTACCTTCCAACAAATCTGAACTATATAAATGTAACTGACATGCCGACACACTTTACCATTACTTTTGATATCCACACTTAGGTTCTATTCTGTCCTCATATCATACCTTAACAAGAAAAACATTAGCCATTAATTAGAGTATGAGGATTAGTTGTAACATATTTAGATACATAGCACTACCTAAGAGATCTCAGTAGAATTAAATACTATTATATCATTCTGGTCTTCCAACAACATGAGCTGGTTCAAACTTCATGAACTTTTGGCTAAAGACTGCACAGTCATCTTTAGACAATGGTTGATGTTTACCATGTAGCTAACAGTATCAGTCTAATGTAGTGATAATGCTGCTTGTGAATGACTGCTGTCTACACAATAATTACACAACTGCAGCAGGCCACTGGGTTTATTGAGGATCGTATGTTACAAGGCTTTAAAAGTTGGCAGACTTTTCATGGAGCCATGGGCAGTAGTAATTCCTGTCTTTCCAAGAACATAATTGGAATTAACCAAATTTAATTAACTGACAAAATAACTGACATAAAAAATTCAGCTTCTCTAAATTTCAATCACCTATTCTCCTTTAACGACTGCAAGGTTTTGAACTTTGACAATATAACTATATTACCATATTATATATAAAAACAAAGATGAGGTGACTTACCGAACAAAAGCGCTGGCAGGTCGATAGACACACAAACAAACACAAACATACACACAAAATTCAAGCTTTCGCAACAAACTGTTGCCTCATCAGGAAAGAGGGTAGGAGAGGGGAAGACGAAAGGAAGTGGGTTTTAAGGGAGAGGGTAAGGAGTCATTCCAATCCCGGGAGCGAAAGACTTAGCTTAGGGGGAAAAAAGGACAGGTATACACTCGCACACACGCACATATCCATCCACACATACAGACACAAGCATGTGTGGATGGATATGTGCGTGTGTGCGAGTGTATACCTGTCCTTTTTTCCCCCTAAGGTAAGTCTTTCCGCTCCCGGGATTGGAATGACTCCTTACCCTCTCCCTTAAAACCCACTTCCTTTCGTCTTCCCCTCTCCTTCCCTCTTTCCTGATGAGGCAACAGTTTGTTGCGAAAGCTTGAATTTTGTGTGTATGTTTGTGTTTGTTTGTGTGTCTATCGACCTGCCAGCGCTTTTGTTCGGTAAGTCACCTCATCTTTGTTTTTATATATAATTTTTCCCACGTGGAATGTTTCCTTCCATTATATTAACTATATTACCATAATTTTTTGAATCAAACAATACCGCTCACTAGTTAATTCAGCCAATAATTGGGATTTTGAATAATTTAGAATCATGAAATGGTTATTTCACAATGGATGCCATACTTACAAGTAGGGGATTTTAGATCAGACATAATAACAATGTTCCCTGTACTTTTGTGGATAACCTGAAATATGTTATTCAAAAGCCAACCTAAAATCAAGTCTTATGAGTCCATATTATGTGACGTACCTTCACTCACGATGTGCATGATTTCAGAGATCATGCATTCATACAGGCCACATTCTGCTTATAGAGGCCACCTGGGTCAGCCCCTTGACACACTCTGGTGAGCCACCAAAGAAACAGTATTATTTAAGTGATTCCTAATGAGTGCTGCACCTATTCTGTAACCCATCTTACTGTTGTTCAGTCAATGTGCCCAGTGCCATTCACAACCTGCATTTTATTGCATCTTACACATTTCTCTATAAAGCACTATGCTTCATAAATCGTGTTTGTTCTTGCTATAGCAAACTTGGTGACAAATGAGGGTTACATTTTCTCTGCATGTTAGCATCAGTGCTAAGTCACCCGATGAATGTCTCAATGGAATAAATATTCCAACCTATCATTGCTCACCGGCAGGCTTTTGCAGAACAACAGCAGGTTCTCACCACTGCCCTAAGTCAAGTGGCATCTCCATGTTCATGGCAGGTCACTCTCCCATCTGTGCAATGGTCATCCTTCTCTGGCATACGATGACTGGCTGAAGACTGGGACTCTTATGAGACACATTTATACCAACATTTCTAGCTTTTTCATGTGAATGATGCAAACCTGTGTAGAGCTTTCTTCCTTTCCTGTCTTTCACAATGTATTTATCAATTGTTGTGCCAACTTGTGCCTCTGCAAGAACCGGCCAGGTTATCATTTGATGAAATGTGCAAGCTTCTCTCTACCTATTACTGTGACAGAATGCATGTGACTGATGTGATGCACGTACTGGAAGCTGCTCAGTCAACCCCTGTTAGGCACACTGTAGGTGTTCAGGATGTCAAGGAAGCGATTGCAACAGTACAACCTTCAACTCAGCATCACAGAGGCTTCCAGTTTTCAGGCCCACATTACCGTGAAAGAGTCTTCCCACTTCAGTTTTTTTTGGCATGACAGGTGCCTGTCACATTGTGCAACTCGGTCGAGGCTGAATAGACTGACATTGCTTGATGTCATTTGGCCTATTTTTTCCAATGAATGGGCTACACCACTGGTCATTGTTAAGAAGCTGACGGGTAAGCGTCACCTCTGAGGGGACTTCAGTGTCATGACAGATATATTCTTTTTGCCCCACCATGATGAGTTGGTCGCAAAATTGTGAGGTGGCCACTACTTTTCCAAGAGTGATTTGTCAGGAGGATACCTCCAGCTCCCCTTGGACGTGGCCACCAGATGCCTTCTTGTTGTCAATACAACTTTCTGCCTGTGCCAATATCAATGCTTGCCTTCTGGTGTCACTAGCATGCCCACAATTTTTCAGCATTTTTTAGAACAGCTGATAGCCTCTGTACCTGGCTGCATCAATTACCTAGATGATATCATTGTTTTGGGTTCTTTCACCAAAGGCCACCTCGACCATCTCGATCGTCATTTTCTTTTTTCCAGTCTGCGGGTCTCAAGTGCAACCTTTCCAAATCTCAATTTTTTCAGCCATCAGTTGAGTAGTTTCTTGTACAGGGGTCAAGCCATTGCATCATCATGTTGACACAATTGCGGCTTTGCCACAGCTGACCTCCATTAAGGAACTAGGGGAATTTCTAGCTAAAGTTGCGTACTACCATATGGTTTTACTGATTGCATCCACTGTTGCTCAACCCCTGCACACACTTTTGCATTATATTGTGCCTTTTTTGCTCCCCAGCTTGTGACCAAGTGTTCATTTTGCTTAAATCTAAGCTTCAATCTGCCTTGTGTCTGGCCACTTTTCAGCTGGGTCAGCATCTCATGTTGGCTACAGATGCCACTCAGAATGGTCTTGGCATGTTGTTGGTGCAAAAATACATGGACAGATCTGAATGACTCAGTGCTTATGCTTCTAAAACTTCAACTCCTCCTCAGCAGCAGTATTCTCAGATTGAAAAGGGGGCTTTAGCAATTGTGTATGCACTCAAGAAATTTCACGTCTTCTTGTATGGCTCTAAGTTCCATTAATCCCAGATCACAAGCTATTAGTTGCCATTTTTAACCCTTCAGCTTCTGTTTCGGACAAGGCAGCACATTGTTTGCAGTGGTGGGCTCTCTTCTTCTCCTGTTATCATTATCAGATCCATTACCAGCTGATGTTGCGACACACCAATGCTGATGCCTTATTTCACCTTCCAATCGGGCCAGACCCAATGTTCGATAAGGACGAGTTGCTTTGTTTCTATTTAGATATTGAGAAGCAGAATGCTGTCTGTAGTTTTCTGATCACTAGTGCCATGATGGGATTGACCATTGCCGTGGATGCTGTACTAAGTGGATTCTCTCTTATGTGCAGCACAGCTGGTCAGAAAAACCTCCAGGCCCTGCCTTGGATCTCTTGCATAGTTATGTCTCCCTCCAGCTCTACCTTTCTGCATCTGATGGGGTTCTACAGTTAACTGTGAAGGATACTGCTCCCCTGTTGAGATTCTTACTTCCTTATGCCATAATGTACTGTGGCTTCTGCATGTCAGTCATTAGGTGACCACTCACCTCTCAGATTTGGCTCCTGGCATGTGTGCTGACCACACACAGACGGAGACATTACATGCTTTATTGATTCACTTATGCTCACTGTTTTCAGCAATATGTGGTCATGACAGCATCTTTTTCACCCTGGCCAATGCCACAGCATCTGTGGAAGTGTCTACGTATTGATTTTGATGGGCTCTTCAGTATTGGCTCATTGTAGTGAATGACTGTTCCAAATCTTCCCACAAGGCGCATTGTTCATCCGCGTGCACAGTGGCCACTATTTCGGCCCTCTCTAAGATTTTTGTAATTGAGGGACTTGTGCATACTGTGATTTATTTTTTGAGAATTTGTATCTTTTTGTCAGGCTACTGGTGTTCATCATCTCACAACTCCTCCATTTCATCCTCAGTCTAATGGTAATACTGAACATGTGGTGGGGATGTTTAAAACTCAGATGCAGAAGAATATATGCGGCAGGTCCCCTGAAGCTGTTTTAGAATTTTTTTTTGAATTTGTACCATTTCATTCCGGTGGGAGACAAGAGCCTGGCAGAGCTGATAAATGGATGCCAACCATGGACCCTCCTTCAATATATAGTAAAATCTAACCTGGCCAAATCTCAAAACACTAAGTAGTTTCAGAAATCACATCGTGTTCTTACACTTGTCTTTAAATAACCTCTCCCAAAATTGGCTATCTGCAGCTGGCCAGTGCATAGATATCTCTGTAACAGATTTCATTAGATTTTGTGATAGGCAAGCATTCGGATAACACTGTTATGTTAGTTTGACTGAAAGACTGTGCCTACATAGCATGATACTAACATTGTATTCATGAAAGGACATTCTGCTCCCCAACATAATATTCATGACAAATACATTTGTAAATAGTCTGAAACTGAGGAATATCTTTGTGTCTTAAAATCTTGGGTGAACTAGTAAATATACAGCCTAAAAGTGTTCTTCTAGTTACTGGACCATGTCATTAATTTTGTTCATTTTACTGCAAATTATTTCATGTGCACTGTCACTTTCATTGTTTTGTCACTGCATATTATGCCACTGTGAAACTTAACAAATACTGTGACTATGATTAATGTTTGGGTGAGTTTTCTCTCTTATGCGTTCACAGTGGAAGAGGTATAAACTGGAAACCGTAAAACTGGAACAGGCCATCAACTATGGTATATTGCAAAAAAAAGTGAGATAACTATCTTTTAAAATTCATTTCTTGTTCAGTCTAATCATTTGATAATATCCTTCATATCATTAGTTTCCTGGATATATTTATGGTACAGCAAGACATGAAACTTCAAGTTATCGCAGAACAAGTGCAACGTCAGACAACAGGTAAGCGGACCATCACAACATGCGTTCCTTACTTTAGCGACCTTGGCTATGGAAGATAGCTTGAAGAAACAGCAATAAATGTAGCATTCCTCATGTTCTGGGGCTCACAGATGGGAAAAGAGTAAAACTACAGAAGTCACTCCACTATCAAAACCAGAGGACCCTGAACCTTGCAGGCGTTGTATCTCATTTTAGTAGCTACTCAGTTAGCCTCACATGGCTGAGTGCTCCCCTTTTCAGTCCTCAAAAAAGATAAAATCCCTGGCAGTACAAAGAATTCAGCCCATGTCCTACACATGACAGACACACTGACAGCTCAGCTACAGAGGTGGACATATTAAAGAAAGACATTGATACATCAGATTTCAATCCTCCACAATAATCTGTCAACTGCTGAAGCCTGTAAAGGGCGGTCTTTGTTTAAACTCTGTAGTTTGCAGCAGATGAGAAGCAAAAACACTGACTTATACAGGGTTATTCATAAGTAGCTCTGGGGTTTCAAAAGACAACATGAAAAGTACAAGACATATAGAAAATAACAAAATAGGGTATCAGTGGATAGTGCAGCTCTCCAAGTTTTTAGCTCACATTACAGTAGCTGCTGCAAGTCATTACAAAAGCAAAAACAAAGCATATTGTCTCATATAGTCAGCATTCAGTTCTCTGCTTGCACTTGTGATCTGTTTCTTTGATCTCCTGATAAATGATTTCCATACGAACTTCACCTTCTCTGATGACGATTGCCATGGCCCGCCTGTTATTTGCTCCATATAAGCAGCCAATTTCACGGAATGTGTTGTACTACCTATTGACTGTTTTGTCTGTTGGAGCCTTTACCTGATATCTGGTATGAAATTGACCTTGAACTGTCACAACTGGCTTGCATTTAGTGAATTCAAGAACGCAAAATGCAAAATGTGTCACTCTTATAGATGTCATGTTCCTACATGCCTGTGCCCCCCCCCCCCCCTTCTCCCTCCAGTGATGTGACAGTGATGTGATCTGAAACATCACCACAGTGTGTATTAAGAATCGAAACTTTGAGAGGTGCTCCTTCCACTGATATGTATCACTTCTCTCTGTGTCTTTTAATTTTTGGGCAGACGCCTTCTGAAACCCCAGAGGTATTTATGAATAATACTATATTTTGAATATAATAGAGGGAAACATTCCACGTGGGAAAAATATATCTAAAAACAAAAATGCTGTAACTCACCAAACGAAAGCATTAGTAAGTTGATAGAGACAAAAAACACACAAACACACACACACACACACACACACACACACACACACACACACACACACACACACAAACGTGTGTGTGTGTGTTTATGTGTTTTTTGTCTCTATCAACATACCAACGCTATCGTTTGGTAAGTTACAGCATCTTTGTTTTTAGATATAATACTATATTTTGATTGACAAGGCAGCAGTGATAACATGGCAAACAGGAGATGTGGTGTAGTAAGCTGCAATGGCATGCGGGGTAGAAAGCCGCAAGCTCTGTTAGTTTGAACCACGTGATATGGCTGGAAGTCCAGAAAATTTTTGAATAAGTGTGATGCGACAGTGATGAGAGCAGCAGAGTCTGAAGCGGCGACTGACCGTTGGTGGCGACAGGTTGACAGCAGACCCACGCCGCTCCTGTGGGCCAATGCTGGAATGCCGGCGCACGGGCAGGCCACCGCCAGGCGTGCCACCAGGCGACGAGGCGCAGCTAGGTGCCACGCGGATCTTGGGTGGCATCATGAGTGCATTGTCCGACAGCCGCCGGTTGGGGAAGGCATTATGTACGCGCAGGAAGTTGCTGTCTGGTGACGATGGTGATGCACCAAACCACCAGCCACCTAGCACACCTGAGTCTGCACACAGTACATTTTGCCAAAGTCAGAGGTAGACAGTTTTGTTTATAAGCATTTTTAAAGGGTAGGGGTGGACCTGGAACAGAAAATATCTACATCTATATCTGTAAAATGTAAACCACTCTGAATTGCTTGGTGGAGGGTACATCTCAATGTACCAGCTATTAGGACTTTTCCCCAGTCCATTCATGTATGGAGTGCAGGGACAAGTATTGCTTAAATGCCTTTGTGTGTGCTGTAATTAATCTAATACTGTATTCACAATCCCTATGGGTACAATATTGTAATATATTGTAATATATTCCTAGATTCATCACTTAAAGTTGGCTCAAAACCTTTCTAAATAGGTTTTCAGAGGATAGTTTTTGTCTTTCTTCACGAGTCTGCCAGTTCAGTTCTTTCAGCATCTTCATGACACTCTTCCAAGGGTCAAACAAACCTATGGGCCATTTGTGCTGCTCCTTTTTGTATCCATTCTCTATCCCCTGTTAGTCCTATTTGGTACAGGTCCCACACACTTGAACAGTATTGTACAATGGGTTGCATAAATGTTTTGTATGCAGTCTCTTTTGTAGACTCTTTACATTTCCCTACTATTTTACAAATGAACTGCAGTCAACCACATGCCTTACCAATAACTTCTTGTCCATGATCATTCAGTTTCATAACCCCACAAACTGTTCCACCCAGATATTTGTATGAGTTGGACAATGTATGCAGCTTCTTTCAGACAGTATTCCATTAATGCATCATCTGCAAAAAGCCTTAATTACTATTAATATTGTCCACATTGTAATAAATATACAAAATGAACAGCAAGAGTCTCAACACACTTCTCTTGGGCACACCTGAAATTACTTCTACATCTCACCCAATGTAACATGTTGTGTCCTCCTTACCAAAAAATCCACTCACAAATTTTGCTTGATATTCCACAGAATCATACTTTTGGTAATAAGCATAGATGTTGTACTGAGTCAAATGCTTTTCAGAAACTAAAGCATCTATGTGACTGCCTTGATCCATGGCTTTCAGTTTATCATGTGAGAAAACTGTGAGTTGGGATTCACATGATCATTGTTTTCGGAATTCATGCTGGTTGACTATGAGGAGCTCATTCCATTTGAGCTCAAAACAAGTTCTAAAATTCTGCAACAAATTTATGTCAAGGGCGTGCTTTGTGGCACAAAAACATATGCTTCTTTGCTTTGCGTTACAATAATGCTTGTATCATGAACAAATAGGAGTAATATTCTGCCTCCTGATTAAAAAAAAAATAGTGGATCAAACTAGTAAATCATCAACATAATGGCCAAACAAGACTGAAACAGTGATTGAATAATGGACAAACAAGACTGGAACAGTGATTGAACACTGCAGAGCTTGCATTGTAATTTCTCTCCATTTGTATGATGTAGACTTCATCCTTTAATTATTTGGAACAGTATTGAGTAACTGTCTGCATTCTGTTCTTAAATAAGAACTAAGTGAGGCATATGCAGAATTTCATATTCCTTAAAGAATTTAACTTCTGTAATAGAATATTATGATTAACACAGTAAAATGTCTTTGATAAGTTACAGAAGAGCTGAACTGGTGATATTTTGACATTTAAATATCTTATTATGTGTTTAGTGAATGAATAAATAGCTGACTCAGTATAGTGGCTCTTTTGACGTGGTGTCACTTCGATTCACTTGAATGGGCATATTTATGAAAGTATTTACTCTAGAAGTCTGTGATTTATGTTGTTTTGTAGTGGATAGCTTGCTCGACACAGAGTTTGGTTTAAAGTATTTTTTAATTGTTCCAAATTTATCCTCATGAATTTTGATGGAAATTAAGCTGGCAAATACATATTTGAGCTTCATAAACAGTTAAATTCAACTAATTTTGCTGTAGGGCTATGATACTGTGAGTCTTAGAAATAAAAAACAACATATTGATATTTTTGTGGTGGATACAAATAATACAATTTTAATTTACTGCAACTGCTGTTCAAAATTCTTTTTTCTTCCAGTATACAAGATCTTCTTATCAGAAATAGGGGGCACCAATATTTCTTGTGACTCAGCAAGGTAGATGTCTGATTCCTTGAGCCTTCTACAACCAACTACAATGGACAAAAATTATACAATTCATGTGTTATGCAATAGCTGTTGAGTACTAAATGCATAAAATATTACGTATTTTGATTCAGTGCAAGTGTTATGGAACTGAATTATCTTTGAGAAAAGTTTCATTGTTTAAAAACATTCTGTAAGAATAATATCTACAATCATTTTTAAAGAAATTATTGCAGTAGTGAAAATTTTAGAATATAAACATCAAATAACAACCACTCATCTGTCAATAGCATACTGTTAAGATGACCACACTGAACAGTATTACAGAACAAGATACAAGCACTGAAAGGGTCTAATGGTCAACTTTTCTATGATTTTCCAACCTCTCTGCTGTACAATTTCATTGAGACCAAGTGAAAGGTATGGCTTGACATTATCACTCTGAATCATATAGTTGTTCATGAAAGAGAATGTTAAATCCACAAAATTGTAAAATGATCTGTATAGCTGGCACTGACAGTGTTGTTCTTATGAACAGGATCATGATCGAGATAATCTCAACTTGGAATTCTAATACATTGTATGGACTATAAGACACACCTTAATTTTTAAGCTATTTTTTACAAAAATAACATTTTTATTATTGGATTGCAAAACCAAACTAAAAAAATTCTTAGTTTATAAAACAAAACTGACCTTTAAGGCCCCTGAAAATATTCATACTTCTTGTTCTTGTTGTTGTTCTTCTTCCTCTTCATCATCATCATTGTCCTATTCATATATAAGATGGTCTTCACTGCCATTGAGAGGGTTACTATGCCACACTCCTTGAAAGATTTAACAATAATGTATTCTCTCACTCTACACCATGACAGTTCTATCCATTGACACACTTGTTTGGTTGTCGGTTGTTTTAAAGCTCACTTTGGCATGAATTCATGTTGCATTTCATCCATCATCCATTTGTTCCATTCCTCTCTCATACACACTGTAAATGATTTATTTATTGAGAAATCAAGTGGTTGCAATTGTGAAGTAAGTCCTCCAAGAGTAACAGCAAGCTTTGTATTTATGTGTCTCAATTTCTCTTTCACAGAATTTTTCAAATGACTCCTAAACTGATCTAGCACAAGAAGAGAACTCTTTTTCAATAAAGCACCTTTACTTCTCTCCCCCACTCTGTTAATCCATAATTTCATACCAGCCTCATCCATCCAATCCTTGTCATGTACACAAGCAACACCACCTGGCAGTATTTCAGAAGGTTTTGGCATTGTTTTGTGCTTGAAAATGATCATTGGATTATGTTTAGTACTGTCAGTGCCTCATGAGAGGACAACAGTGCAGTGCATTTTTTCATGTACCCTTGTTTTTGTAGTTACAGTTTTAGCACCTTTCACGGAAATATTTATGTTACTTGGCACATCATGTCAGAGGAGTTTTGCCCATATTTGCTGTTTGGGTTAGTTCCACACTGATTTTCTTTTGATGTTGAATAATAAAGCAATGGAAGGATAATATTATCTCATCACACTCCTGTGGCATTTTCTGAGATATTTTGGTTTTGGTTTGCGTGGTAAGTGCATGATGCTTCATAAACCTGTAGCACCAACCAACTCCACCCTTAAAACCTGTTAAGTACCATTGCAGCACTAGTTTGCAAATTGTATTTGAATCATTTTTGTATTAATTCCAATGCCATTTTGATGGTGTCTTTCAATCCATTTCAATACATCATCTTCTAGTTTTGGCCATTTTGTGTTCAGTCCTCTGTTTGCACATTTAATCTTCCATATTTTTTTTCAATTCTTCTTTACTAGCCTGCCAATTGTGAATGGTTTTTCTGTTGGTAGAGGGCTGAAAAGCCACCCAGCCCCTCTGTTTCAATGTTCGTCTACATATGCCATTACTTTCAGTTTATAGCCTGCATCTTATGAATACCTTTCGTTTTTTTCCATTATGAAACTAGCTGTTAACAAAGATATTGTTCTGTTAACAATAACACAAATCACTTTCAATTGAAGTTCACTGGCACCATAGACTGCAATGACATATCATGGGCTAGACAGTGTTCTGGGTCTGTGATGGTTGGGCACAAGTAAGGCAGTGTTAGCAATGTTGTGAATCCCCCCACAACTTATGTTTGTCATGTCAGTACTGTGCTGCCAGTTGAATTCAATGTTTCCAGGTAGAGATGAGTTCCCCACAGCATCAAATATTTGGCCATTTTTAAAACTGGCAGGAATTTTAAATCACACAAGTTACATTTTTATATTAATTTTGAATATAAGATGCACCTGAATTTTGGAGGCAATTTTTCGAAGAAAAAAGGGCGTATTGAAGTCCATAAAACACAGTAATGACATTATAAGGTTACAGATTTTGTAAAATTTTGCACATTTGTAGGGATCAGCATTGTACCATACTGGTTTGAAAGTCACATTAGTTCAGGCTCATCAACTTAAGTAATCTGAAATGGTTGGCAGACTGTTTATGAATGGTAGATATAAAAACAATAATGAAGGCAATATGAGGATATGTGCCAACAGATGCGCCAACACATAATCACAGTGGGCAAATATGTCACTCCCCTAAAAGAGCTTACTGTTCACTTTGAAGTATTGTAAATGGTGTAGAACTTATACCACAAAGTCATGTGACACTTGATGACACAAGTCACAGCAGTAAAATACATGCCAGTCAGTTGTACCGAATTAGCGCAGTAATATGGTTTGATATGGAGACTTGATACAATGGCAGCTCCTGCCATTTTTCGATGTGCCCACAGGCGCACCATGAATGAAACTGCCTGAAAGTGCAATAGTCATCCACGACTACAGAAATAAAAAAAAATTAAAAAAAAAATTGTTTAGCACTGAACCAAGATCACTGTTTACCTTTATTAAGAGAACATAAAATACAAACAGTCAAATGATATATATCTCATTGCTACACGTTAAACTGAATGTAAAAGAATTTCATGTGAGAGGAGATATTCACTGACTGAACCCTAGAGACAAATTGTATTTCAAACCACCATTCACTCTGGTCAGTTTACTAAAATCCTTTAATAAATTATTACCCTCAGATTGGTCCAAGCCTTGGAATTTATTTCAAAATAAGTTGTGTAGCTGGTTGGCTGAAAACCCATTTAAAAATATACCAGGTTTCTTTGATGTAAATACTGTTAACATGATAGGTTTGTGCAACAATGAACATGTCACTGTTCCACCATTATCTGCTAGGCAAGACTGAACTTCACACTCTGTGGAGTAGTGAAGCACTCAAGGGCAATATGACTCCTGGGACCAAACTGAAATGGATTGCTGCTAGATAGAGCAATGGCATTACAATAGGTGATGGCAGTTTTAGTGTGGTTTTTCAATTTTAGCCATTGCAACTATGCAGTTGACATTGGATTGGATCAAAGAAAGTGACAAAGTTGGTAAACATATAAACCACTTACAGGAACAAACCTCTGCCTTCTCAGTATCTGCTGAGGAAATGTTTGCTTCAAATTTAGGGGAAGAATTAGAAGTGAACTGCTTGGAAGTCACAGAGGGTAAACTGAATATTGTAGTTAGATGGGGAGGAGAGTTGTTGATAGGCAGAAAGGGAGCACAACAGACCAAGAGTGCAGTGATATTTTGGTAAGCTACCAAATCCTGTACTCAGTTGTTACAAGGAAGGTAGAAAATTGTTGATCAATGCCTTAAGGCAGGTACGGTTTCTGCTGTGGTTCCAAGTCAAATTACAGGACTAAGGTGAAAATAGTGACTTTGGAGAACAACAGATTTAAATCTTCTATGTACAAAGTGTACAGAGCAGTTAATGCATTATGTTAATATAGCAAGGGTGGCACTATGTAATCTCACTGAATTCTAGGAGTATTTGAGTGAGGAACTGATACACCCCACCTGGGCTCTGCAGGAATTTGTACAAAAGCTGTATTTGAGGGTACAACAAACAGGAGAGCCATTAGCAGAGTTATATGTGTAATATGAGGTGCAAGGTATGGTATTGTCTGTGTTGAGACCACAGTCATTTGAAGATTTATGAAATGTATTAATCACAGTTTGGTACTGTCTGTTATATGGACATGAAATGAAAGACAGAGACTGGGATATGGGATTCAAAGGCTACCTTACAGATAACAGGATGCCATGTAGGTGTTTTAGAAGTAGGAGCCCTGGCCATTTTAAACAAGATTGTCCACACATACAGTCGAAGAACAAGGAACATTCTGACTGACTAGAGGTGAGCAATAGGATCAAAGTTAGAGTGAGGAGGCCCAGAATGAGTGGTAGAATAGTGACTTCGTCTGTTGCTCCTATTCCATTTATTTGTCTTAGCGTGAGTGAAAAACCAGACTATGGTCTGCTTGACATAATGCAATGGAAGTGATCAATGGTTCGTCATTTGCTATGTGTAGTACTTATAGATACAGATAAAGAGAGGATTACTCGATACACTGCAAGCATTTATTATATGATACAAACAAATTTAAAATAATTATTTCACATTTTGTATCATTTTAATAATATGTCAGGCACTTCAAATAACTTGATTGTTTTTCACAATACTGGATTTATTTTGAAACTTACTTATGCAGTTTTATTTCCATTTGAAGTCATCGACATTAAAATGGTTAATTATAAACTTTCACATCAACTTCAGAGATAAGATTATAGATAAGTAATTAATTTGTTATGTGAAGGAATCACTTTGGTGTGTAAAGAATCTCTATCCTTCTTAGTGTATTGTGTGAGGTTGTCGTTGTATACGGTCGGCAGGAAAAATATGATGTGAAACTTGGTTTTATATCACGTACATGCTGCATTGTGCCTGTAACTATTTTATTTGAAGAATAATTATTTGAAAGCTTGGAGTAAATGTGATATTTGTGAAAATGAACACCTGTGACTTTTATTATTGTTGTTAAGAAATTCTGCTGCTAAAGAACCAATATCTTTCTGCATCCATCAGGAATCTTAGGAACCTCAAGTCTACTGTGCTGACAAAGGGAAGAAAATGTATTCATTGTCAAGGAAATGAGATAAATGAAACTTGTTGCCTCTATTCCTTATTGTTTAAGAAATTAAGGAATATTTCATCTAAACCAGATCACTGTAAAAAAATGAGTTTTGGAAAAAACATTTTGAATTTTTTATTATTTTTCATGTTATAAGATATAAGAATATGGGCTTGTTAGTATATTAATACTGTGTGTATTAATGCAATAAAATGTTGCAGTAACAGACTCAATAAAGATAACAATGTGTATGGGGCTGGAAATTCCAAAAAATACATTTTAATAAATGACCTGTATCCTGGAGGGT
Source organism: Schistocerca americana (assembly GCF_021461395.2). Classification (NCBI taxonomy): domain Eukaryota; kingdom Metazoa; phylum Arthropoda; class Insecta; order Orthoptera; family Acrididae; genus Schistocerca; species Schistocerca americana. The sequence continues at coordinate 108,455,317 of NC_060122.1, read as the reverse complement.
AATTAGGGACTGGTATTAAACTGGTGACAGGAAAAGCATATACAGACTTGTGGGGATAAGAAATAAATTTCTTTTACAATAAAGTGTTTTATTTGGTTTATTGTGTCGTGAAGAAAAGAAATGTAGTAAAAATGACCAATACAGAGCCAAAGTTGGAAGTAGGAGCGGGTGGGGGTGAAGATTTAGCTGACATGGGAAACTTAGACAAAACAATTAAACAAGAAGATGAAATGTTTGAATTAATAGAGCAGAGGCATGATGATGTAAAAATTATGTTAGTGGGAATAGTACAATTTTTTAAACAGAGTTTAATCGAAAATCAGAGACAATTTCAAAATATGGGACAATCACTTATGAGTGTCAATTAGTCAGTTGCTAATCTCCAACTGTCTACAGACTAGAAAGTTGCAATCTTTGAACAGCTATTGGCAAACAGACTCATAATCTTGGAGAGAAAGTAGGGGGTTTGGAGACCAGAGTTTTGGCTGTAGAAATGAGTGTGGCGGAAGTAGAATCTTAACTGAGTAGTGAACTTAAATGAATAATAGAAATAATTAGAGCAGGCAGAAACGAGTCCAAATTAACAATGAAAATAGTTATGCTGAAATCAAAAATATAGATGAAAATTTCAAAACTTGTACCACTAATGTTAAAACTAATATCAAATAAAATGTTTTCCTGCTGCGAAAGAGAAATTCTGACCTGAACAATCAAAAATAGATGAACTTCCAACCTTAGTTATTGATAACTGTTTGGAATCTGTCACTTCAAAGGATTTATATGGAAAGAAGTATCTGAATTTTTCAAAACTGTATCTGTTTTTCAAAGATTATTAAGGTTTCACACTCAGTTACAGCTTAACTGCTGGTCAAAGTACCTGAAAATTTTGTAATTTTCACGCACATATTTCAGTCACTGATAAGAAATTACACAAACTTATTTTGAAGCAATACTGTAACAATGCTATTGAGTGGTGTAGCTATTTTGTATGGAATGCTTGTTTTTAATGAAAAATGTTGTTATTTTGAGCTGACACTTGTTTCAAGTGAGAGAGAGTAACCATAATCGGTGAAAGTAAAGCCATATCAATTTTTGTTCAGAGGTGATGTCATTTTAGTATGAAAGCAATTTTAAAGAGAAGATTAACAGTACAATATGAGAGTAAAGTGCCACAGAGTGTGGAGAGTAAGAAATGAAAGAAGCCGTCTAACATCACTGGATAGCAGTGAGGTATAGTGTAGTATGCCAATTTATGTTCGTAAGAGAACAAGTTACTTTCTTCCTTTTGCTATGGTGTGGGTAGTGCATGATTCTATATCAGTGGGTAGTGCATGGATCTAGGTCATATAGTACACTTTAATGATTTTGTTGAGTACTATCTAAATGATTTACTACCCTGTGGGAAAAATATATCTAAAAACACAGATGATGTGACTTACCGAATGAAAGTGCTGGCAGGTCGATAGACACACAAACAGACACAAACATACACATGAAATTCAAGCTTTCGCAACAAACTGTTGCCTCATCAGGAAAGAGGGAAGGAGAGGGAAAGACGAAAGGATGTGGGTTTTAAGGGAGAGGGTAAGGAGTCATTCCAATCCCGGGAGCGGAAAGACTTACCTTAGGAGGAAAAAAGGGGTATACACTCGGACACACACACATATCCATGTCTGCTTGTGTCTGTGTATGTGCGGATGGATATGTGTGTGTGTGCGAGTGTATACTCCTTTTTTCCCCCTAAGGTAAGTCTTTCCGCTCCCGGGATTGGAATGACTCCTTACCCTCTCCCTTAAAACCCACATCCTTTCGTCTTTCCCTCTCCTTCCCTCTTTTCTGATGAGGCAACAGTTTGTTGCGAAAGCTTGAATTTCATGTGTATGTTTGTGTTTGTTTGTGTGTCTATCGACCTGCCAGCACTTTCGTTCGGTAAGTCACATCATCTGTGTTTTTAGATATATTTTTCCCACGTGGAATGTTTCCCTCTATTATATTCATATCACTGATTTACTACCCTGTTCTATATGAAATGATTAACAATTTTGTATGATTTGGGCAAGGCTAATGGAGAGCTTTTAAATGTTTAATGTTTTCTGTCATATTTAAATTTACTTTGAAAACAAGATTAGCTATACTGTGCAGTTTTTAAATTAATGTATGTAGTGGACAGTATACAAAAACTTAGGTAATCTTGGGGTAACTTGCGAACATTAGATATAATAATAAAGCTAATGATTGAAGGAAGAAAACAGAAGTTATCAAAGCTAGTATTGAAGGCAGGGATCTCAGTGAAAGTAGTTGTGTAACTAGTTATGGTAAACAACAAGGTGTGTGGTTTGAGAGTGGGTGAGTTAGCATGTAACTGGTGACCACTGTAGCAATAAATTGTGTATTCATGCAACTGTGACTGATAAAATAAAAATTTATCAAATATTTCTCTATATTATACAGTTGTGGACCTTCCGTTCCAAACCAGCATGTCTCGGATCAGCAAAACATTCTTTTTCAACAAAATTTCTAGTGCTCAGTGAACTGATCTCATTCTCACACATAAAATACATTTCACACATATTAAATATATTTCACATGTTTTTGTACACCTATTTCACCTGTATGTCTAGCAAAGTTTACCCTTCAATTTCATTACGATGTAGTTCAACTTTTATGGCATTGTATCTCCTGAACTATGTGCTGTGCAGTCATATAATTTTGCAGGTACATCCAGAGGTATATGTGGCTACTGTCAGCAAAACGTGTTTGAATAGAATTAGTAGTAAAGAAATAGTAAATTAAAATGTCATGTATGATGCAGCAGTTTCTCATGTATCTCAGTGTTTATGATATCATATCTTTTGAACTATGTGTTGTACAATGCTATATTTTTGTAAGTACTTTCAATGGAAAATGTGGATACTGTCGGCAAAAGCTCTTGCAAATGGAATAAGTAGCAATGAAATAATGGATTTAAGCCTCTTGCATGATGCAGTAGTTTTACATCCATTCCGTGTTTGTCATATCCCCCAAACTAATTGTTGCAAATGATGTAATTTAAATTCAGTGAATGCTGTCAGAAAAATGTGTCATTCATACTGTTGCTAGTAAAAAAGTAATAAATGTCTTGCTTCATGTGGCAGTTTTACTGCATGAACAGCGACAATGTAGTAAATAAAAAACCTTTTTACTTTCATAATTATATGGGGCTGTCAGTATGAAAAACGTTTGTAAAGATTTGAAACTGCGTGTAAAGTTTTTTGCAAATCTCCAAGTCTCTCATTCTCAAATAATGGATGAGCAAATTATGGGTATTCTCATGCCGTAGCTACATTGCTTTTTCTCCCCCCCCCCCCCCCCCCCGCCTTCCCCCCTCCCCCCTCCCCCCGCCCCACACACACACGCACACACACACCTTTGACACATAGGTGTTTCTTACCTCCACAGTGATTCTTCCCAGGTAGTAAATGATATGTGTACCACGATTATTTGAAATTGATCTAGCGGCCTAGAAGAGATGTGGAACATATGTATGTACATATATACATAAAAATATGGTTATAATAGAGGGAAACATTCCACGTAGGAAAAATATATCTAAAAACAAAGATGTAGTGACTTACAACTACATCTTTGTTTTTAGATATATATACATAAAAATGTACACTGAGGTGACACAAGAAATGAGATAACCTCTAATATCATGGCAGACCTCCTTTTACCTTGCATGATACAGCATTGACTCAACAAGTCCCCTGCAGAAATACCGAGCCTTCTGGCACTATAGCTACTCTTAATGGCAAAAGTGTTGGCGGCACAGGATTTTGTGCATGAACTAATGTCTTGATTATGTCCCATAAATGTTCAATGGGATTCATATCAGGTAATCTGGGTGGTCAAATCATTTGCTCAAATTGTCCAGAACATTCTCCAAACCGCTCATGAACAGTTGTGGCTCAGTGACATGGTACATACTCATCCATAAAAATTACATTGTTGTTTGGGATCATGGAGTCCATGAATGGCTGCAAGTGGTCTCCAAGTTGACAAACATAACTACTTCCAGTCAATGTTCAGTTCAGATGAATCAGAAAATTGAGTCCATTCAATGTAAGTAGAGCTTACAGTGTTACGGAGCCACTACCAGCTTGCACAGTGCCTTGTTGACAACTGGGGTCTATGGACTCATGGGGTCTGTGCCACACTCAAAACCTACCATCAGTTCTTACCAACTGAAATTGGGACTCATCTGACCAGGACATGGTTTTCCAGTCATCTAGGGTCCAAACAATATAGTCACGAGTGCAGGAGAGATGTTGCAAGTGGAGTCTTACTATTAGCAAACGCACTCACATCATTTGTCTGCTGCCATAGATCATTAACACCATATTTCACTTCACTGTCCTAATGGGTCCGTTTTTCATACATCCCACATTGATATCCATGGTTATTTCGTGCAGTGCTGCTTGTCTGGTACCACTGACAATTCTACGCAAACACCACTACTCTCAGTCGTTAAGTGAAGGCCATCAGGTTCTATGTTGTCCTTGGTGAGAGTTAATGCCGGAAATTGGTATTTTCAGCACACTCTTGACACTGTGGACATCAGAATAATGACTTCCCCAATGACTGCCACAATGGAATGTCCCATGCATCTATCTCCAACTACGATTCAACATTAAAAGTCTATTAATTCCTGCCATGAAGCCATAATCACATAGGACACATGAATCACCTGCGTACAAATGATGGCTCTGCCAATGCACTGCCCATATTGCTATCCCAAGACTTTTACCAGCTTGGTGTATAAATTGTACAGTAGGACGCTCTCCTCTATCATCATCTTTTTTTTATAGAAATAGACGATACCAGGAATATTTTCGAATCTTGTATAGGTTAAAATTATCTCAGCTGTTTAACTATAAGAATTTCACTTGATTTTGTATACGATACATTTTATTTCAGGCCAAAATGTAAAAAAATAAATTACTTTATTACAATCAATATGTATGAACTCTTCTTTAAGAATATATAAAATATTGAAATATCTGGTATACTTAAAATTCCTATTATTAATTATGCAATCTTATGCTAACTATTAAATTTACTTCTGGATTCATTTACAAAATAAGGATATAACTTGGTGAAGATCCTTCTTTTGTCAAGAAAGTCTGTAAACTCTTTTGTTTTGTAAACTCTTTGGAATATTGTTAGTACCACAGCATGAGTTAAGGGTACTGGGCATGCCTCTGATGGAATAAGATGTATTTTTATGTTTGGCAATAACAATGTCAGTTTGTGTTCTAAAGTGGAGATTGTAAAGTCAGTGTGATATAGAAGAAAGTGAAAAAAAGGTGCAATCAGAATTCATGCAACAGGCATTCTTAATATTTATCTAATCATCTGGAACCCACAAAGTTAAAAATGTCAGCCTCAAGAATCTACCCCTAGATGTACTGCAGCCAACAACGAGAAAATGAAGATAAGAAAAAAAGTATTTTGTACATCTTACTCCTCTCAAAGCATTTGAAACCAAGCAATTAATCTCTCGGAAGAGACTGAAAAATTTACTGGTGATGTGTGGGACGGTAAGATTACAATTGGGGGCTCATCTGGGATCAGTTAACTGATAATGAAGTCTTGTCTATTGCAGAAGAAGAAGGGACAGTGAGTTGTGCCATTTGCAGTTTATATATAAATGAAGTCCCAATCACGTGAAAAAAGAAGACCCAGGGACTTCCTGACAAAGTTGTATCAACAGTGACGAGATACTATCAACAATGACAGAACAGATGAATTGCTAGAGGACTTTACAACTATGACAAAGGATATCAAAAAGCAAAGATAAGTACAAATTAGTTATGAAATTATTTTTTTTTTTTTTAGAGGTACCAGTGATGACGTGAAAGCTGTAGGACCCAGCCAGGACGTGTTTGAACAAAGTGAATGTGTAGTCAGCAAAGAAACAATAAAAATATTTTGCAGTTGATTTTGGCAAAACTAGAGGAAATGAAGATGGATAAAAATAGCAAATTTAGTTCTGTTGATGATCAGTTAACTAAATGAAAACAGATAACAATAGCAAATTTACTGCAGTTAATGAGCAGATAACTGAAATAAGGACGGACAATGACAGCAAATGTACTTCACTACAAGGACAATTAAGATACCTAAAAACTGAAAACAATAGTAAAATGGATGGGGTACAATGTCAGATATACCGACTTAGTAATCAGGTTTCAGAGCTAAAAAATGGCTTGTCAGAGGAATAAAAAGGTGTGAATGAAAAAGTTGATGTCTTAGAAAATAAATGTACTGTTTTGGAAAATAATCTAGCAAGTGAATCTGCATGACAGACAAAGAATGTTAATGATGCCAGAGTTGAAAAGAAGGCTGTAGCAGAAAAAAATGGAACAGAACTTGAGTAGTTTGGATCAAAAAAAATTTTAATGTTGAAAACAGTATGTAAACTAATGTAAATGTTTTAGATAAAAAAATTTCAGCAGTTTAGGAAAATTGGATTCACAAAAATCTGTATTCAAAAAATGGTATTGTGTGGTCCAACATTTCAATCAAAAGTCTTCCATCAGACAATATACATCCAGTGGATTTTCTGCACCACTGTAGAGATAGTTTTGTGACAGGTATGAGTGACAATCAAGAAATTAAATTTGTTAAAAGATGTCTTGAAGGTGAAGCTCTGCCTTGGGTAAATCTAAATTTAGGTCAGTGGGAAATGTATCAAAGTTTCGAAAAAAGTTGGTTGGAAGCTGAACAGGGGAGAATTAAAAGTGAATTTTTGAATATAATAGGGATGGTACTTTGAAAGAGTTTTGTAAGAACCAACTTAAGAAATTAACACACCTTGACAAACCATTTGGTGAAATGACATTGACTGATGCACTAAAAAGGAGATTACCAGAAAGGTTGTAGTAGGATTTAGTACACAGACCTGATGATTGTCTTGAACAATTTTTACGATATGTTGACAGGCTGGATAGAGCAGTATAAAGAAGCATGTACCATAACAATCAGAATGATAGAGATCACAATGGTAATAACTACAGAAACAGAGATAATGATAATTTATATCAGGGTCAAAATGGTAATAGATAAAGAAATTTTGAATATCACCAGAATGGGAATAAAGGGGGTAACCATGGGCAATTTAATAGGAGAAACAATCATAGAGGTAACTATTTGGGAAACGGCAATGAAGCTCCACAGTTTTGGGGCAGGAAACACAACAACCACAGTACCCCCAAATTACACTTGCAATTAGATAATAATAACAGTGTTAATAATGTGGCACAGATATCTGAAGTTGAAAAGAAGGAGCATTGGATTTCTCATTTATGTTTTAATTAAAAGTTTTTGGATATTATGTGTAATTATAGTGATGTACGTACCAATCACCGAACTAGAATGTGAGAGTAATGAGAATTTTTATGTTGTATGTACTAATGATTTTTTCCCTTGGTCAGAAAACAGTGTTATTGATGTATGTAAAACAGGTGATGACTGTATTGGATCTGAATTAGGCAGTATTTTTGATGTAGAGATATAACTGGGGTTCGTAAGTCTGAAACTGGTAGCTTACTGCAAATGAATGTAGGTGAGGTGTGTGACTTAGATGGTGATGAGACTTGTGTTGTTAATGATGTTGTTGATGAAGTAAGTTTGGAAGAATGTGATGATGATAATGATGAGTATCAGGTAGTTGTGGAGTTTAAGAATAATGAAGTTTCAGAGTTGCTTGCGAATACAGATAAGGTAAGTGATGTGTGTGATGATGTAAGTAAGAGTCATGGTATACCAGTCCAGTCAAAGCAGTTTTTCATTAAGGTCATGCAGAGTGATGATCCAAACAGTAAAGGTGAGTTACCTGTAAACTAGAGAACGAAGCTGAAAGCTTTTTGCAATTTGTTTGGGACCAGATTGATGATAACATATATAAATGTGCATTCTGGAATAAGTTAGCTATGGCTAGTCAAAATTTGTATCAAAATTGGTAGAATGAAGTGAACGAAGATCTAAGTAGGAAGTGTAATTTTGACAGTAACATATTTTGTGTTCCTTCTGTAATACATGATGTTAGTTGTGCTATGGAATCCATTCATTGTGTTCAATCTTTACGTGAAAATATGAGTAACCAAAGTAATTCTATGATACCAGCAAAGTTGATAAAACCTTGCAAAAACAGTGCAGATGTAGCATTTCATGAAATTGAAAGTGATATTTTACATGAAGTATCTAATTTTTTGTTTTGTTTGTTTGTTCTTTTTCCATTGGCATGAATTCAGTATGTAAGGTGATGTGATCTTTAGAGTTCTATCTTATCCATTGACTGAGTTTAAATCTATTTGTAGATTCATGAAACTATATAATTGTGTTTAGCTTGTCATCAGTTTAGTATGCAAGATGATCTGATTTCTAAAGTTTTGTCTTGTCTATTGACTGAGTTAAAATCTATGATACATTATATAATTATGTTTGGTAATGGATTTGTGCTTCAGAATTTGATACATATGTGCCTTGAGACTAAATGAGTAGATCCTTTTACAATTCTGAAATGGGACAATGTTCTTAATTTGTACTATAAAAATTGGGGATAGTATCTTGGTATATCTGTATCACCTTGTTAGTTCATTTTATTTCATTGCATTTAACTCTGTTTATTAATGTTGCATATGTGAACACTTTTTAATCATACTTGACATAAATCCCATATAACTGACTTTGAAAAATGAATAGGGAGAGCATATCTTGTGTGATATGAAGAAGGTATTGAACAGCATATTTAGTACACAAAACAATGTTTCAGGATTTTGATGTGAATGCGAGACAGTGAATTACCCATTTGCTGGAGCATGTGGTGAGAACACTAGGGAGGAAACTAAGAGATGTGGGGGCATCCACTCCCCACACTGCTGCACGGTTGTACCCTGCTAGACCAGTCGAATTACAAGAGATCATAGGTGCTGGGTAAGGTACTCTAGCATTTGTTAACTAAATCAGTGATGTGACTGAGATTTGTAAATTGTTGACCAAGACTACGAAAAACAGTATTATTTAACATAAATGTATGTTTCTTCAATTAGAGGTGTTGACTCCTCAATATATTATGTAACTTTAAATCAGTATGATTTTTTTATCAGCTGTGAATGAATCTTCTAGGTTTTTATGAAAGTAGGTTTGTTTGTAGGGAAAATCAGCAGATAGGGTGAAAGACATTTACTAGTATAGACAATATAACAAGATGTATACATGTCTGATTTCATACACTGATTTTGGTCCTCAAGCTACTGGACTGTGTCATCATTCAAAGCTAACTATGACTCTGTTTACCTGTATTTATCCAGAATATTCTATCTGAGGTTGTGTATAGCTGGCTTTGGATGGAGGGATTGGTGGCAAAGAAGTGTTTCCATGACAGGAATCAGGAGAAGGAGAACAGGTCTTTGACAAGTCCAACATGGTTAAATTTGGTTCTGGGACTAAAGGTGAGGTCTTTGGATAGGACTAAAACTTCTGTGAGGCTGAGAACTTTGGTGTGGAAAGGTTTACAATGATGTTACTGGAATGGGTTTACTCTGGTTTTGGTGGAGTGTTGGTAAGGAGTTTTCAGGGAGGTTGTTGTTGTTGTTGTGGTCTTCAGTCCTGAGACTGGTTTGATGCAGCTCTTCATGCTACTCTATCATGTGCAAGATTCTTCATCTCCCAGTACCTACTGCAACCTACATCCTTCTGAATCTGCTTAGTGTATTCATCTCTTGGTCTCCCTCTACAATTTTTACCCTCCACGCTGCCCTCCAATACTAAATTGGTGATCCCTTGATGCCTCAAAACATGTCCTACCAACCGATCCCTTCTTCTAGTCAAGTTGTGCCACAAACTTCTCTTCTCCCCAATCCTATTCAACACCTCCTCATTAGTTATGTGACCTACCCATCTAATCTTCAGCATTCTTCTGTAGCACCACATTTTGAAAGCTTCTATTCTCTTCTTGTCTAAACTATTTATTGTCCATGTTTCACTTCCATACATGGCTACATCCATACAAATACTTTCAGAAACGACTTCCTGACACTTAAATCTATACTCGATGTTAACAAATTTCTCTTCTTCAGAAACGCTTTCCTTCCCATTGCCAGTCTACATTTGTATCCTCTCTACTTCGACCACCATCAGTTATTTTGCTCCGCAAATAGCAAAACTCATTTACTACTTTAAGTGTCTCATTTCCTAATCTAATTCCCTCAGCATCACCAGACTTAATTCGAATACATTCCATTATCCTCATTTTGCTTTTGTTGATGTTCATCTTATATCCTCCTTTCAAGACACTATCCATTCCGTTCAACTGCTCTTCCAAGTCCTTTGCTGTCTCTGACAGAATTACAATGTCATTGGTGAACCTCAAAGTCTTTATTTCTTCTCCATGGATTTTAATACCTACTCCGAATTTTTCTTTTGTTTCCTACACTGCTTGCTCAACATACAGATTGAATAACATCGGGGAGAGGCTACAACCCTGTCTCACTCCCTTCCCAACCACTGCTTCCCTTTTATGCCCCTCAACTCTTATAACTGCCATTTGGTTTCTATACAAATTGTAAATAGCCTTTCAGTCCCTGTATTTTATCCCTGCCACCTTCAGAATTCGAAAGAGAGTATTCCAGTCAACATTGTCAAAAGCTTTCTCTAAGACTACAAATGCTGGAAACGTAGGTTTGCCTTCCCTTAATCTTTCTTCTAAGATAAGTCGTAGGGTCAGTATTGCCTCACATGTTCCAGTATTTCTACGGAATCCAAACTGATCTTCCCCTAGGTCAGCTTCTACCAGTTTTACCATTCGTCTGTAAGGAATTCGCGTTAGTATTTTGCAGCCGTGACTTATTAAACTGATAGTTCAGTAATTTTCACATCTGTCAACGCCTGCTTTCTTTGGGATTGGAATTATTATATTATTCTTGGAGTCTGAGGGTATTTCGCCTGTCTCATACATCTTGCTCACCAGATAGTAGAGTTTTGTCAGGACTGGCTCTCCCAAGGCCGCCAGTAGTTCTAATGGAATGTTATCTACTCCCGGGGCCTTGTTTCGACTCAGGTCTTTCAGTGCTCTGTCAAACTGTTCACGCAGTGTCATATCTCCCATTTCATCTTCATCTACATCCTCTTCCATTTCCATAATATTGTCCTCAAATACATCGTCCTTGTGTAGACCCTCTATATACTCCTTCCACCTTTCTGCCTTCCCTTCTTTGCTTAGAACAGGGTTTCCATCTGAGCTCTTGATGTTCATACAAGTGGTTCTCTTTTCTCCAAAGGTCTCTTTAATTTTCCTGTAGGCAGTATCTAACTTACCCCTAGTGAGATAAGCATCTACATCCTTACATTTATCCTCTAGCCATTCCTGCTTAGCCATTTTGCACTTCCTGTCGATCTCATTTTTGAGACGTTTGTATTCCTTTTTGCCTGGTTCATTTACTGCATTTTTATATTTTCTCCTTTCATCAATTAAATTCAATATTTCTTCTGTTACCGAGGATTTCTACTAGCCCTCGTCTTTTTACCTACCTGATCGTCTGCTGCCTTCACTATTTCACCCCTCAAAGCTACCCATTCTTCTTCTACTGTATTTCTTTCCCCCATTCCTGCCATTTGTTTCCTTATGCTCTCCCTGAAACTCTGTACAACCTCTGGTTTAGTCAGTTTATCTAGGTCCCATCACCTTAAATTCCCACCTTTTTGCAGTTTCTTCAGTTTTAATCTACAGTTCATAACCAATAGATTGTGGTCAGAGTCCACATCTGCCCCTGGAAATGTCTTACAATTTAAAACCTGGCTCCTAAATCTCTGTCTTACCAATATATAATCTATCTGAAATCTGTCAGTATCTCCAGGCTTCTTCCACGTATACAACCTTCTGTTATGATTCTTGAACCAAGTGTTAGCTATGATTCAGTTGTGCTCTGCGCAAAATTCTACCAGGCGGCTTCCTCTTTCATTTCTTAGCCCCAATCCATATTCACCTACTACATTTCCTTCTCTCCCTTTTCCTACTACTCAATTCCAGTCACCCATGACTATTAAATTTTCGGCTTCCTTCACTATCTGAATAATTTCTTTTATTTCATCATACTTTTCTTCAATTTCTTCGTCACCTGCAGAGCTAGTTGGCATATAAACTTGTACTACTGTAGTAGGTGTGGGTTTCGTATCTATCTTGGCCACAATAATGTGTTTATTATGCTGTTGGTAGTAGCTTACCCGCATTCCTATTTTTTTATTCATTATTAAACCTACTCCTGCATTACCCCTATTTGATTTTGTATTTATAACCCTGTATTCGCCTGACCAAACGTCTTGTTCCTCCTGCCACCGAAATTCGCTAATTCCCTCTATATCTAACTTTAACCTATCCATTTCCCTTTTTAAATTTTCTAACCTTCCTGCCCGATTAAGGGATCTGACATTCCACGCTCCGATTCATAGAACGCCAGTTTTCTTTCTCCTGATAACGACATCCTCTTGAGTAGTCCCCACCCGGAGATCCGAATGGGGGACTATTTTACCTCCGGAATATTTTACCCAAGAGGACGCCATCATCATTAACCATACAGTAAAGCTGCATGCCCTCGGGAAAAATAACGGCTGTAATTTCCGCTTGCTTTCAACCGTTCGCAGTACCAGCACAGCAAGGCTGTTTTGGTTAGTGTTACAAGGCCAGATCAGTCAATCATCCAGACTGTTGCCCCTGCAACTACTGAAAAGGCTGCTGCCCCTCTTCAGGAACCACACGTTTGTCTGGCCTCTCAACAGATACCCCTCCATTGTGGTTGCACTTACAGTACGGCTATCTGTATTGCTGAGGCACGCAAGCCTCCCCACCAATGGCAAGGTACATGGTTCATGGGGGGGTTCAGGGAGGTGGCAAGTTGAAAAGCTGAGTTAGGTAGGGTCTGTGTGCTATGAGCAGTTAATGAGAACACTGTGAGTAGGTTAAGGGTTGGATAGTAATGCACTGAGGTGGCAGTAGGATGTCAGCAGGTGGATAGCTCATGGGAATGGTGTCCGGAATGCACCTCCAGGTGCTGGAGAGCAAGGGATTCCTGTCTGCAACTCAACATGTCATCTTTACAGTGAGTAGCAGTGTATCATTTCCTTATATAATTGATATTCCAGCCTAGAGTTCCCACCGTTTGATATGTTAAAGTAATTGATTTCAATTCTGATACTGGAAATGATACAAAATTCCTAATGTGTTACATCTGTTCCTCAGCTGTTTAAGAAACAGGAGTATTTCATCCGAACTGGTTTGCTGTAAGAAACAATGTCTGGAAAGACAGATTAGAAAGGGAAGATCATTATCACTGATTAGTGAAGAATGATACTACAAGCACCAATCACTCTGTCAGTTTCTCCTGTAGAGTACTAGACACAGGACTTGCAGAGTGATCAATTCTAGTAAACTGTATGTGTTGGGGGAAGTCACCATTAAGTTCAGGATCCAGAGTTTCACTTGGAAATGTAAGGTGATGTTAGCACATCAGTTAGCTGTTTCGATTTCTTGGTTCTAACTTTATCCAACACATGGGCCACGTTGTTGATTGTAGGGAATAGGAATTTCAATTCCTTTGTCATATGGAGTGTAGATGTAAATTTGGTGAGCATTCTTGTGAGTGACCAATTCATATTAAAGGTGTCAGAGAAACAGATAAACAAGAGCCTGATAATTTTAGCCATCTAACTTCCAAGCAGGCTGCCCAGTTGTACCATGTATTTTAATCATGTGTGGATTTGCTTTAAAATGTTTTGGGGTTCACTAAATTTGGTGAGTACAAGAGTGAATTATGAGAACATTGAAAATACCAGGTCAATCAGAGGTTCCATGAGTGATTAAAATCTGTATGAATTTAATTGTGTTCCATTTGAGCCCTCAACCAGGGAAGCAGTACTATCCCATCTGCTAGGTAGTATTTTTTTGTATATCAGATTTAAATTTGTCTACCACTACCTGAATGATTTGGTTATCTTCAGTGAGAATTTTTTGAGCATGTTAGGCACATCAAGGAGCTCTTGTATTGGTTAAGGGAGATGGGGCTCACAGTCAGCCTTCTAAGGAAAAATTTGCTGTCACACATCATTTTTGAACACATAGTTTCTCTCCAGGGAATTACTGTCAATCAGAGCAGTGTTGAAGCTATTCGTAACTGTCAAGCACCTGAGTCCCAAAGATGCAAGGTTCGTCAGAATGATAAATTTTTTTGGAAGTTCATTCCTAACATCACCTAAATTGGAGATTCGTTGAATGAATTGAGAAAGGAAAGAAGGAAATTTGAATGGTATCCTTCACAAAAAGTGACCTTCGAGGGTCTTAAGATGGCACTAGCAACAGTGCCTTATTAACAATTGCTGAGTTTTCAAAGCAATTTATAGCTTAGTTGATGCCCCAGTGATGGGTGTGGCAGCTTATCGTTTTGAAAGAACAGCCATTAGGGAGATGCCAGATAGGGTGTGGCTCTTGCAGTTTGTTGACACTAAGTTAAATATTCAGTTTACAAATTAAAATTGTTGAGTTGTGCTGTTTGCCCTCAAGAAATTCTAGATATATCGGGAGCATCATCAGTTCATTCATGAAATGGATAACCAGGTCCTTAGCTGGATACTAGGAAGACTGAGATGGACAGAGTGCATTGCCAGATGGGTAGTCTGGATCTCCACCTTCCAGTTTACAGTGAATCACATACACAAAGTGGAAAGTGTTATTGTTGATGGCACTAGTTGTATGTTTGTGGAAGACAGTAATGAACATTCTAGCGAAGAGACATGTCAAGGAAGCAGTCAATGGGAAATAATGTTCATTAGTGCTGCACTCACCCATGTGCAAGGGTTGTTTAAGGACATTGTGGAACACCAGGATTCTAACATTAGGTTAAGGGAAATTAAGGTAAAAATGAAGGTAAGTGGAAGAATGAAGCCTTATCATTTAAATGGTAATGTTCTGTGTCGTCCAGAGAGGAAAAATAAATGGATCAAAATAGTTTTACCATCTGAAATAATACCAGTCATATTTAGTACCACAAGTCACCGACTGGTATTCATTTCCAGACACTTGAAACTCAGATGAATGCGGAGAATTTTTTATGGCACATCATGGACAAAGAGATCAAGATGTGGGTCCAGTCAGTGTGCAGTAAGTAAACCAACACTGAGTACCTGACAGGGATTCTTAACTTCCATGGAGATGGTGTACATAGATTATGTACATAGATTCTGTAGGCCCCTTTCCATAGTCATAAACCAGAAATAGGTTCACTCTGTTTTGTATAGATGCCTTTACCTACTTTTTCTGTTTGTTACTAATGCATAATGCTACCATGCAACGGAGCATCAATTGTTTGCAGTCCTTGTTTGACACTTTCTGGCAATTTTCTTATCACATCACAGCATTCATCTTGATGCTATTGTGGGGCTTACATTGTGGAAGGGGAATTGTGCATACCACTGCAATCCCATATTACCCTAAAACTACATTCCAGGCATGTTAACCACAGTTTGTACTCTGCCCTCATAGCCTACCACCATCAGGTTCATTCCAGGTGGAATCAGCCACTTAATTGGTTGGCTTTCGTCTTCAATATTGCTGCCCAAGAATCTCATTAGCAAACTTCTGCCAGCCTTATGTTTGCATGCAAGTCCAAATCACTGCTAGACAATATGTGATGGTTCTACCAACTGTTGCCTAAACAAATTGATGCAGTGCAAAATTGTGACATTTGGAAGTGGGAAGGGGTAATCTGAAGCATAGTCTTTCACAGAGATGCCCAGAGATACAAGAGGAGGTGGCCATATGATCTCAGTCTGTGTGGCAGTGTCTGGGTGCAGAACTTTCTGGTGGTGACTAAGGAGAATGTAAACAGTAATTGGGAAGTTGCTGCCATAGATTATGTAGCTGGTACAAATTCTCTGGTTTGTAACTCCAGTCACTATACTCGTCAAAAACCCACAAAGCAGAAGGTTTTTCTGTGTTTATTTATCCAAAACTAAACCTGTAAGAAATAGTCTAAGAAGTAATTTATATTGATTTTGAGCCTACGTAAGGAAAAAAATGAACTTATTAAAATTGTTGTGTCTATTTGAACTGCCACTGATTTATGTATAAATATAGATTTTTAATGTACATTAAATTTCATATTCATAAAGAAGTCATGATAGTTCTGTAAGCTCTATCCCGATCCATACATGTGATATTTTTTGTAATTTTTTTTAAGCTTATACCTTTATAATTAACTGGAGTCACGAAAATGGTAAAATAAAGAAAGAGCTGCTTCAGCAAGGTGATTTGAACAATATGTCTTAACTGTAGTCCCACCACTGAATACAGAAATGAACATTGTTTGTCTGAATTGTCCTGCCCAGAAACTTGCTCCATGGAGATGTTTTGAGGGTAGGAGGATGAGCTGTGATGGACACAGCACCACTACACTTGTGCCCCTTGGGCATGTTTGAATTTTGCAGTGGCCACCACGGCTACCTATTAAGTGATAGGGGAAATAAGGTCAGTGTTGGCCTTAGAGCAGCGAGGTACTCGCAGACAGTATGACTCCTGGGCCTGAGCTGAAAACATTGAATGGGTGTTTCGCTCGGTGATTGCTTCCAGATATAGCAGTGTCCTTAGCACAGGTGACACACTTGGAAGTCTTGTCAAGTGTGGTGGAAGTTCTCTTACATGACCACATTAACAAGTTTCAAGATGCAACTGCCACATGCTAATAAAGGACACCAAGAAGAGCTTTCGTAATCGTGTGTTAAGGGCAACCTTGAGTAGGTATACTGCAAAATTGCCGTTTGTCTTTTTCTTATTTGAGTACTGGTGCCACTGGGAGCTTTAATGTGGCTTTTCAGTTTTGGCTGTAGTACCTATCCAGTTGCATCCTATCTGTTAAATTTTGATGTTGTCCACAAAGTTTGTGCCTTTTTTAATTTGGCCATATCTGTTATTATGATGTCTATAATAAAGTACAGGGTGGAAAAAAAAGGAATGACCAAATTTTCAGGAAACATTCCTCACGCATAGAGGAGCTTGAATTATCCAGCAAAAGTTGTGTTTCTGATGATTAATGTGACTATGAAGAGAAGTAAAAATAAGCTCTAACATCAAAGTGTTTGTGGACCCATGTCCATACAACATTCTTTCTTCTTCTACATTTGAGAAATGTTTCCTGGAAGTTTAGCCATACCCTCTTGTTACACTCTGTATATCTGAAATTATATACGTCTGTAATTTTGTAGCTTATCCCATTGTATATGTGGGCAATTGTGAATGAGGATAAAGATTCTGATTCTGGTGAGTGTCATGCCACATCAATGACAACCGGTTTCAAACTATACAGGAGTTACTGTAGTCAGTGTATGTAAAAGCATCTCAGACAGTGTTCCAGTGATAATTGTGAAGAGAGCTATTTGCAATGGGCATGCAGTCGGGTCCTTCACAAAAGGCCATTGCTCACAGTGACCTTTAAAATTGCACACCTTCATTGGGCCAAATGGCACAGAAACTCAATAGTAACTGACTGATGGCATGTTGTGCAACTCGATGAGAGTAGTGATTTTGTCTCTTTTCAAATAAAGCAAGATTTTGAGTGCACTTATTGCGTGTTGAACTCACAGTGTGAGGATGCCATAATTCACGATGAAGGTGGTTATGAGATGTTTTGGGGGTGTACTATGGCTGGAGCTCACTCCTTTGGGTTACCATGGACACAAACCAGGTTGTTATTTTAGCATACTTGGTGGCCAAGTGCTGCCCTTCCTTGTACATTTTGATGATGAGTACACCACGAACACTACTGTCCTCTAAGATGAAAACAGTCATGTTCACAAGGCTGTATGCATACATTTCTCATTCAACAAACACTTAGGCTCCCTGTTGCACCTTGACTGGCCTGATAAAAAGTCCAATCACTATCTGATAGAAACTGCTTGGGTCTATTTGGAACAATGGGTGAAATGATTCCTGCAGTTTGATAGCTCTGCTGGATCCAAACATCAATGAGTAACTTCAGCTGGATTAGCATACTGGTGGAAACTTGTGAACTCTCTTCCTCAATGAACTGAGGCCATTATGAATGCTATAGGCGGTGTTACGGGGTATTGGTGATGTGTCCCCGGGTGGTGACTAATTTCTTGTGCAGTATGTTTGATATACATGATGTCTAGAAATAATTAATGGGTATCCGTATACAATTTGCATTCTGTTGATTCCTGAGTCAAAGGTCTCTTTACCAGAGAGTTTCAGCTCTCCTGACTTGTGTATATATTTAGCCTGTCTACTTGTTTTATTTTAGTCAGATTGGTCAGCAATGAATACTCTTTATGCAGACTTGATGTTTATTGTGAGCTGTGAGGTGCAAATGTTGCATCCATATGAAGTTAATAGATGTCTTTAGCAGCTGCATCAAGAGAGAGTGAAAAAGTCACAATTTCATCTGGAAGTGCTAAATAGTAAATAATCAGACACTTACACTTTACAGCTTAAAATCTTTCCTAGTCATTTCAAGTGAGCAATTTTTGATTGAACAGAATAGCAGTGATTATATGCTATCTTGTTACGTCTGTTTGCAATTTAATCATAAAAAACATTAATTTGGTATGGAAATTACTGTTGTCATTGCATAATGCTTTTTGAACACAGATTATGGTAACCGTGTCTCATATTAGTTTATTGAACGTCAATGAAAGTTATTTTGAATGTTGATGAAAGACAGATATTTTTTCTCACATGGTACTTGAACAATGGAGGGTTATGAGTACACAGAGTCGAGAGTACAAGTCTCGATGGGATGACAAACATTAGACAAGTAAAATACACAGTGTGAGTTTGTATAGTCAAAGTGGTCTCACCAGCTGAGTTCTTGCGTGCCATGTCCTCGGCACTGGAGGTCTTGCGCTGCTCGATGCGCAGGTTGGGGATGTTGAAGGGTGGCACGTGCATGTTATCTGAGCTGTACTGGTGGCGCAGTGGGCGGTGGCGCTCTGGGCTTGGCAGTGTCAGGTTATCCAACTTCAGTTTGTTGCGCTGGTTCCTGTGGACACCGCACGTCCACATCACTACTCGAGTCCTCACTCTCCTCACCCACTCTCCACTGTTGCAGCCTGTGGCTAATGACTTGTTTGTCTATGTGATTGTCATATATACAGGGTGGTCCATTGATAGTGACCGGGTCAAATATCTCACGAAATAAGCATCAATCGAAAAAACTACAAAAAACAAACTCGTCTAGCTAGATGGGGGAAACCAGATGACGCTATGGTTGGCCCGCTAGATGGCGCTGCCATAAGTCAAACGGATATCATCCAAGTGTCCGGACCGTTCGCAGGATAGTTACGTTAATTAAGGAAACAGGAAGTGTTCAGCCGCATGTGAGATGTTAACCACGATCTTCAACAAATGATGATGCCCAAGTAGGTGTTTTAGCTGCTGTCGCGGCTAATTCGCACATCAGTAGCAGACAAACTGCGCGAGAATCGGGAAGCTCAGAAACGTCGGTGTTGAGAATGCTACATCAACATCGAATGCACCCGTAGCATATTTCTATGCACCAGGAATTGCATATCGACGACTTTGAACGTCGTGTACAGTTCTGCCACTGGGCACGAGCGAAATTACGAGACGATGACAGATTTTTTGCACGCGTTCTATTTAGCGACAAAGCGTCATTCACCAACAGTGGTAACGTAAACCGGCACAATATGCACTATTGGGCAACGGAAAATCCACGATGGCTGCGACAAGTGGAACATCAGCGACCTTGGCGGGTTAATGTATGGTACGACATGGTGGGAGGAAGGATAATTGGCCACCATTTTATCGATGGCAATCTAAATGGTGCACTGTATGCTGATTTCCTACGTAATGTTCTATCGATGTTACTACAAGATGTTTCACTGCAAGACAGAATGGTGATGTACTTCCAACATGATGGATATTCGGCACATAGCTCACGTGCAGTTGAAGCGGTATTGAATAGCATATTTCATGACAGGTGGATTGGTCGTCGAAGCACGTTCACCGGATCTGACGTCCCCGGATTTCTTGAAGGATATTTGCTATTGTGATCCGCCGACAACGCCTGACAACATGGGGCAGTGCATTGTCAATGCATGTGCGAACATTACGGAAGGCGAACTACTCGCTGTTGAGAGGAATGTCGTTACACGTATTGCCAAATGCATTGAGGTTGACGGACATCATTTTGAGCATTTATTGCGTTAATGTGGTATTTACAGGTAATCACGCTGTAACAGCATGCATTCTCAGAAATGATAAGTTCACAAACGTACATGTATCACATTGGAACAACCGAAATAAAATGTTCAAACGTACCTACGTTCTGTACTTTAATTTTAAAAACCTACCTGTTACCAACTGTTCGTCTAAAATTGTGAGCCATATGTTTGTGACTATCACAGTGCCATCTATCACAAAGCGAAAAAAGTGGTCCAACTAAAACACTCATATTTCTTTACATACTACACGACTATGTAATAAAAAATGGGGATTCCTATTTAAAAAACGCAGTTGATATCCGTTTGACCATGAAAAGTAAATCTAATCTAATCTAACCTAATATGGCAGCGCCATCTAGCGGGCCAACCATAGCGCCATCTGGTTTCCCCCTTCAAGCTAGACAAGTTTCGTTCTTTGTAGTTTTTTCGTTTAACGCTTATTTCGTGAGATATTGTGCCCGGTCACGATCAATGGACCACCCTGTACACAGACACACACACATTATATGTACTGAAAGAAAAAGAAAAGGAGTTGTGCGACATAAACCCAAGTTGGCAGGCATGCTTCTACATATGAAAAATGTCTAGATGCTATTCAGGTTTGCTTTAAAGACACACTGTAACGGTCGTGATTATTATTTATCTTTGCAATTGATATTAGCCAATAATGCCTTTAAGGTGACAAAGACGCCACTATCAACACCTCACTGAGCTTGAACAAGGTCACGTAATAGGGCTACGAGAAGCTGGTTGTTCCTTCTGTGATACTGCAGAAAGACTTGGCAGAAATGTTGCCATTGTACATGACATCCGGCAGCGATATTCTCGAGAATGTACAGTAGCAACGAGACCATGTTCCGGATGGACACGTGTCACTATCGAGAGGGACGACCACCGTGTTCGATGTGTGGCTGTGGCGCCTCATACTGCATCTGCAGCAGCGATGTGAACACCAGTTGGCGCCACAGTGACACAGCGAACTGTTACAAATCGGTTACTTCAAGGACATCTCCAAGCTAGAATGTAATGTGCATTCCACTGACCCCAAACAACTGCCATTTGTGATTACAGTGGTATCAAGCGACAGCTCGCTGGATGATTTCTGTTGTGTTTTCTGGTGAAGGGTGGTTCTGCCTTGGTGCCAATGATGTACATGTTGGTTAGAAGGGGGCAGTTGAAGTCTTGCAATCAACCTGTCTGCGTGTTAGACACACTGACCTACACCAGTAGTTATGATCTAGGGTGTGATTTTATATGACAGCAGGAGAACTGTCGTGGTTATTTCACGCAAATTTTATGTCGGTCAGTTGGTTCGACCTGTTTTGCTGTCATTCATGCGGCATTCCAGGATGTTTTCCAGCAGGATAATGCCCACCCACTGCTGCAGACCCAACACGCTCTACAGAGAGTCGAAATGTTGCCTCGACCCACTCGATCACTGAGCAAATATTGGATATCAATTACGACAACTCCAGTGACAGCCACAGACAGCATTAACCATCCACATTTTGACTGATCCAAGTGCAACAGGCATGGAACTCCATCCTACAAACTGACATGCACAAAACAATGCATGCATGTTTGCATGCTTGCATTCAACACTGTGTTGGTTACACCACTTATTAATGTACCAGCATTTCCCATTTGCAACGGTTTATCTCGCACCTATATTAACCAGTGATCTTGTAATGTTGATCACTTAAATACATAAGTGTATTCTCGAAATTTAATAACTTTACATTAATTATTTTTCGTTGTTGCAATTTTGATAAATGGGGACAAATACCAGGAAACGATCCCGGGAAAATTAGTACCAAATTAGTACCCATTCAGAAACACGTTTCAAGGACGGTACACCCACTAGAAGCTGGAGATGTAAAGATCTTCGTCAGTATAGGTTTCATTGACTAAAAGCACGCAAGGGAACACAGCAGGCAAGTGGAAATGTTTTAGTTCCACACTCCAGAGGGCAGTGAGCTGTAGCTCCATCATGTAGTAGCCACATTACCCTTCGTACCAATGAAGGCACGTCATCCAGCGGGGGCGCCAATGTCACACACAGAAGTGCAGATATGCCTTGATTTTAAGGCATTGTGGGAGAATGACTGGTCATGTGAGGCAGTCGCCCATAACCCTGGACCACATATTGAGCTGAACTGGTGCTGATGGCTTGCTGTCATTATACCATGGCCATTCTACAAAACCCACATGTGGGCGTTGCGAAGGATGATGGTATTGCCTCTCGTAAAGGTAGCCTCATCTGTGAATAGTATGGATGACAGAATTCCCAGCACCAGGGTGACCAGAGTGACTAGCAGCAACAAAACTGTCGCCACAGAGCCAAGTCTGTGAGTAATAAGTTCTGTATGCATTGTAAGTGATACAGACACTGGCAACTGTCGTGAAGACTATTTCACACTTGTTGTCTGGCCTACCCCATGCTGGCAGGCCACCTGTCTGGTGCTGACACTACAGCCACTGTCAAAGATGTTTTATCTCCACCTTCAAGTGGATGTGAATACCGTATGTGCCTACCATATGTCCATATGACCTTTTTTGCTCCTAATTTTCCAGTGATCGTTTCCTACAGTTTTCTCCATTCATCATAATAACTGTAAATTACTACATTTACAAATTTGTCAAGTTATTAGAGGAGATAAAAACAAACATTTTTGTTATGTGACACAGATGTCAAAGGTACAGTTGGGCTCTTGAAGACTTTGATGCTGGACATGATTTTCTTAGCCCAATGTTCACAACTGTTTTGACTTTTTCATTGATAATCAAATCTGATTTACTACAGAATTAAATCCTAATGCTATGAAGGTTGGAATTTCATTACGGCTAGCAGTGGCGACATCGATGGATAAACAATTACATGGTTATTGTTTACATGATTTAGCATTTAGATGAAAGTTTCTACTGATGTTTACAGGTTCTTGAGGGCTGACACTAAATACCTCAAATGCAGATGTATGGAACGCCCAGCATGACATACGCATGCATCCATTCAAATATCAGGGGGTACAAGACTTGTCAGTTAATGACTTTCTCTACTGCGTGCATTTCTGCCAGTGGATTTACATCATTTCTTCTAGACGTGTATTTTGTTTACTGATGAGGGTGCGTTCACAAGGGAAGGAATATTGAACAGCCATGTCTGGGAGTTGGAAAATCCCGAGGCGCCGGCCGGAGTGCCCAAGCAGTTCTAGGCGCTACAGTCTGGAACCGCGCGACCACTACGGTCGCAGGTTCGAATCCTGCCTCGGGCATGGATGTGTGTGATGTCCTTGGGTTAGTTAGGTTTAAGTAGTTCTGATTTCGGGGGGACTGATGACCTCATAAGTTAAGTCCCATAGTGCTCAGAGCCATTTGAACCATTTGAATACTGAGGTGACACACAACTATGTGGGCTGGTATTGTTCACGGCTGAAACCTTTGCCTTACACGCCCGGTGGAGGAAATTACTATACCTTTTACCATGAAATGCTACTGGAAATGCAGGAGAGTGTCCACCGCAAGCAGTCAGACAATGATAATGGTTCCAACATGACGGGACCCCACTCCACTTTGTCGTTGATGTAAGAGGAACATTCAGACATTGTTTTCCCCAAGTTTTTGATTTGTGAGGGATGGGCCAGTATCGAAATCACCACGTTCTCTTGGCCTCAACCCTATGGCTTTCTTTTAGTGGGAGGCGGTCAAGCGTTTAGTTTGTGAGACAACGATAGACACTCCAGAAGAGTTGATTGCCTGGTTGGTTGAAGCTGCAGCCATTATTTGTTCTCAGCAACGTTTCTAAATCAATATTTATCACATGGCAGTTTGGGAACCGTATCTGAACATCACTAGCGTCAAAACTTTATGGTCACTTGAGGGGGGGGGGGGAGGGGGGGGGGGGGGAGCGGTGCGCCTGTGACATTTTTGCTACATAAAAAAGTATTACTTCTTATCTTGTCTAAACGCTCTAAAATTTTGCATATGTACGGTAAATGTTTTACACCCTGTATACTATAAACATAAAAAAGAGAAAATATTGTTTGTTAGTACGTGTATTACAATCGAACGCTCATGTATAGAATAACGTGCAAATAATGTAGACATCAAAAACTGACACTGAAGATGCTTTAAATAAAATGAAAAGCGTCTGGTCCTAATAAGACTTTCGACTGTCGTAAATGACAGAAAAATTTCCGTGTTATTTGAACAGAGAAACATTTGTCGTCAGGAGATAATGCAAACCAAGAAGAACGTACTTGGTGGTGTAGTAAAACTATCTGTGTGAATTATTTTCTACAATTGTCCATCAAAACTGTTTAGTTTCAGCGAAAATTAGTTGACGCAGTAGGAGCATTCGTGATTTCTACATTGAAATAAGCTGTGACTTACCAGGTCATGAAATAAATTGATGGTGACATATCTCTGAGATCATGGGAGAATGAATTTCACGGAATTTCTCGAACATTACGAAATAACGATCGTTTTCGTCGTCGGAGAAGCACCACAAGGTAAAAATGGTTCAAATGGGTCTGAGCACTATGGGACTTAACAGCTGAGGTCATGAGTCCACTAGAACTTAGAACCACTTAATCCTAACTATCCTAAGGACATCACACACATCCACGCCCGAGGCAGGATTCGAACCTGCGACCGTAGCAGCAGCGCGGTTCCGGACTAAAGCGCCTAAAACCCCTCGGCCACAGCGGCCGGCCAACAAGGTAAATTTGAGGAAAAAAAAATGGTTCAAATGGCTCTGAGCACTATGGGACTCAACTGCTGAGGTCATTAGTCCCCTAGAACTTAGAACTAGTTAAACCTAACTAACCTAAGGACATCACAAACATCCATGCCCGAGGCAGGATTCGAACCTGCGACCGTAGCGGTCTTGCGGTTCCAGACTGTAGCGCCTTTAATCGCACGGCCACTTCAGCCGGCTAAATTTGAGGACTTCATGTGAAGGCTGAGGAGCTTTGTCAAATGGGATGGACAGTGATATGATAACTCCGATTCAGTAACAATGTAGCATGACTGGGGTTCTGCCCGTCGGGATAAGTAAAGACTACTCTGCATGGGAAAAATTTTCGAGTTGACAACAATATCGTTGCATGCGCGACGAAAGTGGCTTAACGACCAGTCTGAAGGGTTTTGCTGCGGTACATTCTTTAAGTGCAAACAAAAATGGATGTATGCATGTCTCGTACATTGTGCGTCATTTCAAAAGGGGTAGCCACGCGGAGTAGCTGCGTGGTTAGAGGCGCCATGTCACGGACTGCGCGGCTCCTCCCGCCGGAGGTTCGAGTCCGCCCTCGGGCATGGATGTGTGTGTTGTTCTTAGCATAAGTTAGTTTAAGTAGTGAGTAAGTCTAGGGAACGATGACCTCAGCAGTTTGGTCCCTTATGAATTCACACACATTTGAACTAAAGAGGTTAAGAAACAATGCTTTTACTTGCTAAATTTCATTGTTCTAGTACACAGTATTACTGAGTAGATCTGATGTACTATTTGAGTGTCCTTTTTTGCTTGGATGAGTCCTGCACACATAAGTTACAAAACTAGCTAGAAGAATGATTAGTTTTTTTGACAGTGGAATGGTGATTCTATATATATTGTAACAAAACAAGACCTACAAATTTGGAATGGCAGTAGAGGGTATCTTGAGAAGCACTACGAGGGTAGGAACTCAGGTATGGAAACGTCGTCCAAAGATACTGCAGAACGTCGAATCAGTAGGGACAGCGCCTGTCACGAGGCTACCCGCCTGGCAGCAAACATCGGTTTGGACGCTGGCGTGTCGTAAGCAGACTCGACGTTGAATCCTAAGCTTTCTGGGATCGCAGCGAGGCTCCCGAGAAAGACTCGTCGGCCTCGGGTCGCAGCTCGTGACGTGAGCCGCCAAGTACCTGACGCTGCCGTTAGATGACAAACTCAGCGAGCTGTTCTTTTCAAGACGTCAAAATGACTGCAATGTATTGAAGTTATTGTCGGACTTGTTACACACACTATCATTTTTGCACTCTTCTCAGTAGCAGGCTGTATAGATTTTATGAGCTTTTATCAGACAAGGGGACTAGACGGACTGGCTATGTTCGATGTTCGATTTCCTTTACGTACATTCATAGAACGTGAAAATCTGTGCCCAGCCATCAGTTTACTAAATCAGTGCGACACAGTTTAAACGGCAAAACATTTCAAAGGTGTTTCGCAGAATGTGTAACGTCGAAGACTGGTCTCTGCTTTGAATCTTCTTAACAACATTCTTTTTCTACTTTTACTCAAATTCTATATTTTTTTCAAGTGGAAATTATAATACAGAAACAATGAATTATAATTTTCTACCGAAAACAATCATTGTTTTTTTTTTTAATATGGGTCACATAGAATATGGAATGACTCATATTCTCCAATAATACTGCAGAAAGAATTTTCACTCTGTAGCGGAGTTCTGCTGAAATTGAACTTCTTCACAGATTAAAACCAGATTATTCTGTCAGGTAGTTTCGTCAATAATACTGGTGCATTTCACATGCTCGTTTCTCCATGGAGTGAAGAAAGGAAAAATAGTGGATATTAGCCGTAAACATAGGAGATATAGAGACAAATTCATAGTCGAGTATTATTGATGAATGTAAGTCATTTCACATGTCTGTATCAAATTTCAATTTGTTTCATATGAGCCATAATTTAAAATGATGTTACTTTCATTACACAATTACGGTTCTGTATTTCTTTATTACAGTTTCAACCTGACAAAATATAGAATTTAAATAAAAGTAGAACAAATTACAGGTAATTCGGACCAGAAACCTTACGCACTCAGCTACAGGCATCTACGAAACAGGTGTGAAATGTTTTGCAGCGGAGTACGCGCTGATATGAAATGTGAAATGCTTTGCACTTAACAGCTGTCGGAAATCAACTCATTTTCAGAGGCAACTTGGTTGAGTTTTTCTTTTCTTGAAGAATTGTGCAGCACTGCTTTAGGAGACTGATGTCTAGGCACAGATTTTCAGATCCAATAATATACGTAAAGAAAATCGAACATGGGCAGTTCACAAGGTCCCCCTAAAATGTCACATATACGCTGACAGGTTAAAATCCATACAACCTGCTTTCCGACCGGAGTGCCACAATAATTCAAATACGTTGCAGTCATTATCACATCTCGAAGAGAACGATTGGCTGAGTGCGTCTCGGGAAATACAGATTTTTCACCGTGTGGTTTCCATCTTTTCGCCAGGGTGAAAGTAGATCAGGGGAGAAGAGGCTCTGCGTCGAAGAGAACGTTCACACAGCACTTCTCGAATGGCTCCGCGACCAACGATAGGATTTCTATCGTCAAGGGACTAAGTAACTGGTAGAAGCAGAATATTGTGACCGTTCTTTTCAGAGACTTTGCGACTACGTTGAAAAATAATGTCGTGTGTCTGTGTCACTTTGAAGTGTAGCGCAGCGTTCTATAAAAGTTACTTGGCCTGTCATAGCAATGGGTAATTTACTATATTATAAGTCGCCCCCTAGTCAAAAAATGTTGTTATAGTGAAATACTGATTTTTGTATGAACATGAATCTCAGCCTTTTCATTCTCTCTCTCCCTCTCTTGGCCCGCAGCTCGTGGTCGTGCGGTAGTGTTCTCGCTTCCCGTGCCCGGGTTCCCGGGATCGATTCCCCGCGGGGTCAGGGATTTTCTCTGCGCGTGATGACTGGGTGTTGTGTGATGTCCTTAGGTTAGTTAGGTTTAAGTAATTCTAACTTCTAGGGGACTGATGACCGTAGATGTTAAGTCCCATAGTGCTCAGAGCCATTTGAACCATTTTTTTCTCCCTCTCTTTCTTTAAGGCCGGCCGCGGTGGCCGTGCGGTTCTAGGCGCTACAGTCCGGAACCGTGGGACTGC
The DNA here is from genome assembly GCF_021461395.2 of Schistocerca americana. Lineage (NCBI taxonomy): Eukaryota > Metazoa > Arthropoda > Insecta > Orthoptera > Acrididae > Schistocerca > Schistocerca americana. The sequence goes on along the minus strand of NC_060122.1, from coordinate 108,427,138 downwards.
TGCGGTCGCAGGTTCGAATCCTGCTTCGGGCATGGATGTGTGTGATGTGCTTAGGTTAGTTAGGTTTAAGTAGTTCTAAGTTCTAGGGGACTGATGACCTAAGATGTTAAGTCCCATAGTGCTCAGAGCCATTTTCTCTTTCTTTAAACAGTTGTTTATAGCATGTTAACAAATCCGGTTGAGAAACTTAATGATTTCAGTTTTCTACATATATTTTAATCTCGTCAGTGCACTAAAGCACAAATTGTGTACTGAAATTTTATAATAAACCTTAAACGTTCCGTTATATGCTTTCCACCGGAAAAATTTCTAAAATGCTTTTTGGGTGGGTTAAAACATACTTTTGTCTGGTGGGGTCCATACCACAGGTGCAGCCTACAGTTACAAGGATCGTAAATACTGCCCTGTTCTGGGCACGAGCTCCTATCTTGAGTTCGTTCCTCATGATATCTTCTATAATTCCTTAAAATTTGTCAGTATCGACTGGAGTGAGGTAAGACAGCCAGTGTAAAATGTTAACTTTCCTGAACGGACATCGGTGCGAATCTCTAGTGGCGGCGAGGGAGGATTGGGGGAGGGGGGGTGGGAAGAGAGGGTTGGGTGAAGGCTATCTGTACGCACCTGTCGATGTGGTCGAGCATCTCCTGCAGTACCTCGAGGAGGTTGGTGAACTGGTCGAGGTTGAGGCTCGGGTTGACCGTCTGCGGCAGCAGCGACGGCATCACGCGGGTCGCCATCAGGTTCACCGACAGGCCGTACTTCTTGTCGCTCAGCATCAGCCGGTAGATGTCTGCAACACAAGCACCCCTCCTCAGCATGTGCTCCTCTGTTTCACACTGCTCGCTGCTCTGTTTCACACTGCTCGCTGCAATCTCATAGACAAATGTTTGCAAGAGCTGCAACACTGAGAAAGGATGAATCCTAACTCAGATATCTAGAACACTACATCTACACGTACACTCCGTAAGATACCTAAGTGTGTATCACTCCCCCCCCTCTTTTCCTGTTCCCATCACAAATGGTACGTAGGAACACGATCGTTGCTAGGCCTCCATGTAAGCTCGAATGTCTCTAATGTTACCTTCAAGATCTTTTTTCGAGATATACCTAGGAGAAGATAATACAGTGGTCGACCCTTCTAGGAGCGTACACTCCTGGAATTTTTATAGTAAACAGTAACGTGATTTAGAACACCTCCACGGCAGTGATGCCACAGGAGCTGGATGACCATATCCGTGACTCCTCCATTCTAATTAAACAAACCTGTGACGAAACAAGCGTCTGATTTTCGGATATACTTGATTTCCTCTATCAGTTATATATGGGAAGGATCGAAACAAGGTCCCTGGGCTTAACGAAATTCCATTAGAACTGCAGATATGAGAGAGTCAGCCATGACAAAACTCTTTCATCTGGTGTACGGTATGAGACATCAGAAACACCGCCAAATTTCAAGAAGAAGGTAATACAATGCCATAAAGAACAGTAAAAAAAACGACGCACCTCAAAGGAGTTATCCGAATGGGACGGAAATCGGTAGACTGATATGCATGTACAGACAAACAAATGATTATAATTCCAGAAAAATGGGATGATTTATTGAAGAGAAAAAGCGTCACAAATTGAGCAAGCCAATAACGCGTTGGTTCACCTCTGGCCCTCATGCACGCAGTTACTCGGCTTGGTATTGATTGACAGAGTTGTTGGATGTCCTCCTAAGGGATATCGTGTCAGATTCTGTCCGACTAGCGCGTTAGATCGCCAAAGTCCCGAGCTGGTTGGAGGTCCCTGCCCATAATGCTCCAAACGTTCGCAATTGAGAGACCTGGCTATCTCGTTGGCCAGGGGAGGGTACGGGAATCTCGAAGACAAGCAGTCTCTCGCCGTGTGCAAGTGGACATTATTCTGCTGAAATGTAAGTTCAGGATGGCTTTCCATGAAGGGCAATCAAAGGGGAGTAGAATATCATCGATGTACCACCGAGCTGTAAGGGTGTCACGGATGACAACCAAAGAGCTCCTGCTATGAACAAATGGCACCACAGACAGTCACTCATGGTTATCGGGCCATATGGCAAGCGACAGTCAGGTTGGTATCCGACAGTTGTCTGGGCGTCTCCAGACACGTCTTCGGCCTGGAATCTCATTGACTGCAGTAGGATTATCTTCAGTGATGACTCCCGCTCCAAACTGAGCAATGATGCTCGGCGGAAGCGTGTCTGAAGACGTCCTTGACAGCTGTGGGATACCAACATGATTGTTTGCTGAACTACACGATTCACTTTTTTTACGTTCACCTTGATTATATACCTGAAATTTTGATTAATGTCACTGACGAACAAGGTGAATACTTTCACGAAGACATAATGACGATATCAGGGCCACTTGACTAGCAATATGGTTGGATACTACTGCTGATCACTTCACCGAGCAGCAGAACAATCAGTTCACTGGAGGAAAGCCGTAATAGATGCTTTATGGGCAGAGAAATGAAATAATCATCAGCTGACACGTGATACTCACTTAATCAAGAGGTTCCTGTTGAAAAAATTAAATTAGTGTTATAAAATTTCCATTTTATAACGATGTCATATTGTGACAAAACTACGTGACAGGAAAATCAAACTGAGGTGAGACATTGATTCTGTGCCCAAAACGCCATAGAATTAATCTCTCACATGACAGCCGGCCGGTGTGGCCGAGCGTTTCTAGGCGCTACAGTCTGGAACCGCGCGACCGCTACGGTCGCAGGTTCGAATCCTGCCTCGGGCATGGATGTGTATGTTAGGTTAGTTAGGTTTAAGTAGTTCTAAGTTCTAGGGGACTGATGACTTCAGCAGTTAAGTCCCATAGTGCTCAGAGCCATTTGAACCATTTTTTTGTCACATGACAAATAGTGGTAATAATATTTTTTCGTTGCCCTGTGTAATTACACATTTTAACTGACAGGCGAACTGGTTCTTGATTTCAAATCTAATTTTCCTGGGTGTAGCGTGTGACTAATTACGTTGATACAGTTATACTTCGTACACTGAGCTGCTACTTGCGAAACAATTCTTGGTGTCATGTCTTTAAAAGTGATGATCGGTAATGTGGTGAACCACCTCCATATACCCCAGTGATTCCCAAAGTGGTCTGTATCGACCTCCACGATCGATTCCACCTTCGATGGAGAAAAAGGGGTGCATTATATGCACTGAGGACAAAAATTAAGATATCTAGGAAAATTTGATAAGACACGTCAACCACAGTCAACCCCCAGAGCTCTGCTACGCCTTGCCATTCTCTGCGAAGCAGAAAGAGTATTTTATGCTGCGTGTGATGGGCCAGGAACCGCTTCGTCACACATCAAGAGATGTGTTAATTTTGAACACGACACAAACGGCACAACAAGGGCGGTCCACGAGAGTGGATCCCATTTAGGCAGGTTGCAACCAGAATTCCAGATTCTTCTCACAGAGTTGAAGCTCGCCCCTAAGTGTGTCACTCAAAATGGTTCAAATGGCTCTGAGCACTATGGGACTCAACTGCTGAGGTCATTAGTCCCCTAGAACTTAGAACTAGTTAAACCTAACTAACCTAAGGACATCACAAACATCCACGCCCGAGGCAGGATTCGAACCTGCGACCGTAGCGGTCTCGCGGTTCCAGACTGCAGCGCCTTTAACCGCACGGCCACTTCGGCCGGCTAAGTGTGTCACTGTTTGTCTCATCTGCTGAGAGAGGGGTGGAGCAAATTTTCATTTTCGTTCTCCTGCAGGCAACATAATGCGACATTATTAACAATTTTGCTAGCTTCACTTCATTAGTACTGTACATAGTCCTTCTTCGAGGAGTAGAAAGCGTATCTGGCACAGCCGGTGTTGGGCCTATAACCGTTTCGTCACACATCAAGAGATGTAATAAACTTGAACATGACACAAATGGCACAACAATGGAGACATACGGAAAACTGCAAGCTATCAAGGAACAACTGAATTTGTCAGCCATTGAAGAGGTTTTAAAAACTGCTCTACACAAACCTGCTTATGATACACCTGTACACAAAAGAGTACCTTTGAGCAGCAACACATTTCAAAGGCGTACTGCTGAAATGAGTTCTGATGCTGAAAGCATATTGTGTAATTATCCATTTCTCCATACAGCTGAGCGAATCAGCTTGCCTGATAATGATGCATTTTTACTGGCAATGTTCGTTTTGTTGTTGTTGTGGTCTTCAGTCCTGAGACTGGTTTGATGCAGCTCTCCATGCTACTCTATCATGTGCAAGCTTCTTCATCTCCCAGTACCTACCGCAACCTACATCCTTCTGAACCTGCTTAGTGTATTCATCTCTTCGTCTCCCTCTATGATTTTTACCCTCCACGCTGCCCTCCAATAGTAAATTGATGATCCCCTGATGCCTCAGAACATGTCTTACCAACCGATCCCTTCTTCTAGTCAAGTTGTGCCACAAACTTCTCTTCTCCCCAATCCTATTCAATGCTTCCTCATTAGTTATGTGATCTACCCATCTAGTCTTCTTCTGTAGCACCACATTTCAAAAGCTTCTATTCTCTTCTTGTCCAAACTATTTATCGTCCATGTTTCACTTCCATACATGGCTGCATCCATACAAATACTTTCAGAAATGACTTCCTGACACTTAAATCTATACTCGATGTTAACAAATTTCTTTTCTTCAGAAACGCTTTCCTTCCCATTGCCAGTCTACATTTTATATTCTCTCTACTTTGACCACCATCAGTTATTTTGCTCCGCAAATAGCAAAACACATTTACTAATTTAAGTGTCTCATTTCCTAATCTAATTCCCTCAGCATCACCCGACTTAATTCGACTACATTCCATTATCCTCATTTTGCTTTTGTTGATGTTCATCTTATATCCTCCTTTCAAGACACTATCCATTCCTTTCAACTGCTCTTCCAAGTCCTTTGCTGTCTCTGACAGAATTACAATGTCATCGGCGAACCTCAAAGTTTTTATTTCTTCTCCATGGATTTTAATACCTACTCCGAATTTTTCTTTTGTTTCCTTCACTGCTTGCTCAATATACAGATTGAATAACATCGGGGAGAGACTACAACCCTGTCTCACTCCCTTCTCAACCACTGATTCCTTTCATGCCCCTCAACTCTTATAACTGCCATTTGGTTTCTATACAAATTGTAAATAGCCTTTCGGTCCCTGTATTTTACCCCTGCCACCTTCAGAATTTGAGAGAGAGTGTTCCAGTCAACATTGTCAAAAGCTTTCTCTAAGTCTACAAATGCTAGAAACGTAGGTTTGCCCTTCCTTAATCTAGCTTCTAAGATAAGTCGTAGGGTCAGTATTGCCTCACGTGTTCCAACATTTCTACGGAATCCAAACTGATCTTCCCCGACGTCGGCTTCTACTAGTTTTTCCATTTGTCTGTAAAGTATTCGCGTTAGTATTTTGCAGCTATGACTTATTAAACTGATAGTTCGGTAATTTTCACATCTTTCAACACCTGCTTTCTTTGGGATTGGAATTATTATATTCTTCTTGCAGTTTGAGGGTATTTCGCCTGTTTCATACCTCTTGCTCACCAGATGGTAAAGTTTTGTCAGGACTGGCTCTCCCGAGGCCGTCAGTAGTTCTAATGGAATGTCGTCTACTCCGGAGGCCTTGTTTCGACTCAGGTCTTTCAGTGCTCTGTCAAACTCTTCACGCAGTATCGTATCTCCCATTTCATCTTCATCTACATCCTCTTCCATTTCCATAATATTGTCCTCAAGTACTTCGCCCTTGTGTAGACCCTCTATATACTCCTTCCACCTTTCTGCTTTCCCTTCTATGCTTAGATCTGGGTTTCCATCTGAGCTCTTGATGTTCATGCAAGTGGTTCTCTTTTCTCCAAAGGTCTCTTTAATTTTCCTGTAGGCAGTATCTATCTTAACCCTAGTGAGATAAGCCTCTACATTCTTATATTTGTCCTCTAGCCATCCCTGCTTAGCCATTTTGCACTTCCTGTCGATCTCATTTTTGAGACGTTTGTATTCCTTTTTGCCTGGTTCATTTACTGCATTTTTATATTCTCTCCTTTCATCAATTAAATTCAATATATCCTCTGTTACCCAAGGATTTCTATTAGCCCTCGTCGTTTTACCTACTTGACCCTCTGCTGCCTTCATCCCTGAGAGTTACCCATTCTTCTTCTACTGTATTCTTTCCCCCATTTCTGTCAATTGTTCCCTTATGCTCTCCCTGAAGCTCTGTACAACCTCTGGTTCTTTCAGTTTATCCAGGTCCCATCTCCTTAAATTGCCACCTTTTTGCAGTTTCTTCAGTTTTAATCTACAGATCATAACCAATCGAGTGTGGTCAGAGTCCACATCTGCCCCTAGAAATGTCTTACAATTTAAAACCTGGTTCCTAAATCTCTGTCTTACCATTATATAATCTATCTGAAACCTTTTAGTATCTCCAGGGTTCTTCCATGTATACAACCTTCTTTCGTGATTCTTGAACCAAGTGTTAGCTATGATTAAGTTATGCTCTGTGCAAAATTCTACCAGGCGGCTTCCTCTTTCATTTCTTAGCCCCAATCCACATTCACCTACTACGTTTCCTTCTCTCCCTTTTCCTACTACCGAATTCCAGTCACCCATGACTATTACATTTTCGTCACCCTTCACTATCTGAATAATTTCTTTTATTTCATCATATATTTATTTCTTCATCATCTGCAGAGCTAGTTGGCATATAAACTTGTACTACTGTAGTAGGCATGGGCTTCGTATCTATCTTTTCCACAATAATGCGTTCACTATGCTGTTTGTAGTAGCTTACCTGCTTTCCTATTTTCCTATTCATTATTAAACCTACTCCTGCATTACCCCTGTTTGATTTTGTGTTTATAACCCTGTAGTCACATGACCAGAAGTCTTGTTCCTCCTGCCACCGAACTTCACTAATTCCCTCTATATCTAACTTTAACCTATCCATTTCCCTTTTTAAATTTTCTAACCTACCTGCCCGATTAAGGGATCTGACATTCCACGCTCCGATCCATAGAACACCAGTTTTCTTTCTGCTGATAACGACGTCCTCTTGAGTAGTCCCCACCCGGAGATCCAAATGGGGGACTATTTTACCTCCGGAATATTTTACCCAAGAGGACGCCGTCATCATTTAACCATACAGTAAAGCTGCACGGCCTCGGGAAAAATTACGGCCGTAGTTTCCCCTTGCTTTCAGCCGTTCGCAGTACCAGCACAGCGAGGCCGTTTTGGTTAGTGTTACAAGGCCAGATCAGTCAGTCATCCAGACTGTTGCCCTTGCAACTACTGAAAAGGCTGCTGCCCCTCTTCAGGAACCACACGTTTGTTTGGCCTCTCAACAGGTACCCCTCCGTTGTGGTTGCACCTACGGTACGGCTATCTGTATCGTTGAGGCACGCAAGCCTCCCCACCATCGGCAAGGTCCATGGTTCATGGGGGGGGGGGGGGGTTAGTTTTTTTTCTGGTCATCAGGCTACTGACTGGTTTGATGCGGCCCGCCACGAATTCCTTTCCTGTGCTAACCTCTTCATATCAGAGTAGCACTTGCAACCTACGTCCTCAATTATTTGCTTGACGTATTCCAATCTCTGTCTTCCTCTACAGTTTTTGTCCTCTACAGCTCCCTCTAGTACCATGGAAGTCATTCCCTCATGTCTTAGCAGATGTCCTATCATCCTGTCCCTTCTCTTTATCAGTGTTTTCCACATACTCCTTTCCTCTCCGGTTCTGCGTAGAACCTCCTCGTTCCTTACCTTATCAGTCCACCTAATTTTCAACATTCGTCGATAGCACCACATCTCAAATGCTTCGATTCTCTTCTGTTCCGGTTTTCCCACAGTCCATGTTTCACTACCATACAATGCTGTACTCCAGACGTACATCCTCAGAAATTTCTTCCTCAAATTAAGGCCGGTACTTGATATTAGTAGACTTCTCTTGGCCAGAAATGCCTTTTTTGCCATAGCGAGTCTGCTTTTGATGTCCTCCTTGCTCCGTCCGTCATTGGTTATTTTACTGCCTAGGTAGCAGAATTCCTTAACTTCACTGAATTGGTGACCATCAATCCTGATGTTAAGTTTCTCGCTGTTCTCATTTCTACTACTTCTCATTACCTTCGTCTTTCTCCGATTTACTCTCAAACCATACTGTGTACTCATTAGACTGTTAATTCCGTTCAGCAGATCATTTAATTCTTCTTCACTTTCACTCAGGATAGCAATGTCATCAGCGAATCGTATCATTGATATCCTTTCACCTTGTATTTTAATTCCACTCCTGAACCTTTCTTTTATTTCCATCATTGCTTCCTCGATGTACAGATTGAAGAGTAGGGGCGAAAGGCTACAGCCTTGTCTTACACTCTTCTTAATACGAGCACTTCGTTCTTGATCATCCACTCTTATTATTCCCTCGTGGTTGTTGTACGTATTGTATATGACCCGTCTCTCCCTATAGCTTACCCCAACTTTTTTCAGAATCTCGAACAGCTTGCACCATTTTATATTGTCGAACGCTTTTTCCAGGTCGACAAATCCTATGAAAGTGTCTTGATTTTTCTTTAGCTTTGCTTCCATTATTAGCCGTAACGTCAGAATTGCCTCTCTCGTCCATTTACATTTCCTAAAGCCAAACTGATCGTCACCTAGCACATTCTCAATTTTCTTTTCCATTCTTCTGTATATTATTCTTGTAAGCAGGTTCGATGCATGAGCTGTTAAGCTGATTGTGCGATAATTCTCGCACTTGTCAGCTCTTGCCGTCTTCGGAATTGTGTGGATGATGCTTTTCCGAAAGTCAGATGGTATGTCGCCAGACTCATATATTCTACACACCAACGTGAATAGTCGTTTTGTTGCCACTTCCCCCAATGATTTTAGAAATTCTGATGGAATGTTATCTATCCCCTCTGCCTTACTTGACCGTAAGTCCTCCAAAGCTATTTTAAATTCCAATTCTAATACTGGATCCCCTATCTCTTCTAAATCGGCTCCTGTTTCTTCTTCTATCACATCAGACAAATCTTCACCCTCAGAAAGGCTTTCAATGTATTCTTTCCACCTATCTGCTCTCTCCTCTGCATTTACCAGTGGAATTCCCGTTGCACTCTTAATGTTACCACCGTTGCTTTTAATGTCACCAAAGGATGTTTTGACTTTCCTGTATGCTGAGTCTGTCCTTCCGACAGTCATATCTTTTTCGATGTCTTCACATTTTTCCTGCAGCCATTTCGTCTTAGCTTCCCTGCACTTCCTATTTATTTCATTCCTCAGCGACTTGTATTTCTGTATTCCTGAAGTATTTCTTCTGTTACCCATGGTTTCTTCGCAGCTACCTTCTTTATACCTATGTTTTCCTTCCCAAGTTCTGTGATGGCCCTTTTTAGAGATGTCCATTCCTCTTCACCTGTACTGCCTACTGCGCTATTCCTTATTGCTGTATCTATAGCGTTAGAGAACTTCTAACGTATCTCGTCATTCCTTAGTACTTCCGTATCCCACTTCTTTACGTATTGATTCTTCCTGACTAATGTCTTGAACTTCAGCCTACTCTTCATCACTACTATATTGTGATCTGAGTCTATATCTGCTCGTGGGTACGCCTTACAATCCAGTATCTGATTTCGGAATCTCTGTCTGACCAGTATGTAATCTAATTGAAATCTTCCCGTATCTCCCGGCCTTTTCCAAGTGTACCTCCTCCTCTTGTGATTCGTGAACAGGGTATTCACTATTCCTAGCTGAAACTTGTTACAGAACTCAATTAGTCTTTCTCCTCTTTCATTCCTTGTCCCAAGCCCATATTCTCCTGTAACGTTTTCTTCTACTCCTTCCCCTACAACTGCATTCCAGTCGCCCATGACTATTAGATTTTCGTCCCCCTTTACATGCTGCATTACCCTTTCAATATCCTCATACAATCTGTTCGTCTTCAGCTTTGTTATGGACCAAGAAATCAATGAATAACTGGTCTTCGCGAAAAGTGTGACACCAGACACCAAAGATGAATCAATATTTAATGTTTTGAAAGATTATTTCATGGAAAAAGCGATCCGTTTGTGCAACATAATATTAGGGATAGAAGATGGAGCACCAGCCGCATACGGGCGCTGTCGTGGATTTATAAACCATGTAAAACTAAATGCGCTGGGGATGATTGCAATATATTGCGTCGTCTATCAACAACATTTATCTGTTAAAAATCTAGGTGGTAGATTGAATCAGTCTTTTGAATTTTTCGTTAATGTAGTAAACAAAATTCAAAGCAAAGCGTTGAATTCTAGATTATTTACGCGGTTATATGAAGAAAATGATGAGAGCTTCGATTCATCGCTCCTCACTGATGTGCACTGACTGTCAAAAGGCTTATGATTGACAAGATTTTTCTCACCTTTTGATACTGTGTTAGAATTTTTGGATGCGACAGATCCAATTTTAAAAGAAAATTTAATCACGTGGAAACGTGCCATTGTTTATTAAACATATTTGCTCATTAAATTTAATGAGGTTAACATGCAATTACATGGTGAAACACAAAATTTAATAAATACAAAGTCCATCGTTTCAGCTTTTCTTGCCAGAATGAAACTAATGAAGCAAAATATTGGCTGGCGCGAATTTTCTCAATTTATCATAGACAAACTGCCAGTATGATGATGTTTCAAGCTACATTTAAATGTTCTTCTCACACACTTTGAAACTAAGTTTGAAGGTGTTTTGACTATGGAAATACAGTGTATTATCAGTCCATAAAGTGATATTGAGGAAAGGGATGTCGTATTGCATGAAGAACTAATCGGAATAAGCACTAACGAAGAACTCAAGGTACTGTTTGGAAAGGGGTATCAGCAATTCTGGCTTCAGAGAGAGACATACCTGTTAGTTATCGCATAGGCCTATTGGGCTGTTATAGACTACCGCAAGAATGTTTTGATAACTTTTCAGCCTTCATACCTCGTGCAAAGCGGTTTCAGCACGGTTGCCAATCTTCTTTCACACAAATATAAAGAAACGCATTGTAAGTCACTGAATCAATGACCGAAGAGATTTAATGTTAAACTAACTAAATTGACACCGAATACTTAAAATTTGCTAATGAAGTACCAGATTCATCCCTCCCTTTAAAAGCATTTATATATTAATTGTATTAGATTTGCATTTTGTGTCGTTTAGTTACATAAATGCATAAAACTTGCATTTTTATTTTTTAAGTTTTTCACTCTGAACTTCTACAGTTAAACCTATCAAAGCGAGTAGAACTGTATCAGTCTTAAAAAACACGTTTCAAGTTGATGAATTTGTAGAAATTTAATGTATGAAAGAGAGGTAGTCTACTCTACGAGACAAAACATTTGGGGACATCAGATACACACCACTTTGTAATTTTGTGAGTTCTGGGACTCTAACCCAAACACGTCCAGTTGATGGATTGACCGTACTTACGAAAACATTTGCAAATGACGTGACAGACAACACTGGCGACAATCGAAACTAAATAAGGGGATGTTTTCATCCATACAATGACAGCCAATGTCGTAAAAGAACATCTTTCGGACAGTTTATCACGGTGTTGATATTAGTAGTGTATTTTCTACCGCATTAGTGTTTTCTAAAACAGATATGTTAAAAAGTAGTTATAAATTTGACCGAGATAACTACATGGCCCACGGAGCAATGTTTACTCTGTTTCTTCTTTCCCATTTAGTTTCAGAACTGTCTCTCTGATTATCTAGCTGCTAACAAGTAAATCTAGCTGTTTAATTGGGCAGCAGCTGTTTCCTCGGCATACAATTCCATCTGGCACCACATTCGCGTTAGTTGTGCGAGCACGTCGCAGTCCGCGTTGTGTAACTAACATCCCATGAACGGAGATCGAAAAATAGTGTTAACGTGGAAACCAACAGCTGCCAATAAGCCGATAACTCAACAGGCGCTGGTAAAATGTACACACGAGCCGGCCGCTAATTACGATTTACTGATCACAAATGGAGACTCACCCCTGCGGCAGGCACCAACATGGAACACGATTGTCTGTTTTAGTTTATTAAAAGAATTTTGAAAGAATGCAATTCGCTTCCAAAAAAAGAAAAGAAATAAATAAATTAGGCTTTAAATGTCTATCAGAAGTTTCAAACATGGTCTCGTAAAAGTAATAGTATGGGATTAGAAATAAGAGATGGAATTTACCTACATCATTTATTGTTTGTTGATGATCAAGTAGTCGTAGCACAAGATGGGGAGGATGCTAATTATATGTGCAATCAACTAGCAGTAGCATACAAAACTTGGGGTTTGAAGATTAATTACCACAAAACAGAATACTTGACTAATGATTCAGATGAGCTATACATTGAAGGAAAGAAAATCGAAAAGATAAACACTTTCTGTTATTTAGGATCCATTTTAGAAATCGAGGGAAAATCAGAGTCAGAAATCAATAAAAGAATTAGTAGCGGACGGAGGGTCATTGGGATGCTTAACTCAGTCTTATGAAGCAGGAATGTAATGAGCAGAACTAAAAAATTAATATACAAATCCATATTAGAAGTGTGCTTCTGTATGGAACGGAGGCCTGGACTATTAACATCAAGCACATTAAAAAATTACAAGCTCTAGAGATGGACTTCTGGAGAAGATCGGCAAGAATCTCCAGGAAAGGAAAGATAAGGAACAGCGAAATAATAAGGAGAATGGAAATAAAAGAAAGAATATATGACGTAATGGATAGGAAGAAATTACAGTGGTACGGGCATGTACGACGAATGGAGAAAACCAGAATACCAAAATTGATACTGGAGTGGGAACCGGAGGGGAGAAGAAGAAGAGGACGACCTATGACCACCTGGCTCCAAAATGTAGAGCACACAATGAGGAGAATGGGCGCAGTGGAAGAGGACACACAAGATCGAAACACCTGGAGAAATATTTTGAAAATATAGTTTAAGAACGTTTATTGTTTGTATTGTAATTTCCAAGTAAATTATTATGTTGGATATAAGCCTCTGTAATGAGGAAAAGCTCAAAATAATAATAAAGAAGTTTCAAACGATGAATTATCGTACATCGAATTTCTCAGATTTTGTTCTTCGTTTCGAAATCAATTGTTTCAGAACTTTAATATGAAATTTTGCTGCTGCTCAAATTTGAAGATATTTTTAGTGGTGACCACCTTATTTTCACAGCATCTTGAAACTGAAACCGAGCGAGGATTCGCAGCAGCTAACGCACTAGAATTTGGAGAGAACGTCGCTCATATCGCAATGCCATCATCGCAATTGAAGTTTTCCGAAGTTTCTCTATGTCGATTAAAATACGAGGTTGACCAGTCCTTGCCCAAATCAAGACTGTGCTTTGCCTTTAGTGATCGCGTTGTTGGCGCGACGTTTTGACTTGGGAAAGCGAAGTTAGACTTGATCAAACACAATTTGCGAGCTGATTTAATCATACATAATTGATAACGTTTATACGATAGTGGAACCGGTCGATGTTAGCAGTGTACGGAACTGTGCAAATTCCGACTGCCCCAGAATCTTCATTTATTTACGAATTGTCTGCTATACGACAGTAAGAAGCCGTTTGCAAAATCTTTGATATCCTATGGTTTCTCCTGCGTGTTTGAAACCCACCAAAAGAGTTATCCCCCTCAGTCAAAAGGAAACAACTCGGCGATGTGGTCCAGAAGATCGTGCGATCCTGACGGCAAGCGACCGAAGGCACCACTGAACGGTATTCTCTCATTTCTGTATTGCAGTACTTTCTGAAAGGATAAGTCTACAACGCTACTGGGAACCGAACCCACTAACTGTATGATTCGTTTAGCAGTCAGTTATGGTGACGATTACATCGACAAAAGACGTGTCAAAAATGAAGTTGATACACATGAATATCGAAAAATATTTTAAAATACAGTGTGACTATATTTTTAAAAGTTTAAATGTATCATAGGATTTTGCTGCTATTTATTCCAATAATGTAATTTTATAAATAATAATCAATATTTTATTTATTTCAAAACATCTGTTTATAACCCTCAATATGCTTTACTTGCTTCTCAGTATCCTAGTTCCAGCCCCTAGGAAGGCACCATCCCTTTCATCTATCGAATGGACTGCTTCAAAGTTCACCCAGAGACAAGAAACAAGTTCTATGCATAGGTTGTTTCAAATCGAGAATAAGGCATGGACTGTAGAAAACGTGATGCAATATTTTCCGATAGTAATAGTTCATGACATTTCCCATGTGCAGCGAGCGTTTCCGTGGGGAATAAATACTTCAGATCCAGGAAAGCGGTGCCCATTTTCGTGCGTTACACTGGGTAGTTTTCGCATGAAACCACAAAACTGCTGTGACATATGTTCCATATTGAACTTTCTAATTCGTGATGACGCATTGGCGGTCACAGGCAAATTTAATTATCAGCTCTGGCTAAAAGTCACAAGTTTCACCGGTACCGAATACTTGACCTCGAAATCGAATCTTAGTTTCAGTAAGGGTGCAGGAAAACTCTTAAAAACTATGTGCATGGCTTGATGTATCTTGGGAGTGTCGGGAGGGAGGGGGGCGTGGGGGGAGGGGGGGGGGGGTTGGGGAGCAGACCGTGTTACATAGTCTAGAAAAAAAGTTATTTTAATAGCGGACAAACTGATTTCGTCCGAATTAAAGTTAACCTTAGTATTACAGCTCTTTACCATTGTCCTACATAGAATAGCGCCAATTCACTTCAGGGACAAGAAGTTTCTTTTTTATTTTTATTTTACCTCGGAATCTAGCCGTCAGATCCGGACGTTGTATTAATTCACGAATCTTGTATGATCAGATTTTTTACAAGTAAGGGTTTTTAGATTGACATCTAAAAATAACGGACTGTTCTTGAGATTTGTGGATGATAGCGATACTTTGCTTAGAAGGACCAAAAGCACCCATTAATAGGAGCATGTAGCGAACGATGTTTGTCACATTAATATGACCACCTGTCAAAAGCCTGAATAACCAACTTTTGCAGCGCAGGCGAGTCATTGAGGTTCTGGAAGATACCAGAAGGGATGTGGAGCCATGACTACTCCAGTACTGTGCCCAACTGCGCCATGTTTCTCGGTTGAGAACCCATGATGCATACAGTGCCATTGAGGAGGTCCCGTAGATTATCGATTGAGTTTAAATCCGGGAACTCTGGTGGCCAAGTAAGTACGGTAAACTCATCCTGGTGCTCTTTGGACCGCGTACGTAGACTGCGAGCCGTGTGACAGGTAGCACTGTTCTGCTGGTAGATGCCATCGTACCGAGGAAAAACAAACTGTATGTACAGGTGGACATGGTTCCCAAGGATAGATGGATACTTGTGTTGATCCATTCTGTCTTCCAGAACGACGAGATCACCCAGGGAATGCAACGAAAACATTCCCCATACGACACTGCTCCGTCCTCCGACCTGGATCATTCAGAAGATTGTTGCAGGATGTTTGCTTTTATATGTATCACACCGTACACGCCAACGGCCATCTGTGCGATGGAGCAAATAACGTGATTCCTCTCAAAAGGCCATTTGTCCCGACACAGTGGACATCCAGTTGCGGTATTGGCGTGAAAATTCCAGCCTTCGTTGTCGTTGAACAGCAGTCAGCAAGAGACGCCTGCTGCGGAGGTCCATACGCAGCAAAGTTCACTGAACGGTCATTGAGGAGACACAATTGGTAGCCCCTTGGCTGACACGAGTGGTCAGTTGCTCAACAGTTGCACATCTATTCGCCCGTCACATCCACACCCATGTCATCTACGGCCCGTGGTACGCCGCAGTTGCCTCCGCGCCACTTTTCGACAGCGCCATTTTGCCATACCTGGTATGCTTCAACCACTGCGACATGCTAATGGTTTACAGCCTTAGCCGTTTCGGAAATGCTTCCATCCTTGGGCCAAAAGTAGATGATCACGCTCTTTTGTAAAAATCGTTCCCTTTCCGTATTACGAAAAGGACTGCACTGTTTTTCCGCGTCCCTCGGGACAGTTTATATACCCTCCACTGCCAGTGCTGCCGCCTGTAAGTGGTTAATACACGCTAATGTCGAACATAGGTTCAAATGGTTCTGAGCACTATGGGACTTAACATCTGCCGGCCGGGGTAGCCGAGCGGTTCTAGGAGCTACAGTCTGGAACCGCGCGACCGTTGCGGTCGCAGGTTCTAATCCTGCCTCGGGCATGGATGTGTGTGATGTCCTTAGGTTAGGTAGGTTTAAGTAGTTCTAAGTTCAAGGGGACTGATGACCTCAGAAGTTGAGTCCCATAGTGATCGGAGCCATTTGAACCAACTTAACATCTGAGGTCATCAGTCCCCTAGAACTTACAAGGGGAAGGCCTCAGACACGGCCAACCGATTCGGCTCAAATTTGGCAGGTCGCTTGTGTACAACCTAAAACGAAGGCCTCTAAGATATTTTGGGTTAACACCACGCAATTTTGAGAAAATCACCCCTAAAGGTCATGACGAGCAACCTCATTTTGTTAGTTACAGTTCGTTGCAGTTGTTCGTGGCGTGGCGCCCGTTGAAGTTCATTATTGATCCATTCACTCAGTTTTTTCATTACAGAGGGAGGCTAACCCGCTGACCGAACACACTGAGCTACCGTGCCGGCTACCTTGGCCGTTGCGCTATCGGCGCAGTCGGCGAAAATCGTTTACCGTGTGGGTATAGAAGTGACAGCTCTAAAATTTTCTTACCTCGATGCGTTTTCGGACCCCATACCTGATGAAATGCTCTATTTACAATTATCTATCGATCCCGCCAATTCTGAGTCGATTGCTTGTCATAACCTTTAGGGGTGATTTTCTCAAAAACGCGGGGGTGTTGACCCGAAATATCTTAGATTCCTTCGTTTTAGGTTGTACACAGGCGGCCTGCCAAATTTGAGCCGAACCGGTTGGCTGTGTCTAAGGCCTTCCCCTTGTTAGAACTACTTAAACCTAACCAACCCAAGGACATCACACACATCCATGCCCGAGGCAGGATTCGAAACTGCGACCGAAGCGGTCGCGCGTTTCCAGACTGAAGCGCCTAGAACTGCTCGGCTACTGCAGCCGGCGAGGGTCACGTTAATGTGAGTGCACTGTGTATTTACGAACTGTTTAACAAAGACTGCAGGCATCTTCTGTTTGCGTTTTCAATAGGCTTTTGCTAGAGTTGATGGCTATTCATGACCAACAGGTGGTTTCCAATACAGGCTTGAAGATTGGTACTATTTTCTGCAAGAATAATATGTGTCAAGCTTACTGTCTTATGCGAATGTAATTCACTGTAATCAGTGGAAAAGTAGCCAGTAATATTGATATGCTAGTCATGGGTGAGTACTTTAGGTCAGTTTGACCGCTGAAGGATCTTCCCTCATTAAAATTTTGTTGGACTTACGGAAGTAAGTAAAAATAAATGGGAAGATTATAAAAATTTCTACCCGTTCTATGTACATCAAAACACTGAGTTTGAGTCTGCATAATTTTGACGCTAAAGAATGGAAACGCTTCCTTAATTCTAAGTACGAGAGCGATACTGTTGTTCTACACCTACATCCACGTACGTACGCCAAAAGACAGCCATGTTAAGTACGTACGGTACTCAGCGTGGTAGCGCATGTGTCTTCAGGTTACAATCGCGTGTGGAACGCGGAAAGAATGGCTCCTTAAAAGCTGCTGTACTAATTAGTCGAATTCTTTCTTCACGGTATGACACACAGAGAGACGAAGAATATCTCTAGATGCTTCACCTCGTACTGGCTCCTGAAATTTGGTATGGATTTTGTGGGATTATTATGCAGTCTACCATCTCCGGTTTTTGACATTCTGTGAGTCAAAAAACATGTGACCATTGTTTGTATGTGTCTGAAATCCCCACTTCACTTGGTCCCGTCTGGTATGGGTCCCGCACACAGTGGCAATATTCTAAGACGTCACGCTCAAATTATTTGTAAGCAGTCTCCTTTGTAGTCTGACCACGTCCTCCCAATATCCTGCCAACGAACCGATGCCTGTCAACTGCTTTCCCTACAACTGAGCCTAAGCGATTGTTCCATACTGTCTTATCCAGGTATGTGTGTCGCTGACAGATTCTAATTGTTGTGGATTGACAGGAGACCAACCCACTAAATTTAGAGGAAGCCGAAAGGCACGCGTTTAAGCTCACGCAGGCTGGCGTGAGGTCTGGAACAGGACAAAGAAATTAGAACTTAGAAAAACGGACGCAGATGGTGGAATACTTAACTTTAATCCATTAATGTTCAACGTAGCTCTTGTCTGTACATTATTTACAATATCAATAGCAACTGATAATGGTGCCTTGCTAGGTCGTAGCAAATGACGTAGCTGAAGGCTATGCTAACTATCGTCTCGGCAAATGAGAGCGTATTTTGTCAGTGAACCATCGCTAGCAAAGTCGGCTGTACAACTGGGGCGAGTGCTAGGAAGTCTCTCTAGACCTGCCGTGTGGCGGCGCTCGGTCTGCAGTCACTGATAGTGGCGACACGCGGGTCCGACGTATACTAACGGACCGCGACCGATTTAAAGGCTACCACCTAGCAAGTGTGGTGTCTGGCGGTGACACCACACTCATTGTGAATTTTTTTTTCATTTTTTGAAGTCCAGAATTTTAAACTTCAGTACATTTAATGTAAAGTGCCAAGTTTTGTACCAGTTAGAAACTTTACCAAGATCTTGTTGAATGTTTCTGCAGCCGTTTCTCAGACTAGTATTATGAGGAACTGCATCATCTGATATTATCCTTGCGACGTAAGTGACTGCTTTCTCACCGCTTGGAACGCTAGTATCGCTCCAGCTGTCAAATTGTAACAACTTTCGCAACAGAGAGTGTCGTGACTGTATTATTACACTGCGATAGCACATCTTCAGATACGCTAATTCACTCACTATGTACTGTAGTAAAAGTAGGTCGGACGTCTGTACACGTTAAGTTGGACTGACAGTAAACCTATTTTGTCGGTTTCGGAATGATTTGTATTATATTAAGTTATGAAGTTTTTCATACAGTAATCCATTTGAGGCGCTCAGAATCATAAGGGCCTGAAGCACATCACCGTCGATTGTGAGACAATAGCATTTATTCATGCTCCTGAAATCTGTTGTTGTTGTCGTGAGTCAGGTTTATCTGTGCTGTAAGCCCACACTGCGAACATGAAAATTCACAAAAAAGCTGTATCACTGTTTTCTCTGATATCCACTTAAATGTGAGATCGACGGCGCTGTGCTTTAGACCCTTATGGATCTCAGCGCCTCATTTGTATTCTAGTCAAGTGACCCTGTTGATAGATATTACTATTTGAGATTATTCATTTTGACAAACGGCAGTTCGTGTTTGGAGTTTGTTGTTTATTGTGCGGTAATCGGCTTTCGTGTGCAGTGCAAACACGAACTATGTTGAATCTATTTTAAATGCTAATGGAAAAATGAAGCTGTGAGGCCAGGTCGTGAGTCGTGCTGGGGTAGATCAGTTGGTAGAGCACTTGCCCGTGAAAGGCAAAGGTCCGGAATTCGAGTCTCGGTCCGGCATACACCTTTAATCTGCCAGGAAGTTTCATATCAGCGCACACTCCGCTGCAAAGTGAAAATCTCATTCTGGGAACAGAAGAGTAACTTACCAGAAAAAGTTAGCCTCAAAGGAACTAGAGTCTCCGAGAACAGATCCTTTGATTGAGAGAGAGATGAAATTAAATAAGCCTGATTACAAGCGAATATTTAATAAGGAAGTGCACGTTGTTTTGTGGGTGCAGAGTAAGAATATCTGACTTTCAGCCGGGAAGTACATTCGTGAACTAATACATCTGTTAGGGATCTTGTACATTTGCCCGAAAAAAACGGAAAAGCATGAAAACTACCACTTATACAAAAATGTGAAACGGAGAGTAGCAAAAGCTTACACACTATTGCCTAAATTTAGTTATGTGAAAAACAACAAAATTCCACGACAACAATTATTTCTTTTGTCAGATTAGTTATGCATCTTATTATCATTATTATTATTATTATTATTATTATTATTATTATTACTGACAGCGGTTGTAGTTGTATGGACTTGTTGAGAAGCATAATTTGTATATAGCAGATGCTATCAATTTCACACTCTCAAATTTACCTGAATCTAAAAATCTGTGAACTGCCAGAATGTATATTCACGAGCTGCCACTGCTCGTATGGTTAAAATTAGAGCTAACTCTGCTGCCATTTCGTATAGAATCTGACATGGATCCTATGCTGATGAGAGTAACGCGATATGTAAGACAGATGTGTGGCGCTCGGCTGGTAGCACTGTAGGGCAGAAAGGCGAGCCGGCCGTGGTAGGCTCAGCAGCGGCAGCGGCGGCGGCGGCCGCGCGGGTCGATGTATCGATTGTCGACGCCGCGGGCCCGCCGCGCCGCCCAATTAATCTGCGGCACAATGGCCCGTCACCAGGGCAGCCCGGCAGCGCGCTGGGCCAGCAACAGGTAGAGGGGCGGCCCAGCCCGCGGACAGGGGAGCTCACCGAGGCTATAGTCCTCCGGGATTTTATTCAGATCTCGATGAGATGATGTACACCTGGTTTAGATGAGACAAGATCATGTTGTGTAAAGGTAGGATGAAGCAAACAGCTTGGTGGAATGACACAGTCAAGGCAGCCTGTAAAAGGAAAAAGAAGGCGTATCAAAAATGGCTACATACTAGAACTCAGGTAGACAGAGAAAGTTATGTTGAAGAAAGAAACAAAGCCAAACAGATAATTGCAGCATCCAAGAAGAAATCTTGGGAAGACTTTGGAAACAGGTTAGAGACTTTGGGTCAAGAAGCTGGAAAACCATTCTGGAGTGTAATTAGCAGTCTTCGAAAGGGAGGTAAGAAGGAAATGACAAGTATTTTTGACAGGTCAGGTAAGCTGCTGGTGAATCCTGTTGATGCCTTGGGCAGATGGAGGGAATATTTTGAAGAGTTGCTCAATGTAGGTGAAAATACGATCAGTAACGTTTCACATTTCGATGTACAATGGGATAGGAATGATGATGGAAATAGGATCACATTTGAGGAAGTGGAGAAACTGGTCAATAGATTGCAGTGCAATAAAGTGGCTGGAGTGGATGAAATTAAGTCGGAACTCATCAAATACAGTGGAATGTCAGGTCTTAAATGGCTATACAGGATAATTGAAATGGCGTGGGAGTCGGGACAGGTTCCATCAGACTGGACGAAAGTAGTAATCACACCAATCTTTAAACATGGAAACAGAAAAGATTGTAACAACTGCAGAGGTACCTCTTTAATGAGCGTTGTGGGTAAAATCTTCTCAGGTATTGTTGAAAGGATAGTGCGAGTATTAGTTGAGGACAAATTGGATGAAAATCAGTGTGGGTTTAGGCCTCTTAGAGGTTGTCAGGACCAGATCTTTAGCTTACGGCAAATAATGTGGAAGTGTTACGAGTGGAACAGGGAATTGTATCTATGCTTTACAGATCTAGAAAAGGCATATGACCGGGTTCCTAGGAGGAAGTTATTGTCTGTTCTACGAGATTATGGAATAAAGAGACAAACTTTTGCAAGCAATTAAAGGTCTTTACATAGATAGTCAGGCAGCAGTTAGAGTTGACGGTAAATTGAGTTCATGGTTCAGAGTAGTTTCAGGGGTAAGACAAGGCTGCCACCTGTCTCCACTGTTGTTCATATTATTTATGGATCATATGTTGAAAACAATAGACTGGCTGGGTGAGATTAAGATATGTGAACACAAAATAAGCAGTCCCGCATATGCGGATGACTTAGCTTTGATGGAAGATTCGATTGAAAGTTTGCAAAGTAGAATTTCAGAGCTAGATCAGAAATGTAAGGACTATGGTATGAAGATTAGCATCTCCAAAACGAAAGTAATGTCAGTGAGAAAGAGATATAAACGGATTGAGTGCCAAATAGGAGAAACAAAGTTAGAACAGGTGGACGGCTTCAAGTACTTAGGATGCATATTCTCACAGGATGGCAACGTAGTGAAAGATCTGGAAGCGAGGTGTAGCAAAGCTAATGCAGTGAGCGCTCAGCTACGATCTACTCTCTTCTGCAAGAACGAAGTCGGTGCCAAGACTAAGTTATCTGTGCACCGTTCAATCTTTCGACCAACTTTGTTGTATGGAAGCGAAAGCTGGGTGGATTCAGGTTACCTTAGCAATAAGGTTGAGGTTACGGATATGAAAGTAGCTAGGATGATTGCAGGTACTAGTAGATGGGAACAATGGCAGCAGGGTGTCCACAATGAGGAAATCAAAGAAAAAGTGGGAATGAGCTCTATAGATGTAGCAGTAAGGGCGAACAGGCTTAGATGGTGGGGTCATGTTACACGCATGGGAGAAGCAAGGTTACCCAAGAGACTCATGGGTTCAGCAGTAGAGGGTAGGAGGAGTCGGGGTAGACAAAGGAGAAGGTACCTGGATTCGGTTAGGAATGATTTTGAAGTAATAGGCTTAACATCAGAAGAGACACCAATGTTAGCACTGAATAGGGGATCATGGAGGAATTTTATAAGGGGACTATGCCCCAGACTGAACGCTGAAAGGCATAATCAGTCTTAAATGATGATGATAATGAAAGATCATGTCAGCCGTAAGTTGCACTTTTCTCAAATGACGTCCTGAAAGTCATAGATCGAGGCTGTAGAATGTAGGAGACTTCCAGCGATTCTACAGTTGATTACGATGTGTAAGTGCAGCCTCAGGTAACGACTTGGGCGCATAACGACGTTTTCAGGGGGGGGGGGGGGGGTTGACTACAAGAGAAAGAAGACTGAGGGGTCCTCCCCTTGAAAGTCAAGGGAAAAAGTGTTCAAAAACTACAGCTTTTAACCTGTTTTGAAACTTAAAAATGTGGAACAATTGCTTCACTATCATTCACATTTTTACTCTGATCGAGGTGTAGATGTTCAGAAAAATTCAAGAAAGCTCACTTTTCACTGCCTAAGTAAATGCAGAAAAACTAATTAATTTCATCAATTAGTTTGATCCATTTACCACCTGAAGACGATGGGTGAACAACAAAATACTTTGTGCTTATCAAGTCAGACGACTGATATAGAAATCGTCTGTATTTTCTAATTTAACTTCACAGTCACAGCATCAAAAACAGTCCACTATGTACGAGAAGGCGTAAAAATTTATGAGTAATCTCACATAATGTTGCTTTAGTAACATTAATTCCGAAATTAACTAACGTAAGAACAAAAAGCACTGGTCAGTGTAATACGCAAGGAGCACTTACATGTTGTCTTCTGTTTTTTTTTTTGGAGAAGAAAGACGTTATTTTTGAAACCCGTTTCATGTGGCACAAATCTGAAAAACTGCACTGATAAGACGAACGTCCCCTTCACACTACGTTACCGCTGGCGGATCATTGTTTGCAACAGGGGCCTTCACGTGAGACCAGTCGGTGGTGTATTTGACCGGCCAAGCCTCTCATCGCCGCTTATGAAAAGTCCGCACGTGACAGCGTACTATAGTTCAAT
Source organism: Schistocerca americana (assembly GCF_021461395.2). Lineage (NCBI taxonomy): Eukaryota > Metazoa > Arthropoda > Insecta > Orthoptera > Acrididae > Schistocerca > Schistocerca americana. The sequence continues at coordinate 108,403,616 of NC_060122.1, read as the reverse complement.
TCTTTTATCTTGACGGTTGGCGCATGCCCGCCCAGACGTGGGAGATTGCTGCGTTGCCAGTTGCACGCGCCAAGAGAAGCACCGCCATAGTATAGTTCGGAAACTTCCGTTTAGGGGGGAGCGCGCAGTTTATGAAGTAAAGCCACCAAGGCCTCATTAACCCTTTCGCTGATATAGAGACGTGCTCCCCGTATTCCGCAGTGTGCGCGATTTATCCATCACTGCACTGCTCGCCTGTGCAGACACATGGTGTTTCGACTGCTTTGACACACTTTATCATACGATTTCACAAAAACTGTTTGGCCCAAAAATTTGATTTTTACACATCTTCTTGACTGATACGTTCCCCCCAAAAATGACTTAATTTGGTTTCGATGTTCAACGCAGTTATTGTGCAGCATTAGATGAAGTAAACCATTGGAAGAAATTTTGGTGAGTTTGCAGAGGTAAAAGTCCATAGCGTATACTTTCCGTATGGTCGATTTTAGTTGCCACTAGAATTTCAAAAAATTACATTCAAACGAATAAAATTCATGAAGTAAGACACTTCGATATTGTTTTTAAATAAAGAAAATATTAAGCATTGAACAAGGTTAGAACTTTGAACCTTTCACTTAGCAACCAAACGCCTTAACCATTATGCTAACACAGCTCACCATCCAGTGCTTTACCCGGAGGACTTATAATGTCACGCAAAATACTGAAAAACACTGTTGGTATGACTATGAATTACTCACGTTTCGTCGAAGTAGAATAGGAAATAAACAATTACCACTGTTCTTTATTGCGAAAAAGCTGTTAGTGAGAATGATACAAACACCTTTAATTGCTATCGCCTGAATTAGGAGGCTTATTGCTTGTTTGGTTTAATTAATTAAGAGAATATGAATCAGTTGGTATAAAGAATGCTTTTTCCAAACTTTCTATAAAAGAAAGTCTGCTATCAAGACATTGCTTTTGTTCAATTACTTTATTTATTAATGAACGTTTCTAAAACTGAAGACACTCGTCCATGCTCTGCACTGCAGTCGAACTCTGGCAACGTCGTTCTCTGTTCATTGGCTGACTCTGTTTTGTGTCGTCAGATGCGCAGAACGAACCTAAACTCGGGCGCCGTCGTAAATTACGCGCACTTTAGTAGCAGCAATGGCATCCACAAAGCTCCTCGCGGTAGTATAAAACGCTGATCGCAGCAACAGCGGCAACTGTTCTCCATGGCAGCGTACCACGACACGTTGTGTGAAGGTTCAGATGCTGCAGAAAAGCACTCCCCGGTGGCGTCACCTGCAGGTGCCCGAACTGTTTGGAGATGCTCCTGAATTCTGGGCAAGCAGTCTAACAATAGTAGCAATGACAACAATTTGGGGCACAGCAAATAGTGCCCTAAGGGAAACGTCAAGCGCGTGCTGCTTTGGCACATTGGGAAGTCCTGCTAATATTTGGTGCCCACAATTCGAACAGGACAGTGAGCACAAGCTACTGGTGCAGATAGTACATTCTCTCAGGCACACAAAGTAAGGTGGTTTGAGGTATGCTGAAATAAATGACTAAATCCACTAAACAAGACCCTAGCTTGCTTAACTTTGGTCCAGATTACTATAATTACCATTTGATTTTAATTTAGTTTCAACTCTCGAGGGCAGTAGGGGAGGGGACGTACGTCCCCTCCGCCCACCCCCCCTCTCTCCCCCGGCCTTGGTAACGGGCAGACAGGTGATGGCAGCTGACGTTACTGCATGTACAAATATTACAAAATTTGTATTGCACCGAACTACAAATTATTTATGTTCTTTCTTCTTCAATGTAACGCTATTTTTTTAATAATTTTGGAAAGCCCACATTTTATTTTAGTACCATCACCATCATTCATCAAGTGCTGATATTCGTAAACAGCTCGTGGCTTTGTGGTTGGTGTTATTGACCCTCGATCACGGGATGCTGGGTTCAGTTCTCATCGTTGTGCTGGTGTAAGCTGGCGCCAGCACACCAGGCGCAAAGAGGTTGCGAGAAGATCGATAGAGGCCAAAGACAAACTCGCAGGAAACGTGCTACTAATGCCCTCTCATCTGCCAGTCTTTAGATCGCCACCGCGCCCAGTCATTTCCAGTCTGTCATCCAGTGTACATAGCAGACTTGTACCAGGTGATCAAAAAGTCAGTATAAATTTGAAAACTTAACAAACCACGGAGTAATGTAGATAGAGAGGTAAAAATTGACACACATGCTTGGAATGACATCGGGTTTTATTAAAAAAAAAACAAAGTATTGCTAGACGCGTGAAAGATCTCTTGCGCGCGTCGTTTGGTGATGATCGTGTGCTCAGCCGCCACTTTCGTTACGCTTGGCCTCCCAGGTCCTCAGACCTCAGTCCGTGCGATTATAGGCTTTGGGGTTACCTGAAGTCGCAAGTGTATCGTGATCGACCGACATCTCTAGGGGTGCTGAAAGACAACATCCGACGCCAATGCCTCACCATAACTCCGGACATGCTTTACAGTGCTGTCCACAACATTGTTCCTCAGCTACAGCTATTGTTGAGGAATGATGGTGGACATATTGAGCATTTCCTGAAAAGAACATCATCTTTGCTTTGTCTTACTTTGTTATGCTAATTATTGCTATTCTGATCAGGTAAAGTGCCATCTGTCGGACATTTTTCAACGTTTATATTTTTTTGGTTCTAATAAAACCCCATGTTATTCCAAGCATGTGTGTCAATTTGTACCTATCTATCTACATTATTCCGTGATTTATTCAGTTTTGAAATTTAGACTGACTTTTTGATCACCCGGTACTTCTCCAGCAGTGAGGCTAACGTGGTCTACTTCGGAAGAGCTTGTACCACAGCTCCTGGACTATGTTGAGTTGAATAACTTTCTATTCTTATGAATAAAGAACCCAGTTAATATATGTGTGCAGTTTGTGTTATAGAAAGAGGATACCGGCCACCAATCAGCGTCCTCTCCTTGCTTCCCGTAGTACAAGACTACAGAGAAAACGAGGCGACACAAAAGTCCTCATTTTTTATAATTATACATGTGCACATCGGTGAAGTGGCATCAAATAAAAAGACCTTCACTAAGCGGCGTAACATCCCAAGTGGTGGCTCCCTGTCAGTGAAAGCCAAAAGCAAATTACATTTCGTTTTGCTGATATACGAGTGCAGCCACGGGTAACAGGTGGAATACAATGCTTATACAATTATCAGCTTATTAACTCCATACTGCTATTATTACATGCGGAAGTATCCCTGTCGTTTAGGTTTTAACGACTAAACCGTTGAACTGATCTTGATTAAATGTGGTATGGAGATGGGAGGAACCCTGAGGAACAGCGCGGACTACTTTAAAAAGAAAGAAATAAAATCGGTCCTCAAGATGGTTTGGTAAGGAATGGAACATCTCTTTTTGCATTACTGAACATAAACTAAGTTAAAAAAATATTAACCTTGTTGCATAATGTACATGTATGACGTGTACGTGCCCACACCACTCCAGACACACACACACACACACACACACACACACACACAGTGCTCGAAAGCGATCCTGCACATACAGTGTGGTCGTGTGTTGGACCAGGCGAGGGGTGGGTCCTGATCTATGGTTACCCAAACAGGCAAACATATCAGGGCTGCTGACATTATTGCATGTACAACAGCTTACATACGAATACCCATCGTAACAAAACTTTTGATACGCAAATGCAGCCATAGCCAACAGCTAGTTGTGTGTAATTCTTTCTCATTTGCTAACAAGACGTTTTACATATCTGTTTCAAATGTTCATCCATTTTTATGCTTTTAGTTACTGAAATTAAAAATATTTTACTTTTATTAGAATATATGTGTTTCATTGTTTATTAGTTAAGATTCCCATTTGATAATAAAGAATCTAAATAAATGGAACCTTCGACCTCACAATTACAAGACGTTTATGCACCACACTCAGGTATGGGCATTCTTTTAAACTGTTCGAAATGTTTTGTACCTAACATCGCTTGCAAATATTCCCATTCTTAAAGGTCTTTATCAGGTTTTTTGAGAACTACGTCGTGCTAGTTTAGGAAGTTGATGTCCAGGCACTGAGCTCCAAATTCTATAAGCACGAAGAAGATCAAACAAGGCCTGTCTGTAAGGTCAACTTGTGAAGTAAGCGTACGGCGGGCAGCGCTTGTCAGTACTGTTAGGGTTACGGTCACACGTCAGAGGAAGCTCTATCACCCAGGTAAAATTCATATCTGTATTACAGAGCCGCTATCCTGGAACATAATTTCAGTAGCAGCTTGCCTATCTAACGGCTTCCTGCGGGCACAAACAATAGATTTTCAGTATTGCGCATAACTATTTACTGAATTTAAACATTTAAAATGCTGTCGTAATGTACTCATTGAAAGTTATAATCTTGTGTCAGAAGTTTAACTCAGTAAGACAAGTGTTACAGTTACAACCTGTCTCTTTTTCTGGAGGCAGTGCACAGTTACCCAGATTACATTCGTGTAGTATTTGAGAATGAGAGCACTTAGAAACTTCCATCAAACTGTAAGCATAATTTCAAACCTTTCTTAAACCGTGGAAACATTTCCGAAACGGCAAAATTTGTAAATTGTTTCCGCGCCGCTGTGGTTAAAGTATTCCGTGCAAGTCAAAATGACGCTATTCTAAACCGGTAACGAGGCAACAGTGGTGCTCCACGGGCCTTAGATGAAAAGGGTGAACGGCGGCTGTGGAGATGTACGGGGGAATAGACGTGCAACGGTCGAGCAACTGACCGGAGCTACCAAGAGTGTCTCGCCAACGTTGCTGGCTGTGGGCCTCCGCAGCAGCTGCCTGGAACACTCACCCCTGCTGGGTGCTGCTCATTGCCGACGAAGACTGGAATTTTCACGCCACTACCACAACTGGACGTCCACTCTGTGGCAAAAGATGGCTCTTTCAGAGGAATCACATTTTATGCTACATCGGACAGGTGGCAGTTTTTCAACAATCGTCGGCAGGGTCCAGGTGGGAGGAAGAAGCGCTATGGTCTGGGGAACATTTTCGTGGCATTCATTGGATGATCTCGTCATTCTGGAAGGCACAATCTATCAGCACAAGTATACATTTATCCTTGGCGATGATGTCTACTCCTACAGGCACTTTATTTTTCCTCAGTACAATGGCACCTACTAACAGGAAATGCAAACTGTCACACTGAAGCGTTGCTTTTGTTTCACTTCATTTCGTTACTTTCGAGTAATAATAGTTTTGATATTGAAAACTGTACTATCAATAACCATTTCATACTTTTCATTGATATACGTCGCGTGGCGAAAGAAAAGTGTGGTGTCATCGCCAGACACAACACTTGCTAGGTGGTAGCCTTTAAATCGGCCGCGGTCCGTTAGTATACATCGGACCCGCGTGTCGCCACTGTCAGTGATTGCAGACCGAGCGCCGCCACACGGCAGGTCTAGAGAGACTTACTAGCACTCGCCCCAGTTGTACAGCCGACTTTGCTAGCGATGCTACACTGACAAATACGCTCTCATTTGCCGAGACGATAGTTAGCATAGCCTTCAGCTACGTCATTTGCTACGACCTAGCAAGGCGCCATTACCAGTTTATATTTAACTTGTGATGCCTGTACCGTCAGACCGATGTACACCACTTATGGATTAAAGTTAAGTATTACATCAACTACGTACTTTATTTGCTACTAAAAATTCCCTTAACTGTTCCAGACCTCACGACAATCTACGTGAGCTTAACGCGTGCCTTTCGGCTTCCTCTCATAGTGACTTGGCTGTCTTGCCAAGTCACAACAAAAAGTTTGACTCTCTTATTTATTTTGTGTTACGTTCCACATTCCCTTTTCTCCTTTTCTCCTTTCCCTTCCTTGTATGAGTGACCTTGTAAGATTAAGTGCATGTTGAATTTAGCGGGTAGGGGTGGACCAGAGGTAGAGAAAGCAGGGATAAGATCAGCAAGGGGAAGGTGGCACCAAAGATAACCTAGCTGGCAGAGTGAGAGTACTCAGGTTGGTCTCAGGAGAGGCCGTCGCACCCCCACTGCCAAAGGAAAAGTCTGGACTGGATAGCCGTTGTCGGGGAGCACGCTACGTCCTAGCTTAACGGGACCTGGAGGATGAACGGACGCAACTTGGTGTAGCTCTTCATATCTGGATCAGAAAGGAAGGTATTAGAATGTACTATTTCGTAGTGAAGAACGCGAATGATGTGGGTTTTAAGCTTAATTTTGTCAATGAAAGTTTAAATTTCGGTAAAAATTTTCCCATTACATCGTGGCAAGCTGTTACAGCAACCGGTTTAAAAGTGTTTTAGAACAAAAACAGTCTGGGTTGCGAAATAATATAATATCAACGACGCGTTTCATCCTTTTGGAGCATCATCAGATTGTGTGCAAGAATAAGAAACCAATAAATTAGGCACAAATGGAGGAAAAGCGCGTGGTCCTATCTTGCACGGCTATGCAGACAAAGTGAGCTAAAAGTAATAAAAACATACGTAAAAGTAGCTGGATACGTGACCCATCAGTCACAAAACTACAAACAATACAAAATAGACACCGAGGCAACTGGATACATAATCCATTCGTTATGAAACATCTAACCCAGCAAGAATAACAACGAAAAAGTGGAAATATGTGGCGGAAAAAATTTCTACCCTTATCGTAGCATACCAGCCGGCTCCGTCGTGGCAGTATAAGACAGGGTCACACTAACAAAACCGCGGTACCAGCCCCACACGGCACAGTGTCTGTATTGGAGCGAATAGAAACATTACTATGACAAATTGAGATACAGGTGCTGCGTATAGTGCGGCAAGAAGTACACAGGTGGCGCGGATCACCGGTTTGAGGCAGAATTTCGAAAAACAAAAGTGCATAAAACTAGTAATTAAAATGCATATAAGCAACCCAGCGCAGACACATAAATGCAAATATAAAATAGAAGTATCCCCATACGAATCACAAAGAATAGATAAGATGATTACACGAAAAACAACGAAACAATATATGCCATTAAAACTCCGTCACACGGAGTAAAACAGCTAAATTTTGGAGTACATTCATACCGTACGCATTATGAATCGATAAAACTTCAGTATACCAGCTTCGGGGCAGGATTAAGCATCGAAAACAAGAGACAAAAATATACTTATAGTTAAAATAAAGAAACGTAAGTTATAATATGTAAAGAGGTAAAGTCAGCTGCAATAAAAAAACATCTACAATGAAATATTCACCTGAAAAGCTCCTTTTTAAATATGGTGCCCCCAGTTTGCCACACAAGAACCAACAAATTGAGACTGATGCTATCGACATAAAATAAACATTGCAGCAACATTCGGAACGCTGGTAACATTGTATCACAATATATTTGTTTACTGCTAATCGGTTTTTCGTTCAGCTACCTGCCTTCGTCAGCATAGAGATGCTTAACAACTTCCAGCTCCTCTAGTAGATTCAATTTTTTCCCTTCTGAGCGTGGTGTAGTATCCTTAGGTTTTCTAGTGTGTGGGAACTGGTGGACTTCAGATGCTCAGCAAACATGGAATTTTGCTTAGTCTGACCTTCCTTAGCTAACAAGTGCTCCCTGAACCTGGTCTTGAACCTTCTGTCAGTCTGGCCTGTATATTCTATCTAATGGACTGGTTTCTTGTCTTTGTAGACAATCTGATCATGCCCCATAAGGATGAAATGCGTCATTGACTTAGCTAACAAGTGCTCCCTGAACCTGGTCTTGAACCTTCTGTCAGTCTGGCCTGTATATTCTATCTAATGGACTGGTTTCTTGTCTTTGTAGACAATCTGATCATGCCCCATAAGGATGAAATGCGTCATTGACATTAAATAATTTCGCAACCAATACTGTTTTTGTTCTGAGACCCTTTTAATTTCAGGTTAATTATCATGATTTTGCTGGAATAGGTGGTAGAAAGTAGAGATTTTTTCGTGAGGGGACATGCAGTGTGCGCCTTTAGTTCTCACCGTTGTTTCTTTTGCTAGAAGCTTTTGTTTGTTTTTCATTTGTGTAAAATGTTTTTCTGTAGCTGTAACAATATAATGTTGGTACATTAGTTAAATAATTTTAGGCCTTCTCTTTGTATGAAAATGTACTTGGGCACATGTGTGCGCCATTTGTTGCATGCCTGCTAAAGTGTGGTTAAACTATAATGTCATGTCTTTTCGATCGAGTTGTAAACTCAGTTAAAGCCAACGGTCACAACTACAGTAATTTTGAGGGGTAATTTTATTTAATTTCACTGTTTCTTACATGATTTGTGACTGAGGCCAAGTTTGCGATTTTTGCCTTATGTGATCCTATTTTGTCTGGGCTTATGTTTTGTTGTTACCACATTTCATTAAAAGAAAAGTAAATTCAAAATATTTCGCGAAGCAGTTTCTGGAGGAATGTTAGTTTATTGTGCAGCTTACTTTGTGTGTTGTGGTCAACCATACAGCTATTTCGTTTTGATGTTAAGGCCCCTGCAAACTTATTTATGAGAATACGAGCTATGTGAGAGAGATTTGTCGTGAGAACTTGAATTATTTCTATAGTGTTCCTTGCGCCTGGTGTATGACTGCACGTCGTGTTACTTACATTACCCAATAGTTACATTATACCCTTCCGCAATTCTATATAAAACATTGTAGTGTCGATCCATATTATTCGAGATACAATTACAATCAGTGATTCATTTTAGCGAGGAAAGTTGGTAATTTTAGAGATTGTGTAGAAGTGAACAGAGTGTGTACAAGCATTCCACCTACCTAATATCTTCCCATAACTTGTACTGTTTCAATAATTTTTCTGCATTAAAGTAATCTTTAATATCAGATCTTGCCAACAGTGATACTTGTTCCACTGCCTAAATTTATCTATGTTATCACATGTTGCACCAAAATTAATAAATAAGTATTGCATTTTTCATTTCAGAAAATAATTTCCGTATGTCTTGCTTAATTAGAGGTTTCACTCTACTGGTAGTGAACCAGACAGTTAATTAATATGCGTACTCTTGATGACTTTGCAGAAATTTGCTCACCACTTTCAAGTAGATCTCGGTACATGCCCTATATTGTTCTAACTGCACGTGCACCTCGTTGAATTGGTGTGTACAGTGTAGTTGAGTGAATCGCTCATTTTCATTTCCATCATTTTCCAAGAGAAGGACTGTTTGACCATACTCATATATTATCAATTATAATAATGTATTATTAATTTGAGACCAGTGTGTACAGAGTAGTTGAGTGAATCGCTCATTTTCATTTCCATCATTTTCCAAGAGAAGGACTGTTTGACCATACTCATGTATTATCAATTATAATAATGTATTATTAATTTGAGACCAGTGTGTACAGTGTAGCTGAGTGAATCGCTCATTTTCGTTTCCATCATTTTCCAAGAGATGGACTGTTTGACCATACTCATGTATTATCAATTATAATAATGTATTATTAATTTGAGACCAGTGTGTACAGTGTAGTTGAGTGAATCGTTCATTTTCATTTCCATCATTTTCCAAGAGAAGGACTGTTTGACCATACTCATGTATTATCAATTATAATAATGTATTATTAATTTGAGACCAGTGTGTACAGTGTAGTTGAGTGAATCGTTCATTTTCATTTCCATCATTTTCCAAGAGAAGGACTGTTTGACCATACTCATGTATTATCAATTATAATAATGTATTATTAATTTGAGACCAGTGTGTACAGTGTAGTTGAGTGAATCGCTCATTTTCATTTCCATCATTTTCCAAGAGAAGGACTGTTTGACCATACTCATGTATTATCAATTATAATAATGTATTATTAATTTGAGACCAGTGTGTACAGTGTAGTTGAGTGAATCGCTCATTTTCATTTCCATAATTTTCCAAGAGAAGGACTGTTTGACCATACTCACGTATTATCAATTATAATAATGTATTATTAATTTGAGACCATTGCTGATAAATTCTACAATGTGTAGGATATGTTGTGTGTAGGATATGGTGCACAAAAAGCATTATGAATTTTGCAGCTACTGTTTTGCCAGTTAGGACAATTAAATTAAAATTGTCAGCAAACTAAATTTCGTCAATTGCTCAAACCTCACTTTTGCATAATTCTAATGAATTTAATTTCAGCCCATAATTTAAAAGATTGGCACGATTATTGAATTAATATTTGGAATACAATTCAATAAATAAATTAATGAATGAACCTATGCCGATCTCAATGATAAGATTACATGCTCCCACTACATTTACGTGTTGCTTCATGGTTACTCGTCCCATTAATGTTATGCGTTGCGCATGAAATTAATTTGTTTAACAAATTTGGTAAGAGGTCGATGTTGACTTCTGTTTATGATAGTTTCTCGGCTGTTTGCCTAGAACAATTGAAGTCGAGTCCTTGATCATGAAGTAAAACACCTAGCAAGATAGGAGCGATCCTATAAATAAAAGCCGGCCGCGGTGGCCGAGCGGTTCTAGGCGCTTTAGTCCGGAACCGCGTGACTGCTACGGTCGCTGGTTCGAATCTCGCCTCGGGCATGGATGTGTGTGATGTCCTTAGGTTGTTGTTGTTGTTGTGGTCTTCAGTCCTGAGACTGGTTTGATGCAGCTCTCCATGGTCCTTAGGTTAGTTATGTTTAAGTAGCTCTAAGTTCTAGGGGACTGATGACCTCAGATATTAAGTCCCATAGTGATCAGAGCCTATAAATAAAATATCATTACGTCATTTATATACAAGAACCAGGCGGTAATCTTACAACATAACTCGCAGTGTAAGAGCGTGGTACGAAGAGCAATAAGGTTTGTTTATCACACTTATCTGGTCACCAGACACTCCGTATTTAAACCCAGTCGGGAATCTGTGCGACCAGCTCCGTTGGGCTGTATGCGATATGGATCCTCAACTGAGAATGAAGCGCAGCCGGCATGGTACTGGAATCGGACTCGTCAACGGAGAAGGAAAGAAGGAATGAAAGAAAGAAGAAGAAGAAGAAGAAGAAGAACTAATGGCGTCGAAAGGCTGAACTTGCCCAGAAAGGTAGGTGGTAGAGGACACTCGCAAGTGGAGAAGACAATGAAAGATGGGAAGTATGCATTAACAGACTGCGTGAGAAGTCAACAACAAAAAGCTTCTCAAAGTACTGCAGACCAAGAACCAATATCGGAAAGCTGCACTCAACTTCCGGACTGATAGCTCGAAAGAAAAGGCCTGGTTTTGGTTGACCAATGGTACTCGAAAGAAGGAAACTGAAGCAATGATTTTTGTCGCTCTGGAACAAGCAACAGAAGTAACGGCGTTAAAGCTATTATCGAGGAATCAGCACGAGATCTAAAGCGCAGACTCTGCACAGAACCTGAGGAAATAGTCGACTACATCTTGAGTTGTCGAAAAAGATCACTCGGACTGATTATGAGCAGTGGCACAACGGTGTGCCACAAATGATCCACTCGAACCCATGCTCAAATTTCCATCTGATAGTGATAAAGGACTTGTGGAACCTCAAGCCAGAAAAAAATGGTCGAAAACGAACACGTCAAACTACTGCGGGACTTCCGACTTCAGACAACAGAATATGCCAGACGTTGCAGTTATAGAGAGGAGGGAAGTGTGCATCATTGTCATTGCCATCCAATGCGATGGCAGAATCGATGAGAAACAACTGGAATACTTTATCACGTAGGATTTTAAAATCGAACTACAATGACTCTGGCGTAAATTAGTGAATGTGGTTCGAGTGGTTCTCGTCACAATTGCAGCACTACCAAAAGCTCTTATTCGGCACTTGAAAACTTGCCAACTACAGAAAGCCACTTTACTGGAATATGCATTAATTATCCGCCGATACATTAGGCAGTCGTAAGCGTTTGGGAGGTATCTAACTAGTGATATAAATAAATTCATAATAGTGATCTCATTTTCTGTTTACTGTTAATAATAATAATAATAATGATAATAATAATAATAATAATAATAGCGAGAAGAAGAGGAGCAGCATCAACAAAATATGATTTAAAAACGACAGTTATACAATGATGGAACACTTTCATTACATTCAAATTTATGAAATCCATCAAAGGCGAACGTAAACTTAAATGGAAAAATTAATGCCAGAGAGTTGTATTATCTGAAGGAATGACAAATAATTTCTCTCTGTTCTAAAAGAGAATAAAGTTGAGGTTGTTGCCGACGTGTTCATTGTAGATGTAAATATGGCAGAAGAGTGACTTATATTTGAACTTGCATTTTGAGTGACGTTGCGCTGTTAATATTCTTTGTCGACTGGGATTTATAACGAGGAGATATGAGACCGCCAGTTACACAGCAAATAAAATAAATTGGACATACGGCTAAATGAATTAAATAGACAGTTCGCCTCAAAACTCCACCCCACTCACCTCCCACAGTAAAAAAAGTTATTGAAATAGTCGATCAGTGGTGTTAACGTTGTGCACGAAGAGAGGTGGACCGATATTTTTAAAATCGTGCCAAATAACGTAGCCACACAAAATATTAGGGCAAACTGATTATGGCCGAGTTGGTTCAGTAAATAAACTGCACGAAAGGGAATGAGCAGTAGTACGAGCAGTTACTATCACTGCCCCAACATTCGATGGCGGGTTCAGAAGAGTGGACTTGGTATAAGCAGCATTTTGCTCCATTCCTACACAAATGGGTGGTCTGTCAATGGAAGAACGAAGCATTTATTCGTGCAGATGACTTCGCCATATTCACGTCTTTGTTGAAAGTACCTCATATTCCGCTTATGCGTGTTTACATTTTTATTTTGCTATTGTAATTTTGACGGCACGTCATTGTCAAGCATAAATGTTATCCCATCATGGTAGAGGTACAAGTGGCGTTATCGCTGAGGTGCACGTCAGGACAATCGGGATAACGTTTATGACGCCATAGTCGTCTCTGCAGACAGGTTATAGTGATCCTACACGGCGTGGACCACTTTAGCCACGGGGGTGAAACTCATACAGTGGCCTCCCGTAACAAGACCTTGGTTCGGTGCCAGGTCACTCGGAGCACTGCAAGTTTATCAATCCATCATCTCGATTTCTCATTGGGTGATTTAAAGTCGTCCATAATTGTGTTTCTGATTACAACTTATTGTGTTTATATCATTTTTAGAACTGCATTGTGAATATGTTGCTTGTCTTCTGCTTGATTTTTTTTACATCCGTAATATTGATAGAGAAAATTATTAAAATGGTTAAATTGGCTCGAAGTACTACGAGACTTACCATCGGAGGTCATCAGCCCCCTAGACTTAGAACTACTTTAACCTAACTAACCCAAGGACATCACAGACAGCCATGCCCGAGGCAGGATTCGAACCTGCGACTGTAGCAGCAGCGCCGTTCCGGACTGAAGCGCATAGAACCGCTCGGCCACAGTGGTTGGCAGAGTAAATTATTCTATACTTTTATTCCATATAAAAACAAAAGCTGGTTTCACTGGATATTGTTCTGTGAACATTTTTTCTTGCTTATAAGACCATGCGTGAATTGCTAGATTTAAATGAATTGTTAAGTATAGTCTTCTTTCAAATGAAACGTTATGGCTTCAGAAACCTTTTCAAGTCTCAAATATCTATGATATATGTATGGAGACTGCAGTGAGGAATGAAAATTTGTACCAATGCCATGGTTCAAGTTAGGAGACCCAGTCTGAAAGCCAGCCTAGGTACAAATTTTCACTCGTCACCTCTTCTGGCGTAAGGGGTCGCCAGTACACTGGTCGGCAAAGACGTAGTGCGTAGATCGATAGTAGGCGGTGGATCAGGGTCGCCTATCACGAGAGAGGCCAGGGACACACAGACCAGCAACATGACCGGAGGGCCTCACTCACTGACTCATTGACTCGACTCACATTCCTGTTTGGCGTCTGTCATTCATTCATGGAGTGGCATAGTTCAACACAGGCAACGCCAATACATATCGTCCTGATTGTGACTCTGGCAAGATTTCCGATAGTGTCTGCTAGAGGACTGTTGCGGATGAGCTCGTACCACAAGACACGGACTCTATTCCAGTTAAGTAAATACTTTCAGTTACGTAAATAGAGAACCGTATTAATCCACGTGTGCACCTGTATTGCTGAAAGAGGGTACTGGCCACCTGTAACATCTTCTCCCTATATATATATATATATATATATATATATATATATATATATATATATATATATATATTCTGTTTTATTTCGCATCCATTTTCGTATTTTAACGCATTTAATGGAGAAATCCATGTTTTGACTGAATTGATATTCAACTTTATTTCATCATATGACGGAATGAGTAAGTATTTCTGCTTAGAATGGTTTTGCTTCTTGCAACTGAGTACGTTTTGTAGTATTAGTGACAGAGTATGTGGTTATTGTGCCAGGTACTATAACGGGGGTTGAATAAGTTTCCGTTCGAAGGCGGTACAGTCCAGAAACGGTATGCCAATCAGGCAAAATCGCCGTGAACAATGAATCAGTCGTCCCACCGACGCACCAGGTACCCGTTTGGTAAAACATCGTGTCCTGCTACGTGAAGAAGTCCGTAGCTGCCCATAGTGGTTACAGCCATTTGAACCATTTTTTTGATGCTGCGCTTTTTTCGTCAATGTTGGTACGTCCACTGTGGTGCTGCATGCAAGATCTGCCCCTCATAATGTGGTGCCATTCCTTTTCCCGGAGTTGTGTGCACCACTGCAAGCGCACCTCTTTCTCTGATGCCGCGTCAAGGGAAGCCACAGAAAGGGTTGCCCCGCTGACGGCCCTCGGTACTCCAGAAGTCGTTGCGCTTTCCTTGTGGATATCGTCTCGCTGCAGTCAACTAACGTCTCCTGATTCAAGGTACGTGATACGGCTGCACGATCTGGGGATGCCGAGCGAATAATATCTCTGTCCACTGGGGCACTAGTCGCGTGAGGCCTTTGAGACCCTGCATGGCATTCAGTAACGCCCTCCGAGACCCACTGATTCCATACCCGCGTGACAGTCGTGGACCCCCAACAACGGGGCCAGCAATGTCGCGGAGTAATACACTACTGCCTTAAAATTACTACACCAAGAAGAAATGCAGATGATAAACGGGTATTCATTGGACAAATATATTATACTAGAACTGACATGTGATTACTTTTTCACGCAATTTGGGTGCATATATCCTGAGAAATCTGTACCCAGAACAACTACCTCTGGCCGTAATAACGGCCTTGATACGCCTGGGCATTGAGTCAAACAGAGCTTGGATGGCGTGTATAGGTACAGCTGCCCATGCAGCTTTAACACGATACCACAGTTCATCAAGAGTACTGACTGGCGTATTGTGACGAGCCAGTTGCTCGGCCACCATTGACCAGACGTTTTCAATTGGTGAGAGATCTGGAATGTGCTGACCAGGGAAGCAGTCGAACATTTTCTTATCCAGAAAGGTCTATACAGGACCTGCAACATGCGGTCGTGCATTATCCTTCTGGGTTTCGCAGGGATCGAATGAAGGGTAGAGCCACGGGACGTAACACATCGGAAATGTAACGTCCACTGTTCAAAGTGACGTCAAAGCCAACAAGAGGTGACCGAGACGTGTAACCAGTGGCACCCCATACCATCACGCCGGGTGATACGCCAGTATGGCGATGACGAATACACCCTTCCAATGTGCGTTCACCGCGATGTCGCCAAACACGGATGCGACCATCATGATGCTGTACACAGAACCTGGATCCATCCGAAAATATGAAGTTTTGCCATTCGTGCACCCTGGTTCGTCGTTGAGTACACCATCGCAGGCGCTCCTGTCTGTGATGCAACGTCAAGGGTAACCGCAGATATGGTCTCCGAGCTGATAGTCCATGCTGCTGCAAACGTCGTCGAACTGTTCGTGCAGATGGTTGTTGTCTTGCAAACGCCCCCATCTGTT
Source organism: Schistocerca americana (assembly GCF_021461395.2). Lineage (NCBI taxonomy): Eukaryota > Metazoa > Arthropoda > Insecta > Orthoptera > Acrididae > Schistocerca > Schistocerca americana. The sequence goes on along the minus strand of NC_060122.1, from coordinate 108,387,690 downwards.
GACTCAGGGATCGAGACGTGGCTGCACGATCCGATACACCCATGTGGATAATCTCGACTGCTAGTGATATGAGGCCGTTGGGATCCAGCATGGCGTTCCGTATTACCCTCCTGAACCCACCGATTCCATATTCTGCTAACAGTCATTGCATCTCGACCAACGCGAGCAGCAATGTCGTGATACGATAAACCGTAATAGCAATAGGCTACAGTCCGACCTTTATCAAAGTCGGAAACGTGATGGTACGCATTTCTCCTCCTTACACGGGGCATCATAACAACGTTTCACCAGGCAACGCCGGTCAACTGCTGTTTGTGTATGAGAAATCGGTTGGAAACTTTCCTCGTGTCAGCACGTTGTAGGTGTCGCCACCGGCGCCAACCTTGTGTGAATGCTCTGAAAAGCTAATCATTTGCATATCACAGCATCTTCTTCCTGTCGGTTAAATTTCGCGTCTGTAGCACGTCATCTTCGTGGTGTAGCAATTTTAATGGCCAGTAGTGTAGATCGCAGGCTCAGCAGGCCGCGATCCTCCCACCGTTATATTCCGTCTTGTGCCCGTAGCAGACATAGTGCAAATGAATAACAAAGTACCTCAAATGCGAATTCTGAATGAGCAACCCACTAAGTAATTTTTCCTTACATGCAGAATTTAGAGTGCACTGGGAATTCCACCGTTAAATGCGGGGAGAAAGGGGATAGGTGGAAAGAGTACATTGAAGGCCTCTGTGAGGGGGAGGACTTATGTGATGACGTTTCAGAAAAGGAAACAGCAGTCGATAGGAAAGAGACAGGGGTCTATTATTAGAATCACAATTCAAAAGAGCTTTGGGTGGCTTAATATGAAATAAAGGGGAGGGTATAGACGACAGTCCATGGCAATTTCTAAAACCATTGGGGGAAGTGGCAACAAAACGGCTATTCAGGTCAGTGCGTAGAACTTATCATACTCGCGATATACATCAGACTTTCGGACAAAACATCATCCACACAATTCCGAAGATTGCAGGAGCTGACAAGTGCAAGAATTATCGCACAGTCAGCGTAACACCTCATGAATCCAAGTTACTGACAATAATAATATACAAATGAATGGAAAAGAAAACTGCGGATCAGTTACATGACGATCAGTTTGAATGAGGGAAGGCACCAGAGACGCAATCTGACAATGCGGTTGGTAATGAAAGTAAGACTAGAGAAACACCAAGACATGTTCATTGCATTTATCGACCTGGAAAAAGCGTTGGACAATGTCAAATGGTGCAAGATGTTCGAATTCTGCGAAAAATATGGGTAAGCTATAAGGAAAGTCTAGTAATATACAGTATTTAAAAGAACAAGAGGGAACAGTAAGAGAGGAAGACTAAGAACGCAGTTCACGGATTAAAGATGGTGCAAGACAGGGATGTGGTATTTTGCCGCAGCTGTTCAGTCTATAATTCGAAATAGCAATGGCGGGAATAAAAGATAGGATCAAGAGTGGGATTAAAATTGAAGGTTAAAGGATATCAATGATAAGATTCGCTGCTGACGTTTCTGCCCTCAGTGAAAGTAAAGAGGGATTACAGGATCCGTCGAATGGAATAAACAGTCTATTGAGTATGAAATATAGTTTCAGAGTGAATCGAATTAAGACGAAAGTATTGAATAGTAGCAGAAATGAGAACAGAGAGAAACTTAACATCATAGTTGGTGATCACGACGTAGATGAAAATAAGGAATTATACTCCATAGAAATATCGGAACACGTGAGGCAATACTGACCCTATGACTTATCTCAGAAGCTAGATTAAGTAAAGGTAAATCTACGTTTCTAGCATTTGTAGACTTAGAAAAAAGCTTTTGACAATGTTGACTGGAACACTCTCTTTCAAATTCTGAAGGTGGCAGGGATAAAATACAGGGAGCGAAAAGCTATTTACAATTTGCACAGAAACCAGATGGCAGTTATAAGAGTCGAGTGGCATGAAAGGGAAGCAGTGGTTGGGAAGGGAGTGAGACAGGGTTGTAGCCTATCCCCGATGTTATTCAATCTTTGTATTGAGCAAGCAGTTAAGGAAACAAAAGAACAATTCGACGTAGGTATTAAAATCCATGGAGAAGAAATAAAAACTTTGAGGCTCACCGATGACGTTGTAATTCTGTCAGAGACAGCAAAGGACTTGGGGTAGCAGTTGAACGGAATGGATAGTGTCTTGAAAGGAGGATATAAGATGAACATCAACAAAAGCAAAACGAGGATATAGGAATGTAGTCGAATTAAGTCGGGCGATGCCGGGGGAATTAAATTAGGAAATGAGACACTTAAAGTAGTAAAGGAGTTTTGCTATTTGGGGTGCAAAATAACTGATGATGGTCGAAGTAGAGAGGATGTAAAATGTAGACTGGCAATGGCAAGGAAAGCGTTTCTGAAGAAGAGAAATTTGTTAACATCGAGTATAGATTTAAGTGTCAGGAAGTCGTTTCTGAAAGTATTTGTATGGAGTGTAGCCATGTATGGAAGCGAAACATGGCCGATAAATAGTTTGGACAAGAAGAGAATAGAAGCTTTCGAAATGTGGTGCTACAGAAGAATGCTGAAAATTAGATGGGTAGATCACATAACTAATGAGGAAGTATTGGATAGGATTGGGGAGAAGAGAAGTTTGTGGCACAACTTGACTAGAAGAAGGTATCAGTTGGTAGGACATGTTCTGAGGCATCAGGGGATCATCAATTTAGTATTGGAGGGCAGCGTGGAGGGTAAAAATCGTAGAGGGAGACCAAGAGATGAATACACTAAGCATATTCAGAAGGATGTAGGTTGCAGTAGGTACTGGGAGATGAAGAAGCTTGCACAGAATAGAGTAGCATGGAGTGCATCAAACCAGTCTCAGAACTGAAGACCACAACAACAACAAAAACAACAGGCACCAAAATAACCCATGACGGACGGAGCAAGAAGGACGTCAAAAGGAGACAAGCACTGGCAAAAAGGACATTCTTGAGCAAGAGAAGTCGACTAGTATCAAACATAGGTCTTAATTTGAGGAAGAAATTTCTGAAAATGTACGTTTGGAGCACAGCATTGTATGACAGTGAGACATGGACTGTGGAAAAACCGGAACAGAAGAGAACAGAAGGATCTGAGATGTGGTGCTACACAAGAATGTAGAAAATTAGGTGAACTTATACGGTAAGGAATGAGGGGGTTCTCCACAGAATCGGACAGCAAAGGAATATATGGGAAGAACTAACAAGAAGAAGAGACAGGAAGACAGGACATCTGTTGAGACGTCAGGGAATAACTTTCATCGTACTATGGGAAGCTGTACAGGGTAGAAACTGAGGAGGAAGACAGGGATACTTCCAGCAACTAATGGAGGCCGTATGTTGCAAGTGTGAGAAATAAAGGTTGGCAGGGGGCATCAAACAAGTCAGAAGACTGATGACTCAAAAAAGGAAGAAAAATCAAAAGCAGAATGAGGAGGGCGTTACTCCTACCTAGTCCTAGGTGAAATGCTGTTGATTTGAGTAACCGAGCACGTAGCTTGTACATTTGAGTTTTGCTGCGTGCCGCTTTTTTGGTGTTGCAGTTTTAATGGCCAGATTTGTACATTTTTTCCCCTAGACTATTCATCCACGCGGACGTGTTGTTCGTGCCCGCTTCGTTAAAGACCATGTTGCTGCAACACCAGGGAGCGGCGGCTACTGACCTACACCCTACGATGAAGTGGATTTAGCAAGCGTGAAAGAGATTGTGACGGAAGTTTCTCAGCGGGTCGCAGAAGAGCGGCGCTTGTCCACCAGTGGTGTGCCGGCCTTATGAAGAGACTCCACCTCTCGCAGAGGTGCAGCAGAAGCAGCGGTGAGGGGGAGGGGGAGGGGGAGGGGCGGTGGCGGCTGCGGCGCGCTGCCCGCCTCGTCGCCTTATTAATTTAATACTCGGCCGGCAGAAGGGAGAAACTCGGCCGTTATTTCCACGGGCTGGCTGTGAGGCGCGCCGACTAAATTGCGCTAATGAAAGCCCCTCCGTGCTCCGACGAGATAACCTCTCTCACTGCCGCGCCTCTTCTTCACTCAACAGGCAGCGCGAGATTCTCAGTCGTGCTGTCGCTGCCTACTCACTACCTGTGTCTCATAAGGAACGGATCTTTTCGAGCGCCTGCCATTTCTGTTGTAGTAAGTCGGCAGTCCTGAACGGTGGACGATTTTAATCTGATGTCTTTGTGGTTACTATTATGCAGATACTATGTCGTGGTGGATTTAGGTGGGGAATGTTTTGAACTATGGTTGCGCAAGATACGAGGTCGAGCCTGAAATATCACTCCCAAACGCAGAAAAAAGTTGCGCCACAACCATTTCCCAATGCTTTGTGTAGTCCAGTTTGGTTTGACTTATGGATTGCATGTTTTTCTTATTTTGAATTGAGTAAGAGACTCATCCTGGTGCACAAAGGAATTCGAATGCTACTCTCTCTGCAACAAAAAGGAATCAGCGATCCCTACAACCGTTATGTCAGTTCTCCTTTCGTGGAAGCACAGAACGCGGAGCCGGCCGGGGTGGCCGAGCGGTTCTAAGCTCTACAGTCTGGAAGCGCAAGACCGCTACGGTCGCAGGTTTGAATCCTGTCTCGGCCATGGATGTGTGTGATGTCCTTAAGTTAGTTAGGTTTAAGAAGTTCTAAGTTCTAGGGGACTGATGACCTCAGAAGTTAAGTCCCATAGTGCTCAGAGCCATTTTTGAACAGAACGTGGAAGTAGGATGGCAGCCCTGCGGGAGATTCAACTGGTTCAAATGGCTCTGAGCACTATGAGACTTAACATCTGAGGTCATCAGTCCGCTAGAACTTAGAACTACTTAAACCTAACTAACCTAATGCCATCAGATATATCCATGCACGAGACAGGATTCGAACCTGCGACCGTAGCGGTCGCGCGGTTCCAGACTGAAGTGCCTAGAAACACTCTGCCACTCCGTCCGGCCCTGCGGGAGGGAGGCGGGGCTTGTTCCCCCCACACCGCTCCTCTCCCCTGGGCCAGTATAAGTTATCGTTCGTTACAGTCGCGACCGACTGCCACGATATACTGTCCGTATAATAATGGAGCGCTTCACAGCGGAACTGCGTGTTGTCATAGTGAACACGTATTACAAATGTGGCGAATGATGTGCAGAGGCTGTCTGCAAATTCCGTGGAGTATTTAGTCAACGTAATGCACTGAGGAAGTCGATTGTGATGAGTGACTGATAAATTTGACAGAACCGGTTCGCTTGTGGTCATCAAACCATCGAGAGTTCTTCTGAGAGGGCTATTTGTAAAGAACGGTCTCATCGGTCGCGAAATGGAAACCACAGTGAAAATAAAAAACGGTTTATTTGCAACTCTTCGCTACACCTTCAAACTACTTCTCTACATAGTCGCCACTCGGACTTAGACAGCTGTCGTAGCGTTGTACCAACTTTCCAATAACCTCGTTATAGTAGGCAGCCACCAGTGGTTTTCGCCAATTCTCTACGCTGGTCTACAGCTCATTGTCTGTGCCAAAATGTTGTCTTTATAACCATCTGTTCGTGTGAGCAGAGATGAAACTCATGGGAATCAATTACGGGTTGTATTGTGGATGATCAGACATTTTCCATCCAAAACGCTGCCGCGTATTTTCATTCATTGCCCCTGCAGGGAGCGGCAGAGAATTTTCATGAAGAAGGAAACGCATGACAGTAACGTTTTGTGGGCTGTGTGACATCCGGCGAAATCTCTCACCAGGGCTTCATATTTCGCAGGAGACATTATTCTCTAAGCATCTTTAGGTGCTCACTGTGTACTCATAACTGAAAAAAAGACGTGGTGCGATTGACGGGCACGCTAGAGACACAGACCAAAACATCTGTGCAAAGCCTCAGCGGATTTTCACTGTGGTTTTCATTTCACGGTCGATCGGGCTTTACTTTGCGGATAGCCCTCATATATCTCGGCGGAGCGCCTATGCGCATCGGCTACCTGCGCAACAGATGCGTCAGGCGGGTCCCGGACCCTATAGGAGGCAGCGTGTCAGCCGCCAAGCTGGGCCCACGTCTTACCGGCAGCCGGAAAGAGGCGTCAGATACGCCGCTGGAAGTCGCGACGCACAAGTTTACTGCGCGTAGACAACGTGACTGAAAATAGTGCGCAGAGTATGCTGCCACGGGCAGCCCATTTAAGGCCGCGCATGGACCACAGAATGCAGCCTTCGCCGCGTAAGCCGCTGACTTTTGGTTTTGTTTTAGGGTGCAAAAACGCTGAGGTCATAAGCGCCCATGTCATAACTTTCAGTAAGTAAAATAAGTTAAAATCGACTACACGTTGAGCCCAATCGATGGAAGGAAAGAGAACTAAAAACAGGAACTTCCCCTTGAAGGGAGAACTAAAAAATACGCCGTAGAGATTAAATGTTCTTCGCCTTGTTAGCACGACGGATAAGAAGTAAAACGCGGTCGGCAACCCGCGCGCCTTCGCTAAAACAGCCAATAACTCAGTGCAGCCGCGCGGGATTAGCCGAGGGGTCTAGGGCGCTGCAGTCACGGACTGTGCGGCTGGTCCCGACGGAGGTTCGAGTCCTCCATCGGGCATGGGTGTGTGTGTTTGTCCTCAGGATAATTTAGGTTAAGTAGTGTGTAAGCTTAGGGACTGATGACCTTAGCAGTTAAGTCCCATGAGGTTTCATACACATTTGAACATTTTTTGAACTCAGTGCATCCGGGAAGACGCGTCGCAGTCCACCGTCGCTGCTTTGCCGTGTCGTGTATCTGGGGCCACCACTACACTCCGGACCATTATCAGTCAAGGTGTGGCATACAACACCGTACCAGCAGCTTGGATCTGTAAATTACACTAGTTGTTGACTTTGCCTATCAGTGGTTAACGTCCAACACCAGAAAACGTAACTGATGTATTCGACTATTTTTTGAATTACACTGACAGCCTAATTCAAGCTGGCTAAAGCAGTTTGCAGTACCAGCATTCGACCAGACTTTTAACGGGGGCATTACCTGTTGTTGCCGGCCGCTGTGGCGAGCTGTTCTAGGCGTTTCAGTCCGGAACCGCGCGCCTGCTACGGTTGTAGGTTCGAATCCTACCTCGGACATGGATGTGTGTGATGTCCTAAGGTTGGTTAGGTTTAAGTGGTTCTAAGTCTAGGGGACTGTTGACCTCAGATGTTAAGTCCCATAGTGCTTAGAGCTATTTGAACCATTTTTTACCTGTTGTTCTACCAGAACTGGCTTTCTGCCAAGAGTTATTTTGCTGTCTGGGCATTTGGCCAGAATTTATTTGTTGTTGTCGTAATTCGGCCACCGACGAATTGTTGTTTCTTATTTCGGCCTTCAGCCAAGGTTGCCACCACTATAAAGGGATTTGCGTTTACTGGCAGGAAATAAACTCTGTTTCGTTAGCTAAATAAACACTGTTTTCTGCCTTGTCTCACAAATTTTATTGTGGTTATTTTCAAGCACATTACTGATTCCAAAGATGCTAATGCAAAGACAGACATGATGATAAGGCAAAGAAAGTCATCTCAACTTCTTAATGTATCGATCTTTGGCTAAATGTAAAATTATTTCAATGATCCATTTTGACAATACATATGGAATTACACAATTCAGCAATTACACTAACGTGACTAAACATGACTAGGAATAAAATTACCCCTCAGCCAAGAAGTTTTTATTTCAATGATCAGTTTTGACAATAGGTATAGAATTACACAATTCAGCAATTGCACTAACGTGACTAAACATACCTAGGAATAAAGTTATCCATCAGCCAATAACTTTTTATCTATTCCTAGGTATGTTTAGTCATGTTAGTGTAATTGTTAAATTGTGTAATTCCATGTTTAACTTGTCAAAAATGGTCATTGGTGTAATTTTACATGATCGGTACATTAAGAAGTTGAGAAAACTATCTTTGCCTTATCATCACGTTCATCTTTGCACTATCGTCTTTGGAATCAGTAATGAACTTGAAATGGGCCTGTAACCCGAAACCTATGTTGTGCGTTAACCATAATAAAATTTGTGAAGCAAGGGAAAGACAGTGTTCGTTAGTTAATTTACAATGTTACGCCAAAAACCCACGGCTGACTCAATTAAAATGATTAAGACTCTGTTTCTGTACGTCCTGACAATCGTTCTTGTCCCCTAACCGCGAATATAACATCGTCGTGTTACTCTTTCTGCGGAAAACTTCGCCATCGTGAGTGGTAATGTTGCAGTAGGTACTGTAAAATCTATTTGCCGGCGACCACGACGTTTGGATATTCCCGGAACCAGCACGCAACGAATTCTGAGACAAGTTCTGCACCTTTGGGCCTATGAAATCGAACCGACATAAGAACTGAAGCCGAACGATCACGAAAAGCGCCGAGCATTTGTCCCTTGGGTATTTGCGGAACAAAGAGTGGAGAAAAATATCATCGTGAAAATAATGGACATTGATGAGGCGCTCTTTGTGTTGAATAGCCTCGTGAACAAGCAAAATTACGGAATTTGGGGCACTGAAAACTCTCGCGTAATAATGGAGAAGCCATTATATCCATAACGAGTGACTATTTGGTGTGGCATTTGGGCTGGGAACGTAATTGGACCGTACTTCCTCGCAGATCGCGCCGGAATGGCATTTACAATGGAAACGAACACTGCCGCAATTGTTAAGAGCGTTTGGTGGTCTGACGTTTCTGAGGACTATACCTGCATCATCAGATGGATGGATGTTAATCAGTAAGACATCCGCGATTTGTATATAGCATTTTTGGGAAGCCTGTGGTACTCACTATCTTTGAGGGGCCGCAAGCTGCTTTTCCCGTAGTATTTGCGTCTCATAGTGTTTCTGTCAACGGAATTAAGCAATAATAACGTAATACAATAAGACAGGGCCACTTTTTATCCAATCGTTATATGTGCAAATCGACCATGCTTTATGAGCTGATATAAATCCACCTGGTAATGGAGGCGTAATCATCCAAAACGGGTAGTGAGAATAATAATGGGATTTAATAATAATGGGATTTAAATCGAGAGAGCGAGCGGGTCACGCCATGTGTGCATGTGTGCAGTATCTTCCGTTCCCCCCCCCCCTTCCCCCCCCCCCCCCCCCAAAAAAAAGAAAACATCGACTAGCGACGCTCTATGAGGTCGAGTATTATTGTCCAATACAAGTGAAGAGAGTGAGAAACGTCCTATATCAGTGTATGCTGTCAAAGACTCCTCCAGCGGCCGGTAAGAAGCGCCAGGGGGAGTCATGTGGTGCAGACCGATATTGTGAAGTCGAAGACAAAACCCGGCTACCGAGTTGCAGCCGGACCGCATCATGCTATGCTGGAGTGTCCACCCGTTTACCCTGTACTGTAGTCACCTAGATTTCAACTGGAAAACGGTCTCGATTGCTGTTCTACGAATTATTGACGAACCGGCTTGACTCTGGATAATTCTCCTTCTGTGTGCTACCATTTAGGACGACCCGACGCGGAGTGGAATTCTGGACTATCAAAAGATAGTAGTGTAGCCACATTTTCTGTGTAATGAAGTGTGTGTCGCACCGCAGCAGGTGTAGAAAAGCCATCAGACTTCGGAGGAGCAACTGGAAGGCGAGGCGCTAACGAGGCCGCGGTCTGGCGGGCTGCCCAGCTGTAACGAGCCGCCGCACATCACAGCCCCCGCTGCCGCCGACCGGCACGTCCCGGCCGTAATAAGGTTCCGAGAAGGGCGGCGCCGCGCGAATTGTCCAGGTCGAGGCCACAAGGAGGCTCCGGTGTCCGGCGCCTTGCTCACGCCGGGACTCTCAGAAACAGCCTGGAAAGCTTGTGAGGTTGTCAAAGGGGATGCTATGCTGAGGAACAGTGGTCAAGAAAGAAGTTCGACTCGTTGCTCCATTTCCGAGTTATTTAGCCCTGTAGTCAGCCGCCCAAAAATTCAAGCACTTGCGCTCGCAGAATGCACAGACGCCTGTCGCTCCGTAAGTTACCACTTGATCAAATGCTCATTGCCAGTTAATACGACTGAGTACACAAAACATGTGACGTTGGAAGTACAGCGGAAAGACATGTGACCCAACTTCCAGCATTTGAAGCACGCATTGGGGGAAGGGTATAGGGCTTTACATCACAGCAGTAGACCCTCACCTTGACCTTCTCGGATAATGTATTACCCTCGAAGGCCAATATGAAGGCACTGGGGGCAACCTGATTAACCCTCGGACCCCGGTGGACACGCCGAACGGAATGTACACCTCGCCGCTCCAAATTGGCGTTCAGCTCATCGTCAGGCTGCAAAACAAGGTCCCTGTGAAATATGATACACTGGACCATATTTGAGCTCTTATGGGGTGTGATGGTTACAGAAACACTTCCCAGATTGTCACAAGTGAGTAACGCCCGTGATTCGGCTAAGGATGCTGTTTTGATGAAGAATGACCCGGATCTCATTTTGGACAAGCCCTCCACCTCCCCAAACTTGTCCTCTAAATGCTCAACAAGAAACTGACGCTTCATCGTCATGAAAGATTTCCCAACAGCTGTTTAACATACAAGGTACCGGGGCGAATAAGAGCCGCTGCCATCCTTAGCCTAACGTTCCTCCTATGGTGTGGTCTGGGAGGGGAACGATTTGGGGTCGTACCTCTGTGCACTGAATTGAGCTCGTGAATGCCGTTGGTGTTTGAGCACCAGCAAGAGATGATGTACTACGCTTCATCGCGTGTCATCCACCCTGATGCCATCCACTCTGACCAGGAGCCCTCCCCATGGGCACCACCCAGCCGCAGCAAAGGCATGATGGCCATTGTCGGGAGTCCCGATACCCCATGGTGACGGGCATCTACTCCTCGGAATACATGGGGAGTTAACGGCGGAGGCATCAGCAGAGCGATACCTGTGTGGTCAGGGGGCTGCAATCAACAGGGTACATGGTGGCCCCACCACAACGGACTGGCTACCATGCTGGATATCAGGTGCAAAAAGTCCTTTATCATCGTAAGCGCAGAAAGCGATACTGCACAGTTGGTGGAAAACACGCACCTAGGAGGATGACCTCGCCCAAAAGTTGGAGAATGAGCAGAAGTGCAGATCCACGTCGACGAAGGATGCTATAGGTCTCAGCGCATGATGGACGTGATGCACCACGTAAGGCGCCCTTCGCCAATTGGCTCGCTCTTCGGGAAAATTTTGAAAAATGGAGGTCAAACACTACAGGGGACCATCACATAAAAGCTGAAACGTGTGTCACTCCTTTTAGTCGCCACTTACGACGGACCCGCAGGGGGAGTTTGCAAATGACGCTGTATTTTATCGTCTAGTAAAGTCATCATAAGATCAGAACAAACTGCGAAACGATTTAGAAAATGCATCTGTATGGTGCGAATATTGGCAACTGACATTAAGTAATGAGAAGTGTGAGGTCACCCACATGAGTGCTAAAAGGAATCCGTTTACCTTCCTTTACGTGATAAATCAATCAAATCTAAATGCCATAATACCTGGGGTTTACAATAACGAACAATATAAATTGCAAAGAACACTTAGAACATGTTGAACGCAAGGCGAGCCAAAGACCACTCAGAAGATACAACAGATCTACTAAAGAGTCTGCCTACACTACGCTGGTTACACGTCTCACTCACCTCTTGTTCGCATTGACGGCACTTTGAACAGCGGACGTTACATTTAAGATGTGTTACGACCCGTGGCTCTATCCTTCATTCGATCCCTGCGAAACCCTACATTTCAGCGGATGATGCACGACCGCATGCTGCAGGTCCTGTATAGGCCTTTCTAGATACAGAAAATGTTCGACTGCTGCCCTGGCCAGCACATTCTCCATATCTCCCGACCAATTGAAAACGTCTGGTCAATGGTGGCCGAGCAACTGGCTCGTCACAATACGCCAGTCACTACTCGTGATGAACTGTGGTATCGTGTTGAAGCTGCATGGGCAGCTGTACCTGTACATACCATCGAAGCTCTGTTTGACTCAATGCCCAGGCGTATCAAGGCCGTTATTACGGCCAGAGGTGGTTGTTCTGGGTACTGATTTCTCAGTATCTATGCACCCAAATTATGTAAAAATCGAATCACATGTCAGTTCTAGTGAGCCGTGGTAAAAATTTCTGTTTTGAAGAGCGCGCCTCAGCGCGTTGTGTGAAGCAGTCGTCCTCCGTTTCTGGCGGTGGCGCCGCTGTGGCAATCGCAACTTTGGTGTCTCCCTCTGGTGGGAAAGGGGAAAGGCTGCCTGTTCACGTGCATTTAAGGGGCGCTATGAGCTCGCCAGTTGGTCAGTCTGGACGAGTCTGGAGTCAGTCTGGGGTCAGTCTCTCGTCCCCAGCTTGCTAGTCTCTCTCTCGTCCGAATTTGTGGCGCAGTGAGAGAACTCAACGAGTTGTCGCCCGGTCGGGGGCTTAGTTCCTGCATCTGAGTCTGCACGTTAGGCCGTCAGTCTGTTCGAGTTGCTCAGGCAACGGTCATTGGCGGTTGGAGCGATCGGTTGGTCTGTCGCGCACTGAGACACAAGATGACTTGTCCGCCTTGAGCGTCGGCGCATGTGGGGTCGCGACGTGAGTCCGGTGGGCCGCGCCGTATAGCGAGGGGTAGTGATTTCGCGGTCGACACGAGAGCAACAGGAGTCAACCCACGACATCAGGCTGGCCGGTGCGAGCTGCGACGCCGCGAGACGGGAGATCGGCGTGCCTTCCTGCGTCCGTTGAAGCAGCTGGCAGCAGACGGTTCGGGAGAGCGTTTTGGGGGTGCTGCGCCAGGCCTTCGCCAGAAATCGCAGTTTATTAGAAGTTATTGGTGATATGTTGTTTCATTTACTTGTCATATTCTACTTGTTTTCTTGGTGAGGTCACCAGTCACTTTGTTTTGGTGTCGTCCCACCATTCTTCTCCGTTTTCCCACCCCCGGGAAGGTGGTTATTTATGAATGGGTGGTCCGTTTTTTCCTTGTGGAGTAGGGGCGGGTTAGAGCAACCTGTGGTTCGGGTTGTCCGGTAATCGCCCTATCAATCTGCCGTACGTTAGTAGCTGCCTCTGTCATGTTTGCCGGATTCGGTGTTAACGAATTTATTGCTTGCAGTGCAACGGCCTAATACCTGAAATATGTTTTTATCTTGCCTATCATCTTGAGCGGCGGTATATGTGTACTGTAGAGCATGTTTTGGCCAACCTTGTATAATTTTATGTAAGATTGCATTTCATGGGCTTTTATTTAAATGGTCATTTTGGTATATAAAGTTGCCACCCTTCCACCGTAGGACTTTTCTTAGAAGTTAAAATCAAGTAGCACCTTCAGTGGCAAGTTAATCTTTTAATTTTAGTGTTTTGTGCCATTTCCATCCCTCCTACGGGGTGCATAGTTTGTGTGCTCGTGTGAATTGTTAAAACTTTTACTTTAAGGTAATCTGGTGTGTTGCAGATTTGCACCTGTGCAGTCCTTCAGAGGTTATTGTCAGGGGTCATGACTACGGCCGTGTCAAAAGGGAGCGGCAAGGTTCTCAGCACGAAAGCTCATACACTCAAAAATTTGTTTCTTTCTGCCTCTGAATAAATTGTAACTTGATATTTAGAGGGCGCTTTCTGCTTATAATTTTAAATCTGTTTCTAAAATAAAAGGCTTTTAGGAATAAAATTCCCATTTGTTAAAAGCAGTTTCATTTTGAATTCATCAGTTACTCCTTGGCAACTACTTTCACGCTCACATACTGTGATTAAATGTGTTAATGTTCTTTATGAATCGATAGTAAATAAAGTAAATTCTTAAGAAAAAGTTTTGAAAGTAAAATTACGGTTCATCTAGTATAATTTTTTTTCCCAATGGATACCCGTTTATCATCTGCATTTCTTCTTGGTGTAGCAATTTTAATGGCCAGTAATGTACATATTCCTAACATTCCACAGCTTCTGAGGTCTTTCACAGGCATCACTAGTTGTCGAATTTATGCTGGACTCTGAAGACTGAATCGTTTTTATGCCTCATTAGAAGCCAGCTTATCTTTCCTGTTACTGAGACACATAGCAGAAAAGACGCAAGCTACTTCGCATGGTCCTCGAGGTGCCTTCTGCTTACGAGTTTTTGGTGAAATAGCTTTCGAAATTTGTTGGTAGTTGCAGCCGTTCTGTTTGAAAACTTTCCATAAGTGGGTCAGTTCTTTCGTCAGGTTTTTTAGCGACTGATACGCCTTCTACTGGATGTAACAACGTCCTCAAAACAGATCGTTTCTGTGCTGGATCATGGTAGCTGGTAAAGTGCAGATACCGGGACGTTTGGTATATCACGCAACACCCTGTGCCAACGTGGTATTAAAACTAAACTAAACTGCGTCCGAACAGGCGTCGGAAGGTCCAACGTTACTGACCGACCGCCCTGTCATCCTATGCCAATAGGTGTCACTGGATGGGGATACGGAGGGGCATATGATCAGGACACAGTTCTCCCGGCCGTTGTCAGGTTTCGTGACCGGAGCCCCTAGTTCTCGAGCAAGTAGCTCCTCTGTTTCCCTCACAAGGGCTTGCCAACAGCCCTCGGGATGCTGGACGGTCACCCACGCAAGTGTCAGCCAAGCCCGACAGCGCTTAACTTCGGTGATCTGACGGGAACTAGTGTTACCACTGCTGCAAGGCCGTTTTAGTTACCAAAATAAAATGCAAAACGAATGATTGTCCGCTAGGAACACTAATTAGTTGGAGGCTTGCAAATGTTCTCTTACAATGCGACGTAACTGATAGCCTTCTTATCCTAACAGCTACTGTTCTTAAGTGAAAGGCGAAAGATTATGTTCCACTAGTGCCAGCGAAATAGCTGAGCTTGAATCCTATTACAGTCAGTTAATTAACACTGAAATGTTTAGAGCAGAAGGGGAGACTTGGAAGTGATAAAACATTGGAACTCAAATTTAAATTTATAACGTTGTAGCAGTTTTGTATAGTGATGAACAAAGGATTGTTGTAAGCGCATACTGTCTCCTAGCTACAATATTTCCAAACAATTTAAACTGCGCGAACAGTTGCCTGATGCAATTAATGAAATAAAATGCAAGATATAGGGTGTTTCAAATAAGGCGTTTTTCTCTTCAGCTTGTAAAATGATAAGTGAAACGGAAGTTTTTTTAGATCGATAAATGGAGGAAACGTTACTCTTTCTGCTGACTTAAGAACCAAGCTTACTTTGTTATTTTCCAGAGGTATCGCAAGGATTTATTATTTTTTAAAATAGGATATTATTTTCATCGTGTAATTGACGTACTGAAACCCACTGTGTACAAATCTAGTTAAATTAAATTTCTGTCAGTTTTAGTTAGGAAGCTGAAAACGTTGAAAGTGTTGTACACAACTGGCTGTGCTCAGATTTGTGTTCTGGTTCCTAATCTCTGAGGTGTTAGAATCAGTAGCCATTTTTCCTGAATGCAACGAGATGGAAAGTTACAGGTGTCACGGAGCGAGAAGCTTCCTCGATGTGCTGTTTGAAGTCATATTCGGTTATAATGTATGCCTATAGTCTACGCTGCCATATGCAAGGCAGATCGCAACGCAAAAACAAACGAGGTTCGGTCTGACACGTACGCCGACGCAGAGTAGTAAATGCGGCACACACACGTCCCGCGAGTACGGCTGCGTGCCAGCAGACCGTTCATCTGAACACTGACATTTATAAGCAGCGTATTACATCCAACCCTAAAACTTTCAACATTTCTAGCTTCCTAACAAAAACTGTTACAAATGTAATTTAAATTGATCTGTAACAGTTGTACTAAATACATCACCTACATGATAGCGAAAATAATGTTATATTTAAAAAATGTAACTCGTTGCGATAACTATCTACAAAATAACTAAAGAAACTACGTTTATAAGTCCAGAAAAAGAGGAAAGTTTCTTATGTCTACCAGTAGAAGAACTCACAGTAACTAGAAATCCCCAGTTGTGCTGTTCAGTTCTGCTCTCGTTGTCTTGTATGTCACAGAGGAAAACGCCTTATTTCACACATCCTGTATGAAGCTTAACAGTCAAATGCACCGACTATAATTAGCGTTTCTACATGCAGTCCGAAATGACACTAAACAATGTGATAAACTTGAACAATATACAATATACAGGGTGTTACAAAAAGGTACGGCCAAACTTTCAGGAAATATTCCTCACAGACAAAGAAAGAAAATATGTTATGCGGACATGTGACCGGAAACGCTTACTTTCCATGTTAGAGCTCGTTTTATTACTTCTCTTCAAATCACATTAATCATGGAATGGAAACACACAGCAACAGACCGTACCAGGGTGACTTCAAACACTTTGTTACAGGAAATGTTCAAAATGTCCTCCGTTAGCGAGGATACATGCATCCACCCTCCGTCGCATGGAATCCCTGATGCGCTGATGCAGACCGGGAGAATGGCGTATTGTACCACAGCCGTCCACAATACGAGCACGAAGAGTCTCTACATTTGGTACCGGGGTTGCGTAGACAAGAGCTTTCAAATGCCCCCATAAATGAAAGTCAAGAGGGTTGAGGTCAGGAGAGCGTGGGGGCCATGGAATTGGTCCGCCTCTACCAATCCATCGGTCACCGAATCTGTTGTTGAGAAGCGTACGAACACTTCGACTGAAATGTGCAGGAGCTCCATCATGCATGAACCACATGTTGTGTCGTACTTGTAAACGCACATGTTCTAGCAGCACAGGTAGAGTATCCCGTATGAAATCATGATAACGTGCTCCATTGAGCGTAGGTGGAAGAACATGGTGCCCAATCAAGACATCACCAACAATGCGCGCCCAAACGTTCACAGAAAATCTGTGTTGATGACGTGATTGCACAATTGCGTGCGGATTCCCGTCGGCCCACATATGTTGATTGTGAAAATTTACAATTTGATCACGTTGGAATGAAGCCTCATCCGTAAAGAGAACATTTGCACTGAAATGAGGATTGACACATTGTTGGATGAACCATTCGCAGAAGTGTACCCGTGGAGGCCACTCAGCTGCTGATAGTGCCTGCACACGCTGTACATGGTACGGAAACAACTGGTTCTCCCGTAGCACTCTCCATACAGTGACGTGGTCAACGTTACCTTGTACAGCAGCAACTTCTCTGACGCTGACATTAGGGTTATCGTCAACTGCACGAAGAATAGCCTCGTCCATTGCAGGTGTCCTCGTCGTTCTAGGTCTTCCCCAGTCGCGAGTCATAGGCTGGAATGTTTCGTGCTCCCTAAGACGCCGATCAATTGCTTCGAAAGTCTTCCTGTCGGGACACCTTCGTTCTGGAAATCTGTCTCGATACAAACGTACAGCGCCACGGCTATTGCCCCGTGCTAATCCATACATCAAATGGGCATCTGCCAACTCCGCATTTGTAAACATTGCACTGACTGCAAAACCACGTTCTTGATGAACACTAACCTGTTGATGCTACGTACTGATGTGCTTGATGCTAGTACTGTAGAGCAATGAGTCGCATGTCAACACAAGCACCGAAGTCAACATTACCTTTCTTCAATTGGGCCAACTGGCGGTGAATCGAGGAAGTACAGTACATACTGACGAAACTAAAATGAGCTCTAACATGGAAATTAAGCGTTACCGGACACATGTCGACATAACATCTTTTCTTTATTTGTGTGTGAGGAATGTTTCCTGAAAGTTTGGCCGTACCTTTTTGTAACGCCCTGTATATACTTCAATTGCGATGAAAATACGCCTATGAACTCTGACTTCGCTATGATATGGTTCCAGTTGTGAATGCCTTGGTAGGTCACATATGGCGAAACAAAACAGAACAGTCAAGAAACGCAAATAAAAGAAAGGGCATGCTGTCACTGAGAAGTATACGTTCAGTTTTAGTTTTAAGGCAAATCTGATTATGCGACGAGAGGAGCAGAAATCTATAATCTATACTACTATAAAAAGACAAGCCGATGTTTAACGATGTTACCAAAAATATCGAAAAGTTCTTGACCGATTTACTTCAACTTTTTACGCGACGCAAATAAAAATTCGGACTTACGTAGGCTGTACATTCTGTTAAACAACAACGATTAGGTTTTCTATTAAAACGGTCTGCGAGACAGAAAATGTTTTGCCATACTGTGCTGGGAAGACGTGCGGTTTCGTTTTGTTTCTGGCAGTCAGTTTTAACTACGATAGGAACAGGGCATTTAAACCACTGGACTATTGTCTGTCCCATATGTACTCTTTCTTCTTATATTTCATTTTAACCAATAATTGTATACGCAACTGTGTACTGTTTTGTTTTCTTCCTCGCAGTCAACATCAAAGGAAAAGTGAAAAGTTGTACTTATGGTTTATCGGCTTATGATTAGAATACTAGTGAGGAATCTGAATCATCCAAAATTTTGTAATCCTATCCGTTTGCAGATTAAAAGTATGCGAAATACTGTCATTGAATCTACTACTCCCACCGGTACATCCCTTTATTTTAAGCTATTTCACTTCCCAATCGAGGCTTCTTGGGTCTAACAATAAACAATGCTCAAGGTCAGCGAGAGGGGAGGGAGGGGGGGAGAAGAAAAGGATCAGAGAGGGGGAGGGCGGAATGGACATTGAGAGGGGAGAGGAGGAGACGTACACACAGAGAGAGAGAGAGAGAGAGAGAGAGAGAGAGAGGGGGGGGGGGGAAGAAAGAGATCAGGACCTATATCCATTGCCGGGTCCACTAGTCTGAAATAAAATCAGTACAGCGCAGTCTGGGGGAGTCAGCTGAGTTAGGCAACGATAAGTCTATCCGTCGGAGACTTGAATTGTTGCTACGAAGAGTGGCAGCAATGTTGGTTGTGTACAGACCCTCGAGGGGACTGTCTGGTAAAGACTACGTGTACATCGTTCTCATTCCAGTGAAAGAGTTTTTACGTTATTGCACGGTTTCGAGACTTTATGGGTTTTAAATATAATTCGAAAAATCGTGATGTGGTACAACAGCTGAATCCTACTCCTTACCAGTATCGGTTAGACAAGAAACCACCGCCAGACATTTACATCCAGCTTCCGACCCGCCCTAGCTAAGCAGGGGTGGCACCAACCATCTACGGCCGGACGACATGTCTGGCGCAGCGGTTATAAATTGTACAAACAAAGCTTCCTCGTGAATCAGTCTACGAAACAGTAAACCCCCTATTCTTTCGAGAATCGAACAACCATGTATAAAAAAGATTAAAACGTCTCATTACTTTACAAATGAGTTAGTGTGTTAAATCTTTGTCGTTAAGCATGTAAACGAGAAATTTTTTTGGAATTATGTTTTTAGTTTGTCGGAAGATGTTAAGTGTTCCCTTTGTGAAACTCTGGATCAATGTAGTCATGGCAATTCGCACCGCATTGTAAGAAAAAGCTTGTTTTTATGCATCTTAATTTTTCAGATACATTCAGTGGCATACGTGAATACTGTCTGCAAAATCTGATGCGAACAGATGAATTTATCCATGTTATATGGAATGGTTTGAGGACTGCGACTGTTGAATTTATGAAATAATTTCTACCGCTTCAGTCAGTTGTTACTAACGTGTTTCGGCAGCATGTTGCCATCGTCAGGCGCATTGAAGTTACATGTTCCTTACGTTACTTGGAAGTGTGATCAGGTTCATTTGCTGTGTGTGCCAGTGAGGTTGTGCTTCGAAATACTATATACTGTCCTGTATATATATATATATATATATATATATATATATATATATATATATATATATATATATATATTCTTGGAAACTTAGTTGTCTGGCACACATAGCAATGTAACAAATACATTACAGCTTAACGCTTTCACAGTGAGATGTTTACATGATTCCAAAAAGTTTATCACCAAGATAAAGTAGTTTCCATTGCTAAGAAAGTAATATGCAGTGAATATGAATCTTTTTCTAGTTAAATGCATTTATGTCTTAGATACTATGATTACTTCGTAATGCCTATTATTTATTATTAAAGAAAATGTTCTTTCAATAAAATGACCATTCAGTATTGGAGAAGTTTTTGAAGAAATTAATACTGTTGTTTTCTAGTTTATCATTTAGTATCATAGTATCACGTACTGTGCCATAGAGGAAAATTTTTAATTCTTCAAATAAGTCCATTTGATGTCCCCTATGCAATAGATGAAGGTCTTTCATGAAACAGGTGGCCAACGTCCTTTATATGGGTGGCTTTTGCTGACTTATTGTAATTGTTTGAGTGGTAAGCATTTATATGTTCATTCTATATTTTCTGGAAGACTCCCAAGTTCGGTCTACGTACAGAACTTTGTGTGTAGTACGTGCCATTTTATAAATGCCTGATTGTTTGTGTGTGTGTGTTAATGTTGAGTCTCAGTGTATGTTGCAGTTAGTTACGTGTTGTGAAGTCATTCTTAATCTTGTACAGTCTGCAAATGTTTGCTATTTTGTAGGGGCCTTTGCTTGTGGATAGCAAGCAGTGGGTTTCTTTTTCATTTTCTGTGGGACAGTTGGTTTATTATTGTTTGTCTTTACTGTTTGAGGTTGTCAAATAAGTGTGTCATCGTAGCCATTTGCTGCACCTATTTGTTTCATTGTGCTGAGTTCAAGAAGCTTCACATATTTATCCATTGCTATATTTCTCTGTTAATTAGTGCTCTTTATGAAGCACATTTGTGTGTCTCAGGGTGGCAAAGTGAGCTGTGTATTGTGGTGTCTCTTGTTGCAGTTTTTCTGTTGAATTTGAAGGAATTTGATGTTACCATTGTCTTCATATTCCACAATGAATTTTATATTTTGGCCCTGTTTATCGAGTGCATTGGGTACGTTGTTAATATCATTTGCGTCAAAATCACTATATGTGGTAATGTGTTACTACATTTTAAGCTAGAAAAGTAACAAAATTAATATCTTCAAAAACTTCTCTAATGTTGAATGCTGGTTTTATTGAAAAAAGATTGTCTTTAATAATAGGAAATTGTCTTTACCTAGTAATCAAATTACCTAATACGTGCCATGATATAAATGCATCTAGATAGAAAAGATTTCGTCTTTACTGCGTAAGCTGTGACGTGTTCGGCATTGCGCTCAGTGCGCCACACAACCAAGTTTCCTGGAAAAATATAAGTAAATGCACTAATGAAATGATCTAAACACGAAAATCACTTAATGTACACACTGAAATATAAGCATCTTTCTGTACAGGATTGTATTTCGATACATAACCTCACTGGTACACACAGCAAATGAACCTAGCTATCGCTTCAGATTAACGTAATGTACATGTAACTGGAATTCACCTGATTACGAGAGCAAGCTGCTGATACAAGTCACACTAAATAAATATTAGCAAAAATTGACCGAAGCACTCTTAATTATTTAATAAAACAAGGAATAAAATAAAACGTTATGCCAGAGCCGAAGTCAGACAGCACGAACAGCAAAAATATACTAAACGACAAACTTTTCCCGTTTCATCATTTTGTTGGAATTTTCAACGAGAAATGTCTTCATAAAAGTTTGAAACTATGTTTAAAGCTTGTTGGAAGTCTCGAAGTGCTCTCACTCCCAAATACTGGAAGAATATAGTAGGAGTAATTTGTTTGTAGACATGTAAGCAATTTGTAACTGTAATAGTTGTCCTACTGTGTTAAAACTGTAATACAAGATGATACCTCAGAATGAGTAGATTATGACAGCATATAAAATTTTTAGACTCGATAAGTAACTATATGAAGTACTATACATCACTTTTTTTGCCTCTTTAACACTTGATACAGCCAGTTTGGACTCTGAGCAACGAACTATGAACCATGAACCAGGTTTGCTATTTAGTAATACAGTATAGCGAAAACCGTATAAAATCCCTACGCCAGCGACCTAGCAGCTGTAGTGTCAAAATTGCGTGGTGAAGTTAAACGTTGCAGTTTCTGTTGGTAGCACCGAGCACCGATTACGTCAGCATTTTCCCCCACACTTTTCCATTAACCGCGAAGACCATTGTTGTCATTTAGATTTTTGTCCATTAGTTTCACCTCCTGTTTCTAAAAAATGCCAATTTGAAGAAATAGTTTAATAGTTGCTTTAAATATTGTTTTTCAACGCAACTGGTTTACTATTTGTTTACATCGGACACCTTGTTCTCCCATTCACACCGCCAACCCCCTCCAGTGTAATCGGACTTCTTTGTACCATCTTTACTTGCTTGAGACACTCATAAAGAAAGACAGGACGCAATGAAAACCCACACTGAACGTGAAATTATATTCTACTACAATGTGAAAAGAACAGCTTCAAATATTTATCGAAAATTGCGTAAAAATGTAATATAATATAAAGATATCGGCTCTCGATATAGCCGTTTCGCTATCGATATATCGGTGTATCGGTGAAAAGTATCTCCGAGATATACCGTTACATTTAGGAAATGGCATTAGGATATCGATATATCGGTGTACCTGTGAAAAGTATGTCCGACACATACCGTGACATTTAGGAAAAGGCATCGATATATCGATACTTCCTCCACAGCCGCACTCGCCTCATTGAGGCGATCCCCTGCAGCGTGCGGCTGTGCCATGGAGGTAAGAATAGAGGGAGACGCCGTGACGTCACAGCTGCGAAGCCATGTGAAGCCGAGGGTAGCCATCTCAATCCGACCAAAACATTGCTGCTGTAAGCTTGTGTGCATAGGCTTGTTGCTCGCTTTTGGAAGGATTTTGCGCTATTATGGTGACTTGTGTGGTGTTCGGATGTACGAATCGTTCTGATTGTAATGCGAAATCGAAGGGAATAACATTTCATGTGTAAGTTGTCTCGTTAAGTGTGATTTTACAACTTCATTGTGAATGAACGTGTGCTATATCGGTACTTGTACTATAGCGTGTTTTTCTCCTGTATGATTTTAGATTTCCTAAAAATGAAAGTCGGAAAGCTCTGTGAGAGAATGCCGTGAGGAGGAAGAATTGGCGTGCGTGTAAATGGAGCACTATATGTTCTCAGCATTTCCGAGAAGAGGACGTAGACCGAACTTCCCTTTCAACAGTAAGGCTTCGAGAAAATGCTGTACCATCAGTTTTCCCTACACACCCAAAACATTTACAAAAGGTATGTTAATTCAAAGAATTAAATTCTGAGTTTTCAAGTTCACGTTTCAGTATAATACGTGCGTATCGTCGATAATCGAAGTGTTGAGTAACTCACTTTGTCTTCATCATGTACCAAATTAAAAGCTAACACTACATTAACTGGCGCAAAGTATAGGCCTAAACAGGACATTGTGTAGATTTGCCATTCTATGTACCGTATTTCAGTAAATATTGGTTGTATTGAACAGTGTTTCCCAGTAGTGTAACGTAACTGAAACGTCCCAGTACGTATTACAAACAAGATATATTTATGGGGCTTTGGAGGGAGGGTATAGCTAACTTAGTTTTCAGTTTCTATTATTTAGTTTGTCATACACGTTTATTACTGAATTAACGAAATTGTATCGTTTACGTTGAAGACTAGCTATTCGTAATATTACATTAAAAACTATTTTTAATGAGAAGAAACGCGGAATTTCGCCTTTACGAGATTTTTATTGTAAACAAAAACTTTGAAACAACCAATCTGATGACGTTACATGCGTACGTGGTGCAATTAGCGACTGTAATACACGCAGCGCTATAGCACACTGGCAATGTTTTGGTCAGAGTGTCACGGCAGCGAGCCACGCTCCCATGGCTTCAAAACGTAGTACGGCTGGGATACGTAGCGCCATCTCCCCTTATTCTTACCTCCATGGGCTGTGCGGTTGCGGCGCGCGACAAGATGGCGGCGGCTACTCGGCTGCTCGTCTACTCACTGACGACGCGGATGGTGATCTCGGGGTCGGCGAGGCGGACGTCCCAGAGCAGCGGCAGCACCTCGTCGATGATCTGCGACTTGTCCAGCTTGTCCAGCGTCTTCTCGATGCAGCTGAGCACGTTCATCACGAGCTTGAGGTCGGCCGTGTTCTTCTCGTAGACGGCCTTGGTCTTGGGCAGCACCATGCGCCGCACCGCCGTCTCGTCCAGGTACTCGGACACGTTCGTCACCGCCACCAGCGCCGCGCTCTGCACACACACACACACACACAAACGTACATACGTATACACAGGTGTCGTGTGCACCAGTCACCACGGAAGTCACACGCGCCAATGGCCCAAAGCGAACCGCAGTCGTGAAATGAGAGTGTAGTCCATGGAAAGGTTGCAGAACGAGGTACGAATTCATCATAAAACGTTTAGCATACAAAATTCCAAAGTCGAAGACACATATTTCAAGCAAAATTAACAAAACGTCCTCCACAACCAGAAAACAGTCAATACAGCATACGGTTACCCTGTACCACTACTTGTCACGTCCTTACCCGTTCTACTCGCAAATACAGGGTTATTACAAATGATTGAAGCGATTTCACAGCTCTACAATAACTTTATTATTTGAGATATTTTCCCAATGCTTTGCACACACATACAAAAACTTAAAAAGTTTTTTTAGGCATTCACAAATGTTCGATATGTGCCCCTTTAGTGATTCGGCAGACATCAAGCCGATAATCAAGTTCCTCCCACACTCGGCGCAGCATGTCCCCATCAATGAGTTCGAAAGCATCGTTGATGCGAGCTCGCAGTTCTGGCACGTTTCTTGGTAGAGGAGGTTAAAACACTGAATCTTTCACATAACCCCACAGAAAGAAATCGCATGGGGTTAAGTCGGGAGAGCGTGGAGGCCATGACATGAATTGCTGATCATGATCTCCACCACGACCGATCCATCGGTTTTCCAATCTCCTGTTTAAGAAATGCCAAACATCATGATGGAAGTGCGGTGGAGGACCATCCTCTTGAAAGATGAAGTCGGCGCTGTCGGTCTCCAGTTGTGGCATGAGCCAATTTTCCAGCATGTCCAGATACACGTGTCCTGTAACGTTTTTTTCGCGGAAGAAAAAGGGGCCGTAAACTTTAAACCGTGAGACTGCACAAAACACGTTAACTTTTGGTGAATTGCGAATTTGCAGCACGAACGCGTGAGGATTCTCTCCCGCCCAGATTCGCACATTGTGTCTGTTCACTTCACCATTAAGAAAAAAGGTTGCTTCATCACTGAAAACA
Source organism: Schistocerca americana (assembly GCF_021461395.2). Classification (NCBI taxonomy): domain Eukaryota; kingdom Metazoa; phylum Arthropoda; class Insecta; order Orthoptera; family Acrididae; genus Schistocerca; species Schistocerca americana. The sequence goes on along the minus strand of NC_060122.1, from coordinate 108,362,602 downwards.
AGTTTCGCACTGAACGCATCCTCTTCCATGAGCTGTTGCAACCGCGCCGAAAATTCAAAGCGTTTGACTTTGTCATCGGGTGTCAGGGCTTGTAGCAATTGTAAACGGTAAGGCTTCTGCTTCAGCCTTTTCCGTAAGATTTTCCAAACCGTCGGCTGTGGTACGTTTAGCTCCCTGCTAGCTTTATTCGTCGACTTCCGCAGGCTACGCGTGAAACTTGCCCGCACGCGTTCAACCGTTTCTTCGCTCACTGCAGGCCGACCCGTTGATTTCCCCTTACAGAGGCATCCAGAAGCTTTAAACTGCGCATACCATCGCCGAATGGAGTTAGCAGTTGGTGGATCTTTGTTGAACTTTGTGCTGAAGTGTCGTTGCACTGTTATGACTGACTGATGTGAGTGCATTTCAAGCACGACATACGCTTTCTCGGCTCCTGTCGCCATTTTGTCTCGCTCTCGAGCGCTCTGGCGGCAGAAACCTGAAGTGCGGCTTCAGCCGAACAAAACTTTATGAGTTTTTCTACGTATCTGTAGTGTGTCGTGACCATATGTCAATGAATGGAGCTACAGTGAATTTATGAAATCGCTTCAATCATTTGTAATAGCCCTGTAGAGCGAGGGGAAAACGACTGTCTGTATGCCTTCGTATGAGCCCTAATTTCTCGTGTCTTATCTTCATGGTCCTTACGCGCATTGTATGTTGGCGGCAGTAGAATCGTTCGGCAGTCAGCTTCAAATGCAGGATCCTTAAATTTTCTCAGTAGTGTTTCTCGAAAGGAACTTCGCCTTTCCTCCAGGCATTCCTATTTGAGTTCCTGAAGCATCTCCGTAGCACTTACGTGTTGTTCGAACCTGCCGGTAACAAATTTAGCACCCTGCCTCTGAATTGCTTCGATGTCTTCCTTCAATCCGACTTGGTACAGATCCCAAACACTGGAGCAGTGACTGACGCCCGAACAACAGGGAAGTGACATGCATCGAGACTAGAAAATCTGGATTTGAAAAAAAAAAAAAAAAAAGTACTCAAGTATAGCTCGCACCAGAGTCCTACATGCGGTCTCCTTTACAGGTCTACAACTTTTTCCCAAAATTCTCCCAATAACCGGTCGAACATTCGCCTTCTCTTCCACAGTTCTCACATATTGCTGGACACTAGTAATACTATATCCGAACATTACAGGTTTGCTCTTCCTACTCATTCTCATTAACTTACATTTTCCACAGTCAGGGCTAGCTGGCATTCATCACATCGACTGGACATTTTGTGTAAGCCGTTTTGTATCTTCCTGAAGTCACGCGACTTCGACACCTTAGCGTACACCACGGCACCATCAGCGAACAACCGCAGATTGCTGCCCAACCTACCAGCCAAATCATTTATGTGTACACAGAACAGCAGCGATCTTTGTATATAAAGAACAACAGCGGCGCTATCACACTTCCCTGGGGCACTCCTGACGATACCCTTGTCTCTGATGAACACTCAAAATCGAGGACAACATACTGGGTTCTATTATTTAAGGTCTTCGAGCCACTCACATATCCGTGAACTTATTTCATGCAGCTTCCTGCAATACCATAATGCGACTGTGTTGAAATGGCTGGAATTGTGCAACAGGAGTACGTACTCGTCGTCGGGACATGGTTGTACCATAGAATGAGTGCGGCAGACACTGTTCACCTCTAAACTCACCACAGTCACTGCCTGCGTGCTGCGTGGTTAAAACAGAGGGGCGCAGACGGGCCTCTTGAGCGCCATCTGATCGCCAGTGAGCATGACAAATGAATCACCAAAACTACAGCCCCTCAGTCAGCAGACATTGCTCCCCTGCGCCATTCCACAGCCCTTGAGGGTGTTGTACTGCTTTTTGCGGCATGCACACAAAGACAGGCAAACCGACTTACATCATCCTGGCAGGACCTCGCTTTGCATACTACACTATTCGCCATTACAATTGCTGCACCAAGAAGAAATGCAGATAATAAGCTGGTATTCATTGGACAAATGTATTATACTAAAATTGACGTGTGATTACATTTTCACGCAGTTTGGGTGCATAGATCCTGAGACATCAGTACCCAGAGCAACCACCTCTGGCTGTAATAATGGCCTTGATACGTCTGGGCATTGAGTCAAACAGAGTTCGGATGGCGTGTACAGGTACAGCTGCCCATGCACTCATCAAGAGTAGTGACTGGCGTATAGTGACGAGCCAGTTGCTCGGCCACCATTGACCAGACGTTTTCAATTGGTGAGAGATCTGGAGAATGTGCTGGCCAGGGCAGCAGTTGAACATTTTCTGTATCCAGAAAGGCCCGTTCAGGACCTGCAACATGCGATGGTTCATTATCCTGCTGAAATATAGGGTTTCGCAGGGATCGAATGAAGGGTAGAGCCACGGGTCGTAACACATCTGAAATGTAACGTCCACTGTTCAAAGTGTAATCAGTCCGAACAACTGGTGACCGAGACGTGTAACCAATGGCACCCCATACCATCAAGCCGGGTCATACGCCAGTACGGCGATGACAAATACACGCTTCCAATGTGAGTTCACCGCGATATCGCCAAACATGGATGCGACCATCATGATTCTGTAAACAGAACCTAAATTCATCCGAAAAAAATGACGTTTTGCCATTCGTGCACCCAGGTTCGTCGTTGAGTACACCATCGCAGGTGCTCCTGTCTGTGATGAAGCGTCAAGGATAACCACAGTCGTGGTCTCCAAGCTGACAGTCCAAGCTGTTGCAAACGTCGTAGAAGTGTTCGTGCAGATGGTTGTTGTCTTGCAAACGTCCCCATCTGTTGACTCAGGGATCGAGACGTGGCTGCACGATCCGTTACAGCCATGCGGATAAGATGCCTGTCATATCGACTGCTAGTGATACGAGGCCGTTGGGATCCAGCACAGGCGTTCCGTATTACCCTCCTGAACTCACCGATTCCATATTGTCCTAACCGTCATTGGATCTCGACCAACGCGAGCAGCAAAGTTGCGGTACGATAAACCGCAATCGCGATAGGCTACAATCGGACCTTTATCAAAGTCGGAAACGTGATGGTACGCATTTCTCCTCCTTACACGAGGCATCACAACAGCGTTTCACTAGACAACGCCGGTCAACTGCTGTTTGTGTATGAGAAATCGGTTGGAAACTTTCCTCATGTCAGCACGTTGTAAGTGTTGCCACCGGCGCCAACCTTGTGTGAATGCTCTGAAAAGCTAATCATTTGCATATCACAGCATCTTCTTCCTGCCGGTTAAATGTCGCGTCTGTAGCACGTCATCTTCGTTATGTAGCAATTTTAATGGCCAGTAGTGTACAACGCGTTTCCATAAGAGCGTGAAAAAAGTAACAGGACTGAAAAATTTGACGCAGGGAATCTGTGGTGGGAGAAGCCAGCTTAAGGAGATAGGGAAGTAAAGTAAACTTGTCTACCCCTTTGTGTAGTTCTACTGTTTTCCAGCGTGTTTACAAGCAACATTCGTACCAGTTTACGCGTACTGTGCTGTTTATTTACATGCATGTTCTTTATATGCTGCAAGGAAACGAGGAGGACGAGCCTTATAGCCAAGATGCCATGATGCAGGTTTTGTTTGCTTTACTTGCCCATGATTTGGCCCTGTTGTTCGTTTTTACATTGTCCCATGGCAGAACATGCTATGAATCAACGACAGACCCGTTCATCACTCAGTGCTATGCAGACACGTACAGTACAATTCGATGGAGCGGTTTCGGTACAGTACTTCCTGGTCGCTGGATTGGAAGGGGAGGTCCTATTCCATGGCCTTCGAGGTCACCTGACCTGAATCCCCTTGATTATTTCCTATGGGGATAAATAAAGTCACTTATCTTATTGGAGATGGAATTAGTTGCCAGAATTGTAGCTGCCTGTGATGGGATTCGAAACACACCAGGGATATTTGTAAGGGTGCGTCACAATCTTGTTCGCCGATGTCATACTTGCATTGATACTGATGGCCGTCAGTTTCAGCACACTTCGTAAGATAAATACAAATGGTACCTTCATTGTGTCATTAATGGTATTTGCACTTAACTAATGTAAATAAAAAGGTACACAGTACCGTGGTTTTACTCCTATTATCCCCTTAAGCTGACTTCTCCGACCCCAGGTTCGGTACCTCAAATTGTTCAGTGGAGCATCCTCTATGTCCTGTCAAATTTTTGTACGCTTTTACGGAAACACCCTCTACGCAAATCGATTCTTTGCCAAGCCAGCAACAAAAAGTACATGACTCATATTTTCCTCTGTTGTCCACTTTTCGGAAATTGATTCCTTCCAGGAGCGAACAGCTCCAGCAATCAGTACCACACCAAGAAACTCAGTTTGACTGAATCTTCATCTATCCAAATTCTCGTTCAGTTTGCAGCAGTATTTGCATCGTAATGCAGAACAACACGTTGCGCTTCAGCATTGGTGAAGGTGCGTGCAATGTCTGCAGTTCGGTCATCAAAGAACGTGTTGAAAAATTCAGACATTATGAGTGCAAGATCAGTTGCGTGCATTGACCCGGGAGATCCACTTCCAATGTTATTTTGACGACAGCGAGACAACCGGGGACATGGAACTTTTTAACTTTTGTCCCCACTTTACAATAGTGTCATCTTCTTCATCGGAATCCCCATAACAATTTCTGCTGGCAATTTAACTTTCTTCTGAATCCACTTCAATGTTATCTTCCGACCCTTCTTGTTCTGGAACAAAGTCCTCATCGCGTTCAGTTGATGCCAAGTTCCTATGGGACCAAACTGCTGAGGACATCGGTCCCTAGGCTTACACTCTACGTAATCCAACTTAAACTAACTTACGCTAAGGACAAAAACACACACACACATTCTCAAGGGAAGACTCGAAACTCCGACGGGGGGAGCCGCGCGAACCTAGGCAAGGAGCCCTAGACAGCGCGGCTACCCCACGCGGCCCATCACGTTCAATCAAGATACCTTCCCGGTCACTAAGATTACATTCATCCAGAATCGAAGAATGTAGCGATCTGAGATTTTTTTGCGGACCATTTCTGAAAATTTGTGGCATTCACGTTGTGAAAAGTAACACAATAAAATCCACCAAAATAGGTAACATACACTACTGGACATTAAAATTGCCACACCACGAAGATGACGTGCTACAGACGAGAAATTTAACCGACATGAAGGAGATGCTGTCATATACAAATGATTAGCTTGTCAGAGCATTCACACAAGATTGTTTGGCGACATCGCGGTGAACGCACATTGGAAGCGAGTATTCGTCATCGCCATACTAGCCTATCACCCGGCGTGATGGTATGGGTGCCATTGGTTACTCGTCTCGGTCACCTCTTGTTCGCATTGACGGCGCTTTGAACAGTGGACGTTACATTTCAGATGTGTTACGAGCCGTGGCTCTACCCTTCGTTCGATCCCTGCGAAACCCTACATTTCAACAGGATAATGCACGACCGCATGTTGCAGGTCCTGTAAGGGCCTTCCTGGATACAGAAACTGTCGACTGCTGCCCTGGCTAGCACATTCTCCAGATCTCTCACCAATTGAAAACGTCTGGTCAATGGTGGCCGAGCAACTGGCTCATCACAATACGCCAGTCACTACTCTTGATGAACTGTGGTATTTTGTTCAAGCTGCATGGGCAGCTGTACCTGTACACGCCATCCAAGCTCTGTTTGACTCAATGCCCAGGCGCATGAAGGCCGTTATTAGGGCCAGAGGTGGTTTTTCTGGGTACTAATTTCTCAGGATCTATGGACCCAAATTGCGTGAAAACGTAATCACATGTCAGTTCTAGTATAATATATTTGTCCAATGAATACCCGTTCATCATCTGCATTTCTTCTTGGTGTAGCAATTTTAATGCTAGTAGTGTATATAAATCAGTTTAGTCTGACGATTAAGCAATGCGTCAACAACGCGTATTTATTTTAAATGTATTTTTAACATCCAAAGAACCTAGTCTGAGTAACCTTCTATAATACTTAGCTGAGAAATTAGGAAATTAAATACGGGGTCCCCCGGAGACCCCAGCTTGTTAAATCACGTTGACGCCTTACGCTGTGTATGTTAAGGCGCACGAGATATTTTCGGGCCAGTCGTGTTTTGTCGCAGGAAAGCGTCACGCTTACTAGAAGTGCAGCAGGCAAGAGGAGAGTGCTTTGGCAGGGCAGGCTGACCCGGCGGGCAAAGTTTGCGCACGCGGCCCGCTCGGGTTGCAGCCCCCACCCCCACCCCCACCTGACGCCCCCGCGCCCATCGGCGCCTCTCGACAGCTCTTTGTCTCCGCTGTGCTGCTGGCGTCCGATGACAACCCGTGGCGGGCGTCGCTTTCCCAGATCCTGCCCAGCCCTCCCCCACCTGCTGCCTGGCCAGCGAGAGCACTCAGCCGTGAAGCGGCGTCTCCCACCCTGCAGAGGCAAGGCAAGCGCACGGTGACCAGATGTAGACGCATAAAAGAGAGGAAAAACAGCTTCAAAAAGGAGGACAAGGTCAGGAGAAAGAAGACACACGGTAACACACGCTGAAATTTAATAAATTAATCAATTAACAGGCATAACATACATTCCTTAACTTTTATTGGTACTTCTCTGAAGATACAGTTTTCTGTAGAAGTATTGGCTTGCTTAGCAGGTAACTGTGAAAAGATACGCAGGGAAGTTCTTTTAAATTATATTACACCGTTAACACATTCAAGGTTCAGTCTGTTCCTGTCATCAGTCCACTGTGTTGTAATGAGCGAAAATACGTCTTCTGCATTTCCATTGTGCCCTGATATACTGCAAAAGTATTCCGCAAGTTTTAACAATTCTCCCTGAAAATCAATAGACCTACTTTCATAAAAGTTCTTGGCCGATTTATTATTACAAGATAGCTCACTAAATTCAGGATAGTTACTATTCTGTTTCAGAAGCTGCCCAAAATTACAGAATTGATCATAACGTTTTACATCTTAAATTTCGAAAACTTTACATTTATCTTCCAAATACAAAAAGCCTTTTTTAACATCACTGTAGTTAACATCTTCTTTAAGAGACATCCAACAGGAGAAGTCGTGAAACATCAAGGGAAATAGTTTCAAAAATTACACAACGACACAGATTCCTTCTCATACACTTTAACTTTTTTTTGTCAAATCCTTATTCCGCTGCAATTTCCACTTACATTTAACCTTTAGTCAAACAAATTTTTCGTTTAATCGGTCCTCGGGCACCTTACATGCAGAATGTAAAATATGAATCACTTCAAGCACGTAACTGCTCTCCTTTTCTGCTTGAAGAACATTAAGTTGAACAGACATCAATGAATGCATTGCCATAAGTAGGTTTCACATAAACTATTATCAAAAAACCGAAGCAAAACGTGTGGTGGCTTGCTTTTAGGCAGAAAGTAAGATTTCCGAGCTGGATACATTTCCAATATTTTCTGGGAAGAGAGACAACCATAGAGTTTTCATATGAGACGGAACTTGTTTGTAATTTACCTCAACAAATTCGCAGAAAGAGCGTAGCTGTTGTATTCCAACAGAGTAAATAGAAAAAAATAATTATGAATTTTCACGATGACACAATACGAATCAACAGGAAGACAATCAGCTCCATGCTGAATTGCTTTATGTAAAACGTGATCGATAATATCGACGATCCTGCTGCCATCTATAGATGAGTAATTTAAGAAATGAGCAACAGAACGGAAATAACAGCAAATATGAATTTATTACGGTGAACTTCGCGAAAAAGGAGGACAACGCAAAAATGCGTCCGGACCCCAGGCAAAGAGACAAATAGGAGAACTTGTCTGGATCTGTCCGGACGTGTCGTCATGCTATGGAGGCGCATACACAGCATTTGGAAAAATACCCTAATTGCCCTGTTGTAGACAACTCACATCCAGAGATTATTTTCTGTAAGTTCTAACGCAGTTATCACGAATACAGTAGGCATCGAGGTGCAGAGTATACATTACTATATGATCTGTCCAGACATACTTTAAGATTAATACACGTGGAAGCGCGGACCACGCTTACCATATCAAATCTGTTACACACGCCCAATCTTACATTTCATTCAGCTCGCTCAAAGTCAATGTACAAACATAGAACTCGTATCAGCGCCTTCCGGAGGAGTTTCACAATGTTTTCGTTTAAATTTTGTCGGTGGTAATAAACTTTTAAGACGACAAACGGAAAGTGTACGAGAATGCACTCCTGACGACGTTAGAGAAATTTTTGATGTGCAGGAAACTCTTCTCTTATTAAATTTAGGTGAATGTAATACGGGGACGAAATCTGAAGAATACTTATATTTTAATCTGCTCCAAACCAGAACTCTGTCAAAGTCCTCTGACGCGAAATAATTTGAGTTAAACTACGAGGTTTGTGAGAAAAGTAATGAGACTGACAACACTGTGAGTGATCCGGCAACGCTGCGTTGTTCCACTTGCGTAGACAGGCGCTTCCAGATGTTCGGCCCGAGTTGCAGCTCCGTACAGGCATCTAGTGATCTTTGAGAGCGCCATCAATGAAGCTGCGTTTTTGTTGTGTGGAACAGCGGAATTTGGAGCAACGTTATGCAGTCAAGATTGTGATCTTTGAGAAGTTCAAACAGGCCTATGGGGAACATTCCTTATCAAGAGCTCTTGCTTTTTGAAATGCCGAGAACAACCTGACGATGTACATCGCCCAGACAGACCTTCAAAAACAGGCGAGAACGCCGAATGTGTGCGTACTTTCGTCAAATCGGACCAACGTTTAGCAATAAGGGTGATGGATGACCAGTTACACTTAAGTACTTTTACCGCACACCAAGTTTTGACCGAAGATTTGTGCATGCGAAAGGTTTGTGCCAAAATGGCACTTGAACAGGACAATCGATGAAACGTGTGCGTTTATCTTCTTCAGAGGACTGCCAATGACGATGAATGGTTCAGCGGTGTGATGACAGGCGAAGAATACTGTTTTTTTTTTAGTAGGATCCTTAGACAAAGAGGAAAAGTGATGAATAGCGCACTGACTTTTCCTCGGCCGAAAGAAGCTGGAATGAGGACTTCAAAGATCAAAACAATGCTGATTTGCTTTATTCACATAAGGAGTATCGTGAGTAAAGAATTTATTCCTCCAGGACAAACTGTCAACCAAGTGTTTTACAAAGACCTCCTTGAAAGGCTCAGGAAAAAGGTGAAGCGAGTGAGACAAGATATTGCACGAAAGTGGTGCTGCACTATGACAACATCCCCCCATGTCATAGGGCCACTTCCATCGTGCAATTTTTGACCTCAAAAGGCATTCCTATTGTTCCACAGGCCACCTATTCACCTGTGTGGTGTCACCGCCAGACACCACACTTGCTAGGTGGTAGCTTTAAATCGGCCGCGGTCCATTAGTACATGTCGGACCCGCGTGTCGCCACTGTTAGTGATCGCAGACCGAGCGCCACCACACGGCAGGTCTCGAGAGACGGACGACTTTGCTAGCGACTACACTGACGAAGCCTCGCTCATTTGCCGAGCAGATAGTTAGAATAGCCTTCAGCTAAGTCCATGGCTACGACCTAGCAAGGCGCCATTAGCCTTACATAGCAATTGATACTTATCGTATACAGCATGTCTCATCAAGAACGATGTATACAACAAGGATGGATTAAAGTTAAGTATTACAAAAGCTACGTACTTTTCTTTATAGCATTCATTACGTATCCTGTTTCAGACCTCACGCCATCCTTCGTGTGTTTATAGCGTGCATTGCGGTCCCCTCAAATCACACTGTGTCGGCACTTCTGTCGACACATCAACCTGATCTGAGTCTTTTCGATTTTTTCTTTTCCCAGTATTGAAAAATGTATCAAGAGGAGGTCATTTTGGGACTCTGAAGAACGTTCAAAAGAATGTGACCTACATGTTAAAGGCCCTACCAGTTGAAGACTGGAACAACGACTCCGCCGGTGTATAGGTACCGAAAGGAACTACTTTGAAGGGGACAATATTATCGTTTGAAAAAAAAAATGAAAACTTTGGTAGATAAAAAAATCTGTCTCATCAATTTTCTCAGACACCTCGTATGACGAATGATGTGATCATGATTCCAAACTTCGGCGCTCGTCCGTTTCGTTTTCTTGAGAGAAACAGAGCACCAGGTTCATAATCAATCTGTTATTCCGTTTTCTGATCAAATTTTCTACTTATTTCTATCATCATAAAAATGTACCTACTAACTGAAGTGATGAAACTTACGTTACATATTTGGAAGAAAGTAAAATGGGCAAAATACAGTAATACAGTACTAAAACAGTTACAGTGCGAACAGGAGGGGTACATCCTAGGCGAGATTAAGTCTGAGTGCCACAGACGAAAATCCTTTGGATTCAGTTGCTAATGTCAGTCTTTTAATTAATTTTTGTATTTTGAACATTGCAGCACGGTGAGCAATCGTGATAATCTAATATACAAGAAACAGTTCCACGTGAGCTCCCCAGGCCCACCGCACGGCGTTCATGGAGACTAGGCGCACGCCAGAGCTTAAGTAAAGTCTTGGTGTTGACTTAGTACTTACGTACCGCATTTTTAAAATGTGATTACACCTATTCAGGCTGTTTTAGTTTTATTTCTAGACCATGCCCTTTTAGACATATTATAGATTCAGGCATATCCGCCGGCCGGTGTGGCCGAGCGGTTCTAGGCGCTAAAGTCTGGAACCGCGCGACCGCTACGGTCGCAGGTTCGAATCCTGCCTCGGGCATGGATGTGTGTGATATCTCCGTGGTTAGTTAAGTTTACGTAGTTCTAAGTTCTAGGGGACTGATGATCTCAGCAGTTAAGTCCCATAGTGCTCAGAGCCGTTTGAACCAGGCATATCTTCTGAAGAAGGCTCAATTACTTGGGCTGAAACCAAGGAAAGGTTGGTTTCATTATCGCAATTGAGGCTGATAGTTTCTTATACACTTTTCATTAATAGTCCAGACTTACGCAAATATAATATTCCTGTGGAGGTACTCACACCACATGCCCCAGACAGTCAGCTGAATCCATCTGCAACTTTTTTTTTGTGATGGCAAAGGGAGAACTCTACTGTGACCGCTCTCGCCGCTGTCACAGGTGCTTGAAGCAGGTGACTCAGTCACTGCCGTCATTTAATGACGCGATCGTTCCGTATAACGACTGATTTCTTAAAAATAACTTCAAGCCGCCAAGCTTTTCGCACGATACGCTGCGTTTGATTGACGGCTTCTTTCCTGTCTTCAGAGGTGACTCTCGTAACAGCTTCGTTGCTGGCTGCCTCGCCTGCAGACAGCGCAACTTTTTAAATTCATCACTTAATTCCACGTTTCGACGGTGAAGCCAATCAGTTCCTCCTCTTGCCGTGCCATGTTTGGCGTCTCTTTCGACAGAACGGTCTGGAGCGTTATCAGTAACAATCATTCGGGTGCAGGCACGAAACGCGCAAACCATTTCTCTCGACTTACCTTGCACGGCAGTCATCTGGCCAAGAGAGCTATGTGGAGATTTTCCACTGAATATGTTTGACAACCTTGCCTCTGACCTTGTCCAGTATCACACAACAGAAACAAAAGATAAACTGTTTACCCCGCAAATGTAAGAAATTAAAGCAAAATGTTAGTGGGCAATTGACGATGTCGCAAGACAGCGAGCTGCCAGCACGCGACAAGTGTCGCAGTGCTGGCGGTGAAGGTACAGGCGATCGCAAGGAACGAGGGACGGGGGAGGAGAGGGCAACAACGGGCGTCCTCGAATCCAGAATGCACAGTTCTTATTCGTTACAGAATTCTCAGACACGTCTAGGAGTGATTTCCCGTGGCCTTGCTAAAACTCTCGTTCGGCCAGTTGTAGCGTTTCGTGCCTTACGGCATGAGGCGTCTCCAGCCAGACCAGCTCATTTGTAAGAAAAACAGCCAATTTTTAGTCTTGCCGCCCCCTCTCACCCCTGTTAACGGCGAGAGGCTGCTGCGGATACAAGGCGGTCCTCGTGGGGTTCGCTGTCAGTGCTAAAGAAATCCCGACCAGACCACAATGTAGTTATCCGATGCAACGAAACTGCTGTAGTCTTGGTCACTCACTCACTCACACTCACTGGTCATACCGGACTCGAGAGTCCATTACCGCAACAACGTATTTTCGCCATGTGTCCCTGTCTTGGGCTATTTCCTTCCATTCACCTTCAATACCGAGGCTCCTCAAATCAGCGTTCACATTGTCCTCCCATCTACACCTCGGTCCCTCTAAGTGCCCTACCAGTACTCTGCGCGCTGCCCTGCCCTCATCCATTCGAGCTACGTGACCCGCCCATCGCAACCTTCTTTCTTTCTTTTTTTTTTTTGGTCATCAGTCTACTGACTGGTTTGATGCGGCCCGCCACGAATTCCTTTCCTGTGCTAACCTCTTCATCTCAGTGTAGGACTTGCAACCTATGTCCTCAATTATTTGCTTGACGTATTCCTATCTCTGTCTTACTCTACAGTTTTTGCCCTCTACAGCTCCCTCTAGTACCATGGAAGTCATTCCCTCATGTCTTAGCAGATGTCCTATCATCCTGTCCCTTCTACTTATTAGTATTTTCCACATATTCTTTTCCTCTCCGATTCTGCGTAGAACCTCCTCATTCCTTACCTTATCAGTCCACCTAATTTTCAACATTCGTCTATAGCACCACATCTCAAATGCTTCGATTCTCTTCTGTTCCGGTTTTCCTACAGTCCATGTTTCACTACCATACAATGCTGTACTCCAGACGTACATCCTCAGAAATTTCTTCCTCAAATTAAGGCCGGTATTTGATATTAGTAGACTTCTCTTGGCGAGAAATACCTTTTTTACCACAGCGAGTCTGCTTTTGATGTCCTCCTTGCTCCGTCCGTCATTGGTTATTTCACTGACTAGGTAGCAGAATTCCTTAACTTCATTGACTTCGTGACCATCAATCCTGATGTTAAGTTTCTCGCTGTTCTCATTTCTACTACTTCTCATTACCTTCGTCTTTCTCCGATTTACTCTCAAACCATACTGTGTACTCATTTGACTGTTCATTCCGTTCAGCAGATCATTTAATTCTTCTTCACTTTCACCCAGGATAGCAATGTCATCAGCGAATCGTATCATTGATATCCGTTCACCTTGTATTTTAATTCCACTCCTGAACCTTTCTTTTATTTCCATCATTGCTTCCTCGATGTACAGATTGAAGAGCAGGGGCGAAAGGCTACAGCCTTGTCTTACACCCTTCTTAATACGAGCACTTCGTTCTTGATCGTTCACTCTTATTATTCCCTCTTGGTTGTTGTACATATTTTATACTACCCGTCTCTCCCAACAGCTTACCCCTACTTTTTTCAGAATCTCGAACAGCTTGCACCATTTTCTGTTGTCGAACGCTTTTTCCAGGTCGACAAATCCTATGAACGTGTCTTGATTTTTCTTTAGCCTTGCTTCCATTATTAGCCGTAACGTCAGAATTGCCTCTCTCGTCCCTTTACTTTTCCTAAAGCCAAACTGATCGTCACCTAGCGCATTCTCAATTTTCTTTTCCATTCTTCTGTATATTAATCTTGTAAGCAGGTTCGATGCATGAGCTGTTAAGCTGATTGTGCGATAATTCTCGCACTTGTCAGCTCTTGCCGTCTTCGGAATTGTGTGGATGATGCTTTTCCGAAAGTCAGATGGTATGTCGCCAGACTCATATATTCTACACACCAACGTGAATAGTCGTTTTGTTGCCACTTCCCCCAATGATTTTAGAAATTCTGATGGAATGTTATCTATCCCTTCTGCCTTATTTGACCGTAAGTCCTCCAAAGCTCTTTTAAATTCCGATTCTAATACTGGATCCCCTATCTATTCTAAATCGGCTCCTGTTTCTTCTTCTATCACATCAGACAAATCTTCACCCTCATAGAGGCTTTCAATGTATTCTTTCCACCTATCTGCTCTCTCCTCTGCATTTAGCAGTGGAATTCCCGTTGCACTCTTAATGTTACCACCGTTGCTTTTAATGTCACCAAAGGTTGTTTTGACTTTCCTGTATGCTGAGTCTGTCCTTCTGACAATCATATCTTTTTCGATGTCTTCATATTTTTCCTGCAGCCATTTCGTCTTAGCTTCCCTGCACTTCCTATTTATTTCATTCCTCAGCGACTTGTATTTCTGTATTCCTGATTTTCCCGGAACATGTTTGTACTTCCTCCTTTCATCAATCAACTGAAGTATTTCTTCTGTTACCCATGGTTTCTTCGCAGCTACCTTCTTTGTACCTATGTTTTCCTTCCCAACTTCTGTGTAGGCCCTTTTTAGAGATGTCCATTCCTCTTCAACTGTACTGCCTACTGCGCTATTCCTTATTGCTGTATCTATAGCGTTAGAGAACTTCAAACGTATCTCGTCATTCCTTAGTACTTCCGTATCCCACTTCTTTGCGTAATGATTCTTCCTGACTAATGTCTTGAACTTCAGCCTACTTTTCATCACTACTATATTGTGATCTGAGTCTATATCTGCTCCTGGGTACGCCTTACAATCCAGTATCTGATTTCGGAATCTGTCTGACCAGGATGTAATCTAATTGAAATCTTCCCGTATCTCCCGGCCTTTTCCAAGTGTACTTCCTCCTCTTGTGATTCTTGAACAGGGCATTCGCAATTACTAGCTGAAACTTGTTACAGAACTCAATTAGTCTTTCTCCTCTTTCATTCCTTGTTAAGCCCATATTCTCCTGTAACCTTTTCTTCTACTCCTTCCCCTACGCCGGCCGAAGTGGTCGTGCGGTTAAAGGCGCTGCAGTCTGGAACCGCAAGACCGCTACGGTCGCAGGTTCGAATCCTGCCTCGGGCATGGATGTTTGTGATGTCCTTAGGTTAGTTAGGTTTAACTAGTTCTAAGTTCTAGGGGACTAATGACCTCAGCAGTTGAGTCCCATAGTGCTCAGAGCCATTTGAACCAACCTTCCCCTACAACTGCATTCCAGTCGCCCATGACTATTAGATTTACGTCCCCCTTTACTTACTGCATTACCCTTTCAATATCCTCATACACTTTCTCTAACTGTTCATCTTCAGCTTGCGACGTCGGCATGTATACCTGAACTATCGTTGTCGGTGTTGGTCTGCTGTCGATTCTGATTAGAACAACCCGGTCACTGAACTGTTCACAGTAACACACCCTCTGCCCTACCTTCCTATTCATAACGAATCCTAGACCTGTTATACCATTTTCTGCTGTTGATATTACCCTAAACTCATCTGACCAGAAATCCTTGTCTTCCTTCCACTTCACTTCACTGACCCCTACTATATCTAGATTGAGCCTTTGCATTTCCCTTTTCAGATTTTCTGGTTTCCCTACCACGTTCAAGCTTCTGACATTCCAGGTCTCGACTCGTAGAACGTTATCCTTTCGTTGATTATTCAATCTTTTTCTCATGGTAACCTCCCCCTTGGCAGTCCCCTCCCGGAGATCCGAATGGGGGACTATTCCGGAATCTTTTGCCAACGGAGAGATCATCATGACACTTCTTCAATTACAGGCCACATGTCCTGTGGATACACGTCACGTGTCTTTAATGCAGTGGTTTCCATTGCCTTCTGCATCCTCATGTCATTGATCATTGCTGATTCTTCCGCCTTTAGGGGCAATTTCCCACCCCCAGGACAAGAGAGTGCCCTGAACCTCCGCCCTCTTTGACAAGGCCGTTGGCAGAATGAGGCTGACTTCTTATGCCGGAAGTCTTCGGCCGCCAATGCTGATTATTTATCAAAATTTAGGCAGAGGCGGGGATCGAACCCGGGACCGAAGACGTTTTGATTATCAATCAAAGACGCTACCCCTTTTTTTTTTTCTCTCTCCATTTTGTTCGTTGTTGATCGTTGTGTTTGTTCGTTGCGGACGTCACACGACACCGCTCAAGTTCGTTTGTTGATCGTTTCACTCAGTTTTTTTATTACAGAGGCCAGCCAGCTCTCTGACCGAACACGCTGAGCTACCGTGCCGGCTGCCCCTAGACCACGGGTACCTACGTGATTTAATAATACTGATTAAGTCAGGGCTTGAATAGAGTTCGTGAACCTCTTCGTTATGCAGTTTTCGCCACTCTCCGCTAATGTCATCCCTTTTTGCTCCGAAAATTTTCCTCAAAATTTTGTTTTCACGTACTGGAAACGGCTTTTCATTTTGCAACGTGAGAGACCAAGTCTCACACCCATACAGCATAACTGGTAGAATAATAGTTTTGTATATTCTAATCTTTAAATTCCTAGGCAATATCCGTGATGAAAGTAATCTATTCAGTAAGAAGTAGCACGCATTTTCCGCCCGTAATCTCTTCTTCAGTTCGGATTCAATCTCATTTCTCGAACTGATGTCCACGCCTAGATACTTAAATGTGTTCACTTTTTCAAACTGCATGTCTCCAACTCTTAACATTTCCTGATCTACTGCTGTTGGCATTCTAGTAGTAATCAGGTATTTTTTTTTCTTCACTTATCCTTAGACCTACATCTTCACTAGCTTTGATTAACGCATTCGCATTTGCTGTTACAGATTCTTTCCTATCGCTAATGATGTTTAGATCATCTGCGTATGGTACTCTAATATCTTAATATTTCCATTTAACTCCACACCCTCTGAATTATCTGCTGCCATTCGTACACTATATTCTAGGACTAAATTAAAAAGTAGCGGAGACAGGTCATCTCCCTGCTTATGTCCGTTCTTTATTACAAATTCTTCTGACTCCAATTTCCCCACACGTACTCTACCTTTTGTGTTTTTCAAACTCGCTTCTATAAGTCTAACATACTTCTGCGGTATTCCCAGTTCCAAAAGAGTTCTGTACAATTTTGATTTTGATACTGAATCATAAGCTTTTGTAGAATCTATGAAAAGATGATGAACTGGTTTATTGTGTTCCCATTTCTTTTCGAAAATTTGACGCAGGGGGGATATTTGGTCTATAGTTGATCTGTTCCTCCGAAAGCCAGCTTGGTAATAGCCCACAATTTCATCTGCATATGGTTTAAGCCTGCTTAGCAGAATAATCGAGAAAATTTTGGAACATACTGGTAATAGTGATATCCCTTTATAATTACTACAGTCCATTTTGTCGCCCTTCTTAAAAATTGGGATCAGAATCGACTCCTGCCACTCTTGAGGTATCATCCATGAGTTCCATACTTTAGTTATCACTTTGTGAACTACTTCCACCAATTTCTGTCCCCCATTTTTAACTAATTCTGCAGTTATGCAATCTGATCCTGGTGCTTTATGGTTTTTCAATTTGTTAATTGCAACTCTTACTTCCTTTAACGTTGGCTCAGATATCTGGGGTTCTGCTGAATGTATTTCGTATGCCTGCTCATTTCCTGCTTCCTGGTGAACATTTAATAGATGCTCAAAATACGCCTTCCATTTACTGTAGTCTTGGTCAGATAGCAAAATTCTTAAGTACCTTGAGATGTAGTTAGATGGCGTCAATTGGATTTGCAGCTTTTATGAAACACATGACTGTAAAATTTGAAATAATTGTATATTCACCAGTCTAGAATGTTCGGCGATTCCCAAACACTAGTGAGTTCTGGAAAGGCGTTTAAATACGTGCCTTTTGGGGAGAGCGGTGTAGGTCTTTACCATTCTGTTCTCATCTAGAGGAGCAAGACCTGCTGAAGTGAGACGTGCACTTTGCAACTGTTTTTTTCCCCACCCATCAGCCTTCTGACTGGTTTGATGCAGCCCGCCGCGAATTCCTCTTCTGTGTCAACTTCTTCATCTCAGAGTTGCACTTGCAACCTGCGTCTCCAATTATTTGCTGGATGTATTCCAATCTCTGTCTTCCTCTACAGTTTTTGCCCTCTACAGCTGCCTCTAGTTCTACAGAAGTCACTGCCTGATGTCTTAACAAATGTACAATCATTCTTCTCCTTGTCAGTGATTCCCACATATTCCTTTCCTCTCCGTTTCTGCCCAGAATATCCTCATTCCTCACCTTATTAGTCCTCATTTCAACATTCGTCTGTAGGAGGACGTCTCAAATGCTTCGATTCTCTGCTGTTCCGGTTTTCCCACAGTCCATGTTTCACTACCATACAATGCTGTGATGCAAACATACATTCTCAGAAATTTATTTCTCAAATTAAGGCCTATGTTTGATACTAGTAGACTTCTCTTGGCCAGGAATGCTCTTTTTGCCAGTGCTAGTCTGCTTTTGATGTCCTCCTTGCTCCGTCCGTCATTGGTTATTTTACTGCCTAGGTAACAAATGATTCAAATGTCTCTGAGCACTATGAGACTTAACGGCTGATGTCATCAGTCCCCTATAACTTAGAACTACTTCAGCCTAACTAACCTAAGGACATGACATACATCCATGCCCGAGGCAGGATTCGAATCTGCGACCCTAGCGGTGGCGCGGTTCCAGACTGAAGCGGCAGAGTTTAAAAAATGTAGGGGAAGATAGAGGTTGGATTGTGTCTTTTTTGATGACCAAACTGTCTTTTGATCATGTCACGAACCTTAAGCAAACAGTAGACCCGATGCCGCTCTGTTCTGAAGTGGATCTGGCGCCCTGTTTCCCAGGGTTTGCAGCGCGGCCTGTCCGGCTGGCAGGAAGTGCTGCCGGGCGTGACCTGTCCCTCCTTCCCCCCCCCCCCCTCCCCCCTCCCCTCGCCCCACAAAACATCCGGTGTGACGTTACAGACTCGCGGAACTCGTTCATCTCTCCGACGCCGGTCCCCTACCCCTGCGTGTCAGCCGCCGGGAACTTGCTGCAAAAAGCTTGTTATTACTTCTGTTGCAGTCGCTTCTTCCAGCGGACGGCTCCCACCGGCTCTCTACGTCGCCGGCAGAACATTTGTTTAAAGTTGATGACAGGGCGAGTAACTTGCCTCGTCAGAAACAAAAGACGGCGAAAACGCCACTGGAAGAACCACTGAGCTCAGACACGACACGGAGGCGCTCTGGCCTAGCTAGCGTCTCACCGCTGACGTCATGCAACACGCCAGTAAAGAAAACGAACACACACTGGGTATATTGCCTAAGGGAGCACGGCGGCCGTATCGTAATTTGTTTTTATCACACACCTTGCCTGAAAAAAAAAAAAAAAAAAAAAAAGAAAGGGGGAACCAGCGAGAAGGCACGGTCGGATGTCAGTGTAAAGCCGTCGGCACACGGACCGTGCTGTCGAACGTCAACGTTGAGCGTGCTGAGTTCAACGTGCTGCTGAACGCTCAGAAATCCGATATGTGGGCCCCAACGTGGTATACGTGATACAACGCACTCCAGCGGCAGTTGCGGGATGTTTCTAGTTCGTATATCACACTGTTTGCTAAATGGGCGCACGTAAAATTCCCACGTTAGCTCTATTAAAACGCACATTTCCTCCACTGTCCACATGCTAGTCACGTTGTTCTATATGTAATAGACAGAAATAAAAACTTCAATATCCATGTACATGTTTTAAGACGAAAAGGAAAGTGCCATGTCCAATCAATAAGCACACAGGCTTATAAACGTTCCATTACAAACAACGCGATCCAAATTTGCAATAGTTCTCCACATAAGATAAACATTATTTCATCATCCCCACATTATATTAAAACCTCAAGGTCATCGTTACTTGGTCACTGTTCCTACCTGGCAGCAGAATCTTTGCAACATGTGAATTACGAAATGTAAAAGAAAAAGGAGCAAAGTAGCTTTATGCAAGTAGCGCAAGCTGTCCTGTAGATTAAGCCAATCGAACAAGCTCACTGCTCAAAAAAGAAAAAAAAAGCGAACTTATATTTAAATAACATCAAATATTATAGTATATACTTATATTAAACTAATAGTAAAGCATCAGAACCTATTAAAAACGCGAATGTTAGGAAAAGAATTGGTGGTGGTGGTGGGTGGGGGGGAGAGACGCGAACGTCCAACACCTTGTTCAACTTGAATCAGTCACTCTACTCACTACACTGCACCGACAACCCGTATGGGGTAGCAAATCGTAGCATGTTAGTACTTGCTAAACGATTTAATTGTAGCTATTTTACTAATTGAAATTTAACTATAACAAATTGTATCAAGAACAATGCGTTTTTGGTGGATCCTCAGTGTATTGTTGCCTTCAAATGGCACAGTCTCATTATACGCAAGTTATAATATTCTTTTGCCATGAGTATGATGTTTCTCATCATTTTACTGCAACGAATCACACAGTTAACAGCGTGTTTTCGAGTGAGACTCAGTTTTTCTGGTGCTCAGAAACGGCATATATACGTTTAAGCTTGAAATGAATGCCAATATGGCGCCTCACAACTCCGTGCTGAAGGGAGATGGCGTGCATGTAACGTAGTGGCGTTGTTGCACCTGATTGGTTAACGCTCAGACGCACGCTCAGAATATTTGACATGCTAAATATTTCTCTGCACGTTGGGAAAGACTCCCGAACGTGCTATTCCACGCTATGACGTCAGAAACTCGGCACGCACAACGCTCAACGTTTGGATGCACGGTCCGTGTGCCGACGGCTTAACTTCGTACACGTATACGAAGGAGTACCCGAAAAAAACGGAATTATTTTTTAAAAGTCACTTATTTTCTAATTCTTTACAAAATATCCTTAGACCCTTCAAAATACACTCCATTACAACTGAACATTTGTCTCACTGGTGCTCTCACTGTTCAAAATATTTTTTGTAGTCGCCTTTAGAAATGACTGACGGCTTGTCCCTAGTTTTTTTCTTGACTTCTTCAATGCTGTAAAATCGATGCACTTTCAGGCCCATTTACATGCGTGGAAATAAGATAAAGTCGCACACAGCCAAGTCAGACGACTAACGTGCGTAGGCAACGGAACCGTGCCATTTTTAGCCGAAAGCTGTGTAACAGAGATGGCTGTGTGAGCAGGTGCGGTTGTTGTGGTGGAAGGACCAGTCTCCTGTCTGCCAGAAAGTGGGTGTTTTCTTGATTCAACTGAGCTCCAAGATAACCCACTAATCTCTGACAGATGATCAATTGCCTGTCGACGGTCTGTGAGCACAAGCTCTCTAATGTTTTCAATATTTGCGTCGATTCGGGCAGCTGATGGACGTCCAGAACGAGGTTTGTCATCAATCGACATGTCGCCATTTTTAAATAGAGCAAACCACTCGTACAATTGAGTTTTTCCCATAGCGTCGTCTTGGTAAACGGTTTTCAACATTAACACAGTTCCAGAGCATTTTTACCTAGTAGAAAACAAAATTTCACAGTATCTTAAAAAACGAAACAAGAACAAAACAGCGCTAGCAAAAATAATCACTGCAAATGAACAGAACAGGCCAGGTCGACAACACAGGCGGCACTGAACTGGCAATGAGTTGCGCTGTACACGCCTAGCGGCAGAAATGCCTACTATACAAGCTCCGCCCACGACAATGTTACCCCTTTTTTTTACGTTGCATTTCACTATCCGTGCGTACGTAAATAATGACTTGGAATACTATGTGACAGCCAGAACAGGTAAGAGCGTGCATTAACACTGTTAGTGTTTAGTGCTGGTACCAGGCCTGCTAGGGTACATGAGGGGCATAAACAGTCAGATGTCGCGTGATCACTGTGAAGCGCACTGAGATGCCATGTGAGACAGCGTTACCACCACCTGACCGCGGCTGGAAGCAGAGCATCATTGTGGGTCTCCATTTGGCTAGCTTATCCAACTGTGCAATACCCAGATTTTTGGGGATTCGCGTGTGACAGGGGCCGGATGAAGGACTGCATAGCAACACGAGCGCAGGCGACGTCATCAGTCTTACCATTCTGTTCGACCACATCTACATCTACATACATACGCCGCAATCCACCATACGGTGCGTGCCGGAGGGTACCTCGTACCACAACTAGCAACTTCTCTCCCTGTTCCTCTTCCAACCAGAACGAGGGAAAAATGACTGCCTATATGCCTCTGTACGAGCCCTAGTCTCTCTTATCTTTGTGCCGGCCGGTGTGGCTGTGCAGTTCTAGGCGCTTCAGTCTGGAACCGCGTAGCCGCTACGGTCGCAGGTTCGAATCCTGCCTGGGGCTTGGATGTGTGTGATGTCCTTAGGTTAGTTAGGTTTAAGTAGTTCTAAGTTCTAGGGGACTGATGACCTCATATGTTGAGTCCCATAGTGCTCAGAGCCATTTGAACCATTTGAATCTTATCTTTGTGGTCTTTCTGCGAAATGTAAGTTGGCGGCAGTAAAATCGTACTGCAGTCAGCCTCAAATGCTGGTTCTCTAAATTTCCTCAGTAGTGATTCACGAAAAGAACGCCTCCTTTCCTCTAGAGGCTCCCACCCGAGTTCCTGTAGCATGATCAAACTTACCAGTAACAAATCTAGCAGCCCACCTGTGAATTGCTTCTATGTCCTCCCTCAATCTGACCTGATAGAGATCCCAAACGCTCGAGCAGTACTCAAGAATATGTCGTATTAGTGTTTCATTAGCGGTCTCCTTTACAGATGAACAACGTCTTCCCAAAATTCTACCAATGAACCGAAGACGACAATCCGCCTTCCCCACAACTGCCATTACATGCTTCTCCCACTTCATATCGCTCTGCAATGTTACGCCCAAATATTTAATCGACGTGACTGTGTCAAGCGCTACACTACTAATGGAGTATTCAAACATTACAGGATTCTTTTTCCTATTCAGCTGTATTAATTTACATTTATCTATATTTAGAGTTAGCTACCATTCTTTACACCAATCACAAATCCTGTCCAAGTCATCTTGTATCCTTCAGTCACTCAACGACGACACCTTCCCGTACATCACAGCATCGCCAGCAAACAGCCGCACATTGCTGTCCACCCTATCCAAAAGATCATTTATGTAGATAGAAAACAACAGCGGACCTACCACACTTCCCTGGGGCACTCCAGACGATACCCTCACCTCCGATGAACACTCACCATCCAGGACAACGTACTGGGTTCTATTACTTAAGAAGTCTTCGAGCCACTCACATACTTGGGAACCAATCCCACATGCTCATACCTTAGTTAGGAGTCTGCAGTGGGGCACCGAGTCAAACGTTTTACGGAAGTCAAGGAATATGGCATCCATCTGATACCCTTCATCCATGGTTCGCAAGATATCATGTGAAAAAAGGGCGAGTTGCGTGTCGCAGGAGCGATGCTTTCTAAAACCGTCTGACCACGACAGTGCAGGATCGCCGAATTATGCACGAAACACATCGTAGCCTCCTCAGATTTCGTCTGCCATCCGAGAACAACTAATCGACTCCCGGCAACATTCAATGTCAGCCCGCGTCACTGGTCGGAGACTAGAAGGAGCGGGACTAGGGCGTTACCGTCCTGTGCGTAGGCTGCCATTAACACCACAACACAGACGGCTGAGTCTGCAGCGGTGCAGTCACCGGGAAGCATGGACTGCTGGCGAGTGGCGGCTCACTGTGTGTTCAGCTATGAGTGCTGGTTCTGCATTGCCCCGGATGACCGCCGTCGGCGAGTATGGCGGAGAGCTAGGGAGAGGCCTCATTCTTCCAGTACTTTGGAGAAGCACTGCTGCCTTTACCCTGTCGTCATGGTGTGGGGAATCATCGTGTATGACTTCAGATACACCTAGTAGTTACTGGAGGAACTCTGAGGGCACAACGGCACATCACGGACATATGCAACCTCTTAAGCAACCTCTTATGTGACAGTACCGGGGTGTAATTTTTCCAGTGGACAATGGTCGTATACACATGAAAAACTGGTAGAAGTCGACCTCGCGGAAGATCTTTTTGGACTCTGGAGAAATGTAGGAGCACAATTGTCAATATTGACCCTACAGTTTCTCTTAGAACACAGGTAAAGAATAGGGAAACCTACGTTTATAGCTTTCATTGACTTACAGAAAGTTTTCGATTATTTTGAATAGGATACATTCTTTCAGGTTCTGAAGGTAGTGGGGCTAAAATACAGGGAGCGAAAGGTTATTTGTAACTTGTACAGAAACTAGATGGCAGTTATAAGAGTCGACAAGCATGAAAGGAAAGCACTTTTTCAGAAGGGAGTGAGATAGTTTGAAGCCTGTCCCCAGTTTATACAATTTGCACATTGGGAAGAACTAAAGGAAACTATAAAAAAATTTGGAGACGGGATTATAATTCACGGAGACGAAACAAAAACTTTGAGCTTAGTCCATGAGACTGTATTTTTGTCAGAGACTCCGAAGAGAAGTTGAACGGAATGGGCAGTGTCTTGAAAGGGGCATACAAGATGAACATCAACAAAAGCACAACAAGGTTAATGGAAGAATGTAGTCGAATTACATCAGGTGATGCTGAAGGATTTTGATTAAGTAGTGAGACATTAAAATTGGTAGATAACTTTTGCAATTTGAGCAGCAAAATAACTGATGATGGCCGAAGTAGAGGTGATGTAAAATTCATGCTAGCTATAGCAAAAAAATAATTTCTGAAAAAGAGAGTTTGTTAACATCTAATAAAAATTTAATTGACTGTATGTATTTCTAAAGTTATTCGTAAAGAGTGTAGCCTTGTACGAAAATGAAATTTGAAAGATACGTAGTTCAGACAAGAAGAGAATAGAAGCTTTTCAAATGTCGTGCTATAAAAGAACGTTGACGATTAGAGGGGAAGATACTAAAACTAATTGCAGAAAAAGAAATTTATGGCACAACTTGACGCAAAGAAGGCACCAATTGTCAGGATAAATTTGGTGCGTCAGACTGCAGCAGTTAACGATACCTAATAACTGCAGAAAAATCGAGACACATTCATAGGATTTTCGACCTGGTAAACGGTTCAACAATGTAAAATCGTGCAAGATGTTCGAAATTCTGAGAAAAATAGGGGTAAGTCATAGGGAGAGACAGGTAATATACTACAAGAGACAAGAGAGAATAATAGGGGTGGAAGACCAAGCATGATGTGCTCGGATTAAGAAGGGTGTAAGCCAGGGTTCTGGTCTTTCGCCCCTACTGTTCAATCTATACATCGAAGAAGCAACGATGGAAATAAAAGAAAGGTTCAACAGTGGAATTAAAATTAAATGTGAAAGGTATCAATGACAAGATTCGCTGATGGCATTGCTGTCCTCAGTCAAAGTGAAGAAGAATTACAGGAACTGCTGAATGAAATGAACAGTCGAATGAAAATAGGATATACAGTAGATTGAGAGTAAATCGACGGAAGACGAAAGTAATGAGAATTAGCGGAAATGAGAACACTGAAAACCTTAGCATCAGGATTGATGGCCTCGAAGTAGAAAAAGTTAAGGAATTATGCTACCTAGGCAGCAAAATGACCCATGGCGAATGGAGCAAGGACGACATCCAAAGCAGACTAACACTGGCAAAAATGGCCTTCCTGGGCAAGAGAATTCTCCTGGTGTCAAACATAGAACTTAATTTGAAGAAGAAATTTCTGAGAATATACGTCTGGAGTAACGTATGGTAGTGAAACATAGAGTCTGGGAAAACCGGAACAGAAGAGAATCGAAGCATTTAGGACGTGGCACTACAGACGAATGTTGAAAATTAGGTGGACTCATAAGGTGAGGAACAGGGAGATTCTTTGCAGAATTGGAGAGAAATGGAATATATGGAAAACACTGACAAGAAGAAGGGACAGAATATCACGTCAGCTAAGGCATCAGGAATAACTTGCACAGGAGCTGTAGAGGGTAGAAACTTTACAGGAAGACGGAGAAGGTTGGCACAAGAGAGGAATTCGCGGTAAAAAACTGATGACTATATATATATATATATATATATATATATATATATATATATATATATATATATATATATATATATATACTGGCTATTAAAATTGCTACAGCAAGAAGAAATACAGATGATAAATGGGTATTCATTGGACAAATATATTATGCTAGAACTGACATATTATTACATTTCACGCAATTTGGGTGCATTGATCCCGAACAACCACCTGAGCCGTCTATCGACTCGTGCTACACCTTGTGTTTAAATTGCATTGGTTTTCCTTTTCTTCCCCTGACATATTTGTTTGATATGTTGTCTGTCATTAAGTGGCTGCTTGGTTGTCTTTTCCCTTTGCTATCGATATCTGCGTTCTTGCTTCCGGGAAACTGCTATGGAGGAAGTGAGATCTTTGACCGGTGGTAACTTCGTGTGGTGGCGCGGAAGTAAGGGGTTGCGCTCAGAGAGTCTGGTCGACACGGTAGGGCAGTGGCTCGCCAGCGCGGACCAGGCGTGGTCGGTAGTACCGAGTCGCCACGTGATATATGTCGGTTGTGTGTAACGAGCGGGTCGAGTTGGCGGAAGAGCTCCCCGCGGATTGGTTGTATACAGAATCGCCCCACGAGTAGTTGCTGTTCATTTCACCATGGTGGGACGTTAACAAGCTTCTTTAAGTCCTCCTGATATCTTTGTGTGGTGCAAAAGCTGATTAGTTTGTTCTGTTTCAGCGTCCTAGTAATTATGGATCCGCGAAAGTGCCCTGGAATAAACTTGTTGAAGAGGGAACAGTTGTTGTATGAATTGGCCATCTGCCAGCAGCCCACGGAAGGAAGTGTGTCGGAACTGGCAGCGCATTTACGGTCTGCACTTTCGTCTCCGGTGGTCATCACGCTGGAAGTGATTGGTGAGTGTAAGGCGGCAGCAAAATGCTTGGGTGAGGCGGTTGATCGTCTCAGAGATACTATATCCTTCTTAGGGGATGCACAGCCTATTGGTAAGCAATTAGATAGGGTGCGGGCGCAGTTAGCTCACCTCGGTAATTGGGTACGTGACTTAGGGTCAGTTAAATTAAGTGGCTCAGATAAGCAGTTGTGGATGGGGCTGCAGGAGAGAATAAGTGCATTGAAACTTGATTTTGGTTGTTTGGAACTAAAAAAGGGACTCCCTGAGGGAAGAGAGGAATTAGAGTTCCGCGATGGGATGAGTCGTGAGGGTGGATGTGACTCTGTGAGTGCCGGACAGGCGGCGTACTCCAAGTTACTTAATCCGATAATCCATTTGTTTAAGGATATCAGAGAGTTACGTATAGATCATCTTGAACAAGTAGAAAATTTCTTGTGGTTGTTGGTTCGGCTCGAACAGCATGCACAAGCATTTAGAGTTTCTCATCAGCTGATCATGGGGCTCTTGTATCTGCTAGCGGGAGATGAGTTAAGGCTATTCATCTCGTAAGCAATGGAAGAATGTTTGTCTTTAACTCAGCTACGGCAGCGGGTTATTGATAAAAAATTAACCAGAGGACTCCGGCAATAGCTGGAGTGTAATTATATTTCGCGTATGCAACGGAAGGACGAGGGGTTGCGACAGTATGTTGATAGGTTAGTGTCAGCGGCGTTGTTAGTAGGGCTTCCGGAGGAAGAGCTGGTTTCGATAGTTTTAAGAGGCATGCGAGTCGTGGATAAATCTGATTTCGTCTTCAGGCAGCGTCCTGTCAATTGGCTGGAGTTGGATGAGGCAGTGGGTAGTATCTCAGCATTGTCTCTTGAGAACCGGCTGCCCGATGAGGGAAGGAAGCAGTTTTCTCAAACTGATCTACAGGTTAAGGAGAGACGGGGATTTTCCAGCGATATGAATAAGCAGGAGGATCGACAATGTTTCAGATGTGGAAGCGTAGGGCATTTGGTTAGGGAACGTAGTGCTCCTCGAACACCGACAGCTAACAGATGACGCCAAATTCTTGGTAAAAGAGGAACTCAGAGTTATCGAACCAGGTGTGCCCGAGGGATTGCTGCCCCGATCTCCTCGTTGCCATATATTTGCTGTAGTGTGGGAGGTGAACCTGTCTGTGGGACGTGGGATTCCAGAAGTTCTATTTCCTTGTTGAATTTAGATTGGTACTTGGAGTTTGCACATATTACTCACTTTAAATCGATTCCATCCATGGTTCAGAGATGTCGTTTGGATGATGGGCAGCTGTTACCTATGCAAGGATGGGTTCATGGGGGTTTGTCCGTGGGAGAATTTTCTTGGCCCATATGTTTTGCCTTGGTGAAAGGATTGTCGGCTAACTTGATTCTTGGGTGTGACTTTATTAATAAAACTCGTTTGGTTTTGGATTGTGAGGGGCATACCTTTTTCTTTAAGTTTAAGCCTGAACTGAAGTTTGGTTTTTGTGAATGTAAGCAGCAGGTGCAATGTGCAGGTCCTAAGGCCTTGGCGGTCGAAGCAGGCAAGTTTGATCTGGAGCATCTTTCGGTGGAGCAGGCTTCTCGTCTTGATAGGTTGTTAGCTGATTTTCCCCAGCTTCTCTGTGATCGACTAGGAGTTACCAAGGTTCTTCAGTGTAAGATTCGCCCTAGTGATCCGATTCCTGTTAGTCAGTCTCCTTATCGTTTGTCACCACCTAAGGTCAAGGTTTTGAGGTCTAAAATATCTAAAATGCTCGAAGAGGGAGTCATTAGACCCTCGACTTCGTCCTACGCGTCTCCCGTGTTCCTCGTGCCCAAGGAGCAAGGGCGGGACTTCAGAGTTGTTGTTGATTATCGTCGCCTGAATAACAAGGTGGTGTTGGAGTCGGTTCCTCTTTCCGACCTTCATAATTCGTTCACTTGGTTTGCGGGCGCAAATTGGTTCACGGTCCTTGATGATAATCGGGCGAGCTAGCAAATTCTTCTAACGGAGGACTGTAAGCATGTTACCGCCTTTTGCACAGATTGGAATCTGTTCGAATTTAATAGGGTTCCCTTTGGTCTCGCTACCGGGGCAGCTGTATTGACGCGATTGTTGGACAATGTCTTAGGTGATTTGAAGTTGGTTTGTGTGTATAACTACTTAGACAACTTGGTCATCTATAGTAAGTCATTTGAAGAACATCTTGAGCATATCCGGCAGGTATTCATTAGGCTGCGAGTGCCGGTTTGACAGTCAGACCTGAAAAGGTCACCTTCGCTCGTCCACAGGTCTCGTTTTTGGGACACCTGGTATCGGGCCGAAGTATACGTATTGGCCAGGACCGTACAAAGGCCTTATGAACACTACTGCCCCCTAGAGATAAAAGACGAATTGCCAAATTTATTGGCATTGCTAATTATTTTAGGCGCTTTGTCCCCCGCTTCACTCAACTGGCGGCACTCCTTAATGAACTTCGTCGGAAGGGAGTTAAGTTTGAATGGGGAACCGCACAGCAGGCGGCCTTCGACCAGATCAAAGAAGCGATTGCCAATCCTCCGGTATTGGGCGTTCCTGATTTTAGTAAGAGGTTTATTGTGCAAACTGACGCTTCTAACTCGGGGTTTCTGCGGTTCTTCTCCAAGAAGGGGATGGGAAGAGGCAGCCGCTAGCATATGCGTCGCGCCGGTTAATGAATGCTAAACTCAAGTATTCAGTGTATGAGCGCGAGGTGTTGGCGGTCCTCTTTGCTTTAGAAAAGTATCGATTCTATTTGGAGCATCAACCCTTTGATCTTGAAACTGATAATCGGGCCCTGAGTTGGGTTTTGGCTCGCCCACGTAAAGCAGGGAGAATCGTGAGGTGGGTTTTGCGAATTTCCGCCTTTCAATTTACTGTTAAACATATCAGGGGAACTGACAATGTCGTGACCGATGTGCTAAGTCGGGTGTTTGATAGTTCACCCAGCGTTGATCACAATCAGGAGAGCGGGGAAGAGGATTTTAGTTGTATGGTGTTGGGAGAGATTCCCCAGCTTTTCGTCGATCTACGTACGCAACAGGAACAGGACCCTAACCTCGGTGACATTAGGAGAAGGCTGAAAGCGGGCGAGGAGGTAGGCCCCTATGTTGTGAACAAAGGGGTTTTGTGTAAAAAAGGGGGAGACGGTCGCAAATTTTGAATTTGTTTACCAGCAACCTTAGCACGACCAGTGTTTCAGTATTTTCATCAATCTGTTCTCGGGGACATTTAGGCACCTATAAGATATTACAGAAAGTGAAGGAATTTCTCACTTGGCCTCGTATGAAGCGAGATATAAGACAGATGGTAGCACAGTGTCGGGAATGCTGTATTGCTAAGCCTAGTAGTGCATTGGGGCAAGGGTTGCTCAGTTCGGAGTGTGAGGCTTACTCTATGGACAAATTGTAAGTAGATTATGTGGGTCTGTTACCTCAGACTAAGCAGGGTAATCAATATATTCTGGTGGTGATCCATGCCTTTTCTAGGTTTACTTGGCTTATACCGAGTCGAAATGTAAATGCTGTCACTACCATTGCTCATTTACTCAACACCTTCAGTGTATTCGGATCGCCTAAACAACTGGTTAGCGATAACACTCACGCTTTTCGTTCGGCTCAGTTTAGAACGTTTACCTTCAAGAACGGGATAACGCATATTACCACAACTCACTATTATCCTCAGGGATCATTTGCGGAAAGGGTGAACCGCAATTTGAAATCCGCTCTTATCATTTACCATCAGGATTCTCCTAGGATGTGGGATTCAAATCTCCGGTGGATTAGTTTAGCCTTTAACAGCGCGTGTCATAAATCCATCAAGGCAACCCCTGCTTCTCTGATGTTTACTTTTCCTGTTAATTCTCCCCTTACTAATTTGTGGAAGATTCAAGACCTAATTCCGGCAGTTATTACTCCCCAGCTTATTAAAGAAAACTGGGGTAAGGCCAGGTATAATATTCTCGCTGCTCATAACAGACAAGCCGTTCGTTATAACCGGGGTCGGCGTCAGTTTCAGGGCAAGCCTGGAGATCAAGTTTATATTCGTAATTACCCGGGGGGAGGCGCACGAGTCTACAGGCTGGGAAAATTGGCTCCTCGTTTTATTTGGCCGTGTACCATTGAGAGACGATTGGGTCCAGTGAATCTCTTAGTTCGGGACAATCAAGCGGGAAAACAGTATCGAGTTCATCTGAGTCAGGTTAAGTTGAGGTGAACATTTCTCTTGTAGGGTTTGGGAAGCTTTGCTTCCAGCTTAAGAGGGGGAGGTTGAGCCATGTATCGACTCGTGCTACACCTTGTGTTTAAATTGCATTGGTTTTCCTTTTCTACCCCTGACATGTTTGTTTGATATGTTGTCTGTCATTAAGTGGCTGCTTGGTTGTCTGTTCCCTCTGCTATCGACATCTGCGTTCTTGCTTCCGGGAAACTGCTATGGAGGAAGTAAGATCTTTGACCGGTGGTAACCTCGTGTGGTGGCGTGGAAGTAAGGGGGTGCACTCAGAGTCTGGTGGACACGGTAGGGCAGTGGCTCGCCAGCGAGGACCAGGCGTGGTCGGTTGTACCGAGTCGCCACGTGATATATGTCGGTTGTGTGTAA
Source organism: Schistocerca americana (assembly GCF_021461395.2). Classification (NCBI taxonomy): domain Eukaryota; kingdom Metazoa; phylum Arthropoda; class Insecta; order Orthoptera; family Acrididae; genus Schistocerca; species Schistocerca americana. Next base: position 108,331,392 of record NC_060122.1, on the reverse strand, counting down.
CGAGCGGGTCGAGTTGACGGAAGAGCTCCCCACGGGTTGGTTGTATACAGAATCGCCCCACGAGTAGTTGCTGTTCATTTCACCTTGGTGGGACGTTAACAACCTTCTTTAAATCCTCCGTTTCAACGCTGGAGTTTAAAAGTAGACATCTAACAGGAAGGAGCGGTCATTACCCATCAACGTTGCAGAGAAGACGCGAACTCCGGTGACAGAGCGTGTTGTCGCGTGACCATGGCGTTTTGGGTACGCTGGCGATGCGTGCGCGGTCGGATGTGTGGATCCACACATCGTGTACTGCCTGTTCGAGCATAATTGCAAGTTAAGATAGTGGAACGTTTAATCGTTAAGTAATAAGTTTGCGTAACCAGTGTCTCTTCTGCCTTGTGGCCTCCGGCGATCAGGTTTCCTGTCCCCGGCACCGGTGTAATTGAAGACAGTGATCTTTCCTCCTCCTCTCGTTACTGCCCGAGGGGAGGTGTAGTTTTGGCAGTTTAATTGTTTCGCTATTCTGTCGTGTGTTATGAGTAAATTCATGCTTCTTGTTGGTTGATCATGCGGTCGCTCATTCAGGATTGTGTGGTGTAATGTTTCCTTGCACGAGGGTGGCTCTAATTCTGTCAGCAAGTTAAGCCATCTTATTACAAGTTTTAGCTGGCTAGAAGTCGGTGCAATGACCAGCCTGAGAGTGGCAATTGTATTTACGGGCGTATTTAAATTGGTCAGTATTCTGCCTAGCCTGAGCATCCCTGAGTGGGTGATTTGTGGCCGCCTTACACGGGTCCGTCGTATCTGTTATGTTCTAATCATATTCCAGGACACTTTTGTTTAAAAACATTTTTAAATTCCTCCATTCCTTTATTGCCATTAATCGTGTGTTTGCTAAGGCCTTTGATTTTTTTTAATGGCGGTGTTGATAGCTTCACTACCTCACGGTACTTTATTAACAAAGTTCTGTATTTACTTTAGTAGCCAGTTTACTAATGTTCTTTAAATTTTTTAAAACTGTTGTATTGCTATAAATTACTTGATTGCCGTTAGCGGCGTGTTTTGAAAGGCTGTTATTACCGTACTGTTAGCTTCTGTGTTTTAAAAAAAAATTTTTTTAACTGTTGTATTGCTATAAATGACTTTATTGCCGTTGGCGACGTGTTTAAAAGGCTGTTTATTACCGTACTGCTAGTTTCTGTAAGAAATGCCGCTTCAACACGATACCACAGTTCATCAAGAGTATTGACTGGCGTATTGTGACGAGCCAGTTGCTCGGCCACCATTGACCAGACGTTTTCAGTTGGTGAGAGATATGGAGAATGTGCTGGCCAGGACAGCAGTCGAACATTTTCTGTATCCAGAAAGGCCCGTACAGGGCCTGCAACATGCGATGGTTCATTATCCTGCTGAAATGTAGGATTTCGCAGGGATCGAATGAAGTGTAGAGGCACGGGTCGTAACACATCTGAAATGTAACGTCCACTGTACAAAGTGCCGTCAATGCGAACAAGAGGTGACCGAGACTTGTAACCAATTGCAACCCATACCGTCACGCCGGGTGATACGCCAGTATGGCGATGACGAATACACGCTTCCAATGTGCGTTCACCACGATGTCGCCAAACACGGATGCGACCATCATGATGCCGTAAGCAGAACCTGAATTCATCCGAAAAATGACGTTTTGCCAATAGTGCAAGCAGGTTCGTCGTTGAGTATACCTTCGCAGGCGCTCCTGTCTGTGATGCAGCGTCAAGGGTAACCGCAACCATGGTCTCCGAGCTGATAGTTCATGCTACTGCAGACGTCGTCGAACTGTTCGTGCGGAAGGTTGTTGTCTTGCAAACGTCCCCGTCTGTTGACTCAGGGATCGGGACGTGGCTGCGCGATCAGTTACAGCCATGCGGATAAGATTCCTGTCATCTCGACTGCTAGTGATACGAGGCCGTTGGGACCCAGCACGGCGTTCCGTATTACCCTCCTGAGCCCACCGATTCCATATTCCGCTAACAGTCATTGGATCTCGACCAACGCGAGCAGCAATGTCGCGACACGACAAACCGCAATCGCGATAGGCTACAATCTGACCTTTATCAAAGTCGGAAACGTGATGGCACGCATTTCTCCTCCTTACACGAGGCATCACAACAACGTTTCAGCAGGCAACGCCGGTCAACTGCTGTTTGTGTATGAGAAATCAGTTGAAACTTTCCTCATGTCAGCACGTTGTAGGTGTCGCCACCGGCGCCAACCTTGTGTGAATGCTCTGAAAAGCTAATCATTTGCATATCACAGCATCTTCTTCCTTTCGGTTAAATTTCGCGTCTGTAGCACGTCATCTTCGTGGTGTAACAATTTTAATGCCAGTAGTGTATATAAAGGGTGCGGCAAATGAAAATGGGCCAGACGAGTGAATACATTTTGAAACCATTTGTAGTTGCATTGATGTAGAAGGAAAAGACCTACAGCTACTTCCAATGGCATGGACCAACTGCCCATATGGCCGGCCTAACATTGAGGGATATTTACACAATCTTCACATCTGACAGAATTATTAGCAGAGGGCAGTCTGGTCGCGACCCTAGATGGCCACCCAGGTCACGTGATCTGTCAGTGTGCGATTACTTTGTGCTGGGAGCCCTCAAGTCCCAGGTGTATCTCAACAACTCTGACAGTCTTCACGTACTGAAGCAGAACATTCGGATGAGACTGCAGCAATTCCAACAGTCCAGTTTCTATCCGCGTTCAGCAACTTGTTAACCAGGCCCCAAAAGAGCCAAGAGATGAATTGTGATCACTTTCAACATGTGCTCTAGTCAGGCTAGTGTATTTCCTTTCCTCTGCTGTGTCTGTTTGTACCCTGGAACTCTGTTCTCCGGGGCTTGTTTACTGCCCACCCTGTAGCAGTCTTAAGAAATTTAGTTTGATCTGTGAAAGAAAGTGGACGATGTGGCTGCTGAGACTTGGGGATAAAATGGTGTCTAGAATATATTTCTATAAGTAAAATTTCGTGTTACTCGCTATTAAAGAAAAATATACAGCAGTTTTTGTATGCATAATGCATGATACTGCAATTGACTTAGGCATCCCTCGTGTTGCGTGCTATTTAAATATCGTGTATACTTACGTCGTGGAAAACTCTGTTGTGCCGCGACCATCATCCTGACATTTCCTGGAAAACCGCTCTTGCTAATTTGAACTAAAACAGTTTGAAACGATTTAAGGGAAGTGGGGACGTAGCGACCCACCTGCACTTGTATGGTGGTGCTCTCGAAGGCGTTGTAGAGCATGGGCAGCACCTCGCTGCGGATGTCGTCCCGCGGCGTCTTCTCCAGGATGACGTGCAGGTTCTCCAGCAGAGTCACCGTCGCCTGGATCGACTTCGGGATCGAGAAGACACTCCTGCAAAGAATTGAAACTTTCTGTGACTGCCGCATCGAGCGCAGAGTAGAAACAGTGGACGCATAGGATAAGAACAAGTGTCGACTAGAAAGGAAATAGTGGTACACGCTTGAAAACATCACAACACTATTACCTGATTACAAATAAACTGCTAATCAAGTCTACGGGAATTGTGAATCAATACATACATATTGGTGTGCAAAATTTTCAACGTAATCACTGTCTCTTTCAAGATACACTTTCGTTAATTCAAGAAATTCTTGCGTTGTGTTTGAGAAGTTTTCAGCAGATATGCCTGTTAAGTCGTTAGATGGATCTGTGTCTGGTTCTCTTACCAGGATGCTTTAGTTCCGAGGAAAGAAAGATGTCAGCAATTGCCAAATGAAATTCTATAAAGATTAACGTTAACAAACCATGTGTTGGGGACGAGCTGTCTGAGGATGATGCCGGAGCAACCACAGAACACCACCCGAGTGACACCCCTCACCAGACTGCCACGAACGTGTGTTGTGCTGTGCTGTGCTGGGCGATAAATACATGATTACGAATGCACTGTGAAGCGTCTTAATGGCAGTATACGATGTGATCAGAAGTTAAACAAGAGTATACTTGTCCTAAAAAATGTAAATTATGTCCTCTGCAGTGTATAGTTCCCCTAACCCCATCCTCTGAATTTTCTCAATTTCTATCACCTATCCCCAATTTATAAACAATTTCCATCGATAATTTTCGTTTTATAAACAATCTACATCAACAATTTCCACTAATATTACGTCCTCTGAATTGAAAACTGAATTTCACATTGAAAATACGATTTTACCTTACAAATTAAGCATTCCCACTAAAATTTGGAATTCCTGCCAATAGGGCAGGTGAGGGAGGAAGATGGAGAGGGGATGAGGAGGTGTGAGGAGGGGGAGCGAGTGGGCACCCACGAGATGGCTGGGGAGAACCTGTGACATCTTCCAGGGGTGGGAGTATGGGTGGGGTGGGGTGGGATGGGGATAATTAATTGATCAATTAATTAATTTTCATATCGTTATCAGGAGAAAGAAAACTGGCGTTCTACGGATCGGAGCGTGGAATGTCAGATCCCTTAATCGGGCAGGTAGGTTAGAAAATTTAAAAAGGGAAATGGATAGGTTGAAGTTAGATATAGTGGGAATTAGTGAAGTTCGGTGGCAGGAGGAACAAGACTTCTGGTCAGGTGACTATAGGGTTATAAACACAAAATCAAATAGGGGTAATGCAGGAGTAGGTTTAATAATGAATAGGAAAATAGGAATGCGGGTAAGCTGCTACAAACAGCATAGTGAACGCATTATTGTGGCCAAGATAGATACGAAGCCCACACCTACTACAGTAGTACAAGTTTATATGCCAACTAGCTCTGCAGATGACGAAGAAATTGAAGAAATGTATGATGAAATAAAAGAAATTATTCAGATTGTGAAGGGAGACGAAAATTTAATAGTCATGGGTGACTGGAATTCGAGTGTAGGAAAAGGGAGAGAAGGAAACATAGTAGGTGAATATGGATTGGGGGACAGAAATGAAAGAGGAAGCCGCCTTGTAGAATTTTGCACAGAGCACAACATAATCATAACTAACACTTGGTTTAAGAATCATGAAAGAAGGTTGTATACATGGAAGAACCCTGGAGATACTAAAAGGTATCAGATAGATTATATAATGGTAAGACAGAGATTTAGGAACCAGGTTTTAAATTGTAAGACATTTCCAGGGGCAGATGTGGACTCTGACCACAATCTATTGGCTATGACCTGTAGATTAAAACTGAAGAAACTGCAAAAAGGTGGGAATTTAAGGAGATGGGACCTGGATAAACTAAAAAAACCAGAGGTTGTACAGAGATTCAGGGAGAGCATAAGGGAGCAATTGACAGGAATGGGGGAAAGAAATACAGTAGAAGAAGAATGGGTAGTTTTGAGGGATGAAGTAGCGAAGGCAGCAGAGGATATAGTAGGTAAAAAGATGAGGGCTAGTAGAAATCCATGGGTAACAGAAGAAATATTGAATTTAATTGATGAAAGGAGAAAATATAAAAATGCAGTAAGTGAAACAGGCAAAAAGGAATACAAACGTCTCAAAAATGAGATCGACAGGAAGTGCAAAATGGCTAAGCAGGGATAGCTAGAGGACAAATGTAAGGATGTAGAGGCCTATCTCACTAGGGGTAAGATAGATACCGCCTACAGGAAAATTAAAGAGACCTTTGGAGAAAAGAGAACCACTTGTATGAATATCAAGAGCTCAGATGGAAACCCAGTTCTAAGCAAAGAAGGGAAAGCAGAAAGGTGGAAGGAGTATATAGAGGGTCTATACAAGGGCGATGTACTTGAGGACAATATTATGGAAATGGAAGAGGATGTAGATGAAGATGAAATGGGAGATATGATATTGCGTGAAGAGTTTGACAGAGCACTCAAAGACCTGAGTCGAAACAAGGCCCCCGGAGTAGACAATATTCCATTGGAACTACTGACGACCGTGGGAGAGCCAGTCCTGACAAAACTCTACCATCTGGTGAGCAAGATGTATGAAACAGGCGAAATACCCTCAGACTTCAAGAAGAATATAATAATTCCAATCCCAAAGAAAGCAGGTGTTGACAGATGTGAAAATTACCGAACTATCAGCTTAATAAGTCACAGCAGCAAAATACTAACACGAATTCTTTACAGACGAATGGAAAAACTAGTAGAAGCCAACCTCGGGGAAGATCAGTTTGGATTCCGTAGAAACACTGGAACACGTGAGGCAATACTGACCTTACGACTTATCTTAGAAGAAAGATTAAGGAAAGGCAAACCTACGTTTCTAGCATTTGTAGACTTAGAGAAAGCTTTTGACAATGTTGACTGGAATACTCTCTTTCAAATTCTAAAGGTGGCAGGGGTAAAATACAGGGAGCGAAAGGCTATTTACAATTTGTACAGAAACCAGATTGCAGTTATAATACTCTCTTTCAAATTCTAAAGGTGGCAGGGGTAAAATACAGGGAGCGAAAGGCTATTTACAATTTGTACAGAAACCAGATTGCAGTTATAAGAGTCGAGGGACATGAAAGGGAAGCAGTGGTTGGGAAGGGAGTAAGACAGGGTTGTAGCCTCTCCCCGATGTTGTTCAATCTGTATATTGAGTAAGCAGTAATGGAAACAAAATTAGGAGTAGGTATTAAAATTCATGGAGAAGAAATAAAAACTTTGAGGTTCGCCGATGACATTGTAATTCTGTCAGAGACAGCAAAGGACTTGGAAGAGCAGTTGAATGGAATGGACAGTATCTTGAAAGGAGGATATAAGATGAACATCAACAAAAGCAAAACAAGGATAATGGAATGTAGTCTAATTAAGTCGGGTGATGCTGAGGGAATTAGATTAGGAAATGAGGCACTTAAAGTAGTAAAGGAGTTTTGCTATTTGGGGAGCAGGCCGGCCGGAGTGGCCGAGCGGTTAAAGGCGCTACAGTCTGGAACCGCACGACCGCTACGGTCGCAGGTTCGAATCCTGCCTCGGGCATGGATGTGTGTGATGTCCTTAGGTTAGTTAGGTTTAAGTAGTTCTAAGTTCTAGGGGACTTATGACTGCAGCAGTTGAGTCCCATAGTGCTCAGAGCCATTTGAACCATTTTTTTTGGGGAGCAAAATAACTGATGATGGTCGAAGTAGAGAGGATATAAAATGTAGGCTGGCAATGGCAAGGAAAGCGTTTCTGAAGAAGAGAAATTTGTTAACATCCAGTATTGATTTAAGTGTCAGGAAGTCATTTCTGAAAGTATTCGTATGGAGTGTAGCCATGTATGGAAGTGAAACATGGACGATAAATAGTTTGGACAAGAAGAGAATAGAAGCTTTCGAAATGTGGTGCTACAGAAGAATCCTGAAGATTAGATGGGTAGATCACATAACTAATGAGGAAGTATTGAATAGGATTGGGGAGAAGAGAAGTTTGTGGCACAACTTGACCAGAAGAAGGGATCGGTTGGTAGGACATGTTCTGAGGCATCAAGGGATCACCAATTTAGTATTGGAGGGCAGCGTGGAGGGTAAAAATCGTAGAGGGAGACCAAGAGATGAATACACTAAGCAGATTCAGAAGGATGTAGGTTGCAGTAGGTACTGGGAGATGAAAAAGCTTGCACAGGATAGAGTAGCATGGAGAGCTGCATCAAACCAGTCTCAGGACTGAAGACCACAACAACAACAATCAACTTGATAGCAAAAGCGCACCAGGAAACCCATCATCACACTACTCACAGCACCACATCCCGCTATTGGAAGTGTGCTACAGTATAATCAAAACCCAAACTGAGACTCAGTGTGCTACATTTTTAAGATGCTGGTCTTTGCTAACATAGCATGTATGAGACATTTTGGCGTAAGTATGCCACGCACCTGAAGATTTTATTGGGCATTTATTCAACTGAAGTGTAATGGGTCTATCTTTTTTAACCTAACATTTCTCGCTTTTCTTGCAAAGGAATGTAGCTGCACCATTGCTCCAATATTTGGGACATTCGTCATGATGTTACAGATGTTCACTAAAATTGTCGCCAACCACATAGAATAAATATTGGATCTTAATTAACCAAGGCATCAGGGTGTGGACATGGCAGAATCGGCCATTGCGATTGGTAAAATAACAATGGTACAATAGACCAAGTGAGTATGAAATGCGACTTTTCCTGAGATCCATAGTTTTAGAGAAAACCCAGTATTCAACTGGAACAAAATACACTAGAGTGCAAAACGTAAGGACAGAAGTAACTTTTGCATGACATGTCACTGCTAAGTAACAGGTCTCGATGAATTTTGGACCATACATAGAAAGAACTGCCACAAAATAGACAATAACATCACTGACGTCAACGAGATTGACGATGGTCCTGCGGCGTGGCGGGTTATAAATGTTTGCTCCTCGTCGTACTCTTCACTGCAAAATTTCCACCTACCTCAGTACGGTGGCAGATCACCAGCCCCTATCTCTGCATACGTATGTACTGCACTGACGACGTAAAAGCAGCGTTGAAGAAAATGCCGTCAATACGTACTTTGCAAAGTCCGCGTAAACTCTGGTAATCCTGTAAATTCTTATAATACTTCTTGGGTGGAAAATGGTTGCTTCGTTCTCTCAGTGAAATGTCAAAATGCTGAAACGAGTCTTTTATTCTATTTCAGTTAAAAAAAGTACTTACCATCAGCCCACATGTAATTAGCAAACAACATCATTGTCCTAAGTTCACAGTTCATGCAACCCAGTACACACGCAAGGCAGCCAGAAATGTACTTAAATCCAACACGAACAATTAAGCGATTTCACAGTCAATACTCTGTTATTATATCTGAGTTTAACATTCAGTCCTTTTCAGTGGATTTCTATTAAAGAAATTGCTCGCCAAATATTCCATATACGGTTACGAAGCATGCCACGTGGAATTTTACAAAGGCCGAAAGTTCACACGCATTTATCTTTCCAATAAACTAGAACTTCCAAACTTCACAAAACTGTCCGTGAATGCAACTGCTACCACGGCAACATATTCAGGTAACTTCTTCATTTTATACATTATGAAGACTCAAACGTTCAACACGACCTGCACGCCCAATAGCAGACTAGCGACTGCTTCATGCTGCTGCTTCAACAGCCTACAACTACCTGGCAGTGCGCGGGAACTGCTTAACTCTGATTGGTTGATCAAAATGACCAGCCAATCAGAACAATCGTTCGAGATCATTCTCGCGCCAAAATTGTCCTACGTGTATTACTATTCGCAGTTGCAATCACATCATTTCAATATACAAATATTAATATAATGTTTAACAAAACTAAACTATAGGAAAACTAATCTGGGAATTTATTTAGAAAACTATTAATCTGCAAACTGCTATTCTGGCTGCCTTCTTACTAAAGCAGGTACTCTTAGACATACGTCATCAGCAATGAGGGGGAAAAACAACTTTCCCACTACACAGTTACGTAATGTGGTACATTATACAATATTAAATTTCTATGTATGTCCCACTTACACACTCTCACTCATCCTCATTCATTCCACAACAACAAAGCAAATAGATAATTGAATAATAATCTTTTCTGGATTTCATGTTACGAAAATGAAAAGTAGTTTAGGTTTTTAATATGAAAAATCCAAATAAATTGACCTGACATTTTGTGAACTCCAGTAATTGTTTCAAATGATTCTAAGAAACAAACTGTTATTGTTCCTAATTGAGTTTTTTAGTCTAAGTGTCAGTTTGGGGTGTTTTAGGTAATTTCCTCTAACTCCAAAAGTATGACAGATAGAAGGCTGAAATTTTTATACTATATTCTCTTGAATAACAAAAGGCAGTGTATCGACTTTAAACAATAGTTAATGTAGTTGATTTAGATTCTTAAGGATTTGAATATTCAGCCGCACGAAGTGATACAGATACCGCTTCCCACGGCTAGCATAGCGACAGATGCGAATGAGTCATTGCTGAAGACACAACTGGCTGTCTCCTTCACAGCCAATGGCTCCAATGCTGCGGTCTGTTCTGCAAAGTAGCTTACTGCAATAAAGTTATCGCGTATTGACTCGCGACATGACAGTGGACGTTACAAGCTGTGGGACATGGTTTTTAATAGCGTGTGTGATCACCACGGGCGGCAATGCGTATTCTAAAAAGTGCTGCCAAGGTGGCCACAGGCTTGGTAGAGAGTTGTTATGCTACGGTGTGCCATTTCTCCACCAGCGCAGTTGACGATTGCTGAATGGCCGTTGCTGCACGCGACGTGGACGTACTGCAGTACGCCTCCCCAACACGTGGAATATGTGGTCGATGCGATTTAAGTCAGGTGAACAGGCAGGCTAGTTCATTCGCCGAATATCCTCTCATTACAAGAGCTCTTCCACCTGCACTGTTCGATGTGGTCGTGGACTGTCATCTACAAAAACGAAGTCAGTGCCGAATGCACCGCTGAAAATACGACGTGGGGGACGAATACAGTGTCACAATAACGTTAGCACGTGAGTCTATTGAGTTTCAAGAATTTGGCCATTACGCCCTTGCCACATTATGGCTCTCCACATTGTAATACCTGGACCACCAAAACGGTCATGTGCGACAACATTCCTTCTCGCATTACGTATTGCCACCTCTCACCGTATGAGGGTACGTCCAGAAGCACCACTCAGACAGAATCTGGTCTCGTCTGAGAAGAGCACGCGACCCCACCGCGCCTCATCGGTCCAATTCCTACGCTCTTGGAACCATCGCAAACGCCGCCGCCGATATGCGGATGTCATCGCAACACAACACACTGGTCGGTGGGCACATGCAGTCGCCGTGGCGCTACGGAGCATAAGATTAAGTGCCTTGCGGTCCTCTTAAATCTGATTGTAACTGCACTCGCTGTTTGGCGTGGGTTCCCTCTCGCCCGTTGCACAATGCAGCGGCCGTCTCTCCCTCGGGCAGCAGTGCCTGTGATTCGGAATGCTCCCCACGCACGTCAAATAATGCTGCGAACAATACCAACCCTCCTTCCAGTTTTCCAAAGAGTCTTCTTATGTGAAATGATGCAAATGTTGCCTCCGTGCCATGTCGTGATGAGGAACACCACCACACTGCTCGCTGATTGATACACACTCTGTCTTCCTCGTTCCATCAACTGCCTTGAGTTGCGGGGAGAGCCACATTTGGCACTGCAGTCAGGCTTATCTCTCGCCATGTGACGCCCAACTCCCAGTGCGAGACTGGGAGACCTCTGGCAACATGCTCCCCCACTTTCACTCACTTTCACTGAGTCGTTAAAATATCATATTACTTTATGTGCCTCGTTCTTAAGTTTTGGAGAACGTTGCATCTTCTTATAGGTTTCAGTTGAATCAAAAGAATTTCGTAACAAGTACATGCATTTCTCGAGAGCGGAAGTTATCCACCCTGGATCACGTATTAATCAAAATGGTCCACTTGCTTTTGTCCACAGTTTATCCTAAGCAATGAAAAAAAAAGAGGAACAAACGTTTGCCAGACGCAAGTATCGTAGGTGGAATCCAAACGTCCAAACAATGGAAGGGTTCATTTCAGATCTGCCTTTGTTCCTAATACCTCACACCGCAGCGGGGAATGATGAAACTTGGAACACTTTTCTGACATTGACCTCTATCGAGCTTTCTAACAAGGGTTTAATATACACTACTGGCCATTAAAATTGCTACACCATGTAGATGACGTGCTACAGACGTGAAATTTAACCGACAGGAAGAAGGTGCTGTGATACGCAAATGATTAGCTTTTCAGAGCATTCACACAAGGTTGGCGCCGGTGGCGACACCTTCAACGTGCTCACATGAGTAAAGTTTCCGATTTCTCATACACAAACAGCAGTTGACCGGCGTTACCTGGTGAAACGTTGTTGTGACGCCTCGTGTAAGAAGGACAAATGCGTACCATCACGTTTCCGACTTTGATAAACGTCGAATTGTAGCCTATCGCGATTGCGGTTTATCGTATCGCGACATTGCTGCTCGCGTGGATTGAGATCCAATGACTGTTAGCAGAATATGGAATCGGTGAGTTCAGGAGGGTAATACGGAACGCCGTGCTGGATCCCAACGGCCTCATATCACTAGCAGTCGAGATGACAGGCATCTTATCCGCATGGCTGTAACGGATCGTGCAGCCACGTCTCGATCCCTGAGTCAACAGATGGGGACATTTGCAAGACAACAACCATCTGCACGAACAGTTCGACGACGTTTGCATCAGCATGGACAATCAGCTTGGAGACCATGGCTGCGGTTACCCTTGACGCTGCATCACAGACAGGAACGCCTGCGATGGTGTACTCAACGACGAACCAGGGTACACGAATGACAAAACGTCATTTTTTCGGACGAATCTAGGTTCTGTTTACAGCATCATGATGGTCGCATCCGTGTTTGGTGACATCGCGGTGAACGCACATTGGAAGCGTGTATTCGTCATCACCATAATGGCGTATCACCCGGCGTGATGGTATGGGGTGCCATTGGTTACACGTCTCGGTCACCTATTGTTCGCATTGACGGCACTTTGTACAGTGGACGTTACATTTCAGATGTGTTACGAACAGTGGCTCTACCCTTCATTCGATCCCCGTGAAACCCTACATTTCAGCAGGGAAATGCACAACCGCATGTTGCAGGTCCTGTACGGCCCTTTCTGGATACAGAAAATGTTCGACTGCTGCCTTGGCCAGCACATTCTCCAGATCTCTCACCAATCGAAAACGTCTGGTCAATGGTGGCCGAGCAACTGGCTCGTCACAATACGCCCGTCACTTCTATTGATGAACATGTTGTATCATGGGCAGTTGCACCTGTACAGGTCATCCAAGTCCTGTTTGACTCAATGCCCAGTTGTTCTGGGTACTGATTTATCAGGATCTATGCACTCAAATTGCTTGAACATGTAATCACATGTCAGTTCTAGTATAATATATTTGTCCAATGAATACCCGTTTATCATCTGCATTTCTTCTTGGTGTAGCAATTTTAATGGCCAGTAGTGTGTTCTATTATTCAACTTTTAAATGTCAGCATTGACATTAAACTTGCTGTGGTCTTTTTCTGAAATTACAGGAATTATCACTGAAAAGCGAAGTTTCTCGAAATGTGAAAAAGTGGTCCAAGGAATAACTTCGTCATGTACCTAGGAACATGTACTTACTGAAATTTAAAAGTGCTGCATTTGAGAAAATCTTGCCAGTACTGTATTTAACAGTCTCTCTGTTTCATTGTTCTTCTATGACATCAAAATAATCAGTGAGTGAAATCAAAAGCCATTTACAACCTATATACGTTTTGAGATACAAGTTATTCAAAGCTAACACAAATATGCATATTGAAGACAGGTAGATTTGCTAAGATATTAAAGAGACTCAGTTCATCTGAAGATATCAAGTTTCCACGACAGAAGAGTGTCTTCTATTCCAAGGTACAGGATGGTGCACGACCGACGAAATACGGCTTAACCGTTCACGCGTTATATAGCTACTTTTAAAAATATATAGACTTTAATTTGCCATAAAATTCTGTTACTGAAGAATTAACAATATCTTTAAAATAGTTTTAATACATTATGTGGCATTAAAATGTCATCATCATTTCCTTTTATATTAGAAGATCCTTTGCCTCTTCGTGAGTGCAGAACTGAATATATTTAGCAACGGTGCACAAGACACAGCCCCTATTGTTCATTCTATACATCGAAGCAGCAATGACCGAAGTATGAGAAAGGTTCAAGAGTGGGATTAAAATTCAAAATGAAAATATAACAATGGTAAGATTCGTTTGACTTTGTTGTCCTCGGTGAAAATGAAAAAGAATTACAGAACATGTTAATCGGAATGAATAGTCCAATGAGTTCAGAATATGCATTGAGAGTAAACTAAAGAAAGGCGAAGGTAATGAGGTGTAACAGGACTGAGATTAGTGATGAACTTAACAATAAGAATGGGGTTCACGAAATAGGTGAAGTAAAGGCATTCTGTTACTTGAGAAGCAAAATAACACGTGACGGAAGAGGCCAGGGGCATATAAGAAGCAGAGGAGCACAGGCAAAGGGGGAATTCGTGGCCATGAGAGGTGTACTGGTATCAAACATACGTCTTAATTTGAAGAATTAGGAACACAGCATTGTGAATCGTGGGCTGTGAGGAAACTGGAACAGAAGAGAATCGAAGCATTTGAGATTTCATGCTAGAGAAGAATGTTGAAAATCAGGTGGAATGATAAGAGTGAGGAGGTCCACAGAAACGGCGTAGAAAGGAACGTATGGAAAACGCTTACAGGACGAAGGGACAAGATAATAGGACGTGTGTTAAGACGTTACGGAAGAACTTTCATCGCGCTTTAGAGGGCACTAGAGGGTGAAAACTAAGAGGAAAGGCATTAAATTCAGCCGATAAAATAATGAGGGAGGTAGGGTGTATGTGCTACTGTGAGATGAAGAGGTTGGCACACGAGAGGAATTCGTTGCGGACCTCATCTACCTAATCAGTAGACTGATAACTAAAGAAAAGTATTCTTTCAGTAACCTTAAAATCAACGCACTAAAACCTTTAAGATAGGACATTACCAAAAACGAAGTTTTTAGTCTTGGCTGGTGGTTCGTGAACACATTAGAAGACCGCCACCCTGAGAGAGTCCTTTACGTTGGTTTCTCCGGGTACGGCTGTCATTCTGGAACTCGACAAAAGACTCAATTCAGCGCAAGAATTTCAATGAAACCTTCGCCCTACGATGTAACTGCATATATGTAGCAGAGCGCAGCTTGATGTATAACATAAGGTTTCCGGTTTTTTCGCGGTGTTACCCTCTTTGCCATTACACTAGATCCGTCTTGTGGTAGCCATTGAATGTCGCCTTTGTTCAGTCTGAAGGTCATAGGTTGGCCTTTCCACCAATCCGCCTTAGGTGGGGACCTTGCGAAAGCGCAGAGTCGGCTGCTGTCCTTGCTGCGTGTTGCTGCTGCGTCCTCCGGATGATATGGTGCACAGCCCACATGGAAGAACACCGAGCTGGCTACAACTCAGTTGAAACATAGAGAGGGCGCACAGGACACGGACTTTGTTATGCCTCCCTCCTACATCAAGCAAATAATTAGCAAATGACATCAATCCGCATACGTGAACATGAGCGCACTCACTGCTGCATTCAGTTTGTAGTACTTCAATCATGAGACAACCCCAGACAGTATAAGGTCATTGTCTCAGCGAGTATCTCAGGACTCGTATACAGTCTCCACTTGGATGAGCCAAAAGGAACATTATACAGTGATGTCTATCATAATTCAGTGGGTTTAGAATTATACCAGTGTTTAATGGCAGATCAGTGCAAGAGAACTTTGAACCATATTGACACGCACTATCTTCATACTCCAGTTGTGTAGTTAAAAATTCTACCAATAAATCACTCGAAATTGTTGCTAATCTGTTTTGCCAGCTACTTTTGCCATAGCTGTCGCCTAACACTGCTTGGTGCTGTTATCCTAGCCAACAAAGACCGAAAACTGTCGACTGGGAGAAAAACTCATGTAGTCGCAAATTTTTATACAGGGGTAGAAGCGGGCGCCAGAACTATGAAGAACATACTTAAAGGTCCTGACAGGTGGGGTTGTGTGGATGGGGGAGGGGGGGGGATAGGCGTGTAACGGTCACTTTTTCGGTTTTTCTTCAACATCTTGACAACCGCGAAAATGTCTCCTAGCGTAAAATAAAACTATTTTAAATTTCCTACAACAATTTTTTCTCTAGCACTAACAATTCCAGTGTTCCAGGAAATGGAAAAATTGTGGATTATTAAAAATATTGTTCTAATGGTATGAAAGTGACGTTTATTGTTAAACAAAGTTGGTTAAGAATAAATATTAAATGTCTGTACACATCTAAGTCACATATAAGTACAGTAGAACCGTATTAAGAGATAAATTGCGCCCCGAGGGTGTAACAGGGTTGAAAAGCAGAGGTGAAGGTTAGAAGCGTGAGGGAAGCTAGGTCGCCGGGTGGTGGTCGGGCACTTTCCTCTTTTATGGTAGGTCTGATAAAAAGAAGAGCGAACAGGCAGTTCCTTATCCTCTCAACCGCACTACGTCACAAAAAGCCACTACAGGGCCTGTCACAAAATTATAGCGATCCTTCCGCTGCTCGCCTTATTAATCACCGGCGACGCAGTGTGCATACGTATTTGGGGGTCTTCGCTTTCCACACAGCGCATTAACACTGCTGGAGAACAGATATGTATCGCTAATAATACTATCGCAACAGACGAATATGGACAAAATCGACGTAAATCTTTGCACACTCTTGTGCAATGTTAGAGAGAAATTGATTCAGTGCCGGCCGCGGTGGTCTCGCGGTTCTAGGCGCGCAGTCCGGAACCGTGCGACTGCTACGGTCGCAGGTTCGAATCCTGCCTCGGGCATGGATGTGTGTTATGTCCTTATGTTAGTTAGGTTTAAGTAGTTCTAAGTTCTAGGGGACTGATGACCACAGCAGTTGAGTCCCATAGTGCTCAGAGCCATTTGAAATTGATTCAGTCATCCTGTAGCGTTCTTCGAGGACAAGCAATTTCCCCCATTTCAGTTTACTCTGTTAGACTACACTATCCCAGCATTACATGTTCAGCTTTCTTATATGAACAGACAAAATGAGTTCACTGAACTCGCGTTTATAAAGCGGAGTAATTTTTAGTTTACTGAGAATTTATTTACAGTTATTGAGAGAGGTTTTACACAAAAGACGTTCCTATAAACAATGGCTCAGAAGTTCTTAATTTGTGTGATGTCGTCAGTGACCTGTGTAGTGTTGGTGGGAAAGGGGCTGAACTGGTAAATATGGCATCTTGCTACTGTCTTTTGTAGACAGCATGCTGTAAAGCCATATACCCGCGTTGTAGTTAGTTGCTGGTGAATTATGAATGACAAGAAACTTACTGCATTTTTCTCACCATTAATTGTATTAGTGGTAGACTACAAAAAAGTCTTTCATTCAGGAATCCAACACGGAAATTATTAGTCCTAGAGAAAACATAGACATGATATTTTTTGTTGGAAATTTAATGTACTTTAATTTTTCACCGGTAAACATTTTTGCTGGAAGCAGCGATTTTCGAGAAAAAACATAAAAAGTAACCTTTAAATGCCTCCCCTCCGCTACACTCACACCCAACCCTCACGATTTTTAGTATGCTGTTCATGGCAGTCCCTGCTACCACTATAAAAATTTGGGACTACACGAATTCTTTCCCGCAATTTTCCTTCGTTGACTGAGTGAGGAGTCTGTATATGTGCTGTATGTAAGCGAGCCACTTCGTTAACAACAGCGACTTCGGTGGTAGTGGCTCTGTTCGTACCACATTTGCATGTTTCATGTAGAATGAAGTTGGTGAATACGACAGGAGGAAAGTCTTGTGTCCTCAGAGGTGTAGGCGGTATTCTAAAGTATTTAACAGTTAACTAGGGAATTAGTGATTATTCATCATCAATGAAGTCATTCTTCCTATAACGAAACTAGGATCAGCAGAGCGGTCTAAGGCGCTGCAGTCATGGACTGTGCGGCTGATCCCGGCGGAGGTTCCAGTCCTCCCTGGAGGATGGGTGTGAGTATTTGTCCTTAGGATAATTTAGGTTAAGTAGTGTGTAAGCTTAGGGACTGATGACCTTAGCAGTTAAGTACCATAAGATTTCACACACATTTGAACAATTTTTGGAAACTAGGATCCAAAACTACATTCCCTTGTGCGGATGTGTATTGCTGTTTAGTCGTTTTGTCACTTTTTTGGTGAGTACTGCCGTTCAGTGACACTGCACTGGATCAATGGGAAGCGGCGCTACATCAGAACCGATAGCCGTCTGTACGTGGTTTCTGTTTAAATTCACGGACCTGGTGCAGTCTCATTGAAAGCAAAAAATTATACTTGTTTCTGCAGTGTCTTGTAGTGTGGCGATTTTGTGATTTTGGCTCTTAATTTGGATTGTTATGCAGCTTTCTCTGTGTGTGTGTGTTCTAAGGGGGGGGGGGGAGGTGGAGGTTGTTGGTTTAAGTTAGCAGCCAGCAGCAAGCGGAGTATGAACTGTGAGTGCTCTACGTATTACAGTGCAGTGACTGGACCTCGGAAACTTTCTATATATACATAGGTAACTGGAGTCCACGAATCCTTGGTTTTGGGAGCAGCGGCAAGTTTATTCCTGTCTCGCAGGGCGAGGGGAGGCTGGCGACCCATATTCAGACTGACTATATAAGTTTAACGACGGAGAAAATTGATCCAGGTCCGCCAGCAAATTTTACGGAGTATATCTGCAGGCAAAAGGAATGCGTAATTTGTCACGCGCGCGGCACGCTGCTCAAGTTTGCGCGGTTTCTGGCGGCGGCAGCGAGCGCTGCTCCACGGGAGGTGAGGCTGAGCGGCGGGCCTGACCTGAAGGCGGGCAGGATGATGGACTCGTACTCCTCGATGGTGCACTCCTGGACCAGGAAGATGATGGGCTGCAGCACGGCGGCCAGCACCTCCTGCGTCTTCATCTCCTGCTGCAGGCTCGGCCACACGTGCTGGAACCACAGTTTCTGCAACAAGCGCGCCGCGCCACACTCTGTCAGTACCGGGCGTACGGGTGTCTGGCTAGCTGAATTAAATGAGGCTGGCCGTGCAGCTGAGCTCTTATTGCTTTAACCCTTTCAGGAGAGGAAGCAGTACAAATATAGAATACCATTTTGTTTTTCGTTCACAAATTTTTCAGTTTTTCACATTAAGCAAACAAAATATCTGTAGCTCATACTGCAGGATGTACTTCAATGCTTCCCATATCTTCGAATACATACTACGTTACGAAAATTTCTAAATTAGGCTTATCACAAAGTTTGTCAGTTTTGCCTCTGAAGATTTTGGGGTTCAAATATACACTACTGGCCATTAAAATGGCTACACCAAGAAGAAATGCAGATGATAAACGGGTATTAATTAGACAAATATATTATACTAGTACTGACATGTGATTACATTTTCACGCAATTTGGGTGAATAGATCCTGACAAATCAGTACCCAGAACAACCACCTCTGGCCGTGTTAACGGCCTTGATACGCCGGGGCATTGAGTCAGAGCTTGGATGGCGTGAACAGGTACAACTGTCCATACAGCTTCAACACGATACCACAGTTGCTCAAGAATAGTGACTGGCGTATTGTGACGAGCCAGTTGCTCGGCCACCATTGACCAGACGTTTTCAGATGGTGAGAGATCTGGAGAATGTGCTGGCCAGGGCAGCAGTCGAACAATCCAGAAAGGCCTGCAACATGTGGTCGTGCATTATCCTGCTGAAATGTAGGGTTTCGAAGGGATCGAATAGAGGGTAGAGCCACGGGTCGTAACACATCTGAAATGTAACGTCCACTGTGGCGATGACGAATACACGCTTCCAATATGCGTTCTCCGCGATGTCGCCAAACACGGATGCGACCATCATGATGCCGTAAACAGGACCTGAATTCATCCGAAAAAATGACGTTTTGCCAATCGTGCACCCAGGTTCGTCATTGAGTACACCATCGCAGGCGCTCCTGTCTGCGATGCAGCGTCAAGGGTAACCGCAGCCATGGTCTCCGAGCTGATAGTCCATGGTGCTGTAAACGTCGTCGAACTGTTCGTGAAGATGGATGTTGTCTTGCAAGCGTCCCCATCTGTTGACTCAGGGATCGAGACGTGGCTGCACGATCCGTTACAGCCATGTGGATAAGATGCCTGTCATCTCGACTGCTAGTGAAACGAGGCCGTTGCGATCCAGCTCGGCGTTTCTTATTACCCTCCTGAACCCACGGATTCCATATTCTGCTAACAGTCATTGGATCTCGACCAACGCGAGCAGCAATGTCTCAATACGATAAACCACAATCGCGATATGCTACAATCCGACCTTTATCAAAGTCGGAAACGTGATGGTACGCATTTCTCCTCCTTACACGAGGCATCACAACAACATTTCACCAGGCAACGCCAGTCAACTGCTGTTTGTGTATGAGAAATCGATTGGAAACTTTCCTCATGTCAGCACGTTGTAGGTGTCGCCACCGTCGCCAACCTTGTGTCAATGCTCTGAAAAGCTAATCATTTGCATATCACAGCATCTTCCTATCGGTTAAATTTCACGTCTGTAGCACGTCATCTTCGTGGTGTAGCAATTTTAATGGCCAGTAGAATAGTCAATTTCTTTCAAAGTTGTTAAAGTTAAAACAAAAAATGGAGAACCAAATACTGTACAACATAATAAAACAACAAAAGAACACGAAATATACTATTTTCATTTATTAAATATTCTCGCATTTTCTCTTGTGAAACCCAGAGTTCTATTAAATGAGGCTGCCGTAGGTTTTCGAATCGAAACACCGTTTCTGTACCGCTTCAAGGAAAGGCGTAACCACCCTCATCCAGCGTCTTCACCCAAAAATGGATTCTGGATATTACTGGCTTTGGCACACTGAAATGCGATCTGCTGAAGACACTTTAAGGTAAGTCCAAAAAATTTAGTTTCCATTGTCATGCTGTATTCAATCAGCTGGTGTTCCTGTTCGTTAGGTAGGCCAGTTTTTCGTCCAAGCTCGGTCTCTGAGGCTAAATCAGCTGGTAAATCTGATTTTACTAGCCCACATAGAATGGTCCTGGGAATTTGGGAAGTTTTTGCTGTCTTAAAGTAATGCATCTTCTTTTCTCTAACATTTTTAATAGCTGTTTGCATAGCAGACTCATCCCACTGCTTTCGAGATTGTTGAGTCATTTCTGAAGCAATACCTATAAATGAAACCGGTTGTGGAAGTACGGTACAAATGTGGAATACTAGTACGCCATATTAGTGACACAGCCATCTTAAAATTCAGAAACGCAAATACGAGTAAAATCAAAAATTAGATTTAAATAGTCAGCAAATACAGCATTTTACAGGTTAGTGTATTAGATGAACGTGTATTTACAAAATACATTAATAATTTGAAACTTGAAACTTCCTGGCATATTAAAACTGTGTGCCGGACCGAGACTCGAACTTGGGACCTTTGCCTTTCCCAGGCAAGTGCTCTACCGACTGAGCTACCCAAGCATGACTCATGCCCCGTCCTCACAGCTTTAATTCTGCCAGTACGTCGTGTCCTACTTTCCTAACTTCGCAGAAGCTCTCCTGTATACCTTGCAGAACTAGCACTCCTGGAAGAAAGAATATTGCGGAGACATGGCCTAGCCACATCCTAGGGGATGTTTCCAGAATGAAATTTTCACTCTGCAGCGGAGTGTGCGCTGATATGAAACTGCCTGGCACATTAAAACTGTGTGTCGGTAGAGCACTTGCCCGCGAAAGGCAAAGGTCCCAAGTTCGTGTCTCGGTACGGCACACAGTTTTAATCTGCCAGGAAGTTTCATATCAGCGCACACTCCGCTCCAGAGTGAAAATTTCATTCTGGAGACATTAATAATTTATTTATTATGACAAGAATGAAACTGGAAACCACCAATTATTCCTCCTAGTGAATTCGTTGAAACAGTTTTACTACTCGCAGTAGCTGCCAACTGCCACAAGAATGCATCCCAAAGCAGTCTACAGAGCACTTACAAGGCGAGAAACCACAGTATTTCATATTACTATCCCTATTCCATATTTGTACCTCTTCCTCTACAATTCTTTCTGACTGAAACACTTTACTGAAGGTTACTTGAATTAAATGTCTTAGTGAGAAGTTGCAGTATGAAAAAATCTTTCCTGCCATTTATGGGGGGGGGGGGGGGGGGGAGTATTGATAAGGATTTAGAACATGAGCGCACGAAAACTCCTAGATATTCGGGAAACAGACACACATCAGAAAATTGTAGCACATTAGAAAATTATAGCGAAATGCAGGAAGATCTGCAGCGGATAGGCACTTGGTGCAGGGAGTGGCAACTGACCCTTAACATAGACAAAAGTAATGTATTGCGAATACATAGAAAGAAGGATCCTTTATTGTATGATTATATGATAGCGGAACAAACACTGGTAGCAGTTACTTCTGTAAAATATCCGGAAGTATGCGTGCGGAGCGATTTGAAGTGGAATGATCATATAAAATTAATTGTTGGTAAGGCGGGTACCAGGTTGAGATTCATTGGGAGAGTCCTTAGAAAATGTAGTTCATCAACAAAGGAGGTGGCTTACAAAACACTCGTTCGACCTATACTTGAGGATTGCTCATCAATGTGGGATCCGTACCAGGTCGGGTTTACGGAGGAGATAGAGAAGATCCAAAGAAGAGCGGAGCGTTTCGTCGCAGGGTTATTTGGTAAGCGTGATAGCGTTACGGAGATGTTTAGCAAACTCAAGTGGCAGACTCTTCAAGAGAGGCGCTCTGCATTGCGGTTTAGCTTGCTCGCCAGGTTTCGAGAGGGTGCGTTTCTGGATGAGGTATCGAATAAATTGCTTCCCCCTATTTATACCTCCCGAGGAGATTATTAATGTATTTTGTAAATAGACGTTCATCTAATACATTAACCTGTAAAATGCTGTATTTGCTATTTAAATTTAATTTTCGATTTTACTCGTATTTGCGATTCTGAATTTTAAGATGGCTGTATCACTAATATGGCGTACTAGTATTCCACATTTGTACCGAATGTAAAATTAGAGAGATTCGAGCGCGCACGGAGGCTTTCGGACAGTCGTTCTTCCCGCGAACCATACGCTACTGGAACAGAAAAGGGAGGTAATGACAGTGGCACGTAAAGTGCCCTCCGCCACACACCGTTGGGTGGCTTGCGGTGTATAAATGTAGATGTAGATGTAGAGTGGTCAGAGCATATCGCGAAGTTTTTATTTCACATTACAGGCACTCAGTATGGGACCAGTTTGTCACGTCGCGTGTGTAATTCACTGGTACGAATTCTCCAGGAAGGCGCACGACGGCGGCCCGCTTTGCCGATCTGTTCACTGGGTTGCCTGCTACAGGTGCGACAATAATGATTGCATGATTTCTCTACATGTTCTGACCCGTCTGTCCCTTAGCACAACTACTCCATAGCGCATATTACGAACTGAAACGTGGAGCGATGCTGTAATTTATCTGTAGGCCTATCCCTTGTAGTTTTGGCACAGTCATCTTATGAAACTTCGGAGTTATTCCACTGGTATTCCAGTGCGTTCCACTGGTACTTTGACAGAGGACCTTAATCTCCCAGTGCTAATGACATGAATGATTACCCTACATTTTCACCTGGATCGTATTTATGTTTACAAAGGTGTTTAACACTTAGGCAGATTATTTCAGATGACGACAAACTCTTTATCATTGCATGCAAATTCTAGTGTATCGTGTGACAGTCACATCGATTTGTGAATCAGGAGTGAAACAGTTTCTGCGGAAAGCATTTTCACACGGGCTACATAACACTGACGTAACAAAAGTCATGCCATGGCGATATGCACATATACAGATGGTGGTAGTTTCGCATACACACGGTATAAAAGGGCAGTGCATTGGTGGAGCTGTCATTTTCACTCAGATGATTCATGTGAAGAGGTTTCCGGCGTGATTATGGCCGCACGACGGGAATTAACAGACTTTGAACTCCGAATGGCAGTTGGAAATCGTTAGAGAATTCAATATTCCGAGAGCCACTGTGTCAAGAGTGTGCCGGAGATACCAGATTTCAGGCATCACCTCTCACCACGGACATTGCAGTGGCCAACGGCCTTCACTGGATGACCGAGAGCAGCAGCTTTTGCGTGGAGTTGTCAGTGCTAACAGACAAGCAAATCTGCCGGAAAGAAACCGCAGAAATCAATGTGGGACGTACGATGAACGTATCCGTTTGGACAGTGCGGCGAAATTTTTCGTTAATGGGCTCTGGCAGCAGATGATAGACGCGAGTGCCTCTGATGGCAGAACGACATTGCCAGCAGAGCTTCTCCTGATCTCGTGACCACATCGGTTGGACCATAGACGACTGAAAAACCGTGGTCTGGTCACATGAGTCCCCACTTCGTCGGTCCCAATTACAGATGGTAAGAGCTCGTGGTATAGTTGGAGTGTTACGCAGACCCCACGAAATAGTTGACCGAAGTTATCAACAACGCACTGTGCAAGCTGAGGTGGTTCCGTAATGGTGTGCTCTATGTTTACATAGGACTGGATCATCTGGTCCATGTGAACGTATCATTGGGTGGAACTGGTTATGTTCGGCTACCTGGAGACTTCGTGCTCTCAAACGAAGATGGAATTTTTATAGATGACATTGCGCCATTTCACCGGGCCACAACAGTCGAGACTGGTTTGAAGAACATTCTGGACAATTCAAGCGAATGATACGGCCACCCAGATCTCCCGATGTAAATGCCATGGAACATTTATGGGACATAGTCGAGACGTCAGTTCGTGCACAAAATCCTGCACTGGTAACATTTTCGCAGTTGTGGACGGCTAAGGAGGCAGAATGGCTCAGTATTTCTGCAGAGGACTTCCATTGACTTGTTGAGTCCTTGTTACGCCGGGTTGCTGCACTACGAAGGGCAAAAGAAGTTTCGGCGCGTTAATACGAGGCATCCGATGACTTTTGTCACCTCAGTGCAACGTCTTTTTTCTAGTTTCCTTCATAGGACATCCTACACACCTTTTCTGGTCGCCAACATTCCCCATAGATTTAAAGGCAACCTTTGCACGTCCAGCAGCCGTATTTCCTTTGACAGTTACGTTTTTCCTCCTCAATGCAATGAGTTACTCTGCAAGTGGGATAAGAAAATCAAAAAGTGGCTTGTTTATGGCGAGACATCTAGGGAGCAGAAAGTTAACAATCAAACTTGAAGGTAGCATAACCTACAGATGCAGTCTGTAACTGACTATTTCTGTAAACTACTAGAAGGCTTCCCTTTACCCTAGGGATACTCAGTCATAGCCATAACATGAAGCAAGTTCCACTGGTTCTGTGCTACCATATCGTGAGACACATACGTCCCAATGGTACTATGGTTCTGAAAGGATGACGGATACTGAAGCTCAAAAGTGTATCTGCAAGTGGCAGTACAAGTTTCATAAACAGCGAGTAAGAAAAATCTTGGTTTTAAAAAATACGTCAAGCCGCGTTTATTTGCAAACGTAGATACGCGGGATGTAACAAAAAACATACGGTGAGACTTAAAGGCGTTGCACAGAGCGTCTTGAGGAATAGATTGACGAAACGTCATGCAGCGACGCTACAGAGAGCAGAAGCAACAGGGGTCAACACTTGCTGCTAGGCCACCTGTTCGGCAGCAGACGTGAATTTGTACTCTGAAGAACCCCAACTGGTATCCCTGGCGTTGGCTCTAATATCGGGGAAGAATACCGATCAAGCTCTTACACCATTTCATCTGTTGGGGGTGCGTCCACATTTACTTTGGGGGTCCGTTTCATGTTGGCTCCACTTCTCTTCAACATTTATACCAACGACCTACCGTTGACCCCGGGCACGAGGAGATTCTTATATGCAGATGACCTAGCCCTTGCTACGCAGAGCTCATGCTTTGAAACAGTGCAAAGAAACCTGACAACTGCACTTATAACACTGTCGAGTTACTATGGACGGAACCAACTCAGACCAAACCCTTCGAAGACACAAGTGTGTGCCTTTCACCTAAGGAACAGGGAAGCTACTCGTGAGATACCTGCTCAATGGTCAGGCCTCCAGCTGCAGCGTCATCACGCCCCTAAATACTTGGGAGTCACTCTCGATAGAACTCTGACATTCAAAACCCACTGCAAGAACACCAAATGAAAAACTCCACTCGAAACAACCTAATTCGAAAATTAGCGGGGCTCACACCCACTAACTATTCGCTCTTCTGCAATGGCACTGTCCTTTTCTACTGCCGAATATGCTTCCCCAGTCTGGTACAGGTCATCTCATGCCAGAAAAGTAGACATTGCTCTCAACGAAACCTACAGGTTGATCACAGGTTGCTTAAGACGTACCCCAACCGATAAGCTCTTCTACCTGGCTGGAACAGCGCCACCATGGGTACGCAGAGCAGTGGCTGCCAACAAGGAGAGACAGAAAGTGGAACAGAACAGTGTCGATCCACTGCACGCACATAGTCCACCACAGCAACGGCTGACCTCGCGAAAGGGCTTCCTGAGGACGTCTGAGAAGCTCACCGTTTCACCAGAGAAGGCAAGGCTGGAGTTATGGAAGGTGTCGACGCCTTACCTGCGCGGATGGATGTCAGAAGCTGAACAACTACCACCTGGACGCAATGAAAGTTGGTTTGTGTGGAAATCGGTAAACATATACGATCAGGAGCAGGACGATCCAGAGACAACCGAAAGAGATGGGGCTTCATAAGGAAGTCACGTCCTGTGATTGTGGACAAGCACAAACCACAAGCCACGTGCTTCAATGCCCTTTGTGCTCTACATCATGCACGAAGAACGCTCTCCTGGTAGCCACTCCAGGCGCCTGTAATATAAATACAATTTGTACCTATATGTATATATTTATTGATATGTACGGCTACCGTAAATTTGCATGTTTCTGACTCGAGAATAACAGTAATTGATGATGATTGACGCATACTGAGTTTGGTGTTTATGGCCAACACGAGCTCTACTGCAGGTGAAGCCAGCGTAGAGAACTCGCCGAGACCTTCGCCTTTGTGAACTGGCCACAGAAAATGAGTGGTGTTGTGTTCTCTAATAGTTTATTGAACTTAATTTCTTCTACAATACAATAGCTGGCTGTACAATAGATGTAGACGTCCGTCGATCTAGCAGGAGATGTGGTTCCTCTCGGTCGGCTGGTACTTCGATCGGCGGTGCAGTACAGCGGCTTCGGTGATATCTTCTCGGAGACTCTGCTATAACGGTTGCCATTAGCAGCGGACGAAGACTGGTCTGCCTTCGACCGGCCGGGCCTATATAGTGAGCTGGAGCCAATAGAAACCCGGCGTAGGAATCCGTGGCCGGATATGTCGCGGCGACCTCTGCAAGGAAAGGTTCCTATTAATCGACTGAAATCTTCGGCGTGTTTACCTGATGTCTTCGCCTGTTTCGCTGTTGCTTTGTTTCCCTCATAGCGTGGCTGTTATGCGGTGCTGCCTGCCATTTAGGGGTACCCGATGGCAGACAGTACAAATGGTAAAATTTTATGTACGTACAAAGCAATCAACCATATTTTCAGGGCGTCATTCCAGTCCAAAACCGGTTAGAAATCAAATACCAAATAATTTGTTTTCGAATTTATCAGCTTCCTGACTGATTCCATGCGGCCTGCCACGAGCTCCTCTCTCGTGCTAATGTCTTCATCTCAGTGTAGCTTTTCCACCCTAAATCCTCAATTATATGTTGGATGTATTCCAATCCCTGTCTCCCCCTATTTTACCCTCTACAGCTCCGTGTAGTACCACGTAAGTTATTCCCTGATGATAACAATGTGCGACCGCACTGCACAAATGGGGGAGCTCTTGGAACGAGACGACATTCCATGAATGGATTGGTCTGCCCATTCGCCTGACTTAAATCCCATCGAGCATGTGTGGCATGCATTGGGTAGAGGTATTACAGCACATTCACATTCACTGTCGACCATCTAGCAATTTTAAACCGCGCTGGTGACGGAATGGGCCGCCCTTCCAGAACTCCTTACCAACGTTGTGGCCGGCATCGGAGCTCCTTTCACAACATGTGGTGTCGTCCGTGGTGACGACACACCGTATTAAGAACCATTTCCGGCATTTTGTAATGTCCAGAGGACCATAATGAATCTCGGTGACTTCAATGTAATTACTGTGTTGAATAAAAGTGTCAGTCGAAAGAGGTGGCGCACTGGTTAACACCCTGGACTCACATTCGGGAGGACGACAGTTGAAATCCGCGTCCCGCCATCCTGATTTACGTTTTCTGTGGTTTTCTTCAGGTAAATTCCGGGATGGTTCCTTTGAAAGGGCACGGCCGATTTCCTTCCCCATCTTTCCCTCACCCGATGAGACCGATGACCTCGATGTTTGGTCTCCTCCCCCAAATCACCCCCCTCCCCTCCTAAAAGTGTCAGTTCTGTTCGTTGCTTTGCGTATTTGTTTCAGATAAATCCTGAAGTATACTGTAGCAGTTCTTTGTAGTTATAGTCAAAGTTTTATGAAGCTGTGATACTTGGCAGTGTTGGTTCAAATGGCTCTGAGCACCATGGGACTTAACTTCTGAGGTCATCAGTCCCCCTAGACCTTAGAACTACTTAACCCTAACTGACCTAAGGACATCACCCACATCCATGCCCGAGGTAGGATTTGAACCTGCGGCCGTAGCGGTCGCGCTGTTCCAGACCGAAGCGCCTAGAACCGCTCGGCCACTCCGGCCGGACTTTGCAGTGTCGCATCACGCGAAAGTTATCTTCATCCTTAAGTTTTGCCCACCTGTATGTACGTAGTTTTAAAAATGTGTAGAATTGTACTCGACAAAAAATTCTGTTACTGAAGAATCAACAATCTCTTCCATACAGCTACAACATTTTATGCAGCACTTCATGTACAGAACTCAAAATACCTAAAGATTCTCCACAAAAGCGCGCTATATCTAACAACAAAAACAGTAGAAAATTCCGGAAACCGCTTATGCCGGCCTGTTGTGCGGAACGACACGACATAAGTTAAGCCAAACCAATCACAAATTCACAGATAAAAATAAACAAAACGGTAACTAAGGGGAATCGATAAGTAACTGCTCTAATGTAAACTTATAACATCATTGGTTAAACGTCAAACAAAAAATTTTCACACACAACATAAAAAATTCAGGCTATAACTTCCAACAAATGTAGCCTGTGAAAGCTACGTCATAAAATAACTTTAAAAGACGTAAGAAAAACGCTTAAGTGACTAACCGAGATGTTATAGGTAAGTTAAGAATTCCATAAATGTATGGTTGTCAATCTCATATGACAAGTAGGCTACCGTCTGCCCTAGAAAGTAGTATATAATAAAACCACCACTTTCAGATCGCCTGATGATGGCAACAGTGCTGAAACAGGCCTGTCCTGATTAAATAAACATCTCAAAAAAAGAAGCATCTTTTTGGACTTAATTCATACTTATTCCGAAATCGATCACTAGATTGAAATATGGACCAGGGAACACCATGTGTCCCAGGCACAAAGTGCTCGGGGCACAAAGCTTCTCCGTACCTTTGAAATTCGACAAGGGATTCAGGGAAAGAAAACTAATTCCGAAATAAAGATGGCTTGAAAAATTACAAATAAGCTAGAAATGTGGCCATGAAATGAATTCCTAACGTCTGCAGTTAACATAACACATGTATATAATGAGAATTCCACGCGGTTTGCAATAAACAGCTAAATGAAGGAGCAGAAGGAATAAACCCTTGACTTATTTTCATGCTTACTGTAAAAAAAGCTCTAAAAAACGTCGTGTTCTGAACATAAGGATAGGAAATTCTTTCCCGAATAATACATTTAATTACTTCTAAACTGATATCAAATTCATACGCAAATGATAGTTAATGTAGGGACATTTTAAATGAGTTTCATGTGTATTATTTTTATATGCGCTGTGTAACTAGAAGGATCCGAAACAAATTTATCAGTTTTCTGTCAAATGCTTTTGGGAATCGTCTGTAGGATAAAGACGGTGTTGTTTTATGACGGTAATTCTGGAATGGACCTCCGTCATTAACTAAGGTGCCACTGTATTTCTTGAGGCGAAATCTTCTATGAATACTTTTCCGAGTAAGTATGGATACGTAGCTAGAAAAAAGAAAGCACAAGGCGGAGAGAGCTTTTTAATTATGCACGCGGAGCGAGCTGACTTGTTTTCAGTAATTTGCAAGTGAAATACGCCTCTTAAATTTGCTATAAGCGCGCTGAATATTTAAGCACGAAAGTGAAAGACCAATTTCCTTTTGGTTCATTCCAGAGGCATAACTGAGTACTATGATAAAAACGCAGTCTCATCTCTTACCTATTCTTGGCAGTGATAATCATGATATCCAAATTGAAAATTCACGTAATCCTATGAATAAAACCACTGTGCCCGAGAGCCCACTGCCACACTTAAAGTAGGAGAAATAGGAACAATGGGGAAGAAAATGGTTCAAATGGCTCTGAGCACTATGGGACTCAACTGCTGTGGTCATAAGTCCCCTAGAACTTAGAACTACTTAAACCGAACTAACCTAAGGACATCACACACATCCATGCCAGAGGCAGGATTCGAACCTGCGACGTAGCGGTCGTGCGGTTCCAGACTGTAGCACCTTTAACCGCTCGGCCACTCCGGCCGTCGGAAAAAAAGAGAAGAGGATTTTATGAAAAGTTCTGGGACCCAACATAGACGAAACTGGCAACTACAAGTTAAGAAGAAACAAAGAACTATGCAAAAATTATCAAACTCTCGCTTTCAGATGTAATCCAGAGAAGGCGGCTCAGTTTATTTCGGCATGTGAAAAGAATGAAGGACAATAGATTAACGGAAAGAATACTGCAATATTTCAACAACAAAAATAATAAGAATTAAATGAAATGAACACTAAAGAAAAGAAAATATCCAAGGTCAGTTGTGTGTGCAATGTCAGTACATACAAGTTGTGTTTACTATCATCTCTGCACGATACTTTCGCGTTTGACCAGGGTTGGCCTTTAGACTGTAATTCTGGTAGCCTACATAGAGCCAGATATTTGTGTGATTGTTTTCGTCTTGAGCACTGTAATAAGCGTACCATTATTCCAAACTCACTACGATGATCCAGCTGCAGCTACGACAATCTGTCCAGTGCTATATGTCCATACAGCTACGCTAAATCCTGGCCGCTTCTTTGCAGTTCGTTGTTCCCATATCTAGAAATGTCACCTGAATTACGAAAGACCTGTGATTTTTGTGAGGAATTTTGTTCTGCGAATAAATACTATATTATATGTCTACAGCATTGTCATTTTGTAACACTATAACGTTAAAGTAATATTTTTTTATTTTTTTTGAAGTATCATTTCATACAAGCAAAAAGATTTGTTTTCCTGTAGCTTCGAAATTTCACCTGAGGGTAAAACAAAATAGGTTTCAAGTATTTGATTCGCATTTTGTGAAATGATCATTAACAACCGCTGCAATTTTATGCAAGTTATTATTACACCGAGTGTGCCAGTAGGAAACTGTTAGAGTTAAGTGTTTTTACACTCGTCAGTAAACTGTCAGATCCATGTAACGTATGCCTGGTAGACGTCTACACGGCACCGTGTAAAAGGCCGTGATATGGAGAGCTACAGCGCGGTTAAAATTAGTTGCGACTTCTGACAGATCAGTACGGAGCGAGTGGAGGGAAGCTTGGTTGCTACCAGTTTCGTTTAAGCAATTGCCGGACTGCTACTTTCAAGCGCTAAAAAACAGGATTTAGTGCGCATGCGCAGCTATGTATAAATCCGTTTTTGGTCTTTGCCCTGCTTAATGGCATCTCGTCCCATTTCTGGTTAGATTCCCGCGCATAGTGGTGGATAAACACTTGATTTTTATTATCAATGAAGTGAAACGTGAAACAGCCGAACGCGGGACCTGCAAAAGCTTCGAAACGATTGATAAACGCGCCACAGACAAAACATGAGTCACATGAAGGGTAGACGCACTAAACTCAGACAGCTATGCACATGCGCGAATCTGGCAACTTGGCAGCGCCAGAAAAATTTTTCCGGGTAGATTCTGGTTGCTTGCTCTCACTGCTTGCGCACCAAACAGCCATACACCAAGCACCCAGCAGCGGGAAGTCGCGTTACTTATACGCGATTTCAGCTCTGCGCATGCGATTCAAGCTGTCTGGCAGCTGCTTAAACGAACCTTGCGTGTGCTGAGCTCGTCGGCAGGTGACAGTTACGCAAGGCCTGCTCGGCGCGGAAACTTTCAGGTCTGGTTGACTGCATGGACAGCAAGTCGCGGAGGTCGGTCGATCTGCAATGTTCCTCAAACGATTTTAAAGAAACTATTCCGTAATAAACTCTGAAGGTTTACAGCTCAATTCGTCAGTTTCGTGATGAACTGCCTATCATTTCGGTAATCGTCATAGTTATTGAATGGCAATGCGCGGTCGGCCTTATTACTATTGATTTGATAGTGTTAGTTGCAGAGGGTGGCCGGATGCCCTTCCTGCCGCCACCCCGAACCCCCCGGGACGGAATTAGTTTACCCCAGCTGTCTGCGTCTAGTGTAAGCCATGACATTGTACGAACGTGTTTCGAACGTCTGCGAGTCGTGTAACTGAGGTGGAACGTGGGGACCAGCCCGGTATTCACTTAATGTGATGTGGAAAACCGCCTAAACACCACACCCAGGCTGGCTGGCATACCGGCCCTCGTCGTCAACCCGCCGGGCGGATTCGATTCGGGGCCGGCGCGCGCCTACGCGAGTTCAGGAAGCAGCGCGTTAGCGCCCTCGGTTACACTGGCGAGTCATTGATAATAATCCAGACATTTACGGTTATTACCCTACTCATTATTCTTCGTGTTTCGCTGCTCTTCTCAGTTCATATCGATAAAATAAATATCGCACAAGACTAATTTGCAACCGCTTAATCGAATGTTTTTAACAGGAAACGAACTGACGCAAACGAATCGACGCAAACGAATCGACTCTTACCGTCGACACGGGCATCGTATAAGTGACGTGATGAGCCGGCCCAGACTATCTGGGCCGAGTCGAGCTACATACTGCAAAAACCAAACTGTAAGATCCTGAGACAATGCGCCTGACAACGCTTCGGAGGGACCGTCAGGTCAGTTGGTTTGTGTATCGCGCGATACACGCGGAGCTGGGTCGCTCTGAGGTCAAGCCACATTTTACGAGACGCAGTGGGACTATGGCATACGAGCACATGAATTGAGCTCCAAATAACATCAAGAACCTGCCTTGAAATCATCTTTAGTTAACCACTCTGTTCTCATAACGACGAGATAATGGAATATTGTAGACGCCAACACCGTTGCCTCGACAACATAGAGAACCCCTAGGAGTGTTCACATGAGATTAGCTTAGAACTTTGTTAGGCATATCCATTGTACTTCACTGAACGTGGATAATTCAATAAAACCCGGACGATAAACGAAAGCTCCGCAAATCTAAGCCCATACCTAATTACATCTATACGTATAACTCCACTGGGCAACTGTATTGCTCTTCGTGCGACAGGATCTTCAAAGCAAAGCTCGGCTTTGCAAGCCACACCCGAGCCCGCCACAATACGGACTAAACGACTGACGTAGTCGTTGTCGACGGACATGGCGTGGAGGACATCATCATCATCGTCAAAACACTAGCCCTGTATGTAGGAATCTAACTACTCAGTCTTATCATTAAACTCAGTGATTTTCATGCTGTTTACGGGTATACTGCTGGATATAATCGTCTTCGTTATACGTTATTTCGGCGATCCGTCTGTGCGCAATCATCAGGAGCGACCGCTGAGTACACAATGAAGTCGGAACTGAGGGAACAGCAGAAACGGCTGCTCCATTATACTCCGGGTTCAGGCAACTGCGCCTGCGCGAGAAAGGGAAGAGCTGCCGGCGGCGAAGCGAAGAGTTGCAGCGCCGCCGGCTGTAGAAACTGGCGAAAGTGATAAATCGGAAATTAAGATGTTGCGCGTCGAAAACAAGACGGTTATTGTTTTATATCAGATAAAATGAAATCATCGCCACACAGGTACGATCTGAAAAAATACCATTTCAACACACAACACACAATGAAGTACGTCACACAGTGCAGATATTAATCACACATACATATTTACCAGCGATTTAGCAAGTTACTTTTCAAACTCATCAAACCAAGTAAGAACATTTACTGGCTTAACTGACTTGCCCTTGCGCGACAAGAGACCTGACATTGTCTCCGCCCATATTTATTCGCGAACCTGATACAGACGTCAGTCTTTTATTTATTCATGGCAAGCTGGTCGGAAATATTTAAGGTCTCGTGAACTCCGCCAATTCTGATAAACTCACTCGTAACTTTGAGCAATTCATGTAATAAATGTGCACCAAACCGGAGACTACTGAACCTCAACAATAAGTTAAGTTTTTGCCAGATTCGTTTGATAGTCGTTTACCTTTATGTCTATTAATAACGTCATCAGAAAATCATATTTTGATGGATTCATTGAGCACACAATCTCAGTAATGAGAAGCCGGAGCAATAATTTGCGTCTCTTTAAACGACATGTTATGCAGTTCATTGAGACAATGTTCGGCGACGGCAGATTTTTCAGGATGGAGCAAACGTACGTGACGCTGATGTTCCACGCGTCGCTCTTGAACAGTGCCAATAGTCTGTCCGATACCGGCCTTTCCACAATAACAGGGAATTTTATAAACTCCAGGCTTTCTCAATTCCAAATCATCTTTAACAGATCCAAACAGAACTCTAGTCTTAGCCAAAGGCAAATAACATTTTTAATATCATATTTCTTGAGAATTCTACAAATTTTTGAAGAAATACTTCCAGCAAAGGGTAGAAAAGCAACTGTAGTATACGTATAGTATTAATAGAGATATCACTTTCACCAGTTTCTACCACCGGCGACGGTGCAATTCTCCGCATCGCAGGGGGCAGCTCTTCTGCTTCTAGAGCAGGCGCAGTGACCTGTAACCGGGGTACAAAGTAGCAGCCGTTTCTGATGTGCATGTTGTTCCGACGTGAGTGTGTACTCAGTGCTCGCACCTGAAGATGACGGTCAGATGAATCGCCGAAATATCGTGTTGTGAAGACGATCATATCCGGCGGCATACCCGTGAAGAGCATATACATGTAAGACACCGGGAAAATCTACGGAACCACAACCTTAGTCATTGTTACCTCGACTAGGATCCTGCATCTGTCAATTAAAAAAGAAAAGAAACATATTTCTAAATTATGTCAGTTTTGCTTTATTGGACAACTAGCAAACTTGTTCAGCAATATCGTTTCAATCAGTTTGTTCAGTATACAATCAGAGACAGTGAAGATTATCGTAATGTAAATGAAAGTGCAATGAAATTAGTAGTAACATAATTGAAATGTAATAATAGCGGTAAACTTTTCATTTCATGATTGAGTTTGTAAGGGTTGTCACGCTTGATACTTCGTGTTTTCAGCGTTGCAACGGATTTAAATTTTGGTTATAATTATTTCACGCAAAGAGTGCATTATTTAAAAGCTATTTGTGAAGCTCATCAGTTTTGTCTGTGCAGGTAAAGATTATTGTGAGGAAACCAGTTGTGTCTGTAAGCGCTAGAGCTCATCATTTAACTATTTCTGTAACAGCAATTTGAATTTTTTTCCAAATTATTGCATCTGATTTTCTTTAGTAATTTAAAACCCTAGTTAGTACTCGCATATTTCGTTGTTGATACAATTATTCTGTTAGTTAGGTGTGAGAATTATTTAATAATACACGTTTGTTGAAATTATTATGTACATAATAATTTTCTTTTCTGGTAACCAACTAGTCAAAAACGGTGTTTTTCTCCAGTTGGAATGATGATGAAATTAAAAATAGCTTCATCGGTTTGCTGTGGGTTGCTTAAAATTTCGTCGTGCTTTTCTTTGTCTCTTGCCGTGCGTGATTTGTACAACTTCATAACGATCTTTCAGAAGTAACGTACCAAGAAGTAGGAGTAGATGTTTGTAGCGGAACTTGTTGCACACCTCAGCTGCTATTATATCTGAAACGATCACCTGATCCGATTAGGCTCACACGAATCACAGTCATCTGCATAGCCGGTTACGGAGCGGGTTAAAGAGGTTACAGTGTGTCACATTTAATATTTGAAATCTCAGTATCGGACCTACTTCAGCTTCGATAATACTAGCAAATATGATTTCTTGCAGAATACTCTTGAAAACAGTATCGCGTTTATTATGGTGTTTAAAATATTTAACACGGTCTCGTAATTACTTCCCTAGCTCTAGGCTACAGTGTCTTCTCTACAATATACTTTGTTCTCATCTGAAGGGACTTCATTCCGTGCGAGTTGGGAGCGACAGGGTAACGCCAAAATCCGCGGCTCTCCAGCGTTTAACCGTATTTAATTTGGAAGAACGTCACAGGATATTAAAAGCCCTGCCCTGCGATGGCAAAATCTCGTTTAATAACGCACATTACGGGCTTATTACATATTCATAGAAGGGCGGGCTCTGAAAGCACGTCCACCCTCTCCCAGATGAATAATGCAGTATCATCTCTATAGTATTACGTATTTTAAATGAGACATCGATCCTGCGCAGTTCTGTTTCGTTTTCATAAATAATTAGTATGATAAATTGTGATACACTGGTAATGGGGCTCGGGGTAAATGTGGGGTATATGGATCTGTTGATAAACTCGATATTATTAAAAAAACTAAAAAATAACGTCAGAAGAGTATCCGCTGCAGTAAAGAAACGATGCCGTTAAAGCTCTGTTGCGAATTAGGGCTGCCTGAAATTTTAATGGGTATTTCTGTAAAATATGAAACAAGGCTGTGTACGGAACGTAAGAGGATAATGGAGCGTACAATCATAAATAAGTCATCGTTGATGAATAAATGAACGATTGACGTCTGTATCAGGGTCGCGAATAAATATGGGCGGAGACAATGTCAGATCTCTTGTCGCGCAAGCGCAAGTCAGTTAAGCCAGTAAATGTTCTTACTTGGTTTGATGAGTTTGAAAAATAACTTGCTAAATCGCTGGGAAGTATGTATGTGTGATTAATATCTGCACTGTGTGACGTACTTAATTGTGTGTTGTGTGGTGAAATGGTATTTTTTCAGATCGTACCTGTGTGGCGATGATTTCATGTACAGTATAAAATAGGTGATCACCTACTAGATACCTAAAGCCTTTATGTCATGTACCATTTGGTAATGGTGTATACTGGTCAGAGATGAGAAGGGTGTTGTTCTTCAGGAGTTTGTAAGGACACGTTTGTAAGACAAGGCTTCCCGTTGAAAGCTCGGAGGTGAAATTACGGGATAATTACAGGAGAGGATAAATACTGTATAAGAGTTATGTAGGCTGGACGTCCTGTAATTTCTTTTGTGTGACGCATTCATATATCCGATTCGCCTCGATGGGCAATGAGGCGCTTCAGTCTGGAACCGCGCTGCTGCTACGGTCGCAGGTTCGTATCCTGCCTCGGGCATTGATGTGCGAGATGTCCTTAGGTTAGTTAGGTCTAAGTAGTTCTAAGTTCTACGGGACTGATGATCTCAGCTGTTATGTCTCTTAGTGCTCAGAGCCATTTGAACCAATTACTGTAAATGGTCTCCAAGTAGCCGAACATAGGCCTTTCCAGTCAATGATCGGTTCATTTGTACCAGAGGATCCTCTCTATACCATGTAAACAAATCGCTCCCCATTATACAGCCACCACCAGCTTGCACAGTGCCTTGTTGACAAATTGCGTTCATGGCTTCATGAGGTCTGCGCCACACTCGAACTACACTATCAGCTCTTACAAACTGAAATCGGGCCTCATCCGATCAGGCCATGATTTTCCAGTCGTCTAGGGTCGAATCGATATGGTCAAGATGTAAGGTGTCAGCCAAATCCAACACCTTCCATGAAAACCCTGACATGATAAGCAAATCCAGTAGTATGTCACATAGCTCCGAATAAATCGTGACATTAAATTAACCAAAGTAATACGAGTAACGAGTGAGCAAATGGAATACCACAGACTAACACAAGAATGCCTAAATGCTTGTCATACCTTCCCACCGTTAGACAGACGCAGTTCCGAGGGGAGAAACGAGAACAGAAGCCGAGAGCAGAACCGTGTTAAGCTAGAAGCCCCTACGATAAGGGACGGACTGGACTCCCACGTCGGCAGCTAACCACTAGGACCACCTCAGCTGCAAGCTTTAGCATGAGACTTTTTCGCATCTCTGTTACATCAGGACCACCCCCCAGTCCATGTTAAAAGCTAGAGCCCTCCAGAAGAACAGTATAGATCTTACGATAACACAAAAAGGGCCACACCACCCGCAAGTTTTTAGCGTTAGACTTTTTCGCATCTCTGTTACGTCAGGACCACCCCCAGCCCATGTTAAAAGCTAGAGCCCTCCAGAAGAACAGTATAGATCTTACGATAACACAAAAAGGGCCACACCACCCGCAACTTTTAGCGTGAGACTTTTTCGCGTCTCTGTTACGTTGCAACTTTTAAAACATTGCCCCACCATGAAAAGTATAATGTTTCTCATTGGATAGACTGAATTTTTGTAGACGAGGCTTAAGGTTAACATTGAGACCCTGATTGTCACGTAAAAACACAGCCAGACAGTTTTTTAAACCAACTTCGATAAATTGTAGTAAGGAGAAGTTAGGACAGAGTTGCTTCCGAGACGGCAAGGTGAGCAGAGCTGTGCTGTCCGCCGCCCCCTGACGAACACCGACAAGGTAATGAACGCACGCGATGCCGCATTTTTGAGCGCATAAGGCTTCACTCAGAACTGCAGAAGTCTCATCTGTTACACCCCCTTTTTGCGTAATACTAGTGTCGATCGTCAATTAAAGCTCCATGATGTTCACATTTGCCACTTGAAGTAAAAATCTGAAACGCGATGATTTTTCTGTTATATAGTTATTGAGAAGCCACATCAGCCACTATAATTTATGACAAGTTAGATAAGTAATTAAAGATAATTGAGGGTCACTGTAGACCATTTTGATAGTTTTCTCTTTTGTGAAACTTAATTTGAACCTAGATTATAGATGTGATATGGCATAGGTCATCCTTCGATCCATTGTAGAAATTCGAAACCCATTCAGGGAATATTCGTTCGCATTTTTGTTGAACGCAGTTGGTTTTTACCATCCTGTATTAAAACACTTCCTTTTATCAATAGTGCAATTTATAAACAATGTTTTGTGAGTAGAATAAAATTTCCAATGGTAAACTTAACTGCTTTTTCGACGTTATTTTACCAGCTAACTAAAAATAGGAAAGCCTTGAACCCCTTCCACTAAATTTAGTTAGTATTAAGATTCTTTTACAGGGAGCGCAGTGGAGCTGACGCTGAAATCATTAAGTATTTGGTTATATCATCGCTAGTCTCACTGAACTCTTCTGAATTCTACATGTCTTGTGTGGTCTGGCGTCTCCTTACCAGCAACAGGTCCCAGGTTCAAACTAGTCAATTCCCTAAAAAACACGCTCAGAGCGACGTTGCGCGAAAGTGGTAGGGAGACACGATATAGAACAAACAGACACCACGCAGAATGTTAGAAAGAGACCAAGAGAGGCGCTGCAGGCTATATCGTGCCGTCGGCAAAGACAATTATGTCGGTCGTTCGCTGCCACAGCTCATTAATGCCAAATTTCGCCACAGTGTCATAACGGATACGTTCCTCGTACGTCCCACATTGTTTTCTGCGGTTGTTTCACGCAGTGTTGCTTGTCTGTTAGCACTGACAACTCTACGCAAATACCTCTGCTCTCGGTGGTTATGTGGAGGCCACTGTGTTGTCTGAGGTGTGAGGTGATGCTTGAAATGTGGTATCCTGGGCACACTTCGACAATGTAGAACGCAGAATATTAAATTTCCTAACGATTTCCGATATGGAATGTCCCATGCGTCTATCTCCAACTACCATTCGGCGTTCAGTCTGTTCGTTCCCGTCGTGCAGCCATAATAACGTCGGAAACCTTTTTCATGAACCTTTTTCACGTGAATCATACAGGTGAAAGTTACAACTATGCACTGTTCTTTTATACATTGTGTACGCGACACTATCGCCATCTGTATATGTATATCCCCCCCCCCCCCCCCCCCCCCCATGAACCATGGACCTTGCCATTGGTGGGGAGGCTTGCATGCCTCAACGGTACAGATAGCTGTACCGTAGGTGCAACCACAACGGAGGGGTATCTGTAGAGAGGCCAGACAAACGTGTGGTTCCTGAAGAGGGGCAGCAGCCTTTTCAGTAGTTGCAGGGGCAACAGTCTGGATGATTGACAGTAACCAAAATGGCCTTGCTGTGCTAGTACTGCGAACGGCTGAATGCAAGGGGACACTACAGCCGTAATTTTTCCCGAGGGCACGCAGCTTTACTGTATGATCAAATGATGATGACGTCCTCTTGGGTAAAATATTCCAGAGGTAAAATAATCCCCCATTCGGATCTCCGGCCGGGGACTACTCAAGAGGATGCCGTTATCAGGAGAAAGACTACTTCTAGGGATCGGAGCGTGGAATGTCAGATCCCTTAATCGTGCAGGTGGGACAGAAAAATTAAAAACGGATATGGACAGGTTAAAGTTATATACAGTGGGAATTAGTGAAGTTCGGTGGCAGGAGGAACAAGACTTCTGGTCAGGTGAATACAGGGTTATAAATACAAAATCAAATAGGGGTAATGCAGGAGTAGGTTTAATAATGAATAAAAAAAATAGGAGTACGGGTAAGCTACTACAAACAGCATAGTGAACGCATTATTGTGGCCAAGATAGACACGAAGCCCACGTCTACTACAGTAGTACAAGTTTATATGCCAACTAGTTCTGCAGATGACGAAGAAATGGATGAAATGTATGAGGAGACAAAAGAAATTATTCGGGTAGTGAAGGGAGACGAAAATTTAATAGTCATGGGTGACTGGAATTCGAGAGTAGGAAAAGGGAGAGGAGGAAACATAGTAGGTGAATATGGATTGGGCATAAGAAATGAAAGAGGAAGCCGCCTGGTAGAATTTTGCACAGAGCATAACTTAATCATAGCTAACACTTGGTTTAAGAATCATGAAAGAAGGTTGTATACATGGAAGAACCCTGGAGATACTAAAAGATATCAGATAGATTATATAATGGTAAGACAGAGGTTTAGGAACCAGGTTTTAAATTGTAAGACATTTCCAGGGACAGATGTGGACCACAATCTATTGTTTATGAACTGTAGATCAAAACTGAAGAAACTGCAAAAAGGTGGGAATTTCAGGAGATGGGACCTGGATAAACTGACTAAACCAGAGGTTGTACAGAGTTTCAGGGAGAGCATAAGGGAACAATTGACAGGAATGGGGGAAAGAAATACAGTAGAAGAAGAATGGGTTGCTTTGAGGGATGAAGTAGTGAAGGCAGCAGAGGATCAAGTAGGTAAAAAGACGAGGGCTAGTAGAAATCCTTGGGTCACAGAAGAAATATTGAATTTAATTGATGAAAGGAGAAATTATAAAAATGCAGTAAATGAAGCAGGCAAAAAGGAATACAAACGTCTCAAAAATGAGATCGGCAGGAAGTGCAAAATGGCTAAGCAGGGATGGCTAGAGGACAAATGTAAGGATGAAGAGACTTATCTCACTAGTGGTAAGATAGATACTGCCTACAGGAAAATTAAAGAGACCTTTGGAGAAAGGAGAACCACTTGCGTGAATATCAAGAGATTTGATGGAAACCCAGTTCCAAGCAAAGAAGGGAAAGCAGAAAGATGACCGAGCGAGGTGGCGCAGTGGTTAGCACACTGGACTCGCATTCGGGAGGACGACCGTTCAATCCCGTCTCCGGCCATCCTGATTTAGGTTTTCCGTGATTTCCCTAAATCGTTTCAGGCGAATGCCGAGATGGTTCCTTTGAAAGGGCAAGGCCGATTTCCTTCCCAATCCTTCCCTAACCCGAGCTTGCGCTCCGTCTCTAATGACCTCGTTGTCGACGGGACGTTAAACACTAACCACCACCACCACCGCAGAAAGATGGAAGGAGTATATAGAGGGTCTATACAAGGGCGATGTACTTGGAAACAATATTATGGAAATGGAAGAGGATGTAGATGAAGATGAAATGGGAGATATGATATTGCGTGAAGAGTTTGACAGAGCACTGAAAGACCTGAATCGAAACAAGGCCCCGGGAATAGACAACATTTCATTAGAACTACTGACAGCCTTGGGAGAGCAAGTCCTGACAAAACTCTACCATATGGTGAGCAAGATGTATGAGACAGGCGAAATACCCTCAGACCTCAAGAATATAATAATTCCAATCCCAAAGAAAGCAGGTGTTGCCAGATGTGAAAATTACCGAACTATCAGTTCAATAAGTCACAGCTGCAAAATACTAACACGAATTCTTTACAGACGAATGGAAAAACTGGTGGAAGCCGACCTCGGGGAAGATCAGTTTGGATATGTAGGAATACGTGAGGCAATACTGACCCTACGACTTATCTTAGGCCGGCCGCTGTGGTCTCGCGGTTCTAGGCGCGCAGTCCGGAACCGCATGACTGCTACGGTCGCAGGTTCGAATCCTGCCTCGGGCATGGATGTGTGTGATGTCCTTAGGTTAGTTAGGTTTAGTAGTTCTAAGTTCTAGGGGACTGATGACCACAGCTGTTAAGTCCCGTTGTGCTCAGAGCCATTTGAACTTATCTTAGAAAATAAATTAAGGAAAGGTAAACCTACGTTTCTAGCATTTGTAGACTTAGAGAAAGCTTTTGACAATGTTGACTGCAATACTCTCTTTCAAATTCTGAAGGTGGCAGGGGTAAGATACAGGGAGCGGAAGGCTATTTACAATTTTTACAGAAACCAGATGGCAGTTATAAGAGTCGAGGGACATGAAAGGGAAGCAGTGGTTGGGAAGGGAGTGAGACAGGGTTGTAGCCTCTCCCCGATGTTATTCAATCTGTATATTGAGCAAGCAATAAAGGAAACAAAAGAAAATTTCGGAGTAGGTATTAAAATCCACGGAGAAGGAATAAAAACTTTGAGGTTCGCCGATGACATTGTTATTCTGTCAGAGACAGCAAAGGACTTGGAAGAGCAGCTGAACGGAATGGAGAGTGTCTTGAAAGGAGGGTATAAGATGAACATCAACGAAAGCAAAACGAGGATAATGGAATGTAGTCGAATTAAGTCGGGTGATGCTGAGGAAATTAGATTAGGAAATGAGACACTTAAAGTAGTAAAGGAGTTTTGCAATTTGGGGAGCAAAATAACTGATGATGGTCGAAGTAGAGAGGATATAAAATGAAGAATGGCATTGGCAAGGAAAGCGTTTCTGAAGATGAAAAATTTAACATCGAGTATAGATCTAAGTGTCATGAAGTCGTTTCTGAAAGTATTTGTATGGAGTGTAGCCATGTATGGAAGTGAAACATGGACGATAAATAGTTTGGACAAGAAGAGAATAGAAGCTTTCGAAATGTGGTGCTACAGAAGAATACTGAAGATTTGATGGGTAGATCACATAACTAATGAGGAGGTATTGTGTAGAATTGGGGAGAAGAGGAGCTTGTGGCACAACTTGACTAGAAGAAGAGATCGGTTGGTAGGACATGTTCTGAGACATCGAGGTATCACCAATTTATTGTTCCATAAAAACACGGGAGAACTGCCGGATATCAGTAACGTTCTGCCACGATATTTCGGCGCAGAGTCTTCTGGCCATCTTCAGGTGAATGCCACTGTAGTAGTACTACTACAGTGGCATTCACCTGATTGTTCCATAAAAACACGGGAGAACTGCCGGATATCAGTAACGTTCTGCCACGATATTTCGGCGCAGAGTCTTCTGGCCAACTTCAGGTGAATGCCACTGTAGTATGATATCCGGCAGTTCTCCCGCGTTTTTATGGAACAATCAGTACGCCGGGAAAGGTTTAAACACCAATTTATTTTTGGAGGGCAGCAAGGAGGGTAAAAATCGTAGAGGGAGACCAAGAGATGAATACACTAAGCAGATTCAGAGTGATGTAGGCTGCAGAAGGTACTGGGAGATGAAGAAGCTTGCACAGGATACAGTAGCATGGAGAGCTGCATGAAACCAGTCTCAGGACTGAAGACCAC
The DNA here is from genome assembly GCF_021461395.2 of Schistocerca americana. NCBI lineage: Eukaryota > Metazoa > Arthropoda > Insecta > Orthoptera > Acrididae > Schistocerca > Schistocerca americana. Next base: position 108,287,688 of record NC_060122.1, on the reverse strand, counting down.
AACAACAACAACAACAACAACAAATGTGCATATCGCTGTCCCACGACTTTTGTCACCTTAGTGTATTGTTGTGTCTTGGAAAATTTCGTCTTATTAAACTATCCTTACGTTGTGCTTTTAAGTCAGTCCCGCATGGCAAAGAGCATAAAACATATGAAGCACAACGTAACAGTGTTGTGGTAGCTTGGACTTATAAGATCGTATGCGACTAACTGTTTCGTTACGGGCGATAGTGGCAAAGTGCTCGTAAATATTTAAGGTCTCGTGAACTCCGCCAATTCTGATAAACTCAATTGTAACTTTGAGCAATTCATGTAATAAATGAGCACCCAACCGGAGACCACTGAACCTCAACAATATGTTAATTTTTTTACCAGATTCGTTTGATAGTCGTTTACCGCCATATCATCCTCTCCCAGAGCGCTGTTGCCTTACAGTAATTCATCACCATAGTTCATGTGTTTGACCACAGCGTACTCGCAACCGCACTGCAGATAAGGTCGAGGAAGCGCGGACAGACACTGACGACACGGTACCAACAGGTAGTTCTACACTACTGGCCATTGAAGTTGCTACATCACGAAGATGACGTGCTACAGACGCGAAGTTTAACCGACAGGAAGAAGATGCTGTGATATGCAAATGATTAGCTTTTCAGAGCATTCACACAAGGTTGCCGCCGGTGACGACACCTGCAGCGTGCTGACACGAGGAAAGTTTCCAACCGATTTCTCATACACAAACAGAAGTTGACAGGCGTTGGCTGGTGAAATGTTGTTTTGATCCTTGTGTAAGGAGGAGAAATGCGTACCATCACGTTTCCGTCTTTGATAAAGGTCGGATTGTAGCCTATCGAAATTGCGGTTTATCGTATCGCGACATTGCTGCTCGCGTTGGTTGAGATTCAATTACCGTTAGCAGAATATGGAATCGGTGGGTTCAGGAGGGTAATAAGGAATGCCGTGCTGGATCCAAACGGCCTCGTATCACTAGCAGTCGAGATGACATGCATCTTATCCGCATGGCTGTAATGTATCGCGCAGCCACGTCTCGATCCATGAGCCAACAGATGGGGGCAAGACAACAACCATCTGCACTAACAGTTCGACGACGTTTGCAGCAGCATGGACTATCAGCTCGGAGACCACGGCTGCGGTTACCCTCGACGCTGCATCACAGTCAGGAGCACCTGCGATGGTGTACTCAGTGACGAACCTAGGTGCACTATTGGCAAAACGTCATTTTTTCGGATGGATCCAGGTTCTGTTTACAGAATCATGATGGTCGCATCCGTGTTTGGCGACAGAGCGGTGAACGCTCATTGGAAGCGTGTGTTCGTCATCGCCATACTGGCGTATCGCCCGGCGTGATGGTATGGGGTGCCATTGGTTACACGTCTGGGTCACCTCTTGTTCGCACTGACGGCACTTTGACCAGTGGAAGCTACATTTCAGATGTGTTACGACCCGTGGCTCTACCCTTCATTCGATCCCTGCGAAACTCTACATTTCAGCAGGATAATGCACGGCCGCATGTTGCAGGTCCTGTACGGGCCTTTCTGGATACACAGAATGTTCGACTGCTGCCCTGGCCAGCACATTCTCCAGACCTCTCACCAATTGAAAACGTCTGGTCAATGGTGGCCGAGTAACTGACTCGTCACAATACGCCAGTCACTACTCCTGATGTACTGTGGTATCATGTTGAAGCTGCATGGGCAGCTGTACCTGTACACGCCTTCCAAACTCTGTTTGACTCAATACCCAGACGTATCAAGGCCGTTATTACTGCCAGAGGTGGTTGTTCTGGGTACAGATTTCTCAGGATCTATGCACCCAAATTGCGTGAAAATGTAATCACATGTTTGTTCTAGTATAATATATTTGTCCAATGAATACCCGTTTATCATCTGCATTTTTTCTTGGTGTAGCAATTTTAATGACCATTAGTGTATGTTACCACTGAGTCTTGTACCCCTCTTAGGCTTCAGTTTTCTGGTGAAGGCAGTAGTTTCTACATTTTGCTGCTGGTTAGGTTTTGGGCAGTTATTTTCTATCGATATAAAACAATATGTTTTGTTGCAGTTGACGCGAAATAGCCTAAATTCAGTTAACTACAAAATAAGGGGAAGTAAAGATGTTCCAAATATGTGGTGAATATGTAGAACGCTGTCGTTTGGATAAAATAAATTCCCAGTGCGGATGTATTTCGATCTTGTATACACCATGTGATCAAAAGTATCCGGACACCTGGAAGATAATGACAAGTTCGTGGCGCCCTCCTTCGGTAATGTTGCATTTCAATATGGTGTTGGCCCATAATGAGCCTTGATGGCAGCTTCCGCCCTCGCAGGCATACGTTCAATCAGGTGCCGGAAGGTTTCTTGGCGAATGGCAGCCCATTCTTCACGGAGTGCTGCACTGAGGAGAGATACCGATATCGGTCGGTGAGGCCTGGCACGAAGTCGGCGTTCCAAAACATCCCAAACGTGTTCTATAGGATTCTGGTCAGGACTCTGTGTAGGCCAGTCTATTACAGGGATGTTATTGTCGTGTAAATACTGCGCCACACGCCGTGCATTATGCACAGGTGCTCGATCGTGTTGAAATGTGCAATCGCCATCCCCGGATTGATCTTCAACAGTGAGAAGCAAGAAGGTGCTTAAAACATCAATGTAGGCCTGTGCTGTGATAGCGCCACGCAAAACAACAACGGGTGCAAGCCACCTCCATGAAAAACACGACCACACCACCGCCTCAGAATTTTACTGTGGCACTACACACGCTGGCAGATGACGTTCACAGGGATTTCCCCATACCCACACCCTGCCGTCGAATGGCCACATTGTGTACCGTGGTTCGTCGTTCCACACAACGTTTTTCCACTGTTCAATAGTCCAATGTTTCGCGTCTTACACCAAGCAAGGCGTCGTTTGGCATTTACCGGCTGCTCGACCATGAAATCCAAGTTTTCTCACCTCCTGACTAACTGTCATAGTACTTGCAGCGGATGCTGATGCAGTTTGGAATTCCTGTGTGATGATTTGGATAGATATCTGCCTGTTACGCATTACGACTCTCTTTATCTGTCGGCGGTCTCTGTCAGTCAACAGATAAGGTCGGACTGTACGCTTTTGTGGTGTACGTGTCCTTTCATCTTTTCACTTCACTATCACATCGGAAAAAGTGGACCTTGGGATGTTTAGGAGTGCAGAAATCTCGCGTACAGATGTATGACAAAAATGATACCCAATCACCTGACCACGTTCGAAGTCCGTGAGTTGTGCGGAGCGTCCCATTCTGCTTTCTCACGATGTCTAATGACTGCTGAGGTCGCGGATATGGAGTACCTGGCAGTAGGTGGCAGCACAATGCACCTAACATGAAAAACGGATGTTTTTGATGGTGTCCGGATACGTTTGATCACATAGTGTACTAGCTCTGATGCTTCAGTTGCTTCAGAAGGCTTTTCAAAGAAACTGTCGAAAAGAAGGCGGTGTTGTCACGCGAGGATTTCCTGGATTAATAATTTTTGAGAACATGTCTCTCTGGAGTATAGCGCTTTATTTATTACTTAAAAATGAATATGAAAAGTCAAAACCCCTATAAACTTTTTATAAAAGTTTACTGGTTACAGTTAGTGTAGGTGTAGCGCCTGCTCTGTTCACAGCCACCACTACCATCGTGGTTTAAGATCTGAAAATGGTCTAAAAGAGACCGAAACCGGTATCCTTAAAAATGTGTATTGTGGTTGTGACTGTTCATATTCATTTTTGCTGGATTAGTTTTCAGAAGCCATCCGTCTCAAAACCCGTTACGTCTCTCATGAATAACACGTGCTACTGAATTCCAATGAATATAGTAACGCTGTGGATAATTTCTGAGAGAGGTTCAAATGGCTCTAAGCATTATGGGACTTAACATCTGAGGTTGGTTCAGAGCACTATGGGACTACTTCTGAGGTCATCAGTCCCCTAGAACGTAGAACTACTTAAACCTAACTAACCTAAGGACATCACACACATCCGTGCCCGAGGCAGGATTCAAAGCTGCGACCATAGCGGTCGGGCGGTTCCAGACTGTAGCGCCTAGAACCCCTCAGCCATCCCGGCCGGCTAACATCTGAGGTCATCAGTCCCCTAGACTTAGAATTAATTAAACCTAACTAACCTAAGGAGACCACACACATCCATGCCCGAGGCAGGATTCGAACCTGGGACCGTAGCAGCAGCACGGTTGCGGACTGAAGCGCCTAGAACCGCTCGGCCACAGCGGCCAGGTCTGAGAGAGGAGCCAAGTACGAAAACTTGAGTGACACGAAGAAAGTTGATAAAGTATGTATATGTTAAAAGACTGATATGGAAAGAGACGGATAATGGCAAATACTTTTATGTAGTTATCAAAAATGTCTGTCTTGTTGCCTGACAACAAACTTTCATTATGTAAACATGTAGGTTTTGACGATCAAAAGGACTTCCCTCCGAACCAATAGATTTGGAATGGAATGAGTAGTCGCAGTCCACATCGGATTTATGGAAAGAGCGGAGATTACAACACAGTATATCCCATTGTCATGAATGACTGTTAGAAATAGCGAAACAGTCTTATCTATTGTCAACTTATGTTCCTTTGTTTGGCACATAGCTTACATTAAGGACACCAAGATTCTAATTGTTTTATATATTATTTGTCTGATAGATTTCCACTACGCAGAGTTCACGCTATCGAGGTTGCTGTCTACAGGAAGACTTCCAGTATCTCCACTTGGTATACTGAAGGGCTGCTTTCCTTACATACAGATGAATGCAACATAATGCTTAGACAGGACATAAAGGACGAATAATATGAGGTGCGACAGTAAAGTAATGAGACTGATTTTCTTTGCAAGATGTGGCAACCCTGCAGGCTTGCGTAGGCACAATATTTTTGACCTTGGTCTATAAGCTGCTTTTAGTCCAAGCGGCACATCGATGCAACTGCTCAGTCGTGAGTTGTGCTGTAATAAGTTAACACGTGTTTCAGTTTCTCGTCAAGGAAATGGAACCGCATAATATTCCGCAATGGTATGCCATTTCTTTTTGTGTTAAATTGTGTGAAAACGCGACGACAACTTACGGTAAGCTTCAGAAGGCGTTTGGAGAGGAGGTTATGTCAAGAGATCAAGTTTTTCGTTGGCATAAAATGTTTAATGAAGGCAGAAAGAATTTTGAAGATGAAGTCTGCAGTGGACGTCCATCAACCTCAAGGACGGATGTCAACCTTTCCAGGGTGCGTGAACTCGTACGATCTGATCGAAGATTATCCGTGAAAATGATTGCAGATGAACTGAACATCAATCAAGAAATGGTTCGTCTAATAATCACTGAGGATCTTGGTATGAGAAAGATTTGTGCAAAAATGGTCCCCAAAAAACTCACACCACAATACCGAGAAACACGGAAAAATGTGGCAGCCGATCTGTTAGAGCAAACGGAAATCAATCCAGAATTGTTGAGCCGTGTTATTACTGGTGATGGATGTTGGTTTTTTCAGTACGATCCAGAGACAAAACGACAAAGCTCGCAATGGTGCTCAAAGGGTTCACCAGTTCGCATGTCAAAATCAAAAGTGAAATGCATGCTTGTGTGCTTCTTTGATTCCAAGGGAATTGTTCATAAAGAGTGGATCCCTCCTGGACAAACAGTGAACCAATATTACTACAAAGAAATTTTAGAAAGAGTTCGTAAAAGAATTTTTCGAGTCCGTACCAACAGTGCTGATAATTGGATTCTGCATCACAATAAAGCGCCATCCCATACTGCTCTGTCAGTACAGCAATTTTTAACCTCAAAATAAATTGCAGTACTACCACAGCCACCTTATTCACCAGATATGGCTCCGTGCGACTTTTTTCTATTTCCAAGAGTCAAAATGGCGGTCAAGGGACACCATTTTCAAATAACACAAGCTGTCCAAAAAGCTGTGACTAGGGTCTTGGAAGATATTATAGAAGATGAGTTCCAGAAATGTTACCGTCAATGGCAGAAGCGGTGGAAAAAGTGTGTGCAATCAGAAGGGAACTACTTTGAAGGAGACAACACTAAACTTGACTAAAACGGTAAGCAACATTTTTTTCACGTCAGTCTCATTTCTTTATTGTCGCACCTCGTATGAGCTGACAACATTACCAGAAATCCCCTGGACACTATGGCGTCATTTAAATACGTAAGCGCACGAAGTGATATGACACGAAAACGAATCTGTGAAGTCAGTAGCAAGGAACGCGTATGAAAGGCTTTTATTTGGGGGGGGGGGATACCGAGATGCCGTAGTTTATTTTTATAGGAAAGGCATACATAACGCTACTGCGCTCAATTCTGGAGCACTGCCCCCCTCGTTTTGAGTTCTTATCGAGCAGTCTTGACTGCAGACGTCGGATCACAAGACTTGGTTTGCATTCAACACGATAAGAACAAACAGCGGAAGAAGTGCTGACTCAATGTACAAATAGGGGTTAATAACAGCGCCAGCTGTGGTTGTGGTGGTGCAGAACTGTTCATATCTCTTAGACGCGCATCCGAAACGATCATTCCCTGGCGATCCGGGGGACTTCCTAATGGCAAACAAAAACATCAGTTGAGTATATTCAACAATTGGATGTATGCATGTGACGTTCTGTGCTTTGTAAATACGGTAAATTTAATTAACTTGTAATGATGAACTTGATCTTTGTGATAAATAGATTAGGTGTAATTGTTTTGTTAAAGAAAAAAGTATTCTCTTTTTAATATGATACAAGCCACACAATAAAAAATATAAATATGATGTACACAGAGACGCTCTGCTAGTAATTACAGCTCATTTGAAATTGCAGTAGAGGCGCTCAGGTGTCTTAAATGGACATCGTTGTAAGATGACTCGGATCATATAAGGAATCCTACTGAGCAAATTTACAAAAGTGCTATTCGTTGAAGATTGAAAAACAATTCTGAAGTGACCATCGCGTATCTCTGGCACAGATTATTTGAAAGTAATAGAGATTACACATTTTCACCCGCTCGATTTGCTATTGAAATAGAAGAGGATGCGATTAATGTTGGCAAGACAGACCCTTAATGACGTATTACACAGTGAAAGAGGAGAGAGAGAGAGAGAGAGAGAGGAAAGAGACAGTAAGACGGAAAGAGAATGAGAGAGAGAGAGAAAGAACGTGAAAGAGAGAGAGAGAGAGGAGAAGAGAAGAGAAGTGAGAGAGAGAGAGAGAGAGAGAGGGATGCCAGACAGTTGGGGGGGGGGGGGGTTCAAATTGACAAGACATGTATCTCATCGTATCTGTACGTGGGAAGAATTTAACAAAGCATTGCAAATTTCGAAAAAAACGAGAAAGATTAACCCCCAAGAGAAATTAAGTGAAAAGCCAGAGAAAAATGCAAACATCAGTGCACAGAGAGGCGGAAGCCAAACGCAAGTTGCCCATTGCGTCGGGCGATGCGTTTGTGCGGGCCGTAACAGTGTGGATGCAGGCGGTCGGCAGGTTAAAACACAACAGGGATAGTATTTGCCGTGGCTGGCCTTGTTTGTTGAGCAAACACCTGCTGTACCTGTGGTATTGTTACAGTCCGGGGCCCACTGCACAGGGTCTGGCGAGAGCTCTCGGAGCGTGTTTGAACTCTGCGGCAGCGTTTAAAAGGGTTTATACTTCGCAGCCCCGCATGCGAGGTAAGGTTACAGAATTTAAAATGCGTGGTAGATAGGATCTTGGATTAAGTGCGAATTACTCAAGTAGCTCAATTTGACTTGTTTTGCAATTGGAATTACATCATCATGTTCAATAACTCTACCTATTAATATTGTCCGTAATGTCTCAACATATTTAAACACAGTACATATTTACATCTAAAGCCGTATTAGCCAATCTTTTCTCCTTTGGCGCACACCGAAGTACGTTTTAAACTCTTCAACACCCATACCCGTTATTTTTTCCTCGGATGCATACATATAATACATTTTTTAATTGGTGGAACGACCATGACATACAAATTTTACAAATTTGTTACGTAAGATTCTTGAAAAGGGACATATGAACATAAACAAGACATGCAATAAAAGAAAATTATTCCTCTTAAGCAGGATTATAAAAAAACAGTAAACACATTAATTGCATACAACACATTTTTCGTTATTATGAGACGACTGTGAAACACAAATGATTCACTTCTCATGGTCAGGGTTCACGCTCCACGTTGTGTATCCACCGACATCTTTTACTGATGCAGCTGACTATGCCGACAAAGAGTCAAAGATAACGACGGCCACGTCGACAAAGAATCAGAGGATATCGCTTGCCGCAAAAAAAATTCTGCCGACTCGCAAGATCATGACCAGCATCTCGAACTAGTTCTCACTGGTCTGCAAGATCCGGGGGTGGTCATTAAAGAATAGAAATCTCAGGTGCAGAGGATTGAGGTGACCCTCCTCGGACATGTCCTCAATGACGATGGTATCAAACCTATGGAGCTCGTTCGACAGTTACTAACCCCACAGATTCATGACAAACTAATGGCAAACTACAATGTTTTTTACTCATCTTCAACTTTTACTAACATCAACTACCGCATGCGGCGGCGATTCAAGCTCCTTTCACTTAGGCCCTCGCTGGACCGAGTGCACAAGGAAAGAGGAAACTTGTGTGGACTGATAACATGCAAGCTGCAATCGACCACGCCAAATGTGGGCTCGCGGGAGCGGCCGCCCTGGCACACAGGAAACCAGACGCACAACTCACTGTCACAGCGGACGTTAGCGATTCGGCCGTCAGGGTGTTTCGTAACATGTACAGGCAAGTGAAATGCAAACACTGCTTCTCCAAGAAAGTCACAGCTCAAGACATGGATCGAACATGCGTCAAAATGATCTATGTTCGATCGTGAATTACTTGCAGTGTACGACGAAGTTCGATATTTCAAAGAAGACATCGAAGGCAGACATGTTGCGATCCACACAGGCCACAAACCACTCGCCGATTCAATATGTCAACCATCGAAGGATGTAAAGCCCAGCCGCTTTTGCCACCTCGACCTCATCGCACAATACACTACGGACATCTGTCATTTACATGGAGCCGACATCATCATCGCCGAATACCTTTCGTGGATCAGAGCTATTTGACACCTCCTCAACTATGCCACGCTGGTGGACGAACAAGACCGTGATCCATCCATCACAGATTTACTTAACGGTGAAACCTCTAATTAGCTCATCGGACAATGAGGGATTCCCGGCACTGATGCCCGAATCCTCTGTGACTTCCCAAAGAATGAAATACGACCTATCATCCCTAAGCACTTAAGCTGCCCAATCTTCGACTAGTTTCACAACCTAGATCAACCGATTGTTCAGTCAACAGTATGGCTTGTAACCAAATGGTTCGTTTGGTCGATTGTCAAACGTGATTGCCTGGATCTGGTTGCAGATGTGCCTGATGTGCCAACGTAGCAAGGTTGGTCGCCCTGCACAAGCTCCCCTCGACTGCTTCGGCATACTGCATGCTCGACTCTGGTAAGTGAAACTTGAGCATGATCGCGCCCCTCCTGGAATTGGAAGGCTAGAAATATGTATCGTTCATAAGTGAGAGAGTCGAATACTGCGTAGAAGACCTGCCTACAAAAGGCATCACAGCGAAATCTACCACTTGGTTGTCCAGAAACTATTATCACAAACCAAGGGATGCAATTTGAATCCTCTCTGTTTGACACCCTCTGCCACTTATGTGGCGTTACTCACAATCATACAACTGTGTACCACCCACAGAGTAACAGGCTGGTGGAGCATTGGCATTTCACTCTCAATACTGCACCCATATATCACGTCAGACAGTGGATGGAGTCCTTGCAATGGGCGTTGCATGGCGTTTGTACAGTGTATAAGGGCGACCTATGAGCTTCCCTGGTGGAGGTCCTGTATGGCGAATTCCTTAAGCTCCCAGTACACTTTTTTGTCCCGACACTAGCTCCCGACTAGGCAGATCTCCCAGCGTTAGTGCAAAGTGTGGAGCACCATTTCCACATTTCACAGGTACCAACAGTTACTACACACGCGAACCTGAAAACATTCATAGACAAAGTGCTATCAGATTCTGACTGTGCCATGCTGGATGGTAAAACGATCCAGCCAGCGCTACAACCACGATATGCTGTTCTCTTTCCAATCGTCAAGTGCGGCTTACATAACTTCGACATCTTGCTCATTGTGAGAACGACGATCGTCTCCTTGCATAGGTTCAGACCAGCATGGGTCTTTTGTGATGCCAGCGTACCATGCTCTACGAATCTGAATCCCACAAAAGATGATCAGTCAGCCGTTGACACCCTCCCGGCCACATCACCATCTGACAACCCAGCAGCCACCAACCTTGATGTGCATGAATTCCAGCCTGAAGATATCAGCGTGACACTCGTCGACGATGACACTGTAAAAATCGCACGCCACGATGCCTCTGACACACTCATTGCAGTGATCGCTCGCTTTCTCACCCATGTCCACCGACTACTGTCATCGGTGGATGTTGTGCTCACCATCATTGCACCTACACAGGCTTCCTGCCGACAGTTACTTCGCCGGCCGGTGTGGCCGAGCGGTTCTAGGCGCTACAATCTGGAACCGCGCGACCGCTACGTCGCAGGTTCGAATCCTGCCTCGGGCATGGCTGTGTGCGATGTCCTTAGGTAAGTTAGGTTTAAGTAGTTCTAAGTCTAGGGGACTGATGACCTCAGATGTTAAGTCCCATAGCGCTCAGAGCCATTTTTTTTTGACAGTTACTTCATATTATACCACAGACTCTGCCTCTATCACCTCCCTCGCCCACTTACCATCTGCAGCCAGAGTACCCCACTTCGGCTACCCACAGCGACCCATGGCTCACTTTGGGGCCATAACACCTCTACACCACCACCGCTAGGCAGCAGATGCAGAGAAACAGCACAGCAGCCAGCTACGATACGACTGGGCACATGCACCTGCTCGTGGTTCACATAATCGACGGCTCTTAGAAACATCACTTCCCACAGTGCTCACCACTACAGGGGGGCTCTGTGGGGACATCAGCACCACGGATACCGCTGACCAGTGAGTTCTCATGGTGATGGGGAGTATCTGTGAGCAACGTGAGCAAGATGGTATGGTCTAGAACTTGATGTAATGTGGTTGTGTTGTTCTTTGTATTAATAAAGGCATATTACACTATATTGTGTCGACTACAATTAGAGCACGTCTCCTTGTACGGGTTAGGTAAATCTACCACACTTTCAATATGGCTACACGATTTTAGTCTGCGTTTTCTCATATTTGAAGACATGTTGGTATACATTTCAATTTTCTTATTTGCTTGGAATATTTATCTTCCTTCTTCAGTATAAGTTGGACCCAAAATTTTCCTGATTACTTTTCTTTCTCTCTTATGGAATATTTTAGTGCCCCATTATCTAAAATAAGTGTTCCAGCCCCATTAAGACACTCTGGCTCGATGACTGTGTTGTACTGTTTTAGTTTTGTGTGTTAAATTAGATGCAGTTTTGTTACGGTTATCTATAGTACGCCTGAAAATTGTTTCCATTTTGAGACCACGAATTCCATAACCAATCTTTTCCAGGTCTGTTTCTTGATGGTTCCGCTGAAATATTTGAAATGGGTAACACTCAATTTTTCCCAGATTTGCTTATTAGGACTGTGGGTACCAGGTAGTTGCTAGGGCTGTATTTTGATTTTTGAAATGATATTTGGATTTCTACTCTTTCTGTTGTATCTTTAAGCATTTCTGTTTGTTTTTGTGCTGTTTGAATGTCCTAACTTAGGATCACCAGGCTATGCAATCTATACTGATACCGATTCTTCCTAATTTGATTGGTTTGTCAATTCTAATCTTCTCCTGGATTACTGTTTGTAAGACTCAGCTGAAAAACAATGGTGTCCTTCACCTTGTGTCACTACTGTTTTAATTTCAAAATGTTCTGAAATATATTATAAGAATGTTACAAACGTTTTTATATGTGTATTTTTAAGTGCATATATCTTGGTTGAAAGAATAAAAATGTGTACGAATTTCGCCACGTATAAACTATGAAGACGGTATTGTTGTCTGTGTAAATATGCACATTTAGTGTCACTTTTCTGTGTAGTATGAAACAGTAGAATACAAAATGTTATAATAAATACTGAATATATATCTATAAAGTTTTAAACATGGCTGCGTGGTCAGCGTCCATATACAAATTAAAATTAAAGCAATTACAGCCCTCAGTCGCAAGAATTAAGTCTTTTAATCTGGTTTTGGCACTTCTACGGGTGCCTTCATCAGAAATAAAATATTCAAACTGGACTATAACATAAGTAAAAAAAAATATGGGAATTTTTTTTTATAGAAGTGTATGTAATGACTAACAGTTGTACCAGTTTAAATAATCAAATAGCTCAAAAACGGCTAATTTGGGTTCCACAGCCAATTCCCTGAGCAGAAAAACTGACTCGGCGAATAATAAAATGGATAAGGCTCTGAATGATAGCGTGGAAGAATTACCACGGAAGTAGGCTTTTGGTAAGAAAGAATGAGTACTTTTCGAAACGAAATTGAACCAGTCGATAGTAAACTTTAGTAAGCATGTGTCGTGTGTACAGGCTGCTGTTCGCAGTTTATATGAAACGATGTGTTGTCAGATTAAAATAGTGAATGAAAATACGGCGAAAATGAGACAGTAGTTCAGTCAATACTGATTCAGTCACAAAACAATCTCCAGATGTAGACTGAACAAACAACGGATTAAGTTTAAAATCCATAAAAACAACAATCTTAAATGAAGAACAAGAGTCTTAAATGAAGAATGCTTAAATTTATTATACGCTGGTGACCAAGTGATAGCAACTCAGGTTTCAAGCCCTGGTTCAAAAAATGGTTCAAATGGCTCTGAGCACTATGAGACTTAACATCTGAGGTCATCAGTCCCCTAGAACTCAGACCTACTTAAACATAACTAACCTAAGGCATCACAAACTTCCATGCCCGAAGCAGGATTCGAGCCTGCGACCGTAGTGGTTGCGCGGTTCCGGACTGAAGCGCCTAGAGTCGGTTGGCCACCGCGGCTGGCTTCAAGCCCTGGGCAAATGAACAACTATCTGAGAGGGTCAGTCAGAGGTGTCACTTACGAGGGAAGTGTGTGACCTCTAACGCCGAGAAGCGCATGTAAATGTGTTTAGGATATAAATCGCTCATCCCAAAAAAGAGTGGCGTGAGCCATCCTTATGCAGAACTGAGCGTCTTACGACGAGAGACGTCTGAACCATCATCTATTCAAGACCTAAGAGATGAACTTTGATAACGCAAAGAAATAAAATGTCTACATAATGGAACAAAGAACACACGTCTTGTGATATTGTGACGTGTTGCTATATTTTCCTCTGCTTAAAGTAATTACTCTGTTTGAACAACAAACTTTTTCTACTGGCCTGATAAATGATAATGTTGCACTGCCATTCAGTCTCCAAAGTGAAGGACGGAACAGTATACACACCGACTAAATCCACTTTTCTACATTCAATATTATTTCTGCTTTCAAGCAGACCAGTATCAAACGCAACACTAATTACATTTCAAATAATAATATTAGTGTGTCAATGTCACCTGCCTTTGGCAAGCAAATTGTAATATAGGCTGGTACATAGATGTAGAAAGTTTATTGTGTAACACAAAGTAATGAAGTCCGATGATGAAATTACGATCGTGTAACTTTACTCGAGGTTTTTTTGCATTCAAGTCTTACAAAATCAACGAACTTCCTCATGTAGAACTTATATTGCCTAAATAAGTATACATTAAGAGGTTGGCACCATTTCGTTGTCCTCGGTACAAGCGTATCTGCTTGTACGGAAAACTTTGATTTAACACAGAACGACCTTAATGGCCCGGACAGCAATGGCGCTAAAAGACAACAGCTGCGTTTTGAATGCGAATGTTTTCAAGATGAACGATTTACACTACTGGCCATTAAAATTGCTACACCACGAAGATGACGTGCTACAGACGAGAAATTTAACCGACGGGAAGAAGATGCTGTGATATGCAAATGATTAGCTTTTCAGAGCATTCACACGAGATTGGCGCCGGTTGTGACACCTACAACGTGCTGACATGAGGAAAGTTTCCAACCGATTTCTCATACACAAACAGCAGTTGACCGGCGTTGTCTAGTGAAACGCTGTTGTGATGCCTCGTGTAAGGAGGAGAAATGCGTACCATCACGTTTCCGACTTTGATAAAGGTCGGATTGTAGCCTATCGCAATTGCGGTTTATCGTATCGCGACATTGCTGCTCGCGTTGGTCGAGATCCAATGACTGTTAGCAGAATATGGAATCGGTGGGTTCAGGAGGGTAATAAGAAACGCCGTGCTGGATCCCAACGGCCACGTTTCACTAGCAGTCGAGATGACAGGCATCTTATCCGCATGGCTGTAACGGGTCGTGCAGCCACGTTTCGATGCCTGAGTCAACAGATGGGGACGTTTGCAAGACAGCAACCATCTGCACGAACAGTTCCACGACGTTTGCAGCAGCATGGACTATCGGAGACCATGGCTGCGGTTACCCTTAACGCTGCATCACAGACAGGATCACCTGCAATGGTGTACTCGACAACGAATCTAGGTGCACGAATGGCAAAACGTCATTTTTTCGGATGAATCCAGGTTCTGTTTACAGAATAATGATGGTCGCATCAGTGTTTGGCGACATCGCAGAGAACGCACATTGGAAGCGTGTATTCGTCATGGCCATACTGGCGTATCACCCAGCGTGATGGTATGGGGTGCCGTTGGTTACACGTCTCGGTCACTTCTTGTTCGCATTGACGGCACTTTGAACAGTGGACGTTACATTTCAGATGTTTTACGACCAGTGGCTCTACCCTTCATTCGATCCCTGCGAAACCCTACATTTCAGCAGGATAATGCACGACCGCATGTTGTAGGTCCTGTACGGGCCTTTCTGGATACAGAAAATGTTCGACTGCTGCCCTGGACAGCACATTCTCCAGATCTCTCACCAACTGAAAACGTCTGGTCAATGGAGGCCGAGCAACTGGCTCGTCACAATACGCCAGTCACTACTCTTGACTAACTGTAGTATCTTGTTGAAGCTGCATGGGCAGCTGTACCTGTACACGCCATTCAAGTTCTGTTTGACTCAATGCCCAGGAGTATGAAGGCTGTTATTGCGACCAGAGGTGGTTGTTCTGGGTACTGATTTCTCAGGATCTATGCACCCAAATTGCGTGAAAATGTAATCACTTGTCAGTTCTAGTACAATATATTTGTCCAATGTATACCCATTTATCACCTGCATTTCTTCTTGGTGCAGGAATTTTAATGGCCAGTAGTGTATATTCTGCGCACATTCTTGTGGGATTCTGAGCATTCGATGTCACGCACTTGCCTTGTCAGTACTACGAACAGACACTCTCAAATCAAACTCCGCGATGCTCTAAATCTGACGCCTAAAAATTCCTATGTTGTCCAAGAAAAGGGCCACTTTTTACTGTACGATAAAATACCGCCACATTTGTGAATGAATCGCGGGAAGAATGTTTTGTTAGAAAACTGCGTTCAAGTTTTCAATTTGCTTTATCTCGACGAGAGAATTACGTGTACTTCTTTACGAATTTTTGACCGATTAATCCCTGAAACCAAATTCACTGTTGCTTAGGTTTCCTACAGATATTAGGCGTCTTTCTGCGGGTGCCTGTCGGCTGAGATTTTACAGTATTTCCGATAAAGTACAGTATTTCGTGAGAATCTACATCTACATCTACATCTACGTGATTACTCTGCTATTCACAATCAAGTGCCTGGCAGAGGGTTCAATGAACCACATTCAAGCTGTCTCTCTACCGTTCCACTCTCGAACGGCACGCGGGAAAAACGAGCACTTAAATTTTCCTGTGCGAGCCCTGATTTCTCTTATTTTATAGTGATGATCATTTCTCCCTACGTAGGTGGGTACCACCAGAATGTTTTCGCAATCAGTGGAGAAAACTAGTGATTGAAATTTCATGAGATGATCCTGTCGCAACGAAAAACGCTTTTCTTTTAATGGTTGCCACTCCAATTCACGTATCATGTCTGTGACACTATCTCCCCTATTTCGCGATAATACACAACGAGCTGCCCTTCTTTATACTTTTTCAATGTCATCCGTCAGTCCCACCTGATGTGGATCCCACAGCGCACAGCAATACTCCAGAATAGGGCTGACAAGCTTGGTATAAGCAGTCTCTTTAGTAGAGCTGTTGCACCTTCTAAGTGTTCTGCCAATGAATCGCAGTCTTGGGTTTGCTCTACCCACGATATTATCTATGTGATCGTTCCAATTTAGGTTATTTGTAATTGTAATCCCTAAGTATTTAGTTGAATTTACAGATTTGCGTGACGTATCGCATAATCGAAAGTTGGCTGATTTCTCTTAGTACTCATGTGAAAAACTTCACACTTTTCCTTGGTTCAAATGGCTCTGAGCACTATGGGACTTAACTTCTGAGGTCATCAGTCCCCTAGAACTTAGAACTACTTAAACCTAACTAACCTAAGGACATCACACACATCCATGCCCGAGGCAGGATTCGAACCTGCGACCGTAGCAGTCGCGCGGTTCCAGACTGTTGCGCCTAGAACCGCTCGGCCACTCCGGCCGGCACAC
The DNA here is from genome assembly GCF_021461395.2 of Schistocerca americana. Classification (NCBI taxonomy): domain Eukaryota; kingdom Metazoa; phylum Arthropoda; class Insecta; order Orthoptera; family Acrididae; genus Schistocerca; species Schistocerca americana. The sequence continues at coordinate 108,270,974 of NC_060122.1, read as the reverse complement.
TTTTCCTTGTTCAGGTTCAATTGCCACTTTTCACACCATACAGATATCTGATCTAAATCATTTTGCAAGTCGATCATCTGATGACTTTACAAGACGGCAAATGACAGCATCGTCTGCAAACAATCTAAGACGGCTACACAGATTGTCTCCTATGTCGTTAATATAGATCAGGAACAAATAATCCGTGACTGCTGCTCTTGGCGGTGGTGGTGGTGGTGGTGGTGGTGGTAGTAGTAGTAGTAGTAGCAGTATTCATCAGTGGATTATTTTTACAAGGATGTTAGACATGTCATACGGTTATAGTTTAAGAACAAAGACAAGGCTAATTCATATATGCAGGCGTTTACGTACTTACGGATCTAGTTTCACAAAAGTGGGACAGGTAGTTGGTCGTGGGCTATCCATTCAGTTGCCTGAAGTAATTTAGGGAATCTAGATGGCCGGATGGTATCGAAGCGTCCATCCGCCAAAATACAAGGCCTGTCTGCTGAAAACAACGCAACCTCACTCGGTTTATCCCTAGTGTACAGACCGTTTCGCAAAGGAGTTATTCAATAATGTGAAAAGCTAGTGCTGAACTTATCATTCATTTCTTCAAACACTTTGTGTTTCTCAATTCCTGTCCACGCTTTTTCCAGCATTCAAGAAGTGGAAGTACGTCAGATGCACGCCATTTTTGAGATTACACTTGTTATTTACCCTTCAACTGAGTGCAGTAAACATATTAAGTGCTGTAAACATATTTTTCGCCTCCTCTGCAGGCCGATGGATCTAGACGTGAATCAGCTGGAACAAGTGATACGGACATGGTGCTTAGCTGTCCCTGCAGGGCGATCTAATGTAATGTTATGTGTGCCTCACTGTTTTTTTTAACTAATTTGTGCCGGATTTTATTCTGAGAAGCTCAGTAATGTATGTAAATACCGTAAATGTAAATGTGATTCAAAAAGTACTTGAAGTGAAGTGAAGCGCAGCTGAACAGCAAGAAATTCTTAAGCGCACAATCCCTGTAACGATAGTATTAGAGAATTTTTGAGTGTGGACTCTAAAAAAAAGACAATTGATTTTATTTAAAAATAAGACTGTTAATCTGTATCTTGTGGAAAGAGGACGTGTTGCTAGGCTGTCGCTCAGAACGTATTGTTATATTTAATGAAAATTGATATTTTAGTGATCAAACCGAGTGAAGTATCTGTAAGAGTTGCCAAACATTTATGTATACAAATTTTCTGGAAGTGAAGAATAGAAATATCTTGTTTTTGGAAAAGGAGGTGAACTTCATTGTCGTTGCCGTCTATGAATCGACAGAATTGTAAGTGTACAAAGTTCACTAAAATACAGGAAAAGAAATGCATTCTCTATAGTTTTCATTCAATAAGTAACAACCTCTCATAATTTCTTAATTACAATAACTGGATATGTTCTTGTACAATAGTATGGTGCTGAACTCCCTGACCAATTTCGATGTAGCAGGACGTGTAGTTTGAAGGAAGTTTGTGTGCCGTGCATTCTCCTTTTCTCACGAAAAGTAGATTGCTGTTTGATCTTCCTTACTTACAACAGTGGTCCCTTAAGTATGAAAAGCTACGAAAACTTGGGCTCAAAGCTATGCGCAATACGTCCAAGTAACTAACAGAGTCATATTTTAAACCTTAAACGACAGTAACTTCCTCCAAATTGCAATACGTCAACAACTGGTGCAGAAGCTGATCATTCAAGGAGGCAGCAACCAAAACTCAGGTACCAGTTACGACTTAAAGTAAAAATCTCAATCAAAAATCAATCTCTCTCTCTCCAAACACACATATATATATATTGATGTTGTTGTTGTCGTCTTCAGTCCTGAGGCTGGTTTGATGCAGCTCTCCATGCTACTCTATCCTGTGCGAGCTTCTTCATCTCCCAGTACCTACTGCAGCCTACATACTTCTGAATCTGCTTAGTGTATTCATCTCTTGGTCTCCCTCTATGATTTTTACCCTCCATGCTGCCCTCCAATATTAAATTGGTGATCCCTCGATGTCTCAGAACATGTCCTACCAACCTATCCCTTCTTCTAGTCAAGTTGTGCCACAAGCTCCTCTTCTCCCCAATTCTGTTCAATACCTCCTCATTAGTTATGTGATCTACCCATCTAATCTTCAGCATTCTTCTGTAGCACCACACTTCGAAAGCTTCTATTCTCTTCTTGTCTAAACTATTTATCGTCCACGTTTCACTTCCATACATGGCTACAGACCAAACAAATACTTTCAGAAACGTCTTCCTGATATTTAAATCTGTACTCGATGTTAACAAATTTCTCTTCTTCAGAAACGCTTTCCTTGGCATTGCCAGTCTACATTTTATATCCTCTCTACTTCGACCATCATCAGTTATTTTGCTCCCCAAATAGCAAAATGTCTTTACTACTATAAGTGTCTCATTTCCTAATCTAATTCCCTCAGCATCACCCGACTTAATTCGACTACATTCCAGTATCCTCGTTTTGCTTTTGTTGATGTTCATCTTATACCCTCCTTTCAAGACACTGTCCATTCCGTTCAACTGCTCTTCCAAGTCCTTTGCTGTCTCTGACAGAATTACGTCATCGGCGAACCTCAAAGTTTTTATTTCTTCTCCATGGATTTTAATACCTACTCCGAATTTTTCTTTTGTTTCCTTTACTGCTTGCTCAATATACAGATTGAATAACATCGGGGAGAGGTCACAACCCTGTCTCACTCCCTTCCCAACCACTGCTTCCCTTTCATACCCCTCGACTCTTATAACTGCCATCTGGTTTCTGTACAAATTGCAACTAGCCTCTCGCTCCCTGTATTTTACCACTGCCACCTTCAGAATTTGAAAGAGGGTACTCCAGTAAACATTGTCAAAAGCTTTCTCTAAGTCTACAAATGCTAGAAACGTAGGTTTGCCTTTCCTTAATCTTTCTTCTAAGATACGTCGTAGGGTCAGTATTGCCTCACGTGTTCCAACATTTCTACGAAATCCAAACTGATCTTCCCCGAGGTCTGTTTCTATTAGTTTCCCATTCGTCTGTAAAGAATTCGCGTTAGTATTTTGCAGCTGTGACTTATTAAACTGATAGTTCGGTAATTTTCACATTTGTCAACACCTGTTTTCTTTGGGATTGGAATTATTATAATCTTCTTGAAGTCTGAGGGAATTTCGCCTGTCTCATACATCTTGCTCACCAGATGGTAGAGTTTTGTCAGGACTGGCTCTCCCAAGGCTGCCAGTAGTTCTAGTGGAATGTTGTCTACTCCGGGGACCTTGTTTCGACTCAGGTCTTTCAGAGCTCTGTCAAACTCTTCACGCAGTATCATATCTCCCATTTCATCTTCATCTACCTCCTCTTCCAATTTCATAATATTGTCCTCAAGTACATCGCCCTTGTAAGGACCCTCTATATACTCCTTCCACCTTTCTCCAAAGGTCTCTTTAATGTTCCTGTAGGCAGTATCTATCTTACCCCTAGTGAGATAAGCCTCTACATCCTTACATTTGTTCTCTAGCCATCCCTGCTTAGCCATTTTGCACTTCTTGTCGATCTCGTTTTTGAGACGTTTGTATTCCTTTTTGCCTGCTTCATTTACGGCATTTTTATATTTTCTCCTTTCATCAATTAAATTCAATATTTCTTCTATTATCCAAGGGTTTCTACTAGCCCTCATCTTTTTACCTACTTGATCCTCTGCTGCCTTCACTACTTCATCCCTCAAAGCTACCCATTCTTCTTCAACTGTATTTCTTTCCCCCATTCCCGTCAATTGTTCCCTTACGCTCTCCCTGAAACTCTGTACAACCACTGGTTTAGTCAGTTTATCCAGGTCCCATCTCCTGAAATTCTCACCTTTTTGCAGTTTCTTCAGTTTTGATCTACAGTTTATAGCCAATAGATTGTGGTCACAGTCCACATCTGCCCCTGGAAATGTCATACAATTTAAAACCTGTTTCCTAAATCTCTGTCTTACCATTATATAATCTAGTATCTACATAATCTAGTATAATCTATATAATCTAGTATCTATATAATTTAGTATCTCCAGGGTTCTTCCATGTTTACAACCTTCTTTCATGATTCTTGAACCAAGAGTTATAAATATTGACATTATTAAAAAAAAGTCATTTTACGCTACAGTGTAGGCAGGTGGGCCGGTACTCACCCTGGGCACGTAGGGCAGCACGTCCTTGAGCGTGTTGCGGTAGAAGTGCGACTTCTGGGTGGGGTCCTTCATGTTGATCACGTCCAGGAACTGAAGCGCGTGCACCGAGGGGTCGCTGCAACAAACAGTCAGTCACCGGTTACGCGTGACTGCTGGCGTCCGAACATCTGATTGTGATTATCAGGACGAGAAGTATGTTGCCAGCGATAGGGCGACATTTGTCGGTAGACAGCGTAAGGGCGGGTGCAGCGCACGTCACTTGGAATCGATATTAGTAAACGGCGGACAGACCCAATTGGAGGTGACCTTTCTACCTGTTTCCGGCAGCAACAAAAAATTGATTTTCAGAATTTCACAAAATTACTGACCAAATTTCGAAATTTAAAATGCAATCATACTCTTGTCATTAAGAGGCGTAATACTATGTCAAAGGTTTAACACATTAAGACAAGTATTACAATTGGAATGCGTGTACATGTCTCGAGGCAGTGTAACTCACGACTCGCATATCACCCTGACTATATCGATCCAGTACTTCGAAATTAAAGCACTTAGCGACTTCCGACAACGTTAGACATGATTTCAACAGTTTTATCACTTGCAAGCTTATCGCTTAATATCTAACACATTAACTCATTTGTAAAGTAATCAAACGTTTGGTGCTCTTTTATGTACGAGATTTCGATTTGTGAGGTCTCCTGGCAAGACATTTACAAAATCGCTATAATATATAAAATAAATTAAGAAAAATAAACATTTATCTGTATTATTATTGTTTCATTACTGTATGAATGGTTGTAGATTATGTATAAAAGGAAATAACAATTTTTCATTTTTATGTTTGTGCAATATTTATGTATTCATATTTCACAAATAACATCTGTGGTCGGCGAATGTATGTATCAAAGCAGATAATGAAAAATAATTAAAAGATGCTTATTAAATTGCTTGTAAATAGTGGAGGTTAAAAACTTACTCTCCCTGTCTTCTTGTAGCCGTTAAAGTTGTAAGACTTGTGACGCTCGCTGGAATGCGTAGGTAGCCTTCGTTTGTCCTTTGATCGAGAAAGACGCCATTGGAGGTTGATATTTGTAAAAGGTGTGTACTTTCAATTTATGGTGATTTTTTGAATAGAGAAATTGTTAAAATTATTACCTGCAATAATTTATTGCTAGCTTGCCCAACATTTCATTCCACATTCCTAGCCGTTTTCAGCATATTACGAATTTTTCATGACGCGGAGTCGTGCGGCGATTGTGGAACCGCTGCCGCGGCAAATTCAAATTAATTTGAATGAAAACAGTTTTCCCGCAATATAGCGGGTAGGTAACGGTACATTAAAATGATCTCTTTCAGCTTCCTGCAAACTTCAGTGTGAAATTATGGATTTTATTATGTCATTTTCAGATGGACATGGGCAGCTGCTATTATGTTATCAGTTTCGTAAATAATCCATGAGTGATAAAGTTTTACTTGTGTGTGATCAAAGACTGCTGTCCAAAACCTGTTCTGACTAATAACATAATAATCAAATTTCATTTTTTTTAGTTTCATGCTCTCATGTTGGTCGTGGCAGTTAATAGTGTTCATATATTTTTAAAAAATCCACTGCAGCTTTTATCTTTAGTTAACATAACATACTGTAACTTCCGTACAGGTAATAAGAGTACTTTCTGTGCATTCAAGAGATGAAAGTAGCGAAGGGCATTTTTTTTATTCCATAATCTGTTACAGTAATGATACCATGTTCCGTATCTAACAAGCCAGATCAGTGTTATACAAAAATAGTTTGCAAATTAAAGATCGTACAGCCACAGCAGGAAATCTTTCAGTGTTGTGCGTATCCCCACATAATAGGTCAAAGTGCATAAAGTTAAAATATTTTCAACTGCAGAAACTAATAGTGAGAATCGTATTTTATCAGTCGTGCTCGCAACAATAAGCAATATAAAATTAATTAAAATTTTATGCCATATTAACTGCATATAAAGTAAAAAGGATGTGCGGTGGGGATTACGCGACAGATTCTTTAAGGAATCGGGCGTGTGGGGTTACTCGTCAAAACTAAACCGTCTCTATACCAGTCTTGACCCGCTGAGAATATGAATTTGTTTTCCTAACAATTTCTTAGAACCGTGAGAAGTAGTAAACAAACTGAGGAGCTATAAACTTTTAACACAGGTGTGCAAAACGAGGAAAGGAGGAAAGTAACATTCTCATTTACTCATGAGTGTCACTGCCAGTTAATATATCTCGATGACAATTGGATCATACACAAGCAGAAATGCTAAACTAGAGTATTGAAGATAACCGAAAGAAATACGCAATGAGAGGAACAGAAATGCCACTTTTATTCAAAGACTGATATCAAAATGGCTCTGAGCACTATGGGACTTAACATCTATGGTCATCAGTCCCCTAGAACTTAGAACTACTTAAACCTAACTAACCTAAGGACAGCACATAACACCCAGCCATCACGAGGCAGAGAAAATCCCTGACCCCGCTGGGAATCGAACGCGGGAACCCGGGCGTGGGAAGCGAGAACGCTACCGCACGACCACGAGATGCGGGCAAAGACTGATATCATCGCGATTTATGAAGGCTCCTGAGGCATTGCAAAAAAGAAAAAAACATAATTGGTTCGGAACAGAAATGACACTTTTATTCAAAGACTGATATCATCGCGATTTATGAAGGCTCCCCAGACATTGCAAAAAACCATAATTCGTTCTTAATAGCGTGTGTGATCACCACGGATACATCCTGTAGATGGATGCTTGCTGTGGAACATGCTCCAGTGGTGGCCACAAGGCTGGTAAAGAGCTGTTGAAGTAGGACGTTTCATTCCTCCACCAGCGCAACTGACACAGCTGGACGGCCATTGGTGTACCACAGGCATAGACTGATAATTCAGAGAATTGTGGCCACCATACTACTACAGACATAAACCCGTCCAGGTCCGCTCTGTTGGACGTGCGGTCTAACGTACGGCTTTCCGGGCAGAAAGGAGCGCCTGGTCCCCGGCACGAATCCGCCCGGAGGATTTATGTCGAGGTCCGGTGAACCGGCCAGTCTGTGGATGGTTTTTAGGCGGTTTTCCACCTGCCTCAGCGAATGCGGGCTGGTTCCCTTTATTCCTCCTCAGCTACACTATGTAGGCTATTGCTGCACAAACAAGTTCTCCACGTACGCGTACACCACCACTACTCTACCACTCAAACGTAGGGGATACACTCGTCTGGTGTGAGACGTTCCCTGGGGGGTCTACCGGGGGCCGAATCGCACAATAACCCTGGGTTCGGTGTGGGGCGGCAGAGGGGTGAAGTGGACTGCGGTAGTCGTCGTGGGTTGTGACCACTGCGACTGCGGCAGGGACGGAGCCTCTCCATCGTTTCTAGGTCCCCAGTTAACATACAATACAATACAAGGCCGTCCAGGCGATAGCAACGTCATCTGGTGTGGTGCACGTACTGTAAGACCTCTGGTACACACACCATCAGATTATTTGACTTGTTGCTCTAACGAAGTAGGCAAGTGTCAGCAATATGTCTCGTGGTCTTATCGTGGCGTGTTTATCTTCTGCTGTTAGGTCAGACAATAGAAATGCCACTTGCATGCTTAGAGTAGCAGATTAACAGTGACCAACTTTAAACAGAACTTGATTAATTTTCACACACATTTATTAAAATAATAACAAGCATAAAAATAACTTAACTTGGTTCTGGATGCTATTTACAATTGACAATCTGAAGTTCCTTTGGTCTTGGAACGTTAATCTTATTCTCACATATCTCTGATACTTGACAAAGTGTCTACACATTTATCTTCATGGCTATGTACAGGAATATGATAATCTTATTAGGCGCAGACTGAAACTTGACTATAGACTGGTACAGACAAATGCAGACTGGTACAGACTGGTGCAGACAAATGCAGACTGATGCAGACTGACTAATCGAAGGTCAGTACACTCGTTATAATACCTCGCGCGTTCAGGTATCACTGCGCGAGTGTGATCCGCGAGGAGAAAAAGTTCTATGTTAGCAGCAATCTCATTGGCTGCGTTACATATTAATACGCGGATCGGCGGAAGCAGAATTTGGTCCGTCTCTATGGCAGCGCCATCTTGTAGTGCGGAGATGGACGAGCGCTGTGCCTGCACTGTTGTGCTTAGCGGGGCGCGCTCTAGTGGGAAAGTTGTGTACGCGCTGACTACGCGGAACTATGTACACAACACCTGGCGAGGAATGACTGCTAGTCACACAAGCGCACGGTGTAAGTGGTATCAGTGAGTGTGCTGTCCATGTGTAGAATGGAGGAGGCGTGCTATTTATCTGTCTGACCGAGGGCAAATTGTGATGACCCGGAGGCTGGCCACGAACATTTCGGAAACTGCACGACTTGCCGCATGTTCGAGGAGTGCTCTAGCGACTTTCAACACGTCGCGAAACCAAGCTGAAATCACATCCAGACGTCGTGGGACTGGGCGGACACCCCACATTACAGATATCGGACGTCGTAAGCTGAGCAGACAGGTACAACGGAACAGACTAACATCAGACTGTAATGCTGGGCGGAGTACAAGTGTGTCTGGACACACAGTGCACCGAACATTCCTAACGATGGGCCTCCGCAGCCGACGACCCATTGAATACGCCGATGTTAACACCACGACATCGGCAACTACGACTGAAATTGGCACGTGACCATCGGCACTACACGTTGGCGCAGCGGCAGAGCATTACATGGTATCATGAATCCCAATATCTTCTTCATTATGGCGATGGGAGGGCGCTAATATATGTCTTCCACCTGTACTGTGGGATAGAGACAACCTGGCCGTGGCTCCATTACGCTGTGCATCCATTGGTCTAGCGGAGCTCGCGAAAGGCACCATGACGGCAAATGAGTATAGTACGCTGGTTGCAGAACACGTACACCCCTTCATGATGATCATGTTTCCCCAACATCAGTGGCATTTTCCAACAAGATAATTCGCCATTTCACAAGGCCAGAAGTTTGATGGAGTGGATCAAGGAACACAGTGGCGAGTCCAAATTGATGTGATGGATCCAACAACTTGCTAGATATGAACCCGATCGAAGACATCTGGGACGTGACTGAACGTAGCGTCAGAGATCATCGCCCCCTCCCCGGAATTTACGAGAATTAGGTGACGTGTGTGTGCACATGTGGTGCCAACTCCCTCCAGGGATCTACCAAGGATTCGTTGCTTGCATGTTACGACGCGCGCCGCTGTTATCCGTGACAAAGATTGATATGCCGGCTGTTAGATATGTGGTCATAATGTTCAGACTGATCAGTGTGTGTATCCCCGAAGCATTCGACAAGTGATCGATGCGATATAAGTTTGGGAATGGCCAAATGAGTCTGTTCGCCAAATATCCTCTCGTTCCAAGAGCTCTTCTACCTGATGTGTTCCATGCGGTGGCACGCTGTGATAAAAAAAAGTAAAAATGAAGTGTGCGTCGAATGCAGCCCTGAAAAGACGCATACAGTGAACGAGTACAGTGGCACAGTAAAGCTGTCCAGTGACTGTACCTGTTCAAAGACATGGAAGTTAGTACGCCCATGTAACATTATTCCTCCCCAAACACACTTATACCACTAAAGCGGTTATGTTCGATAATGCTGGACGTGCCCGCATATGGCAGAAGTCGTATCATACACCCAGGAACGTTGTCGAACATGATGGTATGGTGTGAAGAACCCTAACGTTGCATGGGCGTACGAAGCTCTAATGCCGGCCGCGGTGGTCTCACGGTTAAGGCGCTCAGTTCGGAACCGCGCGACTGCTACGGTCGCAGGTTCGAATCCTGCCTCGGGCATGGATGTGTGTGATGTCCTTAGGTTAGTTAGGTTTAAGTAGTTCTAAGTTCTAGGGGACTGATGCCCATAGAAGTTAAGTCCCATAGTGCTCAGAGCCATTTGAACCATTTGAAGCTCCAATTCTTTAAACATGGTACAGTCACCGATTCGGGAGATTTGTTGCAGCATGTCCATATGCATCAACAACCCTCCAGCAGTGGGATGCCCTACCACAAGAATTCCTTAGGAAGCTGGTGACCAGCATGGCAGCATGTTAGAGATCACCGTCGGTGATGCTCACAAACAGTATTGGAACCATGTGTTGCCTTCTGTAGTTTCCAGGGGACCACCATGTATCGGGGTGACATCAGTGTAATTCTTGTCTTTAAATCAAAGTGTCGTATCTGTTCGTCTCTTTGCGTATTTGTGCCAGTTACCTTTTGAACTATACTGTAACGGGCCAAGTTACAGCTATCGCGCTATGTTACCTCGCAATGACATATCGTGCGAAAGTTACTTTCATCCTTGAGTTTGGCACACCAGTGTATATCGACAATTATATTTCGCAAGTCACCGTCGGTGCATGGCATCGTAACCCCGAATTTGCGGCTATGATTTCCTATTTCATTTGCGTTTTAAGCGATGGAGAAAATAATTATCTATGCTCCTCTGTAAGTACCCTAATTTTTATTATCTTACTCTTACGATCGTAGATACTAAAAGGTATCAGATAGATTATATAATGGTAAGACAGAGATTTAGGAACCAGGTTTTAAATTGTAAGACATTTCCAGGGGCAGATGTGGACTCTGACCACAATCTATTGGTTATGACCTGTAGATTAAAACTGAAGAAACTGCAAAAAGGTGGGAATTTAAGGAGATGGGACCTGGATAAACTGAAAGAACCAGAGGTTGTACAGAGTTTCAGGGAGAGCATAAGGGAACAATTGAAAGGAATGGGGGAAAGAAATACAGTAGAAGAAGAATGGGTAGCTCTGAGGGATGAAGTAGTGAAGGCAGCAGACGATCAAGTAGGTAAAAAGACGAGGGCTAGTAGAAATACTTGGGTGACAGAAGAAATATTGAATTTAATTGATGAAAGGAGAAAATATAAAAATGCAGTAAATGAAGCAGGCAAAAAGGAAAACAAACGTCTCAAAAATGAGATCGACAGGAAGTGCAAAATGGCTAAGCAGGGATGGCTAGAGGACAAATGTAAGGATGTAGAGGCCTATCTCACTAGGGGTAAGATAGATACCGCCTATAGGAAAATTAAAGAGACCTTTGGAGATAAGAGAACGACTTGTATGAATATCAAGAGCTCAGATGGAAACCCAGTTCTAAGCAAAGAAGGGAAAGCAGAAAGGTGGAAGGAGTATATAGAGGGTCTATACAAGGGCGATGTACTTGAGGACAATATTATGGAAATGGAAGAGGATGTAGATGAAGATGAAATGGGAGATATGATACTGCGTGAAGAGTTTGACAGAGCACTGAAAGACCTGAGTCGAAACAAGGCCCCCGGAGTAGACAATATTCCATTGGAACTACTGACGGCCGTGGGAGAGCCAGTCCTGACAAAACTCTACCATCTGGTGAGCAAGATGTATGAAACAGGCGAAATACCCTCAGACTTCAAGAAGAATATAATAATTCCAATCCCAAAGAAAGCAGGTGTTGACAGATGTGAAAATTACCGAACTATCAGCTTAATAAGTCACAGCTGCAAAATACTAACACGAATTCTTTACAGACGAATGGAAAAACTAGTAGAAGCCAACCTCGGGGAAGATCAGTTTGGATTCCGTAGAAACACTGGAACACGTGAGGCAATACTGACCTTACGACTTATCTTAGAAGAAAGATTAAGGAAAGGCAAACCTACGTTTCTAGCATTTGTAGACTTAGAGAAAGCTTTTGACAATGTTGACTGGAATACTCTCTTTAAAATTCTAAAGGTGGCAGGGGTAAAATACAGGGAGCGAAAGGCTATTTACAATTTGTACAGAAACCAGATGGCAGTTATAAGAGTCGAGGGACATGAAAGGGAAGCAGTGGTTGGGAAGGGAGTAAGACAGGGTTGTAGCCTCTCCCCGATGTTGTTCAATCTGTATATTGAGCAAGCAGTAAAGGAAACAAAAGAAAAATTCGGAGTAGGTATTAAAATTCGTGGAGAAGAAATAAAAACTTTGAGGTTCGCCGATGACATTGTAATTCTGTCAGAGACAGCAAAGGACTTGGAAGAGCAGTTGAACGGAATGGATGGTGTCTTGAAGGGAGGATATAAAATGAACAGCAACAAAAGCAAAACGAGGATAATGGAATGTAGTCGAGTTAAGTCGGGTGATGCTGAGGGTATTAGATTAGGAAACGAGACACTTAAAGTAGTAAAGGAGTTTTGCTATTTGGGGAGCAAAATAACTGATGATGGTCGAAGTAGAGAGGATATAAAATGTAGGCTGGCAATGGCAAGGAAAGCGTTTCTGAAGAAGAGAAATTTGTTAACATCCAGTATTGATTTAAGTGTCAGGAAGTCATTTCTGAAAGTATTCGTATGGAGTGTAGCCATGTATGGAAGTGAAACATGGACGATAAATAGTTTGGACAAGAAGAGAATAGAAGCTTTCGAAATGTGGTGCTACAGAAGAATGCTGAAGATTAGATGGGTAGATCACATAACTAATGAGGAAGTATTGAATAGGATTGGGGAGAAGAGAAGTTTGTGGCACAACTTGACCAGAAGAAGGGATCGGTTGGTAGGACATGTTCTGAGGCATCAAGGGATCACCAATTTAGTATTGGAGGGCAGCGTGGAGGGTAAAAATCGTAGAGGGAGACCAAGAGATGAATACACTAAGCAGATTCAGAAGGATGTAGGTTGCAGTAGGTACTGGGAGATGAAAAAGCTTGCACAGGATAGAGTAGCATGGAGAGCTGCATCAAACCAGTCTCAGGACTGAAGACCACAACAACAATAACAACACGATCGTACGCAAAATACACAATGGTGGCAGCGTAATGGTCGCACAGTGTTCTTCGAATATAGATTCTCTAAATTTACCCAGCAGTGCTTCAAGATACATTGAAGAGCCAAAGAAACTGGTACACCTGCCTAATATCGTGTAAGGCCCCCGCAAGCACGCAGAAGTGCTGCAACACACGTGGCATGGAATCAGGTCTGACGTTGTGCTGGAGGGAACTGACACCATAAATCCTGCAGGGCTGTCCATAAATCCGTAAGTGGACGAGCGGGTGGAGATCTCTTCTCAACAGCACGTTACAAGGTATCCGAGACAAGCTCAATAATATTCATGTCTGGGGAGTTTAGTGGTCAGCGAAGTGTTTAAACTCAGAAGGGTGTTCCTGGAGCCACTCTGTAGCAATTCTGGACGTGTGTGGTGTCGCATTGTCCTGCTGCCCTTGTCCGTCGTAATGCACAGTGGACGGATGTATGTGATCAGATAGGATGATTACGTACGTGTCACCTGCCAGAGTCGTATCTAGACGTATCGGGGGCCCCATATCACTCCAACGGCACAAGCCCCACACAATTACAGAGCCTTCATCAGCTTCTTCAGTCCCCTGCTGACAAGCAGTGTCCATGGATTCCTCAGGTTGTCTCCATACCAGTACACGTAAATCCACTTGACACAATTTGAAACGAAACGCGTCCGACCAGACAATATGTTTCTAGTAATCAACAGTCCAATGTCGGTGTCGACGGGCCCGTGCGAGGCGTAAAGCTTTGTGTTGTGCAATTATCAAGAGTACACGAGTGGGCCTTCGGCTCTGAAAGCCCATATCAATAATGTTTCGTTGAATGGTTCGCACGCTGGCACTTGTTGATGGCTCAGCGTTGAAATCTGCAGCAATTTACGGAAGGGTTGCACTTCTGTCACGTTTAACGATTCTCTACAGTGGTCGTCGGTCCCGTTCTTGCAGGATGTACACTCCTGGAAATGGAAAAAAGAACACATTGACACCGGTGTGTCAGACCCACCATACTTGCTCCGGACACTGCGAGAGGGCTGTACAAGCAATGATCACACGCACGGCACAGCGGACACACCAGGAACCGCGGTGTTGGCCGTCGAATGGTGCTAGCTGCGCAGCATTTGTGCACCGCCGCCGTCAGTGTCAGCCAGTTGGCCGTGGCATACGGAGCTCCATCGCAGTCTTTAACACTGGTAGCATGCCGCGACAGCGTGGACGTGAACCGTATGTGCAGTTGACGGATTTTGAGCGAGGGCGTATAGTGGGCATGCGGGAGGCCGGGTGGACGTACCGCCGAATTGCTCAACACGTGGGGCGTGAGGTCTCCACAGTACATCGATGTTGTCGCCAGTGGTCGGCGGAAGGTGCACGTGCCCGTCGACCTGGGACCGGACCGCAGCGACGCACGGATGCACGCCAAGACCGTAGGATCCTACGCAGTGCCGTAGGGGACCGCACCGCCACTTCCCAGCAAATTAGGGACACTGTTGCTCCTGGGGTATCGGCGAGGACCATTCGCAACCGTCTCCATGAAGCTGGGCTACGGTCCCGCACACCGTTAGGCCGTCTTCCGCTCACGCCCCAACATCGTGCAGCCCGCCTCCAGTGGTGTCGCGACAGGCGTGAATGGAGGGACGAATGGAGACGTGTCGTCTTCAGCGATGAGAGTCGCTTCTGCCTTGGTGCCAATGATGGTCGTATGCGTGTTTGGCGCCGTGCAGGTGAGCGCCACAATCAGGACTGCATACGACCGAGGCACACAGGGCCAACACCCGGCATCATGGTGTGGGGAGCGATCTCCTACACTGGCCGTACACCACTGGTGATCGTCGAGGGGACACTGAATAGTGCACGGTACATCCAAACCGTCATCGAACCCATCGTTCTACCATTCCTAGACCGGCAAGGGAACTTGCTGTTCCAACAGGACAATGCACGTCCGCATGTATCCCGTGCCACCCAACGTGCTCTAGAAGGTGTAAGTCAACTACCCTAGCCAGCAAGATCTCCGGATCTGTCCCCCATTGAGCATGTTTGGGACTGGATGAAGCGTCGTCTCACGCGGTCTGCACGTCCAGCACGAACGCTGGTCCAACTGAGGCGCCAGGTGGAAATGGCATGGCAAGCCGTTCCACAGGACTACATCCAGCATCTCTACGATCGTCTCCATGGGAGAATAGCAGCCTGCATTGCTGCGAAAGGTGGATATACACTGTACTAGTGCCGACATTGTGCATGCTCTGTTGCCTGTGTCTATGTGCCTGTGGTTCTGTCAGTCTGATCATGTGATGTATCTGACCCCAGGAATGTGTCAATAAAGTTTCCCCTTCCTGGGACAATGAATTCACGGTGTTCTTATTTCAATTTCCAGGAGTGTATTTCCGGTGGCAGCGATGACGGAGACGACATGTTTTACCGGATATTCACGGTACATTCAAGAAATGGTCGTACGGGAAATTCCCCACTTCATCGCTACTTCGGAGACGCTTTGTCGTGCGCCGAATTTAGCACCACGTTCAAACTCATTTAAATGTTGATAACTGCCATCTAACAACTGCGCCAGACACTTGTTGTCTTAGATAGGCGTGGACCGCATTACCCTATTCTGCCTGTTTACATATCTCTGTATTTGAATACGCATGCCTATACCAGTTTCTTTGGCGCCTCAGTGAAGCTACGTCTTTATTCCAACATTTCTGTTACAGTTTCGTATCTGCCATATCGACGCGTTGCGACACTGGTAGTGGGTCTGTGAATTCATTCAGTGCGCGCTTTCTCCGCTACTTGATGAGGACCTCAATCACTGGGACAATAGTCTAGAATTCGATGCACAATTGTCTTGGCAGAAGCACCACACTTTCCCGGAAAACTTCGAGCGTTTCTAAGTCTTCCTTTCGACTACATTAATTCTCATTTTCAACGAGGAAGGAGCGGAAAGTAACGCTGAAAACCTTTTTATCCTATGGTTTTGGAGATAGTATGTTGAAATTTCTCGACGGGGTGGTTTGAAGTTTGCGCTACAGAGTGTATTTCGTTTTCACGTGCAGCTCCAGCGAGAGCAGCCCGAACTACGAAATAAACGTGGCGCGCATGTTACTGTCGTCAACTTACGAAGAGCAGCGGAGCGTGGGCCGATATTTGTGTGCCAAAGGGTGTAAACCGAAACAAGTTCACAGGGACATGTGTGGCTTATATGAGGACGACTGCATGGACAGTAGCAATATCTCCAGATGGTGTGCGTTATTCCAAGAGCACCGAGTGAACCCTAGTGATATACCACGCTCCGCGCGGTAACAGCGGCAGCCCAGCGGAATGTCGGAGCTATTCAGACAGCAATTTTAAACGACAGGCGTGTGCTGCTACGAACCTTATAGCAGCAGTTCAACATTTCTGATGGTGCGGCGTACGATATTGTTCGTAAAACGTTGAGATTTCGTAAAGGTACTGTTCGCTGGGTGCCTAATAACCTGACAGACTACCACAACGACCAGTGAATTATGACAACTTTGGGCCACTTAACGCGTTACGCCGCAGAAGGGAACGCCTTTACGAAAGGAATCATCACTCGTGATAAGTGGTGGGCGTAAGACTACACAGCTGAAACCAAGCAGACCTCTGTGGATTCAAAACATGCTGGTTACCCAGTACGAAACAAATTCAAAGTGACTTAGTCTGCTGCAGCACACTGAAGTTGCTCTTACTCACTTGTCGTAGGGGTCACTGAAGGGTGATGGGAGTTTAGATTACCTGCAGCTAAATGTTAAATGTCGCCGTCAATTGGAAACCTGTACTTTGTGCATTTAGTTCATACAGAAGAGCACAAGGATATATGAAAAGTACATAAATATGAATCTCAGTGTAAAAAAAATCACGTCGACAAATTTTGTAAATAGATGATGAAAATGAGCTGCCGAACAATCACTATAGGCCTCCTGTCAAAATGTGTATAAGCAAACAAATTTCTTTGTGTTACACAACGATGACGCCTAGCATGAATAGTCGAAAGATGATACAAATAAAATACTGACATGCAAAAGAGGAATGTTTTTTATCTATATGATAAAGCATAATCTGTAATTTAATTTTTTTTTTTGGGGGGGGGGGGGGGGGGTCATCGGTCTTCTGACTGGTATGAGGCGGCCCACAACGAATTCCCCTCCTGAACCAACCTCTTAATCTCAGATTAGCACTTGCAACCTGCGTCTCCAATTATTTGCTGGATGTATTCCAATTTCTGTCTCCAGTTTTTGCAATCTACAGCTCCCTCTAGCACTGTGGAAATCATTCACTCATGTCTTAATAGATGTCCTATAATCCAGTCCCTTGTCCTTATCAGTGTTTTCCACATGTTCCTTTCCTCTGCGATTCTGCGCATAACTCTCTCAGTCATACGTTATCAGTGCACCTAATTTTCAACAGTCTGCAGCACCACATCCCAATCCTTCGATTCTCTTCTGTTTCGGTTTTCCCACAGTCCATGTTTCACTACCTTTCAATGCTGTGCTCCAAACGTACATTCTCAGAAATTTCTTTCTCAAATTAAGGTTTATGTTTGATACCAGTAGACTTTTCTTGGACGGGAATGCCTTTTGTTTTCAGTGGTAGTCCGCTTTTGATGTCCTCCTTGCTCCTTTCGTCATTGGTTATTTCACTGCATAGGTAGCGGAATTCCTTAACTTCATGTACTTCGTGTCCGCCCGCGGTACCTGAGTGCCGGCACGGTAGCTCAGCGTGTTCGGTCATAGGGCAAGCTACCCTCTGTAACAAAAAAACTGAGTGAACGGATCAACGAAGGACCTGAACTGGTGTCATGGGACGTCCGCCCCGAACGAATATAATGAACAATTTAGAACAACATGAGATCAACAAACAATTAAAAAAAAAAGTGGTCAGCGCGACAGAATGTCAAATCTGAGGGCCCGGATTCGATTCCCGGCTGGGTCGGAGATTTTTCTCCGCTCAGGGATTGGGTGTTGTGTTGTCCTAATCATCATCATCTCATCCCCATCGACGCGCAAGTAGCCGAAGTGACGTCAAATCGAAAGGCACGCGGCGAACGGCCAACCCGATGGGAGGCCCTAGTCATACGACGTTCTAAACTACTTCGTGAGCATCAATCCTAATGCTAAGTTCCTCGCTGTTCTCATTTCTACTACTTCTCATTACTTTTGTGTTTCTTCGGTTTACTCACAGTCCATATTCTGTACTCATTAGACTGTTCATTCCATTCAGCGTATGACGTAATTCTTCTTCACATTCACTCACGATAGCAATGTCATCAGCGGATCGTATCATTGATATACTTTCACTTTGAATTTTAATCTCACTCTTGAACCTTCCTTTTGATTCCATCAATGCTTCTTAGATGTACAGATTGAGCACTAGCGAGCGAAAGACTACGTCCCTGTCTTACATCCTTCTTAATCCGAGCACTTCGTTCTTGGTCGTCCACTCTTATTATTCCCTCTTGGTTCTTGTACATATTGTATTACCCGTCTCTTCCCAGGGCTTATCCATATGATTCCCAGAATTTCGAAAATCTTGCACTATTTTACATTGTCTAACGCTTTTTCTAGGTCGACAAATCCTATGAACGTGTCTTGATTTTTCTTTTCTACCACATCCTATATGTCGCAGCTCTTCTACATCCACATCTACATACATACTCCGCAATCCACCATACGGTGCGTAGCGGAGGGTGCCTCGTACCACAACTAGCATCTTCTCTCCCTGTTCCACTCCCAAACAGAACGAGGGAAAAATGACTGCCTACATGCCTCTGTATGAGCCCTAATCTCTCTTATCTTTGTGGTCTTTCCGTGAAATCTAAGTTGGCGGCAGTAAAATTGTACTGCAGTCAGCCTCAAATGCTGGTTCTCTAAATTTCCACAGTAGCGATTCACGAAAAGAACTCCTCCTTTCCTCTAGAGACTCCCACCCGAGTTCCTGAAGCATTTCCGTAACATTCGCGTGATGATCAGACCTACCAGTAACAAATCTAGCAGCCTGCCTCTGAATTGCTTCTATGTCCTCCCTCAGTCCTACCTGATAGGGATCCCAAACGCTCGAGCAGTACTCAAGAATAGGTCGTATTAGTGTCTCCTTTACAGATGAACCACATCTTCCCAAAATTCTACCAATGAACCGAAGACGACTATCCGCCTTCCCCACAACTGCCATTACATGCTTGTCCCACTTCATATCGCTCTGCTATGTTACGCCCAAATATTTAATCGACGTGACTGTGTCAACCGCTACACTATTAATGGAATATTCAAACATTACATGATTCTTTCTCCTATTCATCTGCATTAATTTACATTTATCTATATTTAGAGTTAGCTGTCATTCTTTACACCAATCACAAATCCTGTCCAAGTCATCTTGTATCCTCCTACAGTCACACAACGACGACACCTTCCCGTACACCACAGCATCATTAGCTAACAGCCGCATATTGCTATCCACCCTACCCAAAAGATCATTTTCGTAGATAAAAAACAACAGAGGACCTACCACACTTCCCTGGGGCGCTCCAGGTGATACCCTCACCTCCGATGAACAATCACCATCGAGGACAACGTACTGGGTTCTATTACTTAAGAAGTCTTCGAGCCACTCACATACTTGGGAACCAATCCCATATGCTCGTACCTTAGTTAGGAGTCTGCAGTGGGGCACCGAGTAAAACGCTTTCCGGAAGTCAAGGAATATTGAATCCGTCAGATACCCTTCATCCATGGTTCGCAAGATATCATGTGAAAAAAGGGCGAGTTGAGATTCGCAGGAGCGATGCTTTCTAAAGTCGTGCTGATGCATGGACAGCAACTTCTCTGTCTCAAGGAAGTTCATTATATTCGAACTGAGAATATGTTCGAGAATCCTGCAACAAACCGATGTTAAGGATATTGGTCTTCAATCAATATCAGGGTCAATATGTATATCTGTATGTCTACCCGCCTCAGCTGGCGGACAGCTGCTCCCGGAAGACACTGCGCAAGTTCCGAGTTGCGGCCCTCTCCCCGGTATGGTGTCAGACTGCCCTGAATGTTCAGGCCTCACTCTGCACTTGCGTCTCCCGTGAAGTCGCTCAAGTTCTGCGGTGGCCGCCGCCTCCTCTCCCGTCGCTCTCTCGCTGGCTCCCCCACCCCCACTTCCCCCTTCCTGGTCTCACCTTTCCACTGCATCGACATCCTTACATATCACTGTCAAGTGCGTAGCAGAGAACACTTCTCATGTCGTTGAGAGTATTAGAGTTTCTTCCCATGCCATTATCCCATGCAGTGCGGAAAGAATCGCAGCCTAAAATTCTTGTGCGGGACACACATATATTGCTACATTCCTCAGTTAACACTGGCTCTTCATATTTTTCAAGAGCAGGCTTCCTTGCGGCGATTGGGCTTCATTGACGCGTGCCGAACCCCCTGTTAATAATACCAACTGTGTGTCCAACTCGCATGAGCAATGATTTACAATAGGTCGCACGAGTTATCTGCAAGTTAACTTCCTTGTACAGGGTGTGGTAGATAAGTAATGAGACTGGCCGCCGCGCGGCGCCCCAGTCGCTCGCAGGGCGGTCTCCACCTGTACGTCACGTGGTGGGGGATCTGAGCTAACAATAGAACCGGTTCGCAGTCGCGTCGGAGCTCTGGTGCAGCGAGGGTCGAGCTTCGCGTATTACGTTGTTTGTGTGCCCGTGACACTTGTGAAAACGCTGAAGATGGATCGCTCGATAGAACAGTGGTATGCAATCAAATTTTGCTTTCGCTTGGGCAAAACTTCTTCGGAAACTTTTGCTATGATTACAGAGGCCTACAAAGAAGACTCCCTATCAAGAGCTCAAGTGTTCTGGTGGTTTAATGAATTTAAAAACGGGAGGGAATCCGTTGAAGACATGGAACGATCTGGACGCCCTTCAACGAGTCGTGTGGATGAAACGGTGGCCAAAGTGAAAGAACTCCTGGACTCCGACCGTCGTTTAAGTCTCAAAATGATCGCCGATGAGGTCTCCGTGAATAAATTTACGGTTCACCAAATTGTTACGCAAGATTTGATGATGAGGAAAGTTCGCGCAAAATTGGTTCCCCGAGTGCTCACCGCCGAACAAAAGCAACAACGAGTGGACGTTTGCCGTGAGATGTTGAATGATTTGGAAAATAATCCACACTTTTTAGACATTGTAGTAACAGGCGACGAATCGTGGACATTCCAGTACGACCCGGAGGCGAAAGCCCAGAGCTCGGAGTGGCACACACCGGCATCCCCGCGGCCGAAGAAAGCAAGAATGTCAAAGTCCTGCATCAAGACAATGCTGATTGTGTTTTTCGACAAGCGGGGGTTAATTCACAAAGAGTTTGTCCCTCAGGGGAAGACTGTGAATGCCGAATTCTACAAAGAGGTCCTTCAGCGATTGCGCAGAGCCGTCAAACGGAAGCGACAGGACCTTGCTCAACGCTGGCGTCTCCACCACGACAACGCTCCGGCGCACACAGCGTTCCTCGTGACCTCCTACTTGACCCGAATTGGAGTTGAAGTTTTGCCACAGCCACCATACAGCCCTGACTTGAGTCCTCCTGATTTCTTCCTATTTCCGAAGGTCAAAAGATGCCTGAAGGGTCATCGTTTCGACGATATTCCGAACATCCAACGTGCTGTCACGAAGGCACTAACTGGGATAACTCAAACAGACTACAGTGGGGCCTATGAAGCTTGGAAAACGCGCTGGCAACGTTGTGTCGACGCCCAAGGCGAGTACTTTGAAGAATATTAACGTTTTGTACAAACTGGATCAATAAATTTGTTTTTCTAGACTGAGTCTCATTACTTATCTACCACACCCTGTAAACTGATTAGATTTTTTACCGTACCAACGAACCGAAGGCTGCCTCACACGTTCTACGCCTACGATCGAGACTATGCGATAATACCATACAGTGTCCGAGATATTCATAAGAAATAGTGTACCGCTCGCAGCCGCTTAAAACGAATTAAAAACTGTGTTTGTAAAATGGTACCAACTGACAGGAAGTTACAGTGTCGATTGTTGTCAGTGGCCAACGATTTCAAACCGACCAGGACTTTCTGCTGCCAGTGGGAGCAGGTCTACGTCAACCAGTTTTCGAGAGAAGATTACATCGCAAAACGCCATTGCTTTACCCAGGTATTAGTATAAGATGACTGATCCCAAATGTGCTTGTAGTCATAGTGTTTTCAGAACCACACAATTCTACATTTTTAAACATTTAATAAGAGTTACGAACCTATAGTCGGCACTGATATCTTTTCAGGATACGACAATATATCTGTATCATTTTCCATATATCACTTCTTTACATATAGCTCCCTCATCTGCAAAACGTCTGAGATAACTATTGTTACTTTATGCCAGCCTCTTGATGTATCGCATAGATATTTCTTTTCACTGCGACGAATAGATTACGTCCATTTCCCATTAGCGTTGCTGTTGCTGTTATTGTGGTCTTCAGTTCGAAAGCTGGTTTGATGCGGCTCTCTTTGCTGCTCTATTCCGTGTGAGCCTCATCATCTCTGAGTAACTACTGCGATCAACATCCTGCTCAATCTACTTACTGTATTCATCTGTTGGTCTCTCTCTACGATTTTTACCCCCCTCCGTCCCCCCTCATACTTACTTCCAATAATGGTGATCCTTTGGTGCCTCAGACTGTGTATTAAGCTATGCTGGTTTCCCCGACGGCCTCGTACGTCTCATGCACTCGTATCTCACCAACAGATGTTTGACCACTGACGTGCAGGGCAAACTATCGACACGACACGTTATTCAAGCTCGGGTAGCCCAGGGAACCATAATGGGCCCCACCTTGTATAACCTATACATTAATGATCTTCCATCAACACAGACACGATGTTAACCATCTACGTGGATGAGAGAGCCATCCATGTGCAAGATTGGAAAGCGCCGAACACACGATTACAGACAGTACTACGAACTGCCGAGCCCCGGTTCAAAGTATGACGTACACTACTGGCCATTAAAATTGCTACACCACGAAGATGACGTGCTTCAGACGCGAAATTTAACCGACAGGAAGAAGATGCTGTGATATGCAAATGATTAGCTTTTCAGAGCATTCACACAAGGTTGGCGCCGGTGGCGACACCTACAACGTGCTGACATGAGGAAAGTTTCCAACCGATCTCTCATACACAAACAGCAGTTGACCGGCGTTGCTTGGTGAAACGTTGTTTTGATGCCTCGTGTAAGGAGGAGAAATGCGTACCATCACGTTTCCGACTTTGATAAAGGTCGGATTGTAGCCTATCGCGATTGCGGTTTATCGTATCGCGACATTGCTGCTCGCGTTGGTCGAGATCCAATGACTGTTAGCAGAATATGGAATCGGTAGGTTCAGGAGGGTAATACGGAACGCCGTGTTGGATCCCAACGGCCTCGTTTCACTAGCAGTCGAGATGACAGGCATCTTATCCGCCTGACTGTAACGGATCGTGCAGCCACGTCTCGATCCCTGAGTCAACAGATGGTTACGTTTGAAAGACAACAACCATCTGCACGAACAGTTCGACGACGTTTGCAGCAGCATGGTCTATCAGCTCGGAGACCATGCCTGCGGTTACCCTTGACGCTGCATCACAGACAGCAGCGCCTGCGATGGTGTACTCAACGACGAACCTGGGTGCACGAATGGCAAAACGTCATTTTTTCGGATGAATCCAGATTCTGTTTACAGCATCATAATGGTCGCATCCGTGTTTGGCGACATCGCAGTGAACGCACTTTGGAAGCGTGTTTTCGTCATCGCCACACTGGCGTATCACCCGGCGTGATGGTACTGGTTGCCATTGGTTACACGTCTCGGTCACCTCTTGTTCGCATTGACGACACTTTGAAGAGTGGACGTTACATTTCAGATGTGTTACGACCCGTGGCCCTACCCTTCTTTCGATCCCTGAGATACCCTACATTTCAGCAGGATAATGCACGACCGCATGTTGCAGGTCCTGTACGGGCCTTTCTGGATACGGAAAATGTTCGACTGCTGCCCTGGCCAGCACATTATCCAGATCTCCTACCAGTTGAAAACGTCTGGTCAATGGCGGCCGAGCAACTGGCTCGTCACAATACGCCAGTCACTGCTCTTGATAAACTTTGGTATCGTGTTGAAGCTGCATGGGCAGCTATACCTGTACACGCCATCCAAGCTCTGTTTGACTCAATGCCCAGGCGTATCAAGGCCGTTATTACGGCCAGAGGTGGTTGTTCTGAGTACTGATTTCTCAGGATCTATGCACCCAAATTGCGTGAAAATGTAATCACATGTCAGTTATAGTATAATATATTTGTCCAATGAATATCCGTTTATCATCTGCATTTCTTCTTGGTGTAGCAATTTTAATGGCCAGTAGTGTATTAAAGTAAACATTGACTAGACCGAAGCATTTCTGTTCACACGCAGGGCGAAACTATTGCGCAAACGTCATCATTATGGACAAGTAACACTACATGCACACCCAGTACGTTCCCGAGAGGAAGTTAGATACCTCGGTGTCTGGCTGGACCGGGAACTTACATGGTGGGGGAACACACACAATACGTAGCCAACAGAGCGCACGTGAGGCTTAAAAGACTCTACCCAGTATTCAACATGGAAACTACACTAAATAGGAGGGTATAAAGGTCCACATACATGACACTGATCAGACCTCTGATGTCGTACGCAGCTCCCGTCTGCGGACATGCATTTCCTACACGTCTGCGCCGCATGCAGGTCATACAGAACAAAGTGTTAGGCATCATTAGGAACACTCCACGCAACAGTCGCACCGCGGGTCTGTACACTCACAAGCGACAAAAACTGCTATCACACCCGACCAAACGGCAACAGCGGGAACCTGATAAACTTGCGCAATAACGCACAAACAAACCGCCAACACAAGTCTTCACTGTGCTTCTGGTATATGACCTATTGGACGCTAACCAATGATGAACTCAACTGTTACAGGTAGGTTGGTACTGGCCGAGAGGACAACGCCGGTTGCAACCGCCGAGTGACAACGCCTCGCAATCCTTGTGCTTGATACCCACTACTAACTTACCTAATTCTTGCTTGATCTGCCGCAGATAGACAGCCATCCGCTACTGCTCTTACTATCCGACGAGCCTATTACAGAGGTTTTCTCCCTTAGCTCTTGCCTCGGCACTTTTTTCCCCCCTACCCTTCAAATCGCAATCCTTTGTTCAATTTTCGACCGAATCTGTTCCCAGATGAGCGCGTATTAACGGTTAACCATCGCAGAACCTACGTCCTGCGAAGACCTCACTTAGTGAACACTAACCATTCTGCAGAGATGGCAGTACATCTTCTGTCTTGGCCATCATGCTTTTGTGGACGTGGAGACGCTCCATCCTGCTAAAAATCAGGCTGTGTGAAAAATTCATTTTCGCCCAGTTCTGCTCAGTACATCCTCATCAGTTACGTGATCTACCCACCTAATCTTCAGCATTCTTCTGCAGCACCACATTTCAGAGGCTTCTGTTCTTGTCTGAACAGTTTATCGTCAATGTTTCACTTACATACTTGGCTACACACAATTTAAATACATCTTTATTCGATGTAGACAAACACTTCCTCGCAAACACTTTCTTTCCATTGCCGGTCTACATTTTGTATCTCCTCTATTGCGGCCATCATAAGTTGCTTCGCTGCCCAAACAGCAAAACTCGTCTGCTACTTTTAGTGTCTCGTTTCGTAATTTCTCAGCATGACCTGATTTAATTCGATAACGTTTCATTATCCTTGTTTTGCTTTTATTGATGTTCATCTTATATCTTCCTCTTAAGAAGACGCTGTCCATTCCGTTCAACTACTCTTCCAAATCCTTCGCTGTCTCCGACAGAATTACAATATCATCGACAAACCTCAAAGTTTTTATTTCTTTTCCCTGAATTTCAATAATTTCTCCAAATTTTTCTCTGGTTTCATTTACTGCTTGCTCAATATACAGGCTGAATAAGATCGGGAATAGGCTACAATCCTGTCTCACTCCCTCCTCAACCACTGCTTCCCTTTCGTGCCCGTCGCTTCTTACTAATGCCTTCTGATTTCTGTACAGGTTGGAAATAGAATTTCCATCGTTGTATTTTATCTCTGTACTATCTTCGGGATTTCCAAGAGAGTGTTCCAGTCAACATTGTCAAAAGGTTTCTCTTAGTCTACAAAAGCCATAAACGTAGGTTTGCCTTTCCATAGCATAGGGTCAACATTGCCATGCCTTTTCCTACATTTCTCTGGAATCCAAACTGATCTTCCTAAAGGTCAACTTCTACCAGTTTTTCTAGTCTTCTGTAAAGAATTCGTGTTAGTACTTGTATTGTGCGAACGCGGTTTATTCAATTGATTGTTCGGTAACATTCACATGTGTCAGCACGTGCTTTCTTTGGAATTGGAATTATTACATTCTTCGTGAAGTATGAGGGTATTTCGCCCGTCTCATACGTATTTGCACATCAGGTGGAAGACTTTTGTCATGGCTGGTACTCCAAAGGCTATCAGTAACTCCGGCGGAGCATCGTCTGCTCCCGTGAACTTTTTGTGACTTAGATCTTTCAGTGCTCTGTCAAATTCATCTCGCAGTATCATGTCTACCATCACATTTTCATCTACTTCATCGTCCTGAAGTAGATTTTCTTTGTATAGATCCCCTATATACTCCTCCCAAATTTCAGTTTTCCGTTCTTAGATTAGGACGGCGTTTCGATCTAAGCTCTTGGTACTCACACAGCTGCTTCTCTTTTCTCTTTTATTTTCTCGTAGGCGGCATCTATCTGTCCCCTAGAAATATATGCTTCTAAATCCTTACATTTGTCCTCTCGCCATTCCTGCTTAGTTATTTTCCACTTTCTGTCAGTCTCACCTTTTAGACATTTATTTTTCTTTCGCCTGTTTCATTTACTACATTTTTATATTGTCCTCTTTCATCGATTAAATTCAATATCTCCTGTGTTATCAAAAGATCTCTATTTGGCATCGTCTTTTCGCCTATTTGATTGTGTGCTGCCTTCACTATACCACCTCTCAAATCTAAACATTCGTTTTATACTGTATGCCCTTCCTCTGTTTCGGTCAGTCGTTGTTCAATGCTCCCTCTGAAACTCTCAAAAACGTCTGGTTCTTTCAACTTTACCAGATCGTATCTACTTATTTTCTTATCTTTTTGCAATTTCTTCAGTTTTAATCTACAGTTCATAACCAATAAATTGCGGTCAGTGCCCCTGTAAATGTCTTACATTATAAAATCTGGTCCCGTAATCTTACATTATTATTATCTTATTATACGCCGAAGCGCCAAAGAAATTCGTATAGCCATGGGTTCAAATACAGAGGTATGCAAACAGGCAGAATACGGCACCATGGTCGGCAACGTCTACATAAAACAACAAATGTTTGGCGCAGTTGTTAGATCGGTTACTGCTGCTACAATGGCAGGTTATCTACATCTACATCTACATCTACATCTATACTCCGCGAGCCACCTTACGGTGTGTGGCGGAGGGTACTTATTGTACCACTATCTGATCCCCCCTTCCCTGTTCCATTCACGAATTGTGCGTGGGAAGAACGACTGCTTGTAAGTCTCCGTATTTGCTCTAATTTCTCGGATCTTTTCGTTGTGATCATTACGCGAGATATATGTGGGCGGTAGTAATATGTTGCCCATCTCTTCCCGGAATGTGCTCTCTCGTAATTTCGATAATAAACCTCTCCGTATTGCGTAACGCCTTTCTTGAAGTGTCCGCCACTGGAGCTTGTTCAGCATCTCCGTAACGCTCTCGCGCTGACTAAATGTCCCCATGACGAATCGCGCTGCTTTTCGCTGGATCATGTCTATCTCTTCTATTAATCCAACCTGGTAAGGGTCCCATACTGATGAGCAATACTCAGGAATCGGACGAACAAGCGTTTTGTAAGCTACTTCTTTCGTCGATGAGTCACATTTTCTTAGAATTCTTCCTATGAATCTCAACCTGGCGCCTGCTTTTCCCACTATTTGTTTTATGTGATCATTCCACTTCAGATCGCTCCGGATAGTAACTCCTAAGTATTTTACGGTCGTTACCGCTTCCAATGATTTACCACCTATGGCATAATCGTACTGGAATGGATTTCTGCCCCTATGTATGCGCATTATATTACATTTATCTACGTTTAGGGAAAGCTGCCAGCTGTCGCACCATGCATTAATCCTCTGCAGGTCCTCCTGGAGTACGTACGAGTCTTCTGATGTTGCTACTTTCTTGTAGACAACCGTGTCATCTGCAAATAGCCTCACGGAGCTACCGATGTTGTCAACTAAGTCATTTATGTATATTGTAAACAATAAAGGTCCTATCACGCTTCCCTGCGGTACTCCCGAAATTACCTCTACATCTGCAGATTTTGAACCGTTAAGAATGACATGTTGTGTTCTTTCTTCTAGGAAATCCTGAATCCAATCACAAACCTGGTCCGATATTCCGTAAGCTCGTATTTTTTTCACTAAACGTAAGTGCGGAACCGTATCAAATGCCTTCCTGAAGTCCAGGAATACGGCATCAATCTGCTCGCCAGTGTCTACGGCACTGTGAATTTCTTGGGCAAATAGGGCGAGCTGAGTTTCACATGATCTCTGTTTGCGGAATCCATGTTGGTTATGATGAAGGAGATTTGTATTATCTAAGAACGTCATAATACGAGAACACAAAACATGTTCCATTATTCTACAACAGATTGACGTAAGCGAAATAGGCCTATAATTATTCGCATCTGATTTATGACCCTTCTTGAAAATGGGAACGACCTGCGCTTTCTTCCAGTCGCTACGTACTTTACGTTCTTCCAGCTATCTACGATAAATTGCTGATAGAAAGGGGGCAAGTTCTTTAGCATAATCACTGTAGAATCTTAAGGGTATCTCGTCTGGTCCGGATGCTTTTCCGCTACTAAGTGATAGCAGTTGTTTTTCAATTCCGATATCGTTTATTTCAATATTTTCCATTTTGGCGTCCGTGCGACGGCTGAAGTCAGGGACCGTGTTACGATTTTCCGCAGTGAAACAGTTTCGGAACACTGAATTCAGTATTTCTGCCTTTCTTCGGTCGTCCTCTGTTTCGGTTCAAGATTTAAGTGAGTTTGAACGTGATGTTATAGTTGGCGCACGAGTGATGGGATACAGCATCTCCGAGGTAGCGATGAAATGGGGATTTTCCCCTTAGGACCATTTCACGAGTGCACCGTGAATATCAGGAATCCGGTGAAATATCAGATCTCCGACGTCGCTTTGACCGGAAAAAGATCCTGCAAGAACGGGTCCATCGACAACTGAAGAGAATCTTTAAACCAGACAGAAGTGCAGACCTTCCGCAAAGTGCTGCAGATTTCAATGCTGGGCCATCAACAAGTGTCAGTGTTATAACCAGGAATAACACAATAACCTCGTCATTCTGGTTTATTAAATCACAAATCACTTTTTAACAATTATGTTAGCCAAGCGTCTACCCAGGCTCACACTCAGAAGTAATGCATAATTAAAGTTTGGTTATACCAATGTCCAAATGTGCATAGCGGGGTGCACGTCCCGTAATTATTCCCAAGTCCAGTGAAGTTCAGTCTCTCCAAGTGAAGTCGCTAGATTTCCGTCGAGCAGCCAGGTAACCTCGAGTGGTGCGGCGAGTCATCCACAAGCAGCTGGAACACGCCGTACTGCACTTCCCGATGAGAACTGTCGTTTGCGGCGGCGGCCGGGTTTATATAAGGCTTGCTAGTTAATGGAGCCGTCGGCTGGGGTCGCTGTTTTCCAGGGAAAACCAATCGCAATGTTTCCTGGCGCAGCCAATTGCTGTGTTCTGACAAACGCGCGCGCGCGAAGGCGGCCAGCGATCGTAGCCGCGAGCCGCCCGGAGAAGTGCGGCCAGCGATGTATTTCTCGGCCACTTAAGGGAGCGTGCGTGTGAAGACGGCCAGCGAAGGAAGCAGCGGGCCGCCCAGAGAAGTGCGGCCAGCGATGTATTTGGCGGCCGCGTACTGGAGCGCGTTGTTCGGTGTTTGTTAGAAGTGGTGTATACCACAGTGAGCATGCAAACCATTCGACGTAACATCATCGATATGGGCTTTCGGAGCCGAAGGCTCACTCGTGTACCGTTGATGACTGCACGACAAAAAGTTTTACGCCTCGCCCGGTTCCGTCAACGCAGACACTGGCTGTAGATGACTGGAAACACGTTGCCTGGTCGGACGAGTCTCGTTTCAAATTGTATCGAGCGGATGGACGTGTACGGGTGTGGAGACACCCTCGTGCATCCATGGACCCCGCATGTGAGCAGGGGACTGTTAAAGCTGTTGTGGAGTGTGTTCAGTTGGAGTGCTATGGGATCCCTGATAGGTCTAAAAACAATGTGACAGGTGAAACCTACTTACGAATCCTGTCTGATCACCTGCAGCCATTCGTGTCCGTTGTGTGTTTCGATGGAATTGGGCGATTCCAGCGACACCCCACACCTCCAGAATTGCTACAGGGTGGCTCGAGGGACACTCTTCCGAGTTTAAATACGTCCGCTGACCACCAAACACCACAGTCATGAACATTATAGAGCATATATGGGATGCCTTGCAATATGCTGTTCAAAAGAGATCTCCACCCCGTCGTACTCTTACGGATTTATGGACAGACCTGCAGGATTCATGGTGTCAGTTCCCTCCAGCACTACTTCAGACATAAGTCGAGTCCTTGCTACGTCGTGTTGCGGCACTTCTACGTGCTCGCTGGGGCCCTATACGATATTGGGCAGGCGTACCAGTTTCTTTGGGTTTTCAGTGTATAACAAATCTGAAACATTCTGTTGCCTCCAAGTGTCTTCCAAGTGTACACTCTTCTTTCATGATTCTTAAACCAAATACCAGTTACCCATTCAAGTAACCTTTCGATATTCATTTATATTAAACCCAAAAAGTCATTGCTGTCAAGTTTGGTTTTAAGTAACTTTCTGTGCCTAGTGTTGTGTGAGTTCAGCTGCTTTATAGGACTGCTTAATATTCACCAGTTCATCACCACGATTTTAATAGTCAGCATTGGCGGCCGAAGACTTCTGGCATAAGAAGTCACCCTCATTCTTGCAGGGCACTCACTTGTCCTAGGGGTGGGAAACTGCCCCTAAAGGTGGAAGAGTCAGCAATGATCAACGGCATGAGGGTGCAGAAGGCAATGGAAATCACTGCAATAAAGACGCATAACGTGTATGCACATGACATGTGACATGAAATTCAGAAAGTGTTATAATGATCTCTCCATTGGCAGAAGATTCCAGAATAGTCCCCCAATCGGATCTCCAGGAGGGGACTGCCAACGGAGAGGTGATCATGAGGGAAAGACTGAACAACCAACGAAAGGATAATGTTCTATGATTCGAGGTATGGAATGTCAGAATCTTGGACATGGTAGGGGAGCTAGAAAATCTGAAAACGGCTCAATCTAAACGTCTCGCTGCCAGAAACAATTCACGCACCCAAGGAAATCATTGCAGAGAAGTCATTTCTGATCTGGGCAGTTTCCCTTAAAGCTATTGCTTCTTCGACTTTTCCTTGCGATCCCAGCCCCCAGCGCTGTAGTCACTTGTCTTGCTGTACGGTTGATGAAGTCCTCCAGCTCTCTGCCACATCATAGCGAATAGGGTTTGATTTCCCATATCTACTGGCCCAGTACGACGCTGTGAATCCACGGCTTAGTGCCGGTCCGGGACACGGTTGTTTGATGCATTTATTTTCACAGTGGCCACATCCTTTCCTTTCATCTTCTCTACCATCTCCTCATAAACTTCAAAACTACTTCATAAGGTTCAAAACTACTTCTGTTTGTTGCAGAATCCTTGAAAATGTTTTCAGTTCGAATATAACAAACTTTATTGAGACTGAGAAGCTTGTGTGCACGAATTAACATGGATTTAGAAAGCATCGTTCGTGCGAAACAAAGCTTGCCCTTTTCTCACACGATATTGTATTGCATTGAACTGGGGACCTAGAAACGACGGAGAGGCTTCGTCCCCGCCGTACCCCTCAGTGGTTTACAACCGCACAACAAGCCACAGCAGTCCACTCACCCCACCGCCGCCCCACATCGAACCCAGGGTTATTGCGCGGTTCGCCGGCGGCGGTGGCCGAGCGGTTCTAGGCGCCTCAGTCCGGAACCGCGCGACTGCTGCGGCCGCAGGTTCGAATCTTGCCTCGGGCATGGGTATGTGTGATGTTCTTAGGTTAGTTAGGTTTACGTAGTTCTAAGTTCTAGCGGACTGATGACCTCAGATGTTAATTCCCATAGTGCTCCGAGCTATTTGAACCATTTATTATGCGGTTCGGCCCCTAGTGGACACCCCCCTCAGCCCTCTCTCCCCCCCCCCCCCCCCCCCCCCCGCCGGAACGTCTCACACCAGACGAGTGTAACCCCAAATGTTTGCGTGGTAGAGTTATTATGGTGTACACGTACTTGGAGAAAGTGTTTGCGCAGCAATTGCCGACAGAGTAACTGAGGCGGAATAAGGGGAACCGGCACGCATTCGCCGAGGCAGATAGAAACCCGGCCTAAAAACCATCCGCAGACCAGCCGGCACACTAATCCGCCGGGCGGATTCGTGCCGGGGACGGGCGCACCCTCCCACCCGGAAAGTAGTGCGTCAGACGGCACTGCTAACCGGGCGGACTCTCACATGATATACTGAGACCTGTGGACAAAGTGCATATTTATAGATTTTTGGAAAACAATTCACACGCTGCCCCATTGCAGGCTGTTAACGAAGGTACGAACATATGGAATAAGTTCACAGAGATGTGAGTGGCTCGAAGACTTCTTAAATAGTAGAACGCAGAATGTTGTCCTCGACGGCGACTGTTCGTCAGCGACAAGGGTATCGTCAGGAGTGCCCCAGGAAAGAGCGATAGGACCGCTGTTGTTCTCTGTCTACATAAATGATTTGGAGAACACGGTTGGCAGCAATCTGTGCTTGTTTGCTGACGATGCTGTCCTGTACGGTGAGGTGTGGAAGTTGAATGACTGTAAGGAGATACAAGACGACTTATAGAAAATTTCCAGTTGGTCTGGTGAATGGCAGCTAGCCCAAAATGTGGAAAAATGTAATATAATGCCGTTGAATAGGAAGAACAAACCTGTAATGTTCGGATAGTATTACTAGTGTTCTGCTTGACACACCCGTTTAAATATCTGGGCGTAACGTTGCAAAACGATATGAGACGGAACGAGATGTGAGAACCGTGGTACAGAAGGAAAATGGTCAAATTCGGTTTATTGAAAGAATTTTAGGAAAAAGTGGTTCTCCTATAAAGGAGATCTCATATAGGACGCTGGTGCGAACTATTCTTGAGTATAATGGTCGACTGTTCGGTATCGGTACCATGTCGGATTGAGTGAACATATCGAAGCGATTCAGAGGCGGGTTGCTAGATTTATTACTGGCAAGTTCGAACATGTAAGTGTTACGGAGATGCCTCGGAAATTGAATGCGAATGTCTAGACGGAAGGCGACTTTGTTTTCCGAGAAACTTCGGTTGCACGATCACTCAGTCTAATCTAAACGCCGTAAATTGAACTAAATATCTAGGTATTACAGTTACGAACAACTTAAACTGGAAAGAACACATAGAAAATGTTGTGGGGAAGGCTAACCAAAGGCTGCGTTTTATTGGCAGGACACTTAGAAAATGTAACAGACCTACTAAGGAGACTGCCTACACTACGCTTGTCCGCCCGCTTTTAGAATACTACTGCGCGGTGTGGGATCGTTACCAGGTAGGACTGACGGAGTACATCGAAAAAGTTAAAAGAAATGCAGCACGTTTTGTATTATCGCGAAATATGGGAGAGAGTGTCACAGAAATGATACAGGATTTGGGCTGGAAATCATTAAAAGAAAGACGTTTTTCGTTGCGATGGAATCTTCTCACGAAATTCCAATCACCAACTTTCTCCTCCGAATGCGAAAATATTTTGTTGACACCGTCCTACATAGGCGGAACGATCACCACGATAAAATAAAGGAAATCAGAGCTCGTACGGAAACATATAGGTGTTCATTCTTTCCGCGCGCTGTACGAGATTGGAATAATAGGGAATTGTGAAGGTGGTTCGGTGAACCCTCTACCAGACACTTAAATGTGATTTGCAGAGAATCCATGTTGATGTAGATGTAGAAACATTACTGAGAAAATTTAGAGAATCGGCATTTGAAGCTGACTGCAGAACGATTCTACTTCGCGTAAGGACCACGAAAATAGGAAACGAGAAATTAGGGTTTGTACGGAGGCATACAGACAGTCGTTTTTCCCTCGCTCTGTTTGCGAGTGGAACCGAAAAGGAAACGACAAATAATGGTACAGGGTACCCGCCACTCACCGTACAGTAGCTTGTGAAGTATCTATGTAGATGTAGATATAGAACTGGTGCCAGCTTCTCGCAATGGAAGCACCGCGGAGTATAAAATTATATAAGTGTGTCTCGTGCATTCTTGGCCACAATTTCTTGAAAATTTTTGGCCACCGCAATTTGTACAATTGGGTCGTTATCTTTATGAACTGTCTTACAACTGATTATGATGACAGATTATACCCGAAGATGGCTCGTTTATGATCGAAACTAGTTGTTTAATAAGTGAAACTGCAGCTGTGTGGAAATTATGGCTTTTGTAGTCAGATCAAAGAGCTCATTTTAATTAATTCATTACATTGAAAACAGTGCTCACATCTGTCTACGGCGTCGTGTGTGGCCAGTTGAGTGTAGCTCACGACAGCCGGTCCCATGGTGTGGATCAAGCTGTACGAGTGTGCACGTAATCGTTCAACATGAAGCGGGAACACAGGACTGTAGATTGGCCAGGCGTACCCGACGATATAAATAGAGAGGAATGAGGTGGTG
Organism: Schistocerca americana; assembly: GCF_021461395.2. Classification (NCBI taxonomy): domain Eukaryota; kingdom Metazoa; phylum Arthropoda; class Insecta; order Orthoptera; family Acrididae; genus Schistocerca; species Schistocerca americana. The sequence goes on along the minus strand of NC_060122.1, from coordinate 108,236,029 downwards.
GTGGGGGATGGGGGGGCGGGGGATACACGTCAACGTGGGGAGACCGCCGAGCCTTTTTACGGGGCAGCTTATGAAACAGCCATTTGGCGCCGAATTATTCAGTTCTATCGTCAGGCTACGAAGCCCAGGCGGATAAAAACATACGGGCGGGGCGCGTTTTAATGAAGGCGGTCAAAGCGCGCAGGTGTGTCCGCCGCACGTGTTCCGTGCTGCTCCCCTTTGCCGCTAGCTCTACACAGAGCTGTTCGCTTTGCGGCACTTGTGTGTGTGTGTGTGTGTGTGTGTGTGTGTGTGTGTGTGTGTGTGTGTGTGTGTGTGTGTGTACACCCGCCGTCCGATGTCATTTACTGGCACCGGAACTAGGAACAAACGTGATACGGAGGTACAAAACTAATTCTTCTGCTCCAACTAATGTAACCGCGGAATAAATACTTTCTCGTTTGCTCGTGTGTAGGTATGAATTTATGTAGCGTGCGGCAATGTGAACTGAAGTGCAGCTAACATGTAGGAATTTTACAAAATAAATAGAACTAAGACACCAAGTCTACAAATTACTATCTCAGATTTTAATCCATTCAAGGACTGCCTCTGCCGCTTCGAAGGAATCTTCTAGATTTCTATAGTAAGCTCGTCTGCTACGGCTTGTTATAGTGTGTGTGATGGTCTGATGTTCGTTGTCACAGTCACATTGAGAAGATGATGGCTTTTCCTATCGGTGGAGACTTTCTACACATATACCACAACCTGTACAAATCTTGTCAATTTCTTCCAAGCACGTCGCGCTAATTCCATGACGGCTGGTGTTGTGGCAAGACTTACGAGGGTGTGACATTCCTCGCGGGCAATGTTATTCCACGTTCCTGACAACTGTCTCCTCATTTGGAAATACACTGTTTACAGCCATAATAATAATGATAATGAGCGTATGGCATTGCCGGCCGGGAGACCCTTCACGGGGCGGCTCGGCCACCGCTCCACAAGTTCTTTAACGCCACTACGGCGACTTGCGAGTGAATGAGGATGAAATGATCTCGAGGCAGAGAAAATCTCTGACCCCGCCGGGAATCGAACCTGGGACCCCGTGCGCGTGAAGCGAGAACGCTACCAAAAGACCACGAGTCGCGGACGCTTACAGCAATTCTGCCAATATTATAGGTGGCTGCCTGGACTGTAATCTGCACATTCTAAGTGCAGGTACATTAGAATGAATTGAGAGATACGGGATTAATTAGATTTCCCATAGTTCTTGAGAAGCGCATTCTGCTTCGACGATCCTGTGGCTGAGTGTGCATCAGAGATGGTAACTACTGAAGTGGGGTAGATCTGACGGAACCTGTTATTGTACTCATCGCTACTTGTCGTATAAGGGGCGTTCAAAGAGAAATGAGCCAGAGGCATAATTACAGAAACCAGTACCTGTATGTTACAACTTTTGACCCTGACTGTTGAGACACTTGTCCCACTGTGAAAAGGTGGTGAATGGCTCTCTCATAAAATTCCCGGGACTGCGATGTGATGGACACCGTAGTCCGAGGTGAATCGTTTGCCCCTCGGAGCCTTTTTAAGGGGACCAAAAATGGCATAATCATAGGGAGAGAGGTCCGGTCTGTATGGTGGCCGAGAACGTCCCGTTTGAATTTCTGCAGGAGTACCGCGACTGTGTTGACCATATGAGGCTTTGCATTGTCGTGGAGCAGAATGGCCCCTCTAGTGGGATTGCCTGGTCGTTTTGATTTGATCGCTTGGCGAAGGGTGGTCGAGGTTTGCGAGTAACGCTAGGCATTCACTGTTGTCACGTGCTGCAGGAGGTGAATCAGAACGGGACCATCTTGGTCAAAGAAGAACGTCAGCATAACCTTTCCTGCACTCGTATGGATAGCCTTGACTTTTTTTTGTGGTGGTCACTCCGGATGCTTCCACTGGAGACTTTGTCGTTTTGATTCTGGTTCGACATGATGACACTGTGACTCATCTCCAGCCACCACTCGTGCCAGGAATGCATTCCCTTCCTGAGCATAGCGCTGCAGATGAGCAAGACAGTGGGCCATTCGACATGCTTCCTAGTGTGGTTGAAGACTGTCAGGGCACCCTTTGGGCACACACTTTGCGCATGTGCAGTCGTTCCTTGATGATGGAGTGAATGCTTTTAACGCTCAATCCGACCACGGCGGCCATGGCATTTACTATCACTCTGCGGTTCTGGGTAATGAGTGCATGTGGACTCATGGAAAGACGTTCATGGAGATCGGTCTCGCTCTCCACACTATACTAGCCATTCATCTACCTGCAGCGATGGGGTATGCGTTTCGCGCTCCACTTTTAGGGGGACGAGAGCTGCCGAAGTGTGCCGCGCATAGCGTTTTCCGACCATGCGGCCTGTATATCTGACATCACCCTCAGCCGTCAGAGTATATGGCACAGCTGTAGTCCACGGAAGTCGAATATGGCCCACCTGCCTTCTCCAGAATTTCAGTGGTTCATGGAGGACATGTGGAACTCCTGCACTCGCCAGCGCGGCCCCTTCCAGTCTGTTCTTTCGTGGTAGTTTCTCTACGTCAAGACTTCCCTCTGGGAGACCCTGATCGACTACGATACAGATGTGGCGCCATGGAGGCGAAATTCCACGGACTACATCCAACGGAAATGTTTCACACTACCGCACTCGCCTGCACGGCAGACGATGGTGAATGTTTTTCATTCCAGTCTTTGATCACAACATCAATTCTTTTGACGATGAACGGTTTCTGTCCGTAAGGACCATTCTCAGATCTTTTCTACGTCATGTCCTAAAGTGATAAGGACATGGTGTAGAAAAGATCTGAGGATGGTAACAGAAGAAATAATTCAGTCGATCGATGAAAGAAAGAAGTACAAATATGTTCAGAGAAATTCAGGAACTCAGAAATACAAGTCGCCGAGGAACGAAATAAATAGGGAGTGTAAGCAAGTTAGGATGAAATGGCTGTGAAGAAATCGGAAGGTCTGACTCAGCACACAGAAGAGTCAAAACAACCTTCGGTGGAATTAAAAGCGAGGGTGGTAATATTAAGAGTGCAAGGAGAATTCCACTGTTAAATGCAGAGGAGAGAGCGGACAGGTGGAAAGAGTGTATTGAAGATTTGTCTGATGTGATAGGAGAAGAGAGAGGAATAGATTCAGAAGAGACAAGGGATCCAGTATCACAGTATTTAAAAGAGCTCTGGAAGGCTTAAGATCAAATAAGCACACGGGACGAAGGATAAAAATCATAATTTCTATAATCATTGGGGGAATTGGCAACAAAACGACTACACACAACCGAGTGAGACTGGCCTTATACCATCAGACTTTTGGTAGAACGTCATCCACACAATTCCGAAGATAACAAGAGCCGACAAGTGCGAGAACTATGGCGCAGTCAGCCCATGCATCCAATTTGCTGACAAGAACGATACACTGGACTCGCGTTAGGGAGGACGACGGTTCAATCCCGTGTCCGGCCATCCTGATTTAGGTTTTCCATGATTTCCCTAAATCGCTCCAGGCAAATGTCAGGATGGTTCCTTCAAAAGGGCACGGCCGACTTCTTTCCTTGTGCTTTCTTAATTCGATGAGACCGATGGTCTCCTCCTCCAAAACAAACCAAACCAAACAAGAACGATATACAGAAGAATGGAAAACATAATTGAGGATTTGTTAGATGACGATCAGTTTGGCTTTAGAAAAGTTGTGCTTTCAACTTTCCTAAACAGAGGCAGTTCTGACGGTGCGATTGATAATGAAAGCAAGACCGAAGAAAAAGCGAGATACGTTTATTGGATTTGTCGATCTGTAAAAAGCGTTCGGCAATGTAAAAAGGTGCAAGATGTTCGAAGTTCTGAGATAAATAGGGGTAAGCTATAGGGAGAGACGGGTAATATACGTACAAGAACCAAGAGGGAGCAATAAGACTTGAAGACCAAGAACGAATTGCTCGGATTAAAAAGAGTTAAGGCAGGGATGTAGTCATTCACCCCTATTATTCAATCTATAGATCGCGGAAATAATAAGGGAAATAAAAGAAAAATTCTAGAGTGGGATTACAATTCAGAGTGAAAGGATACCAATGATAAGGTTCGCTGATGACATTGCTACCCTCACTGAAAGAACAGTCTAATAGAGAATATGGAGTGAGAGCAAATGAAAGTAATGAGAAGTAACAGAAATGAGAACGGTGAGGAACTAAACATCAGTGTTGGTGATCACGGAGTAGATGAACTTAGGGAGCTGTGCTACCTAGGCAGCAAAATAACCCATGACGGACGGAGGAAGGAGGGCACAAAAAGGAGACTGTCACTGGCAAAAAGGGCATTCCTGGCCAAGGGACGTCTGCTAGCATCAAACATGGGATTGGAGGATTGGAGGAAGAAATTTCTGAGAATGTACCTCCAGAGCACAGCTTTATATGGTAATGAAACGTGGACTGTGGGAAAACCGAACAGAAATTAATAGAAGCCTTTGAGATGTGGTGGTCCAGAAGAATGTTGAAATTTAAGTGGAATGATAAGATAAGGAGGTGGTTCTCCGTGAAATCGGCAAGGAAAGGAACGTATGGAATACGCTGACAAGGGGAAGGGACAGGATGATAGGACGTCAAAAAGCCGCTTCGTCTCCGAACAGCTACTGCAACCTACATCCGTTTAAACCTGCTTATTGCATTCTCAAGTATGCCTCCCGCTAAAATTTTTTCCCCCAAGCACTTCATTCTATTACCAAATTAACGAATCCTTGCTATCTCAGAACGAATCCTATCACCTTTACGTACTTTTTGTCACGTTGTGCCATAAATTTATCTCCTCTCCAGTTCGATTCGGTACCCCTCATCAGTTACGTGACATAATATTTGCATTCTTCTATAGTACCACATTTCGAAAGCTTCTATTCTCGTCTTGTCTGGACTCCTTACTGTCCACGATTCACGCCAATAGAAGGCTGCATTACAGACTAGTATCCTGGCAAAAGACTACAGTACACTTAATTTACTTTCGATATTGTCAAGCTTTTTTTTTTTGAATGCGGAATTAATCTTTTTCCTATAACCAGTCAGCATTTCGTATACTCTTCTTTCATTTCCTATTCTAATCCCCACGGCATTGCCTGATTGAATTCAGTACTTTCCATTACACTTGTTTTACATTAGTTGATCTCCACCTTATAACCTCTTTTCAAGACATTATCCGTTCTTCTATGGATATAGTGTCTGTTCTTTCGGACATGTCCTAAAGAACAGACACCATTGATGACCTGCAACCGTATAGAACGAAATTAGAATTATACAGGGTGGTCCAAAAGTCCGGAAACACCCTCATAAAATTCAAATGAAGTAGGAAACAAGGAAACAGAGTCCGTACACACGAGGAACGGAAAGGGGGAAACTTTATAGGCTATGCCACCGACATGGCGGCCATCTTGAAAGCCGCCATCTTGGATTCAACTCCAAAATTTCAAATGGGAAAGTGGTCATGTGACATATCAAACAGATAGCGAATTTCACCAGAAAAACAATGCCGTTGTCATTTCAAACATAGCTTTATTCATTCTCGGGTTATAGCCAGTTACATGTGGCAGCGGTGGAACGCTCGGCAGCATGTGTGTTATGTGCCGAAGAGACATTACGCCGATGTTACACAGTCCCGAGAGACCACCAACAGTCATAGGAATGGCTCGATATGTTGTCCATTATGTTGGATTGTTAACCCAGTCCTGATGATCTTTGACTAACACATCTGCCTGAATTTGACCACACGCATCAACAATGCGCTGCTTTAGATGATGCAAATCCCGTATTTGCACAGAATAAACAAGTGCTTTGACATGACCCCAAAGATAAAAATCCAAAGGAGTCAAATCTGATCACAGCACCACTACGACCAATCCACTTTTGAGGGAACTACACATCCAGGTATGCTCGCACATTGTGCCCATAATGTGGTTGGGCTCCATCATGCTGGAAGGATTCCGGAAATGTCCCACCTCCTTTAACAACGAGGGAAACACTGCTTCATCCAATAACCTCAGATAACCGTTGGCTGCTAACGTACCATCAATAAACAAAGGTCCAACGACTTTGGTTCCCCACACACCACACCAAAGCATCACTTTTTGTGAGTCGACAGTTTTGGAAGCATCAATCCAGTGCGGATTTGTGTCGGACCAGTATCTGTGATTCTGCTTGTTCACTTCACCTGATAAAGAAATTGGCTTCATCACTGAACAGCACCTGATAGGGGAAACGTGGGTTTATCTGCAGCTGCTGTGTCACCCATTCTGCGAACTGTGCCCGACGGTCTGCGTCATCCTCGTTCAGGTGTTGGAGAAGCTGAGTTTTGTACGGGTGCCATTTGTGCTGCGATAAAATTCGCAGTACGGAGGTACGGCTAGCCCCACATTTTTACGACAGGCGACGAGTACTGCGTTGCGGACTCTTGCTAAATGATGCCAACACGCTAACTGTTATTGCTTCACCGGTCACGGATTTTGGTCTTCCAGCCTTAGGTTTATCTGCGACAGATCCTGTTGCTCGGAATTTGGCCAAAAGCTTGGCAACTGCGCTGTGAGTGATGGGCTGTCTGGTTGGGTGACGACTATTGAAATCCTCAGCAATGTCCCGTGTGCTTCTTTCTCCTGATATCAAGATGATTTCAATCCGTTCTTCATTGGTTAAGGACATTTTGTAACCTATAAATAAGGAAACAATGATTAACACGTTAGCATGAGTAAATGATACCTAACAGTTAAACGCATGTGACATATCAGGCATGGGATAGTCACTTTGCACCGTTCCAGACCCCATTTTATGACTTCTCAGTACGTAATACTCACGCTGCCGAGCGTCCGACAGCTGCCGCAAATAATTGGCTATAACACGAGAATGAATAAAGCTATGTTTAAAATAAGAACGGCATTGTTTTTCTGGTGAAATTCTCTATTTGTTTGATATGTCACATGACCACATTCCCATTTGAAATTTTGGAGTTGAATCCAAGATGGCTGCTTTCAAGATGGCCTCCATGTTGGTGGCATAGCCTATAAAGTTTCCCCCTTCCCGTTCCTCGTGTGTAGGGACTCTGTTTCCTTGTTTGCTACTCCATTTGGATTTTATCATGGTGTTTCCGGACTTTTGGACCACCCTGTATATTAATACCTTCAGCTGCTGACGGGCGTCGGTATAGATTCACCTGTCCCCGTTGATAACTATCCGTTCTGTTCCACTACTCTTCCAAGTGCTTTACCGCCTGTGTCAGAATTAAGAATGTCATCGTCAAACTTCGCAATTTTTATTTCTTCTCTTCGAATTTCAATTCTCTTTCCAAACCTCTCCTTGGTTTGCAGACCTTGTGAAAGGTGGCAAGAGCTCTGATGTGGGTGCTGCAGGACTCACATACTGACAATGAACGTAGCAACCCATCTATGATACTATCGTCTTGCTATATAAGCACCCTCATTCGATGTACATATTGTATTTTACATTTTAATTATATCTCTAATTGTGAATATCGACGAATCTTAAACGAAAAAGAGAAAGCATCATTAGCGACTAGACTGTCCACATTAGTTAGCAGGTGTCAGAAGGTAGAGGGTGTTAATGACATTAGTGAAGACAAGGCTGCTGATAACGACATCAAAAACCAGTTACACATTAACGACGTAGAAGGATCTCACGATACAGATAATGAGCCTTTTAGAAATAACATATTGCTGGCGGATGTTACCTTCTCACCCTGCAAGTTTGTGCAGTGTACACGGAATAAAGCTCCTAATAACTATGTTAACAAAATTCGCTGGTATCGTTGCAAAATTCATATGCTCTTGGGATATATGTAACTCACTTTTCATTATCAAGTAGGCCTTAACTGGTGTACAGCAATATAATTTCTTCTTGCCTTGTGTCTGCTGAACCGCGCATACTAACAGCGTAAGAAAGTTAAACAGCTAGTTAATGAGACATACGAAAATCAATGAATTTGTTCTGATGCTACAGTGTACAAGTTATTGCTATCGCTCACCTTGTTGGGTTAAATTATTATGAATTTAAGGAAGCATTGGGGATCTAAAAGATCTAACACCACACTGCCCCGCCTGATAGGTCAGGTAGAATTCCTAGAAACAAACTGTCAGAAGTTAAGAGCGCCGTCATTCAGACGGAATATTACACCACGCCCTGCAGCCGTACTAGAGCAGAAAGTTACGAACTTTTCACCTCACGGCTTCCTACCGTGAATTCTGTATTTCAGCATGTAGAATAAGTAGGCAGTGAAGCCAGCAGGATAGACTTGGCGAACACTTATCATTTTGTTTAAACTCTCTGTTGTTCCGGGAACTGCTATTTTTTTCATAAGAAGCAATACACTAGATGGCTACTAGGACTGTTGATATTTTTAAAAATATCGTGAATCTGACACAAAGATATTTAAAGAGTATCATTATCTGCCCATGATGTGTCGAAAAAAGTTATTATGTACAGATATATCGACGACAAAAATATCGACGTAAAAGCCAAAAAAATATCCGCTGCATATTGTAAATACAGGGTGATTCACGAAGATATGCGAATATTTTAGTATATTATTCTACAAGTATAACTAAAGAAAAAAGTTCATATAAACATAGTTCCGCAAATGTTTAGTTGCGGAGTTACGGCTCGTAAAACATTTTGCCCGAAATTTAGCAACTTCGCTAATTGTGAAGCCATCGCAAAACCGTACGAGGTTAAAGTAAAGTACGATTTCTATTTATTGTGTTGTTATTGATCTGGTGAATCTAATAAAACATGTTCCAGACATGAACGCTATGGAGAGTACCTGTCTCCCGTAACATTTGAAATACTCCACTAATGGTTCGTGAATTCGGAATCCTCCGAGCTGGATAACGTACGCGATATTCGTTAACTGCAGCCCTAGCATTACCATCACATTTGCCATCAATAAACACCACATCGACGTATTCCTCTGTTGTAAATTTGAAACGCATCCTTATTTCATAAATAATCCACAAACTACAACAGTTATTACGTGTTTTCACTTAAATACACTGTTGTTATTATGTTCTTTCACTGAACAATTCAGAAAACTAACTCGTTCCAAGATTAGGGGGAAACTGCTCACTAATGGTTGCCAACAATGACATAAACGTTTCTACATTCTTAATGGAAAGTAAACAGATTTACTTGTATAATAATTTTTGCTGCTCTGGAAAACTACTGCAGATACACGTCTTGGACATGTTTTAATAGATTCACCAGACCAATAATAACAAAATAAATGGAAATTGTGCTTTCCTTTAACCTCTTACAGTTTTCTGATGACTTCATATTAGCGAAGTTACTAAATTTCAGGCAAAATCTTTTACGAACCGTAACTCCGTAACTAAACATTTCTGGGCCTATGTTTATATGAACTTATTAAAATACATTGTGTATCTTCGTGAATCACCCTGTATATTTCCAATTTCAAAGCTGTACATTTAAGTACTGATTTATTATTAGATTCTCTGTACATCAACAAGCTAGCAGCCTGTAAATCCCCCCAGAGCAAGAACTGAGGGGAAAACAATGCACATTCACGCTTGGCGACAACAACTTTGCTAATAATGGTAACTGCAAGTAAGTGGCACAGTCAAAGATGTCGTTCGATTTCGTCAAATATCGGATTTGTCCAGAACATTTCATGTCGACTTCCCCGTTTTTTCATCTCTACAAACGCCAGCGACCTAGCAGTTGTAGTGTCAAAATTGCGCGCGGAAGCTAAACGTTGTATGTTCAAAATGACTCTCCGCGGTGCCGTATGATTGTTAGCCGCGCGTGCCATATGATTGTTCGTTTGCCAAGGTTACTTCCCTTCAAGTGGACTCTCCCAACATTCCACTGTTTCGTTTATCTCAGTAAAAATGTATATTCAATAAATTAATAACTTGTATTTCACCGAGTTTCATTTCGGTATTTTCACTGCAGCATACGGCACGCGCGGCTAACAATCATACGGCACTGTGGAGAGACTTTTTGAACACCCCGTACTTTCTGTTGGTAGCGCCGAGCGCCGATTACGTCAGCATTTCGCCCCACACGTCTCCGCTCACCTCAAAGACAAGTCTCGACATTTAGATTTTTGTTCATCAGTTTCAGCAACTGTTCTTGAAGAATTCCGTTGTGAAGAAATAGCACACTAGTTGCGTTAAAATTATTTTTTAACGCAAGTAGTGTGTTATTTCTTCACATCGGATATTTTGTTATTCCATTCACACCATCACTCCCCAGCGCGATCGGATTTCTTCCATGTGCCACCTATATTTGCTTCAGTCAAAGAGAAGGACTGGACGTGATGAAAGCTCAAAAAGTACTAACAGTTCTTCAAGTAGTGGAAGTAAAATCATTTTCTTCTACAATTTAAAAAGAATAACTTCAAATGTTTATCGAAAATTGCAAAAAAAAAAAGAAAATATAAATTAAAAATATCGGCACTTGATATTGCCATTTCGATATGTATATGTCGATATATTCGTGAAGGGAATACTGCAGATATTGAGTCTTTTGGAGAAAATATTGATATATCGTTAATGTAAATTGAGCAGCAGCCCTAATGGCTACACAAGGAGCAACCCGATTACAGAAGCAGGAAGCAAGAACATCGCAGCAGCAAACGTGAGACACCGGGACTTACGTGTGCTGTAATCAACCACCGCTGTAAACATCGATGATAAAAAGTAAGTGTAACAACACACTGTACTTCTCTGGAATGTCCTACAAGCCCATTTTATAACAAGGAGATTAGAAGATCGACTGATAAATGTTAACAAAAACCATCACAGCTGAATTTAAGGTACGTGTCTTACGTCAGAACCGGCTTGGTCTGAAATACGTTTGCTACTGTTTTTATTAAAGGGATTTTATTTCAGTTGGAGGTGAAGTGGGCAGAAGGGAAGGGAAAGGGGAGGGACTTTATGCGGAATCAGCAGTGGAGAGTGAAAATGTGGGCTAGACCAGGATTCGAACCCAGGATCTCCTGCTTACTGAGAGGCACTTGTGTTAACCACTACGCCACCCGGACCCTGCGGACTATTTCGGCACCCCTCCCGGCCGACCCACATTCCCACTTAGTGCTACTTACCCGCAGTCCCCCGTCCACGTCCTCCATGCTCGCTACTTTGAGATTCCGTATGAGGTCGGACGCAATTGTGCATTCGCACTGAAGATGGTCGATATGTTGCCCATCGAGGAGCATCAATTATGCGAATGAGTGGCGTCTGCTCTTTTGGACACGTTCGAAATGACAGACGCCATGCTGTCACACTTTATGAGGGAACGTGCAGACATGGCGCTCTTAGATTTGATAACTGCAGATCTGAAAATAACCTACTTACTATAGGCGACGTCTTGGCGTCATCAAAGAATGAAGCGGTATCACTGGACTTCGAATAGTGTCTAGCGAGTAACACCCGCCCCCACCGCACCCGATTCCTTAACCAATCGAACGCTTATGTATAAAACAGCGTGAAACGTCTGATCGCTTAACCAGTGAGTTAACGCGTTCTAAATCTTTTACGTTAAACATTAAAACCTTTGTGATTGAAGACATTGTAGTTTTACAGGAATCTCATTGTTTATGAGGTCATATCTGCGAACACATTCATTTCTATCTGTGGATATTGCCTGCAAAATCTATTGCAAATAGAATTAGTAGTAAAGAAGTAACAAAATGTCCCATGCTGACGGTTTACTGCATGAACAGCGAAAATGTCTGAAGCCATAAACATTTTTCTGTCATTATTTTGTTGGGAATATCAACGAGAAAAAGTATCAATATGGTTAAAAATTATGTGTAAAATTAGTTGGAAGCCGGTAAGTGTTCTGACTAGCAAACACTGGCTGAATGTAGTCTGGGTGATTTGTGTGATGTCAGTCACGCTGCCTCAGGACGTACAGACAGTTTCTAACATTAAAAAATGGTTCAAATGGCTCTGAGCACTATGCGACTTAACTTCTGAGGTCATCAGTCGCCTAGAACTTAGAACTAATTAAACCTAACTAACCTAAGGACATCACACACATCCATGCCCGAGGCAGGATTCGAACCTGCGACCGTAGCGGTCGCTCGTTTCCAGACTGTAGCGCCTAGAACCGCACGGCCACTTCGGCCGGCTTCTAACATTAATAGCTGACTTACTGTATTAAACATTTAACATTACAACCTCTTCATAAGTAGATTACGATATTATTTTAAATTTCAGAATTCGGTCAATAATTATGTGAAATACTGGAAGAAATACTACTATCATCCCTGTGAGCAGTTAGATAGCAACCTGCAACTTATTCCGATTGACCAGGCAATTACTTGAACGTTTTAGCAGTTTGTTGATACAGGTAGGTAGGACTAGGTTCAAAATGGCTCAGGGACTAGTATCACACAGTTGTACGGGTAAGTTTGTATGGCAATCATCGACGACAAAGTGGGACAAGAGGGACAATGAGGGCCCCAGAATACTCTTCCATCGTCCCATTCCGGTGCATTCACTTCGTATTAGAAACAGTCCAAAGAAAGACTGTGCAGTGGGGGAACTGAGATTAACAGCGAAATTAATCAGGAAATTGCTACCTCGTAGGCAAAACAACGCGTAACGTGTTAAGTAGGGAGAATATTAGAGACTAGTAAAGGCAGAGAGATACTGTTATTCCTCGGTAAAAGAAGCGTCATAGTATCTAAGGTCATAGTTTGAGGAAGACACGGGAATGAACGTCTGGAGCAAGATGTATGGAAGTGAATCATGAGTGGCAGGATAATCGGAAAATGATGTTTGAGATGATGCATTACAGCGTAATAAAACAGGTGAAACTGTGTACCTAAATACGAAAAGCTGTTAGCCTTTGCGTGGGTAATTTGTACCGATATTTCATGTTCGAACTTTATTTAAGAATAATTTTATGTATTAATACTTGTATATGGATTTGAATAACGTAACGAAAAACAGGCAGGAAAGAATTAAGTAGTTGTTTTGACGAGCGATTGTTGTTCCGGTTCGTCCAGTATATTAAAATAAAAATAAATGTAATCAGAAAATATAATAGAATAAGTGGGCACAGAACTGTGTAACATATTTGGTTCAAAATGGTTCAAATGGCTCTGAGAATGAGACTTAACTTCAGAGGTCATCAGTCCCCTAGAACTTAGAACTACTTAAACCTAACTAATCTAAGGACATCACACACACCCATGCCCGAGGCACGTTTCGAACCTCCGACCGTAGCGCCTAGAACCGCTGGGCCACGCGCCCGGCTTTAGTTTAAGTATTTGTATATTGTGAAAAGTATTTGCAAACGAATGATGGTCAGGCGTATGGGACCAAACAGCTGAGGTATTGCTCATAATTTTCTGGCGAAGCCGCTTCTTAGACATAATCGTGGCTGACGCCAGTGTGTTGTCATTAATTTCTACACTACTTAATTTAACTTAAACTAACTTACGCTAAGGACAACACACCCACACACAGCCATGCTCGAGGGAGCACTCGAACCTCCGATGTGGGGAGCCGTGCGAACAGTGGCAAGACGCCCCTGACTGCGCGGCTACCTTGCGTAGCTCTAGTATGTGGATGTTAATTTGAATAGAGTAGTTTATTACGCGAAAAAAAAGAAAAAAGAAAACGCGGGACAAGGACACAAGGCATAGACCGTGATCTTTCGCGTGCTGGAAGCCGTGCGGGTAATGGGGGCTAGAACGGCCTGGGGCCACACCTGTTTTGATTACGAGGCAGGATCAGGCCTACAGGACTGTTCAGAAGTTTGTCTTCGGCTTATAAGCTTGTGAGCTGTGAATAGAGTGGAGTGAACTGTTTATTGCCCGTCACTGCTGTGCTAAAACTGTTTAGTGATTCGTTCGGACCATTGTGTGTAGGAAAATCATTCATTGCTAAGCACGTTTCTATAAATAAAGCAACGATATAAATCTAACGTGTGCTAAACATACATTAATATCCTTAATTCTCGATTTCATTGCTCAAATGTTCAAATGTGTGTGAATTCCTAAGCGACCAAACTACATAGATCATCGGTCCCTAGACTTAAACACTACTTAAACTAACTTACGCTAAGAAGAACACTCACACCAATGCCCGAGGGAGGACTCGAACCTCCGGCGGGAGTGGCCGCGCAGCCAGTGACATGACGCCTTAAACAACGCGGCCAGATTTCATTGCTCAGTTTACTCTTATACATCTGTATTTTACTGAATGACCTCACAGGCCACCTTAATAATCGTTTACGTAACGGCATAAAGCATCGGTGTGCTACGAAACTCCTGTGCAGGCGAGCCATTTAACAGGTTGTGCACTCGCCCTCTGCAGTAGTTACCGCTAACTGTAGGTGATGTTGCAACTGGAGAATGCTCAAAACTGAATGGACTTATAGAAAAAGAAATGAGAAGCTCCTTAACAGGACTGATGAGGAACATACGGAAAACACGGAGTAGAAGGGACAGGAGATGTGTTAAGACCTCTGGGATCACTTGCATGCTTCTGGGTATAAACTGTAGAGACAGACAGTTCCAAGTATTGCAGAATTACCGCATCTTGCGTCTGCCACCAAGTTTTCCCCACGGACAGCTCCACGTTGGCTGCTCGCGTGCGTACAGCGCCAGAGGTCTCTGCATATACACAGAGTCTCGAAATGTTGTTTACAGAGACATATCACAGTAAATTCCTGGCTCTCCATACACACCAAGACAATTACGATGTGTTCCGCGCCGGGCACGTCGCAGACAGTTGTGAAATTACTTACTCCCTCCCCCGGCACATTTCGTAATTCTCTACTCGGTCGCGCAAATATATTTTCCTCAAGTAAACGAGTAACTTGTGACCAAGATGTATTCTGTCAGCCTCGCCTATCGTTTCAGATTTTTTTCCGAAGTGCGGTTTCCTGAGCCGCAAGTGGCTCGCTCATCAATATGTACAGGGGATAACTTTTGTAATGGCGCATACGCGTGGGTGGTGAGCTTCGGTATTAACCGCGAGTTACGCCGTGGGATGGAGCGAGTATTGTAATAATTTTAAATTCAGTGATATTTACTATTCAATTCATTATCGTTTATTAAAGAAATGCATTGGACAACTGAACGCACATAACAGCAGACTTGTCATGCAGGAGCTTCGAAAGGAGGTGGAGGAGAGGAGGCTTGATGTACTCTGCCTACAGGAGCCGTACTCTCAAGCCGGGTAACTACCCTTTGCAGCCGCTACATGGCAGATTGTCAGCAGTGGGGATGCCCCCAGAGCGGCAATAGTCGTCACTAACCAAACCCTACGGGTAACAACACTCTCGCAACACCCCGACAGTCACTGCACCGCCGTGGAGATACAATCTCCTGCGGGAGTTATAACTATCATAAATATGTATTTCCAGTATGGAGATAACATTGAACAACACTTGGGACACGTAACTAGAGTAGCCACGGCGTTGCGGGGGCGAAAATGGCTATAACAGCTGACATAAATTCAAAATCCCCTCTATGGTACATTGGCACATGGTGGTAAAGTGGAGGAGATGATCATGCCTGTACAGCTTGTGGTGACTAATAAACCTAGTAATCCTCCCACCTTGCGGCGGGAGGGCGCCAAGATACCAACATCGATGGGACACTAGTCACACCGAACGCTGCAAACATGATACATAACTGGAAAGTCGAAGAGAATGCCACAAAAAGCGATTATAATCTTACTACCTTTACTTTAGGAGACAGAGAGTGCCACTGGGCCATGGGGTGGGAGCTGCAACTGAATTACAGAAGAGCAGATTGGGAGAGACTAGCGAGAGAGTGCGACATTCCTCCGTTGCCAGAAGGTGACGTGCAACAGGACCTAGACGTAGACAAGAGGGCTGAAGAACTGGTGAGTGCAGTATCCAGAGCGGTGAAGGCAGCCGTTCCAACCAGGAGGAGGGCCATGGCGGCCTCCCCGTCACTATGGTCAGCTGAGCTAGAGGACTTGCGTCAGTCTGTCAGAAGGCTGAGGAGGCACTACCGGCGCAGTGTCGTCTAGTGGGAAAAGCAAAGATGGCTATTGCAATATCGGGAGGCAAAAGAGAAATTTCAAAAAGAACTTCGAGCAGTTAGAATACAGAGTTGGGAGAGCTTTGCATTAAAGCAATTAGCATTGGATCCATGGGGTGTACGCTATATACTAGTTAGGGAGAAGATCCGCTCCCCAATGTTGATATCAACGATCAGACTTAGGGACGTTATGACGGAATTCTGGCGGGAGACTGCCGAGGTCCTTCTCCGGTCCCTGTTGCCTGATGACGATATGATTGGAGATATCGAAGATCAGTATCAACTACGGAATGAGGATCTTGACAGACTTGTAAACGATAGGGCAGTCTACCCCTTTTCCGAAGAGGAGGTGGCTGCCCACATTAAATCACTGAGAAGAGGGAAAGACCCCGGGCCAGACGGCATTGTGGCGGAGTTTGTGCAGTTCCTAGCACCCCATCTGGTAGCACCACTTACCCACTTATTCAAAGAATGTCTTAGGGAAGAAAAATTCCCTAAGATCTGGAAGGTAGGCAATGTAGTAATTATTAATAAAGGACCTGATAAAGACCCAGCAGAAGCTAAGTCTTACAGACAAATTTGCCTATTAGACATTTTTGGAAAATAATTTGTAAAATTGCTAGCTGACAGACTGACCGCACACCGAGTGCTGTGCGGGATGAGCAGCAGGCAGTTCGGCTTCAGGCCGGGGCGATCGGCAACTGATGCAATCGCCCTGGCTCTGAGGTCTGTGACTCTACCCCGTATAAGTACGTTGTTGGCATCATAGCTGACATCAGTGGCGCCTTTGACAACCTGTGGTGGCCTTAAGTAGTACATGCCATATCAGCTGACTAATGAAACGCCATTATCTGTGCCGTTTATTAAGCACTTACAAAGTGCTGAAGGAATCCTTCCATTTCAGATCGGGTTACGTCATTGACTGTTGCATGCCGGCTCATACAGAGCAGCGACCTGTCATACGTCTTCGACGCGCCACCGCCAATGGCGCCTACTACACTGCTGTCCCGAATTAAAGCAACTAACTACTATTTCCCCGCCCTGTGTGTATTTCACGATATAATCATACAAACTGTTAACAGATTTCGTTTCGATCGTTGTCTGCACGGAAGATGGCATTCCGATCAACGCACAACGATGCCAATAACGACGTCAGGGCACCTATGAAGCAGGGTAGTGTTTGTTGGGTAGTGTTTGCAGGGTAGCCTCACATTCACAGTCATTGTGTACACGGTCATAGACGGTCCGCTATGGCAGAGAGAAGACGCCTACTGACTCTCTGCTGTCGAAGGCCATAGGAAGGATGGAAGCAGGAGAGTCGCAAACTGATGTGGCCCGATGGCTTAATGTGGATCTTTCTGTTGCTTCTCGAATGATGCGACAATTTGTAGAGACTGAAACTGGATCTCGGAGACCAGGACAGGGCCGCCCAAGTGTGAGATTATAACGAGACGACCGTTATTTGGCTGTAAGGGCAGGACAGTGCCGCCTTACTACTGCACTGCAGCTTGCATCTGACCTTTCAGCATCCCCTGGACGTCTTGTACCGAGGCAAACGGTGTACAGAAGGCTTCAGCAGAGTGGCCATTATTGTTGGAGACCTGTTCTCTGTTTATCTATGGCGTGTCTTCAAAGAATGGAACGTCTAGACTGGACCTATCAACATGCCACCTGGACGGTAGAACCGTGGCCAAATGTTCTTTTCGCACAGGAGTCCCGATCTGATCTGGAGAGTGATTCTCGACGGATTCGCATTTGGAAGGAATCCGAACATTGTGGAAAGAGACCGATATCAAGAAAGATCCTTAATGGCGTGGGCAGGGATTATGCTGACCATTCGAACAATGAAATTGTACGGGTGAATTGGCTACGTTTAACTGCTGTCAGGTATTGCGACGAGAACTTGGGATTCCAAGTGCGGCTGTTGCGAGGTGGTGTGGGCCAGACTTGGTATTGATGCCCGATAATGCTCGACCTCATAGAGCACGGGTGATTGCTGTCATTTTGGAAATTAAAGATATTCCACGCAAAGCGTCGCCTGGTCGCTCTCCCTATTTGAATCCCATGGAGCATGTCTGGTATGCACTAGGGAGATAGGCTCCATCACGTCAGCATCTACCAACCAATCTCCAAGACTTGTGAGCAGCTCTGCAGGAAGAATGGCCGTTATTGCCTCGACATAAGATTTGATGACGTCATTCACAGCATGTCACGTCGTCGTCAGGCCTGTATTGCAACCAGGCGTGGTAACACACCGTGCTGAGCGCACTGACCAGTTGCCAGAATGTGTGTGCAAATCCGTTAAGTTGGAAAAAACCATGATCATTTTTCTCTACCGTTATGGACGCTGCAGTTGATTATTTTCTGTATTGTTCATATTGTTTCTACGTTACTATCACTTGTTTATACAGTTTCGTGGCAAAATAGACGTAACATTGCAAGATTTCCCTTTGTTGCTTTAATTTTGGACACCATTGTACATGAGTTCCCGTCACTCAATGCGACCGTCTGTGTGTCCTCATCGCATCGCCATTCATCAGTGCGATATATCGGAACTATGCCCAAAATTTTCCTGTTTTCTCAGGAACACAGAGGGCTTGCCTCCTATAGACTGCGCATCACACAAGCAGAATTCGACGCAGTGATCCAAGCAGGCATGGCGTGGCCATCGGACAGCAACTGGGCCTCTCCCCTTCAACTGGTATCAAAGAAACCGGACGGCCGGCGCCCCTGTGGCGACTATAGAGGACTCAAACCCCTAACATTGCCAAGCGCTACCCTGTGTGCCCACATTATGGATTTTGCTTGCCAACTGGCTCAGAGCATAGGTTTATCGACATTCTACCTACTGAAAGCCTACAAGAATTACCTGTTGGAACAAGACATCCATAAAACTGCAACAACCGCGCTGTTTGAACCGTCTGAATTCCTATGTGTGTCCTATGGCTTACGGAATGCAGCACAGAGTTTTCAGCGATTTATCGACGAATTTTTCAGGGGATTGGACTTCTGCTTTGCGCACATCAATGACGCGCTGGTAGCATCATCATGTCAGAAGAACACGAGAGACACCTACACAAAAGTCTAATGACTTCAGAATAGTCATAAATCCACCTAAATGTGTCATATGTGCTAATTAAGTGACACTTCTTGGATTTCGGGTTTCTGCTACCGGTAATATCCGGCAGCCGAGCTAAGTACCACACCCGGCGCTGAAAACAGTATGCAAACCGCGTCACTATCTGGGGATGATAACCTATTACCGTCGCTTTTTACTCCGAGCTGCTGAAGCTCAGGTGCCACACCACCCCATCCCCACCGGCCACAGAGTGCGTGGTTACTCACCTGTCACGTGGACTGGTGATCCGCAAGCAGCGTCTGAAGCCTGCCATAGGAGCCTCAAGCAAGCTACCGTCCTTGCGTATTCGATCCTTGACATTCCACTAGCACAATTAAAAGAAAACTGCCCACGGTCACTAATTTTTAACGAATTAACCAGGTTTCGACACTGCTAGGAGTGTCTTCCTCAGAATTTCACACCAAAGAATGGTCTATAACATGGTCACAGAATTATGACTAAAAACGTATGATACAAATTATAAGTACGGAATTATCGTGAAAGACTGGCAGTACTTATATGTCATTTATAAAATAATAAATATACCAAAAGGGCATTAGTCACAAAGATATTTAAGATTAAAAAAACTGATGGCGAGCCACTAAGGGCTCCTCGTTACTTGCGTGGTGCTGTGCTACGGCTTTGCAATCTGCCAGAACGGTTCGAAACTTCACCGGGGCACAGAACAAACACCAAATGTGAAGCACCAACAAGGATGTTTGTCTGTGTATATTAATGGCTTTTTTTTTTTTAAATGTGGGTCATAACTTATTGAAAGACCTTCGTATGTTGTGTGATTCTGCCGAACGACGCCGATGGTGTGACGTTGTTCGCATCCTATCCTATCTGATCTACTCGTGAAGCTCCTAGAACTCGGATGCAATATATCTAGAAGTGCCACGTATATTCGCTTGCTCCCCAGGAAACGGAACACTTCCGAGGCGTAGAGGCGTGTTGTGACCCAGCTGCCCACAAGCCGATTATAAAACTGGACATCCAGACGAGCATTCTGTGTCTGCAATCCAAAGATCTCTGGAGACAGTCAGTTCAGTCCTCAGTGCAGATAAAGTTATTTCTTTGTCTCAAGATGATAAAGCGGATGTCGCCATTGGGCTAACTGCAGCGAACACATAGCAAAATCGCTCATGAACATAGATTACAAAGTTCTCTGCCGGACCACGACTTCATGCTTGCTTCTCAACATAATTTCAAATGTGTATGCTGTCTGTGAAATTAATGAGCTGTTACTTACAATGGGCCACAGTACATCGCTATCTGGAGTTCCAAGCACTGTTAAGAGAGGACAAGTCACTCTTTCGTTTGTTTTCATATTCAATGCTATTCCTACCTCTAGACGCCAATTTTTTGTGAGATGACAGGAGTTATCATCAGAGGGCACTGATGGTAGCACGTACATTGCTAATGCATATGGGACATTCATGATACCTCTCCCCTGAATAGTATTTTCTGGAGTTGAGAGGAAGCAAGCAGTTTGGTTGTTCAACAGTAAACGTTGCAGTGGGCGTTTGGGGCTTGGAAGCTACGTGCAGCTGGTAGGGAGATGAACATCTCAAAGTACTTGCTGGGAACGTAATACTGGTCCCAGGATTTTCTTGCACCAGTGTGCAGACAATGCCTTCAGCTGAAAAGACGAAAAACTGCCTACCTGAATCTACCTGTTAGGCGTTTCTGGCCACGGCAGGTACAGGGGCGTAGGAGAGAATGTGGGTCACCTGGCCAATTCCTTTCGACAGTGTCTATAAACTACCATTGTGTAAAGAACTGGCGTCCACAAAAATCCACAAATTGCTGTGTTCGTCTTGGATGGGACGCTATAGATGGAGCCGTCAGGTGCTGTCGTCCCTCAGCCTGCCGAATTTTTGGGGAAGCCTCGAGTCTCCGGAAATTTTTTTGGACGGGACGCAACGTTTATGGTAGCTCTGAAATAGTACACTACTGGCCATTAAAATTGCTACACCACGAAGATGACGTGCTACACACGCGAAATTTAACCGACAGGAAGGAGATGCTGTGATATGCAAATGATTAGTTTTTCAGAGCGTTCACACGAGGTTGGCGCCGGTGGCGACACCTACAACGTGCTGACATGAGGAAAGTTTCCAACCGGTTTCTCATACATAAACAGCAGTTGACTGGCGTTGCCAGGTGAAACGTTGTTGTGATGCCTCGTTTAAGGCGGAGAAATGCGTACCATCACGTTTCCGACTTTGATAAAGGTCGGATTGTAGCCTATCGCAATTGCGGTTTATCGTATCGCGACATTGCTGCTCGCGTTGGTCGAGATCCAATGACTGCTACCAGAATAAGGAATCGGTGGGTTCAGGAGGGTAATACGGAACGCCGTGCTGGATCCCAACGGCCACGTATCACTAGCAGTCGAGATGACAAGCATCTTATACGCATGGCTGTAACGGATCGTGCAGCCACGTCTCGATCCCTGTTTCAACAGATGGGGACGTTTGCAAGACAACAACCATCAGCATGGACTATCAGCTCGGAGACCAAGGCTGCGATTACCCTTGACGCTGCATCACAGACAGGAGCGCCTGCGATGGTGTACTCAACGACGACCGTGGGTGCACGAATGGCAAAACGTCATTTTTTCGGATGAATCCAGGTTGTGTTTACAGCATCGTGATGGTCGCATCCGTGTTTGGCGACATAGCGGTGAATGCACATTGGGAGCGTCTATTCGTCATCGACATACTGGCGTATCATCCGGCGTGATGGTATGGGGTGCCATTGGTTACACGTCTCGGTCACCTCTTGTTCGCATTGACGGCACTTTGAACAGTGGACGTTACATTTCAGATGTGTTACGACCCATGGCACTACCCTTCATTCGATCCCTGCGAAACCCTACATTTCAGCAGGATAATGCACGACCGCATGTTCCAGGTCCTGTACGGGCCTTTCTGGATACAGAAAATGGCCAGCACATTCTCCAGATCTCTCACCAACTGAAAACGTCTGGTCAATGGTGGCTGAGCAACTGGCTCGTCACAATACGCCAGTCACTACTGTTGATGAACTGTGGTATCGTGTTGAAGCTGCATGGGCAGCTGTACCTGTACACGCCCTCCAAGCTCAGTTTGACTCAATGCCCAGGAGCATCAAGGCCTTTATTACGGCCAGATGTGGTTGTTCTGGGTACTGATTTCTCAGGATCTATGCACCCAAATTGCTTGAAAATGTAATCACATGTCAGTTCTAGTATAATATATTTGTCCAATGAATACCCGTTTATCATCTGCATTTCTTCTTGGTGTAGCAATTTTAGTGGCCAGTAGTAGATATGTTGGGACACAAAAGCACTTCTCTTAGTTTAGCCGAGAACCTTGGACGGATATGCTGTAACGTTTCGCCCATGATAATGATCTCTGTGATAAATGAGTTGCTCACTTTAGGCCAAAACGAAAACTCTCAAAACATACTGCCTAAAGCGTCCATGGGAAACAGAATTCGGGAGTGTCGAGTCTTCTCCTCACTGTGCGGAAATTTGCCAGTCAGAGTTGGGTGCTTCCCCAGCGAGGAAGCATTGGCCAGGAGGTAGAGATGAGGAGTCAGAGGGGAGACGGGGCACTCATAGAATCTTATGACTGGCACAAAACCTATGCGGGGGCGGTTGTGGTGGTGCACTTTAGGAGTTTATGCAGTTTTGATGGAAGGGGGCGAGTTGAGAAAGGGGGTTTCTGATTTAGACTCCGGTCTGCAGAGGTGACTCTAGTCTTGATTCTCGTTATGAGTGTGTCGGTTGCACTTGGAGCACTCGTCATGAGCGTAAATTCGCACATGCGTTGGTCATGACTGGGTAGCTGTACAGGCAGTTTATAACCCAGTCATCTCGGACAACTCGCTGTGCCGAGGACAATCTTATTGGTGTCAGGCCTGCCGCCTTGACATTTGGTCTCCTTGTGTTCGCTGCCGTGTAAGTGAGTGAAGTTGGTCCACGGAATGACTGGCGTGTGAGCGTGTCACACGCTGGAATCTGCTGAGATTTCAGAGCTCCGTTAGAGAGTAATTGTGTTCCGTCTAACAGATCGCCAGGCACGACTTTGTATTTTTCGTCCCCATGATAACGAATTACAGGCGCCGCAAATCGCTACTCTGCAGATGACTGCGGCACGAGCGTCGCTTGAGAGAGCGCTGCACGTCGAGAAATGAGTGTAGTACTGCTGCACCAGCTTGTAACCGCAAACAGCATCACAGTCTCGCCACTTGTTCTCAGCTGGACTAACGTAGTATAACTTCTGTGTAGAATAGATCCATCAAAGTCTATTCTGCGTTAGATAATTTCAGATTGCGTAATCCATGATTTGAGCAAGGATACATAGATTAAACAGATAAACTTTAGACTTTGCCAACCATACGCCACCCAATGGAGTGCTGATTATTTGTTGCTTCTGTTTGCGTTGCCAACGGTTCATGATGTAGGTCTCATCTCGCTTAACCTGTGTCTGAGCTGGTGCGTTTCTGGCGCCAGTTTCCATCGATCGTCATTTTGATCTTTGGGTCGACTTCCATGCTTACTTGTCTTCTGTTCATCTTTGGCGGCGCGGATTGAACGGAGCTCGTCCGCTCTGCTAAGGGGTCGGTCGGTATCGGCGGTGAGTGGAGTCACGTGGGACTGTGTACGTAGGCAGGTCGGCAAGAGGACGAGTCGGACAACGAAGGAGCGGGGCCAGCGGCTACGGCGTGTTGAGTCGTGAGGGCAGATCCACCGCCCATGGTGATCTGGTTGTCCTAGAGGTCGGAAGGACAAGCTCCTTCGAGTCAGTTATAAGCTACGCCGGCCGATTGAATTGGAGTCGCCGAGTTGCTTCGGTGGGTTGCTAATTGGGTATGCCAGTGTACTAAAAATCCTTTGGAATTGTTTTAGTTGTTTATCACTTACCTCGGTGTCGTGACTAACTGTCTTGGCGGCAGTTGAGGAAGTTTGGCTACGCCCAACCAACCGACATGAAGCGTAGTTACAGACGTAGCTAGAAGTGCAACGAGTAGTGAGTAAGTCCGGCTCTGGCGTTTCAACACACGCCGAGATACGTCCTCTATTCTATCTTGTAGTTCATTTGGTAGTTTGGCGTGTAAATGTGCGCCGAGATAATTCTTGTCATGTTAACTTTAGGGCATGATTTTTAGCGAACTTATTAATCAAAGTTTAAGGGCTGGCACCGGCCAAGTAACTCACGGTGGCTAATTTGTCTCTATTCAGTTGTATTGATCACCTGTTCTTTAGATAAGATTGTGTATTTTATGTCTAAGTATATTGTCTGCCGTTGATGTGTGTTGTGTTACAGATAACTGGCAGCGGTTGACGCGAGCATACTGGGACAGAGCACCACAGGGGCAGAGAGATATTTAAGGCCCTGTCCTCTCCTTTACATCTTGAGTTACGTTGTCACTGTTGCGTGATTCCATTTTTCCGGTGGAGAATTCTAGCATCTCAAGTTCAGTTGCAGTGCAAAGTTGAGTACATTTCTATGTCATTTCCTGTCTCGTCGATCTCTCGTATTGATTTGAATCCTTGGTCTGTTCGCGTCTATCGCTAATTCACACGTAATATTGAAGAAACCTCATTTTAGGGGTATTGTCATATGGGCATGTTCTAGTTGTAATCATTCTAAGAATACTGTTGATTAATCAACTGAATAAGTAAACTTGAAGCACCTCCTTAATTGTTTTAGTGATTTGGATATAGTTTCGTTTAGGAAATTGGCTAGCCAAATCTTAAAAGATCTGTGTTCTTACCCTTAATCTGTTCCTTAGCTGATTGGAAGTAATGAGAGTTCTGATGGGAATTATATGGACATTTGTACCATTTAAGTAAAGCTTTACCTGAGTATATTTACCTAGTCTTATTCAAATTTCAAGTTTTGTGGGTCTTCTTCCGGTTAAAGAAATTTATTTGTTTTTTGTTCAAGTGATCTGGTCTCGTAAGGCAGTTTCCTGTATCATTGTGATTGTGATTTTATAATGCTTTTCATTGTAATAAAATATGTAGCAACTACAGCGGATTACTATTGTGATGTTGGAGTGTCACTACCATTACCACATTTCAGTGTTGTTTGTCCTATTTCATGATTAACAAACTTTTGTCAATACAATAGCGTTAGGGCCACCATATCATTAGATTTTTCTGGGCATTCAAGTTTTATTTAAAATTCTGATAAAAGTGATAACCTCGAATGCAGGATAGCAACAACAACCACTGTCAGAGGGCAGAATCAACTTAGTAGATGCATGGTCAGGTGGACAAGTGGAAGGCTGACAAGTTAGAGTGATCGCTGCCACAGTCGCTTGCAGTCTTTTGAATCAAGCCGCAAGATCAGTGTACTCTCGCACTGTGTACGGCGACATCTCATTGTGACGCTTTCGAAGCGTTTTTGTCTTGTGAGGCTTTTGCAGCATCTATAAAGGGTAGTCAAGGGAAAGTGAAACCCATTCTTATTATTTCACACGGTGGTGGAATGGGTGAAAATGGTTACACACGCCATAAATCACTTCAAAGAGAACTGCTTACGGGTCATATTATTAGTGACTAATGCCACGTGGAGAAGAGTTTCCAAAAAAGTGGAAAGGCGAATGCCTGCTTTGAACTGAAAACTGACATGCCTCACAACACTTATTAACAGCATATTGCTGAGAGCGCACCTTAGAACTGGAGAACTTCCAGAAAGCAGGCGAGATTCTGGGCGAAATGTGGAGATCGATATATTCGACTACCCTTTCTGCCTTATAAGACGTTAATGGATGTTGATTTTATTTATGTATACTACAGACATCACTAATACACAGACAAGAGAGGAAATGTGCGTATTAATAGAACTAACGAAGGAATTTTATGCCCATCCATTTTCATAAAATTTGCAAGTCAGATACAGCTGACAACTGCCGCTGGAAGCCGCTGCAGCCGGAAGTCGACCGGAGGAAATGTGTTCTGCGTGAGGTATCAACTAGTTTCTAGCGAGCACCAGCCGCAATGTAATCCAGGCGTGGCGAGCTGCACGATGAAAAACGCCCCATATGAGGACAGCTTTAGGCTAGGCGCAAACTGAGACGCGTAAAACACGTGTGACGTAACACCACACTACAGCGCGACACGTACGTGCCGCACGGGTGCAGAGCACATTGCGACGCGTACACCATACTTCGCACGCGCCGACTGGCGACGCTCTGCGCTGACAGAACCGAAGCGCGCGCAGCCTGTTATCTTCCTCAAACGATTTTACAGAAACTATTCACTGAAAATATTTAATTTTTGTCTTACTTGTAGCGTTATATGTCAGCTTCCTGCCCAAGTGTCAATGATCTCGCTAATGACCATTCTTATTGTGATGTACACATTTTAGTAAGACACTACGCAAAACTCAAAAGTTTGCATCGAAAATTAGGGGTCGCTATGATTTTGCGTTTGGTGCATATTACAACATATGTTGCTGCGTATGAGATTTAGCTCACATGTTGAATTTTTGTTTAGACTTGGGAGGAGGTCTCTATCTGCATCCGATCTCGAGAAAAAAATGGATCCCAAGTAGCGCGCTCACTTCCGATCTCACGCCCGCGGGAATGAAACACTCGCAACATATTTCATATCTCCTATACCACTCGAGACATGGAAACGAAAGCACGCAAGGAGGAGAGTGTTTTGCTAATTCTTAAACACACGGAACTTTCTTATCCATATATCAGTACTTATCTATATATCAGTACTTATACTTCCCTTTTTATTTACTTCATTCCAGTGACTAATTTTTTAAGAGTTATCGACAGATAGCGAAACAAGAGCTTACTAATATGAAAATAAACATGAAATTTCTTCTTTTATGTTCCTGGAAACCGACACTATGAAGTTTACCGTAAGCTATTGAACTCTGTGATTGCCAATTACTTATTTAATGAGGCACTCCATTTCGGAATTCTGCCTCAATAGCTGCTGTGAGATGACTTTGGCAAATTACACTCTGACAAAGAAAGTACAATTAAACCAGTCACCAAGAGGAATGTGGCCGTTACTCACAAACGGTGATGCTTCTTCGGATGAGAAAAGCTTAACAACTCACACAAAAATAGATTGCCAACTCTGTTGGAATTTTGGTAGAATCCCCGTAAACCATCGTATTTTTAACACTGAGCAACTGGAATGGAAACTTGCCTCCTCTTCATCTGAGCAGTATTACAATAATGACGAGCGTTCCTTCAGGCGGAATGATAGGCACATGCCAGATACTGGTTACTCACCTACGGCTTGCCAAACTGACAATGTGTGATCGCGAATAAATTGGTTGTTATTGATAAAAATAAACAATTCATCTGTCGCAAAACAGAATGTTCAAGAAATGTGTGTGAATTCTTATGGGACTTAACTGCTAACGTCATCAGTCCCTAAGCTTACACACTACTTAACCTAAATTATCCTACGGACAAACACACACACCCATGCCAGAGGGAGGACTCGAACCTCCGCCGAGACCAGCCGCACAGTCCATGACTGCAGCGCCTGAGACCGCTCGGCTAAACCCTCGAGGCCAACAGAATGGTCAGTGTATTGTTACCAGGGGAGGAATGCACAAGCTACCCATGTTTGCCTTGTGAGTTGAAGTTTGAAAAACATTGCCATGAAAGTAGATCTGCCTTTGTCTGCAGTCCATTTCAACAAATTAAATATATCTAATCATAACACTCTTTTAGGATATTCCCACTTTCGTAATAATACCGACCATTTTCTTCATTTGTGTAGCATGTTATATAATTAGTTTATTGATGATGATAATGTGCATGCAACAATTGAAATGCTTTTTCTCACCACGGCGAACCAATTAACACATTGTTATTTGTGACTGCTTTTCGACTGTTTCTAGCTTGCAGTGGAAATGTGATGTTACATGCATGTAGTACAGTGTGTCGTATTATATTATTACATCCATATCCAAGTTATCACAGTGAGACTTCTATACTTCAGATCTTGGACGCTTTTTACCAGGAGCACAAAGGGATCGCACCTGCGGAGATTATCATTTTATAAATTTTTGTAACATATCGTACAGATACGCCAGCATATTAGGAAGCGAAGTGATAACCTTGTTTTCCTCTCCTGCCTTGCTTCTTTATCACATAATTTTATAATATTCCTTGTTTCCTTATTCACTACCCTCTGTCCCTCCTTGCGATCTGAAAACATCGCGGGGGCATGTGATACAATTCCAGCGGCCAATGGCTGACTAGTTACTGAAGTATGCATTTTTCTTGACAGAAGAAAAATAATACAAAGCAAAACTGTACCGATAGAAATAACAGAAAAGTATAATGAACTAACGAAGAAAGCTGGAGCGTTTAAATGGTGAAAAACGAAACACAACCCAAAGGCAATAAAATTTAGTATAAAGTAAGGCAATATTTATCGTATTCGCAATACTACCACTGCTCATATGCGCCGTTCCGATGTGAGTATATGGCCGGGCTACTTTTCCGCTCGCCGCCTCAAATTCCCCACGGTGGTAGCGAGGCACGCGCGACGCGCGGCGCGAGAAACTTTGCCTCAACCGCAACGCCGCGCGACCTGGCGCAGGCGCGTGTCGCGTCCGAGTCGCGTCGCGTCACAATTTGCACGGTCCCATTTGAACCTGTGAAGTTACAAAAATGCGCGCTGCGCTGCGTCGCCTTTTAAGAGATGCAGACCGCCGGTGGTGACCGGGCTGCAGAGGTTGACGGGGCGGCAGCGAGCACTCACCTGAAGTACTTGATGAGGGACAGCAGCTGGGCGGTGGGCCGCTGGCGCGTGTCGCGGCTCAGCAGGCGCACCACCGCCTCCTGCAGCGGCACCGGCACCCGCGGCAGCACGTTGTGCACCTGCTCCTCCAGCTGCAACAGCACCAGAGCAGCTGTCAGTGGGGGCGCCAGTACTACAGCTCAGCAAGTGTAGTGGCACCGGAACACGACGCATCAGGCTGTGTACTGCCTGATCCAGGCGCAATAACAAACACGAGAGTAGCTCCAGGTAGGGACACCCACTGTACTGTAGTTTGTTATGGAATACGAGGGTGGTTTGGTAAGTATGGTTAATTTCCATGAAAGAATTGAACGTTTTTGTTCCGGCTTCAAGTTTGGTAAGCTTGATTATTCCAAGGATCTTATAAAGAATTTCAACTATGTATAGTGAAAAGTTATTTGTTCACAACGATCTAAATCCCCTTCCTGTTGCGCGTGGCGGAGTTGCCATTGGCCACCTCCGCCATCTCCCTGTTCGACCTCAACCTCTCTTCAATGATCCTACCGAATACCTGATCCTCAGTCTCTTCTTCCCTGGCCTTACCGTCACCTGTGCCATCGTTTATATCCGCCCTAATACCCCGGTCCCATATGATTTCCTAGCCCACATAGACTGCACCTTCTCCTCCTTGTGATTGCCGCCGACATCAACATCCACAGCCGGACACCCGCACAGTACGGCGGTGGCATCGGTTTATTGCCACCCTACAAGGTGACCTCCTCCCTCTCCCTCAACATACCCCCCAGAATCCAATACCACTCCCGACGTAATCCTTGCCTCCCCAAACCTCATTGGGCGCATTACTGCAGATGTCCTTGACCCTATAGATAGCGATCACCTTTCCGTCCTGCTCACCCTATCAGGCAGACCTCATCTACGAGCACTCTGATGACATCACCCATGCCACTTCCTTCCTCCACCGGACTTTTTTGGAGGCTGTCGAGACGCACTTCCCCACCAAAGTCATCCACCCTCACCGTCCTACCTTACCACCACAGGCCGTACTCCTCCTCCACAAATACCGTCGCGGTTAACGCTCGTTCCTCCGTACCTGGGACTGGGACACACTCCTCCACCACCTGTAACTCCAATGCCATATAAGAAACTTGCTTGCGGCCAATAAACGCCGGGCCTGGCGACAGACATATACCTGACTTAATGCTTCACTGCCTATTCTCATCCAAGTACTGGTGAGCCTTCCATCGCCTTACTGGCACGAAACCTTCTCCCCACTATCCTCTCCTACACGATGACCACCCTTTCCCAGACAACCCCACCTATCTGACATCCTTTCCATACCTACAGATACCATATTTGATTACTCCCTCTTCCCTGACAGCCAAGACTGCACTGCCACCTCTCTCGCCCCACTTGCTCCTAGCTTTCAGTACTCGGAGGCCACACCACCATCTGATCTCAAAACCCCCATTGTCACACAAATGCAACATGGCTCCCAGTCATGATCGTATTACATACCGCCTCCTCAAAGAAGCCCCCTCTCCTTCCTGCGGTCCTAGCCACCCTCTATAATGTTATCCTCCACCGGCTTCTATCCTGACCTGTGGGAGACTTCCCAGAGCCTTATCTTTCCCAAACCTGCCAAACACCCTATCAGTCTCACGTCGGTCTTCAGCAAGGTCCTGGAGCCCATGGCATTCATCACCATCTCCACCAGCACCGCCTCCTTCCCCTGACCCAAGGTGGCTTCCGACCTTCCTTCTCTGCCAATGATCTACTCCTCCACCTGACACACCTCCTTTCCACTCACCTCAATTCCCATCGCTCCACCATCTTTGTGTCCCTTGACCTTGAATGCACCTATGACCATGTATGGCATCCCAGCCTCCTCTTCAAACTCCAGACTTACGCCCTCCCCATCAACTATGTTCGCCTCCTTCCTCTCTCACTGCCCCTCCTGTGTTACCATCCACAACTCCAACTCCTACATCTTCTACCCCTCTGCTGGCATGCCCCGTCCTTTCACCTCTTCTCTACCTCTTATACACAGTGGACATGCCGCATCTCCCAACATGTCCATCTCCTGCAATATGCCTATGATACCATCTTTCTTACTCTTGCCCCTCCCTTCAAAGTTCCCAGCGCCTCCTCCAGTCCCACCTTGACCTGTTCACCGCATGGTGCAACCAATGACTCCTTAAGCTCAATCCCTCCAAGACCCAGGCAATCATCATAGGCTGCACCACTCCCTCCTTCCGCCTCCTAGATTTCTACCTTACTATCTATGGCCACCCTATTGCCCTCAATACCACCCTCAAGTATCTTGGCATCACCCTTGACGGCCACCTTTCCTGGACCCCCCCCCCCCCCCAATCTCCTCACAGTACAAGCCAAGGCACGTAACTGTCTCCATCTCCTCACATTCCTCTCTGGTCAAACATGAGGATTAGACCCTTCCACTATCCTACATGCCTATAAGTCCTTCACCCACCCCATCCTATGTTATGCCCACCCCACTTGGATCTCCACCCCCCCCTCCCCAACTACTACAAATCCCTCCAAATCTTTGAGTGCCATGCACTCTGCCTCACTTATTGCATCTGTCTCCCATCCCCATGCAGATCCTTTGTGATCTGATTCCCTTCCCGCATCTCCTCCTGTTCCTAGAACGAATGTGGATCCTGTATGTCTCCTGCAAACTGGATTCCCCCCCCCCATCCTTTGGCTTCCCCATCCTCTCCCATCCTAGACCACTGCTGCACCTGTACCACAGTGTCCCACCTGGTCTTCATGTCCACATCCTCCATACCCTCGCCCAAGGTGGCTTCCAACAACTACCCTTCCCAGATGGTGTCCTCATGCCTTCCATCTACCCCTCCTACCAGATCCCTCCTTCTCCCCCCCCCCCCTCCTCAGGGCTCCCTCTCACCCGACCTCTCCCACTTCCCCCCATACTCCTTTTCCCCTGCTGAACACCTTATTTTTCCTTTTCACCCCTCTGGGCTTTCAGCTCCATTCCTTCTCCCCTCCACTGCCCCCCTCCTACCCCCTCCTGGTTTCCCCCTACCGTCTCTCCCCCCATTTTCTTCCCCCCCTCCCCCCTTCACCTGATGGTAGGTCCCCTTTGGTGCAGTGATTTTTAACGTTTTCGTTGTAGTGTCAGTATTACTCCAGTGCTGTGTGCAGTGCTAGCACCAGCAGTGTCGCCAGCGTTATTCATTTGTGTTCCCACTGTGATGTTTCTTTGTTTTCGTGTCGACTCACAGTGTTCATTCTCCACATGTGTGTATGGCTCTCGTCTATGTAGTTTTTAAATCTACCGTTTCTACTCATCTATTTTCGTTCTTGTTTATTCATCACATTATACCATTCTCTGTTATGTGTTATTTTCTCATTTGACTATGTTTTCTCTGTAACTCTCTTGGCTGAAGAGTGGCATATTATGCCGCTGCCAGCCTGCCCCATTTTGGGGGGTGAAATAACAATAAAGGAAAAAAAATATGGTCATTGCGTCGACTGCGATTGAAAATGGGGAAAACCGAGTTTCGTGCTGTTATAAAACATTTACATTTGAAGGTTTGGACTCCCACACAAATCAAAACAGAACTGAATGAAGTTCACATGAACTCTGCACTAGCACTGAAGACCATGTACTTGTGAACTGATGATTTTAAATGTGGAAGGACAAGCACCAAGCCGGCCAGTGTGGCCGAGCGGTTCTAGGCGCTACAATCTGGAACCGCGCGACCGCTACGGTCGCATGTTCGAATCCTGCCTCGGGCATGGATGTGCGTGATGTCCTTAGGTTAGTTAGGTTTAAGTAGTTCTAAGTTCTAGGGGACTGATTACCTCAAATGTTAAGTCCCATAGAGCTCAGAACCATTTGAACCATTTTTGAACAAGCACCAAGATGACACACGCTCTGACCGTCCACTTGAGGTCTCCAGAAAGGAAACAACTGTCAAAATTTGTGATATGGTAATGCAAGATCTCGGACTAAAAATTCGTGATATTGCTGAGACTATTCGGCATTTCAACTGAGTGAGTGCATAACATCCCTCGTGAAGAATTGGTTGGGAAAATGCTGTGTGCGATGTGGATGCTATGGTTGCTCACATTCGATGAAAAGTGCGTCTGTCATATCACTCCAGCACAATGTCTGGAGATGTTTAATTGCAATCCGAAAGATTTTTTGCGCCGATTTGTGATTGCTTATGAAATCTGGATCAGAGTCAAAATGGTATTCATGGTTACTGCTGGTGGAAGTTCAGCAAAGAAGGCAAAGACCATTTTGTCAGCTGGTGGTGGCCATTATTTTTTATGGATTCCCAACGAATTATCATCATAGATTTATTGGAAAAATGTAAAGTCAGAGAACACTTACTTCAGGAAGACCAGAAAGAAATTTACTGTCGGGAGGCTGAAGGAAGTACTTGCTTCAGAGAGATCGATGGGGATGCCTCGGACTTGAAGCACAGTGCATAAGCTGAGGTGGACGCGGAACTCCCAGCCATTACTGCCGCCGTATTCCACACTCAAACCAGGTAAGTTTGGAAACCATGAGTTGCTGCTGCAATAACCTAGCTTAGGGGGACACAAAGCTGGCTAATTTACATCAGGGTTTAACTGTGCTGTTTTAAAGCTCGCTGGCAGCTCATTGCTACCATCATACACTTTGACACATCTGTTGGTGTTTGTACTTTCTTTCACGGGGTTCTTCCTCCAAATCACTAATCATTTACGCAGTCATTTTCCGTATTCATAATATAGTTTCATATTATGCTTTCCTGCAACCAGCCACCTGTGCCAAGGTGATAGTTACTAATGAAAACTCTTTGTCCACTTTTTAATTGTTCGTATGTTGGGAAGGGGGTAAATAATTTGTTTGATGTCTTATGGCAATAAACCATATTTTCATAGGGATAACTAGTGTCCTTTTGTAGTGAGACGAGTCGAAAACTGATTTATCCATGTGAGGTTGGGTACCTGTATTTTAATTCGTAATTGGCCCACGAGTAATTTCCATTCAATAAGACGTTTTCCCTTGTGCAAGACTGTTTCTCTTAAATTGCATGATCATATGGGTAGCTTCCCTTCTATATAGGTCTCTGGCGATCGTATGTAACAGCATCGTAGGGGTATGCTAAACAACCCAACTGACATGTCACTCTTGCAGCGGCACAGCACCTTAAGACTTTATAACCTCCACTTGATTGCACTGCACCATTAACAACAACGCCAGTAATAACAGCGGTGAGAAGAATCACATATGGATGGTTACTACTTTTATTACTGCTCGCTGCTTGCATCATTATACCTTACAGGAGATTGAAACTCATTGCAAAAGATTATACATGTAGTAGCTGATGTTGGTTGAAAGAAATTTTCCGCAACCACCTGCTTATCCAGTCCGTTCTGCTCGGTACTGATTTGACCTCAGTCATATGTACATGATATAGCATAGAAAACTCGTAAAAGAAATCAGCCATTATGTTTACCAAAACAAGCCATACAGTACACAGACAAATGAACGTTTCGCTCCTACATGTGTACTGCATGGTATGCTATAACGAGACATGTCCCTACATTCTAGTTTTTCTTCAGTATTATTTAATAACACAAATTTATAGTACAAGTCGTAAGGTAAACTGAATAACAAATAATTTGTGATCTGCACAAAACTTTGCATTCGATCAGCTATAACTGTTGCAGTAACTGTATAATGTCAGCCGACCCCACTCTGGTCATTTTCAAACAGACATGACCTCTTCGCCACCAAGAGATATCACGTCATCAAACATCGAGTGAATGTCATAATGATCTATTCTTTACACTTCTACGATAATAGATATACAGGGTGCAAATTATAAAACCGACAAACTGCAGGGACGAATTTCTGACTGGAAATGGAGGAAGAAAGGTCCTTTCAATATATGTCTGAAAATGCTTCGTTGTCACGGTAAATGGTGTCGACTAATGAAAGTTCCTCCGACGACATGCGTGCGTCCCTTGTGTGTTGCAGCCTATGGGATTGATGCAGCATATTGTAAGGAACAGATTGGTCTGGTGTCCATGTCACCGACGCCTCCCTGCACGTTCGTCTGTCTGAAAGGATCCACGATCACACAAAAGCTCAAAAAGGGCTTGAAATGTCATGTGATGATGTGGTTGTGAAGGGTACTTGTTTTGGTATAACCATGCTGCCTCTCGACCATTTCCACTTGCTTGGCCATACACAAACACCATCTTGGCTTGTTCCCAACATGAATACCGAGCCATTCTGCAGCTTACAGTACGCTACGTCAATGACACAGCCTGCTGCAGACAAGGAACACACAGCATGTGGTCGCCAGTGTCATCTACCGTAGCAACTGTGTATTTCCGGACTAATGCTCATAGGACCTTCTTTCCTCCAGTCAGGAATCCGTCGCTGCAGTTTGTCGGTTTCATTAATTTTCATTCTGAAGAATCATTTCAACTGTCACTTACAAACAACTATAAGTACAGCAAATTCTGGGATGTTCCCCACCACAAGGCCACAGCCAACAACCTGTCCCATCCTTTTCAACTCTTAAACTGTAAGACCATGACATCTCCAATGTCCTTGTAAAAGTGATCCCCAGATGAATGATACTACTACTAAATGAATACCTGTCATATACTTTGCATAAAACCTTGACTGATGAATATAACATGAAAGTGAAGCATAAATGTTAGTAGTAGAGGAAAGCAGGCGTCAGAGCATTTTGTTAGTGTGGGTTGCCTACATCAAGGGCAGGTATATACTCAGGGGCAAACCTATTGTTCTCCTCTGATTGAGAGGTACTTAACCTACTGTTCTCCTTTGACTTACTGGTCCTTAAACTATTGTTCTGCTAAAAGGATCCTTCCTTTTGATTTACAGGCACTTAGCCTATTGTTCCCCAACACCCTCCCTACTCCTCCACCCCCCACCCCAGAATTTACCCTCTCACTGCTCCAGGTACACTTTCAGCTCTGACTTATTCGAATAGCCCTTCTCACTCTTGTCAGTTTGATTGACTACTTAATTTAATTGATAAATTAATTAACCTAACCCCCTCCCCTCCCCCCTCCCCTCCATTCCCCAGAAAATGGTGGGAAGTTCAAATCTCATCAGCACAATGCAACACACCACGGCTACCTCCACTAACGTAAAAAAATTGCGGGAGAATAGGCCACTTGGGCTACCTCCACTTACTTAAGCCATTCGATCGCCACCTCTTTCTAGGAATTGGCAGGGAAAGGACAGTCTGTGCTGCATAGGATGGACATAAGTCTTTATTTTGCAGGCACTCTTTATTTAAACAATTTGAGGCAGTACTGCCATCCAGTGTGTCCACTATGAGGTCTGGAGTACAACTGACCTAGTATACAGTACTGCCACCAGAGGGCATTGTCTTCCCTCCAGTGCCATAATCCAAGATGGCGGTCTGGAGGAGGAAAATGACTCAGGCTGTTCTGGGCCACTGGCCAGAGTGGTTGTGCGGTTCTAGGCGCTACAGTCTGGAGATGAGCGATCGCTACGGTTGCAGGTTCATATCCTGCCTCGGGCATGGATGTGTGTGATGTCCTTAGGTTAGTTTGGATTTATTAGTTCTAAGTTCTAGGCGACTGATGACCTGAGGAGTTTAGTCGCATAGTGCTCAGAGCCATTTGGACCATTTGTTCTGGGCAGCTTGGGAGAGGAAGGAGTGTGATTTATTGATTTTGGAACAATTTATTTGACATAGTATATTTATTACACTGATACAAAACAGTCATCCCGACATGCTTGAGGTCACAGTAAATAGTCCACAAACTACTCGTAAATAATGCAGTAGACTGAAGTGCAGAGACACAAACAACTCTAGGGCAAACATGTTCAGCACTGTACTCTGGATGTGTTAACCTAATGTTTGGCCTTTTGTCATAACTTAACTGATTGTTCTATTAAGTGGTTTTCCATGTCACTCTCATTTTCTTAAACTCTTGTACTGCCTTTCATACCAAATTTAGTAATTATTTATGTCCTTCCACCATTTTTGGGTACATTTTTCGAATTTCAAATTCCTTGAACGGCATTTCTGACGAATTCTTCTTTGTCACCCTCCCCCTTTAACTATTGTACTGTGTTTTATATAATAATTATGCAAATTAACCTAGTGTTCTGCTCCATGTCACCCATTCACACACACCCTCCCCTTAACTATCGTACTGCCAACACCATGTTGATATAAAAATTTTGTGCAAATTAAATAAATCGATATTATTCACATGTATGGGGTCGTTTTTTTTTTAATTCACAGCCTCCTACTGGTCGGTAAAATCGATGGAATATAGTTTAAACAAAAGATCGCTACTAAAAAACACAATCCCCCATTCCCTGACCACTGGACCACGCAGGACACTACCGCACACACTCCCAAGAGTCAGGGTGCACTGGCAGCCCCCGTGAAGTGACGACGCAGCCATCAGCTGCTGAACCACGCTCAGGTATCAGTTCACCCCACAAGGATGTGGCAGCGGATCCCTTTCGTACTTGGCACCCAACAAATTCCTGTCGAAATACGTTGCTGGCGCGATGACACATAGCTGTGGGTCCAGCGCTATAGAAATCTATTCCAGTGCTTCCCAGAATAGCGCAGGGTGCATTGTTCCTAGGGATCCTAGTGGGACACGCGAGCTGCATCTAGCAGTGCACATGTGGTTACCTGCCCAGCATGGCTGAAGCATCCCCGCGAAATGTTCGTCTTGCTGTTAACATATGTCTCAGAAACGTTAACCGTTCTCACCATTAAAAGACTTCATCATGTCTGTGCATGCTCGGGAAAACATTGTAAATCATAAAAGCATTGTTAGGAAAGAGAGGGCTGTCTAAGCACAGACTGGGGGTGGGGGGGGGGGGGGGGAATCAGAACAATTACATAACAGCATCCGAAGCAATATCCTACAGAAGAGAAAAATGGCAGGGATTTAAGGGATCCTACAGCTACTGGTCCTGGAGATGTCCTAATGCCACAGTGGCGGATGAGTGACGGCATCCCCATCCGAGATGGACAGTCTGCTTCAACTTGTCTTTGAACACTTGCTTTCTCAGAACTTTCTGTAGATATCTAGCTTCATCTCGTTCAAAACAGTTTGTAGATGCTCCTAAGCCCGAGCATGAAGGACATCTTGTGAATGAATGGAGCATTCTGATTGGCCTTTATTGAATTTACCCATCAAACTGCTGCTGTTGCCAGTGAGGGAGCACCATCATCCATTGTTTTCTGCAGATGAGACTTTCAGAGGCAAAAGTATTTTGTACAGATCGCCAAATTGCACTGAC
Source organism: Schistocerca americana (assembly GCF_021461395.2). Classification (NCBI taxonomy): domain Eukaryota; kingdom Metazoa; phylum Arthropoda; class Insecta; order Orthoptera; family Acrididae; genus Schistocerca; species Schistocerca americana. The sequence continues at coordinate 108,197,789 of NC_060122.1, read as the reverse complement.
AGTTAAATCCTGCAAAAGTGGCATACAGATCTCTTACTCAATTACACTGCTCTTCCCCTAAGTAAAGAAGATTGAAAATTAGAGCGTGAAACCGATCTCCAACCCGACAATATATCACCGCATACTGCATCTATGTAGTAAACATACAGTTAGAATCCTGCGCCATACAAAATCACCCCTTTTGCGTCATTCATATAGTTATCGACCGCCAGACTCTCCTACATACACAGCAAAGACAGACTGCACCGTGTATACACCTAGCTGCACTTGATATTTCCAGCAGGTGCCCAACAGGTGACCAGAGCGCCCTCAGTGGACCGAAGTCACTCGGAGAACTGTTGTACAAAGGCTGGCTCTGTCCACTTGACACAAAGACATTACTGTCTCTGGTCTCGAACTGCTTGCTTGCTTGCTTTCCTACACCAATCTCCTGGCTCTGGGATTACAAGAACATATGTATTTTTTCACATGGTTTGCCAGAATATTATACCATTTACGCAATACTTCTCGATAGCCCCAGCCTTTGTACAACAGTTCTGCGAGTGACTTTGGTCCACTGAGGGCACTCTGGTCACCCGTCAGGCGTGGATAACCGTCCGACCGCGCCAGAAATATTTAGTGCAGCGAGTATACACGGTGATGTCAGTCTTTGCGGTCGATAGCTATATGAATGACGCAAAAGGGGCGACGTTGTATGGCGCAGGATTCGAACTGTATGTTTACTACATCGACGCAGTAAGTGGTGATATTTTGTCGGGTTGGAGACAGATTTTACGCTCTAATATTCAAGCTTCCGTCCTCAGTGGCAGAGCATTGTAATTGAGTAAGAGACTGCCAGTATTTAACGATCTGTATGGCACTTTTGCCTGGTTTAACTGTCAGTGCAAAATGGTGATCTGCCACTGAAAGTCTCTTCTGCAGAAAACAATGGCGGACAGTGCTCCCACACTGGCTGCAGCAGCGGTTTGATGGGTAAATTCAATAAGGGCCAATCAGAATGCTGCATTCATTGATAAGATGTCCTTCGTGGTATGGAATAGGAGCATCTACAAACTGTTTCGAACGAGATTGAGGCTACGTGTCTACAGAAAGTTCTGAGTAAGCAAGTGTTCAAAGACAAGTTGAAGCAGACTGTTCATCTCTGCCCTCACTCATCCACCACTGTGGCATTAGGACATCTCCAGACCAGTAGCTGTAAGAACCCGTAAATCCCCGACATTAGCATTCTGTTTGTGTAATTGTTCTGATCCCCCCCCCCCCTTTCTGTGCTTAGACAGTGCTCTCTTTCCAAACAACAAGAATGCCTTTATGATTAACGGTGTTTTCCCAAGTGGGCACAGACATGATGAAGGCTTTTAGCGGTGAGAACGTTTAACGTTTGTGAGACGTATGTTGACAGCAGGACGAACATTTCATGGCAATACGTCAGCCATGCTGGGCAGGCAAGCATGCATGTCCTGCTAGAAACAGCTCGCATATCCCGTTAGGATCACTAGAAATAATGCACTGTGTACTATTCTGGCAAGCATTGGAATGGATTTCTATAGGTCTGGACCTGTAGCTCTGCATCACCGCGCCATCAGCGGTGCCTAGGTGAAAATGTATTTGACAGGGATGCCGCCGCCACATCCTTGCGTGGTGAACTGACACCTGTGTGTGGTTCAGCAGCTGACGGCCACATCGTCACTTCACGGGGGCTGCCATACTGAATCTTGAGAGTGTGTGCAGTAGCGTCCTGCATGGTCCAGTGGACAGGGAATGGCGGAATGTGTTTTTTAGTAGCGATCTTTTGTTCAATCTACATTCCATCAAGGTCACTGGGCAATAGGATGCTGCAAATTAAAGAAAACGACCACATACATGTGAAGAATATAGATATAATTAATTTGCATAAATTTTTTATATCAACATGGTGTTAGCAGTACAATAGTTAAGGGTAGGGTGTATGTGAGTGGGTGACATTGAGCAGAACAGCTGGTGAAGTGCAGAACACTAGGTTAATTTGCATAATTGCTATGTTAAACACAGTACAATAGCTTAAGGGGGTGGGTAACAAAGAAGAATGCGCCAGAAATGGCGTTCAAAAGCATGTGAAATTTGAAAAGTGTACCAGAAAATGGTGGGTGAACATAACTGATTACTTAATTTGGTGTGAAAGGCGGTACAATAGTTTCAGGAAATGAGGGTGACATGGAAAACCATTTAATGAAATAATAGGTTAAGTGTCAACAAAAGGCCGAACATTAGGTTAAGCCACCCAGAGTGCAGTTCTGAACATTGGCTTATGCAACAAGTTTGCCTCAGAGTTGTCTGTGTCTCTCCACATCAGTCTGCTGTATTATTTACAAGTAGTTTGCGAGTCTGTAGACTATTTACTGTGACCTCGAGCATGTCAGGGTGAGTGTGTTGGATCAGTGTATTAAATGTACTATGGCAAATCCGTCTCTAAATAAATTGTTCCAAAATAAATAAAGCTCATTCCTTCCTCTCTCCAGTGGGCCAGAACAGGCTGAGTCATTTTCTCCAGACCGCCGTCTTGGATTACACAACAGGAGGGATGACAGTGATCTCTGGTGGCAGTACTGTATACTAGGTCAGTTGGACTCTGGACCTCATGGTGGACACACTGAATGGCTGTACTGCCTCAAACTGTTTAAATAAAGACTGCCTGCAAAACAAAGGCTTATGTCCATCCTATCCAGCACAGGCTCAGTCCTTTTCCCGCCAATTCCTAGAAGGAGGTGGCGGTTGGATGACTTAGGTTAGTGGAGGTAGCCCAAGTGACCTATTTTCCCAACATTTTCTTAGGATAGTGGAGGTAGCCATGGTGTGTTGCATTGTGCTGATGGAATTTGAACTTCTACCATTTTCTGGTGGAGGGGGGAGGGGACAGAGTTAGTCAATCAATTTGATGGGCTATTCCAATAGTTCAGACCTGAAAGTATACCTGTAGCAGTGAGGGGGGGAGGTTGTGGGTGGGAGTGGGGAATGGCGAGGATGGAGAGGTGCTGTGCCTGTCACTCAAAAGGAAGGATCCTTTTAGCAGAAGAATAGGTTAAGGACCAGTCAATCAAAGGAGAACAATAGGTTAAGTACCTGTAAATCATAGGAGAACAATAGGTTTGCACCTGAGTGCATACCTGCCCCTGATGTTGGCAACCTGCACCATTAAACTGAGTTGATGCCTGCTTTGCTCTGCTATTAACGTTACCAACGTGATATTTCCTCCAACCTTTTAGTTCCTGCAGTAAATGAGGTGTTTAAGCTCTAGAGGGGGCAGAGTTGAATCAAGTTTCCACCTCACAGTCTTGCAAAAACAGTTTTCCATGTAGATCTTACCTTTACCTCAGTACGTTTATGTATATCGTTCACTGCACTAAATTGTGTACTGGAATTTACCTTTAAAGTATAAACTTGGGTTTGATGTAAGGGTTCACCTCCGTGTCTTATCTGTGCCGGTTGATACTCAATACGCTGTTTTGCGTCAATTCACTGCTTTGTAATAGCGCATTACGTAGAGGTGCAGGTACAGTTGATTGTGGCTATATTGATATACGTATTTACTTACGAAAAATATGTTTTTACGTTTTGCTCGAGTACTTCCAGGCCTGTGTCCCATCAGGCATTTAATTTCTGCTCCGGATTATGTAATTTATGGAGCTGCTTTTAATTTCCTATAATACGCCGGTTTTTCGGGATGTTTTTCAAGTTTCTGTTTCGTCACATATTTCAGATGAACTGGCGTGTTCCTTCATTTTGTCGTTTTATAATATATTGACATTTGGCTATAAATCCATATTCCATTTCATTCGTTTGATGAATCAGTGATGTTTCTTGTTACTCACCACACACTAATGTTGAACGTAAATATTTTTAATTACGTAATTATGTTTTGTGTTTAATTATAAATTGAGAAATTTTGCTGTCTCCCGTTGTGACAGATTTGTCGTAGCCTATGTGCTTGACTTTAGTTCTATTCATGATATTCTACAATGGATTCCGAATTTTCCGGCTGCGTTTGGTTACAGTACAAGGAAAGTAAGAGCAAGGTTTGTGTACAGGTAAGGGTATTTTGTATATGTGCGAGGTGCGTCTAAAAAGAAACAAAACTGTAACTCCGGAGATACAAAACTGTAATTGGAGATGTGTATTCGCAAACTGGGAATACGATGAAACATCAGCTGTAGAATTTATCGGGGATACGTGGAAATAATTGCCGGGGTGGTACTCGAACCCGGATTTCGTGCTCTATGTGAGCGATCGCCTTAACTGCTTGGGCTATCCACGCACGCTTCCCAGACCGATTCAAACTTCATACGTTCCTTAGCGCTCGCATATTTTCTGCAATTCTCGCACAGGTAGAGACATTATTACTATCGTCGTTTCCGCCTGGTGTGACATTTAACGCAATTTTGCAATGTCTGTATTTTCCAGTGTCTATCTGTTGCCTGAAGAACATTGCAAAGTAGTATGCACACAATGAAGATGTGACTGAGCAAAATTGCGTAGTCAACAGGGAGCGCTGTGAGTGACACCTGGAAAATTTTGCTTCACAAACACGTCACACTTACGAATAACTAGAGTCTGCACTGATGTGGAAGTGTTTTCATTGCAGTGAAGTCAGAAAGGCAACTTGGGGCAGCAAGCAGAATGGGTTAGTCTGTAACGAGCCATTGGAGAAGAACGGTTTCTTGAAACTATTCGGGGAACGATAACATCAACAAGCTATAGAAATTTGTCGATAGCATTAATACTTAGTACATATTTAGGGTAGAAACTGCCTTTCTTAGAGTTGCACTGCATCCTTTGTGAAGAAACGTAAACGATTTCTGTCGTCCAAAGCCAGAAGGAGCATAGATGTTAACGAGATGCACGACGTTGATCGTAGTGGCCATGCCCCTTGCACTTGGAAGGTATCGCACACCAGTGGCCGACAGATCCTCACATAGAAGACTGGCAATCCCACTGCCTCTGGGGAACGCATGTGAGACACAAGCCGCATATCCAAAGAAACCGGGGAAGCTTGCTACATAGACTTCTTGTAAGAACACAACCTCTATATCTGCTGCAGGGAGTATTTGTTGCCGGCCGAAGTGGCCGTGCGGTTAAAGGCGCTGCAGTCTGGAACCGCAAGACCGCTACGGTCGCAGGTTCGAATCCTGCCTCTGGCATGGATGTTTGTGATGTCCTTAGGTTAGTTCGGTTTAACTAGTTCTAAGTTCTAGGGGACTAATGACCTCAGCAGTTGAGTCCCATAGTGCTCAGAGCCATTTTTTTTGAGTATTTGTTGGAGCAAGGTCAACTTATGTTGCATCAAGACTATATTAATAGTGGCTAGACAGAAGGTCTGTGGTCTATGACCACCAGCTGGAGGTATTGTCATAGCAGACAAGAGGGAGAGAGAAAATCCGTGATCTTCACAACCTGCATCTGCAGTAAACGGAGCTGGTGGTCGGAGGTGGTAGATGAATGCCATGACTCTCCATCTCCCCCATCATCAGCATTCTCAAAGTTATCAGCCCATGGGACAAGAGATGGCATTGGTCTGAGTGGTGACTCAACATTCCCTACATCGTGGGCTGCCATGTCAATGGTTGGCGCGGTAGGATCCCCTTTCTGGCTGTCTGATGCCAGCATCTGGCTAGAGGGGGGGGGGGTGATCTGATGCCAGTAGCATGACCAAGGTGAGGAAATGGTCATTCAGTACCGTCCTTCAGCGTGTCTTCCGAATCAGAATCACAAGGTAACTGCTGTTTATGGACATGGACATCTGGGTTGGTGCGTAGTGGACATTCTGTTGCTGCCTCATTATTTGTAAGGAAGGTCGATATCGGCACAACCCTAGCATCTTCTTCTGAGATAAACCTACGGACAACTGGATGCCTGTGGAGGCAGTAAACGTCGTCGAAGTCGTCGAAATTTCTGAGGTTGTGAGGTGTTGCCCTCTTGCAGGTGCAATTTCCTTCAGCACATTGTTCCTTTAAATTCCCACCGAGGGCAGTGTGGGAGGCTTGACTTAAAGTAGAGGGAGAATCGTGGCCTGCGAGGCTATGACAACATCCTGTGGAGGAGAGCTCGTAAGATGATGCTGAAGGCACGTCGACCTTACATGTTCTTCTTGCCCATAGATGGAGCACACTTGGGGTTGGCTGTCATACATCATAATGGCACGACATCCACCTATGGTCAGGTTTGATGTTTCGAGAGATCGATTTTCACCTGACATACTCCGTTGTAGGCCTTGGACGTTTCGAAAGTTTGCCATTTTTCCGCCATATGGCCGATCACATTGCCATTCGATCGAAAAGATGCCATGACAACATCTTCTAGCACCTCAAAGGAAGCTCAAATACTCACAGCGTCCATCTGACAAGCCCCACGTGGTCCACCGTGAAGGCTACGATATGACCATTGGAATGTCTGAACTTAGAGGTTTCGATGTACTTGTTGTGCATGTCAGTGCACATGGCTGCAGAAATCATCTTTACATGAACGGTGTTGAATCCTCTTTCAGTTGGTCCTGAAGGTATTGCTCTACTTCGTAAGCACGTGGTTAAGCATGGTCTGGTTGAAAAGTGGTCTTTATACTGTCATGCCTATATGGTTGTGCAACAGTGCACTGAATGCAAAAACAAGAATAACCCTTAAGTGACAAGGAAATAAACAGAAAGTACTCAAAGATGGTTCCACAGGCAAGCTGCAGCAGACACTGCTAAAAGCCGACTGTGGTGTGGAAGTACCCACTGAAAATTGAGTGACTTGATTAAAAAAGAAAAGAGGTTCTCTGCTGCATCGCTGGGAAATATTGCCTGTTCAAAAAAAGTGCCACATACTCTTACATGAGGTAAGAAGGTAAACTCTGATATTCTGACACAAAGTAGTAGACCACCAATAGAAAATCGTATACAAAATAACCTCACTAGAATAATAATCTGAGACACAAAAATAGCATTAAATTTCCTGGGAAATATTACCCACAGTCCCCAAATTTGTATCTACTACAAAAATGTGGAAGGGAAAGTAACTATTTTTCCTAAGATTTCCTTGAGAAAATAAGGGAAACGAATTGATTTATGAGAAAAATGATTTATATGTATATATAAATCTTTTAACTTTTTTCTTTTCCAAGAAACATTTTGGACATCCATCAAGATTCTGTAAGAATTTAGTGAGATGTGGCTCATTTAAGAAAAAAGTTTTGTAAAAATTGAACTAAATTTCTTATAATATTTGAACACTTTTCAGTCGCTGGCCTCATATTGCCTGAACGTCCATAATGAATAAAACGCAAAATATCACCCATAATCAATAGCAGTCGTGCAGAGCTATCGATTTCATGCTCATTTTTGTTGCTGTCCATTCATAGTGAACTGATTTTTTCCTGTATGATCTTTGCTATCGATTTGATGCTCTTTGTTTCCTGTTCATTTGTAGAGCACAGATATCGATTTTGTGCTCATTTTTTTCTGGTGTTCATTTAAATCTCAGTGCTTTCTTCCCTCTATGATTCTTTGTTATTCATATTTGCTATCGATTTGATTCTAATGTTTGGTTTCTGTTGAATTATAATACAGAGCTATCGATCTCAGGTTCATTTCTTTGCTGTTAATTTATAATGCAGTGCTTTTTTCCTGTGATTTTTTGGTTTTTACCTTTTGTAAGAAATGTATAGATTAAATATCTAATGTTTGCCTATAGAAATGAAAACCATTTTGTAAATTATCTAACTTTTCTTCCATTTCAAATAATTTTGCTCTGCTCAGAAAATATCTTGCTAAAGCATAAATAGGTTTTCTATAATGATGATAATTCTCATTTTCTGATTCCCAAAATATTATGTGTTTCTTATATTTCTTAATTTTGTCTTGATGACTAATTAATAGACAACTATCTTCATTTTTTTTCAAATTCTTCTCAAAATGTTCCTGATTTTTCTTTCCTTACTGATGTAATAATGTGGCAGTAAGTTACATCTTCTTGGAATTTTTTATTATCAATTTTAACAACTTTAGAGGTTCCATTCTAAATTTAAACATTTATTCATTATGATATCTGTATTTAATTAGCAAAATTTTTAATTAGATAAAACCTTAATTTCTTTATTAAATTTTTATTCTATATAAATGAATAAAATTTCTACTGTTATTTACCCATTGTGTGAACAAGAAAGAAAATTTCATAACCAGATCAACATGACACATAAAAATTTACCTTTGAAAAGTGGTTGTGTTTATTGTATGAAAAAGAAACCTTATATGTTTAGTTAAAATCATTTAGAGCCAAGCAAGAAACATTTGTTTGTAAAATTTGAAAAAAGTACTACATTAGTATAACAATTTATGAAGCACAAATATGATTTAAACCTCTCAAAGAAAGACAATATACAAAAGAAAGAAAGTGTTCAGAATGTGCTAAGAATTATATTTGTAAAAAATGTTCAACAGATTATTATCAAAAATATAATAGAAAAATCTGAATATGTTTGTGGTAGGATTGTTTCCAGAGTTAATTTAAGAGAACATCTAAAACACAATACCATGAGAAAACACCGCAAGTTTAAAATGTTGTTTATTTTATTAAATTGTAGTATCCCCAAGGTAATGTGTGAATCCCATCTTTTAACATATATTTTTTATTATCATCTCCACCTAAAACAAATTAATTGCACTGAATGGTGTACACCTCACGTTTTTATGATTTGCTCAAATTCACTGTTCTATATTGATTCACTTTATCATCCAAACACTTTTTTAATTGTCAAAAGTACTTTCACTCTTAACTACAAATGTCTTCACTCATTTAGATTTCTTATCTTCTTTATTATCTATTCTATAAGAACCCCTCTTTGGTCTCAAACTATCATGTTGTTCCACAATCCTGCAACAATTTTTATTTTTCCTTTTTTTAGAACCTTCTTGTTAACTTCAGAAATATTGTATCCACTATCTTGGGTATAATCATTCTACCAAATTCATTCAACATTGTCCTTGTGTCATTGTAGGAATCTTCATTTCTTATATCATATATAAAGGAATCAATATCCATATAACATATTCTATATTTTCTCCATATTTTGGTTTCCATAATATTACAGCAAAAATCTGTGTGTTTCCAATGTCTAAAACACTCATTCTAATTTATATGGGCTTACTGAACAAAATTTCTGTTTTCTACATATGGACTGCTACTAGATTTTCTGAAAATATGGTTGTGTGATCATAATTTGGTTTTGAAACATATTTTATATTTTTTACGATTTGTCATTTTTACATTCTGTCAGTTTCTAATATTCTCTATCATTTTTCCAAACACTGATTTATTCATTAACTAATAACTTTTTCAAAATCATTTTGAGCTTTCTGTCTCATTTCTGTATTCAAATACATACATTAATTAACCAATGAGATCGATTAAATTTTAAGACTCTATGAATTTTTTAAAAAATTTAATCCTTGGTCTAGATAATGTTTAAGATTTCTGTAATGCAAAACATATTTTTCTTTAGTTTTGAAAGTTGTTAGTAATTTATCTCCTCCTTCAGGTGCAAAAGCCAAATCATTATGTAAATCATGCCATTGTTTTATATTTTCTATGTCTACTTCAAATATGTATTCATACTCAGATTCATCCAGAATTTCCCTTATTGTTTTAGGAGTGAAATACTTTGCATCCTGCCAATCAAATCCTCCAGTGGCATACATTGTGACATTGCCCATCCGCATAAGTTGTTTATGTCTAAATTTATAGAATAGTTCGAGTTTTTGCTAGGATCATTATTTTGCACATTCTTATTATAAGCTTTTTCATATTGTTTAATGCTTTGCGAAGTCCACCCATGAATTCCTTTCTAAAGCATTAAAATAATATCATAATTTAATAACTGTAGTTCAATTTTAGTCGTTTTTAGCATAGCATTCCATGATAGGGCTCGTGTTGTCAAATACAATGAAAGATCAGGTTTATAAGCATTAATACATGTAATCTCAAAATTTTCAAGTATGTCTGTTAATATTAGTACATCTGACTTGTTATAGAGCTTTGTATAATTTGTGTGGATATATTCATCAGTTATGTGTGATTTGTTGGGTCTAGAATGAGATCATTTCTTTTTGGCCAATTTTGTCTCTTTTAATTACTCTTCATAATCTATGTATTCATATGAGAAAATGTATATCTTAAACATTTAATCTAGTTGTTCATCTTTAAAGTGTTTCGATGTCTCTTTAAATTGTTCCTTTTTGAGATCTGAAGTAAGTTTATCAATACTAAAGGCATAAATTTTAATGTGTCTAAAGTCTTAATTTTTTTAGTAAACAAGATGTATTTTTCTTCATCGTTGGAAACTGCATCTAAACTGCTTTTATCTGTCGGTAATTCTTTTATGAACAAGGAATATTATATACGGCTAAACTGTGGATATGCATTAGAAGAAAAGAATGATTTTTATAATTAATATTGCAGATTATGTTAGTCGCACTTTTAAATTTTCCGGTAAAATACGTTTCTGTCTTAGTAAATTTCTCTTTAGAAATATATATTTTTGATTTTATAAATTTTTATTTACTCTCTTTGGTTGTTATAGTGCAAACATTTTGTTTGTACAGCTCTTTGGTTCCCTGCATTCTTGTTTAAGCATTTCTACAAACATTTTTGGAGTATCTTCACCCATATATACACTATGTGATCAGAAGTTTCCTGACACCTAGCTGGAAATGACTTACAAGTGCGTGGTGCCCTCCATCGGTAATGCTTGAATTCAATACGGTATTGGCCCACTCTTATCGTATATGACAGCTTCCACTCTCGCAGGCATACGTTCAATCAGGTGCTGGAAGGTTTCTTGGGGAATGGCAGCCCATTCTGCACAGAGTGCTGCACCGAGGAGAAGTATCACAGTCGGTCGGTGAGGCCTGGCACGAAGTCGGCGTTCCAGAACATCCCAAAGGTGTTCTGTACGTGTGACACGTGCGTCATAGTGTGAGTGTGGAATGGCACGGCAGCTGGGAACGTACTCCAAGGTACGCCTGACAGTACAATTCTTCTTGGCAAAACCACTAAATTGGAGACAGATTCACCTTGAAATTTTGTAGCTGCACGGAGCAAATGCAATGTCATGTCCAGTCGTATTAAAACAGTGCCAACAAATTTACCGAGGCTGGACAAACATGGCTGATTCCTCATCTGAAAGAAAGGCCATAGAAATCGGCCAGCAACAGTGTCCAGGCAATCGACAACCTAAGAGAATGTCTGGGGAGAAAGAGGTTGTCCAGCGATTAGGAGGCTCACACAGCAATTATGACCGAGAGGCGGATTTCAATAGTGGAGGAATTGAACGATAGGTGGAAATGTTACAATCACATGCAGTACAATCAACTGTAGCGTCCGCCAGTAGTTCCGCGATTCTCACCTGCAAAACACTTAGAAGATGCGACAGATCTACTAAAAAGACTGCCTGCACTAAGCTTGTCCGTCCTGCTGTGCGGTCTGGAGTCGTTACCAGACAGGATTAACGGAGTACACCGAGAAAGTTCAAGGAAGAGCAGCACATTTGCATGATCGCGAAATAAGGGAGAGTGCGTCACGGACATGACACAGGATTTGGGGTGGACATAATTGAAACAAAGGCGTTTTTCGTTACGGCGGAATCTTCCCTCGAAATTTCAATCACGAACTTTCTCTTCCGAATGCGAAAATATTTTGTTGAAGCCGACCTACATAGGCAGAAACGATCATCAAAGTAAAACAAGGGAAATCAGAGCTTGCACGAAAAGTTATAGGTGTTCGTTTTTTCCGCATACTGTTCGGGAGTGGACTAATAGAGAATTATCGTGAATGTGGTTCGATGAACCCTCTGCCAGGCCCTTAAGTGTGATTTGCAGTGTATCATTGTAGATGTAGATGTAATGCGCTACGGCCACTAGCCAACTGAACTGTAAGGAGCTGTTTTTAAGGAGTATTATATCACAGAGTACATTCAGGTACAGTCAATATCTCTTTGAGAAGTGTGGTGTCACCGCCAGACACCACACTTGCTAGGTGGTAGCTTAAATCGGCCGCGGTCCATTTAGTACATGTCGGACCCGCGTGTCGCCACTGTGTGATCGCAGACCTAGCGCCACCACAAGGCAGGTCTCGAGATACGGACGAGCACTCGCCCCAGTTGTACGGACGACATTGCTAGCGACAGTACGGAAGAAGCCTTCCTCTCATTTGCCGAGAGACAGTTAGAATAGCCTTCTGCTAAGTCCATGGCTACGACCTAGCAAGGCGCCAATTGTAACAGTGCATGTATCTTACGAGTCTCATTTGTATAGTCAAGAGAGATGTATCACAAGGAGTGAATAAAGTTAAGTATATTCCAGCTACGTACATTTCTTGCTACCATTCAATAGTTATCCTGTTCCAGACTTCACGCCCGTCTGCGTTAGATAGCGTGCCTATCGGCCCCCTCAAAATAACAGTGTCGGCACTTCTGTCGACACATCAAGAAGGAACAAAAGCTGCAGTAGAAGAACGTTAACACTGAGAACGTATACCTGCATGTAGTCAACGGGCTTTTGGTGGTCTGACGCGGTCCTCTACGACTTCCTCTCCCGCGCCAGCCTCTTCATCTCAGAGCAGCCTGTGCACCTGACGTTCTCAATTATTTGTTGGACGTATTCCAACCTCTGTCTTCCCCCACGGTTTTTCCCACTGTAGCTCCCTCTAGAACAATATTATTGTCTTAACACACTTACCCTACTAGTTCGTTTTCCATATACACGGTGTTCAAAAAAGCGTCATGTATCCCTACAAGAGATAGTTCTGGTGAAAATTAGAACAATTATTCCTGCAATGATATGTCCAAAAACCTGTACCTTCTGTGACATGGGCCAGTCTGTCCCCTTACTATCTGTTTGTTATGCTGTTTGTTATGTAGAAGAAGACAATGCAGGTATTGCTGCATGTTGTTAGCCTGCATCCTAACGCATCCCTTGGCAGTTAATCATGCACTCTTTTAGATTTACCTGGCTTCATTTGGATAGCATCACATACATTGATCATCTCTCCTGTAACGTCTGCACATTGTCGATGGGCTGGACATAAACTATTGGTTTCAGGTAACGGAGTCAGCTTCGGTAAACTCAATGCGTCACTCATCAAACGTTGCAGTAACTCACTGTCGCGCGATCCGCAGAAAATGGCTTGGTGCCCCGCTGTGCATAAAACACAGTCGTCGTCTTTTTGCTATGGTATGTTTTCCAATAGCACTCGTAGTTCATGGCACAGTACTTGATGATACATAACACTTGTTAATCTGTTTGGTAAAGTGTATGCCACCAAGAGTCTGTCAACGACATTTCATGTTATATATTGATACTAAAGCCATTCTGATGCCTCACCCCCAAGGTTGCTTGACGATTTATATTACAGCCATGCAGATACGTGCAATGAACTGGAGCTGTGAGATGGCCTTCACCAAGCTGCAAGCTATTAGTCACACGTAAAATGACCTATATACAGGGTGGTCCATTGATCGTGACCGGGCCAAATATCGCACGAAATAAGCGTCAAATGAAAAAACTACAAAGAACGAAACTTGACTAGCTTGAAGGGGGAATACCATATGGCGCTATGGATGGCCCGCTAGATGGCGCTGCCATAGGTCAAACGGATATCAACTGCGTTTTTTTAAACAGGAATCCCCGTTTTTATTACATATTCTTGTAGTACGCAAAAAAATGAATGTTTTAGTTGGACCACTTTTTTCACTTTGTGATAGATGGCGCTGTAATAGTCACAAACATATGGCTCACAATTTTAGACGAACAGCTGGTAACAGGTAGGTTTTTTAGATTAAAATACAGAACGTAGGTACGTTTGAACATTTTATTTCGGTTGTCCCAATGTGATACACGTACATTTGTGAACTTATCATTTCTGAGAACGCATACTGTTACAGCGTGATTACCTGTAAATACCACATTAATGCAATAAATGCTCAAAATGATGTCCGTCAACCTCAATGCATTTGGCAATACGTGTAACGACAGTCCTCTCAACAGCGAGTAGTTCGCCCTCCGTGATGTGGTATCGATAGCAACGATGCCACGGATAGTTTCTCAAGTTGGCACTATGAGACACCGAGGACAGCGAACTCTAGCCGGAGCGGGAGAGCTCTACCAGCTCCGTTACAGACTTTGCCATTTGATCAAGAGCAGACGGCCGGGACACTTGGCTTCAGCTTCGCACCTCAGGGCAAAGTTATGTAATACTCTTGTTGCTAAAGTAAAGGTGATTTCAATTCACTCTGCAGTACCGAGAGATTTTCACCTTTTCCTGCTTCTACCCACGCGCCGCCTTCCAGGCGGGATACAAAACGTAATGTTCGCACGTGCATTAACGATGTGCTGACGCATGTTGTCAAGCGTTGTCGGTGGATCACGATAGCAAATGTCCTTCAACTTTCCCCACAGAAAGAAATCCAGGGACGTCAGATCCGTTGAACGTGCGGGCCGTGGTATAGTGCTTCGACGACCAATCCACCTGTCATGAAATATGCTATTCAATACCGCTTTAACCGCACGCGAGCTATGTGCCGGACATCCATCATGTTGGAAGTACATCGCCACTCTGTCATGCAGTGAAACATCTTGTAGTAACATCTGTAGAACATTACGTAGGAAATCAGCATACATTGCACTAATTAGATTGCCATCGATAAAATGGGGGCCAATTAGCCTTCCTCTCAAAATGCCGCACCATACATTAACCCACCAAGGTCGCTGATGTTCCACTTGTCGCAGCCATCGTGGATTTTCCGTTGCCCAATAGTGCATATTATGCCGGTTTGCGTTACCGCTGTTGGTGAATGACGCTTCGCCGCTAAATTGAACGCATGCAAAAAATCTTTCATCTTCCCGTAATTTCTCTTGTGCCCAGTGGCAGAACTGTACACGACGTTCAGAGGCGTCGCCATGCAATTCCTAGTGCATAGAAATATGGTACGGGTGCAGTCGATGTTGATGTAGCATTCTCAACACCTACGTTTTTGAGATTCCCGATTCTCGCGCAATTTGTCTGCTACTGATGAGCGGATTAGCCGCGACAGCAGCTAAAACACCTACTTGGGCATCATCATTTATTGCAGGTCGTGGTTGACGTTTCACATGTGGCTGAACACTTCCTGTTTCCTTAAATAACGTAACTATCCGGCGAACGGTCCGGACACTTGGATGATGTCGTTCAGGATACCGAGCAGCGTACATAGCACACGCCCCTTGGGCATTTTGATCACAATAGCCATACATCAACACGATATGGACCTTTTCCGCAATTGATAAACGGTCCATTTTAACACGGGTAATGTATGACGAAGCAAATACCGTCCGCACTGGCGGAATGTAACGTACTTAAAAGTTTGTGACTATTACAGCGCCATCTATCACAAAACGAAAAAAGTGGTCCAACTAAAATATTCATATTTCTTTACGTACTACACGAATATGTAATAAAGAATGGGGGTTCCTATTTTTAAAAAACGCAGTTGATATCCGTTTGACTTATGGCAGCGCCATCTAGTGGGTCAACCATAGCGCCATCTGGTTTCCCCCTTCAAGCTAGACAAGTTTCGATCTTTGTAGTTTTTTCGTTTGACGCTTATTTCGTGAGATATTTGGCCCGGTCACTATCAATGGCCGCCCTGTAGAGATAAGTTACTGGAAGATAGTTTTAATCTTTGAGGGCTAGCAACAATGGACATGAGGGAAGGGATGGCAGGGAAAGAGAGAAGGAGACATATGATAAAGCACAAAATTATGTAATGAGGAAAAACTGTAGCGTCGGTGGGTGGGAAATGAGCAGAACAACAAACGCAAATTTGCTTTAGTGCCTGACAGAAGGAAAACTGTTTAACTTTTGGGGAACCGTTATGAAGGTGACAGGGAAAAGTATATCAGCTTTTTCCACAAAGCAACAGCGCAATTAATTGTACGCACAGCTTGTTACAGAGTCAGGCGCCAGCAACAGAGGCTGGGGTGCTAGATGAGAGAGACATTGTGTTCCGAGTGTGATGCGGTGACAGGTACTTCACATCTGATGCTTCTGCACTGGACACCGATGAAGTACACACAGCTCGAGGTAGTCTCGTAACTTGTCTGGCCGCAACCAACCTAACTGAAAGTATGAAGCACGGCCAGTGTCATACGGACATGACGATGCACCGGCGTTGTTCTCTATACACGGTGTTTCCGTAAGAGAGAACAACAATTTAATAGGACATAGAGTTTGCTGATGATGCTTTGGTGTACTGTAAGCTGTCGAAGTTGAGTGACTGTAGGAAGATACAAGACGACCTAGATGAAAATTTCCAGTTGGTGTGATGAATGGCAGCTAGCCCTGAACGTGGAAAAATGTAAACTAATGCGGATGAATGGGAAGATGAAACGTGTAATGTTCGGATACAGTATCAGTAGTGTCCTGCTTGACACAGCCAAGTCGTTTAAATACCTGGGCGTAACGTTGCAAAGCGGTATAGGTGAAACGAGAATATGAGAACATTGATAGGGAAGACGAATGGTCGACTTCGGTTTATTGGGAGAATTTTGGGAAAGAGTGGTTCATTTATAAAGGAGACTGCGTATAGGACGCTGGTGTGACCTGTTCTTGAGTATTGCTTGTGTGTTTGGGATCCGTGCCAGGTTGGATTGAAGGAAGACATCGAAGCAATTCAGAAACTGGCTGCTAGATTTGTTGCCGGTACGTCCGAACAACACGTAGATGTTACGGAGATGCTTCGGGAATTCAAATGAGGTTCATGGAGGGAAGCCGATGTTCTTTTCGAGAAACACTATAGAGAAAATTTATAGATCCGGGATTTGAAGCTGACCGCCTAACAATTCTAATGGCGCCAACATACATTAGGCGTAAGGGCCACGAAGATAAGATAGAGAAAGTAGGGCTCATCTGAAGCCATACAGACAGTCGGTTAAAGGCGCTGCAGTCTGGAACCGCGAGACCGCTACGGTCGCAGGTTCGAATCCTGCCTCGGGCATGCATGTTTGTGATGTCCTTAGGTTAGTTAGGTTTAACTAGTTCTAGGGGACTAATGACCTCAGCAGTTGAGTCCCATAGTGCTCAGAGCCATTTGAACCATTTGAACAGACAGTCGTTTTTCCCTCGCTCTATTTGCGAGTGGAACAAGAAACGGAATGACTAGAAGTGGTACACGATACCCTCCACCACGCACCGTACTGTGGCTTATAGAGTTGCAGATATACATTGCAATAGTCGGGTTTCGGCTGAAAGAGTGATCGCACAATCACAAACACAACCACAGTCACAATTTCACATCTTGCGAAAACACGTTCCGAAACGTTTTAAGGACATAGGGGCAAGCGCAAATCTTCCTTCGTGTGGCAATCAGCTGAAATGCTCGTAAAAAGATAGACGCAAGTTGTTGACTATTTCTCGATAAGGTATCGCAATACCTTGATGAGATACTGGTAGAACAGGTATTATTCGATGGGGAACTTTCACAACCACCGATGCGGGTAGACACAGCCGGTGTGTGTGTGTGTGTGTGTGTGTGTGTGTGTGTGTGTGTGTGTGTGTGTATGCATGCTCGGGTATCGCGGCCCGCTGTGCAGCGGGAGCCGGTACACTGCCCCCGGCGCCGCCCCCGGCGCCGCCCCCGGGCGCTCACCTGCGGTTTGCCGCCGTCCCCAGTAATGCAATCGCTGCCCGCCCGTCCAAACAGACGAGCCACGGCCTCTCTGTTGTCAAAACCGCGGATAATACCGTTTATCACATCACAGGTAGTAATTACTTTCCGCTCAAATTCCGTATTTATTAATTAATTTATCGCCTCTGTAATCAACTCCCAAACGCTATTGCATCACAGGAGTAAATTTAATACGCTGTTAATTAATATATAAATCCATTAACTTTTTTCATATTACAGTATTTTTGTGGTGCGATGTATGACCATCGACAAAAAGAAAAAGACAGAAAATGTCATCATTAAATAATTTTTATACCCTGATCCCTGAAACTTTAATAGAATAACTTTGATGATACTTAACGTCCTTCGTCATGGATTATCTTCTGAGCATATTGAGACTATACCCCCTTCAGTAAATTTTCCGTGGCGCCTTTGTCCATTATTTACCGAAGATGTGAAGTGCATTAAAACTGTGCAAGAAACTTGCCGTATCTCTGTCGCCCGGAGGTCTACACCCTACGCGGTCTACTATTCGTGACTCCAGCGACCAATAAGAGACACCAGCGAGCTGCCCCATGGGCCTGGCCGCAGACTTCAAGCGTCTGAGCAGCTGCGAGACAGATCAAATCGTGCTGCGCTAGAGCCTCTGCCTCAGTTACACCCTTGTGACCCGCCTGCTTACTGTCTACCCTCTGGACTACGTTTCTGACTGCTGTACTACGAAGTATTGGCGGATGTTCTGGACCCTGGACTATCCCAATTATTCTCTTGGCGTGTTCTACAATGTACGACGACCCGGCGCAGATTGGAATTGTGAATTATCAAGTGATAACAGTAGAGGAAGAAGTAAAAATGCGGAATTGGTGTATTAATATGGAATACTATGATTTCTCGCCTTGTAAGTGTTGCACTGTAGTTAGTTGCTTAAAAACTAAGTTCAGAAACTGTAGACTGAAACTTCCTGGCAGATTAAAACTCGGGACACTTGCCCGCGAAAGGCATAGGTTCCGAGTTCGAGTCTCGGTCCGGCACACTGTTTTAATGTGCAGGGAAGTTTCATATCAGCGCACACTCCGCTGCAGAGTGAAAATATCATTCTGGAAGAATCCCCCAGACTGTGGCTAAGCCATGTCTCCGCACTATCCTTTCTTTCAGGAGTGCTAGTTCTGCAAGGTTCGCAGGAGAGCTGTAAAGTTTGGAAGGCAGGAGTCGAGGTACTGGCAGAAGTAAAGCTGTGAGGACGGGGCGTGAGTCGTGCTTGGGTAGCTCAGTTGGCTAGCCGGCACGGTAGCTCAGCGTGTTCGGTCAGAGGGTTAGCTGCCCTATGTAATAAAAAAACAGAGTAAATCGATCAACAGCGAACTTAAACGGATGTCTTACGACGTCCGCCCCGAGCAGACAGAAAGTTTCGTGGCTGTGAGTGTTCTTCAAACCTTAATTTAAAAGAGCGGCCTGTTTGACCGATATAATATTTGTCACAGTTACTGCTCTCAGTCCTGTATACTCCAGAGCCATCAAATTTATCATAGTTCCCTTTCAGTTTAGGTTTTATTCATAGTTTTAGATTGTTATTAACCTGGAAGCCACATCTCACATCAGACTTTTTAGAACATTTTTCTATTTGCAGGGACATTTTGCCTTTAAATTTCATAGGAATGGTTTTCATTCTATCTTTGCGGTTCTCTTTTGTGTGTGGCCGGCTGAGACAGGAATCAATGGGTTTAGGGTGACAGGTATATACCTGTTAAACCCTCATATTTTCACGTATGCGGATTTCATTGACAGCAATGAAGGAATAATTAACGATTTATCTAGTGATCCAGTCAATGAACAATCTGCATGAGCGATGGCCTCCAAAAGTGGAAAGGCCAATGTTGAAGTCGAGGGCGGATCATCTGGTGCCACATCTGAAAGTACATCTTCACAAATCTCACCCATTGGACAAATAAGGAAGAGGCCAGGAATGATGGGAAGAAAAGCAGGTCCTTCAGCGATCCTAACCTTGTCTCCATACAAGAGATCTCTTGAAGTATCGGCGACAGCAACAAGAGACGAAGAAACAGAGGCGACCAAAGCCTAGGAACCGGGAATAATCTGATTCTGAGGATGATGTTTCTAGTGTGAGAGATGATTCGTCCACCCTTTGTAGCGTTCTGGACAACAGTGAACCCACTAATGAAGATGGCAATTGTCTCTTTTACTCAGGTAAATTTTCGCAGAAGAAGCCAGGGGAAGAATGGGTAATGTGCCTAATGTGCGAAATGTGGGCGCACAGTAAATGTAAAGGACGATACGTGTGTGGCTTCTGCTGGTGAAATTTCTTCGAGTAAGGAATTTAATAACTGAAAATGTTACAGTTCATGTGTTTTTCTATTGTGCTGTTATGCTTTATAGTGTTTTCTTCGACAGTGAATTATTAGATTTTCCATTATTTGTTTTAACTTTAAAGAGCTTGAAACGGATGAGTATTCCATGGTTGTACCCTATAATCTAAGGTTCTAGAAATGTAAAACTCTGTGTTCAGCCTAATTTAGAAATATTCCTAATGTAGTATGTATTCGAAATTATAGCAACATTAAAATATATTCCAAAGTATGTGCTACAGGCATTTTGTCTGCTTAATGTAAGAAACTGAGAAATTTATGAACGAAAAACAAAATGGTATTCCATATTTGTATCACTATCTCCAGTATGTTTGAAAGGTGGCTACACTGAGCCACAGCGCCACAGATTGCGCCAAAGAGTATTATTCAGCCGCCTCCACTGGCAGTGTTTGTTGAGATGTGGTAGTGGAGTGTGCTTATTGAGAAGTAGCAGTAGGCAGTGTTGGTTGAGATGTGGTAGTGGAGAGTTCTTATCGAGAAGTCGTGGTGGAGAGTGCTTGTTGAGATGTTGCAGTAGCGAGTCGTAGTTGAGAAGTTGCGGTAGTGAGTGCTTGTTCAGAACTTGTAGTATTAATTAATTAATTAAGTCCCCAGCAACTATAAAACCTACGAAACAACAAAACACAAGTGTAGCTGTTCTGTGTGTGGAAGTGTGATTCAACGTACACATCTGGCACGGTTCTTCCTCAATAAGACCAGATATTTTAAACACCATTTATACTGAAGTAATAAAAAAAACAGAAATACTATAATTGCACATAGAAACCAGAAATACAGTCTAATACAAGAACACGAGCCAGATGCTTTGCTGACTGAACCTGTGTCCAAGAGGCATTATTATTTAAGACATTGAAATAATGCAAAAAAAAGGAATTTTTTACCTTCATATATATTGACGAAAAGCACACTCTGATCATTACAGCATCCCCAATCCAACAACATCTGGTGTCTAGCCCATTAAAACAATACTACAAGTTCTGAACAAGCACTCACTACCGCAACTTCTCAACTACGACTCGCTACTGCAACATCTCAACAAGCACTCTCCACCACGACTTCTCGATAAGAACTCTCCACTACCACATCTCAACCAACACTGCCTACTGCTACTTCTCAATAAGCACACTCCACTACCACATCTCAACAAACACTGCCAGTGGAGGCGGCTGAATAATACTCTTTGGCGCAATCTCTGGCGCTGTGGCTCAGTGTAGCCACCTTTCATGTTGCATCATAGTAGGTTTTGCAGTGGATACCAACCTCGTAGCAGTAGTTGTGTGAGGATCAGTCTTAAGACTGAAGAGCACAAAAATCAACAACGCGACACCATCGTCCGCAAAAGAACTGAAACTCGCAGAAGATATGAATGTAACCTTGTACACTTACACACCGTCGGCAGGTATGTAAATGATCACCAGTCTAATTCTGTTTGATAGTTCAACGACCACCAGAGAATATTAGTGTTGTTGTCGTTTGGTATTGTTACTAGGAGGTAGGGTAATAAGGGGGTTGGACAGCACGAGATGTTGACTGGTCTCTGTGAAGGACATGGAACTGCGTCATACTCACGTGTCACCACCTGGGAGAGTTTGAAACAGGCCTCACTGGGGGTGTGCAATTGGCCAGCTCGTCGGGTCGTGCGGTGTCCAGATTTGTGGGACATTCTAATATGACAGTGGCTCGATATTCAGGACTGGTATACTTCTCGACGACGTTCTGGTTGACCACATCTGGCCATCACAATGGAGAATCTTTGTATTGTGCTCTGTGCACATCATAACCTCATGGCATCTGCACCTGCCGTCTGAGAACACGTAGTGGATTGCCTACAGCCTTCTGGTCATCTCGCTCCATTGGTCACGGGCTAACAGCAGTCGGGCCAGGAAATTACCGTCCTATGCGTAGGGTGCTGGGAGCACCACAACAAGGACGGCTGCTTTTGGAATGATGCCGTGTTTGAGAAGCATGGACTGCCGATGAACGCCGTCGCCTTCTGTTCAGCGATAAACCGCGGTCCTGCACTACGCCTAATGACCATCATGAGTGAGTGTGGCAGTGAGCTGGGGAGAGCTGCCATTCTTCCAATGTTTTGGAGAATGGCAGCAGCGCTGCTCGTGGCGCTGTGGTGTGAGGACCCAACAGGTATGACTTTAGTCACGGCTGCTAATGACTGAGGGAACGCTGAAGGGATAACAATGCGTCAGGCATATACCGCATCCTCATGTGTTACCTCCTGTAACAGTTAAGGTCTACAGATCCGTCGCCAAACATGTGACGGACCAGCTGGGGCGTCAGTTCCGTTCCGCTGCCAGTATTCACATTACGGAGGGCCAGTTACATCTGTTATGGAAAAGGTTTCCTCAAGAGAGGGTACAAGGGCTGTATGACATCCTTTGCAACACAATCAATGTGTGCACCTGGGCACGGATGGTACAACGCCACACTGGTAAAGTGGTCTCATGCTGTCAGCTTCTTTGTATAGTTGAGTTGATATTGTAATTACTGAATTGTAGGGCTGTTTATAAATCATCGATATATCGTTATCTTCTTCCAAAAAGTAACGATGAATATTGGCGATATTATCTCCCTGAGATATCGATATCCAGTGTCGATATTTTTATTTTATATTATTTTTTCCACAATATTCGGTAAATATTTGAAGCTGAAGTTAAAATCTTCTGGGTTATTAGGTCACATAATGTTTCTTCTAAAATGTCCGATGTTTCGACCCCTCTGCTGGGGTCTTCCTCAGGATCTTTTGGTGTCCACTACTGCTAGAACACCAAAAGATCCTGAGGAAGATCCCATTTTACAAGAAACATGACGCGGCCTAATAACCCAGAAGATTTTAACTTCAGTGACAACGGGCACGAAAGCCTGCAGACTTACATAAAATTTGAAGTTAATCTTTTGGAACTGTACTAGAACATAATTTTACTTCAATGTGTGCAGAAGTCTTACTACTTTTTGAGCATTCATCACGTCCATTCTCTCACTTTGACTGTGTGAAGCAAGTATATGTGGCCCAAAAGAACAAGATGTCCGATTGCAGTGGTGGGGAGGAGTGGTGAATGGAATAACAAGATTTCCGATGTGAAGAAACAGCACACTAGTGACGTTAAAATGAATTTTTAACGCAAATAGTGTGCTATTTCTTCACATCGGCATGCTGAAAATGATGAACAAAAATCTAAATAACTAGATTAGCGTTTGCGGTGGGCGGAGTCGTGTGGGGGGAAACGCTGATGTAATCGGCGCTACCAACAGAAACCGCAACGGTTAGGTGGTGGTGGTGGTGGTAAGTTCCTGTGCGACCAAACTGCTGAGGTCACCGGTCCCTTGGCTTTTTTTTTTTGACTGGTTTGATGAGGCCCGCCACGAATTCCTTTCCTGTGCTAACCTCTTCATCTCAGAGTAGCACTTGCAACCTACGTCCTCAATTATTTGCTTGACGTATTCCAATCTCTGTCTTCCTCTACAGTTTTTGCCCTCTACAGCTCCCTCTAGTACCATGGAAGTCATTCCCTCATGTCTTAGCAGATGACCTATCATCCTGTCCCTTCTCCTTATCAGTGTTTTCCACATAGTTCTTTCCTCTCCGATTCTGCGTAGAACCTCCCTAGGCTTACACACTACTTAATCTAATTTAAACTAACTTACGCTAAGGACAACACACACGCCCATGCCCGAGGGAGGACTCGAACCTCCGACTGGGGGAGCCGCGTGAGGCAAGGCGCCTCACACGTTTAGCTTCGCCATGCAATCAATTTTGGCACTACAATTGCTAGGTCACTGGCGGCGGCAGGAATGAAAAAATAGGGAAGTCGATACGAAGGGTTCCGATCAAATCCGACATGTGACGAAACCGAACGACAGACCCACTGGGCACATTTTATTGTGCCACTTACGTACAGTTACCATTGTTAGCAAAGCGGTTATCACCAAGCATGAACGCGCATCGTTTATCTTTCAATTCTTGATCTAAGGGGGATAGGCAGGTTGCTAACTTTCTGGTGTACAGCGTATCTAATAATAAAAATAGTTAAATATGCAGCTCTAAAACGTAGTATATTTACAACGTGCACACAATATTTTTATATGCATGTACGTCGATATTTCTTTCGTTGGTATATCGATATACCGGTACTTTCTCGATGTGTAGAGTGCTGCTAAGTTTATTTTTTTTAAATGTCGATATATCTGATTCCAGATATTTTTAAAAATATCAGCAGTCCTACACTGAAGTAAATTCGCATACGCTTCCAACCCGTGATAATTCATTTCGTTTCTTTCTCTTCTCCCGGACGTTTCACTGTGTCATGCGTGTAGTTTTGAAATTTATATATAGTATATTAGAAACAGGTATAACGTATTAAGGCTTTTTGATTTTTTGTGTAAATAAGAAGATGATATTTTACTATTTGAAAAGACCTATGCTTATGTGGTAACATAAACAAGGTTAAAAATTCGCTTAGAAACCCACAGTCCCTCACTGAATCTTGTAAACTGAACCCTGTCTAAAACTATGATGACCAAACATGCTTTCGTAGCTGTGCTACATTTTGCAGTTTAAACGAGTTATCACCGATTATTCGTGTATACTGGGTGTTTCAAATTCAATGCTACGACCATCTGGAGGTAATGGATCACGTAATGTGGTACAACTTTTGTTACAGACAAAATATTCGCTGACGCTTCCTAGCGACGGCAGGCATCTTTTATAATTGATTACGCCCCTGGGAGGCGGCGGAACGTACGCATCTTGTGGCGTTCATATGCAGCGTATGTTGCTTATGAGCCAGTTATTTGCTCCATGTGAAGCGGCGTAGGATGAGCTTCTAAAATATCTAGGGTGGTCAGAGGCAGTCTATAAAGCCCGTAAAGTTGTTGCAGGGAAGGTTGTGATGAGAAATAATTGTTAACAAAAAATCGTTACATTGTGCCGTTTTTGATCATTACACTGAAGTTAGTCAATCAGGCTGTATAGCAGGAGATTTGAAGGATTACAAATTCTAGTTCCGATCCAACACACAGTTTTAATTCCCCGGGAAATTTCAGTTTAAGTTAATCAACAATTTTACTGTCTTAACAAAGGAAAATTATAGAGATAAACTTACGATGGAGCACAGTATCAAAAGCAGTTGAAAGACTGTTGAGCTTAAAGAAATACTAATGAGGTGTTTACTTAATAGGGAGATTAATTGAGACCCTAAAAAGTTGGTCCAAAAACAGAAAAGCCGGACTCAGTATTATACAGGCTGATTTTTTTCCACCTTGCACAAACTCGAGGGGTTGATCGATGAGAGGATATGGAACAAAAAAGGTCTAATGAACTTATGCCCGGAAATGCATGGCTTCTATGCTAGAGACAATTTATTCAATCAGACGGCGGTTTAATACGCGCTGTAGCATAGTTAGAGTATGCGTGGCTTCCTCCTAGAGAGTGGTACTGTTCCTCATACGTCATGCCCTAGCCACTCTCCTGCCATAGTTATTGGTAACGTTGCGTCCGATTCACTTCTCCTGTTGACTCACTTTGTAGTGTATGTGATACAACGTTGTACACAATAGTTCCGTATTCGAATCGAGAGCTTGCCGACATGGCGTTTACTTACGGAAAGGCAAATGGCAACAGGCAGCGAGCAGCAAGGCTGTATCAGAAGACCTATACCCGCCGACAACAATCGCAGCATTCAATGTTTGCAACAGTGTTTCGCCGTTTGTCTGAGACAGGATCGTTTAAGAAAGGAGGAAATTACGAAGGACGTACCCGAGATGTTCGGACATCAGACTTGGAGGAAGATGTGATTAACACTGTGGAAGGCGACTGCCGTGTCAGTACCAGGCAGTTGGTCCGTCAGTACAGGGTAAGCCAGACGGTCTTGTGGAACATTGTCCATGAGAACTGTTACTACACTTGTCACTTACAGCTGTTGCAGGGCTTACTAGCGACAGACTTTCCACATAGGGAGCAGTTTTGTCAGTGGTTTCTTCACCAGGCAACCGCGATTCCGGGATTTGTTTCATCCATCCTACTCACATATGAGACCACCTTTACGCGGAGTGATATCTTCAACTTTTATAACAGTCATCAGTGGGACAGTATCCAGAACCCCCATGGCATGGTGACAGCGAATTGTCAGCATCGGTGCAGCCGGAATGTGTGGGCCGGGATAATTGGTAACCATATTTTGGGACGAGTCTTCCTTCCTCGTCGCCTAACAGGCCGGAACTATCGGCGTTTCCTGCGGGTGACTTTGCCTCCCCTGCTGAAAGATGTGCCATTGATGATTCGAAGGTTATGTGGCTGCTACATGATGGTGCTGCAGCCCACTTCGCCGTTAACGTCCGGACGCATCCAAATCGCGTCTTGCCTGCTCGATGGATCGGACGAAGGATCTCAACCCGTGCCGTTTTATGGTTATGGGAGCATTTCAAAAGTATCGTGTATACAGAGCCCATTCCAAATTTCCAGATACACAGACACTGGAGCAACGCATTCATGCTGCCTTAGACACTGTTCGGTTGTTGCCTGGCCGATTTGAACGTGTGAGACAGAACATGTTTCGGCGCGTACACGCACGCGTTGAGGCACATGCGAACCATTTTCGTCACATACTGTAAATGTGGCTGCATGGCACAGCGCGTATTAAACCGCCGTCTGATTGAATAAATTGCCTCTTGTATGGAACCCATGCACTTACGGACATAAGTTCATTAGACCTTTTCTGTTCCATATCCAAAAAATGTTCAAATGTCTGTGAAATATTATGGGACTTGAGTGCTACGGTCATCACTCCCTAAGGACAAAAACACACACCCATGCCCGAGTGAGCATTCGAACCTCCGCCGGGACCAGCCGCACAGCCCGCAGCGCCTTAGACCGCTTTCTTTTTTTTTTTTTTTTTTTTTTTTTTTTTTTTTTTTTTTTTTTTTTTTTTCATCTGCTCGGGACGGACGTCGTAACACATCCGTTGAGCTACCGTGCCGGCTTCCGCTCGGCTAATCCCGCGCGGCTGTTCCATATCCTTTCATCCATCAATCCCTAGAGTTTGTACACGGTGGAAAAAATCACCCTCTATTTAGCGCTACATTTTGCCCTAAAAGCCGGACTATCTATTTTACATAGAAATAGTCAGTTGGGTATTTCCATTTGTCTCTTAATAATCAGTTACAATTAGTTTCTTGCTTGCTTAAACAAAAAAATCAGTAAACACTGTTATAATTTGCCGATTACCATGGCAATTAAGTGTTCAGTCCTCGAAAACGAAAAGATACTTAATAAGGAACGTCAGTTCAGTCAGATTTATAAAGAAATAACAGTCTGTAGTTAAGTAATAATATTTCTCACTTTATTCAGAACGCTTTTTTTAATCATTTCTTGAAGCTCTTCCCAGGATAATGTTAAGTTACACAACAACATCCCCTCTGCTATTGTCTTGGTTTGCAATTTTTGCGTTCCTTGGTCCACTGAGCGTTTGTTTTTGAAAGAGAACATCATTTTAATGTAAGCATTATGGTCCCGGATTCAGAGTAATATTCTGCCAATTTCAGTATTTCAGAACAAAATTCTCTATTATGCAGTTTCGCGTCTCAACACGGTTAATATCGAGGCGCAAGCGTGGCAAGGTGGGGCGGTTTGACATTGGCTGATGGCGACGATTCATCCCACTTTGACTCGCTCACTGCGCGTTTCGACCTTGTGTGTGACGCTCTTTAGCCTATGAAAAATAGCAGAGGTCACAGACATAAGAAGAGCGCTGGTCGGTGTATCTATATACAGGGTTATTCAGAAGTGATGGTCAATAATTCACTCATGGAAAGTACAGGCCATAAATAGCTAAAAAGCTCCAATAAACATGGGTCCACAAATCAGCTGCCGTCGAGATACAGCATATTTTATGTGGCGCTTCATCAGTATCTAGAAACATATGGCATCTCTAAATGCTAAAGTGGGTCTTCGAAAAGCTGTTCATACGTCTGAATGCAGCACTGAACTCGCCTCTGAAATGAGTTGCGAATCCTCTCAGGCAGTCCAGGGAAATTTTGTAAATGCTGGAAGGCTGCTTCACTCCGCAAGCATAATTCCCCAATATAGTTGATCTTGGCAACATAGACAAGGCTTTTGACCACACACAAAAATCCATGGGATTTAAATTCGGAGACCTTGGAGGCCATGGCGCACGCCCTCCTCTATCTCTCCAATGTTGAGCAAACGTCCGAGTTAGAAGCAGGCGCACTGGTAAATGAAAATGTGCTAGAGCACCGTTGTGCATGAACCACATGTTCAGCCGTTGGTTTAGTGTGACATCTTCATGTACATCTGGAAGTACAGTAGGCAGAAACCGCATGTACTGCTGTCCGGTTAGTCTTTGTGGTTATGGGTATCCGAGCCGTCCTGCCCAGACGTTCGACGAATAACGTTGCTGATGTCGTGATACGTGTGTTGCATGAGGATTGACATCGGTCCAAATGTGGCATTTATGGTAGTTAAAAATACCGTCACTGGTAAATCCAGCCTCGTCCGTGAACAGAATACTGTTTACAAACGGGGGACTCACGCTACACTGTTGTTGCACCCTTTGGCGGAAATTCTCTCAAGGAGGAAAGTCTGCATTGTTGAGGAGCACTATGGGACTTAACATCTGAGGTCATCAGTCCCCTAGAACATAGAACTACTTAAACGTAACTAACCTAAAGACATCACACACATCCATGCCCGAGGCAGGATTCGAACCTGCGACCGTAACGGTCGCGCGGTTCTAGACTGAAGCGCCTAGAAACGCTCGGTCACACCGGCCGGCATTGTTGACGGCTTGCACTCGCTGTAGATAATATGGATAGAGTACTTGCCGATGTAAAATCCCCCACACACTACAGTGATTAGGAGACCCTCTTGGGTAGCAATCGTCTTTGTTGAAGTACTCGGACATTAGTGTACAAAGCGTAACACCCTTTCCTCAACGTCGGGTATTATGGGTCTGGGTCGAACTTCTCGTACATGTTGTGCGAAACGCACGGTTTATCTAAGACGCTAACGTAACCGGCTAAATGTACGCCTGTCGGGCTGCCTGTAGAGAGTGAAAGCTTTTCCGTATAATCGTGCAGCTTCAAGGGCACTGCCATTCGCTTTGCCGTACATGAAGTGCATGTCAGCGTACTCTTCACTGGTGTAGCCTCTGTCCACGGCGCCTTCGCGTTCGTAACTGATTGTGAGGCCGGTACGAGACAGTGCACTGAGCGGGAAAGGGAAGTAGCTGCAAACAAACAGATAGTCGATCCTAAACCTGGAGATACCAACGTAAATACCGCGGTATCCAGGGACTTTTACAGTTGGTTCCAAACTCGAATTAATGCGATACCTCGGCAACGGCTGATTTGCAGACCCATGTTTATTAGAGCTTTCTATCTCTTTTTGGCTTGTACTTTCGATGTGTGAATTATGACTATCACTTCTGAAACACCCTGTATACTTAAAGCTTGTTTACATATTCCTCGTTATGATCACTCCTCGCGCATACATTATTAGCTTGGAACAGGCCGTTGTTGTGCGTTCTCTACATCGTCGTTAAGAAGCCTAACAAAACCCACAGAGGCCGGACTTGTGTATATTTAGACGGAAACGAGCGAAAAAAGCGGGACACATCCGGTTGATGGAAACTTGAAACCCTAGCTGCAGCTGTTCCGCACGTCCTCCACGACCATTCACGTATCTCCACTATGTATACCTCTCTGTGGCAACGTCTCAGCGGAGTTTTAGTTCTGGAGACCGCCAGCAGCATATTGCGCTTTCTACTTTGAAACTGCCAGCAGCCTTGCCAGTTGTCATGGTTCTTCTTTCGCCCTTGCAAGTATGGGAAAGGTTTGGCATGTGTTTCAAGCGACACTAAATGGGAACATGATAGATTACACCAAATTTAACAAAAGAATTGGTTCAAATGGCTCTGAGCTCTATGCGACTTAACTTCTGAGGTCATCAGTCGCCTAGAACTTAGAACTAATTAAACCTAACTAACCTAAGGACATCACACACATCCATGCCCGAGACAGGATTCGAACCTGCGACCGTAGGGGCGCGCGGTTCCAGGCTGTAGCGCCTAGAACCGTACGGCCACTCCGGCCGGCTATTTAACAAAACCATTCAGAAATGTCTTTTATATCACGTGAGACAACATCGCAATTTTGTCAAATAAAGATATGATTGGAGTTCTCGGCTCTTATATCATACAAACTGTTGATGGTATATAGCAACGAGCCACAAACTGGACTTCGATTACTTTATTCAAAAAGTACTGTTATTGCTTTCGAATTTTTCACAGTTCGTCATCAGACGGTTTTTTCATGCTTTCATCAAAACAAATTATACATTGATTTTCTGTGAGTTGCCCTAGGATAAACAATAATTTTCAATCGCAAACGTGTAACCGTAATTGTGGTGCTACGTATTTGTGTTGAAATGCAACTTCCATGAAACGCCCATCTGGAGCATTTGTATTTTCAGTTTTCTTCCAGTTAAATTCATTCTGAAGGACGCCTGTATTTTCACATTCACAAACGTTGGACTTCATTGTAAACCACTTTTGTTCGGTCACAAAACGAATTCTCAATGTGCACCACATGTTCTGACTTACAACAAATCCACATTTTACATATAAACAGCTTACAAATACACAATTTCAAAGATGCTGCAATGCAGTCATACAAAGATATGGAACTTTTTGGAAAAGAAAGCGTAAATTACTGTTATGTTGGATTGAAAAAGTGTCTTACGTTTATTCTAAGGCACTAAATGCAGACAGAAACGATAAATTGAGATTTTGTGAGCTAGAGCGCTACAGACCTATTTTATATACTGATAGAGATGCAGATATTGGCAAGAAGTGTTTGAAATCTTCATGAGCTAACAATGTTGATTATTGCAGATGCAAACAATATTTTAGATTAGTTACTTGCTCTGCGGATAGGTGTACAAATATTATTTATAGGAAACACGTAAAGCATTGTTTGGCAGTTTTTCAGGAAAGGAGTGTTAGCCAATTCATTCTGCTCATTAAGGATATTATCACAGGAAGTGTTTTGTGTGTACGTATTTCTATTTCCTCTAACATGTTCATATGGTTCCTTTTCTGCTAAATGTAATATTTTCGTGTTGCTTTCAATGTTTGTTACTGTAAGGTTTTCTTCTGCAATGTGGGATGCAAATGTAGATTTGTTCAAGTTTCCATGACTTAAGTCACCCAGGTGTTCTTTGCACCTAATCTTCTCCGTGTCTGATCAGTGTACAGTTTTGGGCATGAATGACATTGAAGCTTGTATACTCCTGACTTACTGTAGGGGGCCTTGGAAAGATTTATATCACGGATCACTTTCTACCTTAATTTACTACTTGTAGAGAAGCTCATATTTATATTCTTCTTTTTAAGTAAGTTTGCAGTTTGGTATGGTATTGGGCCTACGCGGGGGATAACTGTATATTTAGATTCGGCTTATGCACGAGGGTAGTTTGTTTTGAACTGAACACAGTGTGACCTGCTGTTCTGTGGAGCTGTGGCTCTTGTCTTTATTTTGTTGTGGAATTTGTCTATTATTATAGGATCATAGCCATTATTACGAGCAACTGTTTTAATTAAAGTGATTTCATTTTGTGGATCTGTGTGACTCAAAGGTACTTTTTACATTCGGTGTACCATGGCTGTGAAATATGTCGTTTGGTGTTAATGGGGTGAAATGAGAAGTTACCAATGCTGACGTCTGTGGTGGTGGGTTTCCAGTAGATGCTTATTTGATGTTTATGGTTATTAGCACAGTTTTTAAGATAAAAAAATTATGCTCAACTGTGATTTTAATATTTTATGTATTTTGCTGAGGTCTGTTGCCAGTCCATCAGTGTCACTGTTTGTACCATCAAAAAGCAGGATTGTGTCATCAACATATCTTCTGTAGTGTATTATTTTGTTGGTGATTTGCTGATTAGTTTGGAAGTATTTTTGTTCTATGTGGTTGATACAAATGTCAGCTAATATCCCAGCTAAGCTACTCCCCATTGCCAAACCATCATCTTTTTGGCAAAACTTGTTGTTGAAGCTCAAATAATTGTGCTCCAGGATGACTGTGAGCATTTCCATGAATTCAGAAAACTCTTTAGTACTAATTTTCTTATAAGTAAGCAGATTTTTTCTCATAATGTTAATAGACTCTTTAGCAAGGATGTTTGTGTAAACACTGACTATGTCCAGTGATGCAAATTTAGTTGAGAGTGCGCTGTGGATGTCTACAATAGAGACTGTGAGTTCATGTGTGTTGTGAATGGTGTAGTTGTTTTCAAAGATATAATATTTGGCAAAGAGGTCTTTCAGCTCACAGCTTGTAAAATATGTAGGACATTTTCTCCAGTTAACTATCAGTTGAATATAACAACTTTCTTCATGTATCTTTGGCTGTGTACATAATTTTGGTGCTGAGGGGTTCATTGCTATACAGCTGCAAATTTCACGTGTGTTACAAAAAAGTTAGTTATTTAGAAGCTTATGGGGTTTAGTTTGAAATTACATTGTGGGATGACACTTCATTTCAGTAATGTTGTTGCTGTTCAAAAAAAATGTTCAAATGTGTGTGAAATATTATGAGACTTAACTGCTAAGGTCACCAGTCCCAAAGCTTACACACTACTTAACCTAAATTATCCTAAGGACAAACACACACACACATACACACACACACACACACACACACACACACCCATACCCGAAGGAGGACTCGAACCTCTGCCGGGACCAGCCGCACGTTGTTGCTGTTCCTTTTCGTGTAATATGACAATGGAGCTTCCTTTATCAGCCTTTACTATGAATGCTTTATTTTCAGATAATTTGATGTTGATATTTTTCATATCTTTTAGTTCAGTATTTCTGTGGGTATTATTTGCTTTTTGATGCTTCATTATCAATTTGTTTGGCAAAAGAAGGAAATGAAAATAATATTGTGAAGAAAACAAAATAGATACGTACGTTGGATAGGTCCGCAGCTCATGGTTTTGCAGTAGCGTTCTCACTTCCCGCGCACGGGATCCTGGGTTCGATTCCCTGCAGGGTGTTGTCGTGTCGTCATCATCATCATCATCATCATCATCATCTTCACCATTCATCGCTATTACGGTCGAAGGAAGGCAATAGCAAACCACCTGCTCCAGGACCTTGCTCCTCGGAGTATGGGACCTCATCATCATCATTTTGGATAGATATTACAGTGTGAGAAATTTAGAACTAAATCGGAGTGGAAGTGTACGTGTGAGTGTAAGAAAGTGTAAATGACAAAAACTGTTCTCGGGAACCAAATTTGAAGTGTTCGGGTGTTTCTTCTTCTTCTTCTTCAGCGTTTGTTCTGCAATATAGCGGGTCCGCTCTTTTGGGTTTCTGTCTCCACGTGACGTGATCTTGCGCTTGGGCAGTGCGGAGGTGCGCTATTGTAAGACGGGAGGCGTTCTGTCTCTCTCACACATGGTAGTAGACCCATCACGCCAGCCCATCTTCCGTTATTATGTTTGAGTCTGCATGAATGCAAGCAGCCTTTAATGCGCGATGGAAATACTTCGTTATGCAAATCAGTGCTAGGATGTTCTCTACAAACATGTAAGGGAAATAAACCTTGCGACCGCTGTAGATGTGTCAGCTGCCAGTTTTGAGCGTGGTCGCCGAGGGGAGAAAGCTGACGGATTCCAGAGCCAATCCGCAGTTGAACAGACTAGGTGCGGGCGAGGCTGCTGGCAACAGGATAGGAGCCCAAAACGTCTCCAGCGGCTCACCTTCTGACGCCAGCAATCGGCGGCTAGCGGACGGCCTGGACACCGTTTTACGGGACCGAAAGCTGTTGTCCAAAGCGGCGCGTTTTGAGACAGAGGACGGAGGACAGACATTACGGCCTGTGGACCTGTCTGCTGGGGCTTCGCTGAAGCGGGTGTCCATATCGAGACAGGGTGCGCCACTCAGTTAACATCTCCAAAATTAAAGCAACAAGCGGAAATTTTGCTAGATTGCTTTTATTTTGGGATAAAAAAAGTGTAATCAGGAGGTAGTAAAGTAGAGACGGGAGAATGAGGACAGGCAAAAGTTAGTAGAGATTCGTGCTGCCGTAAAAAGAGCGATGTGCGAAGCATACAACCACTACCACCGTCATACCTTAGCAAAAGATCTTGCTGAAAACCCAAGGAAATTCTGGTCTTACGTAAAATCGGTAAGCGGGTCGAAGGCATTCATCCAGTCACTCACTGATCAGTCTGGTCTGGCAATGGAAGACAGCAAAACGAAAGCTGAAATTTTAAATTTAGCATTTGAGAAATCTTTCACGCAGGAGTATCGTACAAACATACCGTCGTTTGAGTCTCGTACAGATTCCCGTATGGAGGACATAGTGATAGACATCCCTGGGTTTGTGAAGCAACTGAATGGGTTGAAAATAAATGAATCACCGGGTCATGATGGGATTCCAATTCGGTTTTACTGAGAGTACTCTACTGCATTGGCTCCTTACTTAGTTTGCATTTATCGCGAATCTCTCGCGCAACGTAAAGTCCCGAGCGACTGGAAAAATGCGCAGATGACGGCTGTATATAAGAAGGGTAGAAGGACGGATCCTCAAAATTACAGACCAATATCCATAACATCGGTTTCTTGCAGGATTCTTGAACATATTCTCAGTTCGAATATAATGAAGTTCCTTGAGACAGAGAAGTTGCTGTCCATGCATCAGCACGGCTTTAGAAAGCATCGCTCCTGCTAAACGCAACTCGCTCTTTTTTCACATGACATCTTGCGAACCGTGGATGAAGGGTATCAGACGGATGCCATATTCCTTGACTTCCGGAAAGCGTTTGACTCGGCGCCCCACTGCAGACTCCTAACTAAGGTACGAGCATATGGGATTGATTACCAAATATGTGAGTGGCTCGAAGACTTCTTAACTAATAGAACCCAGTACGTTGTCCTCGATGGTGAGTGTTTATCGGAGGTGAGGGTATCATCTGGAGTGCCCCATGGAAGTATGGTAGGTCCGCTGTTGTTTTCTATCTACATAAATGATCTTTTGGATAGGGTGCATAGCAATGTGCAGCTGTTTGCTGATGATGCTGTGGTGTACGGGAAGGTGTCGTCGTTGAGTGACTGTAGGAGGATACAAGATGACTTGGAGAGGATTTGTGATTGGTGTAAAGAATGGCAGCTAACTCTAAATATAGTTAAATGTAAATTAATACAGATGAATACGAAAAAGAATCCCGTAATTTTTGAATACTCCATTAGTAGTGTAGCGCTTGACACAGTCACGTCGATTAAATATTTGGGCGTAACATTTCAGAGCGATATGAATTGGGACAAGCATGTAATGGCAGTTGTGGGGAAGGCCGATAGTCGTCTTCGGTTCATTGGTAGAATTTTGGGAAGATGTGGTTCATCTGTAAAGGAGACCACTTATAAAACACTAATACGACCTATTCTTGAGTACTGCTCGAGCGTTTGGGAACCCTATCAGGTCGGATTGAGGGAGGACATAAAAGCAATTCAGAGGCGGGCTGCTAGATTTGTTACTGGTAGGTTTGATCATCACGCGAGTGTTACAGAAATGCTTCAAAATCTCGGGTTGGAATCTCTGGAGGAAAGGAGGCGTTCTTTTCGTGAATCGCTACTGAGGAAATTTAGAGAACCAGCATTTGAGGCTGACTGCAGTACAATTTTACTGCCGCCAACTTATATTTCGCGGAAAGACCACAAAGATAAGCCAAGAGAAATTAGGACTCGTACAGAGGCACATAGGCAGTCATTTTTCCCTCGTTCTGTTTGGGAGTGGAACAGAGATAGAAGATGCTAATTGTGGTACGAGGTACTCTCCGCCACGCACCGTATGGTGGATTTTGGAGTATGTATGTAGATGTAGATGTAAAGAATACAGAACGTAAACAACTGCAACATGCATAATGTTAGACACAAATATTGTTCATTTTTTTCCCAACATAACGGAGTTGCACCTACATTCCGACAACTGGTTGATGCCTCCCGTGTGGGGGGTGACTACCTGTGGCAGCAGTACAGACCTGACAAACGACGGAGCATGCTGTGAACGATGTCACCACTCTCATGTTGAGGCAATAACGCCCATTCTTCCTGCAGAGCTGCTCGAAAGTCTTGGAGAGTGGTTTGTGGATGCTAACATGATGCAACCCGTTCCATAGTGCATCCCAGAGGTGCGTGCGCATATCTGCCGCGTCCAAGAAACATCAGCCACAAGGTCGAGCATTATCGTCCAGTAATACGAAGCCTGGCCCCAAAGCCCCTCACCACAGCCGCACATGGGTTCCCAAGATCTCGTCACGATACTAGACAGCAATTAAATATTGCTGATTCACCCGTACAACTACATAAAGAGATATTAGAGTTTTTTTGATCACATGGTTGTGGAGATGAAGCAGCGATTAGTATGATTAATCAATTATTCAAAAACAGTCTTAATCGCATTTATTATTATTATACCGCCAACCGGTTTCAACCCGACGTAAGGATCATCTTCTGGGCGTTTACACCACTGGTTGACTGCTAGCATAGTTTCCTGCCGTTATGTATACAGCAGTGACATCACCAGCAGTCGACCAGTGGTGTAAACGCCCAGAAGATGACCCCTACGCCGGGTTGAAACCGGTTGTCGGTATAATAATAATAAATGCGATTAAGACTTTTTTTGAATAATGGAGATATTAGTGTGGTCAACATAATCGCTACCCACGCCATTAGAGATCAACTTCGATATCATTGGCTGAGTCCCGAAATCATTTTCCATTTTGCCTCCAGATGCGAATCCGTCTACAATCGCTGTCCAGACCAAATCGGTTATTATCTGCGGGAAGAAATTGGCCCACTGTTCAATCGCCCAGGTGGCATCTTGACGACTACACTCTAGACGTTCCCTTCTGTGAAGACGCATCACAGGTACACATACATCAAGCCTTCGACAATAAAGGCCACTCTCCCGAAGACTTCTGTACGCCCTTCTATACAACACGTCCGGGGGATGTTGCGGCGTCAGTTGCCAATTACAGTACACTAGTAAGGCGGTATCGTCGGGCCCTTAAACGGTCCACTCTGATGTCACACCTGGTCGGCCCCGTCCTGGTCTCCGGGTTACAGTTTCGGTCTCTGTAAACTGCCGCATCATCCTAGAAACAACAGAACGGTTCACACTAAGCCATCGGGCCTTCTTAGTTTGAGACTGTGCTGCTTCCATTCTTCCAATGGCCCTCCACTGCAGAGAGCCTGGTAGGCGTCTTCTCTGTGCCATACTGCACCGTCTGTGACTGTGTGCACACGGATGGTGGATGTGGGACTACCCGGCAAACACCACGCCGTTTGATAGGTGCCCTGACGTCATCGTTGGTGTGGTTATCCGTTGACCAGAATGCCGTCTGCAGTGCAGGACACTATCGTACGGTCATCTGTTTACAGTTTTTATGATTATATCGTCAATTAGACACAGGACGGGGAAATACTGGTTTCTTTCTTTAGTTTTGGACACCAATGTACTTAGCATAGCCCGTTGATGTCCCGCGCTCAAGAGCTTCCCGCGCAGACATCTCGCGGAGTCTGTGATGGAAGGTTGACTCTTACGCCAAGTTATGCTTACGGCCGCCGTGGAAATTAGCGGGAAGTGCTGTAATTGGCTGCTACGGAGACGAAGATTTGCAGTGGCAGATCTGCCATTTTGTTTGATAGCGACGATTGGTGGAAAAATAGTTGCTGGCCCACGACTGCCTGGTTACTAGCGCAACGCAGCAGAAGGTCTGGCGGGCCGTGGCTAAGAAAACAGAACACAGAGCCGTCGTGATCGTCGCAGTCGGAAATTACTTACTCTTCGTTACCCTGTCGGAGAGTAGTTGTTTAGAGTCTTATCAGTCCGGTCTACATCTACATCTATAATCTGCATAGATACTCCGCAAGCCACAGTACGGTGCGTGGCGGAGGGTACCCAGCACAACTACTTGTCACCTCCTTTCCTGTTCTACTCGGAAATAGAGCGAGGGGAAAACGACTGTCTACATTGTTCCGTATGAGCCCTAATTTCTCGTATCTTATCTTTCGTGGTGCTTACGCGCGATGTACGCTGGCGGCAAATGCCGGATCACTAAATATTCTCAGTAGTGTTTCTCGAAAAGAACGCCGCCTGCCCTCCAGGGATTCCCATTTGAGTTCCCGAAGCATCCCTGTAACATTTACGTGTTGTTCGAACCTATCGGTAACAAATCTAGCAGCCCGCCTCTGAACTGCTTCGATGTCTTCCTTCAATCCGACCTGATACGGATCTCAAACAGTCGAACGCTATTCAAGAATAGGTCGCACCAGCGTCCTATATGCGATTACACGTGAACCACCCTTTCCTAAAATTCTCCCGATAAACCAAGGTCGATGACTTGCCTTCCCTACCGCATGCTCGTTCCATCTCGTATCGCTTTGCAACGTTACGCCCAGATGTTTGAACGACTTGATTGTGTCAAGTAGGACAGTAGTGATGTTGTTGTTGTTGTTGTCTTCAGTC
The DNA here is from genome assembly GCF_021461395.2 of Schistocerca americana. Taxonomy (NCBI): domain Eukaryota; kingdom Metazoa; phylum Arthropoda; class Insecta; order Orthoptera; family Acrididae; genus Schistocerca; species Schistocerca americana. The sequence goes on along the minus strand of NC_060122.1, from coordinate 108,159,137 downwards.
CTGAGACTGGTTTGATGCAGCTCTCCATGCTACTCTATCCTGTGCAAGCTTCTTCATCTCCCAGTACTTACTGCAACCTACATCCTTCTGAATCTGCTTAGTGTATTCATCTCTTGGTCTCCCTCTACGATTTTTACCCTCCACGCTGCCCTCCAACGCTGCATTTGTGATCACTTGATGCCTCAGAACATGCCCTACCAACCGGCCCCTTCTTCTTGTCAAGTTGTGCCACAAACTCCTCCCCAATTCTATTCAATACCTCCTCATTATTTATGTGATCTACCCACCTAATCTTCAGCATTCTTCTGTAGCACCACATTTCGAAAGCTTCTATTCTCTTATTGTCTAAACTATTTATCGTCCATGTTTAACTTCCATACATGGCTACACTCCATACAAAAACTTTCAGAAACGACTTCATGACACTTAAATCTATACTCGATGTTAACAAATTTCTCTTCTTCAGAAACGCTTTCCTTTCCATTGCCAGTCTACATTTTATATCCTCTCTACTTCGACCATCATCAGTTATTTTGCTCCCCAAATAGCAAAACTCCTTTACTACTTTAAGTGTCTCATTTCCTAATCATTCCCTCAGCATCACCCGACTTAATTCGACTACATTCCATTATCCTCGTTTTGCTTTTGTTGATGTTCATCTTATATCTTCCTTTCAAGACACTGTCCATTCCGTTCAACTGCTCTTCCAAGTCCTTTGCTGTCTCTGAGAGAATTACAATGTCATCGGCGAACCTCAACGTTTTTATTTCTTCTCCATGGACTTTAATGCCTACTCCGAATTTTTCTTTTGTTTCCTTTACTGCTTGTTCAATATACAGATTGAGTAACATCGGGGAGGGGCTACAACCCTGTCTCACTCCCTTGCCAACGCTGCTTCCCTTTCATGCTCCTCGACTCTTATAACTGCCATCTGGTTTCTGTTTTACCCCTGCCACCTTTAGAATTTGAAATGATACTGTATCCAAACATTAAAGGTTTGTTCTTCTGATTCATCCTTATTAACTTACAATTTTCCACATTTAGGGCTAGATGCCGCCGCCAGCGGTCTCGGGCGCTGCAGTCATGGACTGTACGGCTGGTCCTGGCAGAGGTTCGAGTCCTCCCTCGGGCATGTGTGTGTGTGTTTGTCCTTAGGATAATTTAGGTTAAGTAGTGTGTAAGCTTAGGGTCTGATGACCTTAGCAGTTAAGTCCCATAATATTTCACACACATTTGAACTTTTTTTTTTCTTTTTGGCTAGGTGCCATTGGGTACACCAACTGGAAATTTTGTGTAAGTTGTCTTGTATATACCTACAGTCACTCAACTTGGACACACCACGGCATCATCAGCAGACAACCGCAGACTGTAGCCCACCCTGTCCGCCAAATCATTTATGTATGTAGAGAACAACAGTGGTCCTGTAACACTTCCCTGGAGCACTCCTGACGATACTCTTGTCTCTGATGAACAATCGTAGTCGATGGCAACATGCTGGTTTCTATTATTTAAGCAGTCTTCGAGCCACTCCCATATCTGGAAACTTATTCCATCTGCTCGTACCTTCGTTAACAGCCTGCAATGTGGCACCGTGCCAAATGCTTTCCGGAAATCTAGAAATATGGAATTTGCTTCTTGCCTTTCATCCGTAGTTCTCAGTATATCATGTGGAAAAGGGCAAGCTTAGTTTCGCACGAGCGATGCTTTCTAACACCATGCTGATTCGCGGATATAATCTTCTCAGTATAAAGAAAGTTTATTATATTCGAAAAGAGAGTATGTTCAAGGATTCTGCCGCAAACCGTAGTTGGGGATATTGGCCTGTAATTTTGTAGGTCCGTTCTTTTACCCTTCTTATATGCTGGCGTCACCTGCGCTTTTTTCCAGCCGCTTGGGACTTCGTGCTGGGCGAAATATTCACGATAAATGCAAGCGGTCACCCGGACAAACAGAGTCTCACGGTAGAGTTTGGAGCCCTCCACCTCGCACGCCGTCAGTCTAATCGCAGCGCACCCGGCCACGAATCGCAGCCGTCGCCTGCACGCCGAAATTTGCTGTTTGTGGGAACATGCGCTGCTCCGGCTGAAAGGGAATCTGTCAGTCGATTTCACACCCCCAAGGCAGTAGCTTTGTCTTCACAGCAGATTCACTTACCATCACATTCCCTTCATTATCAGTGGGGTGGCAAAGCGTTCGATCACTGACACGTTAGTTGCGATTACAATTAATGTTAATGTTTGTCTTTGTGTCAATAAATCTCATTGTAATACTTCCGGTCAGAATTTTCTCTGTTGAACCACACAATTTCCCTGCATTCCTACTCATCATTATTTCTGAGGGGAAAGAATAATCGATCTCTTAATTAAATTTGTGTGAGGTTGAGCTGGTTGAAGACGACCAAATTGATTCAGCATATTTCCTTGCATCTAAGTGATGTGCACCCTCATGAATGTGGTATGTATCAGAGTTTTACTCTGGTCTTAATCTGCATGTCAGCTAGGGACCCACACACGTCACCACAGTCTACCTTCCACTATCTATGTGGAGGCTACCTAGCCAACGTTACTTCGGTCTCCCAATAGATCGTTTACCATCAAGTCTCAACGAAAAGCCACGTTTTACTATTGTTTCTTCATCTATTCGAAGTACGTTTGGAGCGGCCTAGCGGTTCTGGCGTTACAGTCTAGAACCGCGCGACCGCTACGGTCACAGGTTCGGATCCTGCGTCGGGCATGGATGTGTGTGATATCCTTACGTTAGTTAGGTTTAAGTAGTTCTAAGTTCTAGGGTACTGATGACCTCAGAAGTTAGGTCCCATAGTGCTAAAAAAAAGTAAACAAAAAAGTAAAGAAGTACGTTTCTGTGCCATCGTATACGGTTTTCCTCATTTTCAGATCCTTAGACTGGGAAAAATAAGATTGAATAAATGACGATGGAATATTACTCTGTTCTATTTGCTTTATCTCACGTAAACTTAATGGTAGAACAAAGACGAATGATTGTACACTAGCCAGACGATCAGGCTTGTACTGTAACCAAACGCGGCCGGAAAATTCGGAATCCATTGTAGAATATCATGAATAGAACTAAAGTCAGGCACATAGGCTATGACAGATGTGTCACAACGGGAACAGCAAAATTTGTCAACTTATAATGAAACACAATACATAATTACGCAATAAAAATATTTACGTTCAACATTAATGTGTGGCGTGTAAATAGAAACATCATTGATTCATCAAACGAATAAACTGACAGTATGGATTTATAGCCAAATGTAAATATACTATAAAATGAAAAAATGAAGGAGCATGCCAGTGACGAAACAGGAACTTCGAAAACATCCCGAAAAACCAGCGTATTATAGGAAATTAAAAGTAGCTCCAGAAATTACATAATCCGGAGCAGAAATTGTATGCGTGGTGGGACACAGACCTGGAAGTACTCGAGCAAAACGTAAAAAAATATTTTTGGTAAGTAAATACGTATATCAATATAGCCGCAAATCAACTGTACCTGCACCTCTATGTATTGCGCTATTACAAAGCAGTGAGTGGACACAAAACTGCGTATTGAGTATTACCCAACACGCATAAGACACGAAGGTGAATCCTTACAACAAACCCAAGTTCTTACTGTAAGGATAAATTCCAGTACTGAATTTAATGCAGTGGACGATATACATAAACGTACTAAGGTAAGGTAAGCTCTACATGGAAAACTGTTTTTGCAAGACTGTGAGGTGGAAAGAAGGAATAAATGACGATGGAATATTACTCAGACATTGTTCTATTTGCTTTATCTCACGTAAACTTAATAGTAGAACAAAGACGAATGATTGTACACTAGCCTGATGATCAGTTACAGTAAGATAAAAATAATGTGTATTCAGTACATCGAAAAGAAAATTAAAAATAATGATAAAATTGCTACAGTGGCTTACAGGTTTTTGCTTTTAGGGTGATTGGAGTCTATGATTCCTTGTGGAGCAAAGTAAATAAATATGGTATAAAACAGATGGAATACTTTTAAGCAAGTAAACAGTGTTTCTATAGTTAGTTGCCTAATGCTATAACGTGTCTAGAATGGAAAATTAACACACAGTAGGTATTAGCCATTTTGACTAACAGCGGTGAAAGGTGGACTTTAAATGTTGAAACCACTTAACTACTGCGTTTTTCTCACTGAACAGTGGAAAGAAGAATACTGGAAAAAACTAGAAGGGACGGGATAACCAAAACACGTATCACGGACCGGACTGACGTACTCGTAATTACAACAGCGGTAAAAATGAACTGGCGGTAGACGGGACACGTAGTTGTGGTTAGAATGGATGATATTGCGCAAGACTTTTCATAATCAAGTTCTGCTAGTAGAATGAACCATACTCTCTCACTCTGTCTTGTGATACGCCCTGAAACACCTCTGGTTTCACTTTGACTCGTTTCGTTGATAGATTAACATGGCGCTGTCCAGTCTCCACACGGTCCTACATGGTGACCTGGCGGGAGGAGTGATGTATCTTGTGGGATTCTCTTTGGTTAGCGATGGCCAATCTGAGGGCTGAGCTTGGCTCGGCCTGAGCCGTGAGGCCAGTCTGGAGGTTGCCCCAGTTGCTCGTGAGATTTACACACGTTTTTTTTCGATACTGGCTCTGTTGAGCCACGTGATCGCAGGTTGCTGTTCCACTCACGCTGCCACAAAACTGTTGGGATTGATACATGTTACTGATTAAGCAACGCATTGCAAATATAATCGGTTGCATTCACGAAGGACGAGTCTGTTTTCTTGTCGCACTTAGACGCAGTAACTCTCTTGCCAGTGTTTGTCTTTCCAATAGAAAACAGTGCTTAGTTTCTGTGTGGATCGATTTTAGTTTCAGGTGGATCGGAATATCCATCAAGCTAACGCCATCCATGATCATGCTAGGTACTGAAATTCCCTTTCATTCGGTAAAAGTCAGTTCGATTCTTTCATGTCGTTATATTTGCGCATCGTAGAAAGCGATGTATCTCATTCGTGCTCTGTTTCAATTTCGCTACTGAAAATGGAGTCGTGTGCATATTTTGTAAAATGAATGGCTTTGTGTCTCCCCCCCCCCCCCCCCTCCCTTATCCACGTGCACATACAAACTCACGGCTTGCGACAGGCACACAATGATTGCATGCCCTTTTTAATTCCACTGCCGCTCACAAATGTCTGTGTATTTCGCCACTAGTATTATTACGTATTATCTGATTTTTCAAAATTTTTCGGTAAGCACTCGTACAGCAGACTGATGGCAATATAGCAGCGCAGTCAGCATACGCTCAAGATCAACTTTATCAAATGCTCTCTGAAAAACTCTTTTGTGCTCAGAGGCCAGAGTTTTTGAATTTCTGTAATATTCAGAGTTGTTTCATATTATATAATCTGTGCATTGCGAGGAATCGTCTAAAAGAGTTCATAATCTTTGTGCCTCTTAATTCCAGTTATTCTTCTTGTTGTACTAACTAATCATTTCTTTCTGCGACTAATGAATCTCCGTTGCACTTGGAAGGGTTATCTGTTGTCAGCACCTTAATTATAGTCACATGCGTTTTCACTGGGACTTGCCAGAGAATCGGCTGTAATTAATAATTCATATACTTTGTTTGTTTGAGACAACAGTGAGGCTTCAGCCTGTGCCATATGGTGGTTCACACACCATTAACCACGACAGTCCAGTGAAGGAACAGACTACATTATAAATATTCTCAATCTTTGGCTGGATCTCGGTTTTCGATAAACAGTTCAGATAATGTGTTTCAGGGCGACGTTGTATTCCAGATTGCCAGTTTCACCATATCACAGAAAACAGAACTAGTTTTACGTGCCAAATGAAAACAATTCCGCAGATCAAGTTACTGACTTACCTTAGTAGGAGGCAATATAGTTTAAAAATTTCATTGTCAGCAACATCATTTCTGTCTGTTCTCGTAGGAATGTGACCTAACGCGTTCAAGACAACAACAAAACATCTTGCAACGTAACTACACTACACGTCTTACACAGCTTTATATTTTTTGTTGAGTATCTATTTGTTTAATATCGGTTATTGTATTAATCGATTCCATGTCATCATTGTAACTTTCTTGCTTCTTTTTCTACGTAAATCGTATCAGTAGAAATGTGTAGCAATTACAGCAAGGAAATTATCATTTCCCCTGGTTAGGCAAATAATATGTTAATGTTTATATTTGTATGTATTCTGGCGCAACAAGCTGGGGGAACCCCTGTAAGATAGATGCGCGCTGCATGCTGGCGTGTACGCAAAATGTTCAATACCAGACAGTCCGTAGTGTTGTGTGCTCCAGGAAAGACATACGGTATCTATTCTGCACTGCGTGCGAGGCAATAAGTAGCCTTAGGGAAAACACAATTTGGCTGACGTCATCGTAAGATAATGATGATTAACCTCGGTTTCCTGTAATAAGTACCACAACCATCGATCATAAAAAGAAAGAATTATTATTTATTTCTTTTTATTTTCCTAATATGGCGTGATTAGCGTTATTCTAGAATTCTGTAACATATCACGTATCAAATTCAAAGTGGTAAAGTAATTGCAATCTACCCTATTATCCAAGCTATAATTTGTATCCTACTGATATGAACGAGTTTCATGAAGCATTTGTTTCATCAACGGTACAGAGAAATCCGAAATTACCGTTGCTGCTTCATAGATATGAAGTTCAGTGTGCACTGCAAGTTGTAAACTTCTTATGGACTTAGTAGAAGGGGCTTCAGCCATGCATTGTTCTGATGTCCTACTTAAGTACGGAATCAATTCCAATGCAGCCTTGCAAACTACACTGGTAGCGAATGGATTGTTTCTCCTTTCTTGACGTTCAATCAAAGAAGACAAAATTCAAATTCAATGCAGGGTTTCTATCGCATTTCCAAAAATATAAACCTGTCTCGTGGAGTGTCTAATGCTAAATACTGGCTTCTATCTTTGCCTGTATGCACTACACTACTGCAAGACTGTGATGATGTTAAGTGAAATGATGATATAGGAAATGACATATACATTTAACAGCCATTATTCGATGTGTCAGTGTGTCTTCAAAATTCGCTTGCTTTAGCACTGTGAATACGTCGCGATTTAGCGACACAGTAACTGTTTCATTATGTAGCTAGTCAGATATTGAGATAAAGTGGGGATAGATTACAAATATGTCATTTTATTACTAATGTAAATTAATTCTAAACATAAAATGACACCAGTAAATGGCATAAAAATGAATGCACGGTTCTAACGGCACTGAAAGTTCGCATAATAATCCCAACTCATTTGGCGTCAAAACAAGAATAAAAAAGGATAGAAGCAAGGGATAGATAATAAAAGTGTAACACTGGTTAAGGAAACCTTAACCGATACTAGCACTAAAGTTCATGGCAGAAATTTCTGAACGATGTGATATAAAGACCGGTGTTAGACAAGGAGATGGACTCTCCCCATTAGTGTTTAACAGTGTTTTGGAAAACGTATGGCGAGAGCAAATGTCGAGCCAAAATATAAATCAATCAATCAAATTACGTAGAACTAATATTAGAGTAGATTCCCTCGTCTTTGCAGATGATCTGCAAATTTTAACTAGTGATATTACCACAGCTCAGAAACAAATAGAAATTCTTAAAGAAGTTGCAGAAAAAGTAGGACTACAAATATCATTCGGAAAAACTGAATGTATGACATGCAACAAACAAGCACCAAAGTTTTTGAACACGAAATATGGAAAAATAAAAAGGGTTTCTCAATTTAAATACGCGGGGGAAATCAAACAAGAAAACGGTCTGGAAAAAGCTGCAAACGAAGTTCGCTGTCAAAAAATGGCAACTACGTTCATATTAACACAACAAATTCAAGATAAAAATCACTTTCTACATCCAGTAAACTTACACATTATAGCACTATAATCAAACGTGAATGGCTTTATGGAGCAGAAACTTTAATTTTAAGTAGAAAGAGGGATACTGAAGGACTTCAAAAGAGAGAAAGATAATTAGGAAACATTAGGCCCCAAAATCGCTGATGGAGAAACTGATATATAGGCTGAGAAGTAATGAGGTAGAAGAATACACAAATATACATGGTGACATGAGAAAACGGAGACTTAAATTTTATGGGCATATTAAAACAGCAGCACCCACTAGGTTGAGAAAACTAGTAGTAGAAATCTACGAAAACAGAAGTAAGGCCAAAACTGAGCCCATTAAATAGATCGCTGTGATTAAGTAGGATTTTAAAGTAACCATTATAGCTCAGGCAGACGTTACAGATAGAAAAACACTCAGACAAAAGATATTTGATTGGAAAGTTGGTCACAGGGAAATTAGAAAGCGGACTGGAACACCGTGGTCTGATGAAAGAAAGAGACTTCATTCTGAAAGGGTGAAACAAATTTGGACACCAAGGAAGCGCGACCATCAAACGCGACATTGATTGTTTGTACCTCGCTTCGTCTTATTAGGCCCATACACGAATAATAATAATAAGAATAACAAAATTAATAGGTGCCGTTACAATCTCTGATGGAACTTTTCCCACGACATCGTTGCGTGTTTCCGGCACTACCCTCGCGGCGGAACTGGGTTCCAGCTACGTTCCTCAGCGCACACGTGTTGTGTGAGATGACACAATTACGAACAGTGGGCACCTACTGCAGCTGGTGTACTCACCACTTCTAGCTGCTTGAGATAGGTGGACGCGCTGTGGTTGGCCTGTATGAGCGGCCGGCCCTGGTTGAAGATGGAGCAGATGACCATGCCAAGCGAGAACATGTCGCTCAGGATGCTGCACGACGACGTCGTCTGCACCTCGGGCGCTGCAACACACAACAGGTACACGATCAGCTGTGGACACTGTACACCGAGGTGTAACTGCGTAAACCTTCCCTGTGCATTGACTATATGCTTACTGGCCCTGCAGTAGGATCGCGCAATCATGTTGACACGGTATTTCGGCGGTCCATCTGGCCAGAGGCTGCATGTTCTGTAAAACAGGACGGGCTGTGGCTTGTGGTGGGATGACGACAAAGCACAGTGCCGCTGGAGGCCCAAATGTTACTGATCACACCGTTCAGAGCACACTGTTCAATATCTGGATCTGCAGCCGGTGACTCCCTCACGTTCCCACGCTGGCCCAACGGAATCTTCAATTACGAGGTGCATTCAAGTTCTAAGGCTTCCGATTTTTTTTCTCCGGACTGGAAAGAGATAGAAACATGTGCATTGTTTTAAAATGAGGCCGCGATCATTGTCAATACGTCCCAGAGATGGCAGCACCATACGGCAGATGGAATTTTACCGCCAGCGGCGAGAATGAGAACTGTTTTAAATACTTAAAATGGCGACGTTTTCCTTACTTGAACAGCGTGCAATCATTCGTTTTCTGAATTTGCGTGGTGTGAAACCAATTGAAATTCATCGACAGTTGAAGGAGACATATGGTGATGGAGTTATGGATGTGTCGAAAGTGCGTTCGTGGGTGCGACAGTTTAATGAAGGCAGAACATCGTGTGACAACAAACCAAAACAACCTCGGGCTCGCACAAGCCGGTCTGACGACATGATCGAGAAAGTGGAGAGAATTGTTTTGGGTGATCGCCGAATGACTGGTCAACATATCGCCTCCAGAGTTGGCATTTCTGTGGGTTCTGGGCACACAATCCTGTATGACGACCTGAAAATGCGAAAAGTGTCATCCAAGTGGGTGCCACGAATGCTGACGGATGACCACATGGCTGCCCGTGTGGCATGTTGCCAAGCAATGTTGCCGCACAACGACAACATGAATGGGACTTTCTTTTTGTCGGTTGTGACAATGGATGAGACGTGGATGCCATTTTTCAATCCAGAAACAAAGCGCCAGTCAGCTCAATGGAAGCACACAGATTCACCGCCACCAAAAAAATTTCGGGTAACCGCCAGTGCTGAAAAAATGATGGTGTCCATGTTCTGGGACAGCGAGGGCGTAATCCTTACCCATTGCGTTCCAAAGGGCACTACGGTAACAGGTGCATCCTACGAAAATGTTTTGAAGAACAAATTCCTTCCTGCACTGCAACAAAAACGTCCGGGAAGGGCTGCGCGTGTGCTGTTTCACCAAGACAACGCACCCGCACATCGAGCTAACGTTACGCAACAGTTTCTTCGTGATAACAACTTTGAAGTGATTCCTCATGCTCCCTAATCACCTGACCTGGCTCCTAGTGACTTTTGGCTTTTTCCAACAATGAAAGACACTCTCCGTGGCCGCACATTGACCAGCCGTGCTGCTATTGCCTCAGCGGTTTTCCAGTGGTCAAAGCAGACTCCTAAAGAGGCCTTCGCCGCTGCCATGGAATCATGGCGTCAGCGTTGTGAAAAATGTGTACGTCTGCAGGGCGATTACGTCGAGAAGTAACGCCAGTTTCATCGATTTCGGGTGAGTAGTTAATTAGAAAAAAAATCGGAGGCCTTAGAACTTGAATGCACCTCGTACGACTGCAGTCGGCAAGGGATCACAGAGACAGGCCGGGGACTAATTGAAGGGTGGCTCTTGATCGAATGAACCACGTTTCTTGTTACGCCAGGTCCATGGTCGTGCCTGGATACGCCTCATCCACGGGAACGGCTGCTTGAACGCGCACCGTGCCACGGAAGCAGGCCGGTGGGGACAGTGTTATGCTATGAGGGTCACTGACCTTGGTTTCCATAAGGACTAAAGTTACTAATCGGAGGCACCATGAAAGTTGTGGACTACGTGTTCAAACTGTTCACCACCAGCATTCTCTGCTTTATCGATGTCTTCTCGAACAGCGAAAGCATCTTTCATCAAGTTAACTCTGCGTATAGAAGTGCTACAGTGGTTTGAGGAGCTTTATAGCGAACTCGCGATGACGTATTGGTCACCAGATGCAGCTGTTCTGAAGCCAATTGAACACAACTGGAGCGCTATCTGCGCCAATTGAGCATCCACAGACCACCGGCTCGTAAGCTAAGGGAAACGCGTAGATACTGAACCTAATGATAGTGGTGGTCAAATGGACCGCTGAAATATAGCGTCAGGGTGATTGTACAGTGCGGCTGCAGCTTTGGCAAGAATACCAAGTATATCTAGGTGTTCAAAAAGAAGGGAGACAAGTCTGCGTTTGTAATGTATCATTTCAGACATTTGTGGGAAAACATTTCTAGGAACTGTTGCATTATGTTAAAAATATTACCCAGTGGAGAAACAATGGACAGATAATTTTAAAAAACTGAATTTTACGATTCGATTTTTAATCCTAATATTGATTTTAGGTACACAGACTGTGGGCCGATGGGTACAATTCCTTGTTACGTGGCGTGTCAGATCGCTTTTAAGCCATTTCATCGGGAGGCATGTGTGAATTGTTGGAATCAATTTCCCCAGTATCGAGTTTTCACTAAAAAAAAAAGGAGCGCAGTTTGGCTATCACTAAGGTTTCCCGTGCATGCTCATAGGTTCCTGGTACGTTTGACCTCAGAGACAGATTTCTAGAGACGTCAAACGAGTGTGTCCAGGACTTTATGCTGCGATCACTAATAATGAGATCTCAGGCAGACGTGTGCAGTGAGTAAAAGAGAGAGCAGCAAACATAGTAATGTTGGATCTCTTAAAGGCTTAAGGGCGTAAAGCAATGGGTGTTGTACTGTCGATAACTATACTTTTTTAGAGGCTGCAAATATGCTCCAATGGGACAGGTGGAAGCACGATTTAACAACATACAGGGAATGAGACGTCACTGTTACGATCCACTTCACAATTAATGTGGACGAGGTCTCTGGAGAGGGTTGATTCTCCTTTATGCTGAGTGCGTGAGATATTTTTATGGGAATCCTGTGTTTGGCGGCAAGCATAAGCTGCGAAGAAATCTTTGCTCAAAGGAACGAACATCTAGAGTGGGGTGATGTAAATAAACTGTGATTTTTCTGAAGGAACTAACAACCCTACATTTGAGTAATTGAGGCTGACGATCCTGACTGCAACTACTTGATGAACACAACACTAGAAGCGGCTCCACAAATGTTTTCTTTGACACCGCGGGGCAACTGCACGCCGTTTCGTTTTCGCGTTCGCCGCACGTGGACGACATAAAACACGAAACATTTCACCTTGGTATCTCCTGAAGAGAAAGAAATGATCCGAGCAATTAAAAGGTCGTAGTTCTGCTCGGCTAGTGGACGATCAAACAAATTCAGTCGGAGACAAATTCTCGCTGGTTAGTCCCAGAAATTGTCGGAGCTGCCTGTGAAAGTGAACGTGCGATATTGTGTCACTCATGCAGATTCGTCCGATCTTGTTCCGTTTGCCAGAAGTAAAATTCGATGGTTTTGGAAAGGAATCAGGAAACACTATGATCCTATCAAAATCGAGAAGATCTCCGCTATTCAGCCTATTATTTTCCTGGAGGCTTGGTTATCTGACACATCAGTAGAAGCCTCATTACGGACCTCGCAATACTTACCTTCAGCCACCATTCTTCTCATTGTCAAAAACATTGTGAATAATCTGGAATGCAGCTGCAGCCATAAATTTAACGCTAACACAACTTTTACTCTTGTCATGCTCCAAATGTAAAGATGACGGATAAGAAATAAATGTTTGTTGATGCTTTCCGTCTGACTATTTAGTCCTAAACTTTACCACGTAGCCCGCTCGGTACTTTTTTATTACTTCTTCTGACATTTCCCCTATCAGCCGCCAATAGCGTCATCAGTGCTGTGGAGTGTCTTTGACTCATTTCAGAGAACGATGCTATGCTTCTTTAGTCTTTGAGGAACCAACATGAGTAATCAAAGAAGTCACAGGTAACATGCAGATGCGCCTTTTACAAGCTTAATCGGTATTTGGAAGAATAGAGATGACAGAATGGTTCAAATGGCTCTGAGCACTATGGGACTTAACATCTGAGGTCATCAGTCCCCTAGAACTTAGAACTACTTAAACCTAACTAACCTAAGGACATCACGCACATCCATGCCCGAGGCAGGATTCGAACCTGCAACCGTAGCAGTCTCGCGGTTCCGGACCGAAGCGCCTAGAACCGCTCGGCCACAGCGGCCGGCTAGATGACATAGTTTCACACCTTGTCTAAACTGTAACTTATTGTACGTTATCTGTGACATTTTACTTTAATGACAATCGCGTATCAAGTCTTGAATAGGCCACTAAGAAGTCATTTAAAGTGTTTCCAAGATGTTGGCTGAATGATTTGAATCGAACTATTGGAAGAACACATTATGCACTGAAGAGCCTAGAAACTGGTACACCTGCCTAATATCGCGTAGCGTCCCTGCGAGCATCCAAAAGTGTTGCAAAACGACGCGACATGGATTCGACTAATGTCTGAAGTAGTGCTGGAGGGAACTGACACCGTGAATCCTGCAGGGCTGTCCATAAATCGGAAAGAGTACAAGGGGGTTGAGATCTTTTCTGAACAGCACGTTGCAAGGCATCCCACATATGCTTAATAGTGTTCATGTCTGGGGAGTTTGGTGGCCAGCGGAAGTCTTTAAACTCAGAAGAGTGTTCCTGGAGTCACTCTGTAGTAATTCTTGAAGTGTGGAGTGTCTCATTGTCCTGCTGGAGTTGCTCAAGTAAGTCGAAATGCACAATGGACATGAATGGACGCAGGTGATCAGACAGGATGCTTACGTACGTGTCACGTGTCAGAGCTGTATCTAGACGTACCAAGGGTCCCATATCACTCAAACTGCACACGCTCCACACCATTACAGAGCCTCCATCAGCTTAAACAGTCCCCTGTTGACATGCATGTTCCATGGATTCATGAGGTTGTCTCTATACTCTTACTCGTCCATCCGCTCGATACAATATGAAAGTAGATTAGTACGACCAGGCAACATGTTTCCAGTCATCGACAGTCCAATGTCGGTGTTGACGGGCCCAGGTGAGAAGCAAAGCTTTGTGTCCTGCAGTCAGCAAGGACACACAGGTGTGCCTTCGGTTCCGAAAGCCCACATCGATGATGTTTCGTTGTATGGTTCGCACGCTGAGACTTGCTGATGGCCCAGCATTGAAATCTGCAGCAAATTGCGGAAGGGCTACGCTTCTGTCTCGTTGAACGATTCTCTTCGGTCGTCGTTGGTACCGTCCTTGCAGGATCTTTTTCCGGCCTCAGCGATGTTGGAGATCTGATGATTTACCCGATATTCACTGTACACTCCTGAAAAGGTCGTACGGAAAAATCCCCAATTCATCGCTACCTCGGTGATTCTGTGTTCCGTCGCCCGTGCGCAAACTATAAGACCACGTTCAAACTGGCTTAAATCTCGATAAGCTGCCATTGTAGCAGCAGAAAGCGATCCAACAACTGCGCCAGACACATGTTGTTTTATACAGGCGTTGCTGACCGCAGCGCCGTATTCTGCCTGTTTACATATCTTTGTATTTCAATACGCATGCCTATACCAGTTTCTTTGGCGCTTCACCGCAGTATTCTGAAGGTCCTTCTACATCGAAAGAAGAAATCATTGAACATGTGTTATGGCTAATGTACTACAGGTAAACTACAAAAGATAAAAAAATTATGATACCGTGTGCAGCGAGATCTACGTTGTTATGCTGCGAAGGTGTAGAGACGCCTAAAGATTGCAGAAAGTCTTCTCCGTTTTTTACTGCTTTCATAATCAGTCACAGACTTTACGTGTCGAGGCTGTCTGGGTTTCCTCCTGGATGAACCGTCCAAGCCCTTCGGCTACAAGATTGGCCAGCTGGAACTCAATTCTTGCGAATGGCTGTTGGAAAGATGCGATAAAGGTCCACGTGTCGAAACAAAGATACTGTTCACAGACGAGGCTGGTTTCTCGAGAGATGCGACTGTCAGTTTTCAAAGCCGTCTGTTGGCTGACGCGAATCAACGCGCAGTTGAAGCAAGACAGCAGCGCCGATTTTCGATTAGTTTATCGGCGGGCGTTATTGACGATATAGTCATAGGACCTCATATGTGTAACGTAGCAAATTATTACTCGTTGTCTCCTTGCGCTGAAAGCGTAGCTCGCCTTGGAGCAGAGAGGAGAGCAGAAGTCGGTTCTCAGGCTGGCACAGCTGTGCTGCCTACTGGGACGAGCGAGCTGTGTACTTAGTAACGCTGCACGCAATACTTCACACATACTCTGTAAGAATCTGAAGAATTACTGTTAAATATGAATCTATATTTTTCATAATCAGTATATCAAGTTCTATGGATACACAACCATAGTGTTATAATTTCAAATCACTTAACTTCCATACTTTCGGAGATATAAATTTTTACCTAAAGCACATAATAACCGTCCTGGCATTGTCAAACTGAGGTAGGTACTGTAATGTATTCATATACAGAGGGGTCCAAAAAATGTATGCACTGTTTAAAAGTCCATAACTGGCAAACTAATTGACGGAGTTGTCTCATCTTTGGTAGTGTAATAGTTTGTAGTTCCGGCAATCGCCACACAAGCGTTGTATTGCGTTGTTTTGTTTTATCAGATGACAGTCGCCGGTTAGTCAGTGTTTTGTTCTGAGTTGCACCAAGTTACTTGAGTAAACATGGCTGGCGCAAGGCTTACATTCGATGAAAGGAAGAAAGTTTTGAGGTGGTATTTTAAGTACGAAAACATTAATGAGGTTCGACGGCAATGGCGAAATCAGTATCTAACAGAGCCACCGACACGTTTAACGATTCGTCGCATTCGAGACAAATTTGAAGCCGAACGCTGTGCTAAATGTGTACATAAACAACGATCTGGACGATCTGTAACAATAACAAGTCCAGATAACTCCCGTCGTGTGTCACAACTATTCAGTTTGCACGTGAATCTGGAGTGAGTCGCTCAAGTGTTCGGCGAATTTTGAAGACAGTAAAGTGGAAGTGCTACATCCCACGATTGCTACACGCAATGAACGAGGACGACCCAGATCGTAGAATGGAGTACTGCGAGTGGTTTACTAACATGGTGCGCAACTATGAAGAGTTTGCAGAGATGATTGTGTGGTCTGATGAGGCACAGTTCAAACTCAGTGGTACAGTAAATCATCACAATTACATCTACTAGGCCGCCGAAAATCCGAACGTCCATGTAGACAAAGCCGTGAATTTGCGAGGAGTAAATGTGTGGTGTGGGTTGTCTTACCGGGGCTTGATTGGGCCATTCTGCCTTGACGGCACAGTTACCAGTGAAGTGTACCTTCAGCAGCTTCAGACATCCATTTTACCGTCCATCCGAGACTTGTACGGAGACGGAAGAGTTTACTTTCAACAAGATGGTGCCCCAGCGCACTACAAAAATCGTGTCAGGGCGTATCTCTACGAAACTCTACCAGGAAGATTGATAGGCCGTAGAGGTGCTGTGGAGTATCCACCACATTCCCCAGACCTAACTCCTCTGGACTTTTACCTGTGGGACGTCGTTTATCGACAAAAGCCACGCTCATTGGATGAACTTCGAGAATCCATCGTACATTCATGTGCAAATACCCAACTGAACACGTTGCAGTCAGTAGTTCATGCTGCAGTTCGGCGGCATCGTTTGTGTGTGGATGTTAATGGTGACCATTCGAACACCTACAGTGATAGCTTTAAGTTGGACTTTAAGCTACACTTTCACCAAAAAATGAGACAATTCCGTCAATTACTTTGCAAGTTATGGACTTTTAAACAGAGGATACATTTTTGGACCCCTCTGTATAGTATCAATTAAAACTACAATCAAGAGCATACGTTCATATAATCTAACTTCCTGGAATTTTCTTTACTTTCATCATCACAGATTTCCGACATAATTAAAAGAACTTTCGAAAATTGTTACTTCATCGTGTTTTGGTTGTATGAGTGTTTTGGAAACACTGAGAGTGAATGGAGGACATACATGAAATGATAATGTCATGTTGCGTACAAACTATGTAAATTTATGTGCGAGAAAGTTCTTATGCAACAGGGGAATTTCTGACGTATGTCAGAGTGAGCTTGATTTTGTAAAAGAAAGCCAGAAAGGGCGTTCGGTATTAAATTTATAAGTAATTTATTTTGCGGAAAGGTATCGTATTTTTGTTTTCATTTAATTTTATTTAGTTTCGTAACTACGGAATTTCTAGTCTAATTTACTTGTGGTAATCTTATTGCCTAACATTAGAAATACCTGGAGTAAAGAAGTGCTCGAAATGATCTGATTGGCTGCCTAACATACTAGCCAATCGGAATTTAATGTTTCCCCGCGTCTGATTAGGGATTTGTGCCTCAGACCTATGAATTGAGATAGACGCTCGGGAGCCATCTTCTGGTAAACATCTATGTTTAACTGCGCTAATCAAACTTGTACCAATATGAAGAAATCAGCGCGTTTGGTCGGTTCTGGTGTAACCCATAAAAAGCGAGTACAGTATTGACTATTTTTTGAACGTTTCATCTTTGTGAGTGATTTATTTTAGGAGATTTCGCGTGTCAATATTTCATGCCGTACATAAAATATGCGTGGCGTGTCTCGTGCAAAATAACGAGACATTATGGTGAGCAGTTCTTCAGAAGAAGCCTACTGAACAACTGAATGTGTTAACTCGCAAGTGGTCATGGGTCAGTGACTGTTTAGGACGTTTAAAATATCGGGTCTTACTAAATATCTTCTGGCTGCTTTCGGGTGTGAACTTGTAATTGGTATAGTAATATTACATGATTGACGTCGGGATATTAATTCTGGATTTGAGAGCCATTTTATGTTTTAAAGACAATAAGCCAACTCACAGGGAATTTTAGACTTTTTTCAAACGAGTCATGCAAAAATCCCCATCGCCCGATAGTTTAACTAACTTTCATCTACTACATACAGACTGTAGTTATGTGGCTTTTGTGTGGTACGTGTTAATTCGAATTTTTGTTCGACGCTGCTTTTGTCTGCTAAACCAATATCTACCATCGCAGGGCGAAGGAGCAGATAACCGGAAAAGTATCCAGGCAGATGGACTGATTATTTAAAGGATAGTGAGAGCACAACCCGCCCCTGGGCACACGCTACCAAACAGGCTGACTGGTGCCAGGTACGGTCAGTTCCTATCAGAGGAGGTACCATAGCAGAAACGTGTAAAGTCCCCACAGAAAATACCCTCTACCACGCACCAATTAATCATTGTCAATCAAACCATCCACATTCATTCACTTTGGAAAAGTATCTGATCTGATTTTCTCGTAACATATGCGGCGACAGTTAGACGACGCCAAAGTATTTTCTAGCTCGTTTATTCTTTGAAATAACAGAGATGCATATATGCATTCTCCATGGTTATTAGAGTGGTAACTAGGACAGCTTCTGGAGTAGGGATTGAGGGATTGACGTATTTCTGAGAGATACATATTCTGATTTTCTTCTCGCTAAATCGAGCGAATTAACTTGTGTGCCACTAGCGGTTTGTTTGAATAGAAAGAGAGTGTAAACGGAAAATAATTAAGACGTGGAATCACCGGAGATCTGGACATGTAATGGAGATGGATTTAATACACAGTTTCCTTCATAAATAAGGTTTGTGACTTTTTGTTCCGGAGTGAATGAACGAATGAGTTTTTTTCTGAACCATTTGATGATCACGTTGGCCCTGTAATTAGTGGGGAAGTTTCAGCTGTGTCGAAGAGAGCCTGCAATCACTGAGTCTGTGTTAAATCGTCCAAAAAGGCTTCGTACACATCTGGAATTCGCAATCTTTCGTAAAAGGAACAAATTGTCCACACGATTGATTCTCCCGACTGAATACAGTGTTTAACAGTAATAATAAATGTAAAGATCTTTTACAGCAAGCCAGCCGCTGATTACCAAGACGAAGGACTCCACCAAAGATCCTATTTGGCTGATTTCACGTAATGAAATATTATAATAAAAACTGTACATAGATGAAGGAGAGAAAGAGAGAGAGCGAATGAAAATAGAGATAATATTAATAATCCTCCATTAGTATAACTTTTCGCCTGTCGTATCACGGATCAGCCAAGACACGGGAGGCCCTTACATTACTGTGTAGATTTATGTGTGAAGGTGAAAGGGTCTTAAAGACAACAGATACACGTCTATACAGACAAGACATTACACAAAGTTAGCGGCTAGCTGCATTCATCATCTATTCATAGAGGAAGAGACAACTTAATATTATCCTGTTAAAATGGCCAATCCGTGACAGGACACGTTTTTGGACGTTGCTAAAATAATTTTGTTCTCTGTTTCATGTCAACTACGACGAGCTAACCTAACTGATGCTTGGAAAAGAGAGAAAAGACTCGCAGGTGATATAATTGGATCTACAAATAAATCCGAAAGACAGGACGATGGGCGCAGAGAAAAGTCCAGATTTATATTTTTATTATTATAGCTTGCTAGTATAGTTGAAGTATACGCTTTTTTCTTTAGTGTTATTGGATATTTGAACATTGATTAACTCTGTTCATGTTAGATGTATTTTCATTGACCTGTCCCAGTTGCATTTATCTGTATATGTACATTAAGAAGGTAGACACAGAAGTACTTTTGTGTGAACGGAGTTACATATAGTGACAGTAGAAGGGAGTTACATATAGTGACTGTAGAACATTTAAATGTAGAACATTTATATGGTTTTAACTAGGGCAATGTTTAGGATGAGTCAAGCAGAGCAAATCAGCACGCAACAGCCTTCAGCTGTTAGCACTGATAATAATGACGTAGTAAGAAGTGTTGTAGGACCGATGGCTACAGATAGCGCAATAGAACGCCCTGTAGACACGGCAGGAGGTGTAACAGCAAGTACACAGCAGGGATTAGATCCATTGGTAATTATCATGAGACAGATAACCGAGAGCATGAATACTTTGAAAACCGATATTAACGCGAAATTAGCCTCAGTTACTGAAGGGCAAAATGATTTGAATACGAAATTAGCCTCAGTTAGTGAAGGGCAAAATGATTTGAATACGAAATTAGCCTCAGTTACTGAAGGGCAGGAAAATCTGAAAACCGATATTAAAGCACAATTAGTGACAGTCACTCAAACACAAGAAGAAATGAAATTAGTCCAGACTGAGATTAAGCAGCAGTTACAAGACAGTTTTTCCGAATTAGAGCAGCGGATAGAGGCGAAGACCAAGGAACTCAAAGATCAGGCCGAAGAGACGGAACGAAAATTAACTGCACAAATAGAATTGGTGAAAGTACAATGTGAGGAATCTACTCACCACGTACGTGTCGAAATGAAGGAGTATGTGGCTATTAAGATAGATACTGTACGGGAACAAGTGGAAATGGTTCCGCAATTAATACAAAAGCAAGACGCCATGTCATGTGCAATTGCGCAACTTCCTGAATTGGCACGTACACAGGCTAACCTAAAGGAAAGCGTTGAATATCTGACAGAGCGTCAAGACGTTATAGACCACCAAATTAACGTATTAACGGGTAAATTATCCGAAATCACATTAGAAAACAAAAGGCTAATGTGTGAAAACGTTGAGCAAAATGTTAAGGCAGCATTCCAGAGTTTATCTGGCAAACAGGAAGAGAATTTGTTTGCGAAAGGACTTGAGGAGGTGCGACAGCAGTTAGGTGCTGATTTCGAGCATTGGAAACAAACGATAGAAGAGTCGATGCGCGCTTCACAACAAAGCTCAGAACAAATGAATACAGGGCAGCAGCAGAAGTTGGCAGCGACTATAGAGCCAGTTACTACCCATTCGCACACAATACCGACTTGTGTAAGTAATTCAAACATTAAATTGCCACAAGCTGGTTGTTCGCGTGAATTCTTATCTAACGGAGATTACGAAAGCCTTTGCCATGCCGAAGAAAAAATGATAAAGCATCGGCAATTCCAGATTTTTAACCCTGACGAAAGGGGGGTCCATCCAATTGTTTTTATTCGAAGTTTCAGAGGCGTGTTACCCAGAAATTGGTCGGAGTGGCAGAAGATCAGTTTTGTTACAGGATATATACAAGGTTCGGGGGCGATCTGGGCCTCGGACATGACTTCTGTTTGCTCGACATATGACGATTTTGAGAAGGCGTTTTTAGCAAAGTTCTGGTCAGAAGGGGTACAGGAACGCCTAAGGCAGGAGGTGCTCTACCCAGAGCCTTTCTCCTTTTCGGAAGGAAGCCTTAGAAAGTATTTCGAAAAATATATAAATAAAACGAGATACTGGGACAGACCTATGCCTTTGCCAGACATAATAAACATACTTAAGGCAAGACTACCAACTAGCATCCGGAATCAATTGATTTATGCAACGACAAAGACTTGGAGTCGTTCCTCACGACGTTAGACCATATAGATATTATCGAAGAAAACAACCAGAAAGCCCGTAATAACAGATTCCAATATAGGGAGATAGAACCTCCGCCAAACGGTAGGCAAGGTGGAAGTATGTGTTATGCCAATGGCGATCAATCGACACTTAGAAGGAATGAACGGAGATCGTTAAGTAATGGAGAAACCCCTCAAAATCTCAATAGTAATCCCGGCAATGGTCTTGCGAGGGGCTATTCAAGGAACAACAGGAACGGGAAAAGATACAATCCCGTGTGGGGGAACGAAAGAAATTTCAGACCCCAAGCCTGGAATAATAACGATAATAGGAAGTGGAATCAACCGGGAGGAATGAATTCAAATAGCCAACATCAGTGGGGACGGACATCTACGAATCAACCGGTAATTACCGAAGTGACGGATGATGTCAACCAGCAGACAAATCAAAATCCAACAAACTTGTAAGGACCCACTCGTGCCCCGGAGGAGCGGTCAACAATTGGTTGAGGGGCAACAGGATACGTGTACCCATGTTAACGTATAATGATGGACGATTACTGGCAGATGAACTGACCGAGGACTTAGAACCACAAGATGAGGATAAGGAACAGGTGGCAGTAGCCGAAGTGCAAGTCATTATGGAGACCGTACCTATAGTGGCGGTTTTAGACACAGCTGCAACCACAAATGTTATTTCGGAGGCACTATTCAACAGGATCAGAATTATAAGACTGAAAATAGAGATAATATTAATAATCCTCCATTAGTATAACTTTTCGCCTGTCGTATCACGGATCAGCCAAGACACGGGAGGCCCTTACATTACTGTATAGATTTATGGGTGAAGGTGAAAGGGTCTTAAAGACAACAGATACACGTCTATACAGACAAGACATTACACAAAGTTAGCGGCTAGCTGCATTCATCATCTATTCATAGAGGAAGAGACAACTTAATATTATTAGCTTGTTAAAAACGGCTGGGAATGCATGCATGATGGAGCACCAGCCCATTTCCTGAGAAATGTTCTGGGACACCTGACACAGACAGTTGATGGGCTATGGATTCGTAGGAGTTCTCCAGTTATTTTGGCTAGCTCCTTCCACCGATCTTAATCAGTAGAATTTTTAGACACCACACTAAACAGCCGTTTAGCGATGGCTCCAAGTATAGGCTGCACGTGACAGCAGTCAGATGTCACTAGGGACTCGGCAGTTTCGCAGTAACAAAACAGTGCGTTCTCAATTGTTTAGAGCATTTTGCACGCCTCCCGTAACAGCACAGAGCTTGCAGAGAAAGAGGCGTCTTTCACCCAGTGGCGAACCTCATGAGGTATGCATTTTCGAGCTCATGCTTACTGGATATTTTTGTCTAGTTTTGGTCCATACTGCCACCTCTTAAAATATGGAATATCTTCTTTTTTAGCATCTTGTATAAGAGCAGAAGAAACGGATGGAGAATCACCTGTGACCCAACTAAGCAGACGGTAGTACCCCACTTGAAGTAAACTACCAAATAACTGTCCCTCCCCCCCCCCCCCCCCTCAACCTGATGCCAACCAAATATAAAATATAAGGAGGTGTCGTCTAAACCTACTCAGGCGACCCTGGCAGTAAATGCCATAGAAGTAAAGATTGCACTTTCCTCCTTTTGTAAATAGGCGGTTTAGGTTTATATGTAGGTAACGCCACGTAGCTCTCTGTATGCAAAACCCCGGTCTGTGGCTGGTTGGCATTGTTGGAATATTCGCTATTGTAGTGTTGGGCAGTTGGATGGGAACAGCGCGTAGCATTGCGCAGTTGAAGGTGAGCCGCCAGCAGTGGTGGATGTGGAGAGAGAGATCCCAGAGTTTTGAGAGGTTGCTATAAGCGGACGAGCAGGAGGGGTGTCTGCCAGAAAAAGGAAATTTGTAAAGATGGATGCCATGTTCCCGAGTATCGTTAGTTGCGATGGCAGTGGGAACAAACTCTTTGAGACTGGGCCGTGGACTGATGGACACATGGCATGACGATTGAAGTTTCTTATTACAACACGACCATGGCCTTGTCCGTCCAGAGGAACGGCTGCTCGAAACATGCACCGCCTTACGGACGCAGACCGCTGCGGGCGGTATTGTGACATGGGGGACATTCATCTGGACTTTCGTGAAACCTGTGATGACAATCTAAGGCAGCTGTGGACAGAACTACGGGCCACGTGCATTCCTTCATGCTTATCGTTTTCCCAGATAGCGATGGCATCATCCAGCGGCTTAACTGCCCTTGTGACAGGGCCAGAATCGTGCTATAATGGTTTGAGGACTATGATGGTGAGCTCACGTTCATGTCTTGTCCAACAGATTCTCCTTATCTGAAGCCGATGAAACATATCGGGGACGCTGTGGAGCACAAACTCCGAGCCGCAGATGACCGGCCTGTAATTTACTGGAATTGCGCAATACGTATGTAGACATCTGGGTAGCCACAAAAGACTTTCGGAATACACTACTGGCCATTAAAATTGCTACACCACGAAGATGACATGCTACAGACGCGACATTTAACCGACAGGAAGAAGATGCTGTGATATGAAAATTTTTAGCTTTTCAGAGCATTCACACAACTTTGGCGCCAGTGGCGACACCTACAATGTGCTCCCATGAGGAAAGTTTCCAACCGATTTCTCATACACAAACAGCAGTTCACCATCATTGCCTGGTGAAACGTTGTTGTGATGCATCGTGGAAGGAGGAGAAGTGCGTACCATCGCGTTTCCGACTTTGATAAAGGTCGGGTTGTAGTCTATCGCGATGGCGGTTTATCGTATCGCGACATTGCTCCTCGCGTTGGTGGAGATCCAATGACTGTAAGCAGAATATGGAATCGGTGGGTTCAGGAGGGTAATACGGAATGCCGTGCTGGATCCCAACGGGCTCGTATCACTAGCTGTCGAAATTACAGGCATCTTATCCGCATGGCTGTAACGGATCGTGCAGCCACGTCTCGATCCCTGAGTCAACAGATGGGGACGTTTGCAAGACAACAACCACCTGTACGAACAGTTCGACGACGTTTGCAGCAGCATGGACTATGAGCTCGGAGACCATGGCTGCGGTTACCCTTGACGCTGTATCACAGACAGGAGCGCCTGCGATGGTGAACTCAACGACGAACCTGGGTGCACGATGGCAAAACGTCATTTTTTCGAATGAATACAGGTTCTGTTTACAGCATCATGATGGTCGCATCCGTGTTTGGCAACATCGCAGTGAACGCCCATTGGAAGCGTGTATTCGTCATCGCCATATTGGCGTATCACCCGGCGTGATGGTATGGGGTGCCATTGGTTACACATTTCGGTCACCTCTTGTTCGCATTGACGGCACTTTGAACAGTGGGCGTTACATTCCAGATGTGTTACGACCCGTGGCTCCACCCTTAATTCGATCCCTGCGAAACCCTACATTTCAGCAGGATAATGCACGACCGCATGTTGCAGGTCCTGTACGGGCCTTTCTGGATACAGATAATGTTCGACTGCTGCCCCGGGCAGCACTTTCTCCAGATCTCTCACCAACTGAAAACGTCTGGTCAATGGTGGCCGAGGAACTGGCTCGTCACAATATGCCAGTCTCTCCTCTTGATGAACTGTGGTACCGTGCTGAAGCTGCATGGGCAACTGTACATGTACACGCCATCCAGGCTCTGTTTGACTCAATGCCCAGGCGTATCAAGGCCGTTATTACGGCCAAAGGTGGTTGTTCTGGGTACTGATTTCTCAGGATCTATGCACTCAAATTGCGTGAAAATGAAATCACATGTCAGTGCACCGATACACTATTAAGAACCTGGTCATAATGTTGGGGTTCATCAGTGTTGGTGGGAAACATACCATCTTGGCTCGGTGCAGTAAGTTCTGCGAGATTAAAGTTTGGTAGTGTATTGAGAGTCACAGATGAATGGGAAGTCTAGCCAGGATTTCTCCCTGACCTCACACTTTGCCGAGTGGCCGAGCACAAGGCAGTTATAAAGATAGAGCGCGAAGCCACTTTGCCATGTTTATATTGCTGCTTCACTGCAACCAGGTAGAACTGCATCGGTTTCTTTTATAAAACTTGGCGCCGTCCGAAGTGGCCGTGCGGTTAAAGGCGCTGCAGTCTGGAACCGCAAGACCGCTACGGTCGCAGGTTCGAATCCTGCCTCGGCCATGGATGTTTGTGATGTCCTTAGGTTAGTTACGTTTAACTAGTTCTAAGTTCTAGGGGACTAATGACCTCAGCAGTTGAGTCCCATAGTGCTCAGAGCCATTTGAACCATTTTTTATAAAACTTGTTCAAACAAACAACTAGGCATAATCTGTGTGCCTAGGTAGAGAATCATCACGGCCACAAAGTATGACGGGAGAAATCAATGGGCATCGAGCTGTGGTTGGTTAAAGGTTTTCCTCTTTCGCTCTGACGGTTTTGTGTAAACCATTGCGGACACCTTACACTACTTTTGCATATACAGTACCCTTTCTCTTCTGCCCTGTGTAACTCATTTCTTGGGACCAATTAAGCAAGTGATCTGAATTGAAGAGTCCTACTGATTGGATTACGTCAGTAATGGTTATGCGGGAATAAGCAGAGTATACTGTCCGTCTATGTCACACGCAATGTGTTGTAACTTCTTTAGTTATTCGATACAACTACGTACGCACGATGAAGAACTGTGAAATAATGCAAGAAGCCCACATTTAGTATTTTTTTTAATGTCTTTTGCGGCGTGTGTCCTCTTATTGTACATACAATGAGGTGACAAAAGTCATAGGATAGTGATGTGCACATAGATGGCTGTCGTATCGCGTACACAAGGTGTAAAGAACTGTGCATTGGCGGATCTCTCAGTTGTAGTCAGGTGATTCACGTGGAAAGGATTCGGACGTGATTAGTAATTAACAGACTTTGAATCGGGAATGGTAGCTCAAACTAGACGCATGGGGTATTTCGTTTCGGAAATTGTTAGGGAATTCAATCTGCTGAGATCACAGTATCAAGGATGTGCTGAGAATACCGAATTTCCGGCATTACCTCTCACCACGGACAACGAAGTGGCCGACTGCCTTCGCTTAACGACCGAGAGCAGCGGCATTTGCGCAAAAGTTGTCAGTGCTAACAGACAAGCAACACTGCATGAAATAACCGCAGAAATCAATGTGAGAGGTACGACACACGTATCAGTTAGGACAGTGCTGCGAAATTCGGCATTAATGGGCTATGGCAGTGGAGAACCGACGCGAGTGCCTTTGCTAACAGCGTGACATCACCTGCAGCGCCTCTCCTGGACTCGTGGTCATACCGGTTGAACCCTAGACGGCTGGAAAACCGTGGACTCGTCAGACGAGTACCGATTTCAGTTGGTAAGAGCTGATGGTAAGGTTCGAGTGTGGCACAGGCCCCGCGAAGCCATGGGCCCAGGTTGTCAACAAGCCACTGTGCAAACTGGTGTCGGCAGTATTTACATGGGATGGACTGGGTCCTCTCGTCCAACTAAACCGATGCTTGAATGGATATGGTTATGTTGGCTGCTTGTAGACCATTTGCAGCCATTCACGGACTTCTTGTTCTAAAACAACGATGGCGTTTTTGTGGATGACTGTGCACCATGTGAATTATGGGCAATTCGAGTGCCCGACATGAGCCCTCTGAAACATTTATGAGACATAATCGAGAAGTCCGTTCGTGCACAAAATCTTCCACCGGTAACACTTTCGCAATTTTGGAGGGCTATTGTTGTATATTTCTGCAGGGGAGTTCCAACGGCTTGTTGAGTCCATGCGTCATCGAGCTCCTGCGGTACGTCGGGCAGAAGGGCGTCCGACAACGTATTAGGTGATTTATCGAGCCCCATATAACGCAATGCATTTGTGTGAATGAACGGGCCGAGTATTGTGAAAAGCTCCTTTCCTACATTGGACGAAATAGATAAACTGATACATAGGTAGTCTTTCAAGGTTCATTTTCAAAATTTTTCATTTTTGACATACTGTTTCAAGTGGATAACGTTGGATATTTCGTGAGGTATACTGAGAAGTGGCAAAGGTAGAAAATAATATCGAAATTTACCTCCAGAAAATGTACGCTTGATGCAGGGTTGGTACTTGACCTTCAACATAAACAAATGTAAACTTTAGCCCGTAAACAGGCAGAAATACGCGTTGCATAACTATAAGCTTACAGAGCAGTCAATGGAAGCAGTGACGCCCATAAAATATATACGAGTATGCACACGGAGCCATTTCGAGAGGAGCAACCACATAAAACTAACGCAGGTAGGGCAGATACCAGACTGAGATTCATTCGGAGGATCCTCAGGAAGTGTAATCCACCCCCAAACGAGGTACAGTAAAAAATCCTCGTCCGACAAATATTGCATATTGGTTGTCAGTCCGTGGTTCGTACCAGACAGGGCGGATGGAAGAAATAGAGAAGATCCAGAGAACAAAAGCGCGTCTCGTAGATGGTTCATGTAGCAAGTGCGAGAGTGTCACGTGATGGGTATGCGCAGCCGATTCCAGTGGCAGCAGACGCTGCAAGAGAGGCATTCAGCACCAATGGGTTGTCTACTGTTACACTTCCGATAATGTACGTTACTGGAAGAGTCAACCAATATACTGTTTCCACCTTACCATAAAGGCAAAATTAAAGACGAACACTCCTGTCTGAGGAACATTCGCAACTGAGCATTATACTAGAGGCTGGAAATACCGCCTCACTTGTAACGTTCTTTTTATTTAGAACACGACCTGTTTCTGACTCTTATATGGTCACCATCAGGTATTACAACTTCGTGCTGTGACCCTGAGCCCCACGGTGGACGAGTACAGAACGCGGGATCACAGCACAAAGTTATAACACCTGATTATGAGGATATAAGAGTTCGAAACAGGTCGTCTTGTAAGTAGAAAGAACCTTACAACTGAATATGTATTTTAAACCTCTGTTAAAATTAAAGAGATTCGACCGACACGGAGGCAACAATCCATCTTCCCGCCAACAATTTGTGGCTGGAGCAGGGTAGGGGTGAGAAGTGGCTCTGGTGCTCAAAGTACCCACGGCTAAATATCACGAAGTGCGTTGCGAAGTGTGCACTACTGCCCATTAAAATTGCTGCACCACGAATATGACGTGCTACAGACGCGACATTTAACCGACAGGAAGAAGATGCTGTGATATGCAAATGATTAGCTTTTCAGAGCATTCACACAAGGTTGGCGCCGGTGGTGACACCTACAACGTGCTCACATGAGGAAAGTTTCCAACCGATTTCTCATACACAAACAGCAGTTGACCGGCGCTGCCTGGTGAAACGTTGTTGTGATGCCTCGTGCAAGGAGGATAAATGCGTGCCATCAGGTTTCCGACTTTGATGAAGGTCGGATTGTAGCCTATCGCGATTGCGGTTTATCGTATCGCGACATTGCTCCTCGCGTTGGTGGAGATCCAATGACTGTTAGCAGAATATGGAATCGGTGGGTTCAGGAGGGTAATACGGAACGCTGTGCTGGATCCCAACGGCCTCGTATTACTAGCAGTCGAGATGAAAGGCATCTTATCCGCATGGCTGTAACGGATCGTGCAGCAACGCCTCGATCCCTGGGTCAACAGATGGGGATGTTTGAAAGACAACAGTTCGACGACGTTTCCAGCTGCATGGACTATCAGCTCGGAGACCATGGCTGCGGCTACCCTCGACGCTGCATCACACACAGGAGCGCCTGCGATGGTGTACTCAACGACGAACCTGGGTGCACGAATGGCAAAACGTCATTTTTTCGGATGAATCCAGGTTCTGTTTACAGCACCATGATGCTCGCATCCGTGGTTGGCGACATTGCGGTGAACGCACGTTGGAAGCGCGTATTCGTCATCGCCATAGTGGCGTATCACCCAGAGTGATGGTACGGGGTGCCATTGGTTACACGTGTCGGTCACCTCTTGTTCGCATTGACCCCAGTTTGAAGAGTGGACGTTACATTTCAGATGAGTTACGACCCGTGGCTCTACCCTTCATTCGATCCCTGCGAAACCCTACATTTCAGCAGGATAACGCACGACCGCATGTTGCAAGTCCTGTACGGGCCCTTCTGGATACAGAAAGTGTTCGACTGCTGCCCTGGCCAGCACATTCTCCAGATATCTCACCAATAGAAAACGTGTCGTCAATGGTGGCCGAGCAACTGGCTCGTCACAATATCCCAATCACTACTCCTGATGAATTGTGGTATTGTGTTGAAGCTGCATGGGCAGCTGTACCTGTACATGCCATCCAAGCTCTGTTTGACTCAATGCCCAGGTGTGTGAAGGGCAGAGGTGGTTGTTCTGGGTACTGATTTCTCAGTATCTATGCACAATTGCGTGAAAATGTAATCACACGTCAGTTGTAGTATAATATATTTGTCCTACGAATACCCGTTTATCATCTGCATTTCTACTTGGTGTAGCAATTTTAATGGCCAGTAGTATAGATGTATACGAATGAACAGTTTCTCGTGCGCTCGCAGTTCGACATACTCCCTAGCAGCGAGCGTGCGTTGGCTGTGAAAATTCAGAGCGTTCCGAAGAGGCCGTAACTTGCTGGGTCGGGCCGTGCAGCCTTCTGCAGTGGAACGAGCTCCCAGGCGACATGCGGACCACCCAACTTGGATCGCGCCCCGCCAAGTTTAACACGCAGCGCCACAGTGGCGTCGCGACGCCCGCGCTGGCCGTCGTACTTGGCTGGGAAGTCAGCGTGGTTCGGCGCCGCTGGAACGGGCGCACTCGTGTGTGAGTCGCCTTGCCGCGCTCCTCCCGGCGCCTCTGCTTTTCCTCTACTTCCCCCCCCCCCCCCACCACCTCTACCTGCAGTCTGACACCGCGGCGCCTCTCCCGCCAACAGCAAACTGCAGCGAGAGCCAAAAGTCGAGCAACGCAATTACTGGTTTATCCGAGACGTCGCGCGCGTCTCCAGCGCCGCGACGGCCGAGAGAGTTCCCGTGGCTGCAGCCATAAAAAGAAGTGGGCAGACTCGCTGACTTTGAAAAGCGTCGTAGGTTTTCTCACGAGCCACCCGAAAATAACTCATGTGGAAGTGTTTAGGTAACCCCCTTTCGGTTCCGTAAACAAAACAAAAATGTCGAAGTCAAAGATCATGGCACGGAATCTGCTTCAAAGAACATGGACTGTTGAATTTGAACCACATTCTTCCGTCCGCGTTTGCTTGTAAATAAATTTGTTTTCGGATATGTTCCGCACGGACCTACTGCATCTTGAGTGTTTTTTATTCGGTTTCTATCAAGTAGCAGGAAAACTTATTCTTTACTGTCTGTACGTATAGAATATCAGTTTTTTTAACCTATTTACTTGCTGGGAAAGGAAAAAAAAACTTTTTATATCTCGTTAACAAGTCACGTTAAATAAGTCACGGTTACAAAGTACTAACACGAATTCTTTGCAGACGAATAGAAAATCTGGGACAAGCCAACCTCGGGGAATGTTGGAGCACAAGAGGCAATACTGACCCTACGACTTATCTTAGAAGATAGATTAAAGAAAGGTAAACCTACGTTTCTAGCATTTGTAGACTTAGAGAAAGCTTTTGACGATGTAGACTGAAATACTCTCTTTCTAATTCTGAAGGTGGCAGAGGTAAAATACAGGGAGCGAAAGGCTATTTACAATTTGTATAGAAACCAAATGGCAGTTATAAGAGTCGAGGGGTATGAAAGGGGAGCACTGGTTGGGAAGGCAGTGAGACAGGGTTGTAGCCTATCGCCAATGTTATTCAATCTGTATATTGAGCAAGCAATAGAGGAAACAAAAGAAAAGTTCGGAGTAGGTATTAAAATCCATGGAGAAGAAATAAAAACTTTGAAGTTCGCCGATGACATTGTAAATCTGCCAGAGAGAGCAAAAGACCAGGAAGAGCAGCTGAACGGGATGGAGAGTGTGTTGAATGGAGTGTATAAGATGAACATCTACAAAAGCAAAACGAGGATAATGGAATGTAGTCAAATTAAATCAGGTGATACTGATGGAACTAGATTAGGAAATGAGACACTTACAGTTTGGGGAGCAAAATAACTGATGATGGTCGAAGTAGAGAGGATATAAAAATGTAGACTGCCTATGCCAATGAAAGCGCTTCTGAAAAGGAGAAGTTTGTTAACATAGACTGTAGATTTAAGTGTCAGGAAGTATTGTATGAAAGTATTTGTATGGAGTGTAACCATGTATGAAAGTGAACATGGACGATAAATAGTTTAGACAAGAAGAGAATAGAAGCTTTCGAAATATGGTGCTACAGAAGAATGCTGAAGATTATACGGGTAGGTAACGTTGCAAAAGGAGGAGGTACTGAATAGAAATCTGCAGTCTTAGGGAATGTAATACAAATGGTGTTTCCGTAAGAGCGAGTAAAGAGTTAACACGACGTAGAGGATGCCCCACTGAACAATTTGAGGTAGGGAACCTGGGGTGAGAGAAGCTAGCTTAAGGAGATAATACGAACAAAATCACATTACTGTGTACATTTTTGTTTACATTAGTTACAAAAAAATGGTTGAAATGGCTCTGAGCACTATGGGACTTAACATCTGTGGTCATCAGTCCTCTAGAACTTAGAACTACTTAAACCTAACTAACCTAAGAACAGCACACACATCCATGCCCGAGGCAGGATTCGAACCTGCGACCGTAGAGGTCGTACGGTTCCAGACTGTAGCGCCTAGAACCGCTCGGCCACTCCGGTCGGCGGACCCTAACAAATAGCACTGGTGTCTTTCGAATCAAATCACAAGCAGCTACAGTTCCGCAATTAATTCCATCTCCGTATCCACTGCGTCCTCATGCACAAATGATTGCAGATATCCCCATAGGAAATAGTGAAGGGGATACAGGTCAGGTGACTTCGCAGGCCATGGAATAGGACCTCCCCCTCCAGCGAACAGGAAATACAGCATTGAGATGGTTGCGGACATCACAGCGAAGTGAAGCGGCGCACCGTCATGTTGTAGCTACTTCCTCTCACGAATATCCAAGGATACGTTCTACAACGACTCAGGTAGAGCTCCTTGGACGAACCTCAAGTACTCAAGTACAGGTGGCCATTCAGACAACCTACTGCATCATGACTTCCTACTTATCAGGCTCGTCCTCCTTGTTTCCTTGTAAGAAGTAAAGAATGTGTATACCTAAATAAACAGCACAGCACGTGTCAACTTGTACGCAAGTTGGCTGTAAATAAGCTGGAAAGCAGCTAGAGAAATCGGTATACAAGTTTACTTTCATTTCTCATTGAGCTGGCTTCTCTGACCGAAGGTTCCCTACCAGAAATTGTTCAGTGGAGCATTCTCTGTGTCCTGTTATATTTCTGCACGCTCTTACGGAAACACTCTGTAGAAAACTTATTTACAACCAAAATTCTGCAATGTTAAACTTTCAGACAGAGGGAATAGATATAAACCACAACAGTTAATTTTCAAATCCAACCAAGCCCTATTAGCGCAGCTTCAATAGGCGTGGCTTGAAAATGAACTTGGTAGCTCGAAACGAGTCGCCAGCATAACTAAACGAAACTGAGACAAAATTACAATAAACAATATGTTTCTGTTTGTCTCGTAGTTTACTCGCAGTCGTCTTCCGTAACATCGTAGGTGGTAGTGGATCACGGTCTTACCGTTTTTCATAGCTAATATTCTCAGATGTGTAACGGGGTGTCTACAGTGCGGAGTTTAAGGGGAGCAGTGTTGTAAGTGAAGCGACGTATGCGGAAGCTACGGCACCTCGCAATCCGAAGCCGGTTGGGCTGGGCAGAACCCAAGCAGGCAGCCCGATGTGACCGGGCCGGCAGCTGTGGGCGCCAAGCCGGAAAATCCCCCTCGCCTCTGCCGCTCAGCTGCTGTTCAGTGGGCCCACTCAGCCCTTCCACTCCACTCCTCCCCTCTCCAACAGCTCCAGTGCTGTCGCGCCACTCATCGCAGAGTGGATGTCCCAGCCGCCTGCTCCTCCTCTGCTAGCAATTTGTGACGTCACAGCGCGATCATCGTTCTCTCGCAGCACCTTTATTGCTTATAGAGGCAGTGGCACAGAATTTGTGGGTGGATTCCTCGACGGCTACTTGGTAACACAATTTCATATCTATCAATGAAAAAGCCAGTTGTGGGTACTATACAGGGTGAGGAAAAATTCGCGCACTCTGACATCGCAGCGCGTTTCCTCACATACCGGCAATGTCTCTCCCAAAATTTCTTCCTGCGCATATTTCGGGCTGTAAATACACGTTAAAGACTGGCAATCTGGCAACACTATAATCGACTGTACCGTAACTACCTAGTCAGGGGATAGTAGTAGCTCTGTGCAGTTGGTACAATGGATAGCGCTTTGGGTTAGCATGAGGAAGGAGGGTTCGATTCTGCGTCGAGGCTTAGTTATTTTTGTTTGATTGTTGAATCTGGCGTCTTAATCGTCATTCAGTGAGTACTGTGCGTCTTCTACACAACATTTGCACTTAGGTACTACGAACAGAGAAATGGAAATACAATCGTTTTCATGCGGCTGCTTTTAAAGATGCCTTTTGCACGGCGTGGACGCCAATTGTTTCGTGCCGCTGTACCTACTAGATTCCAAACTTGTTTTCTGGGCCGGCCGGTGTGGCCGAGCAGTTCTAGGCGCTTCAATCTGGAACCGCGCGACCGCTACGGTCGCAGGTTCGAATCCTGCCTCGGGCATGGATGTGTGTGATGTCCTTAGGTTAGTTAGGTTTAAGTAGTTCTAAGTTCCAAGGGACAGATAACCTCAGATGTTAAGTCCCATAGTGCTCAGAGCCATTTGAGCCAACTTGTTTTCTGTGTATCATCGCCCAATGGTCCCATCGAAGTTATTTGCAGAGAACGTTGCTAGCGCTACTGGTCACGTAAGGACCTAATGTAATGGTCCTTATCTTTTCCGATATAGGTGTATACAAAATTCACTGCATCGACTGCAGTAGTTTCTACATCGGACAAACAAGATCAAGTTTCAGTATCAGATTTTAAGAACACACGAGAGATTATGAAAGCAATTATTCAAGTTCCTACCTACACTTTAAAAATAAAAACCATAGATCGAAGGCCATCGAAAGCGCTTTGAAAATTCTACATAAGATACCAAAAAGACAAACCATGAACATTTTTGAAGAAGTAGAAATTTATTAACATGCAGATAGATATCCGAATGACATCCTAAACGAACAAACGGACATTAAACAAAAAAAATTATCTGGAAAACTTTAGTGGCGTAATATAAAAGTAAAAGGGATCAACACAACGTGATAAACAAGAAACAGTAGACAATATTAAGATTGCACATCTACATCATAGAGTATAAACAACTGTCGAGTGACCACTCGGATGCGCAGAACAAGAATTCTATCTGCAACGTACGCTGTAGCTCCAGTTGCGCGGTTTCGGGAAGGTGTGTTTTGGCTCGTATAGCTTTTAGCGTGTTTTGAGTATTATTACTTCGTTGCTACAGATAAATCACTTTCAGCAGTACCGTAAGACTTTGTATACGTGTTTTACAGACATCGTAACAATTTGATACTAGGAACGGAAGGTGCCTTAAAGGTGTGAAGAGAAATGGTGGTTTTCTTTTTCTCCATAGTGTCATAGCTCATATTACTCTTTATTTACATTATTTCAGTGGCGGGATTAGAAGTGACCAGCAACACGTTTTTACTTTTTCTTTTGCAGTTATTTATATTATCGAATCTCTGTTATAATTGCTTACGTTACAATTACACTGTAGACGGCGCCAAAGCGTCTCAACAAAGCAACTCGTCTGGAACTATGAAGTTGTTACAATAAACACGGTAAGCGATTTGACCTCCTGTTTATCCGTTATTACGAGTATTTTCAATTTTTCTGTATTTATTCTTCTGCTTTTTATAGACAAGTAAAAGGTATAACATTGTTTCGCCATTTCATCTGAAAAGTAAAACCATTCATTACACATAAAAAAAAAAAATGCAAGATCAAAGCTCAGTTTTGGAGTAATAAAAGAAGTGACCGCCAACGCTATGTTTTTTTACTATTGCACTGATTCATAATGTCGAATCTGTTCTAATTAACTACGTTACAATGACCCTGTATAGGACACTGTCTTATGCAGAAATTCTTAGATATACACAAGGGTTTGAACTTACATAAATATGAGGAAAATTAATCAGACTGTCATGTATAAATTTTTTATGTCCATGAACATAGCATCAACATGTATATATTGACTGATAGTTTACTTAAACACACTTGCAAATTTATCTAGTACTTGTCTCCTAAACAGATGGCCATATAGTCGCAGAAATTATCTTTACAATACACGTCTTTTTAATACCGTGGCAGTTTGGAACCGCGTGACCGCTACGGTCGCAGGTTCGAATCCTGCTTCGGGCATGGATGTGTGTGATGTCCTTGGGGTATTTAGGTTTAAGTAGTTCTAAGTTCTAGGGGACTGATGACCTTAGATGTTGAGTCCCATAGTGCTCAGAGCCATTTTTTTTTAATACCGTGTCTCCACATTTTTCAACATATATAGTTCCTCACATCAATATATTTACAGTTATATATTTCTTGTAAATAACTTCGAAAAGAAACTGCTCCTCCTTTCACACACATCTCTTTACTTCCGTAGCAACGAAAATACTGCACCGAAGCTGTTACTAAAACTCAAACGTGCGTGTAATATTCAAGTTTCACAATTATCGCTAATGGTAGACAAGCTAATGGTACGGTTGGACGTAAGTATGATGTAAGATAAAATCTCATTCTAGTATTACATAGAAATCGGAACGGATCTATCATTTTACGACTGTCAAAAAGATAATACAAAAATTAGCTATTATTCTTCGACAGGAAGTAAGTACGTGACCTATGTTAAGAACGCAGCACACGAAAGAGTTTGTATTCAAAGATGATTTATAGACGCCACTCAATCTAGATGTAAGTAGAATATAAGATAAAATATCATAGTACTATTACAGAGACGCAGAATAAAATGATATATAAATGTAATGTCGACATGAACACGTGATAATGCCACACACGCCGAAACAACCGAGTCGTAAACTTATTTAGTCAACAAGTACTGAACAACTTGCACGTAACTCTGCCAGAAGTATAAAGAAGATGGATGTCATAGTAGAGACGGTGTTCAAGAAGGTGACCACCGCATTTAATACATTCATTACATCTTCGTAGAATATTCTAGACCACTATAAAAAGTTCAGCAGGCATCACACGAACCTTATCAGCTGGTGCAAGTATCGTGGGGAGAAGTGTTTCTCAGTTCGAAACGGGTATGTACTTGACTCCGATACGCTCTCACGAAATAAATGAATGAATCAAGACGCGTTATGTCACGGAAACGAGGTTGCCAATCACTTGAATATCCCTTCCGCTCCAGCGGCTGGCTACGAACGTACAGAGTAGCTGGCCTGACAACAGATGGAATGCAATTGAACGATAAGCAGTTGTACGTAGACAGAAACAGTGCACTATATTTGCTGAACTCTCAGTGCGAGTGCATTGCTTTTCCTTGGTGTTCCTGATGTTCCAAAAGCTCCTACTACCTGAGGATTACTTCTAAGACCGTAAGTTCGTATTCCAAAGTTACTGTGTCTCTACTCCTATATCAACTGCTTCAGTTTCTGCCCAACCTTTTGAAACATCCCGTATACGAATGAATAGTTCTATAAGGTTTTTTTACTATTCCTTCGAAAGAAACCTATTCTCGAATGAATTTTTGAAGTAATAGCTAGGTTGTCAAATGTTTCTCCCTGTCACGTAAGTAAACGAGCCTACGCGACATACCGGGGCAGCGGCGGTGCTCTGCGGGATAGGGCGAGCGTCCTCCTTCACAATTTTAATTTTAAATTTGTGTGTTACTGGACTTGTAAGTGAGGGCGTTATCATCTTCGAAGTTGCATCACCGTACTCAAAAGAACGCTTCACAACTGAACAAAAATTGTCACCTAACGTGGTTTCTGTTGTAACCACGGACCCAACCAACCAACTCGCGGACGCGCGCCCTGACCGTGACATCGCTGGCCACAGTTGCTGTCGCGGCCATCGGCGTCTCAGGGCGTTACCGCCGACGGAAGAGGTCGCGCCATGGCTGAGCTCGGGTCCGCAGCGCCATCTGCCTTTTGCACATAAGGAGGAGCGCTGGCCCCGAGACGGACAGCCTATTGTCGATTGTCTATTGCTAGCCTTTCCTGGAGTTTATAGCGGAGCCATTGCAGTGTGATATTTGCTATTGTATTCGACTAGGCTCAGTACACGAATTACGCTTGGATATTAGTTGGACTTGTATTGCTGGTGCACGTTTTGTCAGAAAGAAAAATTTATCTCTTCATTCTAGCTGGCGCAATTCTTGTTATTAATTATTTTTCGGCCAACAGACATAGCTACATCCTGGTCACTACCCACACTTTATACAATTTGTGGTGCCTGCCCCAAAAGTACCTACGAGGACCTTCGGTTTGGGAGCCGTCATAAAAGTTTCAAAGTAGCTACACATACGTTTCCTTTCTATCTCATCGTAGCAGGTACTGGCTGGTTAGATCATTTATAACCCTCCGCCGTGCTCCTCATTTTGAAGGAAACTGCGTAGCCTGTACGCTACTCCTGGTCTTCTCCTTGAGTCTTCAAACTCAAGACGTCTCTCTGACAGTAACTACTGCGTTTAGCAGGCGATATTTCCCATTTAATACCGCATCGCAGTAACGCCGAGTACTTCTCGCAGATCTGCTACTCGTCCACAAATGAAACGGGTGAAAACAATCTGGGTTGGTTATTATTCTATTAAATTCCAGTATGTCGGTAATCAACACCACAATCACCATAGATGTTTTGAACGCACGCATTAGAAGGTATATTAGGAAGAAAGGAACAAAGGGCCGGCCGGTGTAGCCGAGCGGTTCTAGGCGCTTTAGTCCGGAAACGCGCGACCGCTACGGTCGCAGGATCGAATCCTGCCTCGGGCATGAATGTGTGTGATGTCCTTAGGTTAGTTAGGTTTAAGTAGTTCTAAGTTCTAGGGGACTGATGACCTCAGATGTTAAGTCCCATAGTGCTCAGAGCCATCTGAACCATTTGAACGAGGAACAAAGTCAATGCACTGCAGACAAGTTAGAAAACAAGTTCCTCGACTGCCATGATTACGCCATCCTGTTCTTGTTATTTTGCTCAGATTTTCTTGAAATATGTTTTAGAATTCGGTTTAATCCTTGTATATTTGGCAATTTTTTGAATGACGGTCTATACTCCCCTGTATGGCACTCGCCTCCATAGCCGATGATGATGTTTGGTTTGTGGGGCGTTCAACTGCGCAGTTATCAGCTTCCGTACAAATTCCCAACCTTTGCTGAGTCCAATCTCACCACTTTCATGAAAGATTATGAGGACAACACAAACACCGAGTCATCTCGAGGGAGGCGATAACCCCAAACCGCGCCGGGAATCGAACCCGGGACCCCGTGCTCGGGAATCGAGAACGCGACTACGAGACCACGAGCTGCGGACTCCATAGCCGAGGTTACTAACAGATACTTGTGTGGTGGCTCTCGAGTCGACTCTTGGAGGGCGGAAGGAATTTTCGCCGCTATTATTTGACTTGCAACTGGAGTCGAGGTCGCGACGTAAAGTTGCTGATAGCCAAATTTTGTGACAACGTCCTGGATTACATCCCAAACCTCTTTTCGCACCTCAAATATCGAAAGCTTTCCCCAAAATAATATTATCAGGGGAAGTAAAATGGAAACTGAACTCTGGCCGCTTCTGATAAGGTTAGTGCGATGCCTGCTGAACTTTACATAGTGGTCTAGAATTCGCCACGAAGATGTTATGTCTGTATTGAATGCGGTGGTCGCCACCTTCTCTAATATGATATCCTCTTCTTTGTACTTCTGGCAACGTTACCTCCAAGTCGTTTATACTTGTTGATTAAATAAGTTAACGACAAGCTTGTTTCGGCGTATGTGCCATTATCAAGTGTTCCTGTTGACAATAAATTTACGTATCATTTTTTCTACGTCTTTGTAATAGTACTACAAGTTTTTATCTTATATTCTACTTACACCTAGACGGAGTGGCGTCTATAAATCATGTAATGAATCCATTCAAAAGTAATCACCCGCACGCGTTAAGACATTTATCCCACTTGGAAACGAAACGATGAATTCCTGTTACTTAGAACGCGGTCGGCCGCTGAAAGCTCTGCAATCTCGTCCACTCTTCCACTTCCACCTCCGACGTCGTCATTGGTGTGAAAAGCACACGGTGGAAGATTCTGGTTATACAGAGGCTCTTGCAGTGTTTTTCTACCAAATCGCTGAAGCTTAGCCTTTGTCCGTTTGGCACTGTAGGGGCGGGCGTTATCGTGAAACAGGATGATTCCGTCCGGTAGTATTCCTGGACGTTTTGACTTTAAGGCGCGTCACAGTTTCTGCACAGTGTCTTCATAGCACGTCGCATTGACTGTGATTCCATGCTCTAAGAATTCGACAAGCAGAGGTCGTCCGCAGTAGAAGAAGGTTATCATGACCTTACCTGAACTTGTGTGAATAGCTTCAAATTTCTTTGGTGAGGGAGATGTGGAATGTTTCAACTGTTGGCTTTTGCCGTCTGCTTTCGGTAAGTCGGAGTGCTATCAGATGCAATCATCCTGTTGCACGACAGCGCCCGCGTCCACATTGCCAACCGGACGGAGGCTATCTTTCAGCGATTTCGTTGGGCAACACCACAACATCCTCCGTACAGTCTGGATCTTTTACTGCGTAATTTTTACATCTTTGATGACGTGAAGAAAGACATGCTCGGACGTCGGTTTCAGTCGGATGAGGAAGTATAAGAGTCGGTGCGATTGTGGATCTACCAGCGGCCGATCTACGAAACAGGAATTGGTCTGCTTTCCCAGTGGGGTAAATGTCTTAAAATGTGTGCTGATTACTTTTGAATGGAACCATTACATGGCCCCGTTGTGGCGGGTGTTCAATTCTCGTTTGTCTGGCCGTCTTATCAGTTAATAAATATACACTAAAGAGGCAAAGAAACTGGTACACGTGCCTAATATCGTGTAGGGTCCCCGTGAGCACGCAGAATTCCCGCAACACGACGTGACTTGGACTCGAGTAATGCCTGAAGTAGTGCTGGAGGGAACTGACACCATGAATCCTGCAGAGCTGTCCATAAATTCGTAACAGTAAGGTTCAAATGGTTCAAATGGCTCTGAGCACTAAGGGACTTATAACTACTTAAACCTAACGAACCTAAGGACATCACACACATCCATGCCCGAGGCAGGATTCGAACCTGCGATCGTAGCAGCAGCGCGGTTCCAGACTGAATCGCCTAGAGCGGCTCGGCCACAGCGGTTGGCTAACAGTAAGTATTCGTGAGGTTGTCTCCCCTACTCCTACACGTACATCCGCTCGATACAATTTGAAACGAGACTCGTCCGACCAGGCAACATATTTCCAGTCATTAACAGTCCAATGTCGTTGTTGACGGGCCGAGGCGAGAAGTACAACTTTGTTCGTGCAGTCATCGAGGGTAGACGAGTGGGATTTCGGCTCCGAAAGCCCATATCGATGATGTCTCGTTGAATGGTTCGCACACTGACACTTGTTGATGGGCCAGCATTGAAAGCCGCAGCAATTTGTTGAAGGATTGCACTTCTGTCACGTTGAATGATTATCTTCAGTCGTCGTTGGTCCCGTTCTTACAGGATTTGTTACCGACCGCAGCGATGTCGGAGATTTGATGTTTTATCGGATTCCTGATATTCACGGTACAGTCCTGAAATGGTCCTACTGGAAAATCCCCACTTCGTCGCTACCTCGGAGATGATGTGTCCCATCGCTCGTTCGCCGACTATGACGCCACGTTCAAACTCACTTAAATCTTGATAACCTGCCATTGTAGCAGCAGTAACCGATGTAACAACTGCGCCAGACACTTATTGTCGTATATAGGCAGTGCCGTATTTTGCCTGTTTACATATCTCTGTATTTGAATACGCATGCCTATACGAATTTCTTTGGCGCTTCATTGTAAATGAAAGGGAAGTAGTCATAGAATTAAATGTAGATATGTCACTTAGCTTAGATTCAAGGAAACTTTATAGTCGAATTATACGTGTCTAATTTCATTGGACTGACGAGGAAAACTATCAATAACATCCTCAGGTGTAGGAATCACTGTACAGTAAGTTTTCATTCGATGGCACTAGTTGCTCATTCATTAATTGAAATCCACAAGATGGTGGCCAATGAGAATCATAGAAAGAAGTGAATGTGAAGTGTTGGCATAAGAGCCAACACTGTGTTGCTAGAGGAGGCCGAAATGCACGCGTTTAATTACACGCAGGCTGGCGCGAGGTCTGGAACAGTTAAGGGAATTAATACTAGCAAATAAAGCACGTAGTTGATATAACACTTAACTTTAATCCACAATTGGTGTACATCGCTCTTGTTTAGACATTGATATCAAATGCTATGGCGCCTTGCTAGGTCGTAGCAAATGACGTAGCTGAAGGCTATGCTAACTATCGTCTCGGCAAATGAGAGCGTAGTTGTCAGTGATCCATCTCTGGCTAAGCCGGCTGTACAACTGGGGCGAGTGCCAGGACGTCTCTCTAGACCTGCCGTGTGGTGGCGCTCGGTCTGCTATCACTGACAGTGGCGACACGCGGGTCCGACGTATACTAATGGACCGCGGCCGATTTAAAGGCTACCACCAAGCAAGTGTGGTGTCTGGCGGTGACACCACAGAATATATTATCAAAACTGTACATATTATCTGTAGGGAGTGAATCGCGATCATTGTTTCGATAAATTACACTTATTTTCAGTCTATCGATAAAAGTTTTATTTCCTCAAAATTACCGGTGTTCGGCAATATCCGTCATCTTCAGATCATAGTGACAGCTAGAGTGACACCAGCCTTAACGGACCCA
Source organism: Schistocerca americana (assembly GCF_021461395.2). Classification (NCBI taxonomy): domain Eukaryota; kingdom Metazoa; phylum Arthropoda; class Insecta; order Orthoptera; family Acrididae; genus Schistocerca; species Schistocerca americana. The sequence goes on along the minus strand of NC_060122.1, from coordinate 108,116,874 downwards.
GTACTAGTTCCACTGTCACGATCATGTGAGGGTGAAGCTGGTAGTGATTCCGGTAAGTCTTATTACTCTGTAGCTACGAGGGGGTGCTGAAAAGTAATCCATCCACATTTTTCAGGCGAAAATCCTTAAAGCTTTACGCATAAAACAAACGTTATTAACATCCTACATATTTTTCTTCATGTCCACATATTTGCTGCCCTCTGCCGTTAGAGGGCTGAGAATTGTAGCATGTAACATGACGGCGTGTAACGTAACTGTGTCGATCCGTGAGAAACAACGTGCTGTAATCGAGTTTGGAACCCGAAGAGTTCGTCCACAGCATAATAATGGCAGACCACACACGAAAGCTGCGACGTCTGGGTCCGCTGCCATCGATCATCCTCCATACACTGCCGACTTGGTCCCATCCTATTTTTATCCGTTTCCATAACAAAAGACAAAGACTTCACTTTGATAGTGATGAAGCGGTGAAAGCAGACGTCAGATTGTGGCTCCGTCAAAACAAAGTAAAACATTCTCCAGTGACGGTATCAGCGAACTGGTCTCTCGTTGAGAGATATGTGTCCGTCACCAGGGTGACTATGTTGACAAATAAATATCTAGACTTCAAGAATAAAGATGTGGATGTTTGGTTTATTTAAGAAGCTTTAAAAGTTTTCACGTAAAAAATTCGGAGGAACTCATCTACATGTACATCCACACCTACATCTACATGGATACTCCGCAAATCATACTTAAGTGCCTGGCAGAGGGTTCATCGAACCAAATTCACAATAATTCTCTATCGTTCCACTCTCGAACAGCGCGCTGAAGAAACAAACATCTATTTTTTTCCGTGAGAGCTCTGACTTCCATTATTATTATGATCGTTTCTCCCTATGTAGATCGGCGTCGCATCTCGTGGTCGTGCGGTAGCGTTCTCGCTTCCCACGCCCGGGTTCCCGGGTTCGATTCCCGGCGGGGTCAGGGATTTTCTCTGCCTCGTGATGGCTGGGTGTTGTGTGCTGTCCTTACGTTAGTTAGGTTAAAGTAGTTCTAAGTGCTAGGGGACTGATGACCATAGATGTTAAGTCCCATAGTGCTCAGAGCCATTTTTGAGATCGGCGTCAACAAAATGTTTTCGCTTTCGGGGGAAAAAGGTGGTGACTGAAATTTTGTGAGAAGATTCCGCCGCAACGGAAAATGTCTGTTTTAATGGTGTCCATCCCAAATCCTGAATCATGTCTGTGACACATTCTCCCGAATTTCGCGGCAATAAAATACGTGCTGCGCTTTTTTGAACTTTCTCGATGTAGTCCGTTAATCCTATCTGGTAAGCATCTCAGACCGCGCAGCAGTACTCCAAAAGCAGCTGGACAAGCGTAGTGTAGGCAGTCTCTTTAGTAGATATGTTACATTTAGTACGTGATCTGCCAATAAAACGCAATCTTTGGTTAGCATTCCTCATAACATTTTCTATATGTTCTTTGCAGTTCAATTTGTTCGTAATTGTAATTCCTAGGTATTTAGTTGAATTTACGGTCTTTAGATTACATTGATTTATCGAGTGATCGAAGTTTAACGGATTCATTTTAGCACTCATGTGGATCACCTCACACTTTTCGTTATTTAGGGTCAATTGCCAATTTTAACACCATTCAAATATCTTATCTAAATTTTGCAATTTGTTTTGATCTTCTGATGACTTGACTAGACAATAAAAGACAGCATCATACAGAAACATCCTAAGACGGGTGCTCAGATTGTCTCCTAAATCGTTTGAGTAGATAGGGAATAGCAGAGGGCCTATAACACTACCTTGGGGAACACCAGGAAACGCTTCTTTTTGATTCGATGACTTCCCGTCAACTACCATAAACTGTGACCTCTCTGACAGGAGATCATGAATCCAGTCACATAACGGAGACGATATTCCAAAAGCATGGAATTCCACTCCAAGCCGCTCGTATGGTACAGCGCCAAAAGCCTTTTGGAAATCTAGAAATACGAAATCAATTTGAAATGCCTGATCAATAGTACTCAACACTTCGTGTGTGTAAAGGGATAGTTGTGTTTCAAAAGCACGCTCCGTCCTCAGGCCACAAGTGGCCCATCAGCACCATTCGACCGCCGTGTCATCCTCAGAGGAGGATGCGGGTAAGAGGGGCGTGTGGTCAGCACACTGCTCTCCTGGTCGTTATGATAGTTTTCTGTGAACGGAGCCGCTACTATTCGGTCGAGTAGCTCGTCAATTGGCATAACTGGTCTGAGTGCACACCGAAAAATGGCAGCGCGCATGGCGGCCGGATGGTCACCCATCCAAGTGCCAGCCACGCCCGACAGTGATTAACTTCGGTGATCTGACGGGAACCGGTGTATCCACTGCGGTAAGGCCATTGCCTGTGTTTCACAAGAAAGGTGTTTTCTAGATCCATGTCGACTGTGTGTCAATACACTGCTCTCTTCGGGGTTATTCATAATTTTCGAACACAATATATGTTCGAAAATCATGCTGCATATCGACGTTAACGATATGAGCCTGTAATTTAATGGATTACTCTTACTACTTTTCTTCAATATTGCTGTGACCTGTGCAACTTTCCAATCTTTGGGTACGGATCTTTCATGGAGGGAGTGGTTCTAAGTGATACTTAAATATGGAGCTATTGCATCAGCATACTCTGAAAGGAACCTAATTGGTATACAGTCTGGACCAGAAGACTTGCTTTTATTAAGTAATTTACGTTGCTTCACAACTCCGAAGATATCTACTTCTATGTTACTCATGCTGGCAACTGTTCTTGATTCGAATTCTGGAATATTTGCTTCATCTTCTTTGGTGAAGGAATTTCGAAAGACTGTGTTTAGTAACTCTGCTTTATCAGCAATGTCGTTGATAGCATTTCCATCGCTATCGCACGGAGGAGGCATTGACTTTTATTTCTTTTCTTTTCTTTCCGCTAGCATTCTTGACATTACTTTTCAGCACGGCCTTGTACGTGAATGATGGGCGACAGTACCCGAAACCGATAATTCTTAGACAGTGAAAGAGCGATCGACAGAGTGAAAATAAGTGTAAATGACGAGGGTGCAGTCGCTCTGGCGACAGCTCTTCATGTCGCTTTGCTGCTCTTGCATCTTGAAGCATACTGGACAACTCTGTGCATTGCTGGATACAAGTACAGAAACAGGATTTTAAACTTACTGTCAGAATAAAATTACGCCACGGAGCGGGACTCGACCGGCGACCTCTGCAGGCAAGGGCTCTCCCGACTCACGACTCACCGTCGCAACTTTATACTTCCAAGTGCACTGGTTCAGCGCAAATTTACTCTTTAGGAACACGACACATTGCATCTATTGTTACTGGTATGCACGTGCTTTCAGTGAGAAACATTCGAAGACGTAACTGTAATGTCAAAATAAACGAATTTCTTTCGTGAAAGGACCGGTAGATCAAGAATTCAGTCTATCAAAACATCCAGCAAACAACTCCAACAACGCCTGATAGTTCGTTAGGTCCCAAAGGTGTGGCGGAGAGAGAGAGAGAGAGAGAGAGAGAGACGTAGACAGACAGACAGACAGACAGAGAGAGGGGGGGGGGGGGGGGAGGTAGAGGAGGATCCGAGGAAGCAATCAGGTGATGGAGTTCGTTAAGAAGGCTCTGGACTTGTGTTCGGGAGATCGTGGTTCGTATCCCTGCGTGGCTGCTCAACTGTAACTTTTCCATGATTTCCATAAATCGCTTAAAAATGATGCACTAAAAGCAGACGGCCAATATAACTCCCATTCTCTTCCACTCAGAGCGGCCCTCTCTATTAAATTCGTCCTCGACTGGCATTAAACCCTAATTTTCGTTCCTCTCTTCCTTTCTTCACAGCATTTTACAACTTGTCTTAAACAGCTCATGTCCCATACTTCGTTGGCGCTATTGACAAGTTTATGCGAAGTTAAGCCTCCATATAAAACGACGAAGCGTAGCAACAAGTAGCTAGCAACAGGTGGCAACATCAAAGAGAAGAACAACTTTATCACTCGAAACGCTGCTATTATTAGGTAAAGGTAAACGAAAACCTATGGCAAACATTTTCCGGAAAAAGAAAAACCAGAAAAAGATTTTGAGACTGGAAATATAGGAGGTAGAAGTAAACTTCCGTTGGTGTTGCTTCGTCTCTGAAATATATAACGTCTCACTGTGGATATTCAGAATCTGAAGTTCCAATCGTTTGTGCTCAGTGTCATTGAAAGGTACCCTTTCTATACTCCTTCCCCAGTTAAATGTATCAGATTCCAGCCGCGAATGATTTCTTTATTTCATCCTGACAAACCGAACTGCAGGTTTAATGATAAGTTTCGCCCACCAATTTTAAGTGTTTTAACACGGAAACGCTCTAAGGTGGCTCGCTGCCACTTCCGGTCACACACGCGAGAAATGAAAATTAGTCCCTATCTCCAGTGGAGCACTGAAAATTTTGAAACTTCCTGGCAGATTAAAACTGTGTGCCCGACCGAGACTCGAACTCGGGACCTTTGCCTTTCGCGCCCAAGTGCTCTACCATCTGAGCTACCGAAGCACGACTCACGCCCGGTCCTCACAGCTTTACTTCTGCTAGTATCTCGTCTCCTACCTTTTGTTTCGGTGACCCGCAATCTCAAGTATAACAAAATTTGCTACTGACGTTTTCTGTACCATCTGCATTCTGACTGACAGTTGTTGCTTCGAGTTCTAGGTAAACAACAAGGGAAGTTCAAATGGTTCAAATGGCTCTGAGCACTATGGGACTTAACTTCTGAGGTCATCAGTCCCCTAGAACTTAGAACTACTTAAACCTAACTAACCTAAGGACATCACACACATCCACGCCCGAGGCAGGATTCGAACCTGCGACAGCTGCAGTCGCGCGGTTCCAGACTGAAGCGCCTAGAGGCGCTTGGCCACGCCGGCCGGTCAACAAGGAAAGTAAAAGCGGGATTTGTATCCTTACTTATCATACACTACTGGGCATTAAAATTTCTACACCACGAAGATGACGTGCTACAGACGCGACATCTAACCGACAGGAAGAAGATGCTATGATATGCAAATGATTAGCTTTTCAGAGCATTCACACAAGGTTGGCGCCGGTGGCGACACCTACAACGTGCCGACATGAGGAAAGTTTCCAACCGATTTCTCGTACACAAACAGCAGTTGACCGGCGTTGCCTGGTGAAAGAAACGTTGTTGTGATGCTTCGTGTAAGGATGAGAAATGCGTACCATCACGTTTCCGACTTTGATAAAGGTCGGATTGTAACCTATCGTGATTGCGGTTAATCGTATCTCGACATTGCTGCTCGCGTTGGTCGAGATCCAATGACTGTTAGCAGAATATGGAATCGGTGGGTTCAGGAGGGTAATACGGAACGCCGTACTGCATCCCAACTGCCTCGTATCACTAGCGGTCGAGATGTCAGGCATCTTATCCGCATGGCTGTAACGGATCGTGCAGCCACGTCTCGATCCCTGAGTCAACAGATGAGGACGTTTGCAAGACAACAACCATCTGCACGAACAGTTCGACGACGTTTGCAGCAGCTCGGAGACCATGGCTGCGGTTATCCTTGACGCTGCATCAAAGACAGGAGCGCCTGCGATGGTGTACTCGACAACGAACCTGGGTGCACGAATGGCAAAAAGTCATTTTTTCGGATGAATCCAGGCTCTATTTACAGCATCATGATGGTCGCATCCGTGTTTGGCGACATCGCGGTGAACCCACATTGGAAGCGTGTATTCGTCATCGCCATACAGTCGTATCACCCGGCGTGATGGTATTGGGTGCCATTGGTTACACGTCTCGGCCACCTCTTGTTCGCATTGAACAGTGGACATTTCAGATATGTTATGATCCGTGGCTCTACCCCTCATTCGATCCCTGCGAAACCCTACATTTCAGCAGCTGAACATGCTGAACGCAGCATAAACGGTTACTTTTAAATTTGAGTGATACGTTCACAATATCGTGCATGACATAGTGGGAGCTATATGCGCAGCTGAAAGAAAATTTGAACTTCAGGAACTCTGAAAGAATGTTGATGTGGAAGAAATCAGTGATTGAGTAGTGCGTTCACAGTATGACAGAGCTGTAATGACAGCTCATCTGCTATCGATGAGATATGTTAAAATTCACTAAAACGTATTGGGGGTATAATAACTACAAAATTGTTGTATCCGACGACAGAAATCTATCGAACAGGATACATCATTATATTTATCGGAAACAAGTATCGTCGAAATTCAGAAGAAAAGGCGAGCAGATAATAGTCTGAAGTGTTGGACGAACTGTCGAACTTACACCTGTAAGATTCTGGTTGGAGTAATGTAATGGTTTGGGTTTAGGATCACTAGCGGCCCGTAAATAATGTAACAAGGAGGCTGGAAACCCGAAGAGGTACTGAAGAAAAAGCGCTAAGATAAATATATCAGAGAATTAATTCGTAGCTCGTATTTAGTAACGGTGTAAAGAATGAACATCTTCGTAGTAGTTTTAGACCTAGAGAAACCCACGGACAATGTGAGCTGAAACATAGACGAAATATTGAGAGACGGGGGCAAAAGTTCAGCAACAGGTCAAAAATACTGAATACCTAGAAAAGCAAAGTGACAGTAATAAGAGTTGTAAATAAATAATGGTGATTCTACGTTAACGAGGAGCGTAAGAAAGAACTGAGAAAACGAAAAAGAAATCGTAATAAGAACATATGCAGAATAAGAGCTATGGTAAAATCTGCAGACAACGCGTTTTTTCTCGGTAAAGCTGAGGAAGATTCAGAAGATTAAAGGAAAGAGAAGGAATACCTTATTCAAAACAAGGTTATGAACAAAGTGAACTAGTCAAGAACAATTGCAGAAAGGAGAATAAGGGTATGTTTACATCAAATCAGGTGGAGATATATACGAAAGAAAATTAATCAAAAGAGCTGTATCGCAAGCAACATGAAACAAGACGAACGGACAAGGAAGGTATTAGAAAAAAATATGTGCAGAAATTTTTTCAAGTACAGAAGTGAATGTAGGAAAGTGTTCATCTGGAGTACAGCTTTGTAAAAGATGTTAAAGGATGACTACGGAATAACCGGTAAATAAGCATCTCGAAACGAGGTAGACATTTAGAGAAGGAAATGGAGAAAAATGGTTCAAATGGCTCTAAGCACTATGGGACTTAACATCTAAGGTCATCAGTCCCCCTAGAACTACTTAAACCTAACTAACCTAAGGACACCACACACACCCATGCCCGAGGCAGGATTCGAATCTGCAACCGTATCAGCAGCGTGGTTCCTTACAGGCGTAGAACCGCTCGGCCACAGCGGCCGGCCGAAATGGAGAGTTAATAAATAAGCATATGGGAGGCCTCAGATTGGAATGTGTGAAGCAGATCATAATTGGACATTGTAAGTGCGTAGATATGAGAGTATGAGAGAAAGGGAGACGGAATAAGCCGGCCGGAGTGTCCGAGCGGTTCTAGTCGCTACAGTCTGGAACCGCGCGACCGATACGGTCGCAGGTTCGAATCCTGCCTCGGTCATGGATGTGTGTGATGTCCTTAGGTTAGTTAGGTTTAAGTAGTTCTAAGTTCTAGGGGACTGATGACCTCAGATGTTAAGTCCCATAGTGCTCAGAGCCATTTGAACCAATTTGAGACGGAATAAAAATAACATATTCTGATGACTTGAGAAGCAAACTAAGTATAGTGTTATCGCCATAAAACAAAGACAAATACGACAAGCGAAGAAAAAAATTATGTGGTTCGGCTTAATAGCACTAGCACGAAAAATTTTCACATTTATAGTTGCACTTGCTGATGCATAAAAAGACTAGAACAACATTAATCCAAGAAATACCTAAGTTGCTCGTAATTTTATAGTCAGTATAGGTGATGTATATAATTAACGTAAATTAGTGTCGTATACGTCGAAAGGATATCACTATGACAAGAGGAGAAATTTATAAAACAATTAGACAGTTGTATGTCTGCATCTTACTTCAGCTGAATACTCACTAATTGTGCACACGTGCACTGTATTGCCAAGCGGATCAACAGTATAATGAAGAGGAAAGTGAACTTCGAAGGAAAAATAGCATTAAGAACAATTTAGGTTTAGCAAACAAGCTAACATGTTAAGAATCCAACAAATGTCAAATTAGTCTCTTCTGATGTACACAGTCTATTCTCAAGCGTTCCTCTGAGACACTGTAAAGATGCTTGCTCACCATCAATGTATGTACACATCATTTACCCAGATGAAGAACTGGGCATAGTCAGCACAGTAGAATGTTGCTTAAAACAGTTATTATTTCTGCTTTCAAGGGAAGTGTTGCAAGCAGCCAGAGGTCTTGCAACGGACTCACTTGAGAGATAATCATTGGCAAAACGTGTAGTGTGTCGGAACAGATATACCGATTATAATCTTTGTACGTGGAAAGATTCCACTATACAACTCTAGAAGTTCTTGGAAAATATATACTAGTGGCATACTACTATAAAGGTGAGCATGAAGTTAGAGAGCTTCATCGTTAATTTCCTAGATGTATATAGACAGAAAATAGTGAAGATAAATTGAAAGTTTACCGAAAAGATTCCCTTACTGACTTAACGTAGCTTCCTCCCTACGCTCAACATTTTACAAACAACTGCAGTCCACCACATGATCCACAGCGATCTTTCAATCCTGATGACGCAAGACCACTGTGACCAGGAACTTAACAAAATGAAAACAATAGCCACAAGTAGTGAATTAAAACGCTACATTATTGATGACATTCTCAATGAAACATATAAACGAACTAGTCAGATTCCTGCTGTACTTAGTGAACTACATATACCAAAAAGCACATGGTGCAGTTTGTTTTCTTCACCTAAAGTTTCCAAGATTGAGTAAAATTCTGAAGGCAAATGATTTCTCTCTGTTTCTCTAAGTTCGGTAAGTATTAGCTAGATGTTCCTTCAGTCTGAAGGATAAACAATCTGCTATCACGAAAAGGGAGGAAGGCTGTCGTGTTTAACGTCCCGTCTACAACGTGGTGATCAGAGACGGAGCACAAGCTCGAATTAGGGAAGGATGGGGAAGGAGATTGGCCGTGTCTATTCTAAGCAACCTTCCCAGCATTTACCTTTATGCGATTTAGGGAAATCACGAAAATACTAAACGTGGATGGTCGGACGGGGGTGTCAACCGCCGTCTTCCCAAGTCCAGTGTACTAACGACCGCGCCATGTCTCTCGACGAGGAGGATTGTACGATTGTACGTCAGGAAAAATGTGAAGACATCGAAAAAGATATGATTGTCGGAAGAACAGACTCAGCATACAGGAAAGTCAAAACAACCTTTGGTGACATTAAAAGCAACGGTGGTAACATTAAGAGTGCAACGGGAATTCCACTGTTAAATGCAGAGGAGAGAGCAAATAGGTGGAAAGAATACATTGAAAGCCTCTATGAGGGTGAAGATTTGTCCGATGTGAAAGAAGAAGAAACAGGAGTCGATTTAGAAGAGATAGGGGATCCAGTATTAGAATCGGAATTTAAAAGAGCTTTGGAGGACTTACGGTCAAATAAGGCAGAAGGGATAGATAACATTCCATCAGAATTTCTAAAATCATTGGGGGAAGTGGCGACAAAACGACTATTCACGTTGGTGTGTAGAATATATGAGTCTGGCGACATACCATCTGACTTTCGGAAAAGTATCATCCACACAATTCCGAAGACGGCAAGAGCTGACAAGTGCGAGAATTATCGCACAATCAGCTTAACAGCTCATGCATCGAAGCTGCTTACAATAATAATATACAGAAGAATGGAAAAGAAAGTTGAGAACGCGCTAGGTGACGATCAGTTTGGCTTTAGGAAAAGTAAAGGGACGAGAGAGGCAAGTCTGACATTACGGCTATTAATGGAAGCAAGGCTAAAGAAAAATCAAGACACTTTCATAGGATTTGTCGACCTGGAAAAAGCGTTGGACAATATAAAATGGTGCAAGCTGTTCGAGATTCTGAAAAAAAGCAGGGGTAAGCTATAGGGAGAGACGGGTCATATACAATATGTACAACAACCAAGAGGGAATAATAAGAGTGGACGATCAAGAACGAAGTGCTCGTATTAAGAAGGGTGTAAGACAAGGCTGTAGCCTTTCGCCCCTACTCTTCAATCTGTACATCGAGGAAGCAATGATGGAAATAAAAGAAAGGTTCAGGAGTGGAATTAAAATACAAATCGTATCAATGATACGATTCGCTGATGACATTGCTATCCTGAGTGAAAGTGAAGAAGATTTAAATGATCTACTGAACGGAATGAACAGTCTAATGAGTACACAGTATAGTTTGAGCGTAAATCGGAGAAAGACGAAGGTAATGAGAAGTAGTAGATGAGAACAGCGAGAAACTTAACATCAGGATTGATGGTCACGAAGCAATGAAGTTAAGGAATTCTGCTACCTAGGCAGTAAAATAACCAATGACGGACGGAGCAAGGAGGACATCAAAAGCAGACTCGCTATGGCAAAAAAGGCATTTCTGGCCAAGAGAAGTCTACTAATATCAAATACCGGCCTTAATTTGAGGAAGAAATTTCTGAGGGTGTACGTCTGGAGTACAGCATTGTATGGTAGTGAAACATGGACTGTGGGAAAACGGGAACAGAAGAGAATCGAAGCATTTGAGATGTGGTGCTATAGACGAATGTTGAAAATAAGGTGGACTGATAAGGTAAGGAATGAGGAGGTTCTACGCAGAATCGGAGAGGAAAGGAATATGTGGAAAACACTGATAAGGAGAAGGGGCAGGATGATAGGACATGAGGGAATGACTTCCATGGTACTAGAGGGAGCTGTAGAGGGCAAAAACTGTAGAGGAAGACAGAGATTGGAATACGTCAAGCAAATAATTGAGGACGTAGGTTGCAACTGCTACTCTGAGATGAAGAGGTTAGCACAGGAAAGGAATTCGTGGCGGGCCGCATCAAACCAGTCAGTAGACTGATGACCAAAAAAAAAAAAAAAAAAGTCAGTACTGTCAGTTCTGCTATCGGGGCAGGCTCGGCAGCCAGTCTGTACTGGGATCAGGGAAAACAGCAAAAATTGCGGATTGAAAGGGCCAGATTCATCCTTTGCTATACATTGCTTAGGCTGGAAGCGCCAATATGTGACCCACCAAGAAATTGTACACCGACAAAGTTGTCCTTATTACAAGCACTAGAAATAAAAAAAGGTATGTATCCTCACATTAACTACACAACGAGCGAACACAGCTGGCCGTTGTGGCCGAGCGGTTCTAGGCGCTTCACTCCGGAACCACGCTGCTGCTACGGTCGCAGGTTCGAATCCTGCCTCGGGCATGTGATGTCTTTAGGTTAGGTTTAAGTAGTTCTAAGTCCAGGGGACTGATGATCTCAGATGTTAAGTCCCATAGACCTTAGAGCCATTTGAACAACTTTCTTTTTTTTTTTTTTTTGGTTCCTGGTGTGGGTTCCTGCTGTCATGTCCTAGTTCATGAACCACGGGAAACGTTTGAGTGGCCAAGTAAGTGGTCCCGACAGTCGGGATACCAGTTACTTTGGAATAAGGCAGGGCATCTCGGACATATTCTGAGTCGTGGTCACCTTTGTGCTCATACGGCGAAGACTACCAAATCCACCGGTTAGTCCTTCAACAACTCAATGGGACTCAGGGCAAGTAAGGCTAGCAACCTGCTTCCCTGGTACTTTAAATATGATGTTGGCAACAATCAAAGCAAAATGTCTCGGACTTTTGGAGGTGACGGAGTCCCACCTCTAACTGCCAAACCAGGGACTCCTAAGATACTACTTGGCAAACAAATGGTAATGAGATGCGGAGCTGTTAATATCAATGGGGGCTACTCTGGGAAGAAGGTAGAGCTGGCAGAGGCTGCAAATAAGATGGGGCTGGAAGTTTTAGCTGTTAGTGACATTCGGGCAAGGGGTGAGAAAGAAGAGGAAGTGGGAGAATACAAGGTATACCTGTCAGGAGTCAAAGCAGGAATAGCACAATGGGGTGTAGGGCTTTACATCAGGAGAGAAATGGAACCCAGCGTAGTTGCAATAAGGTATGTAAACGAACGACTGATGTGGATAGATTTGACAGTGTCTAGCAAGAAAATTAGGATTGTGTCAGTATATTCGCATTGTGAAGGGACAGATCAAGTTAAGATGGATAGTTTTTATGATGCACTCAGTGATGTAGTTGTTAGAGTAAAGGACAAGGACAGTCTTCTGCTCACTGGTGATTTTAATGCCAGGATTGGAAATCGAACAGAAGGGTATGAAAAGGTTATGGGTAAATTTGGAGAGGATATGGAGGCCAACAGGAACGGGAAACAGCTCTTGGATTTCTGTGCCAGTATGGGCTTAGTAATCACAAACTCCTTTTTTAAACATAAGAACATTCACCGGTATACTTGGGAAGGCAGTGGAACCTGATCTTTCATTGACCTTATAACAGATCAGGAATTCAGGAAGGCTGTGAGGGACACACGTGTATTCTGGGGATTCTTTGATGACACTGATCATTATTTAATCTGCAGTGAAATTGGTATTGTGAGGCAGAAAGTGCAGGAGGTCAGGGCCATATGTAGGAGGATAAGAGTGGAGAAACTTCAGGATAAGGAAATCAGGCGCAAGTACATAACAGTGATCTCAGAAAGGTACCAGTTAGTTGAATGTAGTCAATTACAGTCATTGGAAAAGGAATGGACAAGATACAGGGACACAGTACTAGAAGTGGCTAAAGAATGTCTTGGAACAGTAGTGTGTGAAGGTAGGATGAAGCAAACAGCTTGGTGGAATGACATAGTCAAGGCAGCCTGTAAAAGGAAAAAGAAGGCGTATCAAAAATGGTTACATACTAGAACTCAGGTAGACAGAGAAAGTTATGTTGAAGATAGAAACAAAGCTAAACAGATAATTGCAGCATCCAAGAAGAAATCTTGGGAAGACTTTGGAAACAGGTTGGTGACTTTGGTTCAAGCTGCTGGAAAACCATTCTGGAGTGTAATTAGCAGTCTTCGAAAGGGAGGTAAGAAGGAAATGACAAGTATGTTGGACAGGTCAGGAAAACTGCTGGTGAATCCTGTTGATGTCTTGGGCAGATGGAGGGAATATTTTGAAGAGTTGCTCAATGTAGGTGAAAATACGATCAGTAATGTTTCAGATTTCGATGTACAATGGGATAGGAATTATGATGGAAATAGGATCACATTTCAGGAAGTGGAGAAAATGGTCAATAGATTGCAGTGCAATAAAGCAGCTGCGGTGGATGAAAAGTCGGAACTCATCAAATACAGTGGAATGTGAGGTCTTAAATGGCTACACAGGATAATTGAAATGGCCTGGGAGTTGGGACAGGTTCCATCAGACTGGACAAAAGCAGTAATCACACCAATCTTTAAACATGGAAACAGAAAAGATTGTAACAAGTACTGAGGTATCTCTTTAATCAGTGTTGTGGGTATAATCTTCTCAAGTATTGTTGAAAGGAAAGTGCGAGTATTAGTTGAGGACCAATTGGATGAAAATCAGTGTGGGTTTAGGCCTGTTAGAGGTTGTTAGGACCAGATCTTTAGCTTACGGCAAATAATGGAGAAGTGTTATAAGTGGAACAGGGAATTGTACCTATGCTTTATAGATCTAGAAAAGGCATATGACCGGGTTCCTAGCAGGAAGTTATTGTCTGTTCTACGAGATTGTGGAATAGGAGGCAAACTTTTGCAAGCAATTAAAGGTCTTTACGAAGATTGTCAGGCAGCAGTTAGAGTTGACGGTAAACTGAGTTTATGGTTCAGAGTAGTTTCAGGGGTAAGACAAGTATTCAACCTGTCTCCACTGTTGTTCATATTATTTATGGATCATATGTTGAAAACAATAGACTGGCATGGAGGGATTAACATATGTGAACACAAAATAAGCAGTCTTGCATATGCGGATGATTTAGTTGTGATGGCAGATTCGATTGAAATTTTGCAAAGTAATATTTCAGAGCTAGATCAGAAATGTAAGGACTATGGTATGAAGATTAGCATCTCCAAAAGGAAAGTAATGTCAGTGGGAAAGAGATATAAACGGATTGAGTGCCAAATAGGAGGAACAAAGTTTGAACAGGAGAACGGTTTCAAGTACTTAGGATGCATATTCTCACGGGATGGCAACATAGTGAAAGAACTGGAAGCGAGGTGTAGCAAAGCTAATGCAGTGAGTGCTCAGCTAAGATCCACTCTCTTCTGCAAGAAGGAAGTCAGCACCAAGACTAAGTTATCTGTGCACCGTTCAATCTTTCGACCAACTTTGTTGTATGGGAGCGAAAGCTGGGTGGATTCAGGTTACCTTATCAACAAGGTTGAGGTTACGGATATGAAAGTAGCTAGGATGATTGCAGGTACTAGTAGATGGGAACAATGGCAGGAGGGTGTCCACAATGAGGAAATCAAAGAAAACTGGGAATGAACTCTATAGATGTAGCAGTCAGGACGAACAGGCTTAGATGGTGGGGTCATGTTGACGCATGGGAGAAGCAAGGTTACTCAAGAGACTCATGGGTTCAGCAGTAGAGCGTAGGAGGAGTGGGGGCAGACCAAGGAGAAGGTACCTGGATTCGGTTAAGAATGATTTTGAAGTAATAGGCTTAACATCAGAAGAGGCACCAATGTTAGCACTGAATAGGGGATCATGGAGAGATTTTATAAGGGGGACTATGCTCCAGACTGAAAGCTGAAAGGCATAATCAGTCTTAAATGATGATGATGATGATGATGAGCGAACACAATTCAATTATTCGTTCCTTCTAGACTACGTAATATTGTACCTTCTACAGAGGAGAGAAGCCGATGGCCATTATTCGCATAGCTGTGGCTATTATTCACAAACAGGTAATTACGTAAATAACAATTTAAATAATCGACATTGTGATGACGGTGCGCTTAGCTGTATTCCGGTGTATGCTTGGTAATAGAGCAAATCTTACCCTAATGAACATGACGAGGTTGTACAATACAGGTAAAACTGTTTCATAATATTACAATAGTGAACAGTTTAAGTCTGCATCTACATACGTTCCCCGCAATCCACTGTACGTACCAATACCAGTCATTTATTTCCTTTTCCAGTTGCAAATAGAGTGAGGGATAAACGACTGTCTCGCGTCCCCGCACTAGCCTTAATTTATCTTATCTTCGTACTTGTTACGCGAAAAGTGCGTTGACGGCAGTAGAATCGTTCTGTAGTCAGCTTCAAATGCCGGGTCTCCAAATTTTCTCGATAGAGTTCCTCGAATAGAGCGTCTCCCTCCCTCCAGAGATTCCCATTTCAGTTCCCCAAGTGTCTCCGTAACAGAGTCCGCACAGGATACGGTGGCCGATGTGCACCGCCCAGTTCCCGCCCAAAGCGGTGTGTGACTTAATTTGTTTGTTCGGAAGTTGGAAACCGACGTGTCTGCCCCTTTCGGCCGGTCGGTGTTGGCAGAATCGAGGCGCACGCCGTGCAATCTTTCTCAAAAGATTTTACGGAAACTATTCGGCAAAAAAATTAATTTTGCATTTCTTATACCTTTATATGTCAGCTCCACGATCATATGTCCATCATTTCGATAATGGTCATAGTTAATGTGATGTTTGCATGTTAAGAAGACACTGTGCAAAATTCGAAAAAGTTTGCAATGAAAAATAGAGGTCGCTATGATTTTGTGTTTGGTGCATATGATATATGCTGCGTATGAAATATAGCTGATGTACTGAATTTTTGAATTTTTTTTAGGGTTGGTTGGATCTCTCTCTCTTCCTCTCTATCATCACCAACCTGGAGAAAATTGATGCGATGTAGCACGGTCATCTGCGATCGCGCGCACTAGCGATAAAGCCAGAATGAAACATCCACAACATTCCTTATATTTCATAAACGGTTCGAGATATCGAAATGAGATTTTGGCAAATGACAGGAAACAAACAGAGTATTTTCCCATGTGGTTAGTGTTCAAAACTTCATTATCTACCACGTTATTCAACTAACTATAGACTTTTTACATGACTTTTTTAATCTTATCAGGTAGGTTCATTGTCAGTAATTAAAATTGTAATGTAAAATAAATACGTCCTACTCGCAATGATCCCTTTAATTGAAAAAATAGTCAAAGATTTATAAGCACCCATTATACAATACGTGTAATAAATACGTAACTAAAAGAATTGTAATTACATATTAATATAATGAAATAATAAGCAACCAGCTGCATAAAAGAAATTTAATTTCTTTGCAGGTTTCGGGCACTTAGTGCCCTTCTTCAGAAGGTTATGCCTATCGCATTATTTGCGAGAGTCAACAACAAAGAGTATACAGCTAAATGCCGTGGTCTTGTGGTTCATAGTGTGTGTAACAAAACTAGGAACCTGATTCCTGCAGTACTTTTACAGCAACTTGTAACCTACAGTTTGTATTATTCTCAATGTAAGGATGAACTCACAACTTTCTCACTTTTCTCCTTCTGTACCGGTGGTAATAATAATACTGTATTATAATATCATCACCAATACTGTCACTAGACATTGTATTATAGGGGCCACGGTACACAAAAAAGCGCGCTACGTACGCCATTCGCCCACACCCAGTGAGAATGATTTAATTTTCTTTTCACACCGCAAGTGACTTGGCAGTAGAGGAGACTCGTGTCGTATCTGTATGTATGTGATAGGCTACTCGAGTCGTCCAGTCTTCCCGTCTCACGTTTGTCAGGTAGCCGGAGACCTGATTTCGGTGTCCCCGTGTGAGTAGGCCCTTACTGCGGCTCTTACACACTAGTTGTCCGATAATGTGGTCTTCCATGTACCGTCATTATTAAATTCTAGTGTACGTACAATTTATCATGCAGCAACGTTATCATACATGTTTGTGTAAGATGCAGAAATTCCGTTGTTGACTTAATTAAACTACTACAGCCAACAACTCTGTAGAGGTAGCTTAAAGCGTGAAATGGGTGGCAAGTACTGACGTTAATAATGATTTAGTGATACAATAAAACATGTGTTGGATGGAATACGAACATATTTTGAGTTACGGCACAGTCCAGGGATTAGTTTAGCCCGTCAAGAGATTGCTTCTATAAAAAGATTTATATTAATACAGGGTGTACATAAAGTCCGGGAACAGTTTCAATTAGTTATTGCACAAGGAAAAAACGCTGCACAGATTTCATACATATATCATTTAGAAGAGAAACCCTGAAAGTTTTTTTTTTATGTATACCGCCACAGCGTGGTTTGGTAATTTGCCGATACTCAGCGCTAGTCGCAAACATGGCGAGTTCAGGTGCGGAGCGAGCCTTCTGTGTGTTGGAGTTCGACAAAAACAAGTGTGCTACAGCTGTCCAACGGATGTTTAAAACCGAGTACCGTAAGAAGCCATCAACAAGGAAGGCCATTTACCACTGGCACAATAAATTCGTTACGACGAGTTGCCTGTGCCCGGCAAAGAGGAGCGGATGTCCCAGCGTGAGTGAAATGAATGTGGAGCGCGTACGAGAGACATTCATAAGGAGTCCAAAGCAATCGGTGCGTCATGCATCCCTTGAACTCGAAATGGTTCCAATAACAGCGTGGAAAGTCCTGTGACAGAAGCTTTCGATGAAACCATTCAAATTGGAGCTAGTGCAAAAACTCAGTGACGATGACAAAGACAAGCGTTTTGAGTTTTGATCGCAGTTGCAACAATTGAATGAGGATGGGGATGGCATTGTTGATCACTTAATTTTTAGCGACGAAGCCACTTTTCACACTACTGGGAAAATGAACAGGCATAATTGTCGAATCTGGGGTACAAATCATTCACACGAATGCATTGAATTTGAGCGTGATTCCCCAAAGTAAATGTTTTTTTCTGCGTTGTCACGTCGAAAACTGTACAGTTCATTATTCTTCGCCGAGAGCACTATCACTGGATATTCCTACTTGGATATGTTGCAGCAATGGCTGATGCCTCAAATGGAATCGGATTCTCGGTTCATCTTTCAGCAGGATGGGGCTCCACCCCATTTTCATTGTGAAGTTCGTGCGTGCCTGAACACGGAACTACCGCATGGATGAATCGACCGTGATACAGAGGGTTTCATGAAATGGCCTTCCCGATCACCAGAGCTCAGTCAGTGTGACTTTTTTCTGTGGGGACACGTTAAAGATCTGGTGTATGTACCGCCTCTACCACGTGATGTAGCAGAGCTCCGGAGAGAATAAGGCAAGCGACTGCCAGAGTCGACGATGCCATGCTGGGACAGGTATGGCCAGAATTCGATTACCGCATTGACGTCTGCCGGATCACTCATGGTTCCATATCGAATGTTTACAAAAAAGAAAAACTTTCAGGGTTTCTCTTCAAAATGTAATATGTGTGACATCTGTACAATGTTTAACTCTTGTGCAATAAATAATTGAAAGTGTTCCCGGACTATATATGTACACTCTTTTCCTTTCATAAATTTGAACGCCATTCTTTTGCCGCAGTACATATTTATTAATATCTCACACGTGTTCCACATTTCACGCTAACGCATTTTTGTGAATATATGTAGCTAATACGGTTTTGTTTTTATAAGCGTTACTTGTAGTTTCGGAAACAGTTCAAGTCTTAATTTTTTCATTATTAAATTACTACTTACATTTACTCGTTTTTTCGGCCGAAATGTGCGGTTCTTCTCATCTGGTCACAGGTTAGAAGTTGCGATGTCACTTCAATTACGAGACATCGACACATACACACAATCTCCTTCGCCTTACTGCTCCGTGATCCCCTTTAAATAATCTCTAAAACACAAATCAAATCATCCGAACACCTCGAACCCTTTATCCACTGCCTGACAGATATTGGATCCACTTTCACATTTCTATGTACTCACTCATCGAATACCCACTTCCAAATATGTGTTATAATAATAATATATCTGAGCTAAAATAAGGGCATGTTCACACATACACAGAGGAAAGACAATGGGGTACCCTAGAGGAATAAGTGAAACGTATCTCACACACACACACACACACATACACACACACACACACACACAGCCGGCCGCGGTGGTCTAGCGGTTCTAGGCGCGCAGTCCGGAACCGCGCGACTGCTACGGTCGCAGGTTCGAATCCCGCCTCGGGCATGGGTGTGTGTGATGTCCTTAGGTTAGTTAGGTTTTAGTATTTCTAAGTTCTAGGGGACTAATGACCACAGCTGTTAAGTCCCATAGCGCTCAGAGCCATTTGAACCATTTTTGAACACACACACACAGACACACACACACACACACACACACACACACACACACACACACACACACACACAGATTTAATTAATGTTAGCTCTAACCATAACATTGCCAGCAAGATAATTCTGATTGTTTTTCAATTTTTTAAATACTTAATTGAAAGTAATAAAGAGCATTTTTCGCGTTGATTAACATAAAAAAGTTAAAGCCCCCTTGATGATGCTGAAACTTCAGCGCTACCTGTCTGGGTAATAGAAGAAAAGAAAAATTGTGTTTCGCTGAAGGCAGATACCATGCAAAAACAAATTTAAATAAGTATACATGGTGTTTCCGTAATTGCTTAACTGAACAATCTGAGGTGGGGAACCTGAGGCCGGAGAAGCCTCTTTAAGGAGATAATAGGAATAAAATCACATTACTGTGTACTTTTCTATTTACATCAGTTATAGTTAACTGCAAATACTATCACTGACAAAATGAACTTACCATTTGTACTCTATCTTGGTTCAAATATCTCTGAGCACTATGGGACTTAACCTCTGAGGTCATCAGTCCCCTAGAACTACTTAAACCTAACTAATCTAAGGACATCGCACACACCCATGTCAGAGGCAGGATTCGAAAATGCGACCGTAGCGGTCGCGCGGTGCCAGACTGAAGTGCCTAGAACCGCTAGGCCACCACGGCCGGCATGTATCTTACAAAATATGCTGAAACTGACGGCCGTCAATCAGAATGCAAGTACGACATCGGCGAACAAGATTCCGATGCACCCTGACAGATAGCTCTGGTTTAATTCGAATCATATCACAGGCAGCTACAATTCTGACAACTAATTCCATCTTCGTATGCACAAGGGTGTCATACACAAGTGAGTTTAGGTATCCCCATAGGAAATAATCAAGGGGATTCAGGTTTATGTGACCTGGCAGGCCGTGGAATGGGACCTCCCCTTCCAATCCAGCGACCGCGAAGTGCAGCACTGAGGTGGTTGCGGACATCCATAATGAAGTGAGGCGGTGCACCGTTAAGTTGTAGCCACATCCTCTCACGAACAGGTAAGGGTACATTCTCCAACAACTCAGGTAGAAGTATTCGCAAGAATCTCAAATACAGGTTGCCACTCAGGTGACATCATTACTTCCTAGCAATCAGGCTGGTCGTCCTTAATTCCTTGCAGGAAATAAGGAATATACACCTCAATAAACAGCATAGTTCTTGTAAGCGTGCACACATGTTAACTGTAAATAAGGTGGAAAACAATAATGCTAGACAAAGCGGCAGACAAGTTTACTTCCATATCTCCTTAAGCCGGCTTTGCCGATCCCAGGTTCCCTACCTAAAATTGTGCAGTGGAGCATTCTCTACGTCCTGTTACATTTTTGCTCGCTCTTACGGGAACACCCTGTGGATGGCAGCATGAAAAAGGCGTTTCAACTTTAAAAAAAAAAAACGAATTATTTCATTCGACGTGTTAATTATTACTGTGTACATATACAAGGGACAGAAAATGAAACATCTTTTTCGAGGTTAGAAGAAGATAAACGAGTGATGGGAAGATTGTGCAACGGGGTGGTGGTGTTTCACATTCCCTGGCAGGACCCAGCTGAGCTGGTCTCGCAGACGTGGGCTGACAAGTCTACTGTCAGCAGCCAGTCTCTCACAGACTCATTGTTCATCACGGCACAACAGAGCAGCGAGTTTGGTGTCAGTCAGTTGAATCTCACAGGCCACAGAAGACTGCACTCCTTCTAGCTTGTGTGGGCAATCTGAGCAGGCTGGCTCATTGTGACAGAAGCGCCTGTTCGCATAACACCCGGACAGTATGGCCGTCTTCCTACTCTGCTGTACACAAACAATAAGTGCACTGAAGAGCCAAAAAATGTTGTTACACCTGCCTAATACCGTGTAGGGCCCCCCGCGATCAAGCAGAAGTGCCGTAACAAGACGTGACATGTACTCGACTACTGTCTGAAGTAGTGCTGGAGGGAATTGACACCATGAATCCTGCAAGGCTGTCCATACATCCGCTAGAGTACGAGGGGGTGGATGTCTCTTCTGAATAGCACGTTGCAAGGTATCACAGATATGCTGAATAATGTTCATGTCTGGGTTGTTTGGTGGCCAGCGGAAGTTTTTAAACTCAGAAGAGGGTTCCTGAAGCCAGTCTGTAGTAATTCTGGACGTGTGGGGCGTCGCATTGTCCTGGAATTACTCAAGTCCGTCGGAATACGAAATGGACATTAATGCATGCAGGTGATCAGATAGGTTGCTTACGTACGTCTGACCTGTCAGAGTCGTATCTAGACGTATCAGGGGTCCCGTATCACTCCAACGGCACGCGCCCCATGCCATTACAGAGCCTCCACCAGCTTGAATAGTTCCCTGATGACATGCAGGGTCATTGGATTCATGAGGTTGTCTATATTCCAGTACACATCCATTCGATACAATTTCAGACAAGATTCATCCGACCATGCAACATGTTTCCAGTCATAAACAGCCCAATGTCGGTGTTAACTGGCTCAGGCGAGGCGTAAAGCTTTGTGTCATGCAAAGAGTACAGGAGTGGGCCTTTGGCTCCGAAAGCCCATGTCGGTGATGTTTCTTTGAATGGTTCGCACGGTGATACTTGTTGAAGGCCCAGCGTTGAAGTCTGCGGCAATTTGCGGAAGGGTACACTCCCGTCACTTTGGAGATGCTGTCTCCGACGGCTCGTGCGCCGCCTGTAACGCCACGTTCAGACTTACTGATCTTGATAACCTGCCATTGTAGCAGCAGTCACCAATCTAGCAACTGCTCCAGACACTTATTGTCTTATATAGGCGTTGCCGAAGGCAGCGCCATGTTGTGCCTGTATTTAAATAGGCAAGTACATCAGTGGTTCAATATTAGCGACTTTTAGGTTATTGTCATCTGTATGCAACTGAATGAAGTCTATTTTAGATCTATCACCCCACAAATACAGAGCAAAAATTCAGACACATTTGAAACAAGTCACTGCTAACACTGAACATACAGATGACGCACTCTGATACAAATATAATCTTTGCTCATTGTTATTCACAGTTGGCAACACTACATAACATTAAATAGAAGGGAGAGGTGGATAGATCAGGATGGTCCATCGCATAGACTCCATGCTCCCCCGATGTCACGCAATTATAATTCATTTTGTGGGGTTACGTCAAGAATCGCGTGTGAATGACCCCAGTCATTGACATTACTAACCCTCCTGCACAAAACAGTGAAGAATCAGAAATGTGGATGCCGCAATATTTATCTGTACAGGGACAGAGCTCGAATAGCACCTCGGCGCTATAAAAATGATGAGTGGGACACACAGTGAATTTCTGGCGTAACAGAAAAACACATTGAGGGCTACTAAACTTTTTACAACAAATAGTTTCCAAGTTATGATTTTTTAAAAATCGTAACAGGACTTAATGGTCATTCTGTACGTCACTTGCCCTTGGTATAAGTTGTGTAGAGCTGGTCCCGCAGGTTTCTCACGCTTAGTAAGTGGTTTCGATTGCATCCAGATAACGGCGTTTTGAATGATTGGTCTGTCAGCTGCAAATCAGTGTTTCGTCTAACTATTGAATATCCACTTCACGAACGATCCCACAGTACTATCCGTGCTCTTCAGTTCGCCTCCTTCTGTATAGCCGCCCTTCACGTGGCCACGGAGATGCTGGACTTCACCCACCCCCCTCCTCCCTCCATCTGGCTCAGCACGCAACCTCTGTTATTGGCAGCCGCTTTCCTGTCCGCCGCTCACTCAAAGTAAACAGCCGAGATGCGTTTGTTTAGGCTCGCCCGCAGACAACAATACCAACTTCTGGCTGGAATAAACAGCGCCGCTTGCTTTCAGCTCTGTTGTCTCGGAGCACAATGCGAGTTGACTTTTCGGTGTAGCGGGAGTAGCGGGCAGCTGCCAGAAATCGGCAATGGCGAGCCGCAACCGTGCCTGCGAGAAGGAGGCTTCAAGACTCTACATCTACTCCGAAAAACATCCAATAGAGTGCGGCAGCAGATTCCTTGTGTACCCCTAACTCTTCCCTACTCCCGCCAACCATCCCCTGCACTATCCACTGCTCTCCCTTTCCAGAAGCTCGTTTAAGTTGCGTTTTCTCTAGTTTCATCATCGCAGTCATTTACTGTTATGATACTATAATCACGTGCTTAACGGCGCATTGGTCCACCTTTGGAAAGCACAGGTCACGCAATTCCTGAAAATTATGGCAGGTGGTTTGTGGGTGAAGAACTGCCTCCTGAAGGAGTGAGTAGTATGGTAACAGGGGTTCTACACCACTTTTGTTATCAAATTGATATGCAAGTTAATCAAATTGTGAGAGCTGATTGTTTATGACCTTAACCTATTGTTCTGCTAAGTGGTGCCGCTCGGGATTAGTCGAGCGGTCTAAGGCGTTGCAGTCATAGACTGTGTGGCTGGTCCCGGCGGTGGTTCGAGTCCTCCCTCGGGAATGGGTGTGTGTGTTTGTCCTTAGGATAATTTAGGTTAAGTAGTGTGTAAGCTTAGGGACTGATGACCCTAGCAGTTAAGTCCCATAAGATTTCACACACATTTGAACATTTTTTGCTAAGTGGTGTTTCATGTAACCCTCCCCCTCCCCTTAACCTATTGTTCTGTTACTGATTTATGACCCCTGGGGACAAACCTGAGAAATCCCTACCTCACTGCACCCCACCCCACCCCACCCCACCCCACCCCAATCCACCCCCTCCTCCTCCTCCTCCCCCACCCCTCTGGGAAATTTCCTCCCCAATATAAGCACAATATGATATCAAATTCATTGACTAATTAATTAACTCGATAAAGTAATTAAGACCTCCCCTCTGAGAAATCTCCCAGCTGTCCCCTCCCAACCAGGACTCCCCCTCCCACACCCCACCTAAGAGTTGGCACAAAAAGGACTCTGTGGTGGAGAGGAAGGATCTCATGATGAGAAATTGAAGTCAGTGTCAGTTATATAACGGATGATATACAGGGTGTTATGAAAAGGTACGGGCAAACTTTCAGGAAACATTCCTCGCACACAAAGAAAGAAAATATGTTATGTGGACATGTGTCCGGAAACGCTTACTTTCCATGTTAGAACTCATTTTATTACTTCTCTTCAAATCACATTAATCATGGAATGGAAACACACAGCATCAGAACGTACCAGCGTGACTTCAGACACTTTGTCTGATCGTGTGAGACCCAACTCGCTTTATTTGTTCATGAGACCCAGAAAATATTAGATACAGGCTCCCAGGTAGATGCTATTTTCCTTGACTTCAGGAAGGCGTTCGATACAGTTCCGCACTGTCGCCTGATAAACAAAGTAGGAGCCTGCAGAATCTCAGATCAGCTATGTGGCTGGATTGAAGAGTTTTTAGCAAACAAAACACAGCATGTTGTTATCAATGGAGAGACCTCTACAGATGTTAAAGTAACCTCTGGCGTGCCACAGGGGAGTGTTATGGGACCATTGCATTTCACAATATATATAAATGACCTAGTAGATAGTGTCGGAACTTCCATGCGGCTTTTCGCGGATGATGCTGTAGTATACAGAGAAGTTGCAGCATTAGAAAATTGTAGCGAAATGCAGGAAGATCTGCAGCGGATAGGCACTTGGTGCAGGGAGTGGCAACTGACCCTTAACATAGACAAATGTAATGTATTGCGAATACATAGAAAGAAGGATCCCTTATTGTATGATTATATGATAGCGGAACAAACACTGGTAGCAATTACTTCTGTAAAATATCTGGGAGTGTGCGTGCGGAACGATTTGAAGTGGAGTGATCATATAAAATTAATTGTTGGTAAGGCGGGTACCAGGTTGAGATTCATTGGGAGAGTCCTTAGAAAATGTAGTCCATCAACAAAGGAGCTGGCTTACAAAACACTCGATCGACCTATACTTGAGTATTGCTCATCAGTGTGGGATCCGTACCAGATTGGGTTGTCGGAGGAGATAGAGAATGCCCAAAGAAGAGCGGCGAATTTCGTCAGAGGGTTATTTGGTAACCGTGATAGCGTTACGGAGATGTTTAGCAAACTCAAGTGGCAAACTCTGCAAGAGAGGCGCTTTGCATCGCTGTGTAGCTTGCTCGCCAGGTTCCGAGAGGGTGCGTTTCTGGATGAGGTATCGAATATATTGCTTCCCCCTACTTATACCTCCCGAGGAGATCACGAATGGAAAATTAGAGAGATTAGAGCGCGCACGGAGGCTTTCAGACAGTCGTTCTTCCCGCGAACCATACGCGACTGAAACAGAAAAGGGAGGTAATGACAGTGGCATGTAAAGTGCTCTCCGCCACACACTGTTGGGTGGCTTGCAGAGTATAAATGTAGATGTAGATGTAGATGTAGATGTAGAAATGTTCAAAATGTCCTCCATTAGTGAGGATACATGCATCCACCCTCCGTCGCATGGAATCCCTGATGCGCTTATGCAGCCCTGGAGAATGGCGTATTGTATCACAGCCGTCCACAATACGCGCACGAAGAGTCTCTACATTTTGTACCGGGGTTGCGTAGACAAGAGCTTTCAAATGCCCCCATAAATGAAAGTCAACAGGGTTGAGGTCAGGAGAGCGTGGATGCCATGGAATTGGTCCACCTCTACCAATCCATCAGTCACCGAATCTGTTGTTGAGAAGCGTACGAACACTTCGACTGAAATGTGCAGGAGCTCCATCATGTATGAACCACATGTTGTGTCGTACTTGTAAAGGCACATGTTCTAGCAGCACAGGTAGAGTATCCCGTATTAAAGCATGATAACGTGCTCCATTGAGCGTAGGTGGAAGAACATGGGGCCAAATCAAGACATCACCAAGAATGACTGCCCAAACGTTCACAGAAAATCTGTGTTGATGACGTGATTGCACAATTGCGTGCGGATTCTCGTCAGCCCACACATGTTGATTGTGAAAATTTACAATTTGATCACGTTGGAATGAAGCCTCATCCGTAAAGAGAACATTTGCACTGACATAAGGATTGACACATTGTTGGATGAACCATTCGCAGAAGTGTACCCGTGGAGGCCAATCAGCTGCTGATAGTGCCTGCACACGCTGTACATGGTACGGAAACAACTGGTTCTCCCGTAGCACTCTCCATACAGTGACGTGGTCAACGTTACCTTGTACAGCAGCAGCAGCTTCTCTGACGCTGACATTAGGGATATCGTCAACTGCACGAAGAATTGCCTCGTGCATTGCAGGTGTCCTCGTCGTTCTAGGTCTTCCCCAGTCGCGAGTCATAGGCTGGAATGTTCCGTGCTCCCTAAGACGCCGGTCAATTGCTTCGAACGTCTTCCTGTCGGGATACCTTCGTTCTGGAAATCTGTCTTGATACAAAAGTACCGCGCCACGGCTATTGCCCCGTGCTAATCCGTACATCAAGTGGGCATCTGCCAACTCCGCATTTGTAAACATTGCACTGACTGCAAAACCACGTTCGTGATGAACACTAACCTGTTGATGCTACGTAGTGATGTGCTTGATTGCTAGTACTGTAGAGCAATGAGTCGCATGTCAACACAAGCACCGAAGTCATTACCTTCCTTCAATTGGGCCAACTGACGGTGAATCGAGGAAGTACAGTACATACTGACGAAACTAAAATGAGCTCTAACACGGAAATTAAGCGTTTCCGGACATATGTCCACATAACATCTTTTCTTTATTTGTGCGTGAGGAATGTTTCCTGAAAGTTTGGCCATACCTTTTTGTAACACCCTGTTTTTTTATTTATAAAATTCAATTTCCTGGGGTTGGATCTCTCTATTTGGTGGGAAAATCTCACATCCAGCAACAAAATGTCCTAATTACGAAATTACACAGCTACACATTGGAGGTGTTGAGTTGTTGGAAAATTTCTCTAAAGCACAGGGTAAATTCAGGATAGGATCAGGAGAGAGCTCGTTAGTGGTTTCACCACACACTACGCCAGGAATAGGGGAAGAGCGTGGGTCCACCATATGTTGTAGTCGGGATAGGGTTTGAAGGTGGCTCCACCATGAGTTATGGCCAGGGATAGTGTTTGGAGGTGTGTCCACCATATATTATGGTTGGTATAGTGTTCGATAGTGGATTCACTATGTGTTCTGGGTGGTATATGATTTGATCTGCCAGGCCATATGGCTGGGATAGAATTCAATGATGGTAGGTTTGGAGTGTGGTCTGGGGGCCCCATGTGAAACCAATATGGGCACACACATATAAAGAAAAATAGCACAATTGATCTAGATGTTGACAACTTTATAGTATTTCCAAGCAATTTTAGAATACGTGATGAGAAGTGATGTCATTATCACAAGAAAAGAAGTGACATAAAATCGGTAAAATTAAAAAATTGATGGAAGATACATATAAATTAAGGGAAAATACTCCAAAATGTGGGGAAATTGAGGTGGAATGAGGGAGTACTTGCACGTCTGCTTGGTGCAGGAAAATTCTTGTACATGGGAACGAGTACGTAACAGCAGGAGGAACACAAGATAAAGTTGACATGGAAGCACTGGGAATAGGGAAATATTTTCGTGGGCGGCAATAAGACAGCTGGAACAGATTGTTTAACGTGGATGATCACCAACTGGAGAGTAATTAAATTTATTTATGTTCAGTCACAAGCCCAGGTGTGACCCCAAAGTTATCGCCAAATATCTTATGGATTTTTATGAAGTGTTCTTAGCTAAAGAGCCTTGTATTACCAGCTTGGGACCTGCAGTATCCAACTACAGAATGGACCGCATGTTTGACCCCGTTCTAGACTTTTTTTTTTTAACTCTAACAAACAGTATTTACAGTGTGCTCCTCTGTACTCTCTACCAATCATACGTATGTGGTGACAGTTAACGAATACCTTACAGAACAGTTGCTGCATTCTTTTAACGACTTTCTATCGTGTGTCTGTTGAGGTAATAGGAATACATACAAGCTGACTGCTGTTCTTGATGCTTTCCTCTAAACTGATATAGATCTGTATTAAAGGATGATAGAAAGTATATGGAGTAATAAGTGTAGAGGGGTTGTAACGAGGTATTGTGGGGCGGCGAATAATTTGTAAAAAATCTAATTGCTGTATAAATGCTTGCATGTTGAATGTAGAAACACTTCCCGGCCGATGCACCATATGTGGGGCGGCGGTTAGAAAAATGAATCGTTTAACTGTTGCAGTACAAATGTTTGAATGTTGAATCAGTTTCTGGCTTTTAGAATGTTGTTAATGCTGTCTTTCGCCGTTCTCAACACTGGCTCTCTATTTACTTTTTAGCACCCAGAAAGTGATTTAACAAAACGTGAAGCCAGTAATTAGAGTTCCTAGTGCCCACTTCATCTGAGAATACCATTATAGCTGCAGCTTATAGCTCTGAGGAATTAGGAGATTGTCCGGGATTTCTAATAAAAAACGATTTTCCAAAATAGTTGAGTATATTCTGAAATTCACTGATAAAAAACACAAGTATCCCTACAACCTAACTAACAGAGCAGTTCAGAGTCTAATGCGCTGATGCAACTACAAATGTCCGAATTAAATGTTAAAAAGAATGCTCGCCATAATTTGATGAAAATATTTCATCAAACGCCACACTAAATATTTGGTAGAATGTCTGTCCCGCGACGGCACGTGAAAATACGACAATACGCAAACTGAAGGTAGATAATGAAAATCATCCCAGAATTAACACTTCACTTGAAATGTTTTCGTGGTTCCGCGTATCTCTAGTAACTTAATACGGCACCCGAGGCTGTTTGTAGCAATGATACCGACGCGACGCGACTCCCGACACAGATGCCGTGCTATTCAGCGTCTGGAGAGAACTGGGGCCTTCTCTTCCTCGCGCAGCGTTCTTATATATATAGCCGCGGTGCGGACGGCTAAGGGAATGCCTGATCAAATCGGCTCTCTCGACTAGCCGCTGGGCTAGTAACGCACCACTTCAAGTTACATAATAATTTATAGCTTCTTTTGCTGATGGCCGATGAAGCTCTTAATTTAAACGTGCATTCATCACGCAGGTAAGTATTGATAATAAAATTTTGACGTGGCTAAGTTAAATATTTTGGGCGAGAGAATTAATTTAATTGCTCTGCACGCAGTAGATGAGCTCTGAACTGGCCCTTTTGAGATCCGCTATCGCTATAATTTTATAGGTATTCAAAAGAAACTTTTCACATCTTCATAGTCATAGCGGACCTCCAACCTATTTAAATCTAAACATCCTAGCCTTATTTATTAGTCTACTTAATCTATCTTGCTTCCTTCAGTTTTGAGATGAAAACCAGAAAATCATGAGTTTCCACTATAATCTTAATTTGTGAAATCCAAAGTACTGTTTTTATTAAATCATTATGAAAGATGAATCTAAATATAAATTTTGAAGTCTCTAGCTCTTTTCTGTTGCGCCAATGATTTTTTCAGAAAAACGTCCAAATTTCGAAAATGGCTGAAGTTATCGAACTGATATTTAACACACATTAATTTAGTATTATTTCTGACATGCTAGAAAAGTTTTAGGTCATTTGCTTGATTTTTAAGGTATTGCGCAACATTTATGACGTCAGAGCTAGTTACAGCAGACTGGTTGGCACACAATGGAAACTGATGTGAATTTACTACAGCGTGAGTAGGCTGCTTCCCTACAGTATGAGTTAATGGTAGGCTGACGATGCATTACTTAGAGAGCGAGATGTTGCAGCAGATCGTTTACCACTCATTTAAATGTTTTTTTTTCGTTTTCTCTCAGGATTTATGAGTTGTGTGGTATAACCTGCATCCGACTAGTATAAAACTGGCTGTTTTGTGTGACTTAAGAGCTCTATCTGCCTGCGATCGTTAACAGCAAACCTCACCATACCGCAGTCAGTAGAGGAATTCCAACGAATGTGTAATAAATCATGTCTATCAAACTGATGGAAAACCTATTTCGGCACCCTCCTCTAAACAAAGGCTGATGTGTGCAAAAGTACTCCATCCCTCTCCCACATCTCTGACATAGATCCAGTCTTTTATTTTATACCTGCAGTGATTCTAGGTTAGTGACAGGGGTTTGTGCGGTACTGCAATTCCTATGTATACATTTTCCTGACAGATGTTTCTGGAAGACACTGTGGTCTGCTCTCGAAGATAGAGCAGCATGGCATGTAATTTTATGTGCCAGACACCTCTGCAATGCATTTGTCTATTTTCTCATAATGTGTCGCTGTTTCACACATTTTTCGTTGATTACTATCATTTAATAGGACTGATGCGAGCACAGCACAATTTCCGAACTGTATTCAGATGTGAACAGTGGGCGCTATGTAGTGCATGGACCACAAACAATCTATGTTTTATTTCCCTTTGGTTAGAAGGTAGTAATTTAATAATCTTAAATTTTATCACCATAGTGAGTGGGATTGAAAACTTACAGGTGAATGTATGTCATGTTCCAAATATGTTTCCTTTATTGGAGTATTAACAGCTTTTCATCTGACATAACTAACATATTGGAAACCACACTGCTTTAACATTATACCATGTATAAGTGCAGAACCTTGTAGCCTTAGGAGTGTGTTCTATGATCGTTTCTCTCTTCTTAGCACCTTCTTGGTATGGAATCCAAACGCTACGACAGTCCTACAGAATTAACAGCAAAAGAGTTTTACGTAAAACGTCCCAAGCACCTTCCATCTGGAGCTACATTATGCCTAAGTCATGCGTTTCTTCTTCTTCTTCTTCTTCTACTTCTTCTTCTTAATAGCCTGTTATATCGCCACAATACTCTCAGGTGTATCAGGTTCGAATCTAATATACACCAATAAAGAGTACTAAACTCCTGAGCATGCAAGCATTTAGAGAGATCGTGTGTAACTGGAGACATGAGTAAGGCTGGTACGGAAGGTCTTTCCTGTTGGTTGGTTGTTTGGTTGAGTTGGGGGTAGGGGATTAAACAGCGAGGTCATCGGTCTCATCCGATTTGGGAAGGATGTGCTCTTTCAAAGGAACCGTCCAAGCATTTGCTTGAAGCGACTTAGTGAAATCACAGAAAATCTAAATCAGAATGGCCGGGTGCGGGTTTGAACCATCGACCTCCTGGATGCAAATCCAGAGTGCTAACCACTGCTCCATCTCGCTTGGTCCAGGTACAGTACTGGTATGAGAGTACCAGTCTATATCACTAGCGTCGGTGAGTACAAGTTTGGAACTCTTGTTATGCCCTTTCCGAAAGCAAATTATCAAAGTGTACTGATTGAGTGGAACTCGGCTCGTTCTGTTCCTTCATAAGTCATCGAATGTAGCAGGTATAGTACCCTCCTACTTCTGGCCAGTTACAAGTCAAATTGGAGACAATGTTGCAGGGAGAGCTGATTAAAGACAGAGGAAGAGTTATGAGATGTCTAGAGAGAGAGCATCTAGAGGTTTGCTCAGGATCCTTAACCGATAGGTTCAAAGAAGGGGTAGCTCGTTTTGAAACAGAGTTAATGCCATTTCAACACTTCACACAGATCTCAAAGTTATAGAAAAACAAAGTGTGTGATAGTGTACAAATTTTTAGTCATAGACTGTTTGGATGTGGTACAGTAGAAAAACAATAACCAGACTGCTTATGAGAGGACAATAGAGGAATCCTCTCTCGTGACTGAGAGTCTGTGGGATATGGTACCCGTACAGTACGGGCGGTGGAACATTACAAAGGTTTGTGTAAGCAACTTGGATCATTGGCCACATGCTCCAGTGGACCAATATACTTAGGCTATATTTAATATGCTCGATGCCAATGTGCAGATGGTACATGTTTTCAATATATCAGAAGAGAGGGACGTGGTAATGCCTTATGAAGTTCTCCACCAGGTGACTTTAGCAAAGTTTTTATAAAGGAGATCAGGACAAGTAGAGTGTGATATTTATTGACCGTCATTCGATACCGATGAATTATAGGCGTTACGCTTTTGAATTCTTTGTGCAGTCCGCATATACTCTGCATAATTGTGGATTTCCTCTTGTACATTAGTGTGCTATTTTTCCGTTGTTATAGCCCTCTGCTTAGTCAGCGACTGCTGGAGGACCAGACAACCTTCGAACTATGGAACAGTGCTGTCGGAACATGATGGGCTTTCGAGAGAATTAGCAGGGTCTGTGACTTGGTGAGGGACATCTCTTACTCGTGGACATGATGTAGATTCAGATGCTACATACTGAAGAGTGGAAGATTCGTGAGAATACGGCAGGTACGCGAAGCTCTGACGAAAGGGGAGTTGAGATGTGAGCTCTATCAGCAGCAGAAGTTCCGTCTTTTGTTTTCTCGATAAAGAAGAGGCAACATTCCTCCGAGTTTTGTGTGCCTATAAATGGATAGAGTGACATCCTAGTAGGTAGAATAACTTTACATTTATATCTATATGTTTACATCTCGAGCCATCGTATGGTGTGTGGCGGAGGGTACCCTGTACCACTACTAGTCATTTCCTGTTCTATTCCACTCGCAAATAGAGCGAGGGAAAAAGACTGCCTATTTGCTCCATAATTTCTGTTATCTTGTCTTCGGAGTTCTTTCGCAAAAAGTACATTGGTGTCGGTAGAATCCTCCTGTGGCCAGCTTCAAATATCTATTCTCAACAGAGTTCGTCAGAAAGAACATTGTCTTCACTCCAGGGATTCCCATTTGTGCTGCTTTGCGAGTGTAATCCAAATGCTTGACAAAAAATTACTCGCCATGCAAAGTGACTCTCACGATCAGTTTAATAAAATAGCCTATCAGTTGGATATCAATGACATGCCGCCTGGCAGATGGGAGCGATGGCTGGGATACCACAGAAATGATTCGGGAGTCACAGCAGTAATGAGACGTTTTTCCGCTGTGGCGACATTTTTGGACGAAATTTCAATCTCCCACCTACACAGGGAGAAATGACCACCGTAATAAAATCAGCTATATTACCGAATTTATAAGGTGATATGTAGCATAAATCTGATATTTACAACTTCTCTGTGCTGCTAAGTTAAGAGACTTCGTACATGACGAAGCATTTGGTTACTTTTAGAGAATTCGAAATTGAGGAAGCATCCTGTGACAGAGGTAGATCTCAGCCCTCCATCATGACCCAAAAATGATGTTTAATAACCTAGTCCTGTGATGCAAAACGGAACAAATATTAAACTGATTAGAACAGATTTTTTTACCTGATCAGAGAATACTTAGAGGAAATATAGCCTGTGACATATTGTTACAGGACTTTCACAACAAGTAACGATACTTTACTGTTGTGAAAACGCATGTATGCCCCAATTTCTTCTGTCTTCGATAATAACTTGTATAAAAGGGAGAAATCTATATTTGCACGGGAAATTCGAAGTGCGTGGTCAAGAACATCCCTGTCTCGGACTGGGTAAAGTGGATTTTTTAAACTGGGGAGAGGCTCTGTTCGGGTGGATTTGCCATTAGGTCTTGCAGTGCATGATGGCAGAACAAGTGGGCATGAGGTTTCGGTCAACCAGAAGTTGCAGATTCGTTGCAAAGAATGTGCCAACCTGTCGGGTCTTGCCTATGGCTCCAAGTTGGTTGGTTGGTTTAAAAGAGGGGGGAATGGACCAAACTGCGAGGTCATCGGTCTTGTTCCCGGTAAAATAATTATACAAGGGAAAGAAGAAAAGAAAGGAGACGTGCAGCACGGTAACAGGAGAAAAGATGAACCAGAAGAACGACAGAAGGACAACCAACACCACTACGGATATAACAGGAAAATAAAACCACAGAGAAAAGCAAGAAACAGGTAGGAGGGATAAAAACAAGAGAGCAGATGACCGTGGCTGGCCGATCACGAGAATAAAAAGGAAAAGCCAGCCACTCTGCGACACATTTAAACACCCAGCCTAAAAGTATTAGAGTGGAGAACACAAAGGGACAAAGCACATGCGCGAAAACTTATATAGAATGATCAAACCCACTGTCAAGGATAAAATGTATAACTAAATTAGCCGATGAGGCGTTGTTAGCTAAAATTAATGGCAACGAGACTGGTAACTGAAGATTTCGTCGCAGGGCAGCCAAAGAAGGACTGCTCACCAAGATATGGGCTACTGTCAGCAGGGCACCGCATCGACACTAAGACGGGTCATCACGGTGCAGCAGGTAGCCGTGTGTCACCCAAGCACAGCCAATGCGGAGCCGACAGAGAACCACAGAGTCCGTGTGAGAGGCCCACATGAAGGTCTTCCACACATTCGTAGTCTCATTAATGGCATGCCGTTTGTTATGCGTACTGAGGTTATGCCATTCCATCTCCCAAAGCTTCAAAACCTTGCGACGTAGTACTGAACGCAGGTCAGTTGCAGAGAAGCCGATCGTAAGAGATTTCCGCGTAGCCTGTTTGGCCTGCCTATCGACAAGTTCGTTGCCTGGGATGCCGACGTGACCTGGGGTTCAGACAAACATCACTGAACGTCTGGACTGTCCCAGGGCATAGATGGACTCCTGGATGGTCGCTACCAAACGATGACGAGGGTAGCAATGGTCGATAGGTTGTAGGCTGCTCAAGGAGTCAGTATGCAGAAGAAACAAATCCCCAGCACATGAAAGGTTGTGCTCAAGAGCACGGGATATAGCCACCAGCTCTGCAGAGAAAACACTGCAGCCATCTGGCAAGCAATGCTGTTCAATATGTGCTCCATGGACATACGCGAAGCCGACGTCCTCATCAGCCATCGAGCCGTCAGTGTAAGCCGCTTCATGGCCTCGGTACTTGTGAAGACTCGAGAGGAAGTGGCAGCGGAGAGCCGCGGGGTTAACTGAGTCCTTAGGGCCATGTGAAAGGTCCAGGCGAAGCCGCGGCCTAGATGTTCACCATTGCGATGTACTTGAATGGACCTCATGTATAGGTGGTAAAGGCAAGGACTCCTGTTCAGAAAGAACGGACACAAACTGCAATTGGAAGCCCTAACATGGGCCACCGATGAGGGAGATGAAACGCTGTGAGTGGGAAAAGGACACAGTAATTCGGATGCGCAGGAGAACTACGAATATGTTCAACGTAACTGGCCAGCAGTTGTGGCACGCCTAACCTGCAATGGAGGGACTCCGGCCTCCACCAGGACGCTGGTCACTGGACTCGTCCTGATAGCTCCTGTCGCTAGGCGAGCACCACAGTGGTGCACTGGGTCGAGTACGCAACGCTGAGGGCGCCGCCGAACCATAAACCATAGTCAAGGCGGGATTTAACAAGGGATCTGTAGAGTTGCAGCAGCGTAGAGCGATCTGCACCCCAGTTGGTGTTTCTCAGGCAGCGGAGGGCACTGAGGTGCTGCCAGCACTTCCGCTTAAGCTGACACAGGTGAGGAAGCCAAGTCAATCAGGCATTGAAAACCAATCCTAAGAATCGATATGTCTCCACTACAGTGAGTGGGTCGTCATTGAGGTAAAGTTCTGGTTCCGGATGAACGGTGTGACACCAACAGAAGTGTATGACACACGACTTTGTGGCCGAAAACTGGAAACTGTGAGCTAGAGCCCATGACTGCGCCTTGTGGATGGCTCCCTATAGGCGCTGCTCAGCAACACCAGCACTGGTGGAGCAGTACGAAATGCACAAGCCGTCTGCATACAGAGAAGGTGAGATGGACGGCCCTAGAGCTGCTGTTAGGCCGTTAATATCCTCTAAAAATAGAGGTACACCCAATAAGGAGCTCTGTAGAACCCTATTTTCCTGGATATGGCGGGAACTATGGGAGGCACCAACTTGGACACGGAAAGTACGAAGCGACAGGAAATTTTGGATAAAAATCGGGAGTGGGTCTCAGAGACACCACTCGTATAATGTGGCAAGGATCTGACGTCACCAGGAGGTGTCATACGCTTTTCGTAAATCAAAAATGACGGCAACCAGGTGTTGGTCTCTGGAAAAGACTGTTCGGATGACAGACTCGAGCGACACAAGATTATGTGGTAGAGCGACCCTGGCAGAAACCGCCCTGACATGGAGCCAGCAGGCCACGTGACTCCAGAACCCAACCCAACTGTCGACGCACCATATGTTCGAGCAGCTTACAAAGAACGTTGGTGAGGCTGATGGGCCGATAGCTATCTACATCAAGAGGATTTTTACCAGGTTCGAGCACTGGAACGATGGTGCTCTCCTGCCATTGCAATGGAAAGACACCATCGCACCAGATCCGGTTGAAGATGACGAGGAGATGTCGCTTGTAGTCAGACAAGAGATTTTTAATCATCTGACTATGGATCTGATCTGGCCCAGGAGTTGTGTCGGGACAATGTTCAAGGGCACTGAGGAGGTCCCACTCTGTAAATGGGGCGTTGTAGGATTCACTGTGGCGTGTAGTGAACGAGAGGACTTTCCCATCCAGCCGCCATTTGAGAGTGCGAAAGGCTGGGGGGGAGGGGGGGGGGGTTATTCTTCAATGCAAAGGCTCGAGCATAGTGCTCGGCAAAGTGCTCGGCAATCGCGTTTGCGTCGGTAGATAACACGCCATTTATGTTAACTTTGGGATTACCTGTTGGGGTCTGGCACCCGAAAACACGTTTGATCTTTGCCCAGACTTGGAGGAAGGTGATATATGGCACCCAATGGTCCAGACATATCTCTCCCAACACTCCTGCTTCCGTCGTTTGATAAGTTGACGAACGCAGGCACGGAGCTGTTTAAAGGCTATGAGGTGCTCCAGTGAAGAATGCCGCTTATGCCAATGTAGAGATCGCCGACGCTCCTTAATTGCTTCAGCGACTTCTGGCGACCACCAAGGAACTACCTTCCTCTGGGGGCACCCTAAAGAGCGAGGGATCGCGTTTTCTGCCACAGAAAGGATTGTTGTAATCACCTGTTCAACCATCACATCGATGTTCCCGTGTGGGGAAGATTCAATGGTGACAGCAGAGGTGAAAGTTTCCCAGCCCGCCTTGTTTAAAGCCCATCTGGGCAGGCGTCCGTGGGCCTGACGCTGGGGCACTGACAGAAAGATGGGGAAGTGGTCACTACCACACAGGTCGTGTGCTCTCCATTGGATAGATGGGAGAAGTCCTGGGCTGCAAATTGCTAAATCAATGGCCGAGTAACTACCATGAGCTACACTGAAATTTGTGGCGGCCCCAGTATTTAAGAGGCAGAGTTCGAACTGAGACAGTAAAGTTTCGGCATCTCTGTCTCATCCAGTAAGCACAGTGCCATCTCACAAGGGGTTATGGGCGTTAAAATCTTCCAAAAATAGGAAAGGTTTAGGGAGTATATCAAACAGTGCAGTTAATACATTCAGGTGTACTGTACCATCTGGAGGAAGGTATACATTGCACACAGTTATTTACTGCATCGTCCTTATTCTGACACCCACAGCTTCCAGAGAGTTTTGAAAGGGCACAGTTTCACTGCAGACTGAGTTTAGAACATAAACGGAAACTCCACCTGACACTCGGTTATGGTCGCTACTGTTTCTGTAGTATCCCTTATAGCCATAGAGGGCAGAGGTCCGCATGGCCGGGAACCAGGTTTCTTGGAGGGCAATGCAGAAAGCCGGTGTACAGCTTAACACTTGCCGTAACTCAGCCAGGTGATGGTAAAAACCGCTGCAATTCCACTGGAGGATGATGTCATTGTGAGACTGCGAAGGCATGGAACATTCAGTGAGGCAGTTTAGGCTTCAGGGTCACCTGCTGCCATCAACTTATTACTTGAGCAGTCTATATCCATTGTGTCTGAGGGTCTGGCGAGATCTAGGTCCTCAGCAGATGCCAGAATCTCCAACTTATCCTCAGACGCAGAGCTTGTAGGTAATGGTAGTGTGGGTTCCACTGCAATTCCCTTGGCCTTCGGGATCTTCTTTTTGGATTTCTCTCTCTGTTCGTTGGGTTTCCCTGGCTGGGAGGACTTCACTGATTCTGTCTCCAGGAATGAGGATGAGCATGAAGCCCTACGACCAGCTGCTTTTGGGCTCTTTAGCCACTGGTGGGTGTCATCTTTGCCACTAGCAGAACCTGGGAAGCGAGTGACCCAAGGGACCCGTTCCTAGCGAGAGGAGCCAAGGAAGTTGTACACTTCTCCATCTTAGAAGTGGGGACTCACGTCCCCTATGGTTGGGGGGGGGGGGGTGTTGCTCCTGAAGTAGGTGGTGCAGAAGCAACAGGGAGGGAAGTGCCACCCACCATCAAGGGGGCAGGCGTAGTCTTCTGGTTCTCAGAGGTGTCTGTAGTTGATGGAGCTGATGGGGCTAGAACTGTGGTAGACGATGTCATGCATACAGAATGTAGGCGTTCAAATTTCCTGTTGGCCTCAGTGTAGGTCAGTTGGTCCAGGGTGTTGTACTCCATGATTTTCTTTCTCTCTGGAGAATCCTGCAGTCTCGTGATCAAGGTGAATTTTGCTCTCTGCATTTTACATGGATGGGAGGCTGGGCACATGGAGTGTTGGGATGTGATGGGCGTCCGCAATCTCGACATGTGACGCTGGAAGTACAGCAGGAAGGCTTATGGCTGAACTTCCAGCATTTAAAGCACCGCATTGGGGGAGGGATATAGGGCTTTCATCACAGCTGTAGACCATCACCTTGATCTTCTCGGATAATGTACCACCCTCAAAGGCCAAGACAAAGGCACTGGTGGTAACCCAATAATCCCTCAGACCCTTCTGGACAAACTGAATGAAATGTACACCTCGCCACTCTAAATTGGAGTGCAGCTCATTTTAAGACTGCAAAAGAAGGTCCCTGCGAAATATTACACTCTGGGCCATATTTAAGCTCTTATGGGGCGTGATGGTTACAGAAACCAAGCGCGTAACGCCCGTGACGGGCAGAGGATTCTGTTTTGATGAAGACTCATTTTAGATAATCCCCCCCATCTCCCCAATCTTGTCCCTTAAATGTTAAACAAAAAACTGAGGCTTCATCATCATGAAAGATTCCCCATCAGCTCTCGAACAAACAAGGTACTGGGGCGATAAGAGCCACTCCCATTCTTAGCCTCACGTTGCTACCAAGGTGTGGCCAGCGAGAGGACAATTTGGGGTTGTACTTCTTTGGGTTGAATGAGCCCTTGAATGCTTAGAAATTGCTAGTGTGTGACCA
Source organism: Schistocerca americana (assembly GCF_021461395.2). Classification (NCBI taxonomy): domain Eukaryota; kingdom Metazoa; phylum Arthropoda; class Insecta; order Orthoptera; family Acrididae; genus Schistocerca; species Schistocerca americana. The sequence goes on along the minus strand of NC_060122.1, from coordinate 108,077,533 downwards.
CCAGCAATAGATGATGTACTATGCTTCATCGCGTGTCAGCTGCCCTGATGCCACCCACTCTGGCCAGGAGCCTTCCCCATGGGCGCCACCCAGCCGCAGCAAGGGCCACCTGGTAGAATGACCATTGCAGCTACCTCTTGGCGATCCCTGTGTGGTCAGGGGGTTACAACCAACAGGGTACATGGCGGCCCCACCACAACGTAATCACTACCGTGCTGGAGATCAGGTGCAAACAAGTCCATTACCATCATATGCGCAAAAAATGATACTGCACAGTGGGTGGAGGGTGATCTCACCCAACAGCTGGAAAATGAGCAGAAGTGCAGATCCACATTGATGAAGGCTGTGAAAGGTCTCAGCGCACAATGCACGTGATGCACCATGTAAGGCGCCCTCCAACAACTGGCTCGCTCTTCGGGAAAGTTTGGAAATATGGAGGTCAAACCCTACAGGACACCATCACATAAAGGCCAAAATGTGTAAGACTCCTTTTAGTCACCTCTTATGGCAGGCAGGAATACCTCAATCCTATTCTAACTTCCAGACCCACAGGGCGGTATGGCTCCAGGGGCAAGTTCCAAATGGGGCCCTCGCAGTGCTGTCTGGATGACTGGCTAGCAAAGTACCACTATGGTGGGTGAGCAGCAAGAGAAGCGAACATGTGTGTTGCTTGGGAAGATTCAGCATGGCTAATGTTTGCAGTGGACAATTGTCCCCCATCATGTAAATTGATCAGCTGGTCATACTGTCTCTGACTCCTGGAGGTCTTGTACAGTAGACATGTGAATATCCGGAGATGGTGCTGAACTGTCAATGTGTTTGACGTACTGTGAGTGGCACAGCTATTTCTCCATCTTGCACTGTGGTCATGAGCCCAGTGGCAGATGGCACTCTCTTCGCAATCACTGGTATGTCTGCTCCGTTGGATTTTTTCACCAGATATGCTTAGTGAAGACATTGTGGTAGAAGAGTGTGCTTGTGTTTTTAAACGATGGTACATACAAGACCTGAGATGTATTCAGCACTGTGATCTACTTGTGGCAGAAATTTAATTACGCGATTAGCGATGTTTTTGTGTGTGATTCTCAAAAGTTGAAAATATTTTTTTATTATGAATAAGTATATTGTAAGCTGGTGGTGCGGGTTTTAAGTGATCCATTTGACTCCTGTAAATTGTTAAACTATTAATTCGATAGGGACTGCAAATGGACTAGTTCCCTCTATTATTGGTATCTAAATTGCATCACCTCTCCCTTTGTCCCCAGCATTAACCAATAGGAACACAGCATTCTGAGGAGGAATAAAAAACTGCATCTGCCTGTTTGGAGACATTGGTTCACACACACACAAATAACAAGTACCTCTTGAGAGAGGCAGAGACAGGAAGCGAGTCCAGAATTTCCTGATCAACAGAAAGCCACCACTTCATGCTTTGTTTGGTGCCACAAGATTTAGGCCGACAGGCAGGGATGGGAAGTGCAGACGTGGGCTCTACCAAAGTGGGCGAGCCCTGTCTCCAGCCAACTGATTTAATAAAGACTATGCATTCATATATTACTGGCATTGAATTGAATATCGTTCATGAGACCCTTCCTCTCAAGTGCAGACTGTCTTAATTTTCCCACCATTTTTAGTGCGAGGAGTGGGGAATGAGGGGCGACGGTTGGGGGTGCGACATCCTGTGGTAGTGGCATTTTGCACTAGCTCAGTCGATCCCTGCAAGTCAAGGTGTGCACACACAAAAAAATTTCTAATAAGACAACAATTCCAATCAGAATCTAAGTAACAACATAATTAGAATATGTAGTCGCTGGAAGTGATCTTTTTCAGCCAAATAAAGAGAGCCAACTCCTGAAAACTGAATTTTATAAATAGTGTATTCTTGCTATGTAATTGACTTTGATTTCAGTTTCATATCATGAGATTCTTCCTCTGGCGTGTAGAGGCCTTTACTCGCCAACTCCCAGGTGGGGGAGGAGAAGGGGAGTGGGGTATTGGAGGGGAGGGCTGGGGAATTTCTCAGAGGGCAGGGATTAAGCAATTTATCGATTTAATAAATTAATCAGTTAATTTGATATCAAAGTTGTGCTAGTATTCGAGAGGGAATTTCACACAGGGGAAGGGGCGGAGGGTGAGGGAGGGGTAGGGGTTTCTCAGAAGGATGGATTATCGCCAGGGGGTCATAAACCAATTAAGAGAGCATTAGATTAAGGGTAGGGGGGAGGTTACATGAAAATCCTATTAGTAGAACAGTAGGTTAAGGTCATAAATCAATCAGCTGTCACAATTTAATTAATTTGCATATCAATTTGATATCAAAAGTGACGTAGAACCCCTGTTACATTACTACTAGCGTGCCAGATGTGTTTCATTGGGCTCAGATCAGGCGAATATGGTGACAGAGACATCAAATAAATGGCTCTGAGCACTATGGGACTTAACATCTATGGTCATCAGTCCCCTAGAACTTAGAACTACTTAAACCTAACTAACCTGAGGACATCACACAATATCCAGTCATCACGAGGCAGAGAAAGACAGAGACATCAATATGAGTTCACTATTGCGCTCGTTACCCCATTTTACCACGATTCTGGCCTTGTGACGAGCACATTTATCATCATGGGAGATGTCACTGGTGTTGTGAAAGACAAAGCATGACGGTTCACAACAATATTCATGTAGTCGACAGCTGTCATGGTGTTTTCGATGTGCCCAGATGTATGTCGCCTGTAGAATAACACAATGCCCATCAGCCTTTGTCTGTAGTGCAGTGCATGTTTTGGCAGCCATTCACGCGGGCGACCTAGACGCGACCATTGACCAAGTGTCACAATTAACGTGATTCATCCAACCAAGCAATGTCATTTCCATTCATCCAACGTCCAATCTCTATGATTCCCTACTCACTGCTATCACAACTGACAATGCTGTTTGGTAACCATGTGCTACTTCTTGCCACTATCTAAAAGAATTGAAACACAGTAAACTTCAATACACTCTGCTTTACAGTGTGTTTGTGGAGGGGGGGGGGGGGCGCACTTGAGCTCTCTCTCTCTCTCTCTCTCTCTGTCTCTCTCTCTCTCTCTCTCTCTCTCTCTCTCTCTCACACACACACACACACTTGCTGCAGAAGGCAGCCCAGCAGCCCAGACCAGTTCATGGCAATGGACAACTTAAGTGTCTCTTCTCATTTCCTGGCATCCTCACTGTCTTGGTACATCTCAAGAACAATGGACAGAGGGACAGGTCGATAGATCCTCGTTCCATATGGCTGCCAGAGGATGGTACAGTTGATCTTGACGTCTCTGCTATGCCACAGATCTTGCACCACTGTTATCTTCCACAAATGTTGGAGTTTGATGTCCTCCTAACCTAGAACAACTTGTCCAATTCTGTTTAACGAATATCCTTTCATCTAGTAGCAGTGTCTTAGCAGCAAGATATATTAACGTTTACATCCATAGCAAAGGTCCTCGTTGACTTTTTATTTTAGTCAGAAATTCTTGGAGTTGTCCTTCATAGTTCCTATTTCTGGCCCACATGGAATATTTACCAGTTTGTCACAATTTAAGAACGGGGCTTGTGTCAATGCTGTACCAGTCTCCGTTTGAGTGAAAGGTATGGAACTTATTGTGGCTTCTTTTCCCGTCAGAATGGTGTTCAAGCTATTTTCACTCAAATGAGAGTTTCCTGTCCAAGCAACCCCCTGAAGCAGCAAAAAAATGTTCAAATGTGTGTGAAATCTTATGGGACTTAACTGCTAAGGTCATCAGTCCCTAAGCTTACATACTACTTAACCTAAATTATCCTAAGGACAAACACACACATCCATGCCCGAGGGAGGACTCGAACCTCCGCCGAGATCAGCCGCACAGTCTATGACTGTAATACCTTAGACCGCTCGGCTAATCCTGCGCGGCCCCTCAAGCAGCGCTTGATGGAACCCATCAGACATTCGTACCAGCCTCCCTACCAAACTGCCTGTCATGGTATGTACTTCCAGGCGATTCCGTGGCGAGCACATTAGTACTGTACTTTAAAGTGCTGGATTGTTCAGAGGAGCTCTCACAGCTCTGCGTTTTCTGCATGGAAAGTCGTAGCACAGTCTCAATAAACAGGAGGGTTTATTTATTAATTATCTTAAAAATCATTTTTTAAGGAGCGAAAACGTGCTTCAGCACAACAATTTCTGGAGAGAAGACTACCGTTTTTCTGAAGCAGGAATACAATTCTGTACCCATTTTGCAGGTGTTGACACTCTGAACTCCTGCGAGATGGGTATGTCCATGGGTGTTAATTTTCGCTCTTGATGCTACCTGATGCCTGTTGTCTCCAAGTCGCAAAAGCAGTGCGCTGACTCATCCTACATCTCATTGAATCCACCCTGACTGAAGCTGACTTGCGCAGTTAAGTGTAGTACCAGTTCTATTTCCGCTGACAACATATCAACTGTAGTAAGAAGAACCAGTGAAAATTATACATTAATTGGTTGTTTCAAGGTTGTAATTTTCTATTAGTAATCGACTCCGATCAGGACTTGAATAGTGTGGTCTTCAGAGGCCAGCCGTGCTGGGAAGCCGTGCGGTCTGAAGCGCTTGCCACGGTTCGCGAGGCTCTCCCCATCCTAGGTTCGAGTCCTTCCTTTGGCAAGGGTGTGTGTGATGTTAGTATAAGTTAGATTAAGTAGTGTGTAATCATAGGGAACGATGAACTCAGCAGTTTGGTTCCATAGGAACTTACCACAAAATCATCATCTTCACAGCCATGGATCTGCCAGACATGTCCCTTTCCTCAAGGCCGTATCTCCTACATCTTGTAGTAAAGTCGGCTGATATCACAATTTATTGCTGCTTTCTAAAGTTGTAACTGGTATGTGCGCATTTGTAGATTATCCTATCGTATCAAAATAAACCTTCTGTCTTGAGAAGGATGTAGTGTAGGATGACTCAGATATCGTTATCTATAGAGTTTTGGTGTTAGCGACTAAGTTGTAGAGATTCGATCAGTGATTGGTGAATGAAACATGATTGACTCCCTGTGTCTAGGGTAGAAAGTGTCAGGTTACTCCTACCAGCTGGTCCTCTGATGCCCACATAAGCAGTTTGCAAGTATTACATCTTACACGGGATGCCCTTTCCCATTTCAAACACGGCACGATTAAGGCGCAGGAATCAACAGTTCTTTTCCTTCAGGATGTCTTGTAAGATGTATGCCTCAGCCGCCTTCCATGAATGTATTATGTGTAATGATTAACTTGGCCTCCCCTAGTTCAGCTGATTGGTGCTCTACTCTTTGTTTCCCATAGAGCCACGCCTGGAAGAAGGATTGCAAAGGGAACCAACCGTATGTTAACCTTTATTCATAACCTAATCACGGATAGCACTGTGATGTATGAATGTGTGGTTGATGAAAGTGCATGTGCGATCGTAAAATCAATAAAGCTTTCTTGTTTCTAATGCTAGAAGTGTGGGTATGTCCGTTGAATTTTAGCCTTAAACATTATTTGCGTGTGACCAGCCGAGAAACAATGGTTTGTCCTGTTCCTATTAAAAGTTCGTCTTGCGATAGGTTCCCTCCGCAATCTTTCTTCCAGGCGTTGCTCTACGGTAAGTAAAGAGTAAGCCAATGGGGAATTTTCTACCGAACTCTTGTTTCGAATTTCGTTTAATATCCCTTGCAAGTCTTGAGTAAAGGCCGCTGGTATTTTTTAGCATTCACCCGATTCGGGGAAGCGTTTGGCGCTGCGGTGTTGTTTCTCGTGAGGGCAGGCCACACGCCACCCCCACTCTGGGGGTTTATATATTTATTTATTGTTCCGTGGGACCAAATTAAGGAGAAGTCTCCATGGTCATGGAACGAGTCAATACATGAAATTATAACACGATATTAGAAACAGATAAAATGAAATATAAAAAAAACATATTCAGGTGACAAGTCGTAAGTTTAAATAAGGAAAATCAACAATGTAACACTGTAATTTGCTTAATTTTTTAGCTCTTCCAGCAGCTCCTCGACAGAATAGAAGGAGTGAGCCATGAGGAAACTCTTCAGTTTAGACTTAAAAGTGTTTGGGCTACTGCTAAGATTTTTGAGTTCTTGTGGCAGCTTATTGATAATGGTTGCAGCAGAATACTGCACTCCTTTCTGCACAAGAGTCAAGGAAGTGCATTCCACATGCAGATTGGATTTCTGCCTAGTATTAACTGAGTGAAAGCTGCTAACTCTTGGGAATAGGCTAATATTGCTAACAACAAACGACATTAAAGAAAATATATACTGTGAGGGCAATGTCAGAATTCCCAGACTATTGGATAGGGGTCGACAAGAGGTAATCGAACTTACATCACATATAGCTCGAACAGCCCGTTTTTGAGCCAAAAATACCCTTTTTGAATCAGAAGAATTACCCCAAAAAATAATACCATACGACATAAGCGTATGAAAATATGCGAAGTAGACTACTTTTCGTGTTGAAGTGTCACTTATTTCAGATACTGTTCTAATGGTAAATAAAGCAGCATTTAGTTTCTGAACAAGATCCTGGACATGGGCTTTCCACAACAGCTTACTGTCTATCCGAACGCCTAGGAACTTGAACTGTTCCGTCTCGCTTATAATATGCCCATTCTGTCTGATCAAAACATCGGTTCTTGTTGAATTGTGAGTTAGAAACTGTAAAAACTGAGTCTTACTGTGATTTAGCATCAAATTATTTTCCACAAGCCATGAACTTATTTCATGAACTACATTATTTGATACTGTTTCAATATTACACACAAGATCCATCACTACCAAGCTGGTGTCATCAGCAAACAAATATTTTTGAATCAGCTGAAATTCTAGAAGGCATATCATTTATATAAATAAGAAACAGCAGTGGCCCCAGCACCAACCCTTGGAGAACGCCCCACTTAACGGTGCCCCATTGGGAGTGAACATCACTACCACTCTCAATATGGCGGAGAATTACCTTCTGCTTTCTGTTCTTAAAGTAAGAGGCGAACCAATTGTAAGCTACTCCCCTTACTCCATAATGGTCCAACTTCTGCTGTAATATTTTGTGGTCAACACAGTCAAAAGCCTTCGTTAAATCAAAGAAAACACCTAGCGTTCGCAACTTTTTATTTAATCCGTCCAAAACCTCACAGAGAAAAGAGAATATAGCATTTTCAGTTGCTAAACCATTTCTAAAACCAAACTGAACATTTGACAGCAAATTATGTGAATTTAAATGCTCCAGTAACCTTGTATATACAACCTTCTCGATAGCTTTAGCAAACACCGATGGCATAGAAATAGGTCTAAAATTGTCAACATAATCTATGTCTCCCTTTTTATAAAGTGGCTTCTCTACCGAGTACTTTAATCGGTCAGGAAACCGACCACTGCTAAAGGAAAAGTTACAGATATGGCTAAGTACTGGGCTAACATACATAGAACAATACTTCAGTATTCTGCTAAATACCCCGTCATATCCATGAGAGTTCTTGGTCTTTAGTGATTTAAATATTAACTCAATCTCCCTCTTGTTAGTATCTTGGAGGAGCATTTCAGGTAACAGTCTCGGAACACTTTTTTCTAAGCGCTATATGATTCCCTGTTGGGACTAGGTTTTTATTTAGTTCGCCTGCTATATTCAGAAAGTGATTATTAAATAATGTACATATATGCGACTTATCAGTAACACGGACATTCCCACTACACACTGATTCTATATCCTCGACCTGTCTTCCTTTACGACTGACCATATGGTTCTAATTTTATCCTGAGACTTAGCTATTCTATCTGCATACCACATACTTTTTGCCTTCCGAATAACATTTTTAAGCACCTTACAATACTGTTTGTAATGGGCTGCTGCATTTAGATTTTGACTGTTTCTAACGTTTTGATATAATTGCCAGTTTGTTCTACAAGATATTCTTATCCCTCTAGCCATCCACCCAGGCTGCCTGTTTGTGCTAGTACCCTGTTTTGAACGTTCGAACGTAAAGCAACTTTCAAAGAGCACGAGAAAAGTCTTGAGAAAAGCATTATATTTATCGTCTACTGTATCAGCGCTATAAACATCTTGCCATTCTTGTTCCTTGATAAGGTTTGCAAAGGTCTCTACAGCAACTGGATCAGTTTTCCTAAACAGCTGATGACTATAGTTAACACGTGTTGCAGCACAAAAATCTTTTAGAGTTAAAATTTGTGCATCATGATCTGAAAGGCCATTCACCTTTTTGCTAACAGAATGAACTCCTAGTAATGAGGAATGAACAAAAATGTTGTCTATGGTTGTTCTACTGTTCCCTTGCACTCTCGTTGGAAAGAATACGGTTTGCATAAGATTATATGAATTAAGGAGGTCTACCAGCATCCTCTTCCCTGCACAATCACTTATACAATTAATATTGAAGTCACCACATATAACTAACTTTTTGTATTTCCTATAAAGTGAACCAAGAACCTCCTCTAGCATTAGCAAAAATGTTGTGAAATCGGAGTAGGGGGATCTATAAATGACAACAGTTAGAAGTTTAGCTCCATTAAATTTAACCACACCTGCGCAACATTCAAACACCTTTTCAGTGCAGTACTTTGAAACATCAATTGACTCAAATGGGATGCCGTTTTTCACATACATGGCTGCTCCCCCACACCGCAAAGAGCTCCTCGAAAAGCTGGCAGCCAACCTGTATCCTGGTAAAGGAAGCCTCTGAATTATCTCCTTATTTAAGAAGTGTTGCATCAGGCCATAGGGCTGTCAAATTTTAAAAAGCTTCGTGATCTCTTGGTCTAGCGTGTACTGCTTCTAAGCGCACTTAGGATGAAACATTCTGCTTGCGATTCCAACTAGTCGTTTCTTAGATTATTCGCGCAGTAATGAACTTCAGTTATCAAGGGATATATGTGGCTAAACTTCGCGTCTGTAAAATTTATCGGTTTTCAAGTAAGTTTTTGGAAGAGCGAGTCGTTTTCATTATCAGGAATCCGACAAAACATCAAATCTCCGACATCGCTGCCGCCGGAAAAAGATCAACGACGACTGAAGAGAATCATTCAACGTGACAGAAATGCAACACTTCAGCAGATGGCTGCAGATTTCAATGCTGGGCATCAGCGAGTGTCAGCGTGCGAACCATTCAACGAACCATCATCGATATGGGCTTTCGCATCAGAAAGCCCACTCGTGTTATAAGGAATGTATCGGAACTCTCCATTACATTAATTAAATACTACACTGAGTATCGAAAACAATGCAACCAACTTAAGGCTATTTTTTGCATTGTGTAAGATTCTGCGATTCTCTAAGGAAATAAATAAGCACTCAGATATCGATAGTAACAATTTGAGCCTGAAACATCGGAGCGCTATTCTAAGCATTGTTGTGAGACGAGGTCTGTCTGCGAGAGTAAAATTTCAGTAGTCTTGTTCGAGAGCTCAAAGACGTCACGCTGCCCTCACGTCGGTGATGGCAGATCTTACCACAATCAAGGCATGATTTTATTTATATGGGCAGGAGAGAATTAAATGGCTTATCTACGCTAGAAGATGGAATTCAAGATAAAATTCGCAAGCATAGCGTAAAGCGCAATTGCAGGGTTAGGCTCGTGACAGTCGAGTTTGCAGCAATCCCATGTTTTACTTATCGGCCAGAGAAGCCTCCTTATTCTCCAAATAATAATAATTATTCTCCACATCTAATTCATGAATATGATGTGGTTATTAAAAGTTAATGTAACTTTGAATTTTAAATAATTTGTTAATCTGTCACTCAGCCATTACTGATACTTATAAGGTCATTGTCAGGCATTTCGTCGTTATCAATACTTGTCAAACTATTATTGAGTTCTGAAGTTTTTAAATAGACTTAATTTATGAAATCCCTTCTTACAAGTTACTTAGTAGTTAACAGGATCCGTCGATTGGACTGGGAAGTACTGTACCATTCATCATGGAAGCGCGAACGAATCTGGCATAGGTATGAGTATTCAAATACAGTAATATGTAAACAGGCAGAATACGACGTTGCGGTTACTACTGCTACAATGACAGGTTATCAAGATTTAAGTGAGTTTGAACGTGGTGTTATAGTCAGCGCACGAGCTATGTGACACAGCATTTCTGAGGTAGCGATGAAGTGGGGATTTTACCGCACCACCATTTCACGAATGTACTGTGAATATCAGGAATCCGATAAAACATCAAATCTACGACATCGCTAGGGCCGAAAAAAGATCGTGCAGAACGGGACCAATGATGACTGAAGAGAATTGTTCAACGTGACACAAGTGCAACCCTTCCGCAAATTGCTGCAGGCTTCAACGCTGGGTCATCAACAACTGTCAGCGTGCGAACCACTCAACGGAACATCATCGATATGGCCTTTCTGAACCGAAGATTTACGCCTCACGTGGGCCCATCAACATCGACATTGGTCTGTTGATGACTCGAAATATTTTGCCTGGTCGGACGAATCTGTTTTCAAATTGTATCGAACGGATGGACGTGTACGGGTATGGAGACAACTGCGTGAATCCATGGACTCTGCATGTCAGCAAGAGACTGTTCAAGCTAATGGAAACTCTTAAATGGTGTGTGGCGTGTGAAATTGGAGCTATATGGGACCCTGATACGTCTAGACGCGTCTCTGACAGGTGACACGTACGTAAGCATCCTGTCTGTTCACCGGCATCCATTTATGTCCTTTGTGCATTGCGATGGACTGAGGCAATTCCATTAGGACAGTGCGACACCCCACGCGTCCAGTGGTGCTATACAGTGGCTCTAGTAACAGTCTTCTGAGTTTAAACAGTTCCCCTGACCACCAAACTACGCAGAGATGAACATTATTGAGTATATATGGGATGCGTTACGACGTGCTGTTCAGAAGAGAGCTCCACCCCTTCGTACTCTAGCGGATTTATGGACAGCCCTGTAGGATTCATGGTGTCAATTCCCTCCAGCACTACTTCAGACATTAGTCGAGTCCATGTCACGTCTTGTTGCGGCGCTTTTGCGTGCTCGCCGCTGCCCTAAACGGTATTAGGTAGGTGTACCAGTTTCTTTGGGTCTTCATTATATGTCCATAACTGAGTGAAGGGATCAACGATGAACTTATGTGACGTCCTCTACGACAAAATGCACCGAACAATAACGAAATAAAACGCAGAAAAGTATTTTTTAGTCTATATTGTTTACGTCACTGGTCACGTTATTTAATTTATATGACATCTGAGAGGTAAATTAGTGGAAAAATCGTCCCACGTACATTTTCATGAATGTCATATGTTATTTGACTATTTGTTTGCTTGTTTTAAATAAATTTTCAAGGCCTTGGGACAGATTTGGAAAGCCCAAGTCAAATCTCGGTAAATAATGATGCGAATGGCGTTATTCACAATCAGTAATATAGTAAGTCACACTGTGCCAGACTACAAGAGTAGCAATTACTCACCGGATGTGCTCTCGACATCACGTATTACAGGATGGTATTCGTCATACAGACATGGAAGACATAAACTGAAACTTCATGTTAATACAAGTGTTTTTTTTCATTATATTACCTCTCAAATGTCATATAAATTAAATAATATGACCAGTGATGAAAAACATGTAGATTAAAAAATAAGTGTTAGAGGGAGCCGATCCATCGCCTCACACACGTTCGTCTTAGAAACCCGAACGCTTCTTAACCCCCATGAGCTCTAACGTCCGGCGCCTATGCACAGATACATAAGGAACATGATAGACGTGGAAAACTTCTCTTACGATTTTCTCGGAATTTCCAGAGTTGTGCACCGTACTACTTGCATAGTATTTTGCTTTAATGGCCTACTAAAGGTATACAAAGTTTGACGTAAGTCTGCGATCCCGGCATAGCGGCCTCCCCTTGTGAGAGCAGACTGGGCTGTTACAGACCGCGTTTCAAGTTCCGCAGCGCGATGAAGCATTAAAGCAACGAGGAGAGGAGGTAGTAAAAGTTTCGCAAAAGGAGGAGTTGCTAACCACTGCCGCTGAGCGACTTCCTCTCTGTGCAGATGAAGACTCTCCTTCATCTTGCAGACGAAGAAGAGCGCTAGCGAACTGACAGGGAACTGCGTTGGTCGCCCGTTCTCCTAAGCTTAAGGCGAGTGATGTAAACATGTAGTGGCCCTGAAGTGCAGTGCCACCGGGCTTCAGAACTATGTACCGTCAGGGCTTGCAATTCCGTCTCTTTTACTGTAAAGACTTCTCCGTTTTAAATATGGTTTCACTCTTTTAACGATTTCTACTTCTATATTTTATGGATAACTGAATGAAATATTATTATAATGTGTATCGTATTTTACGGTTTTCCCAAGTGAGGAATGTCTTACAGCGGACGCGCCCATCTAGCAGTCTCTTTAATACATCGGTTACATGGAGTAGTGTAATGGTTACACAGTAGATAAATCCCGAAAGTTGGACTAGGACTGTTGATATTTTCAAAAACATAGGGAATCCGATATATCGACAAAAAAAAAAAAAGAAAAAAACATTACCTTCTCTCATATATCGAAATAAACCATCGATATACCGACGGAAAAAATAAGACATAACGGCCACAAAAAAATGTCTGCAGTACATTGTAAATATACTGTCGGTTTTGAAGCTGTATATTGAAGTATTGATTAGATATTCCGTACATCAACAAGCTAGCAGCCTTCTTTTCCCCTTGCAGCAAAACTGAAAGGAAAACGATGCAAGTTCACGCTTGGCGATAAGCACTTTACTAACATTGATAAATTGATGTGAGTGGCACAATAAAAACCGATGGGTCCATTGTTCATTGTCGTCACATATCGGATTTTTTTCCGAAACACACCTTGTCGGCTTCCCCGTTTCTTTATTTTTGCCAACGCCAGCGACCTAGCAGTTGTGGTGAAGTTAAACATTGCAGTTGCTTTTGGTAGCGCCGAGCGCCCATTACGTCATCTAATTCCTCTGACACGTCTCTGTCCACCACAAAGGACAATCTCGTCATTTAGACTTTAGTTCATTCTTTTCAAAAACTGTTTTTGAAGAATGTCGATGTGAAGAAATAGTACACAAATCGCGTTAAAAGTTGTTTTTTAACTCTACTGACGTGCTATGTCTTTACATCGGAAATTTTCTTATTCCATTCACACACCCCCGCCCACCCCCACCCCCCCCCCCACCCCCTCCCCACCCCCACCCCCCACCCCCGCTCCCCTCCCCTCCCCACGCCACAGTGCAATCGGACTACTACTTTTGTGCTAGTTGTTCTCCCTTCACGCAGTCAAAGAGAAAGACTGGGTATGATGAAAGATCGAAACGTAGTAAGACTCCTTCACACAGTCAAAGTAAAATTACGGTCAACAACAATTTTTAAAAAATGAAAACAACCTCAAATATTTACCGAAAATCGTGAAAATAATAAAACACAAATAAAAATATCGGCACTCGACATTGCAGTTTTGACATCGATATACCGATATATTGTGGGGAAGAATATCGTCGATATGTATCGACATGTTTTGGAAAAAATTTGTCAACAGCCCTAGTTTGGACTGGCGCTGTCTGCTGGATGGTCGATGGGTTCGCTAGCTAGGTAATCGCTCTGCGCCTTTTGTCATTTGCTGTTTGACACTGTCTTAGCCATCGCGTTAGTTCGGCACTGGACTTTTGACGCTGTTTGTGCGCGGGCATTCCTCTGACTTGCGTTTCCTATTGTTCCGTGCACATTTACGAGTCATATAAGACAACAAAAAATTTGCAATTTTCAGTTTAATAACGATTTTCACTTATATTACAGCGAATAGTTTTATCTCAGTTAGTGTTCTAGTAGTGCTCTATAAGTGTGAACACCCGGGTCAACGTCCTAGTTAAACGCGTTTCCACGCTACATCAATTTACAACTTCAGACAAAGCTAATGCATAACAATCAGCGCATGCACCTACACTGGTACTACTGTATGACGTCACTGCAAAAACAAATACTGCGCGAAGAAGACATAGAGAGAAATGTTTCAGTTGCACGGTTAACCATTGTTGACCTCTTGTTAGTATCGTAGTCATTAGCCATTCAAATCTAAAAGAATTTTGAAACTTCCTAGCAAATTAAAACTGTGTACCGGATCGAGACTCGAACTCGGGACCTTTGCGTTTCGCGGGCAAGTGCTTCGCAGGAGAGCTTCTGTAAAGTTTGGCGAGGTACTGGCGGAAGTAAAGCTGTGAGGACGCGGCGTGAATCATGCTTGGGTAGCTCAGTTGGTAGAGCACTTGCCCGCGAAAGGCAAAGGTCCCGAGTTCGATTCTCGGTCCGGCACACAGTTTTAATCTGCCATGAAGTTTTATATAAAATTGTTTTATGAATATATAGAGAGTAGTTCAACTACCAGAGATTAATGTGTAAAGCATTTGCTGAACAAAAGAAGCTTTACGCTATTCGTTTATTAGTTTCAACCGGCGAGCGAGTACACTTTTCACCTCTAAAGCGCGAGATTCTCTTAACACCGGGTTCTTTTCTGTTGCATCCCTGACGATTGGACCATGTGAGCTGGTTTGCGGTCTGGCTGGCTGTAGAAAATATTCCAGCCAGGGAAAGGCTGACCATCACTGCTGCCTGCATCGAGGCTGATGCGGACTCGAGTCAACAGCTGGAAAGAGCAAACCACAGGCAGTTGAAGGAGCGCAAGACAGGAGGTAAAATATCCTCCGGTAAGAAAAGTACTGCAGGAAAACTGACTTCCCGGAGCGCTGGTGAAAGTGACGGAAAGATATAGAATTCCCACCATTTATACGCTCGTTTAGTCTCAGTCTGTCTCCACAATCTTAACAGCTAGAAATATGACCGCGCCTACCCGTCATCTGTGATTTCGTACAACTTCATGGTACTATAAGAGAACTGGTCCAGGATGAGCAGTAGTAGTGTGTGGTGGTGGTGGTGAGCACTCGCAGCCATAGTCGGGATACTTTTGCGTAACTTTATTCACAAGACGATACATGCTAGGGCTGTCGATAACGTATCCATACATCGAGATATCGATGATTTATCCAAAACATATTGGTAATATCACCGACACGTATCGCAGACACTGATATATCGATATCAAAAGGACGATATCGAATGTCGATATTTTTATTTTATTTTATATATTTTTCGCAATTTTCAGTACATATTTGAAATTGTTGTTTTTAAGTTGTTGTAGAACATAATTTTACTTCCACTGTGTGCAGGTGTCTTACTACTTTTTGAGCTTTCATCACGCCCAGTCTGTCTCTTTGACTGTGTGAAGCAAGTAAAGATGGCACAAAGAAGAAGTCCAATCGCACTGGGGGAAGGAGGTGTGAATGAAATAACAACATATCCGATGCGAAGAAATAGCACACCAGTTGCGTCAAGAAACAATTTTTACTGCAACTAGTGTGCTGGTTCTTCAAATCGGCGTTCCTCAAAAACAGTTGATGAAACTGTTGAACAAAAATCTAAACGACAACATTGGTCTTTGCGGTGGACCGAGACGTCTGCGGCGAAATATTGACGTAATCGGCGCTACCAGCAGAAACTGCAACGTTTAACTTCACCACGCAATTTTGACACTACGACTACTAGTGAGCAAAGTGGTTGTTGCCAAGCGTGACGTATTTCCCTTTCAATTCCTGCTCTAAGGGGGATAAGGAGGTTGTTAGCTTGTTGATATACAGAACGTCTAATAATAAATCAATATTTAAATGTAAAATTCTGAAAACCTGTTTCGCCTTTATAGTCCATAAATGTTAGTTTAACTTGCGTTCTGGCGGCAACCCATGGTACCATGAGATATCAGGGCCCCATATCGTATCGCTGACGGGAATTAACTCAACAAGGTTCATGAGATCATGAATGTTCTGGAACTGCTCATCCACCTCACTTAAATTCTACTTCTAAATGACTTTAAAGTAATCACTAGGTACCACAATACCTGACTGTACCACGGCAAGAACACCAGTTTGATGTGGAAGGATTGTGACAGACAGACAACACTAAAGAAAGAAAGAAAAAAAACTGGATCAAAACAAAAACAAGAATTATTATACTGGGAGTATGAATTAGAAAACGCCCTCAGTTACAAATTTTTGAATTTCATTAAATACACGATGCATTTCTGACCCTGTGGGCTCGTCATCAGGTGTATCTTATTTAATAGAGGGTTTATTTTTTTCTCTTGAATGAGGAGAACTGCATATTCGTGACATGAAAAGGTTTCATGTTAGGTTATGAATTTCGTAAGTCAAATGCGTAAAATATGTGTGAAATAGTGGAAAAAAAAGGAAAAATGTAAATTTTCCACATAATCCAAAAAAAGCATTTTTAACTTTTTAGAACCATGATACATGCTTTTCCCCAACCTGTTTATACATATCAGTTCACTCAAGAGGCACATTTGCAAACACATGCTTTTAAACATTTTACAGATGTTTTTTGTATATAGTGC
Source organism: Schistocerca americana (assembly GCF_021461395.2). Taxonomy (NCBI): domain Eukaryota; kingdom Metazoa; phylum Arthropoda; class Insecta; order Orthoptera; family Acrididae; genus Schistocerca; species Schistocerca americana. The sequence goes on along the minus strand of NC_060122.1, from coordinate 108,061,082 downwards.
AATCAAAGATGAATTTATTCGTAGTGCCAGAGATCTAATACTAAAAAATTAACATACGCAGGGAATAACCTTAGAATAGGTCTTTAAAATTACCGAAATAACTTTGGCTCGCGAACTCCTGTTTGTTCATTTAACATAGATTCGAGGTTTTGTTTCTGCGGAGGTATATCTCCAGTTGCTCTAACAGATTTAGGGTCTTGCCTTTGGCTTCGTTATGTAGTACTACTAAATTGTTTCCTAGACTGTTGACGACATGTTTTCTTTCCAACATATGCTGTGCAAAAACTGATTTTTCGAAGTTGTTGAACACGAAAGCATTTACGTTTTCTTGGAAACGGGTTTTGACGTTTCTGCCTGCTTTGGTACGAAGTAGGCAGCAAAAGTGTAGCATGATACACTGTACACTCCACTGTTGTGTGTTTGTGTATTTCATTTTATGTTATGGACTGGTAGGTTTTCTAACCTATTATTACTGCCACATTTTTTTTTTTTTTTTTTTTTTTTTTTTTTTTAGAAGGTTGGTGATTTTTTGTGATATGGGGTCCTGGTATGGGACACTGCCAAATATTTTCTCTCCTTTCACAGTGTGGCAATTTGTTTAAAACAAAAGTAACAGTCGCGTTCTCTCTGCATATGTCAATTGTTTAGTAATTAGAACTCTGGCACTACTAATAAATTCATCTTTGATCGCATCACATCCAAAAACATCTCTAAAACGTTTACAAAGATGTGCCTCTTGAGTGAAGTGGTATGTACGAACAGGAAGGAGAAAATAATGTATGATGGTGCTAGAAAGTTAAAAATGCTTTTCTTGGATTATGTGGTAAATTTACACTTTTCATTTTTTCCACTACTTCGCACATATTTTACGCCCCTTTTCATGACGCGAATATGCATTTCACCTCATTCAAGAGAAAAAGTAAACCATCTATTAAGATAAATTACCCCTGATGACGGATCCACAGTGTCTGAAACGCATCGTGTATTTAGTAAGGTAAGAAAATTTGTGACTGATGGCGTTTTGTAATTCATATTCACAGTGTAGTGAATACAATCACGTTTGATGCTGCAAAATATGGATAAACTTAAAAAGAATATTATCCTTCAGCGTAAGATAATAAAATCAAGGAAGTTGAAAACTTCTTTGAATCGAAATACAATGTTGACGCTTGACTCAGTTGTCAGCTTGTTGCTTACAAGAGATGAACTCACTTTTGACTTCTGCACATGCACATTCAGACATCCGCACACCGTCTGTAAGCGATACGTACACATTAATTACACACTTGGTGCTGATATTGCAAAGTCAAATGGTGAGGTCCTTCACCTACTATAGATGATTTCGTATAGTCGTGAGTTGGTTGGTGATGCGGGCCTTTGTGTTGTAAGCACTGAGTACATGTGTTATGTAGGTGTCCCACAAACGTAGTGACTTATTTCCATAAGGGTTTGATGAACTCTTTCCACTCAGCCAATCCCCTCTAGATTAGCTAGCGTTCTCCTTAGATGAGTGCCAAAGGAAACACCTCTCAGCTGTCAAAATTTCCCAACTATTTTTTTATTGGTCTAACGGTTTCGGCGGTATATTACGCCATCTTCCGGCTACCTGACCGACGTGTAGAAAGATTACAACCTCGCTTCCGGCCAAAACAGGGGCCAGCATTCAAAGACTGGCATCTGTAGATTTTTGATAGAGCGATCATTTCAAACGTCTTGGTACTTTTCAATGCAATTTAAACTTCCGGATGTGAATCTTCTTGAGTACTGGACTACTCAAATGAACTAAGTCCGACCGGCCGGAGTGGCCGAGCGGTTAAAGGCGCTACAGTCTGGAACCGCACGACCGCTACGGTCGCAGGTTCGAATCCTGCCTCGGGCATGGATGTGTGTGATGTCCTTAGGTTGGTTAGGTTTAAGTAGTTCTAAGTTCTAGGGGACTTATGACCACAGCAGTTGAGTCCCATAGTACTCAGAGCCATTTGAACCATTTTTGAACTAAGTCCCCATCGCAGTTCTAAGGTACGGCAGCTCCGTAGTCATGTCCAGTGACCTGCTGGGGAAATGACTGATGATTTCTACCCTTTACATGCTTCCGTTATCAAAAATCTACAGATATCAGTCTTTGAATGCTGGCCCCTATTTTGACCGGAAGCGAGGATGGAATCTTCTTACACGTCGGTCAGGGTACCTGAAGATGGCGTAATGTATCGCCAAAACTAGCAGCTGAAAAGGATTTGATTTGACATTCTATACTAAACAGCCGAGTTCCACCAACCATCTCTGGAAAGATGGACGAATAGATACTTGTCCTTAGCCTGTCAGACATCAGCAACCTGCATACATGCTGCAGTAAGCTGGAAGTGAAATTGGAACCTTTAACTAGTTATATAAAAAGGTGAGCCATATTTCAAAATCCAGTCTTTAGCACATACACGTTCCACAGTCAGCACTTTGGTTGGGACTGGTGTTTTTAATTCATATCTCAATAAATGATCCAGAACAGTCACGATATACCAATTTCCATCTGAGCTCTTTATATACATACAGCTGTTTCTCTCTTCCCCAGAGGTCTCTTTAATTTTCCTCTAGGTGATATCTATCTTTCCCCTAGTGAAACATACTTATGAATCCTTGTATTTGTCCTCTAGTCGTTCCTGCTTAACCATTTTGCACTTCCTGTCGATCTCTCTTTTTTTTTTTTTAATGTCTGTGTTCCCTTTCGCATGCTTCATTCGCTGCTTTCTTATATTTTCTCATGTAATCAATTGAGTCCTTTATACCGGCCGAAGTGGCCGTGCGGTCGCAGGTTCGAATCCCGCCTCGGGCATGGATGTGTGTGATGTCCTTAGGTTAGTTAGGTTTAAGTAGTTCTAAGTTCTAGTGGACTAATGACCTCAGAAGTTGAGTCCCATAGTGCTCAGAGCCATCTGAACCATTTTTGAGTCCATTATCTCTTGTGTTATCCAAAAATTTAAACTAGCCCTTCTCTTTTTACCTGCCTTTACTATTTCATCTCTTAAAGTTACTCATTCTTCTTCTACTGTCGTTTTAGTTAACCGTTATCCAATGCCTCCTCTGAAACTCTCAGCTCCTCTGGTTCTTTCAACTCATCCATGTCCCGTTTCCTTACTTTACTACCTTTTTCCAATTTCTTCAGTTTTAATCTACAGTAAATTGCGGTCAGAGTCTACATCTGGCCCCCGAAGTGTCTTACAGTTTAGAATCTGGTTCCTAAATCTCTGTCCTACCACTGTGTAATCAATCTGAAACCTTCCGGCGTCTCTGGGTCTCTGGAAGGCCTTCTTTTATGAATCTTAAACCAAGTGTTCGCGGTGGTTAAATTATGCTCTGTCCAAAATTTTACCAGACGGATTCCTCTTTCATTTCTTTCTGCTACTGTTTTTCCTTCCCTTCCTCTACCTACTGTCGATTCCAGTCCCCCATCAAAGTTAAATTTTCGTCTTCTTTAACCATCTGAATAATTTCTTTTATCTCATCAAACATTTCTTCAATCTCTTCGCCATCTGCGGAGCTAGTTGGCATATGAACTTGTACTACGGTGGTAGCTATGGGTTTCGTGCCCATCTTGACTACGATAATGCGTTCACTGTGCTGTCCATAGTGGCTTACCCTAATTCCTATGTCCTTATTGGCTATTTCAGACACCCCTACATTTACCCCATTTCATTTTGTATTTACAACCCCAGAAGTCCAGTTCTTTCGTGCTTCTGAACTTCGCTAATTCCCGCCATATCTGAATTCAACCTAACCATTTCCCTTTGTAAATTTTCTAAACTACTCGTCCGATTAAGGGATTCCACGGTCCGATAAGTAGAATATCAGGTTTGTTCCTCGCGATGATGACATTCTCCTGAGAAGACCTTGTCCGGAGATCCGAGTGGGGGACTATTTTACCTCCCTATATTTTACCCAAGAGGACGCCATCATCATTTAACGATACAGTAGAGCTGCATGCCCTCGCGAAAAATTATGACTGTAGTTTTCTCTTGCTTTCAGCTGTTCGCACATCAACGCCGTTTTGGATAATATTACAAGGTCAGATCAATCAGTCATCCAGACTGTTGCCCTTCTAACTGCTGAAAAGACTGCTTGCCCCTTTCAGGAACCACACGTTTATGTGGACACTCAACAGATACCCCCCCCCTCCGTTGTGGTCGCAACTACGGCATGGCTATCTGTATCGCTGCGGCACGCACGCCATCGATATCAAGGTTCATGGTTCATGGGCTCAGATGGGAAACCATTCCTAAGCAAACAAGGGAAAGGTGGAAGTATACACAGGATCTATACAAACCAGATAAACATGAAGGCAATATTGTATATAAAAATGGAAAAGGACGTAGGTAAAGATGATATGGGAAATATGATACTACAACAAGAATTTGACAGAACTCTGGAAGATCTAAGTCGACACAAGACCCCGGGAGTAGACGATATTCCTTTGAGAGTATTGGTGGCCTCGGGAGAGCCAGCCATCTGGTGAGCAAGATGTACGAGACAGGCGAAATACCCTCAAACTTTAAGAAGAATGTAATAATTCCAATTCCAAAGAAGTTTAATTAGTTATGGCTGCAAAATGCTAACACGATTTCCATACAAGAGAATGAAAAAACTGGTGGAAACCTACTTCCGGGAAGATCAGTTTGGATTCCGAGGAAATGTAGGGACACGCGAGCCAATATCGATTCTACGGCTTCTCTTAGAAGTTGGGTTAAGGATATGCAAACCTACGTTTATAGCATTTTCAGACTTAGAGATAGCTCTTGACGATGTTGACTCGAATACTCTCTTTGAAATTCTGACGGTAGCAAGAGTAAAATAAATTGAGCGAAAGGTTATTTACAACTCGTACAGAAACCACTCGGCAGTTATAAGAGTAGAGGCACATGAAAGATAAGTAGTGAGTGAGAAGGGAGTGAGACAGGTTTGTAGCCTATCGCCGATGCTATTCAATAGCTACCTTGAACAAGCAGAGAAGGAAACCAAAGAAAAATCTGGAGTAAGTGTTAAAATTCAGGGAAGAAATAAAAACTTTGAGGTTTGTCCATGACATTGTAATTCTATCAGAGCAGTTGAATAGAATAGGCAGTGTCTTGAAAGGAGGATATAAGGTGAACATTATCAGCAAAAGCAAAGCGAGGGTAAGAGGTTGAAGTCGAATTAAGTCAGGTGATGCTAAGGGAATTAGACTAGGAAATGTGACACTTGAAGTAGTAGATGAGTTTTGCTATTTTGGCAGCAAAAGAAGTGATAATGGCGAAATTAAAGAGGATAGGAAATGTAGACTGGCAACGGTAAGCTAACCATTCCGGAATAAGAGAGATTTGTTAACATCGGACATAGATTTAAGTGTTAGGAAGTCTTTCCTGAAAGTATATATGTATGGAGTGCAGCCACGTTTGGAAGCGAGACATTGACGATAAACAGTTTGGACAAAAAGAGAATAGAAGCTTTCGAAATTTGATACTACAGGAGAATGTTGAAGATTACATGGTTAGATCACGTAATTGGTGAGGAGGTACTGAACAGAATTTGGGAAACACGAAATTTGTGGCGCACCTTGACTAAAAGAAGGCGTCGGTTGACGGGACACCTTCTGAGATATCATGGGATCACCAGCTTAGTATTTAAGGGAAGTGTGGGGGATAAAAATCGTAGAGGGAGACGAAGAGATAAATACGGTAAGCAGGTTCAGAAGAATGTAGACTGCAGTAGGTATTTGGACATTAAGAGTTTTGCACAGGGTAGAGTAGTATGGAGAGCTGCATCAAACCAATCTTCCGACTGAAGACCACAACAAACAACAACGATTTCCATCTTTTCTACAATACGAAGACCTGTCCGTTCAAAAGGTGGGATTGTTTCTGGGAGTTCTTACAGAAGTGATTTGGTTTGGCACACATCATGACGCTTACTGCCTGAGTCACAACGTGAAACGCCACTGTAAGCTCGAAAGCTCTGCCACTAACAGATTTGTGGGTTGGGTTGTTTGGGGGAAGAGACCAAACAGCGAGGTCATCGGTCTCATCGGATTAGGGAAGGACGGGGAAGGAAGTCCGCCGTGCCCTTTCAAAGGAACCATCCCGGCATTTGCCTGGAGCGATTTAGGGAAATCACGGAAAACCTAAATCGGGATGGCCGGACGCGGGATTGAACCGTCGTCCTCCCGAATGCGAGTCCAGTGTGCTAACCACTGCGCCACCTCGCTCGGTAACAGATTTGTGCTACTGGTAGGTTAGTTGCTCTTTTGCCACTGTTTCCTGCCAATGGACTATCATGGCATTCTTTTAACACTTGTTTTCATGCTACTTGAGTCCTTTAGCAGTGCTGTTGTACAGTAACCCGTCAACATCTTCGAATTTAGGATCTTATTTACAGAACTGGCGCTGCATGTCAGCCTCTAGCGCTTTTACTGATTCCCGTCCCCTGCTGATTGTGAAACGACTTCTCTGCTCAATCCATCTGCATTGCTGCGTCATTTCCCACGTCGGTGAAACACCTTGAATTTGTACTCAAACATGAGACCCATCTAAGATCCTTCAGGTTGAGCAATCACTTCAGTTCAGCGTGATCGTTTGCTACAGTGAATTCTCGGCCGACTGAGAAACATCCGTTGTACTTTATGCCATAGATAACTGCACATAATTCCTTTTTGGTTCATGAGTAGTTACATTCGGTTCAGTTCAGAAAATGGGAAGTCAATAGATCTGGACGCTCTTTTCCATTGATTTCCCGTGATAAAAGAGCCTCCACAGCAAAATTGTTAGTGTCCATAGTTAGGATGAAGGGTTTTGAGAAGTTTGGATAAGCCAAAATGGAGCAGTTGTCAAAGCTGGTTCTAGTGTTTCCATCGCTTGTGAACATTTGGAACTCCACGTAAAAACTGCTCGTTTTTTCAATAACTAAGTAACTGGTCATGCCCTGTCAGCATACCCCTGAATGTATGAACAGTAGATATTCACACTGCCTAGGAATACATGCTGTTCCCTCGCATTTGTCAGTTCTGATACCAGTTTTAAGTTAGGTTGGACTCCGTCTGTGGTTATTATGTGTCCTAAATATTCCACTTCAGATACAGCGAAATGACATATTGACACGGATAGGGAAAGATATACTCTACACAGTCTCCCAGAGAAGGCATGTCTTGGATAAAAATGATAAGTTCGCCAAGGTAAACCAGACACTGAATGGGTGTTAATTCTCCGAGTACAGAATCCATCAGTTCTTGAAATGTCGCCGGTGAATCCAAAGACCAAAAGTAAGATCGTTGTTGTTGTGTACACCTGTAGGCATAAAAATTATGTTTTAACTCTGTCGTCCGGATGTAGTCACCTGACTGTACCTACCGGCTACGTCACAGTCAGAGAAAATTATACACGAATCAAGATATCAAAGGGGTGTACATTATTTGACAGTGGATCAATATCCGGTAAAGTTGTCCTTCTTTTAATCAACACAATATCTCTACTTCTATTCTCCTTCAGGTGATAACTTCTTTATAGTTACTTACAAGGGGAGGCCGCCAATTGTGCAATTCAGATTCGATTCATACTGCGCATAATAAAAGCTCATGGCCAGAGGTGTAATGTGGCAAAGCACCAAGATGCACTTCTCAGCCGTTGTCGAGAAAATCGACAGTTAAAAGAATCCGTTGCGGTGAAATACTTTCTACGATTAATAACTTTCTACAGCATCGTGGCGCAGCGGTAAGCGCTCGGGTTCGTAATCCGAAGGTCGCCGCATCGAATCTCGCGCCATGCAACTTTTTTTATTATTAGTTTTTTGTAATTCAAATATATATATATATATATATATATATATATATATATATATATATATACACTCCTGGAAATTGAAATAAGAACACCGTGAATTCATTGTCCCAGGAAGGGGAAACTTTATTGACACATTCCTGGGGTCAGATACATCACATGATCACACTGACAGACCCACAGGCACATAGACACAGGCAACAGAGCATGCACAATGTCGGCACTAGTACATTGTATATCCACCTTTCGCAGCAATGCAGGCTGCTATTCTCCCATTGAGACGATCGTAGAGATGCTGGATGTAGTCCTGTGGAACGGCTTGCCATGCCATTTCCACCTGGCGTCTCAGTTGGACCAGCGTTCGTGCTGGACGTGCAGACCGCGTGAGACGACGCTTCATCTAGTCCCAAACATGCTCAATGGGGGACAGATCCGGAGATCTTGCTGGCCAGGGTAGTTGACTTACACCTTCTAGAGCACGTTGGGTGGCACGGGATACATGCGGACGTGCATTGTCCTGTTGGAACAGCAAGTTCCCTTGCCGGTCTAGGAACGGTAGAACGATGGGTTCGATGACGGTTTGGATGTACCGTGCACTATTCAGTGTCCCCTCGACGATCACCAGTGGTGTACGGCCAGTTTAGGAGATCGCTCCCCACACCATGATGCCGGGTGTTGGCCTTGTGTGCCTCGGTCGTATGCAGTCCTGATTGTGGCGCTCACCTGCATGGAGCCAAACACGCATACGACCATCATTGGCACCAAGGCAGAAGCGACTCTCATCGCTGAAGACGACACGTCTCCATTCGTCCCTCCATTCACGCCTGTCGCGACACCACTGGAGGCGGGCTGCACGATGTTGGGGCGTGAGCGTAAGACGGCCTAACGGTGTGCGGGACCGTAGCCCAGCTTCATGGAGACGGTTGCGAATAGTCCTCGCTGATACCCCAGGAGCAACAGTGTCCCTAATTTGCTGGGAAGTGGCGGTGCGGTCCCCTACGGCACTGCGTAGGATCCTACGGTCTTGGCGTGCATCCGTGCGTCGCTGCGGTCCGGTTCCAGGTCGACGGGCACGTGCACCTTCCGCCGACCACTGGCGACAACATCGATGTACTGTGGAGACCTCACGCCCCACGTGTTGAGCAATTCGGCGGTACGTCCACCCGGCCTCCCGCATGCCCACTATACGCCCTCGCTCAAAGTCCGTCAACTGCACATACGGATCACGTCCACACTGTCGCGGCATGCTACCAGTGTTAAAGACTGCGATGGAGCTCCGTATGCCACGGCAAACTGGCTGACACTGACGGCGGCGGTGCACAAATGCTGCGCAGCTAGCGCCATTCGACGGCCAACACCGCGGTTCCTGGTGTGTCCGCTGTGCCGTGCGTGTGATCATTGCTTGTACAGCCCTCTCGCAGTGTCCGGAGCAAGTATGGTGGGTCTGTCACACCGGTGTCAATGTGTTCTTTTTTCCATTTCCAGCAGTATATATATATATATATATATATATATATATATATATATATATATATACAATAAGTTATTAATGAATTGCTTATGCATGTTGGTGAAAAGCGGATCGCTCTCCAATTGTATCACCTCCATTTTTCCGTTTTTTTAACAGGGTATACCAAAGCTCTCCCGTCCGCACTGATTTTCGACGATGTTGTAAGTTGCGCTAGGGACCGCATCTACCTTCTTTCGAAGTTAGCAGGCAACTACGCTGTTATGCGGAGGCTCGTTTCGGCCCATTCAAAATCTGTCCTTCAAGTGTAGCGGGCGAGTAACGGAGTTTATATTTCATACCTGCCACAGCAAATTTGTGTTCGTGGGGTCTCTATTCTAATTCGAACGTTTGACTTACGCTATACGTATTCGTTTCGTAATATCGTTTCTACGTCTTCCGTTAACTACACGTGGTTAACATTATGAAGACAATTAATAACATTTGTGAAATACAACTTTGTTTGCGGAAAACATAATGATGTTCGAAGTCGCCAGTTTTTCCACGACAAACGACTTTCAACAACTTACTATGTGCATAACTGTTGCAACTGATTGCCGGGAATTATATATATATATATATATATATATATATATATATATATATATATATATATATATATATATATATTTGAATTACAAAAAACAAATACTAAAAAAAATAAATGCTCGCATGGCGCGAGATTCGATCCGGCGACCTTCGGATTACGAACCCGGGCGCTTACCGCTGCGCCACGACGCTGTAGAAAATTATTAATGGTAGAGAGTATTTCACCGCAACGGTTTCTTTCAACTGTCGATTTTCTCGACAACGGCTGAGAAGTGCATCTTGGTGCTTTGCCACATTACACCTCTGGCCATGAGCTTTCATTATGCGCAGTATGAATCGAATCTGAATTTCACAATTGGTGGCCTCCCCTTGTTAGTAACTTTAGAGTTACTGACACTTCACTAGGTTGCACGAGAACCCTTTTCTAGCTGTTCCCTAATCGTATTTTCAAGTTATACGGAATTCTATATGATCATTGAGCAATGGGTACTGCTCATCATGTAAGTATCCTGAGTTGAACTATGGCGTTGTTGGAAAGTTATCGCTTTTTCAGAAAATATCAGAGTAACTAGGTAGCACTGCTGAAATTATTTCCTGGCTCTCTGGCGACAAATGATTTACTTTAGTGAGCAGCTCTTGTTAGTATGAATGCTTCATGAACTGATTTCCTCACTCTGTCATTAGCTGGACAGTTTACTACCTGCACGTCTTCCTCCTTTCTAACATTTCTTGTTGATATAGGTTCAATACTGTTGCCGCAATAGTTCCTCGTGATAACTCAGCTCCTGCCTCACTTATATTAGGAAAGCTTAGTAGAGCAGGCAGTTCCCTACTCGGTCATTCTTTACTTGACAACTTGGCGTCGATATACAGAGTTTTGTGCCGCTGCTGGGTTTACGCATTACATCAGCGGCGCTAACATTCCTTTGAGTCTGGCCTTTAGCTCCAATTACAGCCGTAATCGTTACGACCCAATCGTTTTTTTTCTGTCACACTGATGTGAGCGTGATTAGCTGCCAGGAAATCTAACCCCAATGTATCTTCGTAGCGTTTCTCTTTGCTCCTTATAGCTTGCATTTTGGCCACATACTCATATTGTCCTACTACTAAGCTAGTCACAACTTCTTGGTAATTGTGCGCCTGGTTCCACTTCGCCCTTCGATTGTACAGCTTGGCTGCCGCTAAACTTCTTCCTTAATTATGCAGCACCACATCAAAGAAATTTCAGCCCCTGTGTCGACTAGGGAATGGACATTTTCTCCGCGGTAAACTGCCTTAACGAGCAGATCTTTAGAACTGTCATCAGTGGAGTTCGCAGTGACTGCTGCTTCCTGGAGGTTGGAGGTAGCGGTGGCCCTTCCGAGACCATATGTCGTTATACGTACGTCTCCCAAAGCTCTCCACCTTCGGCCTCGAGTTCCCTCACTGAGGTTTGGCGCTATGTGACCTGTCCTGTTGAATGGGCCGAAACGAGCCGCCGCATAACAGCGTAGTTGCTTGCTAACTTCGAAAGAAGGTAGATGCGGTCCCTAGCGCAACTTATAACATCGTCGAAAATCAGTGCGGACGTGAGAGCTTTGGTACACCCTGTTAAACAAACAGAAAAATGGAGGCGGTACAATTGGAGAGCGATCCGCCTTCACCAACATGCGTAAGCAATTCATTAATAGTATATATATATGAATTACAAAAAGCTAATAATAAAAAAAATGTTGCATGGCGCGAGATTCGATCCGGCGACCTTCGGATTACGAAACCGAGCGCTTACCGTTGCGCCACGACGCTGTAGAAATTTATTAATCGTAGAGAGTATTTCACTGCAACGGTTTCATTTAACTGTCGATTTTCTCGATACGGCTGAGAAGTGCATCTTGGTGCTTTGCCACATTACACCTCTGGCCATGAGCTTTTATTATACGCAGTATGAATCGAATCTGAATTTCACAGTTGGCGGCCTCCCCTTGTCAGTGTAAGTAGGGGGCGTGTTGTGAATGAAGTTATGTAACAGTAACCGGGCTATGGCTGTTAGTACTGATCACCTGCCCATCCTCAAGACCCCATACCCCGCCACCGCTCACCCTAAACCAGATTCCGTGAAAAATAGTGTCGGAAGTTGGTTCCTCAGGTGCCTTTCCGATCACCATTTCTGAGGAGAGAAGAAAACTTAGTTTTTCATAGCGTGTAGCAGTGATCGGTATTATTCGCCGGATTCGTACGTGGTATTCGTACGTGGAACTAGCCAAAGCTGATGAAGACACCAGTCCTCGGTCGTAGCACTTCTCTTCGGCTATGCAGCGGAGGGAGACGCAGCACGGAAGGAAGGACTGCTGTAGATACTGGCTTTGCTCGGCGTGCATGCGAACTGTAGTAATGCCAAATTTTTAATCACTGGAGTAACCAAGTAGTAAGTCGTGATAGAGACACAGCAAGGTGTGAAATGCAGACTGTTGTAGCGTAATTACTCTCAGAAATCCAGCAGTTACATGCGAATGCATAATGTAGGAGGGACATGGCTGACGTAAATAACAGCTGTCAGAGTATAATCGATTAAATTAAAATGGACTCAGTGGTAGGCAAGAACTTTTCTTTGATGCCTACAGTTACAGTCTTCCGCGGCATATACTATGAGGATGCTCACGTGCTTTTAGTAAACTGGAAAAATGAGTGAGTTAGGCTTCTGGAGTGACTAGGACAAAGTAACAGCGGCGGAATTAAGAATCCAAGTTGAAGCATTCGATTTCATCGTGGGTGATACCACGTGCAGTAATGCAGCTGTCCATGACGAATTTAAATAGACAATTGTGCAACGGTACAAGAGAAAGAGAACACCAAGGTTTTACAGCGAGAAACTCAAACAGCATGACGGAGCATTATGCGGATAGAACTAGGGATGTTAATGCTAACACGTATGAGCTCAGTGAGAACGATTGGCACAATGAGGGAAAAGTGTTTGAAGCTGGACGATGGGCGTTAGATACGTTTTCGAATGTGCTACAGCGTGAAGTCGACCAAACAGTCAGATTGGCACCTTGCAAGACATTTGAAGAGGCAATACTAACAGCAGTTCAATTTGTTGAAGAACTGCAGAGACCTGTCCTTCAAGTGTAACGAGCGAGTAACGGAGTTTATATTTCATACCTGCCACAGCAAATTTGTGTTCGTGGGGTTTCTATTCTAACTCGAACGTTTGACTTACGCTATACGTATTCGTTTCGGAATATCGTTTCTACGTCTTCCGTTAACTATACGTGGTTAACATTATGAAGACAATTAATAACATTTGTGAAATACAACTTTGTTTGCGGAAAACATAACGATGTTCGAAGTCGCCAGTTTTTTCACGACAAACGACTTTCAACAACTTATTATATGCATAATTGTTGCAACTGACTGCCGGGAATTATATATATATATATATATATATATATATATATATATATATATATATATTTGAATTACAAAAACAAATACTAAAAAAAAAAGGTTGCATGGCGCGAGATTCGATCCGGCGACCTTCGGACTACGAACCCGAGCGCTTACCGTTGCGCCACGACGCTGTAGAAATTTATGAATCGTAGAGAGTGTTTCACCGCAACGGTTTCTTTTAACTGTCGATTTTCTCGACAACGGCTGAGAAGTGCATCTTGGTGCTTTGCCACATTACACCTCTGGCCATGAGCTTTTATTATGCGCAGTATGAATTGAATCTGAATTTCGCAATTGGCGACCTCCCCTTGTGAGATGACAAAAGTCATGGGATACTTCCCAATATCGTTTGCCTGACGTAATGCAGCAGCTCGGCGTGACATGGACTCAACATGTCGCTGGAACTCCCTTGCAGACATACTGAGCAATGCTGCCTCTATAGCCGTCGATAACTGCGAAAATGTTCCGGTGCAGGATTTCGTTCACGAACTGATCTCTCGATTACGTCCCCTAAATGTTCTATGATTCATGTCGAGCTGTCAGGGTAGCCTGATCCGTTGCTCAGATTGACCAGAATGTTTTTCAGATCAATCGCGAACGATTGTGGCCCGGTGACATGAAGCATTGTCATCCATAATAATTCCACCGTAGTTTGGGAAGTCCACGATTGGCTGCAAGTCGTCTAAGATAACTAATCCCAGTAAATAATCGGTTCAGTTGGACCAGAGCCCACAGCATTATGGCATTATGGAGCCACTACCAGCTCTCACAGAGCCTCGTTGACAACTTGGGTCCATGGTTTATGCCGATCCGCGCCACACAGTAACCATAACGTCAGCTCTTACCAGGACCCACATAACCAGGCCGCGCGATTCTCCAGTCGTTGTAATCCAACCGATATAGTCGCGAGCAGAGAGAGGCGCTGCAGGCGCAAAGGCAAACGCGTCGATCGTCTGCTGCCATAGCCCATTACCGCCAAATTACGCTGCCCTCTCCTAAAGGATACGTTCGTCGTACGTCCCACATCGATTACTGCGGTTATTTCACAGTGTTGCTTGTCTGTTAGCACTGAGAACTCTATGCCAAACGCGGTCGCTCTCGTTTGTTAAGTGGAGGTCGTCGCCATTGCAGTGTCCGAGGCGAGAGGTAATGGTGTTCTCGGCACATTCTTGACATTGTTTGTCTCGGACTATTGAATTCCTAACGATTTCAGAAATGAACGTCCTATGCGTCTAGCTCCATCTAACATTCCGCGTCCAGAGTCTTAATTCCCGTCGTGGCCCCTAGTGTCCCCTCCTGCCATAGTAATTGCTAGTGTTGTGTCCGATTCACTTCTCTTGCTGACTCACCTTGTAGTGGATGTGATATAGCGTTGTGCACAATGGTTCCGTTTTCGAATCAAGAGCAATTGAGGCAAATGGCAACGAGCGGCGGCCAGGAAGGTTGTATCAGGAGACCTATCCCCACCGACAACAACCACGGGACTCAATGTTTGCAACAGTGTTTCACAGTTTGTCTGAGACAGTGTTGTTTCAGGATACAGGAAATCGTGAAGAACGTACCCGAAATGTTCGGACACCAAACTTGGTGGAAAATGTGAAACACTGTGGAAGGCGATCGCCGTGTCAGCACCAGGCAGCTGGCCCGCTAGTACAGGGTAAGCCAGACGACCGCCTGGAACATTCTCCAGTACAACTCTTACTACCCTTATCACTTAAAAAGTCTGCTGGGCTTACTAGCAACAGAAGTTCCATATAGGGAGCAGTTTTGTCACTGCTTACTTCACCTGGTAAAGACGATTCCGGGATTTGTCCCATCCATCATACATCTACAGACGAGGCCACCTGTACCCGAAGTGGTATCTTCAGCTTTCAAACCATTACTCGGTCAGATCGTATTATTAACCCCCGCATGGTATGATGACAGCGAATAATCAATATCGGTGTAGCCGGATGATGGTTGGGGTAATTGGAAACTGTATTTTGGGACCAGTCTTCCATCCACGTCGCCTAACAGGCCGGAACTACCGGCGTTTCCGGCGGGTGATTTTGCTTCCGCTGCTGCAAGAAGTGCCACTGATGCGTCTAAGGATTATGTGGCTACTACGTGATGGTGCTCCAGCCCATTTCGTCCAGATGCATCCAAATCGTGTCTTCCCTGGTCGATGGATCGGACGAGTGCGTCCAGTTTCATGGCTCGCTCGTTCACCCGTTCTCAAACCGTACGATTTATGGTTATGAGGTCATCTCAAAAGTATCGTGTATGCAGAGCCCATTACGTGTAGAGACACTGGAACGGCGTATTCATGCTGCCTTTGAAACTTCGGATGCAGCCTGGCCGATGTGAACGTGTGAGACGAAACGCGCTACGGCGCGTACACACGTGCGATGAGGCACGTGGAAACCATTTTCAACACATACTGTAACTGGCTACATGATACAGCGCGTATTAGACCGCAGTCTCTATAACAATGTGTGGTCGAATAAATGGCCTCTGGCATGGAAACCATGCATTTCCAGACATAAGTTCCGCATCCTCTCATCGGTCAATCCTTAGAGTTTGTACTCGCTAGAAAAAATTTCCCTGTATTGTATTTATTTATAATTTGATAAAAGGATTCAAAAAGAACGGCAAAGGAAAATTTGAGACTGCTAATATATGTCTTAGATATGATTGTGCACTACTGGCCATTAAAATTGCTATAAGAAGAAGAAATGCAGATGATAAACGGGTATTCATTGGACAAATATATTATACTAGAACTGACATGTGATTACATTTTCACGCAATTTGGGTGCATAGAGCCTGAGAAATCAGTACCCAGAACAACCAACTCTGGCCGTAATAACGGCCTTGATACGCCTGGGCATTGAGTCAAACAGAGCTTGGATGGCGTGTACAGGTACAGCTGCCCATGCAGCATCAACACGATACCACAGTTCATCAAGAGTAATGACTGGCGTATTGTGACGAGACAGTTGCTCGGCCACCATTGACCAGACGTTTTCAGTTAGTGAGAGATCTGGAGAATGTGCTAGCCAGGGCAGCAATCGAACATTTTCTGTATCCAGAAAGGCCCGTACAGGACCTGCAACATGCGGTCGTGCATTATCCTGCCGAAATGTAGGGTTTCGCAGGGATCGATTGAAGGGTAGAGCCACGGGTCATAACATATCTGAAATGTAACGTCCACTGTTCAAAGTGCCGTCAATGCGAACAAGAGGTGACCTAGACGTGTAACCAATGGCATCCCATAGCATCACGCCGACTGATACGCGAAATTTAACCGACATGGAAAAAAGATGCTGTGATGTACAAATGATGAGCTTTTCAGAGCATTCGCACAAGGTTGGCGCCGGTGGTGACACCTACAACGTGCTGACATGAGGAAAGTTTCCAACCGATTTCTCATACACAAACTGCAGTTGACCGGCGTTGCCAGGTGAAACGTTGTTGTGATGCCTCGTATAAGGAGGAGAAATGCGTACCATCACGTTTCCGACTTTGATAAAGGTCGGATTGTAGCCTATCGCGATTGCAGTTTATCGTTTCGCTACATTGCTGCTCGCGTTGGTCGAGATCCAATAACTGTTAGCAGAATATGGAAACGGTGGGTTCAGGAGGGTAATACGTAACGCCGTGCTGGATCCCTACGGCCTCGTATCACTAGCAGCCGAGATGACAGGCATCTTATCCGGATGGCTGTAACGAATCGTGCAGCCACGTCTCGATCCCTGAGTCAACAGATGGGAACGTTTGAAGACAACAAGCATCTGCACGAACAGTTCGACGACGTTTGCAGCAGCATGGACTATCAGCTCGGAGGCCATGGCTGCGGTTACCCTTGACGTTGCATCACAGACAGGAGCGCCTGCGATGGTGTAATCAACGACGAACCTGGGTGCACGAATGGCAAAACGTCATTTTTTCGGGTGAATCCAGGTTCTGTTTACTTCATCATGATGGTCGCATCCGTGTTTGGCGACATCGCGGTGAACGCACATTGGAAGCGTGTATTCGTCATCGACATAGTGGCGTATCACCAGGCGTGATGGTGTGCGGTTACACGTCTCTGTCACCTCTTGTTCGCATTGACGGCACTTTGAACAGTGGACGTTACATTTCAGATGTGTTACGACTCGTAGCTGTACCTTTCATTCGATCCCTGCGAAACCCTACATTTCAGCAGGATAATGCACGATCACATGTTGCAGGTCCTGTACGGGCCTTTCTGGATACAAAAAATGTTCGACTGCTGCCCTGGCTAGCGCATTCTCCAGATCTCTCACCAATTGAAAACGTTTGGTCAATGGTGGCTGAGCAACTGTCTCGTCACAATACACCAGTCACTACTCTTGATGAACTGTGGTATCGTGTTGAAGCTGCATGGGTAGCTGTACCTGTACACGCCATCCAAGCTCTGTTTGACTCAATGCCCAGGCGTATCAAGGCCGTTATTACGGCCAGAGATGGTTGTTCTGGGTACTGATTTCTTAGGATCTATGCACCCAAATTACGTGAAAATGTAATCACATATCAGTTCTAGTATAATATATTTGTCCAATGAATACCCGTTTACATCTGTATTTCTTCTTGGTGTAGCAATTTTAATGGCAAGTAGTGTTTTGCTAAGTACTATTTTAAACAAATTATATAAAACCTTTTAATACAATAGTGGTACAATCATTTTTAAAATGCAGTGAGAAACGCGGTCTTCAAACACGAGAGCTGGGGGAGCGGTGGGCGACGCAGCAGAGCGGGGAGCGGCGGAGGGTACTTTGCGCGGATCAGAGGCGCTTTGTTCCTGGGTCGGCTTTACGACAGCTAGAGAGCCGTGTAGTCGGCGAAGCGTCTCCCATGCAGCGCCGTCGTAAATCGGAATACCGCCCCCAGTCGCTGCTGCGCGTATAAAAGTTTTTATACGCGACCAGGTGGGGGCTGATTATGGGCGAGCGTGTGCGGGGGCGCGGCGGTGCCCACCAACACCCGCACCGCTCCACTACTCCTGTCGGTCTGATGCAGTTACTGGTCGGGACTGCGGAGGTCATTCGGGTGCAGACAGCAGGCTTACTCTGTACTCGGGGGGGGGGGGGGGGGGGCTGGCTAAGAGACGGGGGAGGGGGACCGCTCCACTCATCATCACCACCGACCCACTGTGCTTTTGTCGGTGGACACAGAAGAGGCCGGATTGGTAAGACGTACAAAACTAATTCATCAGCAAATAATGTACGTTCACTGTTCGCCATGCCTACGCCGTGCTGTGGACGGACTGGTTATACACTGAAGCTCCAAAGGAACTGGTGTAGACGTGTTTATTCAAATACAGAGGTATGTAAACAGGCAGAATACGGCACTGCGATCAGCAACGCCTATTCTGTATGAGACAACAAGCGTCTGGCGACGTCGTTAGATCGCTTACTGCTGCTACAATGGCAGGATATCAAGATTCAAGTGACAGCAATTGAAAGAAAAACAGCCCTCGATCACTATTTTTAACGAGTTAACCGGGTTTCAACACTGCTAGGAATGTCTTCCTCAGAATTTAAATCAAAGAATGGTCTATATTCTATAACATGGTCACAGAATTATGATTAAAAACGTATGATAGAGTATAAGTACGGAATCATTGTGAATGACTGGCCGTACTTATATGTAATTTATAAAATAATAAATACTCCAAAAGAGCATTAGTCACAAAGATATTTAAGATAAAGAAAACTGTGATGGTGAGCCATTAAGGGCTGCTCGTTACTTGCGTGGTGCAGGTTGCAAAACGGACCGAGGTGCCCGCGTTAACAAATGCGGCCAGGTGAACATGGCAGAGCAACGAGCGCGCCATCTAGTAGCCGTAGATACAATTAGGCTACTTCACATTGAAATATAGACAGAAATGATTATAAATAAACAGTATTTGGTGTATAATGGGAAGCAATGTTTGTTTGATAGTAGCATACAACATAACATTTTGTCTACATCAAAGCTTATAACAGTAAGATAAAACATGAAAACATCATTATGAAAATGTAGATAGGACTGAATGACAACTTGTAGAAAATTATGGTGTCTACAAAATTGTCTGAGATACTTGCTCCTCTTACTATATAGGACAAACAGGAATTGCCTTCACTACCAGATATAAAGAACACTTGATAAGAAAAAAATGGTGCTAGCCCCCAAAATTCGTCTTTTGCCGACCATCTTCTAATTACAAGTCATTCACCTAAAGCCATCTGCGATAGCAACATTTTGCGCACCGAAAAGAAAGGGCGTAGATTAGATATTCTAGAAGAATTAGTGATTTTCAATCATTGTGCTCGAAAGGATAGCCTCATCCTTAACGAACAGCTACAGCTACGTAACAAAAATATTTTCAACGATATAAAGCCGTTCCTCGATGTCTGACTTCGGGTCTGCTTGTGCAGGTTGCCGAAATGTTCTTTTCCTTCTAAGGTAGTCCTATGTTTTTCAATTATCAATTGTTTCTTGGCTGCGTTTCACGTCAATATTGCTTTCTACAAGTTGTCAATCAGTCCTACTTACATTTTCATAATGATGTTTTCATGTTTTATCTTATTGTTATCAGCTTTGATGTAGACAAAATGTTATGTTGTATGCAACTATCAAACAAACATTGCTCCCATTATACACCAAATACTATTTATTTATAATCATTTCTGCCTATATTTCAATGTGAAGTAGCCTAATTGTATCTAGATGGCGCGCTGGTTGCAGTGCCATGTTCACCTGCCCGCATTTGTTAACGCGGGCACCTCAGTCCGTTTTGCAACCTGCACCACGCAAGTAACGAGCAGCCCTCAATGGCTCGCCATCACAGTTTTCTCTATCTTAAATATCTTTGTGACTAATGCCCTTTTGGCATATTTATTATTTTATAAATGACATACAATTACTGCCAGTCTCTCACGATGATTCCTTACTTATACTCTATCATACGTTTTTAATCATAATTCTGTGATCATGTTATAGAATATAGACAATTCTTTGATTTAAATTCCAGCAGTGTTGAAACCCGGTTAATTCGTCAAAAATAGTGATCGAGGGCTGTTTCTCTTTCAATTGTAACTATTCACGGTCTCTGAACGTGCAGCCATGTACAAAATTTTGAGATTCAAGTGAGTTTGATCGTGGTGTTACAGTCGGTGCACGAGCGACGGAAATAGCACCTCCGAGGTAGCGATGAAGTGGGGATTTTCCCGTACGACCGTTTCACGACTGTACTGTGAATATCAGGAATTCGGTAAACATCAATCCTGAAGTGCAAGCCTTCCGAAAACTGCTGCAGATTTCAGTGCTGGGTCATCAACAAGTGTCAACGTGCGAAACATTCGAGGAAACGTGATCGATATGGGCTTTCGGAGCCGAAGACCCACTTGTGTACCCTCGATGTGTTCTCCTCGCCTGGGCCCGTCAACACCGACTTTGGACTGTTGATATATGCAAACATATCGCTTGGTTCGACAAGTCTCGTTTCAAATTGTATCGTGTGGATGGACATGTACGGGTTTGGAGATAACCTCATGAATCCATGGACTCTGCATGTCAGCAGTGGAATGCTCAATCTGATGGAGGCTCTGTAATGGTGTGGGACATGTGCAGTTGGAGTGATATGGACTCCTGATACGTCTAAATACCACTCTGAGAAGTGACACATATGTAAGCATCCTGTCTGACCACCTGCATCCATTCCTGTCCATTGTGCACTCCGTCGGACTTGAGCAATTCCAGCAGGACAATGCGAGCCTCCATACCTCCAGAATTGCTACATAGCGGCTCCAGGGTGACTCTTCTGAGCTTAAACACTTCCGCTGGCCACCAAACTCGGCAGACAAGAACATTATTCAGCATATCTTGGGTGCCTTGCAACGTGCTTTTCGCTCCCCTCGTACTCTTACGGATTTGTGGACAGCAGTGCAGGATTCATGGTGTCAATTCCCTCCAGCACAATTTCAGAGATTAGTGGAATCCATGCCACGTCGTGTTGCGGCACTTCCGCGTGCTCGCGGGGGCCCTACACGATATTAGGCGGGTGTGCCAGTTTCTTTAGCTCTTCAGTTTATGATCGTCATGGCCCAGCACTCGTCTTTAGAGGGGGTCGTTCATGAAATTTGCGATGTCATCATAAGAAATAACTTGTGCGCTGAACGTCAATGTGATGTCGTCAGTCATACGATCACACCGCCGCCTGCGAGATCGATCCGCCGGATGCGATTCTCTCGATAAACGGAACAGAAGAACGGCTGTGTTAGCCAAAGAGTACACAGCCAGTCGCAGTACTTATGCTCGCCGCTAGGCGCCGCTACGGCACTTCATGTGCAGCAGGAGAGTAGTGCAGTTGTGCCAGTCTACAGTTCGTAGCCGCGCTCAGTGGTCAGCCAGCGCCGATGTTAGTCATCGTCTGCAGCTCAGTCGTTGCTACCATCAAGTCTTTGTAGCTCCATTCCAAGTTAGTCTTCAAATTCACTGGATTCGACATCAAGATCACGAGAAATTAATTCGTCACTGCAAGATTTGTGACTTGTAAATTATGTCATTCTACAGACGCTTAATCTAGTCGTGTCTTCTATAATTGTCAGCCAACTGATCATGGACTACAGCAAAGTTAAGTAATAAATACTTTCTTATTTTGTACTACTGCTAATTATTTGTGTTTTCCTGTTGCAGCTAACAAGCAGACTTGGCGTATTAGAACCCACGTTTCCACCTCCTTGGCTACCTCATATTTGCCACCTCATGTTGATGGACTGGATTGTGGTGGAAGATCGAGAGCCATCAGTCAAAACCAGGCCAGCTCGAACGTCAGTATCTGCAGATCCCGAGGGTTGGCGCCAGCGTGGCAGCATGTGTAAATCAGGCGCCGCACCTCCGCTCTCCGGGAACGCTACGCGACACCAGCCCCCAGTCCGGCGCTGCCATCAAGGAAGCCAAGGATAGCGCTCAGGTGCCAGTTCGTCAACACTGGTCGTGTCCTCAGCTCGGCTCCTGCTAACGACGTCACAGTTAGTTACGTCCGCGAGAACCACCGCAACTAGGAAGATAGTTTACTGTCGAGTTGACAACAGACTTTATTCAGAGAATGGTAATGCTTATAATGTTCTACATGACTGCTTCTCAAAAGAGAAGTAAATGTGTTTGATTATTCAATTATTCCAAATATTCTGTAGTGCGCCCATGTACCCTGTTCTGCCTACGGCTTCCTAGTCTACAAAGCACTGTTGTGAGCATCCGACATACAACAAAATTGACCGTAAATGTCAATTTTCAATTTAATCATTATTTAATTGTAGAATTCACAGACAATAAGTTCCCAAAGTTTCTGTGATGAAATCTCATCCAAACTGCCTAAAAAATAATTAAATGTATGACGCGACCTTCCCGCCACGTCCACTTTTCGAAACTTCACTTCAGTACTGGCTGAATAACGGTTCCTTGCATCTCTTTCGAGAAAGCTTGAAGGGGTACATCTGGAACGCTGTGATATATAGATCGTCTGTGACACTGTATCATATCTTATAAACAATAACAAACCATTTACCTTGTTTATGCAGAAGCAATGCCCTAAAATCACACTTTCATCTACTACAGTTGTCAGAACTGCAACATATGATTCAGTTCTTGTATTTAAAGATGGGAACGTAGCGGGATGAAAGTAATTAAGAGAATGAGAATTAAGATAGAGAATTTCACTCAGGAATTTTTGAGAAACATAGATTTCCAGCGTCTCTCCAGCTGAAAAGTCACTTGAAGACCTCGTACAGGAAACAAGCCAGAGAACAAGACAGAAGAGAGCCCTTCAAGGGAAAAAGGACCACGAGTATAAATCTGGGGCATTATGATGAGGTAGCATAAGAGAAACCGTTAGGTTGAACTTTAAACTGCATTTCCTGAAAATTACGTTTTTTTTTTAAGTTTCTGTACGTCTTTCTCGGAATCTATGAAGGCTAAAATAATGAAGTTTTGTACATTTATTAATACGAACCCAAAATATATTGCCTCTCGAGTAAATTTTGAAATTCTAAGTGCGAGGTATGAGGCACCACGCTTGGAATTTTGCATGAATTTTATACCATACTTACAGAATTATAATTAAAAATTACTAAATTCTCCTATTCGATATGTTCAAAAAACCTCGTGAGGTAAGTTTACTATGTGAAAAAGAGTTGAAGCAAGGAAAATTTTGCAGTAATCTCTTGAACAGTTTATGGGGAAAAGGTACATATTTTATTTTTTGTGAATAATTTTTTGAATTCCGTAAAAAACTTCAATATATTTAATCCAAGGAACTTAACTGTAAATGTTTTAATTTCACCTAAAGCACGGTACAAGATTTCATCGCAGTATCTTCAGAATTGTGGATTTGGTACATCTTTTAAATAGTGGGTGTTTTTCATCAACGTTCCGCGTTAACATTACGTAGAATAACCAGACATCTTGAGTCATCATACTGGCACAACTTTGTGGCGTTTCGTCATGAAGACAACTGGCAATACAACCTGACGATGTTATTTCGTATGAAACCCGTTGTCACATAATAAATGTATAAAAATAGTTGTAATGGTTACTTATTAATCAATAGCCCGCTCCTATTCCACAATCGGTTCCGTTCCTTGAAGCGTCAGTGTCCCATGTGTGAAACAGTTTCAGACATCTTAATTAGTTCAGAAATGAGTTAGTGTGTTAAGTATTTGACGTGAAACGTGTGAAACCTTCATGGCTGAAGACGTAAAACACTAATTATGTTGAATTTATTATTCACTGCACGAGTACAGGCTCTGCGTAATTCGCGCTGCGTATTAAGAAGCACAGAGCCGCACTGTGTCTACAAAACGTATGTCGCGAACGTTTTCGGTACTGAAGACGCGGTAAATTTCGACAGCATGCCTGACGCTGAAGGTTTACTGCATGAGCAGCTAACAATAAACCTCTTTCCCTGAATATAGTCTGGGTAATCTGCGCCCCATGAGTTACGCTTCTTCAAGACATACTGTTTCTAACTTTAATGGTTAACATTTTGTGTTAAGCCTTTAACATAGGTTTGGATCTCTTAAGGAGTTGCTTATAGCAGCAGTTTAAATTTCCGTATTCAGTCAATTTTTGTAGACTCTGGACTCCGCTAGACACGCAGCTTGCAATTGGGAGTGGTGTTTACATCAAATTAGCAATACAGATATTAATTTGTCAGTGCACACAGAAACCAGAATGCAATCCTGACACCAGATGTACGTGAAAGGAAGGCATTAAGTGAGCGGGAAGTGAGACAGGTTTGTAGCCTATCCACCACGTTATTCAATCCAGTCAATAAAATCTTGAATTAAGCAACAGAAAGAAGATATTAAAACTGTAGGTGCTGCCAATGCTATAGTAATTCTGCCAGAAGTGGCACGGATCTTGGAAGACAGGCTGAACGGAACGGGTAGTTTCTTAAGAGGAGGATATACGAAGTACATCATACATCAGTAACAGCCAAACATCAGTATCAGAAAGGAATCTTGAAATAAATCGGTTAATGCTGAGGAAGTGTGATTAGGAATTGAGATGCTGAAAGAAGTAGCCGAGTCTTGATATTTGGGCAGGAAAATAACCGGTGATGGTAGAAGTAAACAAAATCTGAAATATGGAGGAATCGACGAGATAGACTTTGATGTGGTGACAGTAAGAAAAGCTTTTCTGCCAAACAGAAATGTGTCAACAGCAAATATAAATGCAAGGAAAGTACGGAACTAACAGTGGACGGAGGGGCCGATGGATTCACCACCAATAGAGACGTTGCCCCATCACTATGCAACTGACAGAAGGAAAGGTGCCTGTGCAGAATGCACGAGGAAGACCAAGACTTTAGTACATAAGGCAGATTAAGCAATGTCTAAAACTGATAACATACTATCAACTGAAGAGAATTTCGGAAGATTAGAGAAAACTGGAAGGAGAATTGCTGCCGCCCAATCTACACATTGAGAACTGAAGAAGAAGAAGGAAAAGAAGAAGAAGATGCTGATGAAGATGATGATGAGGAAGTAGAAATGAACAAAAAATCTTCACTGAAAATATTTATTTGGAATGCAGTCTTGTACAGGACTGAAACGTGGACAATAATGAGTTCAAACGAGAAGATCTACTTACAGACACTTAAAATGCATTACCTCACCTGAAGTGGCAATGAAGGTACAAGAAATGGATTGGGTGTATCTTATATTCCATTCTTGGACAATAATGAAAAACTTCATGAATCTACTAGCAAATTTACTCAACTTCTGCCACATATGACGCCCTAAAGACCTGAAAAATAAGAAGGAAACCGGCACCTTAGCTAACTGAAGAATTAATTAAAACAGCCCAAGACTACCAGAAACGGTGCCCATCAGGCATAAAAACCACATCCTGAGCCTGAAAATCATATTACTTACAAGCAGAAGCGGAACAAAATCAGTCAATCTGTGAGTAATGCAAAACTCAGACATGTCCACGTATTAAACCTGTTCTCAGCCATGCTCACAGGCATGTGTAGCCACATCAATACAGATCAATGAAGCAGGCTGGTACTACTTCCAAAACGCACCTGTGCTGCCATGCAAATCGTATTGATAAAGCCGATCGATACTTTTTCAACAAAACACAAATGCAATGCATGGCAGCCTACATGTTGAGCCCTGGAAGACTATTTCTCGCCCCTTACATGTAGTCTGCCCTGTGCAGTAGGTTGATTTGGCAGGCCAATACTGTTCCCACACAACATGCCTGATACGCAAGGCAGCCTATGTGCCATGAGCAAAGAAAAAAAAGATTTTGCCTTTATATCCGCTCCTATTGTAGCTAGCAGGTTATAACTCTACAGTGCTGATACTCGTGAGGCCTGCTGTTTCTGTGCCAAATTTGTTTTAAATCGAGGTTTGCGAGCAGATCCACAACGAAATTCCAAACAAGTAATTTGTACCTCTCTAAGTCTGCATCTGATATATGCATCCATAACGCAATTCTCACAATGTACTCGCTAGAATGTCTCACGAAGAAATCGCAGTTGACTACTTACAGACACTTAAAACGCATTACCTCACCTGAAGTTGCAATAAAGGTACAGGAAATGGATTGGGGGCATCTTATATTCCATTCTTGGATATTAACGGAAAGCTTCATGGATCTACTAACACATTTACTCAACTTCTGACACATATGACGCCCTAAAGACCTGAAAATAGAAGGAAACCTGCACCTTGGCTAACTGAAGAATTAAAACAGCCCAAGAATCTCAGAAACGCTGCCCATCAGGCATAAAAACTACATCCTGAGCCTGAAAATCATATTACTTACAAAATCAGTCAAGCTGTGAGAAATGCAAAACTCAGACATGTCCACGTATTAACCGACAAAACAAATAGAGAAGCTGTGCTACGGAAAAATCTGTGTGGTTGTGGTATAGGCAAAGTAAAAGCTGTAGCGGTTGTCACTGTCCAAGCCGACGAACTGAATTGGTACTTTACATTACCTACAACGGCAACTGACCCGCAAACGAAACAGGGGATTACTGCATACTTCATGGGGGTAAACGACTGCAACCACGAAAAATTCTGTCTAAGACATGTTACTAGGAGTAACATCAAATAAGCCATCATGCGTAGTTGATCAGCGTCTACTGGACACGATAGCAACACAATCCTAATGATGAAGTTTATTATTGATCCACTACTGCCCACTGTAGCAGATATCTTCAACCACTCCTTAACCACAAGTGCATTCCCTGAGGCCTGGAGCCGGCCGGTGTGGCCGAGCGATTCTAGGCGCTACAGTCTGGAACCGCGCGACCGCTACGGTCGCAGGTTCGAATCCTGCCTCGGGCATGGATGTGTGTGATGTCCTTAGGTTAGTTAGGTTTAAGTAGTTCTAAGTTCTCGGGGACTGATGACCTCAGATGTTAAGTTCCATAGCGCTCAGAGCCATTTGAATCATTTTTGAGGCCTGGAAAGAGGTATTAGTTAAGCTATTACCTAAAAAAGGTTGTTGCCTCAGCTCCCTCTGATTACATCTACATCTGTGAAATCTGCAGACATATTCCCCAAGCTGCCGTACGGTACGTGGCGGTGCGTACCCTGTACCTGCCGTTTCCCTTCTGGTTCCACTCGCAGGTAGGCCCAGGAGGAAACGACTGTCCACGTGCTTATGTATGAGCCCTAATTTCTCGTGTCTTATCTTCGTCGTCCTTAAGGGAGATGTATGTTGGCGGCAGTAGGATCGTTCTGCAGTCAGCTTCATATGCCGGTTCTCTAAATTTTCTAAATAGTGACCCTCGAGAGGAACGTTTCCTTCCCTACAGGGATTCCCATTTGAGTTCCTTGTGTGTTGATTGGCGACTCCATGGAGTGTCCTGTGCACCACGACCAGGTAATGGATATACTTGGAAGGAGAGACAGCATTTGTCGTATTTTTTTGTTTTATTAACCGCAAAATCGATTTTGTGATCGCTCTAAGCTTGTTGACACCAGTGCCTACCAATTTAAATTGTATATTACAGCACTGAGGATGGTCACTAAGTGACCGAAAATCGATTCTCCATGCCCTACAAAAATGTAAAACGCTATTCCCTACTGACCTAAAAAACAAGCTTGTAAGAACGCTTATACATCAAATTATAGATTAAACCGATTTTATTCTAGAAGCCCTTCCTCAGGAAGACTCATGGTGCCTTCAACTTGTTATGAATGCCTGTGATCACAGTATCTCTGATGTTTTTAATCATATTTCATCATCATATGCACAGTTACCCTGGCTGAGTGAAGACAAGCGCAATGATTTCCATACCCCCCTGTCTCCCCTATTGTTTTTTGAATGAAAAATGTTACTCATCTCTCTCCTCGAGCTGAAAGCTCCTGTCTGAACGGCATGGCGTAAAGGCCGATTGCCATTAGAGCAAGATCCTTTCTGTCCCACTCCATCGTTCAGCCGCTTTTCCAAGTGCTTCTCAGTAGCAGGAACCAACTTCTGGCATGTCCTCCCACATTATAGCAGAGAACTGAATAACATCTCCAACTTCAGAAGACGGTTAATGATATATCTACTACAGTAACAATAATGAATACCATTGCCCTGTGTTTGCTCGTTACCTTGTACAACACTTTTTCCAAGCTGATCTTCGCCCTCTCGTAGTATTCTTGGCCAATGCAGTCTCCTTAATTTTTCTTTTCCCAGAACTCGCTATATCTATATTTACACCTACGTTGTACACATTTAAATTCTTCTTGTATGTGCCACTGTCATTATTCTTACTGTTATTATTACTATTATCACTATTAGTGGCAGCAGCCATAATACCACAAGTACTGACAGTATTAACTTTAGTGCTTCATAGTTAATATGATTTACCCACACTACCACATCAGACACTCACGTCATTTCAGCACTATTTGTCATATTAAAATAGTTACATCTTATGAAACTATGATGTAAAAAAGATATATTGTATGTAAAACCATAGTCCTATGTAAGAGAGGGCTTGATAGCCCTAATCAGATCACGTTAAATAAATAAATGAATAAATACAGGGGGTCCCTTCTAAGAGTCGTCAGGCACATGTCCTCTGGTGTTTCGATGGATATTTGCAATTACATTTTTGTAATATGTAGCTAGAATCAGCACAGACAAATTCTGCTCAATGGCCATTGCCAATGGAAAGTATTGGTTTGTTTCATGGTACAAAGTGATCTTCGAAACGGAATTGTACATGCTCATTGGACAGAGCAGTACCAAATTTGTCTTGTGCGAAATACGATTTAGTGGTGTGTATTAAGAGAGACAGTAAAACAGAAAGAATAACCAGTACTCCAGCAGCGACTTAGTTGCCACCCTGGCCCATGCTGGCTGCTGTCAGCATGGAGCTGTACTACTCAGTCACTGCTGGAGTTCCACTGATTACTGTCCCTGTCAACACGTACCGATAAAACAAATATCGCACTAGACAAATTTGGGACTGCTCTATGGAATGAGCACGTAAAATTTCACTTTAAAAATAATTTTGTTTGTAATAGGAAACAAATCGACATTTTCCATCTACTCTGGGCGCCCCTGGTAGACATAATTGTAGACATGATGAACAACACTTGTGTGGGCTGACTGCAGCTACACATTGTCAAAACGAAATTGCAAGGTACACAATGGTGGCAACGGAAATGTCGCAGTCTCTCTCGAATACCTGCTCTATAATTGTACCTAAATGAATCTCGTGAGAGGTATGTTGTTTCTCTTCCATAGAATATGATACGAGTTCCCCGAGCATCTCTGTTACACTTTCATATGGGCTATACCAGCCTGTGGCTTCTGCTTCTATTCCCTAAATAAATGATGTAAGTACATTGTGTAATAAAATACGGTTATTAAACAGACCCTAATTATGATAAACAGTGAAAGAAAAAAATTATCACTGTCCACTTTTCTGTCCAGCTTACCCCTGCTGCTCAGCCCTGCCCATCTGCATGATTAGGCCCTGCAAGTCCGATACTGCCAACACAACATGCCTGTCGTGCAGAGCAGCCAAGTAGCAAGTAGGGGGGGGGGGGGGGGGTAGAAAACATTGGTTTGCCCTGTCACACCTCATATGCGAGCTAGGGGGGTCAACCCCTACATTTCTGCTTCTTATATAGCAATCAGAGTATGCACAGAATTTACTTGAAATCAGTCCAGTTGTTTAGGAGGAGATACTGGATATATACATACATACATGCTTTTTTATTTATATACTAACCTTTTCCCTGTGGCATATGCTTTCAACACATTTAATGCACACATTCCTTTCTCCCCACATTCTGTTGGTCCATCTCCAGCTCCCCCTCCCCCCCCCCATCTGCCACTCTCCTCTCTCTCTGTCCATTTACTCCTCCCCCTCCACCCACCCATCTGTATCCTCCTCCCCATAACCACTTTCAGCCCATCTCCTCCTTGTGCACAGTCATCTCCTCCACCTCTCTACCCTACTCCCATCTCCTACTCCCATCTTTCTACAATCTTCTTCTCCCACCTCTAAACATCTACTTCAACCCCTCCCTCTCTCTCTTTGACAATGTCCTCTTTCCTGTTTCTCTGTGTCCATCTCTTCCTGCCCCCTCTAGCTATCTGTCTCATCCTGGCCCTCCATCTATGTCCATATCCTCTTCTCCCTCCCACTATTCACCTCCTTCCATCCCTCACCATATGTATCTTACCTTGTCCCCTCTCCCTGTCCAAATATCTTTGCCCATCTTGGTCTGTCCCTTTCACTTCCTTCCCCCTCTCTGTTCATCCCCTTCGACCCTCCTCTCTATGCATATCCCCTCATGTCCTGTCTTCCCCTATAGTCCCTTCTTGCTTTCCTCTTGCTGTCCATCCACTTGTTCTTATCTATTTCTGCACATTTCATCCTCCCATCTCTTTTCATCGCATCTTCCCACTCTGTATACCCATATCCTCTTTGTTCCAGTCTCTGGCCATCTCCTTCACCGCCTCCCTGACTATCTCTTTCTCCTCTCCTCTCTGCCCCTCTCTTACTCCCTCTCTCTTCTCATCTCCTCTTTATCCCTCTCTGCATACCAGCTCCTCCCCAATCTATCTGTCCAAGTACTCCTGCCCCTCTCTGTCCATTCCCTCCTCCATCCATCTCAACCTTCCCCCACTCATGCCCATCATCAGCATATGCGGCTTTTGCAAAACAGGTTGATAAAGCATGCTGATATTAATCTCACAAATCACTGTTGTACAGTGCAGACTGTTCTGTGGAGTGCAGGTCTGTAGACTGCCCAGCAGTGCAGGTCCATAAGGCAACTGTCACTCAACATGCTTGTTGTGCAGTGCAGCCTACAAAGCAGAAGATGAGAAAACAATCTGCCTATATATCAGCTCCTTTTGGACATAGAAAGTTATAAAACTCTTGGCGCTTGTGCTTATGCTTATGCAGTATGTTGTTCATGTGCCAGATTTGTTGAAATCGATCTAGGGGTTGGAAGGAGATCCTGGACATACTAGTACACACACGTGTGCTGCTTTACACATATTAGACTTTCTAGCTTCGCTTGTGTAAATGTGTCACATGTAATATGCACATTTCATGGTCCATCTGCTCTTCCTCCCTCTCTGTCCACCACCACCTCACATCCCTATAACTTCATATCCTCTAAGCCCACTCCTCTTCCCTTGCCTTTTTCTGTTCATCTCCTGCACCCCCTTTGTACATCACTTCCTCCCCCTCCCTCCCTGTCTTTATATCTTCTTCCCTCTCTCTGCCTATCCATACCCTCCTGCCATCTCTCTCCATCTCCTATCCATCTCAACCTTCTTCCTGGCATGCACATTGACACATGTAGCCCCTGCAAAAATGCTCAATAAAGCTGGCTGGTGCTTATCCCACATCTTGTGCAGCATGACCTGTGTGTCAAGGACTTGAAAACCGCTATTTTACCATGGCTTGTAGGTTGCCATACAAAGCCAGCCGATTAAGCAGGCTGATATGACTCCAACAAAACATGCCTTTTGTGCTGGACAGCCTACATGTGGTGGGATGGGAAACTGTTTTTTGGCACTGAGGTGTAGCCCACCCTGCAAAGCAGGTCGATACTATTAAATCAGAACACACCTGCCCTAAAGAGCAGCCTACATGGCAGGGGCTTAAGTATCTGTAAATATTAGAGCCCCTTGTGTTGATCCTCTCTGGGCAAGAAGTTTGTGTGACCTAATTCAGTCCAGGGGCCTGGGAGAAGTTGTTACATATCCACACATACGCTCAGCTTTATATACATTAAGATGCTTTGCCTAGATATTTATTTATTTCCTCCCTCCAATTGGGCCTGTTTACCTCAAGGTTTCAAGTGAAAATGTATTTGACATAATTGTCTACACCTCCTCCTCCACCTCATCTCAGTGTCCATCTCATACTTCCTCTGTCTCTCTGTCCACCTTGTCCTCCCATATCTGTCTACCTTTTCCTCCTCACTCTATCTGTCCTTTCATCTTCTCCTACCCCCTCTCATCTGCTCCATCCTGTTTTACTGACTAGATCTTCCTTCCCTCTCTATGTGTCCATATTCTCTTCCCCCCCTCTCTGTTCATCTCCTCCAAATGTCCTACCCTTTCTATTTCCCTACTACCCCAAAACACCTGCTACTTCCTTCCTTGTCCCTCTCCCTTTCTGTGTTTTCCTCACCTTCTCTCTGGCCAGTTCCTCCCCCCACCTACTCTATACATAACCTTTTACTTCTCTCTCTAACCATCCCCTCCTCAACCCCTCTCTGTCCACCTTGTCTGCCCCCTCTATATATCCACCTTCTCTATCTTCTCCTCACTCTCTGTCTGTATCCTCAACCACTTAACACTATCCATCACCTGCTCCCTATCACCCTGTTCCTTCCCACCTTCCCCCCACTCTCTGTCCATCCATACCTGCTCTCTCTTTTCAACCCATGTCCTCCTTCGCTCCTTCTCTGTCTATTCCCTTCTCTATCCGTCTTAGCCTTCCCTCAGCCATGTCTACCTGCATGTGTAGCTGCTACTAAACTGATTGATGAAGTAAGCCAATGCAACTCCAACACAGCATGAATGTTGTGTAGGGCACCCTACATGTCAGGATCTTGATAACAGTTTTTTGCATCTGATATATAGGCTGCCATACACAGCAGCAAAGAAGGTATGTCGATACTAATCCCACACAATAAGCCTGCCACGAAGGCCAGCCTACAGTTCAGGGGCTGAAAAACACGTTTTTGCACATTCCTGTTGCACCTAGGAAGTAAAAACCCCACAGTGCTGATACTTGTGAAGTTTGCTGTTTGTGTGCCAAATCTGGCTGAAATGGATACAGAAATTTTGGAGGAGATTCCAGAAATATATACATATACATACACGCCTGCAGGCGAACGTTTCCAGAAGAATATCCAATTTTTATTCTGCCACATTTTTACAAACTAATCTAGTAATTTTAACTGAACACTACTCATCAAATTATCCTGTGGCTGCTAAGGACGCCAAAATAGTCCTGTAATTCCATCTATCCAGCCTGCTTCACACATAATTAATGTGCCCACTAACCAATATAACCAAAAACATTTCATTTGTGATGACGATGCTGCATTAGACTTTTGAAAATGTGGTTTATGTTGTGAAGTGGATTTGAAACAAATTATGACTTCAACGCTTATGAAGAGTCATGTTACTTCATAAAATGGAAAGCTGCTGTGCTTACACAAATGCGCTACTCGCTTTTCTGCAAGGACAACCAAACACAGTTCCACTGCAGTACATGTGGGGAAACAAGGAATGGAAATTCATCTAAAATAAAATAAACAGTATGCATCTGGCACCAAAACAAACAGCCTTTAGTCACAGAGACGGAATTTAGTTATATTTTAAGAAAACAAGAAAATACAAGTAGCTTACGATTACATTCGGAAAATTGTCTTTATAAACAGGTGAGTTATCTTGAGGACCTGTTCTTTTTTTAAAATTTACATTCGATGCTTATCTCTTCACCTGTTTTCGTCTGTTGCTGCAGAATACGTGCGTAGGTATTTAGATAGCGCAGTTGTAGCTAACTAGTAAGAACAATCCCTATCGCATTGCAAGGCAAGCTGACGATGACCTACTCCGCACCTCTTTGACTACTGTCTCCTTTCCGGCGTGGAGAAGTAGTTCCTCGTGTCATCTTAAATAATAAATTGGCACGCAGGATGAAGTGTATTGGTATGAAAACGGTGCAAACATTTACGACAAATTCATTTTCGAAATTTGTTTCCGGCCAGTATTTAACGAAACTGGCACACAAACTGCGCAGATCACTCTTACAATTCATCTAACACTTGCGTAGAAGTTGTACAAGGGAGCTGATGCAACAAGTATTAAGTTCAGTGACATATCGTTCACTTACTCGCTTGTATTCAATTCAGCGTATACTGGACGTTAATCACAGGGATTGTCTTTAACACAAGCACACTGAGTTTGAATTCATGCACCTAAAAAAGAAATACGTTGTCCTCAATACAAATGTTGGTGGGAAGTCCACAGTGCTTTATTAGGCGTGTCGTATTGAAAGTCGTATCCAGTAGCCTCCATCCGACCTTCGAAGTGACTTAACTATGCAGACAGTTATAGGAGGACCTGCGCACTCAAAACACCAACCACATGCCGGTTTGAAAAAATGTTTTTACTTTGTCTAACATTCACTAACCTCAACTCTTTTTAAACAATATGTTTTAGTCCCTTCTTCTCCAAATAAATACATGATTTCGTTATTGTAGTGTCTCTAGAGAAGAACATTTTCGGTTTCGCCAATACGTGGTTATTGTAGTGTCTCTAGAGAAGAACATTTTCGGTTTCGCCAATACGTGCATGATATCCAGACTTTTACGGTAGTGTTGGTTAATCCTATGCAACATTCAGTATTTCAGGACGCCCCCTTGAAGGATTTTACTTCGACGGCAAGGCTGCCACTTTCTCAGCTGCGCTGCCAGTACTCACCGATGTAGTCGAGGTCTGGCTGCGCCATCTTGGGCAGGCGGCTCGACCACGGCTGACACGGCACCGACTCCAGGCCGTCCATGTCGTTCACGCGATCTGCAACACAACATCCACTTCAGCTTTAACCAGTCACCAGTGTTGTACGTATACAATGATATGTATGACATCATATTCTGAAATGACAAAAATTTTCCTTCAATAATGATATTCGAGGTTTGGAACTTTAGATGTGGCAAGTATTTATTTACATCTCGTACAAAATAGATTCGTGTTTCTAAGTTTTACTGACCTTCAGAGTAGTCACCAGCGCCCCTCCCACTCCCCCCAAATTCTATAAGTCCCTCTAGATCCTCGAGCACCATGCACTCCGCCTCGCCTTCTGTATACGCTTCCCATCCCCCTTGCAGATCCTCTATGACCTCATTCCTTTCCCCCATCTGCTCCTATTCCTCGAACACATCCGCATAGTCTACACCTCCCGCCGCGTTGATCCCCCTCACTCCCTGGTTGCTCCTCTCCTCTCCCATCCCTGACCCCTGACGCACCTTCACTATTGTGTCACCCCCTACCCTCAATCTCTACACCCTTCATCTCTTTTCCCAAGGTGGCTTCCGTCAACTCCTCCTCCCAGATAATGCCCTCTCTCCTTCCATTTATCCTCACCCCCCCCCCTTTACTCCACACCTAACCTCTCCCTGCCTCCCTTCACCGCCCCCCCCCCCCAAAGTCCTCTGCCTTTCCCCACTCCCTTTCGTGTCTGCCCAGCACCCTCCCCCCCTCTTATAGGTTCTTGTCCTCCATTGGCTCCTTTACCCCTCCCCCCTTCGTTTTTCCTCTCCTTCCCCCCTTTTTCTTTCCCATCATCTGTCCAGGATTCCCCGTCTGCCCTCGGCTGTGGTATGTCATATTTGCCAACTTTTTAGTGCAGTGTTCAAGAGAATGTTCAGTGTTGTTCATCTTTCCATAGTGTTGCGAGCAGAAATCATGCTGTCGCTGAGTGTGAATTTTATGACTCTTGCGAACAGAAACCAGACTGTTGCCGTGTTTTTTAATTGTCTGTCTATTATTTTACCTGTCTGCTTCATCTGTATGTTATTAGCATCATCAACCCTTTGTTCTATGTTTGAAGTTCCACGATTTTCCGCCATGTTACCATTTAAGTCTCCGATTTTATCGCCCGTTTTTATTATTTATTATCTTCATTTTTTAAAAACAAATTCTGTAGACTGAAGAGCGGGACACTAAGCTCCTGCAGTCCGCTCCCTTCGGGGAGGGGGGGGGGGAGGGGGAATCGAAACTCCATAAATAAAAAAAATAGTCACCAGCATTGTGTATAGCCCGTTGCCAGCTATGTGGAAGTCATAGGATACTCTTAGCAGTGCCAGTTGTGGACAGTTCGAGCAGCGCGGTCTATTGCCCGACGAATTTGTAGCACTTCTGAAGCGAGTGCCGTGAAGTGTTTCCTTCAGTTTAGAAACCGAGTTGAACTCAGGAGGGCTTAAGTCAGTGTAGTGCAGTAGGTGGTATAGCAGTTTGCAGCCCCATCAGCCAAACAAGTCAGTAACGGCTTGCACTGTACGTGCTGGAGCATTGCCCTGCAAAATGATGGTCAGGTCCTGCAGAAAGTGTCATCACTTCTGTCTCTATGCTGTTCATTTTTGGGACACAACCTACGACCAGCTTAGAGACTGAGGTTGTGACACTTTCTGCAGGACCTGACCATCATTTTGCAGGACAGTACTGAAGCACGTACAGTGCAAACCGTTACTGATTTGTTTGGCACATGGGGCTACTAAGTGCTATACCACCTACTGCATTCCCCTGACTTTAACCCTCGTGAGGTCAACTCGATTTCTAAACTGAAGGAAACACTTCACGGCATTTGCTTCAGAACTGCTACAAATCCGTCGGGCGATAGACCACGACGCTCGAACTGTCAACGCAACTGGCACTGCTAAGAGTATCCTACGACTTCCAAATCGCTGGCAATGGGTTATACACAATGCTGGTGACTGCTTTGGAGGTCAGTAAAACTTAGAAACACGTATCTGTTTTGTACAAGCTGTAAATAATAGTTGCCACTATTAAAGTTCCAACTCTCGTATTAAATCAGTAGAACGTTATTAACACTGGAATCATATTGGGAATTTGCTAAGGCTATTTCCTATGTGCAGCATGATATCCTGAAGCAAATTTTTTGAACAGTAAATACAGCAGGTTAATAGTTCTTACCTGTACCACAGAATATAATGTGTACCGGTTTCCTATCGGCCACGTATCAAAAGACACGCAGAAACAAAGTTGATTTCTGAACCACAGTGTTACATGCTGGGTCCCGTGTTGTATCTGGTATACAGGGGGAATCACCTAAACTTGGACCACAAATATTGCGGAAATGTAAAGTGTTACTGATGTGCGGTTTTCACAGAATGGATTAGACACCAGGGGCTCGTACTGTCAGCCAATCAATAGATTGTAGTAATTCTTATAAAATACATTTTTGTGCAAAAATACGCTTTTTTTAAACGGAACAATGCCTATTGACATTAACAGTCAAAGTATAGTAAATCAGAATGTCAGTGGTGTTTATTGTAGAATTCTAGTGCAACTCGTTTACGAAATTTCATATTTTGACAAGTTTCCACTCCGACACTTGTTTGTGCAGAAAAAACCGACATACTTATGGTGGACGGAGAGCTTAGGATGATTGCAGTTAGTTCTTGTACGTGTGTATGTGGCAACGTCAACCACCTCAACAATTATTTATCAACCTCTTCAATCATTTACATGAAAGTACTACTGTAATACCTAGACAACGTAACAGAAGGAAACAAATAAATACGGAACAGAGGGAAATTAATGTTCTTGCTGCTTTTGAAGTTGGTCCGCACGTTAGCTCCCGCGCAAACGCACATGGAAGTGGCATGAGTCAGGAAAGTGTCCCACGCATTCTCGATCGACATAGGTTCCATACCTATCACATTTCTCTCCACTAAGAGCTGCGTGGAAACGACAATGAGAATCGTGTTAATTTTTGTACATGGCGATTAAGACGGGATATTCCAGATGTATCATGTATCTTGTTTAGTGATGAAGCCACATTTACTAATCATGGTCAGGTAAGCCGCCAAAACATGCAGTATTGATCTGTTGACAATCCCCGTTAGCGCCGTCAGGTGGAACGTCAGCGTCCAAGGAGTGCAAATGTGTGGTGTGGGATAGTGGACCATCAGCTCGTAGGCCCGGAACACTGAACACGCACATGTATCACAGCGTCCTAACAGACCATCTTCCACGGATTCTAAAGGACGATCCAGTGCAGACCAGGGGGAACGTTTGGTAACACTGCGCACGAAGTACTACAGCATGTCTTCACCAGTTTTTCCAAATGGTTGGACTGGATGAAGAAGACCTGCACCTTGGCCGGCCATTCCCACCAGATTTGACGCCTCTATACTTTCTACAGTGGGAAAAACTGAAAGACGCTGTATAAAAGGACATACTAACTTCTCCAGACGATATCAACGACGTATGAGAATTACTGCAGCCTGCTCTGACTTCTAAGCTGAAACGCTAGCAGTCTTTTCATAACACACTGGAAGTGTGCGCTGCCGCTGCCGGTGGTCATTTTGAACACAACCCGTGATGGTCAGTTGCCTCGTTACGGGTTAGTGTGTGCTACAGCAGACACCGGACAAGTGTCGGTGTGACAACTTCTCCATATACGATACCTGGCAAACGACTGGCACTACAATCCTGCAGCAGACACCACTCACATTATAATTTACACTGATTTTAGTTTGTTAATGTCAGTAGGCATTGTTCCATATATTAAAGTGTAAGGTTGCACAAAACCGAGCGAGGTGGCGCCGTGGTTAGACACTGGACTCGCATTCGGGAGGACGACGGTTCAATCCCGCGTCCGCCCATCCTGATCTAGGTTTTCCGTGATTTCCCTAAATCGCTCCAGGCAAATGCCGGGATGGTTCCTTTGAAAGGGCACGGCCGACTTCCTTGCCCGTCCTTCCCTAATCCGATGAGACCGATGACCTCGCTGTCTGGTCTCCTTCCCCAGAGAACGCACACACACGTTCGCACAAAAATACACTTTCTAAGTATTTTTTGATTGGGTAACAATACGAGACCCTGACTGCCAATCCACGCGACCTATATAACGATGACCTTCTGCTTTATTGTCAGATGATACAAATTTTATCCTTTCTGCAGATGATGGACATATGAAAATAAACCGTAGGTCCAGTCCTCTTAACGAGGTGGTTCAAAATATTAACTGACAGTTGTAGGTAAATGGATTCTCACTACATCTTACCAAGACTCGGTACATGCAGTTCACTACGTGTTATAAAACTCTAGAAGCTACATGAAAGTCTACTCAAACACTGAAATACAAAACGAGATACTATTATATTTTTTGGGATGCCAGGAAGGTCACATTCCAACTAGAAGAATTATTGAACCTGCTTACTTAATCTGCATTTACCGTACACAGTTTTCTTGTTGTAAGTGACTGATGATGACGGAGCTAATTCATGCAGCATAATGCTGTTCACTAATGAGAAATTAATAATTTTTTGAGGATGTTTTCATAACAGAGAGAAACATCGCTTAAGAATTATAATGATGTTAAGTTAGACTTATTAGACTATAATATAATGAATATTAGCAATAATACTGTACTGTCTCATAGTGTTAAGTCATTTCTTTTTATTTTACAACGAAAAAGAGTCACTTTTTGACGTTTTCTTTGGCGCCTCATAGACCCACTTCTCGTTATTGATGCACTGCCACCGATGAGGTGCATTCTTTGAAAGCCCAAAGTATATGGGTAAGACAACGGTTAAGCTGACAGTTACATTATCTCATTCCAGATTGCCTCGAAACGGTGACTTTCTGTAGCTCTCTGTTAAGTGAAGACGTAAAAATGTCCAGAATAACACATTGGTGATTTCAGTACATTTCAGTCTAGAATTTTTATATCTTGAATGTACGTTTTTGAGTTTCCAGTTAAGTTGACGATCTCATTAGCATACAGTTTTCGACAGCCCTTCTTTTTCAGATCTTGCGAGTTGTGGTCTTACGTGTAGACCTGCTCGCTGGCTGGGCTCCTGCTAGATCGCTGCTTATTAGCGGAGTTTGATTCTAGGAGGCTGCTATGTCGTTAGACGCAGACTTCTCTTTTGTGCCCCCCTTTCGTTATTCCACTGACGTCAATTGTATAGTTTATTTGCACCTCGTTCAGATTGCACTATGTAGCTGTAAAGCTGTAGATACAGGCATTCCTGATTTAAACTACATAATTGTAAATGTTTCTTTAGTCTGTAGGCTGGTCCATAGATACTGAAACATTATTCTAAAAAGCTATTCTGAGTGAAAGTGAATTACAGGATCAACTGAATAGAATGAAGTCTAATGAGTACAGAATCTGGACTGAGAGAAAATCGAAGAAAGACGAAAGTAAAGAGACGTAGCAGGAATAGCAACAGCAAGGAACTGATTCAT
Source organism: Schistocerca americana (assembly GCF_021461395.2). Lineage (NCBI taxonomy): Eukaryota > Metazoa > Arthropoda > Insecta > Orthoptera > Acrididae > Schistocerca > Schistocerca americana. The sequence goes on along the minus strand of NC_060122.1, from coordinate 108,020,810 downwards.
AATCACGAAGCAGATGAAGTGAAGGAATTCTGCTACCTAGGCAACAAAATAACCAATGACGAACGGAGCTCGGCGGACATCAAAAGCAGACTAACACTGACAGAAAGGGCATTCCTGGCCAAGATACGTCTACTAGTATCGAACATAGGCCTTAACTTGAGGACTAAAATTACTGAGAATATATGTTTGGAGCACAGCATTGCATGTTAGTAAATTCGGACTGTGTAAAAATCGCAACACAAGAGAATCGAAACATTTGAGATGTGGCTCTACAGAAGACTGTTGAAAATTATGTGGACTGGTAAGGTGAGGAATGAGGAGGTTCCTTGCAGAATCGGAGAGGAAGGAAATGTAGAAAACAGTGACAAGGAGAAGGGACTGGATAATAGGACATCCGTTAAGACGTTAGCGAGTGACTTCGATGGTAGTGGAGGGAGCTGTAGAGGGCAAAAACTGTAGAGGAAGACAGATATTGGAATAGATTGAGCAAATAATTGAGGACGTAGGTTGCAAGTGCTACTCTGAGATGAAGAAGTTGGCACAGGAGAGGAATTCGTGGCGGGCTGCATCAAACCAGTCAATAGACTGACTGAAAAAAAAAAAAAGTAATTTATGTCTTCTACTTAACAGCGGTCGGAAATCTAATCTTAAAAGTTGACTTTTTTAAGTTTTTTATGAAGGCATTCGAAAATGGCCAGCCCGTGACGTGCCCTTGCTAAGACCTCAGTTGTTACATTTAGGTAAATATTAATTTTAAAAAATGGGTAGCAATCTTCCCAAGATTGCCAACTAACACTTGACAAAGCGTAACTGTCCTGCATTAGACGTTGCCTTCGCTGTAAACGTTCGCCTGTTTAATTATTCAAAGGGCCTCGTACGTGACCCATCGCAGTTGGACAGATAGTTGGCGGCGCCGTGTTCGCAGTCGATGACATTTGTGAGTCGGGGTAACGAGAGCTGCCGTGAGGGCTGCCTACGAACAAGGGGCGCGGCGTCACGCGAACAGCGCGTTATGCGCTGTGGTGAACCTGCAGAGCCGCGCAGTGGCGGGGCGGTGCGATGCGGCGCTCCTGCAGGCGCCTGCGGCCGCGTCACACACACACACACACACACACACACACAAACACAAAGCGAGATACAAAAGAGCTGCCGTGCCGCGCTGGTAGCCACCGGCACTATTCGTCACGCAACAAACGTTCCCGCATTCGCGCTCGAAATACAACCGAAGGCCTGTTTACCGCCAGCAGGTAACGGCTTTGCACGCATGCCATGGCGTCCAGATGGTTTGGAGAGGCACAATGCGGTAGCAGAAATATGTCTGCGTGTCGAGTCATTTCGTTTGAGAACTGTTTTTTTTATCAGCATGTGGCCAGGAAAAAAAAGTAAACCTAGTCAGGAAGCTGGTTGAACGAGTACGTACTGTGCATCAAATTTTGTGTCCGTAGACTGACAAAATCTTAGGCACGTCATTGCAATGAAATACATCGATGCTAAGCCGACGGCGAAAAATTTTTTTTTGAAAATTTAAAATGCTGTCATAATGCGCTCATTAAAAGGTCTAATCTTACGTTAAGGATTTAACAAAATGAAATGTTGCTTTCTGGATAATTCATAAAATACCCCTCAAACGTTTAATTAATGGCAAAAGACATTCAGATTAGATGTTCTCTGTGTAAATAAATCTGCAAGTAAGGAGAAAAGGTCATAATTTAAAACAAAAATGTATTTTTTTATACTGTTCGTATAAAGAATGTTCCACAGAAACGTTTATCTATCGAAAAATGTTATGAGACACTCTGCAAAGCAAGTTTTAGGCAGTCACAATAATTCGTTTCGCCTGTATATAAGCAGGAGCTGTTATCCTTCTCGGACTCTCTCCCCCGTTTTTGATTGCTGTCTCATGAAAAGTATATGTCGCTATCGTATCTGTAGCTTTTCGTTAAACAATAAGGTTAATTTAATGATAACAGCCAAGTTTGAATCAAGAAACCTACTTTGCTCTTCCATTAACGCCACAACTGAATTTACGAGGGATGCCCAGAAAGTAATGCACCGCATTTTTTTTCTCAGCCGAAATAATGCTACGAATGCGAAACGTTACGTATGTTTTATGTATTTAGTGAGCGCGTCAAGTTTCCGTCACTTCCTACTGATAGCGTAGCTGCAGGACGGTTTCAAAATCGCGTCTATAGGTGATGTACGTTACAAGCAATATGCCGCCATTGAATTTCTCACTGCAGAGAAAGAAAGTGTGGGGAATGTTCACAAACGCTTGTGCAATGTCTATGGAGCATCTGCTGTCGACAGAAGTACAGTTAGTCGCTGAGCACGGAGGGTGAGGTCATCGAAAGGCGGTTCGGCAGAGCTCCACGATTTGCAGCGGTTGGGGAGACCATCCACAATGTGACCCACGAACCACTCTGATGGATCTACGCCGAATGACCGTTGAGGTGTGGGACAATCTGGGCCAACAGTGCCTTGAACTTGTGGATCGTATGCCACTACAAATACAGGCATGCATCAATGCAAGAGGTTGTGGTTCTGGGTATTAAGGGTACAACCACTACCGCGGAAGGTCTCGCTATATGTTGGTACAGCATGCAATGTGTGGTTTCAATGACCAATAAAAAGGGTGGAAATGATGTTTATGTTGATCTCTACTCCAATTTTCTGTACAGGTTCCGGAACTCTCAGAACCGAGGTGATGCCAAAGTTTTTTTGTTGTGTGTAGTACATTTTTTAAACGTCAGTGATATTATGAAAATTACGCAAGTACAGAGCTACTAGAAATGATTCATTCGTTTTCAAAGTTGCATTTTTTTCTAAAATATTGCATGTACAACGGTGCTAATTGCCAAGTTAGCGAGTGTGCATTGCGCCCATCAGTTGGCGTTACGCTTGGGCTGCATTGAAAAACTGACCATAAAGCTAGAAAAGAGTTTTTGTGTGTTGGAATGTGGAGATGTGTATATGTTACGGCAGTGCAGTGCGCATTCGGAATGAAATATGAACAAGAACCGCACATATAAACAGAGCGTTGTGCGTTGGTAACGACAATTTATGGAAATTGGTTGTATGGTACCTGAAGAAAACTTCACTAGTCAAGATCACTAAAAAGCATTTTACTGGGTGACCGGTTTCGACAGAACCATGCTGCAATCATCGGATGTTATGCTGTAATATTTTAAAGCATAGGAACAGATGATAACAGCATAACTCTGTCAAAATGGGTCATCCGATAAAATGATTTTTCAATGCTATTGGCTTTTGAAGTTATCTTCAGTTTTCATACATTGCAGACGGCCCCCATACTGACAGTGTCAGAAATATATAACACTGGTTGTCTACAAGCACCAGTCGCACATTATGCCAGATGCAACCGAGGAGAGGCTGATGGAAACTTTCGTACGCAGCCCTAAATCATCAAAGGTCTGCGCAAGCTGCGAACTGTAGCAAACTGTGCGCAAGGTTTTGCGACGGCGGTTACATTTCAAATCACACCGTCTGCTGCTCGTGCAACAATTAAAACCACGAGATTATGGCCGATTGCTAAAATTTTGCATTACAATGTAGGAAGTACTTGAGGATGAACATTTCGCCTCCAAGCTGATATTCAGCGGCGAAGCCACCTTACATTCAGCTGGAAAGGTTATCCGCCACAGTGAGACAGTGTCTGACACTGAACATCTTGACGCGTGAACAAGATTTGTCTAAGGTTAAATTTTTCCGTGCAGTGTCACAGACGAAAATGTATGGGCCGTTTTTCTACTGTGAGAACACTGCATTTGGGTACCTCCTACCTGATTCCGAGAATTTAATCATCCAACAAGACGAGAACCCCTCATTGTAGCATCTATCTTCGTCGCTACCTAAACGATGAACTTGCGCATCGTTGGATTGGTCGTAATGGTGACGGTGATAAGGCTGTTCTCCCCTGGCCGCCCCCGGTCGTCTCACCGAACACCTTGCGACTTTTTCTTCACTGCCGAGAACGCTGGAACGGCTCAGAAAACTCATCAACGCTACTGTGAGACATTCACAGGGAGTTACTGAAAAAGGTATGGAACGACTGTCGTTTTTACCTGTGTCGTGTGAAGAGAGCGGCACTCATACAACATTCATAAAGTACAAAATGCAAACTTTGTGTTGTGTGAAGCCATGCTGCTCTTACATTTCAGTAAGATAATGGCCGCTCACATACGGCGATGGTTTCTAATGCTTGTCTTCGTGCTTGCCAAAATGTACCTAGGCCAGCTAGGTAGTCGGACCTCTCCTAAGCTGAGAGCAAAATTTTGTACATGGCTGCACGTTCAGAGACCGTGAATAGTTACAATTGTAAGAAAAACAACCCTCGGTCACCATTTTTATCAAATTAACCTGGTTTCAACACTGCTAGGAGTGTCTTCTTCAGAATTTAAAACAAAGAATGGTCTATATTCTATAACATGGTCACAGAATAATGACTAAAAACGTATGATAGGGTATAAGTACGGAATGATCATACTTATGCCCTATGATACGCTTGCATATCATGTTATAGAATATAGACCATTCTTTGTTTTAAATTCTGAAGAAGACATTCCTAGCACTGTTGAAACCAGGTTAATTTGTTAGAAATATTGATCGAGGGCTGTTTTTCTTTCGATTGTAAGCTGAGAGCGTTTGGACCATTATGGGCAGGGTCCTCCAACCACCTCAGGATTTTGACGATCTGACGCGGCAATTGGACAGAATATGGCGCGACGTCCCACAGCAAGACATCCGACAAATCAGTCAGTGGCGAGACAAATAGCTGTTTGCATAAGGGCCAGAGACGGACCCACGTGTTATTGATTTTCTCAGTTAGTGAAGATCTTTCTCTTGAATACATCATACAATTTTTCTAAAATTGTAATGATTTGTTTGCCTGTTCGTGTACTTCACATTTACCGATTTCCGTCCCATTCTGAAAATTCGTTTATGGCGTGTCGTTTCCTTGTCGAAAGCTCGTTTTACACAAACGACTTCCTGGTCAAATTCTACTACTCGAAGTGCGTGCGCCTTTAGTGCCTTCGTTTCAATTAGCGACCAACCACGATGCGAGTACGTCTGTGACGTCAGTGATCTATTCAGGGTGATTTTTTTCCACCGTGTAAAACTCTAGGGTTGATCGATGGGAGGATACGGAACTTACGAACGGAAATGCGTGGTTCCATGCCTGAGGCCATTTATTCAATCAAAAATTGTTACAGAGACTTAGGTCTAATACGTGCTGTACTATGCAGCAACATTTACAGTATGTGTTGAAAATGATTTACAAGTGCTTCACCGTTTGTGTGTACGCGCCGTAGCATGTTCTGTCTCACATGTTCACATCAGCCAGGTTGCATCCGAACATGCCAAAGGTAGCGTGAATACGTTGTTTCAATGTCTCCACATCTGGAATGGGCTCTGCATACATGATACTTTTTACATGGCCTCCTAACCAGAAATCGCACGGATTGAGCACCGGTGAACGAGCAGGCCATGCAAATGGACCCCTGGTCCGATCCATCGACTAGGGAATACATGATTGAGATGCGTCCACACGTTAACGGCGAAGTAGGCCGGGTCGCCGTATGTAGCAGCAACATAACCCTTCGAATCATCAATGGCACTTCCTCCAGGAGCTGAGCCAAAGTTACCCACAAGAATCGCCTATAGTTCCGGCTGTTAGGCGACGTGGAAGAAAGACTGGTCCCAAAATACGGTCGCCGATTATCACGGCCCACAAATTCTGGCTGCACCGATCCTGATGATTTGCTATCAGTTCTGCGTACTGTCACACAGATGAATGTTACCAGAATTGAAGATACCACTACGCGTAAAGATGGCCTCATCTGTGAATAGGATGAACGGCAAAAATCCTAGAATCGTGGTTTTCTGGTGGAGAAACCAGTGACAAAACAACTCCAGGTGTGAAAAGTCTGTCGCTAGTAAGCCCTGGATGCGCTATAGCCGTAAGGATAGTGACAATATTCATGGATAATATTCCACACGGTCGTCTGGCTTACCCTGTATTGGCGGGCCAACTGCCTGGAACTGACACGGCATTCGCCTTCCACATTTTTCTCGAAGTCTGGTGTCCGAACATTTCGGGTACGCCCTTCGTGATTTCCTGCTTCCTGAAAGGATCCTGTCTCAGACAAAAGGCGAAACACTGTTGGAAACGTTGAATGCTGTGGTTGTTCTCGGCAGAGATAGGTCTGCTGATAAAACATAGCTGCGCGCAGCCCGTTGCCATATGCCTTTCCGTGTCGGAAAACTCTCGATTCGAATACGGAACCATTGTGTACAACGCTGTATCACATACACTGCAAGGTGAGTCAGCGAGATAAGTGTAGCGGACGCAACATTAAAAATTATTGTGGCAGTAGAGAACGCTAGGGCTTGACGCATGGGGAACAGTGCCCCCTTTGGAAGGAAACCATGCATACTAGCGTGTTAGACCGCAGTCTCTGTAACAATGAATAAATTGTCTCTAGCATGGAAACCATACGTTTCCGGACATACGCTCGTTGGACCTTTTTTATTCCGTACCCTCTCATTGATCAGCCATAGAGTTTGTACACGGTGGCAAAAAGATTGTGCCGATAGTGGAGTTCTAAACTTCCGAGTATGCTGCACGCTGGGCACGCATAAAGACAAGGCACTACGGAGGAGTCTGCTAACATCGGAAGTTATAACCTATAGTGGTCGAGCTCATTCCTATTAAAGAAATAGATTTTGTGCTCTCGCGTCTTCTTAATCTTTACTGTGTTGTTTGCTTTGATTTTGTGGAAGACTGAAAAGTTACAGAGGGTCCTGGTATCTTTTGTATTAGTGTCCTACAGAAGAGACGACTTATCTGAAAGCAAAAAGTATTTACGTTTTACAGAGAAAAAAGACAAGGCTATCCATAAATCAGAACGTGAACAGATAAACACGTTTTAATGAAAATTATTTCAACAGCGAAAATTTATCGTCGTTATTTGCCACCTAACAAGAGAACAAGATATAAGGGGTAAAGCAGAAAGGCACTATTTACTGCGTTGTACATATTGCCTGATGTGTTTGCAAGCATACACTTTCTCGAGAAAGTAAATGTATATGTTCCGAAATGCTCCAATAACACTTCTCCTATTCTTTCAGTTCTCAGGAGAATGATCAATTTACAGTACGCCCTTTGACAAGAACTTCCACTATGAATTCCGCTTTTGTTGTTAATAAATTCTATTGTCATGCCATGTTCCTACATTTTCCTACTACATTTCGAATACTCCGTAAAATGGGTAGTCCCTCATAGCCTCACTTTCACCACTCAGACCAGAGATGGCTCTCACAACATCGGTAATTTTGGCGCTGAGGTCTAAACGGAAACGACCACTCAAAACAGCCGGGACTCAGTAAGAGAGTAAAACGCCATGGGCTCTGGAGCAGACGCACCTGTCTCGAGTAATCAATTCAGACAAGAAATTCGATTATGTAAAAGGGGCTTTAGAGTGTATTTTTCACTAATTTCAACTTGGTGCCACTGGCTATTCCTGAGGAAAAGGGATCTTAACATTCGGACAAACGGACGGACAACGAACTTGAATCCCCTTGAAAATTGTGACTTATCTAGGTTAGCGAGCCAGATATTTTCATTTCTTACGTTTCATTTCTTGCCTTCTACTGTCGGATAATCATTGTGCATGTTTTAAAACAATGTCTTCTTTACGATATATGGCAAGGGAGTATGGGAGAAATCGACCGGTCTAATAACGCGTTTTTGATTAGCGTAAATCACAAAGGCACGTTGCAGCTGCGTCTCCGTAAATCACACTTGCTCACTTACAATGTAAGATCATGGTAGTTTTTTTTTTTTTAAAAAACGTTAGGGTAGGCTACAGTCGACTAATTGTATTGGAAGATACAAGGGGTTTCAGAAGTTATGGTAAATATTCATGGATACAACAGGAATGAAAATTCGAAACAAAAAAGTCAAATAAACACGGGTTCTAAAACGCATATCTTAAGAGCTGTGAGCAATTCTTGATCTTATATACTGTTAAACAAATCGCTTCTACTGCTAGCTCTTTGCTTTCCATATTCTAGGAAGTGGTAGTATGGACCAAAACAAGAAAAAATGTCCAGTAAACATGTGCTCTAAAATGAATACCTTAAAAATTTACGAGCACTTTTTCATTACAAGAGTTTTGTATCAGATTGAAACACCCTGTAGAACACCCATGGACACTCAAGATAGAACTTCTTAAATCCTCCAACAATTGCGTGAAGTTTTTATTACGAATCTGTAATGGGTATGTGGTCCTAGGAAATGACCATGAAGACACTGCGAACACCTTGAAACTCTGGGAGTATTGGGGGTGATATGCCGGTTTAAAGAACTGAGGAAGATAGCTCTCTGGGCCTTCGTCACCTCAATTCTCCAACTTCCTGCTTCCACACGGTGCCCCTGTCAAACCGAGCGACTCAGTTATAGGTTGGGTAAAAAACCTCAGAGGAAACTAAACTAATGAGCTGAATAACTTTGGAGGGCTGTGGAAGAACACTGGAAACCACCACTGAAATTATCCCTAGAAAACCCCAAGACACTACTCAACTCAAAATGTTCTCGAGTTTTAAGTTCCCCATTAGATTCTCCCGGGAGGGGTATCAGGTTGAGAGATGCTTCACGAAGAGTAGGCTGCTGCGAGTGGAAATATTGTTTAGGAAGACTGAGTGTAAGATACATCTGTCAAGGAAAACTGGACCTACTCAACAGAGGAATGGAGACAGTTGGCTATTAAATATTGCATTTTCGGGCAGCAACAACGTTATATTATGTGGCAGGTGTCATTAGAGCACAGTTAATAAAGTAATTTCTTGAAATAATGGATAAACTAGGCACTCATTTTTTCGTGTTTCCCACGCAGGTCTCGTTGTGATCTCATGGCTCAATCGTCGAAAATCTAGGTGGTGACGATTCCAAGCTCGGATGCAAAGAGGCCTAGGTGTTATTCTGCGATATTCAAAAGTTTTATAGATGTGCTTCATAAACCATTCTTGAAGATTAAACTTTTGCAACTTAGCACAATGGTGATGTAAAAAAAGTAATCAGCACTCCGAATTTAAGTTACACTTCTTTTTTATTATTTTTGTTGCAATATCACTTCACAATATTAAACATACTTGAAAATATCTTCTTCACTGTTAAAGTTCACATTTTATAAACTGACAACAATTTGCCTCTTTTCAACATGACGACCAAGACTTGACTGTCTAATAACCGCTTACGAGCCCAAAAATCAGAGTTACGAGTACGTCAAAGATCATAGTGACAAAGAAAGAATTCACATAAGAATAATATCATTGCAATATCAACATATCGATGTATCAAAGTACCTCTACATTAATGAAATCAAATCTGAATGTTGTCTCAGAAATATGTTAACTACTTTACAGAAACACAGTAGAATATTGCTGGTATCGAGAAGTTGAGGTGAGGTGCCGTAATGATTACGTAATTTAAATCCCATTACAAGGGGAATGTCGGGAATCATGCTGACATGCAGGAGGTAGGCTGGCGACTGTCCTCGCCTCGCTTAAGAATGGACACGTTGTGAAAAACCTGGAGGACAGTGAGAACCCATGCTGGTAACTGTGGACCCCTGCAGGGACTTAGAAAAAGCACAGGCACAAAAGCGTCAAGAATGCACACGCCGAGATGTGTGAATATTTTAGCTGGCAGCAACCATTTTACCTGCCTCAAAGAAAGCGAGAACGTGTCCCACATGCACTGGGATGAAGCGTAGACACAACAGCCAAGAATTCGCACAGGGAAGTGTGTGCAACTAAAAAACCGCAGAAGATGTCAGCCTGCTTAAAAGAAAATTAAATAAAAAGTAAAAAAAAAATATATTTTCTGGACAGTAAGGAAGCAGCTTATACATCACGAACGCTAGCAGATTCTTAGATGATGCACAAACATGAGACTATCCAGGCCTCCTTCAGAGGTGGCAGTTGCAAAGAAGTTTTGTGTTTCTGCTTTCACAGCAACTTACAAGGGAAACTCCCCAGTGTAGCCCCGTCAGATTTAGTGATAAGGTGGCCCAGTCAAAAAATGAACACAGATCAACCATAAAAACAGGAAGAAAGTGTGTTGAACTGTAAAAAAAGAAGCAAAATAGATACAGTGTACGATCCGACTTGTGCAACATCGAGCGAATCTCAAGAACCTCGACTTCGTGTGTGTGTGGTCATGGTTGCGGACTCCAGAGGGAGAAATCCGTGTTCGATTCTGAATGGCGCCCCATTTTTTTTCTCACAAAATTATGAACTGTCCGTCCGATCACTGACGTGTCTGATCACTGTATTCAAGTCTGTGTCTGTGTTGTGCTGTAACATCCCTTTGCAACAGTGAGATGTAAGGATGGGGATTCCTATTTGTTCTACACAAGTACCTCGTATTGTGACTCTAGCGTTCCGTTTTGGAAGCTGTGACTTAAGATAAACTCTTCTGCGAGAGAAGAGCATCTGTGAAGTTTGGAAGGTAGGAGACGAGGTGCTGGAATAATTGAAGCTGTGAGGACCGCCAGTGAGTCGTGCTTGGCTAGCTCAGACGGTAGAGCACTTGCTCGCGAAAAGCAAAGGTCCTGAGTTCGAGCCTCGGTCCGGCACACAGTTTTAATCCGCCAGGAAGTTTCGAAAATTATGCCTTCTACGCCTTTTACTTCATGACTTATAGGGGGAGAAACAATGGTGTTGCGTAGTTTCTATGTTCAGTTATCTGGCTCTCCTGTTGCAGCCACGAAATCTAGAGATCATTGTCACTTGGTAGAAAGGCAAAGTCCAACCTTGATAATGTTTTAAGAGCAGAGACATAAGTTTGGGATGTATAGATGTGTGACATGTACCAGAAAAAGGCGAAACGGCATAGAATAGACGCCTTTGAAATGTGTTGCTGGAGCAAACTCCGTAGAGTTGTGTGTACCGCATAGAGAATGAGTAGGTCAGTACTACAGCGTATAAAACCAGACTGCTCCTTGGTAGGTCTGATACTGAAACAAAACTGACCTATTTTGGGACACTATGTGAAGATGCTATACGAAGTTGACAGGAAGTGCAAAATGGCTAAGCAGGAATGGATAGGACAAACATAAAGATGTAGGAGCATATATCTCTAGGGGTAAGATAGATATTGACTACCGGAAAATTAAAGAGCCCTTTGGAGAAAAGAGAACCAACTGTATGAATATCAAGAGATCAGATGGCAAACCAGTCCTAAGCAAAGAAGGGAAAGGAGAAAGGTGGAAGGAATATGTAGAGGGTCTGTGCAAGGGAGATGTACTTGAGGCCCATGATATGGAAAGGGGAGAGAACGTAGATGAAGATGAAGTGGGAGATATGATACTGCGACAAGAATTTGACACAGCTCTGAGAAACTTAAGTCGAAACAACGCTCTGGGAGTGGACAACATTTCGCTAGACCTACTGATAGCCTTGGGAGAGCCAACCCTGACAAAAATCTTCCATTGGGTGAGCAAGATGTATGAGACAGGCGAAATACCGCCAGACTTTAAGGAGAATATAATAATCCAAATTCCAAAGAAAGCAGCGGCTGACACGTGTGAAAATTACCGAACTATCAGTTTAATTAGTCACGGCTGCAAAATACTAATATGAATCCTGTACAGAAGAATGGAGGAACTGGCAGAAGCCAGTTTGGATTCCGGAGAAATGTAGCAACGCGCAAGGCAACACTGACCCTACAACTTCCCATAGAACATAGGTTAAGGAAAGGCAATCTTACGTTTACAACATTTGTAGACTTAGAGGAACCTTTTGACAATGTTGACCGTAATACTTTCTTTCAAATTCTAAAAGTGGCAATGACCAAATACACTGAGCGGAAGGCTATTTACAATTTGTAAAGGAACCAAATGGCAGTCATAAGAGTCGAAGGGTACGAAAGAGAACAGTGATTGAGAAGGGGATGAGACAGGGTGGTAGCCTATCCTCAATGTTATTCCATTTGTACATTGAGCAAGCAATAAAGAAAACCAAAGAAAAATTTGGAGTTGGAATTGAAATAAAAACTTTGAGGTAATTCTGTCAGAGATAGCAAATGGCTTGGAAGAGCAGTTGAACGGAATGGATAGCATCTGGAAAGGAGAATATCAGATAAACAGCAACAAAAGCAAAACAAGGATAATGGAATGTAGTCATATTAAATCAGGTGACGCTGAAGGAATTAGATTAAGAAATGAGAACTTAAAGTAGTAAATGTTTTGCTAGTTGGGAAGCAAATTAACTGATGATGGCCAAAGTAGAGAGAGTATAAAATGTAGACAGCAATGGCAAGAAAAGCGTTCCTGAAGAAGAGACATTTACTAACATCGAGTATAGATTTAAGTGTCAGGAAGTCTTTTTAAAAAGTATTTGTATGGAGTATAGCCATGTATGGAAGTGAAACATGGACGGTAAACAGTTTAGACAAGAGAATAGAAGCTTCTAAAATGTGGTGCTACGGAAGAATGCTGAAGATTAGACGTGTAGATCACGTAACTAATGAGTATGGTATTTGACCCCATCACGCATTGCAGTTTAATGAAAAAAATATGAGCTTGCGGAGCATCGGAGCAGACCAGCGATTAGATTCAAGAGTTTCTTGCAGACAGAACTGAACACGTCGCTCTTAACGGAACTAAATCGAAAGCTGTTAAGGTAATATCCGGAGTACCACAGGGAAGTGTGATAGGACCGTTGCTGTTTACAATGTATACAAATGGTCTGGCAGAAAGCGTCTGACGCTCTTTAAGGCTATTCGCAGACAATGCAGTTGTCTACACCGAAGTGGCAACACCAGAAGATACTATTAATTTGCAGAACAACCTGCAGAGAATTGATGAATGGTGCAGGCTTTGCAAGTTGACCCTGAACGTAAATAAATGTAACATATTGCGCATATATAGGAAAAGAAATCCACTACACTATTGATGACAAACAGCAGGATACAGCGTCTGCCGTAAAATATCTAGGCGTAACTATCCAGAGCGACAAGTGGAGTGACCACATAAAACAGATAGTAGGAAAAGCAGACACCAGACTCAGATTCATCGGAAGGATCTTAAGGAACTGTAACTCATCCTCGAAATAAGTGGCTTATAAGGCGCTTGTTCACCCGATTCTTGAGTATTGCTCGTCTATCTGGTATCCCTATGCGGTAGGACTGATAGAGGAGATAGAGAAGATCCAACGAAGAGCGGCGCGTTTCGTCACGGGATCCTTTAGCTGGCGAGAGAGCGTTACGGAGATGCTAAACAAACTCCACTTGCAGACAGAGAGGCGTTGTGTATCACTGATGGATTTACTGTTGAAATCTTGGGACAGCACTTTTCAGAAGGATTCGGACAACACATTACTTCCCCCCACATACGTCTCGCATATTGACCACGAGGAGAAAATTCGAGAAATTAGAGCCAATACTAAGGTTTACCGACAATTTTTCTTTCCACGGACTATTCGCCAGTGGAACAGGGTCGAAGGGATCAGATAGTGGTACCGAAAGTACCCTCCGCAACATACCATTAGATGGCTTGTGGAGTATGATGTAGATGTAGGTAGCCGGCCGCTGTGACCGAGCGGTTCTAGGCGCTACAGGCCGGAACCGAAGGGTCTGATGACCTCAGCTGTTAAGTCTCATAGTGTTTGGAGGCATTTGAACCATTTGATGTAGGTAGATGTACTGAACAGAATTTGAGAGAAGAGGAGTTTTTGGTACAACCTGACTAGAAGAAGGGATCGGATGGTAGGACACATTCTGAGGCATCAAGGGATCACCAGCTTAGTACTGGAGGGAAGCGTGCGGGACAAAAATCGTAGAAGGAGATCAAGAGATGAATACAGTAAGCAGATTCAGAAGGATTTAGGTTGCAGTAGTTACTTGGAGATAAAGAGGTACAGTATCATGGGGAGCTGCATCAAACTAGTCTTTGAGCTGAAGACCACAACAATAACAATGTGAAGACACGATTCTCTCTAATCTGGAAAGATCGAAGGGACAACGAGAAGAGGGTGACAAAAGATGAGCTGAATGGATGGATGGCACAGCAGAAGCAAAGGATTTCAACATGGAAAGTGTGTGGGACAAAGTGGCATGCCCTAATTTGTGGGGTCACAGAGGGTCGGAATCGACTAAAGGGATAGAACGAGAGAGGATGGGAATGTGGACTAGAAAACAAGACTGACGTCGTTGTATTTAGGTTGGAGTTCCCGCGATAAGGAAAACCGAAGAAAAACAGTGGTACGGCACGTGGGCAACGCTTTAGAAGGGAGCGGTGATCGCCAGCGAGGCAGCAAAACACTCTGCTGGCCTGAACGCCGCCTTGGGCCAGCGGCTGCAGATTAGGCCCGCCTCTGAGCCGTGTTTTCTGAGCTCCCCTGGGGATCTGAGGCTCCGGCGACGTAGCCAAATCTGAGCAAACACCGGCACGCCGACCGTCCCGTCTTGCGTCTACTGGCTCCGCTCTGGCGAACGCTGGTCAAATCTCGGGTGCCTCTGTACGCCGTAGTCTTAAGTATCGTCATGTTGTTATCTAGATCTGCAAACTAATGTCCACTGCCCAGCACAGGGAACTCTCTAAGCCCGATTCGTCAAATTGTTGTCTAGATGTGCAAACTAATGTGCACTGCTCAGCACAGGGAACTCTCTAAGCCTGATATACAAAGGAGTGACTAGAACGAGCAGAAGTAACGAACCTCGGAGTAGTGAAGCAACTTCAATCACGTAATAAAAGCAAGTCTTCCGGTTCAGGCTGTATACCAGTTAGCTTCCTTTGAGAGTACGCTGATGCAGTAGCTCCATATTTAACTATTATACATAACAGCTCGCTCGACGACAGATCGTTACCAAAAGAGTGGAAAGTTTGCACAGGTCACGCCAACATTCAAGAAAGGTAGTAGGAGCAATCCACTAAGTTACAGGCCCATATCATTAACGTCGATATGCAGCAGGATTTTGGAACATATACTGTGTTCAAACGACGGCCAGAGTGGCCGAACGGTTCTAGGCGCTGCAGTCTGGAACCGCGCGACCGCTGCGGTCGCAGGTTCGAATCCTGCCTCGGGCATGGATGTGTGTGATGTCGTTAGGTTAGTTAGGTTTAAGTAGTTCTAAGTCTAGGGGACTGATGACCTCAGAAGTTAAGTCCCATAGTGCTCAGAGCCATTTTTTTTGTGTTCGAACTTTGTGAATTACCTTAAAGGGAACGGTCTATAGACACACAGTCAACAAGGATTTAGAAAACATAGTTCTTGTGAAAAACAAGTAACTCTTTACGCATACGAAGTGTTGAGTGCCATTGTCAAGGAATGTCAAATTGATTTCGTATTTCTAGAATTCCACAAGGCTTTTGACACTGTACCACACAAACAACTTCTAGTGAAATTGCCTGCTTATGGAATATCGTCTTAGTTATATGAGTAGATTCCTTGATTTCCTGTCAGAGAGGCCACAGTTTGTAGCAACTGACGGAAAGTCATCGAGTAAAACAGAAGAGGTTTCTGGTGTTCCCCAAGGTAGTATTATACGCCCTCTCCTGTTCCTTACCTCTATAAACGATGTAGGAGACAATCTGAGCAGCCGTCTTAGGTCGTTTGCAGATCGTGCTGTCGTTTGTCCTCAAGTGAAGTCATCAATAGATCAAAACAAATTGCAAAACAATTTAGAATAGATATCTATATGGTGCAAAAATTGACAGTTGACCCTGAATAATAAAAAGTGGTAGCTCAATCGCATGAGTGGAAAAGGAATCCGTTAAACTTCGGCTACAAGATAAATCAGTCGAATCTGAAGGCCGTAAATTCGACTAAATACCTAGGAATTTCAATTACGAACAACTTAAATTGAAAAGAACACATAGAAAATGTTGTGGGGAAGGCAAGCGAGAGACTGCGTTTTATTGGCAGGACACTTAGAAAATATAACAGATCTACCAAAGAGACTATCAACATTACGCTTGTCAATCAATTTTTAGAGTACTGCTGTTTGGTGTGGGATCCTTATCAGATAGTATTAACGGAGTACATCGAGAAAGTTCAAAGAAGGGCAGCACGTTTCGTATTATCGTGAAATAGGGGCGAGAGTGTCACTGACATTATACGGGATTCGGGGTGGACATTACTAAAACAAAGGCGATATTCGTTACTGCGAAATCTTCTCACGAAATTTCAATCACCAAACTTCACCTCCGAATGCGAAAATATTTTGTTGATGCCGACCTGCATAGGGGAGGACCGATCATCATAATAAAATAAGGGAAATCAGAGCTCGCACTGAAAGCTACAGGGTGTGTGTCAGGGGGAAAGGTACGTGTTTTGATGGGTGATAGCATTACTGATTCTGATCAAAAAACTTGATGTGGATATATGCCCTGTTCCGAATGGTTTCCGAGACAGAACACTTTTAATGTACATTTCTACTTATTTTGTGTATTATTCACTGTCATTGTTTATAACGTACTACAGTAATAAAGAGGAAGTTGAGATGAACATTTTGATACAGGACGCTTGTGGTCTATCAAGTCTGGAAACTGCCTCAAACTGGCCTACAAAAAGCACCTAAGCTACAGCGCATGCTCATAGCGCGAGATTTTCAATATTCTCGCCATCTCTCCGCGTAAACTGTAAGTCCTAGACAAAAAATAAATAGGACCTTTTTTGTAGCAAATTCAATTTAGTTTAGTTGTGTACTGAGACACATTCTCGTTGGAGTATGAGGTTTTCCAGTTATTAAAGAAAAATGTACAAAAGTGATATTAAACGTGTTCTATCTTGGAAACAATTCGCCATAGGGCATATGTCCACACGAAGTTTTTTTTCAGAATAACTATCCCATCTCAAAGCATGTACCTTTCCTCCTGACTCACCCTGTATAAGTGTTCGTTTATTTCCGTGCGTTGTTCGACATTGGAATAATAGAAGTGTTCGACGAACCCACTGCCAGGCACTCAATTGTGATTTGCAGAGTATCCAAGTAGATGAAGATGTAGATGTAGAACAAACATAATATGGGATAACTAGCATAGCTGCTGAATGCTGCATTATTGTTCTTTGACGCTAACAATCGGCACGCGTAAAACTTTAATATTCATTGAGGATTATTTCACATGGCGCGCGCGCACTGTTCTTGACGAAGTAACTAAAGTGGCGTAAGGAAGAAACAATTTGTGTGTCTGACATTGTAGGTAAGCGTGAAATGTGTGTCGGTAGTATATTTAACAATGAATTCCACCTTCAGTTCTCCTTAACACTATTGTAATTGGCAGTTGACGCTTTTTGCTGTCTCATACCAACTTAGGAGAAAACTGAACAGAAGAATGTTAATTAGCGACTACTATCATAAGAAGAAGAAAGACCAACTGATTATTAGCTGGTTCAAATTGGTCTGAGCACTATGGGACTTAACATCTGAGGTCATCAGTCTCCTAGGCTTAGAACTACTTAAGCGTATCTAACCTGAGTACATCACACACATCCATGCCCGAGGCAGGATTCGAACCTGCGACCGTAACGGTTGCGCAGTTCCAGACTGTAGCGCCTAGAACCGCTCGGCCACTCTGGCCGGCGCTCTGGGATGGGTTAAGGAAGATACTGCAAAGGAAATTGGAGAAAAATTGTCAGTCGTTTGGATTGCGGATAACTGCACAATGGTGTTTATTAAGAAACTGCCAAAAATCAAGGATACTTTTCTCGCCATCAGCAATCGCGTAGTGAACTGCGTGTCGACGAATCAGCCTCAGAGTTCGTCTCCGCTTGCGGGAGTTTCTCGCGTCCGGAAAGAGGAGCAGTTGAGTAGGCATCTGATCAGGAGTCGTACGGGTAGTTAGGGACAGCGTGTGTCGCACCGAGAACCAGACACTTCTCGCCGATCTGCACACCAAGTGGTGCTCGTCTGTGTCCATAACATCACAGTCGACACACAACGGGGTGTCTGCGAGGTGAATCCTGCGAAGGCGTCACCGGCGTACTTGCTTCCCATCGACAGTAAATTACCACGCAGACTGGACGTCAGTTTCAATATAAGGAGCGCACACTGATCGCCAAACTGAACGCCAGTCGACGTGGGGAAGCTTCCCCTCAACCACATTCGGTGACCTGTGCTGCTGAAGCAAACCATAGTTCGCATAGTTCGCCTTCGTGGATGTCACGTGCGCTGACAGTATCACAGTACAGACGTAGGTCAGTTCGAGGAAAAAGTGGTGGACGTAAAAGAAGGGCGGCGTAACTTCCGAAAGCTGGATAGGTGCCGAGAGAGTGTGTGGTGTAAGGCCGTCCAGCAATACGCTGGTAAGGCACGTTGGACTACGGCGCTACAACGTCAAGTGAGAGCCAATGAATAGGACTACAGCTCTGTCAGGTACATGATACAGACATAAACAGCCCCTACGCCGCGGGAGGGTGAGAGTCTCGTACCTTATCTCGAACAGTAACCCGTGCCAAACAAATGAACCCAATGCCGCTAGCATGCGGCGGGCCATGGATGACGGAATAGGAAGAGTCTGTGCCGCGTGGGGGATACGTGACGCCAAATATACATTTACATACTGTGTCCGTTGCAGAAGATCGAGTGCTCATAAACAGCGATCTAAGGGCCCAGCTCGTAGTTGAGAAAGTAGACACCGGCAGTTGAGAGCAATTGTCCGCCGCAGATCACTCGCTAAATCGAGTCTTAAGCATCGGATAGTATCAGATGCACGTAAAGGAGCAGCGATGTCCGCCGGAAGCCCTACAGCTACACCTATAAGCATGGAGCTCGACTGCGGACGTTAAGGAAGCTACCAGAAGCATTCCGTAGGTGGTAACCCATATCAGTGATTCCCTGATCTCAGCACCACTACGAAGAACGATGACGAGGTCGTCTGCATAAGCAGTACAGCTGAATACAGCTCACCGAGAGACATCCCAGAGAGGCAAGGGTTCCATGACGAATGCATACAACAGTGCAGAGAGCGAGTAGCCCTGACACATTGATCGACGGATCGAGATGGGAGGAGTGAGACAGCCATTATAGAGTGCACGAGACTCAGCTCCACGAAGGAGAACAGAATTCCTGAGTCCGTCTCCGCCACGCCGCAACCTCCCTTCCGAAACTAATCAAGGCGTTTCGGAGAGCAGGCTTTGCACAGAGCACCCACCGTGACTGGGCAGACTGTAACATCAGTAACAAAGGAAGGACGTTCTGTATTGAGGTATGGGTACAAGAGCGGAAATGACCTGCCATTTCATTGAAAATCCAGACAATATAATGCTATATAGTTATATTAATCAGCTGGGTAAAATATGTAACGTTGGCAAATTGTTGATATGGAATTGTATATGAAACCCTCTTTCCTTGCGGGGACACAGTTCTCAAGCGGTGACGTTACCTTCAAACAGGACCATGTATTTATTAATTGCACACTCTCTGAGGTGTTTCGACTCGAAAGACTCAGTGCACACTTACACATCTCTGTTAGCTATAGACACAGTGTCCATATTACTGAGCACATGTAGTACCTTAGAGAACAACTCATTCTGTTCTACATGAATAAGCTTCTCTGACTGGTTCATGCTTTCCGTCTTGTGAAAATCTTTTCGTGCTCAGATTATTAATACAGTTTTCCTTTATTGAAAAAGAAATGCTTCCATCTACAAGGCAGGAGGCCATTCACAGTTGGCATACAATGAACAGTAAAAGGTCTTGGTCCCAAATTACCTTATTGCCGCGTTTCGATACATCATCATCAGTCATAGCTGTGGTAAGAGCAAGGAAATACAATACAAAAGATGCCCCAGCAAAATTATATCCAACAGTGGACACCTATTTCCTTCAATACTTAAAATGAAGGATAAAAGCAAACCACGCCAGAGTGGGCACATAAAGTAACGAAAATTTAGCTCTCATATATGTCGATCCAGGTGTCATATTGACTGTACATCGAGAAACGTAGTGGCAAGGAAAACTATTTCTGTCGACAGATGGTGTTAGTTACCTTATAGACAATAGTCAGTTGTCAAAGATCCTACCCAGTGGGAAGCATAGGATGATTATATCGATTACGTCTGAAAGCCTTGGAGGAAACCATACAGTATATTTTAGAAAGGAGAAATATGTATGCACAGACTGAAAATAAATGTAACAAAATATACACACCTCATGCTGTATGTTATCTGTCAAGAATATAAAACAATGACCAATTAATAACAGAAAAGTACACTAAAACTCATTGTTTGACAACCATCTGTTGTCTATATGGTTTCTAACACCGTTTGCTGACAGCTGTTCTTTTCCTTACCATCACGTTTCTCGATGTACAGTCGGTATGGCCTCTTTAACTTTTGAAGTCCTGCCGTCATCAGTTGCGTGTAATATTACGGTACATTCTTAATTTTTATTTTTTTACTTGTGCCACCGTCATCAAAATAAGTGTTCAGTTCCTAGTTCCGTGAAGTGTGGAAAACAAAAACCAAAACGGCAATTATTAGAAGAAGAGCAAAGCCAAAAAACGGAACTTAAACACAGCATGTAAAAATCAGCCACGGAACCTGCCTCTGAAGATGCCTAGCAGAGAATAAAGTCGAAACGCGTATGGCACGAAAATTGTGTTTCATTTAGTTGTAGTTAGACGGTTAACAATATACCGCAGTAAGGTCAGTATGGCACCTGGTTCCACATACAAGGGAGCTATATTTTCAGTACGGTAGCTTATGTGCCCAGTTTGGTGTGATTGGCCATTGTACTTCATTGCAAGTAATGATTGAAACTATTGGCGACTGTGGCATATTTTTTCACTGACGCATCTTTTATGTTGTATTTCTTTGTTCACAAAACAACTATGTTTGATAGTGATGTATCTAAACGCGTCGAAAAATTCGTTTGCGACCAACATTTTCCACAACTCATTATGTGGTAATTAATATACCCAACACCTTCTATAGTCTTTTCTTTTTGTATAATCAAGCGTCTGTCGGCTCTTACTCTTATTTTGCAGCACCAAGTGAACTATTCAGTGACGGCGTAGCAGATGTCCCACTAAACTATCCCTTCGTTTGATAAGCGTGTTCCATACGGTCCTTTGTTCACCCAATTCGTACAGAATGAAAAAATGAAACTGACCTGGAAAATATTTCACGCACCTTGGGATAGGCAGCCAAACCTACACCATCCATATCCAGAGCAGGGCAGATGATTTAAGTTGTGCCTCCTGTCCTAAGGCACGTGAAGTATTATCCAGGTCAGGTTCATTTTTTTCACCCTGTAGTACTTCCACTTCCAACATTACTCCAGAGGACCATATTTCTAATGCGTCCAGTTTCTTCGTCTCAGTTCTCAGTCCATGTTTCAGTTTCATACAGTGCTGTATTGCAGACTTATCCTTCCAGTAATGTCGTTCTTAGAGCAAAATCAACATCTGATACTAGTACCTTTATTCAATATGGTTTCATCGCCATTGCTGACCTGTGTCTGACATCATCTTAACTTCTTTCATCCTGCTTTCTAGACAGCATAATCGTTTCGCTATCTCCACTGCTATGGCGATACTAAATCTATTCACAAGCAACTCTTTATTTTCCTACTGCTCTCCAACATCTTACTCTTTTAACCATATTCTGCACCAAGTACGCCGTCCGATCCTTTTAGCAAGTATTCTGAGCGTATCGAGACTGCCGCCAATAATCATTGCACGCAGCCACGCCAGATATAGGGTGACAATTGAGGCTTTGAGATCAGAAACGGGACTTGTCATCATTTTTGGGGTATACGAGTTATTACTGTAGTTGGTATTTTCACACGACTCTGCATATGTTGGTTGTAAAATTGGACTTGTTCACTGATTTTTCCCTGTCAAATTCAGTGTTGGCTTGGTTCAAATGGCTCTGAGCACTATCGGACTCAACTGCTGAGGTCATCAGTCCCCTAGAACTTAGAACTACTTAAACCTAACTAACCTAAGGACATCACACACATCCATGCCCGAGGCAGGATTCGAACCTGCGACCGTAGCGGTCGCGCGGTTCCGGACTGTAGCACCTAGAACCGCTTGGCCACTCCGGCCGGCTTTCAGTGTTGCAAACACGTTTCGTTCAGAAAGAGAGCTCGTCACAGAGACAAGTCCCTATATTGCACGAAAGAACGTGAGGCGTGAGGGCAGCACTGTAGCGGTTTGCAGTAATCAGCTCTGAGATTTCCAAATGGCTTCGGTGACGGAACCGTCAGACGAGCCCGAAGATGATTTATATGAATTTAGAAGGAAGAAAAGACGCCCCGAAATGTGGAAGAGGAATGTGATTAAACAAAAGAAGGTCAAGGGTTTGGAGCATGCCAACTGGAAAGGAAACATTGTTCCTAGGAGGGAAACAGGTGCAGATTGCAGGTAAATAGTCATACAATGTTCATTGCTTGAATTCTCTGTACATAATGTAATATTCTGTAGCAGAGGCAAGTTGTGTAGAAACATTGTACTGAAGTGTGAATATAAATTCTTTTCATGGACGCAAGTTTAAACTTATGTTTTAGTTGTAATACAGGAAATCGGCAATAATATGTTATTCGCCGATATATAGGTTAATAGTACGCTAATATCTGTTTACAGATGCCGGCGTAAATGTTTTGAGAAGTTCTCATTTGCTGAGACGGAATTATTGTTGACAGAATTCAACAATACGCCCAACAAAGGTGGACAGGATGGGTATTTGAGTGCTCACATTATTCCATTTAGTTCCGGAATTATGTAAATCTTTGATCCACGTTTTGTAAAATCTTTAAGCAAACAGTTAAGGCATATATTTAATAGGATTACAGTATTACGATTATGTAGATTTTTGTTTTATGATACTAATTCACTTGTATCTGTAGGTTAAAGTTGGCTTCAAGAAACTATGGTATGCAAGAAAGCTTTTATTGAACTCCATGGCATATCAAAACTCCGAGTGGAGAGACTGTGCCACTTAAGCATTTTTCAGTACAATGAATGTTATTTACATCAAAAAGAGGATATGCCAGTCGTTTCCTATTACAATTTTCTATTAGTTGCCTTCATCCTATGATTACAGATTGTTGCCATAACATTGCATTCTTCCTCACGAGTCTGTGGGACTAACTATAAGGTTTGGGAATAACGCTATTCAGAATTATACAGTTTTTTCGGTATATCTCAGAATATCAATTGAGTGACATATCCCCTTTTTGATCTCAACGCCTCAATTATTGAAATATACGAGTAAAACGTAAATTAGTTAGAAACTAAAGCTTGCACACACTTTATTCGACACGTAAACGTCACTACAGATATTCGGATTCAGATTATGACATGTTCGCTCCTGCCATCATAGGCGATGTAGTGGCGCAGTCGAATAGCGAAATTCTGCATGACCCGCTGAAGTGTCGGAAGATAGGTGTTGCCGAAGACCTCCTGAATGGCTTTTTTCAGCTCAGCAATGGTTTTGGTGTATTTGCTGTACATGTTATCTTTAATATAGCCCCAGAAAAAGGAGTCGCACGTGTTCAGATCCGGAGAATATGGTGGCCAATCGAGGTCCATGCCAGTGGCATCTGGATACTCCACAGCCTGCATGTAATACCCAAACACATCAAACACTCCCCTGCTTCGATGGAGTCGAGCTCCGTCTTGTATGAACCACATCGCTTCGAAATCAGGATCACTTTGGATAGTGGGGATGAAATCATCTTCCAGAACCTTCACGTGCCATTTGGTATCGTCATGTCATCAAGGAATATTGCACCGATTATTCCGTGACTGGACATTGCACACCACACTGTCATCCGTTGAGGGTTAAGAGACTTCTAGATCGCGAAATGCGGATTCTCAGTCCCCCTAATGCACCAGTTTTGTTTGTTGACGAGCCCATCCATATGAAAGTGGGCTTCGTCGCTAAACCAAAACATAATGCACATACTATTTCCCACCATGCCCCGCGGCCAACCGTGTAGTTTCGACGTCCCAACGCAAAACGTTCAGAAGTAATGACGATTTTATTTCATATAGTTCAGTAATTGTTACCCTGTAGTTGCTGCACAGAAAGATTTTTATGTCTTCGCTCTGCATTGAACTTAGACGAGAACAGTAGACTAATAACGACACTAAACATCTTCCTCTTCTGAACGGTTTGAGGCAGTTGATTACACTGAAGAGCGAAAACATTAAGACCGCTGCCCACCGTGTGACTCAGTGCTTATGTTGGCGATAAGGAAAGTATGTAAGCGGAACAGAGACGAATGGAGAAACTTTCTAGCCACGATACGGACCGCAAATGGGAAAATCGACTAACATATGCCACTCCTACAAAAGGCAGTTTTTAAAGTAAACAACCTGTTGGAAACGGCGCAGCTGGTTGGCTGTTTCCGTGCTAATTTCGTGATCACATACAGAAAATGGTCGCAGAATGGGAAAATCAGGAGTAGAAGGCAAGGTGATGAACTTACACGTCTCATCACGGAACAGGGAAATCAGAGGCTTGCCCATTTTCTAACACAGGATATGCTATGATCTGTGGCAGACCTGATTACACAGTGCGAGGTCGATGGAGACGCATGTGTCTCGGAGAACACCGTTCAGCGCAAATTGATATATGTGAATGACCTCCCTTGTTATATGAAACAAGGAGCTAGACTGACACGGTTTGCTGATGATACAAGCATTACTGTTAATCCAGCCGGTCACAGTGGCCGAGCGGTTCTAGGTGCTTCAGTCTGGAACCGCGCGATCTCGGGCATGGATGTGTGTGATGTGCTTAGGTTAGATAGGTTAAAGTAGTTCTAAGTTCTTGGGGACTGATGACCTCAGATGTTAAGTCCCATAGTGCTCAGAGCCAATTTTTGTTAATCCAGTACAAGAAGCCCCAATGGAAAATGATATAAATAATGTCTTTGAAAAAGTTATTAATTGGTTTTCTGCAAATGGGCTTGCTCTGACCTTTGAACAAACACAGTACATCCATTTTTTTCTGCAAGGAGTACAGTTCCTTCAGTAAACATAACACCTCAACAGAAGTCAGTAGCCAGGTTAGAGCGTATTAAGTTTTTTTGGTGTACATATAGATGAGAATTGGAAAATTCATATTGTGGACCTCGTAAAGCGACTATGTTTAGCAACTTTTGCAATCAGAATAATTGCTGGTTTTGAATGTACAGAAATTAGTACGCTAACACACTTTGCATACTTTTTTCTCAGATCTCATGTGGAATGATATTTTGGGATAACTCAACACTTAGGCAAAAAGTATTCACTGCTGAAAAGAAAGGGATTAGAATAATGTAAGGGGCTCATAGTCGCCCAGCTTGCAGGCATCATTTAAAAGCTTAGGAATTCTTACAACATCCTCATAGTATATTTATTCAGTAATGAAGTTTGTTCTCAGCAATATGGACCAGTTTAAAAACAACAGTGACATTCATGATTATAATACCAAAAGAAATAAAGACTTACACCATCCTCTAGTTAACCTATATTTGGCACAGAAACGGGTAAAATATGCTGCTGCAAAACTTTCCGATAAATTATCAGACGAAATAAAATGTCTGACAGATAGTAGTAACAGTTTCAAAAATAAACTGAAGTCAAACCTCCTTGACAACTCCTTCTGTACTATCGATGAATTCTTAAATAGGAATAAATACATGTATAGGTATGATATATGCAGTTTGTGCCATTTAAGGGAATTTTTAGATTTCAAAAAAGGGAAGCCTTGATTCATGTGCGCATTTCTTACGCACTTGACACGTTCTACATCATAACGGTTCCCTTGAGACTGATCAATGGAACACGTAACTAACTAACTAATTCATGAACGTGGGGCTCCACCGCAGATGACCCCTAAGTGTTCCCTTTTGGTCTAATGCCATCATCAGTTATGATTTCTGTTGGCACGGGATCATCGAGATTTGACCGTGTGTCAACGTAAACGTGTCTCCTGGTCGGAGAAATCGGATTTCCTGTTACACCATTCGGGAAAATGGATGTTCGAAACACGCACCGCACCACAAAACACCGCGGATGCAGACTGACAAGAGCAGTATTATGCTATTGGGGACGTTTACCTGGGTTTCCTCGGAATCTTTGGTCGTAATCGAAGGCAACATGACAGTCGTGGAACATCTGCATTCCTTCATGCTTCATTTCTTCCGTTGTGGCGATAACAGCTTCCATCATGATAACTGTCCATGTCACGGCAGAAACAAGGTACAGTGGTTTGGAGACCACGCATTTGTCGGTCAATTTTGAGAGATGTGCACTTGAACAAATACCGGCAGATGCTGGTAGCAGAGGCCAGCAACGCGCTCACATGCTACCGGCAGGCAATTTACGGCAGTCTCACGTTAAGTGAGAGAAAACATCTGGCCTCACACAACTCCAGAAGGAGATGAAGGAAATATCAGATCCACACAACGCCGAATCACTACTGTACTGCGTTTCAAAGGTGGACCAACTAGCCGTATATGCTAGTGGTCGTAAAATGATTTGACTCTTGAGCGTATTAACATGAGGATGAGGTCCGTTGAAACTCACAAATTTACCTTATCAGAACAGCCGATGAAATTCCTCCACAGTGTTAGTAACATCAGAAAGGCGTCGTGTTGAAAACCTAAGAGGTAAGGGGCGATGAAAATGCTATGAAACATCAAAATGCCTCAATCGGTAAGCGCCTGGTAAGCCCGTTACCCTGCAGGCAGGAGTGTAGCGTGGGTTGTCGCATCGTAGGGGCTTCGCTGCACCCTCCGGCCAGAATCGGCGCGCCCTAGGGTCCTGTTTGCTGGGCTCAGGCGCTTATTAGCCGTCTAGAGGGGTGGAGTGGGCTGCTCTCGCCTCTCCACTCCCAGAGACAAAAGCGCCGTTTCAAATTAATTTTAATTTGGCCTCTTTGGCTCCCTCACGCGTTATTAAACTGCTACAAAGTGGACTGCTTTCGCGTCTTCCGCACCGCTAGCATCTTCAAAAATATTCTCGATACACATACTTGTATAACCAGTTTTATACAGAAGTGACAGATTTTTCTACAATCTCTCTTTGCCGCTCAATATCACCATAACCATTTTCCCCGAACTGTTGAAGACTAAATCCGTTTTATGGAGTTCGTTTTTAAAGTCTCATTTCCGAGGCATGATTTCGTAGTTGCATACCAGGCCTTCTGTATGTCAGTCTGGTGTATCATTTGACATACACTGAGTGTGATGATGTGTATCGCCTTTCTTTGAGAGAGAGAGAGAGAGAGAGAGAGAGAGAGAGAGAGAGAGAGAGAGAGAGAGAGAGTGAGTGAGAGAGAGAGAGAGAGAGAGAGAGAGAGGGAGAGGGAGGGAGAGGGAGAGAGAGAGAGAGAGAGTGCAGAACGCTTTAGAGCATCGCCTCGATTATTACGTCAGATGCCGGCCCGTGTGGCCGTGCGGTTCTAGGCGCTTCAGTCTGGACCCGCGTGACCGCTACGGTCGCCTCGGGCATGGATGTGTGTGATGTCCTTAGGATAGTTAGGTTTAAGTAGTTCTAAGTTCTAGGGGACTGATGACCTTAGAAGTTAAGTCCCATAGTGCTCAGAGCCATTTGAACCTTTACGTCAGATGTAGACTAAGTCAGACTGGTCCAATAAACCTAAATCCCTGAAACAACTAACATATCGTACGGTGAGATCCTAGAACACCCGACAGCACAGTGTTAATATGGGTTTCACAGAGAACATGCTGTGTCAACCAAACGATGTTGTTGGGTCTTCAGTCCAAAGACTGGTTTGATGCAGTTTTCCATGCTACTCTATCTTGTACAAGCCTCTTCATCTCCGAGTAACTACTACAACCTACATTTTTCAGAATCTGCTTATTGTATTCATCTCTCGGTCTCCGTCAACGATTTTTACCCCCCAAGTTTCTCTCCAGTACTAAATTGGTGATCCCTTGATGCCTCAGAATGTGTCCTGCTAACCGATCCCTTCTTCTAGTCAAGTTGTACCACAAGTTTCTATTCTCCCCAATTCTATTTAGTACCTCCTCATTCGTTACGTGATCTACTCATCTAATCTTCAGCATTCATCTGTTGCACTACATTCAAAGGCTTCTATTCTCTTGTCGTCAAAACTGTTTATTGTCCATGTCTCACTTCCATACATGGATACACTCCATAAAAATACTTTCAGAAAGAACTTCCTAATGTTTAAATTTATACTCGATGTTAACAAATTTCTCTTCTTCAGAAACTTTTCTCTTACCATTACCACCATACATTTTACATCCTCCCTATTTCGACCATCATCAGTTATTTAAACGACATATCTTCAAAAATGCACTGTGTTGTATATGATGCCCATATAACTAAGAGATTTGTTTCCCCGCCTGAACTGAGGGCCTCCACACACTGTCAAACTTGGATTGTAAGCAACGTGGCTGGTACAAATTGTATACGGATTGTTCCAAAATGTATTTCTCTGTAGGAGCCGCATGTTTTGATGACGAAATAGGGCGCCAACAATCTTTCGTCTTGCCAATAGAGGCATCGATATCAACCGCGTTGTTCTAAGTCATTTATCAAGCTATTATTCACCTCAAAGGAAACTGTATGGCTCCGGAGACATTTTCAAGTCGCGAACATGTATATATGGATACTCATGTGACGAATGAAAATTTCTACCAAGGGCGGGTTTCGCACTTGAGTCTCCTGCTCACTAGGCAGATGTGCTGACCACTACGTCACTATGGCACAGTGGCCAGTGCTCTCACGACTGGACTGACTGCCCTACCATGCCTCCCTCCTTAATCAAAATTCCAATTTACATCTCTATCCACTTGCTATTCCCCCTAAATTCGAACAGCATTGCAGAGGCTCTCCAACTGTTTTGGAGTAGCATCTTAGGATCGAACGAAACAGAAAAGCGCTTATGCCTGGGTATCAGGAATTCAGGGGGAATATCAGGTGGGGAGAGAGGTGAATGGGAATTTGAACTTAGGAAAGAGGCGTGCTAGGATGGTCTGTACAGCTGTGCACAGCCATTGTCCCAAGGTGGCGTAGTGGTTTACACGTCTGCCTAGTGAGCAGGAGACCGAGGTTTGAATCCCGCCCCCACCCCTCCACACACACACACACACACACACACACACACACACACACACACACACACACACACACACCAAGAAAAAAGTTTTGCATCACCTCGGTTCCGAGTTCCGAAACATGTACAGAAAATTGAAATAGAAATCACCATAAACCTCATTTCCGCCCTTTTTATTACTCATGTTGTACCACCACACAGCGAGATCTTCAGAGGTGGTGGTCCAGATTTCTGTACACACCGGTACCTGTAATACCCAGTACCACGTCCTCATGCATCGATACACGCCTATATTCGTAGTGGCATACAATCCACAAATTCATCAGGCACTGTTGGTCCAGATTGTCCCACTCCTCAACGGCGATTCGGCGTAGATCCCTCAGAGTGGTCGGTGGCTCATGTCGTCCATAAAGAGCCCTTTTAAATCTATCTAAGGCATGTTCGGTAGAGTTCGTGTCTGGAGAATATGCTGGCCATTCTAGTCGAGCGATGTCGTTATGCTGAAGGATGTCATTCACAAGATGTGCACCATGGCGGCGCCATGAAGACGAATGCCTCGCCAATATGCTGCCGATATGGTTGCAATATCGTTTGGAGCATGGAATTCACGTATTGAACAGCCGTTACGGCGCCTTCCATGACCACCGGCGGCGTACGTCAGCCCCTCATAATGCCACCGCAAAACAGCAGGGAACTTCCACCTTGCTGCACTCGCTGGACCGTGTGTCTAAGGCGTACAGCCTAACCGGTTTTCCTCCAAACACGTCTCCGACGAATGTCTTGTTGAAAGTATATGCGACACTCGTCGGTGAAGAGAACGTGATGCCAATCCTGAGCGGTCCATTCGCTATGTTGTTGGGCCCATGTTACCGCGGTGAGTGGTGTCGTGGTTGCAAAGATGGACCTCACCATGGACATCGGGATTGAAGTTGTGCATTATTCAGCCTATTGCGCACAGTTTGAGTCGTTACACGACGTTGTGTGGCTGCACGAACAGCATTATTCAACATGGTGGCTTTGCTGTCAAGGTTCCTCCGAGCCAAAATCCGTAAGTAGCGGTCATCCATAGGGCGACCCGAGTGATGCAGGTCATCGACCCTGTCTCTCTGTATCTCCTCCATGTTCGAACAACAGAGCTTTGGTTCACTCCGAGAAGTCCGGACGCTTCTCTTGTTGAGAGCCCTTCCTGGCACAAAGTAACAATGCGGACTCTATCGAACAGCGGTATTGACCGTATAGGCATTGTTGAACTACAGACAACACGAGCCGTCTACCTCCTTCCTGGTGGAATGGCTGGAACTCACAGGCTGTCGGGACCTTCCGTCTAATAGCCGCTGCCATGGATGGTTGTTTACATCTTGGGCGGGTGGGCGGGTTTCAAAAATGGTTCAAATGGCTCTGAGCACTATGGGACTCAACATTTGAGGTCATCAGTCCCCTAGAACTTAGAACTACTTAAACCTAACTAACCTAAGGACATCACATACATCCATGCCCGAGGCAGGATTCTAACCTGCGACCGGAGCGGTCGCGCGGTTCCAGACTGAAGCGCCTAGAACCGCTCGGCCACTCCGGCCGGCTGGGCGGGTTTAGTGACACCTCTGAACAGTCAAAGAGAGTGTGTCTGTGATACATTATCAACAGTCAACGTCTATCTTCAGGAGTTCCAGCAACTGGGGTGATGCAAAACTTTTTTTGTTATTAGCTACTCAGCTTAGACGTGGACAAAATACTAATATGTACTTATTCGACTCGTGCCCCGCAGTTTCTTACGAGGGCAACGGAACTAAAAAGTGTTAAAATTGGGCACAGGAAATCACTATCGAGTAAAGGAGTGCCATCAACTGATTCCTCTGCATTGGATACCGGGATATATTCGAATCAGAGGCAACGAACTTGCAGACCAACTGGTGAAAATGGTGTAGCATGTACTTGCCATCGATGTACTACTACCACACACTGATTTTCATAGTAGACTCGCCAACCAAACAAAAAAGGGACGGAGAAAGGTTGTGAACATCGACTGTAACCTCAAAGCACGTGACACTAGGTGATTCAACAACAGATTTCTCGCCACCCTTGGTTTCCCATCTCAGCTCTCACGGAAAGAATAATTGGTACTATTAACAGACCATGAACAGGTCTCATGAATACTAATAAAACATCTTATAACTAAATTTTCCATGATTCATTAAAGTCTGATCTTTGTCTACGATAAGGATGAAAGCTGAAGTAATTAATTAAAATTTGCGCCATGGTCGGGATTCGAACCCGAGTCTCCTTGCTGACTTGGGGAGTCCGTGCAGCAATGTTGACCACCGTGCTGCGGTGATATAAGGGTCAGCGTTTCTGTGTAGTAAGTAAGGAGACCGTGTTTCGAGTCCCGGCCACGACATAGATTTTAAGTCATTTCTTCAACTATCATCCTTATAATAATCACCACTAATAAAACAAGTCATTTGTTAAAATGTTTCTCCAGGCTGTGATTTCAGCATAATTGGCGAGGAAATTGTACATATATCAATAGAGTGTGATAAATAAATCATCCAGAGAATAATTACAATGCACAATATTTTAAAAATTAAGGACAATTAGCCTCTTAGAATTTCATGAAAAGGTTAGAGCTTTATGTAGAGGTCTGCTGCCACGTCTATTTGCCATTTTATAGGTCTTTCTGAAACGAAACTTTACAATTAGAGTATCTTTTCTTATTTTTCATTTCGTATACATAGAACTATTTTATGCTAACATATGGTGTCTTTTTATTGTAATGGTTCATTCAGACTAACGTACTTCGTTGACTACTTGTTTCGTTCAAATATGTTTTTATAATTTGTTATGAGTTCAGGCAAATGTCCTGCGTGTATAATTATATGAAATAATGTATCTGATGAAATTTGATTTGCCTGAAACCAAACAAAATTAATAAGTAAAAAAATGAATGAAAATCGGTTCGAGCTCTCGAAAATGTAACCTCTCCTTCACGTGGTACCGGAACAGTGTCCGCTGATTAAAACGAGTAGTTGTTTTCGGAAATTTTCATTTATTCCGCTAGCAACGTAGCGTTTTGGAAACAGGAGAGGTGAAGGCTTTACGCCAACATCAGGAAACGTGCTGCTGCTCCTCAGATCCACCTCCCCCCCCCCCCCCCACTCATCACTTCATTTTTTTCAACCAATAAGCAATACATTGCAGTATGTATCCATTGAAAAAGTTAAGTGTGAAAACCTGAAAGAGAAGACTGAGTTCTAAAAGATTTCCAGAGAATAGGGGAATATTTTAACATACTGAATGTCCAGACGTAGTACGAGTTGTTTTGAATTTACGAGGACAAAACTGTAATTTTTTTCTCCATTTCGACAAACGATTGGTGACGAGTAATTATTCGCATTTGAGGAATGGTAATAATACTGATTCCATAGAACACAACTTAGAAATCTGACAGTGGATTTTCGACCGATGTGGAATGAGCGTGACCAAACAAAATCTAAAAGAAAGTGTTAGACGGAAGGGTGAACCTTTCCACTGATTAGTTTTTATATGATTGAAAATCTAAATACACAGGTGAGTTTTACTTACTTGTACATGAACTCAATAATATTTATGCTTTGTGATTTTTAAAGATAGGAATGCTATACATTTTTAGTACAGTGCTTAGTTAGTTGCTGTACTTTGTTGGAGGATACTGATTTAATTGTGTCAGAAAAGCTGTGAACCACTGATGCAGACGCAGTGGGGCGGTTACCGAGCTGGAGTACTTGGGAGGATAACTTCCGCAGTTATCCAGTTTTAGGTTCACCACGGTTTACCTGATTTTATTAAAATGAATGCCGCGAAGATCATTTTGTAAAGGACGCTGTCGATGCTCTTCCCTATCCTTGCCCTATCTGAACTTGAGGACCTGTAACGATCTCCTTCGACAACAGTAGCGTAATTAAACTCATTCTTCTTTGCTATCCGCCTTTTAATTATTGCCTTCAGAGTTTCCTCCGCAGAGATTCTGGAAGTTTAACTGAAACCAGTAGGCCGATAAGTGAGGACCTACGGCCTGTTGCTCAGGTCAAGGATTCTCCGAGTGCAGTCAGACAACACCAGGGCACTTAACGGTGGTAGAGGGGAGCACACTAATTAGCCTCGTGCCACAGGTCAAAACAAAAACAATTTAATGAACGCAATAGAGCAGCTGGTGGATCCGAACACGCCAATTAAAAACGTTCTCATTCTCTTTCGCGAGAGTAATTGTGTCGGGTCGCGGAGTGGCTTGCGTAATTAAACTGAGGACCACGTGTCCGATCGCAGTGAGAGATCCTCCGCCACTACGTCGGAAAAAAAACATTGACACATGTCTGCTACCCCTCGTTTCGCGAAAATATATCACAATTCGTGACTCTTATTTCTCAGTGACATTTCTCCGTGCTAAAGACATGCATAAGAAGGGATATGCACAACTGACGCACGGGAATACATATCCGACAGCCGAAAATAATCATGACAAGCATGACAAGACGTGATAGTACCTTCAGCAGCGTTCTAAACGCTTATTACCGCAACTCATGGATGAAAATGATAGTGGAGTACATGGACTTACGGTTAGGACTATAGGCCCTATACACACTCACGAGTTCTGGGAGTAGTGTTTAATCGGATTTAACTTATCTAATTCTCCAAAAAACATACGTTAATTAAACACTTCGATTTTTCACAAATTAGTTTCAAAGGAGATGTATTTTCTAGAAGTTATATGAGAAAATTCCATAACGTGGTGAGGTTCAAACAGAAATGTTACCGAAGCTTTAAATTTTCTATCTTTGGACGGAATGTCGTCAAAGGAAGACTAACATAAGTCGAAAAGAGAGTTTAATGGTTAACAATAGCAACCCCCCCCCCCCCCCCCCCCAAAACTGCGTTTTATTTACGTTTCAGTTTTATTGCTTTTAGAAAACAGGCATAAAAATTAATTAACACTTTGCAACACTGGAAAAGGAACGATCTGCTGTTCGCTTCAGTGAGCCAAGACTTAACTTCTCTCGACAACAGTATGGAAAAAGCACGTTGTTTTGAGCAGAATAAGATGTTTTTCACGTGGAATGTAAACCTCCATTCTCCTGAAACTTTACATCCATATTACTGGGCCGTGGTAAAAATAGCTGTTTTGAAGAGCACGCCGTAGCGCGTAGTGTGAAGCAGTCGCCCTCAGTTTCTGGCGGTGGCGCCGCTGTGGCAATCGCAGCTTTGGTGTCTCCCTCTGGTGGGAAAGGGGAAAGGTTGCCTGTTCACGTGCATTTAAGGGGCGCTATGAGCTCGTCAGTGGGTTAGTCTTGGCCAGTCTCTCGTCCCCTGCCTGCTAGTCTGTCTCTCGTCCGCATTTGTTATGCAGTTACTGTCTGTCTGTCGTTCGGATCAACCTTTAAAGCCAGCAAAATGAGAGTCTTTCCACTCCGCCAGTGGGAGAACCCAGCGGGTAGTCGACCGATCGGGGCTTAGTTCCTACATCTGAGTCTGCGCGTTAGGCCGCCAGTCTGCTCGAGTTTTCTCAGGGAATGGTCATTGGCGGTTGGATCGATCGGTTGGTGGGTCGCGCACTGGGAGACACAAGGTGACTTTTTCCGCCTTGAGCGTCGGCGCACGTGAGGTCGCCACGTGAGTCTGGTGGGCCGCGCCGTATAGCGAGGGGCAGTGGCTTCGCGGCCGACACGAGAGCAACAGGAGTCAACCCACGACATCAGTCTGGCCGGTGCGAGCTGCGACGCCGTGAGACGGGAGATCGGCGCGCCTTCCTGCGTCCGTTGAAGTGGCTGGCAGCGGACGGTTCGGGAGAGCGATTTGGGGGTGCTGCGCCAGGTCTTCTCGAGAAATCGCTGTTTATTAGAAGTTATGTGATTGGTGATATGTTGTTTGATTTACTCTTTTTAAATTCTACTTGTTTTCTTGGTGAGGTCACCAGTCGGTTTGCTTTGGGGTCGTCCCACCATTCTTCTCCGTTTGCCCACCCGCGGGAAGGTGATTGTTTATAAATTGGGTGATCCGTTTTTCCCTTGTGGAGTAGGGGCGGGTTAGAACAACCTGCGGTTCGGGTTGTTCGGTAATCCCCATATCAATAATCAATAGAAGCTGTCTCTGTCATGTTTGTCGGATTTGGTGTGTCAACGAATTTATTGGTTGGAGTGTTCAAAAATGGCTCTGAGCACTATGGGACTTAACATCTGAGGTCATCAGTCCCCTAGAACTTAGAACTACTTAAACCTAACTAACCTAAGGACAGCACACACATCCATGCCCGAGGCAGGATTCGAACCTGCGACCGTAGCAGTCACGCGGTGGTTGGAGTGTAACGGCCTTATACCTGAAATACGTTTTGATCTTTGGAAACTCTGATATTAATGCCTATGATCTTGAGAGGCGGTATCTGTGTGCTGTAGAGCATCTTAACTATTGTTTGGACAAACTTGTAGAATTTTATATAAGATTGCAATTCATGGGCTTTTATTTAAATGATCATTTTAGTATATAAAGTTGCCACCCTTTCACCGTAAGACTTTTCTTAGAAGTTAAAATCAAGTTGCACCTTCGGTGCCGAAGTTAATATTTTAATTTTTAGTGTTTTGTACAATTTCCATCCCTCCTACGGGGGGGTGCATAGTTTGTGTGCTTGTGTACATTGTTAAAACTCTTAGTTTAAAGTTATCTGGTGTGTTGCAGATTTGCACCAGTGTAGTCTTTCAGGGACTGTTATCAGCGGTCGTAACTACGGCCGTGTCAAAAGGGAGCGGCAAGGTTCTCTGCCCAAAAACACATACAGTCAAAACTTGTTTCTTTCTGCCTCTGAATAAATTGTAACTTTGGTATTTAGAGGGTACTTTCTGATTATAATTTTAAACCTTTTTCTTTTAAAAAATGCTTTAGGCACCATTAAACTGAATAAATTACCATTTCTTATAAAGGAATTTGCTTATGATTTCATCAGTTACTCCCTGGCAACTACTTCCATGCTTACATAGTGTGATTAAATGTATTTATGTTCTTGATAAATCGCTATTAAATAAAATAAATTCTTAAGAATATTCTTTGAAAATAAATCACGGTTCAATTACTAGCAATTTCATTTTAATATCTACACTGAAACACCTTGTACACTCAGAATTCAAAGGATACTTCTTACAAACCAGCAGTGCGACCCACCCTATAATGTTGCTCAATTGTGGGGTGCCCATACCAAATACGACTAGCAAGTGCTATTGAGCGTATAGAGGGGAGGGAAGGGAAGGCATGGAAATGTGATGGCACAACACTACGCCACAGACGTCCTCATGTGTTAACTCTGAGGCGACAGTGCCAAGAAGCCATTTTTCACATTACAGTGCTCTTCTGCACATGGCACGTGTCTCTTTGCACTGTCTGCCTGATGTTGCGGTTCTCCTGTGGACAGCAAAAACCCCAGATCTGTTCCCGACAGAACATGTGTGTCACCATTCCAGACGTGAACTAAGTCCCAGTGCTGGTGTCCAGGATATCAATAGCTGTTCATCAGGTTGCCGCAGGAGAAGACGCAATGGTTCCCAAATGGATCATTGCACGCCTACAGCCACGGGCGGTGGGGTGGGTTGGAGTGGGGGGAGGGGAGTGGGGGTGGGGGGTACAATGTCTTACTTGTACATGGGTTCCTACTGCAAAGTGTGAAATATCCTTTCGATCTGGAATGATTGTGGAGACCAGGAGGTCCTATGTTAAATGATTACTGTATCCAGCATTGCCTAAGCCTTGTGTCCAGCATCAGTGTGACTGTCTGGAGGAACGTGTCGGTATCTCTGAGAATGTTTGTGTGTTAGATGCCGATCTACCATGCATTGCTGTTGTTGAGATTAGGAAGGTTGACCCCCGATTCTCACGGGTACATAAAACAACTTGGGCTTAAGAGTTATATTAACTTGTTTTTAAATTTCGCTTGTTCATGCCACAGTAACTGAATTTAAGTGCGGTGTGCCCTACACGAACTCTTTACAGACGAATGGAAAAACTAGTGGAAGCGGACCTATCTTGGAAGCTAGATTAAGGAAAGGCAAAGCAACGTTTCTAGCATTTGTAGACTTAGAGAAAGCTTTTCACTATGTTGACTGGAATACTCTCTTTCAAATTCTGAAGGTGGCAGGGGTAAAATACAGGGAGCGAAAGGCTATTTACAATTTGTACAGAAACCAGATGGCAGTTATAAAAGTCGAGGGACATGAAAGGGAAGCAGTGGTTGGGAAGGGAGTGAGAGAGGATTGTAGCCTCACCCCGATGATATTCAGTCTGTATATTGAGCAAGCGGTGAAGGAATAAAATAAAAATTCGGAGTAGCTATTACAACCCATGGAGAAGAAATAAAAACTTTCGCCGATGACATTGTAATTCTGTCAGAGACAGCATAGGACTTGGAAGAGCAGTTGAACGGAATGGATAGTGTCTTGAAGGGAGGATATAAGATGAACATCAACAAAAGCAAAACGAGGATAATGGAATGTAGTCGAGTTAACTCGGGTGATGCTGAGGGAATTAGATTAGGAAATGATAAACTTAAAGTAGTAAAGGAGTTTTGCTATTTGGGGAGCAAAATAACTGATGATGGTCGAAGTAGAGAGGATATAAAATGTAGACTGGCAATGGCAAGGAAAGCATTTCTGCAGAAGAGAAATTTGTTAATATCGAGTATAGATTTAAGTGTCAGGAAGTCGTTTTTGAAAGTATTTGTATGGAGTGTAGCCATGTATGGAAGTGAATCGTGGACGATAAATAGTTTGGACAAGAAGAGAAAAGAAGCTTTCGAAATGTGGTGCTACAGACGAATGCCGAAGATTAGATGGGTAGATCACGTAACTAATGAGGAAGTATTGAATAGGATTGGGGAGAAGTTTATGGCACAACTTGACTAGAAGTAGGGATCGGTTGGTAGGACATGTTCTGAGGCATCAAGGGATCACCAATTTAGTATTGGAGGGCAGCGTGGAGGGTAAAAATCGAAGAGGGAGACCAAGAGATGAATACACTGACCAGATTCAGAAGGATGTAGGCTGCAGTAGGTACTGGGAGATGAAGAAGCTTGCACAGGATAGAGTAGCATGGAGAGCTGCATCAAACCAGTCTCAGGACTGAAGACCACAACAACAACAACAACAACAACATGCCCTACACAAAAAATTACTCTGAGTGGAGGGTAATGAAAGACAGCAAGGGCTGAGGGCTTGCTTCCATTTCCTTTTTATTACTGTTACGACATTTAATGAAACGCACGTGCTACGTTCCTCAGCATCCGGATGCACTGGGTGATTGGCAGTGACGGGTGTTGCCTTCTGTTGACTAAGATATTATGTTCCGTCAGTGCTGCCGTCACATGGAGACAAACGAACTACTACACAAGGAGTCAGTTTCGGGGGATTCGGAAGCGGCTAGCCGCAGCTACAATGGCGGCGACCACGGGGCCACGGGACTCTAGCAGATGCTTTCACATTACGGGAGTTTCGGCTAGGGCCTCGGGAGACGCCACGGTGAGTTGCCTGGTAACCGGCAGTGACCTGCTGGTAGCATAGCTCGGCACATTGTGGCCGATGCTGGCCTGGGTGCTTTTACGACTTACAGGCCCTCTCGCATGACAGAGCGATCCGCTGAAAATTGTTCTTCTTTGAATCTGAGATAGTCCCACACTGTTGGATGTCTGACAAGCTTTCGCCAATGCAGCCGGTGTATTTTTTTGGAAGCTGGGTTCTCAAGCCAAGTGATTTCAACGGTTGCTAAAAAACAAGTGCCTTGTTTTGGAATCAGGTGATAACATCACAGACGTACCGGTGGCGTCAATAATTTGTGGTCTTCCTACTGGGGAACTGGCTTTGCCCACCCCCTGGAGG
Organism: Schistocerca americana; assembly: GCF_021461395.2. NCBI lineage: Eukaryota > Metazoa > Arthropoda > Insecta > Orthoptera > Acrididae > Schistocerca > Schistocerca americana. The sequence continues at coordinate 107,981,865 of NC_060122.1, read as the reverse complement.
GAGACAGTGTGGCTGTTTTTGATTTCGCAATTGGTTTAAAGGGACTGTGCTGCATGCAATTGGCGGGACAAGTTTCTGAGCGTGTATCATGTAAAGTGACATTACTCGGAATTGGGGACATTGACTGAGGGAAGTTATTTGAGGAGCACAGGAGTGAGGATTTCGTTAGGGGACAATGTGGAGTACACATCGGGGTTCCTTTTTGGAACTCCGAGGAGTGACTACTTCCTTTGGGGATGTATAGTGGCTTCATTCCGGAACTCCAAGGAGTGAGGAGTGCATTTCGGGTACGATGTTGTTTACACATCGGGGACCATTCCAGAACTCTGAGGAGAAGAGCTGATTGCAATGTGCATGCGTCGTGGAGATGGCTTGGCAGGTGGTGCTCAAGGCGCACGTTCTAGCCTCAGCACGGACTTCCTGGATGCGGACTTGCAGATTCTTCGTAGCACTGAGCACAGGATTTGCCCGTGACGGGCACTTTTATGGCTCCGGCACGTAGGGAATCTTCCGTGGTGCTTTACACCCTGAGTGGCGTAACTTTTCTGTTTCACGGTTGTCTATTAGTGTCACATACAGTCATTCAGGTAGTTACCGTTGATTGTGGGGAGGCGTCGCAAAGATAATCTCATCCATTCATGCAACTTTGCCAAGCATGTATTCCTTCTGTGGTAATTGTGATCTGCATGTGCTTTGCACGATCTGTTTTCTATATTGTGTACTGTGAACATCATAATTCATACACTATTATGTTGTACTAAATTAGTCATTTCAATGAATAGCACGCATTCTCTTCATTTATTTTTGTTGGATATTATATGTCAGTTACTATTTTCTCACAAGTTTCCAACTTAGGTTTCACTGCTAGTGTCACAAAACATCCATAAGAGTTCTGATATTCCGTTGCTGGATTGCCTGAAGAGCACTAAGAGAGTCTGAGCAGACAAGAAACATCTCTCCACCTAGAAGTCTCATTTGCTCCAGTGCTTTCTTGGTCGCCTACACCTCTACTCCGTACACGGAAATGTGTCTTGCTAGACGGGGTTTAAAGATGCAATGAGGGAGACAGTTAACTAGCCGACATATTACCCCACGCCTCCCGTTTATATGGCCTGGTAAAATAATATAAAAATATTTTTTAAAACTATAGGCTGAGTGTTTATCTTGTTCTGCTGCGTCATGTTCACATTTTATGTGAGCTTGGCAATCATCCAGGAAGGATAATTTAGTGCACCCTTGTCTAACAACTGTTAGACACCATTTGGAGAATGCTAAGAAACTCCAATATAGACTGATGAAGCAAATCAGTATGACCCCCAGCTTAATTTCGTGTTCATTCTTGGTAGGTTTCCGATGATATGTGACGCCAAATGCCTACGTACAGGCCACGCAATTCCCATAAATTACTGGATGGTGGTTTGTATGTGCAGCACTGCCATGCAGTAGCTCCCTGATGGTGCTCCATCGCGTTCACATCAAACGAAGACATCAACGCGGCATCACCACCATGCTCTTTAAGCGACTGTACCACGACTGAGGCCCTATGACACGAATTGCTATACTGCTGGAAGATGCCACCGCTTTTATGGTAACATCTGTTACTGCCAGAGGTTCGTTGCAAACCCAGGTGACTGTTTCAAACAGCATAGTACTACCCCCATTGGCTTATGCCCGTGGTGTGGTGCATGTTTGGTGCCGACGTCCGCTTGAACGACATATCTCTACTCGCTCCATGAACTGGTGTAACATGAAACGTGATTTACTCGAGCAGGTAATGTTGTTGTTGTTGTTGTTGTTGTTGTTGTCTTCAGTCCTGAGACTGGTTTGATGCAACTCTCCATGCTACTCTATGCTGTGCAAGCTTCATCATCTCCCAGTACCCAATGCAACCTACATCCTTCTGAATCTGCTTAGTGTATTCATCTCTTGGTCTCCCGCTACGATTTTTACCCTCCACGCTGCCCTCCAGCAATAAACTGGTGACCCCTTGATGCCTCAGAACATGTCCTACCAACCGATCCCTTCTTCTAGCCAAGTTGTGCCCCAAACTTCTCTTCTCCCCAAATCTATTCAATACCTCCTCATTAGTTATGTGATCTACCCATCTAATCTTCAGCATTCATTTGTAGCACCACTTTTCGAAAGCTTCTATTCTCTTCTTGTCCAAACTATTTATCGTCCATGTTTCACTTCCATATATGACTATACTCCACACAAATACATTCAGAAACGACTTCCTGACACTTAAATCTATACTCGATGTTAACAAATTTCTCTTCTTCAGAAACGCTTTCCTTGCCATTGCCAGTCTACATTTTATATCTTCTCTGCTTCGACCATCATCAGTTATTTTTCTCCCCAAATAGCAAAAATCCTTTAATACTTTAAGTGTCTCATTTTCTAATCTAATTCCCTCAGAATTACCCGACTTAATTCGACTACATTCTCGTTTTCCTTTCGTTGACGTTTATCTTATATCCTCCTTTCAAGACACGGTCCATTCCGCTCAACTGCTCTTCCAGGTCCTTTGCTGACTCTAACAGAATTACAATGTCACCGGCGAACCTCAAAGTTTTTATTTCTTCTTCATGGATTTTAATACCTAACCCAAATGTTTATTTTGTTTCCTTCATTGCTTCCTCAATAAACAGATTGAATAACATCCGGGAGAGGCTACAACCCTGTCTCACTCCCTTCCCAACCACTGCTTCCCTTTCATGTCCATCGACTCTTATAACTGCCATCTGGTTTCTGTACAAATTTCGCTCCCTGTATCTTACCCCTGCCACCTTCAGAATTTTAAAGAGAATATTCCAGTCAACATTGCCAAAAGCTTTCTCTAAGTCTACTAATGCTAGAAACGTACGTTTGCCTTTCCTTAATCTTTCTTCTAAGATAAGTCGTAGAATCAGTATTGCCTCACGTGTTCCAATATCCAAACTGATCTTCCCTGAGGTCGGCTTCTATCAGTTTTTCCATTCGTCTGTAAAGAATTCGTGTTAGTATTTTGCAGCTGTGACTTTTTAAACTGATAGTTCGGTAATTTTCACATCTGTCAACACCTGCTTTCTTTGGGATTGGAACTATTATATTCTTCTTGAAGTCTGAGGGTATTTCGCCTGTCTCATACATATTACTCACCACATGGTAGAGTTTTGTCAGGACTGGCTCTCCCAAGGCTGTCAGTAGTTCTAATGGAATGTTGTCTACTTCCGGGGCCTTGTTTCGACTCAGGTCTTTCAGTGCTCTGTCAAACTCTTCACGCAGTATCATATCTCCCATTTCATCTTCATCCACACCCTCTTCCATTTCCATAATATTGTCCACAAGTACATCGCCCTTGTATAGACCCTCTATATACTCCTTCCATCCTTCTGCTTTCCCTTCTTTGCTTAGAACTGGGTTTCCATCTGAGCTCTTGATATTCATACAAGTGGTTCTCTTTTCTGCAAAGGTCTCTTTAATTTTCCTGTAGGCAGCAGCTATCTTACTCCTAGTGAGATAAGCCTCTACATCCTTACATTTGTCCTCTAGCCATCCCTGCTTAGCATTTCCTGTTGATCTCATTTTTGAGACGTTTGTATTCCTTTTTGTCTGCTTCATTTACTGCATTTTTATATTTTCTCCTTTCATCAATTAAATTCGATATTTCTTCTGTGATCTAAGGACTTCTACTAGCCCTCATCTTTTTACCTACTTGATCCTCTGCTCCCTTCACTATTTTATCCCTCAAAGCTACCTATTCGTCTTCTACTGTATTTCTTTCATCCATTCCTGTCAATTGTTCCCTCATGCTCTCCAAGAAACTCTGTACAACGTCTGGTTCTTTCAGTTTGCCCAGATCCTACCTCCTAAAATTCCCACCTTTTCGCAGTTTCTTCAGTTTTAATGTACAGTTCATAACCAATAGATTGTGGTCAGAGTCCACATCGGCCCCTGGAAATGTCTTACAATTTAAATCTCTGTCTTACCATTATATAATCTATCTGAAACCTTTGAGTATCTCCAGGCTTCTTCCATGTATACAACCTTCTTTCATGATTCTTGAACCAAGTGTTAGCTACGATTTAGTTATGCTCTGTGCAAAATTCTACCAGGCAACGTCCTCTTTCATTTCTTCCCCCAATCCATATTCACCTACTACGTTACCTTCTCTCCCGTTTCCTACTATTGAATTCTACTCACCCATGACTATTAAATTTTCGTCTCCCTGCACTATCTGAAAGATAGAATTCATCAATTTCTTCGTCTTCTGCAGAGCTAGTTGGCATATAAACTTGTACTACTGTAGTAAGCATGGGCTTCGTGTCTGTCTTGGCCATAATAATGCGTTCACTATGCTGTTTGTAGTACCTTACCCGCACTCCTATTTTTTTTATTCATTATTAAACCTACTCCTGCATTACCCCTATTTAATTTTGTATTTATAACTCTGTAATCACCTGACCAAAAGTCTTGTTCCTCCTGCCACCGGACTTCAGTAATTCCGACTATATCTAACTTTAACCTATACATTTCCCTTTTTAAATTTTCTAACCTACCTGCCCGATTAAGGGATCCGTAGAACGCCAGTTTTCTTTCTCCTGATAACGACGTCCTCTTGAGTAGTCCCCGCCAGGAGATCCGAATGGGGGAGTATTTTACCTCCGGAATATTTTACCCAAGAGGACGCCATCATCGTTTAACCGTACAGTAAAGCTGCATGCCCTCGGAAAAAAATTACGGCTGTAGTTTCCCTTTGCTTTCAGCCGTTCGCAGTACCAGCACAGCAAGACCGTTTTGGTTAGTGTTACAAGGCCAGCTCAGTCAATCATCCAGACTGTTGCCCCTGAAACTACTGAAAAGGCTGCTGCCCCTCTTCGGGAACGACACGTTTGTCTGGCCTCTCAACAGATACCCCTCCGTTGTGGTTGCACCTACGGTACGGCTATATGTATCGCTGAGGCACGCAAGCCTCCCCACCCACGGCAAGATCCATGGTTCATGGGGGGGGGGGGGGCAGGTAGTATATTTCATTTATTGCGCAGTACAATTTCTATGTTCCTTGACCGAGCGAGGGGGCGCAGTTGTTAGAACGCTGGAGGACGACATTTCAAATTCCCTAATCCGATGGGACCGATGACCTCGATGGTTGGTGCCCTCCCCCAAATCAGCCAGTCTATGATCCTATAGCCACTGCTGTCGTGGTTGGCGATGTAGTTCAGTCAAAATGGGAACGCGTAGAGAGTGGTTTTCTGTAGAGTCCCCTGTTCAGTAATGTGCACTGACCACTTGTGCTTCCACCACCATTGTACTCTGCTGCTAGTTCCCCCTAAGATCGCCGTAGGTTCACTGTCTCACGACCATTTTCCATCGACAGCAGCCCGTGAATAGCAAACCAGCGCTGCCCATTCCGAGCTTGTACTCCCTGCACCATAAGAATCTGTCTTCTGTCAAAGTCAATTACGTCAGTGGATTTCTGCATTTGGGACACAAGATGGAACGAAACAGCATGGTGGAAAGAACAAACGGAAGATATAGTCAGAAGAAGGGTAAGAAGAATAGAGCCTTTAGGGTATGGTTTCTAGAAATGGGCATTACAAACAAGAGTACCTGATAAGAAAAGAATGGTGGCAGAGGAGAAAAGAGGGTGGGCTGAAGAGAGGGCTACGGTGATGGAAGTGGGTAGTGAAGGTACAAAATGATCCTGTATTGTATGGTTAAAATTAAGACGAGGGATTATAAATGGAATATCTTTGAATAGCAAATAAAATTGTATATGGAGTAGAAAGTAAGAAGAGACTCGAGATCATTTGGAGAAATTATTTCGAAGTATTCCTCGAAGAAGATCTGGATAAAGAGAAAGATATTGAGTCCTAACAAGAGGAAATTCAAACAGAAAATGACTTAACATGGAGAGAAGTGGATTAGGTATGATGATGGGAGGGAAGGCACAGGGTTCGGATGAGCTGAGAATAGTGACTGTGAGGCCAGCGGAAGAGATGGGGATAAAATGACTCCATCGAGTGCTGGAAATCGTGTGGACAGAGAGGAAGACCCAAAAGACTGAAAGAAATGAATAATTAACCCCATTTCAGGAATAGTGATAGAAAAGAGCGCAAAAACTATTGGGGAACCACACTGATGACCCACTGTGAGAAAGATCTTTGAGAAATTTTGGAAACACCAATTCGGACGAAAGCAGAAGGAAATATGAGAGAACAACAATGTAGTTTCAGTGCAGGACGTTCGACCGGATAATTTTCGGAAGAGGACAGCTACAGGTACTCCACTATGAACATGCAATAAACCTAATGATGGTAATCCTAGACATTGAAGAACTAAAGCATGGTAGTCTATGGAGAACAGAAGGGTAGAAAAGCAGACTCTGTTGTGGATAAGAGAAACGTACAATGGGTGTGTAAGCTGTGTGAAAGTGGGAGGGGATAAGGTCATGTTGGCTGACGAAGAATAATGGCTTGAAGCCGTGAAGTGCACTCTCACCTGTGCTCTTCACTGTGCTGACGCTTAACGACCCAAGTAATCGGTGAAGGAAAGAAGAAAGCGATGGTGTTGCAAGACGTGTATATTTCTATTGTCTATTGTCAAACCACAATTTATGAAAGATGTTTATATTTTATTAATAGGATTAAGTAGGAATAATTAATATTTGTCATGTTGGAAATAATTGTGGTAGCAGGGAATGTCTGCACCAAAGTATTGTTGGCAGGAGAGACCGCACATTGATATAATTTTAAAAAGGGTGGGAGAGACCGCGTATGGATACATTTTAAGAAAAGAGCGGGAAAGACCGCCCATTGATACATTTTGTAACGGTAGCAGGGATTGTCTGCACCAGAAAGCATTGTTGGCGGGAGAGACCGCACTTTAGCGCTCGTAGGAAGTCAGAAGTAAGCGAGATGTGAAGCGAGTCGGTAGCAGGTCTGAAGCGAGAGGTTGAGAAGAGCGGTGTGCCTGCCAGCCACCAGCTATGATTTACAAGATATTATAAACGGATGTACAGAGACATCAGCTAACTATAAGAGGAACTAATATTATTGAATTGTTTTTTTTTTTAGAAACTCAAGACTACTGAAGGTATGTTTGCGCAATGTTAGTTGTAAGATTATTGTAAAAAGTAAGTCCCATTTGAACGTTTGTAAAATCATTTCATTCAGAATATAATTAATTTTTGCCAGCAATATTGCATTACTGATTATAATCCATCCCAAAAACCATCAACGTAAAACTTTGCAAAATTTTGTTGATGTCAAGGAAAAGTTTAATTATGAATTACGTAACTTCAGTCAAATTAATTAAAAAATAGCGTCAACTTTGGTAATAAATACAGCTACTTATTATGACAACCCACCAGCAGCTAATAGAGTATAGTAAAACAGAGTAAGTATATTCATGTCGCAGTTCGATGTAGCAGTCAGATGGCGATCCAGTAACAATAAATAAGGTAAGGAACAGTTTTGGGTTATTGCAGGCAACGACTGAAGGCTACGACGACGACACATTCTATGTTTCGTCGAAATAATCAGAATATCACTTTTAATAAGCAGCATTTAAATTTGTATGCGAAGATTCAGAAAGAGAATTAATTTCAAAGGGAAGATTTCATTTGTTATTATTAAGCAAGAGATAGAAATCCTAAGGGACGGTTTCATAGGTTAAATGATGACTAACTGAAACCCTCAGCTGCCGACAGGTGTAGTTGATATACCTCGATGTGAACAGCTGAAAATGTGTGCCCCGACCGGGACTCGAACCCGCGATCTCCTGCTTACATGGCAGACGCTCTATCCATCTTTTTTTTTCCTCCAATTTATTAGTCATAACATTCCACAGTAGTACATAATTTTCAACTGACATTTAAAAGTAATAAAACAAACTAAAATTAATTACAGGTTCCTTGGCATTTTAGAAAAAATCCAAGTCTGAACCAGATAGTGATGTTCGGCACTTGATAGTATTTGTTTTTCAAAGATCAAATTGTCTCTCGTTTCTTCATGTTCTGAATCGCATGATCGGAAATGGAGTTCACATGACTGTTCTTCTGAGGAAATAGGCGTATGTATCATAATAATTATTCATGGGTAGTAGCTTGTGATGCTGGTCGGAAATGTACGTCCAAAAATCTCCTTCGCTCCTTTCTTTACTGGACAGCAGGTAAAATACCGCGTGTCCCTTCAACCAGTTGACGGCATTTTTCTTCCAGGTGGGGTATAGTTCTTCTTCTGGGTATAAAAGGCACGCTGGCGCTATCAAATACGGCGGTTTTCTCTGCATAGTTGCTAATTTTTTTCTGATTGACAACCATATATTATTAGCATTTCCACAGACAAATTGATGTTCATCTGTATCAATAAGGTTGCAAGTGGTACACAAAGGGGAATTAGCCAGGTGAATGGAATGTAGTCTGGAGTTCGTTGGAAATTTCCTATTCACAAAATAGTACCACAATGACCGCACTTTTGTTGGTAAATACGGGTGGTGTATGTTCCTCCAGATATCATGCCGAGAGTGACCGACGTATTTTTGTTCTATGATGTTCTTGGTCTGAAAGTTCATTAAGCTTTGGTATATTTTCTTGACTTTGATGACATCTTTCTCGGGTGTTCCAAGTGTAATGTAGCTATATTTTACGAAGAAATGTTTTAGGTGGTAAAGTTCATTTGGGATGTGGTGAACGTCAATTGGGGCGTCCTGGCTGGCCGGCGCTATTTCATTTAACAGAAATGCGGCAACACTGTCGACTGACCGCATCCACAGTTTATATGTTTTACAGACGTACAGTGATTGTGCTTTATTGTACACGTCTGTATGATTCAATCCTCCGTTCTCAATCGATAGAATCAACGTTTGGTACTTGACTTTGAAGATGTGACCGCGGCCTGGCCAAAAGCAGCCAAAATCCTGTTCGCCACTTCCCTCGGCATTGGCAAGGCTTGCGCCACGTAATTTAATTTAGAGGACAAATAGATGTTGACGAGAGCCACTCTTTGTATCTCATCAAGAGAACGGAGATTGTGCTGACGTATACAGGCACGGATGGTGTTGAGGATGAGCCACCGATGACACAGATGGATAGCGCGACTGCAGGGACTTATCCCATGCACGCTTCCCGTGAGACTCACATTCCCAACTGTCCACAACTCCAGGTTGTTGTAGAAGGGAAGGTTGCGTAACAAAAGAGATATATAGATGAGACGGGAATGTTTCAGTGTTTGCAGACGATTTGTTGAGTTGGGGAAACGAGGAGGAGGAAATGCAGGAGTAGTTGGGTCTATAGCAACGAACAGAATGAGGGTAAGGCAAGAAATTTAGCATAAGTAATGAAGTGATGATCACAACCATGAAGACGCAGACAGTCGTAACTGGAATACCAACTAATGGGGACCGACTGAGAAAAGTAGTGTGTTTCGAGTAAAGAGAATGGAACGAACAACACAGAAATAAATGAGCGGAGAAGCCTGATACGGAACAAAGACGTCCCTCAGGACAGCAAAAGGATTATACAGGGTGTTTCTGTAAGAGCGTGCAAAAATGTAACAGGACATAGAGAATGCTGCACTGAACAATTTGGCTTAGAAACCTGGAGTCGGAGCAGCCAGCTTAAGGAGACATGGATGTAAACTTGTCTGCCGCTTTGTCTAGCGTTACTGTCTTCCAGCTTATTTACAACTAACTTCCGTTCAAGTTTACTCGTACTGTGCTGTTTTTCTTATCTGTATTTTCTTTATTTACTGGAAGAAAAGGAGGAGGACGACCTTGCTTACTAGGAAGCCATGATGCAGATTTTGTTTACTTTACTTGTCTATAAAATGGCTTTCTTTTATCGTATTTACGTTGTCCCATGACAGAATGTGCTACGACTCAACGACAGACCCATTCACAACTCAGTGCTCTTCAGAGACGTACAGTACAATAAGATGGAAAAGTGCCGGTACAGTTTCGCAGAACTCACTGACATGAGCAATCACCTTGTGTATGGGGAAGTACGTTGCAATAATCTCGCTGCTGAATGGAAACCATTTCCTAGTAGACACAATCCGTCACGACGAGTGTGTATTTCTCTCGATCGATGAGTGCAGGAGACCGGTTTATTGGAAAGAAGAAACGAGGGATCTGGCAACATGAGGACCACTCGCATACCTGATTTTGAAGAGGAGTTGCTGAGAAGTGTTGCAGCGCACCCCATACAGGTAGTCGTCGTACTGCACACGATATGGTCGCTCCATACTAGCGTGTGGCGACTACTCCACGAACATCAATTACACCCGAATCACCCACGAGGCCATGCAGTGCTTGTGACTGACTTTTGGTGCAAAGTCGCATTGAGTCAGACGTTTCTCCAACAATGGATTGATCGAGCAGATTTTCTCCAAATCGTGTTGTTTACTGATGAGGCCTCATTTGATCGTGATGGTATTTCGAACAGCAGGCATAGCCAGCCATGCGTGGTATGAGGAAAACCCTCACGTAGTAGTAGGGTCACACCATCAAGTGTTCCTATCATCCCCAGGTTCACTACCTAAAATTGTTCAGTGGAGCATCCTATACGTCCTGTTAAATTTTTGCACGCTCTTACTGAAACACCCTCTACAGGGTGTTACAAAAAGGTACGGCCAAACTTTCAGGAAACATTCCTCACGCACAAATAAAGAAAAGATGTTATGTGAACACGTGCCCGGAAACGCTTACTTTCCATGTTAGAGCTCATTTTATTACTTCTCTTCAAATCATATTAATCATGGAATGGAAACACACAGCAACAGAACGTACCAGCGTGACTTCAAACACTTTGTTACAGGAAGTGTTCAAAATGTCCTCCGTTAGCGAGCATACATGCATCCACCCTCCGTCGCGTGGAATCCCTGATGCGCTGATGCAGCCCTGGAGAATGGCGTATTGTATCACAGCCGTCCACAATACGAGCACGAAGAGTCTCTACATTTGGTACCGGGGTTGCGTAGACAAGAGCTTTCAAATGCCCCCAGAAATGGAAGTCAAGAGGGTTGGGGTCAGGAGAGCGTGGAGGCCATGGAATTGGTCCGCGTCTACCAATCCATCGGTCACCGAATCTGTTGTTGAGAAGCGTACGAGCACTTCGACTGAAATGTGCAGAAGCTCCATCGTGCACGAACCACATGTTGTGTCGTGCTTGTAAAGGCACATGTGCTAGCAGCACAAGTAGAGTATCCCGTATGAAATCATGATAACGTGCTCCATTGAGCGTAGGTGGAAGCGTAGGTGACGAAAATAAATTGAGCTCTAACATGGAAATTAAGCGTTTCCGGACGCATGTCAACATAACATCTTTTCTTTATTTGCGTGTGAGGAATGTTTCCTGAAAGTTTGGCCGTACCTTTTTGTAACACCCTGTATATCGGCATACTGTGTCCAAATCCCGGCGCATACTTTGGATACCTAGATAACGAAATGAAGAGAAAGAAGGAAGATGCAAGCTGAGACCTTAACTTTTCCCGGCGAACTGAATGTCCAAACAGCTTACGGGTTTGCTGCCGGGTGACGTCGTTGACCACCACCGATATTTCGACAGGAGAACACCCTGCCATTCTCAAGACACAACTGGAAGGAGGAAGCAATGTGCAAGGGAATTTTAATACCTCGGTTCGACTCACAGAGGAGAAACAAGGAAGATACCACACACAGAACAAGTAACCGCAGAGTCAACACACAACCAAAGACAACCAACATCAGAAATGTCGATAGTGACTATTAACGGGTGAGGTAGCACTAATTCTGTCCCTCTGTTTTTTGATGAGAGACAGAGCCGGATTCGAAGCAGCATTTAAAAAAAATACACCATCTCTGTTTATAAGGTTGCTTGATAGTTTGATTTCAATAGCTTCCTTAATAACACTGTCCCAATAGCTGGACGTGCAAGCCAGAATCTCCGTGGTGTTGTATTCCATAGGATGACCGGTGTCAAGGCAATGTCCTGCAATAGCGGATTTGCTTGGCTGTTGTAAGCGTGTGTGACGCTTATGTTCAATACACCGGTCTTCCACAGTTCTGATTGTCTGACCAATATATGACATGCCACAACTGCAAGGAATACGATAGACACCAGCTTTACGCAAACCAAGATCATCTTTTACGGACGCCAATAGGGCTTTAAATCTTAGAAGGTAATCGAAAAACACATATCGCATCATATTTCCGCAAAATACGGCCAGTCCTTTTGGAAATGCTTCCTGCGTAAGGCAAAAAGGCAGTAGACTTAGGTGTCACTTCGTTGCTATCGTCACTCACCCGTTGCACAGAAGGCTGATGGCGCAACGCACGTTTGATCTGCCTCTCACTATAACCATTCTGACGAAAGGTGACTTCGAGATGTGATAGCTCAGCTGCCAACCTTTCAGGGCCTGAGATAACGTGGGCCCTGTGAACCAAGGTACGAAGTACTCCTTCACGCTGAGCTGGATGATGACAACTATCAGCTCGCAGATACATGTCAGCGTGAGTAGGCTTCCTATAAACAGAATGTCCCAACGTACCATCAGTCTTCCTTCTGACCAACACATCAAGGAAGGGAAGACATCCATTTTTTCCACCTCCATAGTGAACTGAATATTAGGGTGGATTGAATTCAGGCGTTCCAAGAACCGATTTAAATTCACACTACCATGAGGCCAAACAACAAAAGTATCGTCTAAATATCTGAAAAAAACACGCAGGTTTCAAGATCGCTGACTCCAATGCACGTTCCTCAAAGTCCTCCATAAACAAATTGGCCACAATAAGAGACAACGGGCTTCCCATTGCAACTCCACCAATCTGTTTGTAGTACCATTGAATACAAATCAAGTGGAAGTCAGCACATGTCGAAACAAATTTGTGAACTCGACACCAAACTTAACCTCAATTAGGTGCCACGAATCAGAGTGAAAAGAGAAATCACATCAAAACTCACTAAAATATCAGATTCATTCAAATGCAATCCCTGCAATCGACGTAAGAACTCTGCCGAGTTCTTAATGTGGTGTTCACACCTACCTACTAGTGGGCTCAACAAACTAGCAAGATGTTTAACTACACGATATGTTGGAGCACCAATATTAGAAACAATAGGCCTCAACGAGACTGCCTCTTTATGGACCTTAGGGAGGCCATATAATCTAGGTGGTACAGCACAGTAAGAATTAAGACTCTTGATAGTTTCCTGTGACAAAGAACTTTTCTTCAGGAGGTTATTAGTCTTTCTCTCAACACTCTTACTAGGATCAGCACCGAATTTGAGAGACGCCGAATCAGAAAGTAGACACAGCATCTTTTGAATGTAATCGTGCTTGTTCAACAAACCGTGCCATTTCCCTTGTCCGCAAGTAAAATAACAATATCAGGATCCATTCTGAGTGAACGTGAAGCAGCCGCCTCAGCTGCTGTAATGTTACACGTGGGTGAACGGGCCCCAGTCAACACACGACAAGCTTCCCTCCTAAAAAACAGAGGGACGGAATTAGTGCTACCTCACCTGTTGATTAACAGTCACTATCAACATTTCTGATGTTGGTTATATTTGTGTTGACTCTGCGGTTACTTGTTCTGTGTGTGGTATCTTCCTTGTTTCTCCTCTTTGAACAGAGGTATTAAATTCCCTTGCACATTGCTTCCTTCTTGCAGTTGTGGCTTGAGAACAGCAGGGTGTGCTTCTGTCGAAATATCGGCCGTGGTCGACGACGTCACTCGGCACCAAACCCGTAAGTTATTTGAAGATGCAAGCTGGTAAGATGTCAAAGATGGACAAATTAAGGAATGAGAGGACCAGGGAGTTAGTGAAGTAGGAGCCATTACAGGATCGAGCAATCGAGGCTTTGATGATGTTGACATTGCAAGCGAATGAAGCAGAAGACACACACACATGAAGGGAAGGGAAATAGATCGACAGGTCTGGAAGGAGAGAAGGAGTGTATGCGAAAGGAGGGAGAAGACTGGATCAGGGTGTAGATGGAGAGAAGATGCGATGTTCCTAACAGACCTGGGAACTCAGCAAGGTGATGACCCTCGCTAGAACGATTCCCCATTCGCCTCTGCTCTGCTGATACACTTTCCTTACTAGTTCGCGTGCCCGCGGTGGGCGGTGGTGGTAATGTTCCAGCTCTTGAGTGTAATGTCCCGCTGGCTGACAGTGGGAGGGTGGAGCAGCGCCCGCGCCCTCGGCCGCTGCCAAGAGTTGGGCGCTTGGCGCGGCGCGGCCCGGCCTGCAGGCCGCCTGGGCAGGGTGGCCCTGGCGCAGCTCGCTTACTAAATATAGCAGAGTGCCGCGGCGGAGCGGGCGAGGCGAGGGCGAGGGCGGCCGATCGATACCTGGGGTCGACACCTGCTGCTCGGGCCCGCGACCTGTGGCGGCGGCCGCCGCCGCGTGCTGGGATTCGTCGCCCGTTTCAGGGGAATTACCGCGTCTTCAGGGCAGCCAACCTGTCCGCGCGTGCAGTTAGCACTCCGCGCGCCGGCGCTGTGCTTTACACGCGTGCTGTGAGGCACCAGGTAGCGCAGCGCACTCGGCGCCTACTGTGGGTGACCCGGTGCCGCGGGCGGCCGAATGAAAAGTGGCCCTCAGTGCAGCCAAAGGTCAGGCATTCGTCGTGATTAGTTGCTTCCTCCCAGTCTATTTACGGCTACGGAGCAGCACGGCTAACTTCCCAGGTGTCGCTTATGACGGGCCTCTCCAACTTTGCACCAGGCATAACTTGGACAGGAATATTTGTTTTGAAAAATTCTGGAACTGGCTGAGAAATGCTTCCTCAGCAGATACTGGTTTATACAAAAACTCCCACCACTAGCATAGATAATCTACAACAGCACCTACATCTCCACGATTACTCTGCAATTTACAAGTACAGGGTGACAATTATTGAACTGTATGAAAATTGAGCCGTGTGTCGGCTCTCAACATATATCGCGCTGCTAAGATTGTTCTGAGTCCTTCCATTCCATCGTTAATTGATTCTTTCATATTTATCGTTATGCTGCGTACGATTTTGTTGAGATTCCCCTCTGGCGGCGTGTCTGGTCTTATCGATCTTCGAGTCGTTGCTTCGTGTTAGCCTTGTGTCAGGGAATAAGATCTTTGGGGGGATGGCCGGTTGGTTGCCTAGCGGTGACGAGTCGGTCAGTCGGTTTTTAAAATCGGGAATTTGAGAATGTCGTACGATGAGACCGCAGCGTGGCGTGGCGGTGGAGAGTTGGCTGTTGTTCCGAGAAGCCGCGTGGTCTGTCCTGGCGGTGTGAGACGTGTGAGACGAGTTGACGGGACAAGGCTGTATGTAAGCTCTTGCTGTGAACACCCGGGGGCCACGGCTGTGGTTCCGAGTCACTACTTGGTGGGAGCGGCAACGGATGTCTTTAAATTGTCCGTCTGGAGGCGGGAATGACTGACTGGTAGTAACTCGCCTAACCTGCGGAGTGGTATTTCGCTCCCGTGGGTGCAGAGAAGACGAGGGCTCCGGTCACAGAGCGCGTGGCTGCGTGACTGTGTCCAGTTGGGTACGCTGGCGACGTGGACACGGTCGGGTGTGAGGAACCCTTGCATCGAGTTCACCTGCTGTTTCTCTGATAAACTCCAAGTTGGTTAAAGGTTTAGATGTTAACTGAAGAATTTTGGTTTGTGCAACCAGCGTCTTTTCTGCCTTGTGGCCTCCTGCGTTCGGGTTTCCTGTCTCTGTAGCCGGTGTATTTATAGACAGTGATCTTTTCCGCTTCTTATTAGTACTGCCCGGTAGGAAGTGTATTTTTGGGGAGGGATTATTGTTTCAGATTACATGTTTTCTGCCTTGTGGCCTCTTGCGTTCGAATTTCCTGTCCCTGTCGCCGGTGTAATTATAGACAGTGATCTTTCGACTTCTTGTTAGTACTGCCGTGGAGGAAGTGTATTTTTGGGCAGGGATTATAGTTCCTGATTTGATTCCTTCTCCTCCCCTGGCCTCGCGTGAGGTCGATGTCATTGCTGAATGTGAGGCGTTGTGGGTCTGTTAGTCCGCTTCTAGCCTGAGCATCCTTCTGGAGACAATTGTGGCCGCCCTTACACCCGGTCGGTTAATTATTTCTATCCCAGGACATTTTGGTGGCAGGACATGGATTAAAGTTGTTAGTTATTGTAAAATGTTAAATGGTTGTATTTTACTCTGATTGTTTTTGGCCACTTTTTAAAAAGGTTAAGCTTGCCTTTCATTGGTGGGTTTTTTAAAATTACGTGGCTTTAAAATTGTTAGTTATTGTAAAAGGTGAATGACTGTATCTTTACTTTGATAGTTTTAATCTACTTGGCATCCTTTGAAAATGCTAGTTCTGCCTCCCTGTTAGCGAGCCCTTGTAATTTAATATCTTGTTGTGGCAAAATTTAAAAGAAGTGGCTCCCTACATGTTCGGTAGCGAAATTGTATGCAAATTGGTGTTTTTGTTTCATTACTTGGAAAGCTTTAGTTTTGTTATTAAATGCTTTATCAAAGTCTGTTTTAATTAAAATGGCTTGGCTATTAACGGTAAACTAAAGTTTTTAATTTAATTACTTGGAAAATTTTGATTTGTTATCAAATGTTTTATCAATGCCGGTTTTAACTAATATGACTTGATCGTTAACTGTAAACTAAATTGTTTTGAAAAGGCACTCATGCCTGCTAGCTTTTTTGGATGTGTTCCTGGTCAAGTGGTAAGGAAATGACTTTTAATGGTTGAAGTAATCAATAAAGAAATTGTAAATTGCAACTCGACAGTAACCAACTAATTTTGGCTCCGTTTCCCAACTGGGGGTTTCCCTGGATTAATCGTAACACCCGTCTCACATATAAACGTTGCTACAGATTCTCGGATTTAGGTTATGACATATTTGGTATGCCTGCCACCATGGGCGATGACGTGCCGCAGAAGAATAGCGAAATTCTGCATGACCCGCTGAAGTGCCAGGAACATCGATGCTTTCGATTACCACCTTAATTTCAGGCTAGCAGTGGTTTTGGGGTTATTGGCGTAAAGCTTGTGTTTATTATAGCCCCACAAAAAGGAGGCGCTAGTGTTCAGATCCGGAGAATATGGCGGCCAATCTAGGCCCATGTCAATGGGTACCCCAGAGCCAAGGTGCGCCCCCTAAAGTGCTCCTCCATGACGCCAAACATTCCACTTCTTCGATGGCGTCAAGCTCCGTCTTGCACGAACCACATCTTGTCGCTATCAGGGTCACTTTTCACAACGGAGCTGAAATCACCTTCCAGAACGTTCAAGTACCTTTCGGTAGACACGGTGCCATCAAAGAATATCGCAACGATTATTCCGTGACGGGACATTGTACACCACCAAGTCACCCTTTGAGGGTGCACAGACTTATGAACCGCGAAATGAGGATTCCCAGTCCCCCAGATGAGCCAGTTTTGCTTACTGACGAACGCATCCAAATGAAAGTGGAATTCGTCGCTAAACCAAATCATAATGCGCATACTAATTCCCATGATGCCCGGCGGCCAATCGTGCAGTTTGAACGTCACAATGCAAGCCGTTCAGAAGTTACAACGATATTATTTTCATACCGATTAATAACTGTCACGCTCCAAGTGACTTGCAGACGGTTCGTCAAACCACTTTCAAGCTTTTTTCTACTCTTCCACTCTCGTTTTAATTACTGCGACCCCAAATTCACCAATCATATCCGTGGCGCTCTCTCCCCTATTTCGCGGCAGTACAAGACGAGCTGATCTTCTTTCGGAAAAATTCTTTCTGCTGGAAATGAGGATGCACTGAACTAGCGGGCATAATTTGATCGGCATTAGTGGCTTTTCGAAAAATTCCGAACAAAGTCCGTCGTTGTCAACAGCAATACTGAGGCGTAAGTAATTACGCTGACGATCGTTATTTTCTAATCTACAAGTGAAACTGATCTTTTCATGAAGTTCCACCGACCCCTCATCATCCCCCCCCCCCTTCCCTTCTCTCACGCACTTGTTCTTAAGTGTATACTGATCGCCTGAAAATGGAAGATATTTGCCAGCCTGATCTGTCAAATTTTTACTTTTGACAAGTGTTTACAGTGATTGTTTTAACAATAAAAAATATGTGATTGAGGTGATAAAATATTTAGGCTCAGGCAACGTTTCCAATACAGTAATTATTTTCTGGTTGAAAGACACAGGAATCAGTAAACTAATATGGAAGGTAACCAATACTGCCTGTAAGTACAGATTAGACGACAGCAGGAGCTTCTGAAATGTGGTACCACATACAAATTCAGAAGGTTATATGGGCGGATCGGTAACTAATAAGGAGCTACCGTGTCGAAATGGAGTGAACAGCAACCTTTATGACGCAACTTGACTAAGAGAGAGGTTGGTAGGGATCGTCCTTGGACTTTAAGGTATGTGTAAACTGCTACTGGAGGGAAGTATGGTGGGGGTAGTAGTTGTAGAGGGCTGACAACAGAACATAGGATCAAGTGGCCTTACGTTACAGTAGATATGCAGAGATGATAGATGGACTAGTGCGAAGAACTGTATCAGCCTAGTCTTCGCCTTAACGCAACGAAAACAAACAATATATTTGCAGTGACTGGTATCCTACAGGATAATGTTTTTAAGTTATTCTAGTAGTATTCTATGCGGGAAAGTTATTAATTAATGTTAAGTTCTTGGCACACACACATAGATCTTGTAAGTAGCTACACTGCCTGACAGAAAACGTGAAGCACCAAGAAGACGTGGTCTGATGTCCACGTAACGTCGTCCACGTAGATACCATCGGCGGGTGTGTAAATGGTCGGAGTAGCGATTGTCTGTGGAAGGCAGAACGGCCACGAGAGCGCGTTAGTGTTGTTCATGATAGAGGTGTCATCAGACCTGGCAAGGTAACCAAGAGGAGTGAACAACGTCAGATGCTGAGCGATCACAGAGAAGGTGACGGAAATGCTAGGTACTCGTATGAGACAGCGCTATCAGCACCTGATAGAGTTTATAAGGAGTCTCATTGTAGGGCTCCATTGGCAGGCTGGTCGATTCGTCCAGTATTGAGATTTGTAGGGCATGTGCGACCCTATGTGGGAACGAGAGAGGAGCATACTAGTCGCCAAGGGTCCGGTTAGGACTGTTGATATTTTTAAACAACATCGGGATCCGATATATCGATATTTAATAAATTACCTTTACTGGCTCACTGTATTTCAAAAATGGTTCAAATGGCTCTGAGCACTATGGGACTTAACATCTGAGGTCATCAGTCCCCTAGAACTTAGAACTGCTTAAACCTAGCTAACCTAAGGACATCACACACATCCATGCCCGAGGCAGGATTCGAACCTGCGACCGTAGCAGTCGCGCGGTTCCGGACTGCTCGCCTAGAACCGCAAGACCACCGCGGCCGGCGCTCACTGTATTAAAAAAAATAAATATCGATATGTCGATATGTCGACAGAAAATGTATCAATCTACTGAGCAGAAAGAAAATATGGGCTGCACATTGCAAATATACTGCCAGTTTTAGAGCTGTATGGCTCAAATGGCTCTGAACACTATGGGACTTAACATCTGAGGTCATCAGTCCTCTAGAACTTAGAACTACTCCGACCTAACTAACCTAATGATATCACACACAGCCATGCCCGATCCAGGATTCGAACTTGCGACCGTAGCGGTCGTGCGGTTCCAGACCGAAACGCTTAGAACCACTCGGCCACTTCGGCCGGCTTAGAGCGGTATATTTAAGTATTGATTTATTATTAGATATTCTGTACATCAACAACCTAGCAGCCTGCTTATACCCTTGAGAGCAAGAATTGAAAGGAAAACGATGTACGTTCACGCTTGGCGATAACCACTTTTCTGACAATCTTAACTGCAGGTGAGTGGCAGAACAACAGGTGTCCGATGGGTCCGTCGTTCGGTTTCGTCACACATCGAATTTGTCCTGAGCGCTTCGTGTCGACTTCCCTGTTTTTTTTATTTCTGCAAACGCCAGCGACGTAGCAGTTGTAGTGTCGAAATTGTGCGGTGATGTATAACGTCACAGTTTCTGTTGGTAGCGCAGAGCCCACTGCAAAGACCAACATTGTCATTTAGATTTCTGTTCATCATTCTCTGCAACTGTTCTTGGAGAATGCCGATGTGAAGGAATAGCACACTAATTGCGTTAAAAAGTATTTTTTAACAGAACTGGTCTCCTATTTCTTCACATCGGATCTCTTGTTATTCCATTCACAAGGCCACCTCCCAGTACGATCCGAGTTCTTTTTGTCACCTATACTTGCTTCACACCGTCAAACAGAAGGACTGAATGTGATGAAAGCTCAAAATGTAGTAAGACTCCTTCACGCAGTGGAAGTAAAATTACAATTTCTAAAGAGCAACTTCAAGTATTTATCGAAAATTTCGAAAAAAATATAATGTAAAATAAAAGTACCAGCACTCGATACTGCCATTTCGATATTGATATATCAACATATTTGTGACAAAAATATCGCCGATATATACACTGAAGCGGCAAAGGTATAGGCTTGCGTATTCAAATACAGAGGTACGTAAACTGGCAGAATACGAGACTGTGGTCGGGAGCGCCTGTAGTATAGCGAAATAGACGACAGAGGGATAGAGAAACATTTAAATCGCTCAAAAGAGGAAAGGGCGCTGGACCTGATGGGATACCAGTTCGATTTTACACAGAGTACGCGAAGGAACTTGCCCCCCTTCTTGCATCGGTTTACCGTAGGTCTCTAGAAGAGCGTAACGTTCCAAAGGATTGGAAAACGGCACAGGTCATCCTCGTTTTTAAGAAGAGACGTGGAACAGATGTGCAGAACTATAGACCTATATCTCTAACGTCGATCAGTTGTGGAATTTTGGAACATGTATTATGTTCGCGTACAATGACTTTTCTGGAGACTAGAAATCTACTCTGTAGGAATCAGCGTGGGTTTCGAAAAAGACGGTCGTGTGAAACCCAGCTCGCGCTATTCGTCCACGAGACTCAGAGGGCCATAGACACGGGTTCCCAAGTAGATGCCGTGTTTCTTGACTTCCGCAAGGCGTTAGATACAGTTCCCCACAGTCGTCTAATGAACAAGATAAGAGCATAAGGACTATCAGACCAATTGTGTGATTGGATTGAAGAGTTCCTAGATAACAGAACGCAGCATGTCATTCTCAATGGAGAGAAGTATTCCGAAGTAAGAGTGATTTCAGGTGCGCCGCACGGGAGTGTCGTGGGACCGTTGATAATCGAATTTTATATAAATGACCTTGTGGATAACATTGGAAGTTCACTGAGGCTTTTTCGGATGATGCTGTGGTATATCGAGAGGTTGTCACAATGGAAAATTGTACTGAAATGCAGGAGGATCTGCAACGAATTGACGCATGGTGCAGGGAATGGCAATTGAATCTCAATGTAGACAAGTGTAATGTGCTGCGAATACATAGAAAGAAAGATCCTTTATCATTTAGCTACAATATAGAAGGTCAGCAACTAGAAGCAGTTAATTCCATAAATTATCTGGGAGATAGGCATTAGGAGTGATTTAAAATGGAATGATCATATAAAGTTGATTGTCGGTAAAGCAGATGCCAGACTGAGATTCATTGAAAGAGTCCTAAGGAAATGCAATCCGAAAACAAAGGAAGTAGGTTACAGTACACTTGTTCGCCCACTGCTTGAATATTGCTCACCAGTGTGTGATCCGTACCAGACAGGGTTGATAGAGGAGATAGAGAAGATCCAACGGAGAGCAGCGCGCTTAGTTACAGGATCATTTGGTAATGCGAAAGCGTTACGGAGATGATAAACCCCAGTGGAAGACTTTGCAGGAGAGACGCTCAGTAGCTCGGTACGGGCTTTTGTTGAAGTTTTGAGAACATACCTTCACCGAGGAGTCAAGCAGTATACTGCTCCTTACTACGTATATCTCGCGAAGAGCCCATGAGGATAAAATCAGAGAGATTAGAGCCCACACAGAGGCATACCGACAATACGAACAATACGAGACTGGAAGAGAAGGGGGAACCGATAGAGGTACTCAAAGTACCCTCCGCCACACACGCCAGGTGGCTCGCGGAGTATGGATGTGGATGTGGATGGATGGATGTAGAAGACGACAAGTGTCTGGTGCAGTTGTCAGATCGGTTGCTGCTCCTAGAATGGCAGGTTATGAAGATTTAAGTGAGTTTGAACGTGGTGCTATGGTCGGTGCACGAGCGATGGGACACACAGTCTCCGAGGTAGCGGTGAAGTGGGGATTTTCCCGCACGACTGTTTCACGAGTGCACCGTGAATACCAGGAATCCGGTAAAACATCAAATCTCCGCCATCGCTGCGGCCGGAGAAAGATCTTGGAAGAACGTGACCAATGATGACTGGAGAGAATCGTTCACTGTAACAGAAGTGCAACTCTTCCTCTAATTGCTGCAGATTTCATTGCTGGGCCATCAATAAGTATAAGCGTACGAACCATTCAACGATACATCGATATGGGCTTTCGGAGCCGAAGGATCAGTCGTGTGCGTTTTACGCCTCGCCTGGGAACGTCAAAACCGGCACTGGACTGTTGATCACTGGAAACAGGTTGCCTTGTCGTTTCGAAGTGTTTCGAGCGGGTATGGAGACTACCTCATGAATCCATCGACCAGAGTTTCAGCAGGGGACTGTTCAAGATGGAGGAAGGTGTGTAATGGTGTGAGGGGTGTGCAGTTCTGGGACCCCTTATACCTCTAGATACGACTCTGACAGGTGACTCGTACGTAAGCATCGTGTCTCATCACCTGCATCCATTCACGTCCATTGTGCATACCAACGGACTTTGGCAATTCCAGCAGGGCAATGCGATACCCCACACTTCCAGAATTGGTATAGAGTGGCTCCAGGAACACTCTTCTGATTTTAAGCAGTTCCGCTGGCCACCAAACTCCCTAGACATGAAAATTATTGAACATATCTGGGATGCATCGCAACGTGCTCTTCAGAAGAGATCTCCAGCTCCTGGATAGCCCTGCAGGATTCAGGGTGTCAACACCCTCCAGCACTACTTCAGATATTAGTCGAGTCCATGCCACGTCGTACTGCGGCACGTCTGCTTGCTCGTTGGGGCCCGGTTTTTGCAAAAAATATCGATACGTCGATATTTTATCAAAGCACTAGTTCTGGGCGACCACATCTGATCACCACAAAAGAAGATCGACCTAATGGGCAGCAAACACGTGGTAAAGCCTTGACATCTGCGCCTTTCATCTGAGGGCGAGTAATGGACTCATCGCAACATTCTGTGTCATACTTCACCACTGATCGCAAACCACCTCTAGCCGGAATAGTGAACTACCTTCTCATGCGTAGTTTGGCATTAACGCCTCAACACATACGGCGGCGTTTAGAGGGGAAGTGACCGGGGAGCTTAGACCCCTGCCGATTGGCGCCGCATTGCGTGGAGCGACGGGTCGCGGCTCTGCACTGTTTCGGATGAACATCGTTGACGAGTATGTTGCCGACTGGGGGAGAGGTCAGAGGTCACATACTTCTGCAGTTTTGGAGAGGCGTGGCGGTGTTATACCCATGTCATGATGCGGGGAATCTTTGTGTATGACTTCAGGTCAGGACTGGTAGTGATTTACGGGAAACGGTACGTCATGGACACCCTGTGTCTTCGTGTGTTACCTATGAGGCGAAAACAGTGCGGTGCCAGTTTTGAAAAGGACAGTGCCCGCACACGCGTAGCACGTGTCTCTATGAACTGTCCGCGTGATGGTGTACTCGTGGGGCTCAGAAGTCCCCATATCTGTCCACAATACAATGTGTTTTTGCGACACCAGTGCCCGAGGTATCGAGGACCAGTAACAACTATAGTGGGCCAGCTTGCCTCAGCAGGGGACACAACTGCTGTACGACACCCTTGCCAACCCAATCAGTTCCGTTAAAGCCTGAACTTCATGCGTCATTTTCGAAAACATGGAAATAAAAATACATGGAACTCTTTCTATAACGTGGCTGTTCAAATTGTAAGTTGGTGACGTCATTTTACGTAACGTGGTCATGCCATTTGGTTTTTGTATGTCTTCGACGTGCACATCGGAGAGAGGGAGAGAAAGTTACGTTACTGTTAAAACAATCTTTGGCCTTGTCATGGCATAGTATTTGTCTCTGCGTAGTCTGATACAGTCTCAGTTGAAGTGTGGCAGGTGATGGACGTATTCAGTAGTGCTGTGTTGGCTTGTGATTGTATCAGTTAGATAAATGTTTATTGTAAACGATAACAAGGATGAATATGATGTATACAATGAAATGTGAAAGGAAAATAAGTTTTGAACAATGGAACTGTTTTGAAGAGAAGAAGTTTGAGGTAAGACTGCAGCAGTGAACAGCTAATTTGTTGGAAAGATTACTGTCAGCTAGTTAACTTGCTCAGAGCTGAGAGAAAGACCGCCCCACTTCCTTGAGTCATGGATTAATTGATTAAGCTGTTTGACTTTTATAGAAATTCTTTAAAGCATTGTTCACTTTTTTGGGTATAGTATTGTTCAGACCCTTGTTGTGTGTGAAGATCATGCGAAGTATTACTCTGCCTTTTTGGATATACAGTTCATTCTAAAATCGTTGTCTTGGCATATAATTTCCTAGGAATTTTTACTCTCCTCACCCAACTGTTTGTCATTACGCATTACCAAATGCAACAGTTTGAATGTGTATTTAGAAACAGAAATCTAGCTTAGCCGCTCCCTGCTTTCTGTTTGCTGTTGTGCTTTCGAGAACGTTGTCAAGAGGCGAGATAAGTGGAAATTTTGATTACGGCCAGATAATGGATTTTGTTACCGTTGCGGATTTAGTACAAAAACAAGCTCCAGTCAGATCAGTTACAGTTCAGTTCAGTTTAGGTTCTGTTTAGTCAAAGGTTAGCGTAAGTTGGATAACAGTTTGCGAATACATAGCTTTGGTAATACGTAGACTTTTATAGAGCGGTGGGTAAAGTTGGGCTGAATTTCATACAGCAATAAGTATAGTGGGGGGTTACAAAGTTAAGTGCCTACTAGATAACAGTAGCAGTTTCAAATGCAAATCACAAGTGGTTCTTGTTCATAATGCTTCTGTACGTATTCCACTACCTAACTGCAAGTAGGCAGCCATATAAATATTTTTTAATACAGAAATATTCGCATCTTTGGTTCAGTTGACTCATTCCAGAATAAAATATTCCTCACGAATATAATTTGAGCACAAGTTACTAGTTAAAAAAAACATCTCCTGCTGCCAGTTTTCTGAACGACTAGGTAATACATGGCGTGGTGCACAGAAAATTAAATTTATTTCCTGGAACGGCAATCGACACGTGTCACACACAAAAGGTCAGGAAGATCAGAAGTTTTTTTCTGCGAAACACACGAGTTCGTCTCACTTTGTGAGCTCCGCGTATATAGTCACAAGCTTCCTGGTGGCGAGTAGGGAACGGAGGAAATCGCGTGGGGTTTTATGCGAGGCGGCAGCAGTTGAAGCGCAGGTTGTTAAATGTGACTAACGAGCCGTGAAATTTATGAATGCGACTGCCGGAACTTTAAATAGGACGTGAAGTTTGGCGTCTAAATGACGCTGCACCTAGAAGCAGCGTGGCGATGTGCGCCAGAGTAGAGCAAGCTTTAACTGTGAATTAGACTGATCCCCTGCTGACGGAAGTGATATGATCGTAACGTCGTTTGTGGAGTAAGGTAGTTTGTCGAAATTGTAAGGTATCAAACGACTTTATGAATATGCCTGTAATGACTTTGCACTGAGGATCGTCGTGAGGCAAACGGAGGTCGTTATCCTTTGGGGAAAATTCGTGGCATGGTTTATGAAAGATCCCAGGTTTACTAGATATCAAACAACATGGAGAGAGTAATTTTAGGGAGAACTAAATGCAGTAGTTGAGAGATGTATTACCGATGACGAATCGGAATAAAATCATCGGATGAAGTAAACCATGAGAGTTCTTAATCAAAAAAGGAACAGACGTGCCATTAAAATAAATAAATTACAAAAAGACACTTCTGTGAATTTTATAATAATGAGCCCGCTTGTAACAGAAGTCACTGAGTTCAACGATATCTTATAACAAACTTGCGATATGACGGAGCTGAAGACAGGAATAACCCGAGGGAGTAGTTTGCTGCACTCTAGTAAAAAATGAGAGCAGGTCCGTTGTACTAAGGGATTCAACCACTCTGCTACGGCTAAGAATTCTGTTGTAGTCACTTAAGATGGAAAGTCTATTTTATGTCCACGATATAGTCATTTAATTTTTGACATTCTCTTGTAAAGCCACATTTCAAAAACTCAAGTTTTCTTCTTGTCTGAAATTTTTTTCGTCCATGTTTCACTTACGTCAAGGCCGCACTCAAAATACCCCGGGAAAGTCTTTCTGACACTGAAATCCATATTCAACAAATTTCTCTTCTTCAGAAACGTCTTTCTTGGTATCGCCATGCTGTATTTCATATCCTCTGTAATTCGGTCATCGTCGCCTATTTTGCTGCCCTAGTAATGTAATAATCTACTGTTTTCAGTGTCTCATTTCCTAATCTTGTTCCCTCAGCATTGCCTGATGTAGTTCGACTGCATGATTTTACCTATGTTTTATTTTTGTTGATGCTCCTTTTGTAGCCTATCAATTCCGTTCAACAGCTCTGTACAGTACTTCGATCCTTTTGACAGAATGGGATTGTCATCGGTAAAGCTCTTAGTTTTATTTTCTTCTCCCTGAATTTAAGTTACCTTTCCAAATTTATCCATGGTTTTCTTCGCGGCTTCTTCAATATAACGGTTGAATGCCAGCGGGGATAGGCTACATCCCTGTCACATTCCCCTCTCAACCACTGCTTCCTCTTCATGTCCTTCGACTCTTACATCTGGAGTTCGATTTCTGTACAAGTTTTAAATAACATTTCACCCTCTGTTTATTATTACTGAGTGGTACTGTGTGTCCGCCTTGATGCAAAATATTTATGTTTTTTATTTATTTATTCCCCAAACTCACTTCAGCAACCATATCGCCATCATCAGTACGTTCTCTACTTCTAAAATATGTCAAGAACTGCAAACTTACAAACACTGTAAAACATTTTTACATGAGTACTGTTTGGTTCCAAACTTTTACGTTCTGTTAACCGTTTCATAATACCTTATGTACTCTACGTCACAGCATCGTTTTCACGTTTGTTGCCGCCGTGACAGAAATATTTTCTGTGTTTTTTGTAGCCGTTTTTTTCGATATACAGTATGTTATCTGCAGCTGTATGAGTGGCTGTTAGTAATCAAGTATGAAAAAGTGAACTTACGCATGTCAGAGTTATACTACTGGGATTTCAGTAGTATCGCTGGAAGAGTTTCAGTGTGCACTAGGTTGCTATGTAATTTGTCATGTACTCACGTTCGTTGGACGGCATGCAGCTTCTTTTAAACACAATAAAACATAACTTTTGTCACCTTGATCGTAAACCAAAACATTACGCCA
Source organism: Schistocerca americana (assembly GCF_021461395.2). Lineage (NCBI taxonomy): Eukaryota > Metazoa > Arthropoda > Insecta > Orthoptera > Acrididae > Schistocerca > Schistocerca americana. The sequence goes on along the minus strand of NC_060122.1, from coordinate 107,954,420 downwards.
TTTTACTGTTCGTTTCGAGAATGGTTCAAATGGTTCTGAGCACTATGGGACTTAACATCTGAAGTCATCAGGCCCCTATAACTTAGAACTACTTAAATCTAACTAACCTAAGGACCACATCCATGCCCGAGGCAGGACTCGAATCTGCGACCGTAGCGGTCGCGCGGGTCCAGACTGAAGCGCCTAGAACCGCTCGGCCACACCGGCCGGCTGTTTCGAGAATGCATCTCGTATTGCGAGAAGGTTTTGAAAATTCTAGGAGGAGTTCTGGCGACTTCTGTTCCTTGTTAATGTCTCTATGTGTGATGGGGTTGTGTGTGTGTGTGTGTGTGTGTGTGTGTGTGTGTTTGTTTATGTCTGTTTCTGTCCTGTGTCCTGTTTCAGTTGCGTTGTTGCAAAGTTTTGTGTTTTCATTTATCATGTTTTTCCCTTCCGCTGTAGCCTTTTGCATGTAATAATTTTCTTCTCTTGTTAGTTTTTGGCATAAACTGTAGCCGTGTTGCAGGATGTGTAGATCAGTTTCAATATTACTGGGGTTGTGGTTTTTATTCACTAGGTGTTCTGCGATAGTGGAAAGTATGCCAACACTCTATAGAGCTCTCATGTACTCTGTGTACCTTGTTAGGAAGTTTTTGCTCGTTTGTCCTATGTATTTCGCCTGACTGGAGTTAGATATGAGTTGGTATACTCCAGCAACGCTGAGTTTGTCTGAGGTTTCTGTGTCTCAGCCTTTGTTGAAGTATGTTGTTTATTCTGAATGTTATCGGGATACATTGCTTTTTCAATATATTTCCAGTTCTGTGTGCTATTTTATTATTGTACGTTAGGGTGTACCATATATTTCTTTTTCCTGATGTGATGTGCTCTGCTGTGTTTTCTGTGACCTGCCTCTATGTTTTCAGATCCTTTGGTTGTGCAGTTGAAATGAAATGGTTGAAATGGCTCTGAGCACTATGGGACTTAACAGCTGAGGTCATCAGTCCCCTAGAACTTAGAACTACTTAAACCTAACTAACCTAAGGACATCACACACATCCATGCCCGAGGCACGATTCGAACCTGCGACCGTAGCGGTCGCGCGGTTCCAGACTGAAGCGCCTAGAACTGCTCGGCCACTCCGGCCGGCTGTGCAGTTTAATGGGTGATCCCTATTATTATCTTTTATTTTTGCCTTGTTGTTCAAATGGCTCTGAGCACTATGGGACTCAACTGCTGTGGTCATCAGTCCCCTAGAACTTAGAACTACTTAAACCTAACTAACCTAAGGACATCACACACATCCATGCCCGAGGCAGGATTCGAACCTGCGACCGTAGCAGTCGCACGGTTCTGGACTGCGCGCCTAGAACCGCGACACCACCGCGGCCGGCTTGCCTTGTTGTTGAGTTTGTTTATAGTGTCTGCTTCGTGTCCATTTTCAACATAAATTTGTTTGATTATTTGATTATATTTAATTCCTGGGTACCGTTATCTGGTTTAAGAGGTGTTCCAATTATCCTGTGGAGCACGTGTGAGTGAAACCGGCATATTTATAGGCTTCATGTGGTTGCATGAGCTATGGACGATAGAGCTTGTGGATGTCGATTTTCTGTAGACGGAAAATTCATGGTGACTGTTGTGGTTTGTAATTGTAAGATCGAGAAAATATAGTTTCTTGCATTCTTTTCGATTTCCACTGTGAAGTGCATTTGTTGCTATACTGTGGCGATGTTACTGTGTTACATATTGTTGTTTTTATGCAAACACGGACCACTGGAAGAGTTTCAAGATAAAATGATTGTTTATTACTGTGGCACCAAAATTTCAAAGAGAATATACCAGTCAACGAGTCTTCAGTCTAACGTAAAATGTTAATTTCATCACATGAAAAAGGTCCTTACCGCGAATCATCTAGCCGCAATGGTTCACATACACAATATGGAAAAAAGGGGAAAAAATGAAGCATCCAGGAGGGGAGGAAAAAGCGAAACGTAGCCTCAATGGTTGAAAGTGTACGTGATATTATTTCAGTGATTACAAAACCCACTCGCCGGCCGGTGTGGCCGAGCGGTTCTAGGCTCTTCAGTCTGGAACCGCGTGACCACTACGGTCACGGGTTCGAATCCTGCCTCGAGTATGGATGTGTGTGGTGTCCTTAGGTTAGTTAGGTTTAAGTAGTTCTACGTTCTAGGGGGCTGGTGACCTCAGATGTTAACTCCCATAGTGCTCAGAGCCATTTGAACCATTTTGGAACAAAACCCACTCAAGTTTACAAGGAATTTGGCAGTATGGGCCGACGGCACACGATGTTTGAAGTGTCCGTGTATCAAGCAGAAATCTACAGTTACCCGCCTTTGAATGCTGTCCCCTATATTGACGGGAACCGAAGTTCGAATCTTTCTGCACGTCCATCAGAGGACCCGAAGATGGCATAATAAATCGCCGAAACTGATAGCCTAATGAAATAACAGTTTGAAAATGAGACGGCGGAAAGGTATTGGATTTGACACTCTGTACTAGAGTGCTGCAACGCTCTGTGTTTGACCGGTCGCGGCTCGCCTGTTGACGGTGGGACCGAGCAGCTCGTGTCCGGCCCCACACGACTCGGCTCGGTCACGTACTCGCCCCATGTCTGATGTCCGGATTCGGGACACGCGGATAACCGAGCATGACCGGTCACCGCTGACGTCTCACCTCGCTCCGACCCGGCTCGCTGCACTGTACTTTACTGTACAAATCCAACGCCTCTCTTTCTCTCTCTCTCTCTCTCTCTCTCTTATAATACAAAAGTAACATTTCCAAGAACGGGTACGTGACACAGCTAAATTCATAAAGCACCTGGAAAGTAAAATGATATTTCAATAAATCGCGGATAGAAGACGTCTCATTTCCAAACAAAAAAGATATTTTTCCTTTCATTTATAGGAAACATTAAATAAGTGCTTTCCCTGTAATCTAGAAGACAACCATCTTCATAAATAAAGCATACAAAGAACATTAAACATTTACAGACGTAACTTGTCATACGTTCAATTGTTTGCAACATAAACAAAATTATAGTTATTGTTGATCAGCAGGAAATCACTAACGCGTTCCGCATTTAATTGGCTGCGGCAATTTGTTAGTAACATGCCGGCTTTACTAAAGCACCTTTCATTAGGTGCGCTTGTTGCTGGGATACATAAAAAACGTCTTGCAACTGCAGCCAGGCCTGGAAGATCTGTTTCATGTCTGCTCCACCACTTTAAGATGTCATCATCATCTCTGGGGTACATTAAAATGTACAGATCTACTTCATCTGCTGCGGATGATCTGTTGTTCCTCCATTCCTTGAAACGAGCTCTCTTTCTGGGTGGTGATGACACAGTACTTGAAGGATCTATGATAATAAACAAAAGAGACAAGTAATACAGAACTGATATGGAAATCATCGAAACATTCCCGTAGGAGACCGATGACCTCGCTATTTGGTCTCTCCCCCCAAGCAACCCGACCCCCGTTCCCATAAAAACGAGATGTTTTACGTTAATGAAATATTATACGAGTCACAACATTCCCGTTTCTCTATAATACACATTCCACTAACTATGCAAAAACGATTATGTTGATGATTGAATGTTGTACCTGCGTACGTAGCACACATTTGTCGCACATTGTTAAGAATTTCCTGCTTTTCACTTATTTCAAGCATATTAAGATAACGGAAGGACGGCCAAAGAAACGATCTTTGTGAGGTTTCTTGCAACTGTGTTTCTTTAAATGAGTGGTTCCCAACTGGAAAAACAATAAAGTGGAGCAGTTTATGCACGATACGTACCCAGTAGACGCAATGTTTTCATCTACAACAAACAGAAATGTACTCCATACTTGGCTTCTTAGACCTTCCCGTTTCTTTAATGTGTAAACATTGGTTTCAATCTTACGTCTTACTACACTGGCTTCCTCGCGCTGCATGATTACAGAGAGAGACACACACCACAAATAAGAAGCCCGTACTGGCTGCAGTGTCACACGGATAATAACACGTGTAATGTGTTTGAAGTTATGTGCTACGTATTCGGTCACGGCTTCTATGCTCGGTCACTAGAACTAGTGCGGGTAGCCTATCCAGTTAGGGTGTGCTCGGCTCACCTCGTATTTTGTGCTCGCTTACTCGGTCATGCAGTTCTCTACTCTGTACCCTCAATCACTACCAACTGCGCCCTGAAGTCGTACTAGTTTTGTTTCGGCGTAACGATAAACGCCGGCATGACTATCAAGAACAGACGAGCAGAGAGGGCTGTGAGACGACGTCAGTCAAATAGGGCGCTGATGGACCCCTCTCCAGGACGACATCGAGACAGCAGCGGTCTCTACACGAAGAGAATACAAGCGCCGCGCCGCCTGGACGCGGCCCGAGTGAAAGACGAGCCATCATACAAACGCTACGGCAGTGATTTATGAACTGAATTGTTTTGCTTGGATTGGAATTGTATTCACCGAAGGACACTGATTATTTGAATGTCGGCAATTGCTTGCGACACACCTTTGTGAATATACAAAGAATTGTCGTTTATTTTACTGTAATAAACTTCATTAATACGTTTTGCTTGAATTGCTGTCTAGCGATCCGAAAAAGCAGCTTTAGTAGGCATCCTATATTAGGCGAGTGGGCAGAACCCAACAAGTTTGATGCCATTCGCCAGCAGTCCATCCTACCCGGTGTCGGCACCACACAAAGTGTAGTCTTGTGTTGTGTCAACGACAGCCTGCGCCTGGGACCGCAATTCCCTAGTTCGGCTCCCACCTATGGTGCGAGGTGACACAGAATACTGGAGGAAGACCTTTACTTCTTTTAGGATGGTAGGTGAAGACGTGTGCTCGGTGCACAATACGGTGACCCACCCTTGTGGTGGTTCGACATGCCTAAATGGAATCTCGACGAGTATGCCTGCTGTAACGTCGTTGTGTCCTGACACAGCAAAGAGGATAGGGGGTCTGAGGTCTGTCTGCATTTTCCGAGTGGCGAGAAGCAAATTCGGTAAAACAAATTCCCTGTGAAGGCAGGCTGGTGATTTGGATCAGCGCCAACAGCGCCGAACACTATCACAGGTTACCTACGAGAGGCGCGGATTCTGGGACTCGACAGATGGCTGCATCAGAAGACTCGTGGAATTCAGGGGTCGGATTAGCACTACGTGTCAGGGAGCAGACTAACTACTGCACTGAAGACCAGTTCTAAACATTAGAAAAAGAAGTGATGCAACTTGTTGCACAACAGAAGACAGTGTCTGAAGCCACGGAGGCGGATGCTAAAAAAAGTATGGAACACATGAAGTACAAACTTGAGAGCAGCACTCCAAGTGAGCAAAACAGACGTCGTAGCTTACCGAGGCTGGCTGGCTATGAGCGACTCGGAGTCGGCGCCCAGCGATCTGACTGAGAACTCCCTCTGAATACAAAAACATTGGTTTTTAAATAATCGTGGCTGCGCACCATTTCTCCCTTCCTATAGTCACCCCACACTAGTCCACCTACGCTTAGCAAGCTTCGGCGAATCTGGCGAGTCATTCTGCACTTCCAGGGCGCCTCTGGCCAACCACATTTAGATTCCTCCCCTTCTCCTACTCGGTAGGTAGGGATTCTTCTGTACTTTACATTAACCAGCTCCAAGTTTGGCAGCAACAGCGTTCCGCGGAAAGCTAAACATCACTGCCACTCCTATTATGGCCAGCAACAACAGTGTTTTACGTCACATGACCCTACCATCCGCCTTTCTGTGGGTGGGGGCTGCTGTAGTATGACTCTAACCTCAGCAAAGCCACTGACGTTGCAGTTCTCAGGAGCACGTATCGAGATTGCTGCCTCTGCTAAGATGTGCTTTTTCGCGACCGCCTTCTACTGTTGACACTTCACAACAGTCTCTAGGCGGTGGGTGGAGTTACCCGTTAATTCTCTGAAATGAAACTTCTTCCGTGGGACAACTGCCCAGAGCGTCTGCAGTTTGCATGGCTCTAGTGTTACTGTTAAGTTCCGGTAACCTATAATCCGTTCATTATTAGAATAAACCTCGTGTAAAAATTACACTATGTATTTTCCGCGTTTTCTGGGACCTCATCGGATTTTGTTTCACTTGGAGCGGAAGCCAAGTTGTCTCGAGTACAGTCAAGCAAGATAATAGGGATACATTTTATGAGAACTTTTAATATTGCAGCGCCTCAGCAATCGTGAATAATGTAATCATTATAAAGAACCCGCCGCGATTGCAAATTGAAATGGTTCTGTATTAATGTTGGACCATGCCTGTTTAGGAAGTTTGTATTTTTAGTGTGTTCCGAAGAAGGCTTGGTTATCCGCGCCGAAACTTAGGTCAACATCCGGTTTCAATTTGCAATCGAGGCGGATTATTTATAATCGTTATATGCTTTTTACGCTGTGTGTTACGCGTCGACTCGGCGATAATTCGGGGCAACAGCTTTACCGGGGCATTTAACTTGGATAGAACTGGCCAGGTAAGTGACCCATCTAACCTGCAGCAATGAGAACAGTTGCAGTAAAGAACTAAAAAGACTCGAAGAGAGAATAATATAGCTTTAAATGTCATTTCATTTTTAAGCAGAAGGAAACAATATATGGTAAAACTCTGGCGATACGCTTGTCAGATGACCGGACGGAAAACATAACATGCTCTCGATCTTAGCTGACATACTATTGTAATAAAAAACAAGAGTGCGGAAAATTTCTAACGTTAACATCGGTAATTTTTCTGTATGAACTGTGTGTGGCATAAAAGTACACTGCTGGGATTTCACCATGTAGTTAAATATTGAAGCCACCGAATGTATTACAGTCAGTCGTCTCATAATTTCTGAACTTCTTCCACATCGAACTCCGAGGAATACATTTCAGTGCAGCTACGTCGATAACGAGGCGATCAGCAACAGAATCCCAAGCCACAAAAAAATCCGCATTTCCCCTTCCTCTTTTATGACTGGCTGTTCTGAATTTCACCATCGTTCGGCAATGACGTATCACAAAGCTTCGTGCATTACTTCCAATACGTTTGACAGCTTAAACGTCTTGTTATTTCTCGCGACAAATCTCTTTACTTGGCTCCACATAAATTCTATTTCGTTCAGAGTGTAATGTTAAAATGACATCTGTATAAACACAGCATTTGTACAGCGTGCTCGACGCCGGGAAAATTGTTTTCCGTGTTTCTATGACACTTACCAATCTGGCTCGTGTGAGACCACATCTGACCTACAAAACAATGAGCATATTCAAACACATTTTTTTCATTTTTCTCCAAAAGTTTGCGTAATGTAATATAAGTTAATCACCATACATTTGATGAAATTCTTACTTAAATGATTTAGGTTTTTAAACCGAACAAAAAAATTATAGATCACAGCGAGTTTCGAACCACAGTCCGCCAGCACTCATGTGTATTTAACTACGAGGCTATCTATTACGCCAAGCATAAATTAGAATTAGCCTTTTTATTTTTAGTGTCTCTCGAGAAACATCAAGCTGATTCTTCTCTGTAATCTTGCGAAAAACGTTACCAACTCGTTTCTCGCCATTAATGCTGTTCTACTTGCGTGTTTTAATACGAAGCAGGAAGCAATGTCATCCATTTTCAAGCTACGTATGAACAGCGAGATAATCAGATCACAAGTAGCGTTTACAGAAACTGTGACTGTACACGACTTTCGAAATAAAAATTACGTAAGTAAAGGACGATTAAGAAAAACGTTGGTGGTTGTTAATACATCAGAATGTCTTAAAGCTTCATTTATAGTGACGTAGTAGTAAGATGTCTAACACATTAGCTGGACCTGCCTCCAAGAGCGGAACACCAGTGTACGTGTGCCACGGCTTCTAACCAGTCATCGCATTCATTTTTGTTTACATCAGGTTCATTCTTATGATAAACGAGGTATAAACGCTGCCACTTTTGCCTACTCTCTGCATTGTCTCTCTGATTTCCTATCTTTGAGTGCCCTTAAGGGTAACAATGTACAAGTCATTACGTCGTCAATATATGACAACGTTCGCATTCAATCCAACATTGGCGCAATGGCACATCCGAATGCACGACACCCAAAATATGGCCCTTTTCAAATCGCTTAGGTATTGATTACGTTGTGCGACACGAGTTCTCGGGATCTCCCTGTCGTTGATCACATCTCCTATATGCCCTACCAGATCTGGTAGCAAAACTAAATACGAACGACAGTAATGCACTCTGGTGCTGTTCGGCCATTCACAGAGAACTGTAACTCTAACCATTTACAAATCCTCCGATGGTGTGTACGAAGTTACGCGGACATCCGACTATTTCTTGAAGTTTCAGTTCTTTTGTCAGGATTTGTAATTACATTGTAGCGAGCATGCTACAGGCCACACGTCTGTCCTGAGAGACTGAACTGAACAAAGCGTTCTTTGAACATGGTTCAAATGGCTCTGAGCACTGTGGGACTTAACATCTGAGGTCATCAGTCCCCTAGAACTTACAACTACTTAAACCTACTAACCTAAGGACAACACGCACATCCATGCCGGAGGCAGGGTTCGAACCTGTGACCGTAGCGATCGCGCGGTTCCAGACTGTAGTGCCTAGAACCGCTCGGTCACAGCAGCCGGCTTTGAACATGAAACTGAGTAATGACAACGGGTGGTCTGACGTAGTGTAAACACGGTAGGGCAGCGACGCGCTTTGCAGACGATATTTGTACTCTCCTTGATAACACTCGTTCGATGCATTCACATATCGTGCCCAGTTGCGCTACGAATCATGGCACCGATGGACGGAGAGGGAACACACAGTATAAGCAGCCTAGTTTACGATGCCGTGTTTACACTGCTGCACTCGCTGAAATAAAAAGAACTTCGGCGGCACTGCACCGGTCTACGCCGCATCGTTGTTAGGTACGTCGCAAACACGACGGTCGATAATTTGAACACCTACTTGAAAACTACGGAACAGAACAGAACTGCAATAATACGGTATCTATTTCTCCAGAAATGATCGTTATATTTCCCCGTAGACATGATATTTCAGACAGTTATTTTAATTAGTAGCTGAGTGATTGATTGTTAGTATCACGGTCCACCTGCCTATGTCGACATCTGCGTACAACTACAATAACTCTGAAGCTAGCGCACAGAATTGTTGTTGTTGTGGTCTTCAGTCCTGAGACTGGTTTGATGCAGCTCTCCATGCTATTCTATCCTGTGCAAGCTTCTTCATCTCCAAGTACCTACTGCAACCTACATCCTTTTGAATCTGCTTAGTGTATTCATCTCTTGGGCAACCTCTACGATTTTTACTCTCCACGCTGCCCTCCAATACTAAATTGGTGATCCCTTGATGCCTCAGAACATGTCCTACCAACCGATCCCTTCTTCTGGTCAAGTTGTGCCACAAACTTCTCTCCTCCCCAATCCTATTCAATACTTCCTCATTAGTTATGTGATCTACCCATCTAATCTTCAGCATTCTTCTGTAGCACCACATTTCGAAAGCTTCTATTCTCTTCTTGTCCAAACTATTTATCGTCCATGTTTCACTTCCATACATGGCTACACTCGATACAAATACTTTCAGAAATGACTTCCTGACACTTAAATCTATACTCGATGTTAACAAATTTCTCTTCTTCAGAAACGCTTTCCTTGCCATTGCCAGTCTACATTTTATATCCTCTCTACTTCGACCATCATCAGTTATTTTGTTCCCCAAATAGCAAAACTCCCTTACTACTTTAAGTGTCTCATTTCCTAATCTAATTCCCTCAGCATCACCCGACTTAATTCGACTACATTCCATTATCCTTGTTTTGCTTTTGTTGATGTTCATCTTATATCCTCCTTTCAAGACACTGTCCATTCCATTCAACTGCTCTTCCAAGTCCTTTGCTGTTTCTGACAGAATTACAATGTCATCGGCAAACCTCAAAGTTTTTATTTCTTCTCCATGAATTTTAATACCTACTCCGAATATTTCTTTTGTTTCCTTTACTGCTTGCTCAATATACAGATTGAACAACATCGGGGAGAGGCTACAACCCTGTCTTACTCCCTTCCCAACCACTGCCTCCCTTTCATGTCCCTCGACTCTTATAACTGCCATCTGGTTTCTGTACAAATTGTAAATAGCCTTTCGCTCCCTGTATTTTACCCCTGCCACCTTTAGAATTTGAAAGAGAGTATTCCAGTCAACATTGTCAAAAGCTTTCTCTAAGTCTACAAATGCTAGAAACGTAGGTTTGCCTTTCCTTAATCTTTCTTCTAAGATAAGTCGTAAGGTCAGTATTGCCTCACGTGTTGCAGTGTTTCTACGGAATTCAAACTGATCTTCCCCGAGGTTGGCTTCTACTACTTTTTCCATTCGTCTGTAAAGAATTCGTGTTAGTATTTTGCAGCTGTGACTTATTAAACTGATAGTTCGGTAATTTTCACATCTGTCAACACCTGATTTCTTTGGGATTGGAATTATTATATTCTTCTTGAAGTCTGAGGGTATTTCGCCTGTTTCATACATCTTGCTCACCAGATGGTAGAGTTTTATCAGGACTGGCTCTCCTAAGGCCGTCAGTAGTTCCAATGGAATGTTGTCTACTCCGGGGGCCTTGTTTCGACTCAGGTCTTTCAGTGCTCTGTCAAACTCTTCACGCAGTATCATATCTCCCATTTCATCTTCATCTACATCCTCTTCCATTCCATTTCCATAATATTGTCCTCAAGTACATCGCCCTTGTATAGACCCTCTATATACTCCTTCCACCTTTCTGCTTTCCCTTCTTTGCTTAGAACTGGGTTTCCATCTGAGCTCTTGATATTCATACAAGTCGTTCTCTTATCTCCAAAGGTCTCTTTAATTTTCCTGTAGGCAGTATCTATCTTACCCCTAGTGAGATAAGCCTCTACATCCTTACATTTGTCCTCTAGCCATTCCTGCTTAGCCATTTTGCACTTCCTGTCGATCTCATTTTTGAGACGTTTGTATTCCTTTTTGCCTGCTTCATTTACTGCATTTTTATATTTTCTCCTTTCATCAATTAAATTCAATATTTCTTCTGTTACCCAAGGATTTCTACTAGCCCTCGTCTTTTTACCTACTTGATCCTCTGCTGCCTTCGCTACTTCATCCCTCAAAGCTACCCATTCTTCTTCTACTGTATTTCTTTCCCCCATTCCTGTCAATTGTTCCCTTATGCTCTCCCTGAAACTCTGTACAACCTCTGGTTCTTTCAGTTTATCCAGGTCCCATCTCCTTAAATTCCCACCTTTTTGCAGTTTCTTCAGTTATAATCTGCAGTTCATAACCAATAGATTGTGGTCAGAGTCCACATCTGCCCCTGGAAATGTCTTACAATTTAAAACCTGGTTCCTAAATCTCTGGCTTACCATTATCTAATCTATCTGATACCTTTTAGTATCTCCAGGGTTCTTCCATGTATACAACCTTCTTTCATGATTCTTAAATACGGTGCCAAAATTATCCCCTCTATTTCTTGTTCCATTTGCATTACCAACTAGTCAAACATGACAGTATGTCTGCCTTCTCATGTTCCGTAAGTTTTCTTAAGTTACATTCACGCTCCATACAGTGAATTTACGACGTGGAGAGAGCTAGCATAACATTTAATAATGATTTTGTAAGTGTGCTTCGTAAGAAAAATGACACATTACTCCGAAATTTTCCTACTTAAGCAATGTGAGGGCACCATTTGCACCTACATTGGGTTTTAGCAATTTATTAGGTCCCGTGCCTCTCTGAACTTGGACAGTGCTCTAGAATCAGTCTTTCATAAGAGAAGCACTGCAGTTTCCAAGAAGTCTTTCAACAAAACCAGGCTTCCCATTTGCTTCCCATTGATTTCATTTGTTAATTCTGTTTCGAATCGCTCCATAACGTCAGGTAAACGAACGACCCTATTGGATATAGACGTTTACAAGTAACTTTGCAATCTGATACTACTGGCGACTATCTCTATTTTCATAGGAATTGCCTTGTATTTATCCACATTGAAAGGGAACCACCTTTTCGTACAGCCAGACAAAATACTATTTCAATTATTCTGCATTTGGTTACTGTGATCCAGTAGCATAATTCAACAACAGTAACGTCAATGAATGAACTGAGAACACTGTTGACCCAATCAGATAAATCTTTTATAATGGGTGGTTTCGTGAAAGGGGCACAAACACCAAAAAATGATCCCTGAGAAGATACGGAACAACAAAGAGAGTGTGGATATATGGCCGGAGATGCACACTGACTATGCTGTAGGGTATTAGTTAACTCACCTTGCCCGTCCACTACAGTGCAGTGCATGACACAGTGATGAGACCACCGTTAGACAAGCTGTTCGAAGTTCCCTGACGGGCCTTTAAGCATTCGCGAAAACAACGCTGCAGCGACTTACGCACGTGTTCAGATGTGCGTTCCTACCACCGAATAGCGTCGCAGGCATCATGAACGCGTTGTTCCTTAGTCTGCACGTCCGGGATGGGCTTCGCATAGGCGACATATTTGAGGTGCCACCACATGTAGAAATCTGAAGGGTTGCGGTCCGGCGACCGAACGCGCCACGCGAATGGACTACCTCGTCTAACCCATCGGCGGGAACAGATGTTGCCGGAATGCCTCCAAACAGGAACTGGAAAGTGCACTGAAGCACCATCACGTAGCAGCCACGTTGCCCTTCTTACCACCAGCGGTACGTATTCCAGCAGTGGGGGGGCTTCCGTGCTGCAAGTGCTGCTGTGCCTCGCCTGTGAAGCGTTGTGGAAGGGGGACTGGTCCCACGACACGGCTGGAAGCTGCTTCATTGTTTTCGTGTCGCTGCTTGCGAAACACGGGCGCGGCTGTAGACCCATACTGCGTGTACCACTGTAAGTTTCTTGGGAGTGTATTCAAATCAAGAGTGGAAATGAAAGATGTTCTGAGTTCCAAATCTGACATTTGTCAGGAGAAGAAAAAAAACAAATTTATCTCTGTTCGCAACTTATTTCTATCCAGAAATTTCAGATGATATCCTGATATTGCAGAACTATTATACCCATCACACAAAAAGTAGCGAGATGTATTAGAAAATAAATACGTTCTTAAGAAAGTTCTGAGTATTATACCATGGAAACAAGACATTTTAACCGCTAATAAGAAAGTTTCTATAAGTTGATTCCTGCAAAGAAGAAAATAACAACTAGCCACTGTTAATAATGTTATGTATTTACACAACTTCAGCCATCAGCAGTTTCGAACAGAGGGGCTCATCTTCAGATGGCTGTTTATGTTTACATTACATCTGCTGTTGTTTCATTAGTGGTTGGCTGGTTATTTTCCTGGAACAAGTAACGTAAACAACAAAAATCTCACATGTTTATATTAATGGGACCTCCACAACCGTCAAGAGTCATCAAAGTTAAGGTCTCCGACAGTTCTAAATTTTGTTATTTCCTAGAAGGAAAGCACATCCTGATTTCACGAGATGAGTTCTACCTTTAGGAGCATAAAAAATATTAGTCCATGAAAGTCGAATAAGAGAGATTAAATCAAGTTAAAAACGTGCATTCCCAATACAGGGCATAAAACAGGAGTAGTAGGCCAATGGTGGTATTGATCCACATTGCAGCTTGCCTATATCAGGGGCAAGAATACATTCAGGGCCAAACCTTTTGTTCTCTTTTGATTGACAGTTCGTTAACCTGTTGTTCTGCTAAGAGAATCTGTCCTTAACCTAATGTTCAGTTAAGTGGTTTTCCATGTGAACCACATCCCTCCCCCTCCCCCTCCCTTGTCCCAACCCCTTTGGAAACCTCTGACTCTCCCCCTTCCTGTCGCCAATATAAGTAAATTTTTGATATCCAATTGATTGACTTAATAATTAAAACAATCAATTAACGAACCCCTCCCCCTCTGGTAACTGCCCAGTCTTCCCCGTATGGAAATTGGCATAAAAAGACTCAGTTGACTGGCCATTTGACAGGAAATCGATTGCAGTGTATGGGATATTGTTTAAAGCATTTCTGGTAGACAAAGCAATGTGAGAAATATTATTTATTTGAACAGTTTCCTTGATACAAGGCAGTGTATGAAATATAGTTTAGTTACTTATTTAAAGAATTTGGCAGGAAATAGATTGCAAGGTATGGAATAATAGTTAAACAATTTCTGATAGATGAGGCAATATTTGGAATATTGTTTATTCAAACTGTTTATGGGATACAAGCAGCTGGTCGGAGTGGCTGAGCTGTTCTAGGCGCTTCAGTCTGGAACCGCACGACTGCTACGGTCACAGGTTAGAATCCTGCCTCGGGCATGGATGTGCGTGATGTACTTGGGTTAGTTAGGTTTAAGTAGTTCTAAGTTCTAGGGGACTGATCACCACAGCAGTTAAGTCCCATAGTGCTCAGAGCCATTTGATTTGATACAAGGCAGCGTTTAGAAAATAGTTTATTTATTTTAAGAATTTGTCAGGAAAGTGACTGCGCTTTGTAGAATACTCTTTATTTATACATTTTGAGGGCAAGACAGTATGGAATATACAAAATGTTGCAGCACTTTTTTTTATTCCCGTCATGCAAGGAATGCCATCACGAAACACTTATCACACGTAATTACACAGTTAAAATTTATTACACTGTGAGGAACATGCCATCCACCGCCTGCCATCTTCTGGCCCAAACACAGTGGTGGTTCGTGGCACCACAGCAACTGCCGAACCGGTGCACATGCTGGTGTCCAGCAGACTGCACTACTGTAGACCCACTCTGGGCCTCATGACCACTGTCATGTCAGCTACCTACACTATCATCAGCCTCGTGCAGTGCACAGCCTGGACGTCACACGAATCCCCAAAAAAAGCATCTGGTGGGGTCACCCGTCTGACATTTAATACCCAAGAAATTCGCCAACTGCCCCCCCCCCCCCCTAACACTGCGGACAAGATCAGACAGGTCGGCACATTCTTACTACCTAATCACTTATCAGAGGCTGAGCTAATGCATTATTTCCAATCGCCGGCTCCTTGTGACCACCCCTGCCTTTTACATTGTACTGTCGCATGGACTCACCTCATCCTGTTTCTTCGTGGGATGCAGAAAGGCACAGCACTCTCTGACTTCTACTCACTTCCAACTTAAAAGGGAACGATCACATAGACAAAGTTGTCTGGAGGGTGAAGGTTAAGACTGAGGAACCGTTACAAGATGCAGAGGGGCTGTCTGAAAAACCACACTGGAGTTTTGCTGTATGGGATCCTTATCAGATAGCTTCTAAAAAAGTGACTCTTTTCGAGATATTAGACTGGCACTGATATGATTCAGCAGTGTCTGCAATCATTAAAAGATGTCCTTATAGAATCCAACGCAAGTATGTGGTTCAATGGATAGACTTCATCCCACATCGCAGATAGCATGTACACAGAAAGTGTAACACTATCAGCGCCTCTCGTGTTTGCCTGAAAACCGCTTTTTATGCAGGGTGACAGTGACATAGTCGTTATTATTGTGTTTTTAATAACGCAGTCCTTACGCAAAATGTATGTTGCTGGAGGTAGAACCCTTCTGGGGTCAGCTTCAAACGTCGGCTCTCAATCGTGTTCCTCGAAAAGAACACCATCTTTCCTCTGCAGACTCCCACTTGAACTAACTGGTGGGTGTAATTTGACTACTGAAAAAAAAAAAAATACTCGCCATGCAAAGTGACTCTCATGAGCAATTTAATTAATTAGCCTATCAATTTGATATCAATGACGTGCTGTCTGGTGGGCAGAAGCGATAACTAGGATACCACAGATATGATTTTTGAGTTGGAGCGGTAATCAGGCGTTGTTTTAGTTGCGGCGATATCTTTTACAGAAATTTCAGTCTCGCACCTACACAGGGAGAGGTGACCATCGTAATAAAATCACTAGTATTATCGAATTTATAAAACGATACGTAGTTTAAACCTGAAATTTACAACTTCTCTGCACTGTTAGCTTAAGAAACCTCGTACATAGTAAGGCCTTTGGTTACTTTATGGGAGCTCTAAAGTGAGGAGGCATCCTGTGACAGAGGTAGGTCTTTGCACTCCATCAAGAGCCAAAAATGAGTTTAATATTCTAGTCCTTTAATGCATGGCATGAAAGAATTAAGCTGATTAGAACAAATTTTTTTCTACCTGATCAGAAAATACTTAGAGCCATAGCTATTTTTTTCCTGGTACATCGTGGCTGGGGGCAAGGGTAGTCACGAGGAGTCAGTGACTGGAATTAACGGATTAGCTCAGCCTGTGACAAGTGATCAGGTAGAGAGAATGAGCCAATCTTTTTACACTGGGGGTCTATGTTGAGGTAGAAATGGTTACGACTACTGTATCATCCAAGCCATAGCTATTTGTTTCCTGGTACATCATGGCTGGGGGCAGGGGTAGTCATGAGGAGTCAGTGACTGGAATTAATGGATTAGCTCAGCCTGTGACAAATGGTTAGGTAGAGAGAATGAGCCAATTTGTCTGATCTTGTCTGTGGCAGCGGGGGCCGGCAAAGTGGGTAGCGTGCTGGGTGAGCAGTGACAGAAGCGGACGTGGTTTACGAGTATACTCCATCGACAACAGAGATATTCAATATCAAACACTGACAAGTGTTGGTAGTGTTGATAGCATCTGAATTCCTCCACTCCAATCATCCTCAGATGCCCTCCATAGCTGGGGTTCGTGCACTCTGGTATGCACATCTGTCCACGACTGCAGGTATTTACTTCGACCTCTGGTCGTTGGCGCTGGTGGCGTATCAGTGGATGGACCCACTATATGTGGACTTTAGGACATGAGCGCAGGGGATGTGCGATTGTTTCAGTGATCTCTGACATCTAGCCATCAACTATTGCTACAGACAGGATTGTAATTAATGTGTGTCACGTTAATGCTTCTCAATACATCGCAGCGGATTCTGTCTTGCAGTGGTATCTGCTGTTGTCTCTATCCTATCATGCAGCAGGCCCTTCCTTGTTCCAAATGTAGAGGAGAGAACCAAATGAGGAATTTTATAGCACTTAAATGCAATCGCAAGTCAAATTCCCGATTGATCAGTTTATTATTTTCTCAATAGTTGTATTGCAAGCACGCATCTGTCTAGTCCCTCCAATAAATTGTCTACTGACGTAGCATGCAACTGAGCAGAAATTTGAAATTTTCAGCTACCTCCAATGTGAAGGAGTTCCTACCAAATGACCTAACTGTGCCGGTATCCACTGACAGGAAACAAGAGGGGGAAAAAACCTAGTTGGGTTTGGAAACCGTGGCTTGCAGGATCGAATCATGGAAAATATTCCAGGCCTAGAATCTACCAATATGAAGCAAGGAAAAACAGTCCCACACAAAGGGTATCGATTTAATTAATCAGTGAAGCAATCTGATTGAGTGAGGGAATGTTTCCTAGACATCCACAACTGGGGGTTTACAGGTACCAAATATCAAAGGAATGCCGCCGCCTGACGCTTTTGTTTGGGGATTAGCATGATGGTCTGTGCACCGCATGATGCAATAGTTGACATGACAGTGGCTGCAAGGGCCCGAGCAGGTTATGTGCAGTCGGTTGGATATAGTGCAGTTCAGCATTTGATGTGGGAGTGTGAGCTGGTGCTGAGTGCAGCCAACAGATGGCACATAGCAGATAGTTGATGGCATGTGCTTTGTGATCTAAAGATTTTTAACAATGTAATGAGTGTTTCATGATGATATTCCTTCCACTGTTGGAATAAAAAAGAAAAAGCACTGCAACTGTTTAAATACTCCACACTGCGTTGTTGCCCTCAAAATGTTTAAATGAACAGTATTCTGTATAGTGCAGTCAATTTAGCGACAAATTCTTTAAATTAATACATAAACTATATTACAAAAATTGTCTTGTATCCTATAAATTGTTTAAATAAACCATACTAAACACATTGCTTTGTCTACCAAAAATTGTTTAAACAGTATTCCACACACTGCCTTCGATTTCCTGCCACATGGCCATTCAACTGACGTTTCCTGTCTATTTCCACACGGAGAGAGGCATGGGGTAGAGCTGGGGGTTTACCAGTGGGGGAGGGATTAATTAATTGATCTATTTAATTAACTGGTCGATTTATTTGATATCAAAAGTGTACTTGTATTGGCGAGGGGGAGGTGGAGGGTTGGAGGTTTCCAGAGGGGTTGGGAGAGGGATGAGGAGGAGGAGCAGGAGCAAGAGGAGGAGGAGGAGGAGGAGGAGGAGGAGGAGGAGGTGGAGGTGGAGGGGGAAGGGTGGGGGTACCATGTAAAACCACTTAAACAAACAATGGGTTAAGGATAGATCACTTTCAGGGGTCATAATCCGCATAGCAGAACAACAGGTCAATCGGAAGAGAACAATAGGTTTACCCCTTAATGTATGCTTGCTCCTGATGTAGGCAATCCGCAGTGTGGGGTGATAGCGCCATTGCCCTACTACTGACAGGAGACCCTCTCAATTACAAGGCCTGCCAGAAAGCCTCTCGTAGAGCAGAGCAGAACAGAGGTCTGGGCTTCAGGGCATGCGAAATATGGATCCACATGGAAAGTTAGATAGGCGGTTTTTCAAGCACTGTGCTGATACACACCCATGAGGCCTGTGCCAAGCGCACACTAATATTGCAAAGGACATTTTTTATGTTAATCTGTCTCTGTTGGACGACGTGAAGTTCGAGGCTGTCAATAAAAGTTGGTGGGTTGCCTTATTCACCAACAGTTACACTATTATTCAACGACAGTAATTATACTAGACTCGTCGCGATTTATAAGGTTGACTGGACGTTAAATATGTGGGACATATTTCTTAGTACTGCGTGTGGTCAAAGATGCATGGTCTACAACGTGTTCCCATGCTGGCCACAAGGTTGATAAGCAGTTCATGTGTTAGGGTGATCCACTGCTCCACCAGAGCGGTTAGTAACTGTGGGTGGTCGTTGGTCCAGCAATTTGTCTCCGCAACGCACTCAACTCTTGAACAATGAGATTTAAGATGGGGAAACGGGCAGAACAGTTCATTTGTAGAATATCCTCTCGTCCAAACTGATATTCCACCTGCACTGTTCGAGGCACGTTTGAAAAGAGGCACATGCGGAAGCATTACAGCGTCACGGTAACGTTGACAGCTGAGTGTACTGTGTTCAAAGATTTGCGATGGTGCCACGAGCACAGGGACTGCAGCCAGAGGGATCTTCTCGGATGAGAGCAGACTCCGTCTGCGTAGTGATTCTGGATGTACCCTCACAAGGCGAGAGGTCGCAACAGGTAATGCACCCGGGAACTTTGCCGAAAGCGATCATTTTGGTGATGCAGGTTTTATGGTGTGGCGAGGCACAGTACGGCATGACCTCCAAATCTATGAATATGGTGCGCTCACCGGACAACATGACTGTGACACTGTATCACCGTGTGCGTCTTTGCAGGGCTGCATTCGGCCCTTACCTCGCTTTTGTGGATGACAGTGTGCGACCGCACTGAATATAGCAGTTGGAGGAGCTCTCGGAATGAGAGGATATTCTACGAATGGACTGGACTGCTCGTTCCCCTGATTTAAATCGCATCGAGCACGTCTATGATGCGTTGGGGAGACGTATTAGAGCACGACCTCATTCACCAGCGATCATCCACTAATTGTTAACCGAGCTGTTGGAGAAATGGAACGCTCTGCCAATAAGAACACCTCACAAACTTTGGCACCAGCATGGAAGTACTTTGCAGAGTATGCATTGACATCTATGGTGATCACACGTTCTATTAAGAACCATGTCACGTCTTTTCAAATGACCAGGGGACCATCATGAGTCGCGGAGGCTGTAGTGTAATTACTGTCACTGAATAAAAAGTCGTTTCGGTTCGTATCATAGCCTGTTTCTTTCAGTTACCCTCTGTTCAATACGGTAGCAGTTCTTTCTCCGCACAGCCCAAGTTTCATGGATCTATGCTATTTGACACTGACACATAATACGAAAGTTACTTTATTCGTTAAGTTTTATGGTTCAAATGGCTCTGAGCACTATGGGACTTAACATCTGAGGTCATCAGTCCCCTAGAACTTAGAACTACTTAAACATAACTAACCTAAGGACGACACAAACATCCATGCTCGAGGCAGGATTCGAACCTGCGACCGTAGCGGTCGCGCGGTTACAGACTGAAGTGCCTAGAACCGCTCGGCCACTCCGGCCGGCCGTTAAGTTTTACACACCTATGTGTTTTGTACACAGCCACGATGTCTGTCAGTTTTCGATTTAAAAAACAGCTACAAATCTTTTGTTCTAAGTGTCGTTAATGGTGAGGCAATACGTTTTATTTGCGATAATACAAGTGCAGAAACATGGGATTGGGTTTTTTACTGGTAGAACTGTTGTCAATAAAAACCACTTCTCATGTGTTTTATATTTTGGAACTCCATATGGACCACAGCTTGGTACAAAGATGATGTGGCACCTACTGACACATTTATGAAGGAATTTCTCCATGGTTTGGCTCTTGCATCATATCTAGGGCACGCAACAGAGTAACTAGAAAACAACAGCACTGAAAGCGGTTTTGTGATAAAATGCACTCAGAACGTTTTCATTTCCTCTTTTTAAATATCTGTGCCGCCATATCCTCAAATACACTGGTTTTTAATCTTTTGACGCAGCGAACTGTTTACAGTTTACGAAAATATTTTGTAGAAAGAGGGTAACGAAATATAAATTGTTCCCACTTTAATGTTTACGAATGTTTCTTGTGTTTTATGGTCCGGAAGTAGCTGTTTTCTTTGGGGAAACAACAAATTATTTTATTAAACCATTTTCACCAGCTTTTATGTTTCCACTAACATAGAGCACTTTTGTTTGTACGTAAATGAAAATTATATACCAAGAAAATGTAAAATAAATGCGCTTTTAATCTTTCATTGGTTAAGACTTTATAAATTACTGTAATACATTTTCTCACAAAAGATTTCATTTGTAAGTCGAAACGAAAAGAAAAAAGAAACGTGGTTTCTACCAACTGACGATTAAGAGAAATGGTCGGCTGATTCGAAACACTAAACTGAAACAAAACGAGTTTTTAATATTGGAGGTACATACTAATTTATATTATGCACATCAACCATAGGTAGGTCTTTCATGCTTAATCATGTCGCAATGAAAATATGAAGACCAGAGCTGCGTAGTTGTGTATGCAACAATGAGGCTTAATTTCACCTGTCTTTCTATTGTTGTACGCAAGTAATTGTACAAAATTTAAGTTATCAAGAGACACTCAAGGCACAAACCGTGATCCGAATGCTCATCTGTGGGTGCGGTGTGGAAATACAAGGCCCACATAGCTTCTCTCATTTCTTTGCATGTATTTTGCCTGATTGCTAGGCCATAGCAGTTCTGAATGTGGTCTATCATGGAATGAGTCAATCCTCCATTCCCATCGAAGGTTTTCCCCTCATCTACTTTTTTTTCCTTTCGTAATTTATTTCAACCTCTGCCTGGCACCC
Source organism: Schistocerca americana (assembly GCF_021461395.2). Classification (NCBI taxonomy): domain Eukaryota; kingdom Metazoa; phylum Arthropoda; class Insecta; order Orthoptera; family Acrididae; genus Schistocerca; species Schistocerca americana. The sequence continues at coordinate 107,932,950 of NC_060122.1, read as the reverse complement.
ATTCTCTTCTGCACATGTCCTGTACATTCACGTTTGCTTATACTTTCACTGTTCCCATAAGGTTTGCTTACCAAAACTTCTCTGAATGGTTTAGAGTTTCCATCTCCCAGATACTGGACATAGCAAACATTATGCCACTCGCAAGAGCAAAAAATTTTTTTTGACACGAACAGCCTAGATGCCTCCACTACTATGGCAATAATTAACAACACAGTCATCACCATGTTTATTTTTTCTCCCTGTCTACGTATCTACAGTATTTGGACACCATTGCAACATGAATAACCTTACCAGCGTCAATACTAGTTTCTGTGACAACACCATTGTTGGAGGTTTCACTCCCTTTTTTCCCATGCGCATCAAAAGCTTCTGTGACGTAACGCTTGTTATCATTTTCTTCCACTGCCTCTTCCACAGCTTCCTGCACTGGTTTCTGTGTTACATCTTCAACAACGCCGGCCGCTGTGGCCGAGCGGTTCTAGGCGCTTCAGCCCGGAACCGCGTTGCTGCTACGGTCGCAGGTTCGAATCCTGCCTCGGGCATGGATGTATGTGATGTCCTTAAGTTAGTTAGGTTTAAGTAGTTCTAAGTCTAGGGGACTGATGACCTCAGATATTACATCCCATAGTGATTAGAGCCATTTGAACCATCTTCAACAACAGATCCTACTACGTAGTTGTCAGCATCAAACTTTGAAGTTACACTAGGAACATTTAGGGTACCACGTAGCTTATCACTTGCTGCTTTGCCCTTGCAAATTGTTCCGCAACCCATACACTAACCTAATATTCATACTGTAAAGTTCAGTTTTCTTGTATCAATTATTTACAGTTTCTGAAATAGATATTTACAGCTGTATTTACGAACGTTACAAGTTACATTAAGGAAGGTCAACATGCGATTCTACTTTCAGAGAAACGTTTCCTTGACTTTTTTGCAGCACACACTGTTTTAAGAGCTTCACGTAATACACTCATATCACCGAGTTCACAAAATTCCTTCCCTTTATCAAATAAATCATGTTTCTCTTCGAAATCTCTAAGTTTTATGAGAACCACTGTTTTCCTTTGCAGTACGTCTGTTCTACAAATCAGAAGTGCACTCACATTTTCCAACAATGATGATGATGATGAAGTAATGCTTCGCTTTGCTAGTGAAGTATCATTTCGTTTCTTTTGCTAGTTCACACGATTTTTAAACACTTTTGCCCTAGCTCTTGGCATTTTCACAGCGGTAAATGAAGCACAAAAAAAAAAAAAAAAAAAAAAGAAACTGGACATCAACTTTCATACAGTATAGTGGTAGCAAACAATCCAAAGTCAAAAAACAAAGAGTAGCTTCATGAAAAACAAACATTTTCGGACAAATAGTGTACAAAGAATGGCTGGAAAGTGGGATATTTGAATTCATGTCATATGAATATACAGCCAAAAGTTTATGGTCAGAAGCGTATAACTAAACTGCAATACCCGATCTCACAAATCTATAAAAATAAAATAGTTGTAATTCTTGTAGTCATGTATGACATGTGATTTTAAAGAGAAAACTTGGATTAATCTAGTAGGTGAATAAAACGAAATCGACTTTCCTAACCAAAATCGCGTTTTGTATCCCCTTAAGCCCGTGGTCATATTGCTTTGGGTCATCAGTGTATATGGCAGTTTCGGGAATAGTTTTCTTCAACAGTCTTCTGTAAACATCATATGTAGACTGCACAATTAGTACTTGATGAAGTATAATGAGCAAAAGCAAAGGATAACACTCGTCTGTCACTGTTCCACTTAAATTTTTCCTTTTTTTCTTGCATACACGACCTAAATTTTTCGTTATTCATTACCTGCACAGTGTTAGTGAGAAATATATTGTGTTAAATGTTGTGACTTGGCGAGACAGCCAAGCCACTATGAAGTAGCCGAAAGGCACGCGTTTAAGCTCACGCAGGCTGGCGTGAGGTCTGGAACAGTTAAAGGAGTTGAGTCTAGTAAAAAAAGTACGTAGCTTCTGGAATACTTAACTTTAATCCATAATTGGTGAACATCGGTCTGACGGTACATTCATCACAAGATAAATAGCAAATGATAATGGCGCATTGCTAGGTCGTAGCAAATGACGTAGCTGAAGGCAATGCTAACTATCGTCTCGGCAAATGAGAGCGTAATTTGTCAGTGAACCATCGCTAGCAAAGTCGGCTGTACAACTGGGGCGAGTGCTAGGAAGTCTCTCTAGACCTGCCGTGTGGCGGCGCTCGGTCTGCAATCACTGATAGTGGCGACACGCGGGTCCGACGTATACTAACGGACCGCGGCCGATTTAAAGGCTACCACCTAGCAAGTGTGGTGTCTGGCGTTGACACCACATTATATACCAATACAAACAAACAATGAAACTGAAAAATTTACAACCGTCAATGAAATCAACTGCTAGTGTTATATACAATTCATTGCGAATCTTCTTCTAGACCCTCAACCTTGCGTGAAGACATTGTCTTCGTTGTTTACGGGTATAAATTTAGTGCTTAGTTCCAAAGGCTGTTTGGTGAACCAGATATTCTTACATTTTTAAGGCTTTATGTCTAGGAATTGCCTATATAACACAGTGAGAGCAAAACAGTGGCAAAGATGCTTGCTTTTCCTCTGTAAACTGTACACAGCTGTGCAAGTTCCTTTAGTGTTACTTTTCCACCAGTATTAATCACTTCTGTTGGAACATCAGCACTTAATTAATAACTGACTATGATACTAAAATGAAAGTAATTTTGAGACAGGGACTGATTTAACCCCGTGGCGAGTTTTGTTTTATGGCCACTATGAGGTGGCTCTGGCTCTGAGCACTATGGGACTCAACTGCTGAGGTCATTAGTCCCCTAGAACTTAGAACTAGTTAAACCTAACTAACCTAAGGACATCACAAACATCCATGCCCGAGGCAGGATTCGAACCTGCGACCGTAGCGGTCTTGCGGTTCCAGACTGCAGCGCCTTTAACCGCACGGCCACTTCGGCCGGCTCCACTATGAGGTGGTTCCATGCATATATCTACAAAGTTTCTATTAGCCTGTTCATTATTCTAAGAACAGAAGTTGTGGAATCTCCTTTAAGCTTTCCCTCACTGACGAGAAAGATCTCATCAAATTAGAAGCATTGTCACCAAGACTGCATGGCTTACCAAAAATTAACAAACCTCGCATTGCGTTTAAGCCTATTGTTAGTGCTATCGTTTATCCGATCTAAGGGATTGCCAAACACTTTGTCACTCTTCTACGGTCATTTATACGAAAAACGTATATTTATATAAAAGATTCTAGTAATATTACCGAAAGATTAAAATCCTTTAGGTTGAATCCAAAAGATGTTATGGTCAGTCTGTTACACTGCTGTTTACTATCTTCATGATGAAGTGACCCACAGTTGGAAATTAGAAGTGTAAAGTATTTTCGCTAAGGATACGGCAGATCTAATTAAACATTGTCACAACAACTTACTTTCGACGAGACAAGAAATTCTATGAGAAAACTGGTGGTGCTGCTTATGTCGCAAAATTTGAAGAAATAGCCTTTCATAGGGCGAAGAATGTTGGTGTCGGTACGTTGACGATAGTTCCGTTTTGTGGCCTCGTGGAGAAAAAGAAATATCAGAATTTCCAACTTCTGACAGCAACATGAATTCCAATGCAAAGTTAACTGTGTAAAAGGGGAAAGAAGGTCAAATTTAGTTTTTAGATGTACAGATGCTCAGAAAAAGAAACGGAACCTCAGGGCACTTAGTGTACAGAAAGTCAACTCACAGCATCCCAAACGTACAAGAAGCGTCATTAAAAGAATCTGTGAACTACAGACTATTCCCCACAAGAGGATCCACATCAGACATCAGCGAGACTCCGTGATCTTAACTACCTGTCTGGTGGCTTCACTAACCGATCGTTGCGTCGATACGAATAAACAGTTCGGTTTCCTGAGTTGAAGTTCGAAACTGCTGTTTGAGTCTTTATAGTTTCCGATTATGTCTTCAGCAATGGAAGACGAAACGTTGGGCAGAGTATTGTGCCTTGGAGATCGACCTAATACCCTTAAAACGAAAATCAGCGATAACGCAAATATCTGTCTTAAAAGCCTGCAATACATTACCCAACAGCGTTTAAAAGAGTACCTGCAGCAAATGCACTGTATGTATAAATGGTCTCGTACCCTCTCAGAGCTGTACTACCGGTCAGCGCCTCCTTGGACAATTCCTCGCGAGCTCTTCTGTTCGTCCCGCTCTGGGAGGCATCGTCACCCAGGGTTTGGGATTGAGAGCGTTACACGCTCGGCCGGGCGCCGGTCCCGGAACACGGGCTGGCTGGGGGCTGAGTGCCGCCCCCGGGAGGCCGTGCCCTGTGCCCGGGCAGGGCCACCCCCGTCCCCACCCCCACCTGCACCCCCCGGCCCCCGGAGGAGGCAGGTCAGCCGGCGACTGATTTCCAGGGGCAAACACGGAGGAGGCCGAGGCAGTGAATCGATTCCAGTTTCCAGTCGGGTGCAGCCGGTCTGTTTGCAGCGGCGTCCCGCGCCCCAACCTAGGTCTCCGGCAGACTCCAGCTGTCTCCCGGGTCGAGCTCTCACAGAGAAGCTTTAAAACTGCCGTGGCCGCTCAGTAAATACACTGCCGTCCAAAGGTTGGAATACATGACAACTGGGAGCACTTTTGTAAAAATCTATGTCGGAATCGGTGCTGAGACAATTAACTACTAGCCGTCAGTTTTACATACAAAGATTATAACTTTTTTAATTTTTTACATTTTTGGGTCATCAGCCTTCCATCTCGATTGATGCGACCCGTCACTAATTCCTCTCCTGTGCCAACTCCTTCAACTCAGATTCGTACTGATTCCCTACGTCCTCAGCTGTTAGTTGTATGTAATCCAATCTCTGTTTTTCCCCTACAGTTTTTACAAAAATGTGTGTGAATTTCTAAGGGACCTAACTGCTTAGGGGCCGCGCAATCAGTGACATGACGCCTCTAACCGCGCGGCCACTCCGCACGGCGACAGTTTTTACGCTCTACAACTCCCTCTACTACTATGAAAGTTGTTCGCGGATGTCTTAACACATGTCATAACACACTGTCCTTCCTTCTTGTCACGGTTTTTTTATGTTCCTTCTTTGAGGAATAAGCGAGAATCCTATCATCCCTTATCTAGTGAGTCTACCTATTTTTCCACAGGACCTGCATCATGTGGTTGTGCATTATCCCGCTGAAATGTAGGGTTTCGCAGGGATCGCTTCGATTTTCTTCTTTCCGGTTTTCCCATAATACGTTTCACTTCCAGTCGATGCTGTGCTACAAGCGTACTTTCTCAGAAACGTCTTCCCCATATTAAGTCCTATGCTTCATACCAGATGACTTGATTTGGTCAAGAATTCCCTCTTTGCCTATGCTGGTCTGATTTAATGTCCTCCTTGCTCTACCCGTTAAGGGTTATTTTCCTCCCAAGATAGCAAAATTTCTTAACTTCGTCTACTTCCTGGTAAACAATTTTGATATTAACTTCTCGCTATTCTCATTTCTGCTGCTCCTCATCACTACTGGCCATTAAAATTGCTACACCAAGAAGGAATGCAGATGGTAAATGGGTACTCATTGCACAAATAGATTGTACTAGAACTGACATGTGATTACATTTTCACGCAATTCGGGTGCATAGGTCCTGATAAATCGATATCCAGAACAACCACCTCTGGCCGTAATAACGTCCTTGATACGCCTGGATATTGAGTCAAACAGAGCTTGGATGGCGTGTACATGTACAGGTGCCCATGGAGCTTCAACGCTATTCCACAGTTCATCAAGAGTAGTGACTGGAGAATGTGCTGGCCAGGGCAGCAGTCGAACATTTTCTGTATCCAGAAAGGCCTGTACAGGACCTGCATCATGTGGTTGTGCATTATCCCGCTGAAATGTAGGGTTTCGCAGGGATCGCATAAAGGGTAGAGCCACGGGTCGTAACACATCTGAAATGTAACGTCCACTGTTCAAAGTGCCGTCAATGCGAACAAGAGGTGACCGACACGTGTAACCAATGGCACCCCATAGCATCACGCCGGGTGATACGCCAGTATGCCGATGACGACCACACGCTTCCAATGTGCGTTCACCGCGATGTCGCCAAACATGGATGCGACCATCATGGAGCAGTAAACAGAACCTGTATTCATCCGAAAAAATGACGTTTTGCCATTCGTGCACCCAAGTTAGTCGTTTAGTACACCATCGCAGGCGCTCTTGTCTGTGATGCAGCGTCAGGTGTAACCGCAGCCATGGTCTCCGAGCTGATAGTCCATGCTGCTGCAAACGTCGTCGAACTGTTCGTGCAGATGGTTGTTGTCTTGCAAACGTCCCCATCTGTTGACTCAGGGATCGAGACGTGGCTGATCCGTTGCAGCCATGCGGATAAGATGCCTGTCATCTCGACTGCTAGTGATACTTGGCCGTTGGGATCCAGCACGGCGTTCCGTATTACCCTCCTGAAGCCACCGATTCCATATTCTGTTAACACTCATTGGATCTAAACCAACGCGAGCAGCAATGTCGCGATACGATTAACGGCAATCACGATAGGCTACAATCCGACCTTTATCAAAAGCGGAAACGTGATGGTACGCTTTTCTCCTCCTTACACGAGGCATCACAACAACGTTTCACCAGGCAACGCCGGTCAATTGCTGTTTGGGTACGAGAAATCGGTTGGAAACTTTCCTCATGTCAGCACGTTGCAGGTGTCGCCACTGGCGTCAACATTGTGTGAATGCTCTGAAAAGCTAATCATTCGCATATCACAGCATCCTCTTCCTGTCGGTTAAATTTCGCGTTGTAGCACGTCATCTTCGTGGTGTAGCAATTTTAATGGCCAGTAGTGTATATACTTGTGCTCATTATATTATACATTGCGTTCAACAGAACATGTCATTCTTCTTCACTTTCACTAAGACTAGCAATGCCACCAGCATATCTTATCATTGATATTCTTTCGCCTTGAATTTTAATCCCATACTTGAACCTTTCTTTAATTTCAGTCATTGCTCATCTGTGTATAGGTTCAAAAGTTTTACAAAAAGAGCGCATATCTGCCTTGCCACTTCTTATTCCGAGTACTTTGTTCTTGTTCCCGCTTGATCTTGTACATATCTTTCCTTATAGCTTGCTTCTATTTATTTTCAGAATTTCGGCTTGTTGTCTCACAAGAGCTTGATAGTTAACAGCTTATATGACACTCATAGCTGTCACATTTTTTTGAGGAACGTGCCGTATTCGATGCTACATGCTTGAAGAGCCGTATCGAAAATCGGTCATTTCACCTGGAAGCAATTGTGGGCAAGACTGGATGAGTCCTTGGCGGAGAGAAATTCGTCTCCCATAGTCTTCTACACGTTATGTAGCATTAAGATGCACCGAAGCGTGATGTGGCAGGAAATTATTGCCCATAATTAGAAGAAAACACGAAATGTGCCGCATGTGTTCGCAGACACGAAGTGTACGCACCACACAACTTCCGTCCGACGAAAATCGACCGAGCGAGGTGGCACAGTGCCTAGTACACTGGACTCTCATTCGGGAGGATGACGGTTTAAGCCCGCATCTGGCCATCCTCATTTATGTTTTCCGTCATTTCCCTAAATCGCTTCAGGCAAATGCCGGGATGGTTCCGTCGAAAGGGCACGGTCGCCTTCCTTCCCCATCTTCCCTAATCCGATAGGACCGATGACCTCGCTGTTTGGAACCCTCCCCTGAATCAACCAACAAACGAAAATCGAATTTCAGATACCGTTATTCGCTGTATTACCGATTTCGCTAACCGAATACGAAATTGGTTTTCCGAGCATCAGTTGTTTTACGCGAATGGTTAAAAAATGGTTCAAATGGCTCTAAGCACTATGGGACTTAACACCTGAGGTCATCAGTCTCCTAGACTTAGAACTACTTAAACCTAACTAACCTAAGGACATCACACACATCCATACCCGAGGCAGGATTCGAACCTGCGACCGTAGCAGCAGCGCGGTTCCGGACTGAAGCGCCAAGAACCGCTCGGCCACAGCGGCTGGCCACGCGAATGGTGTAAAAACATTTGCGGTTCCAATTTCGTCAGCGCGAGGTTATCAATATTCTCAAAAAAATTTCAAAAATTTTCAAAAAATATTAACTCCTTAGATATCTCAGTGACAAGGAGGAGGTAAAGCAGATTGTTCCACGTGTTCATAATTAAACTGCAGCTACTCTCGGAGATGTAGTGTGGGCTGTATTATCCTATGGCAGCGAAATTTGGGACATATGCTAATGCGTTAAAGCGAACCGATTTACCCCGGAAAAAAAAAGATTAGTTCCAGTTTCGTCATCCAGGTGCAAATCTGGCGGTGTACACCATCTGTCTGGCTGTATGCGATCCACGCTGTCGTTTAACAAGCCATAAAGTGAGTGAACAGTTCGGCTTCGAGAAGAGAGACCGTGCGCTAATAGTGAAACTCTTGTATGTGACCGGCCGCAGTTGCAGTGTTGCCGAGTGAAACGTCTGAGGAGAGACTTGATGTCATTAAGTGGTTTAAAGAAAGTGATAATCAAACTCGAGAACTCGGATGAGCTTAGTGTGGCACCTGAAAGAGAAAAGCGTCCTCCCCCGAGGTTGCTGTCGCTGTAACTGGCCAAGCAGCACGTGCCGCGGGTAGTCATAGTGATCATGCAGTGTCACGAGAATTATCCATGCCATGGCCAACAATACGGAAGGCTAGCGGTTCTGTTTCACACTGGTACCCGTGCAACGTCCAGACGGTGCAGCAACTGAATGCTCACGAGCCGCAGCATCATTCTGACTTTGCTCTTCAGTTTCTAGCAAGGGTCGAATTGATGAAGTGTGGCTGGGAAATGTTCTTGGAGTGACAAGGCACATTTTTACACTACAGGGTGTAACGAATACACAGAGGTGCTGAATTTGGGGTACTCTTAAACAGCGTGTTGTGCACGAAGAACTATTCCAGTCGCCGAATGTGACTGTGTGATGTGGAGTCACAGGCTGTTTCACTCTCGGTCCGTTTTTCTTTTAAGAGAATACACACAGAGGGCCTGTCATATGTACCGTTACCTCTCTACGCTATCGAGACCTCTTTGTACAGCACGTGATTCCTGCTATGGAGGAGCGGAACCGTGTGGAAACCTCTGTCTTTATGCAAGATGGGGCAACATCTCATTTTGCTGCCCAGTAAAACAAATGCTTGCTCAAACTTACCACGAACGTGTTACCTCCAAGGGTTTTCCGGCTGCGTGGTCTGCAAGAACACCTGATCGGAATCCATGTGACTTGTGGCTCTACGGGTATCCGAAAGAACGCGTTTACCAGGGACACGTTAGGTGTCCACTTGATCTGAAGGACAGTCACTGTACGGGGATACGTTGTTCAGATTTCATTGCGACTGCTGTGAGCATCTACATCTACATCTACATCCATACTCCGCAAGCCACCTGACGGTGTGTGGCGGAGGGTACCCTGAGGACCTCTATCGGTTCTCCCTTCTATTCCAGTCTCGTATTGCTCGTGGAAAGAAGGATTGTCGGTATGCTTCTGTGTGGGCTCTAATCTCTCTGATTTTATCCTCATGGTCTCTTCGCGAGATATACGTAGGAGGGAGCAATATACTACTTGACTCTTCGGTGAAGGTATGTTCTCGAAACTTTAACAAAAGCCCGTACCGAGCTACGGAACGTCTCTCCTGCAGAGTCTTCCAATGGAGTTTATCTATCATCTCCGTAACGCTTTCGCGATTACTAAATGATCCTGTAACGAAGCGCGCTGCTCTCCGTTGGATCTTCTCTGTCTCTTCTATCAACCCTATCTGGTACGGATCCCACACTGCTGAGCAGTATTCAAGCAGTGGGCGAACAAGCGTACTGTAACCTACTTCCTATCTTTTCGGATTTCATTTTCTTAGGATTCTTCCAATGAAGTCTGGAATCTTCTTTACCGACGATCAATTTTATATGATCATTCCATTTTAAATCACTCCTAATGCGTATTCCCAGATAATTTATGGAATTAACTGCTTCCAGTTGCTGACCTGCTATATTGTAGCTAAATGATAAAGGATCTTTCTTTCTATGTGTTCCCAGCACATTACACTTATCTCCACTGAGATTCAATTGCCATTCCCTGCACCACGCGTCAATTCGTTTCAGATCCTCCTGCATTTCGGTACAATTCTCCATTGTTACAACCTCTCGATACACCACAGCATCATCTGCAAAAAACCTCAGTGAACTTCCGATCTCATCCACAAGGTCATTTATGTATATTGTGAATAGCAACGGTCCTATGACACTCCCCTGCGGCACACCTGAAATCACTCGTACTTCGGAAGACTTCTTTCCATTGAGAATGGCATGCTGCGTTCTGTTGTCTAGGAACTCTTCAATCCAATCACACAATTGGTCTGATAGTCCATATGCTCTTACTTTGTTCATTAAACGACTGTGGGGAACTGTATCGAACGCCTTGCGGAAGTCAAGGAACACGGCATCTACCTGTGAACCCGTGTCAATGGCCCTCTGAGTCTCTTGGACGAATAGCGCGAGCTGGGTTTCACACGACCGTCTTTTTCGAAACCCATGCTGATTCCTACAGAGCACATTTCTAGTCTCCAGAAAAGTCATTATACTCGAACATAATACGTGTTCCAAAATTCTACAACTCATGTTGATCATGTCGTTTTACAGATGCAGCGTCTCGTCGACGTCTCCGATGCTCGTACTGCACGAGTTTTGTAAGCGGCGGTTTATAATATCACCATTAGGTCTTTCTCACTTGTTTGATCTTCGCTTTCCATGTCCCGTTACTAATCCATTTCATACGGAAACATTTCTATACTTCTTTCTTCCTTTCACAGCGCCGGATTTTCACCTTGTGGCGAGAAGTGGAACTAATGTTTTTACAGCGTAAATAGGTTACGCGTTAGCGCATTAGTATATTTACCAAGTTTCGCTGCTAAACGACAATTACACCCGCACTGTACCTCTGTGAATGGCTGCACATTAATTACACTGAAGAGTCAAAGAAACTGGTACACCTGCCTAATATCGCGTAGGGTCCCCGCCAGCAAGCAAGAAATGCCACAACACGACGTGGCATGGACTCGATTAATGTCTGAAGTAGTGATGGAGGGAATTGACACCATGAATCCTGCAGGTCTGCTCGTAAATTCGTAAGAGTACGATGGGGTGGAGATCTCCTCTGAACAGCACATTGCAATACATCCCAGATATGCTCAGTAATGTTCATTTCTGGGGTTTTGGTGCCCAGCGGAAACGTTTAAACTCTGCAGCAATTCTGCACGTGTGGGGTGTCGCAATGTCCTGCTGGAATTGCCCAAGTCTGTCGGAATGCACGATGGACATGAATGGATCCAGTGATCAGACAGGATGCTTACCTACGTGTCACTTGCCAGGGTCGTTTCTAGAAGTACAGGGGTCCCATATCACTTCAACTGCGCACGCCCCACACCATTACAGTCTCCACCAGCTTGAACGGTCCCCTTCTGACATGCAGGATCCATGGATTTATGAGGTTGTCTCCATACCCCTACACGTCCATCCACTCGATACAATGTGAGACGAGACTCGTCCGACCAGGCAACATGTTTCCTGTCACCAACAGTGCAGCGTCGGTGTTGACGGGCACAGGATAGGTGTAAAGCTATGTGTCGTGCATTCATCAAGGGTACACGAATGGACCTGCGGCTCAGAAAGCCCATATCGATGATGTTTCATTGAATGGTTCGCACGCTGACGCTTGTGGATGGCCCCGCATTGAAATCTACAGAAATTTTCAGAAGGGTTGAACTTCTGTCACGTTGAACGATTCTCCTCAGTCGTCGTTGGTCGCGTTCTTGCAGGATCTTTTTCCAGCCGCAGTGATGTCGGAGATTTGATGTTTTACCGGTTTCTATTATTCACGGCACACACGTGAAATGGTCGTACGGGAAAATCCCCCTTCACCGCTACCTAGGAGACGCTGTGTCCCATCGCTCCTGCGCCGACTGTAACACCACGTTCAAACTCAAATCTAAATAACGTGCCATTGTAGCAGCAGTAACCAGTCTAACAACTGCGCCAGATACTTGTCTTATTTTAGGTGTTGTCAACCGCAGCGCCGTATTGTCTGTTTATGTATCTCTGTATTTGAATACGCATACCTATACCAGTTGCTTTGGCGCTTCAGTGTATAAGCACCTGGTACAAGAGGAGATGTTCCAACACCTTATCAATGCCACTTCATGTATCCGAAATGGTTCTGTTATATGGACCCATATCAAGCGAGTTGGGGAAAAAGGGTTGGGGGAGGGATCACCGTTGCAAGATTATTGCGCTCAAACATTTTGGAGACTTGGAATGTTAGAAAATTTCCCACTGTGAAAATATACACATTCGTTCTTCTGCTGGCGTAATCAAATGGTTCAAATGGCTCTGAGCACTATGGGACTCAATTGCTGAGGTCATTAGTCCCCTAGAACTTAGAACTAGTTAAACCTAACTAACCTAAGGACATCACAAACATCCATGCCCGAGGCAGGATTCGAACCTGCGACCGTAGCCGTCTTGGGGTTCCAGGCTGCAGCGCCTTTAACCGCACGGCCACTTCGGTCGGCCTGGCGTAATCAGCGAATGTTTTGTTACCAGCCACTGCTTATGTACGAAAGCCTTTTTCACTAAATAGAGAGCGCTTGCTGAAGTTTATCATTAGCGAGCTGTACAGAATGTAGGGACGTGTCCCAATCCGTTTCGTTTTTACATTTCAGTAAATATAACCTCAGTTATTTCCACCTATAAAGATAAGGTTTGCTTGTCTGCAGTTAGTGATAAAATCGCTTCGCCCACGGTAACCAATATTTTAAAAAGCACGTAGCAATCTGATAAACTAAACATTGTTCAAACGCGGTAACGTGTTTCACGAAAAAACCGGTTCAGAAAGCTGAAACCCGGCAGCCAAAACCGCATTTACAGACTTATGTTAGCGTTCTCACGACAGACGGCATTACTAAATGCATTTCCTTATTGTAGTCAGCTGGGGAAGCTGTTTGTGCTACCATATAGCATGTAAATTACCAATGAAATCGCTCCATGCTGGGAACCAACAACTACGTGACATCAATAATTAAATGAAAGCAAAAACAAAATGTTGTCATATTAAGAAGCTGATGTATGAATAGAACAGATTGCTTTGATGATTAAAACGTGAACGAAATGTATTTATTTCAGTACCGTTTGTATAAAACAAAAATTTACAAACCTCAGGACCACTTTGACAGGGCGTGGAGACAGTTATTAAGGGGAGGGAAGTGGGAAGACGTCGTCTCGCCACTATTAGTGACCATTCGTTGTGTAGAGTCGTCGGCGGCAGGCGCTGCGTCGGTACGATGCGTCGCTTCGAAGCTGTGCGGCGCGAGCAGCTGCGTTCATTGGAAGTTGCGACTTTGCGGCAAGAGCCAGGTACGATCGTCGCGTTGTCTGCCCGTTGCCGGTTGCGGGGCCGAAGCTGTGATATCGCGGGGTCGGCAGGCGAATGTTGGCGATGGATGGAAGAGACCCTATGATGCCCTCTTGCTTCCACACTGTCTCACAGACCCCCCTCTACACCTCATCCATCCCTCAGTTCCACGGTTCCTCGAAATTTTTCTCCTCTCGCGGCGTTGTCATTGGCGGACTCAGTTTGCAATACCGCAGTGACTGATCGCCATTTCGTGGCCACGCCTCCCAGTGCAGTACGGAAATTCTTTATCTTGTGCGCGCTGGTGTGTAACTCGGGAACTGGCATCTTTATCGCGATTTCACATTCTTCCGATTTTTTTCTGCATTCCGAAGTTGTTGTGAAAGCAGCTACACAACACTTCTTTGTAACCGCTATCTCTGCGGTAGGCCTGCGCAGACTCATGCATGTGCTACATCTCAGAGGCTGCTGGGGTCCGTGATTTACAATGAACGTCCTTAATGTCCAGAGAAGATCTTTTTAAGAAGCTGCCTTCTTTAACAAGGTTCCCTATGCGAAATCTTCCTCCTTTGTGACACTCCTCCCAGCGTGCGTGGGGTCCTGGAATTGTCGACACGTTCTTCCTTTCTAAGGCAGGTAAAACAACTGTTGCCATGCCAGGAGAATCACATGCTTTCGTGAGTTCATTCTGGGTGTTCCATCCTAATGGCTGCCGGGGTCCATCACTTTCCAGCACGCTACTATTGGTATACTAAAAGTGAACAACACTAATGCTCTATATAAATATGAAGATGATATCTGTACATGTCCGAAAGAACAGATACAATCTTCATATGGTTAAGGCTAACCGGCCATTGACCTCCTTCTGTGCGGATGCACACGCATTGCCCGAACTCTTATGGGACGGTAAAACTGTCTGACGCGAGTAACGAGTGTAATGGGCAGAGGCACTACAAGTATGGACATTAAGTTGGAAATGTGGGTCTCACGGGGAGCGTGCAAGGGATAAATCCCTGCAGTTGCACTATCCTCTGGGCCCTCGGTGGCTGAGATGGATAGAGCGTCTGCCATGTCAGCAGGAAATCCCAACTTCGAGTCCCAGTCGGGGCACACATTTTCAACTGTCCCCGTTGATGTATTTCAACGCCTGTCGACAGCTTATGGTCTTGATTTAATTATCATTTCACACTAAAGCTCTCTTGTTGCAACTCTACCGATAGATCGTAGTAGTTACTTGACATCCGACATTTTTTTTTCCTTTTTTATCGTCAAGCAGCGTATAATGTTCGTGGCTCGACGATGAAGTTGAGCGTGTGCGTCGTCTTGCACGAGCAGTGGGGAATACTTACGTGACAGCAAGCAAGAAGGAAAAAATGGCGTAAGAGAACTATAGTTATGGTATGAGCACTGCTTTTGGCCAATAGCTGCTCAAAATAATTTGCTTTTCTTGATTCCTGGTGTATAAATCATACTCCTTTAGAACAAACTAACCTTTCTGAAAAGTGTGTGACATTGCAGTTCATAGCCACATGGAACCACTGATCATATTCAGCCCCTGGATGTTTGTTTTTCTTCTGCGCCTGTAAAACGTGTTATTGCGCTATCTGCTGTTATGGCTTAAACGATAGCCAGTTTCACGATTAGCTCCACCACAGACTCTTTAACATTCGGTTATATGATAGCCCTTTCGATCAGTTCTCATCACCTCGTAACACCAATATCATTCTATACGCATTCTGTAAGAGTGAATACTAACTGAAAGTCCTACAACGTTTTTCACTCCCAATGGTGCGAATTTTTGTAACCTCAGTGGCGCGCCACTTTTCATTCGGTGTTAATTGTGCAAGTTAATTTTCGTTTTTAATATTTCTTGAATGTCGACGATGTCCATTTTGTGACGTGTCATACATACATCCCATAGAAGGTTGATCTCTGCACCTTCCGGACACATTTTCTGTCGCCCCCCTGATGCACATGGTGAGTCATTAGAAGCTAATATTTTTCCTGTCATATCTGTTTACTCAACACTTTGAAATGAGACTTACTAATGATTAAAATTGCGATCTCACAGTCAAGGGATTTCTTGTGACACTCTCATTAAATCATATTGATGGATGAGATACAGAAAATTACATTTAGAGGTGAGCGAATTTGTAACTTAACAATACAATATTTTATATGTTATACCTTTGCCACTATGTTATCGTACGGATTGCATCCTATATAAAGACTTTGCGACCAACCAGTAATCCCCATTACCAGTTCTTTAAAGATTGGAAGTCGCATTTATGAAATGGCTTCAAACGTCTGGTTACTTAAAAAAAGTGTTAAGCAAAGCTTAAGATGCTAGTCTTTCTCGTATCTCTGTTTGTGACGTCATATCTCCTGAATTATGTGCCTTACAGTGTTACATTTTTATGCACACATTCGACGGTATACGTAGATATTGTCTGCAAAATTCGTTGCAGTTGAGCTAATAGTAAATAATCAATAAATTAAAATGTAATTCTGAAATTATACTGCATGACCAGTGAAAATATAGTAAGCTATAACTTTCTTTGCTTTCATTATTTTTTACAGCGTGTCAGCGAGGAAAAGTTTCGAAAAGATTTGAAATTACATGTAATATTTGTTTAAGATCGCTAAGTGCGCTCATTCTCAAATAATGGATAAATATAGTTCGGGTAATTTGCAGGGCATGGGCTACACTGCCGCTTGGGACAACACAGTTTCTAGCTTTAATACACTCCTGGAAATTGAAATAAGAACACCGTGAATTCATTGTCCCAGGAAGGGGAAACTTTATTGACACATTCCTGGGGTCAGATACATCACATGATCACACTGACAGAACCACAGGCACATAGACGCAGGCAACAGAGCATGCACAATGTCGGCACTAGTACAGTGTATATCCACCTTTCGCAGCAATGCAGGCTGCTATTCTCCCATGGAGACGATCGTAGAGATGCTGGATGCAGTCCTGTGGAACGGCTTGCCATGCCATTTCCACCTGGCGCCTCAGTTGGACCAGCGTTCGTGCTGGACGTGCAGACCGCGTGAGACGACGCTTCATCCAGTCCCAAACATGCTCAATGGGGGACAGATCCGGAGATCTTGCTGGCCAGGGTAGTTGACTTACACCTTCTAGAGCACGTTGGGTGGCACGGGATACATGTGGACGTGCATTGTCCTGTTGGAACAGCAAGTTCCCTTGCCGGTCTAGGAATGGTAGAACGATGGGTTCGATGACGGTTTGGATGTACCGTGCGCTATTCAGTGTCCCCTCGACGATCACCAGTGGTGTACGGCCAGTGTAGGAGATCGCTCCCCACACCATGATGCCGGGTGTTGGCCCTGTGTGCCTCGGTCGTATGCAGTCCTGATTGTGGCGCTCACCTGCACGGCGCCAAACACGCATACGACCATCATTGGCACCAAGGCAGAAGCGACTCTCATCGCTGAAGACGACACGTCTCCATTCGTCCCTCCATTTACGCCTGCCGCGACACCGCTGGAGGCGGGCTGCACGATGTTGGGGCGTGAGCGGAAGACGGCCTAACGGTGTGCGGGACCGTAGCCCAGCGTCATGGAGACGGTTGCGAATGGTCCTCGCCGATACCCCAGGAGCAACAGTGTCCCTAATTTGCTGGGAAGTGGCGGTGCGGTCCCCTACGGCACTGCGTAGGATCCTACGGTCTTGGCGTGCATCCGTGCGTCGCTGCGGTCCGGTCCCAGGTCGACGGGCACCTGCACCTTCCGCCGACCACTGGCGACAACATCGATGTACTGTGGAGACCTCACGCCCCACGTGTTGAGCAATTCGGCGGTACGTCCACCCGGCCTCCCGCATGCCCACTCTACGCCCTCGCTCAAAGTCCGTCAACTGCACATACGGTTCACGTCCACGCTGTCGCGGCATGCTACCAGTGTTAAAGACTGCGATGGAGCTCCGTATGCCACGGCAAACTGGCTGTCACTGACGGCGGCGGTGCACAAATGCTGCGCAGCTAGCGCCATTCGACGGCCAACACCGCGGTTCCTGGTGTGTCCGCTGTGCCGTGCGTGTGATCATTGCTTGTACAGCCCTCTCGTAGTGTCCGGAGCAAGTATGGTGGGTCTGACACACCGGTGTCAATGTGTTCTTTTTTCCATTTCCAGGAGTGTACTTGACTTATTGTGTTAAACCTATAACGTAAGATCATGTCTGTTAACGTTTAGATTATGACAATATTTCAGATTTTTAAATTCGGCCAGTAATCAAACGAAATACTTGAAATGAAATTTTTGTTGCTCTTAGATGATGCCGATAGACAGACAACCTGCATTTGTAATCATTGGGCCGAGTACCCGTTTTAGCAGTTAGGTAATGTGGGTAATTATGCAGCTGTTGCTTTGTATCACGTGTATAATACCTGTTTGGCTTTAATTATTTAAAAAATGTTAACTTTGTCAAATCTTGCAAACGTAAATAAATAACTGATCCTCATCTGATGGATCATGATACTATTTTTAATCTTGGTCTCATAGCATTCAGTTGGTGAAAGTGCTACGTCTTTTCCTTTGGTGCCTTTTCTAACCTTGGTCCGCAATGTTAAGGGAGCACATTTGAGTCACACGTGGTCAGACGACATTATAGCGGAGTAAAGAAGCCAATACGAGCAGGTAGTTGCGCATTGCAGTGTTGGACGAAGGGTTCAAACGTCTTTAATTGCAGCAGTAAGTCGACTCCTTTACTTCGTAGCCTCAGATGCAAGACTTTCGGGGGTATAATAATGATGTTCACTCCACAACTTCATCAAAGACGATGGTTACAGAAAAGCAATACGGCGAGGGGAAGCTATAATTGTTGTAAGAGACAACGAGACACTAGCGCCTACTGAGAGGCGGCGAAGGGGTTCTCTATCCACAGCCACGGAATCTGTCACAGGTTCTCTCTCCGCAGGTCCATATTTAAAGCGCTCAACAAAGGTGCACGGGTGCCACTGCGCTGAGTGTGTTCCTGAACTGTGGGGTGCTAAGGGGACCTTTTCCGTTTCATTAATGCACGTGTCAATGTTGCAGACCCCCCCCCCCCCCTCCCCCGTGATCTCGTAAGAGGCACTAAACATCCTTTGCTGCTTCAGATCACGTTCAAATTTCGTCGAATGATTTTGAACAGTCCCTACTGGTCCCTTCCTGAATCCTCCCTTCCTGAATTCCAGGGTAAAACTTGCAGTCGCTTTATACTCCAAAAAGGGATCAGATCACGCTGCCCGGTGTTGCCGAGCGGTTCTAGGCGCTTCAGTCTGGAACCACGCGACCGCTACGGTCGCAGATTCGAATCCTGCCTCGGGCATGGATGTGTGTGATGTCCTTAGGTTAGTTAGCTTTAAGCAGTTGTAAGATCTAGGGGACTGATGACCTCAGATGTTGAGTCCCATAGTGCTCACAGCCATTTGACCCATTTGATCAGATCACGTTCCATGGTGTTTCAGCAACACGATGTCATTAAAGAAGGGATGGATAGTTCGACGGGTGTTGGCAGTGCCGAGAGTTCTCAAGAACATCGTTCTGTTGCACATCGCACTGCAAGCTGTCGTTTTCGACCGCGAAATGTCTGTAAATGAAGGCTCCAAGGGAAAGGGTGGTTTCATTCACGTACTTTATGCCACTTCCTGAGCCTTTCTTGGCGACTCTGAGCGGGCGTGTGTCTGAAATGTTTTCCGCAGCGTGATTTCAACACTGGGAGGCAGGGCTTCGACGTCCTTGTTCTCTAAATACATAAATGATCCGACGGTTAGGTAGAGCAGCAATCTACTACTGTTTGCTGATGACGCTGTAGCTGAGTGATTGGATGGCAGTTTGTTATAAACGCAAAAAAATGTAAGCTACTGCTGATGAATAGGAAAAACATTCATGTAATTTTCCAATACAGTGTTACTGGTTGACACAGTTATATCGATTAAATGTCCAGTCCCAACGTCGCAAAGCGATATGAAATGGAACGAGTAGTAGGGAAGGTGAATGTTCGACTTCGGCTTATTGGAAGACTTTTTGGAAAATGTAGCTCATCTTCACAGAACACAGAAGATCGCCTACACACCGATGAGCCGAAATATGACAACGAAACTTTGTCTCTAAACCTGGTTCTGGTCGTATGTAGAGTATTCCAGCGGCAAGACGCAATCAGTGCCTTCTCTGCACGATAGCAATGGACATATTATCGAAGACAGTGCTGTCACAGCAGAGTTACTAAACACAGTCTTCCGAAATTCCTTCACCATAGAAGACGAAGTAAATACGCCAGAATTCGAATCAAGAGTCAACATGAGTAACGTAAAAGTAGATATCCTCGGAGTAGTGAAGCAATTTAAATCACTTAACACAAGCAAGTCTCCCGGTCCAGATTGCATACCAGTTAAGTTCCTTTCTGAGCAAGCTGATACAACAGCTCCATGCTTAACTGTCGTATACAAAGACTGGAAAGTTGCACAGGTCACATCAAAATTCAAGAAAGATAGTAGGAGTAATCCACTAAACTACAGGCCCATATCATTAATGTCGATATACAGCACGATTCTGGAGCACATATTGTGTTCCAACATTATGAATTACCTCGAAGAGAACGGTCTATTGACACACAGTCAACACAGATTTAGAAAATATCGTTCTTGAGAAACACAACTATCTCTTTATTCGCAAGACCTGTTGAGTGCTATTGACAAGTGATTTTAAATTGACTCCGTATTTCTGGATTTCCGGAAGCCTTTTGACACTGAACGGCACAAGAGCGTTGTACAGAAATTTCATGCTTACGGAATATTGTCTCAGTTATCTGATTGGATTCGTGATTTCATGTCAGAAAGGCCACAGTTCGTAGGAATTGAGGGAAGTCATCAGGTAAGACAAGTGATTTTTGGCATTCCCCAAGGTAGTGTTATAGCCCCTTTCCTGTTCCTTATCTATGTAAACGATTTGGAAGCAGCCGATGACGCTGTCGTTTATCGACGAGTAAAGTCATCAGAAAATATAAAAAAATTGCAAAACTATGTAGAAAAGATATCTGTGTAGTCCGAAATTGGCAGTTGACCCTACATAACGAAAGGTGTGAGGTCATCCACATGAGTGCTATAAGGAATCCGTTAAACTTCGGTTACATCATAAATCAGTCAAATCTAAACGCTGTAAATTCAACTAGATACCCAGGAATTGCAATTACGATCAGCTTAAATTGGAAAGAACACTCAGAAAATGTTGTGAGGAAAGCAAACCAAAGACTGAGTTTTATTGGCAGGACATTTAGAAAATGTAACAGATCTACTAAAGAGACTGCCTACATTATGCTTGTCCGTCATCTTTGGAATATTGCTGTGCGGTGTGGGATTCTTATCAGACAGGTTTCACGGAGTACAACGAGAAAGTTCAAAGAAGGGCAACACGTTTTGTAGTATCCCAAAATAGGAGAGAGAGTGCCACTGAAATGATGCAGGATTTGGATTGGACATCACTGAAACAAAGGCGTTTTCGTTGCGGCAGAATCTTCTCACGAAATTTCAGTCACCAACTTTCTCCTCCGAAGACAAAAATGTTTTGTCGGCGCCGATCTACATAGCAAGAGACGATCATCATAATAAAATAAGGAAAATCAGAACTCTCACGGAAAGTTATAGGTGTTCGTTTTTTTTCCGCGCGCTATACGAGATTGGAATAATAGAGAATTGTGAAGGTAACAAACTGACTGTTCTAAAACATATTAGGTATATAATACATTAATAAAATTAAAGTTTAAAATTTAAATGTGATTTGCGAGTACCCATGTAGATGTAGATGACCAACTGTTTAATAGCTTGTTTGTCCGTCTTTGGAACGAAATGAGTCACTGATTTTGTGTGTGTCCATCAGACACTTTGTTGCTAGGTTTGTGGAGATATGCGCCATTAGATGTCTGCGCACAGCTCATATAATTCGCGTAAATAACAGGCCGCTGATCTGCGTAAGCGGCGATGGCGCTCGATATAGACCCAGATGGATTCCGTAGGATTTACATCAGGTGAGTTTGGTCGCCGAGACGTCAGTGTGATTTCAAAGATGCTCCTCAAACCACTGCAGCACGGTCCTAGTTCAGAGGCACGGACAATTGTACTGCTGAAAGATGACATCGCCGTCGAGGAAGACATCACACATGAAGGGCTGCTGGTGGTTCCCCGCAGTCAGCATTTCCTCGACTACCACCACAGGTGCTATGCAAGAACAGGAGAATGTCTTCCGTAGTATAGGGCTATTACAAATGATTGAGGCGATTTCATAAATTCACTGTAGCTCCATTCATTGACATATGGTCACGACACACTACAGATACGTAGAAAACCTCATAAAGTTTTGTTCGGCTGAAGCTGCACTTCAGGTTTCTGCCGCCAGAGCGCTCGAGAGTGAGACAAAATGGCGACAGGAGCCGAGAAAGCGTATGTCGTGCTTGAAATGCACTCACATCAGTCAGTCATAACAGTGCAACGACACTTCAGGACGAAGTTCAACAAAGATCCACCAACTGCTAACTCCATTCGGCGATGGTATGGGTAGTTTAAAGCTTCTGGATGCCTCTGTAAGGGGAAATCAACGGGTCGGCCTGCAGTGAGCGAAGAAACGGTTGAACGCGTGCGGGCAAGTTTCACGCGTAGCCCGCGGAAGTTGACGAATAAAGCAAGCAGGGAGCTAAACGTACCACAGCCGACGGTTTGGAAAATCTTACGGAAGAGGCTAAAGCAGAAGCCTTACCGTTTACAGTTGCTACAAGCCCTGACACCCGATGACAAAGTCAAACGCTTTGAATTTTCGGCGCGGTTGCAACAGCTCATAGAAGAGGATGCGTTCAGTGCGAAACTTGTTTTCAGTGACGAAGCAACATTTTTCTTAATGGTGAAGTGAACAGACACAATGTGCGAATCTGGGTGTTATAGAATCCTCACACATTCGTGCAGCAAATTCGCAATTCACCAAAAGTTAACGTGTTTTGTGCAATCTCACGGTTTAAAGTTTACGGCCCCTTTTTCTTCTGCGAAAAAAACGTTACAGAACACGTGTATCTGGACATGCTGGAAAATTGGCTCATGCCGCAACTGGAGACCAACAGCGCCGACTTCATCTTTCAACAGGATGGTGCTCCACTGCACTTCCATCATGATGTTCGGCATTTCTTAAACAGGAGATTGGAAAACCGATGGATCGATCGTGGTGGAGATCATGATCAGCAATTCATGTCATGGCCTCCACGCTCTCCCGACTTAACCCCATGCGATTTCTTTCTGTGGGGTTATGTGAAAGATTCAGTGTTTAAACCTCCTCTACCAAGAAACGTGCCAGAACTGCGAGCTCGCATCAACGATGCTTTCGAACTCATTGATGGGGACATGCTGCGCCGAGTGTGGGAGGAACTTGATTATCGGCTTGATGTCTGCCGAATCACTAAAGGGGCACATATCGAACATTTGTGAATGCCTAAAAAAACTTTTCGAGCTTTTGTATGTGTGTGCAAAGCATTGTGAAAATATCTCAAATAATAAAGTTATTGTAGAGCTGTGAAATCGCTTCAATCATTTGTAATAACCCTGTATGATACTGCTCCCTCCAGCTGAGTCCGTGGCACGCTGCATGTTCGGAGCCACCGTTTACCTCAATGAAGGTGTTTGTGGAGACGATCAGTGTGGAAAAAATGTGATTCGCCCTAAGAATCGACACGTTTTCATCATTGAATATCGAATCCCGATGGTCCCGTGCCCACTGGAATCCTTACTGACGATGGCGTTGCGTCAACATGTGAACACACAGTGATGGTCTGCTCTGGAGCTCAACGTTCAACATTGCACGATGAACAGTAAGATCCGAAACACTTGTGCATGCACCAGCATGGTGCTCTTTCGGCGGAGATGTCACACATCTATCCTACTTTGCGCAGCAATGAAGCCTACGAATCCCACGTTCTGTGAAGATACGTGGACATCCAACTATTTAGCTTCTAGTCATCTAGTGGTAGATTCACTGTCCTCCTGTCTCTTTCCGTACATGCTCACGACAGCAGAACGAACATCGACCAGCTTCGCCGTTTTCGAGATATTCTTTCACAGGCTCTGCGTAATAATAATCTGCTCTCTGTCAAAGTAGCTTACCTCACTGGCTCTCCCAATTTGCAGCCCATACCTTCGCTAAGGTGATACGCCGTGAGTGTCTGCTTCGGTTCAACACTTTTGCTACCGCGTCACGTGTCCACAACTCCACCAGATGGGCAGTGATCATTATGCTTTGGATAATGAGTGTAGCACACTTGTGTGTCCCCTTCTTGAATACTGATGAAGTATTTGGAATCTATAGCAGATCGGATTAAAGGCAGGCACCGAAGCAATTCGCATGCGTGCTTTCCCATTTGTTACTTTCAACGTACGCGAGTGTTGCGGAAATTATTTGCGAACTCAAATGAGGAACTCTGGAGGGAAGACGACATTCTTTTCGCGAAACACTACTGAGAAAATTTAGAGAACAAGTATTTGCAGTTGCCTAAAGAGCGATTCTGTTATCACCAACGTACAATTTACGTAAGGACTACGAACACAAGGTAACAGAAATTTGTTGTTGTGTATTCACCAACAGCCGTGTACTGTAAGATAGTATTTCATTTTATTCTGAAGGCAACCAGTTTCGTTGTTTCATTATGCAACCTTCAGGCCCTTGCATAATAAGTGTATACATGTAATATATAAGGTTGTACAAAACAAGCTTACAGAAAGTGACGGGTAATCATAATACCGCTGAAGCGTATGGAGACACGTAGAAAGCCGTTTTCCTCTCACTTCATTTACACGTGAAAAAGAAAAACAATGTCTAGTAATCGTACATTCTACCCTCCGTCATACACCATGTGGTGACTTCTGATGTATTTCGGGAAATGGCGATAATCTTTGCAATACGCTGTTCAAAAGAATAACGGTAACACGTGTATCAACGTCCAGTATCTATTTGCATATGGACGTTACATATGGTCTTACTGCAAGGCTTGAGATCTTCGCTGTTAATGTAGGCAACAAAATAATTCGTCATCTATTGACTGAGTTATGCATTGCCGTGTCAAGTGACCCCTTAGAAGACGGGCAGTACTGATGTCTCAGTGTCTTTTAGTGAGATAGACAGATGACAGTTGTCATTTGTGCAAGTAGTATCCAAGCAAGCACACGCAATGCAACATCTTGAAGCAGTGCAGATTGCAAGGGCGGTCTGTTTGACCCAAAAAGGATTGACCTTTGGTCGTATTACTGCAGGTGCCAATGTCTCTCCGTGTGTCCGCCATAGGTTGTGGACACGCTACAGGGAGATATGCCAGTACACAAAGCGAGTTGGACAAGGTCACGGACGCATTAGTTCGTCATGTGAAGACATATCCGGCTATCTCTGCTTCGCGGCGTCCTACGGATACGGCCAGAGCACTGCAAGACTGTCTCGGGAAAGCTACTGGAGCCGTTGTAATGAATTACCTGCCTGACACAACACGTTGCAGCTCGCTTTAAGTTCTACCATTCTCATGTCAACTGGCAGCTTCGTCACGGCCGCCACGCGTCCAGATATCTTCTGACGCAAGGTGATGGCCACGTTCGTGTGCAGAGACGGGTGCTGAGCTGTACCTGCCAAATGTTCTCCAGGAAATCAACAGACGTCCAAAGTTCGGTGATGTGGGTAGGATTCATTGTTAACAGCGATATGGATATTGCAGTTGTCCATATTCGCCTTGGTGCAAGGCAGTACATCGAGCAGATCCTGTTGGACCATGTAGTGGCTGCTGCATACGATGATGGCCATGAACTCCGTCTAAGGCCATGGTCTATTTGGGGGGCGTCAACAGTGATCTCTTGGGATGCCTGGATGTTGAAGTATTGGAGTTGCCGGCGGTTAGACTCGATCTAACCTCATCGTGCGTACGTGGAACATGGCTGACATGCGTTCGTTCTGTTTCACCACAGTCATTCCAAGAACTCTCATGGGCTGCCATTGAAGAATGGGAACGGATAGCACAAGGCGATCTCTGCAGAGCAAGCCGTGTAGGTGTCAGGCAGTGATAAACGCTCACAGTGGGCATACACGTTGTTGAAACCCTCGAAGTCCAACGAAAAGCACCCAGATTCAAGATATGAATGATTTCTTCCGGGGGCATTTGGGCATTTTAGTTTTTTTTGTGTAAAACATGTTAGATATAATGACATTTTGTTGCGTACTTAATTTCTGAAATATAAAGATATTATTTGGTACCATACCCAGTCCTCAATTATTGCTCAGAGTAGTATGGCAGTCGTCCTAATTCTTTTGAGCTGTGTAATTTGGATAATTATTAGAACACGTTAACGCTTTGCTAAATAAAAGCCATTAAAATAATACTTAAATCAGTACCAGTTTCATTAAAACTAATCACCAAGAGTGTTAACATATCAGTTTCCTAGAATACTCACGTGTTTAGGTTACGTGTCTGTGACAACTCGAGGTTGTAGCAGGGTCGAGCAAGTAAGCAGGCGCGACTTAACGCTGGAGTGCTGACAGCTAAATACCTAAAATAAAATTAAATAAGGAAAATGGGTCGTTAAAATTGGGCAAAGTTTTTTTCCGACAGAAATACCCATTGAGTTCCAGTGGTGGACACTGCGAAAGAGCAGATCTGCGTCGCATAGAACGCTACTCTCAAAACTCTGCGAGTCCACGTGTCAGTACGGAACACCTTCTGCAATCGCACGCCCGCACACACACACACACACACACACACACACACACACACACACACACCTATGCACACTGAGGCTAACAGCATTTCTTCCTATTCATCATGGGATGGGACTGACGGGAAACTGTTCTTCAAGAGCTTGTGGATCGTACTTCGATGTAATGAAGCAAATGTTTATTTTCACATGATTCTTTTAGAAGAACGCTGCATTTCTTCGCTTCCAAAATACGCAGAAACTCGATTATTTCGTTCGCAGCCCTCTGCAGACAAAGAAGAACGAACGATAATTCTGCCTACGGTGGCTCCGAGGCCCTTTCCACTGCCATGGTGGAGGAACCAGACGATACGCAAAACAAGTCTGCCTGGTGGGGTGGAAATGTAATTGCCGCTAATGCTGTAACGACTGAGTTCCCAGAAACATGACGCGCGGGCAACCCGAATTCTTAATGACGCAACATAGTTACCATCTTCTGTTTCCGAGAACAAAGGCACGGCTTCCTTTCTTTGTCACAAAAGAGACGACATGCAGCGACCAAACCGAGCTAATTTTCTATGCTGTATGCTTGCAGTAAATTGTTTCCTCCCATGGCACGTTTTATTCTTTTTATTTTTGTGAAAATTGTGCTTCAGTTTCGGGTAAAATACACATTGCTGACCATTTACTCTTCAACAGCAAGGAGGATAGCAAATAACGAAATTTTACTTATTGTTGGAATACACTATAGTTGGGGGAATACATGATTAAATCTGTAGGTTATTTGGGTGTATACAGGGTGTGTAATTTACTCCACAGAGGTACCGCCTGTGTGGGAAACAATGGCGGAACACGGCTGGACTCTAAGCTTGGACGGTACGAACTTGAATGTCATTTCATTCTGCTTGAACTCTACGCCAGCCTAGTGGTGGTGAACCAGTTTCTAAAAAACTACGTTTATATGTCACATCTGTTTTTATGCTGTATGTCACTAACGCGCTTCTGATAACTGGAAATATCTGTACTCCAGTTGTATGCGCCGCCGTTTCAACGGGAGTACAGATTTGCCCAGTTTTTAGAGTTAACGACGCACAACATCAATGCCTCTTTAAGTCAGTATTTACGGCAACTATGTTTGATACATCAGAAACCAAGATGCTAAAACGACCTTTTGTCCAGTGCGTACTTACTATCAAGCACGCAACGTATTATAAGAATATTTATCAGTTTTTTGCAATTTTATGTTGACATCATTGCCTCTTTCTTTTATAGTTCCAGATGATGCTCCACATATACTGAAACTAGTCGCATATTTCAGTAAAGTTTTATTTATATGTGTGTGTGTGTTTTGTGTGAAAGGAGAGAGGATGAAGCCATAGTCTACTCCTCGCGAATAACATCAAGGGTGCTTCCAAGGCTAACGTCCTTATTCGACGGACGGATTTCCATCAACACCCTCACATGCCCTCACTTCATGAGACACTGCAGAGAGGTTTTATATTTAAAGCTGGACATTGGCACAAAGTCTGTGATCAGGGATTTTAGGCCACCACATCATCTCTCCCTCTTGAGCCAAATACTGGCAGTGAAATTTTTTTGCGCCACGAGGATTCGAACCGGCTTACCCCAGGTCGTGCACCAAAGCACAAGCGTGCGTTAGCGATCTCGGCTGAGGACGCCGGTTGGGCAAAGTTTATGCAACAATTATTGTATAACATTTCCTTCGCTCAAATACTTGTCTTAGTACATCTTTCACAGTAACATTTCTCGAGAACTTCATACTGGGAATATTATTCCCACGATTTTTCACAGAGAGAGTGTTGTGTGTGTTTTGTTCAGTTTACCTTAAAGAACCTTGCTTTAGACACTTTGTCACCGACGTAGACGTGAAGTAGTTTGCCTTCATGTTCCAAAGACATGTTTAAATAAAAATAAACATCTATAAAAATAACCAGTGGATCATATCCCTTCTTTAGTGCTTAGATACTTACGAAGAAGCCGGCCGGGGTGGCAGAGCGGTTCTAGGCGCTACAGTCTGGAACCGCGCGACCGCTACGGTCGCAGGTTCGAATCCTGCCTCGGGCATGGATGTGTGTGATGTCCTTAGGTTAATTAGGTTTAAGTAGTTCTAAGTTCTAGGGGACTGATGACCTCAGAAGTTAAGTCCCATAGTGCTCAGAGCCATTTTAACTATTTTTTAACTATAGGCCCTATACATACGAAGGAGTCTGAACTCATATCACCGTCTGCAGACTTAATACAAAACAAACGTAACTGTTAATAGTTAACTATGTGCATAAAGGCAGCAAGTGCAGGTCAAGCATCGGAAAGAGACTGTGTGTGTGTGTGTGTGTGTGTGTGTGTGTGTGTGTGAGGGGGAGAGAGAGAGAGAGAGAGACAGAAGATAAAACTGCGTGCTAAAACGCGATCTTGTTCGCAGCGCAGTTCAAGGTGCCAGGTGGTTTCGGAAAAGGGCATACTGGGCTACAGAATGAAACAGTCATTCAAGAACTGATATAGTTCAATACAAGCTCATTAGTGTGATTCAGCACAACTTATACTGCGGTTCGTCCGAACAACACAAACAGTTTTTGAAGATACAACACATGATGCGTTTGCCTTGCAGAAAAGACTAATCTGGACTTGACATGTTTCTTAAGGTTTTTGGGAGCATATTTGAATACGTTTACTGTAAAATATTTTTCCCACAGTAATTACAAGAATCGAAATAAACCACGCCTGCTTTATTATTTATCGAGCATTCAAATGGTTCAAATGGCTCTGAGCACTATGGGACTCAACTGCTGTGGTCAAAAGTCCCCTAGAACTTAGAACTAATTAAACCTAACTAACCTAAGTACATCACACACATATCCATGCCCGGGGCAGGATTCGAACCTGCGGCCGTAGCGGTCGCTCGGCTCCAGACTGTAGCGCCTAGAACCGCACGGACACTCTGGCGGCTATGGAGCATTGCAACACTAATTCCTTTCCTTATAAAAGCAGCAATGACTCATTTTTAAACGAAGAAGATGACACTGACTTAAAGATGTTCGAAAAGGATTTTACTATCGAAACATATGAGAATTATCTTTTTCATATCACTCCCGATTTACTTGAGTCACTTGCACGAATCATATGATCGTAGAACATCATTCTACGTTTTCTCAGAGTTACATTTAGTTGCTCTATCATCTTGTACAGATCTTCATTACTTCGATCTGTTTTACTTGCCCCCCTCCCCCCACAATATTTTTCTTATTCTATCTTTCATTTTCATGTTTTCTATTTCTCGTGTCTAACTCAAATCCAGGCATTCGCCTGCGTGTAATCATTCTGCTTTTATTACTCTAACGACTGCTGTAACTTTTCTTAATACGAGATAATTGTTTTATTGCACACATCTTTAGCCCGAACTGTCATTTGCATCTTCCTTGCTCTGATTGTATTAGCTTCCCCGACACAGCCATTCTTCTGTTACCTCACCAAGAATTTAAATTTCTTGTCTCATTTAATAGTTCTTCCGCAATCTATGTTCGAGAAATTTGGAGCATCTGTTATATTTGCCAAACACCGTCAGAGTAAAATCTCAACAACAAAAAATAATTATTGTACAATAAAGAAATTACGGTAATACATTTGTGTAGGTAACACATTTTCGCGATTAACATTGCAGGATCACAGCTTAATGTAAACCCGAGATAAGCCATTGTAAATGTGAAATGGTGGTACATTAATAACCGTTGTAACAGCCAGAATATTGAACGCAAGCATGCAAACGTACATGCGTTAATTACCTTAGACGCTGGACGTGGTGAGTTGACGTTAGTCAAGAATGCCATTAAGGCGACAAAGACGCCATTATCAACATCTCAAA
Source organism: Schistocerca americana (assembly GCF_021461395.2). NCBI lineage: Eukaryota > Metazoa > Arthropoda > Insecta > Orthoptera > Acrididae > Schistocerca > Schistocerca americana. Next base: position 107,902,867 of record NC_060122.1, on the reverse strand, counting down.
TGCATTGTGTTGGTACCGTATGTCAGTTCGTGCGATGAAGTTCCTTGCCTGTTGCACTTGGTCGGTCAATACAGGGACGGTTGATGCTGTTTGTGGACCACACTACAGTTGTCGTCCGTTGATGTCGAACATGTACTCGACTGGGAACAGATCTGGTGGTCGAGCAGGCCAAAGAAACATGCTGACACTGTGTTGAGAACTGTTGGGTTATAACAGCGGTATGTGGGCGAGCGTTATCCTCTTGGAAAGAACTTCCTGGAATGCTGCTCAAGAATGACAGCACACCAGATCGAATCACCAGATTGGCGTACAAATCTGCAATCAGCGTGCGCGGGATATCCACGAGAGTGATCCTGCTGTCCTACGAAATCGCACCCCAGGTCCAGGTGTGGGTCCGGTATGTCTAGCACGCAGCCATCAGCCATCACTGGTAGCGAGAATGAACCAGCTTTCGTCAGAAAACACAACAGAGCTCCACCTTGTCCCCTAATTACCTCTCGCTTGACACCACTGAAGTTGAAAATGGTGGTGGTTTGGGGTCAATGCAATGCACGCTATACGGCGTATGGCTCGAAGCTGTCTTGAAGTAACCCATTTGTTACAGTTGCTTCACTATGGTGCCAACTGCTGCTGCAGATGCAGTACGATGTGCCGCAGACATACGCCGAACGCGATGGTCTTTCCTCTCGGTAGTGCCGCATGACCGCCTGGAGCCCGGTATTCCTGCTACAGTACATTCTCTAATGGCACTGGAGAGGTTTCGCAGACATCACCGTGCGAGTTTTCTTGTCTGTTCAGACTCTCTTAGTGCACTGCAAGCGCTTCACCAAATGTATCCGGTAGACCCGCTGATTCAGCTCATCCATGATTGCTTACAGCAGCTCCAACGCCGTGGCAAGGATGTCATCTTTTGCTGGTTACCTGGCCACGTTGGGATACAGGGTAACGACATGGCTGATAAAGCTTCCAAGGAAGCATGCTGTGCTGTCCATCAATGCCCATCCCGTTGCACGCCATTATCTCATTTTCTGACAGATGCATCATGCGTCAGTGGGAGACTGAACGGTTGCAGGTGTCGGACAACAAACTGCGGTCACTCAAACCGACCACAAAAGCTTGGCGGACTTCGTGTCAGCCTCGCCGCTGGAAGGAGGTTTTGCTTACCAGAGTGCGCATCGGGCATAGCCCTTCCACACATAGCTTCCTCCTCTGGGGGGAGGATCCACCTTTCTGTGAAATTTGTGGCGTGCCGCTTCAGCACATTGTGGCTACGTGTGTCCTGTATACCGATAATGGGGCAGCCCTTGGTCTCGCTGGAGATCTGCCCACCGTCCTCGCAGATACCGATACCAGTGTTAACAGAGTGGTGAAATTTTGTAACCTATCAAGCCTCATCTCTAAACTGGTGGGGAAGGGCGGCAGACTCTAGTACGTTATAAAGTGCTCTGCATGTGGGGACAGCCTTCGTCCCCACGCATGAGATTTCCTGTTGATTTTTCGTCAGGGCGCTGATGACCTTGATGTCGAGCGCCCCCTCAACCCAACTCATCATCAGTACATTCTCGTGGCCACCGCTGCCAGCAGTGATGTACAGTGGTTACATTCGTGCCAAGTCTTTCTTCCAGTTTCGCGTAACCCAATTGCACGACCTCTTCCAAACTGGGTGAGGTGTTGATAATGGCGTATTCGTCGCCTTAAAGGCATTTTTGACTAACGTCAACTCACCACGTCCAGCGTCTAAGGTAACTAGCGCTCATGACCACTACAGCGCGTATTTAAAGCAAACCTGATTTGGACGCTTATAGTGGCGCTACTAATGCCACTCTTATGCAACTGGCGCGAAATTTGAATAGACATCATCTGTCAGATGTAGGAACAGTCCTACCAACTTCTGTTTATGTCGCACAACTCCTCCTTCGTGCTGCGACTTCGTCAGTGTATGTTCTGTTTTTGTGTAAGATAACGAATGGCCTGTTGTTTCTGCTGTTCTTTTCGAAATGATGATGTTTGATGTTGTCGTTGCTACATGTTGTTGTTGTTATGATCTTCAGTCCAGAGACTGGTTTGATGCAGCTCTCCATGCTACTCTATCCTGTGCAAGTTTATTCATCTCCCAGTACCTACTGCAACCGACATCCTTCTGAATCTGTGTAGTGTGTTCATCTCTTGACCTCCGATTTTTACCGTCCACGCTACCCTCAAATACTACATTGGTGATCCATTGATACCTCAGAATATGCCCTGCCAACAGATCCCTCCTTCTAGTCAAGTTGTGCCATAAATCTCTCCAGCCGCGCGGGATTAGCCGAACGGTCCGAAGCGCTGCAGTCATGGACTGTGCGGCTGGTCCCGGCGGAGGTTCGAGTCCTCCCTCGGGCATGGGTGTGTGTGTGTTTGTCCTTAGGATAATTTAAGTTGTGTGTAAGCTTAGGGACTGATGACCTTAGTAGTTAAGTCCCGTAAGATTTCACACACAGTTGAACAATCTTCTCTCCAATAGCTACATAGCTGGATAGTTGCCAAAAACTAATCTCTGAATTTTAGATTCTTGTTTTTACAGCCCAGTTGCATCTGGTCATCTCATTGTTGTAAAATTTTGAAGAACGCAGTTCATCAGAACAGGTGATACATTATCATCTTCAAATGGTTCAAATGGCTCTAAGCACTATGGGACTTAACATCTGAGGTCATTAGTCCCCTAGAACTTAGAACTACTTAAACCTAACTAACTTAAGGACATCACACAATCCATACTCGAGGCAGGATTCGAACCCGCGACCGTAGCACGCAGAGAGGTTGGTTGCAGGCCCTCAACTGGCCTACTCCTATCCAACACATAGCGCGTACAACCGCTCGGCCAACACCTATTCGCACATGGAAAGCTTCAGATACCTATCCTATTAGTCTGTAAACTAATTATGTGAATTTTGGCTGTAGAGCCAAGATGTTCTGATTGTCACCGACTGACGTATTCCGAACTGTAGGCCTCAGTCAGGCGTCCAAAGAGCGTTATGAATCGTACTGGTATAGTTCTCAGAGTCTCAGTAGTGTTGTTAGAAGAAACTGCGGGAAGGAAGATGGTGGCGCGCCCGCCCCTCTGCCCTCGGGGACAAGAGTGGCGGCAGTGACGAGATACCGCTGTTGGTGGGGGGGGGGGGGGGGGGAGGGAGGGGAGGGAGCCGGGTGGTAAGGCGCTTACCGCCCACCGCGGGATTACGCGAGCCGCGATCTGCCGCCGCTGTCGCAGGTAAGGAAAAAAGGGAAAAAAGTGTTCGAGGAGAAATACGACAGCCAGCGGGGAGCAGAAACCTGCGCTTGGTCTCGCGAGGCGCAACCCCGAGGGAGCAGGGAGCCCGGGCAAACCTGCAGCGGCGCAAGTCAACAGGATCACCAGCTACCAGGGCGCACCACGCCCCGGCGAGTCTTACGACCGCTTCCGTACCGCAGGCCGTGTCACAGATCAGCTCTTCACGTCTCTCAGTGGAAGCGCTGATATCCCTCACTAACGAATCATTTCTGAGTGTAGTCCTACGAGGGTGAGTCAAATGAAAACCTTAAATATTTTTTAAATATTATTTATTGTGCAGAAGTGGTACAAAGCTGTATCACTTTACAACATAATCTCCCCCGCCGTCAATGCAAGTCCTCCAGCGCTTACAAAGTGCATAAATTCCTTTAGAATAAAATTCTCGCAACCACTCATGCACCGCGTGGCGTACCTCTTCATCAGAACGGAACTTCTTTCTTGCCATTGCGTCTTTGAGTGGTCCAAACATATGGAAATCACTTGGGGCAAGGTCTGGTGAGTATGGTGGATGAGGATTTCAAAATGTAGGTCTGTGATTGCTGCAACTGTTGTACGGGCAGTGTGGGGCTTTGCATTGTCATGTTGCAAAAGGACACCAGCTGACAGCAATCCACGTCGCTTTGATTTGATTGAGGGCCACAGATGATATTTTAGGAGATCTGTGTATGATGCACTGCTGACAGTGGTCCCTCTAGGCATGTAATGCTCAAAAATGACGCCTTTTTCGTCCCAAATAAGTGTCAGCATAACCTTCCCTGCTGATGGTTCCGTTCGAAACTCCTTTGGTTTTGGTGATGAGGAATGGCGCCATTCCTTGCTCGCCCTCTTCGTTTCCGGTTGGTGGAAGTGAACCCAGCTTTCGTCCCCAGTAACGATTCTTGCAAGGATCACCTTCTCTTTCAAAGCACCGAAGAAGTTCTGCATAGGCGTCGTTCTCTCATTTCAGGAGTCAGCTTCCATGGCACCCATCTTGTAGACACTTTGTGAAATTGGAACACATCATGCACAGTGTGGTGTGCTGACCGATGACTAATCTGTAAACATGCTGCAATGTCATTCAGTGTCACTCGGCGGTATTACTTCACAATGGCTCCAACTGCTGCAATGTTCTGTGGAGTCACAACTCGTTGTGTCTGACCTGGACGAGGAGCATCTTCCACTGAAGTCACACCATTTGCGAACTTCCTACTCCATTCGTAGACTTGCTGATGTGACAAACATGCATCACCGTACTGAACCTTCATTCGTCGATGAATTTCAATAGGTTTCACACCTTCACTACGCAAAAACCGAATAAAAGAATGCTGTTATTCCCTTGTGCAAGTCGCATGTGGGGCGGCCATCTTTATACTGATACTGCGACGGTATGTGTGCCTCTGCACTATGTTGCCACCTACAGGCCATTCTGCACGCTATTTGTAGCACGCTTGCCAACTTACAGGATAACGGCTCGAGATTTCGATTTGTTATTACAAATTTAAGGTTTTCATTTGACTCACCCTCGTATTAAAATTACTTCCCGTTTCAGTGTTGCCACATTCCCTGGCCGCTACCGCTCGGTTCTAGGCGACACACAAACACGGCGGAGTAATGTTGGAAGCGGCCGCCGCGAGGTATGACAGAAATGGAGGAGGAAGGAGGATTGCGTTTAACGTCCCGTCGACATCAACGTCATTAGGGATGGAGCACGGCTCGGATTAGTGAAGGATTGAGAAGGAAATCGACCGCGCCGTATGAAAGAAACCATCCCGGAATTTAGTTGGAGCGATTTAGAGAAATGACGGAAAACCTAAATCCGGATGGTCGGATGCTAACCACTGCGCCATCCCGCCCGATATGACAGAAATGAAAGAATCTCTGTCTACAGCTGACTTTAAGCGACCAATAAGTAAACTGCGGCAAACGACACGGTTTATTAGGCCTGAATTTAAACTCATGATCTAACCTAATCACAACCTCGCGATGTGCAAGGTATCCGAGAAAATGGCGATAAAAAATCTGCGGTAGAATTAAAATAACGATCACTTTTATCGCGGACTTTAAGAGGCTAACCTTTAACCTTTACGAGAAAACTCAAGGCAGAAAAACTGCGTAATATGTTTCTTTGCACAGCCATCTATCGCAGTGAAATTTAAGTTTTATGGGCAAAAGCAAACTGCAATTTCTCGCTGTCACTCGATACCTGAAACCTTCGTCACTCTGGTTACACGGTATGCCGAGTTACCAACCGATGAGCAGTTCTCATTTGCGCTTGGTTACAGATTATAGACGACACATGGAGATTCCGAAAGAAAAAAGAGTTATAGGAAGAAAAATAAGGGCAAATAAAAAAGTCAGAACAATGATGGAAACGGAGCGGGAAAATATTAGAAATAAAAAATTACATTTCACACATTTAAGTGAATAAAAATAATGAAGTCTTTTGATTAGATTGAGAAAAATAATAAAGTTCGTTGCATTTGACAGTATTCGAAAGTTTAATCTTCTACACGTAAGTTTTGTACTTACGCTAACGACAATGCTACGCCATTACACTGCGAAACGTTGTCGTATTTATGTTTCTGGTGTCTCAGTCGCAGCATCTGGCAGCCTTCGAAAATGCGGCTTTACGCAGCGTCTTGCGAAACTTATGTGACATAAGTCGATCTCTGTGATTATAATGGTCACCAGCTCGTGGTCGTGCGGTAGCGTTCTCGCTTCCCACGCCCGGGTTCCCGGGTTCGATTCCCTGCGGGGTCAGGGATTTTTTTTGCCTCGTGATGACTGGGTGTTGTGTGATGTCCTTAGGTTAGTTAGGTTTAAGTAGTTCTAAGTTCTAGGGGACTGATGACCATAGATGTTAAGTCCCATAGTGCTCAGAGCCATTTGAACCATTTGATTATAATAATGTTATAAATGACGCTGAATCACGTCTTGTACGGAAGGGTACACAACAGTGTTTAGTTAGTGCCGTGTTTGAAACGTATGTATTTCGTTAGCATCATCGTGTGTGTGTGTGTGTGTGTGTGTGTGTGTGTGTGTGTGTGTGTGAGTGTGTGTGTAGGGTGGGGGGCGTGTTTTCATGTGTGATGAAATAGGAAATAAAAGTGCCAGACCAAGGATTCGAGATCCAAACACATGGAGAAAGAAAGCCGGATAAGTAACAGGAAGTGAAGTACTGTTGTGGCTGTTTGGCAACGGCTAACGTTTCGGGCCTGACATTGAGTGCTCTGATTGGAGAAAACCAGACAGAACGCGTGAAGTATCAACTGTCAAGTAATTTTAATCGGACTGTAGTTAGAGTGTGTCACACAGCCCCACTCTTCGCATATCTCAATGGAACAGTTTAGTACCCCGCATAAAGTAACATTTCTGTCAGTGTACTTATCTGATTTTCATCGTGACTTGCGTAGTTAGTTCAATACAGTAGGCTGCTCATGAATTGCGAAACTCTTGTTGTTTTCTTCATTTGTGTGGCCAAAGTGGATGTAGCTGCTTTATAACTATTACCGGCATTTAAATCCGTCTATACAAGTAGGAGAAAGCACAAAAGCACTCTGAAGGACGTCACTTAACAACAGTGATCGAAACGTCGGTAGTTTTACGTATTGACAATGCGGTCACAAACACAGAAAAATTTTATTAACATTTCGTTTTACTGATAAAATACATCTTCAGTGATGGCATTTTATATCCAACTTTCGCAGTTGGAACGGGATGTAAAGAAAAACACATTTTCTCTGACTTACGCTGTTGCAAAATGTAAGTTGGTTTCATCTCCGCCTTTTTCAAGGTTTAGGATTTCCTTAACGCAATGGAGATTATTTACCGAGATTACTACAGCTCACGACACTTATATCATGAAAGTTACAACAGGCAGCAGTGTTCTGTTAGTTTTCCAGTGAGGTCATACCAGCCAGCCTGGCGCAGCGTGGGGGCGTTAGACAACCGCTCCTGACGCCATAGCATACGTCTGACGTCACCATCCGTGACTGATGTCACTCCTCCGACGAACTCGTAGTCAGTTTTGTGCTGCTTGCGCAAGCCTACAAGTGTTTGGAATCGACGCTCGCCTCAGAACTTTCAGTCGCTCGTGCGTCACCTTGATAGAGGACAAATCTGTGCCGAAGACCTCACCATAACTGAACAGAACACTTATTGAAATCGTTTTCATCAAACAAGAAAAAGAGATGTGTATATATTAATTTTTTTCCGTTGTGTAAAAGTTGAATGAATACTCACAAAGGAGCAACGAACTGTATCGTAGTCATTCAGGGGACATTGTAATGCCCCTTTTCTAAAAACCTACATTTTATGTAAAAATTTGTCTAAAAGTTTTCCAACTTAACTGTCGATGTTGAAATTTGTATTATCCGTATAACAAAAGAAGGCACAGCCTTCAAATTTTGTGACAGCAGCTAGGAGAAGCCTGACTGTGCGTACTTGTCTTTCGGCTCTCAAACTCTGTGATGCAGGAATCGTAAGCTGTAGTTGTATTGATTTCAGAATACACTAACTTATTGTCAGTTACTTATATGATGTCTTGTGGTAAATCCTCCATTTCATGTTTAATTTAATTGTTCACTCCATCGTGAGTTTAATCTTTCAGCATTTCTAGCGGGGAAGACTCAAGACTTCGATGTGGTACCGATCCGCCATTGGCGTGATTTCGTTACTAATTTACATTCTTATATGGATGTGCGGAACGTGGTATAATTCAGAAGAGAATTCTGAGTTTCTTTTTTTTATTTATTAAATTAATCAGACTGGAAGGATGAGCAGATTACACATTTTAAAATTCAATCTGTCCACGTCCTGTATTACACCGCCTGCTTCACGTATTTCAAGCTACATGTGCCGCTATAATCTTTCTCTTCCACTCCCTCTCTGGTTTCTAGTAGAAAGTTGATGTTTTCGTATTATTCTGTCAAACAATAAGTTGTTTCAACATATTAAAGTATTCACTATGTTTATTCCTTCTTCAGCTTTTCTTTATAATACATCTCTGCTTTTTACTTTAGCTATACACTCGTTAACAACTTAGACAGCGCAGGGTCAATCGTAGGACAATAGTTTGGATCTGAGCTTCTAAATTAGGTCTGTGTTCAATAAGCCTTTTATTTACTCAAAATATCGACATATGCTACATTAAAATGACAGAAAATAACTAAATGAACACAGAGTCTCGTAATATTGACTGAGAAATTGCTCCAATGGAATGAGTCAAATGAAATGCAGAAAGCAATTTTGCAAGCTGTTTTCATTTAATATGAGGGTGCTTCAGTAATTGGAGGATAATAATGGTACAGATTCCAACAGCAATGTTTATCAAAGCATATTGGCTGACCGTCTTTTTAGCTTCATTTGTTTATATCTTTTTCTTCAAGTATAACTGTTCACCACCATGCACATACCCAATACACTTCCGCCTTATTGACCGTATTAAATTAATCACCATCCTTTCCGTTGCCAAAACGTTCGTAAATCAGGTCTTCACAGTTCTCAAAACTGCACGCATTGGCGTCAGAGAACCGGTTCCTTGGTCAATGCTTCCTTCGTTGCGTTCGTGAGATGTTTAGTGCTGCTTCTAATGGCGCAAGTGTTTATCAGTGTCTAAAATACGTAATAGACTTTCAGTTTTCTCCTGTTGGCACTCTGGTAGACGCTCAGTCAGCTGTTTCATGGCTGAGTTAGCATCATTCGGCTTCATTCAGAGACGAATGTTTTTATTGTTCGGTATAAAGTGAAAATCAGTTTTGTTTGGTATTTTTCACATTTAAATCATCAAAAATGGACCGGAAAGGCGGAGAAATGCACCGATTCTATGAAGACAGAGAAGCCAGAGGTGATGCACTCAGCGACAAAAAGGGCTTTGAAGAGGAAAACGACATCAAAGTAGCCGAAAACGGTCGTCCACTAGCCAGGGCGATCGTTATTATCGACCAGACCTAAGTTTCAAACGGTGTCCCTCTTTTTTATATGAGAATTACTTGGCAAACTTTAAACGCGTTTTTCTCAAAACCTTCTTTTTCGGCATGGCTGTCGTCCCCCACGCAACATTTTTCCTCCGATTTCAAAGGATTTTTGGTCTCCCTTGAAACAAACAGTTCTCTTCAATTCACTGTAGCAAAATTTTTTATGTTGATATTTGGTATTTTTTCCCACCAAAATAGAGGGTTTGAAAAATGTTCATTATTTCAAATATCTATAATTTCAATATATATATATATATATATATATATATATATATATATATATATATATATATATATACAATTTTAGTTCACCGTATATATCCCTATTCTACTGGGGCCCCCAATAGGTGGTCACCCGCAGAGGATGGCCCTGCAGCTCCGAGTAAGTGCGCTGGCATGCGCGACAGCGGCATCTCCCATCCGTCGTCAAAGTAATGTTCTGTACCGTCGTCACGAGACCGGTGCTCCGTCGAAATGGAAGCTGTGTTATGTTGGATGTCCTCGGCTTGTTCACTACTACTGGTAGCATTTTCATATTGGATTCTTCGGAATCCCCTCAAGGATTAACACCTAGTATGTAGTAAAATTAATAGCATTCTCATCATATTTCTCGGCGGCGCCCATCTTTCCATATTCGAACCTAACACTGTCCGACTGCGTATATTCCGTGCACCACCTGCACATCCGGCTGAAATAAGGCCTACTCAGAATCGTCCGACGGCGTATATAACGCCTCGGGCGTGCAGCGCGAACCCTGCGGTTCATCCTCATCCGACGAAAGGCAAATAACTTCCTCCGGGGCCTCCATATCCGACGAGTCCGACGCCACTTCCGCCTTCATAGATAAACAATGAATAATATGACAATCAGCATGCACTACGTTCAGACGTGATATTAACGCTTCATCACCTATAGCAAACTCATTTGACACAAATATGACCACGCCTCGATGTTTTATAACCATCCCTGGTTTGTTCTTCCCATTAACAGGGGTATAAAAGGCGTAGTGACAGCTTTCTGATTACAGTAGATGCTACTTCTGTTGGCGGGAAACGTCACTTTGTTAACACTGTATTGGCTATTTGGAATCTTATTGAGTATTGTATTTCTGAAGAGCCTTTTGCACAAGGTAATTTAACACATACACATTCATATTTAAAGTTGAGTGAACGTAAGCTCTTAACGAAGGTTAGGGGTGGGCTCGAGTTTATGTTTGGTAGTATAAATGGTGTATTTGATGTTCAAAAATGTAGGAGTAGGAAAACATCATTGATTTATATAACGAAATATGATGCCGAGCCTATTTCAAATTTTAATGATTCCGCTCTGTCTTTTAACGTTCGTGTTCGAAGATGGGCCAAACGTACCAATTTCATAGATTATACGGACCCATTTTTAGTTAATAACTGGTCACGTATTCGTTTCATTGAATAATATTTTGAATCCTTTCAGGCTAACAAGCTTATAGTGAGGTCGTTGTCGAGTGTCATTTGCAGTATAATGGCTGGGCGGGCCGCGTGGTACGCTGGTATAACCAGGCCTTTCGGTTCAAAGGTGGTGCGTAAAAAACAATTATATCTTTATGGCGACACAAATATTGGCAAGTCAACTTTGATTGAAAAAATCGTGTCTCGCAAACAACATGTATATCTTCCATTTTGTTCCGAATTCGGATTTGGCGGATATGACCCCCGTGTTCATAATGTAATTGTCTTTGAAGAATTTGAGTGGTCTAGGTGGCGTCCGTATGCGTCAATTCTGAAGCGCATAGTTGAGGGACGACCTGTGACCGTTAACGTGAAGAACAAACCAGGGATGGTTATAAAACATCTAGGCTTGGTCATATTTGTGTTAAATGAGTTTGCTATAGGGGACACGAGACCGGTGCTCCGTCGAAGTAGAAGCTGTGTTATGTTGGATATCCTCGGCTTGTTCACTACTACTGGTAGCATTTTCATACTGGCTTCTTCGGAATCCCAGAGCGGTACGCAAGTTGTACGCCATCCTGAAATGTCCAACACATAATACAACCATGCCAATGCTTGCCACCTAAAATGTAAACAATATTCATAGTGACAGGTACACTGCCACCGTTCTTTTTCCTTAGACAACTTGTGAACAAGCCTATATTTTGTTCTACCCTGATTGGGAGACCTCACTACCCGTGAGGCCATTTTCTAGGATGGCCTTCGGCTGTGCGTCTGAGGTATGACTTTTGAGGTATTATATATTGAGGCTCTAGTAGTTATACCACAAAGGCCTATAACGTCCCTGCCTAAAATCGTAGTACCTATGGGCACATCTGATTCCATTAGGCATGAACACAAACTCTCTATATGCTTCCCTGAGGCTCTAGTACTTATACCACAAAGGCCTATAACATCCCTGCCTAAAATCGTAGTACCTATGGGCACATCTTATTCCATTAGGCATGAACACAAACTCTCTATATGCTTCCCTGAATTGCCGTATTAAATCATCAAGATTTGGCTTATAATACCAGAGTTCTTAAAGTACAATTACAGCAGCTGAATAATTAATCTTGTTTCCATAAAATGTAATTGCTAATTCATCAATCCTTTCTTGACTGGTTGGAACAAGGAAGGCGAGGCGTAGGTCGTCCGGGTAATTTCTGATATGGTCCCAGTTGCCATAAAAAAACGCCAACGCAGACATTAGCTGTAAATAACAATCTTCCTTGTTCCTACCAGTCAAGAAAGGATTGATGAATTAGCAATTACATTTTATGGAAACAAGATTAATTATTCAGCTGCTGTAATTGTACTTGAAGAACTCTGGTATTATAAGCCAAATCTTAATGATTTAATACGGCAATTCAGGGAAGCATATACAGAGTTTGTGTTCATGGTTCAAATGGCTCTGAGCACTATGGGACTAAACTGCTGTGGTCATCAGTCCCCTAGAACTACTTAAACCTAACTAACCTAAGGACATCACACACATCCATGCTCGAGGCAGGATTCGAACCTGCGACCGTAGCAGTCGCTTGGGTTCATGCCTAATGGAGTAAGATGTGCCCATAGGTACTACGATTTTAGGCAGGCTCTTTATAAATACAATACTCAATAAGATTCCAAATAGCCAATACAGTGTTAACAAAGTGACGTTTCCCGCCAACAGAAGTAGCATCTACTGTAATCAGAAAGCTGTCGCTACGCCTTTTATACCCCTGGCGGCGAGCCGTTGCGCAATGGTCTGGAACATGTCCAAGCCGGTCAGGCACGTCCCAGCCTGCACGCGGCCTTGAAGCGGTTGCGTCATCGCGAAAACGCGGAATCGGCCCACAAGTAATACTAGGTGGGACCGATTCGCTTTCTACTGGGGCCCCCAATAGGTGGTCACCTGCAGAGGATGGTCGGCATCATATTTCGTTATATAAATCAATGATGTTTTCCTACTCCTACATTTTTGAACATCAAAGGGATGGTTATAAAACACCGAGGCTTGCTCATATTTGTGTCAAATGAGTTTGCTATAGGTGATGAAGCGTTAATATCACGTCTTAACGTAGTGCATGCTGATTGTCATATGATTCATTGTTTATTTCTGAAGGCGGAAGTGGCGTCGGACTCGTCGGATATGGAGGCCCCGGAGGAAGTTATTTGCCTTTCGTCGGATGAGGATGAACCGCAGGGTTCGCGCTGCACGCCCGAGGCGTTGGATACGCCGTCGGACGATTCTCAGTAGGCCTTATTTCAATCGGATGTGCAAGTGGCGCACCGAATGTACGCAGTCGGATGGTCTTAGGTTGGAATATGGAAAGATGGGCGCCACCGAGAAATATGATGAGAATGCTATTAATTTCACTACATTTAAACATTATGACGTAACAGATGAGTTTAAGTTTTTCGCTAACAAATATACATCAGTAATAATTAATAAAGTGGTTATGTATGTATATAGAATTAATGTAAGAGTGGAATGTTTAACATTGGATGATAGAGCAAATAAGAAAATATTTGAAGACCAAGGTGCCTCAATATATAATACCTCAAAAGTCATATCTCAGACGCACAGCCGAAGGCCATCCTAGAAAATGGCCTCACGGGTAGTGAGGTCTCCCAATCAGGGTAGAACAAAATATAGGCTTGTTCACAAGTTGTCTAAGGAAAAAGAACGGTGGCAGTGTCCCTGTCACTATGAATATTGTTTACATTTTAGGTGGCAAGCATTGGCACGGTTGTATTATGTGTTGGACATTTCAGGATGGCGTACAACTTGCGTATCGCTCTGGGATTCCGAAGAAGCCAGTATGAAAATGCTACCAGTAGTAGTGAACAAGCCGAGGATATCAAATGAGTTTGCTATCACCATAGGGATATATATATATATATATATATATATATATATATATATATATATATATATATATATATATAGGTGGCCCATTCTTGGATCTGCGGCCAGGGAAGTAAATTCATAATGCACTATTACAGTCCAGGGACTTGTAGTGGCATCACGGTATTTGCTTCCAGAGGAGGATGCATTCGCCACCGTAGCCAGGGGAAACTGCACTGCTCTAGCGAACTACTTCCCATCTCCATATATATATATATATATATATATCCCTACGGTGAACTAAAATTACATCTGTCTCCGACCACACCAGTCAACACCGAGTGAGGACAGCCGTGAGGGTGGCATACAAAAGAGTTCCCCCGATAACCCGTGGACCGTGACAGGCTTTCTCACGACAAGTCCCTAAAATTCTCCCCTGACTCCTCTGACTCCCCACTTTTGCAAAAACCCTACATGAAGAGGAGGAGGAGGACACCCATCGTTTGTCACAGTGACCAGCGAGAACTTCGCTTTACTTATATGACTGCAGGGGAACCCTGCATAAATTTCCCATGCTTGGCTTACAGAACACAACACGAAGGAGACTGGCCTCGGCTGCCGTAAGCGTTCCACTCATTTGTCGAACGCATCACATCTAAGGACAGATTCGGGTAACACTGCCTAAATAGCACTGACTGGATGACAAGATCTGGAGGGAAAGACAACGAATTTGCTCCCAGCGCTTGAGCAGCGCCATGGTGGCCCATTCTTGGATCTGCGGTCAGGGAAGTGAATTCATAATGCACTATTACAGTCCAGGGACTTGTACTGGCATCACGGTATTTGCTTCCAGAGGAGGATGCATTCGCCACCGTAGCCAGGGGAAACTGCACTGCTCTAGCGAACTACTTCCCATCTCCAGACTCTCTGTGACTGACCTCCTGCGTTCGAGGCCGGCCAAGGGATGAACACCTGGTCCGCCCGTTTCTTAAAAAAATTACAATTTTCAGTGATATAGGGTCTGCGGCTTCGATGAATTTTTTGAATAATTTCGTGTTGCTTTCAGGTGCCATTCTTTTTATTTCATGTATTATTTTACAATTTCGGACTTAGGTTATTTTCAAGTATCTAAAACGGAAGCATTATACATTGGATACATTAGTGACACTTGTGTTTTTCATTTAGGAACAAGTCATATCTGTAGTTATACTAGGAGCGTTACAACTTATTTCGTGGATGATTTTTCAGTAGTAAATTATGCCATGTATGTCGTTGCTCCTCTGACTCCATGATATACAGAGATTTAACGCTATTTTAAGAGCACGTTACTTTCGAGCAGTTGCTGCAAAGCTCTTATATATACGGTACGTGTTTTAACGTCTTTAACACTTGGAAGGTAATAATTAATTTTACAGAAATTTGTTTATTAACCTGCATATGCTTTTGTTCTCAATTATATTTAATTTTCGTTCATCATTGGTGTAAATATGACTGTATGTAATTTCTTTAAAATAACTTGGTAAGTATTTGTTCTTTTACTGTGTGAGGACGTCATTTTTGACTAGTTGATACAAAGTTCTTATATATAAAATCAATCGTAGTACTCGAGTGAAACAGTGCTGAAAACTATGATAGTCGAGTAGAAACTGCTTTACGGTAGTGTGATACTTTGTATTACAGACATATTTGTTAATGAGTATAGCGATCATTTTACATTCTATGGTTCTGTAATGCTTCGTCGTAAAACTGCTAAAAAGTTGTTTAGGAATTATTTCGCAGGTCTTTTTGCTTACTTACAACTCTGTCTGACTGATCTTTTAGCTGGATGTAAATTACAATTTTGTCCATTACATTCATAATTTTTCGTTTCTGTAACTTATGAAATCTTCGAAGTGATCCATCTATATTAGGTGTTTTTTTGTAGTTGATGTCTTTCAAGTGTGCAGCAAATGTGGATTGGTTATTGTCCCTTATTGTCATGTGTTCTTTAAATCGTGTACCAAGTTTTCTTCCTGTTTGACCAATACAAAGTTTTGGACATTCTTCACAGTTAATTTTGGAAATTCCTGATTGCAAAAACGGTTCTGATTTCCGTGGTATGTGTCTCAATAAACGTTGTAGAGTGTTAGTTCTGTAGCTGGAGTATAATACCGTACTCTTGAAACTTACCACTGAAAAAATAAATAATTGAGAAAGAACTAGATCTTCCCCGAAATGTAGCTGTAAGTAATTTTTGTCCTAAAAACTTAGTGGACACATTATTCAAAAATAAAACCAATTAAACACATGCCAACCCCATAGATTAAATAGCTTTTACCAGAGACACAATGAATCACAGAAAAATAAAGTTCTTGAATGACCATATCTAGATATTATTTCCGACGAAATTACTCGATATTTCTTTTCGTGTGTTGCCAACTTATTATTGATTCGACGCTGGATTTGTATAAACGCATTTGACACTTCAAACACATCTTTCAGGACCAAACTACAGGGTTTAATTTTTGGATAGACGCCCTTCCCTGCCTGGTCCACTGTTAGATATCTCTGTCTTACCTTTCATCACATGATGGAGTACTACCTACATAGTTCAACTCTTTACACACTTTAATTTGATATCCACCAGTCTCTAAGTTATTCTCCGATCTTCACAATATAGATATTCCGTCTTCTCGAAATTAATTTTCAGGCCCCATTTGTGAATTAATGTAGCTTTACTGGTATATAATAAAATCCCCTTACTGTACTGACTTTTTAATAAATTAACAGAACATATTTTCCCAGTATCATTCGTATTTCGACTGCAAACGAAGAGGCGGGCTAGCAGCGGATGCAATCAATCTTCAGAAAAGGTTCTACATATTTGATGGAAATATTGCAATATATGGAAACCAGACGAAAGTAAACCACCTTTCTTAAAACACACTCTGGTGGATGATTTTTATGGTTTTTGGAACTTTTTAAATTATTTTATAGTACAGTTAAAACAGAATCACTGATGCCAATAATAGTGTGATGGTGATGCGTGTGGTGCATTTTTTTAAAAATTGGTGCTTCAGTTGGCCGTCCTTGGTGGCAGAGCGGTTCTAGGCGCTTCAGTCTGGAACCGCGCGACCGCTACGGTCGCAGGTTCGAATCCTGCCTCGGGCATGGATGTGTGTGATGTCCTTAGGTTAGTTAGGTTTAAGTATTTCTAAGTTCTAGGGGACTGATGACCTCAGAAGTTAAGTCCCATAGTGCTCAGAGCACTTCAGTTCCAGACGAATGGGCGGGCTGTAAGTGGGTAAAACCCAGTGTGTAGCAGCGTCCGTCTACTCGGACTGAAAGGGCGCGGAAACCTTGCATCAACTGCAGAATGCGATACAACCTGTGGGTTTTGACGAATGACGTCATAGTTTACTCACAGATATTGATGTCTATATTTGCGAGCCATAGATAATAAATCGGTTATCTTCTGTGGCGACGCGTCATCATTGCAAGCTCAAATAAATGAATGTGCATTTGAAAGACAGGGCTAAACACTGTATACGGTTTTTGTCACTTGTATTAATTTAAATCATCTGTTCGTACCAATTCGTTCGGTACTTATTTTCATTATTAGTGAGTTTGAGATATTTTGGAAGAATTGTTTTTCGTTCTAGGCAATTCTTAGTTTTTGATTTTCGTTTGTAGGTGTGGATTTATCTGTAATACCTATGGATGTGGAAGACTTGAAGCAGAGTTCGTCAACTGCACTACGCCTTCTCTAGGACCAGTATTACTACGATATTTTTCAGCCAATACTGGTACTGTCGAAGAACAGGATGCTAGTAGTAGCGGAGGCGAAAAAAGCAACACCTGTAAAATTTGTATCTCGTACTTCAGTTGACCTACGAGGGTAATCCCAAAAGTATGGTCTCCTATTTTTTTATAAGTACAGATCTCTGTTTGTGTGACAGTTTGTCTCACTGTTATGAAGAGTGCTTCACATGCTGTGTGTAAACATGCGCACGCCGCGCTGAGGCGCTCAGTCCTGGCTTGGCAGCCGTTGAGAATTCAGCTCCCGTTGGATGTTACCGCCAAGGGCGAATTGAGTGCAGTTATACGGTTTTTGAACGCAAAGGGCACTGCGCCCATTGAAATCCATCGCCAATTGACGAAAGTGTTTGGTGAGTCGTGCATGGATGTCAAAAATGTTCGTGAGTGGTGTAGAGAGTTTGTAGCTGGTCGGACCGAAATTCACGACGAACAAAGGAACAGGAGGCCGTCAATTCCTGAGGAGACAGTGTTGAAGGTTGAGCAAAGCATGCGTGAAGATCGGCGGATTACCCTGGATGATCTCTGCACGTTGGTTCCTGAGGTTTCCCGAAGCATCGCTCACAGAATTTTAACGGAAACATTGAACTACCGGTTGGTGTGTGCAATATGGGTGCCACGCATGCTGACTGAGGACCACATGCGGCAACGAGTTGATGCTTCCCGCGCATTTCTTCACCGCCTTGCAGCCGAACAGGACAACTTTCTGGACGCAGTTGTCGCGGGTGACGAAACCTGGGCATACCACTTTACACCTGAGACCAATCAACAATCACGCCAGTGGTGGCATCATCTTTCGCCTAAGCCGAGGAAATTCAAACAAACACATGACAACCGGGTCTGAGATGGGAAAGGGGTGTTGTTGGTCTACTTTATGCCCACTGGGACCACAATTAACGCTGAAAGGTACTGTGAGAGTCGGAAAAATCTCAAACGGGCATTTCAGAACCGGAGAAGAGGAATGTTGAACGAGGGCGTACACATTCTGCATTACAACGCTCGCCCACACATCTCTCGCCAAACCGTTGCTTTCCTGCGACAGTTTCAGTGGAACATAATGACCCACCCACCCTATAGTCCTGACTTGGCGCCCAGTGACTATCACCTGTTCCCTAGGTTAAAAGAACATTTGGCCGGAAAGCTATTCAGCTCCGACGACGAGGTGAAAGAAGAGGTTCATAACGTTCTGAACAGCATGGCGGCGAGCTGGTATGACATGGGAATGCAAAAACTGCAACAGCGTCTACAAAAATGCCTCGACAGAAATGGGGATTATGTCGAAAAATAGCTAAATGTTCATGCTGTAAACCATTGCAGAAATAAACAGGTCTATGCACTTATAAAAAAATAGGAGACCTTACTTTTGGGATTACCCTCGTATGTAGGTCAACTGAAGAATAGGATACTACTGCTAGCAAAGGTGAAGAAGTGGGCATACGTTAAATTTGTATCCCGCGCTGCAGTTAACCTACACAGATCAACTGAATTTCGGGATACAACTCATATATGTCAACTGACGTATTCCATGCTAACGATTTTAAGCACTAGTATCCTATTTTCAGTTGAGCTGTATAGGTCAGTTGAAAAATACGATACTAGGACTCTAAGTAGCGATAAAGTTAACAGTATATTCGAAATATGAATGTACGTGATAAATGTCTACCATCTATTTTCTGTATCCTACATTCCTTTGTTTCTTAACATTCGTCTTTGCTGTTAAATCTGTGCAATACGTCATCTCCTGTAACTACTGACGTCATTGCTCAAAGGCGACGGGTTGTATCCCATTCTTCAGTAATCCCGAAACCTTCGCAGGCAAGTCGGCGAACAAATGACGGTGGAAGTGGAAGGCAGAGGCACCAGCGTCCTCTGTGCTGAAGTCGAGACGACCCGTCACCTGCCGCCGAGAGGCGGCGTCGGGGCAGAAGACAAGTGAGCGGTACTCACCGGTGAACTCGAGGCCGCCCAGCTTCCAGGTGCCCTTCTTGGTGACGAGGATGCTGGAGGGGCAGACGTTGCGGTGCAGCACGTGTCCCGAGTAGTGTAGGAAAGACAGCGCCTCCGTGATCTGCGGCACAACAACAACAACATTACTGGAGCTCAGTCGTGTAGGGGGCGACAGGCAAGCACACTGGTGGCCATTAAAATTGCTACACCACGAAGACGACGTGCTACAGACGCGAAATTTAACCGACGGGAAGAAGATGCTGTGATATGCAAATGATTAGCTTTTCAGAGAATTCACACAAGGTTGGCGCCGGTGGCGACACCTACAGCGTGCTGACACGAGGAAAGTTTCCAACCGATTCCTCATACACAAACAGCAGGTGACCGGCGTGGCCTGGTAAAACGTTGCTGTGAAGCCTCGTGTAAGGAGGAGAAATGTGTACCATCACGTTTCCGACTTTGATAGCCTGTCGCGATTGCGGTTTATCGTATCGGGACATTGCTGCTCACGCGTGTTGGTCGAATATGGCAGAATATGGAATCGGTGGTTATACGGAACGCCGTGCTGGATCCCAACGGCCTCGCATTACTAGCAGTCGAGATGACAGGCATCTTATCCGCATGGTTGTAACGGATCGTGCAGCCACGTCTCGATCCCTGAGTCAACACATGGGGACGTTTGCAAGACAACAACCATCTGCACGAACAGTTCGACGACGTTTGCAGCAGCATGGACTATCAGCTCGGAGACCATGGCTGCGGTTACCCTTGACGCTGCATCACAGACAGGAGCGCCAGCGATGGTGTACTCAACGACGAACGCACATTGGAAGCGTGTTTTCGTCATTGCCATACTGGCTTATCACCCGGCGTGATGGTATGGCGTGCCATTGGTTACACGTCCAGGTCACCTCTTGAGCACTTTGAACAGTGGACGTTACATTTCAGATGTATTAATACTCGTGGCTCTACTCGTCATTAGATCCCTGCGAAACCATACATTTCAGCAGGATAACGCACGACCACATGTTGCAGGTCCTGTACGGGCCTTTCTGGATACAGAAAATGTTCGACTGCTACCCTGGCCAGCACATTCTCCAGATCTCTCACCAATTGAAAACGTCTGGTCAATGGTGGCCGAGCAACTGGCTCGTCACAATACGCCAGTCAATACTCTTGATGAACTCAATGCCCAGGTGTCTCAAGCCCGTTATTACGGCCAGAGGTGGTTGTTCTGGGTACCGATCTCTCAGGATCTATGCATCCAAATTGCGTGAAAATGTAATCACATGTCAGTTCTACTATAATATATTTGTCCATTGAATACCCGTTTATCATTGCATTCCTTCTTGGTGTAGCAATTTTAATGTCCAGTAGTGTAGTATGTTCGTCAGCGTTTTCCTGTTGTACACTGCCTCATAGAAAAGAGTGAAACGCCCAAAAGGTGAACAGGAAACGAAATGTAACTTCACGGTTTGATAGGATATATAGACTGTTTTCGTAAGAGCATGCAAAAAATTCAACAGGACATAGAGCATGCTCCACTGAACAACTTGAGATATTGAACCTGAGCCGGCCGAAGTGGTCGAGCGGTTAAAGTCGCTACAGTCTGGAACCGCACGACCGCTACGGTCGCAGGTTCGAATCCTGCCTCGGGCGTGGATGTGTGTGATGTCCTTAGGTTAGTTAGGTTTAAGTAGTTCTAAGTTCTAGGGGACTTATGACCACAGCAGTTGAGTCCCATAGTGCTCAGAGCCATTTGAACCATATTGAACCTGAGATCCCAGAAGCCAGCTTAAGTGAGATAGTAGGAATAAAATGATATCACTCTGCACTTTTTATTTACATTAGTTAGAGCCAACTGCAAATTCTATCACAGACACAATGAATGTACCATTTGTACTGTATGCTACAGAATGTGCTGAAACTGATGGTCATCGACCTCAATGCAAACATGACATCATTGAACAAGATTCTGACGCACCCTGGAAAATATCCGTGGTGCCTTTCGAAGCGCATCACACGCAGCTACAATTCTCGCAACTAATTGCATCTCCGTATCCACTGGGGTCTCATATACAAGTGACTTTAGACATCCCCGTAGGAAATAATCAAGGGGATTGAGATCAGGTGACTTCGCAGGCCATGGAATAAGACAGCGATCAGAAAATACAGCATTGAGATGGTTGCGGATATCCACACTGAAGTGAGGTGGTGCACTGTCGTGTTGTATCCACATCCTTTCACGAACAGCCAGTGCTACGTTCTCTAACAATTCAGGTAGAACTCTTTGCACGAACCTCAAGTGCAGGTGGCAATTCGGAGGGCTAAAAATGGTCCAAATGGCTCTGAGCACTATGGGACTTACCGTCTGTCATCAGTTCCCTAGAACTTAGAACTACTTAAACCTAACTAACCTAAGGACATCACACACGTCCGTGCCCGAGGCAGGATTCGAAGCTGCGACCGTAGCGGTCGCGCGGTTCCAGACTGAAGCACCGAGAACCGCTCGGCCACACCGGTCGGCTCGGACGGCCGGGTAGAAGATATGGGCCAGTGAGATTGTCGCCTACAATGGCGGCCGAGATATTAGCAACAAAACGCGGTTAATGGTTTGACTCTACTACAGCGCGGAGGTTTTCCTCACCCCACACATGGCTATTCCATATGTTCGAAATACCATCACGACCAAGTGAGGCACGATTTGGAGGCCTTGTGGTCGATCAATCCATTGTTGGGGCAACCACTGATACAATGCGACTCTTGGTGCAAAGTCAGTCACAAGCATTGCATGGATTCGTCGTGGGTGATGTGGGTGTAATTGCTTTTTGTGGAGTACTCGACACATGCTAGTATGTGCAGCGCCCATTTCACGTGCAATACGACGAGGTAGTGGGTTCCGCTGCAACAGGTCCCACCACCTTCTCTTCAAAATCGGGTGCGCGAGTGATCCTCAGGTTGCCATGTCCCTCGTTTCTTTTTTTCAATGGACCAGTCTCCCACATTCGTCGATCGGGAGAAACACTCCGTCCTCATGACGGAGGATGCCTGTTAGGAAATCGCTCCCTGTACAGCTTTTCAGCAGTGTAAGCGTTGCAACTTACTTCGTCACACACAAGGTGCATGTCAGTGAGTTCTGTGCCGGCCGCGGTGGCCAAGCGGTTCTAGGCGCTTCAGTCCGGCACCGCGCTGCTGCTACGGTCGCAGGTTCGAATCCTGCCTCGGGCATGGATGTGTGTGATGTCCTTAGGTTAGTTAGGTTTACGTAGCTCTACGTTCTAGGGGACTGATGACCACAGATGTTAAGTCCCGTAGTGCTCAGAGCCAGTTGAGTTCTGCGAAACTGTACTGGTACTGCTCCATCGTACTGTAGTGTACGTCACTGAATACCGCTGCGTAGTGAATAGGTCTGTCGTTGATTGATAGCACGTTCTGTCGTGGGACAATGTAAATACGTCCGCAGCTCGGGGTCTAGAGGCTAGCGTTGGTGCCTCTGGATCACCGGGTCTGGGGCTCGATTCCCGGCCGGGATGGGGATTTTCTCTACCTGGGGACTGTGTGTTTGTGTTGTCCTCATCGTTCCATCATCATCATCATATTTGAACGTGACTGGATTGGCTTGTGAAAAGAAAATGGTCTGTGTAAAAATTGGGACTTTCTACGGGTGCTGATGACCGCGCAGTTGAGCGCCGCATAAACCAAACACCACAATGTAAATACAACATAGTAACCTTATGGACAAGTAAACAAAAATTGCTAGTGGTCAAGCTCCTCCTCATTCTTTCCTTGCCGAAAATAAGAAAAAAAAGTACATGTAAATAAACAGCACATTACGTGTAGACTTATACACATGTTAGTTGTAAATAAGTTGGAAAACTGTAATGCTAGACAAAGCGGTACACAAGTTTACTTTCATACTCCTTAAGTTGGCTTCTCTGGCCCCAGGTTCCTTCCCACAAATTGTTCAGTGGAGCATTCTCTAACTCCTGTTACATTTTTGCACGCTCATACGGAAACACCGTGTATCATGGTGCTTGAGCTATTACAAAATCTAGTAAGATTTACAAGGATCTTGGTAGTATAAGCACGAGCATTGTCCTGTTGAAAATGCCACCAAGATGCTATCGCATGGAGGGTAACACACGAGGGCCCATGATATACTGCTATACTATAAGTGTTCCCTCAATCACTACAGGTCGTGACGTGAAGTTATATAGCTCCTCATATCCGTGACGATAGGGGCAGCACCACTCTGCCTCTCCAAAAAATTGGAAGAATGGGACCTTTTCTCAGGCCGCTGGTATATCAGCCGACGACGCTCATCCTGGGGAGTGCAAAACCGCAGTTGAGTGCCGGACACAGCGCGATGCCGTTCATCAGTAGTCCATGTTTTCCAGCCACGGCCAGCCTACGCGTGGGACGCCAATTCCCTAGTCGGGCTGCTTCTAGTCTTCGATCAGTCGTGCCGGATGACACAGAATGCTGCTGGGAGTCCATTACTTCTTGACAAATGGCAGGCGCACATGTGAAGGGGTTACCATCCAGTAGCACTGTTGATATTTTTAAAAATATCCGGAATCTGATACATCAATATTTAAAAAGCATCGACATCAGCTGTCTTAATATCGACGTCACGTATCGATATATAGTTATACCGATATAAATATCGACGTACCCGCCTATAAAAATGTCGGATGCACACTGGAAATATACTGCCGGTTTTAGAGCTGTCTATTTAAGTATTGATTTATGATTAGATATACACTACTGGATATTAAAAATGCTACACCTCGAAGATGACGTGCTACACTCTGGTTGGTCATTCATCTGTCGCGAAAACTGCAGCTTCAAGCATTTGCAAACTCGCTGATTGTGGGTATCCGTACGAAATCGCGTTGATATTCGACAATGTTTCCAGAACGAGGTTTTCACTCTGCAGCGGAGTGTGCGTTGATATGAAACTTCCTGGCATGTTAAAACTGTGTGCCGGACTGAGACTCGAACTCGGGACCTTTGCCTTTCGCGGGCAAGTGCTCTACCAACTGAGCTACCCAAGCACGACTTACTCCCCGTCCTCACAGCTTTACTTTTGCCAGTACCTCGTCTCCTACCTTCAAACTTTACAGAAGCACTTGCCCGCGAAAGGCAAAGGTCCCAAGTTCGAGTCTCGGTCCAGCACACAGTTTTAATCTGTCAGGAAGTTTCATTTGACGATGTCCTCTGGATGTTAACCTTTTCTGTTAGGCTGTAAATTTCGTGAGTATGTGAGTATGTTCTGTCAAAAAATTCTATGTTATTACAGCAAAAAAGGCTTCCCTCATTACCCTTCGCCTTGGTTGTAGATTAAGTTAAATAATAACCGTTATGAAAACCGTCTTAAGTTGCACAGGAAGAACATTTATTTATTGATGACCAGCTTAGGATTGCTTGTCGATTATCAAATCAGTCATAAATGTAAGTGTTGCGTTACACCAGTCATGCAAGAATGACGAACTCAGTGAGTATGACGGTAGGTAGAGGTCATCGCTTCTTATTGCCAAAAGGAGGTTCCGATACATCTATATTGTCCTCAGTATGTCATGTTTCATTTTAGTAAAAAACGCATCTATTATTGACGCCTTACTTTTTTACATGTTGTGTTGCACATGGCATGTAATTCACAGATAGTTTTACGTAGTCTGTAACTGAGCTAGATAGCTTTGACTAAACATTATGTCGAGAATTGTTTCTTGAAATTTCCATTGGGTGTTCCTCTATTTAGTGTGGAGCATATTGAGGAATGCCTGGTTAGGAGCTGAGATCATTTCAAGGCGGCCGCAAAACACGTTGTATTTTGAGACCTTGGTAAAACAAGAGCCAATCACTTCCCCCAAACAGTGCCGCGTACTCGTGTGAAATAGCGTTACCAGTACCTGACGGAGTCCGCAGCTCGTGGTCGTGACACTCAACCAAACCGAATTACACTACTGGCCATTAAAATTGCTACTCCAAGAAGAAATGCAGATGATTAACGGGTATTCATTGGACAAATTTATTATACTAGAACTGACATGTGATTACATTTTCACGCAATTTGGGTGCATAGATACTGAGAAATCAGTACCCAGAACAACCACCTCTGGCCGTAATAACGGCCTTGATACGACTGGGCATTGAGTCAAACAGATCTGGGATGGCGTGTACAGGTACAGGTGCCCATGCACCTTAAACACGACACCACAGTTCATCAAGAGTAGTGACTGGCGTATTGTGACGAGCCAGTTGCTCGGCCACCATTGACTAGACGTTTTCAATTTGTGAGAGATCTGGAGAATGTGCTGGCCAGGGCAGCAGTTGAACGTTTTCTGTATCCAGAAAAGCCCGTACAGGACCTGCAACATGCGGTAGTGCATTATCCTGCTGAAATGTAGGGTTTCGCATGGATTGAATGAAGGGTAGCGCCAAGGGTCGTAACAAATCTGAAATGTATCGTCCACTTTTGAAAGTGCCGTCAATGCGAACTAGAGGTGCCCGGGACGTTTAACCAATGGCACTCCATACCATCACGCCGGGTGGTACGCCGGTATGGCGATAACGAATACACGCTTCCAATGTGCGTTCACCGCGATATCGCCAAACACGGATGCGACAATCATGACGGTGTAAACAGAACCTGGATTCATCCTAAAAAATGACGTTTTGCCATTTGTGCACCTAGATTCGTCGTTGAGTACACCATCACAGGCGCTCCTGTCTGTGATGCAGCGTCAAGGGTAACCGCAGCCATGGCCTCCAAGCTGATAGTCCATGCTGCTGCAAACGTCGTCGAACTGTTCGTGCAGATGGTTGTTGTCTTGCAAACGTCCTCATCTGTTGACTCAGGGATCGAGACATGGCTGCACGATCCGTTACAGCCATGCGGATAAGATGCCTGTCATCTCGGCTGCTAGTGATACGAGGCCGTTGGGATCCAGCACGGCGTTCCGTATTACCCACCTGAACCCACCGATTCCATATTCTGCTAACAGTCATTGGATCTCGACCAGCGCGAGCAGCAATGTCGCGATACCATAAACCGCAATCGCGACAGGCTACAATCCGACCTTTATCAAAGTCGGAGACGTGATGGTACTCATTTCTCCTCCTTACACGAGGCATCACAACAACGTTTCACCAGGCAACGCCGTTCAACTGCTGTTTGTGTATGAGAAATCGGTTGGAAACTTTCGTAATGTCAGCACGTTGCAGGTGTCGCCACCGGCGGCAATCTTGTGTGAATGTTCTGGAAAGCTAATCATTTGCATATCACAGCTAAATTTCGCATCTGTAGGACGTCATCTTCGTGGTGTAGCAATTTTAATGGCCAGTAGTGTATGAGGGGGCAAGCAGCACTGCCGTGGGGTGAGCTTGTGTAGTACTCATTTCTGCCGCCAGGCGTGTACGGAGAAACTCATTGCCAGTTTATTGCCACCTGTGTTGTCGACCTGGCATGTTCTGTTCATCTGCAGTGATTGCTTTTGCTACCGCTGTTTTGTTCTTGTTTCGTTTTTTATGAGGGCAGGTTCACGTGAACAGCGCGCAGCTGGAGAATTTTGTTTTCTACTGTAAAAGAGCTACTGAAACAGCTGACCAAGATGACGCTATGGGGAAACACTCAAGCGTACGAGTGGTTTGCTCGTTTTAAAAATGGCAGCATGTCGACTGGTGACAAACTTCGTTCTGGACGTCCATCAACTGCCCGAATCGGCAAAAATATTGAAGAAATACGAAAGCTTGTCCTCACAGACCGCCGACAGATAATTAATCGAGTGTCAGAGATTAGTGAGTTATCTTGGAGCTCGGTTTGCGAATTTTAACGGAAGGTTTGAGAGTGAGAAGTGTTGAAGGGTTGCTGCCAAGTTTGTTCTGACAATCAAAAGGAACGCCGAGGTGGAACATGTTGTGCTTTGAAACAACAGCTTGAAACTTCTCCAGATTTTCTGTCAAAGGTCATTAATGGTGATTAGTCATGTTGCAGAAACAGAGCAACAGTCAAGCCAATAGTAGATGTCATCGTCACCCCGTACATAACATTTCATCAAGTCAAATCAAACATCAGAACAATGGCGATTTGCTATTTTGATGCTAAGGGCACGATTCATTCAGAATTGGTTCTCCCAGGTCGCACCGTCAGTCAAACCCTTTATTTGGGACGCGCTACGTGTTCATATAAAAAATGTGGCAGACAGGAGATTGGTTCAGTCACCACAACGCCCCTGCACACATACCCATGTCTGTTAGGCAGTTTCAGGCTAAAATGGCATGGTTCTGCTGCCCCAAGCAACTTACTCTCCTGACCTCCCCCCGTGAGACTTTCTCTTATTTACACGCACGAAAAGGAGCATGAAAGGATGGATGCCGATTTGACAACACTAAAGAAAAAAATGTTTCGAACCGTGGAAGCACCGGTGCGACAAATGTCTTGGCTGTAATGGAGAGTATTTTGAAGAGGATAAGGTTGTTTCCTAAAAAATTTGAAAGTATATAACTTTTAAAAAATAATTCCGATGTTTTTGGGTACCCCTCGTAATGGATGCATCCAGGCGAGAGGAGGTGTAATTTTATAATGACAAGTCGGCTCATACTGCGAAATTCTTTGTAAATTTTTGATATTGTTGCCACTGAAATAACATCAGATACACTCTCGACCTGTGAAGTTTCATTTCGTTTCTTCCTCTCCTTCTGTTTGCTCCACTTGTTTTTGTCGGACGGTGTAAATATGCATGTGATCCATCTCCTAGAGTGCATCATGCTCGCCATTTGAGAATAAAAGGAAATCTTGACTCGCCCACAACGTCTGCACCTGGAGGTAGGTCGAAACTCGTGCCCGTGTTGCTTAATGCATTTCCTCAAGCCGAGTCTCCACGTTCGTTCGTGCTTTGGTTTTCAGTTTTGTACTAGATGGTTATACACTCAGACGCGTATAGAGTCTTAAAGTGCTTCGTATAGCAGTTTGGCATTTCAGCGGGAGACCACCAACAGGTAGGTTCAACTGCATACAAGGAAAGGATTTTATCCTAGCTTACCTGTGTATAGTGTGTTGCTATATTTTTTTGTATGATGATGATGTTGATGATGATGATGATGAGGATGGTGAAAAGCGAGAGGGTGAAACCTGGTGGCGCTAGACGACGCACTCCTGTCGGATAGCATAAAGGGGCTCCATGAAGCATTCCGAAGTTAGGGTGTAGCGAATAGGAATTCAACTCCCTCGAAATAACGGGTGTTCGGGAAGTAAGGACGAATTTGAATTTTGCGCCATTTTGTCATTTGACGGTTGGCAGCCGTGGTTTTTTCATGTTTGTTATCTGCGATGCTTCCCATTAAGACTGATAGCTTTCGTGTGGTGAGCATTGTTGTTTGATGTTTATTTTCGTCATGGAGCAGATGGCAACGTATCTACGTGATAAGAAGTTATTACAAAAACAGCGAAAGTCCCATGGCAACCGTGAATTCCGTGTAGCGATGCTCCAGCATTATCACCAATTGATCCGGAAGTTTGAGACCGCGGGTTCTGTTTCAAACGTTAAGAAAACAGGACGACCACGTTCCATCCGAACACACGAAAACACTGCTGTAGTGCGTGATAATGTGACCGTAAACCCAAGAAAATCAGTTCCCTGACGAACTCAAGAACTGAATTTATCACCCAAGTTCACTGCATGTGATCGTTTCAAAACATCTGGAAATGCTTGCGTACAACTTATACAAGAGTTAAAGCCTGCAGATCACGGAAAGAGACACTGATTTGCTCAGTGGGTCTTGGCTCGACACGCGGAGAACATCACAAAAAGAATAATTTTCTCAGATGAGGCGCACTTCCACCTCAGTGGATATGTCAGTAAGCAGAGCTACAGAATTTGGAGTAACGAAAATCCCCGAGTGACTGTGTAAGATGAGATGCACCCACACTGCACGATTGTGTGGTGTGGGTTCTGGGCAGGAGGAGTGATTTGTCCGTAATTTTTTGAAAATGATGAGGGAATTGCTGTCACTGAAAGGCGGCAGTTACTGAACCATTCCTTCTGGTTGGTTTTTCCTTCTTATTGATGAAAATGGTGATTTTTTGTTTCAACAAGATCGTGCGACATGTCACACATCCCGTGAAACGATTGCTCTGCTCAACGAAGAGTTTTCTCAAGAAAATGTTTCTTTGATTGGCAACCAGGTGTGGCCTGCTAGATCATGCGATCTTACGCCTTGTATCTTTTTTTTTTTTTTTTGTAGGGATTTGTCAAATCAAAAGTGTATGTGAAGAAACCAAAAAGAATGAACACACTGAAGGATGAAATTAAAACGTTTATTAACGGCATACCACCAGATATGTGTGAAGGCGTCATCGAGAACTTCAGTGAATGCATTACTCGTTGCTGCGTGGCCTTGGGTGTTCATGAGGAGGAAACCATTTTTAATACATAAATGGGAGAAATTACTTTAAAAATTACGTTTACAATAAGTTTTGTATGTTCTATAGCACCAGATATGTGTGAAGGCGTCATCGAGAACTTCAGTGAATGCATTACTCGTTGCTGCGTGGCCTTGGGTGTTCATGAGGAGGAAACCATTTTTAATACATAAATGGGAGAAATTACTTTAAAAATTACGTTTACAATAAGTTTTGTATGTTCTATAGCACTTTAACATTCGTCACTACTTCCCGGACATCCTCTGTTGCTGGAGCACTAAACTTTCTCTTGCACGAACAGAGCCACCCCAAAGATTTTAAAATTCGCTCATTATTTGAAGGGAGGAATTGTCCTAGTTATCTGGCGATGTCCTAATAAAGTATTTCAGTCTTGTTCTGATCTGATAGTTCCCTCCTTCACTACTGCAGACACGGTCGAATGACATATGGTTAATAACCAGAGATAAATAAGTATACCGTAATCAGGTATAGACCTATCGGAACTTGGAAACTTGACTAACTGTTCTCTGTTACAGCAAGATGTCGCTAAAAACGGAAGTATGGGATGATTACCATCATTATTTTCACATCCAGTTGAGGAGTGGGGCCTTAAACCGCTCCTGTCCAGAGCCTGTGTATCGGCAGAATGACTCATGCGTGAACAGTGACAGATGGTCTGAAGCGGGTTCAGTCGAGTGCGTAGTTCTAATTTTATCCAGCAGAGTACAGGAGCGGACAGACATTCAAGAAACTGGTCAAGAGAATCCAGAATGAGATTTGCACTCTGCAGCGGAGTGTGCGCTGATATGAAACTTCCTGGCAGATTGAAACTGTGTGCCGGACCGAGACTCGAACAACTCGGGACCTTTGCCTTTGACGGGCTAGTGCTCTACCATTTGAGCTACCCAAGCAAGACTCATGCCTCGTCCTCATAGCTTTACTTCTGACAGTACCTCCTCGTCTCCTACCTTCCAAACTTTACAGAAGCTCTCCTGCGAACCATGCAGAACTAGCGCTCCCGAAAGAAAGGCTGTTGCGGAGACATGGGTTAGCCACAGCCTGGGGGATGTTTCCAGAATGAGATTTTCACTCTGCAGCGGGGTGTGCGCTGATATGAAACTTCCTGGCTGATTAGAACTGTGTGCCGGACCGAGACTCGGCCTTTGCCTGGTTCGTAGGAGAGCTTCTGTAAAGTTTGGAAGGTAGGAGACGAGGTACTGTCAGAAATAAAGCTGTGAGGACGGGGAGTTAGTCGTGCTTGGATAGCTCAGATGGTATAGCACTTGCCTGTGAAAGGCAAAGGTCCCGAGTTCGAGTCTCGGTCGCGCACACAGTTTTAATCTGCCAGGAAGTTTCAGCTCAAGAGAATGTTTTTGTGAATTATTCTGTTTATTTCTGGAAGGTTTTTTTGTTTATTTATGTTCGTACAGTTTTGTATATGCTTTTAGTAGTGTAAATGATGCGTGGATGTGGTCTAAATTAAATTTGTAGATCATTGTTCTACTGATAAACGCTGCACGAAGTAGCGTGAGAAAATTTTAAGACTGTATGAATGCAGACGACGAGGAATTTTGTATCGTAATTTGTTAAGAAAGTTTATGGTAAAAGAAAAGCTAATGCGAGTGAAAATGAGAATAGTCAATAACGCAAAGATGAACAAAATATCAGAATGTTAAATATTTATTTCGGGAAAAGCACAGTTCGAATGTGTGTATTCTTTTGATTGGTTAGCCATGAAAAACGCGGACTAACGTGGGAGAATAATGTTCTTATATTGGCCTTAAAGAAAACTGATCAATCAGAACGGAGTATTCTTCGTTTCTTTTCTCATGGAAATATAGAATGCTTACAGCAGTGTAAGTGGTCGGAGCCCAACTTTTCAATGTTACAGACGTGTGGAGTATGAGTTCCGAAGGAGGTTATAATTTGTCGCTTTTAGTTGTGCTACATCCCTCAAAAGTGCTTTAAAGTGAAGGCATATTTATTCCAGTGTGTTTTTTTTTTTTTTAGAAAGTACGAATTTTTAAGTAATTCTGTGTATGAGAAAAGACAGTAATTCTGCGTGGCATGCCGAGCAGATGGGTGACTAAAAACTTGAGTGTATTAGACACCGATAAACTTAATAGTGTGGCGAGCATTTTCATTTAAGAACAATCCGTGCTTAGCAGTTATTCAGATTTCGGGAAATCGTTACCATAAACTTGCTAACGTGAATGAAAGGGTTTGTGTATGACTGTGGTAGGAATAGCACGGGCTTGGCAGTGAACGTGCAATCCTTGGCTTCAGAATATACCGAAGTTTCCACCTATTATCCAAAATTAAGACCTTTCCCCGATTCTTAGAACAGTTACGTAGTATGCAGCCTGGTGCGAGTGGCAGTACAGTAGCTTTCTGCTCGACTTCCCTGCCGGCGATCTGCTGCAACGAGTTCACAGGTAGGTGCTGGTGAAAAGGGCGAAAACAACCACGCCGTCACACAGTATAGTGCATTTATTTGCAAATTCAGTACATATCTACTATGTACAGGGTTATTACAAATGATTGAAGCGATTTCACAGCTCTACAATAACTTTATTATTTGAGATATTTCCACAATGCTTTGCACACACATACAAAAACTCAAAAAGTTTTTTTTAGGCATTCACAAACGTTCGATATGTGCCCCTTTAGTGATTCGGCAGACATCAAGCCGATAATCAAGTTCGTCCCACACTCGGCGCAGCATGTCCGCATCAATGAGTTCGAAAGCATCGTTGATGCGAGCTCGCAGTTCTGGCACGTTTCTTGGTAGAGGAGGTTTAAACACTGAATCTTTCACATAACCCCACAGAAAGAAATCGCATGGGGTTAAGTCGGGAGAGCGTGGAGGCCATGACATGAATTGCTGATCATGATCTCCACCAAGACCGATCCATCGGTTTTCCAATCTCCTGTTTAAGAAATGCCGAACATCATGATGGAAGTGCGGTGGAGCACCATCCTATGGTACGTTTAGCTCCCTGCTTGCTTTATTCGTCGACTTCTACGCGTGAAACTTGCCCGCACGCGTTCAACCTTTTCTTCGCTCACTGCAGGCCGACCCGTTGATTTCCCCTTACAGAGGTATCCAGAAGCTTTAAATTGCGCATACAATCGCCGAATGGAGTTAGCAGTTGGTGGATCTTTGTTGAACTTCGTCCTGATGTATCGTTGCACTGTTGTGACTGACTGATGTGAGTGCATTTCAAGCACGACATACGCTTTCTCGGCTCCTGTCGCCATTTTGTCTCACTGCGCTCTCGAGCGCTCTGGCGGCAGAAACCTGAAGTGCGGGTTCAGCCGAACAAAACTTTATGAGTTTTTCTACGTATCTGTAGTGTGTCGTCACCATATGTCAATGAATGGAGCTACAGTGAATTTATGAAATCGCTTCAATCATTTGTAGTAGCCCTGTATATAACAAGGTGCACATGTGAAATTGATTTTGAGGCCCAGGACTCGGTAATCTACATTACTGGGACGTTTACTGAAACCAGCTGCTCCAGCGTCCAGGCTTCAGGCAGCAAGAGATGTTCAGCATCTTTGTAGGTTGCATGTACAGGAATGTAGATAAACCGCTTCAACTTTGTTTGCGCCTAGCCACTGCAGTTCACATTCGGTTCAAAACCTTCGTCTGACTGGGTAGTTGGAAATTAGCTTGGACTGCCACGCTTTCAGGACGGGACGGCACGCACACGGAATCGTCGTTGGACCAGTCTGCTCTCCCGCTTCGACGCCTCCCGGATGTGCTCTCGCCAGCTTCTCCCGCGTATCTCCACGCGGCTCAGGCTTCGTCAGCTACCGCACGTCGCATACAGCAGGTTTTCGCGCGCGCGTCCAGTTTTGTGTTTTTTCGCAGCCCTGTCAAGGGAGTTCGTACATCTTATACTATAGTGTTACATCTGGAATATTGATAACCCATTATCTCAGAACCTCTGACAAATAGTGATCTGAAATTTTTGGTAAGTATAGTTTCACTCCTTTTCAGTTTACTGTACCAGAATCATAATATACAATCAAATAATTAGTTAGTTATGAGTTTCTTATAATTTATTTTCAGTTTTCTTTAAATCCACTTTTCCTTCTGCAAGTCAAAAACCATTATAGGTAGAAATAATTTGGTGGTTCAGCAGCAGAAGTAGCAGCAGTATACTAAGAGGTAACAGAGTGTAAAATCAGATGTATGTATTTGTAACACTTCCTGGACAGTGTGTCAAATATTTTTAAAGAAATCGTTTTAGGAAATCAAGTTGAAACTTTTCATTTGATATTAGCTCACGCATAGAAGCATGGCAGCTCCTAGAAACAGCCAGGCCCATAATCAGCATTATCTGGTTCCTGATCTTGATCATCCCGCAAACCTGAAAATTTCTTTGTTTTCCGGCCTCTCGCTTCTTTAGTCATTTCCTCTGTTGCACGCTCCACTTTCATGATCCTAAGTCGGTCCATTCGCTGGAAGACTTGCTGTGTGTTGGCTCATGGAGTGTTACCAAGTTGCTCTAGTTCCTTAATTCTTCCCTCATTACCATCATTAAACGTTATCACAGCATCATAAACAGCCAAGCATAGAGTTTTCATTCCTACAAAGACGTTTTTTGGTATGTGGGTCCAAATGAAGTCATTGATAGATTCATTCAGGTTATGCGTTCGACCATCGAGACATTTGGAAAGAAGGTCAGCATGAGCTATCTTTCTATATATTGGTTTAATAGCTTCCATCGCTGCAGATGGTATGCTATTTTTGTGCCTAAATTGTTCCTCTGTACCTGCTGTCTGAACTTTGCGGTACTTGCACCATAAATCAGCAGTAGGTGGGCAAAGACCATGTATAGGTCTATCCATCTTTTTGTTTTGCAGCTCCTTGTATTGGCCGTGTTTGCAGTTAAAAATTTTTGAATGTGAGGTCCGCCAGTTATGCAAAACACAGTTTTTCTCGGTACCCAAACATGTTTCGGCACTACTGTGCCATCATCAGTGGGTTTTGGTTTTCATTTATTCTTTACATTTGGTGTGCATGAATTTTCTGGATCACTTTCGTGTTAATTACTACAGGTGGCTTGTCATGTTTTCGTATGGCAAGCACTTCCAGTCTCCACATCATGCTGAGATGTTGTGATGCATACGTAACTATAACAAGTATTTTCCACAAATAACGTAGTAAAACACTTTTTCACTACACCAGAACACAGTGTGATTGTGGTTTTTATAGGTGTATCATCAGTGGATAATTTGTGGAACAATGTAGCCCACACTGCTATTGTCATCCTTCGTTGGTCGTGTGTATTTTTCCTTATTGCCATTCCATAATACTGCTGGAGTTCATCAATATTTTTGTCTGTAAGTCTTCCTTTACCATTTACAGCCCCCACAAAATACATGTACAAATACCACCACTTCTGTTTACACACTGCATCCAACCTCTTAACAAGATCATTAACATGAACTCAACGAATAAACGGCTGTAAACCACAGCCTTCTTGATTGAATAGTTCCAGATAGAGAGTCAGTGCAGAATGACTGGATTTTTTTTACACTTGCACTAATAACTTTGAAATAATAAAAACTACGCTTTCAGTTGGAATTAATCAGGAATTAATTAAATTATTCAGGAGAGATCAAATATTATTAAGATATAATAATCGGAAAACGTGACACTTTGACCAATTTCAGCACACGTACTTCACGAACGAGATAAGTGCTACCCATTTCGTCCCCGCGGTATTGTCACCTGGATTTCTGTGTGCAGTGTGGTGTATCTAGGGCGGTGAAGTTCTCTGAGCGCCAGGAGTGCTAGGCTGGTTTGTTACAGCTTCATCCCCGGCCATTTTGGAGCCCCTTCACAGCCAACCGCGTCACCGAAACGAGTTTTCTTCCCGACCGTGCTGGCTCCCTTGACCGTCAGGCAAATCCGTCTCATTCTCAAACTTACCAATTTCTTCTATCCCGTGGATATACGTTGTTCCAGCGAAACCCTTTGTTGACGTCCCCCTTCTGGCCGCTTGTCTTCTCACGCCGCCAGAGTACTGTAAACCATTCATAATTCGCCCTTTTCAAAGAATCTACGACGACCGAAGACCTATCATGACCCGTGAAATTTTATTGTAGTCATTAGCTTTTAGAAATAAATATCTCACGAACCAGCTTGCGTACCTTTTTCGGTACGCTTTGTCATTTATTGTTGTCTCTAATGACTACTGTGCCTTTATAAACGAACCATAGAAGTGAATTCTTAAATCGTTCCTTCAAGAGTGTTGGAAAGTGACTTCGGGGAGCGTACTTAAACTGATACGCTGCACGTAACTTAATCTCGACGTGATTCAACACTGAGGTAATCGTTACTCTCTCGCATTATTCACAGCTACACATGAAAAAAATATGCCTTTCTATTCATTATCGTGCACTACTAACACAGTTGACTAAGCAGACAAGTAGCACTACCTAACGCGGAAATGAGAATTTACGGAAGTCTTATTTAATTCAAAAATCATTGTGAAACGTGATAACAATATAACACGCGTCCTTAAAGTAAAGACAGTAGAAAACGTCACAAAACCAACACTGTCTGATACGTGTCTCCCTAGATCAGACAGAAATGCTCAGACGACCACGTCCGCTGACTGACCCAATTCAGCCAGAAATAATTCGGAAACACCACCGCTGGCGAGAAAACCTTAAGGATGGTGCGAAAGATACGTTGAGTTTAAAAATGACCAACCATAATCTCTCGCTCCCGTTATAACTTTTAAATCCTTGTCTGAGGTCGTCTTCTGTTATATCAATGTCTTTTTGAGTCATCAGTCTTGTGACCGGTTTGATGCGGCGCGCCACGAATTCGTCTCCTGTGCCAACCTCTAGCACTTACAACCTACGTCCTCAACTATTTGCTAGATGTATGCCAATGTCAGTCTGCCTCTACAAATTTTGCCCTCTACAGCTCCCTCTAGTACTACGGAAGTCATTCTCTGATGTCTTAACAGATCCCTTGTCAGTGTTCCCTGTCCGATTTGTAACATTCTGCGTGGTGTCTGTTTGTTCTATATCGTGTCTCCCTACCACTTTCGCGCAACGATGCTCTGAGCGTGTTTTTTAGGGAATTGACTAGTTTGAACCTGGGACCTGTTGCTGGTAAGGAGACGCCAGACCACACATGACATGTAGAATTCAGAAGAGTTCAGTGAGACTAGCGATGATATAACCAAATACTTAATGATTTCAGCGTCAGCTCCACTGCACTCCCTGTAAAAGAATCTTAATACTAACTAAATTTAGTGGAAGGGGTTCAAGGCTTTCCTATTTTTAGTTAGTTGGTAAAATATCGTCGAAAAAAGCAGTTAAGTTTACAATTGGAAATTTTATTCTACTCACAAAACATTGTTTATAAATTGCATTATTGATAAAAAGAAATGTTTTAATACAGGGTGGTAAAAACCAACTGCGTTCAACAAAAATGTGAACGAATATTCCCTGAGTGGGTTTCCAAGTTCTACAATGGATCGAAGGATGACCTATGCCATATCACATCTATAATCTAGGTTTAAATTAAGTTTCACAAGAGAGAAAACTATCAAAATGGTCTACAGTGACCCTCAATTATCTTTAATTACTTATCTAACTTGTCGTAAATTACAGTGGCTGATGTGGCTTCTCAATAACTATGTAACAGAAAAATCATCGCGTTTCAGATTTTTACTTCAAGTGGCAAATGTGAACACCATGAGCTTTAATTGACACTAGTATTACGCAAAAAGGGGGTGTAACAGATGAGACTTCTGCAGTTCTGAGTGAAGCTTTATGCACTGTTATGCGGCATCGCGTGCGTTCATTACCTTGTCGGTGTTCGTCAGGGGGCAGCGGGCAGCACAGCTCCGCTCACCTCGCCGTCTCGGAAGCAACTCACTCCTAACTTCTCCTTACTACAATTTACCGAAGTTGGTTTAAAAAACTATCTGGCTGTGTTTTCATCTGACCAATCAGGGTCTCAATGTTAACCTTAAGCTCCGCCTACAGACATTCTGTCTATCCAATGAGAAACGTTATACTTTTCGTGGTGGGGCAATGTTTTTAAAGTTTGCAACGTAACAGAGACGCGAAAAAGTCTCACGCTAAAACTTGCAGCTGGTGTGGTCCTTTTAGCGTTATCGTAAGATCTATACTGTTTTTCTGGAGGGCTCTATCTTTTAACATGGGCTGGGGGTTGGTCCTGACGTAACAGAGACGCGAAAAAGTCTCACGCTATAACTTGCGGTTAGGGTGGCCCTTTTTGTGTTATCGTAAGATCTATGCTGTTTTTCTGGAGGGCTCTAGCTTTTAACATGGGCTGGGGGGTGGTCCTGACGTAACAGAGACGCGAAAAAGTTGCACGCTGAAATTTGCGGCTGGGGTGTGGTCCTAGCGCTTAGCTGGCGACGTGGGTGTCCGTCCCTTATCGTAGGGCCTTCCAGCTTAACACGGTTCTGCTCTCGGCTTCTGTTCTCGTTTCTCCCCTCGGAACTGCGTCTGTCTCACGGTGGGAAGGTATGACATGCATTTAGGCATTCTTGTGTTAGTCTGTGGTATTCCATTTGCTCACTCGTTACTCGTATTACTTTGGTTAATTTAATGTCACGATTTATTTGGAGCTATGTGACATACTACTGGATTTGCTTATCATGTCAGGGTTTTCATGGAAGGTGTTGGATTTGCCTGACACCTTACAGATTCTGCGCAGAACCAATTCATTCCTTTTCAGTCCACCTAATTTTCAACGTTCGTCTGTAGCACCACATCTCAGATGCTTCGATTTTCTTCTGGTTTTCCCACAAACCATTCTGTGCTCCAAACGTACTTCTCAGAAATTTCTTCCTCAAATTAAGACCTATGTTTGATACTAGTGGACTCCGCAAGGCCAGGAATTCCCTTTTTGCCAGTGCTAGCCTGCATTTGATGTCCTCCTCACACCGACCGTCATTCGATATTTTGATGCCTAGGTAGTAGAATCCCTTAACTTAATCTACTTCATGACTGTCAGTCCTGATGTTAAGTTTCTCGATGTTTTCATTCCTGCTACTTCTCATTACTTTCGTCTTTCTTCGATTCACTGTCAGTCCATTTTCTGTACTCATTAGTTTTTTTCATTCCATTCAACAGGTCATGTAATTCTTCCTTATTTTGTATCAGGATGTCGTCAGTGAATCGTATCATTGATATCCTTTCACCTTGACTTTTAATGCCACACTTGAATCTTCACATAATTGCTTCTTCGATGTAAAGATTGAACAGTACGGGTGAAAGACTACATCGCTGTCTTACACCCTGTTTAATCCGAGCACTTCGTTCTTGGTTGTCCACTCTTAGTTTTCCCTCTCGGCTCTTGTACATATTGTATACTACCCGTCTCTCCCTATAGCTTACCCCTACTTCTCTCTCAATTTCGAACATCTTGCACCATTTTACATTGCCGAATGCTATTTCCAGGTCGACAAATCCTATGAACGTGCCTTGATTTTTCTTTAGCCTTGCTTCCATTATCAACGGCAACGTCAGAGTTGCCTCTCTGGTGCCTTTATCTTTCCAAAAGTCTAACTGATCGTCATCAAACACATAATTAATTTTATATTCAGTATCTACCACCATGCAATCTCGAGAATGGTCCCTCGGTTTAAAAAACTAGTGGGGAGAGATTCATTGTATGATTAACCACTCTCTCTCTTCAGGCTTCGCTTTTGCCTATCCTTCCCATTGCCTTTTCACTTCTCTGTCGTGTCTAAAACGACACTGACTACCGAAAGATCCCTCTGTTAGAAATGTAAGAGGGGTTTGAATCTCGCAGGCAACAACCTCGATACGCGTCTCTTATGGCCCATTCCCTTCTCTGTCTCCATGTAACGTTAATTTTCTTACACCCACACAATTATTTAACGACAGCCACTCATGAAACAGAATAAAGGGAATTAAAATAGCAAAAATGGTTCAAATGGCTCTGAGCACTATGGGACTTAACATCTATGGTCATCAGTCCCCTAGAACCTAGAACTACTTAAACCTAACGAACCTAAGGACAGCACACAACACCCAATCATCATGAGGCAGAGAAAACCCCTGACCCCGCCGGGAATCGAATCCGGGAACCAGGGCGTGGGAAGCGAGAACGCTACCGCACGACCACGAGCTGCGGACTTAAAATATCAGCCATCGGCATCAATGAAATCAAACACCTAGTCTGATCCCTCTTCTCACCAGAGGTTTTAGTACAGTCTTTCCATGGTGAATTTAACGTGGCAGACTCGATAACGGCTCATCAAACATGGCGCGCAAGTGATAAATTCAGTCAAGTTATATGAAACAAACCAGTGGGTACAATTCAACCTTTTGCCTAACCTAATGGCTGCTGACGCAGGCATCTGTAGAGAAGGCATAATATGTACACATGCTCCGGGAGCAGAGCTCTTCATCCACGTAGTACAGAGGTGACTTCTGATACTACTGGCGACATTAAACGTACAGATAACCGAATTGTTATTGTGCGGGCTATGGTGATTAATATATTGAAGTACGTAATTCAACGAATTATATTATTTGTTTATGGAATGTCGGGCCACACCCTGACTGAGGTGGCAAGTTGCCTACCATACATGTGCCCGCTCAGTGACCCTGACGGTACACTGGAATTCTATGCAGTGTCAGCCACTGCGTGAACATTCTATTGATTATTTTTATAGTAAACGTTCTTTTATGTAGTGAGACATGGTGAACATTTTCTAGGTCGTAGATTGCCTTGCAAGCGATCCAGTTGTACCACCAAAATTACATTGTTGCATAGTTTTTGAAATAGTCTAGATCATAGACTTTGCCGGGACGATTCGTGGTCACATTGGCAAGGCCACGACAACCATTACTTCTAGCCTCCATAAACAGAGAGCTGAAGGCACTTAAATTCCGATCACAGCTGTCAGAATTACAAACTGAATGACGACAATCACCAGTCAATTACATCTGTAGTAAACAAGTACATGTTGTTGTTGTTGTGGTCTTCAGTCCTGAGACTGATTTGATGCAGCTCTCCATGCTACTCTATCCTCTGCAAGCTTCTTCATCTCCCAGTACCTACTGAAACCTACATCCTTCTGAATCTGCTTAGTGTATTCATATCTTGGTCTCCCTCTACGATTTTTACCCCCCACGCTGCCCTCCAATACTAAACTGGTGATCCCTTGATGCCTCAGAACATGTCCTACCAACCGACCCCTTCTTCTGGTCAAGCTGTGCCACAAAGTTCTCTTCTCCCCAATCCTATTCAATACTTCCTCATTAGTTATGTGATCTACCCATCTAACCTTCAGAATTCTTCTGTAGCACCACATTTCGAAAGCTTCTATTCTCTTCTTGTCCAAACTATTTATCGTCCATGTTTCACTTCCATGCATGGCTACACTCCATACAAATACTTTCAGAAACGACT
The DNA here is from genome assembly GCF_021461395.2 of Schistocerca americana. NCBI lineage: Eukaryota > Metazoa > Arthropoda > Insecta > Orthoptera > Acrididae > Schistocerca > Schistocerca americana. Next base: position 107,861,687 of record NC_060122.1, on the reverse strand, counting down.
TCCTGACACTTAAATCTATACTCGATATTAACAAATTTCTCTTCTGCAGAAATGCTTTCCTTGCCATTGCCAGTCTACATTTTATATCCTCTCTACTTCGACCATCATAAGTTATTTTGCTCCCCAAATAGCAAAACTCCTTTACCACTTTAAGTGCCTCATTTCCTAATCTAATTCCCTCAGCATCACCCGACTTAATTCGACTACATTCCATTATCCTCGTTTTGCTTTTGTTGATGTTCATCTTATATCCTCCTTTCAAGACGCTATCCATTCCATTCAACTGCTCTTCCAAGTCCTTTGCTGTCTCTGACAGATTTACAATGTCATCGTCGAACCTTAATGTTTTTATTTCTTCTCCATGGATTGTAATGCCTACTCCGAATTTTTCTTTCGTTTCCTTTACTGCTTGCTCAATATACAGATTGAATAACATCGGGGAGAGGCTACAACCCTGTCTTACTCCCTTGCCAACAACTGCTTCCCTTTCATGTCCCTCGACTCTTATAACTGCCATCTGGTTTCTGTACAAATTGTAAATAGCCTTTCGCTCCCTGTATTTTACCCCTGCCACCTTTAGAATTTGAAAGAGAATATTCCAGTCAACATTAAGCTTTCTCTAAGTCTACAAATGCTAGAAACGTAGGTTTGCCTTTGTTTAACCTTTCTTCTAAGATAAGTCGTAAGGTCAGTATTGCCTCACGTGTTCCAGTATTTCTACGGAATCCAAACTGATCTTCCACGAGGTCAGCTTCTACCAGTTTTTCCATTCGTCTGTAAAGAATTCGTGTTAGTATTTTGCAGCTGTGGCTTATTAAACTGATTGTTCGGTAATTTTCGCATCTGTCAACACTTGCTTTCTTTGGGATTGGGATTATTATATTCTTCTTGAAGTCTGGGGGTATTTCGCCTGTCTCATACATCTTGCTCACCAGATGGTAGAGTTTTGTCAGGACTGGCTCTCCCAAGGCCGTCAATAGTTCCAATGGAATGTTGTCTACTCCGGGGGCCTTATTTCGACTCAGCTCTTTCAGTGCTCTGTCAAACTCTTCACGCAGTATCGTATCTGCCATTTCATCTTCATCTACATCCTCTTCCATTTCCATAATATTGTCCTCAAGTACATCGCCCTTGTATAGACCCTCTATATACTCCTTCCACCTTTCTGCTTTCCCTTCTTTGCTTAGAACTGGGTTTCCATCTGAGCTCTTGATGTTCATACAAGTGGTTCTCTTAACTCCAAAGGTCTCTTTAATTTTCCTGTAGGCAGTATCTATCTTACCCCTAGTGAGATAAGGCTCTACATCTTTACAATTGTCCTCCAGCCATCCCTGCTTAGCCATTTTGCACTTCCTGTCGATCTCATTTTTGAGACGTTTGTATCCCTTTTTGCTTGCTTCATTTATTGCATTTTTATATTTTCTCCTTTCATCAATTAAATTCAATATTTATTCTGTTACCCAAGGATTTCTACTATCCCTCGTCTTTTTACCTACTTGATCCTCTGCTGCCTTCACTACTTCATCCCTCAAAGCTACCCATTCTTCTTCTACTGTATTTCTTTCCCCCATTCCTGTCAATTGTTCCCTTATGCTTTCCCTGAAACTCTGTACAACCTCTGGTTCTTTCAGTTTATCCAGGTCCCATCTCCTTAAGTTCCCACCTTTTTGCAGTTTCTTCAGTTTTAATCTACAGGTCATAACCAATAGATTGTGGTCAGAGTCCACATCTGCCCCTGGAAATGTCTTAAAATTTAAAACCTGGCTCCTAAATCTCTGTCTTACCATTATATAATCTATTTGATACCTTTTAGTATCTCCAGGGTTCTTCCATGTATACAACCTTCTTTCACGATTCTTAAACCAACTGTTAGCTATGATTAAGTTGTGCTCTGTGCAAATTTCTACCAGACGGCTTCCTCTTTCATTTCTTAGCCCCAATCCATATTCACCTACTACGTTTCCTTCTCTCCCTTTTCCTACTACCGAATTCCAGTCACCCATGACTATTAAATTTTCGTCACCCTTCACTATCTGAATAATTTCTTTTATTTCATCATACATTTCTTCAATTTCTTCGTCATCTGCAGAGCTAGTTGGCATATAAATTTGTACTACTGTAGTAGGTGTGGGATTCGTATCTATCTTGGCCACAATAATGCGTTCACTATGCTGTTTGTAGTAGCTTACCCGCATTCATATTTTCCTATTCATTATTAAGCCTACTCCTGCATTACCCCTATTTGATTTTGTGTTTGTAACCCTGTTGTCATCTGACCAGAAGTCTTGTTCCTCCTGCCACCGAACTTCACTAATTCCCACTATATCTAACTTTAACCTATCCATTTACATTTTCAAATTTTCTAACCTACCTGCCCGATTAAGTGATCTGACATTCCACGCTCCGATCCGTAGAACGTAGTTTTCTTTCTCCTGATAACGACATCCTCTTGAGTAGTCCCCGCCCGGAGATCCGAATGGGGGACTATTTTACCTCCGGAATATTTTACCCAAGAGGACGCCATCATCATTTATCCATGCAGTAAAGCTGCATGCCCTCGGGAAAAATTACGGCCGTAGTTTCCCCTTGCTTTCAGCCGTTCGCAGTACCAGCACAGCAAGGCCGTTTTGGTTATTGTTAAAAGGCCAGATCAGTCAATCATCCAGATTGTTGCCCTTGCAACTACTGAAAAGGCTGCTGCCCCTCTTCAGGAACCACACGTTTGTCTGGCCTCTCAACAGATACCCCTCCGTTGTGGTTGCACCTACGTTACGGCTATCTGTATCGCTGAGGCACGCAAGCCTCCCCACCAACGGCAAGGTCCATGGTTCATGGGGGAAGCAAGTACATAGTTAATATGGAAATCTTTCCCGCGTATCGACTGACCTCGAAGTTCTGAAAATATCTACGTGTTGTGAAAGGGTTGGACTATCAGACAGTGATATCTGCACAGTTACGTGACTACCATAAAGCACTTTTGTTACCAATCCCAAAATGGCGATGACAGTTAGGAAAAGCCGTTTACGTTCAAATTTTGTTCGACGCCCAAGCGATCTTCGCGTGGGAACACTTTCATTTGATTTCATCCCTCTTCGTGAGAACCAAGGTTTCACCCCCCAGGACAGCAGAGACATCACACCGTAGTTTTACAAAACTTCTCTAACTCTGTTCTATAATTTTCTATTAATCCGCGCAACGCAGGGAGGGGGTTTGGGTAGGTTGGAAGTGGTACTTTATGCCCATCTTTTGAAAATATTGTTATATATTCAATTGATTTACGTTCGAAAATTTTTCAATAACATTTTGTAGTTTGTAGTTGCCGTATACCAGATTCCTTCATTGTTTTAAAAGTTTATTTAACAGGTAACCCAAAAGTTGAAGTATTACTTTTTAGTAGTGAATGCGATGTTTCTCAACATTTGTCATATTCATATTTTCAAGCTCAGGACCCTTCTTATGCATCTATTTATCTCCAAAAATTATATTGTTAATAATGGCCAACTACAATTAACGACATCTGCACATTTTTAATTTTTTTGTCGTGGCCCTGAGGAACCCCTACCCTCTATACACATATTCCGGAAGATGCGTATGTGTTGCTAAGATTGTACTAAAAGATATTTTCATGTTCTGGACCCTGCTTGTAATTAGTACCTGCTCAGAAATGATGTTGTTAGTAACCGTTAAGACAATTTACGGTATTTGTTTCTTTTGTAATTCTTTTTTGTAGTGGGAGTAAAGTCCCCCCCACCCCCTTCCCATTAGTAGTAAGCGTAGTCCGTAATGCTTTGGTATTACTAGGGTTAATAGTACCATATGTACACTGCATTTTAAGAAACTATCTATAACACTGGTAAATTATGCCTCTTCCAAAGTATTCAAAAGTATTAACTCATTGAATGAGTATTATTGATAACAATTTTCGATACGATTGGGTGAACTCCTTTAAATGTCATTACCTTTATGTTATTAACTGGGATTTTCACATTGTATTCTTTGCGCAACAGGTGCAACTGATCTATGGCATATTGTAATTTACTTTCATCGTCAAATACAATAAACTGATCGTCTGCTGTTCATGGTTTGATACTGTGATATTTGTAACCCACAATATATTTGTTGTTGGGTCCATTTCCTTAAGATGTCATTAATGTATAAATTAAATAACGTCGGTGATAAAATGCATCCTTGTCTGACATCTTTATTCACAGGCGTCATATTATAACTTCTTGCTCCTGTTGTTATCATTATGTTAGTGTTTGTGTATATATCTTTCGCAACCTTCATGACGTGTTTACGGTAACCTTGTTTCCCTAGTATACTCCGTAGTATCTGCCTGTTTGCAAGACTGATGGCTTTTGTGCAATCTAAAAAGGCTGCATGCGTTTCCGGATTAAATTCGCTCCTGTGCAGACCTGCCTTTGTCTTCCTGTAATCATTATGTTGCTCTAAGCAGACTGTTTCGCTTATCGCTTGAAGTCTCTTGCCAGTCATTTTAGCGTTTATCATAGAGGTTGTGTCTACCAAGCTTATGCATCTATAATTATCAGAATTATTCCGTTAATCTTTTTTAAAAATAGTGATGACAACTGCACGCATCCATACATTAGGTAAAGTCCGCAGCTCGTGGTGTTGCGGTAGCGTTCTCGCTTCCCGCGCCCGGGTTCCCGGGTTCGATTCAAAAAAATGGCTCTGAGCACTATGGGACTTAACATCTATGGTCATCAGTCCCCTAGAACTTAGAACTACTTAAACCTAACTAACCTAAGGACAGCACACAACACCCAGCCATCACGAGGCAGAGAAAATCCCTGACCCCGCCGGGAATCGAACCCGGGAACCCGTGCGTGGGAAGCGAGGTTCGATTCCCGGCGGGGTCAGGGATCTTCTCTGCCTCGTGATGACTGGGTGTTGTGTGATGTCCTTAGGTTAGTTAGGTTTAAGTAGTTCTAAGTTCTAGGGGACCGATGACCGTAGCTGTTAAGTCCCATAGTGCTTAGAGCCATTTGAACCATTTGAACCATTAGGTAAATGCCCGTTCTTCCAGCACGTATTAAATAGATGAAGCGTTATTATCTGTACCACCATATTTTATAAACTCAAAGATTCAGTCCATCCTTCCTGGCCACCTTTCTATTTCATTAATCTTGATAAAAGTTTCTTCAAGTTCTTCATATGCCAAAAGGCTACGCGAGTAAGTTTCGTCTGTGATATTGTCTACTACTACCCATTTTTCACTGTACCGTAAGCCATTGCAATGTGTCTCCTAATCTCCTTGTGATATTGGATTTATGTTGGCCGTATCCTTCTCCGTGATAGTAAGATCTTTCATCACTTTATGTGCTACTTTCCAGCTGTGAGGAAGTAGAGCATTAACTGAGACTTAATAACCCACAAAAAAACAAAAGAGTTGTTCCTTGCAGCCTAGATTCCGAAACTGCAAAATTCGCGGTGTCGTTAAGAGTGGATAGCGGTAGCGACTGGAGAGAGACACAGCGGTGTTAATGAAAGACCTAAGCCCCAAAAGGCAGAGGCGGGTAGGGGTAGCAGTTACGACTCTCCAGAAGTAGGTGGGCGTTCCCGTCGCGCCATTAAAGCCGCAGTTAGGCCGGGTTAATCAGCGCCCCGCTCCACGTGTTTCTCCAGCCGTGAAGAGCTTCCCGCAGTAACCACGGGGCGTCATTGTCTTCGAGCAGAGGACCCTCCTGCACACAGCAGCCACTTCACTGCCAATTCCCGCAGCCGAGAACATCGTCAAAGCAGCCACTTACAGACACTGTCTCTCAATCTGAGTATCCGTCTACCGACATGACAGGTAATCTGGCCTGCCTTAGATACACATTTATTATGTTCCCCGCTTTTATTTCGCTCTCAGTATGTCAACTGATGTTTGGGAGATTTTTTGCTATACTTACCGATTTAGAAAAAAATAAAGCTTCGCAACACAATGTCGATGTCGTGAGACTAGAGCCTCCCGTGTGGTTGACCGTTCGCCGGATGCAAGTCTTTCAATTTGACGCCACTTCAGCGACTTGCTCGTCGATGGGAATGAAATGATGATAGGACAACACATCGAACCCGGGCCCTTAGGACTGACATTCTGTCGCGCTGACCACTCAGCTACCTGGGACTGACACAATGTCGATATTGTGGTAGGACTGACTCCGAACACAAATTCGTAATTTTGTATTGTTTATAAATACGACTATTTCCAAAGACTTAGTACACATCTGTACACGTATTTCATCAGTTTTTCTAGTGAATTTCGGCCTGCAGTTGCATCTGAAATTCTGAAAATATTTATAATTCTGCATGTAACTGATTGTCGTTTCGGAAAAAAGAAATGTTGCCGGCAACTGATTCTCGGAGGTTTTACACCGTGCGACTGAACGGAGGACGTTAAATGTATTTGTGGTTTTGAGCCGTGTGGCATGACCTCTTCTCCGAAACAGGATAAGGTTGACACACTGAATGACACAAATGAAAGCCAGAAGCTCTTCATACTTCTAAAGTATTGAAGGCAGCTAAGTAGACGAAAGAGATACCAGCAGGTCGTCTCTACATTTCACTCCTTCTCATCGCCCCAACCAACCTCTAGCAGCAGTGTCAATACCTTATTCCCACAGCATTTTTACGCAAATAATGTCGTATGCATACCAAATATGGGTAAAATCGCTCCAGACGTTCCTGATTTGTGGCTTTATGTGACAAGTTTTTCCCACAAACCCTCAGCCATAGGGGTGACAGGGTTATCTTACAGTCCGAGTAATTTTTTCTAGATAGCAAGTGATAGGTTTGCCAACTACGATAGAAATTCCTCCAGGTATTTCAGAGATGCTGATGTGTCACTGTCGTTGCACACTCCCACCCCTCCTATACTCTCTCGGAGGGTTAAACGCCATCGTGTGTCACCAACAAGTTTGGCGAGTCCAAAAACCATGGATTTCAAGCTAATTTCGGTTGTTATCGAATATTTTTACACTTCACGTCTTCTCAATTTTACGAGACGAGAAAATGCACTCGGTTGAGGAGCTGGTGACGTCACAGCCTGGAATTCCGCTTTCCACTACACGGAGGAACGTAAAATAAAGACTCTGGCGCGACAGATTTTTGTCTCGTGGAGAAGAACAAGACGAATAAGATGAGACATCGTTTTACGTCATAAACGGGACATAGGAGCTGCCATATTTTATGGCGTTAAACATCGTATTTGGTTGGTTTTTCTTCTCATATAATACGTGATATGAATATAAGCCATTTCAAAGCATCGGATAGCTGATATCTCTGAAAACGCATAGGTTAATTACGATTTGTTACAGTAAAATGGCACGACACTATATATCGATAGGTAAAGGCTTACTGTAGTTGATGTTTTCAGTGTTAGAACTTAGGTGGTAGGAAAGTGTACCGTTACATTGATGTTGCGCAATGATGATACATCAAAAGCGTGTCTTTTTGGTACAATATTCACATATCAAATAATGACTGTTGTACATACAGTCTGTAGTCAGTGTGTGTGTTACGGGGAGTCCCAGCTTGGCTACGTTAAAACCGATGTCGAGTTGTATGTGTCGAGAACTGTGAGCTATGAAGAGAAGGGTAATAGGTTCGTGTCCACCTCTTCCTGTTACTTTCTTCTCACCTTGTGTTTTCTAAAATATTCTGGGTATTTCCTATTTATTTAACAGAAGTATTATCTCAAAGGTCGGTGTTATTTATAATACATAATGTATTTGCTGCAATTCTTGTCGTAAAGGACAACGCCGGGCGCGGTGGTCTAGCGGTTCTAGGCGCTCAGTCCGGAACCGCGCGACTGCTACGGTCGCAGGTTCGAATCCTGCTTCGGGCATGGATGTGTGTGATGTCCTTAGGTTAGTTAGGTTTAAGTAGTTCTAAGTTCTAGGGGACTGATGACCACAGCTGTTAAGTCCCATAGTGCTCAGAGCCATTTGAACCATTTGAACCAAAGGACAACGACAGGAATGTTTCTCCAGTGGCCAGGAATCTTAACGTGGCTGACAACCAATGTCAGATTAGTAAACACAAGTTTCACATTTCTGCTACTGAAAACTTTCCATGAAATGTATACAGGTATCTCTGGGATAAAGGTCTGACTGAAGTCTGTCTAGAGGAAATAAGGTAGCGGATTAATTTCCATGGTTGCTTTACATGTTCCTTAGCTCGAGATGATACACAAAGCTTTCGTAACCCTTAATATGAGGGAGTAATTTGTTGATTAATGAGTTTTCCACAATACAACACATAACAAGTGTTGTACGTCAAAGTTGCTTCTAAAGCTTTCTCACGAAGTAACTAATGCAGGTATTTAATAAGTTGAGAAATTTTAGTTTCAGTTATTGCAAATTGCTTATCTATTAAGAAGTATGTCCAAATGGTACTGATGACTATAATTTTACCTTCCTACAATACACTGTTATATATTAGTGTTATGTTACAGTTATGTTACAGAAAAGATTCGTAATCTTCATTGTTTTGTAGACTGAATAAGTTACGTTCTGGAGGTGAATTAGTAACATTGAGTCCTGCTGCTTCACTTCACCGTTAGTAGTATATCCAAAGTCAGATATTTGTAAAATAAGAGTTCGCGTGGCTTGTATAGCGCCGTGTCTGAGAGGATGTTACACGCTACTTGCAGTTTTGTGTAAAAGTGATTCTGCTGCTTCTGTTATGAATTTTGTGAATCGTTATAGTTTATTACAGCTTACGACCAAGAATTTCCGGTAGTAGCTTATTAATGTTGTGGATAGCTTTGTATGCAGTTCCTTGACATTTCTTTTATTACTATGATCGAGTACACTGCAGAAATGTTTGGCGTTGTTGGCGTGGTTAAGAAAATTCATCATCCTTGTCAGAACTTCCACATCGGTACTAAGGAAAATAAAGATACTACTATTGTACCTTAATTGGAATAATACTCTCTTCATTTAAAACGACTCAGTAAAGGGCAATGATCTTACTAAAATAGCATTTTTGATTTGTGTGGCTTCTGTGTCAAAGAATCTGGAATTGGAGTACCAGTATTACTGCTCTTTATGTTAAGATTAGTTACGGCGACGCCGCGAATTCATGGAACTTCTGAAATGCTTTACGCGGAATCTATCTGCAATTTCTAGGAATAATTTACATTAGCTAATGAGTTTAGCACAACTAGAAAGCTACAATTGTACTGACTTGTGTTCCGTGTCTATGTCTGAGCGGCATTCGATATTCTCAGGTGAATGACAGTGCATTCGTACAGGTAAATACTCGATGTACCACTTAATTGCCGGCCGGAGTGGCCGTGCGGTTCTAGGCGCTACAGTCTGGAGCCCAGCGACCGCTACAGTCGCAGGTTCGAATCCTGCCTCGGCCAGGGATGTGTGTGATGTCCTTAGGTTAGTTAGGTTTAATTAGTTCTAAGTTCTAGGCGACTGATGACCCCAGAAGTTAAGTCGCATAGTGCTCAGAGTCATTTGAACCATTTGAACCACTTAATTTGCGCATAGCAGTTCTCGTAAATGGATTTAAATCAAAATATTCAGTGATTAACTAAAAATAAATTATTTATTAACCGCTATCTTAACCCGGAAAAAAGGATTTTATTTAGCCTTGTCAGTATTTACAAGGTAAATCGGCGTACAGCACTGAATATATCTCTTTTTTGCGGGGTGTTCTTTAGATTCTTGTTTACCCTTCAGATGCGCCGCTTATGTAACATGCAAGCAGGTGAATCCTACCCACGCCAGATGCCAATAGAATGAAAAATAAAATGTTAATGATGTTTTATGTTTTGAAGTCATGTGGTGGATTAAGTTATGACGTTGAGAGCCACTCCAAGCGTAATAGCAGAGATTTCTTAACACCCTGCTTCCTTTAACTGCTCTAAAGGCAGTGAGGTGACACAAGTCAACGGATACCTCCTAATGTCGCGTCGGATGTTCTTTTGCCGGCGTGCTGCAGCAGCCCGACGTGGCATGGACTCAACAGGTAGGTCGAGCCCCCCGCAGAAATATTGAGCCATGTTGCCTCTATAGCCGTCCATAATTGCGAAAGCGTTGTCGGTGCAGTATTTTATGCACGAGCTGACCTCTCGATTATGTCCGATAATTGTTTGACGGGATTCATTTCGGACAATATGAGTGGCCAAACCATTCGCTCTCGAATTGGCCACAATCTTCTTCAAACCAATCGCGAAGAATTGTGGCCCGGTACAAGGCGCACTATTATCAATAAAATTTTCATAGTTGTTTGGGAACATGAAGTCCACGAATAGCTGCAAATGGTGTCCAAGTGGCCGAACATAGCCATTTACAGTCAAGACTCGTTCAGAGGACCCAGCCCATTCAGTTATAAACACAACCCACACCACTGTGGAGCCACCGCCGGCTTGCACAGTGCCTTGCTGACAACTTGGGTCCATGGCTTCGTTCAGTCTGCACCACACTCGAACTCTATCGTCAGGTCTTACCAACTGAAATCGGATTTCATCCGACCAGGCGACAAATTTCCAGTCGTTTATGGTCCAACCGATATGGTCACGAGCTCAGGAGAGGCGCTGTAGTCGATGTTTTGCTCGTCTGCTGTCATAGCCCTTAACGCCGTATTTCGCCGCACTGTCCTAATGGATACGTTCGTCGTACGCAGCACTTGATTTCTGCGGTGATTCCACGTAGTGTTGCTTGTCAGTTAGCACTGACAACTCTTCGCAAACACCACTAGTGTTGGACGTTATGGAAGGCCATCGGCCACTGTGATGTCTGTGGCGAGAATACCAAACTTCAAGTATTACCTCTCACCACACTCTTCATACTGTAGATCTAGGAATATGGAACTATCAAACGATATCCGAAATGGAATGGCCCTTGCGGCTAGCTCCAGCTTCGTTCAAAGTCGACCATAATCACGTTGGACGCCTTTTGTGCACGGGATACTACAATGGTTCAAATGGCTCTGAGCACTATGGGACTCAACATCTTAGGTCATCAGTCCCCTAGAACTTAGAACTACTTAAACCTAACTAACCTAAGGACATCACACACACCCATGCCCGAGGCAGGATTCGAACCTGCGACCGTAGCAGTCCCGCGGTTCCGGACTGCAGCGCCAGAACCGCTAGACCACCGCGGCCGGCACGGGATACTACAGCCACCTGTCTGTGTGTATACCGCTATCCCATAACTTTTGTCATCTCAATGTATGCAACCGTTGTATTTCCGAAGGAGATCGAGAAAAAAATCACGCGGCCTCAGGTCAGGATTAAGTTACCTTATTTAGCGAAGCATTCAATGCAGAACGAGTTCACGTTTCGATAAAAATTTAGGGTCAATGTAAGTAAATGTACGCTGTAAGAGTATTTGTGGGAGCTGTACATACTCGTCGCGTTTGCCCTCAAAAGTTTCGTATTGAAATTGCAATTCCATGGGTTTTACGAAATGGTTCTGCTACGGAAAAGCAATGTTCGTCTGGCAACTCGGGACGTTGAATCAGTGTAGCAACGTTTACTGCAATCTGTAGAACTCTCCGAGTACATACACACGCACAAATATAGATGAGCCCAAACATAATGACCACTTCCCAATGTGAGTTTGAATGCCACCTAATTGTGCTGCAGGCATCTAGAGAAGTATTTAGCAGAACACAGACAAATGGGGAACAATTCTAGCGACGGTACGAGTCATAATAAGGAACTCCACTAACAGAAAAAGGGAAGATTATTACGACCATTACTGAATAATGGTGACAAAACCAGCGGCTTTATTTGAATCTAACGTCGTTTATTATTTTTAAAACATGCTAACAGTTTCGACACCACGTGGTGCCATCATCAGGCCACGAAAGTAAACTGCCATGCACAACCGTTTTCAGTTGCAGTGAGCAGAACCGTATACAGGGAGCCAAAATTTATTCGCTACATACGATTTTGTTCCCTGCCCTTGAAAACGGTTGTAGACGGCAGTTTACGTTTGGGGCCCGAAGGTGACAATTTGGTGTCGAAACTGGTAGCAAGTTTTAAAAAGAATAAACGACGTTAGATTGGAATGTATCCGCTGGCTTTGTCATCACTTTTCAAGTACTACGAGTCCGTCAGCAGTCCCACTTGATGGATTACCAGAGATTACGGCCGTTCTCCTTGAACGAGCGTCTCGCAAACGACGAAGCTACTCGGAGTTTTGGGTACTACGGTGGGGAGCATCTTTGGAAAGTGGTTGAAGGGCGGTGGAACCACGAGTAGGCGACGAGATGCTGGACGTCTGTATCTCATCAAAGAATATGAAGATCGGAGCCTTTGACTATTTTATAAAGCAGGAAGGTCGGCGAACTGTGGCAGAACTGACGAGAGAGTACAATGTCGGTGGAGGCATAAACGTTTCGGAGCTCACCGCACGGCGCACTTCGTTGAACTTGGGACACGTTGGCAGACGAGCCAAACGTGTTCCGATGTTGACGGAATTACTAAGTGCGATTGCTCTTGGCAAGGGACTGTCGAGTCTGGACAGTGGATCAACGGAAACGTGTCGCTTGGTCCAGTGAATATCGTTTCTTGTTAGACCAGGTCTGTGGTCGTGACCGTATAGGCCGTATAGGCTGTTATCCAACGGCTGCTGCAAACATGCACTGTGCCACAGACACAAGACGTATTGAGCGGTATTACTTTATGGACATTCATCTGGTCTTTTGTCTGACGCGTGGCAGTGACAGAAGACACCGCCCTGACAGCTGTGGACCACGTGAAGATTATTGCGGACCACCTGCATCCCGTCGTGCTATATGGCTTCCCTAATGACCATGACGTCTTCCAGCAGGATAACGGCCTATGTCGCAAGACTAGAGTCGTGCTACACTGGCTTGAGGAGCGTGGCAGTGAACTCACACTGATGCGTCTGCTACCAAATTCGCTCGAGCTGAGTTCGATGGACGCTGTCGCACGGCAGCTGCTCGCTCACAGACCACCGCAGTGGCTCGCAATTTTTGGGAATTGCAAAGTTATAGACACATACCATCTATTCGTTTTACTACTGATTTATTTCGTATTTAATATATCGATTATTTATTATCGTATTTAATATGTAGATTAACATTTGATATCCCAAAATTTCAAATTATACCAGTTTCTTCTTGAATTCCTATGGCCTACGTTTCACTTCTGCATAAGTCTGTGTTCCAGACATACACCTTCCACCTTCCAAAAATTCTTCTTTTTCATCTGATACCAGTCGAGCTTTTATTGAGGACATGAAAAATTAAGATCAAGAACTCGTCAAATCACGAAAGTCATTACTATGCGTGGGGATGGCTAAAACAGGATAACGTACAATACTCTGAGGCGATTCCACCGCTCGATTCCGACCATCCTTGATGGTGGCATTATGTATGCACATCACATACATACTCCGCCGTCCATCACAATGTGCATGGCAAAGGACACTTTGTACCACTACTAGTTATTCCTCTTGCTGTTCAACTCGCAAATGCGGCGAGGGAAAAACGACTCTCCATTTGCTTCCGTAGGTTCCCAGATCTGATCTTCACGGTCCTTACGCGAGATATACGTTACTGGCTGTAGGATCGTTCTTGCAGTCTGTGGCACACTTCGGTTCTCAACACTTTCTGAACGACGTTTTTGCTAAAAGAACATCATGTTCCCTCCATTTGAGTTCGCTAAGTAACCCCGTAACACTCGCTTACAGATCGAATATGCCGGTAACAAATCTAGCAGCACGCCTCTGAACTGCTTCTAAGTCTTACCTTAATCCGACCGGGAGGGGATTCCAAACACTCGAACAGCACTCAAGGGTTGGTCGCACCTGTGTTCTATCGCTGTCTGCTTTGTAGATGAGCTACGCTCGCCTAAAATTCTAACAATAAACCGAAATTGATCATTCGGCTTCCCCAGTACCACCCTTAAGTGCACGTTTCATTTCATGTTTACAATGTTACGCCTAGATTTTTAATCGATGTCACTGAGTGAAGCTACACACAACTAACACTGTATTCCAACATTACGGGACTGTTTTTCCTACTCATCTGCATTAGCTTACATTCTTCTACATTTACACCAAGCTGCCACTCACAGCAAGAACCAGAAATTTTGTCTAAATCATCTTATACCCTCCTACACTCACTCAAAGACGATACGTTCTCGCACACCAGTCATCAGCGAACTGTCGCACATTATTGCTCAACCTCTCCGACAGATCATTTACTTACACAATGAAAGCAACAAACTGTTATTTCCCTGTCCTCTAATTCACGGTATAATCACACAAATTGATGGCCGTACGATTGTGTTCTGCACGGAAGATGGAATTCCGATCAACGCACAATCACGCCAACAATGGCGTCGGGGCAACTCTCAAATTGAGTATGACGGATAGTCCCACATCCACAATCGCTGTGTACACAGTCAGAGACGGTGCAGAATGCCACACAGACGACGGTTACCAGACTCTCTGAGGTTGAGGCCCACTGGAAGAATGGAAGCAAGACAGTCGCAAACTGATGTGGTTCGATGCTTAATTTGAATCGTTCTGTTTCTCGGACGTGGCGACAGTTTATAGAGACCGAAACTGTGTCCCAAAGACCAGACTAGGGCAGACCACGTGTGACGTCAGAGACAGAGGACCGTTTTTGGCTGTAAGGGCACGACGGTACCGCCTTAGCACTGCACGGCAACTGGCATCTGACCTCGCAGCATCCACTGGACGTGTTGTATCGAGACAAACGGCATACAGAAGGATTCGCCAAATTGGCATTATTGTCGGAGACGTGCTGCATGTGTACGTCTGACGCGTCTTCACAGAAGGGAACGTCTAGATTGGAGTCGTCAACATCCCACCTGGGTAGTCAAACAGTGGGCCAATTTTCTTTTCACAGGTGAGCCCGATTTGATCTTGAGAGTGATTCTTAACAGATTCGTATGTGGAGTGAACATGGAACACTATTTCGGGATCCAAACGTGGTAACAGACCGATACCGAGGAGGATGCCTAATAGTGTGGGCAGGGATTATGTTAATCACTCGAACAGCTCTTCACCGTCAGGTGTCGTGACGAGGCCTTGGGATCTCATGTGCCGTTGTTGCGAGGAGCTGCCGGCTGAGGCTTTGTACTGATGGCCAATAATCATCTACCTCTTAGAGCACAGCTGGTTGATATTTCCTTGGAAACGGAAGGTATTGCACGCATGGGGTGGCCTGCTCGCTCTCCCGATTTGAATCCCATAGACTATGTCTGGGATGCACTAGGGAGACGCGTTGCATCACGTCAGGATCCACCAACCACTCTTCAAGACTTGCGAGCAGCTCTGCAGGAAGAACCGGCATTATTGCTTCATCATGTGACTGATGCCATACACTACTGGCCATTAAAGTTGCTACACTACGAAGATGACGTGCTGCAGTCGCGAAATTTAACCAACAAGAAGAAGATGCTGTGATATGCAAATGATTAGCCTTTCAGAGCATTCACACAAGGTTGTCGCCGGTGCCGACACCTACAACGTGTTGACATGAGGAAAAAAAAATGGTTCAAATGGCTCTGAGCACTATGGGACCCAACTGCTGAGGTCGTAAGTCCCCTAGAACTTAGAACTACTTAAACCTAACTAACCTAAGGACATCACGCACATCCACGCCCGAGGCAGGATTCGAACCTGCGACCGTAGCAGTCGCGCGGTTCCAGACTGTAGCGCCTAGAACCGCTCGGCCACTCCGGCCGGCTGACATGAGGAAATGGCATATACAAACAGCTGTTGACCGGCGTTGCCTGGTGAAACGTTGTTGTGATGCCTCGTGTAAGGAGGAGAAATGCGTAACATCATGTTTCCGACTTTGATAAAGGTCGGAAAGTAGCCTATCGCGATTGCGGTTTATCGTATCGCGACATTGCTGCTCACGTAGGTCGAGATCCAATGACTGTTAGCAAAATATGGACTCGCTGGGTTCAGAAGGGTAATACGGAACGCCGTGCTTGATTCCAACGGCCTCGTATCACTAGAAGTCGAGATGACAGGCATCTTATCAGCATTGCTGTAACGGACCGTGCAGCCATGTCTCGATCCCTGACTCAACAGATGAGGACGTTTGCAAGACAACGACCATCTGCACGAACAGTTCGACGACGTTTGCAGCAGCATGGACAATCAGCTCGGAGACCATGGCTGCGGTTACCCTTGACGCTGCATCACGGACAGGAGAGCCTGCGATAGTGTACTAAACGACGAATCTGGATGCACGAATGGCAAAACGTCATTTTTTCGGATGAATTCAGGTTCTCTTTACAGCATCATGATGGTCGCATCCGAGTTTGGCGACGTCGCGGTTAACGCACATTGGAAACGTGTATTCATCGCCATACTGGCGTATCACCCGGCGTGATGGTATGGGGCGCCATTGGTTACACGTCTCGGTCACCTCTTGTTCGGATTTTCGGCACTTTGAACAGTGGACGTTACGTTTCAGATGTGTTACTACCCATGGCTCTACCCTTCATTCGATCCCAGCGAAACCCTACATTTCAGCAGGATAATGCACGACCGCATATTGCAGGTCCTGTACGGGCCTTTCTGGGTACAGAAAATGTTCGACAGCTACCCTGGCCAGCAAATTCTCCAGATCTCTCCAACTGAAAACATCTGGTCGATGGTGGCCGAGCAACTGGCTCGTCACAATACGCCAGTCACTACTCCTGATGAACTGAGGAAGCTGCGTGGGCAGCTGTACCTGTACACGCCATCCAAGCTCTGTTTGACTCAATGCGTATCAAGGCCGTTATTACGGCCAGAGGTGGTTGTTCTGGGTTCTGAATTCTCAGGATCTATGCACCCAAAGTGCGAGAAAATGTAATCGCATGTCAGTTCTAGTATAATATATTTGTCCAATGAAAACCCTTTTATCATCTGCATTTCTTCTTGGTGTAGCAATTTTAATGGCCAGTGGCGTAATATACAGCATGCCCCGGTAGGTGTATATTGCTGCCAAAGGTGGTCACACCCCAGACTGAACACATTAACAAGTTGTCAAAATTTGTGCGCAAATCCGACATGTTTGAAAAAACGAAGAAAATTATTGTTTATCACTATATATGTTGTAGTTGTTTATGTTCTGTATTGTTTATATTGTTTCTACGTTACAATCACCTGTTTATATTGTATTGTGGCAAAATAAAAACATTCTTGTAAAATTTCTGTTTGATGCTTTAATTTTGGACGCCATCGTATGTAGAGAATAAGAACCCTCCTCTAACTGTTCCCTGGGGCAGTCTCGATGATACCCTTATTTCTGATGAACACTTGCTGTTGAGGACAACGTACTGAGAACCTAATCCGTATACCCGGACCTTCGTTAACAATCTTCAGTGGGGCACCGTGCCAAATGCTTTCCGGAAATCCAGATATAAGGAATTTGCCTGTTACCATTCATCCGTGGATTGCAGAGTATCGTGCGACAAAAGAGGACGGAAGATTTTTCTCTCAAGGAAACATATTTTACTCGGACTTACAATATTCTTATTCTGCAGAAAACCAGTGTTAAGGACACCGACCTGAAATTTTGCATGTCAGTTCCTTTACCCTGGTTATAGACGGGAGTCACCGGCGCTTTTTTCCATTCGTCTGCAACTTGCCACAGGGGGAGAGATTCGCTAGACAAGGAAGCTATGTAAAGGGCCGTTTCGAAGCTGTAAAACCGAACTTGAATTCGTTACGGACCTGGCAACTTATTTGATTTCAACTCTTGCAGTTGCTTTTCGACGCGAGTGACGCCTATTTCTGTGTCGTCCACTCGTGCTACTGACGGTCTGAATCCGGGCATCTGTAATGCATCGGATTTTTTTTTTTTTCTGGAGTCGTGTTCCGACGCGCGTGGGTCAGTGGGGAGCGGTGTAGAGCTCTTGTCGGCTGCACTCTGCGCGTAATGAGCAGCGAGCGCAGGCGGCCGGGCGGGCGCGAGGAGTGCCTCAGAGCACATGCTGGCCGCTTCCCACCCCACGCCGCCTCGCGCAATATCAGCGGCGGGCAGCGCGCGCTAAGCGGTCTGGACGGCTGGAGCTTGGAGGCGCGGCGCTGGAGACAGCGCAGCCCTGCGGCCATTAGGGTCGGCTGCTCTCTGTGGCGTTCCTAGTGCTCCAGCCGCGCCTACACGGAGCACGTGTTTTAAAAGCACAGTCCGCCCCACAGTGCAATCAGTCGCCCTCAGTTTATCTCAACAAGTGCACGTTTTCGCGGTTAAGCGGTAAAGTCGCAGACTTTTTCTTTCTTTTTTAGTCATTATTGTTCAGACTGATTCGATGCGGCTCGCTACGAATTTCTCTCTTGAGCCAACTTCTGTACTGTGTCCAGACTAAGCGCCTGCAACTTTCGCTTCCCGCGAAACAGACCGGTACAGCGGGCCCCGGACCGAGTAGGGGTCAGCCTGGCCGGTCGTCCCGGAAAGGCAGACGCTTCCCAGAGACCACCAGGAGGCTTCCACGGCGCCGCAAGAGGTCGCTACAGCCGCAGACCTCTTTCCTTCCGCTCGACACGCGACTGCAAATAGAGCCGGCCATATCCATGCAGGAGCCTGGCGACACCCCCATCTGCTCCTATTCCTCTACACCTCCCGCCGTTTTGAACCCCCCTCACCCCCTGGTTGCTCCTCTCCTCTCCGATCCCCGCCACCTGCCACGTCTTCACCGTTGTGTCCCCCCTACCCTCCATCTCTACACCCTACATCTCCTTTCCCATGGTGGCTTCCATCAACTCCCCCTCCCGGATGATGCCCTCTCTCCCTCCATTTACCCCTCCTATAAACTCTGATCCTCACTCCCCCTCCTTTCCTCTGTCCTTTTCCCAGGCTCCCTCTCCCCCCCTTCCATCCTCTTTCTTCCTCACCTCCCCTCTCTCTGCACCCTTCACTCCCCCGCGTCCTTTTCCATTTCTCTCCTCTGCCTCCTCTCATTCCCTCTCGCGTCTGCCCTTCTCCCCCTTTATTAGTCCTCTCCCTCCTTGGTTCCCCCCCTTTTCGTTTTTTCCTCTCCTGCCTCCTTGTTTTTTCCCCCTCCTGCAGGTCCCCCCCCCCCCCCCCCCCATCTGCCTTTGGCTCGAGAGTGTCGTCTTTGTGCTGCCACTTTCGTGCAGTGTTCTACAGTGAGTGTTCTACAGTGCGTGTTTTACAGTGAGTGTTCCGTGTTGTGTTTTTTGGGACTTGTTGCGAACGGCCATCATGCTGTCGCTGGGTGTGCCTTTTAACTCTTGCAAACAGAAACCAGACTGCCGCCATGTTTTTTAATTGTGTGTCTACTATTTTACTTGTCTGATTCCTGTGTCTTTTATCTACATTGCCAACCCTTTTGCTTTCTGTTTTAACTTTCCGCAATTTTACGCCATTTTACACTTTAAATCACCATTTTATCGCCTGTTTTTCCTTGTTTCTTTCTTCTTCCTCTATTTAAAAAAAAGTCGGTAGGCTGTAGAGCAGCGTAGTAAGCTGCTGCCAGCCCGCCCCCTTCGGGGGAATTGAAACTCAATAAAGAAAAAAAAAAAAAAAAAACCTGGCGAGGCAGTTCACGCCGAGCGAGTCCACCGGTGTCATCGTAGCCGCCGCGTCATCGTCCACCGCCGCCAGCGTACCGGAGCCATCCTCGCAGGGCCTCTACTCGCCCTCGGACTCAGGTGACGGCAACGTGGACTCCGCGCCGCTCTTCACGAGACGCCCGGGGCTTGGTTTGGTGAAGTTGTATGGGTACTACAGACAGTGTATGTTTCGAAGAATCTCTGATTTAGTTATTGGTAGGCTTGGAGGATCAGTCCTACCCCACGAATATTGTTTTGTAAATTTCGAAGAAAGACTTTAGTTTGAATAAAACCGCTGTAACTCACACTCTGAGATTTTCGTATCCGCGGACGGCGGATATATTATTCTGCATCTCAGAGTAGCATTTGCATTCTACATCCTAAATTATTTGCTGCATGCATTGCTGACTTACTCGACTGCTTTGTCACTCCATGAAGATCTTTGAGCGCGTTTAGTCCAGGCTCCGCCCAATTGTTTCTATCACCTTGGGGTGAAGCGGTTTTATCAAAGGAAATGGAACCACAGGTACCATTCATGAAAGTCGGTTACTTACTGCCAAACGCCTTAAGAAAAAAATGGCTCTGAGCACTATGGGACTTAACATCTATGGTCATCAGTCCCCTAGAACTTACAACTACTTAAACCTAACTAACCTAAGGACATCACACAACAGCCAGTCATCACGAGGCAGAGAAAATCCCTGACCCCGCCGGGAATCGATCCCGGGAACCCGGGCGCGGGAAGCGAGAACGCTACCGCACGACCACGAGCTGCGGACACACCTTAAGAAGAAGAAAGATATTCAAATGTCGTTCCTATATCTGGAAAAGGCCTTCGACCGTGTCCCACATCAGCTTATTTGGCATGCATTACGATCTCACTATGTTCCTAAAGGCTACGTCCGATGGGTCCAACTGCTGTATCGAAATGTCTTCAGCAATGTCCGATGTGCAGTAGGAACATCACCCCCTTTTACAATCAATGTCTGAGTACATCAACTTTCAGCACTGTCACCTCTATCAGTTATCCTCTGTATGGACACTGTGACATACGACCTACAGTCACAGTAACTTCTAACGATGTTTTACTGGTAAGACAACACCGTGAAGATCTCCAGGAACAGACGTAGCAATGGGATCAATGACTTGGCATGTTTGGCCTTCGACTGAATGTCACGAAGAGAGAATACATGGTGTGTGGTGTTCAAACTGATGGCAGATCCCCTGGAGAAAGTGGAGCAATTCAAGTATCTTGACTCACTCGTATGCAGTGACGCTGTAAATCTACCGGATGTCAGTCCACTTGTTAACACGGCCTGGATAAAATGGCTCCATGTGACCGGCGTCCTGTGTGATCGCCTATGCCTTTCCGCCTTAAGTAAAAGGTTTATAGGACTGTAGTACGCCCAGTCGCACTTTGTGGGTAGGAGTGTTGGCCAACGACAACGTAGCATGAGCAGGCTCTCCATGTGGCGGAAATGCCTATGCTCCGACTGTACCTTGGCCTGTCCGATTTGACCATGCAACAAACTTCGACGTTCAACGGCCACATGGACATGCACCCGCCTCAGACAAACTACGGGAAAGCAGGTTAAGACGGCACGGACACGTCATGTGCAGTAAAGCAGACTCGGTGGCAAGAACAACTATGCACCTGGACATAAATGGCCGACGATCTCGTGGTAGACCCAAGACACGATGGATGGTTTAAAATTGTTACTGGTGAGCCTCTAATTACATATTTATAGAAATAGTTTCCACACAAGATAACAGAAGCTAGCCTTCTCAAATCCGCTATGGTGGGTAAATTTATTCACATTGGCAGAGGCTTAACATTTCCTTTACTCCTGATTGAGTTTTACATGCGGTCACTATTTTCTATCACATTTTCTGGCAATTAGAATGAATCACGAAGATCTGCTCCACGATTTCCCTATCACTGGACTGGACCTATGAGGTGCCTTCTCGCGGTATTTCAGAAAAGATAACTTCTGAGTCACCAGTATTGCCGCATTTGGGATGAGAAGTGGCTAATTACAACAGTAATGATTTTGACCGTATAAATTTGTGTGTTACGCAGAAATTAGAGGAACACTACAGAAGCATAAATACTAAAGTGGTAGCTCTTGCCTTTCACAAGCTTACTTTCCTTGTAACAGTGGTATTATTACACAGGCTAACTCCCTTTTTGGCAGCAACTTCTTGGTTTTTCATTCTGGCCCACAATTAGGTCTTAATACGTACATCAAAAAGTTTGGCATCACCCCGGTTCCCAGAACTCCTGGAGATATACGTTGACTGTTGGTATTGTGTCACAGACACAGTCCCTTTGACTGTTCAGAGATGTCACTAAACCCACCCAAAGAAGTGAACAACTATGCATGAGCAGCGCCTATTAGATGGAGGGGGTCCGACAGCCGATCACTTCCAGCCATTCCACCAGGAAGGAGGTACATGACTGGTTTGCAGATCAATCATGCCTGGACAGTCAATACCGCGATTCGACCGCGTCCGCATTGTTACTTTGTGCCAGGCCGAACTCTCAACAAGGGAAGTGCCCAGGCGTCTCGGAGTGAACCAAAACGATGTTGTTCGGACACGGAGGAGGTACAGAGAGACAGGAACTGTCGATGACATGCCTCGCTCAGGTCGACAAAGGGCTACTACTGCAGTGTATGACCGCTACCTATGGCTCGGAGGAACCCTGACAGCAACGCCACCATCTTGAATGATGCTTTTCTCGGAGCCACATATCAAAATTTCTCTCCTTCAGTAAAAGATCTAGGAGTGGTAATAAATGAAAATCCAAATTGGATTGAGCACATAACTGCAATACGCAAGAAGACATCAGCATCTCTCCATGCCCTACAAAAATATAAAAACCTTTTCCCTCTTGATCTGAAAAAGGAACTTCTAAAACACTTTTACTTCCAATTGTTGATTAAGAGGCTGTTATCCTGCAAGGCATTTCCCAGGACAGCTCACGGCACCTGTAACTGGTTATGAGAACCTGAGTTCGTTATATCTGTGCTGTTCGACTAGTTGATCGCAATTCACCATCATATGCACAACTGTCCTGGCGTCCTTTCTACTGTCTTAAGAACGTGCACTGTCCCCCATATCTCTCATGGGCATTAACGCTCTTAACAATACAGTAGAGGCACCCGTTCCCAGAATCATTTCTGTCCCACTCCATCGTTTAGGCACTTTCTCGAAATCTTTCTCGGTAGCAGGAACATGATTCAGATAAGCTACCGCATTATATTAGAGAACTGAACAACATTTATAACTTAAGAAGATAGTTACACAGCTACTAAAGCATAAATAGCGATTGTAACTGCTCCTCTACACATCTTTAACTCTTGAACATCCTTCTTTGCAACCACATTTTCCTCATTTTCCAGTATTCTCTGCTGGTGCAGTCTCCTTAAATTTCCTTTCCTCAAATCACGCTATATCAAAAGACATATGTTTTGTACACCTATAAATTCTTTTCATATCTGCGACAATTGTTATTATTATTATTATTATTATTACTGTTACCAGTATTAGTGGCAGCAGGAGTAGTACACATACTACCAGTATGAACTTTATTAGTTCATAGTCAGTATTATTTACCCACATTGTCACTACAGTCACTTAAATCATTTCAATATTTGATGTCCATTGACACTGTTATTTTCTGGGAAACTATGATTTCAAAAAGGTAATGTATGTGTGGAATCCTAGTACGATGCAAAAGAGGGCCTGATGACTATAATCAGATGAGGTTCAACAAATAAAAAATTAAAATGATATATAACAGCTGTTTGGAGGATATTCTTACAATACTGGCCATTAAAATTGCTAAACCACGAAGATGACGTGCTACAGACGCGAAATTTAACCGACAGGAAGAAGATGCTGTGATATGCAAATGATTAGCTTTTCATAGCATTCACACAAAGTTGGCGCCGGTGGCGACACCTACAACGTGCTGACATGAGGAACGTTTCCAACCGATTTCTCATACACAGATAGCAGTTGACCGGCGTTGCCTGGTGAACCGTTGTTGCGATGCCTCGTGTAAGGAGGAGAAATGTGTACCATCACGTTTCCGACTTTGATAAAGGTCGGATTGTAGCCTGTCGCGATTGCAGTTTATCGTATCGCGACATTGCTGCTCGCGTTGGTCGAGATCCAATGACTGTCAGCAGAATATGGAATCGGTGGGTTGAGGAGGATAATACGGAACGCCGTGCTGGATGCCAATGGCCTCTTATCACTAGCAGTCGAGATGACAGGCATCTTATCCGCACGGCTGTAACGGATCGTGCAGCCACGTCTCGATCGCTGAGTCGACAGATGGGGACGTTTGCACGGCAACAACCATCTGCACGAGCAGTTCGACGACGTTTGCAGCAGCATGGACTATCAGCTGCGGTTACCCTTGACGCTGCATCACAGACGGGAGCGCCTGCGATGGTGTACTCAACTTCGAACACCGTCATTTTTTCGGATGAATCCAGGTTCTGTTTACAGCATCATGATTGTCGCATCCGTGTTTGTCGACATCGCGGTGAACGCACATTGGAAGCGTGTATTCGTCGTCGCCATAGTGGCGTATCACCCCGCGTGATGGTATGGGGTGCCATTGGTTACACATCTCGGTCACCTCTTGTTCGCATTGACGGCTCTTTGAACAGTGTACGTTACATTTCAGGTGTGTTACTACCCGTGGCTCTACTCTTCATTCGATCCCTGCGAAACTCTACATTTCAGCAGGATAATGCACGACCGCATGTTGCAGGTCCTGTACGGGCCTTTCTGGATACAGAAAATGTTCGACTGTTGCCCTGGCCAACACATTCTCCAGATCTCTCACCAATTGAAAACGTCTGGTCAATGGTGGCCGAGCAACTGGCTCGTCACAATACGCCAGTCACTACTCCTGATAAACTGTGGTATCGTATTCAAGCTGCATGGGCAGCTGTACCTGTACACGCCATCCAAGCTCTGACTCAATGCCCAGGCGTATCAAGGCCGTTATTACGGCCAGAGGTGGTTGTTCTGGGTACTGATTTCTCAGGATCTATGCACCCTAATTGCGTGAGAATGTGATCACATGTCAATTCTAGTATAATATAGTTGTCCAATGAATACCCGTTTATCATCTGCATTTCTTCTTGCTGTAGCAATTTTAATGGCCAGTAGTGTAATTCTTCAGTTAAAGAGGTTTATAGTGAGTAAAATTCCGAATAGTTTACTCGTTGCTATCCAGGTACGATGTGAATCGTGAAAACTCGCTTTTCCGTTGATGAATTCTACATGATGTTGCAAATTCTATGGTGTGCAGCGTCGAATGTTTCATTCAGTGACAGCGTTATTTTAGTAGTTACGTTAAATATCGATCACAGCTGCAAACTGTACGGTGGTTACCAGTCTAGAAGTGCACGCACATTGACGAGGTCCTGTTTGCTGCCGCGGCGGCCCGTAGCGGTTTCAGTTGCGGAAGGCCACGTAACGGGCGAGCAAGAGTGGTGTGATCGCCAGCAACAGGTGTTGTGCTGACGCCGACCCGCGGTAAGTGGGGTGTGTGTCGCCGCAGAGCCACCCCGCAGGTGGGCCGCCTTCGGCGATGTGCGTTGCCTGCTGGTGCGCTCACGTGGGCGTCCCGCGCTTCTGCGTACTCGACGGTGCCATCGAGTACACAACATTAACTGTGGCGAATGTGACACTTCCTACATTGGACAGATGGGCAGTTCATTTAACACGAGGTTCAGGGAAATCCTCTTCCTACGACAGCAATGCTGCGTCATTTAACTTTCACCTGCATTTTTTATTTATTTATTTATTTATTGTTCCGTGGGACGAAATTAAGGGAAGTCTCCATGGTCATGGAACGAGTCAATACATGAAATTATAAAACTATAGAAGAAACAGATAAAATAAACACAAGAAACGTATTCAGACGACAATTCGTAATAAAGAAAATCAACAATGTAACACTTGAATTTGCTTAATTTTTCAGCTCTTCCAGGAGCTCCTCGACAGAATAGGAGTGAGCCATGAGGAAACTCTTCAGTTTAGACTTACAAGCGTTTGGGCTACTGCTAAGATTTTTGAGTTCTTGTGGTAGCTTATTGAAAATGGATGCAGCTGAATAGTGCACTCCTTTCTGCACAAGAGTCAAGGAAGTGGGTTCCACATGCAGATTTGATTTCTGCCTATTATTAGCTGAGTGAAAGCTGCAAACTCTTGGGGATAAGCTAATATTGCTAACAGACGACATTAAAGAAAATACATACTGTGAGGGCAATGTCAGAATTCCCAGACTATTGAATAGGGGTCGACAAGAGGTTCTCGAACTTACACCACATATAGCTCGAACAGCCCGTTTTTGAGCCAAAAATACCATTTTTGAATCAGAAGAATTACCTCAAAAAATAATACCATATGACATAAGCGTATGAAAATATGCGAAGTAGACTACTTTTCGTGTTGAACTGTCACTTATTTCAGATACTGTTGTAATGGTAAATAAAGCAGTATTTAGTTCCTGAACAAGATCCTGAACATGGGCTCTCCACAACAGCTTACTATCTGTCCGACCGCCTAGTGAGAGCCACGTCGCTATAGACAATCGTCACTTTGTTTCCGTTTTCTGTCGTTTTCAGCTGCTTCAAATTTCATGGAAGTATGCTCCGTCTTTGCAACTAAATGATAGGTAGTTCTGTTTTTGCCATACACATTTAGCTTGTTTTCTTTACGAACCATCGTCAGTGACGTGTAATAAATGTTTGTTTTTATATGCACTCAACCGCCAAAGAAACTGGCATAGGCATGCGTATTCAAATGCAGAGATACGTGAACAGACAGCAATGTGGTCGGCAACGCCTTTATAAGACAAAAAATGCCTGGGTCGGTTGTTAGACCGGTTACTGCAGCTACATTAGACTGAAGTGAGTTTTAACGTGTTGTAATTGTCGGCGCACGAGCAATTTCCGAGGCAGCGGTGAACTGGGGATTTTCCCGTGCCACCATACCACGAGTGTACCGTGAATTTCAGGAATCCGCTAAAACAGCAAACCTCCGATATTGCTGCGGTCGGAAAAAGATGTTGCAAGAACGAGACCAACGACGACCGAAGAGAATCGTTCAACGTGACAGAAGTGCAACTCTTCCGCAAATGGTTGAGGATTTGAATGCTGGGCCATCAACAGCTTCAGCGTGTGAACCATTCAACGAAACATCATCGACATGGGCTTTCGGAGTCAAAACCCCCTTCGTGTACCCTTGATGACTCCATGACACAAAACTGTACGTTTCTCTTTTACTCATCAACAATGACATTGGACTGTTGATGACAGGAAACATGTTGCCTGGTCGGACGAGTCTCGTTTCGAATTGTATCGAGCGGATGGACGTATACAGATATGGAGACAACCTCATGAATCCATGGACCCTGCATTTCAGCAGCGGACTGTTCAAGCTGGGGAGGCTCTGCAATGGTTTTAGGGCGTGTGCAGTTGGAGTGCTATAGGACCCCTGATACCTCTAGATACGACTCTGACAGGTGACATTTACGTAAGCACCCTGTCTGAACATGTGCATCCATTCAAGTCCATTCTGCATTCCGGCGTTCTTGAGCAATCCCAGTAGGACAATGCTACACCCCACATGTCCAGAATTGCTACAGAGTGGCTCCAGGAACATACTTCTGAGTTTAAACACTTCCGCTGCCCACCAGAATCCTCACACACACACACACACACACACACACACACACACACACACACACACACACACACATATATATATATATATATATATATATATATATATATATATATATTGTGTTATGTAGTAGTTAAAAGTATATTACTATGTTACGTTTTCTCATGTTATTTTCTGTTTCTCAAGCTAGAAACACTTTTTCAGCATAACTTTCGTGAGTTTAAGTTACAACATGTACTATGTTGTTAATCCATGTTTGTCTTCCTGGAGTGTGTTTATTTGGACTCCATACTCCAAATGGCCGATTTTCAGCGATTTCCGCCCACATTTATCACAACACTTCGCTTGCACTTTTCGCTTTGTGTTGTACGTTTGTGTCTTTACA
Source organism: Schistocerca americana (assembly GCF_021461395.2). Classification (NCBI taxonomy): domain Eukaryota; kingdom Metazoa; phylum Arthropoda; class Insecta; order Orthoptera; family Acrididae; genus Schistocerca; species Schistocerca americana. Next base: position 107,834,039 of record NC_060122.1, on the reverse strand, counting down.
GTGTGTAGCGTTAACAAATGTTGCTGCACGTTCATCTTTTGTCTTTTGTATGTGTTGCGTATGTGTGGTTTGATATCTGTTCATACGTCTTGTATGTGTTTCTGTGTTTTTTAATGCGTGAATGTGTTACTCTTTGTGTGTGTGTGTGTGTGTGTGTGTGTGTGTGTGTGTGTGTGTGTGTGTGAGAGAGAGAGAGAGAGAGAGAGAGAGAGTATTAACTGATTATTATGGGTATGTTTTATATTTCTGTTTGTTGTTGATTTCGTGACTGACATGACCAGTGACTTATCGCTTATACTGATTTAGTCATTGATTTCTTTCTTTCTCTTCGTTCATGAGTTTTCCTGGAATGTCAGGAGTTTTTTTGTTGCGATTGTTCACTCTAGTAACTTCCATATCCTGTTCCATGTTGTATGGTTCATGTCCATGTTGTTTCAGGTATTCAGCAAAGATAGAATGGTTGTTTTCATACTTCCAGTTTCTTACACGTTCCTGTTATCAACTTCTGGAATTTCTATTTATCACTCCCAGATATACTGATTCACTTTCTTCATATTGTAAATGTGATGTAACCGGTCCTTGGTATTTATCCGGTTTGCCCCTTATTGTTTGTAAATGTGACTGGAGTGTTTTTCCTGTTCCGTAAGCCATCTCTAATCTTTGTTTCTTCAGTATATTTGCTATTCTGTGTATTTATTTGTGTCTGTATGCTATAGATAATGATGATGCAAAAGGGGATAAGAGGTGTCTCATTAGTATTTTCGAAGAAATCGAGATTTATAACCACTTAAATAAATACCTATAAAAGATACCAAACGTAAGAACAAAGTTGAAAAACAGACTCCTCTTAGACGATTTCTATACAGCATTGAACGATTTGTAACTGGTTTTTTCCCTTGTTTTTGGAGAGGGGATATCGTTATCTTATTTTTATTGTGGACCTCCATGTCACAGATAGTATAGAACGTAAAAAAAAGAATACATTTAAAGCACCATGAAGGGAACTGTCACCTTAAAAATGTTGCGAGAGTTGCCATCGAAAAAATGGTGTGTTCTTGGAGAGAAAAAGATATAGCGTTTAGTAGGGAAGCAGGGTGTGGGAAGAAGTCTGGATGACTGATAGATTGTATCGATGGAGAAGAAGTGAGTGTTAGAGAGACAGAAACATAGGATTAGCTAGGGGTGATGGGACTGTCACGTGAAGGAGAAACTGAGTAGAGAAAGATTGGAAGGTAAGTGGAAAAAGAGCAGCGAAAACTGAGGAGAGAGAAGAAAGAGAGCCCCAGTGATGTGAGCTGTGTGGGGTTGCTACCGTGTGTAATGTCAGAAAGGCTTTCATTGCCCGAGAGAGTGAGACGCGTGAAATTTTGTTAGGAGAGAATGTTAGGCCAACAAAACTAAGAGTCCTACCTTCAAAAAATAATTGGAGTTCTGTAAACTGTTTTAATCTCTGAAGTAGGCCTCTGGTATGATTAATTTGAGTCTACCTGGATTCCTGTGTCGAGCATGTCTTGATGAAAAGAAAACCACCAAAATTTCGGACTTTTCCGTCTTTTTTCCATCTAAGCGTATGATCGAAACACCCAAAGTTACCAATAAATTATGCAACTACGGAGACGCTGTTTGATGAAATTTTCCTCTACTGAAGCCACGTCAGAGAACAGCTATTTTCACATTTTTCGAAAAAGGTCCTTTAGTCGCTCTGAAACGTGCAGCTTCTCAGAATTGTCCAATGTGACACGAAATTTTGTGGGAGAAGTGCTGTAAGGCAGTAGACTGTGAAATTTAAAAGAAGACATAGTTCCTATCTCTAACGTGTATGACATCTAAAACCACAATGCGATACAAGTACATCCCTAATAACGGTGAAACGATTTTTCACAGATTTGCGTTCCACAAAGGTCCAATGAAGAGCTTCAGGACTGTTTAACTACAAGCTGGCCCATGTCATGTATCTATGTCTGACGACACAGCTCTGCGAAAAGCACAAAAAAACTGCGTTTTACAAGTTGTTTGACGCCTTTGAAGATACAACTGACTTCGAAAGGTGGGAATTGGTTATAGATGGAGGATTTCTTTCGCGTAGAGTGGCATTGACTGCAAAAGAATTATTTTCTTCTGCAATTAAATAGTGTGTAGATTACATCAAGCGTTGTTACGGCAGGAAGGTCACGATTGTGTTGATGGACACCCTGATGTGACGAGTGACAGGAGCACGAAAGCAGTTGAGCAGAGCCACCAAAGTAGCTGCTCCTAGTGGCGCGTTTGAGGAAACAACATTAGTAAACATGGAAAATGATTTGTTTCTGGCGAACGAACAAAATAAACAGCGCCTCATTACCTTACGGACAGAACAACTCTAGGGTCACCATTTCGGTGTTCAACAAGCCACTGGGGACGCCGGTGCTCTGCTGGTAGCTACTGCTGTTTGCGTTACTCGGCGAACTGACTGCGTTGTTGTAGATAGAGAGGACACCGACCTTCATGTGATTCTGAAAGCTTCAGCCCCGCATTTTTTTCTGGTGAAGGCAGACAAAAGCAGACAAGGCGGTGCAGTCTACAACCTCCTACATTTGAACACTTTTAATTAACATTTTCGGAACAGTGATCAAAATTTTTTTTAAATTTCAGTCTCGATCACACCACGTATGCTTGAAGAACATAGGTTTTATGATCTCTTTGACGAAATTCTATGAACACGTATGTACTCTTTTGTTCAGAAAATCATAGGACCCAGTTCTATCCATGGCAGAAATGTACCTTAGAACAGTACATAAATATTTATATCACAATCTTAAACTTCCAACTAGAAATATTACGAAATATAACTCCATTTTTAATAAATCAGTTTTATGACATTTAAAAAAAATGTATGTAATATCATACCACTATGCAGCTGATCATTCCATTATTACATATATCTCCAATGCCAAATAATGTTAGTATAAGACAGACAGACTGAATCTAGCATAGGTGTATACTTGCAGTCAAGTCACAACTCACATATCGATATGATGCCACAATGCCAAAGACCTTCACAACATCGTTGACTTTGAAACCATTGTGGTAGTACCACCTTAGCCCACAGAGGGCACACTGAGTCTATATCGTCCGTACAGTTATTTTTAAAACTTTTCATTGACATTTTATACAATATTTAAGTAGTTCCATGGTTGTAAAGAAATATTTTATACGTAACTATTTTCATATTGTTATTGTACTTTGTTTTTTTTACGTTTTGACGATTATGTGAACCTGTTTTACACTGATTGGTTGACGTGAGGTAGAGGGAGAAGAGGTAGGCTGAGCATCTTCGTATTTAAGCGTATGCCCGTCACTTACTGGCACCAGTTGACACCACAGCAGCTGAGAAGAGTGATCCACCTACCATCTTCGAAGGTTGCCATGGATATAACAAGTCTTATTGTATTTTATCCTTATAACCATTTTGTTATATTTTATTGTCAATCTAGTAAGTTTTCTATTACTTTCTAAATTAAATTACGGGTCTAATGGTGGTCATGTGATATGACCGAAACCAATGTTCTTGAAGCATACGTGGTGTGATCAAGACAGAATTTTTGAAAGAAAAATTCCTAAATTTGAGGTCGTCTCGAGTATTGAAAGACAACTCTCTGTTCTTACACGCTGGGACACGATTTCGTCGTTTTTCGGCAAACGAAAACCGGCAATCCTCGAAGCAATGGAGACGAAAAACAATCTACAGAAAGCAGCAGAGATATTCAGCAATTTCAGTACTTTTCCTGATGAGACTAAGTTCATAACAGCGCTACTGAATCGCTACTGAATCTTTGGAAAACGATATCATTCACCTTCGCCTCTTTGCCTCTTACAGAAGCAGCTGCTTGGCAACGTTCCCTGAGGAGGTATCTGCAGGTGAAAGCTTGGAAAAAGAACCAACTAGATTCATTGCGACCGATGCGTAGGCTTCAGAATTCAACATCTTGTCAATTATAAGTACTAAAGTGGCTGCAAACGCAGGACTGTTGGAAACCATTTACTGCATTTACGGGACAGGGTGCTTGGCCGTTGTTCCTGCAGGGAAATCGACATTAAGTGTACCACCGTTTGAAAACAATGCAAAGGCCAACCCTGCACCAATGTTCCAACTGACATGTCTATTATTGAGGAGTGTGACACAGGTAATGACGTTTTTGTGGAGGGAAGAGCGATCCCAGCCAGGATATGAATACGGAAGAATGGGACGAATTAGACGTATTATTATTTGGACCCTCATCCTCTAAGCGTACAAAGTGGTAGTGGTGTACGATTAAGAAAACGGATAGTATAAAGCCAAACATTAATCTTTTACTCGAAGTGAAGCTACATATTTTAATTGTACACTCCTGGAAATGCAAAAAAGAACACATTGACACCGGTGTGTCAGACCTACCATACTTGCTCCGGACACTGCGAGAGGGCTGTACAAGCAATGATCACACGCACGGCACAGCGGACACACCAGGAACCGCGGTGTTGGCCGTCGAATGGCGCTAGCTGCGCAGCATTTGTGCACCGCCGCCGTCAGTGTCAGCCAGTATGCCGTGGCATACGGAGCTCCATCGCAGTCTTTAACACTGGTAGCATGCCGCGACAGCGTGGACGTGAACCGTATGTGCAGTTGACGGACTTTGAGCGAGGGCGTATAGTGGGCATGCGGGAGGCCGGGTGGACGTATCGCCGAATTGCTCAACACGTGGGGCGTGAGGTCTCCACAGTACATCGATGTTGTCGCCAGTGGTCGGCGGAAGGTGCACGTGCCCGTCGACCTGGGACCGGACCGCAGCGACGCACGGATGCACGCCAAGACCGTAGGATCCTACGCAGTGCCGTAGGGGACCGCACCGCCACTTCCCAGCAAATTAGGGACACTGTTGCTCCTGGGGTATCGGCGAGGACCATTCGCAACCGTCTCCATGAAGCTGGGCTACGGTCCCGCACACCGTTAGGCCGTCTTCCGCTCACGCCCCAACATCGTGCAGCCCGCCTCCAGTGGTGTCGCGACAGGCGTGAATGGAGGGACGAATGGAGACGTGTCGTCTTCAGCGATGAGAGTCGCTTCTGCCTTGGTGCCAATGATGGTCGTATGCGTGTTTGGCGCCGTGCAGGTGAGCGCCACAATCGGGACTGCATACGACCGAGGCACACAGGACCAACACCCGGCATCATGGTGTGGGGAGCGATCTCCTACACTGGCCGTACACCACTGGTGATCGTCGAGGGGACACTGAATAGTGCACGGTACATCCAAACCGTCATCGAACCCATCGTTCTACCATTCCTAGACCGGCAAGGGAACTTGCTGTTCCAACAGGACAATGCACATCCGCATGTATCCCGTGCCACCCAACGTGCTCTAGAAGGTGTAAGTCAACTACCCTGGCCAGCAAGATCTCCGGATCTGTCCCCCATTGAGCATGTTTGGGACTGGATGAAGCGTCGTCTCAAGCGGTCTGCACGTCCAGCACGAACGCTGGTCCAACTGAGGCGCCAGGTGGAAATGGCATGGCAAGCCGTTCCACAGGACTACATCCAGCATCTCTACGATCGTCTCCATGGGAGAATAGCAGCCTGAATTGCTGCGAAAGGTGGATATACACTGTACTAGTGCCGACATTGTGCATGCTCTGTTGCCTGTGTCTATGTGCCTGTGGTTCTGTCAGTGTGATCATGTGATGTATCTGACCCCAGGAATGTGTCAATAAAGTTTCCCCTTCCTGGGACAATGAATTCACGGTGTTCTTATTTCAATTTCCAGGAGTGTATTACTGTGATACAATTTTATAAAATCAAATCTGATTCAATTTACTGTTATTGAATTGTGATTCTTTATTCTTAATAAAGCAATAATAAACCTAACATATTTATTTTCAATAATACCCTATAAACCAATTCTTGGCCTTTATATAACATTATTATGGTCGTTTCACAGTTTTCAAAACTGTAATCACGATAATGCATAGGTTAGACAGTATGAAACAATAGAAAAAATAAGAAAGTGAATATTGGAAAAATTCATTGAATGGAAAGTAGAAGGTTGGTGTTGGTCGTTAATTATGTGATTCTCATTTAAATGAATAAAGACGCTATTTACTTACCAGCTATTTTTTTTATCTTTGTAACTTTTCTCCCATAGAATTTTCCGTCAAACTGACCATGTTCAGCTGTTCAGATGCTGCGATAAAAGAACGTTTATCGACAAGGTGTGAAAAGTTATCGTCTTTTCTGTAGGAAAAATTGATCAAATAGCCAAGCTCTGCTACTCGATCGATACAGAATTTAAGGCTCTATACATTTGGTAACTTTGCCTTTTTAGATTAAACGCCAAGTTCTGAAGGAATTTAAAAAGACCCAAATTCTGATGTTTTTTTCATCACGGCAAGATCTCCATTCAGAAATCGGAGCGAGTTCAGATTATCCGTGTGGGAGACTTGCTTGAGTGATTAATTTCCAAAATTACAGTAACTTTTGGAAGGCAACCCCCTTTTTGGACTTAATTTGCACAAGGATCCATGTGGGAGGAAGGTAAACGAATGCAGAAGTGAGGCACAGTGCATAACGTTTAAGGATTTGGAGGGACTGATAGAAGTGGAGTGGAATTACTTGCAACATTCGCAATGGAGAGGATGAATCGTAACAAGGATTTGTAGGTGTGGAGTATATGCAGGGCTGTCGTCCTAGAGTTTTGCCAGTGAGTTGTACTAATAATTGCAGTCCATTGTCGGCAGCCTGCTGGATGGTTAGTAGGCGAGATTTACATCCTAACTGCCGATCTTGGATTATTCCAAAACACTGTAGCACATTAAATGGCTCTGAGCACTATGGGACTTAACTGCTGACGTCATCAGTCCCCTAGACCTTAGAACTACTTAAACCTAACTAACCTAAGGACATCACACACATCCATGACCGAGGCAGTATTCGAACCTGCGACCGTAGCGGTCGCGCGGTTCCAGACTGTAGCGCCTCGAACCGCTCGGCCACTTCGGCCGGCTGTAGCACATTAGTTAACTGGGTAGGACGGTTGTTAATTGGTGAGGTGGAAATCGTGGAGGCGATTGTTGCGGGTGGAGTGTTCTATAATAATGCCTGGGTTTTGGTGCGGTTGATCTACAGGAGCCAATGGTGGGCAGGAGGTACATTGACTGGAATGGATTTGGAGGGATCGTCGGTATTTCTGGAGTACAGGATAGAGAACAAAGAAAGCACCAGCATACTGAAGGAGGTGGACTAGTGGAGTTGGTTTGGGCATGTCGGCACTGTGGAGGATATAAGAAGGGGAGAGAGGGCAGAGCCTTGAGGGATGTCTGCAGTGGGAGCGAAGGTACGAGAATTGGTATTCTTAATAGTGACGAACACTTGGCGACTGTAAAGTCACAATTTTATATCTACAATTTTATTACTGAAATGACTGACGTTTTGCGATGTATGTTGGTATCAAACACGCTATAATCTTGCAGAAAGATATGAACAACAATATTACCGCTGATTCATGTATAATATTTGTTGTTTTCTGGAATGTTAGTTATACTGACTAATGTTCTTCGGTCTCGTGCTCTCGTTAAGATTATCTTGAAACCGCTACAGCTCTATAGATATATTATACCAGAAACAAGTAAAAGAGCTCATCACAGCTGATTATTAGGTGAGACTCTAAATTGATTATTCTTCTACAGTTACATCATCACCTACGTTGACGTACATCTGGAGGAACGCTGAAACATGGCGAACAAACATGCAGTCACACGGCGATTCTTTACAGACTCAAGAACTTGCAGTTAAATAGTGTTACCAGCGCTTTAATGACATTATGTCACTAAACATTTTACGCAAACGAGTTTAGTTAACTGTACGTCACTTGAAACCAAAATCTCGTCCAAGTAACATTCCAGCACAACATAAAACACCACAACAAATTAAATAATACAGTGATTCGAGAGGAATTTTCAATAAGGTGGACAATGTTAGCTGGAACTGAGTAAGTCTGGAGTTTGAAAAGGAGACCTGAATGCTATACACGGCCATAGGCTTTCTCCAGGTCGACGGAGACAAAAATAGAGGATTTTTCGTTGCTTGGGTGGCGGGGTAGATGAGTGGGGTACAGGAGATGATTATCAGAGGTGAAGTTGAGACAAAAGCTACACTGGTGAACAGATAGTAGTTGGTGTTGGTTCAGATGTTCATGGGAGCATCGGGGGAGGATGGATTCATAGAACTTGCTAAACGCTGAGGTAAGACTGATGGGGTTTAGAAGAAAGCATCAGTAGGGGAGGTTCGAGCGGCTTGATGAAAAGTAGGATCCTCATTTAAAGCTTCACATGTCTCCAATCGTTTCTGAAGAAGAGAAATTTGTTAACATCCAGTATTGATTTAAGTGTCAGGAAGTCATTTCCGAAAGTATTCGTATGGAGTGTAGCCATGTATGGAAGTGAAACATGGACGATAAATAGTTTGGACAAGAAGAGAATAGAAGCTTTCGAAATGTGGTGCTACAGAAGAATGCTGAAGATTAGATGGGTAGATCACATAACTAATGAGGAAGTATTGAATAGGATTGGGGAGAAGAGAAGTTTGTGGCACAACTTGACGAGAAGAAGGGATCGGTTGGTAGGACATGTTCTGAGGCATCAAGGGATCACCAATTTAGTATTGGAGGGCAGCGTGGAGGGTAAAAATCGTAGAGGGGGACCAAGAGATGAATACACTAAGCAGATTCAGAAGTATGTAGGTTGCAGTAGGTACTGGGAGATGAAAAAGCTTGCACAGGATAGAGTAGCATGGAGAGCTGCATCAAACCAGTCTCAGGACTGAAGACCACAACATCAACAATGTCTCCAATGTATTTACGGTTTCTATAAAATAATTTCTGAAAGCAGGTTAGCAGCAGCAGAAATTTGTATCTTATTTTAATGAAAATAATTAGTCGTTATCGCAAATAACGCTTTATTTCAGTACTGGTGATCTGTTTGAGTCTTAGTAGACCGTCTTCAGACCAGAAGGTGAAACAGTTGGTGATCTTCATAGACAATGAGCAACTTTCCTCCCTTGTTAGACACAGATTTGACGCCTGAGATAGTAACCTACATCATACGAGTATGACGATAATATGAAATTTATATTTTAACGTTTTGGTGTGAAATACGCTCAACATACAGATTGTGTTCATAATTACTATGGTTGTGTGAAACTATTGTTAAGGGTGGCACCATATGTTGCTTCCTCAGTTTATATATGCTTACACTTTTTTACTGTGATCCAATGAGTATTTAAATCTTTATATACGTATACTTTTGATTTTGTTTTTTGTTCTTTTTTCTTGAAGCTGCTTAACTTGTGGTATTGTTTGCCAGTAGACAGTTTGATAATGCCCAAGAGGGTGAAATTAGCTACCGGAAAAATGATGAAATAAACCGGTTATTTCAAAAATAAAACAGCCTACGCAGAAGATGACTTCATTCACGAAATACTGAGAAGTCATAAAAGTAAAGTTTAAAGCTGCCTGGATACACCCGAATAAAGTTTCATCACAGTAGCTTTCGATTTTTTTTATTTTGAAAGTACTGAAGGCGCGATCTGTTTTACCTGCTAAAAAAAATAACCAGCAGTGTAGGTTGCATAAAATATTTATTCATTAAAGGCAACCGGTTTCGACAGACTTTGCTGTCATCTTCAGGTCTGTCACAAAGTAGATATACATGGAATATGTCTCCTATCATGAGTCAAAACGTAATATTTGAGACAAAAGTTTTAGTTCGTTATTGCAAAATCCGGAAGTGGAACTGTAGATTTACACGTCTTAAAAATATTTTCGTTGTAAAACGTGTTCGTTTTACGTTGAACCTCATGCATGTTGTCAAGTGGATAAAAATCAGCACATTATAAAAGGTTTGTGATAGGTAGGATGCTTCTTACTTAACAAAACAAACTACCCAGTAGCGCATCTTCTTACATAAGTTGGAAATGGTCTAAGTAGTGAAAATCCACTTTAAATGGCGTATAAGGTACAACTGCCAGGTAGTATTGAAAAGATAACATTTCTATAGCGTGTTACAGCCACTAGATAGCTCTTACACCGGAAACATGTAACACGCCGTAAATAACTCTCTTTTCATATTTAAGAACAGTAACGTTTACAAAACTGTACCTTGCTTATAAATTGAAACGCATTTTTAATTCTCACAATCCCATTTGCACGTTCTTATTGCTGCATGCATGACAGCAAAAGTAAGGTGTTTACTCTGCAGTAGCTTATTACCTGCTTGGGAGGATTTGTATATGCTTTGTGGTTTGCTGGTGTCTGCTGAAGCTATGCACCGTGACCTCTCCCCATGTGCGCCTGGTCTGAAGTGGTTAATTTAAATATGAGAATAATTATTTACGGTCAATTACATGTTTCCGATGTAAGCGCCTTATAGTGGCTGTATCACACTATATAAATATTATCTTTGCAGTTATACCTGACAGCTGTACGTTATACGCCGTTTAAAGTGGATTTTCACTGTTTAAGACTATGTCCAACTTATGTAAAAAGATGTGCTACGACGTGATGTGTTGTTATGTAACAAGCATCTTTGCACAAGATGCTTTATATTTTTAAATATCATACTTATGACAATCTTTTAATAATGTGCTGATTTTTATCCGTTTGACAACGTGACTTGAGGTTCAATGTAAAATGAACACGTTTTACAACAAAAAGATTTTTAAAGTATGTAAAGGTACAGTTTCACTTACGGTTTTTGTAATGCCACGATAAAACGTTTTTCTCAAATAGTACGTCTTTACTCATGTTATGCGACGTATTCCATGTATATACACTTTGTTATAGACCTGAAGATGACAGCAAGGTCTGTCGAAACCGGTTATCTTAAATAAACATTTTATGCGAATTATGCTGCTAATTTTTTTCTTAGCACAGTAGCTTTCATCACGCTGCCAGTACTGCTTCAGCATGCAGCAGACGAGATGTCTATTGAACTCAACATTGCCGATCAACTGTAAGCAAGAAAGTCTTTCGAACCGAACGTAGAGTAGGAATGCCTCTGGAGTCAGCATTGTGTTCTGTGCATGTTGTATTCGTAATAGCCGTGGTGAATTACTGTTATTGCTACAAATTCAGATGGAAATACGTGAAAGGAGAAGAATTAGATGCTGTTTGTTTGATCTAGCATATTCTGCTGCTTTGGTTGCATTTTTCAGGCTCTGAGCACTATGGAACTAAACACCTGAGGCCATCAGTCCACTAGAACTTAGAACTACTTAAACATAACTAACCTAAGGACATCACACACAACCATGCCCGAGGCAGGATTCGAATCTGCGACCGTAGTGGTCGCGCGGTTCCAGACTGTAGCTCCTAGAACCGCTCGACCACTCCAGCCGGCGCATTTTTCAGTGATGTATTAACTCTATTATATGTGCAAAATGTGTAGGACTGTTGAGCAGTGTCGTCGGCCATTTGCAGCAGTCGTTTATACTAGTGCACTCCGTTTGGTATTTACACACATAAAAAGCAATGAATATCCACTTCTTGATAGTGATGAAATTGAAAAGAGACTACATGGAAATTAGACCTTCCGTCCCCACTAGCCTCCCCATGAAAATATCTGACAGCTCATAGTTGCATTATTTACTGCAAGTTTTCTTGTTTTAAACTGCAATGTACTAACGAGTGCTATACAGTGTTTGTGAAATATTTCCTGAAACGATGGTTTGCGCAATAGGAAAGAAAAACTGTGTCTGTATGTGTGAGACGGTCGAAGGGGGAGAGGAGAGGTGAGAGGATGCAATTAACAACAACTCTTTACAGAACAGAAAACTGAAAGTAGATAAGAAGTTAAATATGTTCCGCTAGCAAGATCTGTGAACTAAATAAACGCTGTAAGGCATGAAATGTTGTACTGGGTGAAATCTCAGCATGTTTCTTAAATACATGTCCTGTATAATTCTCGTACACAACACATTATATATATATATATATATATATATATATATATATATATATATATATATATATATATATTTGTGAAACAAATCTCTTCTACTGCAAGCTCTTTGTTTTCCATATTTTGCGAAGTGGTAGTGATGTGTTGGCAGAAGAGCCAACACCGTGTAGCTAGAGGAGGCCGAAATGCACGCGTTTAAGCGCACGCAAACTGGCGTGAGGTCTGGAACAGGACAATGTAATTAATATAGCCAATAAGGTACGTTGCTGCTGGAATACTTAACTTTAATCCATAATTGGTGTACATCGCTTCGCTCTTGACGGTACATGTTTTACAATCTCAATATTAACTGGTAATGGCGCCTTGCTAGGTCGTAGCAAATGACGTAGCTGAAGGCTATGCTAACTATCGTCTCGGCAAATGAGAGCGTAGTTTGTCAGTGTAGCATCGCTAGAAAAGTCGGCTGTACAACTGGGGCGAGTGCTAGGACGTCTCTCTAGACCTGTCGTGTGGCGGCGCTCGGTCTGCAATCACTGACAGTGGCGACACGCGGGTCCGACGTATATTAATGGACCGCGGCCGATTTAAAGGCTACCACCTAGCAAGTGTGGTGTCTGGCGGTGACACCACAGGTAGTATGGATCAAAACAAGAAAAAAAGTCCAGTAAACATGTGCTGTAAAGTGCATACCTTAACAGCTATGAGCACCTGATTACCTTAGGTACTTTGGAACAACTCTTCTAATGAACAAGTGCTCATAACTGTTAAGGTATGCATTTTAGAGCACATGTTTACTGGACTTTTTTCTTGTTTTGGTCCATAATACCACTTCCCAAAATATCAAAAGCAAAGAGCTTGCAGTAGAACAGATTTATTTGAAAATATTGAAAATCAAGTATATCTTATAGTTCTTAAGCTACGCATCTTAGAACCCATGTTTGATACACCCTGTATATGTATGTATAGACGCAGACCTAGGCTGTGTATTACGCCATGTAAACGGTCAATATGAGATCAAAAGTCAAGTGACTGAATGCATTTCATGATAATTGATACAAAAATCAGACTAATAAAACAAAACACACAAGCAGTTCAACCATTTTAATACATGTTAATCTGCTATGGTAAAGTTTGCTTTCAGATTAACATGCCTGAAATTTTAATACTTAGGATGCCAGCTACCTCCTTCACCTGTGTCATATTGTCCATTTCCTGTGATACTGTTACATTGGTCTGACTCAAGAGATGGCACTGAAGGGCTAAAATATGTTGGCAAGGGACAATTGGACAAGAGTGCGATAGTGGACCCTCTGAGATCTTAGTTCTGGTGGCACAATGATGTGTAACGTAGCAGCTCGAGATATGTGTTAAACTAGAAGATGGAAAGTGATAATTATGTTGTTAGTTAGCAAAGCCAATGAATATGAATGCGAAATAAATGCCGTGGTAACACATTGACCTGTAGTATATGCTGGTATCTACATTTCCGCCATAATTAACGCACTTCTCGATGTAAAAATTATACCTTCAAGGTAAATTCAGAGAACTTATACAGTGGATAGCCTTACGACTAGTAATTTGCTGCATTTTGTCTATGATTATCGAACATAATTTACGAGAAATGCAAGGTGCGTCCATCACTTAGCTTTTACCGACAAATGTATTATGCAAACTCCCCGCTCTCCCCCCCCCCTCCCCCCTCGTCTCTCTCTCTCTCTCTCTCTCTCTCTCTCCCTCTCCCTCTCCCTCCCCCTCCCTCTCCCCCCTCGTCACACTCTCTCTCTCTCTCTCTCTCTCTCTCTCTCTCTCTCTCTCTCTCTCTCTCGTGTGTTTGTGTTTGTGTGTGTGTGTGTGTGTGTGTGTGTGCTCCTTCAGTTTGCTCTTCACAGCAAAGAGCAAAGTTTATTCCAGGTACTGTAACGAAGATTTCCTCTGACTCATAACAACAAAGCGCAATTTCAACGGTTAATTACATGTGCAATGATAACTATATTTAATTTGCACGTCATTAATACATCTATTTGTGTTTAAGTGTAAATGAAATTTAATGTATTCTGCAGATGTGCTGTAACATATAATGTAACTCTGATTTTATGCAATTTATATGTAAAGAACTTTGAGCGGGAACGTCGACGACTGAAGAATGACAAACGCCAGAGACGTCAACTCCTCCAGGTCCAGCCACGTCCTCCACCTTCCAATATTTGTAATTTCTGTGGTCGCGTGTTTCTTGCTAGGATTGCAGAAAAAAAGCAAGTTTGAAGAGGGGAAACAGGATTTGAGGTTGCCAATGAAAAAGAGGAGCCGCAGTAGGGGAAAGTTACAACAAAGAAGATAGCAAAATGGAAGATTTAAGACATCAAAATTTGTCGGTTGTTCGACATAGAAGAATAGAAGAATCGAAACAGCCAAAGGATGAGAAAGACCAGATGCCATCACAAAATACGAGTATACGGAGAATTCGCTGAGGCAGTGTATTGAACAATTATCAGCTTATTTTTTCAAAATTTTGAAAAACACAGCCCTCAGTCGCGAACACAATTAATTTGTGACGTAGGTTTCGGTGTCACAAGGACAAAATTTAAACTAAAAGTTATAGCATAACGTACCAAAAAATACGAAAGCTGGGGTCATATCTGACAGCGTCAGATAGTCAGCACTAAAATAAAATTCAACAGAGGTGCAAGCCACTAGCGGCTGCCATGTGTCCTCTGCTACAGTCAGCACAAAACTGAAACATCATGTGACTTGTGCGCCACGGCAACTTCAAGACAATACCGCCATCTGATGGCTAATTGGTAAAACAAGCTATTTTGTAAACATCTCTCGTAACTGCAGAGAGAAAAATGAATAAACACCTGAGCGGTGTACATGAAGTAATTACAATAGCGGGATACTGCATGATATAAAATACAACTAATGAATGCCTGGCTGTACTACAAAAATTCCAGAATAAATGCATAAAGAAGACATACACGAAATAATCCATTAAATGACATTACTGCTTGCTATAATAGATACGTTATAAAAACCAATTTTTTTTTAATTGACGTATACGAGCCGTAAAAAGTAGAAAGAAAAGGCATCTCTGAATCTGAAAGAAGTAGTTGGTACATCAAAGTGTTAGATGTCGTCAAGCAGCGGCTTTATACCACTGAAATAACTTCTCGCGCGCAACTGCACCTGCTCGTTTAGAAAAAGTCCGTCATTCGAAAGTAAATGCTTGAAAATTTCCAGCTCCTCCAAAATATCAAGTTTACGGCTTTTTTTTCCGTATGCAAAATTTCCAACTTCTGAACCCCTTTAGGAGAGTGCCCTGTGATTAACAGGTGAACTGCAAAAGAAGAATTGGGAGCACACGAACAGTTTTTCCTCAGAAAATGTTCTTTACAGCGAATTGAAAAGGCACGTCCTGTTTGACCAATATAATAGGCACCGCAAGTGTCACATGAAATCTTGTAGACACCAGAAGTCTGCAGAGGGCTAGTAGAGGACTTTAAATTATGGATGACATTTTTTCTCAAGTTGTTATTTATAGATAAAGCAATATTACATTGGTATTTAATCCGAAGCAGCCTTTGAATCTTGTATGACATTGGACCTAAAAATGGAGTTGAGAAGAATTTTTTCTCCGATTCTTCTGGGACGCTGATGAGAGAACCAAGTGTAGTACCTTTCTTGCCAGTCTTCTTTCTGAGGATATCATCTACCACCCGAGCTTCGTAACCATTACTGACGGCCACAGTTTTGTATTGACTGTAGCAGAGGACACATGGCAGCCCCTAGTGGCTAGCACCTCTGTTGCATTTTATTTTAATGCTGACTATCTGACGCTGTCAGGTATGACCGCAGCTTTCGTATTTTTTGGTACGTTATGCTGTAACTTTTAGTTTTAATTTTGTCCGAAGAAGGTGTTCCTTGTGACACCGGAGCTTAGGTCACAAATAATTGTGTTCGCGACTGAGGGAGGGGGAGAGAAGGGAGGAACGGGGGGGGGGGGGGGGGAGGAGAGAGAGAGAGAGAGAGAGAGAGAGAGAGAGAGAGAGAGACGAGGGGGGGGGGGGAGAGGGCTGGGAGTGTGCATGATACATTTTCAAAATTTTGTATTATACAACAGTTGCTGATTGACAGCCATGTTAAAACCCTTAAGTTTATTTTTTGTTGAAGAGAGACTGAACTACAGAGGTAATATTCAAAGAGTTATGAAATGTTAGTGTTTCACAATGTTTCATGTTTAGCGAATTTGAACTGTGAACACACTAGTATTGGGACAATCTGCGTTCTAACCCAAAATACTGTTATCCAAGATGGCAGCGATGACGTCATCCAAGATGACGACAATCAAGATGGCGGATTTTGGAGAGAATTTTGAATTTTGGTGGGAAAGTGCCACCCCCCCCCCCCCCTCGCCCAGAAAAATGGCACGAAGTTCGAATTCCAACATGATAATGCATCACACCTAAAAATTGGCGGGAAATAAGGACTTGTCTTTATTATTTAACCAATTTCAAGCAGATGTGTTCGCCGCTGGATCTGGACTGAAACTGGCTTAGTTCATATCAGTGCCAGCAGAGGGCGCTACTGTGACGGCAGTTCATGGCGCAAGCACCGTCATTCAAGATTGCTGCACCCGATGTATACACCAGGAACTCCAGAGCCCAACTGGCTTAGTTCATATCGCGGCCACCAGAGGAGGCTACCGCGACGTCGGTTGATGACACAAGATCGTTCGCTCTCTGTCGCCCCGCGCCACCGGCCCATGGCCGTCCGACCGCTTACGTCACACACCCTCGGCCGCCACCTCCATACACGCGCCGTACATAGTCTTCTGTAAATATGCTAACTAAACTCGCGCATCTAACCTATCAATTACCTAACTACTTAATTCCATTTCAATTTTAATTATATTCAATAAATCAATTTACAGTTTCAATATTCAATTATCAAATGAGAAGTTCCACATTTTCCCAATATCAGCGCGGTGTTCATTACCTAGCCACGTAGCACCCCCCCCCCCCCCGCCCCACCCCTAGAATGCTGCACTCTGCACTCCTATTGGCTGCTGCATTAGTCACGCAATTCGACTTCATAGAACCTAGAACTTGGAGTCCATTTCCACCAATGCCACACCCACCTGGACTTGGAATCGAAGTGTCCACAACGATCCCTGAGTGCATACTGCTCATCACACAGTCGCCCGTTGAAGAGACTTCCCTATCGCGAACGCGGTTTCTCAGTCCCCCAAATGCACCAATTTTGCTTACTGAGAAATCCACCAATTGCAAACGTACGACAACAACAAGGTGCGTGCGCATACGCATATTACGTCCCATCGTAACCCGCGGCGAACCGTGCAGTTTGAACGTCCTAACGCAAACCGTTCAGAAATTATGGCGATTTTATTTCACATAGTTCAATAATTGTCACCCTGTATTTCTGCTCAATGAAACTGGGAAGGACTGGAACGACTCGAAGGCAGTCAACACTTGTTGTTCTCCTTATTCTTGTCCTCTCTCTGTCTTGTTTTAACATATTGGACGAAGATACTCGTATGTAATCCCACCGTAGTACCAGGAGAAAATACTAGAAAACATGGGAGCTGCGTTTATCTGGGCTCTCGACTGTAACAGAAGGGAGATTAAAGAATGGGCGGTGATTGGGGCTGAGTACTAATCCAATCGATTAGAGCCAGCTCCGGCCGCCTCCGTCTCCGCCCGGAGCTCGTATCTGGCATCTCCATCAACGGAAAGCCAGCACTCCGAGTTTCGCAGGAAAGTGATTTAATTCCACGGAGATGCATCTGGAATGAGAGCGAGTATACCCGGGGGAAACAGCGCAGCCTTTGTCGCGGCTGCCGCTGGCGTGGAGAGAACGGAGGTGGGGCTGCAGAGGGAGGAGGGGAGCGAGGGAGGGAGTGGGGGTGGGAACAGAGTCCCGGCGGTGTTTTAAACGCGTTTCAGCGTCTCGCCGCGGTTTTTAGAACTCCGTGGCGAGTGCTTTACTCCTACAGGCTTCCCCCCGCGCGTCTCGGCTGGTAAAACGCGCTGCCGTCGACAGCCAAAGACCTGCTGGCGTGACCGACTCACAAACTTTCGCAGTGAGAAATAAAATTCTTTCATGGATTTTTCCAGCCTTTACTCACATAAATGGCACCATAAAGGGTTTGGCTTCGTGGAATGTCGTTGTCAAATAAGCTCTTTAAACCGGCCGCTGTGGTCGAGTGGTGCTAGGCGATTCAGTCCGGAGCCGCGCGCCTGCTACAGTCGCAGGTTCGAATCCTGCCCCGGGCATGGATGTGTGTGATGTCCTGAGGTTAGTTAGATTTAAGTAGTTCCAAGTCTAGGGGACTGATGACCTCAGATGTTAAGTTCCATAGTGCTTGGAGCCATTTGATCTCTTTAAAAATGTCAAAAACGTGATTAATAAAATAAATTTTCACAGCCTCGCTTCGGGGACCTATGTCATGTTCGAAACGTCATGTAAGATGCTGAAAACTGACTCATCAATGATTCTCACTTTTTGCACTATCACCCCGATTGGAGAGTTGACATGCTTGACACAGACATCACATCAAACATCACCTGTCAATGACTGGTCGGCAGATGATGTGTGAAGCGACTGCTGTGTTAAGCAGGAATCTACAGATACCAGTCTTTGAATGCTGGCCCCTGTTTTGATCGGAACCGTGGTTGGAATCTTGCTATGCATCGGTCAGGGGCCTGAAGATGACGTAGTGAATCGCCGGAACTAGTAGCAGAATAAAATGACAGTTTGTAAATAGTGTTTGATGTGAAATTCTGTAGTGAACAGCCGAGTCCCGCAACATCTCTGAAAAGGTGGACGTACAGAGAAAGAGAATCGGCTACCTTGAGACCATTTGCAACCTTTCAGGTATTTTATGTTCCGAACCAATAGTGGAATTTTTATGGATGACAATACGCCACATCACTGGTGCACAGTTGTTCGTAATTGCTCTGAAGAACGGTCTGGCCAGTTAGAGTGAATGACTTGGCCATCCTCATCGCCGACATGAATCCCATCAGACGGTTGTGGGACATAATCGAGTGGTGAGTTCGTGCACAAAATTCTCCGCCGGCAACACGGACAGACGGAACCATGACAAGTGGTTGGAGATGTTCGGTAGAGTATCTCCTAAATAAGATCCTGTCAGATGTCTCGCACAGAGGACGAACGACATCACAGTGGCCTTAGTGGCGAAATGAAAAACGCGTGCGTAAATGAAGGTATTAGCCTCCCCTTCTCGCAGGAAGAGGTAACTCTAAGAGTAGATAAACTTAAGAATAGAAACGTGCCACTCCCCGATTCGATATACACAGGAACACTGAAGAACGTCATTGGATTGATCACCCCATATTTGATTAACCTTTTTAATAAAGCCCTTCTACAAGGAAGAATCCCTGCACTCTGGAAAATGGCAAACGAAGTTATTATTAAAAAGTACGAAGATAGAGATCCAACAGACGCGAAATCGTACAGACCTATCTGTCTCCTGAACATACCTGCTAAGGTGCAGGAGAGGCTCCTGTGGTAGATTACAGGCGCATGGGCGTCTTCTTGGCTGAACACCGCGCCAATATGGATTTAGAGAACATGAATCGATAGATGACGCCATAAACCGCGCCTTACAGATTGGGGGGGGACACGAAAGAGAAATATGCAGTCGCTGCACTTTTTGATATTGTCGGGGCTTTTGATAATCTTTGGTTCCCATCACTGTTTGCTAGACTAAGGGAAATTCGAATACCTACCGCCCCGTAATCCAGCTTTATGGACTACTACAGGGGGAGAATTGTAGAATGGAGGGCAGCGACACAGAAGTTGGTTAAGAAATTAACCAAGGTCTGTCCACAGGGATCAACCTGCGGGCCCATGTTTTGGGATATAGCGATTGTGCCTCTGTTGGGGATCTTGGATAGGGACACACGTATGGAAGGTGTTGTCGCCTATGCGAACGATCTTTCGCTTGTAGTTTCTGCACGGTTCAGACTGGAATTAGAAAACAAATGTACACGAACATTACAGACGATCAATTACTTTTGTAATCAGAACAAACTGAAAATATCAGGAAAAAACCATTTACTTATCGCTTAAGGGAGTACTGCAGAGGAATCCAAGTATAAAACTGAATAACAGCAATATACAAATAAAACAGGTTACAAGATACTTCGGACATATCTAGATGACCGGCTCTCCTTCAGGGAACAAGTAAAATTGACTGTAGACAAAGCTGCTAAAATCATGCATAAACTTGCCAGATTAAATTCAGTACAGTTCCGATTACCATTACTGACGATGTATCATAAAGCATTATTTGAATTCATTTCATGCTTTGCTGCTAGTGCCTGGGCACATTGCCTATGTCTAGCGAGCAACAAAACAATAATCCGGAGAGGACAAAGAAGTGCGCTACGTAAGATGGCGGGAGCGTTTAGCACAACACCAGTGGAGGCCCTGTATGTCGTCTTAAGAACATGTCCAACAGGCCTAACTATACGTTATAGAGCTGTCTCATATTGGTTGAAATAAGGTGAACTAGAAAACGGTGTTCCAAATAAAAGAGGAAAACATACAAATCAAACAACATTTACACAAATGGAAAATAGACACCTGGCAAAGAGAATGGGAGATATCAGATAAAGGCCGTCGTGTCTTCTCTTTCTTTCCAAATATATCAGAGAGGCTAAAACTAAACCATGTGGATCCTAGTCGTGGCGACGTCCACTACTTGACAGGCATGGACCTTACCCAACATATCTGCACCGTATGGGACTAAGGCAAACCGAGATATGTACATGCGGCAGTCCAGGGAACATCTGAACATGTATTAAGGTGTAATTTACCTGACCACGCAAGACCTGCTGCGGGAGATGACGATGTCAGCGCGATTGTCCGTGATCCTGATAAATGGACTACTCTAAACAATGTGGCTGACGAAGTGTCGAGAACACTTCTTGAAATATATAAAAATCAACATCCTGCTGCCAGAACAAGAACACAGATAGAAACAATACCACAACACAACACATGGCAAGACGCAAGTTCCGGCGCAGACACGGACACTGGAACAGACGTAGACTAACACTGGTACCGACGCTGTAGAACGGCCAAATTCATTATCACAGCTTCATAACATTGTAACACTGATTTACACAAATCAATTGATATATAATGCAGGTTGCCCTCAGTCGGCTATCAACCTTGTCACTTGACTTGCTACATGTACTGTCTGTGTACCATTTTTATAAATTACTATTTATGTGTAATCATTCTGTACACATCAATATAAATATTACAAACCTAGTTAACAGTATATGAACCATGTGTATTTAGTTTCAATTAATTCAACTATATTTTGAAACATCGTATTCCATATCTTACCAACACTTGATGTCTGACAAATTAACAAGTTCCTTTTTAGTATATTCAAAACATTTAAGATATATTACTTACAGGGAATTTACATTACTTGCTCTAAAATGTAGTATTTTTAATACTTTTGCTGTTTTTAAATATTTGTATCTTTATTTAATGTTTTACACTGCAGGCCATTATTTTGTACACCAAGAAGAAATGCAGATGATAAACGATTATTCATTGGACAAATAGATTATACCAGAACTGACATGTGATTACATTTTCACCCAGTTTGGGTGCATACATCCTGAGGAATCAGTACCCAGAACGACCACCTCTGGCCGTAACAACGGCCTTGATATGCCTGGGCATTGAGTCAAACAGAGCTTGGATGGCGCGTACAGGTGCAGCTGCCCATGCAGCTTCAACACGATGCCACAGTTCATCGAGTAGTGACTGGCGTATTGTGACGAGCCAGTTGCTCGGCCACCATTGACCAGACGTTTTCAATTTGTGAGAGATCTGGAGAATGTGCTGTCCAGGGCAGCAGTCGAACATTTTCTGTGCCAGGAAGACCCGTACAGGACCTGCAACATGCGGTCGTGCAATATCCAGCTGAAATGTAGGGTTTCGCAGGGATCGAATGAAGGGTAGAGTCACAGGTCGTAACACATCTGAAATGTAACGTCCACTGTTCAAAGTTCCGTCAATGCGAACGAGAGGTGACCGAGACGTGTAACCAATGGCACCCCATCCCATCATCCCAGATGATACGGCAGTATGGGGATGACGAATACACGCTTCCAATGTGTGTTCACCGCGAGGTCACCAAACACGAATGCAACCATCATGATGCTGTAAACAGAACCTGGATTCATCCGAAAAAATGACGTTTTGGCATTCGTACACCCAGGTTCGTCGTTCAGTACACCATCGCAGGCGCTCCTGTTGTGATACAGCGTCAAGGGTAACCGCAGCCATGGTCTCCGAGCTGATAGTCCGTGCTGCTGCAAACGTCGTCGAACTGTTCGTGCAGATGGTTGTTGTCTTGCAAACGTCCCCATCTGTTGACTCAGGGATCGAGACGTGGCTGCACGATCCGTTACAGCCATGCGGATACGATACCTGTCATCTCGACTGCTGGTGATACGAGGCCGTTGGGATCCAGCACGGCGTTCCGTATTACGCTGCTGAACCCAATGATTCCATATTCTGCTAACATTCATTGGATCTCGACCAACGCGAGCAGCAATGTCGCGATACGCGATACCGCAATCGCGATAGGCTACAATCCGACGTTCATCAAAGTCGGAAACGTGTGGTACGCATTTGTCCTCCTTACACGAGGCATCACAACAACGGTTCACCAGGCAACGCCGGTCAACTGCTGTTTGTGTATGAGAAATCGGTTGGAAACTTTCCTCGTGTCAGCATGTTGTAGGTGTCGCCACCGGCGCCAACCTTGTGTGAATGCTCTGAAAAGCTTATCGTTTGCGTATCACGGCATCTTCTTTCTGTCGGTTAAATTACGCGTCTGTAGCACGTCATCTTCGTGGTGTAGCAATTGTAATGGCCAGTAGTGTGTAAGACAATGTTCGTATTTTGGTAAATCTGTCACTAACCATTGCTGAATTTGTAACGATATACTTCATTCACAATTTCATATAGAGAAATTTGGACATGTACAACTTACAGCTACATGAATATTCTTTTTTTTTTACATCTAGAATTGTATACGCTTGAATTTGGCTCAAGTTGGTTCTAATTATTTTTGAAATTTCATCTTTCATTTTTAATTATACCTTTATACTTTAATATATTTATATTGTTTTTATTAGTTATGTGGATTTCAAGCATCACTTACTGTATTAAATGGCATACAGACACACAGAGCCACAGCCACAGCAGGTCCGCCTCCTCGTGGTGGGGAATGGCAAAGGCATGGCGTGCTTGTCAAGCCAACCGAACTTGTGGGCAATCATGACGGCTAAGTGACCTATATGCTGTTTGACTTGTTACTTGTTTTAAGTGGCTCACGGCCCACGTTAGTAACCCAGGTAGCGGGCTACTCTGTAGTAGCTTTCGCAATTATGGACGGCTATAGGGGCAGCAAGGCTCAATATTTACCGCAGGGGACTCCCAGCTGCTTGTTTAGTCCATGCTACGGCGAGTTGCTGCAGTACACCAGGCATAACGAGATCCTACGCGACATTAGGAGGCATCGCACGACTTTTGTGACTTTAGTATATGTCCTAACAGGCCTGTCAACAATACTAAACGGGAATAACACTGCTGCAGTCTGACGGTCGTCCACCTCTCACAGAGAACTGCAACTGTAATCATTTACATATCCGTCAGTGGTGTGCACGTGTATGAAGTTATACTGCCGTCGGACCATGTCTTGTGGGTGCTTCCGCTTTTTTGTCAGACTTCCTGGAAGATTAAAACTGTGTGCCGGACCGAGACTCGAACTCGGGACCTTTGCCTTTCGCGGGCAAGTGCTCTATATCAGCGCACACTCCGCTGTAGAGTGAAAATTTCATTCTAGAAACATCCTCCAGGCTGTGGCTAAGCCATGTCTCCGCAATATCCTTTCTTCCAGGAGTGCTAGTTCTGCAAGTTTCGCAGGAGAGCTTCTGTGAAGTTTGGAAGGTAGGAGACGAGGTACTGGCTGAATTAAAGCTGTGAGGACGGGGCGTGAGTCGTGCTTGGGTAGCTCAGTTGGTAGAGCACTTGCATGCGAAAGGCAAAGGCCCCGAGTTCGAGTCTCGGTCCGGCACACAATTTCAATCTGCAGGAAGTTTCTTATCAGTGCACACTCCGCTGTAGAGTAAAAATTTCATTCTAGTGTGATAGAGATTGATATCTCTATGCTCCAAAGAGGGCGTGAACATATGTGCTGCGTTTGGACAGTGGGAACAAGCAGGTTACCAGCTATTATTGCCGGCAGAGTCCAAATGGCTTTGTGTTGGGAACAAGGACCGTAGTAAGGAGTCACTGCAGCAGGAGTCGAGTGTTACCTAGACTCCAGCTGTTGTCGTGCAGCGGCGAGATTAGTCGTGGCCTGGACGTGACTTGGGGGACAGACGGGGAGCTGACGCTGTCTACGGGACAGCAAGGCGAACACACGACGCGCGCGTCACGCAGCACATCTGCGTGGGTGATTAATGTCTGCCGCGCTCGTAATCTGCGCTCTATCTGCACACGGGGCAACAGCTGCCGCTACAGCTCGGACTGCTACTGTTGGCTTTGTTTCCCGCTGGATTCTGGGTAACACCAGCGGTGAGTGCAGCCCACAGGGGAACAATACGGCGTACGGTAACCGCCCGCAACGCTTCTGTGCGTGTGACTCTAGAAACTCTCCTCGCATACCTGCATTCGCGCCCTACGGTGTCTCAGACTGGTCTGTGAATACTTGTATACAGACAAAGGTGACCGCCGCGAATTTGAGTGTCGTTTGCTTATTGTAATGTTCCTTCTGCCACGCTCACCTCTTAGATGCTTAGATTTTTTTTCCTTTTTTATAGTCCTGCTGAATTGCTGCCATTCTTCTCTCTCCTTCTCCATTTTTCAGTCTACGATTTACTCAGAACACCATTAAATATCTCTTGCATTTACTTCAATGTTGAGCATCCCATGGAGTTCTATCTCTTCTCTGACTGTCTATCTTTTTATTCCTTTTTGGTGCTGTCTCAGAATTCCTACTCGTAGGTTTCTTATAAGTGGTAAGACAACCCAACCTAGAGTCCTTTGGGTCTAAAAACACTTTCTTTCGGTCTGTCAATGCTGATTGTTATCTTGAGATAAGCCGGCCGGGGCGGCCGAGCGGCTCTACGCGCTTCAGTCTGGAACCGTGCGACCGTTACGGTAGCAGGTTCGAATCCTGCCTCGGGCATAGCTGTGTGCGATGTCCTTAGGTTAGTTAGGTACAAGTAGTTCTAAGTTCTAGGGGACTGATGACCTCAGATGTTAAGTCCCATAGTGCTCAGAGCCATTTTCTTGAGATAATAAACTTCGGCAGACCTAAAAATACATTTCTTTTTAGAAATAACGATATAGTACAGCTCCCACCTGACAACTATGGTAAACTTCCTTTTTCTATTGTTTAGTTTGTCTTCTACTTTTCACACTTAATCTACCTATACACATTCCAGTATTCCATTTGAGTCTTAATCTAACTATACACTAAAACAATGTGTAACTATGAAAACTGTTCATTACGAAACGTCTTCTGAATCATTTATCTTTAGTTGGCTGGTTGATTTGTGGTGAGCGGACCCAACAACGAGGTCATTGGTCCCATAGGATTAGTGAAGTGTGAGGGAAAAAATAGGCCGTGCCCTTTCAAAGGAATCATCCCGGCATTTGCCTGAAGAGATTTAGGGAAATCACTGAAAACCTAAATCAGAATGGCTGAACGCGGGTGTGAACCATCGTCCTCCCAAATGCGAGTCCAGTGTCCTAACCATTGCGGTACCTCACTCGGTCCATTCATCTTTACGCGAGTTATAAGACGCTCTACGTAGAGATTTCGTCTGCTAGGAGTGAACCAGGCTTTAGGTGCATAGCGAATGTACATCTGCATACTGTACTTTGATGTGGCAGCTCAGTGACCGATCCTGGCTCAGCACGGTTGAGATTTGAACTAGCATGCCCAAGTGGACGGTAAGACGAAGCACACCACACATTTGTTTCCGGTGCCGCTGCAGCTGGATGCGTCACGCGCGCGCTGCCTTCATTTTTCACGGCTCTGATTGACAATTTCTCTAATGTTTGGTTTCGACAGTTTTTCCTTCACTGCAACAAAACGGAGTTTACAGTGGCGAGAACGCTGCTCCCAAGCGCACTTTGGAGCAGTATTCGCAGAATTTTCAGCTTTCATAGACTTCGTTCCGCGCTCTGAGATCAATATTGGCATTTAATTAATTATCTGTGAATGTAGCCCACCGTTAGTATCCCACTGACTTAATGTTATTACCGGGTTTAGAAATTATATGGAGCTTATTGTTTCTATTTTTGGTGCTTTGCTTTCTTGTAAAACACGTGGTCCGTTGAAGGACATACAGTATGCAATGTTGCTACCCATTCGATAAATAATAATTCAAAGTTATATTATATCCTTTTAACTCATTTTTCACCCTGATGCAACTTATATTTATTACTTTTCTCCTTGGTTGTTTCCATGTGATCATTTATTCTTATTTAAATCGATAGTTGATACGAGCACAATTTACTAAACATGTTCTTCCTTCAGAGGAATCTTTACTCAGATATGCTGCCGTCTGTTGCAATAGTTTTGATCTCTTTGGACGCATTTTACAACAAGTGTAAGGTAGGTCTGTGTTGCCGAGAACTTCGAGAATTCATTACGATCCTGGACATGTTGTCAGTGACCGTGTTTATCGTGAACGGGTGTTATATCATACAACGTGGCGTTTACGTCTCCAATGCACGAGTTCTCTCTAAGAGAGCGGATGCAAATACACTCGCAGATCGCAGTGCAAGCTTTGAGTGTGTTGATAATGATTTTAAATTTACTCAAGTACATTTTCATGGTCCCTTTACATTCACCGATCAACTATGGAAGCCCTTCCTATTCCTGAAATCATCGTCAACAGAAGTCAGACCGCGTTGTTAAAATTCATGGGTCAAAATTTCGTATCAAAAGGCAAATATTTTCAGGGTTGTTGTTGTGGTTTTCAGTCCTGAGACTGGTTTGATGCAGCTCTCCATGCAACTCTATCCTGTGC
Organism: Schistocerca americana; assembly: GCF_021461395.2. Classification (NCBI taxonomy): domain Eukaryota; kingdom Metazoa; phylum Arthropoda; class Insecta; order Orthoptera; family Acrididae; genus Schistocerca; species Schistocerca americana. Next base: position 107,806,948 of record NC_060122.1, on the reverse strand, counting down.
AAGCTTCTTCATCTCCTAGTACCTAATGCAGCCTACATCCTTCTGAATTTGCTTAGTGTATTCATCTCTTGGTCTCCCTCTATGATTTTTACGCTCCACCCTGCCCTCCAGTACTAAATTGATGATCCCTTGATGCCTCAGAACATGTCCTACCAACCGATCCCTTCTTCTAGTCAATTTGTGCCACAAACCCCTCTTCTCCCAATTCTATCCAATACTTCCTCATTAGTTACGTGATCTACCCATCTAATTTTCAGCATTCTTCTGTAGCACCACATTATGGAAGCTTCTATTCTCTTCTTGTCTAAACTATTTATCGTCCATGTTTCACTTCCATACATGGCTACATCCATACACATACGTTCAGAAACGACTTCCTGACACTTAAATCTATACTCGACGTTAACAATTTTCTCTTCTTCAGAAACGTTTTCCTTGCCATTGCCAGTCTACATTTTATATCCTCTCTACTTCGACCATCATCAGTTATTTTGCTCCCCAAATAGCAAAACTCCTTTACTACTTTAAGTGTCTCATTTCCTAATCTAATTCCCTCAGCATCACCCGACTTAATTGGACTACATTCCATTATCCTCGTTTTGCTTTTGTTGATGTTCATCTTATACCCTCCTTTGAGGACAGTGTCCATTCCGTTCAACTGCTCTTCCAAGTCCTTTGCCGTCTCCGACAGAATTACAATGTCATCGGCGAACCTCAAAGTTTTTATTTCTTCTCCATGGATTTAATACCTATTCCAAACTTGTCTTTTGTTTCCTTTACTGCTTGCTCAATATACAGATTGAATAACATCGGGGAGAGGCTACAAACCTGTCTGACTCCCTTCCCAACCACTGCTTCCCTTTCATGCCCCTCGACTCTTATAACTGCCATCTGGTTTCTGTACAAATTGTAAATAGCGTTTCGCTACCTTTATTTTACCCCTGCCACCTTTAGATTTTGAAAGAGAGTATATCAGTCAACATTGTCAAAAGCTTTCTCTAAGTCTACAAATGCTAGAAACGTAGGTTTGCCTTTCCTTAATCTTTCTTCTAAGATGGCATTTTCAGGGTATTTACAACGAAGTCATACTGGTTACGTACTCAGAATAAGTTCAAAGATGAGTCGAAGCCTTTCAACCGTTTATTGAAAAACTTGTAATAAGAAGTCACACTGCATTTGCCCAGAATGTACGTCTGACAAAGATAGAAAAGATTGTGAACCTGCGATTAATACGAAGGTCGGTTTGAGTACTTCAAACTTTCCTAGGCAGTGACCTCTTGGAAGTGGTTTGCACTTGGCATCCTCTGCCATTTGAGATATGCTAGACGTCACTTACCAGGGGAATACAGTTCAGCATTGGCTGCAAACCACTGGGCATCTCGGATAGTTTGCATCTACGGAAACCACCGCCAGTCACGAAAGAAGCGATAAAATACGGAGAAAAGCCTAAGCCCAACTTAGGCTGAAACGCTTTAGTCTGTAGTCTGAGCTTTACACCCTTAGCCATCGAACGAGACAACTATACAAACTGTGTAGTTTCACGTTACTGCAGGTGCCGTTTAAGATGTGCGTCTACAATATGCTTCGACAAATAGCAACGACAATGAAGACGATGTTATGTAATTCGCTTTATGGATTTGGATAAAAACTTTTATTAATGTACCTGTTTTGTAATTGTGGGGCCAGCTGTCTCCAAAATTTAACTATACATTAAGGAAAGTGACTTCCTTCACTAAGGCCGTATTAGAAATCAAAATCTCTACTTGGTTCCGGGATGAATATGGCAGCGAACTCACCGAATGTGACAACGCGCTTCATGGTTTGCAAACTACAATGTGCGTTCGCTGTCATTTTCATTTCGACGAAAGCTTGCGTGCCGAGTAATAGGTCCCAATAAATACAGCCTAACTGAAAAATACATCTTCATTCAATAAATTTGTGAATGTGGAGACCACTATGAAAAAGATATGTAACTAGACACACTGAATTCGAAGTAAAGTGACACGTTTGGTTCCTAACTGACAGAAAAGTTCGTGTCTATTTGTTTTAAATCAACGAACGTAGGTTGAATATTTTTACGGTTCCGAGTCTAAATATCTAAGAACATGTCTTTATTGTCCGTCTTTGTGTCTATCTGTCCGATTCTTAAAAACCCTTCTTCTCATGAATAAGCAGACTTATCAAGCTCAAATTTATGTCACATGCTAGGGGCTATGATGCCTTGGCCCTGTATAAGATTGAAGAGTCTACGTCAGTGCAACAACAAGATACGTCCATGTACATCACATATATTGATACTCGCAAACTCACTCATCGAAACCTGTAAGGTACTTCCACCGTTGATCCACAATGATGAAATTTGCCAAGAAGTAAGGTTTCACAGTACAAATAAAGGAAAAATCCGAAAACCCTTGACTTGTAAAAATGTCACACGAGAAAATATTGCTTTTATCATTTGTTATCTGATCAAGCTGAAATTGAAACAATCAGTAGTTCTCTATTAAGATTGACTGGGTCGCGATGGTACAAGTCAAACATTACGCTAGGAATGACTTCATTGTTCATACACTGAAGAGCCAAAGAAACTGGTACACTTGCCTAATATCGTGTAGAGCACACGTGAGCACGCAGAAGTGCCGCATAACGACGTGGCATGGACTGGACCAATGTCTGAAGTAGTTCTGGATGGAATTAAACCATGAATCCTGCGGGCTGTTCACAAATCCCAGGAGTATGAAGGGATGGAGATCTCTTCTGAACAGCATGTTGCAAGGCATCACAGATATACTCAACAATGTTCATGTCTCGGGAGTGTGGTGTCCAGCGGAAGTGTTTAAACTCTGAAGACTGTTCTTGGAGCTATTCCGAAGCAATTCTGGACGTCTGGGGTGTCACATTGTCCTGCTGGAATTGCCCAGCTCCGTCGGACACGAATGTATGCAGGTGATCAGGCAGGATGCTTACGTACGTGTCGCCTGTCAGAGTTGTATCTAGACGCATCTGGGATCCATCACTCCAACTGCACACGCCACACACCATTACAGAGACTCCACCAGCTTGAACAGTCCCCTGCTGACATGCAGGATCCACGGATTCATGAGGTTGTCTCCATACCCTTAGAAACTAGACTCGTCCGACCAGGCGACATCATTCCAGTCATCAACAGGCCAATGTCTGAGTTGACAGGTCCAGGCGAGGCGTAAAGCTTTGTGTCCTGCAGTCATCAAGGGTACACGAATGGACCTTTGGCTCCAATAGGACATATGGATGATGTTTCGTTGAATGGTTCGCACGCTGACTCTTGTTGATAGCTCAGCACTGAAACCTGCAGCAGTTTGTGTAAGGCTTGCACGTCTGTCACGTTGAACGATTTCTTCAGTCGTCGTTGGTCTCGTTCTTTCAGATTCTTTTTCCGGCCGCAGTGATGTCGGAGATTTGATGTTTTACTGGGTTCCTGATATTCACAATACACTCGTCATCGCTATCTCGGAGAAACTGTGTCCCATCGCTCTTGCGCCATCTATACCACCACATTCGAACTCACATAAATCACGATAACCTGTCATCATAGCAGCAGTAACCAATCTAACAACTGCTCCAGACACTTCTTGTCATATAAAGTCCTTGCCGACCGCAGGGCCGTGTTCTGCTCGTTTACGTATCTCTGTATTTGATTACGCATACCTATACCAGTTTCGTTGGCGTTTCGGAATTTATCACATCATCTGAGATCTAGGAGTGATTACAACACGTAGATAAAGGGTTCGCATACTACCTTGATATGCCACATCTACGTGCAGTAATCGCTATATCAGATGCTGGATAAATTCCGAAGCGATTCATATGAGCGATAAAGTCATTCCTTATCTGATAGTTGACTTTTACCATTGTGAACCAGTCAGCCTGAATGCAGAACTGCTGTTATTATTGAAATTAAAACATTCTCGAAAGTCTTGGAATCCTGGGACCTGTATCTTGACAGTATCGATGACGATAACAGGCAAAAATGGTTGAGATTTGCGATTCGCCGGCTGATCAACTGTCTGTACCCTTATACGTAATTAAGTTTGTACGAACCTATGAGTCCTACTCGCAAGTGGCCAGTTTTATTTGTTGAAATGACGACACCATAGAGACATCTGGTAGAAGCGTGTCTTCATAACAGACTCAGTTCTGCGAGAAAGAGGATCGACGAGCTTCTACAGAAACTCCATATTTTGTTGATGTCACTCATTGGTGATGAGATCTGGTAGCGCTACTACATTGCGGGAATGCTGACTGCTACGTTTCACCCGGTGTTGCAAATGGTCACTGGCATTTGCTATAGGGTTAATATCCTGTGATTTCGCAGGCCATTCGATTTGTAGTATGATGCCTGACGAGCCTTCGTCAAATCAGTTACGTGTGCGTGTAGTCCTGCGGAAACACGGCTGTTGTCATCCTGAAAAATTGGACTGCCGACAGCACGCTCATCACGCTGTTACACCCAACACAGGGCTGTCAGTGCTCCGTGCTCCCGACGCCTTACGTCACTGGGAGTCAGGCCAAATCGCGACTCATCAGACTGTAACACCCGCCTCCAGTCACGACCTTCCGAGTTTCTATGTTGTTTGCGTTTTTAACGGCGTGCAATTTTATTTGCCAGTATCAGCAATGCGCTTTGCAAACAATACATCTCCAAATGACTGTTACCCGCAGCTCCCTTCGCAATGTTTGTTAGGGAACTGTTTGAGATCGACCTGCATTCACTGACAACAGCAATTTCTCTCAGATTTGAAACCGATTGTCATCGAAAGGGTGTTTGACCTCGACTTCGGTCTCTATGGAATGGGATCTTTCCACGACCACTGTTCGTACGCTGTGAGTGGTGCAAAATTCTTAGTAGACACGTAGAACAGTTTGCGTTAATACATCAACGAATCGAGCCGTTTCATTCACGATGTTGTAACTCGCACGTTTAACACGTCCTCGCCGGCATGTACCACCGATGCCTAACTAGACCGTGTACCACCAGTGGCTCATGCTGCACTGTGCCATCGAGGGGCATGTATCACGCTCGACTCCACCAATTATGCTACTACCAAGACAATACCGTATTATATGTATTCCTAGATTGCGCTCTACGAAAACAAGTTCGTTGTTTCCGTACTCTAGGTAAATGTAGTAAATGTTAGGTTTACCAGCAGTATTGGTGGAATTAGTAGGGAAATAAAGATAAATCAACGTGTAAGAGAAAAACTTGGAACCAAAGCAGTTTCTTTTGATGCAAGTGTAGTTTTCATGTGGAATCATAAAAAATACATGTAGTGCTTCATCAATAACAAATCAAAAAGCTTAAATAAACAATATGCTGCACTGTGTGAAAAGTAAATGATTTACTTCAGTCTTATCCAGTAGCCTAGCACAGACTGAGTCCTTTTCCTGCCAATTTCCAGACGGGGGACGGGATGGGAGTGGAAGGGAGGCGATGTGGGAGAGCCAACAGCGCCCTCTGGTGGTGCTGTTGTGAAGTGGGTCAGCTGGTCTCCGAAATTCAAAGTGCACACACAAAATTTGATATCCCTGCCAATAAAATTGAATTTAATTACTATTAAAAACAGTCTTGGTCACGATTTATTTAACAAGGTGACCGATTTCGACCACTACTGTGGTCATCTTCAGACCATTGGGTAGCAACCTCTTTCTGTTGGAGAATCACTAGTGAGTCTCCAGCAAAAAGAGGTTCCTACTCAATGGTCTGAAGATGACCACAGTAGTGGTCGAAACCGGTCACCTTGTTAAATAAATCGTGATCAAGACTGTTTTTAATAGTAATTATAAGACATTGATCACTGCTGTTCCCGTAATGCATTCAAAAGTGAAAATTGAATTTCCCGCCATTTTTTAAATTTCCCGCCAAAATTTCAATTTCCCACCGTTTACAGGGATTGAGGGAGGAGAGTAGGGATGGGTAGGAAAGGGGAGGACAAGGGAGATGAGGGGAGGGCAAGGGAGATGAGGGGAGGGCAAGGGATGTGAGTTAAAATGGAGGGAGGGTGGCGACCTCAGAGAGAAGGCTAAATACCCACCCTTAGGTGGTACGATAAAAAAAAACCCTCACGAATGAAACATAAAACTAAATCTGCTGTTGAGGCACTGTCGCCCAACACCAAAGGTAGGGTGCTGGGAAGGTTAAAAGTCCGCCGCAGAGCAGCTAAAAGTGGGCAGTCTAGCAACATGTGGACGACAGTCATATGTGAGCCACAGTGACACTGATGTGGCTCTTCTGGACGGAGGATATAGCCATGTGCTAGCCACGTATGGCCAATGTGGAGCTAGAGAACCACAGAGTCCCTGCGAGAGGCTCACAAGGAGGTCTTCCATACATTTACGATCTCCTTAAGGGCATGCAGTTTGTTGTGCACACCGAGATTATGCCATTCCGTCTCTCAAAACTGAAACACCTTGCGGCGTAATGATGATCGCAGGTCAGTTACAGGGACGCCGATCACCAGAAATGATTTCTGTGTAGCCTGTTTGGCCAGCCTGTAAGCAAGTTCGTTTCCTGGGATTTTGACGTGGCCAGTGGTCCATACAAACAGCCGAGAACGACTAGACGTTTCAGGGCATAGATGGACTCCCGGATGGTTGCTACCAAAGGATGGCGGTGATGATGATGATGATGATGATGATGATGATGATGATGTTTGGTTTGTGAGGCGCTTAACTGCGCGGTTATCAGGGCCCGTACAAATTCCTAACCTTTGCTGAATCCAATCTCGCCACTTCCTTGAATGACGATGAAATGATGAGGACAACACAAACACCCAGTCATCTCGAGGCAGGTGAAAATCCCTGACCCTGCCATGAATCGAGCCTGGGACCACGTGCTCATAAAGCGAGAACACGACTGAGAGACCACGAGCTGTGGACAAGGTTGGCAGGGGTACCACTGGTCAATGGCTTGTAGGTTGCTCAAGGAGTTAGTACAGAGAAGAAACGGCATGAGTGGATGCAGTCAAGAGCATGAGAAATGGGCGCCAGGTCTGCAGTGAAAACACTGCAGCCATCTGGCAAGGAGTGCTGTTCAATATATCCTCCATGAACAGACGCAAAGCCAACGTGACCATCAGAAATCGAGCCGTCTGTGTAAACTACTTCATGGACCCAGTACAAGTCAAGAATCGTGAGGAAATGGCAGCGGAGAGCCACAGGGTTAACTGAGTCCTTCGTACCATGTGAAAGGTCCAGGCGAAGCTTTGGCCTAGGAGGTGTACGTGAATGGACCTCGAGTATAGGTGGTAAAGGCAAGGACTCCACTTCAGACAGAAGAGATCGGACACGAACCGCAATTGTAAGCCCGGACCTGGGCCTCCGATGCGGGAGATAAACCCCTGTGGATAGGAAAAGGAGACAGTCATTCTGATGCTCAGGAGAACTATGAATGTGTGCAACATAACTGGCGAGCAGTTGCGCACGCCTGATCTTCAACGGAGGGACTCTGGCCTCCACTAGGATGCTAGTCACTGGATTCGTCCTGAAAGCTTCTGTTGCCAGCCAAATGCCACAGTGCTGCACTGAGTCGAGTAAACGCAACGCTGAGAGCGCCACTGAACCATAAACCAGACTCCCATAGTCAAGGCGGGATTGAACAAGGATTCTGTAGAGCTGCAGCACTGTAGAGCGATCTGCACCCCAGTTGGTGCTGCTCAGGCATTGAGGTGCTACAAGCAATTCCGCTTCAGCTGAAGAAGATGAAGCCATGTCGATCCAGAGTTGAAAACCAGTCCTAAGAATCGCTACGTCTTCACTACAGTGAGTGGATCTTCGTTAAGCTAAAGTTCTGGTTCTGGACGAATGGTATGATGCCGAGACGAGTGCACGAGAGACGACGTCCCTTCTGAAAACTAGAAGTCGTGGGCTAGAGCCCATGATTGCACCTTGTGGATGGCTCCCTGTAAGCGCCAGTCGGCAACACCAATACTGGAGGAGCAGTACGAAATGCAGAAGTCGTCTGCATACAGAGAAGGTGAGACCAATGGCCCGACAGCTGCTGCTAGACCGTTAATGGCCACTAAAAACACACTCAATACAGAGCCCTGTGGGACCCCATTCTCCTGGTTGTGGGGGGAACTATGGGAGGCACAAACTTGGACACAGAAAGTGCGGAGAGATAGGAAATCTTGGATAAAAATCGGGAGTGGCCCCTGGAGACCCCAGTCATATAATGTGGCAAGGATATGATGTCGCCAGGTCGTGTCGTTAGCTTTTCGTAAATCAGAAAAGACGGCAACCAGGTGTTGGCGTGTGGAAAAGGTTGTTCAGATGTCAGACTCGAGGGAAACTAGATTGTCAATGGTAGAGTGACCCTGGCGGAAACCGCTCTGGCATGGAGCCAGTAGGCCATGTGACTCCAGGATCCAACACAACCGCCGACAGCTTACAAAGAACGTTGGTGAGGGTGATGAGCCGATAGCTATCCACATAAAGCGGATTTTTACCGGTTTTGAGCGCTGCAATAATGGTGCTGTCCTGCCATTGCGATGGAAAGACGCCATCGCAACAGATATAGTTGAAGATGACGAGCAGATGTCGCTTGTAGTCGGGCGAGAGATGTTTGATTACCTGAATGTGGATCCGAACTGGCCCAGGAGCTGTGTCGGGGCAATGTGCAAGGACGCTGAGGAGCTCCCACTCTGTAAAGGGAGCGTTATAGGGCTTTCCTTTCCACCCGCTGTTTGACGGTGCAAAATGCTGGGGGATAATTCTCTGACACGGAGACTCGAGCATAGAGCTCAGCAAAGTGCTCGGCAATTGCATTTGCGTCGGTAGATAACACGCCATTGATGTTAATGCCAGTAACACTTGTCGGGGTCTTGTACCCACAAACACGTCTGATCTTCGTCCAGACTTGGGAAGGTGACGTATGGAACCCAATGGTCGAGATGTACCTCTCCCAACACTCCTGTTTCCGTCTTTTTATAAGCTGACGAACGCTGGCACAAAGCCGTTTAAAAGCTATTAGGTGCTCTAGGGAAGGTTGAGAGCTCGCCAACGCTCTTTAATGGCCTCGGCGATTTCCGGCGATCACCAAGGTACTGACTTTCACTGGGGGAACCCTAAAGAACAAGGGATCGTTTTCCACCACAGAAACGATCGTTCCAGTGAGCCGCTCAACCACCACATCGATTGTGCCATGTGAGGGAGATTCAATGGTGACAGCAGATGTGAAAGATTCCCAGTCTGCCTTGTTTAAAGCCCATCTTGATAGACTTCTGGAGGAATGGAGTTGGGGGAATGACAGGAAGATGGGAAAGTGGTCACTACCACACAAGCCATTGTGGGCTATCCAGTGGACAGATGGGAGAAGACCTGGTCTGCAGAGGGATAAATCAATGACCTAGTAAATGCCATGAGCCACACTGAAATGTGTGGGGTCCCCAGTATTTAAGAAACAGAGATCGAGTTGAGACAGTAAAGTTTTGACATCTCTATCTCTGCCAGTAAGCACAGTGCCGCCCCACAAGGGGTTATGGGCGTTAAAATCTCCCAAAAGTAGGAAAGGTTCAGAGAGTTGATGAATCGGTGCAGCTAACGTGTTCAGGAGTCCTACACCATCTGGAGGTAGATATACATTGCAGACAGTCATTTCCTGTGTTGTCCTTATACCGACAGCCACAGCTTCAAGAGGCGTTTGAAGTGGCACATGTTCACTGCATACTGAGTTCAGGACACAGACACAAACTCCACCTGACATTCTATAGTCGCTACAGTTCTGTAATATCCCCTATAGCCACGAAGAGCAGCGGTCCACGTTTCCGGGAACCAGGTCTCCTGGAGGGCAACGCAAAAAGCAGGTGTAAAGCTTAACAGTTGCTGTAGTTCAGCCAGGTGGTGGAAAAAACCGCAGAAATTCCACTGGAGGATGATGTTATTGTGAGGCTGGGAAGGCATGAAGCATGCAAGGAGGCAGGTTACTCCTCAGAGTCACCTGCTGCTATCGACTGAGTATTTATATCCATTCCTATTGTGGATGAGGCATCAGTGAGATCCAGGTCCTCAGGGGACGCTGAGATCTCCACATCTGCAGGTGCACAATTTGTAACGAGTGGTGGTGTTGGGGCCACTGGAGGGTCGTTTTTCTTAGCAGACGTCTTTGTTTGCTTGTCTTCTTACTTCACTTTAGCGGCTTGCTGGGAGGACTTCTCTGAAGTAGCTTCAGGCACTGAGGAGGGCCGTGAAGCTCTTTGTCCAGCAGCTTTTGGATTCTTTAGCCTCTGGTGTGTGTGCTGTGGCATTAGTGGAGACCTTCCAAGAGAGGGTCCCAAGGGACCCCTTCTGCACGAGAGGAGTTGGAGGAGGCTGTTGTTTCTCTGGCTGGGGGGAGGGGACCAATGTCCCCTGCATCTGGGGGGGGGGGGGGCTTACTCCCGAAGCAGGTACTTTGGGACCGACAGAAGGAAATTTTCCTCCTACCACCAAGGGGGGTGGATGTATTCTGGAAGCCTGGAACCCTGGAGGGCCCACTGTTCGCGGCACAGTGTGTGGTACATCTGGTACTTGTGATGGCGATGGTAATGTAGCTGCAGCGTATGTGGATGTCAACCGAACTGGGTGTAACCGTTCTAATTTACATTTAGCCTCTTGGTAATTCAGTCGGTCCAGGATCTTGTACTCTATGATTTTTCGATACTTTTGGAGCACTGTGCAGTCTGGCAGGAAGGGGGAGTGCTGCTCTCCACAGCTGATACAAGTGGGAGGAGGTGCACAGAGAGTATCTGGATGCAGTCTCGAATTGTGGCATTGGAAGTGCAACGGGAAGACATGTGCCCGCACCACACGGGGGGGGGGGGGGGGGGAGTATGGTTTAACGTCACAGCGGTAAACCGTCACCTTGACGGGACTTTTCAGGCAATGAATCACCCTCAAAGGCCAAGGAGAAGGCACTGGTAGCAACCATGCTTTGGGGGCAAGGCCCCCCAGATGCAGGGGACATTGGTCCCCTCCCTCCAGCCAGATGAAATGAACACCCCGCCGTTCTAGATTGGCGCGGAGCTCGTCGACAGACTGCAAGAGGAGGTCGCGATGGAAAATAATCCCCTGGACCATGTTGAGGCTTTTATGGGGAGTGACGGGAACAGGAATATCACCCAGCCAGTCACAAGCGAGTAACGTCTGGGACTGGGCTGGGAATGCTGTTTGAATCAAGACTGCACCACTTCTCATCTTTGACAGGGCTGTCATTTCCCCAAACTTATCCTCAAGATGTTCAACAAAAAACTGAGGTTTCATAGGTAGAAACGAGTCCCCGTCCATTCTGCTACAGACTAAATACCCAGGCGAATAATGGCTCTCTTCTTTCTGTAGCCCTACGTTCCTTCCATGGTGTACCGAGGGAGGGGAACGAGTTAGGGTCATATCTGTCAGCACTGTACTTCACCTTGCTCTTCTTAGAGACTGCTGGCGCCGAACAATCACCAGCAAGTTATAACTTAGTCCACTTTATTGCGGGTCATCTGCCCTGATGCTAGGGGCTCTTCCCATGGGCGACACCCAGCCACAGCGAAGGCCACCTGGCATGATGGCCATTGCCGGGAGTCCTGATGCCCCAGGAAGACAGGCATACATGGGGAGTTTACTGCTCAGGGGGAGCACCAATGGTGGCTTTCAGAGTATGTATGTAGATGGAGAGATTACAGTACTCCCGTTACGCTCTGAAGTCGCCTAACCATTTCGCCCACTGATAGAGTACCTGCAATCTCCCATTTAAGAGACGCCATCCTGCAACCTCCCACATCAGCCGTGGATGCAGACAGGCCCGGAACACGGCTTGCAAGGCGAGTCACATAGGTGTGGAGCGCGCTGGCTGCCGAGGATGGTGGCGAGGGTGGCAGAGTGTGGTGGGAGGTGGGGGGGGGGGGGGGAGACGCCGCTTTCTGCGAGCCATCTGTAGGCCGATGCAGGGCGCGTCTGCCGAGCGCAACTTCTCAGGCGATAGCAAAGAGTTCTCTACTGGTGGCTCCCAGGTCGGAACCTTGGGGGAAAGAGTACGGAGGTGCTACACAGGAAACTAAAGGAAACTATTGCCTCTGCTGCGCCGTAGCTTACGTTGGCAAAGATCGCTGCTAAATCGCCTGTATCAGATAAAACAAATACGATAATTCCATCCAAAGTGACTTTCTGATATTGCGAATATTCAAAGTTTCTTTTCAGGGGAAAAACATTGTTGTCTTGGCTCCTGTAAGGTAAACATCTGATAGGGAAATTTACGCGAACAGCTTTTTTCCTGCTGTGCTTGTGGCATGAGATGCACATACACATGGAAGGAAAAACAGAACAAGAAATGAGAGAAGAAAGGAAGGATGAAAAAAAAGAAATAAAGAAATGGAGAGAGAGGCAAAGAGAAAATCATCTCCATCAACAAAGACAGAGAAAGCGTTATTCGATCTTCATAGCAAAAGTGCTTGTTTGACTCCTAAACTAAACTTCTTCTTAAAAGATAATATTCGGGATACTGTCTGAAACAAAGGAAAAATGGTTTTGGAAACTGGCCTGTAGAAACAATAAAAACTTTACAGCGAACTCAAATTTGATAAAATATTTGTTGCTACACTTTCTACACAACTGATGAAAGGCAATCCTCTCTGTTCGTTCAAGCGTGAAAAACGATAATGGTGCTAAGAATTTGCTGAAAATACACGGACAGTGTGTACGCCTCGGTAAGTGTACTCATTCGGACAACATTGCTGATCTGATCGGTTTCTTTAAGTCAAGGAATTTGACCCATGAAACTAAAAATGATTTTATTTTTCAAAAATCGGCAGTCATCAACTCGGTCACGCAGCCAGGTTAAGAGTTATGTGGAAGCCTTGGTCACTACTTGGGACCAAACCTTACACACCGGTCTCAGTAACTGCTCTAACGTACTTCATTTACAATTGCATTTACGATCGCGCATAGTTACGGTAAATTTAAAAACCACTTTCATTTCCGAAGAGGGCTTCCAAACTGCGTCTTTCGCTCCACGGAGAGTGTCATAACTAACTCACCAAATACTCGACAATAGCTGGAGGGTTTTCAGTCCAAACATTGCAGAAAGAATAATGATTCCAGATGAAGCGACCGAGAAACGAAGTAACATTGAACCCATAAAAGTTTCACACACTATCAGTACTGCAAATAAAAACAGTTTCCAATGGTCTTTGATTGCAAAATGTTTTTGTGTGGAAGATTTGATTTCTGCAGAGGGGGCTTTTATGATTACGTAGGTGAAGAACTGAACGAAGCGAAAGGAATTAATGGTCTCCGGCGGCGTGTGGTGCGATGCCCGGTCGTTGTTGACGGCATCTCCCGTTTCTGGCAACTAACCTAAGGACATCACACACATCCATGCCCGAGGCAGGATTCGAAGCTGCGACAGTAGCGGTCGCGCGGTTCCAGACTGTAGCGCCTAGAACCACTCGCCCACTCCGGCCGGCTGTGGGCGACCCTTTGCCAATTGGTCCTCATACCGGCTACGTCACGAATCAAAGGCAAAGACGACGTATCCTGCTACAAGGGAAGACGTAACAATACAGGTTGTTTCAGAAGTGAAATTCAATATTGAGGGATATGACAGGAATGATCATTCAAAACAAAAAAGACATGTCACCATGGGCTCTAAAACACGTACCTTAAGAGCTGTGAGCAATTCTTGATCTTCTGTGCTGTCAAACAAATCTCTTCTAGTGCAAGTTCTTTGCTTTCCATCTTTTCGGTGCTGGTAGTACAGTCCAAAACAAGAAAAAAAAAGTCCGGTAAACATGTGCTCTAAGCCGGCCAGTGTGGCAGAGCCGTACTGGGCGCTACCGTCTGGAACCGCGCGACCGCTATGGCCGCAGGTTTGAATCCTGCCTTGGGCATGGATGTGTGTGATGTCCTTAGGTTAGTTAGGTTTAAGTAGTTTTAAGTTCTAGGGGACTGGTGACCTCAGCAGTTAAGTCCCATAGTGCACAGAGCCATGTGCCCTAAAATTCATTCCTTAAGAGCTATAAGCACTTGTTCATCTTTGCTACTTTGAAACATAACTCTTCTAATGATCAAGCGCTCGTAACTTTTAAGGTAAGCGTTTTAGAGCACGTGTTTGCTGGACATTTTTTTCTCTCATTTTGCTCCATACCACCACTTCCAAAAATATGGAAAGCAAAGAACTTGCAGTAGAAGAGATTTGTTTCACAGGACAGAAGATCAAGAATTACTCATAGCTCTTAAGGTATGGACTTCAGAGCTCGTGTTTACTTGACATTTTTGTTTTGAATGATCATTCCTGTCATATCTCTGAATAGTAACTACCACTTCTGAAACACCCTGTATATGTTTTAGGGGTGCCTAGGTTTCGTTGACGCAGTGTATTCGAGAGGAGAAGAAATTTCATACTGCTCATAGGCATGCTCAGCAGCCATAATTTAGATTTGGAAAATATAACAGTGGAATATGAAAACTTATTATACTGAAGTAATGGTCATGTATGAGTAAAGGTTCATACACACTTTGTACAAACTGCACACCATAGAGGGGTTGGACAAAAATATCGACACATCGCGGGAATTGCATGCCTGAACATACACTACTGGCCATTAAAATTGCTGCACCAAGAAGAAATGCAGATAATAAACGAGTATTCATTGGACAAATATATTATACGAGAACTGACATGTGATTACATTTTCACGCAATTTGGGTGCATAGATCCTGAGAAATCAGTACCCAGAACAACAACTTCTGGCCGTAATAACGACCTTGATACGCTTGGGCATTGAGTCAAACAGAGCTTGGATGGTGTGTACAGGTACAGCTGCCAATGCAGCATCAACACGATACCATACTTCATCAAGAGTAGTGACTGGCGTATTGTGACGACCCACATGCAGAGTCACCATTGACCAGACGTTTTCAGTTGGTGAGACATCTGGAGAATGTGCTGGCCAGGGCAACAGTCGAACATTTTCTGTATCCAGGAAGGCCCGTACAGAACGTGCAACATGCGGTCGTGCATTATCCTGCTGAAATACAGGGTTTCGCAGGGATCGAATGAAGGGTAGAGCCACGGGTCGTAACACATCTCAAATGTAACGTCCACTGTGCAAAGTGCCGTCAATGCGAACAAGAGGTGACCGAGACGTGTAACCAATGGCACCCCATACCGTCACGCCGGGTGATACGCCAGTATGGCGATGACGAATACACGCTTCAAATGTGCGTTCACCGCGATATCGCCAATCACGGATGCGACCATTGTGTTGGTGTAAACACAACCTGGATTCATCTGAAAAAATGACGTTTTGCCATTCGTGGACCCAGGTTCGTCGTTGAGTGTACCATTGCAGGCGCTCCTGTCTGTGATGCTGCGTCACGGCTCAGCGCAGCCATGGTCTCCGAGCCGATAGTCCATGCTGCTGCAAACGTCGTCGAACTGTTCGTGCAGATGGTTGTTGTCTTTCAAACGTTCCTATCTGTTGACTCAGGGATCGAGACGTGGCTGCACGATCCGTTACAGCCATGCGTATAAGATGCCTGTCATCTCGACTGCTAGTGATACGAGGACGTTAGGATCCAGCACGGAGTTCCGTATTACCCTACTGAACCCACCGATTCCATATTCTGCTAACATTCATTGGATCTCGACCAACTCGAGCAGCAATGTCGCGATTCGATAAACCGCAATCGCGATAGGCTACAATCCGACCTTTAACAGAGTCGGAAACGTGATGGTACGCATTTCTCCTCCTTACACGAGGCATCACAACAACGTTTCACCAGGCAACGCCGGTCAACTGTTGTTTGTGTTGGAAACTTTCCGTATGTCAGCACGTTGAAGGTGTCGCCACCGGCGCCAACCTTGTGTGAATGCTCTGAAAAGCTAATCATTTGCATATCACAGCATCTTCTTGCTGTTTCGCGTCTGTAGCACGTCATCTTCGTGGTGTAGCAATTTTAATGACCAGTAGTTTAGATTCAGATGCTAGCGACGATACACTGTTGTATTCCTTCATCTACATCAACATAGGTACTCCGCAAGCCACCTTATGGTGCGTGGCGGAGTGTACCCTGTACCACTACTTGTTATTTCCCCTCCAGTTCCATTCCGAAACAGAGCGAGAGAAAAACGACTGTCTGTATGCCTCCATATGAGACCTATTTTATCGTATGTTATCTTCGTGGTACTTATGCGCAGTGTATGTTGGCGGCAGTTGAATAGTTCGGCACTCAGCTTCTAATGCCGGTTCTGTAAATTTTCTCGATAGTGGTTTTGAAAAGAAAGTCGTCTTCTCTCCAGGGATTCCCATTTGAGTTCTCGAAGCATCCCCCTAACACCTAGGTGTTGTTCGGACCTACCGGTAACAAATCTAGGAAGCCGCCTCTAAATTGCTTAGATGTCCTCCTCCAATGCGATCTTTTGACCACGTACAGTACCTGTGCAGTGTCCTCAGTACGCTGTGAGTGTCAGTCCTGCTCAGAACAGTGTTACGTGTAGCTGAGAGTGCATTATATCGGACAAAAATGAAGTCTAACGTGGGCAGATTGTTTGTGCTGGTATGGTGGTTGATTCCGTAACCAAGAAAGCTGAAGTGTTTGTTGTTTCAAGAAGCACCGTATCCCTTGCTTGAGAGATCTGGAGAACGCGCTAGCAACAACAACCGCTCTACCAGGAACGTTTTATCGTGCGTTATCTTGTTGAAAGATAATGTCATGGATACCTCATAGATAGTCGCAGTTACCGACCATAGCACACCATAAATGTAATAGTTCATGTCAAAAATTATCGACTATGTGAAGCGGGTATGATTGTGTTGTGCACCCAATGCCTTCACTTACCCTGCGACAGGTAACAGACCTGTATGATGATAACGTTTGGGAACTCGCAACACTCTATCCTCTCGGAGCCTCTGTAGAGGGTCGAATGATGAGAGCGATTAAGTTAAAGGTGAAAGTTTTACAGTAGTGAAGTTAGTTAAAATGTGAAGGAATACAGGGAGCCAGACGACGTATGTGTGTTACAGTCTGTTGCGCAGTTCAATGTTATGATTTTTTTTCTCTTGTGTCATCAGTCTTCTGACTGGTTTCATGCGGTCCGCCACGAAACCCTCTCCTGGTCCAACCTCTTCATTTCAGAGTAGCGCTTGTAACCTACGTTCTCAATATCTGCTGGATCTATTGCAATCTCTGTCTTCCTCTACAGTTTTTGTCCTCGATAGCTCCCTATAATACCATGGAAGTCATTCCCTGGTGTGCTTACAGATGTTCTATTAGCCTGTCTCTTCTCCATGCAAGTGTTTTCCACACATTACTTTCCTCTCCGATTCTGCGCAGAATCTCCTCATTCCTTACCTTATCAGTCCACCTGACTTTCAACGTTCTTCTGTAGCACCACATCTCAAATGCTTCAATTCTCTTCTGGTCTTGTTTTCCTACAGCCCATGTTTGACTACCATACGAGGGGCGTTTGAAAAGTCCATGCAAAGTCAGAGAGATGGCACCACCGGTGCGTATCGAGGTCATGTTTAGTTAGTAGCATCTTTGGAAAGAACGCACACCAAGCTTCAGCCATATTGGCCTATTTCTTTGTGTTTGGCATTGGCGTGAACCAAGGAAGTCGAGTGATTGTCAAAAAATGGATGAAAAAGAATTTCGTGTGGTGATTAAACATTATGAAAAGCAAAACGGCTTAGGAGACTAAAGAAAAGGTTGATAAACATTATGGTGACTCTGAACCTTCGATTAGAACAGTTTATAAGTGTTTTCAAAATTCTCGGAGTGGCCACAAGGCCACAAGTGATGATGAACGTTCTGGACGCCCTGTGGAAGTTACGACTCCAGAAATCATTGATAAAATCCAAGATATGGCGATGGATGACAGAAGAGTTAAGGTGCGTGAGATTGCTAGTGCTGTGGGCATCTCGAATGAATGGGTACATAATATTTTGCATAAACATTTGGACATGAGAAAGCTATCCGCAAGATGGGTTCCGCGATTGCTCACGCTTACCCAAACCGGAATCGTGTGAAGTGTTGCAAGGATGGTTTGCAGCTATTCGGGAAGAATCCGCAGGACTTTAAGCGTCGTTTCGTCACTGTGGATGAAACATGGATACATTACTATACTCCTGAGACCAAAAAACAACCTAAACAATGGGTTACCTAGGCAGAATATGCACCATAAAAGGCGAAGACCATTCCTTCGGCCGGAAAGGTTATGACGACTGACTTTTGGTATTCGCAAGGGATAATACTCATCGACTATCTGGAAAAGTATAAAAATATTACAGGTGCATATTATTCATCGTTACTGGACAGCAAAAAAGTCCTTTTCCAACACGACAATGCACCAGCACACACCTCAGCAGTTGTGGTCGCAAAATTAATGGAAATATGAGTCCAACTCTATTCTCCAGATTTGGATCCCTCGGACTACAATTTGTTCCCCAATTTGAAGAAATAGCTGGTGAGACAAAGATTTTATTCAAACGAGGAGGTGATTGCAGCAACTAATAGCTATTTTGCAGACTTGGACAATGCCTATTATTCGGAATGGATCAACAAATTAGAACAGCGTTGGAGGAAGTGTATAAGTCTAAAAGGAGACTATGTCGAAAAATGAAAAAGGCTTACCCCAAACACGTAAGTAGTTTTGACTTTTGCACGGGCTTTTCAAACGACCCTCGTACAATGCTGTGCTCCAAACGTACATCGTCAGAAATTTCGTCCTCTAATATTTGATACTAGTAGACTTCTCTTGAGCAGGAATGCCCTTTTTGTCACTGCTAGTCGTGTTTTGATGTCCTCCTTGTTCTGTCCATCACTGGTTATTTTGCTGCCAAGGTACGTGAATCCATAAAGTTGATCTACATCTTGACCATCAGTCCTGACATTAAGTTCCTCGCTGTTTCCATTTCTGGTACTTCTCACTACTTTTGTCTTTCTTCGATTTACTCTCAATCTATATTTTGTACACATTAGACTGTTCATTCCATTCAACAGATCATGTAATTCTTCTTCACTTTCACTCAGGATAGCAATGTCAGCGAATCGTATCACTGATACCCTTTCACCTTGAATTTTAATTCCGCTCCTGAACCTTTCTTTTATTTCCCTCATTGATTCTTCAGTGGACAGCCTGAAGAGTAGGGGTCAAAGACTACATCCCTCTCTTACAAGCTTTTCAATCCGAGCACTTCGTTCTTGGTCGTCCACTCTTATTGTTCCCTCTTGGCTGCTGTACGTAGTATATTGTGTATTACCCGTCTCTCCCTATAGCTTCCCCTTATTTTTCTCAGAATTTCGAACATTTTGCACCATTGTACATTGTCCAACGCTTTTTCATAGTCTACAAATCCTATAAACGTGTCTTGATTTTTCTTTAGTCAGGCTTCCCTAATCAGCCGCAGTGTCAGAATTGCCTCTCTGGAGCCTTTTCATTTGCTAAAGCCAAATTGATCATCATCTAACACTTTCTCAATTTCCTTTTCGATTCTTCTGTATATTATTCTTGTCAGCAACTTGGATGCAACCGCTGTTAAGCTGATTCTGCGATAATTATCGTATTTGTCAGCTCTTGCAGTCTTTGGAATTGTGTGCATTATATTTTTCTGACAGTCAGATGGTACGTCGCCAGACTCATATTCTACACACCACCGTGGATAATCATTTTGTTTTCACTTCCCTCAAAGATTTTAGACATTCTGATAGAATTTTATCTATCCCTTCTGCCTTATTCGATCTTAAGTCCTCCAAAGCTCTCTTCGATACTAGTATACTGTGGCCTAATTGGGTCGTCGGAACGCGGAGTTAAGCAACACGAAGGAGAACACTTTATGACTGGCCAGCTCACCGCTCGCCTAGGTGTCAACATCCAGGGTGGTAATCGTGTCAGTTACGTCAGCCGAGCAACACAAAAATATTCCACCGATCTACTCGGGAAGGAATGGCAAAAAGCGGTATTTAAAGAAACGGCACCCATCTCGTGAACTTCGTCCGTCTTGAGGCACAGCAGGGACGCAGAGCCAGTGTCACTTAGTGCCGCCAGCAGTTCGAAGTCGTTACTGCTATGGCAGTCACCGCCGTAATGCAGGTAGTCGCCTACGACGAGCTAGAGTGAAGCCTCCACCGTAACTATCATCGGACACTGCCGAAGGGCAGACGCTTGTCACGGGAGTCGCTCGGGTTGCGTTGTGGAAACGCACTGTCACCATCGTTCTGGGACTCAGCTTCCACAAACGCCATATGGAGGGCCAGAGCCAGGGACCCTGGTCCACCGATGGCAGACAGCCGCAGTTGGGAATGGTCATCACGCTGTCACGCTGCCACGCCCCCCCAGTCGCTAGCACAACAGAGGCCCACGTCGCGTGATTCCAGCCGCCGCAGTGCGACCCAGGAAGACCGGAGCGCAACAGATTCCAGTTAACGCTAGCGGGCGCGCGCGAGAGCTGCCTCCGGCCCCCTTCCACGCCGCCAACAATATTTCGAGCAGAAGCAAACCTCGCCTGGAGCACCCACAACAAACGCATTGCAATTGATCAATAAATGATGTTATTCTGTCATCAGGAGCCATCTGTCGACACACCTCCACCATCCTCTTCCTCACGCCCAGCGGAGAACCCAAGTTCAAATCTGGCGACGAGCTGTGGAGTCCCGTGCCTGTTAACAGACCTCGTTTACACTGGCGTGGGCGTTTACACCTCCACACGCAGGTACGTCCATCGAGGTAATGCATGCAGGAAGTGAACTGACAATGTGGTGACATTCGTGTGCCGAATGTTGTCTGTCGTTGGACAGCTCTATCTGTTGCCATGTCAAGTGGAGCATCAACAATAGTCGCCATGGTTACAGTGCCTGGCACTGCTAGATCTCATCATGCTGTCTAAGTGGATGCGCCCCCCTCACTGCGAATCAGCCCATTGGTTGACTCAATATGCGGGACATGTCTGCACGGTCCTCCATGGCTGTAAGAACAGTTTGTCTGTCCTCTCACGCACAGGTCTCTTGGGACCGCTGATACGCCGCATGGAGCTGATGCTTGCCTTCCTGAACCCATCGATTCAGTATTCAGATGAAACTCGTCGGATTCCAGACCAATAGAACAATGTGAATTGGTCTGGAAAGATGATATGGTGGCACCCCTATGCCAAAGGTCGTCGTCGGTTGTGCCACCTTTAAAGCACAATTTGTTGCCATGTCAAGCTTAGCAGCAACAGTGATCGCAATGTTGATGGCCCATGGCATTCCTGGCGTCAATTTACTGTTGCCTCGATACCTGTCTCATTGTAAATGTCTACTCCCTTACTCAAAGTCGTGTGAAGTTAGCACCCCTTTTTCCAGAAATATACATTTTTTTCACAGTTCTTGATAGATGTAGCATAGTTCTAGAGTTCTTTGTACAAAATTTCAATAGTTCTGCAGAATTTAGCGACCAAAACAACAATACTCGAAAAAATTTTCGTATCGAAAATGTTCTTTGGCAGTTTCCGCAAAATGTAAATAAGTACAAGAGTTCTGAGCACAGTTCTGAACAGAGCTCCAAGAGTTCTTTCGAAAATCCAAGTAACATTTTTTGGTGCAGCTAATAGTTTACGAGATAACTGCATTTTAATGAGAAAATCTTTTCACTTACTGTGAAGTTGGCACCCTTTTTTTCAGAAATACATATTTTTTTCAGAGTTCTTGATAGATATGGCATAGTTCTAGAGTTCTTTGTACAAAATTTCAATAGTTCTGCAGAATTTAGCGAAGAAAACAACAATATTCGAAAAATTTTTCGTATCGAAAATTTTTTGTCAATTTTCGCAAAAATTAAACTTGTACAACAGTTCTGAGGACAGTTCTGAACAGAACCCCAAGAGCTCTATCGAAAATCCCAACAACATTTTTCTATGGCGATAATGGTTTGAGATAAATTGATTTAATATGGGACACACTTTCTTTACGGAAAATATAAATATATTCGTACAACAGTTCTGATGACAGTTCTGGACACCACGTGAAGAGTTCTATCGAAAATCCTAGTGAGATTTTTTTGTGCAGGTAATAGTTTAAGAGGTAATTGCAACTTAATTAAGAATTCCATAAGAGCTCCTACTGTGAAGCTGGCACCCTTTTTTTCAGAAATATATATTTTTTTCAGAGCTCTTGATAGATAAGTCATAGTTCTAGAGTTCTCTGTACAAAATTTCAATATTCAGCAGAATTTTGTGACGAAAACAACAATACTCGAAAAAAATTTTCGTATCGAAAATGTTCTTTGGCTGTTTCCGCAAAATGTAAATAAGTACAAGAGTTCTGAGCACAGTTCTGAACAGAGCTCCAAGAGTTCTTTCGAAAATCCAAGTAACATTTTTTTGTGCAGCTAATGGTTTACGAGATAATTGCATTTTAATGAGAAAATCTTTTCACTTACTTTGAAGTTGGCACCCTTTTTTCAGAAATATATATTTTTTTCAGAGTTATTGATAGATATGGCATAGTTCTAGAGTTCTTTGTACAAAATTTCAATAGTTCTGCAAAATTTAGCGACGAAAACAATATTCGAAAAAATTTTCGTATCGAAAACATTCTTCGTCAATTTTCGCAAATTGTAAATAAGTACAACAGTTCTGAGCACAGTTCTGAACAGAACTCCAAGAGTTTTATCGAAAACCCAAGTAACATTTTTTTGTGCAGCTAATAGCTTACGAGATAATTGCAATTTAAGAAGAAGATCTTTTCACTTACTGTGAAGTTGGCACCCTTTTTTTCACAAATGTATACTTTTTTCAGATTTTTTGATAGATATGCCATAGTTCTAGAGTTCTTTGTACAAAATTTCAAGAGTTCTGCAGAATTTGGCGAGGATAACAATATTCGAAAAAATTTTCGTATCGAAAACATACTTCGTCAATTTTCGCAAATTGTAAATAAGTACAACAGTTCGGAGCACAGTTCTGAACAGAACTCCAAGAGTTCTATCGAAAACCCAAGTAACATTTTTTTGTGCAGCTAACAGCTTACGAGATAATTGCAATTTAAAAAGAAAATCTTTTCACTTACTGTGAAGTTGGCACCCTTTTTTTCAGAAATGTATATTTCTTTCACAGTTCTTGACAGGTATGCCATAGTTCTAGAGTTCTTTGTATAAAATTTGAATAGTTCTGCAGAATTTAACGAAGAAAACAACAATACTCGAAAAAAATTTCGTATAGCAAACATTGGTTATTAATTCTCGCAAAAAGTAAAATCGGACAACAGTTCTGAGGGCAGTTCTGAAAAGAACCCCAATAGTTCTATCGAATATCCTAATTACAATTTTTTGTGCAGCTAACACGTTACGAGATAATTGAAATTTAAGGAGGGAACCTCTTCACTTACTGTGAAGTTGGAATCCTTTTCTTCAGAAATATATATTTTTTCAGAGTTCTTGATAGAAATGTCATAGTTCTATAGTTATTTGTACAAAATTTGAATAGTCCTGCAGAATTTAGCGAAAAAAACAACAATACTCGAAAAATTTTTCGTATCGAATACATTCTTTGTCAATTTTCGCAAAAAGTAAATTCGTACAACAGTTCTGAACAGAACACCAAGAGCTCTATCGAAAATCCTAATAATATCTTTTTGTGGCGATGATATTTCATACGGTAACTGCTTTGATGTTAGACCCACTTTCTCCACAGAAAAAGTAAATTCGTTCAACAGTTTTGATGAACAGTTCTGGTTAACACCTCAAGACTTCTATCGATAATCATAATAACACTTTTTGTGGTTATAATAGTTTGTATGGTAATTGATTAATTGTGGGGCACACTTACTCAAAAAAAAAAAAATTATGTCTGTTCGTATGCTCTGATGCCAGCTCTGGATAGCATTGTAAGAGTTCTATCGAAAATACTAGTAACATATTCTGTGCAGGTAATTGTTTACGTAGTAACTGCCTTTATTAAGGAATGCTTATGAGCATTTCCCGTGAAGTTTGAACCCCTTTTACGATAAATACAATTTTTTTTCACAGTTCTTGATATATATGCAATACTTCTAGATTTCCCTGCTCAAAACACGAATGTTCTACAGAATTTCGCTAAGAAAACAATAACTCGGCAAAATTTTGGCATGGTAAAAAATTATTTGTCAGTTTGGAAAAAATAAATTTGTATAACAGTTCTGTTGGCAGTTCTGGATAGCACCGGAAGAGTTGCATTGAAAATGATAAGAACATTTTTGTGGCGATAATAGTTTATACAATATTTGTTTTAATCTGATACTCACTTTATCTAATATAGCAAAATTCGTAGAATAGTTCTGATGACAGTTCTGAATATCACCCACAGAGTTCTACCAAAAACTATAATAACATTATTTGTGACGATGACATTATATGAGATAATTAATGTGGGACTCACTTTTGTCATGTAAAAGTAATAAATTCGTACAAAAGATCTGATGGCATTTCTTAATACGACCCTAAGAGTTCTACCGACAACTGTAATAACATTTTTTGTGGGGATAACAGTTAATGAGATAATAGCATTTTCGAGAGACCCACTTGGTCTATATTATAATAAATTGGCACAACCCTTTTGCTGACAGTTCTGGATAACACAGAAAGAGTTCTTTTAAAAACCCTCATAACATTTTTATGGTGCCAGTAGATTATGAAATAGATTGTGTGTTCACTCTGCAGTGGGTGTGCGCCGATGTGAAACTTACTGGCAGATAAAAACTGTGTGCCGGACCGGGTCTCTAACCCCAGGCTGTGACGAAAGAATATCGTCACAATATCCTTTCGTCCAAGAGTGCTTCTGCAATTTTCGTAGGACAACTTCTACGAAATTGGGAACGCAAGAGATGAGGTATTGCTGGAAGTACAGCTATGAGGACGATCGTAAATTCTCACTTTTATTTTGGAAAACCGAAAATCGAAAACCCAGATGTATATTCTACTAAATACAAAAAGTCTAAATGTTCAGCACTATACAAATGCCAGTACACCTTCTTAAGACTGACTGTAGTAACTGTAGGTGGAAGCGTGGGATGATTCAAGGAGAGAAGGCTCGTCAGTGCAAAACAAACAGATGGCTGAGCGAGCAGATACATTCACACGCGCCACTAACCAGATGGTGTCACACCTGTCGAGAATCGCACCAGAGGTACAATGAGCTGTGGTGGAGTGCTGTTGGCGTGGTTACTATGCAACTTACTTGATGGGCATCAATACACCGTTATATTAATGTACAATACTTGAAAAACAATGTCATTCACACACTCCGAGTTCCTTATCACTCAGTACTAGACTAAATTACCGGCCTAGTGATAAGCAGCCTATGTACCTCACCGACTACACATCTTCGTGTTATAAGAAAAAAAGAGAAAAATACCAAGGGAAACTAAATATGTATCCGGATAAACCGGAAATCCGGATTACTGAGGACCAAATAAACGAGGTTCTTATTTACAAATTTCAAACTTCTTATTAACTTTAATACTGTATCCCCTCAACATTATAACACCTCTATCAGTCATGCATTGAATTAGGATTTAAACATACTACTTAGTTCGTTTGTACGATATATTCAGTAAATATACTTACATTTCTATACATTGTAAAGACTTTTAACTCTCGCTGTAGTGTAACTCATGAAACTTCCACACTTCCTTTCTAACTAGAACAAATGTTCGCAACAATATTAACGACAGCAATTTCAAATTTATTCGTTACACACAGCACATGTTTTTACGTATCCTAGCGGCTGGTGATGTTGCCACATAACTTTCATCCATGAGGGTCCTGGGCATATTTTTAGCTGTTAGTGGGTCCTGGATGTCATGAGAGCTCAAAACAATTACTGTTTTACGTAATAAAATTCATCTGGTTCTTCCTGATTCTAAAAATATACACTTCATGTGTGCCTTTCAATGTTGTATGATTCAGTATCGACGCTAATGCTCTCTTGATGAGATATGAGCCGATTGCTCGTTTTTATCCACTGTGCCCTTTCGAATTTCATTTCAGCGATTAATTTATTTGTTTATCAACGTAGTAAGTAGTACAAAGCTAGTCCAGAATGTAAACTGCACTTAAATTCTGTTTGAACTGTTTAATAGTCAGTGTCCGCTGTCTGAACGTCAAATTTCAGATTAATACACTGCGCCTGGTTGCGTTATTTTATAGGAATATTATTATTGTAAGTGGGAAGTACTAGATAATGTTGAAGAAATCCAAAGCATATTGTTCGAAGAGCATAATATTATTCGAAATTTACCTGTACCAATAGGTGCAGCCAAAGCAGCATTTGTGATGCTGTAATTACCTCATAGATAACGATATTTGTCTATTGTAGTTTTGTATTCCAATCAGAATTTTGAGAGCATCAAAGCCTCAGAGGGGTAAAATCAATAGATGATATTGAATTGAAAGCCTTCATCAGTCTCTTGTTTTTAATTGTTGTTAACAAAAGTAACAGATAAAGCCTGGAAGATCTGTGTGGAACTGTTGGTGATGGCATTGAAAAATTTCACCTTCCAAATGAACATAAAACGTTTCAAATTTATTCTGGAGAGCCTTAGATTTTACAGTCGCGCTATTCGTGATGAAAGGAGACAATTAGACAAGCTAACAGCTATTCGGGAAATATTTACTGTGTTTGTACGCAACTACCACAAATCTTACATCCTTCGAGAAAATGTTACAGTAGACAAGAAGCTGGAAGGATTCTGTGGAAGGTACAGTTTTTGCCAATATGTGTCAATCAAAACAAACGAGTATGGATTCTTAAGTGTGGATTCTTAAGTATTTTACCTGTACAATTTGGAAATATACGCTGTGTTGCAACCAGAAGGATTTACCAACTGAGCAATAAACATTTTGATGTTGTTCTGTGACTGTGTAAACCTATATATCAGTCAGGTCGAAATGTGAAAGCGGACAACTGGTTTACTAGTACTGGAATGATAATAGAGCTATGAAGGGAGAATTTTTCTTTTGTTGGCATGATGAAGAAAGACAAGCGTGGAGATTTCTCTAGAGTTTGCTATGAGTAAAAGAAGGGCTGCCCACATTTCCTTTTTTGGCTTCCACAAGACTGAACTCTAGTTTCCTCCGTACCTAAAAAGGGGAAGTGAGTGATCCAGGCATCACGTTTGCATGAAGATAATTCGATAGATGCTGACATTGTAGATAAACGGAAGCCATCAACCGTAAATTTTAAAATAGCGTTAAGTGTGGTATTTTCACAGCGGATAAGCCGAATGCTTTGTACAACGCTGCAAGAAATGTGCGCCGCTGGTCAATGGTTGTATTTTTGTAATGATCAGTACAGTTGGAATCTATGCACAAGTGATTTATTGTGGCAACAGTAAGAACTGTATCAGAAGGAAAGGGTTCCTGAATCTGCTTTGTTATACAATGTTGTTTTCTTCGCTAAATTCTGCATAACTATTGAAATTTTGTACAGAGAACTCTATGACTATGACTTATCTATCAAGAACTCTGAAAAATATATATATTTCTGAAAAAAAGGGTGCAGCTTCACAGTAGGAGCTCTTATGGGGTTCTTAATTAAGTTGCAATTACCTCTTAAACTATTACCTGCACTAAAAAATTCTACTAGGAATTTCGATAGAACTCTTCACGTGGTGTCCAGAACTGTCATCAGAACTGTTGTACGAATATATTTATATTTTCTGTAGAGAAAGTGTGTCCCACATTCAATCAATTTATCACAAACTGTTATCGCCATAGAAAAATGTTATTAGGATTTTCGATAGAACTCTTGGAGTTCTGTTCAGAACTGTGCTCAGAACTGTTGTACTTATTTACAATTTGCAAAAATTGACTAAGAATGTTTTCGATACGAAAATTTTTTCGAACATTGTTTTCGTCGCTAAATTCTGCAGAACTATTGAAATTTTGTACAAAGAACTCTAGAAATATGCCATATCTATCAAGAAATCTGAAAAAAGTATACATTTCTGAAAAAAAGGATGCCAACTTCACAGTAAGTGAAAAGATTTTCTCTTAAATTGCAATTATCTCGTAAGCTATTAGCTGCACAAAAAAATGTTACTTGGATTTTCGAAAGAACTCTTGGAGCTGTGTTCAGAACTGTGCTCAGAACTCTTGTACTTATTTACATTTTGCGGAAATTGTCAGAGAATGTTTTCGATACGAAAATTTTTTCGAGTATTGTTGTTTTCTTCGTTACATTTTGCAGAACTATTGTAATTTTGTATAAAGAACTCTAGAACTATGGCACATCTAACAAGAACTGTGAAAAAAATGTATATTTCTCGAAAAAGGGGTGCTAACTTCACACGACTCTTACTCAAGGCGTGTGACGTGCCTGCACAATCTTCC
The DNA here is from genome assembly GCF_021461395.2 of Schistocerca americana. NCBI lineage: Eukaryota > Metazoa > Arthropoda > Insecta > Orthoptera > Acrididae > Schistocerca > Schistocerca americana. Next base: position 107,778,612 of record NC_060122.1, on the reverse strand, counting down.
ATGATCGAACGAACAGTTTGTCTGGACTCCCAGGCACCAGTCACCTGGGGGCGCTGAGATCATGCATGGCGCTGAATGTGGCCCTTCTGAATCCATCGATTCAATATTCGAATGACACACTTGGGAACCCAGACCAACAGAAGGAGAAATATCGCTGAACGACAAACCGGTGAAGAATTTCGATAGGTGCTCTGCAGACGTCTCTCCCGCTCTACGCGAGATAGACATCTCTCAGAAGCCAGCAATGAAATGTTCTTCCTGATCGAGAAGCCGAATGCATTATTTTTCCTTGTGTACAGAATGTATATGATGTTACCGCTACCAATTTTGTGAGATTGCATGGAAATGACAATCATTAGCACATCTACGAAAGTAGTACATCTACATCTACACGATTACTCAGCAGGTCACAATTAAATGCCTGGGAGAGGGTTCCTCGAACCACCTAGAAGCTATTTCTCTACGGTTCCGCCCTCGAACAGCGCGCGGGAAAGACGAACTCTTAAATCTTTCTGTGCGAGATCTGACTTTTATTAATTTATTATGATGATCATTTTTCCCTACGTACGAGGCCTGTTCAGAAAGTAAGCTCCGATTGATTGCCAAATTGAAACCACAGAAATGTTTTACTTGTAACAATTAGCTACACCTTTCAGCTACTTCTCTACGTAGTCGCCGTTCTGACTTAGACTTTTGTCATAGCGTTGTACCAACTTTTCAATAGCCTCATCATAGAAGGCAGCCGCCAGTGCTTTCCGCCAATTCTCCACGCTGGCCTACACCTCGTTGTCTGTGTCAAAATGTTGTCTTCAAAGACAGCGGTTCATGTGACCAGAGATGAAACTCAGGGGGAGACAATTGCGGACTGTATTGTGGGTAATCTAACATTTCCATTTGAAAACGATGCAGGAGCATCTTCATTGCCCTTGCAGAATGCGGCTGAGAATCGTCGTGAAGACGAAACAGCACGACAGTTATGTAATGTTAGCTGCATAGCTTCAGGCGAAATTTCTCACCAGGCCCTCGTACTTGGCGGCAGACACTATTTTCTAGACATCTTTACGCACTCACTGCGAGCTCAGAAATGAGAAGAGCGACGTGATGCTAACTGCGGTTATACTAGAGACACTACCCAACACATCTGTGCAAAGCTTTATCGGATTTTCATAGTCGTTTCCATTTCGCGACCGATCGGAGCTTACTTTCTGAACGCCCCTCGTAGATGGGCACTAAAAATTTTCACACTCTGAGGAGAAATTTGGTGATCATAATTTCATTAGAAGGTTCTGCTGCAGCGAAAAACCCTTTTTTTCAGTGACTACCACACCAATTCGTATATTATATCCGTAGTGCTCTCTCTCCTGCACTTCTTTGAACTTTTTCGATGACTCCCGCCAGTCCTGCGGATTCTACAGCACACACCAGCACTCCAGAAGATGGCAGACAAGAACAATGCAAGCAGTCTCTTTAGTAAACCTGTTAAATTTTCTAAGCGTTCTGCCAATAAATCGCAGTCTTCGGTTTGCTTTCGCCACAACATTACCTATGTGTTCGTTCCAATCTAAATTATTCTTGATTGTAATCCCTAAGCATTTGATTGAGTTTATAGCCTTTAGATTTATATTGTTCATCGTGTAACTGAAATTTAGCGGATTCTCTTTAGTGCTCATGTGGATTGCTTCGCACTTTCCGTGATTTAAAGTCAATTGCCACTTTTTGCGCCACACGGATGTTTTGAGTAAATCATTTTGCAGTCGGTTTTATTCACCTGATGACTTTACAAGGCGGCAAATGAGTGCATCATCTGTAAACAATCTAAGAGGACTGCTCAGATTGTCTCCTAAATCATTTGTGTAGATCAGGAACAACAGAGAACCTATAACACTTCTTTGGGTAACGCAAGATGTTACTTCTATTTTACTCGATGACATTCCGTCAATTGTTAATAACTATGATCTTTCTGATAGGAAATCACGAATCCACTCATACAACTGAGGAATGGGCGAGGCGGGCGTTGGTGCCGATGACGGAGGGGGGTGGTCGAATGAATCTGAAAAGAGAGACATATTCAGATGGATTCCAAGCTCCTAAGGGTAAGGTTTTCTTAAAGAATAAAAAACAAAAATTAATTGAAATTTGCTAAATCTGTATGACACAACAAAGAGGAGTGCCCCAAGAGGCTGGAGACGAACATTTAATGTAGACATAAATTGCCTTGCACAATAAGAATCAGTTGTTTCTCTAAGAGAGAGAAATGTAAATTCTCTTAAATTTGATAGAGAGCACAGAAAAAGACACCATGTCCGTTGTTGTAAATATTAACGTTGCTGAGGTAGCAGAGAAGTCGACAAGAGCATTTCCAGAGGAAGCGGAATATCTGGGAAAAGCAGTATGTTGTCAAGTGAACCATAATTAGAAACATTTGAAAGTACTTAGGAAATTTTGACTAACAAAGAAGAAAACAAAGGAATAAGAAAGAGCTTGATGACATCAACGAAGGAGCTAAACCCCTTACTACACAACGAATGGATAGGTTAAAGACAGTTTAGTCCTCATCGGTGTAGCACATCTGAGCCCAGTATCAATGCAGATATTTATAAGTCTCTCAAAGCACACAGCGTATATTACATCTAAGATACACTATCCAGAGTATGTTTGAAACATTGTTTATTGTTTCATCATACAACACGGGTGGAAATTATGACAGCTATTCCAAGTGTTTAATAATATCTACTGCTTTTCTTTTTGAGCTTTCTGAGCTCATGAAGGTTAACATTAGATTTAGTGTAAGGATTATCTTATAAGCAATGTACGACCCTACTGATTTTCAGCTATATCTAACTGTTGTTTTTGTGGCCCTCAGTCGGAAGACTGACGTGCTGCACCTCTCCACGCTAGCGCATCCCGTGCAAACCCCTTCGTCTCTACATAGCTACTTCAAATTGAACCTGCTTACCGTAGTGAAGGGTCAATCTTCCCCTCTAATTTTAACCCCCGCCCCTCCCCCCACTTACACACACTTCCCTCTATTTCTATGTTGATAATTCTTTGTTCCGGTCATTGAAATAAAAACATAAAATTTTGCTTAATCACGCTTTAAACACACGCATGAAGATTTCGATTTTTTCAAACTTGTAGTCATCGGTCAAAATTTTTGTTTAACTGCTTTTATCGAACGCAGTCGGACATTTTAATTGATTGACGGCGTTGTAGAGTACTCCATGATAGGCTGATTAATTTCAGTTCTCTACACAAGATCGCAAGTAATGGTACATTTGGCATTCACTGTGCAGTGGCTTTCAGGGAACAATAGGCTCCCGTTCATAATGGAAAGTTTGTCGCACGCGAGACATCGTTTACTGCAGCCGGAGTGCTCAGACTGCTGGCTTTATTTCTTTTCTAGCAGACAAGTACGCAGAGAGTGCCGCGAAATGGCACTCAAAGGGAAAGACCATCTGCGTTCTGGGCCTGTCAGCGGAGCGTTCTTTCCAAACAATGCAGCACGCAAAACGAGCCACACCTCGTCCCACCACCAGTACCCGTTGCCTCTTCTACCTGCTACATGGTGTCTGGTACCTCGTACCTGGTATCTGGTATATGCTCGTGGAACAAGAGCCGGAAACGATGCTCCTAGCGGGTAGGCAGTCACGAACTCGAGGTTCTTGCGTAATTGGGGCTGCGGTGTGCCTCAGTTCGTTATCCGCTATTGGCCAACGGGCCAAAGGGGGAGGGGGGGAGTTTAGGAAAGAAGTTTAATCTCTCACTAGACATCTTCTCCCAGGTCGCTGACGCTTAGTTGTTCTAATTTCGATGACAGCATACTCAAGGGATAGCCATAAAGCCGTTTTTCTCAGGTACATGAAAAAACCAGATGGCAGTTATAAGAGTCGAGGGACATGAAAGGAAGGCAGTGGTTGGGAAGGGAGTGAGGCAGGGTTGTAACCTCTCCCCGATGCTATTCGATCTGTATATTGAGCAAGCAGTAAAGGAAACAAAGGAAATGTTCGGAGTAGGTATTAAAATCCATGGAGAAGAAATAAAAACTTTCAGGTTCACCGATGACATTGTAATTCTGTCAGAGACAGAAAAGGACCTGGAAGAGCAGCTGAACGGAATGGGCAGTGTCTTGAAAGGAGGGTATAAGATGAACATCAACAAAAGCATAACGAGGATAATGGAATGTAGTCGAATTAAGTCGGGTGATGCTGAGGGAACTAGATTAGGAAATGAGACACTTAAAGTATTAAAGAAGTTTTGCTATTTGAGGAGCAAAATAACTGATCATGGTCGAGGTAGAGAGGATATAAAATGTAGACTGGCAATGGCAAGGAAAGCGTTTCTGAAGAAGAAAAATTTGTTAATATTGAGTATAGATTTAAATGTCAGGAAGTCGTTTCTGAAAGTATTTGTATGGAGTGCAGCCATGAATGGAAGTGAAACATGGGCGATAAATAGTTTAGACAAGAAGAGAATAGAAGCTTTCGAAATGTGGTGCTACGAAAAAATGCTGAAAATTAGATGGGTAGATCACATAACTAATGAGGAGGTATTGAATAGCATTGGGGAGAAGAGGAGTATGTGGCACAACTTGACTAGAAGAAGGGATCGGTTGGTAGGACATGCTCTGAAGCATCAATGGAAAACCAATTTAGTACTGGAGGGCAGCGTGGAGGGTAAGAATCGTAGAGGGAGACCAAGAGATGAATACACTAAGCAGATTCTGAAGGATGTAAGTTGCAGTAAGTACTGGGAGATGAAGCTTGCACAGGATAGAGTAGCAAGGAGAGCTGCATCAAACCAGTCTCAGGACTGAAAACCACAACAACAACAACAAAAACATGAAAGGAAAGAAAACATGGCTGACCGCAAAGAAGACATCGTTCTCAACAAAGTCACCACTGAAACGGAGCCAATTGTATACAAGCATGAGTGGAATTCTGAACACAGATTGATGGGGGCTGCGGACTGTTGTGCCAGATGTATATGCAGCATTGTGATTTTAGTCACTGAGCTGGAGATTAATTTTAATAGCTTCACTCTGACATGAGAGCAGCTGGGACAAGAGAAAGAAGTAAACACAAATTTCTGCGCAGATAGTAGTATTTGCGCCTGCGATATTTTACAGATTGAACTTGACATATACATAACAGCATTTGTCGTAATTCTGGAAACTGCACACAGTACCTCGACTGCCCTAACGAGCAACAGGCTTAACACGTGCACCAGAACTCCGCAAAAGGCTCGATTCGAAAAACAGCCGCCTTTTGATTCTAGTGCCATCCACGATCGCATAGCACAACGATGAACAAAAACATTGAGACCAGTTACTTAACAACGTGATCGTCTGTCACTGGAACGCAAAACAACAGCGATTCTGCCAGACATGGCTTCCAAAAGCTTTCGGAGGTACGACGCAACGAAGTCACGCAATTCCCGTCAACTACGAGCTGTTGTTTTGTGGTCGCGAAGGTGACACGCCACAGCGTCACTCGTGTGTTCTGTCGGGTTAAGATAGGAGAATTTGTAACTCCTCACTATATTTCGTTACTGTATGGAATTTAGCTCAACTTTATGTCCCACTCTACGTATAACCAAAAACTATGTCCTCACAAGCTACACTTTGACTAAACAGAACCTAATAAGAACTGAACTGCAGCTGATTTTTATTTAATTTATTTACACCTCAAGTTCCATAGAACCAAATTCAAATCTCCAAGGTCATGGAACGTGTCAGTACATGAAATTACAACATAGAAGTAATAAGAGATAAAAATAAAACTTTTATGAACCCAAAAAATGTCAATCCATAAGTTTAAGTAAACGCAATCAAAAATACAAGAATCAGCTTAATTTTTCAAGGAATTCCTCAACAGATTAGCAGTGACATGTCCGAAAGAACAGATACCATCTTCATATTTTGATGATATATGCTAATTCCTTCTCTACTTAGAAACATGACGCCCTCTGAAGGTGATTCCTTAGTCAGAGGGACATTCCTTAAGCATGTTTACCTATCAGCTGACTTCAGTCTAAAAAAAGGGAAGCTCTAACACCAACTACTACAGGAATTTTTCCATGAGTGATTCCACCACCACCCACTACACTGTCGCCTATAAGTTTGCCAGCCTCCCCTTCCCACACAAATTGAGGTGCAGGCCATGCTTATTGAAACCTGATCTACTGAGAGGATGAATTGGCACCACTGCAGTGTGAGCCATGCGCTCTGCCATCAGTGCATTCCCCAGATCCATTTCAACACGCCTAACAGCAGCATTAAGATGAGGCCAATCATGACGCTGAAACAGTTCCACGAAATGCACATTAGTGCCAGCAGTTTAAGTAGCTACCTTCAGCAAAAAAAAAAAAAAAAAAAAAAAAAAGAAGAAAATGGTTCAAATGGCTCTGAGCACTATGGGACTCAACTGCTGTGGTCATAAGTCCCCTAGAACTTAGAACTACTTAAACCTAACCAACCTAAGGACATCACACACATCCATGCCCGAGGCAGGATTCGAACCTGCGACCGTAACGGTCGTGCGGTTCCAGACTGTAGCGCCTTTAACCGCTCGGCCACGCCGGCAAGTCAGCACCTACATCATATTCCCCGTCCCCATCTAGAATATTGCCCGCTCCACCAACTAACACTACCTGATCCTCCTTCATAAAATTCTTGCGTAACTCCCGTATGCTGTCACTCACCTGAGCCAACCCTGCATTAGGTTCACAATGCTGGTGACCTGGTACTCACTCCCCAACACTTCCTGCAAGTGCTGGCCCACACCTCTACCGTGCAAACTACCTAGCAGTAGAACCTTCTTTGCTACTAACCTAGGCCTCCTATCTGCTGACGACTGCTGCATGATCCCTACATCTACAGCTACAAGAGGCTCCTCTCCACTCAACTCTAACAGTTGGTCAAATCTATTGCATATACGCAAGGTACAACTGTCTGAATACCTCCTCCTCCTCGCTACCCTCTTGCCAACTGGCAGTTCTTCAGTGCGGATGTACAAATGCATCCGACCTCGCGTGGGAATCTCATAGAGGAAATGGACAGGGATTTGCACATAGGTGGCGCTTGATGGGAGTGTGGACCGGCCATGAGGCGTGCCGAGACAGTGCGCGCGGTTGCGATAATGGTGCATACTGGATGCCGCAGTGGTTAACGCACCTGCCCCGTAAGCAGGAGAGTGTGGCTTCGAATCTGGGTCCAGTACACATTTTCATTCGTCGCCGCTGATTCCACGTAATGTCTCATTGCAGCTGATAGCAGTGATCCCCTTCCTTTCCTTTCTCCCCCTCTCCACCTGCAATTTACATTTCAGAAATGTTATTGTCCGCCGGCCGGAGTGGCCGAGCGGTTCTAGGTGCTACACTCTGGAAACGCGGGACCGCTACGGCCGCAGGTTCGAATCCTGCCTCGGGAATGGATGTGTGTGATGTCCTTAGGTTAGTTAGGTTTAAGTAGTTCTAAGTTCTAGGGGACTAGTGACCTCAGAAGTTAAGTCCCATAGTGCTCAAAGCCATTTGAAGCATTTTGATATTGTCCAAAAACAACTACCTCAAAAACGTTGGTTAATGAGAGGATGCATTGTTATGCTGCTACAGTCATTATCTGCGAATGGATCCTCTAACGTATGCAGCACACAGGCTTACAAAATGTTTACATGTCATGCCACATTAAGCGTTTTCCTGAGCGTAATATGGTGAGCATGGTGAGCACAACCCAACAAGACCCCCATACAGTGACCTCACATCCTCTTTACTTTGCTGTTGCCAATACACACGACGGCAAGTAACTTTCCCATGCATTCGCCAATCCCAAACTCTTCCATCGAATTGGCACAGTGTAAAGCGTAGTTGAGTCACTCGTCTCGAGGCATCTATTGACCAATGGCGTCGCTCTTTACATCACCTCAAGCATTGCTTTGCATTGACTATAGGAATATGTGACTTATGTGAAGCACCTCGATCACTACATTCTTTTTAACTCCCTACGCACGGTCCTTGCGCTAGGTGGACTGCTGGTAGCCGTGTGGAACTCTACAGTGATTTGTCCGCAGCTCGTGATCTAGCGACTAGCGTTACTGCCTCTGGATCACGGGGTTCCAGGTTCGATTCCCGGCCGGCCTGGGGATTTTCTCTGCCCAGAGTCTGGATGTTTGTGTTGACATCATTTCATCATCATCATCATTATTTGTGATAGTGACTAGATTGGATTGTGTAAAAATTGGATTGTGTACAAATTGGGACTTTGTGTGGGTGCTGATGACCGCGCAGTTGAGTGCCCCAGAAACCAATCATCATCATCTAGAGTGATTTCTTGGACTGATTTCAACGATTTTTTACAAGCACCCTCGGCAATGCTCGATACGTTCCGACCCTCCATACATTAGGTTTGGCTGTTACTTCGCGTTTCCACTTCACGATTACATTACAAGCATTCGCTTTGGGCAGCTGTAGAAGGATTGAAATGTCCGTGATGGTTTACTCGTATTGCACCCACTTGCTAGTCTATGTTCGATATCACTGATCGCTCCTGACCGACCCGTTCTGCTGTTACTGCCTGTCTGCTCACAGCACAATACACCCCGCCTCCTTTTATACTGGCGGCCTCCCGTCCCGTGACATCTAGTGGCGGGGTACTCGGATACATTTTATCACATAGTATACGTGAGTGTCAAAATTTTTCCATAAATCTACAACATTGACATCAGTTATATGGGGCTAACATTATGTGCATCTGTGTTTAAGACACTTCCTGAAAACCACAATGACCTCAGGCGCCAGGTGCCTCAGTGACCCAGGATAAACTCCTACTGGAAGGGGAAACAGACCTTTGTATTCGACAGGGAGCTGTCTCAGCGACAGATCGAGAACCGCTCGGCCGACTACTGTCTAGTTTCGCATTCCGTAATTACAGGCAGAAACCGCGCTGCGTGACGTCACGAGGTATTTGCGGCTCGGCCGCCGGCAACGCTCCTGCTGGGCGGCGGCGTAATTACCGCCGTAGCCGCAGAGACAAACAAACAGCGCGAGAGCGCGTCTGCGGCGGCCGGCCAGCTTCCGGAAGCGGATTGGCGGCGCCGGAAATCAACGGCGCGGCCCGCCGAGAGCGCTCTCCAGGGCGGCGGCGAGCCGGCGAACTGCGGGCGGCCGAAACAGCCAGTCCAGTGCGGTGGTGCGTGCCGTCCCGCAGTGGGAATTCTGAAGGTGCACCTTCCGTAAATGGCGTATTTACACTAGTGTCCTGATGCACAAAAAAAGGAAAGATCGATTTACTGCTCCATTCATTTTTATTTTAAACATCATAACGTTTTAGAAGCATATCATCAACAGGGGGACATCGTGACCACTTCCGTTGTGTAAAAAGAGAAACAACGTTTAGGTCACTTTTATATTTTGATGGATAAGCGACTTCAGTTTTATGTAAGTCATCCTCTGATACATATTTAAATGTTCAAATGGCTGTGAGCACTATGGGACTTAACATCTGTGGTCATCAGTCACGTAGAACTTAGAACTACTTAAATCTAACTAACCTTAGGACATCACACACAGCCATGCCCGAGGCAGGATTCGAACCTGCGACCGTTGCGGTAGCGCGGTTCCAGACTGAAGCGCCTAGAACCGCTCGGCCACACCGGCCGGCGATACATAATTAACTCGAAAGTCAAAAAAGGGTACGATCAAGATCGTCGAAAGAAATTTATCTGGGAGAGGGGGGGGGGGGGGGGGGGGGGAAGGAGTGGAAGATTGTGAGCTTGGCATTTTTTATACAAATTAGCTGACGAGGTGATAAGTTTCAAGACGTATCATGTCATTCCTTTATCTTCCGCTCCTCCCCCCCCCCCCCCCCGCCTCCCCATCAATCAAACCTTTCCCCCCGTGGGTGGATGGCACAAAGATAGTCGAAAGCCGACATAAAAAGACACATACTAGCAGTATGAAAAACTGAAAAATTAATCGCAACGGGATAGTGTGAGAAAGGGTCCAAGACGGGTAGGGTTGCTTATTTGGTTCGTTGGAAGCCCCTAATTTTGATCTTTGCTTATTTTCGTTTCTCATCTTCATTCATGTACTTATACAGGGTGGCCCATTGATAGTGACCGGCAAAATATCTCAAGAATATAAGCATCAAACGAAAAAACTACAAAGTACGAAACTTGTCTAGCTTGAAGGGGGAAACCAGACGGCGCTACGGTTGGCCCGCTAGATGGCGCTGCCATAGGTCCAACGGATATCAACTGCGTTTTTCAAAATAGGAACCCCCATTTTTTATTACATATTCGTGTAGTACGTAAATAAATATGAAAGGGTGGAAATAAACAGCTAATAAAGATTGCATATTATCTTCTCGTTGTATCCAAGAAATTGAAATTTGGACAGAAAATTTTCGGCAGATCGCTACACTAACAGTTGTACACTCCCCAGTTAGCAGTCACTGCAAGTTCCATTCCCGGGCCCGCATCTCGTGGTCGTGCGGTAGCGTTCTCGCTTCCCACGCCCGGGTTCCCGGGTTCGATTCCCGGCGGGCTCAGGGATTTTCTCTGCCTCGTGATGGCTGGGTGTTGTGTGCTGTCCTTAGGTTAGTTAGGTTTAAGTAGTTCTAGGGGACTTATGACCACAGCAGTTGAGTCCCATAGTGCTCAGAGCCATTTGAACCATTTGAACCATCCATTCCCGGAATAGTGCGGAAAACGCATAACGGGAGAATAAACGCAGGATAATTGAAGCTGTGATTCTAGCAGGGTCAGTGAAGTTGACTGGAGGAAAAGATTTCACAACGGCAGAAATATTTACAGAATTAATGATGACAAGATTGTTTTTTAGAACGAAGAAGGAGAAGAAAAGGGGACATCACACAAATTATATGGACGAATATGACGACTCCAAATTTACATACAAATTCAACGAACACATGAATTTTATATACCAAACTCTTCAGAATGACGTGCGCTACAAAATATAACGTAATTTTGAAAAACCGTTTTTCTTTAAGATTTTTTACGTCCTATCTCAAACGCTAGATGGGGAGGGGGACACTATCAAGTTTCTGCACCTGCTCGGAAATATCGTAGATCCGAGGCTGGCCATAGACTAAGTCGGCCACTAACTATCTACAGGCGCCCGCCAGCTCAAAGTAGTGAGCACCGTTACCTCGTCGTACAAGAATGGAAATTCGTCGGTTATAATTCCTTTACAGGCTACTGGAAAAGATGACAGAATGACCAAGGAAGAGGTCAAAATTGGCTAAGACGATGGTGTGCAAATTAACACAGGAGGCACATAATACTGGGGGGGGGGGGGGAGGTGGGGGGGGAGGGATTTAAGTACGTACCCGACGGATGAAGAAGAAAAGTGCGCACATACATATTCGGTTGATGATGAGGGTAAACCTACCCATACATATTATGAAATGTAGATATGTATCCATGTGTGCATATTTTTTCAACATATCAGTTAGTGTCTGAGCAGAATCGCTGTGGCGGTTAAGATCACATACTTATGAAAGGATTACGGGTGAGGGTGAAAAAGAAGTGTGGTCTAAAAGGCACAAATGCCCAGATTCTGCTCGTCCAGTATTTGAGAAAGAGAGCATTCACCAACTTGAAACAAACTTTACACATAATTTTAAGCCTTTACGAAACTCTTTCTCGCTGACATTCACTGTGGCGACGCTCCCCTCCCAGTTGCTCGCAAGTTTTCACGACCCACTTGCCATTCTAGTCTGGTCTGGTCTTCAGTTCGCTTGGCCGGCTAACATCTGCTCGCTCCACACAGAACCCATTTAACACTAGAGAGGGGTGCACGTCAGTGCAGCGATCAGCTGTAATAATATTTCTTTCCACCAACTAAAATGGAGCGTCGCCCGAATTCTGCCTGCCACTAAATCAATCGGCGAGTTGGGTGACGAGCAAATAAGCGCGGCCACGTGCTGCAGGTAAAACCGTGCCTGATTGGGCGAGGCGCCCGCTGACTGCGCGAATCGGTTCTTGTCGGGCGGCGCTCCCTTGGGACGCATGGCTGGACCCACCAACTCGATTTGTGAGCACCTCCGCCGCTACACCTGGGGGATGGGTGGCGCTACCGTAACGCTGCCGGCGGTGTGTGTCTGCCCTGGAGACACGGGCTGCGCTCGTCCAGTCCTGACGGCCATCGAGTACAGTCTGCATCTACTAGCGAGTACAGTACCCCATCTTCGTGAAGTACTACACTACTAGCCATTAAAACTGCTACACCACGAAGACGACGTGCTACAGACGCAAAATTTAACCGACATTAAGAAGATGATGTGATATGCAAATGATTAGCTTTTCAGAGCATTCACACAAGGTTGGTGCCAGTGGCGACACCTACAACGTGCTCACATAAGTTTTCAACCGATTTCTCATACACAAACAGCAGTTGACCGGCGTTGCCTGGTGAAACGTTGTGGTGATGCCTCGTGTAAGGAGGAGAAATGCGTACCATCACGTTTCCGACTTTGCTAAAGGTCGGATTGTAGCCTATCGCGATTGCGGTTTATCTTACCGCGACATTGCTGCTCGCGTTGGTCGAGATCCAATGAATGACAGCAGAATATGGAATCGGTGGGTTCAGGAGCGTATTACGGTAAGCCGTGCTGGATCCCAACGGCCTCGTATCACTAGCAGGCGAGATGACAGGCATCCGCATGGCTGCAACGGATCGTGCAGCCACGTCTCGATCCGTGAGTCAACAAATAGGAACGTTTGCAAGACAACAACCATCTGCACGAACAGTTCGACGACGTTTTCACCATCATGGACTATCAACACGGAGACCATTCCTGCGGTTACCCTTGACGCTGCATCACAGACACGAACGCCTGCGATGGTGTAAACGACGATCCTCGTTGCACGAATAGCAGAACGTAGTTTTTTCGGATGAATCCAGGTTCTCTTTACAACATCACAATGGTCGCATCCGCGTTTGGCGACATCACAGTGAGCGCACATTGGAAGCGTGTATTCGTCATCGACATACTGGCGTGTCACCTGGCGTGATGGTATCGCGTGCCGTTGGTTACACGTCTCAGTCACCTCTAGTTCGTATTGATGCCACTTTGAACAGTGCACGTTACATTTCAGATGTGTTACGACCCGTGGCTCTACCCTTCATTCGACCCCTGCGAAACCTTACATTTCAGGAGGATAATGCACGACTGCATGTTGCAGGTCCTGTACGGGCCTTTCTGCATACAGAAAATGTTCGATTGCCCTGGCCAGCACATTCTCCAGATCTCTCACGAATTGAAAACCTCTGGTCAATTGTGGCCGAGCAACTGGCTCGTCACAATACGCTAGTCACTACTCTTGATGAACTGTGGTATCGTGTTGAAGCTGCATTGGCAGCTGTACCTGAACACGCCATCCAAGCTCTGTTTGACTCAATGCCCAGGCGTATCAAGGCCGTTATTACGGCCAGAGGTGGTTGTTCTGGGTACTGATTTCTCAGGATCTATGCACCCAAATTGCGTGAAAATGTAATCACATGTCAGTTCTAATACAATACATTTGTCGAATGAATACCCGTTTCTCATCTGCATTTCTTCTTGGTGTAGCAATTTTAATGACCAGTAGTGTACATTTAGTTAGTTAATGAAGTACATATTCCATAGATCGCTTGTACTATTCCTTCATGAAAATGACGTGGAACGAATCAATTTACAGAATATGTGTGCAGGATTAGTGTTAACATTTATGACAGCATTATTATTTTATTCCTACTCATGCAACTACATTTACAAAACCAGTCGTTTCTTCTGTTTTCTTGTTTTTGTTTTTTTTTGTTTTTTTGTTTTTACGGTTTACAAGTCTTTTGGTAGAAATTCATCAATGGAACAGAAGCAGCTGTGACGACAAATTATTTTAAAAATTAGATTTACAGCTTGCTTCGCGTCAAACATTTTATGTTAGTGTGCAAATGATGAAATATATTTATTGGTGCATATTGAACACTTCGCTGAGCTAGTGACAGCTTTAACAATGCGTAATAAAGATCATTTTTTCCCTGTGTTGTTGTAGGTATGTACGTCGCTGTTTTTCTCAAATTGTGATGGATTAATTGTGGGGAATTTTACGAGCGAAAATATGTATTGTGACGTGCAGTTAAATTGACTAGCTCCTCGAAAAGGTATTTACACGACGGACATGTTGTTCTTACTGCTCGCTGATGTGCAATCAATACTTGCTTTCTAAGTGATGAATAACACCAGAAAATTATTCCTTACGACATTATTGAATGGGAATACGCAAAATATGTCAGGAGCTTGATACATTAGTTTCCAAGGTCAGCAATTATACAAAGAGCAAAAGTAACTGAGCCTAGTTCTTTGAGTAGCTCAGTAAAACGCTTCTTCCATTTCACGTTTTCGTCAATATTTACACCAACAAATATGGAGTATTCTACCCTACTTACTGACTCAAGTACTAAATCAACTGTTGGTATAACTCTATTTGTTGTACAGAATAGGAGGTAGATGTTTTTTATTTTGTATTTTCTTTTTTTTTTAATTTAGGGAGAGTCCATTTTCAGAGAACCACCTAATAATTGATTAGAAAATATTATTTACCAACTCTTCTGTTGCTTCCTCTCTAAGGCTATTTATTATAACACTAGTATCGTCTGCAAAAAGTACAAATTTTGTTTTTTAAATGTTAAGTGAAAGGCCATTCACATATATAAGGGATAGGAGTGGACCCAAAATTGAAACCTGTGGGACTCCATTTTTGACTTTACCCCACTTATTAAAATTTTCTACATTCTCCACATTGTGCGACTTACTCAGCACAACGCTTTGCATTCTGTTTGCCAAGTATGATTGAAATCAGCTGTGTGACGAGTGACCAATTCCATGAAACCCGAGGTTTTCAAACATCATATCATGAGCTACACAGTCGAAGGCCTTGAAGAGATCACGAAAAATACCAACTGACGATTGTTATTATGTAAGGTTTGTACTATTTGATGAGTGAGTGCATAAATAGCGTTCTCAGTCATCAACCTATCTCGAATCAAAACTGTGATATGCTAGTAAACTGTTTCCTCTTAAGTGTGTGACTACTCTTGTGTAGCTTACCTCTTCGAATATTTTGGAAAAAATTGTCAATAAGGAAATTGGACGATAACTCGCTAAATCCGTTATGAGAGCTTTCTCACGAATTGTGTAATAATTACATATTTTAACCTGTCTGGAAAAATTCCCCATGTCACTAATGCAGTACATATATTACTAAGGACATTGCTTACTACGTTTGTACAAATTTTCAAAATTATGTTTGAAATTCCATCAAACCCACAAGAGTTTCTGGTTTTTGGAATTTTTTTAACTGTATTAATTTCAGTGAAGGATGTTGGTGCAGCCGGCCGAAGTGGCCGTGCGGTTAAAGGCGCTGCAGTCTGGAACCACAGGACCGCTACGGTCGCAGGTTCGAATCCTGCCTCGGGCATGGATGTTTGTGATGTCCTTAGGTTAGCTAGGTTTAACTAGTTCTAAGTTCTAGGGGACTAATGACCTCTGCCTGGGGCATGGATGTTTGTGATGTCCTTAGGTTAGTTAGGTTTAACTAGTTCTAAGTTCTAGGGGACTAATGACCTCAGCGGTTGAGTCCCATAGTGCTCAGAGCCATTTGAGCCACTAATGACCTCAGCAGTTGAGTCCCATAGTGCTCAGAGCCATTTGAACCATTTGATGTTGGTGCTACTTCTAATCGTGGAATAATATGTTTAACATATTCTCTTATTTCTTCAGTTGAACCATTCAATCCTCTATTTGCTACCATATTTGGAAAGTGGTTGTTAAAAATACTTGCAACTTGTGAATTATCAGTCACAAAACGCCATTTAGTTTAATTTTTTTTAATGTAGACTGACTGATGGTCATGTCTATCATTTAAAAATGTCCTGCCTTATTTACTTCTGTCAGGACATGCATACTTCTGGACATTTTAATGACTTTCCTTATACACAGTGTTTTTTGTGACAGGCAAGTAATGTCAGATCTTTACTTACTCTGACCATTACATAAATTTCCCTCTTCCTTTTACGTGAGATTTTAATTCCCTGAGTTACCTATAACTTACTAGCGTTTTTTAATGGATCTTCTGTATAATTTTTTAGGATAGCAACTTTTAAATATTTACACAAATTTACTATGGAATAAACTGAATTTGAGATTAGTATTATTTCATCCCACAACAGCCCTTTTGACTTACTCGTAAAATATTTCATCCTGTTCTCATTAATAAGCCTCACTACTTTCCATGAACCTGCCTCTGGGGTTTAAGATGCCATACTCTTCATTTTCATTCATTTTGTATCATGATCAGCTAGTTCATTAGCAACTGGGAACATATTAATTATCTCAACCAGAGCACTGTCTATAAAAATGTTATCAATCAGTGTCTCACTATTTACTGCAAATGAGTTGAAAATTGGGTACTGTAATTAGATTAAAACACGCAATTAACAATTCTAATTCTTTTTAACTGTCCATATGTTTTAAAAATCTACATAAAAATCTCCTCAGACTTCTAACTGTTTCTTCTTGTGTGACAGGTAGCTCAATAATGCATCTAGATTTCTCATAAATAGCTGAAAGTTTCCTAAATGAGCTCTATAGACTGCTACAACTTTCACAGAGGTAATCTGCGGTAACAAATCACAAGATCAGGCTTCAAGGTTCTCATCAACACAAAATCTATTTGTTTCAGTATGTTTGAATTTGTGTCCAAGTCTTACGTATGTTGCAACTCCTCTTTTTCTTCTTTGTGTTTGAAATGTAACTGGCTGGTCGCTAATTTCGATTGCTGGGGTTGTCAGAACCAATGATGATTATAGTTCTCGATACTAACTTATATCTAGATTATGTGGTGTATATAATCAGATATAAGTAAAGGAGAGTGTTGTATGTAGTGGATGGTGTACCTAGAACACGTTGGTTTTTCGCCGAAAATTCAGTCTACGACATGAAGGATTACAGACTAGAGACTACCATATTTGCTTTTTGTTGCTGTTGAATTTTTTGCAGCGTTTGTAAATATTTAATTTTTGCAGCACTTGTAAATATTTCGTGTTCTACACATTTCGCACTTAAGAGCTGTGTAATAAGCTCTAAGAAAAAGAAAGGAGATATATATATATATATATATATATATATATATATGACAAAACACGAAGAAATTATCGGAATGGGACGGAAATCGGTAGATGTGATGTAAATGTACAAAATGGCTCTGAGCACTATGGGACTCAACATATTAGGTCATAAGTCCCCTAGAACTTAGAACTACTTAAACCTAACTAACCTAAGGACATCACACACAACCATGCTCGAGGCAGGATTCGAACCTGCGACCGTAGCAGTCCCGCGGTTCCGGACTGCAGCACCAGAACCGCACGGCCACAATTACAATATCAGAAAAATTGTTTGAATTATTCAAGAGAATGAGTTTCACAGATTGAGCAAGTCAATAACGGGTTTCTCAACCTCTGGCCCTTTTCAAGTGGTTATTCGGCTTGGCATTGACTGATATAGTTGTCGGATAATCCCCCTGAGGGATATCACACCAAATTCTGTCCAACTGGCGCGTTGTATTGTCTATGTCCATCTGGCTGCAGGGTCCTGCCCTTAATAATCCAAAGTTTCACATTTGAGGAGAGACCCGGCGATCTTGCTGACCAAGAGAGGTTTTGGCAAGTACGAAGACAAGCATTAGAAACTCTCACCATGTGCAGGTGGGCGTTATCTTGCTGAAATGTAGGACCAGGATGGCTTTCCATGAAGGGCAACAAAACGGGACGTAGAATATCGTCGTCGTATCACTGTGCTATAAAGGTGCTGCCGATGACAACCAAAGGGATTTAGCTATGAAATAAAATGGCACCCCAGAACATCGCTCCTGGTTGTCGGGCAGAATTTGGCACGATATACCTCAGGAGGAAACCCAACATCTCTGTCAATCAATGACAAGCCGAATAACTGGTTGTATATGAGATGAAGGAGCTTGCACAGGATAGATTAGCATGGAGAACTGCATCAAATCAGTCTCAGGACTGAAGACCACAACAACAACAACTAACTGTTGGCGTGTTCTGGTGTAATAACGTAACAGACAGACGATCAGATCAGTAGTGGCAAGATTTTTTCGATTGCAACATTCACATATTTCAGTTGAACATTTGTTTCTAGATGACCATGTTGTACCTTGGAACATGTTTTCTCAGCTGTAAAAAACCTTAATTTTTTGTAATTGTGAAAAAATTGCAGCATAAATAGTGAATGTCATATTTTAAAACTGGATTAAGGAAAGATATTAAACTTCTGTTTCGGGACTGACTAGGGGCGGATGTCTGAAAAGAATACCAAACTAAAACACTCTTGCCTAATTATTTCATTCAGCCTGTGTTGTAAATTTTAGAAACTTTTTTTTTTAAGTTGTCATCAAGCAATAAAGGTTCGCCATCACATCATTTGTTTTAGAGTAAGAGAAGTAATTAAAAACAAAAGGGGAACTAATTATGGAAACAACACTTTATGGTTCTTTCATACTGTCTCCTAAGAAGAAACGTGCAATCAGTAGCTGCGACAGCTGCGACAATATCTGCAATTTTGTCCTGATCCTGAAAAAATAAAAGGAATGTCGGAATGAAATAAGAACCCAAGTCCTGTTAATGCTGTACCAAACACATAAATAAATTATGAAGATAAAGGTTTTTATTAGCTATTTAAGTATGTCTCCTTCATCACCTGCATGGGTGTTCGTTATTTGGCCAAGTAAGTCACCAGCTAAACTAGTTTTCAAGAAAATATGTAAATTGCGTTTTTTTTTTTTTTTTTTTTTTTTTTTTTTTTTTTTTTTTTTGATGAATTGGCCACTTTAGATTATAGAGTGCAGGAACGGTCACTATTTAGATGTATCTGTGCGTCCTTTAATTAGAGACATATTCCATATCACTTCAGGCAGGAGGTTACCTTCATAGACTTGGATGTTACTGAATTTAGCGTATGTTAAAATTCATGAGTAAGAAAGAAACATGTATTCTTTTGCTTTGGTTTTTTTTTTATTTGAAAGATAATTGCTTTATGATTACAATGGTATCCTCCGCTTATACATATCTGTCAAAGTTTTTACTGTCGCCTTTTGATTTTTTAAAAATAATTTACAGATTTTTTTTTCAAAAATGCCAATCAAGAAAAGTTAGATTTTTTCCTGTTGGTTAGGACCATGTAGTACTACATTATCTGTAAAGGAGAGCTTCCATTTTTAAGTTGGGCAGGTTTTATTTTAAAACAATTATTTTTTTAACTTTCTAGGGTAATGTATGTCTTCACTGAAGTTGTTTCTTACTAATTTCTTTGTTACAGTGTTTACTTCCATTGTCGTTGTTGCAGTTATTTCCTATCACTTTCGCTGCCCGGTGTGGCCGAGCGGTTCTAGGCGCTTCAGTCTGCAACCACGCGACCGGTTCGGTGGCAGGTTGAATCCTGCCTCGGGCATAGATGTGTGTGATGTCCTTGGGTTGGTTAGGTTTAACTAGATCTAAATTCTAGGGGACTGATGACCTAAGATGTTAAGTCCCTTAGTGCTCAGAGCCATTCGAACCTTCCTATCACTTCCTTTGTTGCAGTTATTTCTTTTCACTTCAATTGTTGCAGATATTTCTTACACTTCGTTGTAGTTTGCTCTCAGTTTCTTTGTCATCATTGTTCAGTGTTAATTTGTTTACTGAAGAGGCTTCTAAGAAATCTGAGACCATCCAGTGAGCTCAGTGTTTACGTGAGGAATTTTCTAGTTGACACAGTTGCAGTGTGTTTTGTGAAAAGGGCTGTTTGAAATGTCTTCTGACTGGGGCCACAGGAAAGTGAAGTGTGCTGACTACTTGCATGTCCAAAAAAGAGTGATATATAAGACAAACAAAAAAAACAGGCTTTGTTCAGGTTGAGAATAGTGTTCTCATTTGAAGACTCTGTTTCAAAGTGAAGGTGTTTCCAGCGAACTAGATTGTGACGCACCCTGACAAATATCCCTGGTGCATTTCAAAAATGGTTCAAATGGCTCTAAGCACTATGGGACTTAACAGCTGAGGTCATCAGTCCCCTAAACTTAGAACTAGTTAAACCTAACTAACCTAAGGACGTCACACACATCAATGCCCGAGGCAGAATTCGAACCTGCGACCGTAGCAGCAGCGTGGTTCCGCAATGAAGCGCCTAGAACCGCTCCACCACCGCGGACGGCTGGCGTCTTTCGAATCACCTCACATGCAGCTACAATTCTGGCAACTAATGCCATCTCCGTATCTACTGGAGTCTCATACACAAGTGACTTAAACACCCTCATAGAAAATAATCAAGGGAATTCAGGTCAGGTGACTTCGCAGGCCATGGAATAGGATCTCCCCTTCAAATCCAGCGACCAGCAAATACTTTACTGGTACTGCTGTATCGTATAGTACTGTACGTCTCTGAATACCACCGAGTAATGAATGAGTCTGTTTTTAATTCATAGCACGTTCTGTCATGGGACAAAGTAAGTACGAAACGAAAGGGGCATGTTATGGCCAAGTAAAGTAAAGAGAAACCTGCATCATGACTTCCTGAAAATCTGGCTCGTTCTCCTTGCTTCCTTGCAGGAAATAAAGAATGTCCATGTAAATAAACAGCACGCTATGTGTAAACATGTACGCATGACAGTTGTAAATAAGCTGGAAAACAGTAATGCTAGACAAAGCGGTAGACAAGTTTCCTTCCATATCTGCTTAAGCTGGCTCCTCCGAGCGCAGGTTCCCACCTCTAATTATTCAGCGGAGCTTTCTCTACGCCCTGTTATATTTTTGCACGCTCTTACGGAGACACCCTGTATGCGGTCTACTTTATAAATGAACCTATTCTCCTGTCCAGACTCTCGGCTGATCCTTCCCATTTCAGAAGCTGATGAAAACCGTCGGAACTGTGCTTTTCGATAGCTTCTGAGTAATTCGAAATTAGGACCCAACGTAACCCAATCGGTGAGTTACTAAACGTCTGGCATTGTTTAAATATCGGTAAAATATACACGGCGCCGCATTCTCAAGTGTTGCCCACAAAGTATGTGAAGAGTCTCGTATAAACAGTAAATTAGTTCACAAAAAAACTGGAAATTGTAAACTACACGACTTCGATTGTTTGCAACAAAATGTTCAAATGTGTGTGAAATCTAATGGGACTTAACTACTAAGGTCATCAGTCCCTAAGCTTACACACTACTTAACCTAAATTATCCTAAGGACAAACACACACACCCATTCCCGAGGGAGGACTCGAACCTCCGCCGGGACCAGCCGCACAGTCCATGACTGCAGCGCCTTAGACCGCTCGGCTAATCCCGTGCGGCTGTTTGCAACAAATTCATACGTTTCCCATACAGGCTCCACGACAAAAATAGTGAAGTACCTAAAAGACGTGATCAAATGTCAATAAAACTTCGTACACGTATACACCATCAGTGGGTTTGTGTATGATTAGAGCTACAGTTGTTTGTGACCGGGAGAGCGGCCACGAAACTGCATTAATGTTGTTCATGTTTAATGTTGTTACAAGCCTGGCAGTATGTATAACAATCGCCAACAGCGTCAAATGATGAGTGATCATTCTAAGGTACACGTACATGCCACGTCCCCGTAGGAGTCAGCATCATCAGTACTTGATATTCCTTGGCATCCATTTGGCTGGCTGGTCGAACCATGCAGTATACTGATCTACAGGGTGTTACAAAAAGGTACGCCCAAACTTTCAGGAAACATTCCTCACACACAAATAAAGAAAAGATGTTATGTGGACATGTGTCCGGAAACGCTTAATTTCCATGTTAGAGCTCATTTTAGTCTCGTCAGTATGTACTGTACTTCCTCGATTCACCGCCAGTTGGCGCAATTGAAGGAAGGTAATGTTGACTTCGGTGCTTGTGTAGACATGCGACTCATTGCTCTACAGTACTAGCATCAATCACGTCAATACGTAGCATCAACAGGTTAGTGATCATCACGAATGTGGTTTTGCAGTCAGTGCAATGTTTACAAATGCGGAGTTAGCAGATGCCCATTTGATGTACGGACTAGCACGGGGCAATAGCCGTGGCGCGGTACGTTTGTATCGAGACAGATTTCCAGAACGAAGGTGACCCGACAGGAAGACGTTCGAAGCAATTGATCGGCGTCTGAGGGAGCACGGAACATTCCAGCCTATGACTCGCGACTGGGGAAGACCTAGAACGACGAGGACACCTGCAATGGACGAGGCAATTCTTCGTGCAGTTGACGATAACCCTAATGTCAGCGTCAGAGAAGCTGCTGCTGCTGTACAAGGTAACGTTGACCACGTCACTGTATGGAGAGCGCTACGGGAGAACCAGTTGTTTCCGTACCATGTACAGCGTGTGCAGGCACTATCAGCAGCTGATTGGCCTCCACGGGTACACTTCTGAGAATGGTTCATCCAACAATGTGCCAATCCTCATTTCAGTGCAAATGTTCTCTTTACAGATGGGGCTTCATTCCAACGTGATCAAATTGTAAATTTTCACAATCAACATGTGTGGGCTGACGAGAATCCGCACGCAATTGTGCAATCACGTCATCAACACAGATTTTCTGTGAATGTTTGGGCAGGCATTGTTGGTGATGTCTGGATTGGGCCCCATGTTCTTCCACCTACGCTCAATGGAGCAGGTTATCATGATTTCATACGGGATACTCTACCTGTGCTGCTAGAACATGTGCCTTTACAAGTACGACAAAACATGTGGTTCATGCACGATGGAGCTCCTGCACATTTCACTCGAAGTGTTCGTACGCTTCTCAACAACAGATTCGGTGAACGATGGATTGGTAGAGGCCTTCACGCTCTCCTGACATCAACCCTCTTGACTTTCATTTATGGGGGCATTTGAAAGCTCTCGTCTACGCAACCCCGGTACCAAATGTAGAGAATCTTCGTGCTTGTATTGTGGACGGCTGTGATACAATACGCCATTCTCCAGGGCTGCATCAGCGCAACAGGGATTCCATGCGACGCAGGGTGGATGCATGTATCCTCGCTAACGGAGGACATTTTGAACATTTCCTGTAACAAAGTGTTTGAAGTCACGCTGGTACGTTCTGTTGCTGTGTGTTTCCATTCCATGATTAATGTGATTTGAAGAGAAGTAATAAAATGAGCTCTAACATGGAAAGTAAGCGTTTCCGGGCACATGTCCACATAACATCTTTTCTTTATTTGTGTGTGAGGAATGTTTCCTGAAAGTTTGGCTGTACCTTTCTGTAACACCCTGTATAAAACATCCGCATATAACAGTCCAGCCCTCGCTGGACTGCGTGGCAAGGTGAGGGCAGCCGTACTCATCATCAAGGTCAACATCGACCACGTGTGGCCTCCATAAGGCAGGGTCGCCGTATTATGTACGAAGCACAGTGTAACACCTGCACAATTGCGTCCGTCATGTGAGAACATTTAGTGCATTCCCTGCCATTATCTGTGTCTTCTTCCACCACTAGTCAGAGACTAGCAGTAGCCAGACTAAGCTGCACAAGAATGATACACAGAAGAATGGAGAAGAGAACTGAAGGTGTGTTAGATGACGACCAGTTTACCTTTACGAAAGATAAAGGCACCAGAGAGGCAATTCTGACGCTGCGGTTGATAATGGAAGCAAGATTAAGAAGAATCAAGACCCAAGAGGGAATATTAAGAGTGGACTACCAAGTACGAATTAAAAGTATGGATTGAAAATGGTGTAATACAAATATGAAGTCTTTCGGGCCTACTGTTCAATCTGTACATGAAAGAAGCAATGATGAAGATAAAAGAAATGGCCAGGAGTGGAATTAAAATTCAAGGTGAAAGGATATCAATGTTACGACTGGTTGGTGACATTGCTATCCTGAGTGAAAGTGAAGATGGATTACAGGATCGAAGAAAGAGGAAAGTATTGAGAAACAACAGAAATGAGAACATCGAGAGACAGGGTTGGTGATCACGAAGTAGATGAAGTTACGGAATTCTGTTACCTAAGCAGCAAAAAAAAAAAAAAAAAAACTCATAGCGAACGGAACAAGAAGAAGATCAAAAGTAAACTAGTACTGGCAGAAAAGGCATGCCCCTGGATAAGAGAAGTCTACAGGTATCAAACATAGGTCATAATTTGAGGAATAAATTTCTGAGAATGTACGTTTGGAGCACAGCACTGTATCGTACTGAAACATGGATTGTGAGAGAACTGGAACAGAAAAGAATGGAAGCATGTGAAATGTGTTGCTGCAGTCGAATCTTGAAAATTAGATCGACTGATAAGGTGACGAATGATCAGGTTCTGCGCAGAATCCGAGAGGAAAGGAATATATTGAAAACACTGATAAGGAGAAGGGACAGGATGATAGGACATCTGTTAAGACATGAGGGAATTTC
This sequence comes from Schistocerca americana, assembly GCF_021461395.2. Lineage (NCBI taxonomy): Eukaryota > Metazoa > Arthropoda > Insecta > Orthoptera > Acrididae > Schistocerca > Schistocerca americana. The sequence continues at coordinate 107,754,146 of NC_060122.1, read as the reverse complement.
TTCCATGGTACTAGACGGAGCTGTAGAGGGCAAAAGACTGATGACCATAGCTGTTAAGTCCCATAGTGCTCAGAGCCATTTGAACCAATTTGAGGGCAAAAACTGTAGAGGAAGACAGAGATTGGAATACATCCAGCAAATAATTGAGGATGAACTTTACAAGTGCTACTCGGGGATGAAGAGGTTGGCGCAGGAGAGGAATTCGTGGTTGGCCGCATCAAACCAGTCAGAAGACAGATGACTGGGAAAAAAGTAGGCTGCCTTTAACACAACGCAAACGTTACGTTTAACGCCGTGTCATGAACGGAAGGCACGAACTGTTGATGAATGGCCTCGGATTGTGTTCTTCGATGAATCGCTGTTCTACACTAGAACAGATGACGATCATTGGTGAGTATCGTGGGATCTGAGGACACATCCCAATGTTCTGGGGAGGGACAGCGGTGTTATTCAGGGTGTGATGGGTTGGGCAGCCATCGGGAATAGCTTCAGGTCACGGCCGATAGTGAGTGAGGGAGCTCTGACTGCAAAACAGTACGTCACGGACTTGCTGTGTCCTCATGTGCTATGTCTCATGTGACACTATTGGGCTACCATTTTTCTGAACAGGAGAATGATGGTCCACATACATCTGTACTTTGTGAGTGATGTTGAGTTACACTCGTGACGAGCAAGATCCCCAGATGTCCCTGGTAGGAGATGTGCGGGAACAGCTCCGACGTCAATTCCGTCCCATTTCGAGGATACCTAGGACCCGTTACAGCAGTTTGGGGTCAACGTGCCCCATGAGAGGATAAAACGGCTTTGTGACGCTCTTCCCAATTGAAAAAGTGCACACACCCAGGCCAGAGCGGGTGCAACATCATGCTGATAAGTGGACTCACACTGTCAAGCTCTTTGTAATCTTGCCGCGATCATGGAAGCACTGCAACAACATCACACACCCTATCAAACCGTGAAGTTTCAACTTTTTTTTCTGACTGTGTTTTTCTTCTCGTTCCATTGGCTTAGATGCCATTGTTCTAGACAAAGTATGAACGTTTGGTGAACAGACGCCACTTATGTCATCTAAACATGTTAGCACACTGGACTCCCATTCGGGAGGAAGCCAGTTTAAATTCCCGTCCGGCCGTCCAGACTTAGGTTTTGCATGATTTTCCTAAATTGCTCGAGGCAAACGACGGAATGGCTCCTTTAAAACGGGCACGGGCGATTTCCGTCCCCATCTGTCTGTAATCCGAGTTTCTGATCCGTCTCTGTCTCACTGTCGAAATGACTTAAAAATCTTAATCTGTTCCTCATCTAGACATGTACATTGTGGACTGAAGGTGGTTACGACCGTATCATATAAAGAGATTGTGTCAAAATAAATAAAACTTTAGAACGAGTACCTCATCCATCTCCTTTTACAAAATTCTACTTTAGTGCCTGGCAGGCAGCAGAGTTTGCTGAACTGCTAAGTTTTAACATATGTGGGTTGCTCCCTGGTTTGTTTTAGCTGCGACCTAATCCACTGTTCCCCCCCCCCCCCCCCCCCCATGAACCATGGACCTTGCCGTTGGTGGGGAGGCTTGCGTGCCTCAACGATACAGATACCGTAGGTGCAACCACAAAGGAGGGGTATCTGTTGAGGGGCCAGACAAACGTGTGGTTCCTGAAGAGGGGCAGCTGCCTTTTCAATAGTTGCAGGGGCAACAGTCTGGATGATTGACTGATCTGCCTTGTAACACTAACCAAAACGGCCTCGCTGTGCTGGTACTGCGAACCGCTGAAAGCAAGGGGAAACTACAGCCGTAATTTTTCCCGAGGGCGTGCAGCTTTACTGTATGGTTAAATGATGACGGCGTCCTCTTGGGTAAAATATTCCGGAGGTAAAATAGTCCCCCATTCGGATCTCCGGGCGGGGACTACTCAAGAGGACGTCGTTATCAAGAGAAAGAAAACTGGCGTTCTACGGATCGGAGTGTAGAATGTCAGATCCCTTAATCGGGCAGGTAGGTTAGAAAATTTATAAAGGGAAATGGATAGGTTAAAGTTAGATATAGTGGGAATCAGTGAAGTTCGGTGGCAGGAGGAACAAGACTTTTGGTCAGGCGAATACAGGGTTATAAATACAAAATCAAATAGGGGTAATGCAGGAGTAGGTTTAATAATGAATAAAAAAATAGGAGTGCGAGTAAGCTACTACAAACAGCATGGTGAACGCATTATTGTGGCCAAGATAGACACGAAGCCCACGCCTACTACAAGAGTACAAGTTTTTATGCCAACTAGCTCTGCAGATGATGAAGAAATTGAGAAAATGTATGATGAGATAAAAGAAATTATTCAGGTAGTGAAGGGAGACGAAAATTTAATATTCATGGGTGACTGGAATTCGACAGTAGGAAAAGGAAGAGAAGGAAACGTAGTAGTTGAATATGGATTGGGGCTAAGAAATGAAAGAGGAAGCCGCCTGGTAGAATTTTGCACAGAGCATAACATAATCATAGCTAACACTTGGTTCAAGAATCATGAAAGAAGGTTGTATACGTGGAAGAACCCTGGAGATTCTAAAAGGTTTCAGATAGATTATATAATGGTAATACAGAGATTTAGGAACCAGATTTTAAATTGTAAGACATTTCCAGGGGCAGATGTGGATTCTGACCACAATCTATTGGTTATGAACTATAGATTAAAACTGAAGAAACTGCAAAAAGGTGGGAATTTAAGGAGATGGGACCTGGATAAACTGATAGAACCAGAGGTTGTACAGAGTTTCAGGGAGAGCATAATGGAACAATTGACAGGAATGGGGGAAAGAAATACAGTAGAAGAAGAATGGGTAGCTGTGAGGAATCAAATAGTGAAGGCAGCAGAGGATCAAGTAGGTAAAAAGACGAGGGCTAGTAGGAATCCTTGGGTAACAGAAGAGGTACTGAATTTACTTGATGAAAGGAGAAAATACAAAAATGCAGTAAGCGAACAGGCAAAAAGGAATACAAACGCCTCAAAAATGAGATCGACAGGAAGTGCAAAATGGCTAAGCAGGGATGGCTAGAGAACAAATGTAAGGATGTAGAGACTTATCTCAAGAGGAGTAAGATAGATACTGCCTACAGGAAAATTAAAGAGACCTTTGGAGAAAAGAGAACCACTTGCATGAATATCAAGAGCTCAGATGGAAACCCAGTTCTAAGCAAAGAAGGGAAAGCAGAAAGGTGGAAGGAGTATATAGAGGGTCTATACAGGGGCGATGTTCTTGAGAACAATACTATGGAAATGGAAGACGAGGTAGATGAAGATGAAATGGGAGATATGATACTGCGTGAAGAGTTTGACAGAGCACTGAAGGACCTAAGTCGAAACAAGGCCCCGGGAGTAGACAACATTCCATTTGAACTACTGACAGCCTTGGGAGAGCCAGGCTTAACAAAACTCTACCATCTGGTGAGTAAGATGTATGAGACAGGCGAAATACCCTCAGACTTAAAGAAGAATCTCAAAGAAAGCAGGTGTTGACAGATGTGAAAATTACCGAACTATCAGTTTAATAAGTCACAGCTGCAAAATACTAACGCGAATCCTTTACAGACAAATGGAAAAACTGGTAGAAGCTGGCCTCGGGGAAGATCAGTTTGGATTCCGTAGAAATGTTGGAACACGTGAGGCAATATTGACCCTACGACTTATCTTAGAAGAAAGATTAAGGAAAGGCAAACCTACGTTTCTTGCATTTGTATACTTAGAGAAAGCTTTTGACAATGTTGACTCGAATACTCTCTTTCAAATTCTGAAGGTGGCAGGGGTAAGATACAGGGAGCGAAAGGCTATTTACAATTTGTACAGAAACCAGATGGCAGTTATAAGAGTCGAGGGGCATGAAAGGGAAGCAGTGGTTGGGAAGGGAGTGAGACAAGGTTGTAGCCTCTCCCCGATGCTATTCAATCTGTATATTGAGCAAGCAGTAAAGGAAACAAAAGAAAAGTTCGGAGTAGGTATTAAAATCCATGGAGTAGAAATAAAAACTTTGAGGTTCGCCGATGACATTGTAATTCTGTCAGAGACAGCAAAGGACTTGGAAGAGCAGTTGAACGGAATGGACAGTATCTTGAAAGGAAGGTATAAGATGAACATCAACAAAAGCAAAACGAGGATAATGGAACGTAGTCGAATTAAATCGGGTGATGCTGAGGGAATTAGATTAGGAAATAAGACACTTAAAGCAGTAAAGGAGTTTTGCTATTTGGGGAGCAAAATAACTGATGATGGTCGAAGTAGAGTGGATATAAAATGTAGACTGGCAATGGCAAGGAAAGCGTTTCTGAAGAAGAGAAATTTGTTAACATCGAGTATTGATTTAAGTGTATGGAAGTTGTTTCTGAAAGTATTTGTATGGAGTGTAGCCATGTATGAAAGTGAAACATGGACAATAACTAGTTTGGACAAGAAGAGAATAGAAGCTTTCGAAATGTGGTGCTACAGAAGAATGCTGAAGATTAGATGGGTAGATCACATAACTAATGAGGAGGTATTGAATAGAACTGGGGAGAAGAGGAGTTTGTGGTACAACTTGACTAGAAGAAGGGATCGGTTGGTAGGACATGTTCTGAGGCATCAATGGATCACCAATTTGGTACTGGAGGGCAGCATGGAGGGTAAAAATCGTAGAGGGAGACCAAGAGATGAATACACTAAGCAGATTAAGAAGGATGTAGGCTGCAGTAGGTACTGGGAGATGAAGAAACGTGCACAGGATAGAGTAGCATGGAGAGCTGCTTCAAACCAGCCTCAGGACTAAAGACCACAACAACAACAACAACAACAATCCACTGTTGAATGTCAGCTGACGTTTACGCACCCTCCTAGTGGATACTCACATCGAGTAACAACGGGAAGTTGATGTGCGCGATTTCTGCAGCATATTACACTGAAGAGTCAAAGAAACTGTTACACCTGCAAGCACGCAAAAGTGCCCAACATGATGTGGCATTGACTCGACTAATGTCTGAAGTAGTACTGGAGGGAACTGACACCATCAATCCTGCAGGGATGTCCATAAATCCGTATGAGGGTGTGGACATTTCTTCTGGACAGCACGTTGCATGCCATCTCAGATATGCCAATAATGTTTATGTCTTGCGAGTTTGGAGACCAGCGGAAGCGTTTATACTTAGAAGCGTATTCCTGGAGCTACTCTGTGGCAACTCTTGACGTATGGAGTGTCGCATTGTCCTGCTGGAATTCCCAAGTCGGTCAGAATACACAATGGACATGAATGAATGCAGGTGATCAGACAGGATGCTTACGTCTCATCTGCCAGGGAGATCTAGACATATCAGGGGTCCCAAAACACTCCAACTGCTGACACCCCACACCATTATAGAGCCTCCACCACATTGAACAGTCCCCTACTGACACGCAGGGTCCATGGATTCATAGGTTGTGTCCATACCCATACACATCCATACGCTCGATAAAGTCTGAAACGAGACTCTTCCGAACAGACAACATGTTTCCAGTCATCAACAGTCCAATGTCGGTGTTGACGGGCCCAAAATGGTTCAAATGACTCCGAGCACTATGGCACAACATCTGAGGTTATCAGTCCCCTAGGATTTAGAACTACTTAAACTTAACTAACCTAAGGACAACTCACACATCCATGCCCGAGGCAGGTTCGAACCTGCGACCGTAGCGGTCGCGCGGTTCCAGACTGAAGCACCTAGAACCGCTCGGCCACTCCGGCCTGACGAGCCCAGGCGAGGCGTAAACCTTCGTGCCGTGTAGTCATCAAGGATATACTAGTGCGTTTCGGCTCAGAAAGCACATATCGATGATTTTTCGTTGAATGGTGCGCACGCTGATTCTTGTTGATGGGCAGCATTGAAATCTGCAGCAATTTGAGGATGGCTTGCACTTCTGTCACGCTGAACGATTGTCTTCAGTCATGGGTGGTTTTGCAGTATCTTCTTGCGGCCAAATGTCGGACATTTGGTATATACCTGATTCCCGACATTCACTGCACACTCGTGAAATGTTCGTACTGGAAAATCCCCACTACATTACTACCTCGGAGATGTTGTGTCCCATCGCTCGTGCACCGACTGTAACACCACTTTCAAACTCACTTAAATCGTGATAACCCGCCATTGTACCAACAGTAACAGAGGTAACAACTGCGCCAGACAGTTGTCTTATATAGGCGTTGCCGACCGCAGCGCAGTATTCTACTTGTTTATATATACAGGGTGTTCCATTGATAGTGACCGGACCAAATACCTCACGAAATAGGCATCAAACGTAAAAAACTACAAATAACGAAACTCCTTTAGGTTGACGGGAGAAACCAGATGGCGCTATGGGTGGCCCGCTAGATGGCGCTGCCATAGGTCAAACGGATAACTGCGTTTTTTTTTCAATAGGAACCACCATTTTATTACATATTCGTGTAGTACGCAAAGAAATATGAATCTTTTAGTTGGACCACTTTTTTCGCTTTATGATAGATGGCGTTGTAGTAGTCACAAATACGTAAGTACGTGGTATCACGTAACATTCCGCCAGTGCGGACGGTATTTGCTTCGTGATACACTGTTGTTGTTTTCAGTCCTGAGATTGGTTTGATGCAGCTCTCCATGCTACTCTATCCTGTGCAAGCTTCATCTCCCAGTACTTACTGCAACCTACATCCTTCAGAATCTGCTTAGTGTATTCATCTCTTGGTCTTCCTCTACGATTTTAACCCTCCACACTGCCCTCCAATGCTAAATTGGTGATCCCTTGATGCCTCAGAACATGTCCTACCAACCGATCCCTTCTTCTTGTCAAGTTGTGCCACAAACTCCTCTTCTCCCCAATTCTATTCAATGCCTCCTCATTAATTATGTGATCTACCCATCTAATCTTCAGCATTCTTCTCTAGCACCACATTTCGAAAGCTTTTATTCTCTTCTTGTCCTAACTATTTAGCGTCCATGTTTCACTTCCATACGCTACGCTCCATGCAAATACTCTCAGAAGCGACTTCCTGACACTTAAATCTATACTCGATGTTAACAAATTTCTCTTCTTCAGAAACGCTTTCCTTGCCATTGCCAGTCTACATTTTATATCCTCTCTACTTCGACCTTCATCAGTTACTTTGCTCCCCAAATAGAAAAAGTCCTTTACTACCTTAAGTGTCTCATTTCCTAATCTAATTCCCTCAGCATCACCCGACTTGGTTCGACTACGTTCCATTATCCTCGTTTTGCTTTTGTTGATGTTCATCTTATATCCTCCTTTCAAGACACTGTCCATTCCGTTCAACTGCTCTTCCAAGTTCGTTGCTGTCTCTGACAGAATTACAAAGTCATCGGCGAACCTCAAAGTTTTTATTTCTTCTCCATGGATTTTAATTCCCACTCCGAATTTTTCTTTTGTTTCCTTTACAGATTGCTCAATATACAGATTGAATAACATCGGGGAAAGGCTACAACCCTGTCTCACTCGTTTCCCAACCACTGCTTCCTTGTCATGCCACATTGTAAATAGCCTTTCGCTCCCTGTATTTTACCTCTGCCACCTTTAGAATTTGAAAGAGAGTGTTCCAGTTAACATTGTCAAAAGCTTTCTCTAAGTCTACAAATGCTAGAAACGTAGGTTTGCCTTTCCTTAATCTCTCTTCTAAGATAAGTCGTAAGGTCAGTATTGCCGTGATACATTACCCGTGTTAAAATGTACCGTCTTCCAATTGCGGAAAAGGTCGATATCGTGTCGATGTACGGCTATTGTGATCAAAATGCCCAAGGGGCGTGTGCTATGTATGCTTCTCGGTATCCTGGACGACATCATCCAAGTGTCCGGACCGTTCGCCGGATAGTTACGTTATTTAAGGAAACAGGAAGTGTTCAGCCACATGTGAAACGTCAACCACATCCTGCAACAAATGATGATGCACAAGTAGGTGTTTTAGCTGCTGTCACGGCTTATCCGCACGTCAGTAGCAGACAAATAGCTCAAGAATCAGGAATCTCAAAAACGTCGGTGTTGACAATACTACATCAACATTGATTGCACCCGTACCATATTTATATGCACCAGGAATTGCATGGCGACGACTTTGTACGTCGTGTACAGTTGTGCCACTGGGCACAAGAGAAATTACGGGACGATGACAAATTTTTTTCACTCGCTCTATTTAGCGACGAAGCGTCATTCTCCAACAGCGGTAACTTAAACCGGCATAATATGCACTATTGGACAACGGAAAATCCACGATGGCTGCGACAAGTGGAACCTTGGCGGGTTAATACATGGTGCGGCATTAAGGGATGAAGGATAATTGCCCCCCATTTTATCGATGGCAATCTAAATGGTGCAATATATGCTGATTTCCTACGTAATGTTCTACCGATGTTACTACGTTTCACTGCATGAGAGAATGGTGATGTACTTCCAACATCATGGATGTCCGGCACATAACTCGCGTGCTGTTGTAACGGTATTGAATAGCATATATCATGACAGGTGGATTGGTCGTCGAAGCACCATACCATGGTGCTTCGACGTTCCAGGATTTCTTTCTGTGGGGAAAGTTGAATGATATTTGCTACGTGATCCAACGACAACGCCTAACAACATGCGTCAGCGCACTGTCAATGCATGTGCGAACGTTACGGAAGGCGAACTATTCGCTGTTGAGAGGAATTTCGATGGACATATTGCCAAATGCATTGAGATTGACGGACATCATTTTCAGCATTTATTGCATTAATGTGGTATTTACAGGTAATAACGCTGTAACAACGTGCGTTCTCAGAAATGATAAGTTCACAAAGGTATATGTATCACATTGGAACAACCGAAATAAAATGTTCAAACTTACCTACACTCTGTATTTTAATTTAAAAAACCTACCTGTTACCAACCGTTCTTCTAAAATTGTGAGCCATATGTTTGTGGCTATTACAGCGCCATCTATCACAAAGCGAAAAAAGCGGTCCATCTAAAACATTCATATTTCTTTAAGTACTACACGAATATGTAATAAAAAATGGGGGTTCCTATTTTTAAATAAACGGATATCCGGTTGATCTATGACAGCGCCATCTAGCGGGCCAACCGTAGCGCCATCTGGTTTCCTCTTTCAAGCTAGACGAGTTTCGTTCTTTGTAGTTTTTTCGTTTGATGCTTATTTCGTGAGATATCTGGCCCGGTCACGATCATTGGACTACCCTGTATATGCGCATATATGCGTATTTGAATACTCATATCTATACGAGTTTCGGTGTTTTAGTAACCCGCATTCAGAAGACGCATTGAGGAAGTACACAAAACAGTTTATGTACTTATCTTGGTTAGAAAGACTGTCCCCTTTTCCCGAAAGATAATGAGCGTCTCTTTGTGCCACTCGGATAAATCACATCCTACACTATATGACACCTGTGAGTAAAAATGAGCGTGGACAATCTGGTAGTCCTATGAACATCTGCTGCACCAGTGGCTTTGAGATAATTTGTGCCGCAAGATGTGCGATGTAGATGTCAAATGTCAGATGTCAAAGTGAATCGACATTGCATTTCAGTTGTCGGGAGGTAAATATTTAAATAATGTTAGTAGAAAGCGTCTACAAGCCCAGAAAAGTATACAGTTAGAGGATTTGAAGATTTGAAAGGGCGAAGACATGACATGACATGACATGCTTACAGCATGGGAAGCCGAAAGAACCTACGAGAGTGATCATAAGCCCCGCTCTTGAGAAATCATTCATTTTGAACGCACCTGCGCTTGTAACAAATCACAACTGGGAGTGCCAACCCCTCTAAATGAACTAGAAAAATGCATACATGGAGTGGGCCACACATAATATGAAATGAGCTGTTGTCACAATTTAATATCCATATCTGCGTCAGGCAGATTTAAGAATGGGCAGATATTCGCTGTCATCCACAACCAGGAAACTCACGGAGTGTGAAGATGAGCTCTTTGTCATCACAATCGCTTCTGAAATATGAAAATTTGGATTCTATTCTGATCCCACGAGTTAAATGTAGAATGTTGTGGCCTTCTGCTGTCAGAACACCTAGGGTTCCTCGGTCTAGGCTTTTGTATTCTGGTATTCAGTATGATCTCATTTGACATAATGGCTATAAATTAACAATAAAAAACTAGGAAGCTGTCTCATTATACTCTGTTTTATAAATTTCCTGATTTTACTGAATTATAAAGTTTCTGGTTAGTCACATAAAAAGTGGCAATTTTCATTATAATCGGGATTCAATTGCTACACATAATTGTTGTACTATTGTGGCGAAAATGCGCTGTATTATTATGAGAGGTACAGAGGCGAGCGAGTGCCCTTGGATTAACCCCAGTTCACAGCTACCAGCGCCACGTCGTCATACCATGCCTGTGCATAGTGTACAACGTGTTGCGCCGTAATCTAAGAATGAAATTAAAAATTAAAACAACTCTTCCAATCTTAGTCAGTATATGCTTCAATATATTAATATTAACATTGTCAAGTTTCAACACGATCTAATGAATATGGTTCGCTAAATATGTTATATTAATAAAAAAAAAATAAGTGGCGATAAATAATGAAACTAGAAATCTAAAAATTGTTGAGAATGTGCGAATGTATGTAACAATCAAAAGTTACAAGTCTCAATCAGGCTGGGGAAATATTTTGGCTAAAATCGGCGTTTTTACGAAAATCTGAAGGCGCTAATTATTAGATTCAGAAAGATGAAAATTCGTGTCTAGACTCAGTTTCACATAAAAACACTAAGTATGTGACTCCATTAAGCTATGTCTAGTTTTCAAGTAACTTAAATTGATGAAATAATACAGCTGCCCCAAGTTTCAAGGCTTTAGTGTAAATAACAATCATTACGAAGAATCGTAAAGAGGCAGTTCAGAGTTCGTGTTCTATTGTCAGTTCCATTCTAAAAATTCTTGCCGGCAAAATTTAAATGCAGTAGAGGTAAAACTTTTTCAGTAACTAACTCTAATCATATAAAAGTTAAGAAAATTGTAAATTGTTAAACGACAGAGCTATTAAATAATGTAGGCCTATGTCCAAGAAAGGGGCCATTTAGATGCTGCTGCCTGTACCTAGAGCGGTTGGCGGCAGATGTTCCATTCGGCGGTTTGCTGCGCCTATACACAGCACAAATACAGTCAGAGAGGCAGTAGAGAAGACACTTCGCACCGGGATATCAACCCGCGTCAGTCAAATGCCTGTTTGCGCTGTGCCTCGGACGACGTCACAGCCGGATAGCCGCGAAACGCGTCTTCGATATAAGTAGGAAGTGAATTTTCGAGGACTGTACAACGACCTGGATACCTCAGTTTTCACTAAAGTAGCTATTTGCGCTCCGCCCGTGATGTTATGAAAACCGTATGACCAGATTATCTTCCACAGTTAAAAAATGGTTCAAATGGCTCTGAGCACTATGGGACTTAACATCTGTGGTCATCAGTCCCATAGAACTTAGAACTACTTAAACCTAACTAGCCTAAGGACATCACACACATCCATGCCCGAGGCAGGATTCGAACCCGCGACCGTAGCAGTCGCGCGGTTCCGGACTGAGCGCCTAGAATTCCACAGTTAACTTTAATGACTAAAGTCAGGGTGATAGACCATTATACTTGCAACATACCGTAGAGATCGCCTCTGAACTGCTAATAGTGGTGTTTCATAGGGACCTGATTATTATTATTATTATTATTATTATTACTATTATTGGGAGTATTATTTTATACTGTGCGTGAGAGTACATCATCAGTTAGAACTCAAAACTTTTATTTATAGTCGTAGTTCCTCATCCCGCTGAATAAATAGATACGAGGGCAGTTCAATAAGTAATGCAACACTTTTTTTTCTCCGCCAATTTTGGTTGAAAAAACCGGAAATTTCTTGTGGAATATTTTCAAACATTCCCGCTTCGTCTCGTATAGTTTCATTGACTTCCGACAGGTGGCAGCGCTGTACGGAGCTGTTCAAATGGCGTCTGTAACGGATGTGCGTTGCAAACAACGGGCAGTTCGAGTTTCTTTTGGCGGAAAACCAGGGCATCTCAGATATTCATAGGCGCTTGCAGAATGTCTACGGTGATCTGGCAGTGGACAAAAGCACGGTGAGTCGTTGGGCAAAGCGTGTGTCATCATCGCCGCAAGGTCAAGCAAGACTGTCTGATCTCCCGCGTGCGGGCCGGCCGTGCACAGCTGTGACTCCTGCAATGGCGGAGCGTGCGAACACACTCGTTCGAGATGATCGACGGATCACCATCAAACAACTCAGTGCTCAACTTGACATCTCTGTTGGTAGTGCTCTCACAATTGTTCACCAGTTGGGATATTCAAAGGTTTGTTCCCGCTGGGTCCCTCGTTGTCTAACCGAACACCATAAAGAGCAAAGGAGAACCATCTGTGCGGAATTGCTTGCTCGTCATGTGGCTGAGGGTGACAATTTCTTGTCAAAGATTGTTACAGGCGATGAAACATGGGTTCATCACTTCGAACCTGAAACAAAACGGTAATCAATGGAGTGGCGCCACACCCACTCCCCTACCAAGAAAAAGTTTAAAGCCATACCCTCAGCCGGCAAAGTCATGGTTACAGTCTTCTGGGACGCTGAAGGGGTTATTCTGTTCGATGTCCTTCCCCATGGTCAAACGATCAACTCTGAAGTGTATTGTGCTACTCTTCAGAAATTGAAGAAACGACTTCAGCGTGTTCGTAGGCACAAAAATCTGAACGAACTTCTCCTTCTTCATGACAACGCAAGACCTCACACAAGTCTTCGCACCCGAGAGGAGCTCACAAAACTTCAGTGGACTGTTCTTCCTCATGCACCCTACAGCCCCGATCTCGCACCGTCGGATTTCCATATGTTTGGCCCAATGAAGGACGCAATCCGTGGGAGGCACTACGCGGATGATGAAGAAGTTATTGATGCAGTACGACGTTGGCTCCGACATCGACAAGTGGAATGGTACCGTGCAGGCATACAGGCCCTCATTTCAAGGTGGCGTAAGGCCGTAGCATTGAATGGAGATTACGTTGAAAAATGTGTAGCTAAAAGATTGGGGAATAACCTGGTGTATTTCAATGCTGAATAAAACAACCCCTGTTTCAGAAAAAAATGTGTTGCATTACTTATTGAACTGCCCTTGTAGTAGGAAGACTTTCTTTCAGTGAGCACAAGAATAATGCGGACTTGCAGACTGGTAATTATAGTCAGTGTGTTCTCCATCGCTTTCTGGCTGAGCGCAAAAACAGTTTTCAGACTCTTATAAACGGCGACTGTAATTTATCCGCCGCCCCATGCTATGATCGATGTGGTCATGTAGACGTTAAGCCTGCAATGTGCCATAAATAAATGAAGGAGGATCAAAGTTTTCAAAGTAGCGGCTTCCTTTTTAATCTTGCTATATTAAATAGCTTGGAGAGGGACAAGTCGTCTGGTGTTGTTTAATTAGAATTCCTAGCAGTTTATTCTCGCATCTTTCCACATCCCGAAAAAGTCTTCTTCGAGATGGAGTTTAGGATGCATGATGGTCAATCACTTCGATGTAGGAATGAGTGTGGTTTGGACAAAGCTGGGCGAACGGCTCCTGGGGTCCATTGCAGCGAGAAATGTTTTTCAGTGTTACCTTGTTCTGGTGACACTCTGATTTCCTGCTCCGTTGTAATCAAACGTACGGTAATTTTGAGATGAAAGTATCTCCACTCTCGGATCTCCCCCTTCAGAGGGTGGTGTTCCATCAACGTTACACGATACGCAATCTGTGTTGGTTTGCGTTCAGGACAAATACACACCATTCGAGGCTTAACTCGAATGGGAAAGAGCGTTTATCACGTATTGTGGATCGGTTTTGCACGTATTGTGGAACGGTTTTGCTAGTCTTAGAGAGTGAAGGCACAGAAGTCTTCTTGTTGCTTCTTGGGGTCAAAGGACGCATATATATTTCCAGCTACTAACAGAATTTGGTATTTAAATGCTAATGGAGAGCAGTATCGCAGTACTAGAGTGCTGAAAACTATAGAATATCCGATAATTCTTTGGACGATCAATTCCTTTCGTCTCTGATATGATCACTGAAAAGTCTAGAGCTACTTTTATGCCAGAATGTTGGAGGCAAAAATGAGTTAAATTTTTTTTACGCGTCGACGTCGACGTTAGCAGACATGTAAGAGTACATCAATAGTTCTTTGATGGGGAAGTAGCAACATTACTGTGAGTCACGAGAATGGCAAATCCTGTGGCTGATTGCCCGCTTTGTCGCCACAAACACGAATTATCGCAACCGAGAAAATTCGTTTGGGCTGTTGATTAATGGGTAGTGCACATTTTGTTCTATGTCTTTCGTATTTCAGCTACTACTGTGTGGGGGAAGTTTCTGAGATGAAAACGCGAAGAATCTGACTGTATATTACACGAACTTGGGGAACCACTCAAACATAGGATTCTCGCTAGTCTGAAACGTCGTTCAGATCTGGTTGCTGTGAACTACCTCTCTTAAGGGGAGACACTGGCACTAACATATTTGTAAATCCATATCTCTTACATTTTTTCTTAAATCTCACTCAAATTTTGTACGCTTATTTAGAGGGATCCAAAATGCTTTAAATAATTTTACATCATTTTTAATAAATTACAATTATGTGAGAGAATTTTGAATTTTTTATGACATTATTATTTTGCGGTAGACTTTTTCATTATTTATGGGCAAATTTCTCTCTTTTGTACAGTACAGTAATCTACATTAGTTAGTGTAGATTTACGTGAAGTAGCACCTTGGTGAATTATTTCAATTATTTGCAATAATTTTTCTGGATTTGAATATTTTTAAAGACAAATTTTTCATGTATTTTCCTCCGTAAAATTGTTTATAGTGTGTAGACTAAAACTGAGTTCAACTTAAGTATTGCATCTGTTTAAAGCAATAAGTTTGCCAAATTTAATAAAAATCGGTTCTACAGTTCGTATCTTACCAAACTTCCCAATATCCACATTCCGGTCGTTCTACACCGTCTCCTGGAGCTCTTTCAGCTCCTTCACTCTTTTGTCTAAGAATTTTTTCTATAATCTGCACTGAAGGATGTGCCTTTGCAGTTCTTTGGTCAGCGATAATCCGCATTATCTGTTCAGTGGAGACACGGGTACAAGGTCCAACTTCTTGAGGATGTGAAGTCTTGCTTCAACTCTACATTAAACACTGCTGTAGCTTCCAAAGCAGAAATATGCACTACGGAGTCAGCGACAAACACAGTATTTGGATATCTCTTCCAAATAGAAGCACCGAAACTCTCATTAGGGTTCTGCACTTTCCATACAGTCATTTTTCTAGCAGCTGTGGTCAGACTAGTGGTCGAGATGTTGGTTTAACAGCCACTGCGAGGTTAATCTTATGCCTATAACTTCCCCACATTTCTTACTTCTCAGGAATTTGGACTGTTGATAGTCCACGTTCAGGTGAATTGCTTGTTGACAAGTAACGAAACCAAACAGTCCATACTGCCTTTCTCTTATTATCCACGTCTGTGAGATTATTTCTAATCGCCGCTATTATAATATACCTGTAGGTTGTTAGTTCTCTCCTTTGTTAGCCGGGGTACTTCCTCTCAATTGCTTCCCATGCTCCAGTAGCTCGCCTCTAATTGTCTGTGACAAATCTTTCTAAATAAAGCCCAAGCACTCAAATTTTTCAGTACTGCGACCTTTTCCATAGGTCCGACACACGGCTACAGTTTTGAAAGCACTAAAGTCTCCATTTCCTCAATACTTTATGCATCTTACTCCGTACTTTTACAAAGATCTATGGAAACACGCAGAACAGTATTGAGACATTAGGTCTACGCCTCAGACTTTTCCATTGTCGACGCTAATGACAGATGAAGTGAAGTATGTCACCTCTTCATCCGGGAGACGACATAGGAAACTGATACATCTTTGCTGTTAGTTGCCCAACAGTTTTCTGGAATAGCCTCCTGAAATGCCACTTTCATGCTCTATTCATCTATATCTGCAACTGCTTAGAGGAGAGTAGTGTTCACTGCAGCATGCACCAAATTCACATTTCCTCCACAAACAGAGTACTAGCAGTCTTTTCTATGTGCTTCTGTTATCAATTCTACATCCGCAACTGTGAAACAGTTATTTCTATCATGATTTGCCTCTCCTGGCACAATACCTGTTCTATGTATTACTTGATATGCACTCAGGACCATTTTGCCTCTTTATGTTCGTAATGTGGGCCGTACTACGCTTCTTAGTTTACCAGGCCATGGAAATATAAGAAAAGACAAATTAACTGACACTATACTCAGATTGCACTTAACAGCAGAAAACTTGTTTCTGAAGCTTAAGAGCAGAAGAAAGATCGAGCAAAAAAGTCGTTTCTACAGTGGAAACCTGAAAATGTGGCGTTTAATTTTTGCATGCAATATGTAGTTCGAATTTCAAAGTAAAAATATGAACTAATAATCCCAAATATACGTACTTTCAAATAAGCGAATAAAAATATTTTGTCGTTTCTTTCGTGATTATTGCCACCGCGTCCACTTCAAAAATCCGGAGAGCTGATGTTAAGCTATACGGCACAACAATCTATATTCGAAATATCACCAGCTGTTCACCAAACAGGCATACAGTTCTGAAATACACAAATTAAAAAGATGAATGGCTTGAATGCACCAATTGTTCGGACGGATTATGTCGGACCAAATCGCGCGTACCGTTGTTGGAAACAGCAGCGCGTAGTATTGTCGCTGATCGCAGTAGCCAACGAAGCAGGCTAAATGAAACTCGCGTGCGATTTAGCGCTAATCTGATGAAATTTCGAGGTTGTTAACTGCTACTCGAATTTTGCAGTTAATGTCAAAGCATACCTATTTTTCCCTGAACGCCAAATGTGTTTCAATCAGCAGCCTGTAATACAATAAAGTGACATTGATCTAATTCTTGCGCTACAAATGAGCTTTTGAGTTTCATTAAACAGATTTCCGTCCAAATTTAGCTTCCCTTTATAGGCGATTTGGCTAATCAATCAGCTACTGCGATCATTGCAGAGTTGCCAACGGCCACCTCCAAAAATTTGTTGCTACTGACTACTTTAGCACAAGCTGAGATCTTCTATTCATTGATGTGTGGACAATTTAGAGCCAATGAACAAGCCCGTTTTGTCAAGGGTAGTGTGTTAAAAAAAAACAAAAAAAAAACGTTGTAGGTTTTGGTTAATATCATAGCCACCGAAATGCAATATTTTTGTCTGTTACAATAATACGAGAATTACTTGCAAGAAGTAAAAGAGCAGATCCATGACATAAATTTATAACAATGCGTGGTTTTCATGTTTAGATGTCAAAAAAAGAGAAGCACACTGATAAACCAGGTTACCTGCTTAGTGATGTGTTGATCCACCTTTGGAACGCAGCGTAACAGCCATTCTGAGTGGCACGGTTTCGACGAACTGTTGACAGGTTGCCGAGGTATGTGGCGCCAGATTTGTACTCACAGGTCACGCAGTTCCCGCAAATTACTGGCCGCTGATTTGCGGGCGCGGAGCTGGCATGCGATAGCATTCCAGATGTGTTCCATAGCAGTAATTATCTCCCGAAACTGGACATTGTCACTCATGGCACGCCATTTGAGTTATTCAGATATCGCACTATACAGGTATACAATGACAAAGCTGGCCAGTTTCCGCTGTTAAGCAAATATCGAAATTCTTGCAGCTCCCTCAACGAATTTTCGCTCTGCAGTGGATTTGAAATTTACTGGCAGATTAAAAGTGCATTTATCTGCCAGATGGTTTCAAATTAGCACACGTCTCTAAAGAGAGAAAATTCATTGTATAAACAATCGCCTAGGTTGTCGATCAAGCTATTTCATTCTACGTATTCTTTCTTCCAAAAGTATCAGTCGGGTAGGATATTCAGGAGAATTTGTGTGAAGTTTGGATGGTAGTGTTAGGTGCTGGCCGAAGTAGGGCTGTGACGGCAGGTCGTGAGTCGTGTATGGGTAGTTCAGTCGGTAGCGCACATGCCCGCGAAGGGCAGAGGTCCCAGATTCGAGTCCCAATCGGCCATACAGTTTTACTCCGCCTGGAAGTTTCAAATGAGCACACACACAGCGGCCGACTGAATATTCATTCTTGACATTCTAGTTGTTTTTGCTCCGTAACGCAAGGCTACGATGGCGGATATCGATAGGCAACATGTATTCCACACTCCAGGAAAACTGGAGTGTTGATTAGTAGTCTCCGTCCATCAGTGCTAGAAACAACGGTCCTACGTGTGCTCGCTGGCGTCTGAGGTGTGACGAAGGCCAGTGGGTTGGTCTCCAAACATTTGGCATAAAGCTGGAGAATCTACTCCAGCGTCACAGCCAAAAATTTAGACGTCTCACTCGCAGCGCGGAAACTGGACCTAGGTTCGTGAAAGACCCTAAAACGGCCACGGTCGATGTACGTACAGTAAGCTGAATTTACTTCTTACGTCCTTAATCACTGAAGTTAGAGCACCAATTATCGGCATGTAAATAGGAGGGGAGTTCAGTGAGTAATCCAACACTTCTTTTCTCTCTGCCAGTTTCAGCTGAAAAAATCGGAATGTACTGTGGGACATCATGGTACATCCCAAATTTAGCCTCTACAGTTTCATGAAGTTCCGACAGATGGCGGCGCTATATGTAGACTTCAAGGTTAGCAAAAAAAATTTTTTTCAGATGACTGTCAACAGCATCGATATACTTGGACTCAAATGGCTCTAAGCACTATGGGACGTAACTTCTGAGGTCATCAGTCCCCTAGAACTTAGAACTACCTGAACCTAACTAACCTAAGGACATCACACACATGCATGCCCGAGGCAGGATTCCAACCTGCGACTGTATCAGCAGCGCTGTTGAGGACTGAAGCGCCTAGAACCGCTCGGTAACAGCGGCCGGATGATATACTTGGAGAAACGCTTGATACAAATTGTGCTGTCTTACAAGAACAGAGCATAGTGTATATCAGTTTTGTCAAAGTAGACCTACTTTAAAATGGCGACTATAACGGAGAGCTATCAATTTCTCTTGCCGGGAAACCAGAGCATCACATATATTCGTAGGCACCTGCAAAATGTTTAAGGAGACCTGCCAATGAGCAAAAGCACGCTGAGTCGTTGTGTGAGACATCTGTCGTCATCACAACAAAATCGCGCTAACCTGTCCGATCTCCCACGTGTCGGGCGGTCGACGTGCAACTGTGACTCCTGCATTGCCGGAACGTGCGGACAGTCTCATTCGAGGTGATCGATAGAACACAATGAAACACCTCGCTGAACAACTGGATGTCTCTGTTGGTAGTGCTGACATACTCGTCACCATTTAGGGTACTCAAAGCTGTGGCCCGCTAGATTCCTCACCGCCTAACGGAAGACCATAAAGAGAATCGAAGGACCACCCGTGTGGGATTCCCTGGACGTAATAAGGTGATCATCACAATTTTTCGTCGAACAGCGTCACAGGCGATGAAAAATCTTTCAAATGGGTCTGAGAACTATGGGACTTAACATCTGAGGTCATCAGTCCCCTCGAACTTAGAACTACTTGAACCTAAGTAACCTAAGGACATCACACACAGGATTCGAACCTGCGACCGTAGCGGTCGCACGGTTCCAGACTGAAGCGCCTAGAAACGCTCGGCCACTCGGGCCGGCGATGAAACATGGGTTCATCATTTCAAACCGGAAACAAAACGGCAGTCCATAGAGCTGCGGCGCATCACCTCCCTTCTGAAGAAAATATTCAAAGCCGGTACAAGCACGGCGACAGCCTCCTGGTACTCTGAAGGGGTTATTCTGTTTTATATCCTCCCTCATGTGCAACGATCCACTCTGAAGCGCAATGTGTTACCATTAGGAAATTGAAGAAACGACCTCCGTGTGTTCGTCGGAATAAAAATGTAGTCGAACTACTCCTTGTCAATGGCAACGCAATGACGCCAGGCCTCACTCAAGTCTGCACACCCGAGTCGAGCTCACAGAACTTCATTCTGTTCTTCCTCATCCACCCTACAGCCCGGATCTCACACCTTCCGACTTCCATCTGTTTGACCCAATGAATGATGCACTCCGCGGGAAGCAGTACGTGGATGATGGAGACGTTACTGACACAGACAAGACGTTAGCTCCGACGTCTCGCAGTTAAGTGGTACCGTGCGATCTTACAGGTCCTCCCTGTAAGATCCGGTAACACCGTTGCATTGAACGGAGATTAACCCCTTACCGCATAATGTGCCAGATATGGCATATACCACTTTTCTCTTTGTCAATCTCATATCTGAGAATATATTTCCAAACTGCATGTTGGGACAGATATGGCACACAGTCAAGAGCAGCTGTGCAAGTAGTGTATGCCATCTGTTGGGAGAGTAAGGAATTACGTGTTATGAATCTTTGCTTTGTGTTGCTAGCTGTGTACATCCAAGTTTGTTCACACAAACAGTTGCAATCAGGTACAGTAAACGATTGATTTCGGTGTTTATATTATTTGCAGAGGAAAAAGGACATCTGTGGACAGTTATAAAGAGGTAAGTTTATATATTTGTTCATTAGAATACATATAATACTGAAAAATAGGTCTGTGACGGATATGGCACAACATGCAGTCCGGTCCAATCGAGTACGTGGTTGCATTTTACCTAAGGAGGCAGCAATGAAGATGAATGGTCGAGGCAGCATGGAGGAAAAGATATCAACAGTAGACGGTGTGCAACTGTCAGTAGTCTCCTGGTTTGATAATAAGTAGTCAACACTTTGTCAACTTACGTTGGATGCAAACCAGAAGGCGAGATCAAGAGGCTTTTCAGGGAGGAAAAAGAATATAAAATGGTACCTTGTCCACACTCTGTGATGATCTATAATGACTACATGGGGGATGTTGATCTATTAGATTCTATGCTAGGATATTATAGAATTCAAATCAGATCAAAGAAATGGTACTTGAAGATACTCTTTCATCTAGTTGACTTGGCTTGTGTGAACAGCTGGCTGTTATGGAGAAGACGAAATACGGACTACATGCCCTTTGTTAATTTCAAGGTCGCAGTTGCAGAGGCCCTCTGTAAAATTGGGAAATCCTTATCCAAGAAACGTGGTAGGCCAAGCAATGAAATACAAAAACAGCTTGACTGCAAGAAGAAGAGAGGCCCTACAGCAGATCTTCCACAGCGTCAGGTGCGACTGGATGGGATACATCACATGCCTATCTGGCTGGAAAACCGTGGTCGTTGCAAGTATCCAGAATGCAAGGGAAAATCCTATATAGCGTATATGAAGTGCAGTACAACATTGTGCTTGAATAAGGAGAGAAATTGCTTCATCAAGTTTCGTAATGAATAGAGAAAAATGGAAACAGAATGTGTGTTATTTTCTTAAAATGTGTGTATTGTAATGAATAGAAAGTGTACCTGTTTTACATAAATACAGTTCTGCTAGTTCATGTACGTATCTTACTGCGTATTTTCCACATTGTGCATCATCAATCCCAAAACTGGTATCACATGGTATTAGTCGTTACTGCATGTTGTCCCATATATGGCACAAACCCTTAATTCTAACATAACCGCCCCTACATAAGATTTAGAATTTTTAAGCATTTTTTATGAAATCAGAACATGGAACATAACATGTAACTTTTTTTCAGAAAAATAAAAAAAAACATGCAGTAAGGGGTTAAATTGAAAGATACGGTTTTTGTTGCCAAAAGTGTTGGGAATAATATGGTGTACTGGAATCCCGAATAAAAGTAACCTGTTTCCAGAAACAAAAAGTGTGTTGCGTTAGTTACTGAGCGCCCCTCGTAATTGTTTAATACACACAATCAGTTTTATAAATTCCTAAACTTTTGCTGGGGATATGTCACCACTTCGCACGACTCATCAGCTCATTGCTCATTTTAAAAGTGTCTTACACTTTTAGACTTGTTTGTCCGACACGATTTAGAAATTTCTCGAGTGGTGTACGCTCTGACTCTTTCCCGATCACGGAAACTTGCACTTCACCACAGTTGAAATTTATTGTTTCACTTAATATCATGCTGTCTTCTTCTGGACTGACATTTTACCATTGAATCTTCGTGGATTACCCATTTCTGCCCGCCGTCCAAATCGTATGAGAAACAAAACAAACGGGCTGTACATCAACTAGTTAGAATTACTGACCCATCTTGGCTATGCCCTTCTGTGTTTTAGGAGGATTGTCACTACAAATGATGTACATTGTTGTCCACTCCCACTGAAGAGGAAATCTGCAAGGAAATGCCGTGAAGTAAGATGTCATGAGCGTAAACCATTCTGTTACGTTTCACAAACATTCAGAACATAAAAGGCAGCTGAAAAGTTTCTTTTCTTTATTCACGTGAAGGTGTTGGAGAAAACTTTACATGTTGAGTGCTACAGCATTTCCGAGGAGGAAAAGTTCTAGGGGCGCTTTAATAAAATCTCCGTAATTCTGATACTACTGAGGTGCATGCGCAAGACTATTCCAAATGGGACAGTCATAACAATTTACATGACCCTGACTAGGGTTTTGTAATTTGACAGTTTAAGTACATGAAGATGCAAGAACGGTTAGGGCTGCAGAAGTGTATATGATCTCTGACTTTGAAAATTCAATATGGTGTGATACGCTGCAAATCGAAGCGCGTAACAATTCATGAAGTTTTACTGTGCCCGAATGTATCCGATGCGGTACTTGTGCATGCCCACTAAATGCAAATACTTCGTGGTAGAGGGGAAAATGCTATATTATGGTCATCAAATTATTTCTGCACTGATTATTCTTGTCTACTCGAACTCCGTCACACCCTGGTACTAAGACGATTGACGTCACGGGGTTTGATGTCACGTTCTTCCACTTTTGTCTTCCTATTTGTGTGCGGCGCCGCCTCTCTGTATGTAATCTTAATCACGTACTGATGCTACACTGTTTTACACAGCCATGGTTTTCGGGTTAGTTCTCTTAAGTATTTCCAGGTGTTCAAATTGTCACTGTCATTAGTGCAATAAACGCATTAAATCTGTTGTCTTCAATCTTTGAAGCAGCCCTCCACGTTTGTCTATGCTATGAAACTCTCTCGATTGCTGCATAACTCCTGCAACATACAGGGTATGGACAAATGGAACGCCAGAATCACAACACGTTACCGTACCAAATGCAGTGTACGAAACACGTTGGCGTCATAAACAGTTTCCAGTCGACTCGAAATTCTTCCTGAGAAACAGTAAAGTTGAGGTAAACATGATGGAGGTGGACAGGGATCACACAACTCTCTGTCCAAAGTAGACCACAAAGTCTCAATAGCACTGAGGTCTGGTGACTGTGTGGTCAGGGAAGAGGCGACAGTTCATCCTCGCTCTCGCAAGACCAGTCCGCAATACGAGCTGTGTGGAGGCATCACCCTTTGGGAACGGATATTGTACCCTGCGATGGTCTTGATCTGTCAAAATAATCTCACAATCCTCGATGATAATGCGATATTGCAGAGTAACCATGGGAGGCATGGAATACCACAATACGGCTGCCCAAATCTTCAGCAACCCTCCACCATTAGAATCCTGGGATGTAAACTCGGTCAGATGTTGGAAACAGCGTGAAACAAGACTCATCCGACCAAATAACTTTCTTCCTCTGCTTGATGGCCCAGGTTTGATAACGTCCTGCTAAGGGCACTGGCATCATTGGTGAGTGGCTTTGGAATTCCACTTACCCTACAGTTCCCTACTAATGGAGCTTCGTTCGTATTGTTTTGGTTCTGACATGGTTCGCGAATGCGACTATAGTTCTACAGTGACTTTTGCAGCTGTAGTCCTCTAATTTTTAGTCAGAATCGTCTTCACTGAAAGTCCGTCACGATCACTCTACACACACTTTCGTCCACGTTGTGCCTCAGTGGATGATGTTTTACCATTTTCCCTGTACGCAGCATACATCTTCGATACGGCAATTCATGAAACGCCAAGTAGCTCGGCTAGCTTGTCTACGGAAGCACCCTCAATACTATCACAAATAATTTGCCCATTTTCGAATTCACTCAGCTCCGACATAATGCAGTTACATCCACATACGGGGTGTTCAGAAAGTCTCTCCGCAGTGCCGTATGATAGCCGCGCGTGCCGTATGCCGCAGTGAACATACCGAAGTGAAACTCAGTAAAATACAAGCTATTGATTTATTGAATATTCATTTTACTTACAAATTTTCACATTAAATATTGAAAGTGTCCCCCCTGTTGTTGAATACACAATTCAATTCGTCTAATCACGTTCCAAACACAAGAAGTAACATTTCTTCTGCAACAGAAGCAGTGAAAGTGGATATTGCAGTTTTCAATTCATCGATGGATTTTGGACGGTTTTTATAGACAGTTGCTTTCGCTGCACCCCAGAAGAAAAAGTCAGGTGATGTTAGGTCAGGCGATCGTGGAGGCCAAAGTCCCTGTGAAATCATGCGACCACCGAAAACATCAGCAAGCAGTCACATTGAAACGAGAGCTGTATGGGCGGTTGTACCATCTTGTTGAAAATAACCGTTCAATATTTCACTTAATACAAGTTCTCCTATGAATAGGTACAGAATATCACTGCAGTATCGTTTTGCGTTTATTGTTTCGTTGAAAAATATGGGGCCCACAATCCGACGTCTAGAAATTGCAATCCAAACGCCTATTTACACAGAATGAAGTGGTTTCTCATGAATACACAATGGATTTGCAGTACTCCACATACGAGAATTTTGCGAGTTCATGTACCCAGATAAATGAAACCACGCCTCATCAGTGAAAAACGTTTCATTAAGAGTATCCCTTCCATTTTGTTGAACGAAATTTTTGAACCACTGACAATAATGCAGTCTCTTGCCATGATCAGTATTTTTCAGTTCTTGCACGACTGTCACTTTGTATGGGAAACGCTCTAACTTTTTCATTACAGCTGTGTGTGGCGTTACGACACTAACATAGATTTCCTGGGCGAGTTTTCTTACTGACATGTTCGGACTCATGGACATTTTATCTGAAATATCGTGAAGTTTACCCTCAGACAAAACGCTATGAAGATCACTTTTCTCTGTGCATCTGTCACTGCACACGTACTTCGAAATCTGTTAATCCAATCTCGCACAGAAACGCGATATGGGGGTGTTGTCTCTGGGAAAACTGAATTAAATGTCTGTCGAGCTGCAGCTATGTATATACCGCCAGCTTTGGACACCTGTTCGACTAAGAACACACGTTCTTCAATGCTTAGCATTTTTAAGACAAAAACAAAACAAACGACCAAAGGAACTAAAACGTTGACGTCAACACGTAACGACACACACCAGCGATACTACTGACGCTGTCTGATGTAAGCGAAACAGTGGAATGCTGGGGGAGTCCACTTGAAGGGAAGTAACCCAGGCAAGCGAACAAACCCAGGCAAGCGAACAATCATACGGCACTTGCGGCTAACAATCATACGGCACTGGGGAGAGACTTTTTGAACACCCCGTAGAACAGCTTTGACCACGACAGATACTTGGAACGTATTGACAAGGAACATGTGCCGTTAGTGGTCGGACACCAAAGCTCAGCGTGCACTCTTGGGTAGCATCTGCATTTACACTACTGGCCATTAAAATTGCTACACCACGAAGCTGACGTGCTACAGACGCAAAATTTAACCGACAGGAAGAAGATGCTGTGATATGCAAATGATTAGCTTTTCAGACCATTCACACAAGGTTGGCGCCAGTGGCGACACCTACAACGTGCTGACATGAGGAAAGTTTCCAACCGACTTCTCATACACGAACAGCAGTTGACCGGCGTTGCCTGGTGAAACGTTGTTGTGATGCCTCGTGTAAGGAGGAGAAATGCGTACCATCATGTTTCCGACTTCGATAAAGGTCGGATTGTAGCCTATCGCGATTCCGGTTTATCGTTTCGCTACATTGCTGCTCGCGTTGGTCGAGATCCAATGACTGTTAGCGGAATTTGGAATCAGTGGGTTCAGGAGGGTAATACGGAGCGCCATGCTGCATCCCAACGGCCTCGTATCACTAGCAGTCGAGATGACAGGCATCTTATCCGCATGGCTGTAACGGATCGTGCAGCCACGTCTCGATCCCTGAGTCAACAGATGGGGACGTTTGCAAGACAATAACCATCTGCACGAACAGTTCGACGACTTTTAGAGCAGCATGGACTATCAGCTCGGAGACCATGGCTGCGGCTACCCTTGACGCTGCATCACAGACAGGAGCGCCTGCGATGGTGTACTCAACGACGAACCTGGGTGCACGAATGCCAAAATGTTATTTTTTCGGATGAATCCAGGTTCTGTTTACAGCATCATGATGGTCGCATCCGTGTTTGGCGACATCGCGTTGGATGCACATTGGAAGCGTTTATTCGTCATCGCCATACTCGCGTATCGCCCAGCGTGGTGGTATGGGGTGCCATTGGTTACACGTCTCGGTCACCTCTTGTTCGCATTGACGGCACTGAACAGTGGACGTTAAATTTCAGATGTGTTACGACCCGTGGCTCTTCCCTTCATTCGATCCCTGCGAAACCCTACATTTCAGCAGGATAATGCACGACCGCATGTTGCAGGTCCTGTATGAGCCTTTCGGGATACAGAAAATGTTCGACTGCTGCTCTGGCCAGCACATTCTCCAGATCTCTCACCAATTGAAATCGTCTGGTCAATGGTGGCCGAGCAACTGGCTCGTGACAATACGGCAGTCACTACTCTTGATGAACTGTGGTTATCGTGTTGAATCTGCATGGGCAGCTGTACCTCTACACGCCATCCAAGCTCTGTTTGACTCACTGCCCAGGTATATGAAGGCCGTTATTACGGGCAGGGGTGGTTGTTCTGGGTACTGATTTCTCAGGATCTATGCACCCAAATTGCTTGAAAATGTAATCACATGTCAGTTCTAGTACAATATATTTGTCCCATGAATACCCCTTTTATCATCTGCATTTTTTCTTGCTGTAGAAATTTAATTGCCAGTAGTTTATTTGGTTTGTGGTAGCACCAGTTTTTACGGTGTACGTACGTATATATATATATATATGTGTGTGTGTGTGTGTGTGTGTGTGTGTGTGTGTGTGTGTGTGTGTATGTGTGTGTGTGTGTGAGTGAGTGAGTGTGCGGATTGTCTTTCTGCACGTGTAGTTTTATGGTGTTTGGTGTGCGTACCGTCTCTTATCGAGGGTTATATTCTGCTGCGCAACTCCATCTCGTCGGATTTTTGCCTTGAAAATGGGATGACGGTTTAATCTCGCGTCCGGCCATCCTGATTTAGGTTTTCCGTGACTTCCCTAAATAGCTCGAGGCAAATGCCGGGATGGTTCCTTTGAAAGGGCGCGGCTGATTTCCTTCCTTAATCCTATGAGACCGATGACCTCGCTGTTTGGTCTCTTCCCCCAACACAACGCAACCCAGCCCTTGAAAATGACAGCATATTCACCTTTCGAAGTACCAAAGGTTGTCGAAGAAGTCAACCGGCTGTATTCCCGTATATTGTATGAACCTTGATACTGGATTCAAGTCTTGATCGCTCCCTAAAATTTATATCCCTCCCCTCACACTTTCCTACGATACCAAATCGCGAGATACACCAGAATATGGACTACCCAACTTATTCCTTTCTTTTAGTTAAGTGCCATAAAAGCTAATCTGCCTGATTCGATTTTATACCTCTTTATTGGTTTTCCGATCTGTTTTAATCGTCAGCGATAATCTGTAATACCACATTTCAAAACTGTCTATTCTCTTGTTGTCCATACTGTTTATTGTCCATATTTCTCATGCACATAAGGCTACATGCCAAAAAAATACTCTTTCAAAATCACTTATCTTAGTATTGCCAGTTGGCATTTCAAATCCTCTCTACGTCAGCCATTGTCCATCAATCTGATGCCGAAACAGCAAAATTCGTCTGCTGCCTTTAGAGCATCACATCCTAATCTAGTTCACGTAGCATCACCGAATTTAAAGCAATTACACTCAACAATTTTCAGCATCAACATTCGTCAATGACTCTCAACAACAACATTTGGCAACACGTACAATGCAATAGTTGACAGCGATACTGAACAACAATATTCAGCAACACTCATCAACATTCAAAAATATTTTGCAACACTGAACAACAGACAGAAACGCCAAACATATAGGAACATTTGATATGAACAGTCCACAACACTTAGCAACAAGCGAAACCATTGAGCATCAGTCTATAGCACTGGACAACACTAAAAGCGCGCAACATCATGCAGCAACACACAGCTCTCGACAAAAACTGTCACCAAATCTCAAAGAGACTTAGAAACAGCCGAATTCTGCTTTCCGTATTCTGCGCCACATTATTAACTTTGCAACATAATGTCTGATAGGATAGCGACAATCAGTGATTTTACAATGTTACTTATAATCCGTCTTGGTTGCAAAATTCTTATTCATGTGACCGGTTTCGGTTCACCTAGAACCATCTTCAGATCTGTAACGACAGTCATACTGATTTACTATTTCACGAATGCAAATCTTTTTCATCCTATCTAATCAACATCAAATGTACCAGAACGTACTTGATATTTCGGTTACAGGAGTAACCCGTCCAAGTCCAGCAACTTTCACATACTGCGTCACTTAAAATTGGTTGGCAGAATACACATCATTTATATTAATTATAACACTATTACCGACAGGTGGCGTCTGGTACATTTGTTACATTACATATGCACATACTGTATTCAGTAGATTTTTGTAACTAACTTTTATATCCAAAAATACTTAATTAAAATCTGTAGATGTCAAGGTCAAAATTTATACTTATCAAAATTAAAAAACACAGTAAAATTATCATTACTATACGATCTAAAAAACGTAGGGCGATTTCTATATCTATGGCGCTGGTGTAGACTTGTTTTCCACCACGGTCTGCTTCCGTGGTTCCCGCCATTTCAGTGTTGTGCCGTGGTTGATAATGACACTAACTTACTATTTCAAGAACTCAATTCTTTTTCCTCCTATCTAATCAACATCAAATGTACCAGAGTGTACCTGATATTTCGGTTACAGGAGTAACACGTCCAAATCCAGCAACTTTCACTATTCGTGAAATAGTTCATTAGTATCATTATCGTTACAGATCTGAAGATGGTTGTAGATGAACCGAAACCGGTCATATGAATAAAAATTTTGCAATAAAGACGGATTATAAGTAACATTATTAACTGCCTCTTTTTAATTTCTGTCGTAATTCTACGAAGGCTATTCGGAAAGCAAGGTCCGATCTGTCGAGAAATGGAAACTACAGTGAAAATAAACAATATTTTATTTTCAACGGTCTGTTACATCTTCCAGCAACGTCTCTACGTATTCGCCGCTCCGACTTAGACATTTGTCATGGCGCTGTACTATCTTTCTGTACAAGGCAGCCGCCTGTGCTTTCCGCCCCTCTCTCCATCGGTCTGCAGTTCATTGTCTGTGCGAAAATGGTGTTTTCATGGGCAGTTCATCTGAGGAGTGATGGACGTCAGACGGAGGGACAGAACCAAGTCCGGCTATATGGCGGGTGATCGAACATATGCTATCGAAAAAGCTGCAGCCGAGAGTTGTCATGAAGAATGAATTGCATGACAGTGACGTTATGTGAGGTTGCGTGAAATCAGGCGAAGCTTTGCCATGGACACAATTACTTGGCGGGAGACACTGTTGTTTTAGGCATATTTACATCTTTATGTGCTCAGTGTGTGCTCAGTACTGAATAGGGCGATGTGACACGATCGATAGGGGTAAAGAGACATTGCTTTTTAGCGACATATCGGACCATATGATAACTGAATCTTCTGTCGGTTCTTGGTAGAACAACTTCATAATAAATGAAAAGAGCTAGTTTGCTTTTGTTCTACAGTAGTACTTGTGTTAACTGGTTTTCAGATTACAAAGCCAGCTTCAGACTTTTGTTGCTATGTTTCTAAACAAGTTGGAAAAGCAGGAACGAACAGTAAATAACAGCTTTGACAATGTGGTGGTAATGTAATGTAGAAAGTAACTGTTGGACAGAATAAATGCAAACGGTGTAAACAGGAAAAACTTAAACACAAAACTGTAACAACAAAGCTACATAACAGTTTATAGTGATAAACAAAAGCAATAAAATAAAATTAGTACTTGACAAGGGTACTTCAGCAGGTATAAAACATGGAGAGTGATACACAAACCAATTGAAAGAAGAAAGATTAACAATGTAACTACTGAATACATGACGAATTTGAGCAATATGAATAAGATAAACAGAAGTCAATAAATGCAGGAAAATGGAGGGGTGTGAGGGAACATGCAGTAAAATCCATCTTTCAGAGTGTGACGATACTGCATTTTAAAAAGTAGAACAAGATACGAATATAACATGAGCAAACAGAAAAAACATTAACATTGTACTCAAAGCTGTACCTGTGTAACACTTTGCAATAAATAAATGAACCAAATAAAATAAAAACGGTCCTTGATGCCAGTGTTACACAGTATAATGTTAATGTTTTGCTGTTTGCTCGTTTTATATTAGTATACTGTTTAACTTTTTACTTTCTAAAATGTAACACCACCACACTCTGAAAGATGCCATTTACTGCATGTTCCCTTACAGTCCTCCATGTTACTGCATTTAATCACTTCTGTTTAGCTTACTGATATTGCTTAAGTTCGTGCTATATTCAGTAGTTACATTGATAATCCTTTCTTCTTTCATTTGGTTTGTGTATCACTCTCCATGTTTTTACCTCCTGAAGTAACTTTGTCAGGTACTAATTTTATTTTATTGCTTTTGTTTATTAATATAAAGTGTTATGTAGGCTTGTTATCCAATTCTGTGTTAAGGGGGGAAGACGTCAAACGGGCCGACTTGGAGCACTAGAGGCATCACAAGACATTTTAATTTCCAGTGTCTATACTTTTACAAATAAATTCATAAAACCTTGTCAGTATCACCAGGAAGGATTCAGGATTCGCACTCATTGCAGTGGAAGTTAGAAAACACAACAAAATAGATTTTTTACGCGTGAAATTTCATCATTTTTTTCACTTACTAATGGCTGCATTTGTTGCTATAGGTACACTTTTCTTCATAGGTTAGAGAGAGTCTTCGATGAATTTTGCACAGCATACATACCATACTTACAGGTGTATGAAACTCTAGAATTATTTAATTTATGAAAAAACGAATGATCTCTTGTATTTTAAACTTCATGTTTAGAAAAGACACAAATTTTGTAACTAATTACCTCAATTTTTACCACAGTTTTTAATAGATTTGGAAAATTCTAGAGTTTGATACAGCTTTAAGTACGATTTGTATGCTGTGCAAAATTCATCGAACCATCTGTCTTACTTATGAAGAAAAGTGTACCTATAGCAACAAATGCTGCCATTAGTAAGTGAAAGAATGATGAGATTTCAAATGCTCAAAAATTACTTCGTTATGTTTTCGAACTTCCACTGCTATGAGTGTGAATTCTGAGTCCTTCCTGGTCATGCTGACAAAGTTTTATGAATTTATTTGTAAAAGTATAGACAGTGGAAATGAAAATGTCCTGTGGTGCCTCTCCTGCTCCAAGTCGGCCCGTTTGACGTCCTACCCTCCTTAAAGGTTTTCCTGTTTACTCCGCTTATTCACTGCATTACGGCCACACTGTCAAAGCTGTTATTTACTGTGTTTCTCCTTCAGTGTAGATGGTTAACTTCCTTTCCAATGTAGTTTACAAATGCTGTAATTTCTTTGGAGACAATAGTCAGTAAATGTCTGAAGATGGCCTTCCAACCCGTAACCCGAATAACATAATACAAGTAATACTATAGAACAAAAGCAAACTAGCGCCTTTCATTTATTAGCGGACATTACTTTCCGAATAGCCCTCACAGTTCGACTGAAATATGTGTGGCACCGATTAGAATTCTCCCTGTACTTGTCCTTGCCGTCATTATCTTGGAGTCCCCCCTCCCTCCTCCCCACCCCTCCGATCACGGCACGTTGCTTAAAACATTGTTAGTAAATCACCAAATTATCGTAAGCACACTGGCCGCTACAAGTCACCACTTGCTGGCACGCTACGTCCCTGATGTGTTCCGGGCAGCCGCGCACTGACCTGCAGGATGCCGTACTTGTACTCGATGTCGAGGAAGCGGTACTCGCGGCCCGCCTGCGGCGCCTGGCCGTCCGGCGTGGAGGCGCCGCCGCCGCCGCCCCCGCCGCCCGCGCTGGCGTTGGCGGCCAGCAGGTTGGCGAGCGAGCCGAGCACGGGCTCGCAGGCGAAGGCAAGCGTGTCTGCGCACTCCTCCACGGGGTGCACCACCTGCACCAGCTTGGGGTGGCGGAAGCGCTCCAGCTGGCGCACGCTGCCGCGCAGCACCTCCGTCACCATCTCCTTGCGCTTCGGCTTGTGCAGCTTCTCCGCGCACCGCTTCTCGAACACGAACACCGACACCTCCTGCAACACGCAAACCCCACGCGCTTTTACTGACCGAGGAACACATTATTTTTAGAACAAGACCCGCAATTACTAGTGAATGTACGAGAAAACATGGACAGAGATATTAACCTAAAATACCAGTAGCAAAAAGATAAGGCGATTGAGCCGGTGGGTTTGTGGCGCCTAGCTAAGGCTCACCGGTTACTTGACCACCTTCTTCTTCTTCTGTGCGAATGCGCAAACAGTGCCCGAACTCTTACGGGAATCGGCAACGCGCCGCGAGTAATGAGTATAATGGGCGGGGGCACTACGAATGTAGTGTGGGACAATACGTTGAGAATGTGGGTTTCGCGGGAGGCGTGCCAGAGATAAATCCCTGCAGTCGCGCTATCCTCTGTGTCCTCGGTCGCTCAGATGGATAGAGCGTCTGCCATGTAAGTAGGAGATCCCGGGTTCGACCCCCGGTCGGGGCACACATTTTCATCTGTCCCCGTTGACATACACTCCTGGAAATTGAAATAAGAACACCGTGAATTCATTGTCCCAGGAAGGGGAAACTTTATTGACACATTCCTGGGGTCAGATACATCACATGATCACACTGACAGAACCACAGGCACATAAACACAGGCAACAGAGCACGCACAATGTCGGCACTAGTACAGTGTATATCCACCTTTCGCAGCAATGCAGGCTGCTATTCTCCCATGGAGACGATCGTAGAGATGCTGGATGTAGTCCTGTGGAACGGCTTGCCATGCCATTTCCACCTGGCGCCTCAGTTGGACCAGCGTTCGTGCTGGACGTGCAGACCGCGTGATACGACGCTTCATCCAGTCCCAAACATGCTCAATGGGGGACAGATCCGGAGATCTTGCTGGCCAGGGTAGTTGACTTACACCTTCTAGAGCACGTTGGGTGGCACGGGATACATGCGGACGTGCATTGTCCTGTTGGAACAGCAAGTTCCCTTGTCGGTCTAGCAATGGTAGAACGATGGGTTCGATGACGGTTTGGATGTACCGTGCACTATTCAGTGTCCCCTCGACGATCACCAGTGGTGTACGGCCAGTGTAGGAAATCGCTCCCCACACCATGATGCCGGGTGTTGGCCCTGTGTGCCTCGTTCGTATGCAGTCCTGATTGTGGCGCTCACCTGCACGGCGCCAAACACGCATACGACCATCATTGGCACCAAGGCAGAAGCGACTCTCATCGCTGAAGACGACACGTCTCCATTCGTCCCTCCATTCACGCCTGTCGCGACACCACTGGAGGCGGGCTGCACGATGTTGGGGCGTGAGCGGAAGACGGCCTAACGGTGTGCGGGACCGTAGCCCAGCTTCATGGAGACGGTTGCGAATGGTCCTCGCCCATACCCCAGGAGCAACAGTGTCCCTAATTTGCTGGGAAGTGGCGGTGAGGTCCCCTACGGCACTGCGTAGGATCCTACGGTCTTGGCGTGCATCCATGCGTCGCTGCGGTCCGGTCCCAGGTCGACGGGCACGTGCACCTTCCGCCGACCACTGGCGACAACATCGATGTACTGTGGAGACCTCACGCCCCACGTGTTGAGCAATTCGGCGGTACGTCCACCCGGCCTCCCGCATGCCCACTATACACCCTCGCTCAAAGTCCGTCAACTGCACATACGGTTCACGTCCACGCTGTCGCGGCATGCTACCAGTGTTAAAGACTGCGATGGAGCTCCGTATGCCACGGCAAACTGGCTGACACTGACGGCGGCGGTGCACAAATGCTGCTCAACTAGCGCCATTCGACGGCCAACACCGCGGTTCCTGGTGTGTCCGCTGTGCCGTGCGTGTGATCATTGCTTGTACAGCCCTCTCGCAGTGTCCGGAGCAAGTATGGTGGGTCTGACACACCGGTGTCAATGTGTTCTTTTTTCCATTTCCAGGAGTGTATGTCAACGTCTGTAAGCAGCTAAGGGTGTTCATTTCATTGATATCGATTCTTACTTCCATCTTTGATCGTTGTCTCTGTGCCTTGTTCTCTTTGAGGCAGGCTATTTATGGTGACGCGCGAGCGCAAGTCGAGGAGAGTGGGTCTGTGCATGAGCCGAGTCAGTCTGTGACGTGACATGCCTTCGATCTACATCTACATCCATACTCCGCAAGCCACCTGACGGTATGTGGCGGAGGGTACTTTGAGTACCACTATCGGTTCTCCCTTCTATTCCAGTCTCGTATTGTTCGTGGAAAGAAAGATTGTCGGTATGCCTCCGTGTGGGCTCTAATCTCTGATTTTATCCTCATGGTCTCTTCGTGAGATATACGTAGAAGGGAGCAATACACTGCTTTACTCCTCGGTGAAAGTATGTTCTCGAAACTTCAACAAAAGCCCGTACCGAGCTACTCTCTCCTGCAGAGTCTTCCACTGGAGTTTATCTATCATCTCCGTAACGCTTTCGCGATTACTAAATGATCCTCTAACGAAGCGCGCTGCTCTCCGTTGGATCTGCTCTATCTGTTCTATCAACCCTATCTCGTACGGATCCCACACTGGTGAGCAATTTTCAAGCAGTGGGCGAACAAGTGTACTGACCTAATTCCTTTGTTTTCGGATTGCATTTCATTAGGATTATTCCAATGAATCTGTCTGGCATCTGCCTTACCGACGATCAACTTTATATGATCATTCCACTTTAAATCACTTCTAATGCCTACTCCCAGATAATTTATGGAATTAACTGCTTCCAGTTGCTGTCCTGCTATATTGCAGCTAAATGATAAAGTATCTTTCTTTCTGTGTATTCGCAGGACATTACACTTGTCCACACTGAGATACAATTGCCATTCCCTGCACCATGCGTCAATTCGTTGCAGATCTTCCTGCATTTCAGTACAATTTTCCATTGTTACAACCTCTCGATATACCACAGCATCATCCGCGAAGAGCCTCAGTGAACTTCCGATGTTATCCACAAAGTCATTTATGTTTATTGTGAATAGCAACGGTCCTACGACAGTCCCCTGCGGCACACCTGAAATCACTCTTACTTCGAAAGACTTCTCTCCATTGAGAATGACATGCTGCGTTCTGTTATCGATCCAATCACACAATTGATCTGATAGTCCATATGCTCTTACTTTGCTCATTAAACGACTGTGGGGAACGGTATCGAACGCCTTGCGGAAGTCAAGAAACACGGCATCTACCTGGGAACCCGTATCTATGGCCCTCTGAGGCTCGTGGACGAACAGCGCGAGCTGGGTTTCACACGACCGTCTTTTTCAAAACCCACGCTGATTCCTACTGAGTAGATTTCTAGTCTCCAGAAAAGTCATTATACTCGAACATGATGTTGTCGCTGTGGGGAGTTGGCGACACCATGTCACGTGGCACGCCCGTATGCCGTGAGGACCAGTTGAGTTGGAGCAACGAAGAAGCATGGGCCGCTGCCGGAATGTATTATAGTTGTATTGACACGGCTGGCCAGTGGCGACCAGGATTTGCTAATATCTCAAGAGCTATGTGGATGGGTGGCGTATGAATTTCACATGAAGAAGAAAAAAATAATCGCCAAGCTTTCGTGGTAGGTTCCTCCTTCTATATATAGTGAATATTATTGTGTACTTAAAGACTGTTGACTGTTGCAGTTGCTCTTGCTAGTGGTCAGCAAAACATTCACTGCAGTGGTGGCGAGGCGAGTTATGTTCTGGAAATTATGTTACTAAAGTGGCTAGAAATTGCGCATCGCATTTGTTAAGTTTGGATTTGGTGCTTAGTGGCACGCTGAAGGTATCTGGTCACTTGAACGTCATTTCTTAATTTAGTTATAGATTTAGAATTTTCTGGTTTTACGAATTAGTGGTAGTTGTTGTTTCTTAATAATTTCTTGTGTCTATGGAAGGCAAGTGGCCATGATAAATATAGGTCACATTGTGTTTTGTGGCTGGATAGAGGCCGTGTGTATTTTGGTCTGTGGCCATAGGGGCCGTGCTTGTTGCATTAGCGACCTATTGAAGTGACATTAGTTTTCTATTGCAATTTCAAATACCTATCTGAAGGTCGATGGTCATGTTAGGTACTGCACGTTTGATTTATGTGGTGTTAGCCAATCAGTAAAGACAGATTATCTTGTAAGGTGAACTTCAAGTCATTGGGTGTGGAGTGACACATCTTTTCAAGTAGTATCTATATATATATATATTTTTTTTTTTTGGATCAAAGGAAACTAAGCTCCTTAATTCTGTTCATTGGTTAACTTGTAATATGTTTTCTATATATATATTTGTGTAACTTGTATATACTACAGTGTGTCTGCCGCTTATGTTTTCCTGTTTTCAGAAACGTGTATAGTGGTCGACACTAGCAAACCTCGCCCCGAGAGCTTGCAGTGTGACGGAAATCTCAGGATTTGAACTCAGAGCCGTTCGGGCCTCGTTAATGCGCGATTTCTCTATTCCATTCAACGAGACCCTTGTTTTAGGCAGAAAATTTCCCTCTGCCCAAAGCTGAGTATAAGTTCACCCTTTGGATTGTGTGTTTGTGAAATCGTAATAGATTAACGGTTGCTCACGCCCATCACATGTTCATCAAATTGACGTTTTGCCTTAAGCTTGCATAAAGTCTAGAATCTTGCGGACGTTGAGTGTAGTAAAATGCTAAGTGTAAACAGAACAATTAATAGTACCCTTCAGGTCAGATACCATCAAATTAATTTTACCTTTTCAGTAAGTGTAAAACTGAGTGAGAAAGGCGATAGCCGACATTGTAAACATTTGGTTATCTAATTCATCTGTTATTTTGGTTGTTGTTACCGGCACGTAAAGGGGCCGTTGCCACAAGTGTGACGGTTAATATTGTAGATACTAATTGTGGATAGGCCCTTGATATGCAAATGTTGTTAATTGATAATTACTGCTCACGAATTCATGTGTATGTGTAATCAATAAAGAAGCGTTGCAACTACAAACTGGTTGTGTTACTGGTATACAAGGTTAGAGTGTGCGATCGCCACACCAGCGATAACGTCGTAAATGAAACAAAACATAAGGACGGAAACAGTTATAAATGCAGTTTTAATTAGTTTTTACTGCGAGTAATGCCCCGGTAGAATAACATACAGAAGAATGGAAATGAAAACTGACGAAGTGTTAGATGACGATCAGTTTGGCTTTACAAAATGTAAGGGCACCATAGAGGCAATTCTAACGTCGCCGTTGATAACGGAACGGAGATTAAAGAAAAATCAAGAAACGGTCATAGGATTTGTCGACAGGGTAAAAGAGTTCAGCACTGTAAAACGGTGCGGGATGTTTAAAATTCTGAGAAAAATAGGAGTAAGCGGGAGGGAAAGACGGGTAACATTCAAGGTCCAAGAGGGAGCAATAAGAGGATCAAGAACGAAGTGCTCGGATTAAAAAAGGTTTAAGACAGAAATGTAGTCTTTCGCCCGTATTGTTCAGTTTGTACATCGAAGAAGCAGTGATGGAAATAAAACAAAGTTTCAAGAGTGGAATTAAAATTCAAAGTGAAAGGGTATCAATGATACGTTTTGCTGATAACATATGCTGTCCTGAGTGAAAGTGAAGAAGAATTACTGAATTTGTTGAATGGAATGTATAGTCTAATGACTACAGGGTACGGATTGAGGGTAAATCGCAAAAAGACGAAAGTAGTTAGAAGTAGCAGAAATGAGAACAGCGAGAAGCTTAACATCAGGATCGATGGTCACGAAGTAGATGAAGTTAAGGAAATCTACCACCTAGGCAGAAAAATAACCAATGATGGACGGAGCAGGGAGGACATCAAACCACTGGCAAAAATAGAAGTCTACTAGAATCAAACATAGGCCTTAATTTGAGGAAGAAATTTCTGAGAATGTACGTTTCTAGCAGAGCATTGTATCGTAGTGAAACACGGATTGTGGGAAAAGCGAAACAGAAGAGAATCGAAGGATTTGAGATGTGGTGCTACAGACGAATGTTGAGGATTAGGTGGACTGATAATGTAAGCAATGGGCATATTCTGTGTAGAAACGGAGAGGAAAGCAATATGTGGAAAACACTGATCAGGAGAAGGGATCGAATGGTAGGACATCTTTTAAGACATCGGGGAATAACTTCCATGATATTAGAGGGAGCAGTAGAGAGCAAAAACTGTAGACGAAGACGGAGATTGGAACACATCAAAAAATGTCTAAATGTGTGTGAAATCCTATGGGACTTAACTGCTAAGGTTATCAGTCCCTAAGCTTACACACTACTTAACCTAAATCATCCTAAGGACAAACACACACACCCATGCCCGAGGGAGGACTCGAACCTCCGCCGCGACCAGCCGCACAGTCCATGACTGCAGCGCCAGAGACCGCTCGGCTAATCCGGCGCGGCTGGAATACATCCAGCAAATAAATGAGGACGTATGTTGTAACTCCTCCCGTCAACGATACCTGTATTAGGACAGTCGGCTATTTGGATCTAGTTACACTAGATTTTTGCCGTGTTGTCTGCAGCTATGCTAGTGCTGGCGACACGGACACGGCTAATCACGAACGCCTTCCGTTTTCCTTCCAATTGTGTATGAACCAGCAGCAAATACATTTTTTGTTCGCGCACTGTGTTCTGTGTAGTTGCACAAAAACTCCGTGCATAGTGCTCTCCGTTTTTCGCGGTTTATTACAAAACCCGATGTTGACATTTTGCACCACTGCATAATGACACTAGACTAATGCATTTCACTGTCGTCATCAGGCCAACATACCAGGTGCTCCTACGTGTCACGCAACGGATCCTTCTTAGCCTGCCAAATCGTAAGTGTTCCTAACAAAAAATTTGCTATGTTATGAAACTTCCTGGCAGATTATAACAGTGTGCCGGACCGAGACTCGAACTCGGGACCTTTGGTAGAGCACTTGCCCGCGAAAGGCAAAGGTTCCGAGTTCGAGTCTCGGTCCGGCACACAGTTTTAATCTGCCAGGAAGTTTCATACTACCGCACACTCCGCTCCAGAGTGAAAATCTCATTCTGGAAACATCCCCCAGCCTGTGGCTAACCCATGTCTCCGCAATATCCTTTCTTTCAGGAGTGCTAGTTCTGCAGGGTTCGCAGGAGAGCTTCTGTAAAGTTTAGAAGGTAGGAGACGAGGTACTGGCAGAAGTAAAGCTGCGAGGACGGGGCGTGAGTCGTACTTGGGTAGCTTAGTTGGTAGAGCACTTGCCCGCGAAAGGCAAAGGTCCCCAGTTCGAGTCTCGGTCCGGCACACAGTTTTAATCTGCCGCGAAGTTTCACGTCAGCGCACACTCCGCTGCAGAGTGAAAATGTCATTCTATAAAAAGACTATATACGAGTACAAAATAGATGTTTTCTGATATAGCCAGTTTTGGGGAAAGGAAATTTAAGGAGACAGCATCAGCTAAGAAAACTGGGAAATGAGGTAGGCAGAGAAGAGGAAGTTATTGTCGGCTGTTTTAAGCCAGGAACAGAACTGATTAGGATAAAATTCGGTGACACTGTAGGAGCCACTACTGGATGGCAGTTTTCGAGCAACTGATATACAATTTTTGCAAAAAGGTTAGCCAATCTGCATGTCAGATTAATTACCGTGTCTGCTGCAGGGGGTGTTGTAAACAAGTAACACACGAAACCGATGCAAGTAGCACGAATATGGCTTTGTTCGTAAACATCTGAGCAATAACACGAATAAGCCTCTCGTGACTCCACACGCAACAAGACATGAGCGATTCACAAAACAACTGACGTGAGCGGTGCAAACTAAAAAGGAACACAGTGGGGGTGAGTCAGCGTTGCTACGCGCGCAAAGGTCCCGAGTTCGAGTCTCGGTCCGGCACACAGTTTAAATCTGGCAGGAAGTTTCGTATCAGCGCACACTCCACTGCAGAGTGAAATTCTCATTCTGTGATTTCCTATGTTTTTCATCACTCAGTTCATTGAGCGTCTCCTGGAACCTCTGTGTACGAAACATGGTTCACTTTGGTTATCGCAGTATTTTAGTTAGGAAACCGAGGGAATGTACGCTTTCAGTTGGGGTGCAATCTGTTGGACCACTGTCGTCGTTTGTTCCTCCAACACGGTTCCTCTCTAGTCTAGCGACACGGCGGTAATGACATTTTGCGGCTTCCTTTTCAGGCAGGGCAGCTCTGTCCCGCTGGAGCGGCACTCCACTCCAGTCGGCATCCGGTTTTGCGACTACTAATTTGTTTGACAGCGACGTAATGGCCGTAATGTGGACGTTTGGCGCGCCGGGGCGACTTGTTGATGCGGAGGGCACTCAACAGGTTGCGGCGTGGCAGCGCTCGGAACGGCCCGGAAAGTTCCGGCAGAGGTCGGTGGGCGGCGGTCGGGCGGCCACAAGTGTTCTGCGGCCGTGTGACAATAAAGGAGCCGCCGACCGCAGCCACAAAGGAGGGGCCGCGCACAAAGCCGCCCGCAGCCCTCTGCCTCGATAAACGCGGCCCTCTGGCAGGTGGGCGGCGGTGGCGCCGGGCACTGCAGCAAACAGCGCAACCGCTCCACAGACGCAGGGGACGCAGCGGCTTCCCGGCGAGGTATCCCACAGGGTAGCGAACCAAGTCTCTCGTGCAACTGACAACGTATTTGTCCCGAGTAAACTGCGAACCATTTTGTCTGAGACATATTGACCCAGAACTAATGAAACAGTTAAAAACGTGTCCGAACTGAATCTTCAGATTCTTTGTTTCCATATGACCATCTTGAGATCATCTGTCACAGTTACAGAGTAACCTGTAGAGTACAGAGCTGAAAGTTTACTTCTGTAAGTGCAATTATGACAGCGAATTACAGTTTGATATTCGATAGGTTACTTTCTAACTGTTCCAAATGATCTGAAGACACGCAGCTGGCCCAAACAGTCATTAGGAAATAAAGAAAAACTGTCTGGAGACACACTTTGTATACCTTTTTTATAAGTAACGACCGTGGTAACTCCATGAAGACTAAATATAGATGGATATTATACACCAGTACCGACTAGGGCTGTTGATATTGGTATCGACATTTTTGAAGTAAAGCATATACATATATATATATATATATATATATATATATATATATATATATATATGATGCGACAAAAAAATGGCTCTGAGCACTATGGGACTCAACCTCTGTGGTCATCAGTCCCCTAGAACTTAGAACTACTTAAACCTAACTAACCTAAAGACATCACACACATCCATGCCCGAGGCAGGATTCGAACCTGCGACCATAGCAGTCGCACGGTTCCGGACTGCGCGCCTAGAACCGCGAGACCACCGCGGCCGGCTATATGATGCGAAGAAGTAGCACATCAATAGCGTGCTATTTCTTCACTAAAAGTTGCTGGTCGCTGCTATGGGCGCAGACGTCTGAGGGGAAATGCTGACATTGAAAAAAAATAAAAATAAAAAAAATCGGAAACAACATGGACACAAGAAAGGAAGAGACCTCATGGGGAGAAAATGAGAGAATACTGGAAAAATAGGAAACAGCATTTATTGTGCAACTTCCATGCAGTTACCCTTGGTAGCAAAGTGGTTATCGCCAAGCGTGTACTGTTTTCCTTTGAATTCCTGCTCTAACGGGCATAGGCAGGCTGCAGAATATCTGATAATAAATCAGTACTTAAGTATCCAATTCTAAAACCGGCAGTATATTTACAACGTGATGCCGATATTTTTATGGGCCGGTACGTCGATGCTTCTCCCCTAGATATATACTGTAGATACGTCGCTACTTTCTATCGATATATCAGATAGCCAATATTTTTAAAAATGTCAACAGTTCCAGTTCTCACCCAGCTTTTCGAGAGATTGTCACTGATTGTAAGCAGGACCGTACGGAGTGGGTGGCGAAATAGGAACAGATGGGACTGAAAAACTAACAGGAAAAAGAACCCGAGAAAGGAAGGTTTAAGTCTTAACCGGGGGAGGTACGGGAGTTCTCATACCGTGTTACTCCTGTATCTTCCACCGATGAATCCTTTCCCATCGCTGTTACCTTCGACAGTGGAGCTGTTGCTGCTACATCGCTACGATGCTACAGGATCTAAAAAGTCGGCGAATGGTTCCTGATTGTTGCTGACTGGAGCGAGTCTTGACACCGGTGCACGCAAGCAGAACAATTCGCGTGCATCTCTAGATAGTACAGGATTATTTATAAGTACCCAGGCGCCCTCAGAGTTTCGGAAGATGACTGCACAAAAACTATGAGAATTGAAGAAAATAGACACACATTAGTGGACAGATTATCTCTTCAAGTTTTGAAATGCCATTACAGGTTTGTGACACAGTCGGTACGTGGGTGCAATTCTCTGTAGGTACTGACACTAACTGTTCAGGAAGGTGCGATAACAGCCCAGTTTCGAAATATGTTTATTCGATTGCCTACCCGGACGAACAAACTAATTCCCTGCGACAGTATGTAATGGGTGATTTATTTACATGTTTCGACATGCTCTGCCGCTAATACATCAGTGCAATGGCGCATATCGAAGCTAGGAAAGACGTTCTATCCAATGATATGTGCCTTTTATCTCAATACCTTGCTGAGCAAGATGCATTAGGTTGGCGAAATAATCTCAGACTTCACGAAGAATACGACAAATGTGAAAATTGCCGAACTATCTGTTTAAGAAGTCACGGTTCCAATTACTAACACGAATCGTTTACAGAACAATGGAAAAGCTGTTAGAAGCCGACGTCGGGGAAGATTGGTATGTATTCAGGAGCAATGTAGGCACACGCGAGGCAATACTGACCCTACGCCCTCTCATTAAGGAGAGGTAAACCTACGGTTTATAACATTTGAGGACTTAGAGAAATCTTTTGACAATGTTGACTGGCACACTCTCTTTCAAATTCTAAAGGTGGCAG
Organism: Schistocerca americana; assembly: GCF_021461395.2. NCBI lineage: Eukaryota > Metazoa > Arthropoda > Insecta > Orthoptera > Acrididae > Schistocerca > Schistocerca americana. Next base: position 107,710,803 of record NC_060122.1, on the reverse strand, counting down.
CGCTAAAATACATGGAGCGAAAGGCTATTTACAATTTTTACAGGAACAAGATGGCAGTTATAAGAGTCGACGAGCATGAAAGGGAGGCAGTGGTTGAGAAGGGAGTGAGAGGTTTGTTACCTATCCCTGATGTTATTCAATCTGTGTATTGATCAATCAGTAAAGCAAACAAAGAAAAATTTGGATTAGGAATTTAATTCCAGGGAGAAGAAATAAAAACTTTGAGGTTTGCGGATCACATTGTAATTCTGTCAGAGATAGCAAGGGACTTGGAAGAGCAGCTGAACGGAATAGACAGTGTTTTGAAAAGAGGATACAAGACGAACATCAACAAAAGTAAAACGAGGATAATGGAATGCAGTCGAATTAAATCAGGTGATGCTGAGGGAATGAGATTAGGAATCGAGACGTCTAAAGAAGTAGATGAGTTTTGCTATTTGGGAAGCAAAATAACTCATGATGGCCGAGGGAGGATATAAAATGCAAACTGGCAATGGCAAGAAAAGCGTTTCTGTAGAAGAGAAATTTGTTAACATCGAGTGTAAAATTAAGTGTCAAGAAGTCCTTTCTGAAAGTGTTTGTAGAGTGTGAAGCCATGTATGGAAGTGAAACATGGACGATAAAGAGTTAAGACACGAAGATAAGAGAAGCTCATGAGTTGTGGTACTACAGAAGAATGCTGAAGACCAGATGGGCAGATCACGTAACTAATGAGGAGGTACTAAATTTAATTGGTGAGAAGAGAAATTTGTGGCACACCCTGACTAGGAGAAGGGATGGGTTTGTAGGACGCATCCTAAGCCATCAAGGGCTCACCAATTTAGTACTGGAGCGAAGGGTGTGGGGGTTAAAATCGTAGAGGGAGGCCAAAAGATGAGTACACGTACTTTGTTTCATTTCTGAAGTCCCTTCAGTAACGAAAGATTACCGTTTAATGTCAAAGTATTTACTAGGTATGTAAAATATAATTTTTCCCATTAATTTGCATGAGGCTCGATCGGTTGCCCCTGTTTACAGACATCCTTTGGTTGAGAAACTGCTTAAATTTTTTAACAATCTTGCTAATTTCGCACGACATCCACAACTCTGAGTAGAGGGAGGCCAAAATATGAGTACAATAAGCAGATTCAGAAGGATGTAGGTCGCAGTAATTACTCGGAGACGAAGAGGCTTTCACAGCATAGAGTTGCGTGGAGAGTTGCATCAAACCAGTCTTTGGACTGAATATCACAACATCTTGTTGTTTTCGCGCAGCCGTGTTCAGAAACATTGGAGGCACACACGAATCACCCTATAATTTTGCTGTGCGAAGGTTCTGGTTGATGTGAAATGCCATGGAAATAAAAAAGTATTCAAAAATTGGCCTTTTCTAGCTGTATAATTATGTCACAGGAGTTGCTACTCGTTGCGCCTATACACTGGTATACACTGTTCTTGGAAGTTGAATCTTAGTGTAAATAAAGGTATTCCCTCCCCCACCCCCACACCGCCACCTCCCCCATCTTTGACATGCTGAAGCAGTCGGTGTTTTAAGATGCCTGGAGGTATGCCTTACTTCAGACCTAGATATTTTGTTGTTTGTATACGTCAAGGCAACTATGACAAAACATCAAAATCTCAATATTCTTTGCTATATCACTTTCCTGTCTGTTTAACTGGTGTAGTTCTTGTATCAAATTTTTCTGGACAATTGTCTACGCTGTCACTGATATTCTGAAGTTCTACTCACAAAATTATAAAATTAGTTAAATATAGGTAAAAAAATTGCGGAAATATGATTTTACAGTAGGGTGACCGCTATTGTCATATCTGCCAGAGTTGCAAGATCTCTTCGGTAGGCTCTTGTTGTAATACAGATGCCGGAAACCAGAAACCCAGCCACAAATATTCCCAATTTGGAAGCACTTTGCCCCACTACCATCTCGCCTGGCATCTAGTTGAAAAGTTCTTGACTCTGCAATGAGCTGGAACTGGAACAACCGGCTGAACCTATAGAGGTAGGGAAGGAACAATTTTAAGTAACTAATGCTAAGAATTTTAAATATCGGCCACACACGTACTTTGTTTTATTTCTGAAGCCTCGTCAGTAACTCAAGACTACCGTTCAATGTCCAAGTATTTACTAGATATGTAAAATATAATTTTCCCCAGTAATTTTCATGAGGCTCGATCGGTTGCCCCTGTTTATCGTGTACAGACATCCTTTGGTTGAGAAACTGCTTATATTTTTTAACAATCTTGATAATTTCGCACGACATCCACAACACTAACAAGGGGAGGCCGCCAATTGTGAAATTCAGATTCAATTCATACAGCGCATAATAAAAGCTCATGGCCAGAGATGTAATGTGGCAAAGCACCAAGATGCAATTCTCAGCCGTTGTCGAGAAAATCGACAGTTAAAAGAAACCGTTGCGGTGAAATACTCTCTATGTTTAATAATTTTCTACAGCATCGTGGCGCAGCGGTAAGCGCTCGGGTTCGTAATCCGAAGGTCGCCGGATCGAATCTCGCGCCATGCAACAATTTTTTTTATTATTTGTTTTTTGTAGTTCAAATGTGTGTACACACACACACACACACACACACACACACACACACACACACACACATATATATATATATATATATATATATATATATATATATATATATATATATAATTCCCGGCAATCAGTTGCAACAATTATGCATATAATAAGTTGTTGAAAGTCGTTTGTCATGGAAAAACTGGCGACTTCGAACATCATTGTGTTTTCCGCACACAAAGTTGTATTTCACAAATGTTATTAATTGTCTTCATAATGTTAACCACGTATAGTTAACGGAAGACGTAGAAACGATATTCCGAAACGAATACATATAGCGTAAGTCAAACGTTCGAATTAGAAAAGAAACCCCACGAACACAAATTTGCTGTGGCAGGTATGAAATATAAACTCCGTTACCCGCTCGTTACACTTGAACGACAGATGTTGAATGGGCCGAAACGAGCCGCCGCATAACAGCGTAGTTGCTTGCTAACTTCGAAAGAAGGTAGATGCGGTCCCTAGCGCAATTTATAACATCGTCGAAAATCAGTGCGGACGTGAGAGCTTTGGTACACCCTGTTAAACAAACGGAAAAATGGAAGCGGTACAATTGGAGAGCGATCCGCCTTCACCAACATGCATAAGCAATTCATTAATAGTTTAGGTATATATATATATATATATATATATATATATATATATATATATATATATATATATATATGAATTACAAAAAGCTTATAATAAAAAGACAAATGTTGCATGGCGCGAGATTCGATCCGGCGACCTTGGGATTACGAACCCGAGCGCTTACCGCTGCGCCACGACGCTGTAGAAGACTGTTAATCGTAAAGAGTATTTCACCGCAACGGTTTCTTTTAGCTGTCGATTTTCTCGACAACGGCTGAGAAGTGCATCTTGGTGCTTTGCCACATTACACCTCTGGCCATGAGCTTTTATTGTTCGCAGTATGAATCGAATCTGAATTTCACAATTGGCGGCCTCCCCTTGTAAGTTATAAAAAGCCCCTTTACCGTTCCTTAATAGCAGTGGGATATTAAAGCCTTCTCCAGAATCTAGCAACCACTGAAAATCACTTCTATTTCAGCTAATAATTTATTAATATCTCAATAAAATTAGCTGCGTCACCTGTCTCAGTCTCTCGAGTTCAGAAATGAAGTATTTTTTATATTTTCTGCCTCCATGCAGTAAGAATCAAAGTAGACGTGAGTCTTTTCTTGTTCCCCTGATATTTTTTAGATCGAAAAAGTTTCATGATCACTGACATGAGTTCGCTACTCGAAAAAAAATAATACTACCTAAGTGACTGAAATAGGGAAAAATGTTACCTCCTTTCAAGTGGTGACAATACTACGGTCATGGTATTTCACGTCCTCATATGCAAGATGAAATAGACCCAGCCCGATGCAGATTGGAAACTCAATTGCAAAAATTCCTGAATAGAATTTACAAGATTTAAAACCGAGAAACGTTTATGCCTCCTGTCAGTCGTAGCTTGTAAACAGAAAGCAATGCTAAAGTCATGTGAGAATGGTTAAAAATTGTAATTTCATGTGGGAGTGCTTATGCAGGGTCAATTTAAGCTCCAGTCAGATGTTACAGAACAATCGAGATGATCCAAAATTAAAAGTAATCCACTTGAGATTTCAAAATATTTTTATTTCCCCACTGACAATGAAGTCACCTCTCCCCAAATACGACACTCAACCAAAAAGCTCATGACTAGAGAAGGACCATATGCTGATTTTCATATATACCCACGTTTTGTTACATAGCTACTTAGAACTCCTAATGGAAGCATACTGTACAATCGAAAAAGGTGAGTTACACATTTCAGTTACGTATGAATAGACACTATGGTTATTAATCATACCAATGAACACAACGAAAGCATGTATTTTTCTTTCTGTAGTGAACCAGTGTGATGTAAGGCACATTCTGTAATGAACCATTGTGACCTACGGTATGTAAGTAGACGTTTCCACATAGTTTGGCATAATTTTTGTCATTTTCCTATATATTTTCCTTGTAGTATTTATTTATTTTTCTTTTATCGTTCATTTCATTGCCACTTCTTTTTCGAGTGTTAGAATACATTGAATGGCTGCCTAATAGGACGTTATTACATTATTTGACAATATTACGACATTTTTGCTATGCGAGCTGTTATGACCATGAGTCACAACTCCTATCTCGTAGACCACCCTTCGACCACGGTAGGTGATCGGGACTGCATATACAGCAGACATCGATAGTACGTCAGTGCTACAGCGGCTCTCTGAAGAGGTAACCAATGGCGGCAGACTACTTTGCACGTGTGAGTATCACGCCGTACTATGATATAAGTCGTGCCCGCGGTCTTAAACAGCGTGTGTTATCCAGCAGAAAGTTGGGCAGAGAGATCCAGTTGTGAGAATCTTCGAGAGCGTCCGTAGCAGTAGCAACTACTGCTCCAGCCATGCCGTGCATCATATCGACGAGAGGGGGCTCCTAGACGGTGTTTAGAATGGGATAGGGCCTGCTTTGTGCAACTGGACTTAGACTCTAGAAGAATTGTTACTGACTGCTATTTTAAACCAACCTTGAAGCTGAGTATTTACGTTGTTTTAATAAAAGTGTATTTTGGAACATTGCACTGTAATAATCTCGGTAGTTATGTTTTACAGTGCTTGCCTGATGTGAAGCTGGAAGTAGCGTGCCAGTTATACCGGCATCAACGTCATCTCGAGAGAAGCTGCTGTTTTTATCACATACGGTAGTTGACAAGCCGGTACTAAGTTATTTACTTTTATCTTACTCGGTACTGCAATCCTTTTCTGTACGAGAAATATGGCAGCCCATGCCACTAGCTATGTGAGTGGCGACGGTGGCTTGTAGCAGAAACCACTTTGAACCATCACTTCGACATTTGTCATCAGATGGAGTTACTATAGTGGAAGCAAAAGTGAGGAGTGCACAATTTAAAGCTTTTATTTTTTCGAACAAAAAAGTATTAAACAGGAGATACTACGGAAGCAAAAGCAGGCAGTGGAAAATTTAAAGCTTTTATTTTTAGAGCATTAAGAAGTAGTAAATTGTATCTGAGCAATATTATTTTGGAAGGGAACAGCCACATTTGTTTGTAACAATTAAACATTACTTTCTAGGTACAGGAAGAATGTTTAATTACACACTTCTTTCCTGACATGGCTCAGATAATGTAATGTATTTAGCTCTTTTGTATTAGCTATTTTATGTAAATGCGGTAAGAACTAACATAGCCGGCTGGTGTGGCCGTGCGGTTCTAAGCGCGTCAGTTTGGAACCGCGTGACCGCTACGGTCGCAGGTTCGAATCCTGCCTCGGGCATGGATGTGTGTGATGTCCTTAGGTTAATTAGGTTTAAGTAGGTCTAAGTTCTAGGGGACTGATGACCTCAGTAGTTAGCACGTTCACTGCCACTGTAATTGGCCTTGCTTTGCCACGTAACCAATATTTTTCTTAATAGAATCTGAAAATATATTGCTAAAAGTAATATAACATGTATTTATTTTATAAGTACACAATCAAATTTACTCTCGTGAATCAAAGTTGTTTTGGGGCGCACTAAGGCGTCAGTGGCATATCAGGCCATATTCTGTAGCGGGTGGCCGTGGACGCGCCAATGCGTCTAGTGTATTGTTCCTGGTTAGTGTGACAGTTTAGGTTACTACAATTTCATTTTATATTCATAAATGAAACGAAACATCCTACTGACAAACGACATATTTATTGGACAAAAAATATAGTAGAAACATTCAAATACAAACACAAGATCTCGAAGAAACTTCTGAAATAAAATGTATGTCAAATCTAAGAAAAATACACTCTAGAGCTTTATCCATTACACTCTCAAACAAATAAAATAAATACAAAGTTTACGAATAGTACCGACACATAACTGTCGAAAAATAAATGAGCAACGAAAGTGCTATCTGCCTTTAGAGGTGGTGAATAACACAACAATTCAAACAATATCCTGCTTTATTTGGGCAATCTAGGCACTCGTAAATCGTGTCTGTTCGTTGTCCACGGCTGGCGCATGATCTGCACTTTTTTCGCGGTGTTTTTGATTTTCCATTTGATTCTCGTTTTACCACAACATGTTGGGGATTTCTGACTGGCCGTTCTACCTGCTTTCGTGGCAATAGTGCTCTTATAATACTGAGTCTAAATTCTTGGAGGGGCATTTTTGTGCCACAATATTTATTGTGTAGGGCATGTGCGTTTGTCAGTATCATTTCCACAACGTGGATAAAAAGTTTCTTGTACCAGCGTATGGTTTTGCGTTCCGAGAGGTAATATGATAACATCTGATCGTGCCGATCAACTCCCGCCATAAATTTATTGTAGTTTACAATGGCCAAGGGCTTAGATTTCTTCTCCTTTCTTTTGGTTTCAACCTCAACCATTTCATTTGTAAATGCATTAGAAATGTAGCAAACCTCCCTCTTATCACGCCACTTACCTATCATAACTCCTTCCGCAAATCTGGCAACGGCTTCACCTTTTCGTAGTTTTGCTTCCTGTATTTCCTTGGGTGTATCCTTCCTATTCGCCCTCAGAGTTCCCGTGCAGTGGGTCTTCTTATCCAGGAGCAGCTTTGCCAATGCGAAGCTGTTATAGTAATTGTCCATGTACACATGGTGACCAGCATTCAACTTTTCATCTAGTAAATGAAGAACAATTTTTTGCGCATGGCCTCTTCCTCCTAAATCGTCCAGCATGCCAGTGTATACCGCGAATTTTAGGACCATTCCAGTGGGAGTTGTCAAAATATATAGCTTTATGCCATATTTGTGCTTTTTGTTTTTGATGTATTGGCGGAAAAGTAATCGTCCACGCCAAAGGATCATTGATTCGTCCAGAGACAGTTCCCGTCCAGGGTAGTAAACTTGGCATATCCTTTCATTGAAAAAATTGATAACGGGACGTATTTTATACAACCTGTCGGATGGTGTTGGTTTGCCCTGTTTTGGATTTTCAGAAAAGTGTAATGCACGTAGTATTAGCAGAAAACGATTTCGTGAAATACTATCGGCAATTCCTTTCACGTTGAATAAAGCGTCCTTTTTCCAATAGTCCTGCAAATTCCTCATCTTTACATTTCCCATGTGCAGGAAAACTCCCAAGAACACTAACAATTCGCCAACAGTCACATCTTTCCAACAGTTTATTCGTGATTGTCCTTTGGTTCCCGCAGAAAGGAATAATTCAATCGCGTTTCGATTTGTTTCTTCTACAACTGTCAATAGAAATTCGTCCGTCAGCAAAAGACGAAAATAATCTAAGGGAGTGTTTTCCGTCGGTTGAATAAGCAGTCCCTCATTTTTTATAAATGGGCAATTTATCATTCCAACTGGCTCTCTTTCCCACGCAACAGTTGTATCAGCTGCGTTATCTCTTGTTACCACTCCTTCTGCCATTTCCCTGTCGCTAGGATTCACAGCCATTTCTACAGTCTCATCTAAAACAAACTCGGCTCCGTCAGACTCTTCACTGGATTCCACGCCGTCCTCCTCACTGGCCAGTTCCGTTTCCGAATCGCTTTCTTCTAATATTCGTAATAATTCCGCATCCGTTAGTTTTTGTACGTTTCTTGTGTCCTGTGTTTTACGTTTCTTAGGTTCTGAAGGGCCCGCCGTGTCACGATTGTCTTCCATTTTCAGTCCCACAACAGAGAAAAACTGTAGGGAAAACACACGAACCGCACCCGCAAAAATTGAAAACAATACGTTCTTAGAGTGCCTGCGCAATGAACCACACCGAATGGCTGTGCCCGACTAAACTGTGGCGCTGAGAAACAGCTGAGTGTCTCGCCGCGCAGGCGCGTCGACGGCATATGCACTAGTATCGGCCGGACGCGCTGGTGCGCCGATGGCAGTGAACGTGTTAGGTCCCATAGTGCTCAGAGTCATTTGAACCATTTTTTTTAACTAACATAAAAATATAGACATAAAAAGTTATTCAGAGGTAGGAAAGTCTTTGCATTATTTTTTATGGGGAATAATCATTTTGATTAGTGCTTTTTTGAGCTCCTGTGTTTATTATTGAAGTGGCGTGTTAAACCTACCTACCTGAACAAGACGCACAAACCTAGGGACATTTTCCCCTGTATGTTAATGGAATTAATAACATTCACAATCATCAGGTGCATATTAAGTGATACAATTATTTGAATATAATTATTTATTACATTTTGTTTTAGGTATAGTAGTGCTGGAAAAATACTTTTATAATTAGCCATCTCGTCATTTGCTGGTCTTTAAAAATTTGTGTGAGGTGACCAAGTCCAAAGGTCAGAGATTACTTCAAATATCTGTCTGAAAGGGACATTAGTACCAGGACGAAACTTATCAGTTTCATTTTTACCGAATATGCTCTTCAATTTACTAATGTTGAGGTGCAGTGAGCATTTCACATAAAGTTTTTACAGTTTTTGCGAAAGATCCAGTAAAACTTGAGTATTTATACAAAGCAATGCTAATAGACGAAAGAGAGAGAATTATTGGCAGCCTCGAGAACCTTATTCCTACTTTTTCTATTTGCATGCAACACATTTTCCAATGCTGACTGGTGCAAACATCTTTATTCTTACAAAGAATAAACATAGTGTTGCTAAACAGTATTGTATTGACAGTAGAATACTTGAAAATTTAAATGTGGAATATTATTACTGCTGATGACAAACACCGTGGTTAGCAAAGCCAATACGCATTTCTTATTATAGCACGAGATTCCGCTTCGTAATTATAGAAACGATTTTGAGGTGGAACGAAGGAAAGAATCTGCAATTTGCGACAGTTTCTTGAAGATTTGAAGCTGGTTCTTAATGTACCTACAGTTTGTTGGTGGCATCCACTTGTCATTCATTCTCATTAAATTTCTGTTTTCTTTTTGTAAAATATTTTCTCTCTTTCTATTTATCCTCCTGTTATAATTGATTTTTAAGGTTTCCGCTGCTCCTCTCTTCCTCTCACCTTCCTCCATTTTTCTACCTAAAAATTTGTCAGTTCCTTTTCGATATAATGTGACGACTATCTGTTTGCTACGCGCATATGTTTTCTTGCAGTTCCGCAGCCTTGGCACTTCCTACTTAGTGCACCGTGATAACTTTGTCAGTTGCCGCATGGCACCAGCCACATACGGGCCGTTTCACTGCCTTCTAATTCCATGTACATTTTAATGTCAAGACTTTACGGGTTACCACAGCTCTAATGGGAATGGTTTTTAATGGATTTCATTTGGTTTTTCTGACATTCGCATGTATCATGTTACTTGACTTGAGCTTCGTAACTCAGAAATTTGTCGTTGCTAACAAGTGATTTTACATGTAAGTAATTTCGTTTATTATATTTTTATCCTCTACATTTTAAAATTTTATAATTCTTTTTAACTATAATAAAAAAATCCTCAATACGTTCACGCACTTCTGAAGAAGACAGTTTCACAATTGTTGAGACTGTGGTCAAGAGATGTTAATAAACCATTATACCTGGAACTCCTTGGCTGATTTTCTCGAATAATTCACTCACACTCACCATTGGTAAACAGCAACTATTTTCAAAACTTTGATAGAAAAGACATGTTTATGTATGCTATCAGCTGTTCTGTAAACATATTGAAATTTACTGCTGCTTTTGGTTTGTGTGGACGATCTTCTGGCAGTCTACAAAAAGTTGTGTCAACAGGTTGCTTTCTGATTTGTTAAAGATAGTTGCATTGATATTGGCTTAAACAGATAAACACCACAATTTGTAATACATACCACTAATACACGTTTGATTGGTGGACACATCTATACTTTTCAGTGGGAGTTTTTATCAAAAATATGTTAGTGATATGGAACAGAAATATTGATGTTTATCTGTTTAAGGCAGTATTAAGGTAAAAACGTTTAATGCATCATAAAACAAGGGGCTGAACGACTTTTTGACCAGTGCCAAAAGATGGCCCACACAGAGTAAAAATAGTAGTGCATCTCAGTAAAGATTACACTGGAGCTGATGGAGATGACATAAATGATGGCAATTCTATGTTGTTACTTTTAGTTGCATTCCTACAGTACCTACTGCAAAATATTTTGCACCCCAAACTTTCACTGTGCTGAGAACTTTTTTCTTAGAAATATTTTTGCTAGTGTGTAAGCTAACCTGCAAAGGCAGCCCTGTTGCTCCTTAGACGACATAAATAATACTTACTCCACGTTTTTGTTGTAGGCTCGGCTCTGAGCACTATGGGACTTAATATCTCAGGCCATCTGTCCCCTAGAACTTAGAACCTAACTTACCTAAAGACATCACACACATCCATGCCCGAGGCAGGATTCGAACCTGCGACCGTAGCGGTCGCGCGGTTCCGGACTGAAGCGCATAGAACCGCTCGACCACCAGCGGCCGGCTTTTTGTTGTAGGCAAAGCATAGAAAGAAAGCCTTTGATCACACCTACGTAAATACTGTTGTGGCGTAACAAGCTTGCTACGCCACACTGGGAAGGGAGCCGAAAGAAAGGCACGCGTACACACACGCCGACTGGCGTCAAGTCTGGAACAAGATACGTTATGACTGCTATCAAGAAAATACGTAGCTTTGGAATATACATAACTTTATTCACTCCTTGTGATACATCTCTCTTGACTATACAAATGAGACTCGTAAGATACATGCACTGTTACAATTGGCGCCTTGCTAGGTCGTAGCCATGGACTTAGCAGAAGGCTATTCTAACTGACTCTCGGCAAATGAGAGGAAGGCTTTGTCCGTATTGTCGCTAGCAATGTCGTCGTACAACTGGGGCGAGTGCTCGTCCGTATCTCGAGACCTGCCTAGTGGTGGCGCTAGGTCTGCGATCACAGTGACGACACGCGGGTCCGACATGTACTAAATGGACCGCGGCCGATTTAAGCTACCACCTAGCAAGTGTGGTGTCTGGCGGTAACACCACAAATACAACCTTCCATAGCTAGATACTACTTGCACATATCTATAGAAATTGTTATGCGTCCAAGCTCAGCCCAAGGAAAGGACAGCTTTATACTTCTCTTACCTCAAGTTGTCACAAATAGCTCCACAAGTGACGTGTTGGTTTTATGTGCACTGGTTTATGTTAAATTTTATCATGTTATTTTGTGTTCACTTCATGCTGTGATCATCTCCTTTCCTTCAACGCTTCCACATGTTTTATACTTGTGTCTGTTGTGCCTTAAATCGTGACAGCCGACCTGTGGTTTCTCATTTTAGCACTAAGTCAGTCTTTGTATTTCAGTGTAAAGGTACTCAACATAGATTTCCAGTGTAAGGTACGGTGGTAGTTATTATCATATAATTATACACTGATAAGCCAAAGCATTATGACCACTGCCCACCGCGACGATGGATGCCAGTGGTGACGTTGTGGGCACTTGACGGGGAAACAATAGTATGTGAGCGGAACAGACTCGGACGGGGGACCACCACAGAGGAGATATGGACTGCAAATAGGGAAATCCACTGAGATACTTATCACACTAAAATATCTTGGACTAACCATCGATCGGCAGCTGATGTAGAAACCTCACCTACCAACTATCCAGCAGAAAGCCCACAATAGACTGAAACTACTAAAACTAACAGGCCGAACTTGGGAATTACATCCATCCACTGTTCTCGACACCTTCAATATGATTGTCTGGCCCATCCTCTCCTATGCAAATGTTGCATGGATTTCCGCCCCATCAAACTTCTGTAAGTCCCTCCAAATCCTCGAAAGCTGTGTGCGCCACCTCGCTTCCCGCATCCGTTTACTTCCCCACATGGATCCTCTACCGTCTCATCAAAGTCCCGCCCTTCATCACCCACAACGAACACCTCCGCATTTCCTATACTGTTCACAAAGTAGGTTCCAATCACTCCATTGTCTCCACTCTGATCACCAATCCTGATATACTGCCGCGTCTTCACAAACATATCCCTCCATCCCTGCACTAAACACGCGCCATATCCTATCGCAACGCAACTTTAATCAAGGTCCTCGAGACCAGCCCCGATATTTATACCTCCCACTAACTTTAACTCTTTCCCCCCTCCCCCCATATCCCAGTCCACATCAGGGTTCCTCTCTCTTTTCCCTCTCCGTCCATCCTCATCCCATTCCTCTTGCAGCTACTATCCTACCCACACGACACACTACGCTTCACCCTCTGTCTTTCCCACCGACTGTATTTCCCGCTGTTCACCTCAGCTCCCACTTCTCATCTCCATAGTTTTCCTGTCTGACAGACCACTATCTTTCTATCCTTAACCTTTTGGAACATACTCTCTACTGCGGTAATGCCTCTCTTCCTAATGGAGGTCCTTCAGATTTTAAGTGGAAGTGCAGTGCTTCTGTGGATTCATCAGAAGAATTCTACCTTTTTGCGATGTGTTTTTAAAATGTATTTGTTTCTGTTTTTAACTCCTCGCCTTTCGTTGTAAATTTAAAATAGAAAACAGACCCAAATTTTGATCCTACTTCGCTTGGCTGAAGAGCGGAGAATTGTAGCGCTGACAGCCCAGCCCTGGCCCGTAATGGAGGACGATGAAGTAACAATAAAGGAAAGAAATGTACTTCGTTGTTGTCCGCGTGCATGCCGCAAACGCGACAGGCGCGCAAGTGCAAAATAATAAAGCACTGCAGGAAGGGGAAAGGAGGGGGGGGGGGGGGGGAAATTGGGAACATATGCCCCAGACACCATCAAACTACGAAAATGTACAAACCTTCCATTGTCGGTTATTAAAGCCCTGAGATATAATTATTTACAACAGTTGTGTGTAATAGAATATAATCCGAATATTATCTAGTGTTCCTGGTGAGACTGAAAGGAACCACAGTTCAAGCATCACAAGTATAGAACTGTCCTTTAGATGGATACGGTTTTACCTCATAAAACTTGCTATATAGGTTGTACTGTAACATAGAAAATATATAGATATGTATGACAGAGTAGTTGTCACATAAATAGGAGTATGTGACCTATCACAACAAATATGTGTAGCACATGCTATTTATGTTATGTTGGCTGCAACAGGGATACTTTTTAAGGTTGGATTATACAGGATCAAAAATGTTTCCTAAGAATAATGGTCTCATCAGAATGAAAGCTTGGAATGTGAATTATTTCTGCAATGAGTAACTATAGGAGAGCTACTAAATATCCAACATAGAAATACTATCACTTTTGTGCAAAGGACTCAGACATTAAAGAGCAAAACGGTACAGTCATTTACGATAAAAAAAAAACGGCAGGTCTCTAAAATTGAAGATATATGGGGCAGTCGTAATATCATAAAACATGTAGTAATATAATGGACACAGGGGTTTGTTCCATACTATAACAAGATAAAAAAATAAAATGATCGTGTGGCATTGTTGGCCGGGAGGCCCCGTCCGGGGAAGCTCGGCCTCGAGTGCAAGTCTTATTTCAGTCGACGCCACACTGGGCGACTTGCGTGCCAGTGATGAAACTGAAATGATGATGAGGACAACATAAGACACATCCCGGCCGGGAATCAGGGCCCGCTGCATGATAGGCATGCACGTTACCACTCAGCTAAGCAGGCGGACTATAACAAGGTGACATAGCATGTCTATCTGTATGAAAACTAATTTTGTAAAACAAGGCACATAGCCGGCCAGGGTGGCCGAGCGGTTCTAGGCGCTACAGTTTGGAACCGCGCGACCGCTACGGTCGCAGGTTCGAATCCTGCCTCGGGCATGGATGTGTGTGCTGTCCTTAGATTAGTTAGGTTTAAGTAGTACTAAGTCTAGGGGACTGAAGACCTTATAGTACTCAGAGCCATTTGAACCATTATTTTGATGAACAAGGCACATGACAGTCATTAATATACACCGATGAGCCACAAGACTATGACCACCTACTTAATAGCTTGTCTGTCTGCCTTTGGATAGAAATACATGACTCATTCTGCATGTTGGCGATCCGACAGTTTTGGTATGTTTGTGGAGGTATGTGGCATGACATGTCTACGCACAGGCCACGTAATTCGCGTAGATATCGGGCCGCTGATTTGCGTACCCCGTGATAGTGCCCGATAGCGGCCCAGATGGGTTCCATAGCATTTACATTAGGTGAATTTGGTCGCTGGGACATCAACGTGAGTTCACTACAAGTCTTCTCAAACCGCTGTAGCAAGGTTCTGGCTCCGAGGCGCGGTCAGTTGGAGTGATGATAGATGTCATCGCCTTTGGGGAAGACATCAAACATGAAGGAATGCAGGTGGTTCGCAGCTGTCTGTGTGTCTTCGATTACTACCACAGGTCCGATGCAAGCGCAGCACAATGTCTCCCAAAGCATAGTAGTGCTCCCATCTGCCTTCGTCCGTGGAGCGCTGCAGTTTTCCAGCCGCCGTTCACCTCGATGGCTCCGCTCGTGGACCTAGTGTAGCAAAAATTTCATTCACCCGAAGAGGTGACACGTTTCCATTGATCGACGGTCGATTCGCGACGGCCTCGTGCCCTCTGCAATCGTAATTGACGCTGTCGCCTGGTCAGCAAGTGAAAATGTAGGCTTTTGTCTGCTGCGGAGCTCCATGTTCAACACTGTACCATGAATAGTGTGATCCGAATCATCTGTTGTGCGTGCACCAGCATAGTGCTCTTTAGGCAAAAGTGTCACCGATCACCATTTATTCTACTTTACAGAACAAACAAGCAGGCACTGAGGGACGGAAACCGTAGTATCTGCCCCGGGAGGCAATTTCAGGAGGGGGGGGGGGAGGGGGGGCGCAAATTCATATTCTTTAAGCAAACAAACTTGTTTCACTATGGGCCTAGTACCAAGCGCAAGGTGATCTATCGATTAATCATATGATTTTGAAACGCATCTCAATTGGTTTCTGAACATTTTTAACACTGAAAGGGTACAGTACCGCCCGACATTGAAAATAGGTACAACATACTTCATTATTCTTGTCAGAACAACACATTTTTTTGTAAAAATAACTCAATTTCAATTAATACAGCGAAGCCGGATATCAGTGTGGGAAAGAATGACAATTTATTTATTTAATTGATCACATGTGCACTCCCACAAAATAAATCCCTACATCCAGTTTGGTGAGATCTGTTAAATGAATGAATGTATGGTCGTCTGCTAACTGCAGATAGTGAATGTGAATATATGATCATCTTTGAGACGATCCTTTGGCCACCTTTGGTGGGACCAAAGAGATGAAATTTACCTGAGCTATGAGCGCCTGAAATGTGGCTGACCAATATGGTAGCAAGGTGCTCCCCCACTTCGGCAGACGTGCGAGAGGACCTGAAGAACAGCCATGTTTCGGCACTCTGCCGCTGTATCTAGTGCTGTTAAGACCTGTCTTAGGCGTGCTCCGTAAGGACAAAAGAGTGGAGACATGGTATGCATGTGAGATACTTAAGAGTAGTTTAGAATAATAATTTCTCTATTTCAGGAACTTTTGTGGGGAGAATTAAATGTCAGGCAGGTAATATTAATGGGATCGTAGTAATCTTCGGGAGTGACCAACGGTCACAATGAAACCACGTGTAGCAATAAGTTGAAATACTTCCGAGTGCATAAGTTAAGCTGAATTACTAGCGTGTGTACTATAAGTTGGAAATATTTAAGAGATGGCGTGTGCAGGACTTGAAATTAGAGACGAGTACTTCCACGTGGTGAGTACTGTGTGAGTCTCAATCTGTGTATGAGACAAAGGATAAAAAGAAGTACTTGTCCATGGTATCAGTTGTGGACTCGCGTGTGTGATGAATATGTTCTTAATATTACTTTCCGTGTTATGCTTCCGTGTGACGCTTGATTCAAACTATAATACTCTGAGAGAGAAGCAAGGTGAGTCAGCCATCTATCCAGCAACGCCACTTGGCTTGCATTGCACAGGAAGACGTGCATATATCGTCCAAAGCTCGTAGTAGGAAAGAAAAGTTACGAAGTGGGGCAGTGTCGTGTGAAACTGGGATGAATTTTAATTGAAGTGGAAAAGCTGAAGGTGATCGGATTATAATGTTGTGACTATTCCTTGTTTTGTATTGTATGTTGCCGGTGTGATGTATTTCATGAAATTTAAGTATGTGTGGTTTGCATGGGAGAGTAGCAAGGTAGTTTCAGAGGTAGTGGGTTATGCATGTTCCTCTTGTACCGCTCGGTCTTGAGGAAAGTTTCGTGATGATGGTTGGGAGAGTCGAAGTGTGAGATATAGCAAAAGATCCACCATCCTATCCAGAAAGTGCACTGTAGCGTTAAATAATTACGAGACCGTAAGATAGAGAATCACCAATGTAAAGCCATGCCCACTGGGCGGAATTTCTCATGTGTTATTGTTGTAGGTTATAGAATTTGTGTGTTTAGGTTATAGAATTTATCGGAATAAATAAGATAGTGAAAAGAAAAAGATTGGTGTCCTTTTCCTTCGTATTGTATGTTGCCATGATATCCAGAATGTATAATGTGTGCGCCATTCATATTCAGTGCGGTGGCCACGTGTTGATCAAAGCCGTTAAATAAAAAAGAAAATGTGGTATTGCCAGTGCGTAGTGAACAGTCAGAGTTGTGTAAATTACTAATAGTCAGATGTGCGTTTCCGTTGCGTAATATTCATACAGAAGAATAATTTGTTACTTAATTGTGAGTACTAGAGTTCATGTTACTCGATAAATAAGAACGAACCCACTCGCTTGGCAGACCACTCATCTTGCAGGCCTGACTGCTTGATGCCACAGTATGAGCAAGGCATGTCGGTGCCTCTCAACACATTCTAAGTTGATTTCCGAGTATGCGATTTCCGAACGAATCATAAGTTGATTTTTGAATACTTGATAGTGTACGTGATGTCTCTACCATGCGAATCCCCGTCGCATCCAGAAATAACAAACCTTCCTGCAGAAAAAAGGGGATGGGACTATGCGAGCTGAGCCGAATAAACCCAAATGGGTGAATGCCTACCGCTTTTTGTTTATGTTGTTGATAGGGTATACGAATGATCAGCGTTATTATAATTACTAGCGAAATCCATAGATTCAGAATACCGAAGTGGAAATAAGCAACTAACAGAAATAACAGGTAAGAAAGATTATATATTAACTTCTCAGTATATCCAAGAAAACGAAATTATGACAGAAAATTTTTGTCAGATCGCTATTCGACTAATGGCCAATTGCACAGTCCACGGTCAGCAGCCGCTTAAGTCCTGTTCTCGGAATAATGCGGAAAACGCATTGCACGAACTCGTAATAACGCCTAATCGGAGAATAAACGCGGGGCGGCCCTGGATTAGCCGAGCTGTCTCAGGCGCTGCAGTCATGGACTGTGCGGCAGGTCCCAGCGGAGGTTCGAGTCCTCCATCGGGCATGGGTGTGTGTGTTTGTCCTTAGGATCATTTAGGTTAAGTACCGCGTAAGCTTAGGGACTGATGACCTTAGCAGTTAAGTCCCATACGATTTCACACACATTTGAACATTTGAATAAACGAAAGATAACCGAACGGGTGATTCTGGCAGCTCTAGGGAAGTTAACTGGAGAATAATTTCTGACAATGACAGGAATACTTACAGAGTTAGTAATGACAAGGCTATTTCTTATAGCGATGAAGGAGAAGAAACGGGGACATGACACAGATTGTATGGAAGAATATAACGATTCCAAATTTATATAGAAATTTCGTGTTGTTGTTGTTGCGGTCTTCAGTCCTGAGACTGGTTTGATGCAGCTCTCCATGCTACTCTATCCTTTGCAAGTTTCTTCATCTCCCAGTACTTACTGCAACCTACATCCTTCTGAATCTGCTTAGTGAATTCATCTCTTGGTCTCCCTCTACGATTTTTACCCTCCACGCTGCCCTCCAATGCTAAATTTGTGATCCCTTGATGCCTCAGAACATGTCCTACCAGCCAGTCCCTTCATCTTGTCGTGCCACAAACGCCTCCCCAATTCAGTACCTCCTCATCAGTTATGTGATCTACCCATCTAACCTTCAACATTCTTCTGTAGCACCACATTTCGAAAGCTTCTATTCTCTTCTTGTCCAAACTATTTATCGTCCATGTTTCACTTCCATACATCGCTACACTCCACAGAAATACTTTCAGAAACAACTCCCTGACACGTAAATCTGTACTCATTGTTAACAAATTTCTGTTCTTCAGAAACGCTTTCCTTGCCATTGCCAGTCTACATTTTATATCCTTTCTACTTCGACCATCAGTTACTTTGCTCCCCAAATAGCACAACTCCTTTACTACTTTAAGTGTCTCATTTCCCAATCTAATTCCCTCAGCATAATCCGACTTAATTCGACTACATTCCATTATCCTCGTTTTGCTTTTGTTGATGTTCATCTTATACCCTGCTTTCAAGACACTGTCCATTCCGTTCAGCT
The DNA here is from genome assembly GCF_021461395.2 of Schistocerca americana. Taxonomy (NCBI): domain Eukaryota; kingdom Metazoa; phylum Arthropoda; class Insecta; order Orthoptera; family Acrididae; genus Schistocerca; species Schistocerca americana. Next base: position 107,691,845 of record NC_060122.1, on the reverse strand, counting down.
GCTCTTCCAAGTCCTTTGCTGTCTCTGACAGAATTACAATGTCATCGGCGAACCTCAAAGTTTTTTATTTCTTCTCCGTGGATTTTAATACCTACTCCAAATTTTTCTTTTGTTTTCTTTACTGCTTGCTCAATATACAGATTGAATAACATCGGGAATAGGCTACAACCCTGTCTCACTCCCTTCCCTACCACTGCTTCCCTTTCATGTCCCTTGACTCTTAGAACTGCCATCTGGTTTCTGTACAAATTGTAAATAGCCTTTGGCTCCCTGTATTTTACCCCTTCCACCTTCAGTATTTGAAAGAGAGTATTCCAGTCAACATTGACAGAAGCTTTCTCTGAGTCTACAAATGCTAGAAACGTAGGTTTGCCTTTCCTTATTCTTTCTTCTAAGATAAGTAATAAGGTCAGTATTGCCTCACGTGTTCCAACATTTCTACGGAATCCAAACTGATCTTCCCCGAGGTCGACTTCTACCAGTTTTTCCATTCGTCTGTAAAGAATTCGCGTTAGTATTTTGCAGCTGTGACTTATGAAACAGATAGTTCGGTAATTTTCACATCTGTCAACACCTGCTTTCTTTGGGATTGGAATTATTATATTCTTCTTGAAGTCTGAGGGTATTTCGCCTGTCTCATACATCTTGCTCACCAGATGGTAGAGTTTTGTCATGACTGGCTCTCCCAAGGCCATCAGTAGTTCTAATGGAATGTTGTCTACTCCCGGGGCCTTGTTTCGACTCAGGTCTTTCAGTGCTCTGTCAAACTCTTCACGCAGTATCGTATCTCCCATTTCATCTTCATCTACATCCTCTTCCATTTCCGTAATATTGTCCTCAAGTACATCGCCCTTGTGTAGACCCACTATGTACTCCTTCGACCTTTCAGCTCTCCCTTCTTTGCTTAGAACTGGGTTTTCATCTGAGCTCTTGATATTCATACAAGTGACGCTCTTTTCTCCAAAGGTCTCTTTAATTTTCGTGCAGGCTGTATCTATCTTACCCCCTCCCCCCCAGGTGAGATAAGTCTCTACATCCTTACCTTTGTCCACTAGCCATCCCTGCTTAGCCATTTTGCACTTCCTGTCGATCTCATTTTTGAGACGTTTGTATTCCTTTTTGCCTGCTTCATTTACTGCATTTTTATATTTTCTCCTTTCATCAATTAAATTCAATATTTCTTCTGTTACCCAAGGATTTCTACTAGCCCTCGTCTTTTTACCTTCACTATTTCATCCCTCAGAGCTACCCATTCTTCTTGTATTGTATTTCTTTCCACCATTCCTTTCAATTGTTCCCTTATGCTCTCGCTGAAACACTGTACAACCTCTGATTTAGTCAGTTTATCCAGGTCCCATTTCCTTAAATTCCCACCTTTTTGCAGTTTCTTCAGTTTTAATCTACAGTTATTAACCAGTAGATTGTGGTCAGAGTCCACATCTGCTCCTGGACATGTCTTACAATTTAAAACCTGGTTCCTAAATCTCTGTCTTACCAGTATATAATCTGATACCTTCTAGTATCTCCAGGATTCTTCCATGTATACGGCCTCCTTTTATGATTCTTGAACCAAGTGTTAGCTACGATTAAGTTATGCTCTGTGCAAAATTCTACCAGGCGGCTTCCTTTTTCATTTCTTAGCCCCAATCCATATTCGCCTACTACGTTTCCTTCTCTCCCTTTTCCTACTCTCGACTTCCAGTCTCCCATTTCGTACTACTACTTTTCCATCTCGTGCTTGAGAAACTGGAGCGTACGAATGAAATGTGAAACTATTTCGAAATATAAAACTTTTTGCTAGTAGTAGGCCTGATAGGCATTTGATTTACTTCCTGAATTATACCCTGTCGTGTTACTTATGTAAATAAAGAAGATAAAAATGACCATTTTTGCCAAAACAGTCTCGCTTTTTGGTGTGTGTTACAATTGCTGCAATATTAGAAACAGTTATTTCGTTTCATTTAGCGACAGTGACAAAATAGACACAATCAGATCGATAAACCACACCAGTCTTTGACACTATTCGTCTCAGCAACGTTTTCAGTATTAGACAACGACATTTTGATTTTTCATATAGGAAAACGTTTGACAAACTTTAATGAGGTAATAGCTTCTTTTGCAGAAAGAAAAGCAGGCTGTGTAAAGCTGCAGCAAGATAGAGAGAAAAAACTACTGTGACCTAAGAATCAAAGAAATGTCTCCCGTCTTTACTGGTTTTATGTTTCCTATATTTAATTTTACTTTGCATAAAAGAGAAAGGTATTAGCTAATAGGCAATAATGAGCGCAACTTTTGTGAAGGGTTCCTATTCTCCCAATCACAAATAATCCCACCAAGTATGAATTGTGAGGATTTAAAAAAAAAAAGAAGAGGTGCGTAGGATGTTAAACCAACCGACCGGGAGCAGGAGAGGCACCACAGGACATTTCAATTTCCACTGCCTCGGATATAGGCTTCATGGTCTCCATTACAAAATATACACGCTTGAATTCCACAGAGCGGAATACAGTGCCATACGGCAGAAGAATGTTGTGTGAAGAGAGGTGGTTCTGCTCTTTGGCACCCCTAAGATCAGATAACGTGTCTTACATTTCCTCGAACATATATGTTTGCATATAAATCCCTTGAGAAAGACGTGCGCTACAAAATGAACTTATTTTTGAAAAATCGATTTTTTAAAATTTTTGACGTCCTATCTCAAACGCCTGGGAGGAGGAGGGGTGGGGGTTGCGGAGCGGCGTCACTGTCAAGTTTTTGCCCCGGTTCGGAAATATCGTAGATCCGGGGCTATAGACAAGACTACAGACTCCACGTTCTGTGAAAAATCGTGGACGTCCAACTATTTATCGCCTAGTAGTAGTAGTAGTAGTAGTAGTAGTAGTTTCACTCTCCTTCTACCTCTTTCCGTAGATGCTCACGGCAGTAGCACGTGAACACTGGACCAGCTTCTCCGTTTTCGAGATACTCGTTCACAGGTTCTGCGTCATACCTTAACTTTTCTATTATGCATGCATTAATAAGAAGGTCTGGAGGGGATTGTGCGAATTAAAAATGTGTTTCAGTTCTAAGTAAAGTACAGTTTTGTAATTGTTACTATTCTTAAAGGCCACTCACTAAAGTAGTTAATTTTAAATGTGAGAATTCTGATTGCATGGTTGCAACAGAATAGGCATCTAGTGGCTCCGAAACTCGATATAAGTGTTATCTTTGCAATACTACACTCCTGGAAATTGAAATAAGAACACCGTGAATTCATTGTCCCAGGAAGGGGAAACTTTATTGACACATTCCTGGGGTCAGATACATCACATGATCACACTGACAGACCCACAGGCACATAGACACAGGCAACAGAGCATGCACAATGTCGGCACTAGTACAGTGTATATCCACCTTTCGCAGCAATGCAGGCTGCTATTCTCCCATGGAGACGATCGTAGAGATGCTGGATGTAGTCCTGTGGAACGGCTTGCCATGCCATTTCCACCTGGCGCCTCAGTTGGACCAGCGTTCGTGCTGGACGTGCAGACCACGTGAGACGACGCTTCATCCAGTCCCAAACATGCTCAATGGGGGACAGATCCGGAGATCTTGCTGGCCAGGGTAGTTGACTTACACCTTCTAGAGCACGTTGGGTGGCACGGGATACATGCGGACGTGCATTGTCCTGTTGGAACAGCAAGTTCCCTTGCCGGTCTAGGAATGGTAGAACGATGGGTTCGATGACGGTTTGGATGTACCGTGCACTATTCAGTGTCCCCTCGACGATCACCAGTGGTGTACGGTCAGTGTAGGAGATCGCTCCCCACACCATGATGCTGGGTGTTGGCCCTGTGTGCCTCGGTCGTATGCAGTCCTCATTGTGGAGCTCACCTGCACGGCGCCAAACACGCATACGACCATCATTGGCACCAAGGCAGAAGCGACTCTCATCGCTGAAGACGACACGTCTCCATTCGTCCCTCCATTCACGCCTGTCGCGACACCACTGGAGGCGGGCTGCACGATGTTGGGGCGTGAGCGGAAGACGGCCTAACGGTGTGCGGGACCGTAGCCCAGCTTCATGGAGACGGTTGCGAATGGTCCTCGCCGATACCCCAGGAGCAACAGTGTCCCTAATTTGCTGGGAAGTGGCGGTGCGGTCCCCTACGGCACTGCGTAGGATCCTACGGTCTTGGCGTGCATCCGTGCGTCGCTGCGGTCCGGTCCCAGGTCGACGGGCACGTGCACCTTCCGCCGACCACTGGCGACAACATCGATGTACTGTGGAGACCTCACGCCCCACGTGTTGAGCAATTCGGCGGTACGTCCACCCGGCCTCCCGCATGCCCACTATACGCCCTCGTTCAAAGTCCGTCAACTGCACATACGGTTCACGTCCACGCTGTCGCGGCATGCTACCAGTGTTAAAGACTGCGATGGAGCTCCGTATGCCACGGCAAACTGGCTGACACTGACGGCGGCGGTGCATAAATGCTGCGCAGCTAGCGCCATTCGACGGCCAACACCGCGGTTCCTGGTGTGTCCGCTGTGCCGTGCGTGTGATCATTGCTTGTACAGCCCTCTCGCAGTGTCCGGAGCAAGTATGGTGGGTCTGACACACCGGTGTCAATGTGTTCTTTTTTCCATTTCCAGGAGTGTATTTTCCCGTTGTACATTATACGCCGTTTAAGATGGACTTACCTTATGTAAACAGATGTGCTACTGTGTACTATAAGAGCGTGCAAATATTTAACAGGACATAGAGAATGCTGCACTGAACAGTTTGAGGTAGGGTACCTGGGCTCGGAGAAACCAGCTTAAGGAGATAATAGGAATAAAATGACATTAGTGTGTACTTTTTTATTTACGTTAGTTACAGTTAATTACAGATACCATCATTAACACAATCAATGCACCGTCTGTATCTTACAAAGATACGGTCGTCAACCTCAATGCAAGCACGACATCGGTGAAAAATATTCTGACGCGTCCTAACAAATATTCCTTGTGTGTTTCGAATCATATCTATCCACTGGGGCCTAATACGTAAGTAACTTTAGATCTCACCGTAGGAAAGAACGGAATTCAAATGATGTGACTATGCAGGCCATGGAATAGGGCCTTCCCTTCCAATACAGCGACCAGGAAATACAGCATTTAGATGGTTGCGGACATCCACATTGAAATTAGTAATGCCTGTTAGGAAATCGTTCCCTGTACAGGCTCCCAGCAACGAGACCACTGCAACCGACATCCCCATACACAAGGTGAAGTCAGCAAGTTTTGTGAAACTGTATCGGTACCGCTCCATCGTGCTGTACTGTATGTCTATGAAAATCACTGAGTAATGAATGGGTCTGTCGTTGATTCATAGCGCGTCCTGTCATGGGACAATGTAAACACGATACAATAGAGGCATCTTATGGACAAGTAAAATAAACAAAAGCTGCATCATGACCACCTGGTAGTCAGCCACGTCCATCTTGTTTCCTTGCAGGAAATAAAGAATGTACATGTGAACAAACAGCACAGTCAGTGTAAACTTGTACGCATGACAGTTGTAAATAAACTGGAAAACATTAATGCTATACAAAGCGGTATACAAGTTTACTTCCACATATTCTTACTTCTTAAGCTGGCTTTGCCGACCCCAGATTCCCTACCTCAAATTGTTCATTGGAGCATTCTCAGTGTCCTGTTACTGTTTTGCATGCTCTTACGGAAACACCCTGAACATGGATATGGCCTTTTGCATGAGATGCTTTATGTTTTTAAATATTTTAGTTGTGTGTGTGTGAAATTTTATGTTCAAATGTGTGTGAAATCTTATGGGACTTAACTGCTGAGATCACCAGTGCCTAAGCTTAACCTAAATTATCCTAAGGACAAACACACACAACCATGCCCGAGGGAGGACTCGAACCTCCGCCGGGACCAGCCACACAGTCCATGACTCGGCTAATCCCGCGCGGCATTTTAGTTATAACAAGCCTTTTGTAATGTGCTATTTTTATACACATGACAATTTGGCGTGAGGACCAACTTAAAATGAACATCTTTCATGACAAAAAGATTTTTTAAGGTACAAAAATGTATTGTTCGACTTTCGTTTTTGTAGTGCTAAGCTAAAACTTTTGTCTCAAACGTTACGTCTCAGTTCATGTTATGAGACATATTCCACGTATACGTACTTTGTTATAGACCCAAAGATGACAGCAAAGTCTGCCGAAACCGATTGTTTTAAATAAAGAAATATTGATGCGATCTTGGCTTTAGAATTTCTTTTTAGTAAGTTCAGTAGATCTATCGTTCTGTCTTTTCAAAATCAGCAAATTCAATAAAATCTTAAAATAAAAAGCTTCAAAATACAGTGTAGTGGTACTCGATAATCAACGAGAAAAAGAAATTATTTACGCTGACAAACCTATTTACGTTTGACGACGATGATGGTACGTGTTTTGTTGTGATTAGGACTGCCTCAGGAGCTGAGGGAACAGCGTGGCTGAAGGTCAAACGAAGGTCCCTGTGCCGGATGCCCGGCTGGGTCGAATTTTTTTCCGCTTAGGGACTGGGTGTCGTGATGTCCTCAGCATCATTTCATCACCACCGACGCGCAAGTCGCCTAAATGGCGTCAACTAGAAAGACTCGCACCTGGCGACGAGCTGCCGTACGGCACAGACAGATTCTTCAGACCAATGTTTTAACCGATGAAGTTTACTTTTTTTTATACATGAGTGAAGACAAATGCTGAATGTATTAATTTCCTTTCATTTGTCCAAATCTTTTTTGCCGCACTGTTTTGGGCGCAACGCGCATCACCTGTGGCAACAGCACTAAAATGTATCATCGATGTAGTCGCCCTCATGTACAACTTGTGGTGTCACCACCAGACACCACACTTGCTAGGTGGTAGCCTTTAAATCGGCCGCGGTCCATTAGTATACGTCGGACCCGCGTGTCGCCACTGTCAGTGATAGCAGACCGAGCGCCACCACACGGCAGGTCTAGAGAGACGTCCTGGCACTCGCCCCAGTTATACAGCCGACTTAGCCAGAGATGGATCACTGATAACTACGCTCTCATTTGCCGAGACGATAGTTAGCATAGCCTTCAGCTACGTCATTTGCTACGACCTAGCAAGGCGCCATAGCATTTGATATTATTTTATATTGTGGTTATAACATGTACCGTCAAGAGAGATGTTCTACAATTGTGGATTAAAGTTAAGTGTTACATCAACTACGTACTTTATTTGCTACTATTAATTCCTTTAACTGTTCCAGACCTCACGCCAATCTGCGGGAGCTTAACGCGTGCCTTTCGGCTTCCTCTCATTGTGACTTGGCTGTCTTGCCAAGTCACAACACAAGTTATATGGTGTTGTAAGAGGAACGCCGGCCGCGGTGGCCGTGCGGTTCTAGGCGCTCCAGTCCGGAGCCGCGCTGCTGCTACGGTCGCAGGTTCGAATCCTGCCTCGGGCATGGGTGTGTGTGATGTCCTTAGTTTAGTTAGGTTTAAGTAGTTCTAAGTTCTAGGGGACTGATGACCACAGCACTTGAGTCCCATAGTGCTCAGAGCCATTTGAACCATTTTTTGTAAGAGGAACGTGATAGTGATCGAACGGTGAAGCAGGTTGTTTGCTATTCCACCATACAACAAGCTGTGCGTTAGAGATTATAGTGGCCGGCTACATGAATGAGACATTTTAGTACCCATTGATTATATACGCTCTATCTGCAGGTGATGGGCGCTAAAACCTGAAACAGTCAAGAATGTTTGAATAAATAAAAGATAATTAGTACAAACAGCTTTTGTCGACACTTTCTGTCATACACACGCTTCGTCGCGTAAATCAAAGCCACACGGTACCAACCTAATATCTTACAGGTTTTAAGAAACGTACTATAACTAAGCGAATCACGTAACGGCGTCGCTGAAGACAATCATTTTTGCTGCGCTGAGTGCTCCAGGACGGCCGATATAGGGCGGGGGTGGGGGTTTCTTTGAGAGCGGACGCCGTCACGCAGCCGGGAGGGGGAGGTGTGGTTTGGTGTCTCATCTTCCCGATTAGGATTCCAGGGGCAGAGCGTCTGTCTGGAGCTGGAGCTCGAGGCAGCCAGCCGCGAAACGAGCTGCTTCAAAGGCGGCAACGGGATTCCTGGTGGCCGCTGCCACCATCACAGAAATAGCGCCGCCACAGCCGCGGTCGTCTTTAGCGGCGCTTCTACACCAATTGGAAGTCGCGTACAAGGCCACACCGCTGTACTGTCCGTCTCCAAATGCTGGCCATTTTTCTGTTTACACACGTTCTTCCCTCGCATCACACTGATGTGCACTGAGTGCTATCTGTGAAGTACCTTGTTACAAAATGCTCTTCGGTGTTGTAACATTAGCTAAATGCAGAAATTGGAAACGTACAATGGCTACTACAAATGATAATAGACATAAATCGGAACAACTTTTATTCCCACGCTGATCGTATATCTTTCGTCTGTGACTGAATGAATCCATTATTATTTCCATATACTAAGTTTCCAAGTTTCACAGCAAATTAGGTGCTCGGAACGCTGCATTTAACACCTTTTATTAAGAATTAAAAAAAAAATTGCAACGAAACGTTTGATTAAGTTGCTCGTATTACAGCGCTCCTAAGGTTCGTTTTCCTCAGTGTAACAAGGAAAGGTTAACTTTTCCTACCCACTGTTATATGGCTCCACCTGTCAATATTATTATTTTTCCTTTTGTGATCTCTTTTGTTAATAGCACATTATTCACGACGATCACAGGAAATAAGTACTTTCTTTTTCATGCAGTATATAACTAAAATGCATAATTCATTGATTAATTTATTGTTTGCCGATGAGAACAGTGGATTAAGTCCAGAGTAAAACATTTTATTTAAAGAAGTATTTGTGACATACTTTACCCATACATCATTTGAACGTAAAAATTCAGCTATACTAAAAATTGTTTGTTTTAAGATTGACATATCGCATTTAAAAGCCCTCATTCTCGTCTTTTCAACAAACGCCTTACTTTTTCCAAAAAGTTTTTGTTTCAAAAGTTATTCATAGTGGAAATTTTCGCTTTCCAGAATGTTCAAATCTTAAAATATAATTCCTTTCATAACCCAGTATCATTGTATTGTAATCACGATTTTCCTGTTTCCAAAAAGATATAAATTTACTGAAAAGACCTGTTACTTTGTTAATTACTCTAATTAGAAGATTTCACTTTTTGAAACTTTATCGTGCCCTTTGTGAATCACCGTACACATCAAATTGCTCTCCCACAAAATACTGTCCTTAATTTTACCGTTTTCTAATTATACATCCGGTAGTTTATCCAAATTAGTTTTATACCTTATTGCATCTTCTTCGTTAATATTTAAAAAGGTATAGCGTGGTTGGTTCAAATGGCTCTGAGCACTATGGGACTTAACATCTGAGGTCATCAGTCCCCTAAACTTAGAACTACTTAAACCTAACTAACCTAAGGACATCACACACATCCATGTCCGAGGCAGGATTCGAACCTGCGACCGTAGCAGTCGCGCAGTTCCGAACTGAAGCGCCTAGAACCACTCTGCCACCGCGGCCGGCTATAGCTTTGTATTTTATCTATTTGCAGCTCTCTGTAGGCTCGTCCATAAACAGGCGTCACGGACAGACTTTAAGGCAGTCAGTGTTCAGCTGACATAATGAAAGGGTAGTAAGTCAGTTAGGTTTTCCATCACACAGTTTTCAGTGAGTTTGTGAGAATGTGAGCATACATGTGAGTTAGTGAGCTTCCGCTAGTGCATCAGCAGAGTCCTTATATTATTACTCAGTCAGTGTTCGTTATTTATAGTCTGTAGCTATTATATTCATTACCAGTGTTACCATTTGAAAAACTCTGTTATTCGTACATTATGTGCAGTGCTGTAGTGAGAGGTATTAATTCTTACAATTACTAAATTCAAGCTGATCATCGTAGGTTTACAGCAATAAATGCAAATGAATGAAACGTAAATTGACTGTGTCACTTAAATAGAACGGACGTATTAATTACCCAAAGAAGATTTTTGAAGGTGAACATCCACGAGACTTATGAGGTAAACTAACAGGTCAGTAACTTTATACCAGATATGCTAATTATCTCCAGAACTTTGACATTGTCAGCTAGAGTACTGTATCTGGCATACCCAAATATGTTTTCATTAAAAACGTCTTGCTCGTACTAAATATAATTGCAATGCTCACCGGTTTCGGCTGTTCACGAGTCACGATTAGAACTTCATCCAGCTTCCAGAATGAATCTTTACTCTGCAGCTGTGTCTGCACTGATTTGTAACTTACTGGCAAATTAAAACTGTGTTATTTTCCGGAAAGCTTTGAATCAGTGCTATTCCGCTGCTGGGAACAATCCCCTTGCCAGTGCACTAGCCCTTACTCCTCAGTATCCTTTCTTCAGGTGTCCTCATGACACAAGGTAAGAAGGAGGAGTGTGAAGTTTGGAAGGTAGGAGACGAGGTACTGGCAGATGTAAAACAGTCGGGGCGGGTAATGCGTCGTTTCTGGATAGCTCAGATGTTAGAGCAGTTGCCTAGGAAAGGCGTAGGTCCCAGGTTTGAGTCCCAGTACCGTACACAATACGGTACAACCAACTTGTCAGAAGGTTTCACGGCCATGGTGTCCACGTGTCTGTCACAAGGTGGCGACACGTAATCTTCTAACAATCTGGACGTAGTTCTGGTGATGACTCCTTAGCTGTTGAAAACAGTCAGTTTAGTGACTGTATTTAGTGCTACCAAGACAGTTTTAATAAAAAACATATTTCAGTTCTCTTCAGTATTGACACATGTTTTCAATATGTGAAGTGGTAATTTATTCCCTTCTGCTGGTAAGCCATATGTAGCAGCATCACCAGTGGCTGTCGCGAGTTCGTGACAGCTGCGCGTTTAGAATGTCAGGATTAGAGGCGGGTCTCTTTTGTTCGTTAGGTAATGCTGTAATTGGGGACCTCCTTCCAGATGCAACTGGGAACACTTGTCGAAATCCGGGGCCACTTTGATCTGGCTGTAAGGTCAAAGCTCTTGAATGGGCCAGGATCTATAACAGTTTGGCCAGCCCACTTGGATGTGTATGGGAAGAGAAGTGAGAAATGTAAGAAATGTAAGAAAAGAAGGAACCTAGCAAAAGAAATTAATATGGGTCTGTCAACAAAATATTTTTGGCACCAACCCTCAACTTCCATATTACTTAACCCTACGACAGGGAAGAGATTCCTCGCTATCCATAATATCAATTTCTGTGCCTTCTACACTACCGCAATTGTACCCCAGAGCTCCATACATTATCCTCTCCTTTATCTCTTGTACACTGCTGAAATGCCCAAACCACCACATCTGCCCATCTCCTTCAATATGCTGATGACACCGCCTTCCTTGCCCTCTATCCCACCCTTCAACGGTTCCAGCGCTCCCTCCAAACTCATCTAGATCAGTTTACCACTTGGTGCAACTAGTGACTCCTTCAGATCAAACCTTCCAAAACCCAGGCAATCATTATAGGATGTACCACCCCCTCCTCCCACCTTCGTGATTTCTACTTCACCGTCCATGACTATCGTATCCGACTTACTCCCACCTTGAAATGCCTTGGCCTCGCCCTTGACTGTCACCTCACCTGGACTCCTCACCTCCATGCAGTCCAACAGAAAGCCCACAATAGACTCCGCCTCCTGAAACTGCTGTCCAGCAGGATATGGGTATTGCATCATTCGAACATCCTTCATACCCACAAATCTTTGAAATGTCCCATCCTTTGTTATGCCAGTTCTGAATGGATCCCTGCCCCTCCTAAATTCTACAAAGCACTCGAAATCCTTGTACACCATGTGCTCCTCCTTTTTCCATCTGATTCCCATTCCCCACAATGATCCTCTATGACATCTCTTTCCCATATCTCTTTACTTTACTTGACTATGTATGTATCCTCTGCACCAACCGACACCTTAATCCCCCTCACCTCTGGTGTCGCCTTTCCTCTCCACTCCACACTTGCTGCTGCGCCTCTACCTTTGTGTCCCACCATTTCTCGATCTCCACTCCCTCCACCTTGCCTCCCAAATAAACTTCTGGTGTCTCCCCATCACGGATGATGTGCTTCCATCCAACTCTGACCCTCCTTTTCCTCTCCTGTTCTCTCTAGGGCTCCCTGTCGTTCCTCACCCCCTCTGCTGGCTCTTCCCTCCAACCACCCTGTCCCTCTCACTTCTTCTTTCTCAGTCCTTGCTCTCCATTCTGGGTTGCTCCCTCCTTACCCTCCCCATCTCCTGCACCTTGGTGTGTTACCGGCTTCCCTCCCTTTGCGCCCCTTCCTGCTCCCCCTCTTCCGCTAATCCCCCTTCTCTCTTTCCTCTCTCCCTCCTCTCTCACCTCCCCACCCTTGGCAAGACCTACCAATTGTTATCCATTTACTCACTGTCAAGGGTGTGCCTGCCGTGTGTGTGTTCATAAGTGCAGTGTGTGTTCAGTGTCGTCGTCACATACTCTCAACGTCGTTTTTAATTGTGTTATTCGTGCCGCCAGTATTTATGTGCTACGTCTCTGTCGAGTGTCATTTTAATTATTTGTGAATTTTATGTCAACGTGCCTCTTCGAACTACGCCTTTTTGTATATTTTAACTCCAATTGTTTCCCCTTTTCATGTGTAAACTTCATCTTTTATCCCCATATTTTATGTATGTACCGTTTTCCTGCGATATTTTATATAACCTCTTATGTGAAATGCGGCGAATTGAGCCCCTGTCAGCCCACAGCAGCCAGGGCTAGGGGGTATCAAATGACAATACAGAAAATGAAAAGAGATTGCTGTGTGTACAGCTGCTCTGTTTCGAGCAGCAGCCTCTAGATGGCACTCGTCAAGCAGGGCTATCTTTCTGATTCTCTCCCACGTCCTTCAGCGCGACGTATTCGTCCACCGATAGTGCTGCCAGCCGCCGAGGAGAGCGCTCTCAGTGGCGGACTACTTCGCTTCCACCTGCTGCTGACGCAGATGGGGATGCACCTGCGAACAGACGACGGACCGCCTACACTCTGCCAGTACCTGCAGCGTCACAGATCCTGCCGCTGCAGTTCAGCCGTTCCTACAGTGCCAGCACTTCCCGTAAGTACGTTACGAAGTACATTTCCACAAACTTCTGTTCAGAAGACTACACTTCAGACAAGCAGTCGCTATTTGCGGAGCAATGAACACAGTAAACCACGAGTGTATGGATGTTACTTTCACTCATAGTGATAATATCACAGAATGCCGAGAGAGAGAGCAAAGTTATTTAGATTTCACTGCATTAATGCACAAAACATCAAGTGGCTCACGTAACACTGTTACCAAAGTACAATTTTGATAATAACTATTAATAAATGTTATTTATTATATCGTATTTCGCCGCCACATTTCTGTTCCTCCCTGGCAAGTAGTCGTATCAGTAGAAGTAAGTAGCAGGCAATTAACAGATTTTGTCTCAAATATTTATAAAACTTTCTGGTAAAATTACCAAATAAAATAAAGCAAAGCAAATGGGTAATTTCTATAATGGAGATGTCACAAGCTGCTTATCTTACGTGCATTGCACCGTTTTCAACATCGTGGAAAACGGCTGTGACTTTTTTGTCGTCGCATACAAAAAAGAAGGGTGCATAACACAGCGAATCCCTTTACACAGTGATGGATCGTGCTGTTATTGTATGCTTACTCTTCTTTGATTCTGATTGCTACTCAAACAACCATCATGACAACAATACCACGTGGTGCGATGCAGTAATCGTGAGACAACTTTCCTGCAGTGTAGGCAGCTTCTGAGAACGCCTACGAGGGGTGAGGCGGGCATCTCTGCTGAGCATTGTCCGTGTTACTGACCGTCCAAAACAATGTTGCCTCACCAAGCCATCACTGTCAACCTTTTTGTGTTTCATTCTTTGCCACTGGCGGCCTCCTCTTGCCTTTATTTTATACACACTGTGGTTCAAGATCAAATGCGATTCTTCTATCGATTTTACAAAATCAGAACCTAAAATCTGACGTAATGAGAATAGATTCCCAATGTAGCGTAACAGAAATTTTCGGACGCGACATAAAACTGCTTGAAATAACCTGTGCCTTTGAATATAAAGCTTTCTACTTCTGTTTACAATTTCAGCTTTCGTCGTGTGGTTCAGGAAATACTTAGCTTGACCGAGCAGTAAATTATGAAGTGTATATGTCACAGTATAAAAATTTATTGTGAGCTGTTTCGGTAACACAAATACTGGTACCCATTCAGCGCACATCTAGTTGTCAGAAACGAGAAGAAAATTAAAGAGTGAACCTAACCTTTATTGTTATTTGGGAAATCCTGAGAAGCATAACTTACAATAGTAGTACCTGTCTACAATGCCATCGTCCCTCGACCCCACATCTTGAGTATCGGAAGATGTGTGTCGGAACAGAACGAAAAAAGACTGCTGGAGAGCTATCCAGATTGTGTAAAGCTGACAGTTTTGCCGTCTTTCCGTGACAGAGGTGTACATCCTTCTCCTCCAAGTCAGAACTACTTAGAAATGGCTTCAGCTGACGACTTGTGAGGAACTGCTTACTACTTAAAACATCAGTCGCTGCTACGCGCCACCGCTGAAAAATCTGAGTACTCGTTGTTTCCGGTCTTAGTCTACCGAAATCCACGGGATTAGCCTAAAAAAAAAAGGTTCAAATGGCTCTGAGCAGTATGGGACTTAACATCTGAGGTCATCAGTCCCCTAGAACTTACAACTACTTAAACCCAACTAACCTAAGGACATCACACACATCCATGCCCGAGGCAGGATTCTAACCTGCGACCGTAGCGGTCACGCGGTTCCCGACTGAAGCGCCTAGAACCGCTTGGCCACTACGGCCGGCGATTAGCCTAATTTCGAGTCTGAATGTTCGGAATGTCCCATGTTGTTAATAAACGTAATGCACTAAACTAACTCACCAAGCTCCATTAACCAGGCTACACTTCCTTCCAGCATTATGAAGTGGTCACATGAAGAGGATCCCAAATGTGTACTAACGGCGATTTATCATTTCTTATTGTGTTACCAGTTGGGGTTTAGAAGCATACAACCTCTGTGTATCCTTTGTTCCATCTCCGTCTTGTTTGCTCATTCACTACACTGTGTATGCAAAATTTGTTTTATGTCGAAATATTTCCTTTGTTAAGCCTACGTAATTCCGTCCTGTTATACCGCTTAAAGTAATACACACGTTGAATTATCTGAGCAAACTGTAGAATAACATTTCCAGTTTGAGTTGGCTGTGTGGGAACGTTCCGAAAGATGATAAATTAAAAAAATGTCGAAACGTACTCTTTGATGTCTTCTCGCGAGGAAGACGAGAAAGCAGCTGTGAAAGCAATCATTAAGGCGTAGCGCAGTACGCAGGTTCCCGTTCGTGCCGTTGTTTGTAACGAAACAATGCTTCACGAAGAGCTGTGTTTAGCTATTGTTGGAGACTGCTACGTGGAATTTGATTCCGCTACAATTGGGGTACGCATTGTGGGCAACTTCACAATAATAGATCGAGGAAGCATATAGCGGAAGTCGGCACAGCATACAATAGCGGTTTCTTTCATCATTCGTTTAAACCACAGTACACCGGCATGCTCGTTATTATGGAAGGGATAACGGCCCACAAATGAATGAAGACCGTGTTCCATAATCGAGTGAAAGTCAATGGTAGTGGGAGCGGAAACGGATGCGGACAAGGGAGGGGAATTGTATATATTAAGAAAAAAGTAACAGTTGTCTATCAAACACTATTAATATTATGCAGGATTAATCAAAAATATGCACTACTGGCCATTAAAACTGCTACACCAAGAAGAAATGCAGATGATAAACGGGTATTCACCGGAAAAATATATTATACTAGAACTGACATGTGATTACATTTTCACACAATTTGGGTGCATAGATCCTGAGAAATCATTACCCAGAACCACCACCTCTGGCCGCAATATCGGCCTTGATACGCCTGGGCATTGAGTCAAACAGAGCTTGGATGGCGAGTACAGCTTCAACACGGTGCCACAGTTCATCAAGCGTAGTGACTGGCGTATTGTGACGAGCCAGTTGCTCGGCCACCACTGGTGAGAGATCTGGAGAATGTGCTGGCCAGGGCAGCAGTCGAACATTTTCTGTATCCAGAAGGCCCGTACGGGACCTGCAACATGCAGTCATGCATTATCCTGCTGAAATGTAGGGTTTCGCAGGGATCGAATGACGGGTAGAGCCACGGGTCGTAACACGTATGAAATGTAGCGTCCACTGTTCAAAGTGCCGTCAATGTGAACAAGAGGTGACCGAGACGTGTAACCAATGGCATCCATACCATCTCGTCGGGTGATGGCGATGACGAATACACGCTTCCGATGTGCGTTCACCGCGATGTCGCCAAACACGGAAGCGACCATCATGATGCTGTAAACAGAACCTTGATTCATCCGAAAAAATGACGTTTTGCCATTCGTGCACCCATGTTCGTCGTTGAGTACACCATGGCAGGCGCTCCTGTCTGATGCAGCGTCAAGGGTAACCGCAGCCATGGTCTCCGAGCTGATAGTCCATGCTGCTGCAAACGTCGTCGAACTGTTCGTGCAGATGGTTGTTGCCTTGCAAAAGTCCCCGTCTGTTGACCCAGGGATCGAGACGTGGCTGTACGATCCGTTACAGACATGCGGATAACATGCCTGTCATCTCGACTGCTAGTGGTACGAGGTCGTTGGGATCCAGCACGGCGTTCCGTATTACCTTCCTGAACCCACCGATTCCAAATTCTGCTAACAATCATTGGATCTCGACCAAGGCGAGCAGCATTGTCGCGATACGATAAACCGCAATCGCGATAGGCTACAATCCGACCTTTATCAAAGTCGGAAACGTGATGGTACGCATTTCTCTTCCTTACACGAGGCCTCACAACAACGTTTCACCATGCAACGCCGGTCAACTGCTGTTTGTGTATGAGAAATCGGTTGGAAACTTTCCTCATGTCAGCACGTAGGTGTCGCCACCTTGCGTGAATGCTCTGAAAATCTAATCATTTGTATATCACAGCATCTTCTTCCTGTCGGTTAAATTTCTCGGCTGTAGCACATCTTCGTGGTATAGCAATTTTAATGGCCAGTAGTGTATAACTATTATTTTACTTGAGACACGTCCATGAAAAACGTACTGTTGGAAAGAGGAAATTCTCGAGTTTTACTTTGTTCCCGCTAGGAAGCAGCAATGAGCGCCCACTTCAGGTCTAGGAAAAATGGTGTCGGGATAACAGAAAGCGTTTTGTGTACTACGATATGCGCATTGCGGGTCAGTAGTAACTGTTGAGCGTGACTTTCATACTAGGTAAGGTGTGGATCCTCCTACAGTGCAGAGCATTAGACGATGGCATGAACAATTCCAAGAAATATGTTTTTTTTTTTTTTTTCTAAAGGCAAATCGCCGAGCCGTCCCAGAGTGTATGACACAGACGTCGAACTCATCCGCCATAGTTTCACATGCAGTCCGCAGAAATACTTTCGCCGTGCAGCTCGTTAGCTCAAGCCCCCGGTGTCCGTCTGGCGTGTGTTGTGTCGACGTTTACACATGGAACCATAAAAAATTCAGCTGCTGCAAGCTCTTTCTGAACATTGCAAACAGTAACGTGTAGAGTGCTGTAATTTCTTTTGGCAAGATGGAGGATGGTAATTTTCTACCGCGCTTAGTGTTTAGTCACAAGGAAAATTCCATTTAAATGGAAAGCTGAACCGTCATAATGTGAGAATATGTGTTACCGAACAACCACATGAAGTTGTACAACGTGAGAGGGACTCTCAAAAATTTAATGTGCTATGTGCAGTTTCATGGGAAAAGGTATATGATCGATTTTTCTTTGCCGAGACAGGAAGCACGTATCTCGATATGCTTGAGAACTTTCTTTTTTGACAGTTGGAGACTGATTCGAACGTCTTCATTTACCAATAGGACGGGAGACCGCCACACGGGCGTCTGGAAGTGCGGGAATATTTAAATCAAAGGATTACTGAACGATGGGTCGGTCGCACTGGATCAAATGATTCGGCCTTACATTACGGGGCTCCAAGGTCACCGGACCTGACTGCATATAATTATTTCTTGTGGCGGTTTATAAAAGGCTCTGTTTATGTGTCTCCGTTACCAACAATAATAAATGAACTGAGGCATCACATAATAGCAGCTGTGGTAGCTGAAACTCAAGCCTCTCTCGCTACAGTGTGGGAACAATCTGAATACCGCATTGACATATTCCGTGCATCTCAAGGAAGACATACTGAACACCTATGCTAAGGTATGAAAAAACTTTTTGAGTTTCCCATTCGTCAAAAAACAAAGTTCATTGTATATGTTTATTAGTTTTAGAAATATAAATGTGCCTGATCGGATGATTCTTTTTGATACCTCCATTCAATGTTCATGAATGGCAGACTGTATTTAACAAAAAGCAATTTTGCCTCTTTTTCACCATGCAAACTATTTATATATGGGGCCAGCTCCATTGAATAACTGTTCACTGGCTGCGCTACAGTATTGTTTCAAACAAAGGCAAATTTTAGCTGCTTAATAGACGTGAGCGAAGGCGAAGAGCTAAGGTACATGTCTGCAACGCTTTAGAGGAGATATAAAATTACGTCTGGAACAAGTGTTGGTTCCTGGATGCGAAAGGTCTAAGGCATCCATTACTTAGACCGACGCAGATCCCCATGAAAGCCCAACTCACAATTGCGCCGGTATAAGTCGCATAATTCGATGCCACGAAGGCAAGTAATAATCTCCGTCGCTGCAAAACGGTACGTGCCTTCTAAGCACCTGAATCTCCAACAACTGTGATCACGACTACAGTACTGAAATTAACCGTCCATAGTTCTGTATATGACCTGTGTTGCCAAGTTTTTGTGTGTTTCATTCAACAATCATTTAATTGTTTTTTTTTAACCAAAACGACTCATTAAACATAAAGTGTTCCATGTAGTGATCCTTTCCTATACTCAAGAGAAAGAAACCGAGAATCCATTGGTGTGAAACATTATTGCGCATTCTCAGTGTTTTCTTTCAAACTAAATTTGAATTATCACACAAGTGCAGCAATTAAAGTAAATGTGGAGAATTGTAGATTGCATTGAAAGTGCATAAAGTAAATAACAGTTCTACCTAGTGTGTGAACTTGGGATCTTCTGTCCAAAACATTAAGTTAAGTAACTTATTCAATAAAACTGAGAAAAACCAAGCTTAAAACCTCTTGCAATCATTTCATTACTTACAAAAGTATCGTAAAATATTTCTTGTGTATAATACGTGTTTTCAGGGGCAGTGTTACTGATCCCATCTTCAGAAATGTAAGTAGATATTACTGTCGTTTTGGCGTTGTTTTCAAGGACCAAAACTTTCTAAGTGTGTGCGTGTGCCATATTCTGAAATCAGTCATTATTCAACTATCTACATGCGTTAGCCTGTTCCTACAGTGATAGAAAATATGAAGAAAAAGTTCTAATAGAACCAAAATATAGTCAAGACCAAATCCGGTGAATTTGCTCAATAACGTCAATCATGTTTTCCAGTATTATCATCACTCTC
The DNA here is from genome assembly GCF_021461395.2 of Schistocerca americana. Taxonomy (NCBI): domain Eukaryota; kingdom Metazoa; phylum Arthropoda; class Insecta; order Orthoptera; family Acrididae; genus Schistocerca; species Schistocerca americana. Next base: position 107,672,214 of record NC_060122.1, on the reverse strand, counting down.
AAGAAGGAGTTTGACGGAATAGAAAAGCTGCAACGAAGACTATACGATAACTTCACATTTAACCGAGCTTCATCCATTACGCGGCATATAAGGTCATTAGCAGTTGAGAAGGTAGTTGTGTTTAAGTGCTTCAATTACCGAAGATAGAATAACATCTGAAGTACTAAACGTAATTGCAAGAGTAGACACCATGGGTGTTGTAAGCGGCCTTTAGAAGGTGACAGAACAGCACTTACATCGCCATACTACCGCTATAGTATGACTGATGAAGCGCTCGCTTGAGAACTGCTTAAGTTTCTGGCAGTTTTTTTTTCGAATGGTTTCATTGCTTAAACATTTATCCAGTCTTCAGTGGAGATCATCATGACTGGATTTTAATATAGGTATGAAATTAGCGAATCCTTCAACTTTGAAAACTGTTCCATCATACAGAACATGCTATTTCAGTTGGAAGTAGAAGAAATTAAATTAACTGACAGGATTGTCATAAAAACAAAACACACTACCTTCTGTAAAGATATACCATAAAATTAAAATTCATTTATATATATTTCATAATATTTACCATGTTGGGCAATCGTGAATGACAGACAAAGCGTTCCCATTGAATTTTGCCTCTGTTTGTGCGACCAAGCAATGACTGAAATGTCTGATTTCTTTTTCAATTTAGCAGTAAGTTGCAGGAGCCAATCCTGTGATTCCACAGCAACCCGAATACAAAGTTGTATCTGATTTATTGCACAACGCACATCATCAAACCCAGACAGCTACAATGTTTTAATCATGCTAGAATCACGACCATGAGCAATACAATGCACTGTTTGGTGATTTATGTCCCCATCATGAAGTATCATTTCAAATTTTGCTGATATTACTTCACCTGTATGAAGCTCAGTCATGAGTTCACATTTCAAAATTACAGACATCTAGTGAAAATCCTTTAAAATACCATGAGAAGTTAAACTAAGTAATGAAGTTCCAGAATGGAGATCAGACGAAACGACAGTTGTGAAAATTATTTTTTCAGATTCGTCAAGTAAATTTTTTATTTTTCTTGCCAGCTTATTGTACAATCTATCGCACAAATAGGAAGTAAAAAAATCACGACCTTTTAACTTATACTTCAGAAGAGCAGCATTCATTACTCTGCGAAAGCCTACACCCTCGACAAAATTAAACGATACGCTTTGGACAGAAATCATTTCAGCAATCACACGAACCATTTGTTGAGATTTTAGGTATGAGGAATCCCAATAATCGTTTACTTGCAGACGTCATTGCAATATAGGTTGTTGCTTAGCATCTTTGGCGAGTAAAAGAAACCAATAACAACGACACAATTAAAATAGTGACATTTGCGTAGAGTTGTCAGTGCTAACAGACAAGCAACACTGCATGAAACAAACGCATTAATCACTGTGGGACATACGACGAAAGTACGCGTTAGGTCAGTGCGGCGAAAGTTGGCGTTAATGGGCTATGAGAGCAGACGACCAACTTGAGTGCCTGTGTTAATAGCACGACATCATCTGCAGCTGCTCTCCTGGTCTTGTCACAGTGTCGATTGACCCCTAGAGAACCGGAAAACCGAGACCGGGTCAGACGGGTTCCGATTTCAGCTGGTAAGAGCTGATGGTAGGTTTCGAGTGTGGCGCACACCCCACGAAGCCATTGATCCAAGTAGTCAACTGTGTAAGCTGGTTGCGGCTTCGTAATGGTGTGGAATAAGTTTACATGCAATGAAACCGGTTCTGTGATCCAAATGAACCGATCATTGACTGAAAATGGTTATGTTCAGCTACTTGAAGACCATTTGCGTCCATTCATTGACTTCATGTTCCCAAAGAAACATGGAATATTTATAGATGACATTGCGCTGTGTCATGGACGCACAGTTCTTAGTGAGTGGTTTGAAGAACATTCTGGACAAATCGAACAAATAATTTGACCACCCAGAGGGCCTCATATAAATCCCATCGAACATTTATGGGACATAATAGAGAATATGGCACTGGCAACACCCTCAATTATGGACGGCTTGAGAAGTAGTACGGCTCAATATATCTGCGAAGAGCTTCCAACGACCTGTTGAGTCCATGCCACGTCGAGTTGCTGCACTACAGAGGGCAAAAGGAGGTCGACACGGTGTTAGAGGGCGTCCCATCACTTTTTATACACTGGACGCAGGTCGGGAAGTCCCTTAACGGAGGCATTGGAGGCCTCAGGGAGGGTACCCAGCCACTAGCACAGCCACAACTGATGTGGAGCTATTCCGACTCTTTAGAGAGACGGGGAAATCAAAAGGAGTGTTATTCCCTCTGGGGCACGTGCGTCTCGCTGCTAGATCCACATCGCTCACATTCTTCTCAGCTGCGAATAGTACGGTTGACTGCACGATTTCTGAAGCATGAAATGTTAGAAGAATTCTGATAAGTGAGTTGTCTACAGCAATGGTTTAAAATTGTGAGAAAAATTTCTACAAGGGAAAACTCTGATTCTGCAGTACGGCTTACACGGTATCTATCACATATGAATTTTAATACCCAAAGACGCGACATTAGGAGACGGTTGGATGGCGTCATTTTGCTCTCGTGCCCCGAGACGAACCCCCCCCCCTCCCCCCCCCCCCGTGCCGCTGACGTCACTGGGAATCCCTAATAACGCTTGTAGCTGCCTCTGTTCTGCCTGCACCTGTCTCGAAATTTCTGTTCCTTTCTGAGCTTCCTTCCGCGTTCGCTAAAATTAAGGCCCTTTGTGCCCTCTAAGAGGATTACTCGCCAACTTTCAGAGAAATCTCGTTCTAACTGGCTGCATTAAAATGTAGTAATTGAATTAAACTTTCCTTTACTCGCGAGATTACCTAAGTGCGAGGAGGGGTTTGTCGTCTGCCGGCTTCCCCCCATTCAGTTAACCTGCCTTGTTCCACCCATAGCCTTTCCCAGGACTGCTGCGGCTTCACCTCTGATCTAATTCGTGGCGTAGTTTCTCGATGTACGCACAAATTGACCAACCTACAAAGTTTAGTTTGTTGGTGATTCCCACCCGTCCCCAGTTTCAGGTTTGCATGCTTATGCCTCCTGATATGCTTCGTGGCAATAACTGCTTGTGGAACCTACACCAGTCTTCAAACGGAACAGCCTTAGAAGCTCCTTTAGTAACGTCGGCCTCCTGATGAAATGGGTACCCGCCCTACAACTCCGTATCCTCGCCCTTATCCAGGCAACAGCTTCCTCTGGTACTTGCTGGCGTCATTGACTTTGGACTCTAGCTTACTCAGTGTGAACACTATCAACCTACTAACGCAGATTAAATGATAAGGTGAATGACTACAAAGTTATGTAAACAACAGTCGTAGACAGACTCGAAGAAACACATATTTCGAATTAAACCCTCAGATACAGATAAAAGAGGCTCACTTAAGCAATTTACACTGCCCGACAAAAAGAATGAAGCACACGGAATACATAGTCGGATATCAATCCCATTTTGTACACATACACACCATTGGCGCGTACGTAAATTTTCTCCCCGCTATACGTTTATGTATGAAATTTAGCCCAGAATTACCTCTCACTCCACAAAAATCTGTGTATTATCAAATCTGTGTATTATCAAAACTATGTACCTACAAAGTGTTATCAAACTTAAACTAGTATGCTATCCTTTGAGTAAACAGAAGCTAATTTCAATTGAACTGTAACTGGTCCGAAGACAACTTGTCTTTATATCTACTCTAAATCAATTACTGGCCTAATTTAAATTTTCACTTACCTCGCGTCTTGACAACAGTGTTACAGATTTCTCGAAAGCACGGCAACAAACAGTAAGCAGGCAACAATATTCAAACTGTTGGATACCATACGGTGCAATGTGGTAATGCGTAGTGGTAAACCATTTTTAAACGGTCAGATGGGGGAGAATAACTAGACCTATGCAGTGATATTCCAAACAATGATTTTATAATGAAGTATGTATTTGTTATGGCAAAAACCCGAAGACCGGCCACATCGGAATTGGCCGGCCATTTGGCACATTGGCCAAGAGTATTCACCAAAGTCCGATAGCTTGAAAGACTCGGCGTATATCCGACTTGTCAGTCGTTTCTCGATTTGGCCGGAGGTTCCTGGCCAAAACGCTATGTAATTGCACAATTGCACATACGTCGGGAAATTCCTTTCTAAATCACACTACGCACTGTTACGAGGCATCAGTGTGCGGTTGGCAGCACTCGTCTCACTTTCAGTGTTAACCGTGCCGTGCACGTGGCAGCTGCTGCTTCTCGGAGAAGGTCGTGCCTCTCCCCTTTGTTTTTCTCCCTGACATATTGGATTAATTGTGAGTCCTGTTACGTTTTCTGGTATTTTGTTTGGGATATTTGTGCATGTTTCAGATGTGGTAAGGGAACGTCTGTTAATTGCCTCAAGTTTTTGTTTGTCTGCTTCTTTTTTTTTTTTATTCACTTCCACTTCGCCCATTTGTGAAGTTTCGTGAAATGTGATGTAGCGACCCGCGCCCCCTCACTTGAAGTCTACCGTGCCCATTTTAAATAGAAAATATATTTACTAAACATACTTAAAGCTTGTCTTACATGTATTACAATAATTCTGTGAAAGTGGACGAGAAAAAGATGGCTACATTATTTTGACGTTCATTACAACGACTTGAATGAAATTGATTGTTTTGACAGCTGCCAAATGGCTCTCTAAGATCGCAATTTTTTTGAAAATAATTTCTTCAAATAAGTTAGTTAGATAGTTGGTTGCATGTTCCATTGATCAATCACATGGTACGGTAGCCGTTATGATGTGGAACGTGTCAAGTGCACAAGAAATGCACATGTCAAAGAAGGTTTTTTAATATATATAATACAGAGTTAAAGATTAATATTTCTATTATTTAACACATTCCCTTAAATGACACAAAATCCATATACTGTATTTATAGATTTATTTATTCTTATTCAAGAACTCATCTATGGTATAGAAGGAGTTGTCAAGGAGATATGATTTCAATTTATTTTTGAATCTATTACTGCTGTCTGTCAGACATTTTATTTCATCTAGTAATTTGTAGAAAATTTGTATGACGACAGATTTTACCCCTTTCTGTGCCAAAGATAGGTTGAGTAAAGGATAGTGTAAGTCTTTCTTTTTTCTGGTTTTATAATCATGAACGTCACTGTTGTTTTTAAACTGGTCCATGTTGTTGAGAACAAATTTAATTAATGAGTAAATGTACTATAAGGCTGTTGTAAGAATCCCCAGTCTTTTAAAAAGATGCCTACAAGATGTGCGTTTATGAACCCCACACATTATTCTAACCACTTTCTTTTGAGCAGTGAATACTTTGTCTAAATGATAAGTTACCCCAAAATATTATTCCGTATGACATCAGAGAGTGAAAGTATGCAAAGTACGTTACCTTACTAATTTCTATATCCTCAAAATATGGCAATTATTCTGACTGCAAAAGTTGCTGAACCTAGTCGCTTTAGAAGATCCAAAACATGAATTTTCTAATTAAGATTCTCTTCTATATGTACACCCAAAAACTTTGTATGCTGTACCCTGTCTACTGACTTCTGTTGATGTGTTATATTTATTGAAGGAACTGTACTTTTTGCAGCAGAAAATCGGATGTATTGTGTTTTTTCCAAGTCTAGAGCGAGCCCATTTGCAGAAAACCAATTAATGACTTTTCCAAAGGCCTTATTTGTACCATTTTCAATTGTAGTTTCTTTTACTGGATTAATAATGATGCTTGTATCGTCAGCAGACAGTGTCAGTTCAGCTTCCTGTTTCGGATAGGAAGTAAATACAAATTAGGCAGCTATACCACCGTCGGTAATTCCTCACTCAGTCGTGTGCTTCCTCTACTGTAATCTGTATAAAACACTCTACTAACAAATATTAGAACATACACATAAATCGAAAAGCTTTTTGTTTCTAATATTGAATAAAAACACTTTAATACAGTTTCCTACAGTAACATATTACATTAAACACATTTTAAGACCTGAAAATATCTGCTTTAAACTCACCAACCCTGAGCAGGCCCCAAAATTCGTATCTGTAACTATCAGACAGACCGACAAGAAGGTTCTGAAAATAGTAGACCTAAATGTTTTAACTGATCGCAAAACGTTGACCTTTTACTGAAATAGGCTAATGTCACTGAATGGTTGAGATGTCTCGAAGCACTAAGGGACTTAACATCTTAGGTCATCAGTCCACTAGACTTAATGTAAATGAACCTTACTGTTCACATGAAAGACAACGTTGTTTGTATCATCTTCCGAGCCTTATTGTTACGTACCTTCTCAATTTCTAAATTAATGTGATGACTAGGAGAATTCTTGTCAGTTAACCTGAGCTTAGCTTCCTTTCGCAAAACATTAACGTCTCTCTGGGACGCTTGTTTCTACTTGTCAGCAGGTCAATTAACGGAAATATCACAAACGTTTTGGTACAAATTCTTTTTAAACACTCTAGTATACATTCGTGAGTGGCAGATTATCAGGACTCCTTCTCGGCTGACACGCATGAATTCGGCCGCTCTCGGAGAGAACCAAACGAAATCTGACACTTGTGCGGCACTCCTTTCAGATCTGGGAATCCCGGGCATAGGCACGTATCAGTTCAAATCACAGTCTACATTAAGATTAGTGCGTACTTTAATACTGTCTATGATTGTGATTAATTGTATAAAACAAAATGTTGTCTTTTATAATAATGGGGGTTCGTATTCAATTACAAGGTCACTTAACCAAGTTTATATTATTGCGACCACTATAGATGCTTCAAGTGTGCTGGAGTCAGATAATGGCAAGGAGCTTTCGAAACAAATTATAACTGAGCTACGTAACATGTGGGCAGAACTGGAATTGGTACATGGAAAACCCAGACATAGCCAAAGACAGGGTTCCATCGAATGGGCCAGCCAGGATGTGCAGAATATGATAATGACATGGATGCAGACAACCCACATTGGGCTGAGAGTCTTCGATTCATCCAATTCATAAAGAACCATTCTTTTGATGAAGAAAATCAGCAGTCGCCACATGAGGCAATGTTTGTAAGACCAAATGTGGGGTTTAGCACTTCAAATCTGCCTAAAAAAGTAACTGAGAACGAAGTGACAAAGGAAGGCCGTTAGAAAGTTGAACAATAATTTTAGGATGATGTAAATGTAAGGTGATGAACAGTGATCAACGTTGTTACAAATATTTACTATGAAAAACAGTCTTGATCACAAATTGCTTATTCCGATGAACGGTTTGCACTACAACTGTGGCCATCTTCAGACCAATGAGTGAGAACCTCCTTCTGGTGCTAAATCACTACCACTGGTGGTTAGTTGTGATTTACCACCAGATGAAGATTCTTACTCATTGCTCTGAAGATGGCCACAGTTGTGGTCGAAACCTGTCACCGGAATAAATAATTTATGATCAAGACTGTTTTTGATAGTAAATATTTGTTTTTATTATGTTTATGGTATAAGAAGTTCAAAACTCTAATATCAATCCCCCAAAATTGTTCGATGAAAAATAGAATTTGAATTTTCCTGACAGTCTTTATTATGCTAAAGCAAGGTCGATTTTTCTCGACAGACCTTCTGGCTGTGTGGTAGAACGCTCATCTGCCGTCTAGGGGATTTAGGATCGTTACCTGAGTGGTGCATATTTTTAAAAGAGGTGCCTGTCCTACTAGCAATTCCGTGGAGTTTAAAATACATGAAAATGTTGGGAAAAGTCAGCAGCCCTTGAGACTGGTTTGAGCTTTGTTTCGCACAGTATTGTTTTCGTTTATTTTGCGTTCATCCAATTACCAACGTCATTTAAAGATATAATTCATCAAACATAGCTACCTAATTGCTACTTTTATGAAAAATGCACGTGTTCTTATTTATAATTATATATTGCACAGAAAAGTCTAGTTTCCATTACAAATATCTATTTTAATTACTAGTATTATATTAAAGATAGTTGAAATAAAAATATACAAATTAAATGATTTTTCGTATTTATGTATTTTACGGTTCATGGAAATGTTATTGAAACATGCATTTTTATTTGAAATATTGGCAGGTACATCAATCGAACCCGTGTAACACACGTGGTAGATGAGCATTCTACCACAGGACCACACGACTTGTCGAGAGAAACTGACCTTGCTTCGGAATATTAAGGGCGACCGCAAAACTTCAAAGTCGATTTTTGGAGAATTTGAGAGTTGCATCAAACTTCTCTTGCAATAATACAAAACCCGATTGCCATATGAAGCTGTTGAAAATGGTGTCGGCGTGGTAGTTCGCTGCCTTCAGTCAGGACAGCTGGTCATCCTCTGTGTTTAAAACTCTGAAAAAGATTCATCGTTACGCTATGAGAGAAGTCTGGCGCCATAAGCGCAGAACTAGTCTCCCCGATAAGAAGGACTTCGCGGCCGTGTGGTGGATCCGGGTTCGATTCCCGGTACTGCCTGGGGTTTCTTTATGGTGGGAAACTAATACTGGGCGCATGCAGTTTCCTGAGGCCAACTGGGAAGCTGCCCGACTGATTAGTAGCGGTTCTAAGCAGAGCAGCGTGCTGACGTCACGCTCTACCATACCGCATCCAATGACGTCACTGTTAGAGGATGACACGGCGGTCAGTCAGCCCCAACCGGCCCGTCTTTAACTAACTTAATTAATGTTGTGGAAGTACATGTTCCCCGACGAATTAGCTAATGCCTATATGCTGCTCGATTTAGTGTGATCGAACCACTCAAGTTGCTACTCGATTATTTTCGATAATTTAAGGCTGCCTTTGTCCGTGGGTCTATAACGAGTGATTTTATAGACCCTGTTGGGTAACGTCACCATAATCGGTATTAGACGGCGTCACCATAGTTAGTACTACACAGCTGTATACGATGGGCGTTCACTGAGTAACGCAACACTTTTTTCTGTATGAAAGCAGGCTGTTTTTGTTCAGGATTCCAACAGTCCATATTATTCTCCACTGTTTCGGCTACAGAGTTCTATTTTTCAACACAGTCTCCGTTCAACGTGACGGCCTTACGCCACCTTGCTGGGCCTGTGTGCCTGCATAGTACGATGGTCACTCCAAAAGAAATGCACACTATTTTTTTTTAATCCATCTTTTACTCTACATGTTTGAAGATTTTACAGTGTGTAGATACATCCTTTAGGAACAATATTTTCATTTCTCCACATAAGTTCCGTCCCTCTCAACTGCCTTACGCCATCTTGGAACCAGCGCCTGTATACCGGCACCGTAAAATTCTGGACCAACCTGTTGGAGCGACTGTTTGGCACCGTGCACAAGGGAGTCATCATCTTCAAACCTTGTTCCACGAAGAGAGTCTTTCAGTTTCCTACAGAGATGATAGTCACATGGAGCCAGGTGAGGACTGTAAGGCGGGTGTTTCAGTGTTGTCCATCCGAGTTTTGTGATGGCTTCCATGGTTTTTTGACTGACATGTGGCTGTGCATTTTCGTGCAACAGCAAAACATCCCCGCCGATGTGGTCGAACACGCCTCAGTCGAGCTTGAAGTTTCTTCAGTGTCGTCACACATGCATCAGAATTTATGGTGGTTCCACTTGGCATGATGTCCACAAGCAAGAGTCCTTCGGAATTGAAAAACACCGTAGCCATAACTTTTCCAGCAGAAGGTGTGGTTTTGAATTTTTTGTCCTTGGGTGAATTGCATGATGCCACTCCATTGATTGCCTCTTCGTCTCTGGTGAAAAATGATGGAGCCATGTTTCATCACCTGTCACAATTCTTCCAAGAAATTCATCTCCACCATTCTCGTACTGTTCCAAAAGTTCACTGCATAGCGTTTTTCTTGTTTCTGTGTAAGCCACTGTCAACATCCTGGGAACCACCTGGCACAAAACTTTTTTAACGCCAACACTTTCAGTATTCTGCAAACACTTCCTTCCGCTATCCCAACGCAGCGTGACAATTCATTCACTGTGATACGTCTGTCAGCAGTCACCAATTCGTCAACTCTCTGCACATTGTCTGGAGTGCGTGCAGTACGAGGCCTGTTGCTGCGAGGACAATCCTCAATATTGCCGTGTCCGTCTCCATCACGTAACCTGCTTGCCCACCGACTAACTGTAATGCGATCGACAGCAGCATCTCCATACACCTTTTTCAACCTCTTGTGGATGTTTCCCACTGTCTTGTTTTCACAGCACAGGAATTCTATGACAGCACATTGCTTCTGGCGAACGTCAACTGTAGCAGCCATCTTGAAGACATGCTCTGGCGGCGCCACTCACGGGAACAGGTTGAACTAAGTTTGAAAACAAGCGGGAAGGTTGTATCTACACACTGTAAAACATTCACACATGCAGAATGAAAACCGTATTTTTACAAAAATAGTGTGCATTTCTTTTGGAGTGACCACGTACCACTCTGCTGGACTGCGTCGGACCCAGCGTCTTGCTGCAAAAATAACATCCCAGTCATCCACGTACAGCTTCCATCAGATTGCGTCCTTCATTGGATCAAACAGATGGAAATCGGAACGTACGAAATTCGAGATTGTAGAGTGGATGCGTAAGAACAATGCAGTGGACTTCTGTGAGCTCCTCTCGGGTGTACAGACCTGAGTGAGGCCTTCGTTCTCATAGAGAAGTTCGTTTACGTTTTTGTAACGTGAAAAACGCGGAAATGATTTCATGAGGATAGCACAATACACTTCAGAGTTGATGGTTGCACCATGAGGGCAGACACTGAACGGAATACCCCTTCCAGAAGACCGTCGCCATGAGCTTTCCGGTTGAGAGTTCGGCTTTGAACTTTTTCTTCGGAGGAGTTGTAGTTTGGCAGCATTTCATGAATTGCTTCTCTGTTTCCGTTCCGAAGTGATGAACCCATGTTTCATCGCCATGTTCGACAAAAACTATCGCGATCAGCCTCGTAATGCGCAAGAAATTCTTCTCAAATGGTATTTCGTTGCTCTTTATTATCTTCTGTTAGGCGGCGAGGAATTCAGCGGACACACGCATTCGAGCACCCGAACTGATGGATGTGTGTGAGTCAGCATTAACATAGACGTCACGTAGTGCAGCGAGGAGGGTGTTTGTCATCCGTCAGTCACCTAGAATGAGAGTGTCCGCAAGTTCCAACACTGCGGGAGTCACAGCTGCGTGCGGCCGCCGGCACGCGGGAGATTGGACGGGTGTGCGCGGACTTTTTGCGATGATGAGAGACGCCTCGCCCAACGACTCACCTTGCTTTTGTTCACTGCCAGGTCTCCGAAGACATTCTTCAAGCGCCTATCTGCGACGGTCTGGTTTCCCGCTGGAAGAACTCACTGAGAGCTCTGCTCGGAACGTACCTCCATTTCGGACGCCATTTTGAAGGCTACGTATAGCACCATCACCTTCGGAACTTCGTGAAACTGCGAGGACTGAAGCGGGAATATTCCACGCTACCCCACATCAAATTCCACATTTTTTCAACCGAATCTGGCAGAGAAAAAAAATGTCTTACTTTACTTATTGAACGGCCGTCGTGTCTCACAATTATGTCAGCTAGTTATTTTCAGCCATAATGGCTATGTTTGTGCACCGTGACTGTGTAGGATAATTATTTATTTCAAGTTTCTGCTACCAGTCACTTTTTATTTTATGCTTAATCTAACATAATGCAAAGCGTTTCGAACATATTCTGTTGGTGTTCAGGCGTTTACATACACATTCATACATACAGAGAAATGTTACTTAAAAAGGAGTTGGGCAGTGTATAGCTAGAAATCGAAATCAGTGACGTCTTCTGCTGATTTTCTTCCTTGTGGTTGACTATGTATATCACAGCCTATATCACAGTCTGTATTAACACATAACTGATGAAATCTATCTGCATCCTATACTGGCTGTGATATACATACACAGGGAAGATAGTCAGCAGAAGACTGATTTCGATTTCTAGCCATACAGTGTCCCCTTCCTTCCCCCCAAATGACACACCAGCAGCTACAGTAAAAAACAATGCACAAAGAGTTCTAGATTAATCTAGCTTAAGACTGTTTATTTTTAAGTAACATTTCTCTATATGTATGTATGTATAAACGCCTGAAGATGAACAGAACATGTTCGAAACGCTTTCCATTATGTTAGATTAAGCATATAATAAAATGTGACTGGTAGCAGAAACTTGAAATAAATAATTATATCAAGGAGGCATACTCCAAAAAGCAAAACAGGGCGTTTGTCAGTGTTGTCCTTAAAGCTCTGGACAGTCTACGTAGCGCCCGTACCAGCGTGAACGTGTAACTTTTCAATCTCTCTCCAGCGTGAGTAGTTCGCTGAAGATTTCGCTCTGATATCCGCGGTATTAGACAATCTGCAGCGTGGACACGTGCTATAACGTAAAAACTGTTGACTGCATTCTGTGAAACTGGCTGTGTGTCTAGAATAAATTTCTTTTCTCATCCAAAAACACAACAAAGAGATCAGTATTTCTGAGGGAATGTAGTCTATTCAGTGGCCTTTTTGACATAGGTCTTTGAGTGTTATGTGAAATTCTTACAGCACTGAATTCCTCATCTTATTTACCTCCTCTCCCTTTATGTACGAAGTAACAAAAGAAATGTATATATCTTATCTTGGTGCTCCACATTCATCACGGAATAGCATATTGTTACATAGCATATTGTAACGTTTCCATTGTCCGTAAACTGCGTTGTGTGTGTGTGTGTATGTGTGTGTGTGTGTGTGTGAAAAGCAGGCACACTTGTTAACTAAGTCCCGCCTTAATTTTCCGCTTGCCCCACTTCCTCTCCGCCGGCACTCGCGGCGTGCTTTCAGAGTCTGACCGCGAGTGGTTTTCCTGAGAGGGCGTAGGTGGGTAGAAGGTTGTGGAGGGAAGGGAAGCACAGGTAACGGCAGGGCCGGACTGTGCTGGCCCGGGGTCAAGGGCCCTCCACACAGCCCTAACGACCCGTCGCTCGGATCTCAAAGAAGCGCGGGGGGGGCGCGCATTCACTGTGCGTGACTGGAGACCGACCGAGGCGCAGAACTCGTAGCCTCCACTTCCGCAGCGTCTTATAATGTTTTACCCCGAGTACCGCGTACTATAATACTCAGGTCGTGTATCAGTTAGTACAATATGTCGTGTATCCGGTATTACAATAGAAGCTTCGGCGCCGAAACGTCACCGAATAAGACGACTAAATACACATCAGGATACAATTCTTGATATTTGTTGTTGTTGTTGTGGTCTTCAGTCCTGAGACTGGTTTGATGCAGCTCTCCATGCTACTCTATCCTGTGCAAGCTTCTTCATCTCCCAGTACCTACTGCAACCTACATCCTTCTGAATCTGTTTATTCATCCCTTGGTCTCCCTCTACGATTTTTACCCTCCACGGTGCCCTCCAATACTAAATTGGTGATCCCTTGATGCCTCAGAACACGTGCTACCAGCGGATCCCTTCTTCTACCCATCTAATCTTCAGCATTCTTCTGTAACACCACATTTCGAAAGCTTATATTCTCTTCTTGTCCAAACTATTTATCGTCCATGTTTCACCTCCATACATGGCCACACTCCATACAAATACTTTCAGGAACGACGTCCTGACACTGAAATCTATACTCGATGTTAATAAATTTCTCTTCTTCAGAAACGCTTTCCTTGCCATTGCCAGGCTACATTTTATATCCTCTCTACTTCGACCATCATCAGTTATTTTGCTCCCCAAATAGGAAAACTCCTTTACTACTTTAAGTGTCTCATTTCCTAATCTAATTCCCTCAGCATCACCCGACTTAATTCGACTACATTCCATTGTTTTGCTTTTGTTGATGTTCATCTTATATCCTCCTCTCAAGACACTCTCCATTCAGTTCAACTGCTCTTCCAAGTCCTTTGCTGTCTCTGACAGAATTACAATGTCATCGGCGAACCTCAAAGTTTTCATTTCTTGTCCATGGATTTGAATTCCTACTCCAAATCTTTCTTTTGTTTCCTTTACTGCTTGCTCAATATACAGATTGAATAACATTGGGGAGAGGCTACAACCCTGTTTCACTGCTTCCCTTTGGTGCCACTCGACTCTGGTAACTGCCATCCGGTTTCTGTACAAATTGTAAATAGCCTTTCGCTCCCTGTATTTTACCCCTGGCACCTTCACTCACATAATTTTACACTGCTGAATATGTGTTCTCAAGGAAAATTACAGTCACGTTTACGACGTACACACATCTAAAAGTAATATCTTGTGATGCAATTTAAGTGTGCCTAATTTTAGCATTTTTAACAAAATGATCACTTATTGTTCCGAAAAGAAAGAAAAAAAGCAACATTAATCAAACTATTACAGACCAGAGATTCGTACACAAACTGGCGAAACACTTAGTTTCAAAATTTACAATTTTTTAATGAGCCACTATCATGAGGTAATTCATGTTCGTTGAACAGCTTCGAGGATGGAGTAAACACAACGTATTTTAGATTATGCCAAAACTGTTGAGTTGGGATAAAATCCAAGTAAAAACGTACATTGCGTGTCAAATTGGAATTCTAAATCACGCTTGATCCTCATAACTGCGGATACTAATATTATATCTAGATTTTTTGTAACACTTCAACAATGCAAAAAAAAAATCTAGAAAGTCATGTTCAGAGAGTATTTGACATTAATTTGTAGTTTTGGTTCAGTAAGTATCACAACAACCAACATCTTGGTTCAGTTCCTTGGACTGTTGAAAAGAGAAACGCTACATTATATTTTTATAAAATATGATATTCTAAACAAATAAAAATATTTCTTTAAAATTTTCCACCTCTACTGTGTAATTAACTGAGATTTAAACAATCATTAGTGATCTGCGTAAAGGAGTTAGTCTGTAAAAGCTCTATTGACGCTGGAGAAACAGCAACTGAGTCGTTAATGTGTCCGAGCTTGCAGTCTCAGCTTTGTCGGCACTTGCTTTTAGATGTAATTGCCGTAGATAAAACTGGTCATTACTTTTAATAATCTTCATGATTTATTTTCGCACCTTGCTCTTTATGTCTAAGAAGCGCTAAAGTTGCTACAAAGGTTGTAAAACGCGATGACCTGAGGAGAATTTATACAATATATCTGAATCACAATACAACTCGTCAGCGACGCCTTCCCCCATGCAACAGCAACGAGGTACACATCTCGTGTTGTCTGTAGCTCAACCATGCCTAGACGGTCAATACCGCGGTTCGATCGTGTCAGCGATGTTACTTTGTGCCAGGAAGGGCTCTCAACAAGGTAAGTGTCCAGGTGTCTCCGAGTGAACTAAAGCGATCTTGTTCAGACATGGAGGAGATATAGAGAGACAGGAACTGTCGATGACATGCCTCGCTCAGGCCGCCCAAGGGCTACTATTGCAGTGGATAACCGCTACCTACGGATTATGCCTCGGAGGAACCCAGGCAGCAACGCCACCATGTTGAATAATGCTCTTGGTGCAGCCACAAGACGTCGTGTTAGGACTCAAACTGTGCGCAATAGGCCGCATGATACGCAGCTTCACTGTCGACGTCCATGGCGAGGTCAATCTTTGCAACCACGACACCATGCAGGACGGTACAGATGGGTCCAAAACCATGCCGAATGGACCGCTCAGGATTGGCATCTCGTTCTCTACACCGATAAGTGTCGCATATGCTTTCAATCATACAATCGCCGGAGGCGTGTTTGGAGGCAATCCGGTCAGGCTGAACGCCTTAGACACACTGTCCAGTGCAGCAAGATGGAAGTTCCCTGCTGTTTTGGGATGGCGTTATGTGGGGCCGATGTACGCCGTTAGTGGTCATGGAAGGTGCCGTAACGGCTGTACGATACGTGAATGCCATCTTCCGACCGATGGTGCAACCATATCGGCAGCATATTGGCAAGGGCGACAATTCGCACCCCCACTGTGCACATCTTGTGAATGACTTCCTTCATGATAACGACATCGCTCGACTAGAATGGCGAGTATGTTCTCCAGACATGAACCCTATCGAAAATGCATGGCATAGATCTAAAAGGGCTGTTAATGAACGACGTGACCCACTAACCACTCTGAGGGATCTATGCCGAATCACCGTTGAGAGTTGGAACAATTTGGACCAACAGGGCCTTGATGATCTCATGGATACTATGCCACAACGAACGAATGCAGGCAAGCATCAATGCCAGAGGACGTGCTACTGGATATTAGAGAGGTACTCATGTCTGCAGCAGTATGGATCACCACCTCTGAAGGTCTCGCTGTATGGTGGTACAACGTGCAATGTGTGGTTTTCATGAGCAATAAAACGGGCGGAAATAATGTTTATGTTGATCTCTATTCCAATTTTCTGTATAGATTCCGGAACTCTCGGAACCGAGATGATGCAAAACTTTTTTTGATGTGTGTATTAATCAGCAAAGCTGTTCAAAAGTTGCAATTTGAAACCGAAAATACCGCTTCAAAAAAGTGAAAAACAGGATATGGTACTTCCTGGCAGATTAAAACTGTGTGCCCGACCGAGACTCGAACTCAGGACCTTTGCCTTTCGCGGGCAAGTGCTCTACCAACCTTTTTTTTTTTTTTTTTTTTTTTTTTTTTTTTTTTTCCTAATGAACCGCTGCAGGAGCAGGACGACGGGTAGGGCAGGGGTCGACACCCGAAGCCTGGCCATCCCGCCGCCACGTCCAAGCAACGTGTTCGAGTTCGAGGATCGAAGGATCAGGAAGAGGATGGAGTGGGTTTGTCGATGTTGTTCTTTTTATTTATTTATTTCTTTAATTTTTACAACATTTTTTTTTTGTATTATAGATTTATTTTGTTTCATTACAAAGAAAGATCCTACAACTGCCGTAGCCGAGCGTCCGAGTCGTCTTCTCGTCTGTTGGGAGGGGTTCCCCCCTATTCCGTCCGTAGAGGATCAATATGCTCCAGGATTCGTCTTAATTTTCAGCGTCTCATACCCGGAACGCCCCAGTGAGCAGGAGGATCCGAAAATAATGAACCTAAATAATTTGCGAAACGAATTCTGTACTTCGGGTGGCAGCTGAAAGCTGCATGTGTCGTCATCAATAGGGACCAAAAGTCGAGTGTGCCTTTGGGAGCATCGCAAAATATGTAGTGAACGGCCATGCCTTTTAGCCAGTTAACGGCGTTCGTTCTGGTTGATGGAAAGTATACGACGTCGGGGCGCAATACGTCATCAGGGGAGATAGACTCCGGCAATCGCCGCAAGAGTAATGCCAGCATGCGCTGCGTCAGTAGCCAGCACTCGCTGGTCGCGGCACACGTCAGACGGTGTGCATCCGAGTCAGCGACTGAGCATGTCGGACACAAGGGGTCGTCCGTCAGATGTATAGAATGTAACCTCTGACGAGTAGCGAACTTCCCATTCACAACTACGTACCACAATGAACGCACCGTCGTAGGTAGAAAAGGCGTGTGTACCGCTCGCCACACCGTGTTCCAGGCAACTTCAGGGTGTCTGTGGGTGACCGTATTTACAGGTTGCCGCTGCTGATAGAGGCGATAATAGTCTTTTGTGCTGGGCTTCCGTGTCGTCGGGAGTTCTGAACGTAAGTAGCTGAAGTCAATAAAGAAGTCTCTGATGTGGGTGAGTGCCGGTGAAATGTGTCCTACAGAAACCGGGGGATGCAGAGAGTGTGGTGCCACTTCCGCTATCAGGGTGCCCGTCAGAGTGGCGTGGGCAGAGGTCCACGTGCGACGCATAGTGTTGAGATAAAGCGATCGCGCACGGTTATATACGTGAATTAAACCGACGCCGCCCGCCCGCTGCGGCAGTGTCAGGGTGGCGTATCGGACTTTAAAAACCAGACCGGTGCTTACGAAATGTCCATATGCTGCTTGAAATCTGTCGGCCATCGTAGCTGTCAAGGGAAGGATATGCGCAAAATAGTTCAGTTTTGAGACAAGATAGGTGTTGACATAACGTGTTCTGAGGAACATATCCAAGCGACGCAGTTTGTTGTCCTGCAGCAGAGCACGTGTCTGGTGTAGGAGCCGGCGGTACGTAGCCGCCGCCGTGCGGCGGACATTGCTATAGAATTGCACTCCTAAACACTTGAGTACGGGCACCTTGTCAAAGGGCACCGCCGTTGTGTGGGAAATCCCCCCTCCGACATCCATGTATTTTGTCTTCTTCACGTTGATGACGCTCCCAGCGACCGCCCCGTACTGGCGTAGCCACTGTAGCGCCATATGCATTTCATCCTCTGATCTGGCCAGGAACACCACGTCATCGGCGAATGCACCACAACAAAAGGTCACGTCCCGCAAGGAGATACCAGTTAATCGCTGCCGTAGACCATGTAATGCTGGTTCAAGTGCTGCAGCAAATAATATGCCCGACAGGGGGCACCCTTGTCGCACTGACCGTCCAATAACAATATGACCAGATTGATAACCGTTGACCATCACGCGGGAGCGCGCTCCGTGGACCAGTCGAAGGACCACCTTTGCAGACTCCGGAGAGAGGCCCATGCGATGCAAAACTGCGCGTAAGAAGCCGTGATCGACGCGGTCGAATGCGTGGTCAAAATCTACGGCGACAAGGGCGCCTCGTATTTTGCAGGCCGCCGTCAAAGCAATTACGTCGCGGTATGCTCCTAACGCCGTATGAATGTTGCTGACACCACCTAAACATGTCTGATCGGTGTGGATGGCTTTCCCGATAGCGGTGTGGAGACGCGCGCGGAGGATACGGGCGAAGATCTTGTAGTCGTTGTTGAGGAGTGTGAGTGGGCGAAAATCCTGCCACCTACAACCACCATTCGGTTTCGGAACTGGGATCAAGATGCCTTCTGTGAATTCTGTGGGGACAGTGAAATCAGGGCGGATCAGGTCTTGAAACATTTGGAGCCACTTGTCACCTATAAGGTGATAATAAGTGCGGTAGAATTCCAGGGGGTAAACCGTCCGGTCCAGGCGACTTGTTCGGTGCTCCACGTGCCAAGGCCGATGTCAGCTCGTCGGGTGTAATGGGCAACAGCAGACTATCATCGGGTGCCACGTCCCGAGGGGCGGGAAAATCGTGCAACAGCCCGTCATAATCACGTACATTCCGCGGGTCTTCCATGTACAAGGTCCCATAGTGTCTGGCGAACGTGTGCGCGATGTCCGCTTGTGTCACTGCGCGCCCGCCGTCCTCCGTGTTTACCGCCGTAATGAGCTGACGTTTGCGGTGGCGTCTCTCGCGCACAATGTGATACACTGACGCTGTTTCGTTGGGGATACAGTCTTGCACTCGCGCGCGGATGCGGACACCGTCTAGCTGCTCTGTCCTGATGCGAAGTAGACGAGCTTTGATGCGTTGTACGGACATCTGACGTTCGGGAGACGGCGGTTGCGTCGCCAGCTCACGTAACGCTGTATAGTAAAATTCCGATGTTGCCCTTTGCCAGTTCGATCTGTCACGCCCGTAGGCCATCAAGGTCTTTCGGAGGGCAGGTTTGACACATCCCACCCACCACAGCAACGTGGAAGCATACATAGGCAGGCGCCTGATACATCGACGCCACGTGTCAGTGACTGCTCGCCGACACGCTTCCTCGCGTAGGAGGGAGACGTTCAGCGTCCACGGGCCCCTGCTGCGTCTTGTGAGTTGTCGGGGCAAGGTGACAGTGCAGATGTACGCGAGATGGTCCGTGAAGGCCGTCGGCCAGAGTTCTGCATCACGGGTTGCTGTGCGGAGAGCACGCGAGACGTATATCCGGTCCAGACGACTGGCAGAATGGCTGGTAAAGTGCGTATATCCACTCTGGGTCCCATGATGCAAGAGCCATGTGTCGTGGAGCGCGAGGTCACGTATCAATGCTTGTAGAGCGGGGCATGGGACGTAATGCGGTATCTGGTCCTCGGGCCGCAGAACACTGTTAAAATCGCCGCCCACTATGTAATGGTCCTTATTTCCTTGCAAAAGTGGGGCCAACTCCTCCGAATAGAAGACATGCCTGTCACCACGGTGCGAATTACCGGAGGGAGCGTAGACGTTAATGAGGCGCACTGCGCCAAGTGTGAGTGCGATGCCTCGCCCGTTCGGCAAGTACGTCGCGTCCGTCGCGTCTATGCCATCTCGGAGAAGGATGGCCGTTCCTCCTGCGCCATCACCTACGGGTAGGCTGTACGTGGTGTAGCCATATAGGTCTAAACACAGCTCGGGACGGACCTCCTGGAGAAGGGCAATGTCCAAGTCTGCCGCTCTGATCATGTCGTGTAACATGCGGGTCTTGACAGTGGAGTGGACACCATTTACGTTGACTGTTCCCACACGGTATGACTGAGACATATCAAGAGGCGGAGGCAGTGTGCCGGTGCAATCCCACAGTGATTTCACACACCACACACCACACAGCCATCCACCTGCATGCTGTGCATTACTGTGCCGTAGGAGTCCCTGACTGGCAGAGCCCTCCGGGCTCATTGTCAGCCATGGGCTCTGGTGGAGATATCGATGTTTGCTGTGCATCATCTGCCTCCATATCGTCTGCCCAATCACCAAGAGACGATTGTGATGTCATTGGGGGCTGGACGCTTTCACAGGAGCCCACATTTTGGGAGTCGACGCAGTGCGCCTCGTTTTCTGGGCCACCAGATTTAGGAGAGTGTTCCTTGTCTTCAGGCACCTTCTGGTGAATGATGCCACTGGAGTCCGTTGCAATTGTGGGCGAGTCAACGAAGTCGATGTCTTCCGCCGGCTTCACATTCCTGTCCTGTTCGTCAGCTGACAATCGCCTCTTCTTGTGTCGCTTGGGTGATTTTTGCTTTCGGGTCCGAGATTCGACATCCACTGGAGGGCGGGGCTCGACACAGTCTCGGTCGCTAGGAACCCCTGTGTCTGATCCCGACAGTGACGGTGGCTGGGTGCCCACGACGCTGCGGTGGGCGGAGGCTGTAGGAACCTCTGCACCGTTGGACTGCGGCGTCGTCGACGGCGCTGACTCTCCAACGGAGCTGGCAGTGGCTTGAGGAGGTAGCAGGTTTTGATCATCCATCACATCATGTCGTGCCGCCTCCACATATGTTAGCGGGAGAGAGGTCATAGTGGATCGTTGGGGAAGTTCATTGCGGGGCACCTGAACGAGGCGGCGCTGCAGACACTCAGTTCTAACATGGCCCTCCTGGCCGCAGCCCGAGCAGGTCCTCGGTTGTCCATCATATATAACAATTGCGCGGCAGCCACCAACGAAAACATACGATGGAACGTGCTTCTTAAGTTCTATGCGCACTTGTCGTACCCCGTTAAGGACAGGGTACGTTTCGAATGTGTTCCATTTCTCCTCTGTGTGGCTCAGAACTGTGCCGTATGGCCGCAGCGCATCAACGACTAGGTTGGCAGGGACTTCGAACGGTAGTTCAAAGATGCACACGGTACGCACCCCCAGACCAGCATGGTCAACTCCTACCACGCTCACGTTACCGTCTGCGTGACAGAAGCGAAAGCCGTTTGCAGATCGTTGGAGTAATCTGTCGCAGGCCGCTTCGTCAATCAGTTTGAGGTACACTGTGCTGGTTACAATAGACACATGAATTCCTATCAGTTCTTGTGGTTCTATGTGCATGATGTCTCGTAGAAACCGTTCAATTTCATGGGCCTTCGGTCTCGTGTACGATGCGTTGAACGTTAGTTTGATTGTAGCTTTTCGATATGAGAACGCCATGTCGGGTCGGTACAGGTACTATACGGCAAGACAACGACGCGACCGCGCGCTAGCGGATAAACAACAACACCTGCGGAGCACTGCCCGGCGCGCCGAGCCCGTCCGCACGGTAACACGGCTGAAAGCCGACTGCCAACTGAGCTACCGAAGCACGACTCACGCCCGGTACTCACAGCTTTACTTCTGCCAGTACCTCGTCTCCTACCTTCCAAACTTTACAGAAGCTCTCCTGAGTACCGGGCGTGAGTCGTGCTTCGGTAGCTCAGTTGGTAGAGCACTTGCCCGCGAAAGGCCAAGGTCCCGAGTTCGAGTCTCGGTCGGGCACACAGTTTTAATCTGCCAGGAAGTTTCATATCAGCGCACACTCCGCTGCAGAGTGAAAATCTCATTCAGGATATGGTATTCCACCGTCACAGAACAGTCAACTGAGTATGTGCCACATATGCTTGACATTCCATCTGGGAGGCAGCCAGAGTGACTGATGACGTTCAGTGACATTCCAGAGAAATAGCTACGGAGAGTGCTGGGAGGGACGTTGGTGTCAGATGAGGAGTTGGTCAACCGTGTCATGAGTATGAATCATCATGACAGCTCAGTTGAGATGGGCTGCTTCGTCTATGAAGAAAAATGCAGAGCAACTGCATCTCTGAAAACTCACGTTGGTATTGGGAACTTGAATCATTTCTGACTGTTCATGAAGAGGGGGCAGCAATTGTACTAGTGCAGCGCTGTGGACAGCAACAAGAGACCTGTGTAACAGTAGAAACTTTAGGCTTTAGATCTGTGTATGATTGTCTAACAGGGGTAAAAAGAAAAATAATATTTAGCGCCTTGAACATGCCGGGACCTGTCCCTACAAAACGGCATTTGCGGGAAGTGTTACCCTTCTGTTTTCGCCTCAAGCAATGTGCTAGAGGGATCGTGTAGAGAACGTGCTCTGTAGGAAACAACAGGTAAAGATTTTTAGGTGAGTAACAAAATGCATCCTGGTTAATATGGAGTACCATTAGTTGCTCAAACCATATCAAACGGTTAATACAGAGGGCTACGATTCGCAATTATTCATTTCAACCGCCACGTTCACCAGACACTATTTCTTTTTGTCCATGCGGCACGGCCTTTCAGTTCATATCTTTTGGCGCTTTACAAAATGGGTTCTATGAGTAGCCACCTCAAAAGAACCTGAATTTTTTTATCGCAGAACCTATTTGTTACCCAAAATGTGGGAAAGGGTTGTAGCTGTACTACCTTAAACAATTCTTTTAAAATGAACAAGTATTTTTGTTCTACGAACAGCGAGAACTAATTCAAGCACCCAGCGGTATTCACCTGAGGACCAACGAGGATGTAAAGCTCCTGCCCATTAACCTAAATATTACATCACCACTAACGTGATCTCGTCGAAGCATATTATTCTAGCTGTATCAATTTCCATCCCATCTGGTAGCATTGGGAAATATCTGAATTAAGTGAAAATGTAAGTTATGAAGTAAAGAACAACTTGAAGTGAGTTTGGTAAAATATAGTTTAATATTATTACTTTCATATGTGTAAATTTCCAGTGTTACAGGAACGGTACATTCCATTTTTAACGCCGATCTATTCTACATTCTTTACAGCTATATATTTACAAACTGCGTTGCTTGTTACGCTGGGGGGATATACGTCGAGATAAATGTGCGAGAAACATCTGGGGAGCTCTGGGAACACCGTTTAAGCCGCCGGGCACGAGGGTCGCGACCAGTCTCCGAGGAAATCAATGTGAGGCGAGGCGTGTAAGGCGAAGTAATCAGCGGAATGGCCGCCGCCGGCGCGCCGGAAAGACGCGCCAAAGGCTGTCGCAGGACAAAGGCCGCCGGCCGCGCGCGGGGAAGTCCCGGACACCGCGGGGGAAGTACCTGGCAGTGTGGGGAAAGTCCCCACTACTGCCGCGCCTCTGGTGGCCGCTACTGGGAGGATGTATAGCTTTATATTTATTTATGGCCTTATGCAACACTGACTATACAATCAGCAATAGTCACAACTGCACAGACTTTACATAGAACTTTCGAATTAAACTAAAATTGGAGAATAATTTAGCTTTGTGGTCTGTGCAATATACCAAGGCGATTACATTATGCACACATCTCTTCTTACTGTGGCTTTATATGGAGTATCTTATCCAAGATACTTTGAGTCTACATATACATATACATATACATATACATATACAAGTTCTTAGTTAAAAATGAAATGATAATTTGGGTCTTGATGTGAGAATATAAGTTCTTAATTTGATATATGTTTACTGAGGTAATGTGAAATCTGGCATTCCATAGAATTCCTATGTAATGTATAGAATGCCTAAAATCGAATGTCAAATTATGAAAAGACTGATATTTTATACATTCCTTAGGCATTCTATATTTTGCTAGATTGTCTGCTGGAAAAGTATATAATACGTGTAATCTTCCCATTTTTTCCCCACGATCACTGTTTGCAGTGGTGTTTGGGTCATTGTTTAGTGATTATGAAGACAGCATATTGTTATATGACATTGAACTATCACACCATGGATACCGCCATTATAGTTATCCAGTGTGTAGCATCCAGCCAAAGTTCCACAGACGCCCTCACGCCATCCATTCTCATTGTCACCTTGTCGGGAGAGAGTGTAGTGCCAATTCAGGTACCACGCCATGCCGACATGCAATGACATATCTGTGATGAATTATCTCATGTAACAGCCAGTGCTGCTAAAAATTGTGTTTCCTAACTGAAACCAGGTATCAAAATTAGTCTACAATGTCAAAAAGACTAAGACGATCAAAAAGAAGGAACCACTAGTCTACCGGCTGCTAAACACTGTAAAATAATGATGGTCAAGAATAAGACTAAGTTGACCTATCCTCTTAAAGAAGGTTATAGTGCTATTCAATTTTATGTCATACACTCATTTATTTGACATATTCCATAAAGAACCATTTGGCTATTGTTTGTGGAGGGTGGGTCAGGATGTTGAAAGAATTTTCACCCAAGTGTAAGAATATGACATTGTGCTGTACATCACTTTTGTGAGTGTTGCCGGGAGATGCTAAAGGGCGTTAAAAAAGGCGTCATGGTCAAGCCAATGGTTTTTTTTTGGGGGGGGGGGGGGAGGATTCAGTTCCCATTGTGAAGTTGGACTCATTGATTTACAGTCCCATCCTGATAAGAGAGTACAAGTTCATAACGATCTAGCAAGGTTATCTCACTAAGGTTGTAGTTCTCAGGGCTCTGACATCAAAGAGAGGGGAAGAATTAGCCTACCGATTACTTTCTGTTACTTAGTGCTCAAATTATTCTACAATCTGATTACAGTAGGAAGTTTTCAAATAATGTTGTAAGCAGCCTAAAGCAGCGCAAGACCATGTTGAAGATCGTCCATTGTAAGCTGCGCCACTCACAAAGGTAGGCGAGCTTTGTCAGGGCAAATCAGAACATGGAAAGTATGCTGTGTGCTTGGATGCAAGATGAAAAAGCTAGCTGCTGTACTGATGAACTGCAGTTTGTCCAAATTATTAAAAAACAGTTATTCACTCTGGGAATAGCAGGTCACCATACAAAGCTCTGTCCTGCTGCAGTGCAGGCGTTTTACAAGAGGTAGAGACTGGGGAAAAGCTAGAAAAAATAACAGAGAGCGTGCAAACAACACAACAGCAGAAAGAAAGATGAGAAGAGTCATTGCAAGAGGCACAGCTCCCTGCAGAAGAAGAAGATGAGGGTGCAATCTATGAAAGAGGAAGCCAAAACTATAATGAAGGCATGGTTATTGAAGAGCCTTCCATTTCTGTTGTTACCAAAAATCCTCCTTGTACTGGCATGTGTTGTGTCTGCTTAAAAGAAACCAGCAGGGCTGATACTTATCAGAAATGTAGCCAAAACTTTCATGCCATCTGTGGACAGTCTCCTGAAGGCAATGCTGGTGACAAAGCAGAAGGTTATGGGGAGTAGTGGGGCAAACTGTGTTCTAAGACAATTTGTTAGTGTGGGTTACATATGTTCAGGGGCAGACTTGATTGATTTATGACCCCTTCCCCCTCCCCTTGACCTATTGTTCTGTTAATTGATTTATGACCTCTGGGGGTTGATTTATGGACCCCTGTGGACAATCTGTCCTCCTGAGAACCCCCTACCACTCCCCCTCCCCCTCCTCCTACGTGATCCCTCTGGGAAATCCTATTGCTGATACAAGTTCACCTTTGATATCGGATTAATGGATTAATTAATTAAATCGATAAATTTATTAAGCCCTCCCCCTTCTGGGAAATTCCGCAGCCCTTTCCTACTGCACCCTACTCCCACTCCCCTCTCACACCTGGAAATTGGTGGGAAAGGACTCAGTCTGTGCTGGAGAAGACGGACCTCATGACAGGAAATTCAAATCAATGTGAATTACATAGCAAAGGATGTACTGTATATCTACAAAATTCAATTTCCAGGGGTTGGATCTGTTTTGTGAGGAAAGCTCATCATTCTCTGCTGTTCGGGAAGATGCAGGTCTTGTAAAATTCTTCACACAAGGAATATTGACGCAAAATAGATGTCAACAAAGCTCATCACATATAATTACATTGTTAGAAATCTGTCAATCCTGCATTTGTGCCGACCACAGGGCATATGTGCTGGCCATTTCTTGTACTTCCAAACGCCCACTCAGGCCTGTGACTGCCATCAGCTGCCACACCATCAGTCACCTCATATATTACAATACATGCAGGTTGGTAGTCAGGTGCACAGGCTAGAAGTCATGTTAATCCCTGAAAACTGTCAGGTGACAGAAATTCTCTGTGTGGATGTGCAGACAGATAAGAGGTGGTAGGAAGCATTAGCTTTCTGCTGCCACAAACATCAGACTTCATGTCATACTCCCATTACAGTGCTACAGATTGGCAACATACTGCAAAAAAATCTCTGCCTAACACGTATACTCAAAGAGACTATAAAACATGCGACACCTCAGAGTACATGCATGGTGCTAGGAAAATGAATCCCTTTCCACGCTTTGCTGGGACCATTGTGACAACATGTCTGCTTCTCATGGTGTCCAGAAGCCTTGTGTCCATACCTGCAAACAAACAGTGAATGATCCCAGTGCCCCAAAGTGACATCAGTGGGAATTACTGACTCGTTATCACATCACAAAAAGTGATGTGGTCCATCCCCTCACGTGCAGACAGACAAAAGCAAATCAAGTAATTAAATTCCAAGAACACTTGCCATATATTGGGGTTCTTGTATGCAAAGACATTTGAGAACACAAGCACGCTCCTCCAAGTGCTGCTCATTAACCCACGCTGTCATGAAGATGGCCAAATGCATACTGAGCAGTAATTCACTATTCACCCACCCAGGGAGAAACTCGAGCGTCATCACTTGGACAGTCCAACGAACCTAGAGCACATGTCAGCGTCTTTTTGATATCCGGTACCTGGCAAACCACCTCTCTCTCTCTCTCTCTCTCTCTCTCTCTCTCTCTCTCTCTCTCTCTCTCTCTCTCTCTCTCTCTCTCTCTCTCTCTCTCTCTCTCTCTCTCTCTCTCTCTCTCTCTCTCTCTCTCTCTCTCAAATGGCTGCTTCCTGGTTGTGGGTGCATGAACCAATTTGTGCAAACCTGTCGACCAAGGTATCCCCGAGTACTGCAAATCTGAGGAATTTCCCACCAAATTAGTGGGCGGAGCTTGAGTCTACATAGGCCCTACTTTCCCCTCCCCCGGCCAAAGGTCTGCAGACCCTCAACCATAAGAATGGACATACAAAAATATCACATCAAATGAGGCAGGAGAAACTGACGAACTAATGTGCGTTATAGAAAGAAGACGACTACCATTTGTGAACTTAGTTGCCAAAAGAACTCAATGAATTTGCGTAGCTAATTGGAAAGGTTTTATTCTTTGTACACAACAATAACTTGTCATCGTAACGAGTGAGGATAGACTCTTAAGTGTATGTGTTGACTATGCCTATAGGACGTGCAGTTTTAATATCGTGTTTGCGCTCTTGACATTGATAAAGGCGAAGGGAGAGGGTAAAATCAAATGCTGAACTTAACGTGCCTGTCTGAAGGACAGTTCATCATCAGTGCCACATGACAGAACCCTATCAGACATTGAGGATATGTATAGGATTTATCACAGAACAATGGCGTCAAGACTGCGGCCAGTAACTGTACGTCATCAACTAACTTCCACTTTCTGTCTTTTTTCATCTTTTTAAGCGATCTTTGAACTGGTTTGATGTTGTTTTCTTATCTGCTGCTAATCTTCACGTTGAGAATGATATAAGGCCTGTTTTGCATACTCGACACCTTGTCTATTACAACTACTTTTTCTAACTACTGCTCCTTGCAGGGCCAAGATAATTCTCGGATGCTGGAGCCGATTTTCCACCAGCCTTTACTTTCTTCAAGTACGTGTCTCCAAAGAGCTTACTTCCTCTTTTATTCTTTTATCCACTTGTCCTCCACACAGCGGACAATGGGGTTTTTCCCTCCAGTACGAGGTCAACCTAATACTTCTGAATCAACTGTCACCACAACCCTGTCTGTGGTGGGTGTTGCAGTGCAGAACTATCACTTTAAGTGACATGTGTCTTGGAGCAAAGCAAACATCTTTGACTCTGCTTCACCACTAGTTTTTTAGCGCTTATATTTCTGACTCAAACACACTGCAGCGACACAAGCCTAGTCAGGGACTCAGAGTGACAACTAGGTGTCATTCGCCACTGATTGCTGCAGTCGATGACCTACCGATGCAGCACTCTCCGCTGCTCAGCCACTACCGCACACGATCCTACGACTGTGTCTGCGGAGTAGACCTTCCTTTGGGAAACTTTCACGGGACATAGGAACGCAGAGGCACGACTTCTTCTGCATGGTCAGCTCCAAACAGCAGTGTCTAAACCCCTGGGCCATGCGAGTAAACTGTAGGTACAGCCCGTAATGGTCAACGTCAAACTGACGACACAGCCACCACCATCGCCATATGGCCTCATTTAGCCAACTGGTGCCCGACTGAACAGGCTCCTGAAAGCCAGTGCTCTGACCAAGGCACGAGGTGAGGTCCCACGAGGTTCTGATGCCACCCGCCGCGTCCATCAGACTGGGAACTTCTGCCATCTTCTGCTCGTCTGGGATGCCTGATCCTACCTACCGATTGTCGCGTCGCTGCCCTGGCATGCTGACAACACAGCAGCCGACCACCAAAATCCAGAGGTGAAACGAAATGTGCCTGTAGCTAGGGCCTCCCATGGGAAACATTGTTCGCCACTTCGGCGAGTTGCGTGTTGATGAGGGTGAAATGGTGATGAAGACAACACCCAGTCTCAGAGCTGAGAAAACCTCCGACCCGGTCGCAAATCGAACCCGAGCCCCTGGCATGGCGTTCTGCCTCGCCGACGACTCAGCTACTCAGCCGTGCAGGCAGAATTGGGAAAGTTGCACGGTACCGTTCACCTCCTTGAGAGTTGCTTGTATAGGTGCATCTGAACCAGTCCTCTTGGATCTGAGACTCGACAATTGCCGCTTGCCATTTGCCCCTCGCAGGCACTCTGCTCTGCGTTCGTTTGTGACAGGAAATAAACACCAAAATGTATGCCATAGTCACCAACATCCTCCTATAGCAGAGAGCCGCTCGCCTATCCTATCGACGGCCACTGCAATACACTACTGAGAATACTGTAGCATTGAAGTGCACTTGTCTTGAGAAATGAGAATCCAAAAATTTCGAACACTCGACTGTGATTTTTGAGGTACGTCTTGTAGCGGGAAAAAAAACCACACGTACACACATTAAACATTGCTTCAATGATTTGCTTTTACGAAGACGCGTCTTTCCTTATGTGATATTTTGTAGACAGTTCTTTATTCATTACGAAAATGCCTTGTTTCTCTCTTTTGTAGGAGATTCGCTGTACAAACGTGGCCTATTTTTGATTGCTTACAGCAATACTTATGCAACATTCAACATTGTAACTACTTGTGTATTCACGAAACCTTCTTCCAATTCAAAAGGGCTTTGCAATGCAAGCATCTGCAACTACATTCATACCCTGAAAATCATTGTGAAACGCATGGTAGAGGACACTTTCCCCAACAGTTTATTAGGATTTGATTACTGAAACGCCTCTACATGTTGTGACCTTACTTTCGCATATCGCTATGTGATATTTCATTTTCTGTGCCTATTTCCCGCTTATTTAGTGGGTTTGAGCAGTATTTAAAAAAAAAGCAGCCTTGCACCCTCCATGGCGGGTAGTTGGCCGCCGGAAGCGTCCTTATGTTTCTCTTCTCGGCAGTCCGCTCCCGGCAGCTGAGTGGTCAGCACGACAGAATGTCAATCCTAGGGGCCCGGGTTCGATTCCCGGCTGGGTCGGAGATTTTCTCCGCTCATGGAATGGGTGTTGTGTTGTCCTAATCATCATCATTTCATCCTCATCTATGCGCAAGTGGCGTCAAACCGAAAGACTTGCACCCGGCGAGCGGGAGGCCCTAGCCAAACGACATTTCTTCTTTTCGACAGAAAGAACACCGCTGGATATCATTAGTTTTGTGGAGAATAGGCAGTTCGCATAACCCTGAAAACGGCCATGTCTGCGGCTACTGAAACCTGTGCTAGCACCTGCATACTGGGGTCCAGTGTACTCCACGGCCGTCCTACGTCCCCCAGGGAATTGCTGAGAGCACCACTCCTTTTCTGCACGGCATAAAACAAAAATAGACGCCACGGTAGCACCTTGCCCTCATGGGTGAATCAGTTGCGTTCGTTCTAAAAATTCGCTTTGTATGGAAAAGCAGGAAAGATACGTACGCTTTCTCCCGCTTTGTCATGGATTTAGCAGCAATTATCTCCCGTCGCGCTGGCAACAGAACCTACTCTATGTACAGCTTTCGTGAGCAGAGAGTTGAGGGCCGTATGACGTTGGATTCTGAGCAGTCTACTCTTGGCTAGCGAGGGAACGGCGTTATCTCTGGCCGCCGTTCTGCGATGGTCCGGGCGCGCTAGCCGTTTCAGTGGATTTAAGCAGCGTAATAGCGTCAATATGCCGTACTCTCGACTGCTGTTGCCTGGAAGCTCCAAGCATAGTACGTGGGTCGACTTGCGCAGCCACACATGCAGACGAGGTATCCAACTGTTCAGTGTGTTGTAATTAGTTTTGTGTATTCGCAAACTCATCAATTAACGTTGATTCTTGAAAGTTTGTAAGTTAGCTTTCTCCGGATACCGTCAAGTATCTGCCAGTTCAGTTTCTGCGCCATCTGTGGTGTCACCGCCAGACACCACACTTGCTAGGTGGTAGCCTTTAAATCGGCCGCGGTCCGTTAGTATACGTCGGACCAGCGTGTCGCCACTGTCAGTAATTGCAGACCGAGCGTCGCCACACGGCAGGTCTAGAGAGACGTCCTAGCACTCGCCCCAGTTGTACAGCCGACTTTGCTAGCGATGGTTCACTGACAAATTACGCTCTCATTTGCCGAGACGATAGTTAGCATAGCCTTCAGCTACGTCATTTGCTGCGACCTAGCAAGGCGCCATTATCAACTGCTATTTATCTTGTGATGCATGTACCGTCAGACCTATGTTCACCAATTATGGATTAAAGTTAAATATTCCAACACATACGTACTATTTTTGCTAGTCTCATATCCCTGACCTGTTCCAGACCTCACGCCATCCTGCGTGAGCTTAAACGCGTGCCTTTCGGCTACCCGTCATTGTGGATTGGCTGTCTTGCCAGTCCACAACACCATCTCTGTGACATTCTCCCATGTGAACATTCGTCATGTCTTTCCTCTTATACATTCAATATCCCCATTAGTCTATCTGGTACGCGCTCCATACACTCGAGCGATTTTGTAAGATGGGTCACATGAGCGTTTTGGAAGCAATTCCCTTTGTAGACTGATTGCATTTTCCTATTATTCTGGCAACTGGACGAAGTCTGCGACACAGTTTACCTACGACTGAGCTTATACGATCGTGTCATCTCAAGTGCCTATAAACTGTTACATCTTACTATTTGTAGCAATTGCCAAGTTTCTGTTGAGACTAATTGATATTACAGTTTTGAACATGGCTGCTATTCAGCAACCGTATACTAGTTTCAATCTAGGATTAAACAACCAACCAGTTGCACATAAACGGTACGTACATTGCCCTAGGTTTCGACACCTAATAGGGGTGCCTTCATCTGAATGAGATGTCGCTAAACCATATAATTACATTGCTAAAAAGCGATTGTCGGAATCTGGAGCAACTACACTCATATCAAAAGTAAAACATTACGTTTTAGCCTTTGCCGCCCGCCGGAGTCGCCGAGCAGTTCTAGGCGCTTCAGTCTGGAACCGCACGACCGCTACGGTATCAGGTTCGAATCCTGCCTCGGGCATGGATGTGTGTGATGTCCTTAGGTTAGTTAGGTTTAAGTAGTTCTAAGTTCTAGGGGACTGATGACCTCATATGTTAAGCCCCATAGTGCTCAGAGCCATTTGAACCATTTTTTTAACCTTTGCCACATGTGCCCAGCTGGGAACAACTTGATATTATTCCAGGTGGGTACACTTGGCAAAGGCTAGAACGTAATGTTTTACTTTTGTCGTGAGTATAGGTGCTCCATATTCTGATTATAGCTTTTTATCAATGTAATTTTATGCTTTAGCAACACCTCATGCTGATGAAGACACCCCTAGTAGGTGTCGATTGGTTGGTTCTGAGCACTATGGGACTTAACAGCTATGGTCATCAGTCCCCTAGAACTTAGAACTACTTAAACCTAACTAACCTAAGGACAGCACACAACACCCAGCCATCACGAGGCAGAGAAAATCCCTGACCCCGCCGGGAATCGAACCCGGGAACCCGGGCGTGGGAAGCGAGAACGCTACCGCACGACCACGAGATGCGGGCAGTAGGTGTCGAAGCCTAAGTGAATTTACGTTACGATTTTGTGCAGCCGGTTGGCTTTTTAATCCTAGGTTGAGACTCACTGATATTTTAATCATACTATAATATTTCGTTTTGTGAACATTTAAAGCAAGTAGTAAATTTCAGCACCACTGAATTCTCATCAATATCCGATCGAATATATGCGTAGCTTTTCTCTGGCAGTACTTCATTATAGATAACAGCATCATCTGCGAAAATCTGAGACTGCTATTGATAGTGTTCTCAAAGTCATTAATACACAATATGATGAGCGAGAATCCCAAGAAACTTCCCTAGGGCACACCTGATGGTACTTGTACACCTGGCGACGTTCTACGCAAGATACCCTGCTGCATCCAAGAAATCCTTCTCACTCCAGTCACCAATTTCGCTTGATACCTTATAAGATCGGTTTTCGATAATAGATGTAGCTATTGTACTGACTCAAATACGTTTCGGACGTCGAGATACACTGATTATACCGGACTGCCTCGATCCGTGGTTTTCAGGATGTCATGTGAGGAGAGAAGCTGATCTGATGTGAAACATACATGAAAATTTTCGGACCCGCCAGGATAGCCGAAAGCACTAACGCGCTGCTTCCTGGACTCGGGTAGGCGCGCCAGCCCCGGATCGAATCCGCCTGGCAGATTAACTACGACGGCCGGTGTGCCAGCCAGCCTGGATGTGGTTTTTAGGCGGTTTTCCACAACCTACTAGGTGAATACCGGGCTGGTCGCCACGTCCCGCCTCAGTTACACGACTCGCAGACATCTGCTATAGGACTGTGCAGCTGGTCCTGGTGGAGGTTCGAGTCCTCCCTAGGCATGGGTGTGTGTGTTTGTCCTTAGGATAATTTAGCTTAAGTAGTGTGTAAGCTTAGGGACTGATGACCTTAGCAGGTAAGTCCCATAAAATTTCACACGATTTACACTAGAAGCAGACAGCTGGGGTACGCGCATTTCGTCCCGGGGGGTATGGGGGTGGTGGCAGGAAGTGATGGTATGCATTTCTGCTCCTTACACGAGGCATCACAACAACGTTTCACCAGGCATCGCCGGTCAATTGCTGTTTGTGTACGAGAAATCAGCTGGAAACTTTCCTCGTGTCAGCACGTTGTAGGTGTCGCCACCGGTGCCAACCTTGTGTGAATGCTCTGAAAAGCTAATCATTTGCATATCACAGCATCTTCTTCCTGTCGGTTAAATTTCGCGTCTGTAGCACGTCATCTTCGTGGTGTATCAATTTTAATGGCCAGTAGTGTAGTTGCGTTGGTGATATTTAGCACTAAATTCCCGTAACAGACATTGAGAACTTGTAATGCAGACTAAGATTGTTACGTTTATTATAGGAACTCATGTCACCTGCTGTAGAGTTCGCGGTCTGCCCAAAAAGGCTTGTACCTACTATTGTGCTTGTGGTCTTTGTTCATACTGGATTACTGTAGCCACACAGAAAGGTTCGTACTCTCCGTTGCGTTTCTGGTCTTTTGTCTGTACTACTGTGCATTACTAAGCATTCAATAGCGTAGAGAAGAAAAGCTGTGTATACATTTGATTTTTAGTGTGTTCCTGTTGTCCTTGGTGAAGTCCACATTTCCGGACTATAATGGTTTTATTTTAATGTATGGCGAAGCTCTGTGCGGTGGCAGGGCTGCTTGTCAGTTTTAAGAAAAGCATTGTTCACACTGATAGATATATTTACACTCCCTTTTCTTTACAGTGTGCCAGTGGTCCTCAGAGACAGGTACGTTCACCACTAACAGGGTGCCCCTCGGAGACACTGCATTGAAGAGTTTGCAGTGGGAATGGAAGGGGATGTGATGACAAGAACGAGGAACATAGCCGGTAGACTGGCTGGTGTGTTCTGCAACCCGCCGAGAAAGTACAGGCAACGCATCCACAGGATTTTGCATCACGAGCCCACTTCTGCAGGTGGTTCTCGAACCGATATGTGGTCGAGACCAACTTCCTGTGGCGTGTCGTTTTCATAGATGAAGCCAAGCTCACCAGGGAAGGTGTTGTCAATTCCCACAACAGTCATGTGTAGGCTGATGAAAACCTACATGCTGTGTGTCCACGTGGGTTTCAGGGATGACAGAGTCTGAAAATTTGGGCAGGGTTCTTTGATGGACTTGTGACTGGGCCATTCTGTCTTCCATCATATCTTATGGGTGCTTCCTTGATGGTGTACTGAGTGGGCTCTTGGAAGATATGGCATTGGATATGCATCAAGACATGTGGTTCCAGCACGATGGTGCACCACTTCATTTTCCACATGCAGTCTGAAGCCATTTGGACTAACGATTTGAGCAACATTGGATAAGTCGTGGTGGTCCATATTCTTGACCTGAATGTTCTCTTGGCTTACTACCTTTATTTACAGGACACCTATGGCATGCCAGGAAGACGTACCGATGTGCGGTATGGCTGCAGTGGATGCTGGAGAACCACGGTTTGGTGACCGTGTATACCGGAACATTGTATGGAGGTACTGTATCTGTACTGATGTCAGCGGTGTACACCGACGCTTGGACTCAGGTTGTAAGGTCGTGTGGTCTCCTGACCTTCATTTCTTACATATTGTGTCCTCACAATCGTATTCTGCACATCAAGACGTTTCATTCGAACCCAAACTCGATAAGGTAGAGTCAATTTTGCATGAATTCATGCAAGCAATAAGCAAATCTAATAAGTAAATTGCAAGTGCACACCGAGGTTGAAAAAGTGGAAGCTGGCATACACAACATGACGGCCACATGAATTTTCGTTCTAAAGAGGCAAACAGCCCGCTGGGAGGCCCGTCCCTTCAGAGTGGTGGTCAACACACACCTATTTCGGCTGGAGTGACCGCCCAGAGAGAGGAAAGCTTTTGCCGGAGCTAAGGGATAACGACCCCCGCGTTCGACTTGAAAGCAAATTCCGCTACACTGTGTGGGAGCACCTAGAAGACGCGTTTTATGATGGACCGACTGCGTAGTTACACTCACAGGAGGACAATATACACCTAATGGAGATGCAACATATTTCTGCATTGGTCGACTTAAACGAAACGTCATTCTCTCGTTTAAAAGAACCACGCCGATTATCGGAATATTTCTGACACAAAGGCCAGAAGAGTGAGGGAAGACAGCGAATGATATACCCTTGCAATTTTTACAGAGATAGGGGCCGTTCTGTTGTCGCTCTTGGAGCGAGAACATGTAACGAGAGTGAGTGCACTCGTACGTGTATGCAAAGAGCGAGGAACAAAGTCTCTCCTCCGTACTTTACTGGGAGAGCACTTCTGCCGTTAGCGAATCAGAGTGACACCCGTTATTGAGTCGCTCGCGATTTAAGTGTTGTTCACTGTATTGGCCACCACACTTATTGTGCGGTGTGAACACAGACAGAGCACTAAATAAACCCCTGCGAGCGAGTATTGAGTGGCATCGCGGTGGACTAGTTATCTGACGGGTGTACCACGCCAATAGTTAGACTAGGGGCGGATAAGAGTCCTTGACTTGATGAAGGCATAGGGAGAGTTTGATTGGCGAAGGTCAATCCAGACAGAAAGAGATAGTTGTGTTATTTGTCAGCAGCGAGCGACGCAGGCAGCAGTCATCGCAGCTCACGGTATTGTGCGCTACAGCATATGCGAGCCCCATCTTTCCTCCATAACAGTACACTCCATTACATTCCTCACGCGACAGCCTTTACCATACCTAGAAAAGTTATTCAAGTTGTGTAGGCACGGCTCAGCCATTCTGCTGTGTAAATAACATTCTTAAAGAAAAGGGAGAAAAGAACCTGTCCATACTTTGTAAAATAATAGCATTCCTATCCATAAAGGGCAATCTACTGTTAAAAAAAAAAAGAACCGGAAATTTATTATTTTATAAGAAAAAGTTTCACTTGATTTCTCAGAATGTTTTGAATAAATAATATTTTTCGTTCGTTTAATGCTTTTCTTACACTAATTAGCAATACTCCAGGACCCAAGTATTCCACTAGTTATGTAAGAATACAGAATATTTTTGTGTCTTTTCCTTACAGCGGACGACTCCAGAAGATATCTGTTGCAGAATGTTTTTCAAGCAGTTCTTGTTGGTACAGTAGGAGCGTCTGTCTGACTTCTGTAGTAGTGTGAGGTGGAAATTGTTTCTTACAGGAGCCAAAGGGTACTTGTTGGATCAATCAATTGCGCAACTTGACAAAATAAAACCCACACACTCACGAGGTGACAGACCTAGACTTAACCATTTTGATCTCCACTACAGGGCCAGAAAGTATGTAACGGAAGTTTAGTTACACTCTGTCTTTTATGACACACATATCACTGACGCAGCTGGTACATCTGAAAATGGCCACAGGCCAAAAACAGCCCAGAAGCGCTATGTTATACCGGTCAATGATGCAGTCAAGGTGATCATGTATAACAGCCTCCGGTGGAAGTTTAAAATAGTTTTATCGTCCACAGATTTCCCATTTGCCTCTGCTCTGCATATGCATCTCCCCCCTACTCTCTCGTGTCTGCCACACCACTAGACGTCATTCAGCCTCGAGCTCGGCAGCGTCATATTGTTTTGGCTCTTCAGTGTCAGTAAGTCCACTACCCGAACTAAATCCCTCTTCATGCCTGGGATGCCGGAAACGTGACGTCACAAACACTGAGCCGCCGTCAGGAGACGGCGCCGCTGGCGCGGCCGTCAGGAGCCAACGAGAAGGCAGGTGTTGTGCCTTAAGCCCGCCGCGTTTTAATTAAGGAGTTGGGAACCTCATTCCGGCGGGATGGGCGCCAGATTGAGACGGCCTGTGTGCGGGTAATTAGTTTCGCATTAGGCGGCGTGGCCTGCGGTTGGCCTAGTGTTTGCCTGCTGGGGCGCCCTCAGCGGTTAAACTCTGCCCCTCTCACTGGCTGGTGCCCGAAGGAGCAGGGGCAGGGTGAGCGCTCCTTCCATAGGCGGTTGAAATTCATCTGCAGTACATGGGAACAGCATAATGTCATGGATAAAAAAAAAGACAGTGTTTTGATGAACTACATCAGAGCCTTTCTCAAAAAACATTCAGAGAACAAACTGCAAACTATACTGAAGCGCGAAAGAAACTGGTACAGGCATGTGTATTCAAATACAGAGATATGTAACCAGGCATAATACGGTGCTGCGGTCGGTAACGCCTATGTAAGGTAGGTGTCTGGCGCAGTTGTTAGATCGGTTACTGCTGCTACAATGGGGGGTTATGAAGATTTACGTGAGTTTTGTTATAATCGGTGCTCGAGCGGTGGGATACAGCATTTCCGAGGTTGTGATGAAGTGGGGATTTTCCCGTAGGAACCTTGCACGATTGTACGATGAATATCAGGAATCAGGGAAAACATCAAATCTCCGACATCGTTGATGCCGGAAAAAGATCCTGCGAAAACGAAAGACCACTGAAGAGAATCGTTCAACGTGACAGAAGTGCAGCCCTTCCTCAGATTGCTGCAGATTTCAATACTGGGCCATCAACAAGTGTCAGCGTGCGAACCATTCAACGAAAAATCATCGATATGGGCTTTCGGAGCGAAGTCCCACTCGTGTATCCTTGATGACTGCACGACACAAAGCTTTACGCCTCACCTGGGCCCGTCAACAGCGACAATGACTGGAAACATGTTGCCTGGTCAGACGAGCCTCGTTAAAATTGTATGGAGCGGTTGGACATGTACGGGTGTGGAGACAATCTCACGAATCCATGGGCGCTGGATGTCAGCAGGGGACTGTTCAGGCTGGCGGAGGCTCAGTAATGGTGTGCGCCGTGTGCAGCTGGAATGATACACGTCTAGACTAGATACGACTCTGATAGGTGACTCGTACGTAAGCATCCTGTCTGATCAGCTGCATCCGTTCATGTCGATTGTACATTGCGACGGACTTGCGCAATTCCAGCGGGAGAATGCGACACCCAACACGTCGAGAATTACTAGCAGAGTGGCTCAAGGGACACTCTTCTGAGATTCAACACTTCCGCTGGCCAGCAAGTTCCCGGACATAAATATTATTGAGCATGTCTTGCGAAGTGCTGTTCAGAAGAGATCTCCATGTATCAGTTTCTTTGGCTCTTCAGTGTATACTCATACACATCTGCAACCAGTCCGTACTTTTTAGTCACATACTGATGCTTCAGTCACATTAATCATACTTAGAAGCAACTGGGACATAGTCAGTTCCAAAGATGACGTCTATATCCGACAGTCTATAACAGTGACGCCGGCCTGGGTGGCCGAGTGGTTCTAGGCGCTGCAGTCTGGAACCGCGCAACAGCTACGGTCGCAGGTTCGAATCCTGCCTCGGGCATGGATGTGTGTGATGTGCTTAGGTTAGTTAGGTTAAAGTAGTTCTAAGTTCTAGGAGACTGATGATCTCAGAATTTAAGTCCCATAGCGCTCAGAGCCATTTTTTATAACAGTGACACTACGTCTCTTCTTGGGGCGAGCAGATTGCAAGCGAGATATCGAAATACGACTCCAGCAGAGCTTTTCGCAAGATTTCAGTCATGACCTAGGCCCAATATTTTTGGCGTGGATGCATCTGATTAGTTTGGATTATGTTCAGGACAATGCCCATACTATTGATACGGAAGTTTCCCATGACAGCATTCATGAGGTGTGTGAAAAATATGGACATTTGTTCGATGGCACATTGCAACATGCATACAACTTGCAACGACACTTTAAACTCGAAGATAATGCTCAACCAAAGTTTAACCGCGAACGTCCGGTACCTTACGCCATTGGCAATGAAATTGCTCCTGAACTCAAAGGATTAGAGCAAGCTGATGTATTGAAATCTGTTTTTGCTAGTGAATGGCCATCTCCTCTGGTTATCGCAAAAAAATCGAATGGGGTAGATCAGACATGGGGACGACTTAAAAGCAGCTGTTAAGGCTCAAACGGTTTTTGATTCTTTTCCGCTTCCACGTATGGAGGTGTGCTAACGTCCAGCCCCTGCGTGAGAAAACGAAAAAAATTTTGTTGGTCTGTACACACGTCAGCTTGTATCAATACCAATGCTTTCCTTTTGGAAACGCAGCTGCTCCTGCCTTGTTTCTATGCTGTCTTCAACGAGTGATGTCGATAGTTCAGTCATGTCCAAATTATTTGGACGACATGATTGTGCCCGGGCAAGCACTGGAAGAGCATCTCAGAAATTTGGAACCTATTTTTCAAGTTTTAACCGACGCAGGGATGAAGTGTAAATTACAGAAGCTTTCATTTTTCAAT
The DNA here is from genome assembly GCF_021461395.2 of Schistocerca americana. Taxonomy (NCBI): domain Eukaryota; kingdom Metazoa; phylum Arthropoda; class Insecta; order Orthoptera; family Acrididae; genus Schistocerca; species Schistocerca americana. The sequence goes on along the minus strand of NC_060122.1, from coordinate 107,632,365 downwards.
ACTGAAATGGAATGTTTCAGATACCTCACTCATGCCTACACTGTTCGTTCCTCAATTAAGCGTTTAGAATTGGGATATTACCTTCTCCTAAAAATGTACGGCAGTTACAGGCAGTTCTGGCCAAACTGATTAACTGTTTCTAATTTATGCCGATCACATCCCAAATTTCTGCTCCTTCGCATCGCCTCCGTGGTAGAAATTATTCTTTTAAAATCGACTGGAATATGTGAGCTGACAAATACATTGCTTAGTCCACCTTGTCTTACTCATTTTGATTAGCACAGACCATTACTGATTGCAACTGAAGAACACTACTGGCCATTAAAATTGTTACACCACGAAGATGACGTGAGACAGAAGCGAAATTTAACCGACAGGAAGAAGGTGCTGCGATATGAAAATGATTAGCTTTTCAAAGCATTCACACAAGGTTCGCGCCGCTGGCGACACCTACAACATGCTGACATGAGGAAAGTTTCCAATCGATTTCTTATACACAAACAGCAGTTGACCGGCGTTGCCTGGTGAAACATTGTTGTGATACCTCGTGTAAGGACGAGAAATGCGTACCAGCACGTTCCCGACTTTGATAAAGGTCGGATTGCAGCCTATCGCGATTGCGGTTTATCATATCGCGACATTGCTGCTCGCGTTCCTCGAGATACAATGACTGTTAGCAGACTATGGAATCGGTGGGTTCAGGAGGGTAATACGGAACGCCGTGCTGGATCCCAACGGCCTCGTATCACTAGCAGTCAAGATGACAGGCATCTTATCCGCATGGCCGTAACGGATCGTTGCAGCTACGTTTCTGTCCCTGAGTCAACAGATGGGACGTTTACAAGACAACAACCATCTGCACGAACAGTTCGACGACGTTTGCAGCAGCATGGACTATCAGCTCGGAGACCATGGCTGCGGTTACCCTTGACGCTGCATCACAGACAGGAGCGCCTATGGTGGTGTACTCAACGACGAACCTGGGTCCACGAATGGCAAAACGTCATTTTTTCGGATGAATCCATGTTGTGTTTACATCATCATGATGGTCGCATCCGTGATTGGCGACATCGCGTTGAACGCACATTGGAAGCGTGTATTCGTTATCGCCATACTGGCTTATCACCCGGCGTGATGGTATGGGGCGCCATATGTTACACGTCTCGGTCACCTCTTGTTCGCATTGACGGCACTTTGAACAGTGGACGTTACATTTCAGATGTGTTACGACCCGTGGCCCTACCCTTAATTCGATCCCTACGAAACCCTACATTTCTGCAGGATAATGCAAGACCGCATGTTGCAGGTCCTGTACGGGCCTTTCTGGATACAGAAAATGTTCGACTGCTGCCCTGGCCATCACATTCTCCAGATCTCTCAGCAATTGAAAACGTCTGGTCTATGGTGGCCGGGCAACTGGCTCGTCACAATACGCCAGTCACTACTGTTGATGAACTGTGGTATTGTGTTGAAGCTGCATGGGCAGCTGTACCTGTACGCGCCATCCAAGCTCTGTTTGACTCAATGCCCAGGCGTATCAAGGCTGTTATTACTGCCAGAGGTGGTTATTCTGGGTACTGATTTCTCAGGCTCTATGCACCCAAATTGCTTGAAAATGTAATCACATGTCAGTTCTAGTATGATATATTTGTCCAATGAATACCCGTTTATCATCTGCATTTCTTCTTGGTGTAGCAATTTTAATGGCCAGTAGTGTATCATCACATGGAATAGAAGCAGTTTTACCTCACAAAAATGGAAAATCTGACCACCCCATCCCTTTCATGACAAAGACGTTGGAGAAGGCCCAAGTCAACTACATTTAGCCGCAAAAAGGAAACCTTAGTCATCACCCGTGGTGTCGCGAAATTTCATCATTGTCTCCATAGTTGTCTGATAGTTTTAATATGACGAAAGGTGTGCCTCATCGTACTGTGGAGATGCTGAAACGTTGGCCACTGCTTTTCTTCAAATCACCCAATGTGAGGTACTCTGCCGCCCTGCAGCACAGCATACGGGGCAGACATTCTGTCTTGCTTATCTACGGGGAATAGTGAGCAAGGAAGGCGGTGCGGTGTCATCAGCATATTGAAGCAGATGGAGCGGTGGGGTAGGTTTGGGCAGGTCAGGAGGTACAGGAGAAAAGAGGGGAAAGGACGCAGCCCTGCGGTAGGGTGAAATGTACAGGAATTGATGTTATGAATGATGACGTAGGAAGGACTGTGGGAGGTGAATGGTCTGAGCCCCTGCGCTGCCAGCCCCCGCATTGCGCTGTCGGCCCCCGCATAGCGCTCCCAGGTAGACGCCATTTTCCTTGACTTCCGGAAGGTGTTCGATACAGTTCCGCACTGTCACCTGATAAACAAAGTAAGAGCATACGGAATATCAGACCGGCTGTGTGGCTGGATTGAAGAGTTTTCAGCAAGCAAGACACAGCATGTTGTTCTCAATGGAGAGACGTCCACATACGTTAAAGTAACCTCTGGCGTGCCACAGGGGAGTGTTATGGGACCATTGCTTTTCAGAATACATGTAAATTAGTAGATAGTGTCGGAAGTTCTATGCGGAGTTTCGCAGATGATGCTGTAGTATACAGAGAAGTTGCAGCATTAGTAAATTGCACCAAAATTCAGGAAAATCTGCAGCGGATAGGCACTTGGTGCAGGGAGTGGCAACTGACCCTTACCATAGACAAATGTAATGTATTGCGAATGCATAGAAAGAAGGATCCTTTATTGTATGATTGTATGATAGCAGAACGAACACTGATAGCAATTACTTCTGTAAAATATCTGGGAGTATGCCTATGGAACGATTTGAAGTGGAATGATCATGTAAAATTAACTGTCGGTAAGGCGCGTGCCAGGTTGAGATTCATTGGGAGAGTCCGTAGAAAATGTAGTCCATCAACAAAGGAGGTGGCTTACAAAACATTCGTTCCACCTATACCTGAGTATTGCTCATTAGTGTGGGTTTCGTACCAGGTCGGGCTGACAGAAGAGATACAGAAGGTCCAAAGAAGAGCGGCGCGTTTCGTCAGAGGGTTATTTGGTAAGTGTGATAGCGTTACGGAGATGGTTAGCGAAGTGGCAGTCTCTGCAAGAGAGGCGCTCTGCATCGCGGTATAGCTTGCTGTCCAGGTTTCGAGAGGGTACGTTTCTGGATGAGGTATCTAATATATTGCCTCCCCCTACTTATACCTCCCGAGGAGATCACGAATGTAAAATTAGAGAGATTCGAGCGCGCACAGAGGCTTTCCGGCAGTCGTTCTTCCCGCGAACTATACGCGACTGGAACAGGAAAGGGAGATAATGCAGTGGCACGTAAAGTGCTCTCCGCCTCACGCCTTTGGGTAGCTTGCAGAGTATAAATGTAGATGTAGATGTGGCCCCACAGCAGCGCCCGCAGGTTATTGCGGTGCCACCTAGCCGCTGCCCCCTACGTACATGCCTTCTGGCGGGCTGTCCAAACTCTCGGACTGGAAAACGAGATCTGCCACCATGCGTGTGAGTGTTAGTGCGCCAAATGTAGTGTCGCCGCGCGTGTGTACTTAAATGAACCGCCAACTGTACCAGCGCGGGCGGACCACTAGAGCCCGCCTGTAGGGAGCCTGCACCACACGGCCACTGTCTTCGCCGCGCCGTCTACAGTTTGTTTGCGATTATTTGCTCGCGTAGCAGCGCTGACTCACTCCCTCTGTGTTCTTTTTTAGTTTGTACCGCTCACGTCAGTTCTGTGAATCGCTCACGTCTTGTTGCGTGTGGAGTCACGAGAGGCTTATTCCTGTTATTGCTCACATATTTACGAACAAAGCGATATTTCTGCTACTTGCATCGGTTTCGTGTGTTACTTGTTTACAACGCCCCCCTCCAGTAGACACGGTCATTAATCTGACATGCGTACTGGATCACCTTATTTCAAAAATTATATATCACTTGCTTGAAAACTACCATCCAGTAGTGACTCCTATAGTGTCACTGAACTTTATCCTAATCAGTTCTCTGCCTGGCTTAAAACAGCCGACAACAACTTCCTCTCCTCTGCCTACCTCATTTCCCAGTTTTCTTAGCTGATGCTGTCTCCTTAGATTTCCTTTCCCGAGGAATGGCTATATCAGAAAACATCTATTTTGTAGTCGTATAAAGTCTTTTTATAGAATTAAGTTTTCACTCTGCAGCGAGAAACTTCCCGGCAGATTAAAACTGTTTGCCGGACCGAGACTCGAACTCGGGACCTTTGCCTTTCGCGGGCAAGTTCTCTACCAACTGAGCTACCCAAACACGACTCATGCCCCGTCCTCGCAGCTTTACTTCTGCTAGTACCTCGTCTCCTACCTTCCAAGTTTCGCAGGAGAGCTTCTGCAAAGTTTGGAAGGTAGGAGGCGAGGTACTGGCAGAAGTAAAGCTCAGTCGTGATATGTCTGCGTAAGCAGAAGAAACTAACGATCAAAGTCCGAAAACAATTTATTGGACTGTTCGCTTAACCAAAACAAATTCTTCAAGTATAACACCAACACGAAACAATCCGTCTTCGAATCACAACTACATAAAAGAATAATATAGAAAACAACTGAAATAATTTCCTACTGGTCTCCGCCAGACGCTTCTCCGATATATCAAGCCTAATCCAGAGATCAGCGAGAAGATCGAAGTCGGGCTGCTGGGGTGGAAGCTATCCACGTCTGCTGGCGGTCGATGAACTGCCGATGTGCGGCCGAGCGCCGGCCTTTATAGCGCTTCGGCGGATGAGTACCTAGGAACTATTTTCCATCACGTGGTTTCATGTGTGAAAATAGTTCCGGGATCTGCAGCGACCTCTTCCTTATGTTTATGTGGGCCGGTAGTGGCCCCTGGTGGCCGCTGGTGTCTTTGCTGCGGTGTTGTTGTTGTGGTTGTTGCTGTGGCCGTTCATCAATATTGCCTGTCGGTTGTGTAGTGCTTCGGTGTGCCTGCACCGCGGGCAACCCGCGGTTGCAGGCTGTCAGTTTGGTTGCTGATACTCTAGGCGCCGTGATGTCTGGTGGAGAACGCTACAGGAAGCCGTGCATGGGTAGCTCAGTTGGTAGAGTACTTGCCCGCGAAAGGCAATGCTCCCTAGTTCGAGTCTCGGTCCGGCACACAGTTTTAATCTGCCAGGAAGTTTCAAAGTCTTTTTATATTTGTCACTATGATTATTATCATTATTATTATTATTATTATTATTATTATTATTATTATTACTGACGTTTAGTTCAGAGATTGTGGTGCCACATCAAAGTCGGCAACGCTTATCGATACTACAGACGTTAGCAAAGTCTCGCTGCAGTCCTCGCGTACGAATGGAAGGCTCTTCTGAACACCACGCTTCTACTCTCACCCCCTTTCCAGGAGGTCAATATAGAGCTGAATTTGCAAGACCTGTTGCCCAGTTCTTGATCTAGTTTGAAGTAATCAAAATATCCACGGGTGTGCTGCCGGTATATAGTGCCCAACGGGCACAATATTTCGGCGATCATACATGTCGCCATCATCAGGTGAACTGACGGACTGAGCTCCTGTGAACGTGCCGGCACGGAGATCCGTACGCTATGGCTGCTCAGAGGGAACTGGGTTCCGTCGCGGCGGCGGCCGATTTAAATACCCTCCACCCGCGGCGCGCTCCCTCCGCCGTCCGCGCCCCGCGCCACGGTCGCACGGTGGAACAGATTGCGACGGCGTCTGAGATGACGTCGGTGTAATGGCTCGGTCCGCCGTGGTCGTCACAACTATACGTTTGCTCGATTTACTCTTGATTAACCCGATCGCTGGTTCCCAAGCCTTGCTAAGATTATAGCCACAGTCACGGTTTATGAGGTCGTCATTGGTGCGAATTTCGATGGCCTCTCTAACAACGCTGTCCCAGTATCTCGACGTCTGTACCAGAATCCTCGTGCGGTCATACTCCATGGCGTGATTTTCCGACAAGCAATGTTCAGCGACCGCCGGCTTGCTCGGATACATCAGGCGAGTGTGCCTCTGGTGTTCACGGCATCGATCCTCGACGGTACGCATCGTCTGACCAATATACGACTTGCCACATTGACACGGAATCTGGTACACGCCGGCGTTCCTCAAACCGAGGTCATCTTTGGTGCTCCCCACCAGTGCACGAGTTTTATTTGGAGGACAAAACACAGTTCCGACCCGGTGTTTCTTCAGAATGCGGGCGATTTTCCCCGAGAGTGCGCCTGTGTATGGAATAAATGCAGTGCCTACCTCCTCCCTCGTGACTTCATCCATCTCGACAGGCTGTGCTGCAGTGGTTGGGCGGAGAGCACGTTGAATCTGCCACTCTGAGTACCCATTTTTTCGAAATACAGTTCTCAGATGTTCCAATTCCTGGGGTAGACTCTCTGCGTCAGAGATACGGATCTCCGTGCCGGCACGTTCACAGGAGCTCAGTCCGTCAGTTCACCTGATGATGGCGACGTGTATGATCGCCGAAATATTGTGCCCGTTGGACACTATAGACCGGCAGCACACCCGTGGATATTTTGATTATCAAATACGCTGGGAGAAACTCAAGAATCATAGTTTGAAGTAGTCAACACCGCAGTGGAGAACCAGCGAGTTGTTAAAGTTTCTAATGAACTTCTGAAACGTAGTGCTGTGTCGCCCGAACAAGGCACAGCCGCGGCAGAAGCTTCAAAGACGCAAAGATGCGAGCAGGTGCCGGTGCCGTAGAGACTCGCCACTTGCGCGAGTTCCGTCAGCGCCACGGGCGGCGCTGAGCATGAAGATACCGACTTCGCCTCGGCCAGCTGCCAGCCGTGTACAATCCGCCAATGACCTGACGACAACGGACAGAAACCTACTCGCAAGATACAAGAACGGCTCTAGCTTAGTGGGCTATACATCAGCACTGTCCTGGACAGGACCGAGCGAGGTGGCACAGTGGTTAGCACACTGGACTCGCATTCGGGAGGACGACGGTTCAATCCCGTCTCCGGCCATCCTGATGTAGGTTTTCCGTGATTTCCCTAAATCGCTTCAGGCAAAAGCCGGGATGGTTCCTTTGAAAGGGCACGGCCGATTTCCTTCCCCATCCTTCCCTCACCCGAGCTTGCGCTCCGTCTCTAATGACCTCGTTGTCGACGGGACGTTAAACACTAATCTCTTCCTCCTCCTCCTGGACAGGAACGTCGTTTAGTGAACTCTTAGAAGTGGACAGTTGTTGTAATTGCAAAAAAATGGCTCTGAGCACTATGGGACTTAACTTCTGAGGTCATCAGTCCCCTTAAACCTAACGAACCTAAAGACATCACGCACATCGATGCTCGAGGCAGGATTCGAACAGGCGACCGTAGCGGTCTCGAGGTTCTAGACTGAAGCGCCTAGAACCGCTCGGCCACACCGGCCGGCTGTTGAAATTGCATTTGCTATGTACTGTGTGTTTGGATTCCGTAGAAATGTTGGAACACGTGAGGCAATACTAACCTTACGACTTATCTTAGAAGAAAGATTAAGAAAAGGCAAACCTACGTTTCTAGCATTTGTAGACTTAGAGAAAGCTTTTGACAATGTTAACTGGAATACTCTCTTTCAAATTCTGAAGGTGGCAGGAAAAAAATACAGGGAACGAAAGGCTATTTACAATTTGTACAGAAATAAGATGGCAGTTATAAAAGTCGAGGGGCATGAAAGGGAAGCAGTGGTTGGGAAAGGAGTGAGACAGGGTTGTAGCCTCTCCCCGATGTTATTCGATCTGTATATTGAGCAACCAGTAAAGGAAGCAAAAGAAAAATTCGGAGTAGGTATTAAAATTCATGGAGAAGAAGTAAAAACTTTGAGGTTCGCCGATGACATTGTAATTCTGTCAGAGACAGCAAAGGACTTGGAAGAGCAGTTGAACGGAATGGACAGTGTCTTGAAAGGAGGATATAAGATGAACATCAACAAAAGCAAAACGAGGATAATGGAATGTAGTCAAATTAAATCGGGTGATGCTGAGGGAATTAGATTAGGAAATGAGACGCTTAAAGTAGTAAAGGAGTTTTGCTATTTAGGGAGTAAAATAAGTGATGATGGTCGAAGTAGAGAGGATATAAAATGTAGACTGGCAATGGCAAGGAAATCGTTTCTGAAGAGGAGAAATTTGTTAACATCGAATATAGATTTAAGTGTCAGGAAGTCGTTTCTGAAAGTATTTGTATGGAGTGTAGCCATGTATGGAAGTGAAACATGGACGATAACTAGTTTGGACAAGAAGAGAATAGAAGCTTTCGAAATGTGGTGCTACAGAAGAATGCTGAAGATAAGGTGGGTAGATCACGTAACTAATGAGGAGGTATTGAATAGGATTGGGGAGAAGTTTGTGGCACAACTTGACTAGAAGAAGGGATCGGTTGGTAGGACATATCCTGAGGCATCAAGGGATCACCAATTTAGTATTGGAGGGCAGCGTGGAGGGTAAAAATCGTAGGGGGAGACCAAGAGATGAATACACTAAGCAGATTCAGAAGGATGTAGGTTGCAGTAGGTACTGGGAGATGAAGAAGCTTGCACAGGATAGAGTAGCATGGAGAGCTGCATCAAACCAGTCACAGGACTGAAGACCACAACAACAACAACATGTACTGTGTACCTACGATTATCACAATTATTGGCAGCTGTAGTACAAGGACTGGCAGTATTAACTTCATTGCTTCGTAGTCAGTATTACCTTCTCACACTGCCACTATATACACTTACTCATTTTATTTCTGAGGTAAGTGTGACATAACGAAAGTGCTGTAGGTGTGAAACCCTGGTTTACATCTGTACTCTGAAAACCATCGTGAGGTGCATCGCAGAGGGTACGTCCCATTGTACCAGTTATTAGGGTTTCTTTCTTTTCCATTCACGTATGGACCGTGGCTAGAATGACTGTCTGAATGCCTCTGTGCGTGCAGTAATTATTCTAATCTTACTCTCACGATCCCTGTGTGATCTATACATACGGAGTTGTAATATATACCCGGAGTAATCATTTAAAGCCGGTTCTTGAAACTTTGTTAATAGGCTTCATCGGGATAACGGTCGAAAGAAAAACAGTCGCCGGTCACTATATTTAAACGAATTAACCGGGTTTCAACACTGCTAGGAGTGTCTTCCTCAGAATTTAAATCAAAGAATGGTCTGTATTCTATAACATGGTCACAGAATTATGACTAAAATCGTACGGTAAAGTAAGGAATTATCGTACTTATATGTCATTTATAAAATAATAAATATGCCAAAAGGGCATTAGTCATAAAGATATTTAAGATAAAGAAAACTGTGATGGCAAACCACTAAGGGCTGCTCGTTACTTACGTGGTGGAAACAGACTCCGTTTTGCAACCTGCATCACGCAATGCCCTTTTGGCATATTTATTATTTTATAAATGACATATAAATACGATAATTCCTTACTTATACTCTACCATACATTTTTATTCATAATTCTGTGGCCACGTTATAGAATATAGACCATTCTTTGATTTAAATTCTGAGGAAGGCACTCCTAGCAGTGTTGAAACCCGGTTAATTCGTTTAAATATAGTGACCGAGGGCTGTTTTTCTTTCAATTGTAACTATTCACGGTCTCTGAACGTGCAGCCATGTACAAAATTTTGCATTCGTCGGGATAGTTTACGTATATCTTCAAGAGCCTGTCATTTCAGTTTCTTCAGTAAGTCTGTGACACTATACTATGGATGAAAGAAATCTGTGATCATTCGTGCTGCCCTTCTCTGTATACGTTCAGCATCCCGTGTTAGTCTTATCTGGTACGGGTCTTACAGGCTTGAGCAGTATTCTAGGACTAGTCGTACAAGTAATTTGCGAGAAATGTCGTTTATAGGCTGATTGCACTTCCTCAGTCTGCCACCTGCTTCACCCACAACTGAACCTTGCAGATCATTTCATTTCATATCTATAGAATTGGCCGTTTCCAACAGTACATCATTGATACTACAGCCATAGAATACTACGGTTCTTCGTTTTGTGAAGTTCAAAATTTCGCACTTCTAACATTTAGAGAAGCTACCAGTCTCTGCACCACATTGAAATCTGATCAACATCTGATTGTATATTTATGCAACTTCTCTTCATTATGGACACCTGCATCATCTGTAAAAATCCTAATTTTACTATTCACATTGACTGCCAGGTTATTAATACACAACATGAACAGCAAGGGCCCCAACACACTTCACTGCGGCACACCTGAAGTTACTTCTGCATTTGACTATGAACTGTCCATCCAGGACAACATGCTGTATCCTCCCTATCAAAAAGTCCTCAATGCAGTCACAAATGTTACTTGATGCCCCATATGATCGTACTTTTGACAATAAGCATAGGTGCGGTACAGAGCAAAATGCTTTCCGAAAATCAAGAAAAACTGCATCTACTTGTTGCCTTGATCCAAACTTTCAGTATGTCATGTGAGAAAAGTGCGAACTGAGTTTCACATGGTCGATGTTTAGGAAAACAATGCTGGTTGGCATTGAGGAGGTCATTCTGTTCAAGATATCTCATTATTTTTGAGATCAGAATATGTTCTAAGAATCTCCACCATATCGATGTCAAGGATATTGGACGGTAGTTTTGTGGACCACTTTTACTACCCTTCTTGTACACAGGTGTGACCTGTGCGTTTACCTAGTGGTTTGATATAAGATGGGCTAAATAAATAAATAAATAAGTAAATAATATACCACTTCATCTCACTTGTTAAAGTAGTAATTACACTCAACATCATTAACTGTTTGTTACACATATTGTAATCTGCGTTCTCCTCTACCGTTCCTGCCTGCTACAGCGCACTCTTGTGTAGTGGGAGTTGTTTAGCGGTTTTCCAGTATGAGCTAGTAGCCTAAACTGCTCCGAGCTGCACTTATTTATAGCGAACAACAAGAGAGAAAAAATTTGCTTCCTGATTTGCCTGTGCATTATTATTTTGTTGTTTGTTTTTTTCTGTACACGGTCTGCCAGGTCTACTAACCCACTAGGGACGCGTCCGTGCTCGGTAGCATGGGCTCGCTTTGAATGAGAAACAAAAGGCGTGGGCCAATAAAAAAGACTGCAGCGCTAGACAAGTAACTGCTTTGCGTGTGGCTGGCTGCCGGCTTTTCAGTTTTAATTACGCGCGTCGCCGCCCGCCATTCGGGCTTTGTGTGGCGCTAGCAGCGTGCATTGTGACGTCACTCCCGATTGTTCGGAACGGCAGCAGCCGCCGCGGGGGTCTCGCCTGTGCGCATGCGCAGAAGCCGGCGACTGCGCACCTGTGGCGGCCACACGTCGCTCTTCCACACTACGCAGCCTGCAAAACAAAAACCGCTGCGCCAAAACGAAGAAGATGACGCGTAAATTGAACTGAAGTTGTAGCAAATTAACACTAAACACTTCAAAAATGGAGTCACTATGAATGAACTGCCTTTCACGTACAAAGCCATTCCAGAGTGGTGGCCAGATATCCCTAGGCCAAGCAAACAGGCACAGGAGGCTAAAAAAACTGGAAAATAAATGAAATAAACAAGAATGAAAAACTTAAGAAATTTCACGGAAGAAGGACGTGAGTTTTCCAACCCTTGCGTTCTCTCTACCAGTAGAAACCTTTCCATCGACTCGTGGCTGTAGGTGCAAGTTGTTGCCACAGATTCCATGCTGTGGTATCATGTCGTCCGAGTGATATCTATACATTATTATAAAAACGGATATATGTATATACAGGGTTATTCGAAAAAGAAGGAACAATTTCAAAAATTTATTGCTTCCAAAATACAAAAGATAGAAACACAGTTCCAATATTCTTGGAAAGAGAAATGTTCAAAATTTTATGCATTCAATGTGGGCACCATGTGTTACACGACAAATATCAAAACAGTGGCTCATTTTTTTCCACACACGAAACAGCTGGTCTCTCGTTATCAAATTTACAGCTTCAGCAATGTGAAGTCGCAAGCTTTCAAGAGTGTCAGGTATAGGTGGATAAAAACGTGATATTTTATGTAACCCCACAGATGCAAGTCAGTAGGTGTGAGGTCTGGGACTTGGGATTGGAAGAGGAGGGGCAGAAGATAAGCATCATCGCCGGTGGCCTTCCAGGTCTCCAGACGATACAACTTGTGACCTTTATCTCTGGCCTTATTTAAAAGCCCCCCCCCGCCCCCCCCCCCCCCCCCCCATGCCTGACACTCTTGAAAGTCTGCGACATTGCATTGTTAAAGCTGTAGATTCGATAACAAGAGACCAGCTGCTTCGTGTGTGGCAGAAAATGAGCCACTGTTTTGATATTTGTCGTGTAACACATGGTGCCCACATTGAGTGCATAAACATTTCTTCTGTCTGCCTCGTGATGACTGGGTGTTGTGTGATGTCCTTAGGTTAGTTAGGTTTAAGTAGTTCTAAGTTCTAGGGGACTGATGATCATAGATGTTAAGTCCCATAGTGCTCAGAGCCATTTCTTCTGTCTTACAGGAATGTTGGAATTGTGTTTCTATCTTTTGTAGTTTGGAAGCAATGTTTAAAATTTTTTCCTTCTTTTTGAATAGCCCTATGTGTATGAATGGATGTATGTATGTCGCACTGCCGGCCGCTGTGGCCGAGCGGTTCTAGGCGCTTCAGTCCGGAACCGCGCTGCTGCTACGGTCGCAGGCTCGAATCCTGCCTCGGGCATGGATGTGTGTGATGTCCTTAGGTTAGTTAGGTTTAAGTAGTTCTAAGTCTGGGGGACTGATAACCTCAGATGTTAAGTCCCATAGTGTTTAGAGCCATTTGAACAATTTTTTAGAATATTAATTTTTGAATAAGTACTAAGCAGTTCCAACCAAGTTGGCTTTGTAGTCAACGACAACACCACTGGGAAATGATCGAGGTCGGGAAAGAACTATTGGGATAATATGAAAGCTGCTATGGAAACACGGCATCTCATACATTTCACTACCGTGAAAATGGTAAACACTTTCATTTATAAAAACGTCCACTCTTCTGGTTTATACCAAACTCCGTCTGAAAGTCGCATGTGGTAATCGAGGCAGCACGCAATAGAATTGTTTTGTGTAGGTGTGCGTGACATCAGCGATGTACGCAACTAACGGGCCTAAATGAATCAGCATCATACGAAGACTGCGTGAAATATAAAAGTGCAATTAGTGACGGCAAAACGGGTATCGTCGTACGAGATCCAAATTTGTAGCATACCGTACTTAAAACGTCTACTGAAATACTCATGTGAGAGTCGTAATAATCAAGGGCAAATTAACTGCCGCTTCGAATAAAACATTTTTTGTCGTCGTCATTCCGACCATCGAACCCATGTAAGATGGCTATCATTTCATGATGTCATTGGAGGTGTTAATATTTGTGAAGGTAAATGATACATTTGAAGAATTGTGGTCAGAAAAACAGTCGTTAGGCAACAGTATCTGTGTCTGCCATGGCAGTCCTGTGGAGTCGTAGAATCTTTTGACAGCCAGCAGTGAACAGCTGCGGTGTGCAGTAAGGGAATTTCTCGTTGAGTGTACAGTGTAATGCATGGACGCATTTTTGGAACTATGTACGGTGCAGATTTATAACGAGGAGGAACAGTGGTTGGATAGTATACGAACATAAAACAAGTTTTCAAATGAAGAGCAAGGTATTATTTGATGACTCAAAGAGTTAATTTTTATTTTGTAGACTTGTATTGTTGGTCCACTTCATCCTCGTCGCAGATGAGTTTTTGTCTATTATCCTATTGATTGATCTTCTGAGTTAATTTCCTTTACCATAGAAGTTATTAATTTAAGTCAATTTTAATGTTGGAGTCTATAATTTATGTAATGTAAGTTCCTTCCTAACTGAAATTTTAGAACTGGAAGGTTGAGCCATGTGTTTCATTGACATTCTGTGTCAAGATTTTGAACCCAATTTCCCTGGACCAACTGCAGGTAGTTTTTAGTAGGGGTCTTGCTGCGTATTACTCCTTCACTTTATAGGCGAGATTCATAATACGTGATTGTTTCGTTTCCTTTGCGCAAAGAGGTTCTGTCAGTTTCTTTATGTTTACGATATTGTGGCCAAGTATGGCTTCGAAGAAGTCTGGGGAAGGTTCCGCTAAGCCGGCGAGGAAACCTCATTCTAGGAGACGCGTGTCACGAACTGCGGCAGTCATCGAAAAGGCTCAGGCGCTGATTTCGGAAGACCTGGGACAATCGATGATGAAACTGGCGCCAGTATTGAATGTCAGTGAGCGAACAATGCGTTGCATGGCAGAGTAAGACTTCGTACGAGCCGTTTAGTTCAAAACTGACTGTCGGATAACGTCGACATGTTCTGATGAAAGGAGCTCTGGTCCCCAAATAGCCTGCCTGGATTTGAACCTCCTCGACTACTGTTTTTGGTGCGTAGTCGCAGGAGTCACTAATAAGACGAGGCATCCTAATGTTGCACCTCTACGCACCGCTATTGAAGCAGCATTCGCGAATATGGACAGTGCTGTTTTACAGAGTGCCTGCGATCGCTTCAGGAGAAGACAGGAGGCAGCCACTGCGCCTGAAGGGGGTTACACCTTGAAAGATACCACTACTTATATGTAACAGGATTTTCGTTTTCTTTTCTATTTTGTTTTAATACATTTGATTTTTAAAAGAAGTTTCATTTGTCCGGATTGAGGCCACGCACCCTATAAACGCTCAACGAATAGAAAATCGACTAATGTCGCTCAACGGAGGAGAGAGGGTTGTATCTCAAAGAGTGCTTATTGAAACGCTCAACCCCATCTTTAAACAGCAGTTCCTTGTTGCCGGAAAAATGAAGCAATGGAAAGAAAGAGCGCATTTCATTACCGTTTCCGTACAGCTTCTATGATCATTCGGTGAACTTATAGGCACATATTGCTGACGTTAGTCTGTGCTAGGCTTGTGGATATGGAGCTACAGAAGACATTTTACGTTCACGTCATATAACTTTTTCGGTTCCCAACAATGCGAACGCAAGCGGAAAAGTATTACCGCCCAATTTTTATGTGAAAATTCATACAGCTTTTTAAATAAAACACACATCATAAGCATTTTAACGGGACCACACCGTGGTCCAGGTCGTAAAAAGTGATTTTCGGTTTTCATCATATTTCGATAGATTAACGTTTTATTTAAGTACTCTGAAAAGGATTTTGCCGAAAAAAAAAGTTTTTCGAGCATTTAAAGAGCATTTTCCTACCACGTGTGTTTATATGCCACGCCCACTTTTCTGTCACCCACTTTTCTGCATATATTTTACATTTTTATATCCCCTACACTGTACGTTGGGGATTTTGGGAACAAGGCTGAGAAAACTAACTGTTGATATGAGAGGGAAAAAATTAGAAGATAGTTAATTGTTGAGAGGACAGGATCGGTTAACTAAAACTGAAACAGAAAACTTGCAGGCATACTATGGGCAGGCAATTAGGAGAAATATAGAAAATCTGGAGGCAATGAAGAGAGATGTTTCGGCCATATTCTTCCATAAGTCCTCTACTGATGATAAGCCAAATGGCGCAAATGGCTCTGAGCACTATGGGACTTAACATCTGAGGTCATCAATCCCCTAGAACTTAGAACTACTTAAACCTAACTAACCTAACGACATCACAGACATCCATACCCGAGACAGGATTCAAACCTGCGACCACACTGAAGCGCCTAGAACCGCTCGGCCACAACGGCCGGCGATGATAAGCCATGTAATGGATTGTGTCCATCAGAACAACATTCGTGGTGCAAATACAATAGGGCTCAGGCAACTGGATGATCTTATTCTCACCAGCATTCTCTTCCTGCTGCTGTTTTTACAGCAATTAAACCTATTTTCAGAGACTTGGCTTGTCCTGACCTTCTATGGAAATGTCTGCATGGGCAGATACAGAACCCAAATGAATGTTTCGACAGCATAATTTCGAACCGCATTCCTAAAACTGTATTTGTAGGCATGCATACAATGAAACTATGGGTTCAAGATGCTGTTATTACATTCGATTGTGGTAATATTGGAAAGTGTTGGGCACTGAAAAAGCTGGGCATTAATCCTGGTGAATATATGATCACTGGGCTGCAACAATGCTATAAAATGAGGATAGCCGATGCAGACAGGTCTGCATCTAATGTGACCAAGAAAGCAAGGAAGGTGAAAAAGAAGCTGGAAGACCTGCTAGAGGCCAAAGAAGGGCCATTATATACAGCAGGACATTTTTAATTAACTGTAAGTAACAAATTTCAAAAAGTTTTTTCTTTAAAGTCAATTTCACGCGAACTAAAATTCTCAGTACATATGTCCCATTATATAAGAAACTATGATAGATAAATGAATGAAATTTTCAGAGATTCTGCATAATATAAAAAGCTACCGCTGGTACTACATTCATTAATATACTTCCATTAGGAAGTTCACAAAAAAAAAATATTTTCTGCAGAAAAAGCTTGATACATTTTGTTAATAAATTTAAAAATGTATTTCTTAAAAACTATGCCCCCAATGAACCATGGACCTTGCCGTTGGTGGGGAGGCTTGTGTGCCCCAGCGATACAGATAGCCGTACCGTAGGTGCAACCACAACGGAGGGGTATATGTTGAGAGGCCAGACAAACGTGTGGTTCCTGAAGAGGGGCAGCAGCCTATTCAGTAGTTGCAGGGGCAACAGTCTGGATGATTGACTGATCTGGCCTTGTAACACTAACCAAAACAGCCTTGCTGTGCTGGCACTGCGAACGGTTGAAAGCAAGGGGAAACTACAGCCGTAATTTTTCCCGAGGGCATGCAGCTTCACTGTATGGTTAATGATGATGGCGTCCTCTTGGGTGAAATATTCCGGAGGTAAGATAGTCCTCCATTCGGAGCTCCGGCGGGGACTCCTCAAGTGGACGTCGTTATCAGGAGAAAGAAAACTGTCGTTCTACGGATCGGAGCGTGGAATGTCAGATCCTTTAATCGGGCACGTAGGTTAGAAAATTTAAAAAGTGAAGTGGATAGGTTAAAGTTAGATGTAGTGGGAATTAGCGAAGTTCGGTGGCAGGAGGAACCAGACTTTTGGTCAGGCGAATACAGGGTTATCAATACAAAGTCAAATAGGGGTAATGCAGGAGTAGGTTTAATAATGAATAAAAAAATAGGAATGCGGGTAAGCTACTACAAACAGCATAGTGAACGCATTATTGTGGCCAAGATAGACACGAAGCCCACACCTACTACAGTAGTACAAGTTTATATGCCATCTAGCTCTGCAGATGACGAAGAAATTGTATGACGAAATAAAAGAAATTATTCAGATAGTGAAGGGAGACGAAAATTTAATAGTCGTGGGTGACTGGAATTCGGTAGTAGGAAAAGGGAGAGAAGGAAACGTAGTAGGTGAATATGGATTGGGAGTAAGAAATGAAAGAGGAAGCCGCCTGGTAGAATTTTGCACAGAGCACAATTCAATCATAGCTAACACTTGGTTCAAGAATCATAAAAGAAGGTTGTATACATGGAAGAAGCCTGGAGATACTGACAGATTTCAGATAGATTATATAATGGTAAGACAGAGATTTATGAACCAGGTTTTAAATTGTAAGACATTTCCAGGGGCAGATGTGGACTCTGATCACAATCTATTGATTATGAACTGTAGAACTGAAGAAACTGCAAAAAGGTGGGAATTTAAGGAGATGGGGTCTGGATAAACTGACTAAGCCAGAGGTCGTACAGAGTTTCAGGGAGAGCGTAAGGGACCAAATGGCAGGGATGGGGGAAAGAAATACAGTAGAAGAAGAATGGGTAACTTTGAGGGATGGTGAAGGAAGCAGAGGATCAAATAGGTAAAAAGACGAGGGCTAGTAGAAGTCCTTGGGTAAC
This sequence comes from Schistocerca americana, assembly GCF_021461395.2. Classification (NCBI taxonomy): domain Eukaryota; kingdom Metazoa; phylum Arthropoda; class Insecta; order Orthoptera; family Acrididae; genus Schistocerca; species Schistocerca americana. Next base: position 107,614,531 of record NC_060122.1, on the reverse strand, counting down.
AGAAGAAATATTGAATTTAATTGACGAAAGGAGAAAATATAAAAATGCAGTAAATGAAGCAGGCAAAAAGGAATACAAACGTCTCAAAAATGAGTTCGACAGGAAGTGCAAAATGGCTAAGCAGGGATGGCTAGAGGATAAATGTAAGTATGTAGAGGCTTATTTCACTAGGGGTAAGATAGATACTACCTACAGGAAAATTAAAGAGACCTTTGGAGAAAAGAGAACCACTTGTATGAATATTAAGAGCTCAGATGGTAACCCAGTTCTAAGCAAAGAAGAGAAAGCAGAAAGGTGTAAGGAGTATATAGAGGGTCTATTGAAGGCAATGTAATTGAGGACAGTATTATGGAAATGGAAGAGGAGGTAGATGAAGATGAAATGAGAGATATGATACTGCGTGAAGAGTTTGACAGATCACTGAAAGACCTGAGTCGAAACAAGGCCCCGGGAGTAGACAACATTCCATTAGAACTACTGACGGCCTTGGGAGAGCCAGTCCTGACAAAACTCTACCAGCTGGTGAGCAAGATGTATGAGATAGGCGAAATACACTCAGACTTCAAAAAGAATATAATAATTCCAATCCCAAAGAAAGCAGGTATTGACAGACGTGAAAATTATCGAACTATCAGCTTAATAAGTCACGGCTGCAAAATACTAACGCGAATTCTTTACAGACGAATGCAAAATCTAGTAGAAACCGACCTAGGGGAAGATCAGTTTGGATTCCGTAGAAATATTGGAACACGGGAGGCAATACTGACCCTACGTCTTATCTTAGAAAATAGATTATGGAAAGGCAAACGTACGTTTCTAGCATTTGTAGGCTTAGAGAAAGCTTTTGACAATGTTGACTGGAATACTCTCTTTCAAATTCTGAAGGTGGCAGGGGTAAAATATAGGGAGCGAAAGGCTATTTACAATTTGTATAGAAACCAAATAGCAGTTATAAGAGTTCAGGGGCATGAAAGGGGGAAGGGAGTAAGACAGGGTTGTAGCCTCTCCCCGATGTTTTTCAGTCTGTATATTGAGCAAGCAGTGAAGGAAACAAAAGAAATATTGTAAGTAGGTATTAAAATCCATGGAGAAGAAATAAAAACTTTGAGGTTCGCCGATGACATTGTAATTCTGTCAGAGACAGCAAAGGACTTGGAAGAGCAGTTGAATGGAATGGACAGTGTCTTGAAAGGATATAAGATGAACATCAACAAAAGCAAAACAAGGATAATGGAATGTAGTCGAATAAAATCGGGCGATGCTGAGGGAATTAGATTAGGAAATGAGACACTTAAAGTAGTAAAGGAGTTTTGCTATTTGGGGAGCAAAATAACTGATGAGGGTCGAAGTAGAGATGATATAAAATGTAGACTGGCAGTAGGAAGGAAAGCGTTTCTGAAGAAGAGAAATTTGTTAACATCGAGTATTGATTTAAGTGTCAGGAAGTCGTATCTGAAAGTATTTGTATGGAGTGTAGCCATGTATGGAAGTGAAACATGGACGATAAATAGTTTAGACAAGAAGAGAATAGAAGCTTTCGAAATGTGGTGCTACAGAAGAATGCTGAAGATTGGATGGGTAGATCACATAACTAATGAGGAGGTGTTGAATAGGATTGGGGAGAAGAGAAGTTTGTGGCACAACTCGACTAGAAGAAGGGATCGGTTGGTAGGACATGTTCTGAGGCATCAAGGGATCACCAAATTAGTATTGGAGGGCAGCGTGGAGAGTAAAAATCGTAGAGGGAGACCAAGAGATGAATACACCAAGCAGATTCAGAAGGAGGTAGGTTGCAGTGGGTACTGGGAGATGAAGAAGCTTGCACAGGATAGAGTAGCATGGAGAGCTGCGTCAGACCAGTCTCAGAACTGATGACCCCAACAACAACAACAAAAACTATGAAATGGGTAAAGTAGATTTTAGTACAGTTGACTCTATTATCATCATGTAACATACAGTAAAAATATTAAGGTCCTGCATCAAATAGTTTTTTCAGAAGTGGGTCAAATACTTGCCTAAATTAACATGGGTTAGATAGGCAGGGTGTGGTCCCCTTAAATCATTACTTTTCATGTCTACATACTTGCCGGCCACTCTCGCTAGATTGCTCCAAATTGTTGCAAGTAAGACGGCGGTGTGTAACGCTAACTATGTCGCTGCGTGAGAAATAGCGTGCAGTAATCGAGTTTCGCATTCGAAAATGCCAGATCACACGCGAACGCTACATCTACGAAAATCTGATGCCTTGGGTTAACGTCATCGATGATCTTTCGTACAGTACCAATTTAGCCCCATCCTTTTTTGTTATTTTTTCAAAACTTAGAGAACACCTTCGAGGACTTCACTTTGATGGTGATGAAGCAGTGCAAGCAGAGGTGAAGGTATGGCTCCGTCAACGAAGGCAAACATTCTACAATGACGGTGTCAACAAACTGGTCTCTCGTTGGGAAGAATGTGTTCATCAACAGGGTGACTACGCTGAGAAACAAATACGTAGACATGAAGAATAAATATGTGGAATTGTTTTATTTAAAAACGTGAAGAGTTTTCAAATAAAAAGTTCGGAGGCGTTACTCTTCAGCACGCCCTCGTTATTAGGAGAGAAGGCATTGGTACCTAAATGTGATTTAAAAACTGGAACACCACAATAATATTTACATTACATTTTGTTGCGATGCGGCTTTCGGCTTTGTGGCTCATCATTATACAACTTAAGGTTGAACAGACAGTCCAAGCAGCATCACCGAATGCATCTAACCAGACAAAGACTTGACTGAAGATTACACATTCCAGCTAAGAAGAGTGGATGTTGTGTCATAAACGGACATTAAGTCGCGGGTTGTCCGTGACTGCAAATTCTAGGTAAGGGATGAGTAAATTAATAATATACCGTCTTCAGTCACGATTTTTATTTTCTGACCACTGTCCAACGAGTTTCGGAGCTACAACTCCATTATCAAGGATAGTCTAAGCGTAACAGGCGTTACGTCTGCTTCCGTTTTTCCCCTGATAGAAAACGACCAAGTTATTATGTTTAACGAGAAAACTGGGTCTCAGACAGGATTAATGAGAGAAAGCCAAAGAAACGAGAGAAATAAAGTTTTGCAACGTATTAACTGCGTTTGACCACGTAACATTCGTCTTCTGCAATGCTGGAAAACTTCTATACTAGTACTTAGAATTTCAGACGATTTAACATGTTTATGACAATACCACATAACTAAAATGATGGATATTTAACGTATGTTACAGTGCTGATGGAGTCTTGAATTTACTATTATTTTCATTTACATGGACTGACAAAATACGAGCGGATATTCTTGAATTCAGTTAGCAGCGGCGTAGCAGCAGCGTTATCCAAACAAGAACGATCTGATAGATGTGCAAAAAACCTATATTTCCGAAGATAAGCGAGAGTAGGAAGATTATGTATTCATCCATAAGACAAGAACAAAAATTGTTCAGGAAAAAATATAAAATAACTGTAACTGTGAAACATCAATATGCTATGTTTCAGTTTCAAATGTATGTTCAGTAGGAAGTACCGATGGAACATTGCACAACCGGCCGGTGTGGCCGAGTGGTTCTAGGTTGCTTCAGTCTGGAACCGCGCGACCGCTACGGTCACAGGTCAGAATCCTGTCTCGGGCATGGATGTGTGTGATGTCCTTAGGTTAGTTGGGTTTAAGTAGTTCTAAGTTCTGGGGTACTGATGACCTCAGATGCTGTCCCAGAGTGCTCCGAGCCATTTCTTTTAACATTGCATAGTACATATGAATATTTGGAAGCAGAAACGCTGTCGAGTAAAGAAATTCTTCCAATCCATATGTGACATACAGCAAACCAGTGCTTAACAATATCGATTAAAAACAGTCTTTGTGGCAATTTTAGATTTTTATTTTTCAACTACGCGTTTCGCCTTATTTAGGCATCTTCAGGTTGATCTTGATTTGATATTTCTTAGAAATACCAAATTAAGATCAACCTGAAGATGCGTAAATAAGGCGAAACGCGTAGTTGAAAAATAAAAATCTAAAATTGCAGCCCAGACTATTTTTAACCAATGCTGTGGAGTAAGTTTAGAGAAACAATATCATGAGGAGCGCTGTGCATCAATTGTGCTACCACCACCATGCATGTCGGATAAAGGATCATGAGAATTAGATGGCAGTTGTCAGGTTGTCTACGGAGCCATGTAGTCAGTTATCCCCCCCTCCTGCCCCTCCCCCCCCCCCCCCCGCCCCCCGCTAACCACTTGAATAGAACGCGACAGAATCTGTTGCGTTGCTATGTATTCTCCAGCAGGCACGGAAGAGCGCTGCCGGAGTTTAACGGGCACGTGATACAGACAGAGACATCAAAAACGTTTTGGCCACCATTGAACCGTCAGCGCTGTAAATATGAGCGCTGTGGAGCCGTTCTCTATCCGTTTCACAAGTGAGAAAAACAAGAACATGTTATAAAGTTAATTTTGCTGTCGCAGTTTAGTGTTTGCCCATTTCCGGCAGTGCTGTAGACGAAACCTGGAAAATTACTCTGCCGAGCTTGCAGATTGGCACTCCCGTTTTATTGCGTCGTAAAGTGGAAACTCGGGATGGGATGCGAGTTTGTGCTGCTTAGTGCTTTATATGAGGCGCGCGGTTCTGCTGCCGAAACGCTCCGCGCGCTCCAGCTCGAAATGAAACTAATAATGAAGTGCATCCGCTGTGTAAGGAGGCAATCGCTCTTTGGATTATTGGAGAAGTTACACGAGCTGCTACGTTGACTGCAAAAAGGGCGACTACTGGCAAGTTAGCAACGAATATTGCCCCCACAGTTCTTGAGAGGTAAAATCCGATGACAACATCAATCAACGTTTCTTTTAAGAGTGCTGATTTCCTAAGTAGTCTCTATCACGTTTTGTGGCCTTAAGCCGTCGCACGCGTACCGTGGTGTCGAACGTCAACGTTGAGCGTGCCAAGTTCAACGTGCTGCTGAACGCTCAGAAACGATGCGACTTGTGCACACGGTACGTGGGCCCCAACGTGGTATACGCGATCACAAGGCACTCCAGCGGCAATTGCGGGATGTTTATAAATCACACTGTTTGCTAAACTGGCGCATGTAAAATTCCCACGTCAGCTCTACTAAAAAGCACATTTGCTCCATTGTCCATATGCTAGTCACGTTGTTCTATATGTAATATACACAAATAAAAACTTCAATATCCATGTACATGTTTTAAGACGAAAAGGAAAGTACCATGTCCAATGAATAAGCACACAGGATTACAAACGTTCCAGTACAAACACGCGATCCAAATTTGCAATAGTTCTCCACATAAGATAAACATTATTTCATCATTTCCACATTACAGTAAAACCCCAAGGTCATTCTTACTTGATCACTGTTCATACCTTGTAGCAGAATCTTTGTAACATGTGAATTACGAAACGTAAAAAAGGAGCAAAATATCTTTACACAAGTAGCGCAAGTTGTCCTGTAGATTAAGCCAATCTAACAAACACTGCTCAAAAAAAGGTGAACTTATATTTAAATAACATCAAATATTATAGTATATACTTGCATTAAACTAATAATAAAGCATCAGAAGCAATTAACGCGAATATTAGGGAAAAAATTGTTGGACGGGGGAAGACGCGAACCTCCAACATTTTGTTCAGTTTACTCAGGAATCAGTCACGCTATTTACTACACATTTTTTTTTTTTTTTTTTTTTCGCTTTAGATCGTTGCATCTGCTCGGGGCGGACGTCGTAAGACATCCATTTAAGGTCGTTGTTGATCTGTTAACTGTTTTTTTTTTTTTTATTACAGAGGGCACGTTACCCTCTGACCGAACACGCTAAGCTACCGTGCCGGCATACGCTGTACCGACAGCCCAGATGCTGCAGCTAATACTAGTATGTTGCTACTTCGTAAACGATGTAATCGTAGCTATGTTACTAACTGAAATTTAATTATAACAAATTGTTGGAAGAAAAATGCGTTTTTGATAGATCCTCAGCTTGTTGTTCCCTTCAAATGGCACAGACTCATAATACGCAAGTTACAATAATTCTTTTGCCTCGAATATGATGTTTCTCATTATTTTACTGCAACGAATCACACAATTAACAACGTGTTTTCGAGTGATTCTCAATTTGCTGGTGCTCAGAAACGGCATATATACGTATAAGTTTGAAATAAATGCCAATATGACGCCTCACAACTCCGTGCTGAAGGGAGATGGCGTGCGTGTGACGTAGGTGGCGTTGTGCCACCTGACTGGTCAACGCTCAGACGCACGCTCAGAATATCTGACATGCCAGATATGCTCTGCACGTTCGGAAAGACTCCCGAACGTGCTGTTCCACGCTATGACGTCAGAAACACGGCACGCTCAACGTTCGAATGCACGGTCCGTGTGCCGACGGTCTTGGGTCGGCGTTGTGCTCCCTGTTGGTAAAGCTTTTGCACTGTGCCATGATTTCGGCACGTTTTCGCTGCACGAATTACGCTCACCTCATCTTCAAAGTGTGTCCCCTTAAGTGGGCCAAGTAGACGAAAGTACGAGAGTGCCGGATCTGGGTTATAGGATCGACTAAGGCAATGATGTCCGATCCAGTTTGGCGATGGATTCCCGGGTCCTGAGACTTGTGTGTGGGTGTGTGTTGGCATGCTGGAGGAAGATTTGCTTTGGATTCTTGTCAAAGCGAATACGTCTGAAATGCAATGAATGTAACTCCATCTTCTGGTGGAGTATGGGACTACGACTGTTCATTGTTCAATAAAAACAATGCCAATCGCCGTTGTATAGATTTCTAGGAAACCAGTTTCGACGTTACACTACGTCATCTTCAGGCCGAAACTACTTCAATCCAGTAACTACTATATTTATAACACGAATGTTACTGGATTGAAGCAGTTGCCTAGAAATAAACGTATACAACGGCGATTGGTATTGTTTTTCTTGAAAGTCGGAAATGGTTCTTGAGTTTGTTCAGAGTCTTCACTTATGCCTCTGAATTAATGGCTGAGTTCCTTGGCAACACATCCAAGAGAATCACGCTATCACTACCTGAAAAGACTTTCATCATGACTCTGCTGCCCCAAAGTGCTTCTTTTTCGGAGATTACAGGTGGTGTCATTCCAGTGACTTCCTTTTTATTGTCGGTTCAAAGCGACGCACCCGTGTTTCGTCACCCGCAGCGATCCGCGGCAAAAATACGTCTCCATTGGCCTCAAATGAAATGACTTTCGTTTGAATCTTTTGTGAGCTTTCGTGGAACTCATCTTGAGCACACCTTTGAATATCCAATAGTCTCAGTCGCTTCGCACCCACTTGCAGTGCTCACCGACCTCCGGAGCAAACTGTCGGGCAGTGATGCGCCGTTCTCACGCGTAGCGAGTGGCGTCATCACGATTTACTGTGTCGTGAGCGGTGGCAGACACGACATCACGTACGTGGCTGGTGGTCATGAAGCTCAGATTCTGCACTTCCTGGCGCTTTAACTCTCTTTGGCCATCGGGAAAAAGTACTCCTATCGGCTACATCTGCATCTACATCTACATGGATAATCTACAAATCACACTTAAGTGCCTGACAGAGGATTCATCCAACCACCTTCACAATAATTCTCTGTCATTCCATTCTCGAAAATCGCTCTGAAAAAGCGAACACCTAATCTTTCCGTGCGTGCTCTGATTTCTAGTATTTTATTATGATGATTGCTTCTCCCTACGTAATACGACATCAACAAAATATTTTCGCATTCGGAGGAGAATGTTAGTGATTATAATTTCGTGAGAAGGTTCCGCCGCAACGAAAAACGCCTTTGTTTTAATGATGCCCATCCCAATCATGTCCGCACAAGATGTGCTGCTCTTCTTAGAACTTTGTCGATGTAATCCGTTAATCCTACCTGGTAAGAATCCCACACCGCGGAGCAGTACTCCAAAAGAGGACGGAGAAGCGTTATGCAGGCAACCTCTTTAGTAGATAAGTTACATTTTGTAAGTTTTCTGCAGATAAAAAGTAGCCTTTGGTTTGCGGCCCCACAACATTTTCTATGTGTTCTTTCGAATTTAAATCGTTCGGAAGTGTAATTCCTAGGTATTTAGTTTAATTTACTGCCTTCAAACTGAACTTATTTATCTTGTAACCACAGTTTAATGGATTCCTTTTAGCACTCATGTGGATGACCTCACACTCTTCATTATTTAGCGTCACCTGCCAATTTTCGCACCATATGGATATCTTTTCTACATTGTTTTGCAATTTGTTAAGTAGTTCTTATGAGTTTACTAGACAATAAACGACAGCATTATCAAAGGGCCTATAACACTACCTTGGGGAACGCTGGAAATCGCTTCTACTCGATGACTTTCCGTCAGTTATTACACATTGTGACCTGTCTGACAGGAAATCACGAATCCACTCACTAAAGTGAGACGATAAGCACGCAGTTTCACTGTAAGCGGCTTGTGTGGTACAGTGTCAAAAACCTTTTGGAACTCAGAAATAGAGAAACAATCGAAAGCCTTCGTCAATAGCACAACATGTGCATAAACAGCTAATTGTGTAGCACAAGAACGATGTTGTGTAAATCCATGTTGACTGTGTGTCAATAGACCGTTCTCTTCCAGGTAGTTCATAATGTTCGAACACAATGTATGTTCCAAAATCCTAATGATATGAGCCTGTAATTTAGTGGATTACTCCTACTACCTTTCTTGGATATTGGTGTTACGTGTGCAACTTTCCAGTCTTTGGGTACGAATCTTTCGTCGGGCGGGCGGTTGTAGATGATTGTTAAGTATGGAGCAATACTTTGAAACCTAATTCGTATACAGTCTTGACCAGAAGACTTGCTTTTATGTAGTATCATAAAATGCAAACAAGCATTTATGGATGTTGCTTTTCCGCAACAGCCGGCCGAAGTGGCCGTGCGGCTAAAGGCGCTGCAGTCTGGAACCGCAAGACCACTACGGTCGCAGGTTCGAATCCTGCCTCGGGCATGGATGTTTGTGATGTCCTTAGGTTGGTTAGGTTTAACTAGTTCTGAGTTCTAGGGGAATAATGACCTCAGCAGTTGAGTCCCGTAGTGCTCAGAGCCATTTGAACCATTTTTTCCGCAACAAAGAATCCAATTACAACACGTTGTGTGTAATGTGTGTCTCGTGCAGACGCCATTTTGATGGTACACTACTGCTCTACCATCTTTCGGAATTATTGGTTCAAATGGCTCTGAGCACTAGAATTTAGAACTAATTAAACCTAAGTAACCTAAGGACATCACACACATCCATGCCCGAGGCTGGATTCGAACCTGCGACCGTAGCTGGCGCTCGGCTCCAGACTGTAGCGCCTAGAACCGCACAGCCACTCCAGCCGGCTCGGAATTATTCGAAACGTCTGTGACATGCAGGAGTAACGTTACATTTGAAGCACGTAAGCGGACGTTTTCGTACGCGAATTAATTTGCTGTGATAATAATCACTCTTGCCGTAAAGTGACAGTGTGCGCAAAGGACCCTTGCTGGTGGTTTGCAAATTGAACAGCGTACGCAAGCCGCAGTGTCCCGTTCACAGATAGAGACACAGTTTGCTCTAATGAACTACCCTGAAAGTACAGCTTTACATTTACCTTCGTCACAAAACAATAAGGAAGTCACGGGCCGAGGTTCGGTCGACGAGGAGATTCCACGAGACGGAGCACAAGCGCGGATTGCGGAAGGTGATGATGGTGGTGGTGGTGGGGGGTACATTTTTTTGTGGTAAGCTCTCATTGGACGAAACTGCTGAGGTTATCGATCGCTAAGCTTACGCACTACTTAATCTAACTTAAACTAACTTGCGCTAAGGACAACACCCATACCCATGCCCTAGGGAGGACTCGAACCTCCTACGGAGGGAGCCGCGCGGACGGTAACAAGGCGTGTTGGACCGCGTGGCGGGGGTGGAGTAGGGGGTGAGGGGTGGGGGAGGAGACCTACCGTGGATTTCCAAAGGTCCGATCTCGGAATTCACCTTAAGCGATTTATGGAAATCACTGAGGTGCTACCGAGCGAGGTGGCGCAGTGTCTAGCACAGTGGACTCGCATACGGGAGGACGACGGTCCAAACCCGCGTTCGGTCATCCTGCTTTAGGTTTTACGTCATTTCCCTCAACCGCTTCAGGCAAATGTCGGGATGGTCCTTTGGAAGGGTACGGCTGACTTCCATATCCATCCTTCCCTAACTCTATGGGATCGATGAGCTCGCTGTTTGGTCTCCTCCCACCAAATCAACCAACCAAACAACGAAATGGCATCCTAAGTCTGGAAGTCGTCACTCTGAATCTTGTACACGAAAGAAGTGGCTTAGAAAATACTTATTCGAACTATTTTTTATTATTGTTCATCAGCCTTTGCCCTTTATCAGGTGGGGTTACCAGACGAGATACAGACAATCGAACGCATAGTGGCACGTCCTGGCGGGGCCTCATTCAGTAACCGCGAGCGCTGTAACGGAGATCCTAAACGAAGTCCAACGACAGACGTTACAAGACCAGCGCTGTGCATCGCTGAGAGTTGCACTGTTAAAGTTTTGAGAGCGTACGTTCGCAGAAGAATCGGAAACATATTATTTCCTCCCAAATGTGTCTTGAGAAATGACAGAGAGAACAGGAAATCCCTGAAATTAGAACTCTTGAGGTAATTTATAGACAGTCAGCCTCCAAATGCACCGCCCGATAATGAAACCGATGAGGAGGAAAGCGAGTCGTAGCAGAGGCATCCTACGCTACAGATCGTAATGAAGCTTGCGGAGAACAGACAGTTCCATAGTACGCACGACTGTACATGGCGACTTCAAGTAATCAAATGAAGATGGAGGAAAAAAACTATGTAAGTCGTTAGAGTGATGCAAAACTTTTTGAGTAGTGTACTTCGAGGAGCTGTACACGTACAGGCGGTGGATAGAAGTATGGTTACACCAAAAATACACTACCGTGCGCAGTATGGTGTAGGAAACCCGCTAGCATTCAAAATAGCTTCCAGTCGAATCGGAAAGGGTAAGCACAGGTCCTGTATGATTTTCAAGGGAATCTTATGCCATTCTCGCTGCAAAGTACTTTCAAGTTCAGGTAAGAATGCTTGAAGTGTGTAGCGATCACGCACACTTCCCTTCAAAGGCTCAACAATATTGAGAGCTGGTGACTGTGACGGCCAGGGCAGACGGGACAGTACATCCTCCTGCTCACAAAACCAGTCCTGGACGACGTCAATTGTGTGAACAGAAACGTGTCATCTTGGATCACAGCATCACCATTTGGCAACGACCATTGTACCATGCAATGAACCTGATTATCCAAAATGGTCACGTAATCCTTGTCAGTAATGTGACGCTCCAGAGTAACCATGGGGCCAGGGCCTTACTACAACATGGCTACCAAAATCATCGCCAGATCACTGTCATATTTCACTCTTGGGACGCAAACTCGACAGTAAAAATGGTTCAAATGGCTCTGAGCACTATGGCACTTAACATCTGAGGTCATCAGTCCCCTAGAGCTTAGAACTACTTAAACCTAACTAACCTAAGGACATCACACATATCCATGCCCGAGGCAGGACTCGAAACTGCGACCGTAGCCGTCGCGCGGTTCCAGACCGAGGCGCCTAGAACCGCTCTGTCACACCGGCCGGCCGAACTCGACACTAAGTTAGAAACAGTGTCAAAGAAGTCTCGTCCGGCCAAATGACTTTCTTCAAGTGCTCCACAGTTCAGGTTTTGTGACTCCAGTACCTCGTTTAATTATTAAGACTTTTTAGAATTCCAGCTCTCTCGCCCTGCAATCCCTGCTTGCCGAACTTAGAATTCACTTAGCTCCGACATACTCGTAATGCAGTTAAAACTACACAGAACACTCTTCCGACAACGACTGACACTTGCCATGTATTAAGGACATGTCGAATACAACGGCGCAGCCTGCTGGCTTAGCTAATGTTATGAAGACGACGAACGAATCGCCGCCATTGTGAATGACTGGTGGCCAACCCAAAATAGAAACATACAAATCTCTTCTTTGCATGTACAGCAGGTTTGTCAGTGAAGTCGATAAGGAGCTGGTTGCACGGTCTGGGTCTACAACGACTAAAACAGTTAGAAGTCGTTGGTAAAAAAATAATATTTTGTGCGTAACTGGTGGCACAGGAGTCTTCATAGTCAGGAGGAATATAATTACAAACAGGGAGCTATAGAGGCATCACATAGGCCATACTGGAACTAAGCACCTTGTTAGAGGTTGCTTCCTATCAGCTGAAGGCTGTACTACTTTCCTATTTGACGTCCCGAGCAAGAGCGGAGTTGTAATGTTTTAAATACACTACCAGTGAGACCATGTCTTTCACAGAACATGCATATACTTCAGATTAGGTACTCAAACAGTCCTCCTTGCGTCTCGAGAGATTTAGCGATTCGCAGTACCATACTGTTCTGCACTATTTGCGGCATAGCTACATCCGCAGTTAAAAGAAAAGTATGGAAGAACGTTACAAGTTTTTTCACATTCGTCTGCAGAGTAGAGAGTTAGGTAACTACGTATGATTCGGCTTGCTAGACCTATTGATGGCATTATGTCCTCAGAAGTATGATGGACAAGAAAATGGTAAGCATGGTAGTTGCTTCTAAGGGATAGAACCACTGGCAGGAGAGCGTACGGGACATTAGGTCGAATGTGACTGACATGGTCGCAGGAGAACTACTTAACATGAATAAGCAGAGCAGCCACGGAGGGGAGGGCGGCGGGGTGGAATCCTATATCAGGTTGGGGAGAGGGGTCAGAGTAAACTTTTAACTCGAAAAAAGGCCTTCAAAAGGAAACCTTAAAAACAACTATGCTATAATTTCGGTGCTGCCGTTAAATAAATGCACGTGTTTTGTGGAATAACTGCTGTCATTGCTGTATGACAGTAAGGAGTCAGATACCACATCAAGCAGCCTAAAAAGGGAAAAGAAAAAAGAATTTTTTAGCGCCAGATTGCCTGTAATTTATCCACTACACTGACTGGACATCGAAGTTACACGGTACTGAATCACATGTACAAGTGAGTACAATGTTGCCAAAGAGCCTTGTAACTTCTTTCTCCTACCGGACATACACAAGGGGTTGAAATTTTGTTACAGACGTTTTTGCCCTGTTAATAGGTAAGGAATCACATCACAGTGCTTGAATTTTGTTTGACTCTGTATATGTAATTCTTATCTTACATAATAATTTTCACATTTTCTCGTTAGAATAATGAAATGCTTAGAAAGGAAATCGTTCCATTTTAAACTGATTTTTGAAGCCAAAACATCGTTTTTACGTAGAAGATGACGAAGTTGTGACTTTTTTACTCATCATTCACATACTATGAGGGATGTCCAGTAAGTAATGCAAGACTTTTTTTCTGAAAGGAGGTTAACTTTATTCAGGATTCCTATATACCATATCATTCCCCACTCTTTTAGCTACAAAACCCTATTTTTCAACATAATCGTCGTTCAATGCGGCGGTCTTACGCCACCATACTAGAAGCACCTCTATGTACTTAGGTACCACTATATTGCTCGACGTCCGATACAGCTTCTTGTTGCATCAATAACCTCATCATCATCCAGGTACTGCTTCCCGCTGATTGCACCCTTCATTAAGCCAAACAGATTGTGACCGGAAAGCTCGAACTCTGGGCTGCAGTGCGGATGAGGAAGAACAGTCCAATGAAGTAATGAGAGCGCCTCTCAGGTGCGTAGGCTTGTATGAAGGCTTGTGTTGTGATGGAGAAGTTCGTTTATATTCTTGTGGCGACGAACACGTTGAAATCGTTTCTTCGATGTACTGAGGGTAGCACAATGCTCTTGAGAGTTGATCGTTGTACCACGAGGGAGGACCTCAAACAGAATAACCCTTCAGAGTCCCAGTAGACCATTGCCATAACTTTACGGACTTAGGGTGTGGCTTTGAACTTATCCTTCAGAGGCAGTGTGGTGCCACTCCATGGACTACTGTTTTGTTTTCAGTTCGAAGTAATGGTCATGTTTCACCACCTGTGACGATGATCGACAAAAAATGGTTGCGATCAGCCTCGTTATGCAAACGCAGTTCTGCATAGATTGTCCTTCATTGGTCTTCATGGTCTTCTGTTAGGCGACGAGGAACCTAGACTTGGTACACAGTTGTAAGGAGAGATGGGCTGCAACTGTCGTCGCAGGAAAACTGGACAGGAGGAGAAATAATTAGGAGCAAGTGAATCTAACAAGGGAACCTCCCCATCGCACCCCCCTCAGATTTAGTTATAAGTTGGCACAGTGGATAGGCCTTGATAAACTGAACACAGATCAATCGAGAAAACAGGAAGAAGTTGTGTGGAAGTATGAAAAAAATAAGCAAAATATACAAACTGAAAAGTCTATGCATATTATATGCAATATCAAAGACAACCTATGTTCACGAGCGCCGTGGTCCCGTGGTTAGCGTGAGCAGGTGCAATACGAGAGGTCCTTGGTTCAAATCTACCCTCGAGTGAAAATTTTAATTTTTTATTTTCAGATAATTATTATCTGTCCGTCCGATGCGATCACTTTTTTGGGAGTGATTATCACATCCTCAAGAAAACCTAAATCGTGCAAGGTAGAAGAATCTTTTTACCCATTCGCAAAGTGTACAAGTTAGGTGGGTCGACAACATATTCCTGTCATGTGACGCACATGCCGTGACCAGTGTCGTATAGAACATATCAGACGTGTTTTCCTGTGGAGGAATCGGTTGACGTGTGACCTTGCGATCAAACTTTTTCGGTTCCCATTGGATAGGCACGTCCTTTCCTCTACTAATCACACGGTTTAGCGTTGCGGTCGCAAAACACAGACACTAAACTTGTTACAGTGAACAGAGACGTCAATGAACGAACGGACAGATAATAATTGTCTGAAAATAAAAAATTAAAATTTTCACTCGAGGGAAGACTTGATCCAAGGACCTCTTCTACTGCAGTTGCTCACGCTAACCACGGGACCACGGCGCTCATGAACGCATATTCTCCTTGATGTCACCTATCTTGGCATGGACTACTCAGTTTGTATATTTTGCTTATTTTTTTTCATACTTCCACATAACTTCTTCCTGTTTTCTCGATTGATCTGTGTTCAGTTTTTCAAGGCCTATCCACTGTGCCAACTTATAACTAAATCTGAGGGGGGTGCGATGGGGAGGTTCCCTTGTAAGTAAATCGAAGATTCACCTGTATTTCTCATTACAAATAATCAGCGAAAACTGAGTCCAGCTATTGTAACACGAACATCTGAGTTGGAGCAGCGGCTAGGCGCCTTCTGCATAGCGTCACTTGAAGCCGCGGGTCCGAGGCCGAGGGGGCCAGTCGTTGTATTGCGCCGGCAGAGGGCGCTCGAAGTACAGAGCTGAGCCTAGAGGACACGCAACACTGAGTGCGCCAGATCAGCGTCCCACGAAGAAAATGAAGTTCTGTTGCTATGACTCCCATGGGGTGTTACCGAAAACCACACACCTCTGAATACTGCAACTGGTGGATGAGTGAGTCAGTACTACCACTAGAGATGTGTGGTTAATGAGTGTGTCAGTATTACCACCAGAGATGTCCAGTTGTGCAGCGAGGTGTCTGATTGTAATCCGTCAGCCACTGGAATGAGGCTGTCCACACGTTCGGAGTCACAGCTGTGTGCCACCTTGTTGCGATGATGACAGACGTGTTTCCCAACGACTCACTGTGCTTTGTTCACTGCCAGGTATCTATAGACATTCAGCAGAGGCCTACGAATATCTGGGTTGCTGTGGTTTTCCGCCAAAAGAGACTCAGTCACAGCTCTCTGCTTGGATCGCTCCTCCGTTCCATACGCCATTTTGAAGACTACTTATAGCGCTGTCACCTATCGGAAATTTATGAAACAGTAACGGGCAGACATGGTAATATTCCACAATATCGCACGACAAATTATGCATTTTTTCAACCGAAACTAACCGAGAAACAAATATGTGTAGTATTACTTACTGAACGCCCTTCTATTTACGCCATGTTGTATACCCCTTCTTCTGGAGTAAACATCTGTTCGAAGTACTTACACCCATTACAAATTGAAGACGCCTGTTAAGTGCCTCAGATGATGAATGATTGGCCTATGCTTCCTAATGAAGGATTGCAGCAGTATCATGTAGCCTAATGCACATTCAACACCACCAGTTTCATTAATTCATTCATGTTAACGGTTACTGAGCTCAGCAACTGAGAACTGAATTACTTGAACAATTTTTCAGTGTAAAGACCGTGCTAAAATACAGAGCAATCAGAAACAGCCCAATATGAGTCCGATGCGACAGCCCACTTGGTGATCAAATTTCTGGCAAGTGTATAACACCCCGAAAGAGGGATATGTAAGTGGTCCTTTCACAATGAATGTGTTGAGCCGAGCTCCACTGTAGAGCTTGTTGCCTCCATCTGCTGTACTCTTTGGCCAGTTGCTCCCTTTGCCTTATATTAATCGTACTCATACCGTAAATCGCAGGTCTTTCGGCAGGTACTCTCACTAAACAGTGTGCGTCGTGAAGCATGGGAGTGGTCCATACAAATAAGCGGCCTACGCCCGTAGCCGACGTTCCTTGAGGCATTTCGTAAACACCGCAAATGAATTTTTGTAGTCACTGCAAAGTGTTTTTGTCCCATACTCTTGTGCAAAGTGTTGGCTACTTTGACAGATCCTACGTCTATCTTATTACACCACTGGCCTTTAAAGTTGCTACTCCAAGAAGAAATGCAGATGATAAAAGGGTATTCATTGGACAAATATATTATACTAGAACTGACATGTGATTACAATTTCAGACAATTCGGGTGCATAGATCCTGAGAAATCATTACCCAGAAAAACCACCTCTGACCGTAATAACGGCCTTGATACGGCTGGGAATTGAGTCAAACAGAGCTTGGATGGCTTGTACAGGCACAGCTGCCCATGTAGCTTCAACACGATACCACAGTTCGTCAAGAGTAGGGACTGGCGTATTGTGACGAGCCAGTTGCTCGGCCACTATTGACCAGAAGTTTTCAATTGCTGAGGGATCTGGAGAACGTGCTGGCCAGGGATGCAGTCGAACATTTTCTGTATCCAGAAAGGCCCGTACAGGACCTGCAACATGCGGTGGTGCATTATCCTGCTGAAATGTAGGGTTTCGCAGGGATCGAATGAAGGGTAGAGCCACGGGTCGTAACACATCTGAAATGTAAGGTACGCTGTTCAAAGTGCCATCAATGCGAACAAGAGCTGACAGAGACATGTAACCAATGGCACCCCACAACGTCAGGCCGGGTGATACGCCACTATGGCAATGACGAATACACGCTTCCAATGTGCGTTCACCGCGATGTCGCCAAACTCGGATGCGACCATCATGATGCTGTAAACAGAACCTGGTTTGCCATTCGTGTACCCAGATTCGTCGTTGAGCACACCATCGCTGGCTCTCCTGCCTGAGATGCAGCGTCAAGGGTAACCGCAGCCACGGTCTCGTAGCTGATACTCCATGCTGCTGCAAACGTCGTCGAATTGTTCGTGCAGATGGTTGTTGTCTTGCAAACGTCCCCATCTGTTGACACAGGGATCGAGACGTGGCTGCACGATCCGTTACAGCCATGCGGATAAGGTGCCTGTCATCTCGACTGCTAGTAATACGAGGCCGTTGGGATCCAGCACGGCGTTCCGTATTACCCTCCTGAAGCCACCGACTCCATGTGCTGCTAACAGTCATTGGATCTCGACCAACGCGAGCAGCTATGTCGCGATACGATAAGCCGTAATCGCGATAGGCTGCAATCCGACTTTTATCGAAGTCGGAAACGTGATGGTATGCATTCCTTCTACTTACATGAGGCATGACAACAACGTTTCACCAGGCAACGCCGGTCAACTGCTGTTTGTGTATGAGAAATCGTTTGGAAACTTTCCTCATGTCAGCACGTTGTAGGTGTCGCCACCGGCGCCAACCTTGTGTGAGTGCTCTGAGAAGCTAATCATTTGCATATCACAGCGTCTTCTTCCTGTCGGTTAGATTTCACGTCTGTAGCACGTCATCTGCGTGGTGTAGCGATTTTAATGGCCAGTAGTGTGATTGCCGCGCAGGGTAGCCGCGCTGTCTTGGGCGGCTCGACTTGTTTCGCGGGGCTCGACCCGTCGGAGGTTGAGTTCTCCCTCTGGCTTGGGTGTGTGTGTTGTCCTTAGCGTAAGTTAGATTGAGTAGTGTGGAAGCCTATGGACGGATGACCTCAGCAGTTTGGTCCTGTGGGAACTTACCACCAACACCATCTCTTATTATCCAGAGAATCTTCTGACAGTAGCGATCCGCGGTAGCAGACGTTGTACATTTCAAGAGGCAGATATAGAATCTTATAGCAGGCAAATCTGTGTGTCCTTGCGCAATAATAACAGTCTTCTTAACACTCGCAGACGTAGACGAGAGCTCGCACGCAGTGGCAAACTTATTCTCAATTCTTTGAAGGCCGTCTCGAGAAGGTGCTACCAATGTTGCACCGTTAGCGAACAGGACTTGCTTCAGCGTAGCCACAGACGCTCCAGATCGGCAAATGAGAGAGAGTTTTTAAGTTTTACACCCCTCGCGTACGACAGTGCGAGAGCGACGTAGAAGCACGGTGGGAGGCGACTTCGGCTCGGCGCTGAGCAGGTGTCGCGTAGCGGCGCTTCTCTTCCGCGCCCGCACGGAGGCCTCGTGTCCCGTCTCAACGATCGATGCAGGTGGAGGAGCTAGAGCGGCGCTTGCAGCCGTGGCACTCGGGAAAACCGCGGCGGCAACGCGTCCTCTAGCAGTGTGTGTGTGGGGGGGGGGGGGGGAGGAGTGGAGGGGAGGGGGGGGCGTTCAGCACACCGCAGCCTACCTCTGCTTCCACCGCACAGCTGGTATCTGGTCCTGCATTGCGGAAATTTTCCTCTCACTTCTCAACAGGTACACATTCAACAGCACCAGTTTCATTAATTCATTCATGTTAACGGTTGCTGAGCTCAGCAACTGAGGACTGAATTACCTGAACAATTTTTCAGCGTAAGGACTGTGCTAAAATACAAAGCAATCAGAAACAGCCCAATAATTTGCAAGTTTCCAGAATGAGATTTTCACTCTGCAGCGGAGTGTGTGCTGATATGAAACTTCCTGACAGATTAGAACTGCATACCGGACCGAGACTCGAACTCAGGACCTTTGCCTTTCGCGAGCAAGTGCTCTACCAACTGAGCTACCCAAGCACGACTCACGCCGCGTCCTCACAGTTTTACTTCTGCCAGTACCTCGTCTCCTACTTTTCAAACTTTACACAAGCAAAGGTCCCGAGTTCCAGTCTCGGTCCGGCACACAGTTTTAATCTCTCAGGAAGTTTAATATCAGTGCACACTCCGCTGCAGAGTGAAAGTCTCATTCTGGAAACATCCCCCAGGCTGTGGCTAAGCCATGTCTTCGCAATATCCTTTCTTTCAGGAGTACTAGTTCTGCAAGGTTCGCAGGAGAGTTTCTGTAAAGTTTGGAAAGTAGGAGACGAGGTACTGACAGAAGTAAAGCTGTGAGGACGGAGCGTGAGTCGTGCTTGGGTAGCTCAGTTGGTAGAGCACTTGCCCGCGAAAGGCAAAGATCTCGAGTTCGAGTCTCGTTCCAGCACAAACTTTTAATCTGTCAGGAAGTTTCATTTGCAAGTTTGTTGACTTTAAAAAGGCGAATGACTCACTTGGCCGACAAGCATTTTTTGATATCCTTGAAGAACAAGGGCTAGATCCAAAAACTATTAACCTCATCAAAGAAACATTGATCGATACTATCTCCAAGGAGATGGCTTCAAATGGCTTTGAGCACTATGGGACTTAACTATCCAAGGAGAAATTCATGGGTGAAACATCCGAGCCCTTCCTGATCAAAATTGGCGTCCTACAAGGGTATGGTCTGTCTCCTCTCCTATTCAACGCTGTGCTGGACAAGGACATCCGCGAAGGGAAAAGGAATTGAAGAATAAAAACTTCTGGAAACCCATACAGATGGGGCGAGTCAAGGATGATACAAGAATTTCATGTTTAGCTTTTGCTGAATGCTTAGCCTTACTAGCGGATAATGAGGTAACGGGTATTGAACAGGTTGAAACCCTTAAATAACGTGCAAAGAAAGTTCGTCTGTAAATATCTTTCCTAAAGTCTGGGTTCATCGCCACAAAACTGACACCCAAAACTTGACTACAAAATACTGTCATATCAATAGAGTCCCATGTTTTACATACTTACAAGTCCTTGAACCTACGGGGCGAGAGAAAATAGCACAAAACATTCCCCTCCAAAAAGTAAAGAGAGTTTATAGAAGAATCGACGAGGTGTACAATAAAAAATTCTTGTCCACAAACACAAAAAAATTAGACACTGTAATACAGTATTAAAACCTGAAGCCCTGTATGCCAGTGAAACCCTGACAGCGCACATGAACAGGTGACCTAGAAAACTTTTTAAAGGAAGAATGTAAAATCATCAAAAAGATACTAGGGCCAAAGGAAACAGAAGAGGGCTATAAATTATACGCGTCAAACAACTGAGAAATTGCCCAACCTTACAGCAGACATTAGAAAAAGGCGATTAAAATTTTATAGGCATATCTATAGGCTTCCCAAAACAAGACTTACGCACAACATTCTTAAATGCATAGAAGGACTTAAAACTATACCTTGGATACAAGAGGTCAAGAAGAACCTACAAAAAGATCAGATAAATTATTCAGATATTTTGGTCAGAAAGGGATTTAAGCAGAAAGTTGACAGATGGGAGCTCTGTAGATAGCAGGAACAAATTAGATGGAGGAAAGGAAGAGAGTCCATGCGTTGGTCGAAGTCGTAAGACTGTTAGCAAAATCTGGAATCGGTGGGTTCAGGAGGGTAATACGGAACGCCGTGCTGGATCCCAACGGCCTCGTATCACTTGCAGTCGAGATGACAGGCGTCTTATCAGCATGGCTGTAACGGATAGTGCAGCCGCGTCTCAATCCCTGTGTCAACAGATGGGGACGTTTGCAAGACAACAACCATCTGCACGAACAGTTCGAAGACGTTTCAGCAGCATGGACTATCAGCTCGGAGACCATGGCTGCGGTTACCCTTGACGCTGCATCACAGACAGGAGCGCCTATAATGGTGTACTCAACGACGAACCTGGGTGCACGAATGGCAAAACGTCATTTTTTCGGATGAGTCCAGGTTCTGTTGACAGAATCATGATGGTCGCAACCGTGTTTGGCGACATCGCGGTGAACGCACATTGGAAATGTGTATTCGTCATCGCCATACTGGCGTAGCACCCAGCGTGATGGTATGGGGTGCCATTGGTTACACGTCTAGGTCACCTCCTGTTCGCATTGACGGCACTTTGAACAATGGACGTTACATTTCAGATATGTTACGACCCGTGGCTCTACCCTTCATTCGATCCCTGCGAAACCCTACATTTCAGCAGGGTAATGCACGACCGCATGTTACAGGTCCTGTTCGGGCCTTTCTGGATACAGAAAATATTCGACTGCTGCCCTGGCCAGCACATTCTCCAGACCTCTCACCAATTGAAAACGTCTGGTCGGTGGTGGCCGAGCAACTGGCTCGTCGCAATACGCCAGTCACTACTCTTGATGAACTGTGGTATCGTGTTGAAGCTGCATGAGTAGCTGTACCTGTACGCGCCATCCAAGCTCTGTTTGATTCAATGCCCAGGCTTATCAAGATCGTTACTACGGCCAGAGGTGGTTGTTCTGGGTTCTGATTTCTCGGGATCTATGCACCCAAATTGCGTGAAAATGTAATCACATGTCAATTCTAGTATAATATATTTGTCCAATGAATACCCGTTTGTCATCTACATTTCTTCTTGGTGTAGCAGTTTTAATGGCCAGTAGTGTATCTTGCTAATGCTGTGGCATTAGCGGCAGCTGGCTCTCACCACTATACTTCAGGCCTCATCATTATGCAACCGTAAGGCTCTCAGCCAAGGACCTTACACAATGTAATATTTGATCCGGACGCTCTCAGTCGTCTGAAGATATAATCTGGGACGTGCCATTTCACTAGACACGTGCTACAAGCGAAAGCTTTAACAGAGTCGTGGGCACTCGACAGAGATGTAGGAATTCGTTACTTGAAATGGCGGCCCTCTATTCCTGACGGCTAGACTGTAACGAGGGTACGTGCGCCGTCAACTTCATCACGCTGTGTGCACAGTGGCGCAGACGTACGGACCGACTGCTGGTATTAAACCCGGTGGCCCGGATTACGCCACTGCACTGCACTGCGCGAAACCACTCGCAGCAACTACTGACAGAGATGTGTCAATTAACGTCGAGCGCCAGTAACCGGCGTGAGCGTAGACACGTATCTGCGCTACCGCGGACAACTATTTATGCAGTGCGGCGGCGCTGCCTTGACGCCTCATTGTGGCGGATAGCCGTAATGAGCGCTGCTCCAGAACAATGGCCACCACCGGCCGCCTAATAACAAGTCGGCAGTGGGAGCGCTTTTGTGAGGGGCGCCAGATTACAGGGCCAGGCGACGGCTGCGTCGTCAAGGCCCAGGAGGGCGCGCGCTGAGGGCCTCTGCAGACACCGGTGATCAGGACTCTGGGAGGCAGGCCGCCGGATATCTGCTCCTCTTTGTCACTGCGTCCACCGTGGGCGATCGCGGCGAGCTTCAGAATCAAAGCAAAATTCAAACAATGAAACTCGGTAGAATCGCACAGCTTCTTTCTTTCGTAATTTCCTTCGGCACTGACGAGGCTATTGTCATGCTGCGAACAGGATTTCGTATCCAACTGATTCTTTCTGTATTTTCATGATTACTGGCTTTGAAGCAGTCAGATTATTATTCCACCTCTGTACCAAAAAACTATCGTTTCCGTTGGTACGCTACTGGCCATTAAAATTGCTACACCAAGGAGAAATGCAGATGATAAACGGGTATTCATTGGACAAATATATTATACTAGAACTGACATGTGATTACATATTCACGCAATTTGGGTGCATAGATCCTGAGAAACCAGTACCCAGAAGAACGATCTCTGGCCGTAATAACGGCCTTGATAGCCTGGGCATTGAGTCAAACAGAGCTTGGATGGCGTGTACAGGTACAGCTGCCCATGCAGCTTCAACACGATACCACAGTTCATCAAGAGTAGTGACAGTCGTATTGTGATGAGCCAGTTGCTCGGCCACCACTGACCACACGTTTTCAATTGGTGGGAGATCTGGAGAATGTGCTGGCCAGGGCAGCAATCGAACATTTCCTGTATCAAGAAAGGCCCGTACATCACCTGCAACATGCGGTCTTGTATTATCCTGCTGAAATGTAGGGTTTCGCAGGGATCGAATGAAGGGTAGAGCCACGGGTCGTGACCCATCTGGAATGTAACGTCCACTGTTCAAAGTGCCGTCAATGCGAACAAGAGGTGACCGAGACGTGTAACCAATGGCACCCCATACCATCACGCGCGGTGATTTGCGAGTATGGCGATGACGAATACACGCTTACAATGTGCGTTCACCGCGATGTCACCAAACACGGATGCGACCATCATGATAGTGTAAACAGAACCTGGATTCATCCGAAAAAATGACGTTTTTCCATTCGTGCACCCAGGTTCGTCGTTACGTACACCATCGCAGGCGCTCCTGTAACCGCAACCATGGTCTCCGAGCTGATAGTCCATGCTGCCGCATACGTCGTCGAACTTTTCGTGTAGATGGTTGTTGTCTTGCAGACGTCCCCATCTGTTGACTCAGGGGTCGACACGTGACTGCACGATCCGTTACAGCCATGCGGATAAGATGCCAGTCATCTCGAATGCTAGTGATATGAGGTGTTTGAGATCCAGCACGGAGTTCCTTATTACCCTCCTGAACCCACCGATTCCATATTCTGCTAACAGTCATTGGATCTCGACCAAGGCGAGCAGCAATGTCGCGATACGATAAACCGCAATCGCGATAGGCTACAATCCGACCTTTATCAAAGTCGTAAACGTGATGGTGCGCATTTCTCCTCCTTACACGAGGCATCACAACAACGTTTTACCGAGCGAGGTGGCGCAGTGGTTACACACTGGACTCGCATTCGGAAGGACGACGGTTCAATCCCGCGTCCGGCCATCCTGAATTAGGTTTTCCGTGATTTCCCTAAATCACTCCAGGCAAATGCCGGGATGGTTCCTCTGAAAGGGCACGGCCGACTTCCTTCCCCATCCTTCCCTAATCCGATGAGACCGATGACCACGCTGTCTGGTCTCCTTCCCCAAACCAACCAACCAACCAACAACGTTTCACCAGGCACCGCGGTCAACTGCTGTTTGTGTATGAGAAATCGGTTGGAAACTTTCCTCATGTCAGCACGTTGTAGGTGTCGCTACCGCCGCCAACCTTGTGTGAATGGTCTGAAAAGCTAATCATTTGCATATCGCAACATCTTCTTCCTGTCGGTTAAATTTCGCGTCTGTAGCACGTCATCTTCGTGGTGTAGCAATTTTAATGGCCAGTAGTGTATATTAGTTTTTGAATATTCCTCTGTTTCAGAATGTAAAGAAAAAAAAGACTATACGCAACTAAACTATCCATCGTCTTATCTTAGAATTGGGCAACGGGATTACGCAACAACTTCATTTACGTGTCATCTACATTTGGATGAGTACTCTGCAAATTAACGCTTAAGTGCCTGCCAGAAAGTTTTTCGTACAGCCTTCAGAGTATTTCTCTACGGTTCCACTCACTAACAGTGCGTGGGAAAAACGAACACTGAAATCTTTCTGTACGAACTCTGATTTCTCTTATATTATTATGATGATCATTTCTCCACATGTAGAATGGCGCCAGTAAAATACTTTCACGTTCAGAGGAGAAGGTCTCACCACAACCAAAACTGCCTTTGTTTAAATGACTGCCACCAAAAAATGTTCAACTATGTGTGAAATCTTAAGGGACTTAACTGCTAAGGTCATCAGTCTCTAAGCTTACACTACTTAACCTAAACTATCCTAAGGACAAACACACACACCCATCCCCGAGGGAGGACTCGAACCTCCCCCGGGACCAGCCGCACTGCAGCGCCCCAGACCACTCGGCTAATCCCGCGCGGCAACTGCCACCCAAACTTGCTTATTATATCGGTGACAATCGCTTTCCTACTCGTGATAATAGAAAACGAGCTTCTCTTCTTTGGACTTTTTCGTTACCCTCTGTCAGTCCTATATGGCAAGGATACCACACCGCGCAACAATAGTCTAACAGGGGACGGACAAGCGTAGTGGGAACTCTCTTTTATAGACCTGTTGCTTCTTGTAAGTATTCTGGGAATGAAACGCAATCTCTGGTTTGCCTCCCCACCCTCCCCTGTCTACGTGATCATTCCAACTAAATTTTTCGTAGTAGCCTTTTAATTTTTTGTGACTATCATACTCATGTGGATGACCTCACATTTTTCCTTATACTGAGACAACTGCCACTTTTCGCACCATACAAGTATTTCGTCTAAATGATTTTGCAATTCAACTTCTCTTCTCCGTTGTTTCCTATTTTCCCACTGTTTTCTCTTCTTCTCAAAACATTTTCTTAATATCTTCCATCTACACTTTACTTTTCTTTTTTTTAGCTGAAAGCCTTCTGGACTTAGTATTTCATTCATGGAATAGACTAACAATTATTTAAGTGATAACTGGAAGAACAGCCATCTTTTATTGTAATTTAACAAAAACAACCAGCCTAGATCAAGGAAGCTCTTTGTAGCTCCTGGCATCCCTGAGAGAGCTAGCACTTGATATACGCCTCTAAGCATGTGATACGGCTCAGTGCATCGACCCACGGGCCATCAGTGAATATATACAAGTTTCATTTATATTTTGTAACTGTGATATTTGTTTAATGCCGTATAAGATGAACAGCTGTACTATTTTTGCTTTCTTCATTTCAGAGCTACATACTGGTCTAAAAATGTTGTTTCTATGAGAAACCGGTTATCAGAAAAACAAACATAATATGAAATCTGGACAAGCTGTTTTGTTAAGAAAGATTAGTTCTTATATTCCCTATTCAATTATTTTCTTTCTCTTTTGCCCGTCTTGTTATTTTTGGAATTCATACCACTGTTGATTTCTTTTTATTCAGAAATGTGCAAGTATTTACAATGTTAGCCTGTTCTGGTTCACTCGATAGAAGTATCAAAAGAGATTTACCTTCGTTTTGTTATTACTCTTGATAATTTCTATACTTTTAGATAGATTTTCTCACTAGTCTCCATTTTACAACTCTCTGTTGTTAGTGTCATTGCCGTATTTTTGTAATAACCCCACTTTCAAGCGTCTGCATTCAGTGCACCTTAAAGTGTACAGTTAATCTTTCTTCCAGCTCGTATTAGGCACGAAGTAAATATAATAACAGACAGAAAACGGAAACGCTACACCACAGTCATAAGACCGGAATGTTTCCGTGCTTGTAAACATTCACCTTACACTATATATTTATCTTTCTCTCATTTCATTTAACCCTTTTGATTTCAGTTTCCAGATTTTATAGCTTCCCTGCAATATTAGGACTTCTGACATCCCACGCTCCGAGCTATGACACGTTACCGGGCCTTTAATTATTCTATCTTATTCATAACGTATCATACTCCGTTTACACGATTTTCTGTTTCTGTTGATTTCACCCTATATTCGTCGTACGAAATAGGGATATTTCTCTCTTTTTTCATTTCATTAAACTCCCACCACACCTTGAATGAGCCTTTGCATTTCGCTTTTCAGATTTTCTATCTTCGCTTCAGTATTCGGACTTCTGACATTCCATGCTCTGACGTGTATTTCGCTCCTGGAGATCCGAATCCTGGACTAGTCTGGAATCTTTTGTCACTGGAGAGACCTCATTACCTTTTTTTGACTTACAGGCTACACGGCCTGGGGATGGTTGCAACTGCCTTCTGCATCTTCATGTCGCTGATCTCTCCTGATTCTTGCGCCTTTTACAGACAGTTTGCCATCCCAGAGGCAACCGGGTGCTCCAAACATGTGCCCTCTCCTTCGCCTTCTTTGACGACGCCGTTCGCAGAACCACAAAGACTACTTACGCCGGAAGGCTTTGGCTGCCACAGCTAGTAGTTTTTATTGAAAATTCGAGCAGCGGCTACGTTCACACCCGAGATTTAAGACGCCTTTGATTCCTATTCGAAGAGGCTACTGCTAACCCACTGTTTGCTTGTAGCTAGTATTTATTTAATGTTATTTTATCTATTGATTTATTTATCGTGTAAGTTTAGGACCTTGAGACCGTTACTTCGGCCTAACAAGGTACATATCAGCAAGAAAACATACTAATAACCAATTACCTGTATAAAACACCTAAACACGATGAGTAAATGCCTTAAAAGGTATTGAATTGGAAAAACACACAACAGTTTTTGCTGACTAGAAAAAATTTAAAACTCCACTACGTCGTACATTAACCTTGCTCGATTAGAGCCAAATATACATAAACACAAATTTACGTAAGTTACAGCTTTCAGATGAACAGGAATTCGTTATGCAATTGATTATTTGTTACCACGAGGCAAAAGGAATTTTTCTTTGAGTACCTTTTACACGTGAGTTTAGTAATATTAGTTATGGCAGGCGAGAGAATGGATGAGGTCTTAGTGCCTTGCATTTTAAACACTACAGTCATTGGTGCCTTAGACTTTCACAGACATGAAAGAGGCTAACAGTCGAATAAACCGGGAGGTAAGCTGGCAGGGGAAAGAAGCAATCCGAACCACAGATTTACTCTGACTTCCCCCTTTTCGTCCTCAAAAGGGGACAAGCGGGCCACCCTTTCTAATATTACCACCTTCCCACGGGTGGGCAGACGAGAATGAATGGCGGGAAACCCCCCAAAAAATACGGCTGGTATAATTAACAAGAATAAGAAAATTGAATTAAATTAAACTTCATAAAATCTGTTAACAATCAGTACTCAACTTCTGGTGTGTTACGACTCCCAGGACTGAACCAATGCAGCACCTCCAAATGCTCTGCCGAGCCATCCGCTGCCAGCCGTTTCAACGGACGCAGGAAGGCGTGCCGATTTTCAGAACCTCCTCGTCGGTCGAAAGCATACGGCGGAACTGCAGATTTGGCCCCTTGCGGACCCACGCTCAGGAAGATTCCTTTCGCGACGAGCAGTTAACGCCCCATACCACGGAGCCGCTGCTCGTGTCGCTTACGCTGATGCCGCGGTCTGCGTGCTGTCCCCCTAGCACCGGTAGTGAAGTTGCTTCTTGATACCCCGACTACCAACTCACCACGCGAGCCCATACAGCTTCTTAAACCCACGCGAACAGCCCACTTTTCCCCTTTCCCGCTAGAGGGAGACACCGAAGCCTTCAATTGCGACAACGGCGCGGCCGCCAGAAAACGGAGGGCGACTGCTTCACGCTACGCGCTGCGGCGCGCTTTTCAAAGCTAGCTTTACTACGGCTCATAGGGTTTGCTGGGTAGTCCGACATCCACAATCGCTGTGTACACAGTCACAGAAGAAGACGCGTGCCAGGCTATCTGCGGTGGAGGGCAGTGGGAAGAATAGAAGCAGGACAGTCGCAAACTGATGTGGCCCGATGGCTTAACGTGAACCGTTATGTAGTTTTTCAAATGTGGCCGAAGACCAGGAAGGGGCCGACCACGTGTAACATCAGAAACAGAGAACCGTACCGCCTTAAAATTTCACGGCAACTGGCATCTGACCTCGCAGCATCCAGTGGACGTGTTGTATCGATGCAAAAGGCTTACAGAAGGCTTCGACAGAGTGGCCTTTATTGACATCTGGCACGTCTTCACAGAAGGGAACATCTACAGTGGAGCCTTCAACATACCACCACATCACTGTTCTTTTAAACAGATGAGACCCGATTTGTTCTGGACAGTGAGTGTCGATCCATTCTCATCTGGAGGGAACGTGGAAAACGATTGCGGGTCCCAACCATTGTGGAAAGGGACTGATATCGAGGCTCATCCCTAATGGTGTGGGCAGGGATTATGA
Organism: Schistocerca americana; assembly: GCF_021461395.2. Classification (NCBI taxonomy): domain Eukaryota; kingdom Metazoa; phylum Arthropoda; class Insecta; order Orthoptera; family Acrididae; genus Schistocerca; species Schistocerca americana. The sequence goes on along the minus strand of NC_060122.1, from coordinate 107,585,438 downwards.
AACTGTACGGTTAAACAGGCAAGGTTTACCTGCTGTCAGGTACGAGGGTCACTCCAAAATAAATGCACACTATTTTTTTAAAAAAATCAACACGTTTGAAAGTTTTACAGTGTGTAGATACAACCTTTAGGAAAAAATTTTCATCTCCCCACAGAATTTCCATCCCTCTCAACTGCCTTACGCCACCTTGGAACCAGCGCCTGTATACCTGCATGGTAAAATTCGGGACAAACCTGTTGGAGTCACTGTTTGGCAGCGTGCACAAGGGAATCATGATCTCCAAACCTTGTTCCGCGAAGAGAGTCTTTCAGTTTCCACCGGCCGAAGTGGCCGTGCGGTTCTAGGCGCTGCAGCCTGGAACCGCGAGACCGCTGCGTCGCAGGTTCGAATCCTGCGTCGGGCATGGATGTGTGTGATGTCCTTAGGTTAGTTAGGTTTAAGTAGTTCTAAGTTCTAGGGGACTAATGACCTCAGAAGTTGAGTCCCATAGTGCTCAGAGCCATTTTCTTTCAGTTTTCCAAACAGATGAGTCACATGGAGCCAGGTACGGACTCTAAGGCGGGTGTTTCAGTGTTGTCCATTCGAGTTTTGTGATCGCTTCCATGGTTTTTTATCTGACATGTGGCCGTGCATTGTCGTGCAACAGCAAAACAGCCCACTTTTGCCGATGTGATCGAACACGGCTCAGTCGAGCTTCAAGTTTCTTCAGTGTCGTCACATTTGCATCAGAATTTATAGTGGTTCCACTTGGCATGATGTCCACACGCAAGAGTCGTTCGGAATCGAAAAACACCGTAGCCATAACTTTTCCAGCAGAAGGTGTGGTTTTGATTTTTTTTTCTTGGGTGAATTTGCATGATGCCACTCCATTGATTGCCTCTTCGTCTCTGGTGAAGAATGATGGAGCCACTTGTCACAATTCTCCCAAGAAATTCATCTCCACCATTCTCGTACTGTTCCAAGAGTTCGCTGCATACCGTTTTTCTTGTTTCTTTGTGGGCCACTGTCAACATCCTGGGAACCCACCCGGCACAAACGTTTTTTAACGCCAACACTTTCAGTATTCTGCAAACACTTCCTTCCCCTATCCCAACGTAGCGTGACAATTCCTTCACTGTGATGCGTCTGTCAGGAGTCACCAATTCGTTAACTCTCTGCACATTGTCTGGAGTGTGTGCAGTACGAGGCCTGCCGCTGCGAAGACAATCCTCAATATTGCCGTGCCCGCTTTCATCACGTAACCTGCTTGCCCACCGACTAACTGTACTGTGATCGACAGCAGCATCTCCATACACCTTTTTCAACCTCTTGTGGATGTTTCCCATTGTCTCGTTTCCACACCACAGGAATCCTATGACAGCACGTTGCTTCTGGCGAACGCCAAGTGTAGCAGCCATCTTGAAGGCATGCTGTGACGACGCCACTCACGGGAACAGGTTGAACTAAGTTTGAAAACAAGCGTGAAGGATGTATCTACATACTGTAAAACTTTCAAGCATGCAGAATGGAAACTGTATTTTTTTAAAATAGTGTGCATTTCTTTTGGAGTGACCCTCGTATCCTGACGAGATCTTGTGACCTCAAGTGGTGTTGTTGCGACGTGCTTTGGGCCCAGAATTCGTATTGCTGGATGATAATGCTCGACCCCGTAGAACACGATTGGTTGATGTTTTCTTGTAAACGGAAGATATTCCATGCATGGCGAGGCATGCTCGTTCTCCCGATTTGAACCCCACGGAGTACAAGTGGGGTGCACTAGGGACGCGGGTTGCATCACGTCGGCATCCACCAACCACCCGCGAAGACTTGGAAGCAGCGCGGCGGGAATAATGGGCGTTATTGCCTCAACATGAAACTGATGACATCATTCACAGTATCCCCCGCCGTTTGTCAGGCCTGTATTGTTACCAGAGGTCGTCACACACGACTTTACCAATTGTTGAATGTGTGTGTAAATCCGTTAAGTTGAAGAAAAAGGAAGAATATTTTTGTCTACCGTTATGCATCTTGCAGTTGTTTACGTTCTGTATTCCTTATATTGCTTCTACTTTACTATCACCTGATTATACTATTTGTGGTAAAATAAACATAATCTTGCAAAAATTCGGATCGTTGCTTCAATTTTGGACACCAGTGTATATTATCGAGAAACTCAGCGATTGGTGGAACGTCACGACCATTGTGTACAAAGGCTTGTTGAAAAACAGCGTTATGTATCTCTGTTTCTTCGAAGTATAGTGCAGCATCCAGTAAAAGTGACTTCTACTGCCATTATGCCGGCCGGGATGGCCGAGCATTTCTAGGCGCTACATTCTGGAACTGCGCGACCGCTACGATCGCAGGTTCGAATCCTGCCTCGGGCATGGATGTGTGTGATGTCCTTAGGTTAGTTAGGTGTAAGTACTTCTAAGTTCTAGGGGACTGATGACCTCAGAAGTGAAGTCCCATAGTGCTCAGAGCCATTTGACTGCCATTATAATGTGTAAATTACATTTTGAAGCCCCGTCGTAGAAAATGCAGAGTTTACACTAGTTCATGAAAAATGGAACAAGAAGACCAGGTATTTGAGGTATATTTAAATTGAATGGACTGGCAGCAATGGAAGCTAGTGTAGGGTTGGGGGAAGAGGAAGCGGGAGTTGGTACACAAGTAATGCTGCGTTTTGGCCACCCCAGGCAGACGATGTGCAGCAGGTGTCACGAAACCTGCTAAGCCCAAAATCCGCCCCTTTCCCACGTTTATTTACTTATATATACGTGTATTTAAGTAGGATCATGTGTGAAATAAATTCACTTTAACATTTAGATTAGAGCGCTTCACGTAGAAATTAAACGCGCTTTTCATGTTACTTCTATTAAAACTCGTGCGTGAGTCGTAACATATTGTGCATTTTCGTATGTTGAGTGTCCCGAGAAAAGTATTTTGTGCTACAAACTTAGTTGTAATCTACATTTATGGTTGATACAATCTCTGCAGCAGTGTCCTTGCACAAATAAATCGTTGGTCCGAAATTCATGTGTATTTGTACGTGAATAAATATATTTTAGTGAATTTTTGGAAGTTACGAGTGTTGTGTTTTGAAATTACTGTAGCACGTATTATAAGTAACATATTGTTTTATCGTAAATTAACGCTATTTTTTGACTTTGTTAGTTGCCATAACCTCAAAAAGTTTCAGAAAATCTGTACGTTTTATCGGTGGCTTTCTGTTGTCTCAATAGGTATTTCATTTTGCGTATTACTTGCTTCAGTTTTCAAAGGCACCTGGTAATATTTTAAGGTTAACCGATTCAGTAATTAAAAGAGAATCAGCAAGTTTGTTTTTGTAATTTTTTTTCGTGTCTGTAAAACATTATCCCAGCCACACTGGAGCCCCACTATAAATGTTGTTCTCGGACGTGGGATGAGTTTGTTGGCGCTCATAAGCAGCCGGAAATCGCCCTGACTATCAAGCGATTTGAAGCTGCTCCGAATGGTTGCGTTATGAGATCTCCTGACAGTCGTGTACCAGAGATAAAAGAGGTACCTCCAGTTCCAACCTCTCCTGTTGACTCCGCCTACTCTACAGGAAGTACAGGTCTATCACTACTGGTACATCCGGGGAGTTTAGGGACCAGGCAGAACTCACGGTGTTATATCCAGCCCCCTAACCGACAAGTTCGAGGTGCATCGAAACTGAGACAGCGACTCACTTTACCTGTTCGGAAACCTTCTTGTCTCCCCTGAAGCGGAGGTAAACACAGAAGGATAGGGGTCTATTGATCGCCGACAGTTCACGTATACAGTGGATATGGCAATCCATAAGAAAAAGGTAGCAGCAGGCGGGAAGAAACACCATGTGTACTGAGAGAGACCCCTTTCAACATGATGAGGTTATTTCATCAGCATCTGTGGCAATAGGGTGAAACCAACTGCAGAATGTGTTGCAGGTTGAAACAAACGTTGCCTATCGTCTGTGTTCCGAGGTCATACTTGGATCATTACAGCGACTGGCAGAGAAGTTTGAGAAGACCAGCCGCTCTCACGGTCTCAACAAAGCAAACTGCTTGCAACATTGTCCTGAGGACTGAGTGTGGTGTCCTCGATCTGTGTCTACTGGACTGAAGGAACTGGTGCCTTTGTAGGTTCTGTCACTAGCCAGGCTGAAACTTTGTGAACTAAAGGGTTGAGAACAGTAGCCCCCTTATGTGGGTCAGGTATATACTACACGTCAGAGGCTGCTACACACGTAGCTGACTCTGTGTGGGATCCACACAACGACTTTTTATTTTATATTTAATTTTTAGATTCTGTGACTGCTAAAACACACACCAAATAAAAATTTTGCATGACCACGGTTCAGAGAGATGCGGAACCTGTACAGAAAATTGGAGTAGAGATCAACATCAATATTATTTCCGCCCTTACTGCTCATGAAAACCACACATGTTGTACCGCCATACAGCGAGACCTTCAGAGATGGTGGTCCAGATTGCTGTTCACACCGGTGCCTCTAATACCCAGTAGCACGTCCTCTTGCACTGATGCATGCCTGTATTCGTCGTGGAATACTCAGTAATTACTAATTAATTATCAGCAATTCCGTACATAGGAACAGATTTAGTTCAATGACTGTGAGGAGGATTTGCTGTTGATAACGCAATAAGGGATCGGTTGGTAGGACATGTTTTGAGGCATCAAGGGATCACAAATTTAGCATTGGAGGGCACCGTGGAGGGTAAAAATCGTAGAGGGAGACCAAGAGATGAATACACTAAGCAGATTCAGAAGGATGTAGGTTGCAGTAGGTACTGGGAGATGAAGAAGCTTGCACAGGATAGAGTAGCATGGAGAGCTGCATCAAACCAGTCTCAGGACTGAAGACCACAACAACAACAACGCAAAATTAAATCGATTTTTTACATTTCATTTTGTATTACCATTTATAATTGCAGCTATGGCAGCAATTCACTTGTTATTCCTTTATCAAACAGAGTTCATCAAGGCACTGTTGGTCCAGATCGTTCCACTTCTCAAAGGCGATTCGCCTTAGAACCCTCAGAGTAGTTGGTGTGTCACGTCGTCCATCAAGAACCCTTTTCAATGTTTCCCAGGCATGTTCGATAGGGTTCATTTCTGGAGAACGTTCTGGACACTCTAGTTGAGCGATGTCGTTATCCTGAAAGAGTAATTCACAAGATGTGCACAATGGGGGCGCTAATCGGCGAATGCCTCGCCAATGTGCTGTCGATATGGTTCCACTGTCAGTCGTAGAGCCGTTACGGTGCCCTCCATGGCCACCAGCGGCGTACGTCGGCCCCACATAGTGCCACCCCAAAACAACAGGGAACCTCAACCTTGCTGCACTCGCTGGACAGTGTGTCTAAGGCGGATTGCCTCCAAACACATCTCCGACGATTGTCTGGTTGAAGACATATGCCACACTCATCGGTGAAGAGAACGTGATGCCAATCCTGAGCGGCCCATTCGGCATGTTGCTGGGCCCATCTGTACCGCGTTGCATAGTGACGTGGTTGCAAAGATGGACCTCACCAAGGACGTCGTGAGTGAAGTTGCGCATCATGCAGCCTATTGCGCTCAGTTTGAGTCGTAACAGGACGTCCTGTGGCTGCACGAAAAGCATTACTCAACATCATGGCCTTGCTGTCAGGCTTCCCCTGAGTCATAATCCGTATGTAGCGGTCATACACTGCAGTGGTAGCCCTTGGGCGGCCTGACCGAGGCATGTCATCGACAGTTCCTGTCTCTCTCAATCTCCTCCATGTCTGAACAACATCGCTTTGGTTCACTCCCAGACTTCTGTAACGATGCTGACGCAATCGAACCGCGGGGTTGACCTTCTAGGCATGGTTGAACTACAGACAACACGAGCCGTGTGCCTCCTTCCTGGTGGAATGACTGGAACTGATGGGCTGTCGGACCCCCTCCGTCTAATACGCGCTGCTCATGCATGGTTGTTTACATCTTTGTGCGTGTTTAGTGACGTCTCTGAACAGTCAAAGGGTCTGTGTCTATGATACAATATTTACAGGCAACGTCTATCTTCAGGAGTTCTGAAAACAGGGGTGATGCAAAACTTTTTTGATGTCTGTATAATATGGATAATGAAGTTTCTGTGTTACATTGAAAGAAATGACGCCCTTAGTCTAGGGAATTAAAATGCTACTGTGTAACTCCTGATGGGTTCGCAACAAAGTGACAGAAGTTTACGCGCTCCTAAAAGGCAGTGGAGCTCACACAATACCAGGTTCGGAATGCTGGTTAAAACATGGTATTGGTAGTAGTGCGATTTTTGGTGAAAATTTAAGTGCATGTCAAAAGCATAGGCTGGTATGGGAAATTGTGTATTTGTCACAGTAGGCAAGAAACATAGAGATAGATATTAATGCTGCACGCTATACTGTTTGGGCAGGACTGAGTATAAAGTGTGGGTATAAAGTTATAGTTGGATCCTACTATCGACAACAGACTCACCCTCTGATGTAACAGAAACTTAAGAGATGTCGTCAGTTCACTAATACAACAGACTCACCCTCTGATGTAACAAAAACTTAAGAGATGTCGTCAGTTCGCTAAAACGATGGTTCCACAATCATACTGTCAGCATTGGAGGAAGCTTTCCTCATTCAACAGTCAGCTGGGAAAATTTGTGCTATTTTGTGGTAGGCGCTGCAAGACGTCTCTGAAAAGAAACTAGTATAGATTGTTTGGAAGTCCACACATGAGGGAATTATACTGTGTCTAAAAGCAACAAACAGGCCTGGCCCATTTTAGGATGTGCGCACTGAAACTTGCATCAGTGACCGTGTGGCAGTTGCAGCAACAATGATTAACGAAGTAAAGAATTCAACTAAGACAAGTGGGATTTATACGTTTAGTATATTAGATAAAGAAGCAATACAGCCATATCGCAACGAGGAACTTCAAAATATTCTGCTATTGGGAGAGAGACTGTAGAAGAACTGTGGCTCAAACCGTGAAGAACAATCGGCCATGCACCTGAACAGTTTGTGATGAGTGGGACCCTCCACGTTACAACCAGTGTAAAGAAACGTCTAAAGATACAGAAACTGCGTATTACGTAGAAAACAAATCATAGGGCTATGGATGAATAGGTAATGAGTAAAACCCGTTTGGCTGTCAAAAGCTAAACGCGTGTAGTCTTCAACGGCAACTGTAGCAGAAGATTATCAAAAGATCTTCCACAAAACCCAACAAAATTCTAATAAAAAGGTTGCGAGCGGTACCAAAGTACTGTGCGGTCACACATGGATGAGACAGGAACAGAAATTGCCGCTACTAATGCAAAATTAAAAATACTGATCTCTGTATTCAAATATTCCTTTAGCAAAGAAATTAATGGAGTATTGCCCATATTTAATTCTCGCACTACTGTAAAAATGAATGATATAGATATTATTGCTAGTCGTGTTGAGAAAACTCTGAAATCGCTAAGATTTTCCTGTGTTTACAAGAAACGAATGTTACATTTGGTCCTCGGATTATAGAAGAGGTCAATCATTTAACCGACTCGTTGAAAAATGTTTACATTACCTGCTACAAATCCGGGAACCTAACGAATGCGATTTACAGAACATTTCTTGAGAATGTTTTAAAATCATACGTCTCTGATAACAAGTTTTGTCTAATATTGAATTCCTGGAGTGGGCAAATTAATACTACAATATATGACACAATGTTTATAGATGGCGAGCGTCAGCCGACGTGCACAGTAAAAGTAATGCAGCCAAACTGCACACCTGTGTGCCAGCCGTGTGATGTCTATTTCTATCGCCAGGTTAAAAACTTTATTTCCAGGCTTCAGAATTGCAGTGTGCTTCTGGAAACCCTGCAGGAATTGCACAACCGCACGGATGCAATAACTATTCAGAGCATAATTCATAACCAACTTTCAGCACCGATTTTTCAGGCAATCATATCGTATGCGTGGTACGCATCAAAATTAATTCCCGAAAAAGACATATTTTGAAATGTAAACCAAGTTTTTTTCCCGCCGACTCTTCGGAAGGAACAGTGTAGCTGTCGAAAGATTGCATTCATTAGATGTTCTTGGTGCCGTGAGTATTTTTGTTTCGAATGTTTATACGACAAGTACCATCCATCTAGTTGTTCCAAGAAAAGTGAGGACACGTTTCAGTGACTGGAAGAGCCACTGTAAAGTGACCTGGAGTAACATTTTAGTTGTTTACTATCCCAAGACGTTTGAGAAATTTATTTGCCTACCTTACTATTATCGTCATTCCTTATTGTTTTACTCACCTTAATAACCCTCCTATCCCTATCAAATGAGATATGGAAAAATACAAACGAAAAGAATAACATCTGCTAGGTTTATTCGAGATTCGAATCCAGGTTCTCCGATTCCAAGACAGTTGAGCTATCAGTGCTGTCGGCGAAAAGCGTTTACCATGTGGGTACAGAAGCGGCAGTTGTAAAAGTTTCTTACCTCGATTTCTGGAAAAGTATGCGTTTCCGGAGCCCATACCTGATTATGAAAAATGCTCTAGTTACAATTATCTATCGATCCTTCCAAGTTTTCTCGTCATAACCTTTAGGTGTGATTTTTTCAAAAACGCGGGGGTGTTGACCCAAAATATCTTAGATTTCTAGGTTGGACATAAGCGACCTGCCAAATTTGAGCCGAATCGGTTGGCCGTGTCTGAGGCCTTCCCCTTGTAAGTCCTGACATGGCGGAGGAGTACTCGCGTTCGATTGGCCGCACGTGACCCAGTGGATGCAGCAAAAGGTCCGCGGCAGGGGCGTCCTTTGCTCTTCTTCTCTCGTGTGCGCGAGGATCCTCTGCGGGCAGGGCTGCAGAGTTCTTGGCTTGCTGCCCTTTAAACATAGAACATGTTATTTATCATCAATTTACATACACATTTTGTTCCTAGATGTGATCTGGGGGACAACTACGTAACAGGTCTTCATGGCTACTGATTTGTAGGTATGAAACAAGATTTCAATCTTGTAAATGGACGAGATGCAATAGATAATTCGTAATAGTTTTGTTTATTATAAATTTATATTTGCTGTTAGAAGAATAACATTTGTTTATCTTCTGCTTGATACGTTTCGGGAAATAATTTCCTTTATCAAATGCGTTTTACGTATATTAAAAACTGTTTAGGTATGATGTTTATTATGTAAGAACTTTGTTTCATAATGTGAACACCCACAATCTGGTAATTATTGATGTACCTTTCTCTGCAGAAATGATAAACTTCTAGATAATTTTTGCTTACAAATTCATTGTTGTCCTCTTATATAGAAGCTCACACAGTATATTATGCATTACACTCTTGGTAGTGCACAAAATGATGTAGGCACATTCCATTCCTTTTTACCACTTTTCTATTAGGTCGCTTTCTTGTGTGTCGGTCTGTCTGTATGTTCGGTACAAATTTTATAATTGATTTTAAACTTACTTTCCGATACGTTAAGAGCTTTAAATTTTAACCATAGTTCATAACTGGATAACGTAGCAATACTGTGGGTTAGGAACCATCTACCAACGCTGTGGGGATCGGATGGGAGTGGAAATTGGGTGACAAAGAAGTACAACGCAGAGCACCACCTCCCCAATTGGAGTTCCTACACTATGGCTATGGTGGGCAGATTACGTCACAGCCCCCAGAGCTGCAGAGTGCGTAAATTACCTATACAACTCATACTATTTCTACCAAACTGGGGACACAAATAGCTTGCAACCCGGAAAAAAACAGATTTTTTTTAGAGAGGGTCTGCGTTTCGTTTTTTTTCTCAGGCATGTTTCGCTCAAATTACAGCATCATCAGCGTTTTTTTTATTACATTTCTATAAAATAGGAAAAAATAGTCTTTACTACATGTACACACATAAATTTAAGTTTTAAGTCAGTATTTACGTATCTGAAAAAGATACAGAATGTGGTAACAAAGAATATACACAAAGTTACCACATTCTGTGAATTTCCTGGATTTTTATGTTATTTAATGCAGTTGTTTTGTTTCATAATTTTTGTCATCTGCAACCATATAGTACTTAATGAGGTACAGCATTTACATGGAAAATTTACACATGGGCATGTTATGCTTAATCCTACCATGACGTAATATTATGCGGAAGACTTTGTGTATGCGTGCATGCATGAGTGTATATATATATATATATATGTGTGTGTGTGTATGGTATCCTTGTGGTGGCTCAAAGGTTAATGCGTGCATGCATGAGTGTATATATATATATATATATATATATATATATATATATATATATATATATATATATATGTGTGTGTGTGTGTTCAAATGGCTCTGAGCACTATGGGACTTAACATCTATGGTCATCAGTCCCCTAGAACTTAGAACTACTTAAACCTAACTAACCTAAGGACATCACACAACACCCAGCCATCACGAGGCAGAGAAAATCCCTGACCCCGCCGGGAATCGAACCCGGGAACCCGGGCGTGGGAAGCGAGAACGCTACCGCACGACCACGAGATGCGGGCTGTGTGTGTGTGTGTGTGTGTGTGTGTGTGTGTGTGTGTGTGTGTATGGTATCCTTGTGGTGGCTCAAAGGTTAATTGTTGAGTCGCTGCATAATCTGAGACAGCCTTGCCATGTGTGTTGTGGCTGTATCGCCACTTTGCTTGTCTCGTTGGGAGGTGCGACAGGTGTGCGAAGTCTACGTCTGAGTCTATTGTGCCGCCTACGGGCGTGCGCCGCGATCCGTCGTCGGCGTACCAACTGTAATGTATTCATGCTTCCTGTGACAGGGAAAGCTTGGAACGTTATTAGAGATTAAAGTGATATTCGAGTAAAATTTTATTGTTAAGGTTTTATTGATTCTAAAGACAGTGACGTATATACTACTTGTTTTTTAAGATTTGTATTGTTCTAAAGATAAGAGACGTTTATGCTTGGACATTGTACGCGTTAATGAAGAGTTCTGATGTTCAGTAAATGGTTTATAAGGATTGCTAAGTAACAAGAGGTGTTCAATAAGATTCCCAGCCCTTCATCTACGACCTGGAGTTGTATTTTATGTTGATATACGTCATTGTTGACCGTGTCGGGTAGTTTACATTAAAAATTTATTTTGATTTAAATAATTACTTTTGAAGAGCGAGCAACATGGTTGCGTAAAACAGAAAAACACTTAGCAGGTACAAAGCTCGTTTTCGGAATAAAAAAAAATTGTGGAAAGTAGGACCGAATAATCTACCAATTAAGGTGGTTCTGCAATGACAAAACTGAGAAAGTTCAGCCCTTGAAGTGGCATTCACGTCACCAGTAACAACTGGGTTCTACATATTTCATTATCTAAAGAAGGCAATTTTACAACATTTTGAAACCAAAGGCAGGCCATAGATGGGTATTTTGCTGGCGTTCCAGAACTCGCATCGGTGATGGAACTGCTTCTTTGGAATGAAGTTGCAGAAAGACGATTGTCATAAAAGCATACTAATTCCTTATGTGGCGTAAGAAGCATACACAGCTGGCCGAGGTGGCCGAGGGGTTCTAGGCGCTGCAGTCTGGGACCGCGCGACTACTCCGGTCGCAGGTCCGTAACCTGCCTCGGGCATGGATGTGTGTGATGTCCTTAGGTTAGTTAGGTTTAAGTAGTTGTAAGTTATAGGGGACTGATGACCTCAGAAGTTAAATGCCATAGTGCTCAGAGCCATTTGAACCATTTTTTGAAGCATACACATTCAGCCAGAGAGGATTCCCATCGTGCTGTCAGATGCTGATACAGCCAAAATATTGCTGATTGACGAATATTTTTATTCAAATACGATATCCTGGATTTTTACTACAACACTTAAAGGATTGACACTAATCTGTACTGTTCTCATGAAAATGTAGAAGTGGAATTCAACACTGCGACATCTATAAAGCCTCATATAGGCTGCAGTTGATTCTACCAGAGAGAGAGGGCGCGCCTTAATAGGTTTGCCGCTACGCCTGGGTGGATTCGCGGTGGGTGTAGTTATGACGGTACTCAAGAGGCAGCCACGGAGATGCAAATCGTCGCCTCGATGCGACATCTGGTATGCAAACTGGCGAGAGTGGGGGTGGCCGCCACTAAAAGCCTCTCAGCTCTCGTGAGAGACAGACTCTTGCTTCGCCTGGATTCCGACGCGTCCCAAATGACGTGCAACCGCTTCCTCGTTCCAGTCTGCCAGCGCCGTCGCCTTAACGTGGCACGTAATCGTTTCTGGCAGTACGTCTGCAGTCCATCACATTCACCCGATGCAAGTACACGCGCATATCATTTAATAATTAGTCAATAAAACGCGGCCTCTCCCTCCGGAGGTTCGAGTACTCCCTCGGGCATGGATGTGTGTATTGTTCTTACACTACTGGCCATTAAAATTGATACACCACGTAGATGACGTGCTACAGACGCTAAATTTAACCGACAGGAAGAAGATGCTGTGATATGCAAATGATTAGCTTTTCAGTGCATTCACACAACGTTAGCGCCGGTAGCGACACCTACAACGTGCTGCATGAGCAAAGTTTCCAACCGATTTCTCATACACAAACAGCAGTTGACCGGCGTTGCCTGGTGAAACGTTGTTTTGATGCCTCGTGGACGGAGAAGAAATGCGTACCATCACGTTTCCGATTTTGATAAAGGTCGGATTGTAGCCTATCGCGATTGCGGTTTATCGTATCCCGACATTGCACCTCGTGTTGGTCGAAATCCAATGACTGTTAGCAGAATATGGAATCGGTGGGTTCAGGAGAGTAATACGGAACTCCGTGCTGGATCGCAAAGGCCTCGTATCACTAGCAGTCGAGATAACAGGTATTTTATCCACATGGCTGTAACGGATCATGCCGCCACATCTCGTTCCCTGAGTCAACAGATGGGGACGTTTGCAAGACAACAACCATCTGCACGAACAATTCGACGACGTTTGCAGCAGCATGGACTATCAGCTCGGAGACCATGACTGCGGTTAACCTCGACGCTGCATCACAGACGGGACTGCCTGCGATGGTGTACTCAACGACGATCCTGGGTGCATGAATGGCAAAAGTGATGGTATGGGGTGCCATTGGCTACACGTCTCGGTCACCTCTTGTTCGCATTAACGGCACTTTGAACAGTGGACGTTACATGTGAGATGTGTTACGACCCGTGGCTCTACCCTTCATTCGATCACTGCGAAACCCTACATTTCAGCAGGATAATACACGAACGCATGTTGCAGGTCCTGTACGGGCCTTTCTTGAAACAAGAAACAGAAAATGTTCGACTACTGCCCTGGCCAGCACATTCTCCAGATCTCTCACCAACTGAAAACGTCTGGTCAATGGTGGCCGAGCAACTGGCTCGTCACTATAAGCCAGTCACTATTATTGATGAACTGTGGTATCGTGTTGAAACTGCATGGGCAGCTGTACCTGTACACGGCACCCAAGCTATGTTTGACTCAATGCCCAGGCGTATCAAGGCTGTTATTACGGCCAGAGGTGGTTGTTGTGGGTACTGATTTCCCAGGATCTATGCACCCCAGTTGCGTGAAAATGTAATCACATGTCAGTTATAGTACAATATATTTGTCCAATGAATACCCGTTTATAATCTGCATTTCTTCTTGGTGTAGCAATTTTAATGGCCAGTAGCGTAGTATAAGTTAGTTTAAGTTAAAGTAATGTGGAAGTCTCGAGACCGATGACTTCAGCAGTTTGGTCCCTTAAGAATTCACACACATTTGAACATTAGAATTTTAATAAAAATGGATTTTAAACTACTATACTGGAAAGAATTTTTGTAATATAGAGGGCGTTATTCACACTACATGACGCAAACTGAGGCTGGTGTACTTGCTGTAAACAACAGCTTCACTTTCCTTCTGCCTGTAGGTCATTTAAGTCCTATGGTGACATCTACTGCTGGGAGTAGGATTATTACTCAATGTTGACTAAAATGGACCACTTCTTGGATAACGTAACGCTTTACTTCTTGTTTTGTGTCACTAATTTCTGATTCTGTGTCTAGCGGTTCTAGGCGCTCAGTCCGGAACCGCGCGACTGCTACGGTCGCAGGTTCGAATCCTGCCTTGGGCATGGATGTGTATGATGTTCTTAGGTTAGTTAGGTTTAAGTAGTTTTAAGTTCTAGGGGACTGATGACCACAGATGTGAAGTCCCATAGTGCTCAGAGCCATTTGAACCATCTGATTCTGTAATTTCCTTGTATTCTAACGCTGAAGACAGCTATTTATAGCCGAAATATTTATAAGCAAGGATATAAAAATCCAGTGACAGTGCGACTGATGGCTGTATTCCTGTCCTTCCTTATAATAACGTACAGACGCTGTGCACAACGGTTCGGCGTGGAATCAAAGTTGGCGAAACTTGTTACTGTTATTCAAAATGTACTCAAGTAACTTTAAGGGTGCGTTCAAACTAGAGAATAGAGTCAGAAGCACTTCAGGATACCAGCATCCGGACAAACACACTGCACATAACACAAGAAGAGAGGAACTTTTAGTTCCTTAAAAGCTGCATATGCGGTGTGAGCTCGTGGAATCATGTCTAACAAGACATGTATTGGCGAATCAGGTTAATACCGTGGCCTGCCCTTTTCTCTCCGCACTATTTCTTTATTTCTTTAAGGAATCCCATGCACAAGACAGAAGTTTTTTATAATCTCAATTTTATGACGTCATCTCTCTTGAACAGAGTCTCATGCAATCAGATAATTAGGCAGGTGCGTTCAGTGATGTATGTGGATACTGCCTGCAAAGCATGATGCGATTGAAGTTGGTAGTAAAGACGTAATAAATTAAAACGTCATGCCTAGTACTGGTTTTGTTGCGAGGGCAGCGGAAATGTAGGGAGGCCGAACCGCACAATAACCCTGGGATCGGTGTGGTGCGACGGTTAGGTGGGTGGACTGCTGTGGCATGTTGTGGGATTGTGAACCACTGAGGGCTACGGTGGTGGGACGAAGCCTCTCCGTTGTTTCTAGCTCCCTGGTTTAATACATACACACACAAAGGCATCGACAACGTTACTACTCGCAGCTGTTCTCTGATTTGCTTGGATACTGGGAAAGGTGGGAGGATGTCACAATTCTAATAACAAGGTAATGGACCAGTAACAAAATGTTGTTGCACTATGAAACAGCACTCAATGAAACACAATATTTGGCCGAGGGCAGCTTTCATTGACTTTACGCCATGATAAACGACACAGAACGCATATATACAGCTAAGTACAGAGAAATATGATCAAGTCGGCAGCCGGAGAGGGAGTACTGGGCCAAGAGAGCAAGTCAGAATGAGAAATGGAGACATTCAGGTGAACCTTATACACCCCCGTAGATGGCCAATAATATTGCACAATAATATTATGAATATTATTGAAGTACTCCCTAGACAGTTCAATAATATTGTGGTTCGGAAAGTTGGACGATAAAGACACTGGTGCCGTCGTAATTGCTGTAGCTTGTTGCAAGCATTAAAAAAAGATGGATAAAAACTTGGATCAAGGAGCGTAAAATATCACTTACAAAATCTTCCTGAGATATTTGGGGTTGGGAAAAAAATATCATAATTTCTTGCGTGTTGATCATCCAACATTTGATATAATACTGACAAGGGTTGCCCTCATATACTGTACATGAAGGAGCCTCCCAACCCACCCAAACCTCCTGCAGTCTGTGGAGGTTTTATTCACTACAAAACTTCAAAACGATTTAGAAGAAATATCGCAATGGTGCGAAAAGAGGCAGTTGACCTTGAATAACGAAAAGTGTGAGGTCATCCTCATGAGTGCTAAGAGGAACTCGTTAAACCTCGGTTGCACGATAAATCAGTCTATTCTAAAAGCATTAAATTCAGATAAATACCTAGGTATTAGAATTACGAACAATTTAAATTGCAAGGAACACATAGAAAATGTTGTGGGGAGGGCTAACCAAAGACTGCGTTTTATTGGCAAGACACTTAGAAAATGTAACAGATCTACTAAGGAGACTGCCTACACTACGTCTGTATGGGATCCTTACCAGATAGTACTAACGGAGTACATCAAAAAGTTCAAAGAAAGGCAGCACGTTTTTTATTATCGCAAAATATGGGAGAGAGTGCCGCAGAGATGATACAGGATTTGGGTTGGACATAATTAAAAGAAAGGCGTTTTTCGTTACGACGGAATCTTCTCACGAAATTGCAATCACCAACTTTCTCCTCCGAATGCGAAAATATTTTGTTGACACCGACCTACACGGGAAGAAACGATCACCACGATAAAGTAAGGGAAATCAGAGCTCGTACGGAAAGATATAGGTGTTCATTCTTTCAGCGCGTATATGAGATTGGAGTGATAGAGAATTGTGAAGGTGGTTCGATGTACCCTCTGCCAGGCACTTAAATGTGATTTGCAGAGTATCCACGTAGATGTAGATGTAGAAAATTCTCATACATTTACAGCAGTTACTTTCCGTGGATCCGCTAAATCTCTCGTTAAGCCAAATGTGATATTACCTAGCTGATCAAATAAATGGCTTAAGCGATTCCCGTATAGCTTTATCTGGTTTTAAATATCGAAGTAATCTACTAATAAAAAATTCTGAGTGGATAACGATCAGTTCTCTGAGATACAAAAGAATTTTTTGCATCTCCTCTAAAATTAGTTCTTGTGGCAAAATGTGTCTGGAATCAGACCAGATAATTTGTATTAGAATTGGTAATTTCAAAGTCTTGATAAGGTCCCTTTGATAAATGATCGAAAAACAAAATACTACAATGAGAGACGAAGTACCATCAAGTCAGCGCTTATCAGTCACGCTACGATACCTTGCTATTGGCAGTTCTTTCAAGAACTTCAAATTTATGTGTAGATTAATGGTAAAGTATTTGAGACATAGTTATGGAAATGTGTCATGTAATAATACGTGCACTGAATGATTATATTTGCGTAAGTAATGTATAGACACACATTAAATACTGCATATAGTTTTATTCATTTCTTACAATTAATTAGTTTTTTTGTCACTTTTTCCTTCGTGGTTGTGTTATCTGAGTGACAAATTATACGATCATTCTTAATATTGCTGTTCTTGTACTCATCTGCCCTGAAATCCCACATGCTGATAACGATTTATACGTTTCGATGTCATGTAATAAGAAGCTTCTTAAGTCTTATTTTCAACCCACTTTCAATACAACAACAACCAACAGCGAATACAAAGATATCCAGATACGATAGCACTCTACAGACTGCCAAGCACATGGTCAACAAAGTACAACATTTCCGAGCAGCGCAATATATTTCAAAATTTTTGGTATTCTCAATATCATTGTACAGCACCTCAGTCTCACCCCAACACATTCAGTATTTTTCTTCATCCAGAAATATTGCGCAACGACATTGACAGCCTTGGGACCGCTTTAGGCCGGTATTACACTATCAAACTTCTTTGACACAGTTGGTCTGTCAGATATATTATACGTAGTGTAACAGGAAACTTTCGTCAAATGTTGCCTTTCGCCAAATTTATTTAATCAAATCTAGCTCTTTGCCTTAGATTTGATCAAAGATAGCGATCATCTTCCGTTTACTGCAAGTGACTGGCATGTATAAACATACTGCGAAACGACTGTGCCTTATGTGCGTAGAGTGGAGATACTCAGAATGCAGTGGAGGTCGTATTTCGAATGCTTATGTGGAGTTATTAATATGGAAAGGCGTTGTATAATCCAGGATGAAACAAAACGTTTTTACTTTCTCAGGCAGGGAGATGGAATCCAGTCTCATTCTCCAAAGCGAATTAAAATAGTCTCCACTGACAGATTTGTATAAGAACTCGACGCCAGGAGAGATGCAAGGCGACAGCGTTTTTGCCACTGATGTTTATTTGCCATTGAAAAGGGAATTAAAGAAATGTTGTCTTTTTGTCAAGCACAGAAAATTAACACTATAGTATTCACTGATGGTACAGTAGTGGTAGGTGAAAATGAGTAGGAATTGAGTTTTGAGTTAAACGTAATGGAACGCTTGCTAGCTGTAGGTTAAGGTACGCACATAAAGAAGAAAAATTCAAATGTTAGAGGACTAAATGTTGCAGCTGGGAAAGAGAAAATAAAGAGGTACACACAACACACAGAAGCAAGGACAAGATCAAAATGTCTTTTGTAAGAATAAATAGCAGCTAATGCCTAAGAATGTATTAATCGTGCCTAATTGTGAGCCTAATACAACGAGTCTGGAAGTCGTAAACAAATCCGCGAAATGAACTACCATCATCAAAGAGCATTATATAACACGTCGTGTTACGAACTCTCCCAGGAACGCCACATGCAGTGACGAGCGTTTGGTCCGCCGGAAACAGAAGATTAGTCGACAAGTAATTTATGAATATGAACTCAGGTGACAGGGACCTTTTGATGAGGAACAAACCACTGCTCTATCCATACTTGCACATCTATTTCGAAGTATCTAAAGATTTAACGGCGAATTAAAGCACCTAAATAATTACAGAAACGAAAGAAATCACGTCATAATAATTCCCTGTATACAATCTGGAAACAGATTCCGGCTGCCGCCGTTCTGAGGGGAGTTAATGAATTGTTCAGTATGGAGGCAGCCGTTAAAAAGATTCAAGTTTCAAAGCCGAACATTACCACATTGAAAACCGTAGAAAATTAAAGCGTGGCAATGCAGCGTATCGGTCACTAAAGTCGACAACGACCGGAAGAGCGGTGTGCTGACCACATGTCCGTCCATATCCACATCCAGTGACGCTTGGGCTCTCAGGATGACACGGCGGTCGAACGGCCTTCCTAGGCCTGTTCGGGCGGAGTTTTCAAATGCATTGAATACCAGAGCACTTTGTACAACCAATCATAAGTTTGTACAAAAACTAACAAACAACTGTAAAAATACAGTAAGGATGCGTAGAAACTTTATGGATCGGGGAAGGAGTCAGACAGACATGTGGTACTTCTCCATCTGTTTTCAGTTTGATTGGTGAATACGTAATGATAACTGCAGGTCTACTGGATAAGGAAACTAGAATAAAAATTGGGGGCCATTTAACCAAAAACTTAGCATTTGTGGATCAGACAATGGTAGGCAGTAAAACATTGCCAAATACGGAAAAAAAGAATTTTTTTGACTGTGGTAATGAAGACTAAGAAGAAAGACTGAGAAATCATTGAGGAATTCGATTAATATCTTTAACTCAGGCTGTATAATCACCAAAAGGAGCTCCTGCAGGGTACAACTTCTAAAACCCGCTGTAATTAAAGTAAGTAAGTTGCTAAAGAAAAGGAGACTGTCAGCACCGATAAAAATAGAAATGGCTGAATCACTGAAAATTCCCAAAGGTTTTTACAGGCACTAGTAGTGAACAACAGAAAAGTGGCTCAGAAGAAATTAGATTGTTTTTAAATGCGGGTTTGGAGAAGCATCCTGACAGTTTTAAGGACTGGAAAAGTAAAACATTCCACGAAAAAAAAAAAAAAAGAAAAAAGAAAATGAGACCGAAACTATCTTTCCAGTAGAAAGTAGTGCAGATGAAATTAAGATGCTTGGGGCATAACATGAGAGCAAACAAGAGTGTAATGCTCCGAAGAACAGAAGGACAAAGACGTAGAGGAAAACCAAGGAGAAGTCGGATATGGGACATCGAAAAAAGCACCGGAATGAAGCTGGAAGAACTGAGGACCGAAAAGACATCCAGGAATGCACGGAGCGACGTCATTCATCATGTTACAGGGAGTTGGAGACAACTGATGTAGTGTAACTACCGACTACTGTGACAAAATGAACAGAGTGCTTACTTAGAACGTACGCAGGCGACACGGTAGTCTGGTGGTACAGTAGGACAATGTGTGTCGCGCTGGGTTGCAAGTAAGGGGGTGGTGGCGCTTCCACACAGTGGGCAGCACCAGAGAGGGGTGTGCAAAGGCGCACTTCGCCTCGACTGCGGCTTCAGCATTACGTGAGCGGTACGCAAAATGCGCGAGTAACCACACGGAGGTTTCGTAAACCAAAATGAACACCACGCTTGGTTGGCACTCGTCCTCTATATAGCTCTCGTATCCGAGATTTTCCGTTAGGTCACAGTTTCGAGCTGCGTCTCTCAGTAGTACTTCTACTGAAACGTATCATCAACATTATCAACCGTCGAGTATTTTACTCTTTTCCTAATTCCTCTTGCCTCTATATTATTTTGGCTTTTTCTTCAGCAGTGACACTCATGTTACGGTTTCCTGCGCTCTTGTTCAATGCTCTTTACCCTCCGGCACTCCATTATTCAGATGAAATATGTTTATTCTTTCTTATTTCTCTCCCTATCAATTAATACCTGTATATACGCTGCTACTCCTCTCAAAAATCTAATCTATGAACTGTATATTCTTTTGATCTGTTGTTCAGCGAGTGTTCCACATTCGCTTCCACACAACAGCGTGGGTACAGTCATCACTTCGAGTAGTTGAAGCAATGTATCTATTTTTAAATGTCGTTTAATTGTGCCACATAGATGGCGAAATTTCTCTGTCTTTCCACCCAATAAATAAAAATTTGTTGACGCGATTTATTTGCTTCATGATAAATGACGACTTTGGCACTAACTTGTACACGTCCCATACATATAATTAGTGTTGTTGTTCATTGGCAGTTATTTAAATTTATCATTTTGACATACAGATGAAGCCCAGGTTATAGAATCATCATCATCATCTTCTTCTTCTTCCTCTTCTTGGTTGGCTCTACAGTCCTTGAAGAACCTTGGCCTCTTGTATCACTTGCTTCTATTCTTCTCTGTCCATCGTCTTCATTCTCCAATTTCTTATTCCCATCGCCTTTAGATCTTCTCCCATATCGTCCAGCCACCTTTTCCTGGGTCTACCTCTTCTCCATCTCCCGTCAGGTTTCCCATGAAAACTTTCTTGACACTCAGAGACACCGCCTTATCATAGGCACCTTCAGTGCCGGGTGGGAGGGTTTGCGCGCTCTGATGAAGTCGAGAGCTGTGCCGACGGTAGTGTAGCTACTGTAGGGTCACCCAAGCCGGATTGGTCTCGATGGAGGAATCAGACAAAATTGTCCCACAACGTAGGGCACGGTGGGAGGGGGGGGGGGCTCTATAGGCGTAGGGAAGCCAACCCTCCTAGGGGAGTAAACCCTAAAAAAATCCAGGGGTTTGGCATGAGGCTAACAACCCCACCCCGGAAAAAGTGCTGTTGCGGGTACTATACACATAGAATCATCTTCTGTTGCAACTAAACTCTCTTGGTTGTTCGCAAAGAGTGTTGGGTGTAAAGTAGCGTTATTTATTTTAATATATATTTGGTCACACATTATATTACTCTTTTTTAATGGTGCATCAAATTCTTGTCCATTTCTAAGCAAGATGAAAACAGTTGTAATCAAGATTTTCTATTAATGATTAAGTGCCCAAGAAATGCCTGTTGCTCACCTCTCCAGGAAATTGTGTACAGCAAGGAGCTAGTTATTATGTAAATTACTTAAAGATATGCAGCAACAAGTCACATTTTATACGAATTTATTTCTGAGAAGATGGTTTTCGATGTCTCGCCCTGTCCTAAAATGATGTTATAGAATTATATATTTAATGGAGATGGGTGAGAACCTGTAATGAAACTTGGTATAAATAAAATTATGTAAAAAGTAGCTGGTGGCTCTATTTCTGCAAGTAATTTAATCCATAGGCATGGAGCTTAGCTATCAGTGTCATGGATAGCATAATGTGGTACAAGGTTGCTGAAGGTTTGTTAGAAGTATGGACAGTTTACATATGAGTGGCTGAATTCGAACGTACCTTGCTTGTCGTAAAGGTATGTAAGATGAAACAATACCAGATCTGGAAACAGAGACGAAAACACAAAGTAAGACCACAATATTGTCCAATGAAGGCGGCAAGATTCAGCGGAAACGGGACCACCTCTGAAGACGTCCAACGCAGCACTGGATGAAACGTCAGGAACGAAAAAAAGCTTCATGGGCCACCAACATGTAACCTGGAATATTCACCAGCACAGTATTGTTTAATGATGTCTGTGTTCAGCTAAATTGGTGATTCCCTTTTTCTACACGGTATTTCTACGACCAAACCAGTAGTCTTCTTCAGCTCTCTGAGGCACTGTCTGGCTGCATTCCAACCGCACGCTACAGTAGAATCGTTGCATTATTACAGTCGACGTCCATCCCCATCGCCAGCTATGCCATTCGGTGCTCTTCTTTCAGAACCAGCACTGTTATTTCATGAAACGCGTATTATCTCAGCGTTTCCGAGCTCTCATGGATGACATGGCAGGCGAGGTCTCAATAAACTGACTACCAGCTACCAGCCCTTGCTTAAACTGAAACGTCCGTCCAGGTGAACTATGTTTACCGAAATCTTTATTTGGATAGGTTCTCTATCCAGACTAGGCTGTTCCAGAAACTTGTGCTTTGCACCACGGTAATCACGGTGTTTCATTTCATGATCACACTCAAAACAGTGGTCAGCGACAGCTGATTTGCTGGCCCGTGGCGTTCCTCACAACTCTTCTCGACTCATCTGTAATGGGCGATCAAAATGTTTGCCTTTGAGGGCGTTGCTGCAGCATATAAGCAACCCAGAGCGACTCCACTGTTGGTATATAAGCACCGATATGCAGGCAATGACGACTGGATCACTCGTAGAGATACCATGAAAAAGAAACGGAATTAATAACTTAGTTGAGGACAGGAACGCACATCATTAAATAAACACTTTGAGTAAACCTGAGAGACAAAAACTCAGTACTGTGTGAATTACCTGACGTCATCGGTATTTCAAGGAGTTAACTTTTAGAAGGCTTTGTGTAACACGAATGCCGAATTTAGTGAATGAAAATGCAAAAAAGAACTTCCCAGCAAATCTGGTTCAAAATGGTTCAAATGGCTCTGAGCACTATGGGACTTAACATCTGAGGTAATCAGTCCCCTAGAACTTAGAACTACTTAAACCTAACTAACCTAAGGACATCACACATATCCATGCCCAACGCAGGATTCGAACCTGCGACCGTAGCGGTCCTGCGGTTCCAGACTGAAACGCATAGAACCGCTCGGTCACTGTGGCCGACTAGAAAATCTGGACTGTGTCAAAAACAGACTAATTGCTTTTGTGCAGCAATTTGCTTCTGCAAAACATGGGTCTGCCATTTCATGCCAGAAACAAGAAATCAATAAAATGAAGAGTGGAAGCTAAAAGCAGAGCATCAGAGAATATGGTGTGTTTCATATGCCAGAAGTGTTTCAGCAGTGTATTTTTTTTTCGATTTCCTCTGCTGACTACCTTACAAGCAGTAAAATTATGTGAGGCAAGTCTCGAATGAAAACACATGTGCATGATAAGAGTCATGAACTGCAAAAGAGGGGAGCTGCTCATTACTGTACTTTGGCAATGGGGAGACTGAAGGCTTTGATATACGATTTACATCTACATTACTAATCGACAGTCCACAAGTGCCTGGAAGAGGAATCATAGAATCACCTTCAGACTATTTCTCCATCTTTACGCAACAGAAAGATATACATGGTGAATGTAAAAATTTTTAAAGTTTTCCCCAGCCAGCACGGAGCAAAGTCGAGACAGGCTCGAGCACAGTGTTGCAACAGTAATGAGAAATAGTGCAAATACTGTGACACAGAACCGAGGGAATAGCCTCACACTGATCAAACGAGGTATCTGAATCGTCAATTCAGCAAGATGGCCTTAGTGTGAAGGGAATATGATATTGTGACACCACTGCAGGGTAACAATACGTAAATGTTAAGCAGGAATGCCATTCAGCCTACTGACCCTGTTCAAAGTGCCTAACTGAAGAGCTGAAAGCCACATCCTCTCCAAGATATAACGACCTTACCTCCAACAGACAGCTGTATATACTTGGGCTCCTGAGTCCTTCACCATTCCAATAGCAATGAAGCACTTTCGAGATAAGACCTGTGATGTAGGCCCACTGACTACCATTCGCCAGATGACTACAACCTTGAAGATTTCAGCTAGCCTGGTCTGCTGGAACTAGATGTTGTGAGCTGCTGATTTCTCTTTTGTTAAGGACAAGATTTGGTGCTGTATTCTACCACCGGGTCACTGGGGACAAACAGATGATGCTTGATGGACTGTCAAACTGTAGCTGTACCAGGGAGGTGTGCTAGCTGCTGCTGCCCCCTCACTTGGACACTTGCATCTATGGCCTTCCTCTGATGGAGAGGCCATGACATAACTCTGCACCATCATTGACGTGTCGGCCATTGTGGCTGAGCGGTTCTAGGCGCTTGAGTCTGGAACCGCTAAGGTCGCAGGTTCAAATCCTGCCTCAGGCATGGAAGTGTGTGATGTCCTTAGGTTAGTTAGGTTTAAGTAGTTCTAAGTTCTAAGAGACTGATGACCTCAGATGTTAAGTCCCATAGTGCTCAGAGCCTTTTGAACCATCATCGACGTCCTGTGGAGGGCTGCTGGAAACTTACTGGGAAACTCCCATCAGTGTCCACAAGTGTGCCCTAGTAAAAAAATGTCATTGGATTGTTGGGCGACACCGTTGGACGAGTAATGCTGGCTGCCATGCAAGACGCCGCTCTTGCTGCATTAAATGCTGTTACCTTGCCGATGGCCTTGAGAGACTGCTGAGCTGGACACGTCAGCACATTCCACTCCTGCAAGCTGCGTGTGTCGCCCTTTTCACTGCTACTGCAGAGAAACTAATGAATATATAACTCACTAATTCCATCTCATTAGTGCCCAAGATGCCTGACAGGCCCTCACCACTGTGCTCCAAGCTTCATGATAAAGGCTACAACCCATCGACTCCTATATATCTATTCTCAAGCTATATGTAGAAAAATGAATACTTAAACCTCTCCGTGGGAGCTCAGACTTCCTGATTTTGTTGTGATGATGATTTTTCCTGGTAGTCACCAAAATATTTTTTTCAGGATAAATTTCAGTCATCCGATCCAAATAAATTTTATTATGCTTTACTGGCTTTGATAAGTTAATGTGTTATCTTCAGAAGCTTAGTTTAGCAGATGTCAATTCTGACTTCATTTTTGACAACCACTAAACGAAGCTTCTGAAGATGACAAATTAATTCGTCGAAACTGGCAAAGCATAACAAAATTTATTTTCAACTGATGACTGAAATTCACCCTGAAAAAATAATCCTACAGTTGCTGGAAAATTACAACCATGAACAAAATAACAAAATATTTTCTCTTTCAGAGTAGAAAGTTGGTGACTGAAATTTCGTGAACAGATATCGCCATTGAAGAAATGTCTTTATGACTGCCACCCCAACTCATGCATTCTATCTGTGAAACTCTCCTCCCTATTTTGCGATAAAACAAAACTAGTTGAACTTTTTCGATGTCTTCCACCAACCCATCTGCTAAGATTCCATACTGCACTGCAATACTCGAGAAGGGAACTGACAGGCATAGTGTGGGGTATCTCTTTTGTAGATCAGTTGCATATCCTTGGTGTTGAAGCAGTTAAACATGGTCTTTGGTTCACCTTTTGCTCAATGTCTTCCATGCGATTGTTCTAATTTAAGTTGTTTGTAACGCGATTGCTTGATATTTAGTTAAACTGACAGCGTTCAGATTTGTGTGATTTGTAATGTAACTGATATTTAACAGATTACTTTTAGTCCTAATGTACTACACTGGCGGTTTTAGAATCATACAAATATGTAGCCTAAATTATTTTGCAATTGGTTTTGATTGTGTGAGGACTTTACTAAATGGTAAACGACAGTACCACCTGCAAGATCTAACAGGGCTGCTCAGATTATCTTCTAAACCTTTTGTTTGGATTCGGAACTGCAAAGAACTGTAACACTACCTTGGGGAACGCCAGATATCACTTCAGCTTTAGTCGATCACTTTCCACGACTTACTATGAACTGGTCCTGTATTCATGTCGGGAACAAGCCGAGATGGTACCTGTGTACAGCCAAGAAGATGGAAACGGTCGAGAGGCAGCACGACTATACCAAAACAAGTACTATCACAGACACGAACCGTATCACACAACATTTCGAGTCCTGTTTGGGTGTTTGTATGATCACGGGACCTTCCAGACAGATGAAACTGTGGTGACCTCTCTGGCAGGACATCACGGATCCAGTTGCACAAGCGAGATGATACTTCGTATGCACACAGCCTAGCTGTTTGCAATATCCACGATATTCAGAAGATTTCGCATCCTTTGATACCCATATACAGAAATACTTATCTGAAAAACTTCTTAATTTTTTATTATTATGTATTTCAGCCGCAAGTCAAATAAGTGGTATCATTAATACGAGTAGTTTCGACTTATTATCAAGTCATTATCATATTATATGGATAAAAACAATGAAACTGGTTACAACAAAATAATAGGAAACTGAACATAAGACAAAATTAATTTCCATACACTACCATACGTACCTGATTATGATGCGTACTATACCTTCAACTATGCTTAGCCTGTGATAGCTACTAAGTTCAAATGAGAGGATTCGAAAGCTGTAGGTGACTTCAGAGTTTAATTCCAGGGATGGGTCACTCGAAAAGGGTGCTGTCAACAAAGGGACTAAGATCTACAAGAAGAGAAATTTCGATGTAACTGTTCCTGATCATTCATGATGCTGTCGTGAACATTTTGCAGCAACGTACACTGAGATGACAAAAGCGATTGCGACACGCACATATACAGACGACGGTAGTATAGCGCACACAAGGTATAAAAGGGCAGTGCACTGGTAAAGTTCTCATTTGTACTCAGGTGGTCCATATGAAAAGGTTTATGACGACATCATAGCCTCACGACGGGAATTAACAGACTCTGAATGTGGAGTGGTACCTGGAGCTAGACGTGTGGGACTTCTCATTTCGGCAATCGATAGGGAATTCAGTATTCTGAAATTCAGTTTTAAGAGTCTGCCAAAAATATCAGATTTCATCATGGACTATGCCATGGCCACCGACATTCACATAACGACCGAGAGCAGCGACTTTTGCATAGAGTTGTCAGTGTTAACAGACAAGCAACACTCCGCGATACACGGAAACGCCAAGGAAACTGGTATAGCCACGTGTATTTAAATACAGAGATGCGTAAACAGACAGAATACTGCACTGCGGTCGACAGCGCCTACATAAAAAATGTGTCTGGCACAGTTGTTAGATCGGTTACTGCTGCTACAACAGCAGGTTATCAAGACTGAAGTGAGTTTAAACTTGGTGTTGTAGACGGCGCACAAGCGATGGGTCACAGCATCTCCGAGGTAGTGATGATATGGGGATTTTTCCGTAAGACCATTTCACGAGTGTACTGTGACTATCAGGAATCGCCGGCCATTGTGGCCAAGTGGTTCAGGGCGTTTCAGTCCGGAACCGCGCTGCTGCTACGGTCGCAGGTTCGAATCCTGCCTCGGGCATGGATGTGTGTGATGTCCTTAGGTTAGTTAGGTTTAAGTAGTTCTAAGTCTAGGCGACTGATGACCTCAGATGTTAAGTCCCATAGTGCTCAGAGCCATTTATCAGGAATCCGGTAAAACATAAAACCTGCAACATCGCTGCAGCCGGAAAAAGATCCTGCAAGACGGGGACCAATGACGAATGAAGAGAATCGCCCATTGTGACAGACGTGCAACCACTCTGCAAATTGCTGCAGATTTCAATGCTAGGCTATCGGCAAGCGTCAGTGTGTGAACCATTCAACAAATCGACTTGGTCTGTAGGAACAGAAGGCCAACTCGTGTATCCTTGATGACTGTACAACACAAAGCTTTACACCTAGCCTGGGCGCGTCAACAACGATATTGGACTGTTGATGACTGGAAACATGTTGCCTCATCGGACGAGTCTCATTGCAAATTTTGTCCAGTGGATGGACGTTTATGGGTATGCAGACAACCTCATGAAACCATGGACTCTGCATGTCAGCAGGGGACGGTCGATGCCTCTGTAATGGGGTGGCACGTGTGCAGTTTGAGTGATATGGGACCCCTAATACCTCTAGGTACGGCTCTGACAGGTGACACGTACGCAAGCATCCTATCTGATCACCTGTGTCAATTCATGTCCACTGAGCATTTCGACTTGCTTGAGTGATTCCAGCAGAATAATGCGACACGCCACACGTCCAGAACTGCTACAGAGCGGCTCCAGAAACACTCTTCCAAGTTTAAATACTTCCGCTGGCCACCAAACTCCGCATACATGAACATTATGGAGCGTACCTGGGATGTCTTGCAACGTGCTGTTTAGAAGAGGTCTCCACCGGCCCGTACTCATACGGATTTAAGGACAGCACTGCAGGATTTGTGGTGTCAACTCCCTCCAGCACTACATCAGACATTAGTCATGCCACGTCGTGTTGTGGTTATTCTTGCATGTTAGCGGTGGCCTACACGATTTCGTGGAGGTGTATCAGTTTCTTTGGCTCTTCAGTGCATAATGGCAGAAATCAATGTGGAGGGTATGATAAACATATCCATTACGACAGCATGGCAAAAAACCGACGCGAGTGCCTTTTGTAACAGCACAACTTCACCTGCAGGGCCTCTTCTTGGCTCCTGAGCATATTGGTTGGAACCTAGACAACTCGAGGCCTTGTCAGATGAGTATTTCAGCTGGTAAGAGCCGATAGTAGGATTTGAGTGTGGCAAAGACCCCACGGAGCCACAGAGCCAAATTGTCGAGAAGGCATTGTGCAAGCTAAGGTGTTGGTGCCTTTGTAATGGCGAGGGCTGTGTTTGAATGGCACGGACTGGGTCCTCTGGCCTAATTAAACCGATCATTTGCTGGAAGTGGTTACGTTCAGCGATATGGAGGTCATTTGCTGTCATTCATTGGATTTCTTGCTCCCAAACTACGTGGTCATATTACTGGGCCACTATTGTTGACTACTTATTTTGAAGGAGATTGTAGACAGTGCAAGCAAATGATTTGCCCTCCCATATTACCCAACATGAATCATGTCGAACATTTATTGCACGTAATCGAGAAGTCAGTTCGTGCACACAGTCCTGCACCGGCAACACATTGGCAGTTATCGCCGGTTATAGAGGCAGCAGCTGGACGTGTCGTGGACTCAACAAGTAGTTGGACGTGATGGTGATGATGAAGTCCCATAATCCTTGACAGAGCGAAGGGGAACAATGCAGAAGACCTGCACCGCCATACTAGGAAATGTCGTAGTGGAGGTGGTTTGCCATTGCCTTCCTCCGACCATAATGGGGACACTTGTGTAACAACACCCAGTCATCTCAAGGCAGGTGAAAATCACTGAACCCCCCCCCCCCCCTCGGGAATCGAACCCAGGGCCCATGCTCGGGAAGCGATAAGGCTACCAAGAGACCACGAGCTGCGGACTTAGTTGGACATCTCCTACAGAAATATTGTCTCGAGAATGAATGGAGCATTCTCGTCTGCTCTTACTGAGTTTACCCGCCAAATTACTGATGCTGCCAGTGTGGAAGCACTGTCCACTTTTTTCTTTCTCTCTGTGGGCGAGACTTTCAGTAGCAAAACTATTTTGTAGAGAATGCCACAATGCACTGACAGTTAAAGCCTTCAAAAGTGGCCTACAGATCGTCAAATAAGGAAAGACACTTGCTCAATTACGCTGCTCTGCCACTGAGAACGGAAGCTTGAATATTAGAGCATGAAAACGATCTCCAACCCGGCAATATATTACCGCATACCGTGTCGATGTATTAAACATACATTTCATATCCTGCGCCACACATAATCGCCCCTTATGCATCATGCATATAGCTATCGACTGCCAGACACTCGTACGTATACCATGAAGACAGACGGCATAAGCACATGCACCATAAGTATACTCCTCACTGCACTAGATATTTCCCACAAGGTCAGGCGGTCATTCACTGCAGCCGACGGTCATAAGTCATCCACTCCTGACACTTGACCAGAGCACCCTCGGTGGACTGAAATCACTCTCAGATCTGTTGTACAAAGTTGGGGTTGGTTCCCTGTGGCACAAAGACGTTAGTGTTTCTGTCTCCAACTTGCTTGCTTGCATGCAGTCTATATCCATCTCCAGACTCTGGGATTACAAAATGGTTCAAATGGCTCTGAGCACTATGGGACTTACTATCCGAGGTCATCAGTCCCCTAGAACTTAGAACTACTTAAACCTAACTAACCTAAAGACATCACACACATCCATGCCCGAGGCAGGATTCGAACCCGCGACCATAGCAGTCACGCGGTTCCAGACTGAAGCGCCTAGAACCTCTCATCCACACTGGCCAGCTCTGGGATTACAAGAACACATATAATTTCAAATGGTTTGCCAGAATATAATGCCTTTTTCGCGAGACACGCGTACATATACCGTGCAGACTGTTGTACAGAGGCTGGGTCGATTCCCCTTGGGACAAAAGCGTCACTGTTGGTCCTGACCTGCTTGATTGCTTGCTTTCTACACCAATCTCCAGACTCTGAGATTACAAGAACAGTTGTATTTTCACGTGTTTTCACAGAATAATTCTCAATATCAGGCACATAGCACATAGCAGGCCAGGCAAAAGAGGTCCGACGCGATATTAGAAAGTATTCTGTGATTTTTATCGCCTCAGTGTATTTATCGGATGGTTCAAATGGCTCTGAGCACTATGGGGCTTAACTGCTGAAGTCATCAGTCTCCTAGAACTTAGAACTACTTAAACCTAACTAAGCTAAGGACACCACACACATCCATGCCAGAAGCAGGATTTCAACCTGCGACTGTAGCGGTTCCAGACTGTAGCGCCTAGAACCGCTCGGCCATTCACGCCGACCGTATTTATCATTCACAGATTAGGCTATAAAGTCTTTCAGTGCCGAGGACAAGGCAATAGTTGTAAGAGATCTTGTGTTTAGTAGCCTCTTACGGGAACAAGTGTCGTTTATTGCGTTTCTTTGCCAACTTTAGACGCACGTCCTCATTTCTGCGGTGTTACACTGCAGAAGCGCCCCGTCCGACAGAAGCGCGGCTTTGTCGCTGCGAGGCGGCCGTATTGCGTCAGTGGCGAGCCAAGTGACGCGGAAAGCGCGGCGCGCGGCCCATTTGCGTAATTACGCACGTCCGCGTCGGCGTCGACGTCTGCGTCCCGCGTGCCGTGCAGGTGCCAGCCGGGCCGCCGCCACCCCGCTGCCCTGCTGAGTAATTATGCGGCTGTTGCAGCAGCCCCAACCCCTCCCACGCCGGCGGTAATTAAATTTGAGCCATCGAGTTGTGCGACTGGCACGCGCGCCTCCTGACCAAATCAAATTACCGGCCCCGCAGGTGTAAATAACCGGCGCGGGGGCCGCGGATGAAAACGGCGTAGCGCTACCGCCACTGCGCCGATGCGCTGTTCCGGCGTCGCACGGCGCCGGTTGAGCCGTTTACGTCAAGAGCCAGCCGCTGGACTGACTGCGACGTGAGCGCCCGCGCGCGTCCGGTCCGCTCTAACCGGGCGAGCGGCCAGGGAGAATCCTCCAGACACGTGGGGTGGATAAAAATATGGTAACGCCGAAAACACAACACAGTAACTCGTCTAATTTTTTTAAATTCCTTTTAGCTCCTTTTGTGGAGCATAGGGCTGCGACAAAGGACCGCCATCTTGTTCCGTCTTCTAGTAGTATTTTCACTTCTTCCCATCCTACACCTACATCCTGCAATGAACCAGCCACAATCGTCACGTAATCCTTCTACATATACATCTACATCCATACTCCACAAGCCACCTGGCGGTGTGTGGCGGAGAGTACCTTGAGTACCTCTATCGGTTCTCCATTCTATTCCAGTCTCGTATTGTTCGTGGAAAGAAGGATTGTCGGTATGCCTCTGCGTGGGCTCTAATCTCTCTGATTTTATCCTCATGGTCTCTTCGCGAGATATACGTAGGAGGGAGCAGTATACTATTTGACTCCTCGGTGAAGGAATGTTCCCGAAACTTCAACAAAAGCCCGTACCGAGCTACTGAGCGTCTCTCTTGTAGAGTCTTCCACTGGAGTTTATCTATCATCTCCGTAACGCTCTCGCGATTACTAAATGATCCTGAAACGAAGCGCGCTGCTCTCCGTTGGATCTTCTCTATCTCTTCTATCAACCCTATCTGGTATGGATCCCACACTGCTGAGCAGTATTCAAGCAGTGGGCGAACAAGCGTACTGTAACCTACTTCCTATCTTTTCGGATTTCATTTTCTTAGGATTCTTCCAATGAATCTCAGTCTGGCATCTGCTTTACCGACGATCAACTTTATATGATCATTCCATTTTAAATCACTCCTAATGTGTACTCCCAGATAATTTATGGAATTAACTGCTTCCAGTTGCTGACCTGCTATATTGTAGCTAAATGATAAGGGATCTTTCATTCTATGTATTTGCAGCACATTATACTTGTCTACATTGAGATTCAATTGCCATTCCCTGCACCACGCGTCAATTCGCTGCAGATCCTCCTGCATTTCAGTACAATTTTCCATTGTTACAACCTCTCGATATACCACAGCATTACCCGCAAAAGCCTCAGTGAATGGTTCAAATGGCTCTGAGCACTATGGGACTCAACTGCTGTGGTCATAAGTCCCCTAGAACTTAGAACTACTTAAACCTAACTAACCTAAGGACAGCACACAACACCCAGCCATCACGAGGCAGAGAAAATCCCTGACCCCGCCGGGAATCGAACCCGGGAACCCGGGCTTGGAAAGCGAGAACGCTACCGCACGACCACGAGATGCGGGCAAAAGCCTCAGTGAACTTCCGATGTCATCCACAAGGTCATTTATGTATATTGTGAATAGCAACGGTCCTACGACACTCCCCTGCGGCACACCTGAAATCGCTCTTACTTCGGAAGACTTTTCTCCATTGAGAACGACGTACTGCGTTCTCTTATCTAGGAACTCTTCAATCCAATCACACAATTTGTCTGATAGCCCATATGCTCTTACTTTGTTCATTAAACGACTGTGGGGAACTGTATTAAACGCCTTGCGGAAGTCAAAAACACGGCATCTACCTGGGAACCCGTGTCTACGGCCCTCTGAGTCTCGTGGACGAATAGCGCGAGCTGTGTTTCACACGATCGTCGTTTTAGAAACCCACGCTGATTCCTACAGAGTAGATTTCTAGTCTCCAGAAAAGTCATTATACTCGAGCATAATACGTGTTCCAAAATTCTACAACTGATGGACGTTAGAGATATAGGTCTACAGTTCTGCACATCTCTTCGACGTCCCTTCTTGAAAACGGGGATGACCTGTGCCCTTTTCCAATCCTTTGGAACACTACGCTCTTCTATTCCTTGCTGTTGACCTTCGGCTTCAACTGATCGTCTCTCTGTCTCCATGCTAAATTTAAAAGAACACAAAATCTCCAAGATTGGCGAAGTTTTACAGAAGTTCGCAATATGGTGCGTATTTCAGTGCGAGATGCCTTTGATAGTTTCCACACTGAAATATTGTCTCGAAGTCTGGTAGAAAACCCAAAGAGATTCTGGTCATACATAAAGCACACCAATGGCAAGACGCAATCAATACCTTCACTGTGCGATAACAACGGTGAAGTCACTGATGACAGTGCCACTAAAGCAGAGTTATTAAGCACGGTTTTCCGAAACTCCTTCACAAAGAAGGCGAAGTAAATGTTCCTGAATACCAATCAAGAACAACCACCAAGGTGAGAAACATAGAAGTAGATATCCTCGGAGTAACGAAGCAGCTTAAATCAACAAACGCAAGGCCTCGGTCCAGATTGTATACCAGTCAGGTTCCTCTCAGAGTAGGCTGATAAAATAGCTCCATATTTAACAATTGTATACAACCACTCGCTCACAGAAGGATCCGTACCTAAAGACAGGAAAATTGCTCAAGTCACACGAATACCCAAAAAGGGAAGTAGGACTAATCCGATGAATTGCAGGCCTATATCACTAACGTCGATTTGCAGTAGGGTTTTGGAACATATACAGTATTCGAACATTATGAACTACCTCGGAGAAAACGATTTACTGACACATAGCACGGTTTCAGAAAATATCGTTCTTGTGAAACACAACTAGCTCTTTTTACTCATGAACTAATAAGTGCTATCGACAGGGGATGTCAGATTGATTCCATATTTTTTCGATTTCCAGAAGGCTTTCGACACCGTTCCTCTCTTCCAAGTCCTTCATAAAAAGATTGGCCACCAAGGCAGACAGATGGCTACCCATGGCTATTCTATCAGTGTGATTAAAATGCTGTTGGTTGAACATAAAATAGGCTGAGGATAGAGAATGCCGCACAGAGCAGTGATGTCCATCTGAGACTTTCTGTCAGTTAGCGCCAAAGAATCTGAGAGAGTGACCTTTGTAAAAAGTGATATCACATCAAAGCGAACCAAACGGTTAGAACTGTTTAGACAGAGAACCCCTAGTCTATTGATAAAGTCAACTGAGTTACGAATGTGGTGTGCGTATTTGCCCACCAACGATCTCGGCAAAGAAACGACAAGTTTGGGTAAACCGACGAAGTTCTCTCCGTTATGATAGCCTCCCTAACGGCGGATGTTTAAGAACGCAGTGATCTGTTCTACATTAAAAACGCAGAGAAATTACAGTTTCTCCATACAGCTATTATATGAGGAATTTGTCTGTCACCTCACATAATAATTGAAATAGGAATGGCTGCTCAGAAACTACCCGTACACCATTCTGCATTCGATTGCAATGTTCTGCAAGCAAGCTATCGATTTCTTTTAATAAGTTAAAGTGGCGTAAGACGTGTATTTAACGATAAACATTATACCAAATCTCCCATGTGATTGACAGTGTAAATGTTTTGCGGAAAACTGCCCCATGCGATACTCGACGCCCATTCCTAGCTACTAACAGAGACATTTAGTGAGCTGTAGTTCATTAAACTGCCCTGAAGGGTATCTGGACCATGCATCATTTCTTCAAGAGGCCTTCTAGGGTGACACATAATTCAGCAAATCACTTGCACAACAGAAAATCTGATTCTTATTACTCGTATCACCAGAAACAATTGCACAAATTAAAATTTGTCCGTTAAAATTGTCGTCTTGCGATTTCTCATGTTTTACTTATCTGTGAACTCGCGAACGGGTTTTTCTACGATAACCTGCACCCAGTGGTCCCCATCTGTGGAGCGACCATTCGTAGCTCGGCAGTGGCGGTTCATTTCAAAGAAGCTGTTTGATGAGTGCGGTGGCTCGGCGAATAATAATGTAAAGCGACCAGTGAGAAAATCTTAACCTACGAGGTGTGGCTAGAAAAAAACCGGACTAGTACTGGTGAAACAATAAAACGAATGCAATAAGGCTGAAAGTCGCGTGGCCTGTCACGTGACTCTCGCTCCGCCTACTGCTCGAGTTTCATCTGCCTCCTGCACTCAGTCTGCCCGTGGCGTCTGTTTTAAGTAGTTGACGTTTTGTCTCTGCGTCTGAAAATGTTGAGTGTACAGAAAGAACAGCGTGTTAACATCAAATTTTGGTTCAAACTAGGAAAATCTGCAAGTGAAACGTTTGTAATGTTACAACAAGTGTACGGCGATGATTGTTTATCGCGAACACAAGTGTTTGAGTGGTTTAAACAATTTAAAGATGGCCGCGAAGACACCAGTGATGACACTCGCTATGGCAGACCATTGTCAGCAAAAACTGATGCAAACATTGAAAAAATCGGTAAACTTGTTCGACAAGATCGCCGTTTAACAATCAGAGCAGTGTCTGAGTTGACAGGAGTTGACAAGGAAAGTGTTAGGCAGATTCTTCATGAAAGTTTCAACATGAACAAAGTGTGTTCAAAAATGGTTCCATAGTGTCTCACAATTGAACAGAAGGAACGCCGAAGAATGATTTGTTCTGACATCCTGGAAAACATTGAAAGTGATCCCACCTTCTTACAAAATGTTATTACTTGCGATGAATCGTAGTTTTTTACTTACGATCCCGAAACTAAACGCCAATCGATGCATTGGAAAACTCCTGGTTCTCCACGACAAAAAAAAAGCACGAATGTCAAAATCGAAATTCAAGGCAATGATGATTGTTTTCTTTTGACATCAAAGGGATTGTGTACATTGATTGGGTACCAGAGGGACAAACAGTGAATCAGCATTACTACATTAGCGTCCTGGCTACCCTACGTGAGCGAGTACGGAGAAAACGGAACGATTTGTGGAGAAAAAAGTCATGGATCCTTCACCAAGACAATGCCCCAGCTCACAGTGCGTTGTCAGTGAAGACGTTTTTGGCAAAACACAACATTCCCATCTTAGATCATCCACCCTACTCACCTGATTTGGCCCCCTGTGACTTTTTTCTTTTCCCTAAAGTCAAGTCAGCTTTGAAAGGAACTAGATTTGAGACTGTTGAAGCAGTAAAAGAAAAAGCGACGGAAGTAATGTATGGACTTACCGAAAATGATCTGCAGCATTGCTATGAACAGTGGAAAATTTGTATGGAGCGGTGTAGAGACCGAGGAGGAGAGTACATTGAAGGAGATAACATGAAATTGTAAATAATTGTAAATAAATGTTTTTTCCAGCATCAGTCCGGTATTTTTCTAGCCGCGCCTCGTATGTTTTTGGATAACGAAGAAAAGTTCTGGGAGATACTTCTACTTTCTACAGTGTTCCGGTATTGAGGAAGAAATGTGGCTATTCTGAAATACATCGAGAGAGAAAGAAAAGTTGTTGATAAGTGAAATTTCAGAAAAATGATATTTATGATTATAGTTAAATAAGTTTGTTTTGAGAAAAAAGGCGTCACATATGCCACGTCCATCTCGCTCGGCTGATCGGCCACGACTAACCGACAGCTGGCTAACTAAATTGACTACTTCACATTGCAGCTGCCTAGTACTTTATAGTCCAAACTGCTGAGGCCGTCCGGTTATAAGCATTTTTATATTTAATTTGTTGAGCTGTAAATCAAGAAATGCTGTGCTCAACTTGAAGGACGGTTTCAGCACTGCAGTGCTTTACTAGGCATGGTGGTGTTTCCCTGACTTCCTGTCATCTCTGAAGAGACACAGCAAGTTAGAAGGGGATCTACATTTCAACACGTACTCCGAAATACGGTACAACTTAACTTGGCAATGTTATCATTGTTATAGGTGAAAGAAGCGGTAAGAACAGAGAAAATCGTAGGACTAACTGGGGATCGAACCCTAAGTTTTGTAGTCTGGAACTGAGCCACAAAGGAGAATTTCTGGACAAAACATTAATAAGTTATTTATAAAACAGAAATGCACCGAGACGAGGGAACTAGTATTCTGCAGAAGACGTAAACAAAGAAAATACAGTGGCATTCTATGCTATTTTTTATTTAATTCACAGATAAATTATTGGAGAATAAATTTGTTTGAATAACCTACTTATTCGAGTAATTATCCAGACAGAAATCTATTCAAATAACACTCATCTCCTTTCTCTTTCTGTTCATATTTCCAAATGTACTACTAGTTCACTCGCTTGATTTACTCCTGAAAGTCTACTACGTAGCTGTACTGATGCTTTGTAGTTAATTACACGCAAAGGAGAGAAATGTAGTCTTTTGTCACACTCTCAACATAAGCATTTTAATTTTTTCTGTTGAAAATACATCTAAATGCCAGTGCGATTTTACCATCAATCGATCGTCTATTATTTCACGGAAACATAAAGTTCCACAACTGAAATAATGACCAATAGCATTTTACATTCGCTTATCATCTTAATTTTTGTTACACCGAGGTTGCACTTCTGAATCTCTGGTGTACAGCGCACAATTTCTCCGTGGTAAAACACGGAAGCAG
Organism: Schistocerca americana; assembly: GCF_021461395.2. Classification (NCBI taxonomy): domain Eukaryota; kingdom Metazoa; phylum Arthropoda; class Insecta; order Orthoptera; family Acrididae; genus Schistocerca; species Schistocerca americana. The sequence continues at coordinate 107,547,615 of NC_060122.1, read as the reverse complement.
ACAGCTAAAAGGAAATTCTAATTGTAAGTGCATTTGAATGCTCGCCGGGCCTATTAGTGCCAGTACGTTGTGTCGATGGTGTATAGACAGAATCTACAGGGGATAGGCAAAATAATGTGAACAGTGGTAGTAATGGGATGGTTGTGTTTGACGGTCAACAACGCAGGTAAGGAACGTGTCGCGTTGGACTGCGTTTTCAATACGGACTAGGCATCAGTGCAGGTTGTTTATGAATAGTGCACACTTCGTATTTACATTCAGAGGCCGAGGTCGACGGGCAATGAAAGGCCTAGCAGAATTCCAAGGAGGGAAGATTGTGGAGGTCCGACTACCTTTACCATCAATAACAAAGACACGCAACTTATTGAATGTTTCAAGAGGAACTGTTTCAACAGTCATGACAGCCTACACAAAACACGGAAAGACATTATCATGTATACGTAATATTGGGTGGAAATCAAAACTAAATGACAGAGGTCGTACGCTAACACGAATTGTGTCAAAACAGCACAAAACTACGGCGGGTAAAGTGACTGCACTGCTCAAGCCATCTTCGAGACCTGTATTTATCGACGCTGTCCGCCGACAACTCCATAAAGCGAATGTTCATGGACGACCTGCTGTAGTGAAATCATTAGTGACGAGAACCAACGCAAAGAAGCGTAAAACATTGTGTCAAGAGCATAAATATGGACGGATGATAAGTGTAAACACGTCATATGGTCAGATGAGTCAACGTTTTCGTTATTTCCAACATCGGGCCGGGTTTACGTCTGGAGAATGACAACTTACAATCCTGATTGTTTGATTCCAAAGGTTAAGCGAGGATGTGGAAGTGTGATGGTGTGGGCAACCATATCATAGTATTTTGCTGGTCTTATAATTACTCTCAAAAGCCGTGACACAGCCAATGATTATGTGTACATTTTAGATGATCAGGTGCACCTCACGATTCAAATTTTGTGCCCCAAAACTTATGCCATATTTCAGGACGATAATGCACCCATTCACACATCCAGGGCCGGCCAGTGTGGCCGAGCGGTTCTAGGCGCTTCAGTTTGGAACCGCGCGACCACTATGGTCACAGGTTCGAATCCTGCCTCATGCATGGATGTGTGTGATGTCCTTAGGTTAGTTAGGTTTAAGTAGTTCTAAGTTCTATGGGACTGATGACCTCAGAAGTTAAGTCCCATAGTGCTCAGAGCCATTTGAACCATTTTTGAACACATCCAGGACAGTACAATCGTGGTATGAGGAGCCTGCAGCTGAACCTGCAGCGTCTTCCCTGGCCAGCACAGTCCCTGGACTTTAACATTATCGAACCCTTGTGGGCAGTATAAGAGCGAAGACTCCGGAGCAGATTTCCCCCTCACTCGTCACTACTGGAGTTAGATTTTGGTTCAAATGGCTCTGAGCACTATGGGACTTAACTTCTGAGGTTATCAGTACCCTAGAACTTAGAACTACTTAAACCTAACTAACCTAAGGACATCACACACATCCATGCCCGAGGCAGGATTCGAACCTGCGACCGTAGCGGTCGCGCGGTTCCAGAATGAAACGCCTAGAGCCGCTCGGCCACCAGCGGCCGGGTACTGGAGTTAGAAGTTGTTCTGATCGAAGAGTGGCATAACGTTCCACTGGAGACTATACAGTCATTATATGCCAGTATTCCAATAATAATCGCAGCTGTATACTGAGCAAATGGTGGTCCTGCCTGTTATTAGTAAACAATTCCCGAGTAAGTACAGGTGTTCGCATTATTTTGCCCATCCCTTGTATGTTTCCTTAGACGCATCGCGAGGCAATGCGGGTGTCGCCCATCACTCCGCGAGTACGTGCCATTTGATACCGAGTGAGTGAACTGCCAATCACGCACTTCCGTGTGTGCATGCACAGCGACTGATGTAGACGAGTGCTATTCGCGCGGCTTCGTCACGCGCCAGCAGCGCTCTCGTGTAGACTGCACTGCACGACATGCATGTAGTGTTGGAATAGTATCAGCCTGCTTTCTCGCCTTCTTTGCATGGCTGCCTACACGTAAGGGGAAAAAGATTTTATTTATTTATTTTTTTAAGTCATTGATAGGTTGCCCTACATGTCAGACATGTTGTGGGAGTGGTATCAGGTTGGACAAAGAGAGGGGATAGGACGGGATGGATAGAGAGAGGTTGGGAGGAAGAGCTGTATAAAGAGGAGTGAGGAGAAGATGGACCGTGAGAGGTGGGAAGGAAGAGATTTTTGGGGAGAGGGTCTCCAGGAGGAAGTGAATAGGGAGAGCAGGCAAGAGGAGATGAATAAGTGCTCTTAGTTCTTAAAGTATGCATTTTAGAGCCCATGTTGACTGGACATTCAGTTCTTATTTTGGTACAGCTACAGTCTCCCAATATATGAGAAACAAAGACCTATATGTAGACGTGAAGGTGAAAAAGTGCTCATAGCTGTTAGGATAAGCGTTTTAGACCCCATGTCTAGTAGACAAACTTTTTCTTATTATCGTCCATAGTACCACCTCTGAAAGTTTGTCAGTTTACATGAGGTTCACCCTGTATGCATACAGGTTCTTTTGAAGAAGCAATGGGGCAATGATCTTATAAATTACTCAGTAATAGGTATCCTTCTGTGATCATTTAGCTCAATAGGAATTACATTCATGTGGAGCGTAGATTCAGTCACGTAAGATTACTTGCAGTATTTTTAGTAATATCCTTACAGGTTCCAGAAGGTAAGTTTTCATCGACAGATTCGGAGCAGCAGATGCTGTATTGCATTCCAAACAATATTCTTCAAAAGTCCTGTATTTTCAGTTTCTCTCAGAAAGATATTTAGAATCATATTTATGAGCCAAGAATGTTCACTGAGCCTGTTTTGCCTACACGGTGGGACATATTAAACTACTGCAAGGTCAAATGGTAAGTATTTGATTAGAAAACTTAAACATTAAAGTGAATTGAGTTTGTCTGTGTCCAATTATTCCAAAAATTTGATCAGGTTCTGTTGTACTAGTATTTTCATGGGTCAATATTCATAGATTTAAAAAGGGGGTATTAATCAGGGCAAATTTCAGCAGGCTGTGTTATCTCAGATTAAGTTCAGAAACAGGCAGCTTAAAACTGAATTTGTCTCACTGACATATGCTCTGCTGCAAGCCAGAAATGAGGTCCGCCATAAGAGAACAATGTGGCTGTTGATCTAGGGACACCAATGCATTCCGAGTGAGAGAACTGTAACCCTTGCCACGTATACTGCCACCATATGCTGCGGATCGGATCATCTGCCTTAGAAGTTCCTTTAAATGGGACGTCACAGTGAGCTACTACCGCAACTATCTAATGAAGTATTGGTGTAATTTAATGGTTTCGGGTCGATAATCGTAACTGAAAAAGCGACTCGCTTTTCGTTAAGTAAGAAATGTGTATTTTAATATATATGCTGGAGTGGTTAGCATGTTACGAAGAAGGCCGTTGATGTTGCGCAGACTAGAGATCAATACTGGCGATGACCTTTAAAGTAGGTCCGGACAGCTGAGCAAACACTCCGATTGCTATCGGACGCCTGACGCTCCACAGGAATGCAGCGACCCTAACCGCAGCGGAATTAATTGTTATCTCTTCCAGAGACGATGGTCGCGGAATGTTCCAGCACTATCACGTGAGTTTGTAGTTCATACCGGCAGTTGTAACAAGCGAGTAACTGAAATTCGTAGAGAGCTATTAATGTGGAATGAAAAGCCTGATACCGAATTTCAGTGGCCTTTGTATTAACGATACCATGTCACCACACAACAAAAAAAGGAGTAATAGATGAACTATAGCAATAATAATGTTATTATTTTATTTATCAAAGGTGTTTTTTGTCGGTACGCCATATCTCCTGTATTGCTAAACAAAAATTAATGATTGAGACTTCATTTTCAAGATTTCTTTCACGAGTAATGACAAGAATAATCTATCGCGCGATTACAGTCATACATATCGATGCAAAGTATTCAGAAGGCGCCATCTATTGACAATGTCATTTTATTATTTTATACAACAGCGGTTGGAGTTGTTTACTTTCCTTATGCAGGCTTTGTATACTGCTAATTTCTTCTGTACTTCAGTTTCCCACGATGGCGCAGGGCACAACAAGCAGACCGAAAGTGAGACCTCCAACCAGAGGGCGTTCAACACCACTGGAACGTTTCGCAGGCCGCAGAATGAGAAGTGACAGACAAAGAGACGAACAAAGACAATTTCGACTTCAGTGCAATTGCAGACAAAACCAATTCAGTGCCCAACGGCAACAATCAGTGGAAGACAACTTAACTATGTTACCTCCATCAAAACATCAGTGCAAGAAGACTACATAAAATTCACAAAACCATATTATTTTTCTATCTCTTCCCTAGAGCTAATGAAGTGCAAACACACAGTACTAGTAACATGGACTACATTTGCGTATGTTGCTCTGCAAGGTTGTTTGCAGGGGAGTTCAGTGAAAATTCAGTTGTCATTTGTTGCCACGAGGGAAAGGTTAACTTTGTTAAGAGTTGGTGAACAGCTTCAATACCTCCCATAATAGAATAATGACTGCACGAAGAACTAGCTTGACGATTTAACAATGATTCGGCATTTGCTTCAGTTCAGTTTAACTCGGTTGGTGTTCCTGGTAGTGGTCCATCTTTTTTTTTAAAGAACATGGCTGACTGTATCATGTGGTAGGAAGTCTGCAACATCCCGCAGGAGTTGCCTCGCGGTGCTTGATACACACAAATCTTATGCACAGTTGATCAAATTCATAAAACATTAGATTATACTCTACCTGATATTGATTTTTACAATGAGACTATTATGTGCAACTTTTGTCCAAAATATAACAACTTTTATTACTTGCATTTCCCTATTATTTTTCCATTATTACGAGTATAATACTGTCGGTGACTGATCAGGACAGAAAAAAAAATGGTTAAAATGGCTCTGAGCACTATGGGACTTAACTTCTAAGGTCATCAGTCCCCTAGGACTTAGAACTACTTAAGCCTAACTAACCTAAGGACATCACACACATCCATGCCCGAGGCAGGATTCGAACCTGCGACCGTAGCGGTCCCGCGGTTCCAGACTGTAGCGCCTTTAACCGCTTTGCCACTCCGGCCGGCGATCAGGACAGAGTTTGAATTATTTGCACTGGTCAACTAGTAATAGTAATACGCATAGAACACAAGATATAAATTAATTTTGCAGCAGTTAATAATGGTCGAGAATATGGGAAACTGAGCGACAAACTCTCGCAGAAGGAACGCTTGTAATATTCGCCTGGAAGAATTTGAGAAGATCGCGGAAAACGTAAATAAAGATAGATTCATCAGCTGAAAAATTATAAACCCAACACATTTTATCACTTTCAAGTAGGAGGCGTAGTCACATATAAGGGGCAATCAAATAAGGACGAGACATTTTAAAAAAAAATATAGCAATCGCTTTGGGAGAGGTCGGGCCTCTATGGGTGGAAGGACTTCCCAAGAAAACTTTTGCAGCGTCGTCGGAACAACCTTGGCAACTTGTGGGTTTTTGGAGTCCTGAATAAGGATATCCGTGGTCGTCGATTTCCTCAGGACGAAGAGGTGCATGCTTCAGTACGATCATGGTTCGTCTGTATAGGATCCTTACCAGTTGGTTCTGATTATGAGATTGAGAAGGTCCAAAGAAGAGCGGCAAGATTCGTGACTGGTACATTTAGCCATTGCGAGAACGTTACAAATCTCATAGATAGTTTGAAGTGGGACACACTTGCAGATAGACGACGGGCTAAACGGAAAAGTCTCCTCACTAAATTCCAAAATTCGATCTTCGCCGAGGGTGTAGAGCAGATATTATTACCACCAACTTTCAAATCGCGCAATGATTACCATTAAAAGGTAAGGGAAATTAGAGCTCGTACTGAGGCGTTCGGACAGTCGTTTTTCCCTCTCGCGATCCGTTTGGAACAGAGGGGGGGGGGGGGGGGGAAGGGGGAATATTAGTTTGGCGCGAGTATTGCCCTACGCCACACACCGCTTGGTGGCTAGCGGAGTATATATGTAGATGCAGATAGGCAGCTGCAAACATTTTACCATGAAGGCAGTGATCGTCCTGTCTCATAGAGGGAAGTACGATATTACAGCGTCTGTGTTATTCTAATTACGATGCAAAGTTCCTTTGAACATGCATACATGTTGAAAGGACATGTTTAATGTTGTGACAGTTATGGCGATTCACTAGAAATAATAAAAAGTTTACTTACTTCCTTAGCATCTTTCTGGTTTTAATCATCACCTCCAGAAAATAAAGCCCTGCTACAGGACGAAATCCCGCCGCCACAGTACCGTAGCATGCCAATAGACCAGAAAAAATATCGCAGTCCATTGATAACAATAGAGTATAGCTCTGTACTTCGTTCTCGCTGGCAGCCGAACCATTGCTGCTCTTTTTAGCCAACCATGGTCACTTATTTAGCCGTCCCGATTAGTTTGTCACAGCTGAAACGTTTCCGCTGATGTCTATAAATTACATAAAATTGTTTTAAGCGTCCATAACCGCCGGCCGGCGTGGCCGAGCGGTTCTAGGCACTACAGTCTGGAACCGAGCGACCGCTACGGTCGCAGGTTCGAATCCTGCCTCGGGCATGGATGTGTGTGATGTCCTTAGGTTAGTTAGGTTTAATTTGTTCTAAGTTCTAGGCGACTGATGACCTCAGAAGTTAAGTCGCATAGTACTCAGAGCCATTTGAAGCAACCGTCCGTAAGCATTGGCGTTAATGCATATAATTGTGTCCTCCTTGACTGCTTTTATTTTGTTTTTAAAAAAAGACTACACCTCTTAACACATTTAGACCACAGCAATCGTCAACATCACATTTAAAATTCCGCTCACTCTGTCTTGTAAGTTCTTATATGGACTTGTCCATAGAGTATATGTAGAATAATTGTTTTAAAAATAGAAAAAAAGGGACCAAGACGGACAAATAAATTGTTTTCCTCCGCTTCAGAAAACAACTTACTGGAGGACATTCCATTTTGACACTGAGGTGTGCCATTTTTTGGTTCCCGTAGAAGTACTCTAGCACTTTGGTGAAGCGACATCAATGTGTATCAAGACTGAAAAAGACATGTGCTAGGAAATAAACAATAAATTAGTGACGTACCTGTATTTAGTCGAGCTGATAGTTAAACTTTTGTGTCTACTTCTTACGCTTCTGAAGACATTTTAGTGACAAAGATCGTAATTGAGCAGGATGATAGTCTTCCTTTATGCAACAGAAATATTTTTTGTCCAGTAAAAAAGCCTTCGATCTGATTTTTAAGTCGTGCTTGTAACATTAACTAATCTTAACTCTCGTTGGTTGGTTGGTTAGTTGGTTGTTTGGGCAAGGAGACCAGACTGCGTGGTCATCTGTCTCATCGGTGTAGGGAAGGATGTGGAAGGAAGTCGGCCGTGCCCTTTCAGAGGAACCATCCCGGCATTTGCCTGGAGTGATTTAGGGAAATCACGGAAAACCTAAATCAGGATGGCCGGACGCGGGATTGAACCGTCGTCCTCCCGAATGCGAGGCCAGTGTCTAACCACTGCGCCACCTCGCTCGGTTAACTCTCGTAGAAACCAATTTAACGAGTATAGTGAGGATCGCAGCACCATTTTTGTGCAGTTCCTCACGTTACGGGCGCAACATAATGAAGACCATACCACTGGTTAGGGCCATTGGATGGATGGCGCAGATTTCATTGTCAATCCCGACGTTCTGTAATGTATTGTAAGAAAATCCATTACCATGAATTAAGGCCCTATACGGTCCTAATGAGCCATTTGCTTAAAAAATGTGTCATGTGTCTGACGTCATTTGTTTCAACGTATTTTCCCGTACGACATCAGTGCATGAATCTACGTACACAACATCAGCTTTAATATACCACTGGTGCTCACTGTGGAGAATAATTTTTGCAGTTAAGGCCGCAAACTTCCTGAACATCTGCAGCTGCTGAAGCGTGTGGAAATTAGGACACGCCGTGGGAATTAGGCATGGTGCTGCTGAGCTCATGAACTGACACATTAGAAAACATTCTACCATCAAGCCATTGACCAGTCCAGAAGCTTATAAAGCAAACTTTATGTCCGCGAGTGTTATTGTATTAGGAATTCAGGGTATTTGTTAAATTAAAATCATTCGAGATTAGAGTCAGTCAACGAAGCAGGACATTTTGTTCATAATTTTAGTTAGAGTTATGGTTCACTTTGTATTTATGCCAACCTGAATCTACAACAGAAGCAAATTAATAAATAAATAAAGTACAATGAAATATGCACATGTAATGTAATACGGGAACGTACACATAACTAATTCCTTCCGAATGTCATGCATATTACTCGGTTGACTTTCCCACTTTGCAGATGAAAGTTTCAACCCTCTTATTGTAGATGGCTCCGAATTGTAGCGTGAAAAAATGGCCTTGTGTAACTTAACTATGTGGACGCGTGAGGAACAGAGCGCTGTAATCGAGTTTACAATTTGACCACACATTGAACACCCTCTCTTTCAGCATCAGAATGCCAGAGCAGACACGAGCGCTGCGAGATTTGTAACAATCCGACACCTGTCATCGACCATCCTCCATCGGTCCCGACTTACTTCCATCCGATTTTTCGTCTCTTCCCAAAACTTAAAGAGCACCTTCGAGGACTTTGCTTAGGTAGTGTTAAGGCTGTCGATGTAAAGGTGAGGTGGCTACGTCAATAACGTCAAACATTGGACAGCGACGATATCAACAACCTGATCTCTTGTTGTGACAAATGTGTTCGTCACAAAGATGACGAAACTGAGAAATAAAAATGTAGACGTGAAGAATAAAGATATAGAATGTTAATAAAGTTTAACTTAAAAAGCTTTAGGCCTTTCATGTAAGAAATTTGGGGGCATTATTTACTTACGAGTAAGGCTATTGTATTTTCCACAACACCTAAACGGATGACGTCTTTGTTTTCGTCATTATTCGGAATGATATAATAATTTTAACTGGTTCGGGAAAACGATATTAATTGTAGAGGGAAAAAGAATGTTACTGTCAAAGCCCGTAGGTTTCAAGCATGAGAGCACAATATTTTTGTCGTCTGTTAAAATTAGTACATGCGCATCTACGATGAGGATGACATTCAAAATTGTCTTAGCGACGATATATATTTCACGCATCTATAGATATGTTGAAGATTCTAGAAAATTTTGAGTATCTCAGATTTCTAGGAATTCCGTTAATATTATGGGCCATTGACTCACAGGAGACCTTCAGGAATTAACCTACAAGTAATTCGCCTAACAGTCGGTCACAAAAAATGTTAACATGTTGTTGTTGTTGTTGTTGTTGTGGCGGTGGTGAGGGTCCGCAATAAGAATGTGATACAGCTCTACATGAAAGTCCAGCCTGAGCAGTTTTCTTCATTTCTACGTAACTAATGTAGCCTACGTGCATTTGAACTTCCCCACTGTATTGAAAGCTTTATCACTATCTACACTCTCGCTCCCCCACCCTTCCTTACGTTACTGGATTAACTACTCTTTGACAACACGGGCTATGGTCTATCGACGTATCCCTTGATTTAGTCAAGTCGTACCATAAAGCTCTTATCTCTCCGATTCGACTGAGCATCTCTTCGTAAGTTGCTTAACTTACAGATATTATTCAAAGTATACTCCTGCAGCACCATATTTCAAAAGCCTGTATTTTCTTCTTGTCCCTTCTGTTTATCGTGCACGTTTTACTTCCATAGAGAAGTGTACTCCACACAAATATTTTTCAGGATAATACTTTCTTGTGAAACTCAGCTTGCATTTCTTTTTTCCACACGGTATGGCAAACTTCAGGCGGAAAGGCGTAAAGAAAGTGTGTGTTCTTCGATTTCAGAAAGGTAATCGACATTGAGCAAGCAGTAAAGGAAACAAAAGAAAAGAAAAATTCGGAGTAGGTATTAAAATCCATGGAGAAGAAATAAAAGCTTTGAGGTTCGCTGATGACATTGTAATTCTGTCAGAGACAGCAAACGACTTGGAAGAGCAGTTGAACGGAATGGATAGTGTCTTGAAAGGAGGGTATAAGATAAACATCAAAAAAAGCAAAACGAGGATAATGGAATGTAGTCGAATTAACTCGGGTGATGCTGAGGGAATTAGATTAGGAAATGAGACACTTAAAGTAGTAAACGGGTTTTGCTATTTGGGGAGCAAAATAACTGATGGTGGTCGAAGTAGAGAGGATATAAAATGTAGACTGGCAATGGCAAGGAAAGCGTTTCTGAAGAAGAGAAATTTGTTAACATCGTGTATTGATTTAAGTGTCAGGAAGTCGTTTCTGAAAGTATTTGTATGGAGTGTAGCCATGTACGGAAGTGAAACATGGGCGGTAAATAGTTTGGACAAGAAGAGAATAGAAGATTTCGAAATGTGGTGCTAGAGAAGAATGCTGAAGATTAGATGAGTAGATCACATAACTAATGAGGATGTATTGAATAGAATTGGGGAGGAGTTTGTGGCACAACTTGACAAGAAGAAGGGATCGGTTGGTAGGACATGTTCTGAGGCATCAAGGGATCACCAATTTAGTACTGGAGGGCAGCGTGGAGGGTAAAAATCGTAGAGGGAGACAAAGAGATGAATACACTAAGCAGATTCAGAAGGATGTAGGCTGCAGTAGGTACTGGGAGACGAAGAAGCTTGCACAGGATAGAGTATCATGGAGAACTGCATCAAACCAGTCTCAGGACTGAAGACCACAACAATAACAACAATCGACATTGTACCACAACATCGCCTAAACAATAAAAAACAACAATACGTAATATTCCTCTAAGTTTCTGATTATATCGAAGGTTATGCTAGTGGTAGAATGCTTTACGCTTTACTGCACGCTGTATGCTCGTTAGAAGAGAAAACATCTTCGGCTCTGTCCCAAAAGGTCACTATAAATGTCAAATACTTGTCGGTAGGATCATTATTTTCTTGAGTGAAGTTGATGTTTGTCCGTTGAGAATCCGTGGGATGGATGACAGCATGAAATACAGGACGAGTTATAAAGTACTGTATTTACTTTACTGTACTAGATGAAGGTTCCCTTCTAACGCGAACAAATGCACGAAAGGAAAAGCAAACATTTTAAAACCTAGGTGAGGTACATATCAATGACTCACAGCTGGAATCGGTTAACTCATACAAGTGCCTGGTTGTAACAGTTTGTCGGGATGTGAACTGGGCTATCAGATAGGCTCCGTCATAGATAAAGCATGTGGCAGAATTTGGATTATCGGTAGGATACTGGGAAAATGCACTGAGTGTAAAAAGAAGAGTACTTGTGAGACCCGTCCTAGAATAATGCGGAAGCGTGTGAGTGCTGTACCACATAGGACGAAAGGAGATATTGAACGTGTATGAAGAAGGACAGCAGGAATGGTCACAGTTTTGTTTGATTCATGGGGGAGCGTCACGGAGATACTAAAGAAACTGAAATGTCAAATTCCGCTGAATGCAAACTACCCGGTCAACAGCCTCTTAGAAATTTTAAAGGACCAAGTTTCTGTGAATTTGCCAGCCGGTGTGGCCGAGCTGTTCTAAGTCCTTCAGCCTGGAACCGAGCGACCGCTAAGGTCGCAGGTTCGAATCCTGCATCGGGCGTGGAAGTGTGTGATGTTCTTAGGTTAGTTATGGTTAAGTAGATCTAAGTTCTAGGGGACTGATGACCTCAGATGTTAAGCCCAATAGTGCACAGAGACATTTGAACCAATTTCTTGGAATTTAAAACCATATACGTATCGCTCCCATAAGAATCAGTAAGGTTGGACTTACTACAGAGTGCACAGAGGTGTGTAAGCAATCATTCTTTCCGGGCTTCATATGAGAATGGAAAGGGAAGAAGCCCTAAGAACTAATACAATAGAAAATACCCTCCGTCATGCACTTCCTACTGGCTCGGAGAGTATGAATGTAGATGAATATGCAGACTCCAACGCATCGTACCAGGAACAACTCACTTAGTTCAGGAAGGAGGAGTAGAGGCGAAAAATGATAGCGGCGGTCCATGAGCAGAATATGGAAAAGAAACTATACATGATACCAGGAGTATTGATTATGATGATGCTAATGGAGTATGAAGGGATAGGGAAATGTGTCACATTTGGATCTCTGTTAACGGATCAACGTCCAGTGCTGAATATTAGTGGACCGCCTCTGTAGCGTTCAAGTGAGCAGGTGGGTGATCGTCCGAAGCTGTATTTAGTTTTTATGTCTCAAGCTGCCGTAGGCTAGTGCCTGCTTAATTAACGGGCGCATATCCCCGGTCTTTAGGAAGACCTGTGTCATAGCGAGGCATGCGTATGAATAGGATCGTCTTGACCAAGAATTAAAGATCGTTGGTGAATATGGCTTACGCTGCGAAAAGTTTGGTGTTTGAAGTACACATTGACCAAATTACGAAGGCTGCTAGAGAATGCTGACGCTGGAGGAGGAAGATCATCGTCGCTTTTTTGAAGGTAATGCATTGTAGAGAACTTTGGTACGAATTGGAGAACTGGATGAAGATCGTATCAAGCTAATGTTTCGCGTTAGAACGTTGAAGACTTCTTAGAGAGAAGTTTACGGATGCAGGTTTTCGTATTAGTTATTGCTAAATCAATAAATCACGCAAAAGTTCTGATAGGCAGTGACACGTACGTGTTCGCAAGCAGGTTGTCAATCTTCTGAGCTTAACTGTTAAGGTGGAATCTCCAAAAGACACAGATTACTCACTGGAGTCTCACTTTGCAAGTGGTCATTCAGACTTTGTCAAGAACAAGAACCTGAGGAAGACTAGTTCAGTTGTTGGAGTATCAGATAAAGAAGAAGATTCAGTGCTACGAATTTGGAAAATAATCATTAATAAAGTACTCGAAAATATATTTAAAAATGTAACCGCGTGTTTAGCGTCCCCGCCTTTGATACAAAAGCAACAGGGTTGAATTCCCGGTACGTATTCTCTCTACTCTGGTATGAAGAGGTTGGCACAGGAGGGATTGGTTGGTTGATCTGAGGGAGGGGACCAAACAGCGAGGTCATCGTTGCCATCGGATTAGTGAAGGATGAGGTAGGAAGTCGACCGTGCCCTATCAAAGGAAAAGTCCGGGAATTTTCCGGAAGCGATTTATGGAAATCACGGAAAACCAAAATCAATGTGGCCGGACGCGGGTTTGAAGTGCCTTCCTCCCGAATACCAGTCCAGTGTGCTAACCGCTTCACCACCTCGCTCGGTCCCTGTAGTTGCTGACATTTTTCAAGGTTGGAATGTGGAACGGGCTCCACCGAGCCCTTATGAGGCCAAATGAACAGCTGTTTCAAGAAAAAAGCATCAGCATTATCACGAGTCATCTGCTGGAGAGACTGGTCACATGCTCATCGAATGTCACGCGATCCCACATCGGTCCTTGTACTGTCTTATAGGCAGCAGCGACGCCAAGGATCTAGCCTGTGACTAGTGTTTGCTTTAGTTTGGTTCCCACAGTAAATTTGTTTTACTGGAGCATACCCAGCAGAATTACATAAATGCGACTGAGTCTTCGTGATCAAAATAATTTCTATTATACTACGATATACACTGCTTCCGTATGTGAAGTTATCGCTACGGTAGTGCAGGGTGGACAAAAGGAAACTGCCCTGCAAAATACCTCATGTACCTTAAGATAGGTAACCCACCTTAGATCATCTGCCCGCAGTGAGGATAGTGTAAGCTGCCCGCGGTGGGGATGGAGTAAGGCTTGTTGCCTACCTGAACTCTTTGACTGCCAATTTTGTTTCGGAAACATTAATGTGTGGTTATTTTAATTAATGTCAGAAGTAACAATGTGAAAAGAATACTTCCCCCCGTCGTTTCGTTTTCCAAAGTGGTTGGGGATAGTATCTCCAGTGTGTCAGACGACGACTTCACAGATACTGCAAGACATTCTGAAAACCGACACACATCAGTGGATAAACCATCTCTCCAAGTTTGTAACTCACATTACAGGTGCTCAATAAGAGCTTCGTTCGTGATGTGGCAGCGTCAATTCGTCGACTCGAGTCACTCACGCGATGTGTCCGGGAAGGTGCGAAGATAGCCTGCTCTGCGGATCTGGTTTGCCCATCTGCAGACTATACCCGTGGTCAAGGGGTAGCGTCTTTGATTCATAATGAAAAACGTCTTCGGTCCCGGGTTCGATCCCCGCCACTGCCTAAATTTTGATAAATAATCAGCATTGGCGGCCGAAGACTTCCGGCATAAGAAGTCAGCCTCATTCTACCAACGGCCTTGTCAAAGAGGGCGGAGGAGTGGATAGAGGTTCAGGGCACTCTCTTGTCCTAGGGGTGGGAAATTACCCCTAAAGGCGGAAGAATAAGCAATGATCAACGACATGAGGATGCAGAAGGCAATGGAAACCACTGCATTAAAGACACGTAATGTGTATCCACAGGAAATGTGGCCTGTAATTGAAGTGTCATGATGATCTCTCCATTGGCAAAAGATTCCGGAATAGTCCCCCATTCGGATCTCCGGGAGGGGACTGCCAAGGGGGGGGGGGTTACCATGAGAAAAAGATTGAATAATCAACGAAAGAATAACGTTCTACGAGTCGGGGCGTCAAATGTCAGAAGCTTGAACGTGGTAGGGAAACTAGAAAATCTCAAAAGGGAAATGCAAAGGCTCACTCTAGATATAGTAGGGGTCAGTGAAGTGAAGCGGAAGGATGACAAGGATTTATGGTCAGATGAGTATCGGGTCATATTAACAGCAGCAGAAAATGGTATAACAGGTGTAGGATTCGTTATGAATAGGAAGGTAGGACAGAGGGTGTGTTACTGTGAACAGTTCAGTGACCGGGTTGTTCTAATCAGAATCGACAGCAGACCAACACCGACAACGATAGTTCAGGTACACATGCCGACGTCGCAAGCTGAAGATGAACAGATAGAGAAAGTATGAGGATATTGAAAGGGTAATGCAGTATGTAAAGGGGGACGAAAATCTCTCATGGGCGACTGGAATGCAGTTCTAGGGGAAGGAGTAGAAGAAAAGGTTACAGGAGAATATGGGCTTGGCACAAGGAATGAAAGAGGAGAAAAACTAGTTGAGTTCTGTAACAAGTTTCAGCTAGTAATAGCGAATATCCTGTTCAAGAATGACAAGAGGAGGAGGTATACATGGAAAAGGCCGGGAGATACGGGAAGATTTCAATTAGATTACATCATGGTCAGACAGAGATTCCGAAATCAGATACTGTATTGTAAGGCGTACCCAGGAGCAGATACAGACTCAGATCACAATATAGTAGTGGTGAAGAGTAGGCTGAAGTTCAAGACATTAGTCAGGAAGAATCAATACGCAAAGAAGTGGGATACGGAAGTACTAAGGAATGACGAGATACGTTTGAAGTTCGCTAACGCTATAGATACAGCAATAAGGAATAGCGCAGTAGGCAGTACAGTTGAAGAGGAATGGACATCTCTAAAAAGGGCCATTACAGAAGTAGGGAAGAAAAACATAGGTACAAAGAAGGTAGCTGCGAAGAAACCATGAGTAACAGAAGAAATACTTCAGTTGATTGATGAAAGGAGGAAGTACAAACATGTTCCGGGAAAATCAGGAATACAGAAATACGAGTCGCTGAGAAATGAAATAAATAGGAAGTGCAGGGAAGCTAAGACGAAATGGCTGCAGGAAAAATGTGAAGGCATCGAAAATGATATGATTGTCGGAAGGACAGACTCAGCATACAGGAAAGTCAAAACAACCTTTGGTGACATTAAAAGCAACGGTGGTAACATTAAGAGTGCAACGGGAATTCCACTGTTAAATGCAGAGGAGAGAGCAGATAGGTGGAAAGAATACATTGAAAGCCTCTATGAGGGTGAAGATTTGTCTGATGTGATAGAAGAAGAAACAGGAATCGATTTAGAAGACATAGGGGATCCAGTATTAGAATCGGAATTTAAAAGAGCTTTGGAGGACTTACGGTCAAATAAGGCAGAAGGGATAGATAACATTCCATCAGAATTTCTAAAATCATTGGGGGAAGTGGCAACAAAACGACTATTCACGTTGGTGTGTAGAATATATGAGTCTGGCGATATACCATCTGACTTTCGGAAAAGCATCATCCACAAAATTCCGAAGACGGCAAGAGCTGACAAGTGCGAGAATTATCGCACAATCAGCTTAACAGCTCATGGATCGAAGCTGCTTACAAGAATAATATACAGAAGAATGGAAAAGAAAATTGAGAATGCGCTAGGTGACGATCAGTTTGGCTTTAGGAAAAGTAAAGGAACGAGAGAGGCAATTCTGACGTTACGGCTAATAATGGAAGCAAGGCTAAAGAAAAATCAAGACACTTTCATAGGATTTGTCGACCTGGAAAAAGCGTTCGACAATATAAAATGGTGCAAGCTGTTCGAGATTCTGAAAAATGTAGGGGTAAGCTATAGGGAGAGACGGGTCATATACAATATGTACAACAACCAAGAGGGAATAATAAGAGTGGATGGTCAAGAACGAAGTGCTCGTATTAAGAAGGGTGTAAGACAAGGCTGTAGCCTTTCGCCCCTACTGTTCAATCTGTACATCGAGGAAGCAATGATGGAAATAAAAGAAAGGTTCAGGAGTGGAATTAAAATACAAGGTGAAAGAATATCAATGATACGATTCGCTGATGACATTGCTATCCTGAGTGAAAGTGAAGAAGAATTAAATGATCTGCTGAACGGAATGAACAGTCTAATGAGTACACAGTATGGTTTGAGAGTAAATCGGAGAAAGACGAAGGTAATGAGAAGTAGTAGAAAGGAGAACAGCGAGAAACTTAACATCAGGATTGATGGTCACGAAGTCAATGAAGTTAAGGAATTCTGCTACCTAGGCAGTAAAATAACCAATGACGGACGGAGCAAGGAGTACATCAAAAGCAGACTCACTATGGCAAAAAAGGCATTTCTGGCCAAGAGAAGTCTACTAATATCAAATACCGGCCTTAATTTGAGGAAGAAATTTCTGAGGATGTACGTCTGGAGTACAGCATTGTATGGTAGTGAAACATGGACTGTGGGAAAACCGGAACAGAAGAGAATCGAAGCATTTTAGATGTGGTGCTATAGACGAATGTTGAAAATTAGGTGGACTGATAAGGTAAGGAATGAGGAGGTTCTACACAGAATCGGAGAGGAAAGGAATATGTGGAAAACACTGATAAGGAGAAGGGACAGGATGATAGGACATCTGTTAAGACATGAGGGAATGACTTCCATGGTACTAGAGGGAGCTGTAGAGGGCAAAAACTGTAGAGTAAGACAGAGATTGGAATACGTCAAGCAAATAATTGAGGACGTAGGTTGCAAGTGCTACTCGGAGATGAAGAGGTTAGCACAGGAAAGGAATTCGTGGCGGGCCGCATCAAACCAGTCAGTAGACTGATAACAAAAAAAAAAAAAAAAAAAAAATCTGCATGTGCGAACTAATTCTATGTGACGATACTGTGAAACCTGAGGACAGCACAACATACAGGTGCAATTTGTAACTGTAATAATTCTGCAGACAATTAGTAGGGTTCCCTTTACCAGTAAGACACTGATACGCAGCAATGAGAAGCAACGAATTCCAATTGGTTCTCTGAAAGCCTATCGTGGGACACGTACGACACGTTGGTCGTTAAAGGATTAAAGTGCACGAAATATTTTGCAGGGCCGTTTTATTTTGGCTGTGGCACCTCCTGAATGCCACAGGGAAACACTGCGAAGTGAAGCAGCTGAATGGGTTGAAAATAAATAAATCGGCAGGTCCTGATGGGATTCCAATTCGGTTTTACAGAGAGTACTGCATTGGCTCCTTACTTAGCTTGCATTTATCTCGAATCTCTTGCCCAACGTAAAGTCCCGAGCGACTGGAGAAAAGCGCAGGTGACGCCTGTATATAAGAAGGGTAGAAGGACCGATCCTCAAAATTACAGACCAATATCCTTAACATCGGTTTGCTGTAGGATTCTCGAACATATTCGAATATAATGAATTTCCTTGAGACAGAGAAGTTGCCGTCCATTGCATCGCTCCTGCGAAACGCAGCTCGCCCTTTTTTCACATGATATCTTGCGAACCATGGGTGAAGGGTATCAGACGGATGCCATATTCCTTGACTTCCGGAAAGCGTTTGAGTCGGTGCCCCACTGCAGACTCCTAACTAAGGTACGAGCATATGGGATTGGTTCCCAAATATGTGAGTGGCTCGAAGACTTCTTCAGTAATAGAACCCAGTACGTTGTTCTCGATGGTGAGTGTTCGTCGGAGGTGAGGGTATCATCTGGAGTGCCCCAGGGAAGTGTGGTAGGTCCGCTGTTGTTTTCTATCTAGATAAATGATATTTTGGATAGGGTGGATAGCAATGTGCGGCTGTTTGCTGGCGATGCTGTGATGTACGGGAAGGTGTCGTCGTTGAGTGACTGTAGAAGGATACAAGATAACTTGGACAGGATTTGTGATTGGTGTAAAGAATGGCAGCGACCTCTAAATATAGATAAATGTAAATTAATGTAGATGAATAGGAAAAAGAAGCCCGTAATGTTTGAATACTCCATTAGTAGTGTAGCGCTTGACACAGTCACGTCGAATAAATATTTGGGCGTAACATTGCAGAGCGATATGAAGTGGGAGAAGCATGTAATGGCAGTTGTGGGGAAGGCGGATTGTCGTCTTCGGTTCATTGGTAGAATTTTGGGAAGATGTGGTTCATCTGTAAAGGAAATCGCTTATAAAACACTAATACGACATATTCTTGAGTACTGCTTGAGCGTTTGGGATCCCTATCAGGTCGGATCAAGGGAGGACATAGAAGCAATTCAGAGGCGGGGTGCTAGATTTGTTACTGGTAGGTTTGATCATCACGCGAGTGTTACGGAAATGCTTCGGGAACTCGGGTGGGAGTCTCTGGAGGAAAGGAGGCGTTCTTTTCGAGAATCGCTACTGAGAAAATTTAGAGAACCAGCATTTGAGGCTGACTGCAGTACAATTTTACTGCCGGCAACTTATATTTCGCGGAAGGACCACAAAGATAAGAGAGATTAGGGGTCGTACAGAGGCATATAGGCAGTCATTTTTCCCTCGTTCTGTTTGGGAGTGGAACAGGGAGAGAAGATGCTAGTTGTGGTACGACGTACCCTCCGGCTCGCACCGTATGGTGGATTGTGGAGTATGTATGTAGATGTAGAAGTAATTGTATCTCACCACGTAACGGCAAATGGAAGTTCATCAACAAACGTAGACATTCTTCCGTCGTGTATTGCCAGTTCTGTAGGCGGTGCGCTGCTTTAAATAGGAAGCGTAGCGTGCGTAATTACGGAAGTGACGAAGTGGAGGTGAAAATGGCCGTCTGCTCTGTGCCAACTCTGCAGAAAACAGCAGCGGGCCGCGGGAGGTCGGAGGTTCCACGGGAGGGCACGCCGCACAAAGGAATGCTTCTTCAAAGCGCGCCCCGTCTTCTTAATTACGGGCCGCGGCTCCAGACAGACAGGGGCGGCTTGCCGGCAAAGTGAGCCAACTTCCTGCTTCCCTGCGGCGCCCGCACACAAACGGCGCTCACAGCGGAGGACCAACTTGTGCACCAGCCAGCGGTTCGTCTCCAGGGTAATACCGTCAGTCGTTCACTAGTGTCGAGACTGTCAGCGTGTACGTGGAAGTAACTTCTGACTTCAGGCTAACGAAAAGACAGTGCCTCCAAAAAAACTGATATCAATATACTCGGCAATGTTGCCTTTCCACACGGAGTATTCGTTCTTCTTTTAAGAGCTTCATGATCACCATCAACACGAATATCAACGATTAGTCTAGTTACAGCTGTTGCGCCTTCATCTCAGAATTGGTTTCCATCATTTCTGTGGTCTTGCTCTACCATGCTTCTCGATGGCTATCTTCTCCTTCTTTCGTAAAGGACAGCTAAGAGACACGTTCATGTCACCAGGTTAGCTATACGCTTTCTCCAAATACTCCATCTACTCAGTTTTTTCCTCTCTTTTGCTGTCCATTTTCTTCTTTGTCTCTTAGGAACTTAACTCCCAACTTCTCATTTGCTTTCCCTATCTTGCGCTATGTCAAAATTCTGGCCTAATTATGTTAATTTGTTCTGGAGTTTCATGCTCCTAAATCCAGTTAGGTTTCCTTTTTTATTTTTGAAACGCGCTTTAAAATATTTCTTGTACGTCTGCTAGTACTCATTTTTTGTAAGTGCACATACAAAACCAATTTTTTCCTAGCTCCATCTATAATTTTTTTCTACGTGACTGTATGCTACTGTGTTACTTCTTAATTTAAATGTGTCTTCTATTTCCTAATATCTGCCTCACAATGGAATACCCTCTTTCAAATTCTGAAGGTGGCAGGGGTAAAATACAGGGAGCAAAAGTCTATTTACAATTTGTACAGAAACCAGATGGCAGTTATAAGAGTCGAGGGACATGAGAGGGAAGCAGTTATTGGGAAGGGAGTGAGACAGAGTTGTAGCCTATCCCCGATGTTATTCAATCTGTATATAGAGCAAGCAGTAAAGGAAACAAAAGAAAAATTCGGAGTAGGAATTAAAATCCATGGAGAAGAAATAAAAACTTTGAGGTTCGCCGATGACATTGTGAGTCTGTCACAGACAGCAAAGGACCTGGAAGAGAAGCTGAACGGAATGGACAGTGTCTTGAAAGGAGAGTATAAGATGAACATCAGCAAAAGCAAAACGAGGATAAAGGAATGTGGTCGAATTAAATCGTGTGATGCTGAGGGAATTTGATTAGGAAATGAGACGCTTAAAATAGTAAATGAGTTTTGCTATTTGGGGAGCAAAATAACTGATGATGGACGAAGTAGAGAGGATGTAAAATGGCAATGGCAAGGAAAGCATTTCTGAAGAAGAGAAATTTATTAACATCGAGTATAGGCTTAAGTGTCAGGAAGTCGTTTCTGAAAGTATTTATGAAACGTGGATGATAAATAGTTTAGACAAGAAGAGAATAGACGCTTTCGAAATGCAGTGCTACAGAAGAATGCTGAAGATTAGATGGGTAGATCACATAACTAATGAGAAGGTATTGAATAGGATTGGGGAGAAGAGAAATTTGTGGCACAACTTGACTAGAAGAAGGGATCGGTTGGTAGGACATGTTCTGAGGCATCAAGGAATCACAAATTTAGCATTGGAGGGCAGCGTGGAGGGTAAAAATCGTAGAGGGAGACCAAGAGATCAATACACTAAGCAGATTCAGAAGGATGTAGATTGCAGTAGGTACTGGGGGATGAAGAAGCTTGCACAGGATACAGTAGCATGGAGAGCTGCATCAAACCAGTCTCTAGACTGAAGACCACAACAACAACAACAATCTCCCTTCCCTATTTCCTAATTTCTTCACGTTCTTTACTTATAATAAAATCACCGTTTCGGTTGCATGCGTACATTCCGTCCAAATTACTGCGTTGTGATGAATTTTTGCATTTACAGCGAACGATTTTTTACTGTAAACAGCTATTGTTAAGTGAAAAGTTCAGCTTTCGTTATCTGGCTATAATTGCAGCTTTTTCCTCTCTGTTAGGCTGGATTTGTGTCAGTGGCTGTGTTGCTCTGCCGAAAGTTTTCCCACGCTCGCGAGCCTGCCGTCTGCTGGATGTGCTCCTATTCCCGCTCATATGCTTTGCACATCGTCTAAAATACACACCATCCTGGGAATTAATGAAGGCATTCACCGTACACCAACCGACATGAGCCTTCCAAAACGACAATATTAACTTTTTTACGAGTCTGTTTCAAATTTGAAGTCGTTTTGGAAATATTAAAAATTACCTAAAAACCAAAATTTATATATTTTCATTACATTCAACACTGAGGCACTTTAAGATGTTTTTGTAAGTAAGTTAAATGATGACTTAAAGGCCGGCCGCGGTGGTCTAGCGGTTCTAGGCGCGCAGTCCGGAACCGCGCGACTGCTACGGTCGCAGGTTCGAATCCTGCCTCGGGCATGGATGTGTGTGATGTCCTTAGGTTAGTTAGGTTTAAGTAGTTCTAAGTTCTAGGGGATTGATGACCACAGATGTTAAGTCCCATAGTGCTCAGAGCCATTTGAACCATTTTGATGACTTAAACCCAGTAATCAGTGACCAAAATAGCTGACCAAACAATATTTTGTTTAACAGTGTAAATTATGCATGTTCTCGTTTTCCAAAAAGGAATTACCTTTTCAGTGCGTTCGATATTATTATTTTCGTCTATCATGCTCTCTGAGTGAATAAGGGAATGAATGTGACACGGATGGGAAGTAGGAATCGTTGTGATTATGAATTACATACTAAGGCTGAATCATTGTGGGAATCTGATTGTACTGCCATTGCTTGAGCCAAAAAGAAGGGAGAAAATAATATCTGTTTTCGGTGTTTTCCTTAAGATGATTAACCGTAGTATTATTTTTTCCTTTTCTGGAATGGGTTGTTATGAGATTTTGTTTAAAATAACTTCCGAAAAGGGATTGGTTCAAAGTGAAAGAGTATCGGGTCATGTGAAACGAAATACGAAGGTGATTACCTGCTGTGTTTTTCGCCCAGTCAGGGGAGAGATATTTCCCACGCTTTGGTACTGGGAGAGGAACTCTATGCTCGGGTCGGGATGCGCTGCCCTTGTCACAGAAGGTCGGGTAGCACCGACGTCTTAACAGCCTCATTATGAATGAGTTGTAGCAGTTTTTTGGAGAAGATGTGTCATCGGTATAAGTTTTTGGTCGTTCATGGATGGCATCTAGGGAACTTCCGGTTTTTGATTGAAAACTAAGTCTTTATTTTGCAGGGTATAAATTCCATGTGCAGTGCTGAGCAGTCATAAGGGCGAACTTTCAGAGTGCAAAGTGATGGCCTGCATAGGATCTGAACGACCATTGAAAGCTGTTAAGTAGGCTGTCTTTTTAAAAACTGTTTATGAAATGATGGAAAGTGCTGATCTTTTAGTATCAAGTCTGAGTTGAAACCTAGTAGAAAGAGAGAGAGAGAGAGAAGAGAGAGAGAGAGAGAGAGAGAGAGAGAGAGAGAGAGAGTTGTAAGTGGAAAAGGATTTGCTTATTTTCGTTTGTTTATTTCTGGAACTGTATACTAGGACATACTTTCTAGCAAGTGTGTGTACACAAAGAGAAAGAACAGAGCACATGTTTTCACTGAAGGACTTTTACTAATTTTGTTGCTCCAGCTAGACCTGGTGAATTAAATTACTTCAACAGTGTGATAGAGATAAACATATCTGTGCACCCCGTTGACACGTGTAGTGCGGCCAATGTTCTCAGATGAGGAGCTTCAGGACAGATCGTGCTCCTCAAGAACTCATGTGAGTTCTTTGTATGACATTAGGAAGTGTTAACTGCGTCGTCACAGACTGCTATGACATTTACATATTTCCTGTTTAATTCTGTTCGTTTAGTTTTGTTGTTTGTCACTACATCTGTTTTTTCGAAGGGTATTGGTAATCCTGATTTTCCTCATGTCTGTTTCAGTGCAGTATTTTTAACCGGTATTGCGCTACCTCTACATCGTCTGGCAGTATTGCTAACCTATCTGCCTTATGCCTTTGTAATTGTATCTTATTTTGGGATATCTACTACTGGCCATTACTTCAAAATGATATATGCGTTTTACCTGATGTACTTCATTTTGTTCCAGTGTACTCTTTACATCAAATTTAAGTCTTATTTCCTTGGAGACTGAGGTTTTGTAAAATATATCTTAGCTTCACAGCCGGCATTGCCATCTAAAATTCTTTTCACTGTGCCACATAAAATAGAGAATAACTTAATTTTGTCTTTCCGTAAACTATAAACGAGTATTGAAAAACATTATTGATTTACGTAGGTTTCTCTCCTAGTAAGATTTTTCCTGTTATCATCTATGTCGCAGAGAATGCTTGTATCTCAGTTTGTTTTACGGAAATCTCAAAATTATTAGTTTTTGCTACTAGTTAACAGTTTGTGGACTGACTTTTGTAAATTACTTTTTCATTTCTTTATAATTACTTGAACTTCTACTTGGCAGTTCTTTATTATAAGTCATACGCAATGAATGATGGCATCAGTATGAAAGTTAAATGACGCCCGTCATACAGGGCATCCTTCTCTGGTACGTTTGTTTACAATTGTTTGTTTGGTGTTTTTTGCATATTTACCATCACTTCAGTGTTCGGTTTGCGGATTGGCTGAGACTTTTCTCTTCTGTAATTTCTCTGTTCTCCGAAATTTTTAAGGTTAAAGTATACAGTCGCAGAGGACCCTAAACTGAGTATTTTGAGGTAACGGAACAATGGTGCGTAACAGAGTCATCGCTCGATCGCAAGGGTACGTCGTGACCCAACGCCAGTGCAAAGCAGACCTCACTCCAACGGACATTCGTATTTCCTGCTGGCATTAATTAATCCAGTGTTAAAGTGTTTGAGCTTCCTTTCTTCGGACAGAGTTCCTTGAAGAAATGCAACAGGCAGCCACTTTTTCTACAGCATTGTTTGTATCAAGACACTTTAGGATATTCCCCTACCTCCGACCGGCGTATCACATTCTTTATTCGGGGATATATTACTTTCACAAGGCACCTCCAACGTTCAGAATGAAGTGCACAAAAAGGCTGTATGAATGAAGATAGAGAAGTATTGCGCCAATTGAAGATAACTAATGACACAAATAAAACTGTGCAAAAAAGTGGCTGGTTGCTGTATTTAATCATTGTAAGTCCTATCTCCTGGGGTTGCATGAAAGCGCAGTGGAAACTGAACAGGAATTAGTACTGAGAATATATACCGCACCCGTTGTCAAAATGTGTGATTGAATTATCGCAAGTTGTTTCGGGACTAGATCTTCCTATTATCAGGTTCTTAAAGTTAATATAATGAATTGATAATGTGATAATGTAGACTCGAAAAGTAATGTGATAAATAAATCACACATTTCGACAACGGATGCGGAATATTCTCAGTACTGACTTGTGATACAGTTTTACGGTGGCTTCACAACAGATAAAAAGGAGCACAAAGACATAAATACTGTACACAAAACTTAAAAGTTCACAAAGAAGAAGAACTAGAAACCTCACTCAGCTTTCTAGAGATAACCATACGAAAAGACAATAACAAATACACATTTTACGTATACAGAAAACCCACAACAAGTGACACTGTCTTAAATGCAACCTCAAACCACCTCCAGAATCACAAACAGGTAGCAATTAGATACATGTTAAACAGACTGAACAGGGTTCCCCTAGACACTTCTGATTACCGTAAAGAGCTAGCTTTTATACAACAGATAGCATTAACAATGGACACAAAGAAACAATGTTAGACAAACTAAACAGAAATATAAAGAGACAAATAATGAAAAAACCAACCAAACACACAAACACATATAACCTGCACTACAACATAAAATGGCGTACAATGACATACCACAACGACTTGACACATAAAGTAGGTAATATATTTAAAAAAAAAACAAGACATAAACTTTGCTTACAAAACACACAATTCAGTACAAAAGCACATCCCAAAACTGAAATGGAAACCAGGCAGATGCCAAAAATCTGGTATCTATCAGCTCAGTTGCAGAGATTGTCATTGGAATGACTGTCAGGAGACCGGTGTTGCCGAGCGGCTCCAGGCGCTTTAGTCTGGAACCACGCAACCACTACGGTCGCAGGTTCGAATCCTGCCTCGGGCATGGATGTGTGTGATGTGCTTAGGTTAGTTAGGTTTAAGTAGTTCTAAGTTCTGGGGGACTGGTGACCTCAGCTGTAAGTCCCATAGTGCTCAGAGCCATTTTTGACTGGCAGGACATTCGATGCAAGATATAAAGAACACGTTAGAGAATTTAAATACGGTACAAATCATTCAACATTTCCAGATCATCTAAAACAAGAACGCTATTGACCAAGCAATATTGAAAAAGTTATCAATATAATAAGAATCGGTAAAGACAGACACCACCTCCCTTTCCAAGAAAATTTCCACATACACAAAAGAATTAACACAAAATATAGAGTTGGTCAATGACCAAATAATCATTGGAAACCAGATTCTGTATAAAATAATTGATGAAATTACATGAAAAAGAAAAGAAGGCTTTTCCATTCTTCATCGCCGCCCATACCACTCTCCCCCCCCCAACCCCCCCCCCCCCCCCCCCAACCTCTCCGAATTTCATTTCACCTGTTGCTCCTCACCTTCTCCTCCAACTCACACTTCATCACGCTACTATACACTGATGCCCAGTGATCATTGTTTCTCGATCCCCCTACGAAAAAAAGAGGATATCAAGGAGACCATTCGTAGCTATTTGCGGACTTCATGTTCCTAAATAACGATGACATGTCGCCGGGACACAATTGTTTTCAACAGGTTTGGAGAACATTCTGGACAATTCGAGCGAATTATTTAGCCACCCACATCGCTCGACTATGAATCTCATCGAACATTTATGGTTCAAATACACTCCTGGAAATTGAAATAAGAACACCGTGAATTCATTGTCCCAGGAAGGGGAAACTTTATTGACACATTCCTGGGGTCAGATACATCACATGATCACACTGACAGAACCACAGGCACATAGACACAGGCAACAGAGCATGCACAATGTCGGCACTAGTACAGTGTATATCCACCTTTCGCAGCAATGCAGGCTGCTATTCTCCCATGGAGACGATCATAGAGATGCTGGATGTAGTCCTGTGGAACGGCTTGCCATGCCATTTCCACCTGGCGCCTCAGTTGGACCAGCGTTCGTGCTGGACGTGCAGACCGCGTGAGACGACGCTTCATCCAGTCCCAAACATGCTCAATGGGGGACAGATCCGGAGATCTTGCTGGCCAGGGTAGTTGACTTACACCTTCTAGAGCACGTTGGGTGGCACGGGATACATGCGGACGTGCATTGTCCTGTTGGAACAGCAAGTTGCCGGTCTAGGAATGGTAGAACGATGGGTTCGATGACGGTTTGGATGTACCGTGCACTATTCAGTGTCCCCTCGACGATCACCAGTGGTGTACGGCCAGTGTAGGAGATCGCTCCCCACACCATGATGCCGGGTGTTGGCCCTGTGTGCCTCGGTCGTATGCAGTCCTGATTGTGGCGCTCACCTGCACGGCGCCAAACACGCATACGACCATCATTGGCACCAAGGCAGAAGCGACTCTCATCGCTGAAGACGACACGTCTCCATTCGTCCCTCCATTCACGCCTGTCGCGACACCACTGGAGGCGGGCTGCACGATGTTGGGGCGTGAGCGGAAGACGGCCTAACGGTGTGCGGGACCGTAGCCCAGCTTCATGGAGACGGTTGCGAATGGTCCTCGCCGATACCCCAGGAGCAACAGTGTCCCTAATTTGCTGGGAAGTGGCGGTGCGGTCCCCTACGGCACTGCGAAGGATCCTACGGTCTTGGCGTGCATCCGTGCGTCGCTGCGGTCCGGTCCCAGGTCGACGGGCACGTGCACCTTCCGCCGACCACTGGCGACAACATCGATGTACTGTGGAGACCTCACGCCCCACGTGTTGAGCAATTCGGTGGTACGTCCACCCGGCCTCCCGCATGCCCACTATACGCCCTCGCTCAAAGTCCGTCAACTGCACATACGGTTCACGTCCACGCTGTCGAGGCATGCTACCAGTGTTAAAGACTGCGATGGAGCTCCGTATGCCACGGCAAACTGGCTGACACTGACGGCGGCGGTGCACAAATGCTGCGCAGCTAGCGCCATTCGACGGCCAACACCGCGGTTCCTGGTGTGTCCGCTGTGCCGTGCGTGTGATCATTGCTTGTACAGCCCTCTCGCAGTGTCCGGAGCAAGTATGGTGGGTCTGACACACCGGTGTCAATGTGTTCTTTTTTCCATTTCCAGGAGTGTAGTTCAAATGGCTCTGACAACTATGGTACTTAACATCTGAGGTCATCAGCCCCCTAGAACGTAGAACTACTTAAACCTAACTAAGGACATCACACACATACATGCCCGAGGGAGGATTCGAACCTGCGACCGTAGCAGCCGCGCGGTTCCGGACTGAAGCGCCTAGAACCGCTTTGCCACCCCGGCCGGCAACATTTATGGGCCATAAATTCTCCACCGCCAACTTTTTCGTAATTATGGACGGCTGCATGGCTCAATATTTCTCCAGGGGACTTCCAACGATTTGTTGAGTCCATGCCACGTCGATCAGCTGCACGATGCCGCTCAAAAGGAGGTCCAACACGATATTAGGAGTGTCCCATGACTTTTGCCACCACGGTGTATTTCCGGAGTGAGTAGCTTACATTTTCTTTTCCGTGCAATTACATGTTGCCTTCTGACCCGCTGAGTTTAAAGTGCAGTATATGTTTTACTGAGAACTTAAATGACGATGATAACTTATCTTTATGGGCGTGCGTTACCTTTTAGTGTGCAGTACGAGCGCCAGGGTGGAGGTGCACTCGGACAAGGGCAGCGGGATGTGAGCGCGGCGGCAGCGCACCGCACCTGGACAGAGGGTGGGGGCTGCCACCGCCTCGTTAGGAGCCGGGTAACGACGGGTCCCTCAGGCCGTCGCCATGGCGACGCGCCTCGTTACGGCCGCGCACTTGTTGCTCTCACTGCCACTCGGGCCCGCCCGCGCCCGGCCTCCCGTTTACACTGTCTTTACTGTGGACACCTCACAGCCGGTTGGCGGGGGTACCGCTTCGCGTCCACGCTTTCCCTGTCCGAGGCGAAGCGGCGCGAATTAGGGTCGTAAACCTCCCTCAGTCCTGCTCTGATGTAACGGGCCACATTCGTCACCTTTCGACGGGTAAATACATCTGTCCGAGTAGCACAAGCTCTCCAGGAGACACATTTGTGTCACCAGTAGTATAATCGACGGGGGACGGCCGGTTTCATCATAATCACAGAAATTTCGAGAGGAATAATTATTTGATTTCTTATCATTCATATGTCGACTGTGTTTTCGTTCTCAGTCTCAGTTCCTGGTACCCTCATTTAGGAACACCTCGGCAACTGGTAGGTTGTAATACTGAGAACAGACGAACTGGTGGAAAGAAGTACTACTACATCGCATTTTATGAACGAGGGAGGGTCAAATGAAAACACCAATAACTTTAAATTTTTAGTAACAAATCGAAATTTCGCGCCGTTATCCTGTAAGTTGGTAAGCGTGTTACAAACGGCGTGCAGAATGGCCTGTAGGTGGCAGCATAGTGCAGAAGCACACATACCGTCGCAGTATCAGTATAAAGATGGCCGCCCCACTTGCGACTTGCACCAGCGTTCTGTTATTCGGTTTTCACGTAGTGATGGTTTGAAACCTATTGAAATTCATCGTCGAATGAAGGTTCAGTACAGTGATGCATGTTTTGTCACAGCAGCAAGTCTAGGAATGGAGTAGGAAGTTCGCAAATGGTGTGACTTCAGTGGAAGATGCTCCTCGTACAGGTCAGGCACAACGAGTTGTGACTCCACAGAACATTTCAGCAGTTGAAGCCATAGTGAAGGATTGAATGACATTGCAGCATATTTACAGGTTAGTGATGGGTCCGCACACCACACTGTGCAAGATGTGCTCCAGTTTCACAAAGTGTCTGCAAGATGGGTGGCATGGCAGCTGACTCTTGAAATGAGAGAACGACGTGTTGATGCTTGTGAAGAAGTTTTTCGGCGCTTTGAACGAGATGGTGGTGGCTTCCTTGCAAGAATCGTTACTGGGGACGAAACCTGGGTTAACTTCCACCAACCGGTAACGAAGAGAGCGAGCAAGGGGTGTGCGCCATTCCTCATCACCAAAACCAAGGAAGATTCGAACGGAACCATCAGCAGGGAAGGTAATACTGACTCTCTTTTGGGACGAAAAAGATGTCATTTTGGAGCATTACATGCATAGAGGGACCACTGTCACCAGTGAATCATACACAGATCTCCTAAAAAATCATCTGCGGCCTGCAATCAAATCAAAGCGACGTGGATTGCTGTCAGCAGGTGTCTTTTTGCAACATGACAATGCAAGGCCCCACACTGCCCGTACAACAGTTGCAACAATCACAGACCTGCATTTTGAGTGTCTTCCTCATCCAACATACTCACCAAACCTTACCCCAAATGATTTCCATATGTTTGATCCACTCAAAGATGCAGTGGGAGGAAAGAGTTTCCGTTCTGATGGAGAGCAACGCCACGCAGTGCATGAGTGGTTGCGCGGACTACCAAAAGAATTTTTTTTTCTAAAAGAATTTATGCACTTTGTAAGCGCTGGAGTATTTGCATTGAGTGTGGGGGAGATTATGTTGAAAAGTGATACAGCTTTGTACCACGTCTGTACAATAAATAATATTTAAAGAAAAATATTTTTTTCATTTGACTCACTCTCGCAGTTTATCAAAAAATCGAACAGATATTGCTTTAAAGTAAAATCTAAACTAAGAAAAATCAGTAACAAGCAAAAACTTGAAAAAAAAACGATCGGCAACAATTTAATAATTAATTTATTGTACACTGCTGGAAAAGATTAGTGCATATTGAATGACGACATCGATTTTGATCCAAGGACAGTATATTTCAACTGGGAGATAGTGGTTGTACTGATAACGGTTTCAACGTCGTCCGTCAACATAGAGCGTAGTGGTATAGGTCTCTTTAATGGGGAATTTTCGTAGCAAGAAGGCTCAGTGTGGCGCAGGCGTGTGAAGCAAGCAGGCAACCCTGCCACCGAGACGCGCTCGTGCTTCCTAAAGGCAAGTGAGAGGGTTTGAAATGATTCAAATTGCGGTGTGTCAGGATAGTCCTTACGGAGAATAGCCACGGAAGTTGGACGTTCTGCGACAGTTGTGCAGTAATGGTAGTATCACTGGTCGCGTGGTCATTCTCTCATCCCTCGAAGTGGTTCTGGACGTCCAAGCAAGATATACGCCATGCAGAATCGTCATATTGTAAGGGCAGCAGTGGCAGATCGTATAGCTACCACAGCACAGATAAGAGGGCTTGTCAACCCAGCCATGTCAACACGAATTGTTGCGGACCAGTTATTACCAGAGCGACTACGTGCACCTCTAGCTCGTCATCCACAGACGTCATGGCGTCGACGTGCACGGCTCGATAGGTGCCATCAGAGGATCAATTGGAAGGTGGAAAAGGGCGCGGTGGTCTTTAGCGATGAAACCAGATCCAGCCTGCACGGAGGAGAAGTGGTGATTGCTTGCGAGTGCGATGTAGAACTGGTAGGCGCTGTCTCGCAGAGTGCATTCATCCAAGACACACTAACCCCACCACAGCCCTTATGGTGTGGTGTGTGAAAAGCTACAACTGTAGTTCACCTTTGGTTCAGCATGTTCAGAATGTTGTTAGACCCATTCATTTGCCATTTTTGCTACAGGGAGGTGTTATTCCACTAGGTTAGTGCTTGCCCACACAATGCCTGTGTAACTCAACGTGCTCTGGAAGACGTGAAGCAACTTCCCTGGCCACCACGATCTCCATACTTCTCTCCAATCGTGGACGTGTGGGATCTGGTCGGACCAGAAGTGACCAATGCAACTCGTCATCCAACAACTATTATAGAACTACATGAACAGGTCCGGCAGGTGTGGCATAACGCATCCCAGGACAGCACTCGCCTCGTGGACGAATGACTGGATGCCAGTGTCTGCAATGCCGCTTGTGGAGGCAACACCACGTACTGTTATGGGTGTTTCAGCATGGATCGATACCTCGCACCTCGGAAACTGCTGATTCCATTGATCTGTAAACGTTGTCATGTACTCCATATGCACTGTATCGATAACAGATCTTGAATGAACTTGAAACCTCTAAAACGGAATACAATTTTCTTTCCGGCACTTTATTTCAAGAACCCGATGTGCGGTATCTTCAGACACTCCATATTGAGCGAATTATTCGGATAGTAATAAAGGTGCCAACCACTGCAGAACCAGGGACAGGTTTGTAATCTTCTGGTGGAACACGGTCACAATTCATGGAGGTTTAGGTTAGGCATATCCGCCAGCTTCTGCCGAGTTCTCATTTACCAAACATAGTCTCTGAAGTTGATAACCAATTTCCGTTTCAGGTCGAAAATGTCAAAAAATGAAAGAATTCAGCTGTTGCTGGTAACTGAAATAAACGTAAAACGATGCAAAGTGCCAAGAAGAACTCTGACATGTACACTGCTCGCAGTTATTATGACAATGGGCAAACAGGTGGAGACACAACGACACAGTTGACGACAAAACCACAGAGAACCAGTTACTCGGCAATTTATTGCTGCTAATATTCAGTAGAAATGCTGTGAGGTTCAAATGGCTGTACTTTGTAAGTCAAGAATGGGAGCGCAGTGGTCAATGCAACATCTGTTTTAGTGAAGGTCCTTGAAACAAACTAAAAATGTGAAACCAAGACACAATTTGACTCCTCCTTTAGTGCAATATGACTTTGTCAGTGAGTTAGAGGGGACAAAATTGATCGGACCCAACGTACTAGGTTTGTGATATAGTGACACTTCGGTTTATTCATGGCATGCTACGACGACATTGAAGTCTTTGTGGAACCACTAAATAAGAAAGGGCTTTACACAGTGTTTTATTATTATTGTAGGGATCAATTACAATAACAAAATTCTTATACTTAATGAAAGAAAAACACACGTGTGCAACTATTTGCACTACATAACCATTCAACGGCCTAGACCACGCGTAGATGTCAGTTCATTCACAGTTGAGCACCTCGTCGGATGCTTCGCACACAATCTTGATACCTATGGTAAACGTATGTTACAGTGTGTATCATTGTCAGAAAATCACCGCACTCACACGTATTGTCAGTAAAAATGTCCCACATGTCCATGTGATATTTGCCCGTATCTTCTCAAATTCGAAATCTTTTAAGCTCTGCTCCTATATCCCCAGGATAATAAAAGCCTGGAACTTCAACAACTGTTGTCAATAAATACATGGTTGCTCGTTTTCGTGGCTTGCCACCAGCGTTTCCATTCTGCGTCCCGGTTGTATCCATTGGAGAGCCTTTGGACTGTCCATTAGACCACCGACAGTGACCACGACAACAGATGGCAGATATCAAGTTTATGCGGTCATAATGGACGCACATATTCATCCACAGTACTCGCTACACCTGACCTGCACGTGTCTGTCGACAATCGTTGGCTTCCTTTGTCCCGACGTCTTGTCGCTCTTACAGACAACGCAAAAGGCCATATCTTAGGAGGACGATGATCCTCAACATATGACGACCAACGTGCTACCTTGCCTCGAAGAATGTGCAATACCAGAACTTAGCTAGTCTGCACAATTGTCCAACCTGTTGCCCATTGGAGGGCTGTAGGTCCAGACAGAAGTCTCCCACAAGTGACTGAGACTGAGTAAAACAAGATTTTATTAGAAATGTTGACGTCAACAAAGAAATTCAAATATATATATATATATATATATATATATATATATATATATATATATATATATATATATATATACGATTTCAAAATAGAATTCTGGAAGGATTTTAAAAGTGGTGTTGAAAATATCGAACACGTGTCCAGCATTTCAGTTGTTCAGTATTTTTGTTTGGTGTGTGTTTTGCAATTTGCAAACTCGACAGTAAAAATGGTTCAAATGACTCTGAACACTATGGGACTTAACATCTGAGGTCATCAGTCCCCTAGAACTATTTAAACCTAACTAACCTAAGGACATCACATACACCCATGCCCGAGGCAGGATTCGAACCTGCGACCGGAGCTGTCGCGCGGTTCCAGGGTTCCAGACAGTAGCGCCTAGAATCGCTCGGCCACACCGGCCGGATGCTGTTAAACCATAGCACAGATGGTACACTGCTAGAATGGAATATCTCATGTGATTGATAACTCATAGTCTCAGTGCAACCATATCTAACTTTTCAGGAGGCAACTTTGGTAGCACAACGTTATCATTACGTTAACTTTCATTGTTTCATTTCTTTCCAACTTCATGATTAATAATGTTTGAATGTTCTCACCCTCATTAATATGATTATCGACGACACTGCCATAGTTTCACAGTATATGACTCCAAAACAATATTTAAATCAAGAGTTGCAGACTTGAAACATCATACTGTTGACAACAATGAACTTTGTAATCCAGTTTGTGAAGAGGTGGAATAACTAACTGTATCTGGCTCTGACAGTCTAGTCACCTAAAAACTGCGTGCAAGACTTTCTAGAGATTTAATACTTTTTAATAAGTGCCATGAGCCTCCAAAACAAATTTTCTGTACATATATCGGATAGCTCCTGCTGTCACTAGGTGCATTTCTTAACCAGTCTATCGTTGAGGGCTTGATCGTGACTGTTATCCAACTACCACTTTCCACAATGTAGAAACATATCAAGTCCGTCAATTTTACGAAAGTCCGATTGCATTTAATCCCCTAATGAAATCACAGGGCCAGTTTCGTGCGACGCCTGTAAGCCCAGTCAACTGAGAATTGTAAAGTCTTTAATCAGTTTTACAGAGTTAATTAGAGTTACCTGTATCCCTCTCCATTTAACAATTGTCAGAGTTTTTTGCACTTTTTGCAATCACTGAAGCTATTAGAGCACTCATATTGATAAGTAAATGGAATTATGATCTTGTATGGCGTATGAAAAAAATTATTTTAATTTAAGACAGATAAAACGATCATAACTTGTTCGCCCATACATAGCCCGTCCTCAGATTTTAGAAAAGGGAAAAAAGAAAAAAAAAATATTAAAATACATTTAGACTCCAGAATCGCTGTTTGGTCAGAAGTACAAAGAACGTTCAAAACGTTTAGCACAGTCGTTTGCAATTTTTTTATTTTTTGCAGGAATTGAGTGAAATTTTTTGTGAATGTAATTGGAACATTTAGCTATACATTTAGGCTATTCAGTGTAGCCTCCATAAGCTGTGACGAATCTGGCCCAACGTCCTTTCTATGATGTAAATGCCCTTTGATAAAATTCTGGGGATTGACTTTTACACCATCGCATGACACAGGAAATAAGGTCTTTCTCACTGTCAAATGCTTCACCGTGCAGATGGGCCATCAGACGACGAAAGAGGTAAAAATCAGGCGGAGCCAAGTCCGGACTGCAGGGAGGATGTGGAACAATTTTCCAACCCATTTTCCTGATTTTCTCCTGCGTCATATGGGCTGTATGGGGTTTGGCATTGTGAGGGTGTAGTCTGATGAGCTGACCCTGAAGCTGTGGTATTTGGGTTTTGATGGCACGTCTCAGCTTGTCCAGTGACAAGCAGTAACGGTCCCGGTTAATTGTAGAGCCAGGTTCCAAAAAGTCAAGTCAATGAAAATGACACCACACTGATCCCGGAAGAAGGAGGCCATCAACTTTCGGCCTGCTCTTCGCGAAAGTCTTGGTTTCTTCTTCAGAATGGAAACCGGAATGACACCACTCCATGGATTGGGTTTTGCTCTCAGATTCGAGCAAAAACATCCGTTTCATCATGGGTAATGACGCCGTCAAAATACTGTTTGGACCTTTCAGTGAAGGTCTTCATGAGACTCTCGCACACATTCTTCCTCATCGTTTTCATTTCTCTTGTCAATCGTCTAAGTACCCAAAGTGCACAGTTATTTCTGTACCTAGTGACTGCACCAGTGATATCACACTATCTAATGACAAACGAGTCATTTCAGCAAGCTGTCGTGTCGTCACACATCTGCCATTTTGGATGATTTGATCACATCACTCACTGCTTTCGATGGTCTACCGCATCGTGGATTGCCCAGTAGAGAGAAATCACCTTTTTTCAACCTCTGCAACGACCGGTGGATACTGCTGTGATCCACTGTGTCCTCCCCATAAGCAGGGAGCAACTTCCTGTGAATCGATGTGGCAGAGTCATCGCCGGTCTTGAAGCGGAACTCCATCACCGACCGTTGTCGCAACGACATCCACTTCACGGTCCATTATGACTCACCAGTAAATAAAAGAAAATACTTTTATATACCAACTTATAGCTAAATGTTCATTCTCTTCCTGCAAAAAATAAAAAAAAAATTAGACAACTGTGCAAAACTTTTTAAACGCCCTTTGTACATTCGAAAAATACCATGTTTATGTGACTTTAATTAGACTGAAAAGCTTAGAAGGAGTTCCAATTTGTGAACAACGTAAAATTCTATATTCCGACATAATTTTTGTAAGGAGTGTGACCTTAATATAACTTAAATGCTTATATGACACTACAATAATGAGGCCACAGTCGCAGTACATAGAATTTTTCTTTAAGAAAAAAGGGGGTTACGGTAGTGGGTCAGTCCCAGTTGAGAGTACAGTGTGTTTTGGGATTCTTTTTCGGAACCTGGTAAAATTATGTGTTGCACTCCATATGGAAGCCTGCTGTGCTTGATACACTTACGACTTGTGAATTTTCATTAGCCATAAGATGGTTGGAAATGATGTAGTTCGTTGAAAACGCTAGTGTAACACACTATTTTTTTTAAAGAAAAACTTTATGTGCTGTGACTACGGCTTCACTGTTCTAGTGTCAAATAAACATTTAAGCAACATAAAAATTCCATTAAATAAAAAAGAAATCTCTGCATGCCATACAGTCTAGGCGAGCAAAGCAGTGTATGCTAAACTAACTGTGCAATGGAATCTGACCTATTACTTAGTGATTGTGACAATCAGTGTCACTGATGCCAGAATCTTCACATCGATAATGCGTTACACGAAAACATAGTCAGATGTTTAATAGCACATTGGAGTGAGGGGTGTCAACGCATCAAAGAAACCAATAGCGGAGTCGAAATAGAATGACCTTCGACTTGTAACGTTCAGTCTAGGATGGAATAGTATGGTGTTTATAAAGAACTTGAACTCCCTCTTCCAGAAATCCGATCTTACGACTTATTTAATTTACACTCATTTTAAGGCATTAAACGGGCAGCAATGAATACAGTTTATTAAAGATGCATATATCCTGATGAATGTCACTTTCAATAACGTAGGTACATTATGCAACTATAGGTGGACTCTTAGTCAAATTAGCAAAGAACCTACGCACTTATACCCGAATTTGGCCGTTATAGATTAGTGTTCCGCGCAATGTGAATCTTTTCAGAGGCTGTCATGTTCAAGGAATGCTAGACGGTCAATGTACGCAGGAAAACTTTTGGGTAGTTTCGAAGATAGGAGATGAGGTACTGGCGGAAGTAAAGCTGTGAGGACGGGTCGTGAGCCTTGCTTCGATACCTCAGACGGTTGAGTGCTTGCCCACGAAAGGCAAAGGTCCCACTTTCGAGCCCGAGTATCGGTCCGGCACACAGCTTTGATCTGAAACTTCCTGGCAGATTAAAACTGTGTGCCGGACCTAGACTCGAACTCGGGATCTTTGCCTTTCGCGGGCAAGTGCTCTACCAACTGAGCTACCGAAGCACGACTCACGCCCCGTCCTCACAGCTTTACTTCTGCCAGTACCTCGTCCCCTACCTTACAAACTTTACAGAAGCTCTCCTGCGAAAGTTGCAGAACTAGCACTCCTGAAAGAAAGGATATGCTTTGATCTGCAGGGAAGTTACGAATCAGTTCACACTCCGCTGCAGAGGGAATGTTTATTTTGGGAAATATGTTTGTAAATCGGTCATTTTGTACTGGACCACCACCCCAAACAGAATGTCACCAGAAGGTGAAACAGGAAACTTTCTTCCACTCAACACCTAATAAGTGATATAGAATACACGTGAACTACCACATGAATCGGAAAGCTTTTGTTGGAAAAGGATAATGATGCGATTTTGAACACATTAAATAAATTTCTCTCTTTTTACTTTCAATAGGAACCCACATTTACTGTGACGAAATAGAGAGAATCAATAAAGTCTATAACACATACAAAAAATGCATAAGTGGAAGAAAAAATACATGCTACAAACAGATAAACTAATAGATAGAGGCGAGTGTTGATTGTGACATTCTCCACTGGCATAGGGCTCTAACACCCGCAACTGCTGTTGTCTTCTTGGACTTGCCTCAGGTGCACGAAGTGAAGATAAATTACGAAAGGAACACCTATCTTACGGATAAGTGGTACACTGGAAGCACAATAAAAAAGGTGAAAGCAAGCTAGTAAAACCTCAGTATACCTGTACTATGTGGTTATTGCACGTTTCACATATGGGCCAAGCGGCTGGATCAAAACGTAGAAAAGTTCGCATTGCAACAGTAAAATGGGACTGAATTCAGCCACAAACTTTTAGGTCTGAAGTCCAGGACACAGGGAGATATAAAATACATAAAAAACCGGAGAATTGTTTTCAGTTTCTGGGTTGCACAAAAACGTTACACTAGTGAACACGAACGCACTCTTTCTTTCACACTAGGTATGTTAATGACCCCAGAAGAAGAAGATGTCCTCGTTTTCGGCGCGCTACTTGCTTAGAACCATGCGACACTGCATACTAGTCGATGCTGATACAGATAGGCAAAGGAAACAGTGTGCTCTAATAATCGCGTGCTGCGTCTGGAGCTTACGCCGGAAACGTTATCCTAAGACATCCTAGCCACAGTGTGGCTCAGTCGCATCAAATAACTTAGTTCCCTAAAGCTCTATCTGTGTAAGCCATTAGTGGGCAACACGTGCCCAAAGCAAGTATCAGTGTGAACCAAGAAATCAGCATCCATTAGACGATCGAAAAAAACAAAAAAAGAATTCCATAATATTCCGGTACGACAAAATGAATATTTTCAATTCGAAACTGCCACAACACGATGCTGTTCTCTCATTCGTCCATCCCCTTCGTAACACTGCCGCTCGTTCTATGAACGAACCCACTGAATCTTATTCTTACAATCGGCCAGTCCGTCAGACGCGCTACTGAAGTTGCGACTGCGAAACTAAGACAACGTCCTTAAGACGGAATGAAACACACAGT
Organism: Schistocerca americana; assembly: GCF_021461395.2. Classification (NCBI taxonomy): domain Eukaryota; kingdom Metazoa; phylum Arthropoda; class Insecta; order Orthoptera; family Acrididae; genus Schistocerca; species Schistocerca americana. The sequence goes on along the minus strand of NC_060122.1, from coordinate 107,508,657 downwards.
CACATTTTTCGCTTTTATGCTTGAATTTAAAAATCAGTTTCAGGATTCTGGAAAGAATAATCCAAATGTTGCATTTATGTGACACCTTTTACAAACAATGTACATAACATGCCAGAAGATTTTCAGGTGGAATGGATAGAGCTGCGGTATGACATCCAACAAAAACAAAAAAATTGATTATGTATCTTCGTGGGACTTAGATAAATCATACCCAGAGAAAAATATCCCTTGCTGCACAGTCATTCATTACATGTGACATCTTTGTTTGGAAGCGCGTATGTTTCTGAACAGTTGTTTTCAAGAATAAAGCAGACGAAGAGTAAAAATGGAACCAAAATCTGAGATGAACATTGTGAGTCAACCCTCAGAATTGCAACCAATTTGATCGAACCGGATACTGATGCATTAGTCTCCCAGCTTCAGAGTCAAATATCAAATTAATTCCATGATTTGTAATTACTTATATATGAAATTATTATTGAAATCTCATGTATAAAATGTAAAATGAATTCCAGTTTGCTTTTTACAATTAAGAACCATAAATTAATAAATTCTAAGTTACTTAAATGTGAAACTTTCCTGGCAGATTAAAACTGTCTGCCAGACCGAGACTCGAACTCGGGACCGTTCCCTTTCGCGGGCAAGTGCTCTACCATCTGAGCTACCCAAGCACGACCTACGCCCCGTCCTCACAGCTTTACTTCCGCCAGTATGTGTTAAATATACACATTTTTCCTCAGTGTTTATTCTTAGTGTTATTCATATACGGCCCAAAAATACTTGTCTTGTTCCAGTGTGGGTAGGTAAGGTAAAAGGTTAGACACCTCTGCGCTAAGCTCAAAAACGGAAGGAAAGTATCAGATTAAAATTTATGTGTGTGATGAAACGTTGCGAGAGGTTGATTCAATAGTATAGCGGTAAAGTGCCTGTAGCTGGACTGCGAGGTACAGGTAACGTCGCGTGTCACTTGGCAACCTACTTGGGTTGGGGATTTGGGGGAGGGGGGAGGGGGTAGGGGGTAGGGTGAAGGGTGAAGGGGGAGGGGGAGGGGGAAGGGGGAGGGGGGAGGGGAGGCGGGAGAGAGGTTCAGTTGCCTAACTGGAAAGGATTTTCTTCTTTAGCGAAAAATGGCATGTTTGCTTCATGAAGTGTGAGAGTTGTGTGTTCAATGTGCGGGGTGGGCAAAAAATAAGTGACCTGGCAAATATTTTGTTTACCTTATTATAGGAAATCCAACTTACATTGTCTACTCTCCCAGCATGACAAACATGACGTGACAGTGTACACACACATATTCAATAATGTTACCCACATTCAACAGATATCGGATGGTGCGAAATTAAACTGGACTGGTAAATATTAGATGCACTTTAAGTAAGTAATCCAACTTACAACTTCTGCAACTGGGACAAATGAATCAATTTGTGTTGTGTATCTTAAGATGCATGCCGTATTTTCCGGTCTACTTTTATTTTAGCATCGGCTGCTGCTGCTCTCGACTAGCAACAATGGTAGCATGATGTTCAACGCCCCAGACAGATAACTATCGAAGTATTTAGCTCAGGAAGAAGCATATAAAACAATTATCGTTCCAGATTAAAAGAATAACTGACAATGCACTTCGTCTGTATGTAGCTAGTGGAGCAGCTAATGATGGTCGAGAGTGTCCACGCTATACAGTCACTATCAGGAAACTTCTAAGGAAACAAGATACTGTAAAACAAAACATAGGACGGTAGATAGAGAGATTTTGAATGAAACCTTATTGGCTGTCAACAGGACAATGCGTGAAGCCTTCAACGACTGTCACAGTAGTAGTAGGGTAGAGAAGCAGGAACAGAAATGCTGAACTCAGTTTAGAAAAGAACGTTCAGGACTAATTCCCATTTGATTTTTCGCAGTTCTACAAAATTAGTGAAGATATTAGTGTCGGTGGTCGTGAGAAAGAGGCTGAAGTTTCCAAATCTGAACGAAGCTCCAAGGCCCAGTGGACTTATATATCAGGTTCTATACCGACTTAGGGGCAGATTTAGATCTTGTTTTAACAATAGTATACCGTGATACCCCTAACAAAAAACAGTGTCCAATAGATGAAAAATTAACCAGTGGCGCCAGTCTACAAGAAGGGTAGCCGAAAAGATCCACACAACTACCACCCAACGTCCTTAACATCCATGTGTTGTAGGATCTTTGAACATATTGTGAGTTCAAACGAAATGAGCTATCTCGAAGAGAATGATCTCCTCCCTGCCAACCACCATGACTTCTGAAACTGTAAATCATGTTAAACTCAACTAGCGCTTGTATGTTTGGGCCCTGACTTTAAATGTCGTATATTAATGACCTTCCATACAATAGTAACAGTAGCCTCAGACAGTTTGCAGATGATGCATTTTCTATGAAGAGCTAGTATGTAAGCGAAGCTACACAAGTATTCAGTCACTTTTTGATAAGGTTTGAAGATATCCAAGTATTAGCTTCTTGTTTTAAATGTTCAGAAATGTAAAACTGTACACATCAAATAAACTAAGAAAGAAGTATGCTATAAGTACATTTCCAATGAGTCAAACGTGGTCTCTGCCAACCTGATGATGCCACTATGCCTCTAGTACATCAGGACACACTTTTATAATGGTCATTATAGACCGAAACAGGTAGTCTGATGACAAAAAATTTGTGACCATAGGCGTTAAACAATGGAAATTTATTGGAGGTAGCAATTTGTAGGGATATGAAATGAAATGACAATAGTCGTAGGCAAAGCAGGTGCCAGTCTCTGGTTCATTGGGAGAATACACACTAAGGAAACGCAATCACTCCTGCAAAGGAGACTGCTTGCATAACACTCCTGCAACCCATTCTAGACTGTTTCTGAATTATATGGGACTCGTTCGAAGTAGGAATTAGTGGCGCTATTAAACTCCAGAAAGAAGTGCAGCAAAATTCCCTCGCATATTTATTTGATCGGTGGGAGAACCTATCTGAAACGGTGGAAAATAATGGCAGACATATTAGAGTCTACTTACAAAGTTTAGAGAATCACCTTTAACGGATGAATCTACGAACGTACTACAACACCCGACGAATCGCTCCCATAGGGATCACGAGAGCGGGCTTACACTAATTAAAGCATACGCAGAAACGTTTATGCAACCATTCTTCCCGCACTCCACATGTGAATAGAATAGGAAGAAGTAATAATAATGAAGTGGGAAGTACTCTGTGTCATACACTGCACAATGATTTCCAGGGTGTGGGTGTAGATGTAAATGTAGATCAACAATGCCACGTGCACTGCATAGGAATTTGGGACTTACTGCGGGACATTGGCGCCTGCTTTCTCGATCACGTACTTTGGGTGATCACCTTTCTGTCCTTGCCGACCAAATACTCGCGGTGAACATTATTTACACCAGCTGCAGTCCTGCTGGTGACGACTGAGTCGAGCGCCAACTGCCCGGCCCGGCCTTGCGTTAAGCTGTCGCGTCGGCACATGGACAGTGCATCTGAACGTTGAGCGTTGAGGCTGCCGAGTTTCTGACGTCATAGTATAGTGTAGCACGTTGGAAAGTCTTTCCGAAAGTGCAAAGCAATATCTAGCATGTCAGATGCTCTGAACGTTGACCAACGAGATGGCAGAACGCCACCTACGTCACACGCACGCTATCTCCTTTCGGTGCAGAGTCGTGAGGCGCCATCTGGTTTCCAGTTGACCCCCGTATGTATATATACCGTTTCTGAGGACCAGTAAACTGGGGAGCTCTCGAAAACCCTCCGTTAATGGTATGATTCGTTGTAATAAAATGAAACAAAACGTCATATTCGTGATAAAGGAATTATTATTTCTTGTGTGTTAATGAGAGTAGGCTTCTTGAAATCAACAACATGTTAAGGATCCATTAAAAACGCATTGTTATTGGTACAATTTGTTATAGTTAAATTTGAATTAGTAATGTAGCTACAATTAGAGCTTTCAAGATACGGTAGCAATCTAGATACGGTGTATGATCATTCGTGGTAGCGGTAGCGCACTGAATAGTGTCACAGTGACATATCGAAATTTTGAAGTGTTGATGGTTCTCATTCCACAACACCAAAAAAAAAAAAAAAAAAAAAAAAACTGCAGCAGTTTCTTCTGCGTGTGGTCCAAGTTTCATCGAGATGCGTGACTTGGTAGTGACACATCACGTGAAGGTTATGTTTGTCCTTACGGTTTGAACCCCACGGTAGCAAATTTGAGGGAAGATGTCAGGATATATGATTGTATGATTCCTTGTAATAAAATGACACGAAACATCGTATTCGTGGTAAAAGAATTATTATTACTTGTGGGTTAATGAGAGTAGTCCACTTGAAATCAACAGCATGTTAAGGATCTATTAAAAACGCGTTGTTATTGGTAAAATTTGTTATAGTTAAATTTGAATTAGTAATGTAGCTACAATTAGAGCTTTCAAGATACGGTAGCAATCTAGATACGGTGTATGATCATTCGTGGTAGCGGTAGCGCACTGAATAGTGTCACAGCGACATATCGAAATTTTGAAGTGTTGATGGTTCTCATTCCACAACACCAAAAAAAAAAAAAAAAAAAAAAAAAAAACTGCAGCAGTTTCTTCTGCGTGTGGTCCAAGTTTCATCGAGATGCGTGACTTGGTAGTGACACATCACGTGAAGGTTATGTTTGTCCTTACGGTTTGAACCCCACGGTAGCAAATTTGAGGGAAGATGTCAGGATATATGATTGTATGATTCCTTGTAATAAAATGACACGAAACATCGTATTCGTGGTAAAAGAATTATTATTACTTGTGGGTTAATGAGAGTAGTCCACTTGAAATCAACAGCATGTTAAGGATCTATTAAAAACGCGTTGTTATTGGTAAAATTTGTTATAGTTAAATTTGAATTAGTAATGTAGCTACAATTAGAGCTTTCAAGATACGGTAGCAATCTAGATACGGTGTATGATCATTCGTGGTAGCGGTAGCGCACTGAATAGTGTCACAGCGACATATCGAAATTTTGAAGTGTTGATGGTTCTCATTCCACAACACCAAAAAAAAAAAAAAAAAAAAAAAAACTGCAGCAGTTTCTTCTGCGTGTGGTCCAAGTTTCATCGAGATGCGTGACTTGGTAGTGACACATCACGTGAAGGTTATGTTTGTCCTTACGGTTTGAACCCCACGGTAGCAAATTTGAGGGAAGATGTCAGGATATATGATTGTATGATTCCTTGTAATAAAATGACACGAAACATCGTATTCGTGGTAAAAGAATTATTATTACTTGTGGGTTAATGAGAGTAGTCCACTTGAAATCAACAGCATGTTAAGGATCTATTAAAACGCGTTGTTATTGGTAAAATTTGTTATAGTTAAATTTGAATTAGTAATGTAGCTACAATTAGAGCTTTCAAGATACGGTAGCAATTTAGGTACGGTGTATGATCATTCGTGGTAGCGGTAGCGCACTGAATAGCGTCACAGTGACATATCGAAATTTTGAAGTGTTGATGGTTCTCATTCCAGAAAACCAAAACAAAAATTTTCTTCTAATCTTCGCTTTTTTTAATACGTTCTTATTAGTTTAATATATATACGTACTATAATATTCGATGTTGTGTAAATATAAGTGCGCTCTTTCTGAGAGGTGACTTTGTCCGATTGGCACAATCTACACGACACTAACGTATATATTTCTATTGTCAAACTACAATTTGTGAAAGATGTTTATATTTTATTAATATGATTAAGTAGGAATAATTAATATTTGTCACGTTGGAAATAATTGTGGTAGCAGGGAATGTCTGCAGCAAAGTATTGTTGGCGGGAGAGACTGCACGTTGATATAATTTTGAAAAGGGCGGGAGAGACCGCGTATGGATACATTCTAAGAAAAGTGCGGGAAAAACCACGCATTGATACATTTTGTAATGGTAGCAGGGTTTGTCTGCAGCAGCAAGCATTGTTGGTGGGAGAGAGCGCACTTTAGCGTTCGTAGGAAGTCAGTAGTAAGTGAGTTGTGAAGCGAGTCGGTAGCAGATCTGAAGCGAGGGGTTGAGAGGAGCGGTGTGCCTGCCAGCTACCAGCTATGATTTACGAGAGATTATAAACGGATGTATAGAAACATCAGCTAACTATTATCATAAGAGGAACTAATAATATTGAATTATTTTTTGAGAAACTGAAGACTAATGAAGGTATGTTTGCGCAATGCTAGTTGTAAGATTATTGTAAAAAGTATGTCCCATTTGAACGTTTGTAAAATCATTTCATTACCGTCAGTAAATATTTGAAGAATAGGTTTCAGAATATAATTATTTTTTGCCAGCAATATTGCATTACTGATTATAATCCATCCCAAAAACCATCAACGTAAAACTTTGCAAAATTTTATTGTTGTCAAGAAAAAGTTTAACTATGAATTACGCAACTTCAGTCAAATTAATTAAAGAATAACGTCAGCTTTGGTAATAAATACAGCCACTTATTATGACAGCCCACCAGCAGCTAATGGAGTGTAGAAAAGTAGAGTAAGTATATTCATGTCGCAGTTCGATGTAGCAATCAGATGGCGATCCAGTAACAGTAAAAAAGGTAAGGAACAGTTTTGGGTTATTGCAGGTTTTATGTTTCGTCGAAATAATCAGCGAATCCCTTCAAATAAGCACCATTTAAATTTGTATGTGAAGATTGCACTTATTATTATTGAGAAAAGGAATTAATTTCAAAGGGAAGATCTCATTTGTTATTATTCAGCAAGAGATAGAAATACTAAGGGAAGTTTTCATAGGTTATTGTAGAAGGGAAGGTTGCGTAACAAAAGAGATATAGAGGAGACGGGAAAGTTTCACTACTTACAGTAAGATTTTTTGCCCTTTTCTTTCTTTCAACTTTTGTTATTAGCATGTTGTAGAGATTCTGCTACTGAGTACGAACGATGATCAACGAATGGCCTTAGTGTTCTACTAAAAAGGGACAATGATGAATATTTTTTTATCTTGTGTGGGGAACTATTGTAAATTTGTATCGCACTATTTGTTAAGGGGCTTTTATAAGCCGATGTCCTCGCTGAGTGGACACAGTACTTCCCTTTTTGTTTTGTAGTATTTTCTCGGAGATTGCAGATTTTATTTATGTGTTCTACAGACAGAACAACCTGACTAACATCGGAACAAGGGAGAAAAATACGTCTTAATAGAGCTATGGGAATTTTACGCCCGTTCATTTACGATCCAGATACAGCCGACAAATGCCACTGGAGCGCGCTTCGATCACGTACACCACGTTGTGGCCTTCGTACCGTATGCACAGGGCGCATCGTTTCAGCAACACGTTGATTTCGGCACGGTCGACGCTGACGTTCGCATGTACGATCCGTGTGCCTGCGGCCTTAGCGTTCCAAGTTTCGGAGGCGAGAGGAGAAGACAGCTGCTGGGCGGCGTTACGAGTGTAACCGGAGGAAGCGGAGTGAAGTGAGTGAGCCTCGGCAGGTGCGGACGGGCGCAGAGCAACCGCGATTTTTAATTAAGGCGAGTGCCGCCGCCGCCATTGCACGGACAATCATTTTAATGGCGGCGCTCAAGCGAGGGCGTCGGCCGGCCGCGGTTGGCTTTATTCGGCGCCTGAAAGGCCGCCACCCAGCAACACGCCACGCCACGCCACGCCACACCGACGCGCAGCGCGCCACTTACATCGACCGACCGACCCGACGATCTGACCGAGGCCCCGTGCCAGCTGTCACGCGGTTATTCAGAAACACCTCCGGGGTTTCAAAACGCAGCTGCGGGAAATGTATGTTGTTGTTGTGGTCTTCAGTCCTGAGACTGGTTTGATGCAGCTCTCCATGCTACTCTATCCTGTGCAAACTTCTTCATCTCCCAGTACCTACTGCAACCTACATCCTTCTGAATCTGCTTAGTGTATTGATCTCTTGGTCTCCCTCTACGATTTTTACCCTCAACGCTGCCCTCCAATATTAAATTGGTGATCCCTCGATGTCTCAGAACATGTCCTACCGATCCCTTCTTCTAGTCAAGTTGTGCCACAAACTCCTCTTCTCCCCAGTTCTATTCAATACCTCCTCATTAGTTATTTGATCTACCCATCTAATCTTCAGCATTCTTCTGTAGCACCACATTTCGAAAGCTACTATTCTCTTCTTGTCTAAACTATTTATCGTCCACGTTTCACTTCCATACATGGCTACACTCCGTACAAATTCTTTCAGAAACGACTTCCTGAGATTTAAATCTATACTCAATGTTAACAAATTTTTCTTCTTCAGAAACGCTTTCCTTGCCATTGCCAGCCTACATTTTATATCCTCTCTACTTCGACCACCATCAGTTATTTTGCTCCCCAAATAGCCAAACTCCTTTACTACTTTAAGTGTCTCATTTCGTAATCTAATTCCCTCAGCATCACCCGACTTAATTCGACTAAATTCCATTATCCTCGTTTTGCTTTTGTTGATGTTCATCTTATACCCTCCTTTCAAGACACTGGCCATTCCGTTCAACTGCTCTTCCAAGTCCTTTGCTGTCTCTGACAGAATTACAATGTCATCGGCGAACCTCAAAGTTTTTATTTCTTCTCCATGGATTTCAATACTACTCAGAAATTTTCTTTTGTTTCCTTTATTGCTTGCTCAATATACAGATTGAATAACATCGGGGATAGGCTACAACCCTGTGTCACTCCCTTCCCAACCACTGCTTCCCTTGCATGCCCCTCGACTCTTATAACTGCCATCTGCTTTCTGTACAAATTGTAAATAGCCTTTCGCTCTCTGTATTTTATCCCTGCCATCTTCAGAATTTGAAAGAGAGTATTCCAATCAACATTGTCAAAAGCTTTCTCTAAGTCTACAAATGCTAGAAACGTAGGTTTGCCTTTCCTTAATCTTTCTTCTAAGATAAGTCGTAGGGTCAGTATTGCCTCACGTGTTCCAACATTTCTACGGAATCCAAACTGATCTTCCCCAAGGTCGGCTTCTATCAGTTTTTCCATTCGTCTGTAAAGAATTCGCGTTAGTATTTTGCAACAGTGACTTTTTAAACTGATAGTTCGGTAATTTTCACATCTGTCAACACCTGCTTTCTTTGGGATTGGAATTATTATATTCTTCTTGAAGTCTGAGGGCATTTCGCCTGTCTCATACATCTTGCTCACCAGATGGTAGAGTTTTGTCAGGACTGGCTCTCCCAAGGCTGTCAGTAGTTCTAATGGATTGTTGTCTACTCCGGGGGCCTTGTTTCGACTCAGGTAAGCACGAAGAAAACAATCACATATCAGTGGATAGAGCATCTATCCAAGTTTCTTTCGGAATGAAAGCAGTCTCGGTTACGAAATTATTTAATAACATTGGTGCCTTTCATCCTTTTGAGGCATCATCAAACTGAATAAGAGTAGCTGGATATGCAACCCATGTGTCGTAGCGCGGCTGTCTAAATATCTTCTTCTTTCTTTTTTTTCTCTTAGTGTTCAACCTTGAGGTTGGTTTGCAGCAGAGCGTCATTCCTCTCTCCTGTCTAACTTCCGCTTCATTTCCACGTATGTGTCACATCCAACGTCATTCATGATCTGTTGCATGTGTGATGTCCTTGGTTGCCCCTGCCGGTTCCTTTCTTCAATAGCTCCTTCTGCTATTGTTCCAATGATGTTGTTGTGTCGCAGGATGTGCCCTACAAGTTTGTCTCTTCCTTTTTGGATGTGCCTCCACAGAGATCTGGTTTCCTGTACTCTTCTAAGCATCTCTTCATTTGTTACTTTGTGTCTCCAGCTGATCTTCATCATCCTTCTATAGCATCACATCTCCAGGGCCTCTAGCCATCTTCTCTCTTCTCTTCCAATTGTCCAAGTTTCACATCCGTATAGGGCCGTACTCCAAACGAAACCTTTCATGATACGTTTCCTTATTTTCAGACTGATGTTGCTGCTGGTGAGTAAGTTCCTCCTCCGACTAAATGCAATTTCAGGCTTTTGTATTCTGCTCACAATTTCTTTCCGGCTTCTACCATCCCTTGTGATTTTGCTTCCCCTCTCTCACTTCCAGCTCCTCTCTTCCAGTTCTCAATCTCAGAGGTTCATATTCTGCTCCTGTACTGCATACCATCGCTTTAGTCTTTTTCTTGTTTATTCTCATTCCATAGTGATTGCATAGAATTTTTTCCATTGTTCTGAGGACTTCCTCTAGGTCTTCTTTTCTCTCAGTGACTTTAGCAATATCGTCTGCATAACGTAGCATATCTATCTTCTGCCCATTAATTTTGATGCCCACGTCGTAGTTTCTCGAACTTGGTCTATATCTTCCTGGATGTAAGTATCGAATATAAGAGGAGCCGGCCCGGGTGGCCGAGTGGTTCTAGGCGCTTCAGTCTGGAACCGCTCGACCGCTACGGTCGCAGGTTCGAATCCTGCCTCGGGTATGCATGTGTGTGTTGTCCTTAGGTTAGTTAGGTTTAAGTAGTACTAAGTTCTAGGGGACTGATGACCTCAGAAGTTAAGTCCCACAGCGCTCCTAGTCATTTGGACCAAAAAGTATCGATATGTATCGGCGGTATCTTTTTCACTAGTATGTCGATGTACCGATATCTAAATGGCAGTATCGAGTCCCGATATTTTTATTTTATACTATATTTTTTCGATAAATATTTGAATCTGTTCTTTTGAAATTGTAGTAGGACATTGCGTGAAAGCGTCTTACTACTTCTTGAGCTTTCGTTACATCCATTCTTTTTCTTTAACTGAGTGAAGCAAGTATAGATGGCATAGAGAAGCAGTCCGATTGCACGGGTGGGGGGGGGGGGGGGGGGGAGGGGCGGTGTGAATGGATTAACAAGAATTCAGATGTGAAGAAATAGCACGACAGTTGGGTTAAAAAAATAAAAATTAAAAAAGAAACAGTTTTAACGAAACAAATTTGCTATTTCTTCAGATCGGCATTCTTCAACTGTTGGACTTCTGAAACTGATGAACTGAAATCTAAATGACGAGATCGGTCTTTGCGGTGGGTGGAGAAGTGTGAGGGGAAATGCTGAAGTAGTCAGCACTCGGTGCCAGCAACAGAAACTGCAACGTTTAACTTCACCACGCAGTTTTGACACTACAAGTGCTAGGTCACTGGGGCTAGCAGAAATGATAAAACAGGGAAGTCGATATGAAGTGTTCCAGACAAATCCGATATGTGACGAAACCGAACGACTAATACATCGGACACCTTTTATTGTGCCACTTACCTGCAGTTACCATTGTTATTGCCAAGTATCAACGTGCATCCTTTTCCTTTCACTTCTTTGGGGGGGATAAGCAGGTTGCTAACTTGTTGATGTGCAGAATATCAATAAATGAATACTTAAATATACAGCTCTAAAACTGGCAGTATATTCACAATGTGCAGCCGATATTTTCTTTGACCAGTACATCGATATTTTTTCCTTTTTCGATATACGGAGGACCGATAATGATTAGTCTTGAGATATCGATATATGGGATTCCTGAGTTTTTAAAATATCGACAGTTCTAACACAGCCATATGAAGTGGAAAAAGGCCGTATCAGCAACAGTAACTATTGCATTCTTGTGCCATTTCATTTGGCTATATGACGGATGGGTTCCATATTTGACTACTTCTATTCAGTCTGATGATGTCCCAAAAGGGTGCCATTAAATACACTCCTGGAAATGGAAAGAAGAACATATTGACACCGGTGTGTCAGACCCACCATACTTGCTCCGGACACTGCGAGAGGGCTGTACAAGCAATGATCACACGCACGACACAGCGGACACACCAGGAACCGCGGTGTTGGCCGTCGAATGGCGCTAGCTGCGCAGCATTTGTGCACCGCCGCCGTCAGTGTCAGCCAGTTTGCCATGGCATACGGAGCTCCATCGCAGTCTTTAACACTGGTAGCATGCCGCGACAGCGTGGACGTGAACCGTATGTGCAGTTGACGGACTTTGAGCGAGGGCGTATAGTGGGCATGCGGGAGGCCGGGTGGACGTACTGCCGAATTGCTCAACACGTGGGGCGTGAGGTCTCCACAGTACATCGATGTTGTCGCCAGTGGTCGGCGGAAGGTGCACGTGCCCGTCGACCTGGGACCGGACCGCAGCGACGCACGGATGCACGCCAAGACCGTAGGATCCTACGCAGTGCCGTAGGGGACCGCACCGCCACTTCCCAGCAAATTAGGGACACTGTTGCTCCTGGTATATCGGCGAGGACCATTCGCAACCGCCTCCATGAAGCTGGGCTACGGTCCCGCACACCGTTAGGCCGTCTTTCGCTCACGCCCCAACATCGTGCAGCCCGCCTCCAGTGGTGTCGCGACAGGCGTGAATGGAGGGACGAATTGAGACGTGTCGTCTTCAGCGATGAGAGTCGCTTCTGCCTTGGTGCCAATGATGGTCGTATGCGTGTTTGGCGCCGTGCAGGTGAGCGCCACAATCAGGACTGCATACGACCGCGGCACACAGGGCCAACACCCGGCATCATGGTGTGGGGAGCGATCTCCTACACTGGGCGTACACCACTGGTGATCGTCGAGGGGACACTGAATAGTGCACGGTACATCCAAACCGTCATCGAACCCATCGTTCTACCATTCCTAGACCAGCAAGGGAACTTGCTGTTCCAACAGGACAGTGCACGTCCGCATGTATCCCGTGCCACCCAACGTGCTCTAGAAGGTGTAAGTCAACTACCCTGGCCAGCAAGATCTCCGGATCTGTCCCCCATTGAGCATGTTTGGGACCGGATGAAGCGTCGTCTCACGCGGTCTGCACGTCCAGCACGAACGCTGGTCCAACTGAGGCGCCAGGTGGAAATGGCATGGCAAGCCGTTCCACAGGACTACATCCAGCATCTCTACGATCGTCTCCATGGGAGAATAGCAGCCTGCATTGCTGCGAAAGGTGGATATACACTGTACTAGTGCCGACATTGTGCATGCTCTGTTGCCTGTGTCTATGTGCCTGTGGTTCTGTCAGTTTGATCATGTGATGTATCTGACCCCAGGAATGTGTCAATAAAGTTTCCCCTTCCTGGGACAATGAATTCACGGTGTTCTTATTTCAATTTCCAGGAGTGTAATTTCGCAACCGACATTTATTCCGAAGCAATTCGAAACTGGTAGCTGTACCACCCTGCCACAATGGAATCGAACAATTTTTCTCCAAGCCTCAGGTCGGACAAGGGCCAAAGAAAAAATAGTGCCTCCAATTTTTTCTCCTTCATTACGTTGGTAATGTACTTATCACGAATACGGCTCGCTTCCACAAGGATTCTTGTGAATCACAATACAGTAATAGTGTCATACGTCGATACATGGCAGCAGTGTGATAAGTTTAATAATGGCCGACATTGACGTATGTATAATAAACCGTTATTAATTGAATTTCAGAAGGCGAAATGCCTAGTCGCATTCATGAAAGGCTGAAGAAGATGTGTAGTGAAGTTATGATGGAGGCCACCACCATATGACGAAGGCCCAGAACACTGACAGGTCGTGGCACGAATGTCATAGCACGTGACACTGCAGTGCAACACCGAGCACCAGCAGCCGTTGATGGCTGGGAGCGGGGTCACTGTTTCAGATGAGTTTAATAATTCTTGACAGCATGTTTAAATGCAAGCAAGTTCTCGATTGCACACGACAAAATTAGGGCCTTTAGTGGGTACCTTTTCAATTTAAATATTGATTTCTTATGGGCGTTGCAACGAGCCGAGCATTTGCGAAGTGTGGAGGACTAGCCGACGACTGTGACGTCACAAGTTCGTTGCAGGGCACATATATCACACTGGCCCTGTGTTGGACGAAGGGTTCTTCGGTGCAGAGAAGCTGAAGCGCAACCACGGTTCACTGATCGGCCGGTCACCGACTGCACTGACATTACGCAACACTCAGTGTCCACAAAATCATCCGTGAAGACCGCCAAGTAACAACAGGTGAAATGCGTCGCCAGTTATACGTCGGAAAAAGCAGTATAATGACATCCATGTGTTGTGGAATCTTAGAACATGTTGCGAGCGCAAACGAATTGTGGTATCTCAAACAGAATGACCTCCTCCATGCCAACCACCACATTTTCTGAAACTATAAAGGATGTTAAACTGATTGTGATGGTAATTATTGAAAAAGAGGGCTACTCCTATATTTGTGCACTCTGGATACCGAAAATGTCGACCGACCAGAGTAAAGAGGTTCGCTCGAAGAAGCTCATTGGCGGCATCATTTTCAAGAAGCGAATATCTCGAAAAATTCCATGCTCCAGTGCCTAGAAGCAGAACCACGACTTTTATCGCATGTGTGTACGTGCTCTTACGTCAAAGCTGTAAAAGAACTGTGGACAAAGTGGTAATTATATTAGAAAGTAACAAATTAATCGTGAATACCATAGCTCTTATCCTATGAATACGGCACTTAGCTTTCTCACAACATACTTCCTTAGTGACCGACATAGTATATACGCCGTGGTGTAATTACAATAGCGGACATGCGTGTCACAACACGTGGACATATCAGCTCCCTGATGTCGCATCCAATTAATTCGCACCTACAGCTAGGCAACCCAGTGAATAGACTTCGAAAGTGGGCTGCTGTTTCGTCTTCCCAGCCAATTCATGCCAGCATCTTCAGTTTTATGTTGACGTTTGTCGCAGTACAAGTGGTCCACAAGCCGAGCACCTGTAATGTGAGAGAGACGCTCTGTGCTCTGATAAGCGTCTGTTTTCTGTATGTTTTGTAGTTTTCATACATTTGTATTCCAAAACCTCGGAGGTACTTACGAATAGCCCTGATTTAAGGCATGCAAAGAATTCAGTGCAACGAGACTGCAAAATTCAGGAAACACGCTCATACCCATTACTGCTCTGTTAGACACTTTTTTGCAGGTATCTTGTACGTACCTGACTTTCTACATTTCGCGAAAGGCTTTCCACACTGTAGTACACTACGGACTGACAGCGAATGCATGCTCGTGCATAGTATAACCACATTTTCACTCATACAGTCGTGCTACATATTTTTGTTATATTTCGCCACAGTTGCGCGCCAAGTGGCCAACAATCTGCACCGATGAATATCATAGCCGATACATTGCAATAGTATCGTTTATACTGAGTTCTAACATCCTTTATACAGAAAATAGCGTATATACCGCAACAGGTTCTAGTAATATAATAAGCAAGCCTCAAAATTTGTCACTCCCTATGTTTTCTAAGAACCACACGAGGCATTCACATTACAGGACCGCTAACTTACGACGTCTTTTAACCTACAGACATTTACCGGCGAATTACATTTCCAAGAAATGGATAGTCAACTGCGGAAGACATGATCTATTGCAGAAAGACGTCGTATGTCTACAAAACAATGTGAAATTTTGTTCACTACACGTCGCACCATACAAGTTTATTGGGTCCTGAAGCTATATACTGCTATGGCGAGCATTACCTACATTATTTATTGTAGCAGGTAAGCTATAGCTGTTGAGGAGACTGTCATACAGGCGTGATAATGAAACGACAAAAGGAATAAAACTGTTCCCCGGCTGAAGAGAAACAGCCAGAAACGTCAAAATTTTTCATCATAGTCGATTTTTGAAGACGAAGCATTTGTATCAAAAAAATATCAGTGAATTTGAAACTCAAACAAAATGCAAGACTGTGCAAATATTTAGACTCCGTGTAAAATTGCTCTATGTTAAAGGAAACGCTCGTCATAAGAACAGTCGGCAATAGCAAAATATTCTACTTCTGCACGAAATACTATATTTATACCTTCTAGCTTCCAGGGGAAAAGCAGAAAATATACAAAGTATAGAGAGTAATTCTTCATGAAGCCACTGTAACTTACGTCATTTCATTCATTCTATTTGACCCTGTTACATTTATTTTACGATAATCCAGGTCTCCTGATACTTTACTTATGCTTGGGACTTAAAAGTCTATTATTTTGTAAATTAACAATATTATGAAAAACAAAATTGCTACTCATCACAAAGCAGAGATGCTGAGTCGCTGATAGGCACAACAAAAGGATTGTCACAAATAAAGCTTTCGGCCAGTAAGACCTTCGTCAAAAGTAGACGACACAGGGTGGTCAGAAAATGTGTGAAATACGTAAATTCAAGTTTCAGCTAACGAGACAAAGCACTCGTTGGGCAACACGGCCCCTGGCAGGCCGCTTGACTGTGTGCGCGCGACGCCCCGATTGGCTAAATTCTATGCTAAATAACTCGGAAACGGAGCAAAGTATCGAATTTCTTTCTTAACATTTATGTCTCAGTACAACCTGCCCAGTAACATCCCTACAAGTATTTCACACATTTTCTGACCATCCTATATATATATATATATATATATATATATATGTGTGTGTGTGTGTGTGCGTGTGTATTTTTGACGAGGTCCATGCTGGCCGAAAGCTTTATTGGGGACTATTTATGATGTGCCTATCCGCGACTTAGCATCTCCGCTATATGGTGAGTAGCACATTTCCTTTTCATAATTTTGTTACATTCCATTCTGGATTTTCCATATTACGTAAATTAAGTAGAAAAATAATGAAAACGAAATATTATGCATATAGCAATATGACACTATCTGACTAGTGACTGCTATGGCGATAAGGGTGCTTGTTCCTGTGATTGAGGCGACCGTGTATGTTACACTGAGGTACAATGTTAAATGTATTATCAGATTAAGAAATATGGTGAATATTCATTTGACACAAAAGTAACATCAGATTGCTTTTTTATTCCAGTCTCTGATCACAAATGAATTCTTTAGATGATGTCCGGTTTCAGTGTAATGACCGTCTTCAGATCTTGTTTACACCATGTCCTGAAGTGATACGGTCATAACGGCATCGTCAGAATAAATGGCGTTTGTTGCTTTACCTATGAAAGGAAGTGTCTTGGAGACTGTGGAAAAGCCACTACAGAAACACATTCAAAAAACTGTGAATTGTGAGAGGAAGATGAAATTGAGAAAAAGAAATGGTCAGACACATGAAATGCAAAACGTTGGTTCATGAAAAGTCTCCGTGGTTCGGAAAGAAGATAAAATGCTAAAATGTAATGCGTGCAGACAGACGTGAACTAAAATGTGGAACATTTCCCTAAAGTTAGAGTAGCACAAATCTTTTGGTCAGGGAGACAGATTATGAAGCTGGTACAATTTATGCACCCACTCGTACAAAATAAGAAAACAAGATTCCTAATTTGTGTCATTTTCAGGACACTATAAAATTACGTGTAGTGTGATCATTTTTCTCATAACTTCCAGTCTGTAAATCATATACCAAGAACGACATCGTTTGAGCATGGCATTGCTTAAATAATTTTGTAGCTCTAATTTAGGCTATAATTTTTCTCATAACTTCCAGTCTGTAAATCATATACCAAGAACGACATCGTTTGAGCATGGCATTGCTTAAATAATTTTGTAGCTCTAATTTAGGCTATAACAAATAAAAACTCAAAAGTGTTACAATTTAGCAAACACTCCCCTATAAGCTGCCCACTGCACACAATGCAGAGACGTATACCTCTCACTAAAGTAACAATGAGACACGGTATAATCAGTCAACTAACACAAACAGCTGTTTTTCAAAATTTATGTATTAAATGAAAGAGGAATAATTTAATCATTTCATGGACTCCTGTTCATTGCCAGTATACTGAGAAATGTTGTGTTACAAAGTAGACAGCTTATAAAACATTCGTATATGCCTCAGAATTTTGTTCAAGCGTATGGTACCCATACAAGAACTCACAAGGAATGCTGAACATATTCAGAGAAGTGCAGCACGAACGGTGACATGTTTGTTTCACCTATAGGGTAGCATCACGGTGCTGGAAGAACATGTGCATTTAGACTTAATTTTTTGCTAGGAAACTGTTCCAAGAACCACAGAAATCTATTGCTTATCACCGTTATTAAGAACAGATATCGTTTTCTCTGTTCTAGTGTGGATCCAGTTTGTACATACTTCAATAAAATTGTATTAAATGGCTGCTACATAATATAATGCGTGATGGACCTCATTTTCTTCTCTGCCATGAAATGAAAATAAGCAGCAACTATTTCATATAACTTACAATGTAGTAGCGGCATCTAATATCTGGAATTGGCTGTAGAAGGTTTACGCAACGTGACAGTCGGACGTGAAATATGGGGTCGGCCTTCACTTTCCTCCGGGTTCGCTTGTTCATTACAACAATAACGATCGCGGAATCTGAAACAGCTACATGAAGCACAATGGTCCTTCTTTTTCACTTAGGAAATGGCGTAAACACAAGGTCAAGGTGTATCGGATCCTCTCTCGGGTTTGTAATGGTGTACGGCCTTTCTGTGTGACAGTTATTTTCCTTTTCTTTCACTATGTTAACGTGCCAGTTTTAAGTCTTTCTCATCTTTTCTTTCATATGGTATTCCTCCAGATTGTATCAACGTTTCCATATCACTTCTGTCTTGGAACCCTTTTAGTTTTGAAATTATTCAAGTGCAAATGTTTCTTTCCGCTGCTGCTTCTTCTTCTCTTAACAGCTTAATGTTAATCTCTTTTCCCATAGATACTTGAAGATCTGTTTCAGAAACTTATTGTCATTCAGATTCTATACACGTCCAGAAACATAACCCTTTTCCTTAGTGTGTGTTATTTTTTATGTTTCCTTGTATTCCAGAATTATGTCTTATGTATAGATTGCTGTGCTTCTTATTGAACCTAAAATAATCCTCAAAATATTTTTATCCAATGTCCTTGACGTGTGAGCTAAATCATGACTCATGACAAGCAGCAATAAAGGTTGTCTTGAAAAGGTTGTAATCCTCTGAGGTTCGTTAATATCTGTATAACTTACAACTTTTATAATGTGGCAGAACAAAGTATTCCAAAATATCTCTTGTAGAGAATAATTATGAGTATTAGGCTGCGTCATTATGAAACGCTAACAGCAACTTAAATGTGCTCTTCAGGGCACCAGTTAGTCGCCCTGAAGAGAACCACTAAACATACAGTCTTAATGTCGATATTTTTGTTGTTCTTAGTGTTCCATAATGACGAAGCCTAATACCCAAAATGCTTTCATTCATGCTGGCACTGGCCGTGAAAGCGTGCGAACTTGTGTCTGTTGCTAAACTGTTATGTTTACAAGAAAGCTGCGTTCCTTGTAATCGTGGAATGTTCTTGCATGACAGATGAAGGACGAAAATTTAATGTCTGTTGCAAACTTAAGTTTGCGAAAAATGTACTGATTGATGCGTATGTTTGAATGTGTACGTAACCAAGAAAGAAATGGAGGTATGAAACCCAAAAATACACTACAACTATGAATCAAGAAGATGTGGAAGTCAGAGAACGATATAGTAGAGCCATTAAGAACATTGTGGTTACGTGGTCAGATACGTTAACATCTAAAAACTGATTTTCTGCTGTTTACATACTCTGTACAAATAATATTGGAAGCCAGGAATAATTCTCCAGACTTTGGGAAAGTTCCACTGAATCTAACCAAACTCTGCCAGTTAATGAGGCAGGAGTTGTTTGACAATGACGTTTCGTCCACATGATGTTCCAAGGCATCACACGCGTTGAGAAAATTCGGGAAAATGAAAATGTACCGTTTGGATGTAATCCAGGAGCGGCGAAATGTACAGAGCTTATTTTTCCTTTAAGTGACAAAATGTTTTATTCCGAGTAACAATGAAATACGAGCCACTGTGTACTCTTTGGGAACTGGAACCAATAAAAGTGCTCAATTTATTATTTATTCGCAAGTCCATCATGACTTATGGCGTGATAAATACTCATACCAATATATCTGGAGCCAAAATCTATGCTGAAAAGTTTTCAAAAAATATGCAGGAAATTATCGTTGTCAACTACTGTTAATAAACACATGCCATGAGGAGGGAGACATTTCCGAAAGGACTTATGTTCGCACCCAACTTTAGACCATGCATGTAAATCCATATTTGCAGCCACTTCAACTCAGACTTAGTTTCACGAGTTTCGTGAAATGTGTCTTCAAGCACAGGTAAACAATCTATCCTCCCTCTACATCTGTTACTAGAGGTTCAACTACGGTTCCACTTGACACTGTAGAAGTGGTTCAAACGGTAGAAACAGTAGTTAACAGTATCTACATCAGAGTCTCCTCTAAATTCTCAATCTTCGCGTGCTTTAAATTCTGAATCTTCGCGTGCTTTTCTTTAACCTCTTCTTAGTAGTCCATTTCACGATCAGCTGGAACTTCATCTGCCGTGGAACTATACCACTGCCATGTAGTCAGTTTTGTAGATGTAAAACAAATATTCCGATTGTCAGTATGATCCTTCTTACTATAAATACGAGCCGAAAATATGTAAGAAATATACCTATCACTTTCACGTGCTTGCATAAAGTATTTTCCTGATGTTACGTGTTTCCAATAATCATCCTACATGTGCACTGTTAACGGAAACAATTTATATTATCTCGACAGCCAACATTTTCGAGATAATTTATGAATCAACATTATCTTAAATGTATGTCTTTTATTAGAAGAAGCACTTCACAACGTGTAATCGGTGAAATTATATACCATTAATTACATGTTCGCTGATATCTCAAGCCCACGGACCAAGGAACAAAAAACTGAGACTCATACTCATGAGAGAAAATATTGTGGATATATCGATACGTATGCAATCGATCCTTTGTGATAAATAAAGTCAAGGGAAAAGTTACTGTACGTCATCTAACGCGAGCAGGCAGAACTAGTTTTCATGTCGAAACTGCTACGTTCCTGTTATGCAACTGCTGTGTTCGGATGCAGGCTGAGTTGGCATCCCTTCGCTCCCAGCTTCAGGCAGTGTTGGCTTCGGTCACACAGCTTGAGGCTGTTGCCAATGGGCATCACTGTGGGGGTCCGGATGGGGGTTTGTCGGGGACGGCCAGCTCGTCCCACGCATCCCCTGATCGGACTACGACTGTGGTTGCCAGGGATACTGCCCGCATTGAGGCTGATCCCTCACCTATGGTAGAGTGGGAGGTCGTCTCAAGGTGTGGCAGGGGGTGAAAGACATTCCGGAGGGCTGAACGGAAAGCCTCTCCAGTTTGTCTGACGAACCGGTTTCAGGCTCTGTCTCAGGCTGATACTGATCTTCGGCCTTACATGGCTGCTTGTCCTGTTCCAGAGGTTGCCCCTCAGTCTGCAAGATCCGGGCAGTCGCAGAGGGTGGGCTTACTGGTAGTTGGGAGCTCCAACGTCAGGCGCGTAATGGGGCCCCTTAGGGAAATGGCAGCAAGAGAGGGGAAGAAAACCAATGTGCACTCCGTGTGCATACCGGGGGGAGTCATTCCAGATGTGGAAAGGGTCCTTCCGGATGCCATGAAGGGTACAGGGTGCACCCATCTGCAGGTGGTCGCTCATGTCGGCACCAATGATGTGTGTCGCTATGGATCGGAGGAAATCCTCTCTGGCTTCCGGCGGCTATCTGATTTGGTGAAGACTGCCAGTCTCGCTAGCGGGATGAAAGCAGAGCTCACCATCTGCAGCATCGTCGACAGGACTGACTGCGGACCTTTGGTACAGAGCCGAGTGGAGGGTCTGAATCAGAGGCTGAGACGGTTCTGCGACCGTGTGGGCTGCAGATTCCTCGACTTGCGCCATAGGGTGGTGGGGTTTCGGGTTCCGCTGGATAGGTCAGGAGTCCACTACACGCAACAAGCGGCTACACGGGTAGCAGGGGTTGTGTGGCGTGGGCTGGGCGGTTTTTTAGGTTAGATGGCCTTGGGAAAGTACAGAAAGGGCAACAGCCTCAACGGGTGCGGGGCAAAGTCAGGACATGCGGGGACCAAGCAGCAATCGGTATTGTAATTGTCAACTGTCGAAGCTGCGTTGGTAAAGTACCAGAACTTCAAGCGCTGATAGAAAGCACCGAAGCTGAAATCGTTATAGGTACAGAAAGCTGGCTTAAGCCAGAGATAAATTCTGCCGAAATTTTTACAAAGGTACAGACGGTGTTTAGAAAGGATAGATTGCATGCAACCGGTGGTGGAGTGTTCGTCGCTGTTAGTAGTAGTTTATCTTGTAGTGAAATAGAAGTGGATAGTTCCTGTGAATTATTATGGGTGGAGGTTACACTCAACAACCGAACT
Source organism: Schistocerca americana (assembly GCF_021461395.2). Classification (NCBI taxonomy): domain Eukaryota; kingdom Metazoa; phylum Arthropoda; class Insecta; order Orthoptera; family Acrididae; genus Schistocerca; species Schistocerca americana. The sequence goes on along the minus strand of NC_060122.1, from coordinate 107,486,501 downwards.
AGGTTAATAATTGGCTCCTTTTACCGACCTCCCGACTCAGCACCATTAGTGGTAGAACAACTGAGAGAAAATTTGGAATACATTTCACATAAATTTTCTCAGCATGTTATAGTCTTAGGTGGAGATTTCAATTTACCAGATATAGACTGGGACACTCAGATGTTTAGGACGGGTGGTAGGGACAGAGCAGCGAGTGACATTACACTGAGTGCACTATCCGAAAATTACCTCGAGCAATTAAACAGAGAACCGACTCGTGGAGATAACATCTTGGACCTACTGATAACAAACAGACCCGAACTTTTCGACTCTGTATGTACAGAACAGGGAATCAGTGATCATAAGGCCGTTGCAGCATCCCTGAATATGGAAGTTAATAGGAATATAAAAAAAGGGAGGAAGGTTTATCTGTTTAGCAAGAGTAATAGAAGGCAGATTTCAGACTACCTAACAGATCAAAACGAAAATTTCTGTTCCGACACTGACAATGTTGAGTGTTTATGGAAAAAGTTCAAGGCAATCGTAAAATGCGTTTTAGACAGGTACGTGCCAACTAAAACTGTGAGGGACGGGAAAAACCCACCGTGGTACAACAACAAAGTTAGGAAACTACTGCGAAAGCAAAGAGAGCTCCACTCCAAGTTTAAACGCAGCCAAAACCTCTCAGACAAATAGAAGCTAAACGATGTCTAAGTTAGCGTAAGGAGGGCTATGCGTGAAGCGTTCAGTGAATTCGAAAGTAAAATTCTATGTACCGACTTGACAGAAAATCCTAGGAAGTTCTGGTCTTACGTTAAATCAGTAAGTGGCTCGAAACAGCATATCCAGACACTACGGGATGATGATGGCATTGAAACAGAGGATGACACGCGTAAAGCTGAAATACTAAACACCTTTTTCCAAAGCTGTTTCACAGAGGAAGACCGCACTGCAGTTCCTTCTCTAAATCCTCGCACAAACGAAAAAATGGCTGACATCGAAATAAGTGTCCAAGGAATAGAAAAGCAACTGGAATCACTCAATAGAGGAAAGTCCACTGGACCTGACGGGATACCAATTCGATTCTACACAGATTACGCGAAAGAACTTGCCCCCCTTCTAACAGCCGTGTACCGCAAGTCTCTAGAGGAACGGAGGGTTACAAACGATTGGAAAAGAGCACAGATAGTCCCAGTCTTCAAGAAGGGTCGTCGAGCAGATGCGCAAAACTATAGACCTATATCTCTGACGTCAATCTGTTGTAGAATTTTAGAACATGTTTTTTGCTCGAGTATCATGCCGTTTTTGGAAACCCAGAATCTACTATGTAGGAATCAACATGGATTCCGGAAACAGCGATCGTGTGAGACCCAACTCGCTTTATTTGTTCATGAGACCCAGAAAGTATTAGATACAGGCTCCCAGGTAGATGCTATTTTTCTTGACTTCCGGAAGGCGTTCGATACAGTTCCGCACTGTCTCCTGATAAACAAAGTAAGAGCCTACGGAATATCAGACCAGCTGTGTGGCTGGATTGAAGAGTTTTTAACAAACAGAACACAGCATGTTGTTATCAATGGAGAGACGTCTACAGACGTTAAAGTAACCTCTGGCGTGCCACAGGGGAGTGTTATGGGACCATTGCTTTTCACAATATATATAAATGACTTAGTAGATAGTGTCGGAAGTTCCATGCGGCTTTTCGCGGATGATGCTGTAGTATACAGAGAAGTTGCAGCATTAGAAAATTGTAGCGAAATGCAGGAAGATCTGCAGCGGATAGGCACTTGGTGCAGGGAGTGGCAACTGACCCTTAACATAGACAAATGTAATGTATTGCGAATACATAGAAAGAAGGATCCTTTATTGTATGATTATATGATAGCGGAACAAACACTGGTAGCAGTTACTTCTGTAAAATATCTGGGAGTATGCGTGCGGAACGATTTGAAGTGGAATGATCATATAAAATTAATTGTTGGTAAGGCGGGTACCAGGTTGAGATTCATTGGGTGAGTGCTTAGAAAATGTAGTCCGTCAACAAAGGAGGTGGCTTACAAAACACTCGTTCGACCTATACTTGAGTATTGCTCCTCAGTGTGGGATCCGTACCAGATCGGTCTGACGGAGGAGATAGAGAAGATCCAAAGAAGAGCGGCGCGTTTAGTCACAGGGTTATTTGGTAACCGTGATAGCGTTACGGAGATGTTTAATAAACTCAAGTGGCAGACTCTGCAAGAGAGGCGCTCTGCATCGCAGTGTAGCTTGCTCGCCAGGTTTCGAGAGGGTGCGTTTCTGGATGAGGTGTCGAATATATTGCTTCCCCCTCCTTATACCTCCCGAGGAGATCACGAATGTAAAATTAGAGAGATTAGAGCGCGCACGGAGGCTTTCAGACAGTCATTCTTCCCGCGAACCATACGCGACTGGAACAGGAAAGGGAGGTAATGACAGTGGCACGTTAAGTGCCCTCCGCCACACACCGTTGGGTGGCTTGCGGAGTATAAATGTAGATGTAGATGTAGATGTAATTTAAACATTCATAATTTCACTGTGGTAACGTTTGGTTGTATTTTCAGTACCAGCTTCAGATTCGACTGCCGGCCGGTGTGGCCGTGCGGTTCTAGGCGCTTCAGTCTGGAACCGCGTGACCGCTACGGTCGCAGGTTCGAATCCTGCCTCGGGCATGGATGTGTGTGATGTCCTTAGGTTAGTTAGGTTTAAGGAGTTCTAAGTTCTAGGGGACTGATGACCACAGATGTGCTCAGAGCCATTTCAGATTCGACTGAACAATAGATTGAACGTTAAAACCAAAACCGATCGTGTAGCAGAACAAGAACTTTCTAGCAACTGGAGCGGCACGTCTTCAATTCATGACGCAATTCAGGAGCTGCACTACCCTCGATATTGGAGAAACTAATAGTACGGCAAGTCCTCGAGCAGCTGGGAAATGACCAGGCGACATTCGTGACAGAAATCAGTAGAGAGCGCTGACCAGTACGTGACATTTTCTCTACTCAATAACAGCAGTATAAGAAGTGCATTCAGAGCCTGCAGTGTAATACTCGCACTAGCACGACGAGAGAGTACTGGGCTAAGAGGAAAGACCACCAGAATGTCAGCTACGTGATCCAGTGGATGGCTGGTGTGGCAAACGTGAAGACGAAAGAAACTTTTTCATGACGTGTCACTATCAAGTAACATAGCTCTATGAAACATGGGCCGTACGAAGAAAGAACTGCTAGAGTATAGCACAGAAGATAAGTCAAAGACATATGAAGTTAGCCGAAAGTAATGACACTTTTATTCAGAGACTATAATCGCACTGATGCCACCGCTGTTGTTGGCGGTCCCTTGGACATTATAAAAGGCGGGACACGGTGCTTAATAGCGTGTGTGATCATGGACGGCAATGCATGCTCTACGACGCGCTCCCATCTTGCCACAAGGTTGATAAGCTCTTGGGATAGCGCGTTCCGTTCCTCTACCATCGCGGTTGACAACTGCTGGACGTGCTGAAATACGAGTCCACAACGAGTTTATGTTGGGGGAACACGCAGCCCAGACCACTTGCCGCATATCCTCTCGTTCCACGAGCTCTTCCACCTGCGCTGTTCTATGCACACTATCAGCCATAAAAATGAATTCAGAACCGATTGCATCCGTGAAAAGACGCACATGAAGGAGGACCACAGTGTCACAACAAAGCTGCCAAGAATGTTCGAAGATTTGAAGGTCAGTATCCCCATTCAACATAATGCTTTCCCACGCGTACCACCTGTATCATCAAAACGATTATCTTTGACATTGCTAGATGTATCCTCAAATGGCGAGTGGTGTGAACACGTCATGGACCTGGGACCATTGTCAAACATGAGCGTCTTAATGGTTCAGGTTTTATGGCGTGGGTATGGTACTGACCTCAATATTTGAACTCAGTACATCGCCAGTCAACGTCATTGCTTCTCCATGTCCGTTTCGTTCAGGGGCATCGTGATTTCATTTTTATGGCTGACAATACGCAGCACCGTCGAATACTGCAGGTGCAGCAGTTCTTGGAATTAGAGGACATTAAGCGAAAGAGCAGGCCTGCCCATTCCTTCGACATACATTGCGTCGAAAACTTCTGGGATGAGTTGAGGAGACATACAGCAGTGAGTCCACATGCGTTAACGACCGTCTGACAGACGCTCTACCAGACGAACTCCTCCTAGCCTGCATGGGACGACGTTGCAGAGCATGCGTTGCCGTCAGTGGTGAACACACGTTCTATTAAGAACCGTATCACGTCTTTTGCAATATCCAAAGGGCCGTCATGAGTCACGGTGACTTCAGTATAATCGTTGTCATCGAAAAACAGTGAAATATCTGTTCGTCCCGTTGAGTCTTTCTTTCGGAGGCCTTCCGTACTGTACTGTACTACACTGCAGCAGTTCCGAGTTTCATCGAGCTGCGTGACTTGGTAGTGATACCTCATGTCAAAGTTATCCTTGTCCTTACGTTTTGCACCTCATGGTAGAAAACTTGACGAAAGATATCAGGACATGCTGAACGTATTTTTTTCTTTCTTTTTTTCTTACCTCTTGCGTATTTTGTATTACAGTGGGAATAAGAACCTAAAATTAGTTTAGTAAAATTTTCTCGGTCTTCCACCCGCGTCCAGCTTTCGACCGAGCTCTCCCCGGTCAATGTCAAGAAGTTATAAGGCTGAGTGACAAGACTGACTGCTGTGTCACCGTGGCCGCGTCGTTATATATCCGCACTGCTGGCTGTGACGTCACTGGTACTCTCTTCCTCGCCTCGCCATATATGGTAATGTTTTCATCCCGCGTCCGTCACGCCGGTTTTAACATCTCGATAGCCGGGTCCCAGGCTGTTCTGAGCTGCAAACCGCCGTCGTTTTTGATGGTGTGTTCAGAGGCTTTTATTTCAATAGATTCTTTTATGACCCTATCCCAAAATCCCGTCGTCTTCATAACGACAGATGTTTCGGGGAATTCGGTGTCCATTTTCTAAGGCGTGTTCTGCCATGGCTGATTTTTCTGGACAGCGTAGGCGTGAGCACCTCTCGTGTTCCGTCCGCCGTTGCTCCACAGTGCGTACTGTTTGGCCGACATAGTAACAGCCACACTGACGTGGTATCTTGTACACTCCAGGCGTTCTAAGCCCTAGATCGTACTTCACAGGCCTCAGGAGATGACGAATTTTTGCTGCGGGCCTGAACACCGATGAAATGTTATATCGGCTCGCAACGCCAGACGGAACATACGAGGTGCTTCCGCCTACGCTATCGAGAAAAATCAGCCGTGACAGAACACGACTTAGAAAATGGACACCGAATTTTATTCGACGAAAAATTTGTCGTTATGAAGACCAAGGGATTTTGGCATAGGGACATAAAAGAAACTATTGAAATAAAAACCTCTGAAAACACCATTAATAAGGACGGCGGTTTGCAGCTCAGAACAGCCTGGGACCCGGCGATGTTAAAACGGGCGCGACGGAGGCAGGATGAAAACATTACCATATATGGCGAAGAAGACAGCACCAGTGACGTCACAGCCTGCAGTGCGGCTATATAACGACGCAGCCACGGTGACACAGCACTCAGTCTTACCACCTGACAATGACTACGGTTAGCTCGGTCGAAAGCTCGTGGGATTTTAACCACCTGACGCGGCTGGAAGCCCGAGAAAATTTTATTGATTCATATCGTCGCGAAACCATGCATTCATACATAAAATTATTTTCTTTCTTACATACGTCAGTGCTTGGGCATGGATTGTCGAAATTTGCTATTACTAGACAAGGGAGGTGCGCTATATGAACAATATGAAGAGCGGAGGAGAGGAGATAATAGGAACGGCCAGCAGAAAGCAGCAGCTGAACCAGAGAGCATTAATGTTAGAAGCGGATTTTTCAGTTTTACTCAGAAAAATGATGGGTTCAAGGTATTTTTATTAAGGAATAATATGGGTTTAGTTGTAGAACAACATAAATGGACTGTAGACTTGAAATATTGTATGTAACCAGAAAGATAGCTGTAATAAAAAAAATGTGAAAATAGTAACCTTATTTTATTTACTTGCACGTGCAACTTAAAAAGGTACCCATATTAAATTTGGGCTCATACGGACGCGTACAGACAGTCGATTTGCTCGCGCTCTATTTGCGAGTGGAACAGGAGGGGAAAAGACTAGTAGTAGTACAGTGTACCCCCTGCCACCCACCGTAAGGTGTCTTGCGGAGTATCTGTGTAAATCTAGATGTAGATGTAGATATATTTCTAGTTAGTAATAAGTTTTAAATGATACTCTTCAATTTTTGATTTACTACAGATGCACGTTGTTATTAACACTGGGTGATCAAAAAGTCAGTATAAATTTGAAAACGTAATAAAACACTGTGAAAGGTCTCTGCTGGATTCCTTTCATGTTAATTTCTTAAATCTGTTGTCATTTACGGCATACATTCCACTTCTAAATTTACTGTGGTGTTTCTGACTATCTGGGAGGAGACTGAGCAGTGAAAAGTGTTACTTTTACACATAAACAAGAACGATCTGTCACACTACTACACTTTAAAACACAGTTTATCTGTAATTCATGTCACACAGTCTCATACGGAACCTACATCCGCTTTCTTTTATATACTGTATATGATAAGATACTGTCATCCCCCTTCCCTTCTGTGTGAAAGAATGAATGAGCAAATGTATTTCTAGTTGCATGCTTGATGGTAGCAGACAAGCCTGTCTGCTCGAGAACAGTACGACCAATGTCGGAACAGGTAGCTACACTTTCTAGAAGCAAAGAGGTTTCTATTCTTAGTACGGTTCTGTCCATCCCTTGTCATGTTGGTATAGGGAGCTGCCTCTCTGGTCACTTCCGTTTGTATTTGTGAAGCATGCTCGGTAGGAGCCCAGCAGGTCAGTCTGTCCGCGGCGAGCGTCTGAAGTGGTAAGATCTCCGGCTAAGCGTGTGTCGGCTAAGTCCGTAGGACAATGGATTTCTTAAGTTCAGCCTAACTGAAAATTTAAACACCTTTATTTCAGGATTAGCTCTAAAATATCTAATGTTATGTTAAATTGCAAGACAGTGTAGTTCGAGTGTGAAGTTCAGAATATCTTCCGGTAGTTGCTTTGTCACTACTTTGTGAGTAAAGTGGAACCACGTGTTGATCAGTAACTCTAAGATCATCAATCTTAAATGCGAATGTGCGTGAGATTATAACGTCTCGTGTTGACAATATTTTTCAATATAGCAACTTGTCTTTATGTTCAACCCTCGTAGGGTGTACTTTGTGAGACCAGTACCACGTGCTTATACAATTGTTTGACCCATCAGGTTAATAGCAAGACGATAGTAACCAGTTCGAGGTTTTTCTTTTGTAAATTGCTTTTCGATCTAATTTATTTTAACTATCAAAATTATTGTGGAGTTACACTCTTTGTGTAAACCAAGTTGACCATGTGAAGCATGTGGTGTAATCATCAAAGTAGCCCTCAGCTATTCTTTTCAGGAAGATTTCACAGTTAGTATGAATTTAGTATACCGGTGTGTGGTAATTACATGACGGACAGGATTGCACTGCGAACGTAACTTCTTTGGGTGAAAATTGAATCGTTTGGTTGTGGTTAATTTCCTCTTGCATATGTTTCAACGTTCTTCGTGTGTTATTTAATGAATGCAGTGTTGTATGCAGTCTCCCAATCTTGGCTCCATATTTGATGTGTTCCGTAAGATCTCACTATTTCACTATCCTAAATAAGGCACCAGTTATGAATCAAGTTTAATATGCTGAAATTTCAATGATCACTGTTAAAATAAATGTCGAGATATAAACTGATTTATTTATTTTTATTTAAAATTAAAGCAACAGCATTACAACTGAATAATGTAGATAGAGAGGTAAAAATTGACAGACATGGGTGGAATGACATGGGGTTTTATTAGAACAAAAAAAAAAAGTATTGCTAGAAGCGCGTCGTTTGGTGATGATCGTGTGCTCAGCCGCCACTTTCGTCATGTTTGGCCTCCCAGGTCCCCAGACCTCAGTCCGTGCGATTATTGGTTTTGGAGTTACCTGAAGTCGTAAGTGTATCGTGATCGACCGACATCTCTAGGGATGCTGAAAGACATCATCCGACGCCAAGGCCTCACCATAACTCCGGACATGCTTTACAGTGCTGTTCACAACATTATTCCTCGACTACAGCTATTGTTGAGGAATGATGGTGGACATATTGAGCATCATCTTTGCTTTGTCTTACTTTGTTATGCTAATTATTGCTATTCTGATCAGATGAAGCGCCATCTGTCGGACATTTTTTGAATGTTGTATTTTTTTTTTGTTCTAATAAAACCCCATGTCATTTAAAGGATGTGTGTCAGTTTGTACCTCTCTATCTACATTACTTCGTGATTTATTCAGTTTTCAAATTTATACTGACTTGAAACTTCCTGGCAGATTAAAACTGTGTGCCGGACCGAGACTCGAAGTCGGGACCTTTGCCTTTCGCGGGCAACTGCTCTACCAACTGAGCTACCCAACCACGACTCACGCCCCGTCCTCACGGCTTTACTTCTGCCAGTACGTCGTCTCCTACCTTCCAAAGTTTACAAAAGATCTCCTGCGAACCTTGCAGAACTAGCACTCCTGAAAGAAAGGATATGCGAAAGGCAACGGTCCCGAGTTCGAGTCTCGGTCCGGCACACAGTTTTAATCTGCCAGGAAGTTTCATATCAGCGCACAAACCGCTGCAGAGTGAAAATCTCATTCTTATACTGACTTTTTGATCACCTGGTATATCAAGTAGACTGAAATTCCACACTTTTTTTATTACATTTGGAATATATGAAACAATTTTATGTTCGTAGTTTAGGTCTGATGAATCAACGTTAGTATGATATACAGTCCCACTGAATCCTACATCTCTATGACGCAGTACAGATAGGGTACGAATAAAGTAGGATCACAATGCGTAATCGTAATCGGACGCTTGAAGCAGATTCTACTGCAACCGTCATTTCTTACATCGCACGGCCAAACAGGGAAAGTGTTGAATTTGTGTTTACGTCTGAATGGGAGAGGCTAGAGTTCAGAAAGCTGGGAAAGAATGTCGCCAATTTATTGTATCAGTGCTTTGTCTGGCTGTCACGGACAGGTGGACAACGTAACAGCCAGAACTGTTACGTATTAGTAACGTTTTCGGCAGAGACGACAGCGAGATGGTAGGAGAGGCCGGCGGCGGCACTGACCTTGCCGTCGCTCTTGCGGTAGCCGTCGTGGATGCGCCAGACGAGCTCGGGGCCGGCGCTGGCCACCTGCTTGCCGATCTCGAAGTACTGCGCGATGGGGTTGGCCTCGAGCAGCGACTGCGCGCGCGCGCTGCCGGCGCCGCCGTCGCCGCCGCCTCCGGCGCCGCCGCCGCCGTGCTTGAACTTGGAGAACATGGTGGTGGCCGGCATGGAGACGCGCCGCTTGGAGGAGGCGGAGGGCGCGGGGGCCGCGGCGCTGGCGGGGGTGGAGGGCGCCTGGGGGGCGGAGGGCCGGGCGAGCGCGGCCGCCACCTGCTGCAGCGTGTGGCGCGACGCCGTCACCACCGCGTGGCTCAGCCGCCGCCCCCCGCCGCCCCCACCGCCCCCGCCGCCCCCCTGGCCGACGGTCTCGCCTAGCGCAGACAGCGGGCCCGCGAGCTCTCACATGGGCCGCACCGGACCCGCGCCGCCCCCGTGCCGGGCGGCTGGCAGCTGTTCCGCTCGGTGCTGCTGCGGCTGCGGTTGCGGGCGCGGCTGCTCCCGGGGGCGGTGGCGATCACGGTCGCGATCACGATGACGGTGGGACCGCGCGGTCGATCACCGCAGGCGGCTGCCCGGCTGTGCGCGGCACGGACGCTGCATCCTCTGCTGTGTGGTGCCCGCCGCTAGCCGCTCATGGCGACCTGCTGTCGCAGCCTCTGCAACGCACACAGACGGAACACTTCCATTAGACGCTGCGTCACACTGCTTTTGTCGGCAAAGCCACCTGTGAAAGAAACAAATATGTGCCATTTCTCTGGCGCGTTGCGTATCCGGCACTATCGATAGCGACTTATATTTCTGTTTCCGTCTGGTTCGGCCTGCGCAGGCGCTGGGGCGGCAACTGCCCTCTGGAGCGTTTTTCGCGGGGGGCCGCGCGCGCTCGGTTCGGCAGTTGGATTCGCACCGAGCTGGTGGTATTTTGCCTTCCGGCCCGGCACGGAGGTGTGGTCTCGTTGTTGGCGGGCCTTGTTGATTTGGCCGTTGGGCGGTGTGGCGTGTCGGTGACGTGCTGTAGTGGACAACTGATGGATTCCCCGCACGCGATCGCTCGAAGTTCTCCGCCTCTGAAAAGGGTGCCACGATATCGCTTGGGTTTCCGCACCCAGGAGTTGTAAGGACTGCAGGGCGGGCTTTCTGTGTGTTTGCTCTGTCCGGTCTGCGTGGCGGGGTTCGTTTCACCTTACTTCAGCTGTTGTTTATATTTTCTGCGTGATTCCGTTTTGGCCGGAGTCTAGGTGTCGAGTTTTCTGCTGGTGTGTACCCGGTCGTCGCACCCGTTTTCCCGCCCGGGGGGCAGCCGTATCTGTCGGTGGAAGTTATTTAGCAGTGTATGTTTTGCGTGGACAGGGTGTGCCCACGTGCCCTGATTCTGAGTTGAAGTTACTGTGGTCAGGCTGGCTCGGTTGCTGGAGTGTGTGTTGTTGGTTTTCTGGCTTGCTGTGGACTGCGCGCGTGCCTGTTCCATTTTGTGATGTGGCAGCAGTCTGATATTTTTATGTGTGCTTGTTAAGTTGCTAGCAATTGCTTTTAGCCTTGTGCTTACTTATTTTTATTTAAATTGCTGGGCATTGTCATTTGCCTGTTCTTTTACCTTTATTTATTTGTAGTGTCAATTAAGCCTAAGACGATGTCCAAGGTGCTAGCAATTTTTTTTACCCTCGTGTGTACTTAATCCTATTTTAATTCCTCGGCATTGGCATTTGCTTGTTCTCTTACTCTTTTTTATTTGTTGTGCCAGTTAGCCCTAAGATGATGTCAGACCTTGGTATCTGTCAACCTTATTTTGGCTACTAGCGCTCAGGTGCAATATTGCCGGGCCTATACCGGATTTGTCATGAATTGAGATCCTTTTATACTGTATTCTTAGTAGTAGGTCTGGCAAGTGCTCTTGCGTATGGTATTTATCATGTTCCTCCCCTCCCCTTTCTTCCTTCTTCGTGTAAACTGATTTTGGCAAGACTGCTAGGTGGCCTGTGTTCTTTTATTAACTATGTAAGTTTGCCCGCTGCCGCAGTCGTAACATGTTTTGACCGGCAAGCGGCCCATGTTGGCTAGAGTTTGAATGTGGTCTGCGCTGTTGATGTTGGGCTTCGCCGTACATATATTTGGTCATGTACGTGTTGTTGTTAGGGGTTTGAGAGCATTTTTAATTGAGATACCTTTTGGAAATTTTATAACTCTTTTAAAGAAGGTGTAGGAAGGAGTAACTTCGACTGAAAATTTAATTGTAAATTATACATTTGTGCTTCACATCATAAAATTTAACTGTATTAGGTGAAAGTATGTAGTTCAATGCACAATGATTATTTGTTAATGTATCAAATTTTAAACAGTTTTGAAGTTTCTCTGTTCATCTGTGGCATTAACTTTTTTATTACCTCGTATTGTAAGCAGCTTGATTTGTTAGTGTCACTGTAATTTGTAAGCCACAGTGTACTTTATTACAATTAATTAATTGCTTTGGGGAAATAAACCTTGAATTGTATGTCCCCTTTTCATTAACCGAATCCCATCCAAATCGTCCGCTCAAAATATTTCTTAAAACTCTAACTGCCACCTGACTATCTATGTAAAGACCTTTAATTACTTTTGCAAGCAATTAAAGGTCTTTACATAGATAGGCAGGTAGCAGTTAGAGTTGACGGTAAACTGAGTTCATGGTTCAGAGTAGTTTCAGGGGTAAGACAAGGCTGCAACCTGTCTTCACTGTTCTTCATATTATATATGAATCATATGTTGGAAACAATATGACTGGCTGGGTGAGATTAAGATATGTGAACACAAAATAAGCAGTCTTGCATATGCGGATGACTTACTTGTGATGGAAGATTCGATTGAAAGTTTGCAAAGTAATATTTCAGAGCTAGATCAGAAATGTAAGGACTATGGTATGAAGATTAGCATCTCCAAAACGAAAGTAATGTCAGTGGGAAAGAAATATAAACGGATTGAGTGCCAAATAGGAGTAACAAAGTTAGAACAGGTGGACGGTTTCAAGTACTTAGGACGCATATTCTCACAGGATGGCAACATAGTGAAAGAACCGGAAGCGAGGTGTAACAAAGCTAATGCAGTGAGCGCTCAGCTACGATCTACTCCCTTCTGCAAGAAGGAAGTCAGTACCGAGTCTAAGTTATCTGTGCACCGTTCAATCTTTCGACCAACTTTGTTGTATGGGAGCGAAAGCTGGGTGGATTCAGGTTACCTTATCAATATGGTTGAGGTTACGGATATGAAAGTAGCTAGGATGATTGCAGGTACTAGTAGATGGGAACAATGGCAGGAGGGTGACCACAATGAGGAAATCAAAGAATAACTGGGAATGAATTCTATAGATGTAGCAGTCAGGGCGAACAGGCTTAGATGGTGGGGTCATGTTACGCGCATGGGAGAAGCAAGGTTACCCAAGAGACTCATGGGTTCAGCAGTAGAGGGTAGGAGGATTCGGGGTAGACCAAGGAGAAGGTACCTGGATTCGGTTAAGAATGATTTTGAAATAATAGGCTTAACATCAAAAGATGCACCAATGTTAGCACTGAATAGGGGATCATGGACGAATTTTATAAGGGGGTATGCTCCAGACTGAACGCTGAAAGGCATAATCAGTCTTAAATGATGATGATGATAATGATGATGACGGTGATTAGTATTTTTAACGTCGCGTCGACAACGAGGTCACTAGAGACGAAGCACGAGTTCGGATTAGGGAAGAGCGGACAACGAAAGCGGCGTCCCCTTTCAAAGGAATCATCCCGGCACTTGCCATAATTGATTTAGGGAAATCCCGGTAAACCTAAATCAGGATTGCCAGACGCGTGTTTGAACCGTCGTCGTCCCGAATGCGAGTTTAAATATTTATTACCCACCACCTCATCCTCCCCAAATACTAGCCACGAACCCTGGTTCAGGACTGTGCTGCAGCATTAAGGGTAGTTCGTATGAAGCCAAAGGGTCAACTTGGGCCTTGGATATCGTCCGTGATGTACTGCTGTGATGGCTGAGCTCATTCATCAATCAGAAATTAAGCATTATCTTTTCTTGTCCTAATAAAGAGCGAAAACTGTGATTACACTTTTGGAACACTTAGAATTATTTACGAATACATTTTCCTTTGTATGTGAGTTTTTGACTGGCAGGCTACTTGCTTTGGGAGAAGAACGCTCAGTTTTATGGGGGTGTTAATCTATTAATCACTTGTTTTATTTCGATATAGAGTTTCGTTAATCGACGCGATTTTTGGCCAGGTATGCTAATATAGCTTTTTAGCTTTTTTTATTCTGTTATCAGTTTTTGGCTTTTTATACTGATGTTGCCGTATAAGTTCAAGTACATTACTAAAGTGATGGTTTCTATCCCGAGTTTCATTGTTTCTCGAGATTTTGGCTATGTGTATTGGTATCGCCTTTTGATATTTTGTGCTGTCGGTTTTTGGGCGTTTGTATTGGTACTGGCGTTCTAATGTTTATTAGTGAAGGTCTCTAAACCCAAAGAATTTGGCGGTATCTCATTCCATTCAGAGGAATATAAGTCAAGCGACATTTTCGGCCATTGCGTTTCGTTTGTTCTCACAGTTTTTCGCTGTGTGTATTCCTGTCGCCTTTTGGCTAGTGAACTGCTATCCACTGCTAGGTTTCTGCATCGCTGTCAGCCTTTTCAGTTGAGATATACAGATCAAGTGATTATTTCGATATCACGTTCCGTTAATTGCTGTGATTTACGGGTATCTGTATTGGTATGGCTTTTTCGATGTTTGTATTGCTGGTGATGTTTCGATTTTTACATCGGTATCCGAGTTAAATTTGACCTATTTAAGTAAAGTGATACTTTAGATAAGTAGTTTCACGCCAATTTTGCGTTTTTACGTATTTTACAGTTGTTATTTTAGATTGCCCCGGGCCAAAGCCTCCCATTTTCCGCCCTTCTCCCCTTAGCTTTAACATCCAGTATCAATAATTTGTACGTCTCTGTAATTCATGTATATATTTCGCACTGTGGGAACAGATAATTTGCGTGGTCGACACTTTGAAATACTTTTGTTTGCATTTTGGGGCTTGTTATGACGTCACTGCTCAATGTCAACTGATGGTTTCGAAGGCTCTGGAAATTGGAAATTTGCGGTAAGGTCCTATGGGACCAAACTGCTTAGGTCATCAGTCCCTAAGCCTACAAACTATTTAAGCTAACTTAAACTACCTTACACCATGGACAACACACACACACCCATGCCCGAGGGAGGACTCGAACCTCCGACGGGGGGAGTCGAAGGCTCTGTTTTATCCAGTACAAATGGTGTAAGAAATCTGCTCCAGCAGTATGTCGCCGAGAAGATGATGAGGAGCGGGCCATCGAGTTCATGATTACGAGACTTTGCGCTTATGTCCAGTATTAAACTGAAAACTTCTCTGTAATACGTCACGAAGCGAGGGGTGTATCAATGTTTTTGGTGATCGGACCATTGTTTGGGGACATTAAATCTCAGCGAGGAATTGGCTGCTTGCCGGCACAGAATTTCATTTTCTGCTTTCTTTCGTCATAATATAACGTAAAAATGACACCGCATCACTATGGTAAAAATTGCAGTCACGTATACAGGTACAATTAGAAACGCTACTGTTACTCACGGCAAGGCATGGAGCCTATGGACGCGGAGGAACAATCAGTGGAGCTCTCTCAGCTAACAATATCACTGGACTCCTTTAAGGACAACTGACAGTGAGAATATCAACTGTTAAGTATATAAGAAGCAGTACAAAGAAAGGCAGACGTTTATATTCGAAAGTGTTCTTTCAGCCACAATAAATATAGCCTTAGAGGGCTATTTGGGAGAACTACAGATCACCTGTTCTGACAAGGATACGGAACACCTTGGCGACGGGATTATGCCATCTTCTCACTGAACAGCCTCACTTCCTTTTTCGTGCTGCAGCCAAACAGTATTCAACCTTAAAAAGAGAGCAGTACGTATTCTGTGCAATACCAGATGCCGTAAGTCACGCAAAAGGATGTTCAGAATCATGTACGCTACGTTAGGTACACAAGTGTCCCAGAAATGTTGCGACAAAAGTCGAGACGCTGTAGATGGTGTCTTGAGGAACAAATCGAGGATAGGAAACCATGTCCGGAAACGTCATCCAGACTGATTGCCACGATCGCCAGTGAAAAGCATGGACCTAGTTGCTGCTTAAACAGATCTTCCCTCCTACGAATGCGAAGTCTGCTCCCTCGGTGGATGACGGTTTCAGGCACGGATTTCAATCCGCAGTTTGTTTTTCGCCTGGAGCACTCTAAAATCTCCACTGATTTTTGGTGTACAGGAGAAAATTAAACTACGGATGGAAATTGATGTTCGAAACCGTCATCCACCAAGACAACAGAGCATCGCATTCATAGTAATAAGGTTTTTCTAAGCAGCAGGTAACTCCGTCTCCTACATTAGTGATCGTTGCCATTAGTCGCGGTCACGGTCTGTCAGCTTATAAACTCACTTTTGCTGTCATGGGAATGGCCTAGTGGAAGAAGCTGGCGCTTCTAACTTCGACGCTCTGTTGCGACATTGGATGACGCTTCTGGACCTCGGTTGTTATCCTCGATTTGTTCCTCAAGACGCCCTCTACAAAGCCTCTAAGTCTGTCGCAACGTTTCTAGGACACCCTGCATTTATTATTATTATAATTGTTATTCACATATGGTCGGCCGGTATGGCGGAGCGGTTCTAAGCGCTTCAGTCTGGAACCGCGCGACCGCTACTGTCGCAGTTTCGAATCCTGCCTCGGGCATGGATGTGTGTGATGCCCTTAGGTTAGTTAGGTGTAAGTAGTTCTAAGTTCTAGGGGACTGATGACCTCAGATGTTAAGTCCCATAGTGCTTAGAGCCATTTGAACCATTTACGCTAAGCGATGTGCAACAAGAGTCACTTTCAGATGGCTTTGTTTTAGCTTTTCTTGGCACCCACACCACTTTCACGCTGTCAGAATACGCTTTGTTCCGCTCATCAGTTGAAGCAATTCCTCTCTTTTTTGTATTTTTCCGCATGCCAACAGTGCAGTCGTGAATTTGCTGCCTGACATATTTTCCGCCTGATGTATCAGTTGTGTCGTTGTGTTGTTGGCTGCTTTCTTCCGGCTTTCTTTTACTGTGCCGATCCGTCTTATAGTTGAAGTTTTAGCTTTACTGTAGTTACATAGAATTCCACAACCTGCCTAGTGAATGTGGTTGGTTTCACTCTTTTAATATGTCCGTAGAATTTTATGTAGCGTTTTTTTCATATCAAAATAAATGCTAACATAGTTTTCAATTTATTTACTTTTCCTTTGTCTGTATGTCCCTTCTTCAGTACAGTTTGCACCTAAAATTATCCTGATTACTGACTGAGCCGTAGTTGTGTCCGGCTCTTCGAAAAGCGCGCCAGGCGAAGTGCTTTCGCTTAGCGTCTAGTGTCTGCGGTGGCGCTTTAGGTTTGGCGCTCTGCTTGGATCGCTACCGCACTCTGGCGGGAGGTGGAGCAAGTGTACGGTCGCGTCACGATCGAGGGGTACTTACTGGGCTGTGACAGAGAGAGGTGGTGGCGCGAGCGGGGCCCTGTTGTTGGGCGTCGTCAACTGCTCGCCACGTGCTTTGGCCGACCTCTTGGCTGTTAGGGGCTAAGTCTGCCTTACCCGCACGTAAGTGGCTTATGAAGCTTAGAAGCCGTGGTGCAGGAGACCAGCGCGTGGGACCGTATGTCTTCTTATCGGCCGTTGAAACCACTGGCAGCGGTTGGCTCTAACAAGCATTTGGAAGTGCAGCATGTTCCTGGCGCTGTGGTGGAGTGTGAGAAGTTGAGTGCTGTTTTTATGTAACAGAGTTAGTTATATATAAGTACATATATAAAAAGTGGTTTTTCAAGTTCTAGTGAAGTGTATGAGTTTCTTCACCAGTGGTTTTGTTGGGGTCTTCCCACCACATTTTTCGTTTGCCTGTCCGCAGGAATGTGGCAATTCCTTCTTGGTCGGGCCGTTTCATTCACACCTCGGTTGGGTGGCTTAGGGTCGGTGTCGCGTGTCTGTGTGGTTCGGAGTCTGTGCAGGCACCGCCCTTGCTACATCTCAGGTTTTGGGTAACTCGAGGACGTGGTGGCTTGTAGTGGAAGTTTTGGGGCTGATCTGGTGGGGCCCTGTAGACCACCAGTAACTACACTCCTGGAAATGGAAAAAAGAACACATTGACACCAGTGTGTCAGACCCACCATACTTGCTCCGGACACTGCGAGAGGGCTGTACAAGCAATGATCACACGCACGGCACAGCGGACACACCAGGAACCGCGGTGTTGGCCGTCGAATGGCGCTAGCTGCGCAGCATTTGTGCACCGCCGCCGTCAGTGTCAGCCAGTTTGCCGTGGCATACGGAGCTCCATCGCAGTCTTTAACACTGGTAGCATGCCGCGACAGCGTGGACGTGAACCGTATGTGCAGTTGACGGACTTTGAGCGAGGGCGTATAGTGGGCATGCGGGAGGCCGGGTGGACGTACCGCCGAATTGCTCAACACGTGGGGCGTGAGGCCTCCACAGTACATCGATGTTGTCGCCAGTGGTCGGCGGTAGGTGCACGTGCCCGTCGACCTGGGACCGGACCGCAGCGACGCACGGATGCACGCCAAGACCGTAGGATCCTACGCAGTGCCGTAGGGGACCACACCGCCACTTCCCAGCAAATTAGGGACACTGTTGCTCCTGGGGTATCGGCGAGGACCATTCGCAACCGTCTCCATGAAGCAGGGCTACGGTCCCGCACACCGTTAGGCCGTCTTCCGCTCACGCCCCAACATCGTGCAGCCCGCCTCCAGTGGTGTCGCGACAGGCGTGAATGAAGGGACGAATGGAGACGTGTCGTCTTCAGCGATGAGAGTCGCTTCTGCCTTGGTGCCAATGATGGTCGTATGCGTGTTTGGCGCCGTGCAGGTGAGCGCCACAATCAGGACTGCATACGACCGAGGCACACAGGGCCAACACCCGGCATCATGGTGTGGGGAGCGATCTCCTACACTGGCCGTACACCACTGGTGATCGTCGAGGGGACACTGAATAGTGCACGGTACATCCAAACCGTCATCGAACCCATCGTTCTACCATTCCTAGACCGGCAAGGGAACTTGCTGTTCCAACAGGACAATGCACGTCCGCATGTATCCCGTGCCACCCAACGTGCTCTAGAAGGTGTAAGTCAACTACCGTGGCCAGCAAGATCTCCGGATCTGTCCCCCACTGAGCATGTTTGGGACTGGATGAAGCGTCGTCTCACGCGGTCTGCACGTCCAGCACGAACGCTGGTCCAACTGAGGCGCCAGGTGGAAATGGCATGGCAAGCCGTTCCACAGGACTACATCCAGCATCTCTACGATCGTCTCCATGGGAGAATAGCAGCCTGCATTGCTGCGAAAGGTGGATATACACTGTACTAGTGCCGACATTGTGCATGCTCTGTTGCCTGTGTCTATGTGCCTGTGGTTCTGTCAGTGTGATCATGTGATGTATCTGACCCCAGGAATGTGTCAATAAAGTTTCCGCTTCCTGGGACAATGAATTCACGGTGTTCTTATTTCAATTTCCAGGAGTGTATTCCGCCTATTGTGATCTGAGCCCATTTACACGTGTTACTCCCTCACCGAGCGAAGGAAATTTTTTTTTTGAGAACTGCCTTTAATGTGAAGGTTTGTGTGCTGCCTTATTCACACTTATCTTGTAACAATTGACAAGTGTAATATAAGTTATTTAACTGGCGAGAGAGAACTATTTTAGCTTTAGTACAAACTAGCTACTTAAAGATGTTTTTTTAAGGAACTTATTGGAAAGTTGTTAACGTCGTACCTTGCAATATCCTTTACATAGAGAAAATTTGCCAGCTATTTAAAAGAGTTTTTTTAATTGTTGTCTTATATATATATATATATTAGTTAAAATCTTACTATTGGGAAGTTGTTAACGTCATACCTTGCAATCTCCTTTTCATAAAGAAAATTTGCCAGCTATTCGAAATTGTTTTTGAAATTGTTTTTTTTTTTTAATGCGAGTCTTAAAAATTTATTATTGAGAAAGCCTTTTAAAATGAAAAGATAACCTTAGCAGTGTGTGTTATTTCACCAGCACCTCCTGGCCTCTACTTCCACGATAACGTTTTTGGAATAACATGTGTACTTGAGTTGTTGTTTGTGAACCGCCCTAATTGACGGTTCACTGCCATCCTATCTTTTGGATGAGTTTAGCGCCCGTCTTTCTTGTAAACTGAGTGCTTAAGTCTCATAAAGACACCCTGGTTTGATAACGGTCTTGCAGTGCGCCACTCATATGAAAACCGCGTAATTTCAACGGTGGACTTGGCGATTGTGACCTCAGTCGTAGAGGCGAGCAAAGAACGGATGCAATGTCCCATCATGTGACACCTCCCTGGTGACATCGAACATTACTTCGGTGAAATTCGGTGCCAATTTGACATTATTAACTCAACCTACGCCTTACGTGAACTACTGAGCTCTGGGCTTTACTTCGCCTGTGTCGACAGCCTGGCGTCTGATGTGTCGCTGAGCTCGAGGCTGACGTCGCCAGGGCGCCATGCTTTCGCGACAACAGATGAATGGCGTAGGCACCTCTGAACCAAATTTCAAACCTTTACATAGCAATGGGGTGCAATTACGGCGTTTCTAAAAACTGATCCTTTAACTCTGTTGCAGAGTGTATTTTGAAGAAGATCATTTGCAAGCCTTAACGACTGTAGAGAAATCGGAGAAGCGCGTTTCACGGATGGAATGACTCAGTGGAAACGTGATTGGCAGAAATAAGTCAACATCGAAGGATGATTGCATATCTGAGCTAGGGACAAAGCATCTGTACAGTGGAGAATCACATTTGACATCGTGTAGCTCCTCCCTTCTGTACATCAGGAAGATAAACAAAGGCCTTAATAAGCTCAGCAGAGGAAACTAGCCCGGGGCATCTCTCTCTCTCTCTCTCTGTCTCTCTCTCTCTCCCTCTCCCCCCTCTCTTTCTCTCTCTCTCTCTCTCTCTCTTTCTCTCTCTCTCTCCCTCTCCCCCCCTCTCTCTCTCTCTCTCTCTCTCTCTCTCTCTCTCTCTCTCTCTCTCTCTATCTCTCCGTGTGTGGCGCGCGCACACACACACACACACACACACACACACACACACACACACACACAGGCCACGAGTCAACAGACACTTGGTCCAGGCCAGGGGATCGCTTTACAGGTTACGGGCGTCGTGGGGCGACGGGCGCTGGAGGCCGTGAGCCGGTGGCCACCCGAGGCGGAACGAGAGCCGCTCATTAGCGCCGGCTCGCCGCTCTAATTAACGCCACACCGCGGCCGTCTCGGTCTCGTTGCGCCGCGTCGCCTCAGGTAGGCGAGCCCTCGGCAGTTCGCCCTACAACCCTTACCCCCACCTGGCTGAGTTCCGCGTTCTAAAATGTCGGCGACACTCAACTAATCCGGCAAATATTTCTTGCACCTTAAGGAATGCAGCCTGACAAGCATCATTCACCCGTGTTGCGTATGGTATAAGCTGGGAACACCTATTGTAAGTTGCATACAATATTTCCTCTTCTGGTTTTCTTTTGCCCACCGTGTACAAGCCGAGAGGAGACTGCTACACAAGTCTTGGCAGAGAAAAACCTGTGATACCCAATAAACACAGTATATCTTTTACACTGACGCGCCAAAGAAACTGGTATAGGCATCCGTATCCAAATACAGAGATATATAAACAGGCGGAATACGGCGCTGCAGTCGACAATGCCTATATCGCTTACTGCTGCTACGAGGGTAATCCCAAAAGTAAGTTCTATTTTTTTATAGACCAATGGTTTACATCGGTTTACAGCTTGAACATTTAGCTATTTTTCGATATAATCACCATTTCTGTCGATGCATTTTTGTAGACGCAGTGGCAGTTTTTTTATGCCCATGTCATACCATGCAATTCAGAAAGTTATGAACCTTTCACATTGTCGTCGAAGTTGAATCACTGGGACCACAATTAACGTTGACACGTATTGTGAGACTTTGAAAAAGAAAAGGGGATTGTTTAGCAAGGGCGTACATACTCTCCATGACAACGCTCGCCCACACGTCGCTCGGCAAACCGTTGCTGTCCTGCAACAGTTTCAGTGGAACATAATCACCCAACCACCCTATGGTCCTGACTTGGTTCGCAGTGACTATCACCTGTTCCCTAGGTTAAGAACATTTGGCCGGAAAGCGATACAGCTCCGATGACGAGGTGAAAGGAGAGGTTTATAACTTTCTGAACAGCATGGCGGCGAGCTGGTATGACATGGGCATACAAAAATTGCCACAGCGTCTACAAAAATGTATCGACAGAAGTGGTGATTATGTCGAGAAATAGCTAAATGTTTAAGCTGTAAACTGATGTAAACCATTGTAGAAATAAAGAGATCTATGCACTTATAAAAAAAATAGGAGACCTTACTTTCGGGATTACCCTCGTACAATGGCAGGTCAACAAGTGAGTTTGAACGTGATGTTATAGTCGCTCGGTGCACGAGCGATGGGACACAGCATCTCCGAGATAGCGATGCAGTGGGTATTTTCCCGTACGACCATTTAGCGAGTGTACCGTAAATATCAGGAATCCGGTAAAACATCAAATCTACGACACCACTGCGGCCGGAAAAAAGATCCTCCAATAAGGAGACCAACGACGACTAAAGAGAATCGTTCAACGCGACAGAAGTGCAATCCTACTGCAAATTGCTGCAGATTCAATGCTTGCCCATCAACAATTGTCAGCGCGCGAAACATTCAAAGAAACATCATCGATACGGGCTTTCGGAGTCGAAGGCCTTCTAATGTACCCTTGATGACTGCACGACACGAAGCTTTACACCTCGCCTGGGCCCGTCAACACATACATTGGACTGCTGATGACTAGAAACTTTCTCGGGTATTCAGCCTGGTAGCGTCGTCCAAAAGGCGCGATATTTCGGCAAGCCGACTTCTACCCATCCTCAGGCGTTCTTGGAGTCTGATTGATCTCTGATGTAATCTCCACCCCCTTCCCTCAGTCACCGTCTGGGCGTTTCCGAGAGGTCCGCGGCCGATGGTGGAGGAAGAGAGGCGCTGGGTGGTGGGGGAAGCGTGGCGCCCCGGAACAGATCATGGGCCGCTATCCTTCCGCGGCCACGGCCGCTTGCGGAACTCTGCCGCCGTGGTGACAATGATTCCTCTTGTTCTTCAGGTGTCCTGTCAGGAGCGGGTTTCCGTGTAGACTGTCGTGTTTTAATCATACTCAAAGCTTGCCTAACTGGAAACCGCTGTCTTTACTTACTAGTTCGTCATGATGTCAGATCTCCACTGCGTCTTTGAGGATACAGTCCCAGAATGTGTTCCACTGCTGTAACACTTTTGTGCCATCGTAGTTCATGTCATCTCCGTGTGAGATGCAGTGCTCTGCCACGGCGCACTTGGTCGGCTGTGCGTTATCTGTGTGGCGTTTATGGCCACCACATCTCCTGTACCATCCGGATGGTCTGGCCTACATACTCGTAAATTTTCCCGCACTGGCAATGGATGCTGTAAACTCCCGGTTTCCGTAGTCCTATGTCGTCCTTGACTGATTCTAATAATATTTCCGTTTCGGTTGGTGGGCGAAACACGCACTTGGCATCGTATTTTCTGAGTATTCTGCCGATCTTTGCCGATTTGTTCCCGACGTATGGTACAATCGCCGTCAAAATCGGTGTGTCTTCGTCCTCGGAAGGCTGCAGTCTCGGTTTTATCTGCCGGTTGTTGTAACCCTTTGCGCGGAACACGGCCTGCAAGTGCTGCAATTCAGCTGCTAGGCTGTCACAGTGCGAGATTTCGCGTGCTCTGTGCACCAACGTGCTCAGAAAACCCTCTCGCTGTGAAGGAGCACGACAGCTGGAGGCATGCAGGTAGAAATCTGTATGTGTCGGCTTACGGTAGACGCTGTGTCCCAGTGTCACATCTGGTCTTCGCTTGACGAGTACATCCAGAAATGGAAACTGGTTGTTTCCCTCTACCTCCATCGTGAACTTGATATTACGGTGCATTGAGTTCTTATGCTGCAGATAGTCTTCGAGGTGTACGGCCACATTACGGATGTATCGTCTACTTATCGAAAAAAGCAAGAGGGCTTGTAGACTGCCGACTCGAGAGCTTCTTCAAAAGCCTCCATAAACATATTGGCCACCACTGGTGATAGCGGACAGCCCATCGCTACTCCATCTGTTTGTTCGTAGTAGTTCCCATCGAACAGAGAGTGTGTTGACGAGAGTACGAATTCGAAACATGTTGCGTGGTCGGAAGAGTCGCGTTTCAAATTATATCGAGTGGAAAGACGTGTATGGAGAAAACATCATGAATCCATGGACCCTGCATGTCAGCAGGAGACTGTTGAAGCTCGTGGAAGCTCTGTAATGGTGTGGGCGTGTGCAGTTGGAGTGATTTGGGACTCCTGATATGTCTAGATACGACACTGACAGGTGACACGTCCCGGTACGTAAGCATCCTGTCTGATCACCTGCATCCGTTCATGTCCATTGTGCATTCCAATGGACTTCACAATTAAATCAGGACAATGCGACACTCCAAACGTCCAGAATTGCTACAGAGTGGCTCAAATAACACTTTTCTAAGTTTACACTCTTCCGCTAGCGACCCAAATCCCCAGACATGAACATTATTGAACATATCTGTGATGCCCTGCAACATGCTGTTCGGAAGAGATCTCCACCCGCTCTTACGGATTTATAGACAGCCCTGCAGGATTCATGATGTCAGTTCCCTCCAGCACTACTACAGACATTAGTCGAGTCCATGCCATGTTGTGTTGCGGCACTTCTACGCACTCGGGGATGCCCTACACGATATTAGGCAGATGTACCAGTTTCTTTGGCTCCTCTTCAGTGTATATAGGCGTAGAGAAATCGTTCTGTGGAAACTTGCACAACTTCGTATGCTGAAACAGAACGCATCTCGAAGCTGTAAAAGTGTCATTAAGGCACAGAAATTGGCAATGGACTCAAGAGCCATTTCACGACTAGCAGGAACTCCAAAGGCGATTCTGGTGATGTGCACGTTGTTGGCTACGCTGAGGAAGTCTTCGATACTCCTTAACGGCTACGGTCGCAGGTTCGAATCCTGCCTCGGGCATGGATGTGTGTGTTGTCCTTAGGTTAGTTAGGTTTAAGTAGTTCTAAGTTCTAGGGGACTGATGACCTCAGATGTTAAGTCCCATAGTGCTCAGAGCCATTTGAGCCATTTGATACTCCTTATATAGACAGGTACTAGAGGGACACCTGCGATATGAAATGCGAGAAGATGGAACACGTCAACTACCTATGGTCACTCGTGTCTCACGCATGAGCTCTGGGAAAGCCAAACCTGCTTCCGAGCAGCGAGAATGATGGAGACGTAGATGTTGAATAATTCAGAGACCAGTATTGGAGGAATCATACATAAAAGGCAGATACCATGGCCAGTGAGTTTTTTATTTTACTGGAGAGATAGGTAGTAAGTGTCGCCGGGGTAGAACGAATCGTGGCGTCGTGGAAGCCAATAGAAGAGAAAACTGTGAGTAGTCGATGAGATGAGGTGTCTTTCCTGAGTCACCACAAATGGCAGATGGTAACCTTCCCTGACGAGCTGATCACAGTAAACTGCCTACATCCATTCTGAAAATCCGTGAAATAGTTTTTGAGCTATTGGCAAACAAGGACTGACACATTCTCCTTCTGCAGCGTACTTATAATTGGATCATACGCTAGTACTGTCCATGAATATATTCATCTTTTTATCTTTTACTTTCATTTAGCACATGTTTCGTAAGTTGATGGAGTGGCGTAACACAAAATTTTGCCATTTTGTCCAGACTTTATGTGTGTAACTACAAAATCGAGGCACGTATCTCGGCCAGCATTAATACTAATTCCACAAGGAACAGGAGATGAGGCGAAAACTCGATATTCGAAGTGTTATAGTATGATACTGACAAACTTCGAGGGATGTTGTGTGTGTCATGTGGAACAAATTTAGGATAGGGTCCCGTGACCGGTAACGTCATACAACAACGCTACAGAACACTGCATTGATAGGAGCCAAGGCCTGTCTACACAGCTGCTAGCTCCTGCCATTACTTTGGCGATCGTGATCACTGAATAACAAACAAAATAGTGAGACTTTCCGACTACGCTCCCTCAGCGTATAATTTCACGTTTTATGCCGAAGTGGTGACCCAGAAACAGGCGCTGCCGGCACTAACTTCCACGCACAGTTCGATGAAGAACAGATTAGCTGAAAAGAATTTAAAATGGTGCCTAACGATTCGTTTCTAGTTCTCACTGAATGTTTAGAAAATTCTCAAATGTGCCTGCAACAAGCTCTACCAATATTGCCAAAAAGTATTTACGCATAAGTTACACTGAAGAGTCAAAGAAACTGGTACACTTGCCTCATATCATGTAGGGTCCCGGCGAGCACGCACATGTGCTGCAACACGACGTAGCATGGACTCAACTAACATATGAAGTATTGCTGGAGGAATGGACACCATGAATCCTGCAGGGCTGTCCATAAGAGCATATTGAAAAGCGTTCCAGATATGTGCAATAATGTTCATATCTGGGGAGTCTGGGGGGCAGCGAATGTGTTTAAACTCAGGAGAGTGCCCTTGTTGCCACTCTGTAGCAATTCTGGACGTGTAGGGTATCCCATTGTCCTGTTGGAATTTCCCAAGTCCGTCGAAATTCACAATGGACATGAATGGATGTAGGTGACCAGACAGGATGCTTACGTACGAGTCACCTGTGAGACCACATCTAGACTATCAGAGGTCCACATCAATCCAACTCCGCACGCCCCCCACCATTACAGAGCCTCCACCAGGTTGAACAGTCCGCTGTTGACATGCAGGGTCCATGGATTCATGAGGTCGTTTCCATACCCGTGCACGTCCATCCACTCGATACAATTTGAAGCAAAACTCGTCCGACCAGGCAACATGTTTCCAGTCATCGACACTCCAGTGTCGGTGCTGATGGGCCCAGGCGAGGCGTAAAGCTTTGTGTCGTGCAGTCATCAAGGGTACATGAGTGGCCCTTCGGCTTCGAAAGCCCATATCGATTATGTTTCGTTGAATGGTTCGCATGCTGACACTTTTTGATAGCCAAGCATTGAAATCTGCAGCAATTTGCGTAAGGGTTGCACTTCTGTCACGTTGAACGATTCTCTTCGGTCGTCGTCTGCCCGTCCTAGGAGGATCTTTTCCCGGCCTCAGCGATGTTGTAGATTTGACGTTTTACTTGATTCCTGACATTCACACTACACTCGTGAAATGGTCGTAAGGTAAAGCCCCACTTCATCGCTACCTCCGTGATGCTGTGTCCCATCGCTCGTGAGCCGACTGTAACACCACGTTCAAACGAACTTAATAACCTCTGCTATTGTAGCGGAAGAAACCGATATAACTGCACCAGACACTTGTTATATAGGTGTTGCATACCGCAGCGCCGAATTTTTCCTGTTTACATATCTCCGTATATGGACACTGATGCCTATAACAGTTTCTTTGGTGCTTCAGTGTAGTACCTGTTGGTGTGCCACGTATGCCATAAGAGTGCAGCGTTGCTAACATGAAATAGGTTCTTTGGTGATATTGTATAAACCTCAGCTTATCAGCATGTGAGACAGTAGGGTCCTCGGAAACGCAGTGCCGAATGATCAGAATCACAGACGTGAGTTCTAGCTAGTCGGTGGATACGCTGGTTATCTTAGTTGTAACTGAGTGTTGGCACTTTTGCCGGCCGAGCGCCTCAGAGGACAGTCTCTCCCACCCCTTAAACCCTAAGCACAGCGGAGAGCGACTCTTGGAGTCGGCAACTTAGCCACTTTGGGGCTGCCTTTGTCAACAGTCCGCCCTGTAGCAACAGGTGTCCTTCCGCCGAAATCCGCAAATCTGGACACAGAGGCCGATATTATGCGTCACGGGACGCTGTCGAATGTATAGCAAACACCGCTACATGCAAGAGGCATATAGGAGGGGCGGAAATAAACGGGCGGCGAGAATCATTTCGCTTCTGCATTCACTCTGTGTGTTACAGTAATACGCGATCCTGCTAGATTAACAGAGAGATGGCAAGTATTTGTTTCTGAATACACGGCAGTTCCATACCATTTTCCACTTAAATTACCTTTGACCTGTTAAAGGTATGAACCATCTTTTGGAGACCATAGCTAGCAATCATAAGCTGGACAAATACTAGGCATTATCAAAGACGCAATACATTTATTTTTCCCTCTCTTATCCGTCTACAAAGAATTGTGGCAGAAGAATTTTGAAAAACAATTGTATCTTGTATAATTTGGAACTATTCTCCAAATTTTGAAAGGTATATATAATTTGATTTTACATAAACTATGACAAGGCCTGACAAAATAATGGCCAAGACTGTTTCCTAATCTCATTACTTAGAAAGACATAAATACCAACTTTTTAAAAACAAGAATGTGGCTTTTGATTAAGCAACAGCCGAAATTAAATTGAGTGAGTAAAATTAAGAAATGAATTTAGGTACAGGATGTAAGTTATCCCGTGGGTTGAATGTCATATTATTCGAACAGACTCGACAATAAATTGCTTGTCTGTAATTGAAGGTAACTGATCGGTTTTGTATTTTTCTTCGTATGATTTTAATGAAACACACGTTGCGAATCATTATCTATGTAGACCGTATCTCAAGAATTTAATTTACTGGATGAGAATAGTAAAACATGTACATAGCCCAGTTTTTAATAACATGTAAATTGCTTTCAGATCTAAAAAAATGGTTCAAATGGCATTGAGCACTATGGGACTTAACATCTGAGGTCATCAGTCCCCTAGAACTTAGAACTACTTAAGCTTAACTAACCTAAGGGCATCACACACATCCATTCCCGAGGCAGGATTCGAACCTGCGACCGTAGCAGTCGCACGGATCTGGACTGAAGCCCCTAGAACCGCTCGGCCACCGCGGCCGTCTGTCAGATCTACAAACATTTTTTCTTACTATGAGTTTATTGACAGGGTATTACAAAAATGTTATAGAAATCCATCAAGAATGTTTGAATCGAATGCAGGATGGTTTTTGAGTTCCGTCATGTGTTGTTCACTGATATGAATGTACTTCATGAATCTGCCAATTTCGTCATTAGAAAATACCCGTTCGAATAATATTATCAAAGGGCAGCAGAAGCCGTGTTTTTTGGAAGTGCTGTAATACACTCCCATGGTAGCATTTTGAAGTACTGATCTACATATCTTAAAGGCACCGTACAGTATTGAATAAAGTGAGGTTACGAGAATAATGGGTCCCTTTAAAACATTCATATTCTGCCACAGGCAATTCATCTCCAATCAGACATTTTAATCCTTATGAGGGGGATAAATTTTTGCAAATTTTAATTACTCGTTCGGAAAACTAACTAGATATTCTAAATCCAGTCTCATAACGTAATTTAATGTCACACATAAAAAGGTGCCACGTTGTAGGATTCATTTCTCCGAGGACTACTAGAAATAGCACTGCTATAATGAATGCGAATTAAATACCCTTATCACATTGGATGATACGGTTAGATAAGCACGTTAGCAATTACATTATGACTATGTGATTTTGTTTATGTCAACACTCACATCTGTGCTCCATAAGCCACCTTGTGTACCGGAGGGTACTCCTGCTACCATTACTTTCTCTTTTCGGTTCAATTCGTAATCAGCGTCAAAAAGCCTCCTTAGGGATTACAATTTCTGCTATTACACCGTGACGGTTATTTCACGAGATGGATGTGGGGATAGAAATACGTCAGTTGTCGTTCCTTGAAACATGCGATCTTTGAGTGTTGACTCTAATCTTTTCCATGATGGACAACCCACGTCTTCGATCACCTGACACCGGTGTTATTGAGCATCTCTGGGACGCTCTCGAATTTATCAAAGGAGTCTAAGCCAAACATACGACTCATTTTGGGATATTGGCAGTGCCCTATGTTCTTCCATAGCGTTTGTCTTGGGGTTCTCCCAGCAAATCTCCGTACAACTAGTTTTACAGGGTGTCCAGAATAAAAGTGTCCCATAAAAATTTCATGCCCCTTAAGGTAGGCAACCAGACGTTCACTCAGAACACTTTGGCAGAAGATGTATGTCGGGTTGCCTGTCTTTAGGGGCTTGAAATTCTTCCAGGCGAATTTTGACAACCCTGTACACAGCCATTCCAGTTCTGACTGATTCCAGTGCTGTAGGAGCAGTAGTTATATCAATCTGTTATGGGCCCTACCCCATTTTAACCATTAACCCTTTCAGTCCTGCTTTATCATTTCTGGTATGGATAATTTGTAGTTTTGGATTGTAGCTGAACTTACGTGTAGAAACTTTTTATACAGTACAAATAAAAGTTCAACTACCCAGATCCAAATTATGGATCGTCCACTACAGAGGACACTATGATATATAGGTATAAATTTTCATAGTTTTCAGAATTTTTTAGTGTCGGAAATTATTGAAATGTGTTATTAAAGGAATGGAACATTTAAATAATATTTTGTAAAATAGTTATCAAAATTTATTAGAAGAAAGTTTACAAAACTGAAATGATGATTCAGCCATGGGAGTTCGCGTGCCTTGATTTCTGGCATTATTCACTGACGCAAATCTATTGTAATTTGTCGCTGATTATCTCTGGCAGAGCGAGTCTTAAAGTAGGCCTTGAATGGCGTTGGTTGGGCAGCCATTTTCCCACTGATATGGCCGTCGGTTTTCTTTGTCATAGTCGTCTGGGAAAGTATGTTGGCAATAAGCTATGGCAAAAATTTTGCAGGGTAAATTGTGATCTTAACTGTTTTTACGGATACTGCATTTAATCCTTTGCTTCATATTTTGTTTGGTTTGACAGAAATTTTGTGTAGTTAATACATGTGTTAAAATTGTGTTGTAGATTTCCATGTCTAAATAACACAGAAATAAGCGTTGCTTGTAAGATCTACTTACTAAGTACTTCTCATACAGGTAAGTTTGTCATGTTCCATACATAACTGTTTGGTTCACGCAAGACACCTTGTCGTGTGGTTTGGCTAAAATACTGTCAGATCTCATGCTCTGGGCATTTATTAAGTTTTCCTGTATCAAATTTATTTCAGCTAAACGGTTTAAGAGACATTATCTTCGCCACGCTTACGCATTCTTGATAAATTTGGTTAAAAATAAATTTCGAAATTTGGTGGCATATTAAGAGGCCTTTTGCTGAACATTTCTCGAGAAGGTGGCCATTAATATTTGCGTAACTTGTTTGTTTGACCTATGTTTCACGTAAGTGGTGTTCGTTAACAGACCTACTTAGTTTTCTGAGATTCACTGCCGGCCAGGGTGGCCGAGCGGTTCTAGGTGCTACAGTCTGGAACCGCGCGACCGCTACGGTCGCAGGTTCGAATTCTGTCTCGGGCATGTGTGTGCTGTCCTTAGGTTAGTTAGTTAGGTTTTAGTAGTTCTAAGTTGTAGGGGACTGATGACCTCAGACGTTATGTCCCATAGTGCTCAGAGCCATTTGAACCATTTTGAGATTCACTGCCAGTTTTTCAGTGGCTGGTGGCCGCGGGGACTTGTTGCTGTTACGCAGTGCCTTGGTGTTTATTGACTGCCTTTCAGGCGCGTCATTTCTATGCTTTCAAAGCACATATTCTTGGATAGGTCTTCCTCTTTTCTTTATAGTCCGTTTTGATGCCACAGTCCACGATTCTGAATCTTCTTGTTCAAAAACGGCACTATATCCAAGACTTCAGACAGAAACATATTCTTTTAAAATGTAATTGTCAGAAACTGTATCAAAATCAGGCTCACCGGAATGCTTATCTTCATCTAAATCTTCCTTCTTGGGAAAATTTATTGTCTGGGAGAATTCATCATTGTTGTCCGCCACTGAAGAAAAATTTTCATCTTTATCAAGTTCTTCAGTATCAGATATCACCTTTTTCCATAATTTTTAAAATCTCTTACACTTTATAATTCTTTATAGTTGTTGAGATAATTCTAAGTAATTACTAATAACGAATTATTTATAAAAGTGTGTGCAAAACACTTAGAAGCAGCACTCAAGCAACACGTAAATTGTCGTGGGAAACCAAATATGAGGACGGCTAAAACACTTTGCCCGCTGTCATTGACGATTTATTTTGAAACTTTACTTTGGCAACTTTAATCTCGGTAACTTACTATTGTAACTAGTCTTGAAATTATGGAATCCTCTTTCAACAAGAAAAAGAACCGCCAGAAATTCATATAACAGTTAGAAACAAATTTATACGTTTCTAAAAGCTGAGTAGTATACACAGCCCCAGTCTTTACACGATCGACACTTTATGCATTAATTGGAAGTTCAAACATCCATTAGTAGATGGCACTGGCATGAAAATTCTTAGAAGAGAATGTCCACTACGAAGTACGTCAAGGCCAGTGTCTTACAAAGCTTTCAGAAAGCGTGTATCTACTGAAAACAAAATCGTTAACTAAAGTGGACAAACACACCGAAAGGGTTAATGTGCAATGTGTTACGTTTGTACACATCGTGTGTGAATTTCTAGTACCAGAAGCAGCCACTGATTCTCAGCAGTGGTTCCTGTGCCAGGCTTTTAAGTTTTCGTGTGTGAATTTCTAGTACCAGAAGCAGCCACTGATTCTCAGCAGTGGTTCCTGTGCCAGGCTTTTAAGTTTTTGGAGTTGAGAGTTCCCTACGCACAACGGCAGCATTCACGGACAGCCTTGTGGAACGTCAGAAACTGACCACCAGCTCATTTACAGGCATTGTCAGCAGAAACACTACTGAAGCAGTGCCTTGGTGTGAGCGTAATGTGATTTTCACTTGCGGCGATTACTGCCCGTTACGAAATACGTCTTGAGTCCTGTTTGGCAGCAAGTCTTTAGTCCAATCACACAGTCTGTACGGTGTTACGCAATCTATATTCGTTTCTTCCTAAAGTCGAGTACTGCGGTATCAAATTGGGCTCAGTTATAGACTATCGTGTGGATCTCATTTCCGGAGAGAGAAGGGGAGAGAGAGAGAGAGAGAGAGAGAGAGAGAGAGAGAAAGAGACAAAGATATGAATTTCACACGATTGTCCATCATCGATTCTATCTTGTTTCCAGAGGGAATTTACAGTTTTCAAGAAGGAAGTAAAATATGAGGATTTAGCGCGTAGTATATACATCTACAACGTACTGAAGTGAAACGAAAGTCTATAATAAGTCTTTGAAACGTATGAGATGTTACTGCAGGTGATCACATTACGTGGCTCAGTCTGTAAAAGCAGAATGGTTATAGTGTTTCTTTAAAACTGACGGCAACCTTCAGTGTTGGCTGAATATCAAGGAGGCACTTAGTTGAAATACTGAGCAAGCCATTTCCTAAAGTTAACAACAAGTCACGACTGATTGAAAGTGACGTAGTTCTCAGTGATGCCGGGACAAATGGAAATCCCACAGTATATGAATAAGAAAAAATCAGTTCATTGGCAAGAAAAGCGGCCTTGTCAGCGTACAGAAAATATACGAGGGTGAGTCAAATGAAAACCTTACATATTTTTTTAAATATTGTTTATTGTGCAGAAGTCATAAAAATGGTTCAAATGGCTCTGAGCACTATGCGACTTAACTTCTGAGGTCATCAGTCGCCTAGAACTTAGAACTAATTAAACCTAACTAAGGACATCACATACATCCATGCCCGAGGCAGGATTGGAACCTGCGACCGTAGCGGTCGCTCGGCTCCAGACTGTAGCTCCTAGAACCGCACGGGCACTCCGGCCGGTGAAGTGGTACTAAGCTGTACCACTTTTCAACATATCCCCCCCCCCCCCCCCCCCGGTCAGTGCAAGTCCTCCAGCGCTTACAAAGTGCACAAATTCCTTTCGAAAAAAATTCTTTTGTTAGTCCGCGCAACCACTCATGCACCGCGTGGCGTACCACTTCATGAGAACGCAACTTCTTTCCTCCCATTGCGTCTTTGAGTGGTCCAAACATATGGAAATCACTTGAGGCAAGGTCTGGCGAGTATGGTGGATGAGGAGGACACTCAAAATGCGGGACTGTGATTGTTGCAACTGTTGTACAGGCAGTGTGGGGCCTTACATTGTCATGTTGCAAAAGGACACCTGCTGACAGCAATCCATGTCGCTTTGATTTGATTGCAGGCCGCAGATGATTTTCTTTAGGAGATCTGTGTATGATGCACTGGTGACAGTGGTCCCTCTATGCATGTAATGCTCCAAAATGACGCCTTTTTCGTCCCAAAAGTGTGTCAGCATAACCTTCCCTGCTGATGGTTCCGTTCGAAACTTCTTTGGTTTTGGTGATGAGGAATGGCGCCATCTCTTGCTCGCTCTCTTCGTTACCGGTTGGTGGAAGTGAACCCAGGTTTCGTCCCCAGTAACGATTCTTGCAAGGAAGTCATCACCTTCTCGTTCAAAGCGCCGAAGAAGTTCTTCACAAGCATCAACACGTCGTTCTCTCATATCAGGAGTCAGCTGCCGTGGCACCCATCTTGCAGACACTTTATGAAACTGGAGCACATCATGCACAATGTGGTGTGCTGACCCATGACTAATCTGTAAACATGCTGCAATGTCATTCCGTGTCACTCGGTGGTTTTCCTTCACTATGGCTTCAACTGCTGCAATGTTCTGTGGAGTCACAACTCGTTGTGCCTGACCTGGACGAGGATCATCTGCCACTGAAGTCACACCACTTGCGAACTTCCTACACCATTCGTAGACTTGCTGCTGTGACAAACATGCATCACCGTACTGAACCTTCATTCGTCGATGAATTTCAATAGGTTTCACACCTTCACGACGCAAAAAAACCGAATAACAGAACGCTGTTCTCCCCTGGTGCAATTCGCAAGTGGGGAGGCCATCTTTATACTGATACTGCGACGGTATGTGTGCACCTGCACCTACAGGCCATTCTGCACGCTGTTTGTAGCACGCTTACCAACTTACAGGATAATGGCGCGAAATTTCGATCTGTTATTACAAATGTAAGGTTTTCATTTGACTCATCCTCGTATCCTTCAATCGTGCAGCTGTTGTTCGATACCGAAGGAGACCGTATGAGCATTCCGCGAACAAATGAAGTCAATTAAGAAGGAGCAGCAGCAGTTAATGGCGAAGATGTGGATGAATACGAGGTCATTAAAATCTCACGACCTACATAAAGAAGCAATTCTATCGATGCTTCACAGAAAGAAACTCCATGCAGCAGATAGACGCGCTTTGTAGGTAGGTGAGGAGGCGGTAGGCAGTTTCGTCGAATGTGGTCAACAGGCGAAAGTCAGGAGTGGGACTGTGCGATCCGGCGTCAAATCACCATTGGAAAAATTTCCACAACATCAAAACGGACTCTTTCATAATGAGATAATACATCGAAAATGAACCAAAGGCAGCTGTGTGGGAACAAAACGGTAGCTCTGGCACCTCAAGATTTAATGTCGTTTCTGGCCTGCAGTCTCCCTTATGTACTCGTACGTGGGGCTCTGTGACGAGGTCATGTCTGCACGTGTCAGTCAATGACACGAGATAATCTGAAATACAGGGTGAGCCAGAGGTCAAATGGTTAAAATGGCTCTGAGCACTATGGGACTTAACATCCGAGGTCATCAGTCCCCTAGAACTTAGAACTACTTAAACCTAACTAACCGAAGGACATCACACACATCCATGTCCGAGGCAGGATTCGAACCTGCGACCGTAGCAGTCGCGCGATTCCAGACTGAAGCGCCTAGGCCAGAGGTCAACCAGCAAAGTCTGGCGCGTCCTGGTCTCCAGCGGCTTGTCACACAATAATGGCATTTTGTTTGATTTCTTAACCGCATTTATTTTCGTCTCTGTATTCCACCGAAAATATCTGCAGAAAAGTGCAGATCGCAACGGTATGAACTGCATGTCTTGTTTGTTTCTAGACTTGTTCCATTAACTCACGGTACTTCCCGATAACAATACTCATCCCAGATATCAGTACTGACCAGTTCTGTCTCGGATTTGTTGGTTGCATGTTAACCGTGATAAAGAGGCGCATGGATAGGTTTGCTGATAGAAAGTTGGCCAGTCGGCACCTCATGTGCAGATTCGCTGATTACAATGGAAAAGCAGAACTACGACGTCACAGAGAGCCGTTTCTGCAGTGATGGTCCACATCACCGAACTTTCGCATCTGTCTGAGCATATGTGTTGATCATTTTAGTGGTCGCAAATTACAGGCTTTATCACTGTTGTGAAAGTATTTTCACGGAAGAAAAGATACTTGGGGTAGCAACCTGAATAAATCACTATTACGTCATTACTTTGTAATTAATCACCAGAAACCAGGCGTCGGACATACCCAAATACCAGAAAATACCCCAGGACTGTCTATGAAATTTTGTTTGTCGTTTGGATTTCTTGTTCACCTCGTCTAAAAGTAGTAATAACAAATACTTTGGTCTTCAATACAAAGACAGACGTATGATACTGTAACAACGTCGGTTTGTTTCGAATTATTCACGAAAAAAGTACAAAGTTGACTTTTCTTGAAAAACTCAGATGTCCAGCGAAGACTTGTCCCAGTAAATTTCCTAACAATAGGTCGTGTTCATTTACCCTGTACGACTAATAGTTTGCACATAGTAGTTTTCTAGAGCACATGAAAATTTCGCGTGTGCTTTTTGAAGGTGTCACAGGTTGCATAAAACCTATCGGTAGGGGCAACTGAATCACCCTTATAGTACCATGGACTCATGGAATGAGCTTAGAAGAGAACAAGCAAGTATTCTCCATCGCTACTGATCGGAAGGTCCTCGTGCCCCATTGTCTTCCTCCGACTTATTATGAAGTGCCAGGCACATATCTGTGACATTTGGATGACTGGGCTGAGTGGTCATGCAGTGTAGTGCTGAGTTCTTGTTGCTGTGGATGAACGGAAGGAAGCAGTGAAAGCTAGTGCCAGGACATATTCTATTCCTCTCGAAAAGTGTCAAGGAGGTCTCTGAGCTTAACGTACTCATCTGACACGTGGATCGCCATCGACAGTGTCACATGCTCTCACTGCATGAGGCATGGCAGGAAGGTTTGGCTCAGAGTCTGATAAGGAGCTCTAGGCCACAAGCCATCCTCCACTTCGCTGCAAATGCAAAAGAATGTCAACAATACATGGCGCACCCATGTGGTTCCCATCCAAGTATTAGCCTCCCTTAGCGATAATAAACTTTGGTAATTTGCACAGAACTGGCATACTGAACGTGGCCAGAGGTGATGATGATGATGTTTGGTTTGTGGGGCGCTCAAATGCTCGGTCATCAGCGCCTGTACAAAGTCCCAGTTTTTAAACAGTCCAATTTTTCACACAATCCAATCGAGCCACTGTCACGAATAATGATGATGAAATGATGAGGACAACACAAACATCCACTCCCCAGGCAGAGAAAATTCCCAATCCGGTCGGGAATCGAACCCGGGACTCCGTGATACAGAGATCTGATGAAGGAACGGCAGGGTGCCATTTGGCGACATACGGCTCGTGGTCGCATGTGTGGGGGTTTTTCACAGTGGCTGCTTCTTATGGCAGGAAGTGAGAGCGAAGACGTAACGTTCAAACTCGGCAAGGAGACTGAGATATTGTCAGTCTCAGGCCTGGTGCAAAATCTACCTTTTCAGGAAACTTAACAATATTCTTCTGTCATTCCTTTGGGAGGAGCGTGGCTCCGGTTCCAATTGGGTTGGCAACATGGGAGGACCCAGTACTACAGACTCTGTGAAGCCAGCCACCGAAGAGTGGCCAACAGTTCTCGGGGTGATTCAAGAGCCCACTTGCAGACACGTGTGCCGCCTCCATGAACGATGAGCCTCTGTTTACGACGCTGGCTCAGTGCGTACTGAGGTTACTGACGCCACTGCGCCCACATTACAGTACGAGGGAAAATCCTCTGTGCATAGCAGATACCAGACGTAATTACTCCTCTCTTTCTTCCCACACTCATTGGACAACTATTAGATTTTCCCATCATATAATTGCGCACTGAACTGTTTCTAAGATATAAGCAGCTTACAGCAGGTTTCTTCTGTACATAAATTCTTTTACATGACTAGCCCAAATAATAGATTGTGAGCTGCTGTCCCTATCCACCTTCCAGCTCTGGAATTGGTCCATGGTCACCATACTGTTTTCCAACGCTACAAATAAAATCGAAACGAAGTCGTTTGATTCACAGGGTTTCTTTCTTGATTAATATCTATGGTTATTCTTCTAGAAGGACTGCAGAGCTACGTTAAGCTGACGACGGTACCTTAAGCAATTATTTCATATAGGAGTAGTGGATGCCGTTAGTTATCAGTTAGTTCAGATAGTGACTGGCAGAGCGGTACAACCAAAAATTCGAGACGAAATTCTTGTTATCAGAGTTCAGAGTCAGCTACCAGTAATGACTGGACGACTATGTACATGGTAATGGATAGCACTCAATCTTTTGTCAGGGACACCCTGTATTTTGTACGTGTCTGTACGTGGCAATCGTGTCAAAAGGGGAGCTGAGATTGTCGCAAATATGGTGGGTTTCTAGAAGGAAAGCAGCCAACATAAAATGTTTGTAAACTTGAGCAGTTCAAAAGAAAAACGTCTGTCGTATGCTGCACATCAAGTTTTTTATTTGCCTTACGCACCCATACGCGCGTTCCGCCTTAGAAGGATTCTTCAGTAAGTCTCCTGAAAGATTACACAATATTTTCGTTTACACATATAGATTATCGTTTGAACGTACAGGTTATAGATTTAAAACAATTCATGAAGTTTTTATAATAAAATGTGGAAGTACTTTCAGATCAGCGTCTAATTCATTATTCGTAAGCTAAATATTTTTCTCTCATGTAGGAAACTGATTGAAAATTTGCAGGTTTCCTTCTGCTAAATGTGTTCAAAATATAGCTCTGTAACGTTCATTTTTCATCTAGAGTGTCATTCTTTCCTGTACGTGCTGCCAACTTTCTTAGGTTTTGCTTTCAGTTGTTTCTTCTGTAATGATACGTGTTTTGTCTGTCTGTCGTGTGTGTGTGTGTGTGTGTGTGTGTGTGTGTGTGTGTGTGTGTGTTGTAAAAAGGGAAGGGGGACTGGCAGGGTTAGAGTGAGGGGTACAGGGCAGAGGAGTATCTGGTTGCTCGTTCGCCAATTACTGGTAACGAATAGACAGCGGAGTGCTCCATTAAGG
The DNA here is from genome assembly GCF_021461395.2 of Schistocerca americana. NCBI lineage: Eukaryota > Metazoa > Arthropoda > Insecta > Orthoptera > Acrididae > Schistocerca > Schistocerca americana. Next base: position 107,447,939 of record NC_060122.1, on the reverse strand, counting down.
AAGCAGGGCCGAAGGAGGATGGCCACATTTTTATCCTGAGGGGAGGGGAAATGAGGGCATTGGAGTGTGGGAGGAGAGGGGGGGGGGCAAGAGACTACTATTTGATTAGAGCCGGTCTCCGTGGCTGGTTCTCCCGCAAGGAAAAGGCGGAAAGCGGGAGAGATATCGAGAAGCAGCCGGCTGGAAGACAAACCCGCCAGTCTGGGCCCTGGCTGGCGGCGCATAATAAAACGCTCGGATTGGAATTTTCCTTTCTCTACTGCCGTGTCTCCACTCACATAATATTCATGAGACGGAGGAAACCCAGCCTCACTCATGAAACTCTTTGATTAGTTCTGCATAAATGTCTCTGGACGCTAAGATGTACTGCTCTACATTGTCATATCGATACTGCCCTGACATAGTAGTTTTCGGCCAGGTAAAACATGCCACATCGAGAAATCTTCTCATATCTGTGCAAAACATTTGTAGACGTACTAGAATAGTTTCGAAATTACATGACATAGCGCAGAAATGAAATAAGGACACTAGAACAACTGAAAGTTCATAAAAATAGCGAAATATATCTGCCTATTACCTTGGCACAAGTAGTGAAATCCCTTAAACTACAGTATTAGAATAGAGAGTTAAAGAAGAAAATGGTGCTGGACAAAGTGAGTAGGACAACAAAGATGAGTAGGAACGTAATTATTAAATTATACCGAAATTTAATTTCCAATAAAATCCTTATAGTATTAGTTCTTTCAATGGCCAAATTTTAACGGTTAAAGAACGTAAACAGAAATACTAACATTACACATACCATCTACAAATACGTTACTTAAAATGTGTGGCGACTTTTCATTGTTTCTCCAATGAAATTCGCTGTGAGTGTGTACCTATGCAGAAAAATACATGTGGTTTGATTATGAAGCTCAACAAGAAACTGGTATACATATTCCAAAACTAATAGCATACTGTTTATAAATTTAAGACAAATTGTGAATTTTGTAGGTGGATGATACGTGATAAACATCATAATTTTACGTTTCTAGCTTATTATGCTAAAGGTTTCGACTCACAGTTCATATACTCACAAAAAAACCATATACCATCTATACACGATATAAACTGATATTATTGGAGATAAACCATTTAGAACTAAAAATTATAGATAGCAGCGATTTTGTACAATGCCCTCTTAGTAGTTTCATAAAAACATCTGATTTGAAACAGCTGAAGAAAGTTTACTTCTCACATTTCTTCAATACCCATAAAAATGAAAATTCCATAGGGCCATTTCCTAATATCAAGTATTATTGTGTTGAAACTATGAAACAAAAAGAAAGAGAAGTGTTTCTCAAATGGCATAGTCAAGATGATCATGAAAATTTGGTGTTCAATATGAGGGAAGAAATTAACGAATATTGTGTTCCTGACGCGGTGATATTGAGAAGAGGTTGTCTAGAGCTAGGCAAACAATTTTTGGAGATAGCTAATATTGTTCCACTTTGTTATTTAACAAATAATGGAGTTTGTATGGTTAATCTAAATATTTCCCTGAGGAACAAACAAAAAGAAAATTGTCATACAGAATCTGTAGCTTTCTTAAATAGTTTAAACATTAATAATAATCTTCATGCTCTTATTGGCAGTGATATAAATATAACTGGGACTAAATCAAATGGCTTGATTAAGGGAACCAAAACTCTTTATCAATATAGCAGTTGTTTTTGGCATGGTTGTAAAACATATTTTAAATGTGAGACAATTAACAACAAAAATAAAGGAACAATGGATTATCCATATCAAAAGACTTTAATAAGAAATAGTGAAATATGAAATGCTAAACAATTTAGTGGAAATGTTGGAATATGACTGGCTTAGCAGTGTATAAAATACTTATTAAATTAAAACAGTTATCTGAAGTTGTCAAGCCATTGAATCAAAGATATTCTTTTTATTGTGGTCAAACTAACACAACAAAATTAAAAGATAAAGCAGATGGTGTTTCCACAAAAATAAAATACATCAGTGTATGTACTATTTATCCAACTCTGCAATATTATAATTGATATTTACCTTTCTGTGTCTTAATCCATTCATTTTCGTTTCTTCAATCAATGCTGTACACTTCTCAAATTTGTTAAAACTTATTTTAATATCTGGCAATGATTCGAAATTGCCCACATAGTCTTAGTATCAACATGGAGGGAAAGTCGGCGATACTCAGGCCTACGGCTATAGCTTGCTCGAGTGGAGCGCGCTGCCGGGCAGTTCACGTGGGCCTGGACAGTGAACGACAGCGTCTGTAAATGCCACGATTCCGCACTTGTAGGGCAGTTCTCCATTTTCTTTAAAGTCTTCGGTGTGCGCCACTGATAGCAATGTGATTAACCTTACCCGCTTTTACGGTTTGCAGTTCGAATTACTACGAGGACTGTCTGTGCATGCTTTCGACGAATTTCGCTGTGCTCTGAACTTTGCTTGTGGCTAGCCGTTCACTCTGCCGTCGGCGCAGGAACTGCCTGTTTATTCTACCGGTCTCTGCGTCACCACCATTGCCAGCTATCATAACCCATGTTCTAACTATACTTGTGTGCTGTTGTCTACAGTCCAGACACTGCTTTGATGCAGCTCTCCATGCTACTCTATCCTGCGTAAGCTTCTTCATCTCCAAGTAACTGCTGCAACATACATCCTTCTGAATCTGCTTAGTGTATTCATCTCTTGTTCTCCCTCTATGATTTTTACCCTCCACGCTGCCCTTTAGTACTAAATTGGTGATCCCTTGGTACACCTCAGAACATGTTCTACCAACCGATCCCTTCTTCTAGCCAAGTTGTGCCACAAAATCCTCTTTTCCCCAATTCTATTCAATACCTCCTCATTAGTTACGTGATCTACCCATCAAATCTTCAACATTCTTCTGTAGCACCACATCTCGGAAGCTTCTATTCTCTTCTTGTCTAAATTATTTATCGTCCATGTTTCACCTCCATACGTGGCTACACTCCATACAAATACTTTCAGAAGAGACTTACACTTAAATCTATACTTAATGTCAACAAATTTCTCTTCATCAGAAACACTTTCCTTGCCATACCCAGTCTACATTTTATATCCCCTCTACTCCGGCCATCATCAGTTACTTTGTTCCCAAGTAGCAAAACTCATTTTCGACTTTGTCTCATTTCCTAATCTAATTAGCTCAGTATCATCTGATTTAATTAGACCACATTCCGTTACCATCGTTTTGCTTTTTTGATGTTCGTCTTATATCCTCCTTTCAAGACATTCCGTTCAATTGCTCTTCCAGGTCCTTTGCTGTCCCTGACAGAATTAGAATGTCATCGGAAAACCTCAAAGTTTTCATTTCTTCTTCATGTATTTAAATTTCTACTCCAAATTTTTCTGTCGTTTCCTTTGCTGCTTGCTCAATATACACACTGAATAACATCGGGGATAAGTTACAATCCTGTCTTACTCCCTTCCCAATCATTGCTTCCCTTTCATGCCCCTCGATTCTTATAACTGCCATCTGGTTTCTGTACAGATTGTAAATAGCCTTTCGCTCCCTGTATTTTACCCCTGCCACCTTCAGAATTTGAAAGAGAGTATTCCAGTCAACATTGTCAAGAGCTTTCTCTGAGTCTACAAATGCTAGAAACGTAGGTTTGCCTTTCCTTAATCTTTCTTCTAAGATAAGTCGTAGTGTCAGTATTGCATCACATGTTCCAACATTCCTACGGAATACAAACCGAACTTTCCCGAGGTTGGCTTCTACCAGTTTTTCCATTCGTCTGCAAAGAATTCGTGTTAGTGTTTTGCAGCCGTGACTCATTAAACTGTTAGTTCGGTAATTTTCACATCAGTCAAAACCTACTTTATTTGGGAGTGGAATTATTATATTCTTCTTGAAGTCTAAGGGTATTTCGCCAACTATACTTAGCAGGTTATAAAAAATACCCTCTGTACAAATTATTTCTTAGTGCGCTGATGGTTCCCTTGATCCGATGGCCAGTTTCTGGTAACTTGACCCAGCTCCAGTACGCCAACGGCACATGAGGACTGCCTTTGAGCAATGTCGACAGTCCACACGAAGAAACAAGAAACATCTACATTTACATGTATACTCCACAATCCAACTTATTCTGTGTGGTGGAGGGATTTGCTTGTATCATTGTCTCTTCGCCCCTTCTCTGTTTCACTCACGATTGGCATGTGGAAATAATATTTGATAGTAAAACTTCGTATGTGTTTTGTGTTCGTTTCGTGCGACCCACAGACTGCCGACTCTTCTTGAAATTTACATTCTCCAAACTTCAGCAATAAAACCTCTTCGTGATACACAAAGCCGCTCTTGCAGCGTCTGTCATTGGACATCACTGAACATCTCTCGCGCCCACTAAATGATCCTGTGACGATACACGCCGCTCATCGTTGGACCTGTTCTGTTAGTCCTACGTGGTAACGTTCCCAGTCTGATGAGCAATACTCAGGAATCCGTGGAACTAGTAAATCACGTCTTTCGTGAATGAATTGCAGCTCAAAATTCTCTTAACGACCACCAGCCTGGCATCTCCCGTTCTTTCTATTTGCCTTACGTGGTGGTTCCACTTCAGGTCGCTCCGGGTAGTTACTCCTAGGTAATTTCCGGTAGTTACTGTTTCCAGTGACTTGTCGTTAGTAGTGGATCTCTTCCCCTCTATAAGGTGCTACGTCTAAAGTAAACTTTACACTAGATTCTTCACAGTTTCTATTACAGGGTCCCTGGGGTTGTACAGGGAATTAGTAGATACAGTTTCCATGGCGAACCTACACTCCTGGAAATTGAAATAAGAACACCGTGAATTCATTGTCCCAGGAAGGGGAAACTTTATTGACACATTCCTGGGGTCAGATACATCACATGATCACACTGACAGAACCACAGGCACATAGACACAGGCAACAGAGCATGCACAATGTCGGCACTAGTACAGTGTATATCCACCTTTCGCAGCAATGCAGGCTGCTATTCTCCCATGGAGACGATCGTAGAGATGCTGGATGTAGTCCTGTGGAACGGCTTGCCATGCCATTTCCACCTGGCGCCTCAGATGGACCAGCGTTCGTGCTGGACGTGCAGACCGCGTGAGACGACGCTTCATCCAGTCCCAAACATGCTCAATGGGGGACAGATCCGGAGATCTTGCTGGCCAGGGTAGTTGACTTACACCTTCTAGAGCACGTTGGGTGGCACGGGATACATGCGGACGTGCATTGTCCTGTTGGAACAGCAAGTTCCCTTGCCGGTCTAGGAATGGTAGAACGATGGGTTCGATGACGGTTTGGATGTACCGTGCACTATTCAGTGTCCCCTCGACGATCACCAGTGGTGTACGGCCAGTGTAGGAGATCGCTCCCCACACCATGATGCCGGGTGTTGGCCCTGTGTGCCTCGGTCGTATGCAGTCCTGATTGTGGCGCTCACCTGCACGGCGCCAAACACGCGTACGATCATCATTGGCACCAAGGCAGAAGCGACTCTCATCGCTGAAGACGACACGTCTCCATTCGTCCCTCCATTCACGCCTGTCGCAACACCACTGGAGGCGGGCTGCACGATGTTGGGGCGTGAGCGGAAGACGGCCTAACGGTGTGCGGGACCGTAGCCCAGCTTCATGGAGACGGTTGCGAATGGTCCTCGCCGATCCCCCAGGAGCAACAGTGTCCCTAATTTGCTGGGAAGTGGCGGTGCGGTCCCCTACGGCACTGCGTAGGATCCTACGGTCTTGGCGTGCATCCGTGCGTCGCTGCGGTCCGGTCCCAGGTCGACGGGCACGTGCACCTTCCGCCGACCACTGGCGACAACATCGATGTACTGTGGAGACCTCACGCCCCACGTGTTGAGCAATTCGGCGGTACGTCCACCCGGCCTCCCGGATGCCCACTATACGGCCTCGCTCAAAATCCGTCAACTGCACATACGGTTCACGTCCACGCTGTCGCGGCATGCTACCAGTGTTAAAGACTGCGATGGAGCTCCGTATGCCACGGCAAACTGGCTGACACTGACGGCGGCGGTGCACAAATGCTACGCAGCTAGCGCCATTCGACGGCCAACACCGCGGTTCCTGGTGTGTCCGCTGTGCCGTGCGTGTGATCATTGCTTGTACAGCCCTCTCGCAGTGTCCGGAGCAAGTATGGTGGGTCTGACACACCGGTGTCAATGTGTTCTTTTTTCCATTTCCAGGAGTGTATTTCCGGGAAACAGGAAGAAAATGACGTTTTATGTCATAATTACCGTAGGGGTTGACGACATCAGCTTGTGTGCGTGCTGCGAAGCTGGAGATTTCAGTGGCAGACTCATTTCATATTTAAACTGTACATTTCTGAATATGTATTCCTTATCAGAGATTTTAGTGAGTCTCCTCTACAGTCTCTGACAGCCTGTAATAAGAACTGTGAATCACACTGTAGACACAACGTTGTGCATGTATTTTGATGCAAGTTTGAACGAAAACGCAAGGTAGTGTTAAACTTTGTGAGAGGGGGCAAAAAATGGTTCAAATGGCTCTGAGCACTATGAGACTTAACATCTGAGGTTATCAGTCCCCTAGAACTTAGAACTACTTAAACCCAAGTAACCTCAGGACATCAGACATATCCATGAACGAGACAGCATTCGAACCTGCGACCGTAGCGCTCGCACGGTTCCAGACTGAAGCGTCTAGAACCGCTCGGCCACACTGGCCGGCGAGAGGTGGCAATGGCACTGTTGCATTGCACCTCACTATTACTCTCTAACATTTCCATGTTGTTGAGAGTTGCTTATCACATAGTTGATCTCAGTAGGAGAGGACTGCCTTTTTCACATGAGTGGAAAAACGTTTGCGCAATTAAAGTCTTTGTGTGAACAAGTACTCTTACGGTGGTTGTCGCGCGGCAGTACGCTGGCTCGTGCGCGTTAGCAAAGTGTGTTGCGAACTGCGGAGTTTGTAACAAAAAAATTAGTTAATCCCATGCGTGTAGTGAAAGGCGTGCAACTTATTTCTTTTTTAATAGTCAAGCGTAAATGTTGCCTTAAGTTTCGAATGCGCAATGAATCAAGATTTGCTCTAGTCGTTTCAGGCCAAGCACTTGGGCTCTACAGCGGAACTGGAGTATGTTTCGCTGTCTGATTTTGTTTTAATCATCGAATATATCTAAGGTCATAATTTATTCAAATAATAGTTCTGGGTATATAGTAGTTCGTGATCACGACATCTGCACTTGAATATTAATTTGTGTAATGGCTGACTGGTAATTTGAAGTGTGTTCAGGACTATGCGAATGTCCTTGTTTCACACATTCTTCATTTACAATGCCTTAGATATTCCCTTGCCACATTTTTTAAATTTGTGAACTGCTTGATGAATGATTTTGTGTGATTTGTACCTCAACAACAGGTCTTCAAATGTTATGATCCTTCAGTTATGAACCATGTATATTCGCATTGATGATTATAATTGGAACCACCAATTCTTTTTGCTGATCTTTTAGGCTTACCTATACATATTTGGCCGATAAGACTAGTAATATTTCTTTCACATTCTGAACATCATTTTCAACGACTCTCTGACTATCATTCCCGCGGACACATTCACACCTTGTAATTTATTAATCCACATCCATTTCACACACTAATATTAATATACTAGTGTGTGAAATGGATGTGGAATAATAAATTACAAGGTCTGAATGTGTTCTTTCAGTGTTCAGGTTCACTTCCGCCTTATTCGACTGCATGGCAGGTGGATGACACGGTATCCGTTGTATTTGGCTACAGGCAAACTTGCACGACATTTCAGTTTCAGGTCATAATTCGGAAACATGTTAAGATCGTGTCAGAATCTAGACTGTTTCAGGCAATAAACTCAGATTATTTGGTTTAAGTCACATTACACTGATGTGACAAAAGGCATGGGCTACCTCTTAATTTTGTTTTGGACCTCCTTTCACCCGGCGTAGCAACTGGATGTGGCAAAGACTCAACTAGTCGTTGGAAGTCCCCTCCACGAATACTCAGCGACGCTGCCTCCATAGCCGCCCGTAATTGCAGATGCAGGAATTTATGCCAATTACGTTCCATAAATTGTATACGTACACTCTCTCGCAATATTCTGATCGATTCACACAAGTCTGAAACCTAAAAGCGGCGCTTGTTTTTTTCATGTAAAATGGTAATAATTTTTGATTATTTAATAAACTTTAAACAATTTTCGCTCAGTCAATTCGCGTAAGAACGAATTTGACGTGCTACACTTAGTTCGATTTTAAACCATCGTATCTAGACAATTGATAAAGATTATTGCCTAAAAAATTGTTTTGATTATATTAATTTATCTACCTCCGTGAAAATTTTGAATTCATTCGTGCAAATTTAAATCACCGAAATGGTGCTGATTAAACATCTTACAATTCGGTTTTTTTTTTTTTTTTGTCCGTTAAATCCAAACGAAGTAAGATGCTTTTAAACGGCTAATTCTTATCTTAAACCAATGTCCGATACAGCACACTAGTCCCACTCTATCCGGAGCTATTTAAGGGCGGCTGCTTTTCGCAAGTAAAATCTGAACGAGGGTCACGGTTTAGCACATAAAATATGAACATAGTTTTGGTGACATTACCTGATATTTCAGTAGAATTAAAATCTTTTGTAAACGGAATTAATAGATTATGCACAATCTGCCTGGGCGCCAACTCCATTTCCCCGTTCAAACCTTGCTTAATATAATGCAACATAGTTACAGTAAGATGGATTTTCGAATGGCTATAAAAATGGCCGCTTAGCGCTACCGTGCTGTGACGTTCGATGTGCACGGAATTGTTACAAACGTCGGGTTGAGTGATCATATAGTAAACTTGATAGATGGTGTGATCGCATAGATATTCAATTGCAGCACTATCCACAGCTCTCTGGGATTCATATCGGGCGAACTGGGTGGCCAAATTATTAGCTCGATTTAACCAGAATGTTCTTCAAGCAAATGGCGAACAACTGACTTGGTGACATGGCGCATTGTCATCCACAAGAATTCCACCGTTGTTTGGGAACATAAAGGTCGTGAATAGCTGCAGATGGTCTCCAAGTAGCCGAACATAACCGCATCCAGTCAACGATTGGTTAAGTTTCACCAGAGGACCCAGTCCATTCAGTGCTACCAAATGAAATCGGGACTCATCTGACCTGGCCGCGGTTTTCCAGTCGATTGGGGTCCAACCGCTATGGTCACGAGCGCAGGAGAGGCGCTGCAGGCGATATCGTGCTGTTAGCAAAAGCAGTCGCGTCGGTCGTCCTGTTGCCACAGCCCACTAACGCCGCATTCCTCCGCCCTGTCCTAACGGAACAGATAAGTTCGTCGTATATCCCCAGCAGTGTAAGTCTAATATACAGGCTGTGAAAGAATTTACTATTTTAAGTTCAAGCATAAAACTTTCATTGGCTTCTACTAATCTAGATTTCCCTTTATTGGATTTCCACATCGTCCAAGGTCCCATGTTAAGCAAAGCAGATCTGGCCCGCAAAACATTTTACGCACGTTAAGATAGGCAACCGACCTTACATAATCCGCTCTGTATGTAAGTTGCCTATCTTAACGTGCGTGAAATGTTTTGCGGGACAGTTTTATTTTATCCACCCTGTGTACGGTATGGGTAGAGTCCTTCCAGTTTTATACGGCGCGCGTGTCATATCTATCTGAAGGTCCACATTTATGCCCAGAAGCAGGTTTTGACAGTGTGGAGCAGCTGGCGGCAGCGCCCCTCGGCCGCCCGGTGCGTCGGGCCTTTACTCAGAATACGGACTGTTTGCAGAGCCCCTGCACAAGTTCGTGAGGCGTGACTCAGCGCCCGGAATGCGTAATCACCCCACGACTCTGCAGCCGCTACGCTCCAAATCAGTGCCGAGTTCGTCCTTCGGGCGCAGCCTACGTCGCTGACTAGTGTACAGTGCGTTGGGAAACTAACAGTCCTGCTACCAGTTTTTCCAGAATTTTTGTGTTCGGGTTCATCGCCATTCCGCTCTGAGAGTAGCACTTGCACCTTGTTTGTTGGATATATCAGGGACGATCAAAAAGCTTTAGTTTGAGGGATCTGCTGCAGCGTATATGCAAGGGATCGCAGCTCCGATGGTTGGTTGGTGGGGCTGGTTGATTGGAGAAGGGCCAAACTATGCGGTCATCAGTCCCTCCGACCTGAGATTAACTAAAACCGATAAAATCCCACATTAAAAGAGGGAACTACAACATCCATAAAATGATAAACTATTGACAGGGAAGTAAAAGGACAGAAGACGAGGGGAGGGAAATAAAGTGACTAATGACAGGGGCATGAAGGGAGAATCCGGCCTGTGTGGCCGTGCGGTTCTAGGTGCTTCAGTCTGGAACTGCGTGACCGCTACGGTCGCAGGTTCGAATCCTGCCTCGGGCAGTGATGTCCTTAGGTTAGATAGGTTTAAGTAGTTCTAAGTTCTAGGGGACTGATGACCACAGATGTTAAGTCCCATAGTGCTCAGAGCCATTTGAACCATTTTCTTTTCTTTTCTTTTCTTTTCTTTTTTTTTTCGAAGGAAGAAGCACAGGAGACAAGAGATGCTCAGGACATAACAGACCCCATGAGGAAAGGAGTGGGAAGGCAGAGCGCCGGGGTGAACCACCAAGCCCAGTTGAAGCCAATCCATTGGGGGCGAAGGGGGGAGCGTGAAAGCTGCCATCCCCTCCACTTACCGATAAGGTGGAAAGCCCCTCACTTAAATAAAGCGATAAAGAACCCCATCACGAATAAAACATGAAACGAGATTCGACGCTGAGGCAACACCCGGGGTAGCGATTCTGGAAAGCTAAAAGTCCGTCGTAGGGTGGCTAAGTTGGGGCAGTCCAATAAGATGTGAGCCACAGTCAACATCGATCCACAAGGACAGAGAGGGGGGTCCTCACGACGGAGGAGATAACCGTGAGTCAAAAAAGTATGGCCGGTAGAGGACGACATAGGCTCTACTAGAGGCCCGTAAGGAGGATCGCCATGGAGTTGTAGAATCCTTGATTGCCCTGAGCTTGTTCGGCGTAGAAAGAGTGCTCCATTCTGCATCCCAAAGGCCCGAAACCTGACGAGCGCGCGGCTCCGATGCGGGTATACTACCACCGACTTGTAGGCAAGGGGTTAATTTAGCTTTCGTGTTTTTCTTCCAAAGTGCATGCGGTAAGAGCGCAAACATGAGCTGTGACGGCGTTATCACCAAATGCCTGAAAGTAGAACCGACGTGCTAGTATTCTCTCCTTGGCTGGCGAAGGATAAACACCGGTCGGCATCCATCGGACAATGAAGAATGTTAATGGGTGTGCCGGAAGCCTCCGTTGTGGAATGGTGAGCCAAGCTCCGTGCTGGTCGCTATTCGAGCAAAGAATCCGGTCGAACCAACTTCAAACGGGGAGGGGCGGAGGTTGATGACTCGAGCGTCCGCCCTATAGTCCTTACGTCTCTCCATGCGATTATCATGTCTTCGGTCTCTTAAAAAAGGCCTTCAAAGGTCGACGAATCCTGTCGCACGGAGATGGGCATGCGACAGTTTCGAACTTCTTCAACCTGATACTTTGGTGAGACGATTGCCTCAATACTCACGACGATTTTGCACGACTGGCATACCGATTCTGGACTATAAGGCCTTCGTTGATCGCTCCTTATATTACAACCCCTATGTTCCGCTCAAGTTTTTAACCTCTACAGCTCGCTCAAATAGCGTGGCCAATATTACCTGATGACGGACAAGCGTAGTGTAGGGAGTCTCTTTAGTAGCTCTGTTGCATCTTCTAAGCGTTCCGCCAATAAAGCGGAGTCTTCGATTTGCTTTCCCCACAACATTTTCTATGTGTTCTTTCCAGTTTAAATTGTTCGTAATTGTAATTCTTAAGTATTTAGTTGCTTTTACGGCCTTTAGATTTGACTGATTTTTCGCGTAACCGACGTTTAACGGATTCCTTTTAACAGTCATGGGGATGACCTCACACTTTCCGTTATTTGATGTCAATTGCCAATTTTCGCACCATTCATATATCTTTTCTAAATAGTTTTGCAATTTGTTTTGATCTCCTGATGAGTTTTTTAGGCGATAAGCGACAGTATCATCTGCAAACAACCTAAGACGGTTGCTCAGATTGTCTCGTGAATCGTTTATATACATAAGGAACAGCAAAGGCCACTAACACTTCTTGTGGAACGCCAGACATCACTTCTGTTGTACTCGATGACTTTCCGTCAGTTACTACTAAGCTGTCTGATAGGAAATCACGAATCCAGTCACATAACTGAGACTGATATTCCATACGCACACAATTTCACTACAAGCCGCTTGCTAGATACAGTGCCAAAAACCTTCTGCAAATCTAGAAATACGGAATCAGTTTGAAACTCCTTCTCAACAGCACTCCGTGTGAGTAAAGAGCTAGTTGTGTTTCACAAGAACGATGTTTTCTAAGTCCGCGTCGATATGTGTCAATAGATCGTTCTCTTCGAGGTAATTTATAATATTCGAACGCAATACGTGTTACAAAATACCACTGCATATCGAATTTAATGATACGGGCCTGTAGTTTAGTACATTACTCCTACTACTGTCTTGATTATTGGTGTGACCTGTGCAACGTTCGAATCTTTGCGTACGGATCTTACGTCGAGCGAGCGGTTGTATATCATTGTTAAGCATCGAGCTATTACATCAACATACTCTGAACGGAACCTAATTGGTATACAGTCTGAGGAGGAAGACTTTGTATTATTAAGGAATTTAAGTGGCTTCACTACTCCGACGATATCTACTTCTAAGTTGACAACCATCCTTGATTCGATTTCTCGAATATTTACTCCGTCTTCTTTGGTGAAGGAATTTCGGAAGGCTGTGTTTGATAACTCTGCTTTAGCGTCCCTGTGATAGTATTACCATTGCTATGGCGCAGAGAAGGCATTGAAAGCGATCCGATCTTCAAACTTATTTTACGTCCAAACGTTACAGTTCCGGATACGCGTTCGTCATGAAAGCTTTATCTCTACAACCCCTGGACGTCAGTGACATGGACTGTGAAATGCACTGTATAATTAAAGATTTTTAAATTATTGTGTCAAAGAACCGATAAATATTTCACAAATTGAGCTGATAGTGTCTATTTCTCTCGTAACTGACGAAAGGGGGTGAGAAACATTGACAGACAACGATCGAAAGTGTAATATGGTGTTAGGAGTAACATTGCGAAGTATAGTGAAGGAGAGAACATCACAGGAAAACGCCTGCTGGAATGCCTCGAACAACAGATGGAGAAAGGATGAAACAACTCAGCTTGTGGCCTTAATGATCACCAAGTACTATTGGCTCATGTCTCAAGCGACAGGTGAAGGAAGCAAAAATATTTCCGAGTATATTACACGCCACAAAATAAATATAAATGCTCATAAGATGTAAATATCGTTAATTTTTTGTATGTTGTGAGGAACGAATTCGTACTGCCAAATTGACAGCAAAGTTATTTTTTAAATACGTTGCGGGACATACCGACATACTTGAAGAAAGACAATATTTCATCACTTTCTGAAAAGCGGGAAAAAAACTTGATCCGTAAGACTTTTAAAGATTTCTATCAAGTGGAGAGTTTCGCCAAAGCAAAAGACAATGGAATTCTCTACAAATTGCCGATAAATTCCGGCACGAAGTTCGCGAGAGAATGGAAGCTTTAGCAATTTCCTGCCAACTGAACTTTTGCAGAAGAGTGGATATTTGCGTGTGTCCGTGTCTGCGTTCGTATGTGTATGTGTGTGTGTGGCGTTAGCTCGTGAGTGGGCGGGTGGAGAGAGACGCGTCATGGGATTTAGGGCCAGGGCATCGGACCTTTGATGTAGTTGAGGGGGTCGGAAGGGGAGGGGGGAATTCGACAGCACATTCATTTCATATTTGTCACAATACGCCCGCTTAATGGGTTCCAGTTATTGCTGCAGATAAATAACGATCTCCAGGAATCCATTTCCAGGCCATTCCAAAACAGAACAGGAGCAGCGCTTCAGTTTGGACCGAAATAAATTCGCCATCCTCTCTCCATCCAGGGACGGAAGAGTGATCCTTAGTGGAAGCTTTGATTCGAACACAGTAACCAAGAAATGCTAGGTGTTCCCGGGAAAGGAAAACTAAAGTTCTTACTGGTTCACTATGTTTAGTGAAGAAGGTATAAACGTCTCTTTTTGTTTCACAGCTCTTAAGAATTTGCTAGAGACTACAATCATGACCATATCAGGCGAATTTGGTTGCCAAGGAATTTTGCTTGTGTTCAGTGTTGCGCTCCTCAGAAAACTGCAGTACGACTCTAGTCCTGTAACGCAGACAGCTATCCTGCTGAAAGTTTCGAACTCTAGGCATCTTCTTAATTAAGGTGTTTGATTGTATTGATTACAAAATATTGCTCCAAATGTTGGACCACTATGGAATATGGGGAGTAGTTCACAATTGTTTGACCTCTTACATTAAAAACAGACAGCAAAAAGCCATTATCCAAGTGTCGAGAATGGCTGAGTGGGGCACAGTCAAATGGGGGAGGTATGGGGGGGGGGGGGGTTGTCCCACGGATAAGAGCTGGGGTCATTCCTGTTCTTTATGGCCTCTAGTATTACCGATAACTCTAAAATATTTCTGTTTGCTAGTGATACTAGCATAGTAGTAAAGTATGTTGTGTACAACATTGGCTCGGTTTCAAATAGTGCAGATCATGACCTAACTTCATGGCTTGTAGAAAAGAAACGAACGCTAAATAAATAACACTAAGACTCACTTTTTACAGTTTCTAACACACAATTCAACAAAAAACAACGTTTCAATTTCACACAACGGGCGTATGATTAGTGAAACTGAACAGTTCAAGTTTATAGGTGTTCAGAAAGATATTAAACTGTCGTGGAAAGCTCACGTTCAGGATCTTGTGCAAAGACTTAATGCTGCCATTTTTACTATTCGGACGGTATCTGAAGGAAGTGATAGTTCGACCCGAAAAGTAGTCTACGTTGCTTATTTTCATTCGCTTATGACATATGGTATTACGAGGGTCACACCAAAAGAAATGCACACTATTTTTGTAAAAATACAGTTTAATTTCTGCATGTGTGACAGTTTTACAGTGTGTAGATACATCCTTCCCACTTGTTTTCAAACTTAGTTCAACCTGTTCCCGTGAGTGGCGCCGTCACAGCATGTCTTCAAGATGGCTGCTACACTTGACGTTCGTCAGAAGCAACTTGCTGTCATAGAATTCCTGTGCTGTGAAAACGGGGCAGTGGGAAACATCCACAAGAGAATGAAAAAGATGTATGGAGATGCTGCTGTCGATCGCAGTACAGTTAGTCGGTGGGCAAGCAGGATACATGATGAAAGCGGGCATGGCAATATTGAGGGTGGTCCTCGCTGCGGCAGGTCGTACTGCACACATTCCAAAGTGCAGAGAATTGTGCAGAGAGTTAACGAATTGGTGACTGCTGACAGACGCATCACAGAGAAGGAATTGTCACGCTACGTTTGGATAGAGGAAGGAAGTGCTTGCAGAATATTGAAAGTGTTGGCGTTAAAAAAGGTTTGTCCAGGTTAGTTCCCACGATGTTGACAGTGGCTCACAAAGAAACAAGAAAACCGGTATGCAGCGTACTTTTGGAAAAGTACGAGAATGGTGGAGATGAATTTCTTGGAAGAATTGTGACAGGTGATGAAACATGGCTCCTTCATTTTTCACCAGAGACGAAGAGGCAATCAATGGAGTGGCATCATGCAAATTCACCCGAGAAAAAAAATTCAAAACCACACCTTCTGCTGGAAAAGTTATGGCTACGTGTTTTTCGATTCCGAAGAACTCTTGCTTGTGGACATGATGCCAAGTGGAACCACCATAAATTCTGATGCATATGTGACGACACTGAGGACACTTCAATCTCGACAGAGTCGTGTTCGACCACATCGGCAAAAGCAGGATGTTTTTCTGTTGCACGACAACGCACGACCACATGCCATTCAAAAAACCATGAAAGTGATCACAATACTCGGATGGACAACACTGAAACATCCGCCTTACAGTCCTGACCTGACTCCATGTGACTGTCATCTCTTTGGGAAACTGAAAGACTCTCTTCGGGGAACAAGGTTTGAAGATGATGACTCCCTTGTGCACGCTGCCAAACAGTGGCTCCAACAGGTTGGCCCAGAATTTTACCGTGCGAGTACACGGGCGCTGGTTCCAAGATGGCGTAAGGCAGTTGAGAGGGGTGGAAATTATGTTGAGAAATGAAAATATTGTTCCTAAAGGACGTACCTACACACTGTAAAACTTTCAAACATGTAGAATGAAAGATGGATTTAAAAAATAGTGTGCATTTCTTTTGGAGTGACCCTTGTATATTTTTGGGTAACTCTTCCCATTCTCAAAGGGTATTTTTGGCTCAGAAATGGGCTGTTCGGGCAATAAGTAGTGTAAGTTTGCGAACCTCTTATCGACCCCTGTTCACTATCCTGGGTATTCTGACATTGGCCTCTCAATATACCTATAGTCTTCACTGTCGTTTCTTGTTAACAATATCAGCTAGTTCCCAAGAATTAGCACCTTTCAGTCAGTACTAGACAGAATTCAAGTATGCATTTGGATCGCACTTCCTTTACTCCTGTGTAGAAAGGTGTGCAGTAGACTGCTGCATCCATTTTCAATAAGCCATCATAAGAATTCAAAAATCTTAGCAGTACTTCACGCACGTTCAAACCGAAACTGAAGAGTTTACTCATGGGTCACTCCTTCTATTCTGTCGAGGGTTTCCTTGAAAAATTAAGCTTTCCTGTATTATATTATTGACTGCTTTTACATAAACTTTTGGCTTGTCTTTTTTGGGTTCATAAACATTTTATTGTATCTTATATTACTTTTATGTTGTAATGTCATGTGCTGACAGGTTCCACGACCTTGGAGACTTGCTCCTCAATAAAAAATAAATAAAAATTATCTGACGACCTTGTTGAGTCAACAAGTGAATATTGAGGGGTCATCTGCCGCGGAACACGAATTGCAACAACTTTCACTGAACGTTGTGCTCCGATGTACTTAAACTTGCACTAGTATTGTACTCTGCCTTCAGATCTTCCTATTCTACTTTACAGAGGAAGGAAATCCGTCGGTCTCCATGCTCAGTGATTGGGCATGGACGAGCAAGGGCTACCACTGCAGTGGATGGCCGCTACCTACGGATTATGGCTCGGAGGAACCCTGACAGCAACGCCACCATGTTGAATAGTGTTTTTCTTGCAGACACAGGACGTCGTGTTACGACTCAAACTTCGCGCAGTAGGATGCATGACGCGCAGCTTCACTCACGACGTCCATGTTTGGGATGGAGGCACGCCGGTCAGGTTGAACGCCTTAGACACACTGTCCAGCGAGTGCAGCAAGGTGGGGGTTCACTGTTGTTTTGGGGTGGCATTATTTGGGGCAGACGTACGCCGCTGGTAGTCATGGAAGGCGCCGTAACGGCTGTACGATACGTGAATCCCATCCTCCGACCGACAGTGCAACCATATCGGCAGCATATTGGCGAGGCATTCGTCTTCATGGACGACAATTCGCGCCCCCATCGTGCACATCTTGTGATTGACTTCCTTCTGGATAACGACATCGCTCGACTAGAGTGGTCAGCATGTTTCCCAGACATGAACCCTATCGAACATGCGTGGGATGGATCGAAAAGGGTTGCTTATGGACGACGTGACCCACCAAGCACTCTGAGGGCTCCACGCCGAATCGGCATTGCGGAGTGGGACAATCTGGACCAACAGTGGCTTGATGAATTTGTGGATAGTATGCAACGACGAATACATGCATGTATCAGTGCAAGAGGACGTGCTACTAGGTATTAGATGGATCAGTGTGTACAGTAATCTGGACCACCATCTCAGAAGGTCCAGCTGTATTGTGATACAACATGCAATGTGTGATTTTCGTGAGCAATAAAAAGGGCAGGAATGATGTTTACGTTTATCTCTATTCCAGTTTTCTGTACAAGTTCCTTAACACTCGGAACCGAGGTGATGCCAAATTTGCTTCGATGTGTGTACTTTCCTTCCCGCATTACGTGGCCGCAACGCAACAATGTCACATTCTGCTCACAGTGGGCAATGGTTATATGTTTTAGCTGATCAGATGCATCGTGGAGTGAAGTAATATGTAAGTTGAGTCTTTACAGCTACAAAAAATTATGTGAATTCCTGATGACTGTTCTTTCGGACATGTCCGAAACAACACACTTTACGCATTCATTTAAGTGATACGTCTCGACGGGCATACACATTTACGTTCGACCTCCAGCGGGAATCTAAAATTAGCAATCACGAAGGACACGGACGGGAAATGCGGATAGGTGGTGGGGCCAGGTGGGAATGCGGATCGGCCGGTGAACTTGCCGAAATAGTTCGCGCATTTGCGACTGACACTGTGGCCGGTGACACAGTGCTTAATGTAACCGCCTAGAAAGCAGGAGATCTCGAGTTCGAACCCTCGTCCAGCATATATTTTCACTGGTCGCCGCCTAGGGTCCCGATGCAGTTATCATCAGTCCCCTCTCTTTCCTTTCCTTTTCTTTCTACCCCTCCACCATCAATTTACAGAAGGCAGAAAAAAATTGTTTGTTACTGCACACGTACATGGAAAGAAAAAACGTGGTTAGCGCAGGAAGGTTATTGGCGCATCGATATGCATAGCCTGATATGTATTTTATGCGCCGACTTCTTTTTATGGCTATGTTGCCACAATTTACATGTTATTTTACACCCGAAAACATTCGATGTATATTTCTCATATTTTAGGTGCCGAATATTGTTATATTTATTACGCTACAATTTACATTTTATTCTACAGCTGAAAACATTCGATGTATATATCTCACGTCACAGGCGGAACTTGACGACGACGTAACAGTTGGAACAGCCATGTGGTAGATGTTAATTTTTTTAAATTGTGACAGTAAGTTTTACAATCTCGGTGCAACCATGGGTTTAATCGTTAAAAATGACGATAAATATTAAATATCTCAATTCTACTTCTTTAGTAGCTGAATGATAATAAAAATAAAATAAAAAAAGACATGGGACAAAGGGAGGATATCAAATCGACAATGGCGTGTCCGCATCTCATGGTCTAGTGGCCAGCGTTGCTACCTCTGGATCACAGGGTAACGGGTTTGATTACCGGTCGGGTTGGAGACTTTCTCTGCCCGGGGACAGGGTGTCTGTGTTGTCCTCATCATTCGTGAAAGTGACTGTATTGGACTGTGAACAGATTGGGAACATGTACAGGCTGATGACCGCGCAGTTCACCGCCCCACAAACCAAACATCTTCATCTTCAATGGCGTGAGAAACAGATCGGAAACAGCACAAGTGAAATACGCTCAAGTGAACCCGCATATTACTTAACATTTCGTGTACCAGTTTGTCCAAAACATGATTACATTAACACTCATAGGAGGAACATTTAATTTGTACGCTGTATATACCCAGTGTCCCTCCTAAGAACCGCCAGGTGACTTTCTTCTGGCGATTCTGAAGATATTTCCAGCTCCTTTTTCTGACAGATATTTGGAGTCAGCGCAAAGGTAAACTCCTAACAAAATATTTTTTAGGACGTCCATTATCATAAAAACTGTTTTGTTTGTATTGTAGTTTAATGATCTATACCGTCCCCAATGAAATACTAAGAAAAGACTTAAAAACAGTATTTATAAAGAAGAGACATTTAAAAATTGTAATAATTTCTCTGTGTATGTTTCGAGGGCAAAGATGCACTCGTTAGAAAATGATCCAAAGAAACGACAAAATGCACTCTTTTGTTAATTTTTTCTCGTCTTCACTTCTGCTCTTTTCTTGGTTGCGTCTAGACGGACATCTTTCGAGTGCTGGCAAATGTAAGCATATTTGTACTAATTAAGCAGATAATATATTGATTTAATATGATTGTTCACTTTTAATTTGTAAGAGGTGATCCCGATTTCATGTCCGCCTTCCTTGAATTAACCTGCATTCGAGTAATTTACAGTGCAACAATCGCAGCGGCCGATGCAGCCAACGACTCCATTACGTGGCGATATTAACTTATAAAAATTAGCGGAAGCGAAAAACTCGCCCACTATTAATATAAGATACATTTTTCTACACAGCCACCCGACGTTGCAAAAAAATACTTGGCTTTAAGATTCTTATTTTCAGTACCACAGCCGAGAGCTGGAGCCAGGACTCCGACTACAATGCAATGGTTAATGGAAGTAAGAAGAAATACTCTCACGCGTGTGTAGGCTGCAACTGTAATTAATAACTAAAGATTTTTTGCTTTAAAGTGAACTGACTAGCCGAGGAAATTAATATGAAAAGTTTATTCCATTGTTCAATTTATATACTCATGTTTTAAGATGCAGTGAGTCTAACGTTCATTAATTTAACAAATAATTTCCACTGGAGATTAATATTGTTAATGAAAGAGATAACTGCACAAAACCATTTAATTGTAAATCAAAATTGAATGAAATATCATTTTGATTAAGGCCCGCCACGTAAGTCGCAACAATCACCATTACCAATCAATTTCTGTAGTAAATAGTAAATTAAATTACGACGCCCGACGGACGCGAGAGATCCTAATCGATATAGCAACCACAGATTAGTCTTATGGAATTTTTAGTTCGACTATGCTTGGCAAGAATAACAAAAAATTATTATTCATTCTCACCCGTTTTCTGCAGTTGCTGAAAAAAAATTTGACAAAGACATGGACAATCTCTTACGCACATAGAGCGGGAGGTCGATGTAGCGAGATACACGAAATTCTCATCAGAATGTCAGCACAAAAACGAACACACCTACGAAAAGTCAAGGAAGTATAACAAGAACATTATGAGAGGTAAGCGTGTATTATAAAAAAGTGTTATGCGATTGTGACATGTAATGCCCGACAGTAAAAATGAAGCAGACACAGAAGATGATGCGGAAACAAAATGGAACTTCAAGGGTTGAGAGGGTATGTGATGTTATTTCAGAGATTACAAACTCAGGTCAAATTTAGAAAGAACTGGACTGAGTGACTTCAGTTACCAGTATGACGCTGCACCAAACCTGGCCTGGATGCACGCACTGGTTCGTAACGGCATCATAAAGGCGTTGTATGACATCATGAGGCAGGACGGCGCACAAATGTAGTATCCGGCCCCGGTACTGGCACTGGGACGGACTTTAAATCCGAACTGCTACCATCGGGGACATACCTTGGTATTTTGCTGGCCATGGGAGTATCACGCAGACAGTTCATAGAGACACGTGGCATGTGTGAAACAGCATTGTCCTGTTGAAACTAGACATAGAGTCAAACAAAGTCTCGTTTTTCGTGTATCTACAGGAAAAATCTTAGTCGGTAAAGCCAAAATGAAGGTTTGCAGAAACTGTAGGATGGAATGCGGAGTGTAGCTAGTCAGCCGATTCCTGCGGGATACTCTTCAGGGAACTGTGTACGCTAGGTAAAGGACAGCATCGACACATGCCACTGAATGTACCGCCAAAAAAGTTATATCATTGTAGGACACACAGTTCAGGAGGCATCATTTCGTTGACAATGAGTTGCGTGAAAAGCAACGTTTTCTTAAAACGGAGCATAAACTACGCAGTGTTTGTTTTCAGGAGCACATAGCGACTTGCAACAGACATTAAATATAATTGCAAAGCGTTTCACGCTTACAGCCCCACAAGATAAAGAAATGGAAACAGTTTATCGTTTACAAAACACCGTTTGAGCCAGCCCGGTTGGCCGTGCGGTCTAACGCACGGCTTTCCGGGCGAGAAGGAGCGCCTGGTCCCCGGCACCAATCCGCCCGGCGGATTTGTGTCGCGGTCCGGGGAACCGGCCAGTCTGTGGATGGTTTTTAGGCGGTTTTCCATCTGCCTCGGCGAATGAGGGCTGGTTGCCCTTATTCTGCCTCCGTTACACTATGTAGGAGATTGCTGCGCAATCAAGTTCTCCACGTACGCGTACACCATCATTACTCTACCACGCAAACATAGGGGTTACAGCCGGCCGTTGTGGCCGAGCGGTTCTAGGCGTTACAGTCTGGAACCGCGCCACCGCTACGGTCGCAGGTTCGAATCCTGCCTAGGGCATGGATGTGTGTGATGTCCTTAGGTTAGTTAGGTTTAAGTAGTTCTAAGTTCTAGGGGACTGAGGACCTCAGAAGTTTCATAGTGCTCTGAGCCATTTGAAAACAAACACCCGTTGACTGTTTCATTAACCCATGAGTGAATAGTCTGTCACAGACTGAAACATCATAGTTAAGGTACTGCGTCTTCAACGATAAGCTTTTCACGTACTTGAAGTCAAATATGTAACCAATTAATCCAAGCAATACCACAGCATTTTTCAAAACACACCTTAGCAAGGGAGGGTGGGGGGACAATTTAATGATAGTAAAAAAAAATAAAAAAAAAAGGAAAATCGAAAGAAGAATTCATTATACAGGGTAGAGGAAAACTGTGTCACGAAATTTTAACCCTGGGTAGCTGATGCAAGTTGGAAACAAAATTACTAAAGTTGTGTAGGTTGACAACGCACTATTTTTAAACTACGGAAACTTGGGGCCATGCGCTCCGATTCCCCTGTCGCCGGATGCTCTGGACAACGTATGACTGCGAGTG
This sequence comes from Schistocerca americana, assembly GCF_021461395.2. NCBI lineage: Eukaryota > Metazoa > Arthropoda > Insecta > Orthoptera > Acrididae > Schistocerca > Schistocerca americana. The sequence continues at coordinate 107,425,217 of NC_060122.1, read as the reverse complement.
CTTTGTCTGCCGGAGATCGCGATGTATCCAAGGCGGCCTGCACGCTCTGTGGTAGCGCGCCAGCCTTCCACTCTGGGGCAAATCCGCCGGGGTCCCGACACATCCATTGTAGTTTCAGAATAAGATGTACCGGGATCAAACACGTCAACAGCTGTTAGTTCGCGAAGAGAGAGTCCAAATGGCTCTGAGCACTATGGGACTGAACATCTGAGGTCATCAGTCTCCTAGGACTTAGAACTACTTAAACCTAACTAACCTAACGACATCACACACTTCCATGCCCGAGGCAGGATTTGAACCTGCGACCGCAGCTGTCCCGCAGTTCCGGACGGAAGCGCCTAGAACCACTTGGCCACAGCGGCCGGCGTACAGAAAGTCTTTTACGAATTGTGTCGGCCCTGAAAAGGGCCTTTTTCATAGTTAGGACATTGTTTACTCATAGCAGGTGCTCGGACTGGGCCAGCCTGTGTGGCCGAGCGGATCTAGGCGCTTCAGTCTGGAACCGCGCGACCGCTACGGTCGCAGGTTTAAATGCTACCTCGGGCATGGATGTGTGTGATGTCCTTAGGTTAGTTAGGTTTAAGTAGTTCTAGGTTCTAGGGGACTGATGACCCCAGATGTTAAGTCCCATAGTGCTCAGAGCCATTTGAACCACTTTTGAGCTCGAACTGGCGACCCTTTGACGCGACATGAACTTGATAACGTCTAACGGAGTTTTGCTGAACTCTTTCAAAGATTCCTGGCATTGCCCTGATGTGAACCGACAACCATAGCGCTGCCCGTCAACCGACGAACGGAAACAGGGTAATCCACGGCCAATCGGAGCGCCTGGCGCCAAGTTTCCGTAGTTTCAAAATGATGCGTTGTCGACCTACACAACATTAGTAATGTTTTTTCCTACTGGCATCAGCTATTCAGGGTTAAAATTTCGTGACACAATTTTTCTGCACTGTGTACACGGTTGACTTATATCAACAACGTACAATTTAAAGACACACTGCTGTGTGAGCAGCCTCCACTCCAGAATCTGAAAATACCTTTTAGCACAATGTTAACAGTGTCAATACACATTCAGTAATGTGTGCTACCGAGGGGAAGGGATTACTTTATGCCCACCGAAAAAAAATTAAAAATGCATATTTAATTAATTGTCGTTGACTTTTACTCACTACATATTATTTAATGTCATACTGATGCGTAAATGAAGTCCTGAACCCGAAAATATTCAATGTGACAGGCATTGGGGAAGTGACAACTACTCCTAACACTTAAATTTTTGGGTTAATGTTAACTGAAGAAAATGGAATATAGCAAAAGAATTCATCAAAAAGAATAAATATTTTTTCAGTGTTACTTATAATCCGTCTTGATTGCAAAATTTTTATTGATATGACCTGTTTCGGTTCATCCAGAACCATCTTCAGATCTGATATTTCGGTTACAGCAGTAACCCGTCCAAATTCAGCAACTTTCGCAGCATGTGAAAGTTTCTGAATTTTGACAGGTTACTCCTGTAACCGAAATATCAGATCTGAAGATGGTTCTGGATGAACCGAAACCGGTCATATGAATAAAAATTTTGCAGTCAAGACGGATTATAATTAACATTGTATAATCACTGATTGCTGCTATCCCATCAGACCTCATGTATTTTCTTGCAAAATATTTTTTCCTAAATTTTAAAATGTAAGGTAACTGCTTCGATTACAATATGTGGACACAAAGTAACTCCCCATACCCGCCCCCCACCCCACTCCACCGCCGCCTTGGTATTACAAGGGTTAACACATGTGTGGAGTAATCGCAGGTCTGAAGCTATTTTACACATGTGATTTGATTCTTTAAACGGTCTAGGATGAGGGTCGGTCGCTTACTGGTAACTGTCCATTTAGTAGATTCGCTATCGTAAAACACATGAAATCATCAATCTAATTAACGCCTTTGCTATCCTGAAAGTATTCTTAATCTAGAATTAAGCAATTCTGATTGGGGGATAGTGGTTTGCGGCGCCTGGAGGGCGTGGCATCACAGCTCAACAGTCACTGGTTCGGTCCGCTTCCTCTGATACATTAATTTGTGCAGAGCCGTAGGAGTCCCTCTGACCGCTGAATGTGGAGGTTGGCTTCTTGTCACGCTCGGCATACCGGCGCTACAGCGGCGTGGACGTGCCGTTAATACCGGTACCCGCACACGTGCGCCACGTGCAGTGAGGACCGCGGAATGTGAGCTGGGACCCGTGGGGCCGCGCTAGACACTAGACCACACTAGACGCTAACTGGCCCTGCGCCCCGTGAATGACGCCGGCGGGGCGGGTGGGCGCGTTGCGGCGGTAAAGCGTGCCCTGTCTCAAAGCGGCGTGGACGCGTCGCGTAGCCTCGCATGCGGGCTGGAAGGATCCCGAGGCAAGGGTGGGGGGTGTGACGTCAGGACAAAAGGCCAGCAGTCCCTCGCCTCGCGCTGCACACTGGGAGCAAGTTGGCTTTTCAGAAGCGAGCCAGCGGTGATGGGCAGCTAACTGCCGTCCAACTTCATCCGCCATCCAGTGCTAAAGGTACTCCACATGAACTCGATACACAACTGAACTGTTCGTTTCACTCATCTGTCGAAAGGCCGGTGTGGCCGTGCGGTTAAAGGCGCTTCAGTCTGGAACCGCGTGACCGCTACGGTCGCAGGTTCGAATCCTGCCTCGGGCATGGATGTGTGTGATGTCCTTAGGTTAGTTAGGTTTAATTAGTTCTAAGTTCTAGGCGACTGATGACCTCAGAAGTTAAGTCCCCTAGTGCTCAGAGCCATCTGTCGAAAGTGATCTGGGTGCCAACACTATCCATTACGTAAAATCACCCATTTTTTGTTGGCTTACACCCAAACCTCCAAATGTCAGACGCTCAGATCGGTACCAAACGTTGCATGTCGATAGAGTATCAACCGAAACACCTACGTATTTACACTGAAGCGCCAAAGAAACTGGTATAGTCATGCGTTTTCAAATACAAACATATGTCAAGACGGCGCTCCACTCGGCAATACCTGTATAAGACAACAAATGTCTGGCGCAGTTGTTAGATCGGTTACTGCTGCAACAATGACAGGTTATCAAGTTTTAAGTGAGTTTGAACGGGGTTCAATAATGGCTCTGAGCACTATGCGACTTAACTTCTGAGGTCATTAGTCCCCTAGAACTTAGAACTACTTAAACATAACTATGCTAAGGACATCACACACATCCATGCCCGAGGCAGGATTCGAACCTGCGACCGTAGCGGTCGCGCGGTCCCAGACTGTAGCGCCTAGAACCGCTCGGCCACTCCGGCCGGTTTCAACGTGGCGTTCGGTGCACGAGCGATGGGACACAGCATCTCCGAGGTAGAGATGAAGTGGGAATCTTCCGGTATGACCATTTCATGAGTGTACCGTGAATATCAGGAATCTGGTAAAACATCAATACTCCGACATCGCTGCGATCGGAAAAAGGTCCTGCAAGAACGGGACCAACGAAGATTGAAGAGAATCGTTCAACGTGACAGCAAATTGCTGCAGATTGTGTTGGACCATCAACAAGTGTTAGCATGTGAACCAGGCAACGAAACATGATCGATATGGGCTTTTGGAGTCGACGGCTCACTCGTGTGCCCTTGATGACTGCACAACACAAAGCTTTACCCCTCGCCTGGGCTCATCAACAGCGACATTGGACTGTTGATGACTGGAAGCATGTTGGCTGGTCGTACGAATCTCGTTTCGAATTGTACGGGTATGGAGACAATCTCATTAATCCACGGACCCTGTATGTCAGCAGGGTACTGTTCAAGCTGGTGGAGGCTCTGTAATGCTGTGGATCGTGTGCAGCTGGAGTGACGTGAGACCCCTGAGACGTCTAGGTACGAGGCTGACAGGTCACACATACGTAAACATCCTGTCTGATCACCTACATCCATTCATGTCCCTTTGTGCATTCCGACGGACGTGGGAATTCCAGAAGGACAATGCGAAACCCCACACGTCCAGAATTACTACAGGGTGGCTCCAGGAACACTCTTCTGAGTTTAACACTTCCGCTTTCCATAAAACTAACCCAGACATGATCGATATTGAGCATACCTGGGATGCCTAGCAACGTGCTGTTCAGGAAAGATCTCCATCCCGTCGTACCGTTACGGATTTATGGACAGTCCTCCAGGACTAGTGGTGTCAGTTCCCTCCAGTACTACTTCACACTTTAGCCGAGTCCATGCCAAGAAGTGTTGCGGCACTTATGCGTACTCACAGGGTCCCTATACGATATTAGGCACATGTACCAGTGTCTACTGCTCTTCAGTGTAGTTCGTAATATGTGCCGCCGTCCAGGAGAACGGGCTAAAAGTAATATCAAAATTACGGAGCCCATCAAAAGCATAAATGTGACTAATAAACACGTGTTGTATTCGTGGGGAAGTAGGTACGGCGGTGGATTCCCGTAACAAGAGTCTCGGGTTCAAACACCACTAACAACAAATTTATTTACTGTGTTATGCATGAAAGTGTTATATGGGATAAAGTGTTTAGGAAATGCAAAAGATCTATTTGGTATTTACAGCAATGTTCTCTCGGCAGTTTGCTTCTGCTTCGTTTCTTTGAAGTAGTAAACCTATAGACTACAGCCGGCCGGAGTGGCCGAGCGGTTCTAGACGCTACAGTCTGGAACCGCGCGATCACTACGGTCGCAGGTTCGAATCCTGCCTCGGGCATGTATGTGTGTGATGTCCTTAGGTTAGTTACGTTTAAGTAGTTCTAAGTTCTAGGGGACTGATGACCTCAGGAGTTAAGTCCCATAGTGCTCAGAGCCATTCAACCATTTTTTTATAGACTTCAATTGTAGTTTCACTGAATACATATTCAGAACAGAGAAATAAAGAACGAGTTGCATCAGAAGTGCGAAAGGAATAGTAATAATAATAATTTATAGGAAATAATAATAAGTACATAACGTTCAACTAACGAAGCGAAAGCAGATTGCCGCAACAACATTGCCACAAACTCCGGAAAGTTCATACACATTTCAGGAAAATGTTCTTCCGTATATCAGTTTGACGAGTTAATAGTTTTAAAAAATTGCCATCACTGGGGTTTGAACGCTCTTCCTGCTCACCCACTCGAAATCTACAAAAATTACTAACAGACACATTTTTCCTGTGCTCCGTTGCTTTGATGTTAACTTTAATTCCCCTTTACGCATATTCTATTCGACGACAGCACATAGCACGAACTGAGTCGATGTTTTGGTTGATTACTGACATACAACTATTGGTACCGATCTGAGTGTCTGGTGTGACATCTGGAGGTTTGGGTGTTAGCGGCAGTCACAGATTTTATTGCAACATCAGCAAAGCTACGCCATCCCAAGATAAGTCTTCTCTAATACCTCTCTGCTGTTTAGTCTTTGACGAAACTTAGCGATGATAAGAAAAGACTGTGTAGCTATTGAGAACTTCGTACGTCTGTGTTTATCTATGGGTATGAAATATACACTACTGAAATGGGATCAGAATTAAAGCTAGTAAAAGGGTAAAAAGTGTATTACTTTCGGGCAACACACGTTTGTAGTTAAACATAAAAAAGAAAGAAAAAGTAGTCATAAGTGATCAACTGAAGAAGGTAAACGATCAACTTTTACGGCGAGCGAAGTACTTGATTGAAAATTTGGCAACAGCATTCGACCAACTATTGAAGCTCAATAGCATGGCAATATCATCTCCATATGGATAACTGAAACACAACAGGAAAAACAGCTAATGTTCATCAAGAGGCTTTAAAGTACCAGATATTTAATGTCTAACTGAATTACACCTCGCAGCCATGTGTTACACTGAGTCTATATGCATGCTGGTATAATAACTAGGCACTGTACTATTAACACACCCCACCCCGGTCCATGCGAAATTTCGATGTTAGATGAATTAAATATGCTTGAATCCCAAAATATGACCAAGTTTTGAGATGTTTCCCTTGGGTGTCAGGCGAATGGCGGAACAACTGAACAACTCTCATTTATTTATTCGCAATCGGAAACCCCTCTGACCCACACACAGCTCATTTGGCTATTTTGTTGAAATGAACTATGACTCTCTAATGGACAGGATTCTTCGGAGAAGGAAATGAAAAGAATGTGTACATTTCAGCTGCTTACCTAGAATAATTTATTCAAATATTTGCAATACCGTCTCGGTGATTACTTTTTCCATCCATTCAGCTGAACGCAGCAGCTTACCTTATTAATTTACATTTAATTATGGTACATCGTTTGAAGGCTGCAAAATACTAACATGAATTCTTTACAGACGAATGGAAAAACTGGTAGAAGCCCACCTCGGGGGAGATCAGTTTGGATTCCGTAAAAATGTTGGAACACGTCAGGCAATATTGACCATACGACTTGTCTTAGAAAATAGATTAAGGAAAGGCAAACCTACGTTTCTAGCATTTGTAGACTTAAAGAAAGCTTCTGACAATATTGACTGGAATACTCTCTTTCAAGTTCTGAAGCTGGCAGGGGTAAAATGCATAGAGCGAAAACCTATTTACAATTTGTACAGAAACCAGATGACAGTTATAAGAGTCGAGGGGCATGAAAGGGAAGCAGTGGTTGGGAAGGGAGTGAGACAGGGTTGTAGCCTATCCGCGATGTTATTCAATCTGTATATTGAGCAAGCAGTAAAGGAAGCAAACGAAAAATTCGGAGTAGGAATTAAAATTCATGGAGAGGAAATAAAAAATTTAAGGTTCGCCGATGACATTGTAATTCTGTCAGAGACACAAAGGACCTGGAAGAGCAGCTGATCGGAATGGACAATGTCTTGAAAGGAGGATATAAGATGAACATCAACAAAAGCAAAACGAGGATAAAGGAATGTAGTAGAATTAAATTGGTTGATGTTTCGGCAATTAGATTAGGAAAGGAGACGCTGAAACTGATAGATGAGTTTTGCTATTTGGGGATCAAAAGAACTGATGATGGTCGAAGTAGAGAGGATATAAAATGTAGACTGGCAATGGCAAGGAAAGCGTTTCTAAAGAAGAGAAATTTGTTAACATCGAATATAGATTTAAGTGTCAGGAAGTCGTTTCTGAAAGTATTTGTATGGAGTGTAGCCATGTATGGATGTGAAACGTGGACGATAAATAGTTTAGACAAGAGGACAATAGAAGCTTTCGAAATGTGGTGCAACAGAACAATGCTGAAGATTAGATGGGTAGATCACATAACCAAAGAGGAGGAACTGAATAGAATTGGGGAGAAGAGAAATTTGTGGCACAACTTGACTAGATGAAGGGATCGCTTGGTAGGGCATATTCTGAAGCATCAAGGGATCACCAATTTCGTATTGGAGAGCAGCGTGGAGGGTACAAAGTGTAGAGGGAGCCCAAGAGATGAATACACGAAACAGATTCATATGTAGGTTGCAGTATGTACTTGGAGATAAATAAACTTGCACAGGATATAGTTGCATGGGGAGCTGCATCAAACCAGTCTCAGGAGTGAAGACCACAACATCAACATTTGAAGGCTGGGTCTAACTATGTAGGATGACTGAGAGAGAGTGAATGCGAGTCAGTAAACGAATGACCTCCCACAAGTAGCACGTTGGTAGAAAATTTATTTAGTGGGGACAACGGCGCTTCTGGGAGTTGACTCTATACAAAAACAGACCAGCTGGAGTAGACTTCATATCAATGGTCATAAGAAATCAGGTTGTATAGCTCGCACAATGGGACACGGGATCGAAAAGTGCCACAACATGGCTTAGCTGCAGCGTAGGGGACTACTGAACACATGTACTATAGTGGAGCGGAGGGGCAGTTCGGTTAGGGGCACCATGTCACCGACTGCGCGGGCCCTCTCGCCGGAGGTTCGAGTCCTCCCTCGGGCATGGGTGTGCATAAGATAGTTTAAGTTAGTTTAAGTAGTGTGTAAGTCTATGGACGGATGACCTAAACAATTTAGTCCCTTAGCAATTCACACACGCTAGAGTTGTTGATGCTGTGGTCTTCAGTCCGAAGGCTGGTTTGGTATGGCTCTTCACGCTATCCCATCCTGTGCAAGCTTCTTCGTCTCTGCTTATCGACATCCATCTGAACTTGCTTAGCGTATTCATCTCTTCACCTTACTCTAAAATTTTCGTTTCCTACACTTCCTACCATTAACAAATTGAAAATTTCGTGACATCTGATGATGGGTCCTTTCAATAGACCCCTTCTCTCGTGAAATTGTGCCATAATTTTTTCTCAATTCAAGAAAACACGTTTTCAATAATTATTCCATATAATCTTCAACATTCTTGCAAAGCACCACAAGTGAAAATAAGCAATCACTACGTTTCACTTCCGTACAAGGCTATACTCCAGACACAGAGCCTGAGAAATAATTTACTAACACTTAAACTGATATTAGATGTTAATACGTTCCTCATGTTCATTCCTGAAGGCGAAGGGTGGACGCATTCCACGTCATTGACTAACAGGTGTGTGTGGATACCTCGAGTTGTCTGACGGATGGCCTGTAGAGGTGGCGGAAGCTCTAGCGTGCGCCCGTGGGCCACGCCGCTGGCTGCAGGAAGCCCTCGGCGGCCACTCGGCTGCCGCGGCAGCAGCAGGTGGAGGCGTGGACACAGTGCCGGAACACGACGCCGCGCCGCCCGCTGTCCATCGCAATCGATAGCGGGCGCCGCCGTGGGTGCGCTGAGGCGCATATCGACTGCCTGCACGCCCCGTATTTTTAGCGGTCTCAGCTGCCGCCGGCGCAGCCAGCCACTCGTACGAATATAATAGCCCGGCCTGCCCGCTTTTGCTGCGCTCTTCTTTATAGTAGTCACTCTAGATATCTAATGAAATTGTAACGCATTTTGTCGTGGGATACGTTCCTCCGTATTACGAAGGTAGCGGGAATAAAACATAGGGAACGATAAGTTGTCTATAAGTTTTGCAGAAACCACGCTCCATTTCTAAGAATCGTAGGAGCGTGAAAGAGAAGCAGTAGTTGAGAAGTGAGACCGTGTTGTAGCCTGTTCTCAGTGTCCTTCTTCTTCTTCTTCTTCTTCTTCTTCTTCTTCACTTCAAGCAACAGTCTCATATGCTGTTCTGCTTTCACAAAAAATACATTTCTGTCGAACTCCCTGTATTTCTCTTTTGTTTAGATCTATAATCATTTACTGTTCTCTCTGTCCCCATTTTTTGAATATGCTTCTTCCATTTTAGTATCCAGTATTCTAGTATTTCATCAATGGAGAATATATTCAGTTCTTTACTTACTTTAGGATTCTTTATTTGATCTCTCGAAGGACATCCTTTTGTTCTTGTTGTTGTTGTGGTCTTCAGTCCAGAGACTGGTTTGATGCAGCTCTCCATGCAACTCTATCCTGTGCAAGCTTCTTCATCTCCCTACTTCAACCTACATTCTTCTGAATATGTTTAGTGTATTCATCACTTGATCCCCCTCTACGATTTTTACCCTCCGCGCTGCCCTCCAATACTAAATTGGTGATCCATTGATGCCTTAGAATATGTCCTACCAAGCGATCCCTTCTTCTAGTCAAGTTGAGGCACAAATTTCTCTTCTCCCTAATTCTATTCAATACCCCCTGATTAGTTATGTGATCTATCCATCTAACCTTCAGCATTCTTCTGTAGCACCACATTTCGAAAGCTTCTATTCTATTTTTGTCTAAACTATTTATCGTCCACGTTTCACTTCTATACATGGCTACACTCCATAGAAATACTTTCAGAAACGAATTTTTGACACTTAAATCTATACTCGATGTTAAGCAATTTGTCTTCTTGAGAAACGCTTTTCTTGCCATTGCCAGTCTATATTTTATATCCTCCCTACTTCGACCATCATCAGTTATTTTTCTCCCCAAATAGCAAAATTCGTTTACTACTTTACGTGTCTCATTTCCTAATCTAATTCCCTCAGCATCACCCGACTTAATTCGGCTACATTCCCTTATCCTCGTTCTGCTTTTCTTGATGTTCATCTTATATCCTCCTTTCAAGACACTGTCCATTCCGTTCAGCTGCTCTTCCAGGTCCTTTGCTGTCTCTGACAGAATTACAATGTCATCGGTGAACCTCAAAGTTCTCCTTAAAAAAAATAATTTCATCCCACTTTGTCCTGTTTTGGTTTTTCTCAGTTATTGTCCAGGTCTCTCTCCTGTGCGTGAGGACAGGCATCGCCATTGCTTTGTAGAATTTTAGCTTTGTGTCTGTGCTGGTTTTATTGACCGATGGTCTATGTATAGAGTGCCACATACCTTTTGAAACTCGTGTAACTTTTTACAGATGTCTCCATCACATTCATAATTTCATCAAAACCTAACAACTGAAACTGAGATACCTATTCAACTGCTTTCCATTTACCATTTTTTTAGAACATGCTAGGTGTCTTCCTTCGAAAGACACAACTGTAGTTTTCTTTTCAACCTATAGAGTTTGCCTACTAAATACAAGTGATAAGAGCAAATTGTAAATCATCGGTTGTGTTTTGTTAAATTATTTCGTCATCATCAAAGAGTGCAGAAATTATATGTGTGTTTCTAGGGAACCGGCAGCTGTGGCCGAGCGGTGCTAGGCGCTTCAGTCCGGAACCGCGCTGCTGCTACGGTCGCAGGTTCGAATCCTGCCTCGGGCATGGATGTGTGTGATGTCGTTAGGTTAGTTAGCTTTAAGTAGTTCTAAGTTCTAGGTGACTGATGACCTCAGGTGTTAAATCCCATAGTGCTTGGAGCCACTTGATTTTTGTGTTTCTAGGAATTAATTTCGTTACCGGGTTATGTTCTTGTTTCGACTGTCTAAGAATTTCGTCAGTGCATGCCGCCAGGAAACGCAAAAGATCCCTTTGTTCTTGTTTCGAAGCCTCCATTTCCCTCTTTTCAGAATGATTGAATGAAGTGGGGGGTCGAACCCTGTGTAGTAGCTGAGTCACCACGTCAGTGTGTACCCGTGTCCGTCTAGCGGATAGTGGGGGAACTCTGAGCTCTTACAGGGACAGCTCCGCAGCTCGTGGTCTCGCGGCTGGCGTTGCTGCCTCTGGATCACGGGGTCCCGGGTTCGATTTCCGGCCGGATTGGGTATTTTTCTCTTCCCTGGGTGTTTGTGTTGTCCTCACTATTTCATCTTCGTCATCATTCGTGACAGTGGATCGAGTGGACGGTGTAAAATTTGGGACTTTGTACGGGCGCTGCTGACGGCCCTACGAACCAAACATCACCATCAGCACCTTCTTCCGCAACAAATGACATTACGGTTCTTTGATAGAAAGTAACAAGGCTTTCAAAATTCACTTGCGGAAATGAAACATTTAGCCATACAACACATCGCACTTTCCATTTAATCTTTATGATAGTCATAGGCTTGCAACCACACCTGCCTTAATATTGAAGAAAGTAGTTCAGAGACTGCTCACTTGTACTCCTCTGCTAATTGTTATTGTTCCTGTTTTCTCTTTGCCTGCATTATTAAAAACTTTGTTACCGAAGTAGCAACTTTTTAACACTTGTATTAAATGTTTCGGATAACCTCGTCTTTCCAATACATTCCACAGTATCACTGTGCCGAAGCCTATTTTGTAGTCTAAAAATGTAAAATTAGTCTCAAAATGACGTTCTCGTCTCTTTTTCTGACCAGTCTGTTCGTTTAGTAGGTGGGCGTCAGCTATTCTTTCCATTGTTACTAATTATTGGTGTATATAATTTATAGCCGGTGTTTCTCTGTAATTTTGAGTTTTCTTTTCTTTTTTTTTCTTTTTTGAGTGATATTACTCTCGCCAATCGGGTATCATCCCCGATTTCCAAAATTCCTTTAATAAATCCAACAGCCACAGTTTTTATAACTTTAATTCTCTACATTTGCCAACTTCTGCATTAGCCTTACCGGATCCTGCTGCTGTTTGCCGATGTTATTCAATCTTTGCATTGAGCAAGCTTTTAGGGAAACATAGACGAAATTTGGAAAGGCATTTAAAGTGCAAGGGGAAGAAGTTAAAGTTTTGAAGTCCGCTGATGAAATGGTAGGTCTGTCAGAGACGCTGAAGGACTTGCAAGAGCAGTTCGTCAGAATGGTGTAAGATGAACATCAGCCAAGGTAAATTAAGGTTAGTGGAATGTAATCGAATTACACAAGGCGATTCTAAATACGTTGGGAAATCCGACACTAGCACTAAAACAGTTTTGCTATTTGAGCAGCGAAATAACTAACGATAGATGAAGCAGAGAGGAATAGCTAGAATAGCATTTCTGAAAACAATTAATTTGTTAACATCTAATATAAAATTGAAAGTAGGAAGTCTCTTCTGAAAAAAATCGTCTGGACTACGGAGGTTAAACGTGGACAATAAGCAGTTCAGACAAGAAGAGAACAGAGGCTTTCAAAATATAACGGAAGAATACTGAAGAATGGAAGGGTAGTTCGGACAAATAATGAGGAGACACCAATCGAACTGGGGAAGAAGGAATGTTATGGTGCAACTTTACACTTCCTGAGGCATATTGAATCTGGTAATAGAGGAAAATGTAGGTGGACAGAAATAGTAGAGGGGCAAAGTTTGACTACAATAAGCAGGTTCAAAGTGGATTTCCGCTGCAGTAGTTGTGCAGAGATGAATCGATTTACTCGGGGAAGACTAGCGCGGAGACCTGCATCATACCAGTCTTCGGAGTGAAATCACAACAATGAAACTGGCATCTGTTATCTGAGTAGAGCGTATGGAAGTGTGTGAAGAAAGGAAGAGTGATCACGTTTTGGCGTCTCAACAGCGAGTGGCGTAAACTACGACTGTTGCTTTGACGATCGACCAAATGTTTGGTATGATGCAGAACATCGTTTACCAACAACCCTCCCATTTTAGCATTCTACGTCATCCAAAGAGTGTTTTGTGAACTTACATGCAGGCCTAACTCTACGTTTCTTTCGTTTCACCGAATAGTAATTAAAGTATCCAGCAAGAACACCTATTTTAATATGTCACATAATATCCTACTTTTCCAATTCATTGTGTATTATCAGGCATTTTTTGTCGTTGAGTCATTGCAGGACGTCTCCATTCCCTTCTCGACCAATCCATTTGACCTTCAACAGTATCCTTTAACTCAGTATTTCAAAGGCTACTAAACGTTATATTTCCGTCAACTTTGTTGTCTTTCTTTTCGGTCTACACAGATGTCTGAGCTGAACATTTTGCGTTACTCTTTTACTGGTCTCAAGATTCATATATTTGGATATTCACAGCTGTTTTCTTTGTAAGATGGCAAGAACTATGCCCCTTACATGAAGTTATTAAAGATCACCTAACTCACATTGAGCGAACAGTAGGGCTGAACAAAAATTACTGACAAGGCACACTGCATCTTGTAGAGGGTATAGTATGGACGTATTGGAATAATTAATGTCGGGTGAAGGTTTTAAAGTAATTCACACAACATGAAAACTTTGTGGAAATGCATCGATTTACTAGAGGCTAGTTTATCCCAGGGAAGTATTCAGAGCTGAAAATGGCCGGCGGGGGAGCGGCGAAGGGCAGCTTAGGGCGGCTCAAGCTCTGAGAAAGTGGTAACGGGGCACGGCCTCCAGCTGCCTTAAGATGAGTGACAGTGAGTGGGTGGTTGACCCCATGCTGGTGTACCGGGAAGCAGACGGATAACTTGTACGCCTGTTGATAAATGTCTGTAATCCCGTTTTCAGTGAAACATGGGAGAAAGCCGCGCAAAGCTACGGTGGAGTGGTCAACAGGGGTCAAAATATGCGTGTACATGACTATAGCAACTTCACGCTGAATTCACGGTCCACAGAGTCTGAAGTAAATCAGGTGAAGAGCGACAGAATGAAATACGCCAGCCTCCAATGGGAACGTATGACCAAGGAATTTGAAGTACTCTCCTGGGAGTCAGAATTCCGGAAAAATTGGTGTTTGTGCAAACGCTAACCTTGATGGGTGGCCTGGGAGGAGCTAAATAGCAGAATTTGAGAGGAAGGGAAATTTTGTGGGAATTTGTTCACTTCCCAGAGCAGGCAATTGTCGGCACTGGGAAGCGACGCATAATTAACGCAACTTGCATTGCAATTGGCGTAAGTGATTTTGCTGGAGGGGAGACCAAGGCGAAGAGCAGACTAGGAGAAGTCTCTGTAGTGGCCTTCCATTCCCAGCTTGCCTAGAGTGCGGACGTGGCATTCTTTACTCACCTTGCCTGAGAGAGAGTGAGCATCTCTACAGTTTAGGACTTAGCAAAGGGAACGATTGAGCTTGGAGATAGAAAGTTTTGGTTCAGCTATGTACTGAGCAAGATAGCTGGAAGTCAATAGACGAGCACAGCCTTGCAGCACCACGAGGTCGGCCTACGTCTGCACAACGACGCCGCTCCACCATGCTGAATTCGGTGATATTATGCCTGCTCCGGCCACTCATCAATTTGTTGGATCACATCGGCAAAGTTTTCACGAGGGTTTCATGGGTGTGTCTTGTAGAATTCTTCTCGCACTTCGCATTAGGCCTGGGTCAGTCGATAGGAATTACTTTTGATTTATCGTGCTTTACTCCACGCAAACTCAATTTATTACCACTGCCTGTTAGGATAGTCATGTAATGTGATGATTGAAGGTCGTGAGTTAAAATAAATCTGTGCTAATCGACTTCATCTGTTTTCAATCAAGTAGTTGAAATCCCAAGTCACTTTCTTAATTAATTTTATGTTCAACATTTGCATCTGGTGTTCAATAGCTGAATATAACATCAATGTGCATCCCTTTTTAATTAAAAGGGATCAATTCTGAATCAATTAATGTCAACACTGCCACTGCAGTTCAATCAGGAGTCACAGGGCCATATTACTTTCTTCGCATTATCTGACATTGTGGCAGTTTTGCACTCTCTGTTGATCTGTTAGTCAATTGCCTGGGGTGAACACACACCAAAACCAGCAAGTGATGGGTGGGGTGTTACATCTTATGCAGAATGTACCTTTTCTTCATTGGATCCACGATACTGTGTACTTCCTTCATCTTTTTCCCTTACATGAGGGGCATTAAAAAACGAGCCAGTGGCTTGTAAACAGAAACAGTGCACACCACTGTTGTGACACATGTCTCACTGCGACAAAAATTTCTAAAATTCCTGGATCTGTCGTGCGAACCAGTTCCGAGGACACTGCTTGAGGTTCTCCTCCGAGATAAATCGTTTGAATCAGACAGTCTCCTTTAGCTAATAAAAATTAGCGTGGTCAGAGTGAGACAGGTCCGGACCCTATGAAGGGTGACTGAACACCTTCCAGTTGGAATGTCTGCAAGAGCTGCTTGACAGCGTTGGCTGTATGGGACCCTGCATTGTCATTGAGCCAAATGACACCTCGGGTGAGCCGACTTGGTCGTTTAGATTGATCGCTTTGCAAACGGTGGTCAAGGTTTGTGAGTAGCGTTGCTCATTCATCGTTGTCCCGCGTTGCAGGAAGTCGATTCGAGAGGGGGCATTTTGGTCGAAGAAGAAGTGAGTATAGCCTTTGCCGCACTTGTGTGGACAGCCTAAGAGGTTTTCCGTGGCGGCGACCATGCACCCAACCAGTGAAGACGCTGTTTTGACTCGGATTCGAGTTGGTGACGCCATGTCTCGTCTCCAGGGACCTCTCCCTCCCATGGCACAGCGCTGGAGATGTCCAAGGGAGGCTCCTATTTGATTGAGCCCTGGGCTGGTTGAAGACTGCGACGCACCTGTTGGGTGCACAGTTTGCAGAATTTAGGTCTGTTCTTAATGATGGCGTGAACACCACCGACGACCATTCCGGCGTCTGCAACATTGGCTCCTACCCTAACTCACCGGTCATGAATAATGAGGACATCCCTGCTGGTCAATGGCCTCGGTAATACTATGTGGCGTTCCAGACCGGTCACCACTGGCCAGCGACGTCCGTCCTTGGAACTGACATGCAGTGCTCTCCCACACTTGTGCCAGTCTTGGGTGAATTTCCGTTCCTTCACTCCTTCCGGTTTCAGTAAGCTGTCACTTTGCTCTTTTCAGCATAACTGAATGAAGTGGATGGCCCACGCGAGCGCTTGCTAGCTGAGTTGTCGCGTGGATGTTCCAGAAAGTCCCTCTAGCGGCAAGTATGGAATCCCAGCGCTCTTATAGGGGCCGCATCCCCTTCCGCAAGTAGCGACATTATGATCGTCTGAGAGAGTCACAAGCCTTTCAAAATTCTCTCGTCTTATTTAGACATTTAGCCGCACAGCACGTCAGACTGTCCAACGAATAGTTATAATTCTTTTCATTTTATCCGCTTGGATATTATAGTGATCGTCTAGCACAGATGGTATTTTATTGAGTAAGCGATTCAGCTGCTGTCCATTTTCGACGATCGCTAAAATGTAATTTGTGTTTTGCTGGTTTCCTTCCCTCAGTACATTCTCAGCGCACAACGTAAATATCAGCGCTAACAGTGGGCAGTCTTGCCTTACACATATCATAATTGCATAATTGCGACCTCCTGCATTTAGTCACAGCTGTTACTCCAGACTGACTTGTGTAATGAGAAACGGGTGGGCTTCAGTTTCTACACTTGGTACCTCGCTTCTTAAAAAGGGAAAACATTTCATTCGATTCCCATCTAGGAAAAGAAAAATCAAAATCTTCGAATGCACTGTACGTTAGCTTGTTGTTGCCAAATCTGCCACATGTTTAAAATTGATTTTCGTGCACCCCCACTAGGACTATTGTTAAAATATTGATATATCTATATCATTTCCAAAAAATGTCGATGTATATCACCGATATGTATTTTCCAATATGTTGATATGAGAATGGCCGATGTTTTTGATTTATATGATGTTTTTTCGCAATTTTCGATAAATATTTGAACTTGTTCTTTGGAAATTGTAGTACAACATAATTTTACTTTTACTTGGATAAGAATCTTACTACTTTTTGAGCTTTCACCATTCCAGTCTTTGTCCTTGGCTGTGTGAAGCAAGTATAGGTGTCACAAAGAAGACTGACTGTAGTGTCAGGGTGGCGGTGTGAATAGACTAACAAGATATGCGATGTAAAGAAATAGCAAAAACAAAAATAGCAAAAAAAAAACTTTTAACGCAACTAGTATGCTACTTCTTCACATAGGCATTCTTCAAAAACAAGTTGCTGAAACTGACAAACGAAAATCTAAACGACAAGACTGGTATTTGCAGTGGGCCGATGTGTATGAGGGGGAAAAGCTGAGGTAATCGGCACTCGGCGCCACCAACAGAAACTGCAATGTGGAACTTCAGCACTCAGTTTTGACTCTACAGCTGCTAGGTCGCTGGTGTTCATAGAAATGAAAAAACGGGCAAGTCGACATAAAGTGTTCCAGACAAATCCGATATGTGACGAAATTGATTGGACACCTTGTATTGTGCCACTTACCTGCAGTTACCATTATTAGCAAAGCGGCTATCACCAAGTGCGAAATTCCATCACTTTCCTTTCAATTCTCATCAGGCTGCTGGCTTGTTAATGTATAGAACATCAAATAACAAATGAAAACTTAAATATACAGCTCTAAAACTTGCAGTTTATTTACAATGTGCAGCTGATTTTTTTGTCAATAAGTTTAATTTTTTCGTCGATATTGTCGTAGCGGCCCCTTATCAGTTAGAGAACCCGGACAACAGACAAGTAAGGTGGGCTGCCGACCTCCCTTCAAGAGCTCAGTGGATTAAAGATCAACAGACTTTCCACATAAACATGGCATTACCTTGTGAAAAGCCATGTGACCGAGACCCAGCAACTAGAACTAAAGACACTCGACGTAGGCTTCAGTACAAAGTTGTATTATGTTGGGCGTAACGCCACTTTGTAATTGTGTAGAGTAATATTCTGGTTATTATTTCTTTTCATTGTCTTTTACTCTTATTTGGTGTTTGCCACCACAAGAACTGTTGTGCTTCTTTTTATTGCGTTTGGAAATCAGTGTACGCCGAAAAGGCGTTTTAGTTAAATAAAGTGTGTTCAAACTTGATCGTTAGTTGAAACTTCCTGGCAGATTAAAACTGTGAAACTGTGTGCTAGACCGAGACTCGAACTCGGGGTGTGTTTAAAATGGCTCTGAGCACTATGGGACTTAACTTCTGAGGTCATCAGTCCCCTAGAACTTAGAACTACTTAAACCTAACCAACCTATAGACATCACACACAACCATGCCTGAGGCAGGATTCGAACCTGCGACCGTAGCGGTCGCGCGGAACCAGACTCAAGCGCCTAGAACCGCTCTGCCACCCCGGCCGGCGCCATGTGTCCGCAATATCCATTCTTTCAGGAGTGCTAGTTCTGCAAGGTTCGCAGAAAAGCTTCTGTAAAGTTTGGAAGGCAGGAGACGACGTACTGGCGGAAGTAAAGCTGTGAGGACGGGGCATGAGTCGTGGTTGAGTATCTCAGTTGGTAGAGCACTTGCCCGCGATAGGCAAAGGTCCTTAGTTCGAGTCTCGGTCCGGCACACAGTTTTAATCTGCCAGGAAGTTTCATATCAGCGCACACTCCGCTGCAGAGTGAAAATATCATTGATTGTTAGTTCTTTCCCGCCGACTGCAGGACACTACAGATATATCGAGTGCCGATGATGATATCTCTTTAAATATCGATATATCGGATTCCGAATATTTTTAAAAATATCAACAATCCTAGCTCCCACGTGTCCTGAAACCAAACTGGTTTTCTGCTCATCCACCACAGTTGCGTCATCCAGGTGGCTAAATATTCAGTTACAAACAATCAGACCTACAAGACAAAGCCATGTGTATCAACTTGATATCTTGTTACTTGTGCGCATCCGCCATGAGATTAGACATTAATCTTGTTACATGAAGCCGGCCGGGGTTGCCGAGCGGTTCTAGGCGCTACAGTCTGGAGCCGCGCGACCGCTACGGTCGTAGGTTCGAATCCTGCCTCGGGCATGGATGTGTGTGATGTCCTTAGGTTAGTTAGGTTTAAGTAGTTGTAAGTACTAGGGGTCTGATGAACTTAGAATTTAAGTCCCACAGTGCTCAGTGCCATTTGAACCATTTTGTTACATGAAACATACCTTAGAAAAATCATTTCACTTCAGCTGAAGAAAGAGAATGAGAAACTCCGGAAGAATATTGCGCCATTTACAGTCAGTTCCACAAGAAACAGTACTCCGTTACCTGCATGAAGTAAAAGAGACTATCATAAATATATGTTTACATGAAAGTACACTATGTGATCAAAAGTATTCGGACACCTGGCTGAAAATGATTTACAAGTTTGTGCCGCCCTCCATCCACTCTGGGATTCAATACGGCGTTGGCCCAACCTTAGCCTTGATGACGGCTTCCACTCTCGCAGGCATATGTTCAATCAGGTGCAAGGTTTCTTGAGGAAAGGCAGCCCATTCTTCATGGCGTGCTGCACTGAGGAGAGGCATCGATGTCAGTCGGTGAGGCCTGGCACGAAGTAAGCGTTCCAAAACAGGACACTGTGCAGGCCGGTCCATTACAGGGATGTTATTGTCGTGTAACCACTCCGTCATAGGCCGTGCGTTATGAACAGGTGCTCGACAGTGTTGAAAGATACAATCATCATCCCCGAATTACTCTTCCACAGTGGGAAGCAAGAAGGTGCTTAAAACATCATTGTAGGCCTGTGATGTTATAGTGTCATTCAAAATAACGAGGGGTGCAACCTCCCCCCCACCATGAAAAACACGACCACATCATAATACCACCGCCTCCAAATTTTACTACTGGCAATACAAGCAATACACACGATGGCAGATGGCGTTCACCGGGAATTCGCCATACCCACACACTGCCATAGGATCGCCGCATTATGCACCGTGATTGGTCACTCCCCACAACGTTTTCCCACTGTTCAATCGTCCAATGTTTACGCTACTTATACTAAGCGAGGCGTCGTTTGGCATTTACCGGCGTGATGTGTGGCTTATGAGCAGCCGCTCGACCACGAAATCCAAGTTTCTCACCTCTCACCTCCCACCTAACTGTCATAGTACCCGCAGTGGATTCTGATGCTGTTTGGAATTCCTGTGTGTTGGTCTGGATAGATGTATGCCTATTACACATTACGATCAACTGTTAGCGGTCTCTGTCAGTTAACAGACGAGGTCAGTCGGTACGCTTTTGTACTGTACGTTTCCACTTCACTATCACATCGAAAACAGTGGACTAAGGGATGTTTAGGAGTGTGGAAATCTCACGTACAGACGTATGACACAAGTGACACCCAATCACCTGACCACGTTCGAAGCCCGTGAGTTCAGGGGAGCGCCGCATTCTGCTATCTCACGATGTCTAATGACTACTGAGGACGCTGACATGGAGTACCTGGCAGTGGTGGGTGGCAGCACAACGTACCTGATATAAAGACGTATGTTTCTGTGGGTGTCCGGATACTTTTGATCACATAGTGTGCATGTTATTACTAACTGCACTATTATCTGATAGTTAATCCAATCGTCGCCATTATCGATTATAGCTTGGCATCTTTTTGTCATGCTTTTCACGAGATTTTCTGCCTATTCGCTCGGTGACGATCTCCATATCGTCCTGATGTTATATAACAAACAGCTGCTTCAAAATATAGATTGGATTTCTTTTAAGTTTCATCTTAATACACAACCAAACATTTCCTATCAGATTTGCATCCGGAGACGTTGCAGGCCAATCCACCGTGGATACCCCAATGTCTTGAAACCACGCTGGGCTGTTTCTGATCATTACTCTCTCGAAGCACCCAGTTTGCCTCGTTCGAAACAAATAGCTTCTTAACGGATCTCAGAAGGCATTTTTGATAAATATTACCGGCCGCGGTGGTCTCGCGGTTCTAGGCGCGCAGTCCGGAACCGTGCGACTGCTACGGTCGCAGGTTCGAATCCTGCCTCGGGCATGGATGTGTGTGATGTCCTTAGGTTAGTTAGGTTTAAGTAGTTCTAAGTTCTAGGGGACTGATAAGCACAGCAGTTGAGTCCCATAGTGCTCAGAGCCATTTGAACCATTTTGATAAATATTGCATATTTTTAAGTGTTTAAATTGGCAGTAAATAAGTGCAAATAGCCAAAACTGCAACCGATAAAACATTCAATCTCCCACTGTTTATCTACACACTGTGCAAAAACGCATTGAGTACAGATTCGAGACCGCTACCAAAGACGTCGCTGCGAACGTTACTCTTAAAAAAAATGGCTCTGAGCACTATGGGACTCAGCTTCTCAGGTCATCAGTCCCTTAGAATTTAGAACTACTTAAACCTAACTAACCTAAGAACATCACACACATCCATGCCCGTGGCAGGATTCGAACCTGCGACCGTAGCGGTCACGTGGTTCCAGACTGTGGCGCCTAGAAGCACTCGGCCCCTGCGGCCGGCCCGTTACACTTAAAATTATGACGTACACTTTCTTGTGGAAGCGACTGCATTCGGCTGGTGGTACACGGTAAGCTCATTAAGCGCTCTGAAGTTATATGATTGTCGTCACAACCGCATTTGAAAACTCGCCGCAGAGGAGGTGGCCGCTGCCATCGAGCTGGAACTAAGCGGTCGTCTGGAATCGCCATTACGCGGACCTCGCGGGTTGACTGCGAACTTAGCTTCTGCGTCATAACGCCGAAACAATGCCTTCCTCAGGTGCGGAATGAAAGAGCTTGCGGACCAAGCCCCACAGTAACAGCCGCCGTTATGGCGGCGTATACTGTTGGCAGTAAAGAGGCGGAAGAACGCCGTGCAGCCGTAAACATGGGGCATGCGGGATGGGCGGTCAGCAGCGCACAAGTCGAGCCACGTGACGCGGCAGTGGCGAGCGGTGTGTGTGTGTGTGTGTGTGTGTGTGTGTGTGTGTGTGTGTGTGTGTGGTGGGGGGGGGGGGGGGAGGGGGGGGTTGGATGTGGTGGCCGCCGAGAAGACGGCTGAGCGCTCACCCAGAGCGTGAGGGGTGTCATCCGCTTCTGCGGCGTGTCAATATTTGGCTGCGCCATGGCTGATGGCTGCCCAGCGGGTGCTCGGGATGGCTCAAGGGGACCTGCGACGAGGATGCCCTCTCTTCACCGACACCTGCCGCCGGCCTAATTGCATTACGCAACGGTCACTTTTTCGAAACCTCGTAATTGTCTCCTACTGCAACACAGAAATTTGAAATTTGGCTCGATGGTGCTGACGACGTTGTCCTAACGCCCAGCGACGTCATCTTCCGTTTCGACACACGCGTTAAAAGGGCCAGAGCTCAGAAATTCATATGTGGTGAAAGGTGAGCTAGTGAAGTCATAATGGGACCAAATTTCACAACTGTTTGGCCCAACGGCACCGTGTACGTGTCACACGAACGAAAGCTCGACACAACTCATGTTACCAACATTTCAGCTATTCTTTTGGCGTTTATACGATGGAGGTCACGACCGCGCGTTGAATTCACGCGGGTTTCGTTCACACATGACCACACAGAATCGACCCGAAAAAGCCTTAGTACGTAGCATAAGGAGTGTCAATAAAATCACCCCTTGCCTTCATGCACTGATTCCAAACATTTCGCAGTCGAAAACGACAGTTTGAAATGCGTTGCTCAGCAATCTTTAACACTGTTAAACCCCCCCTCCTTCACTGCCCTGACCGATTCATTCCTTCTCTCAAGACATCTACATCTGCATCTACATTTATACTCCGCAAGCCACCCAATGGTGTGTGGCCGAGGGCACTTTACGTGCCACTGTCATTACCTCCCTTCCCTGTTCCAGTCGCGTATGGTTCGTGGGAAGAACGACTGCCGGAAAGTCTCCGTGCGCGCTCGAATCTCTCTAATTTTACATTCGTGATCTCCTCGGGAGGTACAAGTAGGGGGAAGCAATATATTCGATACCTCATCGAGAAACGCGCCCTCTCGAAACCTGGACAGCAAGCTACATCACGATGTAGGGCGGCTCTCTTGCAGAGTCTGCCACTTTAGTTTGCTAAACATCTCCGTAACGCTATAACGCTTACCAAATAACCCTGTGACGAAACTCGCCGCTCTTCTTTGGATCTTCTCCTTCTCCTCCGTCAACCCGACCTGGTACGGATCCAACAATGATGAGCAATACTCAAGTATAGGTCCAACAAGTGTTTTGTAAGCCACCTCCTTTGTTGATGGAGTACATTTTCTAAGGACTCTTCCAATGAATATCAACCTGACACCCGCCTTACCAACAATTAATTTTATATGATCATTCCACTTCAAATCGTTCCGCACGCATACTCCCAGATATTTTACGGAAGTAACTGCTACCAGTGTTTGTTCCGCTATCATATAATCATACAATAAAGGATCCTTCTTTCTATGTGTTCGCAATACATTACATTTGTCTATGTTAAGGGTCAGTTGCCACTCCCTGCACCAAGTGCCTATCCGCTGCAGACCTTCGTGCGTTTCGCTGCAATTTTCTAATGCTGCAACTTCTCTGTATACTACAGCATCATCCGCGAAAAGCCGCATGGAACTTCCGACACTATCTACTAGGTCACAACACTCCCCTGTGGCACGCCAGAGGTTATCTTAACGTCTGTAGACGTCTCTCCATTGGTAACAACATGCTGTGTTCTGTTTGTTAAAAACTCTTCAATCCAGCCACACAGCTGGTCTGATATTCCGTAGGCTCTTACTTTGTTTATCAGGCGACTGTGCGGAACTATCGAACGCCTTCCGGAAGTCAAGGAAAATGGCATCTAAATGGGAGCCTGTATCTAATATTTTCTGGGTCTCATACGATCGCTGTTTCCGGAATCCATGTTGATTCCTACAGAGTAGATTCTGGGTTTCCAGAAATGACATGATACGCAAGCAAAAAACATGTTCTAAAATTCTACAACAGATCGATGTCAGAGATATAGACCTATAGTTTTGCGCATCTGCTCGACGACCCTTCTTGAAAACTGGAACTACCTATGCTCTTTTCCAATGATTTCGAACCTTCCCTTCCTCTTGAGACTTGTGGTACACGGCTGTTAGAAGGGGGGGGGGGGGGCAAGTTCTTTTGCGTACTCTGTGTAGAATCGAATTGATATCCCGTCAGGTCCAGTGGACACTTATTTCGATGTGAGCCATTTTTCGTTTGTGATAGGATTTAGAGAAGGAACTGCAGTACGGTCTTCTGAAACAGCTTTGGAAAAGAGTGTTTAGTATTTCAGCTTTACGCGTGCCATCCTCTGTTTCAATGTCATCATCATCCCAGAGTGTCTGGATATGCTGCTTCGAGCCACTTACTGATTTAACGTATGACCAGAAGTTCCTAGGATTTTCTGTCAAGTCGGTACATAGAATTTTACTTTCGAATTCACTGAACGCTTCACGCACAGCCCTCCTTACGCTAACTTTGACATCGTTTAGCTTCTGTTTGTCTGAGAGGTTTTGGCTGCGTTTAAACTTACAGTGAAGCTCTCTTTGCTTTCGCAGTAGTTTCCTAACTTTGTTGTTGAACCACTTTGGGTTTTTCCCGTCTCTCACAGTTTTACTCGGCACGTACCTGTCTGAAAGGTATTTTATGTTTGCCTTGAACTTTTTCCATAAACACTCAACATTGTCAGTGTCGGACATCGTGGGCTCTTGAACCCATTAAACGTGGTCGCACCACTTCGGAGAGCAGTGTAACCACAATTTTTGGTCTGTGCAGATTGGAACTCTAGGAACCGTTCAAAACCATTCAAAGAAATTTGAGAGTCATGCGAAACAGCAAAGGGTATTAATGGGTTTTCAGCCCTCCTGTTTCGTGACGTCGTCACGGGGGGAGGGGGGTGCGGGGAGGGAGGGGGGGGGGGGTGCGAATTGGACACGTGTGCCAATAAAATGGCAAAGAGTCGCTCTAAGGCTCCCTAGTTCGGCATCACCCTCGGTGGACCTTTGTTGTGCACTTTAAAACTGTTCTTGTACTGAGACCGTCATTTACTGACAGGCATACATTTCGACAGCCGTTACATTTCGCGTGTAGGCAGAAGGCGCCACTTACGCCACACTACGGCGCCATTGAGCTGAGATGTGTCAAAGTGATTGCTTGTAATACCGGCGCCTAGGAATCAGTGAACGGATGTCTCTGCATAGCAACGTTTCTAAAGAGCACAACAAAGGGTGCCGAAAATGTTGCCTAACTTAGAAATGTACTCAGTAAGTATCAACAGTGTCAGAGGTTGCCAAGAAAGTTGTTGTATTGCACACAGAACTATCAACTGTCGTTTCCGGCCAAAAGATGAGTGTAAATGAGCGCCACGAGAGAGAGGGTGGTTTCATTGACCCTTGTATGCCACCAGCTGAGGCCTTTCCGAGTCGATTGTGAGTGGCGGTGTGTTTGACAAATTTTCTTCGGTCACCAACAGGAAAACCGCCTGATTTCAAAGCTAGGCGTAGCGGTTCGACTTCCGTCACAGAGGCCTTCAGGAAATGGTTGAAATGTAGGTGAGAGGGGGTGTGATGGCCTTACTATTGTGTGACACGGCCGGCCGCGGTGGCCGAGCGCTTCTAGACGCTTCAGTCTGGAACCGCGCGACCGCTACGGTCGCAGGTTCGAATCCTGCCTGGGGCATGGATGTGTGTGATGTCCTTAGGTTAGATAGGTTTAAGTAGTTCTAAGTTCTAGGGGACTGACGACATCAGAAGTTAAGTCCCATAGTGCTCAGAGCTATTTGAACCACTTTTTTTTTGTGACACGTTCCCTTTGGCGCTGGGCAGAATTGTGGTGAAATTTGGTGCCAAATGAGACATTATTAACCCAGCTCACAGCTCATGTGAACCTCTGAGCTGTGGGCATGTCGTCACACGTGTCGCCACACGGCTGTCTCAAGCATCGCCGAGCCCGAGGGAGAAACGCTCTTGCACCATCACAGAGGAAGGTTATGATTTATCTTTGAACCGGATCTCAAAGTTTTGCGTTTCAGTGAGAAATGATTAATTACGTAGTTTCGAGAAAGCAATACTCTAATTGTGTTGCGGAGTATAGTTCTCATACAATACAGACTTTCACGTCCAATATTTGCGTCATTTTTCATTTTTGTTTCGTGGGCATTGGGTCGTGGTCCAAGACATATTCTTCTTTGGAATAACAGCCATAATGTTCTTGGAGATAATCTGCAATCACTGGTTGTAAAACAGATTTTTTGCTCGCCGTCTTCATTGCTTTAATTTTCTTTAAATGACAGGTTTTAGTTTAAGACGAAGCACTCTCAGATCTTTCGAGATCAGAAAAACTCATTGAAATGCATCAAATGCACCGGAACGTACCTGACTGCATCGTTTACGTAACTACCCTGTTACTTATATTACCAATACAATCAGGAACGTTCTGGCACATTTGATATTCGATTTTAGTATGACGTAGTAACAAGGTATTCCGCAGAGAAAAAAATTTTGATTAGCTTTTATTGTTGTCTACGGGTATGAGGATGGTTCCTGTTAAATTAAAACCACTAATTTAAAAAATATTAAGTTAATCAAGATATACAATATATATACGTATTCCTTTACCTAAAGTTTCTTCTTCTTCTTCTTCTTCTTCTTCTAGTACTGCAGACATCAGAAACTATAAACACTCAGATAGCAGCACGAACGTAAACAAGTTCAGCAAGCCGAACTGTTTGTACACTACTGGAATCGCTCAGCGTAGTTGTAGCAAATGTTTATGTGGAAGTGATTTAAGAAGCAGTCTTTCAGGCGACAGAATTGCAGGGCTCATGTTACTTTGGTAATGTGATGATGCTTTCGAATATGGCCCCCTGAAGCAGAACACCTCCCAGAATTTATAATTTTAATTCTTGCACAACGTTTACTATGGATAAAGAGAGAGAAGATCAAATTCCATTTTTGTATCTACACTTTTTTCATTCCCTTAGGAGATGAATGTCCAAAAACATGGAAACATGCCGGCCGTTGTGGCCGAGCGGTTCTAGGCGCATCAGTCCTAAACAGCACTGCTGCTACGGTCGCAGGTTCGAATCCTGCCTCTGGCATGGATGCATGTGATGTCATTAGGTTAGTTAGGTTTAAGTAGTTCTAAGTCTAGGGGACTGATGACCTCAGATGTTAAGTCCCATAGTGCTTAGAGCCATTTGAACCATTTGAACATGGAAACAGCTATTTTTCCTACTTCT
Source organism: Schistocerca americana (assembly GCF_021461395.2). Classification (NCBI taxonomy): domain Eukaryota; kingdom Metazoa; phylum Arthropoda; class Insecta; order Orthoptera; family Acrididae; genus Schistocerca; species Schistocerca americana. The sequence continues at coordinate 107,398,095 of NC_060122.1, read as the reverse complement.
AACAGATAAGCCACACACGAATTTTTAGTTTCAAAAATGCTTTTGTAATAAAATATTTCCACAGAAATTTTCATCCTTATTTTTCCGCCTTAGGGGTTTAATTTCTAAAGACACTGAAACGCGTATTTTTTTTTTTTTTTTTATTTTCAACTGAGAATGCGAAAACATATTTTCATAGATTTAGCTTTCAGGAATCTATCACAACGAAATAATTTCGTAGAAGTTTTCATACCGTATTTCATTCCTTTGGGGTTGAATTCACGATTACACTGTAACACACATTTTTACTTCTAACCGAGAAGTCAGATACCAGTTTTAATAGATATAGCTTAAAAAATTGTTTAGTAGTACTTTAACATTGAGTAATTTCAAAATAAATTTCGACGCACTACCAAAAATGCTGAGGCATGTAGTCATTTATATCCAACCGTGAAACAAAATACTAGTTTTCATAGTTCTAGCTTCAAAATTTCTTAATAGCGACAAATTTTCAAAAATTTTTCTTCCCATCTTTCACCCCCTTAGACGTGGAATTCCAAATAAATCCTCCTTAGGCGACGCCTAAAGTGTACGAGCAACACCGTCTCCAATTTTCAAGCGTCCGTCTGCCCTTAGCGGTTTGGGCTCCGTGACCATGGGTCACTCAGCCAGTCAGTAAGTCAGCACATGGCCTTTTATACACTCATAATCCAAAACATTATGACCACTATCTAATCCGACATTGGAGCTTTGCGGGCACGTGACGCTGTAACAAAAGTATAAATGCGGACCAGTTACAGATGGGATATCATCCCAGCGAAGATCTGGGATGTAGGTGGGGAAATCCATTGAGATAAGTGACGTTCACAAAGGGTCGAGTATCTCGAAAGCGAAGCTGGTCGAATATTCACGCACTGCAGTCGTGAGTTTCTATGCAAAGAGGAAGAAGGACAGTGAAACTACCACCAGGCGCTAAACGGCTGGACGTCCACGACTGTTCTCACAAGGTGGGGTCGGAGGCTTGCCTGCTCTGTAAAGTAGGAAGATGCTTATCTGTGGCATCTCTGCCGAAAGGGCACAATTCTGGCGCACGTACAAGTGTTTCGGAGCACACCGTTCATCGTATATTGTTGAACATGGAGTTCTGCAGTAGACCACCCTTACGTGTTCACATGTTGACCCAATGACATCGTCATTTGCGATTGCAGTGGACACAGGAGTCGACCTCGATCAATGAAACCGTGACTGCTCTTCGGGAGAATCACAATTATGCTGCACTTGATCCATGGTCGTCTCCACGAACGCCGTTATCGAGGTGAACGGCGACTCGAAACGTGCAGCGCGCCACGGACGCAGGCCGGTGGGAGCGGTATTATGCTATGAGAGTCCTTCTACCGGACATGCGGTAGTAATCGAAGACGCGCTTATAGCTGCGAACGATCTGCATCCCTTCATGCTTGATGTCTTTCCCAACGGCGATTGCAATATCGTCCGTGTCTTGGAGCCAGAACTGTGCTCCATTTATTTGGGGAGCATTATGGTAAACTCACTTTTACGTCTCGGAGACCAAATCCGCCTGATGTAAAACCTATGGAACTGATCTGGGTCGCTGTCGGGTACCATCACCGCGTACGCACATCAACGGCCCGTTATTTTCGCGAATTACACGCCATGTGATTAGACACCCAATGCCACATACCTCGACAAACCGGCCAACAAACTGTCGGATCCCTGATACGCAGAAATAGAGGTAGTATCCAACGTTTCTTAAACGATATAAAGGGTGATTTTTTTCCACCGTGTACAAACTGTAGGGATTGATCGATGAGAGGATACGAAACAAAAAGGTCTAATTAACGTACGTCGGGAAATGTACGTTTGCCACGGTAGGGACCATTTAGTTCAAAAAAATGGTTCAAATGGCTCTGAGCACTATGGGACTGAACATCTGAGGTCATCAGTCCCCCAGAACTTAGAGGTACTTAAACCTAACTAACCTAAGGACATCACACACATCCATGCTCGAGGCAGGATTCGAACCTGCGACCGTAGCGGTCGCGCGGTTCCAGACTGAAGCGCCTAGAACCGCTCGGCCATACCGGCCGGCGCGACCATTTAGTCATTCACACTGTCTTAAAAGAGAGTGAGGTCTAATACGTGCTGTACCCTGCGGCCACAGTTACAGTACGTGCTGAAAATGGTTTCCATGTGCTCAACGCAAGCGTGTATGCGCCGTAGCGTATTCTGTCTTACACGTTTACAGCGGCAAGGCCGCATACGAACAGGGTCAAAGGTAACATGAGTACGCTGCTCCAGTGTTTCCACATCTGGAATGGGCTCTGCATACACGATATTTCTGAGAAGGCCCCATTACTAGAAATTGGACGGGTTGGGATCCAGAGAACCATCAGTCCATACAACTGAAACCCCCTGTCCGATCCATCGACCAGAGAAGACATGATTGAGATGCGTCCGGACGTTAACGGCGTGGTGGGCTGGAGCACCTCCAAGTAGCAGACACACGACCCTTCGAATGTTCAAATGGCTCTGAGCACTATGGGACTTAACATCTGAGGTCATCAGTCCCCCAGAACTTAGAACTACTTAAACCTAACTAACCTAAGGACACCACACACATCCATGCCCGAGGCAGGATTCGAACCTGCGACCGTAGCGATCGCGCGGTTCCAGAATGAAGCGCCTAGAACCGCTCGGCCACACCGGCCGGCGTTCGAATGTTGAACGGCACTTCTTCCAGCAGGGGAGCCAAAGTCACCCGCAAGAAACGCCGATAGTTCGGACCGTCAGGCGACGTGAAAGGAAGACTGGCCCAAAAAATGAATAGGATGGATGACACAAATCCCGAAATCGTCGTTGCCTTGTGAAGAAACGAGTGAGAAAACTGCTCCCGATGTGGAACGTCTGTCGCGCGCGATTAGCCGAGCGGTCAAAGGCGCTGCGGTCATGGACTGTGCGGCTGGTCCCGGCGGAGTCCTCCCTCGGGCATGGGTGTGAGTGTTTGTCCTTAGGATAATTTAGGTTAAGTAGTGTGTAAGCTTAGGGACTAATGACCTTAGCAGTTAAGTCCCATAAGATTTCACACACATTTGAACATTTGTGGAACGTCTGTCGCTAGTCACCCCTGCACGCGCTGTCAGTGGAGTGGGTAGTAAAAATGGTCATGGAGAATGTTCCACACGGGCGTATGGCTTACCGTGTATCGGTTGGACAACTGCCTGGTACTGACACGACAGTCGCCTTCCACAGTGCTGATCACATTTTCCTCCAAATCGCGTGTCCGAATAATTGGGGTGAGTCCTTCATGATTTCCTGCTTCCTGAAACGACCCTGTCTCAGTCAAACGGTTAAACACTGTTGCAAACACTGAATGCTGTGGTTGTTGTCGGGGGGGATAGATCTATTGATACAACCTCGCTGCCCGTTGCCATTTGCCTTTCCGTAAGTAAATACCATGTCCGCAAGCTCTCGAGAGACTGCGATCTAATACACGATGTACCATGCAGCCACAGTTATAGTATGCATGGTTTCGTTCTAGAGGAGGGTACTGTTCCTCAAACGTCATGCTCCGGCTACCTCTCCTGCCATTGTAATAGGTAATGTTGTGTCCGATTCACTTCTCTTGCTCACTCGTCTTGTAGCGGATGTGATACAGCGTTGCACACAGTGGTTCCGTATTCGACTCGAGGCGATTGACTAAATGGTCTCTAGCTTGGAAAGAATGCATTTCTGGACGTACAAAAGTACATTCGGAAAAGCACATGCCTCTATGGCTTTAGTTAGCGCCAAAAATTTAGAAGGTGTTACAATTTGTGTACGACATTTGTGACGGAAAAAAAGGCAACTACAGCAACAGAAATCATTTCAGAACCGAATGTCACGCTTGCGAACCCAGTCAGCACGAAGTGAGCTCCATGAGCCGGCAATCGCTGTGAGCCGGCAATCGCTGTGAGGGTTTCCCTGCTAGAAATAAAAAATACGTGTTTCAAAGTTTTTGAAAATTCAATTCCTAAGTGGAAGGAATAGGGGATGAAATTTTTAAGGGAACATTTCGATATATTAGAAAATTTCTAAAGCTAAATCTACGAAAATTGGTATTTTACTTCGCGGTTAGATGTAAAGAAATACCTTTTATGGATACAAATTTATATACTACCAGAATCACCTTTTGGTCAAGACCTTTTTTGTTCCGTATCCGCTCATTGATCAATCCCTAGTGTTTGTACACGTTGGAAAAGATCAACCTGTGTATTCTACAGAAACTGATATTTTAATGTTACATTAAACATAACAATTGTTGGTCAGAGATACCGGAAATATTCGTGTACATAATTGTAAGTTGAACTTAATTATCGCAATAAGACAGAAATAGGTACAACATTTATCAATGTGTGTGTGTAAAGATACGCCTCACACTGACTAAGAGTGGCTAATTGTAAAATCAATAGCTGCATGTCTTTCGTTACAACCCGTCAGTCCATAAAGGACGAGTCAGGATTAATAAAATAATAAAGGAAAGTTTAACGGTGGATTTAATGCTTGGGGTGGTCTACATAGTCTCCACTACTGCAAAGCGGAGAACGTTCGTACAGCCATGTGTACTTGTCAGGGAAGTCCTTCTGGGTGTTTTTCGACTCGAGCGTCACATTGGCTCGAGTATCGGTTATGTCGTCAAAGCGTTGGCTCTTCATGTGAGTTTCTGCACTTTCTCGTTTTCTGGTAGATTCGTATTGCTAACACCAAGTCTCATAACCCGTGATGTCTTTTTTCGTGAAAGAAACGTCCGTGTTTCACATCTGAATCAAGTCATGGCAGACGTGCACAAGCCGTTATTCTTGTTCGGGAGCAAGTTGGTGGGCGGGAGGTGGGGGGGGGGGGGGGGGGGGAGAGCAAACTTTGCACATACTTTTTTCTTCTTCGAAACAATCTGGAGAATGCCTTGGACACTCGATTTACAGATGTTGCTGCATTTGTGACACAATAGCGCTGACCCAGTACGTCAGCACGTCCACCATCTAACACTGACTGCTCATCACAACTGACGTCGAAAGCACATCTGTTGTCTACAGCTGTTAGGTGAAGTTGACACCACAGTTACTTTCCTGACATCGCTTATATCTCAAGAACAAAACCAGTTTCAGAAGAACGGCATACTCTCATTTCTGTCTTACTGTTATATAAATGCTCGCGTCTTACAGTAAGTCCTGCTGTAATTGCTATGTAACGAATAGCGTATCACACAGTCTACAATTATATAATAAAAAGTTACACTTATTCCCGGAACTGAAGACTCTAATTCCAGCATTCTTACGCGTACGTCTGCCCAGTACACTAACTGTGGAGCCCTACCCCAAACTACTGAGTGAAGATACTTCTCGTATATGTGGTTACAATGTTACCAAATTACCTTTCTTTGATGTCCCTCCTTCTACCGAAAATGTGCACATAACAAAATTTTGTTCCAGACATTTTATTGGTAATATGCAATGAATCGTACTGTGGCCTCCGAGTGAGTAAATTTTGGTTTACTCAGAATGTATTGGGGAGGGGGTAGAGGGACCGACAAAAATATGCGGACCATGCCTAACACCGCGTCATTCAAAACAGCTTCCATTCGTCTCAGAATGTATGGTTTTCAAGGGAATCTCACACTATTCTTCCTGAAAAGTGGTGGCAAGTTAATCTAACGACAACGGATGTGGATCGCGATCACACACCAGCCTTTCCAAAGCAGTCCACCAAGTCTCAATAGTAATGAGATCAGGCGAACTGTGTGAACAAGTGTCCTGTCTTCTTGGAACGCATCTTCATCATTAGGGAACAGACACTGTACCATGGGATGGACCTGATCAGAAAAAAATGGTCACATAACTTTTGGAGGTAACACGACCTTGCAGAGTAACCATGGAGCTCATGGAACGCCACGAAATGGCCGCCCAGAGCAACACAGCAACTGCTGAGTCGTAAACTCGGCGACGGTTTGGAAACATCGTCAAACAAGACTCATGCGACCAAAAGACTATCCTCTGCTGCGCCATCGGCATCCCGTCTTCCAGCTACTAGAATTTACATCATTGATGAGTGGTACTGGAATTCCAGCCCTCCCACCGATTGACGGCTCATGGAGCTCACTTCGTGCTGACAGAGTTCGCGACATTCTGTTCTGAAATGATTTCTGCAGCTGTAGTTGCCTTATTTTCCGTCAAAAATGTTGTACACAAATTGTAACACCTTCTAAATTTTTCACGCTATCTAAAGCCATAGAGGCATGGTCTTTTCCTAATGCACTTCTGACCAAAAGGTGATTCTGGTAGTATATAAACCTGTATCCATAAAAGGTATTTCTTTATATCTAACAGCGAAGTGAAATACCAATTTTCGTAGATTTAGATTTAGAAATTTTCTAATATATCGAAACATTCCCTTAAAAATGTCATCCTTTATTTCTTCCATTTAGGAAATGATTTTTCAAAAACCATGAAACACATTTTTTATTTCTGACAGGTAAGCCCATTACAAATTTTAATGATTTAGCTTTGAAAATGCTTTTATAATGAAATGTTTTCCAAACATGTTTACGACTCAGCAGTTGCTGTGTTGCTCTGGGCGGCCATTTCGTGGCGTTCCATGAGCTCCATGGTTACTCTGCAAGGTCGTGTTACCTCCAAAAGTTATGTCACCATTTTTTTCTGATCAGGTCCATCCCATGGTACAGTGTCTGTTCCCTAATGATGAAGATGCGTTCCAAGAAGACAGGACACTTGTTCACACAGTTCGCCTGATCTCATTACTATTGAGACTTGGTGGACTGCTTTGGAAAGGCTGGTGTGTGATCGCGATCCACATCCGTACTTGATCCCTTTAGAAGTCGAATTTCCAAAAACAGTGAAATGTGAATTTTTTATTTATAATTGGTCAGTCAGACACCAGTTTTCTTAGATTTAGCTGCAAAAATACTTTAATGGCTTTTTAGTAATGATAAAAAATTTCACACACTGTTTCACCCATCGGGGATTCAATTTCCAAGAACACTGAAACTAGTATTTCTTTATTTCTGACCGAGAAACTGAAAGCTAGTTTTCGTATATTTAGCTTCAAAATTGCCTTAATAGTAACATGTTTTGAAAAACCTCTCGTCACCTATTTCCACCCCTTAGGATTGGAATTACTAAAAATCCCTTCTTAAACGACGCCTGCAGTATCAGTGTTCGCGGTTTAGGGCGGACGAGTCAGTCCGTCAGGACACAGCCTTTTACTCTGAAGCGCGAAAGAAACTGCAATAGGCATGCGTATTCAAATACAGAGATATGTAAACAGATGAACATGGCGCTGCCGTCAGCGACACCTACACTCCTGGAAATGGAAAAAAGAACACATTGACACCAGTGTGTCAGACCCACCATACTTGCTCCGGACACTGCGAGAGGGCTGTACAAGCAATGATCACACGCACGGCACAGCGGACACACCAGGAACCGCGGTGTTGGCCGTCGAATGGCGCTAGCTGCGCAGCATTTGTGCACCGCCGCCGTCAGTGTCAGCCAGTTTGCCGTGGCATACGGAGCTCCATCGCAGTCTTTAACACTGGTAGCATGCCGCGACAGCGTGGACGTGAACCGTATGTGCAGTTGACGGACTTTGAGCGAGGGCGTATAGTGGGCATGCGGGAGGCCGGGTGGACGTACCGCCGAATTGCTCAACACGTGGGGCGTGAGGTCTCCACAGTACATCGATGTTGTCGCCAGTGGTCGGCGGAAGGTGCACGTGCCCGTCGACCTGGGACCGGACCGCAGCGACGCACGGATGCACGCCAAGACCGTAGGATCCTACGCAGTGCCGTAGGGGACCACACCGCCACTTCCCAGCAATTGGGGACACTGTTGCTCCTGGGGTATCGGCGAGGACCATTCGCAACCGTCTCCATGAAGCTGGGCTACGGTCCCGCACACCGATAGGCCGTCTTCCGCTCACGCCCCAACATCGTGCAGCCCACCTCCAGTGGTGTCGCGACAGGCGTGAATGGAGGGACGAATGGAGACGTGTCGTCTTCAGCGATGAGAGTCGCTTCTGCCTTGGTGCCAATGATGGTCGTATGCGTGTTTGGCGCCGTGCAGGTGAGCGCCACAATCAGGACTACATACGACCGAGGCACACAGGGCCAACACCCGGCATCATGGTGTGGGGAGCGATCTCCTACACTGGCCGTACACCACTGGTGATCGTCGAGGGGACACTGAATAGGGCACGGTACATCCAAACCCTCATCGAACCCATCGTTCTACCATTCCTAGACCGGCAAGGGAACTTGCTGTTCCAACAGGACAATGCACGTCCGCATGTATCCCGTGCCACCCAACGTGCTCTAGAAGGTGTAAGTCAACTACCCTGGCCAGCAAGATCTCCGGATCTGTCCCCCATTGAGCATGTTTGGGACTGGATGAAGCGTCGTCTCACGCGGTCTGCACGTCCAGCACGAACGCTGGTTCAACTGAGGCGCCAGGTGGAAATGGCGTGGCAAGCCGTTCCACAGGACTACATCCAGCATCTCTACGATCGTCTCCATGGGAGAATAGCAGCCTGCATTGCTGCGAAAGGTGGATATACACTGTACTAGTGCCGACATTGTGCATGCTCTGTTGCCTGTGTCTATGTGCCTGTGGTTCTGTCAGTGTGATCATGTGATGTATCTGACCCCAGGAATGTGTCAATAAAGTTTCCCCTTCCTGGGACAATGAATTCACGGTGTTCTTATTTCAATTTCCAGGAGTGTATATAAAATAACAGTTGTTAGATCAGTTACTGCTGCTATAATGGCAGGTTATCAAGATTGAGTATGAACGTGGTATTGTTATACCACGGCGTACGAGCGATGGGACACAGTATCTCCGAGGTACTGATGAAGTGGGGATTATCCGATACGACCATTCCACGAAAGCAGCGTGAATAGCAGGAATCCGCTAGAGTATCAAACCTCCAAAATCGCTGCGGCCAGAGAAAGGTCCTGCAAGCACAGGACGAACGACGAATGAAGACAATCGTTCAACGTGACAGAACTGCAACTCTTCCGTAAATTGCTCCAGATTTCAATGCTGGGCCATCAACAAGTGTCAGCGTACGGACCATTCAACGAAATATGATCGATGCGGGCTTTCGGAGCCGAAAGCCCATTTGTTTACCCCTGATGACTGCATGACAAAGCTTTACGCCGCACCTGCACACGTCAACAAAGTAATTGGACTGTTGATGACTGGAAACATGTTGCCTGGCCGGACGAGTCTCGTTTCAAATTGCGGGTGGACGTGTATGGATATGGAGACAACCTCATGAATCCATGGACTCAGCATGTCAGCAGGGGACTGTTCAAGCTGGTGGAGACTCTGTAATAGTGTGGAGCATGTGCAGTTAGAGTGATACGGCGTCGCTGAGACGACTGGATACGACTCTGACAGGTGACACGTACGTAAGCATCCTGTCTTATCCATTCATGTCTACTGTGTATTCCGACGGACTTGGGCAATTCCAACAGGACAATGCGACATCCCACACGTCCAGAATTGCTACAGAGTGGCTCCAGGAGCACTGTGAGTTTAAACAATCCCGCTGGCCACCAAACGCCCCAGACATGAGCAGTACTGAGCATTCTGGGATGCCTTGTATGGACAGCCCTGCACGATTCATAGGGTCATTTCGCACCAACACTACTTCACAGTGATGGCTAACTGAAAACCTCAGCTGCCGACAGGTGTTGTAGATATATCTCGATGTGGACAGCTGAAAATGTGTGCCCCGGCCGGGACTCGAACCCGGGATCTCCTGCTTACATGGCAGACGCTCTATCCATCTGAGCTACCGAGGACACAGATATGTATTGTACCTTATAGACATTTGCCCACCCACTCATTACTCGAACACGCTTTGGCGATTCCCGTAGAATTGTGGACGGTTGGGAATGTGAGTCTCACGGGAAGCGTGCAAGGGATAAGTTCCTGCAGTCGCGCTATTCATCTGTGTCCTCGGTGGCTCGGATGGATAGTGTGTCTGCCATGTAAGCAGGAGATCCGGGGTTCGAGTCCTGGTCGGGGCACACATTTTCAGCTGTCCACATCGAGGTATATGAACAACACCTGTCGGCAGCTGAGGTTTTCAATTAGTCATCATTTATTCCAGGGAAAATCTGCATGGTCATCAACAGTAACTGTTTTTTCAAGAACAAGTTACTGTCTTCGTATATACTACTTCAGAGATTAGTCGAATACATGCCACGTCGTGTTGCGGCACTTCTGCGTTCTCGCGGGGGCCGTACACGATATTAGGCAGGCGTACCAGTTTCTTTGGCTCTTCTGTGAATGCCCTGTACGTATTGTGCTTTACTTAAGGTGACGAGAGAATGGCCAGCACTTAAACAACAGGGTGCCGCGAGTGAGCGAACGGGTAGCTGCGCTGCCTGGTTGACTCGCACCCCCCCACCCACACCCTGCTTCCCATTGTCAGTTCCGCAGCAGGCGGCCACCGGGATTCCGCGCCTCCTGCCGTGAAGCGGGCGCTTCCCCCCCCCCCCCCCCCCCAAACCCTGTGTTCATTCAGAAGCGGCTAGCGGCCAGAGAGTTTACGCAGTTTAACAGTGCCGGAGTTGGCGACTCGCTTTGAAGAAGCGGCAGCCGGCAATTAGGCAAATGGCGCCCGACTCTGTCCCGCAAACAGCCGGAGACAAGGCAGCCCACCGACAACTCGACGCCTTCCGCCCTCAGAGGCCCTCGCGCAATTAGTTTTTTACTTGCCGGCGAGGCTCGCTCCGCGGTACGGGCCATCCAGTCAACTTTGCTCTCCCTCCGAGGACACAATCTGCAACTCTTTGGACTTCCTCTAAAAAAAGCATGAAGTGTCTCGGGTACCTTAGTAAAATGTCGTCTTCAATTCCTTTCACAACGGCGGTTTTTGACAAAGCTACACGAAACGGAAAATAAAGTGTTAGAAAATGTATGGTACTGTAATGTGATTCATTATTTAACCTTGAATGAGTTCCTGTTCTGCTCACACAGCTTAGCGCACAGTGCGCTGGGCTGCAAGACACGGAGGTAAGCCGTACCTGACAACTTACTAAATTCAGTGATAGGTGCTCATGTCATTTTGCTTTTTGTATGTCATCGATGTGCACTTCAGAGAGAGAGCAGGTTTATTTACTGTTAAAAAATCTTCGTTCTTGTCGTGGCATAGTCTTTGCCTCTGTGAAGTCTGATACATTCTTAGTTGAAGTGTGGTAGGTTCAAATGGTTCAAATGGCTCTGAGCACTACGTGACTTAACTTCTAAGGTCATCAGTCACCTAGAACTTAGAACTAATTAAACCTAACTAACCTAAGGACATCACACACATCCATGCCCGAGGCAGGATTCGAACCTGCGACCGTAGCGGTCGCTCGGTTCCAGACTGTAGCGCCTAGAACCGCACGGACACTCCGGCCGGCCCAAATGTGGTAGGTGATGGACTTATTTAGTAGTGGTGTGTTGACTTGTGATTGTATCTGGTAGCTGAAGAACGGACATCAAAGATGAATATGACGTAGACAAAGAATATAAATTTCGAATCATGTCAAGAGCAGAAGTTTGAGGTTAGACTGCAGCTCTGTGCCCCTAATTTGTCAGAACGATTATCATCAGCTAATTAACTTGCTCAGAGCTAAGGGAAAGACCACCCCACTTTCCTGAATCATGGATTAACGTATTAATTGACTAAGCTGTTCGATTTTTATAGAAATTCTCTGTTAAATTGCTTCCCTTTTAAATTGTCGTTCACTCTGTTAAGAATAGTATTGTTCAGACCAATGTTATGTGTGGAGACCGCACAAAGTTTTATTCTGTCTTTTGAAAATATAGTTCATTCTAAACTCGTTGTCTTGGAATATCATTTCATAGAAAAAGTCACTCTCCTCGCTCCACTGTTTGTCATCACGCCTTATCACCCACAAAAATTTGAATAGAATTCAGAAACAGAAATCCATTTTAGCCGCTACCTGTTTGCTGCAACAAAAAAAAAAAAAAATAGTGGTGTTAGCGTTCGAGCTACATAAGGTGACGGTTCGACTCCCGCTCAAAACTTTATTATTGTAGTACAAGTGTAAGTCCCCTGATATTCAGTAGAATTTGCACCTACACTCTTCGTTGTTGCTACATTAGCAACGTTTCACCGCTACGCAGGTTAACTGCCAAATGGGGCCTGTCTCTGTGTCTGCAGCTCGAAGCGAAGAGGTGCAAAGTAGTTCCGGGTAGCCTACCAGATTGCATGTACAAGGGATTTGGCATATCACAACAGGCACGCATTTCCCACAAAACTTGATGCAATTTCTTCATTTACTTGTCGTTAGTTATAAATATGTTTGTTCCAATAATTAAATGCAGTTAAAAGCAGTAAATATGTGAATACCATGGAACGCACTACAACCTCAAGCAAAAACACGTATCCTTTTTAAAATTAATTTGCTCGGAACGTCAGAGTAGTGCATCTTACTACTTCCACATTTCTATCGCTTGCACCTTTGTCCCGCATTTTGCGCGGGGTTGGCCTGGTTAAATCGGATTTGGCAAGTTAATGTGAAGGGGTTGCCGGATGCCCTTCCTGCCGCCACCCCGTACCCCCCGGGACGGAATAAGAGTACCCCATCTGTCTGCGTCTAGTGGAAATCATGGAAAAGTGCGGATGTGTTTCAAATATCTGTGAGACGTGTAACCGAGGCGGGATGTGGGGACCAGCCCGGTATTCACCTAGAGGGATGTGGAAAACCGCCTAAAAACCACATCCAGGCTGGCCAGCACACCGGCCCTCGTCGTTAATCCGGCGGGCGGATTCGATCCGGGGCCGGCGCGCCTACCCGTGTGCAGGAAGCAGCGCATTGGCGCTCTCGGCTAACCTGGCGAGTCATCTTACTACTTGCACAATATGTTGTTTTAATGGCTTACTTAAGGTGTATAAAGTGTGAAGTAAATCTGTGATCCCAACGTCGTGGCCTCCCCTTGTAAGATAAGTCGAAGGGCCGGAATTGCTTCGGGTGTTCCTACATTACTCCGGGATGCAAATTGATAGTCTTCGTTACCGGTTTCTATCAGTTTTCTCATTCTTCTGCAAACAATTCCCATTAGTATTATTAAACTGACGGTATAGTTATATTCACAGCAGCCAACTTCTGCCTTTTCTGAAATTGGTATTATCATATGTTTTCGAAGTCTGAGGTATTTCGGCTGTGTTATGTATCTTGTACACCGTGTGGAATAGTTTTGTCATGGATGGTCTGTGCCAAGGATGTCAATAATACCGCGCGGATGTCCTGTGTTCCAGTTCCATTCTTCCCAATTATGTCGAATTCTTCTCGTCTTCATTTACTTCTTCATCCCTTCCTATAATATTGGTATCAACTTCATTTCCTTCTCATATCGCTTACATATATTCCCTAAATCTTTCAGCATTTCCTGCTTTGGTTAACTCTGATTTTCACCTGAGCTCCAGGTACTCGTACAGCTGCTTTACTTTTTCGATAAATTTTGCGGTAGCCTTCGTATAACTGAGAAAACTGGTAGGTAAATGGAAGTTGGATTTGCTGTGGGGAGAGAAATGAAAAGCGTCTGCTTATGACAGCGCCTCCAGCACCATGACAGCCAAACCAGGCAGAGAGCAGGTGCTACCTGTGGCTGGGGACCTGTTGAACACACACACACACACACACACACACACACACACACTGGCAGAGCGGTTTTGTGTGCTCGGCGCTGCTGTGGTCGCGTGACGTGGCAGTGGCTGGCCAATCAGCGACTCTGTCACCTGTGGCTGTTGCACAATCTGCATTTCCAGTTCCGCGTGCGGCTCTGCGGTTACGCTGACAAAATCAGCATGACTCAACACAATGCGCTGTTCCTCATACAAGACCCGTAGGACTAAAAGGAAAGATTCTTTTTTTAAAGTTCATTAAGGAGGACTCTCATTACGTATTCGTGTAAAATTTGGTTCAAATGGCTCTAAGCACTGTAGGACTTAACATCAGAGGTCATCAGTCCCCTAGACTTAGAACTACTTAAACCTAACTAACCTAAGGACATCACACACATCCATGCCCGAGGCAGGATTAGAACCTGAGACCGTAACAGCATCGCAGTTCTGGACTGAAGCGCCTAGAACAGCTCGGTCACAGCGGCCGGCAAGAAATTTGGCACTCAAATAACATTTATACTGAAGGCGGACAGTAGCGTAACACAAAAGCTGTCGTTGGCTGGCAATGTTAAACTCAGTGTGAGATGACACTAAAACATGTCGAATCTAAACAGGTCATACGATCAAGTCGAGGACACGAATCCTGTGCCATTGCAAAGAAGACGTAAATGGAATGAAATTGCTATGTGTATGGTCATGTTGCCTGGCCACTTGCCTGGATCTTGTGAAAGGGTACAGTACCGCCCGTCATTGAAAATAGGTACAACATACTTCATTAGTTTTGTCAGAACAACACATTTTTTTGTAAAATAACTCAATTTCAATTAATACAGTGAAGCCGGATACCAGTGTGGGAAAGAATGACAATTTATTTATTTAATTGATCACATGTGCACTCCCACAAAGTAAATCCCTACATCCAGTTTGATGAGATCTGTGAAATGAATGAATGTATGGTTGTCTGCTAACCGCAGATAGTGAATGTGAATATATGATCATCTTTGAGTCGATCCTTTGGCCACCTTTGGTGGGACCAAAGAGATGAAATTTACCTGAGCTTTGAGCGCCTGAAATGTGGCTGACCAATAAAGTAGCAAGGTGCTCACCCCACTTCGACAGAGGTGCGATAGGACCTCGAGAACGGCCATGTTTCAGCACTCTGCCGCTGGATCTTGTGCTGTTAAGACCTGTTTTAGTTGTGCTCCGTAATGACGAAAGAGTGGAGACATGGTATGCATGTGGAATATTTAAGAGTAGTTTGAAATAATTATTTCTCTATTTCAGGAACTTTTGTGGGGAGAATTAAATGCCAGGCAGGTAATATTAATGGGATTGTAGTATTCTTCGGAAGTGACCAACGGTCTCAATGAAACCACGTGTAGCAATAAGTTGAAATACTTCCGTGTGCTGAAGTTAAGCTGAATTACTAGCGTGTGTACAATGAGTTGAAATATTTAAGAAATAGCGTGTGTACCATAAGTTGAAATATTTAAGAAATGGCGTGTGCAGGACTTGAGCTTAGAGACGAGGACTTCCACGTGGTGAGTACAGTGTGAGTCTCAATCTGTGTATGAGACAAAGGATTAAGAGAAGTACTCGTCCATGGTATCAGTTGAGGACTCGCGTGTGTGATGAATATGTTCTTAATACTACTTTGCGTGATATGATTCCGTGTGACGCTAGATTCAAACTCTGAGAGAGAAGCAAGGTGAGTCGGCCGTCTATCCAGCAACGCCACTTGGCTTGCATTGCACAGGAAGACGTGCAAATATCTCCAGAGTTCATAGTACGAAAGTAGAATTACAAAGTGGGGCAGTGTCGTGTGAAGCTGGGATAAATACTAATTGAAGTGGGAAAGCTGAAAGTGATAATGTTGTGACTATTTAGTGTTTTGTATTTCATGTCGTAGTGTGGTGTATGTCATGTAATTTGGGTATGTGTGGTTTGCATGGGAGAGTAGCAAGGTAGTTTCAAAAGATTAGTGGGTTATACTTGTTCCTTCTGTACTGCTCGGTCTGGAGGATAGTTTCGTGATGATGATTGTGAGAGTCGAAGTGTGAGAAATAATAAAAGATCCACCATACTATCTAGAAAGTGCACTGTAGCGTTAAATAATTACGAGACCATAATATAGAGATTCACCAATGTAAAGCCATGCCCACTGGGCGGAATTTCTCATGTGTTATTGTTGTAGGTTATAGAATTTGTGTGTTTAGGTTAGAGAATTTATCGGAATAAATAAGATAGTGAAAAGAAAAAGATTGGTGGACTTTTCCTTCGAATTGTATGTTGTCATAATGTACCGAATTTATAATGTGTGCGCCATTCATATTCAGTGCGGTGGCCACGTGTTGACAAAAGCCGTTAAATAAAAGACAGAAAGTAAATGTGGTATTGCCAGTGCATAGTGTACAGTCAAAGTTCTGTAAATTACTTATAGTCAGATGCGTGTTTCCGTTGCATATTATTCATATAGGAGGATAACTTGTAACTTAAGTGTGAGTACTAGAGTTCATGTTACTCGATAAATAAGAATGAATCCACTCGCTTGGCAGACCACTCATCTTGCAGGCCTGACTGCTTGATGCCACAGTATGAGCAAGGCTTGTGGGTGCCTCTCACTTGTACTAGGGTTCGCCCCAATATCCTGTAGAAACCTGGTCTTCCAAATCTGGTGTACGCTCAGTCCGCTGCCGCCCTGCATGTTTCTCTTTGGTAATGGACTTATGATCACACAAACGCCCAAAAAGGGCTTGAAATATTGCATCGTTGCAACGATGTATTTCCGGACACATGCTCATAAGACCCTTTATCTTCCGTTTCGATTCACGGATCCGTCACTGCAGTTTGTCGGGTTTATTAACGTCCAGCCCGTACACCCTGGCAACAGCAAAACAAGTATCTCTGAAAAAGAGAAATTTGTTGAAATTTAATATAAATTTCAGTTTTCAAATGACAAAACTGCCGTCGGTTCGACTGAATGTTTTTTATCACTCTTGCTATCACAATTTCTGGTTTTGATCCATTATGAAGTGCAATAGGGAAAGAAAACAGTAAATCTCAGACATGTATGCACAATATGTCCTTGTCAAAACAGTAGAACTCATATCTGTATACATAAACCTGATGTCTCTACATACCATAAAGTTTTTCATAGGTTATAAGCCGACCAATTCCTCTACGACAGGTTGTTTGGTTAGGCGGCAGGCAGTCGTTGGACATTCTAGTCTTGACAAAGGGTGAATTTTCATTCGAACGTGCCGTGCGCTTTTATAATAGTCAATTAATCTTTTGAGTGTGGTGGAGTCTGCAGTTTTGAAATTAATCGTTATAAAATACAGGGGTTAATGTTGATGATAAGTAAAACAGGGGAATGATGGCGAGAGAAAGAATGCTCATCTCTAATACGGGTGAAGTTATTGCGATGGGGAGTCATGATTGGCGTAGTGCCCTGCTTAACAGTGACTGAAATAAGTAAAGGTAACAGTCGCGTATTAATAATAAGGAACAATAACTTTAATATACGACGATTCAACAATTTTTATTAGTTTTAAGGGGAACACTTTAGTCTAAGACGTAGCATAGTGAAAATGGTATTGCATCTATAGTGGTGGGTGTGATTGCGGAGTGGAAGTCTTCTGGTTGAAATGCTGTCACACAAACAGCGAAGTAATGAGATTTTCACTCTGCAGCGGAGTGTGCGCTGATATGAAACTTCCTGGCAGATTAAAACTGTGTGCCCGACCGAGACTCGAACTCGGGACCTTTGCCTTTCGCGGGCAAGTGCTCTACCATCTGAGCTACCGAAGCACGACTCACGCCCGGTACTCACAGCTTTACTTCTGCCAGTATCTCGTCTCCTACATTCCAAACTTTACAGAAGCTCTCCTGCGAACCTTGCAGAACTAGCACTCCTGAAAGAAAGGATATTGCGGAGACATGGCTTAGCCACAGCCTGGGGGAGGTTTCCAGAATGAGATTTTCACTCTGCAGCGGAGTGTGCGCTGATATGAAACTTCCTGGCAGATTAAAACTGTGTGCCCGACCGAGACTCGAACTCGGGACCTTTGCCTTTCGCGGGCAAGTGCTCTACCATCTGAGCTACCGAAGCACGACTCACGCCCGGTACTCACAGCAGTTCTGCAAGGTTCGCAGGAGAGCTTCTGTAAAGTTTGGAATGTAGGAGACGAGATACTGGCAGAAGTAAAGCTGTGAGTACCGGGCGTGAGTCGTGCTTCGGTAGCTCAGATGGTAGAGCACTTGCCCGCGAAAGGCAAAGGTCCCGAGTTCGAGTCTCGGTCGGGCACACAGTTTTAATCTGCCAGGAAGTTTCAAAACAGCGAAGTGTTTAATTGTTTTGCTCGTTCTTGATGATATAAACAAGACCATGCTCATACAATTGACTGATGAATTTAAAATAAATAATGATTTATGTGAAACGGGAAGAAGAGCGAAGAAGGTTGTAAAGACTATTATATAAGGATGAAGAGCAGAAGAAAAGAAGTGTCCCGAATTAACGTGGTCTCCTGATGGCCAAAACTAAAAGAAGAAAAAAAGGAATTGAAATCAGACTGAAGTCGTGGAATAGATACAAATCACACGGACACCGATCTTAACATTCACGTGTTTACCCATGAGCCGTGCTGGCCCCAGCATATGCATTGGTTTACACCTTGACTGTTACTCTGCGTTGGGTTTCCCGCGGTTATTGCGGTTATGCCGTGATTTTTCCTCTTTCTACGTGTGGTAGCAGCGATGTGTATCGATATTCGCCCCTTGTACTATCTTTGGTCTGGTGCTTATAGTTTCCAGCTAGCCGGTGTGCGGCAGTCGGTCGGTTGCTGTGGATCAGCCAGGAAATCTTCGCGCAGCGCCTTGGGCCGGGCCCGCTGGCGGTCTCTACGCAGTGTCGGAGCGTGTGGGAGCTGTTCCGATTGCTACGACGTTCGTGGCTCACCGACCCAGGACATCAATGTTGAGTGGTGATTTAATTAGCGAAGCTAGTCTGTTCACATTGTGCTGTTGCTTTTCGTGGTTGGCTGTTGGGGATATTCCCGCGAAGGACATCGAGTGTTCGAGTTGGCGAAAGTTTGGCCACCATCCGGTGGAGTTTAACTGTATTTTGGATTTTGGTTATTTCAAGTCCAAGTGCACCTGCGGAATTTTCTGCCTTGTGGCGGTTAGCGTTCCGGTCACCTGCCCTGGCCGCAGACACAAAATTCAGGCCGTGTCCCCCCCCCCCCCCCCTCTGCCCGCTCTCTCACCCCGTAAATAAATAAATTCCTATTGCTTGAATTACCCTTGCGACCGAACATACCCATAGAACATAGCACGAGACTAAAAGATATGTGAGTGGTGTTCGAAAAACAACGAAAATTTGTTATGAAAGAATTTTATGTATTGTCTACATCAGTGTCATACCATTCATGTAGCTCCATCAGATATTATACAGCACTTTTTCCAATTGGATCTTTGGGATACCTTTCATGTAGCGCGTTGTTAATCTAGGCTTCTAAAACGTCAGGATCTTAAATTTTTCATTATTTTTGGGAACAAAAGTCACACGGGGTTAATGTAGATGCTGTGCAATCAATACAGTATTGTTTTTGCCTAAATATTCAGTAACAAATAACACAGAGTAAGTAAGTCCATTGTCATGGTGCAAAACGCATAAACTGCGTCGCCAAAAATTCGAACATTCTTTCGGATTGTTTCACGGAAACGGCGTTGGACTTGCAAGCACTTATCGTTACTGCTCGTAAGACATTGTGGTAAGAACTGGCCCTGCACTATGCATTTAAAAAATGGAAGAGTAAGAGTATAGCCTCGATGTCTTTCGGTCTTGTCGATCCTGGAAGTTTCCGCTCGTACGAATGAAACTTAGTTTCTACATCACGTTCGCAGAGGCTTGTTTCATCACCTGTTATGACACATTTCAGTAGTTCTGGAATATTGCAAACTTCATCTAGCGACTTGCTTTTGCCACTGTTTTTGTTCTAAATTGAACAGTTTTGGAACAAAACATCAGAAAAGTTCATGGACTGAGCCACCTGAAATGCCAACATGCCACACTGCAGTGTGGTTCCAGTTGCCTGAGACTGCAATCGTGTGTGTGAGTTGCGTTTGCGTGAGTGTGTGTACAGGTGTCTGTCGTCTATTTTTGACGAAGGCTTCACTGGCCGAAAGCTTTATTTCTGACAGGCTTTTCGTTGTGCCTATGAGCCACTCAGCATCTCCGCTGTATGATGAGTAGCAACTTTCCTTTTCATAATATTGTTACATTCCATCCTTGCTTTACCTATACCAATAGCAATATTCAACATTTCCAACACTTTCGTGCACTTTATTCCGTAATTTTGGCAAAATTTAGTACAAATCTGTGATCTACTTTTACGTAAAAGAAACGCTCGGTGATACTGTAAGGTGCCAGGACATGGGCACTTACACGTTAGCTTAAGTTAGCTTACCAACATTAGTATTAATAATGAAAAGACTGGCAAGGGCATCAGATCATGACTCACTTTAATTATGATAAATATGAGGCACTCTCGACCAGCACTCCCTGCATGTCTGCATGATTGAGCCACTAACTTAAAGCGTTGGTGAAAAGCGTCGGAAATGAGAACTGTGGAATGTTAAGTCTGCAGCTGGCCGTAGCTCGCCGGGCCGCCGTGGGCGGCAGGTAGCGATCACCGGAAACGCGGGACAATACGGCGCTTCTGGGGGTAGTCCAGCATCCGGAGCCACCCGTGCTGGGCAACACGTGGCAAAGACGGGAATTTCGTTTGCCTAGGGGCGTTATGACCTACTCGATCATTGGGTAGATCTCAGAAATGCCGTTTGAGGGATTTCGGCGATGATAGAGCGTTCGACATTGGCCGAAACAGAGTATTCTTCCGCCGCGTTTTCGTGCGCGAGTGAGACGGGATGAGACGGGAGAATTGTGGAGAGTGAGGTCTTCGCCTTCAGCCATCGAGTGGTACGAACTTGGAGACGGTGTCTTGGCCATCGTCTTCGAAGGGAGATATACGGACTGTATCGCAGCACTGCAAAACTGGTGTTCCGTGCAGAGTTCTGCGGTTAGAGCTCTCTGTGTGCTCAGAAGCGAGATTTTCACCAACGCTGAACCACTTGGAACAACTTACCTAATATTCTTGATCTGGTAGTTATCCTTGCGAGCCGGCCGGAGTGGCCGTGCGGTTCTAGGCGCTATAATCTGGAGCCGCGTGACCGCTACGGTCGCAGGTTCGAATCCTGCCTCGGGCATGGATGTGTGTGATGTTCTTAGGTTAGTTAGGTTTAAGTAGTTCTAAGTTCTAGGGGACTGATGACCTCAGAAGTTAAGTCCCATAGTGCTCAAAGCCATTTGAACCATTTTTTTTATCCTTGCGAGGTGCCGAGTATTTATGAACGCAGCTGCCGGTAATAGTGGCGCGTAATTGCAAATTGTTAATGTGCCATTCTAGGCGTGTGTGAGTGGACAGAGATTCAATTTTTTTTGTAAATTTTGTCAGTTGTGGGGAATATCAAATCAAAATGCCAATATTACAATCGAATTATGGACTTCATTATTGCTAACATTTACCCTATCCCAGTGAGCTTTGCATGTACTCTTGTCGCTGCCCAGCTTGCCCAGACGGGAAGAGAAGAAGGTTTGGATTCTTCTATGTCAGCGACGGACAAATAAGTTTACAATACTACCAAAACATATGTAACCTTTTCGGTAATGACAGACATATCCGTCATGGCCGTCACAGCAGAGTTACTTTGCAGGAAAGTTTACCAAAATAACAACGAAACATCAGCGCGAGTAGGGCTAATAAAACGAGAAATTACGAAATTCCCTTTAGTTCTTGACAACACTTTGTAGACAAGGGAATGATATCTTCGTTACTCGTTCACTATAAACATGAATTTAGACACTGTCTCTAGTGGACGACTTTTGATATCTCACCCCCTCACGTTTGAAATTTTTGTTACTAATAATGGTAATTTCGTGTGTCAATGCTCTGGTGCAAGCCCTCCTATTGGACGGCTCTACGGTGGCTAGCGTGCCGTTAATCTACCCCTGGTATCCAACGGAATTCGAATCACGTGTCGTTTCTGGTGACACCTCACCTCCTCGAGAGGTGAAGACTGTGTTAAATCACAGTCTGGAAACTCCCTGGTCCTGCCAGGATTCGATGCAGTGGCCTTTCGATTTCCACAGATGGACTTCATAGCTAGACCACCGAGCAAGACAAAATTTTACGGCAAAGGAAGGATAGCTAATGCGAACAGAGGGCTGTAGCTCCTCAAGCATTATAACGCAGAAGAAGAATTACGGGGCAGCACCAACTTCCGCCACGGGCGAGAGAGCGATCAGCGAGTGGTTCCCGTGTTCCTGTAGTTGAGTCGTCAGCCTCGAAGGAACAAGAATATTAATGAACGCAGAGCCCTCCCTGGGGGTCTCCTGCCGCCGGAGGCGGAGAGGTGGAGCCGCCTCCCCTGCCGGCGCGCGCTATCAGTGCCGGGCCGCCTGTTAAGGCGTGGAGGGAGGGCCGCGCTAATTGGGGAAGTTGTGCCGCCGCGCCGGTAGGCAGTGCTGCCGGGATGGCTCACGTAGACCGCGGGCTACAGCGAGAAGCGCCTACAGGGCGCCGGCGCCCGTCCGCCCCGGCGCTTCGAGTCTCATAAGATATTTTTTAAAATTCGAATGAAAATCAGCATCGGCCGTATTTTGTTGTTTTATTGTCAGCAAAATCGATTTTCAGTCACTTAGTGACCATCCTCAGTGCTGTAATATACAATTAAAATTGGTAGGCACTGGTATCAAGCTATAACCACAAGCTTAGAGCGAGTTTGTGTGATCCCTCTAAGCTTGTGGTTATAGCTTGATACCAGTGCCTACCAATTTTAATTGTATATTACAGCACTGAGGATGGTCACTAATTGACTGAAAATCAATTTTGCTGACAATAAAACAACAAAGTACGGCCAATGCTGATTTTACTTCCAAATATATTCATTATTTGGTCGTGATGCTCACAACACGCTATGGAGTCGCCAATCAATATCAATATTTTTTAAAATATCAAAAATCCGATTTATAGATATTTAACCACATGGTACTAGCGGCCCGCGACACATAGAAAATAATTATCAATATACTGATGGAAAAAATATCGACGTACCGGGCAGAAAGACTATCGGCTACACATTGTAAATACAGGGTGATTCAAAAACAATACCACAACTTTAAAAATGTGTATTTAATGAAAGAAACATAATATAACCTTCTGTTATACATCATTACAAAGCGTATTTAAAAAGGTTTTTTTTCACTCAAAAACAAGTTCAGAGATGTTCAATATGGCCCCCTCCAGACACTCGAGCAATATCAACCCGATACTCCAACTCGTTCCACACTCTCTGTAGCATATCAGGCGTAACAGTTTGGATAGCTGCTGTTATTTCTCGTTTCAAATCATCAATGGTGGCTGGGAGAGGTGGCCGAAACACCATATCCTTAACATACCCCCATAAGAAAAAATCGCAGGGGGTAAGATCAGGGCTTCTTGGAGGCCAGTGATGAAGTGCTCTGTCACGGGCTGCCTGGCGGCCGATCCATCGCCTCGGGTAGTTGACGTTCAGGTAGTTACAGACAGATAAGTGCCAATGTGGTGGCGCTCGATCCTGCTGAAATATGAATTGTTGTGCTTCTTGTTCGAGTTGAGGGAACAGCCAATTCTCTAACATCTCCAGATACTGTAGTCCAGTTACAGTAGCACCTTCGAAGAAAAAGGGACCAAAAACTTTATTGGCTGAAATGGCACAGAAAACGTTCACCTTAGGCGAGTCACGTTCATACTGAGTTGTTTCCCGCGGATTCTCAGTGCCCCATATACAGACATTGTGACGGTTGACTTTCCCGTTAGTGTGGAAAGTTGCTTCATCACTAAACACAATCTTTGAAACGAAAGATTCATCTGTTTCCATTTGAGCAAGGATAAAATCACAGAAATCGATTCTTTTAATCTTATCAGCTGCAACAGCGCCTCAAGCGAACAAGTGTACAACTAAATGAAACTTTACAGCTCCCTTAATTCGCCGACAGATAGTGCTTAGCTCTGCCTTTTGTCGTTGCAGAGTTTTAAATTCCTAAAGTTGTGGTATTCTTTTTGAATCACCCTGTATACTGCCAGTTTTAGAGCTGTATTTTTAAGTATTGATCTGTTATTAGATATTCTGCACATCCACAAGCTAGCAGCCTGCTTATCCCCGTCAGGGCAGGAATTGAAAGGAAAATTATGCACATTTACGTTTGGCGATAACAACTTTACTAACAATGGTTATTGCAGGTTAAGTGGCACAACAGAAGGTGTCCGATGGGTCTGTTGTCCGGTTTCGTGAAGTGTGGAATTTGTCTGCAAACACCTCTTGTCGACTTCCTTGTTTGTCAATTTCCGCAAACGATCTAGCAGTCGTAGTGTCACGATAGAGTGAAGTTAAATGTTGCAGTTTCTGTTGGTAACGCCTAGAGCGGGTTACTTCAGCATTTCCCTTCACACGTCGCCGCCCACCGCAAAGACCAATCTTGATATTTAGATTTCAGTCCTTTAGTGTCACCAACTGTTTTCATAGAATGCCGATGTGAAGAAATAGCAGTCTGGTTGCGTTAAAAATGGTTTTTGCTATGTTTTCACATTGCATATCTTGTTATTCCATTCACAGCTTCATTCCGACGATGCAGTTGGATTCCTATAGCGCCACCTACATTGGCTTCACACAATCAAAGAAAAGACTGGAACTGATGAAAGATCAAAAACTAATAAGATTTCTTCACAAAGTTAAAGGAAAATTATGTTCTACTACAGTTTTAATAAAACAATTTGTTCTTTAACCAACTGGTGTGCTATTTCTTCACATCGGATACCTTGTTATTCCATTCACCCCGCCACCCCCTCAGTGAAACAGGACTTCGGCTTTGTGCCATCTATACTTGCTCCACACAGTCAAAAGAAAGACTGGAAGTGATGATACTCAAAAAGTGGTAAAACTCCTTCAAACAACGAAAGTAAAATTGTGTTCTACTGCACTGAAGCGCCAAAGAAACTGGTACAGGCAGAGAAGGGGCGAATTATAATTTTCATTATTATTATTATCCTTATCGTCTTCTTGCCCCTGTCCACCTTCCCTTCCCTCTACATATCCTATCTGTAACCTGCCCTTCACTGCCTCTTCGCACGTTATCATAAAATAAAAGTGAAATCAACGTGTAAGCATTTTGTTACCTACTTTGGATCTAGAAAGAAAACGTAGTTGTAAATATGTTCTCTTACAGTCCATCGACGATGTTTGATCTCACTAAAAAGAAACGCATTTGGTGACAAAAATACAAACATTTTCTAGTTGCACATACGAATTTAGAAAAAGTTTCAGCATTTGTGAAGCAACTATGGTCTCCAAAGCCACGTGGGATTAGCCCAGCGGTCTGAGGCGCTTCAGTCATGGGCTGTGCGGCTGGTCCCGGCGGAGGTTCGAGTTCTCCCTCGGGCATGGGTGTGTGTGTTTGTCCTTAGGATAATTTAGGTTAAGTAGTGTGTAAGCTTAAGGACTGATGATCTTAGCAGTTAAGTCCCATAAGATTTCACACATTTATGATCTCCAAGGCCCACAAACGAAGTCATCATTTACCTCCTACAACTGATACTGCAAAAACAACGTTTTTCTTAATACGTTAAAGTAGCAACTATTAACTGTTTAATGGTAATGAACCGCAACTTCGAATTTTTCATTTGACCAAAAGAAGATACCTTGAACGGATCACAATAGAGAAGAGCAATCTGTAGAATTATGATTGTGAACAGAGATAATAGGAGCATAGTGCTTACCGCCAGGCATGCGATCTCAAACAGGCTTAGCAAAGCAAAGTGAGTCAACGTTTATGCTGGACATTTATGTGAAAAGTCGAACCTCTGCAGGCGCCACAGTGACGCCCAGCCTGTACTACGCAATACAAGTAGAGTGGAGGGAGGACTTACTCGGTCAGCTGCTCCGAGTGTCTAGGAGTTCCTAGGCCTCGGTAAACTGAACAAAAAGCGCCCCAGCAATAACGCGGCCAGGATTCCAAACGCCCGCCAGAATTCTCACCCCCCCCCCCCCTCAACCCCCGCGCCATGCCCACTGCCCAGTAGACTCCCCACCATTGCGCCTGCCGGAAAGGAATTTCCCAATAAAATCGCCGTGAGAAAGCCGCCCTTCCACCCTTTGTGGGGCAGGCTCGGCTCGGGCACTTGGCGCTAAATGCAGCCTGGCGTGCCCTTTGGTTTCCGCGCCCTGCATGACGCTAGCTGGCCCTTTACTGTGTCATTCACTGCCCTTTATGTCCCTCAGTGAACAGCGCCACGGCTGCCCTGTTCTGCCATAAGCACTGCAGGCCCTTTTGCTGCAATGTCAGAAAAGATGCCATCAGTTATTGGTTTGGAGTGACGCTGAGCATTGACGTATAGTTCAAAAGGGAAAGGTGGTTATCATGAAATTCTGGTATTAATTTCTCCTCGGTATGACTCACGAGATTTACTTGTCATGAACTCGAAGAACTCATTCCACAGCATAGAACAGGTGGCAGAAACGTACTTTTTTTTCCAACTTTGTCACCTGTTCAACTTATTTGACACTGCGTCTCCTTCTACCTTGTGGCAGTGACTACTGATATCCGCGGTATACAATGTACTCAACTTCTTCGTAGATGTCCCTTCCCCCCTCCCCGTTTTAATACTTCTAGCCGGCCGCAGTGGCCGAGCGGTTCTAGGCGCTTCAGTCCGGAACCGCGCTGCTGCTGCGGTCGCAGGTTCGAATCCTGCCTCGGGCATAGATGTGTGTGATGTCCTTAGGTTAGTTAGGTTTAAGTAGTTCTAAGTTCTAGGGGACTGATGACCTCAGATGTTAAGTCCCATAGTGCTGAGAGCCATTTGAACCATTTGAAATACTTCTTCCGGTTCAAAGATAACTGTCTAGAGACACATGGTCGTACGTAATTTTCACAAACTCAGAGAAATTCCTCGAAACCAGCAGGAATCTTGGAGTTTCGCTGGTAGCGATGGAGCAGTTGAGAGCTCAAACCCCAGACAAACATGTCGAGAATTATGTCGTGCGTGATCTATGTCAATTACGCCAGGCGAATGCAGAGTGGTGCTTTCGAAAAGATCGAGGGCGATTTCCTTACCAACCCCTCTCCAGTTCGACATCGTGGTCAACTCTTCCTTAACTTCTGCTCTTCCTTTCATCCTTCCCTCCTTCCTTCCAGGAGTAACTTTGTACCACTTTCACCTGAGAGGACCACTGAATCTGATACGATAAGTTGATCCCTGACTTAAGTTTGCAGAAGAATGTAATTTCCCTTCAAAACAGCTCAAGTGCAAAGCCATCGTTACACATATTCTAGAATATTATGACACCTTCGTCCCTACATTTTATTTCCTCCCATATGGACAATATGCATATTGATAATGACGTTGGATGGAACAGGAGGGAATGAAGGATCATTCCAATATGCTATAGCCGCTCTGTCACTCAAGCTACTTCACCATTTGCAGAGCATAAGTACGACCATTGTTATCGATAATACAATTTCCTGAGTTGTTAGTCTCCGTCACGCTTCTCTCGCAAATTCATCACTGCTAGACGTGAAAAGTGTCCATTATAATCGGCTAACTTCCTTGTATTCCGTTTTTAGGTAGCTTTGTCTCGCGAGCAATCGTTGTTGTTGTTGTTGTTGTTGTTGTTGTGGTCTTCAGTGCTGAGACTGGTTTGATGCAGCTCTCCATGCTACTCTATCCTGTGCAAGCTTCTTCATCTCCCTACGTACTGCAACCTACTGTAACACCCCACCCATCACTTAGCTGATTTTGGCGTGTGTTCACCCCAACTAATTGACTAACAGGTCAACAGAGAGTGCAAAACTGCCGCCATATTGGAAACTCAAAAAAAGTAATATGGCCCTGTGACTCCTGATTCAACTGCAGTGGTAGTGTTGACATTAATTTATTCAGAATTGATCCCTTATAATTAAAAAGGGGAGCGCATTGATGTTATATTCAGCTATTGAACACCAGATGCAAATGTTGAACCTAAAATTAGATAAGACAGTGACATGGGATTTCAACTACTTGATTGAAAACAGATGCAGTCGATTAGCACAAATTTATTTTAACTCCCGACCTTCAATCATCACATTACAAGACTCTCCTATCAGGCAGTGGTAATAAATTGCGTTTGCGTGGAGTAAAGCGTGATAACACAAAAGGAATTCCTATCGCTGACCCAGGCATAATGCGAATTGCGAGAAGAATTCTACAACACACGGCCCATGAAACCCTTGTGGAATCTTTGCCGACGTGATCCAACAAATTAATCAGTGGCCGGAGCGGGCGCAATATCACCGAATACAGCGGGGCGGAGCGGCGTCGTTGTGTGGACGTCTGCCGAAATCGTGGTGCTGCAAGGCTGCGCTCGTCTATTCACTCCTAGCTATCTTGCTCAGTACATAGCTGAACCAAAACTTCCTATCTCCAAGCTCAATCGTTCCCTTTGATAGGTCCTAAACTGCAGAGATGCTCACTCTTTCTCAGGCAAGCTGAGTCAAGAACGCCACGTCCACACTCTAGGCAAGCCGGGAATGGAAGACCTCTACGGAGACTTCTTACAGTCTGCTCTTTGCCTCAGTTTCCCCTCCAGCAAAATAACTTACGCCAATTGCAGCGCAAGTCGCGTTAATTATGCATCGTTTCCCAGTGCTGACCAATGCCTGCTCTGGGAAGTGAACAAATTCCCACAAAATTTCCCTTCCTCTCAACTTCTGCTATTTCACTCCTCCCAGGCCACCCATCAAGTTTAGCGTCTGCACAAACACCAATTTTTCCGGAATTCTGACTCCCAGGAGAGTACTTCAAATTCCTAGGTCCTACGTTCTCATCGGAGGCTGGCGTATTTCATGCTGTCACTGTTCACCTGATTTACTTCAGGCTCTACACACCGTGAATTCACCGTGAAGTTGCTATAGTTATGAACATGCAGATTTTGACATCTGTTGACCACTCCACCGTAGCTTTGCGCAGCTTTATCGCAGGTTTCACAGAAAACGGGACGATGAACATTTATCAACAGGCATACAAGTTCTCCGTCTGTTTCCCGGTACACCAGCATGGAGTCAGGGTCAACCACCCACTCACTGTCACTCATCTTAAGGCAGCTGGAGGCCGCGCCACTTTACCGCTTTCTCAGAGCTTGAGCCGCCCTAAGCTGCCTATTGTCGCTTCCCTTCGCCATTCCCCAGCCGGCCACAGTCGACTCTAAATGCTTCCCTGGGGTAAACCAGCATCCAGTAAATCGACTCGTTTCCACAAAGTTTTCATGTCGTGTGAATTACTTTAAAACCATCACCCGACATTAATTATTCCAATACGTACATACTATACCCTCTACAAGATGCATTGTGCCTTGTCAGTAATTTTTTGTTCAGCCCTACTGTTCGCTCAACGTGAGTTAGGTGATCTTTAATGACTTCATGTAAGGGGCATAGTTCTTGCCATCTTACACTACATTCTTCTGAATCTGCCTAGTGTATTCATCTCTTAGTGTCCCTCTACGATTTTACCCTCCATGCTGCCCTCCAATACTACATTGATAATCCCTTGATGCCTTGGAACATGTCCTGCAAACGGATCCCTTCTTCTTGTCAAGTTGTGCCACTAATTTCTCTTCACCTAATTATATTCAGTACCTCCTTATTAGTTATGTGATCTACCCATCTAATCTTCAGCATTCTTCTGTAGCACCACATTTCGAAAGATTCTATTCTCTTCTTATCCAAACTACACTCCTGGAAATGGAAAAAAGAACACATTGACACCGGTGTGTCAGACCCACCATACTTGCTCCGGACACTGCGAGAGGGCTGTACAAGCAATGATCACACGCACGGCACAGCGGACACACCAGGAACCGCGGTGTTGGCCGTCGAATGGCGCTAGCTGCGCAGCATTTGTGCACCGCCGCCGTCAGTGTCAGCCAGTTTGCCGTGGCATACGGAGCTCCATCGCAGTCTTTAACACTGGTAGCATGCCGCGACAGCGTGGACGTGAACCGTATGTGCAGTTGACGGACTTTGAGCGAGGGCGTATAGTGGGCATGCGGGAGGCCGGGTGGACGTACCGCCGAATTGCTCAACACGTGGGGCGTGAGGTCTCCACAGTACATCGATGTTGTCGCCAGTGGTCGGCGGAAGGTGCACGTGCCCGTCGACCTGGGACCGGACCGCAGCGACGCACGGATGCACGCCAAGACCGTAGGATCCTACGCAGTGCCGTAGGGGACCGCACCGCCACTTCCCAGCAAATTAGGGTCACTGTTGCTCCTGGGGTATCGGCGAGGACCATTCGCAACCGTCTCCATGAAGCTAGGCTACGGTCCCGCACACCGTTAGGCCGTCTTCCGCTCACGCCCCAACATCGTGCAGCCCGCCTCCAGTGGTGTCGCGACAAGCGTGAATGGAGGGACGAATGGAGACGTGTCGTCTTCAGCAATGAGAGTCGCTTCTGCATTGGTGCCAATGATGGTCGTATGCGTGTTTGGCGCCGTGCAGGTGAGCGCCACAATCAGGACTGCATACGACCGAGGCACACAGGGCCAACACCCGGCATCATGGTGTGAGGAGCGATCTCCTACACTGGCCGTACACCACTGGTGATCGTCGAGGGGACACTGAATAGTGCACGGTACATCCAAAACGTCATCGAACCCATCGTTCTACCATTCCTAGACCGGCAAGGGAACTTGCTGTTCCAACAGGACAATGCACGTCCGCATGTATCCCGTGCCACCCAACGTGCTCTAGAAGGTGTAAGTCAACTACCCTGGCCAGCAAGATCTCCGGATCTGTCCCCCATTGAGCGTGTTTGGGACTGGATGAAGCGTCGTCTCACGCGGTCTGCACGTCCAGCACGAACGCTGGTCCAACTGAGGCGCCAGGTGGAAATGGCATGGCAAGCCGTTCCACAGGACTACATCCAGCATCTCTACGATCGTCTCCATGGGAGAATAGCAGCCTGCATTGCTGCGAAAGGTGGATATACACTGTACTAGTGCCGACATTGTGCATGCTCTGTTGCCTCTGTCTATGTGCCTGTGGTTCTGTCAGTGTGATCATGTGATGTATCTGACCCCAGGAATGTGTCAATAAAGTTTCCCCTTCCTGGGACAATGAATTCACGGTGTTCTTATTTCAATTTCCAGGAGTGTATTTATCGTCCACGTTTCGCTTCCATGCATGGCCACACTCCATACAAATACTTTCAGAAACGACTTCGTAACACTTAAATCTAAACTCGATGTTAACAAATTTCTCTTCTTCAGAAACGCTTTCCTTGCCATTGCCAGTCTACATTTTAGATCCTCTCTACTTCGACAAATCAGTTATTTTGCTCCTCAAATAGCAAAACTCATCTACTACTTTAAGTGTCTCATTTCCTAATCTAATTCCTTCAGCATCACCCTACTTAATTCTACTACATTCCAATGTACTTGTTTTGATTTTGTTGATGTTCATCTTATATCCTCGTTTCAAGACACTGTCCATTCCGTTCAACTGCTCTTCCAGGTCGTCTCTGATAGAATTACAATGTCAGTGGCGAACCTCCAAGATTTTTTTTTTCTCCATGAATTTTAATACCTACTCCAAATTTTTCTTTTGTTTCCTCAGGGTCACAATTATTGATCTATATGAAAAAGAATCGTCAACAACTCTGAACGGTTTGCGTTAGGACGTTGAAACTGCACGGCTGGCCGCGGGGCATGATGGGAATTAGCATGCATATACGCTCGCGGCTTGCTGTTGTCGGCCATTTGCACGTGAAAATGTCATGGCGCAGCAAGCCTGGGACTACAGTGCTTGTGGAGGCCTGCTAGTCAAGCAATAACAGTCCAACTGCGGCTCAAAGGAAGTCTGCGACCGAGTTCAATCTGAAGACAGCCGGTAAAAGTGTGCTAACAATCAAGAATTTGATTCGCAAGTTTAAGAGAGCGGGCAGTGTGCGTGATGACAATGTTGGCAATGTGGGTCGTGCGGAAAGGGTGAAAACGCCTGAAAATATCGAGAAGATACGCGCTGTGCTTCAAACCAGCCCCGGGAAATCGATCAGACGAGCTGAACAACAAGTAGAAATCGATTGGGAGATCCTGCTGTAAAATGTTGCTGAAGAGCTGTACCTCTTCCCATACAAAATTGAAACCCATCACCATTAAGCCACAGGGCCATGGAACAGGGGTTGTGTTTCGTCAACACTATTATCCACAGAATTGACGAACAGGACTTTGATGCGAATACGGTTTGGTTTAGCGTCGAAGTCCACTTTCATTTGAATGGGTTTGTCAATAAGCAAAATTGGCGGTTTGAGGGACTGAGAATCTGCTTTTCGCGATCGAGAAGTCTCTTCATCGTCAACGGGCGACTGTGTGGTATGCAATGTCCAGTCACGGAATAATTGGTGCGATATTCCGTGAAGGCATCGGCTCTACAGAACAGTACATGAAGGTTTTGGAAGATGATTTCATACCCATTATCCAAAGTGACGCTGATTTCGACAAGTTGTGGTTCATGCAAGACAGAGCTCGAACCCATCGCAGCAGGAGAGTGTTTAATGTCCTGGAGGACCACTTTGGGGACCGCACTCTGGCTCTGGGGTACCCAGAGGCCACGGCCGCCATATTCTCCGGACCTGAACACATGCGACAGCTTTTTGTGGGGCTATATTAGAGATAAGGTGTACAGCATTTTCCCGAAAACCGTTGGTGATCTGAAAACAGCCATTCAAGAGGTCATCGGCAACATCGATGTTTCGACACTACAAAGGGTTATGCAGAATTTCGCTATTCGTCTGCACCACATCACTGCCAACGATGGCAGGCATGTCGAACATGTCGTAACCTAAATCCGAATATCTGTAGTGACGTTTATATGTTGAATAAAGCGTTTTTTCGTGTAGTTCAATAATTGTGACTCTGTATCACGTGAGCTATCACGGAAAACACGTACAGCTCCTTGCAGGACGGCCAGCTAGCAGGCGACAGAGTCTGCAAGGGAGCCGCGTCTGAGCTGGCAGGTAAGCTTGCAGCAAATCTTACTCCGTGTGAGATGGGCTTAATGTGGTGTCACCGCCAGACACCACACTTGCTAGGTGGTAGCTTAAATCGGCCGCGGTCCATTTAGTACATGTCGGACCCGCGTGTCGCCACT
Organism: Schistocerca americana; assembly: GCF_021461395.2. NCBI lineage: Eukaryota > Metazoa > Arthropoda > Insecta > Orthoptera > Acrididae > Schistocerca > Schistocerca americana. Next base: position 107,365,130 of record NC_060122.1, on the reverse strand, counting down.
GTGTGATCGCAGACCGAGCGCCACCACAAGGCAGATCTCGAGATACGGAAGAGCACTCGCCCCAGTTGTACGACGACTTTGCTAGCGACTACACTGACGAAGCCTTTCTCTCATTTGCCGAGAGATAGTTAGAATAGCCTTCAGCTAAGTCCATGGCTACGACCTAGCAAGGCGCCATTAGCCTTACATACTTCGATAGTATCGTATGAAATGTCTCAACAAGAAGAACGATGTATACAACAAGGATAAATAAAAGTTAAGTGTTCGAGGAGCTGCATACTTTTCTTATTAGCAATTCACTACTTATCCTGTTCCAGAATTCATGCCCGTCTGCGTTAGATAGTGTGCATTTCGGCCTCCTCTATCTACAAGGTGTTGGCACATTTACCAACACATCACTTAAGAAATGTGTTTTTTAGGCTAGTTTTATTAGGGCCATCAAAAAAAGCTGTGTGATCGTGCATCGTCAACCAATGATATCCATTCTTCCCTGGACTGCCTGTCCCAAGTGTTGATCCACGCAACAGACATGCAGTCCTCTTTGTACATTTGTGCCGATTCCCCGCACTCCTTCCGCTGTCGGGAAACACACACGACCCCACCCGCAAGAGGTTCGAGTCCTCCGTCGGCCATGAGTGTGTTTGTTGTTCTTAGCATAAGTTAGGTTAAGTTAGTTTAAGTAGTGTGTAAGTCTAGGGACCGATGACCTCAGCAGTTTGATACTTAGGAATTAACACACTTTTGAACATTTTCGAAACGCACTATAAGGCTTTGATCTTGTTTCGAAGTCTCATTTTCTCAGTTGTCAGCGCTACTGAGTGCAATGGACTGTCGACGCGTGCGTTCCCTCTCTGTCGTCACTTAGGTGTGTAACCATGTCCCTCTAGAGGGGAATTTGGACCCTCTGTTGTCTTATCGGTACAGCTTCTTCCGTAGGCAGTGGAGTGATATTCCTTCAGCGGTTTTCATTTCACAGCCTCCGGCTCGCTTCTTTCTGAATGACCCTAATTAAACTAGCCTCGAAAATATGTCGTGCACCCTAAGATAGGCAAACATAGTTGCATCCTCCACACACCAGTATGAATGAGCATAATATGTAGTGATGGGCTGCGGGGGATATGTAAAGGCTTCGGTGTATTCTACTTGCACATCCATCAACATCGTGAATAAAGAAATGTGTACGAATGCATGGTAATCAGTGCGAAACATCTGTATGATAGAATAGCCCCTGTCTCAGCATCTGTCCATTTCGCAATAATGTTTACTGTTTTCCTAATTTGATCAATACTGCCTTCTGTGAGTACGTGGAAAATTATATTGACACACTATATAAACACTGCGTGGCAAAAAAGTGAAGGACCCAAAGGTAGAGAAGGAAACAAAATGGAACTTAACGGGTTGAAGAAGTACGTGATTACAAAATTAAGAACAACTTACTAAGAATTAGGCAGAATGTGCCTCATCTTCTAGTATGACTTTCCATCCTCTCTGGCTTGGATACATCCACTGATTCGGTTGGGAAGGGTCTCATAAAGCCATTGTATCCTCTCCCGAGGAAGGTGGTCCACAAATGTTGCAACAGGTGCTCCATGTTCTGGATAATGGTATTGTGACAGAGATAGAGACCTAACTTATGCCTGATACATTCTATCGGGGGCAGATGTGGGTCTCTTGCTGACCATGAGAGCATCTCAGTGTCAAGCAGACATTTCATAGAGACCCATGATATGTGCGCACGATCATTGTCCTCTTGAAAAATGGCATCAAAGTACTGACACATGTGAGGAGTCACTGCAGCATGTCAGCGACGTACCTCTGAGCCTTCAGAGTTCCCTCACTCACATTAACTCACATTTACTCATAGCTCATGGTTTCCCATGCCATGACACTGGAGTAACACCGTCGTGCCTCTCCAAAACACTGGAAGAATGGAATATCCCCCAGGTTGCCACAATACAATCTGACGATGGTCATTCCACGTTGTGCAAAACCTAGACCATTGCTGAACATAGTTCGATGTTGTTCATCAGGAGTGCATGCTTCCCAGTCATGGCACCACCCCAGACATGAGCATTAGCGTTGTGGTGTTAATGGCAGTCTAGGAATTAGGCGGTATTGTCCTAGTCCGGCTGTTGCTAGCCTCCGGCCAATGACGTGGGATGGCACAGACTGTAGCAAAACGTCCTTTACTTGTTCTCGGATGGCAGGTGCCGAGGTGAAGAGGCTACAATGTTGTTGCGCAGAGTATTACCCATGTATGATATGTGGACAACGCGCAGGTGGCTAAATTTCGTCCAAAGTGCTGGGCGAGTTCATTTGTTTATTCATAACGGGAGGCCGACGGTGTCTGAAACCTGTCGGACAGACGGCGATGACTGACTCGAGGCACATCCCCTACAATCTCTTTCAAACTATAAATTGCTTTACTTATAGCTTTATGTGTCAGGTTCATGATGGCATGTCCATCATTTCGTTAATGCTCATAGTTATTGTGATATTTACTTGGAAGTAAGGCACTGCGCGAAAGCAGAAACAGCTTGCGTTTGGTGCATATTACATAATGCGATGCAGCATATGAAATTTGGTTAACACTGAATTTTTCTTTAGACTGGGCTGGAGGTCTTTGTCACCAATCTTGAGAAAACTGATCTGACATAGCACACCCATTCGTGACCATGCTGCGCCAGCGATAAAGCCAGATTGAAATATCCGGAATATTCCTCGTATTTCATAAACGGTTTGAGATTTCGAAATGAGATTTTGGCAAATAATAGGACACAAAGAGGAGAGTACTTTGCGATATTGTTAGTATGTAAAATTTCACTATATGTCGTTTTATTTTTCTACTAGTTCAGAAATTTTTAAGAGTCATGAGCTAGTGAAAACGGAATTTTCTATTGTGGAAACATTAAATTTCTTTTCTTATGTTACTGTAAACCGACACACTGAAACATAGCAAAGGATGCTTTTTCTACACCTCAGTTCATTTGATATATGAAGAATTACTGCAAATAGCGTACCATCTTTCCATTCCCATCCACGTACAGACTTTCGACGAAAGAATGCAATTTTTAAGGGCCATCGATAGCCGGTGAACAAAACACACACCCATGCCCGAGGGAGGACTCGAACCTCCGACGGGGGTGAGCAAAGAGAACAGGTGGAATGTATAATATCGATAAAAAGTGGGAAATCGGATGCGGTACGTAGTACTACGATATCTCCATGGAGGCAAATTAGTCTACAGATGCCAGGCAAAGAAACCTCGCTTCGGATTTTAGGCGGTTGATAAAAAAAAAAAAAAAAAAAAAAAAAAAAAAAAAAAAAAAAAAAAAAACAACGGCAGCTACTCGTGGTCGGCTGGTGACTGGAGAAGGGCTCCGCTTTGGAGACCGATCCAAGCGTTAGCGCATATATATATATTGTAACTAACCTGGCTCTAGGGGTTATTACGTTATTATTGGGTCGGCACCGACTCCGCGTAACTCACTTGGTTACTTCTTACTATTAAACTAAAGCATAGGCAAATAGTCCCTGCTGACAGTCGTCGTGCGGCAGCTGTGAATAAATCGTGTAAGACAGCCGTGTACTTGTTCCGTTCTGTGTAAGTGGCATGAAGCGCCTTTGAGTCAACAAAACGTAGTGCTCGGAAGTGTGTCCGAATATTTAAATTTACCAGATGCAAATAGAAATGATTATTGATTGTGAAATTAACGTGAGAAGATTAGGGTCGCCACCGACTCTAACCATACAACTACTCAAAGGTTTGGCCGAGTCGGAAAATAAATTAATTTGATCACAGACCAAAAACTCTTAAAAGTGCATACGTTGTGATATCGCTCATAGCGGATGCAATGTAATTAATAGTACTGCCCGTGCACTGTTCGCGAGAATCGAACATTTAAAATAAAATAGAAAGTGCGTGATCACTGTGCACAAGATCAGCTCCCAGCAACACACCTGAAAATAAGACTTAATCTAAAGCATTTGTATTAAAATAAAAGGGGAAACTAATCACTGGACCTGTGTGTAAGGAAACGCGTTGGATGTGCTGATAGGAAAGCTACGAGGTGAGTGGCTTAGGTGCAAAAACGTAACCTCGGAATACAAGAGAAAATTGTGGATTAAATCATTTATCACTAAGACATGGATGTGAGGCATGTACACAATTGCTGATAACATTAATTCCTAAGACATTAAACAACAGCATCGATACATTCACCGTTATAATCTACACCTAAAATCATTGGTGTGAATCATTCATACAACTGCGGTTGCCTGATAACTGATTGCAATAGCTTGTGAAACAGTAAACATTTCGCAGTACACCCGCTTGCCCACGTGGTTTGTGGACACGCAATTTCTAGGTATCGTCGCCAGGTTGCAACAATATCACATCACGGAATCATGAACAGTTAACTTTCTTTAAAACACACATGAGATCGGACAGTTAGCGATGATAGTAGCCGAACAAACTCTAATGTTCAACCACGTGGTGGGCCCCCCACGGACGAAAGATACATAAAGCAAGGAAAATTTACGAGAAGGCAAAGCTATTAATATTTAGAAAAATAAAAGCGTATACAGGCACAACTGAAGGCAAAGAGATATTCATACAGAAGCGAGGGCTCACTTCTTATAGATGCGACACCTTTGTGTGACGCTCTTCCGGCTGATCCTAGTCTGCTATAGAAATTTACTAAAAGAAAAATCTGCCAAATTTTTGCATTCCTAGCAGCGACAAGGTAAAGCAATGTTTCAGAGTTGAAAAGCGAGACCAAGAGCTAACAACTCTCCTCTCGCCAAGTAACAACGCCCCACACGATCAGTCTATAACTCACCCTTCTTCGACCGGAGCACAGCTGTGGACGCGGCAGACTGACCCGCAGCGCAATCCTCTTTGCCTACTTGACCACTGTGAGAGTTGGCTACTCTGTACAACTACTGCTGAATCTGTATGACTATCTCAGACTTTCTGCAGCAGACTACGCCACCGAATAGCAACGTGACACACAACCACATTCATTCAATTAGTTATAAAAAAAAGAGAAAGAAGGGAAAGAAAGAGAAATGCTAGTGAAAGTGGGCTACGGGACTAACGAAAGGTGGCAACAGGACCATTTCAGTATACGTTTGTCAATGAAATTGCTCTGCAGCGAGGGTGGCAAAATACGTGACCAACGCCTGCGACGGCCAAGGAAGCAACTGACCTAGTCTCTTCCACCCCAGAACTCCTACTTGTCATGAACGGAATTACACTGAAACGCCAAAGAAACTGGTATTGGCATACGTATTCAAATACGTAAACAGGCAGAATACGGCGTTGCGGTCGGCAACGCCTATATAAAACAAGTGTCTGGAACAGTGGTTAGATCGGTTACTGCTGCTCCAATGACTGGTTATCAAGATTTAAGGGTGTTTGAACGTGGTTTTATAGTCGGCGCACGAGAGGTGGGACACAGCATCTCCGAGGTAGCAATGAAGTGAGGATTTTCCCGTACAACCATTTCACGGCTATATCCTGAATACCAGGAATCCGGTAAAACATCAAATCTCCGACATCGCTGAGGCCGGAAAAACATCCTCCAAGAACGGGACCAATGACGACTGAACAAAATAGCTCAACGTGACAGAAGTGCAATTCTTCTGCAAATTGCTGCAGATTTCAATGCTGGGCCATCATCAAGTGTCAGTGTGCGAACTGTTCAACGGAACATCATCGATATGGGCTTTGGGAGCCGAAGGCCCACTCGTATACCCTTGATGAGAGCACGACACAAAGCTTTACGCCTCGTCTGGGCCCGTCAAATGCGACGTTGAATTGTTTGTGAGTGGAAACATGTTGCTTGGTCGGACGAGTCTCGCTTCAGATTCTATATAGCGGATGGACGTGTACGGGTACGGAGAGAACCTCATGAATTCATAGACTCTGCGTGTAAGCAGGAACTGCATAAGCTGATGGAAGCTCTGTATTGGTGTGGGGCGTGTACAGTTGGAGTGATATGGGACCACTGGTACGTCTCTGATAGGTGACACTTATGTAATCAGCCTGTGTGATCACCTGCATCCAGTCATGTCCATTGCGCATTCCAAAGGACTAGGGCAATTCCAGCAGGATAATGTGATACCCCACAAGCCCAGAATTACTAGAGGGTGTCTCCAGGAACATACATTCTTTCGCTCGCAACCAAACTCCCCAGACCTGAACATTATTTAGCATATCTGGGATGACTTGCAACGTACTGTTCAGAAGAGATCTGCACCCCGACGTACTCTTACAGATTTATAGACAGCCCTGCGGGATTCATGTTGTCATTTCCCTCCAGCACTACTTCAGTCATTAATATAGTCCATGACACGTCGTGCTGCGCTAATTCTGAGTGCTCGCGGGGACACTACATGATATTAGGCAGGTGTACCAATTTCTTTGACTCTTCAATGTACGATACGCATACATCGTACTGCCGATCGTTTACATGCCGGTACATAGCATCCGATTACCTACTTTCCATGACGGTGTAATACCGTAGCAAAATGACAATGTGGGTGTATGGAAACTGAGATTTTAGAAATGCGTGATAGGCTGGTTTGTGATCCATGATGTTCTTCACCTATCTTTACCTTCCAAACTTCGAAGAAGTCCTCCTGCGAAACTGCAAGCCTAGCACTCCTGGAAGAAAAGATACAGCGCTTAGTAACAGCCTGGGGGATGTGTCAAGAATGTAATTTTCACTCTGCAGCGGAGTGTGCGCTGATGTGAACCTTGGTTCAAATGGCTCTGAGGTCATCAGTCCCCTAGAATTTAAAACTACTTAAACCTAACTAACCTAAGGAGATCACACACATCCATGACCGATTCAGGATTCGAACCTGCGACTGTAGTGGTCGCACGGTTCCACACTGCAGCGTCTAGAACCGCTCGGCCACTCCGGCAGATTAAATCTCTGTGCATCATCGGAACTCAAGCCCGTGTCTTTTACCTTTTGCTACCCGAGCACGACTCGCCTCCCGTCCTCACACCGTTACTTCTACCTTCCAACACTATACATTTACTGTGGTTCAGGATCACTACGAGTCAGTACTACAGCGCTACCGTAAGACACATTGTGTGATGGTGCAAATAAGCGTTAGCTTGCCATAAATGATGCATGCTTCCTACGTCAGAGTGGGAGAAGATTAGCGACGCGCAAAACGGCGCACTAACCAGGTTAGCAGCAGCGTAAAAAAGGAGACCAGATCTCGCGAGGTTCAACGGTAATCGAGTTTGCCCTCGGCATTAGCTGCTTAGCGGGCACGTGCCCTTCACTGCTCTGTTTTTATTTTCCCCCATTTTTCAGGACGAATAATAAACTCGCAGAGGTCGGCGGTGCGTTGCGAATGCTCGCGAGGTCGGCGCGGACGTAACCGAGTTAGCTGCGGGTCGGATATGAGTCCCCAATTAAAGCAGCGGCGGCGGTGGCGGCGGCCTTTGAAGTCGCAGCCGGTAATTCGATAAAAGGGCCGACTGGGCGGCGCGCCACGCCTGATTACGCCGCAGCGGGGCGCTTGCAAACGCGCCACACCTGCCCAATCGTATTTCCGGCGCCAGACGCGCGCGCGGCGTGGGCAGAGCCTGGGGTGGGGTGGCGTGGGGGTGTGCGACCGCGTGTGGACGGACGGCGGGCGGTGTGCAGCGCGAGCCCGCGGGGGTGGCGGGGGAGGGGCGCCGCGTGCAGCGGCCGCCGCTCGCCTGCTGGCAGCGGGCAAACAACAAATGAAAACACCAGGTTGTCCTGTCTGAGCGCGCGAAGTGCGTGAGGCGGAGGACACAGCCGCCCATAGTTAAACTACACGAGGCGAGAGTCGTACCGAGGCGATCTTGGACCCCGACAGAACTGCGAAAGCTGACCCCCCCCCCCTCATCTCCCACATCCCCTCCCCCGAAAAACTATCGTTCCGCAAATTTTTATGAAATTTTGCAATTTGTAAGGTAGGTTAAATAAAAATGAAGCGTTACTGAAAAAATTATTTAAATGAGCTACACTACTGGCCATTAAAATTGCTACACCAAGAAGGGTATTCATTGGACAAATATATTATACCAGAACTGACACGTGATTACATGAATGAGATTTTCACTCTGCAGCGGAGAGTGCGCTGATATGAAACTTCCTGGCAGATTAAAACTGTGTGCCTGACCAAGACTCGAACTCGGGACCTTTGCCTTTCGCGGGCAAAGGTCCCGAGTTCGAGTCTCGGTCGGGCACACAGTTTTAATCTACCATGAAGTTTCATATCAGCGCACACTACGCTGCAGAGTGAAAATCTCATTCTGGAAACATCCCCCAGGCTGTGGCTAAGCCATGTCTCCGCAATATCCTTTCTTTCAGGAGTGCTAATTCTGCAAGTTTCGCAGGAGAGCTTCTGTAAAGTTTGGAAGGTTGGAGACGAGGTACTGGCAGAAGTAAAGCTGTGAGTACCGGGCGTGAGTCGTGCTTCGGTAGCTCACATGGTAGAGCACTTGCCCGCGAAAGGCGAAGGTCCCGAGTTCGAGTCTCGGTCGGGCACACAGTTTTAATCTGCCACGAAGTTTCATGTGATTACATTTTCACGCAATTAGGGTGCATAGATCCTGAGAAATCAGTACCCAGAACAATCACCTATGGCCGTAATAACGGCCTTGATACGCCTGGGCATTGAGTCAAACAGAGCTTGGATGGCGTGTACAGGTACAGCTGCCTATGCAGCTTCAACACGATACCACAGTTCATCAATACTGGCGTATTGTGAAGAGCCTTGGCCACCATGGACCAGACGTTTTCAATTGGTGAGAGATCTGGAGAATGTGCTGGCCAGGGCAACAGTCGCACATTTTCTGTATCCAGAAAGGCCCGTACAGGACCTGCAACATGCAGTCGTGCATTATACTGCTGAAATGTAGGGTTTCGCAGGGATAGAATGATGGGTAGAGACACTTGTCGTAACACATTTGAAATTTAACGTCCACTGTTCAAAGTGCCGTCAATGCGAACAAGAGATGGCCGAGACGTGTAACCAATGGCACCTCATACCATCACGCCGCGTTATACGCCTGTATGGCGATGACGAATACACGCTTCGAATGTGCGTTCACCGCGTTGTCGTCAAACACGGATGCGACCATCAAGATGCTGTAAACGGAACCTGGATTCTTCCGAAAAAATTACGTTTCGCCATTTGTGCACCCAGGTTCGTCATTGAGTACACCGTCGCAGGCGCTCCTGTCTGTGATACAGCGTCAAGGGTAACCGCAGCCATGGTATCCGAGCTGATAGTCCATGCTGTGGCAAACGTCGTAGAACTGTTCGTGCAGATGGTTGTTGTCTTGGAAACGTCCCGATCTTTTGACTCAGGGATCGAGACGTGGCTGCACGACCCGTTACAGCCTTGCGGATAAGATGCCTGTCATCTCGACTGCTAGTGATACGAGATTGTTGGGATCCAACACGGCTTTCCGTATTACCCACCTCAACCCGCCGATTCCATATTCTGCTAGCAGTTATTGGATCTCGACCAACGGGAGCAGCAATGTCGCGATACGATAAACCACAATCGCGATATGCTACAATCCGACCTTTATCAAAGTCGGAAACGTGATGGTACGCATTTCTCCTCCTTACACAAGGCATCACAACAACGTTTCACCAGGCAATGCCGATCAGCTGCTGCTTGTGTATGAGAAATCGCTTGGAAACTTTCCTCATGTCAGCACGTTGTAGGTGTCACCACCGGCGCCAACCTTGTGTGAGTGCTCTGAAAAGCTAATCATTTGCATATGACAGCATCTTCTTCCTGTCGGTAAAATTTCGCGTTTGTAGCATGTCGTATTCGTGGTGTAGCAATTTTAATGGTCAGTAGTGTATATACAAGAGAAAAATATTACATACAACATATTAAATTTATCATTTAAGTAAAGTAATTGAAAATTGTAGATACTTTCTAAAAGATTGAAAGTAAAACAAATTGTGTGACTTATTGCTTGTGGTAGTTACTGTGCATTGATTTTATGGTAACGTACACTGCTCAGAAAAGTAGGTTCAAAAATGGTTCAAATGGCTCTGAGCACTATGGGACTTAACATCTATGGTCATCAGTCCCCTAGAACTTAGAACTACTTAAACCTAACTAACCCAAGGACGTCACACAACACCCAGTCAGAAAAGTTGGTGAATCTGACCATACGCGTCTGCCACTGTCCACTAAGCGATAATATAGGTCAGAGAATGTTACCAAATGAAATCTTTACCCTTCACAAATTAATTACATACACTCGGTTCCACAAGAAAGTGCATGCCGTTATCAGTATGAAATAGGAATGGAAATGAAGTCCCATGCTTCTTGACAGAGTGTAGGGCAACGATGCGGGAGACCCGCTCCACCGTACTAGGCAAGGCCCTAACTGAGGTGGTTTGCCGTTGCTTCCTCCGACCGTAATTGGGATGAATGATGATGATGATGAAGGGGACACAACAACACCCAGTTATCTTGGGGCAGGTGCAAATCCCTGACCCAGCCGGGAATCGAACCCGGGACCCCGAGCTCGGGAAGCGAGATCGCTACCGCGAGACCACGAGCGTCGGACTATATGAAATAAAGGACACTATTATAAATACATGTTTACAGGAAAATACATGTTTTTACTAATAGTTAATACAATCAAAATGGCTTGGTTCAAATGTCTCTGAGCACTATGCGACTTAACTTCTAAGGTCATCAGTCGCCTAGAACTTAGAACTGCTTAAACCTAACTAACCTAAGGACATCACGCACATCCATGCCCGAGGCAGGATTCTAACCTGCGACCGTAGCGGTCGCTCGGGTCCAGACTGTAGCGCCTAGAACCGCACGGCCATCCGGCCGGCAGTTAATACAATCGCGGGCATTGTCGATTATAGCTTTACGGCATGTTTTCCTCGAGATGTTCTGCATATTCTCTCGCTAGCGATCTCCATATCGTTCTGATTTTATGCAACAGCTGATTCAAAGTATATATTGGCTTATATGAAGTCTTCACGGATTGTCAGCCGAGTAGCGTCGTCGTTTCGTAGCAACGTTTCGATGGAATGCGTCTCCATCATCTCCATCTTCGCCTGAAGATGATGGAGACGCATTCCATCGAAACGTTGCTACGAGGCGACGACACGGCTGACAACCCGTGAAGACTTCATATATGAAATTCGCCGAGAAAGCGTCCACTCATGTATATATAAATTATATATATATATTGGCTTTAGTTTAAGGTTCATCTTAATATACGACCAAACATTTGCGATCGGATTTGCAGCTCGAGGCGGAACCCCAGTGTCTTGCTTCCACGCTGTACGGAGATGGCTGCGATGTTTCGGATCATTATCCTCTTGAAGCACCTAGTTTGGCATGTTCAAACCAAATAGCTTCCCAACTGACTTCAGAACGCTTTTCTGATGAATGTTGCACTGTTTTTCAGCTTTTAAATTGGCTGTAAAGAAGTGAAAATAACCAAAACCGTTTAGAGAAACGTTCCCAAACATTCACACACCTTTTACCTGCACAAACTCAACTCCTACACTATTTATCTGAACACTGTCCAAAAGCGCACTGAGTACAGATTCGAGACCACTACCGTAGATCTCACTACGGACGTTATATTTAAAATTATGGCGTCCACTTTTCTGTACAACTGAGTGTACATCATTACATCCTTCACCATTAAAAAAAAAAAAAAAATCTGAAATATCCAACAGCTGTAGAAATAAAGTGGAAACAATCGTTCATCCCGTCATACTGGGTGCATTTCATTGGACTTTTGAGAACTTCGATAACTGCCTTCCGTCAGCGTTTATCTCTGTCTGACACCAACGACGCAGGCTACGTATAACTCTACAGGCACCCTTTGCCATACATTCCCATTCCTCAACGAGAGCCCGTGAGAGTTCTTGGACAGTCTGTGATGGAACAGCAAGACCACGAACATGTCTGTCAAGCATGTCTCACATACTCAACGATGGGGTTTAGGTCGGGGCTCAGCACCAGCCATTCCATCGCTTCGCGAAACATCCCTGATGATGCCCGCCACATGGGTCACGGATTTAAAAGGAATCTAGGGCCGCCACAGTAGGCAGTAGCTGCTAGTCGAATAGGGCGTGTTCGGTGTATTGCCCGGCAGTGAGGCGACTGTGGATAACGACCACATCCGTGTAGCTGTCAAAACTGAGGCCATCCCAGAACATCACTGAACCTGTACACGGTTTTTGAAGCACCACTCACCACGGGGCTGCGCATACGATCAAGACCATGATCTTGCTCAGAGGGCATCTGTACTCGTCTGTGAATAATACGTTTTCTCCGTGACGCACCTGCCAGCTAGCATGGGAACGGCAGAACTGACGGCGAGGTGCAAGATTTTGTCATTCCAAGCGGGGTACTCGAACAGGACATCTCGAACGTAAGGCAATTTCTAGTATGCTATTCATTACAGTCTGATCGGACGCAGCGGCTCCAGTAGACCTTCTGAGATCGGTTTGCAGTGGTCTGGCGGAACTGTCGCACGTCACCACAAAACAGACATGGCCAGATATCTGTCTTCAGTTGGGGTAGCGTCGGCGACCTTGTCTAACTCGCCTTGTGTAATGACCAGTCTCTCTGTAGCGTGTGCGCTGCCTATGGATGACATATGGAACAAAAGTCCATCCTTCTTTGATCAAACAGACGCCTCTTGCAACATGCACTGCATCAGGATCTCGTCTTGCGTTTGTTTGCTTCTCAGGAAATGACAACTGCCACCTGTGTACTCACTAGAAAACAATGGGACACACGTACTGATTGCCTTCAGAGGGTCCGCCTGACATTGTAATGCACAACACGGCCAACAGATGGCGAATGACTTTAATTGTTGCCTTCACTGAAAGCAAAGATTTGAAGCCACGTAATAAGACCACAGGTACCGCCAGTATCAAAACAGATTAACATGCCGGACTTCGATACACGTTATCCCCTAATTCTTTTGAACAATGTACAAAATAAAGAACAGATTTCATTTGGTCCTAGTATATTATCAACAGTGTGTGTATATTAATTGGAAATAAAAGAAAAAGGGCTATCATCAAGTGTTGAGAACATATTCCTTTGAATAATTTATTTTAATTTCACTTTCCATTTCCTTGCTCTGAGGGCATTAAACTAGTTGATAATATCATTGAAGTCAAATTTAGCAAGTGAGTGTTATTCTGTCGACAAGACAGCTGAGTTTTTACAGACTGTTCCACATGTTCTTAACCGTAAGGTGTTTTTACATCAGCTTCACTTTACTGAAACTGCGTTGGAATTGACAGAAATATCTTCAAAGCTATTTCGATTCTTGGATAAGCATATCGTAACCAATACACAGAAAAAAATTGAAAATATCGAAATGGGAATCTGTGTACTTGCTCTTTAGACTGGAAGTGCAAAGACATTGTACACATAGAAACTTAGAAAGCTATTATAAATTAGGAAACTTTAGATCCACATCATGAAACTTCATAATGTGGATCAAAAATTTCGCAATTGCTATGTCTAAGTTCTTAGGCAATAATTTACATGTTTCTGTATGAGCAACATCTTTGCACCTCTATGTCTAGGTTCTTTGACCATAACCTACATGTTTGAATGTAAACACAGTGTATACCACGAGTTCACGACCCAGTAGTGAAATATGCATCTAAATTAATAAACAAAAACTGAAACGTGGACGTGAAAATGGTTACAAATGTGCAACTGAGTGATAAAACTGTCACCACAGCATAATTAAAATAAAGATACTTTATCTTTATGTAAGTACAGATATATTTTCGACAAATGCTGCCTTGCTACTTACAATTGTTCCGCCAATCAGCAACAAATAATTTTCTATGTATTCAGGTAATGACATCCAGCAACATAAACATGTACATGAATGTATAAACACCCGAGGATGGGCACAAGCCCGAAACCTATCGCGTGACGAATAAATAACCTTTTATTGCGACTGGTAGCGGAAATTTTTCAAGGTTCATGAATTCAACCTTTTTACTTCATCTTTTGATTAGTTAACAACGTGATAAGTGTTAACATGTCAACAACGTCCTAACAGGGCGGAGACACGATCGTTAAAAAAATACCAACGGTTGACGTCACAAACGACACAAATACAGTACAAGAATAAAATCCCTTAGATTAAGGGTAGCTCCAATGCAAGCAGGGGTTTCTGTACTGGCAATGTTCTTGTTTCAGCACCTTTCAAATGTACTGAAAAGTTTAAATTCCATGCTCACAACAAACATGTGCTATGGGCCACACAGGGTCTTACTTAGACGCAGACAAACAATCTTTTACCTAACTACTTACACTAAGCACTTCCTCAAGAAGATCGCCGGCCGAGGTGGACGAGCGGTTCTAAGCGCTACAGCCTGGAACCGCGCGACAGCTACGGTCGCAGGTTCGAATCCTGTGGTGTCACCGCCAGACACCACACTTGCTAGGTGGTAGCCTTTAAATCGGCCGCGGTCCGTTAGTATACGTCGGACCCGCGTGTCGCCACTATCAGTGATTGCAGACCGAACGCCGCCACATGGCAGGTCTAGAGACTTCCTAGCACTCGCCCCAGTTGTACAGCCGACTTTGCTAGCGATGGTTCACTGACAAATTACGCTCTCATTTGCCGAGACGATAGTTAGCATAGCCTTCAGCTACGTCATTTGCTACGACCTAGCAAGGCGCCATTACCAGTTAATATTGATGCTGTAAAACATGTACCGTCAAGAGCGATGTTCACCATTTATGGATTAAAGTTATTCCACAGCTACGTTCTTTTTTGCTAGTCTCATTTCCTTGACCTGTTCCAGACCTCACGCCAGCCTGCGTGAGCTAAAACGCGTGCCTTTCGGCTTCCTCTCATAGTGGGTTGGCTCTCTTGCCAATCCACAACAAATCCTGCTTCGGGCATGGATGTGTGCGATGTCCTTAGGTTAGTTAGGTTTAAGTAGTTGTAAGTTCTAGGGGACTGATGACCTCAGAAGTTAAGTCCCATAGTGCTCAGAGCCATTTGAACCCCCAAGAAGATCATAATAAAACAACACAGCAAAAACGAAATAGTTAACAAGCAGTCTGCAGTGTGACTTTTAAATGTGAATGGAAACGTCACTTAGAGAAATGACAGATAATTTGTAAACGTAAGGTCTTCATTCATTTTCTATTCGGCCAGCATTATTATCGACAAAATGATTTGTCCACAGGACGGCCTGCGAAAGCTACATGTGATTGTAGCAAGCAAGCACGCCCGGGTGCTGGAACAGGCAGACAAACCAGAGACTTCAGGGGATCGTGTCGCCGATACATGGGCGGGTACGCATAAGGAAAGCGTGCCGCATTTACTGTACGTTAATCACCTAGCAGCTATGCCACTCAACAGCAGAGGAAGTGCGGTCTTTCTAAAAGAATTCTACTGAGGGACCATCTCGTATACACGTGTACCCACGTGTACCCAGCTCAAAAAGCAGCTTGCCACTTGGAGCATTTCTGGAAGGCCGATAGAAAGAATACGGTGTAGCACGCCACACTTGGAAAGCTGTCGACAGTCTCATGCGCCATCTGTTGATGAGAACGGCGCTTCAGCTGTCTGTCAGTCAGTTTGGATTCGTGATTATGTGATGAGCACAATTGAGGAAACGTCTTCATTTTTCTGAAGACTGTTTTAATTCATGTGAATAGCGCAACATAAAAGTAGTACCTATGAAACAGTTGCAGTCGGCCTACGAACTGTGAATTCGATTAGCCGGTTTACCTCACGCAGTCTGATGAATGAATCGGCGAAATCCCGCTCGTAGAATAAGAAATATATGAACCTATGTTTGCCTGTTCCCTAACCGTCGTTTCCTTCATTATCTCAAGAGAAATTTTCCTGTCATCATGACAGTGGTAACATCGGAAGTCTTGTCGTGACGTAGGCATTTCTGCCAAATTTGCTGTTTGAATATTACAGTCACAGATTGCCGCCGGTAGTGTTGGTCAAAATTGGAAGAAAACTGCCTCTAATATGTCCAGAAAACAGAACCTATTGAAAAACAATGCAATCTATTCTCTTCTTTCCATCTGTCTGTTATGTAGAAGTGCTGATTGTGATTATCACGCGTCCATTAGCCCTTCTTTGAACTGACTCACGCTCTTTCATATACACCTGACTCCGTTCGGATTGAGTGACTTGCATTGGTCAAACGCTGCTGAGGCATCTGCACATTGTTGATGGAGTGGGCGAAATTCACTGCGAAGAAGGGCTGAAAAATGTGCCAGCATACGTGGTAACCACATGCTTGTAGTCTCTACTTCTATGTAACAGACAGATGGGAATCAGAACAGGTTGGGCCATTTTTCAACAGGTATTGTGTTCCGAACATATCATTATCGGCGCTTTTACTGTTAGTTTGACCACCATTACCTT
The DNA here is from genome assembly GCF_021461395.2 of Schistocerca americana. Lineage (NCBI taxonomy): Eukaryota > Metazoa > Arthropoda > Insecta > Orthoptera > Acrididae > Schistocerca > Schistocerca americana. Next base: position 107,348,680 of record NC_060122.1, on the reverse strand, counting down.
CTGCATGAATATCTGACACTTCTTTTAAACACCATGTACTGGGGCAGATGGGACGCTTACGGACACGAAACATATAAAATAATTTAGATATATCTACATTCGCCAAACACAAATGAAATACAGTGGAGCGCCAAAGAAATTGGTATACGCATCCGTATTCAAATACAGAAATATGTAAACAGGCCGAATACGACGCTGCGGTCGGCAACATCTATATAAGACAATTGGTTGCCGCAGTTGTTAGGTCGGTTACTGCTGCTACAATGGCACGTCATCAAGATTTAAGTGAGTCTTAACGTGGTGTTTATAGTCGCTTGGCGCACGAGCGATGGGAGACTGCATCTTCGAGGTAGCAATGAAGTGGGCATTTTCTCACACGACCTTTTCACGAGTGTACCGTGAATATCAGGAATCCGGTTAAACATCAAATCTCCGACATCGCTGAGGCCGGAAAAAGATCCTGCAAGAACAGGACCAACAACGACTCAAGAGAATCGTTCAACGTGACAGAAATTCAACCTATCCACAAATTGCTGCAGATTTCAATGGTGGGCCATCAACAAGTGTCAGCATCCGAACCATTCAACGAAACATCATCGATATGGGCTTTCGGGGCCGAAGGGCCACTCGCGTATCCTTGATGACTGCACGAGACGAAGCTTTACTCCTCGCCTGGGGCCGTCAACACCGACATTGCAATGTTGATGACTAGAGACATGTTGGCTGGTCGAACGAGTCTCGTTTCAGATTGAATCGAGCGGATGGACGTGTACGGGTATGGAGACAACCACATGAATCCATGTTAGGAGGGGTCTCTTCAAGCTGGTGGAGGCTCTGCAGTGGTGTGGGGCGTGTGAAGTTGGAGTGATATGGGACCCATAATACGTCTAGATACGACTTCGACAGCTGTCACGTACGTAAGCATTCTGTCTGATCACCTGCATCCATTCATGTCCATTGTGCATTCTGACGGTCTTGGTTAATTCCAGCAGGACAATGCGACACACCACACTTCCAGAATTGCTAGAGTGGCTCCAGCAACACTGTTCTAAATACTTGCGTTGGCCACCAAACTCCCTAGACAAACATTAATGAGCATACCTAGGATGCCTTACAACGTGCTGTTCAGAAGAGATGTTAACCCTCTCCTAATCGTACGGTTTTATGGACAGCCCTGCAGGATTCATGGTGTCTATTCCCTGCAGCACTACTGCTGACATTAGTCGAGTCCATGTCACGTCGTTTAGCGGCACTTACGCGTGCTCGTGTGGGCCCTACACGATTTTAGGCAGATGTACCAGTTTCTTTGGCTCTTCAGTGTAAAACACAACCTTTCGATTGCGGTAGCAAGTAGTGGACAATGCTGAATTGTCAGCGTAAATACTCTGTAATACACAGGAAAAAGTTTAGGCTGTAAAAGAATTAAAAAGGCAAAGATGTTCAGATACTCTAGCACTTAGCATGAAAAAAAGTGACCAGTGAGAGCGGGACTCATGCTCGGTTTCCTTACCAACTTAATGAATTAAACAGATGCATCCATGGAATAGAGAATGAAGATGATTTTTTCGTATTATTGATATCGATGCTGGCAATATATCGGACCCCGGAATAGTAACTTTTTCGAGAATTTTTTAATTTTAAGTTTAACTTTGTTTATTCGCTATTATAATTTTCCATTTATTTTGTTAATTTTGGAGCTATAGTAACATATCACGCTAAACGGCAATTGCAGATGCGTTCAATTCGTCTACCCTCGTCCGTGTTGCGATTGCTGCTAAGATTTGGTGGAAGTCTCTCTCGACTACGCTCCAAACACAGTAGTCGATGGTGTTCAAGTAAGGGCTATTTGGGGGCCAGAACTTCTTTGATCAGAACATGTACCCATTATCCGAGAGCCACTTTTGTACCAAATGGCTCTTATGAGGACCTTTTGCGCCATCCGACGCATTGTTCGCTCGTTGACATTCAATACTGAAGGCAGTTTCCCCAGCGATTGCCCCGGGTCTTCCGAAATCAGCGCCTGAGCCTATTCGATGACTGCCGCAGTTCGTGACACGCGTTTCCTCGAATGAGGTTTCCTCGCCGACTTAGCGGAATCTTCCTCAGACTTCTCCGAAGCATTATCCTTGGCCGCAATATCGTAAACAGCTGATTTCGGGTACCTGACGAATCGAACTACTTCAGTGGGCGAACACCCAGCGCGAAGACATTCGACAATAGCCGTTCTTCGGTTGTACTCCGCACCTGTCCGTAACAATGGTTCAAATGTGTGTGAATTTCTATGGGACCAAACTGCTGAGGTCATCGGTCCCTAGACCTACACACTACTTAAATCAACTTACACTAAGGACAACACACACTCCCATGCCCGAGGGAAACTCGAACCTCCGGCGGGACTGGCCGGCCGACTCGACTAACCGCGCGGCCACTCCGCACTTGTCTGTAACATCTCGGCCATTTTGAGGTCCTGACTGTTTACTAGATGCTGGCAATATATCGGCTTTCAAGAACGCCAATTGCGGCCTCTGGCGGATCTACGATATGGCGGGAAACGCAAATTGAAATTTATCCGGATTTAAGTGCCACAGCCTGTATATATTTACACGATTACAAATTAACAATTGTAGGACTTTTTCTGTAACTTGTACTGTGAAACATTGCTTCTTGCCAAATTTCATGATTCTGGGCCAGCGGGATGTCCCCAATAGACTTTGATCAGTGAGTTTGTATCAAAACATGCTCGCACCTTTCCATTTCACTGACATAAATTTTGCACCGCAAGGGTGTAGACTTCAATATGTGAGATAAATTTCAACGTCATATCTCTACCAGTTCCTGAGAAAAAAGGTCGTAGCAGTTGAACAGTCGAACAGCAAGTAGACGGACAACAGAGCTATCCCTTAAGGATTACTTTTTTACCGATTGAAGTACGCAATCGCAAAGAGAATAGCAAGATTGCATCAGATGAGATAACTACCACGCTTGGGTATCGGACAAAGAAAACGATTCGAGTTTTAAACGCTCTAAGGGGAGAAATACGTGGAGATATAATCACAGTTGTTAACTAGCTATGAACGCTCAAGAGGTTTTTTGCAAGAGGAGGCACAGGCAGTAGCGCTTAGCAGCTTATCGACTGCACTTAGGGGCTGGCAGCTCGTGGAGTAGACCGCCTGCCGGCGTGCGTGGCCCCAACCTCGGTGCCCGTCGATACCGCATTCTCGCGGCGCTACTGAATTAGTAGCCAGGCTGGACTCTGGATGTCCAAGGTAATGGGGATCAGAGCTCGCTATTACACATCCCCCAAGGCGGCAGTGGCCAAGTTACCAAATAAAGTACAAGCACCTACAAAAGAATGAGACACGAAGGAGTCGCGAATGCTTGCCATGCAACCTGGGTAGCGTGCTTCTAATTCTACAAAGCTCTCTCCATGTGGTACCAATACGAGAATATTCAGACAAACGTCTCCTTCTGCGACATTGTGAACCGGAAAGGTGCAGCTTTTACTAAAGGCCAGTGGCATACTGGGTTGTTCAATAAAAGTGAATTTTGGAAATCAAAGAGTTATGTTGACATCACTGATAGATAGCCTTACCTTAGTCAATAATTTCAGAATTTCGTGCATAATTGATTTAATGAGCGTAATTTACAAATTTAAGTTTACGTGATCCCTTCATACGCATGTAATGGATTCATTACGGCAATCATTTTATTGAATGAGATTTTCACTCTGCAGCGGAGTGTGCGCTGATATGAAACTTCCTGATAGATTAAAACTGTGTGCCGGACCGAGACTCGAACTTGGGACCTTTGCCTTTCGCAGGAGAGCTTCTGTAAAGTTTGGAAAGTAGGAGACGAGGTACTGGCAGAAGTAAAGCTGTGAGGAGGGGGCGTGAGTTGTCCTTGGGTAGCTCTGTTGGTATAGCACTTGCCCGCGAAAGGCAAAGGTCCCGAGTTCGAGTCTCGGTCCGGCACACAGTTTTAATCTGCCAGGAACTTTCAATCATTTTATTCATAACTTCTTCATCTGTTGCAACCTGTGATCGGAATTTAAGGTGACTGTCATGCTCTTTCTTTATATGGGCTGCATGTAGCGGTCGCCTTGGTTTCACCAATGTGAGTGTCAATCATTGTGGAAACGTCTATGAACTACAAGTATAAATATAATAGATTAAGGAATGATAACTTCGGGCCTGTCGTCAAGATATACTTCTATGGATGTAGTGGTTTGGAAGCAAAGAATAAAATCAAGAAACTGGGCACTGCATTCCATCGTAAAAAAAAGCAACCTCTGTAGTCACATGAAAGCGGAGCATCTCATCAGAAAGGCAGCAAATGGCTCTCATTTGATCTACTATGTTGACTCCTTCGAAGTCTTTGCATCAAACCTCCTGGGGTGCTAGGGAACAACTTATGTTAGGGACAAAATGTCCACTAATTTTTCCTGGCGATGCTAGGCATCCTTTTGTATTGGTTATGCCCATATGAGTTGGTACGGCATTGGCAATCTGTGTCGTGTATATGCCTTTTGTGTTGCCTACAATGGAGTCACATGCTCTAAGTGAAACGGATTTGGTCCAGCAAAATTAAAATTCCATATTCCCCAGTAAAATAACTTTCTCCGCTTAGAGACATTTGTTCTTAAACTTTTCTTGTTGAAGATCGCTAACAGTTCATTGCTGTAGTTAGGACCTCATTAGCACAACACAAAAGTTCGGTGAAACCTCTTCGTACCAGGACCGATGAATACTAAAAGGACGCCCAGTCTCGTGGGAAGTGTTAACAACCATTTTGTTCCCCCCATGACGTGAGCCATCACCAAAAACTTGGTCCAAAAACTTCGGAACATTCCATAAATGCAACGGTTTGGAATGCCACTATTTTTCAAAATTACCTGTACAACATCAAGGAGAATATGTATTGCAGTTCTCCATATTTTTGAGGTTATTCTTAAATGTAACACTGGGGCTACCAATCTAATATCAGCCGGTACTGTCCCAAGATAGTCCGATTTTATAGTCGCTGTCATGTTCTCATCCAGCAAGTATCTTGAATCCTCTAAATTAATTTGTTTAAAATTCTCAATAAATCTTCATCGTCACCTGCAGGTTTCTTAGAAAATTCCTTGCCAAAATTCTGACCTCTAACATGTAAGTCTTTTCGCCACTTATCTTCTTTTCTTTCCCTTCCGTTATTCGAGTTTCTGACCAACAACGCAGCAGCTGTTCCCGTTTGGAAGAGCTTTTTGCGTTATTCTGATGTTGCTTCAGAACTGACTGACGATCATGGGACAGACACATGCAATTTGTAGCATATTCCATAAGGCAACAATTTTTTTCTGGACAACACATCAACTTTGTAACACGCTTTCATGTCACATATCCAAACCCAGACGGCATGTAGCATTAGACGTGAGGCAACGTGTCACAGAACGTTCCATGGATGTAATTCCATACTGAGTTTACAATTTATCACTTGAAATGCAGTAAACTATACCAACAGCCGTTATATTGACACTGATTTATTAGGCAATCATTTTCCACTTTCCAGTCACATCGTCTTCAGTCCTGTTGCACAAATGACACCAAGCACCACTCGTGCATGCATAGGAGGCACCGATACACATATCTGGTTCCGCAGATGTCCGAACTTCAAGAGTATGTGTGCTCTTCCCACATGTGACAGTTTTGTGTCATTCATGCGGCAGGCCTGAAGACTGGTTGTCCAATAAAACAGTATCAATATAACGGCTGTTGGTATGGTATTGTTACATTTCATCAACCAGCCACTGTCCTACGCTCCTGAACCCAGGATGGAGTGTCACTACTCAAACGTTCGTGCCTCTTGCGACCAACTTGTAAGTAGGCTGTTTAGGTTTTTATATTGGTAACGCCACGTAGCGCTCTGTATGAAAATCACTGGCTGTGCTGTGTGCAGTCTGTGGCTGGTTGACATTGTTGTAATATTCTCTATTGTAGTGTTGGGCAGCTGGATGTGAACAGCGCGTAGCGTTGCGCAGTTGGACGTGAGCCACCAGCAGTGGTGGATGTGGGGAGTGAGATGGCGGAGTTTTGAGGGCGGATGATCTGGACGTGTGTCCATCAGAGAAAGTAAATTTGTAAGACTGGATGTCATGAACTGATATATATATTATGACTTTTGAACACTATTAAGGTAAATACATTGTTTGTTCTCTATCAAAATCTTTCATTTGCTAACTATGCCTATCAGTAGTTAGTGCCTTCAGTAGTTAGAATATTTTATTTAGCTGGCGCTATTGGCGCTCGCTGTATTGCAGTACTTCGAGTAATGAAGATTTTTGAGAGGTAAGTGATTCATGAAAGGTATAGGTTATTGTTAGTCAGGGTCATTCTTTTGTACGGACTTATTGAAAGTCAGATTGCGTTGTGCTAAAAATATTGTATGTCAGTTTAGTGATGATCAGAATACGTAAAGCGAGAAATGTCTGAGTACGTTCAGTTTTGCTCAGCTGTCTGAAAATTAAATAACTTAAGGGGCTTCCCAGCACAGTAATTCATTAATTTTTGTAAGGGGACGTTTCAAACTTAGTTCCTTTAAATACCAGCTCCATTCAATCATTATAGTGTCATCATTTTAGTTATGAGTTAGTTCTTTCAAACTGTCGGCAGTGAGCCACAGAAAATAAACGATAGCTCCATAAACGAAACTTCCATATGTGCACTTCGTATTTTTTTTTTTTTTTTTTTTTACTGATCAGACGGGATACTTCCACCTCATATCTGTACCTTGTGTTATACACTACCCGATAAAAAGGTGAAAAACCCGAAATACATGGACATACGTCAATATAACTCTGTGCACGTACACGCTATTGACAGTTATACAGGGTGTTACAAAAAGGTACGGCCAAACTTTCAGGAAACATTCGTCACACACAAATAAAGAAAAGGTGTTATGTGGACATGTGTCCGGAAACGCTTAATTTCCATGTTAGACCTCATTTTAGTTTCGTCAGTATGTACTGTACTTCCTCGATTCACCGCCATGATTTCATACGGGATATTCTACCTGTGCTGCTAGAACATGTGCCTTTACAAGTACGACACAACATCTGGTTCATGCACGATGGAACTCCTGCACATTTCAGTCGAAGTGTTCGTACGCTTCTCAACAACAGATTCGGTGACCGATGGATTGGTAGAGGCGGACCAATTCCATGGCCTCCACGCTCTCCTGACCTCAACCCTCTTGACTTTCATTTATGGGGGCATTTGAAAGCTCTTATCTACGCAACCCGGTACCAAATGTAGAGACTCTTCGTGCTCGTATTGTGGACGGCTGTGGTACAATACGCCATTCTCCAAGGCTGCATCAGCGCATCAGGGATTCCACGCGACGGAGGGTGGATGCATGTATCCTCGCTAACGGAGGACATTTTGAACATTTCCTGTAACAAAGTGTTTGAAGTGACCCTGGTACGTTCTGTTGCTGTGTGTTTCCATTCCATGATTAATGTGATTTGAAGAGAAGTAATAAAACGAGCTCTAACATGGAAAGTAAGCGTTTCCGGGCACATGTACACATAACATAGTTTCTTTCTTTGTGTGTGAGGAATGCTTTCTGAAAGTTTGGCCGTACCTTTTTGTAACACCCTGTATACTCGTAGATGATTAGAGCTGCAGTTATCTGTGGCAGATAGAACGCTCACCGGAGCGCATCGGTATGGTTCGTATTTTGTTACGAAGCCCATTAGGACTTATAAGGTTAGTGACAAGCGTTAAATGCTATCACTGTGGAGAGCACGAAGATACTCGTGTGAGAGATAGTTTGGAAGGTGCCTTATTAGGTGTCTTCATTTGAACGGCAGTTCGATTCGTGCTATGTCAGATTTGTGACGAATGCGATAGTGGTAGTGGCCCCATGAAGAAATGCATGGAAACGTGAGGGCAAGCATGATCGTCATCAAAGTTCCTGTTGGCCATCTCTGACCACCACAAGAGACGGTAGTCTTGGGCAACAATCACATACGACGGCTATTCGGCAAGTAAGGTCTGATCGGTGCGCGAAAACGAAGTCATAGCGGAAATCGAAACTGTTTCATTTGCAACAGCTTCGTACACTTTATAGCTGCTGCTATACATAATTGCCGCTCCGAATTACACATTTGTTATATCGTTGTACCAACATTCCAATAGCCTCCTCGTAGAAGGCAGCCGCCTCTGCTTCCTGACACTTCTCTACGCTGCTCTGCAGTTCGTTGTCTATGCGAAAATGGTGTCTTCCTGGCCGGCGGTTCATGTGTGTAGAGATGAATGCCAGATGGAGCCAAGTCCAGACTGTATTGCGGGTGATCAAGCACTTCCGATCGAAAACGTTGGAGGTGCCCTAGCAGTGTGCGACCGAGAATTGTTATGAAGGATATACACTACTGACCATTAAAATTGCTACACCACGAACATGACATGCTACCGACACGAAATTTAACAGACAGGAAGAAGATGCTGTGATATGCAAATCATTAGCTTTTCAGAGCATTCACACAAGGTTGGCACTGGTGGCGACACCTACAACGTGCTCCCATGAGGAAAGTTTCCAACCGATTTCTCATACACAAACAGCAGTTGACCGGCGTTGCCTGGTGAAACGTTGTAGTGATGCCTCGTGTAAGGAGGAGAAATGCGTACCATCACGTTTCCGACTGTGATAAAGGTCGGAATGTAGCCTATCGCGATTGCGGTTAATCATATCGCGACACTGATGGTCGAGATCCAATGACTATTAGTAGAATATGGAATCGGTGGGTTCAGGAGGGTAATACGGAACGCCGTGCTGGATCCCAACGGCATCGTATCACTAGCAGTCGCGATGACAGGCATCTTATCTGCAAGGCTGTAACGGATCGTGCAGCCACATCTCGATCCCTGAGTCAACATATGGGGACGTTTGCAAGACAACCACCATCTGCACGAACAGTTCGATGACGTTTGCAGCAGCATGGACTAACAGCTCGGAGACCGTGGGTGCGGTTACCCTTGACCATTGCATCACAGACAGGAGCGCCTGTGATAATGTACCCAACGACGAACCTGGGTGCACGAATGGCAAACCGTAATTTTTTCGGATTAATCCAGGTTCCGTTTACGGCATCATGACGGTCTCATCCGTGTTTGGCGACATCGCGGTGAACGCACATAGGAAGCGTGTATTCGTCATCGCCATACTGGCGTATCACTCAGCGTGATGGTATGGGGTGCCATTGGTTACACGTCTCGGTCACCTCTTGTTCGCAGTGACAGCACTTTGAACAGTGGACGTTACATTTCAAATGTGCTGCGACCCGTGGCTCTACCCTTCATTCGATCGCTGCGAAACCCTACATTTCAGCAGGATAATGCACGACCGCATGTTACAGGTCCTGTACGGGCCGTTCTGGATACAGAAAATGTGCGACTGCTGCCCTGGCCAGCACATTCCCCAGATCTCTCATCAGTTGAAAACGTCTGGTCTATGGTGACCGAGCAACTGGCTCGTCACAATACGCCAGTCACTACTCTTGATAAACTGTGGTATTATGTTCACGCTGCATGGGCAGCCGCACCTGTACATGCCATCCAAGCTCTGTTTGACTCAATGCCCAGGCGTATCAAGGCCGTTATTACGGCCAGAGGTTGTTGTTCTGGGTACTTATTTCTCAGGATCTATGCACCCAAACTGCCTGAAAATGTAATCACATGTCAGTTCTACTATAATATATTTGTCCAATTAATACCCGTTTATCATCTGCATTTCTTCTTGGTGTAGCAAATTTAATGGCCGGTAGTGTAGAACTTAATTTCATTCACAGGAATGTCTTTGTGACGGAAGGCTTGGTAGGCGCTATGGTGGTGGCGTAGCACGCTTCGAGGGGTAAAGAAGCAGCTCTACATGAGGATGGTTAGGTATCGTCAGAGTCTTGATAGGAAGTCGATTAAAGTAGCAGGCAGACGCTTTGACAGCTAGAGATCTGCATATTTTCGTAAAATTTGAAGGTGGCAACACTGATGTAGTGAGATATTTCCGAATAAACAAACAGTTCACAAACTTTAATTTATTACTCGGAACCTTGACTATAATCTCATACCAAAAACACATGTGGGACTACTACCTCGGATAGTCAACAACCACTAGATAAATTTATCGACAAGAATTGTGGATGTGAAATTCTACGGAATTATTTGAGGGCTCGTATTAATGCAGTTTTTGAGATAAACTTAGGTAGATCTCGACGTGAATCAGAAAGAAATGTGAGAGCCGACGGTGTGGTCTCCACCTCCGACCGGAGGGAAGAGGCGGCGGCCGCCGCGACGTATTTTCGCCGTCCGCCGCGCGTTTTCGCCCCTCGATCCGGAAACATTTCGGCGGAGGGGACTGCGAGTTGTGAAACTCAATTTCGGGGCGCGTGTGGGCGGATACGGCGGCCGTAGATCACAGCTGGGGGGTGTCGCCAGCCCTTCCTATTCGTTACAGCTGCCGCCGGCTGGCTGGGGGCGAGTGGCGGAGGGTGGCTTCCAGCTGGTGCCGGCACTTCCTCCCCACGGTGGAAAGGATACAGCTCACATTGCGGGCGGCACCGGTCTTTTCACATCTGCCATTTTTCTTCTTTATTGCTATTCCACTTCCGCGTGAAGGGGTGGCCCGACAGCGAATACAACAAATTTTCAGCCGACGGCTATACATATTGAATAAAAGTTTTAATAAAATGATGTATTCTATAAAAACAGAAGAAAGAAAAGAAACTGGCGGAAACTATTTATGAATATTTGAAATAGTTTGCTAACTTTCTTCAAAGGAAATTCTCCAGTTCGCTTCAAAACAATACTAAATGGACAACGTAGACAGCAGGTGTCAAAACAAAAAGGGTGTTAACAATGAATTAAATAAGTTTCAAATGATACGTGGCACAATACGCAGAACACTAAGCCACAAGACAAGGAAGGATACAAAGCTAAAATATTTTAAGTATTCTAATACAGTGTGCCCTAGATGGAGTTATCAATAGTCATTGATATGACGGGAACGATCATTCCAAGCAAAAAAAGTCTAGTAAAATACGTATCCTAAGAACTATGAATACTACATCAACTTCCGTACACTGAAAAAAATCGCTTTTCCTCCAAGCTCTGTGCTTTCTATATTTTGAAAGATGGTAGTATGGACCAAAACAAGAAAATAAAATCCAGTGAACATAGACTATAAAGCGCATACCTTAAGAACTATGAGCACTTGTCCATCCTCGTTGGGCATACTATATCAGAAAAGAGGAAGCCATTACTTTGTAATATTTTAACTTTGTATCCTTCCTTGTGACCATTACGGCACTCCAACCCCAGTTCTCGATACCAGTAATATCGTACTACTTTTCTGCGAAGTAACAGACATATTTTTGTGACAATATTCACATTTGGTTTTATTAATGTATAGGTAGTCCGATGTATCGATATATTACAGTGATATGGTTCTTGTGTGTATTCATTTCTGTGAGACTGTCACAATCTTTGACTTACTTGTAACCGTTTTAGCGCGAATGCGCACAGAGCAGCCTTTGTGTCACTTTGCATAAGTTAAATTGTTATTTCGCTTTGTAAAAGAACAGTCAAGTCTTGTGTTTGGTTAAAGTGGAAATTAAATATATGAAGATTGATACAAAACTATTTTCTTGATGATGTGACAATTAAGAAGTATATGTGAATTTACAAGAAGTTTAATAAAAATGTGGATCGCGAACACCAAATCAAAAATTATTTCTACCATACCATTTTTCAGATCTGGGATGGTTTAATCATTAAGAATTTCCTGAAAAACGCATTTGTTAGTTCTTAAAATATTGCTAAAATACAGATCTGGACCTTCTAGCAGTCAAAGTGGAATCACCCTAGAATCAACAAGATGAGCCATAACAACTTCGACGAAATCTACGTGGGAATCCATTCAAGATATGTGCCAAAATTAATGACCTTTTTTTACAGAGACTTCATTGTTTCCATTCTGACGATACCATCCACAGTCAATAACTTTGTTGTTGCCCGATAAAGCGAACATATGCTGCGTGAGCAACATTATTAATCCGATTTCTAACCTACCTTGCAAGTGGTGGTATTGTTAGACGGTCCAATGTTCTACGTATTGTGCCACGTATCATTTAAAACTTATTTAATATATCGGTAACTGCCTTTTCATTTAGACACGTGCTATCTACATTGTTTATTTGGTACTGATTTGAAGTCAATTGGAAAATCCCCTTTGAAAGCTTTACTTGGTCCATGCTACCTCCTCCCAAAATACGTGAAGCAAAGAGCTAGCAGTAGAAGAAATTTGTTTATCGAAGTTGAACAATTGCTCGTAGCTCTTAAGACTTGGATCTCAGAGACCAAGTTTATAGGCTTTTTGTGCTTCGAATGATCGTTTTTGGCATATCACTGACCACTGACCATCGCACGTGGGAGAACTTGTGTCGTTATGGAATCGAAACTCGGGCATTAACTAAGAAAGACAAAAGACGACTGCAATCGTCTGAAACGCAATTTTTAAAGGTGAGTAGAGATTTTACTCTCAGCGATCAAAAAAATGTTCAAATGTGTGTGAAATCTTATGGGACTTAACTGCTAAGGTCATCAGTCCCTGGGCTTACACACTACTTAACCTAAATTATCCTAAGGACAAACACAAACACCCATGTCCGAGTGAGGACTCGAACCTCCGCCGGAATCTCAGAGATCAAATAAAACAATACATTGTAGTGAAGAACTTGACATACAGTGCATAAATGAAGAAAAATGAGGAAGAGTGCATGACATATTAATAAACCAATTAACAATATATGAAACTGTAGGAACAGATATGTAAGATGACAGAGGAACAGATGGCTTCAGTAAACACCGAAAGGGCTGTAGGCCTACTCAATGAAGAAAGAAAGTTTTTCTGATGATTTTGTATCATAGTTAAAATGTGCATTGCCTGACAGAAAGAGTGAAGCACCAAGATGCGGACGAGGAAACCAAATGTAAGTTTGCGGTTGGAGAGGATACGTGATGATATTTCAGTGATCACAAAATCGAGTCAATTTTACAAAAAACTTCGCAGTGCACATCATCCGGAATGGATGTATGCACTCACTCGGTTGACAAGTGTGTCATAAGGCCATTGTATCCTCACCTGGTACAAGCTGGTCCACAACTCTGAGCATCGTGGATACTGTCATCAGAGCAAAGCTGACGTCAGAGCTGATATACCACACGTGTTCAGGCGGCGAAAGGTCTGGAGATCTTGCTGGTCACGGGTGTAGCTCAACATCACGCTGATAATTCATAGGGACACGTTTCATGTTCGAGCAAGCATTTCCTTGCGAAGAATGGCTTCACGGCACTGACAGATGAGAGGTAAGTCCCGGGGAAGCAGAATATCCGCCGTGTACCGTTACGCCGTCAGAGTTCCATCAATCTGTACCGGCCGTGACGTACAGGGTGATTTTTTCCACCGTGTACAAATTCTAGGGATTGATCGATGAGAGCGGTGGGTTCGGTTGGTGGCGGTGGTTCGATTCAACGTGCCGATTTTTAGAGATTCCAAGAGAAACGCAACTATCCACGGGTCGATCATCCATTTTAAAAGAACTGTCGCTTCATTTCTGTCACAGATTTTTCTACGGAAGTAAATCCCAGTAGTTCAGTAGCTCAGAACCATCGGCTTGCAGTAAATGCGCATGCGGAGAAATCGACGTGGGAGTGCCAAGTGATTTTCAAGACACCTCTGATATCGAAATGGACTGCGAACTATTGTGTCAGCTGAAGCACAAGGCAATCCGACTTCAATAAGCGGGGCACGTGTGACAGTGTGTGACGCTGCAGGATGTGGAGACTTCAGTCAGTGTCAGGGTGATGATAGATCTTTGGAAAGATAAATGTGGCATGTATACATTGATTGGATATATGATAGAACACTTCATCGCGTGAGAAGGAAGTCAGGATTGCAAAGGAGTCAGGCGAGAAGGTCACATTACGTTTAAGCTGCTCTCAGTAGCCCCAGAGAGATTTTTCAGTGAAAAGGAGTAGGTGATAACGAAACGAACTTCGTTTAACCAATAGCAATTACATATTCACCCGATGAATAGGCAGAGCTCAACAGCTTAATAGAGTAAGTTTTATTGTAACTCTGAAATGTAAGTCCAAAAATTTAGAAATTTATCGTTTATATCGTCCCAGTTGCACATTTCATTTTATGATGATTGGTTTTGGTCAGTATTTGATCATATTCAGATCAGTGTAGTTGCATAAAAGACATGTAGTATGCATGTGGAACGACATATCAAAATGCAGCAAATTTTGATGTAAATCACTGTAATTTGGACAAGACGTCTTTTGTCACCCCTTGTTGTAATCACTTGCACGTGACGCTGCGCTTATCTTCTGGTTTCTCAAACGTATTACTTAGTCGAAATGTAGCAGTACAGCAAAAAATACACACAACAATGTGGCCAGCGGGAACTCGCTCGCACGGTCTAGTATTGTCGTTTGGCGTAGAAAGCCGGTTGTTACTAACACGTCCAGTTTTCGACAATATCGGTTATTTTGTGTCTTCAGTTTAACCTGCCTATTAAAACCCCTCAAAATAACCGGTTTCTGAAATAACGCATTTTCAGTTTTTTTGTTGCTATCATTTCCGAAAGTAAACGTAGACTTCGAAGAATGAAAAACTCTACTGAAAGTGAAGCAGCATGAGATCTCGTTCGATACGGGTTTGAGGCTGTGCCAGAAATTGTTCTCACTGTCTCCAGCAAGGATGCTTAAGTTGAAGCAGACAGCTGCTGCGATAGTATGAGTGAAATGTCACAAATTGATGATTTCCCTGTATCGTCACTTTCGGATGGTATCAGGTTTTCATCCTGAAGCAACCGCAAAATTAAGGTTTCAGTTATTCCAAGTTTATAGCGAGTCAATAAAATTATAGGTACAACAGCGAAATATACCTTCTCTTTCAAGGAAAAGCTTGGCTGTTTTCTCCTTGTATGACGTCGCACGTTTGTTTTGCCTCCTTCTACTTTTAATCTTTCAAAGCAAATGGAACACCGTACTTAATTGCTACTGCAATTCTTAGAAATACTTCCAAACTACGGAGCTGCACTTCTGTGATAATGTCTAAAAATGACAGCGAAAAAATACTTATAGAGCACTTCGGGGCTTCGTCCAATAAGTCACGCCACACGGCAGCAAGTACAGTATTGTCTCAGCAATGCTGTACGGACTCTTGTCAACTTGCTAGTTTCTGCCGGTGCATAAGCAAAGTAGCCCTGATTGCTTTTCTCGCGTTCTATATTAACTCAATATATCTAATCAATGGAAATTTACACTACTGGCCATTAAAACTGCTACACCACGAAGATGACGTGTTACAGACTCGAAATTTAACTGACAGGAAGAAGATGCTATGATATGCAAATGATTAGCTTTTCAGAACGTTCACACAAGGTTGGCACCGGTGGCGACACCTACAACGTGCTGACATGAGAAAAGTTTCCAAGAGATTTCTCATACACAAACAGCAGTTGACCGGCGTTGCCTGGTGAAACGTTGTTGTGATATCTCGTGTAAGGAGGAGAAATGCGTACTATCACGCTTCCGACTTTGATAAACGTCGGATTGCAGCCTATCGCGATTTCGGTTTACCGTATCACGACATTGCTGCTCGCAACACATGGGGACCTTTGCAAGACAACAACCATCTGCACGAACAATTCGACGACGTTTGCAGCAGCATGGACTATCAGCTCGGATACCATGGCTGCGGTTACCCTTGACGCTGCATCACAGACAGGAGCGCCTGCGATGGTGTACTAAACGACGAACCTGGGTGCACGAATGGCAAAACGTCATTTTTTCGCATAAATCCAGGTTCTGTTTACAGCATCATGATGGTCACATCCGTGTTTGGCGTCATCGCGGTGAACGCACATTGGAAGCATGTATTCGTCATCGCCAAACTGGCGTATACCCGGCGTGATGGTATGGGGTGCCATTGGTTACACGTCTCGGTCACCTCTTGTTCGCATAGACGGCACTTTGAACAGTGGACGTTACATTTCAGATGTGTTACGACCCGTGACTCTTCCCTTCATTCGATCCCTGCAAAACCTTACATTACAGCAGTATAATGCACGACCGCATGTTGCAGGTCCTGTACAGGCCTTTCTGGATACAGAAAATGTTCGACTGCTGCCCTGGCCAGCACGTTCTCCAGATCTCTCACCAACTGAAAACGTCTGTTCAATGGTGGCCGAGCAACTGGCTCGTCACAATTTCTCAGGATCTATGGACCCAAATTGCGTGAAAATGTAATCACATGTCAGTTCTAGTATAATATATTTGTCCAATGATTACCCGTTTTTTTTTTTTGGTCATCAGTCTACTGACTGGTTTGGTGCGGCCCGCCACGAATTCCTTTCCTGTGGTAACCTCTTCATCTCAGAGTAGCACTTGCAACCTACGTCCTCAATTATTTGCTTGACGTATTCCAATCTCTGTCTTCCTCTACAGTTTTTGCCCTCTACAGCTCCCTCTAGTACCATGGAAGTCATTTCCTCATGTCTTAGCAGATGTCCTATCATCCTGTCCCTTCTCCTTCTCAGTGTTTCCCATATATTCCTTTCCTCTTCGATTCTGCGTAGAACCTCCTCATTCCTTACCTTATCAGTCCAGCTAATTTTCAACGTTCGTCTATAGCACCACATCTCAAATGTTTCGATTCTCTTCTGTTCCCGTTTTCCCACAGTCCATGTTTCATTACCATACAGTGCTGTACTCCAGACGTACATCCTCAGAAATTTCTTCCTCAAATTAAGGCCGGTATTTGATATTAGTAGACTTCTCTTGGCCAGAAATGCCTTTTTTGCCATAGCGAGTCTGCTTTTGATGTCCCCCTTGCTGCGTCCGTCATTGGTTATTTTACTGCCTAGGTAGCAGAATTCCTTAACTTCACTGACTTCGTAACCATCAACCCTGATGTTAAATTTCTCGCTGTTCTCATTTCTACTACTCATTACCTTCGTCTTTCTCCGATTTACTCTCAAACCATACTGTGTACTCATTAGACTGTTCATTCCGTTCAGCAGATCATTTTATTCTTCTTCACTTTCACTCAGGATAGCAATGTCATCAGCGAATCGTATCATTGATATCCTTTCACCTTGTATTTTAATTCCACTCCTGAACCTTTCTTTTATTTCCATCATTGCTTCCTCGATGTACAGATTGAAGAGTAGGGGCGAAAGGCTACAGCCTTGTCTTACACCCTTCTTAATACGAGCACTTCGTTCTTGATCGTCCACTCTTATTATTCCCTCTTGGTTGTTGTACATATTGTATATGACCCGTCTCTCCCTATAGCTTACCCCTACTTTTTTTCAGAATCTCGAACAGCTTGCACCATTTTATATTGTCGAACGCTTTTTCCAGGTCGACAAATCCTATGAAAGTGTCTTGATTTTTCTTTAGCCTTGCTTCCATTATTAGCCGTAACGTCAGAATTGCCTCTCTCGTCCCTTTACTTTTCCTAAAGCCAAACTGATCGTGACCTAGCGCATTCTCAATTTTCCTTTCCATTCTTCTGTATATTATTCTTGTAAGCAGCTTCGATGCATGAGCTGTTAAGCTGATTGTGCGATAATTCTCGCAATTGTCAGCTCTTGCTGTCTTCGGAATTGTGTGGATGATGCTTTTCCGAAAGTCAGATGGTATGTCGCCAGACTCATATATTCTACACACCAACGCGAATAGTCGTTTTGTTGCCACTTCCCCCTATGATTTTAGAAATTGTGATGGAATGTTATCTATACCTTCTGCCTTATTTGACCGTAAGTCCTCCAAAGCTCTTTTAAATTCCGATTCCAATACTGGATCCCCTATCTCTTCTAAATCGATTCCTGTTTCTTCTTCTATCACATCAGCCAAATCTTCACCCTGATAGAGGTTTTCAATGTATTCTTTCCACCTTTCTGCTCTCTCCTCTGCATTTAACAATGGAATTCCCGTTGCACTCTTAATGTTACCACCGCTGCTTTTAATGTCACCAAATGTTGTTTTGACTTTCTTGTATGCTGAGTCTGTCCGTCCGACAATCATATCTTTTTCGATGTCTTCACATTTTTTCTGCAGCCATTTCGTCTTAGCTTCCCTGCACTTCCTATTTATTTCATTCCTCAGCGACTTGTATTT
Source organism: Schistocerca americana (assembly GCF_021461395.2). Lineage (NCBI taxonomy): Eukaryota > Metazoa > Arthropoda > Insecta > Orthoptera > Acrididae > Schistocerca > Schistocerca americana. The sequence goes on along the minus strand of NC_060122.1, from coordinate 107,330,459 downwards.
CCGTATTCCTGATTTTCCCGGAACATGTTTGTACTTCCTCCTTTCATCAATCAACTGAAGTGTTTCTTCTGTTACCCATGGTTTCTTCGCAGCTACCTTCTTTGTACCTATGTTTTCCCTCCCAACTTCTGTGATGGCCCTTTTTAGAGATGTCCATTCCTCATCAACTGTACTGCCTACTACGCTATTCCTTATTGCTGAATCTATAGCGTTAGAGAACTTCAAACGTATCTCGTCATTCCTTAGTACTTCCGTATTCCACTTCTTTGCGTATTGATTCTTCCTGACTAATGTCTTGAACTTCAGCCTACTCTTCATCACTACTACACTCCTGGAAATTGAAATAAGAACACCGTGAATTCATTGTCCCAGGAAGGGGAAACTTTATTGACACATTCCTGGGGTCAGATACATCACATGATCACACTGACAGAACCACAGGCACATAGACACAGGCAACAGAGCATGCACAATGTCGGCACTAGTACAGTGTATATCCACCTTTCGCAGCAATGCAGGCTGCTATTCTCCCATGGAGACGATCGTAGAGATGCTGGATGTAGTCCTGTGGAACGGCTTGCCATGCCATTTCCACCTGGCGCCTCAGTTGGACCAGCGTTCGTGCTGGACGTGCAGACCGCGTGAGACGACGCTTCATCCAGTCCCAAACATGCTCAATGGGGGACAGATCCGGAGATCTTGCTGGCCAGGGTAGTTGACTTACACCTTCTAGAGCACGTTGGGTGGCACGGGATACATGCGGACGTGCATTGTCCTGTTGGAACAGCAAGTTCCCTTGCCGGTCTAGGAATGGTAGAACGATGGGTTCGATGACGGTTTGGATGTACCGTACACTATTCAGTGTCCCCTCGACGATCACCAGTGGTGTACGGCCAGTGTAGGAGATCGCTCCCCACACCATGATGCCGGGTGTTGGCCCTGTGTGCCTCGGTCGTATGCAGTCCTGATTGTGGCGCTCACCTGCACGGCGCCAAACACGCATACGACCATCATTGGCACCAAGGCAGAAGCGACTCTCATCGCTGAAGACGACACGTCTCCATTCGTCCCTCCATTCACGCCTGTCGCGACACCACTGGAGGCGGGCTGCACGATGTTGGGGCGTGAGCGGAAGACGGCCTAACGGTGTGCGGGACCGTAGCCCAGCTTCATGGAGACGGTTGCGAATGGTCCTCGCCGATACCCCAGGAGCAACAGTGTCCCTAATTTGCTGGGAAGTGGCGGTGCGGTCCCCTACGGCACTGCGTAGGATCCTACGGTCTTGGCGTGCATCCGTGCGTCGCTGCGGTCCGGTCCCAGGTCGACGGGCACGTGCATCTTCCGCCGACCACTAGCGACAACATCGATGTACTGTGGAGACCTCACGCCCCACGTGTTGAGCAATTCGGGGGTACGTCCACCTGGCCTCCCGCATGCCCACTATACGCCCTCGCTCAAAGTCCGTCAACTGCACATACGGTTCACGTCCACGCTGTCGCGGCATGCTACCAGTGTTAAAGACTGCGATGGAGATCCGTATGCCACGGCAAACTGGCTGACACTGACGGCGGCGGTGCACAAATGCTGCGCAGCTATCGCCATTCGACGGCCAACACCGCGGTTCCTGGTGTGTCCGCTGTGCCGTGCGTGTGATCATTGGTTGTACAGCCCTCTCGCAGTGTCCGGAGCAAGTATGGTGGGTCTGACACACCGGTGTCAATGTGTTCTTTTTTCCATTTCCAGGAGTGTATATTGTGATCTGAGTCTATATCTGCTCCTGGGTACGCCTTACAATCCAGAATCTGATTTCGGAATCTCTGTCTGAGCATGATGTAATCTAATTGAAATCTTCCCTTATCTCCCAGCTTTTCCAAGTATACCTCCTCCTCTTGTGATTCTTGAACAGGATATTTGCTATTACTAGCTGAAATTTGTTACAGAACTCAATTAGTCTTTCTCCTCTTTCATTCCTCGTTCCAAGCCCATATTCTCCTGTAATCTTTTCTTCTACTCCTTCCCCTACAGCTGCATTCCTATCGCCCATGACTATTAGATTTTCGTCCCCCTTTACATACTGTATTACCCTTTTAATATCCTCATACACTTTCTCTATCTGTCCATCTTCAGCTTGCGACGTTGGCATGTATACCTGAACTATCGTTGTCGGTGTTGGTCTGCTGTCGATTCTGATTAGAACAACCCGGTCACTGAACTGTTCACAGTAACACACCCTCTGCCCTACCTTCGTATTCATAACGAATCCTACACCTGTTATACCATTTTCTGCTGCTGTTGATATTACCCGATACTCATCTGACCAGAAATCCTTGTCTTCCTTGCACTTCACTTCACTGACCCCTACTATAACTAGATTGAGCCTTTGCATTTCCCTTTTCAGATTTTCTAGTTTCCCTACCACGTTCAAGCTTCTGACATTCCACGCCCCGACTCGTAGAACGTTATCCTTTCGTTGATTATTCAATCTTTTTCTCATGGTAGCCTCCCCCTTGGCAGTCCCCTCCCGGAGATCCGAATGGGGGTCTATTCCGGAATCTTTTACCTATGGAGAGATCACCATGACACTTCTTCAATTGCAGCCCACATGTCCTGTGGATACACGTTACGTGTCTTTAATGCAGTGGTTTCCATTGCCTTCTGCATCCTCATGTCGTTGATCATTGCTGATTCTTCCGCCTTTAGGGGCAATTTCCCACCCCTAGGACAAGAGTGTGCCCTTAACCTCTATCCGCTCCTCCGCCCTCTTTGACAAGGCCGTTGGCAGAATGAGGCTGACTTCTTATGCCGGAAGTCTTCGGCCGCCAATGCTGGTTATTTATCAAAATTTCGGCAGTGGCGGGGATCGAACCCGGGACCGAAGACGTTTTGATTATGAATCAAAGAAGCTACTCCTAGAACCGTTTATCATCTGCATTTCTTCTTGGTGCGGCGATTTTAATGCCCAGTAGTGTAATGAATAAACACTCGTTTAAAAACGAAAATTAATTTTTGTTTGTTGCTATGGTAAACTGATATACGGTTCGTTTCACCCAGTTATTACTAACAAATGAGAAAAAGTCGTGTTATAACCGAGACGGAGCAAATAACGGAAAACACCCATTAGTCAGCATCGGTTCTAACCAGTCGGTTTTTTCCTGCCCCTAGTTTGGCGTCTACAAGGCACACTGACGCTGCACTCCACATCCCGCTTAATTTTTCATCTCTTAAATTGTCTGTGTCTGGTACGACATCGATCTCTCACGTGTCGCAAGCGAGGGTGATTTTAGGTCCTACACGATGATTATCTGGCTGCAGTATTAATGACCTGGTGCTGGAGGACCGTTCCACACATTATCCGAGTCTGAATTCAATCGGCCCATTCTTCACGGATGACGCAGTTCGCACAGATGACGGCGTGCGATCGTTTCACTCACGCCGTCTGCCCGCGCGCTTTGTGTGCCGGGCTGGAGGTGGGTGTTAGCGCCCCCGTCGTAATGGTCGGCCATAAATCGCAGACAGCAGCAGCAGCAGCGGTGGCCGTAGCAGCTCTCGCCACTTGCTGCCACCTGCAGGACGCAAACAAACGACGGCTGCGAGGCGTGAGCGGCAGCGCAGGGTCGCCCAGCCGCTGGGAACCGACACCTGCTTCCCCCCTCTGCTCTGATCCTCACCGTGTCCCACAAAACCCCATACTGATGGCACCAGCCCCCCTAAGGCAGTCTGCGACCCTGAGGTACAGCTCTCCTGGAGTGCTCCCCAGAGAACACACATTTCACCGCAACTCGTTCTCAGACAACGTTTTCTCTACGAATCCTTGACTTTTTTTCATTTTCTTCCGTAGTGTAATATTTCTTTCTTTACGTATTCAGCTACAAGAAGCTCTTCTTAGAGCAGTTGAGAAGGCAGCAGAGGGAAGATGACGTAATGCGGTGTGACGTACCGTTGACAGACGGTTTGTTCGGTACGGGTATCGTGAAAAAGACCGCCTAAATTGTGACCCTTGTCCGCGATTGGTTGTTACATTCGGAAGTGGCACCACTGTGACAGCCTTCTGTTATTAATACTAGAAAAACTAAACAGCGCATCTACTTGCATTTCATATAAAAGCATCTCTCAACAGCGTGCTATTATTCCACTATTTGACAAGCATTAATAGATAGCAGAATAATAAACAGTTGCTAAACGAAAAGGCAGACGAAACACTTTTGTGATCTTCGGTTCAAAATGGCTCTGAACACTATGGGACTTAACATCTTAGGTCATCAGTCCCCTAGAACTTAGAACCACTTAAACCTAACTAACCTAAGGACATCACACACATCCATGTCCGAGGCAGGATTCGAACCTGCGACCGTAGCAGCCCCGCGGTTCCAGACTGCAGTGCTAGAACCGCACGGCCACCGCGGCCGGCTTGTGATCTTCGGATCGCGCCTAACTTGGGTAGTGGGTGAATTGGTTCGGCTGTAAGACTAGAGCTGATTCGGCAGTCTCGGAGAACGGACATGTTGTCCACTGCGTTCGGTGTCAGTTAAGACTTTAATAGCAATTTCTAGTTATGTGGACTTACAATTGAGAGCGATTTGATAGTAACTACGCAAATATGCGGTTCATTGTTTTATTTTTATGGAAATGTAACGATAGGAGATTATTTGTGATTCATAGAGTGGAATATAATCATGCAGGTTCTTGTAGTCTGCTAATAAAAAGCGAGTGTCATCCCGTGTGGCCAGAGTGGCCGAGCGGTTCTAGGCGCTACAGTCTGGAGCCGCGCGACCACTACGGTTGCAGGTTCGAATCCTGCCTCGGGCATGGATGTGTGTGATGTCCTTAGGTTACTTAGGTTGAAGTAGTTCTAAGTTCTAGGGGACTGATGACCACCGCAGTTAACTCCCATAGTACTCAGAGCCATTTGAACCATTTTTGCATCCCGTGTAGGCAAACTGATTGGAAATTTAATTATTTATAAAATAATAGTTTCTCGATAAGAGTTTATTACAGCCTCAAGATAACGGATTCACGACCTACGTGCAGTTTTCTGCGCAGGGGACAACAACTATGGAAGACTGCAGGTCGGTGAACAATTTATTACAACTTATGTAATCCACTCAGGGTGGTGGAAGCAAATACGCACCTCCGGTGTAGTGCAGTCTTAGCACAAATGAGATCAGTGACACGTCATCTGTGGTAACACAGAGGAGGTATGAAGAAGAGAAGTTTTCGAGGGAGGTGGTTCATCACACGCACGTACATACCACCCTCCCATTCTGTCTCTCCTTTTCAACTTGCCGAAGTAGTCATATTTATTTGAAACAAAGTAAGTGTTCTTTCTCTGTTTACATACACATTAACATACGGGGTGCGCAAAACACAACTGTCCCGGGATATATTTCGTGGACCTTAAGATGTGCAACCTAACTTGTTACAATTGCCCCAGGGTGTAAATGACGTCACTCGGGTATTGTATGTTAGTTGCGGATCTTACTGAAGTGATACGATATGCGATGTGGTACCTGATGCGACTCACGACACAGTGTAGAAGGAAAGCAATGCAGCTGCATTCATGATTTCCTGTCAGAGAGGTCACAGTTCGCAGTAACTGACGGAAAGGCATCGAGTAAAACAGAAGAGATTTCTGGCGTTCTTCAAGGTAGTGTTATAGGCCCTCTGCTATTCCGTATCTATATAAATGATTTAAGATGCAATCTGAGCAGCCGTCTTAGGTTGTTTGCGGTTGATCCTGTATTATCGACTAGTAAAGTAATCAGAAGATCAAAAGATATTGCAAAACGATCTAGAAAAAATATCTTAAACTTGCGTAAATTGGCAGTTGAACTTAAATAATGAGTGTGAGGTCATCCATATGAGTGCTAAAATGAATCCGTTAAACTTCGGTTACACGATAAATAAATCAAATCTTAAGGCCACAAATTCAACCAAATACCTAGGAATTACAATGACGAACAATTTAAATTGGAAAGAACACACACAAATCCATGAGGAAGGCAAACCAGAGGCTGTGTTTTGTTGTCAGACCACTCAGAAAATGTAACTAAAAAGGTTGCCTACACTACGCTTGTCCGTCATCTTCTGGAGGATTGCTGCGCGGTCTGGTATTCCTGCCAGGTAGGATTAACGGGGTGCATCGAGAAAGTTCAAAGAACAACAACATGTTTTCTACTATAACGAAATAGGAGAGAGAGCGACACTGAAATGATACAGGGTTTGGGGAGGACAATATTAAAAAAGGTCTTTTCGTTGCTGCGGAATCTTCTCACGAAATTTCAGTCAGTGTTCTCCTGCGAATGCGAAAATATTTAGTTGACGCCAACCTACACAGGGAAAAACGATGATCATCACGAAATGAGGGAAAGCAGCTCGCACGGAGAGGTACAGGCGTTCGTTTTACCACGCGCTGTTCGAGATTGGAATAATCGAGAATTTTTGTGAAGGTGGTTCCATGAACCCTCTGCCAGGCATTAAACTGTGATTTTAAGAGTATGCGTGTAGATGTAGATAAGCACCGAAAGGATTTTCTGTCACATCGCCAGGCGCAACACAGTGTACAGGTTGCGCCAAACAGTATCGTGCGATACACGGGGAAGGAAATTTCAAGTCATCTTATGTGCCTAAAATAAACTTATGTAGATGGAGCAATTATACATCCGTCTACGTCGTTGGTTTCATAGTAAAACTTTTACTTTTCACAAAAAAAAAAAAAATCACTGATTCGGGATTCGCGCGTGTTCTTCGCTGTTCAATCTTTGTCACTCGATTTTCATGGAAGTAATCTGAAAAATATTGACATTTTTTTTTGCATACCATAGGGCGGAATCACAGCTGGAAATCGTTTTATTTTCGCTGTCACCCGTAGTTAGTGAGTAATAGTGAAATGAAGTAAAACACAGCAGAGATTTGGGAAGTTTGTAGTAAAAATGTAGTCGCTACTTTAGGTTTGATTCATTTTAGGTCGTAACAATGTCACACACCAAATATGGCTGACATTGCGAAATTGTCTTTAACGCTGGAAGGAGAGCCATACGTCTTCCCTGTTTCGAGTAAATACGTGACATATCTGGAAATTGTCCGCAGTGAGTCCGTAGCTGCCTGGTGTCTCTTGTGTGCTGTGGGACACGAATGTCGCACGCGGACGGGCGACTGTCGCGTTGTACGATCTCTATTGCGACGTTTTGTTTCGCATATCGTCTCGCCTCAGCGAGAATCGCGCCTTAATGTGCATGAAGTACATTTCAGAGCAGTTTTCATTTGGATCACACTGCAGGCCCGTAGTGACTAAAACTTTTTTTTCTGTCAAGCAGCAGATTTTTTCTTTCGTTTCTGTTTGAATTACGCATCTGCTGGCTGACTATTTCTTCTCCCTCGCGAGGGCTAAGAGAGGATACTCCATGTAACTTCGCAGATCCCAGATATAAATCGTGGCACTGTAAACAATCTCGTATTCCGAGCTCCAGGTTTATACCTTGCTCTCCCCTATCGGCTGAGTAAGAGCGAAATTTCCAGGCCTGATGGTCTAGAGATGCTTGCATTTATCTGCAGCCAATAGCGGGTGGGCTGGTTTCCATCTAACACGAAAAACTCTTGTTTCAGAGTTTAAGACTACTGGCGACGTTTCAGCAACATAAAGGACAGGATATAAACGTTTCAGAAAGAGAGGAGGAGGGATGGAGAAAATAGAATCATGAGTAATTTGGTACGGTAGTGGTTACACACGATACAAGCGGCTACTTGGATAGCACGAGACGTCAGTCCATCAGGCAGAGAGGCTCTAGCACCACACGTTGCTGTCCTGGCAGGGCTTTCAACAGCTGTAGAGGAGTGGGTGCGTTTGCGAGACAATAAAAGGCAATAAAGGGAAATGTCGGGTGCTACGGCGGGGCCAGATCAGCAGGCAAATATGCCAAGTTCTGCGAGATGGGTGTGGGGAATCGGGATACGAAAATGAGTAAATCATCTCAAAATGGTTCAAATGGCTCTGAGCACTATGGGACTTAACATCTGAGGTCATCAGTCCCGTAGAACTTAGAACTACTTAAACCTAACTAACCTAAGGACATCACACACATCCATGCCCGAGGCAGGATTCGAACTTGCGACCGTAGCGATCGCGCGGATCCAGACTGAAGCGCCTACAACCGCTAGGCCACAGCGGCCTGCAGTAAATCAACTCCATCACTCAGTACGTGTGCTGTGTATTTACTCCTTGTGTCCTTACAAAGGAGAAATGCACGTTTTCTTGAGAAGAAGATGTTTGGAAAGAAACGTGGACACTGAGCAAACAGTCGTAATATATGAACGAGCGCTGAAAATCGTTAATATGATCATCTGGGGCCAAATTTTGAACTGAGTGCATTTTTTCTGACTCGAGAGCAAGATTTGTTTCCATATAAAGTGGTAGCTTCTGTAGCGCCGTCAACGAAGTTATCTTGACATGTCAAACGTATGATTTGCCTTGTTGGTCTACCAGGAACTACACTGGCCCTGTGTATCTCTTACTAGCTGCGCTCGCATATCAGTGTTACGATGACTGATAGCGAAAAAATATGCTAATAATTTACAAATATCTTGGTATTCTCCGCTGTGGATATGTATGTGTGTATGAATAAATGTTTGTAATGCTGGTATATAAGAACATGATGAATCTGTTTTTATTTTTTCTCGTATGTTGAATCTTAGTTAAAAAGTATTAAAACAAAAAAATGCTTTCTAATCGATTAATTTTTGCATGGTCTTAACCCAACACACTTAGGCTAAAGTGTGGTACTGGACACACCCTTTCCCGTTGGTGGCGATTGAGACTGATGTACATCTTACCCCGACATGAAAGTTAGCCAACGAATGCGAATGTCAAATGAAGATTGTAGTAAAATAGTGACCTGTAATGCAGCCTAATGTTTGGTTCCAGGCCATATTTAATGCACTTTTCCATGTGTAATGCACCTTATGTCATAAAAACTAAAGCAAAGAAACCACATTTTCGATTACGGACAAGTATCCGGCGAGTATTTTGCTGCGCATTATTTTCATACGTCCTCTATAAACTACGACAAAGGAAGGGCGGTCCATTACGAGTAATTTGCAAAATGTTCGTTAATAAATCGACACTTACAACGGAATGTTTTTATGTTAAAAACGGAAACATGACGGTGAGGGCTTAAACGTACTGGCAGAATTCGCAGATAAACATGTCTATAGAACCGTGATCGAAAATACGCTGCGCCATTTCTACCAATGACGACGCCTGTCACACCAGTAAATGTCGAAGGTCGAAGGATAGTCGTTAGAACGTGAATCGCGTTTCCTCGACGCGCCTTGGCGCCTGCTGGGAGGAGCTGCAGCTGGCGCGCCCTCCTCACACCCAATATCGCAGCGGGCCAACGCGGCGCCGCTTCCAGCAAGCAGTACGGTAGTCCGTCCCCTTTGGTAGGGCGGCCCCAGGGACTGTCCGCCGCTCTGCCGCGAGGACTGCCGACCCGTCCAGGCTGTCCAATACATTCCATCTCCTGGACCATTCACGTACTCAATAGCGACACGTCGCTTTCCTCCAAGGTGTCGCAAGGAAAGTGTCATAGCGCCCCAAGTCCACGTGCCCCAGGGGGGTTGAGGCACACGGCCTCAGCGACAGTTTCCCTGCCGTGGATGAAACGTCTTTAGTCGGAAGACCAGAATTGATTTCCCATACCGCTGGTCTTTTGAAACGGTTACGATAAGAGTGATACCAGCGTGGACTGTCATGCGAGTCAAAACTGTTACTTCTCCTACCAATCACAACACTGTGCGTCAAGGCGCTGCAGTCTGGAACCGCAAGGCCGCTACGGTCGCAGGTTCGAATCCTGCCTCGGGCATGGATGTTTTTGATGTCCTTAGGTTAGTTAGGTTTAACTAGTTCTAAGTTCTAGGGGACTAATGACCTCAGCAGTTGAGTCCCATAGTGCTCAGAGCCATTTGAACCAACTGTGCGTCAAATACCACTCCACCAGCGGCCCATAGCACCACCACGACACTGAAACATAAAATAATTCTCTCGCTCTCTGTTAACTGGTAGAGGGTCAAATTAGTAACGTTGATTTCTCCGTAAAAACTCCGTATGGTTGATAGTGTACCCCAACAATTTATTTGCCTCTATATAACACTATAATGCGTTGTTAGAGTGTTGCTCGTCTATGATAGGTATATAAAGTGAAGCGTCAAAGAACCTGGTAGAGGCTTGTGTATTCAAATACAGAGATATGTAAAAACGCAGAATACGGCGCTGCGGTCGGCAACGCCTACATAAGACAACATGTGTCTGCCGCTGTTGTTAGATCGGTTACTGCTGCTACAATGGCAGGTTATCAAGATGTAAGTCAGTTTGAACGTGGTGTTATAGTCGGCGCACGAGCGATGGGACTCGGCATCTCCAAGGTAGCGATGAAGTGGAGATTTCCCGTACGACCATTTTACGAGTGTACTGTACACCATCAAATCTCTGACATCGCTGAAGCCGAAAAAAGATCCTGCAAGAACGAGTCCTAAGTTGACTCAAGAGAATCGGTCAATGTGACAGCAGTGAAACCCTTCCGCAACTTGCTGCAGATTTCAGTGCTGGGCCATCAACAAATGTCAGCGTGCGAACCATTCAACGAGATATCATATATATGGGACCGAGCGACGTGGCGCAGTGATTATTACACGGGGCTCGCATTCGGGGGGACGACGGTTCAATCCCGCGTCTTGCCATCCTGGTTTAGGTTTTCAGTGATTTCCGTAAATAGCTTCAGGCTAATGCTGGGATGGTTCCTTTCAAAGGGCACGGCCGACATCCTTCCCGATCCACTTCTGTCACGTTGAACGATTCCCTTCAGTCGTCGTTGGTCTCGTTCTTGCAGGATCTTTTTCCGGCCTCAGCGATGTCAGAGATTTGACGCTTAACTGGATTCCTGATATTCGCGGTACACTCGTGAAATGGTCAGGTGGGAAAATGCCCACTTCATTGCGTCCGCAGCTCGTGGTCGTGTGGTAGCGATCTCGCTTCCCGCGCCCGGGTTCCCGGGTTCGGTTCCCGGCGGGGTTAGGGATTTTCTCTGCCTCGTGATGACTGGGTGTTGTGTGATGTCCTTAGGTTAGTTAGGTTTAAGTAGTTCTAAGTTCTAGGGGACTGATGACCATAGATGTTAAGTCCCATAGTGGTCAGAGCCATTTGAACCATTTTTGAACCACTTCATTTGCTACCACGGAGATGCAGTGGCCCATTGCTCGTGCGCCGAGCGACTATAGCACCACGTTCAAACTCACTTAAATCTTGATAACCTGCCATTGTAGCAGCAGTAACCGCTCTAACAACTGCGCCAGACACTTGTTGTCTTCTATAGGCGTTGTCGACCGCAGCGCCGTATTCTGCCTGTTTACATATCTTTGAATTTGAATACACGGGCTTATACCAGTTTCTTTGGCGCTGTAATGTACGTCAGCTAAATCTTTCGTAAGTTGCAATGGTATTTTTAAACCGAGTAGTAAGAACATCAGGTTGACGCTCCGTCTCTGTAGCGCCTCCCAGGTGTTTGTCATTGTTTTCTGCTTGTAAGACTCTACCGGTGAGACGTTTGTCGCTCTGGATAGAACTTTAAGAGTGCTATACACTCCCTTCAAACAGTCTAGTACACAATGTCTTACTATGGGATCCTGTGCAATGCGACCAGCGGTATCCATTGCACGGCTCCGTCCTCTGGAAATTCTAAAAGTACTCGCAGTCTCCTCATTAATACATAATTCCATTTCTTTGCGGTAGTTTTCTGTGTCGCTAATTACACTAACTGTCAGAAGAGTCGTGAACGATACTTTTCATCACGAGCTGGTTACCTCGGCGTATATTGCCTTCAAACTCTGGCATAGTGAATCTAAAGAAAACACTGTGAAAAAGCACGAGAAGTTTCAAAATTAAGACGTGAATGTATATGGGAGACAGACTTTCCTCTTTGGCCCGCTGATTCCTCCGGTATTTCATCCTTAGGTGCTTTGACCGATGATCTTACTCACTTAAGGCCAGATTTCTCAAGTCGTCAGCTGCAACGAAGGAAAGTTAGTTTGCAGAAATAAGGAATTACAAAGTCACGAAACTACGCTGCCAGGATTGCCTCAGAAATTTCTCACTATTGCGGTTGCTTATTGCGGCGTACTTTCATAGATTATCGTCGGTGGCACGGATGAAAAAGGAATTTTATATCTGCTGTGAATAGTTTTTTGTAGTTAGGAGAAGATGCGAATAGGGGGAGATGTTTACTGTGACAGTGAGTGGGAGCTCCCATAGGAGAGTAGTTAGGAGAAGAGGGGAGTAGGGGGAGATGTTTACTGTGACAGTGAAAGGGAGCTCCCATAGGAGAGTAGTTAGGAGAAGAGGGTAGTAGGGGGAGATGTTTACTGTGACAGTGGGGGCTCCCATAGGAGAGTAGTTAGGAGAAGAGGGGAGTAGGGGGAGATGTTTACTGTGACAGTGAGTGGGAGCTCCCATAGGAGAGTAGTTAGGAGAAGAGGGTAGTAGGGGGAGATGTTTACTGTGACAGTGAGTGGGAGCTCCCATAGGAGAGTAGTGAGGAGAAGAGGGGAGTAGGGGGAGATGTTTACTGTAACAGTGAGTGGGAGCTCCAATAGGAGAGGGGAGTAGGGGGAGATGTTTACTGTGACAGTGAGTGGGAGCTCCCATAGGAGAGTAGTTAGGAGAAGAGGGGAGTAGGGGGAGATGTTTACTGTGACAGTGAGTGGGAGCTCCCATAGGAGAGTAGTTAGGAGAAGAGGGTAGTAGGGGGAGATGTTTACTGTGACAGTGGGAGCTCCCATAGGAGAGTAGTTAGGAGAAGAGGGGAGTAGGGGGAGATGTTTACTGTGACAGTGAGTGGGAGCTCCCATAGGAGAGTAGTTAGGAGAAGAGGGTAGTAGGGGGAGATGTTTACTGTGACAGTCAGTGGGAGCTCCCATAGGAGAGTAGTTAGGAGAAGACAGGAGTAGGGGGAGATGTTTACTGTGACAGTGAGTGGGAGCTCCCATAAGAGAGTAGTTAGGAGAAGACGGGAGTAGGGGGAGATGTTTACTGTGACAGTGAGTGGGAGCTCCCATAGGAGAGTAGTTGGGAGAAAAGGGGAGTAGGGGGAGATGTTTACTGTGACAGTGAGTAGGAGCTCCCATTGGAGAGTAGTTAGGTGAAGAGGGAAGTAGGGGGAGATGTTTACTGTGACAGTGAGTGGGAGCTCCCATAAGAGAGTAGTTAGGTGAAGAGGGGAGTAGGGGGAGATGTTTACTGTGACAGTGAGTGGAAGCTCCCATTGGAGAGTAGTTGGGAGAAGTGAGGAGTAGGGGGAGATGTTTACTGTGTCAGTGAGTAGGAGCTCACATAGGAGAGTAGTTAGGAGAAGAGGGTAGTAGGGGGAGATGTTTACTGTGACAGTGAGTGGGAGCTCCCATAGGAGAGTAATTAGGAGAAGAGGGGAGTAGGGGGAGATGTTTACTGTGACAGTGAGTGGAAGCTCCCATAGGAGAGTAGTTAGGAGAAGACGGGAGTAGGGGGAGATGTTTACTGTGACAGTGAGTGGGAGCTCCCATAGGAGAGTAGTTAGGAGAAGAGGGGAGTAGGGGGAGATGTTTACTGTGACAGTGAGTGGGAGCTCCCATAGGAGAGTAGTTAGGAGAAGAGGTTAGTAGGGGGAGATGTTTACTGTGACAGTGAGTGGGAGCTCCCATAGGAGAGTAGTTAGGAGAAGAGGGGAGTAGGGGGAGATGTTTACTGTGACAGTTAGTGGGAGCTCCCATAGGAGAGTAGTCAGGAGAAGAGGGGAGTAGGGGGAGATGTTTACTGTGACAGTGAGTGGGAGCTCAAATAGGAGAGTAGTTAGGAGAAGAGGGTAGTAGGGGGAGATGTTTACTGTGACAGTGAGTGGGAGCTCCCATAGGAGAGTAGTCACTAGAAGAGGGGAGTAGGGGGAGATGTTTACTGTGACAGTGAGTGGGAGCTCCCATAAGAGAGTAGTTAGGAGAAAAGGGGAGTAGGGGGAGATGTTTACTGTGACAGTGAGTGGGAGCTCCCATAGGAGAGTAGTTAGGAGAAAAGGGGAGTAGGGGGAGATGTTTACTGTGACAGTGAGTGGGAGCTCCCATTGGAGAGTAGTTAGGTGAAAAGGGGAGTAGGGGGAGATGTTTACTGTGACAGTGAGTGGGAGCTCCCATAAGAGAGTAGTTAGGTGAAGAGGGGAGTAGGGGGAGATGCTTACTGTGACAGTGAGTGGAAGCTCCCATAGGAGAGTAGTTGGGAGAAGTGAGGAGTAGGGGGACATGTTTACTGTGTCAGTGAGTAGGAGCTCACATAGGAGAGTAGTCAGGAGAAGAGGGGAGTAGGGGGAGATGTTTACTGTGACAGTGAGTGGGAGCTCCCATAAGAGAGTAGTTAGGAGAAGAGGGGAGTAGGGGGAGATGTTTACTGTGACAGTGAGTGGGAGCTCCCATAGGAGAGTAGTTAGGAGAAGAGGGGAGTAGGGGGAGATGTTTACTGTGACAGTGAGTGGGAGCTCCCATAGGAGTGTAGTTAGCAGAAGAGGGTAGTAGGGGGAGATGCTTACTGTGACAGTTGGAGCTCCCATAGGAGAGTAGTCAGGAGAAGAGGGGAGTAGGGGGAGATGTTTACTGTGACAGTGGGTGGGAGCTCCCATAGGAGAGTAGTTAGGAGAAGAGGGGAGTAGGGGGAGATGTTTACTGTGACAGTGAGTGGGAGCTCCCATAGGTGAGTAATTATTAGAAGAGGGGAGTAGGGGGAGATGTTTACTGTGACAGTGAGTGGGAGCTCCCATAGGAGAGTAGTTAGGAGAGGAGGGAAGTAGGGGGAGATGTTTACTGTGACAGTGAGTGGGAGCTCCCATAGGAGAGTAGTTAGGAGAAGAGGGGAGTAGGGGGAGATGTTTACTGTGACAGTGAAAGGGAGCTCCCATAGGAGAGTAGTTAGGAGAAGAGGGTAGTAGGGGGAGATGTTTACTGTGACAGTGGGAGCTCCCATAGGAGAGTGGTTAGGAGAAGAGGGGAGTAGGGGGAGATGTTTACTGTGACAGTGAATGGGAGCTCCCATAGGAGAGTAGTTAGGAGAAGAGGGTAGTAGGGGGAGATGTTTACTGTGACAGTCAGTGGGAGCTCCCATAGGAGAGTAGTCAGGAGAAGAGGGGAGTAGGGGGAGATGTTTACTGTGACAGTGAGTGGGAGCTCCCATAAGAGAGTAGTCAGGAGAAGAGGGGAGTAGGGGGAGATGTTTACTGTGATAGTGAGTGGGAGCTCCCATAGGAGAGTAGTTAGGAGAAGAGGGGAGTAGGGGGAGATGTTTACTGTGACAGTGAGTGGGAGCTCCCATAGGAGAGTAGTTAGGAGAAGAGGGTAGTAGGGGGAGATGTTTACTGTGACAGTGGGAGCTCGCATAGGAGAGTAGTTAGGAGAAGAGGGGAGTAGGGGGAGATGTTTACTGTGACAGTGAGTGGGAGCTCCCATAGGAGAGTAGTTAGGAGAAGAGGGTAGTAGGGGGAGATGTTTACCGTGACAGTCAGTGGGAGCTCCAATAGGAGAGTAGTTAGGAGAAGAGGGGAGTAGGGGGAGATGTTTACTGTGACAGTGAGTGGGAGCACCCATAGGAGAGTAGTTAGGAGAAGAGGGTAGTAGGGGGAGATGTTTACTGTGACAGTGAGTGGGAGCTCCCATAGGAGAGTAATTAGGAGAAGTGGGGAGTAGGGGGAGATGTTTACTGTGACAGTGAGTGGGAGCTCCCATAAGAGAGTAGTCAGGAGAAGAGGGGAGTAGCGGGAGATGTTTACTGTGACAGTGAGTGGGAGCTCCCATAAGAGAGTAGTCAGGAGAAGAGGGGAGTAGGGGGAGATGTTTACTGTGACAGTGAGTGGGAGCTCCCATAGGAGAGTAGTTAGGAGAAGAGGGGAGTAGGGGGAGATGTTTACTGTGACAGTGAAAGGGAGCTCCCATAGGAGAGTAGTTAGGAGAAGAGGGTAGTAGGGGGAGATGTTTACTGTGACAGTGGGAGCTCCCATAGGAGAGTAGTTAGGAGAAGAGGGGAGTAGGGGGAGATGTTTACTGTGACAGTGAGTGGGAGCTCCCATAGGAGAGTAGTCAGGAGAAGAGGGGAGTAGGGGGAGATGTTTACTGTGACAGTGAGTGGGAGCTCCCATAGGAGAGTAGTTAGGAGAAGAGGGGAGTAGGGGGAGATGTTTACTGTGACAGGGAGTGGGAGCTCCCTTAGGAGAGTAGTTTGGAGAAGATGGTAGTAGGGGGAGATGTTTACTGTGACAGTGAGTTGGAGCTCCCATAGGTGAGTGGGAGAAGTGCTTTAGCCAGCGGTATTCACATAGTAATGGGAGAGAAAACATTTATTTCAGCATGGGATTTACTGCATACTCCAAACATCCTTAATATCAGAAGTTTATTTTTTATTTTTTTATTTTTAGTCCAACGACAGCAATAGTAGAATTTAACATAAATTAACTTAATTAGTAAATTTTTAAGCGATCAGATGGCAAGTGACAGGAGATTTCTGATGTCAGGCTGAAATAAAAGCGAAATTTGTTTCCTTAAAGTAAATGATTTTCGGGGGTAAAAACGATGCCACGATGAAGATATTAGTCACAAAAATGCAGCTTCTGACGCAAGGCTACAACAACATACATGTATACTGCTACTGAAATAAGCGCTTTTGAGGGGCGAAACTATTGAAACGGCAAAACTATATCCCACATGACCTCGAAAATAAACGGCAAACTGTTGTAGTAACGATGATAAGCCTTCTACTTAAAGAAAGACGCAAATAATTGAAAAAAAATGTCTGGCCCGCAAAAGGCGTCATGATGATAATTCACTAGTTGTTTGTTAAAGACAGATACGCATCCACCCTGTGTTCAAATAGACTTTTCAGTCAGCTTTTTCTGTAGCCATTGTTAGCTATAATCGTGTGACAGACTTAGGATGCTTAGGACGTTTACATCTCAAGTTTTTATTTCGTAACTTGCATTTCAAGGCACAGTCACAGTTTATTTGGTAGACAACATACACATTTATGTTTATTTTGGAAGGACAAATTCAACTGTAGAGAACAGAGGAATATCCTTCAATTCCCGTTGCATTTCTTTTTTTCACTGACAAAAATCAAGACATGTGTTTTTCTTATGTAAGACTATAATTGTCGATATAAATACTTTCAGAATGTCAGGTTGGTTGCGAAACGGAAATGCACTGCTGTTCCTCCAGGTTCACCTCGCCTTGTGTGAGCGAGTATATGTACACTACTGGCCATTAAAATTTCTACACCAAGAAGAAATGCATATGATAAACAGGTGATTACATTTTCACGCAATTTGGGTGCATAGATCCTGAGAAATCAGTACCCAGGACAACCACCTCTGGCCGTAATAACGGCCTTGATACGCCTGGGCATTGAGCCAAACAGAGCTTGGATGGCGTGTACAGGCATAGCTGCACATGCAGCTTCAACACGATACCACAGTTCATCAAGAGTAGTGACTGGCGTATTGTGACGAGCCAGTTGCTCGGCCGCCATTGACCAGATGTTTTCAATTGGTGAGAGATCTGGAGAATGTGCTGGCCATGCCACCAGTCGAACATTTTCTGTATCCAGAAAGGCCCGTACAGGACCTGCAACATGCGGCCGTGCATTATCTTGCTGAAATGTAGGGTTTCGCAGGGATCGAATGAAGGGTAGAGCCATGGGTCGTAACACGTCTGAAATGTAACGTCCACTGTTCAATGTGCCGTCAATACGAACAAGAGGTGACCGAGACGTGTAACCAATGGCACCCCATACTATCATGCCGGGTGATACGCCAGTATGGCGATGACGAATACACGCTTCCAATGTGCGTTCACCGCGATGTCGCCAAACACTGATGCGACCATCATGATGCTGTAAACAGAACCTGTATTCATCCAAAACATTTACATTTTGCGATTCGTACACCCATGTTCGTCGTTGAGTACACCATGGCAGGCGCTCCTGTCTGTGATGCAGCGTCAAGGGTAACCGCAGCCATGGTCTCTGAGCTGATAGACCATGCTGCTGCAAACGTCGTCGAACCGTTCGTGCAGATGGTTGTTGTCTTGCAAACGCCCCCATCTGTCCACTCAGGGATCGAGACGTGTCTGCACGATCCGTTATAGCCATGCGGATAAAATACCTGTCATCTCGACTGCTAGTGATACGAAGCCGTTGGGATCCAGCACCGAGTTCCGTATTACTCTCTTGAACCCACCGATTCCATATTCTGCTGACAGTCAATGGATCTCGACCAACGCGAGCAGCAATGTCGCGATACGATAAACCAAAATCGCGATAGGCTACTATCCGACCTTTATCAAAGTCGGAAACGTAATGGTACGCATTTATTCTCCGTACACGAGGCATCAAAAGAACGTTTCACCAGGCAACGCCGGTGAACTGCTGTTTGTGTATGAGAAGTCGGTTGGAAACTTTCCTCATGTCAGCACGTTGTAGGTGTCGCCACCGGCGCGAACCTTGTGTGAATGTTCTCAAAAGCTAAATATTTGCATATCACAGCATCTTCTTCCTGTCTGTTAAATTTCGTGTCTGTAGCACGTCATCTCCGTGGTGTAGGAATTTTAATGGCCAGTAGTGTAGTATGATCTCACGTAACGTATATAATGGCGGATCCGCACTTACAAATCCCGTATTTCTAAGATTAAGCGATGCTATTAATGAATATACCGTAAAATGGGCTGATTACGAGATCCTGTTGTTGGTGAGGGTCGTAAGATACAGGAAACGCCCACACAAACGTGTCTCGGGGATTGTCGGGATGTCCAGACACTCGATGGCGGCCGAGTGCAGGAGGTGGGCTGATGGGTCGCCAGACAGACTGGGACGACGAGGGGGGAGGGAGGAGGGGCGGCGGGAGCAGCTTGAGAGGAGAAGCCTATGGGCCCCCTCCTCCCCTCCCTGGCCCCTAACCCCTTCCGTGGCGTCGCTCGAGGGCCCTTGCAGGCAAATTGGTTTCCTTTGACCAGCAACACCGCGTCCCCTCCCGACACGAGTAGCGGCCTTTCGGGGAGGACAAGTTCTCAACAACCACTTTGCTGTGTTTAGTCTCCTACCTGCAGGATCACCTATCAGAATTGGGTGCTTTCGCATCCTGCTGCAGGTAACTGTGACAGCTGTGTATTTATTGATTGTGACATTAGGGCCGTATGGTACACTATAAAAATTAACAAGACGTTCTTCATACAGCGTTAGAACTTTAATTATGTCACGTACTTGTTTCCTAACTTAATTTTGGTACAAAGGACACATTTTTCATGTAGTATACAATTTTGTAAGGACAATACCAGTCAGAAACTAGTGTCTCCTGGTCTTTTTCTCCTTCATTAAGTTTGTAATGTAGTAATGATTAATTTGTTGCACTACAGGAACCCTTCTTCTACAGCCCACTCCAGTAACAGCATACTATAGCAACGGATGGCAGCGCTGTATAAGTTCAGAAAAGAGCCGTTATTTATGTACGTGCAGGATAGCTTTCTGTGAATCAATGAAAATGACAGTCACAATCGCGTTATTTATTTTGTCGCCAACCGGTTTCAACCCGCGATGGGGACATCTTCAGGGCAATCATAGCACAGGCAGGGTGACAACTCCAGCGAGCGACCAGATGGTGTAAATTGCCCTGAAAATGACCTCATCGCGGGTTGAAACCGGTTGGCGACCAAATAAATAACGCTATTGTGACTGTCATTTTGATTGATTGATTATAAGTAAACCAATCGCTGCCATCTCCAAGCAACTATGTTGTCTAAAAATTTATAGCTTTCTGTGATTGAATTCCGTATTGCATAACCGGAAACTCCCTCACGCGTTTATGAAGGGCTGAGGAAGATGCATAAACATGCAACCTCTGCATCTTCATCTACATAGATGCTCTGCAAGCCATTGTACGGTGGGTGTTGCAGCCTCCTTATGAGTCCTAATTTCTCATCTGTTTCTTCGTGGTCTATATGCGAAATGTGTGTTGACGGCAGTAGAATCGATCTGCCGTCAGCTTCTCCTGCTGGTTCTCTTAATTTTCTCGATAGTGTTCCTCACAAAGAACGTCGCCTTCCCTCCAAGAACTCCCATCAGAGTTTCCGAAACATCACCGTAATACTTGTGTTTGTTCTATCATTCCGGGGACAAATACAGCAGCTCGCTCCTTTAACCGTGGACATCCGCACTGTTGCACGATGGGATCGTCTTTGTAGATAAGCTAAGGGCAAATTCAGTTACCTGATGGCCGGCCGGAGTGGCCGAGCGGTTCTAGGCGTTTATGTCTGGAACCGCGCGACCGCTGTGGTCGCAGGTTCGAATCTTGCCTCGGGCATGGATGTGTGTGATGTCCTTAGGTTAGTTAGGTTCAAATAGTTCTAAGTTCTAGGGGACTGATGACCTCAGATGTTAAGTCCCATAGTGCTCAGAGCCATTTGAACCATTTGAAGTTACCTGATGCAAACAGGAGCGACACACCAATTGTACAGACGTCACGCATCAAACCTGTCGACCAAATCATACGTGATGACAGCAATTTAAAAAGATGTGCCTCGGTAAAGGCAGCGTAGTTGCTTTTGTTGACAAACTGGGCTTCCCTAAGAATTGTGCGAGCTGGGTGCTGTAAATGTTGACCGAACAGAATAAAGTGGGCAAGGAAAACGATTACAACCAATTTGTTGCACTTTCAGACTACCAATCGACACCCTCAAAAAAGCTCACCAGGGGCATTACTTTGAACATCCAGAGTCCTTGAAAAATGGTGTGTGTCACTGGCTGAGGATGCAGGTCTATGATTTTTACAGGACAGATATACATTTGTTCTTGTTTCAAGGTGGAAAAAGACAGCATGGAGAAAGATGCTGATTACGGTGAAAAATAACAAATTAACCGTAACCTTGTAGCTGTTATTCTACAAATGTGGTATTTGCTTTTCTTGTAAAATAAAAATGAAGATGCAGGCGACGTTATTTTCTGACTAACCTTGTTACAACGCTAACAGCAATCGTATATTATCCGTCATTATGATGACGCAACATACCAAAGATGGTTCCAACTTTTTTTTTTATTAATGGCTACATTTAGAAACTAGGACCCGCCACCTGATAAATTTTCTGCGTGCTACAGTGCTCCACTCGACCGTACTTGGCCAGTACCCACAGCTCAAAGCCGCGCAGGGAAGCCGTGCGGTCTCAGGCACCTTGTCACGGTCCGTGAGGCTTCCCCTCCATTCCCCTCGCACATGGGTGTGTGTGTTGTCCATAGCATAAGTTAGTTTGTTAGATTAAGTAGTGTGTAGGCTTAGAGACCGATGACCTCAGCAGTTTGGTCCCATAAGACCTTACCATAAATTTCCAATTTCCGCAGATTCCATCCCGCAGCGAAATTTGAGTATGCAGCTGAGGCTACTGGCATCATTTTACACGCAGCGTCACGTGAAAGTGGAGATCTTTTGTCCCCAACGATGTTCTCTGTCGGATACAGCAGTATATTCGTCTTGAAAATATAATAAATGAAATCCTGAAACAGAAGTTAATGAAATTTTAATTTTTAAGGAGGCAATGAAAATAAGATAGGAGACATTAGTATTATAGATAGGTGTCCCTTCTCCCTTCATCGGCTCCGCTCAGGGAGGTGGCCTTGGAATGTGACCTCGTGCTCGACGTCGCTGTGCAGCGTGTCCCACTGTTAGTTTAATACACGAGACAAGTCACTTCTCGGATTTTGTGAGCCGATCTTTCTGTCGCATTGTTGCTCTAATATGTAAGTTTTGTTAGCGCTTTTATACTGTATGAGTGTTAATTAGATATATTACTTACGTTACAGTTATTCTATGTTGTAACGTAACGAATAACTCTAACGTTACAGTTATTCTACGTTAATTTCTGCTGTATATCGCTACAGAATACTGTGCCCCAGTCTGGAGCAGAAGCCCGCACGCCAAAAAAGTTGCTGTACAGCTAAATGCCACTCTGAGAACCGTCACCGGCACTCTGAGGCCAACCCCGTTGAGTGGCTTCCGGTGCTGGCAAACATCGCTCCTGCTTCCATACGTAGAGAGAAAGCAACCCAGGACATAGTAGAAAAAATTGAAGCAAACCCAAGGCTACCCGTACATGCCGACATGGGAGGACCCACGAAACCTATCGTCTGGAGCACAACATTGGGCACAGAGGGTCTCGATGCTGAATGGAAGAATGCATGGCAGGGTCTGAGAAGAGGCGTCGTGGAAAACCGTCACCTAATCTGTGGTGTCACCGCCAGACACCACACTTGCTAGGTGGTAGCCTTTAAATCGGCCGCGGTCCACTAGTATACGTCGGACCCGCGTGTCGCCACTGTCAGTGATTGCAGACCGAGCGCCGCCACACGGCAGGTCTAGAGAGACGTCCTGGCACTCTCCGCAGTTGTACAGCCGACGTTAATAGCAATGGTTCACTGACAAATACGCTCTCATTTGCCGAGACGATAGTTAGCATAGCCTTCAGCTACGTCATTTGCTGCGACCTAGCAAGGCGCCATTACCAGTTAATATTGAAATTATAAAACATGTACCGTCAAGAGCGATGTTCTCCAATTATGGATTAAAGTTAAGTATTATATCAACTACGTACTTTATTTGCTACTATTAATTCCCTTAACTGTTCCAGACCTCGCGCCAGCCTGCGTGAGCTTAAGCGCGTGCCTTTCGGCTTCCTCTCATAGTGACTTGGCTGTCTTGCCAAGCCACAACATAATCCACGACCCAACCAAAAGAGTTGAAGGCTTCAATCTAAATAGGAAACACTGGTCGGCTCTAAACAGGTTTCGCACGGGAGTTGGACGATGCAGACAGCAAACAACCAAATGGGGCTATACAGACGATTCGTGTTGTGACTGTGGCGAGGTACCAACAATGGAGCATCTTCTGGTTTGTAGCATTCATGGTTTCAGAAACGGCTCTCTGATGTCGCTCCACAAGTTAACGGACAATGCCAGGAAATGGCTCCATAATCTTAATGTTACTGGGTAATTAACTGTCTTCAATTCATGTGATTTTTGTTCCATTTGCTGTAATAATGTAGTTTCCCTGACATAATTGTAATGTAATAACTGATATAATTTCTTTCCACATTGTAAGTTCAAACGTTTATTGTCATTTATATTATTCTTACCAGTTCTTTGTAAAATGTATCTCGCAGATCGAACGAGAAATAAATAAATAATATGTTAATTTGTTTTAATTAGGCGTTTAATGTGGCGAACACCACGATAGCCATCCACGATGTATCCTACTTAATTTATTGATAAGCTCCTATTCTACTTCATCTGTGTGCTACCATTTCTACATATAGGGCCGTCGACTGTGTATATTGAATTTTATTTTTGTCTCATCCTTATATGTGTGTTAGTTTGCTGGAGTAGTTGTGTTGCATTATTTCTTCGTTAGTTTAGCGTAATTTCAGGTCTAAATCCATGTTTCAGATGGCACCTGGCACAGTCACCGGTCACAAACCATCCAACTTAATCTATTAACAGATTTCTTTTCTACTTTGTCTGTGTGTTACTGTTTCAGCATTTAGTGCGATGTATGTGATATGTACATGTCATTCTTAGTTAGTTTGGTCGTTGGTGCTAGTGTCAGAGTTATCTGTTGTGCTGTAATCTTTGTTTGAACGTACCCATGTGTCTCACTGTCATCTGACTCGATGTCTATAAGGTCTCATCTGTTTGTAAATAGCGTGTTGAATTTTGGAGATTTCGTCAGTGTGTTTCTTCAATCCATTTGTCTGCATCCCTGAGTATGGCTTATACTGACAGAGGTGGCTAATCATTCCAGCTAGCCACAACTCATTAAGAGCAGTTGTGATGGAATCTATAACTAAACACGCCAATTGCTCATGGAATTTTAAGAAGGTTTAAGGCCTCTATGAGGCGGAAGATTCGTCTGATGTTATAGAAGAAGAAACAGGATCAATTTAGAAGAGGGGATCCAGTATTAGAATTAGGATTTAAGGGAGATTTGGAGGCATTAATAACATATAAATCAGAAGGGGTAGATAACATTCAGTCAGAATTTGTGAAACAATGGGGGAAGTGGCTACAAAAGCCGCGCGGGATTAGCCGAGCGGTCTGCGGCGCTGCAGTCATGGACTGTGCAGCTGGTCCCGGCGGAGGTTCGAGTCCTCTCTCGGGCATGGGTGTGTGTGTGTTTGTCCTTAGGATAATTTAGGTTAAGTAGTGTGTAAGCCTAGAGACTGATGACCTTAGCAGTTAAGTCCCATAAGATTTCACACACATAACAACTGGCAACAAAACGAGTATCCACGTAGGTGTGTAGAATGTGATTCTGGCGACATACCATCTGACATTCGGAAAAATACCATCCACAGAATTAAAAATACTGCAAGAGCTGACAAGTGCGAGAATAAAGGCATAATCAGATTAACAGTTCATGCATCGAAGTTGATGACAAGAATCGAAAAGAAAATTGAGGATGTGTTAGATGACGATCAGTTTGGCTTTAGGAAAGGCAAAGGCTCCGGATAGGCAATTCTGACGTTGCGGTTGGTAATGAAAGCAAGACTTAAAAAAAATCAAGACACGTTCATGGGATTTCTCGACCTGAAAGAAGCCTTCGACATTGTAAAATGGTGCAAGATATTCCAAATTCTGAGAAAAAATAGGGGTAAGCTGTAGGGAGAGACCTGTAATATACAATACGTACAACAAGCAAGAGGGAATAATAAGAGTGGACGGCCAAAACCGAAGTGCTCGGATCGTGAACTGTTTAAGACAGGGATGTAGTCTTTCGCCTCTACTGTTCAATCTGTACGTCGAAACAGCAGTGATGGAAGTAAAAGGGAGGTTGTCAATGATACGAGTCGGTGATGACATTGCTATCCTGAGTGAGAGTGAAGAAGAATAATATGATCTGCTGAATGCAATGAACAGACTAATGAGTATAGAATATAGACTGCGAGTAAATCGAAGAAAGATGAAAGTAATGACAAGTAGCAGACATGTGAACAGCGAGAAGCTTAACATCAGAATTGATAGTCACAAAGCAGATGAAGTTAAAGAATTCTGCTACCTAGGCAGCAAAATAACGAATGACTGACGGAGCAAGGAGGACATCAAAAGCAGACTAGTCCTGGCAGAAAGGGCATTCCTGGCCAAGAGATGTCGGCTAGTATGAAACATAGGCCTTAATTTGAGGAAGGAATTTTTGAAAATGTACGTTTGGAGCACAGCATTGTATGGTAATGATACAAGGACTGTTGGAAAACCGGAACAAGAGAATCGAACGAAGCATTCGAGATGTTTTGGCTGAAGGGGAATGGTGAAAATTTGGTGGATTGATAAGATAGGAATGAGGAGGTTCTGCGCAGAATCGGGGAGGAAAGAAATATGCGGAAAACACTTACAAGGAGAAGGAACAGGATGATAGCACATCTGTTACGACACGAGGGAATTACTTCCATGGTACTAAAGGGAGCTGTAGAGGACAAAAGCTGTAGAGGAAGACAGAGTTTGGAATACATACATCCAGCAAATAATTGAGGATGTAGGTTGCAAGTGTTACTCTGAGATGAAGAACTTGACACAGGAGAGTTATTCGTGGTGGGCCGCATCAAAGCCATCACAAGGCTGATGGCTAAAAAAACAACAAAAACAGGGGGAGGGGCTGGGGGTCGTTCTCTTCCGATATAGGAGACGGTGTCTTTTGGAACTGCGCAAAGAACTGTAAGAACAGGACTTTGTGTGGGCAGTCGCCAGGTTGATGCCCGGCAGTAGACTACTAGGGCCGGGGACAATACGTCGTAGGGACGCAGTTGCACTGCTAAAAATGCAACCCCCACTGTTGTCTCTCCCTCCCCTCCCCCCCCCCCCCGGCTAATCTGTGGGTCGTACAGTGTGTTCTCACGTTAATGGGAAGAGCTTTCCCGTTAGTTTGAAGGATTTCAGAGAAGCGCCATTGGCTTTTCTGGGTGTGGGGAAATGAAGGCTCTGGCCCCAGAAAACATCTTTAGGAAGGGTACGAGGAACACTACGGCCTGTGGTTTCATTGCGTGGCTGCTGGTCTACCAATCAGACGCCGAGACAGCAAGCCCTTTTCACTCCTTTTCGTTTCTCGACGAAGGCGAAAATGAGAAAGCATGGCCTGACAACGGTATGCAGCCAGTGACGTAGGTGCTAAGCTCCGCTTGTTAGACTGAGAAGTGTGGTAAAGAAGTTGACGGGGGAACAGTGTTAGAGAGCCACTGGAAGGTGGACATTATTGAATTTTACGATTGGCCAGTGCTTCCGGGAAATCTGATGATTAAACGGAAATTTTAGGTGCACGAAAAGCATTCGCCAGGCCTGGAGGAGCGTGTTTTGTAGTAATTCGAGGTCAGATATTCAGTACACATATTCGCGTTTCGGCACTGCAGTACAGTGATTTGTAAACAGACATTCAGAGTAGAGCTTCGATATCTCGGGAGCTACATTTGCAGGCAGACGGACTTAGAAAAGGGCTCACCCGACCTTCAGACAAGGAGGACGCCCAAGATTTATCCGGCAACTGTCAGATGACGACCATCGCTGCTTCCAGTAAGAACCCATTGCGATATATGCTTATCTTCATATGTGTGGTGTCACCGCCAGACACCACACTTGCTAGGTGGTAGCTTAAATCGGCCGCGGTCCATTTAGTACATGTCGGACCCGCGTGTCGCCACTGTGTGATCGCAGACCGAGCGCCACCACAAGGCAGGTCTCGAGATACGGACGAGCACTCGCCCCAGTTGTACGGACGACATTGCTAGCGACAATACGGACGAAGCCTTCCTCTCATTTGCCGAGAGACAGTTAGAATAGCCTTCAGCTAAGTCCATGGCTACGACCTAGCAAGGCGCCAATTGTAACAGTGCATGTATCTTACGAGTCTCATTTGTATAGTCAAGAGAGATGTATCACAAGGAGTGATTAAAAGTTAAGTATATTCCAAAGCTACGTATTTTCTTTATAGCAGTCATAACGTATCCTGTTCCAGACTTGACGCCAGTCGGCGTGTGTGTACGCGTGCCTTTCGGCTCCCTTCACAGTGTGGCGTAGCTAGCTTGTTACGCCACAACAATATGGTCTCACACTCACGACTTGCAGTCACTACATACTTGTCATCTAACTTCGCGATTTAATACCAGTAGCAGACTATTGTAACCATTTTGTTACCTCCATCAGTAGCCGGCCGGTGTGGCCAAGCGGTTAAAGGCGCTACAGTCTGGAACCGCGTGACCGCTACGGTCGCAGGTTCGAATCCTGCCTCGGGCATGGATGTGTGTGATGTCCTTAGGTTAGTTAGGTTTAAGTAGTTCTAAGTTCTAGGGGACTGATGACCTTAGAAGTTAAGTCCCATAGTGCTCAGAGCCATTTTGAACCTCCATCAGTCTCATAACAATGGCAACACTTACTGCCATTAACGTATCATCTGTCTACTGCTTGTATCGAAGCAGCTAGTAATGAACGTTTAATCACTTCAAGGTTTAATGTGGTAATTGTGGAGTAGATTATAAAGGTGCTTTCCACAATGTCTCCCCTTTTTTAGTTAACGAATCGCATGTCCGTTGATTGGAGTAATAGAACGTTAATTGTGACCCACTCAGAATACAGTGACTAGGGTCCAAAAAGTTATCGCGTTTTATTACATTTCGTTGTGTAACTTAATTCGTTAGCACTGGCTTCTGAGTAGTGACCTGTTCAAGTCATCAATTATCGTGACTTGGATCGCATTTTCAACCGTTCCATTTAAATTCTTTTCAAGATCAACAATTTTGCCTTCACACGCCTGATATACGCAATTCGCAGAGGGCCGTGATCCGCAGCATCATAAAGTCCACGCGTGATGGAATAGTAATATTGGTAAGTTCTCCGAAAGTCTCGCACTTTGTCAGTACAGAAAAGTATCAAAGTTTGACTGAGCCTCGGTTTTGCCAGCTGTGTCCACCAGTCAAGGATGGAAGAGTACTTTCCAGTGGACCGTAGAGTACACTCCCACACATCTCGCATCACGTCATCGAGAGAGGCGTCAGCTACGTAAGGACGTTTAGCATACACGCAGGGCGAAACAATTTGACAGGTTGTCGTTCCAGACTGTCGGTTGCACTCTCAGCACAGTAAATAGTCAAGGAAGTTAGGATGACTTCAACATTAAGAATACAATCGGGCAGGCAGTCTGAAAAGTAAAACCTATATAACCTGCTACTAGAAGCCGCAGTAAGGTCGGATATTTACATATCCAGACGTCTTGCAGTCGTAAGGAGCGGACCAAGAAATGTAATTCGCGAAATAAATTAAAATTTGGAGATTGATCTGCAGGACGCAGCACGTAGTTAAAATCACCTCCTAACAGAATACCCAGAGGACTCTTACGCAACAGGTAAACAATATCCTCTTTATAAAACCGCGAACGATCCACTACGCGACCAGTGCCAGAAGGAGCATATAAAAGGACCAAGGTAAGATAAACCTACGCCCCTGCCAGAATCCAACATTTCCACTTCAACAGTAGGAACGCCTTCGCGAAAAAGTAAGGCGGTCGCCGTAGAAAAAGCGAGTGCTACATTAAAGATCACACGAAAACCAAGTAAGGAAAAATGCCTAAATAACAACTCTTATAAGAAGACTATGTCTACACATGAATCATAAATGGACGGAGCGAAGCCAAACGCAATTCTGATTCCACACGATTGACATTAAGGAAAAAACGTGTAGACTTGGGTCATTGTTCACAGCTATACAGGGATGTACGGAACGTCCGAGCAGAATTAGGTAGACAGCTGACAGTCAAGGTCTACTGCGGAATACCTTTTCTCTTAGATTTCTTACGTGCCACCGCACGGTCAGGTTGTATATGCTGCTTCTTTCGGCTACGTGGCATGTCGGCCTCTGCAGACCGAAGTGTGGGAGGGGTCATAGGCACAGCTTCCTGCCCCTCAGGAAAAGGGTCATCTAATGCAGTTCCATTCAGTAGGGCGGAAGCATTCTGTGGAATTGCAATGCAACAGGTGATACTTGGTCGCTAGTTTTATTGTCCTCGGCAGTTGCTGAAGGCGACAAATTCAGGAAACCTTCAGTGGCTGAAGACGAAGGTGCCGGAGGACATTTCATCGTCTCAGACTGTAAGTGAGGACACAAAGACGAAGCGGGGATTCCGCTCCCTCTCCAACTTCTTCGCCACTCACCGTATTAAGGACGGGAGGTATCGAGTGGCGCAGGGGACAAAATCGATCCGGAGGAGGTTGGCGCAGAAGGCACAGCCAAATCCTTACCGCCGCCATCTTGAGTGCGACGTCGCTTATTTGTCTCCGTTACAGGTTCTGTCCTGGGGGCAGTAGGGTGCTTAGCCTGACGCGGAGGTAAAGGCGGATATTCACTGACGCGATAATCAGAACTGACTTTTTGCTCATTATGATCCGAAGCAGAAGCAGGTCCGACGTCGGGAATAGGAGGAACAAGATCAGCAACCGTCAATTTGCGACGCTGCTTTAACACAAAAACCCTCCGCGGGCAATTAGACCGAACGTGTCCACTTTCATTATAGAGGAAGCAGATTCCCTCTTGACTGGTATTCATGACACGAACGCGATAACCACACACTTGTAAATGCGATGGAATATTACGTTCGAGATACACTTACCACAGAACGAATTCCACTGTAACACTGTAATCTGTTTTGAGTAGACCAGTCTTCACGACGGACGTTTTTCACGTTTCCTTGAGGAGACAATATGTCTTTTAAAAAGTTGTCATCAACTTCCGGCGGGAGGCTGAGCACTCTAAGATTGGTATAGTCAATTTCAGCATCTGCGAGTGACACCATACTAACAGAATTATTGCGAAGCTTGAACGCGACAGTAATTTTTCAACGTGAAGGGCATCCATAAATTTCACGTTTAACACGTACTCGTCCGCATCAAAATAAGCGGTGTGGACCCGATCGGAGTTCGCATTAAATGTATCGACAAGCCAATAGTGGACTTCTAGAGGCCCGGGCTGCGCAGTGCCTTTTCGTGGAATACACGTGGAAACCATGGCAGCCAAAGCGGAGCGGCCGACGCCACTGCAAGTATACGAACACTAAACAGATAGAAATGCGGAGCAGACAGCCCAACACTAACGAGGAAAACTCCACACTAGCGACAAGAAACCTTCCCGCTCGGCGCTCGAAGCGGAACTGATTCAGTACCCAAGCACAGCTCACGACCTTTTCTCGCAACTGTACTTCGGCCAGTACCTCGTCTCGTACATTCCAAACTTCGCATTCATTCTAGAAACACTCTCCAGGTTGTGGCTAAGACATAGCTCCGCAATATTGTTTCCTCCAGGCGTGCTAGTTTCGCAAGATGGACAGGAGTGCTTCGTTGAAATTTGGGAGGTAGCAGACAAGGTACTGCTGTATGTACAGCTGTGAGTCGTGCATGGGTAGCTGAGTCGTCAGAGCACTTGCCCACCCAAGGCAAAGTCCCGATTCTCTATCCGATAGACAGTTTTAATCTGGCAGGAAATATCATACCAGCGCACACTCCAATGCAGAATGAAAATTTCATTCATTTCTTATATGGCGCAGGCAGTTTTTCCAGGAACGTTAAAATATCTAGTTTTTAAGCCTCTTCACAAAATAGAAGACAAGACAGACTTGAACAATTACCGTCCACTTTCCCTACTGACATCGTTTCCCAAAATATTCTATAAAGTGATGTACTCACGAATAGTTTACACGTAAGTGGAAGCAATTCACTAGCGTATCTGAGTTCCAGAAGGGTTGCTCGACTGAGAATGCTGTTGATTCATTCACTCACCAAAATTACAAGCCCTAAATAACAAAATATCGTCAGTCAGTATTTCCTGATATATTTGGAAGGCATTTGATTTTGTAGATCATGTTACTCTCTTAGAAAATTCAAGTTTTACGAAACTGATGGTTCTATGCACAGCTGGTCTGAATCATACTTAACAGACAGGATGCAAAAGTTCGTACTGAAAAATTCAAACAATGTCAGAACGATAGAAAATTTTAGTGACTGGGGGGAAATCACAAAGTGTTCAACTTTGAGACCACCCCTATTGCCTATATATTGGAATGACCTTCCAGTTAACATTCGACAAGTATAACTGGTAATTTCTACTGAAGTACTAATGTTATAAGAAATCGCATTAGAGAGAAAGTAACAAAAGTGACGGTAAATGATATTTTCGGGAGAAAGTAGTTCTCAGAAAAGGGATTCTCCCTAAATTTCGAAAACGGAGAACATCAACAAACTGTAATCACTTCTGTACAACAAATAGTCATACCAACAACTGATGCGGCACATCAGCAGGAGTTAGTGAATGGGGTAGAATGCTTCAAATTTTTGGGTGTCGATACTGATGAATGCCTGGATCGGAAGAAGCATATTATGAAGCTTCTGAAACTATTAAATTCAGCTACCTTTGATCTTCGTATAACTGGTACTCTTGGTAAAAATGAATCAATCTCCGGACATATTTTGCCTATATTCATATGTCTTATGAATAATTTTCTGGGGTAGATTATTACGTGGAAATAAAATACTAACTGCAGAGAAGCGAGTAATAAAAGTAACATGTGGTGTTCACACACCGATGTAATGTATATACATCTTGAAGAAGCCAAGAATATTAATTGCGCCATCACAATACGGACATTCGGAAACGAATTTCGTCACAAATAATCCATCACAATTAGAGAAGAACAGTGCAGCCAGGAAACATGTGCTACATTTCCGATCGTATCACTGTAGGGATCTATTGGGTGAGAATAATGGGCTTATAGTGATGCTATCGGCTAGGTTCGTCTGACCCTCTTTATCTCAGTCGTTACCAAATGACTATTACAAGGTCATCTTAGTGTCACTGAAGTTCCTGTAAAGAACAATAATTGCCGCCTTATAATCTTAGTAATTGTAGTGGCGTGTGGTGGAAGGTAAGTTAGTTGTCTGTTCCTGGCGTAAAGATATTATTGGTATACAATGTCTGGTTTATATTCATCTATGGATCGGAAAAATAGCACGGCCGCTAAATTACTCATCATATTTATCTGTAAGAGGCTAAGAGCCTCAATGCGGTTTCGTGTAAACGAAATATTTCTTACCTGCTTGTTGTTGGCCAAAGAACACTTTACTCTGGCCTCTGACTTTGTCTCCGTAAATTTTCTCTGTATCTAAGTCCACCGACATCCGCGTACATGTCTGATAAAGCAGATCACGAAGTTCAAGTGAGTCGGTTCACAGGTTCGCTTCACTCACTATCATTCGTTTGTGTGTTCTGTCGTTGGGAAAGAGACAGTGTCTCCCCTTGGATGCGACTGACGGATCAAAAGCGTCTGCCTGGTCTGAAATGTGTCTCTTTGCTCCTGCATACTTAATTTCAGGTTAATTCGATATTTTCTGCTGCTTGTGGTGTGCATATACACATTATTGGGGATTAAATCCTGCAACATGTTGGTACCCCCGAGTGTGTGTTTATCTTATTATCAATCCTGTTGTTTATCACTACAGTATATGAGTTTTTTAGTGTCTCTGTCATTATGTCCGTCACATGCATGTTTGTCATTTTCTTGTTCGTCGCAAGCTTGTTTGTCAAACGCTTGGGTGTTACACGCATTAAACATATTGTCATTGTTTACCATATCAAGGCTGGACTGTCTATTATGGATCTACTTGAATTTCGGAACCCACCGGTATAAAAGAACAGGTCGTAGTATCGTACGTTTTATGGTTAATCTTTGTGTCAGCATTTTGGAATTTGAATTCACTGTTACGGTCTGTTAGTTGGCTTTCATTGTTTTGTGACTTATTGGTGGGGTTGGAGTTGCCACCAGTCCCACGCGGGTATTTTCGTATTCCAGTTGTTTTTCCTCAAGTTCCCATATTCTGCGCATAAATGTATTCTGTAAATATTGCCCACTGATCAAGATGGTTTTAACTGTCGTACTACTGTTCAATTAACCCTGCAAAGTCCATATCTTCAGTATAGTCTGTAATGTTAAGGAAGCTCGACTGAGCTACCTCACTGTGGACTTATGAGGGGATTGTGTCACTGTCACCACTTAGTGATTCTAGAAACCGACCACGCTGACGGTGCCAAGAGATGCCACGGCGGCTGCTTCTCGTTCTTCTGCAGGTCGATTTGTTTCTTCCTACTGTGCTTTGTGTAAGTCTTCGAGTTGGACTCAGGGCTTGGGTGGTTAATCAGTGTTATTGAGTTAATTACAGAAGTAGTAGTAACTGCCATAGTCTATTTTTTCAAGCTGTATTACGTAAAGTCTCTTGTAGGTCTGACAATCCACCCTACTGTTTTTACTACACGGATTTTCGTCTGTCTCTACGCGTGGAAGGTATACATCCAATGGTGTAATTCTCCCGCTGTTACTCGGTCCTCCCTCCGTATAGCTCTAAAACATGTCGAAATGATCATAGCTAGCGAGCGATACTATTTTTAAAAAGTGGAGAGTTTAAAATGCCTAGTCAATCCCCCCCCCCCCCCCCCTCCCCGGCTAGCCCATCCTCTTGATCCTTGTCAGGACAAGCTCCCAGTTTTGTCTCCTTCAAATTTTTGTGCTAACATACACACAATCATCCATCCAACCAAAAGCATTCATGGTATACGGGATAAAGGAAAAACCGTATCCGCTGGCATAAATGAAACAAAACAAATAGCATGGCCCTCTTTTCCCCAGAGATTAAGCACAGTCTTATCAGGGGAAAAACTAGCACGGCAGACTTGGTAAGCGGTCAACAGATATGAGTTGCAAGTCATAAACAAAAGTCAAGTTTCACGAAGAGAATCGATGGACTGTTTTGAAAGTGATGAAGATGAAGAAGAACATAAAACGATATTGTTACCTGCTGGTTCTGTCTCACATTATAATATTTTACAACGTGTTATCATTACCCACCGTTAGTTTCTTAGCATAGTCCCGTGTCACACATCTAGAATAGAAAATAAGATTACTGTCGACTGCAGTGGCCGGTTTATAAGAAAAACGTAAATGATATTCTATAAAGGCCTGTTATGATGTGTTAAGAATCGGTGTATGTAGGATTGAGCATGAGATATTTTTACGCATACTGTCACCAGTAAACAATTGTATCAAACAGAGATGGAGTTTTACTAAAAGTATTAGTATTGTATCCGCATTAAACTCTTGAGTACAAATACAGTTTTAATCATTGAAATGTGCAAACGATTCCGAGATAATTTGGTTGCAAATAAATGATGGTACTGGTTGTGCACCGGTCACATTCTGCCCTGGGGACTCGGAAATACCGACTGAAAAATTCAGAGCTGCCAGCTGGAAAATCCCTCGCAAAACGCAGGCCGAGGAATTTATTGCCTCCCAGATAAGAGAGCTCGTGTCCAGGACGGCGCCGCGACGCGACCGAGCGTTTCCGAAGCTGATGCATATTCGTGGATCATCCATATGTATTAGCAGTCCTCAGAGGCAGGAATTTCTGAACTGTAAAGAGATTTCGCGGGAACTCTCTCCTCCTCCCTCTTCGCAATTTCTGCAGGTCTGTATTCGTGTTACAGCGAAACTGAACTGTAGGGAGAGATATGCTAGAGCGCGGAACACGAGTGTTTTACTTTCTCTGTGGTATTCCCTACGACTGTAATGGATGCTCTTTTATCGCTATGTAACCACCGCCATAAAACAGGCAAATTACGCTACGACTACTGGCATGTAAAGGACTCCATTAAAAAGTGCGTTTTCTGAAGCCGAATTGAAGAGTGTGTGACTGCGATTCTACTATCCGCGATATCGGGTGCCGGTTGGGCTGTTTTGCATACCCCGAAGATGATATAAGTCCGATCTCTAGTGGCCTATATGGAAAGGAAGCTCCCCACAATGTCATACAATTTTTAAGCAAATGACAATGTCGTCCAATGGAAACCTCATATTCAACGATAACATCAGTGGCTCAATTCAGCATGAAATATGGATACCACACATGAAGATATTAATGAGAGACGGATCATCTATAACGGAAGAGTGTGGTCTCTGTAACAATCAGATACATTATTATAAAGCATCAACATATGAATTACCCATAGCCATAATTAAATGAACATTTAATAAGACAAGGGATTATACAGATAAGAGCCAAAGGAACTGGTACACCTGCCTAATATCGTGTAGGGCCCCCGCGAGCCTAGAAGCGCCGCAAGACAACGTGGCATTGGCTCGACCAATGTCTGGAGTAGTGCTCGATGGAACTGACACCATGAATCCTGCAGGGCTGTCCAGAAATCCGTAAGAGTAGGAGGGGTGGAAATCTCATCTGAACATAACGTTGCAATGCATCCCAGATACGCTCGATAATGTTCATGACTGGGGAGTTTGGGGGGTAGCGGAAGTGTTTAAGCTCAGAAGAGTGTTCCAGCAACCACACTGTAGCAATTCTTGACGTGTGAAGTGTCGCATTGTAACGCTGGAATTGCCCAAGTCCGTCGGAATGCACAATGGACATGAGTGGATGCAGGTTATCAGACAGGTTGCTGCCGGCCGCGGTGGTCTAGCGGCTCTAGACGCTCAGTCTGGAACCGCGCGACTGCTACGGTCGCAGGTTCGAATCCTGCCTCGGGCATGGATGTGTGTGATGTCCTTAGGTTAGTTAGGTTTATGTAGTTCTAAGTTGTAGGGGACTGATGACCACAGATATTGAGTCCCATAGTGCTCAGAGCCATTTGAACCATTTAGACGGGATGCTCAAGAACGTGTTTACTGTCAGGGTCGTATCTAGACGTAAAACAATGGACTGGTAACCGAGATCGCAGGAATTCTTTTTATTCCATGATTGCCGGTTTCGGCGACACTAAAGCCG
Source organism: Schistocerca americana (assembly GCF_021461395.2). Classification (NCBI taxonomy): domain Eukaryota; kingdom Metazoa; phylum Arthropoda; class Insecta; order Orthoptera; family Acrididae; genus Schistocerca; species Schistocerca americana. Next base: position 107,294,534 of record NC_060122.1, on the reverse strand, counting down.
CCATCATCAGATCTTAGGACACATACAAGTTACAACGTCAAGATCCGATGATGGCGGCTTTAGTTTCGCCGAAACCGGTAATCATGGAATAAAAAGAATTCCTACGATCTCGGTTACCAGTTTGTTTTACAAGCATCTAGATCGCTCCCACATGAGCACACTGTGCTCCCTAACAAGAAAGTATTTAGACCTATCAGGGGTCCCATGTAACTCCAATTGCACACGCTCTACACCATTACAGAAGCTTCACCAGCTTGAACATTGCCCTGCTGACATGCGGAGTCCATGGATTCATGAGGTTGTCCCCATACCCGTACACATCCATCCGCTCGATACAGCTTGAAACGATACCCGTCCGACCAGGCAACATGTTTCCCGTCATCAGCAGTCAATGTCGTTGTTGTCGAGCCCATGCGAGGAGTAAACCTTTGTGTAGAGCGGACATCAAGGGTCCAAGGGTGGGCCTTCGGCTCCAAAAGCCCATATCGATGATGTTTCGTAGAATGGTTCGCACGCAGACACTTGCTGATGGACCAGCATTGAAATCTTCAGTAATTTGCGTAAGGGTTACATTTTTGTCACGCTGGACCATTGCCTTCAGTCGTCGTTTGTCCCGTTCTTGAAGGATCTTTTGCCAGCTGCAGCGATGTCGGAGATTTGATGTCTTACCCGATTCCTGATATTCACAGTCTTCTTAAGTTGCCAATCCTAAGATTGATTTGCAGCAGCTCTCCATTCAGTGCGATTGTCGGCCAGCCTCTTCAATTCCGTGAAACTTCCGCATCCTAGGTCCTGCTTTATCTGGCTTATGTACTTTCTTCTAGGTCTGCCTCTTGCCCTTTTGCCCTCCACAAGGCCTTCCGTTATAGTGTGGAGAAGACTTTCATGTCTCAGAATGTGTCCCATCTATATATCTCTCCTCTTCTTGACCGTCTTCCAAAGAACTGGAACTTCCTCCGCTCTCTGCAGGACTTCTTCATTTGTCATCCTGGCCGTCCATGGAATTTTTTTAACTCAACGGGATGTTCAAATGGTTCAAATGGCTCTGAGCACTATGGGACTTAACATCTGTGGTCTGTCTGTGTCTGTCGTTAAGGAAGCGGTTAATAAAGACCTTTGTTGGGAGTGTGCTTCTCTACGGCAGCGAAACCTGGACACTTGGAGAGGACGAAAGAAGGAGGATTGAAGGATTCGAAATGTGGTGTCTGCGAAGGATATTCACAGTACACTTGTGAAATGGTTGTACGGGAAAATCCGCACTTCATTGCTACTTCGGAGATGCTGTGTCCCATCGCTTGTGTGCAGATTATAGCACCACGTCCAAACTCACTTAAATCTTGATAACCTGCCATTTTAGCAGCTGTAACCGATCCAACAACTGCGCTAGACACTTGTTGTCCTATATAGGCGTTGCCAACCGTAGCGCCGTATTCTGCGTTTTTACATATTTCTGTATTTGAATACGCATGCCTATACCAGTTTCTTTGGCGCTTCGGTGTAATTGTGAACATTGGGACCGCTGATGTCATGTCCTGACACGGGAATGAGATGAGTTCGCATGTTTGTGGTCACTCTGCAATTTCCGAACGATGGGGAACAAATGCAAAAAGACAAATTTCCATTGAAGGCCCGTTGATGATTTGGATCAGCGCCAATTACTGTCACAGGACATCTACGAGAATTGCAGATTCTGGGACTCAACGGGATGTTCAAATGGTTCAAATGGCTCTGAGCACTATGGGACTTAACATCTGTGGTCATCTGTCCCCTAGAACTTAGAACTACTTAAACCTAACTAACCTAAGGACATCACACACATCCATGCCCGAGGCAGGATTCGAACCTGCGACCGTAGCAGCCGGGCGGTTCCGGACTGAGCGCCTTAACCGCGAGACTACCGCGGCCGGCCCGACGGGATGTCTGCAGCGAGAGGCTCATGGAATTCAGGGGTCTGATTAAGGCTATTTATTTCCGATCAGACTAACTACTACGCTGAAGTCGAATTCTAAACATTAGAAAAAGCAAATGAGGCTATTTGTGCACAACAGAAGTCGATCTCTGGAGCCACGGTGACAGGAGCTAACAGAATTAGCACGCTAAGTTTTAACTAAATTCGAGAGCAGCACTCCACGTGAGGAAAACAGACATCTCGTAGCTTACCGAGGCTAGCCATGAGCAACACGGAGTCGGTGCCCCAGCTATCTGATTGGATGGTTGGTTTAAAAGAGGTGGGGAAGGGACGAAACTACGAGGTCATCGGTCCCCTGTTCCTAATACAACAATGCCACTAGTGTAACAATAAAGCAGACGTGACATATAACACAAAACGGAAAGAAAGGAAAAACCACAAGAACGAAGGGGAAGGTGCAGTAAAAGGAACAAAAGAGGACAAGAAAACAGAGACGCTAGAAACAGGAGTAAAACAAGAAAGCAGATTAAAGGGCTGGCCGACCACGAGAATAAAAAGGAAAAGCCAGCCACTCTACAATACATTAAAACCTCCACTCAAAAAGAAGTGGGATGGAGGACACATAGGGACAAAGGGCATGCGCTATAACAGAGATCAAATGATAAAACCCACACTCACGAATAAAACGTAAAACTGAATCAGCCAATGAAGCGTTGGCAGATAAAATGAGCCGCAACGAATCCGGAAACCCAAGATTTCGTCGCTGGGCAATTAGAGTGGGACAGTGCACCAATGTAGACCATAATGATAGGACTGGCTCTGAAAATAACAATCATGTGAAACACATTTCGTTCTCTTCAGGCGCACAATATCTACTCGTCTTCTGTACAGATCAGTCGTGTATAATCGACTTTTCTAAATCTTTGAAAAGCTGGAGATTCAGTTCTACACCTATCTCCACTAAAGACAGTAACGTTCGTGCGCACTGTGGGTTCAGGTTGTCCATTACAGTGAACCTTCCTGACGTGCAACAGGAAGAATCGAGAATCATCTACAGGCACACTAGTAATTTACAGTTAACATCACGGAAGTGTAGCAGAACTACTGCTATTACTGTACATTAAAGACCGAATAGGTAAAAGGGGCATATTTGTGGCAATATCAGACTATTCACAAATGACAGAAACATTTGCTAGGTACTCTCAGTCGACAGAAATTGTACGAATAATGAGTTAGATATTACCTAAATATAACGTAGGGATGACGATTGCTAAATAGGATGTAAATAAATTTAGTTTCCCACTAAACGTAACGTAAAAACTATAGCAGCCTTAGCTGCACTATTAATGAATCAATCATGTCATAAAAATACATGGGAGCAAGAGTGGATTGAGATGTCACAGGAACGATCAGATAAACCCATTTGTAGGTAACTCAAAATGGCCGCAGTCTATTCTTTGGTCGGAGAGTGAGGAACGACACTTTGCTTATATAAAGAGATCTTTTACAATAGACCCGTATGGTAAATGTTGGAATATTCCTCGACTGATTGGGATAAATATGATATCGAACTAGAGAGGGACAGAGATCTTGCGTTAGCTGAAAGTTGAGGAAGAAAGATTTTATGGTGGTCCGGAATCAGGATTTGGATGTGGATTTCCAGAACACCACCTGGAATCATAACAGAAATAAACGGCGATTTAATTCACGAATTGCAGTATTTTGATAGTGGTGTTTGCCTACACTACTGACCATTTGTGGCCTGAGTCGCTTTCAGATGATTTCTTGCGGACGGTCATAAGTCGGCATCAGTATCTAGAGGGTCCCAGAAGCATGGAACGACTGGTTGGTCTGTACGTTTCACACCTGCCACCGCAATGACGTGTCGGCCTAGTGAGTCATTACCGCTGTCGGTATTGACTGTCATACACTTTTGTGGCAGTGTACCACACTTGTGAGATTGAACCAAGTTTGCAGTCACTGTGTGTGCCGTGTGGGGTGGTGGTGGTGGTGGTGGGGTGGGGGGTGGGGTAGGAGTGACTGTCGGAGGGGTGGGGGTGTTACTTTTCAAGGCCGCGACGTACGGAATGTCTCACCTAAGTTCCCACGTGAACATGACATTTTTAGTTCCATAATCGAAGAAACATCGTTCACACACATATGTTGGTGCAAATACTGAAGCATTTTTGCAACCTTTTTATGCAGACGTGGAAACTCTACCTGGATGTAGACATCCTGGATAGTTGTATTGTCAAAGGATTTGTCTTTAAACCGAAATTCATTGTAGATTAGTCAGCTACATCTGCACATGCACAGCAGCTCTGTAAACTGAAATGGCAAACGTTCTCGAAAACAGCTTTAAAAAATATGTGATACTGTCGGTGTCCTCAAAACTTTTAGAAAACTATTCTTCCAACTCTTTCAGGGTAACAACGTAGTCTTCAAACCTCACTGTTCTTTAACTCCAGTCAGCTTAGGGGACTCGACTGCGTTTGTCAGAATTTGTCCCTTCCATAATGCTATTTTCTTTTAAATGTATCCTCATCATATTATAAATAAGTTGTTCTCAACTTGCATGTCTTACTGTGGGCAGCGTGCTGCCAAGTTCACTTAAAATGCGAGGTCTGCAATCCATTCCACATGTTCTAATTTACGTTCCTGCACTCCTATTCCGTTCAGAAATTCATCAATAGTGAGTTCCAATCGCAAAATCGTCTCAGACGTTCTTCTTGACGAAACCTACCTACTTAGCAGTGATATATCAAGTTTCCATTCTCTTCGTTCGTTTCCATCGAAAACTGTTGCAGCTGACAGTGGAAATTTCACTCTTCGGGCTACATATTTCTTCACGTACTCCAAGCCTGCAAATTGAGGTACAGAACAAACAATTCCGTCTGTCGATCGTTGTAATTTATTGCTCCTTCACTGTCAACAAAATTTTTGAATCCTTTCTGCGTGGTATTGTCACGTCGTTTGATAGAAAATCTGCAGTAGCCGTCGATTAATCGGCTGCATGATATACACTCAGAATTCCCATCCCTCTCGTCTGTCAGTCGCATTGATTTCTAAACGGGTGTGGTGATAGATAGCTATACGGCCTCTTTTGATGCAAAAAGTCACTGGCCCTGTGAATGTCCTTCGAATAGCGAGTGGTAAACAGAGATAAAATCACGATTCTCCCGAGCTGAAAAGAGTTGTGCCGACCGAGAAATTCACAACGCAGTATTCAATGAAATGTGGCGCTCTTCCGAATACTTCCGAGAAGGAGCGAGCAGAGCCGAGTGACAGGCCGGGACGTGGCCCGCATGGTACACGCGTGAGGTTTGGAATGCTGTGGCTGACCCTGGATTAAATGGACGAAACTGTGCAGATAATTCAGAAATTCAGAGTTGGAGTCTAATGGAAACTACTTATCACGTGCCACTACAAATGGCTCTGAGCACTATGGGACTTAACTTCTAAGGTCATCAGTGCCCCAGAGCTTAGAACTACATAAACCTAACTAACCTAAGGACATCACACACATCCATGCCCGAGACAGAATTCGACGTGCGACCGTAGCGATCGCTGGTTCCAGACTATAGCGCCTACAACCGCTCGGCCACTCCGGCCGGCAGTGTCACTACGGCTTCGGTTGTGAACTACACTACTGACCATTAAAATTGCTACACCAAGAAGAAATGCAGATGATAAACGGGTATTAATTGGACAAAAATATTATACTAGAACTGACATGTGATTACATTTTCACACAATTTAGGTGCATAGATCCTGAGAAATCAGTACCCAGAACAACCATTTCTGGCCGTAATAAAGGCCTTGATACGCCTGGGCATTCAGTCAAACAGAGGTGGATGGCGTGTACAGGTACAGCTGCCCATGCAACTTCAACAGAATACCACAGTTCAACAATACTGGCGTATTGTGACGAGCCAGTTGCTTGGCCACCATTGACCAGACGTTTTCAGTTGGTGAGAGATCTGGAGAATGTGCTGGCCAGGGCAGCAGTCGAACATTTTCTCTATCCAGAAAGGCCCGTACAGGACCTGCAACATGCGGACGTGCATTATCCTGCTGAAATGTTGGATTTCGCAGGGATCGAATGAAGGGTAGAGCCACAGGTCGTAACACATCTAAAATGTAACGTCCACTGTTCAAAGTGCCGTAAATGCGAACAAGAGGTGACTGAGACGTGTAACCAATGGCACAGAAAACAGAACGACGTTTTGCCATTTGCGCACCCAGGTTCGTCGTTGAGTACACCATCGCAGGCGCTGCTGCCTCTGATGCAGCCTCAATGGTAACCGCAGCCATGGTCTCCGAGCCGATAGTACATGCTGCTGCATACGTCGCCGAACCGTTCGTTCAGATGGTTGTTGTCTTGCACACGTCCCCATCTGTTGACTTAGGGATCGAGACGTGGCTGCACGATCCGTTACAGCCATGCGGATAAGATGCCTGTCATCTCGACAGCTAGTGATACGAGGCCGTTGGGATCCAGCACGGCGTGCGTTCCGTATTACCCTCCTGAACCCACCGATTCCATATCCTGCTAACAGTCATTGGATCTCGATCAACGCGAGCAGCAATGTCACGATACGATAAACCGCAATCGCGATAGGCTACAATCCGACCTTTTGCCGGCCGAAGTGGCCGTGCGGTTAAAGGCGCTGCAGTCTGGAACCGCAAGACCGCTACGGTCGCAGGTTCGAATCCTGCCTCCAGCATGGATGTTTGTGATGTCCTTAGGTTAGTTAGGTTTAACTAGTTCTAAGTTCTAGGGGACTAACGACCTCAGCAGTTGAGTCCCATAGTGCTCAGAGCCATTTGAACCAATCCGACCTTTAACAAAGTCGGAAACGTGATGGTACGCATTTCTCCTCCTTACACGAAGAATCACAACAACGTTTCACCAGGCAACGCCGGTCCACTGCTGTTCGTGTATGAGAAATCGGTTGGAAACTTTCCTCATGTCAGCACGTTGTAGGTGTCGCCACCGGCGTCAACCTTGTGTGAATGCTCTGAAAAGCTAATTATTTGCATATCACAGCATCGTGTTCGCGTTGGCTAAATTTGGTGTCTGTAGCACGTCATCTCCGTGGTGTAGCAATTTTAACGTTCAGTAGTGTATTTTTCCTTTGCGGTCCTGTAAGCTTCCTCTCGAATACAGCGAGTCAGCTGATGCTTCTTCGTCGCACACTGGCAACGGCGGACAACTCTCGCGAGATGCACAAATCTCTACGTCTACATCTACATTCGCACACCGCAGGCAATCCAATTCTGTGTGATGGAGGGTACTTTGTGTACCAGTGTTCCTCCCCCCGTTCTTATTCCAGTAGCGGATGTTTCGCAGGAAGAACTATTGTCGGGTGAGCTTCTGTGTGAGATAAAATCTCTTCCATTTTATGTTGACAGTTTTCTTGCGATACATACGTAGGAGGAAGCAGTATACTGGTTGACTCTTCTACGAATGCACGCTCTCGGAACTCCTAACAGTAAACCACACATGTGATCCAGAATACAGCTCTTGCAGCGTCTGCCACCGGACTTGTTGAGGATCTCTGTGACCCTTTCGCACTTATCAAATGACCCCCTAGCAAAACACTTTGCTCTGCTTTGGACCTTCAGTATTTCCTCTCTCAATCCTGTCTGCTACGAATCTGCCTTAGGAACAATATTCAAGTACTGGTCGTACGATGGCTTCGTAATCTACCTGATTTGTGGGTGTCTTCTAAGAATTCTTCCAAAGGAATCTCAGTCTGACACCTGCTTTACCTGCTATTACTTTCAAGTGGTCGTTCCGTTGTAAATCGTTCCGTACTCACGCTGCTAGACGGTATACGGTCGTGTCTGCTTCCAGTGATTGTTGCTCAATTGCGATATCATACAATAATGGGTCTTTCTTTCTATTTATTCACAATTTATTACGTTTGTTTATGTTCAAGGCGAACCGCAAAGTCCCTCACGAAGCGTCGATTAGTTGCAGGTCTTCCTACGTCTTGCTGCTTCAAGTATGCGGTGTTGTGACTGCATCATCCGCGAAAAGCCTCCCGGAACTTCCGGCCTTATCCACTACGAAATTTGTACACGATGATTTTTTCACCGTATAGAAACTCTAGGGACTGATCGATGGGAAAAGGTCTAGTGAACTTATGTCCGGAAACGCATGCTTGAGACCATTTATTCAATCATAGTGTGTTACAGAGTCTGCGGTGTAGTACTTGCTGTACCATGCTGCCACAGTTACAGTATGCATGCTTTCCTCATAGAGGGCGGAACTGTTTCTCATACGTCATGCTCTAGAGTCCTCTCCTGCCGTCGTAATTGATGGCTCTCGATCTTCCACCATAATCGAGTCCATCAACATTAGGTGGCAAATATGATGTAGCCAAGGAGGCGGGAACGTGGGTTCTACTATGCCAAGACTGCTTGGTAGCTGCAGCGGAAAAACGCAAGCAATTAGCAGGAGGACAAAATAAGAAAGTATTTATTACTTAACTTTGCTGTAGTCCATGATCAGTTGGTTGACAATTAAAGAAGACACGACTAGACTAAGCGTCTGTAGAATGACATAATTTTCAAGTCACAAATCTTGCAGTGACGGATTAATCGCTCGTAGTCCTGGATGTCGAATCCGGTGAATTTGAAGACTAACTTGGAACGGAGCTACAAACACTTGCTGGCAGCAGTGACTGAGCTGCAGACGATGACCAACATCGGTGCTGGCTGACCGCTGAGAACGGCTACAAACTGTAGACTGCCACGACTGCACTACTCTCCTGCTGCACGTGAAGTGGCCTAGCGGCGCCTCGCGGCGAGCATAAGTGCTGCGACTGGCTGTGTACTCTTTGGCTAGGACAGCCGTTCTTCTGTTCCGTTTATCGAGAGATTCGCATCCGGCGGTTCGATCTCTCAGGCGGCGGTGTGGTCGTATGACTGACATCACAGTAATTGGCGATGTTGTGTCCGATTCACTTCTCTTGATGACTCACCTTGCAGTGGGTGTGATACAGCCTTGTACGCAATGGTTCCGTATTCTAATCGAGAGCTTGCGGACACATGTTTGCTTATGGAAAGGCAAATGGCAACGGGCGGCGGGCAGCAATGTTGTATCAGGAGACCTATCGCGGCCGACAACAAACGCAGCATACAATGTTTCCAACAGTGTCTCGCCGTTTCTCTGAGAACATTACCGTTTCAGAAAGCATGAAATCCTGAAAGACGTAACAGAAATGTTCGGACACCAGATCTGGACGAAAATGTGATTAACACTGTGGAAGGCCACTGCCGTGTGACTACCGGGCAGTTGGCCCGCCTGTACAGTACAGGCCATACGACTGTGTGTAACACTCTCCATGACAATTGTCGCTACCCTTATCACTTACAGCGTATGCATTGCTTGCTAGCGACAGACTTTCCACATCGAGAGCAGTTTTGTCTCTGGTTTATCCACCAGGCAACCACGATTCCGGGATTTGTGTCATCCATCTTATCAGTATCTGTATGAGGCCACTTTTGGCTGAGTGGTCTCTCCAGCTTTCATAATAGTAATCTGTAGGATAGTACACAGAACCCCCATGGTATGGTGACAGTGAGTTGTCAGCATCGGTGCAGGCGGAATGTGTGGTCTGGTACAATTGGCGACTGTATTTCCGGACCAGTCTTCCTTCCACGTCGCCTAGAAGGCCGGAACTATCGGTGTTTCTAGCGGGTGCCCTTGCCTCCCCTGCTGGAAAAAAATTCCATCGATGATTCGAAGCGTTATGTGGCTGCTACATGATGGTGCTCCAGCACGCTTCGCCGTTAACGTCGGGATACTTGTCAATCACGTCTTCTCTAGTCGATAGATCGGATGAATGGGTCCAGTCGTATGGTCTGCTCGTTCACCGGACCTCAACCCGTGCGATTTCAGGTTATGGGGACGGTGTAACCTTCCCGTATAAATAAAAAATATAAAATAATGAAATTTGGATAGTTTTATTCTGACGTATGAAAACTGATAAATCTTAACTCATGAAAAACTGATAAATTTTGACGTAGGCAGCACTACGCCATGACCCTGTGAAATCAATCTGAATCTGTCCGTGAGAAATAAACTGAAAAATTCTTAGCTCGTGACGGTGTCGCCGGACAACGCTGTCTATATATCTGTTCGTAAATCGCACAGCTTAGTGCAGTGCTGGCCTATCTACTAATACTGGATAACATTTGTCTGAGATCTTAATTACGAGACAAACTGACTTTACTTAGTGACCAGCTGCACAACTGGTCGTCTGATTACTAAAGAACACATGACTATTATCTGACAAAAATTCTGGAATATTTTAATTTAGATAAATGACTGGATCGGGACTGGCAATGACTTAAGGAGAAATTATACTTTTATAGTTCACTGGCAAAAACAATTATATTCTGAAAATTTTGTATGTCATTGATAAAGATGTACAATCCATTACACGAGAAAATTGAATATACTGTATTACAAATCTGGGACAACTGGTGCGGACGAATCACAAAACTGAAGACTGAAACAAATTCATATTAACATCTCAGGCAAGTGACTTAACTACGCGCATTCCAATGAAAATAATAAAATTTACCTTACAATAGCCGGTTGACTTAATTACACTGTTGATTTTTCATTATATTAACTATTATTCATTTGAAACTTCCTGCAGGTTAAAACTGTGTGCCGGACCGAGACTCGAACTCGGGACCCTTGGCTTTCGTGCTCTACCAACTGAGCTACCCAAACACGACTCACGACCCATTCTGCCAGTATCTCGTCTCCTACCTTCAGAACTTCACAGAAGCTCTCCTACATACCTTGCAGAACTAGCACTCCTGGAAGAAAGGATATTGCGGAGACATGGCTTAGCCACAGCCTGGGGAATGTTTCACTCTGCAGGGGAGTGTGCACTGATATGAAACTTCCTGACATATTAAAACTGTGTGCCGGACCCAGACTCGAACTCGGGACCCTTGCACACAGTTTTAATCTGTCAGGAAGTTTCATATCTGCGCACACCCCGCTGCAGAATGAAAATCTCGTTCTGGGGTTATTCCTTTGTTCATCATCATCTCATTCCATGGTATCATTTAGCTTTGCGGCTGACCACAATTATTACTCAGTTCCATTTAACAAAATTGTACAGTTTGTTCTGGACTGTGACTTTAACGCTGTACCAGCGACAGACTACGACTACACTGTAGCAGCGAGCGACTGCAACTGCGGGAGAGACTGCTCTGACCTACGACTCTATTGCAGCTCTCTTTTAACGGGGGTTAAGATATTTTATGTATCAGGCAGCGCCTGTCAACTGTCGTTCTAGCAAGTGAGCAATACATCTAGATTACATTTGCTCCAGCAAGGTGGTGAACCCCTTACATCTCGTGTATGTAGAGCCCAGAGCCCAGATGTGGAGCAGCGTATTCACGCTGTCTTTGACAATGTTGGGGTGCAGCCTGGCCGATGTGAACGTGTGAGACATAACATCTGTGGCTGCATGGTACAGCGCGTATTAGTCCGCAGTCCCTGCAACGGTGTATGATTTAATAAGTGGTTTCTAGCATGGAAACTACGCATTTCTGGACATAAGTTCATGAGACATTATTGTTCCGTATCCTCTCATCGATCAATCTCTAGAGTTAGCACACGGTGGAAAGTAACGGTGCTAAACCATTCCCGTGGTGTATACCCGAAGTTGCTCTTGCGTCTGAAGATTACTCTTCCTTAAGGATGACGCGCTATGTTCAGCTTGCTGGAAACTCTACGCCCCGGCCTCCTCCAGTCTCTCAGCTTCTTCGATATTCAGTTCGCTAGTATTTGGTGCATTAGGCAGCAGTGTGGGACTGTGTGAACACCCTTCGAAAGTTATTGGGTGTTGGACGTCAAACGGGCCGTCATGGAGCAGGAGAGACTCCACAGGACATTTTAATTTCCACTGTCTGTACATTTAGAAATAAATTCATAAAACTTTGTCAGCATGACCACGAAGGGTACAGGATTCACACACATTTCACCATTTTTGTCACTTACTATTGGCTGCGTTTGTTGCTATAGATCTACTTTTTTTCGTAAGTAAGAAAGATCCTTAAATGAATTTTGCACGTCATACAAACCACACTTACAGGTGTACGAAACACTAGAATTTATTTAATTTATGAAAAAAATGATTCAGCTGTTACATTTTAAACTTCATATTTAGGAAAAGCTCAAATTTTGTAGTTAATTATCTCAACTTTTGCCACAGTTTTTAATAGATTTGGAAAATTCTAGAGAGCTTCATGCACCTGTAAGTGTGGTTTACATGCCTTGCAAAATTCTTCGGAGAACCTCTCTTACTTATGAAGAAAACACGAATGTATTTAGATTACAGAGAGTCCGCGCCATAGTGATACTCAGTTATTTAAAACTAGCTACTGCGCACAGTGAACACATGAAACTTCAGGTGCAAAATTTGAACTTCGTTGGACACGGAAAAGAAAACTGAAAACTATACGCGATATTTTTCTGATGAATATTACCGAAAAAAGTATTTATTCGTAAATGTTATCGAAAAGAACTCTTGTGTAAATTGTGTTGGGAAGTGAATCCGTTACGTACACAGATACGTCACGACAGAAAATTGTTACTTTTGCGTTCTTAGGTCTACATTAAGAGCGTGACAGCTTTCATGTGACGCTATGTTGCTCCTGTTGTGATGTGACTCCAAAATAACGACGTCCCACAATATGCATCTGCGGACAAGCAAGCAGGCAGCTTCAATTTAATGAGGTGGTGCAGTCTCTTGGAAGGAAACACAGGGTCCTTTTGAAGAGAGAAGAGGCAGTAATGACGGATCTCGACTGGGCATCTGCAAGAGTGTGTAATTAAAGACGAGAGTTTCCTTAATCTGGGGAACACTGCAGTGGTTGCTGAAGAGGAAACTATCGCAGCGAAACTCTCTGTGTGCGCAGCGGTTCAGCTGCAGCGTAACTGCTACAGATGGGATACACAGACGTGCGTGTTTCTTTCAGCGACAGGATTACACAGCTATTAGGTTATCACGGACCTACATGCAGAAAAAGCTCCGTGGTGAAAACAGACGCAGGGAGTGTTAGAGGCACAGTGAGTATCAACGAGGCGCGTAATGAACCCCGTCCACGTGCCGTGTGGATTCATTGTTAATGACATCCCCGCATTCTCCCCGCATCAAATGAAACTAGCGGCCCGTAATCCGGCTAAATGTACGACGGCGACACGCCCTCCCCCAGCTCGTGTTGTAGCGCAGTTCTAAATTGAATACACGGAGCAGTAACAAGATAAATGAATTGCTGCTAAATTCGTCCCGCAGTAAAATTTGAAAGTAATTGCCAGCTTCCTGGGAAAATTGGGATGAAACGAGAATTTTCTGCTGCAAGCAGTAATGATTGTCACCTTGTGGCAAGTCAATTAAAATTTTAATTACTGCTTCAGGTAGGGCTAGCAACAGCGTGCGGATGGGGTGATAAAAAACAAGAGTGTGCTCAAATTGCGTAACAACGCGTTTCGAAGCGAAACTCAGTCCCATTGATGGTATAGTATAAAAATTGTACAGGAAAAAAGGAATCAGATATTATTATTTTTCCCCTTTTTCGAAGCTAATTGTTCCTATTTCAGAGTGAAAGCCCTGTCGAAATTCTCACACGGATTTCTCCTTTACAAGGCGGAATCAAAGTAAGAAGATAATCGAGTACGTGAATACGGCAAGCGCCTGCACAGGTTTTAATTTTCGGACAGGCTGTAGTTACGTATCTGGCTGTTCAAAGCCCAGATTGAAATGTCGATGACTCTTTAAAGGCTATTAAGCAACTTTTTCCTGCAAAAATCCCACCTCTGACGACCAATGACGCACAAAGCTTTTTGCATGAGTCACACACAGACACGTTTGAATGCCTCTAGATCCCATGAAAAGTAAATGAAGTGCTTCAAATGTTTAAAAGAGAAAGCCGGGCGAAAAAAAATTCATTTGCTACCTTTCGTGTATAACATATTGTAAACCATTAAGTCTACTTTATTTAATATATTTGCTTATTCTACATTTATGTGAAGAAAGCAAATTGTTATTTCACGATGTTAACTTTATAACGAGAGACACAGTTGCGAATTAGTGAATACAAGGTCGCTCTAGCGAGAGTGAATACCCTAAAATCCACAAAAGTGAACGCGAATTGTAAGTACTAAAAAAAAAAACTGATAAAATTTTTCATGATGCCTTCCTAAGAGACAACCTCAGTTCCTTTCACACTCTTATGGGCCGAATATGGTCAGGTCAAATAAGCGACGAATAAATAAACAAAAAAAGAAATAAGTGTTTAAGCATCGATAAAATGTGACTGATATTCAGAGAAATAATGTCGACAAGAAGTCATAATTTTACACCATCTAAATTAATAAGAAACGGAATAGAGCCCCCATGCTCCGCAACACCAAGTCAGCACACTGCTTCAGAAGCAACAGAAAATTATGTCAGATTTTAAAGAAAGTAAAGTTCGCAAGACAGACGTTGGTTTATATTTACTCTATACTTAGTGCTGATTTCAATGCGAGGTGACACCAATTGTTAGCAAAATTAAACTCTATCTCGAAATCTGGCAAAAGATCCAAAGGGATTCTATTCATATATTAAGTATACCACCGGCAAGACAGAATCATTACTTGCATTGCGTGACAGCAATGGCGACACGACCAACTACAGCGCCACTATAGGAAAGTTGCGGAACACTGTCTTCCAAAATTCCCTCACCAGAGAAGCTCCAGTAAATATTCCAGAATTCGAATTAAGGACAGATGAAAACATGACAAACTTAGAAATAGATACCCTCGGGGCGATGAAACAATTTTTGTCACTTAATAAAGGCAAATCTTCTGGTCCAGATTATGTACCTGTTAGGTACCTTTCACAGTCTGCTGATGATATAACTAAATTTTCAGCAATTATGTACGATCACTCTCTTTACGAAGCATTAATATCTAACAACTAAAATTTTCACAGGTCACACGGATACACAATAAAGGAAACAGAAATAATCCGCAGAATTAATTATCATATCACAGACACCGATTTGTAGCAGGATTCTGATACTTATACTGTGTTGCAACATCATAGAATACATGGAAGAAAGTGACTGTCACATAACCAGCACAGATGCAGAAAGTATCTTTATTGTGAAACACAAGTTTCTCTTTATTGACCCGAAGTGGTTATCGAATGGATATCTCAATTCGATTTTATATCTGTAGATATACAGAACGTTATTGACGCCTTTCCTCGCAAGCGGTTTCGAATGAATTATCTCTGCTCTGCAGCTTTTTCTGAATTTACCTCGGGAATGTCACAGTTCGTAACAACAGACGGGAAGTCACCAACCGAAACCAGAATTTATATCTGGAGTTGGTCAGTATTGTAGACCATCTCCTATTCTCGATCCATCTAAACGATTTTGGAGAAAATCTGAGCAGTCCTTTTTTTTTTTTTTTTTTTTTTTTTTTTTTTTTTTTTTTTTTTTTTTTTGCGAATGAATTTGTCGTTTCCCATCTAGTGCAGTCATTAGAATTTCAAGAGGAATTACAAAGTGACACGAGATATCTGTGTGGAGCCACAAATGACTGTTCGTACTTTACAATAAATACTGTGGTACTAAATACAAGTACTGAAACAATTGCGGTAAAGTTAGGTTATCACGACAAAGCACACAAATTTAACGATTGTCGCTTCAGTTGAGTAGGAATTACGATTAGCCGCAGTTTAAATCGGAACCACCACGCAGAAAATGTAGTGGGAAGCCGAACCAATGACTGGGTATTATTGGGGGAAAAAATTAAAAGGTGCAACGGGTCTACTCCACGACTCTTACCCGTCCTTTTCTGGAATAATGCCAAGCGGTGTGGGGTCCATACCAGATTGAATTTCCGGAGGACATAGAAAAAGTTCAGTGAAGGGCTGTTCATTTTGTATCATGATGAAACGAGGAAGACAGTGGCACGGCTATGACAAGTCAACTGCGGTCGTAATTACTAAAATAATTGAGTTTTTCGTTACTGTAAAAAAAATGTTTTCATGAAAACATTTGATTGAGTGTCTCCTACGTAGGGAGAACTAACCCATCATGATAAAGTAAGAGAAATCAGATCTCGTACGGGGAGATTTTTGTGTTCATTTTTACAACGTGCAGTACGACAGTGTAACGGCAGCGAAATAATCTGAAATTGTTTCTGTGACCACTCTGAGAGACAGTGAGGTGTGAATTTGGATATCATATTAATTCACAGCGTCCTGACACAGGACCCTCCAGTACTGGATCGACTGAAGTCGGTTGACTTCGGCCCACAGATTTCCTTGTGAGTGCGGTCTTTACCAGAATTGGCCATCTAATAGTACAGTGCTGTGCCAAACCACACAAAGCACATATGCGTGACCAAGGCGCGCCTCCTCTCGCCACTCAGCTGGCCCTGTGCCGGGATCCTGTGGCAGGAGTCCCCCTTCCACCGCACCCCGCACGCCCCAGAAAACTCGTTCAGATCATTGAGAACAAATCACGGGTGTAGTAGAATGACGTACAGATTATACCACATCGCTAAATCACCAGCTGTAGGTCGCCTGATTACTCTCGTCTTTTTGTTTCCCTGCGCTCGTATCAAATTCATAATTTGGTGACGGAAGAGATCCTGAGTTCTTTATCAGAGTAAATCAAACGGTATCAGATGCCCACGGAGACACATCCCTTCCTGGAATATTCTGCAAAACACGTTAGAGAGAACTGTGCGTTCTTTGTTCAGCAAGTCGGGGACGCCAGTAATTCCGTTTTCTGCGAAGAAGACTAAGAAGGAGAACCGCGCCGGTCATAGTTAGGCTACGCAAAGCCTGCTAAGCAATGGAGTAACTACACTTAAGCGCCAAAGATACTGGTATAGGCATGCGTATTCAAGCACAGAGGTATGCAAACAGGCAGAATACGGCGCTGCACTCGGGTAACAAGTGTCTGGCGCAATTATTAGATCGGTTACTGCTGGTACAGTGTCTGGCTATCAAGATTTAAGTGAGTTTGAACGTGAGCGATAGGACGCAGCAGGGATTTTCCCTTACGATCATTTCACGAGTGTACCGTGAATATCAGGAATTCGGTAAAACATCAAAGCCGGCCGCAGTGGCCGAGCGGTTCTAGGCGCTTCAGTCCAGAACCGCGCGACTGGTACGGTCGCCGATTCGAATCCTGCCTCGGGCATGGATGTGTGTGATGTCCTTAGGTTAGTTAGGTTTAAGTAGTTCTAAGTTCTAGGGGACTGATGGCCTCAGATGTTAAGTCCCATAGTGCTAGAGCCATTTTTTAAAACATCAAATCACTAACATCGCTGCGGCCGGAAGAATATCCCACAAGAACGGGACCAATGACGACTGAAGAGAATCGTTCAACGTGACAGAAGTGCAACCCCGCTGCAAGTGTCACGGTGCGAACCCTTCACCGAAACATAATCGATATGGGCTTTCGAAGCCGAAGGCCCACTCGTGATGACTGTACCACACAAAGATTTACGCTTTGCCTGGGCCCGTCAACACCAACATTGGTCTGTTGATGACTGGAAACATGTTGCCTGGTCATACGAGTCTCGTTTCAAATTGTATCGAGCGGATGGATGTACACGGGTATGGAGATGACCTCATGAATCTGTAGACCACGAATGTCAGCATAGGACTGTTCAAGCTGGTGGAGGCTCTGTAACGGTGTGGGGCACATGCGGTAGGAGTGATATGGGACTTCCGATACGTCTAGATGCGACTCTGACAGGTGACACGTACGGAAGCATCGTGTCTGATCACGTGCAGCCAATCGCGTGTATTGTGTATTCTGACGGACTTGGGCAGTTCCAGCAGGACAATGCTACAACATACGCGTCCAGAATTGCTACAGAGAGTCTCCAGGAACACTCTTCTGCGTGTAAACACTTCCGCTGGCCGCAGAACTCCCTAAACATGAACATTACTGAGCATATCTGGGATGCCTTGCGACGTGCTGTTCAGAAGGGACCTCCACCCGTACGTACTCTTACGGTTTTATGGACACCCTGCAAGATGCATGGTGTCAGTTCCCTCCATTAGTACTTGAGACATTACTCGAGTCCATGTCACGTCGTGTTGCGGCATTTTGCGTGCTCGCGGAAGCCCTACAGGATATTGGAAGGTGTACCAGTGTCTTTGGCTCTCCACTGTACTATACGGTTGCAAATTGAGGAACTTTTCGTGCATAGTTATCAGGAGGTCTGTCTTTATTAGCTACTTAGAACAATTCTTTCCAGTCTTTGGCCTTTTCGTGGCAGAATGTCAGATGGAGATATTTATACTCAAGAGCTTAATAAAAATGGTGCTGATCCCTTACTGTATGCAAATCTAATCAGGACGTTGCCGAAGCAAAGAAAAAAGCATGTTAGACTTAAAAGAATGCAGAATCTGAGAGACTGATGAAGTTTTACAGGAGCTCAAAATTTAGTGCTGACTTAAATCTAAGATACTTTTAATAGTTTCCACAACTTAAGTCTATCTCCAAATCTGGCAGAAAATCCAACGGGATTCTCCTCGAATGTAAAATATGCCAGCAGACAGACACAATAAGTACCCTCGCTGCGAGATTACAATGATAATGTTACCGATGGCTGTGCCCATAAGGCTGAGTTCATTTAGCAAAGAAAACGAAGTAACTATTCCAGAATTCGAATCAAGAACTGATGCCAACATGATTAACTACGAAGTGTATATATCCTTGGTGTAACGATTCAAGTCAGATCTCATAATACAGGCAACTCTTCCAGTCCAGCAGTCCAGAATAAATACCAGATTCTTTTCAGAGCGTGCTGATGAAATAACTCCGTACTTAATTATTATATACAACTTATCGCTTGACGGAAGATCCATACCTAATGAGTGGAAAGTGGTACAGGATTAACCTCAAATTACAGACCCATATCACAGAAGTCGACTTGCAACATATGGAACATAGGCTGTGATTGAACATCATGAATTACCTCGAAGAAAATGGTCTATTGACAAACAGGCAGCAAGGATTCATGAAATATCGTTCTTGTGCAACGCAATTAGCTCTTTATTCTGAATAAGCAATGTGTGCTATCGACAGGCGATCTCCACTTGATTCCAAATTTTTAGATTCCCGAAGGGCTTATGATACCGTTTTCTAATCAAATCACAGTTACTTTTATAAGTCTTGGCACAAACATAGTAGTTTTGTATTTACTGTGGGAAATAACAGATAAACATTAAACTTATTATGTTTGTTATTCCAACAGACAGAATGATTTTCACAGAGCAATAAATTGAACATTTTACTTTATTTAATGAGGCAAAAAATTAAAATAATTTCGTATTTATGTGAAATAACATAGATCTGTCTTCACAAACGTTTTTGGACGAAGTGCAGAAATAAGCCAAAAAGTAGGAAATAATGAGGAATTAGTACTTTTACCGCGGCGTTGTAACACTAGTGTCAGCGGTTTTGGCATGCTTAATGCAAGCTTCTGTATGCACGAAGTACTTAGATTTTCCCATTCTTCTTGCAGTCGTCTCCTGACGTCTCGTATAGACTGTAAGGGTAGTTTTCGAAAATTTCCTTCTAACTCATGCCATAAATTCTCTACCCGTGGTGTAGGGGTAGCGTCTTTGATTCATAATCAAAAACGTCTTAGGTTCCGTGTTCGATCCCCGCCACTGCCTAAATTTTGATAAATAATCAGCATTGGCGGCAGAAGACATCCGGCATAAGAAGTCAGCCTCATTCTGCCAACGGCCTTGTCAAAGAGGGCGGAGGAGCGGATAGACGTTCATGGCACTCTATTGTCCTAGGGGTGGGAAATTGCCTCTAAAGGCGGAAGAATCAGCAATGATCAATGACATGATGCAGAAGGCAATGGAAACCACAGCATTAAAGACACGTAACGTGTATCCACAGGACATGTGACCTGTAATTGAAGAAGTGTCATGATGATCTCTCCATTGGCAAAAGATTCCGGAATAGTCCCCCATTCGGATCTCCGGGAGGGGACTGCCAAGGGGGAGGTTACCATGAGAAAAAGATTGAATAATCAACGAAAGGATAACGTTCTACGAGTCGGGGCGTGGAATGTCAGAAGCTTGAACGTGGTAGGGAAACTAGAAAATCTGAAAAGGGAAATGCAAAGGCTCAATCTAGATATAGTAGGGGTCAGTGAAGTGAAGTGAAGTGGAAGGAAGACAAGGATTTCTGGTCAGATGAGTATCGGGTAATATAACCACAGCAGCGGAAAATGGTATAACAGGTGTAGGATTCGTTATGAATAGGAAGGTAGGAGAGAGGGTGTGTTACTGTGAACAGTTCAGTGACCGGGTTGTTTTAATCAGAATCGACAGCAGATCAACAGCGACAACGATAGTTCAGGTATATATGCTGACGTCGCAAGCTGCAGATGAACAGATAGAGAAAGTGTATGAGAATATTGAAAGGGTAATGCAGTATGTAAAGGGGGACGAAAATCTAATAGTCATGGGCGACTGGAATGCAGTTGTAGGGGAAGGAGTAGAAGAAAAGGTTACAGGAGAATAAGGGCTTGGGACAAGGAATGAAAGAGGAGAAAGGCTAATTGAGTTCTGTAACAAGTTTCAGCTAGTAATAGCGAATACCCTGTTCAAGAATCACAAAAGGAGGAGGTATACTTGGAAAAGGCCGGGAGATATGAGAAGATTTCAATTAGATTACATCATGGTCAGACAGAGATTCCGAAATCAGATACTGGTTTGTAAGGCGTACCCAGGAGCAGATGTAGACTCGGATGATAATATAGTAGTGATGAAGAGTAGACTGAAGTTCAAGACATTAGTCAGGAAGAAACAATACGCAAAGAAGTGGAATACAGAAGTACTAAGGAATGACGAGATACATTTGAAGTTCTCTAACACTATAGATACAGCAATAAGGAATAGCGCAGTAGGCAGTACAGTTGAAGAGGAATGGAAATCTCTAAAAAGGGCCATCACAGAAGTTGGGAAGGAAAACATAGGTACAAAGAAGGTAGCTGCGAAGAAACGATGGGTAACAGAAGAAATACTTCAGTTGATTGATGAAAGGAGGAAGTACAAACATGTTCCCGGAGAATCAGGAATACGGAAATACAAGTCGCTGAGGAATGAAATAAATAGGAAGTGCAGGGAAGCTAAGACGAAATGGCAGCAGGAAAAATGTGAAGACATGGAAAAAGATATGATTGTCGGAAGGACAGACTCAGCATACAGGAAAGTCAAAACAACCTTTGGTGACATTAAAAGCAACGGTAGTAACATTAAGAGTGCAACGGGAATTCCACCGTTAAATGCAGAGAAGATAGCAGATAGGTGGAAAGAATACATTGAAAGCCTCTATGAGGGTGAAGATTTGTCTGATGTGATAGAATAAGAAACAGGAGTCAATTTAGAAGAGATAGGGGATCCAGTATTAGAATCGGAATTTAAAAGAGCTTTGGAGGACTTACGGTCAAATAAGGTAGAAGGGATGGATAACATTCCATCAGAATTTCTAAAATCATTGGGGGAAGTGGCAAAAAAACGACTATTGACGTTGGTGTGTATATGAGTCTGGCGACATACAATCTGACTTTCGGAAAAGCATCATCCACACAATTCCGAAGACGGCAAGAGCTGACAAGTGCGAGAATTATCGCACAATCAGCTCAACAGCTCATGAATCGAAGCTGCTTACAAGAATAATATACAGAAGAATGGAAAAGAAAATTGAGAATGCGCTAGGTGAAGATCAGTTTGGCTTTAGGAAAAGTAAAGGGACGAGAGAGGCAATTCTGACGTTACGGATAATAATGGAAGCAAGGCTAAAGAAAAATCAAGACACTTTCATAGGATTTGTCGACCTGGAAAAAGCGTTCGACAATATAAAATGGTGCAAGGTGTTCGAGATTCTGAAAAAAAGTGGGGGTAAGCTATAGGGAGAGACGGATCATATACAATATGTACAACAACCAAGAGGGGATAATAAGAGTGGACGCTCAAGAACGAAGTGCTCGTATTAAGAAGGGTGTAAGACAAGGCTGTAGCCTTTCGCCCCTACTCTTCAATCTGTACATCGAGGAAGCAATGATAGGAATAAAAGAAAAGTTCAGGAGTGGAATTAAAATACAAGGTGAAAGGATATCAATGACACGATTCGCTGATGACATTGCTATCCTGAGTGAAAGTGAAGAAGAATTAAATGATCTGCTGAACGGAATGAACAATCTAATGAGTACACAGTATGGTTTTAGAGTAAATGGAAGAAAGACAAAGGTAATGAGAAGTAGTAGAAATGAGAACAGCGAGAAACTTAACATCAGGATTGATGGTCACGAAGTCAATGAAGTTAAGGAATTCTGCTACCTAGGCAGTAAAATAACCAATGACGGACGGAGCAAGGAGGACATCAAAAGCAGACTCGCTATGGCAAAAAAGGCATTTCTGGCCAAGAGAAGTCTACTAATATCAAATACCGGCCTTAATTTGAGGAAGAAATTTCTGAGGATGTACGGCTGGAGTATAGCATTGTATGGTAGTGAAACATGGACTGTGGGAAAACCGGAACAGAAGAGAATCGAAGCATTTGAGATGTGGTGCTACAGACGAATGTTGAAAATTAGGTGGACTGATAAGGTAAGGAATGAGGAGGTATTACGCAGAATCGGAGAGGAAAGGAATATGTGGAAAACACTGATAAGGAGACGGGACAGGGTGATAGGACATCTGCTAAAACATGAGGGAATGACTTCCATGGTACTAGAGGGAGCGGTAGAGGGCAAAAACTGTAGAGGAAGACAGAGATTGGAATACGTCAAGCAAATAATTGAGGACGTAGGTTGCAAGTGCTACTCTGAGATGAAGAGGTTAGCACAGGAAAGGAATTTGTGGCGGGCCGCATCAAACCAGTCAGTAGACTGATGACAAAAAAAAAAAAAAATTCTTTATGGGGTTCATGTCCGGACTTAGTGGAGGGAGACTGACAACTTTTCAACAGTTGTACAGGAGCCTCAACCGTAAAATGGCTCTGAGCACTATGGGCCTTAACATCTATGGTCATCAGTCCCCTAGAACTTAGAACTACTTAAACCTAACTAACCTAAGGACAGCACACAACACCCAGCCATCACGAGGCAGAGAAAATCCCTGACCCCGCCGGGAATCGAACCCGGGAACCCGGGCGTGGGAAGCGAGAACGCTACCGCACGACCACGAGATGCGGGCTCAACCGTAAAATGCAGGCGGTATGTTTGGGGTCGTTCTCCTGATAAAATTGGAAACAATCCCCAATTCCCATATTTTCTGCGCTCTTCTTCAAATTGTTCCTTAGAATCTGCAGGTATACATTTTTATCTACTGTTTTGTGAATGAAGACCAGCTCACACACTCCCTGGGCCGACATACAACCCAAAACATGGACCCTACCACGTTTCACTGTAGCTTGCATACTTTTTTTCTTCAAGCACTTTGTTGAACGTTATTCATCAATCCGGTCCTTATATGTTAAATTTTGATTCATCTAAAAAAATTACTTGACTCCACCACCCCATGTTCTTGTTTATGTGTTACCTTGCGAATAGCAGCGTCTTCTTCCTATTGGCAGGACTGATGCAAGGCTTCCTTCTTGCAGTTTGCCCATGGTAATTTTCTGTGAACAGTAATCGTCTGATTTTACGAGGACTGGCTTTCTTCCCAAAATCTTCCTTAGCCTCAATAGCAATTCGTGTAGCTCTGTACTATTGCCCTCCCTTCTCTCCTCACAAGTATGCGTGGACGGCCTGTCTGTGGCAGATTTTCTATCCTGTCTTGATATTTATATCGACGGACGATGTTCCCTAAACTTCTTTTCTTCATATTCAGTAATGTCGCTGTTTCTCGTCATGTTCTTCCCTTTTAATGATGGAATATTACTAACTGCCTCTGTTCAAAGTGACGAATAACACAGAGACGCACACTGACACTGTGGCCGACATTTGTCCCAGAACTTTTGAAGTAGAGTTTAATTTCCCGCAGTAAGAAATGGGTCTTGTTGCGTTGTAAAAAAGCAATCATGCGTGACTGCACTTTTCATCACCCATAATTGTATGTAAATCTTGCAGACGTACATATTTATTTGCGTATTAATGATCATAAATTCTTTGATACCCAAACTGTACGTGCCTCTGGATGATCGTTTCGGCTGTGCGACTGGATTCGTAGTTTCCTGCCACAGCGGTCACAGTTCATCATAAGTGATAGCAAGTCATAGTGTAAAACAGAAGTCGTATCTGGGGTTCCCCACTCTTAATCCAGCACAGTAAGTAGCTTGATACTGTGTCACGTAAAGACGTATCAGGATGAACAACATCGGCTTCACCTGGCGTAAACTGGAAAAACTGGTGAAAACCTAAGTCAGAATGCCTGAAGTAGGTAAAAGCGCTCGATGCTCTCAGTGGTGTACATTACACTTTTACACTACAGCAGATTTACTTAAATTTTCTCCGTAATCCTTCACGAACAAGTCGTCTAAACTGTCATCCGTTCCACTGCATAATATCTGTACATTCCGTACACATGATTCGAGATATTTTGTGCTTGCTGCCAGTGATTGTTCTGCAGTCGTGTGGTTATAAAATAATGCGGCATTGTGCTTATTATTCGCAGTGCGTTAAATTTGTTTATGTCGAGTATCGATTGCCAATCGGTGAACCGAGTGACGGAGCTTTGCACCTCTTCCTACATTACAATAATACTGCCTAGAAATGAGTCTTCAATTTGGCTTTGCGAACACTACAGCAGTGAACAAATATTGTGTATATGTATTGAGAACGTATGTTTCAGAATATTGCTATCTACACTCCTGGAAATTGAAATAAGAACACCGTGAATTCATTGTCCCAGGAAGGGGAAACTTTATTGACACATTCCTGGGGTCAGATACATCACATGATCACACTGACAGAACCACAGGCACATAGACACAGGCAACAGAGCATGCACAATGTCGGCACTAGCACAGTGTATATCCACCTTTCGCAGCAATGCAGGCTGCTATTCTCCCATGGAGACGATCGTAGAGATGCTGGATGTAGTCCTGTGGAACGGCTTGCCATGCCATTTCCACCTGGCGCCTCAGTTGGACCAGCATTCGTGCTGGACGTGCAGACCGCGTGAGACGACGCTTCATCCAGTCCCAAACATGCTCAATGGGGGACAGATCCGGAGATCTTGCTGGCCAGGGTAGTTGACTTACACCTTCTAGAGCACGTTGGGTGGCACGGGATACATGCGGACGTGCATTGTCCTGTTGGAACAGCAAGTTCCTTTGCCGGTCTAGGAATGGTAGAACGATGGGTTCGATGACGGTTTAGATGTACCGTGCACTATTCAGTGTCCCCTCGACGATCACCAGTGGTGTACGGATAGTGTAGGAGATCGCTCCCCACACCATGATGCCGGGTGTTGGCCCTGTGTGCCTCGGTCGTATGCAGTCCTGATTGTGGCGCTCACCTGCACGGCGCCAAACACGCATACGACCATCATTGGCACCAAGGCAGAAGCGACACTCATCGCTGAAGACGACACGTCTCCATTCGTCCCTCCATTCACGCCTGTCGCGACACCACTGGAGGCGGGCTGCACGATGTTGGAGCGTGAGCGGAAGACGGCCTAACGGTGTGCGGGACCGTAGCCCAGCTTCATGGAGACGGTTGCGAATGGTCCTCGCCGATACCCCAGGAGCAACAGTGTCCCTAATTTGCTGGGAAGTGGCGGTGCAGTCCCCTACGGCACTGCGTAGGCGTGCGTCGCTGCGGTCCGGTCCCAGGTCGACGGGCATGTGCACTTTCCGCCGACCACTGGCGACAACATCGATATACTGTGGAGACCTCACGCCCCACGTGTTGAGCAATTCGGTGGTACGTCCACCCGGCCTCCCGCATGCCCACTATACGCCCTCGCTCAAAGTCCGTCAACTGCACATACGGTTCACGTCCACGCTGCCGCGGCATGCTACCAGTGTTAAAGACTGCGATGGAGCTCCGTATGCCACGGCAAACTAGCTGACACTGACGGCGGCGGTGCACAAATGCTGCGCAGCTAGTACCATTCGACGGCCAACACCGCGGTTCCTGGTGTGTCCGCTGTGCCGTGCGTGTGATCATTGCTTGTACAGCCCTCTCGCAGTGTCCGGAGCAAGTATGGTGGGTCTGACACACCGGTGTCAATGTGTTCTTTTTTCCATTTCCAGGAGTGTATTTGAAAAGCATTTGACCATATTTTTGTGCACATAGTGAAAACTTTCATGATGGGCTTATTGTAGTTTTTGGTCGCAATTAGTGTTCAAATTTTTAGAAAAGATACTGTTTTATACAATAACTGAAATGTACATTAATGAAGTAAAACATAGCATTTATGAAACATTTGAAAAGAAACATTAGAGAGCAGATATTAAGAAAAAGAATGCCATTACACTCAGTGCGTCATTGGAAGTCCACTGAAACAAAGTCAGCGAAACTCTGAAGCCGACAGCAGTAACGAAGATATACTGACACTGATCAGGAATAGGCGATATGGAGTCTAGAGATGGCCAAAAGTACGAGGGATGTTCTGTAAGTCATTCAACACATTTTTTCCCTGTCGTTGTCGACTGAAAAAATGCGGAATTTATTGTGAACATCATGGAATATTCCCTCTTCATCCCCTATAGTGTCATTGAGCCGCGGTTGGCTCATGCTATGCGCTGGATTAAACCTTCATTCTATCTTTAGTCTTTCGCGGTTATCGCGATTATGCTGTTATCCTCTCTTTCCGCGGGCGGCAGCAGCGGTGTGTATCGATATTCGCACTTTGCAATATCTTTGACCTGGCGCTTATAGTTTCTGGCTGAGCGGTGTGCGAGGAGTCTGTCGGTTGGCGTGGAGCAGTGGGGAATTCTCGGCGGGGCGTAGTTTGCCCTGGGCCCGCTGGCGGTCTCTACGCGGTGTCGGAGAGTGTGGCGCTGTTCCCACTGCCCCGCTGTTCACCCTGGACACGAAAGTTTAGTTTTGATTTAACCTACCAGCAAATGAGTACACAGTATGGTTTGAGAGTAAATCGGAGAAAGACGAAGGTAATGAGAAGTAGTAGAAATGAGAACAGCGAGAAACTTAACATCAGGATTGATGGTCACGAAGTCAATGAAGTTAAGGAATTCTGCTACCTAGGCAGTACAATAACCAACGACGGACGGAGCAAGGAGGACATCAAAAGCAGCCTCGCTATGGCAAAAAAGGCATTTCTGGCCAAGAGAAGTCTACTAATATCAAATACCGGCCTTAATTTGAGGAAGAAATTTCTGAGGATGTACGTCTGGAGTACAGCATTGTATGGTAGTGAAACATGGACTGTGGGAAAACCGGAACAGAAGAGAATCGAAGCATTTGAGAAGTGGTGCTATAGACGAATATTGAAAATTAGGTGGACTGATTAGGTAAGGAATGAGGAGGTTCTACGCAGAATCGGAGAGGAAAGGAATATGTGGAAAACACTGATAAGGAGAAGGCACAGGATGATAGGACATCTGCAAAGACATGAGGGAATGACTTCCATGGTACTAGAGGGAGCTGTAGAGGGCAAAAACTGTAGAGGAAGACAGAGATTGGAATACGTCAAGTAAATAATTGAGGACGTAGGTTGCAAGTGCTACTCTGAGATGAAGAGTTTAGCACAGGAAAGGAATTCGTGGCGGGCCGCATCAAACCAGTCAGTAGACTGATGACAAAAAAAAAAAAAAAAAAAACAGCAAGTCAAGACTTTTCACATTGTGTCGTTTGGAATTTGTTGATTGCTGTTGGGATATTCACGCGAGCAACAACGTTGTTTTGAAATTGGAAAATTCTAGCCACCCTCCAGTGAACTGTATTTTGAATTGAAGTGCACCAGCGGAATCTTCTGCCTTGTGGCCGTTAACGTTCCGGTTACCTGCCCTGGGCGTTGAGGTACATTTCAGGCAGTGTAGTTTCCTCATCGTGTTGTGGCTGTCCAGCACGGTGTGTAGTTTGGCAGCTCCGTGTATGATTGGTTGTGGGCGCCAGTATCTTCTACGTTGTTCCGTTGAACTCCCTGTTCTGCCCTGGTCGGCTGAAGTGGAAGTTATCTTGTCGATGGGTCCACTGACTGTCTGTCGTTTGGGTTCCCAGCGGATTGAAAACAGTAGGGCCGACTGCCTGTCTCACCTAAGCGAATTACAGGCCGACTCTCTATCATCTGAACGCCCTTGTGTGTACTGCCTTTTTATTTTTAATTTGTTCTTGTTGTTTGTACTTGTATGGCTTCTAGCTGATTTTTTTAAAAATTAGAGTTGTTTTCCTCTTGAGGCCTTGAGCCTAGTTTAAAGTACTGTTTCACGTAAGCCCTTTGGCATTTTCAAAATTTTAATGTTGTTAAATTTTTAAGTCTCCGGCCTTCAGCCGATTTTGAGCTCTTTTACTCTTAAGGCCTTCAGCCTAAAATAAAGAACTGTTTCACCTAAGGCCTTTGGTATTAAAAAAGATTAATGTAATGGAGTTTTAAGTGTTAGGCCTTCAGCCGATTTGAAATTTTAACTTGTTTACTTCAGCCTAACTAAAGAACTGTTTTAAGGTTTGCCTGTTAAATTTCTGATTCTGCTTGCGTTTTAAGTTATTGGCCTTCAGCCATTTTTAAGTTAAGATGGCTTTCAGCCGGTAATTAAGTTACAAGGATTAAAGTTGTGTGTTTCTCTAAAAAAAATTTTGTTTTGGGCTCTTGTAATGTTGAATCAAATAATAAAGTTGTTTGCTGGAGCGTAACTGACAGCCCCTTATTTTGGCCCCTTTCCACAATTTGAACTGTCCCGTCCTGCGGGATTAGCAGGGTGTCTTACTCAGGAAGTTCCGATAGGTGGTGGCGCTATACGTACCCTTCAACAAGGCGTCTGCAGTGGAGGTGCGTTCCAAGCACAGAGCTGTCATTGAGTTTCTTTTGGCGGTAAATTAGAGCATCGCAGATATGTGTACGGGGACCCACTCATGGTGGATCAGTCAACTATCAAGTGTATTGTGCTACCCACAGGAAACTGATGAAACTACTTAAGCTTTAAAGTTAAAGCTATTACAGCCGTCGGTCCCAAAATTCAAGTCTTTTGACCAGGTTTCGACACTTCCATGAGTGCCTGCATCAGAAATTAAATATTCAAATTGGTCTATAACGTAAATAGAAATTATGGGAATTTTTTTGTATAAACATAGAAGTACTGACTAACAGTACAAGAAAGGACCAGTACTTACATGTCGCGTATAAATGAAATATTAAGCGAAAAGCTTGCTTTCCACGCATTCTACTTTAAAAATTGCGACTAATGCTTTCTCGCTTAATTTTTATTTGATACGTGACATGTAAGTGCTGTTTCTTTTTTGTAATTTTCATCAGTTTTCAGACTTCAAACTGTATTTCCAAGCTTTTACACAAACAAAAAGTCACCATGTCTGCTGCTGTCAAATAAAACTTTGCCTGATAGTTCACGTACTAAAAATACTGTTCATCTTATCATTCAGCTATCTATATTTTAAATGTTAAGTAGCCTACTTATATTTACGGCTACTATATGTCACTCTTGGTGTAATGTTCATTTGCTAAGCGGGTGCCTCTGTCATTTGCTACCTGTGGTTTTATATGTATGATCAGCCCATAGTGGTTCGCCTTCCATCTATTATTTTAAATTTTTCGGCTAAAGCCTTCCTCGCTTGATATTTATCTTATACGTGACATGTAAGAACTGTTTTTTTCCTGTACTGTTAGTTGGTACTTACACGTTTATATAAAAACATTTCCCATAGTTTTGTAATTGTATTATAGGCCAATTTGAATATTTAATTTCTGACGAAGGCATTCATAGAAATGACGAAACCTGGTCAAAAGACTTAAATTTTGTGACCGAGGGCTGTAATTGCTTTAACTTTAATTTACACTACTGGCCATTAAAATTGCTACACCAAGGAGTAATGCGGATGATAAACGGGTATTCACTGGACAAATATACTAGAACTGACATGTGATTACATTTTCACGCAATTTGGATGCATATATCCTGAGAAATCAGTACCCAGAACAACCTCCTCTGGCCGTAATACCGGCCTTCATACGCCTGGGCATTGAGTCAAACAGAGCTTGGATGGCATGTACAAGTACAGCTGCCCATGCCATGCAGCTTCAACACGATACCACAGTACATCAAGAGTAGTGACTGGCGTATTGTGACGAGCCAGTTGCTCGGCCACCATTGACCAGACGTTTTCAATTGGTGAGAGATCTGGAGAATGTGCTGGCCAGGGCAGCAGTCGAACATTTTCTGTATCCAGAAAGCGCCGTTCAGGACCTGCAACATGCGGTCGTGCGTTATCCTGCTGAAATGAAGGGTTTCGCAGGAATCGAATGAAGCGTAGAGCCACGGGTCGTAACACATCGGAAATGAAACGTCAACTGTTCAATGTGTCGTCAATGCGAACAACAGGTGACAGAGACGTGTAACAAATGCACCCCATACCGTCACGCCGGATGATACGCCAGTATGGCAATGACGAATACACGCTTCCAATGTGCATTCACCGCGATGTCGCCAAACAGGGATGCAACCATGACGATGCTGTAAAGAGAACCTGGATTCATCCGAAAAAATGACGTTTTGCCATTCGTGCACCCACGTTCGTCGTTGAGTACACCATCGCAGGCGCTTCAGTCTGTGATGCAGCGTGAAGGGCAACCGCAGCTATGGTCTCCGAGCTGATAGTCCATGCTGCTGCAAGCGCCGTCGAACAGTTCGTGCAGATGGTTGTTGCCTTGCAAACGTCCCCATCGCGTCTGTAGCACGTCATCTTCGTAGTGTAGCAATTTTAATGGCCAGTAGTGTAATATACAACATGTACCAGTGCCAAGATGGAACAATAATAGTGGAACACCAAGAACCGAAGTGCTTGGATTAAAACGGGTGTAAGGCAGTGATGTAGTCTTCCGTCCGTACTGTTCAAGCTATACATCGAAGAAGCAATGATGGAAGTGAAATGTTCAATAGCGGAATTAGAATTAAAGGCGAAAGGATATCAATAATAAGCTTTGCTGAAAGTGAAGAAAAATTACAGCAACTTTTTGAATGGAATGACCGTCCTAATGAGTACAGAAAATGGTTCGAGGGCTTTTGTGTACATAGTTCCGCGTAGTCAGCGCGTACACAACTTTCCCACTAGAGCGCGCCCCGCTAAGCACGTTTTTTAAAAATGTAATGTGTAGTGTGGACTGAAGAGATCATCCTTGATGACTTATTCTTCTAGGATGGGATGTAAGGATAAACGGAAAACACTTTATTTATTACACATTCAGTTAGGCTTGGGTACGCAATGGGTCCTTTAGCCTGCTGTCTTTGGTGATGTCTATCTCCTGTGGAGGGTGAAATGTGTCAAGGGTGTTATGTGTGACTGCTTCCTCGTGTTATGACAGGTTGTCTATGGGGGGTGCAACGTTATTGACTTCGGTACTTGATACTTGTGCCATCTTGCAGGGTTTACCGTTCCTACCGATTCCAATTGTCGAACTTCGTCCCTAAGGGCATCGATCTTGTCAAAAACTCGTAGAGCCTTGTCATGGACCTTCTCTTGTATAGTGGTCTCGTGGAGTGCGGTGCGGATGTCGACGTTTCTTGTCCACCATGGAGCTCCTGTGATCCATCGATAGCAAATGTTTTGCAGCGCTTGGAGTTTGTTGTAGTTGGAGACGCACGTAATTCTCCACGAGGTGGAGGCATACAACATTGTG
Source organism: Schistocerca americana (assembly GCF_021461395.2). Taxonomy (NCBI): domain Eukaryota; kingdom Metazoa; phylum Arthropoda; class Insecta; order Orthoptera; family Acrididae; genus Schistocerca; species Schistocerca americana. The sequence goes on along the minus strand of NC_060122.1, from coordinate 107,262,785 downwards.
GGTTCCACCGTTGCCTTATACAATTGGAGTTTAGTCTTAGGGTTGAGATTCTTACTCTTCAGGAACGGAATCAATGACCTGGCCATCTTATGATGTTTTTCACAGCCTGCCACGCCCCAAGATGGCCTCCCACTCGACCACAGATGAGAAATCAACCACAATGCGAGCAGTAACGGGGATGGCCACCGGTTGCGAATCGATCAGCGGACTAGTGGGTTGTGCTAGGCTTCTGTTGGATCCCCATGGCCGGCCTACACCTATACCCCCATCCATTGCAGCTTCAAGCTGTGTAGCCGAAGCCAACACAGCCTGGAGCTGAGAGTGAAGTGTCAGCAACTCAGCTCGCATCCTCACACAGTAACCATAGGCCCTTTCCATACTAAAGACTGTAGAAAACTACACTACACAGACAAACAGACATCTATCGACGAGCGCTACGAAACTCTACTGTAGACACTGACACAAGCACAAGAACTGCGTCTAATAAATTAGATTACAATGCAGAGATTCAAAAACTAAACTACCAAAGTACGAATATGAGACCAAATAATTCGCTCTTGATTATGAACTTTTAAAATGTCGCAAAATCGGTTACTTCAATTTTGCTGCCGTCTCCCGGCCAGCTGCTGCTTCTACTCAAATATTCTGATGCTGAGTAAAGCTGGATGACTGAATGCTCTCACGGACTGTGCGGCCCCTCCCGCCAGAGGTTCGAGTCCTCCGTCGAGCATGGGTGTTTGTGTTGTTCTTAGCGTAAGTTAGTTTAAGTAGTGTGTAAGACTATGGACCGATGACCTCAGCAGTTTGGTCCCTTAGAAATTCACACACATTTGGACATTTGAACAGGATGCTCACACAGGAACAACTCACTTGGATTTTTCAAAGTACTTTCTGTTCCAAGAAGAGAGAGCACAGGCTGCTAGATGAAAACACTCATTAATTACAGATATCTTTGTTCACAATGAGCTACATGACATATAAAATAGTATGCTAGCTAGCAAACTGGAACATGTATATTTCGCTAGTGTCTCTATCAATTCACTTACCTGACCATTACACGAGTAGCGTGTTTGAGTAGACGAGATCGCATAACGCGAGCCGTGAAGATCAGACAGAATTTCGTACACTAGAGCGGCACACTGTTTTAGCTCGTCAGGTGGATGGCAGCACAGTGGTATTACTAGCTGCGCATGCATAGTGGGGCAGCGTGATGGATGGGAAGCTTCTCGCAGGATTATAGTGCCGTCCGGTAGCTGCGTGTACGATCCGGCCTGTCAGCGCGGTAATGAGAACAGGGATGAACCAGTCAGCTGGGAGAGGGGAGGGGCGTGTGCACACCGCGGCGCAGGCCGTCTGGAATTAGCAAAAGTGAAAGCGGGGATAGAGGGCTGACCACTGGGTTAGCCAGGGGTCACTCAGGCACATTCACTGGGTCTGCGCACAGGTCGAAAATAAATACAGGTCACGGAATATCTGTCAGCAGTCTTCCGCTGAAGACAGACTTCACTTCCGGTTCGGTTCTTCTGCGACTGGCATTCATCATCTGACACGAGCAAGTTGATCTGGTTGTTGTTGTCAACGACGGAAGACTACTTTGATGTAGCTCTCCGTGCTAGGCTATCCTGTGCAAGTTTCAGTGTGCCGCAGTTTACGATACACAGCTTTTACATAGAGGTAAATAACTTCGTGGTAGTGTGTTTGTTCTTTTTTCCATCTGATGACATGCTAATTAACGTCAGCTTCGTTTCTTCTGATCTTCATGCTTGTCCAGTATTCTCATACTTTGTAAACTTCTTCAGCCTTTCTCCATGACGATTTTGCTCTAAAACCTATTACAGCCAAAATTTTTGATTTGATTTGATTTGAAAGTCACCAATATCACCATTAATCTATCAATGTCACCCCGTTTCAGTAGCGAAACTACTGTCTGCTTTCAGCACTGTTGCGGGTGTCTGGTTAGGTCCTTGTCGTGAAACCAGGCCGCAGCAGTCGGCTGATAATTTATACGTCTACAGAGGGGAAAATTAAGTGTTTATCTTTCTCTGTGTTTTCCTCGTAGTTTACAAAAAAAATGGTTCAAATGGCTCTGAGCACTATGGGACTTAACAGCTTAGTTCATCAGTCCCCTAGAACTTAGAACTACTTAAACCTAACTAACCTAAGGACATCACACACATCCATGCCCGAGTCAGGATTCGAACCTGCGACCGTAGCAGTCCCGCGGTTCCGGACTGAAGAGCCTAGAACCGCACGCCCAGCGCGGCCGGCCTCGTAGTTTACCTATAAAATTTTGTGTCTAGCGGGTTTAATCTCGCGTTTTTGTACCTGTCAATTCATTCAGTCTGCGGCGCAGTAACTGCTCATTTATTTTGTTTTGAAGAGAGCCACCCGTTCGTTTAGTTAGCGTCACTCAGGCAGCAGCTCTTTGCGTTTTTGGTTACGGTCAGTTATCTTCTGGTTGCTGCCTTGAGGTGTGGCGATGACGGAGAGTCTGGCAAATGACATGGGGCACCTGATGTGGAGCTTGTTTTGGCCACAGGTTCTGCTTCCGAGGCACCTCCTAGTGTACCCAGCAGGGTGAGGGCGGATAGTACCACGTATGAGTCCCTCGATGTGGAGGTCAAACGTGGGGACTAGCCGCCTGGCCTCGCCCATTTACGCTGTGAGTGGACAGGTGGCCGCTCCTTCAGGCACACGCGGGGATGGATTTACTAGTTGCCGGAGGCTCCAACTTTAGGCCCCTTAGCCAGATAGCGTTCAGGGCTGCTAAGAAAGTCAATGTGCACTCAATGCTGGGGGCACCATCCGAGATGTGTGGGTGGCCTCGCCTGCGGCCATCGAGTGTCAAAGGTGCAGTAGTCCGCAGGTTGTGGCTCACGTCGGCACCAACGACCCCTGTTGCATGCTTTCTGCGGCCATCCACAGTTCATACAGGCGGCTGTCGATGGGGGTGGGTGGCCACACTCGTGAGGTGCAAGCAGAGCACGCAACTTGTAGCATTGTTCGCCGAGCTGATCCGTGTTCTTTGGGTTGGAGCCGAGGAGAGTCTCAACCAAAGGCTTCGTCGACTCTGCGACGGCTATGGCTGCAGATTTCTAGATTTCTAGACGTGGGTTATTGTGTGCGGATTTGTTGGAATCTACTTGATAGGTCGAGGTGCACTACACAAAGAAAGCTGCTACTCAGGTAGCAGAGTACTTGTGGAGTGCACATGGGTGTTTTTTAGGCTAGGCAGTGGTTTGAGGTGCCCTGATGAACACTCGATGAACAGTCGATAAGCTGCAAGGGAAGTCAGAATGCGTTCAGAGTAAAGACACTTCGACTGTCAAAATTTTAGCAGTTAACTGTTGAAGTATTTGCAATAAAGTTCCCGAATTTTCTGCCCTCCAAGAAGTTCTCGCGCTCAAATTATTCTTGGAACCGAGAGCTGGCTGAAACCCTAAGTGGAAAGCCCTCTGCGATTTTTAGCGAGTTGTGGAACGCGTATCGGAAAGACAGGATAGAGGCCATAGGGTGGGGGTAGTGTTCATTGAAGTTGACAAAAATATTGTCTCTATCGAGGTTGAAGTTGAGTGTGACAGTGAAGTTATCTCGTCGCGTATAACAGTTGTAGGTCATACCAAATTAATTGTTGGATTTTTTTACCGACCACCCGATTCTCATGTGACAGTTCTTGAGTTATTCAATGAAAGTCTACTGCCAGTAGCTTGTAAATACACATATCACGCAATACTAGTGGGAAGCGACTTTAACCTATGGAGTATAGACTGCGGTGTCTATGGATTCATTGCGAGGCTACAGACAGACATTCGTGCGAAATACTTTTGAACATGTTTTCTGAAAACAGTCTGAAGCAGCTATCTCGGCAGCCCGCACGCAGTGGAAGTATCTTGGACATCATTGTTAGAAATAGGCTTCACCTTTTCGACAATGTCAGTATAGAAACGGGGATTAGTGACCATGATGTCAGTATAGCGGCTATGGTTAGAAATGTTCATAAATCAGTCAAGAAGACTAGGAGAGTGTTTCTGCTAGACAGAGCAGATAAGCAGTTGTTAGTATCCCACTTAGTGAACTGACATCACTTTGTACCAATAAGATGGACGTAGAGAAATTACGGGCAAAGCAGACTGTAAATCATGGACTGAATAGTTATGTGCCTGGTAAGTGGATTTAGGATGGGAAAGGCCCACCATGGTTTAATAACGAGATTCGAGAAATTCTGAGGAGGCAGAGGCTGTTGCAGTCTCGGTTTAAAAGAGAACGTACAAATGACGACAAGCAAAGGTCACTAAAGCTTTGTACGTCTGTGAAAAGATCTATGCGCGAAGCTTACAAATATCATCATCATACCTTAGCGAAAGATGTGGCACAGAAACCGACAAAATTCTGGTCCTATGCAAAATCTCTAAGCTAGTCTGAGGCTTCCATTCTGTCCCTTGTTGATCAGTCTGGTGCGGCAGTTGAAGATAGCAAAACGAAAGCAGAAATTTTTAATTTAACCTTCAGGAAATTGTTCACACAGTGAGTCGTACAAACATACGGTCATTTGACCATCTGACAGACGTATGGACGACCTAGTAATAAACGCTTCTGACGTAGAGAAGTAACTGAAAGATTTGAAACAAGCAAATTGGGCCGGTGCGGCTCTGCGTCTCTTAAATGGTTCTTTTTCTTAAATGGTTAATACCTTAAGAATTCCCCTGTTGTTCGTTCAAATGAAAGAAATTGTAAGAACTTAGTATTTGCCTTCAGAATAAATTAAAATAATATCTTAAAGTACACGGCTATTGGTGAATTTATTGACATTGACAGTTGCTTACCCGACCGATGTCCCCTGGTCATGATGGGTCAACAGAAATTTTATTAAGTAAGGTGGTCTCACAGAGACTTCAATATTTTAAAGTAATTATAGCTTGGCTTGAAAGCATCTATTTGAGGTGTCTCTTATGTTATATCCTAGCCAGTAATGCCACCCGAGCCCGCTGCCAAAAGGTTGGCAGCATCAAAGTCCGGACGCCGTCCGCAAAAGCAGCGCCAGCGAGACAGGAAATCGCCGCAAGTCTGCGCGCGCCACCGCTGGCTTCTGGGTTCTTAAGCGCTGGAGTCGCGAGCGCTAGGACAGTTCTGTATTCGCCGCTCAGTTGTATACTCGCCACCGAATTGTGTACTTGCTAGTCAGTTGTGTGTTCATCGCAGCAGAGTTGTTGTTTGTCGTCAGCCGGCGTAGACCTAGTCGCTCCGACTCGAACTAGACAGATTTCTGTAGACACGGAGTTCACGACTGTGTTTCTGTATCTTCGTTAATAAAGATAAGTACCGACTTTTATTTAATCAGAGTGTTTGGGTTTTCATCTTTCTGTTCACTGTTCCAGCGAACCGGTCGGCCCGCTATTAAAAGTGTGGCGGTGACTTCGTAAGCCGTTTCTACAGCGAATTGCTTGTCGCTACGAACGCAGCCACAAAATCTTAAATGATCGTTTTTCTTCATTGGTTAGTAAATTTTTTGTTAAAAAAACCAGTTGCTTATTTAACAGAGAGAAAAACGTAGATTCCGATAAATAGTCTGGTCTTGTTGGGAGTTTAATATCTGATGTGACTTGATATATGTCATTTAAATCCAGTTGAAAGCATATTTTTGGGAAGTCTCTTAAATTGCTTTTTTCTCTCTCAAGTAGTTAACACTTCTTTTAAGAATTGGGCAATTGTAAACCTTTCTCAAGCGCTTCAGTAGGCCTGTAGTTTACCCTATGTGTGTGTGTTTTTCTTAAATTAAATACTTTAAACGTTGTTACTGTATTTCATAAGACATTGGAAATGTTTTCTTATTGAATAATTTGGGTCTAGTTTAAATAAAGTGTGTAAACTAAAGAGTGGAATATGTTTTCCCTGAGCATTCCCTAGCCAGCCGGCCGTTGTGGCAGAGCGGTTCTAGGTGCTTAAATCTGGAACCGTACGACCGCTGCGGTCGCAGGTTCGAATTCTGCCTCGGGTATGGATGTGTGTGATGTCCTTAGGTTAGTAAGCTTTAAGTAGTTCTAAGTTCTAGGTGACTGATGAAGTCAGATGTTAAGTCCCATAGTGCTCAGAACCATTTGAACCGTCTGAACCTTCCCTAGCCGTTCCACGTTACCCTGACGTTGTTTCTAAAACTAATATTACGTTTCGATTGGCCATGTCTGACGAATTCGGTTTTACAGCGTACTTTACGGCACTGACCCCTTACCTAGCTAGCATTTATCGTGAATCTCTCACCCAGCACAAAGTCCCAAGGGGAATGAAAAAAAAAAAAAGAAAAAGAAACCGGGCTCGCAAAGTTACGGACCTATTTCCCTAACTTTGGTTTGCTGCACACTCATTGAACATATTCTTAGTTCGAATGTAATAAACTTTTTTGAGACTGAAAAGTTTATGATCAAGAATCAGGATGGTTTTAGAAGAAGCATCGCTCGTGCGAAACTCAGCTAGCTCGTTTCTCACATGGTATACTGCGAACTATGGATGAAGGACAGGAGGCAGATTTCATATTTATGGATTTTCGGGAAGCATTCGACACGGTGTCCCAATGCAGGCTGTTAACAAAGGTACGAGTGTATGGAATAAGTTCACAGATAGGTGAGAAGGTCAAAGACTTCTTAAGTAATAGAAAGCGATATCCTGCCTTCGGCGGCAAGTGTTCATGAGAGAAAAGGGCATAGTCAGGAGTGCCCAAGAGAAATGTGATAGGACCGCTGCTGTTTTCTGTATACATAAACGATTTGGTAGTCAGGGTGGGCAGAAATTTGTGGTTGTATGCTGATGACACTGTGGTGTGCAGGTAAGGTGTCGAAGTTGAATCACTGCAAGGAGATACAAACGACTTAGACGAAATTTCTGGTTGTTGTGACGAATGGCTCTAAATGTGGAAAAATGTAAATAATGCGGATGAGTAGGAAGATCAAATCTGTGTTGTTCTGATACAGTATTACTAGTGTCCTCCTTGACACTCTCTCTAGTCGTTTAAATATGAGGGTTACTTCGCAGAGCGATACGAAATGGAACGAGCATGCGAGATCTGTGGCAGGGAAGGCGAATGGTCGATTTTGCCTATTAGGACAATTTTAGGAAAGTGTGTTTCGTCCGTAAAGGAGCCTGGATATAAGACTCTGGTGCGACCTATTCTTGAGTTCTGCTCGAGTGTTTGATGATGATGATGACGATGTTTGGTTTGTTGGGCGCTTAACTGCGCGGTTATCACGCCCGTACAAATTCCCAACCTTTGCTCAGTCCAATCTCGACACTTTCATGAATGATGATGGAATGATGAGGACAACACAAACACCCAGTCATTTCGAGGCAGGTGAACATTCCTGACCCCGCCGGGAATCGAACCCGGGACCCCGTGCTCGGGAAGCGAGAACGCGACCGCGAGACCACGAGCTGTGGACCCGAGTGTTTGGGATCCATACCAGGTCGGATTGAAGGAAGACATCGAAGCGATTGAGAGGCGGGCTACTGGATTTGTTACCTGTAGCTTCGAACAACACGTCTGTGTTTTTCGGGAACTCAATTGGGAATCCCTGGAGGGAAGGCGACGTTGTTTTGGAAAACACTATTGAGAAAATTGACAGAACCGCTGTTTGAAGCTGACTGCCGAACGATTATACTGCCGCCAACATACATTGCGTGTAAGGACCACGAAGATGAGATGCGAAAAATTTGGGCAAATAAATAGTCGTTTTTCGGACGCTCTATTTGCGAGTGGATTCAAATGGTTCAAATGGCTCTGAGCACTATGGGACTTAACATCTGAGGTCATGAGGCCCCTAGAACTTAGAACAACTTAAAACTAACTAAACCTAAGGATTTCACACACATCCATGCCCGAAGCAGGATTCGAAGCTGCGACTGTAGCGGTCGCGCAGTTCCAGACTGAAGTTTGCGAGTGGAACAGAAAAGGAAAATGACAAGTAGTGGTACAGGGTCCTCTCCGCCACGCAATGTGTGGTGGCTTGCGGAGTATCTATGCAGATGCAGATGCCAGCAGCATATAAAGCTTATAACAATTACCTAAAACGGAAACATAGCACCCTAGATGTTTATTTATACACACGAAGGTAAAACAAATTTATTTCAAGTAAATATATTCGGAAAGGAAATCAAGAGGCAGACAAGAAAGTAAATAGTAAATGATTTACTGGAGGTAACAGAAGGTCGAAATTATCTACAAATTACGAGGAGAGCAGAAAATGGAGAATAGTGGTTGCAGCGACAGACTTAGGATTTAGAAGATAATGACGAGTCATGTACGTGTTTTAGGACTGTGTGGCAGGAATGGGCTTTGTATATCCCTCTCATGACACTGGAGGAAAAGTCTATGGCACAACGCTCTCTGAATATCCGTTCGGAAATGGTACATGGCGAAGCACCTCACTGCGAGACAAACTGCGGCTCGCTAAAACCGTTTCTGTGCATTAGCTTCAAATCGTAGATTCTTAAGAGGATTTTTAAAGCCGACATTCAGGAAACTATCGATATTCGGGAGTTAATATGTGCTGCAAGTTTTTTTTTTTTTTTTTTTTTTTTTTTTTTTTTTTTTTTTTTTTTAGCGCTCCGAACACCGAGTTTTTCGATCAATACTGATGTTGTGGAAAACATGGAAGAACCTCCACGCATCAATACCACAAGATCAGCCGCAACATCAGGATCGCACCGTTAAGAATGTGTGATCCTGTGTTTGTAGCGACTACCAGTTTCCTTCGAGAAGCAATGTGTGACGAGTCTCATTCCACAAAACTTACGGAGGATTCATCCGTGAAGAGTGAATTTCGCTGTTCATCGGTAAGCCATCCGAGATGCTGTTCACCATTTATGCTATTACTGCATGTCTAGCGCCAACGCAATATTACCCGTCTTCTTTTATACTGGCAAGTCAGGCGCTCGTGAATTAAAGTGGTGAGTTCCGCCTAATATACATGTTTCCAGATACTTCAGATAATATACAGTCAATTAGTTGCCTTAGATGTCTATAAATTTATCGCAACCACTGAGTTTTGTTTTGTAACGGATGAAGTTCTTACGAGTCGGTGACCACTCACATTCATTTGTTCGGCAAATGTGGTTTTTACATGTGTCTATCCAAGAGCATGTCATAATAACTTGCGCAGTATCATTGTTAGGTGTAGTTCTGCAGATAGGAGGTGAGATTACAACACTTACTCGTTAAATCACCACCAAACAGTTCTTAGACGTTATGGCGTCTGTTTTCCACTTTGAAGAAACACTTGAGATATGTTCCTGTGAAATGTATTGTGCAAATATGGGAAGGAGTGCCACAGCCGCTGCATGCGCGATGGGCAGTATTCGGTACCAGTGGTCGATTTCGATAGATATACTTTTTATTTTCTTTCCAGATGAACTTGTATTCCGTGTAGGTACTGCGGAAAGAGTTCCTCAAGCAAGACTTCCAACGAATGTCATATCAGAATCTTCCTGTCAGGCTGTGTCAGTGGTTTTTTCCAAACTCGAACCATGGTTTACAGAAAATTAGGACAAAATATATTCAGTTTTTACTTTAAAGAGGTCCCAAATTGGACTGAGTATAAGAAATCAGCAACTCCAAAAATCAGTTTGTGCCACAGTTGTTCTTCTTTTCTTTTAGGGAGGGAATAAAACACTATGACATTCAAAGCAAGGTAGAACAACTATAATCACAAAAACCTAATCTACAATGCCACAATTTACTCACAATTTCTGTACAGGCAAGTAGTCATAAGACAGAATAGTTAACAAGAAAGATTAGGAGATTTTAACTGAATTTACTTTAATTTGATTTAAACTGGAAGACGCAATTTTTTGTTGTTGTTCGAAACGATCATATAACAAGTGGTTCAAATGGCTCTGAGCACTATGGGACTTAACTTCTGACGTCATCAGTCCCCTAGAACGTAGAACTACTTAAACCTAACTAACCTAAGGACATCACACACATCCACGCCCGAGGCAGGATTCGAACCTGCGACCGTAGCGGTCGCGTGGTTCCAGACTGAAGCGCCTAGAACCGCTCGGTCACACCCGCCGGCGATCATATAACAAATATCAAATATGTTTCGGTGTGCCGAAAGCAGAAAAAAAACAAATGAAAACATGGTCCAGCTCAGAACAATGACAGATAACCACTGCTCCGAAACACAGCGCAGAGAATGCTATAGTGGTATCTAGGAAAAGCGTATGATCTCTGGTAATTGCAACAGTGACGGAGAAAAATCTCTGTAGAATGAATGTGTGCACCCGAAAGCTGAAAACGCCAGCGGATTGGACTCACACTGGATATGAACGCGAGTAAAGTGCCATAAAAGTGAAATTTACGGTCGCGCAGACGACATTAATCACGACTCCAACAATTACCGCTGCTCTGTAAAAGTTGCGCGTGCAGACGTGTGTGGCTCTGCCGCAGTGGCGGGCGGTCGTTTCACCTCTCGGACATTCGGTCCGGGGTTTGTGGGTCCGGCGATACGCGTGGCGGGTTATTGCTGGGCCAAACTGGGCCACTAAGCGGACCGTAGCTCCAGCTAGTTGTCGTCAGACGAGCAACACACTGCCCGGTTATCGACCTGCGACCCCTGCACACTAACTGCTACCGCCCACTGTACGCTGGCCGCGGTGCTTCATCACCTCCGGTATACACCTACATCCATAAGCCGCAAACGACAGCGAAGTGCATGGCAGAGGGTACTTAGTATCACCGATATCTTCGCGATCCAATAGTGTAGGGGATTCTGGTGAAGAATGACTGCTCAGATACTGGACCTGATGGGATACCATTTCGATTTTACACAGTGCACGCGAAGGAACTTGTCCGCCTTCTTGCAACGGTGTACCGTAGGTCTCTAGAAGAGCGTAGCGTTCCAAAGGATTGGAAAAGGGCACAGGCCATCCACGTTTTCTAGAAGGGACGTCGAACAGATATGCAGAACTATAGACCTATATCTCTAACGTCGATCAGTTGTAGAATTTTGGAACACGTATTTTATTCGAGTATAATGACTTTTCTGGAGACCAGAAATCTACTCTGTAGGAATCAGCGTGGGTTTCGAAAACGATGATCGTGTGAAACACAGCTCGCGCTATTCGTCCACGAGACTCAAAGGGCCACAGACGCGGGTTCCCAGGTAGACGCCGTGTTTCTTGACTTCCGCAAGGCGTTCGATACAGTTCCCCACAGTCGTTTAATGAACAGAGTTAGAGCATATGAACTATCAGACGAATTGTGTGATTTGATTGAAGAGTTCCTAGATAACAGACCGCAGCATGTCATTCTCAATGGAGAGAAGTCTTCCGAATTAAGAGTGATTTCAGGCGTGCCGCAGGAGAGTGTCGCAGGACCGTTGCTATTCACAATATACATAAATGACCTTGTGGATGACATCGGAAGTTCACTGAGGCTTTTTGCGGATGATGCTGTGGTATATCGAGAGGTTGTAACAATGGAAAATTGTACTGAAATGCACGAGGATCTGCAGCGAATTGACGCATGGTGCAGGGAATGGCAATTGAATCTCAATGTAGACAAGTGTAATGTGCTGCGAATACACAGAAAGATAGATCCCTTATCATTTAGTTACAAAATAGCAGGTCAGCAACTGGAGGCAATTCCATAAATTATCTGGGAGTACGCATTAGGAGTGATTTAAAATGGAATGATCATATAAAGTTGATCGTCGGTAAAGCAGATGCCAGACCGAGATTCATCGGAAGAATCCTAAGGAAATGCAATCCGAAAACAAAGGAAGTATGTTACAGTACGCTTGTTCGCCCACTGCTTGAATACTGCTCAGCAGTGTGGGATCCGTACCAGATAGGGTTGATACAAGAGATAGAGAAGATCCAACGGAGAGCAGCGCGCTTCGTTACAGGATCATTTGGTAATCGCGAAAGCGTTACGGAGATGACAGATGAACTCCAGTGGAAGACTCTGCAGGAGAGACGCTCAGTAGCTCGGTACGGGCTTTTCTTAAAGTTTCGAGAACATACCTTCACCGAGGAGTCAAGCCGTATATTGCTTCCACGTATATCTCGCGAAGAGACCATGAGGATAAAATCGGAGAGATTAGAGCCCACACAGAGGCATACCGACAATCCTTGTTTCCACGAACAATACGAGACTGGAATAGAAGGGAGAACCGATAGAGGTACTCAAGGTACGCACCGCCACACACCGTCAGCTGGCTTGCGGAGTATGGATGTAGATGTAGATATAGACTTGAGTAAGAATTCGGGCTTCGTCACGGTATCGAAACCATCTCGGACCGCGGATTTTTGCGCTCTGTTTTTAGTCTACAGTTCACCTTTAAGTAAAGTGAAGGTTCGCCACAATTGATACGTGGTATGGCTTTCCGTGTTTGGTAAATAGACACGGCGCCGAAATGATGTCCAATTCAAGCACTTCCATGAGGCCATTGAGCCATACGATATTATTGCTGTTATTACTATTACTTGAGCAATACTCCAAGATGAGCAGCATCATTGTTTTATTAGTAGTCTCGGTTGCAGACTGATTGCATTTTAGCAGTATCCTACTAACGAACCTAAGTCCGCCGCTTTCTTTACCTACGTTTTAGCCTACACGATCTTTCAATTTCACATCCATACAAAGTACAGCCAGGCGTTTGTATGAGCTGACTGATTGTAATTCTGAATCATTGATGTTGTAGTCGTAAGCAACTATGCTTTTATCTTTTCTTTTTTTGGTGAAGTGCGCATTTCTGACATGTGTGTTTACACTTGTAGGATGTTGCCAATCTTTGCTCCATTTTTAGATCTTTATCACTTTATAAGTATGGCTTTCAACATATCACTTCAGAAGAACGCGGGTTGAGTTTCGCATGACAGACGGTTTTGCAATCCGTGATTGTTGGCTTGGAGGAGAACATTTTGTTCGAGAAACGCACACTCACGGCAGAAACAGGAAGTCTTGCATCACGAAGCATCAGTCTGATACGTCGGACTCTCTGGAGACGTTCATCACATGACTGGTGCTAACTGACTAAACCTACATTCCACTTGCGTCATTCACTTTAGTTATATTGTTGCATTCTGTGTGACATGTTAGTAAACAGGCTAAGGATTTCATCTTGTGGAACCTTACGCTATGGCTTAAACACAAGCTGCGCCAGGCTACGCAAACTGTTGACTGGATGAGTGTATTCATCTTCCCGCAGTATTTCATACATGCTCTATGGCTGACAAATCAGGTGACAGGGTCAGGCCAGTCGAGGATCCATAGAGTCGTCAAGGCATTTGTGGTACACGCTGGGGTCCTGTGTTATCTTCCTGAAATACGTGTAACATTCACAGGAAATTATCTGTCTTCGGAAAAGAATAGGATAAATATAATCCTAACTGCTCTTTGCGATAAATCAAATTTGGTGGGGAGCTTCACCTATATTATGCAAACTGATCGTTACTGATTGGAACTGCACCAGAAGAAACCTGAGTGTCATCTTACGGACTGCATGCCTTACAATCAGTGAGATCTTGCTGACAAACTTGGCACTATTCCCCGCCACCAAGCATAGACACTATGTTCGGCTGGTAGGAATCTGACACATGAATGAATTCATCTTAACGAGGGCAAGAGTACCTTGAACAGCTGCCATTACAGCGTTGGGAGAAACGAAAGCAAACTGGAGATACCTACAAAAACTTTTCATGATTATTTAACTGTAATTCTTGATGAGGAGACTGTGCCAGAACAAGGGGCAGGAACTACAGGAACCCTGGGCATCACAGTCGTCTGACGCCACAAGGATACTGAACTGAGGACGACGTGAGCTGACGAAACAGTAAAATCCACTACCAAGACTTCATAATCGTCATAGACATCTAAGTATAAAGTGGACGTCACACATTCAATAAAGGATATTCTCACAATACTGAAACCGGGGAGACCTTCGGGAAAGAAGGGTGAAAGATTTCCTTCAGAAAAAAACATCTACCTGTGATCTTGATACCGAAGCGTAATATAGTGCAAGCTGGACATCAAACTCCTACACCATGAAGGACACAAATAACGAAATTTTACTTCTTGTGCGTATGTAGAAGAGTTGGAAGAAATTCCTATGTGATACACGCTAAAAGGATTACAAGTTTAGTACACAGAACAGCAGCAATGTTGTTGAACCTGCTGGTACCGAGCCAAACTGAGGTTCGATGATGGGTACGAGAGGATCATTTCATGCTGTTTCATCTCTGTGCCAGAGATCGTGTATCGTAGTGCCTGGCGAGGGTTGACCTACCTGTCTTTGGGCAATTCACGACCTGATGTTTACAACGTGTGGAGATGTGAAGAACGTGCTGGCCAGGCCAGCAGCCAGACTCACTCTGGTAGGTCAGGACATGGCGGATCACATGCGGTCTTGCGTCATTTCGTTAAAAGGTAACGCTGCGGAGACCTGGAACATAGTGCACACTCGCCAACTTTAACACGTCTGAATGTAAAGGATGGTCTCAGAATTACCGCCTACGTGAGCGAGAGGTAATCCTGTTTTACAGCCAGCAACACCCCATACCACCTCGCTAGGTGTGTTAGTTGTTACGACGATCACATATCATTAGTTTTCCTTGGAGCTTCCACAGTGCACCCAGAACGCAGCATCGTCTGCAGAGACCAGGACGCGCTGCTCCGTAGGCCAGCGCTGCCATTGGGTCCAGTGCCCACCACTGCCGAGGCGCTTCTCTGCTGCGGCGTCAGAGGAAGCCCAACATTGGTCACCACACTGACTGTCCGTGGTGTGTCGTCATCTTGCTACAAACATTGTTGTTCTCTGATTGAAGGTGATTTAAGTGGCTGCACCATCTTGTTCGGCCCAGCGAACTATTCGCCTATCCTCTCGGGCGCTATTCATTTGGGTAGTCGAGATTCTGTAGGGCATCAAGTATAGCGCTCCCGAAACCATAGGTACTATATTGGCATGAGAGTCATGGGATCCTGACCAACGCGTGCCGGTAGATGTATCTGCTTCTTAAACGAGGCATAACACGATCTCCTCACACGCCACATTCAAATGCGATTTATAATTCCCCTAGATGGCGTTACTGCTGCTGGACTGGAACGCCGATAATTTGCATGCGAAAGCATGCAGTACACTGCCATTTGACGTCTATTACATGTCGCCCGCAGGCTATTGCAGTTTTAGTGGCAAGGTGTGTGACTAAAAAAGCAAGGCAAAACGTTAATTTCTTTCCTTTCTTTATTTTAATGAAGCAAAACTTACAGGAGTTGTTCTGTTGAAGTCGCTTATCAAACTACTTGTCTGACATGTAGCCTTGCATGGACACGAACATTAACAATAAATACTACTTATAAAAAACAAAAGTTTCTAAAATGTGGCCTGGAAAAAAATATGTAGATTAGATTGCATAACTAGTGATGCGACAGAGAGTAGAAATAGAAACTGACGTCAGAACATCACTAAGAGAAGGCACTGCTCGGTAAAATGCACCCAGAGGTGTTAAGGATTTATTGTTCGTAATTTGGTGGTGGGATGGAGTGCGGGGAGGGTCGTAAAAATTGTACAGATAGGTGAACGCTCCAATGGTGAACACGGATACTTGTAATTGGCGCAATACCGTTATGTTTATGTCTGCACATAATCCGTTTGCATTTGAGGTAATGATTTGTAGAGATGTTCATCCTACTGAGAAGTGTACACTATGTGATCATAAGTATCCGGACACCTGACTGAAAATGACTTACAAGTTCGTGGCGCCCTCCATCGGTAATGCAGGAATTCAATATGGCGTTGGCCCACCCACAGCTTCCACTCTCGCAGGCATACGTTCAATCAGGTGCTGGAAGGTTTCTTGGAGAATGGTAGCCCATTTTTCACGGAGTGCTGCCCTGAGGAGAGATATCGACGTCCGTCGGTGAGGCCTGGCACGAAGCCGGCGTTCCAAAACATCCCAAAGGTCTTCTAAAGGGTTCAGGTCACGACTCTGTGCAGGCCAGTCATTAAGGGATGTTATTGCCATGTAACCACTCCGCCAAAGACCGTGCATTATGAACAGCTGCACGATCGTGTTGAAACATGCAGTCGCCATCCCTGAATTGCTCTTCAACAGTGGGAACCGAGAAATTGCTTAAAACATCAATGAAGACCTGTGCTGTGATAGTGCCACGCAAAACAACAAAAACACGACCACACTATAACAGCACCGCCTCTGAATTTCACTGTTGGCACTGCACATACTGGCAGATGGCGTTCACTGGGCGTTCGCCATACCCACGCCCTGCCATCGGATCGCCTCATTGTGTACCGTGATTCGTCACTCCACACAACGTTTTTCCACTGTTCAGTCGTCCAACATTTACGCCCCTTACACCAAGCGAGGCGTCGTTTGGCCCTTACCGGCGTGATGTGTGGCTTATGAGCAGCCGCTCGACCATGAGATCCAAGTTTTCTCACCTCCCACCTAACTGTCATAGCACTTGCAGTGGATCCTGATGCAGCTTGGAATCCCTGTGTGATGGTCTACATAGATGTCCGCCTATTACACATTATGATGCTCTTCAACCGTCGGCGGTCGCTGTCAGTCAACAGACGAGGTCGACCTGTACGCTTTTGTGCTGTACGTGTCCCTTCGCATTTCCACTTCACTATCACGTCGGAGAAAGTGGACCTGGTGGAGTGTGGGAATCTCCGTACAGATGTATGACACAAGTGACACCCAATCACCTGACCAAGTTCGAAGTCCGTGAGTTCCACGTAACGCCCCATTCTGCTCTCTCACGATGTCTAGTGACTACTGAGGTCGCTGATATGGCGTACCTGGCAGTAGGTGGGAGCACAATGCACCTAATATGAAAAATGTTTGTTTTTGGGGGTGTCCGGATACTTTTGATCACATAGTGTATATGCAATATGAAATGACTTGCAAGACTGATGTTGTAATACTTTAAAGAATAAGATCTGTGGATGACAGCGTAGCTGTGCTGAAACCGGTCATCCAGTAAACCGCTTTTTTTGCAAAGATTTTCTTGAAAACAGTAGATTATTATGGCCGTCTCTGACTATTTCAGGCTATAGGTATACTCAAGAATAATAACATAGGTATTGGAGGTAGTCTACTATTGGTTGCAGAGAAACAGAAGACTTCTAATTGACGTGCTCTAAGGAGCGTTGAAGGACTTCATTCCGAAAAGGCAGATAAGATACCCTTTGTAGTCCACTTACTAGACTGATACTTCGAATAGCAGTATTTTTCTCCCTGCTCTTGACGTACTAACGCTGAAATAAATCTCCAACTATCGATAAATTATTAATAAAACACTTGCTGGTGTGATTCCGTGGTCGTAATGACCTTCACAAATAGTACTACGTAGACTGCTTATGGAGTTCCCTGTAGTTACATGAAATAATTAATTAAAAATTCTTAAGCAATCTAGGAATGAGGAGGTTAACTCCGCTGTTGCCGGTCCCAAGCCCGGGGCCCCATCTCGCAAGTGATGGGGAAGGAGGAAGGGGAAAAGTAACAACCTCGTGGAAAAACCTGGTCCCTCTGGCTCCGAATGGTAGCACCCAGTTAGGGCCCCTACCTGGGGTTACAGGCGAAGCCAGGCCAACGTTCTCGAAGGCGGAAGAGGAACGTAACTTCCCAATGGCAGAGAGAGCTGAAGAGACACTGAAACATATCAGGTAGTGGCTGTACTCCATGTTAGGGGCGGCTACCAAAGGCGTCTGCGTCCCTATGTCAGGGGCGGCCTGAACTCATCTTCTGGGGCTAACAACTTCATTCGCATAACTAGACGGACACGAGCCATCCCAACAAAAAATTTTCTTAGCTCATGGAATGGAACGTACTATTGAATTGAAATTATCCCAGGGGGGACAATTCCGCACTGACCGAGGTCGACGCAAGCAGGCATTCGGGTTCTGGGGGACCTACCAAAAAGTGCATAACGGAAGAGTCGGAGCTCCAAAGAGCCTCAAACAAGATTAAAACTAAAAAGACTTTCAGAATTGGAACCATAAATGTACAGACAATGATTCAGACTAGTAAATTTAAACAGGTAACAGATGACATGAAAGAGGGCTTCATAATACTGAAAGCGAAACCAGCAGTTAGAGTGGGAAAGGAAAGACATGCACCTAGATGCTTTGGTACGGGCTTTATAGAAGACAAGAGATACGATGATGGCTTGACTGAAATGAAGAGCAGGTCATAGAGAATGTCAACACTGACATTTCAAGCAGGGAACAAGAAGTATACAATAGTAAACGGACATGCATCTACAAATGACAAGAACAGGAAGGACAAGAAAGTTGCAAACAGTTTCTGGGAGGAGCTAGATGAAACACTGAAAAACTTACCATATGGACATGTAAAGATACTCTTAGGAGATTATAATGCACAGATTGGAAGAGAGAAGAAAGAAATGGTGGGTGAGTACCCTGCACACCAGCGGACAAACAAAAAAGGAGAAATGCTAATTGAATTGTGTCGAGAACACAAAATAAGATTGATAACAACACACTTCAGTGCCAAACTGAGTAAGAAAAAGACATGGGCAAACCCACACACCCATCCTGGAGAATTCCAAATTGACCACACAGCAATCAGCTAGACAAACACTAAAGAGATCATGAACACAAAGGTTCTGGAAGAATAGAGTTGGAACATTATCTTAGAGAAGTTTAGTGCTTTTGGATTCCAAACAGGGGCAGACTGCCACAGACGAATAGAAGAACAGGATGAAGACAGACAAATTAAGACACAATCGATCCAGATATGAGGAGGGAATTGAGCAATTGAGTGGATGGGACGACATGAAGCGAAATATGGCGAAACAGGCTGAACTATGAGAAAAGGAAGAAAAGAAACGGAAGCACTGATGGTGGAACAAGGAATGTGAGGAAGCGGTAGAGACTCGCAGGAAAGTCTGGAGAGCCTGTAGCAGCAAGAAAGACCCGGAAAAATGGGAAGTTTTCTTAGGAGCAAGAAAGGATAAGGCCCGAACTATAAGATGGACCAGAAGACAGAAGATGAAGCGGGAACTGGACGAGATTTAGACCAACTTCAAGAAAAACAACAGCAGGCACATTTTCGGAAAATTCAAAAAGAGTCTGGTTGGATACAAGGGTAAAGGTTTATAAGAGATAAGAAAGGAGAGCTGGCTGTAAGTGCGAAGGAGAATTCTAGGATTTCTGTAGAGTCCTTTCACGACTTGTTGACCACCTGAAGACGAACTGGAATTGGGGGCTGACACAGAAGAGATAGATCAGCGCCCTCCAACCAGAGATGAAGTCGCACGTGCTATAAGCGATCTAAAGAATAATAAGGCAACTGGAGAAGATGGTATAGCAGCCGAGATAATACAGTGGGGAGGCAACAAAGCAATAGACAAAATGACCAACATAATCCACCAGATTTGGAGAACAAAGAAGTTGCCAGAAGGATGGAAGAATGCAATTGTAGTACCAATACATAAGAAGGGGGACAAGGGAGATGCAAACAACTACAGAGGAATATCGCTACAAGAGGTCGGATACTAGATGCTGTCAAAACTCTTGCTGAAGAGAATAGAAAACAGGTAGAAAGTACAGTTGGCCACTATAATGCGGGTTTTAGGAAGGGAAGTGGATATGTGGAACAGATATTTATTCTGAAGCAAGTGATAGAACATAGGGCATTAAAAAAACAAAAAGACAGTAATAATCTTCGTGGACTTCACAAAGGCATACGACTCCATCGACAGACAGGCTCTTGTTAGGATCCTGAAGAACAGAGGACTAGATGGAACTACACAAGAACTCATAAAAGAAATTCTGACAGACACAAAAGCAAGGGTGAGATTCAGAGGATCACTGTTAGAAAAATTTGAGATCAGGACTGATGTAAAACCGAAGTTTGCCAAAAACAAATTGAAACCCTGAGATTTGCCAATGGAATTCTAATTCTGTCAAATATGGCAGTAAACGACTTGGAAGAGAAGTTGAACGGAATGGACAGTGTCTTGAAAGGAGAATCAAAGATGAACATTAATAAAAGAAAAATATGAGTAATAGAATGTTGTCCAGTTAAATCAAGCGATGCGATAATTAGATTAGGAAATGAGATACTAAACGCAGTAGATAAGGGAACTATAGTAATTCAAAATGGTCGAAGTGAGAGGATGGAAAACGTAGACTGCAATGACAACGAAACCGTTTCTAAATAAGGGAAATTGGTTAACATCGAAAATAAATTTAAGTGTTAGCAAGTCTTTTCTGAAGGTATTTGTCTGAAGTGCAGATATATGCGAAAGTGGGAGATGGGCGGTAAGCAGTACAAACAAGAAGAGAACTGAAAACTTTGAAACATGGTACAATAGAAGAACGTTGAAGGGTAGATGGGTAGATTGCATAACTGATGAGGAGTTACTCAATAGAATTGGAGCGAAAAGACATTTAAGGCAAAACTTGATTAACAGAAGGGATAGTTGAAGGGGACACTCTGAGGCGTCAAGGAATTGTCAAGTTGCTACTGCAGGGAAGTTGGGGAGGAGGGGGCGAAAACTGTACATGGAGACCAAGGGATGAACACAGCAAATAGGTTCAAATGTCTGTGGGTTATAGTAGTTATTCCGGGACGAAGAGGCTCACACAGGATAGTGTGGAGAACTGCACGGTACGAGTCTTCGTAATGAAGACCACAACAACAGAACGTTATCATTGTAATTAATGTGTCAGGTGCTACATAGTAAATTCCGTGTTTTTCTAAGACAAATAAGTAACTGTGTCGTACGACAGCACATAAAGGATGTATTAGCTGTAAAATTCTATGTGCTGATCTCTTACTCAAGAGATTGTTCTTAATTAAGCCAGTCACCCGTGATGATAAAACTATTTAACTATTTTCGTATTATTTTTATTTCATGTTATTTATTTTTTTCACGTCGGTAACAGCAATGAACCTAAAGTCTTCAGTTCTCGCTCGGAGACGTATCAAATTTTAAAGCCACCACATAGCTTTTGTGATAGACTTACCTCCTCAGAAAGGCGTATTTGTTGAATATGATGTAGCAGTACAGTACCTCCTGCGAAGATAAATCAACGGTGGTTTCTGCCGAGAAGACCAATCAACGCGCGCGAAACATCAGTCTGACTATGATTCATGGGATTCTTACTGGCGTACGGTTATCCTGGACCAAGCAGTGGCACGCATTTGGGGGAGTTGCCAATGCACTACGTAAATCTTGCGTTTTACGGGCAGCTAGTTAGACAGAAGTCACTAATATCCTCAGTACCATCCTATCTGCAGAGTACGCAAGTAAACATCATCTTTCCCATTCCAGTCTCCAACCCAGTGACATTATAAGCAGTTCCTTTGACACCCGTTTCAGTGTCGTAGCCACAGTGTATGAAACGACGCCAGATTTCACTAGCGCAAACGTGTGTGTAGCGACGAGATCAGATTCTGCCTTCGCGGAATCGATGACAGCTTGGAAAGGCGGCTTCCACCAGAAGAGCTATCGGAATACGTCAGGCAGCTACACACAGGAGCAACCCGCGGTGTCAAGTTGTGGTAATGCACCTGACAATGGTACTGAGCCTTTAGTGTTTGTTGAGGCGACAGTGAAAGGTAGCAGAATATTCATGGGACAATTATATTACCTTTCCATGGCATCAGAGAGGAATTCTCTTACACAGAACGTAGCTTCAACACAGACTTATTACGTTACACAAAGCGCTCTGCAGAAGGCTCGCCAGCTTTGGCTACCACGATGACAAAACCTAACGGCTGATGACGTGTCACGGGCCCACGCCTAATTCGCTCTCCATTACCTGCAGCATATCTTGGTCACATTCGGCAACAACAGGAGGTAGTGTGAAGGAATAAATCCCCAAATTACATCCGACTGTTCCGTTTTAGCCTTATTGTTAGTACAAGATTCAAGAATCACACTTACACTAAAGGGGGCCTGAAGTTATTGCCCTATAGAAATCGTAGATCTTGTGGCAGAATTACCCTCACTATTACGTATAATAACTGCTTTGTGTTAACATCTCCATCTTCACAGTATAGTGAAGGAACTATTGCAGGGGAGATCGCTAACGCACCCTTGTCTTGGCTCTTCCGACACTACTGGTGTTGCTTCCAATTGTTTTTCTTTGTTTTTTTGTTGCATAACCTCAAGGAAAGGAAAATCGATGATTCGGTGGATATCTCAACCGACAAGTGCCTAGCACGTGGCTCGACAAAGAAGAAGAAGCAGAAGAAGAAGGAAGAGGAGGAGGAGGAGAGGATGGTGAAGATTGTTGTTCCATCAACCTCCCCTGAATCGAGGGAGGGGTGGGCTCCGAGCAGATATTCACCTCGTCAGCCAATCCGTTCAAAAATACAGCAAACAATTTTCACTTAAAACTTCGAGGATGTCTCCCGCAGTCGGAGACGAAACGTCAGGGGAGAATTTTATACGTCGACCACGGCGTATCAGCCCGGGAGTTTTAAGTGAAGACAATACCGGCCGTGAAACCCTACATTGTATGAACAACAAACAATGTATCCCAAAGGATAACACATGTTTGTAAGATTTATGGTTAACTGACCTGGTCTCAAATGTAATGTTGTGCAATAGGGCTTCAATCCCAATATTCCACAGCCAATTGCAACGTGATCACAAGACATGGCTGTTCACGTGAAAACATTTTCTCAACTGTCATTGGTTGATAGTTGCATGGAATTATACAGGGTGTTACAAAAAGGTACTGCCAAACTTTCAGGAAACATTCCTCACACACAAAGAAAGATAATATGTTATGTGGACATGTGTCCGGAAACGCTTACTTTCCATGTTAGAGCTCATTTTATTACTTCTCTTCAAAGCACATTAATAATGGAATGGAAACACACAGCAACAGAACGTACCAGCGTGACTTCAAACACATTGCTACAGGAAATGTTCAAAATGTCCTCCGTTAGCGAGGATACATGCATCCACCCACCATCGCCTGGAATCCCTGATGCGCTGATGCAGCCCTGGAGAATGGCGTATTGTATCACAGCCTTCCACAATACGAGCACGAAGAGTCTCTACATTTGGTACCGGGGTTGCGTAGACAAGAGCTTTCAAATGCCCCCATGAATGAAAGTCAAGAGGGTTGAGGTCAGGAGAGCGTGGAGGCCATGGAATTGGTTCGCCTCTACCAAGCCATTGGTCACCGAATCTGTTGTTGAGAAGCGTACGAACACTTCGACTGATATGTGCAGAAGCTCCATCGTGCATGAACCACATGTTGTGTCGTACTTGTAAAGGCACATGTCCTAGCAGCACAGGTAGAGTATCCCGTATGAAATCGTGATAACGTGCTCCATTGAGCGTAGGTGGAAGAAACTAAAATGAGCTCTAACATGGAAATTAGTCGTTTCCGGACACATGTCCACATAACATCTTTTCTTTATTTTTGTGTGAGGAATGTTTCCTGAAGGTTTGGCCGTACCTTTTTGCAACACCCTGTATAGTGGCTTTGCCTTCGTAGGCTATGATAGGCCAGAAATAAGAGACAGAAATTCCTTGGCAGCTCGACAACGAGTTCAGTGGCGTCGGTCGCGGGGAGTGGCCGTCAGACGTCACCAGAAGGGGAAGGCGTGGCCTGAGTAGAAGTGTGTTCACTGCTAGAGATTTTTATTAACAATACAGATTTATTCAACTTTAATTGCATTTCTGCTACACTAGGAATTATATACCAGGATAATTGTCGGTGTATCAGTAACTGTTGACAGACTTTGGTTCGGGCTTTGGGAATGTGGTCTAAATCTGGCAGAAGTCAAAATTTATGTATTTATTACTGGAAAGTACACTTGCTCATTCCTGTAACAGATTCACATAGCCAAATCGTCAACGGACCCACGATCGTGCGTGGTCTTGTTCAAGAAGGACTCAGCTTTAGAAGACGTGCTCATGTCCACCTGCACCTCCTACGGGAGCCGTTAGATTGTTACAACGAGCCACGCCGTATCATCCATATTGATCTGTTTTATGTTCTTCAGATTATAAAAAGTATTTTTATGGATGGAACAGGTATTAATTAAAATTAAATAGCTAACATTCTTCTTTCATACAACAATATAGAAAATTGCACAGGGAAGAAACAGTAATAAGAGTGCTAAGTTTAACCGTTTAAGTGGGTAGGTGTACGGCTGGACGGTAGAGAGACAGAAAGAGAACTAGACATTGGCTCTGAGCAGCACACATTATCAAGAGGAAACAGATAATAAAATACACTACAGCGCTAAAGCAACTGGTATGGACATGCGTATTCAAATACAGAGACATGTAAACAATTAGTGTACGACGCTGCTGTCGGCAACGCCTATATAAGACAACAAGTGTCTGGCGCAGTTGTTAGATAGATTACTGCTGCTACAATCGCTGGTCATCAGTATTTAAGAGAATTTGAACGGTGTGTTATAGTCGGTGCACAGCGTCTCCGTGGTAGCGATGAAGCGGAGATTTTCCGGTAAAACCATTTCACGAGGGTACCGTGGAAGTTGGAATCCGGTACAGCATCAGATCTCAGACATCGCTGCGGCAGGAAAAAGATCCTGGAAGAACGGGACAAACGACGACTGAAGAGAATCGTTCAACGTAACAGAAGTGTAACCCTTCAGCAAACTGTTGCAGATTTGAAAACTGGGCCATCAACAAGTGTCAGTGTGCGAACCATTCAACGAAACGTCATCGATATGGGCATTCGGAGACGAAGGCCCACACGTGTACTCTTGATGACGGCACGACACAAAGCTTTACGCCTCGCCTGGGCCCGTCAACGTTGACACTGGACTGTTGATGACTGGAAACATGTCGCCTGGTCGGACGAGTCTAGTTTCAAATTGTATTGAGCGGATGGACGTGTACGGGTCTGGAGAGAACCTCATTAATCCACGGATTGCGTTTCAGCAGGGAATTGTTCAAGCTGGTGGAGGAGTGTGCAGTTGGAGTGATATGGGACTCCAGATACGTCTAGACACGACTGTGAGAGGTGACACGTACGTAAGCAATCTGACTAATCACCTGCATCCATTCTTGTCCATTGTGCATTCCGACGGACATGGGAAATTCCAGCAGAACATTGCGGTACCCAAAACATCCAGAATTATTACAGAGTGGCCCCAGGAGCACTATTCTGACTTTAAACACTTCCGCTGGGCACCAAATTTCCCGGACGTGAACATTATTGAGCATATCCGGGATGCCTTGCAACGTGCTGTTCAGAAGAGGTCTCTACTTTCTCTTACTCTTACCGATTTATGGACAGCGCTGCAGCATTCATGATAATTCCCTCCAGCAATGCTCAGACATTAACCTAGTCCATGCCACGTCGTTTTGCAGCACCTTCGTCCTCGCGAAGCCCCTACACGATAATAGGCAGGTATACCAGTTTCCTTGGCTCTTCAGACTTTATATAGGGAAAGGGATCCCTGGATTTGGACAGGATAGGAAGGGAAGAGCTGCATTTAATAGGATATAAATACCGGAGAAAAATTTCATTGTTAGGAAGACGGAGGCGATTATAGTATCGTTAGAAGACAATATTGAGCGTGTGTAGGTGTCCGGCTGCCAAGGGGGAGGTTACCGTGAGAAAAAGATTGAATAATCAACGAAAGGATAACGTTCTACGAGTCGGGGCGTGGAATGTCAGAAGCTTGAACGTGGTAGGGAAACTTGAAAATCTGAAAAGGGAACTGCAAAGGCTCAATCTAGGGGTCAGTGAAGTGAAGTGAAGTGGAAGGAAGACAAGGATTTCTGGTCAGATGAGTATCGGGTAATATCAACAGCAGCAGAAAATGGTATAACAGGTGTAGGATTCGTTATGAATAGGAAGGTAGGGCAGAGGGTGTGTTACTGTGAACAGTTCAGTGACCGGGTTGTTCTAATCAGAATCGACAGCAGACCAACACCGACAACGATAGTTCAGGTATACATGCCGACGTCTCAAGCTGAAGATGAACAGATTGAGAAAGTGTATGAGGATATTGAAAGGGTAATACAGTATGTGAAGGGGGACGATAATCTAATAGTCATGGGCGACTGGAATGCAGTTGTAGTGGAAGGAGTAGAAGAAAAGGTTACAGGAGAATATGGGCTTTGGACAAGTAATGAAAGAGGAGAAAGACTAATTGAGTTCTGTAACAAGTTTCAGCTAGTAATAGCGAATACCCTGTTCAACAATCACAAGAGGAGGAGGTATACTTGGAAAAGGACGGGAGATACGGGAAGATTTCAGTTAGATTATATCATGGCCAGACAGAGCTTCCGAAATCAGATACTGGATTGTAAGGCGTACCCAGGAGCAGATATAGACTCAAATCACAATACAGTAGTGATGAAGAGTAGGCTGAAGTTCAAGACATTAGTCAGGAAGAATCAATACGCAAAGAAGTGGGATACGGAAGTACTAAGGAATGATGAGATACGTTTGAAGTTCTCTAATGCTATAGATACAGCAATAAGGAATAGCGCAGTAGGCAGTACAGTTGAAGAGGAATGAACATCTCTAAAAAGGGCCATCACAGAAGTTGGGGAGGAAAACATAGGTACAAAGAAGGTAGCTGCGAAGAAACCGTGGGTAACAGAAGAAATACTTCAGTTGATTGATGAAAGGAGGAAGTACAAACATGTTCCGGGAAAATCAGGAATGGAGAAATACAAGTCGCTGAGGAATGAAATAAATAGGAAGTGCAGGGAAGCTAAGACGAAATGGCTGCAGGAAAAATGTGAAAACATCGAAAAAGATATGACTGTCGGAAGGACAGACTCAGCGTACAGGAAAGTCAAAACAACCTTTGGTGACATTAAAAGCAACGGTGGTAACATTAAGAGTGCAACGGGAATTCCACTGTTAAATGCAGAGGAGAGAGCAGATAGGTGGAAAGAATACATTGAAAGCCTCTATGAGGGTGAAAATTTCTCTGATGTGATAGAAGAAGAAACAGAAGTCTATTTAGAAGAGATAGGGGATCCAGTATTAGAATCGGAATTTAAAAGAGCTTTGGAGGACTTACGGTCAAATAAGGCAGAAGGGATAGACGACATTCCACCAGAATTTCTAAAATCATTGGGGGAAGTGGCAACAAAACGACTATACACGTTGGTGTGTAGAATATATGAGTCTGGCGATATACCAACTGACTTTCGGAAAAGCATCATCCACACAATTCCGAAGACGGCAAGAGCTGACAAGTGCGAGAATTATCGCACAATCAGCTTAACAGCTCATGCATCGAAGCTGCTTACAAGAATAATATACAGAAGAATGGAAAAGAGAATTGAGAATGCGCTAGGTGACGATCAGTTTGGCATTAGGAAAAGTAAAGGGACGAGAGAGGCAATTTTGACATTACGGCTAATAATGGAAGCAAGGCTAAAGAAAAATCAAGACACTTTCATAGGATTTGTCGACCTGGAAAATGCGTTCGACAATATAAAATGGTGCAAGCTGTTCGAGATTCTGAAAAAAAGTAGGGGTAAGCTATAGGTAGAGACGGGTCATATACAATATGTACAACAACCAAGAGGGAATAATAAGAGTGGACGATCAAGAACGAAGTGCTCGTATTAAGAAGGGTGTAAGACAAGGCTGTAGCCTTTCGCCCCTACTCTTCAATCTGTACATCGAGGAAGCAATGATGGAAATAAAAGAAAGGTTCAGGAGTGGAATTAAAGTACTAGGTGAAAGGATATCAATGATACGATTCGCTGATGACATTGCTATCCTGAGTGAAAGTGAAGAAGAATTAAATGATCTGCTGAACAGAATGAACAGTCTAATGAGTACACAGTATGGTTTGAGAGTAAATCGGAGAAAGACGAAGGTAATGAGAAGTAGTAGAAATGAAAACAGCGAGAAACTCAACGTCAGGATTGATGGTCACGAAGTCAATGAAGTTAAGGAATTCTGCTACCTAGGCAGTAAAATAACCAATGACGGACGGAGCAAGGAGGACATCAAAAGGAGACTCGCTATGGCAAAAAAGGCATTTCTGGCCAAGAGAAGTCTACTAATATCAAATACCGGCCTTAATTTGAGGAAGAAATTTCTGAGGATGTACGTCTGGAGTACAGCATTGTATGGTAGTGAAACATGGACTGTGGGAAAACCGGAACAGAAGAGAATCGAAGCATTTGAGATGTGGTGCTATAGACGAATGTTGAAAATTAGGTGGACTGATAAGGTAAGGAATGAGGAGGTTCTACGCAGAACCGGAGAGGAAAGGAATATGTGGAAAACACTGATAAGGAGAAGGGACAGGATGATAGGACATCTGCTAAGACATGAGGGAATGACTTCCATGGTACTAGAGGGAGCTGTAGAGGGCAAAAACTGTAGAGGAAGACAGAGATTGGAATACGTCAAGCAGATAATAGAGGACGTAGGTTGCAAGTGCTACTCTGACATGAAGAGGTTAGCACAGGAAAGGAATTCGTGGCGGGTCGCATCAAACCAGTCAGTAGACTGATGACCAAAAAAAAAAAAAAGTTGTGCGATTAGAGCAATACGTCGATATAGGGGTGGCAGAGTGCCTGGATTCTAAATGAAAGGAAAAATGATAGGAAGGCTGTAGTCGAGGTTGCGGATACTGTAAGATATGTTGTTATGTTCGAGGTGGTTGAGGGAAGTGGGATGTAATTGTCGTCGTCCCGGAAGTCTATATGAGCGGCCGACCACCAGACAGCGCGCTGGGAGAAGCGTCACCCCCTCCGTTCCCCTCTCCCCACTCCAGTAGCCGTTCCCGGCATCGTAATTTTCACGAGCTAATTGCGATGCTCCTCCGCGTAAAAGATTGTGCCGCAAACTCAATAGCCCGGCGACCTCCCGGCGTGATAGCGAATTACCTGGAGGGCAGGGGCGGCACTACGTCACCCCACGGCGTCCTCTGGTGGAGCGGAGATGACGGCGACTGAAGTACTGCTCCAACAGCACCAGCCGGCCGCTCGGCAGTCAGCGAGAGGTGTGGGGAACAAGCAGCTTGTTCTACTCACCGCTACTGTTGCGCAACTCCTTGCTGAAATGCTCCTGCGTACTCCGCGGGCTTGTCGATAACTATGTGACAGGGAATCCCTGTCGTGGTTCTGGGCAGCTGCAAACCTTATTGTTTGGTTGCTAATCATTAGTAAATAACCTTCATTTGTAAGTTACTCGCACGTTCTTCTTTTCCCCAGCTTCCTCCCTAATGAGGACGAGTCCATAATACCGACATTGCACTCAGTTATTCACTGACACGTTTACTTCGGGCCATACATTTACTAAGCATGACTGGCAGCAGAAAGCAGGTTGATTGAAAAAGTAAGATTTCTGCGGTTCATTACAGACAAACTGCACTTAAGAGGGAAGGAAACTGTTACACCTGCCTAATATCGTGTATAGCTGCGCGAGGATGCAGAAGCGCCGCAACGCGACGTGGTATGAATTCGACTAATGTCTGAAGTAGTGCTGGAGGGAACTGACATCATGAATCCTTTAGAGCTGTCCATAAATCCATAAGAGTACGAGGGGGTGGAGATTTGTGTTGAACAGAACGTTGAGAGGCATCCCAGATATACTCAACAATGTTCATGTCTGGGAAGTTTGGTGGCCAGTGGAAGTGTTTAAAGTCAGAAGAGTGTTCCTGGAGACACGCGGTAGAAAATCTGGACATGTGGGATGTCGCATTGTCCTCCTCGTTCAAGTGGCTCTCAGCACTATGGTACTTAACTGCTGAGGTCATCAGTTCCCTAGAACTTAGAACTACTTAAACCTAACCTAAGGAACACGCACACATCCATGCCCGAGGCAGGATTCTAACCTGTGACCGTAGCGGTCGCGCGGTTCCAGACTGTCCTCCTGGAATTACCCCAAGTCCATCGGAATGCACAATGGACACGAATGGATACAGATGATCAGACAGAATGCTTACATACGAGTCATCTGTCAGAGTCGTATCTAGAATTATCAGGGCTCCCATATCACACCAACTGCACACGCCCAACACCATTGCAGACCAGCTTGAACAGCTCCCTGCTGACAGGCAGGGTCCATGGATTGAAGAGGTTGACTGCATGCTGTTATACGTCCATCCACTCGATGTAATTTGAAACGACACTCGTCCGACCAGGCAACATGTTTGCAATGATGAACAGTCCAATGTCGGTGTCGACGGGCCCAGGCGAGGTGTAAGGCTTTATGTCGTTCAGGTACTCGAGTGGGCGTTCGGCTATGAAAGCCCATATCGATGACGTTTCGTTGAATGGTTGCCACGCTGAAACTTGTTGATGGTCTGGCTTCGAAATCTAAAACAATAACTGAGGATTGCACTTCTACACATTGAACGATCATTTTCAGTCGTCGTTGGTCCCGTTCTTGCAGGATCTTTCTATGTGTCGTAGCGATGTCGGAGATTTGATGTTTTACCGGATTCCTGATATTCACGGTACACTCGTGAAATGGTCGTACTGGAAATCTCCACTTCATTGCTACCTCGGAGATGCTGTGTCCCATGGCTCGTGTCCCGACTATAACACCATGTTCAAACTCGCTTAAATCTTGATAACCTGCCATAGTAGCAGCAGTAACCTATCTAACAACTGCGCCAGACACTTGCTGTCTTGTATAGTCATTCCCTACAGCAACGCTGCCTGTTTACATATCTCTGTCTTTGAATAGGCATGCCTATACCAGGTTATTTGGCACTTCACAGTATGAAAGAAATAGTTTGTGGAAGGCAGATTCGAAGTTTATGTTCGCACAAACACCATACAATACACTCAACAATAGCACTATGCATTGTTCTCGAAACATCGAAACGGTAGTTCATTTCATTCCACACACGAATCAACATATAGCTGTTTACTGATTGGTTGGTTGGTTAGTTGGTTTGGGAAAGGGGACCAAACAGCACAGTCATCGGTCCCATTTGATTACGGAAGAATAAAGAAGGAAGTTTCCCTTTCAAATGAACCATCCCGGCATTTGCCTGAAGCGATTTAGGGAAATCACGGAAACCTAAATCAGGATGGTCGCACGCGGGTTTGAACCGTTGTCCTTCCAAATACGAGTCCAGTGTGCTACCTGTTTGTTGAATCGATAGCTGTAACAATTCGATTTTTTAGTTCTTGTAGGGTAGCAGCTATAGGTGAGAAGACAAAAACTCTCTCTTTTACGTAATGACACCGACAAAAAAATCGTAAAGCGTGAGTTCTGGTCAGCTGGGAAGCCAAGAACAAGATCTCGTTGCCCATCTCTTCCAATATAACGTCGTGGGATGGTATTGTTAAGATAACGCCCCACTTCAAGGTGAAATTTACGCGGGACAACACGTATGAAAATGAAGTCATTGCAATGTTCGTGAATTTCAGTAAGCAACCAATTTTGCAGCACGTCCAGGAATCACGTTCCTGTCACAATTTTCTCCGCAAATTAAGAAAGGTGCATAAACTTTGTGAGTAGATACTGGGCAAAACACATTCATTTTCGATGAGTCTCTTTCACGTCGGACGACGTTACCAGACGTTCCGTGATCCCCAAATTCTTACATTACGGCGGTTTACTTCACCAGTCAGATGAAACGTCGATTCGTCAGTATAGATACGTCGTTCGGAAAAGGTGTCGTCTGCCATATGCTGCAGAACTGAAATGCAATATTCTTACATTCTGTTCCGGTCGTCGGGATGCAATTTCTGCAGTAACTGAAATGGAGTTTGTGAGGATTCATATGCAGGCCTCGTTTCAGAACACGCCGCACAGATGATTGAGGAAATTGAAGTTCCGGGCCTGTCCGTCTTGTGGACTTCGACGGTTCCGTGTGCGCGTTTTCATCAGACGTCCGTAGCCCACCAACGCTTTACCCTTTGCATACGGAACCAACTTCCCAGAATTCTTATGCCAGTAGTAAATCTATTTCAACAGAGGCTGTTTCTTGCTGAATCGACGGCGGAATGCAGGTTCCACTTGAACAATGCATTGACTTAGCGCAAATGCCAACCCACAAAATGGTTCTTCTTGTAGTGTCGTGGTGGTACAAGCAAACAACAGCGCATCTGTGTCAAAACTTTGAACCTTCCTCTACAGAGTGACAAGCGCGATGTGTTTCATTTATATCATAGTTTTAAAGTAATAAAAATTAAAATCTGTTCTTTCTTTTTGAATCACCCGGTATAGTGGTCAGGACGTAATTCAATTCTTGCATTTGTTGGTGCAGTGGCGGTCTTCGATCAGAGCTCTGGTTTGATTAATCACTTCACGTTGGTATACCTTTGCATAACTTTTTCATCCTACAGCCATTATAACCTGCTATCCGCAATCAAGCTATGCTATTTCCCTTCGGTTTTACCGCTCCGCACGTCCTTCCAGTACCTGAATGACTCTTACTTGACGCCTGAAGGTTCAAAAATGGTTCAAATGGCTATGAGCACTACGGGAGATAACTTCTGAGGTCATGAGTCCCCTAGAACTTAGAACTACTTAAACCTAACTAACCTAAGGACATCACACACATCCATGCCCGAGCCAGGATTCGAACCTGCGACAGTAGCGGTCACGCGGTTCCAGACTGTAGCGCCTAGAACCGCTGATGCCTCAAGGTGCCTCCTATCATTCGATCCCTTATTTTAGTTAACCTGTGCCACAAAATTCTTTCCCGTCCTCTTCAATTCCGTACTCTTTCATAGATCTAGTATACCTAATCTTCAGCATTCCGCAATACCACTTTTCAAAAGCTTCTTTTACCTTATTCTTTGTAGCATTTACGGTCTTTGTTTCGCTTCCACAAAACGCTACCCACTAGATAAGTACTTCCAGAAAATATACCATAACATTGCATTCATATACTGAATCGCCAAAGAAACTGGTATAGGCATGCACATTCAAATTTAGAGACATGTAAACAGGCAGAACACGGCGCTACGCCTATATAAGACAACAAGTGTCTATCGCAGCTGTTAGATGGGTTACTGCTGCTACAATGGTATGTTATCAAGTTTTAAGTCAGTCTGAACGTGGTGTTAAAGTCGGCGAACGAGCGATGGGACACAGCATCTCCGAGGTTGCGATGATGTGGGGATTTTCCAGTACGATCACTTCACGAACGTACCGTGACTATCAGCAGTCCGCTAAAATGTCAGATCTCCGACATCATTGAGGCCGGAAAAAGATCCTACAAGAACGGGACCAAAGACGACTGAAGAGAACCGTTCAGCGTGACGGAAGTGCAACCCTTCCGCAAATTGCTGCAGATTGGAATGCTGGGCCATCAATAAGCGTCATCTTGCGAACCATTCAAGGTTACATCATCGATATGGGCTCTCGGAGCCGAAGGTCCAGTCGTGTCCCCTTGCTGGCTGCACGACACAAACACAGTTTTTCTGGAATCAAATTCCAATTCGTAATTAGGGTTATAGCCCTAGGCAGGGATACAAGATCATTCGCGAATACTCCGCACATTCATTATTACTGTCACCACTGTTATTACCTTAAAATATGACACAATTAGAAGAGATTTATGGCCGAGGCAATCAGGATTCTGTGGAGCTCGTGTAAAATCACGGAGGTGCACTTCAGACCATAAGGGGGCGTTGTAACCCAGTATTATAGCCGAGTACGCTGTCAGAATATGCTTTCGAGAACAGTGCATTTATTCATTACTTTTGTCCTACTTTCTTAACCGCATCTTCTTGTACGTTACAACCTTGCTGCTAAGTGAATCGCACTTTCCTGCCCTTCTCGCGTGAAAATAAAATATTTCGTGGGAATGATTTGTGATTCGGTATGAGAGACCATGTACTAAAGCAAGACAAGGGCTTGGGAAACCGTCGTAATATTGTCGTTAGAAGTGGACCGCGACGTCGGCCAGCCCTGGGCTGTATGGAGGTGTGGTGGTAATCAACCACGTCCTGGCTAGAGGTTAGAGAATCCACGAAAAACGGGAATATTGATGGCCCCATGTCATCCCTGTTCCCCCAAAAACGCGAACACTGCGTGCCACCGCTGCGCCATTTCTTTATTCCGTGTGACCAAGAGTCTTCACATCTAAGCAGACAGGCCATCGGCGAACTTCAGCAGGTATTTCATACAAAACTACAGAGGCCCACAGCTTTAGAGAACCTGTGGATTACTTAAAATGTATTTTTCGTTGCTCTCTACGATTAAACCCTTTACGTTACTTCATGATGGTCGTCGTAAGAAGGACTCTATTTATAGTTCAATATTGAATATGAGAATTTATTGCCGAAAATTTTACATCGCTCGTCTAGACTTCGAGGCAGCGTTTGACATCATCATTTCGAGCAAACTAATGGAAATTCTGATAGTAATTAAACCGAAATACGGAGCAGAGTAAAAATTAAATACACGTAAACATGCAATAAATGCCAGTAAAGAATATTGTACAGTTATCAGTAGAAATGCGGAAGAATACAGACGCTTAGGTCTGCGGATGAGGCAGTTCAAAATGGTTCCAATGTCTCTGAGCACTATGGGACTTAACATCTGAGGTCATCAGTCCCCTAGGACTACGTAAACCTAACTAACCTAAGAACATCACACACATCCATGCCCGAGGCAGGATTCGAACCTGCGACCGTAGCGGTCGCGCGGTTCCAGACTGAAGCGCCTAGAGCCGCTCGGCCACGGCGGCCGGCCATGAGATAGTTCTGGTAACTCCACATCCAGATGAAAGAAATCTCTTAGAGGTTTTAGAATATGTGAGTGTAGTACTAAGCGATGCGTACAAAATGGAAATTAACTCAGAAATACTTGTGTGTTCCAAGGAATCAGAAGGGGCAAACATTAAAATTGAGATGAACTACAATTAAAGAAATTAGACCGCAAAAATAATCAAGGAGCAAGATAACAGAAGCGGAGGAAGCAAAGAAGAGAGACGACTGAAGAAAGGAAAAGATGGTAATAGCTGGATTTGGGGCGTAGTATTTTATGACTGTGGAACTTGGACAGCAGTCAAAAATTAAATGAATTTTCTTGAATCATTTAAGGTACATGGTGACAATTATTGAACTATCTGAAATAAAATCGTCATAACTTCTGAATGGTTTGATTTAGGACGTTCAAGCTGCACGGTTGGCCGCAGGGAATGGTGGGAATTAGTATGCGTATCATGGTTTAGTTTAGCGACAGCGCCCATTTTAATCTGAATGGTTTCGTCAATAAGCAAAATTGCGCATTTGGGGTACTGAGAATCCGCATTTCGCGATCTACTAGTCTCTTCACCCTCAGTCACTGAGTAATCGGTGCGATGTTCCTTGATGGTACGGTGACCACCGAACCATACGTGAAGGTTTTGGGAGATGATTTCATCCCCATTATCCAAAGTGATCCTGATTTCGACAAAACGTGGTTCATGCAAGACGGAGCTCGACCCCATCAAAGCAGGAGAGTGTTTGATGTTCTGGAAAAACACTTTGGAGACCGCATTTTGCGTCTGGAGTGCTCGCAGGCCACTGATATGGGCCTCGATTGGCCGCCACATTCCCTGAATCTAAACACATGTTACTCTTTGTTGTGGGGCTATATTAAAGAGAAGGTGTGCAGCAATAACCTCAAAACCACCGCTGAGCTGAAAACAGCCATTCAGCAGGTCATCGACAGCATCGATGTTCCGAAACTTCAGAGGATCATGCAGAATTTCGCAATTCGCCTGCGCCACGACATCGCCAATGATAGCCGGCGTATCGAACATATCATAACTTAAATCCAAATAGCTATTGAGACGTTTATATGTTGAATGAAGTGTGTGCACACCGTAATGTGTGACTAATTTAGGTTTTCATATAGGTTAATATCTGCCACACTGTATGATGCTGGAGACGCCTGTTAAAAATAAGCAGGACAGATAAAACAACCAGCCAGAAAGTTCTGTAAATAATAGGTGAAGGGAGTTCATTCAGGCAAATAATAGATTGAATTCCCTGTATGTCCATCTTTCCACACAGGATTGCGGGATCTCGGCTGTTCGGAACAGAACGTCACATCAAACAACCTTCAGTCGTCTATATCTCAAAGCTATTATTTTATTGGTCTACCAGTTTCGGCCGGTGATGTTCGAAGTGGTCGCTGTCTCAAAAATCTGCGGATACCAGTCAATCAATTTGAAGGGACCAGACGTGGGAGATCTTCCTATACGTCGGTCAGGAGACATGAATATGGCGTGATATATCGCCGAAGCTGGTAGCCCAATAAAATAACAATCTGAAAATTTAGACGGCTGAAAGGTGTTTGATTTGACACTCTATAGAGTGAATTAGCTACATAATACGACGCAGCCAGTTCCTTGTAAATATTTTAGGAGGAATATTACATGGAAAGATAGCCGCAGAATGGCCACAACCGACATATTTAAAACAATTTGTACATCAAGTATAAGTCTCTAATTATAAGGAAATGAAATTAGCTTGTAATAGTTTCAAATGAGAACCGTCAACCAATTGAAAGATTATTGAAAAAGGAGAAATATCTACAGTCATACCATGTGAGAACATTTCAGCTTAGGAAAGATAATGACAAGAAGATTATATCAAACACTTGACCTAGAAAACAGTTCAGGAAAGCGATTTTGTCCTGCGCACAGGTTTTAATTTTTAGCGCCGGTGCGGCGTGACGTAGTTACGGCGACAGTAAACGAGTTAGTGAACGCTTTATTGATAAATCCTCCAGTAAATCCGATGCACGCTATTAATGGCGACTACACAATCCAGTTTAGCAGCGTATCAAGTTTCACAGGGCCGAGCGTAGCAGCTCCAACAAAGGCTAAAATACAGCAGCCCTCCTGCAAAGCACTGTATTCACAGTCCGGCGCTGTCATCTCGACGGAAGCGTTCCGCAGTCGCCGTGTTGTCCTCTACGACTACTGTGAGGTCTCAGCATTTAGGTCTGTATCTTCAGTTATATATGCATAGCGTATACTCTGTACTTCAATGCACCGCGAATTACTAAAGGTCTTTTGTATCTGTATTAACAAACACACTTCTCATTCCATTTGACAAATGATTGAGAGAAAATTACTTTGTGTCCCTTAGTATACAGTCTCATATATTTTATTATCACGATGCATATGCAAGATTTCCGATGGACGTCGCAGAACTGTTGCACATTCTACCCCAAATACAAGTTTTCTAGATCTTCCCAAAACTGTTTCACGAGAAGCATGCCGCCAAATTCATTGACCAAGTTAAGCAGACGAAGTTAAGGAATTCCGTTGCCTTGGAAGCAAAATAACTTTCGACGGCGAAGCGAGGAGAACGCAAAATGAAGATTAGCACAGGAAAAATGGGCATTCCTGGGCAAGAAAAACTCTACTGGTATCAAACATCGGCCTCAATTAGAGGAAGATATTTCTGAGAATGTACGTCTGGAGCACAGATTTGTCTGGTAGTGTACCATGAACTGTGAGAAAACCGGAAAAAATGGGAAACCAAGCGTTTGAGCGCGTGGCGGAATAGGAAGATGTTGAAAATTAGGCGGACTGATCAGGAATGAGGAGGTGCTCCAAAGGATCGCTAAATAGAAGAAACATATGGAAAAGCAAAGAAGGGAAAGCTGAAAGGTGGAAGAAGTAATGTACTGGGTCTATGCATGGGAGATGAACTTGAAGGCAATATTACAGACATGGAAGAGGAAAGAAGGAAATG
Source organism: Schistocerca americana (assembly GCF_021461395.2). NCBI lineage: Eukaryota > Metazoa > Arthropoda > Insecta > Orthoptera > Acrididae > Schistocerca > Schistocerca americana. The sequence continues at coordinate 107,225,149 of NC_060122.1, read as the reverse complement.
AGGTGGAAGATATGTTACTGCGAGAAGAGTTTGACAGAGCACTGAAAGACGATCCATCAGAGCTACTGACAGCCTTCGGAGAACCAACCATGACAAACCCTGCAGTCTGGTGTGCAGTCAGGCGAATGGCTAATTGATTTTTCCAGCACCTGTTAATGTTTCGTACTATGATTCAGTCTTTATGTTACTTCGCTCAGAAGCTAATATTTCCGCTATTATTTTGTTGCTGGTATAATAAAGAAGGTAAGGCATTAATCTGTAGCTAGTTACATTAATTATTAGTTATTATAGATTATAGATATAGTACATTATGATAATTAGAATTTTATGTGCATTCGCCTATGCTATTCTTATGAATCACGTTCATGACACAGTTACAGAAATAGCATCGGATCTGCGTGCTTGTATTAAGATCGCTTTGAAATAGGTGTATAAGTTTTGCACTGTATCGCCTTTATTAAACATCGGAATTCGTATATTACTAATAATATAACAGATTTTTAGGCCGTAGGGCTAGTTAAGGCTCTCGATGTATTTGGGCGTAACATTGCAGAGCGATATGAAGTTGGACAAGCATGTAATGTCCGCTTGGTCTCCTTTACAGATGAAACACATCTTCCTGAAATTCTACCAATGAACCGAAGACGACTATCCGCCTTCCCCAAAACTGCCATTACATGGTTGTCCCACTTCATATCGCTCTGCAATGTTACGCCCAAATATTTAATCGACGTGGCTGTGTCAAGCGCTACGCTACTAATGGAGTATTCAATCATTACGGGATTCTTTTTCCTATTCATCTGCATTAATTTACATTTATCTATATTTAGAGTTAGCTGCCATTCTTTACACCAATCACAAATGCTGTCCAAGTCATCTTGTATCCTCCTACAGTCACTATGTCCTTAACCTGGTTTCCCCGACCCCAGGTTCCCTACCTCAAATTGTTCAGCGTAGCATCATTCTCTGTGCCCTGTTATTTTTTTGCACGCTCTTACGGTAACACCCAGTGTAGATGCAGAGCTAAGAGACTAAAATCAATTATAATGTGCAACCTGAATAATGTACAGTTTGAACTTCCCTAGTATTAGAACGCTGACTGATTTTCGGCCAGTGTGTAACCATATAGTGATTCTATTTCTAGAGAATTTTTGGCATTCAGTTCGCGTTCCCCAAGCGCTTTCCGTTCTTCGGATCGAAGGCTCGCTCGCGGCCCTGGTGGACTGTTGGTGGGGGCGGGGACAAGTGGTTGTGCATTGTTCCGTCGCGCTCGCGTGTGGCTCCGCCCCGCACGAAAGCCTGCGGCGCGCTCTCGGCATGCAACCACGCCAGAGGCTGCCTCCAGGCCGCCTGTCGGGACGCGTCTTTTGAGAGCGGGCGGGCCAAGAGGCGGCGAAATGCACACCGCGTCAGGGTCCCCGTCGAGTCGTTAGGTACCCGATCAGCTCCGTTTCTGTCGACACCTCGTATAGTGCGCACTAAATAATATGGCACGCATTTGCGCAGTCGGTGCGCTAGGGGAGCGAATAGCCGTAGCGGTGGAGTCTGCTCTGAGAACAGCCACCGCCTGTAGCATAGGCCGTAGAACACAGACTATGCTTAAACACGTAGTACAGTATCTTATCAGACGATCCGAGCACCCTTATGTTATTCGGAATTAACCACCGGATCTCACGAGAGTCGGACTTCCCAATAAAAAGCACGCAGGGAAAATTGTGATATCAGTAGAAAAGTACATCGTAGGCCAAAAGTTCTGAGCACACTGGAAATTTTGTACGTGTGCGATATACGTCATAATAAATAAAGGCTTTGGTTTGAAAACTAGTTTGTTGGCGTCGAAAAAGGCCAAAAACAACGATTCACTTCAAAGCCGCCAGTAAAACTTCTGGTATAATAAAATTTGTCATTTGAATGTTTCTCCGTGTGCCAATTAGTGCGTTACATTCACTCGTTCTGGACACACATCACTAATCTAGTGCTCCTTGTCTGTTTACATCTGAAACATCGGTGATACTGCTGCATTATGCCTAAAAGAAACGAACTTAGTTTAGAAAAACGAGTAGAGGTAAAGATTTTCCATGAGCAAAGGAAAACGCATGTGGAACTTTCGAAAACTGTGAAATGTTCACGCCCATCTGTACGGTATAATATTGAGCGATTCACCATGACTGGGTCGCCCAGAACCGGGAGCAAGTAGATCACAACAGATCATGAGAACCAAATGATAGTAAGAGTGTCATTAAAAAGTAAGAAGAAAACATCTTTAGATCTCTCTGCTGAGTAGTCTGAAAGTTTTAACAAATCTATATCTGCTCGCATCACTCGTAACCGACCTCGAGAAGGTGGTCTAAAAGACTGTACAACCAGGAAGAAGCCATGGCCTCTCTGATCAGATTAGAAAGGCACGATATGAGTCGACTCCAAAACACCAAACGTTCATCGAAATAGATTGGTCAAATATTGTGTGGTTCGACTAGGCAAATGTTCAGGTACGTTTGTTAACTCTATGCTGTAACAACACACACCAATTTGGGTAGAAAACAAAATCTATTCATATAAAAACTCACGAGAAAGTTCTCTACAATATTTATTCACATTTCAGATTTTGGGTACACCGGGTGTGACCTATGCCTATAGCCTGATGGGCAAGGAATATAATCCAGAGTATATGGTACATACTGTAAACACGGTGGAGAGCGCTGCAGGAGTGGGACAAATGGTCGTATGTGAAGGCCGCATGGAGTCGACAAAGTACAGACTTCCTAGAATCTGCTTTACTGCCCTCTTTTGTAACCATTTTTGGCGATACTGTCTTTTACAGCCCTTTTTGACGCCGGCGCCTTGAGTGGAACACTGTAATTGCTGAAGATTGTAACAGGCAAGTGTACTCTCTACCAAAAAGAATTTCTGCTGTAATAAGGGCAAATGTTGGGCAGGTAAAGTACTAATTTTATGTTACTAATAAACGTTATGAATTGAAACAAATTGCTTGTGTGTATTTCATTTTATTATTTTTCAGAACACGCAAAGTTCCCCAGGATGATCAATACTTTTGACCAAGGGTGTAGTAAAAGCGCAATGGGCAATCAGGAGAAATCGGTGACCTCGACTGTGGACTAGTCATTCGATGTCACTTGAGTAACAAATGCATCAGGGAGATTACAGCCCTTGTGACGATGCCCAGATCGACTCTTTTCGATGTGATTCTGAAGTGCGAACGAGAAGGAACACTCACAGTTGAACCAATACCAAGCTGACCCCATGCGCTAACGCATGGGGACCGTCGAGCACTGCGAAGGATGGTCGTAAAGTAAATCACATTGAACCAGTAGAAGCAGTCAGTCTTGAATTCCAGAGTGGTACCAGCAGTCCAGCTAGCCACGGCAACTGTGTGTAGCGAATTAAAAAGAGAGGGGTACAATGGTCAAGGAATTGCTCCTGAGGCACAAATTCGTATAGTTAATACTATGTGACGCTTGAAGTGGTGTAAAGAGAGACGTCACTGGACACTAGAAGACTGGAAACGAGGGTTTGTGGTGATGGTCACGTTATAACCAGCTGAAATTTGACGGAGGAGTTTGTGTTTGGCGATCGCCTGGACATCATTTCCTACCATCTCGTGTATTGCCATCAGTGAATTATGAAGGAGGTGATGTTAAGGCATGTGGGTTGTTTTCGTGCTTAGAGCGTGGTCCCACTGTCGCGTTTACGAAAACGCTAATTGCAGAATGTTGTGAACACATTTCACAGCATTGTGTCCTGTGTAGTGTAAAGGAACAGTTGGGAGAGAATAGTTGCTGTGTGAGCATGACAAGGCGCTCCGTCATCAAGCGGCATCCTCGAGGCATTGATTTGTGGACAATAACGTTCCTGAAATTGAGTAGCCTGCCTTAAGTCGCGATCTGAAGGCAGTGGAACGACTTGGGGAGGACCAGGTATGTCGACCTCATTCCACACACGAGCGTCTAACGTCGCTGCCGTATCCGGTTCCGGCTCTCGAGGAATGAAGGAATGCCATTCCTCCACAAATGTTCAGACAGCTTACTGAAACAGTCTGTAGTAGAGTTCAAGTCGTCATAAAGGCGCAGGGATGACACACCACATATTAAATCAACCAACAGGTGCCAGGATATGTCTCGTCTGATCAGATACTGTGTCTCACGTATCTTGTAAGTAAGAGCTGACAAGTCTGCAAACGATTGTATCAAAAGTTTTATGTTAGTACGCGGAATATCTCGACAAATATAAAGTTCAAAGCCAAGCTTTTCTCACTACCAAACAGAAAATGGAATAGTCGTACAAATAAAGGAACAACCGAAGTGAAATAAGTACTACGACGTAAAACGAAAACAGGTGTAAAATAATAACATGATAGACAGCATCACTCACTGCGACACTGGCATCGTGTAAAAAAGAATATCTGACGTAGAGAAACAGTGTGTCAGTTCCGTGACAATCTGCTTCTCAGTATTACCGAAACACAAAATTTTCTTCTCCTTTTACATCTAAATCTACGTAGGCACTTCACAAGCCACCGTACTTTGCGTGGCGGAGGGCAACCTGTACCACTACTTGTCATTTTTCCTTCTGTTCCACTCGCAAATAGAGAGAGGGAAAAAAGACTACCTGCATGCCTCCGTATGAGTTCTAATTTCTCGTATATTATCTTCGTGCTCCTTACGCGCTATATATCTTGGCGGCAGAAGAATCGTTCGGCAGTTCAAATGGTTCAAATGGCTCTGAGCGCGCGGTTCCGGACTGAAGCGCCTAGAACCACTCGGCCACAGTGGCCGACCGTTCGGCAGTCAGCTTCAATTGCCGGTTCTCTAAATTTTCTCAATAGTGTTTCTCGAAAAGATCTTCCCTCCAGGGATTCCCGTTTGAGCTCCTTAAGCACCTCCGTAACATATATTGTTCGAACCTACCTGTAATCAATCCAGCAGCTCGCTTCTGAGATGGCGCGTTCTCTTCCTTCAATCCGACCTGGTACGGATCTGAAACCCTCGAGCAGTACTCAAGAATAGGTCGCACTCGAGTCGTATATGCAGTCTCCTTTACAGGTGAACCACTCTTTCCTAAAATTCTCCCAATAAACCGAAGTCGACCATTCGCCTTCCCTACCACAATTCTCACATGCCCGTTCCACCTCACATTGCATTCCAACGTTACGCCCGGATATGTAAACGATTTGACTGTGTGAAGCAGGACGCTAGTAATACTGTATCCCAACATTACAGGTGTGTACTTCCTACTCATCCGCATTAACTTACTTTTTCCACATTTAGAGCTAGCTGCCATTCATCACACCAACTATAAACTTTTTCTAAGTCCTTTTGTATTTTCTCACATTCACTAAACTTTGACACCTTACCGTACACCACGGCATCATCACCAAACAACCGTAGATTGCTGCCCACGGTGTCAGCCAAAACATTTGTGTATACAGAGAACAGCAGTCCTATGACACTTCCTTGGGGCACTCATGACGGTACACCTGTCTCTGAGATGAATTCTCGCCGTCGAGAGCAACATATTGGATTCTAAGAGGTGCATTCAAGTTCTAAGGCCTCCGATTTTTTTTCTAATTAACTACTCACCCGAAATCGATGAAACTGGCGTTACTTCTCGACGTAATCGCCCTGCAGACGTACACATTTTTCACAACGCTGACGCCATGATTCCATGGCAGCGGCGAAGGCTTCTTTAGAAGTCTGTTTTGACGACTGGAAAATCGCTGAGGCAATAGCAGCACGGCTGGTGAATGTGCGGCCACGGAGAGTGTCTTTCATTGTTGGAAAAAGCCAAAAGTCACTAGGAGCCAGGTCAGGTGAGTAGGGAGCATGAGGAATCACTTCAAAGTTGTTATCACAAAGAAACTGTTGCGTAACGTTAGCTCGATGTGCGGGTGCGTTGTCTTGGTGAAAGAGCACACGCACAGCCCTTCCCGGACGTTTTTGTTCCAGTGCAGGAAGGAATTTGTTCTTAAAAACATTTTCGTAGGATGCACCTGTTACCGTAGTGCCCTTTGGAACGCAATGGGTAAGGATTACGCCCTCGCTGTCCCAGAACATGGACACCATCATTTTTTCAGCACTGGCGGTTACCTGAAATTTTTTTGGTGGCGGTGAATCTGTGTGCTTCCATTGATCTGACTGGCGCTTTGTTTCTGGATTGAAAAATGGCATCCACGTCTCATCCATTGTCACAACTGACGAAAAGAAAGTCCCATTCATGCTGTCGTTGTGCGTCAACATTGCTTGGCAACATGCGACACGGGCAGCCATGTGGTCGTCCGTCAGCATTCGTGGCACCCACCTGGATGACACTTTTCGCATTTTCAGGTCGTCATGCAGGATTGCGTGCACAGAACCCACAGAAATGCCAACTCTGGAGGCGATCTGTTCAACAGTCATTCGGCGATCCCCCAAAACAATTCTCTCCACTTTCTCGATCATGTCGTCAGACCAGCTTGTGCGAGCCTGAGGTTGTTTCGGTTTGTTGTCACACGATGTTCTGCCTTCATTAAACTGTCGCCCCGCGAACGCACTTTCGACACATCCATAACTCCATCACCACATGTCTCCTTCAACTCTAGATGAATTTCAAATGGTTTCACACCACGCAAATTCAGAAAACGAATGATTGCACGCTGTTCAAGTAGGGAAAACGTCGTCATTTTAAGTATTTAAAACAGTTCTCATTCTCGCCGCTGGCGGTAAAATTCCATCTGCCGTACGGTGCTGCCATCTCTAGGACGTATTGACAATGAACGCGGCCTTATTTTAAAACAATGCGCATGTTTCTATCTCTTTCCAGTCCAGAGAAAAAAAGTCGGAGGCCTTAGAACTTGAATGCACCTCGTATTCTTTAACAAGTCTTCCAGATACTCATATAATTGTCAACTTATTCCATATGCTCGTTTTCTCTTTAACAGCCTGCTGTGGGGCACCGCGTCAAATGGTTTCCGGAAATCTAGAAATATGGAATCGACCTGCTGCTCTAGTTCTGAGTATATCATGTGAGAAAAGGGTAAGCTGAGTTTCGCACTAGCGATGCTTTCTAAAACCATACCAATTCGTGGATAAATGCTTCTTAGTTTCAAGAAAGTTTATTATATTCGAACTGAGAATATGTTCAAGGATTATGCAGCAAATTGGAAATTTGTGGTAAGGACTATGGGACCAAACTGCTGAGGTCATCGTTCCCTAGTCTTACGCACTACTTAATCTAACTTAAAGTAACTTGGGCTAAGGACAACACACACACACCCATGCCTGATGGAGGACTCGAACCTCCGACGGGGTGAGCTGCGCGAACCGTGACAAAATGCCTGAGACCGCACGGCTACCCCGCGCGGCTCTGCATCAAACAAAAGTATGTGTTGAAGTTGTGAAGTCTTGGGAAGTACTCGTAGTTACCTCTTCCCCACCATCTATATTTTGCAACTGGGGTAGCTAGCAGTTCCTGCAACCTTCCCAGAACAGTTTTTAATGAGTTTTTTTTTCCTAGTTTGCTCGTCTGAGATGCTACATGTAATCATACGTGCCAGATTACAAGAGACTTTCCCTGCACACACAGAGCGAGTATGGACTGCGGTCAGATAGTAAAGTGATTGCAAAAAGAATGTCCGTAGTGCTCGAAGTCGAAAGGCGACAGTCAACAGAGAGTACCGCCCCAACGGAACAAAGAGGGGTGAAATCAGCCAGCGGTCAGGATGAGAATTCGTCCGCTGTCCCGACGTCCATGTGGATCCTAAACTGTAGTCTCGAGCAGTGTTAGACAGTACCACGTAGTGAGAAATTATGCACCAAGACGTGTCTCATTCAACTGTATCAGATGGCTGTAGACAGCATGCACTGAGGTGACAGACGTCATCGGATAGCGAGATGCACATTTAAAGACGGCGATAGTACCGCTATACAAGGTATAAAATGGCAGCCGCGAGGGATTAGCCGAACGGTCTAAGGCGCTGCAGTCATGGACGGCCTTCACTTAACGACTGAGAGCAGCAGCGTTTGCGTAGAGTTGTCAGTGATGCACAGAAATCAGTGTGGGACGTACGAAACGTACAACAAACGTATCCGAAAGTGCGGCGAAATTCCGCATTAACTGGCTACGGCAGCAGACGGCGAACATGAGCGCCTTTGCTAACAGCACGACATGGCCTGCAGCGCCTCTCCTGGGATCGTGGCCACATCGGCTGGACGCTAGACGACTGGAAATCGTGGCCCGATTTCGGTTGGTAGGAGCTGATGCTGGGCCTCGAGTGTGGCGCAGACCCAACGAAGCCCTGGATCCAAGTTGTCAACAACGCACTCTGCAAACTGGTGATGGCCTCATAATGGTGTGGGCTGTATTTACATGGGATGGACTGGGTCCTCTGGTCCAATTGTACCGATCATTAACTGGAAATGGTTATGTTCGCATACTTGGAGATCGCTTGCAGCAATTCATCGATGTCATGTTCCCGAACAACAGTGGAATTTTTATGGATGACGCTGCGCTATATCACCTGCCCACAGTTGTTCCCGATTGTTTTGAAGGACATTCTGGACAATTGGAGAAAATGATTTGGCCATCCAGATCACTCATCATGAATGCCAGCGAACATTTATGGAACATAATGGAGAGGTCAGTCGGGCACAGACTCCTGCACCTGAAACACTTTCGCAGTTATGGATGGCTATAGAGGCAGCGTGGCTCAGTATATCTGCAGGGGCTTCCGGCTACTTGTTGAGTCCATGCAGCGTCGAATTGCTGCACTACGCTGGCTAAATGGAGGCCCGGTACGATATCAGGACATATCTCATGACTTTCGTCACCTCAGTGTACTGAAAATAGCTGTCTGAGATGCGCTATTGTGGTATTTTATAGAAATAGTGTTGGAAGTTCGAATCATAATGATTTTATTATCACTGTGAGACGAAGGTACTTCATTATTGCGCGACAACCAAGTACTTTTCACATTATATTATCTTCAATATGATATTAAACTTTTTTAATCGAAAAACTAACTTTTTATACGTAAGGCGTTCTTATGAGTATGATTTTAAGATCTTTCGTCCTCAATCCTCGTCATACATGAATAATTTCACACTTGTCTGAACTGTGTCAAGACGTACTTTCTTCGCATCCCTTCTCGCAAAGATATAACTTACACTAGTCCATACGTATATATAATGATTAGTGTGGCCACCGCCCTCCATGAAATTCACTGCCGCCTGCAGCAATTGCGGGCACGTGCTGTGATGAGGGAAAAACAAGAGCGTGCTCAAATGTAATGGTTCCGAATTTTTTATGTGAAAATCCGTAATATTGTGTTCGTCTGTAGGTCAACAGCGTCAATATATTTTGAGAAAGAAAACATGGCCGAAGCAGACTGTAATCTATTTATTCTCTATGCTACTAGAAAATTTCGACCGTCGCTCATTTTCAGGCACTTATTACAAGGCTCATGCTTCAATAGTCAAGTGTGACCTGAAACATGAGGCTTATGGAAGCGCTTGAAATTTCTGATGCTCGAAATAAGTAATAGCACAGACAGTGAATACAGTCTGCTTGGAACGTGTTTTCGTTCTCAGAATTCTTCAAGCTTTTTCATACAACAAAAATAATTATCATTCTACATCTTCATTATTTGTGTTTACGTATTTGCAGCCCTCTGCCGCTAGATTAATTTGAGATGTATCGTGTAACAGAGCGGTGTGTAACGCAACTATGTCGGTGCGTGAGGAACAGTGTGCTATAATCGAGTTTCGAATTCGAAGAGTTTTGCCACACAGGTTGCACCCTATCCTTCAGCATGACAATGCTGGACCACACACGAGCGTAGCAACACCTGCAAGAGTCCGATACCTTGGGTTCACTGTCATACATCAGCCACCTTACAGTTCCCACTCCGCACCATTCGATTTTCGTTTGGTTCCCCAACCCGACCGGGAATCGAACCCGGGCCCCGTGATCCAGAGGCAGTAACGATCGCCACTAGACCACGAGCTGCGGACGGCATTCGTGGCTATTTTCTAAGTCACATATTGAGAATAGAGTTAGTAACGGTGAAGTAATAATTTTAAACGTCATGTCTGATGTGACAGTTTCATCAGGCAGCTCACTGTTTATGAAGTCATATTCCCTGAACTATGATAGGTAGCTGGTTCTTACCTAAAAAGCGATTTTTCCCCGACAGTAAGGGATATGCGTACCAAAGTTGCTTGAAATCGGTCCAGCGGTTTAGGAGGGAATGTGGAACATACACACATACACATATCAATGCATCCATTTTTTTGATATGTGATGATTCGTGTTGATATAGCTTCATGTGGGAATCTACAGAGATCTTTATGTTTTCGAGTTTTGCTCAGCGGATAAGACTGTACAATGAACTAATGCATGAAGGGAGTTTCACATAATTCTTTCACATCAAGTAACTTTCGACACATCCTCACCTAAAAGTACGAGGGTCACTCCAAAAGAAATGCACACTATTTTTGTAAAAATACAGTTTTCGTTATGCATGTGTGATAGTTTTACAGTGTGTAGATACATCCTTCCCGCTTGTTTTCAAACTTACAAGGGGAGGCAGCCAATTGTGAAATTCAGATTCGATTCATACTGCGCATAATAAAAGCTCATGGCCAGAGGTGTAATATGGCAAAGCACCAAGATGCACTTCTCAGCCGTTGTCGAGAAAATCGACAGTTAAAAGAAACCGTTGCCCTGAAATACTCACAACGCTTCACAGTTTTCTACAGCGTCGTGGCGCAGCGGTAAGCGCTCGGGTTTGTAATCCAAAGGTCGCCGGATCGAATCTCGCGCCATGCAATTTTTTTTATTGTTAGTTTTTTGTAATTCAAATATATATATATATATATATATATATATATATATATATATATATATAAACAAACTATTAATGAATTGCATATGCATGTTGGTGAAGGCGGCTCGCTCTCCAATTGTACCGCTTCCATTTTTCCGTTTTTTTAACAGGGTGTACCAAAACTCTCCCGTCCGCACTGATTTTCGACGATGTTATAAGTTGCGCTAGGGACCGCATCTACCTTCTTTCGAAGTTAGCAGGCAACTACGCTGTTATGCGGCGGCTCGTTTCGGCCCATTCAACATCTGTCCTTCAAGTGTAACGAGCGAGTAACGGAGTTTATATTTCATACCTGCCACAGCAAATTTGTGCCCGTGGGGTCTCTATTCTAATTCGAACGTTTGACTTACGCTATACGTATTCGTTTCGTAATATCGTTTCTACGTCTTCCGTTAACTATACGTGGTTAACATTATGAAGACAATTAATAACATTTGTGAAATGCAACTTTGTTTGCGGAAAACATAATGATGTTCGAGGTCGCCAGTTTTTCCACGACAAACGACTTTCAACAACTGATTATATGCATAATTGTTGCAACTGATTGCCAGGAAAAAAATAATATATATATATATATATATATATATATATATATATATATATATATATACATCTGAATTAGAAAAAACAAATACTAAAAAAAAAGTTACATGGTGCGAGATTCGATCCGGCAACCTTCAGATTACAAACCCGAGCGCTTACCGCTGCGGCACGACGCTGTGAGAAATTATAAATCGTTGAGAGTATTTCACCGCAACTGTTTCTTTTAACTGTCGATTTTCTCGACAACGGCTGAGAAGTGCATCTTGGTGCTTTGCCACATTACACATCTGGCCATGAGCTTTTATTATGCGCGGTATGAATCGAATCTGAATTTCACAATTGGCGGCCTCCCCTTGTTAGTTCAACCTGTTCCCGTGAGTGGCGCCGTCACAGCATGACTTCAAGATGGCTGCTACACTTGACGTTCGTGAGAAGCAGCGTGCAGTCATAGAATTCCTGTGCTGTGGAAACGAAACAGTGGGAAACATACACAAGAGATTGAAAAAGGTCTATGGAGATGCTGCTGACGATCGCAGTACAGTTAGTTGGTGGGCAAGCAGGTTAAGTGATGAAAGCGGGCATGGCAATATTGAGCATTGTTCTCACAGCGGCACGCCTCGTACTGCACACACTTTAGAGAATGTGCAGAGAGTTAACGAATTGGTGACTGCTGACAGACGCATCACAGTGCACGAATTGTCACGCTACGTTGGGAAAGGGGAAGGGAGTGTTTGCAGAATACTGAATACTGAAAGTGTTGGCGTTTAAAAAGGTTTGTGCCAGGTGGGTTTGCAGGATGGTGACAGTGGCTCACAAAGAAACAAGAAAAACGGTATGCAGCGAACTTTTGGAACAGTACGAGAATGGTGGAGACGAATTTCTTGGAAGAATTGTGACAGGTGATGAAACATGGCTCCATCATTTTTCATCAGAGACGAAGAGGCAATCAATGGAGTGGCATCATGCAAATTCACCCAAGAAAAAAAAATTCACACCTTCTGCTGGAAAAGTTATGGCTATGGTGTTTTTCGGTTCCGAAGGACTCTTGCTTGGAGCATCATGCCAAGTGGAACCACCATAAATTCTGATACATATGTGGCGACACTGAAGAAACATCAAGCTCAACTGAGTCGTGTTCGACCACATCGGCAAAAGCAGGATGTTTTGCTGTTGCATGACAATTCACGGCCACATGTCAGTCAAAAAACCATGGAAGCGATCACAAAACTAGAATGAACAACACTGAAACACCCGCCTTACAGTCCTGACCTGGTTCCATGTGACTATCATCTCTTGGGAAACTGAAGACTCTCTTCGTGGAACAAGGTTTGAAGATGATGACTGCCTTGTGTACGCTGCCAAACAGTGGCTCCAACAGGTTGATCCAGAATTTTACTGTGCGGGTATACAGGCGCTGGTTCCAAGATGGCGTAAGGCAGTTGAGAAGGATGGAAATTATGTGGAGAAATTAAAATATTGTTCCTAAAGGATGTATCTACACATAAAGAAATAGTACACATTTCTCTTGGAGTGACCCTCGTATAGCAAAAGAAGCACATAAACCACGATTTAATATGTTTTCGAAATCGTACTAACCATCGAGATATAGACACTAATTTTGGTATTGCAAAATAGCAACGCAGCTTTTTCTGTCGAACGTATCGAAAGTATCAGTTACAAGAAGAGGGAAATAATTGTGATACAGCTATTTAGTACGCTTGACAAGAAATTAAGCAATAGAAACGCTTTACCGTGCCTTTCTTGCGCGTTGAAGCATTTGCTATCCAAAGATTCATGCGTCCATACCTAAAACGAATGATATGAAAGCTTTTCTGTAGTCGCAGAATTTTAATAATGTAACGTGTGTTTAAAACTGTCACAATCAGGTATGACCTTACGCCTTATTTCGACATTACCTATTATCAGTAAAGTAGATTCATATAGATTTGGGTGGCTCTAGACTTAAATTTCCACGGTATTTAGGACAAACTCTAGCTTTAAATACAACTGCAGTCCGTAGTTCCATGGAGTAAGAAGTATTCCCATTGGTTAAATTGCTGCAGATACTCTGGAGCGAGAAAGGTGCAGAGGTACGTTAGACAATATCTGTCTCCTAGTGGTTCCTGATGTTACGAAAACACGTTGATCAATTTTCATGTGACTCACAGGAAACAATTTCCGAAGGAAAGCAGATCGTCAGTGTAGGTGTCCGTTGTCAAATGATATCTGTTAAAAACATGTAGACGTTGAAGCTTCGAACAAACACCTGCACTCTAAATAATGTTGATGTGCAGAGACGTTGTTCAAAGTACCATGTGACGTATACTGTTTTAGAGATGCTGTTAAAAGTGTCGTCCGTTTACATTAATGGAAAACAGGCATCTGCGTGCTAATGACTGCCTAAGACTCTCAGAACCACATCATGATTCGTGGATAATAGCTGCAGTTTTGGCCAAACGGGGAACCAGCCCTTCCGAAGTGTTTCTTGACGTCGCATAATGAAAACTTACCCTTCATTGCGGTAAGACTGTTGCAAATCAAATTCCACACGACGGAGTCAAAACAACAGTGAACACTGACCTGAGGAAGACCAGCGTCAGTGCCTTAAAGGACGGCACAGTGGATAAGCGATGCACCTGTGTCACTGGAGCCACATAACAGAAGTGCTCCTATTTATCTCCCGTAGTCCTCTACAGATCTGTATGTATAACTTTTTTAGACACTGTGGTTCTGATATATAAGGTTGTTATCCAATACAAATGAGCAATTTCGTCAATTGACTACACGAAAACTGACCAATAGCCTACGTTGGTGTGAACGATTTACTAATTACAGCGCGTTATTATCATGTTAGTTGCAAGATGTAATCATTACATTTTTAACGGTACTTTAATTCTCAGGACGATTAGATGCCGTGTGTGGCGCCCTCGCATTCAACGTAACGTTAAACTTGGGTCTTCCTTTCTAGCAGATCTGTTGCCGACCTCATCCACTTTGGCCTGTCATGAATACAACATTTCGTTCCTGAAACTCATCCACCATTTCCATTCCCTCAGCATATTTGAGAAAGAAATTTAAACGAAAGACAAAGTTGCTTCCTTCATTTTGGCTCCCTTTGGAGAGATATTATCTGGTGCAGTATAATTTTCCTGTTCCTTGCTGAAGGAGATGGATTAAGCTTAGGTCTCAGTCAGGCCACAAGGGGCTTCCACTTTAAGTACTCGCATAATTAACTCGCCCTACGGAACGCTGAAGCAAATGGTTTTTTTCTTTTGATGTCAGTTTATTGCAGACATGTCATGTGGTAGGCCCACGGAAGAATACGATAGCCTACGCTGTTCACAGAAGCAATAAAAGTAAAGTAAACGACTACAAAAACGTAACAATAGTTATGTAGTTCCATGTATAATATATATTCGTGAAATTCAGATTTTTCTCATTAAGTTAACGGAAAAATGTATGTGGACAATCTGAGGTGAAGAACCCGTGCAGATGAAGGCTTATGCCTAAATATGTACGTATCTATGGTTGCATAGCTCTGAAGCTTTACCCATCTACTAAAAAGTTTGTGCACTGTATGTACGATTTACGTAATATGTGATAAGGCCTTTGTGTACACTACTGGCCATTAAAATTGCGACACCACCAGGATGACGTGCTTCAGACGCGAAAAATAACCGACAGGAAGAAGATACTGTGATATGCAAATCATTAGCTTTTCAGAGCATTCACATAAGGTTGGCGCCGGTGGCGACACCAACGTCCTGACATGAGGAAAGTTTCCAACAGATTTCTCATACACAAACAGCAGTTCACCGGCGTTGCCTGGTGAAACGTTGTTGTGATGCTTCGTGTAAGCAGGAGAAATGCGTACCATCACGTTTCCGAATTTGATAAAGTTCGGATTGTAGCCTATCGCGATTGCGGTTTATCGTATCGCGACATTGCTGCTCGCGTTGGTCGAGATCCAATGACTGTTAGCAGAATATGGAATCGGTGGGTTCAGGAGGGTAATACGGAACGCCGTGCTGGATCCCAACGGCCTCACATCACTAGCAGTCGAGATGACAGGCATTTTATCCGCATGGCTGTAACGGATCGTGCAGCCACGTCTCGATCCCTGAATCAACACAAGGGGACGTTAGGAAGACAATGACCATCTGCACGAACAAATCGACGACGTTTGCAGCAGCATGGACTATCAGCTCGGAGACCATAGCTGCGGTTACCTTTCACGCTGCATCACAGACAGGAGCGCCTGCAATGGTGTACTCAACGACGAACCTGGGTGCACGAATCGCAAAACGTCATTTTTTCGGATGGATCCAGGTTTTTGTTTACAGTATCATGATGGTCGCATCCGTGTTTGGCGACATCGCGGTGAACGCACATCGGAAGCGTGTATTCGTCATCGCCGTACTGGCGTATCACCCGGCGTGATGGCATGGGGTGCCATTGGTTACACGTCACGGTCACCTCTCGTTCGCACTGACGGCACTTTGAACAGTGGACGTTACATTTGAGATGTTTTACCCGTGGGTCTACTCTTCATTCGATCCCTGCGAAACCCTACATTTCAGTAGGATAATGCACGACCGCATGTTGCAGTTCCTGTACGGGCCTTTCTGGACACATAAAATGTTCGACTGCTGCCGTGGCCAACACATTCTCCGGATCTCTCACCAATTGAAAATGTCTGGTCAATGGTGGCCGAACAACTGGCTCGTCACAATACGCCACTCATTACTCTTGATGAACTGTGGTATCGTGTTGAAGCTGCGTAGGCAGCTGTACCTGTACACGCCATCCAAGCTTTATTTGACTCGATGCCCTGGCGTATGAAGGCCGTTATTACGGCCAGAGGTGGTTGTTCTGGGTACTGATTTCCAAATTGCGTGAAACTGTAATCACATGTCAGTTCAAGTATAATATATTTGTCCAATGAATAGCCGTTTATCAACTGCATTTCTTCTTGGTGTAGCAATTTTAATGTCCAGTAGTGTATATCGGCACATTGTCGGATGGTATTTGCTTTTTTCTTTGTGTGTGTAACCAGATGGCTCAGTGCGTCTAAAGTTAAATAAGGGTGGTTGGAAGCCTTAGCAAGTCTATTCTTCTCTCTCTTATGCCTTATTTGACCACTAGCAATGCTACACTGAGGTGACAAATCATGAGATAGGGATATGGACATGTATGGATGGCGGCGGTATCGTGTACACAGGGTATAAGAAGGCAGTGCATTGGCGGACCTGTCATTTGTATTCACGTAGTTGATGTGAAAAGATTGCCGACATGATTACAGCCGCACGACGGCAATTAACAGACTTCGAACACCAAATGGTACTTCGAGATAGAAAAAAATGGTTCAAATGGCTCTGAGCACTATGGGAATCAACTGCTGTGGTCATCAGTCCCCTAGAACTTAGAACTACTTAAACCTAACTAACCTAAGGACATCACATTCACCCATGCCCGAGACAGGATTCGAACCTGCGACCGTAGCAACAGCGCGGCTCCGGACTGGAGCGCCTAGAACCGCACGGCCACCGCGGCCGGCTTTGAGATAGACGCATAGGACAATCCGTATCGGAAATCGTTAGGTAATTCAATATTTCCATATCCACTGTGTTATAAGTGTGCTGAGAGTACCAAATGTCAGGCGTTACCTCTCACCACGGATAGCGCAGTGCCGGAGGGCCTTCACTTAACGACCTAGAGCAGCGGCGATTGAGTAGAGTTGTCCGCGCTAAGCGACAAGCAACACTGCGTGAAACAACCGCAGAAATCAATGAGGGACTTACGACGAACATATCCGTTCGGAGAGTGCAGTGAAATTTGACGTTAATGGGCTGTGGCAACAGACGACCGACCCTTACGGCACAGCAGTACGTCGACAGTATTCTACGTCCCGTTTTGTTGCCCTTCAGGGCAAACCATCCTGGGCTTACATTTCAGCAAGATAATGCCCGTCCGCACAGGGCGAGAGTTTTTACTGTTTGTCTTCGTGTTTGCCAAACCCTATCTTCGCCAGCAAGGTAGTCTGATCTGTCACCAACTGAGAACGGTTGAAACATAGTGAGCGAATCTGGATTGTGACGATCTAAGCAGCCAATTGGACAGAATTTTGCACATACCGCTCAGGAGGTCACCCAGCAACGCTATAAATCAATGCCATGCCGAATAACGATTTGCATAAGGGCAAGAGGTGGACCAACGCGTTATTGACTTGTTCAATGCGTGAAGTTGTCTCTCTTGAATAAATCATCCAAGCTTTCAGAAATCGTAATCATTTGGCCGTTTGTACACGTTCGTCTCATCTACATATTTCCGTCCCATTCGGCTAATTCCTTGAATCATTTTCTTGCTTTAGAGGGCATTGCTGAAATACACTTTCTAAAGTGAATCGATACCAGGAAAAAGGGAATCGAGAGCAACTGGTGAGTTAGCAGAGCGTCAAAACGTGTAGTAGAAATAAGGACGAAAATCGTGTTATTGCAACGCAAATTTTTGGATTATTTTTCACTTGAGAGACATGAATAAATTCTCCGATTTTAAGGGATAGATGGTTCCATGTACCTTAGAACAAGAGCTAACGTTATGAAGCACTTGTATTGTGGGGAAGAGTGTAATTGAATGTAATGTACATTGTAATAATTCAGTGCTTGGTGAGAGTCACTGATTTATAATTACTTTATTTCACGAGACATATTTAGAGATGTTGTTGCTGCGTACGTGATGAAACAAACAAAATGTGCTTTAGTTGCCTCTACGGATTGTATACAACCACAATATTTCTCTATACTATTGAGTAATGTGAATGTAAAATACAGTTGTAGCGATAAATATCATATAAGGATTTAGGGCGAGCTGAAAGCGTGGGGTAGTCACTATTTCGGCCTGGTTGTAACACGTCTCTGTAACAGTGGACAAGCAGAGCTGGAACACATTCCGTGCAGTATCGACCGCATCTGTTTCTTTCGACCGCGCTTGGATGGCGCCACACATTACGCCATAAGAGGGCGCTAAACTGACATAGGTCACTGTTTGCAATTCTGCCAAATGCAGCTTAACCTGTAGGTTAAATCAGTAGTGCCAATATCTGAGCGATGTGCGTTTTTTATTGTAATAAAACAATTAAGCTGCACATGTGTTTTGAACTGTTTTGGAAGTAATTTTTATGTATTTTGATAATTAATACAGACAGTTTCATTTAGGTGCAAAAATCGAGTCTTTTTTCACAACCAGAGGTCAGTCAGGAACTTTGCCCGTCATTGTCTGTGATCTATCTGTGTTTAAAAAGGGAACGGACCGTATCTGGAGTATTTCGGAGATATATTTGCGCATTAAGAAAATATTCAATTTAAGTGATACAGTACTTTAAAGACCCCACCCAAATCTACCACTTTTAGTATGCTTTGTTGTGCACAAGTGTGATAAAATGTGACATCACTGGATAAAGTTGTACTGTAGTGTAGTGTTATTAGTTACATTTTTCTAGTGGAGGAATGAAAATTCGTTTTTGTGTCACCAGCAACAAACCCTCATTTATTCCAAAGTGAAACTGTTGACAACTGCTGCTTTGCTTCAAGTAAAGTGAGCCTCCTGTCATTTTTACTGTTATAAATCAATAACAAAAACAATTTAGAAGCTGAAATAGCATTGTAGCACTTAATTATCAGATTCCAAAGTCATGTTTTAGACATCAAGTGCATCTTAACTTGAAAGTTACACAATAATTGCACTCTTCCAGTAGCAGACAAGTTATTTTAGCTAGTCTGTTTGTACTATTATACAGCAAAAATTTGAATATTGAAATATTTTATTTCGGGCTCCATTGTACCCTGCACCAATTGTGGTGCAATGATCGAACGTTGCTCATTATCAAGTGGAGTTTAACCTGTAAGTTACACAATAATTGCAATCATTCAAACATTATGTACTTCCATAAAGAATACAGACATTTTAGATGTTGAAATATTGTAAGTTTTACCAGTGTAATCAACATCTTTACGGATTTTTGACAATCGTTTTCGACAGTGACATAACAGTGACATAATCATTTTGTGTGTGTGCGTGTGTTGCCGACATACCTTTGATAAATATTACGTATGTGGGATTAGTCTAATATCCACCCTATACATATTTCTGACAGAATTTTGTACTTAAAATAACGTTGACATAAAAATTATGTGTATATTTACAAGTTTTGATAAATAATACAGATGTGGAAATACAGTAAGTTGCATCAGTATAGCCAATATATATATATATATATATATATATATATATATATATATATATATGATAAATAAGTCAGGTCACTGCGCCAACTTATGCATTTCAGTTTGTTCAGATGCTTTTTAACTTGGCACTAATTAAAGAAATTTACCTTTTTTTGATTCTTTTCAGCATGGCACCAACTATTCAATTCAGATACTTTTGAAAATGGTTCCAGTTTATGCATTTCATATCATTCAAACACCTTTGAACATCTTGCCAATTTACACCGTTCACATTGTTTGGAAACTTTTGAACATGGTATCATTTTGGACTATCACATCGAAGGGGTTGCAAAGCACAACTTCTGTAGTTCTGCCGTGTTGTAATTTTTCTATTTTTATTTCCCACTAGAAATTGATCGAGAAGAACAGATCCAGCTCACAGGTCGCTTAAAGGAATTGAAAGTCGTGCATTCCTTCATCTATCTTGGGTCAATCATCTGCAGCACGGGAAGTTGCGAAGATGAGATATGACGAATCACTCTAGGGTGAGTGGCTATGAAGAAGCTCACCAAGATCTGGCAGAGCAGAGCAATAGCAAATAGCGCAAAGATCCGGCTAGTTGAAACATTATTGTCTTCTGTCTTCTTTTATGGTTGCGAAACATGGACACTCAATGCCAGAGACAAACAGCGCGTTGATGCGTTTGAGCTTTGTTGCTGGCGTAGGATGCTACGCATAAAATGTACCGAAAGAAGAACAAATGTGTCCATTATTGAACAACTCGATATCTCCAAACGCCTTTCTTTTCGAGTCACCGAAAACATTCTCCAGTTCTTTGGCCATATTGTAAGAAAAAATGGAGAAAATCTAGAGAAAATAATCTTGTAAGGAAAGATCGAGGGCGCGAGACCAAGAGGAAGAGCAGCGAGCAGATGGATAGATCAAAACAAAGAGATCACCGGTCTACCTCTTTAGCGGGCACTAACAGAAGCTGACAACCGTCCGGAATGGTTCAAATGGCTCTGAGCACCATGCGACTTAACTTCTGAGGTCATTAGTCCCCTAGAACTTAGAACTAGTTAAACCTAAATAATCTAAGGACATCACACACATCCATGCCCGAGGCAGGATTCGAACCTGCGACCGTGGCGGTCGCTCGGTTCCAGACTGTAGCGCCTAGAACCACACGGCCACAACGGCCGGCCGTACGGGATGGAGATGCTTGGTTCATGAGGTCACGACGCACAGCAATGAGCACAATGACTTATGAGAGAGAGAGAGAGAGAGAGAGAGAGAGAGAGAGAGAGAGAGAATTAGGACTAGTTTCGCCATCTTGCGGTTTTGAGTTCCCTGCCCTGTGCATGTTACGACATAATCCCACGCGGATGAATTCATAAATCGTGCTGTGGGCATTATAGCTGTACTACAATTTCAGTAGGATTACGGGCATGCACATTTCTAGCCTGTCTTCCATTGACGCCACAACATAACTTGCAGCGCTCGACTGCGACGATCAGAGGATCACTTTGAAGATGGAATGGCGAGTCGTAGCCTTCAGTACGCAATTTATGGTCGTTTTCGAGTGTGATATAGGCCCGGTGAGGGCTGTCTTGTAGAGTGCGTTCGTCCAAGACACACTGGTCTCATCCCAGATCTTCGGTCTGGGGTGCGATAAGCCACAACTCTCGTTAACCTTTGGTGATTCTGGAGGGGTCGTTAACCAGTAAACAGTTCACGCTGAATGTTGTTAGAACCGTTCTTTTGCCATTCTTCCAACAAGGATGTGACGTGTTGTTGCAACAGCATAATGCTGGCTCTCACATTGCCCGTGAAACTCAATCTTCTCTGCAAGACGTGCAGCAACTGCCCTGGCCAGCACGATCTACGGACTTGTCCCCAATCGCGCACGACTCGGATATGATGGGACGAGAAGCGACTAGTGCAACTCGTCAGTCAACAGCTCTTACAGGGGTGCATGAACAGGACGAGCAGGCGTGACGTAACGAATCACAGGAGCGTTTCGCCATCTGTACGTCACCACCTGCAAAGCCGCCTGTGGAAGCTACAAGACATACTAATATGGGTGTTTCCGCTTGGGTCCATACCCCGTACCTTAGAGGCGCTTAACGCACTCCGTGTGTACTCCTGCAAAAATAAATCCTGATTGAAAAAGTGTGTACTAATTTTTACCGACACTTTACGTGTGACAATATTGTGGGCCTCGGAAAGTACACTACCGGCCATTAAAATTGCTACACCATGACGATGACGAGCTACAGACGCGAAATTTAACCGACAGGAAGAAGATGGGGTGATATGCGAATGATTAGCTTCTCAGAGAATTCACACAAGGTTGGTGCCGGTGGCGACACCTACAACGTGCTGACACGAGGAAGGTTCCAATGACTGTTAGCAGAATATGGAATCTGTGGGTTCAGGAGGGTAATACGGAACGCCGTGCTGGATCCCAACGGCCTCGTATCACTAGCAGTCGAGATGACAGGCATCTTATCCACATGGCTGTAACGGATCGTGCAGCCACAACTCGATCCCTGAGTCAACAGATGGGGACGTTTGCAAGACAACAACCATCTGCACGAACAGTTCGACGACGTTTGCAGCAGCATGGACTATCAGCTCGGAGACCATGGCTGTGGTTGCCCTTGACGCTGCATCACAGACAGGAGCGCCTGCGATGGTGTACTCAACGACGAACCTGGGTGCACGAATGGCAAAACGTCATTTTTCCGGATGAATCCAGGTTCTGTTTACAGCATCATGATGGTCGCATCCGTGTTTGGCGACATCGCGGTGAGCGCACATTGGAAGCGTGTATTCGTCATGGCCATACTGGCGTATCACCCGGCGTGATGGTACGGGGTGCCATTGGTTACACGTCTCGGTCACCTCTTGTTCGCATTGACGGTACTTTCAATAGCGGACGTCACATTTCAGATGTATGACCTGTGGCTGTACGCCGGCCGCGGTGGTCTCGCGGTTCTAGGCGCGCAGTCCGGGACCGCGCGGCTGCTACGGTCGCAGGTTCGAATCCTGCCTCGGGCATGGATGTGTGTGATGTCCTTAGGTTAGTTAGGTTTAAGTAGTTCTAAGTTCTAGGGGACTGATGACCACAGCTGTTAAGTCCCATAGTGCTCAGAGCCATTTGAACCTGTGGCTCTACCCTTCATTCGATCCCTGTCAAACCCTAAATTTCAGAAGGATAATGCACGACGGCATGTTGCAGGTCCTGTACGGGCCTTTCTGGATACAGAAAATGTTCGACTGCTGCCCTGGCCAGCACATTCTCCAGATATCTGACCAATTGAAAACGTCTGGTCAATGGTTGCCCAGCAACTGTCTCGTCACAATACGCCAGTTACTACTCTTGATGAACTGTGGTATCGTGTTGAAGCTGCATGGGCAGCTGTACCTGTACAACCCATCCAAGCTCTGTTTGACTCAATGCCCAGGCGTATGAAGGCCGTTATTACGGCCAGATGTGGTTGTTCTGGGTATCCATTTCTCAGGATCAATGCACCCAAATTGCGTGAAAACGTAATCACATGTCAGTTCTAGTAATATATATTTGTCGAATGAATACCTGTTTATCATCTGCGTTTCTTCTTGGTGTATCACTTTTAATGGCCAGTAGTGTAATATGGGTGTTTCCGCTTGGGTCGGTACCCGGTACCTTAGAACCTCTTCTGATCACTTAATGTACTCCGTGTGTACTCTTGCAACAATAAATCCTGAGTGAAAAAGGGTGTACTAATTTTTTCCGACACTGTACGAGTGACGATACTGTGGGTTTCGGAAAGTAGTTGACGCAAGCAGATTTTTATGATACTGCGACAGTAAAGGAAACCCTGGAACAGTGGTCCTGTACCACAGTGTGGCCCAGTGTGCAGAGGATGGAGGGAGCTGGCGTGCTCATTAGGAGACGGCTATTATATTCCAGCGACGGTCCGCGCGGCCAACAGCTCAGCCGTAATGGCGTCGTTACTTAGCGACGCGTGCCGACGCACGCGGCGCTGCGTTGTTATGCCTGGTCGGCTGCACGCAGTAGGTAT
This sequence comes from Schistocerca americana, assembly GCF_021461395.2. Taxonomy (NCBI): domain Eukaryota; kingdom Metazoa; phylum Arthropoda; class Insecta; order Orthoptera; family Acrididae; genus Schistocerca; species Schistocerca americana. Next base: position 107,201,435 of record NC_060122.1, on the reverse strand, counting down.
GCTTCCGGGTGACTGGCTTATGAAGCACGGTTGGCAACAGTCGTCAGACGCGGGGGGTGAAGGAAGAGAAATATGACCTGGGGAAAGTGAGGAAGAACAGGTTTGAAACGTCAACAGGTAAGTACAGGAAAGCAGGACAAGAATAAGGAAAAGCTATTCATTTGAGCCAGATCTATCCCAAGGTCAGGCTCGACATTTTAGAGACGATTCCTGCACTTGTTTATGTGATAAGCCTGCACAGAAACGGTGTCTCCCCTATAGTGATCATCCATAACATTACAACAACCAAACCCCCCAGCAGACTGGATGGTGTCTGGTGGCGCTACAGGGGTGTGACCCGGTTAATTAGAGTATACAGGGTGTACGGGTAAAGTGCAGTTATTTCCATTGGCGACTGAGGGTGGATCGCTGAACAACATTACATAAGTATTCATTTCATTGACGGACTAAAAACAATAGGTGTTACAAGTCATATGTTTGTAGGTACGTTAATACATCCAAATATGTGGGGCAACCATCACACTAATTTGTGTTTATATAAAATACCACATACAAAAATATGTGCACTTATAACGGTTAACCCTGTATACGTAGAGGAGAGACGAACTGGGAGTCATTCTAGCGATGACAGGTCTGCACCATGTCCACAGAAATAAGGAACTTTGACAAAGGGCAGTTTGTTATAGCCCTCCGCCTGAGAACATTTTGGAAACTGAAGCAAGTCAGCTCTTTGCGTGCTATTGTTGTGAGCATCTGTGAAAAGTTTCTGAATTATGGCCAAACCATGAATCGGTGATACAGAATTGGGCACCCACACTTCATAAGAGAAAGTGAAGTTTGGAAGCCTGACCGATCTATAATCTAGGATAGCCTGCAGTTTGTAGCAGATCTGTCGACTGAGCAGAATTCTGGTGCAGTCACAGGAGTTTCAAAGCACACTGTGCAGTGCACATTGTTAAACAATGGGCTTGAGCAGCAGAAAATCCCTAGGATAGCATCATAGGCAGCGGCCAAGGGATCATTTAGACTGGGCCACCGATTAATGAAAATGAGTCTCCTGGTCTATTTAATCACGACAAGAAGTCGATGAACATGTGTACATACTCCATCATTCAGGCAATCGGCTGCTTGAAACATGCACGGCTCCATGGAAATACGCTGGTGGGGTCAGTATTACACTATGAGTGACATTCAGCTGGGCTTTCGTGGGACCTGTGGTAGTAGCCAAGGAGTGAGCGAACATTATTGTGAACCACTTGTATTACTTCATGCTCATTACCTTGCCCCGAGGGCGATTGGATCTTCCAGCAGGGTAATTGTCCATGTGATCCTGCCACATGGTCAGTTACAAAACTTGATTCCTCTTCACCACTCCCTAGTGACACATGACTCATCTACACTCTGGAACTCGTTTAAAACCAACCGACTTGATATCTGTTCACTATACTTTGGCCTACCGTTTGTAACTCACATGATTACTGGACTCCTTACTTCGGCCTGGCAAAGTCTGATGACTTCACGTTCCCAATGCTTTGTGTTCGACTTCTGCCACTAGCAATAATGATAATAATACAGCGTAGATCCTGCAGCAGTACATTTGGCATTACATAGTTTCTGTTGTGTTGTGGTGTTAAAAAATGTGTGTGAAATCTTATGGGACTTAACCATTAAGGTCGTTAGTCCCTAAGCTTACACACTGCTTAACCTATATTATCCTTGGGACAAACACACACACCCATGGCCGAGGGAGGACTCGAACCTCCGCCGGGGCCAGCCGCACAGTCCATGACTGCAGCGCCTTAGAGCGGTCGGCTATGTTGTGCTGTCAGTTAGTTCGTTTAGTGTTGTGAAGTGGATAATGAGGCAATTTATGGCCTATTACTGGAGCTAGACACAATTGGAATGAGCTGTGTTTCATGAGATATTTAAGCATACGTGATGTATATGTCATAGTTTTACGGCCATACATGGATGGTGAAAGTAGAAAGTATGCATGTAGTGGGTGGACTGTGGGAGGAACATGATGTTCATACAGTGCTTTCACTAGTTGTTTCCACCACCACTTTGTGCCACGCGTTAGTCCTAGTATTTAAAGAAATTATTGGCATCTTATATAATCTGTGTTACAGTCTTACGAAGTAATATTGACGGTAATGATGTTTTGAATGTAATTTAGTTTCGTGACTGAAACACAACTGAACCCCTTTGTTTGGATACCTTAACATAATTCTTTTTACCCCACAGGAGTAAATACTCCCAGGTTCGGAACAATTGAATTTAGGATTCCTATAATTTGAATTTTTTCTACTAAAAAATGAGTATTGCTGTCCCTTCTCTAAATGATTCTGTTAAATGTTTAAATTCATTGGAAGAGAAGTAACTGCGTTAGTTCCGACGGAAACGGTTTCTAGTGGAACTAATGGACGTATCAAGTTTAGAACAATAGTCACAAAAACCCTGTCGAAAGTCGTATAAACGCTTCCTATTAAAGCAGGTTGTTTCCACAGAGCGGAAGAGGGGAAAGGTAATTGTAGTTGTTACTCGATGAATATTGTTCAGACAGCTCAAATTAATTTATCGAAGCTTCAGATGTATGTTGTAGTTAAAATATCGTAACAGTTTACGCTTAGAATTGCAACCAAATTCGGCAAATCATTCTGAAGTGCAAGACGGGAAGTGCTTGCCGTCGTAGCACATTTGTTTGATTCACGTACGGAGCGAGGGAAGAATGGCTGATAAAATGCTTATGTGCGCACGCTATTCACCGATATCCATCTGGGTTCGTTGGTTGGTTGTTTTGGGGAAGGAGACCAGACAGCGAGGTCATCGGTCTCATCGGATTAGGGAAGGACGGGGAAGGAAGTCGGCCGTGCCCTTTCAAAGGAACCATCCCGGCATTTGCCTGGAGCGATTTTAGGGAAATCACGGAAAACCTAAATCAGGATGGCCGGACGCGGGATTGAACCGTCGTCCTCCCGAATGCGAGTCCAGTGTCTAACCACTGCGCCACCTCGCTCGGTTCCATATGGGTTCTGTACTCGGAGGCTGTAGTATAATCGTCATCTAGTATTGGCTCTTGAAAATCTGTAAATAATGATTCGTGAAATAGTTGACATCTACCTGCTATCATCTGCTGATTCATTTTTTTCAGCATTTACGCAAGTGAAACAAAGCTGTGACTATATTTATTCCTTTGAATTTCCCGTACTAGACCAATCTGCTATGCGTCTCGCTCCCTGGAGCAGTGTCGAAGGATAGAGGACACTAGCAGTTTGTAAGGAATTTTTTTCGAACACAGTCTGAATTTTTCCTAGTATCCTAGCAATGAACCGGCTACTACCGCCAGCTTTACCTAAAGGCGGCGCCAGACATGAGGGATTCGGCGAAGACTTACCACCAGCTCTACCTGAAGCCGGGGCCAGAGATGGATTCGGCAAGCAGCGAGCAAGCTCTCGACTAATTCCGAACAGGCGGGGCGCTCGCCGAAGTATCGATGGGTTCGCACAGCTGGCGGGTGCCTTGGATTAGCTTGTACACACAGCCGTGCACCGAGTCTCCTGGGAAACGACGAATTCCTTCAGTACAGGGAATAGAAAGCGAGAGCCCCGTGTTAGTTCAGCTGTTTCTTTAGTACTGCCCTGTGGCAGTAGGTCGAGGAAGAAGAAGAAACCGAGAAGAAGCAGACCGGGGGTGTTGCCACTTAATTAAAGTAGAGAAACATAAGTATTAACCAGTTAAAGGTAAATTTCTGTTTATGACCTGATTTTTCAACATGAATTTATCGTTTAAACTACCATTTTATGTAGATTTGGGTATTCTATTGAAATCTGTTGCTGTAGGTAAAGTGACACAAACCTAATGACAGACTTACTAACAGAACCATCAGGAAAATTCGAATGATCCTGCAGAATGTCAAATGAAGAATTTAACTATGTTAACAATAACAGTAACTAACAGTACAAGGATGATGGAAATTCTGCAGACAGGCAGTTTCGTGATAAAAAATTCTTTGTTACTGTTTTTTTTTTTTTTTTTTTTTTTTTTGAAATTGTTTACGACAAGTCATCGCACGGAGGGATGTCGAACGTACATTTTTCCTGGAGCTATATGCGAGTGGAATACAACAGTATACGTGGGCTGCAAAGTGTACATGTAGATATAGGAATAGGTTAGTGGTAAATATGAACCACTCAAATTAAGAGCGACTAATGGTAATTTCCAAAGTCAGAATCATTACTATTGAAAGAAAATAACGACAGTAAAATACAAATGAAGATTAATTTAATTTGTTGCATAAATGTATAAAAGTTACGCTCCGACGAGAGTGAATGCTGTAAGGAATAATTGGGTTGATGACTGAGTGCCGCTCCATGAACTCTTGCAAGCAGAACCGAATTGTGGTCTGCGTTGATAGGCAGGTTGTGACGGGACAAAAGTTTTTGGGTACCGTCACGGACTTTGATTTGCTTCAACATATTAACTTCGCGGTTGGCTCGTATTAAAAAAGTGATGAACGGTTATAAATGCTTGTATGTTGTGTAACTAAAGTCTCTATGTGCGCAGCTCGCGTAGAAAAGCGATATTTCGACCGCACTTGATAGAAAGAGTAAGTTGCGGCAAAGTGTCTCCTCGCGCCGGTAGCAGGAGACATCATCTGTCCGAGCCAGAGACAGAATGACATCGAGCTGGCCGCTGTACAACGACACAAAGGCCGACATTTAATTGTTTAAAGCAATGGAATTGCTAAGTGATTGTCTAAATAAGTTCTCCTTTGGATTCTGGGATTTAGAAGTTCAGTTCTGATTTGAGTCTTGTTAGGAAAGCCTGCCCTAGAGCTGTTAGGTGCAAGTTCTAATTAATTAAAATGTCTAACAATTACTGGGAAAGACAACAGGTCGCAGAACTAGGTGGGATCGCTTCTACTAAATTGTGTGAGAGTATCGTCAAGAGGGTATATTGAATTATTGAGTTGATATTCGGTCGGTGTTGTTTACAATATACATAAATGACTTAGTTGACAACATCGGTAGCTCCGTGAGGCTATTTGCAGATGACACGGTTGTCTACAAGAAAGTAGCAACATCAGAAGACTCGTACGTACTCCAGGAGGACCTGCAGAGGATTAATGCATGGTGCGACAGCTGGCAGCTTTCCCTAAACGTAGATAAATGTAATATAATGCGCATACATAGGGGCAGAAATCCATTCCAGTACGATTATGCCATAGGTGGTAAATCATTGGAAGCGGTAACGACCGTAAAATACTTAGGAGTTACTATCCGGAGCGATCTGAAGTGGAATGATCACATAAAACAAATAGTGGGAAAAGCAGGCGCCAGGTTGAGATTCATAGAAAGAATTCTAAGAAAATGTGACTCATCGACGAAAGAAGTAGCTTACAAAACGCTTGTTCGTCCGATTCTTGAGTATTGCTCATCAGTATGGGACCCTTACCAGGTTGGATTAATAGAAGGGATAGACATGATCCAGCGAAAAGCAGCGCGATTCGTCATGGGGACATTTAGTCAGCGCGAGAGCGTTACGGGGATGCTGAACAAGCTCCAGTGGCGGACACTTCAAGAAAGGCGTTACGCAATACGGAGAGGTTTATTATCGAAATTACGAGAGAGCACATTCCGGGAAGAGATGGGCAACATATTACTACCGCCCACATATATCTCGCGTAATGATCACAACGAAAAGATCCGAGAAATTAGAGCAAATACGGAGACTTACAAGCAGTCGTTCTTCCCACGCACAATTCGTGAATGGAACAGGGAAGGGGGGATCAGATAGTGGTAGAATAAGTACCCTCCGCCACACACCGTAAGGTGGCTCGCGGAGTGTAGATGTAGATGTAGATGTTAGTGGTTACCATTGTATCTGCTTCAGTTTATGTTTTGCGAGAGAAAGTAGGGTACGTTAAACTAATCGATTTGAGTTTATTTCGGCTCGTAGGGCTGGAGAGACTTTTGCTACGATCGAATACGTCCAGGAATCGGTTAATTGACGCCGCAATAGCGTGGATAAAGCTTTCTGTTGTTCAGGTGGTGCAGGAAGAAACGCGCTAGAGTGCTGCTGTAATGTGTGATGGCCCTCCACCGCTTTAACGCAGTGCAACACCATTGACGAGTGTAGTATTAGCAAAGCGTGTACAATGTAGTAGGGACCTGTAACCTGTGTACTTCTGCTTTAGTCGGATGCGTAGTTTGTTCCTATAACATTCACTCAGTAAAGCTACCTGGACTAAAACTTAACTATTTATGTTAGTACTGGGGCGAGGTGAGTATAGTCTTGAACGCAAGACTATTGCCAGTATACAGATTAGCGTCACGACCCGATACACCACTCTGTGTAGGTGAAACTGGCATAGCACAGTACACGGTCTAGACGAATACCAGTGCACTGTGATGTGTCATAATGGACCGACATGGTGTGGGTAAGAACTACCCCACCACAAGGAACCATAGCGAACAGCTGACGGGACATCCCCAGTACTTGGTATTCGACGAGCATTTGCTCGGTGCTCGCCGAGCGCCACATACCTGATATCGTCGTATCAATGAGCTTATGTGTTCAATCCATTTGATGTCCTCATAAGGGCCCCTCATACACTCAATACGTATTGGTCCAAATAGCTCTGAGCACTATGTGAATTAACACCTGAGGTCATCAGTCCCTTAGAACTACTTACACCTAACTAACCTAAGCCGCGCGGGATTAGCCGAGCGGTCTCAGGCGCTGCAGTCATGGACTGTGCGGCTGGTCCCGGTGGAGGTTCGAGTCCTCCCTCGGGCATGAGTGTGTGTGTTTGTCCTTAGGATAATTTAGGTTAAGTAGTGTGTAAGCTTAGGGACTGATGACCTTAGCAGTTAAGTCCCATAAGATTTCACACACCTAAGAACATAACACACATCCATGCCCGAGGCAGGATTCGAACCTGCGACCATAGCAATCGCGCGGTTCCAGACTGAAGCGCCCAGAACCGCTCGGCCACCGCGGCCGGCCAATACTTATTGCATAATAATGAGTATTTAAAAATAATATTCACCGTCTGAGATCAGTCTTGGCGGTTTGCACAATATATAGAGGAAGATCATATAGCTTGAAAAATATTGACTCTCATTCAATTATAGTGTGATATATTGTGTCATGTAAGGTTGGTAATGTGCTGCACACGTCAGTTCGCCCCGAACGAATTTCTTCAAAGCACTGACAAAGACAAATGACAAATGATCAGCTGATGTATAGCAAGGACCGTCTGGTGATTTGAAGAAATGAAGTTCCTCATTGATTAATAAACGCCAGATACATCATTGTCCCCAGAAGATCATGGTGTAATTACAGTACGCAGACATGTTTATTGTAGCTGTTCTCAGAATTTACAAATAATATTGGAGCAGATGTCCAGTGAGCAAACACATGTTTCATTTTCCTTGCAAAAGTTGCCACAGTATGTACATAAGATTCTACAAAATTTCAGTCAGCAGAATTCATTTATTTTGTTTCCAACGGAAGTTACATTATAGATAAATTATACAATTCATTTCTTTAATTTATAATAAGTTGTTGCGGTTACAAATCCATTCTGCCATGAAAGAACCCCTGGCCCATTAAAATATTCTCGGAGTTTCAGCTCTTTCTGCTGATTGTGTTTAGGAAGAAAAGCAATTCAATGACTATATACGAGAGTTTCAGATCGTCGAGCGCGGCCATGTTCACTTTTAAGGCTTACTTATAACTAACCCATCCTGAGTATAAAATTAAAAAAAAAATTCTTTATTGAGTCACTATAATTATATATGTTAATCTACTACCTAAATACAGTAGTAGGTCATAATTCCAACTATTAACAATTGACAATTCTGCAGCTTTAATTTCTAACACTACAGGTTAATACTACAATTCTTTCACCATTATGTGGACTAATCTGCTGTTGTTTATTATACGTGTTGTTCATGATGATTGGATTATATCTTCCTCTGCAACAGACTAGAATACTACTTTTGGTATGTTACTGTGATTACTCTACCTGCAGCGTCACAGGTGTGCCAGTAGAAACAAACCTAATTTTGCTGGCCTTTCCCACCGAGCTAACCCCAGTGGGAGAGCCCCTGGCACTGGGCTGGTACTTTACCTTTTCGCTGCAGTTCTATACTAGTCTTTATTCCTATTTCTAATCCTACAACTAGTCTATCTCTATCTCTACTGTCGTGATCGGTGCGTTGTCAAGACTGGTGATGATGTACAACCCCCCCTCCTAATCCAAAAACATGGCGGATTCCAGCCGTGAGGCGGCTGGCCAAGTCAATGTCCCGGCTGAACAGGGAAGGTGTACGGAGTCTAAGTCTGGTGTTGTTTATTCTTTTAACTGTTTCTCAATTATTCTCTGAGGACTTTACTTGAAATCGCATCTCATAGTTTGTTCAAGACATTAAATGTGACCTCTTGCCTGAGCACGTGGTGCGTGTCGCTGTTGGGTAATTGTTCTCTAAACTGTTGTGCAACATCGTCGAAGAGGGGGCACTCATATACCACATGGTCTGGAGTGCCCTGCACTGCTCCACAGGCACACGTTGGTGTAGTCCGCATCCAAAACCGACACAGATACGTCGGGTAGGGTCAAAATATATTATAAATATTTCCCAAAAATATTGTATCTTTCTTGGCGTCGTCCTATGGCACAATATATTGACAGAATATTATTGTGTCAAAAACGTCAGGAGGCGCAGAGTGGCCGTGTGCTTTGAGGCGCCATATCACGGGCTGCGCGGCCCCTCCCGCCGGAGGTTCGAGTCCACCGTCGGGCATGGGAGTGTGTGTGTGTTGTTCTTAGCATAAGTTAGTTTAAGTAGTGTGTAAGTCTAGGGACCGATGACCTCTGCAGTTTGGTCCCTTAGGAATTCACACACATTTGAACATTCTGAACAAAATCGGGATTTGTGAGGGCTGTGTATAAGCTCACGGATTTTTGATGGAGGTGTAGAATATGTCACGATTAGGTATCTGTAATGACTGAGTTCACGTGCTAACAGCATCTGTTATGAAAACCACTGGAGCAGCAGTTCCCAACAGGTGGTCCGTGGACCCCCAGGGGTCGGCGAGCTATGCCAGAGGGGTCCGCAAGATGCTATTAGAATTAAAAATACATTACATATATTTCGTATGATAACAGATTTTTTGTTTTGGCGGTTTCCTGCGTGAGCTGAGCTCAAGCGAATGCTAACTTATACGTCTAGCGTCTTCCTAGAACCAACTGACACATAGAAAACGTATAAAAATACTCTTAAATTGGCTTTTTTAGGTACTTGATACTGTGATATGACAAGGTAACAATCATGCTTGATGAGGGGGTCCTCGAGAAAATTTTGTTGGGAACCACTGTACTAGAGAATTGCGTGGGGTGTCTCGACAGCGCAGCTGGGTTGTGCCTGTTGCGCTGGGTTGCCTACACGGGCGGAGCCCAGCGAGGGCAGCGTAGCGAGCAGGCAGCGGCGAGTAGCGAGTGGGGCCGACGGCCGGCCGTGAACAGGTGGTGCAGTGCGCACGCCACGCCACGCCACGCCACGCCACGGCTCAGACTGCCGCCATCGATTGCGGGCACGCCCGACGCCCGGCCCTGCAAACCTGGCCGCTCCTGGCCGGGTCGCCACTTGGAGGCCGCGCGGTCTAAACGCCTAGGGTCTGTCAACTGTCAGTCCGCGCAGCTGACGTGTTCCACTGGGAGATTTTCCAGAAGAGAAAAGTACTGCGGGGTCGGGCGGGATTCTGCTTGTCACTTGCTTTGTCGCTTGCTACATTCTCTTTGCTAGGTCGACTTTTAACACATCCACACCCACATCCACAATTCACAAGCCACCTTACAGAGTGTTTCAGAGAGTACTTTTGGTTCCACTATCTGTTCACGCCTTCTCCGGTACATTCGCAAGTGACACGTGGGAAGAATATTGTAGTAGCTAAAATTTCACGGGCTTTTTCGCTGTGGTCTCTTGGCTGGAGATATGTAGGAGACAATGTTATACTACTCCACTTTTAACAGAACATAGTCTCTCTGTATATGAATAGTCAGCCTATCTGTAATGCACGACACCTCTCTTGCTGCGTCTGCTGCTGGAGCTTGTTCAGCTTCTCCGTAACGGTGTCACTCCGAGTAAACGATCTCGTGACGAAACACACCAGTCTTCGTTTGAACCCCTCTGTCTCTTGAACTAATCAGACCTGCCAGGGGTTACAGGCTGACTAGCAATGATCATTTTTGGAAGGTGACTATCAGGAGCCATCATGTAATGTATAATGTGCATCTTTGACCAACGCTGCTTTTTTATTTAAAACCCAAATATCGACCAGTTTCAGTGTGGTGTCACCGCCAGACACCACACTTGCTAGGTGGTAGCCTTGAAATCCATTAGTATACGTCGGACCCGCGTGTCGCCACTGTCAGTGATAGCAGACCGAGCGCCACCACACGGCAGGTCTAGAGAGACGTCCTGGCACTCGCCCCAGTCGTACAGCCGACTTTGCTAGGAAAGGTTCACTGAGAATTACGCTCTCAATTGCCGAGAAAATAGTTAGCATAGCCTTCAGCTAAGTCAATTGCTACGACCTAGCAAGGCGCCATTTATCCTTCGCTATGTATCTAATGAAGCATATACAGTAACAAGACCAATGTTCACCAATTGTGGATTAAAGTTAAGTATTCCAGCAGCTACGTACTTTTCTTTATAGCATTCATTACGTATCCTGTTTCAGACCTCACGCCAGCCTGCGTGAGTTTAAGCGCGTGCCTTTCGGTTACCCGTCACTGTGGATTGGCTGTCTTGCCAGTCCACAACATTCAGTCACAGACGATCTTTGCGGATCAGAGTTAAAACAGTTTAAGGCACAACATCATATCTGTCATTACATCGATAATGGCCACGTTTCATACGTAGAGCATGGCATGCCGGGACTTTGGAAGGCATCCATGCCAATGAGATGCGCAAGCACAGCAACATGTAATGACAGATGTGATGTTTTAACCGTGATGTCTTAACCGCAGTCTGTGAAGATGGTCTGTGACGGAAAATGGTCGATATTTGAATTTTAAATAAAAAAGCAGCTGATCGTCAAATACGCATTTTATACATGACGGGCAATGAGTTGATCGAGTATTCTGTTAGGCTCTTCTGTTGTGGATGGTTCAAATGGTTCAAATGGCTCTGAGCACTATGGGACTTAACATCTGAGGTCATCAGTCCCCTAGAACTCAGAACTACTTAAACCTAATTAATCTAAGGACATCACACACATCCATGCCCGAGGCAGGATTCGAACCTGCGGCCGTAGCGGTCGCGCGGTTCCAACCTGAAGCGCCTAGAAACGCTCAGCCACACCGCCGGGCTGTTGTGGATGGCACTTCCTTAAAATTATTCTAATGAATCTTAGCCTGGCGTACGCTTTTCTTACAGCCATTACCATGTAGTCATTGTAGGTCGCTTCCGATGGTTAGCGTGCTGCGTGATATTTGTGAGAAGTTATATTTCCAGGGCTTTATTACCAGTATCGTAATCGTACAGCAGTGAACTTTGTTTATATGCAATACGCTTTATTGATTCAGTTTCAGTATCCTCTACCGTCATCGCACCGTTGGTCTTTCTGCGATTCACTGCAATATTTAGGGGTTGCCACATCCTTGTAGTACCCATGAGTTCAAGAGGCACACTAATGCATTTCTCCCTGTTGTTCAGCAGTGCAATCAAGGTTCTTGAATACGTTCCATCCCTTTTCAGCCAGAAAGCTATAGGTTAACAGTTGCAGGCATCCCTAGTGTAAGACATGCGTGTGAATCCGATTTTATTTCCCATTTAGTCCTACATTCCCCGATAAACCGGACGTCATATGATTGAATTATAGCGTTGCTGGGCTATTCCAAACGCATACGTTATTACAGGTAAGTGATAAATAAACCCCTATGCCTACTGTAAAAGATGTTTGTGAAGTAGTGAGACGATCATGATGTATGGTAAATCGGTGCCGTAATCAAACGTTCAAATGTGTGTTAATTACTAAGGGACCAAACTGCTTAGGTCATCGGTCCCTAGACTTACACACTACTTAAACTAACTTATGCTAAAAACAACACGCACACCCATGCCCGAGGGAGGACTCGAACCTCTGACGGGAGGGGCCGCGCAGTCCGTGACATGACGCCTCAAACCGCGCGGTCACTCCGTGTGGCCCGTGCCGTAATCAGGCAACTTGCTATGAGTTAGCGACATCCATACCATTTAGCCACTTCCGCGTCCCCGACATTTAATCGACTCATGAGAGCGAATAGTAATGATGTTGAGCTTTGTAGAAACTGATAAGAAAAAAGGCCACTTACTTCGGTAAGTCCTTGGCTTTTCCTAGTTAAGACTGACGTAGATTGTGATGTGTTGGGATTAACCTTTCGTCTTTACATTATATGTCATAGTAACTACGTTGCATTAGCATTCGTTATTACTTTTCTGTGCAGGTTCTAAATGAACATGGAGCAATGAAATAAAGAATTCACAACGAAAGAGAGTCGTTCTGTGATTAAGTAGTTTTATTTAAAAGACAAAACTGTCAAACTAATTTGTGTTGATACGCCTCGTACATTAGATGGTAATTGCCCTTGCCAGTCTGGTTCGAGAACTGGGTTGCTGCATTTCAAACAAGATGTAGAGAGTCCCGAAAGGCCAACTCATAGTTCTGGAAACCGTGAGTGCTGTTCATTCCACGATACTGGATGATCGGAGGATAGCCACCCACTATAAAGCAAGGAGAGACCCTGAGCGAATCCCGAGAAAGTGTAGGTCACGTAATTAATGTAATTTTTGACATGAGAAAGCTCGCAGCCAAATGTGTTCTCCAATGTTCCAATGAAGACAAAATGGGTGAATGAATGGTTGCTTCGCAGGCCATTTTCGTGCAATTACGTGGGGATCCTGTGGGAATTTTACATCGTCTCGTCACCATGGATGGAACATGGCTACACACTTATGATCCAGAGACCAAAGAACACTCCAAAGATGGGAGACAGAGGGGTTCTCCACGTCCAGAGTTATACAAAACACAAGGATCAGCAGACTAATAGCTCGCTTCCATCTTCCGGGATAAGGATGGAATCCTATTTATTGACTGCTTACAACATTGTAAAACCATCACGGTAAAAACGGCGTTACCTTATCGACTAAATGAAGCAAAAATTGCTGTCCAAACGTCGAACAAAGCTGAGAATCTTGTTTGCGAAAGATAATTCTCCTCCTCACAAGGCGGGCATCAAGCACCAAAAATTCGCAGGTATTCTCTTTCAGATCCTCAAACATCCACCATATTCACCTGATTACGCCAACTAAGACTATTATCTGGTCCCGAACCTCAATAAACATCTCGAATGAATACTAATGAAGCCAGAAAGACACCAGATAAGTGGTTTTCTGCGCAATCGAATTCGTTTATATGAGTTAATGAAACTCGATCATAGTCACCACAGATGTGTTGAGCTCACGGGATAATATGAGCAAATAATTTTTTTTTTCAAACATATAACTGTATTTTTCTTCATAAAGCCAAGAACTTCCCAGAATCCCCTTGTATACTCTGTTCATGACGTTATCTCCCAGCTGGGCCGACTTACGCATTCAAAGTATTGCAGCCTTGTCTAGTCCATCTCCACACAAGCGACTAAAGAGCACGCTCGTGAGTCAGGTCTGCAACAGCAGGGATGCACGGCCAGCACCTACATCTAACAATGACTCAGGAGATTAGTTTTCCATCTTAGATAAGAGCTCACACACGATGGGAGTCTTTCAAAGTTGTTTAGAAACTATGAAGAAGGTTTTACAGTTGTTCAAATTGAAGTAGACAGCACTAATAGATAGTTATTCAGTGTAGGAGAATAAGTACGTGCGCCGAACAGCTGGATTATTTTTGATGAAAGGGGGGAGGGGGGACACTGACTAGCCACAAGGTTAAAAGCAATTATCTCTGCTCAAGGCTTGCAAGCACAGATTTACTTACGCTTGGAAATTGGTAACCGACGAACATACGCTACTGGCCATTAAAATTGCTACACCAAGAACAAATGCAGATGATAAGCGGGTATTCATTGGACAAATATATTATAGTAGAACTGACATGTGATTACATTTTCACGCAATTTGGGTGCATAGATCCTGAGAAATCAGTACCCAGAACAACCACCTCTGGCCGTAATAATGGCATTGATACGCCTGGGCATTTAGTCAAACAGAGCTTGGATGGCGTGTACAGGTACAGCTGCCCATGCAGCTTCAACACGATATCACAGTTCATCAAGAGCAGTGACTGGCGTATTGTGACGAGCCAATTGCTCGGCCACCATTGACCAGACGTTTTCAATTGGTGAGAGATCTGGAGAATGTGCTGGCCAGGGCAGCAGTCGAACATTTTCTGTATCCAGAAAGACCCGTACAGGACCTGCAACATGCGGTCGTGCATTATCCTGCTGAAATGTAGGATTTCGTATGGATCGAATGAAGGGTAGTCCACGGGTCGTAACACATCTGAAATGTAACGTCCACTGTTCAAAGTGCCGTCAATGCGAACAAGAGGCGACCGAGACGTGTAACCAATGGCACCCCATACCATCACGCCGGGTGATACGCCAGTATGGCAGTGACGAATACACGCTTCCAATGTGCGTTCACCGCGATGTCGACAAACACGGATACGACCATCACGATGCTGTAGACAGAAACTGGAATCATCCGGAAAAATGACGTTTTGTCATTCGTGGACCCAGGTTCGTCGTTGAGTACACCATCGCAGGCACTCCTGTCTGTGATGCGGCGTCAAGGGTAACCGCAGCCATGGTCTCCATAGTTCATGCTGCTGCAAATGTCGTCGAACTGTTCGTGCAGATGGTTGTTGTCTTGCAAACGTCCCCATCTGTTGACTCAGGGATCGAGACGTGGCTGCACGATCCGTTACAGCCATGCGGATAAGATACCTGTCATCTCGACTGCTAGTGATACGAGGCCGTTGGGATCCAGCACGGCGTTCTGTAATTCCTTCCTGAACCCACCGATTCCATGTTCTGCTAACAGTCATTGGATCTCGACCAACGCGAGCAGCAGTGTTGCGATACCATAAACCGAAATCCGACCTTCATCAAAGTCGGAAACGTGATAATGGCATTTCTCCTCCTTACACGAGGCATCACAGCAACGTTTCACCAGGCAACGCCGGTCAGCTGCTGATTGTGTATGAGAAATCGGTTGGAAACTTTCCTCACGTCAGCACGTTGTAGGTGTCACCACCGGCGCCAACGTTGTGTGAATGCTCTGGAAAGCTAATCATTTGCGTATCACAGCATCTCCTTCCTGTCGGTTAAATTTCGCGTCTGTAGCACGTCATCTTCGTGGTGTAGCAGTTTTAATGGCCTGTAGTGTATTAGCGCTTGAAGATTCGGAAATGGCCGCCAAAGCTTACGGTAGATGACAACCTTCTTTCTTTTCATGGATGCATGTGTAGTGAATCAGAATTCTAGAGGTGGTAGGCACAAAAACATTCACCGAGTAGCCATGGAGGAGGTATTTGTTACGAAGTCTCAAGGTACGTAGTTGAGAAAGTCATTAGAAGGAAATTTAAACATTCCCCTGATGTAGAATGTATCACAGGCTGCACAAAAGTAATAATATCTACGTGCATACGCAAAGTCCATTTTACAGGTTGCCGGTACTTATTTATACACAGTATGCAAAACTACAGAAAAAAGCATGAAGGAAATAAGATATAAAACAAACAAAGGAAAAAATTTACGAACTAGTGGAAAAGTATAGCAAAATTATGGCAAATTATAGCATGTGCATTTACAGAGATTGATTTGAAGGTTCTACGTCCAGGGACCTTAACCACGGAATGGCCTTTTGAGAGCATATCATGATGGCCCTCCAGTGCCCATGAACACCTTTTATTAGCCATTCACAAATAATTCCGTATTCAGGGCTGTGTGCCATCTCCCATTCGTAAAGGAAGGCTTTGCATTTTACATGCTCGGTCCTGATGCGATTGAGGTAGCTCCAGACTTCTTCATGTTGATTTCACGCCCGTAAGCAGTAAAGTTCCCAGCAAACGATGCGCTATTAGATCCCCAGCACTGTTGTAAATGGCAAGAAGGAGGTCGGTGGGTACTGTTGAGATCCCACACTGACTTTCTAGACTGAAATCTCGAATATGATAGGTGAGAAAGAGTGGTTTTGATTGGGGAATTTGTAGGAACTGATCTATTGTATACCATACTCCTTTCTCGGTCCACTGCCTGTTTTCCTCCGAGAACTGATAGTGTGATATTAAACAAGATAAGAATTCAGGGAACATGCTTACATTACCATTACCCATGTGTCACTAAGTTTGAGCTGGCCGAAGTGGCAGAGTGGTTCTAGGCGCTTCAATCTGGAACCGCCCGACCGCTACAGTCGCAGGTTCCAATCCTGCGTCGGGCATGGATGTGTGTGATGTTCTCAGGTCAGTTAGGTTTAAGTAGGTCTACGTTCTAGGGGACTGATGACCTCAGATGTTACGTCCCATAGTGCTCAGAGTCATTTGAACCACTAAATTTGACGGATCGATGACCTCGCTGTTTGGTGCCCTCCCCCAAACCAACCAAACACCCAACCAACCAACTAAGTTTGAAAACACTCAGTATCAACATAAGCGATTGTCGGGTCTGGTAAACAACGTAACACTTCTTCAGAGCGGCGTCGGCGATGTTGTATGATTCAGCTGCAGATGTCGATCATATGTTTCGTATAAAAAGAAATGGTTCAAATAGCTCTGAGCACTATGGGGCTTAACATCTGAGTTCATCATTCACTAGAACTTAGAACTACTTAAACCTAACTAACCTAAGGACATTACACACATCCATGCCCGAGCAGGATTCCAAGCTGCGACTGTAGCAGTCGCGCGGTTCCGGACAAGTGCCTAGAACTGCTCGGCCACCGCGGGCGGTATGTTTTGTATACGCCACGTTGTTTGGTTCCAGTGAATTTTAGCTTTGTCTGTGCTTTTCACGAAACCTATATTTGTCAAACGGAAATGGCAATCCGAGGAGCCGGAAGACTTCATTCTGTTCTAGTGTATATCATACATCCATGTCTAGAGGAAATGGTCGACTGATTGAAGATCGCGATAATGTAGTTTTGCTTTGACTAGTAGTATCATTGTCTTTCTCTTATTAATTATTTCAACGTGGGGCTGTGGTCATTAACTGATGTGTAGCACAGGCTGACTTGTAAATTAGGTAGTGATTTGAAACTTCAGTTGAAAATTGGCGAAGACAAAGAATGCATCACGGAAATAATCTATATAAATTAAGCCTGTAGTGAGAGACTGAACTACAGGATAAGTTGAGAACTAAGATTGGTTATAATGTTTAGTTTGTGTGTTGTTGTAGTAATTATTACATTATTTGTTTCGTACGATACGAAACCATGGTTACCTACCCTATTGTGATCTGTTACTTCCAAGAAGGTAATAACATGTACATTATGCAGGAGAACTTATGTGAAGTTTGGAAGGTATTTAAGAAAGAGCACTGGCAAAAGTGAGAGCGGGTTGTGAGTTTTGCCTGGATAGCTCAGTCGGTTGAGCAATTGCCCACGAAAGGTAAGGATTCCAGTTTCGAGTCCCGGCCCCGCACACAGTTTAAATTTGCCAGGAAGATCAAATCGGTCCACACTCCGCTGCAAGTTAAAAATTCATCCTGGCCTCGCATACGTTCTCGTCCAAACATCTCACCCTCAAAGAGGTTCTCGTTTCTTTCTTTTTTCGTCAATGTTTTTTTTGTTATTCGTGATGTCATCCAGTGGTCGTTTCTCGCGGCACGGACCTGAACCATAATATACTTGACATCACCTGTCTTTCGTCACGAATCGTGTCGTGTCCGATTTTCTGTCCTTTTCCGTTCTGAGGAGGAGCAAAATAAAAATTCTTATGTGCCTCCATATAAGCCCTACTCAAACCTCTGTCACATTCATGATTCCTAAGCGACGCGCACTACGGACTAACTAGAATTTTTGCATTGCTGATCTCGAGTGTTTTTATCTCTACATTCACCAGAAAAAATATCTTGATATCAACCTCACCGTTCTTTTACAAAGTCCTATTTAAGTTAACAAAGCAACTTAGTTACACTTTCGTATGGACGACACCGACCTTTTGAAAATTTGCTAGGTCTGGAATCTCGACTGCCCCCTCCTTCTAACTACATAATGACTCCAGATAAAGCAACTTTACTGTGACGTAGATTGCAATACACTCCTCTACGTTCTTTCGCTAAGAAACACGCCGTAGTTTATCTGTATACTCGCAACGAATTTAAATAATTCGCTTCTCACCATTAACACTAAATTCAAAGGTACGCACAATTTCATGTCTTTAATAGTCTTACTCCTTAGCTGTTTACACGATATCGCAACGCCTCCATTTGCTTCCAGACGTACGTAGGTATTCTGTAACCCACCACTCACGCAGAAGGGCGCATTCTGTCGCAGGAACCTTTTCCTCCACGTTTTTACTTTACGAGATGTTGGGAGGAAAGAAGAGAGTCGATGCTTGTATCGATACGCATCGTACAACTCTACCTTCGTGACCAATAAATCGCGTATAAGCTGCTACGATTATTACAGAGCACTGCAAGACCTAAATGGAAACAAGCTACCTAGCAGAGGTGACAGTACCTTATATTTACGGACATTGTGAGGAGAATCAATTGTGGTAAAATCTTCTACCGGGTATGCGTGATACGTAAGACAGGTGAAACACCCTGAGTCTTCAAGAAGAATATAATAATAACAATTTCAACGGAGGTAGGTGCTGACAGATGTCACTATCAGCAAATCACCGTTTTATAGTACTTGCTTGCATTATACTAACACGAATTACTTACAGAAGAATGGGAAGACTGGTAGAATCTGAAGACCATTTTGGTTCCGGAGAAGTGTACCAATTCATGAGCTAATATTGACACTACTAGTTACCTTAGAACACGGATTGCAAAACATTAATCTATATTTACGGCTTTTGTAGACTTAGAGAAAGCTTTTGGCGACGTTGAGTGGATTACACTCTTTGAAGTTACAAAGTTAGCACGGGCTGGAAGGTTACGTACAGGTTGCACAGAAACCAGACTGCAGTTATAAAAGTAGTTGCGAAGGGAAAGGGACAGGGTACTCTTCTCTCCCCTATGGAACTCAGTCTGTAAATTGAGCAAAAGTCGACGGATACCCAGATGAAATTTAGAAAGGTAATTTAATTTCAAGCTAGACGGAAATAATACAGGGTGATTCAAAAAGAATACTACAACCTTAGGAATTTAAAACTCTGCAACGACAAAAGGTAGAGCTAAGCACAATCTGTCGGCGAATTAAGGGAGCTATAAAGTTTCATTTAGTTGTACATTTGTTTGCTTGAGGCGCTGTTGACTAGGCGTCAGCGTCAGCTGATGCTAAGATGGCGACTGCTCAACAGAAAGCTTTTTGTATTATTGAGTACGGCAGAAGTGAATCGACGACAGTTGTTCAGCGTGCATTTCGAACGAAGTATGGTGTTAAACCTCCTGATAGGTGGTGTATTAAAAGTTGGTATAAACAGTTTACAGAGAATGGGTGTTTGTGCAAAGGGAAAAGTTCTGGACTTCATCACTGGCCTCCAAGAAGCCCTGATCTTACCCCCTGTGATTTTTTCTTATGGGGGTATGTTAAGGATATGGTGTTTCGGCCACCTCTACCAGCCACCATTGATGATTTGAAACGAGAAATAACAGCAGCTATCCAAACTGTTACGCCTGATATGCTACAGAGAGTGTGGAACGAGTTGGAGTATCGGGTTGATATTGCTCGTGTGTCTGGAGGGGGCCATATTGAACATCTCTGAACTTGTTTTTGAGTGAAAAAAAACCTTTTTAAATACTTTTTGTAATGATGTATAACAGAAGGTTATATTATGTTTCTTTCATTAAATACACATTTTTAAAGTTGTGGTATTCTTTTTGAATCACCCTGTACTTAAAGGTTCCAGATGAAACTGTAAGTCTACCTAAGACAGCGAAGGTTTTGGAAGATCAGTTGCATGGAATGGATATTGTCTTCAAAAGAATTGGATAGAAAATATACAAAAAAGTAAGAATTATAAAACGAATGAGTTACTTCTCTACAATGCAAAACAATGATAGTGAGATCGATTATCTTTATATGTGTAGCACCACTAACATTGAAGTAACAGGGATGCGACCAAAATAAAATTACTTTTACTTATGAGTTTGAGGTGAAAAATAGAAAACTTTAACGTTCCTAACTACTCACTACGTTAGCCTGCAGTTGAGCTTTTGTAGTGTTAAGTGACACGTTGACAATATTTTAATTCTTTTTACTCGAATAAATCTGAAATTGCTGAATACTAACATCTTCACAAATGAAGTAAGATAATTTGGGCGTTCTACACAACTCTACGTTTTGTTTCCTCCATGTGTTTTGGTAGCGTATTTATTTTGTATAAAACTGGTTCATAAAATTTCTATTAAATATTGGTATGATAACGGAATAATGGTCAGTACAACTTTTAGGCTATTAAATATTGCTTTTGGCGAGTCAACCATTATTAAAACAAGGTTCTACGTGTGTTACAAGCATTCTGAAGGAGGGCATAAAGGAACTTCAGGAAGAGGAGCACCCTGCACGCTCCAACAAATCACCAACTGATGAACTCGGGGAAAACGTGAAAGAATGAATACGAACAATTGCCGAGTCACAGTGAAAAACGCCCCTGATGATGTTGGGGTATCCATTAGCTCACTGATTAATTTGTTTCGGCTGTTTTGGGTGCAAATCATGTGACACTAAAGTTTATTCCAAATTTATTGGACTTAGATCAAAAACAGCGGCGAAGTCAAGTTTCTTTGAAACTGCTAAATGAAGTCAACAAAGAGACAGAGCGACTGAAACCCGTCACAACAGGCAGTGAAAGATTGGTCTACGTCGAAAGTAAGATTCAGTCACTCCAGTCAAAACAGTCTGTAAAGCCCAATTTGAAAAAACCACGAGAACTGATTTCAAATGTGAAGGTTACGCTCACTGTGGTTTCATACTTTAATGAAGTAGTAGGCGATGAGTTCTTACCCCAAGTTCGATTAGTAAGGACTGTGATAAAGC
Organism: Schistocerca americana; assembly: GCF_021461395.2. NCBI lineage: Eukaryota > Metazoa > Arthropoda > Insecta > Orthoptera > Acrididae > Schistocerca > Schistocerca americana. Next base: position 107,180,238 of record NC_060122.1, on the reverse strand, counting down.
ACTTGCCCACACTTCCTTTTTGTTCGTAAATTTTTGGTCTAAAACAACGCTGTAATAATGTCCCAGTCTATTCGTACGACATCCCGCTAGTAATTTTTGCCTGTTTCCAAAAATAAAGAAAACTTTGAAGGACCGTCGTTTCAAAAGCTTACGTGAGATTAAAAACATATAGCTGGGAGAGCTAAAAGCTGTCTCGAATATCGAACTCCAGAAGTGTAACTGGGTTCAAGAAAGCGCCAGCATATGTGGATAATGTCTGACAGGGACTACATATAAGCGAGTAACATAGATATAGGTGTAAAACCAGAATTCTTCCCGAAAGATGAAAATTACTGTTCATTTGAACATTTATCTTCTTAAGGATGGATTGATCTTGGATGTTATTCCTAAGAACAATACGAAGTGGAAATTAGCAAAGCGTTCACGAGATTATTTCACTGTAAGATGGGCTACGATGTGGCAAACGCAAGCTGTTCAAATGAGCGTAAAAGCGGTTTCTGGGATTACTAACTCTATGTCGTATACTAAATTTAACACTCTTTGTCTAAGGTATGACATGTAGAACAGAATACTTTATGCCTTTTATTAACTACCGAGTAATATCATACGCAGAATTCAGTCGGGCGTTAAAAAGTGGTATTCAGAATTTTTTGTATTAGTGTATGCCTACAAGAATTTATTTTACTAAGCATGCAATCTGCAAAACGAATTAACTACAATTCTTGAAACTGAACTAAAATGGTTTAGAAAAGAAATAATGGCCTACTTGTGATTGAATTTTTGGGAAATTCATGAATGAATACGTAGTGATAATTTAAAATTTGTGCCAGGCTGTCTATTGAATCCAGATTACTTTATTATCGTAATATCCACCAGAGCCACGATGTGTGCACTCCGACTGCTAGCAACACGCACGAGTACAGTAAAGACGAGACAGAATACCATACTGCACTGACAAATGATTTTGATCAATTTAGAAAACATCCTTTAATATGCAGCTACTTGTGAAGCATATACTGTGTTGTGTACATGGTAATAAATAATAAACCGTTCGTTTGATTGTCTTATCTTATTAGTTATTAATGCACCAACTCTGACTAAGTTATTTTGTTTTAATGATTATGTATTCTTCTACAGCATTTTTTCTGCTAAGCAGTGAGGGCACCGCTAATTTCCGTACGAATAACGTGACCTTCGAGAGTGGGAGGACTGAATAAGTCTTATCTTTTCAGAGCTGTTACACTGGTACGTAGACTTTTCTCATACATTGCTGGCTACTTTGGATTATACTACATTTCAACAATTCATTTGTGATTTGTCTTCAGCTACGTTCTTCATATGAATTGGCTCCTTTAGTTGCTCAATCTCTATTTCCGTTATGTGGCAGAGTGGTTGTAAATCATGACTCTGTCAGTTTCGAAAGACAGGAATCGAGTTTGAACAGCTTTTGGACACACTGACACGTTCCAAGACGCGCCACGTAGAACACTGCTGCAACTCCGGGGCCAATTCAGGAAAAAATAGAAGTCGTTCTGAAGAGCGCAGTCGGCTATAGCTTCACTTTTAGAGTCGAGTGGAAACATCCCCCAGGCTGTGGCTAAGCCATGTCTCCGCAATATCCTTTCTTCCAGGAGTGCTAGTTCTGCAAGGTTCGCAGAAGCGCCTCTGTGAAGCTTGGAAGGTAGGAGACGAGGTACTGGCAGAATTGAAGCTTTGAAGACGGGTCCTGAGTCTTGCTTGGGTATCTCAGATGGTAGAGCACTTGCCTGCGAAAGGTACCGAGTTCGAGTCTCTGTCCGCCACACAGTCTTAGTCTGCCAGGAAATTTCATATCAGCGAACACTCCGCTGCAGAGTGAAAATCTCATTCCCCGACTCGAGTAATGTCTGAAGTAGTGCTGGAGGGAATTGACACCATGAATCCTGCAGGATGTCCATAAATACATTAGAGTACGAGGAGGTACAGATATCTTCTGAATAGTACGTTGCAAAGCATTCGAGATATGCTCAATAATGTTCATGTTCCCTTCAGTCGTCGTTGGTCCCATTCTTGCCGAATTATTTCCGGCCGCAGTGATGTCGGAGATTTGATGTTTTACCGGATTCCTGATATTCACGGTACACTCGTGAAATGATCGTACGGGAAAATCGCAATTTCATCGCTATCACGGAGATGGTGTCCCCCACCGCTCGTGCGGCCATTATAACATCACGTTCAAACTCACTTAAATCTTGATAACCTGCCATTGTAGCTGCAGTAACCGATCTAACAACCTTGACAGACACTTGTTGTGTTACGCAGCCGATGCCGACCGCAGCGCCGTATTCTGTCTCTTTACGTATCTCTGTATTTGAATATGCATTTCTTCTTCGTATAAGCTGTGTAGAAAGTGGTCTCAGCCTGCAATTTTAAAACTATGAATGAGCTGGGTGGAAACTGTACGCGCCAAAATGTTTGCCGTCAGTGTTTGCCAGTTGGGCGAGATGAGACGGTCTCCTGCTACTGCAACGCCGCCGCCTGGCAGCTACTTCGCCTGTGCTCTGCGGGTAATTGCCGGCATTAGCCAGGCGTTCCGTGATCACCCGGTCGCGTCATGTGACGAGCTGGGAGCTGAGGCGAGGCATTAGCGCGGCGCTATCTGCCGCGAGGGTGCGGGGAGATACGCCTACGCTGATAAAGGCTCACAGCTGGCGGCTGGCCGGACGCCTTGGCGAGGAAATTTATGAGCTGGCTTCCACACTGCTCCGGCACTTTCGGAATGGACTAATCTGTGTTCAAAGGACTGACGCAAAGGCACAGTCGTTTACTCTGGGAACATGGGATGTCATTGAAAATTAATATAAGCTCCTTTCAATTGTATTCGTTTTTGCAGCGCTTGGTGAATCCGAATCTTGATCAGCGTCATGTCGTACACACCGTGTAGAACCTGTTTCTCTTGTTCTCGAGCTGTTTCGAGTGTAATTACACTAATGGCGAATTGGATAGCCTATACCATATTACCTACAAACTACTGGAAACACTGGAATGTAGAAACTTTAATAACCCTAAATGAGTAGGTGCTAAATTCGTTTAATTGAGCAGAGCAATACAAACGAGCTATTTCGACCTGCAAGGGGCTGGGATGTTTTGTACCACTCTGAGTATGTCGATGATCTTTTGAACAAAGGACAGTCAAATAATTTTGTGGGCGAATTGACTTGTTTACACATAGTAAATGCTGTAGTGAAACAAATGTACTTCTTTTTTTCAAAATTGTAATTAATGATTTTCACTATTTTTACAGTGCAAAGATTCGTGACTTCTAAATTGGGTACCTTCTTTCAAAGATACGTTTTTCTTTCATAAAAACACTTTTGACTACTTTCATTTAACAGTAACGTTAGTTCGATGAGAAGTGTGACGTGCAGTTACGTTAATTAACATACTGCGAGTGACTCCTCCACAATTCGGAAACTTAGTGTTTATGGACTCGTGTTGAATCTGGCTCCTCTTCCTGTTTTTACACGACCAGTTAGGTTTCTAAGTCGTTTAAAAACACTATTTCGTTCTTTGCATGCACACTTCTTAATGTGATGGACATTAACCCTCCGGCTGACTCAGTCATCACTTTATGCCTACTGTTAACGTGCAACATCGTTCTCTATAACCACTAACACTTCCACCTCGTTCCACCCACTCATCCTCCTCCCCCCTCCCCCCCCCCCCCTTCCCCATCCTTTTTCCAGAAGATATGGGTACAAACGTTGCTTGCTAGTAATTTCAACATTCTTATTTGTCATAATACAAGATCATTCAGGCATTTGGTATCTGTACTTCACAGACGTGCCAACAGCGTTGCCGCAGTGGTAACACCGGTTCTCGTGAGATCACCGAAGGTAAATGCGGTCAGGCTTCTCTAGCACTTGGATTAATGACCGTCCGGTCTGCCGAGCGCTGTTGGCAAGCGAAATGCACTCAGCCCTTGTCCTTGTGAGGCAAACTGAGAAGATACTTGATTGAGAAGTAGCGACTTGTAAACTGACATACGAGCGGGAGGGCGGTGTGTTGACCACGTGCCCCTCCATATCTGTATTTGGTGATGCCTCATGATTGAGGATGACATGGCGGCCGGTCGGTACCGCTGGGCCCTGAAGGCCTGTGCTGACAACATTTGCTTGTCTTTTTTTTCTTAACAGACCCGTTACAATCAAAATTTTGGACTATTGGTAAATAATTTCATGAAAACTTAACTTCGAGGAGAAATGAAAGAAGAACATTTGATTTTTCATAAAAAGATTTTCGATTACTCAGTGAAGTCGAACATTTTATACTCTTACGGATGACAAATTAAAAACCTTTTTTGAAGTGTCACATTCAACATGAGGAAACTGAGTGCTACAATCTTCACTATAACAATCATTTGCAGTGCCACTGACAATGAAAACTGAAAGTTTATTTTTAGGTTTTTATTTCTTATTGCAAGATATTTTAAACCAGTTAACTGCCATCGACTTTTTTTTCTTTTCTCTGTTGTAGCTTACAAAATTGCTATTGGGATAAAAAATCTAGAAATTGTATTATCCCTATCAACAGTTTCTCTACTGGCATTTGTCGTTACTTCAAGTCATGAGTAAAAAGGTACAAGAATTGCACTTTAGTAAACGTTTACTCGCTCATTCTGTATAAAGCTAACAGGGCGACTTAATTTACGCTAAGACTGCATATTTTCAGTGAACACAACACCTGTAGGACTATTCTCCAGCAATTTCGAATGATTCTAGAAGCAAACCTCAAAAAACTACCGCCACTGAAAGTCATGAGTGCATTTCGAGTCTTCCGGAAGAATCGAAAAATCGGAATAAAGGAAGGGACGTTTTGAGAAGCTGAAACGCTTGCTTGTGGCACATCTCTTTTACTGTGTGCAACAGCTCTACGTTGCAGTTTGGCGTCTTTCTCGGAACTGTGTTATTTAAATGTATCTGCGGTAGCAAATGTCTTCTTCAATGCCTTTTCTTACTACATTTCTGTTTCTCACATATGTATTGACTCGTACTATGACGGACAAGCCTTAGGTCAGATGACGCTTGTGCAAATACAAAAATGGTTCAAATGGCTCTGAGCACTGTGGGACTTAACTACTGAGGCCATCAGTCCCCTAGAACTTGGAACTACTTAAACCTAACTAACCTAAGGACATCGCACACATCCATGCCCGAGGCAGGATTCGAACCTGCGATCGTAGTGGTCGCGCAGTTCCAGACTGTAGCGCCTAGAACCGCTCGGCCACTCCGGCCGGCTGTGCAAATACTTTTCACAATAATTAGTCTACGTAATGCGCGCAGTTTGTGTCCAAGCTGACTGTGAGGAGCTGAGAACGCAGTTCCCACTGCTGAAAGTCACGTCGTCTTCCCCAGCGAGCAACTGTTTCGCAACAGCATCGACAAAGCTGCGAGGCCGCTTCATTTCCGTCCTGAGATATCATCCCGCATTGTTAAACTGTTCGCTTTGATCCTGTACCCATTACACATGTTGTACAAATGGAGATGATATTTTAATTACTGACGACGCCTTTTGGCATAATTGTTTCATTATTCTCCAGTGCATGATGTAATTTTAGAAATGTACTTCTGATGAAGGTATATTTATATGTACCGAAACCTTGGTCAAGAATTTTAATAAAAAAAATTCTATCCTGCAACTGTTTTTGGCTGCCATCCTTTATTGTGAAGAATTAGTTGTAACGTATTTGGTACAAAAGTTATTGCAGTATTTCTCAGCATTTCCTGGGATACACTTTTAAGGTAATCACTGTATCGATTCTGCGTGGGATCGAGTTTACCAAATGTCGACATTTTCAGGTTCTGTCACTCTGAACCACGAACAGCTCGAGGATTCCATCGTCAGGCCATAATTTTCGGTATTGATCACAAGTTCTTCATCAGATTGAGGTCGGGACTATTGCTAGGCCTAGCAAGCACATCAGCACCATTGCCAGTGAATTATTTCTTACTGATTCTATCGCTTGAATACGGCTCTCTATCTTGCTGATAGTTGAAATACGTCACGGATAGAGGGAAGCAATTTCAGCAATAGGAATATTCTACCTGGTACTTTATGGCGTTAATGTTGCTCTTAACACTTTCAGACGTCCGGTACCACGTTTTACTTTGCAGTGACACACTATAACGCTCATAGGATGCTCATAAGTATTGCATTCAGACAACCAGTGTACACTTGGTCAACGATTAATGAACATAATTCCATTGCTTCCATAGATGCTGATCTTAGCCTCGCCACTTCACTCGCCAGTCTTCTGGCATCCACGGCCTGTGCGCTAAAGCCCATTGCATACGTTTCTGCTCGGAGAAAGTTTCTTTCTTAAAATCCTAGCTCGCAAGCCACTTTCACAAAGTTTCTATGTGACGGCTCGTTCAGAAACTTCAATCCCCGAAGTCTTGAAGATGGCATTTACCTCTTTTGCGGTACGCGGACAATGTTGCAGCGAAAGACAGTACATTCTACGACAGTCTTGGTCAGTTAATTCTAGTTTCCTGCCGGTTCTTGGAGCAGTTTTCGTTGAGTCACGTGCAGCGCTTGCAGACTTCCCTCACACTCGACTTTGTAGCGCATCCACCCACACATTTTGCTATTTCAGCACAAGCATAAGCTTTTCCACTCATAGTTAATGCCTTAGTCCTATTATTCGGTGACCAATCAGCACGTTTAGTACAGATGTTGGTTTCAACATTGTTTACCACTTCATTTTACTGTAAATAAAACTTATCGTTCAGCAACAATGTATCGTTTACTGTTACAGTTACAACAATGATCAGGAGCTTTTTCTCACAGAATAAAGTGACAAGACCACTCATTTGTTGTTCGATTTCTCGGAAGAGTAAAGTGACAGACTTGCTTTGCAGTTACTCAAGAATGTAAATTACTTCTTCACGTTATTCTATCCATTTACTTTTCATACAAATGGAACTGATCCCATTTTAGATAAATTATAAATATTTAGTAAATATATCATAAACAAAGGACAGAAGCGTAATTCACTGATTTAGCAGAATTATTACAAGTTAAGTACACCAGAATATTGCCACTGCCCTTACTGAACGAACAGAAAATGAAACGTTTGAAAATATATCCTTCTAGCAAATTGAACTGTTGCTCATTTTCGACAAAGCTCAATATATGTAGAGGTCATTACATCCCACAGAACGCCATAACTTATAACTCTACAAACTACTACCTGTAAGAGAAGGCTGGGGTTTAGTTTACAAATTATATATGTATCGCAACCCCAGTTCTAATACGAGCACTTTAATCTTACCAAAGATTCTTATTTTTGCTTCAGTTCCCATATTTATTGTGGTGTCACCGCCAGACACCACACTTGCTAGGTGGTAGCTTTTAAATCGGGCGCGGTCCATTAGTATACGTCGGACCCGCGTGTCGCCACTATCAGTGATTGCAGACCGAGCGCCACCACACGGCAGGTCTAGAGAGACTTACTAGCACTCGCCCCAGTTGTACAGCCGACTTTGCTAGGAAAGGTTCACTGAGAATTACGCTCTCATTTGCCGAGACGATAGTTAGCATAGCCTTCAGCTAAGTCAATTGCTACGACCTAGCAAGGCGCCATTTATCCTTCGCTATGTATCTAATGAAGCATATACAGTAACAAGACCAATGTTCACCAATTGTGGATTAAAGTTAAGTATTCCAGCAGCTACGTACTTTTCTTTATAGCATTCATTACGTATCCTGTTTCAGACCTCGCGCCAGCCTGCGTGAGTTTAAGCGCGTGCCTTTCGGTTACCCGTCACTGTGGATTGTCTTTTAACTTCTTCGACACGTTTGGTGGCACTAATGAGTTACAGTGTTTATCTTTTTCCTTAACTTTGAATACGAAGGTAACATTTCCAGTTTATATAAGCTGTTATAAAAATTGGCTTTCTTCTTAGTCCGAAAGCGTTCTGCTAAGGGTATTGGAAATGTTTCCTATTCTGTCAAGATTCGAAGCTCACCCATCTACTAAAGCCCCTTCCAGCTTCCAGTGTTTCTCTGTACATGTCTTGACTGTAAATCATGAGACTAAACTAATTCTCTACATAGATTTCAGGCGTTTAACACTCAAAACAAAAGTACCATGTACATTAAGTCATACGTGTTCAACAATTTGTGAGAGGATGTGAAAAATATCGACAGTGTAATGGAGTTTGAGAGTAAATGATAAAACGTGCTGTTGAGCAACTTCTACTCGTTTGAAGAGTACTTTCCCAAAGATTGTTAAGACAATCACAAGTTGTTACAGTTCAGATTAAACACTTCGTAACATTTAGTCGCTTCCTGTATTACTGTATACTTAAATAGAATATACATGTTTGACTGCTTTCCATATCCATAGATTCCTTGCAAGTGAAAGTCTTTGTCAAAAGTTATTGCAATATAACTCGATAAATTTCAATAAGGCAGCTGAAGCCCCTTATGCTGACGAATTCTCAGCGGGACATCTTCAATGAACTGGGCACCATTTTCAGTGCAGTACAAAGTTAACTGGGACAAGAAACCAAGCGAACCACAATGGCTGTGTAACGAGCCACCGAAGACCGTGGGTCCCTGCACCAAAATATTCAGAAGTTATCCATGAACAGCCGCGGCAGAGTTCATCCCCGTTCACCTTGTGGCCGTATCGCATGTGACCATATCAGATGAGAAAGTTTAATGATGTTTAGATAGACTGCGAAAAATCCTTAACTCTGAACAACATTTGACTTACTCCCTCTGATGTACGTTATGATCATGAGACCAAGCGAACAGTGGCAATGAAATTGAAAGATTCACTTAATTTTGCTAAAATAAAACAAAAACAAGAGTAAATTTAAATATTCCATCATGAAGGCGACAAGAGAAAAGAAATAAGATTAGAGAAACCAGTATTTTTCTTTTGAGAAGAAATGCGCGGAATAAAAGGAGAATTACGAAAAATTGTAGACAGATCGACAACTACAGGTAAAGAGCATGCTTAAATGTCAACGGAACCAAGCGGGCAGGCCTTTCACAAGATCGCTAGAATGGAATTCGTTTCCCGAAATGTTACACTGATACCAGCAAAATACATGAAAACTACTGGGGTTACGAAGTGAAAAGGAGTAAAACTTTACAACAGAAATAAAAATGGTCTATATTAACTGACACACTACGAAAGAAAAGGAGAACTCAGATGTTATGCATATGTAAGTCTTAACAGTACAGGTACGTGATGTTTTCATTTTATAATATGTGTTTTTTTACCATTTCGTATGCTATTACTCCCATATCAAGCGCGGATGCAGAGTGGGACGTGTGTCAGCTTAATGTTTCTGTGCGACCTAATGGTTAATGGTAGACTAATCTTATCTTGCGTTTTATCTCCTCGGTCGACATCGAGCGGTACTAATAGGTCTGCATGATGTTCTTAGTTTCTGCAGCTGTATTGGTAGATGTTCCGCGAACTAATTATTATTGTCGTTCGAGTTCCCGGGTTTCGGGGAACGTTTGCTCTATAAGTGACCTTTCCGAACTGTTCCTGGAAAAAGCACCTGTTCTCTAGGTTAATCCAGTGAGTTATTAATACTACAAATCCAATTAACATTTTGTATTTCATGCGCTGTCTGTCAGCTGCTTCACGATAAACTCTTCGTTCTGTATGAACATAATTTTGTCATTAGCGTGTGAATGGGATGTTTTTCTGCCTTTACTGAATTTATGTGGGCGTACAGTTTTACAGCTCACAGATTTCAACAACCAGATCTTTGCTTTCTCTGTAAGTTTCTGTTTAGTACCATTTATAAAGACTGTGTTGTTGTACTAAATAATTTAGTGTCCTTGTACAAACAGAACTTTGCCAACATTACCAACAGGTGGAAAACGTGTTACGCTGTGACAGGATATAGTTCACATTTTCTCCTGACAAACTACCCAATAGGAAACAACGTCGTCTTTGAAAACTTTGATGCTGCTTGATGTACGATATGAATAGCTAATGTCTTGATATGACTTCTAATATAGGTGTGAAGTTGTTTTTGCATATTTTTGCGATTAAGTGTGAGTATAAACCAGGATACAGACGTCTAATCTACAGCTGTACATAACTACTTTGGAGCATTGACCAGCGAGAGACACTGACGCCATTATTGAAAAACTGTAGTGACCATCGTCATAAAGAGATGTAATGAAATGAGTACTGTAGATTTTACATGCAGTACTAAAGAACAGAAACTAATGTCTTTGATTCCAACCTGAAACAAAGCTTAAGACGTGGGTGATCTGGTACAGACGCTGTAATACAGTAGGACAGTTAAAGGTCTTTGAAACGATACGCAAAATGAAAGCGAACTGTGATGTATGATACCTGTCTTCAAATATTCGAGTTTTATATTAACGGTAATGTGAAATGAGACCAGCTACTACCGATTTTTCTACCGTCTCTACACGTCCTGAGACCAAATGGGAGTGTCAGGACAATTTTTTTTGGAAAAAAACAGAAATATGCAACTGTTCGCTACTACAGCACACGGGCAAAACAATGTCTTGTGAAACAGCCAAGTTACTTAAAACTAAACCATCAAGTCTTTAAGTAAAGTTACAACAACATACGGAAAGCAAGGGGCCAGAAGAATCTGGGAGGCAAAAATATTTTTAATTCTTCCAATTGCACTTTAGAGGCTAAACTTCTATTGAGATGCAGTCGAGAGTTGTTCTTTTGCATCTACGCAATATGACGACATAAGCTCTTGCAGTGTTCACAATGACCAGCAATATCCCACCACTGAATAGGTAATTTTTACACACGACTTGTTTTAAAAATGTTTTTCCCATTGCTTTCAAATTGAGACAGAGCGTAAATTAAAAAGTGACCCGCAGTTCAGAATTTTGACAGGAACATTGAATGTGCGCGTTATAGTGGAACGATAAAAAAGAATTTTGTTACAAAGTTATTTATACGTTTGTAGAGTGAAAATACCGTCAAGATAAATTCAGTTTTGACCTTAATATGCAGGACAGCAACTCGGAAAATTTATATCTGCTTTTATCTCTGCAGGGTACATTTTTTCTGTGCCTGACAAAACAAATACCAACGAGAATCGTTGCCTTTGTGTCATTTTCTGCCCTGAATAACTATACAAACCTCAACTTTTAAATACCACTTGATGCTACTGCCATTATATACTGAGACTATATACAAGCAGTGCGATAGTTGGTACATTAGAAATTAAACAATATGATAATTTTACAGCTCGTGCAATAGGTGAGAGTACTGTTAATTGCAGTAAGTAATCTTCGTAAGAAATTATCAGCTGTGGAATGAGACTATCTACCAGAAAATATATACGATGGAAAGCAAAGCGTGCACAATCGATTTTTGAAAGACAAATATCCATGACAGTTATTATTTCTATCAGTAAGAAGTCGAGATGTCTTTGCAAATTTTCACTACATTTAGTTGTAAAGCAAAGAAAATCAGATACAGTTTAATGCATTCCCATTAGAAGCTAGAGTAAAATACTGCTCTGAAATCGATGAAAATTCTGTTGAACAAAATCTGTTGTGTGAGTGAACCAGTTTAACGACTGGAATTTTGATAGAGGAATTAAACGGGTGCTATAAATGGATGCAAGAGGAAAGAAATTGTACTGTTGCGTAACATCAGAGAAGCTATTGAAAAATCACTATCGGTAGATGTTAGTAATGGAGTGACAAAAATTATCGATCAGTTTTGAAAGGTCGAAACGAACTGGAAGATCACTTGACATTTTCTTATTAAACGTCGTACGTTTGACGAAATTTGTGATACGAAATCTAAATAGAGTATATACAATACCGCATGTGCTTTAGTTGATCGGAAATGAGTTTAATGTGTGGTAAAGATAAACAACATACGTAATTATGTATTTGTCCGAAATTCCAGTAACGGGTACAGTCCATACCAATCGGTAAGTAATTGCAAATCGTGACCAGTCAATTGAGAGCCACATTTCATATGTAGACAGTCGATATGAAACTCTCTTGCAAATAAATGTAATCTGCACTCTGTGGATTTTGAATACGAAACCAAAGTAAACTACATACACACAATTTGATTAGGCCTCTGCTTAGAGAGTTTTTATTTAATGACTGATTTAATCTGCCAAGAGTAAAGTCACGGGCCCTTTACTTGGATAGAAGCGGTATTCTACGTATATTGCATTTTAATTGAGATAATATTTGTTATAAGTTGCATGCATATAGCACAGAGTTTTAGGAATTACTGTAGTGCAGATAAAAATAGAATCGTTCCTGAGAAAAGTGACAGTAATGGCGAATGGCGGGCACACACATTTAAACTATGAACTCTAGCAGCAATGGACATTGCAGAATGGGTGGAAGAGGCGATGTAAGAGTGTAGTGATGAAGCTCAGTGAAGATAGAAGAAAAGAATGTTGCGTGAATAATCGAGAAACGAAGACTGGCAGAAGATGGGAGCATTGGGTTTACTGTTTTACAGGCGGAAAAGCTGACAATATATGTCAGTTTTGGGGAAACATTATGAGGCTTACAGAAGGAAACGCTTTTCCTTCTTAAAAGCAAGAGGGTGTCGAATTGTTGCAAAGTGGAGGGTAGCTGGTCACAGAGGCGGTGGGCAGCAGTTGACGAGGAGTTTGGCAATGTTCTGGGCACAGCCAGCACAGTAGATAAGTGTGACTCTGTGTCTCGATTATGACGAGATGACGGATACTTAATGTTTGATGCGTGGTACTGCGATGCATGTGCACCGAGGAGCCCATGAAGGAGATACAGCGTATGCCAGTCAGATAACTCATCTTGTCGCAAGCAACCAAACTGGGCCTACGAAGCAATGACACGCTCATACTGTCAGATGTTGCAGACGTAGCTCACATACGTATTCACAAACAAGGGGAGGCCACGAAGTTGGGATCACAGATTTACTTGAAACTTTGCACACCTTTAGTAGGTCATTAAAACAACGTAATGTGCCAGTACTAAGGTGCACTACTCTGACAATTCCGAGAAACTCGCAAGAGAACTTTTACATGTCCATTAAGCAACTGCTTAGGTACCGGACATTACAGCTCATGGTGGTCAAGTGGTTAGCGTTGGAGGAACGCAATATGAAAGTGTATGAATCGATGGATTGACTCCAATTTAGTCTTAATTTTAATCCATATATTTTTTGCATCACTGGTGATATTATTCAATTTATATGACATTTGAAAGGTAATATAATTTAAAACACTACGTGCATTTGCATGAAGTTTTACTGAATTTGGTGTTATTTGGCTACTTATTATTTTTAATCAAATTTGTTTATTAGAACAAACTTATTTTTAACTATTGACAATTAAATGAAGAGATGTGTAGAGCTTTACTGAAAATATATGTGTGCCGTGATTTGCAGTATCCCTTATTCATGTAATCTGGTGAGGTACCCCGAACTACTATGCACTTCAATACTCGGAGGCAGGCCTCATTTGGCAGTTAACATGCATAGTCATGAGACGTTGTTAATGTAGCAAGAACGAATAGCGTAGGTGAAAGTTTTTTTAATATCCCCGAATTTACATCTGTATTACAAAAACGAAATTACGAGAGGGAATCGAACCATCGTCTCATATACGTCTGTATTAAGTGGCTCAAACGTTAACCACTTGAGCCCATGAACTCTAAGATCCGGTACATAACAGGTGTGTAAAATTTCTCTTGCAATTCTCTCGGAACTGTCAAAGTAGTGCACCTTACTACTTGCACATTATATTGTTTTATAGGCCTACTAAAGGTGTGCTAAGTTTGAAGTAAATCTGCGATCCCAAAGTCATAGCCTCCCATTATAAATTTTAATAGCCTCGAGTTCTCATTACTCGTTCTGCACCGGATTACTTGTTAATAGTGAAGGCTAAGCAGAATGAGTGATTACCCAAGCTCACTCTTCACATCCCATGGATATACATCAGGAATCTTTTCAAGTTTTTGTGGAAGGTATCCTCCGTGTGGTGACAGAATTCTTTGTGCAGCTAAGGTGCTCATCCATTGCTAGACGCAGGTTCTTCGCCGTTTTCTTGATGCTGTAGTGGAATGCAGCTGGGGAGAAGGGAATTAATTTTTGGCTGGTGACCAGAGAGTAAACTAGGTTCGTGATGACAGAGAGTAAAGCTGAGTGATTTAAGAGGAGGTGTCCCCTGCTAGAGCGCAGCAAGGAGAGCCGGGCAGTGTAGCGGGTAGCAGACGGCAGGTAGCAGGGGCAGGGGCAGGGGCAGGCGGCGGCAGCACGGCGAGTGGTGTGCGGCAGGCGGCCTACCTGTTGCTGGTGCGCGCGGCGCGGCGTCGCCAGGCAGACTGCGGGCTGCGGGCTGCGCTGACCCAGTGCCGGCGCTGACCCGGCGCGCCGCGGCCGCCTGTTGCGCACCGCCGCCGCCGCCGACCACCTGCGCTGCGCCGCTGTCCGCCAATACCAGCCCTGCTGCCTCTCTTGCCTCCTGCCCGCGCCGCCTGCCGCCTGCGAGGCGCTCCTGGGAGGCGTGCGGAGGCTGTGCAGGCAAACAGCCCGAGCCACTGTTTGGCGCGTATTGTCACTGCAATACCGCGAGGCACACAGCGCGTAACTATTAAGGGGGAGCGCTAGTCTGACGGTCAGACACGATGCTTACTTGCGTCTCACACGTCATAGACGTATTAGGGGTCCCATATCACTCCAACAGTACACGCACCATACCATTACAGAGCCTCCACCAGCTTGAACAGTCCCCGGCTGAGATGCAGTGTTCATGTGTTCATGGGGCTATCTCCATACCTGTACATGTCCATCCTCTCTGTTTAATTTGAAACGAGACTAGTACGATCAGGCAACATGTTTTCATTCATCAACAGTCCAACGTCGGTGTTGAAGGGCCCACGTGAGATGTAAGACTTGGTGTCGTGCATTCATAAAGGGTACACAAGTGCCGCAACACGACGTGGCGTGGACTAGACTAATATCTCAAGTAGTGGTGAAGCAACTGACCACCATGAATCCTGCAAGACTGTCCATAAATCCGTAAGTGTACGAGGGGGTCCCATATGTTCAGTAGTGTTCATGTCTGGGGAGTTTACTGGCCAGTGGAAGTGTTTCAACTCAGAAGAATGTTCCTGGAGCCACTCTGTAGCAATTCTGGACATGTGGGGTGTAGCATTGTCCTGCTGGATTTGCCCAAGTCCGTCTGAACGCACAATGGACACGAATGGATTCAGGTGGTCAGACACGATGCTTACTTGCGTCTCACACGTCATAGACGTATCAGGGGTCCCATATCACTCCAACAGTACACGCCCCACACCATTACAGAGCCTCAACCGGCTTGAACAGTCCCCTGCTGACATGCAGTGTTCATGTATTCATGGGGTTATCTCCGTACCTGTACATCTCCATCCGCTCTATACAATTTGAAACGAGACTCGTGCGACCAGACAACATGTTTTCACTAATCAACAGTCCAACGTCGGTGTTGATGGGCCCATGTGAGATGTAAAGCTTGGTGTCGTGCATTCAGCAAGGCTACACAAGTGGGCTTTCGGCTCCGAAAGCCCATATCCATGGTGTTTTGTTGAATGGTTCGCACGCTGATGATTGATGCTCTAGCATTGAAATCTGCAGCAATTTGCGGAAGCGTTGCGCTTCTGTCACGTTGAACGATTCTCTTCAGTCATCGTTGGTCTCATTCTTGCAGGATATTTTTCCGGCCGTAACGATGTCGGACATTTGACTTTTACCGGATTCCTCATATTCACGGCACATTCGTGAAATGGTCGGAAGGGAAAAGTCCCATTTCATCGCTACCTGCCGGCCGAAGTGGCCGTGTGGTTAAAGGCGCTGCAGTCTGGAACCGCAAGACCGCTACTGACGCAGGTTCGAATCCTGCCTCGGGCATGGATGTTTGTGATGTCCTTAGGTTAGTTAGGTTTAACTAGTTCTAAGTTCTAGGGGACTAATGACCTCAGCACTTGAGTCCCATAGTGCTCAGAGCCATTTGAACCATTTGAACCATCGCTACCTCGGGATGCTCTGTCCCATCGCTCGTGTACCGACTATAACACCACGTTCAAATTCACTTAAATCTTGATAACCTGCCATTGTAGCAGCAATAACCTCTCTAAAAACTGTGCCAGGTACTTGTCTTATTTAGGCGTTGTCGGCCGCACCGCGATATTCTACCTGTTCACATATCTCTGTTCAAAAAATGGCTCTGAGCACTATGGGACTCAACTGCTGCGGTCATTAGTCCCCTAGAACTTAGAACTACTTAAACCTAACTAACCTAAGGACATCACACACATCCATGCCCGAGGCAGGATTCGAACCTGCGACCGTAGCAGTCGCACGGTTCCGGACTGCGCGCCTAGAACCGCGAGACCACCGCGGCCGGCCATATCTCTGTATTTGAACACAATCGCGTACACCAGTTCCTTTTGCGCTTCAGTGTATAAACATATATGTATATGAAAATAAATGTTATTACAAATTACACAAATAGCTAATAGTAAATCTAATGGCCGCCATTATCGATTATAGCTTGACTCCTTTTTGGAATGCTTTTCATGAGATTTTCTGCATATTCTCTCTGTAACACTGTCCATGACAGCCTCATTGTACATGACAGCTGCTTCAAAGTATATACCGGCTTTCGTTTAAGCTCCATCTTAATATACGAACAAACATTTGTAATCGGATTTGCATCCCTAAACATTGCAGGCAAATTCACCGTGGATACCACATTGTCTTGTTTCCACGCTGTGCAGAAACGGCTGCGATGTTTCGGAGCATTATCCTGTTGAAGCACCCAGTTTGCCTCGTTCGGACCAAATAGCTTCTTGACGAAACTCAGAAGGCATTTTTGATATATATTTTGTTTTCGCACATGTTAGCGCTTTCTTCGGCAAATCATCTACGTTTCAAGCTTCTAAATATCGTTTGATCCACTTCGCAACGAGCTAAGAATTTTAGCGGCAGCTCCATATGAAAGCTTTGGCCCCTTTGGATGATTTACAAGGAACACTGCCTCGTGACGCTTCAGATCTTTTGCACTCAGTTTAAACTGCAACCGACAAAACAAAGCATTCAGCACTCACACTGTTTATCTGTACACTGTGCAAAAGCTCATTGATTATAGTTTCAAGACCACTATCAGAGATGTCGCTGTTGACGTTACTTTTAAAATTGTGGCGAACACTTTCTTGTGGGACTAACTGTATATGTATTAAGGAATTATTCTCCACAATATTATATGCGAAGTCGAAAAAGTAACGATTCTGCGAGCGTTTGAAGCAGTGAGTGGACAGCACACATCGGCGTTTGAGAGCCGGTTGCCGCAAGTCGTTATCGATGCCATCGCACCTGTTTATACTGATCTAAGTAAACTTGATTTACTAGGGCGTTGTTTGGGTGGATTTATACAAAAAAATGTGAATGAAAGTTTCATTAGTCTCATTTGCAGATGCGCTCCAAAAATAACACACAGTCAAAACGAAACCGTCAACATTGTTCAAAATTGTCCGTATGTCTACTCAATGCAGACATACTGCATTAATGCACGTGGCAAATGTCCTTCAAATCAAAATCGGTGATAAAATGCGCCGCTTATGTGAAGATAGAGACACCAGTGGTGATGCGCTCAGCGACGAAAAGGGCTTTGAGAACAAAAATGAGGGTTTCTCAGGTCAAAGTAGCAGAAAGCGGCCATTCACTAGCCGGGGCGATAGTTATTATGGACCAGGCATCGATGATATCCCCTAAGTTTCCAGATTTGTCTCTTTAAACACGTTTTTCTCAAAACCATGTTTTTCGCCAAGGTTGTCGTCGCTCATTTCCATCCGATTTTAGTGATTTTTGGTCACCCTTGAAACAAATTGAATTTATTTTAGCCGACTTTGTTAACGATGATATTTAGTACTTTTCCGGCCAAAAAAAAGGAGTCCAACAATGACCATTTTTTCAATAATCTATACTTTCGCCAAAAAATTTTTTTGCAGATTCCTACTATGAATTAAAATTGCATCTGTAAAGGTCAGAGAGATTTGCTAATTTCATGTTTCAGATAACAACAAGCCGAGTTACAGCGACAAACGTCCTTTCAGAATTGTCTCGGAAAATCCCAATTGCAGAGTTTAGAAATTAATATTTTTCAATAAGGAACACCAATAAAAACTTCAACGTATGCTTTCTTCTTTACAGCAAACCCCTATTGCCTACTACATTCCAGTACGGAGAAAAAAATCATGAGTTTGAGTAATATTTTCGTTTTCACGCTGCTGTTCCCTGTTAGATGTGCGCTTACGTAGACAATACTTAACGCCAATTTCTGGCCGCGATAGTGTAGCGATCGACATTGCTGCAACATGACTGCTGTACACAGCAATACTGCGGCATGTCCAGGCAGTACTGCTTACGAAGTAGGCTGCTGCTGCTGCTTGTTTGCGTAGTGTGACGTTTATAGTAAACTGGCCCAGAACAAGTCGTACTGTTGTGCTGTGTATATCTTCTCAAGTCGTACTGTTGGGTACCATGTTGCGCCTTGGTCGCTAGTTGATGCGTGACAGTTCATTTGGGGACAGAGTCTCCATTTATTATTGGCCGATCATATTTCATGTAATCGATTCGCCGCGACCGGCAACGAATCCACACCCTTCAATGCAGATACACATCCACGTTGGACCTCCAATGGCAACTAAAATTATCGAACATGGAGGACGTGAATGGATGATGTGGACAGTGTCAATAGGTGGGAGTGCGAGTGGGCCGGCCAGCATGCCGAGATAGTCCGCGCCCTTGCGATAAATGCTGTTGTAACCCACCCAGTGTATTTGTTTCTATGTGAAACTTAGCCGAAATCTACCTCCCTCTCTATAGAAGTCAACGTTTTTGAAAAACTTTGTTCCCAGGAACTGTTATCCAACTTGAAGTCATATTCTTTTGACTAAGCAGAACCTAATTTGAACTGAGCTGTAGCTGATCTGAATGCAGCTTGTCTTTATATTATATTTTGCAACGGAAGCAAAGCAATTATCTGACCCTAATCAAAATTTCAATTCACCTCGCTTCTTGACAACATTGTTGCAGATTTCTCGAATGCACAGCAGTAAACGGCAACCAGAAAGAGGCCAGCTAGATTTCTGTTTCTAAATACGTATTCAAACTGTTGCATGTCGTAGTGCGTAATGATAAATAGTGGGGTGGGGAGAGTAACTATTCCTATGAAATGATATTCCAAGACAACAAATTTAGTATGAAGTATATGTTCAAAAAGACAGAGTTAAACTTCACATGATCTTCACACATAACATTGATCTGAACAATACTATGCTTAATAACTGACCAACGATTTAAAAAGAGTACAATGTTAACAGAGAATTTCTATAAAAATCAAACAACTTAATCAATTAATACGTTAATTTATGACTCATGGAATAGAGACGGCCTTTCTCTCAGCGCTGAACAAGTTAACTGGCTAATAATAATCGTTTCTACAAATTAGGCGTGTTGTGCTGCAGTCTAACTTCAAACTTCTTCTCTTACACTATTCAAAATTTATATTCTCTTCGCTTTCTAATACATCTTATTCATCCATGCTGTCGTTTACTATCAATCTTTCTTCATCTAACATGTACAATAAAAAACCCATGCAGCACTACTAATTACGACCATCACCTACCGTACTTGAACCAGTAACGTATGAGACTGCGCAGAGGCAAAGACTGTGCCACTACACTAAAGATAACTAACAGTAACGTAACTTGCTCTCTCCCTCTGACGTGCGCGTCGATGACGTACAAAAATCAAAATGACATGACGACCACCTTAAACTGCGTCCAATGGAGCAGTGGCGGACGCATCTGCCTGGCAAATGGGAGAACCCGCGTTCGAGTCATGGTACGACACATATTTTTTACTCGTAGCCGCTGATTCTGCACAAAGTTCCAGTGCAACTATTAAGGACTGTCAAATTGTAACTGTATTACTATTGAGACTTGTAAGGTGTCTGCCACTGTGAGAGGTGACATGCATAAGGTTTCAGACTGCGATAGCTGGTAGAGTGGGCCGTAATGCGTATACCGCTCGAAGTATTGGAGGTGTGACAGTCACATATCGAGGTGGGATATCTCATTTTTCAGTTTTTTTTTTATTTTTAGAAGAGAGCATTGCTTGCTAATTCAGATATAAGGATTCACATTTTCTTGTTGGTAACTAGAGGTCACAGGTGTTCGACCTACGGCCTGACTTGACAACAGGTCAGTCACAGAGGCTCTAGATAGGGGGACATGGGTCCCCACGGTGCTACAGTTACCGGAAGTCAGTTGCGGCAAGCCACTTCCCCACGCTTCATCTGCACATTCACCTCACTGTTCACAGATCTATGAATGGGACGCCCTGTCTCTGCTCAAACACTGTGAGAAAATTAGTAGCTTTCTTTATTTTTTAATTTTACTTTTTTTTTTTAATCCTCATTATTCGGTCCGCCACGAATTCCACTCCTGTGTCAAACTCTTCATCTCAGAGCAGCACTTGCAACCTACGTCCTCAATTATTTCCTGGATGTATTCCAATCTCTGTCTTCCTCTACAGTTTTCGTCCTCTATAGCTCCCTCTAGTACCATAGAAGTGATTCCCTGATGTCTCATTAGATGTCCTATCACCCTTTCTCTTCTCCTTAATCAGTGTTTTCCTCATACTGCTTTCCTCTCTTATCTGCGCAGAACCTATTCACTCCTTACCTTACCAGTCCACCTAATTTTCAAAATTGGCCTGTAGCACCACATCTCAAATGCTTCGATTCTCATCTGCTCCTGTTTTCCCACAATCAATGTTTCACTACCATACAGTGCTGTGCTCAAAACACACATTCTCAGAAATTTCTTCCTCCAATAATTGTATATGTTTGATGTAGTATTTCTCTTGATCAGGAATGCCCTTTTCGCCACTGCTAGTCTGCTTTTGATGTCCTCCTTGTTCCGTCCGTCATTGGTTATTTTTCTGCCTAGGTAGTAGAATTTCTTAACCAGCTACTTCGTGATCATCAGCCCTGATGTTAAATTTCTCGCTGTTCTCATTTCTGCTACTGCTCATTACTTTCGTCTTTACTCCATTTACTCTATATCCTGTACTCATTCCATTCTACAGATAATGTAATCCTTCTTCACTTTCATTCGGGACAGGAATGTCATCAGTGAATCGTTTCATTAATATACAGGATAATTACATTTAAACTTTCAAAATACTGTAGAAATCACCACTCGTTATCCAATGACGTCAAATTGCAACAGAATATTACCGGAGAAGGGAGAAACGTATGGCAGAAGAAAAAAATAGTATCAAAATTGATCAATAAAGGGCGCTGTATGTGTCAGAATACGTAAATGAAAACATCTGTCCTGTGCACGACCCATTAATGTCGGTATGAACACGCCGGGTACCCGGCTTTTCCTTCTTTTGCATCTGCGACGTTCGCCATGACTGTCTCAATGGAGGATCGCGCTCTGCTTCTGAAGCTGTACTACAAGAATGATGACTGCGCACACGTCGCTCTGCTTAAGTTCCAGACACTGAATGGTTTGAAAAAAGACGTTGGTCCGAAGATTGCTGTGGGTCTGGAGGAAATGATTCGGAAATTCGAAAACACGGGTTCTCTTGGTGTGCAACGTGGGAGAGGGAGGAAACGAATTGATTCGACGTCAGTGGAAGCAGTGGCCACAGCAATGCAGTGCTGGTGTGCAAACGAGAAGTGCACGGAGAATTGCCCGAACATTGTACATACTCGTGAGCACGGTGCTTAAAATCCTACGAAAAATTCTTCTTTGCAATCTATTCAAAATTACCCATGTGCACGAGTAGCTTCCGGTTGACCTGCCAGCAAGAGAAACCTTTGCTTTAGAATTTCTTGCTCGCATGGGACTATGATTAGCCGTGGAAGATTTGGTGGACAGACGAAACCAAATTCCATCTGACAGGGTATGTCAGTACACAGAACTGTCGAATGTGGGCAACGGGAAACCCGCACGCAAATCAACTAGTTCCACTTCATCCTGAAAAGATCACTTATGGTTCGGGTTTACGGTATCATTTATCATAGGGCCATAATTTTTTGAAGAGACAGGTGCTTCCGGTCTGTTAGCTGTACTGTCACTGGTAAGTGCTATGATGTCTTTTGCGCAACCACGTAATTCCAGATCTCCAACACCGTGGATGTGTGGATGCGAACATTTTTACGCAAGATGGCGCCACTGCGCACATTGTAAATCCAGTTAAGCAGCTGCTGAAGCGCCATTTCGGAAATGCTAGAATTATCAGCCGCCATTTCCCTACAGCCTGGCCGTCCCGACCATGTGATCTCAATCCGAGTGACTTCTGACTGTGGCGCTATCTGAAAGACGTTGTGTTCAGTGTTCCGACTGCAAACTTAGCTGCATTGAAGGCACGCATTACGCAGCACATTCTGAACGTGACCCCGGAAACACTTCGATCAGTTGTATAACATGCTGTTTCTCGATTTCAACCTGTTGCAGAAAACGGTGGACAGCATACTGAACATGTTTTGCGCCAGTCACACGGAAATTAATAATCTGATTTGATTTTGATTGATTCTTTTTATCCTTTTTTGGCCTCAGGACACTTAAAAGACGATGTGATTTATGCTTTTTATGCGGTTTTTGGCCTAAGGACAATTAAAAACCGTTGTGAGTGATGTTTTCTGTGCGCTTTTTGGCCTGAGGACAATTAAAAACCTTTGTGAGTGATGCTTGTTATGCGGTTTTTAGCCTCAGGACAATTAAAAACCGATTTTTCCCATTCCTTGAGATATGATCTTGCCGTGTTGGACGGGCTTGCGTAACTAACAGTATCACATCTGTACACCCATGCGCACTGAGCAGTGCAGTTTGCTTAACATCAAATGTACACCTTAAGCATTTTAGTGTTATTAATTTGTCATTTGTAGTCGACCACTATTAAATTATGATGCTTACAGCGCCATCTATTGCTACGTTTTGTAACTATTTATTTTTGTTCTGCCTCACATTTTCCCACTTCTCCGTTAATATTCCGTCGCAATTTGCCGTCATTCTGACTACTGGAGTTATTACTACAACGCTTTTAAAGTTTTATTATAATCACCCTGTACTTCCGTCTTAAATTTTAATTCCACTCCTGATCCTTTCTTTCATTTCTATCAGTTCTTAATCGATGTACAGATTGAACAGTAGGGGCGAAAGACTACATCCGGATCTTACACTCTTTTTAATCCGAGCACTTCGTTCTTGGTTGAATATGTATTGCATACTACTTGTCCCTCCCCACAGCTTTTGTGTCGTAATCTCTCGGCTTTAACTGTGGAAACATGGTGTCATTACCACTATGTGGTCTGCATAAGAGAAAGGTTACAGCGATAGTAACGTACGCACATTGGAAAAGAGGGATGATAGAATTGGTACTACTAATGGGGAAAAAAGGTAAGAAAGTATAAAAATAAATGCGTTAGGATCGAGAAGAACAAGATGACCAAAGGCAGATTCATTTACCACCCCTATGGAGAGCCTGTAGGGATCTGGTAGTCCTACGTTATTCGTCGTTTAGTTGTTGCCATTTGTCCTAGCGTCTTCGTCAATCAGCTTTTTGGATTTTAACAACCGAGTCAGTGGTTGTTCATTCTATATAAACTCAACATGTGACGTGTACTACTGTACTTAAAAAAAATTATTACTCATTCAGTAGCTAACCGCCCCTATAAAACGTGCATAAAACCCTATGTATTATTTATATGGAAGGAAGAAATTATGAAATCCAACATAATAAATATATAGCAGTATTTGGGATATTTTTGTAAAGATTGTTAAAATAAGCACCTGGTTTTATTGTACTCTAGCATTTTCTTCAATTTTTATAGTAAGTCTTTACCTTCCTGCAGCGAATTGCGAAGATTATTTTATATATTTTTTGTATTCGAAATATAGGTGTAGCTGTACCCTTTCAAGAGATACCCTTTGTGTTGGCAAAAAATAGCGGGAGAAGTTGAAAGGCAATTGTGTAGTTAAAGAGGAACAAATCGCCTAATAGAAAAGTAAAGTGGAAAAAATGAAGTAATTAACTCGGAAGCTGACGGTTGTCGCCCCGCATAATATACAAAGAGGGCAAATTATCTGTAACTCATTCTTATTATTAATAGCATCGACCGCGGGATTAGAGACAGCACTGTTTGCATCTACTTTTTCATGTACTTCTTGCTCTACCATTTGCTATAAACGCTTCTCCAAAGTAATTACGATATTTGGATCTCTGGAAATGTCAATGTCTTTTTTTATTTAGTTCTGAGATTTCTACCCCATCTTCAGTCTCTGAGATCCGATCGCATTTAGTTTCGTAACTGCTCGAAGATGATTTTTCTAACTGTGTCATCTTATCATTTACATTTTTAAACTGTATTTGAGACCCTGAGAAGCAAAGTAGTCTAAGTTAAAAAAATTTCAACTTTGAGCTATATCACTAAATTTATTCACAGTTCACGGAAATTTGTGGTGGTGAAGTGGTAAACGATAAATCCCACCGCAGCCACTTGAGAGCTCCAAATGCATCCTTCCTCTCACGACATAGTGAAGTGCGTTTACGGCAATAGTGGTATAAGTCAAGCGATAAGGCGACTTTAGTCTGGTTTTTCTGTGTTTATTTACGCTCTAAAATCGAAAAAGCGTTGTAACAGTGTTGTTTTCTTTCTTTAAATTTATAATATCCAGTTGTTATTATAGCAGAAATTGTCTTTATAAGGGAAGTTTACGCTCCATGTTGTAGTCTAGGTTAAAGCCTACGCTAATCAAGGAGTGATGTCTGGCATTAAATACACAAACCACAAAACTCTCAACAATGCTGTGCAACCCGTCACCGACGCAGAAAGGAAAGACACGATAACACTTCTTCCGTACACCCCTCCGGTGCACCACTCTTTCTTCAACCAACTGACAATCAACTGACAAACGTTAGGCGGATGATGGAGCCCCTTAGGGAAATAGCGGAAAGGTCGGGGAAGAAGGCCAGTGTTCACTCTGTCTGCTTGCCGGGGCGTCTCATCCGAGATGTGGAGGAGGCCCTGCCAGGCGGCGATAGAGAGCACTGGGTGCACCTGACTGCAAATTGTTGCTCATGTCGGCACCAATGACTTCTGCCGTCTGGGTTCAGAGGTCATCCTCAGTTCGTACAGGCGGTTGGCGGAGTTGATGAAAGCGGAAAGCTTCGCTCGCGGGGTGGAATCTGAGCTAACTATTCGTAGTATCGTTCCCAGAACCAATCGCGGTCCTCTGGTTTGGGGCCGAGTAGAAGGCTTAAACCAGAGGCTCAGACGATTCTGCGGAGATCTGGGGTGCAAATTTCTCGACCTCCGCTATCGGGCGGAGAAATGTGGGGTCCCCCTGAATAGGTCAGGCGTTCACTACACGCAGGAAGCGGCTACAAGGGTAGAGGAGTACGTGTGGAGTGCACATAGGGGTATTTTAGGTTAGAGAATTCCCTCCGTAGGCCCGACAAGACGCCTACTGAGATGCGGTAAGGTAGGAGTAGGCAAAATGCAACAGGGAATAACAATATTAATGTGCTAATAGTAAACTGCAGGAGCATCTATAGAAAGGTCATAAAGCCCACATAGTACTAGGGACAGAAAGTTGGCTGAAACCAGATTGTAGTGTAATAAATATGTAATGCACTGAATCGACTGTGAGAAAGCTACGTGGCAAAGACGTTATCTGAGAGACTCTACAGTAATTATACCGTTGACTCGGAATATTACTTTCTCTGTGGTTTACTCGTAACTAAGGGTAACTAGAGTTTTCTGTTCGATTCTTTTGATGTTATGTGGAGAATTCTACAAGAGACACAATAAACCATTATTATTTCATGAGAACAAAGGTGAGCGTCACGATCTTTATTAGTATTTTTGGAAGTATTGAAATAGCAGAATTGTTTCAGATTGAATGCGACGTGTACGGGAAGAGACGTGGACAACAGCACTCGAACTTGCAATCTCATGTATGAATAGTTGCTAAAATATCCAGGCGTCTCTCCCAGGACTATTCATACGCGCAACAAACGGTAATTCTTTTAATAGCACTGTCAGAGACAACAGACAAACAAAATATAGACAAACACATGAAAGAATCTACCACAGTTGGCGACAGATGATCAGGACACCATACATGAGCGCACACACGATTGTCGTAGCAACAAAAGTTTGTATGTGTATTGTGATTAATATTGTATGATGTTAATTGTATTTTCTTTTTCATGTAACAATTTGTGACGAAACGAGAGAACAAAGTTACAACAAAGGAGTTAAATAGCGGAGATATGCTAGTCTATACCCCAGTTATCTAGAACAGTAAGTGTACGTTGTTATATTCTATTCTGCTGACTCGTCTATGGGTAGTAGCAAAGAGGTAAGTGTAGATAGGCACATACTTCCTTAGTAGATTAGCGGTAGTTTGTGTTACAAATTGTGTGTCAGTTCAATACGACTATTTGTCACAAAACGGTCATCTGCATAACCATTAGCACGTCATTAGCTACTGAGTAAACAGTATATGTTACACACGTTTTTAACGGATCATTTAGTATTAATTATTGTGTGATTATATGGTTAAGACACGATCTCAGACCAAGATGGCTCAATCGGGCGAAACCAGTGTGTCTCAAACTAATGTGCAGGAGGTACTTGACCCTATGACAATTTTACAGAAACGAATGGAGGAAATGTCTCGAGAAATTCGAGAAAGTCAAGCTGTGTCTCATAACGAACTACAGTTTGCTCTGCTAAAGCAAATAGCAGAACCACATTCGATATTTAAATCAGAGATTAATATGATGAAAACAGCTTTACAAATGCAGATTGTAAATACGCAAGAGGAACTTGAAACTAAGATAGAACAAGTTTCTCTTACGCAGACAGCTTTAATAACAGAGTTTGAAATTTTTCGGGAAGCAGGTAAGCACCTACCCGAAGCGGTTAACAATCTTCAGTTAGCATTTGATAAAGCGTCACAAAAGCAAGAGCAGCTATCGGCCACAGTTACAGAACTGTCACAGGAATTACATAACGTTACAATAGGGCAAGCTAACGTGGTTAAGCAACAGCTTACACATGAGATGGAACAGTTTTCCGATGTTTTTAATCAGTGGCTCGGTCAGAATGATTCGCAATTAGCAGACGCTGTTGAGCAGAAAGTTCAGTCTGAAGTCACCGAAGCTATAAATGACAGAGATTCTCAGAACAAAGAATTGTCAAACGACTTATTGAAAATTCGGAAACAATTCGAAGAAGTATTGACAGACACAGAGCTTGCACACCAAGAATTTTTCAAAGGTCTGCAAGAGGCGCGTAAACAAATTGACGATATGCGTCAGTCTGACCAAGATTATGTCAGTAGGTTCCGATAACATCTACACAAGTGAGAGAGTTAATTCATCTCGCATCCAACAAAATGCTGGTATACATGAACATCGACATACTGACAGTTCCCCATATAGTAGTGGCATGCAGGATCGTATATCAGATTATGCAGCACTTCATATGGAGGAAAAACTTATTAAATATAGACAATTTCCAACTTTCAATCCAGAAAAGAAAACCATTCATCCCATCGTGTTCATAAAATCGTTTAAAGGAGTTTCACCCAGGATTTGGACAGAAAGACAGAAAATTAGTTACGTAAGTGGGCGTATGGTAGGAGACGGAGCTATGTGGAGTAGTGAGGCAATAGACACTTATCTTATGTACTCAGATTTTGAGCAGGCTTTTGTCGACAAATATTGGTCTCCTGCAACACAGGAAAGGATAAGAAAGCAAGTATATAACCCAGAACCATATAATTCAAGACTTGAAATGCTCAGGAAATATTTTGAGCGATATCTCAACAAAACAAAATATTTGTCTGAACCAATTTCTTCCAAAGACTTGATTAGAGTATTAAAATCCAGATTGCCGATTAACATAAAAACAAAATTGCTGCATGTCGACAATAACCTGGAAGAATTTTTGACAGCCGTCGATGCAGTTGATATGCTATTAGAGGATATAAAAGCTAGGTCCTACAATCCACATGATATCAATGGTTTAAATGAAAGGAACTATAGCAATAGTAATCACAACAAGAGCAGGCAACAACAATCAAATAGCGATAATGGGCAACAAGGACAGAGTTACGGATCAAATAGTAATTCTCGTCAGGATAATGGTAACAACCAGGGTTACAAATCCCATAACAACAGGAAACAGGGAAAAAGATATCATCCTGGATATCGTCAAAATCCCAGAACATCAGGTTGGAACCAGTCACACAGTAACAACAATACTCCACACAATCACAACAATAACAGCACTAATTGGAGAGATTATTCCCCAATAATTAGTGATGTTAATGATGAACACAACTTACCTAACAATGGACAGGAAAACTAAAATCGACCAACTTTAGCCCCGAAAGGCTGGTCAGAACTTGTGAATGGGGTCGTGACAATAAAATAAAATTGATTAGATACATCCATGCTGATATCAGGGAAGAATTGCTTGAAGGTGATAAAACTTGTAACTTTAAGCCACGAAGCATGCCGCAAGCGGCTATAGAATTTATTATTGATGGTTTTAAATTCACAGCAATATTAGATGCAGATGCAAGTGCAAATGCTGTCTCCACGGCTCTCATTAAGAGGTTACAGGAACGAGCAAATATACCGACCTTCCCATGGCAAACTGCAAAATATTAGGTGCTGTAGGAGGACGCTCCAAGTCAGTGAAGTTACAGACAAGAATTACAATGAATTTAGGTGATGGAGCCATTGATTGCACGTGGCTAATTGTCCCAAATCTTGTCGTAGACTTAATTTTAGGACATGAATTACTGAAAGAGTTAAATGCAATTATTGATTTCGCCTCCAGTAAACTCATGTTGACTGTTGATGATGTACCTCTGACAGTTGATTTAATTCAAAAGCAGGAATTGCATGAACGCTACTGCCGTAGGATTGAAATTAAGCTGATAAAGAGAAGTTTCAACAGGAAGATTTCTAACCCTCTAACCGAAAAATCAGAGTTAACTATAGGAGAACAGATTGATGTTAAAGTAACTGAAGCAAATGCCCTGATAGCTCAACAGAAGCATGAGTTGAAACAATTGTTAAGCAATTACACCATGGTATTTGATAAGGAACCGGGTGTTATCAAAAATTATGTGTGCCATTTAAATATTAGGCCACACAAAACTTACTGTTACCGATATTACTCCATTCCATGGGCATTAAGGTCTGCTACCGACCGGGAGATACAGCAAATCATTAGCTGGAACATCATTGAACCACCCAACAGTCATTATTGCAGTCCACTACATGTAGTACCAAAGTTAGACGGTAGTGTACGTTTAGTTTTGGATGCTAGGGAGATTAACAAAATTATTCTTCCTGTGAGAACCCAACCTCCCAATATAGAAGAACTAATCCATAATTATCGATCAATGAAGAATCTAGGGAGGCAAAGATTCGTCAGGCACTATCAGTAATTGAAAGAAAAGCTCAACAGAGAAAAATTTATTATGATGAAAGTTTAAAAAGGACAAAGGCATTTCAGACTAGGACGAAGGTGTTACTAAAGACACTTCGCAAAGCATCATTGCTCAAAAAACGGAATAAGAAGTGGTTATTAATTTTTTCTGGACCCTACAGAGTAATTTCAATGCCAAATCGAGGAGCCTATATTCTAGGACATCCAACGACTAACAAAGTAAAGGGCATGTACCCGCATAAAGATTTAAAGCCATATTTCTCAAAAGACTGATACAGTCAATGATCTAGGATAGTTGTGAAAAGTTTGATTTTAATTGATATATTGTACTAGTGGTATTGTGTTATTTGATCTTGTATGTTAGTGTTAAGTGTTTTTAAGGTGATGTTTCTTTAATTTAGTAGTTATGAATATAGGCGCTTTGCAATTGAACTTCATACACAGCACATAAAGGAGACTAAGTTAGGGTTGTGTCTATCTATCCTTAACCTAAATGGAATCGAGATGAATATTTGACTCTCTTGGGGAGGAGTTAATCCTTTTGTGACTTGACGTATTAGGAAGTCTTTTGCCCTTGAGATGAGTCGATAGACATGGATATGGGGACGTACACAATGTGGTATCGAAGGTATTCATGTTATTTAAGTTTTAATTTAATTGTATTCTAGAGTAATAGACTATCCGAAATTTGTTAATGTGGGACCATCTGTTTTCTACAGATATTCTGACACAGTGTTTGATAAGGATTGTTCTGTGGATTTGTATTCCTGTGCAATGACTTAAATGTACACATTATTATGTGTGAAAAGTTTGTACTGCGGATGACTTCAGCGTTTCGGTGGAGAACTGTATTTATGTGCAAAGGTTGAACAGGGTATTGGTGGGAGAATGTGCTGCCACACAATGTGATGTGATCTGACATGAACGCTCGTACAGTGTCATGAAATATGATCCAAACTCTATTCACACAAACTTGAGTAAACAGTCGTGTTGCAACAAACATTGCATTTCCTAAAGTGATAAGCTATAGTTTCTTACGAAACCTATAATAGTGACATTTGTTGGTTTAATTTTGACTAACTTTATTGAGTGTTGGTTTCACTCAACTGTGCGAACTGAATATTAACACTTACAGTGTTGTCTGGGGAATTCATGACAATAAAATCTGAATCCGAATCTCCCAAGATCACAGTTCGTCATGTGAGAACGGATTTGATATGTAAATTCATCCATCTCTTACAGGTGTATCGAGTACTATTGCAAAACTCTAATATTTAATTCCGAATGTTTCATGTCCTGTCCGTGAGCTGAGTCCTAAACCAATCCCATGCAAGAGTAGAGTTCATGTATGTCATCAACCCTGAACCAGAACCTCGATCCCGATCCTGGTCTCATCTTCCCATTGTCTGCAACGTCGCTCCCCACAACCAGCATCGTTCGTTGACGTTTGAAGATAACAGTTTTATGTATTGGAGCAGAAGATTGTAAAACATCTAAAGTTTTCCTCTAATCAGCACAACTAAAGGTCAATGTGTCATTATGCAAACAAATAAAGAAAAACATTTCAATTCTCAATACTGAAGGCCTCGATGCGGTTTTTTGCCTGGTTTTCCCGTTATCCATGCTCGAATGAGGAGGCAAGATATAAATCCAGGATTGTCTTTTTGTTTTCCAGTACTGAGAACTGTTGTGGAGACAACCATACACACACAAATACACCATACAAAACCATCATTCACAAAACAAATATTAAAAAGTGTTATTAGTTTGTTGATACTATACATGTGTGTTAATAATGAACAATTATGCGTAGGAGTTCATAATCGACCTTCAGTACTCTTATGTACTCCTAGGTTTTTTTTTTAAATGGACTTGTAGTCCGGGGTGAAATGTTTCAATACAGCGTCACCGGTCTATTGCGGTCTAACTGTGTTGGTGAGGCGGTGAATTTCCACAGGGCAGTGACTCCGTCACTGCAATTCGCTTTGGAGGTGTGGCGGTGGGACTTGTAGTCCCGTACCACCCTCTGACGGTGATAGTGCCACATGAGTCGGGCAGAAGGCAGAAGAATGGGTGAGGGTGTGGTGGTGGGGCTTGTAGTCCCTTGCGCCAGGGCAGGGGTGCCGTTGATACTCCTAGGGTTTTTTTTTTT
The DNA here is from genome assembly GCF_021461395.2 of Schistocerca americana. Taxonomy (NCBI): domain Eukaryota; kingdom Metazoa; phylum Arthropoda; class Insecta; order Orthoptera; family Acrididae; genus Schistocerca; species Schistocerca americana. The sequence continues at coordinate 107,148,516 of NC_060122.1, read as the reverse complement.
TTTTTTTTTTTTTTTTTTTTTTTTTTTTTTTTTTTTTAAATGGACTTGTAGTCCGGGGTGATATGTTACAATACAGCATCACCGATCTATTGCGGTCTAACTGTGTTGGTGAGGCAGTAAATTTCCACAGGGCAGTGACTCCGTCACTGCAATTCACTTTGGAGGTGTGGCGGTGGAACTTGTAGTCCCATACCACCCTCTGACGGTGATAGTACTACATGAGTCAGGCAGAAGAATTTTGCCTAACATGGGCAGGTGAAGGTGTGGCGGTGGGACTAGTAGTCCCGTACGCCAGGGCAGGGGACTCCTAGGGAGGCATGTGTAGTATAATAAATATGTAATGTACTGAATTGACTGCGAGAAAGCTAAGTGGCAAAGACGTTATCTGAGAGACTCTATGAATATTATATCTTTGACTCGGAATATTACTTTCTCTGTGGTTTACTCGTAACTAAGGGTAACTAGAGTTTTCTGTTCGCTTCTTTTGATGTTATGTGGAGAATTGTACAAGAGACACAATAAACCATTATTATTTCATGAGAACAAAGGTGAGCGTCACGACCTTTATTAGTATTTTTGGAAGTATTGAAATAGCAGAATTGTTTCAGATTGAATGCGACGTGTACGGGAAGAAACGTGGACAACAGCACTCGAACCTGCAATCTCATGTATGAATAGTTGCTAAAATATCCAGGCGTCTCTCCCAAGACTATTCATACGCGCAACAAACGGTAATTCTTTTAATAGCACTATCAGAGACAACAGACAAACAAAATATAGACAAACACATAAAAGAATCTAAACTCAGATTGGAATGTATACCGCAGAGACAGGCTGGACAATGAACGGGGAGGCGTGTTTATAGAGATAAGAAGTGCAATAGTATCGAAGAAAATTGACGGAGATCCGAAATGTGAAATAGTTTGGGTGAAGATCACGGTTAAAGCAGGCTCAGACATGGTAATTGGATGTCTCTATAGGCCCCCTGGCTCAGCAGCTGTTGTGGCTGAGCACCTGAAGGATAATTTGGAAAATATATCGAGTAGATTTCCCCACCATGTTATAGTTCTGGGTGGAGATTTTAGTTTGCCGGATATAGATTGGGAGACTCAAACGTTCATAACAGGTGGCAGTGAGAAAGAATCCAGTGAATTTTTTTTTGTGCTTTATCTGAAAAATACCTTGAGCAGTTAAACAGAGAACCGACTAGTGGCGATAACATATTAGACCTTCTGGTGACAAACAGACCCGAACTATTTGAAACAGTTAACGAGGAACAGGGAGTCAGTGGTCATAAAGCGGTTACTGCATCGATGATTTCAGCCGTAAATAGGAATATTAAAGAAGGTAGGAAGATTTTTCTGTATAGCGAAAGTGACTAAATGCAAATTTCAGAGTACCTGACGGCTCAACACAAAAGTTTTGTTTTAAGTACAGATAGTGTTGAGGATCAGTGGACAAAGTTCAAAACCATCGTACAATATGCGTTAGATGAGTATGTGCCAAGAAAGATCGTAAGAGGTGGAAAAGAGCCACCGTGGTACAACAACCGAGTTATAAAACTGCTGCGGAAGCAAAGGGAACTTCACAGCAAACATAAACATTGCCTACGCCTTGCAGACAAACAAAAATTTTTATCAACGTATTTACATCGCCACTCAATGCTAATCCACGTCGTTCACAGTCAATTATTGCATATTAAATATCTAGAGACAATTTATGGAGGCGGTGCACCTTACAGCTCACCGAATTTACCGCACGAGCTGCTGTACCGCTCAGCCTATGCTGTCGTGTGTGCGGCGCAGTCTTGTACAGTCGCTGCCATTGTCAACTGCCGCCCACTGCGAAGCACTCGTCGTCATCGAAACCGCTGGACGTAAATGTTCTCTGTAGTCGGCTGATCTTCTCGTGATTTACTGGCCGAGGACGTACTCCAACAAGTGAATAATATTCGTTGCTGACTGCTTGCTATGGCCAACTGGTATTACTTTTGTCAAAGATCGTGACAATCTCATTTGTGTAAGTCAAGTCTCTTTAGTTAGAATAATATTGGTGTCGTTTTTACCGCTACGGCGTATATGCTTACGACACGTACTCCAAATAGATCTAAACATTTAGTAAATCACTTATCAGTGCGAAAATACATTAATATAGGGGTTCTGCAAGGTAGCATATTAGGACCAATACCATTCCTGATATACATCAATGACTTTCCAACTAGTGTTAAACATGGTGCAACAATTCTCTTCGCTGATGACAGCAATATTATAGTCACTGAGAAAACAAGAGAACTCCTTGCCGAGAAAGCAAATGAAACCCTCAAGGAAGTTTATGATTGGTCAACAAGCAATAAAGTGACATTGATCATAAAGCAAATTAATGCCACGAATTTCAGTTTGAAGAGGAAAAATGACAATGTTAAATTAAATATCGATGGCACTTCTATAGACTGTGTAACAAATGCAAAATTTCTAGGAATGAATATTGATTCTCAGTTGAAGTGGTGTGAACACACGAAGGTTCTTGCAAACAGAACGTCATCGGCGTGTTATGCCCTTAGAATCCAATCATCAGTGTATAACATGCAATGTCTTTTAGTTACATATTATTCATATGTACCCTCAGTTCTTGGCTATGGCATTCTTTTTTGGGAAACAAACGCACAAAATATGAACACAATTTTCATACTCCAGAAAAGAGCCACAAGAATAATAACCAAAAATACTAGCCGAGCTCATTGTAAATATCTGTTCGAAATACTGGGGATTTTAACTGCTCAATGTGAATACATTTACCAGTCAGTTATATACATCAAAAATAACATAGGTAATTACTGCACAAGCAGCTCTGTCCATGACCATGCAACAAGAGATAGACTCAACTTACATTTACCAAGAAAAAAGTAAACATAAAATTCAAAACAGTATTTTCTACCAAGGAATAAAACTGTACAATAAATTACCAAAAGAGATTGAAGAAATTGAAAAAAATACATTTATTTAAAAAGGCAGCTAAAATGTGCTTGTTAGGCAATACATTTTATACACTAAAGGATTACTTAGATAAAACAGAGTAAGGGTTTGACAAACAATTTTATACAAATAAGTAATAATAATAATGATTATAAAATATCCAAAATTGCATATGAGACCTTCACTTTATGCTTTTTTCCTTCTTTGTCCTTCCTAGCTATGCTTAGCACAGTACTAACACGTCTTCCTGTTTCTGAGCTCAACATATCACTCATTACGGAGGGATGCTGACTCAGTTTTTTAGGATAGCAAATGGGAAGTTGCGGGACAGAAAATGGCCCAGAGATCACCGGTGTGTGTGTGTGTGTGTGTGTGTGTAGTGAGTGAAGTGTTATGAAACAATATGTGTATAGTGTGTACAGTGACTGATAGTGAGATATGAGTGACTGGTATGGCATTGCATTATTTAATAAGTTATTTGTAAAACAAGTATACCAGGAGTAAATCAAATGATTGTGTCTAACTAGAAGTCTGTAAATATATGTGTATACGAATTAGCTTATTTTAAATTGGTCTAAACTTTTAAATACTTTGACATGGCCTTTGACAGCCTTGTAAAAAGAGATCTATGGATGAATAATGCTGCTGCTAGCACTACTACTACTACTACCACTACACATTTCTTGATAGCTGGTTTACTTCTGTCACCCTAGGCACCGACGTATATCTTCCAGTTTTTCTAAAATTTTAGTTTTAATTTCTTGTTCTAGCTCTCTTGTCTTATTTCTTATCGTTCGAGTCCCTCATTTAGCACGCCACATTGGTTGACTTTAAGTGGTCGATGTATTGAGAGATAGCAAGTCCTTACTCTTTCCAATTCAATAACAAGTACTTTCTTTCCCGAACTTACCGGTCGTTGTCCTGCTTTCTCTTGATGTTGTGGTCCAGCAATGCAGTGCCGCATATTTAATAGCTGACTTCATTTCCGATTGCAGAGGGGCGGCCAGGGCTATAAGGGAGCTTCTGCATTTAAATAACCCGCTACGAAATCACAAAACACTGTTTCCATAATTCTTCTTATTCGAATAAGTTATCGATTCACAACAACTGATAATTAACACAGCTTTTCAGACAACATGTTCGTACATGATGCTTCATTGCTTCACAAAACCGTAAGTTCGTAGTTAACTCGATATAGCATAGCACAGAGTCCATGTAACAACATTGATTTTCCTTTAGTGCTCGACGATTGTCGTCAGGTCCCTTTCTCCTTTGGAGTTCACAGCACCAGCAAAACACGATTGCAAACTGGAAGTTATCCTCACTGGCCCGTCCAAATTGCTTTCTGTGCTGTGGCCGCATTTTTTGTTTTTCATATCTGACCGTAAATTCCAGAAACCCCGCGAACTGTATAAGCGCTTTACGCTACTACCAATGAAAGTCACGTTTTTCACACGCACGTCTTTCATCTGTCTATTAAGAGGAAAGTGAGCCGTGCTGCTATGCTTTACAGCAATATGCACCACTACGAGACAAGCGAATAGACACCAGTTTTTCACGCACGATCTGTCCCCCCTGTAATACGTGAGCTAGCTGCTCTTAATTGCAAAGATGCACGACAATGGAGTTATGAAACACGTTTCTGCATTCCAGTGGGTATCACCCTTGGTCAACCTGAAGTAGCCTTCAGGTGCTTTACGTTTGTGTGCTGACTTTAAGGCAACAGTAAACCCACAAACTGTATTCGATTCTTTTCTTGTTCCACGTGAGGAGGAATTGATGAACATCTTGGGACAGAGCAGATGTTTTTAAAAGACAGAACTGAGATAGGCATATGTACATTTACCGCTTGACAAACAATCCTAACTATAGTTCCCTCTAAACACTCACGTTTATTTCAAGGGCTACCGTTTGGAAATTATTCAGCTCCTCCATTATTTCAACAGTTCCCAGGACGGTTAACAGCGAAAGTCCCTTCTCGTTCTATCTGGGCGATATTGTCTTCGTGGATCTTGACGTTTAGGAAGTTTAGGCTGTTTGTTTCAAGTTCTTTCTGCAGCTGGCTTAAGGTGAAACAAGGGAAAGTGATCCTTCTTCTGGGAAAAACTCTACTATTTAGGTCACGTTATAGATACACAGGGTATACACTGGACTACATCATACGGCAACCCGTAACATTAAGGAGTTCCAATCAATTATGGGGAAGCTCACCTATCATACCAAATTTATTTCTAACGCTGTGAAAATCGTTTCTCTGCTTAACCAGCGGCGCTGGACAAATATTCCTTTCGTGTGGTCGAAGGAATGCCAGAACGCAGTTTAGCAATTAAAATGAGAAATTTTGAGTCGTAGATGTTTGACGGCCTTACTCATTCCTGCCAAGCCTGTCCCTTCTCGGACAGCGCAAAATTACTACGTTTGGCTCTGATATTGTCTAATTATGAGTAGCTCTACAGGCCCACTACCCCTATATTAGAACGCTGATGTGTTGTCTCAGTTATCACTTACTACCGACACAGCATTTGATTTACCTGAGGTATCATGTTTTTAGATCGATTGTCAGGGTATTGACTGTCTTCGAAACTTTCCTCTCGACATTCGGCGCGTTACCGCAGCAACTGTTTCTTACAGATGTCTTCATGTTGTTTTGCGACACGTGTATCATTGGTGACCTCACTGTTTGAAAGAAATTCTCCACCCAGTGGCTCGTCGCAGCTTTTCGCATCATCATGCACTTTCTGCGGGGTCAGATGTTCTGCTGTGGCACGTAGAGGACGACGGTGCGTGTGCTGTAGCTCCTCAATCTCTACAGAGGGAATTCTCTTCGTCGTACCAAGGTCATTGGGGTGTAGTTCGCACAAAGCAAGTCGTCCGCAGTCATAGTACTTGACAAGGCACGGACGCTCAGACTGAGAAAATGACTTCTCTTTGCAAGATTTGTTTGGAAAATTAGGTTGCTCCGCCGCATGGCTTCTTGGTTGTCGGAGTGGCCACGTCCGTCCGGACCGTGTCAACGCATTCATACTGATATCTCGGGTCCATTCTGAAACACTTAATTGTTTCATTTTGAAGATAAAACCGCTTCAGCTGTAAGTACTTTATTTATAAGCATGACGGGTTTCGCAGAATTCTAGCTGCATCATCATGCTCAATGAAATGAAGTCATGTTCTGATAAAAAAGATAGTGGGATGACCCAGTGTTCATTGTCAGCAATTTTTCGCTATGATTACTAACGCTGGATCATCCCAGTCTCTGTTTTGTTCAGAATGTGACTTGATTTTTGTTGTACCTGATGGTGCAGCTAAAACGCTGCAAAATCAGACGTTAGTATAAGTAAAATACTTACAGCTGAAGCGATTTTATCTTCAAAATGATCTGTCTAGGCTTTGGTTGACCTGAATACAAAGTCTTCTATACTATAGTGGTAAATAGCAGACGCTTACACTAAGTTTCCTTTTGTTGTCGCCATGACATCCACCACTACTGCCAGTACGGATCGGCTTTATGATCTGCTTTGTGTCGTACAAGGTCTTCCTGATGTCATTGTTCTGACAATGGTCCATAAATCACGTCAGCTGATTTCCAGCAGGTTTGTGCTGCTGATGGCATACTCCATATGACCACTGCACCTTTTCGTCTGCAGTCTGAGGGTGAAGCTGAACGGTTCGTCGCAACGTATGCAAGACACTTGGAGGAACTCTGTTCCTTCCAACAAGGGCCGAGGCACTGAAAATTTATCTGTCCTCCTGCTTCTCATTGCCACGTGAGGTAGCTGGCGTTCGTAGAAATGAAAAAAAATTAAAATTAAAAAAAAAACAAAAAATGGGGAAGTCGCCTTGAAATGTTGCGGACAAGTCCAGTGCGTGACGAAGTCTAATGACGGACGCTTCGGGTACATATTATTGTGCCGCTTACATGCAGTTATCGTTGTTACCAAAATGGTTATCGCCAAGCGTGAATTTCTATCGTTTTACTTTCAATTCCTGATCTAAGGGTGATAATATGGCTGCTAGCTTATTAATGTACAGAATACGTAAGAAGAAATCAATACTTAAATATAGTGCTCTAGAGCAGACAGTGTATTTACAATGTGCAGCCGATATTTTTATAGGCCGGTATACAGATATTTTATCCGTCGGTATATTGATACGTATTCTATATATCAAGTGCCCTAATCATTTTCTTAAATATCATTACATCAGAGTCCCGATACTTTTTAAAATATCAACAGTGTCGAGCATGCAAGAGCTCAGCCTGGTTCACGATCTCATCTGAATAAGTCAACATCCTAATTTGTGGCCAATAAGTCGTCAAGGTTTGAGATGAAGTCGTACTGTTGCAAATATCAAACACTGTGCCTCCAGAGAACATTTTGTTATTTAGTGCATCAAGTGATGGTTTCGTAGTCAATGACAGTTGTACACTATCGAGAACTCCAGTGTCAAGGTTAAGAACATCTTTTATTCATTAATCAACTAATATTTCATGTGTTCTAGTTTAATGAGCGTCCTCTCATTACACTCTAAGTAACCACAGTTGCGGCCGTACAAGAGTAGTTTCATCTGGTCCCAGAAATGTCGAACACAGGCTGTAGTCCCACGAATGTGACTGGATTGCGTAATATGAAATTATCGCATTTGCCACTTATCCTGCGTTTGCTTTATATTTACCTAGTTTAGAAAAATGACTGGAAGAAATCTCACGTCAACACTACAGCTTTTTTAACAATTAAGAACAATATCTCACAGCTATATATGTCCTAGTAAGCAGAAACACTGAATAGTGGTTGTCGACAGATTAACTGTGTACTCTGAGCAGTTGAAGCAATCGCTGAAAGCGGAGCACTGCCTAGCCAAAAGGGTAAGGTAAATATGTGTGATTATAGCATTTGTGACTGGGTTGTAAGCGAAACGCTACAGGTAACCGGCAGTCATAAGGCCTCATGAAGATTCCGTCGGAGCTGCTTTGCAAATGTTGGACGAAGCCTGGTCTCGGAAACGATTCCTATTTAATGCCCTCATCACTTATAGATAATCCCAGCATTTCGGAACACCAAGGTCTAGAGTCCAATACTGTGCTAACGTTAAACTTCCGCGACAGAAGATATATGGTCAGAGACTGAACTAACGTGGACTGAAACGAAATCCACGAAGTGAGCCAAGTTAGCCAAAAGAGTTAAACGACAGGGAATCGGATCATGTTTGACCTTCCACTATTACCTCTCTCCTAGGGAACTGATGTAAGCAGTGCTCCGCTCCCCCTATCCCAACCCACTCAGTTCTCCCGAATAGCAGGACGCGGAAACTTTCTATAGGGGCAGGTGGGGTAAGCCTGCTTTCCGAAGTTAGTAGACAGAAAATGACAGACTGAGCGAATGTGGAAACTTTAGGGAACCACAGTCCACTTCTTTTTAACGGAGTTTTCTTGGAGATTTCACCGTACAATGGTCATTTCAGAGCCCAAAAAATCTACTGAAATCATCCATCCGCTATCTAGTTTCTTAAATACTTCAAAGTGAGATGATAACAATACAGAAAAGCGTAAGATAGTTCTTAAGACATTCAGGAAGACAATGACATGGGTTGTCGAATATAAACCTTCCATTTCTTTCGAGGTTAACATATAGATTTATATGAATTAGTGAACAAAATTTTAATACAAGTGTTCTCTTCGTCATCTACTCGACAATCAATCGTTACGAATGTTAATGCTGTGCTCGTCCCGATCTCTCCATTTCTCGGAGGACCGAAGTGTAACAGATGTTCTAGGACCATAAATGTTCACAGCATACACTACCAGCTATTACCATTGCAATAGCTGACAGGGAAGCAAACAGCGAAATTTTACTAAATTTGAATATACAGCAAGAGACGACTGCTGTGTTTTATCACATGATAAGGAAAGCGTTTGAGAACGGAAGGTGCGTCACGTGAGGCTGTAATTTCCGAGAGGTCAGGAGCAAGAAGAGTCCCTGTGATGGCTCGACCCAGCACCAAACACTGTCTCAGGCCACCTACAAGAAGTACGGGACTCGAGAGCCCGTGGAATACCACGGTATGGCTGCCCGAATCATCACCGAAGCCCCGCCGTATTTCACTCTGGACGTTAATTCGGCTAGAAGTTAGAAACTTTGTGAAACCAGACTCATCCGACGAAATGACTCTCTTCCATTGCTCGATAATTCGGGTTTTATGTCTTCGACGACACGTTTTCTTGTTACAGGTGTTTGCATCACTGATGTGACGTTTTGGAATTCCGACTCGACCTGCATTTCCCCCCTTATGGAGCTCCGTCCCTGCTGTTTTGGTGTTGGCAGGTTTCGAGAGTGCGACATTCAGTTCTGCAGTGACTTTTGCACATTTAGTCTTCTTTATTTTTCATCAGAACCATCTTCAATTATCATAATTCACTATCGGTGAACATACAGTTCCGTCAGTGTTGTGACGTAGCGGATGATGTTTTTTCGCTTTTCCTTGTATGTGGTGTAAATCTTCGATACCGTACCTGATGAAACACCAAATCTTCGGCTCCCTCGGTTATGGAAGCAGCCACCATACTAATACCAACAACTTGTCCACGTTCGAATTCACTTAGCTCTACATAATGCACTCGCAATACAGAGAACACTGATCTGAGCACGATAGACGCTTGCAACGTGTTGAGGACATTTCACAGGTGTCGTTCACTGTCAAATACATCAGTGCAAACTGCAGGCTTGTCGAGGATCTGCATTTATGTTTAAGCATAGAGTTTCGCGGATTGTTGCGATATTATTGTTCAACCCACGTGGTGAATCCACGAGTAAGGCACCAAGGCAAAGCAAGACAAAGCGAATATACATGCAGCAGTTTATTGAAAGTTTCATGAGCCACAGAATGTTCGTTACTTATGGTGCCTCATGAGGAACAAGATACAGTGTAGTGTTTGGCCATGGCATCTGTAAACAAGGAATTACAATTCAGAACTGTGGATCATTGTGGCCGCTGATACACATCTTCGCGTCTGCAGTGTAAAAAAAAAAAAAAGTTTCACATTTTTAGCTTTGTGAAAGGCATGCTAGTATTTTCGGTTAACTGGACAATACAGTTTTTGTGTGAACCTTAACTTTAATTTCGTCATCATCATTATAAAAGGTATTATTACCTGTTTTTTCTTTTGGGTGTTCAGTGCTCTGAATGTTTTGATGTTGTCCATTGTGTCAAACTCTTCATTTCAAAGCTGTACTTGTACCCTACGTCCTCAAATAATTGTTGGATTTAGTCCAGTCTCTCTTTTACACCATAATTTTTAACTTTTACGCCTCCCTGTAGTACAATGTCATTTATGCTCTGATGTCTTCACATACTACCTGGCACCCTGTCCCCTCTTCTTGTCAGTGTTTGTCACATATATCTTTTCCAGCCTGAGAACCTGATTTGACATGTTTTAGGTCCACCCAGTTTTCAACATTGTTCTACAGAATTACATGACAAACTCTATGATTACCTCCTTTTCAGATTTTCCTAGCCTTATTGCTAATTTTGATTAATACTGAGGACGATAACACTGGCACTAAATGAAACAAATCCGAAAATTCATTGTTGTTGTTGTTGTGGTCTTCAGTTCTGAGACTGGTTTGATGCAGCTCTCCATGCTACTCTATCCTGTGCAAGCTTCTTCATCTCCCAGTACCTACTGCAGCCTACATCCTTCTGAATCTGCTTAGTGTATTCATCTCTTGGTCGCTATCTACGATTTTTACCCTCCACGCTACCCTCCAGTACTAAATTGGTGATCCCTTGATGTCTCAGAACATGTCCTACCAACCGATCGCTTCTTCTAGTCAAGTTTTGCCACAAACGTCTCTTCTCCACAATCCTATTCAACACCTCCTCATTAGTTATGTGATCTACCCATCTAATCTTCAGCATTCTCCTGTAGCACCATATTTCGAAATCTTCTATTCTCTTCTTGTCTAAACCATTTATCGTCCATGTTTCACTTCCATACATGCCTACACTCCATACAAATACTTTCAGAAACGAATTCCTGACACTTAAATCAGCAGTCGATGTCAACAAATTTCTCTTCTTCAGAAACTCTTTCCTTGCCATTGCCAGTCTACATTTTATATCCTCTCTACTTCGACCATCATCAGTTATTTTGCTCCCCAAATATCAAAACTCCTTTATTACTTTAAGTATCTCATTTCGAAATCTAATTCCCTCAGCATCACCCAACTTAATTCGTCTACATTCCATTATCCTCGTTTTGCTTTTGTTGATGTTCATCTTATACCCCCCTTTCAAGACACTGTCCATTCCGTTCAACTGCTCTTCCAAGTCCTTTGCTGTCTCTGACAGAATTACAATGTCATCGGCGAATCTCAAAGTTTTTATTTTTTCTTTTCTTTCCTTTACTGCTTGCTCAATATACAGATTGAATAGCATCGGGGAGAGGCTACAACCCTGTCTCACTTCCTTCCCAACCACGGCTTCCCTTTCATGTCCCTCGACTCTTATAACTGCCATTTGCTTTCTGTACAAATTGTATATAGCCTTTCGCTCCCTGTATTTGACCCCTGCCACCTTCACAATTTGAACGAGAGTATTCCAGTCAACATTGTCAAAAGCTTTCTCTAAGTCTACAAATGCTAGAAACGTAGGTTTACCTATCCTTAATCTTTCTTCTAAGATAATTCGTAGGGTCAGTATTGCCTCACGTGTTCCAACGTACCTACGGAATCCAAACTGATCTTCCCCAAAATGCATATTGTTGCTAATTGACTAGAGGTTCAGTAAAATTTCAGTAACAGAAATTTCCTTTGAGCGCACCGTTGAACGTATGGCAAATAACGGCAAATTTTACTTTATATTTGACTATATTAATTAATTTCCTGTGCTTTTCAAAAGTATTTGTATTGGTAACTTGACAGTCGCATTTCAACATTGGCGTTGCGCTTTACTGTCTCTTTGTAGCAATTAACGTTTAAGTGAAGTCATGTTTAGAATGTAGTTTAAGGATTTGGAATAGTTAGACTATCAAAACTCGTAATAGTGAAGAAAATTGTGAGATCAGTTTACATCATCGGTAATCCTTTTAGTTTTGATTTTGCTTATCATTACTTCAAACAATTTTAAATTATATTAAGGCTGCTACGTTTGTATCTCCGCATGGTGTCCCAGAAGGAATGGTAAATTTTGAGGGATACGACAGGAATGCCATTCCAAGCAAGGGAGTCTACTATACATGGGCTCTAGAATGCAACTGTTAGGAGCTATGAGCACTTGTTCATCTTAAATGATGTGAAACAAATCTTTTCTAACGAAGCAGTGTGCACAGCTCTCAAGATGTGCTGCTTATAGCCCATATTTCGTAGATTTATTTGCTTAGAATGAACTTTCCTGTGATACCTCCTCATATTGGCTATTTCTTGAAGGGCATCCTGTGTAGGTGGTTGTCAACGATCACTGGAGTGGCATCTGTTTATAGCTGAGACAGAGCATCTCTTTCACGAAACTAAAATCAAGCAATCATCTCCAAGATTGTCCGAAGTGATAACTGTGTTCCTTAAAACTATTTTCGACAACAGGTTTCGGATGGCTTGAGTGTTTGTTGACCCAACAGCAGGTCGCGATGACATTGGGGGGATTCTGACTGGGTAGGAGGTACATTGAAGTACGTGTTCAGCCTTCGTGAAGCCACAGGTGTGGCGAGAGAATAAGAAAAAAAATTGTTCACCACAATAAATACAACAGTCTACTGCATCGTGCCGCTGCTGTCAGCGTTCAGCAGCGTGGGATGGCCGGGGGCTGCAATGTGTGCTGTGCTCAAAAAATGGTTCAAATGGCTCTGAGCATTATGGGACTTAACTTCTGAGGTCATCAGTCCCCTAGAACTTAGAACTACTTAAACCTAACTAACCTAAGGACATCACACACATCCATGCCCGAGGCAGGATTTCAACCTGCGACCGTAGCGATCGCGCGGTTCCAGACTGTAGCGCCTAGAACCGCTCGGCCACCCCGGCCGGCTGCTCTGCTCAGTACGCTGCAGCAGGTGGTGGTCAGTGGCACACTGCCATGAGGTAACACAGTCGCGCGATGTCAGCCCCGTGCTGGGTGTAGGGCTTCGGCAGGCTCCGATCCAAATGAGTCACGCCATTTGGCAGAAAAGCGCGACCAGCTAGCAGCCTGTGGTGATCCTGGCGCAGGGTACACCCACCTATGGCTGTGAACCGAGGATCCCAACGTAGGATGCAGCATCAGTGGCGCACGGATGCAGTCCTACGGCAGCAGACTGTGTAAATGCTGGGCAGGCCAAGATTCGGCAGTGAGGTATGGGTGGCACCTGAGCATAGGATATGAACCATGGACCCCTTGTTAGGCTGTTTTAAGTCGACTGCAATCAGCCAGCAGTTGGTCCCCAGCTGGAAGGAACCTCATCAGATCCCAGCATCATCAGGACATCTGGACTAGGCAGAGTCTATAGACCTATACGTCTACTGGTAGTTAGGGTTGGATGGCACATACCAAGTCGACGATGCGGAGTATTTGTCAGTGCTCGCTGTGGACGATTACACGTACTACATGGCAGGAGCTGGTGGTTCTTATAACAACCCGATGACAGGACATTACAGAAGTGGTGCAGTGTCAGACTCAGATAAGGCGTAATCCAAGTGGCCACTGTGACGGCCTTGACTTTGTACTATGATGCTTCGAAAATGTTCCGACCTGGGCAACAGGCAGCGGAACTAGTTGTGCGTCCTGACTCACTTTAGTGCCAGGGCAGAGATTTGCTTCATATCAGCTCTGACCCTTTCAGCAGCTGGGCGTGAAATACCTTGACAGCTTTCTGCTCACGTGGCTTCAGGACATGAACACCATTTCGTAATGCAGTGGCACAACAATTATTATGCTCTTTAGTAGTTCTACTAGTTTTTAGATTTGTAGTTAGTAGGATGTAAATATCCATTTAACATAACAGAAAATATTGCTTTGTGATGTGTAAAAGCCATCCTGAATCTATGTTGAAAATTAGTGTGAAGTGTTTCATGGTTTTCGTTGCCATGAGAATAAATATGTTTTTGTACTGATTTGTGACACTTTCTCCACATTTACCGTCCTGATAAATCACATAAGCAAAAAAATTGACTTTCGAAATCTTAGGTACAAATGAAAACGGATTTAGATACGTGGGACACATGTGTCTTACCACAATGATTTTTAAAACCAGACCACTTAAAATTTTGTAGTTGGTGAGTGAAACATCGTGATGGTAACTGAACTCTTATTTTTTTATAAAATGTGTAACAGGAATAAGTGCAGATATCTTTATATGTGGTTCTAAACGTGTGCACATCAGCGTTTTGGTTGTTTTTTTCTCTGTGTGAAGCGGTATACCCTCTAACACGTCGCAAACTTTACTACTTGATAGACGTGCAAGGTCATAGCTGGGCCCTTAAGTGGACTACACCAGTCGGTACAGACTGATCGTTTTGCATCGACGTGTCCACACATCAACACCTGACCTACTATCCCGTGAGATTTTTTTTTTTTTAAATAAAAACACTAATTCAGCTACTGAAGCATCTTTCTCTTCTGTGGGTTGCAGGGGTTACGACCTCTGGGGAGGTGGGTGGGTTTCCTCATGGCTGTGTGACTTAGCCTGCTGCGCGACGCGCAAGTCACGTGACCAGGGCTGTACACTGAGCGCTACGCCAGGGCTGACCAGTGCGCCAAGCGAGGCACACGGAACACGGGCCCTAGTTTTACTAGACCCGTGTTGCTCGAAAATCAAACTTATCACCGGAAGTGACGTCACGATAAGCGGCGCGTGACGTCTTATCAGCGCTTCCGCTGTCGAGGCAGCTGCAGGCTCATTCGACTCGAGGCAGCCGCACCGAGCACACAGCCATGCCGTACCGCAGGAGAGGATATAGAAGAAGGAGCAGACTACATGCTTGGAGGTACTAACCAAGCCAAAAACATAAGACTTGTAACACCTATAATTGTTACTCTGCAAAGAATGTAAATACTGATGTAATATTGTTCAGTACACCATTCTCAGTCCACAACAGAAATATCTACACCTGTACACGTTACACCCTGCATAAGTGTAGAAGTTGCTCTGCATGCGTTGCAGCACTAGAACTCATGGGACAAAGACATGCTAGTCCCATAAGGTATGCTGGAGAACACCTGTGAAGTCTGGAAGGTACGAGGTGACGTACTTATCGAAGTAAAGCTGTGAGGACGCGCCGTAAGCCGTGCTTGGGTGGATCAGTCGGTTAGCATTTGTCTGTTTCAGTGAAAGGTCTTAGTTTCATGTCCAGGTCAGACACACAACTGTGATCTGCAGTGTGTATCACACGACATTTTTTCAAATTTTGCTGGAAATATCTTGACTGGAGTTTGGGATTCTACGATTTGAAAACATTAGATTATTGAAATTATTTATTTATGTATTCGCATAACCATTTTGAAGGGTTCGATAAATTAACTTTTGTTGTGCTTCTTTGTGCTTAATCTTCGTTTTTCCCACACTTGTTTCATCCTTGACAACCACGTTTCTGTTCTTTCTGGGTCCACTTCCATTTGCAGACGTCTTCCTTCCCTGATATACTGTCTTTGGTGTTGCTGCTCCAAGACTTATTCTGTTATCTATTACGTCTATCCTAATTCCAGTATTTTTTCTTCATTGTCAGTGAATCAAGTAGATTTGGATTTGTAGATGTTTAGTTACTTGAAGCTTTGCTTTGGTAGTTCCGTTATTAGCTATTCGGTATATGTGTCCATAAAAAGTGTATTCATCGATTTCTCAGTGCATCAGTTAGCTTTTCCATTTTCAAATGGAACTCTGTTTGATCTTAATTTTTATTCAGCATTACTTTTTGGTCACAGTATTTTACATGGGATCCTTCTTCCAACTTTTTCCAGCATTCAAAGATCCTCAAGTCTTATTAGCTTAAGTGTTTCTGATACATACAGTGCTTCAGGCCTTACCGCTGTTTGATAGTGTCTTAGTTTATGCTCCAGAATTTCTATTTTTTATTTTTGATGATGTGGCATTCCTTTGTATCTTATGATCTATATTTTCTATTGCTATATTTTCTGCTGTATTGCTCGTTATCCACACTTCTAGGTATTCAAAACCATTCTAGATACTGCGTTGTTATGTTTTAAGATTTTGGGGAGTATAATTGATATAAAATTGTTTTGAACAGTGTTTTTGTATATTAGAATTTTAGTCCTATTTTGATGCTTGTTTCTGGATGATTTTATTTGCGGTTCTTTGTAGCTGAGCACCCATAAGATTGATGGATTTCTTCCATTCTCGGACTGCCTTCCCTTATGCGCAGTTGAATAGTAAGGGTGACATCTCTCTTACTCCTGACTATATTTCAAATGGTTCAAATGGCTCTGAGCACTATGGGACTTAACATCGCAGGTCATCAGTCCCCTAGAACGTAGAACTACTTAAACCTAACTAACCTAAGGACATCACAAACATCCATACCCGAGGCAGGATTCGAACCTGCGACCGTAGCGGTCGCGCGGTTCCACACTGAAGCGCCTAGAACCGTTCGGCTACCAACGGCCGGCTGACTTTATTTCAAAATGTCTTGACAGTCTCACGACCCCCCCCCCCCCCTCTCCGTACCCCTCACCGCCAAATTATTTTTATCATTATTATTATTTCGAAACGGTACGGGTCTAGAGAATCACTTATCGAAGGCTAATCATTCATATTTTATAATCCCCGGTTACCCTAACATTAATGAAGAACTTTACGTGGCGTACAGTAGATGAGACAGAGATCGAAGTTCCTCACATTACTCTTACTTCTTTTTCCAACCCATGAGTTTGGCGGTACTAAAATTTGATAACATTAATCTGATCGCATTATTCTGTACTCCGTGAGAATCTACTAAGTCAGCCATTTCAGCATAGATACTTCCTATTTTCAAAGTTGTGAAGAGTAATCCGAACTTCAGCATTAGCGAAACGCACAATGTTTTATGACATAGGTGTAAAATAGCTGAAACCTTGTAGTAACACTGTCCATTACCGCTAAGAGATTAAACTCATGAAAAAACAGGAATCTGAAGTATAGAAAGTAGGTGAAGTGTTAATTGAGAATGACACTGACAGATTATGAAGAATTATTTTTCTGGACGTGGCGTGATGGACAGCAGAAATGGCGACGAAACAACTGTGGCAGAATCACATGACTAAGAGTAAACTTTTACACTCAATAACTATTGTAACCGGGGAACTACACTGAAGCGCTAAATGAACTGGTATAGACATGCCAATTCAAATATTGGGATATGTAAACAGACAGAATTCGGCGCTGCGGTCGGCAACCCCTATATAAGACAACAAGTGTCCTGAGCAGTTGTTAGATCGGTTACTACTGCTTCAAGATTTAAGATCGTTTGAACGTGGTGGTACAGTCGGTGCATGAGGGATGGGACACAGCATCTCCGAGGGAGCGATGAAAGGTGAATTCTCTCGTGCGACCGTTTCACGAGCGTACCGTGAATATCAGGAATCCGGTAAAACATCAAATCCCCGACATCGGTGCGGCCGGAAAAATTTCCTACAAGAACAGGACCAACGGCGACTGAAGAAAATCGTTCAACGTGAGAAAAGTGCAATCCCTTCGCAAATTGCTGCAGATTGCAATGCTGGGCCATCAGCAAGTCTCAGCGTGCGAACCATTCAACGAAACATCATCGATATGGGCTTCGGAGCCAAGGGCCCACTCTTTTACTCTTGATGACTGCACGACACAAAGCTTTACGCCTCGCCTCGGCCTGTTCACGCTGACATTGGACTGCTCATGACTGGAAACATGTTGCCTGGTCGGACGAGTCTCGTTTCAGATTGTATTGAGCGGATGGACATGTAGGGGTATGGAGATAACTTCTTCAATCTATGGACCCTGCATGTCAGCAGGGGACTGTTTAAGCTGGTGGCGGCTCTGTAATTTTGTAGGGCGTATTCAGTTGGAGTGATATGGGACCCCTGATACGTCTACATACGACTCTGACAGGTGACATGTACGTAAGCATCCTGTCTGATCACCTGCATCCATTCATGTCCATTGTGAATTCCGTCGGACTTGGGCAATCCCAGCAGGACAATACGACCAGCAGGACAATACAACCCCCAACATGTTCAGAATTGCTACAGAGTATCAAGGTGTACCAGTTTCTTTGGCCCATCAGTCTATATTATAGTGTTTAGCGTTCTGCTTGATTGGGAAGCATCTTTGTCACCAGACAAACAATCACAAGATTCCTAATGGACTCATTAGATGAAATTCGCCCACAGAGACAACTACAGGCTGCTGCTGCGTGAGAGGCCATCAGAGGCTGGCCGATGCTTTAAGAAGGGTGTTTAATAATTCCTACACAGAACCATGTTTGAAATATATCTTAATTTTAAACATAATCTATCTAGTATATACTCTTTTTTAACATTTTTTACCCAATACATATAAACGTACTGTAGGTTCAGTTTATAGTGCTAGCAATACGTAACATTTTTTGCCATTACTTAATCATTGCTACTATTTTCACATCCTAATGATTACCATTTTGTAATCGATAACAACACGTAACAAAGGAATGTTGAAAGCAAGTTGTACTGCACAAATATCGCCAAAAATATCAATTAGCGTTAAGTCACTCAGTCACTCTGTCTGCACGAGCGCTTTTGTTCGACGTGTCGTGTTTTCCCATGGTCGAAAGTTGGTCGCAGACATACTGATTACCCGATCATTGACGCATTTGATAGTCGGCTACTGCAGTCTGTGTGCATCGAAAATGATGTAGCGTGGGTAAACGCTGCTTTTGTAAAGTGGGTGTACTGTTTCAGTTCACCTGGTTTAATGATTTGATTGACACTCTACACTTGCTTTTCTAGGGGGAATATGCGAAGGACGCACAACAACCCAGAAACTTCTACGTTGGGAAATATGTCACTGTAAGTAATGCAAGTGTCGACACACTTTGGTTCAAACAGATATTCAGCGTACGTCCTCGTTAGCAGCTAGTGCTTCCGTACTCTTAGTTGACCTTTAGACATTAACGGGTGTCATAAATAGATTGACCACCTTAGGATTGGCGATGGCATTATATAATCGGCTGATTGAAATTTTGTTAAAATATTAGTTTTATTTATTAATTTGTGCCTATAATTACATGTCTATGCGCTCAGTCTGAATTAGAACAGTGTATTTAATTCTCATATTGCTGATGAGTTGTACAGTTTTCCACAACGACATCAATTTTTTTCTGAGTTGATGAGTTTCCACAAATTAGGCACACAGAGTAACGGTTCATTGTATCGTACACTTGACAAAATGAGAGGGTTACAGTACCTCTTATTTTACAGGAATGTCTACAAATAACTTTCTGATCTAACATTAACAGCACAATAACATCGTACAGCATATAATTTCTAGACTTGTGGCCTTGATCTCAGTCCTCAGCAACGTTTGGCTCTGCCCTCGTACCCTGAAGATTACGTTTGTAAAATCATCACAACTTACTTCTATTCACGATTGGAAATTACCTTTAAATTTGTTGTACGCCGCTAAGGAAATCAAGAACTAACGTGTAAACATTTAACGTGACTTGAAATTGAAAGTTTCCTAAGGGCAGACTAGATAAAGCGCAGTTCGCTATTAAACTGTGTTACGATCGAGTGTGTAATTGCTCTTACCACGATGGGTAACATGCTGAGTGTCTCTTTGTCAATAATTGATGATCTGAGACTGATGCGCAGTTATACCACCAGGACATGCCCCCCACCCCTACACACGGTCCTACAGTCTCACTTGTGTCAGTGCGTTAGTTGTAGTGTGAACGGGGCCGCTCCTGACGATTCGCCAAAAACGTGTCTAGTTCTCGTGTCTGAAGCCTCAGTAGGTTGCTTTTAACGAGAAGCAGTCGACAGATGTGAAGGTAATTCATGGAAAGTCCGAAGGGAATGTTATAGTATCATTAGTATTCACAATACACAGGGTGAAGAAAAATTTGCGCACTCAGAATTCACTGGGCCGTTCCTCACGTACTAGCAATACAAAACTGTGTCTCACAAAATTTCGTTCTGCACATATTTCTGGCAGTAAATGGACGTTAAAGATTGGCAATCTGGCAACACGGTAATCACGTATAGATAGCGTTTCAGACTATATGCAAGAGATCGAGGGTGTGGTCCTTGGTTGGGAAACCTGCTCCATCGCAAGTCCCTTAATAACTGGAGAGGTACTCTGAGAGAATTTGCTGAGCATTTATGGGAACTGAATGAAACTTTAGAGAATCTCTTAAATGATGAAATAATAATTTCTGCAATTACGGAAAGATTAAGTCAGAGGTTACAAGAAACCTTGTCCGGAAGTCTGACTAAAGATAGAGAAGATCTAATGGAGATACCGGAGCAATTGGAGTCTACACGTAGGCAAGAGAACAGTCAAGCAGATGAGCAGGGCAAAAGAGAAGACAATTACCAACTGAATCAGTTTAATAATCAATCCTTCAACCGAGGTAGAGGAGACTGTCATGGGAGTAGGCGCCGTGGAAATGGGCGTCGATTCCAACGCGATTGTAGAAAAGATGAAAATACATGGGAATATGAGACAGAAGGAGGCCGGCGAAGAAGTGGGGACACTCCAGGAAAAAAGGATGTGGGACAGAGGACGACCCATATGAATCTGATTAAGTGGTGGCGATCTGAGAGAAGACCTCACGAGGGAAAAGGAACAGAGTTCCAAAGAACCGAGACTACCTGTAGTCAGGATAAAGATGTGTGGATTAAATGTTGATGCCTTAGTTGACATTGGGAGTGAAGTATCTCCCGTATCTTGAAAGCTATGTGAACAGCTACTAAATACTGTGGCAAGCTTTCTAGCTTTCCTGCAAATGGAGTCAGAGTTGTAAATCCTATAGGTGCCAAAAGTAAGCCCATTAAGGAACAAGCATTGATTGGATTTGAAGCAGAGGGAGAAGTATATGATGCGACATTTTTGGTGGTACCAAGTCTTAACTTGGCAGTTATTTTGGGAATTGACTGGCTGAACGAAGTAGAAGCAACCATGAATTTCGATAAAGGCACAGTGAGTTTAAAAGGACATGAGGGAGAAAGGAGAGAACTGATTTTCATAGAAAATAGTAAGAAAAGGAAGAAGATTTCCGACAGGTGAATTTGTGTCATGAGGGGGAACAGAATAACAACTGGGTGATGAGGAAGTATTGATATTCCACGAGGGATTAGCACAAGCGGATCAACCTGGTGAAGATGCTATAGGCCATAAACTAGAAGATATGATTCATTTGGATGAAGTGATTCGGAAGAGGTTAGCAGAGAGCTTTCATAAGCACAGCAAAGTCAACAGCCAGGAGTCATGAAAGGGGTAGAAAGTATATTGAAAATTAAGGAACACAAGCCTTTCAATGTTAAACAATACTCAATCCCTAAGGTTAAAAGACAAACATTAGGGGAGGAAATACAAAGAATGGTTCACCTTGGGGTTATTGAGCGAACCAAGAGCCAATATAATTATCCATTATTTGTGGTAGACAAGAAAGATGGGAAGATGAGAATAGTTTTGGATGCACATACGGTAAATAAAATCATTGAACCCATAGCGAGACAAGTCAGAAACGCTGGAAGAATTGATTCAAAGGTTTCGGGGTGCAAAGATACTTAGTAGCATTGACCTGATCACCGGGTACTGGCAAATACCTCAGGGCCCTAAGTCACGTCAATATATTGCCGTCACGTATGCTGGCAGAAGTTATCATTTAAGTGTACTGCCATTCGAACTTAACGTGTCGGTCTCGGAATTCATTAGAGCATTGGACAGGATTATGATTGAAGAATTAATCAAGAAGGTTACTGTTTACGTCGAAGATATATTAACTGCAATTGAGGCTTTGAAAGAACATTTAGAGACACTTGAGGGAGTCTTGCAGGCGTTTGACGAAGCTGGGGTGACAGCAAACTTAGATAAGTCAGAATTTGGTAAATCGCAGACAAAATTCTTGGGCTTCATAAGTATGGAAGAGGGTATTTACCCTGACCCAACTAAGTTCGAGAAAATTAGGCAATTTCCAGTTCCTCATAACAACAGGCAGCTGAGAGCATTCTTTGGCGTCTGTGAGTCCTAACGAAAATTCCTCAAGGAGCCTGTACTCACTGCCCCAAATTGAGAACACTTACTAAAGCCAAAATTACCTGGGACTGGAATGACGAACGTCAAGACGAATTTGAAGGGATTAAAAAAGCGTTGTGTAATGTAGATATATTATGCCATCCTCATTTCTCCACAGACTTTTATTTGGGAGTGGATAATTCAGATTATGGACTAGACGTACATTTATAACAGATCGAGAAAGAAAGAGATACCGAGGTGCTAAAGACCATAGCCTTTGGCTTGAATGCATGGGAAAGGAGATATAGCGTTACAGAGAAAGAGGAACTGGCTATCAAATGGTTCAAATGGCTCTGAGCACTGCGGGACGTAACATCGGAGGTGATCAGTGTCCTAGAAGTTAGAACTACTTAAACCTAACCAACCTAAGGACATCACACACATCCACGCCCGAGGCAGGATTCGAACCTGCGACCAATGCGGTTGCGCGGTTCCGGTCTGAAGTGCCTAGAACCGCTCGGCCACACTGGCCGGCCCGCACTGGCTATCATGTGGGGTTTTAAGCGATTTCATTACAATCTAGCAGGACGACATGTAAAGGTGGTCACGGACTACAAAGACCTAACATTCTTAACTAAACTGAGACACAGTGGCTTGATAAGGCGGGCATTGGCATTGCAAGATCATGATTTCAAAGTGATATACAAGCCTGGTAAATCACATACCATACCTGATGCGTTATCAATTCTGCCACTTGATTCATTTGGAACAGCTGTGAGCAAACCAGAAGGAAGGGAAGTTCGGATAAATTTACTGAAAGGAGAACAGCATGAAGATTTTGTGAAGAGGTTCTTGAAGAAGATATGGAGAGAGCAGAACCAGGACGAAAAACAGAAATAAATCAAGAGGAAGTATAGATGTGTTGATGAAGAAAGTTTAGGACATACTATTATATCCACCACGGAATGATGCACAAGAAAAGAAGAGAGGATGAAGAGAGATGAAGATTATGTATATTAGAGAACATGACATACAAGTTAATCTGGTACACAGAATATAGCAATGCCCATTATGGACCTAATAAATGCCTTGAGAAACTGAAATTTGGCTGCATCTTCAACAACATGGGATATGATATCGGTCAGAAAACTAAAATTAACACTGTTCAACATAGGTCCCTTGCATGCAGCAAAAGAAAATTGCACCCAGATTCTAGTTACAGAAGCATTAGTATCTAAATTTGTGAAGCGATCAGCAAGGCCATCATTAATATGTTTGTAAAAGAGTAGTTTAGCAATGTATGTAAGCCGAAATGGAACCTAAATGATAATGGATCCCAATTCCGATCCAAGGAGAGGAGAGAAATGTTGAATAGGCATAAAATAGAACACATCGCCATCTGCAGATACAGCCTCGAACCCGGCTTAACACATGATGAAGGAGTTAAATCGTTTGTGTCGGACCTGTTGTCATAGGAAACACTGTACTTAGAAGGAATACCTAGAAGAATTCGAATGTATTCAGAACCACCTACCACATGATTCAACAGGATTTGCACCATGCGAAATCTTACTTAATTAGGAACCCGACAATGTTTTTCGTGAGTTGGTGGAATATCGACAAGGAGGTAACCTAACTTGGGAGAGGAAACTTGAACTAGTAGAAATGAACATGAAGAAGACGGAGAAAAGGAGACAGGAAAGACATGATAAATTGGTGAAACCTATAACCTACGTAGTAGGAGACCTAATGTTGCTCAAGGTGCACACTAAGTCGAAGAAGACAGTTTCCGAAATACATAAATTTAAACGTGTATACAAGGGACCATATAGAATTATCAATATCGGACACCCGAATACTGTGGAATACTGGAATACGCTCAAACCAATCGAGTGTATGGCAAGGAACATGTCAAAATATAAAGACATACTATCCGCTTGAAGATCGGGGCAACCCAGAGGAGAGAAGTAATCAGGAAGATGAAGTAGGGTCAAGCCAGGCATAAACATAAATGTGTATAGGTGTTTTTATTTTTGGTTATTATGTGTATTTGGAGAGTAAAGTTCATGAGAACTGGGAAGTGTCAGTCTTCTATTAGTTACTATATTTGTAGCTATTCAGGATGTTTAAGGGATAAACTGCATATGAAAAATGACATATATTTATCCTCTTTAGTGTGAGAAGTATTAGTATTTGGAGTATTGTAGTGTGTATTAATATGACCTCGATATAGACCATTTTTTGAATTGTGCTAATAACAGACGCTCAAAAGCAGGAAACAATTGTAACCAATGAGAAACACATTTATTTAGAGATTGATCTTGTAGTGTTCACATTGACGGTAGGTTCACATGTACATTATTGAGTAGAGAGTAAGTTATTGTCATTTATCTGCATTTGTATTAAGTATTACTTATTCTTTTCCACCTCTTGTTTCAAAGAATTCCTTTTGGGAGGGACGTAAGGGGTCAACCGCCCAATACGCATTGAGAACAATATATCATTTCCTCACGCAGGTCGCAGAAGGTGCTATCGATAGTCGAGCTCTCAGTGAGCGAGAGTAGTCAGTGTTGAGCCTCCGAGCAAATAATTTGGTTAGCAGCTAAGCTAGAAGGGCGGGTTTCGGCAGGATTGTTTAGTGGCTGTATGTGTGTGTCACCCAACGCCGTGGGCCTGACCTCCAGCAATTACATAAATGTCAGTAATTGAGTGATTTTTTGGTGTGTAAGTGTTCATTTGTGCACCTTGCTATACACCCAAGGTCTGGATTGCAGTGAGGATTGTACATTCAGTGCCACATGAAGAATATTGGCGTGTGATGACATTAATAGGCGGCCTGTGATGAGTTAACCGTTACTACTTTGTCGGACGAAGGGAGTAACTGCCTTATTCGTGCTGTTTAGGCAATAGATGTGGAACATTAACAACAAAGTATGTGCCGATTATTGCTACATGACATCCTAATTAGCTTTGTTGGATTTGATATGAAACAACTCCCGTGCAAATATTAACCGATTAGCTTTCATCAGTCGCACACGGTCAAACTATTCTAAACTGTTACGCTATAATCCACTAGTCAATAACAGTGGGTTAGTAAGGGAGTGTTTCATGGTTCTATTCTCTACAGGAAGCTGTAGAGCAAGAAGGCAGTAGCGAAATGCAGGAAGACCAGCAGAGGGTCGAGACAGATGTAATGTCCGGAATTACCCTGAACATAAGGAAACGTGACGTATTAGACATAAAAACTCGAAGGCATCCATTCCTGTTCGATTATGCTGTTGGTAAGAAACAATAGCAACAGCAAGATGACTAGGAGTAACCACACATAGCAGCCTAAAGTGTGTATCCACGTTAAGTTAATTGTAGGAAAAGCATATGCCAGGATGAGATTTCTTGCGAGAATCTTACGGAACTGAGATTCGTGAACGAAACAAGTGGCTTACAAAACACTTATTCGAGTAAAATGTCCGGAATTACCCTGAACGTAAGGAAACGTAACGTATTAGACATAAAAACTCGAAGGCATCCATTCCTGTTCGATTATGCTGTTGGTAAGAAACAATAGCAACAGCAAGATGACTAGGAGTAACCACACATAGCAGCCTAAAGTGTGTATCCATGTTAAGTTAATTGTAGGAAAAGCATATGCCAGGATGAGATTTCTTGCGAGAATCTTACGGAACTGAGATTCGTGAACGAAACAAGTGGCTTACAAAACACTTATTCGAGTAATTCTATAATACTGTTAAAGAGTCTGTGACCTTTACGAAAGAGGTTTAGCGAGAGACACAGAGAGCATCTAACAAAGAGCGACACATTTCCCCACGGGATTTTTTAGGTAGCGGGAGAGCATTATGGATATACTGAACAAACTCAGTTGGCAGTCGCTACAACAAAGGCTCTTTGTATCATGGAGAGTGTCAGTTTTGAAGTTCCGAGACCGTGAGTTCGAAGAGGAGTAGTACAACACACCAAAAGTTGGCTTTCTGAGTGTTGATGTAGAACCTCCTGGCCCCTGTTATTTGTGTGCCTAGGAAAGCATAAACACATTTTCTCCTTTGCAATCACTAATATCAACAGTTTCTTTCCATCAGCATAACAGTCAGTCTCTCTGATTTATTTTTTCTCTGTTTGGTTCGTTGGTTGAATAGGGAGAGAGGATCAAACAGCGAGGTCATCGGTCCCATTGGGTTATTTAAGGATGGGGAGGATGTCGGTCATACACTTTCGAAGGAACCATCCCGGCATCTGACGGAAGAGATTTATGAAAATTACTGAAAACCTAAATGAGAATGGCTGGACGCGGGTTTGAACCGTCGTCCTCCCGAATGCGAGTCCAGTGTGCTAAACAGTGCCCCACATCGCTCGGTTTTTCTCTATTTGATAGGAGTATTGTGCATATATATTTTCGATGTCCCACCCGCTTTTCCCACCATCGCAGCGCAGTGGCTAATGTTAGCTACACGTTTCCGACATTTTCTTAATCGTTGTACCGCTCTTTGTGGCTACAATATATGTTTTCGCATTCATGATGCAACGAAGTTACCGGTTGCACATCAGGTGTGATCTCGTTTCTTCTACAATTTTACTAAGTTCAGCCACTATAAAGGATTTAGTCATTTCTTTGATGCGTGGAAGTCTTAGAATGGGAAACGTGTTCGAACGTAGCACCGTTGATGGGCGGGAGAGGAGAGGGGGAATTGGTGTTGCAGGACAACTTTACTTTATTCGTGAGCACATACAAGGCCAATATCCGCGTTATGTAGAGCCAGAGGTTCAAATATTTTTTATTGACCTGATTTATCCAGTCACATATTTCTTTGGTGTCTTCGAGCAAATTGTTTATCTTCAGGATTACCGCTTTTGCGCTTTTTCCTAATCTGTGTGCATTAATAGCCACCAAGAGTATAGCGACATCAGGGAGATGACCTGTCAAAGGTTGGATGTTCAACTGATCACGTTTTCTGCCAGCCATTTCATTGATTATTGAGGCGTATTGCAACGTAACCTTCAATGCTAGCGGCGGTGTAGTTAATGCGAAAACTCGGCCTGGTAAGAAGATTACCGTCGCTTATCATGTCCTACAGCTTCTACAAGCTACTCTCTGTAGTAAAGGTTTAACAAATTCATGTGGTCCACGAAATTACAGGCCCCTACGAGTTATTGCCAGGTATTAATAATTTCTAGCGGAAGGTTTTGATCAACCGGTAAAAATTTGAACGCAACGGATAACGCAATATCTTTTAGAACCACTACAGAAGGAACCTATGCAGGGTGATAGACAGCACAGGGCCTTTATTTACATCCATGACCCAGCATTCGACTGTGGCACTGACTTTCACTTATTATTTACGATGAGGGGAGGAAATTTTCAGTGGAGGCTATAGATTAATTGATATTTAATCAATACCGATGGAACTTCAACAACTAGCCGTGTATCTTTAGGACTATACTCGTATATCATTACAACTGATCTCTCTAGTTAACATGATTCACTTTTGCCACGAAATTATGGAAAGGGAAACGGGAGTGCAGGCCTGGCTTCTGTGTAATTTTAGGCGTAACTGTCATACACAAACCCATGCGTATTACATTTAATTGCTATTGGTTATACACAACAAGTTCAGCAAAGACGCTACAAGCGAACTCCGTCAGGGCGAATAGTATCTGGGTAAATATTTCAATTTTCATGAAAACGTAAGCTGAAGAGGGTGTAGCAAGTGGTACACTTGACTATTACTGCAAATTTTGGTTTAATGTTGCGTTCAGAAACAACACTACGTTCCGGAGCTGGGGGGAAGAACATTTTCTATCATATGGTGGGAAAATCTGGAAGTCTTTATTGCATCAGTGGGCATTAAAATCTGAGACTTCCTAGATGCAAGAGTTTAACATGTATATTGTACGTAACGCTCTTCATTGTGAGCAAATCAAATTGTTATGGGGGGCACCAGGAACATTAACTAATATCACATCATTATTATTCCACACACGTAACCAAGTAGCAGTAGCCGACAGAAATGCAAAAATATGGACACACAAGATCATTCCTTCCCTATCTTACACTCGCCCACTATCGTATGGTTATTCACTCGTCTACTTATTTTAGAACATGTTTTTTGCTCGCGTATCATGTCATTTCTGGAAACCCAGAATCTACTATGTAGGAATCAACATGGATTCCGGAAACAGCGATCGTGTGAGACCCAACTCGCCTTATTTGTTCATGAGACCCAGAAAATATTAGATACAGGCTCCCTGGTAGATGCTATTTTTCTTGACTTCCGGAAGGCGTTCGATACAGTTCCGCACTGTCGCCTGATAAACAAAGTAAGAGCCTACGGAATATCAGACCAGCTGTGTGGCTGGATTGAAGAGTTTTTAGCAAACAGAACACAGCATGTTGTTATCAATGGAGAGACGTCTACAGACGTTAAAGTAACCTCTGGCGTGCCACAGGGGAGTGTTATGGGACCATTGCTTTTCACAATATATATAAATGACTTAGTAGATAATGTAGGAAGTTCCATGCGGATTTTCGCGGATGATGCTGTAGTATACAGAAAAGTTGCAGCATTAGAAAATTGTAGCGAAATGCAGGAAGATCTGCAGCGGATAGGCACTTGGTGCAGGGAGTGGCAACTGACCCTTAACATAGACAAATGTAATGTATTGCGAATACATAGAAAGAAGGATCCTTTATTGTATGATTATATGATAGCGGAACAAACACTGGTAGCAGTTACTTCTGTAAAATATCTGGGAGTATGCGTGCGGAACGATTTGAAGTGGAATGATCATATAAAATTAATTGTTGGTAGGGCGGGTACCAGGTTGAGATTCATTGGAAGAGTGCTTAGAAAATGTAGTCCATCAACAAAGGAGGTGGCTTACAAAACACTCGTTCGACCTATACTTGAGTATTGCTCATCAGTGTGGGATCCGTACCAGATCGGTCTGACGGAGGAGATAGAGAAGATCCAAAGAAGAGCGGCGCGTTTCGTCACAGGGTTATTTGGTAACCGTGATAGCGTTACGGAGATGTTTAATAAACTCAAGTGGCAGACTCTGCAAGAGAGGCGCTCTGCATCGCGGTGTAGCTTGCTCGCCAGGTTTCGAGAGGGTGCGCTTCTGGATGAGGTATCGAATATATTGCTTCCCCCTACTTATACCTCCCGAGGAGATCACGAATGTAAAATTAGAGAGATTAGAGCGCGCAAGGAGGCTTTCAGACAGTCGTTCTTCCCGCGAACCGTACGCGACTGGAACAGGAAAGGGAGGTAATGACAGTGGCACGTAAAGTGCCCTCCGCCACACACCGTTGGGTGGCTTGCGGAGTATCAATGTAGATGTAGATGTAGATGTACTATACATTTTCAGACCGAAACTGGACTTCACCAATGTGGCAGTTGCTCCAACCGAACACGTGGCGGGAAAGCAAGTACACAAAGAAAACATATGAAAAATAAATAAAAATCCCCGAAAACATTACTGGAAAAGAAAGACCACATTAAAATACATTAAATGAGTGAACTTCCGTTAAGCACAGAGCAATATTACGACCGTGAGATTAATGCCCATGGTGCGTGGCCTGACCAAGTCACAAACGCAAATTTCTACTGAAATTTGACTAAATTATCTAAATAAACTCCCTTATGGGGGTTTAGTGGTAATATCACACCTGATTTCAACATCTGGACATGTTAACGAGCAGATTTGAGACATTATAATACCTATGTTAACATTACTAAAATCGAGAGCTGCGTCTCCACGTCTGTCCAGAGCCTCTATCCAGAAACAAGTAAACTTGCGGACACATCGCCTAACCATTCAAAAGGTGGTGGAAGGGTCGTTCGCCAACCTAACAGAGCCAATACTCGTGCCTTCGCGACCTCTCTAACCTGACTTGCACATTGTCTTTGCCAAACTTGTTCGTGTTTAGGGGGTTGGTACTATCCTACCACAGAACCACTCTACTCATGCAATGCTAGGACCTCTAACCAAAGCTTTCTGCTACTTCACATAATATCTGATTCATATAGTCCCAGGTCGCATAAAGGAAAGAATGCAAGGAAACGTGGCACACACGAAATAAAAAATCAATGAGTAAATAAATAAACACCGCTTGGTCCATTCTCTCCTGCTTGTTACCCACAGATTTACTTCTGCAGAGTAAAAACACTCTCACTATAATTCGCCTGTACCGTGATTTATTGAGAAAAATTCCGTTTCAGTATTATTGGGCACCTCTAGAATACTAATTTTGAATTCAAGATTAGATAATAATTTTGAATACATGATTATTTCATAATCTCTGGTAAGATGGAGAAAGTTAATGTAGGTTATACACATGGCCTTAGGCGTACAAATGCAGATAGTTTTATATGTGGTACCTTAAATTGTACATACGTCAGTATGCTGTTTTTTTTCCCCTCTGCATCGAATAGTCTTCACGCGAACATGTCACATAATTCACCACCTGAGCCGCGTGAGATTAGCCGAGCGGTCTAAGGCGCTGCAGTCGTGGACTGTGCGGCTGGTCCCGGCGGAGGTTCGAGTCCTCCCTTGGGCATGGGTGTGTGTATTTGTCCTTAGAATAATTTAAGTAGTGTGTAAGCTTAGAGACTGATGACCTTAGCAGTTAAGTCCCATAAGATTTCACACACATCATCATCACTACCAGATTTTTTTTGCATGGTCATAACTGTACAACTAAGTGACTACCCCTGCCTGACGAAATCTGGTAAATAGATTTAGTTCCAGTTGAGTTCCTACCAGGAGGATATCTAAAATAAATTTGGGTTTCTCTGTAGTTGGACCTGCTATGTCACTCATAAATATTTACCTTCACCTCGGAAATGTAGACACAGTTTCTGCAAACTTCATTGATTAGCAAAAGCAACGAACTGTGCAGACGTCATGCCAGAGAGCAGGCGCTTAAAGCTACTAAAGAGACAGAAATGAATTTTCCCGGAAGGTAAGAGACTGGTGGAGGAGCTTATCTCTGGGACAGAAAGGCTGACAGGCAATCTGGAAGGCAGAGCAGCACAAAGCAAAGAGGATTACCTGCCGAGCGTCTGGCGAGAGGCTTCGTGTGGGCAGGAGGCTGCGGCGAGCAGCCGGAGCTAAAGGTCGCCGTGTCGCGCTCCGCCGCCGCCGCCGCCACCTCTACCTGGAACTGGAGCTAGAAGCGTCTCTGCAGCCACAGCCGCACGTGGCTCCAAAGAGTGGCAAGTGCCATTGTGGTGTCAGGCGCTCGACTCTGTCTCCAGGCAGAGGAATTCCTACGAATTTGTAGGCGCTCCCTTCGTATTCATGAGATACTCAGAACAGCACGTTTGACCTTCTACTCTTAACAAAGCAATGTATTCTAGCATTCCTCTTACGCAGGAGGACATTAAAGTTGCAACACAATATGGACGGCACGAAACAACCGTCAAACTAGCATTTGTAGTTACTGTACATGTGCCAAATTTAAACAAAGAGGTGGAGTCGATCACCAAATCTCACAACGAGAGGTCTCCAGAGGTGGTATCGACTTTTTGAAACCATCCATATGGTGACTGAGCTATGATTCCAAGTATCGTATCCCACTGCCATTCACCTTTGATAGCACCTCGTTCACGAGTAACCGACGAAAACAAAAATGGAATTTCACATGACGCTCAGCATTGTTGAAAATGAATTTTATAGACCGTGTGTGGTATAATGAATAGAGCTGACGGTTGTGGTTTTGAATCTCGTCATCTTTTTTAAATTTTTTTTATTTTTAATTCTCCATCGTGATTACTATTTTTATTCAGTTAATTAATTTAAATCAATTTTGTTATTTGAATTTCTTTGTCACATCATTTTATTCATCATATGATTTTTCATTACTTCACATTTTTTCTTCGTATGATTCTTTTTTCATTCGAAATTTTTGTCAATGTGAATTTAATTACATTTATCTATTATAATACTTAAATATTTGATTACCGACGCATGGATCAAAAAACATAATATGAAATAATGTAAGTTTATTAACTTTGCAATGGTGTCAAAATATATTTTTCGTTGAAAAATGAGCATTTCTTTTGGATAGTTATCGTTGCACAGACATTTAAAACACAGCCTAAGTTCCTATTGCGGTATGGACATATAAACACAGCAGATGATTCAAACGAAAGAAGCGATTATAAGCAAAATGAAATTAAAAAAGTGGGGAATAGAAATATTGAATGCAATAACATGGACAAAAAATAGAATGATAAAACGAAACAAATTACACCGTAATCAATATCTAAAACTGGAACAGTTTCAAGTTGAAAAATAATGATAGGGAAGAAGGAGAGCAAATGAAGAGGCTGATACAATGATTAAAAGGGTTTGACAAAGAAGTACAAATATAAAAATGCGTTTAAACCAAATATTTAATACAAATAATGATCAAAGTAATTCCAATACAAAATTTAAGCTGGCCAGAGTGGGCGAGCGGTTCTAGGCGCTACAGTCTGGAACCGCGCGGCCGCTACGGACGCAGGTTAGAATTCTGCCTCGGGCATGGATGTGTGTGATGTCCTTAGGTTAGTTAGGTTTAAGTAGTTCTAAGTTCTAGGGGACAGATGATCTCAGAAGCTATGTCCCATAGTGCTCAGAGCAATTTTAAAAAAATTAAAATCTGAACCCATGAACTGCTGCACATCAAGGCACCGTGTACATTACACTACGGAACCACTGAATACGATACAGCATTTTAATGTTATTCAGCGTCTCGCAAAATTCCGAAATTTGGTTTTCTCATGAACTTACAGACGAGAGCACACCAGAGTGAATAGATGCAAGGTGTGAGAGCTGGGATCTTAACCTATATCAGCGTATAAATGGTTTCAAAAAGTCGACACCACCGCTAGGGACAGTTACATAGTTGAAAAATTTAACTCTGTAAATTGCAACTCAGTTTCATAGCTTGAACCTCAGAACAAAAGTGACACTGTAAATAAACCCATATCAACAGTAGTACAAAAATGCAGTATGAAAACTTTATAACCAAGTACATCTGAGTATCTAATAAGAAATGGACACAAGTTATTTATAATGTTTTATTCGAATTAGTCTATACTACCACACCTGAAATATTTACCACCCCTCCTGAAACATTCCGTGTACGTAACGATAGTCACATAGTTCTTGAGGACGAGATATAGAGTCCTTTCAAAGTATTCTTTTTAAAACGGTTAAGTAATGCAATATCAGTTTGATATTGCATTACGTGAATGATGTCCCATGTTTCTTTAGGACGTAGTGGAAGGATAGTGGAAATATAAGGGGGTTATGTTTAAGGACAACATAATAGAATTAATAAGAAGTTTAAAATACCATATCTCATTGCTTATGTGTATTGTATTGTTTCTAAATATCTATTTTCTGGAATTCGTTGGAGGATATTCAGTGAAATAAGAGGATTTGGCGATCAATATATTCCGTAATTCTAATTTAAACTAGATCATATGACGTTAAGGACATTTATTAAGTTGTGACAGTGCTTGAGTACGTTAGCACTCCTCACTTCTTTCATCACTACTTTGAAATGTTTGATGTTTTTGGAGAGAGTGTTTATTGATCCAGGTGTAATAGCCATGTATTGTAATAGGCTTTAGCAAAGAAAATTTTGGTAATCAGGGGTGACAGTAGTAAGTTTCAGTGTTGTGGTACAGAACACATAATACGAAATAGGACGTTCTAAAGATACAGGACAATAATGAGTCTATACCTTGTGCAACATTCTGAATATGAAGATTTTTAGAGAGCGTTCTGCACGACGTTTGTAACTCACGCAATAAAAAGAAAAGAGAGGGAGAGTTTAAAGTGTTTTACAATATTCTTTAAGAACTGAGAAAATTA
Source organism: Schistocerca americana (assembly GCF_021461395.2). Lineage (NCBI taxonomy): Eukaryota > Metazoa > Arthropoda > Insecta > Orthoptera > Acrididae > Schistocerca > Schistocerca americana. The sequence continues at coordinate 107,114,514 of NC_060122.1, read as the reverse complement.
CTGATGTAGCATTCTTCCGTACCTTAATTGTCCAGACGTCAGGGTGTGTCAAGGAGACAATCGCAGAAATTAAATATAGAAAACACTACTGAACGAAGCAGAAAGCCGGAGGAGAAGATTAGAGATTAACATCTCGTCGAGAACGAGGTTTTTAGAGATGGAGCACAAGCTCGGATTCGTGGAGGATGGTTAAAGAAAGCGGCCTTACACTTTCGAAGGAAACACCCTGACATTTGCGTTAAGTAATTTAGGGAATTCATGAAAAGCTCAAGTCTGGATGCCCAGACGCGGGTTTGAACCGTCATCCTCTCGAATGTGAGTCCAGTGTGCTAACCATTGCGCCACCCCACTCGATAACTGAACCGAATAATATCGATGCATTACAACTTCTAATGTGAATAGTCTGTTATAATTAATACGGTTATCTACTTTTCTGGTAGTCAGGCACCAAATCGTGGTTCTCGAAGAGATGAGTTTGGTTTTGGCGCACTATGTTTGCATTAATTGCAGTGTAACAAATAATTTGGGATTACGTTAAATAACATGAATCGGACTTCGCATACCAAACTTAGATTGCAAAAGTTCGAATTTTCTGTTGTGTGCAAATTTGTACGTAATTGTTTGTCGTTGGCACGCAGATCGACACACCACCAAAGTTATCTCCTTCCAATATCAGTTACAATGAAACAGAGGAACGTTTTATATCGTTTGTGACAAAAGGTAATAAGAGTGATCTACAAACGAAACGGGGGCAAAAGTTGAGATTACTATTATTATTGCCAACGTTTTTAGTATAATTACAAGGATGATTACACGCAAAGGTGCTGCAAGAGAAAGAACCGAAAGGAAAGTGACAAAAGACAAAAAGCGATTCTTGCCTCTCTTATTTACAAAGGAATGTAATTGCAACATCTTAGGTCAAAGTCTTATCGAAGTATATACTTATACATTCTAGAACTAACGCCGTATATCAGTCTTTACCACACTTCTGTATATTATCCTTTTAAATAAGGATTTTTCAAGAGGAAGCTAATTAGTGATTAGAAATAGCCCGAAAATAATTTTGTCTTTTTTAAATCACTTATTTCTAATCATTCTGAAGTATTGTACCGTCTAGGGTGAGGCTAATCTGGTTTATGTAATGATTTATTTGTGCTCTATAAACTGAATAACATCTGCTTTTTATCTTTCATACTCTAAAGAAATGATATACAATCTCCCCAGTTCTTCTTTAAGCATCTAAATTGTCTAGATATAATGACAAACATTTTGCGTCGTTCATTTGTTGGCAGAGTCGAATAATTCATTAATTTGCTTCTCAGTAAGAACACTTGTTCTTTTCTCAACAATATCTTTTTATCATCTGCAGGAAATTAAAGAGAGTTTCATCTTCTGGGAGTGCAACAGAATGGAACATTTGTTACAAAGAATCCGATCCTAAAATTGTCTCTTTTTACACCTTGTCTGTTTACTGCCAACTGCTATGTGATGACCACCCAGCTGTTTCTATACACTAGTACCTTTACGACGAAAATACCACTACGATTTTCTCGGTTTACCTTAATGTGACTGATGTACGTATGTTTCCAAGTGTGTAACAGCTTCCATTCTGAAACAGAATAGGGGTCGGCAACATAGTGGTACACAAAAAATATGACGTCAGTATATCGTTAGATTAATAGAAACCTATGACGTAATATCTAAGTAATGTCATAGCCATTCTTGGATAAGGGTATTTATTTTACTAACATTTCCATCAACTAACGATTCGAAGAAAATGCGCCTTAAGCTGAAAAGAAACTTCACCTTCGAAACATCCGTAACTGTTTGCAGTGGTGTTATCAGCTACAAAATGTTGACTTGGCACGACCGCTTATAAATGGTCTATCAGGTAACACGTAATATGAAAATTACTGTATAAACTTATTTCGCTTACAAATTTTTCAAAATTTGCAATATACCTGTACGTATAGTCTTGTGGCGATTGATGGGTAGTTACGTCTGTTTTGGAGATACGTAAGGGAACGGTAAGCACATCTCAGGAGATACGCAACGTATCTAAAAACCCCTGAGATGCCAGTTTCCTTCTTTCAAACTTAACAGTTACGTAAATTATGACGTGTAAACATCGCTTTTTACTAATAAGCGACCGTACTTCGTTGCCATCACTCCTCACTAGTGGTAAATAAAAGTTGTAAGGTTTGTGAGCAGGGAAATCTGCATCGTGATACTTCATCCCTTACTTTTCCGATGGTGTTTAGGTCGGCTTTGTGAGGACATCATACTATCGCATACATGCTTCCTTCCAAGTACAATATAATCGTCATTTGAAGAAAGAAAAATCAGTTACAAGACAATCCATGAGTGATGCTAATTAGTGTGCAAAACTTTGTCGTAGATGCATGCCTTCATTTGGCATTTCCCAATAACAGAAGTCCGAGCCGAAAGCAGAAGAAACCACCTTGATCGTCACACCATCCGCATCACGTTTCATTGAAGTGACGAAACACTAATAAAAATAAAGCTTACCAGTCATTCTATAGGTTTCCCTTCCACTCATCTGGATGTCATAGCTTATATCATTGCTCACAACTTCCCAAAACTTCCTCAAACTTTTGAATCTCTCTTGATAATTTGGGTCTCTCACATAGAACGAACGTCGTAAGTCAAATGCTAAGTCTGACTTCTCAGTAAGTTAAGCACAGTCACAACATATATAGTGGCGACTGTGGCCAACAAGAAGCTATAACAACTTTGATGTCTACAAATGTAATTTTTTCAAAGAAGGTAGACGACCTGGAAGATCTGTTGACCAGAACATAAAGTGTCTTTAAACAAGATTATTAGATGGATATTAATAAAAGTAGATTTAGGATAACGGAATGTAATCGATTTCAATTAGACAAAACCCCAGGAATTAGATCATGAATCAGATACTAAGTGCAATAGATGACGTTTGGTATTTGGGCAGCAAAATTAACCGAGAATGGCCGAAGTAGAGAAGCTATAAAATAAAGTCTGGCTACAGCGTGAAGATCGTTTCAGGAAAAAAATTCTGTCATCTGTTATAAGTTTAAATGTAAGAAAATTTTTATCTGAAATTATTTGGTTTTAAAGTATCTTCCTACAGAAGTGAAATGTGGATGGTAAACAGTGCCTTCAAGAAGACAATAGAATCTTTTTAAATTTGGTGGTACAGAACACTGCAGAAGATTAGACAAATTTGGAATATATTCAGTAGAATCAAGGAGTTGGAAATTTATGCCAGAACTCCAGAATTCGACTAAAGGAACGAATCTCTTGATAGGACTTTCTCAAAGATCTTGACGAATAGTTACTTTAATGCTAATGGAAACTGATAGATGGTAAAAATTGTTGGACGAGACCAACGATTGACAACAGTCGGCAGATTGAAATAGATATAGGTTGCAGTAATGCAGGGCTGGCGAACGTTGCAGAGGCTACAGTGGGGAGGAGAGCTATTTGTCAAACCGGTCTTCAGAGTGAAGACCACAAAGGCAACAGCACATACAGTTCATTGCAATGAAAATTATTAATATTCAGTTAAATAAGAATACTGTACTAATTTAAATCTGTATCAGTAATATATATATATATATAGTGTGTCCAATTTATCTTGACCATCCTAAATAAATGTTTGTACAGATACAAATTACAAAACGTTTCACGAAATGTTCTTTAGCCGTCGGGGGCACATCAATCGGCATGATTGCTTTCGTTGTAGCTTTGTTTTTTACAAAGATATGAACCGCGGTATGATGACTTTTTTAAATGACTCTGTATTTTTTAATCGGTAATTTATTTCCTCTCCTAAAGACCTATTCAAAAATGTATCACAGTATACCAACTCACTGAAACACAACGTTATTAATTACATAACACAACATTGACGTTGACGCTCCCAGCGCTTAATGCAGGTACTCGGGGTAATGGAACACATCCACGTGCTGACGTTGAAAGAGGACAAATGTAAATATAAGAAGAATGCACACCCATCACTCCGTCAACCATTACCAGTTGAAGAGATGTGTGAGTAGAATGTACACCAACTCATCTATGGGGAAGTAAGTTAGCAGAACAGTGAGTGCAATACTGTTTTCTTATGTATGGGTACATTTAGTACAGTAGTTTAGTCCTTTCAAATACTGTTGTGTAGAGTAGCCATACAGTAAAGGCTGTCCTTCCTACAAACTGCATCGACATAACGTTTTCTTTATTGTTGTTGTTGTTGTTGTTGTTGTTGAAGGTAGGTGAAATGCTACGCAGAACGCGGAACTGTACCGAGAGCGATATCTTGACAAGAACCCACCTTCTCGATGCATGTTTTCTCGTCTTGTTGCGACGCTTCAGGAAACGGGAAGTTTCAACCCACGACAACGTAATCGCCGTAGCACTCGCACAGACGAAGCTGCTGAAGTTACTGTTCTCGCTTCCGTTGCTGTGAATTCACATGTGAGCACACGAACGCTTGAGATTGGCATTCCTAAAACCATTGTACTTCGTATTCCTGCACGTCACCAGTTCCATCCTTACCATGTACACCTACATCAAGAATTACATGGGAATGATTTCCAGAATCGTCTACAGTTCAGTCAGTGGGCAGAGCAGCAAATCCTCGCCAACCCGAAATTCTTCTCCAATGTTCTATTTACCGATGAATATTCATTGTCAAACAAAGGGCAGGTAAATACAAGGAACATGCATTACTGGCCCAGCGACAACCCACGATGGCTTAGGTGGAACATCAGCGTCAGTGGAATGCTTGGCACTACAATTATTGACCCTTATTTCATCAATGGTAGTCTAAAAGGCACAGGGTATGCCAACTTCCTCAGACGAATTGTTCCTCCTCTTCTGGATGAAGTGCCGCTTATGTGGTATCGACATGATGGATGTCCAACACATAATGCCTTGTGTGCACTTCGTGTTCTGAACCGAAGGTATCCTGCCAGATGGATTGATCGAGGAGGAACAGTTACTTGGCCTGCTAGGTCTCCTGATTTAAATCCTCTGAAATTTTTTCTTTGGGGATGCATTAAAGACGTCGTCTATCCCGGTATTCCAACAACTCCAGAGGACATGCATGAACGTATGGTGATTGCTTGTAATTCTCTTCAGTAGGCAACACTGGAAGCAGTAAATATGTATTTCATTCAACGATTGCTCCAGTGTATCAGTGTCCAGGGTCATCACTTTGAGCACCTTTGAATGTTCTGCTCCTGGGAAATGGTATAGGAGAGTCAAAGTCAATTTTGTGTTTTATATATATATACTTCTGTTGGATGTATGAGGTTATAAACACTGTGCTGATACTGGTCAAGGTTGCTGTTTGTGGTCCTGTAGTTTAGGTTGAGATTCTGAATATGTTGATTTCAGCCAGATTTGGCACCCAAACAACAAATTTTTTTTTTTTTTTTTTTTTTTTTTTGGCAGTACCAGGGCTGTGGAGTTTATAACCCCCTATCTCTCATAGGAGTGGAGATATAGACGGTAGACGGAAACACATTTTTTCAGCCTATGCTGTGTAGGCTGTCTTGCATGACAGACATGTTGTGTGGGGATAGTATTGGCCTCTCATGTCGGTCTGCTTTGCAGAGCTGTCTACATGTCAAGGGCAAGAAAGAAGTCTCCAACCCCTGGTGTGAACTCCACCTGGCATGCCAAGCATTATGTTGGTGTAATTCTGGCGTTGTTTAATGACCTGCTTTGCAGGGCAGCCTACAGGTCAAAGGGAAAAAAATAATTTTAAAGCCTCTGAAAGCCTGTCGAGTACAACATGTGTGAGCTGTATTGTGAGCTGTGGCCTGCTGTTTCATTCTGTTTTTTGGGACAACATATTGAGATGTGCACAGCTTGGAAAATGTTAACATAGATAGAGGAATGGATGAACAGAGAGAGAGGTTCAGGAGGCAATGGATAGGGAGAGAGGAGCAGGGCGATGACTGAAGGAGGGGATGGACGGAGAGGAGCAGATGTATAAGGAAATGATAGGGAGTTGTAGATTGATAGGGACAAGGGGCAGGAGGTGATGAACCGAGAGAGGGGAGGGAGATGGATGTAGAGATGAGGGCAATAGGAGATGGAACATGGGGCAGGGGGTAGGAGGAGATGGACTGAGAGACAGGGGAGGAAATGGCAGAGGGGATGGAGGAGGAGGAGCAGAAGATAGAAAGAGGGGAGAGGATGATGAGGATATGGACAGAGGGAGTGGGAGGAAGTTAGGATCAGGGAGAGCGGTTGGAAGAGATGAACAAAGAGGGAGTGGAGGAAGAATCGAGAGACAGAGAGAGAGAGAGAGTGGAGAGGGAAATCAGCAGCCAGAGTGACATGCATTAAATGTGTGTGCGAAACGCAAATGCAAGCAAAATCACAGGAAATAGGCTGTACAGTTATTTATTTATTGCTTGTTTAGTTTGGTCATATTAGGCCGTTAATGCATTCTCTTACATTTGAACACCAACAGCAGATGCTGAAGATACTACAAAACAATGCCAATAATGATAATAATAATAATAAATAACCCTAATAATAATAAGAATAATAAAGATAATAATATCAGAAACTGTAATAACTGTAAAGGGTATTTAGAATGATAGACGCTTTCGCACTTTTGAAGACATATTTAGAATAATCAGAAGTGGAATGGATAAAGAAAGGGAAAAAGTCTGAAATAGAAGTAAAAGTGTGTCTTAGGAGAGAGTGAAATATAAATAAAGAACTCTGCCGATAAGGGGAGGGAAAAGTTGTACGGGAGTGGTACTGAGAAGACTGAGCTGCACACAATGTGGGCGAGACGGATATTGTGAAGTAAGGAGAATCATTAGCTGTATTTTGAAGTTTGGAAGGAATTTAATTTCTCAGATATTTCGAGAAGATTGTTACAATGTCTGATTCTTGACAGAGGAAATGATTTAGAGTGCATGGCAATGTTATATGATAGTACAGAGAGAATTTTACTTCGTTGCGAAGTGTTTCTGTTGTGCTGTTCAGATAATAGTGTAAGAGTTGAAATAAAAGCGGGTGCAGTGGGAGTATGGTGGTGTGTGCGGTTATTTGCACCGAGCCGTGATAATCTTTCATAAGTCGGTGGAATGTGGGCGGCGAAAAGGCATACGTCACAAATGTATCTTGTACACGAATTCCTCACCCGCTCCAACCCGCCTGATCTTTCGTACGAACGTCTTTGGAGAAAGGCATCACGTATGGGTAATGTTATTGTCTCTATGAGATTCCCTTAAAGCGCAGAAGGAAATACAGTTTTACATTTCTGTAGTGGCTGAAATGAGGTAGACACCTTCTTATATACTGCAGTTGTGTGTTCTGTCCATCGTAAGTGATGGTCCAGAATTATCCCCAAGTTCTTAGTAGAAGAAGAAGAGGTTTCTATCCGCCGTTTAGGCTTAAGGGTGGAACAGATTCTCTGGACAGCGTGGTAGTAAGTGTATGTAAGGGTCGAGGTTTGCTTGTGTTTTAGATTGGGTACGTTTCAAAGTGGCGTTCTGTGCCTACTCTGACTGGGCAAGTAAATCAGCATTTACGCACTGGTTGTCTGTGTACAGTTTCGCCGGAAACCAGACTGGTATTCGTCTGAAAGCTTAACTGATGTTAAATAATTAGTGTGCTGTTTGTGAAATACGTCTCCTACAGTCTTCGATAATGCTGGTAGAATGTAAATGGGCCTGTAGTCAGAAGGCTGTTGCGCAGGTTCTAGAGGTCAGAGAATCTTTATAAAATGGGCGTTATTGTGGACATTAGCGGTTCCACTAACAATTTGATCATTTGCCCTCTAATATTATCATGTCTCAGCGTATGAAGCAAGCAAGAAACACAAATAATGAATTTTCACTCTTTAGGGGAGTGTGAGCTGATTCTGAGCTCTCTGTAGCTGATTGTTGGTCCATCCCAATTTGCAGTATGAGCAGGGCGTGGCCGGAAACGAAAGTGACCGAAGTGGGAACTAAAGATACCCAAATGTTTATAAAACACCATTTGTCGTAATGTAGCTTCCATGCAGTGTGTGGTACAACGGAAACAGTGCTGAAGATTAAGGGGCGTGAGGTCGAGTGCATGTGCGGAAAAACTTTTTAAATTCTTCTGATTTTCAATTTCTGCATTAAAAACACTTCAAATAAACCGAAATAATGCTCAGTACACAGGTATGAAAAGGAAAGGCGAAGGAAAATTTGGGATTACGAATAAATTTCCTAGAAAGACTCTATCTACAAGAAGATGAGTCGACGTTACTCAAAATACGCTTTTTAACGGCACTTATAATAAAATATTTACATTTGTACATTTTCTTTCCAGCTTGCCAGTACCAGTCGACTTGTAATCCAACACTGGTCCATCGAGGGGCAAAACTAGTTGTCGTGAAATGACAGGATATGAACAAAGTACCCCATACGTATACAGTGCAGTATATTATAACCATATCTGGAGAATTATTGCCAACAATTACTTATGCCTACAAAACAGTACTTTGGAGCGATGATTCAAAACATGGTGGATGAATACGCAGGAAAATATAGGAGTGTAGTCATTACCTCATCAAAATTTAGGGCACTGAAAGCTGGCTAAAGCCGGAGATAAGTTCAGCCGAAAATTTTGTGAAGGACCCAACGGTGTTCCGAAGGGTAGGCTAAACATGGTTGGCGGTGGCGTGTTTGTTGCTGTTAAAAGTAGTTTGTCTTGTAGATAAATTGAAGTAGGTAGTTCCTGTGAGTTATAGTTCAATTCTTTTATCTTGGCGGCTCGCGCATGCCCGCCCAGATGCTGGAGATTGCTGCGTTGTCAGTTGCACACGACGCACGCGCCAATAGGAGCAGCGCCATAGTACAGCATAGTTCGCAAGCTTACGTGTAGGGGGGAGCGCGCAGTTCATGAAGTAAAGCCACCACCGCCGCATTAACCCTTTCGCTGCTACAAAGACGTGCTCCCTGCATTCCGAGCTGTGGGCGATTTTGTCACTGCACTGCTCGCCTGTGCAGACACATTGTGTTCCGACTGCTTTGACACTCTTTATCATTCGATTCCACAAAAACTATTTGGCTCAAAAATTAGATTTTTACCTATCTTCTTGACTGATACCTTCCCCCCATAAATGACTTAATTTTGTTTCGATGTTCAACGCAGTTATTATGCAGCATTAAATATAGTAAACCTTTGCACGAAATTTTGAAGAGTTTGCAGAGGTAAAAGTCCATAGAGTATACTTTCCGTATGGTCGATTTTAGTTGCCACAATGTTGAGAATGAAATGTGGACAAGATACCTATACATTTAATTTAATTTAAGTACCACATAAGTGTCGTATGTATATTGAGAAATATTCCACCTATCGCGACTGTAACAAAAGTTTTACTTACACTGGGCACGTTTGGCTTTATTTTAAAGCACTTCAATCAATCAAAAGGAAGTAGAAAAAATACATTAAACAAAACTGTGGACTTACAAAAACATTAGGACTTGATATACCGTCTGTCAGTGAAGTGCTCAGAGCTATGTCAAATATAATTTTGTGCGTGGCACACACAAACAGCATTTATTTGCTAAAACACTCATGAGCCAACACAAACGTTGAATATTGTGCTACCGCACCACAGAACTACGAAAGGTTACTTGGCAATGGAGGACACAAAATACAGTCCTCTTATGATGCTTCAAAAGAGAGAAACGCGTCTGGTCTAAATAAGTCGCTTATTACAGTTGCAGAAGAGGGATGTATTTCAATACCATTGGTAAAACTGCGACTGTGGAACAAAAACAAGAAATAGAACATGAATACCATTGTGTATGTGCCATACCTTTCACCGATGGAAGTGCTTTAAAATAAAGCCAAACGCGCCGTGTGTATATAAAACTTTTATTACAGTCGCGAAAGATGGAATATTTCTCAATATTACATACGACACCTATGTGGTTCTTAAATTAAATGAGATATTGTTACACAGTAAATATTACATGAAATTTAGGTATCTTGTCCACATTTCATTCTCAACATTGTGGCAACTAAAATCGACCATACGGAAAGTATACGCTATGGACTTTTACCTCTGCAAACTCTTCAGAATTTCGTGCAATGGTTTACTACATTTAATGCTGCACATCACAACAAAATTAAGTCATTTATGGGGGGAAGGTATCAGGCAAGAAGACGTGTAAAAATCAAATTTTTTGGCCAAACAGTTGTTGTGAAATCGAATGATAAGTGTGTCAAAGCAGTGGGAACACCATGTGTCTGCACAGGCGAGAAGTGCAGTGATGACAAAATCGCGCACAGCGCGGAATGCGGGGAGCACATGTCTGCAGCAGCGAAAAAGTTAATGAAGAGGCAAAGCACTAGAAATTTCATTCAAACGAATAAAATTCGTGAAGTAAGGCACTCCAATATTGTTTTTAAATAAAGAAAATATTAAGCACCACACGAGGTTTGAACTCATAACCATTCACTTGGCAGCCCAACACCTTAACCGTTCCGCTACCGCAGCACATTGAACAGTGTAACTCTATAAGGAGTCTAACACCACACGCAACTACTTATAAGCACTGTTGGTATGACTATGAATTACTCACGCTTTGTAGAAGTACAATAGGAAATAAACAATTACCGCTGTTCTTTATTGCGAAAAAACAGCTCGTGAGATTGAAACAAACATCTTTCCTTGCTATCGCCTGAATTAGGAGTCTTATTGCTTGTTTGGTTTAATTAATTAATAGAATATGAAGCAATTGGTATAAAGAATGCTTTTTCCAAACTTTCTGTAAAAGAAAGTCTGCTATCAAGACATTGCTTTTGTTCTATTACTTTATTTATGACTGAACGTTTCTAAAACTGAAGACTCTCGTCCGTGCTCTGCACTGCTGTCGAGATCTGGCAACGTCGTTGTCTGTTCATTGGCTGACTGTGTTTTGTGACGTCAGATGCGCAGAACGAACCTAAACTCGGCCGCCAAGATATATGACGCGCACTTTAGTATGGGCAGAGATCATTCCTGGCAACTTGAATAAAATCATAGTTGGATCCTTTTACCGACCTCCCAATTCAGATGATGCAATTGCTGAAAGGTTCAAAGGAAACTTGAGTTTGATTCAAACACGTACCCGAGTCTCGACTCACACAATTATAGTTGGTGGTGACTTTAATTTACCTTCGATAAGCTGGTGAAAATACATGTTTAATTCCGAATGTACGCATAAAATATCATCCGAAATTGTCCTAAACGCATTTTCTGAAAATTATGTCGAGCAGGTAGTTCTTGAATCCTCGCGAATAGCAGACGGTTGTGAGAACACACTTGACTTCTTAGCAACAAGTAATCCTGAGTTAATAACAAGCATCGAAACAGATGTAGGGAATAGTGTATACAGGGTTGTCATAGAGGGATTGAGTATTGTAACACCCAAATAAAATTAAAAAAAAAAAAAAACCTATTCAAAAAAGCTGATAAAAATTCGCTTCGCGCCTTCCTGAGTGACAATCTCCACTCCTTTCAAATTAAAAATGTATGTGTAAGCCAAAAGAGTACTGCTGCGCGGTGTGGGATCGTTACCAGATAGGATTGATGGAGTACATCGAAACAGTTCAAAGAAGGTCAGCGCGTTTTGTATTATCGCGAAATACGGGAGAGAGTGTCAATGAAATGATACGGGAATTGGGATGGACATCATTAAAACAAAGGCGTTTTTCGTTGCGGAGGAATCTTCTCACGAAATTCCAATCACCAACTTTCTCCTCCGAATGCAAAAATATTTTGTTGACGCTGACCTACATAATAAGAAACAATCACCGTGATAAGAAAAGGGAGATCAGAGCTCGCATGGAAATATAGAGGTGTTCGTTCTCTCTGTGCACTGTACGAGATTAGAATAATATAAAATTGTGAAGGTGGTTCGATAAACCCTCTGCCAGGCACTTCGATGTGATTTTCAGAGTATCCATGTAGGTGTAGATGTAGGGAACTTAAAACACTATTATACAAAACGTATCAGAATAATGTTATGAAGGAGGAAACACTTAGTCGAATAACTGACTCGTGGCAAGCACACACAAATGCACAGTTATAATACGAGATATTACAGGTTGAAGTGTGATTGCCTTTGTGCAGTATTAAAATGATTTGCCCCCTAAACGCACTCCTCTACTGCAACCGTACGATGTCTGTTTCTATGGTCAAATAAAGATTTTAATCAAAAAGCTTAGAACCTCCTTTTACCTCATTAGAAGAGAAAAAGAAACAGCCCGAGAAGAGTGTAACAAAGTAAATTCCAGTGTACATAATCACCTATCCTTGCCAATATTTGACGCAAGGGTGCCATAAGCATGGTTTGATGCCAGGCTATGAGATAATAGATACCCTTTCATGAATGTAAAGAAAGTTTACAGAAACCTTACAACAACCATGTAATTGGTAAAATGTGTGCAAGATCAGAAGAAAATTACTGCTTCCCGTGTTTTTCGACGAAAATCACAGGAACATGAGTAAATGATGAACTTTAAAAAGAATAAAAGAATCTAATTCTGTTTATGCAATTCTCGTGTATTCTTTACTATCAATTCCTGCAATTTATTTACGATTACAAATTTTCCTTGGCCCTTCATTTTCGTTACTTTTATAATAATACCAGCAGAGGAGGCTGGCGATGACCAGGTATTTGTTTACAGCTGTGCGTCCACGCCCATCCCACGCAGCGTCTGGCCTTGTGCTTAATGTATATGACGTCATATCTCGTGAGCTGCTTGTCGTCTAAATGATAGAATTTTGTAGATACCATCAGCGGCATATCTGACTATTGTCTGTAAAACGTGTTGCAAATGGAATTAGTAGTAATACATTTAAAATTCATTCACATAGCGGTAGTTTTTCACGAATCTCACTGTTTATGACGTCGTATCTCCTGAATTGTGAGCAGATTCAGTGACATATGTGGATAGCGCCTGCGAAATTAATTGCGGATAGACAGAATACCAAATAGTAATAATTTAAACGTCATGCAAGATGCGGCAGTTTGTCACATATCTCATTGAACTACATGTCGTACAACGATATAAGTTTTAAATCCATCCAAGGTTACATGCGAATACTTCCTGCAAAATGTGTCGTGAATACAGTAAATAGTAAGTAAATAATAAATTATAGTTTCATGCCTCAATGCAATACTTTTACTACATGTATAGCTGAAAAGTACTAAGTCATATACTTTGTTCCGTTCATTATTTTGTAGGGGTTGTCAGCGAGGAAAAACTCGCAATTATTTGAAATAATGAGTTAAGTTTGTTTCAAGTCTTAAAGTGCTCTCATTCGGAAATATTAGGTGAATAAAATCTGAGAATTTACGCGTCACAGGCTACATGTCCTCTTCACCATCACCCCTTCGACAGGTAGGTGTTCTTACCCTGACAGCCTGTCAGTAAGGTATATGTGTACCAAGTTTGGTTGAAATCTGTCAAAAGGTTTAGCAGAAGAAGTGGAACATGCACTCACACACAAATACATACATCAGTGTTAATAGTATGTATCGAGTGTATGTGCAATATATTGAACTATCTTTAAATAACGAAAAATATTATCTCGGCAATAACCTTTAAATTGTGTCTGCACTGTTAATTTTTATACGTGAATTACTGTACTTACTCATGGCACTTTTGGTGCCCTATATTTTCAATCGCTTTTAGAACTCACATTAATGATCAGATTAACTAATTGAATAAGACTGAACCTTAAATTGCTGGTGTACACATGTGCCAAAAGAATAAAAATAACAACCGTGAATAGTAGACGTAACTACGAATTTCTGGAGAACCAATTGATAAATCTTACACAAAAGTGACGAACACAAATCAGTTAATGAAAAGTGTTTGATAGGCAAAGCATACATTGGGGTGGAAGCTATACTATTTCTCGCCTGAATTAATTCCTTTTACAACTCATTCTGACTTTGTTTACATGAATCCACTGCGATGCCCAACTCTATTCAAATGGAATCAAATATGATCAAGTATACCACAACCTATGGTTCACCTGAGAAAAGAGAGTTGTGAATATCATTTAACAATCCCACGCCGGTGCAGCAATACTTTATCCTTCCACCTTGATTCAGGTGGCAAAAGAAAACGGCGCGCTGTGGGTGAGGAGCGGTGCGCTGTGCCAGTGTTCTGACCCATCCACGAAAATTTTCTAACTACGGGACCTGGCGTTCTGATTATCAGAATGCAGGAAACTTCCCTATTAGAGCCCTGAACTCCGGCAGATAACAGTATGAGGAGCATCCGTTCACTGGTCTAGCCAAAACAAAGTGACTCACAGGCACGATCGTCTGTGCTGGAACTATCAAACGTCAGACCGATTCTGGATGTATAAGTTCACCCTCGTGGTACACAATATATCCGAGATGAAATACACTTCCACTGTCGTTACAGTTGGAAACTGTTCTCCATCAGCGGAAAACCATAAGACAAAGAAGTCAAAGAACCATAACCACTTTCCACAAAGCCTCGGTATGGGTGCCGAATTCACAAAAGCGAAACTGTCCTCACACTACCAATAGAACTGTCGTCTTCTAATTGAATCTCACCTCTTGACTATTTTGTTGGCCTGGTAGCGAATCCAGGCGCAACACCAGGGCTCCCACGCTAGCGGAGCAAGAATCTACTTTGCGTATCCCGAGAGCAGCTTATCAGTGATTCCAAATCTCTCTTGTCTGGAAAAAGAAGATTTTAGACGAGGGAGTCGTCGTTCTGACGGTAAGCATGGCCATGTTTTGGCAAAAAAATATCTACCTAGGCAGGAGCGCAGTCCCTCATTTACAGAGTGATCTCATCATTCCAGGCTAACTACTTCCAGGTTCTCAGAGAAGGCTTTTAAGCTTCCCAGACAGTCATGCCCATGAAACATGTATTTATACCACTTGATAAAACAAACTGACGACTTCCTGGTATCAGGAGATTGGGCCGGGGGAGGGGGGGGGGACTAGAGTCCTGCTATCACTAAACAAATACACTAGCCGCTCTATATGTATCGTACCAGCTTCTAACATAAGAATGCATGGAGTTTTATGAACAAAAGCTCAGTTTACAGCACTCTCTCTTAAATGTTTCCCTCCACCCACATGCAGCCATGCAGCCGCCATCGCGACGAACTGCTCCCCGGCCCAGGTAAAATGTTTTGTGAACCGGCGCCTTCTGTCCAACATTAAGTGGAAGGAGGAGAGACCTCGGGCCAGAAGTCTCTCTTCAGGTAAGATCCACTCAGCACTGCTTCCCGGAATCACTCACACTGCTCGGTTGCTGCACTCAGCATTTGTGGTCCACAACTCATCTCTCTCCCTTTTCTCTGTCACTTCCACTACCGCCCCTTGTATACAATTTCTCTACATGTTACACATGATGTTATAAGAACATTCTGGCCACAATTTCCCCACGTAAAACACTCATGAACCATATATAGGAAATTTAGCACTGGGGAACACCGAGATCATGACGCAAAATTTGAATGTTAGTCTCACAGACAACGTTGTTCAAGTGAGAGAGTGGTATGCTGCCTCTTTCTACCTCGTTACCCAATAACATCTGCATGGAGAATGTCATTTTTCAGTTAACAGGTCAGTGTGACACAGAGCAGAAGAATTAACTGTGTCCTCAAGGATGACATGCCGTTCCATTGCAGCTTTGCACTCAAAAATAAAAAGGTGTGGTACCCTGTGCTGACCTCATTAAACCAGTGTTAAAAAATGACTAAATTCCTCCAGCTGAATTAAGGTGTTGGTTTTATTGGCAACTAGTTTCGATGTTGCTACATCATCATCTTCAGGCCCTAAATACAATAATACGTAAACAACCAATGCAACAACAGTAATTTATGAGTTATTATGCGAAAGAATTCCATTATAACTATATTACATACGGGATAATTTTAATGAAACTTATTATATTTTTGGTCATTTCCGTTAAAATTTCATCACTTTGGACATTAGCCATTTACGTGGTATCATTGAATACAAATGAAGCTGTATATGCACAATCGTTTTATTATAGGTTAATATCAGGTATTAAAAATGGGAGTATATAAAAGCTTAAGCGACAAGCCGTTATTCTGATGGATTATAATATAGG
The DNA here is from genome assembly GCF_021461395.2 of Schistocerca americana. Taxonomy (NCBI): domain Eukaryota; kingdom Metazoa; phylum Arthropoda; class Insecta; order Orthoptera; family Acrididae; genus Schistocerca; species Schistocerca americana. The sequence continues at coordinate 107,098,386 of NC_060122.1, read as the reverse complement.
CGTGGAACATTGTAAATTCCTTAAATAATGAACTATAAAAAGGATAACATACGCATTGCCAATCAGACATACGTTAGGTAAACTTCATTGTTTACTAGTAGTGAACGGTGGGCAAGTTGGGCTAGAGTTACGTATGTAAAATTTTGTACTGTCGTCATACTAAAGTAACAGTGGCGTATTTCACTTAGACAACTTCGTTCCTAACACCACGAAAGAAATGGTAAGGGACCGAAAAATTGGTGTGAAACCGAGTTGATACAAGGTAGTCAACAGCGTAAAATACATGCTAATCAGTTTAAAAAACTACTCATTCCAATAAATGTATAAGTTAACACGATGCTGAAACAATTTATATGTCGGTGCCTCATCGAAGGTTATGAACAGTGTCTAAAATAATCAATTCAAGTAAGTTTACATGGTCAAAAGTACGATCAGGTACATGGCAATGCTTTAAGTAGAAGCAATCTAGGCAGTGTGAGTTGAAATCAATGGTCATATATGTAACCTATTTATTGTTCCTCTAATAAATACACACAAGCCCAGCCACTCAGTAAAATATATGATGTGTAACTCTTGTATTACGTATGTGATCTCGTCGAGTGTCAGTTCGGGTTAATTACGATCAATGATACGCTTAATCTCTATTTATTATGGGGACTCATTCATTTTACTTATCTTTATAATTCAGTTGTTGTATAGCATTGGTAATTAAAGCATATCAGTTACCCACTGATTTACGAGAAACCAGCATGAATGTTGGAAGCATAATTGTTTTAACTATAAGACCAATTTACTGATTAAGGTAAACTGACTCGAATAACGGAAGTTGATAATGTACCAAGCCAGAGGTCATACACACATTCATTGCTGCATGCCTGCAAAAAAGTTCTGATTTGCTGAATGTTAGAATTGTTGCTGGGGACTCTCAGGTCTTTGACATACGCCCTTGACTAAATACAATGTTTGAATGGTTAAAAGTCATGCAGACATTTTACTAAACCATTCACATCGAAGCTGAGGTCATAGATGATTGGTTTCCCTAACCACGATCACAATATCGTTTGTTACTCTGCCTCAGAGACTATGTTACCCCTGCCCAAACATTCACAGTGATTCAGTCTTCGGCAGAGAGAAATAACACGACAAATTCTATCCAAGCATTCAGCAAATCTAGGCAAGGCATATGTGTGTTCTTGTGACATGTGTCATCTGTCAGCTTTGTCTCATTGTAAGATGTCTTTCTGTTCTTTTAGTGCAATGGTGTAAATGGTGTTAACAAAAAATAAACAAAATTTAAATGACAAGTGAAACTTAGTGAGGCTTTACACAAATTAGAAAGACAAAATAAAAACGTGAGTCAGTTTCAAAAAAGTGATTTGAATGTTAGTATATACAGGGTGTTTCAAAAATGACCGGTATATTTGAAACGGCAATAAAAACTAAATGAGCAGCGATAGAAATACACCGTTTGTTGCAATATGCTTGGGGCAACAGTACATTTTCAGGCAGACAAACTTTCGAAATTACAGTAGTTACAATTTTCAACAACAGATGGCGCTGCGGTCAGGGAAACTCTATAGTACGATATTTTCCACATGTCCACCATGCGTAGCAATAATATGGCGTAGTCTCTGAATGAAATTACCCGAAACCCTTGACAACGTGTCTGGCGGAATGGCTTCACATGCAGATGAGATGTACTGCTTCAGCTGTTCAATTGGTTCTGGATTCTGGTGGTACACCTGATCTTTCAAGTGTCCCCACAGAAAGAAGTCACAGGGGTTCATGTCTGGCGAATAGGGAGGCCAATCCACGCCGCCTCCTGTATGTTTCGGATAGCCCAAAGCAATCACACGATCATCGAAATATTCATTCAGGAAATTAAAGACGTCGGCCGTGCGATGTGGCCGGGCACCATCTTGCATAAACCACGAGGTGTTCGCAGTGTCGTCTAAGGCAGTTTGTACCGCCACAAATTCACGAAGAATGTCCAGATAGCGTGATGCAGTAATCGTTTCGGATCTGAAAAATGGGCCAATGATTCCTTTGGAAGAAATGGCGGCGCAGACCAGTACTTTTTGAGGCTGCAGGGACGATGGGACTGCAACATGGGGCTTTTCGGTTCCCCATATGCGCCAGTTCTGTTTATTGACGAAGCCGTCCAGGTAAAAATAAGCTTCGTCAGTAAAGCAAATGCTGCCCACATGCAAATCGCCGTCATCAATCCTGTGCACTATATCGTTAGCGAATGTCTCTCGTGCAGCAATGGTAGCGGCGCTGAGGGGTTGCCGCGTTTGAATTTTATATGGATAGAGGTGTAAACTCTGGCGCATGAGACGATACGTGGACGTTGGCGTCATTTGGACCGCAGCTGCAACACGGCGCACGGAAACCCGAGGCCACTGTTGGATCACCTGCTGCACTAGCTGCGCGTTGCCCTCTGTGGTTGCCGTACGCGGTCGCCCTACCTTTCCAGCACGTTCATCCGTCACGTTCCCAGTCCGTTGAAATTTTTCAAACAGATTCTTTATTGTATCGCTTTTCGGTCCTTTGGTTACATTAAACCTCCGTTGAAAACTTCGTCTTGTTGCAACAACACTGTGTTCTAGGTGGTGGAATTCAAACACCAGAAAAATCCTCTGTTCTAAGGAATAAACCATGTTTTCTACAGCACACTTGCACGTTGTGAACAGCACACGCTTACAGCAGAAAGACGACGTACAGAATGGCGCACCCACAGACTGCGTTGTCTTCTATATCTTTCACATCACTTGCAGCGCCATCTGTTGTTGAAAATTGTAACTACTGTAATTTCGAAAGTTTGTCCGCCTGAAAATGTACTGTTGTCCCAAGCATATTGCAACAAACGGTGTATTTCTATCGCTGCTCGTTTAGTTTTTATTGCCGTTTCAAATATACCGGTCATTTTTGAAACACCCTGTATGTTGTGTGTGATCTTTTGTCAATCTTAAATTTTAGATGAGAGTGGTCTGGTACCACTGTACCCATGTGAAAATGGTATTGCCCGTCATGATAAACATAGTAGGAAGGAAATATGAAAAATTGCATTTAACCCAGTAAAATAAATACGGCAAGGTATACAAAAATAAGAATTTAAAAAAAATTATGTTTCAAATCACCTAGTGCTCTCTTCTCAAGGGTTTTTAGCCAGTCGAAAATTAACTTTACATTAGTCACATGAATAAACACAGCTGTACACAGGTTGGACATGGCATCTATAGAGGGTCAGTTGGTGCTATGAAAAGGGTTACCTCTTCACTTAACATGTTCAGTGGTGGCAGCGGTGTCTGTGGCAGGACCTTTCTCCAGTGTATGGCAGCAACAGGTAAATATCTGGACCATTGACAGACCAGAGCTGGCCACGCAATTGACAAACTGTCTCTCTTGTTGAAGACAATCCTCCAGCAGCACTTGTCAATGTTGTCGCCAGTGTCCAGAGATGTCAGTCTCTTGGTCCAGTGCTCTCTAGTCCCTCCTTTCGTATCGGCAGTTGCATTACACTCAGACCCAGTTTCTCCAGACTGTTGTGTCAGACAGTGGTGGTCCCAGGTGCTCGCGTGATGTCGGGGGCGAGTCTCCGTTACATGCTGGCTGCAGGCGAGGCACGACTACTGATGCTTTCAGCGGTACAGCCTGAATTCCTTTCACTCTCCGTTGGTGTGAGTGAAAGGGACGAGCTCTGTGCATGCCCTGCCACCTCGTGGCAGGATTTCAGTGTTTAGATTTATAAAGTGTTTGGATGGGCTATCCTACAAACTCGAATGGATCCGATGTTGTATAATACGTAAAATTTGTAGTGCAGGTGCTTTTGTTTATTTGATAGTAGGAGCTTTTGACGAGGTCATTTTGTCCGATCGGAAACTCTCGTTTCCGTGCTTTCCTGTCTCATGCATCCTTTCTCTTCGCACCCGCCACCTGCAGACGACTCAAAGCTAGTTCTACAATAAATTTGTGTTGTTTCTGAGCTCGCCGTGGAAAGTCAAACGTGCGACTGGCACGGTCGCAGGTTCGAATCCTGCCTCGGGCATGGATGTGTGTGATGTCGTTAGGTTAGTTAGGTTTAAGTGGTTCTAAGTTCTAGGGGACTGATAACCACAGAAGTTGCGTCCCATAGTGCTCAGAGCCATTTGAACCATTTTTTGAAAGTCAAACACTTCGCGAATCAGGTCTTTTGGTTGCCTATTTTCAGCACGGTCACTGGCACCATTCCTGTAACTCCGTGTGGAAACTCATTCATTACGCCCTGTAAATCATTTAAGAAGGTGTCGCAGGGGGCCTTCCTTTTCGCGCAGTGGATGCGGCAGAGATTCCCCAGGCTTTTCATTAATCTCTCTGCCGGCGACACCTCACAGATGCATCAATCGGTCTTATCCTGCGCCGTCTCAACACGGCCTTTCGTTTGTTTAAGCTAAACTGGTGTCCACTGTCAGAGATGATTCTGTCCATATGTCCTACTTAAGACGCTTTGCTCGCCGTTTGCGCAGTAGCCTCCTTCAGTGGCGTCTGAGAGACGTATTTCGACGTTAGCTGCATGATAACTGTAATGTAGCTGGCCCTCGACTCGTGTGTGGGAGAGGTCCCATGAGAGCCGTGACGGCCGTATGCTTTAACTTCGTCGGAATGATGCGGTACTGAGGCACCTGCGTCGTAAATGTTGTGTGTTTAGATTTCTGATATGCCTTCACCGCCAGTACCCTCCATATCGCCCTTTTCATATCTCTAAAACAGCACATTGTGTGTGACTTCAAATAACACTTCATGGCATCAAAGAGTGCTTACCTGAAATGTACCATATAACCTCATATAAATAGGGAATTCAGACGCGCCAGAATGCTTCTCCCCCTTCGACAAGGTAGAAAAGCACCGTTTAAGTAATAAATAGAACTGCATAATGTTTGTTTTTGCATGGTCCTCGACTCTCTGCATCAAGATTGACAGAGCTGGGTCTTTCTCCAGTTCTCTGCCAATGTCTCTCAAGATCGCGGTCACATAATTTTTGAAATACTTCACTTTTTATATGGAACAGACTGAAGTACTCCTCGTGTAATGGATTCACACTCCAATCCTATAGGTGATAGTGACAACGCATCCACAATGGTATTCTTTTCCCCCGGTATTTGGGTCAACGTAAAATCAAATTCCTGTAATGCGAGAGCTCGTCTTGTCAGCCTTCTATTGAGGACTCCTGTCGTGGGAAGAAACGCTAACGCCCCGTGGTCGGTATCTGGTCTCGATTTGCGACCCTACAAGAAGAATCTGAATTTCTCGAAGCCCCAGACGACCGCCAGTGCTTTCAACTCGGCGACTGAATAATTTTTTTCGCATTTGCTCAGGGCACGGCCTCCGAAAGCTTTGGCTTTGTGTACCATATTACCAAGTTCTTTGTACTTCTGGAAGTTCATAAGCCCCAGACGGGAATAGGAGCTGTCTGTGACCACACAAAATTTCTCTGCTACGCTGGGGTGAGACATGACTGGCGCGCTAGCGAGCGCCATTTTGAGTCATTGAAACTCATCCTCAACCGCATCGTCCACTACCAATGTACACCTCTTTCCGGTCAGTTGCCAAGGGCGTCGTGTAGCCAACTGTTTTATGTGTATGAACCTCTTGTGGAAACTGACTACACCAAGAAACCCACGGAGTTGCTTTTTTGTTGTTGGGGTAGGAAGTCTCGCTATTGCTTCTGTTTTTTCTGGTTACAGCGAGATTCCCTCTGCCGTAATGATGTGGCCTAGGAATTCAGCTGTGGACGTCGCGGTACGTGATTTAGTAATATTCGCTGTCATACCACGCTGTCTGAAGATACGGAGGATTTTCCCAAAACATCGTCTTGTGTTGTCTCCACACCGGCTCCACAGTCAGTAGATCGTTCATAAAGCTGGTGATCTTTTTCTTAATAGAGTCCCCTAATGAAGGCAGCCGAAGAGACATCCAAACCAAATGATAACTGTTTGAACTGATAGCACTTACCGAATGCAAGAAATGCCGTGTGTTTCCGGGAGCCAGGTCGAAGGGTTATTTGCCAGAATGTTGATGTTAAATCAGTCGTGGAGAAATCTGTGTCTCCGTGGAAATTTTGTAGCAGCTCTTCTAGCTTTTACGGCAGATCCGGTTGAATTATTGTGTTGATTTAGCGTGAATCTAGCACCAAGTGAATCGAACGTCTTCTTTTTCAATAAAAGTGATAGGATTATTGAACGGGGAGGCCGCTGGTTCGGTAATACCATCGTCCAGCATTTTTTAAATCTCCAAGTAGACTTTCTGCGGTTGTGCCTGTGGCATCGAGTAGAGAGGCACAAAAAATTTTATTGTGTTCCCGTACTCAGAAGGCATATTAGAAATTTGTAATTGCACCTGTCTTTGGCAAAAATACATTTGTGTTCCCTTCTAGCAGACTTTCCATATCCACCTCGTCAGGTGGTGGGATATTGTCTAGGTTGCTCAGCATGCTATCTATTGCATCGTTACCTGTTGCTGAATTTGTCTCGCCTCTTGTTCTGTCGGTTTACTTCTGTAACGACGCGGTGGCCATACGTCTCTTTCCCTATTGGTGGTGTAGCTCAGGTTTAATCACTCTGCCGGGATCTGTGGTCGTATTGTGTCATCTGCAAATGACAATCTGATCACGGTCTCTTTTTGGGATAAGTTCACCTCGTCCTATATCCAGAAAGCCCTGTTGTTCATTTAAAATGTCCATTCCAAACACTATGTCGGTAGACAGAGGGCGACTAGCAGGAAGCTTTAAGTTACCTTTAATTTAGGTCTATGGTCACAACTTTTTGTTAACAGATTACCGGTTTCGATCTTTAATGACCATATTCAGATCTGCAGCAAAAATGGGAAAAACATCAATACACTCGCAAACTGTATACAGCTTAAGAACAATACATAGACCATAATGAAAAGGAGTACTGACAAAATTTACATATGTGCGCTTTAAATATGAAGAGGCATACCTGTTTCATAAAAACAAAGTCCTAATGTACTGCAGCCATAGTGGCATCGTCAAATGTTAAATGCGGAATCAGCACCAGCATCGTCAAATACATATGAATAACATCACAGGCACGAGTCATGTTGGCAGTAGCACTACTGTTCAAAACAAGCTGCCGTACAGTAGCCACAAGATGTTTATTTTCATTGTTAAATTAGCTACCCTGTGATTGAAACTTTGTTGCCTAATGCCATACTTACTTTTTACAATATGTACATTCTGAGGTTTGATCAATTTACCCAACATTTTGTTATGCCTCTCTGTAATTTTCTCTCTTTCCACACAAACTGAAACTGTCTACAAGAAAGTTCGTTACTCAGTTATGAATGCAGTTCGCAAGAATCTCTATTTAGCAAGACCTTATGTTTATATGATTCACGTATCTGGGCCCTAACCCAGTTGATCTCACGTTTAGATTTAATTGATAAGGCGAGGGTTGACCGCTGTTTAATTTTCGCTTTGGCATAGTTCGGTGTGACACCAGTTGCGAGACAGTGCTTATTGCATTTAATCTTCATTACCTCGTTACTGATTTGCAGCACTAAGTTTTCTTTCATTTGTGGCTCCTTTAGCGATTTGTTTTGTGGTTGTTTAATATTACCATGTGAACTATCAACGATGTTTAATATTCATGTCATTATCTAGAATATTGGCACTAGAGCACATCTAAACGACTGTTTCTTAACTCTTCCTCTTTTTAACAATATTACTTTTGTCGTGTTCTTCTTTTTATTGTTTCTATTACTGTAATGCCTTTTATACGTATAAGCTTTATTTTCGCTGTTTCAATTACTTACTGAAAACTAATGATGCCGACATTAGCGACATCTGGTGAACTTACAACACAAACATCTTGTGGCTACTGTACGCCAGCTTGTTTTGAACAGTAGTACTACTGACAACATGACTCGTGCATGTGATGCTATTTATATGTATTTGACGATGCTGGTGCTGATTCCGCATTTAACATTTGACGATGCCACAATGGCTGCAGTACATTAGGACTTTGTTTTTATGAATCAGGTATATGTAAAGCGCACATACGTAAATTTTGTCAGTGCTCCTTTTCATTATGGTCTATGTATTGTTCTTAAGCCGTATACAGTTTGCGAGTGTATTTATGTTTTTCCCATTTTTGCTGCAGATCAGAATATGGTCATTGAAGACCGAAACCGGTAATCTGTCAAAAAAAAGTTTATGACCATAGACGTAAATTAAAGGAAACTTATTACATATACGGGTCACTGTTTTTTCGCGACGATGTCGCAGCTTGTGAAAGTAGGAAGTTTGTCTCTAGCGTATTCCCTTGACAGTAAACCACCAGTCCAGTTTGAAGCTACAGTTCAGTGTGCTTCCCAGATAAGGCACGTTTTATTCTTGTTTCAGTGATTTTGAGCGTAGGCCATGGGAGATTTTCAATGCATCTATTGTATGCAGTCTCTGATGTCATTATGCGGCTCCCACTGCCGATAATTCCCGTCGACCGAACTCACCTGCGCTTACGTGACAGATGAGGTGTAATTCCTGTCCACTAATCACCACTTTTTTCCGCAAAATTCCTCCGATATCCTCATGCTCTATTAAGTCAATGTTGCACGTAGCGATATTATGTGCGGCTTTGTTTTGGGCTGAGGCCGCAACGGCCGACTGTCAAATCCTACTCCGGCTTCTGCTGCGGTTTCTCTTTGAGGGGAGAGGTGGCTGGATTTCCACTATGTCATTCTGGTAATCACGTTGCGGATAATTACGTTGCGGATTTCGCCTACCAAACCCTCCATTACTCATTGTTTGCTCTGAGTTCCACATCGGCTGCATGAAGTGGTTAGAATTTTGTATTTCGCTCCTGTTCCTCTTTCTGTTTTATTCCAAGTTACCGCCATACATTCCTCGTCTGCTTCTGTCATTCTACTGAGATCATTATTAGGTCTTAGGTCTTGCAATTGGTGTCTTGTCGCTCTGTTTCTATATGTATTTTGCCCGTCATTATTTCCACCAGATTCACCTTGCGCATTTCGTTCACTATGTTTCATTCGGTCCATAGCGTTTTGTGCTTCCCTGACAAAGTCTAATTTTCGTAGAGCGCTTTTGACTGAAGCTATTGTGCCATTACAATTGTCAGTGAGTAGATCTTGGAACATAATCGCAGTTTCATGCAGCAGTGTCTCATTATCTCCTTATCACTGTACTGTTGGTCCAGGTAATGGTTCTTGTTGAAACTTCCTCGCAGATTAAAACTGTGTGCCGAACCGAGACTCAATCTCGGGACCTTTGCCTTTCGTGGGCAAGTGCTCTACCAACTGAGCTACCTAAGCACGACTCACGCCCCGTCCTCACAGCTTTACTTCTGCCAGTACCTCGCCGCCTACCTTCCAAACTTTACAGAAGCTCTCCTGCGAACCTTGCAGAGCTAGCACACCTGAAAGAAAGGATATTGCGGAGACATGGCTTAGCCACAGCCTGGGGGATGTTTCCAGAATGATATTTTCACTCTGCAGGTAGGAGACGAGGTACTAGCAAAAGTAAAGCTGTGAGTACGGGGCGTGAGTCGTGCTTGGATAGCTCAGTTGGTAGAGCACTTGCCCGCGACAGGCAAAGGTTCCGAGTTCGAATCTTGGTCCGGCACACAGTTTTAATTTGCCAGGAAGTTTCATATCAGCGTACACTCCGCTGCAGAGTGAATATCTCATTCTGGAACGGTTCTTGTTGACAAGCGTCTCGAAAAACTACCCGACTCCACCACCCCGATGCTCCGGATTCCTTACCTAACATAATCTCTTTTTTAATCCTTTCTTGGGTGTCCTGTGTCTCTCTGAATTCACCGTAACTGCAACAGTTTTCTGCAAATTTACGCATGTGCTCTGATATTGTATCTTCCTAGTATCCACAGACAAATTCCCATTTGAATACCACTGACAATGACTCTGATGGTACCCTATCATATGAGCAATCCATGTCTTGGGTTGTAACAAATTGTGGTTTTCTTTGTAAACCTGAAAATTTTGAATAAAGAGAAAATGTTTAAGTCGAAATATTCATAATCTTGCGCCCCCGGACTTTCTCTAACTTCTGGCGCGAATTGCACGCTAGATTTCATGGCCGGCGGATCCCTGAATACTGTTGTACCCTCGTCTCGTGTCATCAGATTCATGTAGTAATGTTTCCGTACGTCTGAGTCGCGCGCTGTGATCCGTCTCGGTACTTTGTGTACTACGCGCCACTGACTGCGGGCTCTCGGTCGACCCCAGTAACCCGTTAAGGGGGCGCTCCTGCACTATATCGGCCTATGTCGGGGATGAGGCTACAGGCTGAGCCGAAAAATATTGTCGTTGACATTTCTGATGAACAACTAACTCACGGCAACATTTCTGCACAAGAGACCCTTTCGCATCTCATCTGCCAGCTCTTTCTGCTGGCTGTTGAGAAGTGTTTGCTCCTCCTTGATTTCTAACATTTCTTAGCGTGTCTTTTCAACTACTTTCTATCCCTGTTTCCTTTATAAGCAGAAGTAGCCTCACTTCGACCTTTGGCAGCGCTTCCTGATCTTGCGCAATTTGGACATATTTTTCGCGCATCTCGTGGCTGTCCCAACCTCTCGCTTGGACTATACCGCCATTTCTCGCGTCTCATCTAATGTTTTTTCTAACGTCTTCAGCCTCTAATTTTAGACTCTTAATTTCTTTTCTGACCCGATTTACGTTTTCGACAATCAACCCTCCTTGGAATTTCTTTAATTGATTTCATGACTTTGTCCTGTCTCTTTTCCTTCTTGTCTTCCCGATTCTGAATTTTCATTACTGAGGATCTCCTGTCTTTTGTCTTCTTTCTCCCGTCTCTACCGTTTCCTGTCATCTCCTCTCTGCCTCTTGCATAAAATGAACGATCGATTCCAATTGCACTTTTCCAGTAACGTACCCAGGACTTGACGCAGGCGATTCAACTGCTCTATGACGTCTTGTCCGCGAAATTGGACTTTTACTTTCCCTGTCTGTACCTCTTTCCGTGTTTTCTGAACTCACGTAACCTGCCACCTCGACATCGTTTCCACTTTCATTTCCTGAGTGAACTGACCCCTCGTTATCGGAGCATTCTGCATTTGACATTTGCGCCCTATTCGAAGACTGATTTTAATGAACTTCTTCCGCCGTTCTGTCTTATTTTGCATCAATGGCTGACTCGTGTTCCATTTTGGACGACATAAGTGTGCAGCATTTCATACTACACACATGAACTTTGCTTCTCTTAAGCATTCAAACCGACTGCTATTTCCGCAAGTTACCGAGTCTCTCGCATTACGTGCCATAGCTCTACTCTAATCTTTTAAGCAATGCACTCATTTCTGCCTAAGGCCATGAAGCAAAACCTAATCTGAAATGTCGTACAAATCCACATTAGCAGCTTTGTTTCGCGTTAGCAACCATGCAACAACATACAAGAAATGACCCAAAAAGCACTGACAAGGTACAAAAAAAGACACAAACAGTACACATACTGAAACAAAATTACTGCAACATAACACAAATTTAAACGTAGGCTTCCGCGGCCATTGCGACATTCAATAAAATTTTTCTGGGTTTGTGGCCGCATTGTCAATATATATAAAACTACCGACGTTTCGGTCCCTGTTGCAAGATGACTTCTTCAGGGTGCTTTTGTTTACTGCTGAATCAGAAAACTTTGTTTCTTATATACCTGCAGACGCCGCTGTTATCTAATTCTGATAGGCTGTTTAGTCCAATAAAGACTTCTAACTTCCCCACCCCTTCATCCTAAACAGCCTGTCAGAATTAGATAACAGCCATGTCTACAGGTATATAAGAAACAAAGTTTCCTCTTTCAGCAGTAAACAAAAACATTTTGAAAAAGGTACCTTGCAACAGGAACCGAAATATCGGTAGTTTTATGTATACTGACAATGCGGTCAAAAACCCAGAAAAAAGTTTATTGAATAACACAGATTGTTGAGATACAGCGTTTAGCGCCAAGCCCGAGTCTAAATGTTCTCAGTGCACCAGTGTCTCACTTTGAAAAAAGAAAGAAAAAAAAGGCAAACACGCGCCTGTTCCGCAAGATAACGCACTACCTCACAAAAGTTCCGTGATTCGAGATCCCGGCTAAGGGATGACGATTGCAAGCCGTGACTTGCCTTAATCATAAATATAAGTCAGAGTCATTTTAAATGTTATTATCTTTACATACACAAAAATATTTTCTTGGCAATAACCTTCAAATCGTGTGATACTCCCTTAATTTTTATACATTAATTAGTGAATTTGTTCATGGCACTTTTGTTGCCTTTGCCTGTCTTCTCTTTCAGAACTCACATTAACTAATTTAATATGACTGAACGTTGCTGATGTACCCATGTACCATCACAATAAAACAAAAAACAATGAATGGTAGAGGGAGTGTCAGTGAGAACAGTCGCGTATTTAAGTTTACAAAACAATGGCAAGTTTTAAAAATCTTTAGTAAGTACAGCATTCTAGAGATCCAGCTGATAAATGTTACACAAGAATTACAAACACAAATCAGTTAACGAATGGTGTTTGATAGGCAAAGAGTACATTGTGGTGGAAGTTGTACTAATTCTCCCCTGAATTAATCCCTTTTACAACGCAAGCTGACTTTGTTTAAATCAATCCACTGCGAAGCCCAACTCTATTCAAATGGAATCAATTACGATCAACTGTACCAGAAACTTGGTTCACCAGAGAACAAGGAGGTATGAATATCATTTAACAACCCTACGTCGGTGCAGCAGTACTTTCCCTTTCACCGTGATTCAGGCGACAGCAGAAAACGGCGCGCTGTGGGTGAGGAATGGTGCGCTACGGCAGGTGTAATGTTCTGACGCGTCCACGAGAATTTGCAAACTACGCGGTCTGGCGTTCTGATAATGACAACGCGGGAAACTTCCCTATCAGAGCGCTGACATCCCGGCAGATTTCAGTGTGAGGTGCATCCGTCATCTAGTCTGGCCAAACGAATTTGACTCATAGGCACAACGAAGCTGGAACTGTCAAACGTCAGATGACCTGAACGGGACCAATAAGTTCACCCTCGTGACACACGATATGTCTGAGATGATATGCAGTTCCACTGTCGGTACAGTTGGAAACTGCCAGTGAGTCTTAGTCCAACATGAGATACAGACCACAAGTGTAACCAACTAGGTAAAGCCCTGAAGTTCTCCACGAGGGATGGACCTGGACGTGAAGAAGCCAATGAATCACGCGCACTTTTCCACCAAGCCTTAGTACGGGAGCCGAATTGGCAAAACCGAAACCGCCCCCACATTGCAAAAACCAGTAGAACTATCCCCTACTCATTAAATCTCCACTCTTGACAGTTCTCTTGGCCTGGTAGCCAATCCAGACACAGGACCATGCTTCCCACGAGGGGGATCGAGTGTCTACTTTGCACACCCTGACAGGAGGAGATCACCGACTCCAAATCTCTCTTGTCTGAGAAAAGAAGATTGAAACGTCCTGCTTAAGTCCGCAGGACAGAACAGGTAGTTAGAATTGTGGAAAGGGGCTAAAAGTTGGCTGTCAGTTATACTCAAACACATATAACTTTACTTAGTTGTCCAAACTATATAGCAAAAATTTTTGAACTTAGTTATCGGCTGGATAGACGACACTATCTTATGCCTTAAGGGCACAACCACTTAAATCTAAAAACGGCTTAAAATTCGGACTCAGAATATTTAGAAAGCAGTAATAAGTTTCTATGGTTCAAATGGCTCTGAGCACTAGGGACTCAACTGCTGCGGTCATTAGTCCCCTAGAACTTAGAACTAGTTAAACCTAACTAACCTAAGGATATCACAAACATCCATGCCCGAGGCAGGATTCGAACCTGCGACCATAGCGGTCTTGCGGTTCCAGACTGCAGCGCCTTTAACCGCACGGCCACTTCGGCCGGCAATAAGTTTCTGTAACTTGGCTGAAGTCCCAACAAATCTAACACTTGAAAAGCAAACAAGTTTAATTTAATGACGGCTGAAGGCCCATGATTTAAGACTGCACCTAAAATTAATTTTAAAAAAGCACAAGTTAGAAGGCCTTATCTTCAATTAGGCTGAAGGCCCCACACAGTCTCATACTTGAAAGACAAGAACTTTAATTTAAAAACGGCTGAAGGCCGATTACTTAAAACAGCTAAAATAATTTTTAGTAGGCAGTAGGCCCAAAGCTTTATCTATAAACAATATTTTGCACAGCCAGTAAGCCAAAACAATCTAAGATTTAACAAGTAAGCAATTTAAATTTTAATGCGGCTGAAGGCCCATTATTGAAAAACACAACTACAATAAATTTTCAAAAGGCCGAAGGCCCAAAGCTTTATCCAAAAAAATATTTTAAATTAGGCTGAAGACCCGAACAATGCAAGACTCGACAAGTAAGGAAATTTCAATTTTAAAGTGGCTGAAGGTCAATTATTTAAAATCCAACTAAAAGCATACAAATTCAAACCATCGGCTATAAGCAATTAAAATACGTAATCAAACACCAATAAGAAAAGGCAATACAGCCAGCGGCACTCAGAAGTTTCAGGGGGTCGGTCTGCACTTGAAATGTTAACGTTCGGAGACAGGCAGTCGGCCCAGCTACATCCGACGCGCCGGCAACCCAACCAAGAGACAGTCAACGGACCCAGCGACAAGACGACTTGCTATCCACCCGACCTGTACACAAGGAACTCCAAAGCCAAAAAGTAAAGGCGTAGCCGCCCACAACCAAGTACGCATAAGCTGTCAAAACTACACACACATGTTGGACAGCGACAACACGGTGAGGAAAGGACGCTGCTTTAATTTTACGTCAGCGGCCAGGGCGGATAACCGGAACGCTAACGGCCACAAGGCAGAAAATTCCGCTGGTGCAATTGGACTTCAAATAACCAAAACACAGTTAAACTCTACCGGATGGTGGCCAAACTTTCGCCAACTCGAACACTCACTGATTCTCACTGGAATACTCCGAACAGCCAACCATGAAAACCAACGTCACAATGTGAACAGTCTGGCTTCGGTAATTAAATCACCACTCAGCTTTGATGTCCTACGTCGGTGAGCCACGAACTCCGTAGCAATCTGAACAGCTCCCACACACTCCGATACTGCCTAGAGACCACCAGCGGCCCGGTTCATTGCCCTACCCCGGTCCTGGCTGATCCACACCAACCGACAGACTGCCACACATCAGCACGCAGACAGCATTAAAATAACGGAACAGTCAACATCACAAGCTATACACAGTTTCATGAACACTTGCACGAAGGACTAGACAGTACTATCGGCAGCGACTGTGCAATAACTGTGGTGTCACCGCCAGACACCACACTTGCTAGGTGGTAGTTTTAAATCAGCCGCGGTCCATTAGTACATGTCGGACCCGCGTGTCGCCACTGTGTGATCGCAGACCGAGCGCCACCACAAGGCAGGTCTCGAGATACGGACTAGCACTCGCCCCAGTTGTACGGACGACGTAGCTAGCGATGCACACTGACGAAGCCTCGCTCATTTGCAGAGCAGATAGTTAGAATAGCCTTCAGCTAAGTCAATGGCTACGACCTAGCAAGGCGCCATTAGTAACATTGCATGTATCTAAAGAGTCTCACTTGTATCGCCACAATCTCCAGATGTACCAAAAGGATGGATTAAAGTTAAGTATTCCAGAAGCTACGTACTTTCGTTTATAGCATTCATTACGTATCCTGTTTCAGACCTCACGCTATCCAGCTTTAACTTAGCGCGTGCCTTTCGGCTTCCTCTCATTGTGTCTAGGCTGTCTTGTCTAGACACAACATTTTTGGCGACGAGTCCAAAAAGGGTCTTGTTCTTTCTACTTGCTTCCATTTACTTGTGTCATGGCTTCGCCAGATGTACTGTCCGAATTTTATCGCTTGCAGAATCAGCAGACGCAGGCGTTATTGGATGCCCTTGGACAGCTCGTCCAGGATCAACGTGCACTGCAAAACGATGCGGCCGCCGCCGCTTCATCGCTACCGCAGCCACAACATGCAGTTGCACCCCAATTTCGTCCCTATGTACCAGCTCAGGAAACATGGACGGAGTGGTCACGCCAGTTTGGATTTCATCTCGCCGCCTACAGAATTCAAGGTAACGAGCGGCAGCCTCATTTATTGGCGTGTGTAGGGGTGCAAACGTACCATGTGATAGTGAAATTATTTCCCCGACGCGACGTAGCAACTCTGTCCTACGAAGAAATTTTGTCTGCTTTAGATGCCTATTTCAAGGAAACAGTTAATGTCGTTGCAAAAAGGTATACTTTCTTTCGTACAAAACGTACGGCCGGTCAAACTAATAGGGAGTGGGTTGCAACATTGCAAGGCCTTACAAGGGATTGTGCTTTTGAGTGTGAATGTGGACTCCCTTACTCAGATACTATGGTACGTGACGCAAAAGCACAGAACGTTTCTGATGTTCGCATACGGGAACAGATTTTGAAGCTCGTCAATCCCTCCCTTCAACAAGTGATAGACATATTGGATAGACAAGACACGCTTGACTTTGCTCAGGAATCATTTGCAACTTCGCCAGCCGTGTGTCAAGTTAACCAGCCCGCCGGGCGCGCTGCACAGAACGGTCGACTGCCCTCGCGCACGTCTGCGCAGCTGCCGCCACGCTCTAAACCAGGTGTGCCGCGCCAGCACACAAATGCAGTGAAATCATGCCCGCGGTGTGCTACTAGACATTCGCGTGAAAATTACCCGTCACGCCAAGCTATTTGCTTTTTCTGTAATAAGAAAGGACATGTTCAAAGTGTTTGCCCGAAAAAGCTCAGATCTGATACTCACAACCATTCCAGGCCCTTTGCTTCGCGCTGGAATCGAACCAAGAATACTCAGGCTCGTGAACCTTCGCCCATGGACATTCATGTAGTTAATTCCACTTCGTCCAGTGCCACGTTCTCTAACAGTGACTGTGTTCGTCCCACAAAAAGTGTGCGTCGACGTCGCCGGAAATCACGTCAATTAGCAAGTGATGCTGTACCTGTATCAGTTCAAATTGCACAAGTCAGTCGCTCTTGTCGTCAGCAGGACAATAAACTTTTTGTAGATTTGGACTTTAATGGCAAGGTCATACCATTCCAGCTCGATACCGGAGCTGCAGTTTCATTGATCAATCACGACACGTACAAACAACTGGGCAAACCTCCGTTGCGTGCTGCGCATATTAAGTTACATAGTTATTCAGGACAGCATATCCCTGTGTTAGGACAGTGCACTCTCCTTGCAACATACAAGGGACAAACAAAACTTGTGTTATTTTACGTTCTTCGTTCTTCTACTGCAGTGAACTTGTTTGGTTTAGATTTATTTCAGTTGTTTAACATGTCTATAGTAAATCAGGTCCTATCAGTGAATCAGACTGTGCCTTCAGACAGTGTTTCTCGTCTATGTGAAGAATTTGCAGACATTTTTGCACTGGGCTTAGGTTGCGCTCAGAACTATGAAGCACATTTGGAACTGAAAGTCTTTGCATGGCCAAAAGCCACTTCTCCTTGGCAACGCTTGCACATCGATTTTGCTGGTCCATTCTGGAATGCTCGATGGTTGGTTCTGGTAGATGCCTTCAGTAATTTTCCTTTTGTTGTCCTGATGTCTTCCACGACGTCATCTGCCACCATCCAAGCGTTATCCGCTATCTTTTGCATAGAAGGTCTTCCCGAGACTATTCTTTCCGACAATGGCCCACAATTCATGTCCGCAGAATTTCAGTTATTCTGCACGGCCAATGGTATTCAACATCTGAGATCCGCGCTGTTTTCGCCTCAGTCAAACGATGCCGCTGAACGATTGGTCCGGACTTTCAAGTCACAGATGTTGAAGTTGAAAGAGTCGCATTCTCGGGACGACGCGTTGTTGCTCTTTTTGTCATCGTATCGCTCTCAGCCCCAAGATGTTCGCTCGCCGGCTGAGTTGCTCCACGGTCGTCCTCATCGAACCTTGATGTCTTAGCTGCACCCGCCGCATCAGGTTCCCTTGCAGTGGCAGACTCCTGCTTTTGCTCCAGGCGACATTGTATTCTGTCGCAACTATCGCGGTTCACAGCGTTGGCTCGCAGGGCGCATTCTTCGCTGCCTCGGCCGCGCTATGTATTTGGTTTTGGGGGCCTCTGGTGAGGTGCGTCGGCATCTCAATCAGCTGCGCCTCTGGCGTCGCACGGGTTCTGCCGCTCCCCGTCTGCTTTCAGCGACGGTGCCGTCCGGTCAGCGCCCTGGGGACCCATCTACTGGCTCGCCTCATCCCCAGGTGATACCGACGCTGCCTTCCATTTTGCCCCATGGCGACGCGCCGCCGCCGCCGCCGCCGCCGCCGCCGGCGCTTGGTCTCCCGCCGGCGCCGCCCGCAGTAGACGCGTCGCTGCAACCGCCGGGCGCCTCCCTGGGTCACGCGCCACCGATCGCTTCCCGTGACCAGCAGTCCTCCGCCATGGAACTCTTGCCAATTCCGGACCACATGTCGTCTTCGCCCGTCTGGTGCCCCGACGCAATGGAGGTCGACCCTTCGTCCCCTCCTGTCTCTTTACGGGCGCATACACCGCATGTTGACGTGCACCCTGGACTAGGTTTTCAGGCGTTTCCTAGCTCCCCTCGGACCGAATGGCCGGGTGCGGGTGGCACAGCCTCGCCTGTTGTTAGGCTCCCCACGTCATCGCATACGCCAACATGGGGTCCTCTCCACGGCGGGCGGAAGCCTTATCTCACGACCGTTCGCCGATTTGCGGGGGAGGAATGTGGTGTCACCGCCAGACACGCCACTTGCTAGGTGGTAGCTTAAATCGGCCGCGGTCCATTTAGTACATGTCGGACCCGCGTGTCGCCACTGTGTGATTGCAGACCGAGCGCCACCACAAGGCAGGTCTCGAGATACGGACTAGCACTCGCCCCAGTTGTACGGACGACGTAGCTAGCGATGCACACTGACGAAGCCTCGCTCATTTGCAGAGCAGATAGTTAGAATAGCCTTCAGCTAAGTCAATGGCTACGACCTAGCAAGGCGCCATTAGTAACATTGCATGTATCTAAAGAGTCTCACTTGTATCGCCACAATCTCCAGATGTACCAAAAGGATGGATTAAAGTTAAGTATTCCAGAAGCTACGTACTTTTCTTTATAGCATTCATTACGTATCCTGTTTCAGACCTCACGCCATCCAGCTGTAACTTAGCGCGTGCCTTTCGGCTTCCTCTCATTGTGTCTAGGCTGTCTTGTCTAGACACAACAATAACAAGGACGAATCACGAGTCGGCACATCCAGGATACCCATAAGCGATCGCCGGCCAACATACACGTCGTCCGACAAGACGACCGACCGACGACCGTAGTCCGCACTCGGGTGATGTGTATCGGCAACCGTCTGGCGAGTCATGGCTGTCTGGACTTCACTGCAGCCGCGCTCCGACTGAACTTCTGCCGCGTCCTAAGTCAAACACTGCCAGGTCCGAACTGCACTGCTAGCGCCTCCCAACTCACTGGCAGATCCGGACTGCACTCCTGGCACATTACAACTAACCCCCGACACACGACAAACGGGAAGTAATAGCAGTGCAGCAAACATAACACTAACCACGAGCGCGTACGGACGTGTCTCGCGTGCGCCCCTCAACTACGGTCTTTTTGTCGGTTCTATCGGCAACAATCACGCCAGTGAACGAAAAAACAGTGATCAGTGATGGATAATAGTGAAGTGAAGCAGTCCTACAAAATTTTCTCGTGTTTCGACTAGGGAAATAGTGCAATTAGTGACTTCGCGGGCACATTTACAGCATGTCGGACCTCATCAAAGGTATTTCACTACAACTAACATCCACAAACACTACTAATACGATTAGGAACGCTTGACATTACTAACATTACTCACCGCAGTGCTGTGAAAGTGTTAAAAACAATATGGAAGGAAAGCTACCGTGGGACGAATGATCAAAGTAACGTATGGTAGGATTTTTCTCCGTAATTAGACGTTAAATATCTACCAAACTCACGATAACATGTTAGAACAGTGAAATGTAGCTCCAAAAAAAGACTGATAATAACGGACTTAGACTAAAAACGAAGACTAACATACGGTAGCAAATCTCGCAGAAAAGACTAGCTTCATATGAAGAAAACCAGTGTGAACAATACCCATACAGTGAAGGGAAACGAGCATAATTCTGAATTATAGACATATTAATGCCGTCATGTCACCGAGCCAGAAGATCGCAGCAATTGACGAGCTATTAAATGACATTGGGGCGGAATTAAAGGCCAAACACGTATCGAGTAGCGTACTGAATACGATAAGGAATAAAATATTCCCTTTGGCTTTCCAACTCACGTCAGCAAAAGCAAAGGTCGAGCTGCTGCAAGAGCAGAACAAAGATCTACTGCGCGAACTTCAGCACTCAGCTGACCCAGTTAAGGACCTTAGAATTGAGTCTCTCACAGAACAGGTCAACAAACTCGAGGAAGACAATACAAAACACGCCGAATTAAACCAACAGCTCAGGGACCAAATTAGGGATCTGACAGGAAAGGTTACTGAACAGGCACAGCAACAGGAGAAGACACTAACATACGCTGCGGCACTCTCCACCGCACCCAAAGAACATAAACGCATTGAGGTGGCAAAAGCCAAGCAGGCAATCACTCTCTTCATAAAGTCTACCAACAACCAAGACACGAAAACAATAAAACAAACGTTGACAAAAAACATCAACCCAAGACGAGACAACCTACACATTAAGTCAATAAGAAACACGAAGACAGCTGTGATTGTCGAAGCAGCAACACAGGAGGACTGTAGGAAAATAATGGAAAAGGCGAAAGATATTGAGAATATCGCGTGTGAGGGGCCCAGAAAGCGGCAACCTTTGGTCATAGTCTATCGAGTGACAGACACTATCTCGGATAGAGAATTTCTTGAGTGTCTATACGACCAAAATCTCAGTGACGATTTCACAAAAGACGAATTCGACAAAGACGTGAAAATCAGATTCCGCACAGCGCCCAAAGGAAAGGGATACAACCATCAAGTGTTGGAAGTCACACCCAGAATTTATTGGTACCTCACCAAAAAAGGAAGGGTGTACATAGACTTCCAATCCCTATCTGTCAAAGACTTTACGTCAGTGAGCCAGTGTTACAACTGTTGTGACCTTGGCCATACAACCAAAGCCTGCGCAGACATAGGTACGACCTGTTCAAGGTGTGGCAAAAAGGGCCACAAACTGTCGAGCATCAGAGCCCATCGATTGCATTCCGCGCAGGAACAGAAACCGAATTTGCAATAAGAGCAGGGGTGGCGTCTGCCACACCTGCAAACAGCTGCTTGATAGACTAATTGACACTACTGACTATGGCAACTGAACACCCCCCTGAGTAAACCAACATGCTCCATAAATCAACCCCTGAAAAAACAAGATCATGCAAGTCACCATCCACCAGGCACAGAAACCATCTACGTGCAATACTCTGGCGTAAGAGGCAAAAACTATTACCTGACGACTACCCCAACAATGGTCACATTACAGGCTTGATACACACTACAAACCTCGAGGATAGCCATCATGCAATCACTGAATATATAGACGACCTAACACTCACAGGACAAATGTCACCTGAAGCCGCCAAACTAATCAAAAGACAAATAATGTACTGGATGACATTCCAGACGACCCTTATGAACAGGATAGACGAACTCGAAGACGAACTACTGAGAATGGACATGATAACCCAAAATACTGATACAGACAGACCAGAAAACCATACCACACATGACCAACCAAAGCAACTGCACAAAACAGCGTTGCTACCGACTCAAGATCACCCATCCACTCCAGCACAGCAACGCACATACGACACTACAAAATGCGAAGGACGCATCAAACCAATCAAATTCATACAAGGTGAGACCTTGAACCCATCGGTGCTTCACACAACCGTAACGCAAGCCAGCACAACTGGAGCCCAAACGGAAAACATGGACAAATCAGACACCTCAGACTGTAATCAAATCAAACGCAAAATAACTCTCTCTGACTCACTGACAGAGGAAGAAGACGACGTCCATTATTGCCCTTACGCCAGAGATTGTAGTGTTCATAACAATGATATTCGAAACCGTAATACCGACCTTGAACAGGCCACAGCGCCGGCAGACGCCACGAATGCTACACAAAAAGCCGCAGCAACAACCGCAACAGAAGTCTGCGGAGGGTCTGGAATCAGAGGCGACAGTGCGCATAACATACCAAAAGCTGTTATGTCTGTCACAGATAGCGTAGACGAGCAGTCAAGTGGGAACCAAATCACGTCAAATCAATGCAGAATGGAGGCACAAACAACCAACACATCTGATACACATCAAGACCGTGCAAACGAAACACACACAAAAAACAAACGAATCATCACAGCCTATAGGAAACTAAAACCGCAAAGAAAACCCAAACAGCCTAAGAGAGTCAAGAAAGTGAAAGCGTGTGACGACCAATCGCAGCAATCGCAGGCTGCCTCAAAACCTAGTGATACGAAAGTGCATACCCCTGATGATACCAACACCTTCGCAGCCCCCCAACCAACAACCTCAATGCCGACGCCCAAGGAAACCCCCACAGCAACCAACAAGGAAGCCAATCCAGCGCCCCCCCCCCCCCCCCCCCCGCAGAGGTGTGCACAACAACGCCACTACACCATCACAACACGTCACGGCTGCAGAGACGCCAACACACGCCATCGACACCGATAGTTTTAGTTACGACAAGCTAGATATAAATGTAAAATTAAGTAGGCTAGAAAAAAGAGACATCTTAGAGACGGCACAGCGGATGCTCATCCGCACCCTACACCCGTACGGCCAATCTGTGTGTTTCCGTACATCAGAGCAAACCGATAGACTGATTCTCAAAACGGAGAATATTCCAACAGATCCAGGTGTGCGCCCGCAGGGAGGAACCATTCGATATGGATAAGCTTTACAAGGATCACGTAAGGGCTCATGGGAGAACATACTTCGATTACAGTCAAACTGGCAGCAAGAGCTACGCCACAGTTAAACACCCAAACTGCTAATAGCACAGCTTAATGCTATGCGGAGTATACTTGTAAATTCGGAGTTCCCACGGGTCCTTCGTGAACTAAAAAGTGACATTTTGTGCAAACAGGAGCCCTACACTAGACAAGGGCATATCCCCAACTTTCCTCCAAGTGCGGTGACAGTTGCCGAGGGGACAGGCTGCATGGCATCTGTCATAATCCTAAACAAAGAAATACATCCAGTCAAAATTATAGAACTCTGTTCCGAGCACCTAGTTACAGTTGAAGTCACACACAAGGGGGATACTTGGATCATCGCGTCGCTGTACGCCCAATTCTGTCATTGCATCATACCATACGCAGACCTTATCAGAGATGTTGCGCAATACGCTGGCAACAAAAAACTTCTCATCTGTGCAGACATAAATGCCAGATCAGCCCTGTGGCATTTAGACAGAACTGACGACAGAGGTAGAATAATAAATGACATCATCCAAGAAAACAGACTACACGTACTCAACAAGGAAGGACATCACCCGACCCACATCGGACACAACGGTCATTCATCAAACATAGACATCACCCTCGTTAATAATGCCGCCATCAACCACGTACGAGACTGGACCGTACATGACCAGATCATTGCTAGCGACCACAACATCATCACACTAACCTTAAGTGGTACACCAAACGTGAACACAGAAACACTACCAAAAAGACTATTATTTGACAAAACAGACTGGGACAGGGTCAGACAAAAAATACATGAGCACATACCGCAAGACATCACCGGCAGTGTTGATTACAGAGCACACATGCTGACAGATATCATCACACACACACAGAACACCTGCATACCCACACAAAGAATGACGAAACACCAAAATATTCCCTGGACTACACAATTAACACGACTCAAACAAGACTCAAAACGTAAACGTAAGCTTTACCAACGAGCAATTTCAGATAGAGAAAGACAATTACTACTACACGACTAACGGCTTGCCAAGGACAAATATAAACTTGAGCTGAATAAGACCAGGAAAGACCATTGGAACAGCCATGTAGCAGCACAAACACGACTAAACAATTGGGGGGAACCATACAAAATCGTGACAGAGAAAATTAGAGCCCACTGGTTCTGGGAACGCTGCGACAGGAGGATGGTGAGATGACTAAGGGCTGGAGACGCACAGCGGAGTTCCTGCTGAGCAAACTCCCGCACGACGACATCGCAGACACAGACACACCACAACATGCAGCACTGAGACGCGAAGTAGACACAGTATACACCACACCAACCGTCACCTGTCCATTTGCGCAGGAAGAAGTGGCGACAGTGATCTCAGAACTCAAAAACAAAAAGGCGCCTGGACCGGATGGTATCCACTCTGAGGTACTGAAACAAATTGCACCGCAGATCTCCCCGTTTCTCACAACGTTGTTAAACGATGCATTAAGGCTGGGCCGTGTGCCTGCAGTGTGGAAGACCTCGAAGGCGGTTATCATCAAAAAGGCTCCAGACAAAGACACATCAGACCCCAAGTCACACAGACCAATTTGCCTTATCAATACACTCGGTAAAGTACAAGAAAAACTACTCTGCAAAAGACTACAAGCACACCGAACACTACGGGGACTGACACCACACCAATACGGCTTCAGGGAAGGGAAATCTATAGACGACGCAATTAACAGAGCACTCCAAATAGTACACGACACATCCTCCAAATACACACTTGCAATTATGATAGACATCTCAGGTGCCTTCGACAACCTCTGGTGGCCGGCCTTGTTCAAGAGGCTCAGACACCTGCAGGTACCGGAGTCTCTGTATAATAGTTTCATGGACTACTGCAGAGACAGAACGGTCGTTTGGCAAATGGACAACCAGAAAGTGATTAAACGAATTACAAAAGGCTGCCCACAAGGGTCGATCTGCGGCCCCATCTTCTGGGACATAGTTATAGAACCGCTCCTACAGTTACTAGAGGAGCACATCCTGACAGATGGAGTTGTCGCTTATGCTGATGATCTACTCGTCTTAGTTTCAGCAAACAACCGTGCCCAGCTAGAAGAAAGAGCCAATGGAGCACTTAGGACAATAACCCAATGGTGCACAGGTGTCTGTCCCTCAGCGGAAGGAGGAGAGAGCTTTGGCCGGAAGTCCCTCTGCAGGTAAAATCCGCTGAGCGCCGCTTCCCGGAATCACTCACACATCCAGGTCGCTGCACTAAGCATTTATGACTATAAGTTCATCTCTCTCCCTGGTCTCCCTCTCCTGCACTACAGCTCCATGCGCACAATTTCTCTTCAGGTTACACAAGCAGTTATAAAAATATTCTGCCCACAATTTCCCCATGTAAAAAAGTCATAAACTACACTTAGCAAACGTAGTACTGGGGAACAATGAGATCATGATATAAAATATGAATATTAATCTGACTGACAATGTTGTTAAAGTGAGAGAGTGGCATGCCTCCTCTCAAAGTAACGTAAAAGCTGAAAATGAAAAATAGGAAAAGGTAGTCCCAGACGGACTCGCCTCCAAGACTCTCGGATTACCGTATTGTTCTCCATCTGCTGCCCCAAGCACTGCCTTAAAAACTACACAAACCTCAGTGGCTAATGCCTCTACTAACCTACACCAAAAATGATGTTTCTTTTCTTTTCTCTCTCTCTCTCTCTAAACGATTGGCCATCTAGAGCTTCCACTTCTCACTTCTGTCATTTTCGTTTCTTACCAAGTCCTGCGCACACCGTAAGTTTGGATGAAATCAGTGATGATGAGTTGTGAGTTACTCACACACTAAGGATACTACACCCTCACTTCTTTAATTCCTCCAATTCGTTATCTCCTACATTCCAAACTCCACAGTTCACCATGTACCTAGCGAGAGTAGCACTTCTGGAAGAGAGAATATTGCGTAAAAGTGGCTAAGCCACAGCGTAAGAGATTGTTCCAGAAAGCTTAGATGCAGAATGAAAGGTAAGGAAAGTTACGAGGGTAAGTCGTGAGCAGTGGATAGCTCAGTCTGTGGATTACTTGCGCGCGAAATACAAAGATCAAGAGTTTGAATCCCAGTCCGGCATATGGCTTGAATCTGCCAGGATGCCTGAATCTTACGTCCTTTCACTGGTGAATGTTTGGAACTGGATGGATCGCTCAGAGCATTGCTACTGCCTTAAGACACCAACAGGTGGAGCTGCGGCATCACGGCATCAGCAGTGCTCCCTCCCACCCCCCCCCCCCACCCCCCACCCCCCCCCAGAGCATAGTGTGGACGGGCAGGGCAGCCACAGGCGCCCAGCGAGGTCACCGTCTGACCCAGTGACCTCCGCCTGGGACCGCGCCGCCAGTAAATACTCGCTGCGCGAGCCAGCTAAGGCATGCAGCCGGGAACAATAGAATACATCCCTTTTGTCTTTGTTATACTGAAAAGCAGCAAGCACAAAGAAGGAATTGAAGTCATTCCCCTATATGACGAAGTATTTGGGATTTATGGACTGCCAATATGTTGTATAGAAAAATCTTGCCGTCACTCTCTGGCCACTTATGCTGATACTAAAATATCTAGCGCTCGTAAAGTAACAGATTTCACGGTAATTTAAAAAATAGCGGAGTCCTGCGCTATAGCAAGTAGAAGTGACGATTGCACCGGAAGACCAGTGCAATGATGTCCTTTAGATCAAAGGAATGACCTAGAATGTATCTCTAGAAATCGATATACATTAATTTATTTCATACGCATATGCAGTGACGTTTGCAAAAAAAAACTGCAACACACAAACAGCATAATGGGCAAAAGTAAAAACGTGGTTATATAAAAAGCTGTAACACCAAGGAACGATTAAAATGACAGTTGAAAGAATAAAGAGGGAAACATTAGGTGTTTCCTAAAGAGGAACGGACAGGAAATTGAGTGAAACGCCAGAGTGCTAACCGGTGTACTAGGTCCACCTCTTTGTCTCGTACGTTAAAGCTCTATTAACTGCACATGTAACATTCCTTCCCTAAAAGGAGGAGTAAGCAAAAAAAAAAAAAAAAAAAAAAAAATGTTCAAATGTGTGTGAATTCCTAAGGAAGCAAACTGCTTAGCTCATCGGTCCCTAGACTTAAGCACTAATTAAACTAACTTAAACTAACTCATGCTAAGAGCAACACACACACCCATGCCCGAGGGAGGACTCAAACCTTCGACGGGAGGGGCCGTACAGTCCGTACGCAGCGAGGCGTAAGCGTGGGCACTTCCGTCATCATGACAACGATCTAGTCTTGCTTTAACACTGAAATACACATTTTATACAGAATGAAGGTAAGAGAAATTCAATAGAGAGAAATCTATTTCGAGTGCACTAAACTGAAAACTAACCATAAAGAAAGTAATTGCGTAGGATTCAGATAAGTGTTGAGCTAGCTGTGTGGCACACCGTGTTTGGAAGCTATTGTTAATTTGCTTACTTAAATAATATTACGTGTATACTCGAGAAATAGAGAAGTAGCTGTGATAACTGATCACCAGTTTCTAAGAAATAATAATTTGGAATTAGATAAAGATATTAAAGTATTTACATGACGTAACACGTGGATAGAGCCTAGAGCCGGCCGGAGTGGTCGAGCGGTTCTAGGCGCTTCAGTCTGGAAGCGCGCGACCGCTACGGTCGCAGGTTCGAATCCTCGGGCATGGATGTGTGTGATGTCCTTAGGTTAGTTAAGTTTAAGTAGTTCTAAATTCTAGGGGACTGATGACCTAAGATGTTAAGTCCCATAGTGCTCAGAGCCATTTGAACCATTGATAGAGCCTAGATTTCTTTCATAAGTGATGAAAATAAAATTTCTGTGGTTAAATATAATTTTATGTCCGGATTAGGCTTACGCAAATTTTCGTTACACTTTTAAGCAAACAAGTCCGGAGACGGTGCATACCAATAACGTTGAGCAGCGTAACGCAATGCGTAAAGGATAATACGTCTGAAATAATTCATAAATTGTATTAAATGATTCTTTCTGAAAGAAAAAGGGAACTTGCGAAGAGTTTCATTCTTTAAGCTTAAATTTATTTGAATAACGATTTGTATAGCTTCGATGTCCCAGTATCTTCAGGTGAACCGTCACGCGTTAGATTTGTTGACGCCTTCACAAAAGGAATCTCACT
This sequence comes from Schistocerca americana, assembly GCF_021461395.2. NCBI lineage: Eukaryota > Metazoa > Arthropoda > Insecta > Orthoptera > Acrididae > Schistocerca > Schistocerca americana. The sequence continues at coordinate 107,070,169 of NC_060122.1, read as the reverse complement.
GGATGGAGCAGAACTGTCTTCTGTGATGAATCTCGCATCGAAATGAACTCCGATGAGCAGCGAAGACGTGTCTGGAGATACCTTTTTTAAAAAATGAGACCTGAATTTATTTGAAAGGCAAATGATGTGAAGATACCAGGCACTAAAGTTCAGGAACACATTTTCCTGGGTGAATCACTGCAACAAGGTGCCTAAAACTAAAATAATCTCCTGAGAAATTGAAGTTACCGGTCTGAGAATCATAACTTGGGTCCTAGAATACGAATCTGACTGCATTCAATAATGTTCCACTGCAGATCGAAAGAATAATGAGTGATAAAAAGGGTGAATATCTGTTTGAACTTCATGCACCAATTGAAAAAATTGCACATAGCACTAAATCATTGGAAAGCCCATGAGAAGTCTTTCATTTCAGCTGAGAAGAATAACACCATCGTTCTCCGAACTAAAAACACGATCCATATGTACTGGGACGTCACTGCCACATATCAGTATGCAAGATTAATTCATTTTTCTGCCACCCCTGCTAGTGATTCAGTGTGGTCCCGGCGTGGTCTCGGGTCTCCTTTGTCGGCAGAGGTCAGCCATCGAATCTCATTGGGTCAAACATGTTTCCCTGGAATGCTGAGTAGCTTTTATGGAATTAAGGTTGTGGCCGACATTGGACAAGGCAGGCACCTGGCCGTGTGCTGGACAATGAATGCCACGCTTTCCCTGCCACCCCCTCGGCATAATTTGAGCATGACGTTCCTGTTTTTCTGTATTAACTTCAAATGTCCAAACACTCAGAGAGCGTGGGAGAGTTTGTCCTGGTTTTGCTCCAAAAATTGTGTTTATCTGACGACGTTGCATCATGCCACCTAGTGCACATCATTCATGGGTCGTTCAGTAAAACTTCTTCCTCCCAACGCCGCCACTTGAAGGTAAAACGTGCACCTTCTACGCAAAAAACTGGGGAATTTCTTATCCTTGCGCATATTTTTCGTAAATTTTGATACGTTTCTGGTCTCTCCCATCGTCAATAGTTTGGAGTTCTTCCCTCCACACTGGATTCTTGAAAAGATGGAGGCTAGGGCAGGAGGAGGTAATTGTTTAGGCATTTCTTGACTACCCTTGGAGGAATTTGAAGCTGACCGCTCTCTGCGTCTGTTTGGTGCACTTTGCTTATCTTGAGGAGAAGTAAGCTTTCTCAAGCCACTATAGCATGATCCACCCTGTGAGCACCTCACTTCTCCTCCTCTTTTGATACGCAACCTGAGTCGCTTGTTTGATTTCAGTTTATATTTTGTTTCTTTATCTTGTATCTGTAAGTTGCACAGAGTTGTTTGTCTATCCAGGTAGTCTTCCTTTCATGTGGCTCTACTCACAGTCGCATCGTGACATTTGTTAACGCAGTTTCGTAACTCAGTTGGACTCGTTCTTTGATTACTTTTGATAAACCATTTCGAAACTTGAGCTTAAATAAGGTACTGTTAAAGGTAGGCGTACCGCCTATTTTAAGATCATTTATTTGTAATAGAGTCTTTTGATTAGCGATCCATAAAAAACGAATATAGCGTGGTACATTAACACGTTGTATTTTGCTGACGGCGTTGCGATTTGTGTACAGTGATCATGATGATAGGTTATTGATAATTTAATTTTATCATAACAACGACTTTCGCAGGACTTCTGTATGTTGTTGTTGTTGTTGTGGTCTTCAGTCCTGAGACTGGTTTGATGCAGCTCTCCATGCTACTCTATCCTGTGCAAGCTTTTTCATCTCCCAGTACCTACTGCAACCTACATCCTTCTGAATCTGCTTAGTGTATTCATCTCTTGGTCTCCCTCTACGATTTTTACCCTCCACGCTGCCCTCCAATACTAAATTGGTGATCCCTTGATGCCTCGACTTCTATATATACCACAGGAAAACATCACTCAAGGACACAAACAAAAATGGAACACACCTGATAGACCATTTGCAAAAGCCACGACCTCGCCATTATGTCAACAAAATTCAAGAAACCAACACGGAAACTTACCACATGGAAATTTTCCAGCGGAAAGCAAGAACTACAGATCGACCACGTAATAGTCCAGAAAGACACACAAAAAGAAATTTTGAACATAGACACACGTAAAGGCTACTTCGGCTCAGACCACCACCTACTACAGATCAGGATTCGTCTTTTTCCCAAGCAAAAGCTCCAGAAGACCAGATCCAGAATACCTTACTTTAAACCATACACAAATATTAGACAAAATTAAAATGGAGGAAACGACAGACTTGACACAACATTCAGGAAGAATCCGAGAAGCTATGAAACTAGCACAAGGAAACACCGTTGGTAGAACCACACATGTGACCAAGCTACTGACCAACGAATCAGTGCATGGAAATATTTAGTAGCCATATATCCCAAGGGAATTGGATGAGTTTCCTGGAAACAGAAACAATCAAGGAAAATCATTCGCAGTGAAAAACGACAGTATGATAAACGACGAAGAACAATACAAGAAACTTCTACAAAACGTTCAGAGAACATATGACTGGATATCAACACCCAACTTGTGTTTCTGAAGACCGGATGGAACACTAGAAACCAATACCAAAAACAGTTGTGACATTCTGGCAAAGTATTTTGAAAAATACTCACCGCGGACTCCCCTATGGAAGAAATGATGACAGAACCGAGCACGTACAAATCATATAGTGAACCTCCAACAATAGAAGAAGTTAAAGAAATAATCAGCTCACTCAAGAATCGTAGAGCACCAGGAAAATACGGCATCGTTACGAAAATCTGCAAGTTACCAGGCCCAGAACTCACCAAAGCCATCCACAGGATCTTGGAAGATATCTGGAAGGCCATGACAATTCCTGACGACTGGAAAACTGCCCTGATACACAAAAAATGGGACAATACTGGCCCAAATAAGTACAGAGGAATATTCCTACTACCGGTCACATACAAGATCCTCTCTAAAGCTTTACGTAACAGACTAGAATGCCAGACCGACCACTTGATTGGGGAATACCAAGCAGGCTTACGTAAAGGACGGTCTTGTGCGGAACAAATTTGGAACCGGCAAATGATTTTACAACACAAACAGAACCTGATTATTATCTTTGCCGACTTCAAAAAGGCGTACGACTTTATCGACAGGGAAACTCTCTTCAAAATTCTAGCAGAATACAAAGTAGACAACAAAACACGGACTATCATAGAGCAAAGCTTGACCAACACGAACTCCAAAGTAAACTTCTGTGGGGAACTATCAGAGCCCTTTGAAATTCGCGCAGGTGTCCGACAAGGCGTTGGCCTCTCACCTCTCCTTCTCAATCTAGTGTTAGGTAAGGTAATAAAAGAATGGGAAACTTCACAACAGGGGATAACCTTAGGAAACCTGCAGATTAAATACCTGGCTTTTGCAGACGATTTGACGATTGTCACGAAAGGTATCAACGAAACAATAGACGCTATTGAAAAACTACACGAAATCGCTTCCAAAACAGGACTACAGATCTCTAACGAAAATACACAGTTTATGAGCACAAAGAAACACTCGTCTCTGAACACAAAGTACGGCACGATTTACAAAACGGCAGACTTCAAATACCTCGGTGAAACACTGCAAATGAGCGGACGTAACAGATACTCAAACGAAGGAAAGAAAAACTAAAGTGGACAATGCATACAAAGTAGCGTGGAATCATTACGCCAAGACGTCTATCTCACCAAAAGCCAAATTATGTCACTACGAAATGGTGGTGCTCCCCGAGGCACTATATGCAGCATAGACCACACTAATACTACGGAATATATGTATCAGACAACTATAAAAAGTAGAACGGAAAATACTTAGGAAAATATTTGGTGCAACTAACAACTATGGAGTATGGACCAAGAAACCTACAGAGGAACTATACAAACATACGGAGACAATCACAAAAAAGATGAGAAAAAGCAGACTATAATTCTATGGACACCTATACAGAATGCCATCACACAGACTGACCAAACAAATCTTTGACTGGGTAACCACTAGAAACAACAAATGGGTGACAGAGGTAAAAAACGACCTGAACCAAATTATCATAACAGCAGACACAATAAACGACAGAATAAAATTCAGGAACATCGTTAAAAAAGGTAACTACATGAGATACACTGTGGCAAACGAACAGGCGTAAAATGGACCGAAGTACGCAAGCAAGATCACAGCCGGAAGACGAAAGAAATATAGGCAATCAAAAAGGCAATCAAGATGATGTCGAAGACACGAAGCCGACAAGAAGCATGGACAGAAGACCGGAAACAGAAACGTATACACACACATCCATGCCCGAGGCAGGATTCGAACCTGCGACCGTAGCAGTCGCGCGGTTCCGGACTGAAGCGCCTAGAACCGCTCGGCCACCACGGCCGTCAAAGGAGATAATAGGAATCATATCACATTGCTGTGTACTTATTTATTTACATTAGTTACAGTTAACTGTAAATGTCATCGTTGACACAATGAACGTACTATTCGTGCTTTATCTTACAAAAGGTGCTGAAACTGACGGTTATCAACCTTAATGGAAGCATGACATAGACGAAAAAGATTCTGACGCATCTTCACAAATATCTCTGTCGCGTTTCGAATCACATCGCAGGAAGCTATAATTCTGGCAACTAATTCCATCTCCGTATCGACTGGGGTCTCTTGGAAACTGCATGATGTAATACTACTCCACGATAACGCACAGTAGACTGAGAGAAACACTGTACAGAAGTGGGTTGGGAAGTCATACCGCACTCTCCTTATTCACCTGATCGTACACCCGAAGATTTTCATGTTTTCTGCTCTCTATCGAACAACCTTCAAGGAACTTACTTTCCGGATGAAAATGCACGCCGAACGTGGCTCGACGTGTGCTTCGTCACACAATCATTTCTATAGCCACGGAATGTTACAGCTACACCATCGTTGGCCGATTGTTATGAATAGTAAAGCAGCAAATGTTATTGACAACTAAAGTCTCTGTTATGTGTATCTGTGGTGTTTATTAACAGCTACGAACTTATGTATCGACCCAGTAGATGAATGACATTCATTCCATATACATGGAAAAGGCTACTCTTTTTGTTTTATAGTTTTATTTTGACCGGACGTGTATCGGCTGCATGCTCGTCTTCAGCGGTTTCACCGAAGATGCACGGTAACTTATATAACATGTAATACGGGACCCGTCTTAAATTTTTGGTTAGTGTCCTCTGCATTTACGAACCATTTATACAATTTATAGAATTTGCGTGGATACAGTTGTAAATTTTAAGTTAATTTTTAATTGGTTTTTATTCCCAATTCGTTGTGTTAAGGATGAGGCAGGATGCTTTATACACTGAAGAATCAAAGGAACTGGTACACCTGCCCGATATCGTGTAGCTCCCCCCCCCCATGCCCCCCGAGCACGCAGTGCCGTAACACGGCGTGGCATGGACTCGGTTAATGTCAGAAGCAGTGCTGAGAGAAATTACACCATAGATGGTGGATATCTCTGCTGAGCAGTACGTTTCAAGGCATCCGATAAACTGTGGCCTTCTCCACCAGACATCACGGCACCTAGAATATCACTTTTCTGTATTATTCTTGTATGTAGTTGTGATTCGAAGACAGATCACTGTTTTGTGTTGGTTTTATACTTGGAGAATTTGTTTTGGTTAATTTAACAGTCCAATAAATTGTTTTCGGACTTCGAGCGTTAGTTTCTTCTGCTTATGCAGACGTAGCACGATATATGTACAATAATGTTGGTGGCCAACGGAAGTGTTTAAACTCAGAAGATTGTTCCTGGAGACACTCTGTAGCAGTTCAGGATGTGTGGGGTGTCGCATTGTCCTGCTGGAATTACCCATGTCCGTCGGAAAGCACAATGGACACGAATGGATGCAGGTGATCAGACAGGATGCATACGTACGAGTCACCTGTTACAGTCGTATCTCGACGCATCAGGAGTCCCATATCACTCCAACTGAACAAGTTCCACGCCATTACAGAGCCCTCCCCAGTTCGAACAGTCCCCTGCTTACATATAGGTTCCTTGAATTCATGAGGTTCTCTCCACACCAGTACACGTCCACCCGCTCGACACAATTTTAAACGAGACTCTTCCGACCAGGCAAAACGTTTCCAGTCAACAACAGTCCAATGTCGGTGTTGACGGGCCCAGGCCAGGCGTAAAGGTTTGTATCGTGTAGTCATCAAACAAACACGGGCGAGCTACGGCTCCGAAATCCCATATCGATAATGTTTCGTAGAATGGTTCACACGCTGACACTTGTTGATATCCCAGCACTGAAATCTGCAGCAGTTTGCGGAAGGGTTGCACTTCGGTCATTGAAAAATTCTCTTCAGTCGTCTTTGGTACCGTTCTTGCACGATCTTTTTCCGGCCGCAGCGATATCGGAGATTTGATGTTTTACCGGATTCCTGATATTCACAGCACACTCGTGAAATGCTCGTACGGGAAAATCTCCACGTCATCGCTACCGCTGGCCAGGGTGGCCGAGCGGTTCTAGGAGCTACAGTCTGGAACCGCTACGGTCACAGGTTCGAATCCTGCCTCGGGCATGGATATGTGTGATGTCCTTAAGTTAGTTAGGGACTGATGACCTCAGCAGTTAAGTCCCATAGTGCTCAGAAACATTTCGTTTTTCATCGCTACCCAGCAGATGCTACGTCCCATCGCTTACTGAAATCTTGATTTTATTTAATCGTATGGCTGTGGCGTCCGTCGGACAGACCGTTCGTCGGGGGATGATGATGACGACAGCACAACACCCAGTCCCCGAGCAGAGAAGATTCCCCGACTCAGCCGGGAATCGAAACCGGACCCAGAGGATTGACAATTCGTCACGCTGACCATTCAGCTACTGGGGGCGGACGAAATCTTGATAACCTGCCATTGTAGCAACAGTAATCGATGTAACAACTGCGCCCGACACTTGTTGTCTTACATAGGCATTGCCGACCGCAGCGCCGTATTCTGCCTGTTTACTTATCTCTGAATTTGAATACGCGTGCCTACACCAGTTTCTTTGGCGCTTCAGTGTATTACCATCGATGTATTTATTCGTAGTTTCTGTGTTATTCGCAATATGATTGTTTTCTGTCACTTAGGTGATTTGCAGATATGATTTATTGAACTTCTTTAGTTGTTTCGATTATTGATAATGAAATGTGTGGAGCATAATTAGCATAAAAGTAAACTGTACAACATAATTTTTGTAAAATTCAGTATTTCGTAGTTTATGAGGTCTTTCGTCGCTTGGCGAGGTCTTTAAGTATGACGAGATTTACGGAATTTTCGATAAATTTTTCTTTCCTTAGGTCTATTTCTGTATTTTGAATATTATTCGTATTTTTTCATGTAAGTTAAGATTTTTATTTCTTCGAAGATGCTGAGATACACGCGTTTTTTAACTGTGAGTAAAATCGACGAACGCTATGATGCGTCTGTGACGTCATGAATTTATACATTTTGGCGTGTGCTCAAACGCTCACGGATTATTTTTACCATTATTCATGTATTCACGGACGCTCATATTAATATTTCTGCTTGTTTGACCGCTACACGCGTTTTTTACAATCGTTGCATTTTAGTTTATAAATTCTATACCGAGAAATATTGTGTGTTATTGTAGTGAGTAGTAAATGTGTGTACTCATATTGTGTTCTGTGACCTGAATGCGGTTTCTAGAATTATTTTCTATGGGGGGGGGATCCGGATTTATTTGATACTTGTTTCCTATATGATATCTGCAGGAAACTGTTCCGACATTTTCCAAAATACAGGTAATACGAACCTGCAACATCGATATATTTATCGACTAAGTACATCGCCCGTAACGTAAAGCCGTGTTGCCTTATGTGCGACACGACGACGTGCTAAAAATCAATTAAAACTTATTCCGAAAATTCTACGGAAGTTCTATGTGGGAACAATAATAATAAAAAAAAAATCACAGCACCAGCGCAAGTTGGTAGTTGTGTTTCCACATCTGAACGATGAGGCCTATTCATATTTCGGTCTTCTTTAATATGAATGCCACTAGTAGTGCCACTATAAGGATTCAAATCAGGTTTGCCTTAAATACACGAGAACGTTAATTATCTTTGAGACAGGACATGGTGAATTGATGTAAGTCAAGAACGCCTTTATGGCGACATTATGAACGCCTCGCTAACTTTGAACGACGACATGTAATAGGATTACGAGAAGCTTTATGTTCCTCCGCGATATAGCTGAAAGAAATGGCAGGCATGTAGTCACTGTACATGACTGCTGGCAGCAGTGATCACGATAATGTATGCTCGCGAAAAGACGAGCTCCGGACGGCCACGTGGCACTGCCGAGATGAAAGACCATCGTTTCTGCGTAGAACCCTGACGCATCACACTACATCTGCAGCGGCAATTTTAGCAGCAGTTCGCACCGCAGTGACACAACGAACTGCCCCACTTCGATTACTTCAAGGACAACTCCGAGCCATTCGCTCTCTAGCGGGCGCTCCACTGACCGCAAACCACCGCCATTTGCGACTTCAGTGATACCAAGCGAGTGCTCATTGAAGGGCAGGGTGGAGGTCTGTTGTGTTTTCTGATGAAAGTTGTTTCCGCCACGTTGCCAGTGATGAGCGTGTGTTGGTTACAAGGAGGTTAGTTGAAAGCCTGCAGCCAACTTATCTGCGTGCTAGACACAATGGAGCTACACCTGGAGTTACGGTCTGAGGTGCGTTTTCATACGACAGCAGGACCGCTCTGTTGCAGTCGTCGCCTGGTTACCAGCTTTTCTGCCCTCTCTGACTGCGCCTTGATGAGGTCTGGGTGACGATACTCGCGCCGGATCATCTTTCTCGCGGCGATTTCCCTGGACCGCGCCTCGGCAGGAGCTTGTGGCTGTGCTGCTCCCGGATATAGTTTACAGGGGAGTACTTTTCCGTCCTCGGAAGTTTGGTGCTGTTTGTGTGTTTCAACGTGCTATGGCTAAGAAGATTGTCTTCGTTGTTATGATTGTGTCGGAAACGTGGGCAAACCCCAGTGTTCGTGTTTCTCGGCATTCTGTGGGGTGATATACCTTACTTAGTGTGTTTTTCTTGGAGTTCTATTGTGCCGTTGCAGAACTTTGTTTAACCTTTTCCCTCCTTACTCTTCTGCAGAGTGCCTTTGGATCCTGTGGCCTGTAATTTCGCTTGTGCCAAGTTCCGGGGTTTTGGGGGATAATTTATTAAATTATGTTTTGGAACTTATGGGATTCTGTGTGTTTGTCTGGGGTTTTTGCTGGCCTGTGTCCGTACGATTTCCCGTTTCCTCGCCCGGGCGTCGTACGTACAGTTTAAGGTGAGTGAATTTTGGTAGTTCCCCTCCTGTGGTTCGGTGGGTCCCGTGACGATGTCTTTTTTTTCCATCCTGCCTGTCCTATCTCCCTGGCTTAAGGTGGTTCCTCTGTGCCCGTGCCCGAGTGTGTATGTGGGCTACGGTGATCGTTTGCTGACTTGTTTACCGTTTCTTGCCGACTTCTCTGCATAGACTGCCGAATCCGTAATTTGGTCTATGCCATGTTATAGTTGCTTCAAGTTGGTTCGCACACTCCCCTTGGTAATGACATCTGCGCACCTATGAGATTCAATAATGTTTTGAACTATTGTAAGCTGGCGGTTGTCGCCGTGTGTGTTAAATTTGAACTTGTATTTGAGTTTTGGTGTAATTGTATTTTGTTAACTGAGCTAATTTTATCTTGCCTACTGCTGTGATGTCAGAAACGTTAAAATCCAGCCTTGGGCTCCTTGTGAATTTTTATCTCGGTAACTGATGCAGAATTTTAGTGTAATGATTTATCTTTTACGTTTTGAGGAAATTTTATCTTGGCAAATCCTTGGGGTTAAATTGTGCAACTTGCGTTTATGATCTATGGAAATGTTGGGGTGGATTGCACCTTCTCGTTAGGCCTATCACTTATTGTTTTACTAAAGGCATTAAGGGATATTTGTTGAAATATTTTTTTTAAATTTAAGCAATCATAAATTTAATCTTACCTGTGAAGCCATATTTGTGGAGACTTGTTATTTAAATTTCATTGTCTTCCCAGCTTGTCCTTTGCTATTGTATTGAAAGTGTTTGCTGTTTTGATTAATCGCAGCTGCTTGCCTTAAAGAACTATAGTTGATTTTGACAGATCGAGAATTAGTGTAACCACTCCAATAAAGCCACCCTGTCAAAAGGAAAATTTTTGTGTTACCATTTGTTTCCCCCTTGTTCCCCAACCACGGCTCAGTACTCAGTATGGTGATTCGACATGTTGGACTGCCATTCAAGAAGAGCATTCCAAGGGCTGCTTTCCAACAGAATAACGCTCGTCCACATACCGCTGTTGTAGCTCACCTTTCTCTACAGTGTTGACATGTTGGCTTGAGGTGCTCGATCACCAGATTTGTCTCCAATCGAGCACACATGGGACATTATTGGACGACAACTCCAGTCATCTTCAACCAGCCTTAGCCGTCCATGTATTGACTGAGCGAGTGCATCAGGCACGGAACTCCGTCCTACAAACTGCCATCCAACACCTGTACAACACAATTCACGCACTTTTGTACGCTTGCATTCAACATTTTGGCATTAATGTACCAGCATTTCGCATTTTCAATAGCTTATCTCGTGCTTACATTAACCTACGACAATCACATATATTACCTAGAGAAATGTGCTCCCGAAATTTCATTACTCTAAATATTTTTTGGTGATACGATTTTTTGTCAGCGTAGTATTATGTCTTAAAGTATCTTATAGTGTATTTTCTTCAGGACTGCTGAAGATTGGCATGTAACTTGATGCTGATGGCCAAAATAAAAATAAACGATATAAGAAAGAGCATTGTCTATGTATATACAAATTTCATTAATCTGTGTGACGCTACGTTTTTGTAACGACTTCCTAGCGCCGTGATGTTTTTCAAATGCTGTGGGACGTCACTCTCATTACCACAGTTTTCCTTCCGTGTCATAGGACTTCCGTTGTCGTTTTTTCGATGACTGTTTCATGGAGTTCTGCACGGCACTCGGTTCTGTGCGAGCCGCTTCATCTTAGAATAACTATTGCAACGTGCATCCATTTCAACCTGCTGACTATACTCATCCTTAGGTCTGCTTCTGCGTTTTCCAATACGTTCCTCACCTCACAAAACTGATGATTGCTGTCCTATTAAGCGATTCCTTTACTCAGATTGTGCTACAAATTTCCCTCCTCCCATATTCTGTTCGGTACCTTCTCATTAGTTGCTCGATCTACTCATCAAATTTACAGCATTCCTCTGTATAATCAGATTTCAAAAGATTCTATTCTCCCCATGCCTGAACTGCGTTTCACTTAAATACAGGGCTATACTACATAGAAACACCTCCAAAAACGACTGCCTAGATCTTAAACATATATTCGATGTTAACAAATTACTCTTTCCCGGAAGTGTTTGTGGTTTTCTTACTGTATCCAGCCCGATTCTTATATGGAGCAGTTGGTAGCATGTAGGGCTTGCATTCAGCAGGACGACGGTTCAAATTCGTATGGCGTCATCTAGATATTTACTTTTTCCTTGATGTTCCTAAATCGCTCCAGGCAAATGGCGGAATGCTTCCTTACATGACTGATATCTTTTCCCATCCATCTCTAACGACCGAGCTGTTGGAAGCGGGTTAAACCCTAATTTTCGTTCCTTTTTATCTTAAATCCTCTCTGTCAGAAGAATGGAAAAACTGGTACAGTTAACCTCGGGGAAAATAAATTTGGATGCCGGAGGAATGTAGCGACACACGAGACAATGCTGGCGCTACGGCTTATTTCAGAAGATAGGTTAAGGAAAGGCAAACCTACGTTTACAGCATTTATAGACTCAGAGAAAGCTCTTGACAGTGTTGAATAGAACACTCTCTTTAAAATTCTGAAGGTGGGAGGGGTAAAAACCTGGGAACGAAAGGCTGTTTACAGTCTGCACAGAAACCAGATGACAGCTTTTAGAGTAGAGGGGCATGAAAGGAAAGCAGTGGTTGCGAAGAGAGTGAGACAGGGCTGTAGCCTATTCCCAGTGTTATTCAAACTGTATACTGAGCAAGCAGTAAAGGAAACAAAACAAAAATTTGCAGTGGGAATTAAAGTCTAGGGAAAAGGAATAAAAACTTTGAGGTTTGCCGATGACATTGTAATTCCGTCAGACACAGCAAAGGACTTCGAAGAACAGTTGAATGGAATGTACAGTGTCTTGAAGGAACAAATAAGATGAACATCAACAGAAGCATAACAGGGTTGGAATGGAAATGAAGTGATGGTGGGACAATTAGATTAGGAAACGAGTCATTTAAAGTAGTAGATGATTTTTGTTACTTGAGCAACAAAATAATTTATGATGGCTGAAGTTGCGAGGATATAAAAAGTTGACTGGCAATAGCTAGAATAGCAGTTCTGAAGAAGAGAAAGCTGGCAATATCAAATATAGATTTAAGTTTTAGAAAGTTATTTCCTAAAAGTATTTATCTGGAGTGCAGCCATAAATAGAAGAGAAGGAAGGGCGATGAAAAAGTTTGGACGAAAAGAGAACAGAAGCTTTTGGAATGTGGTGCTACAGAACAATGCTGAGGATTAGATGGGTAGCTCACGTAGCTAACGATGAGGTACTGAATAGAATAGGAGAGGAAAAAAAATTGTCTCGTAACGTGACCAGAAGAAGGGATCCGTTGGTAGGATACATTCAGATAGATGGGTATCACAAGTTTAGTACTAGAGGGAAGTGTGGACGGCAAAAATCGTTAAGGGGGACAAAAAGATGAATACAATAAGCATATTCAGAAGGCTGTAGGTTAGGTAGTTATTCAAAGATGAAGAGGCTTGCACAGGGTAGAAAATCGTTAAGGAGGACAAAAAGATGAATACAATAATCATATTCAGAAGGCTGTAGGTTAAGTAGTTATTCAAAGATGAAGAGGCTTGCACAGGGTGGGATACCGTGGAGAGCTGCAGCAAACCATTCTCCGGGCTGAAAATCATAGCAACATCGTCTCTGCTAAGGGCGTGCCCGTTGTTTTACTGCATATAGAGCTAACCTTTTCTACTACTGTTAGTCTCTAAATTTATGATGTAGTTCTCTATGCGTCATTTGTTTTAATTGGAGTTCATTCCATTAAACATCTCATACTTTTATTGATACAAATCTTACAAAAACGTTTCAAGATACTACAGATTCCGTTCACCAGTTCTTCCAAGTCAAGTCCTTTGCTGTGTTTGAAAGAATTAAAATGAAAATGGTAACCCCAAGTCTGTTTCATGTAAGTGAACTGTAATTCGCTTTGAAGTACTTTACACTAACTAAAACGTTTATGAGTCTGATACGAAACAACGTGGAAGTTAATGACCACCAGGATGCATTAGTGTTGTCAGTGCGTAGTGTTCCTACTAAGACTTGTGGGGGACGTAAGGACTTGAATGGTGTCAGAAGTTGAGTGGTCACCGTGAAAGGTAGGGAGGTGCTGCGTGCTCGTGTGAGACAGCATTATCAGCATCTGGCAGAATTTGAAAGGGTATTCACTTTGGACCTCAGTTTGGCTGGCATGTCGAATTTCCAGATTTTTGAGGCATTAGGACATAGCAGTAGTGCAGTGTTGGACTATATGGGAACCTAAGGGCCGGCATATTCGTAGTCAAGGTTTCGGTCTATCACGTCAGAACACCATAAAGGAAGATCGTCGTATTGTACATCAAGCACATCATAACGCCTGCATATCTGTGCTTGCGACGCGATAAACTATGCAGGGTGATTTTTGCTACCGTGTAAAAACTCTAGGGATTGACTGATGAGAGGATACGGGGAAAAAAGGTCTAATGAACATTTTCCCGGAAATGCGTGGCTTCTTTGCTACATACGATTTCCTCAATCATACTGTGTTACAGAGACTGCTGTCTAATATGCGCTGTACCACGTAGCCACAGTTACAGTATGCATGGTTTCCTCCTAGAGGGCAGTACTGTTCCTCATACGTCATGCGCTAGCGCCCTCTCCTGCCATAGTACCTGGTAGCGTTGCACCCGATTCACTTCTCTTGCTGACTCACCTTGTAATGGATGTGATAGAGCGTTGTAGACATTGCTTCCGTATTCGAATCGAGAGCTCACAGGCATGGTGTTTACTAGCAGAGAGGCAAATGCCACCGGACGGCGGGCAGCAAGGCTGTATCAAAATGGTTCAAATGGCTCTGAGCACTATGGGACTAAACATCTGAGGTCATCAGTCCCCTAGAACTCAGAACTACTTAAACCTAACTAACCTAAGGACATCACACACATCCACGCCCACGGCAGGATTCGAACCTGCGACCGTAGCGGTCGCGCGGTTCCAGACTGAAGCGCCTAGAACCGCTCGGCCACAACAAGGCTGTATCAAGAGACCTATTCCCGCTGATAGAAACCACAGCATTCAATGTTTTTTACAACAGTTTCGCCGTTTATCTGAGACAGGGTCGTTTTGGGAAGCAGGAAATCATGAAGGACTTACCCGAAATGTTCTGACACCAGACTTGAAGGAAAATGTGATTAACCCTGCGGAAGACGACCGCCGTGGCAGTGCCAGGCAGTTGGTCCGCCAGTACAGGGTAAGCCAGACGACGGTGCGGAATACTCTCCATGACAACTGTTACTACCCATATCACTTGCAGTGTGTGCAGGGCTTACTAGCGACAGACTTTCCACATCAGGAGCAGTTGTGTCACTGGTTTTTCAATAGACAACCACGATTCCGGGATATGTGTCACTCATCATACTCACAGGTGAGGCCACCTTTACGAGCAGTGGTATTTTGAACTTCTGTAACGGTCGTCTGTGGAACAGTATGCAGAACCCCCATGCATGGTGACAGAGAATCATCAGCACCACTGCAGATAGAATGTGTGGGTCGGTTGGAATAACTGGCGACCATGTTTAGGGACTCGTCTTCCTCTCACGTCGCTTAACAGGCAGGCACTATCGGCTTTTCTTGCGGGTAACTTTGCCTGCCCTGCTGGAAAAATGGTTCAAATGGCTCTGTGCACTATGGGACTTAACATCTGAGCTCATCAGTCCCCTAGAACTTAGAGCTACTTAAGCCTAACTAACCTAAGGCCATCACACACATCCATGTCCGAGCAGTCGCGGGGTTCTGGACTGAAGCACCTCGAACCGCTCGGCCACCTCGGCCACCCTGTCCTGCTGGAGGAAGTGCCATTGGTGATTCGAACGGTTACGTGGCAGCTACATGATGGTGCTCCAGCACACTTCGCCATTAACGTCCCGACACATCTCAGTCGCTTCTTCCCTGGTCAGTGGATCGGAAGGGGGTCCAGTTGAATGGAGTGCTCGTTCATTGTACCCAACCCGTGCAGTTTCTGCTTATGGGGCAGTGTATGCAGAGCCCATTCCAGATGTGGAGACACTGGAGCAGTGTATTCTTGTTACCTTTGACACTGTTCGGATGCAACCTGGCCGATGTGATGGTGTGAGCACATGCTGCAGCGCACACACGCATGCGTTAGGACAAGTGGGAACCATTTTAAATACGTCCTAATAGTGGCTGTAAGGTACAGCGCGAATTAGACCTCAGTCTCTGCAACAATGTATTACTGAATAAATGGTCTCTAGCGTGCACACTACGCACTTTTTTTGCGCGTGCTTTGATTTATCAAGTCCTAGAGTTTATATATGATGGGAAAAAAATCACCATTAAAAGACGGCCTACAAGATTGTATGTTGTCCCGCACCGCTGGTCGGAGAGCAGTAGTAGCCGAGCCGGGGGACTATCGTGCCGTGCGTAGGCGACCGCCAACACCACAACACAAATGGCCGCGTTTGGAGTGGTTATCGTGACTGGGATTGGGAAGCGTAGACCGTCGATGAACGCCATATCCTTGTGTACTAAACCAGATAATCGTCATCGACGGGCGTGACAGCGACCCGGGGAGAGGCTCGATTCTTCCAATGCTTTGGACAGGCACAGCCGTGTTACTACTTGTGTTGTGGTGTGGGGAAACACAGCGGGTAGCGATCAAGGTAACTCTGATGGGACCACGAAACATCACGGACATCCTGTCTCCTCGACGTTTTAATTTTCAGGCGACTGTGTCAGGGTGCAATTTTTAAACAGGCCAATGCTCGCTGACATGGAACCTGTCTTCTGCGTGATTTGAAGGTACTACTCTTGCCAGCAAGATCCCCGGATCTGTCCGCGATAGAAAGCACGTGAGACCAGCTGGGACGTCTCCATGATCCCAGTCGCACCGGTATCCGGGCTAGCGATGACCACGCACAACAGCTGGGGGCCAGCTCGTCTCAGGAGAGGATATGACGGCGTTATGTCAGCCTTCTCAACCGGATCAGTGCGTAAATCCGGGCCAGGACCAGTTTTTTGTAAGTTTGTCTCGATCTTGTAATCACTGAAATAGCATCATACGCCACATGAAACCGTGAAGTTTCGTTTCGTTTCATTCTCTCCTTCTGGATGATACTCCTTTTTTTCTGACAGTGTTAATGCTACATATTGGTATACATGAGAAGATAATCCGGATGTTTAAGGATTTTTAGTTTATGTGGCCACTAGCTTAGCACCCGCTGTTTCGTTCGTGTGGCCTCTATAATCTGGACAGATTTTCTTTTTTTTTTCTTTAATTGAGTTTTTAAGTTTTTCACAAATAGTAACATCTTCTAAACTTTTCACGCTTATTAAAGCCATAGATGCCGGCCAGTGTGGCCGTGCGGTTAAAGGCGCTTCAGTCTGGAACCGCGTGACCGCTCCGGTCGCAGGTTTGAATCCTGCCTCGGGCATGGATGTGTGTGATGTCCTTAGGTTAGTTAGGTTTAAGTAGTTCTAAGTTCTAGGGGACTGATGACCACAGATGTTAAGTCCCATAGTGCTCAGAGCCATTTGAACCATTTGAACCAAAGCCATAGAATCATGGTATTCCCAAATGAACTTCTGACCGAAAATCGCTTCTGATAGCTGGAGCCCAAGGTGTTTGTTAATGATGCCTTTCGCGTTCTTGTGGTGATATTTTCATAGAAATTTTCACCCACTAACACATATTTCCTTACATTTAACCGAGAGGTAAAACACCAATTTTCGTAGATTTAGCTTTAAAAAAGTTTTGATGTAACAGAATTATTTCTCAAAATTTTTCATTCTCTATTTCACCCCCTAAGGCGTTGAATTTTCAAAAACATTGAAACACGCATTTTTTATTTCCAACCAAGAAGTGAAACACCATTTTCAGAGTTATAGCTTTAAAAACCCTTCATCAGTTCTTTAATAATGATTCATTTTCAAAAATAAGTTTCACACACTGTTTTACACCACTACTGGTTGAATTTCCAAAAACGCTGAAACATACTATTCTTTTTTTTATTTCTGACTGGGAAACCAAATACCAGTTTCCACAGCTCCAGCATCAAAACTGCCTCAATAGCGAGATATTTACAAAACGGTTTTTCATCCCATATTTCACTCCCATAGGGACGGATTTTCGAAAAATCCCATCTTAAACAATGCCTACAGCATAAGTTCCATGTTTCTATCCTTCGCAGTTTGGGCCGGGCGATGACTCAGTGAATCAGGGCATTACATATATATATATATATATATATATATATATATATATATATATATATATATATATATATATATATATATATATATATATACTACTGGTCATTAAAATTGCTACACCACGAAGATGACATGCTACAGACGCGAAATTTAACCGACAGGAAGAAGATGCTGTGATATGCAAATGATTAGCTTTTCAGAGGATTCACACAATGTTGGTGCCTGTGGCGGCACCTACAACGTGCTGTCATGAGGAAACTTTCCAACCGATTTCTCATACAAAAACAGCAGGTGACCGGCGTTGCCTGGTGAAACGTTGTTGTGATGCCTCGTGTAAGGAGGAGAAATGCGTACCATCACGTTTTCGACTTTGATAAAGGTCGGATTGTAGCCTATCGCGGTTTATCGTATCGCGACATTGCTGCTCGCGTTGGTCGAGATACAATGACTGTTAGCAGAATATGGAATCGGTGGGTTCAGGAGGGTAATATGGAACGCCGTTCTGGATCCCAACGGCCTCGTATCACTAGCAGTCCAGATGACAGGCATCTTATCCGCATGGCTGTAACGAATCGTGCAGCCACGTCTCGATCCCTGAGTCAACAGATGGGGACGTTTGCAAGACAACAACCATTTGCACGAACAGTTCGACGACGTTTGCAGCAGCATGGACTATCAGCTCGGAGGCCATGGCTGCGGTTATCCTTGACGCTGCGTCACAGACAGGAGTGCCTGCGATGGTGTACTCAACGACGAACCTGGGTGCACGAATGGCAAAACGTAATTTTTTTGGATGAATGCAGTTTCGGTTTGAAGCATCATGATGGTCGCATCCGTGTTTGACGACATCGCGGTGAACGCACATTGGAAGCGTGTATTCGTCATCGCCGCGTGGAGTGACCGATCGGTTTGAGGCGCCGTGTCACGGACTGCGCGGCCCCTGCAGTCAGAGATTTGAGTCCTCCCTCGGGCATGGGTGTATGTGTTGTTCTTACCATACGTTAGCTTATGTAGTGTGTAAGAGTAGGGACCGATGACCTCATCAGTTTGGTCCCATAGGACTTCACACACAATTTCTGCAATAAACAAAAAAAATTCCTTGTCGCCTTTTTTACTCTGGAAAACTACTAACGTAAAAATTTGACAACTTTGACGACTAGGAGTGGTCTTGGAAATACTAAAAGCGTTGCTGTGAGATAAGAGTTCAGTGGTAACGGTAGCTAGTTACCATCGCGAACAAAGATATGCAGAAGATACCGAAAGCAAACAGGCGTTAATCTTGATAATGTCGCATTAATAAATTATAATTAAATTTGCATAACAAAGTTTTCCAATGACATGATAATTTCAGAGACCTTGCACTTTCTAGGTTTGTTTCTATGATTTTTATAGCTCACCCAGTTTTAATGTTCTCGCACTAACCCGACGACTTTTGGATGAAAGCAGTAAAACTAGCAGAAAAACTATCAGAAAATAAAGTGAACTTTTTTGACAACAGTCAAGAACGCAGGAGTGGAAAGTACGTCCTTCTCCCAAAGAGTTCATATGTACTATTGTATTCCGAATATTTGCTTCACTCTTTAACAAGGCTCATTCAAGCGTGGGTTTCACAGCCGCACTGACTTGAGATACAGATTTTCTACTGAATTCGCTGATGCTCGTCTGTTAACGCATTCCTCAAATACAGAATGTGTAGACGTTCCTGATTCTCTTTCTACTAGCCTTTCTGTCAACGATTAGTTAACGAGCACTCTTTGGCTCATGGCCATCAATATTCTTATATTTCAAAAATTCTTATTGCAGAGTTTGAAGTTGGCGAAAAACACCTATCTAGCTTTTCAGATTAAAATAAATCCCTCTATGTGCAATACCCTGGTATATCCCATACTTTGCACACAAGTCAAACCACTTTCGAATAACAAAAGAACACTGGAACCGTAAAGTAACACATGTCCCAGAACGTTCATTGGTCAATATGGACAATCTGTAACGTGAACAGCATGTAAAAAAAGGTAATAATATGGAATTATTGCTAGGTTGCAACTACGGGAATTTCAAGTAACAAAATATATTTCTTAAAAAACACGTTGTTGCTTCATTTCAATTTTGTTATGGGAACTGACGTTAATTTCTGAACATATAAATAAAGCAACCTTAAATAATTTTTCTGTGTACACGTCAAACAGCTATATTTTTAGAATTTTGGTACACATTTTTGGAATATATTGATCAATAGATTATTATACTATAACTAAAGGTCAGTCTTGATCACAACACCTATGTCTCAATAACATGGGTGACCGGTTTCTTTTATATTTATATGACCATCTTCAGACCCATGGCTTTCTTGGATGATGGTAGGCGGAGATCTTATCAGTCGACTTCTTAGCAGCTGAGGAGAACTCCACCTACCATCATCCAAAGAAGCCATGGGTCTGAAGATGGTCATATAAATATAAAAGAAACCGGTCACCTATGTTATTGAGACATAAGTGTTGTGATCAAGACTGAACTTTAGTTAAAATATAGCTACATTGTTCACTTGCTGTACATATTGAATCTTCGTTGTTCATCTTGAATCTATAGAGTGAAGTCTATTTTGCTCTGATTGCATTTTAGATCACTGACATGCGCCATTCATTCTTAATGGCTTAGAGGACCAATTACATTTGTCGTTGAAATGATACTGGACTTTTCAATATCAAAGGAAAAATCTAACGAAGGAAGATTGTTCTCTTATGCCAAGCCGAAAAAACAATTGTTACGAGGTCTTTTACGCCTAGGATTTATGAGGCAAGTAGTAGTAGTACTACTTTGGTTTCGTGGTGTGTGAACACCCATCGTCGACTTCCTCCTCATTGTCCATTGGGATGATTAAAAGACGGTTTTAGAAGTCATCGTTTTCCTGCGCAGAACTAAGAACGACAGTTTTCGAACAAATGACTGCTTAGTCAACGGAAAAAGTTATTATTCAGAGTGATATAGGCAAGTGATATGGACCTGAGAGAAGCGTAATTTGCATTAACCGTGTCCGCTTAGAGCATGTCCGGAATTCAGTGGTACTGAGGGTAAGGAAATACATGACTACATGTATGGGCTATAAGTAGAAATACATCAAAAATAATACGTTACTATAGGTTGACAGTACCATCCACAGTTCATACCTTCAAAGGAAACGGATCGTATGCGACCTGAACCAACTGAATTGAAGAATAATAATTGAATTTATTTATTCGATTTACTTTATGTGTACTGACGTCTCTAAATCTTGAACAAAATAACATTTGACGATAATATTAATGCAAACATAATACTTAAATGTATTAGCGATGTATTTTTTCTGGCGGATAGCGAACGATTATTCACTATTACTGTCGAAGTGGTAATGTGCGTGGGGAGTTCACTGGGAAGTAGAAAAATGTGCTCGTGAGGTAATGAAGTATTTTCATAAATGCCGCGAGTGATGCTAGCCTGTGCTCATGACCAAACGTTGTTTGCGTCTGGACTGCATCTCCGAAAAGTGATGGGTTGTGTTCCGTTAATCGGTTCAAAAATGGCTCTGAGCATTATGGGACTTAACTTCTGAGGTCATCAGTCCCCTAGAACTTAGAACTACTTAAACCCAACTAACCTAAGGACATCACACACATCCATGCCCGAGGTAGGATTCGAAACTACGACCGTAGAGGTCACGCGGTACCAGAGTGCAGCGCCTAGAACCGCTCGGCCACCCCGGCCGGCGTTAATCAGTACCAGTGTACATAAATTACAGCATGGCATGTGGTCCCGTTTTATATGTTGCGGCATGTCAACATTTTACAGTTTGCGACAATTTACTTACCGTAGATTATATTCAGCTATAACGAGGCGTGCAAAGGCACAACCTGTGTATATGGTGGTGCGCCAAAAAGTTCTGTAATTGTGACTGTTGGCTGCAACATGGAGAAATTTGTTCGTTGAATATCTCAGCAAAATAAGATTCCTAACTTCTGACCCTCCAGATACCGTACTTATGCCACAATCAGTTATGCAGGATTTCTATTCTGCTACAGGCACTTAGAACAGACAAAAAGTTAAAGCTCTGCTGGGTGAATATTATGTGAGTACGCTTTCCAGGTATAACCCAACCACTTCACTTGTCAGTGCATCCGTTTGACTCTGTGTGTCCTACGTGGTTTGTCTGATGGAGACTTGCGTGCATTCGTTATACGTTTTCTGTAACGTGTGTGTTGTGTACATGTACCGCAGATAGTGAGTTAACTGAATGTGCTCTGTTCAAATGTGGCAGGATATTCATTTCGTGAGAAGGCAAACATGATTTATATACATTACCTAGCAAATTGTAATGTACACGACTGCACCGGTGTATCGGACGGCGTTTAGAGACCTAATACAGCCGAGTCATCCAACCTCTGGTGCTGTGTGTCGTCGCTTTGCCGAGACAGGATCCGTAGCACTATAGACTTTTTTGGGGGTCCATCAGCCATCCGATTGGTTGGATGCAGCCCACCTCGAATTTCTCCCCTGTACAATCGTCTTCATCTCAGAGTATCACTTGCAACCAAGGTCCTCAATTATTTGCTGGGATGTATTCCAATCTCTGTCTTCTACAGTTTTTATTCCCTAAATCTCTCACTAGTATCATGGAAGCCATTTCGTGATGTTATAACATCTGTCGTACCATCCTGTCCCTTCTTCTATTAACTGATTTCCATATATTCCTTTCTTCTCCGATTCTGCTCAAAACCTTGTCATTGTATACCTTAATAGACCACCCAATTTTCAGTATTCTTCTGTGGCACCATATCTCAGATTCTTCGATTCCCTTCTGTTCCTGTGTTCCCACAGTCCATGTTTCACTACCATACAACGTACATTCCCAGAAATTCCTTCCTCCAATAAAATGCCTATGGCTGATATTAGTAGACTCCTCTTGCCTTTGGCCAATGCTAGTCTGCTTTTTATGTCTTCCTTTCTCCGTCCATCAAGGTTATTTTGATGCGTAGATATTAGAATTCCTTATTTTCATCTACTTCGTGACACCAGTCCTGATATTAAGTTTCTTGCTGTTCTCGTTTCTGTTACTTCGCATTACTTTCGTCTTTTTTTCGATTTATCCTGAACCGTATATTGCACTCATTGGCCTGTTCATTCCATTTGACAAATCCTGTAATTCTTCTTCACTTCCATTGAGTGTAGCAATGTCATCAGAGAATCTTACCATTGATATCCTTTAGTCTAGAATCTCAATTCCACTCTTGACCCTTCCTTTAATTTCCGTCATTCCTTCGTCGACGTACAGATTAAACTGCAGGGGCGAAAGACTACATCCCTGTCTTACAACTTTTTTAATCCCAGCACCTCATTCTTGGGCTTCCACTGTTGTTCCCTCTTGACTCTGGTAGATATTGTATATTACTCGTCTTTGCCTATAGTTTAACCCTATTTTCTCACAATTTGGAAGATCTTGCACCATAAGGTATTGTCCAACGCTTTTTTAGGTCCACAATTTCTATAAATGTGTCTTGATTTTTCCTTAATATTGCTCCCATTACCAACCACAACTTCAGAACTGCCTCTCTGGTACCTTCACCTCTCTTGAAACGAAACTGACCATCATCTAAAAGATCCTCTGTGCGGTCCTATAGCATGGACTCTACACCCACCAGCGCAGCGCCGCGAAACGCCATCAAGAAGGCGCTGACCCACGCGCCAATGGAAAGAGTAGGCAGCGCCAGACCACTAGGAAGAAATAGCTCAGCACCGTCTGTCAACGCTGATTTAGCGACTCGCCCGTCGCTGGTCATCTAGTTCGCTCGCAGACTTTGAGAGCACAACAAGTACTATCAGGAATACGATACTCAGCTTGCGTTCTGCGAGTAGTAATAAATTGTTAACATACTTGCACATAGAAGGCACAACAAGTTAAGTAATGATTTTCTTTTCAGAATTAAAGTGTTTTATTACTCTGCAAGTGTTGTGCAAAGATCATTTTGGATTCCTGCCACCAGCCATCGCAACTTCTCTCCTTCCTTGTTTGATCCGTGCTGACTCCCACAGAAGCCTACACAACATCCTCAGTTTACTTTTCCTGCCTTCTACATCTACATCTACATCTACATCTACATGACTAC
The DNA here is from genome assembly GCF_021461395.2 of Schistocerca americana. Taxonomy (NCBI): domain Eukaryota; kingdom Metazoa; phylum Arthropoda; class Insecta; order Orthoptera; family Acrididae; genus Schistocerca; species Schistocerca americana. The sequence continues at coordinate 107,046,397 of NC_060122.1, read as the reverse complement.
TCTGCAATTCACATTTAAGTGCGTGGCAGAGGGTTCATCGAACCACAATCATACTATCTCTCTACCATTCCACTCCCGAACAGCGCGCGGGAAAAACGAACACCTAAACCTTTCTGTTGGAGCTCTGATTTCTCCTATTTTATTTTGATGATCATTCCTACCTATGTAGGTTGGGCTCAACAAAATATTTTCGCATTCGGAAGATAAAGTTGGTGACTGAAATTTCGTAAATAGATCTCGCCGCGACGAAAAACGTCTTTGCTTTAATGACTTCCATCCCAACTCGCATATCATATCTGCCACACTCTCTGCCCTATTACGTGATAATACAAAACGTATATTGCTTTAGTTACCAATTTAGGTGCATGAACTACTAAACGGTATGTTTGATAATTCTCACACTTGTCATCTCTTGCTGTCTTCAGAATTGTGTGGATGATATTTTCCGAAAGTCAGATGGTTCAAATGGCTCTGAGCACTATGGGACTAAACTTCTGAGGTCATCAGTCCCCTAGAACTTAGAACTACTTAAAGCTAACTAGCCTAAGGACATCACACACATCCATGGCAGAGGCAGGATTCAAACCTGCGACCGTAGCGGTCGCGCGGTTCCAGACTGTAGCACCTACAACCGCTCGGCCACTCCGGCCGGCAAAGTCAGATGGTATCTTGTAAACAACAGCCTGAATAATAGTTTAGTTGCCACTTTCCACCAAATATTTTAGGAATTATGATGGAATGTTATCTATTCCTACTGCCATAATCTTTTCTTACAGAGCTCTTTTAAATTATAATACTGGATCCCCTATCTTGTCTATATTGACTTTTCCTTCTTCTTATACATCATCAGACAAGTCGTCCCCCTCACAAAATTCTTTAGTGTACTTTAATGTACTCTTTCTATCTATCCGCTCTCTCCACTGCATTTAACAGTCGAATTATATTACACTATTAATGTTGTCATCCTTGTTTTTGCCCGCCCGGCTAGCCGCACGGTCTAACGCACTGCTTCCCGAGCGGGAAGGCGTGCTGGAATCCGTCCGGTCGATTAGTGTCGAGGTCCGGTGTGCCGGCCAGCCTGTGGATGGCTTTTAAGGCGGTTTTCCATCTGCCTCGGCGAATGCGGGCTGGTTCCCCTTATTCCGTCTCACTTACACTATGTCGGCGATTGCTGCGCAAACACTATCTCCACATACGCGTACACCATAATTACTGTACCGCGCTAACATTTGGGCGTTACACTCGTCTGGTATGAGACGTTCCATGGGGGCGGGGGTGGGGGGCGGGGAGAGGAGGGGGCTCCACCTTGGGCCGAACTGCACAATAATCCTTGGTTCGGCGTGGAGCGGAGGTGGGGTGGGTGGACTGTTGTAGCCTGTTTTGAGGTTGTGAACCACTAAGGGCTACGGCGGGACGAAGCCTTTCCGTCGTTTCTAGCTCTCCGGTGTCATACATACACACACACCCTTGCTTTTAATTTCATCATAAGTTGTTCTGATTTTTATATATGGAGAGCCAGTCCTTCGTCATTAATTTCTGTTCCGAGTTTTTCACATTTTTGATGCAGCCAGCTTCACTGTACTTCCGATTACTCTCGTTCCTATGTGACTTTCGTTTCTACAATATAGGAAAAGACAGATTGCTAGTTAACATAAAGAAAACACGTTAAGTTGCAGACAGGCACATTTAAAAGACACTTACATGAGCTTTCGGCCATGTCCGCCACTACACCATTGGTGCAATCAACCACAGACCACTGATCGAAAAAGACCACGTGTTGCTCGTACGCCTGACGAGGAAGAGTACGGTCTACGGATTGTCAGCGTACGGCAAGTGGGTCTGGCATATGGCATATCTCTTAAGTTCATCATGTAGCAACATCACGAGATACTCGTGTGTCTGTATCATCTTCAATGAAGGCAGTGCATTATGACTGCCGACCGCAGGAGATCTTTTGCTGATGGTTTGTTGCACGTCCTGGCAATCCGTGTTTGTCTCCTCAGTTCTTATTTACAGACGAGGAAACGTTTGGAAGAGAGGGAATAACAAATTTCCACAACCAACTCATGTGAGCCGATCGCAATTCTCGTGTTACAGTACAGGCTTCAAATCGGCATCAGTTTAAGATTAATGCTGTAGGTTGCTGTCTGGTAGGGACACACATTCTTCCAGCACATCTTACAGGTGGTGTCTACAGGGAATTTATTAAGAACAACCCCCTAGACTCGAAAATCCGCCCCTCCAAATAGGAAGAAACATGAGATTTATGTGTGATGGAGCTCCAGTGCATTTCAGTCTCAGTGTTCGAAATGCTCTGGCTCGAATCTACCGTGGCATATGGATCAGTTCTATGGCCTGCACATTCGACTGACCTCAGTCGTTTGGATTATTACCTATGGGGGCACGTGGAGCAAGTGGTCTACGCAGAATGGATGGATGCAGAAACTGAACATCGACTTCCCGTAGAAGCTGGCGAAACTACTGGTAACCATGAGGGGGCATTTGAAATGGTGTGAGTGTCCAAGATTCGGCGAATGTATCCGTGTTTAGATGCAAGAGGAGGACATTTAGAGCATTTATTATGAATTTATGTATTCATGATCTCCACTTCCTAAATTGTAAACTTTCGTTACTAACCGGAGATGAAAGATGTTTGGATTTATGTTTATATGAACAACTTGTCCACAAAGTCTTTAAAAGTATTTTTGAAACACCCTAAACAGAGGTGCTTGATCTTTAAACGGAAATGGGTAATGACTGGGTACAGTGAAGGAGTATCAAATAACTTAGTTGATTAACGTACTCTGTGGCGACAAAAGTCATGGCACGCCATCTAATGTTGTGTCGTACCACTTTTTGCCCAGAGTGATGCAGCAAGTCGATGTAACGTAGACTCAACTACTCGTTGGAAGTCCTCTAAAGACATACTGAGCCATGCTGCCTCTGTAACTATCCATAACTGCGAAAGTTTTGCCGGTGCAGGATTTTGAGCCCGAACTCACCTCTCGATTATGTCCCATAAATTTCCGATGGGACTCATGTCGGGTAATCTGGGTAGCCAAATCATACCCACATTTTGTCCAGATTGTTCTCCAAACCCATTGAAAAAAGTTATAGCACAGTGACACGGCGCATTGTCATCCACAAAAGTTTCATCGTTGTTTGGGACCATGAAGTCCCTAAATGGCTCCAAATGGTCTACAAGTAGCCGATCATAACCATTTCCAATCAATGATCCATTTAACTTGGGTCCGTGGCTTCGTGTGGTCTGCGCCACACTCGGAACCTACCATCCAGTCTTACCAACTGAAACCCGGACTCATCTGACCAGTCGTCTAAGCTCCAACCAGTATGATCACCAGCCCAGCAGAGGCTCCGCAGGCGACGTTGTGCCGTTAGCACAGGGACCCGCGTCGGTCGGCCGCTGTCAGAGCCCAAGTACACCAGATTTTACCACACTGTCTGTAACACCTACAGTGCCTCTCGGCGTTGAAAAAACATAAATAGCTCCCAAATTAGCTCCAATGTCCTTAAAATATCAATTCACAAAATGACCCAAGTCCCTCCACAAGTAGTAATTACGAAAAATAAGTAAAAAACAAACAGAGTGGAATATCTAGTATAGAAAGCAAAAGAAAAGAAAAGGAAAGGGAAATTTAATTATAAATTTTAGAAGCATGGGAAGGGAGAGAAACAGTAGAAAATATTGAAATATTAGTTATTCCAATATGTAAGAAAATCAATATTATAGTCATAGAACGTAGGTCTGGGACACCAAAGATAGTGTTTATTAAAGTATAAATAGCCATACGCTGTAATTACGATACTCCAGTCTGTAGTCTGTTCTAGTTCGGAAGTTATTTAGGACGTACAGCTTTAGAGAACAACAACTGGAACCTTATTAAACGGGGATCAAGAATAGATCGTGAGGAGATTGTTTTTGAGGATTGTCAATTTAAGACTTTAATTTGGACATTTGTCAGATTAGATAAACGGGAAGGTGAATAGTAATCTCTTTGGTTTTAATGTCAATGCGTGTGAATATTTAAACGCTTTTCTGAATTGAGAATTTTACCGGATTCGGACTTTGAATTGTGATAGTGGGAAACTTTAACTTCACGCGACTAGTGATCATAGTCAATGACAGTTTGCGGATATTAAGTAGAAATAACTTATTTACCGAAAGTGACAGGATATTATCTAACATCTCTGATGCTAGCGGGAATCCTACTTAGATATCTAATTAAAGAACGTCTTTGAATGAGATCGTATATGTGAACCTATTTATTAATAATTCTTGTCAATAAACTGACGTTGTTAATTTGAAACATAATACAAGTCTTAAACATTAATTTAGATTAATAAACGTTAAGGTGGCGTGATCTATGCCAAGAACAAACTAGCGATTCGTAAGTAAAACAACTGAACGAAAGGTTAAAGTATCGTCGGCTGTAAACATTGGTATTAAAGCTACTAAAGATTTTTTCTCTCAGAGTTGCGAAGAATATACGTGTAGTGACCCACGTTTAACATGAGGTATTGAAAGTAATCAAACTGATACTTAGCCGGACCAATATTAAATAAAAGTAAAACCATTCAATGACAGTCAATGAGTAAAAAATAAAATCAAACTTTCACCTATTAGACGAAAAAGCGAAAACAGAAAAAGGGTTGCTACATGCCCTAACGGATACGTTCGTCGCACGCCCCACATTGATTTCTGCGGTTATTTCACACAGTGTTGCTTCTCTGTTAGCCCTGACAATTCTACGCAAACGTCACTGTTCTCCATCGTTTAAGCGAAGGCCGTAGGCTACAGTGATGTAATTGGTTAGAAGTAATGACTGAAATTTGGTATTATCGGCAAACTCTTGACGCTGTGAATCTCGCAATATAGAATTCGCTAATGATTTCCGATATGGAATGTCTCATGCGTATAGCTCCAACTTCCTTTCCGCTTTCAACGTCTGTTAATTTTTGTCGTGCGGCCATAATCCCGTCGGAAACGTTCTCACATGAATCACCTGAGTACTGTAGTGGGACGCGAAATTGAAGCGTCACCCATCCACCAGTGTCAGCCCAATTTGCAGGTGAATATAAGTTTAATTTAGGGTTTTGTTTATGTATTTTTGTAATATTTGTAATTGTTGTGAATTATCTAAAGTTTTGTATTTATTTTTTGTGTTTCATGTACGGAGAAGGCGGCGGAACGAACGGAGACAGCATCTTCACTGCCGGGACCAGAGAGAAAATTGCTGGCCACTATACGTCGCGGGTCGACAGCCAAAGAGCAACAGAAGATCCTGAAACCGAGTTGTTGCGTCGTGCTTCTAGAAACTGAAAAAATAGGAATTTGTAATGTTTCTACAACAATGATGTCATAGAAAGTTTAATCATGTTGTAAATGTTCAGTCCTGTCTTGTCAAGGTTCAGGTTCACGTCTATATGTAGGAAGATAATAAACTAGTGGATGCTACTAAAGTATAAATACGTGTTCCGAGAATTTATTTATGAAAAATTATGTTAGTGAATTACGAATATATTTGACAAGATTATTAATTTTGACAACGTTCATCGCGAGTTTGAGTCTTGAAAGTTTATTCAATGTGGTTCTACTATTTATTAAATCAGATAACTTGCATTAATATAATTTCTGAGAAGAAACAAAACGACATCTAAATTGAAAAAGTTTGCGCAAACCAATTGGACTGAGTGACGTAATTCTGCGCATACGACTCAAATGATGATGTTTTTCAGTTTCTTTCAAGAACCATTCAGAGACAATTTTAAAAAGAATTTAAATGAGTTTGAAGTGTGTTGTAACTGACGTAGGTGACGAAGTCTGCACATGGTCATATGTCAAAAGAAAATCATTTGTACAAAACTTACGTCGTTACACTACAGTACAAATGACAGCTCATCCTTATGCACCACCCATTTGTACCTCTTGTACGCGATACTTGTGGTGTCACCGCCAGACAGGTGGTAGCTTTAAATCGGCCGCGGTCCATTAGTACATGTCGGACCCGCGTGTCGCCACTGTCAGGGATCGCAGACCGAGCGCCACCACAAGGCAGGTCTCGAGATACGGACTAGCACTCGCCCAAGTTGTACGGACGACGTAGCTAGCGACTATACTGACGAAGCCTCGCTCCTTTGCCGAGCCGATAGTTAGAATAGCCTTCAGCTAAGTCAATGGTTACGACCTAGCAAGGCGCCATTAGTAACATTGCATGTATCTAAAGAGTCTCACTTGTATCGCCACAATCTCCAGATGTACCAAAAGGATGGATTAAAGTTAATTATTCCAGAAGCTACGTACTTTTCTTTATAGCATTCATTGCGTATCCTGTTTCAGACCTCACGCCATCCTGCTTTAGCTTAGCGCGTGCCTTTCGGCTTCCTCTCATTGTGTCTAGGCTGTCTTGTCTAGACACAACATTTTTGGAGATGAGGCTTAAAAGAGGATTTCGCGTTCGTATTGCTCTAATTTAATTGTGTCATGGCTTCGCCAGATGTACTGTCCGAATTTTATCGCTTGCAGAATCAGCAGACGCAGGCGTTTTTGGATGCCCTTGGACAGCTCGTCCAGGGTCAACGTGCACTGCAAAACGATGCGGCCGCTTCACCGCTATCACAGCCACAACATGCAGTTGCACCCCCATTTCGTCCCTATGAACCAGCTAAGGAAACATGGACGGAGTGGTCACGCCAGTTTGGATTTCATCTCGCCGCCTACAGAATTCAAGGTAACGAGCGGCAGCCTCATTTATTGTCATGTGTAGGGGTGCAAACGTACCGTGTGATAGTGAAATTATTTCCCCGAAGCGACGTAGCAACTCTGTCCTACGAAGAAATTTTGTCTGCTTTAGATGCCTATTTCAAGGAATCAGTTAATGTAGTTGCAAAAGGTATACTATCTTTCGCACAAAACGTACGGCCGGTCAGACTAATAGGGAGTGGGTTGCAACTTTGCAAGGCCTTACAAGGGATTGTGCTTTTGAGTGTGAATGTGGACTCCCTTATTCCGATACTATGGTACGTGATGCAATAGCACAGAACGTTTCTGATGTTCGCATACGGGAACAGATTTTGAAACTCGTCAATCCCTCCCTTCAACAAGTGATAGACATATTGGATAGACAAGACACGCTTGACTTTGCTCAGGAATCATTTGCAACTTCGCCAGCCGTGTGTAACATTAACCGGCCCGCCGGGTGCGCTGCTCGGACCGGTAAACTGCCCTCGCGCACGTCCATGCAGCTGCCGCCACGCTCTAAACCAGGTGTGCCACGCCAGCACACAAATGCAGTGAAATCATGCCCGCGGTGTGCTACTAGACATACGCGTGCCAATTGCCCGTCACACCAAGCTATTTGCTTTTTCTGTAATAAGAAAGGACATGTTCAAAGTGTTTGCCAGAAAAAGCTCAGATTGTGCACATTGATTGGGTACCAGAGGGACAAACAGTGAATCAGCATTACTACATTAGCGTCCTGGCTACCCTATGTGAGCGAGTACGGAGAAAACGGAACGATTTGTGGAGAAAAAAGTCATGGATCCTTCACCAAGACAATGCCCCAGCTCACAGTGCGTTGTCAGTGAAGACGTTTTTGGCAAAACACAACATTCCCATCTTAGATCATCCACCCTACTCACCTGATTTGGCCCCCTGTGAATTTTTTCTTTTCCCTAAAGTCAAGTCAGCTTTGAAAGGAACTAGATTTGAGACTGTTGAAGCAGTAAAAGAAAAAGCGACGGAAGTAATGTATGGACATACCGAAAATGATCTGCAGCATTGCTATGAACAGTGGAAAATTCGTATGGAGCGGTGTAGAGACCGAGGAGAAGAGTACATTGAAGGAGATAACATGAAATTGTAAATAATTGTAAATAAATGTTTTTTCCAGCATCAGTCTGGTTTTTTTCTAGCCGCACCTCGTAAAATCAATGCTCAACAACAACTAATTTCACTCGCAAGTCCTTTCCTGAACTGAAACAGTACCTGATAAAAAACGCTAAAATAAACTGGCTTACGAGAACCGACACTCACTAGAACTTAATGACATAGGTGTAAGTGGAATGGAAAATTTACATACATGTCTAAATTCAAGATACCATTGCCGATCTATTAGTGACACTGAACTCCCGGAGTCCAGGAGAGCACAAACGGATTCCTGACCAAGACAAGTAGAAATATATGGGAGAGGTGCAACAGATGGTGCTCTGATTGCCTTAGAATTCAATGGCCAGTTCCTCTTACCAGAGCGTCTTTTCCTCTAGCGGCAGGTATCACCACGCCGTTCTCTCAGAATCGGGCAATTCCGAACGAAATGACCCGGTTCCCGGCAACGAAAACAACACAATCTGTTGTGTCTAGACAAGACAGCCTAGACACAATGAGAGGAAGCCGAAAGGCACGCGCTTAAACTCACGCAGCCTGGCGTGAGGTCTGAAACAGGATACGTAATGAATGCTATAAAGAAAAGTACGTAGCTGCTGGAATACTTAACTTTAATCCACAATTGGTGAACATTGGTCTTGTTGATACAGTATTATCATCTCAATATAACTTGGTGATGGCGCCTTGCTAGGTCGTAGCAATTGACTTAGCTGAAGGCTATGCTAACTATCTTCTTGGCAAATGAGAGTCTTCGTCAGTGTAGCATCGCTAGCAAAGTCGGCTGTACAACTGGGGCGAATGCTAGTACGTCTCTCTAGACCTGCCGTGTGGTGGCGCTCGGTCTGCAATTACTGACAGTGGCGACACGCGGGTCCGACGTATACTAATGGACCGCGGCCGATTTAAAGGCTACCACCTAGCAAGTGTGGTGTCTGGCGGTGACACCACACAATCCATCCTTCTTTCATTTATTCGCAACGATGTCCTTATCCCGCACTGCCCCGACTGTCCTTTCCCTCTCAACCATAGCCAGGCGCTGTTCATCCAATAAGGTTACTGACGCTGTTGAATCAATAATTTGTTGAAATTGTTTAAATGAATCAGGACGCTGCACAAAGGCCAAATACGACCTATGCTGGGGATGCATTTCATCCAGCATATGGCCTATCGCTTCTCCTATTGAGACTGTCATATCCAAAGCCACTAACGCAATCCTGACTAGCCGAGCGATCTAAGGCGCTGCAGTCATGGAGTGTGCGGCTCGTCCCGGCGGAGGTTCGAGTCCTCCCTCGGGCATGGGGGTGTGTGTTTGTCCTTAGGATACTTTAGGTTAAGTAGTGTGTAAGCTTAGGAACTGGTGAACTTAGCAGCTAAGTCGCATAAGATTTCACACACATTTGAACTCTTTTTTTTTTTTTTTCAATCCTGACACGATCAAAATACTGTCCCAGAGATTTGTCTACGTAACTGTTCCAGTGTGCTTTGAGCTTGCAATATTTCAGAAATAATTTCAATGACGGGACCTTTAGCTAATGGAAGCAACAATACCAATAACACAGAATGTTCTACCTTTAAAGCATCTGAGTAATTTTCCAACCGCACTAATAACCACAACTCCAATTGAATTTAATGTGGCTGATCAATCATCAATTCCCTTACATCACGGAACAACACCCTTACCGGATTGGGCAATTTCGCCAAATTATTCATAAGGTTAGAATTTCCTCGTGTCTCAACGGGTGGATTATTGAAACTGGGTTCAAAACCCATACCTCCCCCCTCTAAACTTAAGGCAACAACACTAGACTGGAATTGTTGAATTTTACTGGTAAGTACCGCATGGGTTTTTGCCTGATCCTCAGTAAGTTGGATAGCTGATAAATCCGAGAGACAATTTAAATAATACGCCATATGGGCTTGTACACGAACAATGTGATTGTCTGTGGGCTGGACCGACTCAAGGAATGAAACCGTACTTTCAGCTTCCTCGACTGAACGCTGATGACCTCGATGTTGAGCGCCCATAAGCCCCCCTCCTCGACTGAAGTTGTCAAACGAGGGAAAATTTCACCCACCTCTTGAGATGCTGTAGTCGACAGCGAAACCGGGGTGCCAATAGCTGTGCGAAGACGAGCAGCTAATTCGACGACACTACCGTCCGTCGGCGCGTTCCTGACTTTTAATTCGTAGATGGTTCAAATGGCTCTGAGCACTATGGGACTTAACATCTGAGGTCATCAGTCCCCTAGAACTTAGAACTACTTAAACTTAACTAACCTAAGGACATCACACATATCCATGCCCGAGACAGGATTCGTACCTGCGACCGTAGAAGCAGCGCGGTTCCGGACTGAAGCGCCTAGAACCGCTCGGCCGCAGAGGCCGGCTTTAATTCGTAGAGAAGGTGTTCGCACCGAATGTGCGAGATTCCCGGACAACCTCGTAAGAGCATGATGTACTTGCTTCCTGAAATTTCGAGTCAATATTAGAATTACCAAAACAACATGCTGTCTATCGGGGCACATGAAAATTAACACAATTCAGAAATGAAATGTTCGCTCTTCCCCCCCCCCCCCCACCCCCCATTATAGGTCAAAGGTCTGCTACCATTGGAACGTTATTACGAAACACCTGCTTTGTTTAACCTTTAAATCTGAGGGTAGTGGAAGGGCTGACGCAATAAAGTGAACATTTCAATTCCAATGTCTTTATTAACTACCAAAAACAATCTCACAAAAATTAACAGACACCACTCAGGTAAGATTATTTACGAAACACTCATTCCATAAAATCATAAGCAAGTTAATAAATCATTAGAAAACGCTCTCTTATAAACATTGAGAAACACCACACAGGCAAAATATTTAAGGAACTCTCTTATTCCATAAAATCATTAATAAACTAATATACCGTTAGCAACGATCTCGTATAAAAATTGACAGAAGCCACAAAGCTGAATTTGACCATAAATTTAACAAAACAACTCTAGTTAATCTTCTGGTAAACTTTCCGGGATGTAAGGTCGTGGTCCATGAAACTCTTCAGCTCCTAACGTTTCGTCCAGAGCTGCGCTGGACATCTTCAGAGGGGTGTTTTTCCTCCGGTGAGTCTCGCCGACTGTGAATCGGCAAGACTCACCGGAGGAGAAACACCCCTCTGAAGATGTCCAGCGCAGCTCTGGACGAAACGTTAGGAGCTGAAGAGTTTCATGGACCACGACCTTACATCCCGGAAGGTTTACCAGAAGATATGTCATCCGGTCGTGAAAGCCTTCATACTATAACTCTAGTTAAGGCACGTTATTTAAGACCCTTTCAATTCCAATACTTTAACATTACATGTAAAATAACAGTGGACGCACCGCCTCAATTTTAACACGAATACTTAGAAGATTTATTAAAACGTGTCTTGGGCAATCTTGCAAATTACTAGACTAGAGGACCTTGCAGAGCGAACCCCGAAACTATTCAAATGCCCATTGGCTTGTAAGATGAGGTTTTAGGGCACAGGAAGTTACAACTTTCTTCAATCATAAATGTGTAATATCACAAGTAAGGCCCAAGCTTGTAAGGCCGAAGTTTAACCACGGACGGTGGAACCGACTGTGGGAAGTAACACCTAACTTGGAACCAAGATGTGCCTCCGTTTGCAACCCCACGTCGAGTAGGCCACCGAAATGTGAACCCAGCAAACGCTACCGAAGGGGAACACACGAGCTCAGTCGAAGTCCACCGACCGTAAGCCAAACTTTTAATCTAAAGGGAAGCTCTGCGCTTCGGTTGCCCGCTGCCTCAGTTCACTGGATCACACACCACACCCGACAACAGGCCTAAAAGACTTTTCTTAACTTTAACATTCAAAATTGACCAGTAAATTAACACTATAAAATAAAGGCTCGACAAAAACTAATTTAACTTGCAAGTCCTTTGCTTACGTGAAACAGTACCTTATAACAAACGCTAATAGTGGGAAATGAACTGGCTCACGAGAACCGACACTTACCAGTACTTAATGACACACATATTAGCCACCTTAAGTGGGCCTGCAAAGCTCAACACGGTAACCTTTAGAAATAAAAAGTCAGATTTCCCGCAGATATTGACATGGATTAACCGATATCGTAAACAAATTAAACACGTACTAATAATAGCTAATGAACTAACATTCTACAGATACATCAATATTATGCGAAGCACAGCACACGCTTAGTAAGAGGCATCAAATGAAATCGAACACACATGACATCACACGTCCTGCAACGTCTTAATGTACCAAGAGCGATCATAATCACACTTAACTAAGCGTTCTTAGCAATTAGAGTACTTAACTGGATGTCTTGTTGCTGGGAAGATTTTGCGAACATGTCAGACCATCACTTCGCAAGACAGTGTGTCCCTCCTAGGAAGCGGGCACATCCACAGCTCACGAGGTTGCCGGAGAATGCACAGCGGCGGCCGACTCCCGCCGCCTCCAGTATAACCACGTGATAACCGCCGCCCGGCCTCAGGCACGTCGTGTTCGCTTCTGCCCGCCAGCTAACCGCCGACTCGCTCACCGTCGCCTTCCGTTCTCAAAGCGTTGTTCCCCTTACTCGCGGTTGGCACACTCTTATATCCCCAGCCGGCCCAAGTCCCAAGACAAACCTCCGTACTAGGAAATCGATCGCACTCATGTCAGAGATACTACTGGCCTGCCCGCCACGGCTCAATGCATATAACTGATATTTAACGCAAAATTACAAATGTAAGACTCAGCACTACAGTGTTTTAGAGGAAAAATATCGACACAAAGTACGTAAACAGAAAACAAAATATACGCTATTTGTGTGCCTAAGCACAGATTTATACTTATCGTAACTCAAGGAGGCACTTACAACTGCTTCTGTACTATAATACATGCCATTGCTGCATGTCTTTCAGATTTTACGATTTATAATTCTATAGTACACTGTATTACGATAGAATACACTCAGAGATGTGTGAAATAGTTTATTAAAAGTACGAGGGTTATTCGGAAAATAAGGAACGATCTGTGGCTAAATGGATGAAGTTTTGCACAGATGCGTTGGGCACTGTGCCTAGTACTCCCGTCGATCGCATCATGTCGCTCTTTTCGGTTCTGAGCTCACAGTAAGAACGTAAAGATGGCTAGAAATTAGCGCCTCCCGCCAAGTATGAGGGCCTGGAGAAAGATTTCGCCTGAAGCTATGCAATCCACATAACATAACTGTCATGCGGTTCGTTCTACACGACAATTCTCGGCCGCAGTCTTCAGGGGCAATGCAGAAGCTCCTGCAGCGTTTCCAGTGGGAAGTGTTTCATCACCCACAATACATCCCGTAATTGGCTACCCCTGACGTTCATCTCTGCTCATCTGAACCGCTGGCTACGAAGACAATATTTTGACACAGACAACGAGCTGCAGTACAGAGTAGAAAACTGTCGAAAAGCACTGGCGGGTGTCTTCTGTAATTGAATTGAATTGAATTGAATTAAGAAGTTGGTACAACGCTACGACAGATGCCTAAGTCTGAGCGGCCACTGGGTAGAGAAGTAGCTGGAAGGTGTAGCTAACCGCTGCAAATAAAACAGTTTTATTTTCGCTGTGGTTTCCATTTCGCGACCTATCTTTCCTTACCTTCCGAATAGCCCTCGTGTTTGCAGTCAAAACGCGAATACTTGTTTATTTCTTCTATTTGAAATGTGAATAGAAAATGGCTTTAAATAAAAGTATTTAAACAAAAATGCAAAACATGTGTTCTTGAAATACCTCTATTCAAACAGCCAACGGCCTAGCTAAAGAGGTAACACCAGCTCCCGTCAGACCAATACTTGGATGGGTGTCCGACCTAGTGTACCGAATTCTCCTTGCAACCGGGATGCACTCAAACCTTGTGAGGCCAATTGAAGAGCTACTTGACAGAGAAGCAGCGGCTTCGGTCCCGAAAGCTGACAGCGGCTGGGAGAGCTGAGTGCTGACCACGTGACCCGCCCTATCCGTATTCAGTGACGCCTGCCGGCTGGCGATGACACTGCGGCCAGTAGGTAACGTCGGGCTTTGTGTGGCCTGTTCGGACGGAGGGTTTTATTCTGATAAAACATCTGTAGTTAGTGAACATTTTACATGCCATTTATTTCACTCACTTTAACACTAATAATCTTCACTTTCATATCGACGTTGGAAAAGCGTTCGAAAATCTAAAATGGTGCAAAGTGTTCTAAATTCCGAGAAAAATAGGGGTAAGCTATAGGGACAGACGGGTGACATAAAATATGTACGAGAACCAAGAGGGAATAATAAGAGTGAACGACCAAGAACGAAATGCTCGGATTAAGAAGGGTGTAAGACAGGAATGTAGTCTTTCGCCCCTACTGTTCAATCTCTGCCGCGATGAAGCAATGATGAAAATAAAAGAATGGTTCAGGAGTGGAATTAAAATTCAAGGTGAAAGGGTATCGATGATACGATTCGCAGATGACATTGCTAACATGAGCGAAAGTGAAGAAGAATTACACGATCTGCTGAATGGAATGGACGGTCTAATGAGTACACAATATAGATTGAGAGTAAATCGAAGAAAGACGAAAGTAGCGAGAACCAGTAGAAACGAGAACAACGAGACACTTAACAACAGGATTGATGCTCACTGAACAGTGTTTATTTTCAAAGAATATTCTTAAGAATTTATTTTATTTACTAACGATTCATCAAGAACATTAAAACATTTATCACACTATGTAAGCATAGAAGTAGTTGCAAGGGAGTAACTGATGAAATCATAACCAAATTCCTTTTAAAAAATGGGAGTTTATTCACCTTAATAGTGCCTAAAACCATTTTTTAAAAGAAACAGATTTAAAATTATAATCAAAAAGCACCGTCTAAATATCAAAGTTACAATTTATTCAGAGGGTGAAAGAAACAAGTTTTGACTGTATGAGCTTTCGGGCAGAGAACCTTGCCGCTCCCTTTTGACACGGCCGTAGTTCGACCGCTCACAACAGCCTCTGAAAGACTACACTGGGGAAAATCTCCAACACACCAGATAACTTTAAACTAAGAGTTTAAAAAAAATTGTTCAAATGGCTCTGAGCACTATGGGACTCAACTGCTGAGGTCATTAGTCCCCTAGAACTTAGAACTAGTTAAACCTAAGTAACGTAAGGACATCACAAACATCCATGCCCGAGGCAGGATTCGAACCTGCGACCGTAGCGGTCTTGCGGTTCCAGACTGCAGCGCCTTTAACCGCACCGTCACTTTGGCCGGCTAAGAGTTTTAACGATTTACACAAGCACACAAACTATGCACCCCCTCCCCCTGTAGGAGTGATGAAAATGGTACAAAACACTAACGATTAAAATATTAACCTTTCCACCGAAAGTGCAACTTGATTTTAACTTCTAAGAAAAGTCTTGCGGTGAAAGGGTGGCAACTTTATATACTAAAATAATCATTTAAATGAAAGCCCATGAAATGCAATCTTATATAAAATTCTACAGGTTGCCCAAACATTAGTTAAGGTGCTCTACAGTACACAGATACCGCCTCTCAAGTTCATAGGCAATAATATCAAAGTTTCCGAAGATCAAAACATATTTCAGGTATTAGGCCGTTGCACTCCAAGCAATAAATTCGTTAACACACCGAATCCGACAAACTTGACAGAGACAGCTACTAACGCATGGTAGACCGATAGGGAGATTACCGAACAACACGAACCGCAGGTTGCTCTAACCCACCCCTACTCCACAAGGGAAAAAGGCACCACCCAATTTATAAACAACCACCTTCCCGCGGGTGGGCAAACGGAGAAGAATGGTGGGACGACCCCAAAGCAAAACGGCTGGTGACTTCACCAAGAAAACAAGTGGAATTTAACAAGAGTAAATCAAACAAGATATCACCAATTACTTCTAATAAACAGCGATTTCTCGAGAAGACCTGACGCAGCACCCCCAAATCGCTCTGCCGAACCGTCCGCTGCGAGCCACTTCAACGGACGTAGGAAGGCGCGCCGATCTCCCGTCTCATTGCGTCGCAGCTCGCACCGGCCAGACGGATGTCGAGGGTTGACTCCTGTTGCTCTCGTGTCGACCGCGAAGTCACTACCTTTCGCTATACGCCGCGGCCCACTGGACTCACGTGGCGACCTCACATGCGCCGACGCTCAAGATGGACAAGTCATCTTGTGTCTTAGTGCGTGACAGACCAACCGATCGATCCAACCGCCAATGACCATTGCCTGAGCAAGCTCGAGCAGACTGGCGGCCTACCGCGCAGACGCAGATGCAGGAACTATGCCCCGACCAGGCCACCACTCGCTGAGTTCTCTTACTGGCGGGGTGGAAAGATTCTCATTTTGCCGGCTTTAAAGGTTGATCCGAACGACAGACATAATAGCACTCCGAACGACAGACAGACACTAACTGCGCAACAGTGTGCTCCCTGCCGCCGTTGGATAAGCAGCTGCAGCAGCAAGTCGTATACCCCTAGCTCACTCATTTGTTACATAGTTTAATTCTTAATTTCTTTGCGTGTTTTTGGTACTTGCATTGTGTAATTCATAAATTTCGGGCGTATTATAGTATTTGAGAGTTGTAGCATCGCGTTTTAGTACCTGAATAGTGTAAATTCGCGTAGTCGTTTGTCTACTGTTTTGTTTTGAACGGCCAGTGTTGGTTGGTCGCAGTCAGTGTGCTCCCTGCCGCCGTTGGATAAGCAGCTGAGCAGCAAGTCGTATACTCCTAGCTCACTCATTTGTTACATAGTTTAATTCTTAATTTCTTTGCGTGTTTTTGGTTCTTGCATTGTTTAATTCATAAATTTCGGGCGTATTATAGTATTTGAGAGTGTAGCATCGTGTTTTAGTACCTGAATAGTGTAATTTCGCTTAGTCTCCTTCCGCCGCCGAGCAGTGTCAGCAGTGCGCAAGTAGCAGCATTACTGCATTTACTAGGCAATCTTGTATTTTAATAACCGTTTAAATTTTGTCGATTTGTTTGCGCTTTCTGTAGATTAGTTCAGACGTTCTTTGCAAAACAGTTTTTAGCATGGATAGGGACTGCAACTGCTGTGTTCGGATGCAGGCTGAGTTGGCATCCCTTCGCTCCCAGCTTCAGGCAGTGTTGGCTTCGGTCACACAGCTTGAGGCTGTTGCCAATGGGCATCACTGTGGGGGTCGGGATGGGGGTTTGTCGGGGACGGCTAGCTCGTCCCACGCATCCCCTGATCGGACTACGACTGTGGTTGCCCGGGATACTGCCCGCATTGAGGCTGATCCCTCACCTGTGGTAGAGTGGGAGGTCGTTTCAAGGTGTGGCAGGGGGCGAAAGACATTCCGGAGGGCTGAACGGAAAGCCTCTCCAGTTTGTCTGACGAACCGGTTTCAGGCTCTGTCTCAGGCTAATACTGATCTTCGGCCTGACATGGCTGCTTGTCCTGTTCCAGAGGTTGCCCCTCAGTCTGCAAGATTCGGGCAGTCGCAGAGGGTGGGCTTACTGGTAGTTGGGAGCTCCAACGTCAGGCGCGTAATGGGGCCCCTTAGGGAAATGGCAGCAAGAGAGGGGAAGAAAACCAATGTGCACTCCGTGTGCATACCGGGGGGAGTCATTCCAGATGTGGAAAGGGTCCTTCCGGATGCCATGAAGGGTACAGGGTGCACCCATCTGCAGGTGGTCGCTCATGTCGGCACCAATGATGTGTGTCGCTATGGATCGGAGGAAATCCTCTCTGGCTTCCGGCGGCTATCTGATTTGGTGAAGACTGCCAGTCTCGCTAGCGGGATGAAAGCAGAGCTCACCATCTGCAGCATCGTCGACAGGACTGACTGCGGACCTTTGGTACAGAGCCGAGTGGAGGGTCTGAATCAGAGGCTGAGACGGTTCTGCGACCGTGTGGGCTGCAGATTCCTCGATTTGCGCCATAGGGTGGTGGGGTCTCGGGTTCCGCTGGATAGGTCAGGAGTCCACTACACGCAACAAGCGGCTACACGGGTAGCAGGGGTTGTGTGGCGTGGGCTGGGCGGTTTTTTAGGTTAGATGGCCTTGGGCAAGTACAGAAAGGGCAGCAGCCTCAACGGGTGCGGGGCAAAGTCAGGACATGCGGGGACCAAGCAGCAATCGGTATTGTAATTGTCAACTGTCGAAGCTGCGTTGGTAAAGTACCGGAACTTCAAGCGCTGATAGAAAGCACCGAAGCTGAAATCGTTATAGGTACAGAAAGCTGGCTTAAGCCAGAGATAAATTCTGCCGAAATTTTTACAAAGGTACAGACGGTGTTTAGAAAGGATAGATTGCATGCAACCGGTGGTGGAGTGTTCATCGCTGTTAGTAGTAGTTTATCCTGTAGTGAAGTAGAAGTGGATAGTTCCTGTGAATTATTATGGGTGGAGGTTACACTAAACAACCGAACTAGGTTAATAATTGGCTCCTTTTACCGACCTCCCGACTCAGCAGCATTAGTGGCAGAACAACTGAGAGAAAATTTGGAATACATTTCACATAAATTTTCTCAGCATGTTATAGTCTTAGGTGGAGATTTCAATTTACCAGATATAGACTGGGACACTCAGATGTTTAGGACGGGTGGTAGGGACAGAGCATCGAGTGACATTATACTGAGTGCACTATCCGAAAATTACCTCGAGCAATTAAACAGAGAACCGACTCGTGGAGATAACATATTGGACCTACTGATAACAAACAGACTCGAACTTTTCGAATCTGTATGTACAGAACAGGGAATCAGTGATCATAAGGCCGTTGCAGCATCCCTGAATATGGAAGTTAATAGGAATATAAAAAAAGGGAGGAAGGTTTATCTGTTTAGCAAGAGTAATAGAAGGCAGATTTCAGACTACCTAACAGATCAAAACGAAAATTTCTGTTCCGACACTGACAATGTTGAGGGTTTATGGAAAAAGTTCAAGGCAATCGTAAAATGCGTTTTAGACAGGTACGTGCCGAGTAAAACTGTGAGGGACGGGAAAAACCCACCGTGGTACAACAACAAAGTTAGGAAACTACTGCGAAAGCAAAGAGAGCTCCACTCCAAGTTTAAACGCAGCCAAAACCTCTCAGACAAACAGAAGCTAAACGATGTCAAAGTTAGCGTAAGGAGGGCTATGCGTGAAGCGTTCATTGAATTCGGAAGTAAAATTCTATGTACCGACTTGACAGAAAATCCTAGGAAGTTCTGGTCTTACGTTAAATCAGTAAGTGGCTCGAAACAGCATATCCAGACACTACGGGATGATGATGGCATTGAAACAGAGGATGGCACGCGTAAAGCTGAAATACTTAACACCTTTTTCCAAAGCTGTTTCACAGAGGAAGACCGCACTGCAGTTCCTTCTCTAAATCCTCGCACAAACGAAAAAATGGCTGACATCGAAATAAGTGTCCAAGGAATAGGAAAGCAACTGGAAACACTCAATAGAGGAAAGTCCACTGGACCTGACGGGATACCAATTCGATTCTACACAGAGTACGCGAAAGAACTTGCCCCCCTTCTAACAGCCGTGTACCGCAAGTCTCTAGAGGAACGGAGGGTTCCAAATGATTGGAAAAGAGCACAGATAGTCCCAGTCTTCAAGAAGGGTCGTCGAGCAGATGCGCAAAACTATAGACCTATATCTCTTACGTCGATCTCTTGTAGAATTTTAGAACATGTTTTTTGCTCGCGTATCATGTCATTTCTGGAAACCCAGAATCTACTATGTAGGAATCAACATGGATTCCGGAAACAGCGATCGTGTGAGACCCAACTCGCCTTATTTGTTCATGAGACCCAGAAAATATTAGATACAGGCTCCCAGGTAGATGCTATTTTTCTTGACTTCCGGAAGGCGTTCGATACAGTTCCGCACTGTCGCCTGATAAACAAAGTAAGAGCCTACGGAATATCAGACCAGCTGTGTGGCTGGATTGAAGAGTTTTTAGCAAACAGAACACAGCATGTTGTTGTCAATGGAGAGACGTCTACAGACGTTAAAGTAACCTCTGGCGTGCCACAGGGGAGTGTTATGGGACCATTGGTTTTCACAATATATATAAATGACTTAGTAGATAGTGTCGGAAGTTCCATGCGGCTTTTCGCGGATGATGCTGTAGTATAAAGAGAAGTTGCTGCATTAGAAAATTGTAGCGAAATACAGGAAGATCTGCAGCGGATAGGCACTTGGTGCAGGGAGTGGCAATTGACCCTTAACATAGACAAATGTAATGTATTGCGAATACATAGAAAGAAGGATCCTGTATTGTATGATTATATGATAGCGGAACAAACACTGGTAGCAGTTACTTCTGTAAAATATGTGGGAGTATGCGTGCGGAACGATTTGAAGTGGAATGATCATATAAAATTAATTGTTGGTAAGGCGGGTACCGGGTTGAGATTCATTGGGAGAGTGCTTAGAAAATGTAGTCCATCAACAAAGGAGGTGGCTTACAAAACACTCGTTCGACCTATACTTGAGTATTGCTCATCAGTGTGGGATCCGTACCAGGTCGGGTTGACGGAGGAGATAGAGAAGATCCAAAGAAGAGCGGCGCGTTTCGTCACTGGGTTATTTGGTAACCGTGATAGCGTTACGGAGATGTTTAATAAACTCAAGTGGCAGACTCTGCAAGAGAGGCGCTCTGCATCGCGGTGTAGCTTGCTCGCCAGGTTTCGAGAGGGTGCGTTTCTGGATGAGGTATCGAATATATTGCTTCCCCCTACTTATACTTCCCGAGGAGATCACGAATGTAAAATTAGAGAGATTAGAGCGCGCACGGAGGCTTTCAGACAGTCGTTCTTCCCGCGAACCATACGCGACTGGAACAGGAAAGGGAGGTAATGACAGTGGCACGTAAAGTGCCCTCCGCCACACACCGTTGGGTGGCTTGCGGAGTATCAATGTAGATGTAGATGTAGAAATGCGGACGAGAGACAGACTAGCAAGCTGGGGACGAGAGACTGACCCAGACTGACCGTCTGAAGAGCTCATAGCGCCCCTTAAATGCACGTGAACAGGCAACCTTTCCCCTTTCCCAGCAGAGTGTGACACCAAAACTACGATTGCCACAGCGGCGCCACCGCCAGAAACGGAGGGCGACTGCTTCACATTACGCGCTGCGGCGTGCTCTTCAAAACAGCAATTTTTACCGCAGCTCAAGAAGAACTCGAGATGTGGTGCTGCAGATGAATGTTTAAAATTAGGTGAGTCGGCCGCGGTGGCCGAGTTTTTCTAGGCGCTTCAGTCCGGTACCGCGCGACTACCTCGGGCTTCAATTTGTGTGATGTCCTTTGGTTAGTTAGGTTTAAGTAGTTCTAAGTTCTAGGGTACTGATGGCCCCAGATGTTTAGTCCCATAATGCTCAGAGCCATTTGAACCTTTTTAAAATTAGGTGGACTGATAAGGTAAGGACTGAGGCGGTTCTACGCAGAATCGGAGAGGAAAGGAAAATATGGAAACCACTGAAAAGATGAAGGGAGAGGATGATAGGACATCTGTTAAGACATCAGGGACTGCCTGCCATGGTACTAGAGGGAGCTGCAGAGGGCAAAAACTGTAGAGGAAGACAGAGACTGTAATACATCCAGCAGATAATTGAGGATGTAGGCTGCAAGCGCTTCTTTGAGATGAAGATGTTGCGCCTGTTTTACCCCAAAGGAAAATGGCATTCAACATGAACAAAAACCCGTAAACAATTACTACAGTTAAGAATTTCTGTTTACAGTTGGGTATCTGTTCAAGAAATCTAAATAATTGTATAGTGTTGACACTATCAGTGGCTACAGGGAGTCACAATCCTCAACGGACACAAAATAAGATTATCTTTTTTCATCAGAATATTGCGATAGCTTCCCATCTTTTTCTCCGTGTTTCATCTTCCGCACTTCTGAAGTAAACATTTACTTAACGTATTCTGTGCTAGCCTTCAGCACTCATTTCAGTTTCAAAAAGGGATAAGATCTTGATGCTAATAAGCCATCCTTTGCTTTTTTATTATCTCTCAGAACGGCTATTAAGATTTCCATCAGCATCCCACAATGTGTAGATGAACCCGTTCTCAAGCTACCAAGCATTCTTTGCATTCTCATTATATCTGGCAGAATACATTCAGATATATTTTTTCTCTTTTAAACTTCGAATTCCGTCAGCAGTAGGTTTTGGCAGCTTATGTATTCATTAAGAACTTGTATTTCAGTTTCTTTTGAAAACCGCTAATCTGAATTTTCTTGAAGTTTCATTTAGAGTATTCTTGACTGTGAGTATATCCTGAATGGAATTATAGATATGTATTTCATCGTGTAGGGCATGGATGAGTTGGGGATATTCCAGTTTATACTGACGAAGTTTCACAGGCTTCAAGGGACCCTGATCACAGATTCCATAGAGCTTGAGATTTTGACATGGCTGCATCATGAAATTTTTGTATGAATTCCTTTGAGGTCTGGACTTAGCATACCTCTGCATGTAATTTTTGTGAGCTCGCTCCTTCCTCACTTCATTTCCTTCCGAGGTATCTTGACATTATCAGATGATTTCGGTGCATTTTTCGCTACACAAATAATAATGGGAAGAGTGTAATATGTACTCAATCCCAACACCCTTTTCTAATAACTAAGCTCACGGTGGAATTCACTTGACATGTACATCTTTGGCGCTTATTGCTCCATCTGTGTACGTAATGGAACTATTTTTGTTCAAACAAATGTCTAATTAAGAAAAAGAGGGCTAAATACGAAATATATAATTTATAAAGTATGATAAAAGTAATTCATGGAAGGATTTCGCATTACAAAATGTAGGTATTGTTAGTGTTTCAAATAAAGTAGAAAATGTTTTTTGAAAAAAGCAGTTTCAATGCAAAATAAAAGTAGTTATTTTGCATTTTGTATTTCCATCTCAAATACAAGCAGTTCCAATGCGAAACAAAAGTGGTTATTTTGCATTTTGTTTTCCCATCTCAAATAAATGTATTTCTCGTAATTCACATCTCTGACCACAGTACGAAACACCATACTACGTGGAGCACACTTCAGGATCCAGAGATGCTTTACTGCCGCCGCTTCCAAGGAGTAGAAATTGGGACAGAGATGGGTGTCAGACTCTCACGAAATCCTTCATGGTTCTCACTGAGGCTCATCTAATCGTAGGTTCCGGAAGACCGTTGTAATTGGATTTTCCGCTTTGATGTGTCTCGTTGTAATAGTATATGTTTTCTTCTTGGTTTTCTCGCCAAGTAGACGCGCATTTCGTGACCGGATAATCTGGCTGTCCGAAAGGTTACCTTTTGCTACAGCTCGACGTTCCTTATGACGCTGGTCTGCTACCAAAAACGTTCCTGTCCTAGTCTGTAACATTTGGAACACTCCCACACGGTTTTGTCACTGTTCCGGTTGCTCCACATGCGCAAAGGTCTGTGGTTCGTCGGTGTATTATCGGTAAGGAGCGTAGGTATGTATCATGTCGCGACAGTTAGTGTATTGCACCCTTGGTCGGAGAGGAATAAGATATTCTTTTATATTATGAAGGAAATGGTAGGGTCTCCTACCTGTTTCTGCCTTATCTCAGATTTATTTCCACTGTACAAAACAGAATGTTTAATAAATAATAAATAATTTTAAATAAATACTTTAGACAAACAACTGGGAGAATATATTGGTAGTTTTCGAAAGGGAAGATCCTGTATAGAACAAATTTTTAACTTAAAGCAAATAATTCGCCATATAATGTTAACCAGCAAACCAATAATAGTGTCATTTATTGATTTCAAGAAAGCATTTGATTGTATAGACAGAGAAACAATAGATAAGGCCATTAGAGACTTTGTTGTTAAATCAAAATTAGCAAATATAATTCGCGAAACACTAACAGGTACCATATCTAAAGTCAAATTTAGGGAAGAAGTGTCTCAGTCATTTGAAATAAAAACTGTTGTTAGACAAGGTGATGTTTTATCATCTTTACTGTTTTATTGTGTTCTAGAAAAAATTGTAAGGGTCTCTTATTCGAAGCTAAAAAAGTGAAGCAGTAACTCAGGGAAGGAAAACAAATCGGATTAAGGTAAACTGCTTGGCTTTTGCGGATCATCTTTCAATACTTTCAGAAAACCTGACGGAAGCAGTTATTCAAATAAACCTCCTGGGAAAAACAGCAAACAGAACTGGTCTAAAAATTTCAGCTGAAAAAACAAAATTCATGATAAATATTAAAAAAAGTGCGCCAAAATTCATAGAAACACAAATAGGTAAAATAGAGCAACTAAATAAATTTGAAATCTTGGAGAAAATATACAACAGAATGGACTAGAAAAATCTGCAATAGATATAAAAATTACAAAATGGGAACAGCATATGGTCTGGCCAAAAGTATTTACCACAAGAAAAACAAAACTAAAACACTACATCACAATGCTACGTCCAGAATGTTCATATGGATCTGAATATCTAACCATGAACTATAAGATGGACAAACTAGAGGTACTGGAAAGAAGGATTATTAGAAAAGTAATGGGTGCAACACAAACTGCAGATGGTTGGAAAATTAGAAGTAGTGGGGAGAGCAACAAAAATATAAAGAAAATATCTGAAGTAATGGCCAAACGAAAATTAACCTTTTTCGGACACCTTTGTCGAATGGATGGAAATTAACAAAACAAATACTCCTATATTTCTGGAAGAAGAATTTGACAAGAGTATGGATTACATAAGTAAGGAAAGGCTTAGAAAGAATCGGAAATAGCAGAAAGAAACAGTTTTGAAAATAAAATACAAAATTTGGAAAGCTTTTAGAGCAGAAGAAATAAAAAATCGGGAACAACATGGACAGAAGAAAGGAAGAGACTTCATGGGAGAAAATGAGGGAATACTGGAAAAATAGGAAACTACAACAAAGGAAGCAGAGGAAATGAAGTTGTCAACGTGATCCTAGTTAGTAAATACCATTGTAAAAAAAAAATTATAAATTTCAGTTATTATATTTCTCAAAGATTACAAATCCACTGTCATTTAATAAACAGCAACCACAAACAAGAATGCTTGGGAATTCGGAAGCGAAAAATGACATCGTCCAAGTGACGGCCGTATTTTGTCCAGGGAATGTTGCAGATGAGTGAAAGATTGTCCACACACCTTTCAAGCACAGGAAGGGGTATTTCTCGAGTAATGACTTCTGAAGATCTTCAAAACTCCATGGTTTTTGAATGTAAACTCGAGATTTCAGGTGACCCATAAGGAATGATCGGACGGAGGAAGATCTGGAGATCGAAGAGGCCACTCCACGTCCCCACACAAAGAAATGAGGCGACCTGAGAAATCTTCCTTTGCAGATGCCAGGGGCGTTCTTCAAGTGTGGGAAGTAGCCTCATCTTGTTGAAAACAAACATAATTGAGATCAATCCAGTGTATTCACAGTTCTTGCATAAAAAATGTTCACAAGATCGTGAGGTAACGCTCTGAGTTGACAGTCACAGTGTGTCTATTTTCTACGAAAAAGTTGGGTGCAATGATGGCAGATCGGGCTGAATCGCACCACACAGTTACTTTCTCATTATGTGGGGTGCTCTCGTGGTGTGCCTGCCGTGAATTATTGTCCGACCAGTTCTGGTAAATTTTGTTTGTTCACAGCACCCGATAAGTGAAAGCAAGCCTCATCACTCGTTATCAGAAGACTGTTGTTCTCCAAAGTTCCCAGCATCCTTTCAGCAAACGTATACCACCGTACACAGTCACTTTGCTGTAGTTGTTGAACCACCTAGATGCTGAACGGATGATAGTGAAGCTCAAAGTGCAAAATGCGATGAACTAACCTGTCCGATAGTAGGTGCGCTGATTTCGTGGAAGGGTCCAAACAGCGAGGTCATCTGTACCATCGGATTGGGGAAGGATGGGGAGGAAGTAGCTCATGCCTTTTCAAGGGAACCCTCCTGGGATTTTCCCGAAGCGATTTAGGGAAATGACGGAAAATATAGATCAGGGTGGCCGGCTGCGGGTTAGAACTCCCGAGTGTGCTAACCACTGCGCCACCTCGCTCGGTGACCTGTATGAAATGCCCAGAGAGGGACGATGTCGTACCGCTGAACGCCGACGACTCGCCTCAACAGCTTGTCGATGTTGTCTGGCGTTCTAAGTTTCCGAATACCTCCCCGTGCTGTTACACGTATCACCGTCCCTCTCCCTCTGAGGTAGTTGACCCACTTTTTTATTATTGGACGAGGCGGAACAGCACCTTGTCGACCAACACTTAACTGATTTCGAAATCTTTGCTGTATCTGTACTGTCGAATGATCGGTTGCAACAAAGGTGTCTTACACAAAGACGCGTTGTTCAATTGACCAGGGCTCCATGGTTACTAAAATGCCAACTAATAACAAAAGTGTATCAACCATTGCGTACGCGCTACTTCCCCCCCGTTTAAATTATGGCGGGCCTTAAAACGTAACACCTGCTTACCCGACTCTGTACACCAGGGTATGCCGTTAGCTCCTCTTTTGATGTGACTATTGCACCCAGTGTCTCTTTACTTTAGTATACTCGCCGTCTTGGTCCCAGTACTGTGCTCGTCTCTTTCTTGTAGCCGGGTCTAGCAGTAGTAATCCCAGTGGCACCACTGCTGCTGACTGGCGTATCCATTGCTTTTACACTACCTTTCAAAAGTTGTCGACCACTCATTATAAAGACTATATACTTTATTCAAATGCCAACACATCGTAGAGACTCAGAGAACCAACAAAAGAAATATTTTCTGTCTCTCTACCATTTAGTACAAAACAATAGAGTTTAGATATTAACCTCTTCAAGGTACCCAAACTTTGACACATAACAGATGCATAGACTCTTCGCATTATGGAGATAAGATTTTGCGCCATTTCTGCAGATATTGGTGTCCAGCTCGTCTATAAGTTCTTCCGTGGTTCTTCATCACTAGATGACCTCATTTTTATTGCCTCCCTCTAGTTCATTACGAAAGGGTTGCCGGCCGGAGCGGCCGAGCGGTTCTCGGCGCTTCAGTTTGGACCCACGCAACCGCTAAGGCCGCAGGTTCGAATCCCGCCTCTGGCATGGATGTGTGTGATGTCGTTAGGTTTAAGTACTGCAAAGATCTAGGGGACTGATGACCTCAGATGTTAAGTCCCATAGTGCTCAGAGCCATTGAATGGGATTGAAGTCAGGTGACTGATGCGGCCAGATCATCTTCTCCAGTTCCCCACATTTACCTTTTGTATTGCGTTAAACTTAGCACAATTTAGAGGCATATTTGGGAAAAAACCACCAATCAATAAGTCTCTTGCCAGATAAACCTGCATTGCTCATCCGAATCCTAGGATATGCCGTCATCTTTTTTGTTCCATTAATCCTCACTAGGTCACCAAAATTATGATGTACAAAACATGCCCGCGCCATGGGCGACTCTCCACCTCGTTTTGCCATTGGCGTCGTATTCTGACCCTTCATACGTTCTCCACTAGATCGACGAAAAAACATGTGACGGTCACATCCTGAGGTGGATTCGTCCGTGAAAAACACCTTGGACAATCGCTGCACGCTCCGTTTATCATATTGCTTTGCCCGTTGTAAACTTTTCATTTCACTTTGTTTGAGAAATAAAGAGCTGGAGATCCACAATAAAAGAGCTCGGTGAACATCAGATTGATCATGTTGCCATGTCGTGTCCTCTACAGAAGGAAGTTCATGACATACAAGTAGACGTGCAAATACTGATTCATACCACTATCTAACACGGATAAAAATAAAATTTACCCCAAAGAGAGTGCACCGCAAGAAAGCGCACCAACAGAAATTCGACACCAAAATAATGAAAGAAACAAAGCACGCAGAAGAACTGGAAAAAGTAGAGGCAGATAACTTGGGAAAAATTTCACAGTAAAATAATCCAGAAAGCTGAAGATTTAGTCCCTCTGAAGAAAAACACAAAACATCCATGGTGGAATACGCAGTTTGATACAGCTTTGGAGAAACAAAAAAGGCTTTTCTTAACTGCAACAGAAAGGAAACACCAGAAAATCTTCAATACTTTTATGAAACTAGGAAAATAATTAAGCAGACCGAAAAAAAACCTGAAAAATCAACTGAACTTAATGCAAGAGAACTTCTGCAACTACAATACACGAGATTTTTACATAAATTTTGCAGAAAAAGTTCGCGGATGCAGCTCACAAAATTTATGTTTCAAGAAACTTGCACTCGTTAACCAGGAAAACTGTAAGGAACTGGCACATTATTTTTCAACACTCCATAATTGCCAGGAACCAAATTCGAGATTCCCCAAAGAAAGACCTACTTACACTCACCCTGAATCATCCCCATCAACACAAGAAGAAATTCACAAACATATTAATAAACTAAAAAACAATAGAACATCTGGTGCAGATGAGATTATTGCTGAGCTACTGAAAACTGTAGGACCAAATTCTCTCAGAGAGTAAACCCAAATCATTGGAGATATTTAGGAGACAGAAAAATTACCCCAGGAATGGAAATGTACGCTTATTCATCCGTTACACAAAAAAGAAGACAAATCTGATGTAAATAATTATCAAGACATATCCCTACTTCATGTCGCATACAAAGTTATATCAGCCTGTCTTCTTCAAAGAGCACAAGAGCTTTCGCCCCAGTAGAACCTGTACAGAAAAAATTTTCAATCTAAAGGCCGTGCTAAAATACAAAGCAGACAGAAAGAGCCCAATAATTTGCGCGTTTGTTGACTTTAAAAAGCCATACTACCCTCTTGACTGACAAGCGCTCTTTGATACCCTTGGAGAACAAGGGTTAGATCCAAGAATCCTTAGCCTCGTCAAAGAAACATTGACCGATACTGCCTCCAAGGTGAAATTCATGGGTGAAATATCAGAGCCCTCTCAGATCAAAACTGGCGTCCGACGAGGAGATGGTCTGTCTCCTCTCCTATTGAACCTTGAGCTGGACAAGACCATCCACGAATGGGAAAAGGAATTCAAGAATAAAAACTGCTGGAAACCTATACAGATGGGGCGAGTCAAGGATGACAAAAGAATTTCAAATTTAGCTTTTTCTGACGACCTAGCCTTAGTAGCGGTTGATATCCGCAATCGAACAGGTTGATATCCTTAAGGAATGTGCAGTGAAAGTTGGTCTGCAAATATCTTTCCTAAAGTCTGAATTCATCGCCAAAAAAACTGAGACCCAAAACTTGACTAAAAAATACGTTCATCTCAATAGAGTACACATTTTAAATACTTAGGTAAAGTCCTTCAACCTACAGGGAGAAAAAAAATAGCACAAAATATTCGCGTCCAAAAACTAAAGAGAGCCTATGGAAAAACCTACAACGTGTACATTAAAAATGCTTCTTCGAAAACATTAAATTTTTACACCATGATACAGTTTAAAACCTGAAGTCTGTGTGCCAGTGAAAGCCTGACAGTCCACGCAACATGTGACCTCTAAAACTTATCAAAGGGAGAAAGTAAAATCATCATAAAGATACAAGGGCCAAAGAAAACAGTAGAGGGCTACAGACTACAATCTCGTCAAACAACTGAGGAATTGTCCAACATTGCAGGTGACATTAGAAAAAGGCTATTAAAATTTTATGGGCACGTCTGTAGGCTTCCCAAAACAAGACTTACGCACAAAATTCTTAAATACATAGAAAGAATTAAAACTGTACCCTGGATACAGGAGATCAAAAAGGAGCTACAAAAAGCTCAGATAAATTATCTAGATATTTTGGACAGAAAGGTATTTAAGCAGAACATCGACAGGTGGGAAGTCAGAGAATGAAGTTCCGAAGAAAGCAGGAAGAAAATGGACAAAAAAAATGGCTCAAATGGCTCTGAGCACTATGAGACTTAACATCTATGGTCATCAGTCCCCTAGAGCTTAGAACTACTTAAACCTAACTAACCTAAGGACATCACACAACACCCAGCCATCACGAGGCAGAGAAAATCCCTGACCCCGCCGGGAATCGAACCCGGGAACCCGGGCGGAAAATGGACAGAGGAAAGGAAGAGGGACCATGCGGAAAAAAAGAGTAGTGTGGAAAAAAAAGGAAAAAGAACCAAGAAGCTCTGCGTGATCCAACAGGGTGTAATCGCACGTAATAATAATAATAATAATAATAGTAGTAATAAAGGTTTTTTGGCCGAAGTGCACGCCTGTAATCCTTGTTTCTGAAAAGGTGTTGCAGTGTTTGGACAGATACTGGAGCTGCTCGGATACTGTATACTTCCTCGTGAATTTCAAATACAGCACGAGTCCCCTGACTTTAATCTGTACAAATATAATCTAATCCTCCTTTTATTATTTTACTCGGGGTCATTCAGATCGCGAACAAAGCGTTGGCACCAAGTTTGGTGGAATCCTGCGACGTATACATTATGCTACTCCAGCTTTTGTCGCTATTGTCTTACTGGAACAGCCTTCCTGGTGCAGACCTAATGTTACAGTAGTTTTGTAGATCCCAATCTTCTGCTTTCGTTCCATTAGGAGGTACTATGGCATGAACCTGATCAGGTGTATAAACACATTGTAGGTGAGCACAACGTATTATAAATTAATGGAACTGATGGCTACACAAACAGCTAAAGGGCTGAAGAATATTCGAATGGAACCGTATTAGGTGGTTGTGCATACTCATCAGCACTCCTGTGCGTGAATAACCTTTACGTGTCCATACTGTTTTATTTTCATAACGGGGATATGTTGTTGTTGTGGTCTTCAGTCCAGAGACTGGTTTGATGCAGCTCTCCATGCTACTCTATCCTGTGGAAGATTCTTCATCTCCCAGTACCTACATCGCTCTGAATCTGTTTCGTGTATCCATTTCCCTGTCTCCCTCTACGATTTTTACCCTCCGCTCTGCCTTCCAATACTAAATTGGTGATCCCTTGATGCCTCAGAATATGTCCTACCAAGCGATCCCTTCTTCTAGTCAAGTTGTGCTACAAATTTCTCATCTCCCCAATTCTATTCAATACCTCCTCATTAGTTATGTGATCTACCCATCTAACATTCAGCATTCTTCTGTAGCACCACATTTCGGAAGCCTCTATTCTCTTCTTGTCTAAACTATTTTTCGTCCATCTTTCACTTCCATACATGGCTACATTCCATACAAATACTTTCAGAAACGACTTCCTGACATTTAAATCTATACTCGATGTTAGCAAATTTTTCTTCTTCAGAAACGCCTTCCTTGCCATTGCCAGTCTACATTTTATATGCTCCCCACTTCGACCATCATCAGTTATTTTGCTCCTTTGCTGTCACTAACAGTATTACGATGTCATCGGCGAACGTGAAAGTTTTAATTTTTTCTCCATGGATTTTAACACCTACTCCAAATTTTTCTTTTGTTTCCTTTACTGTTTGCTCAATATACAGATTGAATAACATCAGGGATAGGCTACAACCCTGTCTCACTCCCTTCCCAACCACTGCTTCCCTTTCGTACCCCTCGACTCTTATAACTGCCATCTGGTTTCTGTACAAATTGTAAATAGCCTTTCCTTTCGCTCCCTGTATTTTACCCCTGCCACCTTCAGAATTTGAAACCGAGTGTTCCAGTCAACATTATCAAAAGCTTTCTCTAAGATTACAAATACTAGAAACGTAGGTTTGCCTTTTCTTAATCTAGCTTCTAAGATAAGTCGGAGGGTCAGTATTGCCTCACGTTTTCCATTTCTACGAAATCCAAACTGATCTTCCCCGAGGTCGGCTTCTACCAGTTTTTCCATTCGTCTGTAAAGAATTCGTGTTAGCATATGATAGAATAATTGTTGTGTACATAGTTCCGCGTAGTCAGCGCGTACACAACTGTCCCACTAGAGCGCGCCCCGCTAAGTACAACAGCGCAGGCGCAGCGCTCGTCCGTCTCCGCACTACGAGATGGCGCTGTCTTAGAGACGGACGAAATTCTGCTTCTGCCGATCCGCATATTAATATGTAACGCAGCCAGTGAGATTGCTGCTAACGTAGAACCTTTTCTCCTCGCGGATCACACTCGCGCAGTGATACCTGAACGCGCGAGGTATTATAACGAGTGAACAGATCTCTGATTAGTCAGTCTGCATTAGTCTGCAGTCAAGTTTCAGTCTGCGCCTAATAAGATTATCATATTCCTGTACATAGCCACGAAGATAAATGTATAGACACTTCGTGAAGTATCAGAGATATGTGGGAATATGATTAACGTACCAAGACCAAAGGAACTTCAGATTGTCAATTGTAAATAGGATCCAGAACCAAGTTAAGTTATTTCTATGCTTTTTATTTTTTTAATAGATGTGTGTGAAAATTAATCAAGTTCTGTTTAAAGCTGGTCACCGTCAATCTGCTACTCTAAGCGTGCAAGTGGAATTTCTATCGTCTGACCTAACGGCAGAAGATAAACACGCCACGATAAGACCACGAGACATATTGCTGACACTCGCCTACTTCGTTAGAGCGACAAGTCAAATAATCTGATGGTGTGTGTACCGAAGGTCTTACAATACGCACACCACAATAATAAAAACTGAACCCTTGTTTTTAGCCACAAATCGATAGTGGTGCTATGTGATCGAGAACTTTTGACCAGCAGTGTACGAAGTGACAACCCGGTGCTGCGACACAAACTTGTTGGCGCATGTAGCCCGTTCCCCCCACCAGCCACCCCTCTGCTGCGCTCCGCTGGCGGGGCCACGTGTGCCGCTGGGTGGACGCGCAGGTCGCAGGTAGGCATTAGGCGGGGAGCCGCAGCGCAGCCCGAGTTGCCCGCGGCCCGTAACCATGATTTGCACAGCGCGGGCCCCGGGGACAGCTGCTTCTTCGTTAAGCCGGCCGACTTCTGCTGCAGTCTCCTCAGCGCAGCCGCCATACTGGGCCCGACCAGCAGGTAGTTACTGCGCCGCGTTGATCCTCATTTTCACCGCCACGAAGCCCACACACTGCCCCTTAGTTCCGCGGAAAACACAGCATATACAGAGTGTTCTTTTCCACCGTGTACAAACTTCAGGGCCCGATCGAAGAGAGGATAAGGAAAGGCATGGTTTCCTTGCTATATACCATTTATTCAATCATACACTGTTACAGAGACTGTGGTCTAATACACGCTGTACCAAGCAGCCACAGTTTCAATACGCATGATTTCCTCCTAGGAGGTGGTACTGTTCCTCATACATCACGCCCTAGCGCTCTCTCCCGCCGTAGTAATTGGTAATGTTGTGTTCGACTCACTTCTCTTACGGACTCATCTTGTAGTGGACGTACTACAGCATTGTACACAATGGTTCAGTATTCGAATCGACTACTTGACGAAACACTGTTTACTTACTGAAAGACAAAAGGCAACGAAGTTTAACGCGTTCCTTTTATCACTCATGTGGATGACCTCACACTTTTCGTTATTTAAGGTCAACTGCCACTTTTCGCACCATTAAGATATTTTTTCTAAATCGTTTTGCAGTTTGTTTTGATCTTCTGATGACTTTATTAGTCGATAAACGACAGCGTCATCTGGAAACAACGTAAGACGGCTGCTCAGATTGTCTCCCAAATCGTTTATATAAATAAGGAACAGGAAAGGGGCTATAACACTACCTTGGGGAACGTCAGAAATCTCTTCTGTTTCACTCGACCACTTTCCGTCAATTACTATAAATTGTGACCTCTCTGACAGGAAATCACGGATCCAGTGACATAACTGAGACGATATTCCACAAGCACTACAAGTCGCTTGTGTGGTGCAGTGTGAAAAGCCTTCCTGAAATCCAGGAATGCATTTGAAATCCCTTGCCAATAGCACTCAAAGCTTCGTGCGAGTATAGAGCTAACCGTGTTTCACAAGAACGATGTTCTCTAAATCCGTGTTGAGTATGTGTCGATAGACCGTTCTCTTTGAGGTAATTCACAATTTTTGAACAGAATATTTTTCCAATGTCCTGCTGCATATCTACGTTAATGATATGGTCCTGTAATTTAGTCGATTACTCCTACTACCTTTGTTGAATATTGGTGTGACCTGTGCAACTTTCCAGTCTTTGTCCAGAATGTTCTTCAAACCAATGAGAAGGAATTTTGGTCCGGCGACATGACGCATTTTCACCCAAAAGAAAAATCTCAATCGTTGTTTTTGAACATGGAGTCAATGAGTGGCTGCAAATAGTCTCCGAGTAACCGGACATAGCCATTTCTAGTCAATAATGATCGATTCAGTTGGACCAGAGGACCCAGGTCATTCATTGTACGTACACCGCACACCATTATGAAGCCACCAACATACTGGTTTTCTTTTGATGTTAAATAATAAAGCGATTCAAGATACTCTTGAGGGATTCTCAGAGTATATTTTGCACAGTGCCTGCTTAACAACTTGGATCCATGACTTCGTTGGATCTGCGCCACACTCAAACATTACTACTAGGTATTACCAACTGAACTCAGGAGTCATTTGACGAGGCCACGGTTTTCCAGTCGTCTAGGGTCCAAGGGAGATGCTCACCAGCGCAGAAGAAGCGCTGCAGACGTTGACGCGCTATAAGCAAAGGCACTCGTATCGGTCGTCTGCTCCCATAGCCCATTCACACTAAATTTCGCCTCACTGTCGTTACAGATATGTTCTTCAAACGTCCAACATTCATTTATGCGGTTGAACCGTTGAGTGATCGATAGCTTGCGCCACGTCTTCTGAAACACGATCTTTGGCGTGATAGGAGTGTGGCACATTTGCCGTGAGTGACGCTGAGGCGAGTTTTCCGGAACAGGACACACACAGCGCAGTTCCGCGGTGCAATAGGCTGGCTGTTTGTTCTACCAACCTTGTACTTTCCAATTTTGTCTCGCTGAACATCTTCCGAACACGAGGAACGTGCACCGGAAGAGGGATTGGACACACTATCGCAATTTAGGGACTGTAAGACTCTACGGACTACAAACCACCCCTTAGTTTTTAAATAGTTTTAAAAAACCGAATTTTAACTATTTCTATAATTAGTTCGCAAAGCCAGACTAAAAAAAGTGTTCTTAGTCTATAAAGCCGAACAGACCTTTAAAATCCCCGAAAAATCGTCATCTAAAATTTCTTCTTCTTCTCTTCGTCTTTGTGGTTGTCCATATATATGATGGTCTTCACTGCCATAGAGAGCGTTACGTGTGCCAAAATTCTTAAAAGATTTAACAATAACGTCTTCCCTCACTCTAGAGCACGACTGTTTTATTCACTGATACTTGTTTGACTCTACGTTGTTATAAAGCTCCCTTCGGCGTGAATTCATGCTGGGTTTCACCCGTCATCCATTTTTTCCATCCCTCCCTCATATATACTTTAAATAGTTTATTTATTGAGACATCAAGAGGTTGCAATTGTAAAGTAAGTCCTCACAGAATAACAGCAAGCTCTGTGTTTCAAAGTCTCAATTTCATTTTCACAGAATTTTTCAAATGACTGAACAAAACAAGAAGAGACACCTTTTTCAATAAAGCGCCTTTTGTTCTCTTCCACATTCTGGTAATCCAAATTTCATACCAGCGTTCTCTATACAACCCTTGTCACGTACTCTGGACAACAACACCTGACCGTATTTCAGAAGGTTTTGGCATAGTTTAGCGCTTGAAAATAATCATTGGTTAAGTTTATTACAGTCAGCGTAACATGAAAGAACAACAGTGTAGTGCATTTTCTCATGTCCATTTGCTTTTATATTTACGGTTTTAACATCTTTCATGGAAACAGTTCTGTTACTCTGCACATTAAATGTAAGAAGAGTTTCGTCCACAGTCTCTGTTTGGCTTAAAACCATACTGGTTCTCTTTCGATGTTGAATAGTAAAACGATTGAAGATAATATTTTCTGTTCATACTCTTGTGGAATTTTCGGGGTATATTTTGGTTTTTGTTCTCAAGCTAAGTCCATGACCCTTCATCAACCTGTAGCACTAACCAACTCCACCCTTAATGTCTGCTAAGTTACAATGTGGGGCTAGCTTAGGAGCGTTTATTTGAATCATTATTTCATTAATTTTATTGCCATTTTGGCGGCGTCATGAAATGAATTTCAACACGCCATCTTCTAGCTTTATCCATTTTGCATTCTCTTCTCTATTTGCACATTTAGCCTTCCCCATTTTTTTCCGTTCTTTAGTACTAGCCATCCATTCGCTAGTGTTTTTTTTCTGTTGGTCGTAGGCCTAAATTCCGATCAGTTGCTCTGTTTCCATATTCTTTTGCATATGCTATTACTTTCAGTTTATAGTTCGCATAATATGAATACCTTTGATTTGTTTATATTAGGTAATCAGTTACTTACAAAAATATTGTACTGTTATCAATAACACGATTCACTTTCAATTGAAGTACACTAGCTAAATAAAGTGCAATGACGTGCCATAGGTTAGACAGTGTTCTGGGTTTGTGATGGCGGGATGGGACAGAGACAATGTTAGCAAGCTTTTGAATACCCGTAGCTCATTTTCGTCGCATCGGTGCACTGCTCCTACAAGTTGAATCCACTGTTGCCAGATGGAAACAGGTTTCCCGCGGCATCGAATGTATGACCACTTTGAAGACTGGCGGGAATTTTAAATCAAATACTGCAAATTTTTATTAATTTCGAGTATAAGACGTACAAGAATTGAGGAGACAATTTTTCGAAGAAAAAAGTGCGTCTTATAGTCCCTAAAATACGGTATTCCTTTTCCAACCAGTTTTGGAGGCGAGCGGTGGGTCGCCGTCTTCTACGCGTTTCCTGGCGGCTTCAAGTTTTCCATTGTTTATCACCACTCATCAGTTGTGGATGCCCGGTAAGCCACTTTTGGTTCGTTGCTTCGGTGCCGAGAGCACACATCATTCGTAAAGACTGACGCTGCTCCCCGCTGTGAGCGTGATAATTGTGACTGGCTCGCTTCCTGCACCTTTTTGTGTTTTGCTGTTTCTGTACTGAACTAGGTACAGCCTCTTCTTATCGTTGTTCACTGATCCTGTGTCTGTCCAGGGGATTTAAGGAGCTGGTGGCTCGTATAAAAACATAATAGCTTTCGTTTGGTAATTGGCATGGAGATATGATATGAGTGTGTGTTTCAAATTATTGGAGTTTTGGACTGATTGGGGTTACGCAAATCTTTTGTTTCCATTATTGGTGACGTACAAAATATTTTTATTGCTTGATACCTTGCGCACTAAATCGCCAACTCTCTTTCTTTATTTGGAGCTAGCAAGCGTATGCATCTTGCGGGGGCAAATCTTGTCTGTGTATATTGCTGGGCTACACTTCAAAGCCAAGCTTGCGTTAGACATAGGTGAGGTTCATCAGCCAACCGTTCTTGCCTTCCTTCCACCTATGTCTTCCGTTCCGCGCGACCGTTAAGTATTCATCGTTCTCGCCTTGCAACAGGATTTGAAGCTGAGTCTTGGTAGGTCGCTGAACATCTTTACAATCAGGTGCTAGTATGGAGTGCTTGCCGTTGGCAGTTAGTTTATCATCTTTTAATGACTACGACTGTTTTGCCTACGCTGTCAGTGTATAATCTGATGACTTTTGTTTTGCTCGTTTTATTTAAAAGTTACTTCTCTGGTTAATCAGGCTATAATTGTATGTCTGTGCCTAATTAGAAATGGCGTAGTGTGATGAGCAACATATCATGCCTGCTCCAAGAAATTTCGGGGCCGTTCGTCCGGATCACACTGCCCAATGCATGTTTGTTTCATATCAAACAACTTTAATAGTTGTACTTTCTTTTCAATGAACTCCTTTAGGAAAACCTGATTTTTTTAAATATTTTAGTGAAGCATGTGCCAAACATTTTTACTGTCTACCCGTTGTAAAGACTGTTTTCCCATCATGTTATATTTGTTATAAAACGCTGTTATTTGGAACATTCTTGAGTGTTCCGCTTAAAAGAATTGTTTTATCGATTATGAATAATTGTTCTTGTTTTATTTAATCGGATGATTTCCTCTTAATATGTCAAGTCTCTGTTGACCTAATTAATGAAGTTATTTTTTCTGAGAAATGTTAATAAAAACTTTGACATGAAAATGATAAATGCTTATTTTATCCGGTCCTCCCACTCTCAGGCAAACCTTACACAAGCAGTGTGTATCATTCTTTCGGTTGTTTCTGGAAGTTGAAGTATTGAACTATACTGAATATAATATACAGGGTGGTCCATTGATAGTGAGCGGGCCAAATATCTCACGAAAGAAGCATCAAACGAAAAAACAACAAAGAACCAAACTCGTCTAGCTTGAAGGGGGAAACCAGATGTCGCTGTGGTTGGCCCCCTAGATGGCGCTGCCGTAGGTCAAACGGATATCAACTGCCTTTTTTAAAATAGGAACCCCCATTTTTATTACATATTCGTGTAGTACGTAAAGAAATATGTTTTGTTGGACCACTTTTTTCCCTTTGTGATAGATGGCGCTGTAATAGTCACAAACGTATAAGTACGTGGTATCACGTAACATTCTGCCAGTGCGGACGGTATTTGCTTCGTGATACATTACCCGTGTTAAAACGGACCGTTTACCAATTGCGGAAAAGGTCGCTATCTTGTTGATGTATGGCTATTGTGATCAAAATGCCCAACGGGCATCTGCTATGTATGCTGCTCGGTATCCTGGACACCTTCCACCATCAAAGTGTCCGGAACGTTCGCCGGCTAGTTACGTTATTTAAGGATACAGGAAGTGTTCAGCCACGTGTGAAACGTGAACCACGACCTGCAACAAATGATGATGCCCAAGTAGGTGTTTTACCTGCTGTCACGGCTAATCCGCACATCAGTAGCAGACAAATTGCGCGAGAATCGGGAATCTCAAAAACGTCGGTGTTGAGAATGCTACATCAACATCGATTGCATTCGTACCATATTTCTATGCACCAGGAATTGCATGGCGACGACTTTGAACGTCGTATACAGTTTTGCCACTGTGCACAAGAGAAATTACCGGACGATGACAGATTTTTTCCACGCGTTCTATTTAGCGACGTAGCGTCATTCACCAACAGCGGTAACGTAAACCGGCATAATATGCACTATTGGGCAACGGAAAATCCACGATGGCTGCGACAAGTGGGATATCAGCGACCTTGGAGGGTTAATTTATGGTGCGGAATTATGGGAGGAAGGATAACTGGCCCCCATTTTATCGATGGCAATCTAAATGGCGCAATGTATGCTGATTTCGTATGTAATGTTCTACCGATGTTACTACAAGGTGTTTCACTGCATGACAGAATGGCGATGCACTTCAGCGTGATGGATGTCCGGCACACAGCTCGCGTGCGGTTGAAGTGGTATTGAATAGCATACGTCATGACAGGCTGATTGGTCGTCGAAGCACCATACCATGGCCCGCACATTCACCGGATTTCTTTCTGTGGAGAAAGTTGAAGGATATTTGCTATCGTGATCGACCGACAACGCCTGACAACATGCGTTGAGAGGAATGTCGTTACACGTATTGCCAAATGGATTGAGGTTGACGGACATCATTTTGAGCATTTATTGCATTAATGTGGTATTTACAAGTAATCACGCTGTAATAGCATGCGTTTTCAGAAATGATAAGTTCACAAAGGTACATGTATCACATTGGAACAACCGAAATAAAATGTTCAAGTGTACCTACGTTCCGTATTTTAATTTAAAAAACCTACTTGTTGCCAACTGTGCGTCTAAAATTGTGAGCCTTATGTTTGTGACTATTACAACACCATCAACCACAAAGCGAAAAAAGTGGTGGAACTAAAACTTTCATATTTCTTTACTTACTACACGAATATGTAATAAAAATGGGGGTTCCTACTTAAAAATGACAATTGATATCCATTTGACCTATGGCAGCGCCATCTAGCGGACCAACCATAGCATCTGGTTTCCCCCTTCAAGCTAGACAAGTTTCATTCTTCGTAGTTTTTTGTTTGACGCTTATTTCGTGAGATATTTGGTCCGGTCACGATCAGTGGACCACCCTATATAGCTTACTATTTGTACTGGGTCGGCCAGGCACAATCTGCTGCTTTTGATTTTGGATTTCAGGTCCATTCGTCTGTTATGGAACCTCGATTCGCGGTGGCAGTGGGTTGCCTTCGAAAGGACAAACAGAGATACGAGAGTAAAATCTGAAGATAGGCAGAACACGGGTACGTCGCAGTGCTACTGGCGGTGCAGGAGACGGCGGAGAGGACTGGTCAGATGAACGCAGGCATCGAGCTTTCCTGTCAGAGATAGGGCAGATCTTGAAAGCGATTCGTGGCCCATCGCACGCTCAGCTGTACCGCATGCAGGTGCAAATTACGCGTTGGCTGCGTAGAGTTGATGACCTGGCTTTGGCAGTCGTGCTTTCCCAGTTCAAGCCTGCTTCTGATCAACTCCATAACAGAGTGATAAATTTTGAAATTAATTTGAGTGCCCAAGAGTTTGTGAACAGGAGCTCAGTAAATTTCGAAATCCAGTGGTTACTGAAAACAGAACCCTTTTTTTGTTGTCCAGAAGTAGCGATGTAGAGAATCATCAGTCCAGTTTTATTAAATTGCCTGGGCGACTCTTGAACATGTTGTGCGAGATGGAATGCTTTGCTACTGATGCTCAATAGGAGGTCGTCAAATTTTTGTGGTTTTCTTTTATATTAAAAGAACCTGTTAATGTTACGGCATAAAGTCAAGTGCCGGCAAGCCAATCGGGAACGACAAGTAAGGGAAGGCTGTGAGAAGAAGTCAGCTAATCGCTCGCTGACCTACCCACTCTCCAGGACGACAACGCGACAGCAGCGGCTCCTGTGTAAAGAGGACATAAGCGCCGCGACCGACTGGTGACGAGCCAATAGCAGCCTCAAGATTAGGCACCTGTCTTGCACATTCTATATACTACGCACTTGGACTGCTTATTTCGTATGTCGCCCATTGCTTGTGACACATCTGCGTAATTGCAAAAATTAAGTATTGTAATTCACTTTTGTAATAATACTCATTAATACGATTTGTTTAAATGATTGTCTAGCGAACAAGGTACGCAGGATTCCGAGACACCACTGTTAACATTTTTAAAGTGACACGGGAAACTGTTTTTCAGTTGATGTATCCTTTGCATCAAGCGTCCTTGGCTACAATGGACGGTGTTAGAGAAGACTTTAAGGGAATTGCGCACGGACGTGCTAAGGGAGCCTGTGTCTGCCAGGGTTGAGAGCCATCTGGTTCATCAACTTTTTTTCGTGCCCAATTCGATTATAGTAATCTAGTTGAATAAATTCGTGAAGCACGCACGCGGCTGTGGCCTTTGATCAAGAGTTGGCTGAGCACGAGATTTTTGCCACCATTTTGCAAGGGGTAGAACCAAACGTTAATTGTATTGTCTACCTACCGTGAATTGGATAGCTTAGTCACTCTTGTGGAGGGGGTTGAACAAGCCAATCCATGTCGAGGCTGTGAGAAGGCGTCATCTCCACTTGATCCAAACCCATCTCGGGAGTACGACGAGGTTCTCCCTAGGTAGGTGTCATCGCTACAGTCAGCAGAGGCATTTTGCTCGCCAGTTTGGGGTCAACGGAAAAACGCCTTTCGACAGTTGACGTCATACTGAGGGAGGGGACGCACCTTTTTGAGAGTGCATATAATAAAGTGAGTAACCCGTAATCCTCTTCCATTTGTGTTTATATACGTCAATCATGAACTGCTCTGTGCACCATTCGACTCCGGCAGCAGTACTTTCTTAGTGGATCGTAGGCGGTACTCCAGACACCGCATCATTTGTAAGTTTCCCAATTCAAAGCCTGCGGGTAGAACTAGTGCAACTGTTAATGGTCAAGTTCCACCTCAGATAGGATTCATCCACATTCCTTGTGTTGTCGGTAAATTTTCTTGGCCCATGGAGGTGTTGGTGGAGGAGAGATGAAGCACCAACCTCCTCTTGGGCTGTGATTTTGAAAGTAAAACAGGATTAGTTTTGGGTTATGCCCTTGGGATATTTTATTTTGAGTTTCGGCCTGAGGTGCAGTTTCTCTTGGGCTCTGTGACAGTAGCGTTGGTGAAGCAGAGTTCGACGTTTGGCACTTACATTCAGAGCAGGCTACGGCTCTCCTTCCGATATCGCGTGTGGTTTCCCCGAAGCGTTGACAGATAAATTAAGTGTGACTCATCGTATTAAATATCGGATTTTACTTCCTCACCATCTTTGAATTGGGCAATCACCGTAACAGCTATTCCACCCAAGATGAAGCTATTGCGTGAGTTGGCAGAAAAAATGCTAGCTGAGGGGGTTATAATTGTGGAATCAAAAATGAGATTAGCAGAAAATTTCGAAGACTGGGTTTACCAAGAAGTTTTACCTTCAGTTCGTAAACATGAAGAAATAAACATGGAGAAATAAATACATCAAGATAAAATAATGCACTTGCAAAATTTAAATAAAGTTGAAGGTAATGGAATTAAAACTAGAGATGAACATATGGAATGTTTAACTGCATCAGCTGATAATACTTTACAAATAATATAACAAGGAAGCACACAAACAGATAAATTATGACCTCATATTGTTTCTCAAACAGTTAATAAAAATTGAGACCAAATTTGTTCTCTTAAGATTATTGACTATGGATATAATTATTATGTTATTAGAACAGAAAGAAGCCTACAGAGGCAATTAACTGTTATAAGATACATATAGAAATCGAAGCAGTGTTTAGATGTACTTGTAATTCTGCTTCAGTTAACTTGTACCAGAGAATATGTGAAAATTTACCCATTGTTTGGTGTTGTAACCATTATATTGTTAATAAATTATTCTTCTGTGTGATCGCTCAAAGGAATTTTTTCATACAGCCACATGAAAAAATTCAGAAGAACAACTATACAGCCACATGAAAAAATTCCTTTGAGCGATCACACACAAGAAGAATTTATTAACAATATAAAAAATATGCAAATTTAATTGTATTCTTCTAATAAAGATTCTACACATAGGGAGATAAGAATGTTTGATTACGTTTAGAATCTCAAAGGCCATGACACCAAGGGCTGAAAAATTAAAATGAATTTCATTACATCCTTAAATAATTATCTTTTAGCTCTTGTGTATAATATTACAGCCAATAAATCGTTCCCACCAGAAAAATTGATGAGATTAATTTTGTAATTAAAAAGTTGTCTATTAAATGCAGCATCTACACTCCTGGAAATTGAAATAAGAACACCGTGAATTCATTGTCCCAGGAAGGGGAAACTTTATTGACACATTCCTGGGGTCAAATACATCACACGATCACACTGACAGAACCACAGGCACATAGACACAGGCAACAGAGCATGCATAATGTCGGCACTAGTACAGTGTATATCCACCTTTCGCAGCAATGCAGGCTGCTATTCTCCCATGGAGACGATCGTAGAGATGCTGGATGTAGTCCTGTGGAACGGCTTGCCATGCCATTTCCACCTGGCGCCTCAGTTGGACCAGCGTTCGTGCTGGACGTGCAGACCGCGTGAGACGACACTTCATCCAGTCCCAAACATGCTCAATGGGAGACAGATCCGGAGATCTTGGTGGCCAGTGTAGTGACCTAGAGCACGTTGGGTGGCACGGGATACATGCGGACGTGCATTGTCCTGTTGGAACAGCAAGTTCCCTTGCCGGTCTTGGAATGGTAGAACGATGGGTTCGATGATGGTTTGGATGTACCGTGCACTATTCAGTGTCCCCTCGACGATCACCAGTGGTGTACGGCCAGTGTAGGAGATCGCTCCCCACACCATGATGCCGGGTGTTGGCCCTGTGTGCCTCGGTCGTATGCAGTCCTGATTGTGGCGCTCACCTGCACGGCGCCAAACACGCATACGACCATCATTGGCACCAAGGCAGAAGCGACTCTCATCGCTGAAGACGACACGTCTCCATTCGTCCCTCCATTCACGCCTGTCGCGACACCACTGGAGGCGGGCTGCACGATGTTGGGGCGTGAGCGGAAGACGGCCTAACGGTGTGCGGGACCGTAGCCCAGCTTCATGGAGACGGTTGCGAATGGTCCTCGCCGATACCCCAGGAGCAACAGTTTCCCTAATTTGCTGGGAAGTGGCGGTGCGGTCCCCTACGGCACTGCGTAGGATCCTACGGTCTTCGCGTGCATCCGTGCGTCGCTGCGGTCCGGTCCCAGGTCGACGGGCACGTGCACCTTCCGCCGACCACTGGCGACAACATCGATGTACTGTGGAGACCTCACGCCCCACGTGTTGAGCAATTCGGCGGTACGTCCACCCGGCCTCCCGCATGCCCACTATACGCCCTCGCTCAAAGTCCGTCAACTGCACATACGGTTCATGTTCACGCTGTCGCGGCATGCTACCAGTGTTAAAGACTGCGATGGAGCTCCGTATGCCACGGCAAAC
This sequence comes from Schistocerca americana, assembly GCF_021461395.2. NCBI lineage: Eukaryota > Metazoa > Arthropoda > Insecta > Orthoptera > Acrididae > Schistocerca > Schistocerca americana. The sequence goes on along the minus strand of NC_060122.1, from coordinate 107,002,142 downwards.
TGGCTGACACTGACGGGGGCGGTGCACAAATGCTGCGCAGCTAGCGCCATTCGACGGCCAACACCGCGGTTCCTGGTGTGTCCGCTGTGCCGTGCGTGTGATCATTGCTTGTACAGCCCTCTCGCAGTGTCCGGAGCAAGTATGGTGGGTCTGACACACCGGTGTCAATGTGTTCTTTTTTCCATTTCCAGGAGTGTATATTGCTAAGGTGACTATGATGAATTTTTTTGAATTTATTCAGAAGAACAACTATTTGCACAGGTGGTTCAAGGCTATTTGGGGTATTCTATTTGAGGGAAAAAAATGTGTGATCACTGTTTATAATTTGTTTTCTTCACTATGGAATGACAGACCTTGTGGGTGGAAAAAACCAAATAAACTCAAATTCGGTTAAATATGTAAACAATTACAAATTAGATTATCCTGAAATAAAATATGACAATCCTCTTGGTATAGAATACAATACAATCAAAATTTAGCAAAAACCCTAGCTCCTACTAATTTAGTTAAAAAACATAGGTTTCATTACCTTGTAAAAACTTCAAGTAATTGATGATGAGTGTAGAACCAAGGCTGCAATTGGAATTAAATATTATTTCACTGATCTTGGAGAAATACTGTTTCCTGATCTTAAAAATACAAAGAAGTACTCGAGCTCAACAAGGAAAAAAACCAGATATAGAATTTCTAAACGAATTAAAAAGAGGAGGAGAACAGAAACAACAACTTTCTATACAACTAGAAGAAGAGGAAGAAAAAATTAAACACTTAATACAGATAAACTAAGAAATATCTAATATAGAACTGAATGGTATAATTTGTATTATCACCAAAGATAAACTACAAAGAATCATTTCTTTAATGTTGACGCAACAACCATGAAGTCAATCAAGTCTAGATAATCTGTGTAACACAGGAGAGAAGCCAGATGACAAATTTTATTATGTTTACACCAAAGTGTATACATCTAGTTCTATATTTGCAAAATCAGGTACTTGAGAATAATCTGCATTTTATTGTAACCGTCTTTATTTTGGGAAGTAGTCATCAACAATTTTATCAAAATATTGTATTTAATAAATCTAACTGATTTTACTTTATTTGGATACTTTTCAGAATATAATGCATGTGAATAAAATAATATATTTGCAGAATTTCATAAATCGACACCATCATATTTTTCATCCATATCAGCTATAGGATGTTTTTTTTGTTAGTTTACAGATTTGTTACTCAAACTGTACCTTCATATTCCTTTCCATTAATCATTAACTTATATCCATTAAATTTTACTGCTTTGTTACCAATATACTTAAACATACCAACAGATTTCAATCCAAAAAACCTTATTCTCACTTTGGTTGATATGTTTTTACATTCTTTCACTCATTCATTTTCTTAATATCACCCTCCCTTATTTTCTTTAACAGCATCCTCAGGAACCATTTATTTTTCAGTTTCTCTTTTCTTCAGTAGCTTTCAGCAAATTTACTCCTTCAATTAGTCACTAACTTTTTCGATTGCATTAATAACAGGATGACCTTCTGTCTAATATTTTTCATACTCTGTTCTTTGTTTTTATATCCAAAACTTGAACCCTTCCTTTAATTATGCAATTTTTGTCTTTTTCGCTTTGTTCTTTTAAAAACCTCTGGGTCATATTTCAAAAACATTTTCTACAGATAAAACATAATTATTTTTGTCTATAGATTTATAAAACGCTTTTACACTTACCAAAAAAGATAGCAACTGCAGAAGAAGTCGAAACTGATCATTCCAGCATTTACTACACATTTCTTTAAAAGTGATCAAACCTTAAATATCCACCAAAAAACTCTTGGTAAATAGGATTTAAGTGTTTTAGCCTGTTTTAATTAAAAAAGATTATCTCTGACTAATTGGTTGGTATTTTTGAATGTGCCTGAGCTACATAAATACAATCTATTGCTTTATGTTTTCCTCTAGTAAAATATTCTCAAATTACGTCTTGATTTTCAACAATGAAATTATCAAATGCTACAATTGAATTATCTTGGAATTGACCTAATGGTATAATTACATCACTGCTGTCAATAAACATAGTAATCTTCTAATTATCTTTCACTTCAAGTTTTTTATGTGTTTTTATAAATTCTTCATTTTTGTTTGATCCATACTTTTTGAATAAATGGACTAGTGATTTATTTTATTACAATTCAACCATCCTGAAGCTAGAATATAACAGAGTCATTGATGTTGTTTTTCAGCCATCACTTGGACCTATTATAGTACATCAAATAAAATTGAGTTGGAGCTTACTATGTTAATTTTATTTTTTTCTGCTGTGGAATTCATAACTTTTGTTTCCAACCCAGTGTCATTTAATTAAATTTAATTAATTTTGTGCTAAGTAATTTTTTTATAAGAGAAGATGGCCTGTACCTACATGAGAAAGTTTTAATAATGTTGACCTAGTTTGTGTTTATACATTTGTAACTCCATATGATACATAAAAAATTGTAAATTATACTGTGATGTAGAAGTGATAGAGATTCCTGATGGCCAGTATAATTTGAAATGCTTGGAAAAATTTATTCGTTCATAAAAGCCTACTTTACACACTAAAGGAAATGAAATTTTAAATAGAATTACTATTGTGATGTGAAATTACAGGTGGATATAATAGATATTTCTGGAAGTGTGCTAGGATTGAAACCAAATTGTTCAATCTGATAAAAAGCTGTTGCTAACGATGTTCCTAAAATTATTTCCCTTCTATTAATCTATATAAATTTTAATCTTGCTGGTGTAATGATTGTAAAATATACTGATCATTTTTGTTGAGAAACTGGTATTATTGCTTCACTCAAGCTTAATTCTGAATTTGGTGGACTAATAGTTCATGAACCACATTATATTCCAAATTTGATGCTAAATAGTAATTGGAATTAACTATAACTGATGAAAATGATAATTTAATTGAATTTATCCGTAATACATTATGATCAAGATCGAGAGTGATCAGATTCATTCATTCCCTGTGAATGAGAAACGTAAAAACAACTTAAATGTCCCTAACAAGGATACGACACTTAACCCAGTTATTTATGAGTTTTGTTATTGTTACAGCTGATTCATCAGATTATCCTTCACATGATGGAAAAACAATTAAAAATTAATCAATTTTTATATGGCAAAGCTGTTTCATTTTAGGCAATAATATTCTGTCCAGAATAGAACAGCCATTAATATCATCATCGGCTTTGCTACATTTAACTTTATGTTATGCTGATAGAATAAAAATAGAAGGATATATACTTAATAATTGAAAAACAAAGACTAAAAAACTGGTGTGCTTTATCCACTCTAAATGGTATAAATGCATGGTGGATTTGTTGAAGATTATAAAGAAAATAAGTGTGAAAATGACCATAATGTAATGAAAGTGCTGCAGATGCTATTCTAAGATGGCCTGATTGTAATGAAGCTGGAACTGAAATAAAAGCTACTTTTACGATAGAACGTAAAATTATTATAACAAATATTGAAATTTGTGTACCTACAGTCAAATATAAACCAAATTATGAGCTTGAACAATGAGAAAATACATTAAAGAAGGTAAAGTGCCTAAATCCTTTTATGAACTTCAAACAGTTCTGGTAAGAGAATGAAGGCAACAAAACTTTCAAGCAAGATACCATAAATTGCTTTAATTAAGTATACTTTCACATGCCATATTTTGTGTTTGTTTTTGGAGTATTAACCCACTAAGTATTTATCCGAGTGCTCGTTTTTAACATGTCAAACAGTTGAAGGGTGAGGTAGATATAAATCCACATACTCTCATTATACACTATCCTATCTATATTATCAATATGACAAACAGAAGAAATATTGTTAGAAATCAGAAGACCAGAATGTAGCTTTGTGCTAAATTTAGTGGTAAAATACCAGCTAATACCTGGTCATATGTGACAATGTACAGTAAGATAAACCTCACATACGATACCCAACACAGAATAGTAACTGAAAATTCTGCAACGGAAAAATTTTATATGGCAATTAGAAAATAATGTGTAATTTTATCCATTATTACTTTTCTGTACAGCTCTTTATGTAGATTACCTGAGCAATTTGAATTTTGAAATTTGGTCAATATTTGGCTGAGAAATTAACAGAAATCGATCTATTCAGCTGGTGCTGTTTGTGGATGCCAGCAGGCAGGAGATATTGTGTAACTCCTGCCTCATGTGGGCCTTGTGGCTGACTAAGTTTACAGGGGTAAATGTTGAGTGTTACTTCTGCAACTCCATACTGTCAATTTTCAGTTTTCTGGCCAGCTTTAACTGCCAGAGCTGGTTCATTCTCAATCAACTTTATTCTTCAAATACCAACCATATATAGAGTTTGTGAATATTACTTTATTGTCTGTGGGGCAAAGCTGAATTGCTATAGAATTGGTATGACTGGCCAGTACTACTGTAATACGTTATTGTTGTTTGCTGCTGAAGGTCATCTAGAAGAAGATGAAGATATCTTCCATCAGAAACTCTACCATCTAGGTAAGTTATTGCCAAGAACCTCTCAGAAGAAGAAGAAGATAGGTGGATGCAGTCCAACAGCAATGTTCAGCAGATAAAACCCTGTGGGGTGAAATCAAATGAAGAGAATGAAACCCACAGGATTTCCTTTCAAATGGCGCTGAAAGACTTTGCACTTTTTGAGAATCAATTTATTTTTTATCCTATTAAAAATTTTAATCTATATAAGTGGAGGCTCCGCTCAAGAAGCTCAACGATTCTGTAAATACAAGTTTGTTCAAAAAATTGGTGAACAGGAAGTAAATGAATTGATTAAAGTATAGATATGAATATTTAAAAACTCCATATTGTAAAACCGTTTTAAGGTTCTCTACAATAAATTTAAAATTATTATGCCAAACAGACATTGTTAATTAATTATATGTTGAGATTTTCAATGTTTTGAAGAAGGGAATATCAAACTGATATAAAATCGAATGAAGAAACTGAAAAATAGTGAAGAATTTTATGATCAGGAATTTTTAGTTTGAAAAATTTTGTTTTTAGTGTTAAATTTTACAACCTTTAAATGGACACTACCAAACAGTTGAAGCAGCATGATGAATGTCAGAATAAAAAAAAAAAAGTATTCCACAAAGATAAATATCGAGTAGGTGGGTGCTGTAGTGTATATAACGAATGTAAAAGATATTACCAGAAAATAATAGTTATATATGGATGTAGTTGAAGTAAAAACATGTCTAATCTCAAAGAACATGTACAATCATTAGTTCACAACAATCTAATGGCAGCAAAAGATGAAAGAATTTGAAAAATTTTAGGAAAATGTGAATAATTTCTCTGTTAACCAAATAAGAAAAATAATTTATTAAGGAGTACATCTGTAAGGAAAAAAAAACTTGAATTTTTCTGAAAAAGTTGAATATACAAAAAATGAAAAATTTTATGAAGTTTTTATTTGAATAGTAGCAGTATTCTGTAGGTTTTAGGTAAATTTTTGTACTGGTGAAAGACGCTGGGAAAAACTGAGCCAAACCATAGAGAAAACTGTTACTTATGTACATAAATGTACTTGTGGACACAGGGTGGGTAACTACCAGCAGCTGTTTGCCATATTATATGGCAGTGTGTCAAAGCTGAGGGAGAGGAGGAGGATGCAAGATGACTCAGACAAAAATTCTAGTTGGTGTCATGAGTGGCAGCTAGCTCTAAATGAAAGCAAATGCAAGTTAATGCAGGTGAGTAGGAAAAACAATCGCACAACGTCCAAATACAGCATGAACAGTGTCTTGTTTAACACAGTCACGTTGTTTAAATATGTGGACATAGGGATGCAAATCGATATGAAGTCAAACAAAGATGTGAGGATTGTGGTAGGGAGCGCGAACGCTCAACTTCGGTTTATCAGGAGAATTCTAGGGACGGGTATGCCATCTATAAACGACATTACATATAGAACATTTGTGCGATCCCTTCTTCGCTACTACTCGAGTACCAGCTCAGATTAATGGAAGACATCGAAAACATTCAAAGGCTGCCTGCTAGACTTGTTACTGGTAGGTTTGAACAACAAGAAAGTGTTAAGGGTATGTTTCGGAAATTCAAATGGGATTCTTTGGAGGGAAGGTGACATTCTTTTCAGGGAACTTCAGGAAACTTAGAAAATCGGCATTTCAAGCAGACTACTGAACGATCCTAACGCCACCAATATAAATTTTGCCTAAGGAGCACGAAAATAAGATACAAGAAAGTAAGGCTCATACAAAGGCGCATAGACATTCACTTTTCCCTTGCTCGGTTTGCAAGTGGAACAGGAAAGTAAAGGACTAGTAGTGGTACAGGGAACCCTCCACCACGCTCCGTATGGTGATTTTCGGCGTATGTATGTAGACGTAGATGTATGTATATGAAGAAACGGCATCTCTGTCTATAATGTCAGATGGTCATTAATAGCAATTTTACAGGATGTCTGTAGGAAAAATGGTAAGGCTCAAAACATTCCTGTTAGTAGTTGAAAGGAGTGCAGCGTTAGTGTCAGAAATATGCTTTTCAGGGACGGTTTGTACAAACACGGGAATGATGTGGATATGTACAACTCATATAAACATTCTGAATATATTCCTGAATGTAAATGTGCTGGAAATGTTGGTACACGGCAAAATGTGTGTAATATTTTAAGCGAGGAAACAATCTTAAGTTCTGTCCGTTACCGTAGTTTACCTGAATTCAGTGGAAGTGTGATGTCATAAACGTTAAGAGTCATCCTTATGATTGTGTACATACTGCAGTAAAGCGAGAACCAAATTGATTTTATATTGTGCTGAATTATGGATTAATTTTTGAGATTATTTTACTTCATTATTTCAACAAAAAAATGGTAAAGCGCATATTAGTATCAAACTGGAACAATCTGGACCTTTTGAATTTGTATTATTGAGAGGGTACACAGAAATCTTTGTTTACACAAGTTTTTTTACCATACAGTGTTAAGACAATGATAACTTGCATTAAGAGTACGGAGCTTCAAAGAAAACAATGTTAGACAGACTGACGTATTTTTAAGAACAAAATTGTGGATAAGAGTAAATTCGTATGGCACGAAAGGCTGGGAGTCTTCGAAGGACAAGTTCAGCCGCTTAATTGGAAGGGTTTTCCTGTTCCTCGGACTCTGCAGGAAACTTTCTTTGTGAGGTATGAACTGCGTGTGTAAGCGCATCTGCTAAGCGTAGGTGACCATACTGGGTGTGTGGATGGGTGAGAAGTGTAGCATCATGTTCGTGTTGGAGGGGATGGGAGAAGTGAGGTGGAGCCCGGTGTGAGCGCATAGGCTGCTTTTCGCGAATAGCACCAACAGGGCGCCCGATGTCAATGTCCCCATGGACAGACTGATCACCATGAACAGAGTCACCAGTGACACGTGCCCTCCCTTTCCGAGGCACTGAGGCGAGTTTTGTAGTTGAATCGAGAAACTCCAGTGGCCAAGTACCACCGCCTCTCCTCCCAGCCAAATATTGGTAGTCAAAATTTCATCAGGATTTTAACCGGCTTATCTCTGAGTCGAGCGTCAGCGCGTGGGTGTGCATCTGCGACGTCGGGTACGTAGACGGTAAAGTTATGCATAGATTTTGCGATATTAAAAACATATCGCTACTCTAGAAATCTCTGAAAACAATGACTTACCTGGAAAAATATCACATTGAATGTATTTTAAATATCTTACTTATAGGATTTTATTGATTATTTACTATCGATTTCTCAAAAGAAAAAAACTTGTCGCTTAACATTCTTTACAGCAGATAACTTCAATTTATTAATGATACATGCATTTGTTATACACTGAAGCGCCAAGGCAGCTGGGACAGGCATGCGTAATCAAATACAGAGGGATGTAAACAGGCAGAATATAATGCTGCGGTCGACAACGCCTGTATAAGACAAGTGTCCGGGGCAGTTACTGCTATTACAATGGCAGGTTATCAAGAGTCAGCTCGGCGTGCTAGTGATGGGACACAGCATCTCCGAGGTAGCGATGATGTAGGTATTTTCCCATACGATCGTTTCATGAGTGTACCGTGAATATCAGGAATCCGGTAAAACACCAAATCTCCGACATCGCTGCGGCCGGAAAAAGATCCTGCAAGGACGGGACCAACGACGACTGAAGAGAATCGTTCAGTATGATAGAAGTGCAACCTTTCGGAAGATTGCTGCAGATTTCAATGCTCGGCCATCAACAAGTTTCACCGTGCGAACCATTCAATGAAACATTATCGATTTGGGTTTCCGGAGCTGATGCCCCACTGATGTAGCCTAGATGACTGCAGGACTCAAAGGTTTACACCTCCGCTGGGCCCGTCAACACCAATATTGGACTGTTGATGAGTGGAAACATGTTGCCTGGTCGGACGAGTCGCATTTCAAACTGTATCGAGTGGATGGAAGTGTACGGGTATGGAGACAACCTTATCAATCGATGGACCCGGGATGTAAGCAAGGGACTGTTCAAGCTGGTGGAAGGTCTGTAATGGTGTGGAGCGTCTGTAGTTGGAGTGATATGGGACACCTGATACGTCTAGATACGGCTCTCACAGGTGATACGTACGTATGCATCCTGTGTCACCACTTGCCTCGATTCACTTCCACAGTGGCGGACTTGTGCAGTTCCAGCAGGACCTCAAAAAACCACACACGTTCAGAATTGCCACTGAGTTGCTCCAGGAATACACGTCTGAGTCTAAACAGTTCCGCTGGACAACAAACTCCCCAGAAAAGAACATCACTGAGCATATCTGGGATGAATTGCCACGTGCTGTTCAGAGGAAACTCCACCCCGTCTATTTATGGACAGCACTGCAGGATTTATGGTGCCGGTTCCCCCCAGCGCCACTGCAGATATTAGTCGAGTCCGTGCCATGTCCTGTTGCAGAACTTCTGCGTGCTCGCAAGCGCCCTACACGATATTGGGCAAGTGCAGCAGTTTCTTTTGAACTTCAGTGAAATAAGACGTAGCTTCACTACATCAGAGCTTAATGTTAGTACTTCGATTAGTAGTCCAATCTCAGAAAAGTCAGGTTATTATTGAGAATTGTAGAGTGATAAGAGCTCCTCGGCGGCTGCGACACTTGATGCTTTTTCAAATCAGCTGATGCTTGCCACTTGGGGTAGATGCAAGCAGCTAATCCCACTTGCTGGCCCTGAGCGCGCTGTAGGGGCAGAGTAGGCGGCCCGCAGCGCAGCGGCTAGCAGCGAGCAGCGGGCCGGTGACAGCAATCGCATTAGCCTGCCGATGCTTCGCTGCCACCGCGCCGCGCCTGCTGCTGCGCTCTGCTCCGCCCCTCTCCGCCCCCATCACCGCCACGCCCCAATTACAGCCCGGCTTAACTGAATCTCGCAGATTAATAAGCTGGCGCAGCGCCCGCACCGCAGGTACTGCCGCGCAGTGTCAAGGCTCGCAGCCTGCTGCTTACAATGTCCGCCAGGCAGTAGCCTCGACAGCGCGTTACGCTGAGAAGCAATTCCGGTATCTACACTAGCTGCGGCTGTCGCTCACTTAGGCAGGCGTTTGGGCTGAGGGGGACGGTCAATACAGCGATGCTGGCTTTCTAAGCGTCAGTTTTCCTTCACACACTCACGACTAAAGACGCTCAGATAAGTCCAACATATACAGATGGCGGAAAGTTCGCGTACGCAACGTTAAAAGGGTAGTGCGTAGGCGTCAATTGTACTTGCGTGATTCATGTGAAAAGGTTTATGACGTGATAATTGCCACACGACGGGAATTAACAGATTTTGAACAGGGAATGGTATTTAACGCGTGAGACATCCCATTTCGGAAATCGTTAGTGATTTCATTTGTTCTAGATCGACAGTGCCAAGATTGTGCTGAGAACACACCTCTCCCGACGGACAACGCAGTGGCCGACGGCCTTCACTTAATGAACAAGTGTAGTGACGTTTCCATATACTTGTCAGTACTAACAGAAAAGCAACACTACTTGAATTCCATCTGGAACGTACGACAACCGTATCCGCTAGGACAAGGGACGCAATTTGACATTAATCGGCTGTGGCAGCAGCGGTGTCTTTGATAACAGCACGACATCGCCTTTAGCGTCTCTTTAGGGCTCGTCAGCACGTCTGTTGAACCCTAGACAGCTGCAAAACCGCGGCCTGCTCAAATGAGTCCCAATTTCTGTTGGTAAGAACTAATGGTAGGGTTAGAGTCTGGTGCAAACCACACGAAGCCATGGACCCAACTCCTCAACAAAGGACTAGCAAGCTGGTGGTGGTTCCCTAGAGGTGTTGGCTTTGTTTACATGGAATGGTCTGGTTCCTTTGGTCCAATTGAAACTATCATTCACTGGAAATGGCTATGTCTGGGTACTTGGAGACCATTTGCCGTCATTCTTGGACTTCACATCCCAAAACAATTTTGGAATTTTTATGGATGACAATGCGCCATATCACTGTGTTACAATTGTTGGCCATTAGTCTCAAGAACATTCTGGCAAATCGAGTGAATGATTTGACCACCCAGATAATTCGAAAGGAATGCCATCAAACATTTATGGGACATAATGGAAAAGTCTATTTGTGCACAGAACTCTATACTGGCAACACTTTCGCACATATAGACGGCTATGGAGGCAGCAATGCTCAATACTTCTGAGAGGGGGGGGTGGGAGGGAAGGGGTTTCTAACGACTTGTTGAGCCCATGTGACGTCGAGTAGCTGCACTATACTCGGCAAACGGAGGTCCGACACGATTTTAGGTGGTATCCCATGACTTATCACATCAGTGAATATTTCACCATTGGATACTATAAAAGGCAGGCTGTGCTTTCTAGTAGGGTATATCATCACCAGTGCATAATGTGCAACGCACTCCCGTGCTGATCACAAGGTTGGTAACGACTTCTTGTGGTGGAGCATTTTATTCCTCCACCAGCGCGGCTGAGAACTGCTGCATGGTGGTCAGTGTATGTGAAAGCTCCGCAAATACGTCTCTACAACGTATTGCACAAATGCTCGACGGGATTTAAATCGGGCGAACGGGCCGGACAGTCCTTTCACCGAATAACCTCTCGTTGAACAGCTCCCCCTCCTGTGCTGCTACATACGATCGGACATTGTCATCCATGACACTTCGACGATCGAAATGATAATGTTCGTCATTGTTCCAGGGCGCATTACATGTTCACACCAATTGTCGTGTAAGAGTTCATCCATCATGGGCGAACGTGATTGTTTTGGTGAACAAGGTGTAATGATGTGTCAAGCCATAATATTATGTAGGCGTGCTGCGCTCTAAATCTTTGGACACAGTACACTCACCGGTCATAGTTATTGTGATGCCGTACTCCTTAACCATTTCCTTCTTTTAGGGGGTCAGTTCGGCCCTGACTTCGTTTTTACAGATCACAATTTTACTACCGCTTCGAACTGTCCGGAGGGTGGAGCGGCTCTTGGAACGAGAGGATATTCGGTGAACTGACTGGTCTTCATTTTGCCTCGACTTAGAACCCATCTAACACGTGTCGGATACGTTGGAGGATCTATTGCAGCACGTCCACTTGTTAATAACCAAATAGCAACTCAACGGAAACTGGGTAGCACGCGAAAGATAATTACAATGCTTTAACTGTCATTTCGAAAGGATAAATTTACAGTACTTATTTCTTTGCTTGTTTGCAAGTACATGTCCGCAGACCTACTATGCACTTAAATCCCAGCACCAAAGTGCCATTACCTTTTATTCCTTTTCCTTTTCTTTTTCTTGCATTTGTTTTTTGTAACATGCTGCCATCAGTGTCTATATAGAGGAATATAAAGAGTTTCGTCAATGATATAACATTATTTTAGTGTATCTACTCTAGCAGAAAGTATGTTCACTCGACAGCAAAGAAAGTGGGTCACCGCTGAATGCAAACAACGTAACACAGCTGTGTCGCAGGTCCTCTAAACGTCGAAACACTGCGGGGTACAGTCGCTTGACTGCAAAATGGTCACCACAAGAGACCATTAGAGAACGCTAATAATGGTAGTCGGTCCAGGTGTAAGCTAATTCGACTTGGCGTAAAGAGACGTAAAATATCGAAGTGTTTACCAAACGTCCGAAACTGGAAATAAATGAGGGTACGTTTAGGATTGCACTACGAACCCCATGAAGCTTATATTGCCCCTGAATAGTAACCACGAAATTTATGTAATACAGTGTAATGCGCAAGTGTGAAACACCATGAAATAAATTTGTGGTGATGGACGGGGAATAGAACCCAGTCCTTATTTACAAGTTAATAACTAAGACAATTACAAGTAAGATATTAAATATGTTCACCAACAGCGTGATATTGGGACGTGAAACGACGATACAACTAATTTTTATCTGGTAAGGATTCGAACTCTACAACTTTCGCTGTTGTCTTATAGCTACGACTAGGCACGAAATATTTATTGTTTCTTTACCAGTAGCGAGATGTGCAAATGTTCGTCTGGAGGTGATGCATAGAACAGATCTGTGTTGGCTAGGAATCTAGCCCGGATCATATCGTCTTTCTTGACCTCACACGAAGAGGTATCAACTATCAAATTTCCCTGCGTCGTTTGTTGAGCCCTGAAGGACTTGGGCATCGTAAGGAAATAACGAAGTGATGGAACAGTACCGTCACGAAGGGTTCAAAACCAGAGAATAATTTGAATTGGAGCTCGAGTCGCAGTCCAGTGTCAATACTTTCAAAACCTCAACGTCACTTGAAATAAGAAATAGAGGTCCTATGACCTTAGATGACCATTGGTTCGACAATTAAAGTAACATTTCTGATGTAAGAAAGCTTACAGGACACAGAGTTTCAGTTAAGCAGCCATTTCCGCCTCTAACAGCCAAAAGTAATCGAACTCTGATCCATTCAGTAGCCAATGGACGTGTTCAAAGTTGATTTGGAATCACGATACACTCCCGCGTTCTTTATTTGGCGTTACTGGAGTTGAAGCGGGTATGTTTTTGGCTGCTAGAAGCTGGTACCCCAGCAGGAATCAAACCAACACCTTAGCCATTACAAGCTAGCCTCAGTCCAATCAACCATCATATGTTTGTCACAATGCGGTACGCAGCACATGGTACGAGAAGTGTTGACTCCCACTTGAGCTGTAGTTGTGGAAAACTTACTTGTGGTCTAGTAGTAAATGTAATGCAATGTGAACACAAAGCCATTGTATCAAACCTTTTCTTTTCCGTTTTTAGACCGTGTTTCATCTGTCTGCTAAGAGGATCAGACTAAAAGAAGATAAGAGACAGTTTTGTTCATTTTCTAACCAGCAGTAATCGAAAAATCTTGCAGAAAAATGTTTGTGAGAGGGCTCATGGGTGTCTGTCATAGTAAGACCAATTACAGTGTCATCAGCCAGTGGCTACTTAATACTGAACGGCGTCAGCCCCAGATATAGCGACACATCCAGCATAGAGCCTTCGGTCCCCAACGGACGTTTTTACACTCGAATTAGCAAGTATAACATTATGTAATGTTGAGCATTAAATAATGCTATCCTTCAGCATGTTCTGTGGTGAATTTGTACGGCATGTTGCTATAAGCGTATATACTGTGGTCTTATTTTGTTCAGGTTTGTAGTATAGCTCATACCATGACAACTTGGATAAAGAGATGGGGCCCCTCCACGCCCGCACCAACGTGGTGACCAGACCAAAAGTTCTGCTGTCATCTCCGCCAACGTGTTAGTTATCTAATAAGTGGATCACAGGCTGCTGGGCTGTGATGTTATCCGTGCGTCTGGGTAAGACCACGCATTAACACGGTCCATCAGGTGACAGGTAGTGGACGAAACGCTAGTGAGGGTAGCGATTTGAAGAGCAGAGGGAAAAAAGTGCCAAGGCTCGTGCCGCGGAAGAAAAAAATCTCTGCGACAGTGGGGTGGGTAGTAAGAGCAGTAGTGGCTTACTAGCTCCGAAAGTTCAAGCAAGGTTGGATTTGTTAGTATGGGTATCATGCATCATTACCGTGGCAAACTATGGCGATGTATCCCAGTTGCTGCAGCCGCTACATTCCTGGAACAATCAAGATCGTTATATAGTAGTGGGAGATCGGCCATAGATCATCTCACTGCGTGGGGGATGTGTGGAGCTTGTCTGAATGCAGTGTACGGTACGGCTTCCCTGCGTGGTGCCAGTTATTCGGCAGTGTTGTCATGACCCTATCGTAGTTGTGGCAGGAGTATTATGTTTCTATAGGCAATGTCTTTCTTGAGTGGGCCAACAGTTTAGGAATGCGTCTTGTGCATCAAAGGTGCAGATGCTTTATTACTTTTCCTATGGAGTCATGTGGATTATTGTAGTATCTAAAGTGAGGGAGAAGACTTGAAGTTGCACACAACACCGCAAACATACGAAAAAAATAAACCTAATCCACTGATTACAGATCCATTTCATTGACATCGACAAATTATTTCGTTCCAACGCTATGAAATAGCCAGAATACGTTACATACTGACGTCAAACCAGCATGGATTTGGAAAGCATTACCCTTGTGGGAACAGCTGGCACTTTATTCTCATGAAGTATTGAGCACACGAGCTGTCAAATTGATTTTACCTCTTATTTTGCACATCTGCACTCCTATTCATTCCTAGATTCCTTTCTCGTTCCTGCCACCCATCGCTTGACATCTGAATGCAATTCACAATTAAGTGCTTGGCAGGGTGTTCTTTGACTCACTAGCACATTATTTCTCTACCGTTCCAGTCTCAAAAAGCACACGGAAATAATGACCAACTAAACCTTGCAGAGCCACCACAAGTTTTGGAAAACTGCAGCTTGTACAATAACTGAGGCCCGAGATTGTGAGGCCGCGACTTGGCCACGGACGGTGGAGGTGACTGAGTACTTATCTTCGAATTAAGATGTGACTCCGTTTGTACTTCCACCCCGTTGAGAACACCGAAATCGGGACCAAACAGCACACGCGATCTCAGGCGCAGTCCACCGCCCGTACGCCCGCTAGTAATTTAAAAGGGGAGGCTCTGCACTTCGGTTGCCCACTACTTCCGATCTCTCAAAGATAAATCAGAAGCGACAACAGGGAACCAAACAACCCTTCCATCACCTTAATGATCAAACTTATACAGACATCTACTTCGATAAAATTGACAATAATAAAACTGATTTTATTCCTTTAAGCAGAACCACATACACGAATGATGCAAACGGAACTGGATGATTAAAACCCAAGCATCACATGGAGCACCTTATGTGGGCCTGTAATGTACCACACGGCAATCTTTATACACGGAATATAGATCGTTCGGTAAGGCTGCGCACACTTGCCAGCTGAAGTAAGAACAACACTATTAAGGAGCGAAGCACACACTTAATAAGTGGCATGAAATACCACATCACAGTCCTTGCAACGTTTTGCTGCCTTGAGAACAATCATCATTATTTTCACTAATCATTGGTAGGACTAGGATTACTTAACTTGATGCCAGCTGCTGGATCGATGTGGCGAAGACATCAGACGTAGCTTAGTCCGATAGTAACAGCGTGCTCCTTCACGGAAGCGAGCACATGTCTAGCTTCACGAGGTTGCCAAGAAGCCACAGCGCCGGCCCGCCGTTACTGACACCAGTACGCTCAGGCGCTGACTGCCGCCCGTACTCTGGCACACCGCGCTCGCTGTCGTCTCTCCAATGTCTCGCCAACACGCGCACTTCCGCGTGACGTGCCCAATGTTCCTGAGCCGGCCCGGGCTCCAAAGACAAAAGGGAATCGATAGTGCCTAACCAAAGATAGCCCTGGCACCAATCCCGCCACGGCTCGCTACTGCTGGCATTAGTTACACTCTGCCAAAATACGTCGTTGTAGTAAAAGTGGACAGTTGGCGAACAACAAGTTCCTCCTGAAACTCAAAAGGTCGGGCATACAGATAGTTCAGATACTTTCAGAACTTCAGTGTCACAATAGTTCTTTACGTGGTAGCGTTTTCGAGTGTCATGAGAGGTTTCCTGACTACATGGACTACATGGCAGTAATAGACCCTACAACGTAGCCAGATATTACTGAAGCTACCTTTCCTGAGTTGAAAACTGTTCCAGGTTACCACTATCACATAACTGAGTGTTCACCTGAATTTGTATTTTTTTCTCAGTACTTCGCTTGACCCAATAAACAATACCACTTCTCCACAGTGAGAGTTTTTATTATTATTTTTTATATTTTTTATAATACAGTTTAAATTGCTTTTCACGTTTCTAGCACGCATTCAGTTGGAAATCACTCTGCACGTGACACGATATCGAATGTATGAGCACGCGTTTATACTTCACTATTTTATATAAATTCCGTTTCTTGTAATTAAAATATACCGTGTGATTCCGTGAAGATATTGACGTGGTACTGGAAGTACGGTACATTTAAATATTTGCAAGCACTTTTATATGATAATAATTTTGGCACATAATGGCAAGCTACAAAGGAATTCTTTATTATTCCATGGACAATAGAATGAGGAAATGTCGGCAAACTGTGTTTATTTTATCACTTTTGTCACACTTCCTTTATTCCGTACTCCCTTTCCTGGCGGGCGTATGAATATATGAAAGAATGTGTGCGGCCAACTAGCAGACGACTAACCAAAGATGTGTAGAACGTGGTGGTTCACTAAGACAGAGCAGAAGGGAAGGTTGAGCAAAGACGCTAGCAGAGGCTCCCAGACTATACCGACAGTCTAAAGAGAGTTATGCAGGTCATCAAAAATGTTCAAATGTGTGTGAAATCTTATGGGACTTAACTGCTAAGGTCATCAGTCCCTAAGCTTACACACTACTTAACCTAAATTATCCTAAGGACAAACACACACACCCATGGCCGAGGGGGGACTCGAACCTCCGCCGGGACCAGCCGCACAGTCCATGACTGCAGCGCCTGAGACCGCTCGGGTAATCCCGCACGGCATGCCAGTCATCCAATCAGAACTATCCTCTTCCCACAGCTTTTGAACGAAAGGTAAGTTGATTGCCAGGTGGCTTTGTTCCTCACACTATCGCCGGGAGACGATATGTGCAGTCGTCTCTACGCTGGATGTCGTTCTGGCAAGACAATGCAGTAGCAAAATGAACTACATCATCGACGAACAGGGTAGAAACTTATTTATTAAAGTCAAAATTGACAGGGAAATATCTGAAGGTGGTGTAATTTTCGTGATTTTGACCATTCAGATAGTCAGAACTTCAAAATACCACATAGGTCGGGCAACCAGAGATATAAAACTTGTACTTAATGTGAAGGGTAATCAAACAATTTATAATCGGAATTGGTAAAACAGTCTATATTAAACCGTGTAAAAGTTCAAATCCGCAATAGCTATTTATTGAATTTTCACTGTATGACGACCGGCTTCATACCCTGGAGGTATATCCTCAAGTCATATCTGCATGCAGAATGAAAATACATAAGTAAAATCGCTGACAGTCAACATAAACTACCGAACAAAGTAGTCGGTAAGGCGATGTACTCATTAAACTAATATTTCATGTGCCACGACTTCCAAGGCGCAAGTGCGCATAAAAACCAAGGATGAAACGACAGATGGGTATCCGATCCGAACCATGTATTGTCAGCAAAACATCTAGAAAACTCTGCCAAAAGACGAGCCCGAACAGCACATGACAATCCACGTATGATAGGATGAAACCCATGAGCACAAAACGTTGCAGAATGAACGTAATGTAAATTGAAACGCAGCTCGCGGTGTCAGTAGTGTATAAGAAAGGACAAACCTACTGTCGTCAAAATCGGTGGGAGTACGCACAATTCCTGGGAGTCGTCAATATACAAAAATAGTTTAGCAAGCGTCAAATACAACTGCACGTTGCACCGCTAGCACACGCTGGATACTTTGAAGCCAAGCACGCGCTACCCCATCGCGGGTTGAAGATCGCGACATCTAACGGTAGAAGCCAAATTAAAAGGACACGCAGACTGGACCTTGAAAATAGCAGTCTCAGAATGGATCTCAGTGTTAAATATCAATCCAGTACAAGAGAGAGAAAATATTAACACTTACACTTATGGGAAGTAAGATACACTTAAAATTACTTACAGCTAAGTAAACTGAACTACCTAGTTACATCCACAACAAAACATACAATCCGAGTGGAATACTAGTTTTTGATGTCAAAGTACACTGAACCAATAAGAATATAAAAAATGTATGAAGTGTACAAATATAAAAACAAAATCTCTGAAATGGTCCTAAGTAATTCTAGACCCAATTAAATCGGCCCCTATCATTTTTTAAACAGTCCTGATCAACGTTGAGGGTCTAGAGACTATATGGTGGATCTTAGTGAAAGCAGACGAGAGATGATAAAGACAAAGTCATCGACAAAACCCTCCTAAAACTAATCTCTCCATCCGGACAAAAAGCTCCAGTGTGCAGAATGGGGGTGTGGAGGGGAAATGGATCTAGGTGATAGGAACATCACCGTGAACAACACAAGGTCCGTCTTGTTATATTTGAGGCACACGGAACATTCAGTAACGAGTGTAGGAAAAAGACTTGACATTTTCGCCCGGGTTCCCGGGTTCGATTCCCGGCGGGGTCAGGGATTTTCTCTGCCTCGTGATGGCTGGGTGTTGTGTGATGTCCTTAGGTTAGTTAGGTTTAAGTAGTTCTAAGTTCTAGGGGACTGATGACCATAGATGTTAAGTCCCATAGTGCTCAGAGCCATTTGAACCATTTGAACTTGACATTTTATGCATTGAGAATAACGGGACAGTGCTACATATTTTAGAAGATATACACATTTTTAGGCCTATCAAGGAGTCCCCCTTTACAATGAACAGCCAGACGGAACTAAAACATTTGGGGTCTGTTATTGGTTCAAATGGCTCTGAGCACTATGGGACTTAACAGCTGTGGTCATCAGTCCCCTAGAACTTAGAACTACTTAAACCTAACTAACCTAAGGACATCACACACATCCATGCCCGAGGCAGGATTCGAACCTGCGACCGTAGCAGTCGCACGGTTCCGGACTGCGCGCCTAGAACCGCGAGACCACCGCGGCCGGCTGGGTCTGTTATTGAATCTAGACTACTTACGGTCTCTCACTACTGATAGGGTCCACGTGTGTCTCCATTCATCCTGGTATATTACATTTTCCTTTCACCTAGATCCAGTTCTCCTACATTCTGTTGCGCAGCTACTTATTTTGTGATTATAGAAGTTAATACAATTAGTTTGCGTTGATTTATCAGGCCATATAAAATTATTGACCCTTACAAGAGAATTCCTTTTGTGGTTTACCAAGACAAACGGAACGAAGTATGTTGAAGATAAAATATCATACAAATATCTGTAATGGCCATAGAATAAATAAGAATATAAAACAATAGCGAGCAACCGGTGGCAGATCGGCTTTAGGAATAACAGCATACGGAAAAAAAAATCTTTCGTGACGACTATTACAAGTTTGCGTCTGGCTACCCTTAACCAGGATTCCTGTAGAACTGTTGGGTCGCTTTGTAAAGGAATAACATGCTTATTCTGTATGCTGCATTAATTATTCTGATTATTCTGTTAATGAGATGCATTTTTTTGTTTTTTAATGTCTTTTTAGATTGTGTTTACGTCAGTGATTAATTAATCTGTCCTTTGGGTTTAAATGTTGGTGAGTTTACAGAAAACAGTAAACTCCGCCGATCTAATGTTGACACGAGCGAGGAGTAGGAACTGTAACAACATGGATACGAACCAGGTTGCAGGTCAGGACACTAGCATTGGAAGCTAGCACAGAATTAAAACGACCACCAAACCCAGCGTAGAAGGAGAAAGTGTGGAACAGCAGTACGGTCTACCATGTTCTAAGGCTAGTCGAGAGAGAGAAGTGTTGCCACGCCTTGCGAGTCCGGCACGCAAACTCAAGACAGTGATGTGTTTTTGTCAGAACTAGGTACAGAGAAAGAAACAGTGATACAGGTTCAAGTAAGACGAGCAGAGTAAATAATGGTCAACACAACGATTTGTTTGCAAGTAATTTTTTAGAGATGAGGTGCACAAGGTGACCAATTAAATAAAAAAATTAGATGCAGAAAATGAAAAATTAGACGCACAGAGTAATCAACTTGAGGAAAAGAAGAGGAAGCAGGAGCAAAAATAATTCCGCAATTCGGTAGTTGAATGATAGAATTATGGTACAAAGCGAAGCGTTCGAGCAACTATTCAAGGAACAAGTCAACAAAATCACTCAGCAGGATGAAAAGATAGGTAAGTGCCAGTAAGAAGTCGAAAATTTCAGACGAGAGCTGAAGGAAGTAAATGAACGTACAGAAAACAGGTTAGTTGTCATTGACCACGACTTGAGAAAAAAGCAAGATAGCGGTAACAGATAGTGGAATTGGAGAAGTGGTCAGCAAGTGGTGTGGAAACAGAAATAGTCTTATAGGAAAAGTGTGTGAACGGGTAAAGTTAAAAGGAGAGAGTTCAATGACGCAAAACGCTTGTATACAAATGGCTTAGAAAAAGTTTGACGAACTGGCAGCTGCCAAGGAATATATTACTATGAACCACACTGCATCAGAACGCACACAACCTGTGACAGTAGCAGACAGAGAAGACAGTGAAGACTTTATCTGTCTCTTTCGGTTTAAAGATGAACAGGAGGCGGTAAATAGTGCTAACAGAAGAAGCAAACGCTAACTTGTACGCAAGATTACATGCAGAAGATAGTCAGACTCTAGAGTGTTGGGGAGAATTGAATAACACAGCTCTGGCAGGGTATAAACGCCAGAGACGCGATGACGAGGAACTTCGGGAACTAGAAGAAAGGCTATGTCATTTGCCTGGATTTGAACAAGAGATTAATGACACATGGCGAGAGTGGAGCATAGATGTGAAGACGAATGCGGCAGAAACTTCATGTCAGTAGAAAGGTAGTCTACTTTTCCGGACGAAAATAGCCGCATTCACATGGTACTGTTCACAAACCAGTATGAACGTTCATTACCAGTATATTGGGAACACCATTGAGAATTTAGTTTGTCATCATTCATATCAGAGATGATGATGCGTCACGCAAAAAAAAGAGAATGAGAGATCTTCGAACATTTAAGACATTTCGCTCTGGGTTTTTTGATGAATTTTGGTCTAAGAACACACAATAGAAGGAAAAATTCAACATTCTTATGAAGGAGAATTATATGGGAAATCGTCGTGAGAGTCCAATAGAGATATAGCTATCGCATGAAGAAGCATGAATGCTGTAAAGAGTTTTCAACAATTATTGCGAGAGTTAGGAGCGGATCAGATGCGGCGTGAACCGATCCCTAATACAGTGAAGTTCGTACTTCCTTCACACAAAAGTGGGGAGGGAAAACCACCAAACTAGGCAGGGCAGTGGGAAAAACCACAACAACTGTAAGAACCGTGGTAGATGGAGCGATAGCAGGGGCGGAAAAATGAATAGCAATAATTATTATGGCAGAATTTTTTATAACAGTGAATACTAACAGAGAGACAAAAGGGGCGCTGCACAGTTCACTGACGAAGGTACAAGAGATAGAAGTGAAAGGGACGAAGGCGAAATGCAGATCGTAGGATTGTAACTATAGAGGGGCGAAGTAGACAGGGAAAATATCGAGTACGACCACAAAGAATATGTTAAAAGTTTCTACGTAGAGTTAGAAGACCTAAGAGAAAAGTTATTAGAAGAAAATGTAAGGCTTAGTATAATTAGGAGTCCAATTATTAATATAAACTCTGACAGTGTTTCAATCATGAGGGAATACATTAAAAGAAAAATGTTCGAAACAGAATAGCTACCCACTGAGCGAAAATCCGAGGTGCAGTGCACAACGAAAGTGCCGATGGGAAGCAACAGACGGAAGTAGAGCTCCTGTGCCAAAAGTATTGATTCATTTGTGTATTTACAATCGTCTCGGCATTGACATTAGAGGGAGTGATAGGATTAGATTTCCTCCATGAAAATGATATCATTTTAGACCTTACGAATGCATGTGCAACAGGATGGTTATAGAGTCTTAGAGCATTTTAGTAGAGGAGGAAGACGAGGGTGAACATCAATACTTGTGTATGTAAATGAATAAGATTGACAGTAGAAATAGAGAAGGTAGAACTATAAAGGAACAGCGACAAGGTAGCGCATGTAGAGGCAAGTGAGGAACGAGAATAGTTGCATAGGATACTGTTAAGGAGAAAAGGAGCGTTCCTGGCGAGATCTGGACTAATCCACCATTTGCAATGTCGATTTAAAAAAAATAAAACGTTTTCAGCTCAAAATCTGTCCTATACCTATTGTGTATAGAGAGAAAATAAAAGAGGAATTACAGGAAATGCCAACGATGGAAAAACTTTTTTTGCTGCAAATCCCTTATTCTTAAGTCTTTTAGGAAGATATATCAAAATATTATACTTAAAAAACTGTATCACTCACCATTTCTTCACATTTTATAGTTAAATTTATTAAATGAAGCGATTTTTACAGAATTTAACTGCTTTTATATGGTTAAAATAATTTTAAAAGGAGGTGTAATGAATGTAGATGATGTTGGTAGCATTGCTGCAAAACATTCGCTGACAAAAAAAGGTCGATTCTATTTTTGTGTTAACAGATGCTGTTTCGTTTACTGTCAACCGTACCTCACTTTCCTGTTTCCTGTACATGTGCTCAGTACAATGTCTAATCGTGGTGGTAGAATTTATCCTGAGAGTTTGTTATTCTTGTGGTGGATTTGTCATTAAAAACACCAAAGAAACATTACAGACTTTGTGAAAAAGATTTATGTATCATACTTTGTATCTAAACTTGGTGATCAAGATAAATCTCGGGCGCCGGATAAGGAATGTTATGTGTGTGCTGAAGATCTGAGAAAATGACACAAAAAGAAGAAAAAGTCCTTTAGATTTGCTGTTCCTATGACACGGAGGACCTGGAAGAGCAGCTGAACGGAATGGATAGTGTCTTGAAAGGAGGATATAAGATGAACATCAACAAAAGCAAAACAAGGATAATGGAATGTAGTCTAATTAAGTTGGGTGATGCTGAGGGAATTAGATTTCGAAATGAGATACTTAAAGTAATAAAGGAGTTTTGTTATTTGGGGAGCAAAATAACTGATGATGGTCGAAGTAGAGAGGATATAAAATGTAGACTGGCAATGGCAAGGAAAGCGTTTCTGAAGAAGAAAAATTTGTTAACATCGAGTATAGATTTAAGTGTCAGGAAGTCATTCCTGAAAGTATTTGTATGGAGTGTAGCCATGTATGGAAGTGAAACATGGACGATAAATAGTTTGGACAAGAAGAGAATAGGAGCTTTCGAAATGTGGTGCTACAGAAAAATGCTGAAGATTAGATGGGTAGATCACATAACTAATGAGGAAGTATTGAATAGGATTGAGGAGAAGAGAAGTTTGTGGCACAAGTTGACTAGAAGAAGGGATCAGTTGGTAGGACATGTTGTGAGGCATCAAGGGATCACCAATTTAGTAATGGAGGGCAGCGTGGAGGGTAAAAATCGTAGAGGGAGACCAAGAGACGAATACACTAAGCAGATTCAGAAGGATGTAGGTTGCGGTAGGTACTGGGAGATGAAGAGGCTTGCACAGGATAGAGTAGCATGGAGAGCTGCATCAAACAAGTCTCAGGACTGAAGACCACAGCAACAACAATGACACGGGGGTAACCAAGGAAGAACTGGCCTTTAAAATCTAGTGAGTAGAACATTCTACGCAAAAACCTTGTAGATCCAAGAACGTACTCCTACCACCTCTTCATATAAAGTCAGGCCTAATGAAACAGTTTGTAAAGGCTTTGCCTAAATATGGACCGTGTTTTAAGCATCTCTGCTATAAGTTTCCACACATTTCACAAGCTAAACTAAAAGACCTGATATTAGAAAATTGATGTTTGATGTTAACTTTGAATTCACAATAACCTTAAATGAGAAAGAATCATGGGGATCTTTCAAGAAAATCGTTACGAAGTTCTGAGGTCATCAAAAAGACCTAGAGTTGGTTCTATTGTAGCTACAATTTTAAAGAAGTGTAAAACCTTAGGATGTTTAATGAGCCTGAAATTTTACTTTTTGAACAGTTACCTTGATTACTTCCCTGACAATATGGGAGATGTTAGCGAGGAGCAAGGAGAGTGTTTCCACCAGGACATTAAAGTGATGGCAAAACGCTACCAAGGCCGTTGGAACACCAACGTGATGGAGAACAGACAAATGTTGGTCACTTCACCAGGAAGTTCAGCAAGCAACTCATCGTAGAAAAAGCTACATAAGAAGCTTCAAAGAAAAAAAGAGAAAGAAAATACAAACCAATTCCAGCTGACAAGTGAAACCTCTATTAACACATATAATTGTTTTACGTAGCTTACCTTAATTAGAAACAATGCTTATGTTGTAATAAAGTGTTACATTGATTTCCCCGTTTACTGTATAGCATAGGATTTTTATACGAAATAGAAAAAACCATATTGTTCAAAAACTATGGGTGATACAAGAGAAGTAAGGCTAGATTTGGATTCGGGTCATAAAAATCTGTAATGATCAGCTATCAAAGTAAAATAAGTTAAAAAAAAATTCGTTCGCCTGTGTAATCGAACGAGGGATCAGCTCATACAACGGTCCGATTCACCAGGTAGAAAAAATGTAGATGCTATCAGTCTATTATTCGACTCGAGACAAATTAATAAGCTCATTGAGACGCTAACAGATAGACTCGAAACCATAGATGAAATTATTACAAAAGTTCCACATATCTCAAAAGTAGCATTTGGCAAGTAGAGCTGGAGCCCTCTTGCAGGAAGTACGCACCGTTACTCTGCTTTGAAAAATGTTTTCAGTTGAGGAGATTATCTTTCGTGTTAAATGTGCCTTATGCGGTCATTGGACACTAAATTTCTAGAAGCATTATGAGGACGCATTACTTGCTATGTAGATCACGTCTTAATTGCAGAGAATAATTCGAAAGAACATAACAGGATTGTCGCTGCGTATTAGGAATCTTCGAAATGAGCAACATGTGTGTAAACATCAGAAAGTCCAAATTCGGAAAAATGTAATTGAACTTCTTGGGTCATATAATTTCGCTGCAGGTAATTCTGCTGGATCCTAGGAATGTCACAGCCATACAGGATTTTCCCGGAGCCTCATAACGGGAAGAGCTTTCGACTATACTTGGGGCTGGAGAATATCATCAAGCGCTTCATACATATTGAAGATATAACGACACCATGCCTACGCAAGCTGACGGGAAAATGGACAACTTTGGAATGGGATTATAGGGCAGAGCACGAGTTTAATGGGCTCCACAGAGCGTTGTTAGCCGGCCGCGGTGGACGTGCGGTTCTAGGCGCTGCAGTCCGGAACCGCGGGACTGCTACGGTCGCAGGTTCGAATCCTGCCTCGGGCATGGATGTGTGTGATGTCCTAAGGTTAGTTAGGTTTAGGTAGTTCTAAGTTCTAGGGGACTGATGACCTGAGATGTTAAGTCCCATAGTGCTCAGAGTCATTTGAACCATTTGAACCAAGAGCGTTGTTAAACACGCCTTTTCTCATTCATCCAGACCTAACG
The DNA here is from genome assembly GCF_021461395.2 of Schistocerca americana. Lineage (NCBI taxonomy): Eukaryota > Metazoa > Arthropoda > Insecta > Orthoptera > Acrididae > Schistocerca > Schistocerca americana. The sequence continues at coordinate 106,976,513 of NC_060122.1, read as the reverse complement.
AGTGAGTTCCGCATGGTTACGGACAGTTCTCGGGACGGACTCGCTATGATGCTATTCCAAGAAACTGAGATAAAGGGCACAGCTATCCCCCAGCCTGTTGCTTCCGAGAGCCGTGTGTTGAACAAAGCAGAGAAGAATTACAATGTCAAACAGAGCTACTGTGTGTACCACTATAAAATCCCGTTATTACCTCATCGGTAGAAAAATCAAAGTGTACAGTGACTCCAGAGCACGGCAGTTTTTTCCGTATGCAAAATTAACACATAAACGTTTATTAAGCTGGGTTTATATCTACAGGAATTTCAGTTTTAAATTTTGTACATATCCTGTTCAGAAGACGTAACTGCAGCCGCGTTATCCCATAAACCCGTGGGGCTCTTGAGAGTACATGACACAGAAACAGAAAAAAACAGGTTTGATATCATGTATCTTAAAAATGTAAGTTTTGAAAATTATGTGGATACAGCTTTGCACAATACAAAAAGAGGACAGGAAAAGGTCGAAAATTGGGGAATTGCTAGGGAAAGGTTAAAAAATACTAAGAAGAATTAGTTAAGGAAATATTACTTTCTTAGAACCGAGGTTTCTTTTTTATCTTTTTTTTAGTCATGAGAAGAACGAAACGAGGTTACTGTGCACCCCAGCTATTGAATTAGCTCATATGCTACACATATCCGTGTCATGGTCAGATAGGTGCATGGAAGTTCCCATTGTACCAACAAAACTAAGACAATTAAGCATGACTGCTCTCCTAGAGCCGTTACCAAGATCTATGAAAGATCACAGGTACATACTTGTGGAGACAGAACTTGTGTCACATTCACTACCTTACAGAACTCTGCAGGAAGGAAAGAAACTACATGCTGCATTAAAAAATCACTCCTTAACGGAAGTTGGCAAAATACAGAAAATGAGACAGTGCGCCAGAGTGTAGATTGAAGGAATGATTAACAATGCCTAATACAAAGAAATTCTAACCACTTTTTGAATCATGGTGGAATCAAGCATCTAGCCCTTACTAAAGACTTAATCAAGTTTTGTATAGTGTACAATCACAACCAACATATAAAATGGGATTTGCACCTCAGCGCATTTGGTAAAATAATGAATGAAATGTCGCATGTATCAACAGGACTATGTCCGGTAGCTGTACTAAAAACTCAAAGAGGTAATTGAACAGGCCATGGAGAATATCAGGAAGGAAACAAAAATGAGTCAGAGAAATAAAAAGGCAAAATCAGGTATTTAAAATTATCATTTGGAGATAAGCCACAGGGCTCATCGATTGTCAAAAGGAGGTAGATACATACGCAAAAAGTTCTTCAACATGTGTGCAGGTCTTCGTAGGGTTAAACGTATAGCTCACCACAACGCGATAGAGAAAGAAACCATTCGAGCATGCAAGCCTAAAGGAATACAGCACATTTAAAATGTGAAACTATGGAAGGAATCATTGGCAACATAACAGGGTATTAGTGAGGTAATTATTTAATTTTCAGTTGTTTTTATCTGATGATGCTTAAGGTACTAACGGACAAATATATCATGCATTCTGAAATGTTTCATTAAGATTTACTTTTGTATTGAGGCTGTATGCCGCATAAGAAGGATGATCGCCTGTGAGGCAATACGCTAGAATAAGTTAAGCTGATGAAGAGAGATGAAATGTAGGCATCTGGGATATGTCAGTACAGTTAAAGTTGCTCCATGGGAGCGCTGTGTGTTCTTAATAAGTAGTCAAGGGGAGCCGAAATATTTCCTTATGTTGCAATAATTGCAAAATTTCTTTTTTTTTCAGTTGGAGAAGGATAACATAGAGTTATATAATAAATGAAGGTGAGGCACCTTGAAGGTGGTCTAAAAGTGAAAGCAAATGTACCGCAGTTGTGCTACATAAGGATGGAGGGAGCAGTACAGAAGGAAAGAAGGAAGTACCAGAACTGTGGATAAGATCATCAGACTCTGTGATAAGAATGTAATACAGTGACGTAAATTTAAGAATCATTCCTTACAGTGTTATGAAAGCATCCTATGAGAGTAAAGCGGAATACCGAATGTGTTTTGTAAGACGATAAATTGACATTTTATGTTGACAGAAACGCTTAGAAAAACGCGAGTTTAAAGCGTAAAAGAATACCGATTTGCAGAAGGAAAAGTAAGACGACGTCCTAACAAAACATTAAATGGAAGCCAACACGAATATTCATTTAAATTGTGCGTTTCTAGGTATAGATAACGGTAAAAGAGAAGATGAGGTATGTGTGGCAGTCTATGGTACCCCAGATAGTAAGAAACGCCATGAGCTGTTTTAGTTCACGCAACATTTAGTGGCTAGATAACTCAGAGAGCAGTTGTGGTTAAACAGTTTCGAGCATAGCTCAAACTGTTGTCTAATACGGTTAGTAATCGGAAAACAGTAAATTTTTTGTGTAGATTGCAAAGACTGGTGCATCTTTTGTTTGAGTATAGGCACGTAGTGGGAGTAGCTGCGGTGATGGGTTATTAACAATGAAGCACAAAATCTGAAATTATTCCTAATCTGCTACAAACCCTGTTCCTCACCTTCCCAAGGTGGTCATATCTGTTAAGCGCTTTAGGCACGAGAAACAATAAATTAATTAGAAAATTTATATATAAAAGTACTGCATAATTAGACATGATAAAAATAGGAAACTGCAATAACAACACAGTCAGTAAGTTCAGGTAGGTTAAGAAAGATCCTCCATTACCTTTGTAAAGAAAACGGAGAAAAATCCCACACGGGAACACATGTTTGTACTTTCTGCATAGCTAATTTTTTTACAAGTTTGTCATGTAGAATGTTTATTATAGCAGTTGGGACTCAGAAAGGGGGTTATCATCCTGAGAACTTGTTCTGAAACACATCTGTTTGTATGAGTCTGTGATGGAGCGGACGACTGGTGAACGCTGAGGAGCAAGAACGGAGCAGCTATGGCAGGCATACCATTACCAGCCCAGTGTGAGAGCAGTCCGGCTCTGTGAGCTGGCAAATGTATGCGGTCTTGGTGACAATGAGATGGGAGTCTGTGGTGGCTCAAGGTCACAACTACAGGTAGCTAGTGCTGAGCCCTTCCCTCCATGTTCTGACAACAGGACTGAAAGTTGACGATCGAGCAATGATCAGTTGGCCTTACCACACGAAGACGACATAGAGTGGGCGCATCCAGTCAATGGAGCCACACCCCTTGTCACAGGTACACATAAATATCACCAAGAGCAGCCACATGGCAGAGGGTGCACCCACCTTGGCAATGTTGGCAATGTATGCAGGTACCTCGATGGCAACCGTGAGAAACACATACGTCATTCACTAATGCAACTCTATGCACGAGAACTGATCATGGCAAATTTAGCAGCTTGCATGACATACGGTTTGGATGAAATTACGTTAACACGATTATTTTGTGACAGAGACAATTTTACTTATGGCGTGTCTTATTAATTGATCATTAACTAATAGTGGCGAGCGACAAACGGTCTAGTGATAATCCACTCACGTTCACTAACTTTGGACAATTTCTCGTCCGTCAACAGTCTAAATAGTGTGGTATATATTTTATATATTGTGCACAAAACAGGCAAATGCATAATGAACACAGATGATCTGACTCACAAAAGTGATTAAATAGCGTGCTCATGATGAACTCTGAATACTCTGAAATCCAAACCATGACAAGCAATGAACGGTATTATTCACGATAAACTCACTACTGCATTCTGAACCACGAGCGCTTTCGAATATGCAGATCAGGGAAAACAGAATTAATTAGGCGGTAACCTGTGCCATTGTCATATGGAATTTATTAACCCTTGCATACATAGGTGGGGATTCTCTGATTAGTAATGAGAAAATAGATAAGAACCAGAAACCTGTGGCAGTGATATACAGGGTGTTACAAAAAGGTACGGCCAAACTTTCAGGAAACATTCCTCACACACAAATAAAGAAAAGATGTTATGTGGACATGTGTCCGGAAACGCTTAATTTCCATGTTAGAGCTCATTTTAGTTTCGTCACTATGTACTGTACTTCCTCGATTCACTGCCAGTTGGCCCAATTGAAGGAAGGCAATGTTCACTTCGGTGCTTGTGTTGACATGCGACTCATTGCTCTACAGTACTAGCATCAAGCACATCAGTACGTAGCATCAACAGGTTAGTGTTCATCAAGAACGTGGTTTTGCAGTCAGTGCAATGTTTACAAATGCGGAGTTGGCAGATGCCCATTTGATGTATGGATTAGCACGCGGCAATAGCCGTGGCGCGGTACGTTTGTATCGAGACAGATTTCCAGAACGAAGGTGTCCCGACAGGAAGACGTTCGAAGCAATTGATCAGCGTCTCAAGGAGCACGGAACATTCCAGCCTATGACTCGCGACTGGGGAAGACCTAGAACGACGAGGACACCTGCAATGGACGAGGCAATTTTCGTGCAGTTGACGATAACCCTAACGTCAGCGTCAGAGAAGTTGCTGCTGTACAGGGTAACGTTGACCACGTCACTGTATGGAGAGTGCTATGGGAGAACCAGTTGTTTCCGTACAATGTACAGCGTGTGCAGGCACTGTCAGCAGCTGATTGGCCTCCACGGGTACACTTCTGCCAATGGTTCATCCAACAATGTGTCAATCCTCATTTCAGTGCAAATGTTCTCTTTACGGATGAGGCTTTATTCCAACGTGATCAAATTGTAAATTTTCACAATCAACATGTGTGGGCTGACGAGAATCCGCACGCAATTGTGCAATCACGTCATCAACACAGATTTTCTGTGAGCTTTTGGGTAGGCATTGTTGGTGATGTCTTGATTGGGCCCCATGTTCTTCCACCTACGCTCAATGGAGCACGTTATCATGATTTCGTACGGGATACTCTACCTGTGCTGCTAGAACATGTGCCTTTGCAAGTACGACACAACATGTGGTTCATGCACGATGGAGCTCCTGCAAATTTCAGTCGAAGTGTTCGTACGCTTCTGAACAACAGATTCGGTGACCGATGGATTGGTAGAGGTGGACCAATTCCATGGCCTCCACGCTCTCCTGACCACAACCCTCTTGACTTTCGTTTATGGGGGCATTTGAACGCACTTGTCTACGCAACCCCGGTACCAAATGTAGGGACTCTTCGTGCTCGTATTGTGGACGGCTGTGATACAATACGCCATATTCCAGGGCTGCATCAGCGCATCAGGGATTCCATGCGACGGACGGTGGATGCATGTATCCTCGCTAACGGAGGACATTTTGAACATTTCCTGTAACAAAGTGTTTGAAGTCGCGCTGGTACGTTCTGTTGCTGTGTGTTTCCATTCCATGATTAATGTGATTTGAAGAGAAGTAATAAAATGAGCTCTAACATGGAAAGTAAGCGTTGCCGGACACATGTCCAAATAACATATTTTCTTTTTTTTGTGTGCGTGAGGAATGTTTCCTGAAAGTTTGGCCGTACCTTTTTGTAACACCCTACATATGTCAATGGATTATAACCAATGCACGAAAATAGCAGGGTCAGTGTTCAATGGAATAAGCTGTAAACATCGGCCTGAACACTCAAGAGGATGGAACAATCAACAGATAAGGGCAATCTGGGGAGAACGAGGGCAAAGCATCAACGTTAACTTTGTGTGACTATTTTTCCTCCAAGTTGCTTGAAAGAATATCCTACCAATTGACCTTTAGGAATCAAACGAAAACTTCATCAATGTTTCTTTTTACATGGTGACGTGAAAACAGTGAATTTTGCAAGAATGTATTTTGTCATATTTTTATGTATAGAATGTAGCAAATAGCCTGCAACTCTATAAGATAGTCTTCTATTTAACCTCCTTGTCTACCTTGTGATCACATTGTCTTTACTGATTATTGTATGTAGTACGCTAACCTCGTTATACATGTATAGTGGAATCAGTAGCTGTCTGTAAAATTATTAATTGAGTATCAGCAGCAGATTAACTCTTTATCTGCAAAAGATATCATTTGTTTGGTAGTATGGCATACGTTTTTACGCAACTGCACATAATGATCACATGTAAATTGTTGCATAGTGTAATATGATCGTTTCTAACAGTACTGGTATGATCTAGATTAAATATTTCAGAATACTAAAAGACTAGACTGATAAGCAGTTTTGTGGTTTGGTGATACACCACAAACACGAATAAAACTGAGTTTTATTCATTGGAATACATGTCATTTTCTTTTCTTACATTATGTTTCAAAAATATATGCTTTCAATGTTTCCTTTTTTTCATGAAATATTACTATGAATAACCAGTTAATTTAGTGTATACAAATATACAAACACATGACTGAGTATAGTTAGTTACAACTTTTAAGAGATCAGTTGGGTTTAGTAATACCTACACAAATAATCTTGATGAGGTAAGAGTTCTTTTGAAGTATTAACGTTCAATTTTTATTCAACATTTTTTTTAGATCCTTGTAAAAGGGTTAGTAAGAGGAAAAATTAGTCATAATGGTGTCAATTTTGGAAAGTGACAAGCACCATAATTTTCTCTTCTGGAATGTTAAAACTACTGATTTAAAAGTCAGTAACATAAGAAATTCAGATTATCTTATCACACTTTGTGACAGATAATAGATATAATGAAACCTTTGACACTTGATTTACCGATACAGAACTTTAGCGAATTCTGAAGGTTTTTGCTAGAATGGTAGGTGTAATGTGGATATCTTTGTAGTTCATTAGATAGATTCGATGTATATTTTTATGCATCTCTATTCATTTGATAGATTTCCACTTCAACATGATATAAATTTTGAGGAAAACACGCAATTGTAATAAGAAACTATCTGTACTGTTTATGTGTTTATGAGTAACTGAGTCATTACAAAAATGATTTCTACATATTTTTGGTAACTGTAAATAAATATGGAATTGGTAAAAAAAATAGTGGCTTGTTTTGTGACCTGAGTGGATAACACAAAGGTAAAGGCTCATGTAACTTCTCTATTAATGATACAAGGCAAACATTTGATATGAAAAAAAAAATGAGTCAGCTTGTTACAGCGATAGGGAGATATCTTAGCAATGTATATTTACAGTAAGGTGTACTCCAATCATGCACCTCAATGAAATTACTCTTCAGCTGAATATGAACTCTGTAGTGTCTATGGTCAGCCACATGACTACTGGTCAACGCATCATTGACTCTTAATGCTAAATGAATCGCTACACCCTCGAAGGGAACCATAAATTACTGTGGCATAGAAAGATGTCTCCTTGTTTCATACTGAAAACTAAATTCACACGAAAGGCCTTGGCGTTGTTACTCAGATACGTGTTCTTGAAATATAAGTAATCTGAGAATTCTTAGTTTGAGAACTACCTTATATCGATGGAGTGATATAAAACATTTTGTGGCGCACCTCTTGGGCGTCTTCATTCATTTCATTGGATTTGTTGCTGCCGTCACAATTCGCATCACGATTGTTTCCCTTGAAATGAGAGCCAATCTAACGATGTTGTTCCGAGATACCAGTTTTCACCCTCAGTATATTGTTTCACTGGTATTTGGTTTCTTTGATTTTGTAGTGACAACAATAAAAAAGTGTGAATCATACTCCCCTTTTAGCAAATAAATAAACGAATGTGATGATTTTTTCGCCAGCCTACAAATACTCACTTATGTCGGCTCTAGGATTGAATCTAACGATTTTGTTCCATTGTCATTATAATTCAAAAACCTTACTGGCACGACAGATTTACTTGAGTGAAATTTTTGTACAAGTGTTAAATGAATCGTTTAAGGAAAAATTACGTTTTAGTCAGATTTACCCGGTGGAAACACCATTATAAGTTAAGTACAACATGCGCCATTATGTTGTATACGTAAAATCTATTTCCCTACATGTTTTAAAACAGTCCTTCTGAGCGTAATGCTGTAGGACTAAAAGATCGCAACGGCTATGGAATTTTCCGAGTAGTTTATCCAGATTCCAATAAGCAATGGAATGTAAAGGTGTACAGAAACGATCATCTGTTAATGCAGACTGCAGTGAAACGTGTGACAGTCCTTGCTACCACTCGAGGCACCGGGGAATTCTCCGCTGAAATTCTAGCTCCCTGTAAATAGCCTTGGCACTCCTTGTCGGCGAAGGAGTAATGGACGGTAGCGGCGGGCGGAAAGGGAAGCAACTCCCATGACGTCACTTCCGTCCCCTGAAAGGCCCTCTGAGATGGGGAGGTAGAAGTGGCGAGTTCCTCTGCAGACAACTTTCTGTGTGCCGGGCTGCCTAACCGAGTTTCCGCAGGGGACACGGCACTGCAGCCACCTCGGCACACTAAGAGTCTATTCAGCTGAGTGACGCTGGCGCTGCCTTACAGAGTCATCTATTACGGAGAACATACCACATTTGTACACTGGTGGTCGAAAACTGCAGTCTCATGAACGGAAATACAACAAACGAGAAATTACCATGAAGTGTACGATACGATCTGATATGCAGATGTTTAACATTTCAGTGTAACTACACAAGGAAGTTATGAAAAACGCAACCTACGTTATGTACGAGTAGATTAAGAAAGATAATACAACGGATATCTCATTCAGAAATCCATAGTGAATATTGTTTGTGTGTGAGAAGATCGCCTTATGCCTCGTGTGAGAAACGTCCACTAGCAATGTCGGAATTCGTAAGCTGGAAGATCACGGCCTATCGAAACTACTGATACTGTTCTGTGATATCTCTGCTCACATTTTTTGAAATTTCACGATTGTCTACGTATACATTTACATAACCACTCTGTAATTCCTTTTGAAGTTCCTGGCAGAGGGTTCACAGAACCAATTTCAGCCTTTTATCGACCATTTCACTTTCGAATAAAATATTTTTCCAAAATATTCTAAAACGTAGTGTAGTCAGAAGTAGTCTCACATTTAAGAAGGAGAAATTTATTCACCAGATCAGACTTTGAATCACAGAAGGCTTGCTCGACTGAGGATCTTATTTCTACACTCTTCTATCCAATGTTTCAAGCCCTAAACAATGAAACATCACCAGTTACAATAGGAGAGCTCAAGTTTTATGGAACTGGTGTCTTTACACACAAGTGATTTGAATCATGCTGAAGAGAATTGAAAGATTGTGCTGATCTGTTCGAATAATATCAGAATTTTAGAGACTGGGAAGACATGGCAAAGGAAGTCCCGTTACGTCCATTTGTGAGTCGATTCCTTTTGTTTCTTGTACGAATGACCTTTCACTTAAGATTCAACTATCACAGTTGGTAATTTTTCCAAACGATATTAGTGTTATGATAAAACACGATAGAGACATTGCAACATACGGCATTGTTCATGATATTATTCAGAAAATTATTAAGTGGTTCCCTGAAAATGGATATTTCCTGATTTTGAAAAAAAAAAACTAACTATATTCAGTTCTGTGCAAGAGATAGAGCCACATCATCAACTGACTTAGCACATGAAGAGCAGTCAGTAAACAATGTAGAATGTTCAAAATTATTAGATGTACATAATGATGAAAACTTTAACTGGAAGAAGCATATTAGTGCGTTTCTCAAACAACTACAAACAACTGCTTTTGATCTTCATATAATTGCTAGCCTTAGAGACAAATAAATCAACCTCCTGAAATTTTTACATATTTCTGGGCAATAATGTCTTACGGTATAATTTTCTGGGGCGACTCATCACTTAGAAAGGAAGTACTTACTGCACAAAAGCGCACAGTGATAATAATATGTGGTATCCAACCGCGGTCGTCATGTAGATGTCTGTTCAAGGAGTAGGGCAATATAAGTGCACCATCTCCATTCGTACATTCTGTAACGAATTTCGTCGTAAATATGAAAATACAATTTGTGAAGCACAGCTCTACTCACACATACAAAAGTAGAGAAAAAATGACATTTATTTCCCAGCGTTAAGGCCGTCAGGGACTCAGAAGGGACTTCAATATGCAGCAACAGAATTTTTTTATCTATTACCCAATAACGTAAAAAGTCTCATAAGTGGCATACAAAGTTTTAAATATAACCTAAAACCCTTCCTCGTGAACAAATAATTCTTATTTGTGGACGAATTTCTATCTAAACCTGTTAACCTGCGTAAAAGAGTAGCACTTTTCACTTATAATTACATGAGTAGAACTAAAACACAATGTATCTATTAATGTTAGCACTAAACATGAATGAGTGTACTGTAAACTGACTCATTCGGCATCATTTCGATAAACGAATTGTTCAATTGAGCACTGAACCGTGTAACTAAATAAATGTTTCTGCGCGAGCTCTTACTTCTCTTTACTTTATTAGTATGCCCATTTCTGTCTATGTAACTGAGAATCAACAAAATATTTTCGCATTACGAGGAGAGATTTAATGATTAAAAACCGTGAAAATATGTCGCTGCAACGGAAAACACATTTGTTTGAACGATTGCCTTTCGATCTCGCGTAGCACATCCGTGACACTCTTTCTCCTATTTCACGATAATGCAAATCGAGCTGCCATTCCTTTAGCTTTCTTGATGTCGTCTGTTAATCCTGTTGGTAAGGATCCCATAACATCCACCAACACTCCATTACAGGACAGATAAGCGTGTTAAATGCAGTCTACTTAGTAGGTTTACTGCATCTTGTTGTAATAAGGCGCAGATTTTCATGCGCGTTACCCACAACATCCTTTGTGTGACGGTTCCAATTTAAGTTGTTCGTAATTGTAAAACCAAGTTACGTTGTTGAATCGACAGTCTTTTAGTTTGTGTGACTTAGCTTGCATCCGAAATGCAACCGATTTTGTTTTAACATTCATGTGAAGGACCACACTCATTTCTTATTGCTTAGGGCCAATTGTCACCTTCTGTACAATAAACACATCTTTTCTAAATCATTTTGCAAATTGTTTTGAGCTTCTAATGTGATTACTGGAGGTTGTCATTGGGGGAGCGATGCATTCAGCTCCTGGAAGGTTTTCAACTGCTCCATGCCACCAGCGCTCTAGAACACGGAACTACCTTGAGTCAGGAAAGGGACTTGACTGCAAATGAAAAGTGCACAGTCCGATTCCAGCCATCTACTTCACATCAATTGCTAAGACAATCGCAGACAACATTTAATAACAAGACGCCTGCACTCTTCAAGACGGTGTAACTCACATGAAATTTCCTGACAGATTAAAACTGTGTGCCGGACCGAGACTCAAACTCGGGTCCCGAGTTCGAGTCTCTGTCCGGCATACAGAAATAACCTGCCAGGAAGTTTCACATTATTGCACACTCCGCTGCAGAATGAAAATCTCATTCTGTAAGTCACATCACTACGAATCTGGACATACATGAGTAGCACGCGAAATATTTCTGTCACCCAAAGAAATGAAACTAAAGGGCAACTGCAGAAATTAGGGGTTTTTGGGAGGGGACGAACTAAAAAGACTATAGCAGTACTGATGTCATTCCAAAGCAGTCACATAATCTAAAAATAAGGCACATGAATTACTCCAGAAGAAACAGAAAAATTACAAAAAACACACACTTGGACTCGAATATTTCACCTCATGTACATAGCTTAAAGGAAGATGGCTATACCAAAACCCTTCCCCCCATATATATATAGAGTGTGGTACCGGGACCTATGTACTATTTCTTCAACTATCTACTATTGTCATCAGTGAAATTTGGTCCTGATCAAGCCGATGGACTTTGGACGACGAGTCTTTTTATGGACATCCAAACAGGGTAATATTGATCACAATGAACGAGATAAACTGGTCTTCATTACTCCAAATTGTATCCACCATCCATTTGCAATAATGATGATCCTGATAGTTAGTGTAATGGTGGTCACTCTGTAATCTGAGCGTCCTTGCCCGCTTTCCAAACGGTATGCAGGCTAATGTTGATCACCCTTGAAATTGGGCATAATACGTAGTAGTGAATGTGGCCCAGCACCAGCGGTCTTCCATATTTAAGAGGCACTGAGTGTGCTGTCTTGTCAGGTTCTGTTCCCATATCAAATGCGTGGGATGTTTGAAACCACAGTGCAGATCACAATTCATTGGTTGTTTCACTGTGTCTCTCAACATACTATTGATTTGAATTTTAAAATATTCCTGATGAATTGAATAGTCAAAAAAATTCGAGCATACAGCCGGTTGTCGTTTGATTCATCCCACGATGTTTCAACTGAGCCCCTGCCAATCCATTCAGGTGGGCCACCCAAGACTCACGAAGACTTGCTCCAACCTGCAACAGTCAGCATGCTCGAGTATTCCACACAGGCATCAAAATCAAAATGTAAACAGCCCACACTTTCGTGGCAGCGCACTCGCTGGTAAAACTGTGGAACTCAGCTGTCCTCCGTATTATCGCTCACAGCGATCTTTGGCATTCTCTGTGGTCTTCGGTTAGAACAAATCATGGAGATGATCGGATTCCATGTACTGGCCAACTGGTAGCCACTGTCACGGTTCATCAACCTGTCCACCAGCCAAATTTCCACACATTCTTTAGTAACGGAGTCCAAAAAAATGTTGCTGTGATCAGAATCATAGTTTTAAGATACTCCATTGAATGTCTAGTGCAAATACAGTGTTCGCCAATAGATGACTTGTGTGGTTGGAAGGGGCGAGTGCAACGTTAAAGTTCTGTGCACCATGCTTTCACAGCGTTCATTGCCTTCCCTTTGTAATCTGTACCACACTGACAAGGTATTTTATAAATTCCAGTATCCTGCAATAACAACTCTTCCTTCACTGAGCCCAGAAGTAAAGCATTTATTAGATGAAGCATGGGAAAATGACCCTCACCTGATATTTATACAGGATTCATCCTATTTTAAACGAAATATTGCATACAAAAGGAAAGAAAGTTAACAAATTTAGTGGCATGTTGCCCACTTTATCCACTTCCTGATTCTTGCTTTTAAATGGCAGTGTGGCATTGGCCATTGGGTCAGTAATGTAGAGGGCATCTGAGTTTTCTGGTCCTGCTAGCGAGGACGCTGCCACTGGGAACTGTAGTCTGTCTTGAATTTGATTTTAACACATGCACTGAATACTCACAGTACATTAATTATTGTAGAATGGAGCAAATCTTTGTCACTGTTTCATGACTCACCTCCAGATAACTGACAAGGCAAAGTCTAAATATCGCTGGATGAACGGAACAACTGGCTGAAATCCCGAAACTTGTTTGAACATACTATTGTAATGTGATACAGAACATTTGACTGTAACTCATTAATTTATGGAATAAAATGCAGTTTAGTGCTGTTGAGCTTCTTGAGTAGAGCCTCCATTTACATGGAAAAAAAATTTATTAATAAAAGCCTAAATTTTAGTTTAAAACAGCAAAACCTTTGAGCCCATGAAGGAAACCCTCAGAGGAATTTTTCAACTTCTCTCATCCATTTCTCATCTGTTACCTCTCTGGGGTTTACTTTCGAAGTCCTGATAGAACTCCAGTTCCATTGACAAGTCATGATGACCCAGCAATGTGATGGTAGCTGCCCTCTTGCATCTGCCACCTATTATTTTTAATTGAGGGGCAGAGCTAGGAGAGCATCAACATGATGAATGATGATCGATGAACCTTATAGCCTGGGTGGGCGGCTCACAGCGCGCCTAAGCCACACTGGGAGCAAAGAAAGCGATTTGCAGCTTGTTTATATAATGCATTACAGCAGTAAAATTACATTCTACAATGCTCTATATTTTTGGTTTAATTTGGATGTAAAGAGATAATATTCTTCCCATTATTACATTTCTTAGTAGACACGAAAAATAAACATCATGGAAGTACGATTGCAACTACTTAAATTAAGATTAAAAAAGAATATTTGATGTTTAAAATAAAGTATGTAGCTCAAACATGGGTCGACTTTAAAGTGCATGAAATTTGTTTTGTTATAACATTTTTATATCAGAGATAATTCAATTGTGACTGCATTTTTGGATAGGACCCAAGCCCTGAAAAACCGCTACCTGCAATACATGGAAGTAAGTTGGGTTGCATAGCTCACAGAGGCAATGATTAAATCATATTTGTTTCTTTCTCAGTCGAACATTAAACGATTTCAAAAATTCAAAATACTAACATAATCTACATGAAAAAGATATTTTTAAAAATAATAATCAGTAAAATCGGATATAATTAAATGTGTAACATACTAAATTTTTCACTATGTATATTCTCAGATAATATTCCATTACTTTGCATCAAATGTTAGATACTTCTTGCCATATATCTCAAAGTTCCCATCGAATTTATCAATAAATGTAGCATATAACTTTGTACTTGTCTTCTGAATGGTAACAATATTCATTCTGTGAGTCATGTTAGTCACATAGACAGGATAGTTCTTTACGGAAATTAATCGACTTATATCTACATCACCCTTCAACCGTACAACTCATTTAAAATCGAGAAATGCAAGATAGGCATAGAGCAAAATATTTGGTCGATCTAAGTTTCACATTTCCTGTGGGAAAAGTTAATTCCTAAAATTTCTCAATAATAGTGATGTAGCTTAATATAATCAATCAATGAGCTGCTAATTTTTACAGTAAGTTTCAGACTCAACAATTACAAAATAAGGCATATCAAACCTTTTTGAGTTATGGAAATTTCTTGTATCTAATTCAAAACTTTTCTTTTTACTTAATCCAGCTACTTGTGCAATTTGTAATTCCTAAAAAGGTTTCGGAATTCTTTAGTATATTTTTTTGTTTATATGGCTTGTAGTTTGGTTTATATTTAATATTAGGTACACAATTTTCCATACAAACTACAACACATGTACTTTCTTTTGGAAAAGTACCTTTCATTTAAATTCCATCATTATTGTTGTCAAGTCATCGAAGAAAAGCATCTCCAGCACTGGAATTCCAAGCAAATATTACAGAATTGTCACCTTTACACATAATTTCTTTATAATCTTTAAAAAAATCCACCAAGCACATCTAATTCTTAAGAAAATGGCCTTCCATACTTATTTCATCATTAAGAGATGAGGTCAAATACAGCAAAACTGATGAGGAAAATGGTGCTCCATTCTAGACATAACATTATTTCCTTTATTTATGTTTATAAAATCAAGTCGCTTTGCCACATAATTGTATATATTAGAGAATCTGATCCATCAGCTGTAGTGTTCCTAGAGCTTATGTACAATTGAGGATGATTAGGATGCAGCCACTGATCTCTTATATTTACGTTAGTCTCAGTTCCCTTATTAGGAACATTTAGGTTATATTCACTTTTCTCATTCACAGGCAATGAGTAAAACCGGTAGCCCTTGCTCTTATTTATTTAAAGAGAGTAAAATTCTATTAACTTTTTCTAAAATAACTGTTAGAGTAACACCACTGAAGTGAATTACATTATCATTTTCATCCATTATAGTTACTTATAAATCCCATATAGTATCAAAACTTGGAATATATATTAGATATTATACAAGATTGTTATTGTTATTGTTAAACCAAATTAAGCATTAGGCTTGAATGAAGCAATAAGATTAGTTTCTCAACGAAAATGAGCAATATGCGTCACAAACATTCCATTTGTTAGATTAAAATTTATATCGATTAATTTGAATGGAATCATTTTGGGGCATCATTATCAACAGCTTTTTTACTAGCTTCAGAAATTTGGTTACCAAATGCTAGCAAAGTTCCAACGCTATTCTTTATGTCCATCACAATTCAACATCACTCTCAATAATAACTTTATTAAAAATTTCGTCTGCTTCAGTATTTATATTAGACTGTAGGGAATGGATAATATTTTTCGTGCTTTTCAAACTATATTGACCAGCACGAATTTCCATTGAGGGAGGAAAAGTCAGCCTCTCACTGACCTTCATAGCCAAGACTATTCTTTAACGTTATTACACCCTGACATCTTTTTATTATGACAGCCACTTGAGGAGGCACTGATGGGAGCATGTACACTGTACAGGCATGAGGGATCTTTGTGGTAGCTCTTATTCAAATAGTGTTTTCTGGAGTTAAGATGTAGGAGGTGGTTTGGTTATTTAACTGTAGATCTTGCAGTAGACATTTGGGACTTGCAACTGTGTGCTGCTCTTAGGGAGAGGAACATCTCAAAGCACTAACCAGGAATGGAATGCTGATCCCAAGAATTTCTCGCAGCAGTGTGCAGACAGTGCTTTTTTCGGAGGAGGCGGATAACTGCCGACCTGGATCTGCCTGTTAGGGGTTTCTGTCGTTGGCAGGAACATGGGAACAGGAGAGAAAGTGAGTCACCCATCCAAGGCATTGTGTAAAGAGCTATCGTCCATAAAAATCCGGGAGTTTCCATGTTTGCCTTGGAACAGACACTGTAGATAGAGCCATCAAGTGGTGTCATTCTCTTGCCTGCTGAGTTTTTGGGAAGCCTTGGTCCTACAGAAGAATTTTAGAGTGGATAGCGACATTTATATCAGCTTTGAACTGGTCTACATTGGGACACAAAAGAACATCTCTCATTTCAGCTGAGGCCTCTAGTCAATCATGGTGCAACATGCAGCATCTCAAGATTATGATCCCTGTGATAAATGTGTTGTTCCCTTTAGGCCTAAACGAAAACTCTCATAACATGCTGTCTAAAGTAGCTGTGGAAGACACATTTTGGGAGCATAAAGTCTTCTCCTCCCCATGAATAAATTTGAGTCAGGGATAAGAATATTATTAGCTTCGGCTGGACGGCCAGAAGGTAGAGAAGATGGGCTAGATGGGAGATGTGGAGCTCATGGAGTCATGTAATTGGCAAAAAACGTGTGTGGACAGCTGCACATGACTTAATATTGGCATTTGTGTTGACTGGGAAGCATATGGTGGTCATAGTAGTACCAATAGTTTAGGCCTCAGTCATCTCAGACAACTAGCTGAACTGAGGATGATATTATTTGTATTAGGTCTGCTGGCTTGACGTTTGATCTCATTTTGTGAACAGCCATATAAGTGAATCAAATGGGTCCACGGTAAGACCGGTGAATGGGTTACATGCTGGAAACCGCCCAGATTTCAGGGTCCATTCGAGAATAATTGAAACCCATCTGACAGATCGTCTGCTCACGAATTTTAATATTTCTTGCTCATGATAACGAATTACAACCGCTACACATCGCTAATTTGCAGACACTTACGACACAATCATCACCTGAGACAATGCTACACGTTGAGAAAGAGGTATACTATTATTGCTCTGGCTTGTTAGGGCAAACATAGTCACAGTTTCGCCACTTGTTCTCAGCTGCACTGACGGAAGACAGAGATAACGAGAAAATTAGTACTTATTGACAATAATGATGAAATTATATCACTGATCAAAGCGAAGATAATTCACCTGCAATATTTGATTGCTTTATTCTTGAAAGTCAGAATGAAGTTAGAGAATATTTTACTAAATGTGGACATAAAGGAATATCCCAAAGATATTCAAAAATATGCAAACAGTTAGTCACTGATAATCTAAAATTTTTAAATACTTTTAGATCTGATGACAAAAATTTAAATCGTATATACCATGATTTTGGTGTCAGTGATTTAACTTTTGATAATTTTTAAGGAACATTGTGATAAATGTTGGATTGAGCATCAGTTTCAATGTTTTACACTACACATGGCTACGAGATGTAGTGATGGTAAGTGTAGTGAAAAAATATTAAACATGTTCAAGAAGAACAGCAAATATTAAAAGTAGTTTCTTAATATTTTTATCTTTAGTAAGTGTTTCGAAATTGTGTCAAAGAAATTGTTAAGCAAGCCAAAAGAAGAATAGTAATTTGAAAAACTGAAAGGAGGATTCAAACATTAGAAACCGAGAACAGAACATGAAAAATATCAAAAAGTTGGTCAGCCTGTTATTCGTGCTATCTAGAAAGTAAAACAAATACCTGAAGTATTAAATGATTATGTTCTTAAAGCAATTGAAGGTAATAGAGAGAGATTAAAAACAGATGGTTCCATTTCATGGATAATTACCAGTCTACCAAAACCCACATTATGCATGGTCTCATGATAACACTGCTACATGTGAGCACACATTAAATAAATCGGGAATACAAGTTTCATTGAATATGAAGAGGAGACTGAAAGAAGAAAAATGTTAAAAGATCAAGCTAAAGGTTGCATACTAACTGAATCAGAGACTAAGAAGGTAGAAAGTTAAAAAAATAAATATAAATTAAAGTACATTAATGTATATAAGCATAGTAAAGATAAAATTTTTGGATTATATCCTATTGACAAATTTAGATTTGTTGGTTCTTTGCTAGTTCACTTTAGTGTAGATAAATTAAATAATGATGGGATAGAATTTGAAGCTATAGATGGATTAATGAGTCTGTTAACTAAAAAAAGATATTACTATTGGTAATATAAATGGAAATTTTAATGCTGTTCATTTATGAAGGTACGCAGATAAATTGTGCCCATAAGAAGCTTTATAACTGATAATAATGGAGGTAAAATAATATCTAATAGAGGTAAAAAATACAAAGGTTTCATAAAAAACCAGTGTTTCACACATGCAGCATTCTCCACAACTTAGTTACATCATGACAGTAGCTTGAATAAGAAAAATAGATTACTCTGGTGACAATATGAATAAAGAGTAAAGACTATTATCTAATAAAGTAAATACTGACAGTATTTTTACAACAGCTGCTATACACAAAGATTATAATAAAGCCAATAGTAATAACAGTAAAAGAAAAAGTGACATAGTAATGGTAAACACGAAAAAAAAATTGGCAATATTAATGAAGATTTGTGCAGATGTACATTAATGTATAGGTGTATAAAGTAGATATTTACTGGAATAGCAAGGTTTGGGGAAGGGAGATGTAAGGAGGCTGCATCAATTAAGAAAAAACTGGCAACTGAAGAAGATCTAGTAGGAAAGAAGGAAGCAATGGGGTAAAGTGTATTTATGTACAGAGGAAGGGATTACCGTTTCTCAAGTAGACAAATCATTAACTCTTCTTTGAAGCCAGATGTGCCTTTAAGTTCTCTAATACAACTAGGTGGGTTATTCTAGAGTCAGGTTCCTGTTGCTGTAAAGGACTTTGAGAAAGTGACTGAGTGATGTAGAGGAACAAAGAGGATTTTATTATGATGGGAAGTGTGTTTCTGTCATGTTGTTCAGACATGAGCGTTAAGGAAGAGGAGAGATATGAGGGACAGAGTACATTTATAAGGCAGTAGACGAGACAGAGTGTATGGAAATCTCTGTATTTGTCTGCATGCAGCCAGGACAGTGGTGCATATGCTTGTGAATCGTGATCAAAAAGTCGAACGTCACAGATGCAGGTATTTATGAGCAGTTCCAGACGACGCGACTTTTACTGAGAGAGACCTTGTAGGGTAATTTCGCTGTAGTCAATGACTGGGAGTATAAACGTTTGTATTAATTTATTTTTCAGATCGAAAGGGAAGAGTTTTATATATTTTTGTAGGGCATGAAGGGATGCTGATGCACTGCAAGTATGTGGTCTGCCTAGTTTAGATCTTCATCTATTATTGCTCCCAAACTCTTTGCTGAGGGAGAAAAGTTGATATTTGTTCCATTTAGGATTAGAGATGGTACGTATTCCCGATTATTTGGGCTAATGAGCTTAGAGTGACCAACATATACCACTTGAATTTTAGAGGGATTGAGTTTTATTCCTATGTTCTGTGCCCATTTTGATGGTACATCGAGGTCAGTATTGAAATTTTCAATGGTTTTCTTAAGATTGATTGGTTTTGCACTTTGATACAACAGAAGGTCTTGACCATAGGTCAGAACCGATGACACATCATTGACATACAGAGAGAAGAGTATAGGATCTTGGGGACCTGCTGACACTGCCTGTCGCCGTTCTCATTTTATATTCCCGGACAGGGAGCGCTGCTGACGAGACATCATGTATGAGTGAAACCACTGCACTGCACTTGGTGAGAAATTTACACCGCTATATTTGGCAAGTAAGAGGTCTAAGTCGACAGAATGAAATGCTCTGCTGAAATCTTAGGAGTAAATGATAGTCATTACTTGTCTATCCGTGGTAAGTTTCCGGTCATCTGTCACATTTATCAATGCCCATGCTGTGCTTCGATGCCGGCCGCTGTGGCCGAGCGGTTCTAGGCACTTCTGATGTTAAGTCCCATAGTACTTAGAGCCATTTGAACCATTTGTGCTTTGATCTTTACGTAATCGTGATTGGTATTCGTCTAGTAGGCTGTTAGTAGTTAGGTAGTTGGTGAGCTGGTCATGGACTATATATTCTAAGGCTTTTGATGTGCTGATGGGGAACTAGTAAGAGGGTGCTGTGGCAATGTCCTTTTCAGGCAGAGGCTTAATTTGTCCCAGTTTACAGGCCTCAGGGGAAACACTTGTGATTAAGGAATCGTTGAAAATGTCTATTATAGAGGGCAGTAGTGGATGAATAATAAGTTTTACCATCTGGCTAGTGATACCATGATGTCCAGTAGATGCTGATCTAATCCACATGATGGCTTTCTTGACAGTATTTGCAAATCAAATGTGTAGATAGAATTTTTCTTTGGTACAGTCGTTCGTCTCCATGAAGTAATCAATCATTATCTGTTTTCTTGCGGTTCAGTTGAGCTTGTAGGTAATGTGAAGAATCGGTTTGGTTCTTCAGCTTCGACCGTGGGATATTCTCCAACTTTTATTTTGCCCAAACAGAGACTACAGAGATGTTTCCAGAGGATGGCTGGTCTAAATGTATTGTCAGGTAACGTTCTGGCATGCCTGAGTTTAGTGTTTCTCACTGCTCGACTGACTATGTTCCGCTTCTGCTTGTAAACAGTACGATTACAGGTGTAGGGTATATCTTGTATGATCGATGTGCAGCGTCTCTGAGATTCATGAGGTGTTGTAGTTCAGCAGTCAGCCAAGGTGCAGGTGTCCTTTTTACTTTTCTGGTATTTATTGGGGCATATTTGTCATCCAGTTGATAATTTTGTTAGTGAAATCCTGAAGTTTTTCGTTTATGTCCATGAGGGGAGTAGAGGTCATCCCTCAGATTATTTCTTGTGCGTCAGTTTCGAGTTCAGGCAAATTTATGCGTTTGAAGTCTCTGTATGTAGATAGTTTTTGTGTCTTTTTAGGAGATTCTGGAGAATACGTCAGGAAAATAATGTCATGGACAGACATACCAGGCGCAGATATTTGAGAGGTGGGGATTATTCTGTTTGGAGATTTCGTTACGAATATATCTATGAAAGTGGGACTGGTAGTCGTGTGATGAGTAGGTGCCAACTGAAGTAGCGTCATATTCGAGGAAGAAAACATTCTCTTACATATACCACTGGAAGGACTATTGGGCAGAAAATTAATATTAGTGTCACTTGCTATAATTACATTTTCATATGACGATTAGAAACTAGAGAGGGCAGTTTCGAAGCAGGCGAACCCATCCACTTTAGGAGGTTTGTAAAGGACACATATTAACCACTTTCTGTTAAGGAATCGCTATGAACATATATTCCTCTTGTTTACCTACATTGTTATCAGATGTATGTAGCACAGTAGGTGATAAATCAGAGTGTATGTATGCACCTACTCCACCCCTTCGTCTGTTGCATTTGTTGTGTCTAAGAAAGATATAGCCATCTAGGTTTACAGAAGTTGTGAGAATACGTGGTTTGAGCCAAGTCTCTGACGAAAGTATTATGTGTATAGTTTGAAATATATATTTGAACTCGTCAAAGTGAGCTGGCAGAGATTGGACATCTGCATGTGCAATATGCAGCTTGATTGCCCTAGGAGGCTGCTATCATATGGATGCAGGTAGTGGATGGCGCTTGCAAGAGGGTTTGGCATAAGGAATGTGTAAGGCGTGAGGAGGAGGGGGGAGAGGAGTGTTTTCCTGGTTCTGTGCAAGGAAAGCAGGCGGGAGGGAGTAGGGAGGGGGTGGGTAGGTCCCCAGGGAGATGATGGGAGCTGTGGCCAAGGTCAGTGAGACTCGCAACGGTCCTGAAAGTAGTCATGTGCTGGCAAGGGAAAGAATCTTGCTTAACACAATGGGAGTAATCTGCATGTAACGGTTTTCAAGACAATGACAGAGTGTGATATTAATGGCACTTATTGTTGTGAATTGGCAGGAGCCAATTCACGGGGTTTGGAGGAAGCTGAAAGGGACGCTTTTAAGCTCACGCAGGCAGGCGTGAGGTCTAAATAAGTTTGCTAATAGTGTATCTGTTTCAGATGAATAACTCATGTTTGGCGAATTTATTTTACAATCAAATGATGATGATGGAATGGAACAGTAATTAAAAAGTTCATAAATTTTTAATCTGTATAAATGGATAGTCGTATCTGGTTCTTGGAGTGTAAAAATTAGAGAATTGAAGTTCTTTGTATAATTTACACATTTAAGGAGAATTCATCTGTAAAAAAAAAGAATTATAGGTAATGTGGTGAACATTAGTCATATGAAGTTGTTAATCAATTACATAAACCAATGAAAAAGGTTTTAAAAGATGAAATGTTGCCACATTCTTTCAAATGATTTATATAAAATTTAGTACAGATGGATGCTGGACAGGCAAAGGAATTCTAAAATTAAATTCATTTATTCACTGTTATTAATGATATTTCAAAAATTTGCTTGGGTTTTTCCAGTTGAGAACAAATTGGGTAAAAATGTAGTGGGTGATTTTGAAATAGCATTTAGACAGAAAATGCAAGATAACTACAGACAGAATTCTACTATAAAGAATTTCAAAAACATATAAATAATTGTAATATTCATCATTATTGTACTTTTAGTGAATTAAAGGCATCTGCTGTTGAAATATTCAGTAGAACAGCAAGAAGATATGGAAGAGATTTGCTTTTTAAAGAAATTATAAGTGGGATGACCTAGTTACAAAACTACTTCATGAATATGAAAACACAAAACATTCAGCATTAAAAATGAAGCCAATAGAAGAAAATGGCAGAAATTATAAGCCAACTGCTGTTCTGTGTAATGATGAACCAAAATTTAAAATAGAAGCAAAACTTAGAATTAGTAAACCTAAAAGAATTTTTTAAAAAGGCTGTACAGCCGTATGGTCAAGAGACATGTTCGATATTATTAATGTTATTCTTTCAAATCCATCCACACACTAAAAGAAGACACTGAATGCAGAAGAATATGAATTCTTTTTTCAATATAAATGGAGAACAAATATGTATTGTTCACGAATAGATTAAAAAACATATTACCAGTACTTAAAAATTGGAATTAACTGCTCTTAAAATATTTGATGCTTAATTCTGTATAATTACTTTTTCATTAATTTAGTATCTTTTAGATTTAAGAAGATCTTCTTGTGTTTTAACAACTACATTAGCTTGTCTGGATTTTCATTGTAGATTTCAGAAGTAATTAGAGCTAGTTCCTCTCTAAGATAACATATAACTTAATATTATTTGATCTTACTTCTGACTCAGTTAAAATTTGATGAAATTCTTTACTAGGCTCAGTCACAATTTCTTCATAAATATTTTCTCTCTTCTCATTTATTTAATCACAGCGTCTTTTGACTGTCTGCATAGTTTCTCAAAAAATTGGATTGACTACTGAAGTGAATTTCTTTATGTAGTACGCATATCTTCTCTTATTCATAATCCATACACTCTTAGATTTTCACATAAATTGTTTTATCTTCTTTATGTCTTCCACTGTTATAAGTAGGTAATCTTCCTGAAAGATGATTTTTAGACAATACACCACCAACTTGAAAATAACTTACTTAGTGTACTGCTTCGATGTGGCAATGTAAATAATATGAAGTCTCTTCATCTCTACAATGTCAGATAACATATTTAGTTGTAGTTCTTTACCCTTATTTTTTAATTGTTATTGTAATAGTGTTTTTTTCTTCTATTTTTAGTTTGTTGCCAAATTGTATAAGTTGTTCTTCGATAATTTCTTGAGACAGGATGGTTTTACATTCCATTGTATACATCACATAATATACCAATCTTTTCCCAAGGAACATATAGCATTTTCTAATTATGATGGAAGCTGAAGAAATGAATTAAAATCTCTGGCATGGCCAGGGCTCATACCGGGGTCTTATTGTTTACTAGGCAGAAATCGGAATATTACATTGGCAACACAATATTCATGTGAAATTTTTGTGAGAGAGTTTCAAGACAAATTGAATTGGGCAGATATATCAAGTGATCAAGCATTTCCTGTAGATTTTCAAATAGAACATAAGGATAAAGTTATTTGGGATACCACTTTGGAATAAAAAAATTGTCTGAATCTTTCAAGTAAAGAATAAAACGAATTGCGAAATAATGGAGCAGCTTGAAGGGAGCAACTGTTCTATATGCTTAATCAATCAAAATCATCGATCTGTGAAAACGAAATGTAATCAGATATGTCATAAAAGACATGTTGATAACTGGTTAGTACAGCATTTTTCTTCCCCAGTGTGTGCATATCGTATTAAAAGTTGTAATTAAGTTGGTAGTGGGGAAATATTTCTCACTATTATATACTGTACTGGGGATTAATTATATCATTATTTAGATGTTGTTTTCGTGTAGTTGTCAAAAATATTAAAATAATTATGATAGCAAGGAATGCATAAATTTTTGCTCATTTTTCAGTCTAAGTTTATCAAATTAAGGTCATAATTAAGTCTTCACAATTCTTCCCCATTTCAATATACACCTGTAATATTACTCAATTCTTTTTGTACGTTTCTTCTTTGTACTGTAATGACATAATAATTACATTTGTAGTCAAATAATTTTAAAAGAACAAAATTTGGTCTTAAATTCTAATTGATTGTTTCAGTATAACATGCAGTATTAATCTATTTATGAAAATTCTCGGTACCATTGTTCCTATTGCACAATGAATTACTTCATTGAATCCTTGTACACTTTCATATTTGATTTGGTTTTAATTTTCCTCTCTCTCTATCTGTTTATATTCTCCATGTTTATGTACTGATGATAAAACTTCATCAGTTACCCAAACATGGAACTGATCAGATAGTCTCATTTTTAATTTTAAAATTATGGAATATGGACCTGATTCGTTGATAAATATTTTGTTTGGCGGCATATCTAAAGGAATGAACAGTTTGTTCATCCCTGTCTCATTGTTTATTGCCCTAAGTGTTTCTCTAAAAAGGTCATGAATTGCTGTTTGAGGACTTTCAAATTCCAACATTTTGGTACTATTTTTAGTTTTAAACCAAGGATTACTTCCAATACCGATTATCACAAATCCTTGCTTATTATTGTACGCCAAATTGCTGCTATTGATGTGGAGAAATGAACCATTGAATGTAAAACATTTAGAAATGCATTTTTTGTGCGTTTAAAGGAAATCTCTCCCTTGATGGAACGCATTTTTATCACATCTCATAAAATTTTATGTGTACACAAACGAAGATACTTCTACAATTACTGTTTGTGAGACAGTAGTTACAGATGACATGAGTAAAACAATAAACTATTAAAATGATGTTGGTCATGTGGATATTCCATCAACAGCTGATACAACTGAAGTTATTGATGATGTATTTAGAGAAAAATTAATGTTATTCTAATTAACACATAATGCTGAGTTATATGGTGAGTTTAGTGAAGAGACTAAATTTAATGAATAGGCATAGACATGTTGTAAAAGATACATTTGGTAACTATACAATTACTAAGTATAAAAGGAATAAAAAATACAAAATGAGGGATATAATAGAGTATTAGACATAACAGATGCAGCATTTCATTTATGGTATAAATTGTTGATATTCAGTTTTTTCATGACATGAATAATTCTGGTATTTTAATTAGAAGTTAGAGACAAGGAAATATCTGGTCACCCATGTACAGAGGATCTAGAAGTGAAGGTATTGTGTTAGGTCGCACTTTTTTCGAAATATAAATAATAATAAACTAGAAATAAATATGGACAAATATGTAATATTAACACTTGCATATTGATGAGAATATACCAAAACACCAAACAAATCTCTTTAATGTTTTATTTCACGAAATTGGATATTGTTACATTCAGATGTTGATGGAGCAATAACGTATCCATGCTCCAGTGGTTTAAATTTAGAATTACCTCAAGCTGATATTGGTGCTATTCAAAGCTTATATGGTAAAAAAATATTGGAGCCAACAACACAGCCAGCTATAATAAAAAAAAACATCATTTGTGTCATCTGAACCAAATGAATCATTATGTCATATTGACACCACCTGAACCAGGTGAATCAGTGTGTCAAAGGCAGTTGTTCGATCATTTATTATTTATGAATGGATGTGTAATGATGTGAAGTCCCAATCAGTTATTAACTGACCAACATTTTTATCACAAGATTTACAAAATATATATGGAGTATATTGAAGATCAGTTGGTGAAGTTGCGGTAT
This sequence comes from Schistocerca americana, assembly GCF_021461395.2. Classification (NCBI taxonomy): domain Eukaryota; kingdom Metazoa; phylum Arthropoda; class Insecta; order Orthoptera; family Acrididae; genus Schistocerca; species Schistocerca americana. The sequence continues at coordinate 106,950,094 of NC_060122.1, read as the reverse complement.
TTCTTGACTGTATAATATAAATGGCAAATTTGGCGACTTTGCAATTAATGTCAGGTTATTCCAAGCCACTGTCTAGTAAATGATTACATCAAGATTTTCAAATAAATTGTGTAGTAAACACATATTCAGTTAAAACACATATTTCTTTAATGGTATCCTTCTTTTGAGAGATGAAAGAATGTAGTTTGAAAAATAAAATGTTTAGCGCTATGGAGAAAGAACTTTCTGCCCTGCCCATAGGTGTAAATTCAGTATTCGTACATATTAATGGGTTGTTGTATTTATTCACAGATGATTCTTTTTATGAATGTAATGAATTTACAAAAAAGGAATTTGGAGCTGTTCCAACATATTTATATTTATTTGGTAATGATTGCAATAAATCATCAGGTAATGAAAACATTAAAATGCACACAACAAAAACTAGAAACTATGAATTTTTCTCTTTCCTATTAAATTTATTTCGAAATAAATAGAAGTAATTCAGTCAATATATTGTAAAACCAAGAAGTCAATAGATAACTGTACTTCACAGAAATACACAAAAGATGGTTCTAGAGCAATGTGTAGACAATATATAAATAAAGATTTGACAAGAGTGTTCAGTAGTAAATGAATTCTTCCTGTATATGAAACAAAACATTTCTCTATATTATCTATATGGATAAATAAATAAATCTATATTATTATGTTAATAACTTGAAATGAATTCTAAGCAAAGAACATTCAAAGATATTGTTGACACTGACAAAAGATGTACAACAACAAATTTAGGGTGTAAAAATTTGTAACAGTTCACATGAAATTAAACAACTAGGTTTCAAACATACTGTGTAAAGACACATTCAACTACATGTAGGAGATGTATTCCAACAAATATCAAAAATAAGAAATATCATACTTATTATTTCTTTTATTTTAGCTTATTAGATTGTATTTTTATTAAATAAAATACTCATGTAGAGCAATTAAGGATTGCTCAAATACGTGGTGGAAATGAAACAAAATTATGAAAATATTGAAATATTATCTTAAAATTCATTTAGGACTCAAGAGAGAGATGGGGAGATGGAGAGAGAGAGAGAGAGAAAGAGAGAGAGAGATAGTATGTTAAAAATTTGAGAGGGGTATAAAAATATTTTATCAAAAATGGCTAATTTTCTATTTCTTTGCTCTGATTAAAAAATTATTATTGGCTTGGTGTTAGTAATTAGGATATGTTGTATTAGATCGATTTATCAAAAAAATAAAGGCGCATGTATTAATAAAAAACGATCAAAAAAGTCTTTATAGGCTATAATATCTGCATTGCTTCCTGTAGATAAGATAGCAGATGGAGACAAAACATAAAAATGTTTGTCTTCATGTGAATCACAAACTTAACTAAATTTATTAATTCCAGTGTTTGATAACATTCTAAAAAAGAGACTAAATATAATATATATATCAATGTTTATTCATTTGATAAAAAATATGAAGATTATCTATTAAAACCTGTGAAATAAAAACTAAGAAACATGTAAATCTCTCTTATTTTAAGAATGAGACCTATTCACACTCTTGTGAACATGTCACTGCAAAAGGTAGATGAAAGCGAACAATTAATATATTAAGGATTATGAAGTAAAGAACATATCAAATTATTTAGCATATTTAGGTACAAACCATATGCACAGCTATACTATAAGTCAGTATTTAGGACATTGTTGATCTGAGTCTGCTGATCCAAATAACTATGATTCAAACAAAAAAAAAAGAATCAAACTGTCAAAATAAAATTGCACAAGAAAGTAGAGAATGCAAGTTGCTGCTACTCTGTACAGTGAGTATAATTATGTCTAAAACAGTACCTGTCTCTAGGAATGAAAACAACGAAAACTCAGTATTTGGTTAAAGAAACATATAGATATGAACACGGGAAAGAGGATGAAAGCAAAGTATTGTTTGGAGAAAGATTTTCAGAAGTGCAAGAATAATTATACGGCTGGGGGGAAGGAAAAGGAAGATTGCATTTAACATCCCTCAAAATCAAGGTCACTAGAGTTGGAGGACAAGCTCGGATTGTGTCAAGGATGGAGAAGGAAATTGGCCTTGCCGCTTCAAAGGAACCACCCTGGCATTTGGCTGGAACGATTTAGGAAAATCACAGAAAATCTAACTCTGGGAGGTCAGATGCAGGTTTGAACTGTCATCCTCCTGAATATGAATCCAATGTGCTAACCACTGATCTACCTCACTGAGTCTATGTTTGGCAAGATGACAGAGAACGTAACAAATGGAATGGATACAAAACTATTGTCAGATGGAGAAAAGTGTGATCAACATTTTGCAAACATAAATTTAAAAAAATGAACATTATCTGATAAAAATCTTATTGCCATAAACATGAGCAAGACAAAAATCACCTTCAGTATACTAATCTATGTTGGTGTGAGTATATTTGATTTTCCTAAAGAACTGATATATGGTTCTCACTTTAGGATTATAAAACCAAAATACTTTGATAATGAGGAGTCCTGTTATAAAGACACAGACAGCAATATATATAATGTATATAGTGAAGGTTTTTATGAAGAAATAGAAGCAATGATTAAAAATTTGATGCTAGTGATTATCAAACAGATAACATACACAGTAGTCCATAGTAAACAAGAAAGTTTTAGGGAATATGAAAGATGAAAGTAATGCAAATATAAATGAAGAAGTTTGTGGTTTGAGAACAAACATGTATGCTTATAAAGCTGATGAGAAAACAGAGAAAAAACCTAAGGCAGTCAAGAAACGCATAGTGAAAAATAAAATAAGCTTAGCATAGTACAAAGGTTGGTTGTTGAACAATAAATAGCAATGTGTAACAATGATTTGGTATCATTAAACATGAAGTTTATTCAACTGAAATAAATAAAGAGGCACGGAGCCCATAAGATGATACCAGAAATGTTTGTGAAAATACAATATTTACATTACCATTGGGACATCACCCATTTTTATCATAGTCTACATATTCTTTAAAAGTAAATTGCTTATACAAAGCTTTTGTATATAACTGGTAGCTTTACTCAAGAAGCTGAACAATAGTATATGGGAGAGTCTGGAATCTCATTGAGTGGAGTAGAACTGTCTTCAGTAATGAGTTCTGCTTCGAGTTGAGTCCTGATGACTGGCAGAGATGTGTTTGGGGAAGATTTGGACAGCAGTAGGATACAAGCCTGGCTGACAACCGCTGTGTGACCCAATAACTGCCGGCCGGAGTGGACGAGCGGTTCTAGGCGCTACAGTCTGGAAACGCACGACCGTTACAGTCGCAGGTTCCTATCCTGCCTCATGCATGGGTGTGTGTGATGTCCTTAGGTTATTTAGGTTTACATAAATCTAAGTTCTAGGGGACTGATGACCACAGTAGTTAAGTCCCATAGTGCTCAGAGCCATTTGAACCATTTGAACCCAATAAGTGGGACTGATAGTATGGGATGCCATTTCTTTTCATAGCAGTAACCCCTTGCTTGTCATCCACCACACTCTTACAGTACAGCGGTACTTTGACGGTATTTTGTTGCCCTTCATCGAAAGCCATTGTCTTGCATTCCAGCAAGATAAGCCCACCTGCACAGAACAAGAGTTGCTATTGCTTGTCTTTGTGTTACCAAACCTTTCCTTGGTTAGCAAGGTAGTCGGATTTCTCCACAATCAAGACCGTTTGGAGCATTATGACAGGACCCTCCAACCAGCTCAGGATTTTGATGATATGCAGGATCTGTCAGATAGAATTTGGAATTATATCCCTCAGGAAGACATCCAACAAATTTATCAATCAGTGCCAAGCCGAATAACTGCTTGGATGAAGGCCAGAGGTCAACAAATGCATTATTGACTTACTCAACTTGTGAATCTCTTTCTCTTGAATAAATCACTTTTCCTTCTTGAAATTTTAATCATTCGTTTGTCTCTACAGGTACTTACAGCAATTTATTTAGCATTCGAATAATTCCATCATGGTATATCTTTTTCTTTTTTCTTAGAGTGTATAAAAGATATTAATGTTCATCTTCTGGAGGGAGGTTGTTATGGATCAGCATTTAATTTGGAGAATTATTTTGTTGTCACATACAAATTCAATAGATTTCATTCTAGTTGAAAAGTTTTTAAAAAATTGAATTTTAAGTTAATATAGTTGTTTACATGGGACTGCTTTACAGATTCTCAGCACTTTTTTGTTTTTGAAATATATGATTGGTGTGAATGTATATATCAAACTGAAGAATATAACAAACTGTAAAGTGCTACATCAAGGATGTATTGTTTGCATTATATACAGTTTGCCCATAAAACGTAATTCACTATTATGTCGATTTTATTAATGGAGGTACAGCTGCCAAAATTTGGTTATCTGGTGGAGATATCCCAAATATTTACTCACATTTTAAGGACTCACTGCTTACAACAGATTATATTCTGAAAAGTGTTAAGGCTGAATTTGAATGCATATTAAATACATATGCTTCCATTGTGTTTACTACAGTAAAAAGCGAGTTTGTTTCAATATTACAAACTACTCTTTGAAAGGATATTTTGCAGTGGGAAAAATTTAAAATAGATTACATGTGTGAAAAATGTAACAAACATTAAATGTAAGGCAAACATCATTGTACAATTTAATGTCTGAATATTCCTCATTGTGTACAAAAGTACAGTCACCTAAGGTATGACTCCCACTTTCTTTTGAATTAAAATTTATTTACATCACATTTTAAATCTAGACCAATTCTCTGTAATATACTGATGATGAGATAGTACATTATGTTGGTATAAATATAAGTGGAGTGGAGTATGAAATTTTCTGATGAGCGGGATGTAGGATGGAATTTACTGCTAAGACAGTACAGTATTTAACATCAACATTAAGTATGGAAATGAGTACAGTGTAAAAGTAATGAATTTTACTGATGAAGCTACGGTATTGGACACACACACACACACACACACACACACACACACACACACACACACATGTATATATATATATATATATATATATATATATATATATATATATGTGTGTGTGTGTGTGTGTGTGTGTGTGTGTGTGTGTGTGTGTGTGTGTGTGTAAGCATGTGGATGTAATGTGATTGGTTGAAAAAAATATCTGCCATTTTAAATTTAGTGTTGATCGCCATTTTCAATTTTTTTTCAATTTCCTAATAATTTTGAAATGTCCTAGCTTTATCTTTCGATGACACCATTCTGTGGCAGGACGAAAATGATGTCATCTAAATGGTCACTGACCCAGAACCCAGAAAATATCAATGACGTAACTCACTTACATTACAGAAGTAAAAACAAGGGCGCCATAGATGCAACAACCATACTACTAAGCATCTTCCCTGAATTTTAAAGAAATCTGAGGCAGGTAAGCTTGCCTTAATTCTTACTATTAAAGGTCAATACACTGAAGAGACAATGTATTATGACCACCTGCTAAGTAGCTTTGGAACGCAACGATCGTTCCCAACATGGATTCGTAATGCCATTTGTAGGTTTACAGAAGAATGTGAAAACGAATTTCAACATACAGGCCACGCAATTCCTGAAAAATTACGGGCCAGTAATTTGTGTAGTGCCCAATAACCTACTTGACCTGGTAGACTATGTTCAGTTCAGCCAAATATGGTAATGCAGACATAAATGGACGTTCATTATTATTGTCCCCAAACAACTAGCCTTGTGACATGAGAAGCTATCATGGTAGAAGATTCCATCTCCATTGGAAAAGACATCAAGCAGGAAGGGATGCAGGTTGCCCGCCATAATATTCCCGTAGTCCACAACAATTGCAGTGCCTCCAATTAGTACCGCAGGTTCCACGGAAGTCAAGGCAAATGCCCCATATCGTAATACTACCATCACAGGCCTGCGTTCATGGCACAGTGCATGTTCCAATTAGCTGTTCGCTTGGAGGATGGCGAATCCCAACACGACCATCGACCTTGATTCATCCAGTCTAGTGGCAGCCCAGTCTCGATGATTCTGTTCCCAATGGATTTGTCATTGAGTGTGTCGTTGGATGGACACACTGGGAGGCCGTCTGCAGCAGAGCCACATGTTCAATAACGTGCGCTGAACGATGTGATTGGAAACAATTTTGTCTGCACTAGTATTGTCGCGCCGTCTGCTACAGATCCCCAGCTATTATTGCTTATAAAGCAGGAAAGCCTTTTCTCCACGTTCTTTGTTGTAGCGTGGACGTCCAACGCAGTGTCGACTACTAGTGGTCTCAGCATTGTTGAAGCAGTTTCCATAAATATTTACTAGCGTAACACTCGAATATCCGACAAGCTTCGGCGTTTTCGAGATGCTCGTTCGCAAGCACCAGGTTGTAACAATATGTTCTTTGTCAGAATCGGTTATTTTAGCAAATTTCTCAGTTTGTTGGCCATATCATCACTAGAATCATTTGCTAGTATGTGTTCTGCTTGTAACTGTATAGTTTACTCGCTGTCTTACGCGCCTACCAAAGCAGGCGGCATCCAGTCTTGCGGTGGGAAACCGTCATATTGAAACTTCCTTGACAATTAAAACTGTGTGCCGGACCGAGACTCGAATTCGGGACCGTTGCCTTTCGCGGGTAAGTGCTCTACCAACTGAGCTACCCAAGCAGTTTCAATCTGTCAGGAAGTTCCATATCAGCGTACACTCCGCTGCTGAGTGAAAATCTCATTCTGGAAACAATCCCCAGGCTGTGGCTAAGCCATGTCTCCGCCATATCTTTTCTTCCAGGGGTGCTAGTTCTGCAAGGTTCTCAGAAGAGCTTCTGTGAAGTTTGGAAGGTAGGAGACGAGGTACTGGCAGAATTGAAGGTGTGAGGTCGGGTCGTGAGTCGTGCTTGGTTAGCTCAGTTGGTAGAGCACTTGCCCGCGAAAGCCAAAGGTCCAGAGTTCGAGTCTCTGTCCAGCACACAGTTTTAATCTGCCAGGAAGTTTCATATCAGCGCACGCTCCGCTGCCGAGTGAAAATCTCATTCTGGAACCGTCATACTGTTTTGACTTGTCAGCGTATGAAGCGCGTTGGGAACTGCGAGGGAAGTTCAAGAAACTTTTCTTTCTTGACTAGTTTCAGTTGAAAATTGTTAAACTTGTTGTGGGAAATAGTGGAACATTCCCCCTTCAGCCCCAATAATTTCATGAAAGCCTGATGCATGGCGGCCTTATTGTAGCCATTCAAATGGCGTCTGTAACAGAGGTACGTTCCAAGCAGCGAGCTGTCACTGAGATTCTTTTGACGGGAAACAAGAGTCACAGATATTCACCGAACTTTCAGAATGTCTACACAGACCGAGCATTGAACAAAAGCTGGTGAGTAGTTGGACGAGGCGTGTGTGATCATCACAACACGGTCGTGAAAACCTCTTCACGAGTGCGAGCGGCTATGCATACCTTGAATTGTTGAAATGTGCGGACACTCTCATTCGAGGTGATCAATGGATCACAATCAAACATTAGCTGCTCAAATGGACGTCTCTGTTGGTAGTGCTGACCCACTTGTCCACCAGTTGGGGTACTCAGAAGTGAGCGCCCACTGAGTTCCTCACCACCTAACAGAAGACCATAAGGAGCAGCGAAGAACCATTTGTGCGGAATTTCTTGCATGTTACGAGACTGACCGTGACAATTTTTTGTCGAACGTCGTCACGGGCAATGAAACATTGATTTATCAGTTCGAACCAGAAACAAAACTGCAGTCCATTCAGTTGTGCCACACGACATATCCACCGAAGAAAAAGTTCAAAGCTACACCCCCAGCTGGTAGGGTCATGGCGACAGTCTCCTGGGACCCTGAAGGAATCCTTCTGTTTGATGTTCTACCTCATGGTGCAACGATGAACTGTGAAGTATACTGTACTACCCGCAGGAAATTGGCTAAACGACTTCATCGCCACAAAGATGCAAATGGACTTCTCGTTCTGTATGACAACGGAAGCCATCACGTAAGTCTGCACACCCGAGAGTAATTCACAAAACTTTGTTGGACAGTTCTTCCTCATCCATCCTACAGTTCGTGTCTCGCACCTTCCGGTTTCCATCTGTTTGGTCCAATGAAGGATGCGCTCCACGGGAAGCAGTAAATGGACGGTGGGGAAGTTATCGATACAATAAGACGTTGGCTCCAACGTCGCTCAGAAGAGTGGTGCCATGCACGAATACAAGCCCTCTCACTAAAGTGGCGTAAGGCCATCGTAGGGAATGGAAGCTATGTTGGGAAACAGGTTTTTCTAGCCAAAACAGTTGGGAATAATATGGTGTATTGGGACTGGGTTTAACACCAACCTGCTTTCAAAAAATGAAATTTCTGTCATTAGTTTTTGAACGCCCTCGTAAGTTCCTCGACTAAAATCGAAGAGATATAGTCCAGGGATTAGAATAACGAGCAATGATGTCACAGAAGTTCATTATCTGCTTCTCAGGTGCTTCTGTTATTTTTATACTCATCTGTAGCATTCATAATATAACGAACTTCAATGAGATGGGGCCGGAGAGAGTTAATGCTGTGTATAAATTATGCAGCAGCGAGATCGTTCAGTGGTTCAGATAATTTGTTTCGGATATGGGTGACTGCCATGAAAACTTGCGTGGCAGTAAAAGCGTAACAGGTCGTAAGCTGCCACGCACTGCAGATCACGCAGCAGGCAGCAGGGGCGCTGCCTCCCTTAACGGTGTTTGCGGGGGCGGGGCAGACCGCCAGCAGGTCGTAAACTCTGCGAATGTGTGTGTGTGTGTGTGTGTGGGTGGGTGGGTGGGTGGAAGGGCGGGGGGGGGGGGGGGGGGCGCAGTGGCCCTAACCTGCTAGCTCGTCCATCCTCGCCTCTTGTGTAGACGTCAGCCTCGCACCCCACCACTGAGTTCACGCTCAGTCAACAGCAGACGGCGAGAGATCGCCCTCCTCTAAAGTACGCCCGTAGGATCATTAGTATTTTCTTCCTGTCCGCAAAAGACTCTGAAAAGCAGGTGTTTAGAGACAATGTCGACGGCTGCAGTTACGTGAAACAAGCTAGAAGGAAACTCAGTTAATGACTAAATAACTGATGAGTATGATGAAAAATGAAGTAGGCTCATGCAGATCTGTGCATGTAAACAGTCAGATATGCAATGTGTCCCTCAGCTGCTTTCAGTTCTTGTACAGTCTAACGTAGTCATTATCAGACGCACTTCACCCTCCAGTCTACATCTACCTAAATAATTTACCACATTACTTTGAAGGACATGGTAGAGGGTTATTACCATTATCTCACAATTAAGGGTCTGTTCTCGTTTCAGCGTAAGGAGCGCGGAGCGAATGGCCACTTAAAAGCTTCAGTGTATGCTGTTGTTAGTCGTTGTCAAATGGTTCAAATGGCTCTGAGCACTATGCGACTTAACTTCTGAGGTCATCAGTCGCCTAGAACTTAGAACTAATTAAACCTAACTAACCTAAGGACATCACACACATCCATGCCCGAGGCAGGATTCGAACCTGCGACCGTAGCGGTCGCTCGGTTCCAGACTGCAGCGCCTAGAAGCGCACGGCCACTCCGGCCGGCCACCACACGTGAATTTAGGGTCTACCTTCCGCACTGTGGGTAGCAGACCCACGAAAATTTCACTTCTCAGGAAACTTAACAATCATTTCACTCAAATGGACAAATTCTGGTCACATTAGACCAAGACATTTTGTCAAATAATTAGTTAACTTTGTGGCATGGAAATCAAAGAATACATTGAGGACTCAATCAGCAAATACAGAAACATTTTTCTTAGACCATCATTCTCCTAAAATACCATTGTAGTACAACTGCTTTAGTTGTAGATTCCACATAGAGCCGTGGTAACATGACCGTACCATAGATACAATAAACTTTTAAAATATCGCAAAGTTTCTAACTTTAGTTTTCCCCTCACATATGTAGGCAAAAGGTCTGCAGCGCAATTTTTTTTTCTCTAAGTTACCAATACTTAATGCGAAATATATGTATATAAGTACCATCGATTAGTAATGATTGTAGTTAGCAATGTGCAATCAGCGAGGTAACGCACACATCGTAAAACATCAGGCTCCATTAAACTATCAACATCATGTAAACACAAAAAATATTCTTGCATACATGTATAGTTGTAGTGTACTGTGAGTACATGGATTAATTCGTTTTATTTTCTTATTTCCAAATGGTGTTGTGGAGTGCACCCTAATGAAAACATCTCGACAGTGGTACATATCCATTTTAGATACGTATTTCACCCTACCTTCAAGTCGATGTAAGCGTGATAGCGTCGGAATATTCTCTGATAGTGAATTCACATCATCTGTGGCTTTTGAAAACCCGCGCCACTGTGGTACGAAAGTAGTATTAACTTCGGAGAATGGTGATAACAGCAGACCTTCAGGAATTCAATGTGCAGCAGATTTGCCATTCTGCACGCAGTCGAACAGAAATTTATCTGTCAGCTTTACGGTTATAGTTTCTACAAAAGATTAGAGACCAGTTTACAGAAACATTTGCGGCAAACGCCGAATCGCATGGAATAAGACGTAACTGAATAATCGGATGCTTGTTGCACATCAGTACGTTGAATTATGTATAAATATACAGCAGTTCATGTAGCCATAGAAATGCGATCTTATTTGTGTACGTATACATACCCAGATATCTGTAGAAATAACTGAAGCACGTGTATGACATCTGTGTTCTTCTTTTTTCCTATAAAACCTCCTGCATGCTAGCGCAGTGCTGTAGTATTAAAAATGAGAGGTACATAGTGATGATGTCCCACGACCTGAAGGAGTAAAATCTAACAGAATACCGATATGCTACGATGTCATTGTGGAAAATCATGATCAAATATCGCGCGGGGTAGCCACGCGGTCTAGAGCGCCTTTCCACAGTTCGCGCGGCTCTGCCTGTCGGAGGTTCGAGTCCTCCCTCGGGCATGGCTGTGTGTGTTGTTCTTAGCGTAAGTTAGTTTACGTTAGATTAAGCATTTTGTAAGCCTAGGGACCGATGACCTCAGCAGTTTGGTGCCATAGGGACTTACCACAAATTTAAAAATTTTACATGATCAAATAAGTTAATACTTCTGCTTCAGCCGTCTTTAGGTTCTTGATATCTTTTACCTAAGCCAGATCTATTCAAGGACCCCAACATAGCTAATGAGAGATAATGTAACTCTTATTACGGTATGCAAACAGTATAATAAGAATTTATAACTCATTTACCAGGCACAGGTAGGAACAGACTTGACATTCGAGGAACTTACAAATTTATGTAGAGATTGCAGCGATCATTCACATTATAGCATTCTACTCATCGATAAGACGAGACAGTTGAATGATGTTCGATACCGTTTTTAAAAGTTGATGACGCATGTGTTTGTATAGTGAAACAACACAATAATTACGCCATTATACTTCATGATACGGACAATTTTTCGAGATCATTCACTCACAGTCAGTCTGAGAGAGGAGGCAGTACATCTGTACATCGACGTGAAAACTGCAGTATTAAACGTCATACTACTAGACGTTAGGCACTCAACAATCATAACAAGGAATTAAATATTTATTCTCAAACCATTGTGAGATTAATCAACAAATTAACTGTACGGTTTGATGAAACTGAAAAGAAGGCAAACGGGAGTGTGTATAAGTTGCAGGCCTATATTATTCCAAAGTCTGTTTGGTATGTAACATCATCTCAACAAAACATACAGTGTTTGAAGCATATAAGCAATTTGTGAGAAACTGTGATTGCTGAAGTTAGGGCTTTTGCAGAGAGACCAGTCACTAAAGTCAAGTACAGGTCTATCACAGAATTTCTTGAACGACTCTCGATGGCTAAAGAAGGGGATGCAGAAGAAGCTATTGGTGATTTCATTAAACATTACTGTGATAGTCACATAGATAGAACCTACGAAGTAAACAAGGACACAATATATATCCTCTGTACTGAAACTACAAGTTTAACTAAGAATGCAATACAGGTTGTCGGCAGAGAATTCTAAAGAACACCCGATTTCTTGAATCTAATAGTGTTTAAAAATACTAAACTAGAGTTCTAATCACCGTAAGATATTAGAAACTATGGTCAGATAATACACTCCTGGAAATGGAAAAAAGAACACATTGACACCGGTGTGTCACACCCACCATACTTGCTCCGGACACTGCGAGAGGGCTGTACAAGCAATGATCACACGCACGGCACAGCGGATACACCAGGAACCGCGGTGTTGGCCGTCGAATGGCGCTAGCTGCGCAGCATTTGTGCACCGCCGCCGTCAGTGTCAGCCAGTTTGCTGTGGCATACGGAGCTCCATCGCAGTCTTTAACACTGGTAGCATGCCGCGACAACGTGGACGTGAACCGTATGTGCAGTTGACGGACTTTGAGCGAGGGCGTATAGTGGGCATGCAGGAGGCCGGGTGGACGTACCGCCGAATTGCTCAACACGTGGGGCGTGAGGTCTCCACAGTACATCGATGTTGTCGCCAGTGGTCGGCGGAAGGTGCACGTGCCCGTCGACCTGGGACCGGACCGCAGCGACGCACGGATGCACGCCAAGACCGTAGGATCCTACGCAGTGCCGTAGGGGACCGCACCGCCACTTCCCAGCAAATTAGGGAGACTGTTGCTCCTGGGGTATCGGCGAGGAATATTCGCAACCGTCTCCATGAAGCTGGGCTACGGTCCCGCACACCGTTAGGCCGTCTTCCGCTCACGCCCCAACATCGTGCAGCCCGCCTCCAGTGGTGTCGCGACAGGCGTGAATGGAGGGACGAATGGAGACGTGTCGTCTTCAGCGATGAGAGTCGCTTCTGCCTTGGTGCCAATGATGGTCGTATGCGTGTTTAGCGCCGTGCAGGTGAGCGCCACAATCAGGACTGCATACGACCGAGGCACACAGGGCCAACACCCGGCATCATGGTGTGGGGAGCGATCCCCTACACTGGCCGTACACCACTGGTGATCGTCGAAGGGACACTGAATAGTGCACGGTACATCCAAACCGTCATCGAACCCATCGTTCTACCATTCCTAGACCGGCAAGGGAACTTGCTGTTCCAACAGGACAATGCACGTCCGCATGTATCCCGTGCCACCCAACGTGCTCTAGAAGGTGTACGTCAACTACCCTGGCCAGCAAGATCTCCGGATCTGTCCCCCATTGAGCATGTTTGGGACTGGATGAAGCGTCGTCTCACGCGGTCTGCACGTCCAGCACGAACGCTGGTCCAACTGAGGCGTCAGGTGGAAATGGCATGGCAAGCCGTTCCACAGGACTACATCCAGCATCTCTACGATCGTCTCCATGGGAGAATAGCAGCCTGCATTGCTGCGAAAGGTGGATAGACACTGTACTAGTGCCGACATTGTGCATGCTCTGTTGCCTGTGTCTATGTGCCTGTGGTTCTGTCAGTGTGATCATGTGATGTATCTGACCCCAGGAATGTGTCAATAAAGTTTCCCCTTCCTGGGACAATGAATTCACGGTGTTCTTATTTCAATTTCCAGGAGTGTATATATGAGTGAGGCGTACATGTTGGTCAGAAACAGTCTGAAAAGTTTCTAGATGTGTTGCAGGGGAGGTTGTGATGGAAGTAATACAGAAGAAAATTCGATACTCTGCGATGTTTACGAGTTATTTAGCACTGAAGTTAGCCAATCATATCATTGTCCACGCAAATTCAATCACTTAATATGCTAAAATCATCTGTCGGCCTACGGGTCACTACTTGCTGAAATACTCACTATCAGTTAAAATGTACTTGTTTCGGAATTGATAAATTTAAGCTAGGTGGGCACAAGCTACGTTTGTTCAGTGGGGAAACCAAACGCAGAACACGTTTGGCCCCAATGTGTCTGGCAGACTGCTTAATTCTGTTTGCTCAACGATCCAACTGGCTAACTTCAGTCCTAAATAACTCGGAAACGGTGTAATGTCTCGAATGTTTTTCCTTAACAATTATTTCTCAACACAACATCTCCTACAATAACCTGACAAGTTTTTCAGACTGCTTCTGAGCACCCTGTATAAAAAAAGCAACGGAACAGGAGGAAACCGCAACAACAGCTCGAAATACAACAACACTATTAAACATGTGTTTGTGACGTACTTACCAGTTCCATTATCAACATTCAAAAATTCGAATGGTTCAAATGGCTCTGAGCACTATGGGACTTAACATTTGAGGTCATCAATCCCCTAGAACTTAGAACTACTTAAACCTAACTAACCTAAGGACATCACACACATCTATACCCGAGGCAGGATTCGAACCTGCGACCGTAGCGGTCGCGCGGTTCCGGACTGTAGCACCAAGAACCGCTCGGCCACTCCGGCCGGCTATCTACGATGACAACCGTAACGAAATGGGTGATCGATTATGACTGCTTACTGTTTCGGCTGCAGCTCAGAATACATTCGAATAAAATCATTTCTGTAATTCCAGAGCTAAGAGAAAGACATATCATCAAATAATTATAGGATCAGTTGCTCGAGCTTCCTAAAATCTTGCGTACAAGACATTCCCACGGAGTCAGGCTTTTATTCGAACTTCCCGTGACTCATGGAAATAGGATCTTATAAATTTGAAGCAATAGGTTTCAAATTCATTTTAATGCTCACTTTTACATATTCCAAATTTGTATGAGCTGTACCTGTGAAAACACAAACGGGAAAAACCGTTACTCCATTTTCTCTCAGGAGAAAGCATGTGTCATGAAGGAGGAGGAGGAGATTACTGTTTATCGTCCCGTCGACAACGAGGTCATTAGAGACGGAGCACAAGCTCGGATTAGGGAAGGATGGGGAAGGAAATCGGCCGTGCCCTTTCTAAGGAACCATCCCGGCATTTGCATGAAGCGATTTAGGGAAATCACGGAAAACGTAAATCAGGATGGCCGGACGTGGGATTGAACCGTCGTCCTCCCGAATGCGAGTCCAGTGTGCTAATCACTACGCCACCTCGCTCGGTACGTGTCATGGAGCATTTAAACCGGAGGACATAAGCGCAAACGTGGAAGCATTTTAACATTCGCAGTTCTCACAAATGGAATGATATCTTCCAAAAATTTTTGACATGTACAACCGCTCTGTCCACAGGAGAATAAAAATCAGGTCAACTGACGTCCATGATAATAACCTTCTAAATACTATTTACAGTCGTATTTAAATGGTAGATCCATGCAAGCAGAAATATTGCTCATATATCAAAATACAAAAAATAAATGAAAAGGCTCTTTTTAAATGGTTAGGATTCCCTTCATTACCCTGATAGCATATAAAGTGAAGAGCCGAAGAAAGTGGTACACCTGCCTAACATCGTGTAGGGCCCCCACGAGCACGCAGAAGTGACGCAACACGACGTGGCACGACTCGAATACTGTCTGAAGTGGTGTTGGAGGGAAATGTCAATATGAGTCCTGCAGGGCAATCCGGAAATCCGTAAGATTACCGGGGGGGGAGATCTCTTCTTAACAGCTCGTTGCAACAAGGCATCCCAGATATGCTCAATAATGTTCATGTCTGGGCAGTTCTGTGGCCAGAGGAAGTGTTTAAACTCAGTAGAGTTTTCCTGGAGACGCTGTAACAATTCCGGAAGTGTGGGGTGTTTCATTGTCCTGCTGGAATTGCCCAAGTCCGTCGGAATGCACAATGGACATGAATGGATGCAGCTTATCAGACAGGATGCCTACGTACGTCTTACCTGTCAGAGTTGTATCTAGACGTATCTGGGGCCCCACACCACTCCAACTGCACACCGCCCACACCATTACAGAGCCTGCACCGGCTTGAACAGTCCCCTGCTTACACGCAGGGACCATGGATTCGTGAGATTGTCTCCATACCCGTGCACGTCCATCCGATCGATAAAATTTGAAATGAGACTCGTCCGACCAGGCAACATGGTTTACTGTCATCAACAGCCCAATGTCAGTGTTGACAGGCGCAGGCGAGGCGTAAAGCTTTTTGTCGCGCAGTCATCAAGGACACACGAGTGGAGCTTCGGCTCCGAAGACCCATATCGATGATGTTTCGTTGAATGGTTCGCATGCTGACACTTAGTGCTGGCCCAGGACTGAAATCTGTGCCAGTTTGAGCAAGGGTTCCATTTCTGTCACACTGAACGATGGCCTTCAGTCGTCGATTTCCCGTTCTTGCAGGACCTTTTTCCGGACGCAGCGATGTCGGAGATGGTACACTAGTGGAATGGTCGTACGGGGATCTCCCCACTTCATCGCTACCTCGGAGATGCTGAAAGGGTACAGTACCGCCCGACATTGAAAATAGGTACAACATACTTCATTATTTTTGTCAGAACAACACTTTTTTTTATAAAATAACTCAATTTCAATTAATACAGCGAAGCCGGATACCAGTATGGGAAAGAATGACAATTTATTTATTTAATTGATCACATGTGCACTCCCACAATGTAAATCCCTACATCCAGTTTGGTGAGATCTGTGAAATGAATGAATGTATGGTCGTCTGCTAACCGCAGATAGTGAATGTGAATATATGATCATCTTTCAGACGATCCTTTGGCCACCTTTGGTGGGACCAAAGAGATGAAATTTACCTGAGCTTTGAGCGCCTGAAATGTGGCTGACCAATACGGCAGCAGGGTGCTCCCCCACTTCTGCAGAGGTGCGAGAGGACCTCGAGAACACCCATGTTTCAGCACTCTGCCAGTGGATCTTGTGCTGTTAAGACCTGTTTTAGTTGTGCTCCGTAAACACAAAAGAGTGGAGACATGGTATGCATGTGAAATATTTAAGAGTAGTTTAATATAATAACTTCTCTATTTCAGGAACTTTTGTGGGAGGAATTAAATGTCAGGCAGGTAATATTAATGGGATTGTAGTAATCTTCAGAAGTTACCAATGGTCACAATGAAACCACGTGTAGCAATAAGTTGAAATACTTCCGTGTGCTTAAGTTCAGCTGAATTACTAGCGTGTGTACAATAAGTTGAAATATTTAAGAAATATCGTGTATACCATAAGTTGAAATATTCAAGAAATAGCGTGTGTACCATAAGTTGAAATATTTAAGAAATGGCGTGTGCAGGACTTGAAATTAGAGACAAGTACTTCCACGTAGTGAGTACAGTGTGAGTCTCAATCTGTGTATGAGACAAAAGATAAAGAGAAGTACTCGTCCATGGTATCAGTTGAGGACTCGCGTGTGTGATGAATACGTTCGTAATATTACTTTGCGTGATATGATTCCGTGTGACGCTAGATTCAAACTCTGAGAGAGAAGCAAGGTGAGTTGGCCGTCTATCCAGCAACGCCACTTGGCTTGCATTGTACAAGAAGACGTGCATATATCTCCAGAGTTCATAGTAGGAAAGTAGAACTACGAAGTGGGGCAGTGTCGTGTGAAACTGGGATAAATATTAATTGAAGTGGGAAAGCTGAAAGTGATAATGTTGTGACTATTTCCTGTGTAGTGTTTTATATTGTAGTGTGGTGTAGGTCATGTAATTTGGGTATGTGTGGTATGCATGGGAGAGTAGCGAGGTAGTTTCAAAAGATTAGTGGGTTATGTGTGTTCCTTTTGTACTGCTCGGTCTGGAGGAAAGTTTCGTGATGATGATTGTGAGAGTGGAAGTGTGAGAAATAATAAAAGATCCACCATCCTATCCAGAAAGTGCACTGTAGCGTTAAATAATTACGAGACCATAATATAGAGAATCACCAATGTAAAGCCATGCCCACTGGGCGGAATTTCTCATGTGTTATTGTTGTAGGTTATAGAATTTGTGTGTTTAGGTTAGAGAATTTATCGGAATAAATAAGATAGTGAAAAGAAAAAGATTGGTGGACTTTTCCTTCGAATTGTATGTTGTCATAATGTCCCGAATTTATAATGTGTGCGCCATTCATATTCAGTGCGGTGGCCACGTGTTGAGAAAAGCCGTTAAATAAAAAAGAAAGAAAATGTGGTATTGCCAGTGCGTAGTGTACAGTCAGAGTTCTGTAAATTACTGATAGTCAGGTTCGTGTTTCCGTTGCGTATTAATCATATAGGAGGATAACTTGTAACTTAAGTGTGAGTACTAGAGTTCAGATTACTCGATAAATAAGAATGAATCCACTCGCTTGGCAGACCACTCATCTTGCAGGCCTGACTGCTTGATGCCACAGTATGAGCAAGGCACTTGGGTGCCTCTCATAATTTCGACCCTGCCAGGATAATTTTGCCAGGATATATTTTGCCAACATATTTTTTCTGCCAGGATATTTTGCTGTTAGTGTTTGCTGTTAAGATTTTTTTTATCTTTTTAATGGGATATATTGTGATAGCGCTAAGAAGAAAAATTTTTTCTGTTTGCAATTTCTTTCTGGATTGATGAGGATCTTTCATTTTTTTTATATAATTAATTGCTATATCGCCCAAGGCTGGAAGATTGTTGTATAATTTATTTTTTGCATAATGTCTGTAGTAACCTGTTCGCAGTCGAAATGTGTAGTCACCATGGAGAATAGCGATTCTGGGGTGAACACAGCAGTGCAGCAGGACGTAGGTGTCGACCATGGGCTAATGAGCGGGAACGGCAAACACTCAGAAGGGGCTGAATTGTTCAGTGGACCGCTGCTAGGTGATCCTTTGAGCGGCGGGCTTTGTTCACAATCGGGGGCTTTTCCCGACGACGCGGGCGAGCTGGGACTAGGTCAGGTATGCAGTGAAAGTGCAGCTACCCTTAGGGAAGCTATGGTTTCACAGGCGAACGAGGTGAGCGCGTCGAAAGTAGCAAACGTCAATGTGCTACTGCTGTTTTCACAGAGGATGGATAGAGATAATAAGGAATGATTGGAAGCGATGAATAGAGACAATAAGGAGAGAGATAGGGAGAATAAGGAAAGATTTGAAGCAAATAAGGAAAGATTGGAAGCGATGGATAGAGATAATAAGGAGAGAGATAGGGAGACTAAGGAAAGATTAGAAGCAAATAAGGAAAGACTGGAGGCAATGGATAAGGGAAATAAAGAGGCAATGAGGAAGCTACTCTCAGTTATAGATGAGCGTCTGTCCGCCGTTAATAATCGGTTAGATGAGGGGGAGAAGAATCTGGGTGCGTTGAAGCAAGTATGTGATGCCGTGAAAGAAAAAGCCAATAATTTGGAGGTACGAATAATTGCAATAGAGATGGATATCACAGAACTTAGGGACGTGTTGCCAGATGAGCGAATCAAAGAGGTAGTGGCGGACTGACTTGCAGAGAAACAAGGGGCATTAGACAGCGTGGAAGCTCAAGTCACCCAGCAGGAAGTGGCGCTAAATAAATACAGGGGTGAAGTTGCGGAGGTAGTGGTCAGAATGAATACAATTAGTGCAGATGTAGAAAAGGTCAGTGTAAGAGGCGAGACAGGCTCTGACAGTACGCAGCGAGAGGTTTATGCCGAGCTGGAAGAGATACAATCACTATTACAGTTTAAAGAGGCGCAATTAGAAATAAATAGGAAACATAGGGAAGAACTAGCACAGTTGCAATTAACATGCAGTAGCGGAGGTGACACACCACCAGGTAGATTGCAGAGGGAGAGTGAGATAAATTAAAAAAAAGAAAATAGGGAGAAAGAGGAAGACGAACTCAGAGAGTTAGTAGAACAGTTGTGTCGGATAAAACAGGTGGCAAACCCAACTGGGTATAGCCCAAGGTCGGAAAACATAAATGCAGAAGAAGAATGTAGGAGGCACTTCGTGTTGGTACAAAAGTTCACTTGTTTTCCGGATCCTGATAACTACCAACATCCATGTCTGTGGCTGTCTCAATTTCAAGATTCATTACCTGCATCGTGGGGACCGCTCCTCAAAATGAAGTTTGTATGTAATCATTTGAGGGACGAGGCTAGAGCGAAAATGCAGGAAGTTATTAAAGACTGTAGTAGCTACAAGATATTTTGTGACAAGTTTTTAAATGAATTCTGGTCGAAAAGTAAGCAGGACCAGGTTAAGCAAAGCATATTGATGATGCCAAATTGTAACGAAGGTGGTATAAGGGATTCAGTGTCGTGCTATCAGGAAATGCTGAGACGAAATTATTTGGATGTGCCATACGAAACTGGGGAGCTCATTAGGATCTGTATAACGAAGTTGCCAGTGAGATTGCGCAGAGATATAGTGATAGCAGGCAGAGGCTTAGACGATTCCGCGTCATTTCAGCACTTGTTACAGGAACTGGGTAATGAGAGCAACATTGTGAACGGCGACACGACTCATAGGTCAGACAGAGTAGAGGATAGGAACAGCAGAAACTATCAGAATGACAGGAGAGCATGGAATCCTGGCATTTCATTCTTGTCATAATGGATTGAAGAATAGGAGAAACTAATCCAACATATCAGCGCTTAGCATCTTGCCTTAAAACACATGCCGCTGGCACTGAAAATTGTCTATGTAGCAGACATACTCTACTGATATGTAGGAATGCAAATACCATACTTCTGATCAGAGAATAAAACACCAGTAATGGAATCTGTTAGGCTGGTCTCTCAGAGCAAAATTTGCAAATTTTTTATTTGTAACACTAAAGTAAAAGGACTGTTTCCTCAAAAATCAGTTGCTAAAAATGTTAGGTTAATGCCAATGAGCCCAGTTTAATTAGTGCAATTTGACTGTTGCAGGTACTTAACACGTAATGTAAAAGGTCAACATTGTGATCGAAGTTTTTAAATTAGATGCCATCTGATCTATAGTATGTCATAGTCGTGGTGACAGTTATAATGAGGTACTGTGTATAGTTGTTCGGAATCTGGTGTTAGGGAAAGAGGCCACTAGCACCAAAGTTTCTAACACTTGGGCTGCCCATTTCTCACAGTTTGTATATTCTCTGCACACATTTAATTTTCATGTAAGCTTAGAATCCTAACTAGCAAATTCTTTACTGTGTATAGTGAACCACTCAGAGTGAGGCGGATTGTCCGGGAAAATGCTGTACTGATTGAGACGATCAAGGGAAAACAATGGCGTGGGCTTCATCACATTTCTAACATCAAATTATGGAAAAGTTAAGGATAGATCGAAAGTAGGCAATATATGGTAGATAGTCAGTGTATTTATTTGTGGTGTGTAACGTTGTGCAGGGGCAAATCGAACATAAGAATTTTCAGGCGGGATGTCAGGAAGTATGACGGAATAGACTGGTCGAATGAGTCATGAACAGGAGTCGACAGAGTGGTGTATGTACGTATTTTTGGTCATATGAATAAGGATAAAGCAGAAACGACGTGATGAGTAATGAGTGGATAAAGAAGGTAGATAATGAGGGAAGCGGCGTAATAAATAGTAGTTGGTAAAGGTGATATTTAAGGAGAGGAGCGACGTGAAGCAGTGTGATTAATAAAGAGAGATTCGACGTGATGAAACAGTGGTAATTAAAGGTGAGTAGAATTAATAATGTGGAGATGTCTTAGATGTATGTTACAGAGAGGCCTGTGTATGCTGCAATCGAGATTGATGCGAATGGCGAAGGAAGATCAGGAAATGATGGAGTAATGGACGGACGGAGAGCCGAAATACGAATGAAGAGATGAGGACAACTGCACAACGTGAAAGGACATAAAGGGAGTATGAGATCCAGATGGTGAACGTTGTGGAATACTGACGTAAGATGTAATATAAGTGTAAATCTAATTCTTACCATAACATTTGCTATATGAAAAAAAATAATTTTTGTTGTTGTTGTTGAAGCCTGGTACCAGTATAACTAATCAAAACGGTACCAAGAATGTGTACAGTTATTTTGCAGGATGAATAATTTGTGTATTTTTTGTTCTTAGATGAAATGTCGCAATTCTAAGTTGATATTTAGCAGGATGAATAATCGGTAAAGTGAATGCGGAGGTAAGCCAATGGAGAGAGGTGCCAGAGTGAAACGACGAATTCGGAGACTGGAAAGCTATCTCCGAAACAGCTTCATGTGTTATGTGGTTGAGTATAAGGGAGCAAAGGTATGGTATGTTGACGTGAGTGTGGTGGTGTTAGGGTTAGCTGACTTCTAGACCTATTCTGTTAGTGTATTAATGGGTTGAATGGGAAGGAAAATGTGATGTCTGGTGAGTGAGAGTCGTAGAGTAGTGTGATTAATGCGCACACTCGTGTAAAGGGGATGCTATCGATCCATAACTAAAACATTATTGTGTTTTATTGTTTGATTGGGATGAACCTCGATGGCAGGTCAGGATCTGACATGTGGATGGTACATACGTGTCCTAGAAATGTTGTTATATATAATAAAACGTAAAATATATAAAGAGATACTGATTTCAGTTTGTCACAAGCACAAAGGTGCATTGTATGTTGTAGATTTAGAGTCACCAGTTTCTAAAATGTTTATTGTGTTAGGATGTTAAAGTAGTTTACTATTTAATAACATGTGGTAGGTAATTGTGAGCTGTGTAGATTATTTCTTATTTTTTTTGTTAGAACACTTTCAAGGGGTATTAATTTCAGTGTGTCACAAGCACAAAGGTTCACTGTATATTGTAGTTTTAGAATAAACAGTTTCTAATATTTTCACTGTGGTAGGATGTTAGAGTAGCCTACTATTTGATATTGTAATTATGAGCTGTATAGATTGCTTATTATTCCTTTTGTTTTTTTTTTCACTTTCATGTTTTGTATGAGGGACGACAGGTACAATCAATAGCACAAGTGTGGGCTGTATATAGAAAAGGGATAAATGTTGATGTTGTATGTGTAGAAAACTAGGGTGTATGATTTTATGTTTTTTAGAACAAAGATTATTTTATTACCAATGTATCTAATAGATCATACATGTAATCAATGAGTATTTAAATACTGTAAGAATATCCTTTTGTCTGTAATGTTGCCAGATGCATGGAAGGGTCTCACTGATTGGGTGTCGTAGCGCTGAGGGGCTACACCGAATGCGCGCCCGTACCACATAAGCCAAGCAGACGTCGGCAACAGAGCCGGTGCGCTCCCCACTCCACTGCCGGTCGGGGTACACTCCACGCGCCCGCTACAGCAGGTCAACGGCCTGGGGCGACACGCACGTACCACTGGCCATTCATAATTTCCGCCACCCTTATGACTGGGGAAAGTATCCCGTGGAGGCAACAGCGGGTGGTTTCTTCTGCGCAACGGCGCGCGCGGCGGCGCCACGGCAGAATGAACGACGCGGGGCAGAGTCCGGCGGGCATTTCTTACCAACACTATTAACTAGTACTGGACTGTGGAGCTGTGAAACAAGATGACTGCTCGTTACGTCTCCATAAGGTGGAAAGTGAAGGACTGGTGTTTCCACGTTGTGAGTGGTGGAAAAGATTTTGTCTTTAGCAGACAGGACGATCGTTTTGTTTTGTCTTGACCACTGAACGGTGGGATCCATAAACTTTTCGCAGTGACTTGTTAAGCGTGCTTTGTGAATTGCATGTGGGACGTTTGGTATGCTTAAAGATGACAGTTGTCGTTTGGTGACTAATTATTGTATGAATGCAAGAAACTAGAGTGGGACATTGACATTTGCGTTTGTAGTGGGAGACATTTATTTAATTGGTGCGGGAATAAGTGCTGTTTGTTGGAACTTACGACTTTTAATTACACCACGAACTGAAAGGACAGAACCGTGGGTAATAGTAGTTGTAGGGCCATTTGTGGTCGACCAGATTTGTGTGGATGGTACTCTGAGAGTGACTATGATATTTGTGTTTAATGTGAGATACAGTTTACTGTTCAGTGCGTGTTCAAAATGCCGATTTGAGTGACTTAAAGACTTTCGTCCGGGTAACCATGGGAGAGCTTTGACACCGAGACAGTGTTTCTGGGGAACCTGTCAGCAACTTTTTTGACCCCAAGAAAATCACAGAATGAAATGATTCCGTGTGACTCGCAAGATAAGGAATAATGTATTTGTACTTGTAATTGTGTAAATTTTTTTTATATGTTTCACTCCTGAAGGGACAGCAAGTGTAATTGTATTTCATTAACATTTGTGTTTAGAATAGTTAGAATTTTTTTTGTTTGTTCTGGGCTACCAGTTCACGTAGCATGTTTATTAAAAAATTTGGTACAATGATGCTTTAATTATTAGCCAGTGACGTAATACTAACGTAGCGGTTCTTGTTGCATAGGTCAGTAAGGTTGTCACAGGGGACAAGAGTTTGCGTTGCACAACAAATATCGGAATTAATTGATGCATTTTGATGTCATGGACAGTAATGACCTTGTTGGTGTGTTGACTGAAACCACTTATTTTCATTATCACAGTGGTGATATTTCACATTAAAGTGTAACGAAGGCTAGTCGAAATGCAAGTTCTTGTCGTCCAAATCTGTAACAACAGAGAAATGAGCAGTAGAGTAAGATACGAGAGCTACTGGTGGATTCAAGCACTTATTGCTAAACTATTTACTGCGTGTATTGATCAAAGTTGATGGACTGACTGGCTCAGCAGCAGGTATTTGTACTGGTGGACAAGGATAAGGTTAAACTCACAGTTGAGTAGTGGTGGCAATTGCTTAAGTTGACTATATTACGTAACCAGTATGTAACTTGTGGTATATTTCATTGTTTTTCTTCTCAGTTTTATTTCTCTGTAGGTTTGATGTATATTTTAGAGTACTGATATGGAGCCTGACTTCTACGTGTAACTAGTGTACGAAGTTTTTTTCTTTTGTTGATTTTGTTTTGTATTTAGACTTTGCTGTGTAAAAATTTTACTTCGCAATTTATGAATGTCAGATTACTTGCTCTGTGTTTAGACGGTGAGCTATTTAAAATTTCATGAGTACAATTAGTATTTTTTTATTTGTTTTAGAATTACTGAAGTTTGGATAACTCCTAAAAATAACGGAGATCCCGGTAACTAAGCCAATTTTTATCCCACCATTATTTTTTATTTGTATGATGTGATGTTTTATTTGTCATGTGGATTGTCGTAAATTTGTATGTGTACGTTACTCCGGATTGTGGAGAGTACAGTAATGCAGCAACTGTGTTAAGAATTTGGTAAAGTAACAACATTTGGTGGTCAATTTGAGGTCACCAGGGGCTAAGGTCTCCTCCTGGTTATTTTGATGACTTGCTACATTTGTTCTAATACAGTTTTGTTAAAAAAATGTTCGGAACTACCCTCGCATTGCAACGATAGTACCGTGCCATTTTTTTCTGCATGGGTAGCCGGTGGTGAAAGGGTACAGTATCGCCCGACATTGAAAATAGGTACAACATACTTCATTATTTTTGTCAGAACAACACATTTTTTTTTGTAAAATAACTCAATTTCAATTAATACAGCGAAGCCGGATACCAGTGTGGGAAAGAATGACAATTTATTTATTTAATTGGTCACATGTGCACTCCCACAAAATAAATCCCTACATCCAGTTTGGTGAGATCTGTGAAACGAATGAATGTATGGTCGTCTGCTAACCGCAGATAGTGAATGTGAATATATGATCATCTTTGAGACGATCCTTTGGCCACCTTTGGTGGGACCAAAGAGATGAAATTTACCTGAGCTTTGAGCGCCTGAAATGTGGCTGACCAATACAGTAGCAAGGTGCTCCCCCACTTCTGCAGAGGTGCGAGAGGACTTCGAGAACGGCCATGTTTCAGCACTCTGCCGGTGGATCTTGTGTTGTTAAGACCTGTTTTAGTTGTGCTCCGTAAACACAAAAGAGTGGAGACATGGTATGCATGTGGAACATTTAAGAGTAGTTTGATATAATAACTTCTCTATTTCAGGAACTTTTGTGGGGAGAATTAAATGTCAGGCAGGTAATATTAATGGGATTGTAGTAATCTTCAGAAGTTACCAACGGTCACAATGAAACCACATGTTGCAATAAGCTGAAATACTTCCGTGTGCTTAAGTTCAGCTGAATTACTAGCGTGTGTACAATAAGTTGAAGTATTTAAGAAATATCGTGTATACCATAAGTTGAAATATTCAAGAAATAGCGTGTGTACCATAAGTTGAAATATTTAAGAAATGGCGTGTGCATGACTTGAAATTAGAGACAAGTACTTCCACGTAGTGAGTACAGTGTGAGTCTCAATCTGTGTATGAGACAAAAGATAAAGAGAAGTACTCGTTCATGGTATCAGTTGAGGACTCGCGTGTGTGATGAATACGTTCGTAATATTACTTTGCGTGATATGATTCCGTGTGACGCTAGCTTCAAACTCTGAGAGAGAAGCAAGGTGAGTCGGCCGTCTATCCAGCAACGCCACTTGGCTTGCATTGCACAAGAAGACGTGCATATATCTCCAGAGTTCATAGTAGGAAAGTAGAATTACGAAGTGGGGCAGTGTCGTGTGAAACTGGGATAAATATTAATTGAAGTGGGAAAGCTGAAAGTGATAATGTTCTGACTATTCCCTGTGTAGTGTTTCATATTGTAGTGTGGTGTATGTCATGTAATTTGGGTACGTGTGGTTTGCATGGGAGAGTAGCGAGGTAGTTTCAAAAGATTAGTGGGTTATGCGTGTTCCTTTTGTACTGCTCAGTCTGGAGGAAAGTTTCGTGATGATGATTGTGAGAGTGGAAGTGTGAGAAATAATAAAAGATCCACCATCCTATCCAGAAAGTGCATTGTAGCGTTAAATAATTACGAGACCATAATATAGAGAATCACCAATGTAAAGCCATGCCCACTGGGCGGAATTTCTCATGTGTTATTGTTGTAGGTTATAGAATTTGTGTGTTTAGGTTAGAGAATTTATCGGAATAAATAAGAAAGTGAAAAGAAAAAGACTGGTGGACTTTTCCTTCGAATTGTATGTTGTCATAATGTCCCGAATTTATAATGTGTGCTCCATTCATATTCAGTGCGGTGGCCACGTGTTGAGAAAAGCCGTTAAATAAAAAAGAAAGAAAATGTGGTATTGCCAGTGCGTAGTGTACAGTCAGAGTTCTGTAAATTACTGATAGTCAGGTTCGTGTTTCCGAGCGTATTAATCATATAGGAGGATAACTTGTAACTTAAGTGTGAGTGCTAGAGTTCAGATTACTCGATAAATAAGAATGAATCCACTCGCTTGGCAGACCACTCATCTTGCAGGCCTGACTGCTTGATGCCACTTGTTCAGTTGAGGGTGATTATTTTCTCTGATTTAGCGAAGAATTTGTGTGGAAAATTATATATAGAGTGAGCAAAACGTCCTGTCACCACGTGTGTGGTGAGAAGAGTCACGGGATGCGTCCTAACGTCGTGCCGGGCCTCATTTACCCGACGTAGTGCAGCAACTTCACGTGGCATCGACTCAAAAAGTTGTTGGGTGCCCTGCAGAAATATTTAGCCATGCTGCTTCTATAGCAGCCCAAACTTGTGAAAGAGTTGCCGGTGCAGGAATTTGTGCGCGAACTGACCTTTCGGTTACTCCCATAAATGTTCGATGGGATTCATCACGGCTGGTCTGGGTCTCCAAACCATTCGCTCGAACTGTCGAGAATGCTCTTCGGATCCATGACGAACAGTTGTCGGCCTGTGACACAGCGTACTGCAGTTCATAAAAATTCCGTGGCTGTTTGCGGACGTTAAATCCATAAATAGCTAGAGTAGTCTCCAAGTTCCCTAACATAGCCATTTCCAGTCAATGATCGGTTCAGTTAGACCAGAGGACACAGTCCAGTACATGTAAAAACAGTCCACACCATTATGGAGCCACCACAAGTTTGCACAGTGTCTTTTTGACAACTTCGGTTCATGATTTCGTGGGGGTCTGAACCGCACTTCAACCCTACCATCAGCTCTTTTCAGTAAGGTAACCAGTAAATCCTCGACGTTTTAAAGAATCAAACTGCATTGTATAAAACAGCCCCAAACTTCTGATTACTTTACAAAAGAGTTAATATGTTAAATATTTAAAGCTAAGCATGTAATCAGAAGAAAATTTGGGATAGGTTTCAAATCATCGTTATCGTCGTCGTCGTCGTCGTCGAAGTCACCACGACCACCACGACCTCCACTACCACCATGTCCGCCCCCGGTAGCTGAATGGTCAGCGCGAAAGAATGTCAATCCTAAGGGCCCGGGCTTGATTACCGGCTGGGTCGGAGATTTTCTCCGCTCAGGGACTGGGTGTTGTGTTGTCCGAATCATCGTCATTTTAACCTCATCGACGCAAACGTCGCCGAAGTGGCGTCAAATCGAAAGACTTGCACCCGGCGAACGGTCTACCCGACGGGAGGCCCTAGTCACACGACATTTACATCATCACCATCATGCTAATCAATGCAATTATGTTTAAAGATTTTTATAAATCGCGAACTGCTTTAACTACCATCACCGGATGGATATAGTTTGGATAATTTGTGCTCCGTTTTAATCAAAAATTGGTTTTTCACGTAGCTGAATGTTTGTGACGTCATATCTCCAGAACTATGTCTCGTACAATGGTGTAATTTCGATTGTACAGTCGGGGCTAGTTGTGAACACTGACTGCAAAACGGGTTGCGCATACACTTGGTAGTTAAGAAGAAATAAATTGAGATGTCATGTCTGATGCGTTTCTTTTCCAGGCGAAAAAGTGACAAGTTACAAATTTTGTTTCGTCATTTTGTGGGTGGTGTCTGCGAGACAGAATCTCGTATTTGGAATTATGTGCAGATTTAGCGGCAAGTCACTAAGTGACTAAGTGCTCTCAGTCTGAAATACTGGTTGGATATAGTGTGGTTATTTGCATGTGATGAGTCATACTACCACAGAACATATAAACAGACTAATTTTAATACGTGTTTTTATGTGTTAGCTCTTAATCAGTGGATTAAGTTAGAATTTGAGACTTTTAATTCGTTCATCATTTGTATGAATATGGCAGTTATATATGGGCTATGGTTCCGTGCCCTTGGTTAGTCGCTTAGGAACATACTGGGTGTCCCAGGTATAAGTTTTACTAGCATTAACTGTACCACTTGTTGAGTGTTGGCGGAAGGTCATAGCTAAAGAGTAACCCAAACAGATTCAGATAAGTGCACGCACGAGTACTGCTCTGTTGTTTTCCCGCTTGCAGCACCACATACGCCACATACGCAAAATGGCGACTCCTGAGCGCAGAGCGTTTTGTGTTCAGCGATTTGCTAAGAGTGAATCTGTAATTTAAGGTCAACACGCGTTTCGTCTGAAGTTTAATTGTGATCCCCTGTGTGCCAGAAAGATCCTCCGATGATAAAGTCACTTCGGAACGACCGGATGCGTGTGGAAAAAGAAAATCGCACGACGACCTAAAGTGTTTGAAGATATGTTGACCGTGTTTGAACGTCAGTTGACGAAGATGACAGCATGGGAGTTGGTGTCAACACGTTTTCACATGCGTCCAATCCGGTCAGAGTTGGTACCTGTTTTAAGGCCACATAAAAATGATGTACGTTACAACTTTTCAAGTGAAGCCACCCACCGGGGAGGTGACTTTCATTATTGTGCGGTGTTTAGTGATTAGGCAACTTTTCATCTCGATTGATGAGCCAAAACATTATGACCACATGCTTAAGATCTTGTTTATCCAACTTTGGAACGAAATATGTAACTGATTCTGCGTATCAGGGATGCGACAGTTTCTTGATAGGTTTATGGAGATATGGATCATGGGATGTCTATGCACAGGTTATGTAATTCGCGTAAATAACTGGCCAATGTTCTGCGTACGCGGTGATGGCACCCGATAGCAACCCTGATGGGTTCCATAGGTTTTACGTCAGGCGAATTTGGTCGCAGAGGCATCAACGTTAGTTCACTATAATGCTCTTCAATCCACTGTAGCATGTTTCTGGCTCCGAGGCACGGACAACTGCACCGCTAATAGGTGACATCGCTGTCGGGGAAGACATCAAGCATGAAGGAATGCAGTCGGTTAGCAACTGCCAGTGTATCCTCGATTATTACCACAGGCTCCATGCAAGCACAGGAGAATGCGGCCCATAGCACAAAAAAGCGCAGGAGAATGCCTCCCATAGAGTAAAACCGCTTCAAGCAGCCTGCGTTTGTGGCGCGCTGCACCTCGATGATTGCGTTTATCGAGGTGACCGTCGACTTAGTGCAGCGAAAATGAGTTTCAGCCTAAGAGCCGACAAGTTTCCATTGATAGACGGTCAAATCCCGATGGTCCCGTGTCCATTGCAATCTTAATTGACGATGTCGTTCGGTCTACATTTGAACACGTAGTGGTGGTCTGCTACGGAGCTCCATGTTCACAAACGTACGAAGAATTGTGTGCCCCGAAACACTTGTGCGTGCATCAGCATTATGTTTTTCCGGCAGAGATGTCACGGATTACCACCTATCCTACTTTACAGAGCAGACAAGCCTCCGAACCCCACGTTGTGTGAAGAGTCGTGGACGTCTAACCACTTAGCGCCTCGTGGTAGTTTCGCTGTCCTTCTACCTCTTTCCGCAGGTGATCACGACAGTAGCACGTGAACATTCGACCAGCTTCGCCGTTCTCAAGACACTCGTTCACAGGCTCTGCTTAATAATAACCTGCACTTTGTCAAAGTCGCTAATCTCAATATATTTACCCAGTTGCACCCCACATCATCCCTAGGTCGATCCTCAGTCCGTGTGTGCTCCGTTCACACACTTTTGTTACCGCGTCTTGTGCCCGCAATGCCATCAGGCTGAATCCAACGCCGCGGTGGGCAGTTGTCATATTGTTTCGGGTTATCAGCGTAAGATGGAAGTTGAATAACCATAACTTATGTATGTGTTTGTCCCAACAACTCACGAACTTGTATCATATCAAAGTGAATCCCCAAAACTAAAACTCATCTACGTTGTGTCCCGAGAAGTGTGCCGACCATTGCTTTCGCTGAAGCTGTAGAAACAGAAATGGCTTATCTGTATACGTAGCAGGGACGGCACTTTCCTCAATGAGGAGGCGCACCTGGAAACCTCATTTGGCAACGATAGAGAACCCCTCACCACTGACATCTCTTTGTAAGAGAGACGTTGAACATCGACATCCTAGACCATTGGATTGCTCGTAATGATCAACACGACAGAATTCTTTTCCACTGACCTCCACGTTTACTTGACCTCTCTTCATTTGACTTTTTCTTTGGGTATCTATAAATGATCGTACCTACCTTCCGCCACAACCTAGTGATTCTGCAGGGTTCAGACATAGAAATGAAGAGGCTTTTGCTTCTATTACCCCTAGCTTTCTAAGCAAAATGTGAGAATAATTTGATTTAGGATTGATGCGTGCCGTAAAACTAAAGATGCACATACTGAACATTTGTAGAAAGAACTAGGTTACTTTACCTTCAGTTTGATGTATGGTTAAACTGTTATAACAGCCTATTGCAATTTTGATATTCCTTTATGGGCACCCTGAGAACTACTCGCGCTTTGCGACGCTTGTGCGCTAACAGATTTTTATCAGTCATCTTCCTGCATTACATACCATGATTATCAGCACATCACCGTCACAGAGAGGTACTTCCTGTATAATACTGTTACAGCTCTACTCTCGCGATAGTAACAGGGTGTCGTAATAGGGCGTAAGCGGCGTGTTTCCGTCTCTGGGACACGAGCATTTACGCTTCCCCTGCTCTCCGCATTTCCAGCGGGGCAGATCCATCCTCCTCATTTATTATACGTGTGTAATACAGAACTTCAGTGAGTCGCCGCTAGTTCTTCTCCGACTGACGGCTTGTTTGGTAAAGCAGCGGCATGGTGTTGGGTGGACAAATGTTTTGCAGTAATCATGACTCGCAGTGACGGTACGCATTTTCCCTGGCAAACCCTGGCAAACCGAATTTCATAATCCATGAAACTGTCTCCTCTCTCCGAATGCCGACAGTTAATACAAAAAATGGTTCAAATGGCTCTGAGGACTATCTGACTTATCATCTGAGGTCATCAGTCCACTAGACTTAGAACTACTTAAACCTAACTAACCTAAGGACATCACACACATCCATGCCCGAGGCAGGATTCGAACCTGCGACCGTAGCAGCAGCGTGGTTCCGGACTGAAGCGCCTACAACCGCTCGGTCACAGCGGCCGGCCGACATTTAATACAGATAAAAATTATATTATGTCTTCAGCACGTAGAAAGTAATTAAGAAACACTGAAAATTAGTTTCGTTCGTGATCTTTTTTGTTCAGAAATACGAAACCAAATCGTATGCAGTAGGACTGTATTGCTATTTACAGGGTGATCATTATTGAACTATATGGAAAGAAACGTAAATTAGTTGCAAAATGCGGCGTACACACACCTTATTCAACATGAAAACGTAGCTACAGATATTCGAATTTAGGTTATGACTTGTTCGATATACCTGCCATCCTTAACGATGATGTGGCGTGGATAAATAGAGAAATTCTACGTGACCCATTGAGGTGTAGGAACATCGACGCTGTTGATGACCTCCTGAAAGGCTATTTTGAGCTCGGCGATGGCTCTGGGGTTACTGCTGTACACCTCGTCTTTAATATAGACCAACAAAAAGGAGTCATATGCGTTCAGATCTGGGGAATACAGCGGTAAATCGGGGCCCATGCCAGTGGCCTCTGGGTATCCCAGAGCCAGAATCCGGTTCCCAGAGTGCTCCTCCAGGACATCAAACATTCTCCTGCTTCGTTGGCGTCGAGCTCAGTCTTCCATGAAGCACATCTTGTCGAAATCAGGGTCACTTTGGATACTGGGGATGAAATCATCTATCGAAACCGTCACGTACCGTTCGGTACTCACTGTGGCATCAAGAAATATCGCATCGATTAATCCGAGATTGGACATTGCACAACACACAGTTGTGTTTGACTGTTTGATTATTTGGTCGCGAAATGCGAATTTTCAGTCCCCTAAATACGCCAATTTTGTTTATTGACGAAGCGATCCAAATGAAAGTGGGCCTCGTCCCCAGTCATTTCTATGCATGCGCATACTAATTCCCATCATGCCCCGTGGCCAATCGTATAGTTTGAACGTCCTAACGCAATCCGTTCACAAGTTATGATGATTTTATTTCATATTGTTCAATGACTGTCACCCTGTAAGTAGGGCTTTTCCTCCATTGACCCATCTCCCCCTCAGACAGCGTGGCATCGTGGTGGGTGAAATGTGCTGTCTCACTGTGCTGTAGCACGCGGGTGGAGACATGGCTAGCGAGCCGACTTCTTGGGCACCCCTGGGGTAGGTGCTCACGATAGTATCACACAAACATCCGACCATCTGCGCCATTCCCCATATGCTTGTTGTCATAAGTCGGAGCGTGACAGTCTGCCCTTTGTAAATGTACTTATGTAAGTATATTTTCCCATTTTCGGTACGTACCGTCGTCAAAATATTTCCCCATTCGTCGCTGGTCCGCTTATACATTTTCCTAGGCTGCCTTCTCTGGTCACTGGATTTTTCCAAAAGTCGTTTGTACAAACCAAATTGTGCACTTATATCTAAATTACTAAACGATAAAGCACTGACCTTGTCGCCCAGTCAGACATCATCTACAGGTTGCTTACCTAACTGCTTTCAGGGTTAACAAACTTTGGTTTTCAGTATGTCACATAAAGATTGACCGAATTTAAAAATTAAAATTGCATTCGTAGTCTATTCACTAAGGAATATAATCTTACGTTATATGTTTAACATAGTAATTGAAGTAGTAAAGTAGAAAACCTTGTATATGCCTTGAGGCACGGTAGCAAATTACCCAGAATTTATCCGTCCATTATTTGAGAATGAGAGAATTTATGGACTTTACACGTAATTTGAAACCTTTCAAAAACTTTTTCTCACTGACGATCTCGCAAAATAACGTAATGGAAAATGTTTGTCGCGGCGAAACTTCAGCAGCAGGCATGACCTTTTAATTTATTGCTTCTTTGCTTGTAACTCTTCTCGTAATAAATAGTTCAGACGGTATACACGAGTACCACTGAATCTACATTCATAATTATAACATTCTAAGACACATAGCTCAGAAGATATGTCGTAAACGTTGAGATGTGTGAAAAACTTACTTTTAATGTGAACATTTTAGGTTAGGCTTTACCGTGACTGTTATTGACATCAAGTGGAACAACGAATTTACTGTTACCATTCACAGTTTATTTATCTATACGGCGTGTTTCAAAGGTTTAAACCTCCATCATCGTGTGGATCCACATTTCTCAGTGTGTGTTGTGTTGCAATTTTTGGAGGAACATATGGCTCTGTCTCTAGTGGTCACAGGTCACATCTATACCGTCACATTTTATAAACTGATATGGCGTCTGGAAACTATTTTCAGTTTGTTTAGAAAATATGACAGTATATATGTGATGTGTTACGACTGTGAAAGAAACCTGTGACCATTGGAGACAGTGTCATAACTTCCTCCAAAAATTGTAACACAAAGCACACAGATGTCGTAGTAACAAATGTAAATCAACCTGATGATGGAGAGTTAAATCTTTGAAACGCGTCGTAGAGATAAATAAACAGTGACTGGTAACAGTAAACTTGAAACTTCCTGGCAAATTAAAACTGTGTGCCGGACCGAGACTCGAACTCGGAACCTTTGCCTTTCGCGGGCAAGTTAGGAGACGAGGAATTGGCGGAATTAAAGCTATGAGGACGGGGCGTGAGTTGTGCTTGGGTAGCTCAGTTGGTAGAGCACTTGCCCGCGAAAGGCAAAGGTCCCGAGTCCGAGTTTCGGTCCGGCACACAGTTTTAATCTGCCAGAAAGTTTCATATCAGCGCACACTCCGCTGCAGTGAGAAAATTTCATTCTGGAAACAGTAAACTTGTTTCATTTTAAAGTTACTTTTCTTAAAGCAGAGCGTCCAAAACCATTGTGAAAATTTTTACACATTTTTGTAAAGTATCAGATTTTTTAATCTGTTTTATACATGGGAGTTGGATACTAGAAAAAATACGCCAAAATAACCGTGCTTCCGAGATGGGGAAGTACGCCGGCCCTGGAAAGAATCTCTTCGGTGGATTAACGACGAGGGTCGATAAGCTGGCCAGCCCGAGTGTCGTTCTTATGTGGTTTCCCACATCCCGTTAGCTAAATACCAGACTGGTACCCACATCCCACCACAAAACTCGCAAAACATCTACAAAACTTCTGCTCCCATTCACATGAATGATACTACACGCAGGCGGTTGAGATACACTTGTTACGTACAATGGAGAAATTGGGGGGGAGCGACGAGAATGGCATATGGCGAGCCTTTAAACTAACCATGCCAAATCCGTTAATAGCCATGCCGACTCTACATCGAGCGGAGAAAAGCACAAGGGAAGTAAAGGAAGAAAATAAGTTGAATTCATTGAAGAACCGATGACTGTGTGTGTGTGTGTTTGTGTGTGTGTGTGTGTGCGTGTGTGAGTGAGTGAGAGAGAGAGAGAGAGAGAGAGAGAGAGAGAGAGAGGGAGAGAGAGAGAATGTTGTGGAAGGTAACTGTTTACCAAACAAAAATATTGGCCAGATACGAGTACGACCCGTGCACTGGAGGTTCCGTACACAGTTCACTCATACCGAGAATCGAGAATCACGACCATTTTCCTGTTATCGATATAAATACTGGCAAGGTATCTGTTCCAGGGATTTCGAGATTTTCAAGAATGTTTTAATTTCAGTAATACAAATTTGACATAAAGTGAAGCAGGAGAAAGCGACCATTACTACACTCCTGGAAATTGAAATAAGAACACCGTGAATTCATTGTCCCAGGAAGGGGAAACTTTATTGACACATTCCTGCGGTCAGATACATCACATGATCACACTGACAGAACCACAGGCACATAAACACAGGCAACAGAGCATGCACAATGTCGGCACTAGTACAGTGTATATCCACCTTTCGCAGCAATGCAGGCTGCTATTCTCCCATGGAGACGATCGTAGAGATGCTGGATGTAGTCCTGTGGAACGGCTTGCCATGCCATTTCCACCTGGCGCCTCAGTTGGACCAGCGTTCGTGCTGGACGTGCAGACCGCGTGATACGACGCTTCATCCAGTCCCAAACATGCTCAATGGGGGACAGATCCGGAGATCTTGCTGGCCAGGGTAGTTGACTTACACCTTCTAGAGCACGTTGGGTCGCAAGGGATACATGCGGACGTGCATTGTCCTGTTGGAACAGGAAGTTCCCTTGCCGGTCTAGGAATGGTAGAACGATGGGTTCGATGACGGTTTGGATGTACCGTGCACTATTCAGTGTCCCCTCGACGATCACCAGTGGTGTACGGCCAGTGTAGGAGATCGCTCCCCACACCATGATGCCGGGTGTTGGCCCTGTGTGCTTCGGTCGTATGCAGTCCTGATTGTGGCGCTCACCTGCACGGCGCCAAACACGCATACGACCATCATTGGCACCAAGGCAGAAGCGACTCTCATCGCTGAAGACGACACGTCTCCATTCGTCCCTCCATTCACGCCTGTCGCGACACCACTGGAGGCGGGCTGCACGATGTTGGGGCGTGAGCGGAAGACGGCCTAACGGTGTGCGGGACCGTAGCCCAGCTTCATGGAGGCGGTTGCGAATGGTCCTCGCCGATACCCCAGGAGCAACAGTGTCCCTAATTTGCTGGGAAGTGGCGGTGCGGTCCCCTACGGCACTGCGTAGGATCCTACGGTCTTGGCGTGCATCCGTGCGTCGTTGCGGTCCGGTCCCAGGTCGGCGGGCACGTGCACTTTCCGCCGACCACTGGCGACAACATCGATGTACTGTGGAGACCTCACGCCCCACGTGTTGAGCAATTCGGCGGTACGTCCACCCGGCCTCCCACATGCCCACTATACGCCCTCGCTCAAAGTCCGTCATCTGCACATACGGTTCACGTCCACGCTGTCGCGGCATGCTACCAGTGTTAAAGACTGCGATGGAGCTCCGTATGCCACGGCAAACTGGCTGACACTGACGGCGGCGGTGCACAAATGCTGCGCAGCTAGCGCCATTCGACGGGCAACACCGCGGTTCCTGGTGTGTCCGCTGTGCCGTGCGTGTGATCATTGCTTGTACAGCCCTCTCGCAGTATCCGGAGCAAGTACGGTGGGTCTGACACACCGGTGTCAATGTGTTCTTTTTTCCATTTCCAGGAGTGTATAATAATCAAGACTTCTTCTTTCGAGCTGACTGGGTCGCAGTGATAAAAGTAAAACATGAGGCAAGGAATGGCTTATCTGCTCGTGTAACGCGGAATTTAACCATTATCAGATATTCAGGATTGTTTCACATACAACGTGAAGCGTCACGTCTATGTGCAGGAATCGGTCCAAGTTATCTGACGATGAATAAATTCAGAGACGCATCATATGGACAAAAAAGTCATTGACTTGCCTGGTGTTTGACTTTCGCCACTGCGATCCACTCAGCCTAAATGCAGAACTATACATTGTTTTAATTTCAAGCTTGACGTCGATAACAAATGAGAAATGAAATACTTTTACCATGT
Organism: Schistocerca americana; assembly: GCF_021461395.2. Taxonomy (NCBI): domain Eukaryota; kingdom Metazoa; phylum Arthropoda; class Insecta; order Orthoptera; family Acrididae; genus Schistocerca; species Schistocerca americana. The sequence continues at coordinate 106,912,698 of NC_060122.1, read as the reverse complement.
GGTTTACTTATAAATTACCAATTTTCGGATTTTTTCCTTTACATGTACTGTGAAACCTTATTTTTTGCCAAATTTCATCATTGTACATCAGTGGGAAGTACGCTATGGGCTTTGATAAAGTGAGTGTGAGAGTATAAAATGTGTGACATAAATGCGGGACATTCTGACTGCATTGACTTAGAAGCTGACGTTTGCAATACCGCCAAGGGATCACAGACCTTAGGATATGACATAAATTTCAACTTGATTCCTCTTCCTCTTCCTGAGCAAAGTGGGTCTTAACAGATGGACGGACAGCCGGGCAGTCTGATGACAAATGATAAAAAATTGTTTTTCGTCTGATACAATTTTAGATGTGCAGTTTGCTGATTTTTTCCGTTGGTAATACTGTAACACCTTGCTTATTGCCAAATTTCATGATTCTAGAGCAGTGGAAAGTACCCTACACGTTTTGACGAGTGATTTTGTGAGAATCAAAGTATGCCACATAAATGACTGCATCTTCTGTTTCGTCTCAGGAGCTTTAGTTTCGTACACCGCCAAGGGTCCACGAAACGCAGTGTGTAACAAAAGTTTCAGCTTGATACTTCTATCCCTTCCTGAGGAAAATGGTTTCTAACGGTCGGACAGACAAGCAAACAACAGACAGACAAAGCGATCCTACAAGGATACCCTTTTTACCGACTGAGGCAAGGAACCACGAAAATGGAACAGGAATTTTCGTCTGTATCCTACCGTTTGCACTAAGGGTCCGAGTTTCATATCCGTCTCTGTGTCGCCTTAAGATTGACGTAGTTGCTCGTAGTTCTTAATTCATCAAAAATTCTGATCTGATACTCCCTAACCTCGTATTTTCGTTACTAGATTGAGTAGAACTTGTTAAAACTTTTCTGTAGCTGCAGTGTTTGCTAGTGTTTGTGTGTATGAAATCTTATGGGACTTAACTGCTAAGGTCATTAGTTCAAATAGCTCTGAGCACTCTGGGACTTTACTTCTAAGGTCATCAGTCCCCTATAACTTAGAACTACTTGAACCTAACTAACCTAAGGACACCACACACATCCATGCCCGAGGCAGGATTCGAACCTGCGACCGTAGCTTTCGCGCGGTTCCAGAACCGCTCGGCCACCCCGGCCGGCAAGTTCATCAGTCCCTAAGCTTACACACTACTTAACCTAAATTATCCTAAGGACAAACACACACACCCATGTGCGAGGGAGGACTCGAACCTCCGCCGGGACCAGCCGCACAGTCCATGACTGTTTGCTAATGGAAAAGCTGCGTCTACTAAGTATTACATGTACGTTTTCCATAAATCGCTCCAATGTCGAGCGGTAAATCGGAGACGAGTCACAAAATGGAAACCCCTTTCGAACGTGCGCTCTTGTCAGAAACTGTGACATCAGTTGGCAGAACAAACACAATCATTGTATTACCACAAAGTTTCTTACTGAATTGCATCGAATCATATGCTTCACTCCAGATAAAAGTTAACATACAAGAGTTGTGCAAATTTTACCATTCACTACCCGATAATTTAGAAATTGGGGTAGTGCCGTTTTAGGAAAAATACTCAATGCGCTGAAAGGTAATTATCAACAGAAAACTTATACAAAAAAATCTCTCTTTTCTCCTATCTAGGACCAGATATGTTTCGGTAACGATTGAGATCTAGAGAAGAAGATTTAACGTTCTGAACCCGTATGTGGTACTATAAACCAATCGTTGAATAACAAGACATGAATGGACACCAGAATCAAATTTTATCGACCAATGACAACACACCAGTTGCAGCGAGGCTTGGTTATGTACGTAGGAGATGTGTATGACACAAACAGCGGAAATAAGATTTTAGGGAAGGTTGAAGGATGGTCAAGATTAGACAGTATACATAACGGATACATAAAATCACCACTTAATGTTTATATTAAAATATTTGGCAAAAGTGCAAGATTGCAGAAGAAGATGGGAAAAAATCAACAGAAGGAACGGAGGTAAACTAACAAGTCACTTAAGTCCTTACAAAAAATAAAGAAGAAAAGATCCTACAAGATCTAGGAAAAGATGGGAATGAAACTGAATGTGACGTCGGAGGAGACGTTTCGCTACACCACGAAACACAAAATAAGATGAAGACTAAGAGACGACTTGAAACAAGAGAGAGCTCAGTAAGCACGAATAAATGCGGTGGAAAGCAGAGCGACGCCTCGCTGCTGGTGTTTACGTTGTGCTTGGCAAGGCAGGCGCCCAGCACGACGTTTATCGTCAGACGGTGGACGCTGCTATCGGGACGATAATCCGCGCGTGATCGACTTTGGCTACGGTGTGATTAGCACCGCCACACGTGCCTGATGCCCTGTTTACTTGCCCTCCCGGCTGGCAGTTTCCGCCAGGTAGTATAGTGGCAAACAAGAAACACCGCGCCCGCCAAACGCAGTTTCTGCTTAATCGTACCCCCTGTATAGTTCGCGGTGTCCGCTACCGGTACAAGGGCACTTCCTCGGTATAATAAAGAGGCTATACGATAACCAGTCACGATATCTGCGCATCAGTGTTGCGTGGCAGTGGTAGCATTTGAAATGTGCTGTAATTAATAAATCATACGCAGCGAAACTGATACACTTTAGCGCCGTTTCTAATGTAATAATGTAGAGCAACACTGAATGAAAGGCGCACGACAACAAACATCGAGAATTAAGGAATACGTTGCACAAAACAATACGGAAAGGCCTCATACTGAGCATTACTGAGGACCATCGTTTCAAACCGTATTGGGTGTTTAGAGGAGAATTTTACAGGAAGGGAAAAAAAAGAAGGTTCGTTTCCTAACTGAAAGATACAAGTCAAAATTCTCCGGGGCCGGATCCAGGTATTTTGTTTACGTTCCAGAATTAGTTATGAATGAAATCATTTACCAGTGCATGAATGCGCCATTTTTATTTTTATATTGCACTTAATTCGTTTTGAAAGACTACACTGAACAAAATACATTTCGATCCAATCATACTTTCACATAATGTGGTTTGAAACGCTTATTTCAGGTTTTTTTTATATTACTGTTGGAGACAGCGCATGACGTAAGAAAATAAAGTTATTAACACGTTGTTAATGGGATATCGATGGGCTAAAGCATTGCACTTATTACTTCTCCCTTGTGCAAGAGAAGGATGAGGTGCCAGGCTGTTATTATTCAGCAGTGATGAATTACACAGCACTCTACTACAGAACGATAATGACGTCTCAAAAACAGTATAAAAATTCAGCGCTTTAGAAACAGTATTATAAACAACACTGTAACTTACCTCGTACGACTGCGCTCTCCTGCATAATGGTTTCCAGTTTTTTTTTTTTGATTTCGGAGATGTAACTCCCATCACACAATTGAGTACGCGATATTGTCCCACGTTGTTCGGTACGCTGTAAACTTTATTTTTTCTTCCGACAGGAATAGTACTGGGATGCTTCTACATTTCAATCTGCCTTCTTTGTAATTACAAGGCGGCCCAAAGTTAATTAAATGTGAATCTCGCTTAAATAACACAAAGCGGAATAATTCTGCTCACGTCATAACTACAGACAGAAAAACTCAATCAGAGTCAGAAAACATGCATTTACTTAATATTTCCCACATGAATGAGACATCAGTGCTCTGAGATTACGAATTTCACTGAAACCGGTGATTCGTAAAGTACATCATGTGTTATTATTTACTGAGCTTCCTTTTCACATTGTCTTTTCGTTTTTGCTGTTATAATGGTCATTCTAATTCCTTTCGATTGCCATTCCACGAGTAAACAGTCGCCCTCACCTCCCCCAACGATGATCGAATGAGCACAGTCATGCAATGAGCACCACACTGTGAGTTACAAGACCAAAATAGTGGGAAGAGCCAACAAAAGAGACGGCTATTAATGCAGGCTGGAAAATATGTCTTAAACAGACACCTTTTGAACCGTCGGCAGCGGTGACATAATACCATTGGAAAGGGTTCATGTTTTGCAGTACTGAATTACCGTGGTAAAGAATTCGAAATGACACGATCTGATCCAACAGCGTTATAGAGAACACGACAATTTTGGTAAAAACGCACCAAACTTTATTTTGAACCAGGCTGACTTTACCACGTTTTCAAACTATGCTCATTTGTCATAAAAATGCAATATTGTGCATGATAGCAGGATGTACACGACACACACATTGAGAATGGACCTGAACATGATGAGATTAGGCCCGTAATCATCATCTTCATGATTTCTACTCAATTAGTAGGACTCATGCGTCTCCATCTTCAGCGATCAGTCCCTTCGTTATTAGCGTTGCTGAATCTGCTGCCGTTCAGCATATAGACCAGAATATAAACCTTTGCCTCCTTTGTTGCCTTTTGCCCGGCACATACCGTATATCACTGTTAATATGGGCCATATCCAATTCATTTTACTTCTTACGCCGCGGCCATAAACGACTTTTTATGATATGTAAAGGCAAAATCAAATTAATTCCGACCTCTCGAAGCTAACTAAACACAGACAAAAGTCTTCAGAAACTGATACTACCATTGCGAAAATATATACATTATGTATTATCCAGAAACGACTTACACCGAAACACTGTCTTCGTAATGAACAATGAAATTGTGCAGAAGTCGTTATGCTTGCCGCTCGAAATTGAAGACAGTTTTTAACTAATTTGTTCAGTGTCCTGGATATCACTACGCCACAATGGATACGGTGAAACCTTTAATCAGTAATGTGAAGAAATGGCAGGAAAACTGCATACACCTATGACGAAGAAACGCCTTCATTTCTGGTGGATGTATTTTCCATATGGAGAAAAATGGCTATCCATAGTGAATTTCCTGTGCAACAGTTCATAATAGTAGGTATCATCATTTACAGTTGGCTGTTTGGTTAAATACATATTCCAGTTTAGTGTTACTGGCCAGTTTAGAACTTTAGCTGTCAGGAATCACGAACGCAAAGACCTGCTTGTATACAGTAAAATCCTTCGGCACACGGACAGTGCATCCGAAAGTTGAGCGTTGAGCGTGCCGAGTTTCTGACGTCATAGCGCGGAACAGCATGTTCAGGAGTCTTCCCAAATGTGCAGAGCAATATCTAGCATGTCAGATACTCTCAGCGTACGTTTGAGCGTTGACCAATCAGATGGCACAACGCCACCTACGTCACACGCACGCCATCTCCCCTCAGCACAGAGCTGTGAGGCGCCATATTGGCATTCAGTTCAAACCTATACGTATATATGCCGTTTCTGAGCACCAGAAAATTTAGAATCATTCGAAAACCCCTTGATTAACTGTGTGATTCGTTGCAATAAAATAATGAGAAACGTCATATTTGAAGCAAAAGAATCATTGCAAGCTGCGTATTATGAGAGTAGTCGTATGTCATTAGAAGGTAGCAACACAGTGAGAATCCACCAAAAATCCATTGTTCTTGGTACAATTTGTTATAATTAAATTTCAGGTAGCAACATAGCTACGATTAAAGCACTTAGCATGTGGTAACATATTAGAACTGGCCACACATCAATTGTTGTTACTTTAGTGTAGTGAGTAGCATCAATGGTCCCAGATGGGGGGTTAAAGGATGGTTCGTGTCTTGCGAAGCTTAAATTTTTGTTTTCTAACATTTTCGTATTTAATAGGTTCTGATGCTTTATCATTAGTTTAATGTAAGTATATACTACATATCTGATGTTACGTAAATATAAGTTCATATGTTTTTGAGGAGTGAGTTTGTTCGATTGGCCTGAGCTACAGCACAGCTTGCGCTACTTGGATAAAGCTATTTTGTTCCTTTTTCTTTTGAGTTTCGTAATCCACGTCTTTTAAAGATTCTGCAACTGGGTAGGAACAGTGATGAAGTAAGAATGACCTTAGGGTTTTACCAAAATGTGGGAAAGATAAAATAACTTTTATCTTACGTGGAGAACTGTTGCAAATTTGTGTCGTACTGTTTGTAATGGGACTTTTATAAGCCTGTGTCCTTATTGATTGGACATGGTGCTTGCTTATTGGAAAACAAGATCACAAGGGATGGCGGAAGTCGGAATTAATTGTGAGCAGGACACGTCTCTCCTAAACTGCATTTAATTTGCAAAATAATCTACCCAACAGCAAGAACATCACTTTCGGAACAAGTAAATGGATCATGAAAACATTTGTTTGAAATGCAGCGCTATACAAGTGTGAAACTTTGACTATAGGAAGACAAGACGGAAGACGAATAGAAACGGCAGGGATGGTCAAGATCAGCTGGAGAGAAAGTTACCTTGAAGACATGCTGACGGGAGTACAAGAAACCAAGTCTATCTGGAATCACGTTTTAACAAGAAGAGATGAACTCGTAGGATACATTGTAACACACAGTAACCTCATTGGAATAACGGAGAAAGAAAATATTAAGGGAAATAATCGCCAGGCAGAACCAAGCATGTCACACATTGAGAAAATCATGAATGCTGTAATTGTATACTGTGCTACGTATGCGGAAATTAAGAAGAAAGCCGACAAAAGAGCAGAATTGTCTACTGATCAGAACCAACCTCAGGGTGGAACACAAAAAAAGAAGTTTGTATCGAGTCATAAGCCGTAGTGTATTCTTCAGATGTGGTTACTGAAAGCTGAAAAAAAAAAGGCTTGTTTAGTCTACATGCAGGAAGCTACCTCTTCTGTGATTGCAGAGTAGCGAGTTACTGTATACTAATTTACTTGATGATGGCGGTCAGGGCACCCAAAAAGATTTCATTTTGATTCGAAACACGGATTAACGAACCATATAACACACCAATATTAGTAGTGGCTCGCTGGTGTTTTTACTTTACCGTAAGAATTTATAGATTTCTTTCACACAACAATAGCCTATGCGTGTATATTTTCAAAATGAAAAACAATAAACGATATATATATATATATATATATATATATATATATATATATATATATATATATATGCATCAAACCAGTCTCAGGACTGAAGACCACAACAACAAATATATTTTGAAGTGGGGCACCATCTTGTTGCGCACACACACACACACACACACACACACACACACACACACACACAGATGATGCCCCACAGTTCATGATTCACCACCGACAGCTTTGACAAAACTGATTTACTGATTTATTATACGATCAATTTAGGTTCCAGACGATCGTAAGGCTTCGTAAAACATTTCGTAAGAGCTTACATGGCGATACAAAATGTACGTCGTCGAGAAAGAGTATAGAAGTCACCTGCTCTGCAGACGGCGCAGTCAGCAGTTTGTAGATTTCCTCCTGTCGTAATTTTGTAAGCTGAGTGTTAGAATAATATTAACAATAGCAGTTACATTTTTACTGCTGACGAGGTAATTCTTATTCTTACTTGACAACAGTGACGAAATATGGATTACATATTTTTTGACACAATTGATTTTGTATAAACTTGTAATAGTCTGTGGTCGTAAAAGTTATTTTGACAGCAGCTCGTACGGCGAATCATGACTTTTTCAAACCAGATAATATTATTTTGAATTCTGACGTCTCCAGCGGCTGTGTCGTACTAAGCACATTTTGACGATGCGAAGGACTATTAATGACGAAATTGTCAGCGACGACTTCGAGAATTTTCTTTCTGTCAGAATACTGAAATTTTTCTCATGCCACATTAATTCACAAAATCCTCATGCAAAGAAGCATGTAAATATACAGTCATGCAGAAAGGTACTCACACACCATTGTTCATGTACAATAGCTTTATTTGTTAGAACTGAAGATCGCAACCAGAGATGTTGTTTGGTAAATAACAGTGAAAGGTTTCCTCCCAAATCTGTACATGTAAAATGAGTAACTATTTTAGACTTCTGATAAAAAAGTAAAAGTTCTGTATCAGCTGGCTTCACACAGTGGGGAAAAATATTTCATATACAACTAGAAATGTAAATATAGGAACGACTAACGAACCGCTTGCTGTGACATACACCTTCAGTGTGCATGAATATTCTGATAAGCAATGAATGCCGTGGGACAGCAAAATGGGCCTCAAAGGGAAGGAAGCAGCTGTAGAAAAAAGGCGAATAATTATCTGACGACAGGAAAAGGGAAAATCATTTTCAAAAATAGCTGATATTTCTGGAAGGAGCTAAGCAACAGTGCAGTTCATAATATCACGATTTAGAGAAAGGAATAACCCTATTAACGGCGAAAGAAGAGGTCCACCGTAGAAGCGATTGGAAAGACACCGAAATATGTCAACAATAATGGTGAAAAAAGATCCTAAAATGACAGTTACTGCGTTGTCTGTGCATATTAGTGATCAGTTCTGGAAGGAAATCATACTAAGGGCTGTGCGATATATTTTGAGTAGAGTAGGATATGGAGTATCTAGAAGAAAATCAGACATTAGCAAGAAGAACAAGAAAGTGCGACTTGAATTTGCTCGAGAGAATATAAGCAAGAACACAAGTTTCTGCGACAAGCTACTGCTCACAGACAAAGATAAATGTGACATATTTGTAAATGATGGCGGGCCGGTGTGGCCGAGCGGTTCTAGTCGTTTCATTCTGGAACCGCGTGACTGCTACGGTCGCAGGTTCAAATCCTGTCTCGGGCATGGATGTGAGTGATGTCCTTAGGTTAGCTAGGTTTAAGTAGTTCTAAGTTCTAGGGGACTGATGGCCTCAGATGTTAAGTCCCATAGTGCTCAGAGCCATTTGAAACATATTTTCGTAAATGATGTCAGAATTTTGGTGTGGAAACGGCTGAATACTGAGCTAGATCCTAAACAAGTCCAACCCACAGCAAAGCACGGCGGTGGTGGAACTGTGATGTTGTTGTTGTTGTGATCTTCAGTCCTGAGACTGGATTGATGCAGCTCTCCATGCTACTCAATCCTGTGCAAGCTGCTTCATCTCCCAGTACGTACTGCAACCTACGTCCTTCTGAGTCTGCTTAGTGTATTAATCCCTTGGTCTCCGTCTACGATTTTTACCCTCCACGCTGCCCTCCAATACTAAACTTGTGATCCCTTCACGCCTCAGAACGTGTCCTTCCAATCGATCCTTTCTTCAGTCAAGTTGTGCCACAAATTAAAAAAACAGTTAAAATGTGTGTGAAATCATATGGGAATTAGCTGCTAAGGTCATCAGTCCCTAAGCTTACACACTACTTAGCCTAAATTATCCTAACGACAAACACACACACCTATGCCCGAGGGAGGACTCGAACCTCCGCCGGGACCAACCGCACCATCCATGACTGCAGCGCCTTAGACCGCTCGGCTAATCCAGCACGGCCACAAATTCCTCCCAAAGTCTATTCAATAACTCGTCATTAGCTATGTGATCTACGCATTGTGATATGGGGGTGTATTGCTACTTCTGGTGTAGGGCAACAGGTTTTAGTTGAAGGTAGCATGAATCGATTTGAGTGTTTAAAAATCGTTAAGAAAATGTACAAGAAAGTGTTAATAGCTTGGGTTTAGCCTCAGATCGTTACTTTCAACAAGACAGTAACCCTAAGCATACGGCGGAGGTTGTTCGTCTATCGTTGTTGTATCATACTCCTCAGGTTTTCAAGTTCCCGGCACAGAGTGCAGACCTTAAAGCAATTGCCCATTTTTGTAGTATGCGTGAATGAATGGTCAGAAAACACGAAATATGAATTAAAACTGCTCTGAAACAATGTCTACACAACGAATCCCAAGATAGTAGTGTAACCTCTGACACTACAAAAAACTGGTCATTCCATTCCAAAGAGGTGAACAGCTGTGGTGCATAAAAGAATGCCTACAAAATATTAACATTGTCAGTATATTTATGTATATACCAATTTTCTTTTTATGTGTGTGTGGTGCGTGTACTGTAAGACCTTCGGTACCCACACCATCAGATTATTTCACTTGTCACTCTAACGAAGTAGGCGAGTGTCATCAATATGTCTCATGGTCTTATCGTGGCGTGTTTATCTTCTACCGTTAGGTCAGAAGATAGAAATGCCACTTGCATGCTTAAAATAAGAGATTGACGGTGACCAACTTTAAACAGAACTTGATTAATTTTCACATACATTTATTAAAATAATAACCAGCATAAACATTACTTAGTTCTGAATGCTATTTACAATTGACAGTCTGAAGTTCCTTTGGTCTTGGTACGTTAATCTTATTCTCACATATCTCTGATACTTGACAAAGTGTCTATAAATTTATCTTCATGGCTATGTACAGGAATATGATAATCTTATTAGGCGCAGACGGAAACTTGACTATAGACTAATGCAGAAAAATGCAGACTGGTGCAGACTAATGCAGACAAATGCAGACTGATGCAGACTGACTAATCGAAGGTCTGTACAGTCGTTATAATACCTCGAGCGTTCAGGTATCACTGTGCGAGTGTGATCCGCGCGGAGAAAAGGTTCTACGTTAGCAGGAATCTCATTGGCTGCGTTACATATTAATAGGCGGATCGGCGGAAGCAGAATTTGGTCCGTCTCTAAGTCAGCGCCATCTCGTAGTGCGGAGACGGACGAGCGCTGCGCCTGCGCTGTTGTGCTTAGCCGGGGCGCGTTCTATTGGAAAAGTTGTGTTCGCGCTGACTACGCGGAACTATGTACACAACGGTGTGCAAACATTTTTCCCGAGTGTGTGAAGCAAGCTGGTACAGAAATTTTATTTACTTTTTCCAGAAGGCTAACATAGCGTATCCTTTTATATGTAGGAAGGAAATTCTGTACTGTTAGTTTGCCGAATAACGTTTCTGATTGTGATCTTTAGTTCGAATAAACGAAGTTATTCTACATGAATAACGGTGCTGTGAACATCTTTTTCCATGACTGTATGTCCTGATCAGCGCACTTCATTCCCCACGTATTTCTGTAGCTGAAATTCTCCTCTAGCAGAGCGGCGTTCCAACGCGACAAGCAGATAGGATGTGTGTGCCGAGAGCACGAAAACACGGGCGCGCACACGCACACACACACACACACACACTAGGTGGGGGCTAAGCTGCGTCGATGCGGCGTAATCCCTCCCAATGGTCGGCTCTCACGCCCGGCTGCTGCTGTGACGTCACGCCACCGCCACCCCCGCGCTATTAGGGCAGCCACGCGCGCGCTGCCTCCGCCGCCGCCGCCCACGGTTTCCGCCCCCACAGGTGGTCGCAGCAACAGGCGGCCCAAGCTGCCGCCCTCGCCGACATTCCTGCTCGCCATTTCTGCGGCAGGCGCCCCTAAGAGACGAAGCTGGGAATACTGCAGCCGCCTAATCAAAATTACTGTTCACACGGCCTCTGGTGCGTACCACTGCTATACTGTCAAAACGACGGCCATCTACCTCCGTATTATTAGACACACAGGCCACTGGATTGGCATACGTCGCATACTACTGTGCGAATAAAGTTATATGTTTTGTATTTCCGTACCTGAAAGTTCAACTGACGACTCAGGAGGGATGTAGTAACGAGCCATCTGTTTGGTTGGGATATGATCTAAAGTAACTTCTTCCTTCACGCAAGCTATATTAAAAATTGAAACCACGACGAAAGCTTCCTCTAAAGAATAGGAACTAAGGAATGATTGGCTCTTTTCTAATAGCAAGTTCAACTAACGTCACGGCATTCTGTCAATCTCATTGGACGTGACTTGCGATACATCAAAATTTATGGGACAGGTAAAGTTGTCTGCAAACACTATCCAAAAAAGAGACGTATCATATTGTTCTCTTCAGCCCGTAAACTAGTTTCGTGCATTTTTTTATCTTCCATCTTTAAGCATCTCTGCAAAACTCTTCCAGCATACATCCATTTCAACATATTTAATGCATTTAAGCGTTGGTCATTCTCTAGAATTTGTAACGGCCACAATTCCCTTCACTGCCAAATTAACATACTTGACTCCTCAGGACGTGTTCTTTCCTTCCTTTTACTGAAGTTGTACCACAAACTTCCATTTTTCCAGACTCGATTCAGTACCTCCTCAGTACTTTTCTGATCTGCCAGTGTAACTTTTGAAACGTCCCCTTTGAACAATTATACACGAGACTGTGCTTAACCTGACACACAATACTTTGTTAGCGCAATGCAATCTGACTTTCAAAATTCCCTACAAAAGAATGGCCCTGACTAACATTAAACTATACCTTTCACAAATCACTTACCTCACAAAAATCTTCGCTGCTCAAGCTACTGCAATACAGCAAGCGCCACTACTGCCAGCTAAATAAAAGATTCAAACTACTAAAGGCACTAACTACTGATAGGGATAGTTAGCAAATGAAAGATATTAATAGAGAACAAACAATGTATTTACCTTAATATCATCACAAGTCATAATATATATATCAGTTCATGACAAATTGCAAAGTTCCGCCATCTCTCTCCCCACATCCACCACTGCTGGCGGCTCACCTCCAACTGCGCAACGCTACGCGCTGTTCACAGCCAGCTGCCTAACACTACAATGGCGAGTATTACAACAATGCAAAGCAGCCACAGACTGCCCACAGCACAGCCTAGAGGTGGCGTTACTAATAAAAAACCTAAACAGCCTACTTACATAGAGAAAACATAAACAGCCTACTTACATAGCCCCCATGCTCCCCACAAAAAATTTTTACAAATGGTGTTGGGCACTGGCCAATACAGATTTGACAAAAATTTTTCACAATTACAGTAACAAAGATATAAAATGCACACATACAGTACTTTCATCATCACAACAATAAGCGTAATAACTAAGATATCTCTACGCAAAGCATTTCACTTTTGTTTATCATGAGGTAAGTACATTGGCTTCTGCAGAACTTAGCTTTTGGAGGAAAATAACGACACTTTCACAGAGATTATCTTACAACAATATGCACATTTAGCGCTACAGGACACGCATTTCAGTGATTAATTTTGTACTTAAAACATTTATTTTTAAAGGTTTTTGAATTACAAAGAAAGTTTTCCGTGATACATTTCATTCCATTGCTGTAATCTGTAACACCTGAGGGTATAATTACATTTATCCTCAGGGGGGTACACGCTTACTTTGTGTACCATGTGTGTGGCAACCACAAGGAACCCTAGCTAATATGGTATTTGCTTATACAACTTTACACATCGGTACCATATTTCTCTAACACACAAATTACACAGCTATCTGATCATTTAACTGAGAGATAAACATTTTTTTACCACATCAGTGACACATGTTTACGCAATTACACGGTTGGATAACTTCACACTTATGAAACTGTATTTTGTCTGTACTTTGTAAACTGTTCATATTTTTTCGGAACCATTGTGATACTATGAGAGCTTTGAATGATATATTTGGTAAGGGAGCATGATTTTAAAGTACGTTTGAGGCAGATGACACTTTTGACATGAGCAGAGAATTTTTTTAATTATTGGAGGAAGCTACGACGATTTTGAGATTTGACTGAGGTGTTATGATGTTATTTTTACGACGACGATGTGTATTATGCTGCTGAGGTATGTTTACGATTAATAGGCTGAGGCTACTATATGAGTTATTTGATTATGCTTCATATTTATAATGACGAAATATTGACGAGTGTCGATGGATACGTATATGTGTAATAAGGTAAGGAGTAATGAATAGTGGGTAGGGACTCTTGACTTGTGAAAAAGGATGTTGGAAACCAAGAATCGTACTTTAAGAGTTATGACATGTGTGAATCATGTGTGAATGTATCACAATGCCACTGAACATTTTTTGGACACTGTTATATCAATAGCATTTTGTTTCTACAGATTTGCAACGCTAATTCTTGACCTGTGAAATATTTTTATATGACTGCCACGGTAGCGGAAACTGCTGTCGTAAATATTTCCGTACGAAAGTTAAGTGACCACCTGCACGTAATGCGTCGCGGGCACCCAGCTGTGTCAGTCGCCTGGAGAAAAAGCCATTATTGCGAGCCCTTTTCAGCGGCACAGGTAGAAAAAAAAAAGGGGACGTGGGACGTGTCAAACACCTGGAGAACAAGCCATTAGGGTGTGCCTTTCATCGCTAATGTGACACCCTCGTTACTTGAAAACATATGATTACTCGCACTTTGTGCTAATTACTGAAATGCTTATGAATTGATGGGAAATATTCGTACATCTGCAGACCTGATTACAACAAGCGTCTTTCTACAAGAGTTGAGAGAATTTCTACTAACTTATGAAATGTCACATGACTACTGAATGATATTTTTATGCTTTGCTTTTCATAATTGCTTATTTCACTTGATATCTGGTTTCCAGCTGTGTTGCAGCATTGCTTTTATAAAATAAAATGCATTTGCTAATGTGAACACTTTCTGTCAACAGATCTATTAAATAATTATTTTATGATCCACATTCTTTAAAAAAGGAGCACTTGGAAAGGAAAGAACAATAAGAAGGAACTAGTAACTGCATTCATAATTTTCTTTTCAAGTAATTGGTAACTTTTTGGTAGAATAACTTCTTGTGGTGCACCACTTTAATTACTTAGACATTAAGATGATACATTTCCCTTATCTGCATTGTTGTTTAGTGTAATATTTTTTCTGCTTGCGCTATGTCATGTTTAGGTATAAGTTGCTGCTGTTTGCCAGGCATAGTGTTATTGAATTTGACTTTTGCTAATTTATACTGTAGCTTGCTTTGCAATTTTCCATTTTTTTCATTGCTGTTTATATTAATTGTTTTATGTGCTGCTGCATTGCCTCGTTCCTTAGTTTAGCATCTGAGCTCAGTAGATTTAAGTTAGCTTAAGAGGGGGTAGACTATATAAGAACTTAACTATGGAGAATAGGGAAAGAATGCTTTGAAAGTTATATGAAAACGATTTGGGCCCAAATGAGTATTGTACAATGAGCCATATTTATTTTGAAAGAAATATGAATAGAATACAGAAAGCAGGTATAGATAGGACTTTTTGGGAATAATGACGAATGAAGGGAGATCTCCGAGAAATAATGCAAAATACTGCAGTACAACAAACCCTGTCCTTTCTGTTTGTGTTATTCCACTATATGTTTGTGTACCCTTGAGTATTTGTTTTCTTCCTGTCTCTGTGTACTGTTTCATAGAATTTTTTTTCTTCTAATACTAAGCTATATTCACTATGATGAGGAATACTGTTATCCTCGAATATAATTGGCATTAATAATGTGTTATTTACTTTGTAAAGATGTTTAGACATTATTTACTCTGTTTTGTGTTAATGCTCATGTGTGAAGTTGATGTTTCGAAAGTTATTCTGATCTTTTATCTATGTACTTATGTCATAATTCCTGTAACACTGATGTATATGTTTATTTCTATTCTTTTGTAAAGCCTGTACTACAAATGTTATCTGTATTATTATGTTTTTAATGATGTATTTTGTACCTTTGTAATTGTATTCTTATGTTATAAAATTGTAATTGTCACCAGTTCATGACATTATTAACTTGTTAGTTACATTTCACTGCACACGTTTCTGTTGGTCATAGTATATGGACAATATGTGAGAAGTAGGGACTGATAATGTTTGCACGTGTGTTAATAATTCAGCAAGGGACTGGATAACAGCATTGCTGGTTCTAAGGACATTTCAAACAATTTTTTTGTGAGTGGACAAGTGGTGGTTTATGGACTTGCTATATTCTCTGCAAGACTCTTCGATGGTGATTGTGCACCTGCACAGTCGCAACAGATGGCTGCTGGCCGTCTCTACAAGGACTACAGTGGGTCTGCATCTTTGATGACCCACCAATACCATTATCTCTGCAAGGACTACAGTGGGTCTACATCTTTGATGGCCCACCAATACCATTATTTCTACAAGGACTGCAGTGGGTCTGCACCTCTGGTGGCCCACCAATACCATACTCTCTACCAGGACTACAGTGGGTCTGCTCTGTGACCTACCTACCAATTTTCATCAAAACTTCGACTGACTCTGCAGTGGGTTTGCTCTGTTGTGGCCCATTACCTGTCAGCATGTCGAGAGTCAGCACTGTCTTTCCGTTGGAAGGACAACACTACTTCTTCAAGACTGCATGGAAATCCACTACTTCCGTGTGCATTTTCTTTTACTGCTCAGACTTTGAGAAAAACACTGCTATTCTCCTGTTATGTACGATTAGGACTGTCTTTATGGACTGTGAGAAATTTTGATCTTTTGACCAACATAATATTAATAAGTGTGCGCATTTTATATCTTTGTTACGGTAATTATGAAAAATTTTATCAAATCATTATTGGGCACTGCCCAACAAAATTTGTAAAATTTTTTGTGGGGAGCATGGGGGCTATGTAAGTAGGCTGTTTATGTTTTCTCTATGTAAGTAGGCTGTTTATGTTTTTTCTATGTAAGTAGGCTGTTTAGGTTTTTTATTGGTAACGCCACCTCTGTATGACAATCACTGGCTGTGCTGTGGGCAGTCTGTGTCTGCTTTGCATTGTTGTAATACTCGCCATTGTAGTGTTAGGCAGCTGGCTGTGAACAGCGCGTAGCGTTGCGCAGTTGGAGGTGAGCCGCCAGCAGTGGTGGATGTGGGGAGAGAGATGGCGGAACTTTGCAATTTGTCATGAACTGATATATATATTATGACTTGTGATGATATTAAGGTAAATACATTGTTTGTTCTCTATTAATATCTTTCATTTGCTAACTATCCCTATCAGTAGTTAGTGCCTTTAGTAGTTTGAATCTTTTATTTAGCTGGCAGTAGTGGCGCTTGCTGTATTGCAGTAGCTTGAGCAGCGAAGATTTTTGTGAGGTAAGTGATTTGTGAAAGGTATAGTTTAATGTTAGTCAGGGCCATTCTTTTGTAGGGAATTTTGAAAGTCAGATTGCGTTGCGCTAACAAAGTATTGTGTGTCAGGTTAAGCACAGTCTCGTGTATAATTGTTCAAAGGGGACGTTTCACTTTATCATTTCAGGAACCTCTACTGTTCTCTTGTCTGAAGTATTTATGTTTCACTTTTGTACAAGGCTAAGTTCCCACAAATACTTTCAGAAGAACCTAACTAATTCTTAAATCTACATATGACCTTAAATATTTTTTCTGTTCTTGCTTTTGCCTCTCTGTATTTTTCATCCAATCTACTTGGGCCATCCTCAGCTATTTTGCTCCCTGAATACGAAAACACGTTTGCCACTTTTTGTGTGTCATTTACTAATCAAATTCCCTCAGTATCACCTCATTTACTTCGACTATATTCCATTACACTTACTTTCGTTGTATTGATGCTTATTTTAGAAATACCTTTCGAGGCACTCAAGACACTGTCCATTTTGGTCAACCATCCTCTAAGTATTTCACCATCTCAGAGAATTAGAATGTCATCGTAGAAAATTACAGGTTTAATTTAGTCTGCATAACTTAAATTCCCTTTTGAAATTTGTCCTCTTTTGCAGATATAGGGCAAAGTTGCGGAAAAATTCGAATTTTTTCCTTCCGTCATTTATTAGATTGATACTTTAAGAATGACATCGCAAGGTTTCATAATCGAATTCTGGCTAGAGACATGTTTTAAAAAAGTTTATTTGGGCGTTTGCTCCAGTCACGCACCCTCTTTCAATGGTATGATCCACTCTGTCTCTACGCTAGGAATTTTCTGTGCGATTTTTCGTTTACGCACTCGAAATGAACTGCAGACGAGTGCAGAAGGCTGTGAGAAAGGTTATCTTTGCTAGTTCCTTTGTTCACAGCGCGGTTCTTTTTTAATGGTACGTGCTACTAATTTATTTCAGACTTTAGTTTTGAATATATCAACTTGTTTTGCTCTAAATGGGTCGTAACAGTGGGTGCGTATTCAAAAAAGTGAGAAAATGTCGAATTTCACATATAAAAGGCACAGGAAATTTAAATAACAGTGTTACAAACGTTGCTCCTAGGTGTGAAGAACAATTTTCAACAAAGTCACTGACTTCATCGAAGAAGAAAAGTAGGTCATTGTGGAGGAGGAGATGGATACCTCGCCGTCCCCGTGTAGTCCGAAGACGCCGGATGGGAGGTGGAGGTCTCGTCAGATGAGGCGTCGTGTTATTCGCAGGAGGAGACGATGGAATATTAGGCGTCCTCGTATGATATCAACAATTAGTCTAGGAAAGGATGAGTTTTCCACAGGATTTTGGTTAGCTGACTTAGAAATACTTGCCCATGTGATTATAGTTTAACGTATATGTGCTAATTGTGGCCGCGCGAGATTAGCCGAGCGGTCTTGGGCGCTGCAGTCAGGGACTGTGCGGCTGGTCCCGGCGGAGGTTCGAGTCCTCCCTCGGGCATGGGTGTCTGTGTTTGTCCTTAGGATAATTTAGGTTAAGTAGTGTGTAAGCTTAGGGACTGATGACCTTAGCATTTAAGTCCCATAAGATTTCACACACATTTGAACATTTTTTTTGCTAATTGTGGGTCAAAGGGCTTTACACTGTATGTTAACAGTGACTGAACTGGCATTGTGTAAAATTTATAGATGTGATGTTCAGTCCAAGATTTCTGCTCTCCATGGGAAGATGTATGAGGCGAATACAAGATTGTGTTACGCCATGAGATGTTTAGGTGTAGGCAGGGAAGGCACAAATTTGTGGCTTGATGAACATGCCTGCACCAGTGACTAGATTCAGTGATTACAACAGAACACTCTTCAGTGCTCTTGAAGTTAATGCAAAGCGGATATGAAAGCAGCTGTTGAGGAATCTGTAGATATTAACAATGAAGGGGAAGAAGGACAATGTGTTGTGAGGAGAGATATGTGTGTCTCTTAGGATGGGACCTTGATGAAAAGGGGCCATACATCACATTATGGAGTATCATTCGTCGTTAGTGAAGATAGAGGAAAAGCCTTAGACTTCCCAGTAATGAGCAAATACTGGTCTCTATGTGGAACAAGAAAGAACAGTGATGGCAGTGAAGAAGAAAAGTGGGAGCAGGAACACAAGAAAGTGTGCAGCAAGAATTACCAGGGGTCAAGTGGTGGAATGGAAACAGCTGGGATCAAACTAATATTCCAGAGGTCAGGTGAACAATGTAATACTAGGTATGTGAAGTATCTAGGTGACCCAGATTCCATTGCTTTTAAGACTGACTGTTTTAGGGAGCAGTCCTTATGGTTCACGAGCTAGGATTGAAAAGAACTTGAATGTGTAGGGTGGATTCAAAAGCGAATGGGAGGCAGACTTCTCTGATTGAAGAAAGAATTTAAAGGCAAGAAATTAGAAGGTGGAAAGCCACTCGGAGGTGTTAACAGACTGATAGACAGGGAAATCCACACTTCACAAGTATATTATGGAAAAGCTATCAGGCATAACATATATAATGTTAAAACAATGTTGTAAGCCGTGTGGGGAACATTATTTCACAAAATTTTCACACATAACAATGCTTAACATTCTCTTTGCGATATATCGTGGTGCAAACATCTTCAGGCCGAAGCGCTTTTGTAAATGGTGTAAAGCACATTTTCAGGTACGTAGCCAATCCCGAACTTTTGAAAAAATGTGAACATAGGAAAACACAGAATACACAGAGAGCTACGATTACCTTATGTGGGTGAGTTGTCAAAAAACAGTATTTGAGTCCTCAATTGTAGTGAAGACAGCTGCATGCGATGCCAGCCTAGTGTTCAGTAATGAAAATGTAGGTAGGACTAAGTGCCTGCAGAGGCTAGACTTCCATCCAGGTGTATTCACGCTGAAAATACTCAGAAGCATCCATGAAGCGCGACTGGCCATAGCTCAGGTTGCAGAAAAATAATGCAAACATTGGCTAGGCAAAAGAGGCAGGAAAGAGATTACTCCACAAAGACAAAGAAGAGGATATGGATATGGACAGCATTAGTCATTCTAAGTACAGCAATACTGTCAAAATTTGAAATAACTTTAAATGCGAAATGTCGTAAATTGCCTTTTTTGAGTTATAATGTACCATTTCCCAGAAAATATAAATCTAACATCCTGAAATTTGGTATAGTTCTTAAGAATTACTTACTGAATAATTCTATGCAGCACTTCCCCGTAATATTCTCCCCGAGAAAAGTTCTTCTTTAAAATTTGAGAACAATAAAACAACCATGGGTAACAAAACTGAAAAATTAATTTCAAAGCAACTATAACCTTAAACAAAAATCTGTTCCACACGTTTTATGAGCCTGTTGTGCAGATGTAAACTGTTGAATTCCAGTTCTATTGCTTGATTAGTACGAGAAAAGGTACATTATAGAAACATTGGTAATCAAAAATTCAAATCCCTATAAAACTTATGTCGATGTGCATTCTCAAACAAAAATTGCAAGGAAAATCAAGCGTTGTGTTGGACATAATATTCTCAAGTTTCACTATTTTAGCTAAATATTTTTGCGTTAGGATGTTCAAACTGCGCGCTTGGCCGCGGAGCATGATGGGAGTTACCATGCGCATTGCGGTTTTCTTTAGCGACGAAGTCCACTTTCGTCTGGATGGGTTCGTCAATAAGCAAAAATGCAGCATTTGGGGGACTGAAAATCCGCATTTCGCGATCGAGAATCTGCACCCTCAATTTAGGCGGGCACACTGAATTCATGAAAGTTTGGTGTGCAATGTCCACTCACGGGACAACTGGTACGAAATTCCTTAATGGCGCTGTGAGTACCAAAAGTACGTGAAGGTATTGGAAGACGACTTCATTCTCATTATCCAAAGTGACCCAGATTTCGATATTATGAGGTTCATGGGAGACGGAACTCGACCCCATCGAGACAGGAGAGTAACGACCAGGAGGAGTACTTTGGGGTCCGCATTCTGGCTCTGCAGTATGGGACTCGAATAGCCACCACAATCTCGAGATCTGAACACATGCGACTACTTTTTGTGGGGCTACATGAAAGGAAGGTGTACAGCAACATCCGCGCGGGATTAGCCGAGCGGTCTAAGGCGCAGCAGTCATGGACTGTGCGGCTGGTCCCGGCGGAGGTTCGAGTCCTCCCTTTGGGCATGGGTGTGTGTGTGTGTTTGTCCTTAGGATACTTTAGGTTAAGTAGTGTGTAAGCTTAGGGACTGATGACCTTAGCTGTTAAGTCCCATAAGATTTCACACACATTTGAACATTTTTTGTACAGCAATAGCCCCAAAACCATTGCAGGGCTGACAACGGCCATTCAGGACGTCATCGACAGCATCGATGATCCGAAACTTCAACGAGTCAAGCAGAATTTCGCTATTTGTCTATACCACATCGCATCCAATTATGGCAGGGATATCGAACACGTCATAACCTAAATCCGAATATATCTAGTGGCCTTCACAATATGTTGAATGAAATGTGTGCACGCCGTAGTTTGTAACTAATTTTTTTTTTTCATATGCCGAAGCAGTGGCATAGTTATCTTTCTCTGTTCGAGTCACAGTTGTTTATCTAACTGTATACTGTCTTTTGTTCGCTGACTCGTAGCTCCTTGTTTGTTGATGATTGCGGCGCAGGTGTGGATTCCCTACCTCGATGAGGCTTTCATGATAATCTTCCGGAGTTCGTGGTGTCTTCTCCACCGCCGACTGATAAGGAAGTGCGGAAGAATGTTATCAGCCACGCTGAGGGCGCAGCCAATAATGGCGACCTCTGTTTGCATTTGCAGAGCTTTCCGTCGCTCTTGGGGCGAGTGACGGAGTGTCCAAAGCGAGCAAGGCGACCACTAGCTGCCGGCCTGGACTTTACTCGGCTGACCTGGCAGCGGCGCGATGGGGCAGTGTCGTGTGCAGTCACTGAAAACACCGCCTATCTCAGAGAACTACTTTTTCTTAAACTTCCAGGCAAATTAAAACTGTGCCGAAATGAGACTCGAACTTGGGACCTTTGCCTTTCGCCGGCAAGTGCTCTACCATCTGAGCTACCCAAGCACGACTCACGCCGCGTCTTCACAGCTTTACTTCCGCCAGTACCTCGTCTCCTACTTTCCAAACTTTACAGAAGCTCTCCTGCGGGGTGTGAGTCGTCCTTGGGTAGATCAGACGGTAGAGCACTTGCCCGCGAAAGCCAATGGTCGAGAGTTCGAGTCTCGGTCCGGTACACTGTTTTAATCTGCCAGGAAGTTTCATATCAGCGCACACCCAGCTGCAGAGTGAAAATCTGATTTTTGAATAAACCTGTCTGTGATGGTAGTGTTGCACCCCAGAATGAATTCAGCGTGCACTCCCAAACTGTTGACATTTTTACTTGGATAGCTCTGAGCCAAGCAGATTAGCTCAGAGCTAATGTGTCAATCGCTTTGCCATCACAACACGCCGCCAAAGTAGCAGAAGGCAAGGCACTATACGAGCATTGCTACACAACCTCTTAGCAAGGGAGGAAAGACCGCAATACATGATAACAGAGCAGTACAAAGTAATGCTCCGGAACTCCAAGCACAAGAACTCCGCTGTTGTAGGCAAACGCTGTAGATAAACTCGAGCTCCACAACCAAGTACCAAGGAAAAGAACTCTGACGAGTCCAATAAATGAGGGCAAACTCGCTCATTCAACTCCACCAACGCGTCATAGCAGCAAACTCTGCTGTTTAAATAACTAGGCATTTTCAGCTCCCCATCACATTCGCTCGTGGAGACGTCTCATCCCTGTTACCAGAAGCAGAGAGGATGATGGCCAATTGAATGTCAGAGCAAACAGGACATGCTCATCGATGGCTGTCAGCCTGCTTTCTGCTTCTTGAATTCGAGACGCAACCATTCCAGTTGACGTCACACCCTTGGGCGGCCGTTCCAGTCTACTTGGGCATCAGGGATGAGGAGAAATCTGCTGCCAGCACACCACCTACTGAGGGTCGTTCGTGAATGGTCTGCAATCTGTCATCTCCACAGTTTCGGGACGTGATGTATTCGAGCAGCCCTTTGGCCATTTGGTGAAAATCAGGTACTGTCGTGATCGTCCCACGGTGGGAGCCTAGAGAGTGTCCTTTACGAAAGTCCTCAGCCTAGACCGGGCAGTCAGCGACACTCATCTAAGCTAGGCCGTCCACGAGAGCGCCCTCTCGCACACTACCAGGCAGTTCGAAGTTGGCCAACATGGGTCACTACAGTAAGCTGTTAGAATATGGTGATTTTTTCCTGCCGATTGCATCTTGTATGTGGATGACTGTGTGTACGAAAGTGGGCATCTTCCCTCTAAGGGATTTCTTTGAAAAAGTCGTTAGCTTTGCGGTAACTAATAATTCTATAAGGGCAATATCTGTGTCAATGAAAAAATCAGACGATATTACTAATGCAGCTTGACATTATTCTATTTTTATTAGCTCTTAGTCATCAGCGAAAATCAATTGAATAATATTCACATTTTGGTACCTAACTAATTATTTTAATTACTTTTGATACAAACTATTTGCTTAGTTAATGTTTTATGTTTGTTTTTACGTGAATTTATTGTGGTATTGGCACAAGTAGTGTGGTGCAATCAGAGTATGGCAGTAGATGTGCGTTCACATCCAGGACGAGACGTTTGGTGCCTACCATATTCCGCTATTCTTGCAAGTGAGCAGCTGTAACGCACTGAACTCTTAAATTCCTAGCAATTATTGGATGTAGCTCAACATAATTGATTTCCGACACAGTCAGTATGTCAGCAACTATTTACGGTGTCATGAGGATCAAATGCATAAGATGGAACAATTCGTAAACTGAGTAGTTGGAGAAAAGGAACTGTAGTCAGAAAACAGTATGGTTTATTTTATTGTCATAAACGACTTAGATGACGACCAGTTTTCCTTTAGGAAAGATAAAGGCATCAGAGAGGCAGTTCTGACGATGAAGTTGGAAGATACACTTAATAAACATAACACATTTTCCTAGCATTTGTCATCCTAGATTCAGTCTGGAACCGCGCAACCGCTCCGGTCACTGGTTGGAATCCTGCCTCGGGCATGGATGTGTGCGATGTCCTTAGGTTGGTTAGGTTTAATTAGTTCTAAGTTCTAGGGAACTGATGACCTCAGACGTTAAGTCCCATACTGAGGCCATTTTTTGTGATCCTAGGAAAAACGTTAGACTGTGTATGACGGGGCAAGATGTTCTAAATTCGCAGAAAAATAAGTGTAGGCTATAGGGCAAGACAGATGAGATACAATATGCCTAAGAACCGAAAGAAGCAATAACGATGTGAGGCCGAGAACAAAATGCTCTCATTAAAAATAGTGTAACTCAGGGATGCAGTCATTCTCGAATATTATTCAATCTATAATTCCAAGAAACAACGTCGCAAGTAAAAACTAGTTTCGGGAATAGGATTAAAATTAAGAGTGAAAAATATCAAGGATAAGATATGCTGATGGAACTAGTAACCCATTTTTTATGATGAGGATTTAACTCGGAAGTACGTTCCACACTATACTCTTTATAATGTGCACTTTAGAGACAAGTTAAAGAGTGTTTTTCGATCGGTGTTCCTCACATATCAGATCCAACAACATCTCCTGAAACTCTTCATTGCTGTGACGTCACTGTAGAGTAAATTGGTCGTGTGCCTGAGACTTTAACGACTCCATTCCTCTTACTTGTCCATTCATGATTATAAATTTCCTCTAATTTGGGATAAGCTAAGATTATTGATTTCTTCGACTTTTCTGGGGCTACGAGTATATCTTTCTGCACCGTGCAATAGCCTATATCCACTCAACCTTTACTTTTTTTTCAAAAACTGGTCTTTTCTGCACAGCTTCTCCCAAATTTGAGTTCGACCCATATATTGCACACACCTCTCCCTCCTCTTATCTGTGTCCGCCTCATCCTCCCTCTTTCTGTCGAATTCATCTTCTCATCTCAATCTGCCAATCACCTCCACCCATTCTCTCTGAATCTTCATCTACTCCTCTCCCACTCTCTGTCCACTTCCTCTACTCTCTCCCACCGTACATTCCACCCCTTCCATCTGATCATACTCCTCTCTCTCTCTCCAATTCTGCCTCGCCCCTTTCCTTTTCCTTGTGTCTGCCACCCCTTTGCACGTTCCACCTGTCTTATGAATCTCTCTCTTCCCCTGTCTCTCCGTTTCCTCCTTCTCCTCACTCTATCCATTATCTCCTCCATCCATCTCAACCTGTCTCCAGCCATGTTTATCGACACATGCAATTCAGCTGAATAAAGCAGTACAATACCACTCCCACAAAAGCCCTGCTATGCAGGGCATACTACACATCATGGACTTGAAAATCACTTTATTTTCACTGATGTACAGGTCACCATACGAAGTAGCTCAATAAAGAAGACTGACACTTCTCCAACACAAATCACCTGTCATGCAGGGCGCTCTACATGTCACAGGCCACAGAACTGTTTCTTTCCCCTAACATATAGAGCGCCCTCCAAAACAGCCAATTTTACCTGTGGTTAGCTTGGACTTCGCTTTCCTACTTCTTTCTTTATGTGATTAGTTAAACGTTTTCATCACTTATATCACACTATGGCCGATTTTCAGCACGTGAGACAAACTGTGTTGTGTACTGCTACACAGATTAATCGTAAATGTCTGTTGGCAGCCTCAAACTGTAGGCGTGCAACTACCTCAGGAAAGATGCCAATCAGACTGCTGGACTGGTATGTGTTCCCCACTAACAGTTCGATATATCAGCTTTTACTGGTTGCTAACAACTGTCGTCAAAAACAACAACATCAAAACAGGAATACAGTGAGATCGTCACACAAAGCAATCTTTCCCGAATTTACGTTTAAGCAAAAATAAGTTCTTGGCTTCCAGTCTACCTCGCCAAGTTTGTCTAATTCACTGAAACATCACCTTGCAGCTAGCTAGTGGCCGCGAGATCTGACGTAAGGACTCTGCCTACCAAGTACATGTACGACGTCCTGAAATCAACACTCATCTACTGAGAGGTGGCATGCTACTCTCGCACTTTACCAACACTGTCAGTCAGAATAATATTCCTACTTTAGGTCATGATCTTAGTGTCCCCCAGTACTACATCTGGTATGTGTTGCTTAGAACTTTGTAGTATGAAGAAATTGTGGGCAGAATGTTATTGCGTGCGTAGCCTGTAGATAACTTGTACCTGAGGGGTCACGGTGGAGGCGATGGCAAACAGGGAGAAAGAAATGGATTGCAGGCCATAAATGCTGAGGGCAGCGAGCTGGCTGTGTGAGTGAGTCTGGGAAGCTGCACTCAGTGGATGGTACGTGTAGAGGGACTACTGGCTGTGGCAAACACCTCTTTCCAGTTAGGGTTAGAGCAGGAGGGCGCCGGTTCTCAAAAGCTCTTTACCTGGGCCAGGCGGCAACCAGTTGGCAGAAAGTGGGTGGAGCAAGCCATGTAAAAGAGACTTCTGTAAAGTAGCTTCTTTGCTAATGGTGGGAAGATTACAGAACTCCATGCATTGTCATGTGAGAAGCTGGGATGATACGGACAGAGTGGCTGGTGCACGTGTTTAGTGGAGGCAAGACTGTAACTCCTCTGACGCCAGGAAATGTCGAGGTTCTTTTAGCGAGCGGCAAAAATGCGTATAATTCAAGTGCATGACTGTCTGGGAAGCTTAACAGCCTTCTTCCAGGAATTGGAAATGTTGGGCCCTGAAAGATTAGGCTGTGGTCCCATCTAGATAGACGTTTATTGCTGAATCATTGCTTACTGTGAGAACGATGCCTCCCTAGTGCCAAATCTTATTTTTTCAGACAAGGGGGATTTTGAGTCACTGATTGGCTCCTCTCAGGATATGCAAAGCATCGGCTTTCTCACCCATCGTGGGAACCCTGGTGCTATGTCTGGATCGGCTACCACTCCAAGAAAACTTGGGAGATTCAATTGGTTGAGGATAGTTTGATTGGTTTGTGCAATGTGGGGACAGTTTCGTTTTTGCTAATTCAGCTTCTGTACCAGGACTTGGTGGAAACTGATGGAGATTCTTTCCCTTCTTCGTCTTCTCGTCCTCTCCTGAAGGTGATCTTCAAGTCTTTCCATAGTGGGAGAGACTTGTAGGCTATAGCTTGTCGTGAACTAAGAGCCAGTCTAGTTTCCAACTTTTCTGACAGTGGAACAGCACATCATCTTGGACATTTCGTGTGTTATGTGGGTGAACTTACTGTTTTAAATTTCCAGCACGCACTGTCGTGCTTGTGAGTCATATTGGCTTGGCCAGACCAGTGGACAAATGCGCTTCACACTCAAAATCTGCTCTGGTTTGACAGGGAAGTGTCCCACGTTGTGATAATCAGAACGACAATCTGCGTAGTTTGCAAATTTTCTTGGATATATTGTTGTTGTTGTGGTCTTCAGTCCTGAGTCTGGTTTGATGCAGCTCTCCATACTACTCTATCCTGTGCAAGCTTCCTCATCTCCCAGTACCTACTGCAGCCTGCATCCCTCTGAATCTGATTGGTGTATCCATCTCTTGGTCTCCCTCTGCGATTTTTACCCTCCACGCTGCCCTCCAGTACTAAATTGGTGATCCCTTAGTGCCTCAGAACATGTCTACAAACCGATCCCTTCTTCTAGTCAAGTTGTGCCACAAACTCTTCTTCTCCCCTATCCTATTCAGTACATCCTCATTAGTTATGTGATCTACCCATCTAATCTTCAGCATTCTTCTGCAGCACCACATTTCGAAAGCTTCTATTCTCTTCTTGTCCAAACTATCCATCGTCCATGTTTCACTTTCATACATGGCTACACTCCATACGAATACTTTCAGAAACGACTTCCTGACACTTAAATCTATACTCGATGTTAACAAGTTTCTCTTCTCCAGAAACGCTTTTCTTGCCATTGCCAGTCTACATTTTATGTCCTCTATACTTCGACCATCATCAATGAATTTGCTCCCCAAATAGCAAAACTCCTTTAATACTTTAAGTGTCTCATTTTCTAATCTAATTGCCTCAGCATCACCCGACTTAATCCCACTACATTCCATTTTCCTCGTTTTGCTTTTGTTGATGTTCATCTTATATCCTCGTTTCAAGACACTGTCCATTCCGTTCAGCTGCTCTTCCAAATCCTTTGGTGTCTCTGACAGAATTACAATGTCATCGGCGAACCTCAAAGTTTTTATTTCTTCTCCACGGACTTTAATACCTACTCCGGATTTTTCTTTTGCTTCCTTTACTGCTTGTTCAATATATAGATTGAACAACATCGGGGAGAGGCTACAACCCTGTCTCACTCCCTTCCCAACCACTGCTTACCTTTCATGTCCCTCAACTCTTATAACTGCCATCTGGTTTCTGTACAAATTGTAAATAGCCTTTCGCTCCTTGTATTTTACCCCTGCCACCTTCAGAATTTGAAAGAGAGTATTCCAGTCAACATTGTCAAAAGCTTTCTCTAAGTCTGCAAATGCTAGAAACGTAGGTTTGCCTTTTCTTAATCTAGCTTCTAAAATAAATCGTAGGGTCAGTATTGCCTCACATGTTCCCATTGTTCTACGGAATCCAAACTGATCTTCCCCGAGGTCGGCTTCTACCAGTTTTTCCTTTCGTCCGTAAAGAATTCGCGTAAGTATTTTGCAGCCGTGACTTATTAAACTGATAGTTCGGTAATTTTCACATCTGTCAAAGCCTGCTTTCTTTGGGATTGGAATTATTATATTCTTCTTGAAGTCTGAGGGTATTTCGTCTGTCTCATACATCTTGCTCACCAGATGGTAGAGTTTTGCCAGGACTGTCTCTCCCAAGGCTGTCAGTAGTTCTAATGGAATGTTGTCTACTTCTGGGGCCTTGTTTCGACTCAGATCTTTCAGTGCTCTATGAAACTCTTCACGCAGTATCATATCTCCCATTTCATCTTCATCTACATCCTCTTCCATTTCCATAATATTGTCCTCAAGTACATCGCCCTTGTATAGACCCTCTATACACTCCTTCCACCTTTCAGCTTTCCCTTCTTTGCTTAGCCCTGGGTTCACATCCGAGCTCATGATATTCATACAAGTGGTTCTCTTTTCTCCAAAGGTCTCTTTAATTTTCCTGTAGGCAGTATCTGTCTTACCCCTAGTGAGATAAGCCTCTAGATCCTTACATTTGTCCTCTAGCCATGCCTGCTTAGCCATTTTGCACTTCCTGTCGATCTCATTTTTGAGACGTTTGTATTCCTTTTTGCCTGCTCCATTTACTGGATTTTTATATTTTCTCCTTTTGTCAGTGAAATTCAATATTTCTTCTGTCACCCAATGATTTCTACTAGCCCGCGTGTTTTTACCTACTTGATCCTATGCTGCTTTCACTACTTCATCCCTTAAAGCTACCCATTCTTCTTCTACTGTATTTCTTTCCCCCATTATTGTCAATTGTTCCCTTATGCTCTCCCTGAAACTCTCTACAACCTCTGGTTTAGTCAGTTTATCCAGGTCCCATCTCCTTAAATTCCCACCTTTTTGCAGTTTCTTCAGTTTTAATCTACAGTTCATAACCAATAGATTGTGGTCAGAGTTCACATCTGCCCCTGGAAATGTCTTACAATTTAAAACCTGGTTCCTAAATCTCTGTCTTACCATTATATAATCTATCTGATACCTTTTAGTATCTCCAGGCTTCTTCCATGTATACAACGTTCTTTTATGACTCTTGAACCAAGTGTTAGGTAAGATTAAGTTGTGCTCTGTGCAAAATTCCACCGGGCGGCTTCCTCTTTCATTTCTTACCCCCAATCCCTATTCACCTACTACGTTTCCTTCTCTTCCTTTTCCTACTACCGAATTCCAGTCACCCATAACTATTAAATTTTGGTCTCCCTTCACTATCTGAATAGTTTCTTTTATTTCATCATACATTTCTTCAATTTCTTCGTCGTCTGCAGAGCTAGTTGGCATATAGACTTGTACTACTGTCGTAGGCGTGGGTTTCGTATCTATCTTGGCCACAACAATGCGTTCACAGTGCTGTTTGTAGTAGCTTACCCGCATTCCTATTGTTTTTGATTCATTATTAAACCTACTCCTGCATTACCCCTATTTGATTTTGTATTTATAACCCTGTATTCACCTGACCAAAAGTCTTGTTCCTCCTGCCACCGAACTTCACTAATTCCTACTATATCCAACTTTAACCTATCCATTTCCCTTTTTAAATTTTCTAACCAACCTGCCCGATTAAGGGATCTGACATTCCACGCTCCGATCCGTAGAACGCCAGTTTTCTTTCCCCTGATAACGACGTCCTCCTGAGTAGTCCCCGCCCGGAGATCCGAATGGGGGACTATTTTACCTCCGGAATATTTTACCCAAGAGGACGCCATTATCATTTATCCATACAGTAGAGCTGCATGCCCTCGGGAAAAATTACGGCCGTAGTTTCCCCTTGCTTTCAGCCGTTCCCAGTACCAGCACAGCAACGCCGTTTTGGTTAGTGTTACAAGGCCAGATCAGTCAATCATCCAGACTGTTGCCCCTGCAACTACTGAAAAGGCTACTGCCCCTCTTCAGGAACCATACATTTGTCTGGCCTCTCAACAGATACCCCTCCGTTGTGGTTGCACCTACGGTACGGCTATCTGTATCGCTGAGGCACGCAAGCCTCCCCACCAAGGGCAAGGTCTATGGTTCATGGGGGGAGGTTCTTGGATATATCATATCACTGTATATGTTGCAGTGCGCCGCTCCTCGCCCACAGCGCGCCGTTTTACGCTGCCTCCGGAATCAAGGTGAAAGGGTAAAATACTGCTACACCAGCGTTGGGTTGTTAAGTGAGATTCACAGCTCCCTGTTTGTAGTACATTTGGTCATAGTTGATACCATTTGAATAGTGTTGGGCCTCACAGTGGATTCATGTAAGCAAAGTCAGACTGCGTTGTAAATGGATTAATTCAGGGTAGAATTTGTATATCTTCCATCCCAAGGAATGCTTTCCTAATCAAGAACTACCCCTTTTTTGGTTTGTGTTTGTCATTTTTATGTGAGATTTATCAGCTACTTGTAGCTATAAAGGCAGTAATAAAACTTGTAATTATTTTTGTAAACTTAAATACGCCACTGTTCTCATTCATGCAGTAAGTAGGCTGTTTAGGTCTTTATGTTGGTAATGCCACGTAGCGGTCTGTATGAAAATCACTGACTGTGCTGTGTGCAGTCTGTGGCTGGTTGGACTCATTGTTGGAATATTCGCTGTTGTAGTGTTGGGCAATTGGATGTGAACAGCGCGTAGCGTTGGGCAGTTGGAGGTGAGCCGCCAGCAGTGGTGGATGTGGAGAGAGAGATTCCAGAGTTTTGAGAGGTTGCTATAAGCGGACGATCTGGACGTGTGTCCGCCAGAAAAAGGAATTTTGTAAAGATGGATGTCATGAATTGATAGATATATTTATGATGACTTTTGAACACTATTAAGGTAACTATATTGTTTGTTCTCTATCAAAATCTTTCATTTGCTAAGTATGCCTATCAGTAGTTAGTGCCTTCAGTAGTTAGAATCTTTTATTTAGCTGGCAGTATTGGAGCTCGCCGTATTGCAGTAGTTCGAGTAACGAAGATTTTTGTGAGGTAAGTGATTCATGAAAGGTATAGGTTATTGTTAGTCAGAGCCATTCTTTTGTAGGGATTTTTGAAAGTGAGATTGCGTTGCGCTAAAAAATATCGTGTGTCAGTTTAGTGCTGATCAGAATAAGTAAAATTCAGTTTTACTCAGCTGTCTTTGTATCAAATAAAGTAGAAGTTTACTAGCACAGTCTTTCATAATTTTTCTACACCTGATCTGATACAGAAATTCAAAAAGAAGAATGAGTGGGTAAACCTGCTTCCAGGAGTATGCAGAGAAGAATGTACCTGGAAGGAAAAAGTAAGAAAAATATTAGCTACTCTCACACAAGACGCTCACTTTCATAAACTGTAGAGTGATTGGAAGCTCAAACATATACAGGAAATTACATTCTCTTAAGAACTCACCCAAAGTCGTCATTTTTGCATCAGAAAAATTGTAAGATACAGCTTCTGTATATATATCTTCTTACAGGATTTTAAAAGTACCTCTTCTTGGAAGTTACCTTCTGGCTTATTCTAAAAATTATAAAATAACAGGATTATATTCCCATCGGGATTTGAAAAAGTATTTTCACAAATAGTTGATCTTATTTTTGTTTATAGGGATAAGAAAGTGAGCAGATTTTGACTGAGTACTATACTTTCAATTTTCATGAGCTGCAAGAGTATCTTCCGCTCAGATTTGAGTCTTTGTTCTATTCCTGTTCTTGCTTTCTTCGAATTCTATTACTGATTTCGTCTGGCACTCTGTAGAAAGATTGACTTTTACACAGTAATTGTCAATGTTGTCCTCTCCTATGTGACTGTGTTCACTTCCCGAAACAATATCTGAAGAGTCAGGCCAGCATCACAAACAGAAAACTACTAAACGAATGTAAATATATTTACGTGCTAAGTCGATACGCAAGATTCCTTGTTGTTGTTGTGGTCTTCAGTCCAGAGACTGGTTTTATGCAGCACTCCTTGCTACTCTATATTGTGCAAGCTTTTGCATCTCAAAGTACCTACTGCAACCTAGATCCTTCTGAATCTGCTTAGTGTACTCATCTCTTGCTCTCCGTCGGCCGGTATAGCCGAGCGGTTCTAGGTGCTTCAATCTGGAACCGCGCGGTTGCTACGGTCGCAGGTTCGAAATCTGCCTCGGGCATGGATGTGTGTGATGTCCTTATGTTAGTTAGGTTTAAGTAGTTCTAGGGGACTGATGACCTCAGATGTCCCATAGTGCTCAGAGCCATTTTCTTGCACTCCCTCTACGATTATTACATGTACATCTTCATACATACTCGGCAATCGACCATACGGTGCATGGCGGAGGGTACCTCGTACCACAACTAGCATCTTTTCTCCCTGTTCCACTCCCAAACAGATAGAGGGAAAAATGGCTGCCTATATGCCTCTGTACGAGCCCTACACTCTCTTATCTTATCTTTGTGGTCTTTCCGCGAAATGTAAGTAGGCGGTAGTAAAATTGTACTGCAGTCAGCCTCAAATGCTGGATCTCTAAATTTTCTCAGTAGCGATTCACGAAAAGAACGCTTTCTTTCCTCTACAGACTCCCACCCAAGTTCCTGAAGCATTTCCGTAACAGTCGCGAGATGAACAAACCTACCAGTAACAAATCTAGCAGTCCGCCTCTGAATTGCTTCTATGTCCTCCCTCAATCCGACCTGATAGGGATCCCAAACGCTCGAGCAGTACTCAAGAATAGGTCGCACCAGCGTTCTATAAGCGGTCTTCCTTACAGATGAACCACATGTTCCCAAATTCTACCAATGAACCGAAGACGACCATCCCCCTTCCCCACAACTGCCGTTACATGCTTGTCCCACTTCATATCGCTCTGCAATGTTACGCCCAAGTATTTAATCGACGTGACTGTGTCAAGCGCTACACTACTAATGGAGTATTCAAACATTACAAGATTCTTTTTCCTATTGATCTGCATTAATTTACTTTTATCTACGAGGGCAGTTCAATAAGTAATGCAACACAGTGTTTTTCTGAAACAGGGGTTGTTTTATTCAGCATTGAAATACACCAGGTTATTCCCCAATCTTTTAGCTACACAACACTATTTTTCAACGTAATCTCCATTCAATGCTACGGCCTTACACCACCTTGAAATGAGGGCCTGTATGCCTGCACGGTACCATTCCACTGGTCGATGTCGGAGCCAACGTCATACTGCATCAATAACTTCTTCATCATCCACGTAGTGCTTCCCACGGATTGCGTCCTTCATTTGGCCAA
Organism: Schistocerca americana; assembly: GCF_021461395.2. Taxonomy (NCBI): domain Eukaryota; kingdom Metazoa; phylum Arthropoda; class Insecta; order Orthoptera; family Acrididae; genus Schistocerca; species Schistocerca americana. The sequence continues at coordinate 106,879,044 of NC_060122.1, read as the reverse complement.
ACATATGGAAATCCGACGGTGCGAGATCGGGGCTGTAGGGTGCATGAGGAAGAACAGTCCACTGAAGTTTTGTGAGCTCCTCTCGGGTGCGAAGACTTGGTGAGGTCTTGCGTTCTCATGAAGATGGAGAAGTTCATTCAGATTTTTGTGCCTACGAACACGCTGAAGTCGTTTCTTCAATTTCTGAAGAGTAGCACAATACACTTCAGAGTTGATCGTTTGACCATGGGGAAGGACATCGAACAGAATAACCCCTTCAGCGTCCCAGAAGACTGTAACCATGACTTTACCGGCTGAGGGTATGGCTTTAAACTTTTTCTTGGTAGGGGAGTGGGTGTGGCGCCACTCCATTGATTGCCGTTTTGTTTCAGGTTCGAAGTGATGAACCCATGTTTCATCGCCTGTAACAATCTTTGACAAGAAATTGTCACCCTCAGCCACATGACGAGCAAGCAATTCCGCACAGATGGTTCTCCTTTGCTCTTTATGGTGTTCGGTTAGACAACGAGGGACTCAGCGGGAACAAACCTTTGAATATCCCAACTGGTGAACAATTGTGACAGCACTACCAACAGAGATGTCAAGTTGAGCACTGAGTTGTTTGATGGTGATCCGTCGATCATCTCGAACGAGTGTGTTCGCACGCTCCGCCATTGCAGGAGTCACAGCTGTGCACGGCCGGCCCGCACGCGGGAGATCAGACGGTCTTGCTTGACCTTGCGGCGATGATGACACACGCTTTGCCCAACGACTCACCGTGCTTTTGTCCACTGCCAGATCACCATAGACATTCTGCAAGCGCCTATGAATATCTGAGATGCCCTGGTTTTCCGCCAAAAGAAACTCGATCACTGCCCGTTGTTTGCAACGCACATCCGTTACAGACGCCATTTTAACAGCTCCGTACAGCGCTGCCACCTGTCGGAAGTCAATGAAACTATACGAGACGAAGCGGGAATGTTTGAAAATATTCCACAAGAAATTTCCGGTTTTTTCAACCAAAATTGGCCGAGAAAAAAAATGTGTTGCATTACTTATTGAACTGCCCTCGTATATTTAGAGTTAGCTACCATTCTTTACACCAATCACAAATCCTGTACAAGTCATCTTGTATCCTCCTACAGTCACTCAACGGCGACACCTTCTCGTACACCACAGCATCATCAGCTAACAGCCGCACATTGCTATCCACCCTACCCAAAAGATCATTTATGTAGACAGAAAACAACAGCGGACCAACCACACTTCCCTGGCGCACTCCAGATGATACCCTCACCTCCGATGATCACTAACCACCGAGGACAACGTACTGGGTTCTATTACTTAACAAGTCTTCGAGCCACTCACATACTTGGGAACCAATCCCACATGCTCATACCTTAGTTAGGAGTCTGCAGTGGGGCACCGAGTCAAACACTTTCCGGACGTCAAGGAATATGGCATCCGTCTGATACCCTTCATCCATGGTTCGCAAGATTTCATGTGAAAAAAGGGCGATTTGCGTTTCGCAGGAGCGGTGCTTTCTAAAGCCGTGCTGATGCATGGACAGCAACGTCTCTGTCTCAAGGAAATTCATTATATTCGAACTGAGAATATCTTCGAGAATCCTGCAACAAACCGATGTTAAGGATATTGGTCTATAATTTTGAGGGTCCGTCCTCCTACCCTTCTTATATTCAGGCGTCATCTGCGCTTTTTTCCAGTCGCTCGGAACTTTACGTTCTACATCTACATCTACATCTATACTCCGCGAGCCACCTTACGGTGTGTGGCGGAGGGTACTTATTGTACCACTATCTGATCCCCCCTTCCCTGTTCCATTCACGAATTGTGCGTGGGAAGAACGACTGCTTGTAAGTCTCCGTATTTGCTCTAATTTCTCGGATCTTTTCGTTGTGATCATTACGCGAGATATATGTGGGCGGTAGTAATATGTTGCCCATCTCTTCCCGGAATGTGCTCTCTCGTAATTTCGATAATAAACCTCTCCGTATTGCGTAACGCCTTTCTTGAAGTGTCCGCCACTGGAGCTTGTTCAGCATCTCCGTAACGCTCTCGCGCTGACTAAATGTCCCCATGACGAATCGCGCTGATTTTCGCTGGATCATGTCTATCTCTTCTATTAATCCAACCTGGTAAGGGTCCCATACTGATGAGCAATACTCAAGAATCGGACGAACAAGCGTTTTGTAAGCTACTTCTTTCGTCGATGAGTCACATTTTCTTAGAATTCTTCCTATGAATCTCAACCTGGCGCCTGCTTTTCCCACTATTTGTTTTATGTGATCATTCCACTTCAGATCGCTCCGGATAGTAACTCCTAAGTATTTTACGGTCGTTACCGCTTCCAATGATTTACCACCTATGGCATAATCGTACTGGAATGGATTTCTGCCCCTATGTATGCGCATTATATTACATTTATCTACGTTTAGGGAAAGCTGCCAGCTGTCGCACCATGCATTAATCCTCTGCAGGTCCTCCTGGAGTACGTACGAGTCTTCTGATGTTGCTACTTTCTTGTAGACAACCGTGTCATCTGCAAATAGCCTCACGGAGCTACCGATGTTGTCAACTAAGTCATTTATGTATATTGTAAACAATAAAGGTCCTATCACGCTTCCCTGCGGTACTCCCGAAATTACCTCTACATCTGCAGATTTTGAACCGTTAAGAATGACATGTTGTGTTCTTTCTTCTAGGAAATCCTGAATCCAATCACAAACCTGGTCCGATATTCCGTAAGCTCGTATTTTTTTCACTAAACGTAAGTGCGGAACCGTATCAAATGCCTTCCTGAAGTCCAGGAATACGGCATCAATCTGCTCGCCAGTGTCTACGGCACTGTGAATTTCTTGGGCAAATAGGGCGAGCTGAGTTTCACATGATCTCTGTTTGCGGAATCCATGTTGGTTATGATGAAGGAGATTTGTATTATCTAAGAACGTCATAATACGAGAACACAAAACATGTTCCATTATTCTACAACAGATTGACGTAAGCGAAATAGGCCTATAATTATTCGCATCTGATTTATGACCCTTCTTGAAAATGGGAACGACCTGCGCTTTCTTCCAGTCGCTAGGTACTTTACGTTCTTCCAGCGATCTACGATAAATTGCTGATAGAAAGGGGGCAAGTTCTTTAGCATAATCACTGTAGAATCTTAAGGGTATCTCGTCTGGTCCGGATGCTTTTCCGCTACTAAGTGATAGCAGTTGTTTTTCAATTCCGATATCGTTTATTTCAATATTTTCCATTTTGGCGTCCGTGCGACGGCTGAAGTCAGGGACCGTGTTACGATTTTCCGCAGTGAAACAGTTTCGGAACACTGAATTCAGTATTTCTGCCTTTCTTCGGTCGTCCTCTGTTTCGGTGCCATCGTGGTCAACGAGTGACTGAATAGGGGATTTAGATCCGCTTACCGATTTTACATATGGCCAAAACTTTTTAGGGTTCTTGTTTAGATTGTTTGCCAATGTTTTATGTTCGAATTCGTTGAATGCTTCTCTCATTGCTCTCTTTACGCTCTTTTTCGCTTCGTTCAGCTTTTCCTTATCAGCTATGATTCGACTACTCTTAAACCTATGATGAAGCTTTCTTTGTTTCCGTAGTACCTTTCGTACATGATTGTTATACCACGGTGGATCTTTCCCCTCGCTTTGGACCTTAGTCGGTACGAACTTATCTAAGGCGTACTGGACGATGTTTTCCATTTTTGTTCCGCATCCTCTTCCTCAGAAATGAACGTTTGATGGTGGTCACTCAGATATTCTGCGATTTGTGCCCTATCACTCTTGTTAAGCAAATATATTTTCCTTCCTTTCTTGGCATTTCTTATTACACTTGTAGTCATTGATGCAACCACTGACTTATGATCACTGATACCCTCTTCTACATTCACGGAGTCGAAAAGTTCCGGTCAATTTGTTGCTATGAGGTCTAAAACGTTAGCTTCACGACTTGGTTCTCTAACTATCTGCTCGAAGTAATTCTCGGACAAGGCAGTCAGGATAATGTCACAAGAGTCTCTGTCCCTGGCTCCAGTTCTGATTGTGTGACTATCCCATTCTACACCTGGTAGATTGAAGTCTCCCCCTATTACAATAGTATGATCACGAAACTTCTTCACGACGTTCTGCAGGTTCTCTCTGAGGCGCTCAACTACTACGGTTGCTGATGCAGGTGGTCTATAGAAGCATCCGACTATCATATCTGACCCACCTTTGATACTTAACTTAACCCAGATTATTTCACATTCGCATTCGCTAATAACTTCACTGGATATTATTGAATTCTTTACTGCTATAAATACTCCTCCACCATTGGCGTTTATCCTATCCTTGCGGTATATATTCCATTCTGTGTCTAGGATTTCGTTACTGTTCACTTCCGGTTTTAACCAACTTTCCGTTCCTAATACTATATGCGCACTATTTCCTTCAATAAGAGATACTAATTCAGGAACCTTGCCCTGGATACTCCTGCAGTTTACCAATATTACGTTAACTTTTCCTGTTTTTGGTCTCTGAGGACGGACGTTCTTTATCAACGATGATAATGTCCTCTCTGGTAAGCCGTCAGGTATTTTATCGTTTCGCCCAAGGGGGGGTCCCTCTAACCTAAAAAACCCCCGTGTGCACGCCACACGTACTCTGCTACCCTAGTAGCTGCTTCCGGTGTGTAGTGCACGCCTGACCTGTCTAGGGGGGCCCTACAGTTCTCCACCCAATAACGGAGGTCGATGAATTTGCAACCATTATAGTCGCAGAGTCGTCTGAGCCTCTGGTTTAGACCCTCCACACGGCTCCAAACCAGAGGACCGCGATCGACTCTGGGCACTATGCTGCAGATATTAAGCTCAGCTTGCACTCCGCGTGCGATGCTGGTTGTCTTCACCAAATCAGCCAGCCGCCGGAAGGAACCAAGGATGGCCTCAGAACCCAAGCGGCAGGCGTCATTCGTTCCGACATGTGGTACTATCTGCAGCCGGTCACACCCAGTGCGTTCAATAGCTGCCGGAAGGGCCTCCTCCACATTACGGACGAGACCCCCCGGCAAGCACACCGAGTGCACACTGGCATTCTTCCCCGACCTACCCGCTATTTTCCTGAGGGGCTCCATAACCCGCCTAACGTTGGAGCTCCCTATAACTAATAGGCCCGCCCTCTGTGACTGTCGGGACCTTGCCGGAGAATCGGCCACTGGCCCAACAGGCGAGGCATCCTGTGGTGGCTCGGAAACGATGTCATCACCACTAGGAAGCACCCCGTACCTGTTGGAAAGGGGTAAGGCAGCTGCCACGCGGCCAGATCCCACCTTCGCCTTTCGGCCAGGCACGCGCGAGCCCACCACTGTCCGCCATTCACCCTGGAGTGATGGCTGACCGGTAAGATGCTCACTGCCGGAAGACGCAGCGACATCAGGGGTTCCATGTGATTCCAAGGCCACCGAAGTAGGCATAGGTCTCACCGCAGTTGCCCCAACGCCACTACGAGCCGACGCCTGCGCCTCGAGCTCGATGAGCCTCCACCTGCCCCCGAAGAGTGGCCAATTCTCCTTGCGTCCGCTCACAACAACCACAGTCCCTACACATGACTATGTTTACCCTACTCTATACGGTGACAAATTCCCAAGATAATCTTCTGATGAGCTACTCTGATAATCAAGAAACACTCACTGAAATACGAGACGCGAAAACTACGCTAGGTTTTCCCAGAAAAACTATTTAAAAGCTAAGCGCAGCAAATAAGTACAAAAACGCTTTATACAAACAGTACTCGCTGCTGCTGGTGCTCTCGCTCTGGCTGTCACAAGACAACTGCTGATTCAAGTGACTAGTGGCTAACGGCCGCGAAACAAACAAAAGACGGTTTTAGGGCGCTTTCTGTTCTAAACGATCAAGAAAACACTAAGAAATCTAACACGAAAACTACGTAAAGTTTTATCAAGAACTGTTAGTTACTATGCAGAGCAGATAAACACAAATAGAATCCCTTCCTTAGTGGAAGGTCGTAAACAAAATGCAAAATAAACGCTTTATACAAACAGTACTCGCTGCTGCTGGTGCTCTCGCTCTGGCTGTCACAAGACGTTGGGCAAGAGATTCGCGATAAATGCAAGCTAAGTAAGGAGCCAATGGAGAAGAGTACTCTCTGTAAAACCGAATTGGAATCCCATCAGGACCTGGCGATTTATTTATTTTCAACCCATTCAGCTGCTTCACAACGCCAGGGATGTCTATCACCATGTCCTCCATACAGGAATCTGTACGAGACTCAAACGGCGGTATGTTTGTACGCTCCTCTTGCGTGAAAGATTTCTCAAATGCTAAATTTAAAATTTCAGCTTTCGTTTTGCTGTCTTCCATTGCCAGGCCAGACTGGTCAGTGAGTGACGGGATGGAAGCCTTCGACCTGCTTACCAATTTTACGTAAGACCAGAATTTCCTTGGGTTCTCAGCAAGATCTTTTGCTAAGGTATGACGGTGGTAGTGGTTAAATGCTTCGCGCATCGCTCTTTTTACAGCAGCACGAATCTCTAATAACTTTTGCCTGTCCTCATTCTCCCGATCTTTGTTGTACCGCGAGTGCAACTGCCTTTGCTTCCTGAGCATTCTCCGAATTGCGCTGTTAAACCATAGTGGGTCTTTTCCGTCCGTAACCCACTTTTTCGGCACATACTTCTCCAATGCGTGCTTTACAATGTGTTTAAAATTTGCCCATAATTCTTCCACGTCCATCGTACCGGAAGTAAATGAAGTCGATTCATTTACCAAATGGGATGCTAAAACTGCTTATCTGCACTTTCTAGTAAGAATACTCTCCTAGCCTTCTTGACCGACTTTTTAACTTTCGTAACCATAGTCTTAATGACAACATCATGATCACTAATCCCTGTCTCTGCACTTACACCGTAGATGAAGTCTGGTCTGTTCGTGGCTACCAGATCTAAAATATTTCCATTACGCGTTGGCTGTCGATTTAGCTGCACAAGACAGTTTTCGGATAATGTGTTCAAAAGTAATTCACATGACGGCCTGTCTGTACCACCTGTAATGAATCCATAGACATCCCAGTCTATACTAGGTAGGTTTAAGTCGCCTCCTACTAATATAGCATGATCCGGGTACTTCTGTGATACAGAATGTAGACTGCCTTTGAATGATTCTAGAACTGTCACGGTGGAACCTGGTGGCCGGTAATAACACCCCACAATTAACTTTATTTCCCCTAGCCCTGTTAAACGTGTCCAGATAACTTCACAACCACACTCTACTTCGACCTCAGTAGACACAATATTTTTGTCAACTCCAATGAAGACACCACCTCCTACGGTGTCTAATCTGTCTTTCCGATACACGTTCCAACCCTCACTAAATATTTCAGGACTTCCTATCTCAGGGTTCAGTCAGGTCTCAGTTCCGAGAATAACTTGCGCGCCACACGCTTCCATGAGGGCAGTAAATTCACGAACTTTATTCCGAACACTCTGAGAATTTACTGCTAATATCTTGATAGCTGAAGTGTGTTTACTCGGAGCGCGTCCTGATTTCCCTACCTGCACGTCGACTGATGAATGATCATCAGGACACCTCGCACTACTCCCTAGCCTAAAAAAACCCTCATGTGCACGCCACAAGTACCATGCTACCCGAGTAGCCGCTTCCCTTATTACCCTCCACGCTACCCTACGGTACTAAATTGGTGATCCCTTGATGCTCAGAACATGTCCTACCAACCGATCCATTCTTCTAATCAAGTTGAGCCACAAGTTCTTCATCTCCCCAGTTCTGTTCAGTACCTCCTCATTAGTTATATGATCTACTCATCTAATCTTCAGCATTCTTTAGCAGCACATTTTGAAAGTTTCTTTTCTCTTCTTGTCTTAACCATTTATCGTTCCATACAAATATTTTCAAAAAAGACGTCCTAACACTTAAATCTACACTCGATGTTAACAAATTTCTCTTCTTCAGAAACGCTTTCCTTTTCATTGCCAGTCTACATTTTATATCCTCTCTACTTCGACCATCATTAGTTATTTTGATCCCCAAATAGCAAAACTCATCTACTACATTGTTTCATTTCCTAATCTAATTCCCAAAGCATCACCTAAATTACTTCGACTATATTCCATTATCATTGTTTTGCTTTTGTTGATGTCCATCTTATATCCTCCTTTGGAGACACTGTCCATTCCTTCAACTGCTCTTCCAGGTCCTTTGCTGCCTCTGACGGCATTACAGTGTCATCGGCGAACCTCAAAGGTTTTATTTCTTCTCCATGGATTTTAATTCCTACTCCAGATTTTTCTTTTGTTTCCTTCACTGCTTGCTCAATATGCAGATTGAATAACATTGGGGATAGGCTACAACCGATTCTCACTCCCTTCCCAACCAATGCTTCGCTTTCATATCCCACGACTCTTATAACTACCATCTGATTTCTGTACAAATTGTAAATAGCCTTTAGTTCCCTGTGTTTGACCCCTGCCACCTACAGAATTTGAAACAGAGTAGTCCAGTAAATATTGCCAAACCTTTCTCTACGTCTGCAAATGTTAGAAACGTAGGTTTACCTTTCCTTAACGTAACTTGTAAGATAACGTATAGGGTCAATATTAGCTCACGTGTTCCTATATTTCTGCGGAATCCAAACTGATCTTCGCCGAGGTCGGCTTCCACCGGTTTTTCATTCGTCTGTATAGAATTCGTCTTAGTATTATGCAACCACGACTTATTAAGCTGATAGGTAGTTTTGACACCGATCAACATTTTCTTTCTTTGCGACTGGAATTATTACATTCTTCTTGTAGTCTGAGGGTATATCACTGGCTCAAAACGGTTCAAATGGCTCTGAGCACTATGCGACTTAACTTCTAAGGTCATCAGTCGCCTAGAACTTAGAACTAATTAAACCTAACTAACATAAGGATATCACACAGATCCATGCCCGAGGCAGGATCCGAACCTGCGACCGCAGCGGCCGCTCGGTTCCAGACTGTAGCGCCTAGAACCGCACGGCCACTCCGGCCGGCCGTATATCACTGTCTGATACATCTTTATCACCAGATGGAAGAGTATTGTTAGGGCTCGCCCTCCCAAGACTATCAGTATTTCTAATGGAATTATACTCCTGGGCCTTGTTTCCACTTTAGTCTTTGTTTTGTCAAGTTCTTCACATATTATCATACCTCCCATTACTTCTTTCATCTCCATAATATTGCCCTCAAGTACATCGCCTTTGTATAGATCCTCTATATAGTCCTTCCACCCTTCTGCTTTCCCTTCTTTGTTTAGAACTGCTTTCCCGTCTGAGGTCGTGATATTCATACAAGTGGTTCTCTTTTCTCCAAAGGCCTCCTTAATTTTTCTGTAGGCAGTACCTATCTCACCCCTAGTGATATATGCCTCTACAACTTTACATTTGTCCTCTAGCCATCCCTGTTTAGCCATTTTACACTTCCTGTCGATCTGATTTGAGACGTTTGTACTCCTATTTGCCTGCTTCATTTACTGCATTTTTATATTTTCTTCTTTCACCAATTAAATTCAATATCTCTTCTGTTACCGAAGGATTTCTACTGTTGTTGTAATTGTTGTTGTTGTCTTCAGTCCTGATACTGGTTTGATGCAGCTCTCCATGCTACTCTATCCTGTGCAAGCCTCTTCATCTCCCAGTACTTACTGCAACCTACATCCTTCTGAATCTGCTTAGTGTATTCATCTCTTGGTCTCCCTCTACGATTTTCACCCTCCACGCTGCCCTCAAATACTAAATTTGTGATCCCTTGATGCCTCAGAACATGTCCTACCAACCCGTCCCTTCTTCTTGTCAAGCTGTGCCACAAACTCCTCTTCTCCTCCATTCTATTCAATACCTCCTCATTAGTTATGTGATCTACCCATCTAATTTTCAGCATTCTTCCGTAGCATCACATTTTGAAAGCTTCTATTCTCTTCTTGTCCAAATCGTTTAGCGTCCATGTTTCACTTCCATACATGGCTACACTCCATATAAATACTTTCAGAAACGACTTCCTGACCCTTAAATCTATCCACGATGTTAACAAATTTCTCTTCTTCAGAAACGCTTTCCTTGCCATTACCAATCTACATTTTATATCCTCTCTACTTCGACCATCTTCAGTAATTTTGCCCCCCAAATAGCAAAACTCCTTTACTACTTCAAGTGTCTCATTTCGTAATCTAATTCCCTCAGCATCACTCGACTTAATTCAACTACATTCCATTATCCTCGTTTTGCTTTTGTTGATATCCATCTTATATCCTCCTTTGAAGACACTGTCCATTCCGTTCAACTGCCCTTCCAAGTCCTTTGCTGTCTCTGACAGAATAACAATTTCATCGGCGATACTCAACGTTTTTATTTCTTCTCCATGGACTTTAATACCTACTCCGAATTTTTCTTTTGTTTCCTTGCTCAATATACAGATTGAATAACATCGGGGACAGGATACAACCCTGTCTCACTCCATTCCCAACCGCTGCTGCCATTTCATGCCCCTCGACTCTTATAACAGCCATCTGGTTTCTGTAAAAATTGTAAACAACCTTTCGCTCCCTGTATTTTACCCCTGACACCTTTAGAATTTGAAAGAGAGTATTCCAGTCAACATTGTCAAAAGCTTACTCTAAGTCTAAAATTCTAGAAACGTAGGTTTACCTTTCCTTAACCTATTTTCTTAGATAAGCCGTAGGGTCAGTATTGCCTCATGTGTTCCAACACTTCTTCGGAATCCAAACTGATCTTCGCCGAGTTCGGCTTCTACCAGTTTTTCCATTTGTCTGTAAAGAATTCGCGTTAGTATTTTGCAGCTGTGAGTTAGCAAACTGATTTCTACTAGCCCTCGTCTTTTTACCCATTCTTCTTCTACTGTATTTCTTTTCACCGTATTTTTCAATGGTTTCCTAATGCTCTCTACAAACCCCGGTTCAGCCGGCCTGAGTGGCCGGGCGGTTAAAGGCGCTACAATCTGGAACCGCACGACCGCTACGGTCGCAGATTCGAATCCTACCTCGGGCATGGATGTGTGTGATGTCCTTAGGTTAGTTAGGTTTAAGTAGTTCTAAGTCCTAGGGGACTTATGACCACAGCAGTTGAGTCCCATAGTGCTCAGAGCCATTTGAACCATTTGCCAAACCCCGGTTCTTTCAGTTTATCCAGATCCTATCTTCTTAAATTTCCACCTTTTTGCAGATTCTTCAGTTTTAATCTACAGTTCATAACCAACAGATTGTGGTCAGAGTCCACATATGCGTATGCAAATGTGCTGCAGTTTCAAACTTGGTTCCTAAATCTCTGTCTGACCATTATATAATCTATCTGAAACCTCCCAGTGTCTCCATGCCTTTTCCACGGTATAACCTTCTTTCATGATTCTTTAACCAAGGGTTAGTTATGATTAAGTTACGCTCTGTGCATAATTCCAGCAGGTGGCTTCCTCTTCCATTCCTTACCCCCATTCCATATTCACCTACTACTTTTTCATCTCTTCCTTTTCCTACTATCCAATTCAAGTACCCAATGACTATAAAATTTTTGTCTCCCTTCACTGTCTGAATAATTCATCCATCTGCGGAGCTAGTTGGCATGTAAACTAATACTACTGTGGTAGGCATGGGCTTCGTATCTATCTTGGCTACAATAATGCATTCACTTTGCTATTCGTAGTAGCTGACCTGCGCTCCTATTTTTTATTCATTATTGAACCTACTCCTGCCTTACACCTGTATTCACCTCACCAGAAGTCTTGTTCCTCCTGCCACCTAACTTCACTAATTCCCACTATATCTAACTTTAACTTATCCATTTACCTTTTTAAATTTTCCTACCTACCTGCCCGATTAGAGATCTGACATTCCACGCTCCGATCCGTAGAACGCCAGTTTTGTTTATCCTGGTAACGACGTCCTCCTGGGTCGTCCTCGCCCGGAGATCCGAATGAGGGACTATTTTATTTCCAGAATTTTTTACCTAAGAGGACGCCGTCATCATTTAACCATAAAGCTGAATGCCCTCGGGAAAAATTGCGCCTGTAACTTCCCCTTGCTTTCAGTCGTTCGCAGTACCAGCACAGCAAGGCCGTTTTGGTTAGTGTTACACGGCGAGATCAGCCCATAATCCAGACTGTTGCCCCTGCAACTACTGAAAGAGCTACTGCCCCTCTTCAGCAACCACACGTTGGTCTAGCTTCTCAACAGATAGCCCTTCGTTGTGGTTGCAGTTACGGTACGGCTATGTGTATCGCTGAGGCACACAAGGTCCATGGTTCATCGGGGGGAAAAAGAGTCCTAAGAGGAAGTATCTATATGTTTTGCTTTTGTGAGATAATTACCTAGTTGTGTTATACTGAAAATCTTGAAATCCATGCGTGAAATCAAGACAGCATGGACTGCAAATAATAAACTGTGTTATAGTGAAGTAGAACTTCAAAGGATTGCTGTGATCGTAAATACGATAGAAGGTAGGACAGGACAGTGATGGATGCATTCACTGTGAAAGTTCAACGGTAGAGTTAAAATAATACAGTGCCGGTGGGTGTTATTACGGACGACAAACTGAAATTCTGGCATATGCTTTGCGCTGGCTCTAGATTTACCTCGAGATGGACTTAGCGACTCGCTAATTAGTGTCGCGCAGAACGGTGGAAACTTGACTCCATGCGAGATGTGGCTCCTTTCAATCAAGTCTCGAGTACTCACTCAAGAATTTCACACGGCCGTTGAGCGAGATGCAACTAAGTACCTGCCTGGTCTAACCGCTCTGCATGGTGTGACAGCAGTTCTGATTGTTGGTCGCTTTACTTGGCGCACCGTGATTATTGAATTGAATTAAGAAGAAACCATTTGGGGCTATTTGGCACACTAAACACTCATCCATTTGACGTAATAAATGTATATGCACATATGTGTCAATTTTTTCTTCGGGTAAAATATTTATTGTATACCTCTGATTACTCTCTATTAGTGTGTACTGCATGGCTTATGCACTACATGTCAGTAACTGTATGTTACAATTGTTTCATGTACGTGGATACCTGTATAATGGCTGAGGTAAAAGTGGAGTGCTGGGCAAATTGAACTTATAATTTCTGCCTATTGTTCCGACTCATGACTTTCAGTGAAAGGGCTTACCAGCATTTTTCCCAATCGAAAAGAGTGACATCACCTCTGCCATTCGCTGCATTTCAACACTCCTCGTCATCATCTGCCGCAACGTAATCTTGAAATCATGTTCCCATGAACCAAAACACTGACTGCCTGTAACACAAAAAGATATTAATTAGTTAAACATTGTTACTATTTTCTGTTAAGTTACCATAACTTTGAAACAGAAAGACACTAGAAATAAGAACCAAGTATGTACAGCATCTGCAAAAGACAAAAAATGATTTCAAGCATTTTAAGTTGTGGAGGAAAGTCACGTCAATCATCGTAAAACGTCTTTAAACAACATCTCTGAAAAGTGACAAATTTTCATACAAACTGTTAGCTAATACTACGTATGGAAGACGTTTAAATCAGAATGTAACGACTGTTTTATTTGCATTACTGACTGTATCAGAAAATAGCGCTTGGCACTGCAATTACATGTAATTATGATAGAAAACTGGAACCTAAATAAACAATAATTAACGAATAATTGTTCAACAGTACAACTATCCTAATTAATTCTACGTGGAATAATGTAACTAACACACAATCTTCCTGTGTCTCATGAAACAACCCCCTCTAATACTGCTTTTGAATGGGAACTTCATCTCGTTACAAATCTTGTCATAGCTGTTCAGTGGGGCCGTCTAATAGATTAAATTTTATTTTTTAGTTGCTAGTATGCGGATATATGTATGGATCCTTGATCTCGATGTACTGGGAACCGTGGATTCCTCTCGTTCATCATTTTTTATGAAAAAGAAAACGAGGCACACATGGTGTCTTTCTCTGTACCTAATTTTCCTCTTGTCTCGATCTATGTAAGTGCTCCATTTTGTTGTTCCATGTAGTTTTACATAATACGGTTCAGATTCATTCTTAAAATGTTGTTGCTTCATTTTGAAAGTACCTTAATTGTTACTTTTTTTTAGGGTCATCACACTTCTGACTGGTTTATGCGGCCCGTCACGAATTTCTCTCCTGTGCTAACCTCTTCATCTCAGAGTAGCACTTGCAACCTACGTCCTCTATTATTTGCTGGATGCATTCCAATCTCTGTCTTCCTCTGCGGTGTTTGCCTTCTACAGCTCCCTCTAGAGCCGTGAAGTCATTCACTCATGTCTTAACTGATGTCCCATCATCCGGTCCCTTCTCCTTATCAGTGTTTTCCATATATTCTTTTCCTCTCCGATTCTGCACAGAATCTCCTCATTCCTTACCTTATCAGTCCACCAATTTATCAACATTCGTCTGTACACCATATCTCAAATGCTTCGATTCACTTCTGTTCCGGTGTTCCCACAGTCCATGTTTCACTACCATACGGTGCTGTGCTCCAGACGTACATCCTCAGAAATTTCTTCCTCAAATTAAGGCCGGTATTTGATATTAGTAGACTTCTCTTGGCCAGAAATGCCTTTTTTGCCATAGCGAGTCTGCTTTTAATGTCCTCCCTGCTCCTCCCGTCATTACTCTTTTACTGCCTAGGTAGCAGAATTCCTTAACTTCATTGACTTCGTGACCACCAATCCTGATGTTAAGTTTCTCACTGTTCTCATTTCTACTACTTCTCATTACCTTCGTCTTTCTCCGATTTACTCTCAAACCACACTGTGTTTTCATTAGACTGTTCATTCCGTTCAGCAGATCAATTAATTCTTCTTCACTTTCACTCAGGATAGCAATGTCATCATCGAATCGCATCATTGATAGCCTTTCACCTAGAATTTTAATTCCACTCCTAAACCTTTCTTTTATTTCCATCATCGCTTCCTGGATGTACAGATTGAACAGTAAGGGCGAAAGACTATATCCTTGTCTTACATCCTTTATATACGAGCACGTAGTTCCTGGTCGTCCCCTCGTATTATTCCCTCTTGGCACTTGTACATATTGTATATGACCCGTCTCTCCCTATAGCTTACCCCTATTTTTCTCAAAATTTCGAACATCTTGCACCATTTTACATTGTCGAACGCTTTTTCCAGGTCGACAATTCCTATGAATGTGTTTTGATTTTTATTCAGTCTTGTTTCCATTATTAACCGCAACGTCAGAATTGCCTCTCTCGTGCCTTTACGTTTCCTAAAGCCAAACTGATCGTCATCTATTGCATCCTCGATTTTCTACTCCGTTCTTCTGTATATTAATCTAGTCAGCAACTTGGATGCATGAGCTATTAAGCTGATTGTGCCATAATTCTCGCAGTGGTCAGCTCTTGCCGTCTTCGCAATTTGGTGGATGATGTTTTTCCGAAGGTCAGATGGTATGTTGCCAGACACATATTCTATACACCAATTTGAATAGTCGTTTTGTTTGCAAGTTCCCCCAACGATTTTAGAAATTCTGATGGAAAGTTATTTATCCCTTCTGCCTTATTTAATCCTTCAAAGCTCTTTTAAATTCTGATCCTAATAGTGGGTCCCCTATCTCTTCTGAATCGACTCTTGTTTCTTCTTCTATGACCTCAGACAAATCTTCCCCCTCATAGAGGATATGAATGTATACTTTCCACCTATCCGCTCTCTCCTTTGCATTTAAGAGTGGAATTCCCGTTGCACTCATGATGTTATCACCCTTGCTATTAATGTCGCCGAAGGTTCTTTTGATTTTCCTGTATACTGAGTCAGTCCTACCGACAATTATTTCTTTTTTGATTTCTTCGCATTTTTCATGTAGCCATTTCGTCTTAGCTTCCCTGCACTTCCTATTTATTTGATTCCTCAGCAACTTCTATATCTGTATTCCTGAGTTTCCCGGAACATTTTGTACTTCCTCTATGGTTTGTTAGCAGTTACTTTATTTGTACCTATGTTTTCCTTAACAACTTCTATTATTGCCCTTTTTAGGGATGTCCATTCCTCTTCAACAGTACTGCCTACTGAGCTATTCCTTACTGCTGTGTCTATAGCCTTAGAGAACTTCAAGCGTATCTCGTCATTCCTTAGTACTTCTGTATCCCACTTCTTTGCGTATTGATTCTTCCTGACTAATGTCTTAAACTTCAGCTTACTCTTCATCACTACTATATTGTGATCTGAGTCTATATCTGAAGGCTTTCACGACCGGATGAAATATCTTCTGGTAAACCTTGCGGGATGTAAGGTCGTGGTCCATGAAACTCTTCAGCTCCTGACGTTTCGTCCAGTGCTTCGCTGGACATCTTCAGAGGGGGTGTTTCTCCTCCGGTGAGTCTTGCCGACTGCAAGGTTTACCAGAAGATGAGTCTATATCTGCTCCTGGCTACGCCTTACAATCCAGTATCTGATTTCGGAATCTCTGTCTGACCATGATGTAATCTAACTGAAATGTTCCCGTATCACCCGGCCTCTCCAAAGTGTACCTCCTCCTCTTATAATTCCTGAGCAGAGTATCCGGTATTACTAACTGAAGCTTATTACAGAACTCAAATAACCTTTCTCCTCTCTCATTCCTTGTCCCAAGCTCACAATCTCCTGTACCTTTTCTTCAACTCTTACCTCCTCTACTGCATTCCAGTCGCTCATGAGTATTAGATTTTCATCCCCCTTTACGCACTGTGTTACCAATTCAGTATCCTCATATATTTTCTCTATCTATTCATATTCAGCTTGCGATGTCGGCATGTATACCTGAACTATTGTTGTTGGTGTTGGTTTTCTGTCGATTCTGATAAGAACAACCATATCACTGAACTGTTCGCAGTAACACAGTCTCTGCCCTACCTTCCTATTCATAACGAATCCTACACCTGCTATACTATTTTCTGCTGCTGTTGATATTACCCGATACTCATCTGACCAGAAATCGTTGTCTTCTTCCCACTTCACTTCACTGACCCCTACTATATCTAGATTTAGCCTTTGCATTTCCATTTTCAGATTTCGTAATATCCCTACCACGTTCTAGCTTCTCACATTGCACGCCCCGACTCGTAGAACGTCAGGTTTTTTTGCCGTGTATCGACTCGTGCTACACCTTGTGTTTGGATTGCATTGGTTTTCCTGTTCTTCCCCTGACATGTTTGTTTGATATGTTGTCCGTCATTAAGTGGCTGCCTGGTTGTCTTTTCCCTCTGCTATCGATATCTGCGTTTTTGCTGACGGGAAACTGCTATGGAGGAAGTGAGATCTTAGACCGGTTGTAACCTCGTGTGGTGGCGCGGAAGTAGGGGCGTTGCGCGCAGAGAGAGTCTGGTGGACACGGGAGGGCAGTGTGGCTCTCCAGTGCGAAGCAGGCGTGGTCGGTTGTACCGAGTCGCCACGTGATGTATGTTGGTTGTGTGTAACGAGCGGGTCGAGTTGACGGAAGAGCTCCCCACGTGTTAATTGTATACAGAATCGCCCCACGAGTAGGTGCTGTTCATTTCGACTTGGTGGGTCGTTAACAAGCACCTTTAAATTCTCCGTTTCAACACTGGAGTTTAAAAGGAGACACCTAACATGAAGGAGCGGTCACGACCCGTCAGCGTTGCAGAGAAGACGTGGACTCCGGTGACAGAGCGTGTTGTCGCGTGACCGTGGCTTGTTGGGTACACTGGCAACGCATGCGTGGTCAGGTGTGTGGATCCTTGCCATCGGAGGTCGTGTACTGCCTGTTCGAGCATAATTGCAAGTTAAGTTCGTAGAAGGTTTAATCATTGAGTAATAATTTGGTGTAACCAGCGTCTCATCTGCCTTGTGGCCTCCGGCGACCGGGTTTCTTGTCCTCGCCACCGGTGTAATTGAAGACAGTGATCTTTCCTCCTCCTCTCGTTACTGCCCGATGGGAGGTGTAGTTTTGGCAGTTTAATTGTTTCACTATTCTGTCATGTGTTATGAGTAAATTCATGCTTCTTGTTGGTTGATCATGTGGTCACTCATTCAGGACTGTGTGGTGCATTATTTCCTTGCACGAAGTTAACTCTAATTCTGTCACCAAGTTAATCCATCTTATAACAAGTTTTCGCTGGCTAAAAGTCGGTGCAGTGACCAGCCTGAGAGTGCCAATTATGTTTGCTGGCGTATTTAAATTGTTCAGTATTCTGTCTAGCCTGAGCATCCCTGAGTGGGTGATTTGTGGCCGCCTTACACGGGTCCGTCATATCTGTTATGTTATAATGATCTTCCAGGACACTTTTTAATTTTTTTAAATTCCTCCAAGTTTGTAAATTACTTTTATTGCCATTAATCGTGTGTTTGCTGAGACCTGTTTAATTTTTTAAATGGGGGTGTTGAAGCTTCACTACCTCACCGTACTTTATTAACAAAGTTCTATAATTACTTAGTAGCCAGTTTACTAATGTTCTTTAATTTTTTAAAAATTGTTTTATTGCTATAAATTACTTTGATTGGCGTTAGCGGCGTGTTTTGAAAGGTAGTTTATTGCCGTACTGCTAGCTTCTGTGTTTTTTTTTTTAAAAATTGAACTGTTGTATTGCTATAAATTACTTGATTTCCGTTCGCGCCGTGTATTAAAAGGTTGTTTATTGCCGTACTGCTAGCTTGTGTGTTTTTAAAAAAAAATTTAAATTGTTGTATTGCTATAAATTATTGGACTGCCGTTAGCGGCGTGTTTAAGAGGCTATTTATTGCCTTACTGCTAGTTTCTGTCGTCGTCGGCTGATACTCGTATCCGAGTTTTCATTTCTCTCCCGAGATTTCCTTTGTCACGGTTCAGGCGTGGAAGTGTCGTTGATGGCTTAGCAATCCAATCCTAGCGTGGAACAGGCGGCCACAGACATTACAGCTGATGGAAGGTGGAGGACGTGGCTGAGCCTGGAGGAGTTTACGTCTCTGGCGTTTGTCATTCTCCATTCTTCGACGTTCCAGCTCAAAGTTTTGAAGAGCATTTGAGGTAACTGAGCGCCAGCGACTTCGGTCTTCTGCTATTTTGGACCAGTTACTCGGATCGATGTTCAAGGTTTTCAGATTTTTCTTGTACTGATCCTTATAACGTTTGAGAGGGGCACCTCGTGGCCTTTTACCCGTGCTCACTTCGCTGTACAGCATTTGGCGTGGAAGTCTGTCATTTTTCATCCGCTGGACATGTCCGACCCATCTGAGTTGATGCCCAATGATAAGAGCTTCCATGCTATGCATTTTTGCTTTCTCTAGAACAGCCGTGTTGGATATGAAGTCATCCCATTTCAAGTTCATGATATATCTTAGCTTCTGTTGGTTGAAGCGTTCTAGTTTCTTCAGATCGCAGCGATATAACGTCCAGGTTTCGCAACCATATAGCAGGGTGGAAATGACTACAGCTTTGTACACCATCAGTTTGGTGTACAGTGTTAGGTCTTTATTCAGGAAGACACGCTTTGTAAGACGACCAAATGCTACATGTGCAGCACGTAATCTATTCTCCACATCTTTTCCAGATGAGCAGTTGGATGACAGTATGCTTCCCAGGTAGAGGAAATGGTCCACTTGTTCCAAGGGTGTATCATAGATGGATATGCTGAAGTCAGGAACGGAGGAGCCAGGAGTTGGCTGCGCCATCACCTTTGTCTTTGGAATATTGATGGAGAGACCAAATCGTTCGTACGCCCTGCTGAAGGAATCAACTGACAGCTGCAACTCTGCAGGTGAATGAGCTGGAGAGGCATTGTCATCAGCATACTGCAGCTCTGTCACACGAGTGGTACTGGTGAACCTTTTTGAATGGAGTCTGGACTGGTTGAATAATCCTCCATCAAACCTATACTTTAGTTATATTCCTGCATTGTTTACGGTTGTCTCGTAAAGCATAGCTGCCAGATACGATGCAAATAATGTTGGTGCAAGAACGCATCCTTGTTTAAGCCCACTTGTTGTTGGGAATTCACCAGTCATTTCATTCTGGCAGAGGACCTGTCCAGTCATATCAACGTGGAGAGCTTCAATCAGGTCAACAAAATGTTCAGGGCAGCCGAAGCGTTTTAAGACCATCCACATGGCTTCTCTGGGAACTGTATCAAAGGCCTTTTCTAGATCGTAGAAAACAAGTAGTAAAGGCTTTTGCTGTTCTCTGCACTTCTCCTGTAGTTGTCGTGCACAGAAGATCATGTCAAAAGGATTCTTGCAAAAAATTTTCCAGTGACAGAGAGTAGAGATATTCCCCGGTAGTTACCACAGACGCTTCTGTCGCCCTTTTTGAAGATGGTGACAATTGTGGAGTTCTTCAAGTCAGCTGGTACCTTGCGGGTTTCCCACATTAATATAATAAGTGAGAAGAGTCTAGTTTTTAGAGGCAAGCCGCCACCCTCAATAAGCTCCATCGGGATGCTGTCAGGTCCAGGAGCCTTCCCAGGTTTCACACTCTTGAGTGCCTTGCAAAATTCTTGAAAAGTTGGAGGATCAGCCAGCCAGGGTTTTGGAGGGTGCTGTGGGACATTTTTGAGAAAAAATGTAAGATACGAATAAAACATTTGTGAAAATCTCAACTCGACAGTAAACTACTAGAAATTTGGTGTGGCTTGTAGTAACCGTAACCACAATGCTTGTCATTTTTCTTTGATTATTCAGTCTTTCTCTCATGGTAACCTCCCCTTTGACAGTTCCCTCCCGGAGATCCGAATGGGGGACTAGTCCGGAATCTTTTGCCCAGGCCATGTGTACTGTGGACACACTTTATATGTCCTTAATGCAGTAGTTTCGATTGCATTCTGCATCCTCATGCCGTTGATCTTTGTCGATTCTTCCGCCTTTAGGGGCAGTTTCCCACCCCTAGAACAAGAGTGCCCTGAACCTCTGTCCGCTAATCCGCCCTCTTTACTAATAATTTCTAAAGATTTATTCTTACGTCTCAGCAACTTAATTACGCAGGGGATGCCGTACGGTGTAGCCGCACGGTCTTGGGCGCTTTGTCACGATCCGTGCGGCTACCCCCGTCGGAGTTTAGAGTCCTCTCTCAGGTATGGGTGTGTCTGTTGCACATAGCGAAAGTTAGTTTAAGTTAGATTAAATAGTGTGTAGGCTTGTGTGTAGACTTAGGGACCTTTGGTCTCAGCAGTTTGGTCCCTTAAGACGTTACCACATTTATTTTTATTTTTATTTTTATTTTTATTTTTTTTTTTTTTTTTTTTTTACGCAGGGAAGCGCAAGTTTGGTGTTGTGAGGAATACGGTCAATTTGTGCGGTATCAGGTATCAGATGTATGTTTGCATCCCTGTTATTAGAACCTGCAGTCTAAATTGTTTATTTGCTTAGTGAGATTATCTTTTTTAGCACTGCGATGTGTTTTATCGCATTGTACTCCATTTCAACAACTTAACATTTTTCCCTCAAAACTTCTTAGGGTTAGCAGGAATACCACGACGATATTCAGACTACCCAGACGCATATACATCATGAAATGTAGTACCAAGAATTGGGTCTACAATTTCTATTGCAGGAATTATTATATTCATTGTAATCATATGAGAAGGAATGGTTACAAACCGAGCAATTATATTCAGAGCTAATATAAGAAGATCAACTTCCATCCAGCTCATCACTCTCCTTCAACGATCTCTTTTCCTGGTCTCGTCACAATGGGAAGAACAATACTAACACGTGCGAAGTTGGCTACAGTGGCAGCTCGGTTAAATCATATCTTAATTCAAAACCAAACAAAGTAATTTTCATTCCCGCTACAGCCCTTGTAAATGTATCCACCTCAGAACGATAACAGGCCGTTCTGAGGCACAATGCAATCTAGGATTCAATTTCTATTCTGACTACAAATCATAATATTTTTTTTTTTTTTGGAGGGGGGGGGGGAGGGGGAGAGGGGAGGGGGAAATTGATGGTGGTGATGGAATATGAGAAGCTGCCTAGTCGTGAAAACGCAATTGACTTTTACTTTCACCTTTAATAATATTAGTAAAATCATTGATAATTGAATACACTTAGTAGTCATTATGATGAATCTCATTACGTAGAACGTGTCAATCTACTAAAGCATTTTCACAAATGTGGTTAAGTTAAAAAGTCAGAGTAAGTAAGTTTGTTCAGAGACTCAAATTTTTTCAGTGATTCATGTAACAATCTTCAAATCAATAAATATCTTTCACTGCACACTTCCTGAGGTAACCTATTTACTTTCTCAGTGTTAAAGTTTATATCCGTACCAGTTTCATCACCGGTTTACTCGCGATAACACAACAGATAAAGGTACTTTCGGATATGTAATACGGGTGTGGATGTTGTTTGCAGTGTTTCGTGGTAACCTAGAACAAATATGCTATCAGTATTCATTCGCTAATGAACCATCGAGAGTTGAAATTATTACCGGAGCACCCCTGCCATTTTTAAATCGTAAATAATTATAAAAGTCTTCCCTGGTGCTGTCGGTGTGTTGAACACATTCTGAGAAGCTGAAAGAGAAAAGAAACACTGGCATTCACTCGCCTTTCAGTTAACTGCGTGCTCATTAGAGACAGATCGTCAACTCCGATTGGTGTAAGAGAGTAAAATAAATAGTGAAAAGAACGCATCGTGACATCAGAGACAAAAGTCCATGGAGCGCTATACCGCCTGCGAAACAAGGCACTGATATCTATTCCACTTTAGTGCTTCTTTGGTGTATAATTAGTCGCTTCTTAGTTATGTTCTACTCCTCTTACACTGAGCTATTGCCGACGCTCCTGGTTAGGTCACAGTTCATAGAATGACAAATCCTAGACGCGAGCTCATTTGCTTCTCGTTGTGGATTTGGAAATTTCGGTACTGTTTTCCCTGCTTGCGGTATGACGTTGCCCGTACCCGTGTCCGATGTCAGCAGGCTGATTAGGGAGAGGGGCGCATGGTCTGAAAATGGCGAAGCGATGCCTCGGCGTGGGTTGGAGGTGCGGGCGCGAGCGCGGGCACGGGAGGACAGATTAATTGGATGAGTGTCGCGGAGCGCCATCTGCATCGCAATTCGAGAGGACAGGCGGCTAAGCGGCCCACCCACCCACTACTCACCACCCATCTGCCCACCCACTCTGCCGGCGGCCCTGATAAGCGGACGGCAGCAAGCGCCACTGGCCATTCATTCTTTCGGCGTTGTGCCGCAGTGGCAACGAGGCTACTAGGAGCAAAAAAGGTCTGAGTCACGCGCGCTTAAAAAGCTGCAGCGGGAATTTTCGCCCTAAAAGCCGACACCTGCGTGGGGCGATTAATACGTGTGAGCTCATGAATCGCTTTATTCACTAAGCAGAGTAAAGTGCATTGGAAGTAACGAACGACATAGAGTAAAAGTAGTAGCGCAGTTAACGTATTCTGTTTAATAGCTCGTTCAAGTGAGGCGGATTTACGTTTACGTTCTGAAGACAGCAGGGACGCAGAATTCTAAAGTTTGTTACTTTATTAAGAGCACATTCATAAATAATTAAGGAACACGAGGGTCGGTCAGAAACGAGCAACTACTAGCGCCTTTATGTGACAATTCCAAAAAATACGAAATGAAATATACTTTTCCTGAGTAATTCTTGATTCCAGTTCGAACTCAGAGGCAACGTCACGGCCTCGTTTCGTCAGTTTTTGGCCCAGGAAATTTGCAGCTACAAGCAGCGAGCACTGTGACTAATGCTAGGTGCTGAAACAAACACATCACCTCTTGGCTGCGTGTTGAATACTGATATGAGGCACCTTTCATGCCGTCTACTACAGCGTCCTACTGTTGTCTGAAAAGACCAAGAATGTCCTCTTGGTCGCCTGATTTCAACTTTTCACTCAAGAAGTTTGGTGGGGCACATCGTCTGACCTAATAAGACTTGTTCATTAAATCCCACCTGTCAGTCGGTAGACAGCCCAAACAAAAATATTTAAAAAAATAAAATCGTGGGTCAACAATGGTGTGGCGCGTCTTTGCCGTACTGCCTGCATGTTCTCACTCCTTTAAAGAGTGATTTTGCTGATGAAACAAGATATTACTTGATCACAGGGGAAGATATCAGAAACAAAAAACGGTTCAAATGGCTCTGAGCACTATGCGACTTAACAGCTGAGGTCATCAGTCCCCTAGAACTTAGAACTACCTGACTGACATAAAGACATCACACACACCCATGCCCGAGGTAGGATTCGAACCTGCGTCCGTAGCAGTCGCGTGATTCCGGACTGAAGGGCCTAGAACCTATCGGCCACCGAGGCCGGCTATCAGAAACACTCCATTACGTTGTGACAGAAGTATAACGTATCAGTAGACGACACTGTTTAAGTTTTGAAACAGTTTCGTAGTTAATTTTATTAAGACTGCACTGGGCACATTTGCTATCAGCAAAGCTTTTCGTTTTTCTCTCTGGAAAAGGAAGAAGGTCCTCCGCGAGCTGGGCAGTGAGGCTGTAGTCTGATCCTGCTTTTGTCGGAGAGCTGGCGCTTCTCCTAGCCCTGAGCGGAAGGCACCGTTCCACCACTGCCATCCTCAGAGAGTAATTGAGCATAACATCTTTGGCTACTCTGTTTGGCAGCAAAGGACGGCACCCAACCAATGTGGGAAGAACCATTGCTTCCGTTCCAAAATTTCGTTTACCATATCGAGCTTAGTTGCTACGCCACCGTTCTTGACGCAAAGAGGCTCATCAATCGATGGGACCCTACTCTCTCCCAGTACCAACCTCTTATTTCTTAAGGTGCAGTTGGTGTGCCAAGGGTAGAACGTTTCTGCAGTGTTCCCCCCATTTTTCCACGAAAAATCAACATTCTCTTCCGTCACATTGGCAACAGTATTGTGTGGAGTTGTAGAGACACATCTATGTTTTTTGGTCATTCTGTCACGCCTGATATGAGGGTCATTAATATCCCAGCAGCCATTTGGTGTCTATGGGCGCATTCTTTGATGGTTTTGGGGAAAATACGGTAGTAGCAGTTGTGGTAGCATGATAAACATTCTATCAACAGGTTACTTGTTTATGTGAAGGTATTTTTAGTGTAAAGGTTTTACAACAGAAATGAAGGAACTAGGTAAACTCAGACAATCAAACACTTATCTCACTTACAAAACCAAAAGTCAGACTTCCCATAAATTTTTTCAAGAGTAGTCAATTCCACAAACATTCATTTTAACAAAAAAGCTCTCTACTAAACAAAGGCCATAAACATAACCTAAAACCTGAACTCAATCAGCAGAACATTAAAGACATTATTTGCTCAGTCAAAATGGCTGTAGATATAGCCACGGTAAAAAAAATTAACAAACAGTAATAGGACATTAAACTAACAAATTAATATAGAAACACTTTAACAATACTCTACTAAAAGAAGCTAAAGAATAGAACCAGTTACTAAAAAACATCAACAAGAGGCTCATTGAGGGCAATGCACTAGCAGCAAAATCTGACAAAGGCAATACAGTAGTTGTCACGGACAAACATGAATATATAAATGAAACATTTAAGTTCTTTCTGAATAACCATATACAAGAAATCTTTGATGACTCCACACAGAAATTCAATAGTAAACTAAAGAAACAGCTGAATAAAACATGCTTCTTATTAACAAGGGAAGAAGCACAAAGATTAACAATTATGAAACCAACAGCCGCAAAGTTAAGAGCCCAGCCTAAGATCCATAAACCTAATATCCCTATCAGACCAACTGTCAATGCTATAAATCATCCAGGCTACAAAGTTACGTGTAAGCCGCATTCAATTTTACAAAAATATAAATTTATAACCTCGATTTCAGTGAAAATAGTTACCAAGTAATTCAATGTATTAAAGATCTTCATATCCCATCCAATGCAAAGCTGATGTCCCTTCAGTTATTAAACTTATATAGCAGCGTACCCATATAAGAATCCATAGATATAATCAAAAATAGTTTATAAAAAGATCAGACTATGTCCACAGATGAAGATGGTGAATTAATAGAACTGTTAGAACTTGTTATTTCACATTATTGCTACACATTTAATGGAAAAATGTACAAAAAAGGTTTAGGCCTAGCAATGGAGAGTCCTCTAACTAGAATCATTGCAGAAATTTTCATTAACCACCTTGAAAATAAACTTCTCAACAACAAAGACAGAATAACCCAGAAAATAGCACACTACTGTAGCTATGTTGATGTAACATTCATCGTATACAGTGAAACTGATGAAGAAATATAAACTCTATTAAACAGATTCAGTAATTTACACAACAACATCCAGTTCATGATAGAACATGAGAAAGAACAAAATTAATTTTCTAGACATGACAGTAAGTAACACAGACCAAACCCTAAATATCAATGTATACAGAAAACTAACATACACACACAGTCATTAATAAATCTTCCACACATCCCAACTCACATAAAGAAGCTGCATTCAGATACTTCTTAAACAGAGCACAGAAATTCCCACTTAATGCTACCGACTATGAGACAGATATGAACACTAACAAATACATTGCACGTAATAATGGCTATCACGAACGTGAAATACACACTATCACAACACACAACTAAAAATAACAACAAACAATGTGACACAGCTTCCTCACACAACATCAAAAAACCCAAGTATATAACGTTACCATATTTATGTGTCATCTCAGACAAAATAGCCAAGCTGCTTAAAAAAAAAAAAAAAAAAAAAAAAAAAAAAAAAAAAAAGAAAGACATCAGGATCACCTTTGCCACCAACAACAACTTAAAAAAGAAACTGATACATGACATCTCACATCCCACAGAGAAACTTAACAAAGCAGGAATTGATAAAACTATATGCAGTCATTGTAACAAATGTTACATTGGACAAACGGGTAGAAATTTTAAAACCCGCTTTAAAGAACACATTGGCAAACTGAATAAATCAGCTATAGCGAAACATATAAATGAAACAGAACACAGTGTTACAATAGACAACGATGTCTAAGAACTACATAATTTAGAAAACAGCTGGAAAATGGACATCTTGGAAGAAATGGAAATATTAATCCATGACCACATGGGGAATAACGATATCCTGAATGAAATGACAGACTTCAAAAACTCACATTTCTTTTCCAATTTCGCTACAGTACTCCTAGATTAAAAGATACATAACATGACAGTCGTTTGACTCGAGCCCCAGCAATAGCTTAGAAATATGTAAAATAAATAGTTTATATCATGATGTGTTCAATAATATTGTAACAGGTTCTCCGTTTGTAATATATTTCGTTAACCTACATCTGTAATACGATAACAAGACGTGCAGAAGACATGTAAACATCTGACACCACATACATGGACAAATAGTCAAATCGAAACCAGCTGTATTTCGTCCCCCACCTTGTCCACTGCACTACAGAACTGTTTGTGATCATGTCTCCAAGTTACTGCTATGTTAGAGACAATGTGTGAACAGTGACCCAGTGAGCCACGGAAATAGAAACATCGCAACGCATCACAACGAGACTACCATGCCAGAAGAACGAAGCGAGTGACTGTTACAAAACATTTTCGTGAAAACATCAGTCCAGCTTCAAAAGTGACATCGTCTCTTACTAAGATTTCTTTTTTTCCACAGGATGACCTCAACATTTACGAAAAAGCTATGTAACATCAGTATTGTAAAGTTGTTTGTGTAATGCCATTTAGCCTGAAGATGAGGTTTAACACTCGAAACATGTTGCCAAATAAATACGAGTAAGTAATACAATAGTTGACAAAGTTTGACTGGTAGAGGTAATTTTAAAAAAAAATCTTTACATATTTCTTGAGACAGTCACGGTCGAAAAATAGTCAAAATGGCTTCGAATTCTAGGTTACTTGTTTACTTTGACAAGCAACGGCCTTTGTTTAATTCAATTATAATTTGTGCCTTCTTATTACATTGTTAACTTTGATTTTGCGAGGTGTCCAGATCAGATGTTGTTGCGCTTTCTACAGTGTTTCACTCTTTATGGCACTAGTGTAGTCCATGACGGTATGTTTTACATAGTGCTGTACTGGGTAATCGCGAACATTCCTACCTATTAAGCAATCAGAATCGGATTCAAGTCCCGGTCGTGGCACAAATTTTAATTCTTTTTATCAGCTTCTATCATTATCGAAAACATAGACTCTGAGCACTATGGGACTTAACATCTAAGGTCATCAGTCCCCTAGAACTTAGAACTACATAAACCAAACTAACCTAAGGACATCACACACATCCATGCCCGAGGCAGAATTCGAACCTGCGACCGTAAAAAAAAAAAAAAAATTTTCTTGTCTGCCAATGGCAGTTTATCGTGATTGAATACACTGTGGTCTCATTAACTATGAAGATAGACAGCGGGTCAGGAAGCCCATACAAATTAAGCACAACACGTGTAATAAATTTTAAGTAACCTATAGATTGGAAATAATTAAAGGGAATTTGATATTAATTTCTGTTATTTTTCAATAGACACATACGAACGTTCATTAAAAGGGTTACGTACGTGCTACAGCAGACCATGTGGTAATACAGTGCCAAGTATGATGAGAAACGGATCATAAACGAATTCGATATAATTTCCATGATACTGTTAAATAAGTGGAAAAGTAACACGAGGCGACCTAAATCCACAGACAAAGCCTCAATCAGAGCCAAGAAATCTAACCTTTTGTGCACAATAACATATCTGCAGAGCTGAGAAATCGTGTAATAGAAAATTACATCAACGTACCCTAGCATGAAGTGCTCTCACCAGAAATTACTGAATGCTGCAGCATAGAATTTGTCATCTCTGTAAAACTGACAAGGTGACCATAAGGCACACAGATTTTGGTAATTATTTTTATTTATGGTATGTGAAATTTAGAACTCAAATATTAATCCCCTCTACCCCTCCACTCCGAAGAAAAAGGTTGTAATTCTCAAAACTTCTCGGAGAAATAAACTCTTGTTTTTCGACCGACCTCAATATGTTCAACCAACGTCGCTCTTTCTAGACAGGTCGTGTGGATGTGTGGTGGAATGCTCACATGCCACGTACGGGTTTTAGGTTCGATTTCTGGCTGATGCAAGTTTTTGAACATAGGTACATATTCTACCAGCAGTTTCATGAAACTTAAACTACATAAATATGAAAAAAAAATATCTGTATCACTCGAGATTTGAAATCGCTGATTCGACTCTCGTGTCTGTCATTATTTTTATTGTTTTTCTTTTTCGATTACCTACTTCATTCAAATATAAAATTATTCAAATATGTGCTAATTAATAGAAACATAATTGCTATTTTTATGAAAATGCAAGTCTTCTCATTACTAATTACATACCACACTCAAAACTCCAGCTATTGCAAATATAAATTCCTTATCGCTAATCTTTTATAAGATTGTTTAAATAAAAAATATATTGTAAATAATTTCCTTTTCATCTTTACACATTTTATGCTTCAGGGATATGTTCATAGAACATATATATCTGGCTGCCATGAAGTTCCCTTGTATGTCAGAAACATATGACTTTAATGTATCGAGCATGTTGGCTGCAATTGGCGTCCACACGGAGAAGGAATCAGGCCCAGGATGTGGGGAAGAACAATGGTGCTTTGTCTCCTCGTCTGCTGGTGGAACACAAAGGAGTATTGCATTTGTCACCAGACAATTAGTCATGCAGTTGCACTGAAAAGTTCCAATTAAGATAACTCATATTCTCTGCGATTTCACGGAAAATGAGGTTCAATACAGTACAATAAAACTGTACCAAACCAAGTAAGGTAACCTTCGGCGTTATAATCTCCATTAAAAAGTCTCACTATATTTGAGTCCAACAAATCCCTTCAGAAAAGAATAAACACTCTGCAATAAGGAGTTTCTACGACTGGGTTCCATTTGTAACAAGTGATCGCTAATGATTTATTTCGCTTCAGGATTATTAATAAGTACAGCTGAAGAATTCCACAGTGTCACTAAATCTAGGAAACAAATCCCCTATTACCTTATCTGCTGCTTAGTCCTCACTCCTAGGAGCAGACAGACAGCTGCCTGGTATGGAGAGAAAGGGGCTGTTTTCCCTGTATTCAATTAGTTAGGTGCCTTGGATGAGTATAACTTAAATTTGCTCTCACCCGCTACGTTGATTCTCAGATCATGAAAGAAAATTCGATTTCGTGTCAAAATAGAAATGTTTGTATTGTTTATGAAAATACGTAAACATTTCTTCTACAACACTACAAAGCACGTGTGGTACTACTGTTGTAAATTAATTGTTCTGAAAGAATTAGATTCTACATAAAAAACTGCGTACATTAGAAATTTTAAAGTTGCCTTACTATTAGAAAATCATGTGCCAGTTACATATGTAGTTTGGTGACTTATTAGAAAGATCCTAGCTTTGTATTCTTAACGTCTGGTTTCGTCCGTACTGCAAAAAACAACCAATAGCAACGCGCATTCGGGAACACGAGCGCTATATTCGTCTAGGGCAACACAACATATTTGCAGTGGCAGAACATCAGCAACATTACGGAAAATACATAAAATTCAGCGACGGCTGCGTGTTGGCCAAGCAGCCAGTTATGACGAAACGCAAAATTGGAAAGGCCATCGGAATACTTAAAAACCCTAAGAATATGAACAGAGAGGATGGACTCAGGCTTGCCCCATCTTGGCTGCCAGGAATCAGAGCCCAACAGATCGCACTGCCAGCGAGTAACTGCCGCCGTGCTGCCGACGTCCAGCACTTGATAAACAGGAGTCAACTTCTCATTCGCCAGTGACCACCAATCATGGCACATAATACAGGAGCCAATAGACAACAGAGGCTACGCTCTCCCTCCATCGCAGCAACCTATTAAAGATAAATTTCCCTTTCCTTCTTCCTTAAGTGATCAATGAAATGAACTATCTTTTTAAATTTATGACGTAATGGCATGCAGAGTGAACAGTAATAACAAAATATAAGGGGCACTGCATAGCTGACCCAGAAGAAAGCCGCTCCAAACGTGGTCGAAATGTTGATTTCCTACAGCAGTAGTTTTATACAATATGACGCTGTACCATAACCAGGATACTTTCTTGTCCACTGAGCTTGAGACGTTTAAAATATTGGCGCAAGACTGGTATCCAGTTCTGATCTTCTGATCTATGAGATCCGGAAAAAGCGATACAATTAACTCGTTTCATAGTTTCCTCAAGATTTCAGACTCGTAAAAGTTTCCACGAAACGCGCATTCCTCGATGCTATTCTTGGTCTGGCACATAAGTTTCCTTCATGTCATTTCGACGTGTACCATGAGCACAACAAATTACATGTAAAAATCATCGTGATTTTTAACGTATTTTTCAGCGGTGACTGCTACCGGTTTTGACTCCGTCGGACCCGGAACTTTCCATCAAGTTTTTCCCTCTTGGGACATGCACACAGCTGGCTACTTGTGAAATAACAGAATACTTAACCTATATTCGTGGCTAGACACCAGCGGCAGTGTGTGCTAGGTTCTACACCCGGTGTGGCAAAACGTTGGTAGTGGAAATGGAAATCAGCGGTTGGCATCATTGGCCGGGAGGCCCCTTGCGGGGCAGGTCCGGCCGCCTTGGTGCAGGTCTTATTACATTCGACGCCACATTGGGCGACCTTCGCGCCGGATGGGGATGAAATGATGAAGACAACAGCAGTCCCTCACCGGAGAAACCCAACGACACAGCCGGGAATGGATTCCGGGCCCGTATGACGGCAGTCCGTCACGCTGACCACTTTTTAACTTCTTTTTTAATTTTTTTTTAATCTTCACCTTTTTTGTGGGGTACTTAACAAAAAGAAATAAAACAAAATCATTGCCATCCCTACGCGGCGCCACCACTTGTGTCACTGCCAAAAAAAAATTGAAACTCTTACCTCTTCAGGCGTTGCCTTCCAATCTATACGTAACCCCCCCCCCCCCCCCATCTAAAATGTGAAGAAACTATGCTATACGGGACTAACCCACAAAAACACGATGAAAGGAATGGGGGGAAGGGTATTTCTAGTAGAGTGCGAAGGTTCTTTTTTATTTTTCGTTATATAGATATCAATATACGAACAGTCATAGATAAGGCTGGAAAACTAAAACACAATTGACACCATCGAAGATAGTAAACATAAATAACATGAAAATAAAGCTACCACTTCGTAGTCAGACTTCCCAGCGACTGCTCCCACTAATATAGTTCAATGTATGATCGCTTGCACTTCAATCTGACTTCATCTACCACTGCCTGGAACATTCCAACTACACGGCGGGCTGTGAAAGGCACTCCATAGGAAGTTTGCGAAGCATCGTCGGTATCTGGTATGCGCGGCAATAGCTTGATGTCTTTCTTGCAAATAAAGCAGAAGTAAATTCTTGTGTCCATCACGATAGAGGTAAAGGACCGCATGACCACGTATCCAGCTGACGGATTTGGTCCGAGTCTTGGGGTAAAATGTGTCATCCGGAAAGAATAACGTGCGTGCAGATATACGCTCAGGCGTAACTCGCAAGAGATAAGTCAGCACATGCCGCACTGGGTGCCAAACCGGCTCCGCCTCTCCATAGCTGTGGCGGTGCTCGTCAGAATCTACCGTATTACAACCCTCACAATTGGGAGATTCTGCCTGTGGATATTGTAGAGACGTTCTTGCGTCATCAGCTCCCCATTAACGACTACGTACCATTGAGAAACAACATCGGAATCAAGAATGGCATGGTCTACAGTTTTCCACACCACGCGCCACCGTACGTAAGGATATTTTAGTTCAACTACATTTAGGGGGCAGCGTTGCAGCATGTCGTGATATAGGCCTCAGGAGTGCTAGTTCTGCTTGGTTCGCAGTAGAGGTTCTGTAAAGTTTGGAAAGTAGGGGACGAGGTACTGGCAGAGTAAAGCTGTGAGGACGGGGCGTGAGTCGTGCTTTGGTAGCTCAGTTGATGGAGCACTTGCCCGCGAAAGGCAAAGGTCCCGAGTTCGAGTCTCGGCCCGGCACACAGTTTTAATCTGTCAGGAAGTTTCACCAGTTACCTATGTTTTTGAGTTTTCACGTAAAAATATTCGCATACGTAATAAGTTTCTAGTTACTTGGTGGTCTGCAGCAAACCCCAGATAATGACGTCACTGAAGTTTTTGCTTTCTAGAGAAGTAATTTCCACTCTTAGCCCGTCCGGCTAGCCACGCGGTCTAGCTCGCAGCTTCCCGAGCGGGAAGACGTGCCGGTCCCTGTCACGAATTCGCCTGGCGGATTAGTCTCTAGGTCCGGTGTGGTGACCAGCCTGGGGATTCCTTTTAAGGTGGTTTTTCATTTACCTCGGTGAATGTGGGCTGGCTCCCCTTATTACGCCTCGGTTACACTATCTGGGCGATTGCTGCGCAAACACTGCCTCCATGTACGCGTACACCATAAATAGATGCAAATATTTGTGGTTACAATCGTATAATATGAATGTTCTCTGGGGGAACCACACGGGTCCTAACCGCACCATAACCCTGGGTTCGGTGGGGGGGGGGGGGGGGGGGGTGGTGGGTGGGCGGACTGTTATGGTCTGTTGTGGGGTTGTGAACCACTGAGGGCTACGGCGGGACGAAGCCTCTCCGTCGTTTCTAGGCTCCAGTACAATACACAATACACAACTTCCACTCTTTGTCTTCGGAATTACGCAGTGCAAGCGATTGGTAGCACGCTGCTATGTGGTTGATATCGAGAACATTCACATAAACGGTATGATTTTCTTTCACACCATGTGAAAATTTATGAACTATAAATTTTCACATTCTACTCTATGATTTTGGCGTGTAAAATCAAAAATTGCAGCTGATATCTGTAAATTATTTCGCAGTCGAGGAAACCTTTCTCGACAGAGTTCAGAAAGTAAATGTTCTTCTAATCTCAGAGCTTGGAGGTGGTCGCAGCTGGCTGGAGAAACCACGACAGCAACCAGGCCAGATCCGACGCCTTTGTGCCGAGGGAGCCATCACAGCCTTCGTACGCCAGGTCAGAGAATGGCCACTGTCTGCAGAGGGCGCTCTGATCGCGTATCAGGCCAGAGTGTGCGGGCGCAGTGACTGTTTGCCACGGTGGATGACTGACCAACCTCACGGGTAATGTGTAGCGCTGTGGCTATGTATATGGCGCATGTTCTTATGCTTTTGGAATGTGTGTGTCTTCACGGTGTGTGAATGAATGGTGGTCCATATCTACGCAGGATGCAGAAGTAATGATTTTGCATAGTGCAGGATACGAATTGTGTTCACTACAACGATATGGTAGGGCGGTACAATCGTTTGAGGTGATATAGCCTGGTTGGAGATTGGTTTCACGCCGAAAAATTCGAGCTTTCCTCGACAGTCTTTGGAGGCAGTTTCTGTATGTAGACCAATTTTTTAGGGTTTAACTGTCAGTACAATATGACTGCTGAACGTTTTTCGATCTGTACAAAACACTTACAGGTTTCCGCTGAAGTTCTCGTAATTTGTCCACCTGTAGAAAGTCCGTCTCACAGCAGCAGGAGCAATTTTACAGGTAAAGTCAGTAAGAACCAATTAGGATGCTCCATTCACAAGAAGATCCATGACGCCAAAGAGCATCATTTCTGGGCGGCATAGGAGTGTCTAGAGACTGGATGGAACAAGATAGGGTCACAACAAGGTATCTACAGAAAGTTATATGGCATAAGAGAGCTATGTGATGTCTTCTTTGTTCCAGCATTAGGGACAAGTCCAGGCTGACTAGCCTCCTCCGGTTTGAACAGGTGGGATGTTGCCCCCAACCCTCCATTGTGGGTTTAGAGCATCTCGATACCAGCAGCTATAGGACACCGGGTGGGATGTTGCCCCCAACCCTCCATTGTGGGTTTAGAGCATCTCCATACCAGCAGCTATAGGACACCGAAAATTTACTGTAAATTACAGCCATTTTTCCCGTCTGTAGAACAGTGCTTCGAATCGCAGAGGAATCTTTTAGACATCCGATCTGCTGTGTGTCTGAGTTTTTCCAGATATGTAATTGTTCAGATTTTTCCCATATGTGCTTACACATCAGTGTGCTTCGAAAAGTGAGGAAAAATAAAAAATGAGTACCTTAACATCCCTGACTCCAGGAACAAATGCAAAGAAAGCCCACTCAGCGTTCCAATAAAGTGATCAGCACAAAATATCCAGCTGTAGGTGAGCATCCTGTTTAGAGTTAGAGGTTTCTTTTCTGGTTGTAGTTGAAGAAAGCGCTCTTTGTGGATTTTGAATCAGCATGTGGTTAGTTTAGAATGGTAAAGTGAATTTTTTTCCAGGAGAATAACAGCAGTAGTGCGACATCGTCAATTTCGAGCTATATTGTGGTTTTAGAAATAAACTGCTTGGAATATATCCCTGCAAATTGTGTAAATAAAAAGTATCTCTCAAAATTGTTTAAGCAATATTCCAAGGTCTTAAATTGTTTAATGCAATGTAACTGACAGTATATTAGTCTACTGTCGTGAGATCCTCGCCGTCCAACAGTCCAACAATGACTTGGAGATTGTTCCTACAATTTTCAGGGGTGACAGGTGGTGGTGGTAGGGTGACGTGATAGGAGTGGGAGGGGGGAGTTAGGTTAGTGAAGATAGCTGAATTGCCCTATTTTCCCTGTAAAATTTGAATTTTCCCTCATTTCTTCCTTGGTTTGGGGAGAGAAGTGGCAGGAATTTCCCAGAGAGTTGGTGGGGCCAGCTGGAGAAAACCCCGACGTCATCAGGGGGTGGGGGTAATTAATTTATCAATTAATATATTGTCTAATTAATTTTAGTTCAATTTGATATCAAAAGTGGGTCAATACCTCCTTTATTCCACTATCGTTTTTGTCTAATCGGTTCAATTTCAGTTATCTTACTAATGAAAAATTATATGTCTAACAACGTTTATTTAACAACCAGGTTTGGTCCAGGGCTCGAAATCTGGACCTACGAAAGCCTTACATCACGTCCTTTCAAGTTTAAACATATGCTCACTTTATTACATTTCTTTGAAACCATGTTTATGATCTTTTGTGTCCAGTTAACAGGAGCAGTAGTTGCTGAATAGGATTTGGGTCCCTGTCCATTCGAAATTTTTGTCTTGTCAGTTCAAACTGAGACTTGTTTCCTGGAATGTTATTTATTGGAAAAAGATCGCGTTTACAAGTGTTTGAGACTGTTTCTTGATATTTGTAATACCCTGGTATTAATTTACATCTGATAAGTAGAGTTCTCTTGCAGAACCCGTTTTGTTTAGTCAAACGACTGTTCTGTACAGGGATTAGAAGACCTGTAAGAAAATGGCGTTTTGTGAGTTGCATAAAAATCAGGCGGAAAGGAATTCAGATCCTTCGGATACTTCTGAGCATGACAGAACAGACATCAAAGTTTTACATCGCGCCGATATGTGGTGTAAATGTTTTGGTTTTGTGACTGTTGCTGCAGTGATCGAAACGGCACTTATGACGTGAACATACGCTCAGTTACCGTGAGCGCTACCTCCGGATAGAACGCCGCTCTTGAATGGATTGCAGCAGTTAGCGTCAGAGACGCCTTTGGAACATTAGAGAAAATATCCAACATACCTCGAAGGACAATCGCCACCAGTGTGTCGGGTCCTCAACATAAGGTAACGCACAGAGGGCATGTCAGCCAGGTAAGCTGCTTGATGTGTGCACCGAAGTCAAAGTGATTTGCTGGAGACGTGGTATCGATTCCAGTTGACGGGTGGTGCTGAGGACTTTCATTGCACATACGGTCCACGTGCCATAGGTACACAGGGTGAGCAATATCTACTTCTGAGTGAAAGGAACCTTGAGATCAGTGTGCAGAAGTGATTTCGGCGTTCGAATATGC
Source organism: Schistocerca americana (assembly GCF_021461395.2). Classification (NCBI taxonomy): domain Eukaryota; kingdom Metazoa; phylum Arthropoda; class Insecta; order Orthoptera; family Acrididae; genus Schistocerca; species Schistocerca americana. Next base: position 106,842,229 of record NC_060122.1, on the reverse strand, counting down.
TACAGGAGGTCATGTATCGCATCAAACTATTAGGAGAGGATTGTATGATGCGAATCGCCATTTCAGACCACCTTGTTGAGCACCACGTCGTACACCACAATACCATGGACTCCGTTACAAATGGACATGATTGCTTTAAGAACAGATGCTCTGCGATTGGCGTCGCGTGTGATTTACGGTCGAAAGTGGGATATTTTTGAATCATGATAATCGTCTGCAACACTGTGGCCCACATGGGAAAGACTGTGTTGGTGGAAAGATATTCTGGGATGCCACTATATGGGGTTATCGTACACTTCTAGTAGTTGCTACGGGCAATCTCACTGCTCCGCTATACAGGGACGAGACTGTGCCACCAATACTGGGGCTCGATCGCCAAGATTTTCGTACAGGATTTATGTTGAAGGATGGTAACTTGTGTGCCCATTTTGCTGTTCTTGTGAAGACGTTCATTCACCATGATAAATATAGTGGCCTGCCGTTTTCTCGTTCACGAATTCAATGGAACATATATGTAATCGACTGAAACAACCAATTTTGAACGTCGACAGCGGCAAAGTACTCTATGTATACCATGTGTCTGACGCAGAAATGTCATCGAAGAGCGGGGCAATCTCGACCAGCCCTGGTTTGATGATCTGAGCGAAAGTATGCCCCGCCAGCTTCAAGGGTGCATTCGAACAAGGCCATGTTTCACCACGTTTCTCAGGAATGTCGTGAGAAACCCATTATGGGAAAGAGGCGATTTTGTGGTTGCACAAATGTCTGTTTTCCTCATTTGGTGATCTGAATACATTGCAAGTGAATGTACAAGGCGGTTCAGCTGCCCCTACCGATGTCTTATGATTATTACACTCCTGGAAATTGAAATAAGAACACCGTGAATTCATTGTCCCAGGAAGGGGAAACTTTATTTACACATTCCTGGGGTCAGATACATCACATGATCACACTGACAGAACCACAGACACATAGACACAGGCAACAGAGCATGCACAATGTCGGCACTAGTACGGTTTTTATCCACCTTTCGCAGCAATGCAGGCTGCTATTCTCCCATGGAGACGATCGTAGAGATGCTGGATGTAGTCCTGTGGAACGGCTTGCCATGCCATTTCCACCTGGCGCCTCAGTTGGACCAGCGTTCGTGCTGGACGTGCAGACCGCGTGAGACGACGCTTCATCCAGTCTCAAACATGCTCAATGGGGGACAGATCCGGAGATCTTGCTGGCCAGGGTAGTTGACTTACACCTTCTAGAGCACGTTGGGTGGCACGGGATACATGCGGACGTGCATTGTCCTGTTGGAACAGCAAGTTCCCTTGCCGGTCTAGGAATGGTAGAACGATGGGTTCGATGACGGTTTGGATGTACCGTGCACTATTCAGTGTCCCCTCGACGATCACCAGTGGTGTACGGCCAGTGTAGGAGATCGCTCCCCACACCATGATGCCGGGTGTTGGCCCTGTGTGCCTCGGTCGTATGCAGTCCTGATTGTGGCGCTCACCTGCACGGCGCCAAACACGCATACGACCATCATTGGCACCAAGGCAGAAGCGACTCTCATCGCTGAAGACGACACGTCTCCATTCGTCCCTCCATTCACGCCTGTCGCGACACCACTGGAGGCGGGCTGCACGATGTTGGGGCGTGAGCGGAAGACGGCCTAACGGTGTGCGGGACCGTAGCCCAGCTTCATGGAGACGGTTGCGAATGGTCCTCGCCGATACCCCAGGAGCAACAGTGTCCCTAATTTGCTGGGAAGTGGCGGTGCGGTCCCCTACGGCACTGCGTAGGATCCTACGGTCTTGGCGTGCATCCGTGCGTCGCTGCGGTCCGGTCCCAGGTCGACGGGCACGTGCACCTTCCGCCGACCACTGGCGACAACATCGATGTACTGTGGAGACCTCACGCCCCACGTGTTGAGCAATTCGGCAGTACGTCCACCCGGCCTCCCGCATGCCCACTATACGCCCTCGCTCAAAGTCCGTCAACTGCACGTACGGTTCACGTCCACGCTGTCGCGGCATGCTACCAGTGTTAAAGACTGCGATGGAGCTCCGTATGCCACGGCAAACTGGCTGACACTGACGGCGGCGGTGCACAAATGCTGCGCAGCTAGCGCCATTCGACGGCCAACACCGCGGTTCCTGGTGTGTCCGCTGTGCCGTGCGTGTGATCATTGCTTGTACAGCCCTCTCGCAGTGTCCGAAGCAAGTATGGTGGGTCTGACACACCGGTGTCAATGTGTTCTTTTTTCCATTTCCAGGAGTGTATTTATTTATTTAGCGAATGGCAGTGCACATCATTTTATACTTCTTACAGATGTTTAAACAAAGATATACATAAAAAACACAATAAAATTTGCTGTATAAGAAGTATAAAACAGATAATGGGCAGTACAATTAAATACAAACATCAAGATTATAGATGGTCAATACAGTTAAATACAAACATCAAGATTATGTATAAAGTCTTTTGCGGAGTCTGTTGCCGTCACAAAATCACTAATGTGTCACTGTGTGCTCTTCTGTCACACTCTGCACTCTTGGACGATGTGGCGGATGGTCTGTCTGTTGGGTCCGCAGTCACAGTTCGTAGTTGTTTTTCTCCATCTATATCTGGAAAAAAAATGGTTCAAATGGCTCTGAGCACTATGGGACTCAACTGCTGAGGTCATTAGTCACCTAGAACTTAGAAACAGTTAAAAATAACTAACCTAAGGACATCACACACATCCATGCCCGAGGCAGGATTCGAACCTGCGACCGTAGCGGTCTTGCGGTTCCAGACTGCAGCGCCTTTAACCGCACGGCCACTTCGGCCGGCCTCTATCTGCACATATTCCGTGATTTGTGCATTCTCTGTTAAGGGACGACCATATTTTACGCGGTAGTTCATATCCGGGTGGTCTCCCAGTCATGCAGGGGAGGACTTGGCAGTGTTCGTTGTACATCTCTCGCCATTGTTCCCTCCAGGTATTTATAGCATTAAAGTTTATACTTCGCAATTCCTCGGCTATTATCATTGTTGGATGTGTAGACCGAAGTCTGTTTCTTTCCTGGTCAAGCATGTCGCTGTGTATTGGAGCTGGGTGTTGTCTATTATACTCCTATATTCCCGGAGAACATTCTTAGGGCTTTGGTCCGCATGTCGAATGTGGCTCAGAACCGGTGCCACACCATAAGCGTGCTGGTATGTGGTACCAACTAAGTTGTAGCCGTATATTTTACCTCTTTTTTTAAAATATCTTCTGTGGTGTCACCGCCAGACACCACACTTGCTAGGTGGTAGCCTTTAAATCGGCCTCGGTCCGTTAGTATACATCGGACCCGCGTGTCGCCACTATCAGTCATTGCAGACAGAGCGCCGCCACACGGCACGTCTAGAGGGACTTCCTAGCACTCGCCCCAATTGTACAACCGACTTTGCTAGCGATGGTTCACAGACAAAATACGCTCTCACTTTGCCGAGACGATAGTTAGCATAGCCTTCAGCTACGTCATTTGCTACGACCTAGCAAGGTGCAAGTACCAGTTACTATTGATACTGTAATAATGTACCGTCAAGACCGACGTTCTTCATTAACGGATTAAAGTTAAGTATTCCACCATCTACGTCCGCTTTTTCTAAATTCTAATTTCCTTGTCCTGTTCCCGACCTCACGCCAGCCTGCGTGAGCTAAAACGCGTGCCTTTCGGCTTCCTCTTGTAACCCGGTGTTGGCTCTCCTGCCAACCCACAACATCTTCAACATATCGCGGCCCTGTCACCAACTGTATAAATATTAATTTTAATAATCAACAGCCTCAGTTGCACCGTTTACCTAGAATTTACCTAGGTTTCGGTCGGGATAACCGAACCTTCTTCAGAATAACAGTAAGTACCGTTTGCCCATAGTGGACATCGTCAAGCTAAAACTACAAATCCATAAATTTTCGTCAGACTATAAAACTTATCTGGGACTGCCTCGGCCCCACTTCGCGATCGTGATGCAGCAGCCACGAGTGCTGTACTGGAACTCAGAGTTCAGCACTGACCTAAGGACATCACACACATTCATGCCCGAGGCAGGATTCGAACCTGCGACCGTAGCGGTCACGCGGTTCCAGACTGAAGCGCCTAGAAACGCACGGCCGGCCCGAGTTTGTGGTGGACCGGCCAGATGTCAACTCCGGGCGGATTGCCGTGGTGCCCGTTTTCTCAGAGAGACCCATCCCTGGAGACCATCTCGAACAGCAGCCGGCAAAGTTTGTGACCGCATGGAGACCAGCAGTTACTAATTCCTTTTAAAAATCCGCTGGTTGGATTACTATTAGGAAGCTGATTAGCAGGAAGGTGTGTGTGTGTCTTATTTTTTGGCTTTTTCAGAAGTTTACTTATTTTTTGTATGAGATTTTCAGTTAGTTTGATTGTCATCAAGTGACGTCCCTTGTATATTGCTGTAAACTCTGGGTCACTTACTCACGTGCATTTAATTGAAGGCACTCACTCAGTTAGTAGTGAAGACTCGTATTTTGTATAGCTACTCATTTATACGTAGTTCCCTTATATGCGTGTATATATTTGAATGCACTCACACAGTATTATAGCAATTACTTCTTCATTTATATTGTTACTTATTGATCTCTAAACTTATATTAATTGATGTTTGGTAGGTGTCTGTCGTGTCTTCTGCGGTCTGTTTGTGATCCAGTTTTCTGCGAGTTGGTCTGTGTGGGAGCGGCGCCACGTTCTGCTTCGGTGCACGGAAGCTGTGACGTGCCGTCTAATGGGAAGTGGCTCCCGGTTGGTCCCCGGCTTTTAGGTGTTGTTTTTGACGGCTAGTCTGCTGCTCCAGGCATTTTAAGTTAAGTCACCGTTCGCCCAGAGCGGCCTGGCGTCACTGCCCGATTGGCAAACTTTTAACGTGTTTCATGTAATCTTAAAAAAAATTTAAATTTGCATAGGAATGAATTGTATTAATTCGTAACTTGTTCCGCTGTTTGTGTTATTTGGGTTCTTTATGAACTGGTGCGCGTTTCATAAATCACTTTCATATTGTAAATTTTTTCTCATTAAAATGATTTATCTGTGTCACGTTTCTTAAATTACTTCCAGATTGTAATTTATTATTCTTTCAACTACTGAAATCTTTGTGACTCATTTCTTTAAGTCAGTCTTGGTGATTATAATTTGCTGTCTTGCTTAAGAAGCAAGCTATCTGTGATTTTGGTATTGACTTAAAGATGCCACGTGTTAACTTTCTCTTAGCTGTTTTTAAATATTGTCTTGAATAAATTGTTAATATATTGTTTTGATAGTAGTTGTGCTTAAGAAGTGACGTTATAGAGGCCTTGATCTTCCATGCCAAGTGTACCCCTAATTCCGACTTCGTAAGTCACAAATATCGCAGTAGATAAAATTTCCCACAAAAAGGTCATGTTCTTTATTTCTGTAACACTAGTAGTTTGCGCGGGGCGGGCGAGAGAATACGAAAATCTCGCACGTGGTTTTTAATGGCCAGTTATAACGTTGCTGGCTGCATAAAACGACGTCGGTAGGGGGAGCTGAATCGCCCTGCATACGCAAGCCTCAGACCCTTTTTCTTTTGTGTGGCACGAATTTCAAATAAAGGGATGATGGAAAACCTTTGTTGGTGCGTGTACATACAGATATAGAGATACGCAGACAGTAAGGCAGTACGTGTTCTAGGTAAGCGCAACGACAAGATGTGAATGAGATCGGCGCAGCTTGCGAGATGGTGCAGTTCTCGGGAACACACGATGGAGGAGGGAGGGCTCAGGCCGTGCGACAGACGAGTGGGCAGAGCAGGGCAGAGCGGATTGCGGCGCAGGTGTTTGTGGACCGGGTAAGCGGGTTGCCGGCTCCCGCCTTGTCGCGCTAATAGGCTACCGGTCGCTGAGGCGGGCGGGTGACGCGGCCGTGTGGTGTGGTGTGGTGCGGCTACTGTGTAGCCCGAGCTGCCAGTATTCTGCCCTGCATCGATGTCGCGGACACTGCGCTGTGGAAATACTCCGCTGGCCAGTAAAATTTCGCCACCACGAAGGCAACATGCAGCTAACGTCAAATCGGCATGAAACGTGCTACGTACTTGAAGAAGCAAACTATTAACAATCCAAGGGGAGTACGTACATCCTATACCTGTTGTTGTTGTGGCATCAGTCCAGAGGCTGGCTTGATGCAGCTCTCCATGCTACTCTATCCTGTGCAAGCTCCTTCATCTCCCAGTACCTACTGCAACTTACATCCTTCTGAATCTGCTTAGTGTATTCATCTCTTTGTCTCCCTCTACGATTTTTACCCTCCACGCTGCCCTAAAATACTAAATTGGTGATCCTTTGGTGTCTCAGTGTATGTCCTACCAACCGATCCCTTCTTCTAGTCACGTTGTGCCACAAATTTCTCTTCTCTCAAATTCTATTCAATACCTCCCCATTAGTTGTGTGATCTACCCATGTAATCTCCAGCATTCTTCTGTAGCACCACATTTCAAAAGCTTCTATTCTCTTCTTGTCTAAACTATTTATCGTGCACGTTTCACTTTCATACATGGCTACACTCCATACAAATACTTTGATAAACGACTTCCTGAAAAATTTATACTCAATATTAACAAATTTCTCTTCTTCAGAAACGCTTTCCTTGCCATTGCCAGTCTACATTTCATATCCTCTCTACTTCGACCATCATCAGTCACTTTGCTCCCCGAATAGAAAAACTCATTTACTACTTTAAGCGTCTCATTTCCTAATCTGATTTCCGCAGCATCACCCAGTTGAATTCGACTACATTCCATTATCCTCGTTTTGCTTTTGTTGATGTTCATCTTATATCCTCCTTTCAAGACACTGTCCAATTCGTTCAGATGCTCTTCCAGGTCCATTGCTGTCTCGGGCATAATTACAATGTCGTCGGCGAACCTCAAATGTTTTATTTCTTCTCCAAGGACTTTAATTCTTACTCCGAATTTTTCTTTTGTTTCCTTTACTGCTTGCCCAATATACAGATTGAATAACATCGGGTATAGGCTACAACCCTGTCTCACTCCCTTCCCAACCACTGCTTCCTTTTCATGCCCCTCGACCCTTGTAACTGCCATCTGGTTTCTGTACAAATTGTAAATAGCCTTTCGCTCCCTGTATTTTACCCCTGCCAACTTCAGAATTTGAAAGAGTACTCCAGTCAAAATTGTCAAAAGCTTTCTCTAGGTCTAAAAATACTAGAAACGTAGGTTTGCCTTTCCTTAATCTATGTTCTAAGATAAGTCGTACGGTCAGTATTGCCTCACGTGTTCCAACATTTCTACAGAATCCAAACTGATCTTCTCCGAGGTCGGCTTCTACCAATTTTTTGCATTCGTCTGTAAAGAATTCGTGCTAGTATTTTGCAGCAGTGGCTTATTAAACTGATAACCTACAGTGTAAAATTTGCAATGTTGATGATCTGTTATCTCAGAACCTTTGACAGACAGAACTGAAACTTTTATGAGCTATAGTTTCGTTTCTTTTTTCATTACTGAACCAGAATCATAATATACAGACAAATAATTAGTTAGCTATGATTTTTTTAAAATTTATATGCAATTTTAATCCACATTTTCTTCTGTTAATAAAAGACGAATACAGGTAGAAATGGTGTGGTGGCTCAGAAGCAGTAGTATGCTAAGAGGTAACACAGTGTAAAATTAGATATACGTGTCAGTAATAGTTCCCGGGACAATGGGTCAAATATTAACAAAAGATCTTTTTCACAAAAACAGTTTTAAATGTGTTTTATATTGTCACATATGGAGCAATGCCAGCACCTAGAAGCAGACGATCCCATAATCAGCATCTGGATCATGTCCTTGATCATCCTGCAGACCTAAAAACTTTTTCTGCCACTTCCTTCTCTAGTCATTGCCTCTGCTGCACGCTGGGATTTCCTGATCCTAAGCCGCTCCATTCGCTAGAAGCTTTGCAGTGTGTTGGCTCGTAGAGTGATACCAAGCTGCTCTAGTAGCCTAATTCGTCCCTTAGTACCATCATTAAACGTTATCACAGCATCACCAACACCCAAGCATAATCATTACTACAAAGATATTTTCTCGTATGCGGATCTTCATTATTGAAAGACTCATTCAGGTTTTGGGTTCGGCCAAGGAGACATTTTGAAAGGTCTGAATGAGCTGCCTCTCTATACTGGTTTAATTGATCCACCACAGTAAATGGTATGCTATTTTCGTACCTAAATTGTTCCTCTGTACCCGCTGCCTGAGCTTTGCTGTAGTTGTTCATGAATCAGCACCAGATGGGCAATGACCATGTATAGGTGTATTAACAGTGGATAACTTTTGGAAGAATGTAGCCCTCACTGCTCTTTTCATCCCTTGTAGGTCATGTATATTGTTTCTCATTGCCATCCCATAATGCTGGAGTTCATCAATGTTTTTTTCTGTAAGTCTTCCTTTACCATTTAGATCCTCCACAAAATGCATGTGCAATACTGCCCATTTCTCTTTACACACTGCATCCAATCTCTTACACTAACATTGACACAAATTCAAGGACTAAATAGCTGCACTTTCAGACTTTTCTGGACAGTAACTGGCGCCATGTTGAGCCCCTTTTGTAGCAGTGATGGTACCGTTACGTAATGGTATGAAGTACCGTAGCAGCACATTAAAAGTGTTTCAGTGGGACGGATTCTGCATTATTTCTCTTCCCCATGTCCTAAACATTAATTCTAGCAAGTTTGATGCTCGTGCGGCAGTTATTTTCCGTGTTGAAACGTGTTAAACAGGGAAAGTGTAATTATAACCACCCGGTGTATAAGCTGCCCCAAAAATTCCACCATCCTTATGCATTGTGTAGTTTGTGTGCACCTACAGGTGTACGTGTTTGTTTGTTTGTTTGTGTGTGTGTGTGTGTGTGTGTGTGTGTGTGTGTGTGTGTGTGTGTTTATGGGAACAACCATCTGTCTAAAAACTGGTTCAAATGGCTCTGAGCAATATGCTAATTAACATCTGAGGTCATCAGTCCGCTAGACTTAGAACTACTTAAACCGAACCAAGCTAAAGCTAAGGACAGCACACACATCCATGCCCGCGGCAAGATTCGAACCTGCGACCGTAGCAGCAGCGCGGTTCCGGACTGCAGCGCCTAGAACCGCTCGGCCACAACCACCGGCAAACATCTGTCTCTACAGCTATCTGTGAAATGGACAAATAAGTAACCCTGCATTCTAAATACGGCTCACTATAATATGCTATCACGACAACTGTGTAAGCAACGATGCGGCCTGAGTGCACTGATGAAAAGTCTGTCAAAGGGCCTGTAAGTATCTCGTAAAGCTTAGAAGAATGGAAGTTTAGAGTAAAACTTTCTATCATCGAAGAGTTCGTTAGAAAAATCATCTCGGATTGGTGAAGAATGGGGGTAGTGATTGGATCATAAATTTTCAAAAGAACGAAGCCAGTGTGTATCAAGCGATGAATGGAAATAGCAGAAAACCTAAATCTTCACAGCCAGTTGGAAATTTCAACTGCTATCTTCCCAAATACGAGTCAATTCTCTTTACGGTTCACCATGTATTTCTGTCTAACTTGGACCAAAAACGAATCTGCAAGAAACGTTGCTGGTTGAGTTGGCGTACGGCCGGCCGGTGTGGCCGAGCGGTTCTAGGCGCTTCAGTCTGGATCCGCGCGACCCCTACGGTCGCAGGTTTTATCCTGCCTCGGGCATGGATGTGTGTGATGTCCTTATGTGAGTTAGGTTTAAGTAGGTGAAAGTTCTAGGGGACTGATGACCTCAGATGTTAAGTCCCATAGAGGTCACCTCAGGGACGTCATTTCAACATGAGACCACTATCATAAGACTTAAAATACTGAAAATCCTTTTTTGGAGGCGGCGGGGAGGACTTCGTTGACCCAGACAGTACGTAGTCTTCGCTACGCAATGTGTTTTGCCTCTAGAAGTCCTTTAGATACAACAGTAAACGTTCCCATGAACATAGTCCGCGTAAAAGGTATGTAAGCTCCCAGGAGAGGACTCTCATTCAGTGGCGTTATGTTCTCTTCTATGTGGAATGTGGAATGAAAGATTTGTGTGACGCCTGATGGTCGTCGACGAAGAATGTAGACGGGATAGGATACTTATGGCCACCTACGGCATGAAGCCCCAAATGCAACAATAAATTATATTCCGAGCCACTTGTATGAATGTTGGGCACCACTCATCCTTGCTGAGTGAAATTAGAAGACATGATCTTCGAACCTGATCTGGAGCCCTAGCGTCACAATTTTAGCACTGGTTAGACTTTGAAGAGAAAGCTGCACCTGCACGCAGCAACCACCTTCTGAACACATTCATCATCAACCAAATGAAATAGCCTGTATGCTGAAATGCACCCGGATGACCATGTTTTGAGCCAGTTGAAATTTGGATTGCGTCATCACACCGGTTGGCGTAAAGAGGGCTGCTGTCCAAGGACTCGACATGTTCGACCACTTTCTGGACAGCATGCATGCCAAGGATGGTCGAAGCAAGTTACAGCGCACAGGGTGGAGCGGCAGCATACTGAATCTTTCCCAGCAGTAGATTTTGATTTCACAAATGTGGAAAGATGTGCTGTTTCCAAGAGACGACCGTTGTTTTCATTACTGTTTCATTGTTACTTATAGAAAAGTTATTTCATGTTTTGTTGCATAAGCCTTATTCTTGCTTTTCCTGCTACGCTTGAGTCTACGAGTTAACAAGTTTGCAGATATGCAAGTAGTGATCAATTATTTTCAATAAAGTCACTCGGGCATAAACGAGTACCTTTGATTTTAATGCACATCTACAAAGAATCAGTATATGGTCTAATTTTTGAAAACGGTATTGTGCGTTAACAACACCCTCTACATGCAGACAAAACGAAAATCACACTTATACAGCGTGTTCGGAAATTCCCGTTACAAACGTCTAGGACCTTTAGAGATGAATGAGTACATTGTTCTCCTACGGTTTCAGTTCAGCTCATCCACTTCTGATTGATAAGTGGAATTAGGCATGACACAGTATAGTTATTAGGTAAAAATTCAAAAGGAAACGTAATGAAACGCTCAATTGTCACTTAAACACATTTGTTTGCATTAAGACTTAAAATAACGTGTTTACATTATTCCAAAAGAAGAAAGGACCCAGTGTACTCTACGCACAAAACAGTAGTGATGCATTACAACAGCGGCTCGATGTGGCGACCACCAACGTTGTTGCAGACATCGTACCTACGAAGCATGTTCTGGTACACACTTTCCATCCCAACTGCAGTTTCTAGCGCAATGGCCAGAACTCATGCCAATAGAGCTTCCTCTGTCCGTACAGGAGTCTCGTAAATTAAACTTTGCATAGGACCCCCTAAGTAGTCCATACGCTTCAAATTCCGCGATTGCGGCGGCCACGTGAATGGACCACCTCGATCAATCCATCTATCACCATACTGTTCGTCGATACGTCTTCGCTGCACGTGAGAAGTGAGGCGGTCCGAAATAATGCTGAAACCACATTCTTGACGGACATTCAGTGAAACATTTTCCAAGAATTATTCGAATGCGTTTTGTAGGGAGATCAAGTACGCAGAACTGGTGGAGGGAGTTATCGTCCAACCGCATGACCGTCCACCTTAATATCAAACCGGTGCTGAAATCCCTGAACATGCGTGGCACGAGGGTTTTCGTCTGCCCTGTTACAGAACGGACTGCCATAAAATCCACATATGTTCGAGTCCACGTTTCTACGCTCAAGGGTCTGTTCCCTTGCTTTTCACCCTCACTGCTCCCACACATTGAACATTCCCGTAGCTTTGCAGCAGACAACTATACTGACACATTTTGCCCTTTTCTCACATGTTCCCCTTTGTCCTTTACCAGCAACGGCTCGAACAGGAGGAATGTTAATGAGAGTTGCACAACTCTCATCAACATTGAAATTTTACAAAGAGAACTCTACGGCATTGGCTCCTTACCTAGCTTACACTTATCGTGAATCTCTTGCCCAGCACAAACTCCCAAGACACTGAATAGAGGCGCAGGTGACTCCAGTATATAAGAAATGCAAAAGAACGGACCCCCAAAATTACAGACCAATGACCCTAACTTTTGTTTGCTGCAGAATCCTTGAGCATACTCTCAGAAGATATTAAATTTTCTTTAGACTGAGAAGCTTATGTCCATCAATCAGCATGGCTTTAGAAAGCGTCGCTCGTGCGTAATTCAGCCTGCCGTTTTCTCACATGCGAACTATGGATGAAAGGGGCAACATACCGATTCCATATTTCTAGATTTCCGGAAAGCATTTGACACAGTGCACCCATTACAGGCTGTTAACGAAGGTATGAGAACATGGAATAAGGTCACACACATGTGAGTGGATCGAAGACTTCTTAAATAAAGAACCTAGTATGTTGCCCTCAATGGCAAGTCTTCACCAAAGACGAGGGTATCGTGAGGAGTGCTCCAGGGAAGTGTGGTAGGAGTCTGTGACAGGTGTCTGTAAACATAAATGATTTGGTAGACATGGTAGGCAGCAATTTGGGGTTGTTGGCTGATGATAGTGTGATGTACGGTAAGGTGTAGAGCTTAGGTGATTGTAGAAAGGTACAAGACGATTTAGATAAAATTTCCAGTCGGTGTGATGAATGGCAGCCAGTTCTAAATGTGGAAAAATTTAAGTTAATGCGGATGAGTGGAAAGATCGAATCTGTAATGTTCGGATACAGTATTATCAGTGCCCACCTTGATACAGTCAAGTACGTAGTTTAAATATCTGGGCGTAGCGTTGCAAACCGGTAAGACATGTAACGAGCATGTGAGAACTTTGGTAGGGAAGGCGAATGGTCGACTTCGGTTTACTGGGAGAATTTTAGGAAAGTGTGGTTCACCTGTAAAGGAGACTGAATAAAGGTTGCTGGTGCAACCTATTCTTGAGTACTGCTCGAGTGTTTGGGAACGGTACCAGGTCGCATTGAAGGAGCACATCGAAGCAATACGGAGGTGGGCTGCTAGATCTGTTACCGGTAGGTTCGAACAACACGTAATTGCTACAGAGGTGCTTCAGGAAGTTTTCAGAATGATATTTTCACACTGCAGCGGAGTGTGCGCTGATATGAAACTTCCTGGCAGATTAAAACTGTGTCCAAGAACCGAGACTCGAGCTCCGGACCTTTGCCTTTCGCGGGAAAGTGCTCTACCAACTGAGCTACCCAAGCACGACCCACGACCCGTCCTCACAGCTTCAATTCTGTCAGTTTCATTCTTCAGGAACTCAAATGGGAATCCCTGGACGGAAGGTGACGCTATTTTCGAGAAACACTGTTGAGAAAATTTAGAGAACCGATATTTGAAGCTGACTGCCGAACGATTCTGCTGCCCCCAACATACATTTAGCGTAAGGGCCACGAAGATAGGTACGAGAAATTAGGGCTCATATGGAGGTATATATACTGTCGTCTTTCCCTTGCTCAATTTGCGAGTTATTGGCTGATTGATTGGCTGATTTGGGGGGGGGGGGAGGAGGGGTTCAAATGGCAAGGTGATCGATCCCATCGGATCAGGGAAGGATGAGGAAGGAAGTCGTGGCGCCCTTTCAAATGAACCAACTGGGCATTTGCCTGCAGTGATTTAGGGAAACCTAAATTAGGATGGCCGGACGTGGCTTTGAACCGTCATTCTTCCTAGTCCGAGTCCAGTGTGCTAACCACTGCTTCACCAAGCTCGGTTTTGCGGATGGAACAGGTAAAGAAATGACTAGTAGTGGTACAGTGTACCCTGTGCAGCTCACTGTACGGTGGTTTGCGGAGCATCTATGTAGATGTAGACCCGCTCGCTATTTCCCGACAGGTTCAGGTCTAGCAGTACAGACTTCAACAGATCGTAGACATTTTGTTTCCCCTGTAAACACGGAAATTATGGGTAGTGCCACTCCAAAAAGCTCTTCTTGGAGATAATTCCCTGCCTCAGCTCATAAATTTCTGGAAACACTCGTACCCAGCTGTTTTATCTTTTCTGTTGGAACAAGCATGAATTATCAGATTTTCTGCGTAATTGAAGGCAAGGCTGCCTTACGACCATCCTGAAAGGTATTAGGGAAACCTCTCTTGGTCGTGCTTGAAGGACTGTTTGCCAGAGGTGTTTACTGCCCTTTTGTGTAAATGAGCTGTTTTCCCATATTCTGCAGTGTTTTGTTTTCTCTAGCGCAAATATTGAATAGTAGCTGGAAGAAGAGTGGCCTTATTTCTTTCGCATACCATTGCCCTCTCCAACTACTCCGGATTCTATTTCAATAGACCGCTATAGCATTCCTTCACGTACACACATAACATCCACAACCGCGCGGGATTAGCCATGCGGTCTCAGGCGCTGCAGTCATGGACTGTGCGGCTGGTCCCGGCGGAGGTTCGAGTCCTCCCTCGGGCGTGGGTGTGTGTGTTTGTGCTTAGGATGATTTAGGTTAAGTAGTGTGTAAGCTTAGGGACTGATGATCTTAGCAGTTAAGTCACATAAGATTTCACACACATTTTTGAACATAACATCCACAGGAAACAGTCCACATTTAAAAAAAATTAAATATGCCTGCTATTTCCATGTCTGCTTTATTGCTCCATCCCATAACGTGACATTTTGTTACACTCAGAGTATTTCCATTTCTAAAATTTTGTAGTTCGTACTGTCGTGAATCACATAACAGACTGGCACTCCAAGGTCACTTTCCCGAATTCCTGTTTTTATTTATGGCGACCTAAACAGCAATTTGTATGTAACCATTCTTCATATAACCCCGAATAACTATTAGTAACTGGCATGGTCATTCACACTTGTTTCAGAAGTAGTACCCATCCTACCTTATTACAAGGTCCGATAGACAGTATCGTTATATTTTGTTTAGCAGGCGGTGGTGCAGAGAAGTATCCGAAGCTCTGCTGGCATAAGCTTTTACCACATACAACGATCAGAATACAGTGTGGTTCAAAAGGTACTGCACAAAAAGGAGCTATCAAAGGAGACGAAGTACGGCACTGGACTAGGAAGTAACGGTCCTGAAACTAATCCTGAGGAAGTTACAGCTTTGCCATGTCAAGAACATAAGAACAACCAATTCACATCGGTATTACGTTCAGAAAAGATAGTATGAGGTAACGTGCTGTTGAAGGAACAATGTTGTACGTCAGGAAAGGTGTTCAAAACAGTGACTATCGCATTTAATGCGGACACAGTATCATCTTAGGAAATTTTGATGCACTCTACCAAGTGTATAAGGCATCACAGAAGCCCCATCAGAGGCTTGCAGTATCCTGACGAGAAGCATTCCTTCGTCTGAAATTAATGTCGCGTGCACCAGGCTATTGATATGTCCTCGTTTTGATGCAACGTCTGGGATACGTGATACTGAGTACAACATGTTCTTGCACAGAAATGTGTGCTGATGCTCCGTCTAGTTGTAGCCACATCTGGCCACGCATGTCAGATGGTGCATGAAGTTGTGTATACACACAAATAGCACAGTAGCCTTGCTGAACTTAAAGCGCGTATGCATTGCTTTTCCTTGTTGCTCCTGACTCCGTATTGTTTCCAGGACCGTAAGTTCCTGTTCCAGAGTTGTTGTATTGCGTCTTCTGTATCAGTTCCTTCACTTTCTGTTCAACCTTTTGAACACCTCGTGTAGTCAAATAAAAGTTCGTACGTCCCACTAAGCAGCGCCAGATTCATGCCTTACTCGCCGTGACACGGATCTACATCTTTATTTTTCATCCGTGACTGGGGTATCTAACAAGCACAGTAATAACTGCAGTAGCGACAAACGAGAACCACTGGTCACTGCTGTAGTTAAGAGCAAAAGAAACCCATTATAAAAGCCCAGATCTGATATGTGGACAGCAGTCACCGCCCCTTACAGCGCTGCTCGGTAGTGGTGCCTAAATATAGGGGCCATCACGCCAAATGGTAGCGGCCTTAATCACCGCCGCTCGACCGGAATAGCAACAGCTGGGGAACGAACGCCTCCACAGCATGCAGCCCGCCTGTCACAGGTTGCCGGAATTCGGGTCAACAGGGAACCCGAAATGGATGACGTAGCACTGGCCGCGCAAGCGATCGAAACGAGCGGTGGTCACGGTCCACTGAGTTATTCCGTACAACTTTACTTCATCACAAAAGCAATCGATTGAAATGTTACTAGAATAAAGCAGCAATCAATGTGTTACTCATTCACTGTGCAGCTCCTGCTTACTTCCTTGTATTATGAACATTTATATGTAGTCACAGGATCAGTTTCACTGTATCAAAAGGTTATCTGAGGTTTAAAAATCAAAATAACACTTCTGTCACCAATTAACGCAACAGACTGCTGTTTCCCAGTCCTGTGTTTAATACACGATATCCTGCAAACAGATGTCTGTACGATTGTATTCTGCACGGAACATGGCGTTCCGATCAACGATCAGCAATGACGTCAGAGTACCTATCAACCGGGATAGTATTTTCATGGTAGTCCCACATCCATAGTCGCTGTGTAGGCAGTCACAGACGGTGTCTTATGGCACAGAGAAGACGCCTACCACGCTCTCTGCTATGGAGGGCCATACGAATAACGGAAGCAGGACAGACGCAAACTGATGTGGCCCAATGGATAATGTGAATCGTTATGTTGCTTCTCGGGTAAGGCGACAATTTATAGACACCGAAACTGTATCCCGGAGACCAGGACAGGGCCGACTACGTGTAGCATCAGAAAGATTGGACCGTTATTTGGCTGTAAGGGCACGATGGTACCATCTCACCTGCACTGCAACTGGGATCTGAACTCGCAGCATGCCCTGGAAGAGTTTTATAGGTGAAAAGGTTGTACAGGAGCCTTCAGCAGTGTGGCCTTTATTGTTGAAGACCTGCAGTCTAAATCTGGAGTGTCTTCACAGAAGGGATCGTCTAGAGTGAAGCGTTCACCCTGCCACATGGACGGTCGAATGGTGGGCCAATTTTCTTTTCACAGGTAAGTCCTGACTTGGTCTGCAGAGTGATTCGCGACGGATTGGCATCTCAATGGTACGTGTAACAAGATTTCGAGACTCAAATGTTGTGGAAGGAGACTGATTTCGAAGGAGATCCGTATAGGTGTGGGCAAGGACTATGTTGACCACTCGAACACCTCTTCATGAAATTGTACGAATCAGCAACATTTAAGTTCTGTCAGGTACTGTGAGGAGATCTTGGGATCTCATGTGCGTTTGTTGCGAGTTGATGTGGGAGCAGAATTCGTATTGATGGACGATAAGATTCGACCTCATAGAGCAAGGGTGGTTAATGTTTTCTCGGAATCGGAAGATATAGCACACAAGGCGTGTTCTGCTCGCTCTCCCTATTTTAATCCCATAGAGCATGTCTGGGATGCATTAAGGAGACGGGCTGCATCATGTCAGCATCCACCAACCACTCTCCAAGACTTATGAGCAACTCTGCAGGAAGAATGGACATGGACGTTATTGCTCAACATGAGATTGATGACAACACTCACAGCATGTCCCGTCGTTGTCAGATCTGTATTGTCGCCAGAGATGGTCGCACCCCATACTGACCACATTATCCAGTTGTCAGAATGTGTGTGCAGGTCCAGTAAGTTGGAAAAGAGCGAAGAACATTTTGTCTACTGTTATAAATGTTGCAGTTGATTACGTTCTGTATTATTTACATTGTTTCTACTTTACTATCACCTGTTTGTAGCAAAATAAACGCAACCTTCCAAAATTTCCGTTTGTTGCTTTAATTTTGGACAGCAGTATAAGGATTGCAAACTACTACATAATTTATAATGTTGGATTCCATGGGAATGATGCTGCCTCATGAATGTGACATAACCCGGACAGGAAGAAGGTTAGCGTAGGTAGCGGTGTCATCTTGTCCTTTTTATTGCACTCCAGTTCGAGCCGTGCGATTTTATGCGCTACAGTCTGGAGCCGAGCGATCGCTACGGTCGCTGGTTCTAATCCTGCCTCGGGCATGGATGTGTGTGATGTCCTTAGGTTAGCTAGGTTTAATTAGTTCTTAGGTGACTGATGACCTCAGAAGTTAAGTCGCATAGTGCTCAGAGCCATTTGAACCACTCCAGTTCGAGATGTGAACTGACACTGCAGCTACCATCAGGCGTTATGAGTAGTCACGTAGAATGAACATAATTATAACGACATATATTCCCATCTAATTCAGACATATACAAGCAGTGACCAGCAAAAAGTAATGTCTGTACATATCATAGTTGGATTGGAATATGTGTCATTATGAGTACGATCAGTCTGCAGAACTGCTTATGACGATGAAGGTGGCTCCACTGTCAGTTGAAATCTAGATCTGCAACGCAATAAAAAAGACGACATTGCGACCAGTTCTGAACAGCCTTCTGTCTTGATACTATGTAACTGTGCGTATGCTGTAAAAATACATTCAGTTTTATAACATAGCAAAATTGTCACACCAGTGGGCAGCACTGAGGCCTTATCCCTGTTCAGGAACACGCACCTGTCACTAACTGTCACACTTCCTGTAGAGAACCGAGAGAAAAATGACGTTCACTATAGCTATCTTGCACAGTTTACAAAATTATAAGTAGGACTCTCCTATTTAACTTGGGTTAAAATATGCATTAAACAGCATAAAAGTTTTATATGAGACATACGAATACACTTAGAAGCTATAAATGAATATAGATATTAAACAGTTTCAATAAAATAAGTAAAGTAACAAACAGGAATTTTTTGTGAAAAGGCAAACTATTATTTTTCCTGCCAGTTGTAGAGTGGAGTCTTGAAACCTTTGAATTCTTATACAAAGTTTTCAGTGCTCTTACTTGTGAATGGTATCTGCAGCTAATAACAAAAACTTTTTTTATCATCTATGACGTAGTAAATTACAAATCAACCGACAAAAATTGCAGTGGAAAATCTTCAGCATCATGTAATTTTCATAGATATGTTTCTATCTTGGTGCACTATTCTAACAGCAAAAGAAGCTATGGAAGCACCAATCAACAACATGAACTGAGCATGCAAACTCATTATGGTCTACAAGAAGATGAATCTGTGATCTGCACTAAATTTAGATTACCCGTCGGTGATTCCACCTGAAAAATTGTATATCTGGCAGAACAAATTAATTTGTGACCCTTATATCTTGCGGAACGAAAGATTTTTTGGAAGTTAATCCGACCTGAGGAACTGGAGACGATTCACGTAAAAGGTAAGTGAAACAGTAACTGTATATCTATACAGGATCTCCAATTCGATCAGGAAAAGTGAGATATTACGTTCTTCCAACATATGCACACCATGGACATTGAGCGATTGACTCATCAAATTCTGAAGTTTGTTGTGAGTAACAAAAACAAAGTAGACCGGATCAAAAAGAGATACAGGGACTCGTACGAAATGGGAGTACCGGAAACGAACGTTTATAACAGGTTATCTTTCAAAGAAAACATCGTATCTCCCTCAGGTTTTCTTTTTCTTCTTTTGGGGCAGACTTTGTCCCAGGTTGTAAACATTTTAAGATCAGAGAAACAAAGACGTCTGTGAAGTGTGAAAGAATACGGGAAAGAAATTGATCTGAGTTAACGTGGTCTTCGGAAATCAAAAATGAAGGATGAGAAAGTAGACATAGCCTATTGTAAGCAACTTCTTTGATCACAGATGACCATCTGTAATTTATATGTTAGAGTAAGACCTAGATGGTAAAGTTCAGATCAAGTGTGGCTGTTTCAGCCTTACTGGTCTAGCACCTCCTTGGTGAAGGAGTAAAGGTCACTAGACACTGACAGACAGTCACAGATTTTGGAAGGATAGGGAAGACAGTCAACAATGTCGTTTTCAAGGAACGTGTCTGAGGATCTGAGTTGAGCGACTGACGGAAAATATAGAGAATCTATATCTCGATGGCCGAAATGGGTTTGAACCGAATTCGAGTCCTGTGTATTATTGCTGCAATGACTTGATCGATCTAAATCCTTAGACATGTGTTTTACATTTAAAGAGCTTTTTAAAAATATTTCAGTAAAAAGGGACACGTTTTACAAATAGCCGTTCGTTAGTAACTGACGGCTGCATTTTCCGGGTGCGTTTGATTTGTTCCCTCCTCATTGTTAGGAGATTCACTCTCAGAAAACTGGCCACTATATACGTAGACTGAATGTGCGCCCCTGGTCTAGTTGGTTGAGGTGAATCGAATCCTTTGGGGGCATCTGGATGTTATTCACTAGGTGGATTAATTTTTTAACTAGACGTGAGTGAGTCGACGTCACTGACAATACACCTCAAGGAGTAGTCTGCTACCTTAAGCATTATAGATACTATTATATTCTCACTCGCATCTTTCGAAACTGGTCTCCCATCTATGCTACAGCTAAATATACAACCTTTAATTGAACTCTAAATTCACATTACTATTCTTAGCAGTCCTTACATGGGATTCATCAGCGTATTATTTATTTCAGTTTAACGCGAGGTGGTATCCAAAGCAAACGTAACAATTCCTCTACACAACAACAAAATCACAACGTCATTGTTCGTTTTGCGTACTCCTATAGTGAATTTTTCTTGTCTTCTGTTGTAATGTTTGAATGGTTACGTTCTTTGTAAATTTCTAATACTAATTTGTTCTGTCTTTTCAGTTTAGATTTGTAGGACACGTCCAAGGTGCCTTTCAACAGAATGAATTATGTCTTCCATAGTGGTCTACGAAGGCGTCAACGGATTCACTGACGTCAATAAAACTGTCCCTGATTTGATGTTAGTGGTGTGAGGTTTAGAACAGCAAAATATTCGAAGAAACTTGGCTGCCTGTCTTGTGTTTTATGTGACAGCGTCTCCAATTTATTCTTCTACCAGTTTCTAACCAATTATTTTTCCACTTGTACTTACTTATGAGTCAGCATTGTCAGCATTATGTCAATCATTGTAACTGTTCGTTACCAATATCTGACCAAACTGACAACAAAGTTGGCCAGAAACGTACTTCACAAGCTCGCACACGTATCTTATGCCAAGGCTTCCTTTCCTTTTGTCCACTTTGTACAACGCGAGACATGAACCACACAGATACAATGTTAATGTAACAGCAGTGTGGCGGGAAGGGTTAGTTGCTCACTATCTGTTAAACAATCTATCCGTTAATCAATCTGTCCACCTACCTGGATACGTTTCAGGTTGTCTGCCCCATCTCTCTGCGATGATAGATACTGGTTTAACCGAGAAAAGTGGCGTTGAAGAAAATTCGACTAAATGCCTACCACGCAAAGGCCACATAACTGCAGTCCATGGGCAGAAGCTGAAAATGGGTTTAAACTATATAGTATTTGAAGGAAGTGTGTGGGGTAAAAATTGTAGAGGGAGACCAAGAGATGAATATAATAAGCAGATTCAGAAGGATGTGGACTGCAGTGGTTATTCGAAGATGAAGAGGCTTGCAGGCGGCATGGAGAGCTGCATCAAACCAGTCTTTAAAGACCAGAACAACATATTGTGCTTGTCAGGAGCTGCGTTATTTTTCTGGCAGCGAACACATCAGTCACATTTGTCATTGTCTGTTGACGTGATAAATTCGTAATTATACCACATTAAACTGTGCATACTCCTGTATCTGGCTGTGTAAGTCAGTTCAAAGGCTTGAGAAAGACAAGGGAGGGCATAGAAAACCTATTGTGCCTGGTAAAGTGTGGTGTTCAAACTAGCCTTGAGGTTGGCGACAACTTTATACCACGAACTTCGATGCGTGAGCTGCCAAGCTGCTTCTGCTTTCACATTTATCTGTCGTATCTACCTCCTGGATTATGTGGAAGACATCCTTCTGAAAGTCAGGCGGTATCAAGCTAACTTTCTATTCAATTAAATTTATCCAGGGCATGTTAGATGCCGAAGAGAATTCCAAGAAAAACATGAACGCTGCAGGCATACGTGTTATACTATGTGAGTGTGATGTTGCCTACGCAGACAAACTATGCAGGGCAGA
Organism: Schistocerca americana; assembly: GCF_021461395.2. NCBI lineage: Eukaryota > Metazoa > Arthropoda > Insecta > Orthoptera > Acrididae > Schistocerca > Schistocerca americana. The sequence continues at coordinate 106,820,224 of NC_060122.1, read as the reverse complement.
TAACACACAGCCTGCTTTTCATAAAAGCTGTAAGTGGTTTGGACATATGGGAGCTAGCGTAACTTAACCGCGACAGTGGTCGGTTTCTACAGCTACAGCAGACTCATTTCCTGTAGACTCCGGTGGATGTGCCAGCATAGGGGAATAGAGACTATCGTGGTATTGAAGCAGCCTAGACGCCCTGGTTGTCTGAGGTCGTAACTGAAACGGGCAATGGAGTGGTCGCTGTCCTATTTCAACAAAATATGTTGTTATCAACAATACTGTAATGCAAATATTACTTGATTACTGGTGGCCGGTCGAGGTGGCCGAGCGGTTCTAGGCGCTACAGTCTGGAACCGCTCGACCGCTACGGTCGCATGTTCGAATCCCTCCTCGGGCATGGATGTGTGTGCTGTCCTTAGGTTAGTTAGGTTCAAGCAGTTCTAAGTCCCATTGTGCTCAGAGCCAGCCCATGATTAGTGGTCTATCATCTTAAAATATAGATGAAACAAGTAGATAATTAAAAAGTATTCGATTGCACAGACGTTTATCCTCGACAGACCGAGCGAGTATGGCTTAGATAACAAAATAAAGGCTGTTATCCAGCAGACTCTTAATGACACTACGTCTGAAGTGAAACCTATGGGAGTAATCAGGTTGACAGTCAGTCAAGGAGATGGACTATTGCCCCTACTTTTCAACTGTGTGCTCGATTAAGTAATCCACCAGTAGGGAAAAAAAAATTTTTTTTAAGTTTTTTTGAATTTTTTGAAGTTTCAGAGGTGCTGCTGGGTGACGTCGAAATCTTGGCGCGATATTTCGGCTGAAAACCATTCACCCATGTTCAGCTGTGTGTCTTACTCTGCAAAACCTCCACCTGTATATTACTGAAAGGTTGTCTGCGAAATTTGTAGGCAAGATTTTGACGCATCCGGTTGCAGTTCTGTAAGATCGTGGCATACCCAATACGCCGGCAACACTTCACGATTGAAGACACTAGCAACAATAGCAGGTATCACCGAATTTGATTGTTATGAGGTCATCGACCACAATATTATAGGTAGAAGACGGTAAATTCGAACGGAATAGTCGACTGGTTCCAACATCTCCGACATGTAGCCCTTCGGCATCATGGATCACGAGACCGGAAAAATCAAAATATGACATTACCGTACAGTAAAGTGCCCTGAGTCCCTACACGCAGCAAAATTCTTCGAATTGGAACGTTCTGATCGATAAACTAGAAATAAGGGATCCGCATCTTGAATAAACTCAGAATATGAGAGAATCATGAAGTGTAAGCACAGGTCGTAAAAGTGACAGACGCAGTTCATAAGAGCAGTTTGGGTTTCCATGACCATCTTGAATATGTGGTTCCTAAGAGACTGTGTAATCGGATCTTCCATTACTTCCTCAAAAGGACGCTCAATTAAGCGTGATTCACCTCTGTAAAGAAGAGAATGAAGTCCACGTAGAAGGCACAGCGCAGAAGGATTCCCAAAAATGCAGTCCACTCAAGAAAGAAGTCCTAGACCACTTTGGTTTCCAAGAAAAGCCAAACCCGAAAACCGACGAAAAGTGAATCGCAAAGAAGAAAAAACATAGGCAACGTATAAAGGATAATGAGCCAACGTTAAAGGCTAGGAGCAAAGAAAAGGAAAAGCACAGCTGAAACAATGAGTTCTGTTGCTGAGCGAAACGACGACCGGTTGAAGAGGGAAGTGGTATTTCAAATTACGCTAAAACTCACACTGATTAGTATATGTGCCAAGCAAAGAAAGTTCGCAAGATGGAAATTGCTGATCCACAGAGGGTTAGCAATTATCATAATTCCTAGAAAATTCATGTCTAGCTCCCTTTGTACCGCATTTCTATAATTTATGTAGGCTAATGAATAATGAGATTGTAGGTATTATATAAATGCCAACAGAACACACATTCTATTCCGTGGGAGAATACCACTATAATACGATTATTTTACATTACAGTTAGGCCACACAGCCAGAAACATTTTAATGAAATTTACACCAGCCGCGAGAATCTAAGTTGTTTAATATCACTGTATAACATTAAGGGAGTAGGTAGAGAGTAACCGGAGGTTAAGAATGAAACTGAGTGACCAGTTCTATCCTTTGACAGAACCACTCACACTGTCAACTAAACCCACTCTCTGACAGCTTACCAGTATTGGCGAGTTAATCGTATGCTTAAAGAAACAAAAGAAGTAAGTAATTGTGGTTACAGGTACGTGATGCAAAAGAGTAGTAAACGATGTGTGTTCATTTAAAAGCAAAACAAGAAGTATATGTGTAGATGGAGACAGAAAGGTATCAGACTTCTTATCGCGGAAGGGGATAGTTTTGTTGGGAAGATCTAGTGATACGCAGCATTAGATATTTGGCTATGTTTGAAGCGAATGAATGCTGCTGTAGGTGTCAGCTAAGAGAGCTGAAGTCACGGCAGATGAAGGAAATCGAGAGAGGTCATTTAATACAGCTTTATAAAATTAAAAAAAGACTTTAATTAATATTATCTGCTGGAGATGCACATCAGGCGGGATGTTTGTGGGTTTTACTGTTTGGCCTGCACGCGTGGTGTTGATTTGAGTTTGGTTCATAAATGCAAATTGCCGCTGTGAGCGCCGGAGGCGGCAAACAAAATGAGTAATGATTATAAATTCCCAGCGTTGGTGGGGCTCAGTGGGGCCACAGGACGGTAACATATGGTCCGGACACCAGCGTATTTATTACTGGCCGGATTAAAAGCTCTCATTACTTTCAGTGAGTTTCCAAATCGCGCAGTTTTTCACTGCGCTACTGTCTGTCATTAAGAAGAGCAATCTCTTATTGTTAAACTACCAGTGTTTTATTATATGGTAGAGGGAGTAGCTAAGAGTAAATAGTGACAGCTCTGTTCTGTAGTCGCACGCTACAACGCTGACACTCGCCGCATAGATGGAGGTTTCAAGTTTGTGAAAAAAATATTGATTACATCATTCGGCTGAATAATGGAGAGTAGGCAATGCCGTGAAATTCTTGATGACCAATCGATGTGTGATCATCGACTTTCAGGCCAAGTCTGGAAGAATTTCCGAAACGCTAAGTTGTCAAACATTTCGCGTGCCACGATGGTTAAAGTATACTGTACATGGCACAATGACCGGCACCGAAGTAACCGTGGTGGGCCACGAGCCATAGATGACAGGGGTGAACGGTGGCTGTGGAGATGTGTAAGGGCGAAAAGATGCGAAATTTTGAACAACTGACGGCCCAGATGAACCAAGAGGCTACCAACAGTGTCTCCGAACGAACGTTTCTGTGTATGAGCCTCCGCAGCTGGTGGCTGGTGCATGCATCCCTACTGACAGCTGTTCACGGCGGCGAAAGCTCGAATCTACACACCAGTACCGCAAATGAACGCCCGCTGAGTGCGGACAGGTGCTCTTCACAGACGAACTATCTTTTACGCTCCATCGGCGGGAAACGTCTGAAAACAAACACACTACAACAATCGTCGGAAGGATCCAGGCCAGGGATGGGAGCGTAATGTCTGCGGAATGTTTCCCTGACATTCCCTAGGTAGTCTCGTCATTCTGGGAGGTCTGTGGATAAACGCAAGTATACATATATCCAAGGTACGATGTCTCCTCGGCACAATGGCATCTACCAACAGGACAATGCAACGTGACACACACCTCACAACGTACTTGCGTGGTCCGAAGAGCGCTAGGATGAGCTTACTGAACTCCCCTGACCAAGAAACTCCCTGTATTTAAACACAATCGACAACTTCTGGGACCACTTTGATCGATCTGTTCGTACCATGGACCTTCAACAAAGAAACATGGCGCAGCTGCCCACGGCATGTCTCCACGTCTTCCCAGAATCTCACTGACTCTCTGGCTGCCCAACTCGCAGCGGCCAGAGCTGCAAAAGGTGGTTATTGAGACTTTTGAAATGTGATTACATTAATGTGACTAGACAGTGTAGTATGACAACTACTCTCTTGTAGCGGCTTTGTACTATAAAATATATAATATGGTAACTATCTTCTTGTAGTGGATACATATTTTAAAAATTTTCAGCATGAAAATACATCATTATTTTTGAAATATAATATAATATGCCCATTTCAGTTTCTCTGATGTGAAAATTAAAATTTATTTCTTTCAATGGTTTATTGATAATTTCTCTTCAGCAAGTCCTTATAAATATTTCCACAAATCTTCAATATTCTAGGAAACGGCCTTGCCACAGTGGCTACACCGGTTCCCGTGAGATCACCGAAGTTAAGCGCTGTTGGGCATGGCTGGCACTTGGATGGGTGACCATCCAGCCGCCATGCGTTGTTGCCATTTTTCGGGGTGCACTCAGCCTCGTGATGCCAGTTGAGGAGGTACTCGACCGAATAGTAGCGGCTCCCGTCAAGAAAACCATCATAACCACCAGGAGTGCGGTGTGCTGTCCCCACACCCCTCCTATCCGCATCTTCCTTGGAGGATGACACGGCGGTCGGATGGTCCCGGTAGGCGACTCGTGGCCTGAAGACGGAGTGCTTCAATATTCTACGATCAACTCGTTTTAATGAGGGCTGTCTCAGGTCGCGAATGTTTAAGAATACCCACCCTGCGCTTCAGCCTACTCTTCATCATTACTGGCTTCTCATCTTCTTCATCCACTCCTAGATATGACCTACAATCCAAAAGCTGATTTCGCAAACTGTGTGTCATCATGATGTACTTCAACAGTAATTACGCATGTCTCTGGGCTTTTTCCTAATATACCTCCTTCTCTTGCGGTTGTTACCAGAACTTAGAACTGCTTAAACCTAACTAACCTAAGGACATCACACACATCCATGCCCGAGGCAGGAATCGAACCTGCGACCGTTGCGGTCGCGCGGTTCCAGACTGAAGCGCCTAGAACTGCTCGGCCATTCCGGCCGGCGGTATTCTGTACATCAATGAGCTAGCATCTCGCTTATCTCCCACAGAGCAAGAACTGAAAGGAAAACGATGCACGTTTTCATTTGCTGATATCCACTTTGCTAACTGTGGTGACTGCCGGTTAGTGACACAGTTAAAGGTGTCGGATGGGCTCGTCGTTCGGGTTCGTCATGCATCGGATTTGTCTGGATCACTTCGCTCTTTTTTTCCATTTCTGCCACCGCTAGCGACCTGTCAGTTGTACTGTCAAAATTGCGTGGTGAAGCTAAACTTTGCAGTTTCTGTAGGGAGCACCGCACGACAATTGCGTCAGCATTTCACCTCACACGTCTCCGCCCAACGAATAGACCAACGTTATCACTTACATTTTTGTTCATCATTTTCAGCAGCTGTTTTTGAAGTCTGCTGATGTGAAGGGATAATTCACCAGGTGCCTCAAAAATTGTTTTTCAACGCAACTAGTGTGGTTTTTCTTCACATAGGATATCTTGTTATTCCATTCACACTTCCACCCACCAGTGCAATCGTACTTCTTTTGTGCCACCTATATTTGTTTGACACAGTCAAGGAGAAAGAATGGACGTGATGAAAGCTCAAAAAGTAGCAAGACTCCTTCACACATTGAACGTAAGATTATGTTGTACAACAATTTCAAAAGAATAACTTCTAATATTTATCGAAAAATGCGAAAAAAATTTAAAAAATAGGCACTCGATATTACTACTTCGGTATCGACACGTCATTGAGGAAATGTCACCAATAAGTATAGATGCTTGTAGGAGGAAATGTCGATATATCGATATTTTATTGACAGAACTAGTTCACAGGTCCTAGCGTACGAGGCGAACATGTAAGAGTTTTGTGAAATTAAATTCTTTAACTTTTTTGTCGGTTCGCAATTAGTCCTTCATTAAAACAGCAAAGAGTCAGTATGTATGGCCGCGCCTCCAAACGTGTACGCTACGAGTTAGCTAACGGTGATACTGACGCTCTCCGAACTCAGGATTTGGTTCGAATAACGGAAAACACTACTGTGACTCGATTACCTAAACTTCCAAAGTAGCCCAATAACTCACCTGATTTAGATGAAGAACCACTACAAGAGCTAAGAAAACAAAAACAAAAAAACTCAGCATTAATTAACGGCTGAATGCGCCATACAATCTCGCGCCTTAAGGGCAACACCACTTGAATTTAAAATCAGCTGAAAGCCAATAACTTAAGACTCAAACAAAACCAGAAATTTAACAGTTCTTAAAAGTTCTTTCAATTAGGCTGAAGACCCAAACAATCTCACACATTAAGAGTAAAACAACTTTAGTTTAAAAATCGGCTGAAGGCCCATCACTTAAGACTCAACAAAATTAAATTTTTGAAAAAGCCAAAGGCCTTACCTAGAATTATGGATGGAGGTTACACTAAACAACCGAACTAGGTTAATAATTGGCTCCTTTTACCGACCTCCCGACTCAGCAGCATTAGTGGCAGAACAACTGAGAGAAAATTTGGAATACATTTCACATAAATTTTGTCAGCATGTTATAGTCTTAGGTGGAGATTTCAATTTACCAGATATAGACTGGGACACTCAGATGTTTAGGACGGGTGGTAGGGACAGAGCATCGAGTGCCATTATACTGAGTGCACTATCCGAAAATTACCTCGAGCAATTAAACAGAGAACCGACTCGTGGAGATAACATCTTGGACCTACTGATAACAAACAGACCCGAACTTTTCGACTCTGTATGTACAGAACAGGGAATCAGTGATCATAAGGCCGTTGCAGCATCCCTGAATATGGAAGTTAATAGGAATATAAAAAAAGGGAGGAAGGTTTATCTGTTTAGCAAGAGTAATAGAAGGCAGATTTCAGACTACCTAACAGATCAAAACGAAAATTTCTGTTCCGACACTGACAATGTTGAGTGTTTATGGAAAAAGTTCAAGGCAATCGTAAAATGCGTTTTAGACAGGTACGTGCCGAGTAAAACTGTGAGGGACGGGAAAAACCCACCGTGGTACAACAACAAAGTTAGGAAACTACTGCGAAAGCAAAGAGAGCTCCACTCCAAGTTTAAACGCAGCCAAAACCTCTCAGACAAACAGAAGCTAAACGATGGCAAAGTTAGCGTAAGGAGGGCTATGCGTGAAGCGTTCATTGAATTCGAAAGTAAAATTCTATGTACCGACTTGACAGAAAATCCTAGGAAGTTCTGGTCTTACGTTAAATCAGTAAGTGGTTCGAAACAGCATATCCAGACACTACGGGATGATGATGGCATTGAAACAGAGGATGACACGCGTAAAGCTGAAATACTAAACACCTTTTTCCAAAGCTGTTTCACAGAGGAAGACCGCACTGCAGTTCCTTCTCTAAATCCTCGCACAAACGAAAAAATGGCTGACATCGAAATAAGTGTCCAAGGAATAGAAAAGCAACTGGAATCACTCAACAGAGGAAAGTCCACTGGACCTGACGGGATACCAATTCGATTCTACACAGAGTACGCGAAAGAACTTGCCCCCCTTCTAACAGCCGTGTACCGCAAGTCTCTAGAGGAACGGAGGGTTCCAAATGATTGGAAAAGAGCACAGATAGTCCCAGTCTTCAAGAAGGGTCGTCGAGCAGATGCGCAAAACTATAGACCTATATCTCTTACGTCGATCTGTTGTAGAATTTTAGAACATGTTTTTTGCTCGCGTATCATGTCATTTCTGGAAACCCAGAATCTACTATGTAGGAATCAACATGGATTCCGGAAACAGCGTTCGTGTGAGACCCAACTCGCCTTATTTGTTCATGAGACCCAGAAAATATTAGATACAGGCTCCCAGGTAGATGCTATTTTTCTTGACTTCCGGAAGGCGTTCGATACAGTTCCGCACTGTCGCCTGATAAACAAAGTAAGAGCCTACGGAATATCAGACCAGCTGTGTGGCTGGATTGAAGAGTTTTTAGCAAACAGAACACAGCATGTTGTTATCAATGGAGAGACGTCTTCAGACGTTAAAGTAACCTCTGGCGTGCCACAGGGGAGTATTATGGGACCATTGCTTTTCACAATATATATATAAATGACTTAGTAGATAGTGTCGGAAGTTCCATGCGGCTTTTCGCGGATGATGCTGTAGTATACAGAGAAGTTGCAGCATTAGAAAATTGTAGCGAAATGCAGGAAGATCTGCAGCGGATAGGCGCTTGGTGCAGGGAGTGGCAACTGACCCTTAACATAGACAAATGTAATGTATTGCGAATACATAGAAAGAAGGATCCTTTATTCTATGATTATATGATAGCGGAACAAACACTGGTAGCAGTTACTTCTGTAAAATATCTGGGAGTATGCGTGCGGAGAGATTTGAAGTGGAATGATCATATAAAATTAATTGTTGGTAAGGCGGCTACCAGGTTGAGATTCATTGGGAGAGTGCTTAGAAAATGTAGTCCATCAACAAAGGAGGTGGCTTACAAAACACTCGTTCGACCTATACTTGAGTATTGCTCATCGGTGTGGGATCCGTACCAGATCGGTCTGACGGAGGAGATAGAGAAGATCCAAAGAAGAGCGGCGCGTTTCGTCACAGGGTTATTTGGTAACCGTGATAGCGTTACGGAGATGTTTAATAAACTCAAGTGGCAGACTCTGCAAGAGAGGCGCTCTGCATCGCGGTGTAGCTTGCTCGCCAGGTTTCGAGAGGGTGCGTTTCTGGATGAGGTATCGAATATATTGCTTCCCCCTACTTATACCTCCCGAGAAGATCACGAATGTAAAATTAGAGAGATTAGAGCGCGCACGGAGGCTTTCAGACAGTCGTTCTTCCCGCGAACCATACGCGACTGGAACAGGGAAGGGAGGTAATGACAGTGGCACGTAAAGTGCCCTCCGCCACACACCGTTGGGTGGCTTGCGGAGTATCAATGTAGATGTAGATGTAGATGTAGAATTGCTCTTTAAATTAGGCTGAAGGCCCAAACAGTCTTACGCCTTAAGGACAAAACATCCTTAATTTAAAAATCGGCTAGAAGCCTTACAAATACCAACAACAAGAACAAATAAGGAAAGGCAGTTCACCTAATGGCGCTCAGAAGTGTCGGAGGGTCGACCTGGAATTCTAACACTAATGCTCGCTTAGGTGAGACAGGCAGTCGGCCCAACCATTCTCGATCCGACGACAACCCAACCGACAGACAGTCAACGGACTCACCGCCAAGCTAACGTCCGCTCCACCCGACCAGCGCACAACAGGGAGTTCAATGGAACAACGTAGAGGCTATTGCAGCCCACAATCAAGTACACATTGAGCTGTCAAACTACATGCCGTGCTGGACAGTTACAACATGATGAGGAAAATTCACTGCCTGAATTTACGTCAACGGCCAGGGCAGGTAACCGGAACGTTAACGGCCACAAGGCAGAAGCTTCCGCTGGTGCACTTCAACTAAAAATAACCAAGCACAGTTACACTCCACCGGAAGGTGGCTAAAATTTTCCAACTTGACACATGTTGTTGCTCGCGGAATGTCCCAACAGCCTCAACGAAATCCACACGACACATTGTGAACAGTCACGACTTGCTGGTAGATTAAGTCAATACTCAACTTTCGTGTCCAGGATCGGTGAGCCACTGACCTCGTAGCAATGGGAACAGCACCACACACTCCGACCGTGCGTGGACGCCGCCAGCGGCCTCGGCCATACTACGTGGAGATTTCCTCGCTGCTCCACGCCAACCTACCAACTGCCCAGGCCCGGAAACGGTGAAAGGGCCAAATATACGTCTTACGATGAGACGACCAACCAAACGACCAACCAACGATCGTCCCGCTACAACCTGCCTGCGTCGGACAGTTCACGTGTGTCACCAGCGGTCGCCGAGCACTGGCTGTCGGCGCCTCACCGGCGCTCCGTCCTCGACTTCACTGCTGCTGCATGCCGACTGCATTGCTGGTCCGTCTCCAACTGACTGCCAGAAACATGACAACTAAGAAACACTATCGGTCGCTCCAGCGATGGTACGACAGTGCACTTATCGACAGGCGCTGCTGCTGCCGTTCACGGAGAAGTAAAGGAAGACAGTGACACCAGTAAATGGAATAAGAAAACGAGGCGGCAGTACCGTGATAGAAGATGACAAACAATATATGGCATGAACACGAGCCGTGCACGGCTCAAATGGGAAGACTTCTGAAAACTTTGATTGAACTGCCTCTCCACCCCTGACCATACTGGAGATTGCTTCGTCGAAGACCTAATATCCCACGAACATAACGTTGAACATCTAGATGATTTTTTAATTATTCACACCTACATTCTTGTAGATAGCGACTTTCACCCATTACGCGTGTCGACTTCAGTAGTAGCTCTGAATGGAATACTAAATGCTGTGAAGCATTCCACTCTAAACTGAGCGCTCAGTTTTACTCTTCCAACCTTAAGATATTCTATGTGTTAGAGAGGTTAAAAGGGTTTTCTAAGATAAACTTACTTTAAAATGAGAAACAACAAGGAAACTACAGCAAAAAGATTCAATGGACAAACAAAACTAAAGAAAAGAACACGTAGAAAAGCTGTCTAATACAAGCATTACCCCGCACAAATGAGAATACTAAAGAGCCAAACATTGTAAGCATACTTGCTGCTTGTGTGCAGATAGACATATAAAACTGTAAGGGAAATGTTATGACACTGTTGATGGCTTATGGGGCTATGAAAAAATAAGATGCCAGCTAATGGGAATCAGTTAGTCCGCCGTCGGATAAATACGGTAGCTGCTTATGGGACACGTCCGTTTCTAAATCATTTCCGATCCAGCCATCATGAAGTGTACCTGATCGGCAAAATAGCCTATAAATATTACTGGAAGCATTGCTCACTTGCTGCCATCATGTACAAACAGAGAGGGATGAGGATATCGCTTGCCTTCCCTACCACCGTAACCACTAAACGGAAAGTGTCGGGACCCAAATGTTCGTATAGAGTGTTTGCTTGAGTACGAAATGTCCTAGATGTGTGGCCGCAGGCTGATATGGAATCTTAAGTAGGGGTCAGAAAGCTGAATCATTTCTTTGTTTTGTTGTTTACAGATAGATATACCGCCAACAAGAGTTTACTCAGTCGTATTTTTCTAAATGTTGTAAAACTTGACACCGGGACGTTTCATCTACATCTACATCCATACTCCGCAAGCCACCTGACGGTGTGTGGTGGAGGGTACCTTGAGTACCTCTATCTGTTCCCCTTTCTGTTCCAGTCTCGTATTGTTCGTGGAAAGAAAGATTGTCGGTATACCTCTGTATATATGTTATCCTTGGAGTTAACAGGTAAAATTCACTGGTATAGATGCATTCAAGGTTTGCGGCTGCTGCTAATGAAGGTGTCAAGCACGTTGGTGTCCTCGTTGAATTTATCTCAGTAACTAATTTTCTTTCTAAGGTTATCGTATGTAATGTCGTTGCGCCTTTCTTAATATTTCGATATGGATAATTTCCAAACGTTATACTCATGTACTTCGGTGTGGGTCTGTTGGTTTCATGTATGATTTGAAAACCAAAAAATAAGCCTACGCTGAGTGTTTGACAGCCTGTTTTGCAACACGTTGCCATGTTTTTATTGGGAACCGTCTCTTCACTGTGATCCGGGTCCACAAACCACAGACCTGTAATCTACGGGAATTTATTGACCTATGCCTCCTTTGGTGCCACATACCTCCTCAAATGTACCAAGGACCTGTCGAATGCAAGCTGTGTAAAATTTTTGTAAGGTTCATCAACAAGATTTACTGGTTCACTTTCGCTACTGTGAGACATGCCTCTTCTACTGAAAACTCCTTGCTTTCCATATTTGGAGAGGTGGTACTAGCAGGCCGAAGTGGCCGTGCAGTTAAAGGCGCTGCAGTCTGGAACCGCAAGACCGCTACGGTCGCAGGTTCGAATCCTGCCTCGGGCATGGATGTGTGTGATGTCCTTAGGTTAGTTAGGTTTAAGTAGTTCTAAGTTCTAGGGGATGGATGACCTCAGCAGTTAATTCCCATTGTGCTCAGACCTATTTGAACCATTTAAAGCCAAGTATTTAATTGTTATCCTGTCTACTAACTTTCTAATCACCTAACATGTTCCAGATGCATCCCGTCAAGTATAGTTCATTGATTCTCACGTCAGCCTACGTGATCAGCGCGTGCAATTAATGGCCACACCTCGTGATCAGACTAAGGGTCAAATTGAGTGACTCAGCCAGGTCACCCTTTTTCCATGGGGCCCACAGTTCCGCCTCATACGTAACATTGCTCTCCTGCTTATGTTTTTAATACATTATTTTATAACATTTTATGTGAACACCACAACTCCACTACTGTCTTTACGGATGTGTCAAAACAGAGGGACTCTGTTTGTTGCCCTGATCGTGTCCTCAAGGTCCGACTGCCTCGAGACTTTACTGTCTTCGATGCAAAGTAATAGGCTATGTTGCGATCATTGGAGCAGATGAGACGTGTTTCGAGTGTTAAATTTCTTGTTTGTTCCGATACTCTGAGTATCCTCCACTATCTCGGACGCTTGTTTCCGACAGATAAAGCAGTCCAGAATATCAAGGGCACCGTCAATGGCTGAAGAAGGAGGTGTCTGTCTGCTGAGTACCGGGGCGCCTTAGTGTTACGGGGAATGAAAGGGCGAGTGTAGCAGCAATGTGGGCGTGTCGTGATACTCAGTTATTTCAGTGTGCCATCCACCTGTATGCTATCACCTCGCTGTTGAAACACAGAATCATGCGTCGATGGGAGGGTAAGTGCTGGAAGTGACGGATAATGAGTTACGTCTAGCAAAGCGCCCTACACGGCCGTGGCGTACCTACTTCGGCCACGAAGGAGGGACGAGGTCGTCCTCACTGGTCTTCGCACAGGCCACAATCATCTGACTCTGGATTTCTTGCTCTGGTGAGAGGACCTTCCAATGCAGGGTGCTTGCGGCGTTAAGATCACTGTGGACCACATTTCAGTATACTGCTTTCATTGTTTCTGAAAATCTTAGGACGAGTTTCTAGTGTGCTAACAGGGTGACTGGTGCACTTATGATTTTTGTTAGTAGACAGCCAGTCACATTTCCATTTGTCTTCCTTTTAGCTCTCCTATGCTTTTACATCTGCTTTATCCCACCTGCAGGACCTTCCGTCTTTTCTCGTTTGTGCTCAGGCGTGTGAGAAAGAGTGACTGTGTGACTAATGCGCATGAGGTGGGAGTGACTGAATGGGTGCCTTTTTGGAGAATCTCTACTCACTGTGTGCAACAAGTTTAGCGATTTTATCCACATTCGTTAGTTTCAATGAGTGAAAGGGCGCTGATAACGTCGCCAACGAGGGGCCATCAGCGCCAGACACACACACACACACACACACACACACACGCACACACACACACACACACACACACACTCACATATAGGCGAGAGCGCGCGATTTGCGAGACAACACTGCTGAAAACCGCCATACAGCCCTTGCCCTTACAAGGAGTTTGCAGCAGCCATCACCCACCACGTGGTCAGAAAGATCTGTTCGATGTACTGCCTGGCTATAAGGCTATGATGCACAGTGACAAGATCCATATGACTGGTAACACTGAATCAACCACACAACATCCAACAACTTTGGAATTCTGTCAATTTTCTGACAACATTTGGGAGGTACTGTTCACCACGGGTCACCGCAAATGAACTCAGGCATCACCTTGGTATCAGAGGATATCTGGGCTCGTCAGCGAATCACACGTTTCGTTACTGACGAAGTGTGGTGTGCGTACTGTAAGACCTTCAGTACACACACCATCAGATTATTTGACTTGTCGCTCTAACGAAGTAGGCGAGTGTCAGCAATATGTCTCGTGGTCTTATCGTGGCGTGTTCACCTTCCGCCGTTATGTCAGACGATAGAAATGCCACTTGCACGCTTAGAGTAGCAGATTGACGGTGACCAACTCTAAACAGAACTTGATTAATTTTCACACACATTTATGAAGATAATAACAAGCATAAAAATTACTTGACTTGGTTCTGGATGCTATTTACAATTGACAATCTGAAGTTACTTTGGCATTGATACGTTAATCTTATTCTCACATATATCTCTGATACTTGACAAAAGTGTCTATACATTTATCTTCATGGCTATGTACACGAATATGATAATCTTATTAGGCGCAGACGGAAACTTGACTATAGATTAATGCAGACAAATGCAGACTGGTACAGACTGGTGCAGACAAATGCAGACTGACTAATCGGAGATCTGTACACTCGTTATAATACGTCGCGCGTTCATGTATCACTGCGCGAGTGTGATCCGCGAGGAGAAAAGGTTCTACGTTAGCAGAAATCTCATTGGCTGCGTTACATATTAATACACGGATCGGCGGAAGCAGAATTTGGTCCATCTCTCAGGCAGCGCCATCTCGTAGTGCGGAGACGGACGAGCGCTGCGCTTGCACTGTTGTGCTTAGCGGGGTGCGCTCTAGTGGGAAAGTTGTGTACGCGCTGACCACGCCGAACTATGTACACAACGCAAAGTATCCACTTGGCATGGGAATGACAAATCTGTGGATGACCAGCCAGATGTCGTGTCAACTGGGCTACTCGGACAGTACAACTGGATCGTAACGTCCTTTCTCGTGACTGTTCATTACAGTCTGGTCGTACACAGCGGCTCCAGTGGCCCTCCTGTGACCGCCTTTTAGTGCTCTGGTGGTAAACTTATGACGCAGGAACGTAGAAATGGACAGATATTGTTCTTCACGTGGGGTTTTCCAACTCACCTCGTGTCGCTGTAAGATGTCCACAGCTTGTGGATGACACATGGAGAGACATTGAAACCTGCAGCAACACGACCAGTACTTCTTACATTTTCGATGGCAGACCGCCCTTGCAAGTTCCCCTCCATTAATATGTCGCATTACATGTGCTCAGTTGAGTACAAAGTCCACGTGTGAGAACTGCCATCTGTGCAATTTGCTAGAAAACACTACGACACCTGTAATCCTTCTGAGTGGTAACAGTGTAATGCATAGAAGAGCCAACAGATAGCGGATGATTTTGTTGCCTACACTAAAAGCCAAGATCTCAAGCTGTGCAATTAGACCACAGGTTCCGCTTGCAGTAATACCACCTGTATCAAAATAGTTTTAACATACTGTATACGAGTATAATTTTAATATCCATAACACTCATTTTATAAGTGACTTAAATTCACAGGCTCCTCAGCATACCAGCAAAGTTTGTCTTTGTATGTTCGGTTACGGGAAATAGGTGATTGTCGATTGATGTACAATTCTTCCAAGAGCAGCCGATGGACGGAGGCACCTTCAGTTTCGTCTATGATTTCCTGAGGACGGTCCCTTCAGGAACTTTGGAGAATGTCCTGCACACATGGTGTGGGTGTGACCCATTTTGCGACTCATGTAAGACGACTGTGTGGTTGGAGCAGGACCTGCACCTTCCCCTACCAGATGAACTGACCTCAATCCAGAGGCCTTTTCCACGTGGTGTCATGTCAATTATGCATTGTACAGCATTGCTACTGTTATGGTTGAAGAACTGCGGGACTAAATTGCGCATTCTTGTTGAGCTTTCGAGCTGTTCCGAAGAGTGGGTATACAAGTTCGTATACCTTATCTTTCGGGATGCAACTTATTGAATTAGTAGTTTATTTCCTGTTCAGGTAGACAACAGGTGACATTTGAGACGAGTTATAAGGGAAATTCATCAATAAGTTTACATTTCAAATAAATTTGTAACAGCTAGCAAAATAATTCAAACTGATATCGGTGGCGACTTGTAACCACACAGTCAGATACCTCGAAAACTGTTCCCATTAAGTACTTATGTAAATTGGATAGCTATTGATTCTATTATCGTACATTTTTACCTGCGCCAATTGCTGTTGTAAACTAAAGTATACTCAGTATATATGCTGTACATAGAACATGCAGTGCAGTACATCGACTTCCGACTGGGATAAGAAAATAACAGCAAATTCAAGTGCATACTTCAGGTGAATACATCACAGCCACCCATAATAGCACCGCATGTGATAACTAAAGCAACTTCAAGTAGAATCCAAACGCTATTTTCTAAAATATGGAATTGCGATGCGTCAGTGTACGGTGAAACACTTACCTGGAATGCCAAGGTGGTTTTTAGACATCCTTCTATTTCCTGGGCAATCTGTTGAGAGGTCAGACAAACGCATGGTTCCTGAAGAGTGGCAACAGCCTTTTCAGCAGTTGCAGGGGCAACAGTCTGGATGATTGACTGATCTGGCCTTGTAACACTAACCAAAACGGGCTTGCTGTGCTGGTACTGCGAATGGTTGAAAGTAAGGGGAAACTACAGCTGTAATTTTCCTGAGGGCATGCAGCTTTACTGCGTGGTTAAATGATGATGGCGTCCTCTTGGGTATAATATTCCGGAGGTAAAATAGTCCCCCATTCGGATCTCCAGGCGGGGACTACTCAAGAGGGCGTCGTTATCAGGAGAAAGAAAACTGACGTTCTACGGATCGGAGTGTGGAATGTCAGATCCCTTAATCGGCCAAGTAGGTTAGAAAATTTAAAAAGGGAAACGGATAGGTTAAAGTTAGATATAGTGGGAATTAGTGAAGTTCGGTTGCAGGAGGAACAAGACTCCTGATCAGGTGACTACAGGGTTATAAATATAAAATCAAATAGGGGTAATGCAGGAGTAGGTTTAATAATAAATAACAAAATAGGAATGCGGCTAAACTACTACAAACAACATAGTTGTAGTAACCACAACCAACAGCGGGAACGCCTTGGGCTGCGGATCGGAGCCGCCAGGCGGGGAAGCCGCCGGCGGTGGAGCACGCACCACCACCGGGTAAACACAAGGACGAGTTGGACGACAGACCAACGATAACTGACAACAACCGACCACGACCGACTATGACCGACACAACAATTAAGAGATAAACAACAAAGGCTTGTGGAAACCACAACACCAAACACCAACAGTAAATCCACTCGGAACCAGAGCCAGGCAAATGTCAACAACGAGCAACGACCAGAACGCAGCACCGCCGAGATAGAAACGAAATCCACAGCGAGTACCAGACTGACTGGACTAGATTTTTTTTTTTTACTTTATTGTTATTTTAAATCCTGTACAATAGGCAGGCTATCAGCAGCACACTACGCTGCTCTTCAGCCATAGAATAAACAAGCAGCAAAAACAGGAGAAGACACAGAAGTTACAGAACGGTGGGCAATAAAACAGGAGACACAAACACGGAGCCGTTCACACTCGTCGATAATCCACACTGCTAACTGATGAGACGACGCACAAACACTGAAGATGACAATGGCACTTGTGAACGAGGGAGTGTGACGGTGAACACTGAACACTAAACACGACGGCACACACGAAACACTGATGGCGGTGATCTCCGGCGCGCGAATGTCCACGTAGCGTGTGCGAGTCTGGGGACCTGCCAAGGAGGGAAACAGGGGTGAGGTGGGGGAGAGGGGAGAAAAAGGAGGCCAATGGTGGAGGAGACGAAGGCAGGAGGAGAGGGACAGCGGAGGGGAGGCCCAGGGGAGGAGGGGGGAGAAAGGGGGGAGGGAGGGAAAAAGGGAGAGAAGGGAGGGAGGGTGCCCAGAGGAGCAAGCACAGGAGGAGGGCGGGAGGATCAAAGTTGGTAGGAGGGGTAGATGGAGGGGAGGAGGGCATCATCAGGGAGGGGGAGCTGGCGGAAGCCACCTTGGGAGAGGGTAAGGAGGGTGGAGAGATGGTGACCGGGCGGGACGTGGGAATACAGGCGCGGCAGCGGGCGGGGATGGACTGGACTAGGGCAGAGCGGGTCCCTATATACGAAACTGGAGGGAATGGCTATTGGCCGCTGTCTGCACGTGGCGTAGCGGTGGCGCCCTCACTGCGCGAGAGCCGCTGCGCGGAATAGCCGCCGCGGAGGCGGAGCCCTCTATGGGCTGACCACGTGCACTTGTTCTGGCGCGTGTTCGACATCCGCGGCGGAAGGTAATAGAATAGTGAACGCATTATTGTGGCCAAGATAGACACGAAGCCCACGCCTACTACAGTAGTACAAGTTTATACGCCAACTAGCTCTGCAGATGACGAAGAAATTGAAGAAATGTATGATGAAATAAAAGAAATTATAGTGAAGGGAAACGAAAATTTAATAGTCATGGGTGACTGGAATTCGGTAGTAGGAAAAGGGAGAGAAGGAAACGTAGTAGGTGAATATGGATTGAGGCTAAGAAATGAAAGAGAAACCGCCTGGTAGAATTTTGCACAGATCACAACTTAATCATAGCTAACACTTGGTTCAAGAATCTTAAAAGAAGGTTATATACATGGAAGAAAGCTGGAGATACCGACAGACTCAGATAGATTGTATAATGGTAAGACAGAGATTTAGGAACCAGGTTTGAAACCGTAAGACAGTTCCAGGGGCAGATGTGGATTCTGACCACAATCTATTGGTTATGAACTGTAGATTAAAACTGAAGAAACTGCAAAAAGGTGGGAATTTAATAAGATGGGACCTCGATAAACTGACTATACCAGAGGTTGTACAGAGTTTCAGGGAGAGCATAAGGGAACAATTGACAAGAATGGCGGAAAGAAATATAGTAGAAGAAGAATGGGTAGCTTTGAGGAATGAAGTAGTGAAGGCAGCAGAGGATCAAGTAGGTAAAAAGAGGAGGGCTAGTAGAAATCCTTGGGTAACAGAAGAAATATTGAATTTAATTGATGAAAGGTGAAAATATAAATATGCAGTAAATCAAGAAGGCAAAAGGAATAGAAACGTCTCAAAAATGAGATCGACAGGAAGTGCAAAATGGCTAAGCAGCATTGGCTAGAGGATAAATGTAAGGATGTAGAGGCTTATCTCACTAGGGTAAGATTGATACTGCCTACAGGAAAACCAAAGAGACTTTTGGAGAAAAGAGAACCACTTGTTTGATATCAATAGCTCAGATGGATACCCAGTTCTAAGCAAAGAAGGGACAACAGAACGGTGGAAGAAGTATATAGAGGGTCTATACAAGGGCGATGTACTTGAGAATAATTTTATCGAAATGGAAGAAGATGTAGATGAAAATGGAATTGGAGATATGATACTGCGTGAAGAGTTTGACAGAGCACTGAAAGACCTGAGTCGAAACAAGGCCCCAGGAGTAGACAACATTCCATTAGAACTACTGACGGCCTTGGGAGAGCCAGTCCTGACAAAACTCTACCATCTGGTGAGCAAGATGTATGAGACAGGCGAAAAACCCTCAGACTTCAAGAAGAATATAATAATTCCAGTCCCAAAGAAAGCATGTGTTGACAGATGTGAAAATTACCGAACTATCAGTTTAATAAGTCACAGCTGCAAAATACTAACACGAATTCTATACAGACGAATGAAAAAACTAGTAGAAGCTGACATTGGTGAAGATCAGTTTGGATTCCGTAGAAATACTGGAACACGTGTATCAATACTGACCCTACGGCTTATCTTAGAAGCTAGATTAAGGAAAGGCAATCCTGCGTTTCTAGCATTTGCAGACTTAGAGAAAGCTGTTGACAATATTGACTGGAATACTCTCTTTCAAATTCTGAAGGTGGCAGGGGTAAAATATAGGGAGCGAAAGGCTATTTACAATTTGTACAGAAACCAGATGGTATTTATAAGACTTGAGGGGCATGAAAGGGAAGCAGTGGTTGGGAAGGGAGTGAGACAGGGTTGTAGCCTCTCCCCGATGTTATTCAATCTGTATATTGAGCAAGCAGTGAAGGAAACAAAAGAAAAATTCGGAGTAGGTATTAAAATCCATGGAGAAGAAATAAAAACTTTGAGGTTCGCCTATGAGATTGTAATTCTGTCAGAGACAGCAAAGGACTTGGAAGAGCAGCTGAACGGAATGGGTAGTGTCTTGAAGGAAGGATATAAGATGAACATGAAAGAAAGCAAAACGAGGATAATGGAATGTAGTACAATTAAGTGGGGTGACGTTGAGGGTATTAGATTAGGAAATGAGACACTTAAAGTAGTAAAGGAGTTTTGCTATTTGGGGAGCAAAATAACTGATGATGGTCGAAGTAGAGAGGATATAAAATGTAGACTGGCAATGGCAAGGAAAGCGTTTCTGAGGAAGAGAAATTTGTTAACATCGAGTATAGATTTAAGTGTCAGGAAGTCGTTTCCGAAAGTATTTGTACGGAGTGTAGCCATGTATGGAAGTGAAACATGGACGATCAATAGTTTAGACATGAAGAGAATAGAAGCTTTCGAAATGTGGTGCTACAGAAGAATGCTGAAGATTAGATGGGTAGATAACATAACTAATGAGGAGGTGTTGAATAGGATTGTGGAGAAGAGAAGTTTGTGGCACAACTTGACTAGAAGAAGGAATCGGTTGGTAGGACATGTTCTGAGGCATCAAGGGATCACCAATTTTAGTATTGGAGGGCAAGGTGGAGGGTAAAAGTCGTAGAGGGAGACCAAGAGATGAATACACCAAGCAGATTCAGAAGGATGTAGGTTGCAGTAGGTACTGGGAGATGAAGAAGCTCGCGCAGTATAGAGTAGGATGGTGAGCTGCATCAAACTAGTCTCAGGACTGAAGACCACAACAACAACTACAAGCGAACAATTGGTAGCAAATTGCTATGCAAAATACGCACTGCAATAGGTCACGTAATATGATATATTAATTACGTAAAACATCGTTTTGCAGTATGAAGTTTACGAAACGTGTTCGTGTTTGTTTGATTATTCCTTCCAGAAGGAGTTTACTATAACAAATATCTTGTCTTTTCCCGTCAACCTGTTCTGGCTACCAATTAGCAGCCATTTTTTCAAGGCTAGTGCCATGACGAAGACACGATTAGTCTCCGAGATTCTGGAAAATGTTGAACTCAGAAGGTCTTTGTTTTCTCTTGTTTTAAAAAAATTACTATTCGCTATCACCCATTCGAAAAAATGTAGTCGAAACCCTGGCGGTTAACGAAGACCATATGAAATGATTTGCAAATATGAGCCAATGAACGACTTGTAAACGTACTGCTGATATTTTAATACACTTGAATTTTATGCGTGTTTTGAATGCATTTTTACAGATCTAATGTGGTATCATTGAGCTCTATGCAGATGAAGTTTATATGAAATTTATGACGTGTGTTATTATAAATGTTTGCAATATTCAGCGGCAAATTGAATTATGATTGACATTGGGTAATTAATGAATTCCTGCCTCGAAGCTCACGTGGGATAATTGAGTGATCAGTGGCAATGATGTCGACTAGGACGTGCAGCCATTTGAAATCCATTTAGTGAAGCGCTTTGACAACATAAACCAAACTGCCTACAGTGTCTCATACTGAGACATGTCTAAGGAAGGGTTTATTGTAAGGTTCTGAAATTATTTATTTCCACCTGCCGAGATACACACAGGAACCACAATTTAAGTGAGAATGCAGATGGAATAGTCATTGGAGTTGCCACGGCCAAAATTGAGGAACAGCACCTAATCACTCAAATAGTCCAAAAGTAAATAAATTAAATAGAATTGAATTTAAGTATGTGTAGCAACTAAATCAATGGATTTTCTTCCCCGATTGATTGCGCATGTTGGTCAATTAAATTTATGACATGACTTATTCATATTTGTCGTAAATCCATAGTCCTGTTCACGACATTAAAGGAAATACAAAGAAATCTAATTTCTTTTAAACATAATTAACTTTAGTTATACTGAACACATCCACTAAATTCATAACGTCGTTTTAATTAGGCACAAAAATCTATTGGCATTTAAAGGCAATTTTCACTGGGTGAAAAGTATCATTATTTACTTGTGATGACAAAATTACGTGCCGTTGAGTGGTAGTGGCGATATTTCTAACCAGGAAAGAAGCGTATTATAGTGGCTTGTAACCTGAAAAGTGCGTAACGGAACTCTGAAATAAACTCTGTACGCCAAAATTGTTCAACATACTATCACTATGACATATATAACACGACTGTTTGGCATTTCTTTCCACTAGTGTCCAAAATACAAGTGACTGGTGTAAAAGTCATTCTGATTGTATAGGTGGTGTATTTAACTGTGTCAACCGAAAAGTTCGTTACTAAAATATCGTTTATCAAACGACCTCTATAAACAGGTGAAACCAGTACCAAACTAGGATACCGGGACTCGAGAGTTCTTGGCTTCACAACATGGATGCGGATATTTAAATTTGCATTCAGGACCTGTACGATGATTATGGAAGTGGGCGAATCTGAGGAGACGGTAACTGCCCATAAATTATGTAGTTTATCCTTGTGTATAATAACTTCACCTCCTGGAAACGCTGAGGGAAGCTGGTGACGGGAATGGTTGATGGTGGCAGGGCGGGAGGAGGGTTGGAAGGATCGAAAATTGTGCCTTGAACTAAAGTTTGTGCTACTGTAAGCTCCTCTATTTATTTTAATTGCGTGTTACTTTTTCTTCTAATTATATTCAATATCTCCGGTACATTTCTTCAGTTTCAGCTGGAATGTTTTCTATATGCATGATTTATTCACACTGACTTGACAAAAGTCACGGGATACGACATAACATCGCGTCAGACGTCCTTTAGCCCACAGTAGTGCAGCTGGTTTGAAATGATATCAGAACAACGCTAAACCTGTTTATGGGGCCCACGATAAAGCTCCGTTCATCCAGTTGTTGTGGCACATCGTGTGCTACACCTTTAAGACAGTGGAACCGTGTAATCTTTTCAGCTGATCATATATCACTATGATTGCAATTATCCTTTCAAGTCATAAGTTTTGCGGGAGGTTTTCTTCTGAATCTGCTTGGTGTATTCATCTCTTGGCCTCCCTCTTCGATTTTTACCCTCCACGCTGCCCTTCAATGCTAAATTTGTGATCCCTTGATGCCTCAGAACAAGTCCTATCAACCGATCCCTTCTTCTTGTCAAGTTGTGCCACAAACTCCTCTTTTCCCTAATTCTATTCAATACCTCCTCATTAGTTATGTGATCTACTCACCTACTCTTCAGCATTCTTCTGTAGCACAACGTTTCGAAAGCTACTATTCTCTTCTTGTCCAAACTATTTATCGTCCATGTTTCACTTCCACTCCATACAAATACTTTCAGAAACGACTTTCTGACACTTAAATCTATACTCGATGTTAACAAATTTCTCATCTTCAGAAACGCTTTCCTATCCATTGCAGCCAGCCGGGGTGGCGCAGCGGTTCTAGGCGCTACAGTCTGGAACCGCGCGACCGCTACGGTCGCAGGTTCGAATCCTGCCTCGGGCATGTATGTGTGTGATGTCCTTAGATTAGTTAGGTTTAAGTAGTTCTAAGTTCTAGGAGAGTGATGACCTTAGTAGTTAAGTCCCATGGTGTTCAGAGCCATTTTCCATTGCCATTCAACATTTTATATCCTCTCTACTTCGACGATCATCAGTTATTTTGCTTCCCAAATAGCAAAACTCAATTACTACTTTAAGTGCCTCATTTTGTAGTCTAATTCCCTCAGCATCACCCGTTTTAATTAGACTACATTCCATTATCCTCGTTTTGCTTTTGTTGATGTTCATCTTATATCCTCCTTTGAAGACACTAACCATTCCGTTCAACTGCTCTTCCAAGTCCTTTGCTGTCTCTGACAGAATTACAATGTCATCTGCGAACCTCAAAATTTTTATTTCTTCTCCATGGATTTTAATACCTACTCCGAATTTTTCTTTTGTTTCCCTTACTACTTGCTCCATATACAGATTGAATAACATCGGGAAGAGGCTACAACCCTGACTCACTACCTTCCCAACCACTGCTTCCCTTTCATGTCCCTCGACTCCTATAACTGTCGTCTGATTTCTGTACAGACCGTAAATAGCCTTTCGCTCCCTATATTTTACCCCTGCCACCTTCAGAATTTGAAAGAGAGTATTCCAGTCAGCATTGTCAAAAGCTTTCTCTAAGTCTACTAATGCTAGAAACGTAGGTCTGCCTTTCCTTAATCTTTCTACTAAGATAAGTCTTAAGGTCAGTATTGCCTCACGTGTTCCAACATTTCTACGGAATCCAAACTGATCTTCCCCGAGGTCGGCTTCTACTAGTTTTTACATTCGTCTCTAAAGAATTCGAGTTAGTGTTTTGCAGCTGTGACTTATTAAACTGATAGTTCGGTAATTTTCACATCTGTCAACATCTTCTTACTTTGAGATTGTAATTATTATATTCTTCTCCAAGTCTGAGGGTATTTCGTCTGTCTCGTACATCTTGCTCACTATATGGTAGAGTTTTGTCAGGACTGGGTCACCCAAGGCCGTCAGTGGTTCTAATGAAATATTGTCTACTCCCGAGGCCTTGTTTCGACTCAGGTCTTTCAGTGGTCTGTCGAACTCTTCACGTTGTATCGAATCTCCCATTTCATCTTCATCTACATCCTCTTCCATTTCCATAAAATTGACCTCAAGTACATCGCCCTTGTGTAGACCCTCTATATACTCCTTCCACCTTTCTGCTTTCCTTCCTTTGCTTAGAACTGGGTTTCCGTCTGAGCTCTTGATATTCATACAAGTGGTCCTCTTTTCTCCAAAGGTCTCTTTAATTTTTCTGTAGGCAGTATCAATCTTACCCCTAGTGAGATAAGCCTCTACATCCTTACATTTGTCCTAGACACCCTCCCCCCCGCACCCTTAGCCATTTTGCACTTCCTGTCGATCTCATTTTTGAGACGTTTGTATTCCTTTTTGCCTGCTTCATTTACTGCATTTTTATATTTTCTCCTTTCATCAACTAAATTTAATATTTCTTCTGTTACTCAAGGATTTCTACTTGCCCTCGTGATTTTACCTACTTGATCCTCTGTTGCCTTCACTCTTTCATCCCTCAGAGCTACTTATTCTTCTTCTACTGTATTTCTTTCCCCCATTCCTGTCAATTGTTCCCTTATGCTCTCCCTGAAACTCTGTACAACCCCTGGTTTAGTCAGTTTATCCAGGTCCCATCTCCTTAAATTCCCACCTTTTTGCAGTTTCTTCAGTTTCAATCTACAGTTAATAACCAATAGATTGTGGTCAGAATCCACATCTGCCCCTGGAACTGTCTTACAGTTTCAAACCTGGTTCCTAAATCTCTGTCTTACCATTATATAATCTATCTGATACCTTCTAGTATCTCCAGGATTCTTTCATGTATACGACCTTCTTTTATGATTCTCGAACCAAGTGTTAGCTATGATCATGTTATGCTCTGTGCAAAATTCTACCAGACGGCTTCCTCTTTCAGTTCTTACGCCCAATCCATATTCATCTACTATGTTTCCTTCTCTCCCTTTTCCTACTCTTGAATTCCAGTCACCCATGACTATTAAACTTTCGTCTCCCTTAACTAACTGAATAATTTCTTTTAACTCATCATACATTTCATCAATTTCTTCGTCATCTGCAGAGCTAGTTGGCGTATAAACTTGTGCTGCTGTAGTAGGCATGGGCTTCGTGTCTATCTTGGCCACAATAATGCGTTCACTATGCTGCTTGTAATTGCTTACCAGCACTGATATTTTTTATCTATTATTAAACCTACTCCTGCATCACTCCAATTTGATTTTGTATTTATAACCCTGTATTCACCTGACCAAAGGTCTTGGTCCTCCTGCCGCCGAACTTCACTAATTCCCACTATATCTAACTTTAACCTATCCATTTCCCTTTTTAAATTTTCTAACCCATTTGCTTGATTAAGGGATCTGACATTCCACGCTCCGCTCCGTAGAACGCCAGTTTTCTTTCTCCTGATAACGACGTCCTCTTGAGTGGTCCACGCCCGGAGATCCGAATGGGGGACTATTTTACCTCCGGAATATTTTCACCAAGAGGGCGCCATCATCATTTAACCACGCAGTAAAGCTGCATGCCCTCGGGAAAAATTACGGCTGTAGTTTCCCCTTGCTTTCAGCCGTTCTCAGTACCAGCACAGCAAGGCCGTTTTGGTTAGAGTTACAAGGACAAGTCAGTCAATCATCCATACAGTTGCCCCTGCAACTGCTGAAAAGGCTGCTGTCCCTCTTCAGCAACTACACGTTTATCTGGCCTCTCAACAGATATCCCTCAGTTGCCATCTGTATCGCTGAGGAACGCAAGCCTCCCCACCAACGGCAAGGTCCATGGTTCATTGGGGGGAGTGTCAAATATAACTTCGCGAAACGCCTCGGGTTGATTGCTAGAATAGTCTGATTGCTCAGAGGTAAAACGCGAAGTTCATTTCAGTAATCTGAGTTTATCCAGTCATTTCAATCGTTTTACTACGTGTCTAAAATTTATGACATATTTCGCTGACAGGCTCAGAGCACTCGAGTCTGATAGTCACATGCGATGGGGGAGATCCTTCCCCACTCCGTTATTCCGATCTCCGATGAATTTTACACAGCAGAGTACCAACCTTGGTCATTCAATGAAATTTGAGCATTCTCCACATACATAAACTGCAGTCTTCTACTACTCACTCAGCGAATACTAATATGCCATTCTTTTATCTACAACTGATGTGTCTAAGCACTCCATTTCACATTTCGATAAATTGTTGCGACTAAATTCTTCCTACTAGCGGTTAATTCCAACTGCTACTAACCAATTTTGTTTGAATATTGAGAGTTAGCTAGCATTCATTCCAGCAGATGTAGCTGAATGTCACTAGTTTTTTAAGGACAGCACTTCCCTACGAATACCCACATTATGTATACGAGATTTGCAGGACAAAGTATATGTCAAGTCATGTTTCTCTTATTGACTCATCCGCCTCCTGACTGGTTCGATGCAGTTTGAAATGAATTCCCCTCTTGTGCCAAACTCTTCATCTAAGACTAGCATCCTATGACCACAATTATTTTTTGAATGCGTTCCAACATTTGTAACCCCCTCTATTTATACCATCTACAGGTTCCTCTATTTCCATGAAAGTTATTCCCTTCCATCTTAACAAATCTCCTACCACACTGTCCTTTCTTACTGATAGTACTTTCCATCTGTCTCTTGTTCGCCGATACTGCGGAGGACTTCGTCGTTCCTTATCTTCTTAGTTCATCTAATTATTAACATACTTCTACACTACCACATTTCGAAGATTTAGATTCTTTTCAAATGTTAGCAGAGTACATAATCTCTGTAACACAATGCCGTATATCAAATATATATATTTTTTAAATTTGTTTCTTAGATTTTGGTTGAATTTTGGTACTTGCACACGTCTTTCGACGAGGGATACCACCTTTGCCCCTGATAATCTGTTTTTCATGTGACCCTTGGCTCTTCTATCATGTGTTATTTTGCTTCCAACGCAGCAGCATTCCTGAATTTCGTTTACTTCATGGTCCCCAGTTTTCATTTGAAGTTTATCACTAATCTCGTTCCTATCATTTTTCACTACTTTCGACTTCATTTGGTTTACTCTCAATCCATGTTGTGTAGTCAATTGACTGTTATTTCCACTCAGCACATCCTCAGTTCTTATTCTCCTATACTGAGGATAGCAATGTTATTGGTGGGTCTTATCATTGTCATCCCTTTTACCACGAATTTTAATCGCACTCTTGAACGAGTGTTTTATGTCTCTCACTGCTTCCCCAATAAACCGTGTGAACCAGAAGTTCACAGACAAATTTTGACGTGATAGCAAGGAGCAAAACAAGTAAAAAATATCCAGTAAACATGGGCTTGTAATGCGCCAAACCGTCTTCTGCCAGAAAAAGTGCAACTCTTGTTTGTGTCGCCTCAATTTACGATCGATTTTTATGTCCTCGGAGAATGAAGGGTTTGTCAAGTTGTTTTTATAGTTTGCTTATATTTTCGTGTTAAAATGTTGTAGATACGTGACACCTAATGTTCGAGAAATGCTGTGTCCTGTCAAGTCAGCGAGTTTGCAACGCCCAGCTGACTGCTGAATGACGGCGATGCCGGCGACTGCTATGGAGACACACTTATTCTAAAAGAGAGAATTACCGTGATATGTTTGTTCGCAGAGAATGGTTCTTGGCTTGCCCTTTTAGAATTTGGGAGTAATATCTGAGTATTGTTCGAGTAGTGGGCTTCGGGAGATATTATCTCAAGAGTGTGATGAGATCGGCTCATACGTACGATACGTGATTTAGTCTGCAGTATTCAAAGCAGTTCTAAGTGGTTTAGAAATATATTTTGAGAAGATTATCGGATTTTGGTACAATGAGGACTAGTCAGGTATAGAAAAAGCTCCGGTTTATTGAAATGTGAGATTAGTTTCTCCTATTTGTGTTTAATGATGCTTTGTGTTGTTTAATAACCACGCGATGGTAAGTGAACCGTGTTTCAATATTTTTGTGAGATTTTTCGCTGGATATTGTATGTGAAGATACATGTTGACGGGACGCCGTTTAGTTATTTTGTGGTTGAGGATTAAAGGGATAGTAGCGTCGCATTGTTTCATTATGGTTGGATAGGTGTACGCAAGCACTGAGGAATAGTGACTTAGCGATGTTTGGTTGGGACTTATTTTGTGACTTCAGCGTGAGCGTCGTAATACACTAAATTCCGGAAATCTTGTTGGATGCACCGGATGTGTAGTCTACATTAAACAGAACGGTCGTCCTACGTAATCGGAAGTTTACTGAGAATTTCATGAGTTTTACCCTCGTCCTTTAACGACAAATCAAGTAACATCTATAAGAGAACACCATAATTCTCTCTAAAAGAGATCATCGAGTGCTGAGTTTTTAGTTTTAAATAGTAATGGGTCGTGGAAGACAATGCCTAAAGTGGTTGAGTTTTGTTTAATTTTCTACAGTTCATTTAGTCGAAAAGTGGCTGTGAGAATTAGGCTTTTTGTTTTCTTTCTTTTATTGCATTTCCGTTTCGTGGGGTGGGGTTTGGAATATAGAACCAATCCTCGTAAAGTAAAACGCTCACTTGTACCTGTAAACGATGGAGTTAATGGAAATAAAGAAAACGGTTCTAAAGTGAAAAAGTCAATACCCGACTTCTCCTTTATTCCCAAACTATAACAAGAAAAATGATCAAATGATTCTTTCAAAGCAAGACTAGTATCTCGAATATATCTCTTCGTATCAAAGTAAATCCAAAGGCTCATAAAGTAAAAGACAGGAATATTGGTAAAAGCAAAGTTGATAGAAATCGAAGAGAAGGAATAGTATTTTTCAGTTTATAACTTGCAATGAAAAGAAAGATAGTTAACCTTTATTTAGACGGAAAAGCAAATTTACGTTTTATTGGAAAGTGATTAATTATAAATGAAAAGTTGTTCCATTTAATTCTGAAAGGTTGAGATTAACAAAATAGTTTATTACGATAAAATTTCAATAGAGGTGTGGATATTAATGTAGCAAGGCGCTACTTATATAGGTTATCATTGATTGACAATGAGGGATATACAGTATTAAATTATATCTTTGCCTTGTGAACGTATTCACCAATTTACGTAAAAATTTGTAACGGTTCACACTGATAAAGAGTATATACGATTACTTGTTGCAGCTTTAAAATAGGAGCAACCACGAGAGGCAAAGGATCTATATGATGTTTCATCACTTATATTCGAAAGCTATCGTTTCTGTTACCTACGTTTGTGAGAAAGTGTTACGTTGTGTCGTCATAGTACACAGAGTAAGCTTAACTATACGTTGCTGTTGTTTGTAAAGTAAATACATCATTGCTACTCCCCGTAGATTCTAGAATTTAGTACTTTTATGGCGATTGATACTAGATTAGGTGGTAGTTTATCTTGCGAAACTAGTGAACGCTGATAGTCAGATACGTTGTTGTAATTAATACCCAGATCGCTACCACTGACTCCAGTAAACTACAGAAACTGTTATTGTGTCCATCCCTTTGTACTTAGTGATGTCGTAGCGAGCTTTGGTGTGATTTATGGCGTGAGAAGCTGAATATCACATCTTACGTGACGTCTTTTGTTACTACAGACGATTATTTCAAGTTACACCGATTACGTGGTTGAGTGTAGGCATAGTCTGGTCAGGACAACTTATTTTGGTATTACGAGTGTGAGATACTTTGCCCGACGTTGCTTTTCACCTATGTGTTGCAGTGCTGTAGGGGATGTTCACACAGTATATCTCCTACGGGTTAGTAGCATCTAAAGCGTGCCGCAGTACAGGCTCTAAAGTGCGTACCTTAAGAACCTGTACACCTTTGCCAATGTGGAACACACCTCTTCGACAGAACAAGTGCTCATAGCTCTGAAGATATGGATTTTAGTGGTCGTTTTCTCCTTGTTTTGGCCCACACGATCTCCTCCCGAAATACGAACAACAAAGAGCTTGCAGTATTTGAGATCCACTGTCATACGTATCACAACGTTATTCGCTTATAACTTTTGCTCGGTCGTTTCCGGACGAGGGTCTCTTACCTCAGACTGAAACATTTACCCTTCTTCATCATCCAGAATCACCCTACTTTATGTTAAGGGTCTTTTTCTATATTTTACTCCAATGTTTCTCAGAATTCAGAAGATCTTATAAGACTGCATCTCGTCGAAGGTTTTTCCAGGTCAAAAAAACCAATGAACTTGTTTTTATTTTTCTTAAGTGTTGCTTCTGTTATCGATGGCGCTGTTAGAGCTGCCTCTATGGTACCTTTAGCCAAACTGATCGTCATCTACCATATCCTCAGTTTTCTTTTCATTTGTTCTGTCTAATCTCTTGCCAGCAACTTGTACACATTAGCCGTTAAAGTTGCTATCTTCGAGATTGTGTGGGTGATAGTTTTCCGAAAGTCTGACGGTGTGATTGCTGATCCATTTATTGAACACACCAACACTGAATATTCGCTTTGTTGCCACTTCCCCAGTGATATCAGAATTTATGAAGGAATATTATCCATTCCTCCTGCGTTGCGCCTTTCAAAGCTCTATTAAATTGTTACTCTAATAGTGGATTCTATACATGTATTCTATATCGACTCCCATTTCTGCCTGAATCATGATGTCAGACATCTTCATTGAACACTTTACGTCTATTCGCTCTCTTCTCTGCCCTTACTACTGGAATGGTCACTGCACTGATGCTCTTGCTTTTCATTTCAGCAAAGGCCGTTTCAACTTTCCTGTGTGCTTACTAAGGCCTTTCGGTGACCATCCTTTTCGGTTTTTCATGTTTTTCCTTCAACCTTTTCATCTTTGCTTCCCTGTAGTTCCGACTTATTTCACTCGTAAGTGACTTATATCTGTATTCCGAAATTTCCCTGAACATTTCTGTAAATAAGTCATTCATGTAAGTATAAAACTCACAAAATGATCTTATTTAGCAAACCTGCGTGACACCATTTATATTTTTGACGCCTTCAGCCTATTCTGAGCCTTATTCTATGGGAAAAAAACTGCTCAGTGTTAACCCTAGCGAATACTTCTGTCTGAATGTCTATAAACATATAAAACCGAACATGAATAGTAGCAGTAAGCTATAGACAAGCTGACGTGTGATGCCATTGAACCTTAGGCTTCAATTCTTGTTTCAGTCCGTTTTGTAAGGCATATATTTCAGTTTGAATGCTCTTACACCAAACATTGAATACTGATTCCCATAACAGAGTAATCAATGTGAGATGTCATAAAACATTTGCCGCCGTTCCTTCTTGTATGATCTTTTGCATGTCGTATACTTGAGTATGAGTGCTCATGAAAACAAACATGAACTATTGATTACCCATCATAGAAGTATTAACGTGAGATGACGAACAAAAGTTGTCGTCAATTCCTGTACTGTAGCCTCATTATTCGAATTACATATTTTCCGGATGTCTCAGGGCTTGTAACATTCCAAATGCGTAGTCAACACACATGTAACCAATGGCCACTCTTACCAACCGAATTTGAATGTCGGCGTGCAGTGGAATCATAAAACAATGTCTACACAAATTAGAAAGCACATCATGTTACATACTGATCTTCAATAGCCATCGGACGGCCGAGCAAATATATCATCCGAGAAACCGGCGGTCATCCACCATTGACCTCAGGAGGGAACTCTACGTTACGGTTGCTTGGTTGATTTGGGGAAAGGGGACGCAACAGCGAGGCCGTCAGTCCCGTCGGATTAGTGAAGGATGCGGAAGGTAGTCAGTCGAGCCCTTTCAAAGGAACCATTCCGGCACTGGACTGAAACGATTTAGGGAAATCACGTAAAACCCAAATCAGGATGACCGGACGCGCGTTGGAACCGTCGTCATTCCGAATGCAAGTCCAACGTGCTAATCACTGCACCACCTCACTCATTTCTACGTTACGCTCTTATGCAGGATAATATATCTCTACCGACTCTAAATTTACGTGGCATTGGTTGGTTAATTAAAAAGATAATTATTCGCACCATTGTGAATTCCAATTCCAGTTATCAAATTTCTTACAACGACGCCTCCAACTTCAAATGCAGTTGGTGCTGCTACTTTTATAATTATTTTTCTTTTATGATTTCAAATGCCATTGCATCACATCACATGAAACACGTCAAGCGCAAAAAAGAAATAATAATAAAAATAAAATTAAAAATAAATAAAAAATAAAAAAATTCAGTATGACTGAACAAGTAAACTGTATTTCGTATGCAATGATTAAGAATGACTAAATGCTTCCCAGTTGAGTAGGAGTTGACCGATGGAATGTTCTTATACTGAGCCTTAAAGTCATCTATAATACTCTCAAAATATTTAACTCGACTTGACTGGGTATAGAGTACGTATTTATGCATCTCTCTAACTAGTTTCAACTTCAATCCTAAACCTCTGAAATCTTCATAGAGATCATGCTTTTTACTGGAAACGATGAGAAACATTAATAAATGTATTTTGTTACAGTTGTCAAAATACCTCCATGAAGCAGATTCTACCCATTTTTTCTACTCAACGACTAGTAGGTAAATCTACTCACATAGTATCAAACAATCTTGTAAAGCTATCTGTAGTACACCACGACTTATTCAGTAATTTATGGAATATTCAGGGATTGTAAAGAACACAGACGATGCTTCCTGAAACGAAAAAAAAGAACGTTGAAATGTGTGTGAATTCCTAAGAGGACCAAACTGCTGAGGTCATCGGTCCCTAGTCTTAAATACACCCATGCCCGGGAGAGGACTCGAACCTTCGGCGGGAGGGGCCGCGCAATCCGTGACATGGCACCTCTAAGCGCGCGGTCACTCCGTGAGGCCCTGAAACGAGGTAACGATGTTTTTAAGGTTACTTTAAATGATGTATGCCAACAATGACAGTTGTCTAAATACCAAATCTTATAACTGGATAAAAATACGGTGGATATAAAAATGGGAAACACCAATATACAACTGAGTAACCAAATGAAATACTTGAGAGGCACAATTATGAAAAATTAATCTCTAAATAAATCATTGATAACTAAACAACACGCTGCAATGGATTTCCCGAATTGGGCGTTTTATTGTATTTTATTTAGTATTTACAGAACTAGTGGAGAAGTTCATCTACATTACATATTGCTTTTATTTTACACAGATCGAATGTAATTATCTTTAGAAGGTACCCTACGATTCAAGAAAGTAAAGGATGAACTAATTTTATATTAGGCACTACCAAATATATGGAATTCGTAATTAAATTTTAGCAGTATATTGTAGCGATTAGTTAATTATAAGATAGTTGTGAGGCCATACTGTCACTTTTACAGTACAGCATAATGACATGGAACGATTTAATTTGTAGGTTGTTATGCCAGTTTACGTAACTATGTTTGCTAGTCACCATTTACAGACGGTTCACAAAAAATATGTCTTGGGCTTACACAAGCATGCATGCGTTTCTCTCACAGAAAATAAGATAGAAATATCAATGTGAAAAACATTCTGTGAATTGTGAATTGAACGGTCTCGTCAGAATGAACTCATTATGGAAAAAAGACTTCTTATTTCCAAACGTTAGAAGCGAGTAGCACCAGACAAGACATGACAACTGAAAATTGTGAGGAAAATACTGTTACATGCTTATGAAATGTTTTATTCTATATTTGAGCCAAAGATCACATTAATGTCAGTACCAATAATTAAGGAAATCATAATCTAATGATGTAGATATGTCTTTGATAGAGTCATATTATGGAACAAATACCGTAGACGAATTAACAGAGGCTACTGATTAGTATAATGTATTTCAACCTGAAATCGAATTCTCGTTATAAACACAGAAAAATAACAGCAGCAATTTCTTAGAACTTATCATACGAAAACAACATACTAAACACAAAAAATGTATGTTTGTGTCTACAGTCGCAATTTATTTATTTTTCCAGTTGGCTACCGGTTTAAAAGTACCATCTTCAGCCCATCCTATGATAAAAAAAGAAATTGGATCACATAGTTAGAACACTAATGCAACAGCAGTTTACAAAAATATTATCCATTATTGCAGCAAACACATACAGTGAATCTTAAAATGTGCAGATAGCCTCTCACTCCCGGCATAAACAGTGGTCACTCTCGCTTCCCAAGTACATGTGTGTCAAATAGTAAAGGAAGATGTCAATATTGAGTTTTAAGTAGATGTAAATGCGGCCAGCAGTTATAAGAACGCCCCCTACGTGGAGATTTATTTTACTACGTACATTTATTATCATTATCATTATTATTATTATTACCATTATTATTACACCTTTAAATTGTCTCAATGTGAAAGGTATGTAAAACAGCGTAAGATTTGAAAATAAGAAATTACATATCTAATTATTCCCCACTGTACGAAAAGATTAAATGCATAATCGCAAGTGTGTTAGCCAAGTTGACTGAATTAGCAAGCTGGCCTATACTTTTTAAGGTTCACTGTATGCAGTATGTTTGCTATCATACTGGATAATATTTCTGCAAACTGCTCTTGCACAACTGTTTTAAGTATGTAGTCGAATATTTTGATCTTAGTATATCTTGAGGATGGTGCTGTACACCGAAACCCATAGCCAGTACGCAAATTAAAAACATTGAAGCTGTAGACAAAAACATATATTTTTTCAGCATTGTACTGGTCGCTGTTCCATCGACAATATCTAGGGGATATTTAACGCTAAACACAGTTTCTCTGTCTACCGTAAGCTGACCTGTTCAGATGCTATCATTAGCCAGAAGTAAATTTCCCGCATTATTAGTGGAAGTATTTTCGATCTGTGCTACACACATTAAGTAGTCTAAACGGCCGTTATCTTACACATGAACTTATTAAAGAAATGAAGGAGCAATGTAGATGATAAACGAAGAAAAGAAAAATAGAAGAAATTCGTTTAATTGACTTACAGAAGAAACGTGTCTGAATAGATGGATCGTTATTTCTTCAAGAATAAAAGGAGAATAATATTTTTAACGAGAACAATCTTCTGTATTGACGGTAGAGTTTCTTATAAAACACGGCTTGAATATACAGAATTTAACATTAAATTCACAAAGTCAGACGTTTAAAACAAAAATTTGGCATCTCTCCGAAATCTTACGTAGGTGAGTCGAGGAGATAATTTGATGTTCGCTTTAGAGAAAATTGCAACATATGTAGTAAAGACGCATGTCCTCTCTTACACAGATGCGTAAGCACACCGAATAGTTGTACGTCCTACATCAAACGGAACCGTTTGTCAGCAAATTTTCAGTACAACCACATTCCATCTTGAATGCCTTAGATATTCAGAATTTCCTTCACGCTTTCTCTTGAGGGATTCGACAAACTCGCTTCTCTTATTTGAGTTCTGTGTATCCTAAACAATTGGCCAATAGGCACTCAGACTCAAGGAAATGACATTAAACTGAGAAAACACGCAATTTTTGTAGAGGATGTTTCTGGAGATCTGTGCAACTTCTACACTAATATTGCAGTGCAAAATTGCGTGCACGAAAACTGAAATGAAATGAGGCTAATAGTTGTGTAACTTCTGTAAAATTAAAGCAAGCTTTGGAAACTAGCTTTCAAATACAACCACTGCAGTTCTGGCTAGAGAAAACGCTTAAGTCAGAAGGAGAATTTTGAAGCTGCCGGTAGCGTTGAAGAGATTAAAGGAAAAAGGTATTTCTCTGCCATACTGAAATTAAAAAGCGGGAAAACTTTTCCACTTAGCTGGAAATCGGAGGTTACGAGGGAGGGAGGTGCAAGCTCTGTGGTTCCAGGGCGGCGAATTCGGCGCAGAAAAGTGAAGGGGCGGGGGTGGGGGGTGGGGGGTTGTCGCGACGCAGACGGGAATTATAATCCCCCACGAGCGCACTCTGCGGCCCGAGCCGTACAATTTTATGGCTCGATACTCTGCGGCAGGGGAAGTCGCGGCCATAGGCCGCCTTATTGCGCGTCTTTCATTTTCCAACGCCCACACTAATCAGCGGGAAGCAGCAATATTGCTCCGTAGTAGGGAAAGAGGTTCTGTTAGTCGAAAAGTCACTGGTCAGACACCGTGACGGCATAAGCGATGAGAAGATATCGGAGCACTTCTTACGATTTCTTGCCTGCCAAAGCTCTCTTTGCTCAGTTCCTTTAAGATTTAAGATTTGAGTAAACTGATTACTTGCTTCTGTCTATGTTAGTGAAATGCGAGTCTTTCTAAAGAATAATTTCGATTTAACTCAATGGAAGGAAATTTTGAGAAGTGACCAAACACTAGTCTCCCGATTTTCGTAAAATAGAAGGGAAATCAGAAAGAGATATTAACATATTCTAACGTGGGATGAAATCAGTAGCGATAGAGAGATTACCGAACGACGTCTTTTCATCCATACTGGCTCATAGATTCCGCTCTGCTAACGAAATTAAAGGGTAGAAACGAAGAGCCGCCGGAGAAACGACGTCTTAGGAAAGGGAAAATCCAGTTGCGATTCACCTGTCGCTGAGGTAAAGGCATTGGACTGTTATTTTGAAACAGTGTGTTCCTTATCGTTATCTATCTATGTCTCTTTCTCTGCTCTCTTTGTGCCCTTAAAACATCTCTTGCTAATGCCAGCGTGATACCTTCAACAGTGCTCCAGAAAAGCGTCTATTTCAATTCTACACAACTCTATCCATCATTAACAGTTTTTTCACTCCTGTTCTCTCATAAAAAGATTAGCACATGATGCCCAGTTAGTGACATCAGACAAAGCTGCTGATAATATTTGGAAAGATTGTTGCTTTTATTTTGAACTACACGTTAGGTGAACCCAGTTTACAAGTGAAAATAAATTCCAACGTGGCATTCGAAATTTGCAAGGCAAAGCAATTACCAATATTCATTGTCTTTCAAGAGCAATAGTAAATATTTTAGGAAGCGGTAGTATAGACCAATTGCAATAAAAAAGTCATATAACACGTGTCCAATTTTTATTTAGTACTGAGACACAGATGTTAGTATGTAATCCAAACATACTTAAAGCAAAGGCAAATGAGGACGTTCACAGTTGATTTTCCAAAATTCGACCGCCAACTTCAATGCATTTTTGACTTCTCTCGATAACACGACGTGTAGCTCTTCTGAGGTCGTCTTTGCGCTCTTTTATCAGGGCTGCACTACTCATAATCCGAACGATCAAATCGTCTCTAGTGGTTACGTTTGTTCTGTAGACTTCGCCTTTCAACCATCCACACAGGCAAAAATTCAAAGGTCGGGGGAACTTGGTGGCCAAGAAACGTGCTCATATCTACCGATCGATCTTCCGGTGAATGTTGGTTTTAGATGATGTGTCACGTGACCAATACAATATTCAGGAGCCCCGTCATGCTGGATGAAACATACGCAATCTTGTAGCCAAAGGTATCTCTTCCAATAATGCTGGAAGCTCATTTTCAAGAAGGTGTAAATAACGGGGTCCTGTAAGACGGTGCGGTAACACAACAGGCCCAGTCAACTGATTGTCTAACAAACGACACCACACATTTACAGAGAAGCGTTCTAGAAAATGTGTCTCCACAATGGCGTGTGGGTTTTCTTCAGACCACTGACGCGAGTTACGAGTGTTATTGACGCCGTCACGAGTGAAAATGGCTTCATCAGTGAAACGTAAAACTGGGATTACCTGGTGTTTTTCAAGTATCCAGTGACAAGGTTCCAATCGTCTACCTTCGTCTCCGCTCGAAGGTGATGAATGAGCTGTAAATGATACGAACAGAACCCATTCATACACATAAAGTCCGCCATACTCTTGTATCTAGTACACCGATAGGTGCAGAAATATTATGTGTTCTTCTTGAAGGACTACGTTCTAACGACTGAATAACGTCTTCTACTTCATCCACAATGTGTTCATTTACACGTTCAGTTGCAGGATGTCCAGTGCCGCGCAGCGCATTGAACACACGAGTAAACACTCATGAATCTGGCAGTCCGCGGTTAGTAAATCGCATGCCATATTCCCTACAAGCAACGTTTCCATTGCAAAATCCGTACGCAAATACCATATCAGCATACTCAGTATGTGTAAATGCGTGTGACGTGTTTATACGCAACAGTACAGTACACTTGGCCAAAAAATTGCATTGGAAACGTCAGTGTAAACTAAAGCACAACTTCACAACGTGAACATCAGCACTCTACTGCTGACTTTCGATAAATATGCCAATAGCAGCTGCTGTGCCAACACATGAAACGAAAATGCATTTAAGTCGGTCGTATCTCTATGCTCAACAAAAACTGAAAACATGTTATATGGCCTTCTTTTATTGCAATTCGTCTATACGACCACCTCCTAAAATATTTAGACTCCTTCTGAAACAGGATCCCTATGGATCTAAAGAAGTAATATTACATTTTATTCGATCTTTCTCACATTCCATTCACGGACGTGTATTGATAATAAAACTACGTTGTGAAAATCTCAGTTCAGTGCCTTCAGTACCTATCGAGACATAAAATTTTGTCTAAAACCTGTAATAATTTTTCTACTGCTGCACAGCCAAGCTAGGGATTGTAAAGTAATCAATTTTACTGAAGACCAAAGAAACTGGTACACCTGGCTAATATGGTGCAGGGTCTCGCGTACACGCAGAAGTGCGGCAACACGACGTGGCATGTACTCGACTCATATCTGAAGTACTGCTGGAGAGAATTGACACCATGAATATTGCAGGGCTGTCCATAAATCCGTAAGAGGACGAGGTGGTGGAGATCTGTTCTCAACAGCACGTTGCAAGTCATCCCAGATGTGCTCAATAATGTTCATGTCTGGGAAGTTTGGTGGTTGGCGGAAGTGTTTAAACTCAGAAGAATGTTTCTGGAGCCACTCTGTAGCAGCTCTGGACGTGTGGGGTGTCGCATTGTCCTGCTGGAATTGCCTCAGTCCGCCGGAATGCCCAATGGACATGAATGGATGAAGGTGATCAGACAGGTTGCTTGGGTACATGTCACCTGTCAGAGTCCGTATCTTGACGTGTCAGGGTGTAACACTGCGCTATTGCACACGATACTCTTTAAAGCCTGTATAGCCTGTATAGATTTTGACCGCGTGTACCTGAATGGAGGCAAAATCAGACATTCACCCACTCAGTAACAACAATGATACGTCAAGCAAGTCTGAAGTGCAACTACACGTTAGGACGGACAAGAAACAACACAGCAGATTCTACCAAATTATTAATAATACGGTCGCCAGCCTAATTAGGCATTAACTGAGTTTCTTCCCAGTACAAGTTGATGTACGTTCATACAAAACAATACGTAATAATACTGAATAGTATGGTAAATTTTGGAACCAGAAAAATCTATTGAACTAATAATTTCACTTTCTGTACTAATATTGACAAACCAAAAATACACAACAATACACTATAATGTTTACTACAAACTTCGTACTGTCTATTGATCTGATTAAAATCGGGCATAGGTTACCTTAGAAATAGCACTTTCGAAACACACATACAATGTCAATTTTGAAAAAGGTAAAACACTGATAAATTTTGGTTTTGTATTGACTTTAACTTTGCTGGTCAAATTAGTTCAGTACACTTCAGAATTCAAATGAATAGAAAAGAGGGGGGGGGGGAGGGGGGACGCTGAAACTGTTATGATCACTGTATTGAAACTATTAACTATTGAAAGCATTAAGCACTCAAGATTTTCAAAATTGAGTTACTACTCTTTT
Organism: Schistocerca americana; assembly: GCF_021461395.2. NCBI lineage: Eukaryota > Metazoa > Arthropoda > Insecta > Orthoptera > Acrididae > Schistocerca > Schistocerca americana. The sequence goes on along the minus strand of NC_060122.1, from coordinate 106,780,185 downwards.
TGTCTTATTTCTTGCTCATTTAACTACCATTATTATTGTCTCAAATTAATTAAACTTCATTACTAAACCAATTTCAACATTATCTTCCAACTTTGTCACACCTCTGTGCTTTACTTATGGCTTCATTAACAATAAAGTTCATTAAACATCATACTAACATAGATAGGTCTGCGGGTAATTATTATTAACATATACTTTAAATCTTCATCTCGGGACACTCGGATTGCACAACATGTGGAAAGGACCCTGTCTAGGTTAGTGATGAGGATAAATAAATGATAGGACAGTTATGGTAAAAGTTAAGTTGTTATTGAACAGTAAGGAACAAAAGTAACACTGGTCCACACGAATACTGTACTAAAAGATTCAACCTGTTCGTATCGATGTGGCGGTTGGCGGGCGGCGATATGGCGAGGCGCAGAGCACACATACACTCACAGCTATGGCTTTTGATGTATCGGCACTTTACTTCTTCATAGCGTCACAATAATTTTCCATTTAGTGCCTATGGAATTTTGCCATTCTGTATAGTCGTCGGAAACGGCACATCCGAGGCTCAATGCAACTATGTCTTCCAGCAGAGCCTCCTCGGTCCAGAACGTGTTACTCAGACCGATGCCCAACTCCGACTACTACTGCTGAGCCCGTTATGCCGCGCCGCGCCCATGTGCATTTTCCCGCGCTCGCCTGCCATCCACCTTTTACCGCTCCTCTACAGACAGGGTATTCACCAAAGGTTTTGCATTCTACATATCCTAATACATTGCCTACGTATGGGCCAGGCGCACAATTACAACTTTAACATCTTACAACAGTTTCAAGAGTTCTTACATTTCCATTTTGTTATAATATTGCTTGCAATTTGACATAAACATTAATATTCACATCGAAAATTGTTTACAGTTTCTTTAACATAATGACATGAAAAGAAAAAAGAAATGAAATCAGAACATCGCTTACACTAATTTATCGAAAATCAGAAGAAAAAATTATTATATGTACAGTTGTTGTTGTTACACATGCCCCTGTTTCCAGTAAATTTCACTAAGTGCAAATTTGATGGGAACACTAATTTTTATATTTATAAAGTGGTTCTAAATCTTTGTGTGAATGTCCCAAACAAAAAAAAATTATACCACAAACTTCCTTTCACTCACATTATATAGGTCTACACTTTTTAACATATCAGGAACATTTACTTACCATTTACTTAAGTGCCTTTGGCACAGTCCAACCTCCTATCACAACACTATTTAAATAGAAAGTTACTCATTTTTACTAACTTTCTCACAGAAATAATTTCAATATCTGGAACACAAACACTTAACTACAAAAGCAAATGCAAATATCTATATACGCTATAAGACAATTTGTTGCTGCTTGCATTGAATGGCAGTCCATTTCCTTACTTACTAAAAAAAACACATAATAATATTTAGAAAAATCACTACACATATTTGCTGCCTATTATTCAGATTTGGGCAGTCCATTTCGCATAATTTTACCACATCCCCTGTACTACACTTACGATTCTCCATTGACTATTTATCTGCCCTCATTGGTGATTGGCAGTCCTTTATATTATGACTCATATACTGCCCACTTTGATTTTTTTTTTCTTGACAGTCCCATCTTTTACCTAGCTTTCAGCATTTGCTATTTCTTTTCAGCCCTTTTCTCCATACATCTTTACATTTACAGTACATTTGGTAATCTGAAACTCACATAACTACATTAGCACACTGACATTGGTATACATACATTTACAAAGATTTGTTACATTTGGAATAAAATAGTTTCAGCAAAGGATACAGCACATTTACTGCAGATTGCTTTCTGATTGTACTTAGGTCACTCTCTCCTAGGAACATACAGTTTCAGGTCCACAACATTTCTAACACCTAAAGGTCTTTTGGATTTTGGGTAGATCAGGTAGTAAGCATTATCGTATGGAATTTTCTGTATTATATACGGTCCATTATAAATATATTTAAATTTGGAAATTTCATGGTTCAGTTCACTAGATTTTTCGTGGGTTTTTAAAAGAACATAATCCCCAATTTTAAATTTTGAAACTTTCAGATTTTTATGATGTCTTTTAGACCTAGATTCAGCTTTTTGCTTTGCCCTTTTCCTTACTAATTCTTTCTTTTGACTCAGCCCCAAACTTGTACAAGGTGGAAACTCTAGTTTTTCTTCAATTAAACTTTTACTCCTGCTGCCTAACAAAATTTCTTCCGGTGGGAACCCAGTAGAATCATGATGTAAGGTGTTCATGACATTCTCAAAATCCGATATAAATCTACCCCAGGATCTATGGTTATGACTGCAGTATGTTCTACACAATCTCCCGATTTCTCGCATGTGTATTTCAACCGGGTTGCTAGCAGGATGGTAGGCTGCGATATATTTAACTTCCACACCATTTTGCTCCATTCCTTCTTTCCAAATTTTGGATATGAACTGGGGACCATTGTCAGATAGTACTGCCTTGGGTTTCCCAATGGCTCTGAAGTATTCGACCATCCTACTAAATACAGCTTTTGCTGTTGCTTTTTTCAAGGGGTATAATTTCACAAACGTTGAGAATGCTTCCAAAATTACTAAAAGATATGCACTTTTTCCCGAAGTCTTTGGGAGGGGACCATACAGATCTACTGATAATAATTCTAGGGTGTCTTCAGGTAATGTATTTTGCATTGGACCTCTACTAGTTCTGTTCGGTACTTTGGCCCTTTGACAGACATCACACGACTTAATTCGTTCATTTACCTTCTTACTGACACTATCAGCAATCACTATTACATTATTCAATTTATCCAAACATTTCTTTGGCCCACTATGCCCCAAAGCTAAATAAAAATAATCTATGACATCAGTATCAAACTGGTGTGGCCAACATACTCTCCATTCCTCAGTGACTAAATCTTTCCTCCTATATAAAATGTCTTTAAAAATTTTGTAATATTTCTTAATTTGAGGATACTGCACACTGTCAAAATTTACCTTCACAGATTTCCATGCCGGATCCTCATTCTGATGGTATCTCATATTTTTACATATTTGCTCAATTTTCCTTTTTCCTGAAACCTCTTTCATATACCTCATCTGAAAAGTACCCTCTTCACCATTTTCATCGGGCGCTTCACTCATACCATTAGGCAATCGAGATAAAGCATCTGCCACATAATTCTCAGGACCCTTAACATAGCAAATCTCGTAATCAAATTGTTGCAGGTACAAAGCCCAACGAGTTAGCCTACCATTAAGTAAACGACAATCTTTACGAAAAGTTAAAGCTTTGTGGTCAGTATGTATGATGAGCTTATGGTCCCACAGATAATTTCTGAATTTCTTTAACCCCCATATAATGGCTAAAGCTTCCTTTTCCGATATAGTGTAGTTTCCCTCGTATTTTGATAGAGTTCTACTTGCAAACGCGATAGTCCTGTGTTCGATTTCTTTCCCATCACAGATTTCTTGGAAAACTTCTATACCAATTCCATAAGCACTGCTGTCAGTACTCATGTGGAAAGGTTTTGACAGTATGGGGTGAAGCAAAATATTGTCATTCAAAAGTTCACTTTTTAAATTTTCGAAATCTCTCATACACCCTTCAGTCCACACAAAAGCACTATTTTTCTTAAGTAAATTATTCAAATGAGGACTATTAAAAACTTGCCCCTTGACGAATTTTCTATAGAACCCACATAAACCTAAGAAGGCTTTCAACTGTTTTCTATTTCTAGGAGCTGGACACCCTGCTATTGCACTTAACTTTTCCGGGTCCGTGCCAATACCGGTCGTAGTAATAATTTGCCCCAGAAACTTTATTTCCGACTTCACAAATTCACATTTCTTCCACTTAAGTGTCATGCCCCCTGCTTGTAGAGCAACAAAAACTTTCTGCAATAATTCACAATGCTCTTGCCATTCTTCAGTAGCAATTAGTAAATCATCTACATAAATGGTTAGTCGGGAACTCAATTCTCTCCCCAATACAAAGTCCAGTGCCCTAATAAATACTGCCACAGAAGTACTAAGCCCAAATGGCACTACTTTATAATGATAGTATTTCCCGGCGAATAGAAAAGCGGTATATGTATGGGATTCTTTACTCAATGGGATTTGCCAGTATCCGGCCGTCATGTCCAGACTGGTTAAATACTTCACATTATAAAATTTTTGGAGCATTTCGTCCAGATTTTCAGGTCTGTCTATTTCCTTCTTTACAATTTTGTTCAAAGTCCTGGCGTCGATACCTACTCTCACTCCCCCATCCCTTTTATTCACGATGATAAGTGGACTATTATATTCGCTGCTACTCCGTTCGATTACACCCCATTCTATCATTTTATCTATTTCCACTTGCACAGGCTGCCTCTTTGATATGGGTACCGAAAACGGTCTTATAAAGAAAGGTTTATGCTCTATTGTCTCAATCTGGTATTCAAAGTTCTCAACTAGGCCAGGTTTGTCCGAAAATATGGTGCTATTACTTTCTAAAATATCAAGCAATTCTGTTTTCTGATCAGGAGATATCTCCTTCAAATTTTCCACAATTTCTTTAAAATTATGCCCCTGCTTGTCACTCTCATCTATTAACCTCTGGACATGGTACACCTCATACATATTTGTCAAACCATCATTCCCTTGGTCGATCTCCAATAATAAAGAATCAATTTCTGAATCGAACACCTCCCCATTTTCCTCAAATTTTAATTCCAAATTTCTAGATGCATTACTAATTTTGATCACTTCCTGACTACAACCAATAATAGCCTTTTCTTTATCTAACCAATCTATTCCCAAAACCATTTCAGTACTCAAATCTGGCACAACCAAAAAATCGTGTTCAAACTTTTGTCCTTTTATACTAAATTCAACCAAAATCTGGTTCCTTACTGGCTTGCTAGTCTTGCCAGTAGCACCAACAATTTTTACTCCCCTTACTGACATAATTACTAGTCCAGGCTTATCACAAATGTGTTCGAAAAACGACTGGGAGATTGCACTTATCTGAGATCCAGCATCAAGAAGTACTTGCAATTTCACATTATAAATTTCAACTGGGATTACAGTTTGTTTAACCGTCGAATGTTTTTCATTGTTGTGGTCTTCCCTAAGCAAATCCAGGTCGACGATAACATTGTCCCAAGATATGCTTTTAACATTCACCTCACCTATATCTGGCGGTTTCTTTGGTTCCGGGAGTTCAAAGTCATTAATTACTTGAACTCTATGTAAAATAGATCCTGAGTCGTCAGGTGGCTCTTTCTTTCTTTCTTCTGTCTCAACATCTGGATTTTGTTTTGAAACTTCGTCAACATTAGGTACAATATCGCAATTAACTGTATTTCCATTATTTCCACTAGTACCGAAATACTCGTCACCTGAATTATCGTCAGAATCCGACCATTCTGGATCGCTTTCAGGTTCTAACATAAAAGCTTTTCTGAGACAGGCACTAAGTTCTCCCTCTGCATTTTCGTCAGGCTTTGATTTTAACTCGGTATCCTCTTTCGACAAAACGGCCTCATTATCAGCTTTACTCACATCCACTGTTACTTCGTATTTAGTGTAATCCTCGTGGACTTCAATTACTTTTAGGTAATCACCTGCCTCTTCCCCACGGTGCCTTTCGGTAGCAGCTTGCACGGTTGGCGGATCATTAACGGAAGTTACTTCCTCGTTTATGCTCAGGATTTCATCCTCCAATTCCTTCCTATCTTTAACCTTCGTCCTATAGGCAGCACGCGTACTTTGCGCGGCGCTATTTACTCTCTCCTCTTCAAATTCGGGCCACGTCACCTTATCGACGTCCCTACTATCTCCTTTTTCACTAATTAACCTCCTTGCCTCATACTGCTTCTTAAAATCCTCCCACTCGCATTGCTTGAGTCCCTTGTGCAGATCGTCGATCTGCACACGCCAATTACTTACTTCCGCTAATTAATTCTCGCCTTTTACTTTATTGCTAACACTGCTAACCACACCTCTCTGTGTATCCACAGTTTCGTCTATTATTTCCTTTGCCACGGAATTACCACTCTTAATGTATTCACCAGTTCTTACGGCTATGTTCGTACCTAATGCTGCCGCATTGCTAGCGGCTTCTCTCTGAACAGCTGCTCCGCTAGGCTGGGCCGTTGCCCCCTGATGCTCCACTCGCCTGTTAACAAGTATCGCTCTGCACGGCGAAGATGACTCATTCGCGCTCGCACCTGACGCTTGTTTCGCAACAACACGTTCCGTCGTTCCACGCCTGTCTCTAACCTGTCTCGTAACTTTGCTGTCGGTCCGGTAACATTTCTTAAATCGGGGCCGGTATATACTATCCGCTTCCGTTTGGCCCGCAACGTTCGCGGAAATCAGTTTCCCGCGTCGTTATTATTTTGGGCGGTGTACCCTCTACCGCGACCTGGATAACTTCCTCTTCCTCTTCCTCTACCTCTACCTCTCTGTATCATATTGACGCGAAACCCATCGCCATCATTTCTCTCGTCATTATTACGGTTATTCCTGTTACTAAAATTTTGATGATTGGCACAACTTTCGCGCCAATGGTCTTCGTCTTCGACCCTTTCGAGAAACGCTTGGAAGCTGCGATGATTGCTTCCCACGTAACTCTTCGAATCTTCTGGAAGCTTTTTATATAGCTCCCATATGATTTCTGAATCGGATCTTCTTCCTCTTAAATGCGTCAACTTTCGGTACCAATATTCGCAGAAATCTTTCAAAGAATTCCTGCCCCTGTTATCATGAAGTTTGTCCATGATAAACTCGCGCCATAAATGATCATGTTTTTGTTCGGACCAATATTCTTCCGTAAACTTTTGCTTAAATCCTTCGGGTGTCATTCGTTCGGTATTCAAATTAATTCCCCAGCGCTTAGCATCACCTGCTAAGGCGCTAATTACTACGTTTATCTTTTCCTGACCAGACAAGTGTTCAGGAAATATCCTCTCGCAATTTTTGATGAAATCTAACGGATGCCATCCGTTATGTTTCTTGGCGGGATCGAAGCGTTCCTCACCTTCCAATAGCTTCGTAAAAGGTGTGCCATTACAGACAACACCAGGCCTATCTTTAGTTTTACTCTCAAGATCGAAAATTTTGCCTTGAATTTTCGATGTATTTTGTTCACACTTTTGCACACATCCGGTCACTTTTTCGCCTAAATCTCTTTCAGTGTCTGATAGCCCCTTTTTCAACTGTGATATTCCGTGTTGACATTCGTTTACAAGCTCAGTTTTGAGACCAAAAACTTTTTCGTCTACTTTTGTTTCGACTAGAGGCTCTACTTTCTCTTGGATGTTGAGAATTTCAACATCAAACCTACTGTTAATGTTGTCAATTTCCCCCTGCATAGTATCCATATTTTTGTTAGTTGTGTCAATTTCAAATTTCATAGTATTTACCACACAACTTAAATTACCCACTTTTTGTTCTACCTTTTCTATTTGTTTACTAATTTTAATTCCATTAATCTGATCACTTTGTGTTTTGAGCTGCTGATTAACGTGTGTTTTAAGCTGATCATTTTGTGTTTTGAGCTGCTCTGCAATGTGTGTTTTAAGCTGATCATTTTGTGTTTTGAGCTGCTCGGCAACGTGTGTTTTAAGCTGATTATTCTGTCCTGCAATTTGTTTGGTTAATTGTACAAATAAATCGTTCATGCTTAAAATTTTCACACTGTTTTGTTCTACGGAATCTGTGTGTTCTGATTCCACTTCAAAAGTTTCTTTCGGTTCCTTCTTTATCTGTGGTGAATCAAACATGTCAGTGGATTCATTCACATACCCACTATCACCTACAAAGTCACGCTATACCTCTTGTTTTATTCCTTGCTGTGTTCGAGACGATCTCGACATTTCAATCTGTTCGTTAACGTGTTCGTGATATTGTATGTACGCCAATTGACTTCCGCTAACGCCATCTGTTATCTGGCCGCGTAAACTCCTGCTATTGCCAGCCGCATTTTCCATTACGCTCGGCACATCTACTGTTTCTACGTTCTTGTGCATACTGAATGCAAATTATACCTCTCCACTGTGTTTGACGTTCACTGCTATTTACTTTACTGAATATTATTACTATTCGTGCCCCTGAACATCCACTGTTCGGTATTCACATTAATTTGTGACCGACAACAACTGGATGTCCTGTCACCGGGAGCCACTTGTAACACTGCGCTATTGCACACGATACACTTTAACGCCTGTACTATGGTAAGTTGACGGGCTTCACCAGATTTTGACCGCGTGTACCTGAATGGAGGCAAAATCAGACTTTCACCCACTCTGTAACAACAATGATACGTCAAGCAAGTCTGAAGTGCAACTACACGTTAGGATGGACAAGAAACAACACAGCAGATTCTACCAAATTGTTAATAATACGGTCGCCAGCCTAATTAGGCATTAACTGAGTTTCTTCCCAGTACAAGTTGATGTACGTTCATACAAAACAACACGTAATAATACTGAATAATATGGTAAATTTTGGAACGAGAAAAATCTATTGAACTAATAATTTCACTTTCTTTACTAACATGGACAAACCAAAAATACACAACAATACACTATAATGTTTACTACAAACTTCGTACTGTCTATTGATCTGATTAAAATCGGGCATAGGTTACCCTAGAAATAGCACTTTCGAAACACACATACAATGTCAATTTTGAAAAAGGTAAAACACTGATAAATTTTGGTTTTATATTGACTTTAACTTTGCTGGTCAAATTAGTTCAGTACACTTCAGAATTCAAATGAATAGAAAAGGGGGGGGGACCCTGAAACTGTTATGATCACTGTACTGAAACTATTAACTATTGATAGCGTTAAGCACTCAAGATTTTCAATATATGAGTTACTACTCTTTTTGTCTTATTTCTTGCACATTTAACTGCCATTATTTTTGCCTCAAATTAATTAAACTTCATTACTAAACCAATTTCAACATTATCTTCCAACTTTGTCACACCTCTGTGCTTTACTTATAGCTTCATTAACAATAAAGTTCTTTAAACATCATACTAACATAGATAGGTCTGCGGGTAATTATTATTAACATATACTTTAAATCTTCATCTCGGGACACTCGGATTGCACAACATGTGGAAAGGACCCTGTCTAGGTTAGAGATGAGGATAAATAAATGATAGGACAGATCTGGTAAAAGTTAAGTTGTTATTGAACAGTAAGGAACAAAAGTAACACTGGTCCACACGAATACAGTACTAAAAGTTTCAACCTGTTGGTATCGATGCGGCGGCTGGCGGGCGGCGAGATGGCGAGGTGCAGAGCACACATACAATCACAGCTATGGCTTTTGATGTATCGGCACTTTACTTCTTCATAGCGTCGCAATAATTTTCCATTTAGTGCCTATGGAATTTTGCCATGCTGTATAGTCGTCGGAAACGGCACATCCGAGGCTCAATGCAACTACGTCTTCCAGGAGAGCCTCCTCGGTCCAGAACGTGTTACTCAGACCGATGCCCAACTCCGACTACTACTGCTGAGCCCGTTATGCCGTGCCGCGCCCGTGTGCATTCTCCCGCGCTCGCCTGCCATCCACCTTTTACCGCTCCCCTACAGACAGGGTATTCACCAAAGGTTTTGCATTCTACATATCCTAATACATTGCCTACGTGTGGACCAGGCGCACAATTACAACTTTAACATCTTACAACAGTTTCAACATTTCTTACATTTCCATTTTGTTATAATATTGCTTGCAATTTAACATAAACAGTAATATTCACATCGAAAATTGATTACAGTTTCTTTAACATAATGACATGAAAAGAAAAAAGAAATGAAATCAGATCATCGCTTACACTAATTTATCGAAAATCAGAAGAAAAAATTATCATATGTACAGTTGTTGTTGTTACAAGGGGTCCCAAATTACTCCACCTGCACCCGTCCCACACCATTACAGAACCTCCACCATCTTGAACATGCAGAGTATATGGATTCATGAGTTTGTCTTCATCCCCGTACACATCCATTCGGTAGGTAAAATTTTAAACGAGAATCGACCGACCAGGCAACATGTTTCTAGTCATCAATAGTCCAATGTCGGTGTTGACGGGCCCAGGCGAGGCGTAGAGCTTTATGTCGTACACGAGTGGTCCTTCGGCTCCGAAAGTCCATATCGATGATGTTTTGTTGAATGGTTCGCACGCTGACACTTGTTGATGGGCCAGCGTCGAAATCTGCAGCAATACGCGGAAGGATTGCACAACTGTCACTTTCAACGATTCTCGTCAGACATCGTTGGTCCCTTTCTTGCAGGATTTTTTCCAGGCTGCAGCGATATCGGAGATTTGATGTTTTACCGGATTCCTGATATTCACGGTAGTCGTGAAATGGTCATACGGGGAAATCCCCACTTCGTCACTACATCGGAGATGCTGTGTTTCCATCGCTCATGCGCCCACTGTAGCACCACGTTCAAACCCACATAAATCTTAATAACCAGGCATTGTAGCACCAGTAACCGATCTAACAACTGCGCCAAACACTTATTGTGTTATACAGGCGTTGCCGTCCACAGCGCCGTATTCTACTTGTTTACGTATCTCTGTATTTGAATACGCAAGCATGTGGCAGTTTCTGTGGAACTTCGGAGTATAATACCAATTAATACAAAACAAAACGGTCCAGTTCATGAAAGTTAATTTTTCTAGACTTTGTCTTTGTTTCCATTACAATAGCTGAGTATGTAATAGCAACCAGTTTCAGAATTATTACTTAATTACATTTTGTTGTTTCTACAAAGAAGTGAGCGAGTGTATGAGGGGCATAAATAGATGTGGTTGTTTTATTTTATCAGGAACTATGTAAAATGTATTTGTGGAAAAGTTCTTGTGCAATCATGAATCATGTGACATGTGACGTACGCCCTATTGTGCATGCTTTCGTATAAAAGTAACCAGAAAAATGTTGTGTGCTAAATCAGTTAGTATTTCGTTTCTTGGGATAATTCGTACTTCATTTCATTTAAATTTGGTTTCGTGGATTAGTAATTTATTTAAAAAATTCTTCCGTGTTATGCTGTTGGATAACTTAGGAATTACCGCGTATATTTGAGTGCTGGTGCAGTTCCTAATGACTGCTTAAATCATCAACCAATAAGGATTAAGCAGTTCCCTCGGTTTTTTTGTGCCTTGAAGAGTCGCTCGGGTTCTGTCCTACGATACACATCCATGTGTAACTCCGCCACTCATGTTTCTGTTGAGAAGAAGAACATCTTCATTCTATCAATTCTTTTATCGTATTTATGAAGCGACTACAGTTTTGAACGTTTTGGTGAAAGTTTGGAAACTTTGAGTAACTTCGTTTGGAAGTTACCGGCGCATGATCCTGTCATACTTAAAATCTGCGTGGCATGTTTCCTGAACATTTCGAAACATTTAGACGAGCACCTTCTTTTCAAGAAGTCTGCTAAAGGACTTGATGCTGTAGCTCACTAATAGCTGTGGGTCAGTGGCTGTATGGGTCAGTGACTGTACAGGACGTGAAAATTGTTGGGGTCGGCAGGAAAACTTCTGGCTGCTTTCATGGCAAATGGTTCAAATGGCTCTGAGCACTATGGGACTTAACATCTATGGTCATCAGTCCCCTAGAACTTAGAACTACTTAAACCTAACTAACCTAAAGACAGCACACAACACCCAGTCATCACGAGGCAGAGAAAATCCCTGACCCCGCCGGGAATCGAACCAGGGAACCTTGGCGTGGGAAGCGAGAACGCTACCGCACGACCATGAGCTGCGGACGCTGTTTTCATGCGAAACTTTGTAATAAGAACAGTAACGAACTTGCACCGATAACAATTTTGACAGTAAGCCATTAAAATATGTTTTGGAGGCAGTAAAGGCTCGTTAGGTGAACTCTAAACATTTGCTCGCAAATTATTTAGAAACTCGGATGCTCGATAATTTTACTAACTTACAGAGTCAGCTTCCAAGCTCGAGTTATGTGGTCTTTGTTTAGTAGTTATTTAGTCGGTGATTTCTTCAACGCTGTTTTTCCTCAACTGATTGAGTATCTGCTAAATGAAGGCGATAGACAACAAGAATCTTATTGAGGTAGGTGGACTCTAATGTCACATAGGGATGAGAAGTTATACCCACCCCACCACGATCATGGCGACCTGAGATTTGCAAGATCTCTGTTTGCGGAATCTGTGTTGATTTCATAGAGGATATATTCGTTGGCTAAAAACGTCATCTTCTTGATTATAGAACATTTTCCGTAATTCTGCAACCGATTTACGTCAACGACATAAGACAACAGTTATAAAACGGTAATGACATGCACCTCTTTCTAGTCGTTGTGCACCTTCCGTTCCTTCGGAGATCGACGACATAGTGCTGCAAAGAAGGTGACCAAGTCCTTTCTCACAATCTTTGTAGAATCTTGTGGGTATCGCGGCTGATCCTGAAGCCTTTGCACTACTAAGCTAGTGTAGTTGCTTTGCTCTTCCGCGAGCGATTGTCTCAATATCTGTTTCGTTAGATAATTGAAAGTAGAGAACCTGTTACGACCTTTCACATGTCCTAAAGTCTCGTAACTTGTTATCATATCTACGTGAGATGTTTCAAATGGCTCTAAGCACTATGGGGCCTAACAGCGGAATTCATCAGTCCCCTAGAACTTAGAACTAGTTAAACCTTACTAACCTAAGGACATCACACACATCCATGCCCTAGGCAGAATTCGAACCTGCGACCGTAGCGGTCGCGCGGTTCGAGACTGAAGCGCCTAGAACCGCTCGGTCACTCCGGCCGGCTCTACGCGAGATATACGTCCTTGGTATCACAATGGTTTAGTTGTATTCTTCAAATACAGCTGCTCCAAATGTTTCGGGTAAGAATAGTCGATTCAGATCCCCTAGTAGCTGTGTTCCACTGTAACTCATCAACAGTAAGAAGAGGAGTGAGAGAGACAGAGGAATTAAAATTGAGAAACTTGCTGTTGTAGCAGTCTTCCGAATACAGATTATTCGAGAGTTGAATGAGTCCCACAGTCCACCGCAGGAATCAAATGGGTAAATCAGTGTTAAATTGAGTAATGCTGATACATTACCGTTTCTTCTGCGAATGGCAGGTTTTGTTTGATACGATTACCGAATGTGCTGGTAATCCAGTGCCGAAAATTGTTGGTGAGCAGGTACGTTTGACGACAGCGGACCGTGTTTGTATTAAACATGATGCAACAAATGATTTGGCGTTATGTGGAATAGTATAGATCGTGCATTTTGGAGCAAGTTTAGACTGTAAAGGCTTGAATTTAATGAGATCTGAACGTAATGAGGCGTGGTTCGCACGCTGATCAACCCGTCACGTAACTGATGTCCTACCAACTTCAATTACAGTGAAACGGATTAGCACAGTTCTTTGAGCGTGAAACATAAGCGAACTTACAGATTACAATTATTATTATTCAACTCCTTCGATATTAGTACAAGGCTGCTAACATGCTAAGCTGCTGCGAGCAATAAGACTAAAGAAGAAGAGGTGGGGACACGAGACAGGAAGCAAATCTTACCTCTCTCATTTACAAAAAGAATGTCGTAATTCACATCAGCGATTGCTGTAGAAATAATATTTGACATCGAAATAGTCATGTCTCCACAAAATCCTTTCTTCCAGGAGTGCTAGTCCTGTAAGTTTTGTGTTATGTTTGAAGGCAGGAGACGAGCTAGTGGCGGAAGTAAAGCTATGAGGACGGGTTCTGAGTCGTGCTTGGGTAGCTCAGTCGGTAGAGCACTTGCTCGCGAAAGGGGAAGGTCCTGAGTTCGATTCTCGGTCCGGCACATAGTTTCAACCTACCAAGAAGTTTCCTATCAGCCCACACTCTGCTGCAGGGTGCAAATTTCATTCTCCATCGAAAACGTTAAGTACAACACTTTGATAGAGACAGTATTGAACTTCTACGATCCTAGCAGCGCGTTTCTCTATTCGTTCACTGTCTGCTTCTTGAGGAAGTGGTTGCGTACCAAACAAGAGATACCCAACAAGTACTGTTGGAGGCCGCCGCCACACACTCACAGCAACTGCGCTTCTCTATAACGGTTGTCTGGTTTCCCGTCGGACTCAAATTCTCAACTTGTCACGTGCAAGTAGCACTGCTTGTAGCATTCTCTAAGTCCGCAGGGGTTCCAAAGATACGGCACATCCGCACTGAAATGTACCTGGAGTCGTCTTCGAGCATGTCCGACTGAACAGACACCACAGGTGATACAGCAGCCGTACAGAATACATTACGTTCCACCACATTTAAGTAGCGCTCATAATCATTACACCAAGTGGTAATTCTAACGAAGTTTCTTAACATTCCTTTACAATCGTACAACAACTATATTTTACTGCAGAAAACAGCAACACTGTCTGTATACAGTCTTATACACTACTGGCCATTAAAACTGCCACACCACGAAGATGACGTGCTACAGACGTGAAATTTAACCGACAGGAAGAAGATGCTGTGATATGCAAAATATTATCTTTTCAGAGCATTCACACAAGGTTGGCGCCGGTGGCGACACCTACTACGTCTTGACATGAGGAAAGATTCCAACCGTTTTCTCATACAGAAACAGCATGATTAGCACAATGTGGAATCGGTGGGTTCAGCAGGGTAATACGGATCGCCGTGCTCGATCCCTACGGCCTCGTATTACTGGCAGTCGACATGACAGGCAACTTATCCGCGTGGCTGTAACGGATCGTGCAGCCACGTCTCGATCCCTGAGGAACAGATGGGGACGTTTTCAAGACAACAACCATCTGCACGAACAGTTCGACGACGTTTGCAGCAGCATGGACTATCAGCTCGGAGACCACGGCTGCGGTTACCCTTGACGCTGCATCACAGACAGGAGTGTCTGCGATGGTGTACTCAACGACGAACTTGGGTGCACGAATGGCAAAACGTCAATTTTTCGGATGAATCCAGGTTCTGTTTACAGCATCATGATGGTCGCATCCGTGTTTGGCGACATCGCGGTGAACGCACATTGGAAGCGTGTATGCGTCATCGCCATACTGGCGTATCACTCGGCGTGATGGTATAGGGTGCCATTGGTTACACGTCTCGGTCACCTCTTGCTCGCACTGACGGCACTTTGAACAGTGGACGCTACATTTCAGATGTGTTACGACTCGTGGCTCGACCCTTCATTCGATGCCTACATTTCAGCAGGATAATGCACGACCGCATATTGCAATACCTGTACGGTTATTTCTGGATCCAGAAAATGTTCAACTGCTGCCCTGGCCAGCACATTCTCCAGATCTCTCACCAATTGAAAATGTCTGGTCAATGGTGGCCGAGCAACTGGCTCGTCACAAAACGCCAGTCACTACTCTTGATGAACTGTGGTATCGTGTTGAACCTGCATGGGCAGCTGTACCCGTACACGCCATCCAATCTCTGTGTGACTCAATGCCCAGGCTTATCAAGGCCGTTATTATGGCCAGAGGTGGTTGTTCTGGGTACTGATTTCTCAGGATCTATGCACCCAAACTGCGTGAAAATGGAATCACATGTCAGTCCTAGTATAATATATTTGTCCAATGAATACCCGTTTACCATCTTCATTTCTTCTTGGTGTAGCAATTTTAATGGCCAGTAGTGTACTTCTGCTAATATTGTGTGGTAAATCGCACTTCCTTAAGTCACAGGCGATCTCAATTTTATTTTCTATAAAAAACTCGCCATCACGTGGAGCGTAATGTATTGTATTAGCGAAACACTCATCGAGTCTTGCGAGGACACTATCTATGATCATATTTTAGTAGTCGATAATGTCATACTCTCGAACGACTTTCGGAAATAACAGGAACCTCGCCAGGTCTACCCACTGCAAGATACATTGATGTGACAAAGTCTTGGGACAAGCGATATGCACATATGCGGATGGCGGTAGTACCGCGTACACAAGCTACAAAAGGGTAGTGCACTGGCAGAGCTATCGTTTGTACTCAGGAGATTCACATGAAAAGGTGTGCGATGTGCTTATGGCCGGACAACGGGAGTTGATGGACTTTAAATGCGAAATCGTTACGGAATTCAATACTCAGAGATCCACAGAGTCAAGAGCATGTCGAGAATATCAAATATCAAGCGCTTCTTCCCACCATGCAGAACGCAATGGCCGACGGCCTTCTCTTAACGACCGGCAGCGGGGACGTTCGTGTGGAGTTCTTATTTCTAACAGACAGGCAATACTCAGTAAATCAGTGTGGGACCTACGACGAACGTATCCGTTCGAACAGTGGAACGAAATTTGGCATTAATGGGGTATGCCAGCAGAAGATCTATGCGTGTGCCTTTGCTGACAGCACGAAATCGGCTGCAACGCCTCTCCTGGGCTCGTGGGCATGTCGCTTGTACCGTAGACGACTGGAGAACCGTGGCCTGGTGGGACGAGTTCCGATTTCAGTTGGTACGAGCAGATGGTACGGTCCGTGTGCGACGCAGACCTCACTGAACCATGGACCCAAGTTGTCAACAACGCACTGTACAATCTGGTGGTGGCCCTATAATTGAGTGGGGTGTGTTTACATGGACTGGGTCCTCTGGTCCAACGCAACCGATAACTGACTGGAGATGGCTGTGTTCGACTACTTTGAGACTATTTGCGGCCATTCATGGACTTCATGTTTACAAATAACGATGAAATTTTTATCGATGTTTGATGAAATTACATTAAAGAATAATCAGTTACCTTTTTTTAAATTTGTTTTCAGTTAATTTGCCTTTCTTTCCTTCTGTACGTACGAACTTTGTCGTAGAACCTCTTATTTACGTGTGGTAATCAAAATTCATTTACACAGAATTAAGTGCATTTAAAATTACGTGAATTCATATTAACTGATTAAGAATATTTAGTTGAGAATTAAATCCTTTACATAATTCGGCCTTGGCACACATTTTCTAAATGCAGTGGTTTTCTTTAAATATTTACTGAATTCTTTCCCGGCGTTAGCTATGGAACACAAGACTGTCTCTATTAGCAGAAAATGGTTAAATATTGCCAATCCGACGTTTAATTATCATTGATAAAACACACTTCACTATACATTTAAGTTATTTGAAAGAACAGAACCAAAACTGTTAAATTTCAACGTTAACTACCCGCCTATGAATGCACAAATGTGAAACTAGTAATAAATTCCGTCAGTCTCAGGATCGCTGAAAAAGAAAAACATTTTCTTATTTCACTGCTAATTTTTATCTGCTCCCGATTTACGGGTTTGGTTAATTTTTCTTAGCGGAACAATTTTTTAAATGTGCTGCCGCTGCAAATCGTTCGGTCGCGGCACAGCCCAGCAACACCGCTAAAAATGCTGAAAATTCTTTAAAGAAATAATATAGATGACATGGGCAAGCTAATTTACATTAGTAATACACACTTTTGTTAAATTATAATGTATTTAGACCACAACAATAATTCAACTTACATTAGTTTGTAATTTCTCCTCTAATGGCGGCTAAATCTAGATACAGACAAAAGAAGTCTACCCATTCATAAAATGCTACGTCACAGGTTCCTCTCACTTTCAGCTCTCCAGGAAGACGACAAATAATACACACTACGTGGTGCTTTTTATACTACTGCTGACCATTAACATATCTTTGTAATCTTACAACATTATTTTCCTCTGTGGCTGAATTTTACATTTTTGCTATCGGAGATATTGACACATTTCGCAATTACATTATGAGTATAGAAATATTACAATCATAAATACATCGAGAATATTACTACAGAAAATATTACAATAATAACGAATGTCCTTTACGCAAAATTCAATAATATTTTTCGTTAAATAATTACAGTATATACAAGTTGCTTCATAGCGGCGTATATAGTGCAATTAAATTTTAGTTTATTAATAGTGTGAGTGTTGCCAGGGAACGTTACAGATGACAAAGGCCGATGTTCTTGGGCCACAGTTGTTCACTATTGGTTTGTAGAACTTTCTGGATAGTACGAGCGAATGATTTGATCATCCAGATCACCCGACGTGACTCCCATCGAATGTTTATGGGACATAATCGAGAGGTCGGTTAGCGCCCAAAATGCTGCACCGGCAACACTTCCGAAGAAATGGACGGCTATAGAGGCAGAGGACTTCCAACGATTTGCTGAGTCCGTGCCACGTCGAGTTGCTGCGCTATTCCAGGCAAAAGGACCTCCTACACGCTATCTGGAGGTATCGAATGACTTCTGTACCTCAGTGTATCACTATGAACGAGACAAGGTGCACGTCCCCCGAGCGAATTTTCTTGAATCCGTACTGATTCATTCAGAGAAATTTCTATTCGTCCAGAAAAAGTCATGATTGTTGAGCACAGAAAAGCTCTGCAATCCCGAAGCAGCGATACTCTTCTCTAATATTATGCATCTGATTTTTTACGTCTTCTGTAAACAGGAGTGAGCTGCGCTCTTGTCCTGTCATGCTGCAATATTAGCTACGCAAGAGACTTCCCTTAAATATGAGCAGCTTCTTCTAAATAAAATCCTAGCCGTCCACCATGAAACCCTGGTAACTTGTTGCCTTAAAAAATTAATTGATTTTCCCTGCACGCTCCCAAAAAGGAATCGTAGCCATGAGAAGATAACCTTCTGGCAAAAACTTTTCACCCACACAAATACCATTAAAGCCTTGTCTCAAATATTAGACAAAGCTAAATTGCTACAGCAATTGCAGTGTGACACGCTGATCGCAAAATTATGTCCACTGTAAATGATTCACACGGTCAATTCACATTAATATGATCACCTCCTACGTTCGACGTCAACGTGCAATAATCACATATGGCAGGTGGCAACACTAGCAGTGGGGAGTATATAAAGCATGTCGGTGGGTGGGGATGGGGGGAGGGGACGACGACGACGACGGAAAACAGTGAAGTCGTTGTCGTAGTGTGGAAACGGAGCGATTTAGCTGATGTCCAAAAGTACATGATCATCGGCCTTCAGGCAAAGTGTGCAGGCGTCTCCGAAACGGCTTAGTTTGTAAACTTTTCGCGTGCTGCAGTGGGTAAAGTGTACCACACATGGCGTAAAATCGTTCTGTCCAAAACCACCATCGAGGCCACTATAGTGGCCCACAAGCCATAGGCGATCGACAGTTACAGACATGTATACTGGCGAATAGCAACTGCCCGCCCAGATGAACCAAGGAGCTAACAACAATGTGTTCTCACCGATCGTTCACCGAATGTACCTGCGTATGGGGCTCCCAATAGGCGCCTGGTTCATGCCCCTATGCTGACCGCACTACTACAATCGGACGTCTGTTGAGTGACGAAAGGTGGCGTTTTCAGATGTGTCCCATATTTTTTTGCTACATCGGACATATGGCTGTCGGCTTGTACAGCGTGGAAATGTCTGAAACCAACCACACTACAATAGTCGTCAGAAGGGTCCGTGTCAGAGGGCATTTCCCGGGTGATTTTGTGACTCCGGATGACTTTTTTCTTTCTTCGAGTCATCAGTCTTCAGACTGGTTCGATGCCGCCTGCCACGAATTCCTCTCCTGCCCTCTTCATCTCAGAGTAGCACCTGAAACTCACACCCTCAATTATTTACTGGATGTATTCCAATCTCCTTTACAGTTTTTGCCCTCTACAATTCCCTATTGCACGATGGAAGTTACTCCGTGGTGTTTTAACCGGTCGTACCATCCTGTCCCTTCTCTTTGTGTTTTCCACACATTCCTTTCCTCTCCGATTCTGCGCAGACATCCTCATTCCTTATTCTATTAGTCCACTTAATTTCCAACATTCGTCTGTAGCACCACATCTCAATGCTGTGCTCCAAATGTACATTCTCAGAAAATTCTTTCTCAAATTAAAGCCTACGTTTGATACTGCCAGACTTCTCTTGACCAGGAATGCCCTTTTTGCCAGTGCTCCAAACGTACATTGTTAGAAAATTCTTTGTCAAATTAAGGCCTGCGTTTGATACTACCAGACTTCTCTTGACCAGGAATGCCTTTCTGCTCTTGATATCCTCCTTGCTCCGTGCACCACTGCTTATTTTGTTGACTAGGTAGTAGAATTCCTAAACCTTGGCTGCTTCGTGACCGTCAATCCTGATGTAAAGTTTCTCGCTGTTCTCATTTCTGCTACTTGTTATTACTTTCGTCCTTCTTCGATTTATTGTCAGTCCATATTCTGTCCTCATTTGACTGTTCGTTCCATTCAGCAGATCACGTAAATCGTCTTCACTTTTACTGAGGACAGTAATGTCATAAGAGAATCGTATATCCTCTCACTTGAATTTTAATCCCACTCCTGAACCTTATTTTTATTTCCGTCATTACTTCTTCAATGTACAGATTGAGAAGTAGGGGCGAAAGGCATGATCGCATCTACCACCAGGAAAATGAAACGTGGTACTTGCTTGATTCAAGAAGTACCAGGCTGAGTTTACCGTACTCCCCTAGCCACGAATCTTCCTGGATTTGAACCCAATCGCGAATCTGTGCGACCACCTCGAGCGTGCTGTTTGCACCTTGGATCACCAACAGAGAAACCAATCGCAGAGGGCCATTTTACTGGAATCAGCATGATTCCACATTCCTGGATCTACCTTCCAGAACATCACTGACTCTTCCTGCACGTCTCGCAGTGGTCCACGCTGAAAGAGTTGTTTGTTCAGGCTTTAGATTAGTGGACAAATTAAGGTGACTGGACAGTGTAGATTTTGCTCAAAATAAGTTACAGACTTTAATATAACCTTCTTATAGTCAGGTGAAATACATCGAAGAGCCGAACACAAATTTACTTCTACCCTCTTGTCAGAATAGAAAATGCTCTCCTCTTAAAAGCGGCACACTTCGAAAACTACGTACTGAAGAACACTATTAGATCTCCTAGCCTCGTCGATGCAATGGGTGGAGAGTCGGTCTCTTGCAGGCACGCATGTTCCAATCGGTGACCGACTTCTTTGCTCGACAGTGAAGCAAGAAGTGCGGCACTGCGTCTTTGCGAGATTACCCGCTGTCTGCTGTGTCAGATTCTTCACTCTCTTCGTTCCCAGGGTTTTCCAGTACTCAACTGAATGCTAATTCTTTTCACTGACCTTTCTAAGAGGATAATGAAATGATCTATCACCTTGACCAATTTCCCTGCTGGATCGAAAAGAACTGAGTTCCAGGCGAATATATAAATCGGTATTTGATACAGTGCCCTTTAGTGCTTGCGACTCCCGTTTAGTATTATCGCTTACTTCCAGCCGCGTCAGTTTTCGGTATTAATGACTATACACACGGTACAGAAGGAATAATTGAGTACGATGGGTGAAGGTCCTATAACGGGATGAATACTTTGGAACAAAATAGGAAACAACAGGAGGTCACATCAGACCAGATGGAAAACCGAGGACGTCTAGTGCTGTAATAAGCTGACTCTCTTGGAGATCAGAAGTGGGCTTGGTAACTTCATTCAAACGGTACTTCTAGAGCCACTTTATAGTTGCAACTGGCTTGAAATGGCTGGAGGGTACAAGAATTCTGGAAAATTAAAAAATCTTTCAAGAAACATGCAGAGTGTAGTAAAATCAAATTTAAAAAGCTATCTAGAAGGACACAGTTACATGGTTCACAGTGATCTAATAACATATCAAGGAGTATATGTATATACGAAAAACACAGTGATTAAATAAAATAAAGAAATACACAGAAATCCAATGCATCAACTTAGCTGAGATTGTTATACCAACAAATGGTATTGTAGATCTTATCGATGTCGAAGATAAAATTTATAAATGATGAGTCCATCCCTTCAACGGCGGAACACCGCTAGACCCAAGCTGAAAGCAACTAAACAGATATCTGTGGTGGTGACGTCATACCATCAGGGTCTAAAATATATATATTAAAAAAAAATAAAGAGGCCACGTCTCGCAGTTCCTACACTTTCTCGTCCTAGTCTAGAGAGTTTGTGTGTGTACAGACAGCAGAAAGACAGGCTGTGGTGTAGTCGTGATCCAACAGATAGAGGGAGGAGGAGCAAGTACATGAAGACGATTGCCTTTCCAAGCAGAGCAAATGTGAGCGACATTATTCGATCACAGAGCTGGATGTCTCTGCCATCGTGTGGAGTTTCCAGAAGTTTTCTTACATTTTGTTTGATTGACACAGCAGAGTATTGAAATTCTTGTTGAACACTAAACTTATGAACTGGCAACTTGCATGATGGATACTATAACACCGAGCATAAGATTTTACTTTAATTTACGTCTCTGAGTGCACGAATGTTGTTCATGATTCCTTATCTCATTCACTGATTAGTTTCACTCAACGAACAGAAGAAGATTTACAAAAGTACCATTTTAGCTTATTCCCAGGCCACGCACTGAATTTCCCCTGTCTGGAGCTGCACCACGACTACCATTTTCACTGTGCTGGAACCCTAACACCGGAGCAACCGCTCGCTTGAAAGCTTCGTCGTCATTGACCGTTACGTACATTTTCTCGCACTGCCATTTGCTTATTGTCCCTGATTCGTCTGGAATTTCAGGAGGGGCTTCACTTCCTCTATTTCTGCAACAGAACCCCCTCTCATAGTATGAACTCATCGCTCGATCACTTCTCGCTTACTAACAGTGAGCCTCTCTACTGCTCTACCTTATCTGGAACTTTTCGGGTCCCTGCATTTAAAACTCTTTTGAATTTTAAGCTCTTTCGACTATATTAATCTGTTTCTGCTGTCCCATAACACTCGGTTCGACGTTGCACACCTTTTCCTCTACTGTCAGGATCGGACCTAGCTGTGCCTTCACATCGGCTAGCCGGCCCTATAAACTCTTCATTTTCCTTTCCTAAACCGAAGTAGTCTCCTGCCACAACGTAAAATTCTCCTCCTCCTTTTGAGACATGTCACAATCCAACACTACTATTCCACGAAATCTCTGTTAATTTCTTCTGTCTCCCATCTTTCTACCAATATGCTATTTCTTGTAACTTCTTATCTGACTCTTTTCTCATTTTTTCCTGTATAGTTATTAATCTCCTATCCATTTCTTCCTGACTGTTTAGTACTTCCTGTCTCATTTCCTGGCACCTTTGTCATCCTCATGATTACAACTTTAAGTGGAGAGCAGGATTCCGAAGTGGGAGGAGGAAGTTGTGTGGTCACCTGAAAATTGACATTCGAAGTGGGAACTAACATATCGCTACGTCTTTCCTCTGCATTTTTGTAAGCAAACTCAGAGCATGTTTGCTGTTACATTGCGGTACCTTCAGACTCACTTTCATAAGTATTTACTGCTTCAACATCCTCACAATGTTCCGCATTCATGAGACCTACCTAACTCAGGTATTCCCTACGGCCATTGGTATACTTGATGACTGTATATCATTCAACTGTGTCTGCTCTACATTATTATATGTGGCCTCGAGTGCTGCCCTAATCTTAATCTGACTGCGAGTTCTGATGAACATAGCAAATTAACTGGTATACGATCATAGTATCATCTCCCTAATAATTGACACGAAACAATCAAACATAAAATACATAAAACCTACCAAAAGATGAAACGCTGGAGCAACAACGCAGCAGAACAAGAGACGCAACAGGAACCAACACAAGGAATAAACAAAATTACAAAAATGGCTCTGAGCACTATGCGACTTAACTTCTGAGGTCATCAGTCGCCTAGAACTTAGAATTAATTAAACCTAATTAACCTAAGGACATCACACATATCCATGCCCGAGGCAGGATTCGAACCTGCGACAATAGCGGTCGCTCGGCTCCAGACTGTAGCCCCTAGAACCGCACGGCCACTCCAGCCGACAAACAAAATTACAGTAATAAGACACTCAATAATAACTTTTGAAACAGAAAACACAAATCAACGTCATACTCATTAGGATGTTCAACAAATTTAGGCTATCAGATTACTTTCTGCGTTCTGCCTGCTTCACATTAATAGCGATAGTACCATAATTCACAAGCGGGGTCGATAATTTATGCAAGAAACCGTTTGAAAAGGGCGATCGGTTCGCTATTTCATGCAAGAGCCGAAGAGAAAACTTTTGTCGCTTGACCGTTATTCATGTCCTATCATGCCCAAAGTATCCGGACGACCTCATCAGCGGTTCGCCTGTTTCGCATGCAGTAGCTTTCTCAAGGATCGGCTGATCTCTTTGCGGTGCAGTCGTTTGACTAAGCAAAATGCTTACTACAAGTGACCAGTTGAGAAAAGTGCTCTGTCTGGCGATCAATCAAGCTGTAAATTAACACTACAATGTTCCAAATATTAGGGAACGTGTCATTAACGATTGGAAACTGAACTTAGTTACAGAAAGAGGCATTTAAAAAATATACCACACTTTTTAGAATCTGGAACTAACTATCACACATACCGTCTGCAATCCTTAGTGAGAATTACAAATGTTTGTACGAATAAGAGATTATTAGAAATTTTTGGAATATTCAAGTACTACGACAGTTCGAAGTATTTTTGCTGCTGAAAAGCTTTCCCCCACCATCTGCTAAACGTCGTTCCTGCGACGGGTGGTTTTGCATAAACTGATTATTGAAATAACCAGTCAAAAAACGCGATTAATATTCACAAGCGCTTTGAAGTTTAAATGGCACAGGGAACTTTTTTGTTCAGGATCTGGATGCAAACTGAGCAATTACAGCGATTGTAAACCAAGCAAAGCTTTCGTTCCTGACCGAGACTTGATGACAACAACGACCATCGGTGTTGACTGTGTTGTGACTTGGCAAGACAGCCAAGTCTCTATGAGAGGAAGCCGAAAGGCACGCGTTTAAGCTCACGACGGCTGGCGTGATGTCTGGAACAGTTAAAGGAATTGAGTCTAGTAAAATACTTAAATCCATAATTGGTGAACATCGGTCTGACGGTACATGCATCACAAGATAAATAGCAAACGATAATGGCGCCTTGCTAGGTCGTAGCAAATGACGTAGCTGAAGGCTATGCTAACCATCGTCTCGGCAAATGAGAGCGTAACTTGTCAGTGAACCATCGCTAGCAAAGTCGGCTGTACAACTGGGGCGAGTGCTAGGACGTCTCTCTAGACCTGCCGTGTGGCGGCGCTCGGTCTGCAATCACTGACAGTGGCGACACGCGGGTCGGACGTATACTAACGGACCGCGGCCGATTTAAAGGCTACCACCCAGCAAGTGTGGTGTCTGGCGGTGACACCACAGACTGACGTGATCCATAGAATTTCCACTAGTATCAGTTCGCAAATCAGCACTTGAAAATAAAAGAAAGTTTTTGTACTGAACAGTGAATTCTAGTAAAGGCTCTTATCTGCCAGTTAATTAATTAGTTTCATTCTCAAGTAGCAGAGTGTGCGTATGTTTAAAGCTGAAATGCCATCATATAACGTTTGAGACAGGGATTTAAACGTAATACCCAATCGGATGTGAACTAAGTAATATCAGATATTAGACGTCGAATTTTTTCATGTCTAGCCAGATGTTCGAACCTGAAATACAGAAATAAATTTCTTACTGGACCAGGATTAGAACCCGGCACCTTCTCCTTTGTTTTGCAGCCAAGATCAGATGTTAAATATCGATCGTTTGTTCACCAGCATGAGATGTGGGCATGTTTTGCTACAGAGAACGCAACGAAATATTTTGTGCGGACTGAGAGTCCAACCCTACGAACATTGTCACGAAGACATGTTAACTACCAAATTCTTTTTCTAGGATTAGTTTGTTTGAATTTGTAATGGTTTTATGGGAGACTGTCTGATGATTGGGAGTCGGACACAGCATATGTCAACATTGTCAACTGCAAACTAAGAGACGTTATTTTGTCATCTAACTTTTTTCCCCAGGAAGTATGAGTGGAATGTCTGAACATGAAATGCTTCTGTGGAAAATTCATTGCCTGGCAGCAAAGTTTATATCAGCAGCTAATGGTTAGCGTTGACAACAGAAGAAGAGATACTAAAAAAAATTATTTATCAGCAACATTTCGGTGTGCGGATGATAAGGCCTGAAATGAAATGATAACTATTCTTGTTCTCCACCAGGACTCGAACCTAGGTACGTGCTTTACCTGAGAGGCTAGCCGAGTACTCTGCCTTGGGGAAAACAACGAAATGATGGATCTCTATCGTCCTGGGAGAGTCAAGTAGATCGAATTCGAATTCCAATCCAGCACTAACCTCTAGAATTCAAATCAAATACACGAAATAAAACAAAATTTGTGTTATAAGAAACACTACTGTGACGGCGTCGCTGTCCGCTTGTCATGCCCAACCTAAACTGGAGATGCGAGTGGATGCCGGGTTTAATGCCGATTGTGAACTACAGCGCAACCTGACTTCCTGCACATGGCGTTACGAAAATGCTGTATATACTCTACGACGAAAGAGCGATTCACCACGAAGGAATTACCCGAATGGGATGGAAATCCGTAGATGTGGTGCACATCTACAGACATTGAAACGCTTACTATTTTTTAGAAACAATAGATGATCTACTCAAAAGAAAGAGATTCTCAGATTCAACAGCTCAATAACGCTTTGCTCCACCTCTGGCCCTTATAAAGCAGCTATTGACGCTCTCCTGAGTGAAATCGTGCCAAATTCTGTCCAATTGGCGCTTTACATCGTCAAAATCCCGACATAGTTGAAAAGCCTTACTCATAATTCTGCAAATGTTTTTATTAGGGAAGAGATCCGGTGACCTTGCAGGCTGAGAGAGGTTGTGGCAAGCACGTAAACTTGCAGTAGAAGCTCTCGCCATGTGCGGGCGGGCATTACCTTGCTGAAATGTAAGCCCTCCATGGCTTGCCATGAAAGGCAACAGAACGGGGAACAGAATATGCTCGACGCACCGCTGCACTGTAAGGGAGCCTCGGATGACAGCCAGAGGGTTCCTGCTATGAAAGGAAATGGCGCACCAGACCATCACTCTTGGTTGTCAGACCATTTGGAGGGCGAAAGTCAGGATGGTTTTCCACTGTTATCTGGGCCGTCTCCACAAACGTCTTCACTCGTCATCAGGGTGCATCCCTGAAGACAAGTTTATTCCAATGAGATTCCACGTCGAAGAAGTGTGTGGAGACGCCCCAGAGAGCAGTGGGATACCAATCCTAATGTCACCCACTATATGGCCAGACAACTAGGAGAGATGGCCTGGTGTGCCAGCTCTTTGTAACCCTCTTGGTCGCCATCTGCGGCCCTGTTACAGCACAGCCGTACGTCGACGGTATTCTACTCCCCGATTTGTCGCCGTTCATGGCAAGCCACCCTCGCCCTACATTTAAGAAAGATAATGCCCGCTGTAGCGTTCTCTGGCAGCACGCATCCAAACTGAAAGTTAAAAGAACATTTAGATGTAGAATGCTCACTGTAACAAGTAATTTATATGTATTACTGTTAATTGAATCTCAAAAGAACACTTAATTTTGTGAGAAAAAATATAATCATGAATTTTGATATTATAAATGATTATTCAAAAAGTGTGAAATACTATCTGTGGCGGAAGATGTAAAAACCGCCACAGAAGAAACGATATGTAATCAAAATGACAAAGACTGTACAAGAACTAGTTAAGATAAATAGGCAATATACTGTAATAGAATCGCTTGTCTTCTGCACGGACTGAATGGGAGATGAACCCGTTGAGAGGCACCCACATGCCTTGCTCATACTGTGGCATCAAGCAGTCAGGCCTGCAAGATGAGTGGTCTGCGAAGCGAGTGGATTCATTCTTATTTGTCCAGTAACATGAACTCTAGTACTCACAATTAAGTTACAAATTATTCTCCTGTATGAATATTATGCAACGGAAACGCACATCTGACTATTAGTAATTTACACTACTCTGACTGTTCGCTACGCACTGGCAATACCACATTTTCTGTTTTTTTTATTTTATTTAACGGCTTTGATCAACACGTGACCATCGCACTGAGTATGAATGGCGCACACATTATAAATTCTGGATATCATGAAAACATACAATTCGAAGGAAAAGGCCACCAATCTTTTTCTTTTCACTATCTTGTTTATTTTGATAAATTCTATAACATAAACACAAAAATTCTATAACCTACAACAACAACACATGAGAAATTCCGCCCAGTGGGCATGGCTTTACATAGGTGATTCTCTATCTTATGGTCTCGTAATTATTTCACGCTACAGTGCACTTTCTGGATAGGATGGTGGATCTTTTGCTATATCTCACACTTCGACTCTCACACACATCATTACGAAAATTTCCTCCAGACCGAGCGGTACAAAAAGGAACATGCATAACCCACTGCCTCTGAATCTATCTTGTTGCTCCCCATGCCAACCACACATACTTAAATTTTATGAAATACATCACACTGGCAACATACGATACAAAGAATGGTCACAACGTTATAATCACATCACTTTCAGCTTTCCCACTTCAATTAGTATTCATCCCACTTCGTAATTTTCTTTCCTACTATGGACTCTGGAGGTTATATGTACGTCTTCCTGTGCAATGCAACCCAAGTGGCGTTGCTGGATAGACGGCTGACTTACCTTGCTTCTCTCTCAGAGTATTATAGTTTGAATCAAGCGTCACACGGAAACATAACACGCAAAGTAATATTAAGAACATATTCATCACACACGCGAGTCCTCAACTGATACCATGGACGAGTACTTCTCTTTATCCTTTGTCTCATACACAGGTTGAGACTCACACAGTACTCACCACGTGGAAGTACTCGTCTCCAATTTCAAGTCCTGCACACGCCATTTCTTAAATATTTCCAACTTATAGTACACACACTAGTACTTTAGCTTAACTTAAGCACTCGGAAGTATTTCAACTTATTGCTACACGTGGTTTCATTGTGACCGTTGGTCACTTCCGAAGATTACTACGATCCCCTTAATATTACCTGCCTGACATTTAATTCTCCCCACAAATTTCCTGAAATAGAGAAATTATTATTCTAAACTACTCTTTAAGTATTTCACATGCATACCATGTATCCACTCTTTTGTCCCTACGGAGCACGCCTAAGACAGGTCTTACCAACACTAGATCCAGCGGCAGAGTGCTGAAACATGGCCGTTCTTCAGGTCCTCTCGCACCTCTGCCGAAGTGGTGGAGCACCTTGCTACTATATTGGTCAGCCACATTTCAGGCGCTCAAAGCTCATGTAAATTTCATCTCTTTGGTCCCACCAAAGGTGCCCCAAGTACCGTCTCAAAGATGATCATATATTCACATTCACTATCTGCGGTTAGCAGACGACCATACATTCATTCATTTCACAGATCTCACCAAACTGGATGTAGGGATTTATTTTGTGGGAGTGCATATGTGATCAATTAAATAAATAAATTGTCATTCTTTCCCACACTGGTATCCGGCTTCGCTGTATTAATTGAAATTGAGTTATTATTAGAAAAAATAGATTGTTCTGACCAGAATAACGGAGAATGTTGTACCCATTTTCAATGTCGGGCGGTACTGTACCCTTTCACCGTGACGTTGCATTAGGCTCTTACGTCGTCTTCATTTGTCATAAGTCGATGATCGACGCCATTTGTACCTGGGATTGTAAAAGGTGTGTAAAGATTTTAATTGTTTGTGTTAAAATATATTTATCTACTAAAATCTGTTTGTCACAATTACTGCAAGGTTCGCACCGGAAATTACCCATTTTATTTAAGTAATTTCAGCATGTTATTGGATATCGCTGACGGTGCGGAGTTGCGCCGCGAGCGAGCAGTCTGCAGCAGCGGCAGATTTAAATATACGACCGCAATAAAGATCACATCCTAAAAAGGGTACAGGTAGAGGTGAAGAAAAGTAATAAAGTGTTTCTTTTCGCAGCATTCCATGCACAGAATAAAAGCAAATAGTAGATTTTATCTTGTGCATTCACAGGTGGATACAAGCTGCAGCTTTTGCCAATTGTAAATTTTCATTCAAAAAAGTGATAAATTCTGAACATATAAAGTGTATTTAAAAGTGGATAATTTTCATGAGAGCATAACAATACAAAAAAAGAAACCGTTTTCGTATAAATAAGATAGTCTTATGCTTCAAAGCTAGTCGGGGTATATACAGTTAAACAAAAATCCACTGCAACGTGAAAATGTTTGCTAACTTTGATGGACAATAATATTTCCATTCTTGCACATACAGCTTTAGTACTTGAACAAAAGTAAAACTTGAATCATTATTTTTGAATATTCAAAGAAATTCATTTTTATTAATCTGCAACAGAATACTTCATACCGAAAGTAATAATCACAGATGAAAAATTTATTGCAACCTTTCATTTCTCATGTTCATCCATGTATGTGTTAAGTTCAATCTCAACGGTTTCCCAATCAAATTAAACGCAAAAAGCAAAGAAAGTGTAAAACCAGACGGTCAACTCCTGAATAATTAAAACAGACAGAATCGCATTAAACCGCCCGCAAGCAACGAGAATTTTTGCTGCCTGTCTTCTTGCTTGCCAAACCCACCTATCCCAGCAAGACACTAAGACACAAAAAAAGAATGGCGACGCACCACGAAAGAGTTGTAAATTGGTCACAAATCAGTATCCATACTCGTGTGGACGGGAAATGCAAAACTGTTCTCTTTGGTGGACGATACATGAATGTGTGACGCTGCAACACAGTTTCACCATGGAGCTGGCCAATAAGTGGATGCGATACAAAGGTGTAGAGTCTTTACGAATTTCACTCCGTGTTTTTAGTTGCACAGTAACTATGCCTCACACACTGGGCGTGAACAATGCATGCAGATGTCAACATTTGGCAGAGGACGTATAGTTGGGCTCAAAGAATTCGGTTGGAGCAATCGCGGATTTCTCGACATTTGAATAAAAGCAATGACGCTATTCGACAGTGTTTGCAGGAATGGGTAACTATAGTCGATCAAAGCGTCAAGAAGGAAGCGAACGACGTAGAAAAAAATGTCTCTGAGCACTATGGGACTTAACTTCTGAGGTCATTAGTCCTCTGGAACTTAGAACTACGTAAACCTAACTAACCTAAAGACATCACACATATCCATGCCCGAGGCAGGATTCGAACCTGCGACCTTAGCGGTCGCGCCGTTCCAGACTGAAGCGCCTAGAACCGCTCAACCACATCGGCTGGCTTGATGGGTTCGTCAGTAAGCAAAATTGGCACATTTTGGTCACAAAGAATCCACATTTCGCGATCGAGAAGTCTCTTAGCTCTCGGCGGGTGACCATGTGGTGTGCAATATCCAGTCACGGAATAATCGCTGCCATATTCCTTGATGGCAACCTGACAACCGAAGGGTTCGTGAAGGTTTTAGAAGACGATTTCATCCCCATTGTCCAAAGTGATACGGATGTCGACTCGACGTGGTTCATGCAAGACGGAGCGGGACCCCATTGAAGCAGGACAGTATTTGATGTCCTGGAGCAGCACACTGGGTACCGCATTCTGCCTCTTGAGCACTTAGACGCCACTGGCATGGGCCTCGATTGGACTTCTGAACACACGCGACTCCTCTTTGTGAGGTTATATTAAAGACAAGGTGCACAGCAATAACCCTAAAAGCATTGCTGAGCTGAAAACAGCCATTCAGGAGGTCACCGACAGCATCGATGTTGCGACACTTCCGCGAGGCATACAGACTTTCGCAGTTTGTCTGCGCCACATCATCGCCAAAAATGGCAGGCACATCGAACATGCCATGACCGAAATCCGAATATCTGTAGTGACGTTGACATGTTGAATAAAGTAGTTTTTTTTCATATAGTTTAGTAACAGTCACCCTGTAAATTCCTGATTAGTGCTCTTGTGTAAAAGATCGTTAATCAAGATTCTTCAAATTGAAGTGATATGAATTAATTTTTTTCCATGTTTCTGTATTTCAAGATTCTCGGAAATGCTCGTGGAGCATACACCTTTGGCTAAAAATTTGATTCCACTGGAAATCGTACCCATGGTCCCACATATAGCAAGCAGTCTACGACATAGCACAGCTGAGAGTTGCATCTAAGTGCTTTGACGGACTGCTATTTGGGTTCCGAAATTCACGTACCATACATAGAGAACATTACAATAATCCGATTTCCGTGTTGTCTCGTTGTTAGTAGCCAACCGGAAATTCTGACTATATGATACACGAGTTTCAGTAATCCGATTTAGCGACGACTCTCTGTAGCGCTCTTTCTCGCCGGAAAACACACATTTGCGTTACTGGGCTCCATACCTACAATGTAACAGTAACTTCGTGTGCAAGCAATGCTTTCGGAATGCAAAATTTAGTAGTGCCGTGGCTTCGAGCTATGCATACGGCTGACCAAAACTAGCTCTGCATAAATTCAGGCCCCAGGTCATGGAACATCATACAGACAATAGCAATATGCTCGTACTGTCAACTGCTTGTTCATTCGCTAAATTCTGGAATGACTAAAATAATACAATTTTGATGCATTTTCATTATAATTGTGTTATAGTCTTTGACGCTGTTCAGTCAGATCGGACCATTTCGCATTCTTTCCCATAGCACTAATTCTGAAAAACTTGAATCGGATCAAATCGTGTTATATACATTTTAGCTGACGGTACAAAGGATATTGTGTTCAAGACCTATTACAAAGTCTGTGTTGATTAGGCGGCTCTTTTGAT
Source organism: Schistocerca americana (assembly GCF_021461395.2). Lineage (NCBI taxonomy): Eukaryota > Metazoa > Arthropoda > Insecta > Orthoptera > Acrididae > Schistocerca > Schistocerca americana. The sequence continues at coordinate 106,747,517 of NC_060122.1, read as the reverse complement.
GGCTGTTTCCACTATTTTGAACTTGCAGCTTCCAGTGTGCTGTTGATTACGTGACTTTGCTCTTTCGATCACCATTGAGGGCTATTCACCTGTGGGAGAGGGAATCGAAAGGAAGCAGAATGGGAATAAGTTTGCGAAAACTAAAAGACAGCGTGAAAGGAGAGCTCGGTAAGTAATTATCGCTCGCCCGATTAGCCGCGAGATCTAATGCACTGCTTTCCGGGAGTCTGCCGGGCAGTCTGTGGATGGTTTTCAGGCGGTTTTCCATCTGCCTCGGAGAATGCGGGCTGATTCCCCTTATTCCGCCTCAATTACACTATGTCAGCGAATGCTTCGCAAACACTTTCTCCAGGTACGCTTACAAGATAATTATTCTACCACGCAAACATTGGGGTTACACTCGTCTGGTGTGAGATGTTCCCGGGGGAGTCCACTGGGGTTGAATCGTTCAATTACGCTGGGTTCGGTGTGGGGCGGCGGTGGGGTGAATGGACTGCTTTAGCCTGTTGTGGGGTTGTGAACCACTGAGGGCTACGGCGGGGACGAAGCCTCTCCGTCGTTTCTAGGTCTCCAGTTCCATACAATACAAGTAACAACACCTGATTTACTTAACGAATTATAATTCTCAGTGAAATTTGTAATGTCCACGCATTGACGTGTTGTTCTTCGTGTGGAAAATATTGCACAAATGCATTGTTTTATATTCTGATTGACCTTCACTGTCTGTAGTTTGACTCGAGAAGACGTACTTCGCTTCAGGTACTTCAACCGAGAACAGTGTTTAAGTACTTTTGAGCTACCCTCTAATCACAAAAAGCCAGATTCAAGTGTAGAAACATCCCAGTATTTTATCTGGCGAAAGCAAAAATAAAGTTTGCAGCGTACAGATCGCACATGTTTCTGCAGCGTTGCAAATCATTATTTGAAACCGTGTATAGCACCTAAGGCTACGAAATGCTAAAAAATACAAAACAGCTATCAGTCGAACTGAGGCGTATTTATCTCACGTAAATTGATGGAGTCTCTTCTGTCTTTACCTTCCTCCAGCTAGTGTTGCAAATTATATGTACAAATGTAAGCCACACATTTGAATGCTAGAATTGACATTCTCCTCGTAAACTAATAACTTTACAACGAATTAAAATCTGTAAGAATAGCAGGATTCCAGCTCTCTACCTACAGACTGGAAATTACCAATCAAACCACGACGCCATACTAGCAACAGGCTAAGTGGTAGTTACTGTATTGTATGATATTGACTATGAGGTGACACCTTTTCTTAAACATTTGCAATAGGCGGATAAGCACAGCATTAACCACTGTGCGTATGTAAATAGTCTTGTAAGGTATGCAAATTCGATAGCATTCGAGACACTACTGTATTTCACATAAAAATCACTGGGCAACCTCCGCTGCGTCTTAGACCCAAACTTTTAGCTATGTGGCAAATATGGCTGTCCTCAGACTTTGTGTGTGTCAGTGCGCATAAACACCGCACCATGCAGAACTTGCTAGAGGAAATGTTATTACCTCAGCAGTGTAATGCCGCGTCTCCTAGTGTTCTTGTGGGAAAGGGCGCTAAGAAATAATACATTTTGCATAGGTACGAAATTTATATGTCTAACGGAAGCAGAAGAAAAATTTGACATTTTGCCACGCCACGAAAATATTTTCGTGACAGAGTTGTAGAGTAGAATTTCCCCTGTGACCGCTTCTTGCTTCTGAGTTCGCCCGCAACACAACGGGTATAGGTGTTGGCTGGGACCATCGGCCCCTTGAGCGCACAGGGATTCCCCGCGTGTCGGAGCGACTGCTCGCGATCTACGGCGTATGCTGCGCCTTTCATTTTGGCTGGCGTAGTATCATTCATAGTTACTGTGTGAGTTTCCACGGAGGAAGACTACAATATAACGAGTGAAAGGATCGCAGTGTGTCTTTGAAATGCAGACAGTTAGTCTGACTTCTATGAATAAAAACTCATTGACAGGAGAAGAGATGTCTTCAGTAATGAGTCCCACTTCGAACTGAGCCCCGATGACCAGTGACGACGTGTCTGCAGACGTCCCGGACAGCGGTGGGGTACCAACCTTAATGTCGCCCGCCATACGGCACTACAACCCAGAGTAATGGTCTTCTCATTTCTTTTCACTGCAGGACCGCTTTGGTTGTCATCTGCGGAATCCTTACAGCATAGCGCTGCGAAGACGATATTGTACGCCCCATTTTGTTGTCCTTCGCGGAAATCCATCCTCGGCTTACATTTCAGCAAGATAACGTCCGCCCGCACGCGGCGTGAGTTGATACTGCTTGCCTTTGTGCTGGCGAAACACTACCTTGGCCAGTAAGGTCTCCAGGTCTCTCCCCATTTGCGAGCTTTCGGAGTATTATGGCTACAGTTTTCCAAAAATTATGGAATTGTGATGATCTAACTCGCCGGTCGGACAGAATCTGGCACGACAAAAATTTTCATTTATTTTCAAGTTCAGGCTTGATAACTCATACAGCTGAAAACTTCAATTTTTCACGTTGTGTTATGCCTAATCGACAGTGACAACCGTTGTCGTGACTGAATCTGTCGTGGTCCTGTGGCGAGAGTATTCGCAGGTCGTCGTCTAGTGGCTTGCGTTGCTGCGTCTGGATCATGGGGTCACGGGTTCGATTCCCTGCCGGGTCGGGGACTTTCTCCACCCGGTGACTGGGTGTTTGTGTTGTCCTCATCATCTCATCATCATTCGGGTAGTGGTGAGACTGGAAATGGAAACGATTGGAACTTGTACGGGGGACCGCGATGTCGAGCGCCCCATAAACCAAAATTATCATCATCATCATCATAATCATCTTGTGGATAGAGACCTGACCGGCCCCACACCCCAGACACTGACTGCTCCTGAAGATGACAGACAGGCACCTATAGATGGAAACGTCGAATAGTATGTTTGCTAGTAAAAGTTCTGTGTTGCATACTGGAATACATGACATGCTGTAAGCATGGGACGTGGCCATTATTTAAATAATGACAAATTTGATGTTGTGTTTTAACTCGAATCCGTGAAGATGGTCTGTGACTGAAACCGGTCGATATTTGTATTTAAAATAAAAGGAGCTGACGGTCAAACATGCATTTTATAAACTATTTTCTGGTCCGCTGTCAAACCTTATTGCAAATACACTACTGGCTATTGAAATTGCTACACCGGGAAGAAATGCAGATGATAAACGGGTATTCATTGGACAAATATATTATACTAGAACTGACATGTTATTACATTTTCACGCAATTTGGGGGCATAGATCCTGAGAAATCAGTACCCAGAACTCTCACCTCTGGCCATAATAACAGCCTTGATACACACGGGCATTGAGTCAAACAGAGCTTGGATGGAATGTACAGGTACAGCTGCCCATGCAGCTTCAACACGATACCACAGTTCATCAAGAGTAGTGACTGAGGTATTGTGACGAGCCAGCTGCTCGGACACCATTGACCAGACGTTTTCAGTTGGTGAGAGATCTGGAGAATGTGCTGGCCAGTCGAACATTTTCTGCAACCTGAAAGGCCCGTACAGGACCTGCAACATGCAGTCGTGTATTATCCTGCTGAAATTTAGGATTTCGCAGGGATCGAATGAAGGGTAGAGCCATGGGTCGTAACACATCTGAAATGTAGCGTCCACTGTTCATAGTGCCGTCAATGCGAACAAGAGGTGACCGAGACGTGTAACCAATGGAACCCCATACCATCTCGCCAGGTGATACGCCAGTATGGCGATGTCGAATACACGCTTCCAATGTGCTTTCACCGCGATGTCGCCAAACACTGATGCGACCATCATGATTCTGTAAACAGGACCTGGATTCATCCGAAAAAATGACGTTATGCCATTCTAGCACCCAGGTTCGTCGTTGAGTACACCATCGCAAGCGCTCCTGTCTGTGATGCAGCATCAAGGGTAACCGCAGCCATGGTCTCCGAGCTGGTAGTCCATGACGCTGCAAACGTCGTCGAACTGTTCGTGCAGATGGTTGTTGTCTTGCAAACTTCCCCATCCGTTGACTCAGGGACCGAGACTTGGCTGCACGATCCGTTACAGCCATGCGTATGAGATGCCTATCATCTCGACTGCTAATGATACGAAGCCGTTGTGATCCAGCACGGCGTTCCGTATTATCCTCCTGAACCCACCGATTCCATATTCTGCTAACAGTCATTGGATCTCGACCAACGCGAGCAGCAATGTCGCGATACGACATACCGCGATAGGCTACAACCCGACCTTTATCAAAGTCGGAAACGTGATGGTACGCATTTTTCCTCCTTACACGAGGCATCACAACAACGTTTCACCAGGCAACGCCGGTCAGCTGCTGTTTGTGTATGAGAAATCGGTTGGGAACTTTCCTCATGCCAGCACGTTGTAGATGTCGCCACCGGCGCCAATCTTGTGTGAATGCTCGGGAAAGGCTAATCATTTGCGTATCACAGCATCTTCTTCCTGTCGGTTAAATTTCGCGTCTGTAGCACAGCATCTTCGTAATGTAGCAATTTTAATGGCCAGTAGTGTATGTCACTACTCGCGAAAATCAATTGTAAAATTTAATTAATGTGCCATGAACAAATTTCAGGGAAGATGTAATTTGTGAACAATGAAGTCATGGATCCAATTGATTAGTTTTTGTAGGCAGAACAGATGAAGACTACAATTTTGGCTGGACCTACAGTGATAGAAATGTTCAGAAATGTGACGATGGTATGCAGCGCTTTTAGTAAAATAGGATCTGGAGCTGTGCTTCAAATGTGTCTGTAAAGGAACGTTTAAATTCAGTGATCATTACCAGTCTAACTTAACGCAACATGAAATTCTAATGTGAAAGCATTTTAGAAATTATTACTGTGTGTGCATTAGAAAATAAAATGTACACAGGCGAGTGAATAGTCAATGGAAGCAAGAATTTCGTTCATTTGATTCATTCCTAGAAATAAGAAGAGTTGGCCACTTCGAGCTAACGGAAAGTGCATGCATGTACAACATCAGATAACGTAAAGGAGCAGCATGGGTACGTGTGAGGACTATAAAACATTTAGAACTCGATCTGGCATTTATCCTGCAGCAGGTGTAGTTCGCCTCGTGATGTCAATGATAGTGGTGTGCATAAATCTGCATGTGATCATCATTAAGCAGCGCTGTTGATTCTGCAGTGCTGCGAACACATGACAAGTTAAATACGCCACGCAAAGTACGTGAGGCGAGTCGGCGGTGGTTAGCCTATTAAGCGCCTCCCAGTGGGTTGGTAGGCCTGCTCTGCCCCGCGGGATGGGAGCTGTTCCGAGTGGTGAACAGCCAGCGCCGAGCGCTGATCCCTGCATCGCTAAACCGACTCACCGGTGCGTAATTATTCAGCCGTCCCGTTTCCAATTTTCACCGCTCCGATCCACCTCCCAGCGGATTACACAAATACGCAGTCCATGAACTCTTGCTGAAGTTAACACGACCATTTCGTGCTGTAGAAGGAACAGTGTCAAATATTGTTAGGAGCGTGAGGAAGTTTAAATGCTCATCGAATCATATCGCCTGTCCAACTGTTTCACGGTTTGATCCACTGAAGACCTTCCCCTTTCAAATGCAAGTACAGTGACGTGAAAATATTAAGGACGAAAGTACCTTAAGCATTATGTGTCACTGCCAAGTAACATATCTCTTTAAAACTAAAGCCATACATAGAAAGAATACCTACAGTGTAGTACAGAAGGTAACGGAAAGATGTTAAAATTTCGTCCTGTTTTCCAACGGAAAATTTCTTACAAGTGTCACGTGTAATTTTGCATATTCTTGGATTAGCGTGTTCCGGCATTATGGTTCTTCCGAGTGGATTTTCATTTCTAGGTTTCTAGTAGTTGTGGGTGCATTTTTAGTATAATGTTCGTCTTGTTTGACATTTCTCACATGTAGACAGCTGGTATGCATGCGGCTATTGTAACAAATTTTAGAATGGACACACAGGACGAAATTCAAACATCGGATTTAGAGAGCATGCTGGAGATACACATAGCAATTAATCGAATTTGTTGATGTATTTAAAGAAAACCAATACTATAAATTCGACAAAATCGAAATTTCAAATCCCACACACCATAAAAAACGGACTCGCCATAAACACATTGTACAATTAATATTTATATAATTATTGAAACTTATCCGCATGACATAGTATACGAACAACCAAAGATTACATAAACGACATTATTATCTCTGCATGGAGGTAAAAAGAGAAGGGAGGTGGAACTACAGACTTATGCTGTACGTTGTTTTGAAGCCAAAATGGGGTGGGGCCTGCCGCAATCCTAAATAGCGCAAAACATTAGCAGCTGCTGTTTACGATTGCTTATTGTTCATTGTTCTGTAGCGTGCACACAACAGCTGTTTTAAATAATAAAAATGACAATGCTTACGGGACTAACAAGTGTCAGGAAGGCAATTTGTCAGGAGGGCAATTTCTAATGTTTTTCTTTTCTTGAATGTGTATTTCCTCTAGTAACAGGACACATTTTGCTTCGTTAATGTAACTTGTTTTTTTGTTGATATATTTCGGATTACCAAAAAGATTAGGAAGTGATGCTGGCCGGAATGGCCGAGCGGTTCTAGGCGCTACAGTCTGGAACCGCGCGACCACTACGGTCGCAGGTTCGAATCCTGCCTCGGGCATGGATGTGTGTGATGTCCTTGGGTTAGTTAGGTTTAAGTAGTTCTAAGTTCTACGGGACTAATGACCTCAGAAGTTAAGTTCCATAGCGCTCAGAGCCATTTAGGAAGTGATGTGAAAGGCATGCTTTCGTAATACATTTAATTCCTCTTTTACTGTGTTTGTGTTGATAGCAAATGAAACTAGAACTCCGAAGCCGATGCTTGCTTGCTTGCTGCTTCGTTACATTTTCAGCTTTCAGCTCATATGCGCAATATTTTTAGTATTCATGTTCCAAAAAGTCTTGCCTAAGTATTCTTTGCTGGTCCATAAACATGTGCAATAAGTAAATAAGGACGGTATACTATCGTATCTTGTGCATTTCAACAAAGTGAACGATTAGTGAAATGTCAAAGAAACATAACTGCGTAGAGGTATACTTCCATGCAGAAGAGAGTTATTTTTTTATTACAGTGTGAGTGCATTAGTCCTACAGTAATTTACACATCACTTCACTTTTAAATCTTAACTATGTTGTGCCATTCAATGTGTGACCAATAATAGCAAATTACAGGGTAGAAAAACTGTATAATTTTTAAACATGTTCAGCATTACGCAATACAATAAATGTCATTAAGCATATGGTCACCAACACCTAAACCCCGTAAAATGGATGTTTTGCTTTAACGTATATATAAGTCACTATTTTAGTAATGATAGCCTAACCTGTGTAACATATAGGCGTACCTTTCCAACAGTAGCCTGTTTGCTTCCTTTCTCGGAATATTTCTCGCCAGTAACTCTCCCAGTTTTTCAGGAATAACCAAACATATTACAATTGCAATGTACGTCTACTTTGATCATTGGCTTCATTTTACCTCTGAATTTCATTGCGAGATTTTCCTCCCCGTCAGGCATTTGATGTTGTTGGGTAAGTGATCAAAAGTTTTAGGTGCAACATTGTGAACCCCTGTTTCTACTACAGACAACCTTAATGTGACTTAATGAATGTCATTTTTTTTCTTCTGGCGTTGTAATTAGCACATTATTGTTGCTGTTGAAGTGCAGTAGATTATTAACAATAAACTTAACAAGGGAATAACTATGCTGTGAAATGGTTAGATTGCTACTCACACACCGAGGAGCAGGCAGGCAAGACGAAAGATGTGTTCACGTAAGTTTTCAGCCAAAGGAAGCAAAGCACACACACACACACACACACACACACACACACACATACACACGCGGGCTTACACACACACATTCACGCATGCATTCATACAATCATACAAATAAAACTCACAAATACTTTACCACTGTCTCCCGTTGTTCTAACCAGAATCGTTTACAAAGGGGGAGGAAATGTGAACAATGAATAATTATCGGAGGGAGGAATTTAGAGTATGGGATGTTGCCCCAACAATCAGCGCTGTTACGTAGACGTGTGTTGTGCGGGGCCAACATCAATGATACAGTGTGGTTCGGATATCGGAACGTCTCAGATTTGATGGGCAATGAACAAACAGGAAACAAGAAAGAGAACGGACACTGCGTAACGTTAGGAAAAAGTCAAAAAACAGAAACAAAACTACGGCAATAAAAGCAAACAGTGCAACCATAATTCATGTATACAAAAGAAAATATTGCTTGAACGAGTCCACTTTCCAAAGGAACACTTAACTATATAGTACGATCGGATCTATTAGTACTTCCTTAAACAACTCAAGCTGTCACATTGGATGAAACATAATCAAAGCGCCCATCACGGTCGAAACTGAGTCGTGCACGTTAGAATGACGTCACGCGGAAGTATCACTGCGGTGAACCATGGAGGTATTGAAACATCCCCTTTGAAAAATTAGTCAATTACTGTGCTAGTGAACCAACCTAAACAGCCTACTTACGGTATGAACGTGATGAACCTTATGTTCTGGGCTACTGAAGATGGCGGACGTCGGCTTAAAGTTTGTGACGTAATGTACTGTAGCAGTTCTTTCTGTGTATGCTTGAAGTTTCGTCGGGATATGTGACTTGATAGTGAAACGTAACGCGAACATTACTTTCGTCCTTACATTTTGCACAGCATGTACTATTGTAACAGGAGTGGCTATAAAATTCTAATTTTTGCCTCTGAAAATTAAATGTAAGTAAATCTTTTCGTTTCTGACGTAAATACTTGTTTACAGTCATCGTACACATGGAAATCTCCGCAGTCACATATGCCGGACCCTGTTATGGGAGCAAAAACCAAAATGGCGCAAGTAATTTATGAAGTGTAGTACCATGTGGTAAATCAGTTTTCTGCACTTGAAGGGGGACAACACTGCAGAAACACACGATGCGTTGGTGAAAGCGAATGCTACACTCAGCAGTTAGGTAGTGTTGACGGTTTCCCTATAGAGGGACAAGTCTGAATGACGAAGAATGAAGAGCCAGACTCTGTCTTAGTAAAGGAACGGGCACCGGATTAGAAGCGCCCTGGATCTGATACTAGGAGGCCAGCCTGTGGCAATCGAGATGATTTTGGGAAAAGTAAAAATCAATCACGGTTCGTTATGGATCAGGTTTCAACAATAAGCACGTCATTCTGCACATGAAAAGCCGTCGCCCACTGGGTTCCGTTCAACGGTAAGAATCCAACTCATTCCTCACCACACTCAGTCAATGCAAGCTGATTATGTGGGCCATCAGATTTTACCTGCACACCACTCTCCTTATTCTCTTGACGTGGTCTCGAGTGACTTCCCACTGTTTTGTCAGATGCGGAAACATTGCTTGGCAGGTCTTACCATGACGATAAAGAGATTATCTTTAAGGTGGAGCGTTACCTGCAGGGCCAGAATGTAGACTAGTAGCAGCAAGCTCTCCACCAAGTCGGCCATCGTTCGGGAAAACGTGTCGAATTGTAGGACGAATGTGAAGTAAATGCGTAACACACAGTGGCACCTCCTTCACATGGAATGGGACATGCTAAAGCCATCTGTCTGCACACAAATGTCTAGGAGAAACTGCATGTGGAACATCTTTTGAAAGTTTCCTCCTCCGACACCCACCGATTCAGACCACCAATGTCTTATATCTCCAACATCGACCAATCCATTCTCCTCCTCGCAAAAGAACCAGTAATGTACACTCTAACAACGTGTCTCATATTCAGTATCCACATCTTCGATGCCATAACGATGCGTTTCGTATTATCCCACATCCAAATAAACAAGTGCGTTCTACATATTATAGGCTTACAAGCAAAAAAAGGAAAGAAATTATATTATGAATACGAGGTCTATTCGGAAAGTAAGTTCCGACAGGTCGCGAAACGGAAACTGTTGTGGATTGGCAGGAGAGCCAACCCACGAAGTTTAGAGGAAGCCGAAAGGCACGCGTTCAAGCTCACGCAGGCTGGCGTGAGGTCTGGAACAGGACAAGGAAATCAGAACCCAGAAAAACGAACGCAGATGATGGAATACCCAACTTTAATCCACCAATGTTGAACGCAGCTCCCGGCTGCACATCATTCACAATATCAATAGCAACTGATAACGGCGCCTTGCCAGGTCGCAGCAAATGACGCAGCCGAAGGCCATGCCAGCTATCGTCTCGGCAAATGAGAGCGCATTCTGTCCGCGAACCATCGCTAGCAAAGTCGGCTGTACAACGGGGGCGAGTGCTAGGAAGTCTCTCTAGACCTGCCGTGTGGGGGCGCTCGGTCTGCAATCTCTGATAGTGGCGACACGCGGGTCCGACGTATACTAACGGACCGCGGCCGATTTAAAGGCTACCACCTACCAAGTGTGGTGTCTGGCGGTGACACCACAGAAACCACTGTGAAAATCCGATGAAGCTTTGCACAGACGTGTTAAGCAGTGTCTCCAGCATGCCCGCCGACCGCGTCACTACGATCTTTTCAGTTGCGAGTGCGCAGTGAGAACGTAAAGATGCCTAGGAAACAGCGTCCCTCACCAAGCACGAGGGCCTGACGTCGTACAGCCCACATAACTCAACTGTCATACAGTTCCTTCCTCATAACAATTCGCGGCCACAATCTTCAGGAGCAATAAAGAGGCTCCTGTAGCGTTTTCAATGGGAAGCGTTTGATCACACACAACAGAGCTCGTAACTGGCTGCCTGTGAGTTTCATCTCTGCTCACTTGAACCGCTGGCTTCGAAGACAACATTTTGGTGCAGCAACGGGCTGTAGACCAGCGTAGAGTATTGCCAGAAAGCACAGGCTGCTGCCTTCTATGACGACAGTACTGGAAAGTTGGTACAACGCTACGACAAATGTATAAGTTTGAGCAGCAGCTAAGTGGAGAAGTAGGATAATGTAGCTAACTTTTGCAAATAAAATATTTTTAATTCTCTCAGTGGTTTACATTTCGAGACCGAGTGGAGCTTACATTCCTAATGGCCCCAATGTGTTGGAATAATTCCCCATAGTCTCTGAACCATGTAGGGCTTGCGGTCATGGCGTTTTTATGGCTCTGTCGCCTCTTTCTTATTCAATTTTTTTCACGTCACTGAGTTGCTGGTTACTTGCCCGTGAGTGGCAGCAGCAGCGTTTATTGATAAGAGCCCTGTCATACTATCTCTAGAGCGACCGTTAGGATTTCCGCTGTCATACTATCTCTGGAGCGACCGTTAGGATTTCCGCTGTCATACTATCTCTGGAGCGACCGTTAGGATTTCCGGGTCGTCGTCCGTAGGAGGTAGGGGGGGGTGGGGGTTACAGAGCGCCAATGAGGCGCCGACAGCCAGTAATTGTCGACCGCTGGCCACACACATGAACCGTCTGACGGAAGGAAGGAGATTGGAGCGGGAACGACCGCTGTTGGTCATTCGGTTTGTCGTCTCATTCTCATTGGGCGACGTGTATTTGATCTTTTGACCGTTTCTAGGCCTCGTCAGTTGGTCATCTTGACCAACCTGTGTCGGTTCCTTACTTGTACAGAGATGTCGCCGCCGATGGGCAAGAGTAACCTCTGCATGGCTGGGTCCGAGTCAGTGTGCCGAGGTCGCCGTGTCTCCGAGTTCCGAACGGACATCGAGTTGAGTCGGGATGGAGCTGCAGTGAGCTCCGGACAGCCAAGAGTCGCCCGACCATTACCAGCACTTATAACTTGAATGGGGACGTTCTTGGTTGGTCTTTAGGTTGGTCATCTCATCGCACGACATGTATTTGGTCGCCGACCGCTTATGGAAACTCTGTGTGTGTGTGATTTGTCATTTCTCCTTGGGTGTTCCACGGTGATTGGTTTCAGGACTCAAATGGTTCAAATGGCTCTGAGCACTATGGGACTCAACTGCTGAGGTCATTAGTCCCCTAGAACATAGAACTAGTTAAACCTAACTAACCTAAGGACATCACAAACATCCATGCCCGAGGCAGGATTCGAACCGTAGCGGTCTTGCGGTTCCAGACTGCAGCGCCTTTAACCGCACGGCCACTTCGGCCGGCGGTTTCAGGACTGTCAGAGTTCTTGGTGCAAGTGTTTACGTGGAACTGTGTGTAGCTTCTGTCATTTCCGCTGAGTAGATGACTGCTGTCTGCATACTGGAGTAGCCAGTCGGTCGGTTGCGACAGAGCAGCAAGGAAGCGTCCGTGGCGTGAAGTCAGGCCAGGACCACTGGCGGCATGCACGCGCGGTCGGAGTTGTGAGGCACTAGCTGCGAGAGCTGCAAAGTTCGTCGCCCACCGAACCTGCATACTGGAGTTAAGTAATCAACCTGTTACGAAACCTCAACTGCTGTGACATCTTTTTATTCATTGCTGGTTATTGCATCCTGGGCTGTTCCCACAAGCAGCAGTGTATGGTGTGCTGGAGTCGCAAATTTTGCAGCCGTCTTTCTGTATGGTGTTTAACTACTGAAATGATAGTAACTTATCAGTGAAGTACACCAGAGGTATTCTCTACCTTGTGGGCGTTAACGTTCCCGTTACCTGCCCTGGTCGTAATCGTAGTTTTCCGGCAGCGTGTTTTCCTCGCCGTGTTGATGCTGTCCAGCATGGCGTGTAGTTCGACAGCTTGGTGTTGTTCTCCTTTTTTTTCTTTGAGTAGTTATTGTGCCTTGGTTGTGTTTAGATGCCAATTATCAAGACGTAGTGCTGCTGCAATCATCGTGATCGCAGATATTTTCGGTTGTCGTGCCGTTGGTTGGGTGGAAGGGAATTGATTAGGTGGTTGGTTGGTTCTTCAGCCGTCCCTAGGTCGTGCTGCCACCCGATTATTTAGTGTTACGCTTGGCAGCCTGTCTCACCTAACTTGATGTTAGAGTTTCCTCCCCAGCACCCTGAGCACCACCGTTCTGTTGTTTGGGATTGTGAATTTCTTTTGTCTCAAGTATTGTACGAGGCCTTCAACCTTGTATTAATTCAGTTTGTTCTGATGTTCAGTACTTGGTCCTCGGTCGAAATTTTCTATGAAATATTTTAAGATAAGGCCTTCAGCCGTGTGTATTCCTTAACGCAATTTTAATAACTCGTGTCCTGGACCTCATCCGTACTGTTTCTGAATTCTTTAAGGGCATGTCTGATTAAGTGTTTTCAGCAAATACAGTTGGTATGTTTGTGCAACTAGCACCATTCCACAACCTGATCCGCTCTGTCGTGCGAAACCAGATTCCAGCCTCTACGAACAGTTTCATGCCAATTTGTTGACTCCCGCCGTATGTCCACAGAATGGTTGATGACAAAATAAGCCAAAGATGATGTACAAGTTGAACTTGACATGTGCGGTACATGTACTATGAATAACTGAATATAAATCTCATATTTCGTATTTGCTGTCATTTACTGCTATCAAACATCATTGTTATCGACTGCTTTCTAATTTCAGCAAGTAGAAGGCAACAAACGCATCGTGCTATGCGGACGGACTCCCAGCCCAGACTTGACTCAAACACAAAGCAGTTTGCCGAATGCAACACTTCAGCTCACTGGCTGGATCGTTGCTCATAGCCTGATTCGAATTTTCGCCAGAACGAGGCGTGCAGACTTTCTGTTACTTGATCTCGTAACAGAGAACTGGGAATTCTCCAAGGTAGCGAGCGGTATAAGCTCGCTGGTCAGTATCGCGCAAATGCAAGACCGTCCGCACACGGAGTGACTGAAAAGGAACCCAACGGGCAAGCGATCTAAATCGGCAAGTGGTTTCCGCCTTCCTGACAACGCAATTCCGCACACGGCACAAATCTGAAAAAAGAAACAGTAGTTGCCTTGCGCGAGTCTGGTGGAGAGGGTATGCTGTTTGTTGCACTCGGCATGTCGAATACAAATTGAAGCTCGTAGAAAGATGAATTATACACAAATGAAAATTCTGGATTCATCCGGACATCCAGAGAAACATAAACTGTTGCTAGCTTGTAGCAGTCAAGGAGCCGCAAGCAGACAGATTCCAAATTCACAGCTTTTCATTGACCTACCTTGAAGGGTGTTTCAAGCGGAATGGTATATATTTAAGAGGTGGTAGAACAGACAAATAAAAATGCCATATTACATGTGTCCAATTTTTATTGAGTACAGACGTACAGCTGAGTCCAGTGCATTTTCGTTTCGTGTGTTGGTACACAAGTTGCTATGGATTGCTATGGGTGGATTTATCGAATGTCATCAGTATTGAGTCTTGGTGTTCACGTTGTGGAGTTGTGCTTTAGTTTTCATTGTGATTTGTTAGCCAAACCTACTGTTCAAAAAATGGTTCAAATGGCTCTGAGCACTATGGGACTTAACATCTGTGGTCATCAGTCCCCTAGAACTTAGAACTACTTAAACCTAACTAACCTAAGGACATCACACACATCCATGCCCGAGGCAGGATTCGAACCTGCGACCGTAGAGGTCACGCGGTTCCAGACTGAAGCGCCTAGAACCGCACGGCCACACCGGCCGGCGAACCTACTGTACTGTGGCGTGTTACATTTACACATACTGAGTATGCTGATATGAAATTTGTCTACTGGTTTTTCAATGGAAACGCTGCTGTTGCTTGTAGAAAATGCGGCATGCGATTTCCTAACAGCAGACTATCAGTTTCAATAGTGTTTACTCGTGTGTTCAAAACTACGTGACATCGGTACAGTGGCCAGCAGACATATTGCATCTGTACGAGCAAATGAACAGATTGGGGTAGAAGGCAGTCCTTCAACAAGCACACGTAGAATTTTTTGCATGTATTGCTTTCCACACACAAGAGTATGGTGGACACTACGAATACACGGGTTCCATTCGTATCATTTACAGCTCATTCAGCACTTTCTAGCCGGAGATGAAGTTAATCGATTGGAATTTTCTCATTGGGTACTTGAAAATCGCTAGGTAATCCCATTTCTACTCTTCGCACATGAAGCCACATTCACTCGTGACGTCTTCAATAACACTTGCAATTCGCTTCAGTGGTCTGAAGAAAACCCACATCCCATTGCGGAGATTCAAAAATACTTCTATGTAAATGTGTGGTTTGGTTTGGCAGACAATTGGTTGATTGGGCCTGTTGTGTTACCGCATCGTCTTACAGGCCCCATTATCTACACTTTCTTGAAAATGAACTCCCAGCATTGTTGGAAGAGATTTCTTTGACATCCATCATGACGGGGATCCTGCACATCGTAGCTTTCAGGTGACACATTATCTAAACCTAGCATTCCCTGGAAGACGGATCGGTAGATATGGGCAGGTTTCTTTGCCAACAAAGTCTCCGGACCTTACACCTATGGATTTTTGGCCGTGGCGATGGCTGAAAGGCGAAGTCTACAAAGATAAAGTAACCACAAGAGCCGATTTCATCGTTAGAATTATGAGTAAAAGAATGCAAAGACGATCTCTAAATGCGAACATTTTAGGTTAGGCTTTACCGTGATTACGGTACTTGACGGCTCAACACAAAAGTTTTGTCTCAAGTACATATAGTGTTGAGGATCAGTGGACAAAGTTCAAAACCATCGTACAGTATGCATTAGATGAGTATGTGCCAAGCAAGATCGTAAGAGATGGAAAAGAGCCACCGTCGTACAACAATCGAGTTAGAAAACTGCTGCGGAAGCAAAGGGAACTTCAACGCAAACATAAATATAGCCAAAGCCTTGCAGACAAACAAAAATTACGCGAAGCGAAATGTAGTGTGAGGAAGGCTATGCGAGAGGCGTTCAATGAATTCGAAAGTAAAGTTCTATGTATTGACTTGGCAGAAAATACTAAGAAATTTTGGTCTTATGTCAAAGCGGTAGGCGGATCAAAACAAAATGTCCAGACACTCTGTGACCAAAAAGGTGCTGAAACAGAGGATGACAGATTAAAGGCCAAAATACTAAACGTCTTTTTCCAAAGTTGTTTCACAGAGGAAGACTGCACTGTAGTTCCTTCTCTAGATTGTCGCACAGATGACAAAATTGTAGATATCGAAATAGACGACAGAGGAGTAGAGAAATAATTAAAATCGCTCAAAAGAGGAAAGGCCGCTGTTCCTGATGGGATAGCAGTTCGATTTTACACAGAATACGCGAAGGAACTTGCTCCCCCTGCTTGCAGCGGTATACCGTAGGTTCAAATGGTTCAAATGGCTCTGAGCACTATGGGACTTAACATCTATGGTCATCAGTCCCCTAGAACTTAGAAAAACCTAACTAACCTAAGGACATCACACACATCCATGCCCGAGGCAGGATTCGAACCTGCAACCGTAGCGGTCACGCGGATCCAGACTGAAGCGCCTAGAACCGCACGGCCACACCGGCCGGCTGTACCGTAGGTCCCTAGAAGAGCGTAGCGTTCCAAAGGATTGGAAAAGGGTACAGGTCATCCCCGTTTTCAAGAAAGGACATCGAACAGATGTGCAGAAGTATAGACCTATATCTTTAACGTCGATCAGTTGTAGAATTTTGGAATACGTATTATGTTCGAGTATAATGACTTTTCTGGAGACTAGAAATCTACTCTGTAGGAATCAGCATGGGTTTCGAAAAGGACAACCATGTGAAACCCACAGCTCGCGCTATTCGCCCACGAGAATCAGAGGGCCATACATACGGGTTCCCAGGTAGATGCAGTGTTTCTTGACTTCAGCAAGGCGTTTGATACAGTTCCCCACAGTCGTTTAATGAATAAAGTAAGAGCATCACAAAATACATAAATGACCTTTTGGATAACATCGAAAGTTCATTGAGGCTTTTTGCGGATGATGCCGTGGTATATCGAGAGGTTGTAACAATGGAAAATTGTACTGAAGTGCAGGAGGATCTGCAACTAACTGACGCATTCTGCAGGTAATGGCAATTGAATCTCAATGTAGACAAGTGCAATATGCTGCGAATACATAGAAAGAAAGATCCCTTATCATTTAGCTACAATATAGCAGGTCAGTAACTGGAAGTAGTTAATTCCATAAATTATCTGGGAGTAGGCATTAGGAGTGATTTAAAATGGAATGATCATATAAAGTTGATCGTCGGTAAAGCAGATGCCAGACTGAGATTCATTGGAAGAATCCTAAGGAAATGCAATCCGAAAACAAAGGAAGTAGGTTACAGTACACTTGTACGCCCACTGAATACTGCTCACCAGTGTGGGATCCGTACCAGATAGGGTTGATAGAAGAGATAGAGAAGATCCAACGGAGAGGAGCGCGCTTCGTTACAGGATCATTTGGTAATCGCGAAAGCGTTACGGAAATGATGGATAAACTCCAGGGAAGACTCTGCAGGAGAGACGCTCAGCAGCTCGGTACGGACTTTTGTTGAAGTTTCGAGAGCATACCTTCACCGAGGAGACAAGCAGTGTATTTCTCCCTCCTATGTATATCTCGCGAAGAGACCATGAGGATAAAATCAGAGAGATTAGAGCCCACACAGAGGCATACCGACAATCTTTCTTTCCACGAGCAATACGAGACTGGAACAGAAGGGAGAACCGATAGAGGTACCCACCACCACACACCGTCAGGTGGCTTGCGGAGTATGTGTGTAGATGTAGATGTAGACTGTTACTGACATTAAATGAAACAACAAGTTTATTATTACCAGTCACTGTTCATTTATCTGCACGACGTGTTTCACAGGTTGAAACCTCCATCATTATGTGGATTTACATTTCTTAATATGACATTTGTATGTGTGTTGTGTTACGATTTTTTGGAGGAACAAGACAGTGCCACAAGTTCCTCCAAAAAATCGTAACACAACACACGCGCAAATGTCATATTAACAAATTTAAAGCCACCTGAAGATGGAGGTTTAAACCTTTGAAACGTGTCGTGGAGATAAATAAACAGTGATTGGTAACATTAAACTTGGTGTTTCGTTTAAAAATGGCTCAAATGGCACTAAGCACTATGAGGCTTAACATCTGAGGTCAACAGTCCCCTAGACTTAGAACTACTTAAACCTAACGACATTACGTACATCTATGCCCGAGGCAGAATTCGAACCTGCGACCATAGCAGCAGTGCGGTTCCGGACTGAAGCGCTTAGAACCGCTCGGCCACAGCGGCCGGCCTGTTTCATTTAAAGACGGGGTCTTAAGAGTTACATGTGATGTTGTCAAGAGAAGTCAGAAGTGCATAAAAGTTGGCGGTGGAATTTTTGAAAATCAATTGATAATATCCTCATGTGCCTTTGCTTTAAGTCTGTTTGTGTTATACACTAACAGGTGAATCTCTGTTCTCAATAAAAATTGGACACATGATATATGGCATTTTTATTGCAATTCTTCTATGGTACTAGCACCTACAATATTTACTATTCTTCATGAAACAGCCTGTACAGTGCTACAATGATTTGGCACAGTTGATTTCTTCCGCCACACCAATGCTTTACCTTTGTTTTTTAACCATGAGGTCTTGAGATCTATACACGCCAAAATATGTGGTGAAGGTTTGTGCTACATAAATCATTTTTAGGAGAAAACCGCTGTACTTCCACAAATAGGAAATTTGTGGCTTTGCTGTCATTTTCCTTCGGTTTCCTTTATTAGTTTGCAGACGACAATGAAATTTTACAGAACAACTCAAGCGCTGCTAATCAAACAAAAGTGTACTCCCGGCATGACTTACATTTTTCTTGTACACCTGCTCCTATGACATACTGGTAACTGTTTCTTTAAACAATAGACGTAGAGTACAACACATACCCGTCATTTGAACTTCTTTTCCCAGCCGACACCATTCTTTCTGTCAAAACCCTTCTTCAGTAGCCTAGGAGATTGTAGTTATATAAAATTGGGTGTTTCTCCTCTTCCCATACAAAGACAGTGTCCACAACCCTCTGGTTCATTTTCAGATTAAACCTATATAGCGCTAGTTTTCAAGACACAACGCAACCCATATCGCTTGTCAACGTGGACGCCGAGTCGCTGTCAACTGGTTGGTAACACGTTGCAAGCGGTTTACTCTTGAGTCATTCCGCAGTCGCGCCGCCAGCGTAGCCGCAATTACCTACGCTGGAAGTGACTCGCAAGAGACCTGTTACCAACTCGCATCATCAACGGTTCCATGTGACACACTTCTGTCACATGTATAAAAATTACTATTAGGAGGTCCTCCCCGAATGCAGTTTTTTGAAGTGTAGCCCAATGCGGAACTGAAACGTTATTGATAAACGGTGCAGTAAGGACAGGATAGAGGCTGTTGACATGCGATGTTTCAGAAACATGTTGGAAATTTCATTTTTAATAGAAGTAATAAACATGTACTGAATCAAAAGATATTGATGGTGCAATCTGACTAAAGAAAAGGATACGTTTTTATGAAGCCCCCTAAGCCGAGGATTGGTCAGTTTGGAAGTTAAGGGAAATTGGTGATGCGGGGGGGGGGGGGGGGGGAGTGATGAGGAAGGGATGGATTTAAACACTATAGACCGAAGCAAAGGCTTTGCTGTAGTAAATACATGCAGATTTAGTTGTCCAGATACGAAAGACTTGTAGAATATACATTTTCGTGAACAGGTATGTCAAACCAATCACAAACTTGACCATTGTCCATTGATCGAAGACCAACTGTGACAGCGGTTCTATACATATATTTCATTTTTTATAGTACAGACTTTAATACTCAGGGAAGAATTAACTGTGAGCAGAATCCCTTTGGATGCTACAAACTGTGTGTCTCTTTGCTGACGAATAGGGTGAAATTATTTAATAATTCAGCAGTTTGTGAGCTCAGTAAGAGCAGTAATTACTTATTTTTGTAGAAGTACTGCTAATACGGGGACTAAATGATGTAAAAAGAGTAACATCTCAGTCAGTCGAAGTCGAGCTTCAGTAAAACATGGCTACACTGAATTCGGTTCTTTCTTAACACAACAGTTACGTACATATTCTTTTTATAACTAACTGTAACAGAATAAAGAAATGAGTATTGTAACTAAACTTCAGGATCACAAACCATTCACTGACCCCTAAATTAGACCTCATTGCTCCATGCCTTGTGTTGAGGACGAGACGGTAGGATAACAAAACAGGCACAGCTAGAACAGTAGCCGCAGAAAGGGTTATGACGAATGGACAAAATCTGTATTCATTCATGTTGTGGACTGGCAAGACAGCCAATCCACAGTGACGGGTAACCGAAAGGCACGCGCTTAAACTCACGCAGGCTGGCGCGAGGTCTGAAACAGGATACGTAATGAATGCTATAAAGAAAAGTACGTAGCTGCTGGAATACTTAACTTTAATCCACAATTGGTGAACATTGGTCTTGTTACTGTACATGCTTCATTAGATACACAGCAAAGGATAATTGGCGCCTTGCTAGGTCGTAGCAACTGACGTAGCTGAAGGCTGTGCTAACTATCGTCTCGGCAACTGAGAGCGTAATTCTCAGTGAACTATGGCTAGCAAAGTCGGCTGTACAACTGGGGCGAGTGCTAGTAAGTCTCTCTAGACCTGCCGTGTGGCGGCGCTCGGTCTGCAGTTACTGACAGTGGCGACACGCGGGTCCGTCGTATACTAGCGGAGCGCGGCCGATTTAAAAGGGTACCACCTAGCAAGTGTGATGTCTGGCGGTGACACCACAATTCAGTCCATGGCACAGCATAAGGAAGTTTGTGGAATGTTGCTGTAGATGCAGGGACAACAAACACGTTCCGCTATCTATAGTGATGTTAGTCCCTTTTGCCCCACCGCGTGGTGCGTTATCTCGCGCTCGTGGCTTGCTACAAGCGGCTAATGGAGAGGCACAGCCGTCAGGTAATGTCCGAGGAATTCTAATGCACTTCTGGTGTTTCTGTGGTCTGACTAAATATCTTCATCAGGTGCTCTCTAGCGAAAGGATGTAGCATTATTTCCTCTCCATCTTCATTTCCCAGCAATAAGCTAGCGCCATGACGGAAATCTGGAAATCTGTCGCCATGCTTACTAGCGACAAAATTTCTTTACTAGCATTTTTTGGCATACACTTATTTCATTGTCTCTCGCATGGCAAAGGTAATTAGCTCATGACTAAAAAAAAATTAAAATATTTGATTAAATAGATCGGGAAATAGATAGACGACATCTTAAACGAAATTTCCAAGAGATCCAACATACTACCGGTTTTGTTTTGTAAACTATCTGGAAATGGTGGATGAATGCTTCTTTTGCAGTCGAGTGCAGAACTGCCATATATTTAAGCAAATACTGAAATCAGAGCAAAACATACACTGTCAGAACCTGCTCTCACTTTTTTCTTCCATCTCTGTTACCACATAACAAAATACTTACATTTCATTTAAATACAGTTCTCGGATGATGACTTCAACTTGTTCCTCGACATAGACGGATGTAGCGACTACGCGCAGCCAGTCGGAAAGTCTGGGAGTGTGTGTAGGGAACGATTTAAAATGGAACGGCCGAATAAACAAATGTTAGGACCGCAGGTGCCAAACAGTTTCATCCGAAGAATATCCGTGACATGCATTCCACCCACAAATTCACTTTTTGTGTGATTCTTTGGTATTCAATGGTAGCGTGAGGTGGTCCGTTACCCCATATGGTTTAAAAGGCTCTGAGCACTATGGGACTTAACATCTATGGTCATCAGTCCCCTAGAACTGAGAAATACTTAAACCTAACTATCCTAAGGACATTACACACATACATGCCCGAGGCAGGATTCGAACCTGCGACCGTAGCTGTCGCGCGGTTCCAGACTGAAGTGCCTAGAACCGCTCGGCCACAGCTGCCGGCTCCTGTGTTGCATTATAACTCAACGAATACCTCATGGATAAAATTTTGTTTACTAATGAGTACTTACTTCACATCTGCGGAAAAGTGATGAACTTCTTCGAGTTCTACGTAACCACAGAAAACGGTAATGGCAAAGAGGCTCCAGAGAGTCTGGATTTCATCCATTCGAGACGCAAAACTCGGCAACTACTGAAGAAACTGGGGGAAAGTACTAAGCCTGCGACATACCAGCACATTCATTTTTCAATTTCAGTGGCGTAATCTTGCGTTCTGAGAATTCAGGCAGTCCGTAGCGCAGTGGTTACTTACTTGTTTGTTCTGAAGAGCCAGCAATCCTTCGTTTTAGCCCAGTGAGGTATCACCTTTCTCCTGCTAAACACCTGTAGAGCTGCGAATTACGTATTATCTCTTTCGGTGTTTTCTTACAAGATAGTGGTAAGAGGGCCAAGCGGACAGACTGTCAAAAGTTGAACACTGATCAAGCCTGAAAACAGGAAGAAGGTGTACTGGACTGTCAAAAGCAAAAAAAAAAAAAAAAAAAGAGGAAAAGAGAATCAGTGAACTGTCCAATACGAAGAAGTGTAATATAGATCAGGGCGGGGTAGAAAAATGGCGTTGTGGCTTAAGTGGTTACGGTGTTGGACTCCCAAGCGGGCGAGCAGCGTTGAAACCTCCCTCGCCTCATTTTCTGTTTCTTTTCTCTTTTGTTGTTCTCTGTATTCAAATTTTTGTCTGTGTCGTAGTGTAACATTCGTCTGCAACAGCAAGATGTAAGGTAGGGACATGTAAATGACAGTTGATTCTGCACAACTCCTCTATTAACAGCCGAAATGAAGTGGCTTTCGCCGGCCGAAGTGGCCGTGCGGTTAAAGGCGCTGCAGTCTGGAACCGCAAGACCGCTACGGTCGCAGGTTCGAATCCTGCCTCGGGCATGGATGTTTGTGATGTCCTTAGGTTAGTTAGGTTTAACTGGTTCTAAGTTCTAGGGGACTAATGACCTCAGCAGTTGAGTCCCATAGTGCTCAGAGCCATTTGAAGTGGCTTTCGAATGGGAACCGAATCCTCCACCCGAAAACACGTCTGGTGTGTCATACACGGCACTAGTGACACTACGTGTCTCAAATGTTAGGAGCCTCTTACCGACGCACCTAATTTGTACGATTGGTAAATGAGTGAGGTATGACTCCTTTTCCGAGATAGGCGCTCGTATGAATGTGAATGTGGTCACTCCCAAGGAAATGATGAAAACTTGATAGTTTATTACATAAGCTGCAACAAATGAACTCAACTGTTCCACAATCGCAGAGTTTCTGTGTGGTCTGTCAACATTTGTTTTAAACATTTTTGAAGTAGCGTTCCGCTTTGGAAGCCACGATGGGGATTTTCCCTAGTTAGTAGGGCCGGAACGGAAAGGATGTGTGCATGCTGTGTGCAGATGCAGGAAGTGCTGGTCGCAGTTTGTGAATAACTAAAGGTGGTTTTGTCTACGGTCGCCCGTCTTCAGGCTGCTGCCTCGGGGTGTAGCAACGGTGGAACATCTAACACGTCTCATTGGTGAAATTAGGTACCGCTTCTTTCGGCAAACGATTCTGCTGGCGAGGCACATTCTAGTGGACCCGACGCGGGGGATCCGCCTTCGAGACCGGACCATAGAGAACAAGACCTGACGTTATGGTCACCCGTTGAAATGCTCTCTACTGCGCCGTGCTGGTAGTCGGGTTTGACACGGCGGTGGGCGGTGGTCGGCGAGTTGGAATACAGATTCGCCGAGGACCGGAGCGGCTGTGTTGCCTGTATTGGCGAATTTGGTTTCTGTAGAGCGGCAGCAGATGGAGGCAGCTCTGTCGTATCGCGCAACACGTGCGAGCAGCTAATGAGGTTCCGGCCGTTTCCACAGTGTGACAGCTGACGTAGCAACACACAGGCTGGCCGCTTTGTCTGGCAGGGTGAGTGGCGGACCATAGCGCGTTCGCGTGGCTGGAGGCGGAGGGCCAGTATGGAGACTGGCTGTCTCGCTCGCTCATTCACCCTCTGAGTCGACAGTTGGCCCTTCAGTAGCAATGAAGCAGGCACACGTAGGGAGTGGGTTCGCTAGTTACTGCAGCTCGAATGTAAGGCATGTTATGTAGCCTCTTAAGCCGGTATTACACGACGATACGCCGCGAACGGTACTGGTCTAGCGCGACAGCCATCTAGCGGTAGAACGTGTGAAACTACGAAAATTAGCAGACACAGTATCCGCGCGCCGAAATAGAGAACAGTTCTAAACTGCCGTCAATCCGCGCATGCGCACTAGGCAGCGATAACCAGCGCATGCACAGAAGGGGCTACGGCAGTGTTTGCTTGTTATTTGCGTACTGCTTGGTGGCTAAAGTGCGCGTCATTTATGTTGGCGGCCGAGTTTAGGTTCGTTCTGCGCATCTGACGTCACAAAACACAGTCAGCCAATGAACAGAGAACGACGTTGCCACATCTCGACTGCAGTGCAGAGCATGGACGAGTGTCTTTAGTTTTAGAAACGTTCAGTCATAAATAAAATAATAGAACAAAAGCAATGTCTTGATAGCAGACATTCTTTTATAGAAAGTTTGGAAAATGCATTCTGTATAACAATTGCTTCATATTCTATTAATTAATTAAACCAAACAAGCAATAAGACTCTTAATTCAGCGATAGCAAGGAAAGGTGTTTGTATCACTCTCACAAACCGCTTTTTTGCAATAAAGAACAGCAGTAATGATTTATTTCCTATTGTACTTCGACGAAGCGTGAGTAATTCATAGTCATACCAACAGTGTTTGTCGGTATTTTGCGTGACGTGTTATATTCCTCATGGCGTTATGTAGTCAGATGAGGTGCGTTAGTGTAACGGTTAAGGTGTTGGGCTACTATGCGAAAGGTTATGAATTCAAACCTTATGCGGTGCTTAATATTTTCATTATTTAAAAACAATATCGAAGTGCCTTACTTCACGAATTATATTCGTTTGAATGCAATTTTTTGAAATTTCTAGTGCTTTGTCTCTTCATTAACCCTTTCACTGCTGCAGACGCATGCTCGCCGCATTCTGCGCTGTGCGCGATTTTGTCATCATTGCACTGCTCGCCTGTGCAGACACATGGTGTTCCCACTGTTTTGATACACTTATCATTCGACACACTTATCGATTGATAAGAGTGTCAAAGCAGTCGGAACACGATGTGTCTGCACAGGCGAGCAGTGCAGTGACAAAATTGCGCACAGCGCGGAATGCAGGGAGCACGTCTTTGTAGCAGCGAAAGGGTTAATGCGGCCGTGGTGGATTTACTTCATGAACTGCGCACTCCCCCCTAAACGTAAGCTTGCGAACTATGCTATACTATGGCGCTGCTTCTATTGGCGCGTGCGCCGTGTGCAACTGGCAACGCAGCAATCTCCCGCGTCTGGGTGGGCATGCGCGAGCCCCCAAGATAAAAGAATTGAACTATAGTACGTCATTTCAGATTTTCGTGTTGGGGATTTTCCGCGTTTTTTTTTCAGAAAGTAGGTTTTCATAAATGCAGCGAAAAACCTTTTTTTTGGTAGTAGACTTTCTTTTATACTAGCTATTTGTGGAAGCATTAATTCCATTGATTACTTTGTATTCTAGAAATGAAATGGAGCAAAGAGGCGTTAAGCGTCTTCATTCAGGCATACAGCGACGAAAAGTGTACAAGTGACTCGCTGTATCGTAGTACGATATGTCGGCAATCGTTTCTTTCTGAGTAATATGCATATAACGCCACACGGTGATTTTCGATTTGTATCGTATGCCTTAGCTTACGAAAGAAAGTTCATGTTTGTTTTGACTGCATCTCTTGTTTATTTCAGCATGCCAGAAAAGAGAATCTGGCAGTGATTGGCGACAAAGTCGCTGCAGTTTCACCCAGTGCGATGGACGCGGTCTGAAAAACGCTGAGGAGCACTTATATACCGTATATTCAAAACTTCGAAAGATAACGCAAGTACACCTTTAAGTACAGGTCCTTTCAGGTGCTGCAAATTGCAGTACATACATTCACAACAACTTCTGTGCTATTCTGTGGCTAAAAGCCAGGCTCTTAAAAGATTCCTCATTCGCCAGGAAACGTACTGTTATTAACAGGACGTTGACCGGTATGTTGTCAGTGATCTTCGCTGACATGATCACAAAACTTATAAACATGTAATTCCTACCTTCGCGAAGGTGAGATAGCCCCCCTATTTATATTCCCCTGCCTTCGTCCCCAACAACGTCGCCGTTCTGCCCTAATTCGAAGATTCACTGTCACTGCCAGGGCAATAGCTTCAAAAACAAGTGGAGCCTCCATGTGCAATATGCTGTATAAACGTAGATTTCGAAATACATATATCTGTGCAACCAAGTCTCGTAATATAAAACTGTTGAGTTTGTAATTCAGAACAGTACTAACCTACATAAGAGAAAAACAAGAACTTAATAAATAATGGCAAAAAACAACTTTCTTATTAAATAGGAGCATTGAGATCACAGAAATAATTTGAACGTATGACGTTCCGGTATATCATACAGTCGCCCTTGAGTTGCGTGCAGTAGAAAGGACGACTTTACAAGATATCAGACAGCTCTATCTTCTTTTCGCGCTTATCGTCTGATGCTGCTCATGCGCACTAGGTATATCCCGCGTCGATGGTGTAATAGGTCGTAAGTGAACCAGTCTGTAGTTACAGGTATGCACGTTATGGGCGCTGGTGCACAGGTGTACGGTTTAGGCGCATCGTGTAATACGGGCTTTAGGCTGCGTTAATAGAGGCACCAACAACGACGGTCAGGCGGCGTCGCCAAAGGTTGCCCGATAATCACAGCCGACAGCTTCGTCACTGCACGTCCGATCTCATTCGTTGGTTTTTGACAGGATCGAGGAGATTATGTTAGATTAGGTTAGGTTAGAATCTGTTTTGTGTATGAAGTAGGTTTTATTTTAACCTCTATGGGGGATTGTTACCCCGATGCCTCTGTGCTTGTTTACGAGGGCTGCATTGGGCCTTTTGCTATTAAAAGATGCATGTAAATGAACTGTATCTGTCTCGACACGAAGCTCGCAAGTACTGTGCAGTCTGTTCTGTGTTACTGGAATTACCACACATGTTTTACGAATATACGCGATGAAGGGGAAAACACCAGACACAAAACTTAAAAACGCTTTAACTTCGTGACGTCACTTTCCTTCTCTCAGTAGCGATTAGCATCAGAAGGGACCACCACCTCAGAAACTAAAAGTCCGTAATTGATGTTTTTCGCATTTATACGCTTGTATTACGATAATATGTAGTTTCAGTGATACACTGCGCTAACGATCTCTTTACAACACGTTCTTCAGAATGGGGTTTGTTATCCTACAGCTGCAGGATGTGCGACATCAGTCTGTAAAGATATTTCTAATGACATTATGAGCACATAAAGTGTAATTTACGTAGTGAAAACACATTTTTATATTGTAGGCTACATGGATAAAATTTGTGTGTAAGGAAACAAGTATTATCTAATTCAGAATTGTTCCCTTTCGTGGCCACTTGGTGCCAAAATGCCTGTTGGCTTCTGTCTCGGATTCTTCGACCGACGTTCGTCTGATGAATTTTCTGACGTTTCGCCAACACGAGCGGCTGACATTGTCAGAGTTTCATCCTCCATTGCTGGGGGCGCACTGGAGCCGAGCTCGCGGCCCCAGACTATACCTACCTTGCGCGCCGAAGTCCGAGGGCTTCTCTGCGGTCATTTCCGGTGCGGTTCTCTTGCTATCTGGGACGGTCGTTCGCTGCCGTACGGGAAGCCAGGGTCCGTTTACCTTGAAGCTTTCTTCTTTCTTGTTGAACCTGTTCCAGTGTTTTTGTATTTCTATAGCTTCTCTGAATTAGTGGGTGTGACAGTTCTTCTCTACAGCCATAACTTCCATGTCGGCGAATTTTACTACTTGGTCGGTCTCACACAGCGCGTACTTGCCGCAGCCGATTTATCCACCTGTCCTGACCTGCAGTTCACTTATGTTCTGTGTTCCTGGTGTTGATTGATCGTGCATTCATTCCAGTATAAACTTTTCCACATGTGCGGTATATTTCCGACATTGCATGTGAGTCCCTTTTCTCCTCTGCCGACCTGAGACACTCTTTGTTCTTCTTTGTCGGTTTGTAAATAGTCTTTACGCCGTGTTTGCGCAATATATGGCCGATTCTGTCCATCACTCTGGGAGTATAGGGAAGAAAGGCCGTACCCGTCATTTGTATTTCTGATTTGTACTTCGCCGAGTGTTTGACTCTCTTATACTTCTGATATCACTTGTGGAGTACTCATTGTTTCTCAGAACACTTTCCAAGTGTTTTATTTCACGTCTGAGATGCTGAGGCTCACATATTCGTCTTGCTTTAATTAATGAAAGGTTGAATCGTGGTTTTAGATCAGCTCACTTAATTCTAAAGATGCTGAAAATTAGTGCAGCACAGGTAGGATGTTCAGATAACCAGATTCTAGTGGACTTCACTACTTTCTAAACACTTACCCAGTGGATTTGAGAAAGAACGTAACAATATTCCTGGGGGTAGTATTATTTCAGTTTGAGTATCGCTTTTAATGAAGAAAATCAAGAACATTACAGTGCCTTTTGCCGGCCGCTGTGGCCGATCGGCTCTAGGCGCTTCAGTCTGGAAGCGCGCGATTGCTACGGTCGCAGGTTCGAATCCTGCCTCGGGCATGGATGTGTGTGATGCCCTTAGGTTAGTTAGTTTTAACTAGTTCTAAGTTCTAGGGGACTGATGACCTCAGATGTTGAGTCCCGTAGTGCTCAGAGCCATTTGAAGTGCCTTTTAGTGCAGTTGGATAGCTTCAAATTTCGGTATAAGAAAGTTAAATACTTCATGGTACAGGTATTTGAGGTGTAAGAGTGAAAATGTTCGATTTCAAATTAGTGTTTAGAGCATCGTAAGTAGCATCTAACATATCTCACAAAAACTTTAAAACTGTATTTTTCAGAAGGTGGTGTAGGCCTAATTATTAAGAAGATGTAATCGACAGGTATCAAATATCAAAGTGTTGGTTCCGATTGTCCTTGAACTCGACCTACATTTTTAATAGGAGAACTGGATTTTTTAATAGACGTCGAATGACACGTTCACAAATAGGCGCCTACCCGAAATCTGTTTTCCTGAATTTATTTAAAATGGTTCAAATGGCTCTGAGCACTATGGGACTCAACCGCTGAGGTCATTAGTCCCCTAGAACTTAGAACTAGTTAAACCTAACTAACCTAAGGACATCACAAACATCCATGCCCGAGGCAGGATTCGAACCTGCGACCGTAGCGGTCCTGCGGTTCCAGACTGCAGCGCCTTTAACCGCACGGCCACTTCGGCCGGCGAATTTATTTAACGTTGTGCAGGCATATGTAAGCTAACGTTGAATGAGTGTCGGTAGACAAACATAACATTTAGCGTAAGGTACTCTCAACACCCATAGGACTGGAAAGTGGAAACACGTAAGTAAACCACATTCGTGAACCACTGCGTAACATAATCACCACACTACTACCATAAAAACAACGGCAGTAAGAAGTAATAATGTTTTGTAGAGAGCTGATTCTACCTACGATAGCCCAAAAGTATCCACCACAGTAATCTAAAGCAGAAGATAAGCCAACGCTTGAGCAAATTATTCTTCCAGGTTATAAGGCACAACTAAAATTTCTGATATAGATTTCGCCCACTTGCGTTTTGCAATAAACCGGCGATATCAGTCCATAGAGTCCGAACTGAATCTTGGTTATGATATTCTTTATGCTTAGGATGCCACAAACTCCGCCTTTGACTAGACTTACCAGTTTCTCAAAGTTCATCTTTCGCTTCGTCTCGACCATTATGACCGAAAAAAACAAACTAATTTGGATATCACCCGTTGTCGTCC
Organism: Schistocerca americana; assembly: GCF_021461395.2. Classification (NCBI taxonomy): domain Eukaryota; kingdom Metazoa; phylum Arthropoda; class Insecta; order Orthoptera; family Acrididae; genus Schistocerca; species Schistocerca americana. The sequence goes on along the minus strand of NC_060122.1, from coordinate 106,717,764 downwards.
GCAATAAGTACGTTTGGACGCTGAGGTCGGCTACATTGTGACCGCACACTGTAGTGGCGCACTGATCTGAAACGATCGGACGTCTTCGGCCGATGTCGGTCGTCGGCGGAATCAACCGATATCGGTGACCGCAGCCCCCTAGGGCCCAGCCGCACTATGCTATAACAACTCTGCTGGCAGAGAGACCAAACAGAAGCGCGGTACGTGATGGACCCTGTTTAATCTGGTACCTACTGTATCTAGCCGAGTGAATCGGCACTGCCGGCAGAGCAGCAGACAATCAGTCGCAAAAGAGCTTGAGTAATAACAAATATACGCACAAAACATGTTGCCACACGAAAATCATGGTTTTAAAAAATCAAGGGGTAGGTTAACTCGCTGATAACATTCACATTTATATCGTTTGGTTTGCAGACGACAGGGCATCAGTGCAGGACAACGTAAAGATGGTCCTGCAAAACCATACAATGTAAATTCTAGGTAAGGACAAAAGCGAACAAGGCCTCATTTTGTTAGATCAGTTACAATCTAAAATATGTTCACTTTTATAGTTTTCCAGCAAACAAAACCCATAGATGATGACACAGAGGTATTGGAACATGTTTTTATACCAAGAAGAAACAGTGTTTAGCACAAAAGGCGGAACCTGTATCCAATAATCGTAATTCAGGAGGTATGACGTTTTAAACATGAGAGTTCCAAGAAGATGCACTGCCTAGTTCGCTGCCGCCACAGCTCAAGAACTTTGCCCTGTGACAGCCTGTCACAGGGCCGGCGCGAATTCCAGTTAGGGATAGCATGTGCTGCCGGAAGCGACGAAGCTCTGGGCTAACTTTTGGTATCGAAGGACGCTGATCTGCCGTTTGTCATTGGCCTTACTTTTTTGGGTGATATCTCTACCACCTTTTCTACGAATATTTCACTTACATATTATTTTTTGAATTACGTTTCTTGCGGAGTAATTTCTCGCATCACGTGTTTATTTAAATTGGTATAGAACACACTGTAACTTGGGTCCAAGCGATTAAGGCCGTCCTCTCGTCCTGCTCACATCCTTGAACCTTCATGGAACTCAGTTTCCCACTCTGAATACTGTTACTAAGCGTGTTATGCTGTTAATGATACTTATTTACACAATACTAATCTTACACTATAACTTTTATACGTATTACCTTTAGCTAAAATAAACAGAATCTACTCTTACTAATATTCCAGATCATGTTAACGAGAGAACAGAAACAAGCCAATAGTTCATTTCCTGGTTCGTTATTATTTAAAGTTTAAATTTAAATATAATAGTCACGGTCATAAAAACAGCTGTATATCATTGCAGATACAAGAACTCTGCATTATTGATTCCTGGGCATTCATGTTAATGCCAATCTTGATTAAAATATTTTCTACAAACTGACTTTGTTATACGTTAATATACGAATAGAAATATGACATCAGAAAACATGAAGTTTGTTCTTGTAGTAATTAATTAATTTATTTATTTTATTTTGTGCTATCGTGTTATCGCCAGTCTGATTAAAATATTTGCCCTTATATCAACTTTAATACATGTAAAAAAACTTTAATACGTGTAAAAAAGAACAAATTACATCTTTGTCCAAAGTAGGCCTATGCCATATCTTTCTGTCAAGATCTTTCTTAGAAGCAACAGTTGTATGGCACATGCTGGATGCTGACAACGTGTAAATTAACATAGATTGTGTAAAAGTGTGTGAAGTGATACACCAACTGCATATCAGAATGGAAGCAGACAGATGGATACTATACTGTCCAAGTTAGAAAAAAACTATATTTACATCTATATCGACTGATAAACGATAGTCATGGCTATACATTACAGAGTGTTCCATCTTCTTGTCACAGAGCCAGCACCCAGCATTATGCTAGAAGGAATGATGTAACTTCCAGGAACCATCTGAAGATGAAACTAAAAAGGTTCGGAAACCGGTTCATGGAATGAAACATATTTATTCAAAAAAAAGTGACTGGTTACAGAATTGTGTAATTTATTTACATTCAGTTAACAGTCACAGGTTCTACGATATCCGTAATGGATAAGTTTGACTTATTTAATCGTCTTGTGCAACATTTAAGACAATTGCAGTCGTTGATTTAGGGCTGCTTAACACGTAACCAAAGTTCTTGAATATTACTATGCCTTAACAAAAAGTATTGGGATTCGTCTATTCACTATATTAAAACCACGTGGCTTTGTTTATTCGCGGCCAGCACTGCGGCTCTTATTATTATGTATCCCATTTAATGACCGTTTTGTTACAAGTTATGAACACACATTGTACCGTTCCGGAATGTACTATTTCTTAAGTAACACTTTTAGCTCCACGGTAAATATTGCTATCGCAGTTTGTCGGTGAGGGTAATACACTGGAAGTCACGTTCCAGTCGAGTCCTCATCGTAATTTCGTCGATAACGCTTTAACTTATTTTCTTAGATACTCCGATATACATCTAAAAACTGCAAAGTCTTTTGCAACGCATTAGTTTCTGTCGCTATGATGAACATCATACACGAAGAATTTTGTAGCCGTACTGGGATTAATTAATCAGTTTCCTTTAGAATCTACTTCGCGCATGCGAAAATTTAAGCATTAGTCGCCAATTCTTTCGAGCCACATTGCGTTACCATGGGTTCTCCCTAAGAAGGGTCCAGAAAAGCAATTTAAAAACTGTTTCAAAATTTATGTGCGACATTGAGGTAAAGTTACTAGGCAACCTTTAGCAGCTAGAATGACAAAAGAGGAATATACCAACTGGACTACCAACAAGTGAAGTGAAAAAAATGGCTCTAAGCACTATGGAACTTAACATCTGAGGTCATCAGTCCCCTAGACTTCGAACTACTTAAACCAAACAAACCTAAGACATCACACACATCCATGCCCGAGGCAGGATTCGAACCTGCCACTTTAGCAGCAGCGCGGTTCCGGACTGAAGCGACTAGAGCCGCTCGGCCACAGCGGTCGGCTGAAGTGAAAACTTACACTATCTGATTAAAAGTATCCACACGTCCCCATGTAATGCGAACTTGACCAACAGATGTAATGAGAGGAGGACTCACCAGTATAAAAAGAGGCTGGGAGTATTGCGTTTGTCAGCAGACAATACGACCGTTTATTTTTTGGAGATATCGGCTATCGATATACCGTAGTATCGATATAATGACGAAAAAGATACCGACGTACCTGCCGATAAAAATATTGGCTACATATTATAACCGCTGGCTTTAGAACCATATATTTAAGTATTGATTTATTATTTGATTGTAGAACAACAACTTAGCAGCCTGCCTATCCCACTTCGCGCGAGAACTGAAAAGTAAACGATGCGCGTTCATGCTTGGCGATAACCACTTTTCTAAGAATGGTAACTGGACGTAAGTGGCACAATAAAAGGTGTCCGATGGGGTGGTCGTTCGCTTTCATTACATATCGGATGTGCACGGAACACGTCTTGTCGATTTCCCCGTTTTTTATTTTTCATTTCTGCTAATCCCAACGACCTAGCAGTTGTTATGTCAAAATTGTGTCGTGAAACTAAAGGCACCAGTTTCTTCTGGTAGCGCCGATTACATCAGCTTTTCCTCTCACATGCCTCCGCCCACCGAAAAGAACGAACTTATCATTTAGATTTTTGCTCATCATTTTCAGCAACTGTTCTTAAATAACGCCGATGTGAAGAAATAGTACACTAGTTGCGTTAACAATTGATTTTTAATGCAACTGGTGTGCTATTTCTTTACATGAGAAATTTTGTTATTCCACTCACACTGTCCCCCCTCCCCACCCGCTAGTGCAATCGGACTACCTCTTTGTGCCACCCATACTTGCTTTAATCAGTCAAAGAGAAAGACTGGACGTGGTGAAAGCTCAGAAAAAGGTAAGACTCCTTTACACATGTTGTACTACAATTTCAGAAGAACAACTTACCGAAAATTGTGAAAAAAGTACAAAGTAAAATAAAACTATCGGTATTCGATATTACAATTTTGATATCGATATGTTGGTGGACAAAGCACCTCACATATATATCGATATTTTTTGGAAACGGTATCGATATAGCAATAATTTATCAACGATCCTACCGTATAAGTAGTAACAGTAGGTACGGAACGTGGACTAATGGCCCTCACACTTGCAGCGTCATTCACACCGAACCTGGATCCCTCAGACCCAGCGTTCACACTGGCGACCGACCAGGAGGTTACACGCATCTTGGCCCAACCATCGCGCAACGACATCCGACAGGTTAACATAGCTGAAGTCAAATGGGCCATCATGCATACCATAGCTAGGACGGCCCCTGGTCACGATGGCATTCCAAACCGGGTTCTCCAGGATTTCACGGATAAAGCAGTAGAATACCTCACACACATCACGAATGCCATACTTAAACACCATCACTTCCCCGCCTTTTGGAAGACGGCCAAGGGGAGAGACCACTCCCTCCCACAAAATTACCGACCCATCAGTCTGCTGAGCGCGCTCAGCAAGATCGTTGAGAAGGTAATACTAAAACGACTCACCAGGCACTGAATCACAAACGACACCCTCAGGCCCGATCAATTCAGCTTCAGGAATCACCACTCGACAGCACAACAACTCCTCCACGTCGTTGAATACATAACACACGGATACAACACAAACAAAGCACCTGGGGCAGTGTTCCTGGACATCGAAAAGGCCTTCAATCGTCTGTGGCACAACGACCTTATACGAAAACTCAGCGACGTAGGGTTCCCCGTCGGGCTCGTTCGTCTCATACACTCATATCTCACGGACAGGAGTGAACACCGACGTGCAGGGCAAACAATCAACACGATATGGTATCCAGGCTGGAGTACCCCACGGAAGCATCCTAGGGCCCATACTGCTTAACTTCTACATTAATGACCTTCCAGCTACACGGATCACGACGGTGGCAATCTACGCGAATGACACTGTCATCCTCGCGCAAGATTGGATACCGTCTAACATTAACTCACGACTACAGACTGCACTTAGAGCGACGGAGCCTTGGTTGGTGAAATGGCGTGTTAGAGTTAACGTCGACAAGTGCGAAGCCGTTCTGTTCACTAGAAGACGGAAACTACTGCGCAAACACCAACACTGCAACCCAATTACATTACATTCACACCCAATACGTTTCCGTGAGAAGGTCAAATACCTCGGTGTCTGGCTGGACCGGAAACTACTCTGGGGGGACCAGATTCAACACATGACCTACAAAGCAAACGCGAGGCTCAAACAACTCTACCCTATGCTTAACAGGCGTAGCACACTGAATAGGAGGGTGTCCAGATCCATGTACACCACACTTATCAGACCTCTGATGACGTATGCTGCACCCAAAATGACAAAGGTAACGTAACCACACCTTGCATGCACTGTCGCAGCTAGCAAGCCGATACTGCCCTTACTACCCGACCTACTGTCGCAGAGTTTTTTTCCCTTTTGAGCTTGTCGGTTTTTTCCCTCTGCCCATACAAACCGCTATCCTTCGATCGCTTTCGTCCACTTTCTGTCTCCTGATGGACCATGTCAATGAGTAATCCTACGCAGACGCACGATCATCATAGCCCGTATCCTGTGACTCCTGATCAGAAAACTAACATGTTGTACGGAGGTGACAGTAGAGCTTTTGGTTTGGTCACCACATCAGTGTGGGCTTGGAGGTGCCGCATCATTTAGACAAAAGCGGAACGTTGACTACTAACTGGACGTTATCGGGGCAGCAGATTAATGGGGGACATTTCAACACTCCTAATGCTGCGCACGTCGACGTTGTATGAGGCGACTGAGATGTGGAAACGTGCAGGAAGAACCACAGATAAAGCAAGTCCCGCCAGACATCATTACTGACGGGTAGCAACCATCGAGCACTGCAGAGGGCTATTGCGAAATCAGCGGCGGAGAGTCACTCGTGACTCTCAGACTTCCTCCAGCAGTCCAGCTAGCACAGTCACTATGTTTAGGGAGTTAAAAAGGACTGGGTGCAGTGGTCGAGCAACTCTTAATAAGCCATACAGTTCTGCAGTCGATGACAAAGTGACACTCCAGGTAAGGAGCGTAGCCACTGGACTGCGGATGACTGGAAACGAATGATTTGAAGTGATGAAGCCGGCCGCTGTGGCCGAGCGGTAATAGGCCTTTCAGCCTGGAACCGCGCGACCGTTACGGTCGCAGGCTCGAATCCTGCCCCGGGCATGTATGTGTGTGATGTCTTTAGGTTAGGTTTAAGTAGTTCTAAGTCCTAGGGGACTGATGACCTCAGATGTTAAGTCCCATAGTGCTCACAGCCATTTGAACCATTTGAAGTGATGAATCGCGCTATGTCCTGTAAATATCTGACGGTATGGTCTGAGCTTGGTAAATGCCGAAAGTGTCGCCTGTCGTCATGTGTTGTGCCAACAGGGGCGTACAGAGCAAATGCTGATCAAAAGTCGTAGGTTGAGGGGGTGGGATGGTGGGGTGGAGGGGGCAATCGCCCCCTCCGGGAGTTGAAACTCAATTAAAATCAAATGGTAATTTTTGTAATCTGAGGAAAACTTAAGCACGCGGATTGAGCCTTGGCCAGTGGATTTAGTCATTTAATTCAGTCTTTCCAGGCCACCTTACTATGTGTGCCCGAGAGAATGTACTACCGGTACCAGTGACTTGTGCTGCCCCTCCTGTTCGAATTGTGGGCGCCAAATATTGGCACGGCTTCCCGATCAGCCACAACAACACGCTTTACAATTTGTGTGTGTGAGTGTGTATGTGTGTGTGCGTGTGTGAACTGAACTGGCAAAAATATAAGTCATCAAATTAAGAACCAGAGTTTTAAAAGTAATTAATTCTAATTTCAGTATATTTGCCTTTAATTTGCTCATGAACCTGTGTTAACGAAAGGCTTATGAACTTGTTGGTTTGTGTTAAGAATTACATAAAAGAAGTTACTCTGGAAAAGGTTGTGAACGCTATACATTTTAAGAAATATAAACTTTTTTGCCTAAAATAGAACACATTTTTGCAATTGTTTGATATTTTTAAGCGTCAAAACAGCTTAAAACAGTAGTTTTTGAAAGCTATTTCCTTAACTTTCAAGGAGAGGACCCCTGGGTCTTCTTTCTCTTCTACGCAACCGCCCCTACCCACAAAATTTCGTTAATTCGCCCGTGTCACAGAGGGGTACTATTACTGTACAGGAGTGTTTTTTGGGCTTACTTGGGAAAATTCTGAATGTGGGAGGATATGAACGCATTTTGCAGCTGATGAAAATGTTTTCATGTTTTTGGGCCACAGTTGTGTACGTAATGATATTTCCGCCATTTCACTGTACAAAATTCTTTATTGTGTATTACAATCATGACATCGGCCTTAAGCAAGTATCAAGTACATCAGCGTTGGTTATAATTAGGTTTCGTAAAATGTTGTTAGTTTTGATATCGTGTCCCTGTTCAGTAAGTTTCCACTCAATGTTGCAGCAGCTGAATCAGATTTTTCCTCTCGATGTTGCGGAACCGTTTAAATATTGCCTCACAACTACGTATTTCAAATGGAAGGAAGAGTTCTATGCATCAACAGACGGATGGTGTCGCTAAGGAGAGCCCCTTAAGCCCGGTTACAGCGAACTTCTTTATGGAAAAATACGAACAAGAAACTGAAATTTTGGTTCCCTTACGTGGACGATACGTTTGTTTTGTGGCGGCATGGCAGGGAGCAACTGGATCGTGTTCACAAGCATCTGAATTGGATCAATCCGAAGATTCACTTTACCAAGGAGGAGGCAGCAGGCGGAAGATTAAATTTTGTTGATGTGCTAGATTAGGGCCACACCGTATACCGAAAAGCCTCGCACGCAGACCGTTACCTACACCGGGATTCGAACCATCACCCGCAACAAAAACAAGGCATCATAAAAACATTCACGGTTAGAGCAAGAAAAATCTGTGAATCTGAGCTGCTTGATGCAGAATTAAAACACCCTGACCTCTGCATTGCTCACGAATGGTTATTTGTTCGTTGAGGTGAAACGAGCGTTAAGACCACCACTTAGAAATAATAGTGATGCTCAAGCGCCAGTGAAATCGGAAGTTTTCCTACCATTCATTAAGGACGTGACTGACTGCGTAGGAAAAATTCTGAAAAATTCTGAACATTGCGGTAATTCACACACCCACACGGTAGATAAAAGATCATCTAAAATCGACCAAGGGTATTCGCCATCCGTTGGAGAAAGCTGAAATTTATAGGATTCCGTGTAGTTGTGGGATGGTACTCCAAGAAGAACTGTCAAAAAACGACTCGAAGAGCACAAGGGAAATTGCAGAAGAGGTGAGACTGATAGATCAGCTGTTGCGGAAGATGCTTTACAGCCAAGAGACAACCACATTCATTCTGACTGCACTCAAGTACTGGCAGCCACAAACGGATACCAGGAAAGATTATACAGGGAGTCCATAGAGATTGTGAAGCACCGCAGGAAGGATAATAGGAACGAGTAGGGCTTGAAATTGAATGTAATTTAGATTCCAGTGCTGGAGAAGATGTGTACCAGTCTTCCACCATAGGATGATAGTAACAGCGGATGACGGCAGTCGCCAACGGCCAGTTGCGCTCGCGTGTTCAAAACATGTGACGTTACGCCACTGCGCAGAATCTCGCGGAGGCGGAATTTTGCTGTAGTCAGCAGCGAGCCAGGGTGTGAATCGTCCATTCAACAAAACTATGATCTCCCTTTAAAATGTCCTCCGTAGATGGGGACGAAACGTCGTGTTTTGAAGTGAAATCTCTTAGAAAAAAAATGACATCACATACAGCCATGCCCGAGGCAGGATTCGAACCAGCGACCGTAAGGGGCGCGCGGTTTCAGACTGAAGCGCCTAGAACCGCTCGGCCACTCCGGCCGGCAAATCCCATAGACCATGGCATAACAGTATGGAATATTTGATTAATTCTGATAATTAAGCTTTGATGTACTGGGGTCCTATCGTGTAGATAAATACAACACCGGCGAAATCTATGGCAGACAGTTAGCAAACACGTTCTCCCGCCATAAAACAACTGAGCCACAGAATGAACATCAATACAGTAGTTGCATGTACGGTGAACATGGTCTACAAATCGTGACAGTAACAGAAGATAAAGAATTTTGTACAGCCAGATGGCAAAAATGTCATTCAGACATTTTACACCATTGTGTACTGAGTACATTAGAAGAACAATTTGGAGACAAAAACTGTATTAGCATGACAGTGCGTCGTTTCATAAAGCTGCAGCCGCGAGGAAATGATTTGTGGGCAGTAACATTCCTGGGAGAGCCATCCCTGGTTCAAATGGTTCAAATGGTTCTGACAAGGGAACCTCCCCATCGCACCCCCCTCAGATTTAGTTATAAGTTGGCACAATGGATAGGCCTTGAAAAACTGAACACAGATCAATCGAGAAAACAGGAAGAAGTTGTGTGGAAGTATGAAAAAAATAAGCAAATTATACAAACTGAGTAGTCTATGCACATCATATGCCACGTCAAGGACGGCTTGAGCTCACGAGCGCCGTGGTCCCCTGGTTTGCGTGAGCAGCTGCAGTACGAGAGGTCCTTCGTTCAAGTCTTCCCTCGAGTGAAAATTTTTATTTTTTATTTTCAGACAATTATTATCTGCCCGTCCGTCCGTCCGATGCGATCAATTTTTTGGGAGTGATTATCACATCCACAAGAAAACCTAAATCGTGCAAGGCAGAAGAATCTTTTTACCCATTCGCCAAGTGTACAAGTTAGGCGGGTCGACAACATATGCCGTCACCAGTGTCGTATAGAATATATCAGACGTGTTTTCCTGTGGAGGAATCGGTTGACCTATGACCTTGCGATCATACTTTTTCGGTTCCCATTGGTTAAGCACGTCCTTTCGTCTACTAATCGCACGGTTTAGCAAGTGCGGTCGCAAAACACAGGCACTAAAATTATTACAGTGAACAGAGACGTCAATGAACGAACGGACAGATAATGATTGTCTGAAAATAAAAAATTAAAATTTTTCACCAAGGACTTCTTGCACTACGGTTGCGCATCCTAACCACGGGACCACGGGGCTCATAAGCTTATATTCTCCAAGATGTTGCATATCATGTGCATAGACCACTCAGTTTGTGTATTTTGCTTATTTTTTTCATACTTCCACACAAGTTCTTCCTGTTTTCTCGATTGATCTGTGTTCAGTTTTTCTTCGCCTATCCACTGTGCCAACTTATAACTACATCTCAGGGGGGTGCGATGGGGAGGTTCCCTTGTGAGCACTATTGGACTTAACATCTATGGTCATCAGTCCCCTAGAACTTAGAACTACTTAAACCTAACTAACCTAAGGACATCACACAACACCCAGCCATCTCGAGGCAGAGAAAATCCCTGACCCCGCCGGGAATCGAACCTGGGAACCCGGGCGCGGGAAGCGAGAACGCCACCGCACAACCGCGAGCTGCGGACAGCCACCCCTGACAAAACTCTACCATATGGCGAGCAAGATGTATGAGACAGGCGAAATACCCTCAGACTTTAAGGAGAATATAATAATACAAATCTTAAACGAAGCAGGTGTTGACTGATGTGAAAATTACCGAACTATAAGTTTAATAAGCCACGGACGCAAAATAATAACACGAATTCTTTACAGACGAATGGAGAAACTGGTAGAAGCCGACGTCGGGGAAGATCAGTTTGGATTCCGTTGAAATGTTGGAACATTGGAGGCAATACTGACCCTACGTCTTATCTTAGGAAATAGATTAAGGAAAGGCAAACCTACCTTTCTAGCATCTGTAGACCTAGAGAAAGCTTTTGACAATGTTGACTGGAATACTCTCTTTCAAATTCTCAAGGTGGTAGGGGTACAATACAGGGACCGAAAGGCTATTTACAGTTTGTACAGAAAACAGATGGCAGTTATAAGAGTCGAAGGGCATGACCGGGAAGGAGTGGTTGGGAAGGGAGTGAGACAGGGTTGTAGCCTATCCCCGATGTATATTGAGCAAGCAGAAAGGAAACGGAAGAAAAATTCGGAGTAGGAATTAAAATCCATGGACAAGAAATTAAAACTTTGAGGTTTCTCGATGACATTGTCATTCTGTCAGAGTCAGCACAGGACTTGGAAGAGCAGTTGAACGGAATGGACAGTGACTTGAAAGGAGGACATAAGGTGAACATCAACAAAAGCAAAACGAGGACAATGGAATGTAGTCGAATTAAATCGGGTGATGCTGAGGGAAATAGATTATAAAGTGAGACACTTAAAGTAGTGAAGGAGTTTTGCTATTTGGGGAGCAAAATGATGGTCGAAGTAGAGAGGATATAAACTGTAGACTGGCAATGGCAAGGAAAGCGTTTCTGAAGAAGAGAAATTTGTTAACATCGAGTATAGATTTCAGTGTCAGGAAGTCTTTTCTGAAAGTATTTGTATGGAGTGTAGCCATGTATGAAAGTGAAACATCGACGATAAATAGTTTAGACAAGAAGGGAATGGAAGCTTTCGAAATGTGGCACTACAGAAGAACGCTGAAGATTAGATGGGTAGATCACATAACTAATGAGGAGGTATTGAATAGAACTGAGCAGAAGAGGATTTTGTGGCACAACTTGACAAGAAGAAGGGTTCGCTCGGTAGGACATATTCTGAGGCATCAAGGTATCATCTATTTAGTTTTGGAGTGCAGCGCGGATGGTAAAAATCGTAGAGGGAGACCAAGAGATGAATACACTAAACAGATTCAGAAATATGTAGGTTGCAGTAGGCACTGGGAGATGGAGAAGCTTGCACAGGATAGAGTAGCATGGAGAGCTGCATCAAACCAGTCTCTGGACTGAAGACCACAACAACAACAATAAGATTCCTGAAGTGGCATGTCGTGATGAGAGCCCCGATGTATATCCAACGAAACGTATTTGGGATTCGTTAGAAAGCCGAGTTCGCAACAGAACCCAGCGTCCAACGTCCGCTACCTTCCCTGGTTTTTGTCGGATTTCGGATATTGAGAAAGTGTGGGCTGCTATTCGTCAACAGGCATTCAGACAACTCACTGAAACTGTTCGCTGCAGAGTTTGAGGTATCATAAGGGCGAAGGGTAAGCACTTTCTACATTAATGTCCAATAAAGGATTTGCATATACTTTCGATGAGATTGTGAATCACTGTTATATGGAATGTTTAATTCGAATTAGGCTGAACTACCGCTTTTCTGTTACTGCTGAGAAATTTCCAGCTTGCCCTTGTAGTTGAGACGGAGCCACCCAATGAGACAGCTCGTCTGGCCCATTGCCCTAGAGGAAGCTGGTGACCGCGGGGGATGTCTGGCGTTGCAGCAGCGAGGGTAGGGAAGGGTAGGGGTGGGTAGGCTTGGGCTGCCGCAGACGTCTGCGTTTGCCTCGGGCAGCTGCTCTGTGCGGACAGCCCGCGGGTCGGCCGCCCCGTGCCTACTTGTTGCTGTCTGCCTGTGTTTGCTCTCAGTGCGACGTCAGAGCAGCGGGGCAGACAGGGACAGGGGAGGGTAGGCAGCCCGCGGCACTCTGTGATGGGTCGGGCGCTCCGCTCACAGGAAAATCAACAGCCCCGCCGCTCCTGGCCGGGCCGCGAGCTACGGTGCTGAGCTTCGCATGTCACGGCAGCAGGGGCGCTGCTGCGGAGCTGGAAGCGGCCTGCGACATGCTGTCCACCCTAACGAGGCAGCGGCTACTCCGACCAAGTGAAACGCTTCTGGCTTCGTTTCGACTCGTTTCATTGACAAGTCAACGTGGTGCTATCCCGTCTCACCGAAAGAGGTAGACATGCTGGTTCCGAGGTGTACCGCCCAGTACTGCTCTTTGACGTGGCCGGAGGCATAACATGTCGTGCGGGATGTTCTTTGGTTTGCGGCAGCCAGACAATGTACCTCGACAATTCCGCCTAAACCCAACATCACGTGCGCCCAACTTTCATCTGCCTATTACAGTGGCTCCCAATCTTTCTTACACCCTTACCCCTTAGTGCAATCAGACATTAGTTATACACTGTTCTCTCCTCCAGCCCTCCGTTGCCCCTCCCCTCCCCCACGTTATCACCAATAAATAAACTGTAGAAAATAAGATGTTTCTTCGAACACTTCCATTTTTAAAAGGTTGTAAGATGTGAAAGATGAATGGTTCAAATGGCTCTGAGCACTATGTGACTTAACTGCTGAGGTCATCAGTCGCCTAGAACTTAGAACTAATTAAACCGAACTAACCTAAGGACGTCACACACATCCATGCCCGAGGCAGGATTCGAACCTGCGATCGTAGTGGTAGCCCGGCTCCAGACTGTAGCGCCTAGAACCGCAAGGCCACTCCGGCCGGCGGAAAGATGAATGATACAGTATTTAGTGTGTGTGTATGTATGTGTGTGTGTGTGTGTGTGTGTGTGTGTGTGTGTGTGTGTGTGCGTGTGTGTGTGTGTGTGTGTGTGTGTGTGTGGATGGGTGTGTGTGTTAGAGTAAATGTTGAATCAATCTGTGGTACATCGCAAGTGGTATCCAAAACTCCTAATGAGATGAGAAACTTCAGGATCCACAGTGAGGGTAGACATGTTCCACAAAACATACTTCCTCTGCATTACTCCTCTCTACTACAGCACTTGCTTGGCCTGCACTTTGGAATCCCATTTAAAATCAAAAGCTGCAAGAAGTTTGCCCTATATTTACTGTTTGTAAATCATCTTATTGCAGGTCTCCTTATACGTCTCAGCTGGCACAAATTGGACGACTGCAGGAAGTTAATGCTTCGTGTCTTACCATTCTAATAACAATAATAATATTGTGTACAGAATTATATAGCTGCTACTGCCTTGTGCTGTCAATTAATGCATTTATCCGTTTCGATGCGAGAAGTCAAGCAATTTTTGGTCGACTGAATGTATTATCTGCGACTTAGAGAAGATATTTTCTTGAGATGTTTAGCATTTGTTACGTATATGTCTCCCTTCCTCTCCCTCCCCCCCTCACCACCCTATGAACCATGGACCTTGCCGTTGGTGGGGAGGCTTGCGTGCCTCAGCGATACAGATAGCCGTACCGTAGGTGCAACCACAACGGAGGGGTATCTGTTGAGAGGTCAGACAAACGTGTGGCTGCTGAAGAGGGGCAGCAGCCTTTTCAGTAGTTGCAGTGGCAACAGTCTGGATGACTGACTGATCTGGCCTTGTAACACTAACCAAAACGGCATTGCTGTGCTGATACTGCGAACGGCTGAAAGCAATGGGAAGCTACACCCGTAATTTTTCCCGAGGGCATGCAGCTTTACTGTATGGTTAAATGATGATGGCGTTCTCTTGGGTAAAATATTCCGGAGGTAAAATAGTCCCCCATTCGGATCTCCGGGCGGAGACTACTCAAGAGGACGTCGTCATCAGAAGAAAGCAAACTGGCGTTCTACAGATCGGAGCGTGGAATGTGAGATCCCTTAGTCGCGCAGGTAGGTTAGAAAATTTCGAAAGGAAAATGGATAGGTTAAAGTTAGATATAGTGGGAATTAGTGAAGTTCGGTGGCAGGAGGAACAAGACTTTTGGTCGGGTGAATACAGGGTTATAAATACAAAATCAGATCGGGGTAATGCAGGAGTAGCTTTAATAATGAATAGGAAAATAGGAGTGCGGGTAAGCTACTACAAACAGCATAGTGAACGCATTATTGTGGCCAAGATAGACACGAAGCCCACGCCTACTACAGTAGTACAAGTTTATATGCCAACTAGCTCTGCAGATAACGAAGAAATTGATGAAATGTATGATGCGATAAAAGAAATTATTCAGCTAGTGAAGGGAGACGAAAATTTAATAGTCATGGGTGACTGGAATTAGAGAGCAGGAAAAGGGAGAGAAGGAAACATACTAGGTGAATATAGATTGGGGGTAAGAAATGAAAGAGGAATCCGCCTGGTAGAATTTTGCACAGAGCATAACTAAATCATAACTAACACTTGGTTCAAGAAGCATAAAAGAAGGTTGTATACATGGAACAAGCCTGGAGATACTAGAAGGTATCAAATAGATTGTATAATGGTAAGACAGAGATTTAGGAACCAGGCTTTAAATTGTAAGACATTTCCAGGAGCGGATGTGGAGTCCGACCACAATCTATTGGTTATGAACTGTAGATTAAAACTGAGGAAACTGAAAAAAGGTGGGAATTTAAGTATATGGGACATGGATAAACTGAAAGAACCAGAGGTTGTACAGACTTTCAGGGAGAGCATAAGGGAACAACTGACAGGAATGGGGGAAAGAAATACAGTAGAAGAAGAATGGGTAGCTTTGAGGGATGAAGTAGTGAAGGCAGCAGAGGATAAAGTAGGCAAAAAGACGAGGGCAACTAGAAATCCTTGGGTAACAGGAGAAATATTGAATTTAATTGATGAAAGGAGAAAGTACAAATGTCTCAAAAATGAGATCGACAGTAGGTGCAAAATGGCTCAGCAGGGATGACTAGAGGACAAATGTAAGGATGTAGAGGCTTATCTCACCAGGGGTAAGATAGATACTGCCTACAAGAAAATTAAAGAGACCTTTGGAGAAAAGAGAACCATTTGTATGAATATCAAGAGCTCAGATGGAAACCCAGCTCTAAGCAAACAAGGGAAAGCAGAAAGGTGGAAGGAGTATATAGATGGTCTATTCAAGGGCGATGTACTTGAGGGCAGTATTATGGAAATGGAAGAGGATGTAGATGAAGATGAAATCGCAGATATGATACTGCGTCAAAAGTTTGACAGAGCGCTGCAAGACCTGAGTCGAAACAAGTCCCCAGGAGTGGACAACAGTCCATTACAACTACTGACAGCCTTGGGAGAGCCAGTCCTGACAAAACTCTACCATCTGGAGATCAAAATGTATGAGACCGGCGAAATACCCTCAGACTTCAAGAAGAATATAATAATTCCAATCCCAAAAAAATCAGGTGTTGACAGATGTGAAAATTACCGAACTATCAGTTTAATAAGTCACAGCTGTAAAATACTAACGCGAATTCTTTACGGACGAATGGAAAAACTGGTTGAAGCCGACCTTGGGGAAGATCAGTTTCGATTCCGTAGGAATATTGGAACACGTGAGGCAATACTGACCCTACAGCTTATCTTAGAAGCTGGATTAAGGAAAGGCAAGCCTACGTTTCTAGCATTTGTAGACTTAGAGAAAGCTTTTGACAATGTTGACTGGCATACTCTGTTTCAAATTCTGAAGGTGGCAAGGGTAAAATACAGGGAGCGAAAGGCTATTTACAATTTGTACAGAAACCAGATGGCAGTTATAAGAGTCGAGGGACACGAAAGGGAAGCATTGGTTGGGAAGTGAGTGAGACAGGGTTGTAGCCTATCCCTGATGTTATTCAAATTGTATATTGAGCAAGCAATGAAGGAAACAAAAGAAAAATCTGGAGTAGGTATTAAAATCCATGGAGAAGAAATAGAAACTTTTAGGTTCGCCGATGACATTGTAATTCTGTCAGAGATAGCAAAGGACTTGGAAGAGCAGTTGAACGAAATGGACAGTGTCTTGAAAAGAGGTTATAAGATGAACACCAACAAAAGCAAAACGAGGAAAATGGAATGCAGTCGAATTAAGTCGGGTGATGCTGAGGAAAATAGATTATAAAGTGAGACACTTATAGTAGTAAAGGAGTTTTGCTATTTGGGGAGCGAGATAACTGATTATGGGCGAAGTAGACAGGATATAAAATGTAGACTGGTAATGGCAAGGAAAGCGTTTCTGAAGAAGAGAAATTTGTTAACATCGAGTATAGATGTGTCAGGAAGTCGTTTCTGAAAGTATTTGTATGGAGTGTAGCCATGTATGGAAGTGAAACATGGACGATAAATAGTTTAGACAGTAAGAGAATAGAAGCTTTCGAAATGTGGTGCTACAGAAGAATACTGAAGATTAGATGGGTAATTCACATAACTAATTAGAAGGTACTGAATAGGATTGGGGAGAAGAGAAGTTTGTGGCACAACTTGACTACAAGAAGGGATGGGTGGGTAGGACATGTTCTGAGGCATCAAGGGATTACCAATTTAGTATTGGAGGGCAGCGTGGAAGGTAAAAATAGTAGAGGGAGACGAAAAGATGAATACACTAAGCAGATTCAGAAGGATGTAGGTTGCAGTAGTTTCTGGGATATGAAGACGATTGCACAGGATAGAGTAGCATGGACAGCTACACCAAACCTGTCTCAGGACTAAAAACAACAACAACAACAATGTCTCCCTTTTATCATCAGCAATGAACAGGACAAAGCACAACAAATGTGTATAGTGGGTAGACCACGGGAGGAACCTCTAATTTCCACCACGTAAAAGATGATGATGATGTTTGGTGTGGGGGGCGCTCAACTTCGTGGTCATCAGCGCCCGTACAAATTCCCAAGTTGTACACATTCCAACTATTTTTTTTTTTACATAGACCAATCTAGCCACATTCAAGAATTATGTTGATGATCAAATGATGAGTACAACACAAACACGCAGTCCCCGGCCAGAGAAAATCCCCAACCCGTCCGGCAATCGAACCCAGGACCCCGTGATCCACAGGTAGCAACGCTAGCCACTACACCACGAGCTGCGAACACCGCATTAATGCTGCTTACTTCGAAAAATAATTATTGATAACTTACAGAATGAATATTGGTCTTCCAAAATTGTGATAATGTTAATGATCTTTTCAGAATAAATTAGTTTCGTCACTGAAACAGAACCAAATCGTTTTGTTTTTATACCTCAAATATTTCATTTTGTCCCTCAGGGGTAATTACCTCCAGGTTGGCAACCAGTGGCTTATTAGGTCACGCCGTAGCAGATCGCTCTTCCAGATCGTGATGCTACTAATCCGTTGGAGAGACTGCTATTGGGTTAAGCAACAAATTGCAAATGTAAGTCGCACGGAATGGACGCGCGGTTAGAGACGCCATGTCATGGGTTGCATGGCCTCTCCCGCCAGAGGTTCGAGCCCTCCCTCGGGCATTGGCATGGGTTCGTGCGTTGCCCTTAGCATAAGTTCGTTTAAGTTCGTTTAAGGAGTGTGTAAGTCTAGGGGCCGATGACTTCGACAGTTTGGTCCCTTAGGAATTTCTACACATTTGAACATTTTTTTAAATTTGAAATTTACAAATGTAATGGGCTGAAAATGTAGCGCGAGTCTGTTTACGGATGTCGCTATAGGCACGATAAAACTCTTGTTATTACTTCCGATTGAAAATGGAAGTCCGTTTCCCTGTGGTAGTCATGAGTCCATACAGGCAAAAGTGTCCGACCTTGGCCTTCCCATCCATAATCACGCTAGACACCAAATCAGCTATTATTTCATTTAATTACTTTTTATTACTCTGTAAACGGTTTTAATATTTCACTTTCAATTTCCTATTGAATGAGAAGTCTCAGTGAATGTCTGAATATTTGGCGAAATGGCGATTTGCTCATCTGTCTTCTTATTTTTTAACCTTCCTCGTTCCTCAGTGTGGCAGCATCACCTATTTAATTCCACGTGGCAATGTACAGTACACTTTGACAAAAATCGTCAGATACCTCCTAATATCGTGTCCGACCTCGTTTTGCCTAGCGTAGTGCATCAACTCGACGTGGCGTGGATTCCACAAGTCGTTAGAAGCCCGCTGCAGAAATACTGAGCCATGCTGGCTCCATAGCCGCCAATAACTGCGGCAGTGTTGCCCGTCCACGATTTTGTGCACGAACTTATCTCTCGATTATGTCCCATAAATGTGCGATGAGACACATGTCAGGCGATATGGGTGGCCAAACAATTCGCTCGAATTGTCCAGAATATTCTTCAAACCAATTGAGATCAATTTTGGCCTGGTGACATGGCGTATTGTCGCCCATCAAAATTCTGTCGTTCTTTGGTGAGATGGTGTGCGTGCAAAGCAGACAATGATCTGTTCAGCTAGACGAGAGGATTCAGTCCATTCCACGTAAAGGCGGTCCACACCATTATGGAGCTACCAGAAGCTTGCACAGTGCCGTGTTGACAACTTGAATCCATGGCTTCTTGGGATCTGCATCACACTTGAATCCAACCGTCACCTCTTACCAGCTGAAATCGGGACTCAGCTGACCAGACCAAGGAGGCGCTGAAGGTGGTGTCGTCCTGTTAGCAAAGGCACTCGCGCCGGTCGTCTGCTGTCATAGACCATTAACACAAAATTTCGCCGCTCTGTCAACCCACTGTCTACTCTACCCAAACTCCGCTTTTCACGGTGGTAAAGTGAAGGCCGTCGGCCACTGCATTGCCCGTGGTGAGAGATGATGCCTGAAATTTGATATTCTCGGCATACTCTTGATGCTGCGGATCTCGGCATATTGAATTCCCTAACGATTTCCGAAATTGAATGTCCCATCTTACCATTCCGCGTTGAAAGGCTGCTAATTCCCGTCATGTAGGCACAATCACGCGGAAACCTTTTCGCGTGAATCACATGAGTACAGATGGCAGCTCCGCCAATGCACTGCCCTTTCATACTTTGTGTACGCAGTACTACGGCCATCTATGTCTGTACGTGTATTTCATTATCCCATGAATTATTTAACAGTGTATACTCACCTATGACCCGTTTGCAAGGGTTTCTTAACTTGAGTGGCTGGCAGAGGGCGCTCCAGGTATTCTGGTTGCTACGAGACCGAATATGTACCTAAGTGAATGTTTGAATTGCAGCGAGAGCAACTGAATTCCAATAAAATATGAGGCAAAGAAGCACTATAGCTTTTAAGTGTGTGCTTATAATGGTGAACTATGTGCCATTCAGGCGTCTCTAAGTGGAGGTAGTTAAATAGGAAAAACCCGTCTTACCTACTAGTTCTCTTTCTTAAATTGCTTAGCTCTGTATTTTGTAAATCTGAATTATATCTTTGTACGATTTAGAGTTAAGATTAAAGACACAAAATTACCATCCCTGAGTGATCCGACTCATGTCTTTGAGGAGATTGCTCTTAACTTCTGTTCGTTGTGGCGCTATCGTTACAAGTCCATAGTGGAAACTTTAAATGCAGAGTTAGAATATACCTGATTTCACTGTTACTATAGCTTCAGGGAACTAATTCACGTGAAAGGAAGAAACGGAGGAATTTGAAACAACGTTCATCCACATTATGACATAGAGCGTGAAAGTAACGAAATAGGTCGCCTAGTTGCATATCGGCTTTCCCGTAATTCTAATATTTTTTCTTTGAGTAACTAAAGTAGTGAAAGATATGTCAAACAAAGTGTCCAACCACTAAAGCAGTCTTTCGAGAGAGATTCTTAACAGAGAGATCCGAACATAAAAACATAAGAAATATTATAAATCCGTAATTTTATTTATTTATTTATTTTACTCGTCAGGCGTCGTAGGACCAAATTGAGGAGCAAATCTCCAAGGTCATGGAACGTGTCAGTTCATGAAATACAACATAAACGTAGCAACAGATAAAAATAAATGTTCGTGAATCTTAAAAAAGGCAGTCCATAAATTTAAGTAAACGCTATCAGCAATACAGTAAAAATCAGCTTAATTTTTCAAGGAACTCCTCGACAGAATAGAAGGAGTGACCCATGAAGAAACTCTTCAGTTTCGATTTGCTGCTAAGGTTTTTGAATTCGAGTGGGAGCTTATTGAAAATAGATGCAGCAGTATACTGCACACCTTTTTGCACAAGAGGTAAGGAAGTCCGATCCAAATGCAGGTTTGATTTCTGCCGAGTACTATCCAAATGAAAGTTTCTTATTCTTGGGAATAAACCGATATTGGTAACCATAAACGACAATAAGGAATATACGTATTGAGAAGCCAGTGTCAAAATACCGAGACTCATGAACAGAGGTCGACAAGAGGTTTGTGAATTAACACCACTTATTGCCCGAACCTTCTGTTTCTGAGCCAAAGTATCCATTTAGAATGGGAAGAGTTACTCCAAAATATAATACCATACGACAATAGCGAGTGAAAATAAGCAAAGTAGACTAATTCTCGTGTCGAATGATCACTCACTTCTGATACCGTTCGAAAAGCAAAAATGGCAGTATTAAGTCTTTGAACAAGATCCTGAATGTGGGCTTTCCACGACAGCTCACTATCTATGTGAACACCTAGAAATTTTAACTGTTCAGTTTCACTAATCATATGCCCGTTCTGTGAAATTAAAATGTCAGGCTTTTTTGAATTTTTTGTTAGAAACTGTAAAAACTGAGTCTTACTGTGATTTAGCGTCAGTTTGTTTTCTACAAGCCATGAACTGAGGTCAAGTACTGCACTATTTGAATCCGAGCCAATGTTGCAACCAACGTTTTTTACTACCAAGCTAGTGTCATCGGCAAAAAGAAATATCTTAAAGTTGCCCAGAATGCTAGCGGGCATTCCTTTATATAAATAAGGAACAGGAGTGGCCCCAACACTGATCCCTGGGGCACCCCCCACTTGATAGTACCCCACTCAGACCCCACATCACAGCCATTATCAGCATTGTGAATAATGACCTTTTGCTGCCTGTTGCTAAAGTAAGAGGTGAACCAATTGTGAGCTACTCCCTGTATTCCATAATGGTCCAACTTCTGGAGCAACATATTGTGATCAACAAAATCAAATGCCTTAGTTAAATGAAAAACATGCCAAGCGTTCGAAATCTTTTGTTTAACCATCCAGTACCTCACAGAGAAAAGAGAATATAGCATTTTCAGTTGTTAAACGACTTCTAAAGCCGAACTGTACATCTGATAGCATATCGTGTGATATAAAATGATCAATTATCCTTGCAGGAATAGCGTTTTCAATAACTTTTTCAAGAACCGAAGTCATAGAAAAAGGTCTAAAATTATCTCCATTATCCCTTTCTCGCCTTTTATAAAGCGGCTTTACTACTGAGTCAGTCGGCTTTAATCGCTCAGGAAACTGACCATTCCTAAAGGAAAAATTAAAAATATGGCTAATTACGGGGCTAACATATGCAGCACAGTACTTTAATATTCTGCTAGACACTCCATCGTAACCATGAGAGTCCTTAGTCTCCGGTGATTTAATTATTGACTCGATCTCCCTCTTGTCTGTATCACAAAGGGATATTATAGACATCAATCTCAGAAAGGCATTTGTCAAGAAAGTTATATGATTTTCTGTAGAAACTAAATTTTTATTTAATTCACCAGCAATGGTCAGAAAATGATTGTTAAATACTGTACATATATCTGATTTATCAGTAACAGAAATATTTTTACTACGAACTGACTTTATATTGTCGACATTGTGCTGCTAACCAGACACTTTCTTCACAACAGACCATATGGTTTTAATTTTATCCCGTGAATTAGCTATTCTATTTGCATAGCAAATACTCTTTGCCTTCCTGATAACATTTTTAAGCACCTTACAATACTGTTAGTAATGGGCTGGTGCAGCTTGAGTGTGACTACGTCTAACATTTTGATATAATTCCCTCTTTGTACTACATGATATTCTTATCCCACAAGTCAGTCATCTGGGCTGCCCATTAATGCTAGTGCCTCATTTAGAATCTTCTAATGGAAAGCAACTCTCAAAGATCGTGAGAAATGTGTTCAGGAAAGCATTTTATTTATCACTGATGTTATTGGCACTATAAACATCCTGCCACTCTTCTTCCTTGACAAGGTTTAAAAAACTCTGTATTGCTGTTGGATTAACTTTCCTACATAGTTTGTAATTAAATATGGCCTTGGTTTGAGTACAAAAACCTTTTAGTGTTAAAATTTGTGCATCATGGTCTGAAAGGCCATTCACGCTTTTACTAACAAAATGCCCATCTAGTAATGAAGAATGAAAATGAATAAAAATATTGTCTATGGCTGTGCTACTGTTCCCCTGCACACTAGTTGGAAAAACCACAGTTTGCATCAGATCATATGAATTTAGGAGATCTACCAACATCCTTTTTCTTGCACCATCATATACAAAATTTATATTGAAGTCACCACATACAACTAGTTACTGGTACCTCCTAAAAAGTGAATCAAGGACACTCTCTAATTTGAGCAGAAATGCTTTGAAGTGGGAGTTAAGGGACCTACAAACAACAACAATTAGAGGTTTAGTTTCACTAAATTCAACTACCGATGCACAACATTCAAATATCTGCTCAGTGCAGTGTCGTGATACATCTACAGACTCAAATGAAATACTGTTTTTTACGTACAGAGCCACTCCCCCACCCCACAAGGAACTCCTTGAGAAACAGCCAGCTAACCTGTAGCCTGGTGAAGGAAGCCTCTGAATCTTCAAATTATTGAGTGGTGCTCTGATATACCAATAATTTCATAGTCAACATCTATAAGCAGTTCACTAACTTTATCTCTAATACCTCTAATATTTTGATGAAATATGCTAATTCCTTCTCTACTTGGAAACATCACACCCTCGGAAGATGAGCACTTAGTTAGAGGGACTTCCTTTAAGCAGGTATACCTATCAGCTAACTTCAGTCTAAAAAAGGTGCACCTCTAGCACCAACTACTACAGGAATTTTTCCATGAGTGACACCACCACCACCACCACCCACTACACTGTCACCTATAAGCTTGGCCAGCATCCCCTTCCAATACCTATTGAGGTGCAGGCCATGCCTAGTGAGACCCAATTTACTGATAGACCCAACTGGCACCACTGAGAGGTGACCCATGCTCTCTGCGATCAGCGCCCCCTCCAGCCCCACGCTAACGCGCCTAATAGCCGCATTAAGGTGAGGTCGATCATGACGCTGAAACAGTTGCACGAAATGCACGTTAGTGCCACCAGTTTGAGTAGCTATCGTTAGCAGGTCACCACCTACATCATTTTCCCCGTCAGTATAGAGACTGCTCCCTGCTCCACCCACAATCACAACCTGATCCTCCTTCGTAAAATTCCTTCAAAACTCCTCTATGCTGTCAGTCACCTGCGCCAACCCTGCACTAGGCTCCACAATGCTGGTGACCTGGTACTCACTCCCCAACACTTCCTGCAACTGCTGGCCCACATCTCTACCGTGAGAACTACCTAGCAGCAGAACCTTCTTCTTTCTGCTAGACTTTGCGACTAACCTAGGCCTACTACCTGCTGGCCCACATCTCTACCGTGAGAACTACCTAGCAGCAGAACCTTCTTCTTTCTGCTAGACTTTGCGACTAACCTAGGCCTACTAATTGCTGAGGACTGCTGCATGTTCCCTACATCTACAGCTACACGAGGCTCCTCTCCACTCAACTCTGAAAGTTGGTTATATCTATTGCATGTACTCTAAGTTAACCTGTCTGAATACCTCCTCTTCCTACTTGCCTTCTTGCCATTCCCCACAACCCTTCACCCTCCTCAACCTATCTAGTTCCTCCTTTGCGCATTGTAACTGCACCTGAAGGGCACAGATCTTATGCTCCTGCTCCTCTATCAACTTATTTCTACTACAGATCCTGCATTTCCAGGAGAGGATCTCACTAAAATGACCACTGCCTTCCCCACTGCATTCCCCCCAATGAAAATACTTTGAACAAATCCCACACCGTAACCCACTACTTACAAACCTACGACAGAGCCCACACTTCTCACTCATGGAAAAATTTTACAGTTTTTGAAAAAACTATACGTCTACGTTACCAAACTTGAGTTACACCAGTAGAACTATTTAAGAACTAGCAATAATGGTCTCGAAATTCTCTGCCTATTAAGAAAGCAACTACTCGTATTAATACTACTACACCACAGCAAATACCAATACCAACAAAATTCCACAAAATTATTAGCTAAAGCCAAAAAATTCAAACTACAACTGGAACACTAAGACAAGTTAAAAACACTGAATGAAAATTTTACTGAAATATTTCACAAAAAACAATAATAAACGTCAGTTGGAAACTAAAGCACGAAATTTACTAAACGACTTCGACGCACAGAAAACTCTAAAGAAACACAGAGAGCGAACGATTACAAAAGTTTATTAAGTCGTTATTTCGACACAAACGGCACGCAACATCGCTGAAAACTATTAAATTTAATAACTGTATTACAGAGCACAAATAAGTTTGTCAATACTTAACTTGGTAACCGCTACAGCTGCAATCGATACCCAATATTTATTATCCCTGGAACAGTAATTACACTTTCCTAATAAATTAAAGGCGCTGCAGTCTGGAACCGCAAGACCGCTACGGTCGCAGGTTCGAATCCTGCCTCGGGCATGGATGTTTGTGATGTCCTTAGGTTAGTTAGGTTTAACTAGTTCTAAGTTCTAGGGGACTAATGACCTCAGCAGTTGAGTCCCATAGTGCTCAGAGCCATTTGAACCTAATAAATTAACGACAGAATGCTTCGAAAAACAGCAAACGATAAAATATGTAACGAGTACTTTCGCTCTTACAAATGACCGTTAAAAATCTCATGAGTGCGCAGTATAATCAAATGAGTAACGCAAATTTACTTTATAAAAAGATTTTCAGGAAACATTAAGTACAGGTTAGCGCCCACAGCTTCTCTTACTTTGACTGACGTACGGTCTCACGCTTCTTTTTCATTTAATCGAATTTTTATATTAGCCACAAATTGCAGCATCTTCTAAACTTTGGAAGATAATTAAGGCCATAGAAGTATGGTCATTTTAGAATTTACTTCCCACCAAAAGGCGATTCTGGCAGCTACAGTCGGAGATATTCGTTAATGATACGAGGTCTTGTGGTGATATTTCAATAAAAATATCAAGTCAAATGCAGATTTCATGAATTTAGATTTGAAAATGATTTAATATAACGAAATAGACTCATAAAACTTTCTTCCCCAATTTCAGCCCCTTAGGGGTTGACTTTTCCAAAAGACTAAGACACTTCTTTTTCCTAGCAAATTTTCTAAGATTTAGTTTAAAAATTGTTTCGTGATAAAACATTTTCATAAATATTTCCGTCTCCTTTTTCACCCCCTTGTGAGTTGAATTCCCAAAAACGCTGAAGCACGTATTTTGTTATTTCTAACCGAGAACTCAAACGTTTTACATCACCTCGGTTCCAAGATTTACGGAATCTGTACAGAAAATTGGAATACAGAACAACATAAACATCATTTCCGCTCTTTTTACTGATCATGAAAACCACACATTGCATGTTGTACCACAATACAGCGAGACCTTCAGAGGTGGTCGTGCAGATAGCAGTACACACCGGTACTTCTAATACCCAGTAGTACGTCCTATTGCATTGATGCATGCATGTATTCGTCGTGGCATACTATTCACAAGTTCATCAAGGTACTGTTGGTCCTGATTACCCATTTCTCAAAGGCGATTCGGCGTAGATCTCTCGGAGTGGTTGTTGGGTCACGTCGTCCATAAACAGCCCTTTTCAATGTATCCCTTGCATGTTAGATAGGGTTCATGTCTGGAGAACATGCTGACCACTTTAGTCGAGCGATGTCATTATTCTGTCATTCACAAGATGTGCACGATGGGGGCGCGAATTGTCGTCCATGAAGACGAATGCCTCGTCAGTAGGCTGCCGATATGACTGCACTATCGGTCGGAGATGGCATTCACGTATCGTACTGCCGTTATGGCACGTTCCATGACCAACAGCGGCGTACGTCAGCCGCACATAATGCCACCCCAAGACAGCAGCGAACCTCCACCTTGCTGCACTCGCTGGATAGTGTGTCTAAGGCGTTCAGCCTGACCTGGTTGTCTCCAAACACGTTTCCGACGATTGTCTGGTTGAAGGAATATGTGACATTCATCAGTGAAGAGAACTTGACCCCAATCTTGAGCGGTCCATTCGGCATGTTGTTGGGCCCATCTCTACCGCGCTGCATGGTGTTGTGATTGCAAAGATGGACCTCGCCATGGACGCCGGGAGTGAAGTTACGCATAATGCAGCCTATTCCGTACAGTTAGAGGCGTAACACGACGTCCTGTGGCTGCACGAAAAGCGTTGTTCAACATAGTGGCGTTGCTGTCAGGGTTCCTCCGAGCCATAATCCGTAGGTAGCGGTCATCCACTGCAGTAGTAGCCCTTGGGCGGCCTGAGCGAGGCATGTCATCCACAGTTCCAGTCTCTCTGTATCTCCTCCATGCCGCTTTGGTTCACTCCGAGACGCCTGGACACTTCCCTTGTTGAGAGTCCTTCTTTGCACGAATGAAAAAGGCTGGCGTGATCGAACCGCGGTATAGACCGTGTAGGCATGGTTGAACTACAGACAACACGAGCCGTGTACCTCCTTCCTGGTGGAACGACTCGACTGAAACTGATGGGCTGTCGGACCCCCTGCGTCTAATAGGCGCCCCTAATGCATGATCGTTTACATCTTTGTACGGGTTTAGTGACATCTCTGAACAGTCAAAGGGGCTGTGTCTGTGATACAATATCCACAGTCAACGTCTATCTTCAGGAGTTCTGGGAACCAGAGTGATGCAAAACATTTTTGATGTGTGTAGATTTAAAAACACTTTATTAGGATTTCCCACTTATCGCCTTTCCGTTTTTTAAATCTCGAGCGGTCGCGTTACCATTTCTTTTATTTATTCAGTATTTGCTTATTATAATTTCCATATGACCAAAATATACAGTTTAAATGAAACTAAAACGAAAAAAAAGTTGCGACTCAGAAGATTCGAATCATAAACTCACAAATTAGTAAACTATGGCGTTTTGAATGTTTTTGTTTTTTGTGAAAACAGTATATTATACTATCAAAGAATGTAACACAGAATACACTCATACTTCCCGTAGTACAGTGTAAGAACCAAACCGCTCGAAAAAAATCAGAAAATAAATGCTGTCGGGTATTAGCTCTCCACTGTGGTGATTTGGATATGTCATCTCGGAATAAAGTCTTGTTCAGTTGTTCGTGCCGAGATTCAAATTAATGTCCACCAGAGTCCTCTTTCCCGGTACCGGTACTACAGAGCTGCCGGGGGAGTATTCCTTGAATACACTGTTTAAGTTACTAAGAAAGGTCTGACTCTACCTGGAAAAGTATTGCAATTGTTCGAGTCGTTCCTGTAAGAAAGTCCAAAAGTCAAGCACCTCTTTGAGACCACCCCGATATAGGTAGTGCACAGGAATTCCTTTAATCCAGCTAATCGCATGTGTCTTTGAGTCTTTCATTGGGGAAAGAAGGTCTTAACCGGGTGGAGGAGTATGCCAGTCTCGATAACGTGCGGCGACACTCAGAGACAGAAGCCACACATCCGCAGAAGGTCCCCATTCCAGGTGCTTTTCTTCATGTCTATCACACGGCACTGCATGCACATTGGGGTGTCAGCTAGAGCAAAGTTGTGCGCTCTTTGCCTCGTCGGAAACTTTTCGTTGACGGCGAAATAACAGGTGGCGCGGATCTCCGTCATGAAACACTGTTGGTGGATCACCACTCCTGGTTGGTGTCTTTCAACACATTTCGAGGACGATTCGTCATCAGCTGGCCATACACGTCAAGTGCAGTAGGAGTCCTGGTAGAGGGGATGTTCACATGCACTTATCTATAATGGGAGAAGAATGTTTTGACGAGGTAGAGGGCAGGCGAGATCTGAGTGAGTAAAATAGGGGGCAGTTCGTCAATGAGGGGACCGGTGGAACGGCTTCGACGATGGGCCCACATCTTGATTATGATGTTGAAGTGAAGGGCTGTCGCACGTGCTCTGACGTTGATTAGACCCAGTCCTCCGCCGCGAGGAGGAGGGGTGAGGTCATCGTATCGCATCTTGAAGAGAAGTCCACGACTGACAAAGCAGCCAAAGGCCGCACAGACCTACTGTGCCATCACTGCAGTTATCGGCAGGACCCAATCAGTTTCACTAACCCTTCTACGCCAAAAATGTTTTCCATTGTTTCACGTGGTTTATTATTTTACTCAAAGTTTCGTCATACACTGCTGGCCACCGTAAATGCAACACCCTAAAGGAAGCATCCGAATCAAGTGAAATTTACACCATGGGTTTGCAGCGATGAGATATACAACTGATTAGAATTTCAGCGCAGACGCACATCACGCGCGCCTGTGGCGCCACCTCATAGCGCCATTTAAGGCTTGGAGATTTCAACGAGTGTACGTTCGGCACGTGTGTTTACCTTGTGGTTGTTTCACAAGACGATCAGTTATGCCTCGCAGACAACAGCGAACATCGTTTGATCAAGTATCCGAGTTCGACAGAGGAAGGATAGTGGCTTACCGAGATTGTGGATTATCATACAGAGAAATCGCTAGTCGTGTTGAACGAAACCAAACAACTGTAATGCGGATATGTGACCGTTGGATGCAGGAGGGTACGACGGACGGACGTGGTCGATCGCATTCACCTCGGTGCACCACTGCACGTGCTGATAGGCAAATTGTGCGCATGGCAGTGACGGATCGCTCAGTGACATCCCGAACCATAGCACAGCACATTGCGTCTGTAACGCGTCATCCAGTGTCTGCGCGTACCATTCGACGCCGTTTACAGCAGAGTGGTCTGTCCGCAAGACGTCCATTGCTTCGTCTACCATTGACGCAGAACCACAGACGTCTCCGTCGCCAATGGTGTGATGACAGACGGATGTTGACGGCAGAATGGAGTGACGTTGTCTTTACTGACGAGGCACGCTTCTGTCTGCAGCACCACGATGGTCGGATTCGAGTGTGGAGACACCGTGGAGAGAGGATGCTGGACAGCTGCATTATGCACCGCCACACTGGTCTTGCACCGGGTATTATGGCATGGGGCGGTATTGGATATTACTCTCGCACGCCTCTAGTACGCATTGCCGGTACTTTAAATAGCCGACGCTACATATCCGAAGTGCTGGAGCCAGTTGTCCTTCCTTACCTTCAGGGCTCGGCCACAGCCATATTTCAACAGGATAATGCGCGACCACACTTGGCACGCATTGTCCAAAGGTTCTTCGTCAATAACCAGATTGAAGTGCTTCCCTGGCCGGCTCGCTCTCCGGATCTTTCGCCGATAGAAAACATGTGGTCCATGGTTGCTCAACGAGTGACCCAGATTACATCCCCAGCTGCCACACCACATGATTTCTGGCAACGTGTGGAAGCTGCTTAGGCTGCTGTACCCCAGGAACACATCCAACGTCTCTTTGACTCAATGCCGAGACGTGTGGCAGCGGTGATCTCCAACAATGGCGGCTACTCTGGCTACTGATTCTGGCAGGAACCACATGTCACAGACGTCTGTAAACGTAATCATTTGATACTTGGTCAACATGTTATCTACAAAATAAATTTTGTTGTGCTACCTCTTGTCTTTCTTGGTGTTGCATTTACGGTGGCCAGCAGTGTAGACGGTAACGTCTTAGACGCAAATTGTGACACACTGTCTAGCGTATAGATGACGATGTGATTGCTTAGAAACAAATAAAGATCAAGCTTCTGGTACCGCGTGGCGCGGAATTTGAGTCCCCGCTAGACACATTTAGTGTGAGGGCGCCACAGTGGAACACGTGGTTGCCGCTGCCAATAGCCCCCCCCCCCCCCCCCCCCCCGCCCCGATATTTAAGCGCCTGCCTCTCGCTCAGCCAGCCAGTCTAACTTTGCATACGTCTCCGGACACTTCGCCTCGCCTTAGACAGATTATTTTGTTTCTTCTTCAGTGTACGAGTGGACGTGGTTGTTAGGTTTTCGTGTGACTCCGTTGTTTGGACCTTGTCGATGGTCGTGTCCGTCGACTCGCGTTGTGATGCTGCTCGTGGGCCTCTCCGCGGGTCCCGCCGCGCTTTCCGTCACTTCAACCCCGCGACCGTTCCGGTCGCCGTTACAACAAGACTAACTGCCCTAAAGGGAAAAACGACATGGGAAGATGACGAAGATGATGGCGAGATGAGCTGGAGTCATATGGTCGACCATTATGGCAACAGTAGCAGGGCACAAACAGCAGTGGAAGAAGTTAGGCGACACCTTTAACAATACCGGGATATTAAATGCTAGTAACAAACATGATCAGACGAATGCATCACAGGATGTCATTACCCACGCCCTACGTTCATATACAACTGTTGACCTCTCATTAACCGTAATGTGCTCATAGTGCTGATTACGGATCGACGCCCACAACTGACGGGTTGTCAAAGGGCTTCATAATTTACGTCAACTGCATTTCGATCAGTTGTTGCTTTAGCTCTCTTGTCATGCTCACAATGTTCAAGGTGTGGCGATTGTTTGAAAGTATTGTTTGTCAACTCCATGGCTGAGTCTCAGTCTGTTATAGAAGAAATTAAATTTTCTATCTATTTACGAATTGGTCAGTGGAACCTCATAATAAATGAAACTATGGATTCACACCAAAAAAAATTAAATTTTGTTAGCTGAAGCAGAAGAACAGCTGATGTACCTCAGGGTTTTCATAGTTTTTTCACCGTCAAATCTACAGTATGCTGAACATCTATTGTGAGAAAGCTAACGATGTAGTTGTTTTCCTCAGATTTTACTGTCACTTTTCAATCTGACTGTTTGCCATCCGTTTAAAGAAAGGGAAAAACGGTGACTCAGTATGCTAATCTCCGGACAGATTGGAATCAGCAGGTAATGCAGCCTTCGTTCCAGACGGTAGCTTCATGACCACTCAGCTAGCGAGCCACTGCAGTGTTCTATGCTCTAACATTGCCGCGGTGATGGCTAAGCTAGATATTTAGCACGTGAGTGACGAGATGTGTTTTGTTTTATGCATCGAGCGTCCTTCCTTTTCACGAACTATAAATTTGATAAGCTTATGTCACATTATTATAAGTAAAAGTCACTTAGATTATTTAATGGACATCAAAAGAGAATATCAAATGAAACTGGTAGGATAATTATGTGCCACTGTTGGAAGTAACTCGACAGTCACAGAGCTGCCAGACACATTTTACAATGCTGATAATTACACTAACCGCAAGAAGAATATGTACTGGCTCGAAACTAAGGAGCCGCGCGAACTATTTGTGAACGGCTTCGCTATTTAAGAAAGATTTTCGGTTTTCAAAGTAATTCTAAGTCTATAATACAATTACAATATACGTAAAGTGTCATGTTAGTCTAAGAATAAGCATATTTAATTATTCACGACAATGGCTCGTTCACTTCATTCTCTTCTACTTGTTCTTACGATTACCACTGCGATTGCTGTCTATGTTCTGAGTATGAATGAAATAATAAAGACTGAAGAGATTCGTTCAACCTTCTTTACGTCATTTCTTATTCCTTATTACTCTGAAACATTTGAGTTCAAAGCGGCCACTAGTGGACGCTAACTTGGTTTTACGTAACGCCGTTTACTTCTTTTCGTTCTTAATAGCCATTACTTATACCTACAGTACAACAGAATCTGCAAGCAGTTTATTTGCTTTCGAAGTCTGACACTTTATTGGGTTACGCTGTGTACATAGTTTTACAGTAGATATCTATCTGAAATGCAACCACACTAGCCGAAGGTACTCAGTAACTTTGGCTTGAGCAGATATCGGTGCGTCTCTCCTGACTAAAGAAAATAATTGCATCCAGATGTGAGTATAATGGAAATGCTAATAATTACACGATACATTCACACCCAAACCTCAAGATGTCACTCAGATCGGTACCAATAGTTGTATGTTGATAATCACCGAAACAGCGATTCAGTTCGTGCTACGGGCCGTCGCAGAACTATGGAGCACGGAAAAAACACTTCTGTGAGTACGTGTTTCGTAGATCTCGCGTCGCTTAGTTGGTAGAGCGTGAGGTCATCATACCAAAGGTACTTCAAAGTGAAATACTCCCACGCTGACGTCTTCCAGACAGGCCAGCGGACTCAACATGCCTGACATTAACCGAAAGTGTACGGCGTTATATATAAACGAATCACCCACTTGTTGGACAAGGAACCTCTCAGCGTAACCAGTTGGCTCTTCCGAACCTTACAACCCACCGATAAGCACCCACCCATTGATGTTGGTAAAATGCATTACAAACTACGACATGTGAAGCAGTTTTTTCTTGAAGTAAGCTATATTGGTAGACATTATTTCACGCAGGATTTACCGACGACGCACCTGTTATTAAAAAGATGGACATCTCCAATAGTCCGGAATCCCATTGAACTTAAATATCAGAGTGTTCATTGGAAGGCAGTTTCGGACAACATAAGTTTAACCGTCCACACTGCTGAGGTGGTGCCACATGGTATCAAGTGGTAAACGATGTTACACCCACTAATGAAAGGCTGCATAGAATCGGCTTATGTGAGAGTGTTAAATGCGTCCGCTGTGGTCTGGTCGACACCTTACGCCATTGCTTCACTCGTGGCGGCCATCACATTAACTGGAAATGGGTGCAGCAGAGGCTGGGCCTGATTACCCACAGCAGCCCAGTCAGCCACTGCACCGACGTCCTGCTCTGGCCGGGCACGAAACATTTTCCCGCTGCCAAGAACAATACCGTGATGTGGCTGTTAGGACAGTTTGTGACATATATCATCATCCACACTAGTGAAGATAATCTCATTAGTTTCGAGGCTTATATGAGAACGGCACGTTGGAAGATGAAACGTTACCCAAATTTCAGAACGATGTTTGGTAACATGTTAGACATAATTTTTGAAAAACAAGGCGTAGGGTAATTCTCGACGCTGGTAAGGACACAAATCACATGTAAGACTATGTAGCGAACAAAATACACAACTAATAAGGGGCTACACCTGCTCCTATGACTGCTCCCGACTTCTCAGTGGTATTATTAACTTCATTTGACGTTTTCCTTAATTTGTGTTGCCTGTGCATGTCTTTGTTATCCGTTTGTATGCTCCAAGTGACTTTCTGCGAAGAGTTTGGACGGTTGTGAATCAATTGACAGAACTGCAGTTCTAGTTAAGACAGTCAATTATATATAATTCTCTTTAATACGTTTGCGTTTTGGTTCTATGTCTCTGTGTGGACTGAAGATGCTATTGTCAGTTTAGTATTTTTGTTCTGTTTTGTAATCTTACAAATGGCACTATATGGCACTATACTAAAATGTGTTCTTCAGTCTATTGTAGGATATAATTCGAGTTGAAACAGTTCCAGTACTTCATTATTTTGTTTTTGTGCTTATGTGCTTATATGATTGTTTAGATAAAGAAAAAAAAGGTACCGGGCTCAGATCCCATTGATGATAGTTTTTTTAACTGTTTATGCAAGAAAGATCTGCGCGGTTCGCCCTGCCACGCGCACAGCCCTCCGCGCCTGAGGCTCGCTCTAGCGGCCAGAGACGTCTCCACACTCTACGCTCTCTGACCTGCCTCACCGCACGAACGTTGGATATCGACGAGCGCACACCAGGTGGAGCGGAATCGTTTGTTTGTGACCAAGTGAATGGACGAGGGCCGACGTCTTCGATGTCGTGGCCAGAAGACTCCTCGATCGATGGAAGTGAAGAAATACCACAGAAGGAGAAAAGGGTAGTGTTTGACTCAACAAACGAGAAAACTGAAAAGCTCAAATACTGGCTTAACGTCGAAAATTAGCCGAAGTCAGCCCAAACATTTGCACATCATACGATATCTGCAATGAAAAACAGATTTCGCACTAGGTATCTTGCACGGTGTATGATGTATTATGGGAACGGCAGTGGAAAAGTGGAGAGTTTATGTCTTTGAAGGAAAAGTACAAACATACTACAACTCGTGTGATGT
The DNA here is from genome assembly GCF_021461395.2 of Schistocerca americana. Lineage (NCBI taxonomy): Eukaryota > Metazoa > Arthropoda > Insecta > Orthoptera > Acrididae > Schistocerca > Schistocerca americana. The sequence goes on along the minus strand of NC_060122.1, from coordinate 106,683,114 downwards.
AGTCCTCCAAACATCATCGCCAGTAAGTTCGACGTGTTTACGACGTAGACTGAAATTGTGGACGAAAACAAGAGATCTTGCGCCATTGACAGTAAGATCTTGAGCTGGAAGCGTAAAAACAATACTGTAAGCAGTAAAGGCAAATCTTTTGCTACAGTGAAACTGTACCACAACGGAAACGACATCCAGAAAATGGTACACGACTGGCAACGAGAAGCTCGTGCACTCATGACAGGCTCCACAACGATGGTGAAAGTGGATTGATCAATGAGATGTCTGTGGGTCGTACTCTTCCAACCAGAGCTTCTAATGATATTGTAAGGGTTGTACAGTCCGTTCACGTGACAACCTATACGTACATAATTATTCCATTGCTTTCACAGATGGTCAAACTTGCTCCAAAGTTGTTTGTTGTTCTCCGAGTACTCATACACGTCAGTCCATATTCCCAGCACCAGATTTAATCGTTCACTCTCACTCCTGCGGCAAAATGACCAAAGAACTATCCAGGACGTTTCTACAAGAAGCGGTTGTGAAATAAATGAGTCAAGAGAAACTTCTGCTAATATTGGATTCTTAATGGCCCCCACAAAGACACTAGTGTTCTTCGTGGCCTGCACGGACAAAATAACCTAGCAGAAAACAAAACCACAATTGACTTACTTCCAGCACAATCTCCATTTGTCAATGGCTTTATCTTTATTTCTTCAGAATGTACAAGCATGTCGTTCGTAAAATGTCCGATGCTCCTCGAAGTTCTTTGGAAGAGATTAGTCTGCAACAACGGAATAATCTTCTTAAGCTGCAGTCCTTCACATACAGTCAGTTACGTTCTCCACGTTTCTATATTCCCAACGTCGCAGATAACGCCTAAACTGGTTGATGAACCCGGAACCTTTGAAACTTCAACAAATTCCTGTCTCAGACAAAAGTTTTCATTCTGCAGTGATGTGAAAATGTGAGATTCATCAAATGTGCTTGGTGTACAAAAGTAATTTGCTTCACACACTTCTTCGTATGCAACCATTATTGTCAGGTCTTTGTTCCTGAATGAATGACACTGTGTTCATGTTCTTATTATTGTGTTTATTAGTCCTACTGTTAGTTTTATTAGGTGTATTATTATTATTGTTATTATTATTATTATTAGTATTATTACTATTACTTCCGCACGTGTGATGTTTGTATATTCTGATGATTGTATATTCTGTGAAACTACAAATGGATTCTACAGGTTTATTACTTTCAAAGAAACGAAGCAAAAGTAGACTGCCAACAGAACATTGCTGTAAACTCGAATACTCCTTTTAGATATCATAAACATGTTGTCCCATATCACACTTTCACACATAATACAGAAAAAGTTGTCATTGTTGGGATAAGAACCCAGGGCCCTTAATACGACGATCTAATACTCTACCAGCTCCCCCAAAGCAACTACACGTGTTAAATATTCACAGCTATGCTATTCCTGTGCTCCGTAGTTCTGGTGATACTTCTAATTACCGTTTACGCAAGTTCTACTGGGCAACAGCACATAGCGCAAACAAAATCGGTGTTTTGGTTGATGCTGTATCGACATACAATATTTGGTACCAATGTGGCAGATCTGAGTGCCTGGCATCTGGGTGTTTGTGCGTCAGCGGCACTGCTCAGCTTAGATAAACATTTCTCTCAAATGCGAAGAGATATCCTCTTGGAGTTTATAGCTGATCACCTTGAAATATTACCGCAAACTGTATGAGAAAGTTTTCACGATCTTGTTGTTGTGAGATAAATTTAACAAAAAATACTCATCACGTATATAAATGACGCTCTCCTCGTAAAGTCAAAAGCTTCTGTGCCAGACCATGATATTCACTTTCAGATTGTGTATACTGCTGATGATACTCAACACCGATACACAGAAACAAACTTAGTCTTGTACTTTTTCTGCACCCGAATTGAACTTCATGAATCAGTTTCGAGAAACTGATAATCTATCTATGCTCGACGAGCGAAAACAACTGATTCATTGATTCCACGCATTCCCAGCGACCTCTACACTTTTGACAGTAGCTGGTGTAGCCGCAGTGAGTCTGGCATCTTGCCCCAATCACAGGCTTTCGCACAGGTCCGGCCTCCTATGCCTCTAAAAGCACTACTCCATAACGTGCTGCATTCTGATCAAATCTAAGTAACTCTTTTCCCCAAAAGCATTAGAAAAATTCTCGTGACATCTTAGGAAAACGTCACTTGGCCCCACGGCAACCGATAAATGTAGGGTCCCATCATTGTAAGTTTACTGAAGTGGAGACTCGTTTAATCCTGGAAGCTCCCACAGTTACTTTAAGGGTTATAGAAATCGTATTTCAACTATGAAACAAACTGGCTGGGACAAATTATTCCTCGACCAGGTCGTTGCTATAGGCTCGTAACTTAATTCTTACAAAGTAGATCAGTATCCCATATAAACAACTAAAACTCTTCCTACAAGTACTGAATCGAAACTTCCAGGGGAGTTATGAACAGTTTCTGTATAATACGTCAGAGGAGAGTCTCACATTCCGTAGGTCTTTGAGTCTGAGCCAAAACCCAGATGCGCTCAGTACTTCGACCTTATCACACCCTGTAAGGAACGCATCAGGTAAACGCAACAGGTTTCTTACGTCAGTAAACATTGTCTACCATTTTCAGGTAACTAAATGGAGCCAGGAGCTTAAACAATAGTAATTATTTCTGTGGCATTCCAGACGGCGCAATCATAACTATCTGATAGATGTTGCGTATATTACTTACTCTGTAATTTAGTAACATTCTCCATTCGGAATAGATTTGTCATCGTGGATATAAATCGCCTGAAATAGCTGTAGATTCGTACCTAAACTATCACCTTACTGCCTCAGCCATTCTGACTGACGACTGTCCTGCCTTTGCTCTGGTAATGACATGGACGCCTAAATAAATGCTGATACTGGTTATAATTCTAAATCTTCAGTACTTCGAAATCTACCACTCAAGTAGGGTGAAAACAAGCGATAGAAAGACTGTCATAAACGAATAGCAGACTAGTATAATTTACTTAAGAATAGTGCTAGTTTTCCACAAAAAATAAGGAGCAACTGGCTAGTCTCTACACAATAAAAAGACTATGGCTCAGCTGTATTGTCGTCCATCTGTGCACCGTGTGATGAGATATCATACCGCATTAAACCTGAGCAGCTCTGACGCCTGTTACCACGACATGGAACTGTCATTGTAAGTCTCGAAGAGGACATCAGTGGCACACTTTAATAGCAACTCAGTCATCTACGCTCTAATCTGCATCAGTAAATCTACGAAGGCAATGCATTATGTTGATGGTATTAGGACAGCAACCAGCCACAAATTTACTTTCAGTTCCTTTATTCAAAGGAAACTGTTATCGGTTTCGAATCGTTGTGATTCATCCTCAGGCGGTTTACACGCTTTCTTTGTGACATTTGGTGTGTTTTTACAGATTAATTCTCCTAAAATATAAATAAAACATAATTATAAACACGCCAAACACAGATGGTTGCGTAACACATTTTCGTTGCATGTGACTTATGAAACGTCGGTTTCGAGTGTTTGTTTTCATAACATTCGTGTAACAGATGTAAATGCATTCCCACTGCATCCTCGTTCTTGCACACGTAAATAGTTCTCACTGTACACTTTAGATCTGTCGCTGAGATCATTTCAACCACGCACCACATGCTTTGATACATTCAAAGAGCTTACAAACATATGAGTAACATTTGACGATGATGTCCTATGTTTGGAAAGGATCATATATTCATTTACACAACCGTAATGCCTTTTACATTAGTACAGAGATATTGCATTTTTGAGTTGATATCGCTAAATTAATTACAAAGTTTTTTATATATATGTAGAACTGTATAGGTAAAATAGTATATTATTTAATTACATTTGGCATCATGAGAATTATAGTAACATATGAATTTGCTACTTGATCTGCAGATGGGTGTATTATTATTATTAGTTTTGGAGGCTGGAAAGTATTTTTTGGAGATTTTTCAGGAAAGGGGTGTTAGCTAACTCTTTTTGTACGTTAAGGATATAGTCTGGGGTGCTGTTTTTGTGTGTGTGTATTTCTAATTCTTCTAATTTATTCATAGTGGCTCCTTTTTCTGCTAGATGTAAAATTTTTAAGTTGTCCTCAATGTTTCCACTGAATGGTTTTCTTCATCAATAGGGGCTGCAAATGCTGATTTGTTCAAGTTACCAAGTCTTAAAGCTTCAATATGTTGTTTGTATCTAATTTCAAAACTTCTGCCTGTCTGTCCAATGTAGAATTTTGGGCATGTATCTCATTTGAGTTTGTATATTTCTGATTTAAGGTAGGGACTCTTGGAGGTACTTACATCATGGATTACTTTTTGTTGTAATTTATTATTTGTGGAAAAGCTGATTGCGATGTTTTTCTCCTTTTTAAATAATATTTGGTATGAAAGTGGGCCTATGTATGGGGGAGTAGCATATTTATGTTTGGCTTCAGTGGCACACTGATTTGGCTTGAAGTGACTGCTGTGAAGTGGATCTGTGGTTGTTGTCTGCATTTTGTTGTGGAGTTTTCCTATTATTGTGGGTTTATATCCATTATTATGAGCAACTGTTTTAATTATATTGATTTCATTTTGTTGGTGTGTGTCACTCATTGGTACTTTTTTAATTCGGTGTAGCATCTTTCTGAAGCATACCATTTTTTGTTGATGGGGGTGGCAAGATGAGTTGCTAATACTGACATCTGTGGTGGTAGGTTTTCTGTAAATACTAAATTGATGTTTATTGTTACTATTCCAAATTTTCAGTTCAAGAAAGTTAATGCTTTTATTAGTTTCATGTTCAACTGTGAATTTAATATTTTTGTGCATTTTGCTTAGATCTGCTGCTAATGTATCTATTTCATTGCTTGTACCATCAAAAAGCAGGATTGTATCATCAACATATCTTCTGTAGTATATTATTTTGTTTAAGATGTGCTGGTTAGCAGGGAAGAATTTTTGTTCTATATGGTTGATGTAAATGTCAGCCAATATCCCATCTAAGCTACTTCCCATTGCCAAACCATCATGTTGTTGGTACAGTTTGTTGTTGAAGCTAAATTAATTATGCTCTAGAATAACTGAAAGTATTTCTATGAGTTCACAGATCTCTGCAACACTAACTTTCTTATATTCAAGCAGATTGTTTCTTATAATGTTAATAGTCTTTATGACAGGGATGTTCGTGTACAGGTTGACTGTCTAGTAATGCTAATTTAGCTGTTGGTGGGATGTGGATGTCTTTAATTAAGCTTATGAGTTCATGTGTGTTATGTGTGGTGTAGTTATTTTCAAATGTATAGTATTTGGTAATGAGGTCTTTTAATTTACAGCTTATGAAGTATGCAGGGCTGTTTCTTGAGTTAACAATTGGGTGAATGGGACAATTTTCTTTATGAACTTTTGGCTGTGCACCCAGTTTTGGTGCCGAGGGACTCATTGTTATGCAGTTACGTATTTCATATAGAAGAATTAGAAATACACACACACAAAACAGCACCCCAGACTATATCCTTAACGAACAAACAGAGTTAGCTAACACCCCTTTCCTGAAAAATCTTCAAAAATTACTTTCCAGCCTCCAAAGCAAATAATATTAATACACCTATCTGCAGATCAAGTAGCAAATTTATATGTTACTATAATTCTCATGATGCCAAATGTAATTAAATAATATACTATTTTACCTATACAGTTCTACATATATATAAAAAACTTTATAATTAATTTAGCAATATCAACTCAAAAATTCAATGTCTCTGTACTAATGTAAAAGGCATTATGGTTGTGTAAATAAATATATGATCCTTTCCAAACCTAGGACATCATCATCAAATGTTACGATATATCATAGCATCTGTGATACTCATATGTTTGTAAGCTCTTTGTATGCATCAAAACATGTGGTGTGCGATTTAAATGATCTCAGCGATAAATCTAAAGTGCACAGTGAGAACTATTTACGTGTCCAACAACGAGGATGCAGTGGGAATGCATTTACATCTGTTGGACGAATGTTATGAAAACATACACTCGAAACCGACGTTTCACGTAAGTCACATGCAACGAAAATCTGTAACGCAACCATCTGTGTGTGGCGTGTTTTTTGGGCGGCCGAAGTGGCCGCGCGGTTCTGGCGCTGCAGTCTGGAACCGCGAGACTGCTACGGTCGCAGGTTCGAATCCTGCCTCGGACATGGAAGTGTGATGTCCTTAGGTTAGTTAGGTTTAACTAGTTCTAAGTTCTAGGGGACTAATGACCTCAGCAGTTGAGTCCCATAGTGCTCAGAGCCATTTGAACCATTTCTTGTAGCGTGTTTATAATTATGTTTTATTTATATTCTAGGACAATTAATCTGTAAAAACACACCAAATGTCATAAAGAAAGCATGTAAACCGCCTGAGGATGAATCACGACGATTCCGAACCGGTAATGGTTTCCTTTGAATAATGAACTGAAAGTAAATTTGTGGCTGGTTGCTGTCCTAACACCATCAACATTTGTCTTCAGACAACAGCCACGGTCTCCATCATGTCATCATATGACAAAATTGCATCAATGCATTTTGCTTTGGTACAGATTTATTTAATTTGTTCCTCTTCCTTATCGTATAAGCTCGTTGCCTTACCATTTTTCGACTTCTTCATTTCTCTCACTTTTCTGAGTGTTGTCGTTAGTCTCCGGGTCTATTTTTTCCTGCTTCTGCTCCATCTGTGCGACATGAAGTTTTTGATTTAAATGAACTGTTCGTGTGCAATAATATGTAGGGAAAAGTGAATGCACCCAAGAAAAATCTGCAGGCTTTCCATTGTTTCGGGACATGTGGAACACCAATGATTAGAATCAAAGAATTTCGACTATCTAGCAATGATAACTCTTTTTGTATTATCTCTTTACCGAAGATGGTGAAATGTGGTCAAATAACACGCCATTACATCGCCCCCCCCCCTCAGGATCATGACATCATGTGATATATTGTGTAGTTTTATGTTATGAAACAACGTGTTATAGCACGTGTAGTGGATGCAGAAACATGAAGTGAGAAATGAATGAACAGTGTAGCACTAGTCTTTTATATTATTAAATAACTTACCTGTAAAATACTGTCGTACACTTCATCTACATCTACATCTACATTTACATCTAAATTTATACTCCGCAAACCACCCAACGGTGTGTGGCGGAGGGCACTTTACATGCCACTGTCATTACCTGCCTTTCCTGTTCCAGTCGCGTATGGTTCGCGGGAAGAACGACTGTCTGAAAGCCTCCGTGCGCGCTCTAATCTCTCTAATTTTACATTCGTGATCTCCTCGGGAGGTATAAGTAGGGGGAAGCAATATATTCGATACCTCATCCAGAAACGCACACACTCGAAACCTGGCTAGGGATAAACTGAATGAGCTAGCACTGTTTTAAACAGACTGGCCTTTTAGTCCAGAGAGTTGAGGCTCAAATCTCCATATGGTCATCCTGATTTAGGTTTTCTGGGGTTTTCCGGAAATACTTCAGCGAATGCCATGACAGTTCCTAATATAGGAGCATGGCTGACTACATGAACCATTCTTGGCAACATGTACCTGTAACTATGCAAATGCCAGTATACAGTATGTCAATTACACTACTTTGGCGTAACCTGTAATACCAAGTCATGTCCGATATCCTTACAAAAGTGATCCACGAATGAATAAAGCTAGCACTACTATTACTGCTCTGCCAGCCAGTTGGGTATGTAGTCATTAGCAAACAAATCAGAGGTGAATAAAATGTGAGCATTGATTATCCCGCATTTCGTGAATCAATGACTCACTTTCTCTGTCTGACTTCCTAATGCAAGTCTCTCTCTGTTGCTGTTGCCATATGGCCTGTATTTTCTACCATTTTGTGTACAGTGGCCCAAATTTTTTCCTATCAAGTATAATTGGTAATTTATATGCAACACCACCGTTGGCACATGTTGCAGATCAGCTCTCACGAATTTATCAGAGGAAAGTATTTTTTTCATAGGTCAGAGCTGTGCGTTTAAGTAAGATTCAGACTTGTTCAGATTAACATCCTGCAGAAAAATTAACAGTGCATCATATAAAGTCCATTCCATTATGCTATGATTTCAAATCTTCCCAAACCCTTAATTCCACTTTCTCTCCTTGTTTAGTAATTATAACATCAGACAGCTTTCCCTTTCAGCTGAGACAGTTTCCTGTTGTCACCACAAAAATTATAGTCAGATACGTGCTTACTAAGTTTTGCTGGAACGTAGGTCGCACTCAGAAACACATGTAACTTTCCAAAAGTGACTTTTCGACAGTGCAGTGTAAATTTCCTGCTTTCTGTACTCAGTGACATTTCAATTGTGATAATTTTTCAAAAGAGAGTTTTTATCTTTGCATGTTTGAAACGTTTAGACTCAACATGACTATGTACACGATGCCTTTATGATCGCTAGTGGCTGTATATAACCGTTACTTGTATCGCATATGTGGCTTCTGTGGTTAAAGTACCTCCACACATTACATGCCTCCTTATGAACACATCTATTCCACCACATATGATTGATATGTTGCTGTAAAAACTTTATTCTAATATCAATATTCAAATTTTCAATGCAAAACAATTTCACACTATAAATAACATTAGAATGTATGTCAAACCAATTATTGTTTCAGTGAACGTAATGTCAATAGACAATCACTCTTCCCTAAGTGAACAAGACAATGTTTATTTATGGCTCTAATAATCATTTGACTCACCTGTGGAAAACTGATAACAAGGCTGTTCCTAAGCAATTGCATTCCTCTGCTACAAACTGAAATAAATCATGATTTTCCATTATTTAAATAAGTCTTGCTATCTGCAACACATGACTGTTACGTACCTGCATAATATAGTAAAAAATCGGATTTCATTAACTGTGAGTCCGAATGAGTTTTCTTCGAAAACGTTTGATAAACAAGCTGGACATGGGAGCTCAATGCCAAACAATTAAGATTCTCAAAAGTTACTTTTACGTATTTGTAAAACAGATCAAAAAATATGAAGATGTATACACTGTTATAGACAAATGCAATGACATTGAATATTGAACATGAATTTCGTAATATTGTAATTTGAAACAGAGTCTGTTTTACAATGATTGTTTTAAAAGAAATGGGGCTGGGAGTGATACGGTCATTTTTTTCATTTTCCGTGCGTATTATCACTTAAGACAATGGCTCATATACGGCAAACAATGCAAGTTACGAAAATTTACTAAACCAAAACTAAAAGTGTCTCCTAAATGTAACATCCCATTTTTGCAGCAGCAGTAACGCATGCAGATATGTGGTTGAACGTCACCTTACGTAGCAAAGTCCCTTTAATGCAACGGCATTTCCAAATTAGTCCTAGATACCAGCAGACATATAGTTCCAAGAAATTCTTAACAGTAAACACACACACTCTCTCTCTCTCTCCTTCTCTCTCTCTCTCTCTCTCTCTCTCTCTCTCTCTCTCTCTCTCTCTCTCTCTCTCTCTCTCTCTCTCCTCTCTGCTCTCTCTCTGCTCACACATGACTTACTACTTGACAAGAGTCTAAAATACGTAATCGTGTGTGTCTCCTTTGTACATGCATTCAGGAAAAGTGATATCTGTGGCCAATACCACAAACAAAATTGCTAATTCCCATAATGTAACAACCTTTCATCATCCTCACCCTATCAAACAAGGATTTCGCACGGCGTTTCTTGCTAAAACAAATAGCAAGGAATATTCAAAAAACTTGTTATAAAAAAGAAAAAGGAATACTAATATTTGAGTATACAAGAGAAAGGCAAAAGTACATAAAATTGTGCATCAAATTCGTTGTGCATTGAAACATAAATACGTGAAATGTAATTAATAAGCGTGAGTGGTGATGTATTGTGGGGAGCATGATTTCACTAGTAACCGAAGAGAAAACTAAGAATGTTACATTTATGAGCAAATTAACAAGACAGATTTCACAAACAAATATGCTATAGAAAACTGAGTACTATAGACATCGCCATAAATGCAGAACAATAGTAAGAAATTATACACTCTTAGTAAAATAAATAAAGTGAATGACTTACAACTCTTGATAATATTTTGACAATAAAACAGTAAATGACTAAAAAAATGTAAAATGTCTTATTAAAATAAGGAACATATCTATTCTATACCAGACAATATCATGAAATGGGAGGAGAAAATGTTTAACTGATGACAAACGTCAAATGCAGCATACTTTATTTTACTGTGGACAAACAGTTGGTTGACTCATGTTATCACTATTGAACAGAAAGGTGGACTAAGGGCAGACTCATGGAGAAGTAAAAGTGATCAGATTCTCCATCGACAACGTTTCTCTACGAAATAACAGCAGCGCTGATCAAGGCAGACTCACTGAGTCAATTCCATCAGCTGAGTCAGTTCCTCCACTACCCATAGAATTCGTATCGACGAAATGACAGTATTGTTGGATTTTCCATAATCAATTGTCACCTGCACTTCACATGGTCCATTTTTGCTGCAAGGGCTGGTACTGAGATCAGGCGGCGAACCCACATTGTGGTCATGTTTATATAGTGGAACACTTGACATGGTACGTGGCTAACTGTCGCTGATCCTCCATTAAATGAAGCAGGAATGGACACCGGGCTTCAATGATTACATTGTCCATATAAAAGCTCACCTCAAGATAATGTGCCCATGCATATCTTTATAGTAGCGAGAGCCTACTGTGCCCGACCAGAATACCTGCATACTAAACCACAAGACATAATCATTATGTTAACTTCACATGTTCTCCAAGGTGGAATAGAATGTTGAGTGAGTAAATACAATGTGGGTCAGGAGGAAAGGTACATGCTTTGACAGGTGACACTACTGGTGAATCTGAACAAAAGACTTCTAATAAACATATTCCCTTTTCTTAACAGTCTCCGGGTAAACCAATGAAAACAGCTAGGAACGGGAAAGGTGCAGGTGACAGTAAATGAAGATACTTTTATGTTATGGTTTGTTTAATTGTTTACGTTTCCTCACAGAAGATGTTCAAATAATCCACCGTCAACTTCAATGCATGTAGACAGATGTTGTGTCGCCGATAGTAGCTCAGTTTTGCATTCCTTTAACTCGGCACAAGCATATAAAATATGAGCGAGAAGTTCGTCTGCTGTGTCCACTGTGCGTTTGTAGACGTCACTCTTCAGCCACCCCAACAAACAGTAATCCAATGGGGTAAGATCTGGTGGCCTTAGTGGCCAAGAAATGACTCCACGGTGACCGGACCAACGACCAGGATATGTTGTGTTCAGATACTGTGTCAGTCGTCGTAAGGAATGTATAGGAGCTCCGTCATGCTGAAAGTACATACGAGTTCGTGTTGCCAGAGGGATATTCACCACGTATTCTGGTAATACATTTTGAAGAAACTCAAGATACTGTGTCCCAGTAAGATGGTTATCTAAAACAACTGGACCGATGAGTTGGTCAACAGCACGTTGTCTGTAAAACGTCGTTGGAAATTCGTTTCCACAGTAGCGTGCACATTTTCATATGCCCATACATGAGAGTTGCGCGTGTTGTTGATTCCGTTGCGGGTAAATGTTGACTCATCAATGAAAAGAATAGGTGGAATTAATCGCTCATTGGCAATGATGCATTGACAGAATTCTTGCCGGGCGACAGCATCTCCTTCATGCTGATGTCGTACACTCTGCCGATGAAAGGAATACAGACCTTGCTCGTGTACTGTGCGTATCGCTCGTGTTTGTGGAATACCAAGCTGGGCAGCAGTTCTTCTAGAGCAGTAAGGTTGCGTTCCACTACTTGAAGAATGATCTCAATTTCATTAAGAGTTTGTTGTACGGAATGTTCAGAGACAACATTTTCGCTGGGAAACGTACCACGCTCATGCAATCCGTGAAACACAATGCTAAACATCTTTATATCTGACACTCTGCGATTCCGAAATCGCTGTTGGTATTCTTTCACAGCAGCTCTGAAATTCCCATTGGAGAAACCTAAGACGAACACCATGTCAGCGTACTCTGCATGTGTGAAGATCTGTGGTATTTTCACTACATAAAGCTGTATTCGTTGTTAACGTAGTATCGTGCACTACGACAAGCACTGTCGAACTGAGACTTGAGGTAAAGAACTGCACCATGTGCAACTGAACTGCGTACTGATACGGTTAGTAAGAACGACGCTACACGTTTCCCGTCCCCAGTTGTTTTCATTGGTTTACCCTGAAACGGTTAAGAAAAGATCATACGTGAACAGTGGATTTATTTTCAAACAATATTCTTAAGAATTGATTTTATTTACTAGCGATTCATCCGGAAAATTAACACATTAATCACACTATGTAAGGGTGGAAGTAGTTGCCAGGGAGTAACTGATGATCTCGTAATCAAATTCCTTTTAACAAATGGGAATTTTATTCATTTTAATAGCGCCTAAAAGCATTTTTTAAAAGAAATAGATTTAAAATTATAATCAGAAAGCACCCTCTAAATATCAAGTTACAGTTTATTCAGAGGCAGAAGAAACAAGTTTTGACTGTATGATCTTTCGGGCAGAGAACCTTGCCGCTCCCTTTTGACACGGCTGTAGTTACAACCGCTCACAACAGCCTCTGAAAGACTACACTGGTGCAAACATGCAACACACACCAGATTACTTAAAACCAAAATTTTAACAATTTATTCAAGCACGCAAACTATGTAAACCGTAGTGGGGGATGGAAATGATACAAAACACTAAAATTAAAAAAAATTAACCTCGCCACCGGAGGTGCAACTTGATTTTAACTTCTAAGAAAAGTCTTACGATGAAAGAGTGGCAACTTTGTGTACTAAAATGATCATTTAAATAAAAGCGCGTAAAATGCAATCTTATATAAAATTCTACAAGCTTGGCCAAACAAGTTAAGATGCTCTACAGTACACAGATACCGCCTCTCAAGATGGTAGGCAAGATCAAAACATATTTCAGGAATTAAGCCGTTATACTCCAAGCAATAAGTTAACACACCAAATCCGACAAACATGACAGAGGCAGCTCCGAGCGACAGACAGACACTAACTGCCTAACAACTGCGGACGAGAGACAGACTAGCAAGCTGGCGACGACAGACTGACCTAGACTGACCAGAGACTGACCGACTGGCGAGCTCATAGCGCCCCTTAAATGCACGTGAACAGGCAACCTTTCCCCCTTCGCACCAGAGGCAGACACCAAAGCTGCGATTCCCACAGCGGTGCCACCGCCAGAAACGGAGGGCGACTGCTTCACACTACGCGCTGTGGCGCGCTCTTCAAAACGGCAAGTTTTACCACGGCTCAATATGCTTATGAGGAGTTTTTGGCTCAGAATCACCACTAGTATCACCCCTCAAAGCATGTACTTTTCCTCCTCACTCACCCTGTATATACCGTTTGACATACAGATAATATGTTTCATGAAACAGAACATGCAGGTTTATCATGCTAATACTAATGTCATCGGTTCCAGGAATGCTGATGCTGACATCAGCTAAATTCTTTCCAGAACTGGCAGTGACCCTCTGCTATTACTTTTGAATAAATTTTGCAAATTTATGTGTATGTAGTCTGTAATGGATGTAAGTGATATTGGTGACTGAGGAAGGTGTACTGAATAACATTACATCAATATTTACTTTATTTTTAAAATAGACATTTTAAGGACCGCCACAGAATCCAAATCAATACACTGGGGTGGATATCAGGTATACACTAGCTTTGTTAATAAATATTTCTTCTGATACCAGCCACGATTTTCTTTATATTCCTTTTCACACGGCTCGTATCGGGAAATGATTCCCATTTACAAGTGCGCTATTTTCTATTTGTTATGCCATTTTGAAACGTCCCCTTTGAACAATTATACAAGACTGTGCTTAAACTGACATACAATATTTTTAGCGCAACGCAATCTGACTTTCAAAAATCCCTACAAAAGAATGGCTCTGACTAACATTAAACTATACCTTTCAGAAATCACTTACCTCACAAAAATCTTCATTACTCGAACTACTGCAATACAGCGAGCGCCACTACTGCCAGCTAAATAAAAGATTCAAACTACGGAAGGCACTAACTAGTGATAAGGATAGTTAGCAAATGAAAGATATTAATAGAGAACAACCTTAATAGTCATAATATATGTAGCAGTTCATGACAAATTACAAAACTCCGTCATCTCTCTCCCCACATCCACCACTGCTGGCGGCTCACCTCTAACTGCGCAACACTACGCGCTGTTCACAGCCAGCTGCCTAACACTACAATGGCGAGTATTACAACAATGCAAAGCAGCCACAGACTGCACACAGCACAGCCAATGATTTTCATACAGAGGTGGCGTTACCAATAAAAAAACCTAAACAGCCTACTTACATAGCCCCCTTGCTCCCCACAAAAAATTTTACAAATTGGTTTGGGCAGTGGCCAATACAGATTTGAAAAAAAATTTCATAATTACAATAACAAAGATATCAAATGCACACACTTATTGATACAATGTTGGTCAAAAGCTAAAATTTTCTCACAGTCCATAAAGACAGTCCTCATCATTCGTCACAGTAGAATTGCAGTGTTTTTCTCAAAGTCTTGAGCAGTAAAAGAAAATGCACACAGAAGTAGTGGATGTCCATGCAGTCTTGAAGAAGTAGTGTTGTCCTTCCAACGGAAAGACAGTGCTGACTCTCGACATGCAGACAGGTAATGCGCCACAACAGAGCAAACCCACAGCAGAGTCAGTCGACGTTTTGAAGAATATTGGTGGGTAGGTCATCACAGAGCAGACCCACTGCAGTCCTTGTAGAAATAATGGTATTGATGGATCATCAAAGATGTAGACCCACTGTAGTCCTTGAAGAGATGGCCAGCAGCCATCTGTTGTGACTGTGCAGGTGCACAGTCACCACTGAAGAGTCTTGCGGATAATATAGCAAGTCCATAAACCACCACTTGTGCACTCACAAAGTTTTTGGAATTGTCCTTAGAACCAGCAATGCTGTTATCCAATCCCTTGCTGATTTATTAACACACGTGCAAACACTATCAGTCCCTACTTCTCACATATTGTCCATATACTATGACCAACAGAAACGTGTGCAGTGAAATGGAACTTACATGTTAATAATATGATGAACTGGTGTCAAGTACAATTTTACAACATAAGAATACAATAACAAAGGTACAAAATACATCATTAAAGAACATAACAATACAGATAACATTTGAAGTACAGGCTTTACAACAGAATAGAAATAAACATATACATCAATGTTACAGGAATTATGACATGAGTACATAGATAAAAGACCAGAATAACTTTCGGAATATCAACTTCACACATGAGCATTAAAACAAAACAGAATAAATAATGTCTAAACATCTTTACAAAGAAAATAACATATTATAAATGCAAATTATATTTGAGGATAACAGTATTCCTCACCATAGTGAATGTAGCTTAGTACTAGAATAGAAAAAAAATTCTATGAAACAGTACACAGAGACAGGAAGAAAACAAATACACAATGGTACACAAACACATAGCATAATAATACAAAAGCAAAGGACAGGGTTTGTTTTACTGCAGTATTTTGCAAACAAAACTTTCTTTAGTTCTTGGAGATCTCCCTTCGTTCTTCATTATTTCTAAAAAGTCCTATCTATACCTGCTTTCTGTACTTTTTTCGTATGGGCTCTCAGTGCATTTCTTCAAATTCATCGCAACTCATTCTCTTATAGGCTACCCCCTCTTAAGCTAACTTAAATCTACTGAGCTCAGATGCTAAACTAAGGGGCGAGGCAATGCAGCAGCACAAAACAATTAACACAAACAGCAATGACAAAAAAATGCAGATTTGAAAAGGAAGCAGCATTACAGAAATTAGCAAAGCAATTGCAATATTACAACTAATATAAGGCAATGTGCAGCAAACAAGAAAAATAAATCTGGCTTAGCAGAGTAACACAAATTAAAATTCAGTAGCACTATGCCTGGCAAACAGCAGCAGAAAATGAAATAACTTATACCTAAACATGACATAGCTCAAGCAGAAAAAATAGTACACCAAAGATAACAATGCAGACAAGGGAAATGTATAATATCTTAATGTCTATGTAATTAAAGTGGTGCACCACAACTATTTATACAAAAGAAATTACCAAGTACTTGAAAAGAAAATGATATATGCAGTTACTGTTATTAGTCCCTTCTTATTGTTCTTTCCATTCCAAGAGCTCCTTTTTCAAAGAATGTGGGTCATAAAATAATTATTTAATAGATCTGTTGACAGAAAGTGTTCATTTTAGCAAATGCATTTAATTTTATTTTATGAAACCAATGCTACAAGACAGCTGGAAACCAGATATCAAATGAAATAAGCAACTATGTACAAAGTAAAGCATAAGAACATCATTCAGTAGTCATGAGCATTTCATAAGTTAGTAGAAAAATCTCTCAACTAGAGAGACAGTAGTCATAATCAGGTGCATAGACATAAAAATATTTCTCGTCATTTCATTAGGCATTTCAGTAAATATCATAAATTAAGAGCTCCACAGTGTAAACATATGTTTTCAAGTTCGACCATGTCGTTTTTGCGATGCTTTCTACAAAGGAACGTCAATAGCGAGGGTGATGGCCTCCCTTTTTTTTTTCTCCACCTGTACCTCTGAAAGGGGCACACGCTAATGGCTTTTTCCCAGGCGACTGTCGCCCAACTGGGTGCCCACGATGCATTACATGCAGGTGGTCACTTAACTTTCTTACGGAAATATTTATGACACCAGTTTCCGCTACAGTGACAGTCTCATATGAAAATTTCACAGGTCGAAAATTTACGTTACAAATGTGTAGAAACAAAATGCTATGAATATAACAGTGTGCAGAAAATTTTTCGTCGGCATTGTAATACATTCTCACATGTACACACATTTCATAATTCTAAAGTACGATTTTTGGTTTCCAACATCCTCTTCCACAAATCAGAGTCCCTAATCACTACTCATTATTCCTTGCTTTATAACACGTATACATATTCGTAGACACTTCTTCAATATTTCATCATAATAAATACGTAGCATAATCAAATTCCTCATACAGCATCAGCTTATTGATCATAAACATATCTCAGCAGCATAATACACATCGTTGTCGTAATAATATCATAACACCTCAGTCAACTCTCAAAAACGTCGTAGCTTTTTGCAATAATTTCAAAACCTAAAAAAATTCTCTGCTCATGTCAAAAGTGTCATCTGCCTCAAACGCACTTTAAAAATCATAATCCCATACCAAATACATCATTCAAAGCTCTCATAGTATCACAATGGTTCCGAAAAATATGAGCATTTCACAAAGTACAGACAAAATACAATTTCATAAGTGTGAAGTTATCCAACTGTGTAATTGCGTAAACATCTGTCACTGATGTAGTAAAAAAAATGTTTATCTCTCAGTTAAATGATCAGATAGCTGTGTAATTTCTGTGTTAGAGAAATATGGTACCGATGTGTAAATTTGTGTAAGTAAATACCATATTAGCTAGGGCTCCTTGTGCTTGCCAAACACATGGTACACAAAGTAAGCGTGTACCCCCCTGAGGATTAATGTAATTATACCATCAGGTGTTACAAATTACAGCAATGGAATGAAATGTATCACAGAAAACCTTTGTATCATTGTACTTCAAATATCTTTAAAAAATAAATGTTTAAAGTAAAAAATTAATCACTCAAATACGTGTCCTGTAGCGCTAAATGTGCGTCTTGCTGTAAGATAATCTCTGTGGAAGTGTCGTAGTTATTGTCCTCCGAAAGCTAAGTACTGCAGAAGTCAATGTACTTACCTTATCATAAACAGAAGTGATAATCTTTGCGTATAGATATTGTAGTTATTACGTACCTGACCGTAATCAAGAAAGTACTATAATGTAACGTATTGTTGTGCTACGGAAAAGGCTGTCTCATTGTAGCTATACCACAAAAGTTGCTACTAAAACATGTTTTACTTTCCAGAATAATACATAAAACTGTGCAGACATAAAACAGAAACACCGCAAAAGCAACATTGTAAATTGTCACTCATTAGTAGCGTCGTGATAAAATCGAGTAGCTGTCACATAAACTAACCACTGTGTCATCTGGTATCTCACTGAAAGTACTTTAAATCCAGAATGTATTTTCAAGCAAACCTAAATGTTGCATTAAAATCTCATTAGCAGTACTGGTAAATGTTCTAAGTATGTAAGCCTTATAGTCGTTACATAATCATGCAACTAACAAGCAAGAATGCACACAAACAATGACACTGGGTCGTCTCTTCACAATAACAATGCATTCGTAATTTCTGTTTAAAAATGTTCCCTAGGTTCTTGATTGGATATTTAACTTCAGACATTGTTGTATATTAACAGATTCTAAGTCTGACAAAGCATACTAGAAAAGTGAAGTTAAGAGTTTTATGGCAAAGACAAAGTTAAAAAGCAGATTATCTTTCAATAAACGGTTTTACATGTGAAATGTAGTGCAAGCCTTTACTCTTATTACTGTGCAGAGCTCCAGCTTCAACGGAATCATCGTGTGGTATATGTCGGTAAAGAATACTGGAATTTTTCTAAAGGTTAGCATCTATGTTATTTTTCTCTGAGCCAGCTGGCGCACGCGGCTGCTTGTGGTGCGAGTCATTGTCTGTTCCTTTGTTGGCGCGCGTCGTTATTGGGATTTGGAGACCTAACTTCTACAAATTCACCCTGACGAGAGGGCCCTGCCCTGTTTGAATCCCGCCAGTTCTGATGAAATTCAGGTCTGTCGTTATGATTATCTCGTCTGTCGTCATGTCGGTAGATTTCATAGTTTCTTTCTTGTCGGTCACGTGGTGGAGAATTTCTCCCTGAGTCGTAACTGCGCGCTGGACCGTTGCGTCTAAAGTTATTCTGTCTCCCTTGATAATAATTATTTTGGTTCCCATATTGTCCGTTTCTAAGGTAATCTCTGTCATATTCACTACTTCGGAAATACGATCTTTCTCTGTAACTATTATTACTCTGCCAGTGGTTGTCATATGGGTGGTGTCTGTTTTGGTCACTATTTGCGTTGTAAGAATAGACTTGTCGTGTCCAGTTATTGTTTCTGTCGTCATGGAATTGTGACGGATGTGACCTGTAGTGATTGTTTTCCTGTTTTCGCATCCCGCGACTGTCTGTGTCAATTTCTAATTCTTGTAAGAGTCCCTGAAAAGCTTCATTGTCGTCTTTGCAACGTCCTGCTAAAATAATATGTCGTAAATGTTCAGACAATTTGAGTAAGCAAATGTGGATGAGTTCTGAGGGGCTGTATGGGTTTGACAGGTACTGGTTCTTGTGCAATATGTCTTCAAAATATTTCACAAGACTGGAGAATTCAGATTGTTCGAAATGTTTCGTCGTTATGATGCTATGTTTTACTCGGTCTTGTGTAGTTTGAGACCAATATGCAGAGAGGAGGGCATGATAAAAATCTCCTTCACTGTGGCAATCGTGAATTACCGATCGCATTCTCACAGCTGGTTCATTCTCTAAGTAGCCACACATAAATTCTAATCTGTGCTCTAATGACCTGTTGGGAGGAAAACAATGAGAGAATTGATGGAGCCACGCTTGTGGATGAATGTCGTTGCCAGAATTCTTAAATGTTTTGAATTTACGTGTAGTAATGAACAGCTTATAGTCAAAGTCATCATGTCGGCGAGTCGCATATCGGCCATTGTTACGTCGTTTCGGCGGTTCCATTTCAAAATTCGGTGCACCTTGCCAATTTCTTTCATAATTTCCGAAATGCGCTGTGTTATTATTTTGTGGCTGTTCCGTATTTGCACGTCCCTCTTAGCGTATTGGGGAGCGAGTGTCCTCTGAAATACGTAATTCTTGTATTACCTGTGTCAGCTGATCTTGTACTTCCCGGATTTCTCTTTGGTGTTGCGTATTAATTTCATTCTGATTTTGTTTGAATTTCCTAATTTGTTTGCACTCTTCTGTGTCATTCAGATTATCATCTACCTTCGTAGATAAATTAGTGACCTGATCCGAAAGTTCGGCTACTTTCTCCGATAGTGAACACATTTCCTCAGTGTGTTTTTCTGAACCAAGTTTCAGAGTGTCCATTTGTGTTGAAATCGAATCTACTGTGTCCTTTAAGTTTTCTTGAGTTTTTGCAAGTTGCGTAACCGAATCGGTAGATGCAACTGAGTCAATTTTAGCTTGCAAGGTGTCGTGATTTTCATGAACAATAGTTTGCAGTTCTTTTATGGCTGCTTCGTGATTCTGTAATGCATTTTCATGACGCGAAAAAACAGGTTGGAAATGCTCACAAATTTGTGTTTTTACGTCATTACAGACTTTTTGACATTTCGATTCGATGTTATGTAACTCAGTAGTTAAATCTTCATGTGTGTGTTCAAGCGTGGTGTCTAACTTTTGAAGATTTTGTTCCATTGTGTCTAACTTTTTAAGATTTTGTTCCATTGTGTCTAACTGTAGCTGTGTTTGTCTCTGATTTTGTTTCATTTGTTGCATTAATTGCAATAATAATGTATTAGTGTCTGGAATCTGTTCCTCTATGCTTTTCGGCAGTGCATTTGCACCGGCAACATTCACATTTTGACAAACAGAAAATGTGTCTTGACTTATTTGAGAAAACGGTGAGGACCCAAAACCTGAATCTACAGTATTTGCGAGATTGTTTCCTGTCATTTCGGATTCCTGAGGCGAGCTGTTGCCGACTGATCGATCGATAATGCTTCCCTGTTCAGTAATTGTTTCACTGTGTACACCATTATTTGCAGCCCACTCCATTTCCCTATGCACAATTACCAAATTACTACTTTGAACATTAGTTAATTCATTACACGGTGGCGCTAACACACTGCTTTCGTCTTCACTGTCATTTCTCAGTTTACTTTGGAGCCTAGTATTACGTTTTTCACACGCCATAATTTTCACAATATTTCACACGATAACACAGAAAAGCACAATTTGAAGAGCAAAATAAAATAACATAGCAATGGAAATAATGTCTACTTAATTGCAAGCGCAGCTGCGAAATACTTGGTGCAAATCTACATGCATGCCACAACTGTTTTACTGTACAACAATGAAAAACTACAACTACAATGGAAATTCTCTCTATCATTATGCGCTGGCAATAAACAAAAGCTACACTAATTACACAAACTACAAGAAATAAATCAGAAGATTCCAGTGAGGTATCCTCGGCTAAGGGTCGACATATGAAACGTCCGCTTTGAACAATTATACAAGACTGTGCTTAAACTGACATACAATATTTTTAGCGCAACGCAATCTGACTTTCAAAAATCCCTACAAAAGAATGGCCCTGACTAACATTAAACTATACCTTTCAGAAATCACTTACCTCACAAAAATCTTCATTACTCGAACTACTGCAATACAGCGAGCGCCACTACTGCCAGCTAAATAAAAGTTTCAAACTACAGAAGGCACTAACTACTGATAAGAATAGTTAGCAAACGAAAGATATTAATAGAGAACAAACAATGTATTTACCTTAATAGTCATAATATATGTAGCAGTTCATGACAAATTACAAAACTCCGCCATCTCTCTCCCCACATCCACCACTGCTGGCGGCTCACCTCTAACTGCGCAACGCTACGCGCTGTTCACAGCCAGCTGCCTAACACTACAATAGCGAGTATTACAATGCAAAGCAGCCACAGACTGGACACAGCACAGCCAGTGATTTTCATACAGAGGTGGCGTTACCAATAAAAAAACCTAAACAGCCTACTTACAATTTCAATGTGATATTGTCGATGTGTGAGAGTCTGCTCCACTTCGTTGACTTCACTACAATATGTAAGAAACACCCGATGTTCTGTGAAGTTAGCGGCGAAGTTTAGAAGATTTTGTATGTAGCGATTTCTTATGGTTCATTTGTGCAGAGTCTCACACACACTAAACATCACAAACAACTTACTGTACACTTTAAACAGCGAAAATATCTTACATACACAAAACAGTCACAAAGATGTTCCTGCAAGTAGTTAACAGAGGTAGTATTATATGTCTTCCACAGAGTATAGTATGCTTTTGTTCAGAGGCCATATATTTTAATAATTTGGATCATAAATTTGTTATATCGATTTTACAATTGTGCTTATATCTATGTGTTACTACTTTTGTTTAAATATGCTATAGAAACATATGAAGAAATTTACTGATTCCCTTTCAAGATTTTAAAAATGGTTCAAATGGCTCTGAGCACTATGGTACTTAACGTCTGAGGTCATCAGTCTCCTAGAACTTAGAACTACTTAAACCTAACTAACCTAAGGACACCACACACATCCATGCCCGTGGCAGGAATCGAACTTGCGACCGCAGCAGTCGCGCGGTTCCGGACTGAAGCGCCTAGAACCGCTCGGCCACCGAGGCCGGCTCAAGATTTTCGTTTAGTATTATCTGTTCATATTTTCTTCTAGGTACACACTGTTTCAAAATACCAGTCCGGCGCCGTAATCTCAGTGACAGCAGAATCGCATCCTGATTTACCCTTTCCTAAGACTTTTTCACTTCGTCATCTCTTCTTTTCAGCGTTTAATTTCGTTAAAGGAACAGAATCCGTCCTTCGCTATTCTGCCTTGTCACTGATTTCACCTGTTAACACAACAAGCTAGCGTCTCTTTTCGCTTTTTCCTACATGTCATTACGTTCTACGAAAATCGTTATACATTGTTTCTGCCGTTGCTGAAACTTTCTTCCATTTATCTAAGTCGTGATCCTGCTTAATTATTGGAAAGACTCATGTTTCGCCTTTATAGATAGAAGCAAGTAATCAGTGTATGCAGGCCTTAAATCTCAATGGAACACAACAAAGACAGCTTTGACATTGGAACTACTTAAACCTAACTAACATAAGGACACCACACACATCCATGCCCGAGGAAGGAATCGAACTTGCGACCGCAGCAGTCGCGCGGTTCCGGACTGAAGCGCCTAGAACCACTCGGCCATCGAGGCCGGCTCAAGATTTTCGTTTAGTATTATCTGTTCATATTTTCTTCTAGGTACCCACTGTTTCAAAATACCAGTCGAGCGCCGTAATCTCAGTGACAGCAGAATCGCATCCTGATTTACCCTTTCCTAAGACTTTTTCCCTTCGTCATCTCTTCTTTTCAGCGTTTAATTTCGATATCTGAACATCGTGTACACTTTCACGGCGCCTTACCAGCGACTTGTACCCCAATAGAACCGGTTTTGAGGGAGCCTTCGTATTTGCTACAGGAGTGCAATATCGCCACTTCCCGTCGATTACCGTGGGCGTAGGAAAATGTGTGTCTCGTAATAAGCCGGTCTGCCGCCGAGACTTTTCCTGCCTCAGAATATGAAGCAAAACCACTTCTCTTGTCTCGCAGCACCAAGCAAAAACCTGAGGGGCGCGCAGACCGCAGACAGCGCTGGGGGGTGGGGTATATAATTCCCTCCCACGACAGGCGACGCCCCCACGTCGGATCTGCCGCTCTAGAACTACACAGAGGTTCCGCCTCTGTCCTACGTTCTCATTTCCGACTAAGTGAAAAATCTTTCCTCGCTTATTAAATTCGCAAGAGCAGAGCTATACCTTTTTCTTTTAATCTCTTCAATGCCACCGGCAATTTCTCCATTCTCCTTCCGACTCGCCGGTTCCCCCTAAGCAGCATCGCAGTTGTTGCATATGAGAGCTAGTTCCCAAAGATTGCTTTAATTATTACAGCTGCTGCACAACTATTAAGCTGATTACATTTCAGCCGTCGTAAACGCAATTTTACATCGCAATATCAATTTCGAAATTGCGCAGATCTCCAGAAATATCATGTACGAAAAAGGCGAGTTTTCTCAGATTAATGTCGTAGCTTTGAGTTTCAGTGTCTACCGTCCAATTACGATATGTTACAACAGAGTCAAATTACGAACCAAACTGTATGAAATCCCTGATAAGAATGCACATATATATATATATATATATATATATATATATATATATATAATGAGTATGTAAATCTCGGAAACTGTAATATTGCCCGCTGTTGGAATTCCTACCGCAAGACCGCTACAGTCCCAGGTTCGAATCCTGCCTCGGGCATGGATGTGTGTGATGTCCTTAGGTTAGTTAGTTTTAAGTAGTTCTAAGTTCTATGGGACTGATGACCTTAGATGTTAAGTCTCATAGTGCTCAGAGCCATTTTTTAGAATTCCTAAAATACGCTTACTTTTGAGGCATCTGTGAAAGTGAGGATGTGCGTTAACCGAAGTAGCGAATTGGGAGTAATAGCGGTGCAAGTACAGACTGCTAAATGTCTTTTTCTCATTTGACTCATGGTTGCTCATATAGGAAGATCGAACCTGTAATGTTCGGATGCAGTATTACTAGTGCCCTGCTTGACACAGGCAAGTCGTTTAAATATCTGGGCATTACATTACAAAGCCATATTAGGTGGGACGAGCATGTGAGAAGTGTGGCAGGGAAGGCAAATGGTCGACTTCGGTTTATTGGGAGAATCTTAGGAAAGAGTGGTTCACCTGTAAAGGAGACCGCATATAGGACGCTGGTGCGACATATACATGTGTACTGCCTGAGTGTTTGGGTTCAATACCAGGTCGGATTGAGTGAGGACATCGGGGTAATTCAGAGCCAGGCTGCTAAATTTGTTCAAATGGTTCGAATGGCTCTGAGCACTATGAGATTTAACTTCTGAGGTCATCAGTCCCCTAGAACTTAGAAATACTTAAACCTAAGCAACCTAAGGACATCACACACATTCATACCCGAGACAGGATTCGAACCTGCGACCGTAGCGTTCGCGCGGTGCCAGACTGCAGCGCCTAGAACCGCTCGGCCACTCCGGCCGGCCTAGATTTGTTACCGGTAAGGTCGGACAACACCTAAGTGCTACGGAGATGCTTCGGGAAATGATATGGGAATCTCTGGAGGGAAGGCGACATTCTTTTCGAGAAACGCTATTTAGAAAATTTAGAGAACCGGCATTTGAAGCTGACTGCCGACTGATTCTACTGCCGCTAACATACATCGCGCGGAAGGACCACGATAAGATACGAGGAATTAGGGCTCACACAGTGGCATACAGACTGTCTTTCCCCTCCCCCCCCCCCCCCCCGCCCCTGCACCTGCGAATGGAACAGGAAAGCGAATGACAAGCAGTGGTACACGCCACCTTCCGCCCCGCACCATACGGACACTTGCGAAGCATCTATATAGATGTAGGTGAAGATCTTTCTGGTACATTTCCACACACAAGCATCATAAGAAGTGCCACCACTCAAACAGCTACATAATAAATATTAAATCATAAATTTAAAACAGCTATTGACTGGTTTTATGAAGATGTTCCACTTTTAAGTACAGTTCACACATAAACATAGTTCCATTCTTTAATAACAACTAATCAGTGATAGATTTAACATGCTTACTACAATTGGTAATAAGACGAAGTCTGTGACGAATTAAAATTTCAGCACAAGGAAAATTTCAGCTCAGAGGAACATAGGTGAGAAGTGCCAGTTGAGCTCAACCTTCTTTCTCGAAAGACGTGATGATCTGCATTTGTTGGATAGCTGAGAGCAAGGTCGATCACTGAAGAATTCAGACACGAAATGAACATGTTGTTCCATCATCTTTCGGGCGTGCACTCGGGACAGCGACAATTCTTCTTGCGATATTTCGGCTGGAAACCTCCCAGCCATCTTCAAGGCGAGTCGGAGACTGAGTTCATAGCGTTTGCGCGTGCCTATTTATACGGAGAGTCACGTGATACAAAGCTGCTGAGGACTGAAAGCGCATGCGTCAAAGATATCAAAGTCGCCACTACTGCGCTAGTCATAGGTAAGATGTATATAGCAAAGATAAACATATAAGCGCAGAGTGCAAACAAAATAGTGCTGCTGCGAATCCACCGTGCTTGTAAATAAATAATTAATCTTTAAAAGTGGTAACATCTGTCGGAAGTGAAGATGCAGAAATTCTTTCCGAACGAAGGTGTGAAATAAGCGGTTTCCAAGCATTGTCAAGATGAAATCCTTCGTCACGGTTTAGCAGGTTGTCGGCTAGTTGTATTTCTACCACTTCCTTAACAACTGAGTCCCAGAAAGATGAAGCAGTAGTTAAAATCTTAACATCTTTATAATCCATGGCATGGCCAGTAGAAATGCAATGTTTGGCAACTGCTGATTTGTTCGACTGAAGAAGACGTGTGTACCGCTGCTGTTCGACGCATCGTTCCTGTACAGTGCGCGTGGTTTGCCCTATGAAACGTTTGCCACACTCACAAGGGATTTCATAAACTCCCGCCTTTCGCAAGAGCAGATCATCCTTAACGGATCTCAACAAGGCTGCAGTCTTAGCTGGTGGGCGGAATATCACATCCACTTTATGTTTCCTCAAGACTCCAGCGATTTTAGAAGAAACATTACCCACGTATGGGAGAAAGGCTGTAGATTTCACTTCCCTTTCCACTTCCTCATCCTTTTCCTGTGATTTTTCTGCAGTTTTTATTTGCAGGGCTTTCTCAATCTGCTGTTGCGAATAGCCATTTCTCCTAAAAATCCATGGCCATGCCATGGATTATAAAGATGTTAAGATTTTAACTACTGCTTCATCTTTCTGAGACTCAGTTGTTAAGGACGTGGTAGAAATACAACTAGCCGACAACCTGCTAAACCGTGACGAAGGATTTCATCTTCACAATGCTTGGAAACCGCTTATTTCACACCTTCGTTCGGATAGAATTTTTGCATCTTCACTTCCGACAGGTGTTACCACTTTTAAAGATTAATTATTTATTTACAAGCACGGTGGATTCGCAGTAGCACTATTTTGTTTGCGTTCTGCGCTTATATGTTTATCTTTGCTATATACATCTTATCTATGACTAGCGCAGTAGTGGCGACTTTGATATCTTTGACGCATGCGCTTTCAATCCAAAGCAGCTTTGTATCACGTGACTCTCCGTATAAATAGGCACGCGCAAACGCTATGAACTCAGTCTCCGACTCGCCTTGAAGATGGCTGGGAGGTTTCCAGCCGAAATATCGCAAGAAGAATTGTCGCTGTCCGAGTGCACGCTCGAAAGATGATGGAACATTATGTCCGCCGGGAAAACTTCAAGAATCACAACGAAATGAACATGTTATGCAACAGATATTATTTAACTTATATTACAAGGGTTGAATGAAAAGTAATGCCTCCACCTTCATTAATTTGGTTTAAATGAGAATATTTTAACAAATCTAACACAGAAATAATCCTTAGAATGTGATCTTTAATTACCAATATTCACTTTTCTACATAATCACATTTCTGCCAACGATGAACAAGTTTTGTGAACCCGTCACGGTTCTAGTCTTTGCGTCGATATTCCATAGACTGACGTTTCGTCTCCGGGTCGTAACGGCGTGCCCACGTTTCGTCTCCTGTCGCAATTAAATGGAGAAAGGCGTCACCTTCATTCTCGTAACGCGAGAGGAGTTCCTGGCAAATTTCAAGTCTGTGCGCTTTCATTTCAGGAGTCAGCATACGGGGTGTCCATCGTGCACAGATCTTCCGATAGCCAAGCAAACAATAATGTGACCCACACTTTTTTTCGAAATGCCGATTGCGCTTTAATTTCTCTCTGAGTGTTACGACGATCGTCCTGAACCAATCTGTCAATATTTTGCTTGTGAAACTCTGTGGTTGCTGTGACAGGACGTCCAACTCTTTGTTTGTCACGCAGGTCAGATGTTCCCGCCACAACATCTTTAAACAAAATCGCCCAACGACGCACAGCACTCACATCAACACAATCACCATAAACTGCTTTCATTCTTTGATGAATCTCCTTTGGGGTGACACCTTATGCTGTCGAGAATTCAATGACAGCACGTTGCTTAAATTGCATTGTCTGACCGTCTGCGCAGGGGTCCATGCTTTATACTTCAACAACACAACCGTTCAATGCTAAGGCTTTCCGCCAACTGGAGCTGTAGAGAAGAGGCTACGGAACAAGCCAGTACCTGCGCACACCAATGCTGCCAACTATTGAAGATTTACGAAGGTGGAGGCGTTACGTTTCAATCAACCCTCGTATTTAATTTTACTAAAAATGCTGGCCCTAACACAGAGTCTTGGGCACTGAAACTCCCATAACTCAATATTAGCAGACAGCATGAAAAAAGGAGTCTTTCGCTATGAAATCAGAATTTAGGTCCAAGTGAACCCAATCTGTATTATCAAATTATCAGTGTGCACGTGTTAATATGGACAATACTTAAAATCTAATTAAGAAATTAAATTAAATTTTAGTGCACCTAATAAGTTGGGCAAAGAAATCTGACAAAGAAACGGGCTCAGTAGTAATCAGCTACCCGCCATAATAATTCAGCTAAATACAGTCGTGAGTGATAACAGAGATTTTGCGATTATACCAGAAAGAGAAATGAAAATAAACATGCAACTATGTCTGTTATGTAATGGATAAGCTTACGAGAATTTCCTGAAATATCTTCATTCTCCTCGCGGGATTAGCCGAGCGGTCTGGGGCGCTGCAGTCATGGACTGTGCTGCTGGTCCCAGCGGAGGTTCGAGTCCTCCCTCGGGCATGGGTGTGTGTGTTTGTCTTTAGGATAATTTAGGTTAAGCAGTGTGTAAGCTTAGGGACTGATGACCTTAGCACTTAAGTCCCATAAGATTTCACACACATCATCCTAACCAGATGATGCTGTTAGTTATTCTCACCACAGTTTTTGCGTGTTGATGAATAGACTGTGAATGGTGCAGATGAATGCCAACTGATCTACCAACCAAGGCTGCTTCACAAGCAACAAGAATTCTAACAAGACAGGCTTCCTTCTCCAAGTGTAAAATGCAAACGTCTTCTTCGTCTCTCTGCCGCCATGTAAGTTATAACGCATCTGCTGTGCCTGCTCTGTTCAGAATTTGTCTCTAAAAATCGCCCACCAGTGAGAAAAAGTTCGCTCAGCTCTAACCAATTGCGTTATGTTTGTATCCCACGAAAAACTGTGTGAAGAACATTTCCCAGTAAGTCACCTTTCTACCTCTGCTGTTCTGAGAATTTTAGACTTGTGAGCCTAGGCATCGCCTCGGTTCCTTATTCTATCAACGCAGTTCTCTTTGCGTACAAACATTCAGAAAGCGGCTCGTCACCTCCCACTCTAGCTGTTCTTTTAAGAACACTGAATGTGCTTCTGTCATGTTCGTGAATGGAAAAGAAATCTTCCATCCCACGGGTTCCTGGAATCTGTATGCCAGCACTCTCTTCCACGAAGTCATGAAAATCACAGGAAATGTGTCTGAATTGTTCAGCGGCTTGCAGGAGACGCAGACGGAAAGCGATCTGTTGAAATGGATCCCCCCTAAACTTGCCTTCTGAGAATTGACTGGACGAGGTACAATGCCCTCAGAAGAAAGCGCTTTGACGGAAGGGTCTAGCTGTCAAATGGCCATTTATTTGCTGGCTTGAGTCTCCACTGGTCACGGTTCCTAGCGTTCTATTGCACTCTCGCATTTTACATTTTCTAACTCATGAGAATAAAATTTTTTGAGTGCAGAGCAAGCCGAAACATTACGGGCTGCATACTGTCATGTCTGGTTGGGGTGAACACCTCATTCCGTCAGGTCGAAAAGTTCTTCAAAGGCTGCCCCTGACCCCAGAGGGTAACACACTATGCTGCCTTGGCTCACGTCTCCCAGTCTTTCTAACTACTGGCTTTCCAAAGCCGCAGCTCACAGGTGAAAAATCTACCATTACATGCACAGAAACTCAACTAGAACATGGAAAAGAAGATTATAAGATGGTTTGACCTTTTGAATCAAATATTTTGGGTATTGAGCTGTATTTAGTGCTTTTATTACTGTATCATTGCCGGTTTCGTGGCACTAAAAGCCCCATCTTCAGGTAAACATCGCTTCTCCGATTTATACGTAACCGCGTGCTGGTGACGAGTTTCCGTATAGATCGGAGACACGATGTTCTGCAGAAGATGTGGCATTTAGTGCCACGAGACCAGTAGTGATCCAGTAATAGAGGGACGAAATACAGCTGAAGCGATTATTAATACTAAAGATGAATACTCACAGCTGTGGTTGCCCCACCTACAATGCTGTCTGCAGTGTTTTCAAAGCTATTAACCTCGCAAACTGAATTAAAAATAAAATTGATTAGTCTAAAGATGATTTTAATCGACGATTAATTGCATTTGCTTATCAAAAATGAGGAGTGTTATGTCAGGAACGGCTTGACGTTTTTCATCACATCCAACGTTTAATGAAGAAGTACTTCTGGTTGTGCTACACAAACGGTTGTGGTCTGTCACCAACAATAAAGTTTTTTCTTCGTTTTTTAACAATTTTATTTTATTTCGCACGTGGATACAGCAAACCATAAGTTGAAATAGGACGTGTCAGGGTAATGAAACAGGGTTACTTTGTCAAACTACGAACCACCACAACTCGTTAATTGCCGGCCGCGGTGGTCTAGCGGTTCTAGGCGCGCAGTCCAGAACCGCGCGACTGCTACGGTCGCAGGTTCGAATCCTGCCTCGGGCATGGATGTGTGTGATGTCCTTAGGGTAGTTAGGTTTAAGTAGTTCTAGGGGACTGATGACCACAGATGCTAAGTCCCATGGTGCTCAGAGCCATTTGAACCATTTAAACTCGTTAATTTTTTTGCTGGTAATGTCGCTGAAGGCTTTTACTGAGTGTATTGTTTCCCTTTACAATGGAAGTCACACCAATTTCTTTCATGAATATGTCAAGCTAAAAAATCTTATTCAAAATGGTTTGCAATGTAATACAGTTTAATCCCCATTCATTCTCTCAAGTGTCTACGATTACGCAAATACATATTAAGATTTAAGAAAACTGATCATAGATAGTATACCAGATTTTCTCCTTCGTGGACAGAGCCCCTGACAAGTGTTGTAAACAACAATACACTATTACAGAAGAGGAAAACCTAATTCCGTTCAAGAAATATGTCACATGTGTGTTTGGCATACGGGGAAAAATACACTGTCACGCGACTATCGGAGGAAGACGGAGTTCAGTTCAAGAGAAATAGAGTGGTGTCGTTAGCCGGTGGCAGTTGCGTGTGCAGCATTAGCATGCTCGTCAGTGTGTCCTTCCGTTGGGTAGGCTTCCTTCTTTCAGGGGAAGAGTTCTTCAGACAATGTCGTTGTTAGCGTATTTTGAAGAGGTATGGTGGGTAGTGTTAACGTGAAGGCGAGATACAAGTTCTCTCTCCCAACACTGCCTTCAGTTTTTTGCATAGAAGGTAGGTACAGTAATGCTCAAAAGTATCCGAACGACCTGAATTGCATTTTGCCTGATTCGCATGCAAACCACATAAAGCAGCTGTCTAGCAGGTCCTCTAATCGCTCCTTAGTACAGTCGTTTGACTATTGAAAATGGTTCCAACAAGTCACCACTAGAAAACACTACGCTATATCGCAATAACTCAAGATGTAAAGTAATACTACGATACTACAAATATCAGGGAACACCTTATCACAGGTGAGACTGTCCTTAAGGCTTGTAAGCTCACATTTATTACAATAAATGAAATACCTGAAATGTTACCACTCTCATTATTACGTCAGATATGTAATGCAGGTAGTAAGTTCGTCGTATTCATGATTTCCTCTTCAAAGTAACATGCCGTACTTATTATTTAACACAAAATGACATTAAAAATTTAAGTTATTCACAAGCAGCTAATTGAGAATCTGTATGAACTCCAAATGACACGACGAACCGTCTCGTTCTGCATCTGGATTCAAACCCGGGTCATGCAGACTAAACAAAGGTTTCGTGACTGACGGAAACTAACAGTCATTCTTGATTAGGCATACAGAGAGTGATATACCTCGATTTTAGACAGTATCAGTTAGCAAATACCAACTTTAAATTACATAACGCAAACATTTTTAACGGACGCGAATTCCTACCCAGCACCTATTGTCCCTGTTAACGAACAACGAGAGATGTTAAATATTGCTTCTTAACAAGCAACTTATTTGAAATGCCGTGAGGTAAAGCTATGTCTTGGACAGGGATTCGAACCCAGAACCTAATAAGATAGATATCGAAGCACAATCAACTGTGACATATCGCATTTTATCGGCAGTAGCTAGATGTTTTAACTGAAATGACGAGACGAAACATTAATTTTTTCCTTCCCAGAACTCCAACCCAGCACCTATCGCTTTTTTATTCTAGAGAAAACGATCGTTAAATATGGGTTTGTTGCACCAGCAGCGACATGTGAGCATGTTTGAACTAGAAATAATATGACGAAGAGTTTAGTGCTGCTGGGAATAGAGCGCTACACATATCATTGTTGACTACACACAAAGAGACGTCAGCTACCGAATTTTTCTCCACCAGGAGCTCCGAATAACATCTTGAACTTACAGTGATCACGCAAATAGTTCTGTGTCTCTTGGGAGTCAAAAACGTCAAATATCGTTAGTGGTGACAACAAATGAAAATACATTAAAAATCGAAATTATTATCCACCAGCAGATAGGTGTTCTGATGCTAGATCTTGATAATACATAATGAAATCTTTAGTGCCGGGCCAGGATTCTAACCCATTCACGCGCAATATGTGGAGATGTTGAGGAATCTGTAGTTTTGAACAAACAACAAATTGTAGCCGAGCTCTATTGTCACGAAGGGAACAAAGTCCGCGTTAAGGGCGGTCTGAGTTGCATTCCCAGTTCAGAACCAATTTTATCGACAAACAGAAGCTCAGATAAAAGATGGAATAAGTGTCCTGTTATCCTACATAGCGTTTGTTTCGTCACTAGAAATGAGTAACTAGTATAAGAAAGCTTACTGGTGATAGAGTCTCTACATGTCGCCACACCAGACTTTATTGTGGCTCAACCTAACGTCTACTTGGTAGAGAAGGAATATCATTTTTAATACGAATTTCAGACCACAATGCCATTATATTTTCTTCACTTGGTATAGCCAGAAGGGAATAGGATCTGTCTCTCCCTAACTAAAATCACTGACCGAGGGTTAGGACCGAACACGGACCATAGACATAATGAACCTACCATCAGCCCAACATACCACCAAATCCTCTTTTGAGTGGCTCATTTTTCTATCATAACACCGTTGTGCCACACTGGCTGAGAATTCTTACACACAGCCTCCCTGTATCAATTTGCAGCATGTTCATACCACCAAATCCTCTTTTGAGTGTCTCATTTTTCTATCATAACACCGTTGTGCCACACTGGCTGAGCATTCTGACAAACAGGCTCCCTGTATCAATTTACAGCATGTTCAGTTAATTCATTTACTTGGTTGACCGAATCACCATAAACTAGCTGCCTCGGCTACCCAGAGCAAACATTCAACTTAATTTTGTAATCACCGAAATTAAATCACTTAACTGCCACCTACACAGAACTGCCAACAGTGTAGGATGCAGAAATTTAAATAGGAAGTGTTCCTTTCCACTTGAGCTACTGTATTGCGCTATCTGTTTGTTGAAAACTTCGTGCAGTGCAAAGGAAAAGGTATAACTGTCTGTCACTCATATGTATTGACCTGGCCATATGCATTATCCCACAGCGCTGTAGAATGCAGAAGTTCTCCGGAGTAATTGTTGTTGACATCTCGAGCGGTTGAAGCTAACTGTCAGCTAGTAGCCTAATGGTAAAAAAAAAAAAAAAAAAAAAAAAAAATGGTAAGCATCGCGCGCGGTAGGTAAGATGTCGCGAGTTCGAGTACATTCACTGCTAAATTTTTTAAAATGCATTTCTGCTGTCTGCTAAAGTTATCAATCTAATGGAACTTGTAAGATAACTCCGTTCACTTCGCAACCCAAAATAGTCGTATGTGGAAAAAGGGCTAACTTCTGCGACATTTTGTTCATTTCAGGTTTAACAGACAGCTAGACAGTAGATGCATCTCGAAACTTTTGTATTATGTATGGGTAAAGCGCATCGTGCCAAAATACATCGGAAAAGTATATTCTACATTATCTGTCGTCCGGTAGGGACATTTTACTCTTCTTCAAACCTTGTTTGACAGCTTTAACTCAGAACAAGTTTTCTACATGCATGTATTCGAAAACTGCATGTGCATATTCAGACTGTTATCTATAACATCAGAGTATTCGCATTTATCGTTTATGATTAATTTCTCTCTCATGTTTACTATTGTTTTAACTACATTAAAGGAAACCTTAAGAAAATTGTGAGCTGTATTATAAAAAATGAAATAAAACTACCCACGATAACCTTACGATGAAAGTCTGTTTTAATAAAACTGAGTATCTGTACACAAACGTGCATCTATCGTCACGAATTGGTAAAATACTACTCACTTAGATTTCGATTACGTCTGTGTTTAATTGGTATGCAGTGTCATACTCAACAGGTATGCAAATGTGGCATTTAATAAATAATGTTATGTATTCCTAGAAACCCAAAACTTGCTACTCAGCAGCGGAAAGAGGCGTTACCTGTTGTGCAGCATTGTAAGTTTTTTACCATTGCACTATGAGCCGAAAGTATTTTCTTGCGATTTCCTTATCGATATTTGATCTGACTGTTTGTAGCTCTTTCACAGAAGGGGTAAAAACGCTACACTCAGTGCGGCTGGAACTGCGAACCATAACAGACGCTTTTTCACAGGTCAGCACGTTACCACAGAGCTGGCGAAGAAATATATGTCTCAGATTCCTCTTACGAGACCAATAGGGGCTAGAACTCGTAAACCGCTCCTTAAAAGACGAGATTATTTGCGATTTCCACGTGCAACGACTTTCCTGGGCTGAAAACCGTAAATTTACAATCTTTTGTTTCACCTTAAGCGATAATAACTCAGATTATTCAATAGAAATGACAGGTAAAATCAAGTGAATTTTGAGGCTTAATTCCGTGCACACCAGGAAGTAACTCATCGATCACAGAGTTGCCTAACATGCATTGCCTTGTTGCCAAATCACAGTTACAATACCAGCAGGAAGAAGACGAACCGATGCGATCCTACAGCGGGCTGGGAAGTGACCATAGCTGGTGTCTCCAAGTCGCGGCTGCAACGGCTTGGAATACGTAAAGCGTCTGATTCTCATTTCTGTAAGTAGGTTTAGGGACCTGATGGTAGTTACTAATAGTACTCAGAGCTGACTACAAACTAAGCATCATAAATCAGTAACTCTCATAGTTGTTTATATATTTCTTTCGTAAGTGTACTCAAAACTAAGAAATTCACTCACAGACGTTTTCATGCCTCGCCAATAGTCGAGCACAAGAAACAAATAAAAAAAGAATGTGTGTGTGTGTGTGTGTGTGTGGCAGAGTGAGAGAGAGGGAGAGAGAGAGAGAGAGAGAGAGAGAGAGAGAGAGAGAGAGAGAGAGAGAGAAAGAGAGAGAGAGATAAATATCAAGAAGAATGATCTATCAAACAAGAATTAATCTAATGTAATCTAATCTAATCATATCATATTGATGACTAGCCGTGAAGAGTCATGAATTACCGAAATTTTTACTAATACCAGTAACCAAATCTAAACTTGAAAATAAAAGACGACAGTTTTTGTAATAAACCGGGACTTCTGTGTAGACTCTTTCGTTCCTGTTAATTAACCACGAAAGATGTCTGATATACCTCTGTTCTGAAGTAATAAAGTGTGCATGTATTTAAAGATGAAGTGCATGATGTGCACTTCTGTGACAGAGATATGTACCCAACACGTAATCGGATTGATACCTAAGTAAAATCAAATGTTTCGTATCGGTTTTTCTTTCCAGCTGCTAGGTGTTTGAATCTAAAATAAGGATACAATCTTTTGTACCTAAGCGACAATCGAACTACACACCTACCGTGCATCCACGAATATATCTTAAGTATCAGTTGCTTACTCACCAATACTATGATGTGTTCGTGTTTGACCAGAAATAACGACACCTATTGCGATTGTTGGCAACACATGAACAGACATTAAAAATGGACGTTAATTTTCACTAACAGGCCGGTGTGCACGTGATACGGCTTGAAGTGAAATTATAAATATTTTTATACTGGATCAGGATTCTGACCCACATACTTACCTTTGGAGGAAACCTGAAGAAGATTGCGGTCTTTATAAAAGGAACGAAGTGTTGGAACCATACTGTTCCGAGAGATTCAGATCCTCGAAAGAGGAGATATGAATTCGAATCACAGTCCAGCACCAAATTTTTCAACGTCTCTAGTTCAATCAAGTACAAGTAGGAGCTCTGTTGCTTTAAATGGCTATCGTTTCATCAAATAAAATAAAATATTATAATGTAAGTATGTTTACTGGCGACTGTATTTCTGTTTACCATGACTTCCGCTATGTCATTTCCCAAAGTAAACCAGCTCTGCCCAGTTGGTAATGAAGGAACATGATGTTTAATGCTGTTTCTGGATTATAACGTCTTTCTCTTGATGTTACCAGGGGTAAAGTAAATCTGTTTATGCCTCTTAAAAGTAAATGCCTGAACCCACGCATTGCACCTGTGATAGTTCGTTCCGCCATACCTTTGTGGCCACATTTCCCAGCCCCAGGAGTGTGCTGTAACAGATGATGTGCTTAGCTTACAAAATTAGTCACGATGGAAAAAACACGAGTCTATTAAATGGTTAAGTAGAAGTAATCTTCTGAAGCGGAGATTATGCTATTCTCATGTCAGCAGGATGTAAAGAGTCTTCTATGGATCATAGGCTCGTTGTGAAGCCATTTTCAAATTTTCAGATTCAGAAAATTTCTTAGTTCGAGAAAGTCCACTGGGAAGTGTGAAATTACCGGATAATTCGATTACTAACGTCATTTTTACTATCATTTTCTTCATACCGCTGCTGGAACACTGTACCTGAAGATCATTTGATGTCTTTTGGACACTATAGAAGTAGTTTCCCAAGAACAGGTTCCTTCCCTGTCTAAGGAATCCCTTTCATGTTAATATCAAACATCAGTAGTTACTCGTAGATTACATTAAATTGAAGTAATTGATGAAGACGTTACTTGATAACAAAAACGCGCTGCCTTTCTTCATTTACTTGCGCGTAGAAATGGCTATCGAGTACTGCCAAACCAAAATCTTGCCTTCCGATATACGTCGCTGTCAGTTCTTCCATATGATTTGGTCGACATGACCTGTTTCAAGTTGCGTATGACAGACAATGTTTTAGAAAATCAATTATTTTCCTTTGCAATAAACAGAAAGACTTTTCTTCTAAGCTATCCAAGTACAAAATTTTCGCAATATTAGTTCAAATTTAATATTCGCTTCTATAACGTAGGGGCCGGCCGGAGTGGCCGAGCAGTTCTAGGCGCTACAGTCCGGAACCGCACGACCGCTAAGGTCACAGGTTCGAATCCTTCCTCGGGCATGGATGTGTGTGATGTCCTTAGGTTAGTTAGGTTTAAGTAGTTCTAGGGGACTGATGACCTCAGAAGTTACGTCCCATAGTGCTCAGAGCCACTTGAACCATGTAATGTAGGAAAGTATTTCACAGTTGCAAAACTCGCATCCGACTCATTGATCTTACACTCAGTCTCTGACCAGACATTCTAGCTCAGAGTGACACCAGATTAAGTAACCTAATGCAGTGAAGACTGTTTGCTAGTGCTCTTTCTCACCGGAAAATACGCAATTCACTCATTGGGTTCCATAAGTACACTGTAACAGTAATTTCTGTGTGTATGCTATGCATACGGATTACAATTTAGTGGTGCTCTCTCTTCCACTTCTGTATACAGTATGCCTGACCTAAACGGGCCCTTTGTCAATACAGGCCCTGGGCAGTGCTACATCATACTGACAACAGTAATGTGCTTATACTGACAACCTGACTGTTCGTTTTACCTGATTTTGTAATCATTTAAATAAAACAACATGACCTTCCAGTGGGAGACATTTCGTCCCCCTTTTCCTTCTGTGAAATTTGTCAGTGAACTTTTTGCCTACCAACCAGAGAAGTGCGGCAGAGTACGGCCGGTAAATGATTCACAAACCACGATTTAGTGCCGTTAAGACGATTTATTTAAACGTCACAAGACTGCACATAGGTGCAATCGATTTCGAGGTTCAAAGTGTTTGTTATCTTACTTTTGTGACAGGTGGGCATAAGTGATTTCCAAAGACTTTTTATTGTACTGAAATAATCTTTTGTCACAAAGTAACAAGGTAAGTATTTTATTGGTATATATTTTGTAGGAAACTATAATCGTGATAGAAGGTTATACACCTGATTTTTTGACAAACTGGTAGGAGAAAACGCTGCATATTAACCAAAACCCGCGCCTCCTCTCCATATCCTCCTATGACACGAGCACGGGTTCTCCTCGCATACCGCTACAGAGCTGTTCCTAGCACAGCTGAGAATTGGCAACATCGTCACCAACATTAGGCAACACTGTGACAGTGCAATCACTTCCGTGTATAGTACTAAATAGACTCTCTAAATTCACTTGATATTCCCTTTCCTTTCGTGCTATATAATCCTCATGTAAACTAAGAAACTGATACAGAAAATTCAATTTTTTGCCTAAAGAAATGCTATTCTTCACATAAGTGACAACTTTTATTATCTTTCACGATGCGTTATGAGGCTGAGCGACGAATACCATGATGAGAGTGGCATACAGGCAGCAGTGTGTCCATAGCCCAGTGGTACCGCCCGTGTCTCGGGTCAGAACGGCTCAATCAGTAGTCAGTTCTAACCGTGGTAGGGGCCAGCGTATGCGAGCTTTTTTTCTGATATATTTTATGGAGCTTCGAATTTTCAGAAAAAATTCTGTATCGAAATCGGAAGAAAACCTTTACACATCAAATCCTCTTGGTAGCTCGACTCAGTAAGTTGTGCTAATGGTCATAGATCTTGGCTTTCTGACTGCCAAGCTGCTTCGCAATACCAGCGTCTCTGAAGAAATTCGAATCGACCATCAGTGATACGAATTTCAATATTGTTCTTCACTTAAGTCTCACATGCCAGGGTGATAAGTATGAAGGAAATGAACCTCTTGATTACTATAGGGCCTCTGTGCTAAATTTCCACAGTAGCAATTGGGAACTCCATGCAGACATCTGCTAACAGCGGCTCTAGCAACTTACTTTTTCTCTGGGTAGCTTCAAATATGGGCAATTTTGTCCAATTGAATATTTTAAATATCACTTGTGAACAGCGTTCACTTCTCCATTAATTAAGGTATAGACCTCAAAACAAGCAATTTGCCCGAGTAGCTATAGAGCAGGTTCTGATAGGTATTGACACAATCTTTTGCATCCATTTACCATAGAGAATGAAAGAAAGAAATCAAACAAATTACATTGCATTTACACTCTGTGCCTTCACTAACACATATGAATCCATGACAATAATAAATTATTTGAGGAACCTCCGGTGAAAGGAAAAAGAACAGAATGTGACGCTTTAATTGTAGTGCACTGTTTCAGAAACAATGAAATTAATTCTGTGCTTCATTGATGTATTGCATTCTAGCGTAATAAAACAATCATCAAATAAAAACGGTTGTGTGACTCCTTTGCTATCAAGAGTGAAACACAAATCGTAGACAGATTTTATGGGTCACCACTCAACAACATTAAAGCATTTTACATAGTCGAGAGTGCGGAGTGGAGCAGACGTTGTCGGCAGAAGGCGAGACAATGCAGCGCCTCAGCCCCCGCCGGTAGGCAGTAAACGGGTCTCAGAGAACTCAAACACATGCGGTGTTCAGAGGCAGATGGTCGGCAAAGAAAACTTTCGCTAAAACATTGTTGGACCAAACTGTTATTGCCAGTGTGAAAGAAAGCGAAATCTATTGCAGATTAGTTTGAATTACACTCATAGCTTCAGCACCGAGAGGAGAGGGGCGATAAAAACTTTGTCGCAGTGTGCTTTTAGTTACCTGACGTCGTATTAGCTAGTCTTACGTTATACCTCAAGACTACTGTCGCAGTCAAGAATAAAGTACTAAAACTGAAGTCGAGACTTCCTCTGGGAAGTGCCGCAGTCTACAATGTTGCCAGGTCGAGCATATTGCCGGACATAGGATTCTGAGAGGAGCACGACTGTATTGCCCACCTTACGTGAAAGACTCGGTGGTCAATTTTTTGCTCTAAGACTGTATCTACAACACATATTGCACGCCGAGGACCCAGTAGAATTAAAAAACAAAAGTAGAGCAACGTTAACAATAGCATACGAAGTATTCATAGTATTGTATACCTGTGTGTAAACGCCTTTCAATGCCCACTCAAGGAAGACAAGGATACACAGTATAGCTTCAGCATTATAAATTCGCCTCAGTTTGCGGATGAAATCAGACTTAGGTTGATAATCATTTTGAATATTTAGCAGTACTGTACCCATTGGTGTTAAACTCGTTTTCAACCAATGATTCCCACAGCTACAGGAACACTACTTGTGATACCTCATAGAAAAAATACTTACGCAGTGCCATCAGACGAAATGATCAACCTGACACAAACAGTGGGGAGTTTGTTTTACAACCTTCGTACCTGTATAATGAGCTTTTTCCTATTTGTGATGTCTGTGAACATTGCTGCTTGAGACGATCTAAGACGAAGCTAAATTCCTTCAGCTACGACAATGTTTAAAGAAATCGTCTTAACTGCACTAAATCGTGGTTTGTGAATCGTTTACCGGCCGTACTGTGCCTCATTTCGCTGGCTGGAAGGCAAAAAGCCGGCCGGAGTGGCCATGCGGTTCTAGGCGCTACAGTCTGGAGCCGAGCGACCGCTACGGTCGCAGGTTCGAATCCTGCCTCCGGCATGGATGAGTGTGATGTCCTTAGGTTTGTTAGGTTTAATTAGTTCTAAGTTCTAGGCGACTGATGACCTTATAAGTTAAGTCGCATAGTGCTCAGAGCCATTTGAATCATTTTTGAAGGCAAAAAGCTCACTGACAAATTTCACAGAAGGAAGAGGGGGACAAAATGTCTCCCACTGGAAGTTCATGTTTTTTTATTTAAATGATTACAAAATCAGGTAAAACGAACAGTCAGGTTGTCAGTATAAGCACATTACTGTTGTCAGTATGATGTAGCACTGCCCAGGGCCTGTAATGATAAAGGGCCCGTTTAGGTCAGGCATATTGTATACAGAAGTGGAAGAGAGAGCACCACTAAATTCTAATCCGTATGCAATGCATACACACAGAAAATTCTGTTACAGTGTACTTATGGAGCCCAATGAGTGAATTGCGTATTTTCCGGCGAGAAAGAGCACTGGCAAGCAGTCTTCACTACATTAGGTTACTTAAACTGGTGTCACTCTGAGTTAGAATTTATGGTCAGCGACTAAGTGCAAGGTCAATGAATCGGATGGGAGTATTGCAACTGTGAAATACTTTCCTACATTATAGAAGCGAATATAACATTTGAAATAATATTTCGAAAATTTTGTACTTGGATAGCTTAGAATGAAAATCTTCCTGTTTATTGCAAAGGAAAACAATTGATTTTCTAAAACATTGTCTGTCATACGCAACTTGAAACGGGTCATGTCGACCAAATCATATGGAAGAACTGACAGCGTCGTATATCGGAAGGTAGTTTGGTCTCTTGCCTTTTGGTTTGCAGTACTCGAGAGCCATTTCTAGGCACAAGTAAATGAAGAAAGGTAATGCGTTTTTGTTATCAAGTAACGTCTTCATCAATTACTTTAGTTTTAATGTAATCTACGAGTAATTGCTAATGTTTGATATTAACATGAAAAGGATTCCGTAGACAGGGAAAAATCGTGTTGGGTTCGTATCTCTCTCACAGAACTTCACATCATGCACTTCACTATTAAATGCATGCACACTTTGTTACTTCAGAATACAGGTATATCGGACATCCTTCGTGGTTAATTAACAGGGACGAAAGGATCTTGACAGAAGTCCCGGTTTATTACAAAAACTGTCGTCTTTTATTTTCAAGTTTAGATTTGGTTACTGGTATTAGCAAAAATTTCGGTAATTCATGACTCTTCACGGCTAGTCATCAATATGATATGATTAGATTAGGTTACATTAGATTAATTTTTGTTTGATAGATCACTCTTCTTGATATTTACCTCTCTCTCTCTCTCTCTCTCTCTCTCTCTCTCTCTCTCTCTCTCTCTCCTCTCCCTCACTTTGCCACACACACACACACACACACACACATTCTTTTTTTATTTTTATTTGTTGCTTGTGCCCGACTATCGGCGAGGCATGAAAACGTCTGTGAGTGTATTTCTTAGTTTTGAGTACACTTACGAAAGAAATATATAAACAACTAGGAGACTTACTGATTTATGATGCTTAGTTTGCAGTCAGCTCTGAGTATTATTAGTAACTACCCTCAGGTCCCTAAACCTAGTTACAGAAATGAGAATCAGACGCATTACGTATTCCAAGCTGTTGCAGCCGCGACTTTGAGACACCAGCTATGGTCACTTCCCAGCCCGCTGTAGAATCGCATCGGTTCGTCTTCTTCCTGCTGGTATTGTAACTGACATTTGGCAACAAGGCAATGCATGTTTGGCAACTCTGTGATCGACGAATTACTTCCTGGTGTGCACGGAATTAAGCCTCAAAATTCACTTGATTTTACCTGTCATTTCCATTGAATAATCTGAGTTATTATCGCTTGAGGTGAAACAAAAGATTATAAATTTACGGTTTTCACCACAGGAAAGTCGTTGTACGTGGAAATCGCAAATAATCTCGTCTTTTAAATAGCGGTTTACGAGTTCTAGTCACTATTGGTCTCGTAAGAGGAAGCTAAGACACATATTTCTTCGCCAGCTGTGTGGTAACGTGCTGACCTGTGAAAAAGTGTCAGTTATGGTTCGTATTTGCGGGCTCACTGAGTGTAGCGTTTTTATCCCATCTGCGAAAGAGCTACAAACAGTCAGATCAAATATCGATAAGGAAATCGCAAGAAAATACTTTCGAATCATAGTGCAATGGTAAAAAATTTACAATGCTGCACAACAGGTAACGCCTCTTTCCGCTGCTGACAAGCAAGTTTTGGGTTTCTAGGAATACATAACATTATTTATTAAATGCCACATTTGCATACCTGTTGAGTATGACACTGCATACCAATTAAACACAGACGTAATCGATATCCAAGTGAGTAGTATTTTACCAATTCCTGACGATAGATGCACGCTTGTGTACAGATACTCAGTTTTATTAAAACAGACTTTCGTCGTAAGGTTATCGTGGGTAGTTTTATTTCATTCTTTATAATACAGCTCACAATTTTCTTAAGGTTTCCTTTAATGTTGTTAAAACAATAGTAAACATGAGAGAGAAATTAATCATCAACGATAAATGCGAATTCTCTGATGTTATAGATAACAGTCTGAAAATGCACATGCAGTTTATTGATTACATGCAAGTAGAAAACTTGTTCAGAGTTAAAGCTGTCAAACAAGGTTTGAAGAAAAATAGAATGCCACTACCGGACGACAGATAATGTAGAAAATACTTTTCCGACGTATTTTGGCACGATGCGCTTTACCCATACATAATACAAAAGTTTCGAGATGCATCTACTGTCTGCTTGTCTGTTAAACATGAAATTAACAAAAAGTCGCAGAAGTTACCCCGTTTTCTGTGGTGGGTTGGCAGGAGAGCCAACACCGTGTTACTAGAGGAGGCCGAAAGGCACACGTTTTAGCTCACGCAGGCTGGCGTTAGGTCTGGAACAGGACAAGGAAATTAGAATTTAGAAAAACAGACGTAGCTGGTGGAATACTTAACTTTAATCCGTTAATGAAGAGCGTCGGTCTTGACGGTACATAAATCAATATCAGTAGTAACTGATAATGGCGCCTTGCTAGGTCGTAGCAAATGACGTAGCTGAAGGCTATGCTAAACTATCGTCTCGGCAAATGACAGCGTATTTTGTCAGTGAACCATCGCGAGCAAAGTCGGTTGTACAACTGGGGCGAGTGCCAGGAAGTCTCTCTACACCTGCCGTGCGGCGGCGCTCGGTCTGCAATCACTGATAGTGGCGACACGCGGGTCCGACGTATACTAACGGTCCGCGG
Source organism: Schistocerca americana (assembly GCF_021461395.2). Taxonomy (NCBI): domain Eukaryota; kingdom Metazoa; phylum Arthropoda; class Insecta; order Orthoptera; family Acrididae; genus Schistocerca; species Schistocerca americana. The sequence continues at coordinate 106,638,888 of NC_060122.1, read as the reverse complement.
CCGATTTAAAGGCTACCACCTAGCAAGTGAGGTGTCTGGCGGTGACACCACATTTTCCACATACGACTATTTTGGGTTGAGAAGTGAAGGGAGTTATGTTACAAGTTCCATTAGATTTATAACTTTATCAGAGAGCAGAATTGCGTTTTAAAAAATTTTGCGGTGAATGTACTCGAACTCGCGACATATTATGTGCCGTGCGCGATACATACCCTTACGCTACTAGCTGACTCGCAGCTATAACGGCTCCAGAAGTCAATAAAAAGTCCTCCAAACCTTATTCATTTCACACCCCTGCCCTGGCGTAGTCGTCCCACCGCCACACCTTCACCTTCCCATGTTAGGCAAAATTCTTCTGCCTGACTCATGTAGTATCATCACCGTCAGAGGGTGGTACGGGACTACAAGTCCCACCGCCACACCTCCAAAGTGAATTGCAGTGACGGAGTCACTGCCCTGTGGAAATTTACTGCCTCACCAACACAGTTAGACCGCAATAGACCGGTGATGCTGTATTGTAACAAGTCCATTAAAAAAAAAAAAATAATAAAATAAAAATAAAAATAAAATCTTCATTTCACAGCGCTGTGGGGTATTGCATATGGCCAGGTCAATACTTATGAGAGGCAAACAGTTATACATTTTCCTGTTCACTGCACGACTTTTTTAACAAAGAGATAGCGCAATACAGTAGCTCAAGTGGAAAGGAACACTTCCTATTCAAATTTCTGCATCCTACACTGTTGGCATTCTGTGTTGGTGGCAGTTACGTGATTTTAGAAAAATGAGCCACTCAAAAGAGGATTTGGTGGTATGTTGGGCTGATGGTAGGTTCATTATGTCTATGGTCCGTGTTCGGTTCTAACTCTCGGTCAGTGATTTTAGTTAGGGAGAGACAGATCCTATTCCCTTCTGGCTATACCAAGTGAAGAAAATATAATGGCATTGTCGTCTGAAATTCGTATTAAAAATGATATTCCTTCTCTACCAAGTAGACGTTAGGTTGAGCCACAATAAAGTCTGGTGTGGCGACATGTAGAGACTGTATCACCAGTAAGCTTTCTTATACTAGTTATTTATTTCTAGTGACGAAACAAACGCTATTTAGGATCACAGGACACTTATTCCATCTTTTCTCTGAGCTTCTGTTTGTCGACAAAATTGGTTCTGAACTGGGAATGCAACTCAGACCGCCCTTAACGCGGACTTTGTTCCCTTCGTGACAATAGAGCTCGGCTACAATTTGTTGTTTGTTCAAAACTACAGATTCCTCAACATCTCCACATATTGCGCGTGAATGGGTTCGAATCCTGGCCCGGCACTAAAGATTTCATTATGTATTATCAAGATCTAGCATCAGAACACCTATCTGCTGGTGGATAATAATTTCGATTTTTAATGTATTATCATTCGTTGTCAGCACTAACGATATTTGACATTTTTGACTCCCAAGAGACACAGAACTATTTGCGTGATCACTGTAAGTTCAAGATGTTATTCGGAGCTCCTGGTGGAGAAAAATTCGGTAGCTGACGTCTCTTTGTGTGTAGTCAACAATGATATGTGTAGCGCTCTATTCCCAGCAGCACTAAACTCTTCGTCATATTATTTCTAGTTCAAACATGCTCACATGTCGCTGCTGGTGCAACAAACCCATATTTAACGATAGTTTTCTCTAGAATAAAAAAGCGATAGGTGCTGGGTTGGAGTCCTGGGAAGGAAAAAATTAATGTTTCGTCTCGTCATTTTAGTTAAAACATCTAGCTACTGCCGATAAAATGCGATATGTCACAGTTGATTGTGCTTCGATATCTATCTTATTAGGTTCTGGGTTCGAATCCCTGTCCAAGACATAGCTTTACCTCACGGCATTTCAAATAAATTACTGGTTAAGAAGCAATATTTAACATCTCTCGTTGTTCGTTAACAGGGACAATAGGTGCTGGGTAGGAATTCGCGTCCGTTAAAAATGTTTGCGTTATGTAATTTAAAGTTGGTATTTGCTAACTGATACTGTCTAAAATCGAGGTATATCACTCTCTGTATGCCTAATCAAGAATGACTGTTAGTTTCCGTCAGTCACGAAATCTTTGCTTAGTCTGCATGATCTGGGTTTGAATCCAGATGCAGAACGCGACGATTCGTCGTGTCATTTGGAGTTCATACATATTCTCAACTAGCTGCTAGTGAATAACTTAAATTTTTAATGTCATTTTGTGTTAAATAATAAGTACGGCATGTTACTTTGAAGAGGAAATCATGAATACGACGAACTTACTACGTGCATTACATATCTGACGTAATAATGAGAGTGGTAACATTTCAGGTATGTCATTTATTGTAATAAATGTGAGCTTACAAGCCTTAAGGACAGTCTCACCTGTGATTAGGGGTTCCCTGATATTTTAGTATCGTGTTATTACTTTACAAAAAAATGGTTCAGATGGCTCTGAGCACTATGGGACTCAACTGCTGAGGTCTTTAGTCCCCTAGAACTTAGAACTAGTTAAACCTAACTAACCTAAGGACATCACAAACAACCATGCCCGAGGCAGGATTCGAACCTGCGACCGTAGCGGTCTTGCGGTTCCAGACTGCAGCGCCTTTAACCGCACGGCCACTTCGGCCGGCTATTACTTTACATCTTGAGTTATTGCGATCAGTAGTAGTGTTTTTTAGTGGTGACTTGTTGGATTCATTTTCAATAGTCAAACGACTGTACCAAGGAGCGATTAGAGTACCTGCAAGACAGCTGCATTATGTGGGTTGCATGCGAATCAGGCGAAATGCAATTCAGGTCGTTCGGATACTTTTGAGCATCACTGTACATACCTTAACGAAAAAGAAATCAGTTTAGCAATAATGCACAAATCGTAAATCATCATCTCAGAGTAACACTTCCATAACACTTCTTTGATTATTTCTGGATACATCCCATTGTCTTTTGAACATGACTTCCACATCGACTTCCAAGAAAGAGACGGTTCCTCCCCCTTGTAGTGTTTAACAGTGGAATCTCCCCAGTAGTATGAGTGTTGCCACATTTGCCTTTAATTTCATTGAAAATTATCTCGATTTTTCTGTATGCTGTATCTGTCTTTCCAACGACAATTTCTTCTTTGATTTCTTCACATTTCTGTTGCAGCCATTTCACTTTTGCGTCCCTGCACTTCACATTTATTTTCCTCCCTGACCATTCTTGTACTTCCTTCTTCCATCGAACAGATGAAGTATATCTTACTTTATCCGAAGTTTCGTCGCTGTTAGCTGCATTGTATCTGTATTTGACCATCCAACTTCTGTGACTGCCATTTCTACAGATATCCATTTTTCATTTCCTGCTGTGGTATTCACTATCACACCATATACTCCTCAGAGGACGCCAAACGAACTTCATCGTTCCACAGTACTTCAGGACCTCACTTCTTTACACTTTGGTTCTTTTGTTGATTCTTTAGACTTCAGTCTACCCTCCCCACTAAATTGTGATCTGAGTCTACATCCGTCCTTGGTACTTCTTAAAATTCAATACCTGATATCGGTACGTCTTTCTCACCGCAACGTTATCGAGCTGGTAACTACCAGTGTCTCAGGAAACTTTCCAAGTATGCCTCCTCCTCTTGCGAAATTTCAACGACGTTTTCGCTGTTACTAGCTGCAGAACAGAATTACACTTTCTCCTCTCTCTTTCTATTTCCAATCCCTCATTCTCCAGCAACACCGTCTTCTCCTCCTCTCCCTATCACAGTGAATCATTCCGCCATCATTATCAGATTAACATCTCACTTCTTATAGAGCTACACCTCATGTTCTATTAGTCACTCCGGTTTGTATACCTGAACTACTGTTGTTCGTCTTTGTTAGCTGTCGATTCACATGAGAGTACTCCTATTACTGAATTGCTCAAGTAACTCACCGTCTGCGCTTTCTTTCTACACTCCTGGAAATTGAAATAAGAACACCGTGAATTCATTGTCCCAGGAAGGGGAAACTTTATTGACACATTCCTGGGGTCAGATACATCACATGATCACACTGACAGAACCACAGGCACATAGACACAGGCAACAGAGCATGCACAATGTCGGCACTAGTACAGTGTATATCCACCTTTCGCAGCAATGCAGGCTGCTATTCTCCCATGGAGACGATCGTAGAGATGCTGGATGTAGTCCTGTGGAACGGCTTGCCATGCCATTTCCACCTGGCGCCTCAGTTGGACCAGCGTTCGTGCTGGACGTGCAGACCGCGTGAGACGACGCTTCATCCAGTCCCAAACATGCTCAATGGGGGACAGATCCGGAGATCTTGCTGGCCAGGGTAGTTGACTTACACCTTCTAGAGCACGTTGGGTGGCACGGGATACATGCGGACGTGCATTGTCCTGTTGGAACAGCAAGTTCCCTTGCTGGTCTAGGAATGGTAGAACGATGGGTTCGATGACGGTTTGGATGTACCATGCACTATTTAGTGTCCCCTCGACGATCACCAGTGGTGTACGGCCAGTGTAGGAGATCGCTCCCCACACCATGATGCCGGGTGTTGGCCCTGTGTGCCTCGGTCGTATGCAGTCCTGATTGTGGCGCTCACCTGCACGGCGCCAGACACGCATACGACCATCATTGGCACCAAGGCAGAAGCGACTCTCATCGCTGAAGACGACACGTCTCCATTCGTCCCTCCATTCACGCCTGTCGCGACACCACTGGAGGCGGGCTGCACGATGTTGGGGCGTGAGCGGAAGACGGCCTAACGGTGTGCGGGACCGTAGCCCAGCTTCATGGAGACGGTTGCGAATGGTCCTCGCCGATACCCCAGGAGCAACAGTGTCCCTAATTTGCTGGGAAGTGGCGGTGCGGTCCCCTACGGCACTGCGTAGGATCCTACGGTCTTGGCGTGCATCCGTGCGTCGCTGCGGTCCGGTCGCAGGTCGACGGGCACGTGCACCTTCCGCCGACCACTGGCGACAACATCGATGTACTGTGGAGACCTCACGCCCCACGTGTTGAGCAACTCGGCGGTACGTCCACCCGGCCTCCCGCATGCCCACTATACGCCCTCGCTCAAAGTCCGTCAACTGCACATACGGTTCACGTCCACGCTGTCGCGGCATGCTACCAGTGTTAAAGACTGCGATGGAGCTCCGTATGCCACGGCAAACTGGCTGACACTGACGGCGGCGGTGCACAAATGCTGCGCAGCTAGCGCCATTCGACGGCCAACACCGCGGTTCCTGGTGTGTCCGCTGTGCCGTGCGTGTGATCATTGCTTGTACAGCCCTCTCGCAGTGTCCGGAGCAAGTATGGTGGGTCTGACACACTGGTGTCAATGTGTTCTTTTTTCCATTTCCAGGAGTGTATTATTAAACATTTTCTGCTGCCCTGCATCGGAATTTCCATTCCACTACACTTCACTGGCATCCTGGCATCCACTATATCTACACTGCTTCTCAGCATGTTCTTCTTCACATTTTGTAGCTGCCCTACCACATTAAGAATTAAGACTTCTGACAGTCCACGCTCCGGCAACTACAGTGCTACATTTCAGTTTATAATTTAATTTTTTCAGATGTTCTCACTTTCCTTGACAGTCCCCTCGAGGAAATTTGAGTGAGGGATTAATTTTGACTCTTTTCCCAAAATGGAAATGATCGGCACTTTTATTTCATTTACAGGCCACCTGTTCAGTGAATACTCTTTATGTGCTTTGAATACAGTGGATTCCATTACCTTCCATGTCGTCATAGAGTTTATCATTGCTTATCCTTGAGTGTTTTAGGGGCAGTTTTCCACCCGAAGAGCATGATAGTGCCATTATCCTCTGTCCGACTTTCCTTCACCCTTTGACAAGGACTTTGGCAGAAAAATAGTGGCTCGTTTAGACCTAAGATCTGCGGCTACCATTGCTGAGATTTTTCTCCAAAGATAACACGCATGTAATGGCTCGTTCTTTGATTTTACGAACTTTGGAAAGATACGACTTAATAAACGTTTGATGCCAACATAACGAATTGGCAACAACAAAACGGAACAATTGATTCAACTTTATGCACGATACTTGAGAGTCCTTAGCACTTTGTTGCTCAACAGATCTTGGAAGCGAACCAATGGTTCGCCACGTTTTCCGGTCACAGGATATTGGAGGCAGGGACTGCCAGCGATAACGTAATCTCTGTGTCGTTACTCTCAAAGAAAAGAACTTTTTGCACCCGGGAGCGAATGGTACGTTTACCACAAGCAAAGAGAGAAAATTTTTTATTGTGGCATAATTCGTGCATAATGGCACCGTTGGAGCGATGGTGTGACAGAATTTTTTAATTTTCATTTATCCCCTATTGTGACAATGATGTAAGCGCTTTACTAACTTCCCAATACCAGATGTGGCAATTAACGTGTTGCATGCTAGTAACGGAATACCAATCACTTGAAATTATACTTCTCTGTAACAATTACTGCCCACGGCCTTCCGGCATTGGTAACATCAGTTCCTGCCAGATCACCGAAGTTAAGCACTGCCTGTCTGGACTAGCACTTGGGTGGGTCAGCACTTTTGGCAAGCGGGCTGCACTCCGCCCTTGTGAGGCCAACTGAGGAGCTGTTGACTTAGAAGTAGCGTCTCCGGTCACAAAACTGACAACACCCGGGAGAGACGTTTGCTGACCACATGCTTTCCCATATCCGCATCCAGTGACACCTATGAGTTAACGATGGCACGGCGGTCGGTAGGTATCGTTGGGCCTTTTGAGGCCTACTAGAACGGAGACAGTTATATTAATCATTGGATAATTGCGTTCGTCGTCTTTTGCAAGTGCGCCAGGAACGTTTCTGTTGTCTCTTATCGTCCAACGAAAGCTTGCAGTTCCTTCCTGAAGTCGATTTTCGCCAACTTTGCACATGAATTTCTGTTACGACTCACTGTCACATAATTGGACTGAATCTCGTAACAGCTGAACGAATTTCCTGTGGCCCTTCAACACACAGCCACTCCCGGCACGGTTCAGTTTCCCAGGGCAACGCCGATGTTGCCAGTACGTTACGGGTGATGGATCGGCTGCACCGGTGACGTCCTGATACGCCCTGATACAAGACCACCGAATTTTTCATGATATCAGAGGAAGGTGAAGTTTAGATATAGTACTGGGTGTGATGGGAAATCTTTTGTTTATAATTCAAATTAAGAACATTTTTACACGCACAACGCAAAGGCAAGACACTTTTTATAAAGAACTACCCACAAAAGTGTGAATTCTACTTTCGTGGCAGTCACAAAACTAATGGCATGCGTACTGTGAACAGACAGTAAGATTTCACAAATTCTGCTCTATGCATTATATGTTGAACTGCTGCTTCAGGTGAACATATCAGCCTGAAGGATGGCGTAAGCCAATTATGCCGCTATAGCACCCTGATCATTTAACTCACGCCGCGCGGGGTAGCCGCGTGGTCTCAGGCGCCTTATCACAGTTCTCGCGCCTTCCCCCATCAGAGGGTCAAGTCCTCCCTCGGTTATGGGTGTGTGTGTTGTCCTTAGCGTAAGTTAGTTTAAGTTAGGTAACGTTGTGCGTAAGCTTAGGGACCGAGGATCTCCACTGTCTGGTCCCATAAGACCTTACCACAAACTTCCAAAAATTTAACTTACAATGACCGTGTCCATCGTCAGCATAAAATCCCCGAAATAAGTAAGTCGGTTTCTAATTGCGGCCAAAATGAGGTGAAGAAATGTTAATCTCAAAAAAAAAAAAAAAAAAAAAAAAAAAAAAAAAAAAAAAAAAAAAAAAAAAAACCACCTCTTTTACTCAACTTACTCTCTAATTTTGATGAAAATATCTAGGATTATTCCGAGTAGGAATTGAGACTTAGCAGTCAAAATCCCCACAATTTATGGAATATTGCCTCAGTTACGTGACTTCATTAGTAACTTTTTGTGAGAGAGGTTACAGTTCGTAGTAACTGACGGAAAGTCATCGAGTAAACCTGTAGTGTTTCCTGGCGTTCCCCAAGGTAGTGTTATAGTCCTGCTGTTTGTTGTATATATTAACGAATTCGCAGACAATTTGAGCAACCGTCTTAGGTTTTTCTGGTTTATGCTGTCGTTTATCGTTTAGTACACTCATCAGAAGATAAAAAAATTGCAGAACGATTTAGGAAAGGTATCCGCATGTGCGAAAATTGGCAGTTGACCCTAAATAATGAAAAGTGTGAGATCATCCACATGAGTGGTGAAAGGTATCCGATAAACTTCGGCTATACGGTAAATCAGTCTCACCTAAAGGTCGCAGATTCAACCAAATATCCATGAATTATAGTGAATTATAGTTACGAACACTTTAAATTGGTAAGTGGGAGCAAAAACTGCGGTTTGGTGGCAGAACACTTAGAAAAAGTAACAGATCTACTAAAGACATTGCCTACACTACTCTTCTGTGCCCTCTTTTGGAGTACTGCTGCACTGTGTGGGATCGTTACCAGATAGGATTAATGAAGTACATACAGAGAGCCCAAAGAAGAGCAGCAAGTTTTTAACTATCGATAAATAGGGGGGAAAGTGTTACAGACAGGATACATGATTTGATATGGAGAACGATGTAACATTGAAGATTTTCTTTACAGCGGAATCTTCTCACGAAATTTCAATCACCAACTTTCTCCTACGAATGCGAAAATATTTTGTTGACGTCGATCTGTATAGGGAAAAACCATCATTATAATAAAATAAGGGAAATAAGAGCTTACATGGAGAAATATAGGTGTTGGTTTTCCCCGCACTGTTCGAGTGTGGAATAATAGAGAATTATTGTGAAGGTGCTTCGATAAACCCTCTGCCAGGTACTCACGTGTGATTTGCAGAGTTTCCAGGTAGATATATGTGTAGATCCACAATTTGGTAGGTTTACGGGATCGGATCATCAATGGCTTGCTACAGTTGGATACGACGTACGTGAAGGAATTTGTAGGTTACCTTAGTCGAGAATTTGAGTCTGAAAGTTATCCTGGAATGGGACGCCGCAATGAAAGTTAACCTGGTTGGGGGCTATGTAAAAATGATTGACAATGTATGTAAAATCTAATTTACTGACAGCATTTATTATTCCAAAAACAAAGACTGACATAATTTATGCAGAACACGTTAAGATAGAATATGATAAATAACTTACAGGTGGTTTAATACCACAATGGACAAGGATCCTGTGTGGAAAATGTGAGTCCAGTACTCTGGCTCTAAAAATGAGGATAACGCAATGTGAATTGATCTGATGCTGAGCAGACTTTGATCGATAATCTACAGAAGTCTATATATATATTCATCTGAGAACAAGTGGCGATTGTGATTTGTACGCCCTGACAAAGCCGGAGCAGCAGTGCGTGAGCCGTGTATCGACTCGTGCTACACCTTGCATTTGGATTGCATTGGCTTTCGTTTTCTTCCACTGACATGTGTGTTTGATATGTTGTCTGTCATTAAGTGGCTGCTTGGTTGTCTTTTCCCTCTGGTATCGATATCTGCGTTTTGCTATGGAGGAAGTGAGATCTTTGACCGGTGGTAGCTTCATGTGGTGGCGCGCAAGTAGGTGAGTGCGCTGAGAGAGTCTGGTGGATACGGGAGGGCAGGGTGGCTCGCCAGCGGGGACGAGAGGTGGTCAGTTGTACCGAGTCGCCACGTGATGTGTGTCGGCTGTGTGTAACGAGCGGGTGGAGTTGACGGAAGAGCTCCCCGCGGGTTGGTTGTATACAGAATCGCCCCACGAGTAGTTGCTGTTCATTTCACCTTGGTGGGACGTTAAGGGGCTCCGGAAAGGCTCAAAATCATGAAAAGTTCAATTTTTACTTTTTAGCGTTTTCTGAATCTGCAGACTATTACCTTTTAATAGATATATAATTTATTCAATTCCGAAGACTACAACAATTTTTAAATTTTTTTGAAATGTGTTCTACATAAGCGTGACCCACTACGGCGCTGTTAAACTCCTGTCAAATGGTGTTATTATTAACGTCCGTGTTCATCAGGTACATTCTAGTGATGTGAGATAAAGTATGTGTTGTGGCTAGCCTGTGATGGTTCAATATATATCGCTGGTGTGATCGTCGATTGTTTCATGTTTATTTACTCTGTCGTTATCTCGAAAATATTCCTAATTAATTCTGTTTCTTGAGTCTCTGTTTTGTTGAAGTATAATAATGAGTAAAAGTAAAGTTATTAGAAATCCTCTGAAGGCTTTTAAGAAAAGGAGAAATGTTGGAAAGCCAAAGGTATGTGTTGTTACTGTAAACAATAAAAACGATAACTAAGTGAGTGAACCTAACCTCTCAAGTACACCTGCCCATAGCAGTCAAAGTGGGAAAGAAAATAGTTCACAGAAGAAGCTTGGTTCAATGAGTGAAAACTATGAATGTTTTATGGGCGAATCGGATGTGAATGAAATATTTGATATGTCGGTTCTCAAAGGAATTTTTTCAAACTGTGTAAGATGTATTCATTGTAGTGAAGTTGGTCTGGAACTCTCCATAATAAAGCACGTAGGACTTGCTAGTGAAATACAACTGAAATGTGACAAGTGTTCATACATGACCACCTTTTGGAACAGTGTTGCAGTAACTGCAACTGAAGAAAATGGTAGCAAAATCTACGAACACAACATTAGATTTGTTTATTCCTTGCGTTCAGTTGGTAAGGGTGCTACTGCAGGTGCAATTTTCTGTGGCATCATGAATCTTCCAAATCGCCCAACCAAGTTTACGACCTATAATAAATTAATAGGGTCTAAAGAAGAAGATGTCTGTATAGAATCTATGAAGAACGCTGTGGAAGAGGCAGTAATGGAAAACAATGTTAACAGAGATTTGACTGCAGCGTTCGATGGTACCTGGCATAAACGGGGACACACATCTCTTCATGGTGTAGTATCTGCCACCACTATGTATACAGGGAAAGTTTTAGATGTAGCAGTAATATCAAAGTATTGTAGATGTCCACAAAAATACACTCCTGGAAATGGAAAAAAGAACACATTGACACCGGTGTGTCAGACCCACCATACTTGCTCCGGACACTGCGAGAGGGCTGTACAAGCAATGATCACACGCACGGCACAGCGGACACACCAGGAACCGCGGTGTTGGCCGTCGAATGGCGCTAGCTGCGCAGCATTTGTGCACCGCCGCCGTCAGTGTCAGCCAGTTTGCCGTGGCATACGGAGCTCCATCGCAGTCTTTAACACTGGTAGCATGCCGCGACAGCGTGGACGTGAACCGTATGTGCAGTTGACGGACTTTGAGCGAGGGCGTATAGTGGGCATGCGGGAGGCCGGGTGGACGTACCGCCGAATTGCTCAACACGTGGGGCGTGAGGTCTCCACAGTACATCGATGTTGTCGCCAGTGGTCGGCGGAAGGTGCACGTGCCCGTCGACCTGGGACCGGACCGCAGCGACGCACGGATGCACGCCAAGACCGTAGGATCCTACGCAGTGCCGTAGGGGACCGCACCGCCACTTCCCAGCAAATTAGGGACACTGTTGCTCCTGGGGTATCAGCGAGGACCATTCGCAACCGTCTCCATGAAGCTGGGCTACGGTCCCGCACACCGTTAGGCCGTCTTCCGCTCACGCCCCAACATCGTGCAGCCCGCCTCCAGTGGTGTCGCGACAGGCGTGAATGGAGGGACGAATGGAGACGTGTCGTCTTCAGCGATGAGAGTCGCTTCTGCCTTGGTGCCAATGATGGTCGTATGCGTGTTTGGCGCCGTGCAGGTGAGCGCCACAATCAGGACTGCATACGACCGAGGCACACAGGGCCAACACCCGGCATCATGGTGTGGGGAGCGATCTCCTACACTGGCCGTACACCACTGGTGATCGTCGAGGGGACACTGAATAGTGCACGGTACATCCAAACCGTCATCGAACCCATCGTTCTACCATTCCTAGACCGGCAAGGGAACTTGCTGTTCCAACAGGACAATGCACGTCCGCATGTAACCCGTGCCACCCTAAGTGCTCTAGAAGGTGTAAGTCAACTACCCTGGCCAGAAAGATCTCCGGATCCGTCCCCCATTGAGCATGTTTGGGACTGGATGAAGCGTCGTCTCACGCGGTCTGCACGTCCAGCACGAACGCTGGTCCAACTGAGGCGCCAGGTGGAAATGGCATGGCAAGCCGTTCCACAGGACTACATCCAGCATCTCTACGATCGTCTCCATGGGAGAATAGCAGCCTGCATTGCTGCGAAAGGTGGATATACACTGTACTAGTGCCGACATTGTGCATGCTCTGTTGCCTGTGTCTATGTGCCTGTGGTTCTGTCAGTGTGATCATGTGATGTATCTGACCCCAGGAATGTGTCAATAAAGTTTCCCCTTCCTGGGACAATGAATTCACGGTGTTCTTATTTCAATTTCCAGGAGTGTATAAAGGTACACATGAAAATAATTGCAAAGCTAACTATAGTGGCAGTAGTGGAGGAATGGAAGTGGCTAGTGTTGCCAGTATATTCCAGCGTTCTGAGGCGCGTGATAAAGTGCGATATGTTAATTACCTTGGTGACGGTGATTCTAAAAGTTTCAAACATGTTCAAGGACTGAAGCCCTATGGTGATGATGTTGCAGTGCAGAAATTTGAGTGTATTGGACACGTACAGAAGCGAATGGGAACAAGACTTCGGCGACTGAAAGCTTCGTACAAAAAACAAAAGCTCAGTGATGGTAAAGGGTTGGATGGGAAGGGAAGGTTAACTGACAGTGTAATTGACGAAATACAGAACTATTATGGAATGGCTATTAGGCAAAATACACAAAGTGTCGACGAAATGAAGAAGGCTGTTTGGGCTCTTTTTTTTCATACTTCTTCAACCGATGAAAATCCCCAACATAGCTTGTGTCCCAAAGAAGAAGACAGTTGGTGTAAATATAACAAAGGATTGCTAACTGGTGAAGTGTACACTCATAAGCATAGCTGCCTCATGCAATAATGGAGGTGATAAAACCTATTTTCAGAGACTTAGCAGCACTTGAACTGTTGAAAAAGTGTATTCACGGAAAAACTCAAAACCCCAATGAAAGTGTAAATAGTGTTATATGGTCGAGAATCCCCAAGACTGTATTTGTTGGAATAGAAACACTTCACTTTGGTGTGTATGATGCTGTTGCGACTTTCAATGATGGCAACATTGTAAGGTGCAAGGTATTTAGAAATATGGGAATGGAGATAGGTTCTAACATGGTACGAGCGGTGCTTGATTTAGACAAGGAACGCCTTCGGGCTGCAGACAGGGCTGTAAAGAGTCTAGAAATACAAGCAAGAGTAAACAGGAGGAGGAACAAGAGGAAGCTGGAGGAGGAGTTTGCAGAGGATGAAGATAATCCATCCTATGGACCTGGAATGCACTAAAAAGTTAATCCAATCTTTGTCGCTCGATTCCCAAAACTTTTATTTTCTCATACTAATTACATGTTTTCTAAGGATCTTCCAAACATATTTGTTTCAAACTTTCAGTAAATGTTACACAGTACCTTCTGCATAATTTAACACAGCCTTTTTCCAAAAAACTGTATATTTTTGAATATATAAATAAAAAATTGCAAAAAAATGTTGTGAATTTTCATTACAATTGAAAAAAAATCATCTTTAATAACTGAACTAAAATTTTGTGAAATCCCTGTGTTAAGTTGTAACCCATATTCCAATAAATAATCTGTAAAAAGTTCAACTTCCTACCTCAAATACTTTGTGAGGAAAGATGTAATTTATAAGCGTTATTTTAACATTGCAAGTATAGGGCGTTCCGGAGCCCCTTAACAAGCTTCTTTAAGTCCTCCGTTTCAACACTGGAGTTTAAAAAGAAGACATCTAACATGAAGGAGCGGTCACTAGCCATCAACGTTGCAGAGAAAATGTGGCGTGTTGGGTACTCTGGCGACGCGTGTGCGGTCGGATGTGTGGATCCTGGCCATCGGAGGTCGTGTACTGCCTGTTCGAGCATAATTGCAAGTTAAGTTAGTGGAAGGTTTAATCATTAAGTAATAAGTCTGCGTAACCAGAGTCTCTTCTGCCTTGTGGGTTTCCTGTCCCTGGCAGCGGTGTAATTGAAGACAGTGATCTTTCATCCTCCTCTCGTTACTGCCCGATGGGAGGTGTAGTTTTGGCAGTGTAATTGTTTCCCTATTTTGTCGTGTGTTATGAGTAAAGTCTTGCTTCTTGTTGGTTGATCATGTGGTCGCTCATTCAGGACTGTGTGGTGTAATGTTTCCTTGCAGGAGGTTAGCTGTAATTCAATCAGAAAGTTAAGCCATCTTATAACAAGTTTTCGCTGGCTACAAGTCGGTGCAGCGTCCAGCCTGAGAGTGGCAATTGTGTTTACGGGCGTATTTAAATTGGTCACTATTCTGACTAGCCTGAGCATCTCTCAGTGGGTGATTTGTGGCCGCCTTACAGGGGTCCGTCATATCTGTTATGTTCTAATGATATTCCAGGACACTTTTGTTAATTTTTTTTAGTTCCTCCAAGTTTGTGAATTCCTTTTATTGCCATTAATCGAGTGTTTGCTGAGATCTGTTTAACAAAATTCTGTATTTACTTTAGTAGCCTGTTTACTAATGTTCTTAAAATTTTTTTTAAATTGTTGTATTGCTATAAATTACTTTGATTGGCATTAGCGGCGTGTTTTAAAAGGGATTATATTGCAGTACTACTAGCTTCTGTTTTTTTAATTTTTTTAAATTGTTGTAGTGCTATAAATTACTTGATTGCCGTTAGCGGCGTGTTTTGAAAGGTTGTTGATTGCCGTTGAAGTGTTGGCAGAAGAGCCAACACTGTGTTGCTAGAGGAGGCCGAAATGCACGCTTTTAAGCTCACGCAGTCTGGCGTGAGGTCTGGAACAGGTCAGAGAAATAAGACTAGCAAAACAGGAGGTACTGGTAGAATACTTAACTTTAATCCATAAGTGGCGTGCATCGGTCTGACGGTACATGCATCACAAGTTATATATCTATTGATAATGGCGCCTTGCTAGGTCGCAGCAAATGACGTAGCTGAAGGCTATGCTAACTATCGTCTCGGGAAATGAGAGCGTATTTGTCAGTGAACCTTTCCTAGCAAAGTCGGCTGTACAACTGGGGCGAGTCCTAGGAAGTCTCTCTAGACTTGCCGTCTGGTGGCGCTCGGTCTGCAATCACTGACAGTGGCGACACGCGGGTCCGACGTATACTAACGGACCGCGGCCGATTTAAAGTCTACCACCTAGCAAGTGTGGTGTCTGGCGGTGACACCACAGCCGTAGTGGTACTTCTATTTTTTTTTAAAAAGATTTTTTTTAAATTGTTGTATTGCTATAAATGATTTGATTGCCGTTAGTGGCGTGTTTAAAAGGTTGTTTATTGCCGTACTGTAAGTTTCTGTAAGATATGAATCAAACACTTGTGCGTGAAATTCTCAACTCGACAGTAAACTATTAGTAATTTGGCCCCGTTTCCCAACTTGTTGTGTGGCTTGTAGTAACCGTAACCACTGTGTGTATCAGTACGTTACCCTGTTTGCTTCGTGCAGCGAAGTAACTCGCAGCTGGCGAGATGTGTGCGGCGGGGGCGAGGCGTAAAACGGCACCAATGAATCGATCGTGGTCACGAAGTCTAGTGAACAGGCAGACGGATCGCAATTTACTGTCTACCAGAGCCCTGAAATCACGGCAGATTTCAATGTGTGACACACCCATTCACTGGTCATGCCACAGATAACAATCGTCAAGACTGGTTTTAGAGGGGTTAAACCTCCCCTTCCACACGACAGCACAAACTCATGTCGAACCAGCATAAGAGTTAAGAAACCTGAGCCCCTAGAAATAAAACGAAAGCGCCAATTAGTGGCTTTTTTAAGTTTTCGCGGAGGGAGGAGATGTTTTTCTCTGTAGTCGCGTCGCTTCCCACAGCAACAAGGGAACTGATACAATCTTCAAGATCTTTATCTAAATTACCTATGTCTTCGAGAATGTTAGTCCTAGCTATGAGGTGTAATAAAGATTCTATCTCGAAACATTTGCCGGCCGGAGTGGCCGAGCGGTTCTAGGCGATACAGTCTGGAACCACGAGACCGCTATGGTCGCAGGTTCGAATCCTGCCTCGGGAATATGTGTGTAATGTCCTTAGGTTAGTTAGGTTTAAGTAGTTCTAAGTTCTATGGGACTGATGACCTCAGCATTTAAGTCCCATAGTGCTCAGAGCCATTTGAACCATTTTTTTCGAAACGATTCTCAGACGCCAGAGTTTCTTATACGACCGAGGCTGCCGATGGAAGTGGGTCACAGGCCTATTTGCAGTATCGGCGAATAAGGAAACTTGTGAATTTTTATTAGGTGTGCCACTGCACACAATGTCCGGTTTACAACTTCACTGTGTAGACATGTCCCTTCAATCCATCGCCCACAGCCCAGCCTTCGGCTGGAGCGAATGTAGATATAGTGACATTGCCCTGCTGGAGACCTGTCTCGACTAGGGGGTGCTCTGTCTGCCCTATGTGGCTGTGGGCCTGTCCGGAAAGATTTGCTGAGGGATGGGCTCGCCGCCAGTTGCTTCCTAGTACTAACACGCCATTTCTACAAACTAAGAACCACAAAAATGCCTCATGCTTTTAGCGCCGTACCAGACTCCATTAACGTCTGCTCAGGCCGTTAACTATCTAGAGTCTGATATCTAGTTCATCAAGCAGTCTTTAGAGACGCTGCTGAAGCTTAGAAACGAAATTGAGGCTGTTCCTTTCAAGAGAATCATCCCAGAATTTGCATTATACAGCGTGACCGAATAGTGTTTCCTATGTATGAGTTTACACCCTCTACAAATTTGTAAAGTGAAAGTCACTTCTCTGTGTATACTTTCCTTTTATCTTTAAATAAAGACCTTACATTATTACAAGTAATTACTTAATCTGTGAGTATTGAGAAGCTACCTAACCCCCAAATCGTTTTATGAGACAGACTGTCGCTATAACACCGCTGTATGGGAAAAGACCGACGTCCCTAAACAGACTATGGCATTACTCTAGCAGGTATACACTGACGTGTCTACAAACTGCTCTCAAGCTTCTCAGCTCAGAGTGTATGCGCACCTCAAAAGGATCTGCTCATTTGAGCAGACTCAGCAGTGATGAACTGGCTGACTGACGACGACGTATGATCAGGAACAGCGGTGTGAGGAAACGTAAAGGAGGGAAGGATCATAACGAGACAGCTTCGCAAGATGTCTGAATTCTACGACCGATAATAACATGTTAAATGGAGATGTATTGCTTCACACTGGCCCATTAAAGCATTTCGTAAAACAATGGTGTTAATGAGAAACGATACAGCCCTTTATTATTTTGATGTTGTGATGAACGCTAAGTATGAAAGGTGTTTACCGTCACTCATGCAGCCTTATCATAAATATCGCTTTAGGATGAGATTTAAAAGACTAATCACTTCCGCTGCCATGGTCTGTTGATTACTAGCCCCTCTGCACTAGTCACTCCCATGTCTTGCTGTCTAGGCGGGCACTGTAGTTGCTGGTCCTAGGCTCTAATGCTTTAGTTCGCCATGGGTGTGAGCACCATACCGGTTGGCCTGTAGCCACGCAATTGTGTACCCATAATTATTTGGTGGCACCTAAAGATGAAGCTTGATGCTTCAAAGCTGCTTGTGGAATAAAATAAGAAATTACTGGCAACTGAATCGGATTTTTATTGTATAAATACTTTTAAGGGTGGTGAACTGTACATACTGAAAAATTCTGTGCTGTCATTCAATGTTTCATTTTAATGTTTTTGAAAAAATTACCGCTAGTGCCATCTTGATTTTTTTAATTTCTTACCATTGCATTCTTGTATTCTGAAATGTCCTGCTAACTTCTTCTTATTGCAAAAGGGACATGGCTTGTGAGACGATGATGACCTCAGTTATAAGGGGACATGTCGTATGGTGTCATTGTTAGGGCACTGACTTGTCCATTTGATGTAAGAAATGTAAACAAAGTGGTTTAGAGGCCCCTTAGGTACTCTACTTTAGTGCGTTTCTTCCACCTCTCCTTTATTTCACGGCAGTCTGTCACAATCCTACATCCCCAATCTCTATCTCCACAACATCTTTTCGTCCCTTCTTCCCACATGTACATCATAACTGCCATATCACTCCCTCTCTCTCTAAAATATCCAGATCACTATATTTTTCCTTGATTCACTTCTGTCTGGTTCAGTTATCTTTTATATTAATTTTTTATTATATTCATGTAAATTCCTTTTATCTTTCTTGTTTTTATATTTTCCCACTTCCTACGTTCCTCCAATTTATTCGTCATTTCAGTTGTTATCCACACTTGCATTATTCTATCTAAGCTCCTTATTCTAACTGCTTGCTTCGCTGCTTCTTTTGAAACATTTTTTAAGTTTTCTCAGATTTTATTAGTGTTCTCGAATTTCCTTACAAATAAAAAATATAGTTCTTGAAATGTTCCCTTTTTCTTAATTGTTCCTAATTTCAGAATTTCTTTTTTCGTACCTTTCCAATACTGAAATACGTATATTAAGTTATATTTTAGAAATCGTAAATTACTTATAGACTGAATAAATTTTGAATCATAAATATGGTACAAGATACTAGTTATCATATTTTAACCAATGTAGCATTTACTACCAAGACATGCATTAGTCTTGTGGTCAAGCAATTTCATACATTGTGTCATACACCTTGTAACACATGTACAATCGTAAGTGAGAGAAACCTGGATTTAAAGTGGTTACAGAATAGAGGGCCATACTGTGGGAACCCTTACGTCACTGTTGACTAGTATGCCATGGTATAAGAGGGTACACTTGAGCACGACACTGAAGTTCTGTCTACATCTACATCTAGATCTGGCTGGGGGTTCAACAAACTAGTCGATGACGAGGTCATCAGAGACAGATGAAGCACGTTTATCGAATAGTTGTTGCGAAGGGTTCATGTGCAGTGTGGAAATCTGTGTGATAATGGATACGTTTTAAATGACATGGGTGGAAGGTGACCAATGGTGATACAGAGCTCAGCCCTCTCACTGTTACCAGACGGTACCCGAGCGTCACATCTTCATCCGTCAGACAAATCAACATCAACTGTTCCACGTGTCCTTATTCCATTGGACCCAGTCGACAGTTTTGCGGCTGAACGTGGAACACTCACACGCTGTCTTTTGATCAAGAGTAATAGGTCATCACCGTCTTTCCTCCATTTGTCATCCAAATGAATATTTCTTCCACAAATAAGATTTGAAACTGCCACTTCTGCGTGGATTAGCGGCAACGACTTAAGAAGAGAGTTGTCAGGATTTACTCTTGGTTACTCCCTGTATCACAATACGTAATGAGGCAACTGCCAGTTGGACAAAAAAAGTTTGTTGCTTTATATCACACGTCCCAGAGCTGTGTGAAACTGTCAAATTTGAAAAATCACTGAAAACAGTGAAAGCTTTTGAGCTGGTCAATAATTAATGTGCCGGTGTCCGGCCCAGCTGCTACCGCTCTGTAGTCCCATGGAACGCCATCGGCGCTGGGAATTATGATCATTACTCATTTCGTTAGCAGCCTCTTGCGTTCAGAGCGGCAGTTTGCATTTCTGAACAGTAAACACCACGACTATCCTGGTTGTTGTGGATGCCACTGGATGTTATCAACGAAAATTTTTCTTTCTGTATAGCAATGAACCATTTCAGCCTATCGTTCATTTCTTTCCTCCGGCATATCTTCTACTTTTTTAGTGACACCTAGCTACTCGTATATGCCACACGCATGCCTTTCAACTTTAGCCGTTCGTTTTAGTCATAAACGAACAGCTGATACTGCGTGTCAATAAATATTTCCAACAAAACTGCCCCTTCCGTGATAAGTGGCTTGACACAATTCTTTCTTCATTTACACAAATATCTTTTAGTTTGATTGTAAATGAACACATATCGTTTAGCAATCTTCTGCAACTCCTGCCACCAACTGCGTCCTCTTTCTTCTTTTATAATTTTTTGACCGTATGATTAAATCACAAGATTTTTGTAATTAAGTCCTTTTAGCTGACGATGTGACTGGTTCTCTCAAGTGACAAAATAGTTTATTTTCTTCATTATCTCTTAATTACTGATTAACTGCTTCGCTTTGTAATATTATAATCTCTTATAACCTATGTGGATAGGCTTCTGCAGCTGGTATAAGTTCCATTAAAATCTCTCTGGGTGTGCTGCTAACTGTAAATTATGCAAGTACTGAACGAACCAAAATTCTGCTCTTTTAGCTGTATTCCAAAGGCAGTTGAATGTGTGCACTGAAGGAAGATAACTGTGTATGAACTTGAAAACTAATTAGCCTTCCGGAAGTAGAGAGCAGAGCCCTACGGGAGGCAGCTCTTGGATTTCTAAGAATAGCGGTATTTGCTAACCCAGTACCGATGAACGGTTTACTTCTTGCAGACTTTCTTTATTTGCGAGTGTGGCAGATATAATGCAGTTTAGAAAATGGCAATTTCTTATTTTTCTGATAGTTGTTTCGGTCGTCTACTGACTTCAATTTTTCATCTGTGTCTCCCTCATTTCCTTGCGCTTGGACTTTACCTTTAGCTCATTATCCGTAATTCGTTTCCTATGCTTTTTTCTTCCTCGTTTCAGTTCTACTTTGATCAGTTTTCCGCTTTGACTGCTTCTGGGAACCAAGGTGCTCCAGGTCTTTCTTCTTGATTGGATGCACTTCTGGAAATCCTCTTGTGTTGCACTTACTGCTTGCAGGTCTTTCTCTAGTCCGGTGAATCATGCCTACACGGTTATCTAGTTAAGAATGTAACGGAAGATAGGATAACTCAACACTTTAGAACTCATGCGAGAAAATTGGCCATGAATAACAAATCTCTTTCTGCGAATTGTGCTTGTTACTTTTCCTACATGTTTGTAGACTTCATGAGTATGTCGTCTTCTCAGTTCAACCTTTCTTTACTGAATCTCGGATTTTGCCTTGTTCGTCAGTTTCGCTTGAGTTCTTTTAATTTCACCCTGCTTGGTTTTCTATTTTTTGGTTCTCTCCGCGCTTGTTCTTTGTCTCGTAATTTTGTCATTTTCTTCAAAGTTTTATCTTGGTAGCAACCTGGTGAGGTACTGAATTCAATATGATGGTTCTCGTTTTCGAGCGCACAATCGTTTTTCCACTCGGAGCTCTTGGGATATCATGAAACTCATTTGCTCAGATATATGATTTGCTGTTGCTGCTATTATCAATGTACAAATAGCGGCACGTCATCTTCCAAAGTGTGTGGAGCGGTGACACATCTACGTGAATCTAATGGTTATACGGAAGAAGGTACGTCATGAGAATTTAGAGACAGCTCCAAAACTGCAAACAGACCTATATAAAGTGGAGGGACAACATAAAACCAATCATAGGAAAGTCAGATATCAGACGGTTTCTTTGAATAGCAGAAGTGTGAAGTACCTACGCAGGAGGTAATTTACAAGACATTTATCATATATTTGAGTATTACTTCTCTGATCCCGACTCTTAACAAGTAAGATTCACAGAGGAAACAGAGAAGATACAACATGAGTAACTGAGAAGTAGATATCCTCGGAGTACTGAAGCAACTTAAATCACTTAACAAAAGCGTGTCTTCCGATCCAGACTGTATGCCAATTGAGCTACTTTCAGAATATGCTGCTACAATAGCTCCATATTTAATAATCATATACACTCCTGGAAATTGAAATAAGAACACCGTGAATTCATTGTCCCAGGAAGGGGAAACTTTATTGACACATTCCTGGGGTCAGATACATCACATGATCACACTGACAGAACCACAGGCACATAGACACAGGCAACAGAGCATGCACAATGTCGGCACTAGTACAGTGTATATCCACCTTTCGCAGCAATGCAGGCTGCTATTCTCCCATGGAGACGATCGTAGAGATGCTGGATGTAGTCCTGTGGAACGGCTTGCCATGCCATTTCCACCTGGCGCCTCAGTTGGACCAGTGTTCGTGCTGGACGTGCAGACCGCGTGAGACGACGCTTCATCCAGTCCCAAACATGCTCAATGGGGGACAGATCCGGAGATCTTGCTGGCCAGGGTAGTTGACTTACACCTTCTAGAGCACGTTGGGTGGCAAGGGATACATGCAGACGTGCATTGTCCTGTTGGAACAGCAAGTTCCCTTGCCGGTCTAGGAATGGTAGAACGATTGGTTCGATGACGGTTTGGATGTACCGTGCACTATTCAGTGTCCCCTCGACGATCACCAGTGGTGTACGGCCAGTGTAGGAGATCGCTCCCCACACCATGATGCCGGGTGTTGGCCCTGTGTGCCTCGGTCGTATGCAGTCCTGATTGTGGCGCTCACCTGCACGGTGCCAAACACGCATACGACCATCATTGGCACCAAGGCAGAAGCGACTCTCATCGCTGAAGACGACACGTCTCCATTCGTCCCTCCATTCACGCCTGTCGCGACACCACTGGAGGCGGGCTGCACGATGTTGGGGCGTGAGCGGAAGACGGCCTAACGGTGTGCGGGACCGTAGCCCAGCTTCATGGAGACGGTTGCGAATGGTCCTCGCCGATACCCCAGGAGCAACAGTGCCCCTAATTTGCTGGGAAGTGGCGGTGCGGTCCCCTACGGCACTGCGTAGGATCCTACGGTCTTGGCGTGCATCCGTGCGTCGCTGCGGTCCGGTCCCAGGTCGACGGGCACGTGCACCTTCCGCCGACCACTGGCGACAACATCGATGTACTGTGGAGACCTCACGCCCCACGTGTTGAGCAATTCGGCGGTACGTCCACCCGGCCTCCCGCATGCCCACTATACGCCCTCGCTCAAAGTCCGTCAACTGCACATACGGTTCACGTCCACGCTGTCGCGGCATGCTACCAGTGTTAAAGACTGCGATGGAGCTCCGTATGCCACGGCAAACTGGCTGACACTGACGGCGGCGGTGCACAAATGCTGCGCAGCTAGCGCCATTCGACGGCCAACACCGCGGTTCCTGGTGTGTCCGCTGTGCCGTGCGTGTGATCATTGCTTGTACAGCCCTCTCGCAGTGTCCGGAGCAAGTATGGTGGGTCTGACACACCGGTGTCAATGTGTTCTTTTTTCCATTTTTAGGAGTGTACAACTGCTCCCTCGACGAAAGATCCGTACCCGAAGACTGGGATGTTGCACAGGTCACACCAATATTCAAGGAAGGCAATAGGGCTGATCCACTAAATTACAGGGCCATATCATTACCATCGATATGCTGCAGGATTTTGGTTCAAATATTGTGTTTTAACCTTATGAATTACCTCGATGATAACTATCTATTGACACAGCGCAAACACGGATATAGAAAATATCGCTCCTCTCAACACAACTAATTCTTGAAACTTCCTGGCAGATTAAAACTGTGTGCCGGACCGAGACTCGAACTCGGGACCGTTGCCTTTCGCGGGCAAGTGCTCTACCAACTGAACTACGCAAGCACGACTCACGCCCCGTCCTGACACCTTTACTTCCGCCAGTACCTCGTCTCCTACTTTCCCAACTTCACAGAAGCTCTCCTGCGAACCTTGCAGAACTAGCACTCCTGGAAGAAATGATATTGCGGAGACATGGCTTCGCCACAGCCTGGGGGATGTTTCCAGAATGAGATTTTCACTCTGCAGCGGATTGTGCGCTGATATGAAACTTCCTGGCTGATTGAAACTGTGTGCCGGCCGCGGTGGTCTCGCGGTTAAGGCGCTCAGTCCGGAACCGCGCGACTGCTACGGTCGCAGGTTCGAATCCTGCCTAGGGCATGGATGTGTGTGATGTCCTTAGGTTAGTTAGGTTTAAGTAGTTCTAAGTTCTAGGGGACTGATGACCACAGATGTTAAGTCCCATAGTGCTCAGAGCCATTTGAACCATTTTTTTTTTTGAAACTGTGTGCCGGACCGAGACTCGAACTCGGGACTCTTGCCTTTCGCGGGCAGGTGGTCTACCAGCTGAGCTACCCAAGCACGACTCACACCCTGTCCTCACAGCTTTACTTCCACCAGTACCTCGTTGGTAGAGCACTTGCCCGTGAAAGGCAAAGGTCCCGAGTTCGAGTCTCAGTCCGGCACACAGTTTTAATCTGCCAAGAAGTTTCATATCAGCGCACACTCCGCTGCAGAGTGTTTGATGTGGAAAAAAATATTATTATTATGTAAAAATGAATGTATGAAATATGGGGAGGAAATGGCTTTAAATATTTTTGTTATTTTTCCTTTCAGTACGAACTTTGTTGTAGAACCCCTTATTTACGTGTGGTAATAAAAATTCATTTAGGCAGAATTAAGCACATTTAAAATTACGTGAACCTTAGTCAACCCTCTCATGCTGATAAATTCATATTAACTGATTAAGGACATTTAGTTGAAAATTGTATAAATTAAATTTTTTTACGTATTTCGGCCTTGGCACACATTTTCTAAATGCAGTGGTTTTTTTTAAATAGTTATTTAATTCTTTCCCGGCGTTAGCTATGGAACACAAGACTGTCTCTGTTAGCAGAAAATGGTTAAATATTGCCAAGCCGACCTGAACGTTTAATTATCATTGATAAAACACACTTCACTATACATTTAAGTTATTTGCTTCAGAAATTGAAAGAACCAACAGATTGTTAAACTTCAACGTTAACTGTCCGCCTATGAATGCACAAATGTGAAACCAGTAATAAATTCCGTCAGTCTCAGAATTGCTGTAAAAGAAAAATATTTTCGTAATTCACTGCTAATATTAATTGCTCCCGATTTACGGGTTTGGTTAATTTTTCTTAGCGGAACAATTTTTTTAAATGTGCCGCCGCTGCAAATCGTTCGGTCGCGGCACAGCTCAGCAACACCAGCGATAATTGCTAAAAATGCTGAAAATTCTTTAAAGAAATATTATAGATGACATGGGCAAGCTAATTTACATTAGTAAAACACAATTTTGCTAAATTATAATGTATTTAGACCACAACAATAATTGAACTTACATTAGTTTGTAATTTCTCCTCTAATGGCGGCTAAAGATAGATACGAACAAAAGAAGTCTATTCATTCATAAAATGCTACGTCACAGGTTCCTCTCTCTCTCAGCTCTCGAGGAAGACGACAAAGAATGCACATTATGTATTCCTATTTATACCACTGCCGACCGTTAATGTCTCTTTGCAATCTTACAACATTACTCCCCTCTGTGGCTGTATTTTACATTTTTCTTATCGCAGATATTGACATATTTCGTAATTACATTATGAGTATAGAAATATTACAGTCATAAATACATCGAGAATATTATTACAGAAAATATTACAATAATAACGAATGTCCTTTATACAAAATTAAATAATATTTCTTGCTAAACAATTACAGCACATACGAATTGCTTCATAGCGTAGATAGTACAATTAAATGTCATTTCCTTTGATTAATAGCGTGTGTGCTGCCAGGGAACGTTACAAGTGAAAATCTGATTCTGGACGACTAATTCTTTACTCACACGAGGTGTTGATTGCTATTGACAGGGGATTTCAAATTTATTCCGTATTTCTAGATTACCGAAAGGATTTTGACATTGTACCTCACAAGTGGCTTGTAATCAAACCTGCGAGTTTATAGGATATAGTCCCAGTTATGCGACTGAATTCGTGATTTCCAGTCAGAGAGGTCACATTTCGTAGTAACTTAGCGAAAATCATCGAGTAAAACAGAAGTGATTTTTAGCGAACCCCAGATGGTGTTACAAGCAGCCTGCTATTCCTTACCTATATAAAGAATTTAGGAGGCAATGTGAGCAGCCTTCTTAGTTTGTTTGCAGATGATACTGCCGTTTATTGTCCAGTAAAGTCATCAGAAGATCACAACAAATTGCAAAATGATT
Organism: Schistocerca americana; assembly: GCF_021461395.2. NCBI lineage: Eukaryota > Metazoa > Arthropoda > Insecta > Orthoptera > Acrididae > Schistocerca > Schistocerca americana. The sequence goes on along the minus strand of NC_060122.1, from coordinate 106,613,005 downwards.
TATAAAAGATATATGAATGGTGGAAAAATTGGCAGTTGAGCCTAAATAATGAAACGTGTGAGGCCATGCACATGAATGGTAAAAGGAATCTGTTACACTTCGGTTACACGATAAATCAATCAAATCTAAAGGCCCCAAATCTAAATACCTAGGAATCACAATCACGAACATCTTAAATTGGAAAGAACACACAGAAAATTTGGTGAGGAAGGGGACCAAACACTGTGATTTAATGGCAGAACACATGGAAGATGCAACAGATCTACGAGACACTGTCAGACTACACTTCTCTGTTTTCTTTTGGAGTTCAGTTGCGCGTTGTAGGGTCCTGACCAGGCAGGAGTAACGGAGTTCATCGAGAAAGTTCAGAGATGAGCAGCATATTTTGTATTATCGAGAAATAATGGAGAGAGTGTTGCCGACGTGATGGAGCATTTGGGTGGACGTCATTAAAACAAAGACGTTTCTCGCTGCGGCGGAATCTTCTCACGAAATGTCAATCAGCAGCTTACTGCTCAGAATACGAAAATATATTGTTGACGACGACCTACATACGAGAAACGATCATCATCATTAAATAAGGGAAATCAGAAGTCGCACGGAAAGGTATAGGTGTTCGTTTTCTCCACACGCTCTTCGAGAGTGGAATAACAGAGAATTATTGTTCGATGAACCCTCTGCCAGGCACTGACTGTGATATGCAGAGTATGCATAGACACACATCAAAGAAAGTTTCGCATCACATCGGTTCAGAATTCTGGAACCTGTACAGAAAATTGGAATAGAGATCAACATAAACATCATTTCAGCTCTTTTTATTGCTCATGAAATCCACACATAGCATGTTGTACCATCATACAGCGAGACCTTCAGAGGTGGTGGTCCAGGTTGCTGCACACATCGGTGCCTCTAATGCCCAGTAGCACGTCCTCTTCCATTGATCCATGCCTGTATTCGTCATGGCATAATATCCACAAGCTGATCAAGGCACTATTGGTCCGGATTGTGCCACTCCTCAAAGGCGATTCGGCGTAGATCCCTAGAAATTGCATCTAAGGTTTTCAGCCCGACAAGTTGGCTTCCAAATACATCTCCATCTTCTGGGCGTTTACACCATTGGTCGACTGCTGGTGGTGTCAGTCCTGTCTACATAAGAGCAGTTTTTTTATGATACTAATAGCTGCTTCTCTCCTCAAGCATGTTGTCCAAAAATCCATTCGAGCGTCCTGACGACAGGTGTGGCCGTTCCTGATGTACCATCTGAGGAGCATCCTTTCCACTGCCGGTGATCCCACGTGAAAGCGATGGATCCCATTGGGGGAGGTTCCCTAGATCCCGCTACAGCAGCGCCACCACACCTAGTCCTCGATGAGTGCGAGATTTGCCTGCCACCTGTTCCAAACTTCTGGGCTGGCAGTGTTGACAATGGAGCAGATCAAGAAAGTGGCTCACCTGGCAGGCAGTACCCAATAGTAGTGACTGACCCACCTTGCACCCACTGATCGCAGCCACAATCGCTGAGCTGAACATCTCTGCCAGACCATTTGTGCCAATAGTGGGAGCACGCCCACGACACTGCCGCATCGCGACGATGAATCTTGCCACTATTCTGGCTCCACATAAACCGGCAGTCTTCCAAGACACCATCTGTGCCGCTGATGTAGACATTGTCCTTTTCCAAGAAGTGACCGTGCACCTTCCTAATGCTAGAGGTATGTTCCTCGCGCTGTTCAGTGTCCGCATCCTCTATGTACATTCACCGGCCGGCTCCAGTCCAGACCGTGAACGATACACCTTTTTTACTGACGCTTTTTGAGGGTCGTCTGGATGAAATGCTCCACAGAAACAGGGTAGAGTTTTCTTGTTTGGGAAAGCAAATAGAAATGTCATTAATGAATATCTTCATAGTCAGCTCCAAGCATTCACCTCGGGATACAAAGATATTGAGCATCTTTGGTCGGAATTTAAAGATATTGCCCACCATGTGTTAGAGAAGTATGTGCCTAGCAAAAAAAAAAAAAAAAAAAAAAAAAAAAAAAAAAAAAAAAAAAAAAAAAAAAAAAATAGGGGAGGGAAAGGATCCAACTTGGTACAACAAACATTTTAGGAAGTTGCTGACAAAGTAGAGAATTTTACACAGTCGTTTTAAACGTGGTCACTGCCCCACTGACAAACAGAAATTATGCGATATGAAGGCAGCTGTCAAAAGGACAATGAGAGATTCCTTTAATGGAAGAAGGCCCATTTTTTTCCATAGGATGGGACCCCTCCACGCCCACACCAACGTGGTGACCAAACCAAAAGTTCTGCTGTCACCTCCGTATAACATGTTAGTTTTTGAATCAAGAGTCACAGGGTGCGGGCTGTGATGTTATCCATGCTTCTGGGTAAGATTACTCATTTACATGGTCCATCAGGAGATAGATAGTGGACGAAAGCGATCGAAGGGTAGCGGTTGTAAGGGCAGAGGAAAAAAAGTGCCAAGGCAAGCGCCAAGGGAAAAAAACCTCTGTGACATAAGGACTGGTAGTAAGGGCAGTAGCGGCAAGCTAACTGCGACAGTGCATGCAAGGTGTGGTTATGTTAGTCCGAGGTATCGTGCATCGTTACCTTTGTTCGTTGCGAAAGCTCGTTGTAGGGATTGCTGCAGTTGCTGCGTCCCTGTAACAGTTCAAGGTCGTCATACATTAGTGGGCGATCGGTCATAAATCGGCTCACAGTGTAGGAGGTGTGTGTGGCTGGTTTTCGTGCTGTGTACAATACGGTTTCCCTGCGATTGCCTGTTTTTCGGCGGGTCGAGCATCTGGGATTACCAGTAGTAATTGTGATGCAGGGGCTCGCCAGTACTGTCGTGTTAGCGTGCTATGGACCATAGATGTTAGGTCCTCGCCAATAGTGTCTTTGGTCTATTATGTTTCCATCTATGGTTGTGGTCGTAGTTACCCAGAGAAAGGATAAACGGGTTACGCGAGTGTCTCGTGTTATTGTACAGTCGTGTAGAGAGTTTTTGGAATGCCTGCAAGGTAGTATCGAGCCGATATTTCCGGTGAAGGTCTGCGGTGCATGTGCAGCAAGGAACGTTGCTTATTATTCTGAGTACTTTGTTCTGTATGAGCTGCAGACGGTGCAGGCGTGAGGGCGCAGCGTATCCCCAAACTCAGGCTGCGTACGTCATTCAGGGGTCGAATAAGTGTCATGTTTATGGACCTAGACACCCTCCTATTCAGTGTGCTACGCCTGTTAAGCATAGGGCTGATTGTCTGAGCCTCTCGTTTGCTTTGCTGGTCACGTGTTGAATGTGGTCCTCCCAGAGTAGTTTCCGGTCGAGCCAGACACCGTGGTATTTGACCTTCTCGCGGAAACGTATTGGGCGTGCATGTAGTGTCATTGGGTTGCAGTGCTGATGTTTGCGCAGTAGTTTCAGTCTTCTAGTGAACAGAACGGCAACGCACTTTTCGATTACTCACTAAGGCCCAGGTCATAGCAATCTATAAATAGGGTAGAAAATCGGATGCACATAATCATCGGCCAATTTCACTGACATCGATTTGTTGGAGAATCATGGAACATATTTTGTGTTCAGACATAATGACCTTTCTAGATTCTGAGAAGCTCATCTGCAGAAACCAGCACGGTTTTAGGAAACAGCGGTCATGCGAGACACAGCTGGCCCTCTTTGTGCATGATATACGACAGGCTCTAAATAGGGGCTCCCAGATTGATGCCATATTTCTCGCCTTTCGAAAGGCGTTCTACTCAGTTCCACACTGTCGCTTGCTCCAAAAAGTGCGCGACTACGGTGTATCCGATGACATACGCGGTTGGATGGAAAGTTTACTAATAGAGAGAGAGAGAGAGAGAGAGAGCAATATGTCGTCCTGAATGGGGGACTTCAACAGAAACAAGGGCAACTTCAGGTGTGCCCCAGGGCAGCATAATAAGTCCGCTGTTTTTTGCGATTTACATAAACGATCTGGTTGATGGTATTGACAGCCGCATTAGACTGATGATGCTGTAGTCTACAGGAAAGTAGTATCACACTAAAGTTGTAATCAAATCAATGAGAGTGTCCAGAAATTCAATGCGTGGTGTAATGCCTAGCATTTATCTCACAATATTAGTAAGTGTAACCTGTTGCGTATAACAAGGCGCAAATCTCCATTAATGTAAGAGTACAACACAAATGCCCGGTCTTTGGAAGCGGTATCATCCGTCAAGTACCTGGGTGTGACTATTCGAAGTGATCTCAAATGGAACGGTCAGATTACACAAGTAACGGGCAAGGCGAACGTAGATTGCGGTCTATTGGTAGAATCATGAAGCTATGCAGTCCTTCAACAAAGGAAATTGCTTACAATGCGTTAGTTCGTCCAGTCTTAGAGTATTGTTGGTCTGCGTGGGACTTCTACCACTTGGGTCTAATTCAAAAGATTGAGAAGATCCAAAGAAGAACGGCAAGATTCGTGACTGGTACATGTAGCCATCGCGAGAGCGTTACAAATCTCATAGAAAGTTTGAAGTTGGACACGTTTGCAAATAGACTATGCGCTAAACGGAAGGGGCTGCTGACTAAATTCCGAAATCCGATCTTTGACGAGGATGTGGAGCATATATTATTACCACCAACTTCCAAATCGAGCAATGATCACCATTTAAAGATAAGGGATATTAGAGCTCGTACTGCGGCTTTCAGACAGTCGTTTCTCCCTCGCGCAATCCGCTAGTGGAACAGGGGTGGGGGGGATGGGGGGGGGGGGGGTGAATTATGACTTTAGCACGAATTATGCCCTCCGCCACACACCGCTTAGTGTCTAGTGGAGTGTATATGACGTAGATGTATGTGGTGATTTAAACTGCATGCAAGGGCCTTCTGACCAGCTTGCGCATAATTCCCCAAATGCGGCTCTCTCTCTCATCATCGACCGAGTTCAGTTTGTTGACGCATGGACAAAAGTTCATGGCACCCCTACAGGTTTCACATACTATACGACGCATTCGTCCAGCCGCCTCGATAGCATATACCTCACACGTTCCGTTGCTTGCGACACCTGACATGCCGAAGTGTGGTCTCTGGCTTTCTATGGCCATGAAGCCTGATGTGTCGACAGAAGTGCCGACACAGTGTGATTTGAGGGGACCGCAATGCACGCCACAAACACACGAGGGATGGCGTGAGGTCTCAAACAGGATACGTAATGAAAGCTATAATGAAAAGTACGTAGCTGCTGGAATACTTAACTTTAATCCATCCTTATTGTGCATCGCTATTGACGATACAAGTGAGACTCTGTAGATTCAGGCTATAAACTACTAATGGCGCCCTGCTAGGTCGTAGCCATTGACTTAGCTGAAGGCTATTCTAACTATCTGCTCAGCAAATGAGCGAGGCTTCGTCAGTGTGCATCGCTAGCTACGTCGTCCGTACAACTGGGGCGAGTGCTAGTCCGTCTCTCGAGACCTGTCGTGTGGTGGCGCTCGGTCTGCGATCACTAACAGTGGCGACACGCGGGTCCGACATGTACTAATGGACCGCGGCCGATTTAAAGCTACCACCTAGCAAGTGTGGTGTCTGGCGGTGACACCACATTCCTCCCCCGCAAATCGGCGGTCGTGTTATAAGGCTTCCGCCCGCCGTGGGGAGGACCCCATGTTGACGTATGCGAAGAGGTGGGGAGCCTAACAACAGGCGAGGCTGTGCCACCCGCACCCTGCCATTCGGTCCGAGGGGAGCTAGGAAACGCCTGAAAACCTAGTCCAGGGTGCACGTCAACAGGCGGTGTATGCTCCCGCAGAGAGACAGGAGGGGCCGAAGGGTCGACCTCCATTACGTCGGGGTACCCGACGCACGAAGACGCCATGTAGTCCGGAGCGGGCAAGAGTTCCATGGCGGAGGACAGCTGGTCACGGGAAGCGATCGGCGGCGCGGGACCCAGGGAGGCGCCAGGTGGTTGCAGCGAAGCGTCCACTGTGGGCGGCGCCGGCGGGAGACCAAGCGGCGGCGGCGGCGACGCATCGCCATGGGGCAAAATGGAAGGCAGCGTCGGTAACACCTGGGGATGAGGCGAGCCAGTAGATGGGTCCCCAGGGCGCTGACCGGACGGCACCGTCGCTGAAAGCAGACGGGGAGCTGCAGAACCCAGGCGACGACAGAGGCGCAGCTGATTGAGATGCCGACGCACCTCGCCAGAGGCCCCCAAAACCAAATACATCGCGCGGCCGAGGCAGCGAAGAATGCGCCCTGCGAGCCAACGCCGTGAACCTCGGTAGTTGCGATAGAATACAACGTCGCCTGGAGCAAAAGCAGGAGTCTGCCGCTGCACAGGAACCTGATGCGGCGGATGCAGCAAAGACATCAAGGTTCTATGAGGACGTCCGTGGAGCAACTCAGCCGGCGAGCGACCATCTCGGGGCTGAGAGCGATACAAAGACAAAAGAGCAACAATGCGTCCTCCCGAGAAAGCGACTCTTTCAACTTCAACATCCGTGACTTGAAAGTCCGGACCAATCGTTCAGCGGCACCGTTTGACTGAGGCGAAAACGGCGCGGGCGTCAGATGTTAAATACCATTGGCCTTGCAGAATGACCGAAATTCTACGGACATGAATTGTGGGCCACTGTCGGAAACAATAGTCTGTGGAAGACCTTCAATGCAAAAGATAGCAGATAACGCTTGGATGGTGGCAGATGACGTCGTGGATGACATCCGGACAACAAAAGGAAAATTACTGAAAGAATCGACTACAACCAATCATCGAGCATTACAGAATGGACCAGCAAAATCGATGTGCAAGCGTTGCCAAGGGGAAGTGCCTTCGGCCATGCAAAGAATTTCCGCGGCGGTGCGGATTGCTGTTCGGCACACACCATGCAGGAAGAGCATATATTCGTAATCACAGCATCGATTCCGAACCAAGTACAGTGCTGACGAGCAAGTTGTTTCGTTCTCACTATACCCCAATGTCCTTGGTGAAGAAGCCGTAAGACAGGACTGTAACGAACGTGGGACCACGACTCTGGACTGATCGTCATCAGAACGCAACAACAAAACACCATGTCGTACAAAAAGTCTCTCCTTGTGAGCAAGAAATCGGCGAACCAGCGGATCCTCAATCCGAGACTTTGACAAAGGCCATTGCGTAGCAACGAAACGCAAAACGGTAGCAAGGACAGGGTCAGCAGCTGTGGCTGTAGCTACACGACGTAAATCAATCGGAAACGATTCGACCACGTCATCGGTTTCCGCATCAATGAACATGCAAGCAAGTCCGGAAGAATCGGATGCCCTATCCTCAACAACAGGCAAACGGGACAACGCATCGGCGTTTCCGTGCTTAACAGTGGACCGAGAGAAGATATCGTAGCGGTACTGCGAGAGGAAAATAGACCAGCGAATGAATTTCTGCGCTGTACGTGGAGGTACAGGCTTGTTCGGATGAAAAAGCGATGTCAAAAGTTTCTGGTCCGTGATGATGGTAAAGTGACGACCATACAAGAAATCATGGAACTTAGTAACACCAAATACGAGAGCCAAAGCTTCTTTCTCTATCTCTGAATAATTTCTTTGCGCAGACTGGAGCAATTTGGACGCAAAGGCAATAGGGCGATCGCGAGATCCATCTTTGTGCGCAAGCACAGCACCGATCCCGAAATCCGATGCATCTACCATCAACAAAAGGGGTTTCTGGGGATCGAATGGCGTAAGGCAAGTATTGGAAAGCAACGCCGATTTCAACTGGCGAAAGGCGAGTTCGCATTCCGTCGTTCATACGAACGGAACACCTTTACGGCGTAATCGATGAAGCGGAGCTGAAATGGAAGAGGCATGCGGGACAAAGTTATGATAATAGTTAATTTTTCCCAGCACACTCTGTAGCTGCTTCAAATTCTGGGGCGAAGGCAAGTCTTGTATGGCACAAAGGTGCTCTGGACTGGGATGTATGCCTTGGGCATTAATTACATGTCCCAAATATGGTATGTCACGAGCAAAAAACACACATTTGTCCTTCCGCAAGCGATGACCATGTTGTCGCAATACCTGAAATTATGTTCGAAGATTTGCTAAATGTTCATCTGCTGTCTTTCCGGAGATCACAATATCGTCCAGATAGATCGCAGCAGTAGGGACCGACGCACAAACAGTTTGTAAATATTGCTGAAACAATGCAGGGGTGGATGCACACCCGAATGGCAGTCTTTTGAATCGGTACAAACCAAGATGTGTGTTAACCACCAAGACACGCTGGGATTCGGCGTCCACCGGTATTTGCAAGTATGCATCTGCTAGGTCCAACTTCGAAAAGTATTTACCCAGGCACAGTTTATCAAACAGATCTTCCGGGCGGGGTAAAGGAAAAGTGGCAATCACTAGTTGTGGATTCACTGTTGCCTTGAAGTCCACACAAAGTCTCAATTTTCCGGAAGGTTTTGGCAAAATTACTAATGGTGAGGCCCAGAGAGAAGCCTGCACACGTTCAATTACACCTTGTGATTCTAAATCGTGTAATGTTCTTGCGACTTCATCACGCAATGCGTGGGGAACATTGCGCGCTCTGAAAAATTTTGGTTGCGCGTTTACTTTCAGTTCCAAATGTGCTTCATAGTTCTTAGCGCAACCAAGGCCCGGTGCAAAAATGTCTGCAAATTCTTCACATAGACGAGAAACACTGGCGGAAGGCACAGTCTGGTTCACTGAGAGGATCTGATTGACTATTGACAAGTTAAACAACTGAAATAAATCTAATCCAAACAAGTTCACTGCAGTAGAAGAACGAAGAACGTAAAATAACACAAGTTTTGTTTGTCCCTTGTATGTTGCAAGAAGTGTGCACTGTCCTAACACAGGGATCTGCTGTCCTGAATAACTATGTAACTTGACAGTTCCGACACGCAACTGAGGTTTGCCCAGTTGTTTGTACGTGTCGTGATTGATCAATGAAACTGCAGCTCCGGTATCGAGCTGGAATGGTATCACTTTGTCTTCAGAGTCCAAGTCTACAAAAAGTTTATTCTCCTGCTGACGATAAGAGCGACTGTCTTCTGCTACGTGGACAGACACTGGTACAGAATCACTTGCTAATCGACGTGATTTCCGGCGACGTCGATGCACACAGTCACTGTTAGAGAAAGTGGCACTGGACAGAGTGGAATTAACTACATGAATGTTCATGGGTGAAGGCTCACGCACCTGAGTATTCTTGGTTCGATTCTGGCGATATGTGAGTCTCCGATCTGAGCTTGTTCAGGCAAACATTCCGAACATGTCCTTCTTTATGACAGAAAAAGCAAATAGCTTGGCGTGACGGGCAATTCTCACGCGAATGTCTAGTAGCACACCGCGGGCATGATTTCACTGCATTTGCATGCTTGTGCGGCACACGTGGAGAGCTAGGCGGCAGCTGCGCGGACGAGCGCGAGGGCTGTTTATCGTTCCGTGCAGCGCGCCCGGCGGGCCAGTTAATGTGACACACAGCTGGCGAAGTTTCAAATAATTCCTGTGCAAAGTCAAGTGTGTCTTGTCTATCTAATATGTCTATCACTTGTTGAAGCGAGGGATTGACTAGTTTCAAAATTTGCTCCCGTATACGAACGTCAGAAACGTTCTGTGCAATTGCATTATGTACCATTGTATCTGAATAAGGGAGTCCACATTCACACTCAAAAGCACAATCCCTAGTAAGGCCTTGCAAATTTGCAACCCACTCCCTATTAGTTTGACCGGCCGTACGTTTTGTACGAAAGAACGTATACCTATTTGCAACTACATTAACTGATTCCTTGAAATAGGCATCTAAAGCAGACAAAATTTCTTCGTAGGACAGAGTTGCTACGTCGCGTCGGGGAAATAATTTCACTATCACACGGTACGTTTGCACGCCGACACAAGACAATAAGTGAGGCTGCCGCTCGTTACCTTGAATTCTGTAGGCGGCGAGATGAAATCCAAACTGGCGTGACCACTCCGTCCATGTTTCCATAGCTCGGTCAAATGGCTGGAACGGGGGTGCAACAGCATGTTGTGGCGGCGGTAGCAGTGGAGCGGCGGCTGCCGCATCGTTTTGCATCGCACGTTGACCCTGAACGAGCTGTCCAAGGGCATCCAATAACACCTGCGTCTGCTGATTCTGCAAGCGATAAAATTCGGACAGTACATCTGGAGAAGCCATGACACAAGTAAATGTAAGCAAGTAGAAAGAACAAGACCCTTTTTTGACTCGTCGCCATATGATTTTCGACAGAAGTGCTGACACAGTGTGATTTGAGGGGACTGCAATGCACGCCACAAACACGCGAAGGATGGCGTAAGGTCTGAAACAGGATACGTAATGAATGCTATAAAGAAAAGTACATAGCTGCTGGAATACTTAACTTTAATCCATCCTTGTTGTACATCGCTATTGACGATACAAGTGAGACTGTAGATTCAGGCTATAAACTACTAATGGCGCTTTGCTAGGTCGTAGCCATTGACTTAGCTGAAGGCTATTCTAACTATCTGCTCAGCAAATGAGCGGGGCTTCGTCTGTGTGCATCGCTAGCTACGTCGTCCGTACAACTGGGGCGAGTGCTAGTCCGTCTCTCGAGACCTGCCGTGTGGTGCCGCTCGGTCTGCGATCACTAACAGTGGCGACATGCGGGTCCGACATGTGCTAATGGACCGCGGCCGATTTAAAGCTACCACCTAGCAAGTATGGTGTCTGGCGGTGACACTACAAAGCCTACATCTGCGATGTCGTCCTCACCTGACAACAGGTGTGGCACAGTCGCAGCCTGTCGAAATTAAACGTTTCCCACCTGACTCTTGTTGATTGCCGATGGGCCGTCGAGAATGTGTGGATCCTCTGTCGTCGAAGTCGCCCAGCATACACATCCACCTTCTCCTGGTGGCTCTCCTCCGCGAAACCAGCTCTGCGCAGGGCACTGATGGCGTATGGCAAAGACTTCAAAGCTTGGCATACGAGCACCATGGACTTGTATTATGCGGTGCTACGTGACTGCACTTGGAAGGAAATTTCTCCTGTAAATCAGACGATAGTGCAACGTTCTAAAGCGCAGATTACTTCACTCATGCGACGACACTTGGAAGGGACCCTTGTAGGTCCTGCACCCGTGACTATATGCCTCATGAAACGCCATCGATGTACCACCACCTCACAGAACGCTGAAGTCGTCGTCCAGCTCTCATACACGACCTCAGTGATGCGGAAGTACGACGATAGACTATGCAATGCACCATTGGTCAAATTTTCCCCTCACATTTCAGCCATCTCTACGATGCCGTTCCCCATCACCCGACCTTAATGGACGAGGTATTGTATTGTACTGGATGGAACTGGGGACCTAGAAACGACGAAAAGGCTTGTCCCCGCCGTAACTCTCAGTGGTACACAACCCCACAACAGCGTACAGCAGTCCACTCACCCCAACGCCGTTCCACATCGAACCCAGCGTCATTAATTGTGGAGGTAGTGGCACTCACTGTCAACACCTTGCGGCAGGACGTGGCTCACGAATTTCAGGAAGAAGTGACCCCCATGAAGTCCTAGATGCTGTCAAGGTAGGCGCTGCCAGTAAGTCCCTTGGACCTGGGGGCCGCATCTTCAAATTTTACAAGTGTGTTAGCTATCTTTTGGTACCTACTTCGATTCCCGCTCCAATCTTCATTTTTTTTAACTCTCGAACATATATATACCAATGTATACCACACAGCGTCCTGTACCGGTCTACATATTTCTAGCACTTTGATCATAGTGCGTAACTTACGAGTACTATAGTCCACCTTTTCCTATGCGGGTTGGGAGTCACTGAGCATTCTCGCATTCTTAGGATAAAGTTAGAGATTGAAATATCTCCCCGCATCGTCTTTGAGCAACTCTCCCTGCAATAATGTCACGGATTCAATTTGCTGGTGACTAGAAAAAGACATCTCATGAAGGAACAGAGCGAGGAGAATCCCTTACTCCTGTTCAGCGAAGACTGTTCCGCACCAGTCTTATTCACACCGCCTATCAAAGCGCAGATGTGCGCATTTCGAAGGGTTTATCGCCACTCATCGGTGTGTAATAGATATGAGAGTGTTGTGATGATATAACAGATGGTTATGACGAAGAAACGTTTGTTTTATGCATGATGGAGCTCCAGTCAGATTCAGTTTAAAGACTTTTACGTAAATCCACTGCGCTATCAATTCAAAAGTACTGTTCTAGTGTGTGGGGCCAGTACCATAAAGATATTTGTAAGAAAGAAATGATCCTGGAACATAAACACCTGCATTGCTAAGGCTACTTGGTTCTGCACTTAACACACGCTATAACTCTAGAGCGGTGCTGTTTCCGACCTATTAGTCGTGTGGAATGCAACGCTGTTAATATTACAATGTAAGGATTATATTCCCGGCGCGTTACATACATTCTCCCTGCAGGTTTCTCTGCGATAAACTACAGTGTCAAACTGCAAAGTGATTAAACTACTAATTTGCACACCAAAGAAGACACCGATTCTTTGTAACACAAAACACTACATAAATTTCCAGAGGTGTATGACACCTGTTGTTCATGCCTGATTACAGTTCGTTAATTGTGATATGTTCAGAACAGCCTTATAAAATGATCGTCAACAGCCGAAAAACATACGAAGACGCAGAGACATCTTAAGGCGAAATAAAAACCAGGATCCGTAGCCAGAGGAGAGTTATTGCAGTTTCCCACCTCCCCTGGTAACCATCCTCTTGCACACAGTAGTCCAATTTAAGGTTGTATTGCTCATGTGCTGGATACGAGTAATATTCCCGTTTAGCCCTGCAGCCACGTCTCTAGAACCGCTCCACTCCCCACTACTTTTAGCATCAGTTTACTCACCTCCTCCAGAGCACGCAATTTTATTATTGTTGCCCAGGACTCATTTCATGGTATTTGTCTCTAATTCTGTATATTCTCAGACAATTTCCATAATATTACTAGGTTTTTACGATTTTACGTATTTGATGGTATTTCCCTCAATTTTTAAGTATCTCACATAAATTTTTCGTGATTATACTGTTTCTCGAATTTTTCTTATTTAAAACCATTTTCCACATATTTTAACAGTTTCCATGTGTATGTGGTCATATTGCTCACATACTCATGTGCTGTTTGATTTTCTACGAGAGCGTTTGCACATTTTATACACCAACCTACTAAAAAATCGTAAGGCTTACACTCTCCTAGATGATACACTTGCATGCATTTAGGACAGAACGAGCATGGAAATTATAGCAACAGTAGCTACGTACCTATATGAAACTGAAGACTCTATTCATTCACAAGATGCGGCAGTTGACTGCAGTACATTGTATAAATCTTCGTTCGTCTAGAGCAGAGTGCCGAAACAGGTTTTCCTTCGATGGACCAGTTTCATCTGTTGAGTGGTACTTAAGATAGGTAAATAAATTAGTGAAATCAATGTGAAGTGAAGTAGAAATAAGAAAATAAATGAAAAACAGTTTCGTTTAGAAGTTTTACACATTGGGAAACAGTGGACAAAGCAGCAGTGGCAATGGCCGGCGCTTGCAAGTCAGCATAGCACGCCATCGCCCTCCCCACATAAGCGGAAGCTGTCTATTCAGCCGTCAGGGCATCGCCCGACCGGCTCACATGTTTCTCAATTGTCAAATGTGATCAAAGGCCCTCACCTAAATTCCAAGAGCCAATGACCGACGTTAGGAAGATTCTTCGAGAAGCTTTTCAACGTGACAAAAGAGGTAATGACCGTGAAGTGAATAAATACGCGAGACGCAGTGGGCCCGACAAGAGGAAGAGTGGTTTTTAGTTCAGTTTCGGAGCTGAAGACCGTCATGCAGGAAGAGACTACATCGTACACAGAAGCACCAAGTCCGCCGCTGTGATGGAATAGCAAGCCGCAGTCTCGCCGCCAGAAGACAGAAGTAAAAGGTATTTAAAGACTGATCTTTACGTACCCGGGTGACCCGTGAGGACGGGAAGGAGACGGCCTCACTTCAACAGTCATCTGTGAGCTGGGATGAAGATCTGACAGCCGAAGACTGGCAAGCGGGAGTTCGTTGTTCGAGTCCGGGACACTGGCCTTCCCACGCCGCGCCGCTCCGCTGGCCGACGCACAACACTGACACACGCGGCCGCTTAGAGAAGAGAAGCACTGAGACGCCACATCCAAGGTATCACCATCCGTTTCACGACTTCGTTCTCAATAATTAAACGGGCCACCTCGCGCTGCGCGTCTCCAGTCAACTGGGCGAGACGGCGACACGAGATACACACCGCCACGCGTAATCAGACGCCGCCGCTGCCGCAGCCCAAGCCTTGGCAGACGACACGGCTGCCGCTCTCCAAGCCAGAACATCCAGTAAGGGAAAAGTTGTACAAAACTTTCAATAAAAGTTATCTGATGTAAAAATGCTGTTTCATTCTACCTCATACCCGAGCCAAGGAACAACCCACCCTGCCCACATGTTGTTAAGAGAGAAAAGGTAGTCCGCAGCTCGTGGTCATGCGGTAGAGTTCTCGCTTCCAGCGCCCGGGTTCCCGGGTTCGATTCCCGGAGGGATCAGGGATTTTCTCTGCCTCGTGGTGACTGGGTGTTGTGTGATATCCTTAGGTTAGTTAGGTTTAAGTAGTTCTAAGTTCTAGGATACTGATGACCATAGATATTAAGTCCCATAGTGCTCAGAGCCATTTTTGAGAAAAGGTAATTTATTTACTATTTTTCGTCCTGACATAATGCTTTAGAATCAAATGACCTTTGCAGTAATGCTCATCCTGGCAATTGGCTACCATCAAAAGAGAAAACCCAGTTACATTTAGTGTCAGAAGTGTTACACATCACACATGTGATGACTGTGGTATGCACAGGTTTGTTAACGAAAGTAAGTAGATATTGTTCTAAGTCACACACAGAACGCAATTGTATTCGAGTCGAAACCAGGTTGCACCACCCAACTGATAATCCTCGAGAGAGCAAAGGAGAAAATAGTTAATGTAGTGTTGGCTCAAGAGCCAACACCGCGTCGCCACAGGAGGCCGAAATGCACGCGTCTAAATACACGCAGACAGGCGTGAGGTCTGGAACAGAACAATGTCTTGAGAATTGCAATAAAGTACGAAATTCTTGTAATACTTAACTTTAACCCATAATTGTAGAACATCGCTCTTGATGATACATGCTTCACATAATAAATATCAATTGAATACGGCGCCTTGCTAGGTCGCAGCAATTTAAGCAGCTGAAGGCTATGCCAACCATCGTCTCGGCAAATGAGAGCGTAATTGTCAGTAATCCATCTCGGGCAAAGTCGGCTGTACAACTGGGACGAGTGCTAGTAAGTCTCTCTAGACCTGCCGTGTGGTGGTGCTCGGTTTTCAATCCTGACAGTGGCGACACGCGGGTCCGACGTATACTAATGGACCGCGACCGATTTAAAGGCTACCACCTAGCAAGTGTGGTGTCTGGCGGTGACACCACAGTTAAATGCACGATTAACGGCCTGCAGTAACACCTACCTCTCTCTCTAGAATGCATCACTCTACCATTAAATCATACCTCGTTACAGCCGCATCCAAACCCATCACTCCATCCACTTTCTATCGTCCTTTAACGCAGTTGCAAGTCAATTTAGAAGCAGATGCTTCTTTTTCCAGGAATGCATCAAAGAAAGCAGTGAACTTACAAGCATCAGTATTACCTAAATACACTCCTGGAAATTGAAATAAGAAAACCGTGAATTCATTGTCCCAGGAAGGGGAAACTTTATTGACACATTCCTGGGGTCAGATACATCACATGATCACACTGACAGAACCACAGGCACATAGACACAGGCAACAGAGCATGCACAGTGTCGGCACTAGTACAGTGTATATCCACCTTTCGCAGCAATGCAGGCTGCTATTCTCCCATGGAGACGATCGTAGAGATGCTGGATGTAGTCCTGTGGAACGGCTTGCCATGCCATTTCCACCTGGCGCCTCAGTTGGACCAGCGTTCTTGCTGGACGTGCAGACCGCGTGAGACGACGCTTCATCCAGTCCCAAACATGCTCAATGGGGGACAGATCCGGAGATCTTGCTGGCCAGGGTAGTTGACTTACACCTTCTAGAGCACGTTGGGTGGCATGGGATACATGCGGACGTGCATTGTCCTGTTGGAACAGCAAGTTCCCTTGCCGGTCTAGGAATGGTAGAACGATGGGGTCGATGACGGTTTGGATGTACCGTGCACTATTCAGTGTCCCTCGACGATCACCAGTGGTGTACGGCCAGTGTAGGAGATCGCTCCCCACACCATGATGCCGGGTGTTGGCCCTGTGTGCCTCGGTCGTATGCAGTCCTGATTGTGGCGCTCATCTGCACGGCGCCAAACACGCATACGACCATCATTGGCACCAAGGCAGAAGCGACTCTCATCGCTGAAGACGACACGTCTCCATTCGTCCCTCCATTCACGCCTGTCGCGACACCACTGGAGGCGGGCTGCACGATGTTGGGGCGTGAGCGGAAGACGGCCTAACGGTGTGCGGGACCGTAGCCCAGCTTCATGGAGACGGTTGCGAATGGTCCTCGCTGATACCCCAGGAGCAACAGTGTCCCTAATTTGCTGGGAAGTGGCGGTGCGGTCCCCTACGGCACTGCGGAGGATCCTACGGTCTTGGCGTGCATCCGTGCGTCGCTGCGGTCCGGTCCCAGGTCGACGGGCACGTGCACCTTCCGCCGACCACTGGCGACAACATCGATGTACTGTGGAGACCTCACGCCCCACGTGTTGAGCAATTCGGCGGTACGTCCACCCGGCCTCCCGCATGCCCACTATACGCCCTCGCTCAAAGTCCGTCAACTGCACATACGGTTCACGTCCACGCTGTCGCGGCATGCTACCAGTGTTAAAGACTGCGATGGAGCTCCGTATGCCACGGCAAACTGGCTGACACTGACGGCGGCGGTGCACAAATGCTGCGCAGCTAGCGCCATTCGACGGCCAACACCGCGGTTCCTGGTGTGTCCGCTGTGCCGTGCGTGTGATCATCGCTTGTACAGCCCTCTCGCAGTGTCCGGAGCAAGTATGGTGGGTCTGACACACCGGTGTCAATGTGTTCTTTTTTCCATTTCCAGGAGTGTAGATTTACAGTGGAATGTTGTTAAAAAAAAGCATACAGCAACTGTTTTTGAGGTGTCTGTTGGGTGACACCACAATGTTATGACTGGTGGAGAATACAGAGAAGCACATTGTAAATACTATTTGTCAGGGTTTAAATCACCTGAAAGTCCTGCACAGAGTCAAACACGGAATGTATTCTGTAGTTGCATATTGGAGTCCCACATCTGGTAATGCACTGCTCTTCAGCTAAGGACACTTATGTGGTTGCCTATAGCTGTGGAGTCACATTTAGACTTATGATCCGACGTATATAGATTTATTACTCTATTTGGTGGTCAACCACGTTAAAACATTCTGTTCCAGCCGTCTTTTCGCTGTCGACGACAAATGATTATTTCCCTGGTTCCCGGTGCGCTGTTGACTTGCTGAATTTGAATCTCATTGTTTTGAATAAATCATCCTTTTTTCTGAAATTGTAATAATTTGTTTGTCTGTACACGTACATCATCTATCGATTTCCGTCCCAATCGGGTAATTTCTTCGTGATGCGTCGCATTTTTGTTTTAAGAGTGTCGTTCGCTTGTGTCAAAAAGTTGTGATCCAAGGGTTAACATTATCCGTTCTGCGCTTTTGTGAGGCTCTGACCAGACAGTCGTAGGCGATTTTGGTGTTGACAAACCGGTTTTTCAGTCCAGTGCGCATACGATTTTTGGTTGTGATAGAGATTAGTTGGAATCGGGTGGATGCAAACGGAATTTTGAATTGTTCGTATGTTATAGTAATCGGTATGAGACACATGAATACGTGTTTAATGTTGGTGATGAATAAAGCAGGATTGAAAATAGCTCAGTTAGGTAAAATTAACCATCAGGTGTGAATTAGCAAAAATTTATTTTTCAAATACTATTTTGCAGTACGTTTTTCGTGTTTTTCATGACGAACAAACCAGAAGAACTTGACCACAGTGAAAATGGTAGTGCAAATGTAGTCGTGAGCCCGAGAGCGAGCTGCTACTGCGAGGACTGAAATGATAGTCAGGCAGAGATTATATTTATTTGTCTTACGCCTTCTGAATTACAAGAACTGGCCAGTCTCAGACCGTTAAATTAAAATATAATTATAATCAAACAATTTAAATCAAACCAGGGGAATGGGCTAACATACGGTCAAAGCTCTTGGCTGTGCCTTATTAACCAGTGTGTGAGCTCTACACTACAAGTAATTTGTAAATTCCCTTAAATAAATCTGCGATTGTTAATGTCAGTAATATATACCATGGAGTGGGAACGGAAGTTTACATACTGCTCTTTACAGGAACTCACCACATTCGCCTACACTGAACAGATGAACTCACGACACATACACATTGCGAACCAAAGGTGTCATTTCCGCTAGCAAGGGAAAGCCTTTACTATTTGACGTCGGAAGAGGTCGGCGGGGGTCTACCAGGCAACAGTGCCACACGTTCTCTTATTAAATTTTCAGTTTAGGAGACATGTGTAGAATAAACGACCAGCACTTAAAAGTGACATATGGCGTCTGTTGGTTGGACACTGCCATTTCACGTGGAGAACAATTCTGTCGTACGTTAGGGTTCTAACTTTGTGAATAGAGTTTACTTGAAACAGACTATGAAGGAAACAGGTGCGATGCTGTCAGAAGATGATTAAATTCCTTGGACTTATCGCCAATTGCTCTAATAGAGAAACCGGAATGAACGATATGCGTCGAAATCAAAAGTAGTTAGAAGTGTTCGAATTGACACCTGACGCATGTCAAAGACTTCAGTTTGACGGCACCTTCGCGTCACTTTGCTTCATGGTGGCTACTGGTATCTTTCAAAAATCTATCGTGCTGTATATGTAAGTAATGCGATACGCTTACTTGTTTCATGATGAGCCACGAGGACGTTTTCTTCTTTATATACATGTTTCATGAGGAACAGAAAACATTTTAGGAGGAGGTAGTGTAGAATTAGAAGGGCAAATGCTTGGAGTGGACAGTATTTTGAAAATTGATTATAAGATGGATGACAATAAAAGTAAAACATCGGTAATGGAATGTAGTCGAGTCAAATCAGGCGATGCGGAAGTAATTAGATGGTTAAATGGGAAACTGAAATAAATAGATGCATTTAGATATTTGGTGAGCAAAAAAGCTGATGATTGCTGAAAGTAAAGAGGGTATAAATCTGCAGTCTGGCAAATAGAAAGTAAAGTAGTTTCGAAAAAGAGGAAATTATTAAAGTGTAATACAAATTTACGTGCTAGACAGAACAGATGCATTTTAAACGTAGTTACATAGAAGAATGCTGAATATTCGATGGGTACATTTAATGATGAGGCACTTAATAAAATATGGAGGAAAGAAATCTATGGCACAACTCCATTAAAATCAGTACTAGGTTACTTGGTTGACACGACAGATCCTGAAGCATCAAGAAATTATAAGTTGGATAATTAATGACAGAGTTGGAGGTTAAAATTGTAGAGAGAGACCTAAGCATGAATTTAGTAGGCTGATACAAATGGAGGTAGCTTGCAGTAGGTGATTGGGTATGGAGAGACTTAAACAACATATACCAGTATGAAGAGCTGCATCAAATCAGGCATCGGAAAACAGACCACTGCAACAACGACAATTTATTGTGGTTGGCAAGAGAGCCAACACCGTTTTACTAAAGGAGGTCGAAATGCACGCGTTTTAGCTCATGCAGGCTGGCGTGAGGTCTGGAACATGACAAGGAAATTAGAATTTAGAAAAAAAGGACTTAGCTGGTGGAATACTTAACTTTAATCCATTAATGATGAACGTCGGTACATGATTCAAAATATCAATAGTAACTGAATATGGCGCCTTGCTAGGTCGTAGCAAATGACGTAGCTGAAGGCTATGCTAAACTATCGTCTCGGCAAAAGAGAGCGTATTTTGTCAGTGAACCATCGCTAGCAAAGTCGGCTGTACAACTGGGGCGAGTGCTAGGAAGTCTCTCTAGACCTGCCGTGTGGTGGCGCTCTTTCTGCAATCACTGACAGTGGCGACACGAGGGTCCGACGTATATTACCGGACCACGGCCGATTTAAAGGGTACCACCTAGCAAGTGTGGTGTCTGGCGGTGACACCACACAATGTAGAGTAATTCCAGTGAAACATGAGTGCGACACGTGCTACATCTTTAATGGTTAAGGAGAAATCGCTGTTAGAATGTCACCTATATACACTACTGGTCATTAAAATTGCTACACCACGAAGATGACGTGCTACAGATGCGAAATTGAACCTACAGGAAGAAGATGCTCTGATATGCAAATGATTAGCATTCACACAAGGTTGGCGCCGGTGGCGACACGTACTACATGCTGACATTGGGAAAGTTTACAACCGATTTCTCATACACAAACAGCAGTTGGCCGACGTTGCCTGGTGAAACCTTGTTGTGATGCCACGTATAAGGAGGAGAAATGCGTACGGTAACGTTTCCGACTTTGATGAAGGTCGGATTGTAGCCCACCGCGATTGCGGTTTATCGTATCGCGACATTGATGCTTGCGTTGGTCGAGATCCAATACTGTCAGCAGAATATGCAATCTGTGGGTTCAGCAGGGTAATACGGAACGCCGCGCTGGATCCCAACGGCCTCGTATCACTAGCAGTCGAGATGACAGGAATCTTATCCGCATGGCTGTAACGGATCGTACAGCCACGTCTCGATCCCTAAGTCAACTGATGGGGACGTTTGCAAGACAACAACCATCTGCACGAACAGTTGGACGACGTTTGCAACAGCATGGACTATCAGCTCGGAGACCATGGCTGCGGTTACTCATGACGCTGCATCACAGACAGGAGCGCTTGCGATGATGTACTCATCGACGAACCTGGGTGCACGAATGGCAAATGAATCCAGGATCTGTTTACAGCATCATGATGGTCGCATCCGTGTTTGGCGACATCGCGGTGAACGCACATTGGAAGCGTGTATTCGTCACGCCATACCGGCGTATCATCCGGCGTAATGGTTTGGGATGACATTGGTTACACGTCTCGGTCACCTCTTGTTCGTATTGACGGCACTTTGAATAGTGGACGTTACATTTCAGATGTGTTACGACCCGTGGCTCTACCCTTCATTTGATCCCCGCGAAACCCTACATTTCAGCACGATAATGCACGACCGCATGTTGCAGGTCCTGTACGGGCCTTTCTGGATACAGAAAATGTTGGACTGTTGCCCTGGCCAGCACATTCTACAGATCTCTCGCCAACTGAAAACGTCTGGTCAATGGTGGCCGAGCAATTGGCTCGTCACAATACGCCAGTCACTACTCTTGATGAACTGTGGTATCGTGCTGAAGCTGCATGGGCAGCTGTACCTGTACACGTCATCCAAGCTCTGTTTGACTCAATGCCCTGGCGTATAAAGGCCGTTATTACGGCCAGAGGTGGTTGTTCTGGGTACTGATTTCTCAGAATCTATGGATCCAAATTGCGTGAAAATGTAATCACATGTCAGTTTTAGTACAATATATTTGTCCAATGAATACCAGTTTATCATCTGCATTTCTTGTTGGTGTAGCAGTTTTAATGGCCAGTATCGTAAATACTCAGACAAGGTGTTAAGCAACGGCAAATGATTAAGTGCAATGTTGGTTATAATAAATGCCGCTTCCGGCTTGAATGCACTTTTGAATTTTCTTGTCAGCACCACGTATAGATATTTTGAGATCGTCATTGTCTGTTTTTATGACGGCTGCACTATTCAATAATCCAAACGATCATTTCGTGTCTTTACTTTCTCTTTGTGGCCTTCGCCTTTCAAACGTCACTGAAGGCAGTGGTCTAAATTGGTAAGGTGTGGGGATCTTGGTGAGCAAGAAGGGTAGCCAATTCTGTCGATGCTTCATTAGTAAACAGTACTATTGCGATTACTCAGCTATTTGCAATTAACCAACAACAAAATACCTATCATCTTCATTCACCTTGAAATGCGACAAGTCATTCGGTTCATCTCTTCTCATTTGTTCACATAAATAATTCGACTGCCTGAATTAGACAGGATCTGTCAGCATAAAATTTTAGAAGGATTAATGAGATTACAGTGATTGTATGCACTAACATTATTTACTACTTTTTAACGTTCTTTAATTTAGGTATATTGCTTTCCTGGCTGAACTTCAGAACTGAGCAGTGCTGTAGCTGTAGGACAGGAGTGACAAGTGGCGCGCGAAAGCGGATCCGGTGGGGCGAGGGACGGAATGTGGCCTTTCTTCCCGGAAATGTGAGCAGGGGAGCTAGCCACTTTCACAGTGTCTTGGGTATGTCCGTTGAGCTGAGAGCCTTTGTTCCGGATCACGGAACTCTGCCAACCGCAGGTAGTTATTTGGACTATGTTCAGGAAAGTGCGTTCAACTGATAAACATCTCCCGCCTTTTGGAAAAAAAAGAAGCCAAACAGCTCTGCCATACTGCAGATTCAGAAGGTACCGCAGCGTTGGCGGCTAGCCTCAAGCACAAATTTTCATCTCTTCTGAGGGCTTGTGATGTGATGTGAGGCTGTCTGCTGCTTCAGAGGGCACAAAATGGCGAAACTGATGTGAAGCTAATACAGGTCAAAGTTTTAGAGAAAAGGGGAGAAAATCGAGATTATTCATTTCTCAGTGGGATATTTTGTTAAGGAAACAATCACTCCATTGGAGGGTCGACACAACTTTTCACTGGGGTAAGACGTCAAACGGACCGACTTGGAGCAGGACAGGCACCATAGGTAATTTTCATTTCCAATGTCAATACTATTACAAATAAATTCATACAGCTTTGTCAGCATAACGGAGAAGGATTCAGGATCCACACTCATAGCAGTGAAAGTTCAAAAACGTAACAAAATAAATTATTTTTACATGTAAACTTTCATCAGTTTTCACTTACTATTGGCTGCATTTGTTGCTGTAGGTACACTTTCCTTCATAAGGAAGAGAGATTCTTCGATGAATTTTGTGCAGCATACAAAACATAATTACAAGTGAATGAATGTCTAGAATTTTCCCAATATATTAAACACTGTAGTAAAAAGTTGAGATAATTAATTATAAAATTTGTATTTTTTCTAAACATGAAGTTTAAAATATAGCAGCTCATTCATTTTTTTCATAAATTAACTCTAGAGTTTATAAACTTGTAAGTATGGTTTGTCATCATCACCATCAGTTATCTGCTATATTAGCAGGTCCCTTGCCTCTCCATTTTCTGCGATCCATTGCTTCCTTCTTAAGGCTGCTGTATGTTGTACCGTCCATCATGTCATCCAGTATCTGGAAACTCTTCCTTCCTCGCTTACTTTTCCCTTCTCCATAACCTTCTAAAACAGTCTTTAGCCGGCCGGTGTGGCCGTGCGGTTCTAGGCGCTTCGTTCTGGAACCGCGTGACCGCTACGGTCGCAGGTTCGAATCCTGCCTCGGGCATGGATGTGTGTGATGTCCTTAGGTTAGTTAGGTTGAAGTAGTTCTAAGTTCTAGAGGACTGATGACCACAGATGTTAAGTCCCATAGTGCTCAGAGCCATTTGAACCATTTTTTTAACAGTTTCTTTCTTAATATATGCCCAGTCCAATTTCTTTTCCTTCTCTTTATTACATCTAGTAAATGCCCTTTCTCTCCCACTCTTCTCAGTACCTCTTCATTTTTTACTCTGTCCATCCAACTTATTCTTTCCATCCTCCGCCGTGTCCAGATCTCAAAAGCCTCCAGCCTTTCTCTGTCTTTTTTCCTCATAGTCCATGTTTCAGCGCCATATAGAAAAACACTCCATACAAGACATTTTATGATTCTCTTTCTGAGTTCTCTGTACAGACCGCTGCAGAAAATTCTCCTTTTCTTATAAAACGCCTCTTTTGCCATTGCTATCCTTCTTTTAATTTCTGTGGTGCACTTCCAGTCGGTTTCCATCCTGCTTCCAAGATATTTAAAATTTTGCTCCCTTTCTAGTATTTCTCCATTCAGCATAATTTTCTTTTCCTTTTCTTTCCATAGTGCCAACACTTTTCTTTTTTTGTGTTAATTTTCATTCCATATTGCCTCCAAACACGTCTCCGTCGATTGTCTGGTTGAAGGCATAACAAACACTCATTGGTGAAGAGAACGTGATGCCAATTCTGAGCGGTCCTTTCATCATGTTGTTGGACATATCTGCAACTCGCTGCATGGTGTCGTGGTTGCAAAGAAGGGGTTCGCCATGGACTTCGGGAGTGAAGTTGCGCATCATGCAGCCAATTGGCTGCGCACAGTTTGAATCGTAACACGACGTTCTGTGGCTGCACGAAAAGCATATTCAACTTGGTGCCGTTGCTGTCAGGATACGTCCGAGCCATAATCCGTAGGTAGCGGTCATCCACTGCAGTAGTTGCCCTTGGGCGACCTGGGTGAGGCATGTCATCGACAGTTCAAATGGGTCAAATGGCTCTGAGCACTATGGGACTTAACAGCTATGGTCATCAGTCCCCTAGAACTGAGAACTACTTAAACCTAACTAACCCAAGGACAACACACAACACCCAGTCATCACGAGGCAGAGAAAATCCCTGACCCCGCCGGGAATCGACCCGGGACCCCGTGCTCGACAGTTCCTGTCTCTCTGTATCTCCTCCATGGTCGAACAACATCGCTTTGGTTCACTCCGAGACGCCTGGACACTGCCCTTGTTGCGAGCCTTTCCTGGCACAGAGTAACAATGCGGACGCGATCGAACCGCGGTAATGACCTTCTAGGCATGGCTGAATTGCAGACAACACGAGACGTGTACCTCCATTCTGGTTGATTGACTGGAACTGATCGGTTGTCGGACCCTCTAAATCTAATATAGGCGCTGCTCATGGGTGGTTGTTTACGTCTTTGTACTGGTTTAGTGACATATCTGAACAGTCACAGGGACTGTGAGTCAAATGGCTCTGAGCTCTATGGGACTTAATGAAGTGTCGGCAGAAGTGCCAACACCGTGTTGTTTGAGGAAGCCGAAATGCACGCTATAAGCTCACGCAGGCTGGCGTGAGGTCTGAAACAGGATACGTAATGAATGCTATAAAAAAAAGTACGTAGCTGCTGGAACACTTAACTTTAATCCACAATTGGTGAACATTGGTCTTGTTACTGTACATGCTTCATTAGATACATAGCAAAGGATAAATGGCGCCTTGCTAGGTCGTAGCAATTGACTTAGCTGAAGGCTATGCTAACTATCGTCTCAGCAAATGAGAGCGTAATTCTCAGTGAACCATGGCTAGCAACGTCGGCTGTACAACTGGGGCGAGTGCTAGTACGTATCTCGAGACCTGCCGTGTGGTGGCGCTCGGTCTGCGATCACTGACAGTGGCGACACGCGGGTCCGACATGTACTAATGGATCGCGGCCGATTTAATGCTACCACCTAGCAAGTGTGGTGTCTGGCGGTGACACCACACTTAATATCAGAGGTCATCAGTCCCCTAGAACTTAGAACTACTTAAACCTAACTAACCTAAGGACATCACACACATCCATGTCCGAGGCAGGATTCGAACCTGCGACCGTAGCAGTCGCGCGGTTCCGACTGAAGCGCCTATAACCGCTCGGCCACCTCGGCCGGCAAAGGGACTGTGTCTGTGATACAATATCCACAGTCAACGTCTGCCTTCAGGACTTCTGGAACCGGGTTGATGTAAAACGTTTTTTTTTTTTTTATGTGTGTAAGAGGCGCACGTCTGGAAGAAGAAGCAGTTCTTTCATACTAAGCCATCTACGCAGTACTTTACATACCACCAGAATATGGTTTTTAATATCTACTGAGCCATACTTTTTCCTACTTCAATCAATGTTTGCCCTGAATTTAGATAGTCTATTGTAACGCCCGCTAAACCCGCTGGGGAGAAGAGATGGTAAGGGTTGTGGAAAGGGCCAAATAAGTTTGGGGTCAGTTTCACCTTCAAATTGTAATTTATTGTAATTTAATAACACATTTACAACCAAAGCGGCACATAGCCGAACGTTTACAACTAGGAGTTTCACACTCCAAATCTTTCACGGCTGAAGGCCTCCAAACTATAAATCTTAAAATATATTCATGTCACCTCTTCTGCCAAGCGGGTTTAGCCGGCGTTACAATAGACTTTCTAAATTCAGAGCAAACATTGATTGAATATATATATTCCCTTGCCTTGAGGCTTGGAGCCTAGCTGTACAATAAAATTTTCAAGATTTTAAAATATATTACGATAATATTTCAAAGACAGAAGGCCGCAATGCTTAAGCTTGAAAGGTAACTTTAAGAATAAGGTTCTCACCCACAATGTTAAAGCTTGAAAGATAATTTTAAGAATAATTTCCAAGGCTGAAGGCCCACAATTAATTTTCCAAAATTAAAAAAAAAATATACCCATCAACCTTAAGTTTTAAGTAGCTGAAACTGGACTAAAAGAATAGACAACACAACGGCAATAACCCTTCATCAAACATCCACTTGCCGGGATTCAAACTTACTTACGTAAAACACAGTAAAACCAAGAATTTTTATTTATTATTGGTTATGGTAGATTATAAACAGACCGGTGAGAAAGGCAGTAAAGACAACAGCACTCAGAAGCTACTACTTAGAACAAATAGCAGAAATAGCAGACGCCACGGTGAGATTCACAGGAGGAATTTCGAGGAAATGTAATTCATCTACGAAACAAGTGGCTACCAAGGCGCTTATCCTCCGGATTCTTGAACATTGTTCATCATTACTTTCAAAAGCAGATACAACCGACGTTGTAAACCATCATATTGCTTTACAACTAAAATCATTTGGTGCTGTCGAAAGAACGTAGTGTCTATAATACTGTTCTAAGTTTTTAAATGTTTGATGCTACATTTTGCCATTTATTTATGAAACTAAAATTAAAGAGCGTCGGTGGTAGGTGGTACTCGAACCTAAATCTCTGGATTATTTCAGCTTGCGACATTCCGTTATAATTTTGATGTATGTTGTGCCTAATGAACTTTTCATTACTCTTGCTGACTACAGCGGAAGATCCTTATTCTTACGTCTTTGAGTAATCTGTTCAGCTTAAACTTGTAAAATAATTTATAATTCTAGTAGCTATTAACCATGTTATGATAAAAACGATGTATGTGAGGTCTCCCTTTACAGGATCCGTTTTTTGTGCATAATTCACAACTGCTTGCCCTCTTTCGCTAGCTGTTCTCTGTACTTCGTGTGAAAGGAAAGAGGGAAGGTAAGGGTTTAACGTGCCGTTGACTTCATTAGACAAAGACAAACTCGGAATGTTTCGAGCATGGGGAAGGATATCGGCCCTGACTTTTCAAAGGAAGCATCCCGGCATCTGCCTGCAACAATTCAGAGCATTTACGGAAAGCAGAATAGACGGTCGCGGATGTGAACCGTCGTCCGCACTAATGCTAGTCCAGTGTTCTAATAGCTACGCTACCTCACTCGGTACTACCTGCGAGTATATTTCATAAGTTGAGCAAAACAAAGCTGAAACTCCTGGTTTTCCGTTATGTGTGCGTTTTCAGATACGGAATACACAAATGACACACTGCATTCCTACTGCACCTATTCCAACGACAGTTTCATACCTTTAGATGCTGTCTTTCAGCTTTTTATGCACGCTTAAACAATACAGAATTCCTACCACCACATCCTGCATCTTTTTCTTTTTTACAAGGAAAATTTTGACCTTGAACGCTCAGAATCGCACGAAACCATAGTGGTCTGTGTCATTTTCTTGCAAAACTCCGAACTCGTCTGCTAGCGTCATCACATGGTGATGTGTTGTAGCTGCATTAACAAGTGCTCGACTTGAATGAATGATACAACTGCAGTACGAATGAGTCTCTTGGAGTGTTCGCATACGGGTTACTGTGTATATTGTGTACAGGGATATCATGAAGGGAATTAATCATACGAATGTGGCCCAAATATTGTTGCAACGTCTTGAATACGAAATGAATTCGGAATCGAGGGCAGAGAGTTCGCGGATGTATTATATAACATAATAAGTCAAAAACACAATGGGGACAACTCAGAAACACATGACATCACGGTGGATAGATTTCTGATTTGGAGGAGAAGGAAGAACCTGAACCTGAAGCGTTCTGTTCAAGCAATACGTGACGTTCATCTCCAGAGCAACAGGAAAAATCTAGCAAAGTGAGTACGGACTGTCTCCACCAAAACAGTCGAGGCCCAGTGTATTAGAAGACACTGATGACAGAGTACTGAAGAAAATTGATGAAAACTATTAAAATCGTCGCTTCAATTACCATAGCAAACTAATGAAGCGGTAGAAGTGCATTGAAAGTAAATAAAATTGCAGAGTAATCCTAAATCACGTGTTATGTAAAGACGATCAGGATCTCTTTTTAAAGGAAACCCACTGACATTAAAAACTATAGAGGAGCATGTAATATAGCGAGGTCGTATGAGTCTTTAGTTCACTATTGGCATATAAAATTGCGGGCACTAGAAGCGTTTCAAATGTTGGCTTGATCAATTTGAAAGCTTCTGCTTCTTTTATCGACACTCCTCAGGCTGAATATGGAATTTCATCCAGGTATATTCTTACATTTCTCACTCATTAGGACATAGAAGACGATAGTAGTATACTTCAGAAGTTATCTGATTTCTGAGTTTCTTTCTGACCATGATGTGGTCTAACTGAAATCTTCCCATACTTCCCGAACTGTTCCATGTATACCTTCTCCTCTTGTTGATCTTGAACAGAGCATTCGTTGTTACCATCCGAAATTTATTTCAAAACGCAATTAATCTTTCTCCTTTCTCACTCCTAGTACCAAGCCCACATTGCCCAGTAACACTTTCTTCTACTCCTTTCCCTATAACCGCATTTCCGTCCCCCATCACTATTAGATTTTCGTATCCCTTAACGTACTGAATTAATCGTTCAGTGTCCACATATACACACACCAAAAAAAGTTTTGCATCACCCCGGTTCCCGGTTCCCAGAACTCTTGAAGACAGAAGATGACTGTGGATATTGTATCAGAGACTTAGTCCCTTTGACTGTTCAGAGATGTCACTAAACACGCCCAAAGATGTAAACAACCATTCATGAGCAGTGCCTGTTAGACGGATGGGGCCGACAGCCGATCAGTTCCTGTGATTCAACCAGAAAGGAGGTACACGTCGCGTGTTGTTGTCTGCAGTTCAACCATACCTAGACGGTCATTACCATGGCTCGGTTGCTTCCGCATTGTTACTCTGTGCTAGGAAGGGCTCTCAACAAGGGAAGTGTCCAGGAGTCTCGGAGTGAACCAAAGCGATGTTGTTCGCACGTGAAGGAGGTACAGATAGACAGGAACTGGCGATGACATGCCTCGCTCAGGCCGCCCAAGGGCCACTACTGCAGTGGATGACCGCTACCTTCGGATTATGGCTCGGAGAAACCCTGACAGGAACGCCACCATATTGAATAATGCTTTTCGTGCAGACACAGGACGTCGTGTTACGACTCAAACTGTGCACAATAGGCTGCAGGATGCGCAACTTTAATCCCGACGTCCATGGCGAGGTCCATCTTTGCAACCACACCACCATGCTGCGCGCTACAGATGGGCCCAACAACATGCCGAATGGACCGCACGGGATTGGCATCACGTACTCTTCACCGATGAGTGTCGCATATGCCTTCAATCAGTCAAACGTCGGAGACGTGTCTGGAGGCACCCCGGTCACGATGAACGCCTTAGACACACTGTCCAGCGTGTGCAGCAAGGTGAAGGCTCCCTGCTAGGGGCCGACGTACGCCGCTGATGGTAGGCGCCGTAACGGCTGTACGATACGTGAGTGCCATCCTCCGACGATAGTGCAACCATATCGGCAGCATATTGGCGAGGCATTCGTCTTCATTGACGACAATTCGCACACCCATCGTGAACATCTTGTGACTGGTTTCCTTCAGCATAACGACATCGCTCGACTAAAGTGGCCAGCACGATCTCCAGACATGAACCCTATCAAACGTGCGTGGGATGGACTGAGAAGGGCTGTTTATGGACGACTTGAACCACTGACCACTCTGAGGGATCTACAACGAATCGCCGTTGAGGAGTGGGACAATCTGGACCAGCAGTGCCTTCATGAACTTGTGGATAGTATGCCACGACGAATAAAGGCCTCCATCAATGCAAGAGGACGTGCCACTGGGTATTAGAGGTACCGGTGTGTACAGCAATCTGGACCACCACCTCTGGAGGTATCGCTGTATGGCGCTGTATGATGGTACAACATGTAATGTGTGGTTTTCATGAGCAATAAAAAGTGCGGAAATGATGTTTATGTTGATCTCTATTCCAATTTTCTGTACAGGTTCCGGAATTCTCGGAACCGAGGTGATGCAAAACTTTTTTTTATGGGTGTACTTTCTCTGTCTCTTCATCTGCGGCTTGCGAGGTCGGCATGTCTACCTGAACTACCGTTGCCTGTGTTGGTTTGCTGTGGACTCTGATGAGAACAAGAGTATCGCTGAACTATTCACAGTGACTTACTCTCTCCCCTGCCAGCTTGTGGTAGCGCGGTAGCGTTCTCGCTTCCCCCGCCCGGGTTCCCGGCTTCGATTCTCGGCGGGGTCAGGGATTTTCTCTGCCTCGTGACGACTCGGTGTTGTGAGATGTCCTTAGGTTAGTTAGGTTTAAGTAGTTCTAAGTTCTGGGGTACTGATGACCATAGATGTTAAGTCCCATAGTGCTCAGAGCTATTTTTCTCCCCTGCCTTCCTATTCATAACGAATCCTACTCCCTCTATACCATTTTCTTCTGCTGCTGATATCACCCTATACTCATCTGACCAAAAATTCTTATCTTCCTTTCATTTTACTTCACTGTCGCCCAGTATAAAGCGTCTTAGGAAAAGAATATACACTCCTGGAAATTGAAATAAGAACACCGTGAATTCATTGTCCCAGGAAGGGGAAACTTTATTGACACATTCCTGGGGTCAGATACATCACATGATCACACTGACAGAACCACAGGCACATAGACACAGGCAACAGAGCATGCACAATGTCGGCACTAGTACAGTGTATATCCACCTTTCGCAGCAATGCAGGCTGCTATTCTCCCATGGAGACGATCGTAGAGATGCTGGATGTAGTCCTGTGGAACGGCTTGCCATGCCATTTCCACCTGGCGCCTCAGTTGGACCAGCGTTCGTGCTGGACGTGCAGACTGCGTGAGACGACGCTTCATCCAGTCCCAAACATGCTCAATGGGGGACAGATCCGGAGATCTTGCTGGCCAGGGTAGTTGACTTACACCTTCTAGAGCACGTTGGGTGGCACAGGATACATGCGGACGTGCATTGTCCTGTTGGAACAGCAAGTTCCCTTGCCAGTCTAGGAATGGTAGAACGATGGGTTCGATGACGGTTTGGATGTACCGTGCACTATTCAGTGTCCCCTCGACGATCACCAGTGGTGTTCGGCCAGTGTAGGAGATCGCTCCCCACACCATGATGCCGGGTGTTGGCCCTGTGTGCCTCGGTCGTATGCAGTCCTGATTGTGGCGCTCGCCTGCACGGCGCCAAACACGCATACGACCATCATTGGCACCAAGGCAGAAGCGACTCTCATCGCTGAAGACGACACGTCTCCATTCGTCCCTCCATTCACGCCTGTCGCGACACCACTGGAGGCGGGCTGCACGATGTTGGGGCGTGAGCGGAAGACGGCCTAACGGTGTGCGGGACCGTAGGCCAGCTTCATGGAGACGGTTGCGAATGGTCCTCGCCGATACCCCAGGAGCAACAGTGTCCCTAATTTGCTGGGAAGTGGCGGTGCGGTCCCCTACGGCACTGCATAGGATCCTACGGTCTTGGCGTGCATCCGTGCGTCGCTGCGGTCCGGTCCCAGGTCGACGGGCACGTGCACCTTCCGCCGACCACTGGCGACAACATCGATGTACTGTGGAGACCTCACGCCCCACGTGTTGAGCAATTCGGCGGTACGTCCACCCGGCCTCCCGCATGCCCACTATACGCCCTCGCTCCAAGTCCGTCAACTGCACATACGGTTCACGTCCACGCTGTCGCGGCATGCTACCAGTGTTAAAGACTGCGATGGAGCTCCGTATGCCACGGCAAACTGGCTGACACTGACGGCGGCGGTGCACAAATGCTGCGCAGCTAGCGCCATTCGACGGCCAACACCGCGGTTCCTGGTGTGTCCGCTGTGCCGTGCGTGTGATCATTGCTTGTACAGCCCTCTCGCAGTGTCCGGAGCAAGTATGGTGGGTCTGACACACCGGTGTCAATGTGTTCTTTTTTCCATTTCCAGGAGTGTATTTATTACAAAGTGTTATTTTGTAAAAAACTATCGATCGCTGCCTCTCGGCTCGGCTATTGGAGAAACGAATACATAGTCTAGTTTATATTAATAGTCGCTAGATGTCAGTTGTCTTCTGTCTTTCTTGTTAACCGTCATATGTTTAAAATAGGCTACTCTACAGCAGGAATCATTTTGTTTTCTCGAGTTTGCGAAATGCAATCCCGTGATTACAGTGCAAAGACGTTTCAGGTTGAGGTACAAATTGATCCTCCGAATGGGTGGACCATTCGCAGATGGTATCGACAGTTTCTAGTTACAGGATGTGTATGTAAAGCAATGAATCGTGGCCGCCCTGGCGTTCCTGAAGAAAATGTTGCACGAATTCAAACTGCTTTCCGTAAATGGCTGCAAGGTACGGATGTGCCTTACGATTCCCGGCGCGTACACACTTTAAGGCTGCGGTGCACTACACCTGGTGGCGTCCGAAGTCGTGCAGACGCCCTCGGGATTTGTAAGTACGTGTGTGAGATACCAGTAACGTGACATTTCTACACGTTTCATAAGTAATGACGATTAGTTGCCCATTGGAAACGAAACATTCATTGTCTTAAAATCAACGATATATTCACAAACGTTTCATTTCTCTTATGAGCAAACATACATTGATGAAATACGTCTTAATAATAATATTCACAACAATGCAACGATCTAAGATTGTATAATATTTTGTTCAAAACATTCTGGGACCTGTTACGTTAGTACGTTGGCAAACATATTTTCAAACGCAACGTCTTCACAATGACATGTATACGAATTTAATAGTCTTCGATTGTATGATATCGTACAAAACAAATTGGCACATGTAATGCAACCCTGCGCTTTTTAGCATTCTCACGTTGTTTCCCTGCATCGTTTATGTTTTCTACACACTACACAAGCCCTCGCAGGATTTACTTTTGATGGTGTTGGATCAATATGGTTGGGAAAATGTGCCTAATGTTGTAAGTGCAGTCTCTGTAGTATATCGCCGGATGCTAATCGTCCCTTCCGATTATATTCCGGTAAAGGTGTAGTTTTCAACAATGATTCTGCAATTTGTATCCTATATTATGCGTAGTTCTGTCATTTGCGGAATGTATTTTGTAATACAAAATGTACGTGTTAAATAAAGCAACATGAAATAGGTAAAAGAACATCTTGCGGTATCTTTTCATACATTTTCTCATCTCAGGTAAGCATGCGAGCATCTGACCTTGGCAATCAATTCCAATCATGCCTCTATTGTATTCGACGACACATTTCGGCTTCCACGACGCATTGCGGAGAGGTGGGTCTGTGGCAATAATTTCTGCTGTTGAATGTTTTGTGGAAAGCATGTAAACGTCTCGTTTATCTTTCCATGTTAGTGCTAATATTCCATTACAACTCCTCACTCTATATTCTCCCTTCTTTAATTATGCCTTCAGGAAGTCTGTGGGGATATTTTTTCTGTTTGAGCGCACTGTTCCAATCACATTAGTTTTATTGGCGAGGAGAGTTTTGAAAAGTTTCGGTGTAGAAAACCAGTTATCTAAATATAGAGTATGCCCTTTGAGTAATACCAATCGTGATAGTTGTAGAACTACACTTTCAGAGGCACTACCACTAGCATCACGTTTGTCACTACCCGTGTATATCTTAAACTCATAGCAGTATCCTG
The DNA here is from genome assembly GCF_021461395.2 of Schistocerca americana. NCBI lineage: Eukaryota > Metazoa > Arthropoda > Insecta > Orthoptera > Acrididae > Schistocerca > Schistocerca americana. The sequence goes on along the minus strand of NC_060122.1, from coordinate 106,578,894 downwards.
AACTTGACTCACACAGTTTATAAATTTTAATACCAAACATCGCTCTTTTTGATGGGTTAAATTGTTTGTAGGATAAGCGCCCCTTAAATTACATTAATGACTCAACAATGGCAATATTCTCTTGCATTGTGTACACTTCCTTAAATTTTTGATTGAACATATCTATGGCTGGCCTTCGTTTCTACAGCTTATCTGTCTTGTTAGCTAAACTGTTATTCGCCACATGCAGAAATCAACTTATGTGCAGAAATCTACTGAATGGCATCGTCTTCCTAAATATTGGCGTTCCTATAGTGGCCCTCCTAGACCAATAAATCTGAATCGACCGTTTCCTTACTTCAGCCATGATTATACATAGCGCAATGTATATTTTTATTTCATTATAGCCGTTAGGAGACCACTTTTGGTCTATTTTTCGTCTCTTCTGTTCATTGTTGAGTACGTGTTGTGTATATCTATTTGTCTCAGTTACGATGTTTTCCAAAAATGTACTATTAAATATTACATAGAAAACGTCTAATTCTCTTATGCTTGTACTCGCGTGCTGCAAAGCTGCTTCCTATATTCCGGGAATTTCCGTATACGCCCAGATTTTTGGTTCATTATCTTCCTTTTGCTACATCCACGACTCTGATTGTTGCTGGTAGGTTTGCTCTTCTTCGTCAGTATCATCTTCAATTACCAGCCGCTTACACCGTTTTCGTACAGGAGGTAAAGCGTCACTGCCGCTGTCAAAATATCCTGCAAAATCATTGTTGGCTGTGCCACCACATGTCTCCCTTTCCTCGTGAACACGTTTGCTACACGTCGGGAACGTTGTGAAAGTATTTTTGTAATGTCGGCAGGTGCGAATGCAGCGAAGAACACTTCGTGTATGCCGCGTGTACTCGATCAGCTCCGCAACGTGTCAGAGACGTTCTGTTTACGTCGCCTCTCACACAACATGCACTTGTTCGGGTCGATAGACGTACCACGTCGCTGATACGTCTAGGTGATTTTGGCCATGTCAGCACGCTACGTCTCTCACACGACATTGTAAGCTAAGGGGTTAAGACCGGCGTTTGCAGATAGCAACGTACGCAACCATCCCGTTTGCCATGCCATTGTCTGCTAGTGGAAAACTTCCAAAAATGTATTTCTTCAGAATTCTGTTTTTGTTACTGATTAGATTTAACAAATTTAACATAATTTTTCCTTTTTGTCCAATCATGGAAATATATTTGATGTTTCAATTGGTTATACAGTTCATAGGAATATTTTAATTTTGAACAGGAGACTGGAGAGCAACGATATAAGAAAGAAAACAACACATGTGGAAAACAGTCATGATGAAGTAACACCGACAATGGTCGTAACAACGGAATGACACGTTCCTGTCTCTAGCTATAATGTTTAACCCTGCGGAATGTCTGGATGACATCTCACGTGGTGTCCTGTTTGCACAGATGTTTGCACGTGTGAAGAGGTGGTTCTGCTGTCCTTCAGCAGAACAGGGCAGGGGTAAGGAGACCCGCGTGGAGAAATCCATCGTCCACGTGGCGGCCAGCTCGCAGGTGAGTTACGTCTTAATACAGTGGTCGTGAGAATGAAACCCAAAACACTGCGAAATGATCGATACTTAGTGTTTGTTTCGAGTCTGTTCAGTGTAAGCTGAGGGACATACAGTGTAATGTAAACACAATAACGGAAGAGACCAAAAGAGCTCAAAAGGAATTTATGTAAGGCTTAAGCTACGAATAACTGCAACATAATGACGACGTACAGCAAGGCGGGGACAGGAGGTGTCCGAGTAAAGCAGATACTGGCAGAAGTAAAGCTGTGAGTACCGGGCGTGAGTCGTGCTTCGGTAGCTCAGATGGTAGAGCACTTCCCCTCGAAAGGCAAAGGTCCCGAGTTCGAGTCTCGGTTGGGCACACAGTTTTAATCTGCCAGGAAGTTTCATATCAGCGCACACTCCGCTGCAGAGTGAAAATCTCATTCTGGAAACATAGACATCGATACTGTCGAGGCTCTAAAAACACGATTTCTGTTATAGTTCCGCAAAATCTATACTTGTTAACTATTACAATGTCCTAGCACTTGAATTAAATGCTTGTTTTCTACAACGGTATTCTCATTTCAAACAGGTGCGACGTTCAGTCTGGACGAGTTCTTTCTTCTGTTGATGGAAAACCGCCTACATGGGGATGAAGAGCTTGGAGGTGGTGGGGTGAGTACCACAGATTCGCTACTCTTCCGTTATAGGAGTGGTCTGAAGACAGTTACTTGAAATTTCTTCTCCTAATTTATGTTAGCTGTAGAGGTAACATGCTGCACTCATTCAAGGAATTTTTTTCCTGACGTATTTATTCTGCAGCAGGTAGTCACAGGCGCCATTTTGTGCGTATGTGCGTGTGGTGATGGACGAAAATTGTGTAAGGGAACCGTAGCATGATACAGTAAGTAGGTTAAAGTGGATGGAACACACAGCAGTTCTGCTCAAATCAAGAGACTTGCACACTACTGATCAGCTTCGAGAGCTGTATCAAACAAGTCTACTGGCTGAAGACAACAATAAAAATAAGAACAACAACAACAAGAACATATATCCCACTGTATTAGTTAACCATTGACTCACTAATGGGACGACACTAATAACAATGACAGTGCTATAGTTTTAAGCACAATTACACCACAATAACTTAAATCTGATAGGACATCACAAACACAACTTGTCGCCAAGTTTGTATTCATTTAGTCGGTAACAAATTATTTTCAGCACTACCCCAGAGACCTGAGTTTACCGTTACTCTTAAATCCTTACCAAACCCATTAAGCCACCACACCACTGCCTGTTGGCATTCGTTCAGAATTTTTAATTTCTTCTCCAGGACTCTGCTGGCGCCTCGTCTGCCAGCTCGTCTAGTCTGGACACCGAGCCGTCCCGCTCTTCAGAGACGCCACACCGGGTGGCGCGCCAGTGGCGTTGGTGCCCTCAACCCACCACAAGGGGAAGACGCCACAAGGTACATCCCCCAAATAGGCTGCCATTGTCATCATTATCCACAGTTGCAGTTGCTGTTAAGGTATACGCAGAGAATCACATGGTCTTGCTGTTTAGTTGGAACGGTGCTGTGAAAGAGAAACAGACGCATGGTATTGTTGGGTCCGAGACCTTTTAGGAATCGTTGAGTATGTTGGATGAATAATATAGAATATATTGGAATTTGTTTACAGATTGTAAATACTTCTTGCTAGTAACGTTGTTGCTTGATGTTCATATTCAGCGTTTATTTGCAACACAGAAAACTGACAGATATGTACGCTGGGGAATTAAGGTTCCACACACTGTGACACGCAGTGAGGTGGTTTTCGGAAAAGAAGCGATAGCACGTAATTCTTGCAGTACCTGTTCTGTACAGCCTTACCTGCAAGGCTATACTGCATCCCATATGGCGTTAGAAACGGCTCTGTAGCGTTTACTTACGCACGACGTCTTGACAGTGCCTCACACGTTGTTCTCTGTACACAGATCTTCCAGCGCCTGAGGAAGATGAGCTGCCTGGGCGCCAGAGACCAGGAGACGGAGGGGGACTTGGAGGTGGAGGCCGTGCAGGAGGAGGGGCAGAGCGGCGATGTGCTGTCCGACATTCTGCAGGTGAGGCCTCTCGTGTAACGTCACTCACCAGAGGGGCGAACAGGACAGTGGGAATCAACGGTAACCTGACTGCATTTAACACTGCTACTAGTTACTAAACGCCATCACGATTTACTGTACCTCCACCAAGGCTATGCTAGAATGACTTTCCGACACGTTGTTAGAAACAACACGACTCGAGCAGTATTTCTCCTTCGTGTTGTCATCGCACCAATTCGTATTCGCATGTGTAGTATCCATCTGGGAACTACTTTCTCCAATTAGTGTTTGCCTCCCGAGAGACTTTAGTCTAGCTGATTCATCAACATCTACATCTGTGCTCCTCGAGCCATCTAGCGGTGTGTGGAGGAGTGCAGTTCCAGTAGGCTGTCGCTGCTATGTTTAATGTACACCTCTCCTCACTCAACAGTAGTGAAAGAATACAATATACATAAGGGAGGTGTAGAACTGCGTCATACGATGGCTAAGAAAAGGTCAATAGCAATTTCGCAAAGTCTGTAAAACACACGAATATTACTACGATGGCATATAGTCTGTATATAATAAATAATAGATCGTCCTACCTCTTCAACTACATATTCTGTATCTAAACTGGTGTGTTCTTTTTCAGCAATGGCGCCTTCTCACTCTGGTCAAGTTCCTGTTGTTACTGGTGGGACAAGGACAGCAAGGGGACGAAGTTCGAGGTACGGATGGGGTGAGTACCGTATACTACAGCTTACTTGCGACAGCGGCACGGAAGTAGGTTTATGATTCGCTCGTCCATACCTCCCGGCAGTGGTTGTTTTGCAATAGGCAGAATAACCACTCTTACAACCACAGTGTTCCAGTACTATTAAACTTGGAGCTGAAAATATAATTCAGAACCAATTTGCACGTATGTATTACTGGGAAAAAGTGTATACTATCCCCATAGTATACACTGTTAACTTGATGTCAGGGTTCACCGTCAGCTTCGGTGATGTCTGCATATACGTCTATACGTTGGAAATTACTCTGAAGTGCATGGCAGAAGGTGCTTGCCATTGCACCGTATAATTTTTATTTTATTTTAAATTCTGGTTACTGCTTTAGGTCTGCAAGACCACCCTCAGACCAAGGTTCCAGATGACGTGAGAAGTTAGTGCACGGAACTGCTAGTGGTACCCACTGGTACCTGGAAAACATTTTACTCCGTAGTGTTGTATATCTCTTCAGATCGAATGGTTCAGTGTCTAACAGCCCCGAGTCACCATACGTATGTCTCCCAAACGTGAAGCCGATCAAGCTGTGCACTTTCGGCAGTTTTAAAATCTGAACTGCGTCGTTACGACATTCACGCTAGCTCATAGCCTTAGAAGTTAATTTTTCATAATTTTTTATTTTTCTGCATTTCACCATATAATTTACTGGTTGGTGGCAAAATTTTGAATGTTCTCTATTTCCCTTACCAGGACGCCGAAGACCCCCTTCCTCCACCTCGGGAGCTGTCCCCAACTGAGCGGCCAGCACTCCTGAGCCGCCGACACGCCCGATAAATTTGCGCGGGCTTCGACGTCATCGTCAGGGGTGCGTCATGCGGAAGCGAACCGGACACCAGACGCTTCGTTTCAGAAGCCGCCGCCATTGCTACCTGTTTTCGCGGATTCAGTTGTTGTGAAGGAAATGTGGGGAGGAGGGGTGGAGAAGAAGAAAGGGAGAGCGAGAGAGAGAGAAATGAACGGGGAGGGGGGGGGTGGAGGTTGGGGAGGCAGGGAGCAAACTCTGTCCTACTCTTTAATAAAGTGTAATACAGACTTGCTACCGCCTTCCCATTATTACCTATCTACTTAGTTGCTCTTTTATTTTTCAAGTTTGTACTAACAGCCACTACATGCTGCTATGGAGATGTAACGTTACTATTATTCTGAAATGACTGTTTGGTGCTTCGAAGATGAACAGAAATCAAAAAAAGTGTATCTTCCTTAAAACGCCTTCCAAGAAAATTATCGCTTGTCTGTTTCGTTTCACTAGACATATCTAGACCTGAACTTAGAAGGATTAAGGAACAGTTAATGCTGTAACAACCCAAGTCACAGGAAAGTTGTAAGAAATTATTCCACGATATTGCACGATTTTAACTATACATACACATCCCACATTAACAAATCTTACCACAGTAGGTGACATCCAGTATAACTGTTTTCCAGTGTACCTATTTCCAGTATAAACATTTCCCAGTGTAAATGCTTTACATTGAAACCATTTTCTTGTGTGAAGCTTTTCCACTGTTTTAATCATTTCTATTCTAACTGCTTGTCAGTGTAGCTTTCAGTGTAACCATTTTCCAGTGTTATCGTTCTTCAGTCCAAAGATTTTCCACTGTAACCTTTTCCCAGTTTAATCATTTTCCAGTGTAGCTATTTTCTTGTGTAATTGTTTCCAGTGAAGGCATTTGCAACCTGTTTACATTGCAGACCTTTCTAGGATAACAATTTTCAAGTATGACTGTTTCCAAAACATTACTTTTTCAGTCAACTCATGTTCTGGAGTATCTTTTGTAGTATAACCATTTCCCTGTTATTGTGACCCAATACTGCCACCTTCAAGGATCAACAACTGACATCATGATGACATGTAACTTAAAAAAGGGCTGCATGGCTAGTGACAACAAGGATATAGTGTTGAAATGAATGTGTAACATCATGAATCTAAGTGTTTTATTCGCTGGAACAAGTCATGATGAAATAATTATACTGGAAATTGTTATACTGGAATGGCACTGGGAATCAGTTACATTAGAAGACTGTTATTCTGGAAAATTCTTATACTTTAAATAATTACACTAGAAAACAGTTACACTAGAAATAGTTATACTGGAAAACAGTTACAAAGGAAATGTTTACAATGAAACATTTGGTATTAGAAAAATGGTTTGAAAATGTTTAAGCTAACAATGGTTGCTCTGAAAAATGGTTACATTCGATAATGATTGTACCAGAAAATGGTTAGACTGGGAATGGTTACATAAGGTAATGGTTACATCTGAAAATGTTTATGCTAGCAAATCATTATAGTGGAAAACAGTTACAGTGGAAAATGGTTGGAATGGAAAACTGTTACACTGGAATACATTTTACAGGAAAATGTTTATTCTGTAAAATACTGACCTACACTGGAAAATAGTTGCACTGGAAAATAGTTAAATAGCGAAATGATTACACTGGAAGATAGTTATATGAGAAAATGGTTATACTAGGCATGGTCACACTAGATAACAGTTACACTGGAAAATGCCTACACTGGAAAATGCTTACACTGGAAAATGCTTACACTGGAAAATGCTTAAACTGGAAAATGGTTAAACTGGGAATAGTTACATGAGGTAATGGTTACAGCTGAAAATAGTTACACTGAGAAATAGTTACACTGGGACGTGGAGTGGTTACACTGGGACGTGGAGTGGTAACACTGGGAAGTGGAGTGGTTACACTGGGATGTGGAGTGGTTACACTGGGATGTGGAGTGGTTACACTGGGAAGTGGAGTGGTTACACTGGGAGTAGTTACACTGGGAGTGGTTAAACTTGGAGTGGTTACACTGGGAGTGGTTACACTGGGAGTGGTTACACTGGGAGTGGTTACACTGGGAGTGGTTACACTGGGAGTGGTTACATGAGGTAATGGTTACAGCTGAAAATAGTTACACTGAGAAATAGTTACACTGGGAAGTGGAGTGGTTACACTGGGACGTGGAGTAGTTACACTGGGAAGTGGAGTGGTTACACTGGGAGTAGTTACACTGGGAGTGATTACACTGGGAGTGGTTACACTGGGAGTGGTTACACTGGGAGTGGTTACACTGGGAGTGGTTACATGAGGTAATGGTTACAGCTGAAACTAGTTACACTGAGAAATAATTACACTGGGAAGTGGAGTGGTTACACTGGGACGTGGAGTGGTTACACTGGGAAGTGGAGCGGTTACACTGGGAGTAGTTACACTGGGAGTGGTTACACTGGGAGTGGTTACACTGGGAGTGGTTACACTGGGAGTGGTTACACTGGGACTGGTTACACTGGAACTGGTTACACTGGGACTGGTTACACTGGGAGTGGTTACACTGGGAGTGGTTACACTGGGAGTGGTTACACTGGGAGTGGTTACACTGGGAGTGGTTACAATGGGAGTGGTTACAATGGGAGTGGTTAAACTGGTAGTGGTTGCATGAGGTAATGGTTACAGCTTAAAATAGTTACACTGAGAAATAGTTACACTGGGAAGTGGAGTGGTTACACTGGGACATGGAGTGGTTACACTGGGAAGTGGAGTGGTTACACTGCGAGTAGTTACACTGGGAGTGATTACACTGGGAGTGGTTACAGTGGGAGTGGTTACACTGGGAGTGGTTACACTGAGAGTGGTTACATCTTAAAACGGTTTCACTGGAAAATTATTACAGTGGAAAACACCGACACTGGAAAATGGTTACAATGGGAAACACCTATACTGGAAAATGGTTACAATGGGAAACTGTTATACTAGAAAACCATTTTACAGGAAAATGCTTCTACTGGAAAATTGTTACAATGGAAAATGGTGACCTTGAAAAGGGATCCATTGGAAAGTGGTTAGACAGGGAAATGCTTACTACAGAAATTGGTTACACTGTAAAATGGTTTCCCAGGTATGTTTACACTAGGTAATGGTTTCACTGAAAAATGGCTGCACCAGCAAATCATTACTGTGGAAAACGTCCGCAGTGGAGATAGTTACAGTGGAAGTGGTTAAACTGGATTATGGTTACACTGGGAAATGGTTATACTGGGTATGGATAATTGGGTAATGGTTATACTGGAAAACTGTTACACTGGAAACCATTGGAAAGTGATTAGACTGGGAAATGCTTACTACAGAAATTGGTTACACTGTAAAATGGTTTCCCAGGTATGTTTACACTAGGTAATGGTTTCACTGAAAAATGGCTGCACCAGCAAATCATTACTGTGGAAAACATCTGCAGTGGAGATAGTTACAGTGGAAATGGTTAAACTGGAATATGGTTACACTGGGAAATGGTTATACTGGGTATGGATAATTGGGTAATGGTTATACTGGAAAACTGTTACACTGGAAAATGATTGCCCTGAAAATGCTGGAAATGTTTACCCCAGAATATGGTTGCTCTTGAAAATGCTTCCACTGGAAACTGCTTCTACTAGAAACTGGTTCAGTTGGAAAATCAATGAACTCGAAAGTGGTTACACTGGAAATTGGTTACACTCAATAATAGTTAAACTGGGAAATGGTTAAACTGGAAAATAGTTACGCTGGCAATTGGTTGCACTAGAGGAAGGGAATACTGGATATGGTTACACTAGGTAATGGTTACACTGGAAAATGGTTACACTGGCAAATTAGCTCAGTGTAAAACAGCTACACTGCAAATCTCTTGCACAGTAAAATGATTGTACTGGAAAATGTTTACATGGAAAATGCTTATGATGGAAAATGGTTAAGCTCGGAAATGGTTACACTGGAAAATGGTTACACTAGTAAACGCTTGCACTGGAAAACAATTACACAGGAAAATTGTAGCAATGGGAAGTGGTTATAGAGGAAAATGCCCACAATGGTTAAAGTGGTAATTAGCTACAGTGGAAAATACCTACAGTCGATAAACGTTACACTGGAAAACTATTACGCTGTGAAATGGATACACTGGAAAACAATTGGCTACGTTGTATTACAGTTTTATCCTAAGTTACAGAAGGCAGATTCCTTACACGTTGTCTACGTAATGGCTTGTAGGGGCAAAAATTTGATTTTAAGTATCTAGTGTAAATAACAACTGAATTTAAAATTTTAAAATAGTGCTCATTGAGGGGTATAATATTATGTGAAGGTTCATCGAAGTGAGACAAGTATTGTAGTTAAAATCTATAAATATGTCTTGAGGCAGTGTAACGCAGTTTGCGCGAATACCCAGAGTATATTCACCTAGTATTTGAGAATGAGAGCACTTAGTGACTTGCAACAAGGTTTAGCCATCACTTCAAACCTTTACGATACTTATCCTCTCTCATGTTGCACAGATTGGTGTTCATGCAGTATATCTGCCGCATCAGGTCTGATGATGATATTTATTTCTTCTTTACTACTAACTGTGTACACAACACACTTCGTAGATGGGGTCCACGGATAGCACTAAGTGTACCTGGAAAACTAAGTCATCACTCGACACATTGTCGGGAAGAAATGACTTATAACACTGAGATGCGTGAAAAACTGGGTTTTGCTTAAAACTTCCCCAGAACATACTCATCCATTGTCTCATAATGAGAACAGTAAACGATATCCAACAAACTTTAAACATATTTTCTAACGTTACTTAAACTTCTTGGCTCCTACATCTGCATCAATAACCCGTAGGCCGCATGAAGGTGTGTAGCGGTGGGTATTTTTGGTGCCACTAATTAATCCCCTCGTCCAGATCCTGTTTCATTTGCGAATGACGCGTAAGAAGAATGATTGCCTGTAAACCTTTTTATTATCTCATATTTCTCGAGTTTTCTCGTTGACATTATTTCGCGAGACGTATGTGGAAGGAAATGATAAGTTGCCAAACTCTTTCCGGAATATACTCTCTTGGAATGCAAATAAGAAACCTCTCTGTGATGCATAGCGCCTCTCTTGTAGTATTTGCCAGTGCAGTCTGATGAGCAGCTCTGTAACGTTCTCGCACCGACTTCACGGTCCCACGATGAAGCACGCAGCGTTTCCTTACATTTTTCTATATCTTCTAATAGTCCCACCTGCTAAAAGTCCTAAGTGGGGGCAATAGTCACGAATAGGTCGGTCGAACAAGTGTTTTGTGTGTCACTTCATTCGTGGATGAGTTATATTTCCGTGTCTTTCTATTAATTTCAGTTTGCCATCTACTATCCGCAATATAAGTTCTATGCTGTCACTCTACGTAAGTTCGCTCGGGATGTTTTCTACTTGATATTTTACGATAGATATTCTTTTCAGCAATTTGTTGTGAGTGATGTAGCTGTACAGCAGTGGATATTCTCTCCTGTGTATGAGCAGTACGTTGCATTTATGTTCAGGGTCTACTGCCATAGCTCGCACCATTTACCAATCCTCTAAAGATCCTTTTGTAAGCTGCCACAGTCTTCCGGCATTGCTGCTTCCTTATAGACAACAGCTTCAACTGCGAACAGCCTTATGGACCTTCCGACGTTTCCTACGAGGTCACTTCAATAATATCTAACATCTAGTTTTAGCCTTTCTTCCATCTGGGGTGCAACTATTTACATTTCAATAAATGGACACACTGTACGAGATCTATTCAAAAAATGAGAACATTAATCGACAAAACTTTTCCACGCTTATTATTTGCTTATTGTGCATGGTCTCCTTCAAAACACTCAATTGATAAACAGCTCCCAAAGACGATTCCACTTACGGAAACAGTTTTGGTACGCGTCTTGCTGGATCACGCGAATCGCCGTCCGTGAATTTTCGATTATCTATTCTATCAAAGCAAATCTTTGTCCTTTCAACGGGATTTTCAACTTTGGAAATAAAAAAAAAGAAAAACGTCGACCGGGGTCAGGCATGGAGAGTAAGGAGGATGCGGCAGCACTCTGATTTCACAGGCGAAGGTCTTTCTTTCTCTTCTTGACTCATGAGCTGTGGGACGAAATCGGCGGCAACGCAGTGCATTCCAAGATGCTGTATCAGTATTTCATGACATTGTCTTCTTCTCCAATCTCTCGTTCAGGCAGTCTCCGACTGGCACGCACAGTTTCGTTGACGTTCTTGACATGAGTGTCGTCGGCAGACGTCGAAGGGCATACTAAATGAGGGTCATCAACTTCCTGCTGCCCATTTTAAACCGTGTGAAACACTCGTAACACCAAGTATAGCTTACGCACTCATCACAGTTGGCTTCCAGGATCATTTGGTGTGTCTCTGTTAAGGTGTCCTTTTGTTATTCAATAACTTTAATGCGGATGCGTTGCTCCCCTAACTCTGCCATCTCGAAATTCGTAAACTGTGCGACACAACTTTCTACTCAGTACAGCATTGAACAATAGCTAATAGACAGTAACTAATCTTCCGGCAGCTACACATTAAACAAATGCGTGCATAGCCATGCTAGTAGCATTTCTCACCAACACACCATAACATAATAATGTTAGATGACGTACAATCTATAATGTCTGATTGCGAGAGACAGGCTATGTGCTCCGTGGTGTGTAGGGTTCTCTCTCGAATCTGCAAATATGCTATCAAGGAAACGAAATAACCTACTCTGTTGTTCATTATTTGATTGGAAGGGTGTGTACTGAATTCTGTATGACGATACTGAAGTTTATTATTGGAAGTCAGCCATTTTGTGAATTTTTCAAATTATGAAGGTTAATGAAAGGAGAATGTCGAATTAAGTTAAATACGAACTTAAATGACTATTTTATGAGAAGATTATGGAAAAAGACATCGTTTTTAATTTGAAAAGTCAGTTACGATTTTTTTTTTTTCCGGTGACAGTATGTGTGAATCCCGATGAGTTGCGCATCGTAACACATTAGGACGGATGGACTCTGGAGAAAATCCATGAGCCTGCGCGCGATCATAACTCTGCTCAGAAGTGTTTACCTCATCTATGAGATTTTCCATGGACCTACAATAGTATCAAATTGCAATTTCGAGTGGAGTCATTACTTAGACAACTTTCGAATGTTCTACTGGGAGATGTCTGATTTCCTTTCGAGTTATAGACTGCGGCGAAATCAGCAGCTGGACTTCGGACAGCAGAAGAGCAATCTCGTGCAGTTTCAGAGAGAAAATACCATAATTTACGTACCCTGAACACAAAGGGCGTTACCCTAGATATTACCACCAAAATGAAGGTAACATTAAACAAAAAACGTCGGCTAAATTTCAGAGACTTAGGTGATTGATTGATGACATTGGAGGCAAAGTATGTTACCTTTACCATTTTGTCCGTGAACACGGATCACAGCTGCAGCAATAAAAGTGAATAGAAAACCATTCCAGACAGTTTTGAGAAAATACGTAGAAACAAATATCTGAATCTTGTTTGTTGGTGATAAAATCTTAAAATCTACAAAACTGCTTGGATGTTGGTGGATACACATATTATGTATAAAGACTGACTAATAAATATTACACAGGCCATCAGTTCATGCTGTTTTGCTCTGAGAACAATCTAAAACGTCATATATATATATATATATATATATATATATATATATATATATATATATATATATATATATATATATAGTGTGTGTGAATGCGTATAAATCAAGATCGGCGCTAACTGGCGACATTCATAGAAAAGCTATCATTGCTACAAAAGTCGTAACAGCACAACGGTCCATAAACAGTGGAAAAAATACCCTCACACAGTCATGTGAGCTATTATCAGTGTTAAGCTTGAGAAATCTAGAACGGAAGAATATATATGAACCAGGAAACGACTGTCCAATCAGTGTTCATCAGTCAATGCACCGTCAACTGATTTCCACTTGTGTCCACTACATAGTTCCTCAAATTCCTAAGCTGCACATACTCATTACGGCCTCCGTAACGAAATGGTACTGTACTCAGAACTTTCCAGCACATGCTCTGCATCGTCCACTCCGAAAGGCTAGCCAGCATCAGAGTGGTGAAACAAAGAAGACACTGATTTAAAAAAACTGTAAGCAATCATCATTTATTATATTGAGGCTTCAGACTGATGCACGAAGAAACTATTGACACAGACAGTGGTTAATGTAGGAGGATCTTGCCTGAAAATTGTAGGACTGAAGGCGAATAAAAGTGCCAAATTATTGTTTCCAAATCTTACACTTACTGCAGCCATTCATCTATAGTGAAAGTAAAGTTGCTGCCTTGTGATGAATTCTATCCACATTAGCTCCAAAATGGTCTCCAGTTTTCACTGAAGACGCGCTAGCCTTTCTTATATCAGAGTGTTTATTTTTTGCTATTTGATAACACACATAGCGGAGCTCTGCAAGTATATATTGTTAACAGGTTTGTAATCAGCAATTATCCTATACCAGCTTGGAATTTTTGTTCGCGTTACATCTCGACTCACCAGTGATGCTTTTATAATCATCCGAAATAAACAGGAAATTGCAAATGAGAATAGACTGATGAACGTGCAAAAGGATTTTAGGATCCGGCATCAAATGCGAGAATACTGCCAAGAATTATGACGCCAGGAGAGCATACGGAGTCACAACAACATCAAATTTCCTTACAAAACCTCTACACAAAACCGCAATCATCACCTATAACTATGTGCGGCATGCTTAATACAGTATAAATGGCCAAGAAATCACAATCTCAATGGCAGTTGCAAAATCAATTACGTGAACTTACACAATTCGTATTTCAAACTATAAATGGGAATCGATACGTAGAGCTACTACAGCTACATTAGCAATACGAGAAATGAAATCTTATATGTCTAAACAGCTGCGTCTCAGTAACTTTTTCGTCCCAGAGACATCTTGCACATTACGTCCTCAATTACTCATTTACTTGTTGGATGTATTCCAGTCTTCGCCTACAGTTTTTGTCCTCTGCAGCTTTCTTCAGTATTATGGAAATTATTCTCTGTTGTTTTAACACATGTGCTAACATCTTGTCCCTCCTTCTTGTTAGTGTTTTCCATACGCTCCTTTCTTCACCGACTCTGTTGAGAACCTCCTCATTTCTTATCTTATCAGTCTACTTAATTTTCAACATCTGAAACGCTTCGACTCTCTTCTGTTCCCTTTTCCCCTCAGTCTGTTTTTCACTACCATACAATGTTGTGCTCCAAACGTACATTCGAAGAATTTACTTACGCAAATTAAAGTCTGTGTTTAATACTAGTATACCTCTCTTCATCAGTCATGCACTTTTTGCAGTGCTTGCCTGTTTTTTATGTGTTCTTTGCTCCGTCCATCATTGGTTCTTTTGCTACCTAGGTAGCAGAATTTTTTAACTTCATCTACTTCTTGATCACCAACTCTTCTATTACGATGCTCACTGTTCTCATTTCTGTTAGCTTTCCTCAATTTTCCCTGAGTCAATATTTTGTAATTATTAGACTGTTCATTCCATTCAACAGATCTTGTAACCTTTATTAACTTTCACTCAGGATAGCAATATCATCCACTAACCTTACGACTGATATCTCTTTACCCAGAATTTAATTCCCTCTCTTCAATCTTCCTTTCGATTCCGTGACTACATCTGCGGTGTATAGATTGAACAGCAGGGGCGAAAATTAGCATCACTGTCTTACAACCTTTTAAATCTTAGCACTTCGTTTTTGATCATCCAGACTTATTATATCTTCTTGGTTGTTGTACATACTATTATATATCATCCGCCTTTCCCTATAGCATTCTTCTACTTCTCTCAGAATGTCGAATGTCTAACCCCATTTCACGTTGTCGAACACTTTTTCCTAGATCAACAATTCCTATAATTTTCTTTAGTCTGATTCTCTAGTGGCTTTACCTTTTCTAAAACCAAATTCACGGTCATCCACATGACCTGACAATCAGCTGTTATTGTCAGTTGAAGATACCCAGCCAGCCTCTGACTCGCTAAAGAGTACCAGGGGTCCTAAACAGAATGATGCAGGTCGATACTGGCCTCCATCATATGCAGCATTGCAGAATGTTCCAGTGATACTGCATGCACAAAGTGAGGATGATGTGGATGAGAAGATACCAGTTAAGCCCTGTGCACCACCACTCTTCTCGTCAGTCCATAATTTAACCGTTAGTGTTTCGAAACTTTTACATACTGGTATAGAAGCAACCACAGACGTATGGCGATAGAGATCGAGAATGCAGCTAAAAGTATTAAAGTGCGGTGTACGGAGGTGAAATGGGATGAAGTCTGTCGTGCAAAAGTGTATATGAAGCAGCAGTTGACCGCCGAGTATCATCCTAGCCGTGCTGCTCTGGAAATTTATTGTGTTGCTCTAACTCTATCCATTACAACAGTGTACAATGATTCTGCACTCCGTGTGAAATAAGGTAACACGTCCATTTATCTACAGCACTCCACCGTTCAAAACTTTTTCGATCTACATATGGTGCTATCCATTGTGTTGAAGGACTGAACAGATGGCTGCCATGTGTTAAAGCTGTGTATATAGACATTGCAGAGTATCTAAGTATGAACAGCATGCATGTAGACGACTTCAAACAGTAGGTTAGTAAGAGGCCAGCGAAAATTAGTGTGCTGCCAATACTTTTGAGAGAAATACATGCTGAATTCTATGCTTATAAGAAAGCTTTATTTTCTGTTTTCTGTACTGGCGTTAAGACAAAGAAAGGACCAGTTGATGTAGTGCATCCTGTGTAGGATTACTGAATAAAAAAATCTATATAACCATGTATGTGTTTTTTACTTCTTTCCTGTTATTATATTGCTAGTACAAAACCAATTTCCCCAGTATTTTCACTGCAACTATGCAACAGCAGAAAACTGTGTCATTTAACTAAATTCTCCATAAAAGCCCATTCCACTCCAGTAACTGAAATGGTCGGTATCATGGAAGGGCATAGTGTTCATTTTTTCTATGAAAACCCACTGCATGCTCGTACCTGATGTAGCAGTTATTGTGGCAGGGTGGGTGAAGCATCAAGTCATTGTTGTAAGTGACTGGAGCTATGACGGTGTGCAAGAAGACTGGAAGAAGAAGAACAGTGTACTCCTTCCAAACAAAATACGTACAATAATTGTAGATCTATACCAACTGCAGCCAGACAAATGTACTCGTGTCGCTGCTAACACAACACTTTGGGCATGTATGCGTATTTCCAAAAACACTGTTTCAGCCCAAATACCAACTATTACAGCAGATTCTGCAGGTTGTAGATGGTGTAACTCACGACATTCAGCGAGACCAATGATGTTCCTCCACCAGAAAAAGTAAAGCCAAACACATTGTTCATATTTGACGATGTGGCTGTGAAAAACCAAAATCAAACTAGGCGATATTTCTGTTTCCGTCGCCATATGGCTGTTGATGTATTTACCTGAGTCAGAAATATTCAAAAATCCCAAAATAGCTGATGAAGGATAATGCAAACCTAATTATAGCACTCCAACAGGACAATCCGAATTTAAAACACATTTACCTGGTTCATGTAGGAACCGACATGTCATTCAGTGATTTTGTAAAGATATGGGACGATTGCTGGAACAAATCACAGTAGGGGTTTCTTGTTACTGATAAAGAAGGGAAACTGAGTGTTGGTAGGTATAGACTGAATTTCCACGAGATCCTACATTTGCAAAGATGTGAGTAGATGGAACACCTTAATTTCAGTGAATTTTGTTAGTGCAGGTTGCCAGCATCAGGGGCATGTATGCCCTCAGGGGAGAACCTATTGTCGTCCTTTGATTGACAGATACTTAACTTATTGTTCTCTTTCGATTGGTAGATACTTAACCTATTGCTCTGTGAAGTGGTTTTCCATGTAACCCCCATTTTCTTAAACAACTGTAGCGCCTTTGATGCCAAATTAAGTAATTGGTATTGTCCTCCCACCTTTTTCTGCTAAACTTTTCGAATTTCACATGGTTTAGAACGCCATTTCTGGTGCATTCTTCTTTGTCACTCACACCCTTAAACTATTGTACTGCATTTTAAGTAAAAATTATGCCAATTAACGTAATGTAATGAACTTAACCTGGTGTTCTGCTACATGGCACCCAAACATGCACCCCTCTCCCACCCCCCCCCCCCCAACTACTGTACAGCGAACACCATGCTGATATAAGAATTAATGCAAATTAATTAAACTGATATTTTTCACATGTATGAGGTAGTTTTTCTTAATTTGCAGCATTCTATTGTTTGGTGAAATCGATGGAATACAGTTTAAAGAAAAGATCGCTAATAAAAGACACATCTCCCCCATTCGATGCCCGACGCTGCCGCCGCAATCGCCACCATCAGCTGCGAAGCGACGTGTAGGTGTCAGTTTGGGTCCTACAAGGATGAGGCGGCGACATTTCTTTCATACTCGACACCTGAGAAATTCCTGTTGAAACACGTGTTCAGCTAGGTACTGTTGCTGGCGCCATGATGAATAGCTGTGGTGCAGGTCTAGCGCCAAGATAGATGCCCCAATGCTCCCAGAATAACGCAGGGAGCATTCTTCCTAGCGATTGTCACTGAATTTGCCCGTCATACTTCCGCTGCCAGTGTGTGAACACTGTCTCAAATGACATTAATTTCTTGCTGAAGATGAGTGTTATTAAGGAGGTGAAGTTTAAGATGGTAGATAACAAAATATGTATAATGGGAACAGCTGGCATGTGACCTTGTCCGCTTCCAAAGATATACAGCAGACATGTCTAAGATTATACGCCCTGCACTTGAAGAAAACCACAGATATAGCATGTGGTCAAAAAACTGTACACTGTCACAGCGGCAGCAGGGTTGAGAAAAAAGGACACAGAGGTTGTGAGGTAAAGAGTCATTTATTTTCAATTCAACTTGAAGGTAATTTTACATTTTCATAGGCAGACACCGCAACACTTCTTCATACATGTTCTTGAGTCGATGGAAAGGACACCCGCAGAATTCCAGGTCTTGAATAGCAGCGAGTATGCCAGGATCATCCCAGTGAATCCCATAGTAGAAAAGTGCTAACCATTTTGCACTCTTCTGTGTCTTAGCACACTTCACATTCATTGTGAGATGCGTTGTTTGCTGAGACTGTCTATATTATCCTAGCATCATTTCTCTACATTTCAAACGTAACATCTTTAAATACGATCTTACTATGCTCACCATCATAGAAACCGTGAGCGTCTACAATGATGTTCACACCTTGTGATACCATTGTGAAATGCTCTAGGTATGGTGCAGCACCTATTCACTTATACAGCTCATTGCGCAACACTGGTGAGCGGGCAGTAGTTGATCACAGGGTCATGTAGAACGACAACATACGCGGCAGTGTGTTCAGGGAAATTTGTCAAAGTTTCAAATTCAATTCGCACATCTATAGGTGCAGACTTTATTATTACATTTTGATTCCACTGAAGGTGTATATTGTCATATGGGTAGAATCCTGAATTGAGGTAAACTTTTGCATTAGTTAACTTGTAGTTGTCGAACACGGTGGAATGATTGGCTATATTACCTCTTCTATCAGTCTGACACGAAACTTTTATGAATCTACGTATCTCTAGTTGCAGAGAGGTTTCAATAGCCCATGTTTCTCTGCTTGCAGTCGGTAACACTGGATACACGAGAAACTCCCACGAGCGAAATGTCAGTGACATAAATGTTCTGGAATACAGGACATTTAAAAGAGTCAAACGCTCCTCGTCAGAAACACTGATGTGAGGCAGTTCCCTTATTGTTTTGCTGATTGTGATCGTATTCTTCTCTTGAGCTACTTGAAAGTATGAGTTGTTGTCCATCGCACTCCACAACAGAATGAGCTCCGGTTTATCGTTCATCATAATCTGTCTCATGTCGTCAAAGCACTGTATAAGCATTTTTAGAGGCTGCATGCACTAAATCGGTTCTACTCTGCAACTGTTCTATCCTCTGGATCGTATAAGAAACATTCCGCATTTTCTAAACTATTCAGATCTGCGGGTGATGCAGAGACATATATTTTAAAGGTCGATATCATGCCGACTTTGCGTATACAGTCGATCTCAGACCCATTGAGTTCATATCGTATATCTTGGAACAGGAATGCTAAAGCGTTACGTGTAAGCTTTTGTCCCAGTGCATCGCTGCTGTCGGTTTTCTTGAATGACCCCTCTAGATATATGAAACTCTTGCATGGAAGCGTGAGTGCATCTTGGTGCTGGATGACAGTATTAATTTCATCGTTCTTGTTAAATGTTGTTCAAATGTAAGATTTATGAGAGAAGTATTTCTGACGTATAATTATCTCAACAACCTCTACGGGACTGGTTATATTGAGAGAGGACGTCATTGCGCAGTTTCAAGCCAACTGATTTAAGAAACTTGTAGTTCGCACGTGTTATCACTTTGCTTTTCGATAGTAAAGTGACATGTTGTGGACTGCGTAGTGCCTGAGCTGTCACTGGAAGGTATATTGCATTGGCACGGGTCTCAGCAACCTTATACCATGTTGCAACTGAGGGGAAGTATCCGTAAAAAGTATGAATCAGACTATCGTTGAGATAGACGTTAGTTGCAATTTTACACTCGACTCATATTGTGCTGACGGGAAGTATGTCCACAGTCTGATCTGACTTGTAAAATTTACTTGGATCCTCCTTTAAAACCTGCCCTTTTGTGAAACCCAGCAGGGGCCCTATTGAACCTTTCTGGTGATAGTCAATCGTTGAATTTACAGTCCTTATTTCAGATTTAAGTGCATTGATGTTTGCATGTAATTCAATATTTTTTCCAGACTGTTTCAAGACTTCGTTTAGATCGTCGATATCGTATGCACCCGGTTCTATTTCCACAATATCTTTTTTATCATTAATATCCAGATGCAGTTTGTTGTTAATCTCAGTGATATTTGGGATTCCAGTCCAATCAATGCAATACTTCATTCTCCGATGCTCATATCAATTAGTGGGAAGTAATTTGCACACAATACAGATGTTCGTCCTTTTAACCTCAAAGTGTACGACATTGCATCTGAACCTCAAATGATCAAGGAATGTTTACAGGTCCTTCTCATATAGCATGCGTGTTCTTCTTTGCAAACGTCGAGAGAAACATGATGCATAGTTGTCCACAGAGGTATGTATTAAAGTCCTGATAGCGCCGATATCTGTAGAACACAAGACTTCTGTGAGTGACGTATCGTCGTAATTCTTCTGGCTGTTGCAGGTCACCAAATAAGTACAAACAGTAGACGGTATCCGTATTTTTCACATGATACCCAGTGGATGCCGGGGCCTCCAGAATCATCTACCATAAATTCACAATGCCACATTCACCAGTCTTCCACGTAGTCTTCGGTAATGTATCAAGCATAAAGACACCACAGAATCTTGGTGTGTTGAATTTGTTTCTAACAAATTAAGAAGATCATTATTTGTGATTGGACGATCTGGTAGGACCGCTAATGGGCTTATAATACTTATGAATAGACCAATCCCTTTCCTGTACAGTTTCAAGTACAGTTCTTTCCCGATGGCTGCGGCTTCTGTCATGCGATTATGTCTTCAAGCCTTTTCTAATTGCGTTTGGGAGTTTTGCGCACTCTTAACCGTTCGTGCGACAGTTGTAGCACCACCAGCGAGGGAACCTAACTCCGAGAGCGCGGAGAAGGCCAGGATGAGAAATGGCAGAAAACCACCAGATGTACTGGGTATTGGCAGAACTCAAATTGCTTTAACCGGTCCTCTTCTTCTTCTTCTTACGGCATTTTCTGTTTCAGTGAATTTTTAGCTGCATACATCGTTGTCAGGATACATTTCTTCAAACAGCTGTGCTTCTCGCCCTTGAACTTCTTCTTGTTTAATGCACAACGTGCAGTATTCATAACTCGCTAGAAATTCATCACTCATAAACCCAACTATATTTTTCCTCGCCCGGTTTTATCAACTACAAATGCTGCGGTGCGTTGACCTATACCAATATACTATCTTCACCCTATCGCCTTAGCCTTGTCAGCTTCCTCTCTGTGCCGGCTGGAGTGGCCGTGCGGTTCTAGGCGCTACAGTCTGGAACCGAGCAACCGCTACGGTCGCAGGTTCGAACCCTGCCTCGGGTATGGATGTGTGTGATGTCCTTAGGTTAGTTAGGTTTAATTAGTTCTAAGTTATAGGCGACTGATGACCTCAGAATTTAAGTCGCATAGTGCTCAGAGACATTTGAAACATTTTGTTCTGTTCAGACGCTCCACGATACTTGCCTAAAGGTGAGTGAATGTTGAGTGTTGATGTATTCCATACTGCTGCATCACGGTCTTGAAATACCTATTGTAAAACTCTCCGCCGTGATCGGTTTGGAGGTTGTTTGGGCATCGATTCATCCCTGTCTGTAGCAAACGCTCAAAAACATCACCAACATTTCTATGCGGGTTTTTTGTAAGAGGTAATGACAAAGCAAATTAGCAGTATGTATCAACAATCATTAATATATATTTCAATCCATTATTATCATGTGAATATTCCCTCATATCTACAAGATGAGATTGTCATGAGTCATACAAACCTTTAATCGTAACATGCCTAAGAGGGTATGTTTTGCGTGCTGGTTTGTGCAGTTCTCGAACTACTGTCTCCATTCGTATTCGACGATACCTGTCTCTCTAAGCTCATAGATAAGTTGAACAAACTCATTCGAATGTCCATGAACCGCTAAAGGCTCCCACGACCCGCAGTAGACACGAGTTAGCGTTCGAGTGTGGATCCGCCTCCGAACATCGGTCCGGATATACAATACTGGCCATTAAAATTGCTACACCAAGAAGAAATGCAGATGTTCAACGGGTATTCATGGGACAAATATATTATCCTAGAACTGACATGTGATTACATTTTCACGCAATTTGGGTGCATAGATCTAGAGAAATCAATATCCAGAGCAACCATTTCTGGCCGTAATAACGGCCTTGATACGCCTGGGCATCGAGTCAGAACTTGGATGGCGTGTACAGGTACAGCTGCCCATGCACCTTCAATACGATATCACACTTCATCAAGTGTAGTGGCTGGCGTATTGTGACGAGCCAGTTGCTCGGCCACCATTGACCAGACGTTTTCAATTGGTGAGAGATTTGGAGAATGCGTTGGCCAGGGCAGCGGTCGAACATTGTCCAGAAAGGCCCGTACAGGACCCTCAACTTGTGGTCGTGCATTATCCTGCTGAAATGTAGAGTTTCACAGGGATCGAATGAGGGTTAGAGCCACGGGTCGTAACACATCTGAAATGTAACGTCCACTGTTCAAAAAGCCGTCAATGCGAACAAGAGGTGACCGAGACGTGTAACCAATGGCAGCTCATACCATCACGCCGGGTGATACGCCAGTATGGCGATGACGAATACACGCTTCCAATGTGCATGCACCGCGATGTCGCCAAACACGGATGCGACCATCATGATGCTGTAAACAGAACATGGATTCATCCGAAAAAATGACTTTTTCCATTCATGCACCCAGGTTTGTCGTTGAGTACACTATCGCAGGCGCTCCTGTCTGTGATGCAGCGTCAATGGTAACCGCAGCCATGATCTCCGAGCTGATGGTCAAAGCTGCTGCAAACGTCGTCGAACTGTTCGTGAAGGTGGTTGTTGTCTTGCGAACGTCCCCATCTGTTGACTCGGGGATCGAGACGTGGCTGCACGACCCGTTACAGCCATGCGGATAAGATGCCTGTCATCTCGACTGCTAGTGATACGAGGCCGTTGAGATCCAGCACGGCGTTCCGTATTACCCTCCTGAACCCATCGATTCCATATTCTGCTAACAGTCATTGGATATCGACCAACGCGAGCAGCAATGTCGCGAAACGATAAACCGCAATCGTGATAGGCTACAATCTGACCTTTATCAAAGTCGGAAACGTGATGGAACGCGTTTCGCCTCCTTTCACGAGGCATCATAACAACGTTTCACCAAGCAACGCCGGTCAATGGCTGTTTGTGTATGAGAAATCGGTTGGAAACTTTCCTCGTGTCAATACGTGGTAGGTATCGCCACCGGCGCCAACGTTGTGTGCATGATCTGTAAAGCTAATCATTTGCATATCACAGCATCTTCTTCTTGTCGCTTAAATTTCTCGTCTGTAACACGTCATCTTCGTGGTGTAGCAAACTTAATGGCCAGTAGTGTATATATAGTTCGCAGCAGATCGACACTCGAACGTTAACTCGGGTCTACTGTGGCTCCTGGGAGCCTTCCGCGAGACATGGATATACTCAGACATACAGAAAACTTAGTAAACGCTCTCAAAATTTGGAGATGACTGGATGCAATGAGTACAGTGCTATACTACGCCTCCTGATCAGTGCATTTGGAGTGAGCTATATTGGCTACACATGATATTACTGTCCCTTCAAGTGTGTATTTCTATATGTGCCACCGACTTGTCAGTATGTGGCGTAGTTATTATCATGGCAGGACTTTGTTGTCGGTGACTGATCGTGTGAAGATGCAAAAGAAGACCTGAAGAAGAAGATGAACGGAATTCTCCTTCCTGATAGTATACGAGCAATTTTTGTAAGTCTATCCAATTGCGGGAAGAGTTATGGGCTCATGACGCTGCTAACACATGCGGATGGAGTCGGATATGAACATGTTTGTGTGTTCTCAAAAACACTGTTTCAACCCAAGTATCAGCTATTACAGAAGGCACTGTGCGGTGTAGATGGTGTTACATGCACGACATTCAGTGAAAGTGGTGATATCCCTCCACCTGAAAAAGCAAAGCCAAACACTGGCTTCATGTTTGACGATGTTGCTGTGGAAAACCAAATTCGAAAATATTTCTGTTTCGGTCGTTATATGGGTGCAGAAGTATTTTATCTAAGCTACATTCATTCCAGAATCCCGGAACAGTTGGTTAGTGATAACTCAAACCTCATTATAGCCTTCAAACAAGACAATCTTAATTTAAAACATATTTACGAGAAACGTGTAAGAATTGACATGTCGTTCAATGATTTTGTAAACATATGTGCTGATTGCTGGAATCATTCACAGTATGGGTTTCTCGTTATTGATAAAACGAGAAAACTGAGTGATGGTAGGTACAGGCGAAACTTTCAAGAGTTTCTGCATATGGAGCAACGTAGGAGAGGATAGTACATCAGGATACGTTGCACCATGGACAAATTCGTGCGTATGTCTAGCTCTCAACCAGAGAGAATGGGTGTACACAGACAGAACATTCGCCTGTACATGGATGCGAAAATTCAGGCTGTGGCGCATTAAGTTGGCGGTATGCCCAGGGAACCAGAGACCTATTACCAGACTCTTCTGAGAACGGTGAATGCGTTAAATGAGCTAGTTCATGAAGTCGGTGAGAAACTAGCCGACTTAATTGAAAGGGTCGAAGCTATTGAGGGAAAAATAGAGTTCGTGTTGTTGCGAAGGGCTTCAAAGCATGACTCAGAGCACTGTGCGACTTAACATCTGAGGTCATCAGTCCCCTAGAACTTAGAACTACGTAAACCTCACTAACCTAAGGACATCACACACATCCATGCCCGAGACAGGATTGGAACCTGCGACCGTAGGGGTCGAGCGGTTCCCGACTGCAGCGCCTAGAACCGCTCGTCCACAGCGGCTGCCTTCAGAAGGGGTAGCAAGAACATAAAAAGAGGAAGAAGAAAAGGAGCGGATATATAAAGCCTCACGCTGCGTACATGTCTGATTAGTACAGACCGAGGTGTCAACAAAGCAGAGAGTGATTCAAGCGTGGAAAGCAGTTCGTAAGCATTACGGTTTATAACACTGTAACTGCATTTACGTAGCTTGTGCAATCAAGTACCAAATTTGGTTTATTACATACTGTGCCCCAACAGAACAAATAGTCCTGTCACGGAAAAGCCACGTATAACACTACCGTCCGCTACTGCTATACCATAACCTTAAAGTTGGACGCAGATCGTAAAATGAAACTATGTTGTTAAAGCAATTATGGTATAAAGCAACGGAGCAATGTTACCCTCTGAGAGGAATTACGTTGTATTGTCCGCGATGTACCTAACGGAGGTGTCTTATCGGAAGTGAAAGTAAGAATTACGTAAATATTTAAACAGTAACAAACAATATTTTATCTGTCCACCCTGTTCAAAAGATAAAGAAATCGGTCGCCAGCCTAATTAGGCAAGAGAATGAGTAACATTCTTCTTTTAGAAAATAGGTATGAGTAACTTTAACGGACAAACACAACCTATAAGTTGCCACACGAGAGTGCAATGAACTCTGGCACCTGCATATGTTAACGTTAAGGTTAGAACTGACAGTTAGAGCCGAACAAACTATTTTAATAGATATAACAGATAACGAAACACACTATTACCTTGAGGACTTAGTGAATCCGAATGGTCTCAGTAACGTTACTATTAATTTACACTGTAGAATCGTAAATTGGACGTAGGTTCAATATTACTTTTCAAACATATTCCTACTTGACATGAAATATGGATATGGTTCACAGCAAAATCAGTTATTGTGCATAAATTAAGTCTCTCACTACTAAAGACCTTTCTACGTAGGATGAAAATTAAATGGAGTTCACTAACAAATTTCTTCCCACTATATTTTGAATAAAGGAGTTACTGTTTTCATGGATAGCGGTCTTCTTACTAACCGTTATCAAGCACGAGTACAATAGACAAGCTGTAAATCCTGTTACACTATTAATATGCACTTTTAATACACAAGAGGAACCCAATATTGTACAGAATTTGACTTGAATAGTAACAGCAATTTGAAACTTTCTGTTATTAAGTAACTTCGTGCTTTTGAATTACTTTCAGTGGAGGGTGGCCCTTCATCTGTACCACTGTAGTAGAGCGAAGTAAACGCACTTTCATTACATTAGTGAAACAAGCACTTAGCAAGCATGAACATATAACCCTCAACAGTCGCAGTTCTGAACTTTTACTGCAGTGAAACGCAAAATTGAGATATTTGTAAGATCCTTTCAACAAACAATATTAATTTTAGCACACTCTATTGCTATATTAATTTTAATATGCTTCCAATAAAGGACTCTCGGTAAGCACTTTAGCGTGGGAGGGACCCTAAGTGGATATGTGACTGAGGATAAATCACGGTAGGTACAAGAGTTAAGTTAAAATTTACCTTATATTTGAGTACACTATAACATCCTATGAGCTGATCCTTCACTGTACATTACTATAGTTCTTCTGTTCCATTACAGTGATTTCGCAGTGTGGTGGTGAGTGCAGGTTGGTAGTTGGCTTTGTAAGTAGTATTGCTGGGCTCCGTCATTTCTTGGTGGCTATGATAGATATCAATTCCAACATAATTCCGGTTAGTTACTGCATCCATCCGAGGCTTTGGCACATTGGAAAACGGTGCAAAATACCCCTGTCGGCACCAGCACAATTTACGAACTTTTCGTGAGCTGTTGGTGGTTCAGTAGCTCATCCCCGTCTAACTCTTGGTTCCACATTTCTATCCATGCCAACCACATTTTGCGCGCGCTGCATGCTTCCGTTCCCGAGGGGAACCGCAACGTCGTTTACATACA
This sequence comes from Schistocerca americana, assembly GCF_021461395.2. NCBI lineage: Eukaryota > Metazoa > Arthropoda > Insecta > Orthoptera > Acrididae > Schistocerca > Schistocerca americana. Next base: position 106,552,052 of record NC_060122.1, on the reverse strand, counting down.
AAATAACTAAGAACCCTAAGCGAAGGTCAGCAGTTTACATAACAGCAAACAATCACTTTAAATAAACCATATCATTTGAACGTATTGGTAGTTCTACACAAAGTTTTTAAAATAAAATTATTCAGTTTTAAAGACAACCAAAGAGATTATGTGAGAAAGACAAAACATATCATTAGCTCATATTGTGCATATTACATAGATTACACTTCATTACAGTATCGAATTAATCATACACTACTTACAGATACTCAACGATGGGATATTGAACAAAACAGAAAGCTAAATGAATCAACAAAAGGTATGTACTGTCTAAGCTATGGTGTTACAGGTTGCCGAGGTCAGGGCATATGGATCGACAGCAAACACTAAAAGAGACATTTAAGCCGAAAAACAATGACCCACGATAACGATGGTATTGCCATTGACATATTCATTATCCGCCTCGCTCCTGGTCAGATAGATAGAACATTCGGCGTTAGAAGGGAAGATCGTACATGTTGCGTACGCATCCTACAGCTGTAACTGATGACACAATACAGATTGGTGATAGGCGGTTTGAGAGAACACATGGCTTAATGGATCTCATTGTCTTAAGACCTAACAAAAAACTATAAATTATTCAGTTAATGATAAGGAAACGAACCGTGAAATGTACATAAGATAGCGAAAAGCCTTAACAACAAGAAATAAAAAACCAGTACAAAACCAATACTTGAAGGCGAAAACGACAACAACAACAACAACAGCAGCAGCAGTGATGGTACTGACGTTGAGAATAAAGAAGTGAAAAATCGAATCCCGCAGTGTATATGACGACCCCAACAACCTAATAGATCCAATACGGCTGCTCATGGCAACAGCTGCTGCAGGTAATATAGCTAGTTCGAATGAAGTTGTTCAGTAATCTATGAGCTTAGAGAGACAGGTATCATTGAATTAGTATGGAGACAGCAGTTCGAGAACTGCGCAAACCAGCACGCAAAACATACCCACTAAGGCATGTTATGATTAAAATTTTGGATGACTCATGGCAAGCTGATCTTGTAGATAGAAGAGAATATTCACGTGAGAATAATGGGCTGAAATATATGTCAATGGTTATTGATACATACTCCTAATTTGCTTACCTGTTAAAACAAAAACCGGTAGAGGTGTATCAGATGTTTTTGAGCGTTTGCTGCAGACAGGGACGAATCGATGCCCAGACAACCTCAAAACCGATCACGGCGGCGAGTTTTGCAATAGGTATTTCAAGACCGTGATGCAGCGGTACGGAATACATCACTACTCTACATTCACTCACCTGAAGGCAATCATCGTGGGGCGTCTGAACAGAACAATAAAAGGTCGAATGTGGATGAGTTTTAACCTTCCTTGGCTCATACAAATGGACAGATATCCGCCCAGAATAATTGCTCAGTATAATCGAACCAAACATACCACAATAAAAATGAGACCTATCGATGTTCGTGATAATGGACTAATTGATATGGTGTACTATCGCATGAAAATGTTGGATCTACGAAGACAGAAATGCAATGTCATTTGAGAAATCATACCTAGTTAACTGGTCAACAGAAATATTTACAATTTCAAAGGTGCAAAAACGAATCCTACAACTTATATATTGAAGGATAGGAAAGGCGAAGAAATTGCAGGCTGCTTCTACACCGAAGGGATGCAGAAAGACGTCGTCAAAATGAAGCACTTGACAAATGGTTTGGTTTTTCTGCTACACAAAACAGTTGGATTGATGACGACGATTTGCTGCATAATGGGGGTGCATAGTTCACAACCTCCACAGTAGCATAACGTGCGTGCTACGAGACGCATTAGAGGAGGTGGTGGTATTCTTGACAAACTGCCAGTGGCATTAGACATCCCTGGGTATAACTACTGTGGACCTGGGAAAAAGCTTCAGAAACGCTTGGCACGAGGTGATAAGGGGGTTAATCTGCTCGACAAAGCGTGTATGGAACACGACATTGCATGCGCTGCAAATAAAGAGCTATCAAGTCGTCACATTGAAGATAGAATTTTACCTCATAAGGCAAGGGCGATACGGTGAAGAAAGGATATTGGTATAGGTCAACGCACCGCAGCATTTGCAGTTGAAACCATGTGAGGAAAAATTAAGTTGGGTTTAGGAGTGATTAATTTCAAGCGAGTTGTGAATGCTGCACGTTGTACACTAAACAAGAAGAAAGACAAAGGTGGGAAGCAGAGCTGTTTGAAGAACTGTATCCTGACAGCGATGTATGCAGCTAAAAACACATTGAAGCAGAAAGATGCGGGAAGAGGAAGAAGAAGAGGGTCGGTCAAAGCACCTAGAGTTCTACCAAGACATCTGGCGGTTTTCTTCCATTTCTCGTCCCGTCCCTCTCCTGGCTCTCGACAGTAGGTTCCCTCGTTTGTGGTGCTGCAGCTGTCGCTCGAACGGTCAAAAACGCGCAAAGCAGCCAGGCGCAGTTATAAGAGGCAAAGAGACATACCCGCATGATAGAAGCCGCAGCCATCGGGAAAGGACTATACATGAAATCGTACAGGAAAGTGTTTGATGTATTCATAAATAAAAGAAAGCCCAATAGCGGTCCGACCAGATCGACCACTCACAAATACAGATCTTCTTAAATTTGTTAGAACAGATTCAACATACCAAGATTCCGTGGTGTTTTTATGCGGGATACATTACCGAAGACTATGTGGAAAACTGGTGAATGTGTCATTCGGAATTTAAATGTTGCTGGAGGCCCCGGCACCCACTGCATATCATGTGTTAAGAAAAATGCGGGTACCCTCTATTGCTTCGACCCATTTGTTGACCTGCAACCGCCAGAATAATTACGACGATACTTCACTCACAGAAGACCTGTATTCTACAGTTATCGGCGCTACCAGGACTTTAATACCTACCTCTGTAGACATCTATGCATCATGTTTCTCTTGACGTCTGCAAAGAAGAAGAAGCATTCAATATAAGGAGGAGCTTTAAACATTCCTTCATCAGTTGAGGTTCAGATGCAATGTCATACACTTTGACGTTAAAAGAACGATCATCTGTATTGCGTGCAAATTTGCTCCTGTTAATTGATTTGAGCATTGGTGAATCGAGTATAGCATTGATTGGACTGGAGACGTACAACAGCATCCCAAATATCATTGAGACTTACAACAAACTGAATCTGGATATTAACGGTGAAAAAGGTATTGTGGAAATAGAACCGGGTGCATACAATATTGACGATTTAAACGAAGTCTTAAAACAGTCTCGAAAAGGTATTTAACTACGTGCAAACATCAATACACTTAAATATGAAATATGGACAGTAAATGCAACGATTGACTTTAACGAGGAAGGTGCAATATGGTGCCTGCTGGGTTTCACAAAAGGGCAGGTTTTGAAGAAGAAACAACGAAAATTTCACAAGTCAGATCAGACTGTGGACATACTTCCGTTAGCACAATCCGAGTCGAGTGTAAGATTGCAATGAACTACTATCTCAACGATAGTCTGATTCATACTATTTACGGATTTTTCCCCTCAGTTGCAGCGGGGTATAAGATTGCTGAAACCTCCGCCAATGTAATATACCATCTCGTGATAGTTCAGACATTGGATTATTTTGGAGCTGCATATTGTGGACCACAATAACCAACTGTCGTGGTGAGGTGATCATTGTACGATTGCATCTATGGCGGGATGGGCGTACGCTATAAAACAAGTGCATGCGTGTCTCTTCACTACCGAACAGCAAAGTGGTAACATACGCGAAGTACGAGTTTCTTTAATCAGTTGGCTTGAAACTGCGCAATGACGTCTTCACTCAATATAACGAGACCGGTGGAGTATTATGAGAGAATTATATGTCAGAAATACTTCTCTCATAAACCTTACGCTCAAATCACATTTAACAAGAACGATGAAGTTAGTACTGTCATCCATCACCAAGATGCACTCACGCTTCCATGCAAGAGTCCCATATATCTAGAGGGGTCATTCAAGCGAAGTGACAACAGCGATACAGTGGGATCCAAGCTTACACGTAACACTTTACAATTCTTGTTCCAAGAGATATGTTATGGACTCAATTGGTCTGAGATCGACCATACACGCAACCACACGTCTCTGCATCACCCACAGATTTGCATAGTTTAGAAAATGCCGTGTGGTTCATAGACGAGGCAGAGGATAGAACAGTTTCAGAGTACAAGCGATTTAGTGCTTGCATTCATCTAAAAATGCTTATGGGCTACTTTGAGGACATGACACAGATTACTGTGAATGGTAAACTAGAGCTAATTCTGGTGCGGAGTGTGAACGACAACAACTCATACTTTTAAGGAGCGTAAGAGGAGAATATTATCACAATCAGCAAGATAATAAGGAAAATGCCTGGCATCAGTGTTTCTGACGAGGAGCGTTTGAAGCTTTTAAAAGTCCTGAATTCCGCTACATTTCTGTCACTGTCATTTCGCTCGTGGGAGGTTCTCGAGTACCCAGTGTTACCGACAGCGAGCAGACAAACATGGGCTACTAAAACCTATTCGCAGCTAGAGACACTTAGATTCATCATAACTGTGTGTCAGACTGATAGAAGAGGTAATATAGCAAATGATTCCACTGTGTTCAACAACTGCAAGTTGACTAATGCTAAAGTCTACCTCAATTCAGAATTCTACCCGTATGACAGTTTACATCTGCAGTGGAATCAAAATGTACACATTCTAGCTTATGGCGTGTATGCAAGGTTTCATGCCTCTTACCATGAAATTGCCGAAGGAGGGGAAGGAGGGTGTCTACTTCATCAAGGAAAGTTCAAGGAGCTTTCACCGATCATTGTAATAGACTTCTTGAAACAGAACTAGATAATTAAGTCTGGACCTATCGATGTGCGAATTGAATTTGATTCTTCGACAAATTTCCCAGAATACACTGCCGCATATCCTCTAGTTATACATGGCTATGTGATAAACTACTGCCCACTCACCGATGTTGTCCTACGAGCTGTATAAATGAATAGGTGCTTCACCATACATGGAGCATTTCACAATAGCGTTTCAAGGTATGAACATCATTGCAGATGCTCGGGGTTTCTATCATGGTGAGAGCACACAATTCATATTTAAAGATGTAGAATTTGACACGTGCAGACAAGATGCTGGAATAATAGACACATTCTCAGCAAACTTTGCATCACCAACGTCTTTCAAGTATGTGAAGTGTGCTAAGACACGGAAGAGTGCAAAGTGGTTATCACTTTTCTACCATGGAATTCACAGGGATGATCCTGGCACAAACTATAAAGATATGGTGACTGCGCTTAAATTATTCGATCATACGGATACCATTGTCTACGTGAATGGGAAGGAGAATATCTCATGGATGCATCGAATCTTCAAGTTTGCTGCTATTCAAGACGTGGAAATCCACGCGTGTCCTACTCAAGAACAAGTTTGAAAAAAGTGTTGCTGTGACAGCTTATGAATATGTAAAATTACATTTAAGTTCAGTCAGAAATACTTTAAATACGAAAATTTTAGTTTAGTCTTTACCGTGACTGTTCAAAATGGTTCAAGTGGCTCTGAGAACTATGGGACTTGACTGTTGTAGTCATTAGTCCCACAGAACTTAGAACGACTTAAACCTAACTAACCTAAGGACATCACACATATCCATACCCGAGGCAGGATTCGAACCTGCGACCGTAGCGGTCGCGTGGTTTCAGACTGTAGCTCCTACAACTGCTGGGCCACTCCGGCCGGCACTGTGACTGTTATTGACATTAAATGAAACAACAAGTTTACTGTTTCCAGTCACTTTTTGTTTATCTCCACGACTCATTTCTAAGGTTCAAACCTCCATCATCAGGTGAATTTACATTTGCTATTATGCCATTTGTGGATGAGTGTTACGTTTTTTTGGATGAAGTTGTGGCACTACCAAGTGGAGAAACAAACACTATTTCAGAACATGGTTTTGGGTTTCTTTTGATAAAATTAAACGTATATGTTACGGTAAACATAAAATAAGTAAAATAAAGTACCTCCAGTGGTCGCAGGATCCTTTCACTGTCGTAACACATCACACGAACACTGTCATATTTTCTAAGGAACATGGCGTCTGGAAACTAGTGGGTGCAAGGATCGTATAGCAGGAGAGAAAACATTATCACAAAGGACAAAGAATATATAATGTAACAAGATTAGTAGAGAAGAAATCTTAAAGGATTTGACGGAGGTGTTTGTTTCGAGGTGTCGAATACATGCGTTGGCATAAATCCCTCAGGTGGTATATAAATATATTTTGATCAGTTAAAATAGCTTAAACTTCATGCTCGTTTATACAATTACGTGAAATATTACCACCTTTAAGTACAATAATCATATTGACTACTGTGTTAAAATTATACGAAAATAACAATTTTGGTTGGAATTCATAGACTGATATGAAAGCCTGGAGGCAGAGGGGAGAAAGAGAAAGTGAAAGGGAGAGAGAGGGTGGAAAGAGTGATTGTATGAGGGCATACTTTACAAGACAGGAGCTCCTAAGATTATATCTGTTACATGTGATAACTGCCTAAAAGTTGGGGTAATGCATTGATAAATGCTTTAAAATATGCAGATGGATTTACAGTTTGTGCCAGTAGTTCACAAACATATAGTTTCAAGCTAACAAGTTGTACAAGCTGTTGGTGTGATGACATATATGTAAATGAGATCAATCTCTTGTACATTTGGCGGCTGTCATGGAAACATAACTAAATATTGGTGGCAAATATTAAGATGTGTGTGTGTGTGTGTGTGTGTGTGTGTGTGTGTGTGTGTGTGTGAGAGAGAGAGAGAGAGAGAGAGAGAGAGAGAGAGAGAGAGAGAGAGCATTGCAATTTTAATGATACAGGCAGTTGCTGAAAACAGAAATGTTACTATTTTAAATATTATCATTTTTGTCATTTAAGACGGATTCAGATTGTTTTTTTTTTTTTTTTCGTGTATGTACATTTGGAGTGTTTCAAGGATGTCTAGTTTTCTGCCTTTTGGTAGGATGTGTAGGATGCTGAAACTTGTTGTTGACATGGCGTTTTGTTTCATGCAGGTGGGTGGCTACTGCTGATGTGTGGTATTTTTTGTTTTTTAGTGCTGCCATGTGTTCTTTGAATCTAATCTCAAATGATCTACCTGTCTGGCCTATGTAAAAGCAGTCACAGTCCAAACATTCAATTGAAGGGGCGAGAATGTTATACCACAAAGCCACACTTTTATCAAAGTACGTTTTTGTGTTAGTTCAACTTCTACTCAGCAGAGGAAGCTACTGCATAAATATTTGAACTTTCCCTCACTATACGGCAGAGCAGTTCACACTTGTTGTTCTCATACTGTGAGGAAACAGTCTTTTTCGCGCGAAACAAACCAAAGCCACAGTACAATGGCGCTTCCAAAGAAGAGGCTACTTCCATGCATAAGCGAAAATTGAAGATTCAGATACAGAAATGGCTAGTTCTGAAGACGATTTTTCGTCCAGTAGCAGTAGTTATTGTCCTTCTGATGAAGTTTCATCTGAAAATGACATGGTAAGTCTAAAATACTTACTTTTTTAAACATTTAAAACATTGAGGCTTAGCTCTGTATCACAGTGAAATATTATTGCGTAATTATAACAGTTACACACCCGCTAATTAAAATATGTACATGTGAATCATGAACAAATTTTACTTCTCCTATTATTACTGCATTATTGGTAATAATTTAAATATTATAAGCCTATTTGTATAAGATATTAATGTTTGCTTTATGTGTTAAAGTGGCTTTGGTCTTTTTAATTCTGAATACTTTATTTGGCTCAGGATGCTGATGAAGGTGAAAGGTCTCCTGAAGTATCATCTGCTAAAGAACTTAAAGGGAGAAAAAATAGGAGAAATATGAGCAACTAGAAAAGGGAAAAATGTAAACGTTGTAGAAATTATGGCAGAGAGTACATATCTGATAAAACAGAACAAATTTTTGGTGCTAAAATTCTTGGTCCTGGATGTAAATGTAAATTCAAATGTTGGAGCAAAATTCATGTATGTGTAGAGCAGATACTTTTTGGGTTATGGGTGATTTCAATTGCCAAAATAATTACCTTCTGAGCAATATTAAGATGCAACAAGTGCAAAGGAGGTAACTACAATTAATGATAATTTGAAATTGATTTTTGTATCATGTACTTTTTATAAATAAAATATTGTTATTCTGAATAATATATTTCACTTTTTAAGGTACCCAAAGAAAAGGAAAAGCACAATTTCACAGCGAATGGTTACTTTTTCGTACCAGGTTAAGGTAAATAGCTGCAATATTTTGGTATGCAGAGAAGCATTTTTAAGTGTACATGGGCTTCAGAACAAACAAGGACGTCTTAACAACTTACAAAAATACTTGCGTGATGGACACTCCACTTCTCCAAAAGACAGAAGAGGCATTTAGCGATTACATTATTGTTGCTTCCAAGTAAAACTATAATTTTGTTCTGTTGTGCTTATTTATCCAGTGTTTTCCTTTACATATCATATTCATACACAAATTCACTAAATTTGTCTGACCTGGTCATTTACCTTTAAAATCACTTTTTCTTTGTTTCCAGGAAAAAAAGGGAACCCATCAAGGAAAATTGCACGAGAAGCAGTTTAGACAGTTCACAATTTTGTAAATAATATATCTAAGTACGCCAGTCAGTACAGCCACTCACAGAACCCCAATAAAGTGTACTTCGACCATGACATGTCAATCTCGTCATTATATCAAGAACATTATTTGAAATATTGTGAAGAAAGTAATGCACCACAAGTAAAAGTTTCGAAATTTCGAGATATATTTAACCAAGATTTTAATATTGGTTTTAAACTGCCTAGTTCAGACACATGTCATGCATGTGACGAATTTCAAATTCATATAAAAAATGCACAGTTGACCAACTCTGAAGGTATTATTAGAAGATTAAAAATTCAAAGGGACCTAAATTATGCCAAAGCAGCAGCTGGACAAAATATGATTACACAGCTTTCCAAATGAACTCTGAGGAATATCTTACAATAGCCTTTGATTTACAACAAACCTTTCCAACACCAAGGCTGACATCTGGGCCTGCATTCCATTAGATGAAATTGTGGACTTACAATTTTGGAATTCATGATTATGGGTCTGAAAAGGGACATTTGTTCATGTGGAGTGAAGATGAATCAAAGTGTGGATCTGATGAGATAGGAAGCTGTCTGATAAAATTCTTAGAAATACAAAAGTCTCAGGCAAACATTCTTCACATTATTAGTGATAATTACAGAGGCCAAGGCAAAAACTGGGCAATTGTTGCACTACATAGATCACTAGTGCGTTTAGGAAAATTTAAGGGCATTGAACATTATTTTCCACAAGTTGGACTACCCTGTGACCGAGATTTCGGTTGAATTGAGAAGCACATTAAGAACAGAAACCCCACTGTGTACACCCCTCATGATTGGGTTACAGTCATTAAAGAATCATGCAAGAATAAGCCGTTTTCAGTCATTAAAATGAAGCAAGCAGACTTTATAGATCTGACACGCCTGCAGATAAATATTGCAAAAAAGGACAAACATGATTATGGATCTCAGTTCCGATTTTCTGAAGCGATAGCTTTCCGTTTTGATGAAGGAATGCCATCACATTTCAAAGTGAAGTATCAGTACACTGAATTTGAAGAATTCAGAACTGTCAATATCACTGAAAAAGGACGAGCACATCTGGAAAGTAATCCGTTCCAGCTCTCAAGGAAATACTTAAAGCCCATTCCAATTTGTGATAAAATACTCAAAGATGTGTCATTAATGCCATACATACCAGATGTTTCGAAGGGATACTTCAACATTCTGAGTCAATCACAGGAACAAAGTGATGAAAATGAAACACAGGTGATAGATATTGGCTATATTGTGTGAAACACTGTAGTGACTATCATTGTGGTTAGGTTAGGTTAGGTTAGGTTAGGTTAGATTAGGTTAGGTTAAGTTATGTTGTATACTGATCTACAATTTTTTGTAAACCTTGTGTGAAATTAGTATGAGACAAGCCAAAGCCCAAGGTTGTGTCACCCAGGGATAAAATATCTTTTCAATAATAATGTTTAACTTTGTTCACAATATAACTATGCAAGCATGTATATTAAGACATTAGAGAAATAAACTAGTTTTGTCAAAAAACTTGAAAATTTGTGGTATGATTTATGGATTTATTCGAAGTTTTAAAAAGCTCCCCTGAAAAATTTGCATTGTGTGGCTTTGGATTATGTCATTCTCACCCCTTCAATTGTGTACACACCTGTGTGATGAAGTGGGTTACATGTGTTGATGTTGTGGGGTAACTTGTGTTGTCTGTGGTAGAGGATATGCTTATGCCTTTTCGTTTGAAGACACTGACAATCTGATTTAAAATGTTACCTAGGAAGGAGATTGTATGGAAGATAGAATTTTTTTGTGTGTATTGTGGTTGCTTTGTCGTCATTGAGTGTTTTAGGGTATCTACTATGGATCTCTTACAACTATTTGCAATAGCTGTTTGTTTTATTATTTCAATTTATTGATCACGTTTGTCTTCAGAGAGTGGTACTTGGATAGCTCTATTGATCATGTACCGGAATGGTGCCATTTTGTGGGCTGTGGGGTGACAAGAGGAGTTGTGGATTGTGGTATGTGTTGTGGCAGGCTTCTGATAAATTTCAAACTGATGTCTGTTTTTCTTTATTCTAACGGTAAGGTCCTAGAAATTTATACTGTCATCTGTCTGGTATTCAACCGTAAATTTTATGTTTGCGTTGGAGTTGTTGAATAACTGGTTCAATTCACTGACGCCATCTTTTGTGCCTTTGATTAAAATGATAATATCATCTACATATCTGTAGTAGATGATATTTTTGAGATGGTGACTGGAATTTATGGTTTAGGGTTTAGTTACTGTAAAGCCTAACCTGTCCTCAAACGAAAAGGCATAAGCATATCCTCTACCACAGACAACAGAAGTTACCCCACAAGATCAGCACACAAAACCAACTTCATCACATAGGTGTGTACATAATTGAATATTTGGACTGTGACTGCTTTTACATAGGCCAGACAGGTAGATCATTTGAGATTAGATTCAAAGAACACTTTGCAGCACTAAAAAACAAAAAATACCACACATCAGCAGTAACCACCCACCTGCATGAAACAAAACGCTATGTCAACAACAAGTTTCAGCATCCTACACATCCTACCAAAAGGCAGAAAACTAGACATCCTTGAAACACTCCAAATGTACATACAAGAAAAAAAAAAACAATCTGAATCCGTCTTAAATGACAAAACTGATAACATTTAAAATAGTATCATTTCTGTTTTCAGCAACTGCCTATGTCATTAAAATTACAATGCTCTCTCTCTCTCTCTCTCTCTCTCTCTCTCACACACACACACACACACACACACACACACACACACACACACACACACATCTTAATATTTACCACCAATATTTAGTTATGTTACCATGACAGCCGCCAAGTGTACAAGAGATCTCTACTGACGTGAGTACATCGGTATACGTATCACCATGGATGAATTCGCATGCATGCTGGGAGCCCAGTTTGATAGGATGGGTGTACATAGGCAAAACATTTGTACATGGACGCGATAATTCAAACTTTATAAAATAAAGTTGGAAGAGTAGGCAAGGAACTAAACACGTATTGACAAACCCTTCTGAGACCGAACAGTACTCTGAATGATCGGGTTAATACAATCGTGAAGAAAGTAAACAGCTTAACTGAAGGTGGAATAGCTGTCATTGACAAGCGGTATTGTACGAACGGGTTAACGTAATTGAAAAGAAAATAGACAACTTAACTGAAGGGAAAATAGCTGCTACCGAGACTGAGGAGCAGCATAAGATCGGCGATAAAATGTTTCAAAGAACGCCTCATCTACTGAATCTTATTTTCCTTAGACCTACAAAAACTGTAAATTATTCGCCTAAAAATCTGTAAATGTACAGTGAAATATTGCTTTTAACTGATCTGGATAAGAATGCAAAAAGCCGAAGCAATGTGAAATACAAATCCATTACAAAATGGTGGATGGTGAAAAAATAGCAACTGTGATGGTATTGACATTCAGCATAAAGGAGTTGTCAATCCGCTCCCTCAGTATATGTATTACGACGACCCCAGTGAGCTAATGGACCAGCTACGACAGCTTATGGCATCAGCTCTCGCTGGTAATATATCTCATTCGAATGAAGTTGTTTCAATAATTTCTGAGCTCAGAGAGAGAGACATCATCGAATAAGTATGGAGACTGTACTTCGAGAACTGCACAAACCAGCACATGAAAAAAAAAAAAATGTTTCAAATGGCTCTGAGCACCATGGGACTTAACATCTGTGGTCATCAGCCCCCTAGAACTTAGAACTACTTAAACCTAACTAACCTAAGGACATCACACAACACGCAGTCATCACGAGGCAGAGAAAATCCCTGACCCGGCTGGGAATCGAACCCGGGAACCCGGGTGCGGGAAGCGAGAACGCTACCGCACGACCACGAGCTGCGGACCCAGCACATGAAACATGCGCTCGAAGATATGTTGTGATTAAAGGCTTGGACGAACTGTGTCAGGCAGCTCTTGTCGATATGAGGGAATATTCAAATGTGAATAACGGATGCAAATATATTTTAATGGTCGTTGACACTTATTCGAAATATGCCGCAACATTACCCGTGAAAGCTAAAACAGAGAAGGAAATCGCGCTTGTGTTTGATGAACTGCTGCAAACTGGGACGAATCCAAGCCCAGACAACCTTCAAACAGATCACGGCTGTGAGTTTTACAATAGATATTCCAAGATTGTGATGGAGCGGTATGGAATACATCACTACTCGACGTACACCCACCGAAGGCGAGTATCGTGGAACGCCTGAACAGAACAGTGAAAACCCAAATGTCGATGCAATTCAATCTTCGTGGCTCACACAAATGGGATCGCTATAAATGCAACAGTATTATCGAACCAAACATCGCACTATAAAAATGAGACCAGTCGATGTTCGCAATAATATACTTCTAGATACAGTATACAATCGTATTAAAATGTTAGATCCGCGCAAACAGCTATTTAATGTAGGTGATTTAGTAGGTAATTCAAAACACAAGACAGCATTTGAGAAGTCGTACATGCCAAACTGGTCATCTGAGATATTCACAGTTTCCAAAGTGCAGAGCACCAATCCTAGAACCTACCTACAGCGGTGGCACTTAAATTGCAGGATGATTTTACGCACAAAGTAAAGAAGACCTCGGAACCAGATGTGTATCACGTAGAGAGGGTCACGCGGCGTCGAGGGAATAGAGCGTTAGTTAAATGGCTTGGTTTTCACTCACCACAAAACAGCTGGACCGACGCGACGACTTGTTGTGTAACAGTGAGCACCTCTGGAGCATAACATGCGTGATAGGAGACGCATTAGAGGAGGAGGCGTTGTTCTCGACTAACTACCAGTCGAATTACACATTCCTGGATATAAGTACTGTGGACCTGGAACAAAATTTCTGTAACAATTTGCACGTGGTGATAAGATGTGTGGCTTGGGCTTGTTTGTGAAGTTGTTCAGTTCAGTTATGAGAGCAGCACGTAGGAAGAAGATGAAAACCAAACGCTGCATGAAAAACTTTATCCTTACAGCGTTGTATGCAGCTAAATGCGCTCTGAAGCAGGAAAAAAAAAAACGATTAAACCACCCAGGGTTCTACCAGTACCCAAGACGTCTAGTGGAATTATTACCTTCCTCGTTCCTGCCTTAAATCGGTCTCTCAGCGGTGGGTTCACTGGTTGGGGGTGCTGCGGCTATTGCCAGGACAGTAAAGAATGAACAAAGCTCCCAACAGCAACTACAGGAGGCACGAAGACAACCGCATGATGGCGGCAGCAGCCACTGGAAAAGGGCTATACTTGAAACCATACAGGAAAGAACTAGGTCTCTTCACAAAAAAGCCCCTTAGCAATCCTACCAGACAGGACGCTTACAATTACAGATCTGCTTAAATTTGTTACGAAGAAATTCAACATTCCGAGATTCCGCGGTGTGTTTATGCGGAATAAATTACCGAAGACTGTGTGGAAATCAAATAGAAATAACGTCTACTATTTCGATTCATTCGGCGACCTGCAACCTCCAGAAGAATTAGAACGATACTTCACAGGCAGAAGGCATGTGTTCCACAATTTTCGACGCTACCAAAACTTTAATACATCCCTGTGTGGTCATCTATGCGTCATGTTCCTTCTGGCGTTTACGAATCGTGTATAAGGACAGGTATTAAGCACCCATTCACCAGTCGATGTTTAGATGCAATGTCTTGCACTCTGACATTAAAAGATCGATCGTCTGTACTACATGCGAATTGCTTTCCACCAGTTTACTTAAGCGCTGGAGATTGGAGCATTGCGCTGATTGGACTGGAGACATACAACACCATCCAAAATATCACAGAGGCTAACAATAAACTGTATCTGGAAATTAATGGTAAAAATGAAACTGTAGAAATTGAATCTGATGCATACGATACTGACGATTTATAGGAAGTTTTAAAACAGTGTGGAAAAGGGATTGACCTGCGTGCAAACATCAGTACATTTAAGTCTGTAATAAATATGATAAATGCATTGACTGAATTTAAGCAGCAAGGTTCAATAGGTGCACTGCTGGATTTCACGAAGGGACAGTTCTTTTTTCAAATCTGATCAGACAGTGGATATTCTCCCTGTCAGTACAATCCGTGTTGAGTGTTACATTTCAACGGACTCTTATCTAATATCTCAACGATAGAGTGGTTCATTCAATTTAGGGATTCTTCCCATCAGTTGGAACAGGGTAAAAGATTGTTGACTCCTATGAAAGCTACATACGTACCAGTGACAGTTCAGACATAAGACTATCTGGAGGTGCGTATTACGGATCAGAATAAGAAACTTGTTGACGTTCGTGGTGACGCAATCATTGTGAGACTACAGCTACTACAAGTTGGGCTCTAGGTGTAAAACCAGCACACGGAGCACAGCACTTCGCAGCAGAACCGTAGGTGTGAACTACGAGTTTATCAAATCGATATATCTCTCCCGGTGGAATATGATGAGCGTATCATCCGCCAGGAATACTTCTCGCATAAACCTTATGCTTCAACGACATTTAACAAGAACGATGAAATTAGGATTGTCATCCAGCACCAAGACGCTCTAACTCTTCCATGCAAGAATTACATATATTTCGATGGATCGTTTAAGAAAAAGAATGGTAGTCATACAGTGGGATAAAATCTTACGCATAATGCTTTGGCATTGCTGTTCCAAGAAATACGTTCTGAACTTAATGGGGTAGAGATTGATCGTACACGTAATGTTGGCATAGCACCAACCCTTAAACATATATCTCATCATCACCCTCGGGTTTGAAGGGCTTAGAAAATGCAGGATGGTTCATACACGAGCCTGTGGGCAGAACAACAGAAGAGTGCCGCCAAATTACTATATGCATACTTCTAAAACGGCTTATGGGGTACTTTGAGGAAATGCTGCGAATTATTATGAATGCTAAAGAAGAGCTTATTCTGGTACGGAGTGCAACAGATAGCAACTCATACATTCAAGGAGCTCAAGAGGAGAATCAGATCATCATCAACAAAATTATATGGAAAATGTCGCACATCACTGTGGCAGGCAAGCAGCGTTTGAAGCTTTTAATTGTTCTGAATTTCGGTACATATCTGCCATTAACTTCCCGCTCATGAGAGTTTTTTGAGTACCCGGTACTACCGACAGAGAGCAGAGAAACATGAGCTATCAAAACCTCAGTGCAGGTGGAAACACCAAGACTCATCATACTTTCCTTCCAGACCAATGTTGTTGTTGTGGTGATCAGTCCTGAGACTGGTTCGATGCAGCTCTCCATGCTACTCTATCCTGTGCAAGCTTCTTCATCTCCCAGTACCTACTGCAACCTACATCCTTCTGAATCTGCTTAGTGTTTTCATCTCTTGGTCTCCCTCTACGATTTTTACCCTCCACGCTGCCCTCCAATGCTAAATTTGTCATCCCTTGATGCCTCAGAACATGTCCTACCAACCGGTCCCTTCTTCTTGTCAAGTTGTGCCATAAACTCCTCTTCTCCCCAATTCTATTCAATACCTTCTCATTAGGTATGTGATCCACCCATCTAATCTTCAGCATTCTTCTGTAGCACCACATTTCGAAAGCTTCTATTCTCTTCTTGTCCAAACTATTTTTCGTCTCCAGACAAATAGGGGGGGGAGAATTTTGCAAATGATTGCATCCTATTTGACAACTGTAGTTTAACTAATTCCAGAGTCTACTTGAATTCAGAATTCTATCCATATGACAATTAACTGCTACAGTGGGATCAGAATATATGACATGTAAGCAAGGTTCCGTGCTCCCTATTATGAAGGTGTTGAAGAGGAAGGATTCCTACTCAGTCCACGGAAATTCAAGGAGCAGGTACCAATCATCGTAATAGACTGTTCTAAGCAGAATGAGATAGTTAAATCATGACCAATAGATGTACGAATCGAATTTGAATCCTCATCAAACTGGAGAGAATTCTCTAATTCTACATGACCGTGTGATTAACTACTGAGCACTTACTGGTGTTGTGCACCGCTGTATAAATGACCAAGTGCAGCGGCATGCACAGAGCATTTCACAATGACAACTTGCAGTGTGAACATCGCTGCCGATATTCAAGGTTTCGATGATGATGGGTGTGGACAATTCATATTTAAAGTAGTTGCACTCACAGCATTCGCAGAAGATGCTGGTAAAAGAGAGGCTTTCTCACCAAGAATTCCATCACCGAGGCCTTTCAAGGACGTGAACTGTGTTAAAACACAGAGGAGTGCAATGTGGCTAACACGTTTCTTTCATGGACTCCACTGGGCCGATCCTGGTATATCTCATAAAGAAATGATGACGTCACTTATAATATTAGATCATCCTGAGACTATCATCTACGTCGAAGGCGACGAGAAGATCACATGGATGCAGTGAATCTTCAGGTTTTCATCTATTCAAGATCTGGAATTCTACGGGTGTCCTGCTATCCATAAGCTCAAGAAGAAGAACATGTGTAAAAATAGCGTTGTGTCTGCTTATGAACATGTAAAATTACTTTTAAGTTGGATTAATGAAAACAAATGAACTTTTTACGTCATTTTTTGTATTTTTGTGTCTTTCTACCAAGCTCCTCCTTAGATAATATGTAGCATTGCCCAGATCCTATGTCTGTGGCTTTGTTCAATCACAGGAGATATAATTTCAGCCGTGTTCGCTGTATGTCTTTGGATCACGCACCACCTGTTCCCAAACACCCGTATGTGCAGCACGATAGGCGAAATCCCGTGCAATCATTATATATATTTCGTTTTCCTCCATCTTAAACGTCACCTTCGTCATGCTTTAAACTAATATATTGTGCAACTTGCACAGCCCTTATATATATTTGTAAGTGAAAGGATTTGTGGAATACCAACGAAGACGTATGGTAACGAATAACAATTTTTTATTCAGACATAAATACTCACAATAGTACTATGGCTTTACATCCACAAATCTTGCTGTTTCTACAATGCATGAAGTAATACTGCTTTTAAATTCACAGTTCTTGTTACTGTTTGAATTTTTCTTATTTACAATTCTTCGTTTTTAAAAATAATGGTACTGATTGAAAATTTTTGTCCTTTACATTGCAGTACTGTTTACAGCTATTGTAGAGGTATAGTTTCTCTAACACTAATGCTATTACTAGTGAAATTCCACCCAAACAGAAGACTTAATTTATACGTTGAACTGGATGGCTCTAGATATTTTCCACTTCAAGCAGCTGAAATAAATTAATAATTCAATCAAGCTGATGGCACTATAATGT
The DNA here is from genome assembly GCF_021461395.2 of Schistocerca americana. NCBI lineage: Eukaryota > Metazoa > Arthropoda > Insecta > Orthoptera > Acrididae > Schistocerca > Schistocerca americana. The sequence goes on along the minus strand of NC_060122.1, from coordinate 106,534,072 downwards.
TCATCCCAAATAGCTGCACTAAAATGAACTGGGTGCGTGGTACGTGGCCTCTTTAATACGACCTTGTACAATCCATACCACAATTATTATCGGGACGGGAAATGGGATAGCGAATCATGGCTGGTAGTCACACTTTGATTTACACATACTTACTTCATTACCATAAGATTCCTTCAGGTAATTCCCCACAGTCTCCAGTATAATGCAGCAGTCACTTAGTATAAGTTGTTATTGAAACAAGACAGTTATGAGAACCCAACAAGTATAACCATAAAATGCATATGAAATCAGTTAAGAAACAACTAGTAAACACAGTATTGCCGTGGCTTCGCCACACTTACCAAAAGCTTACAACTGACAGTACAGTTCCTATCGGAGTGGGCCAGCCACTTTATTACATTTGATTCCTACACGGCCCAACACGGCCCAAACAACACTTAAAGCTCACGTGGTTAACCACAATTCACTAGATCATGGATATGTAACAGTAGCAAGAAAGGTTGCTATGAAACAAACCCAGATTACACTTTACGCGACTACACACTGTAACTTAGAGATGTGACATCGACTCAACAAGCACTGTGAACTGTCTATTACTATAGAGACAGATGACTGCAATTAGCCCAAAATTACATGACAATCGATAGAGAGAATTTAATTAGTTTACACCTGCTGTATTTGCTAACGTTTAATTTAGTTGCAGGTCTATCTTAATGTAACCCAAAATAAACATTTGTTTAAACATGAGTAAATCACAATCAAGTTACAAATCGTGTTTTACCAGCCTTGGCGGAAAGGAAAGATATACTAAACTTTTGGTATGGGGTCTTCGCCCAAAGCAATCCAGCCGTGGCAGGGTTACGTAAACACAGCAGTACCTAGGCTGCGGGTTACACCTCACTCCCCGCCAAGGCGTTGGCACTTACAGCAGCTTTGGACAAACACAGGACCACTGAAACTCTTTGATGTTTGCACACAGCACAACTCAGCGGCTCATGCAGCTTAACCACGTAACTTCAGGGGTCTTTCCCTTGATAGAAATAACGAAACTAGGAGCTCCGATCTGCCCCAAACCACAGAGTTGCCGACCAATACAAGTCCGCGGCATATCACGCTGATAGGGCACACCTGGCCGCAGTCGACACTCCTCTCCGCAGACGTCCCAAGTCTCTCAATATTTTTCTTTCGAAAGCTGACGGCCGACTCTTGAAGCTCGCCAACCCGAAGAAGGCCACACGATATCCTAAGATCACATATAACCTCCAAAATCGATCGCAACGATAAAACGAGCGCACCTGGTGCTGGCGCCAGTCGGCCATGGCTCAACTAGTATGACTTGGATAGCAAGCGGTAATTGAAACTTAAAAACTAATCTGTTGAAACATCCACTCATACGATCACACACACACACATGAAGTGCAAAAGCGAGAAATACGGTAAAGCATTTGGTCCCTTCCCTTAAAATTTTTTAACTTTTTTGATGATATTTGTTCAATTTTTTTTAATCTTAGATAAATCTTATAATTTTTTACCTGCACATACTGCTTATATATTAGGGCCTAGTATAATGCTTCTTATTTAGAAAAGAAAACAGAATATATTTAGACACAGATATACCCGTTGTGAAATTTAAATTTTTCCTGGCGAACTAAATATTCAAAAAGATTTCGGGCTTGCAGCCGGTCGTCGTTAGCTTCCATCCACGAGATTTCGACTGGACAACTGCCAGCCATCGTCAGGTGAGCCATCGAAGACTGACGATGACGCCCTCCGTTCCGCACTATATAGCGTGCAGCGAGCATTCCGCGCATGCGTCAAAATCATATTGACAGACGAACCACACCGCCCGCCAGCAGCGCCCTCGCTGGTGGACCTGCAGAACTCAGCTGTCTTCGGCGTTGTCAATTGCCGCGGCCATCGGAGTACTCTGACGTCTTCGTCTGGAGCAGTTCTCAGAGATGACGGGGTTCCCCGCATTATCTAGCTGGCAGCTATTGTCACGGTTCATAAGATTGTCTGTCATGCGAATTTCCACAGATTCTTTTATGACGGAGTCCCAAAAGGATCTTGCTGTGGCCAAAATTGTTGTCTTGTCATACTCCATTGAGTGTCCAGTGGAAATGCAATGCTCAGCAATTGCAGACTTGCTAGGTTGCAAAAGGCGAGTACGGCGTTGATGTTCAGTGCAACGTTCTTCTACTGTTCGCAATGTTTGTCCTATATACGACATGCCACACTGACAAGGTATTTTATAAATTCCCGCCTTCCGCAATACCAGATCGTCTTTCACTGATCCCAGCAGGTCGGAAATCTTCGATGGTGGACGGAAAACCACTTTCACTTCGAAACGGTGGAGGTTCTTACAATTTTGAAGGAAATGTTGCCGACAAAGGGAAGAAAAATTAAAGATTTAGTAGGCGTGCCCTTTCTGCACTCCCTGTTTCTTTAGCTTAATTGCAAGTGCCTTGCTAATTTGCCGAGTAGATTATCCATTCTCTTAGAAAACCCTTTTCAGGTGGGCAAGCCCTTCAGGCAAACTATCTGCATCTGTCACTACATGAGCTCTGTATACAAGTGTTTTAAGTACACTCATTGTTTGCGATGGGTGATGGCAGCTGGACGAATTTAAATGCAAATCAGTATGTGTTAGCTTTTGATAACCTCCCTTTCTTGGATGTGCTAGTTAGACAGAAGAGTGATGGCACTCTGGGGCATTCAGTTTATCGAAAGCCCACACATACTGATTCATATTCCAATGGCCGCGGCAATTGACAACGCCGAAGACAGTTGAGTTCTGCAGTTCCACCAGCGAGGGCGCTGCTGGCGGGCGGTGTGGTTCGTCTGTCAATAAGATTTTGACGCATGCGCGGAATACTGGCTGCATGCTACATATTGCGGAACGGAGGACATCTTGGTCAGCCTTCGAAGGCTCACGTGAGGATGACTGGCAGTTGTCCAGTCGAAATATCGTGGATGAAAGCTCGAAATCTTTTTGAATACAGGTATACCCATTTACTCAGACATTCACACTGAAATTCACTCACAAGCATGCACAAAGACACACATAAGCACTCCCACATGCAGGCACGCCATACATCACACACCAATATTTAAACTATGGTAAAGGAGTCATACTATTAGGTACAAGCTCTCACTCACTCTCTCTCATTCACACCGTCGGAGTACCCCACCCCCTCTCGTGCTTCAAGTAAATAGAGTGAGCACGGGAGGGTTTCGATCCCATCATCACAAAGGGCTCTTTTATCGTCATGAGATGACAATCCGACTTTAGATTGCAGCATAGTGTACACCTCGTGACCTCGCGTTCAAATACCAGTTAGCTGTACCAAGTGCGGAGGTTACAGCGGAACACGGCGAACAGCACCGTACAAACACTGGAACTAGTCTTCGACTATGAGTACACGTGTTGCCGCAGGAAGCACACACTTGGATCTTAGACCCACAAACTCCACAATCGGCAATCCACCCACCTCATCTTTCATTAAGCCAAAAACCTTCTTGTTATGAGAAACAGTATCGTAAGGATTATAGGCTGCATAAGCAGATGTTTCGAATACATTACCGTGACACCTAATTACTTCATATGGATTGCAGTTCTTCACCCAATAGGTGTAGCTATCTGTATCTATATAAAGTAATTTTGGCTCTACTTAATACGTTTTAGCAAATTCATAGTGGAAGAGGTACATGTAGAGTCTGGAGATGTCCAGTATACACATACCCAAACAGATTGGTTTGTAAACTCTATTGTAACTTCGACATCTCCACAGCAACAAAGTTTTCACTGAAAATAGTGACCCGCTAAAAATTTGGTCTGGTGATGCTGTTTCTTACGCCCTAACGCCCACCCCATTTGGTCCTAATCAGAATATGGCGTTCATTTCTTGCATTCCGCATAGTTTTACCGAAAATGGAATTTTTCATCAATATATAAGTATCTTTTCGAAATCTCTAGTCAGGCCCGTCCTCTTTTCGATATTTAATTCAATGTACTCCATCAACTAGGGGACTGATTGAAAGAGATAGCCTGGATGATTCTACCCAGCTCTATCCCTAAGCTGAGACACTGCTAGAGATTACGGTAATGAACATACCTCTAGTTGTGTACAACAGCGGTCTTCAGTTGCCGGCCGTTGTGGCCGAGCGGTTCTAGGCGCTTAAGTCGGGAACTGCGCTGCTGTTACGGTCGTAGGTTCGAATCCTGCCTCGGGCATGGATATGTGTGTGATTTCCATAGATTTAAGTAGTTCTAAGTCTAGGGGACCGATGACCTCAGATGTTAAGTCCTGTAGTGCTCAGGGCCATTTTTTTTTTGTCTTCAGTTCCTCGCGGAACTTGTTGCTCTGGACATAACGGCAAGTCGCTTGTCAATTCATGCAAACTAATAGGGTATAAGAAGTCTGCCTCTACCACATACCCCATATCAGATTCAGCCGCCAGGCCCAATATTTTCCCACGTAATCTCTCTAACCAATGAAACACACCATCTGGCAGCGGCTGCATCATGGCGTGTCCGTATAAGCTTACATCCAAATGTAGAATATTACTTGATATATAGAATATTTAGAATATAACTTGAATCTAGGGATGCATTGAACCATGTACCTATACGTGGATTATTTGCCTTGGCATGTCTATGGACACACTGGAAATGTCCTCCACGGATCTGGAGCTCCAAGAAAAGAAGCATATCAGCATCAGTTAAAACTTCGATGCCGCACCTCATATTCTTAAGGGTTGCGTACCAGGACAACCCAGATGGCGTGTAATAAAAGGCGAAGTCCAGAGAGTATGTGGCCATACATACACTCCGGAAATTTTCAAAAACATCCGCTTGCAAGCGCATGTCGGTGTCCATGTATTGTCTTGCGTATACACCCAAATTTGGAATGTTGAGTTCCCACCAGACACCCATGGCATGCTCATAATTTGTACTAGTTATGGCATCGCCTATGGAATACTGGTAAATGCAGAAACGTCGATAAGTCTGATTTCGTCGAGTTTCGCCTTACTATCCACATGCTGACAAGGGAAAACTCCTTTCCTAGTCACAAGCTGAAACTTTTCCTCATTGGGGTATGCAGATCGTGTGATATACATACCCTCCAGAGGTATAGCTTGAACTAGTTTCTGGAGTGGCGCCTGCATAAAACGCAGTGTGTCAAGGAAGTCTAGACTAATTTTTGGCGTCATTCGTTTGGAGAATGAAATATATTTGTCAACACTCTCAGGCAGGACACCGACCTGATTTTTCTCCCAACCCAAATTAACCAGTTGCTCAATTAGAAACTGAGTGTCATACCCACTTAAATTATGGAAGAAGACGGGTATGTGTCGTGGTAACTCATACCTCAAATTGTGTGGGTTGTGAACAGCACAGCGGAACTTCCACAAAGATGACAATGATCTCTACAGGGAGTTTCAACTTTTCTATCTAATGGCAGCCCGCAAATACGACTGTTAACCGCATCATTGTATAATTTATTATCCTACTCTGATTCTGTCATGGGGATGTTGGTGCTGTAAAGCATATCAGTATCTCATGAGAGTTTTTCTAGCTCAGTGAGCAACCAAACCATATGATTATCCCTGACATAAGATTCATAGTGGTTACGTCTTGAGTCATATGAACATTCAAGTACGTAGGCCGCCGCATACGGCACGTGTTTTTGCGTGAAGGTGGTATGTGAGGCTAAGGGGTTCCCTTCACAGCGTGTTATAGGAACAAGAAGACATTCGAAGTCTGTGTATACAACAAATGGACATCGTTCCTGGTGGTGAGCATTCTTGAATATAATGAACTTGTTTTCCTACGTAGTCAAAACAAAACGTACCAGTTCCTTGGATTCACAGCCCGTCAGATGCCTTTTAAAATACGTTTCTTCTGAAAACGTATTCAGACACCTGAAGCAAATGAGTTTTTTACGTTCATGTTCCGACAATTGGCTGTAAAGGTGCCAGGACATGTCTTTGATCCATACATAATGCTGATTACCACCATTAGAGAAGGGCAGCACGTCTACATGAAGATCACGCTCACCTGCATATTTCGAAAAAATGGAGTGGTCCAACTATAGTATGCTTGTTTTGTTCATCTGGCTTACATTTCAGCTTCTTCTTTAGGCCATAAACGTGAACTGATACTCTGGCATTTTGTACCTCAAATTTTGGTATGTTCTGAACTCGATATCATCAAAATTAGAACCTCTGGGGATTTTATTCTTTCGTACGTTTTATGTTGTTGTGCTCTCGGGATGGTATCTATAGTGATAATTTCTCGGACAAGCTAGAATTAACCATGCAAAACAAATGTTATCCTTCTCATTTCAAACGTTGAAACAGACCTATTTGTTCTTTATAGCCTCAGGGAGTTTTATATAACTGGACCCTCCATTTAACGGATCATAGACACGAATATAGATGTCGAGGTGTTGTATTTGGCTAAGTGCTTTAGCTGACCCTCTTACTTCCATCTCGGAAAACTGGACCAGTATAGTACCCAAGGTAGATTCACGATACCAATCGGCGGTTAATGTACTCCTAGGTATAACGCTATTATCTCTTCAGATGTAGTGCAAGGTTGTCTCATCAGCAGCACCCTGCTGTTTGAGTGGGTGAGAACTCGCAGCAGAGTACTGCATTGCATTTAATGGCATTACATCTTGGATCGCCTAAGACTTTGAGGAGCTCTGTCTCCAGTACCGGGAGGCATTCTTCTATAAACCTGACTGGGTCACGATATGCCACAGCCGGATTCTCAATTCTAGTAACTGACATACGCCTCTCAAAGGCTCTAGCAACCGCCGAGCATTCTAGAGAGATCATGATGTCGCTAATCTGATGTTCTTCACTACCAGGACAGGATAGAACACTACCGCTAGCCACAGATTCATTATCATTAGGAGACGACAGCGTCCACCCAGTGGATGAGGGCGCTGGGGTGGAGGCTCCTTCAGGGTGGAGGGCTATGCGCTGAGCACACATACCTTTCGTTGCCGGTGAGGCAGAGCAGTTGGAGCATGACTAGGCGGCGGCGGCGGCGGCGGCGGCGGTGAGCTTCTGTGGGAGCACCCAGGCTGTGGAGAGGTTCTCGTTGATGCTGCTACATGTTGGAGCCTATAACATCCCCAGGCTGGGGGATGGGAGATCGTTGCTCTCACTGACCCACCCACAGACGCCAGAGGGTATGCGGTGGCTTGGCTGCAGGCGCTGGAGCAGCCCCGGCCGCCTCTAGCGTGGCAACGAGCGGCGCTTTGCACGTCGGTGCACGTCGCTCGGGTGTGTGTTTGACACCCACTCCCACAACCACCGTTGAAGGTGCACGTGCCACCGCAAGCTCTTGTCGTGGTGGTGTTGATGTCACCTCTCTAAAATACGAATAATGCGAAAAAAATAAGTACAATCCTCAAGATTTTTTAAAATATATTCTGTAAACAAACAAAAACAATTAAGTACACCACCATTCTTGAATAATAATTATATGCTGTAACGATGATGGTCACACTATAATCACCTTTTACATACTGGATCCCAGGATTGATCATTTCATTCGATCTTTCTGGTAGTTCTTCCTCCCAGTCAAATATCTCAAACTCCTGTTCCAGATGGGAGAGATCGCTCTGCCTTTCAGCAGCCCCCATTTCAAGCACCCAGTCAAGAATTTCACCCTCGCCCGAATTTTTGTTGTCTTGGAGCCATCTATCCATCTCATGGAAGTCATCTAGAACAAGATATTGTTTATTAGAAACAACAACGCCGGCCGAAGTGGCCGTGCGGTTAAAGGCGCTGCAGTCTGGAACCGCAAGACCGCTACGGTTGCAGGTTCGAATCCTGCCTCGGGCATGGATGTTTGTGATGTCCTTAGGTTAGTTAGGTTTAACTAGTTCTAAGTTCTAGGGGACTAATGACCTCAGCAGTTGAGTCTCATAGTGCTCAGAGCCATTTTTTAGAAACAACAACAACAAATATGTACTGAATTTGACTACAGCGAGGTACTGATTATACATAACTACGAGAAAATTAATTAAATAAATATAAAGTTCATACCAGATGGAAGTGATGACCCCTGGTCATCATTCTCGCCGCCAGAATTTAATTTTCCTCTTGATCTGTAGCAGTGAGTAATATATTCCTCACACAACTGTGCACGATTGAAAATAAATGCAATCGCAGAATATTGTAATTATACTTTCTTTCTTGCTACATTTCAGACTCCAGCAGCTGCTCAGTGTCCATCAGCTGGTGCTATAATGCTGCAACAGCGAGGTCAAAGGTTTTTTAAACACTTGTTATGATCTGAAAACATCTAGAGCTGTTTTATGAACATATGAACTATCGCACACAGAATTCTTAGATGTACTTACATGATGGTAGCACAATCGCTTCTGTTTTCTGGAGACTTTCAGCTTCCAGCTGGCGTTCTAGTTCTGTCAACGTTTCGGGAATTAATGCTGTAATAGTAAGAAAAAAGAACATTTGTAACCACTTGATACGAAAATTAATCACAATCTCGAAAAATTTGAGTACTTTGCAACGAAATATTATAACTGTCGCAATTTGAGCTCATACTTTTTTTTATAATTACTTACACGGCAATTTACCCAAGTTTGGCCGTTTTTCACCACCACTGCTACTTCTGGCATCACTGGTGGCTGATCGTTTCATGTTGAGGAGTCACACTGACGCAAATAGGTACTGTAAGAGACTGATGATGATCGTTCTGGGGGTTGGGATTTATGTAGCTTCGACTCCTCTATTTTGCAGAGACCAATAGGAACCCAGAGTACCATACCAGCACGTTATAACTTGCCTTCCTTTTTCTTCAAGCAGGCTTGGTCCAGCTGTTTCAGAAAAATATTACATATGTGGGGTGGGGGGGCGGGGGGGGGGCGACATATCTAGACAAACATCCTTTGTTTGCTGACAAGTGTCTGGAATATTGGACGCAGCTCCTAGCTTTAGAAAAACACTCTTTGTTCATTCTGATGATTGATATTCCTGACATCAACTGAACCCTTCGAAATACATGTTGTTGTTAGTCAGGGTATAGCTGTGGGGTGAGAATGATAACCTCGCTTTCTTTTTCTTCTTCAAGCAGGCTTGGTGCAGGCAGTTCTGTGGGCGGCAAAAAATTCTGTGAAACAAGTAGAGGCCCCTTTCTGAAAACATCCTCTGTTTGCTGGCAAGTGGATGGAAAATTGTACACATCTGCTATCTTTAGAAAAACACCCTTTGTTTAATGTGAGACACATTGATAGTCTGCCATGCCCAACGCCAGCTGCATCCCTCGAAATATATGTTGCTGTTTTCCTTAGGACAGAGCTGTGGCGGAAGATGCTAACCTAAAAATAAATCTATTGTTTGTGGTAGATTACCAACAATGCGCGCTGTGAGAGTGGCATTGTACATTATGATCTTGTGCTGATTTCCAACTGCTGGCTGGCATCCCCCTGTGGGTTGGAAGTTCGGGAAGGGGGCCCGTTAGGGAGGCAGACAAGTAGTCATCACTAGACTCCTGGACACGTGGTCAAGCGGCGAATGTGTCACACAATCCAGGAGGCGTGGCTGGGTGGACCTGGCAGTGTCACACAAGGCGGGGATCATGAAATTGGCCCGACTGGGGAGTGCCTGAGCCGGCAAGATTAGGTGACCACTGCTACCTGATGGGGGGAGGGGAAGGGGGGAGGCAGCTGCCGGGAGCTCGCCCCACAAGTATTGCACTTGAACCTGGCAGCGTACTGTGAAGCGTCTTAATGACTTTGTGATCCCACTATAGGAAGCGACCAGCGATTGGAAGTTTAACAAGAGTATCATTGCCCTACAGATTCAAATTATGGCCTTCTCAGAACACAATTTCCGTCCTCTGAATTATTTTCTTGCGATTTCTACCACCTATTACTGTTTTGTAACCTATTTCCATCAACAATTACCGTTTGCATTATGTCCTCTGAATTTACAACTGAATTGTACAGCGAAAATTCGGAATTGCCGCCAAAATTCGAAATTAATGCCAAAATTTGAAATTCCCCCCATTAGGGGGGATTGGTGGAAGGTGAGGGCGAGAGTGGAGAAGGGGGAATGGGGGGCCGGAGACCGATGTGCAGGCTGAGAAAAACACATGACGTCATCTGGGGTGGGGCTAGGCGTGGTCAGCGGAAATTCCGACGAAATGTTACATACTCTTTCTGCTTTATGTGGTGTCACCGCTAGACACCACACTTGCTAGGTGGTAGCCTTTAAATCGGCCGCGATCCGTTAGTATACGTCGGACCCGCGTGTCGCCACTATCAGTGATTGCAGACCGAGCGCCGCCACACGGCAGGTCTAGTCTAGACTCCCTAGCACTCGCCCCAGTTGGACAGCCGACTTTGCTAGCGATGGTGGCTCCAATTCCTTTTTCTATCACATCGTCACACATGTCTCCTCCTTATAGAGGCTTTCGAAGTACACTGCCCACCTATCTGCTCTCACCTCTGCGTTTAACAGTGCAATTCCCGTTGCACTCTTTACTTACCAGCACTGTTTTTAATTTCTCCGAAGGTTGGATTGACTTTTCTGCATGCTGAGTGTGTACTAGATATTATTATTTCTTTTTAGATTTCTTCACACTTTCCATCCAGCCACTTTGCCTTGACATCCATGCATTTCATGTTAATTAAATTTCTAAGTGATTTGTATCGCTGTAATCCTGTCTTGTCCTGAGCGTTTTCGTGCTTCCTTCTTCCGTCGATCAGTTGAAGTATTTCTTCTGTTATCTGGAATTACTTCATAATTACCTTCCTTGTACCTATATTTGTCCGTTCATCATCTATGTTTGCCCTTTTTACGGATGTCCACTCTCTTCAGCTCCACTGCTTACGTTGGTATTCCTTGTTGCAGTATCCACATCCTTAGCGAACTTCAAACGCGTCTCATGATTCCTCAATACTTCCGTATCCCGCTTCCTTGCACAGTGATGCCGGCCGCGGTGGTCGTGCGGTTCTAGGCGCTCCAGTCCGGAGCCGCGCTGCTGCTACGGTCGCAGGTTCGAATCCTGCCTCGGGCATGGATGTGTGTGATGTTCTTAGGTTAGTTAGGTTTAATTAGTTCTAAGTTCTAGGGGACTGATGACCACAGCAGTTGAGTCCCATAGTGCTCAGAGCCATTTGACCATTTGCACAGTGATACTTTCGGTTAATTCTCTTCACCTTCAGTCTCCTCTTCGTCATTACAAAATTGTGAGATGAGTCAATATTTGCAGTTGAGTACAGTTTACAATCTGTATCTCATTTCAGCATCTTTATCTGGCTATGATGTAATTCAGCAGGAACCATGCCGTGTTTTCAGGTTTTTCTGAGTATTCCTTCTCCCCCTCTAGTAATTAGTGAACAGAGCATTCGCTATTACCATCTGTAATTTGTTATGGAACTCAATTAGTCTTTGTCCTCTCTTATTCCTTTTGTCAAGCCCACGTTTTCCCGAACCCTTCCTTCTATTCCTCCTCGTGCAACTCCATTCCATCTCCCACTATTATTAGACTTTCTTCCTCCTTTACATACTGTGTTACGTTTTCAATATGCTCATACACTTTTTCTATCTCTTCATCTTCAGCTTGCGACGTCGCCATGTATACCTGAACTGCCGTTGTCTGTGTTGTTTTACTGCCAAATTTGATAAAGACAATCCTGTCACTGAACCATTCACAGTAACACACACTATACCCTAATTTCCTACTCATAATGAATCCCACTTCCGTTGTACCGTTTCTTGCTGCTGTACTGACCACCTCCCCCCCCCCCCCCCCACACAAAATCTTCGTTACTCCATCTTTTCTCGCGGTCACCTCGCCATTGTTAGTCCCCTCCCGGAAATCTGAATGGGGTATTAAATGGAAATATTTTGCCAATGGAGAGATCATCATGACACTTTTTCAATTACAAACCTCATATCCTATGGAAACCCATTACGTATCTTTAGTGCAGTGGTTTCCGTCGCCTTATGCTTCCTCATGCCGTTGATCAGTTCCGATTCTCCCGTCTTTTAGGAGAAGTTTCCCATACAACGAGGTGCAGAAACTGAGATATCTCTCAAAACGGTTTCTCGCCTAACGCTAAAAGATGTAATCCCAATAAATCGTTTCTCAGCAGGTCCTTCAAAAATGCGTCGCGTCCTCTTTGTAAATAACTGCCTTCGCGTAAGTACGGCTGGAATGTGACATCTGAAAAGCATTAAACTGCCAACCGAAGTGAGATCATTGATCCCCGCTGCATTTCTGGCGAGTTCGTCGTCTCCACAGACGCAATTCTGGAGTGCAGCCTGGGCGACCAGCAGAAGGCATTCACTCTGAAGCCAGGTAACATGCTGGCCTGCAGGTATTTGTCATCCTGAGGCCGCCGACTTTTAGGATGACTGCACTTTGCCCTCCTGTGAAGCTTCCAGGTAAACAGAGGCCGCCTTCAATCCTTCCACTCTATCCCACAGCTGGCACGCAGACCGCAACTCTAGCATGCAGGTGACGTTTCTGGAAACATGCCCTATACACGCTTGATCTATATAAGTCACAATGAAGAGTTCAAGTGAATTGGTAGGTGGATCACGCAACGACTCGACAGTCTCGGTGAATCCATTAAACACAGTATGAGTTTAATCAGCTTCCAAGTTAACATAACGGCGTTAAGATACGAATTAATATGAGAGGGGGCATCCGAGCCTCAGGCTTCTGTCTGTCACTACCTCCGGCACAATAGTATACGCAGGACATACCACGCTCAACAAGGCGGTGTGCAGCATCACCAAATGGATTTTTCATTTAGCCATTAACTCACTGATACAAATGACCAAGGGAAAGATACCTGGAATGGCCTTCTGAACTTTTAAAAGAGTCACTCATTCCACAAATATACCACTTAGTTAGTTCATCTACAACGGAGGACAGTCTCTTCAGTAATTTTATTACTTTACTACAACGTTAAAATGGAGGCCAGGCTGTCTTACTTCACTCATACTAGATAAACCTTCCAGTAGTTCCCTTACTGAACACACATTCACACCATATATGCTTTATAAAGTTCTATCTACCTGGTTCTATGAATATTTACACTCTCACACTGACGATGGCTCCTCGATTACAGGATTCTTACAAACAGCCAGGTAACAGAACAACAACAAATGCATTCACACAGTAATTTAACAGTGTTCGATTGCTTCAATTAACATTCCATACCAATATTCACACACATACATGTGCACGCGCGCGTGTGCGCTCAAGCATGCACGCACGCATGGACACCACAAAGTATTATCCTTAACCTGGTAGACAAACACATTCAAAATTTATACAACATTAGTAACGCGTCAAGAGAACGAAAATAGTAACAACTAGCAAAAGAAGATGTTAAAGTGGAGTGTAGTTGCGAGAAGTAGGATTATAAGTCGTGGAGAACAGGCTGCGTTTACTTGATAGTGTAGTTCGTTCAAAAGGTTTGCTTTTTACAGGAAAAGATCAAGGAGAATGCGTAAAATAGCTTAGACAATATGTACTTCACTATAAACTTCCTTACAAATAAGCCTCTTTCACCATATCAAGCTGATTTCCATTTAGTGTCAAGTAATGAAACACGTTATTTACTTCGAATAATTTCTAGGAGTCTATCGTATGTCCAAGGATGGAGAAGGATCAGAGAAAAACCAAGCCCCAGCATATGAATGTGATCCAGCAAAGCAACAACGCAATGGAAACACAAGATCCGACCGACCATACGAAGACAGAATGCAAGTTTCATTATTACTCGAGGGGCGTAGTATCATTAAGAGAAGAATTCACCTGCGAACATAAATTTATTACAAATGATCTAACCTTCAGGTACATGGTCATAAATAATCCATTTTATGAAATTCAACTATGTTCTCTTACAATTTGTCCTGATGTAACTGGGTTACCACACATCTCAATAAAGAATAAGGTAAAGCACTGAAATGGTTAGGTGCGAAACAGAAAAAGTTTGAGAGAGCCCGACTGTTACGAAATGAAAATCACATCAAACCTTCCTCCTCACACTCAAACGTGGTTTAATTTTTGTCTACATCTTACAACCAAGTCCAAAAGAGTTATGATCCTAATTAATCACCATCTTCCTCAGCTCAACGTCTCACTGATGCTGGCGTAATGCTCATTCAGGTGTTCACAGAGGCAGAAGCGAAGATTTGAAGATGTAACACTGGTACATCAGCGTGATCGCGGTCCTGATGTCCTCTGCCAAGTGAGTGTGTGTGTGTGTGTGTGTGCGTGTGTGTGTGTGTGTGTGTGTGGTTGTAGGCAGCGTAAAGTACGGAAAGACAAAACGGTGTGTGATTCTTTTTTATGTTATTAGTGAAGTCGTTTCAAGTATTTACAAACGCAAGGGCACTGCACGTTAGATGTGAGCGACTGAGGCAGTGAACTTTTTGTCAAGACACTGGTGTCGGATTCGGGATGTTGGAAGGTAACACTGCTTTACGTTTTCCTTGGTTTTCACTTTTGGAAAATGCAGACTAATTTCTTGAGCAAGGTTAGCCCAACCACCGGTCACTTCTTCTTTGAACTCATGTTTCTAACTATTTGTACGTTGTTAGGGTTCTGTATCTCAGTTGACAAAAAAGGAACCCTTATAAGATCACTTCATTGTCCGTCCGTCCGTCTGTCTTTCTGACAAAGTGTTAAGAAACCTTTTTCTCGCGAACGGGTGGACGTATATCAAAAACTAAAGTCTACAGTCCCTTGACAAAGTAAAAACTTTAAGTTTCTAAGTAAATGCAATCAAAATATATCGTCTTTTATGTCACATATTTTGACATAAACTGACTCATCAGGACCATGAAATTTGGCAGACAGCAAGATTTCACAGAAAACGTAAAGTAAAAGTACAAAAGTAGTTAATTTGTAATCACACGAAAAAGATAGTTTTTGGTATTCGTTATCAATCTGTATTCTATTAATACTCCTTTTTATCAGGAGGGGTAGACTATCAGGTTGAAACTTATGTCGCATACAAGATCAACAGATCCTTGGCGGTGTAGAAATTTTAAGGTTTTAAGTCAATGTAATCAAACGATACCGCCATTTACGTCACATATTTCGATCTTCGCAAACACTCATCAAAACCTATAGAGCAAGCCGTACTTCCCGTTGAGCTCGAATCATGAAATTTGGCAAGACTCCAAACACAAGACGCAAGACATGATGACTTGTCGGTGAATAGTACGTAATTTAAGGGCAAACATCTTCAGAATCACATGCATAGAGATGTTTGGGTTCTGAATGGTTTTACAGTTCCAAACAGCCGCCATTCCAAGATGTCTGCATAACACTACCTGTAAACAATTGTTTCGTGGTCTGTAATTCACAGCGATGTTGTCTAGTGACGGTCCTTGCGAACGTTCTCAACAATGCACAGTCGGTGCAAGGGGCCTGTGTCGTTGCCTAGCAATACTGCGATTTCTGCCGAGGCTATAACAGTGTCGTTACGAAATCGTGCGCTTACTTAAACCGAGGAGAAACTATCGATATTCTTTTGTGAAGTGATAGATCTTTTTTTACAGCAGAAGAGCAGCTGTCAGAACCTCATTGTGAGCTTGTGAGCTTCGCAAGAAGTCTTCGCTCCAGTTTTGAGGGCAAGAGAGGACACAAGTGCTAACAGGTATGACCCACAGTCTTGCTGTCACTCAGTATTCGCCTTGCAGCACGTAATGTAATATCATTACAGTCACCATAACGTAGACCTTCTGTTTGAGCGTGTAAGTTGAGAATTAGCGTGGCACACTGAAGCTTTATTTCCAATTGCTGATCCGAGTTGCCGACACCTGATTCCTGACTGGTCTCCCTGTCGGAGGTAAATCTCTCGGTGACAATTTTATATAGCAGCAATTACTGTGAGTTTGCCACGTAGTTCAAAAATTTTGTTGAATGAATTTGCGTAATCTGCTTATTGCATAATGTGACTGTGTATATGCAGTGGATTTTCGGAGAGTGTCGGAAGTTTTATTGGGGTGAAGTAGGTATTCCGATGTCTATTTTATCAACGATGTAGTAATCAAAGCGCATGTGCGTCAGGATGCGTAATGAACATGACGTCACATCCTTGGAATTACTTTATTGTTGATGGAAGAGAAAATTATCATCACGTAAACTGTGTATGGGGCTAAAAAGTAGCACCAGTTTCAAAACGGTATTCAGTCATAGATTGACAATACAGTACAATTAACAGAGATAGGCCGAAACGTATCGCAGAGAAAGCTGTACAGCGGTAAATATTATCATTTCTAGAGCACAGCAGTAGTTTCTCTGATTCGACAAACGGACTGAAAGATGAAACCAGCGAAAATATGAAATCGAACAACTGTATAGGACAATTAAATTCGAGATGTACTTCAAGAGCTGCTGTCAGCCGGCCGCGGGGCCGAGCGGTTCTAGGCACTTCAGTCCGGAACCGCGCGACCGCTACGGTCGCATGTTAGAATCCTGCCTCGGGCATGGATGTTTGTGATGTCCATAGGTTAGTTAGGTTTAAGTAGTTCTTCGTTCTAGGGGACTGATGACCTCAGATGTTAAGTCCCATAGCGCTCAGAACCATTTGAACAATTTTTCTGAGCTCACGTCACAGCAAGTAATTACCATTACGTCACTGGTGAATGCTGCCTATTTAGTAGCATCGCAAATTCCTCTCTGTCCGTTTCATGTCGCCAGATTAGTTCGAAACTTTTTCCCTTGTCAGTGATATATGGATACGACGCGATATTACTCTTTCATCGCGTATTCGCATTTTCTGCCATGAGTGAAGTGGTAGTCGAGTTAATCATTTTCGCCAAGTGCGTTGAGCCAGGCTGGGCACGCTTACCCGGTCAATCCTTCGGCTGTTCAACATCATTTCCGGTAAAATTTTTATGTCGCACGTGTGTTTTGTCCATAAGGCGTTGAGCGGGTTGAATTTATGATGCGAAATTCAGCGCGCTCTGTTTGTTCCTCCATGAGATCCATAGCTCTGTAGAAATGGCCGCTCAGGTCGGTGTCGTGTTCTTAACTTCAGAAAGGCACTTGACACTGTCCCGCTCTGCCGTTTAGTGAAGAAAATACGAGCTTACTGAGTATCGGACCAGAGTGGTTACAGGATTCGGTAGTTCCTCATTCAAGTGGAGGCAAGCAAAAATGGATGAAAGACTAAAGAACACATGAAACGTTTTCTAGCTTTAGTCCTCGGCGAATATGTGACAAGTAAACAGATATTATTGCTGTGTGATTCCTGGTCAGGTCATATAGATCGCAGCCTTGTAGATGCGTGCTTTCCAAGCAAATGATGTTTACTTCTTTTGGCAACATAAACTCTCTATCAGTAGAACTGCTGGTACTGTAAGACTACAACATGCCATACCCAAAGTGAAGATACATGATCGTCATTTCAACATCAAACTTCATTCTGTGATTTACGATCAATTTTCTGCACCACAGTATATGCTTATGTTGGAATACGCTTGGTAAGAGGCATGCTATGACACTGATGTGTCGCAGATGTAATTAGTGTGGTTTTTGAAATTAGACTAGTTGATTGTGAAAGTGATTTTGAATGTAAGAACACGGCTTTAGTGGGGTGTGTACACTGTGCGCAGTTCAAAGATTTTAACCACTTCATGCAAATCCCACATCTGTATTCTGAGGACTAATACAAGCATGAGCAAGCACACTTAAAGTAAGAAGTATGGACTGTGTATACTTCAGTGTTTTTTAACCACTTCATCCATATCCCACACCTGCTCTGTGAGGACTAATACAAGCACGAACAGCCTAATAACCTCAAAACCCATTTTTTATGGTTCAAATGGCTCTGAGCACTAAGGGACTTAACTGCTGAGGTCTTCAGTCTCCTAGAACTTAGAACTACTTAAACCTAACTAACCTAAGGACATCACATACATCCATTCCCGAGGCAGGAATCGAACCTGCGACCGTAGCGGTCGCGCGGTTCCAGACTGTAGCGCCTAGAACCGCTCCGCCATCCCGGCCAGCCCATTTTTGTTTTGTTTTTTACATTCAATTATAATTATAATTTTCTGATTCAGCCAGTGCAATTTTAAATGTCACACTAGTAACATGTTTGTTTTGCGCTATTGTAATAACTTTAAACAGAGTGTTTTTGTACTGTTGATTGAAAATGCTAAGATTCTCTGACGTCATTGAATTACATGTAATTTACCTCCTGTGATATTGATACTTTGTTACTTTGATTGCCCCTACTAAAATGTCACAATTTTTAGTGTTATTCCAAACATGGCTACGTGCGGTTCCGAGTGCTCCAGGTCGACAGTGTTGCTTATCAGTACTCATTGGATTTATTGAGCCCATCTGTTGACTGGATACGTAGGGGGTGTATCATAATTAATGGCGTAAGCACATACAATTGAAAGTACACGATACTAGAAGCAAAAGGTGTCAGTAAACATACGGTCGAAAAAGTATACCTTAAGAGCTATGAGCAATTTTTCATCTTCGATACTGTGAAGCAAATCTCTTCTATTGCAAGTTCTTTGCGTTCCAAATTTTCAGAAGTGATAATATGGACCAAAAAAGAGAAAAAATGGCTAATAACTTGTACTCTAAAATGTATACCTTAAGAACTATGAGCACTTGCTCATATTCGGTACTTTGAGAGACAACTCTTCTAATGAACAAGTGCTCGTAAGTTTTAAGGTATGCATTTTAGACCACATGTTTACTGGACTTTTTTTCTTGTTTTGGTCTATATTATCACTTCCCAAAATATGGAAAGCAAAGAGCTTGCAGTAGAAGAGATTTGCTTTACAGTATCGGAGATAAAAGTTGCTCATAGCTTTTAAGGTATGCATTTTCGACCCTGTGTTACTAAGACTTTTTGCTTCTATAATCGTGTAGTTTCAACTGTATGCGTTTACGACATTAATTATGATACACCCTGTAAACTCATTTCCAACTGCTGATTGCTCTACTGCTCGGGTATTCCGGTGCAGCTTAGCCCAGACGTCAGTGGAGAACATTGCCTCTCAAATACAATGATAAAGTTTTTAGTATCTTCAGAAGGCGTGGCAACGTCGCTACTCACACGGTCGGTGCAATAAAGTAGACGGTGACTCACAAGGGAAACTTTCCATCGCAACCCCCTCAGATTGAGTGGTAAGATGACCCAGTGTAGAGCTCGTCACAAACTGAACAAAGATCAAGCGTGAAAACAGCAAGAAAGTTTATTGAACTGCGAAAAGAAGCAAATTAGAAGCAGTGAACGGTCCTACGACATGAAATTCAATACATATGAACTTCAGGGGGCAGTGGTGTCGTGGTTCAGTTCGGTTTCGAGCGCCGAGCGGGAAGGTTCTTGTTCATGTCACTTGCCGCAGCGTCGCTAATGTGAAGTTTTCCTCTTCAGTGTTGTTCTGCCTGCCGAGTGGGTCGTAGTGCCTCCGCTCCGCCTTACTGTCTGTTTGTGTTCGTCTGCTTGTGGCGGCGTCGGCCGCTCCCCTACGGCTACCATGGTTTCCACGTGTATTCCACGAAAAGGTACTGTGAGCCTTACTTTCGATAAAACAACGCGACACGTGCAGCCTGGGCCTCTAGAAATGCGAACTCTGATCAGATCCGCACCTCATTTTGATGCAGGCCAGTTTGTGTTTTACATGAAATTTATGGATACCCTTCACGTTGAAGGATTACTATCGCGACATGGTTCTCAAGTCCCGTTCAAGCATCGCGATAATTCCGTTAATAAGGTGTCACTCGCAGATGCTGAAATGGAATATACCAATGTTCGACTGTTCATCCTCCGGCCCGAAGTTGATGACAACTTTCTAAAGGACATATTGACTCCTCAAGGTAACGTGAAAATGTCCGTCTTGAACGCTGGTCTACTTAACACAAATTACAGTGCTGTAGTGGAATTCGTTCCGTGGAAATGCATGTCAAACGCAATATTCCATCACATTTACAAATGTGTGGTTATCGCGTCCGTCCGTGTCATGTGTACTGGTCAAGAGGGAACCTGCTTCCTATTTAATGATGTAATGAAAGTCGACACGTTCGGTCTAATTTCCCGAGGAGGGTTTTTGTATTAAAGCCGTTATCAGTCCAGCGTCGCTAAATGACGGTTGCTGATCTTGTTCCTTCCACTCCCGCCGTGGGGTCTACTTCTGCTTCGGATCATAATGAACAAACTGTCAATTCTGATAATCGTGTCAACGAATTTCCGCCTTTACCTCCGCGACAGGTTCCGAATCCTATTGCCTCGAGGATTGAACCTGTAACGGTGGCAAACAAGTGACGTCGCACTCAGTATGGTGATAGTGAGGATTTGGCTGTGCCTTCTGCGCCAACCTCCTCCGCGTCAATTGTGTCCCCTACTTCCCTCGATGCTACGATGCCTCTTCTCAAGATGCTGCGATACCTCCCGACCGTGGTACGGTGAGTGGCGAAGAAGTTATCTCCAGCATCCCTCCTACACGCGAAGTGGCTGCTTCTGAACTGCCAGTGGGCGGAGAGTGAGCGGAGTGCCCCCCATCGTCTTTGTGTCCTACGTTACAGTCTTAGACGATGCAGTGTCCTTCTGCACCTTCGTCTTCAGCCGCCGACGGTTTCCTGAGTTTGCCGATTGCAGCATCTCCCGAGGAGAATAAAATTAGCGCAATGTATCACCTATTGCATTGGCAGTTCCACAGAATGTTTCCGCCTTAGTGACTGGAACTGCATTACATGAACATTGTTCTGAGGGGCAGGAGACAGTGCCTATGACCTCTCCCACACCTCCGTCTGGAGAGGCCGACATGCAACGTAGCCGACAGAAACAGCGTATACAAACTGACCAAGCAGTGGCGCGTAAGAAACCGAAGGAAAAAGGTAATCCGCAATGAATCTTCACTGTCAGCTGTCTGCCTAATTCCACTCGTACATCCTTGTATAGCTGTGATCAATGACTCAAACTTACACGTTCGTTAAATGTTAATCGTGTAGAATCAGAATTGCGATTTGCTTCGCTGCGTCAGTTCATTTATGACTCATGTGCGGGCATAGGTGCTACTGAGGAGGTGTAACTTAGGCATTTCTCCTTACCTGGTTTTCTGTGAAATATCAATTTAGCGAAGGCATTCCAATTGCTGAGGTGAAAATGTTGGTTTCTGGCAGGGGCATAGCTTGCCAACTTTTTAATCTTACATTTGGTCTTTTATATTCTCCTTCTGGCACTGGTAGCGCAGTGGATCGTTTGCGTTTTTATAAAGAGGATATTGTTTATCTGTTGCGTAACAGTATTCTGTTGGGTGGTGATTTTAGCGGTTTGTTGCGTCGTGGAGATTAATCTCCAAATTTTAATTTCTGTCGCGAATTACAAGAACTGGTCCGCTCCTTACGCATGCATGACTTCTGCGTATGTAAATATCCTACGTTAGTTAAATTTACTCACTGTAGTGCGACTTCTAGAAGCAGGTTAGACAGGTTTTTCTTACCAGACTGCCTGAACGATTGCATTCTTAATATTAAAGTCATCCCAGATTCCTTTACGGATCACTGTGCTGTGACTACAACCGCCCATCTAGAACAACAACTAGTCAAATTGTTTCGCACTCCACGGATGTTAAACATTGCTCACCTTGCTGACCTCTGTCGATGACATTATGCGAGACGTGTGGGAACGTGCTCTACGGTCCACTAGAAAGTACTCTTCCATCCTTGACTGGTGGACACAGCTGGCAAAACCGAGGCTCAGGCAAACTTTGATTTTTTTCCGTGCTTCCAAAGCGCGAGACTTTCGGGGAACTTACGAATATTAGTATTCCATCCTGAGTGACCTTTATGATGCTGCTGATTACGCCCCACATGTTAAGCGTGTAAAGGCAAAACTGACGACCTTGAAAAGAAAACAAATGGAAGGGCTGAAAATGCTACCCAAGCCATGATCATTGGTGATGAAACAACTGACTTCCTTATATCGTTTGCTTCGGCATCAGACCCGTCGCCGATGCGCTTGTATTCATTGTCTCAAAACAAATAATGGACATATTGTATCGGAGCAAGCTGATATAGTGCGAGTCTTACACCGATACTATGTAGACATCTATGACTTCGATGAGTCTAGTGCAACGCCTTACGACCCCTACTCAATATCCTGGATGCGACTGTTACACCTGTACATTAGCAATCGCTCTTAGCTGCATTTCATCCTGGGGAAGTTTAGAAACTTATTGTGGGATCGCTTTCTCAAAAGTCTCCGGGTCTGGATGGACTTCCCAAGGAATTTAATATGCGCTTTTTGCCGCTTTTGAGTGCTACCTTTACGTCTCTTTTGAATGAAGTGTTGAAGGGTAGAGCAGTGGCGACCTCGATCAAAGAGGGAAAAATTGTTTTAATCCCAAAACGCCTTGAACTGGCTTCCCCTTATAGCTTTCGCCCAATTACTTGGTTGAACTTTGATTATAAGATTGTGGTGAGTGCAGTTAACAGTAGGATGTCGGCTCTGGTGGGGATGATTGCTGCCAAACATCAAAGCTGCGTGTCTGGTCGTACCCTCCTTACTCCTATAGTCGAGTGTCGTGACGTGATTTCTGTTGCTGCTGTGACGTCCATCCTTTGTGTCCTTGCTTTCCTAGACTTTGATAAAGCACTTGAACGTGTTAAGCACTACTTTTTGCTTCGGATTCTGGAGGCAGTTGGTTTCACTGTTGAAACAGTGCTCACAAATCTGTTTACGGGTATAATGGCCAATTGACGCCTCCGATAAATACTCTTTGGTGAGTGCCTGAAGGAAGCCCGCTGTCAATGACTTTGTTTTTCTTGTCTCTTGAGCCCCCCATTCGGATGCTAGAATCCCAGCATAAATGTTGGATGCTCTCCGGCGGGACTGTAGCTGTTCGTGCATACGCGGATGACGTGATGGTACTACTCCGCAATTCTGCGGAGATACGTCGACTGAAGGCTGCAATCGATAATTATTGTCGGATTTCAGGTGCTCTACTTAATGGAGGTAAATGCAGGCTTGTTACTTTGCGAGGCTTTGATGAAGCCGCTGTTCCATGGGCTACTGTGGTGGATCGGCATAAGTCTCGCGATATCATCATTGATCGTTGTCCACTCAAAATAGCGACGCTAAACTGGAAGTCTGTTACGAAAAAAAAATCTGGGAGCGATACTAGAATATGAAAGGATTTCTCTTACTCTGCTCTAGAAAGTTCGAATACTGGATACTTATGTTTTATGCAAAGCTTATTGCGTGGCTCAAGTTTATCCGCTTCCGTCGATGATGGCAAAGAAACTGCAGCAGCTGTCGGGTCGTTTCTTATGGAAAAGACATATCTTTCCCTTACGGTATGAGGTGGTTAAGAAGCCTCGTTCCTTTGGGGGGATAGGCCTGGCTGACATACGAAGAAAGACGCAGATGCTATATGTGCGACACACTGTTTTGATGATAACACAAGAAACTTACACATTCCCGTCTCGTATATTTATGTGTACATCCTGCTAGTCGTGAACACCAAACTGACGTTGATTGCATAAATTTCAAGTTAAAAAACGTTCGTGACTTCTATCTTGCGGTGAGCTAATTAACTATTCTTTTAGTAGCCGAAAGGAAGAGGCTTTCGGATGGGAACTGCAAATGTTTGACGACGAGGCGACAACTCAACAGAATCCTCCGCCGGAAAACACGTCTGGTGTGTCCTACACAGGAGTAGTGACAGTACGTGTGTCATATGATAGGAATCTCGTATCGACGCACCTAATTTGTAAGCCTGGTAAAGTGAGTGAGATACGCCACCTTACCAGATTCAGGTGTTCGTATGAATGTGTTTGTGATGACTCCCAAGGAAATGATGAGAACATAGTAGTTTGTCACATAAGCTGCAGCAAATGAACGGAACAGTTTCACAACCATACAGTTTCTCTGTGGTTGGTCTCCTTTTTCAAAGTTTTTACTCTTCAATTTCTTTTTGGTACCATAGTACTTTGCCGGCTCCGCAATGGCCACGATTGGGTGTCCCCGGCTACATCCTGCACCGCCAAGACCCACCTGACTGTCGGTGCAGCGCCTGGTTGACAGTGGCCCATATTCTGTTGCGCTCTCCTACTTTAACGGCCCTGGGACATAATCTTCGGTTGCTGGACTCGTTACCGTTAATTTTAGCTGACAACGCCTCGTCAGTTGTTTTAGTTTTACGTTTTATGCGCGAGGAGGGTTCTTTTTATCATTCTAAGTTTTAGGGCATGTACTTTGTCCCTCTGGGTTTTCTACCCAAGTGCTTTTTAGGCTCCGGGTTTCAATGTGCGTTTATTCTTGTGATCAGCTAGCCACGGTCATTTTCTCTGTCGTTTTAATCCCTTCTACCTGTTTCTTGCGTCTCTCTATGGTTTTCTTGTCATATTTTGTCCGTTGTAGTGTTTGTTGCCCTTTTTTTTTTTTGTTCTTGTGGTTTTTCCTTTCTCCCGGTTTTGTGCTGTAACTCTCGTTTGTTTTATTCCTTCCCTTGTGCAGTTGTTTTAATAGGAAAAAGGGACGGGTGACCAAGAAGTTTGTTCCCCGCCCCCCCTCCCTTTTAAACCAACCAACAACGGCCAAGACTATAGAAAGAGGACAAGCATTTAAATAACCAGACGGACACTTCCTAATGTCGTGAAAAAAATTGGCCTTTCGGTCTGCAGTGTAACACCATGACCACTTAACCACGATGCCGCGGATGATGAACTCTGTTCGATATTGCACTTGTTGGACTCGGACCGTTCACATTTTCTACTTTACTTTTTTTTCACAGTTCAGTACGCCGTCTTCACGTTTTCATGTTTGATCAGTGTTCAGTTTCTTACGGGATACACATTGGACCATTTTAGCACTAAATCTGAAGGGGATGCGATGGGGAGTTTCCCTTGTCAGTAACAATCGGGGGAAAATAGCCGCATGAGCTTAACGAACTCGCCGTGCGAACTGAACTACGGGAAGAGGAGCGTCCGAACCCACTTCCACTTCTACAGGGTGGTCCACTGATCGTGACAGGGCCAAATATCTCACGAAATAAGCGCCAAACGAAAGAACTACAAAGCACGAAACTTGTCTAGCTTGAAGGGGGACACCAGATGGCACTATGGTTGGCCCACTAGATGGCGCTGCCATAGGTCAAACGGATATCAACTGCGTTTTTTTAAAATAGGAACCCCCATATTCTTGTAGTACGTAAAGAAATATGAATGTTTTAGTTGGACCACTTTTTTCGCTTTGTAATAGATGGCGCTGTAATAGACACAAACGTATAAGTACGTGACATCACGTAACATCCCGCCAGTGCGGGCGGTATTTGCTTCGTGATTCATTACCAGTGTTAAAATGGACCGTTTACCAATTGCGGAAAAGGTCGATATCTTGTTGATGTATGGCTATTGTGATCAAAATGCCCAACGGGCGTGTGCTATGTATACTGCTCGGTATCCTGGACGACATCATCGAAGTGTCCGGACCGTTCGCCGGATAGTTACCTTATTTAAGGAACAGGAAGTGCTTAGCCACATGTGAAAAGTCAACCACGACCTTCAACAAATGATGATGCCCAAGTAGGTGTTTTTAGCTGCTGTCGCGGTTAATCCGCACATCAGTAGCAGAAAAATTGCGCGAGAATCGGGAATCTCAAAAACATCGGTGTTGAGAATGCTACATTAACATCTATTGCACCCGTACCATATTTCTATGCACGAAGACTTTCATGGCAACGACTTTGAACGTCGTGTACAGTTCTGCCACTGGGCACAAGAGAAAATACGGGACTATGACAGATTTTTTACACGCGTTCTATTTAGCAACGAAGCGTCATTCACCAACAGCGGTAGCGTAAACCGGCATAATATGCACTATTAGGCAATGGGAAATCTACGATGGCTGCGATAAGTGGAACGTCAGCGACCTTTGCGGGTTAATGTATGGTGCGGTATTATGGGAGGAACGATAATTGGCTCCCATTTTATCGATGGCAATCTAAAGGGTGCAATGTATGCTGATTTTCTACATAACGTTCTACCGATGTTACTACAAGATGTTTCACTGCATGACAGAATGGCGATGTACTGCCAACGTGGTGGACGCCCGGCACATAGCTCGCCTGCAGTTGATGCGGAACTGAATAGCATATAATGGCCCGAAAGTTCACCGGACCTGATGTCCCCAGATTTCTTTCTGTGGAGAAAGTTGAAGAATATTTGCTGTCGTGATCCACCGGCAACGCCTGACAACATGCGTGAGCGCATTGTCAATGCACGTGTGAACATTACGGAAGGCGAACCAGTCGCTGTTGAGAGGAACGTCGTTACACGTATTGCCAGATGCATTGAGGCTGATGGACATAATTTTGAGCATTTACTGCATTAATGTGGTATTTACAGGTAATCACGCTGTAACAGCATGCGTTCTCAGAAATGTTAAGTTCACAAAGGTACATGTAACACATTGAAACAACCGAAATGAAATGTTCAAACGTACCTACGTTCTGTATTTTAATTTAATAGATGGCGCTGTATGTGTCTGAATACGTAAATGAAAATGTGTGTCATCCTCACGACCCACTGAAATTAGTGTAAACACGCCGGGTACACGGCTTTTCCTCCTTTCGCCTTTGCGACGTTCGCCATGACTTTCTCAACTCAGGACCGCGCTCTTCTTGTAAAGCTGTATTACAAGAATGATGACTGTGCACACGTCACTCTGCGGAAGTTCCGGACACTGAAGGGTTTAAAGAAAGGCGCTGTTCTGATGACTGCCGTGGGTCTGGAGAAAATGATTCAGAAATTCGAAAAGACTGGTTCTTTTGCTGTGCAAACTGGTAGAGGGAGGAAACGAATTGATTCGACGTCATTGGCAGCAGTGGTCACAGCCATGCAGGAGGAGACGAGTGGTGGTGTGCAAACGTCTAGTGCACGGAGAATTGTCAGAACATTGGACGTACCCGTGAGCACGGCAAGTAAAATCCTACAAAACATCCTTTTTTCCTAGCGATGCAAAATTACCCATGTGCACGAGTCGCTTCCTGTTGACCTGCCAGCAAGAGAGATCTTTTCTTTAGAATTTCATGCTCGCATGGCAGTGCACAATGATTGGCCGGGGAATATTTTGTGGAAAGACGAAGCCCACTTCCATCTGACAAGATATGTCAGTACACAGAATTATCGAACATGGGCAACGGAAAACCCACACGCTAATCACCAAATACCTCTTCATCCTGAAATGGTCACAGTGTGGTGTGGGTTGACGGCATCGTTTATCACAGGGCCACATTTTTTCCAAGAGACGGGTGCTTGCAGTCCTGTTACCTGTACCGTCACTGGTAAGCGCTATGAGTGTCTTTTGCACAACCACGTCAATCCAGCGTGGATGTGTGAATGACATTATTTTTATACAAGATGGCGCAGCTCCGCACATTGCAAATGCTGTTAAACAGCTGCTGAAACAACATTTTGGAAATGTTGGAATTATCAGCCGCCATTTCCCTACAGCCTGGCCGTCCCGATCACCAGATGTTAACCGTGTGACTTCTGGTTGTAGGGATATCGGAAAGATGTTGTGTTCAGTGTTCCGATTGCAAACTAAGCTGCATTGCGAGCACGCAATAAGCAACACATTTTGAACGTCACGCCGGAAACGCTTGCATCAGTTACGGAACATGCTGCCTCCCGATTTCAACTTGTTGCAGAAAACGGTGGACAGCACCAAATAAACGCACAGGCTACATAGGCGCGATTAGGACCACGTCAAGCAAACTGTTATATAAACTGGGCTTACTAAAGTCATGGGATTCCTCCTAATATTGTGTCGGAGGTCCTTTTTCCTGGCATAGTGCAGGCGTCGCCTCAACAGGTCATCGCAATTCCCCTGCAGAAATACTGAGCCGTGCATCGTCCACAGCCGCCCATAGTTGCGAAACTGTTGCCGGTGTAGTCAGGAAGAAGATGCTGTGATATGCAAATGAGTAGCTTTTCAGAGCATTCACACAAGGTTGGCGCCGCTGGCGACACCTACAACGTGCTGAGATGACG
Organism: Schistocerca americana; assembly: GCF_021461395.2. Taxonomy (NCBI): domain Eukaryota; kingdom Metazoa; phylum Arthropoda; class Insecta; order Orthoptera; family Acrididae; genus Schistocerca; species Schistocerca americana. Next base: position 106,506,030 of record NC_060122.1, on the reverse strand, counting down.
AAAGTTTGCAACCGATTCCTTATACACAAACAGCAGTTGACCGGCGTTGCCTCGTGAATCTCTGTGGTGATGCCTCGTGTAAGAAGGAAAAATGCGTACCATCACGTTTCCGACTTTGATAAAGGTCGGATTGTAGCCTATCGCGGTTGCAGTTTATCGCATCGCGTCATTGCTTCTCACTTTGGTCGAGATCCAATGACTGTTAGCAGAATATGGAATCGGTGGGTTCAGGAGGGTAATACGGAACGCCGTGCTGGATCCCAACGGCCTCGTATCACTAGCAGTCGAGATGACAGGCATCTTATCCGCATGGCTGTACCGGACCGTGCAGCCACGTCTCTACCCTGAGTCAACAGATGGGGACGTTTGCAAGACAACAACCATCTGCACGAACAGTTCGACGACGTTTGCAGTAGCATGGACTATCAGCTCGGAGACTATGGCTGCGGATACCTTTGACGCTGCATCACCGACAGGAGCGCCTGCGATGCTGTACTCAACGACGAACCTGGGTGCACGAATGCCAAAACGTCATTTTTCGGATGAATCCAGGTTCTGTTTACAGCATCATGATGGTCGCATCTGTGTTTGGCGGTGAACGCATATTGGAAGCCTCTATTGGTCATCGCCATACTGGCGTATGCACGACCGCATGTTGCAGGTCCTGTACGGGCGTTTCTGGATACAGAAAATGTTCGACTGCTGCCCTGGCCAGCACATTCTCCAGATCTCTCACCACTTGAAAACGTCTGGTCAATGGTGGCCGAGCAACTGGCTCGTCACAATACGACAGTCACTACTCTTGATGAACTGTGGTATCATGTTCAAGCTGCATGGGCAGCTGTACCTATAGACGCCATCCAAGCTCTGACTCAATGCCCAGGCGTATCAAGGCCGTTATTACGGCCAGAGGTGGTTGTTCTGGGTACTGATTTCTCAGGATCTACGCACCAAAATTGCGTGAAAATGTAACCACATGTCATTTCTAGTATAATATATTTGTCCAATGGATAACCGTTTATCATCTGCATTTGTTCTTGGTGTAGCAATTTTAATGGGCAGTAGTGTCTTCTCTGCACACTCACGAGACTGCAGATCTCATAATATTGAACTCCCGGTCGAGTTCCGAAATGTAATGTCCCATACGACTAGCTCTAGCTACCATTCTGCGTTCAAAGCGTGTTAATTCCCGCCCTGCGGTGAAAAACACGTCGGAAACTTCTTCACCTGAGAACGGATGACAGCTTCGCCAATGAACTGCCCTTTTATACCTTGTGTACGCCATGCTACCATCATCTGTTAATATGCGTATGGCCATCCCATGACTTTTGTCGTCTCAGTGCAACATCCGATAAATGTGTGGCTACTCCTAACGTATTCAATGCAAGGACATTCCATAACTCGGAGCCAAAAGTAGAACACCTGTGATACTTTACCGAATACCACTGATGCGTTATTTAGACTGAGGCTGAGTGTGCTACAGGTCACCCATGTCTGAACTATTCTCGGAAAACGACAAAGTGTAGTGCAAGTACTGACACAATCGTATGGGAGAACTAAACTGACTCCAGCGACTCCATTTCTTGTAAAGTAACTAGAATTTCCATTCTACTCGCGACTGGTGAATCTCGCTGCGAAATTGTCAGTCAGAGCCTATTGGCAGTGGTTCGAGAACTCGCAGAAACGAAGCGATATGTTGATGGTTCCTTATAGCTGCTGGATTTCTAACAGCCTGAATTTGTCAGCAGTTTCTTTGAGATTCGACGACTGCAGTACGACACAGTTCTGCTGAGATAACATCCTACACGAACATAAAACCGGAGAGAAATTAAATAGATCTACAAGAACTTTTCAAAATACTAAACGTTGCAGCCTGGGCGATGCAAACTTCTTTACAAGTTGTGAACAATGGAACAATGGAAACAGAACTGGCTGCGCTACCTGCAACTCTTAAAGTCAGGATGCGACTGCGGAGATATAATCGCTACGTCATTAGTCTCCCATCCTGCATCACTGCTGCCAGAAAGTCACTAAAAGGAACGACAAAATCATCCTCGTGCATGTGCTATTTTTGAATGCGATACGAAGAAGGGCGAGGACTATGCATAAAGAAATTTTATGATTTATTAAAGAGATAATATCAACATGCTAGATTTTAGTGTTCGACGGGAAGAAGTAGGTTAGGCGAGTATTGTGTACTGTGCATTATGTATTGAACCGGGGACCTAGAAACGACGGAGAGATTCGTCTCGCCATAGCCTTCAGTAGTTAACAACCCTATACCAGGCCACAGCAGGACACCCGCCCCACGGCCGACCCACACCGAACCCACGAACCCAGTCTTATTGTGCGGTTCGCATCCCCCCCCTCCCCCCCCCCCCCCCCCACTCCCAGTGCAACTCCCGGGAACGTCCCATACCAGAGGTGTGTAACTCCAAATTCTTCCGTGGCAGAATAATTATGGTGTATGCGTATGTGGAAACTGTGTTTGCTCATCAATCGCCGACACTATGAAATTGAGGCGGAATAAGGGGCACCAGCCTGCATTCGCTGAGGTAGATGGAAAACCGCCCTGAATATCATGGCCGGCACACCGAACCTCGACACAATTCCGCCGGGTGGATTCATGCCAGGGACCGGGAAGCCTTATCGCTCGGGAAGCAGCGCGTTAGGCAGCACGGCTAGCCGGGCGGGTTCTGTTTACCCATGCTGTGCGGACCTGGACGCTAGTAGTTTTGCCCTCATGGTTTCCGCGTAAGCAAGGACCATTAGTGCCTCTGATGTTGGTACCTTATCGATCACTGGGACATTTTAATACATTACTGGCCATTAAAATTCCTACACCACGAAGATGACGTGCTACAGACGCGAAATTTAACCGACAGGAAGAAGACGCTGTCATATGTAAATGATTAGCTTTTCAGAGCTTTCAAGCAAGATTGGCGCCGGTGGCGACACCTACAAAGTGCTGACATGAGGAAAGTTTCCAACCGATTTCTCATACACAAACAGCAGTTGACCGCCGTTGCCTGGTGAAACGTTGTTGACATGCCTCGTGTAAGGAGGAGAAATGCGTACCATCACGTTTCCGACTTTGATAAAGGTCGTATTTTAGCCTATCGCGAATGCGGTTTATCGTATAGCGACATTGCTGCTCGCGTTGTTCGAGATCCAATGACTCTTAGCAGAATATGGAATCGGTGGGTTCAGGAGGGTAATACGAAACGCCGTGCTGGATCCAAACCGCCTCGTATCACTAGCAGTCGAAATGACAGGCATCTTATCCGATTGGCTGTAACGGATCGTGCAGCCACGTCTCGATCCCTGAGTCAACAGATGGGGACGTTTGCAAAACAACCACCATCTGCACGAATAGTTCGACGACGTTTGCAGGAGCATGGATTATCAACTCGGAGAACATGGCTGCGGTTACCCTTGAAGCTGCATCAGAGACAGGAGCGCCTGCGATGGTGTACTCAACGAAGAAATTGTGTGCACGAATGGCAAAAAGTCATTTTTCCAGATGAATCTAGGTTCTGTTTACAGCATCATGATGGTCGCATCCGTGTTTGGCGACATCGCGGTGAACGCACATTGCAAGCGTGTATTCGCCATCGCCATACTGGCGTATCACCCGGCGTGATAGTATGGCGTGCCATTGGTCACACTCTCGGTCACCTCTTGTTCGCATTGACGGCACTTGGAAGAGTGGACGTTACATTTCAGATGTGTTACGACCCGTGGCTCTACCCTCCATTCGATCACTGCGAAACCCTACATTTGAGCAGGATAATGCACGACCGCATGTTGCAGGTCCTGTACGGGCCTTTCTGGATACAGAAAATGTTCGACTGCTGCCCTGGCCAGCACATTCTCCAGATCTCTCACCACTTGAAAACGTCTGGTCAATGGTGGCCGAGCAACTGGCTCGTGACAATACGACAGTCACTACTCTTGATGAACTGTGGTATCGTGTTGAAGCTGCATGGGCAGCTGTACCTCTACACACCACCCGAGCTCTGTTTAACCCAATGCCCAGGCGTATCAAGGCCTTTATTACGGCCAGAGGTGGTTGTTCTGGGTACTGATTTCTCAGGATCTATGCACCCTAATTGCGAGAAAATGTAATCACATGTCAGTTTTAGTATAATATATTTGTCCAATGAATACCCGTTTATCATCTGCATTTCTTCTTGGTGTAGCAATTTTAATGGCCAGTAGTGTACATTGTGTTTAATCTTAGCTGCAACCATTTCGTACCTTTGCCCTTCCTTCAGTGGTGGAAATGTTGGGTGTAAATTAATGACTGTCCCTGTGCTGGCGATGAAATGTACCACAGAGACCTTTACTCGCTGTGTATCCCCAAAACCATGAGTCGTGCAGTACTTTCAAATTGAGTGGTATACTAGTGAAACGTAACTTTCGTCTCATGTGTATGGCAGTATGGTGTTTAAGCTTTGGTGTTTATTGAACAGTATTTGATGCAGGGTGTATGGCACCTACACGTTATATGACATATCCATATGCAAATAATGTAAGCGTATATCTATAAATATACAAGAATCTGAATAATGTTTCTTTTCAGCATGTAACTACAGCACAAATGGAATTTAAGAAAGTAACTCCAGTGGGGCAGTCACCGGATAGTTGCGTTGTGCATCATTTGTAGCTTTGCATCTTTTGACATTTAGTTTTAAAATGTTGGCTGTTACAACATGCAATACAAATATCAGGTTTTTTTACCAACTGTGAGAACTGTTACTTACCGATCAGTAGATATAAATTTTATGTAGAAGAAACTATTGTAGAAACTTTTAGTGACAATATTCTATGATCACCGAATATTATCACACAATATTTCTCACTCGGCACACACATTTAGTGAGGTACTGTTATTAACCAACAGAACTGTTCATTATGAATTGTTTATTTTCTTTCCTAGCTGCTTTCAAGATTTTTTTCACCACCATCGCACGATAAATATGAGAAAGAAGAAAGCGATTTGGATTAAAAAAGTATTTTGCTATGTTATCATCAACTGAACTTAGGGTATTATGCTTCTATGACAACAGAGTTGACAGAGAAAAAAGATGGCTACAACTGGGATATCACTAAACATTTAGACATGCGTCATCGTGCTTGTAATTCATCATAGCTATAAAAACCTATGAAATGTTGTATTTATGTCACAGATGTTCTTTTGCACACCTGTCTGTAATGTCGGATAGTTCAAATCCTCCTGCGTCTAAGTAAACTATGGCGAAATTCACTAAAAAATGTCTTTTCAATGGGGACGTCATTGTAGCCTAACAGTGTGTTCTTCTGTTTCTATGTAAGCGGAGTAAAAATTCACAAGTTCATGCACACAGAACCGATTCCTAGCAAACAGTCACTTGAAATCAGGCGTTTCATTCATTTTGCGGACGTTGCATTCATATTGAGCATGAAATTACATCTACATTATTGCGCTGCAATTCACAAGTACCTCGCAGATGGTACATCTAAACACTTTCAGGTAATTTTCTACCGTTCCACTCTCCAACAGCGCACGTGGTAAACGAACACTTAAACCTCTCCGTGCTGTTCCTGATTTATTTTATTATGATGATAATTTCTCGCTATTTAGGGGGGCACCAACAAAATACATTCGCATTCGCAGGAGAAAGTTTGTATTTCAGATTTCATGAGAAGATTCTACCGGGACGAAGGACGCCTTTGATTTAATTATTGCAGTCCTACTTCGTGTGTCATATTCGTGTCGCTCTCCCCCATATTTATCGATAGCAGAAAACGAACTCCCCTTTTTCAACTTTTTCGATGTCCTCCGCGTCCGTCCTACCCGATGCAGATACCACACAGCGTAGGAATACTGCAGAAGAGGACGGAGAAGCGTAGTGTAATGCAGACTCATTAGTAGACCTGTTGTATTTTCTACGAGTCCTGCCAATAAATCGCAGTCTTTGCTTCAGTTCCCCACAACATTATCTATGTCGCTGTGCTAAGTTTGATTAACGGTGGTTTGTTTCGTTTCATTTTAGGGCGCAAAAGTCATACGCGCCCATGTCAGAACCGTAGAACACGAAGACGAAAAAGGAGTCAGAAGCTACTACACGTTAAGCCCAATCGGCGGAAGGAAAGACAGCTAAAAAAAGGGACTTGGAGAAAAGATCATAAAATACGCCGTTGTGATAACGGAGATCCTGAACTAAAAACTAAACGCCCTTCGACACATTGCTACGGTGGATAAAGAGTAAAACGCGGTCGACAGCCAGAGCGCGTTCACAAAACGGCCGATAACTCGGTCGGCTATCATAAATGAGAACGTAAGTGGTTAAAAATAGACATTCCGTCAGCAAATGGCGAAGCGCCAATAAGGGCAATGAGTACAAAGTGGTGGGGGTCACCACGTCACCAATGGCGATGGCTAGAAAGACTGTGCCCAGTGCGCAACCTAGCTAAAGTAATCTCGTCGTGGCGAGGGGGCCGAGAGGAGGTCGGGCAAGCCACTGGTAGAGCTTTCATTTACCGGAGCATGTTTCCATGAAGGGAAGACCAGTGTTGACGCCAAAAAGTGATACACCTGGCTTTCGATTTGTGTGATTTATCACGCAACCAAAATTTTACAGAAATCTTTTTGTCTCCTTGGGAATAATCTCACACTTTTCTTAATCAGAGAATGTTGGCACTTTTCCCATCACGCACATATCTTGTCTACATCATTTTGCAGTTGGTTTCGTTCTCATGATGACTTTTCTGGATGGTAAATAAGTCTCTTCTGCAAACAGTCTAAGAGAGCTGCTCAGATTTCTCCTAAATCGCCCATATAGATCAGAAACAGCAGAGGGCCTATAACACTTCCTTGGGGAAAGTCAGATATTTCTTCTCTTTTTATCGATGACTTACTGTCAGTTAACACGAACTGTGATCTTTCTGACAGGAAATCAAAAATTCAATCACGTAACTTGGGCAATGATGCATAGGTACATAATTTGGTAGAACTCTTTTGTGTGAAACTGTGTCAAAAGCCCTCTGGAGATCAAAACATTAGGAATCAGCGTTAAATCCCCTGTCTATAGCACTCATTACTTAGTGAGAATAAAGAAACAGTTGTGTTTCTCCCCCTGCGGATCCGGAGGTTAGAATAGGCCCGTGGTATTCCTGCATGTCGTAAGAGGCGACTAAAAGGAGTCTCACACTTTTCGGCCATATGAGTTCAGATCCCATTCTATGGTTTGACCTGCTACTTTCAAAATTATACAGAAGGGCGGGCCATATGGGGAAGGTGGTGCACGAGTGCCCTTAGATTTGATCTGCTGAATCTCTTGCCATGGCTTTGCATCTCCACCTACGTTTCAACTATTTCGGCGAGGACACTTTCTGGGCTATGTTTTCTTCTTCCGTTGTCTCCTGCCCTCTTTTGCCCCCGTGACAATATTGGATTTATGTGAGGTATATATATGAAAATGGTATCTGTTCTTTCGGACATTAAATTACAATGAAATGAATACCCCTAGCTGCATACAGGCGTTGATGTAACTCAACGGGCACAGTTGAAAATGGGTGCTCCGACCGGGACTCGAACCCGGGATCTCCTGCTTACACCGCAGACGTTCTATCCATCTGAGGCACCGAGGACACAGAGGATGGTGCGACAGCAGGGACTTATCTCTGACACGTCTCCCGTGAGACCCACATTCGCAACTTATTGTCCCGCCCTATATTCATAGTGCCCCTGTCCACTCTACTCATTACTCACAGATTTACCGACGATTCCCGTAAGAGTCTGGGTACTGCTTGTGCATTCGCACAGAAGAAGATGGTCAAATGGCCAGTGAGCCTTAACTATGTATATGAAGATGGTATTTGTTCTTTCGGACATGTCCAGACTTTCCTGTGTCTGTCACTCCCTATAAAATCCTCAACATGGTCCCGGGGATTATTTTCCATCATGGCCAGCTCTTGCTGTCTGACGACGAACTCTGTGCCAATTTTGAACGGCAGGGTGTTCATTTCATCTGGTACATTTACAGGGGACCCAAAGACCACAGGGTTGCTACCGGTGCCTTCATCTTGGCCTTTGAGGTTGATTCATTGCCGGAAATGCTCAAGGTGATGGTTTACTGGTGTGACGTTAAATCATACGTCTCTCCCCCTATACGGTGCTTTAAGTGCTGGAAGTTTGGGCGCATGTCTTCCCACTGCACTTCCAGCACCACACATCGAGACTGTGGACGTTCACTGCACCCAGATACTCCACATGTGCCACCTCTCACTTGCATCAACTGTGGAGAGCACCACTCCCCCTGCTCACCAGACTGCCCTTTACTCCAAAAGGAGCGGAAAATTATGGACCAGTTGACTTACGCAGAGGCTAAACGTAAAATCGGAAGATTACACCCCATTCGGTTGACTTCGACACACACTGCAGCTACATCACCATCGCCGTCCCATGTGCCTATGGTTCCTCACTCTGTGCCACGAACAGTGGGCCCTGCGGACCGCCAGAATACATCCAGCCCCTTGGTGGTAGGGGGCAAATCTTCCTCCATTGCTCCCAAAGCACCTACTTTGGGAGCAAGGCCCGTCAAAACGCAGGGGATACTGGTCCCCTCCCCCTTGTCGAAGTAGTAACAACCTAATCCGGCTCCTCTCGTGCAGAAGGGGTCCCTTGAGGCCTCTCTTCCAAGGTCTCCACTAATGCTACAGCAGACACTCGTCAGTGGCTCAAGAGGCCAAAACCTGCTGGAAAAAGAGCTTCACGGTCTTCTTCCATGCCTGAAGCTGCTTCAGAGATATCTTCCCAGCAAGCCCCTAAAGAGAAGCGAGATAGTTAGCAAAGTAAGAAGAAGTCTGCTAAGAAACAGGACCACCTGGTGGCTCCAATACTACCACTCCCTGTCAACTCTGCACCTGAGGATGCAGTGGAGATCTTAGCGTCCCCTACGGACCTGGATCTTACTAATGCCTCAGCCACCATACAAATGGCTAAAAATACTTAGTCGGTGGCAGAAGGTGACCCTGAGGCATAACCTGCTTCTTTGCATGCTTGGTACCTTCCCAGCCTCACCTTAACGTCATCCTCCAGTGGAATTGCGCCGGTTTTTTCCACCACCTGGTTGAGCTATGGCAACTTTTAAGCTTCAAACCTGCTTTCTGCATTGCCCTCCAGGAACCCTGGTTCCTGGCACTGCGTAACCCTGCCCTCCGTTGCTATAAGGGATATTACAGGAACCGCAGCAATTGTAATAGAGTGTCAGGTGGAGTTTGCGTCTATGTCCTGAACTCAGTGTGCAGTGAACCTGTGACACTTCAAACCCCTCTAGAAGCTGTGTGGGTGTCAGGATAAGGACGACGCAGGAAATCACTGTCTGCAACGTATATCTTCCACCAGATGGTGCAGTACCCCTGAACGCATTTGCTGCACTGATTGATCAACTCCCTAGATCTTTCGTACTTTTGGGAGGTTTTAACGCTCATAATCCCTTTTGGAGTGGCACTGTTCCTACTGGCAGAGGCAGATATGTCGAAAATTCATTGTCACAACTCGACGTCTGCTTCTTAAATACTGGGGCCACTATGCATTTCAGTGCAGCACACGGCACATATTCGGCCATTGATCTCTCTTTCTGCAGTCCTGGTCTTCTCCCATCTATCCTCTGGAGAGCACATAACGACCTGTGTGATAGTGACCACTTGCCCATCTTCCTGTCACTGCCCGGAAGTCAGGCCTACGGACACCTGCCCAGATGGACTTTAAACAAGGCGGACTGAGAAACTTTCACGTCTACAGTCAACGTTGAATCTCCCCAACACGGTAACATCGATGTGGTGGTTGAGCAGGTAACCACAACGATCATTTCTGCGGCGGAAACGCGATGTCACGTTTTTTAGGGTGACCCCGGCGAAAGACAGTCCCTTGGTAGTCGCCGGAGGTCGCTGAGGCAATTAAGGAAGGTCGGCGAGCTCTACAGCGGCATAAGCGGCACTAGACAACGATCAAAAGAGTTTTTGGGCACCAAATCCAAACAGATGTTCCTGGTGTTAACATAAATGGCGTGTTATCTACCGACGCAAACGAAATTGCTGAGCACTACGCTCGTGCCTCTGCGTCGGAGAGTTATCCCCCAGCCTTTCGCACTCTCAAACGATGGATGGAAGAGTAGGTCCTCTCGTTCACTACACGCCACAGTGAACCCTATAACGCCCCATTTACAGAGTGGTAGCTCCTCAGTGTCCTTGCACATTACCCCGACACAGCTCCTGGGCCCGATCGGATCCACAGTCAGATGATTAAACATCTCTCGTATGACTACAAGAGACATCTCCTCGTGATCTACAACCGGATCTGGTGCGATGGCTTCTTTCCATTGCACTGGTGGGAGGGCACCAGGGCTAAACCCGGCAAAAACACGCTTGATGTGGATAGCTATCGGCCCATCAGCCTCGCCAACGTTCTTTGTAAGCTGCTGTCGGCGGTTCGGTTGGGTCCTGGAGTCACGTGGCCTACTGGCTCTGTGCCAGGGCGGCATCCACCTGGGGCGCTCGATCACTGATAATCTTGTGTCCCTCAAGTCTGATTTTTCCAGACGCCAGCACCTTGTCGCTGTCTTTTTTGATTTACGAAAAGCGTATGACAACACCTGGCGACATCATATCCTTGGCACATTATAGGAGTGGGATATCTGAGGCTTGTTCCAGATTTTTACCCAGAATTTCCTGTCGCTTCGTACTTTCCGTGTCCAAGTCGGTGCCTCCCATAGTGTCCCCCCCCCCCCCTTCCCCATATCCAGGAGGATGGGATCGATTTTTAGGACTCGTTTTTGACGCCCGATTGACTTGGCTACCTCAACTTCTTCAGCTTAAGCGGAAGTGCCGGCAGAACCTCAATGCCCTCCGCTGCCTGAGCAACACCAACTGCGGTGCAGATCGCTCTACGCTGTTGCAGCTATACAGAGCCCTTGTTCAATCCCACCTTGACTATGGGAGTCTCGTTTATGGATCAGAGGCGCACTCAGCGTTGCGTTTACTCGACGCAATGCACCACTGTGGCGTTCGACTAGCGATGGGAGCTTTTAGGATGAGTTTGGTGACCAGCAGCCTTGCGGAGGCTGGAGTTCCTCCATTGCAGGTCTGGCGTGCACAACTGCTCGTCAGTTACGTTGCACACTGTAATGGTACTTGAATTAAGTAACCATTACGGTACCTCACCTGAACCTCTCGATACCAATAATATTCTACTGTATTTCTGTTAACTACTTAACATATTTCTGCGACAACATTCAGATTTGATTTCACTTTTGATACATCGATATTTTTATATTGCGATGATATTATTCTTATGTGTATTCTTTCTTTTGTCACTATGATCTTTGACGTACTTGTAACTCTGATTTTTGGGCACGTAAGCGATTGTTAGTTAGTTGTTAACTTGTTAGAGAGTCGGACCTTGAGAAAGCCAAGTCGTGGACGTCATGTTGGAAAGACGAATATTGTCGTCAGCTTATAAGATTTGAACTTTAACAGTGACTGTGAGGAAGATGTTTTCAAGTATGTTTTGTATTGTGAAGTGATGTTTTGTGTGTCACGTGATATTGCAATAAATGCAATTAAAAGGAAGTGTAACTTAAATTCTGAGTGTTGATTATTTTTTTTACATCACTATTGTAATAACTTTGAAAGGTTTAATCTCCAAGAATGGTTTGAGAAGCGCATCTACAAAACTTTTGAATGTAACAGAATAAAACCTAGGCCTCTTTGCATCCGAGCTTGGAATCTTAATCACCTAGATTTTCAACGATTGAGCCATGATAATACGAGACCAGCGTGGGAAACACAAAAAGATGAGTGCTTAGTTTTTTCATTGTTACATGAAATGTCTATTAACTGTGCTCTAATGACACCTGCCACATAATATGACTGATGTTGCCCGAAAATGAAGTATTTAGCAGCGTGAGTAACATCACAATCGTTATTAAAAGTTTGAACTTTGTTGTGGTAGGGTTGTTAGAACACGTTCGTAGTTCTCCTGCGCATCCGAATCACCTTCTCCTTTTCCCATCCACGGTGGTTCATCTCCCACATCGGCGGCTCAGGTCAGGGCTTACAACTGCAGTTCGCTTCCGATCCCTTCTTTCCGAACTGGAGTCCTTGCCTTTACCACCTATACTCGAGGTCCAATCGCGTACACCTCCATGGTGTACACCTAGGCCGCGGCTTCGCCTGGACCTTTCACATGGCCCAAAGGACTCAGTTAACCCCGCGGCTCTCCACTGCCACTTCCTCTCTATTCTTGAGAAGTAGCGGGGCCACGAAGTGGTTTTCACCGACGGCTCGATGGCTGAAGCTCACGTCTGCTTCGCGTATGTCCATGTAGGACAGCATTCCTTGTCCGATGGCTTCAGTGTTTTCACTGCAGAGCGGGTGGCTATATCTTGTGCTCTTGAGCACATCCGTTCATGCCCTGTGGAGCCGCTTCTTCTGTGCTCTGACTCCTTGAGCAGCCTAAAAGCTATCGACCAGTGCTACCCGCTTCATCCCTGGAACGGTCCGGTCGTTCAGAGGTGTTTGTGTGGACCCCAAGACACGTCGGAATCCCAGGCAACGACCTAGTTGACAGGCTGGCCAAACAAGCTATACGGTAATCGCTTATGGAGATCGGCATTCCAATAACTGACCTGCTTTCATTTTTACGTCGCCAAGGTTTTTCGGCTTTGGGAGAAGGAATGGCATAGTCTCAGTACGCAGAACAAACGGAGTGCCATTAAGAAGACTACGAATGTGTGGCAGCCCTCCATGCAGGCGTCTCGCAGGGACTCTGTGGTTCTCCGCCGACTCAGAATTGGCCACGCTTGGGCGACCCACGGCTACCTCCTGGACCGTGAAGACCCGCCTCTCAGTTTCGGTGCGGCGCCCGGTTGACAGAGGACCATATTCTGGTGCACTGTCCCACTTTGACTGCCCTGCGACAAAATCTTCGCTTACCGGACTCGTTGACGCTAATTTTATCTGACCACGCCTCATCGGCTGATTTAGTTTTACATTTTATTCGTAAGGGTGGGTTTTATCATTTGATCTAAATTTTAGTCCGTGTACTTTGTCTCTCTATGTCCTCCACCCTAGTGCCTTTAGAGTGGAGGTTTTAATGTGTTGCAGAGTGTCTGGCTTCTCCTTTTTATTCTCATGGTCAGCCAGCGATGGTAATCTGTTTTGTCATTTTAATCTCTTCTGCCTGTTTCTTGCATTTCTGTGGTTTTCTTCTCCCCTTTTTTCCATTTAAGTGTTTGTTGCCCTTCCGTTGTTCTTGTGGTTTTTCCTTTGTCTCCATTTTGTGTTGTCAGTCTTGGTTGTTTTATACTCACCCCTGTGGCATCGTTTTATTCGGAACAAGGGACCGATGACATAGCTGTTTGATCTCTTCTCCCCTCTTTTAAACCAACCAACCAACCTAGTTGTGTTTCATAAAAACGATATTTTCCCAACCTATATTGGCTGTTTATCAATAAATCTTTTCCTCTAGGTAATTCATAATATTAGAACACAGCGTTAGTTCCAAAAGCCTATTGGAAATCAACGATAGTGGTATGGATCTGTAAGTCAGCGGATTACTCGTATTTCCGTTCTTGAGTATTGGTGTGACCTGCGCAACTTTCCAGTCTTTAGGTGCGGTTATTTCGACGAGCGAGCGGTTGTATGTGATTGTTAAGTATGGAGCTATTGTATCAGCATACTGTGAAAAGACCTTAACTGGTATACAATCTGGACCCAAGGCCTTGCCTTTATTAAGTGATTCAACCTTCCGGCACCTGCGCGGATGACACTCCTCATGCAATTCATTTTCCCGCTCTGCTTCGTCTGGTTGGGCTGTACTGAATTCGCGTCATTCTCAGAACCTTTCCGTTAACCCTCCGTCGATTAGCTTCAGCCATCACTGGTTTTCAGAAACGTTATTATGTCTTTGAGGACACAGCTCATCAGCACGAGCGCTACTGCTATAGCGTCAAACAAATTAAGAGTATATTACTTGACTGCTCTCCTAGATTCAACACAACTTTAATGTGCGTAATTTTATGCATACCGAAACTAATTACATTTAATTAGCTTTTTGCCTAGAACACATACCTACAGAAAGTAAATATTCTCTATGGTTTCAGTTTGTGGAATAAATGTCAAAGATAAAATAACCTAGAGCAGAGTGTAGCAGATATACTGATGTACAGCTGAAGTTGCTACTTGAGCTGAGTGATGAAGGTCTTTATCTACATGCATACTCTGCAAACCGCGGTGAAGTGTATGGCAGAGCGCACGTCCCATCGTACCAGTTATTATGGTTTCTTCCTGATCCATTCATGTGTGGAGCGCGGGAGGAATGATTGTTTCAATGCCTCTCTGCGTGCAGCAATTATTCTAGTCTTATCCTCACTGTCCATGTGTGAGTGGTGCGTAGGGGGTTGAACTTCGTTAACAGACTTTCTCGGGATTGTTTACTTCTGTCTTTTTCAGTATCTCAGTGACACTCCCCATGGATTAAACAGACCTGTAACTATTTGTGCTGCTCTTCCCTGTATACGTTCAATATCCCCCGTTAGTTCTATCCGGTACGGGTCCCACACATTTAAGAAACATTCTAGGATCCTGACACTGGTATTGCTGGCTCAGATAACGAGGACTGTATACTTGAAAGTGGTCATGATTCAGGAACAGAACCACACGTGTTAAATAATAGTGACTATGACTCAAACAAGAAGTGAGGAAAGAGGATGTATTTCTTTTAGGAAAAGGTGGAATAGCTAAACGGGGGGAAAAAATCCTACCAATGTTACGCAAAAATCTTGTAATATTATTGCGTTATTACCTGAACCCAAAATTGAAACTCGTATAACAAAGACGAAAATAGTTACAACGATGTTATTTTTGGATGAAAGTGTAATACCCATTATACAATACGTTATATCAATGAAGATCGCGATAACTTTTCTATCGAAAGGTATGCCAAAGAAACAGATATTACAAAAAGCAGAGCTTTCTTTGGTTTGCAATATCTGTGTGGATCTCTGAGATGTTCAGACAGAGTTTATCGAAGTTGTGGGACAAATCAGAAAGCAACAGCCATGAATCATGGCACTTACGTATGAGTAGAAGCCAATTCATGTTGCACTTGAGATGTCTGATGTTAGACAGTATCCATGACAGAGGTGTTCGCAGAGAGAATGACCCGTTTGCTGCTATCAGGGAGGTACTGGAGCTGTTTACTAACAATTGTCAAAAATGTTTATCACCAAGTGTGTATCTTAATGTACTCGTGTTTGTGTTTCATTTATAAGCTGCGTTTAAAGTGCTCACATACATCGTTTATGTTGTGTATGACGTCTGTTATCTGTGAGAGGTAGCGTGTCACTGATTATCGCTCGAGCAACGGAGGTTTAAGCCGCTTCGTTACACCGAGGCTATCCATGTCTAACATACCACGTACGCAGTCGTTCTTTATGCGAATTCCAGAATATTTACTGCGTCTTCTTTAATGAAGGTGTTTCGGGAAACCGTGTTTAGTAACTCTTCTTTAGTGGCACTGTCATCAGTAACATTACCATTGCTGCCGTGAAGTGAAGATATTGATTGCGTCTTCCCACTGGTGTACTTTCGATACAACCAGCCGCGCGGAGTGGCCACACGGTTTGAGGCATCCTATCACGGACTGCGCGGCCCCTCTCGCCGGAGGTTCGAATCATTCTTCGGGCATGGATGTGTGTGTGTGTTGTTCTTAGCATAAGTTACTTTAAGTTAGTTTAAGAGGTGTATAAGTCTAGGGACCGATGACCTTAGCAGTTAGGTCCCTTAGGAATTCACACACATTTGAACATACAACCAGAATCTCTTCCTATTTTCTACTAGATTTCGACACAGAGTTTAGTTGCGGAAACCATGAAAAGCATTTCGCATTGACGTTCGTGCTAGATCTCGAACTTTGGAAACTTCGTCAATCTGGGGTTTTGCGTTCTTTTAAATTTTGCATGCTTCCTTCATTTCTGCAACAGCAGAGTTTGGACAGTTTTGTGCACCACCTGGGATCAGCACCATGTATTTTTAAAATGTTTGGTGTATCTCTCTCAATTGCCATCGATAAGACTTCCCTGAATCTAAACCACACTTCGTCTACGCTTATACAGTCAGTTTGGGAGCAGTGTGTCTCAGGAAGGCGTCAAACGAATTTTTGTCTGCTTTTTTAAATGGATGTATTTGGCATTTATGTTTAGTGGATTTGGACGTTACGGTATTCAGTATTGCTAGAACGACTTTGTGATCACTAACCCCTGTATCTGTCGCGATGCTACCTGTTTGTTCCTAAGAAGAGGTCAAGTGTCTTTTCGCAAAAATTTATACTTCGTGTGGGACCCTGAAATGATTGATCCAAAGCGATACACATCGTTAGTACTAACATGAGTCACTACCTGTAGGTAGCTGCACTCTGTGCTCTTCATGGCATCCGGAAGCGTCGTTTCCGCGTCTGGAATGACTCTTCCTGGTATACCCACGGACTACACACTGGATTTGTTACTCTCCTTGGTAGCCATATGCCTAAGGAGACCCATCATGTGGCTATAGTTGGATGACCCAGCTACCAGTAATCCCGCCTTCTGTGACTGCCCAGATCTTGCAGGTCGAGAGACTTCCCCTGAAGCATCCAAGTGGCTGCATCTAGGTCAGGGAAATTGTCACACACATATAGCGCCTGAAACCTGTTCGTAAAGTGAACCGGAGAGACCCTTTGATCGGCTCCCTGGAAGGTCTTTCACGGCCTGCCACACCTTGCAGCGACGTTCCAATGGAGCACAGATGAGGGGTCAACCTCAGTGCGGGCAGTACCCGTGGCGGCCGCAGTAGTAGACTGATCGGGGAACACGTGGGACAAGCTGGACGTCCATTCGATCCACACGTCCAGCCCCTCTCGGTAACGGCCGTTGGCACCAATCTCAAGCTGAGAGACCAACGACACCTGGAGCTGTGAGCGAAGGATCACAAACTGGGCTGACACCTGAACACAGCAGTCACAGTCAGTATCCATTCAAAAGACGGCAGAAATATTCTATAGGCAGTTGCTAAAGCATGAAACTGTGCCTGGTAAATACACAAACACGCTCGATATTTAAGAGTTTAAACTAAACAGCACGGGGGAAATTCGGAATAAGTCTAAGAAGCTGTATCAACTCACAAACTAAAAGGGCTGCTTTGGTGCCCTGATGTGAGAGATGCTATATTTCGGCTGAAGGTTCTAACAACTACAGCTCGCTCTTCAAGAAAAACCAGTCATCTCTCGCGATGTAAACTAAACAGTTAATAAAACGGGTATTTTACACCTGTAACTTTGAGTGTTCACTCTAGCAGCTAATATTTCAGTTAATTGATATCGCAAGAATATTTTCGTTAGCTGAACACATGACTCAAACTAGCTTCACGTGTTCGATGGCTACAATGAGTGCTACTACTTCGCGATTTTCGTCTTCAGACACACAAACAGATAACATGCTAGCAGCCGTGATAGGGAAATAAAAATCGCAAAACCAACAAATTATTAATGTAGAGTAATGGAATTTCTGGAAACCATTTGTCTAGGTATCAAATGTAGGTGATTAACACAGCAAGATCACAGGTTAATATAAGCTCGAGATAAGCCATATCAAATGTCAAATGCTTGTACATTAATAAGCTGCGCATCCGCCAGAGTGTTGAATGCAAGCCTGCAAACGTGGATGCATTGTAGTGTGCAGTTGCAGTTTCTAGTTTGTGGGATGGAGCTCCATTCCTGTTGCGCTTGGTCAGTCAGTAGACGGACGGTTAAAGCTGATTGTTGATGACGCTGGAGTTGATGCTTTTTATGTGCTCGATTGGAGACAGATCTGATGATCAAGCAGATCAAGGCAAGACGCCAACACTTAATGAAGAGGCTGTTGGGACACAATAGCGGTGTGTACGCGCGCGAGCGTTATCCTGTTGGAAAACACCCCCTAGAACGCTCTTCATGTGAGGCTGCACAACAGGTCAAATCACCAGATTGATGTACAAATTTGAAATCAGGTTGCGTGGGATAACCACGAGAGAGCTCTTGCTATCACACCAAATCGCAGCCGGCCTGTGTGGCCGAGCGGTTCTAGGCGCTTCAGTCTGGAACCGAGCAACCTAACTGTACATCAGTTATTTTATTGCTTTGATCTTCAGCTAAGAAAACATTAGCAATTATCGTCCTACCTTCTTTGTCCACCCATGTTGGAAAATTAATTACTGAGAACAAACTGTAGGATTCAGATAACGTTTTAAAGATCAGTTTTCGTATCAGAACTCTTTATGAAATCTACTCTGAACTCACTACACACTAATAACTGGTTCCCTGTTGTCTGGCAGACAGTAGAGTAAGGAACCCAGATTCCTTGTAAACAGTTCAAAATTTCCCAGTAGAGATCCGTATACAGTTAAAAGTGAACTATTTTTCAGTATTGCCGATATTAGTTTCAGATCAGCACATAAAAAATTTTACATTGGTCCAAAAAAAATGGAATCATCATATGCAAAAAGTATTGTAAGACACTACTGGTCATACTATCCCGAGTCCTATCCGCAAATGAAGACCAACATTTCTCAAGGGAAATAAGAATGATTAATGACTCCACGACAATTGTTTTTAACAATTGTTTACACGAGAGAACTGGGATAAGATTTATAATCAACCAAATGCTAACACAAAATTTAATCTGTTCCATGGTAAATTCGAGTCACTATTTGAAAACAGCTTGTCGCACAAGCTATTTAGAAAGGAGCGATGTAAGAAACCGTGGATCAGTACAAGGG
Organism: Schistocerca americana; assembly: GCF_021461395.2. Classification (NCBI taxonomy): domain Eukaryota; kingdom Metazoa; phylum Arthropoda; class Insecta; order Orthoptera; family Acrididae; genus Schistocerca; species Schistocerca americana. The sequence goes on along the minus strand of NC_060122.1, from coordinate 106,487,193 downwards.
TTAAAGTATCTTGTGAAAGGAAAAGAGAAATATGTCTTTCTGCAAGAACAAGCAAAGGTCCTGCAATAGTTGCAAATCATAAAAATTCTCAAAATTACTAAAAAAAGGTTATTAAAAAGGAAGAAACATGCACATAATGTCATAAGTCAATAGACTTACGAGTAACGCTATGTGGAATGTAGTGAACGAGAGGCAGCCATAGAACAGGATAACTTCACTAGTTAACTGAATGGCGCGGGGTATACATCATGAGTCGCAGATGGCAAATATATTTAATAAACATTTCTTAAATATTTAAGAAACTATTGCAACTAATAACTCAAGTGGAAAATCGAAAAAACATGTTGAAAAAACTCTCATAAAATTTAATGATATGGATATATCACCAGTTCCTCCTTGTGAAATTAATAAAATTATGCATTCTCTAAAAAATAAAAGCTCATCTGATTTTGGTAGTGTTTCCAATACCGTCCTAATGACTTATTCGCATATAATAAGCACAGTAACATTTGAAATATGTAGAGCATCACTACCTCAAGGCATTTTTCCAGGCTGATTGAAAGACGACTTTATTAAACCGCCTTTAAGCAAAGTGATAAGGGAGATGTCAGTAACTGCAGACCTGCTTCACTCTTGAGATCCTTTCCGAAATCTTTGAGAAGGTCTTATATCCTAGAATAGTATTGCACTTTAACAATAATAATTTCCTCAGAAAATCACAGTTTGGTTTTCAGAAGAGATTCTCCACTGAGAATGCCACTTGCATGTTTACTCATTTTACAGTCATTAAATAGCGCCACAGCACATGTTGGTATTTCCTGCAACCTATCGAAGCCATATGTGTATGTGAATCACAGTATTTTCCAAGATAAATTGACATTTTATGGGTTTGATGGTATAACTATCAAATGGATAATCTCATATATAAGAAAGCCGTACTTTGCCAATATAGTCAAGGGAGAAATCATGTACGGGGTTCCAAAGGCTCAATCGTAGGTCCAGTATTATTGCTCATTTATGTAAACCATTTTCCGCCTAATATACGAGAAGCAAAATTAGTTCTTTTTGCAGATGACAGTAGTATTGTAATCAAGCCAAGTATACATACAGAAAGACACGAATCAGTAGACGACGTTCTTAAAAGTACCATCGATTGATTTTCTACGAGTGGTCTCACAATCAATTTTAAAAAGACAGCGTATTCACTTATGCACATCTAGGGGTACTACACCATAAGTGCAACATACGATGAGAAAAATATATTTATTATTCTATTTTCATTAATTCCTTTAATTAGTTATGCGGAACATAGGGCAGCAACAAAGGATCGCCATATTGTTCTGTCTTCTGCTAGCATTCTCACTTCTTCACATCCTATGCGTTGCTGTTGACCTTCTGCTTCAACTGATCATCTCCACGTAAGTTTGGGCCTGCCTCGTCCCCATCGTCCCTGAGGGATCCCATACAGTGCTTCCTTCGCAATATGTTCATTTAGCCTCCTAGGTGTACGTTGCAAACAACCCCCTTCCTTCTTCTTATTTGCAGCCCAGTTGGTTTCTGGCTGGTTCTTTTCCAGAGTGTTCCAGACTGTAGCGCCTAGAACCGCTCGGCCACCCTGGCCGGCTGAATGTCTGCAACTTACGGATTAGCTTATTTGTCACTTTCAGTGTTTCACATCCATATAGAAGCACAGATTTTACATTACTTCCTAACATCCACAATTCGGTCCTCAATATTAATTCCTTCGATCTCCAGGCAGAACGGAGAGTTGTAAAAGCTCCTTTGTCTTTATTGATGCGGCTGTTAATGTCCCCCATTGCACCACAGTATGGTGTAATCATGATTCCAGAGTTGCAAAACTTATCCACCCTTTTGCAACCTTAAGCTCTGCGGTGTTGTTATCATTTTCCGGCATGTATTTTGTCTTTTGGGCAATAATTTTAAAAACTACTTCCTTCGTCGCAGATATCAGATCTTCTAGTTTCTGTTTAATGTCGTTGAGGCTGTGGGACAGCAGTCAAATGCCATCTGCAAAATCTAGAAGTGTTCCATTGCTCCATTTTATTCCTCTCTCTTTATCCATTGCTTGCACCATTACAATATTCAGAGCTATGTTAAATAGCATTGGTGAGAGGACATAGCCCTGCTTAACCCCTGTTTTCACTGCTACAAGGGTCTGAAAGCAGACCTTGATATACAAACTGGCACGTTTACTTTTCATACATGCGCTTGGAAAGAGCAGTTGTTTCCTAGGGAACTCAAAAAGTTTGCATTGAGTTCCGTACTTTCAAAGTCTACAAACAGCAAGTAAAGCGGTGACTGATTTTCGTATGAATTTTCAGTCATTATTCTCAAGTTGTTTATCTCGTCAATCCAAGTGCGACCTTACCTGAATCCTGCTTGTCCTCTTCTTATTTTCTTGTCTACATATGCTTGTATTCTATTTCAGAGTATTCGCCAGAGGGCCTTGCTTAGGATTGACAGCAGGGTGATGGGTCTCCACTTATCACAAACGGATGGTCTTCTTTCTTGGGGAGCTTGATGAGCAAGCCTCTGTTCCAATCATTTGATACTTTTTCATTCATCCATATGGCTGTCAGGAGTGGATGTAAAATTTATGTTGTTATAGAGGGATCTACTTTAATTAACTCTGGACTGATGTTGTCCAGGCCCGGAGCTTTTCCATCCTTTGTTTGTTGGTCCGCTTCAGCGATTTCTTCTTTGGATGGTGGTTCTAAGTTAATTGGCATACCTTGCGGGGAGTCCTTCCCCAACTACATCCAGTTGATTTACACTGCCATTTGTAGTTTCACGGTTCAGAACGTTCTCAAAATGTTTTTTTTTTCATCTCTACAGTTGGTCTTCTCAATTTGTGAGTAGTTTTCCTTGCTTGTCTGTGATTGGCGTACCACCCCCAAATTTCGTACTTGACATTTTCCTAGTGATGATTTATAGTGTCCTGATATCGGCTCTGCTGACTGCTGCCTCCGCCTTATCTGCAAAATTATTTATGAACGTTCCCTTGTCTTTTCAGAAACTCCTCTTCACCATCCTACTTAATATGCAGAGTACCTGTTGGATTTCTTCATTTATTTCCCTTGTCTGTGCGCAATTTAGCCAGAGTTTTACCATCGTCCCATGCTGTATTGCATCCAAAGTATGGTCAGAGATCCAGTCTTGTCTGATGTAGTGCTTTGTTCCAAGAATTTCTTGAGCAGCCTGTGCGTAGCTTGTTTTCACTGCATCTCATTGACCCTCAATGTCATTCTCTTCCATTACTCTGCTAAGCACCTCGAAACGATTTCTCAGTTGGATCGAGAACACCTCCCGGTCTTTTCTATTGCCCAGATTTCCAAAATTACCCTTAATCCTCTTCTGCCCGCAATGTTTCTTGTGTGCAGCTATGTTTAGACGGACTGTTGCTAGCATAAGGTGGTGGTCGCTGCCGACACATGTGTCTCTTTTATTGCTCACATCAAGGAGTGATTTTCGCCAGGTCCCGCTAACTGCAAAGTGGTCTATCCAGTTCTCTGTTCTGCCGTCTATTGAAACTCAGGACACTTTGTCACAGCGTTTATGGGGGAGAATGGAACCTCCAATGATCACGTTAAATATGCCGCACAAGTCTATGAGACGTTCTCCATTGTCATTTCGGGTGCCCAATCCACGTTGTCCGATAATCAGGTCTATCCCATTGTTGTCATTCCCTATTTTTGCATTAAAGTTACCCATCAGCAGGAGGAAATATCTTTTTCGACATTTTTGCAGTGTTTCTTGGAGTTTGCCGTAAAACCTGTCTTTCTCTTCATCCTCAGATCGTTCTGTTGGTGCGTAACGTTCTACAGTGGACACTGGTCTTACCCTCGATGCAAAGCGAGCGACTATGATTCTCTCTGTAATTGGGTGCCACTCTATCAAAGACTGCTTTGCTCTCCGTTCTAGTATTAATGCCACTCCTTCACTACGGGTTTCATCCATTCTTCCAGAATAGAGGGGGATATATCCTTAGTTTATTCTTCTTTCTCCAAAACCAGCTATTCTTGTTTCACTTAATCCTAAAATTTGTAATATGTATCGCTGTGTTGGAAAAGTACCAGAGCCTCAAGAGCTGATAGAAAGCACTGAAGCTGAAATCGTTATAGGAACAGAAGGCTGGCGGAAGCCGGAGGTAAATTTTGCCGAAATTTTTTAGTGGCGAAAACCGTATTCAGAAAGGATAGATTAAATGAAGTAGGTGGTGGTGTGTTTGTGTCTGTTGGTAGTAGTTTATCTTGAAGTGAATTTGAAATCGATAGTTCCTGCGAATTACTATGGGTAGAGGTTATACTCAACAGCCGTACCAAAATAATAATTGGGTCCTTCTACCAACCCCTCGACTCAGATGATATAATAGCTGAACGCTTGAAAGAAAACTTGAATCTTATTACAAATAAGTAAGCCACTCATACAGTAATAATTGGTGGAGACTTCAATCTACCCTCCACCTGTTGACGAAAATACATGTTCAAAATCGGTGGTAGACAGAAAACATCTTCCGAAATTGTACTAAATGCTTTCTCTGAGAAATACTTTGAATATTTAGTTCATGAGCCCACATTAATTGTAAATGGTTTGCGAAAACACACTTGACCTCTTAGCCGCAAATAGTCCTGATCTAATAGAGAGCGCCATGACGGATACAGGGATTAGTGAACACAAGATCATTGTAGCGAGGCTCAAAACCATATCAACCAAAACCATTAAAAATAAACGCAAAATATACCTATTAAAAATAGCAGATAGAAATTCGCTTGGTGCGAGAGGGTCTCCATTCCTTCCAAGCTAATTATGTAAGGGTACACCAGATATGGCTCAAATTCAAAGATACAGTATCGACAGCAACAGATAGATTCATACCGCATAAGTTAATAAGAGACGGGAGTGATCCACCATGGTACACAAAACACGTCAGAACACTGTTGCAGAAGCAACGAAAAAAGGATGCCAAATTCAGAACGCAAAATCCGCAAGACTGCCTAAGTTTCACGGATGCTCGAAATTTAGTACGGACGTCAATGCGAGAGGCTTTTAATAGTTTCCACAATGAAATATTGTCTCAAAATATGGTATAAAACCCAAAGAGATTCTGATCGTACGTAAAATACACCAGTGGCAAAATATAGTCAATACCGTCACTGTGCGATAGCGATGGAAATGTTACCGATGATGGTGCCACTAAAGCAGAGTTACTAAATATAGTTTTTCGTAATTCCTTCACGAGAGAAGACGAAGTAAATATTCCACAATTCGAAACCAGAACAGCTGTTACCATGAGTGACATAAAAGTAGTTACCTTAGGTGTTGCGAAACAACTGAAATCGTTTAAGAAAGGCATGTCTTCCGGTCCAGATGGTATACCAATCAGGTTCCTCTCAGAGTATGCAGACACAATAGCGCCTTTCTTAGCAAACATATACAACCGCTCACTTGACGAAAGGTCTGTTCCTAAAGACTGGAAAGTAGCACAGGTCACACCAATATTCAAGAAAGGAAATAGGACTAACCCATTGAATTACAGACCTATATCACTGACCTCAATTTGCAGTAGGATTTTGGAGCATATACTGTACTCGAATATTATGAATCACCTTGAAGAAAATGGCTTATTGACATATAACCAACACGGATTCAGAAAATATCGTTCTTGTGCAACACAGCTAGCTCGTTATTCCTATAAAGTAATGAGTTCTGTCGACAAGGGATCTCAGATCGATTCCAAATTCCTAGATTTCCACAAGGCTTTTTATACCGTTCCTCACAAACGACTATTAATCAAATTGCGTGAATATGGAGCATCGTCTCAGTTGTGTGACTGGATTCGTGATCTCCTGTCAGAGAGGTCATAGTTCGTAGTGATAGACGGTAAATCATCGAGTAGGACAGAAGTGATATCTGGCGTTCCGCAAGGTAGTGTCATAGGCCCCCTGCTGTTCCTGATTTACATAAATGATCTAGATGATAATATCAGCAGCCCCATTAGATTGTTTGCAGATGACGCTTTAATTTACCGTCTAATAAAATCATCAGACGATCAATTCCATTTACAAAATGATCTAGAGAGGATTTCTGTATGGTGCGACAAGTGGCAATTAGCACTGGACAATGAGAAGTGCGAGGTCATCCACATGGGAACTAAAAGAAATCCGATAAATTTTGGGTATACTATAAATCTCACAAATGTAAGGGCTGTCAATTCGACTAAATACCTAGGAATTACAAGTACGGGCAACTTAAATTTGAAAGACCACATACATAATATTGTGGGGAAGGCGAAACAAAGACTGCGTTTTGTTGGCAGAACACTTAAAGATGCGACAAACCCACTAAAGAGACAGCCTACATTACACTTGCCCGTCCTCTGATGGAATATTGCTGCGCGGTATGGGATCCTTACGAGGTAGGATTGACGCAGGACATCGAAAAAGTGCAAAGAAGGGCAGCCCGTTTCGTGTTACCGCGCAGTAGGGGTGAAAGTGTCACTGATATGATACGCGAGTTGGGGTGGAAGTCACTGAAACAAGGTGGTTTTCTTTGCGGCGAGATCTATTTACGAAATTTCAATCACTAACTTTCTCTTCCAAATGCGTAAATATTTTGTTCACACCCTCCTACGTAAAGAGAAATGATCATCATAATAAAATAAGAGGAATGAGAGCTCGAACGGAAAGATTTAGGTGTTACTTTTTCCCACGCACCATTCGAGAGTGCAATGGTAGAGAAGTAGTATGAAAATGGCTCGATGAACCCTCTGCCAGGCACTTAATTGTGAATTGGAGAGTAACCATGTAGATGTAGATGTAGATTTCTTGTACCACTTCAGTTCGTTTACTCGTTTGCCACATTGTCCTCACGCTCCAGAACCCTATTCGTGTCACCTTTTTCGTTGAAAAGTTGTTATCTTTAAATCCACCCGATTGTTGGTTTTCTCTGTGGAAATTTCTGTGATAACTGATATCATGTTCACGGGTTATCGGCCTATACGGCCTAGCTAGACGAGAGGGCTGCTCGCTTGAGCCTCCAATTGAGCTCACAGGAGTCTTCTGTCGGAGTTCTCTCCCTTAGTATCTGAGGGTCCTCTGTCTCTCTGCAAGGCAGTAGCTACTGGTTTCGGTCCGCCCCCGGTATTTTATTTCCCCCGTACTCACCATATCCAGTGACATCGAAAAAGTGCAAAGAAGGGCAGCCCGTTTCGTGTTACCGCGCAGTAGGGGTGAAAGTGTCACTGATATGATACGCGAGTTGGGGTGGAAGTCACTGAAACAAGGCGGTTTTCTTTGCGGCACGTATGAGGCACCCGATTGGGGACCAGTAAATCCTCACGGCTAGGAAATAATAAATGTGACGAAAAATTAAAAATTCTTAGACGTCCAAATCGATGAGAATTTAAACTGCAGAAAGCACATTTTGGAACTCTAAAAGTAACTTTGGTCAGCCACATTTGCGCTTAGAATCATTTTGAATCTTTGGGAGAGAGAAATCAGTAAGTTGACATATTTTGTATATTTGAATTCAATAATGCAATACAGATTAATGTCCTGGGCTAATTCATCGTCAAGAAAGAAAGTTTTCACTCGCATAAAACGTGCCATAAGAACAATATGTGGTGCTCACCCACGATCGTTTTCAACATCTGTTTAAGAATTTGGGCATTCTGACTACTGGTTCGCAGTATATTTATGTCCTCACGAAATTCTTCGTAAATAATCCACTGAAGTTCAAATGGAACAATGATGCATATAATAACAGCCCCATAAGGAAAACTAACATCCATTAACCTGCGTCAAGGTTGTCTTACCACAAAAAGGGTTGCACAATAATGCAACAAATATTTTTGATCACTTTCCTAGTGATATAAAGCGTGTGACAGGCAGCAGAGTAAAATATGAAAGTATACTGGAGAACTTTCTCGTTGACAACTCCTTCTGTTCCGTAGAAGGGTTTCTTACTGACAGACATCCGTAGATTTAAAATTAAAAAACTGGCCATGTATGAGTATGACTCGCGCACTGAAGGTTTTGCACAAACTTAATTATGTATATAGACAGTCCATCCATTCTTGGAATCGATGATATTGACAATACTTGCCTGTAATCGTCACTTATCTGGAAAGATATCTGTCCAAGCTATTACAAGACTTTCGAGGATGTTCTAATTTGAAGTTTTAAGTTGAATAAAAACTAAACTAAACTCCAACTGAACAGGCCATCAAAGCCCAACGGCACCGACCAGCCGCCGTGTCATCCTCAGCCCACAGGCGTCATCGGATGCGGTTATGGGGCGGCATGTGGTCAGCACACCGCTCTCCCGGCCATATGTCACGTCAGTTTACGAGACCGGAGCCGCTCCTTATCAATCAAGTAGCTCCTCAGTTTGCCTCACAAGGGCTGAGTTCATCCCGCTGGCCAACAGCCAACAGAGCTTAGCAGACCGGATGGTCACCCTTCCAAGTGCTAGCCCAGACCGACAGCACTTAACTTCGGTGACCTGACGGAAACCGGTGTTACCACTGCGGAAAGGCTGTTGACTTCCAGTGACAACTGAAAAAGAAATATTTTTTATGTAATATGATTAAAAGTTAACTAACAGTATCGGATTTTTCCCTTTACTTGTATACTGTGGAGCCTTGCTTATGGCCAAATTTAATGATTCTCAGTCAACGGGAACCACCCTACAGTTTTTCATGATGGAGTTTTCGAGTATCGAGATATGTAACATAAATGGCCGTATGTTTTGACTGAATTGACTTGGAAGTTTAAAAGTTTACACCACCAAGGGATCGTACACCACAGCGTAGACGTCAATGGTGCCATAAATTTAAAGTTGATACTCCAAATTGTTCCAGAGAAATACCAAGATACAAAAAAAAAAAAAAAAAAATATGTGAGAGAAATGGCCGTGTCTTCTGGCTGAATCTGTTCTGACGCTTAAAATTTTACAGCGCCGAGGGACCATCAACCTTAGTATGTGGCAGAAAATTACAGTTTCAACCGCCAACTTGTTCCCGAGAAAAAAATGGTATAAATATTTCGATAGACTGGAGGATAAAAAGAAGACAAAAATGTCTTTTCGTATTGTTTAACTACCAATAAATAAATTTCGGAGTTTTTCCTTCACATGTACTATAAACCTTGCCTCTGGTCAAATTTCGTGATTATGGGTCAACGAGTTAGTCATCAGTCTTCTGACTGGATTCATGCGGGCCGCCACAAATTACTCTCCTGTGCCAACCTCTTTATCACAGAGTAGCACTTGAAACCAACATCCTCAGTTATTTGCTGGATGTATTCCAATCTCTGTCTTCCTCTACAGTTTGTATCCTCTACAGCTCCCTCTAGTACCATGGAAGTTATTCCCTGATGCCTTAACTGTTGGCATACAATCCTCTCCCTCCTTCTTGTCAGTATTTTCCATATATTCCTTTCCTCTCCCATTCTGCGGAGTACCTCGTCATTCCTTAACATATCAGTCCAGTTACGTTTACACATTCTTTTGTTGCAACACACCCTCAATTCTTCGAGTGTCTTCTTTTCCGGTTTTCCTACATTCCTACGCTCCAAACATACATTCTCAGAAATTTCTTCCTCAGATTAAGTCTTGTGTTTGATACTGGTGACTTCTCTTGACCAGGAACGTCTTTTTCCCATTGGTAGCCTGCTTTCATGGGTTAATTTGCTGCACAAGTGGCAGATTTCCTTACCTTCCTCTACTTCGTGAACATCAATCCTGATGCTTAGTTTCTCACTGTTCTCATTTCTGCTGCTACTTATTACTTTCGTCATGCTTCGATTTTCTCTGTCCACATCTGCACTCATTTGACTGTTCTTTCCATTCAGCAGACCCTGTAATTCTTCTTTACTTCCACTGAGGATCTATGTTTACATATACATGGATGTTCTGCAAATCACGCTTCAGTGCCTGCCAGAGAGTTCATTGAACCATCTTCACAATAATACTCTATTATTCCAATCTCGAACAGCGCGCGGAAAAAAACGAACACTTCTATCTGTCCATGTTGTTGTTGTGGTCTTCAGTCCTGAGACTGGTTTGATGCAGCTCTCCATGCTACTCTATCCTGTGCAAGCTTCTTCATCTCCCAGTACCTACCGCAACCTACATCCTTCTGAATCTGCTTAGTGTATTCATCTCTTGGTCTCCCTCTACGATTTCTACCCTCCACGCTGCCCTCAGAACATGTCCTACCAACCGATCCGTTCTTCTAGTAAAGTTGTGCCACAAATATCTCTTCTCCCCAATTCTATTCAATACCTCCTCATTATTTATGTGATCTGTCCATCTAATCTTCAGCATTATTCTGTAGCACCACATTTCGAAAGCTTCTATTCTCTTCTTTTCCAAACTATTTATCGTTCACGTTTCACTTCCATACATCGCTACACTCCATACAAATACATTCAGAAACGACTTCCTGACACTTAAATCTATATTCGATGTTAACAAATTTCTCTTCTTCAGAAACTTTTCCTTGCCATTGCCAGTCTACATTTTATATCCTCTCTACTTCGACCATCATCAGTTATTTTGCTCCCCAAATTGCAAAACTACTTTACTACTTTAAGTCTCTCATTTCCTAATCTGATTCCCTCAGCATCACCCGACTTAATTCGACTACATTCCATTATGCTCGTTTTGCTTTTGTTGATGTTCATCTCATATCCTTCTTTCAAGACACTATCCATTCCGTTCAACTGCTCTTCCAAGTCCTTTGCTGTCTCTGACAGAATTACAATGTCATCGGTGAACCTCAAAGTTTTTATTTCTTCTCCATGGATTTTAATACCTACTCGGAATTTTTCTTTTGTTTCTTTTACTGCTTGCTCAATATACAGATTGAATAACATCGGGGAGAGGCTACAATCCTGTCTCATTCCCTTCCCAACCACTGCTTCCCTTTCATGTCCCTCGACTCTTATAACTGCCATCTGGTTTCTGTACAAATTGTAAATAGCCTTTCGCTCCCTGTATTTTACCCCTGCCACCTTCAGAATTTGAAAGAGAGTATTCCAGTCAACATTGTCAAAAGCTTTCTCTAAGTCTACAAATGCTAGAAACGTAGCTTTGCCTCTCCTTAATCTAGCTTCTAAGATAAGTCGTAGCTTCAGCATTGCCTCACGTGTTCCGATATTTCTACGGAATCCAAACTTATCTTCCCTGAGGTCGGCTTCTATTAGTTTCTCCATTCGTCTGTAAAGGATTCGCATTAGTATTTTGCAGCCGTGACTTATTAAACTGATAGTTCTGTAATTTTCACATCTGACAACACCTGCTTTCTCTTTGGGATTGGAATTATTATATTCTTCTTGAAGTCTGAGGGTATTAGACCTGTCTCATAAATCATGCTAACCAGATGGTAGAGTTTTGTCAGGACTGGCTCTCCCAAGGCTGTCAGTAGTTCTAATGTTATGTTGTGTACTCCCGGGGTCTTGTTTCGACTTACGTCTTTCAGTGTTCTGTCAAACTCTTCACGCAGTATCATATCTCCCACTTCGTCTTCATCTACATCCTCTGCCACTTCAGTAATATTGTCCTCAAGTACATCGCCCTTGTTTAGACCCTCTATATACTCTTTCTACCTTTCTGCTTTCCCTTCTTTGCTTAGAACTGGGTTTCCATCTGAGCTCTTGATATTCATACAAGTGATTCTGTTTTCTCCAAGGGTCTCTTTAATTAGCTTGTAGGCAGTATCTATGTTACCCCTAGTGTGATCAGCCTCTACATCCTTACATTTCTCCTCTAGCCATCCCTGCTTAGCCATTTTGCACTTCCTGTCGATCTCATTTTGGAGACGTTTATATTCCTTTTTGCCTGCTTCATTTACTGCATTTTTATATTTTCTCCTTTCATAAATTAAATTCAATATTTCTTCTGTTACCCAAGGATTTCTACTTGCCCTCGTCTTTTTACCTACTTGATCCTCTGCTGCCTTCACTATTTCATCTCTCAGAGCTACCCATTCTTCTTCTACTGTATTTCTTTCCCCTGTTCTTGTCAATCGTTCCCTAATGCTCTCCCTGAAGCTCTCTACAACCTCTGGTTCTTTCAGTTTATCCAGGTCCCATCTCCTCAATTTCCCACCTTTTTGCAGTTTCTTCAGTATTAATCTACAGTTCATAACCAATATACTGTGGTCAGAGTCCACATCTGCCCCTGGAAATGTCTTACAATTTAAAACCTGGTTCCTAAATCTCTGTCTTACCATTATGTAATCTATCTGAAACTTGTCAATATCTCCAGGCTTCTTCTATGTATACAACCTTCTTTTATGATTCTTGAACCAAGTATTAGCCATGATTATGTTGTTCTTTGTGCAAAATTCTAACAGACGGCTTCCTCTTTCATTTCTTAGCTCCAGTCCATATTCACCTACTACGTTTCCTTCTCTCCCTTTTCCTACGCTCAAATTCCAGTCACCCATGACTATTAAATTTTCGTCTCCCTTCACTATCTGAGTAATTTCTTTTATTTCATCATACATTTCTTCAATTTCTTCGTCATCTGCAGAGCTATTTGGCATACAAACTTGTGGTACTGTGGTAGGCGTGGGCTTTGTATCTATCTTGGCCATGGCATCTCTGATTACCCTTATTTAAATATTTTCGCATTCGAAGGAGAAGATTGGTGATTTAAATTTCGTGAGAGATCCCGCAGCAACGAAAAACGCCTTTGTTTTAATGATGTCCATCTCAAATAATTTATCATGTCAGTGACTCTCTGTCCCCTATTTCACGGTAATACGAAACGTGCTGTTTTTCTTTCAACTTTTTCGATCTACTGCGTTAATCCTATCTGTTAATTACCCCATACCGTGCAGCACTACGGACAAACGTTGTATCGTCAGACTCTTCAGTAAGATCCGTTACATATTCTAAATGTTTTGCCAATAAAACGCAGTGTTCGGTTTGCCTTCCACACAAAATTTTCTGTGTGTTCATCCCAACTTAAATTGTTCGTAATTTTAATTCCTAGGTATTTACTGCAACTTACGGTCCCTAGATTTGACTGGTTTGACGTGTAACCAAAGATTAACGGATTCCTTTCAAGACTCGTGGATGACCTCACTCTTTTCATTATTTTTGGTCGATTGCCAATTTTTGCACCATTCAGAAATATTTTCTAAATCGTTTTGCAATTTGCTTTGTTCTTCTGATGACTTCACTAGCTAATACGCAACAGTATCATCTGGAAACAACCTAAGACGGCTGCTCAGATTGTCTGGAACTGCAGAAATTACTTCTGTTTACTCGGTGACTTTCCGTCAGTTACTACGAACTGTGGCCGTTGTGAGAGGAAGTCACGTATCCAGTCGCATAAACCGAGACGATATTCCATAAGCACGCAATTTCACTAGAAGCCTCTTGTGTGGTACAGTGTAAAAACTTTCTGAAAATCTGGATACACGCAATCAATTTGAAATCCCCTGTCAATGGCACTCAACACTTCGTGTGTGTGTAAAGGGCTATTCACAAGAACGATGCTTTTGAAATTCGTGTTGACTATGTTTCAATAGACCCTTCTCTTCGAGGTAATTCATAATGTTCGAACACAATATATGTTCCAAACTCCTGCTGAATATCGACGTTAACGATAAAGGCCTGAAATGGATTACTCCTACTGCCTTTCTTGAACATTGGTGTGACCTGTGGAACTATCCAGCTCTTGGGTACGGATCTCTCGTCGAGTGAGCGGTATTGTGTGATTGATAAGTTTGGAGCTATTGCATCAGCATACTGTGAAAGGAACCTAATTGGTGTACAGACTGGACCGGATGACTTGCTTCTATTAAGTGATTTAAGTTGCTACACTACACCGAATATACATACTTCGAAGTTTACGTACTGAATCACCCGTTCAGTATCCTCATATACTATCTCTGCCTCTTCATAATCGGCTTTCGACGTCGGCATGTATACCTGATCTATCGTCGTCAGTGCTGGTTTGCTGCGGACTCTGATGAGAGCAACGCTATGACTGTGCGGTTCACAGTAGCTAACACTCTCCTTTGCCTTCCTACTCATAACGAATCATACTCCCGGTGTACCATTTTCTCTTGCTGCTGAAATTACCCTGTACTCATGTGACCAAAAATTCTTGTCAGCTTTCCATTTTACTTCACTGGCGCCCAGTATATTTAGACTCAACCTTAGCATTTCCCCTTTCAGAATTTCGAATTACCTACCACACTGAAAACTTCTGACATTCCACGCTCCTCCTCGTAGAACTTTATCTATCGTTGGTTGTTCAGTCTTTTTCTCATGTTCACCTTGCTCTTGGCAGTCACTCCTAAAGATCTGAACGGGGGACTAGATCGGGATTATTACCAATGGAGAAACCATTATTACAGGTTACATGTCCGGTGGATACCCATTTGCGTCTTTAATGCAGCGGTTTCCATTTCCTTCTGCATCATCATGCCATTGGTCATTGCTGATTCTTCCGCCTGTAGGGGCAGTTCCCACACGAATGGCAAGAGTGCCCTCGGCATCTTCCACTGTTCCGCCCTCTTTGACAAGGCCGTTGGCTGAATGAGGGTGACTTCTTATGCAGGTAGTCGTCGGTCACCAGTACTGACGATTTTTATTCCAAATTTAAGTGTTTTCTGCGTTCCAAACCGACCCGATGGTATTTTCATTACCACTCAAAGACGTTACCCACTTGACATTTTAACAGAATGCAAATTATATCGAAATATGAGAGTTTCAACCGTCTTACGAGCTGCTCTGTCCTCTGTTACAACAGACAATGAATCAGTGTCGTTCGTGTGTTAGGATTCTGTGCGACCTTCTACATAGATCGTTACAAGATTTTTAAGTGGGCTTTGCCAACCTTGAAAAAAAATTCTGCTGGAATGTATTCGCTATTGTGAATACTAACGACCATCACCTATGAAATGCGACCAGGGCTCGAAACCAGATTTTCCAGCTTACGCGGGAGGTCGCACTATTCGCTTGTTTCCCCGAGAGCAGTCGTCTTATTAGCAGCAAAGTAAGAAAGTTGTTTTTTATTTATACTCCTCATATTGCTTTATTTTATATTATTTTTTAATATAACGAAATGGAATGACATGTGGAAATCCTGGTCACGTTCAGGAGTCAAAAGAACACGGTCCCCTGCATCACATTCCTAGCTGCACGCGATGTTGTATCATTCATTCTTGCGTCGATCCGAGTAAGCTAAATTATCCCCGCCAACGGGGCTGGAACGCTATTTTGGGTGTCGACCATTTGTAGTAACATTGTGTGTGTCGTGGTAACCGCGTCTCATCGTTCGTAGGACTGGCAAATTCACATATGGCGTCAACAGCAGAGAGCCGGTCGCCTTTTCAATATGCAATACATCAACATGTATGGTAAACCGTGTACATTATCGACTTTAAAAGTTCGGCCCCACGAATCATCTCATTCCTGGGACACGTCAGCTGTCGGGTGGGCAGTGAAATACGCTTTCTAGATAGTTAGCAGAGTAAGTACTGTATTTCGTATGACAGCGTATGAGCTCATGTTATCATCACAGACAATACTTTTCGTGGATACATGAATTGCCTCACATGTTCAGCGATGCATCTAACCGAAACGTGTTTTCCGTTTCGAAGAGAACGTCGTGTCCGGTAAAAAAAGTGCATCTGACGTGACTTCTGTATCTGTGGTGTGCCGAAGGAAGGCCAGTACACGACACGTCAGCATCCAAACGTCCCTCGCCGCTGCGCACACTGAGCCATGTTCTTCCGTGTCCAAGAAACCACAGGTTATGAAAAGGGGAGAATCAACTATATGAATGGAGTACAACCGTTTCCGTATGACAATTTTACGGTTGATGAGGATATTTCACGTCGATCGTGGTGCCGTTGGCAGCAGTGGCGTATGCACTGCGCGCCAGATATGCTTGCAGGCTCTTGTTGCATGTTTGATTTCCATGGCGTTGCGGCCGTTGTGATTCATCAAGCAGCGATAGATCTTCGGAGCCGTCGTTGTTCTCATGGAAGGTACTTCCAGATGAACATAACTGTAATCCACAAAATGTGCGCAAGTGAAGGCGAGATGCTGCCCACCGGTATGGCAGGTTCGAACGACGGCGGAATAAGTTCCTCTATCAGAGATGATGTAATGGTTTCTTCTCGCTGTTGCCAATTGCCTGCCAGGAAACGAGGCCGTTGATGCTGCTGCCAAGGCTGCAGTCGTCGTACCTCAGTCCACTAGTTCCTGTATTCCCTCCAATGATCTCTGTGTTGCCCTCTGTCAGGAGGTGGTGTCACTTGGGAGTCGCCATTGGTCCTCCCTTCACGGGAATAACCTCCGGATTATTAAGCCCCTCCCAGAGGCTTGAACGACCTCCTCTCGGACCTCCCGCCGAGAGGAGGTCATTTTAACTAGGCTGCATATTGGGCACTGCCTTTTTAGCCATCGTCATTTGTTAAGTGGCGCTCCCCTACCGCTTTGTACACATTGCGCCCAAGTTTTAACTGCCCGCCACTTCCTGACGGAATGCCCATTTTTAACCGTTTACGCTCCACCGTCTGAGTTATCGGCCGATTTAGCAAATGTCGCCCCGGGTTGTCGACCGCGTTTTACTTTTTATCCGGCGTAGCAATATGGCGAAGACCATTTAATTTTTAGTTCTGGACCTCCGTTTCTATATGGTGTCTTTTGTAGCCCTTTCTCCACGTCCTTGTTTTAGCTGTCTTCTCTTACGTCAATTGGAATTGACATATACTCGTTTCTAAGTCCTCTCTCTCTCTCTCTCTCTCTCTCTCTCTCTCTCTCTCTCTCTCTCTCTCTCCCCCCCCTCTCTTTCCCTCTCTCTTTACATGTTTTATAGTTTTGACTTGGACACGTTTGATCCCAGTTGTCTTTGCGCCCTAAAACAAAGCAAACAAAGCATTGCTCGCAGATGTAGTGTCAGAGCTTTGATGCGCAGGTTCGTAAGTTTGATACCACCGTTCCGGATCGGTAGGGTTGGTGTGTCATACTTGATCTTAAATAACATCCTAGTACTGACATAATGCCAGCGGCCTTGCCGCAGTGGTAACACCAGTTCCCGTCAGATCACCGATGTTAAGCGCCATCGGGCTGGGCTAGCACTTGGATGGGTGACCATCCGGTCTGGCGATCTCTGTTGGCCACTGGGGTGCACTCAGCCCTTGTGAGACAAACTCAGGAGATACTTAATTGAGAAGTAGCGGCTCCGGTCTCGTACTGACATACGGCCGGGAGAGTGGTGTGCTGACCACATGCTCCTCCTTATCAGCATCTAGTGACGCCTGTGGGATAAGGATGACACGGCGGCCGGTCGGTGCCGTTGGGAATTCATGGCCTTTCCGGACGGAATTTAGTTCTGTTTAGTTTAGTACTGACATAGTATTCAAAGGAGCAATGAGATGGCCCGTGATACCCTCCGGAATCGGTAAGACCTGCGCTAAACGTGGCGATCGTGACGCGAGGTGAACGTTTGTGTACGCTACGCGTTACACCATGTCGAGGGCTATCAGCGAACTGTCGCGTATAGACAATTGAACATTCTTAACCAACCGCCGGTAGCTCGCCACCGCTGACCGCCACAGAGAACGAGTAAATGTGATCCCTAGGCACCGCAAAGTTTGCACTGTCAGAAACCATCCCGACACGTCTTCAAGACCTCGTCCAGAGTGTAGTATTCCGGACATCGTCATGTTAACGACAATCCCTGCCGCCATTCCGTAAGAACTGTGACGCCCAACAGCCTGACGAATTTCATGTCCGGAGCGGATGAAGAGTATCACGTCGTCCGCATAAGCACGACAGGTGAATGAGCTCTTATGTAGAGTCATCCCAGTGAGAGAGCGTCGCACAATGTGAATTAGCTGTTTGATGCTACTGCAGAAAGCACCGTTGAAAGCGGGCACCCGAGTCTGGCGGAGCTGTGTGAATTGAGCCTGCTCCCCGCCCGTTTACCATCATCTTTGATGCAGCTCCTCGTATCAGTCACGTAACTATGGAGAGGAAGACTGTATGGAACCGCCACTCGGCTCATAACTGACGATAAAAAATAGTGTAATAAAATGTAATACCTACAGCCGTCCTTATGATGTCATTTATTTTATAGCTGCCAGTTTCGGTGCTTTAGTGCATCATCTTCAGGCCTCATCTGACACTAATGGGGTTAACACCATCCGTGTACACAATACATCAGTGGCCAATGTCAATAAATGCTTTTCGCAGACTACCTTTAACTTCAATGTTGTCTCGCCAAAAATCAGCTATAATCCGATTATCCGTCGATGCGCCGGCAAATAGGTGACGGAAATGTTCCAAAAATCCACCCGGAATGTCCTCTTGTCTCATCAGCTGACGTCCATTTTCAGTCATGAAGCCCTGTGACCAATGGTCGGCGGAGGCGTTTGTGTTCTCGCGACACATGATACGTCGAGGCACGTTCCCCAGCGATGTTGTCTGAACACATTACCCGGACCGCGATGTCTACCAGTCACAGTCAACGTCGTGTGATCGGTGGATGACACGATGAACTATTACACGATGTTCTTGAGACGGGTCCTGAAATGACAACTCACAAAGCATCGTGCAATAATAATCAAGAGTGACCTCGTCTTATCCTGACCGTATTGTATAAGAGCTCTTCGTATCATCTGTTTATCACATTCCAAACACAAGAGAAGCACTGTGACATAGGCCAGACGCGGCGTTGGCACGTCGTCCGTACATTCTCGACTTGCTGACGACATTCGGGTTCGACAACAGTGACTAATCGAGCTTCTATGTGCCGTGGCTTCTCCACATACGTTGTTGAGGAAGGGAGATGGTGCGCAGACAACGTAGATGATCGGCAAAGGCATGAGCTATGGTTTAGTATCGGCCTTCTTATCTCGTAGCCCAACAGAAACATACACCCAATCAAGTCGGCTTCCCCAGTGACTTGTAAGAAACGAATATCCCTCGCGATCCCCATGGATCCTGCCCAATGTGTAGGATAAGTCCATTTCCAGGTACATCGCTTGTAATAAACGACAGGTATTGTAATGTGGAGTTTGATCCTTTGGCGCCAGTACACAATTGAAGACTCCATCCGTCGGTAAATAAGGGCACGATCTCTTCCGAATAATAATTCGCACGTGCTCGTCTGTTTTCTAAGCCGGATTGTGCATACCAGTTGACAATACGGATCCCATAAATTGTTATCGCCAATCCCCGTGCCGAAGGTATTTAGGCCAGGTCACAAACTGCGATAATCTCGCAGCCTAATATCGCCATTCCACTGTCATTGTCCGAGTTCGTCGCGGCATAGAAGTTGTAGCCGTGTACATCCTGTAGCGCATATTTCCTGCACCATCAATATATCCACATCTGACACATACAGCATGTCCGGGAAAAGTGATTGTTTCAGAAGCGATTTAATGGTATGAACGTTAACTGTCCCTATTTTGTGTGCCTAGTTCCCCGTATCCGTTATCCGCGCACAATGGTGAACTGGCGTAATGCTACAAAGTCGGTGATCTCATTACGCGTCCTCAGAAGGCTTCGTGTCCGACGTCCTTCCGCGGCGTAAGTTACGCTCAGTTGTGGAAGAGAGATGCGAGTCTCTACCAAAGAAAGAATTCACGTCGGGGATCTCTTCGTCCTGGTCAGCCCAGTTTTTACCAGCGAGGGTTTCTACTATTACGACGGCTGTGCTGGTACGTGGATTTCGTGCACTTTCCGCCGCATCATCCCCCGCTGCTGAAGACCCTTCAGCTGGACGCATGAGGGCACAGATCGTCGGAACGACATGACATCTTTTCACCTTTCGAATGCAGTTGTTCAGCAACGGCCGGTGGCTGTTGGTCCATGTCAGAGAGGTTCATATTGCCAGTCATCAGTTGTCTCAGTATGAAGAGGCGACGATTCTCGAGAGTCGAGGCGGCGCTTCTTGCTATGCTTATGAGAGCGTTGTTCACGCGACTTGATCTCGACCTCAGCAGCTGTTGAATCGTGTAGTTACTGTTGCATCACCGTTGCTGCAACGTCCTTGGACCATCTGCACTTCAGTTTCCATGTTCTTTGTAGTGTTGTCGTCCTCGTGATCTCTCACCTGCAAAGTCAGGGGCTGGAGTGGAGTAGGAATCATCTCAGCATCGTTGTGGTTCCATGGCCCCTCCATCATCTGCGAATTTGGTTCGAAGATACTCTCCGACCTTGGCGTCATATCCTCGCGGAGCGCCTAAGCGTGTGTCAACGGTAGTGTGGTAGCGGTCGGCTGCGTCGGCACGTCTCCACTGCACAGTTGCGCTAGTCCCCTCTTCATGCACTCAGCTCGAAGGCGTCCTTCACCACCATATCCAGCGATGTCTAGGGTTCGCCATCGTAGATAACAATTTATTTAAATTGGAGGGCACATGTTTTGTAAGGGTGATTCGCACCTGACAGACACCGTTCAGCACTCGATACGTGCAAAAATTTGCCCAACGTGCGGCTGTATGACTAATTACACAACTGGCCATTAAAATTGCTGTACGACGAAGATGACGTGCTACAAACGCGAAATTTAACCGACAGGAAGACGATGCTGTGATATGCAAATGATTAGCTTTTCAGAGCATTCATACAAGGTTGGCGCCGGTGGCAATACCTACAACGTGTTGACGTGAGGAGAGTTTCCAACCGATTTCTCATACACAGACAGCAGTTGACCGGCGTTGCCTGGTGAAACGTTGTTGTGATGCCTCGTGTAAGGAGGAGAAATGCGTACCATCACGTTTCTGACTTTGATAAAGGTCAGATTATAGCCGATCGCGATTGTGGTTTATCGTATTTCGACATTGCTGCTCGCGTTGGTCGAGATCCAATGACTGTTAGCAGAATATGGAATCGGTAGTTTCAGGAGGGTAATACGGAACGCCCTGCTGGATCCCAACGGCCTCGTATCACTATCAGTCGAAATGACAGGCATCTTATCCCCATGGCTATAACGGATCGTGCAGCCACGTCTCGATACCTGAGTCAACAGATGGGGACGTTTGCAAGACAACAACCATCTGCACGAACAGTTCGACGACGTTTGCAGCAGCTTTGACTATCAGCTCGGATACCATGGCTGCGGTTACCCTTGACGCTGCATCACAGACTGGAGCGCCTGCGATGATATACTCAACGACGAACCTGGGTGCATGAATGCCAAAACGTCATTTTTTCGGATGAATCCAGGTTCTGTTTACAGCATCATGATGGTCGCATCCGTGTTTGGCGACATCGCGGTGAACTCACATTGGAGTCCTGTATTCGTCATCGCCATACTGGCGTATCACCGGGCGTGATGGTATGGGGTGCCATTGGTTACTCGTCTCGGTCACCTCTTGTTCCTATTGACGGCCCTTTGAACAGTGGACGTTACATTTCAGGTTTGTTACGGCCCGTGGCTCTACCCTTCATTCGATCCCTGCGAAACCCTTCATGTCAGCAGGATAATGCACGGCCGCATGTTGCAGGTCCTGTACGGGCCTTTCTGAATACAGAAAATGTTCGACTGCTGCCCTGGTCAGCACATTCTCCAGATCTCTCACCAATTGAAAGCGTTTGGTCAATGGTGGCCGAGCAACTGGCTCGTCACAAGACGCCAGTCACTACTCTTGATGAACTGTGGTATCGTGTTGAAGCTCCATGGGCAGCTGTACCTGTACACGCCATCCAAGCTCTGTTTGACTCAGTGCCCAGGCGTATCAAGGCCGTTATTACGGCCAGAGGTGGTTGTTCTGGGTACTGATTTCTCAGGATCTATGCACCCAGATTGCGTGGAAATGTAATCATATGTCAGTTCTAGTATAATATATTTGTCTAATGAATACCCGTTTATCAACTGCATTTCTTCTTGGTGTGGCAATTTTAATGGCCAGTAGTGTACTCCGCCATATGGCTGGATTGATTCACTAATCGGTGATTCAAGTACTTCGAAGGGCAGCTCGAAGATTCGAATATTGCACACGCTGAGGCCCACATGAGGCACTAACACGCCGTTAACATGACCATCACAGTGTCGAAACTGGAATCCTCGTTTGGTGGCTTCCATAATCGTATCACAAGCTGCGTCATCGACGGTCTTGACATAAACAGTGCAGCTCCCGGCTGATAAATGAATTCCAGTGAGCTCCGTGTAATTAATATGCACCTCATCTCTCAGGAAACGTTACATTTCGAATGCTTTCGGTTTTGCGTATTCTTTAGAGCACGTATACCGTACCGTAGTTTTTCGAATCTTAAGTACCAATGTTATTACTCAAACATGCAACACATGCGAGTGCCGCTGGTGTAAAGACCGCCCCTTCCTCGAGCGTTTCGCAGCCGGGACGTAAACGGATTCGAGCTGCTCCTCTGCTGAAACCAGACTGTCACTGAAACGGTTCAGAGTAGCTCTCTCTTTACCCTACCATCCTATTCGTAATGATTCTACTCCCGTTATACCATTGCTTCTTTCCATTTCACTTCACTGGCGCCCACTATATCTAGATTAAGCCTTAGTATTTCCCTTTTCAGATTTTCTAACTTCCCTGCCACGTTAAGAACCTCTGACATATCAATCTTTTTCTCATGGTCATCTCCCCATTGGCAGTCCCCTCCCAGAAATCTGAATGAGGGGCAAGTCTGGAATCTTTTATCAATAACGAGATCATTGTGTTCTATGGATACTTTAATGCACTGGTTCCCTTTGCCTTCGACATCTTAATGCTGTTTATCGTTGCCGATTCATCCGCCTTTGGGGCAGTTTCCCACCCCAAGCGCAAGCGGGTGCCCTGAATCTCTGTCCGCTCCTCGTCCCTCTTTCAGAAGATCGTTAGCTGAATGAGTGGTGACTTCTTACGCAGGAAGTCTTAGGCCGCCACAACTGATGTTTCTCATTCAAAGTTTAGGCCGTGGCTGGGTCCGGAGCGGGGATCGAGAAGGTTTAGGTTACTAATCAAAGACGCTACCCCTTTTTTATCTTATTTTGTTCGTTATTGTTCGCTGCATTTGTTCACAGCGGACGGCATATAACACACGGTCAAGTTCATTGTTGATCTATTCATTCATTTTTTTTAATTAGAGAGGAGATCTAACCCTCTGATCGAACACGCTGAGCCAGCTTGCTGGCAGCCCTAGACCGCGGGTGTACTGGGTACAAAATGTGTGACATATATAGCAGTATCTTTTGATTGGATTGACTCAGAAGGTCAAAATTTTTACACCGCCAGGGTACCATTGACTTCAATACGTGACATAGACTTTAACTTGATACATCTACTGATTCCTGAGAAAAAGGGACAGACAGAGTCGCAGATGGACAACTAAGCGATGCTATAACAGTTCCATTTCTCCAAATTGAGGCACGCCACCCTACCTATGAATGTTCAGCATGTAGCCACATCCCGTTTAGAAATTAACTACGACATGAATGCAAAATAAATCGTCCCACATCATTACGATTGATCTTACAAAATGTCCCACGGAATTTGAAACTAACTAACTTTATTGCAGATGAAGTGTGGAAGTTAGGGGTCCAGCAAGGGAAATTATCGACCCTAGTATCACACCCACTAGGAAGTATAAATATTAGACGCCGTGAAATATGCTACTTTTAGTTGACAGACACGTAAGGTAACTGCACTTGCTCAGTTTCTTTACCCTTTCATATCTCGCGCTTTGCACATATCAAGTTGTCACCATGAACATTTTCTTTTTTTTTTTCCTTCAGAACTCTAATTAGGGATAAGCTGTACCATGGTACTAAGTTACATAGACTTAGACTTGTCATGTGACGCCATACAGGTGATTTTTGCGTCAGTTATGACGTTACAAGAATAAGAACATTTATTTATTATTTATTTATTTGTCAAATAAAGACCTGCTGCCTGTTGTTAAATAGCAAGTCGTACATTGTGTGATTTTACATTTTATATAATACAAACTCAGTCTTGTTACTATTACGGTTTTTCTCTGTAATAAGTGCAAATGTACACGCACAATTTATTTAAATTTGTTAACACCTTCGGTAATGATGATGAATAAGATACATAATAGGTTGTGAAAGTATTTTAAATTTAAATTAAAAGCATATTCAATAGAAGAAACAGGAGATGGCAATTTAATTTAGATATGATGTGAAAATTCTTTTTTATGACTTCTGCTTGTATGGTTACATCTGTCATTGTCTCGACAGTGGCAATACTTAATTTAGTGTATTTATTAGTTAGGTTATAATGTGTTTCCGAACTTAATGTAACAGTGGAGATTGGTAGTTGATTTAAAATGTCATAGCCGCATCAGATGCGAGGGTTCGGTAAAACTTCGAGCCAGTCACACTTGATGCAACGAAAGAGGAAGAAACGTAACGTCTTCAGATAGTATTGAATGCTACGAAATGATACACCAAACAGCTACACAGAGAGTTACATTTTCAGACTGATTCGATTTAGTGCTGTAGAACCTTCTGTAACTTTCCCCATGTTTGTATGTTTATCTGGTCTTCACTTCCTGTGTGTGATACAGCATCCGATTCCGTGTCTGTGTTTGTGTCTGTGTCGTTTACTACGTACTGCTGATATGTCCGATGTGGAGCCTGTCTTATTCATGCGTATGCTCTTCCGCGTTTGTATGCCGTATTAGTGCTCGCGATACTTCGCCACGATGTTGTTTACAGAGTTCTAGTCATCTTGTCTGCGTGTTAACTGTCCTACACCCTGGTTTCCTATACTCGGTCTTACGTGTCCTAGGGCATCGCAGATGAGCACTGTGTGTTCGAGTGTGCCATTCACACCACAGGCACAAGTGTGAGTCTGTTTCAGGCCAAACCGGCGGAGATACATAGGATACGGACCGCGGCCTCGGACAAAGTGCACCATGCCGCGTTTTGCATTTATGTACTACACATTCATACGCTCTCGTGTAATGGGGAAGAAAGAGTAGACTCATTTTCCCTTATCAGTTGTCCCCCATGCTGTCTGCCATGTATCAGTTCTCTACTTGTTTAATTTCTGTTTGTCGGTTATTTCTTGTCCATTTATTTCTCTTATTCTGTCGCGTCTTCCCCTTTTCAGCCAGTAATTGTAATATCCATATGTAAAACACCCAATACAGTGCCTCAATCGAGGTCGTGCCGAAAGTCCCCGATATTCTGAGCAGAGCGCTCTTCTGGCCGCGCCTCACAATGGTTTTATGAGTATCTAAGCATAATTGATGTGCCCAAGTACTAACCGCCAAATAAATTATTGATCAAAGAGCGTGCGTAATATGCCCTCAGTGTCTGAAGGGGTAGTCTCTTTGTTATAGTGTTCAGTCTTGCAACTTTATGCATCAGTTTGTCGCTTTGTAAATGTCAGTCTGGCATGTTCGTTAAAGTGTAAATGTTCGTCATTACACACTGAAGCCCCAAACAAACAGGTATGGACAAGAGTAATTAAATACAGAGTTATGTAAACAGGGAAAATACGGCGCAGCTGCCGGCAACGACTATATAAAACAACAAGCGTCAGCGCATTTGTTGGATCGATTATTGCTGCTGCAATGGCAGGTTATCAAGATTTAAGTGAGTTTGAACGTGATGTTATGATTGGCACACGGGCGATGGGGCATAGCATCTCCGAGGTAGCGATGAAGTGGGGATTTTCCTGTACGACCATTTGACGAGTGTACCTTTATTATCAGGAATCCAGCAAAACATCAAATCTCCGACATTGCTGCGGCCGGAAACAGATCCTGCAACTGTCGGACCATCGACGACTGAAGAGAATCGTTCAGCATGATAGAATTGCAACCATTCCGCAAATTGCTACAGATTTTAAAGCTGGGCGATCAAGTGTCAGCATGCCAACCATTCAACGAAACATAATCTATATGGGCTTTTGGAGCCGAAGGCCCACTCATGTACCATTGAAGACTACACGACACAAAGCTTTACGCCTCGCCTGGCTCCGTCGACACCGACATTAGACTGTAGATGACTGGAAACATGTTGCTTGATCGGACGAGTCTCGTTTTAGATTATGTCGAGCGGATGGACGTGTACGGGTTTGAAGACAACCTCATCAATCCATGGACCCCGCATGTCGGCAGGGCTCTGTAATGGTGTGGAGCGTGTGTGTTATGGAACTCCTGATACGTCTGCTTACGACTCTGACAGGTGACACGTACGTAAGCATCCTGTCTGATAACCTGCATCCAATTATGTCCATTGTGCATTACGACGGACTAGGGCAATTCCAGCAGGACAATGCGACACTCCACACATTCAGAATTGCTACAGAGTGACTCGAGGGACACTCCTCTCAGTTTAAACAGTTCCGCTGGCTCCAGACTCCCCAGACATGAACAGTATTGAGCATATCTGGGATGCCTTGCAACGTGCTGCTCAGAAGAGTTCTCCAGCCCCATGTATTCCTATGGATTTGTGGACAGCCTTTGTAGGATTCATGTGTATCAGTTCCCTGCTGCACTACTTCAGGCATTATTGAAGTCCATGCCACGTCGTGTTGCGACATTTCTGCTTGCCTGCGGGGGCCCTACACGATATTAGGCAGATGTACCAGTTTTTTTCGATCTTCAGTGTAAATGCCAAGGTATCTTGTCATAACTTTCCTACTTATAGATACGTTGTTTAACTTTATACTTAGATTTCTCTTCAGTTTGAGCCTTATAACTAGGTAAACAATTTTGTTTGTTGCTGTTGTGAGTTTGTAGTTCGTGCATCACTCACAGATGAAAGCGTGGCTTTACTCTCTAGTTGAGACCTGGAGTTTGCATATACCTGCGTACGCAACCACCCCGTTTGCCATACCGTCATCATCTAGTGCATTCAGTAGTAGTTCTATGGCTTTGTCCCAGAAAGTCGGTCCGCATATGGATCCTTGCGGACAACCATTTCTTACCGTTTTCGTAACCTTTTGGCGGCCAGTCTTCCATTCCACTATTCCGTAATTAAATAACCTCTAAAGCTGTTGTCTAGAGCCGGCGGAACATTCATCTCTCTGTCTTGCAAACAGTGCCGGTCACCAAAGGTTGTCGAAAGCACCAGCTATGTCAATTAGGATTGCTACTATGCATTTTTCATGTACTGTCTGTGTAAATTCTATGGCCCTCTTTTTCTGCGTCGTCATTGGATTTATGGAGTCGAAAACCATTGTGATGTGAGCTAATGCCGAAGAGCCGCTGTGCGACTGAAGTGTGTCGCACACTGTCTCTCCTGTACCTTTGCCATAATGTTAATGAGTCCTATTGTTCTGTATGTCTTAGACTCAGTCGGGTCTTCGTTTTCTGCGTTCTTGATTGGAACTGCATTTTCCGCCTTCCATACATTCAGTATACGTCCTTGTTGTAGAGAATCGTTCGGTACGTCTGTCATGTGTGGAATGGTAAGTGGAGCAGATTGTTGATGGTTTCGGGATGGACGCAATCAGTGCCCAGAGCCTTTTTGTTCTTTATTTTGTATATTGCCAGTGCATCTTCCACACGAGCAAAGGGGATGGTGATACTTTCGTTTTAGTATTTGTCTTAACGTTGTCTGCGCAGGCCGGAGTGAAGGTGGTTATCCTGGGTGTGGTCATCGACAGGAAGTAGGTTGTTGAAGAGGTACTGTGCTGTGCATCTCCAGCTTCTTGTGGTAGTACGATCTGGTTTCTTCAGTGTTGATAATACCGTAGGAGTCTTTATACAATCAGTCTGCAGTTTAAACGGTTCCCACACATGATGTTCTGTAAGTGTAACCTAACGTAAGTGTCCCAGTAGTCTTTGCTGGTTATATGTAGTTCGTCGTTGTATGGTGTTTTAGTCTCACGATAATGTTGATTCTAATTTCTCTTTCTTGAGATGTCTTTGATTTTTGGTAATATCGTCGTTTATCACGAGTGTCGTCTCTTAGTCTAGTTAATAGTGCTGACCATAGTGCTCTTTGTAAGGGTGTGTCGTGTGCTGCAGGTATTGCTGTAGCTTGTGCTCTCTGTAAGGTCTCTGTAAGAACACGAGCTCTGTAATCTATACTTTCTTGGGTGAGACGTAGAGGAAACTGTTCAACGACGTGTCTAAGTTTTTGTCAGTCTACTTTGTGTAGCAGCAACCTTTATTGTTGTAATGTGTCAGTATATGTCCCCAGAATGAGATTTTCACTCTGCAGCGGAGTGTGCGCTGATATGAAACTTCCTGGCAGATTAAAACTGTGTGCCCGACCGAGACTCGAACTCGGGACC
This sequence comes from Schistocerca americana, assembly GCF_021461395.2. NCBI lineage: Eukaryota > Metazoa > Arthropoda > Insecta > Orthoptera > Acrididae > Schistocerca > Schistocerca americana. Next base: position 106,458,968 of record NC_060122.1, on the reverse strand, counting down.
TTTGCCTTTCGCGGGCAAGTGCTGTACCAAGTTCTGCAAGGTTCGCAGGAGAGCTTCTGTAAAGTTTGGAAGGTAGGAGACGAGGTACTGGCAGAAGTAGAGCTGTGAGTACCGAGCGTGAGTCGTGCTTCGGTAGCTCAGTTGGTAGAGCACTTGCCCGCGAAAGGCAAAGCTCCCGAGTTCGAGTCTCGGTGGGGCACACAGTTTTAATCTGCCAGGAAGTTTCATGTCAGTATATGTGTTTGTTTCAGCGTATATAATTATTGCGTTATGACCACTGAGTATTCTCTTATCGAGGACCTGCCAGTTCGCCACCTGCACTAATGATGCGCAGTTTTCCAGAGATATGTCACTGTTGCTGTATGCTTCAATATTTGCATTAAGTAGGCGGGTGGTCTGATTTGTTTAAAACGAAAGCATTACATTCGCTTATATCTTCGACTATTATTTTTCCACTGGCGTCCGTTCTGTCAGAGTACCAGAGCGTTGATCTAGCATTTATGTCTGTTAAGTAGTCTTCTGCCATTTGCAAATCGAGCAGTTTTTTTTATTACTTCAGCAAAAGGCTCTATATCAAATGAGTACTGTGCGTAGATCGACGAGATGATCAATGCCCACCGGCGTGAAGTTATTTCGACACTAACCGTATGTTGTGTGCATAACAGCGTTATTCGTGTTACTGTAATTTTATTATTTACTACAATGATTGCAGCCTTGTTGCTTTTCGTGCCAGTGATTTGCATGTGCTGCCTCTGAAGGCCTGGAATTCTTCCATCTCGTGTGTACCTTTCTGGTAAACACAATATGTCTGCGCATACCTTGTTCACCAGCCTACCAAGTTCTGCGGCCACCGTAGTGCTACCCATACAGTTTAGCTACAAGACTTTCACTATGGAAATTTTGTAAAAACAAAAAACTTCGGTCCGCTTTTGGTGTAATCCAAGTACACGCGTCCATGTATTCTTACCAGGTCCTTGTACGCATTGTCAAAGTTAAGGTCCTCATTTCCTCGTTCACATGATTTACGTAAAACGTTACATTGTTCGAGTTTATATGTTGGTAGGTTACCGGTTCGTAGAATCATTCTGTTTGTTATGTCGAGGGGTAGCATATAGCGTGGCCCAATGTGTTATTCGGTCTTGTTACCAGTCTTCGTGAAGTTTGAAAAGCTCCTTTCTTTGCCAGTCGGCTTAGGCGCATGTTCTCTTCGATGTAATCGTAGTCTATTTTGTTTGTTACTTCATGGCTTTGGAACTCTGTTTGATGTACTAAGTCGCGGAGTTTATCTCTTGATACAATTATCGGTTTTGGGTGATATGGTACCTCGCCGGTTGAAGAATGTCAATGAGTTTTTTGTGTGTTCATGTTGTTTTTAGCATGCATATGGTGTGTGATCATTTTTTGTTGTTTGAAGTTTTCTGTTTGCGTTTGTTTCTCATTGATAACTGTTTCTTGAACCTGAGTTGCCGTTTCGTGCGTATTACGAACGTAGACGAAACGTACGGTTTGCATGTATGGTTTATATTAAGATGTGTCATATTTTTCAGTAGTTGTTTTTTTATTATATGGTAACCTATCCTCTGAGAAGGGAAGAAGTAAATTACGTTTATGTTGTTTCCGTGTGTCCAGATGTGGTGGTGTTATGCCTGCGCCATTATCGTGTTCTGGATGGACTTGACTGTGTGTCTGAGGTCTGTTGTCATTGTTATGTACTTCTCTTACGTATGGTGTGCTGGTTTTAACAATTCTCTCATGGTCCCGTTCTTGTTGAACATGACCGTGTCTCGGATGTCGTTTTTGAGATCATCTTTACTCAGGGCTTCCTCTTTCGTTTCTTCTACCCTAAGAAAGGTCGCCTTTTGGAGTGTTGCCCACTGGAAAAGTTCGTGTTTGATGCGCCTCGCCACACACCCTAGTCCACGGCGCGAAGAAATACGCATAGTCAATGTAATGTGGTAGGCTAAAATATGTTTTTAACGGAGTTGCAACTACTGACGGGATCCATGTCCATTGGAGAGTCTGCGATCAGCAGCAACCTAAGTTGTTGCCTCCATGTTACTACACGTCGCCTAGCTCTTGCTTTGGTTGCTGGTAATTTGTGTTTGCTTCTGCGAGGTGGGTTGCTGGCGTTCATATCCGTATTTTGTTGAGAGGAAGTCTGTACATTTCCGTAGTTGATACATGTATTCAAACCCCTACCTAGATGTCCAAATAGTGTTGCCTCACTGCGTTTCTTTCGGTGTGCGGTAGTTGACACTGTTGGTGACATCGTACTCCGCTTTTTCTATTTGTCTTTTGCAGAATTGTGTGTAAGTAGGGCATTCTAATCAACCAGCTTTGTTGCATGTTCTTTCCTGTTCTTGCAAGGGATATAGCCAAAGTTGTTTCTAAATGACATTCGAATTTTTTATGGCTAGGTTTGCCACATTTCTCGCAGATAACTTCCCTGTCATATCTTTTCGACGAATTGCCATGCTCCCAAGATATGAGTCACTTTTGTTGTGACAGATAGTCCCTACAGCGTAAAGATTCATAGCGTATGTACATCCTATCCCCCCGTAATAACAGTAATCTGATCATTGATGTCACCTCTAGAATATTATTTACGGTTCTCTTCCCTTTCGGACCTGTTTTGAATCGTATTTTGACTTTTGTTGAAGTTCCTCTTCGCTGATGTGGTCGCTGAGATTTATTTGAAACAGTTCTTTTAGAAAGTCTTGATTTGTGAGTGTTGTTGGAACGCTGTGTTCTGGCAGTAGTGGTCTCAGTTTTTGGGTTCTTCGCGTCGAATGCCTTTCAAGTCTGACATTTTTTCAATAATTCTGCTCTACTCTGCTTGTGTCTCAGTTTCAAGAACTACTGTGTTTGCTGTATTCCTTATTGCTTTAAGTTTTATTTTACAAGTCTGGGGATTATTGCTCTTGTTAATGTTTCCCTTATGGATTTAGCATCCTGGTTGTCCTCTGATTAAAAAAAAAAAAAAAAAGAGGACAGTTGCTTATTTATTTTTTGCAAATTCGATTTGCTCTTCAACCCTGGTTTTCGACTTTGTGACAGAACCACCTGTCGCGACGGCAGCGAAAGTCAGTGATTTTGGCCTCGTTTCAGTTCGTAATTGTTTATTTTGTTCCTTCAGGGATGCGATCTCCATTTTCAAACGCTGAATTCTATCTATTGCGTCAGAGGCATTTCCCGTCGCTAATCCCCTTTCGCAGGACATCACAGCTCCCAGTCCCCGAGCGGAGAAAATCTCCGACTCAGTCTGGAATCGGACCCGGACCCCATCGGTTAGGTATCTGCACGCTGACCCCGCAGTTTTTATTCCACGAAACACCAAAATATTTTGAGTGAATACCTAAAGAAGCATTTTCAATATTCTTCTGCACTGGCAAAATCACGTTGGCGTACTGTCACAGGTACACGGTGAGAAAAATCGATCATGCGCCATGTTGACCAACGTTTTTGTGAAGCGAAAGTGCCATATATGTTTATTTTACGATACTTACATGATACGACTACACGAAGTTTAACTGATGCGCGAAATTAAAGAACTCTCGAAGGCGAGACCGTTTACGTACGATTTTTGGAGCAAATGGGACGGTAAATGCGACACCGGTAGATATACAGTTAAATCTATTTCGAGTTAATACCTTTAGAATTTGGACTTGTTATTGTCGAAAAAGGAGTGTTGATTATGGACGTAACAAGCTTTAGTATACGATTATGACTCACAAATTTGTTCCACAGGTGACAGATACATTGAAGCGCGCTGCGCTGCAACTTTTAGCTAGACTTCCAAATCTTATTACTGCCGTCTCATCCAAGTCTCTGTTGACAGCAATGGATTCTTGTCTCTTATCTAGGACGACAATGATATCTATACAGGTTGATTCCGTGATGATGTTACAAACTTTTGGGGATGATGAACAAGTGTAAATTTGACAAAGTAGGTTGAGGTATGGGATCCTGGTCTGAAAACCACCGAGTCGAAAGTTATGCGCGAGAATCGTTCTGACACCCCTGAGAGTGGAGTATACCGGTACTGTTGTTACTATGATTACAGTGTAGGTAACTTTCAGAGGTGGTAGTATGGACCAAAACAAGAAATAGTGGCCAGGAAACATGAGCTGTGAAATGGATACCTTGATACCTATGAGCGCCTGCTCACCTTCGCTACTATGAAAGGTGACATTCCTAATGCTTATAGCAGCTAGGATATGCAATTTAGAACCCACATTTACTACACTTTTTTTCCTTGTTTGGTCCATGCTACCTGCAGCAAAAATATGAAAACCAAAGAGCTAGCAGTAGAAAAGGTGTGTTTCATAGTATCAAAGATGAGCAACTGCGCATAACTCTTTCTGTACACATTTTAGAGCTGATGATTACCAGTAATTTTTTTCCTGTTTTGATCCACGCCACCACCTCTGAAAGTTTCCTACGCTACAATCTTACAAGGGAACCTCCCCATGGCACCCCCCTCAGATTTAGTTATAAGTTGGCACAGTGGATAGGCCTTGAAAAACTGAACACAGATCAATCGAGAAAACAGGAAGAAGTTGTGTGGAACTATGAAAAAAATAAGCAAAATATACAAACTGAGTAGTCCATGCGCAAGATAGGCAACATCAAGGATACTGTGAGCTCAGGAGCGCCGTGGTCCCGTGGTTAGCATGAATAGCTGCGGAACGAGAGGTCCTTCGTTCAAGTCTTCCCTCGAGTGAAAAGTTTATTTTCTTTATTTTCGCAAAGTTATGATCTGTCCGTTCGTTCATTGACGTCTCTGTTCACTGTAATAAGTTTAGTGTCTGTGGTTTGCGACCGCACCACAAAACCGTGCGATTAGTAGACGAAAGTCGTGCTTCTCCAATGGGAACCGAAAACATTTGATCGCAAAGTCAAATGTCAACCGATTCCTCCACAGGAAAACGCGTCTGATATATTCTATACGACGCTGGTGATGGCATGTGCGTCACATGACAGGAATATGTTGTCGACCCACCTAACTTGTACACTTGGCGAATGGGTAAAAAGATTTTTCTACCTTGCCCGATTTAGGTTTTCTTGTGGATGTGATAATCACTCCCAAAAAAGTGATGAAAACATAAGAGTTTGTCACATAAACTGCAACAAATGAATGCAACAGTTTCACAGTCGCACAGTTTTCCCTGTGCTCTGTCAAAACATATGTTTTTAACGTTTTCAAATTTTTCCATGTGTAGACCGTCAAATCCTGCATATGTCCAAGCAAATCTGAACATGTCCTGGAATTTTGGAGAGCGAAGTTGATTATGTGTGAGTGCCGGAACTTTGATAATTGTCTGAAAATAAAAAAATTAAACTTTTCACTCGAGGGAAGACTTGAACCAAGGACCTCTCCTTCCGCAGCTGCTCACGCCAACCACGGGGCCACGGCGCTCCTGAGATCACTCTCTCCTTGATGTCGCCTATCTTGCGCACTGACTACTCAGTTTGTATATTTTGCTTATTTTTATCATAGTTCCACATATCTTCTTCCTGTTTTCTCGATTGATCTGTGTTCAGTTCTTCAAGGCCTATCCACTGTGCCAACTTACAACTAAATCTTGTTAGTGACAACGGTACCAGTAAATGTATTCGACTGTCGGAGATATCAGAATGGTTTTCGTTCTTCACTTTCGAGCGGGTCATTTCCCGACCAGATTTCCTCACCTCAAATTGACACAAATCCCTTCAGGAAAAGTAACTTCATATAGTAGCAAGAATATGAACATTGTGAAAGCGTACTGTGATCCTTCCATGTTCACAAAACTACTGGATGGTTTGCCTCCGCACCATAGTGCTAAGTTGGCAGATCGGTAACTTAGTTTCTCGATGGAGAGCGTAAAAATTTTGAAACTGCTACACATTGGAAAACTTCCATCAATGTATGGTTTCAGATTTCTACTTCCTTAACTCATTAGATTTAATAAACTTAACATGAATTACCCTTCTCCAATAATGGAAATGTATTTAATCTTTAAAATAGTAATGTAATTCATAGGGAAATTTCAGTTTTGTACGTGGCACCGAAGAGCAATGATACAAGAATGGAGGCGACACACGTGAAACACAATTGCCATTAAATAACCCGACAACGGCCTTAACAGTGGAATGATTCTTTTCCTATCTCTAGCTATAATGTTTATCCCTGCGTAATGTGTGGATGACATTTCACGTGGTGCCTCTTTGCACAGATGTTTGCACGCGTGAAGAGGTGGTTCTGCTGTCGTTCAGCAGAACAGGGCAGCGAGGAGGAGATCCGCGTGGAGAACTCCAACGTCCACGTGGCAGCCAGCTCGCAGGTGAGTTACGTGCTAATGTAATGCTCATGAGAGTAAAACCAAAACACTGCGGAACAATAGTTACTCACTCAGTGTTTGTTTCGAATTTATTGAGTCCAAACCGAGAGACATATAGTATAATGTAAACAAAAGAACTGGGGAGACCAAAAGAGCTCAAAAAGAAGTTATGTAAGGCTTTAGCTACGACTAACCACACCGTAATGACGATGCGTAGGAGACTGGGGACAGGAAGTGCCCGAGTGTAGCATCTGATGGAGGCGTCGCAGCGTTTTGTGTCACGGGAACCTCACTCACTGGACCTGGAGTAAGATCCGCCGTTGGATGACGCCATTGCAGATTGTCTGGTCCATTATCAGGTGGTCAGCTGCTCCATGGTTGAGTGGGAAGCCCGTGCAAAGCGATGAGGATGCCCCGCATGTCTTCTTCCAGGGTCGGGACTCATTTTATGAGGGGGAAGACATGTGATCAGTCTCCTGACTCGTTTGAAGCGGCCGGCACAACTTCCAAAACTGGACCTATCTCTTCAACTTAGAGTATCACTTACTCTCACAGTCTTCGAATATTTGTTCGATATATTACAACTACTGTTTTCTGTTACGGATTTAGCCCTCTGTGCCTCGCTCTCGTAGAATGATAAGCATTTCCTAACGTCAACGCCTCGCTCTCGTAGAATGATAAGCATTTCCTAACGTCAACACATGTATTGTAGTCGATTCCCTTCTTACAACAATTTGTTTCATGTACTCTTGGCTCAAATGGCTCTGAGCACCATCCGACTTAACTTCTGAGGTCATCAGTCCCCTAGAACTTAGAACTACTTAAACCTAACTAACCTAAGGACATGACACACATCCATGCCCGAGGCAGGATTCGAACCTGCGACCGTAGTGGTCGCTCGGTTCCAGACTGTAGCGCCTAGAACCGCACGGCCACTCTGGCCGGCCACCTCTGTAAGACCATGTACCAAACGTTTCGATTCTGTCCTTCCCAGATTTTCCCGGAGCCCAATGATGATTCACTTTCGCAAAGTATTCTGAGAAACTTCTTTCTCATATTAACACCTGGGTTTAATGTAAGTTCACCTCCTTTTAGTGAGGAATGCATCTTCATCTGTCGTAATCTTTTACTTGAATTCTCCTAACTTTTGACGTCAAATGTTATTTAACTACCAATGTACCACAATTCATGTATCCCGTCTGATACAAGGTCTTAAATTTGACCTCATGTTTATCTCTAATATCATTTCTGATAATCTTCAGTACTTTTTTCTTTCATGACTTTACTCCCAGCCCATGTCATTTGCTCATTACACTGTTCAGTGAGTTATACATTTGCTGTAATTCTTCCTCACTTTCATTTACGATATTAATGTCATTTGCGAATTTGTCATTTATGTCATTTCACCCTGAATATTAATTCTGTTCCTGAACCTTTCCATTATTTCCGTCGTTGCTTTTTAGACTTGAAGGATGAACAGCTGTAGAGAAAAACTGTATTCATGCTTTATGCCTTTTTTAAACTCCATAACACCCCCGTTTTGATATTCCGTTGCAACTATTCCCTCTCGGTTTTGGTAAGTATGGTATATTACCAGCCTTTTACTGGAGCATCCATGTAATTCTTATGCACATCTGTCCTTCCAATCAACGTTCTGAGCTTCCAGGTACGAAAGACCAGTGATGACTGGAAACTACGAATGTGTGTTTCGTACTTTAACCAGACAACATGAGTATCGATATTATCGAGACTGTAATAGTGCGGCAAAATCTATGCTTGTGAACTGTTACAATGTCTTAACACTACAAATGAATGTTCGCTATCTACAACCACATTCCCTTTTCCAACAGGCGCCAGCGTTCTCTCTGGACGAGTTCTTTCTTCTGTTGATGGAAACCCGCCTGCTTGCGGAGGAAGAGCGTGGAGGTGCCGGGGTGAGTACCACAGATTCCGCACCGTTCCCTTATAGCTGTGGTCTGAAGATGCTTACTGGATACTTCTTCCCCTGATTATATGTCAGCAGCGGAGACGCCGTCCTGCACTTATTCAAGGAATTTTTTCCTGGAGTTTTTATTCTGCAGCTGTTGATGACAGGCGCCATTTTTCGTGTGTAGTGAGGAACAGAAACTGTAGAAAGAAACCATAGCATGACTACACTAAGCAGGTTAAAGTGGATGGAACTCGTAGTAGTTGTGGTCAGTTCAAGAACCTTGTACACTACTGATTAGCTTCGAGGGCTGTATCAAACAAGTCTACTGTCTGAAGTTAACAACAACAGTAACAACAACAACAAGAACATATATCCCACTGTATTAGTTAACCATTGACTCACTAATGGGACAACACTAATAACAATGACAGTGCTATAGTTTTAAACACACTTACACCACAATAACTCTAATCTGAGAGGGCATGACGGATACAACTTGTTGCCCAGTTTATATTCATTTAGTCGGTAAGAAATTATTTCCAATGCTAACGCAATGACTTTAAGTTACAGCTACTGTTAAATACTTACTAAACCCATTAATCCACCACATCACTGACAGGTATCGTTAGTTCAAACATTTTTAATTTTTTCTCCAGGACACTGCCAGCTGGTCTAGTCTGGACACCGAGCTGTCCCGGTTTTCAGAGACTCCCGACCAGGTGTCGCGTCAGTGGCGTTGGCGCCCTCAGCCGACCAGAAGGGGAAGACTTTACAAGGTACGTCCCCGAAACAGCTGTCGTTATCGTACTAATCCACAGTTGCAGTTGCGATAAGAGATATAGACAGAAAATAAAAAATTCTAACTGTTCAGTTGGAAAGGATAAGTGAAAGAGAAACAGTCGCATGGTGTCAGTGGTTGCGAAACCATCAGGAATTGTTGGGTATATGACATCGATGATCCAGAATGTATTGGAATTTTCTTTACAAAAGGTATTTACTGCTTGCTAGTAACATAGTTACCTGATCTTCATCTTCAACGTTTATTTTCAACACTGACAGTAATGGTGTTGTGGTCTTCAGTCCAGAGACTGGTTTGATGCAGCTCTCCATGCTACTCTATTCTGTGCAAGCTTCTTCATCTCCCAGTAGCTACTGCAACCTACATCATCTGCTTAGTGTATTCATCTCTTGGTCTCCCTCTACGATTTTTACCTTCACGCTGCCCTCCAATACCAAATTGGTGATCCCATGATGCCTCAGAATATACCCTATCAACCGATCTCTTCTTCTAGTCATGTTGTGCCACAGATTTCTCTTCTCTTCAATTCTGTTCAATACCTCATCATTAGTTATGTGATCCACCCATCTAATCATCAGCATTCTTCTGTAGCCTCATATTTCGAAAGCTTGTACTCTCTTCTTGTCCCCGGGTTCCCGGGTTCGATTCCCGGCGGGGTCAGGGATTTTCTCTGCTTCGTGATGGCTGGGTGTTGTGTGATGTCCTTAGGTTAGTTACGTTTAAGTAGTTCTAAGTTCTAGGGGACTGATGACCTTAGATGTTAAGTCCCATAGTGCTCAGAGCCATTTGAACCATTTTTCTTCTTGTCTAAACTATTTATCGTCCACGTTTGACTTCCATATATGGCTACAGTCCATACAAATACTTTCACAGTAATGTATGCTACACTGTGACACGCAGTCAGGTGTTTCTCAGTAAAGAGGAGAAAGCACGTAATTCTTGCAGGACCTGTTCTGTTCAGTCTCACCTGCAAGTATTATACCGCATCGCATATCGCGTGCGAAATAGCGCTGTAGCGTTTACTTAAGCTCAATGTCAGGACACTGTCTCACACCTTGTTCTCTATACACAGATCTTCCACCGCCTCAGGAAGTTTTGCTGCCTGGGCGCCAGCAACCAGGACACGGAGGAGCAGCCGAGCGGCGCTTCGGTCCCAGACATTCTGCAGGTGAGCCTTCTCGTGTTACTTGGCTCACCAGAGGGGACTGGGCAGTGGGGACTGAGGGCAACCTGACTGAATTTAACGTAGCTACTAGCTACTAAACGCCATAACGATTTACTGTAACTCCACCATGGCTTTGATAGAAAGACTTTGAGACCTGTAGTCAGATACAGCATGACTCGAGTAGTATTTATCCTGTGTTTTCTCATCGCACTAATTTTATTCGAATGTGCAAGCTTTGATACAATAGTATCGATCAGCGAACTCGATTCTCCAATCAGTGGTTGTCTCCTCAGACACTTTAGTCGTGATGCTACATCAACACCTACATCTGTACTCCGCAAGCCATCTTACGGTGCGTGGAGAAGTGCACTTCCAGTAGTCTGTTGCTACTAAGTTTAATGTACACCACCCCTAACTGATTTGATCGTTATGATAAAGGCCTATGCGTATCCCTTGTGTCGATGACACTGGGCTCGAAAGAAAGTCAAATTTTGGCTACCTAATGTTGCTACAGTTATCTTGAAAAGGGAGGCGAACGATGCACAAAAGAGAGTGAGGGGGGGGTGCGTTCATCACATCAGAGTAATGAGAAACACTGAGCATGGAACGGACCTCGTCTTATAAGTGGTGTTTGATTTGGTGGTGACGATAACCGACTTGCATACTTACAGAAATCAAGACGGAATCAATATTAAAAGTTATATATGACGGAAAGGGAGGACTTGTATTATTGTATTACGTTTTATCATGGAGAATAATTGTTTCAAAATTTTTTCAGGCAGTTTTCAGATGCCGAGAACGACCGCATTCAAAAAACACTTAACGAAATTGTTGGCTGTCAGTCATTAACTGATCAGTAAAATTGTTATGAAACAAGAAACCATTTTTATTTGCACTGCCAAACACATTACCCTGTCCCGCTGATGCAAATTCTAATCGCTTCAAAATTTCTGATTAAAATCTCACTTTACGAAAAATGTTTCGTATTTAATCTCTGGCTCATAAAAATAAGGTTTACATAATTTGAAAGAGAAACAACTTTCATTTAAAAAAGAGAGAAAAAGAAACTCCTTAGAAAAGTTTAATAATTTCCCTGAGGCTGTAAAACACCCAAGTATTGCTACGATGGCATATAGACTACATATACTAAATATTAGATCGTCCTACCTTTTCCACTACGTGTTCCGTATCTAAACTCGTGTGTTCTCTTTTAGGAGGGGCGCCTCTTCACTTTGGACGAGTTCCTGCGCTTGCTGATGGAACGGCGCCTGCAAGGGGAGGAAGTTCGAGATACTGATGCGGTGAGTACCTGATACTACAGCTTGATTGTGACAGCGGCACGGAAATAGTTATATGATTCCCTCGTCAGTACCTGCCGGCAGTTTTCCTGCTTGGAGCTGAAAATATAGCGCAGTATCAATCTGCACATACGTATTACAAAGCAAAGTAGTCGCTTCTACTGAATATGATGTACTGATACCTGAAACTGAAGCCAGTTACGTGATGAACCAAACCAGGGAATTCTGTTAGTACCACCATACCATTCATAGTTAACTCCAGGTCACGGTTCGCCATCAGCTTCGGTATCCATAGCATTCAGGCCACATTGACATTCACGTTTAGATTTACTTTGACATCTGCACATACATCCACACTCTGTAAATTACTCCGAGGTGCATGGCATTGCACTGTTATCATATGGAGCGCGGGAAAAATGACTGCCTGAATTCTTCTTTGCGCGATATAATTATTGCGATCACTGACATCAATACGAAACACGGCTATCGTGTTTAATATATTAACAGCAAGCTGTCCAGCTCACAATAATTTTTACTATTTTAAATTCTGATTACTGGTTTCGGTCTGCAAGACCATCCTCAGGCCAAGTCTCCAGACGACGTGAGGAGTCGGTGCACGGAACCGCTTGTGGTACCGATTGTACCTGACACGAAGAGAACTTTTAAACATGTTGCTTTGAAGTGTTGCATAGCTGTGCAGATCGAAACGGAAATAGTTGTACTCGGGCTGCGTCATCGAATCTGATAGTGTAAATTATTTCGGAGTTTTTACGGGTTGCCGTTGCCATTGCAGCAGTAAATCCGAGAGCGGAAACTATTGGAAAGACCTTTGTATCGCTTCAAACGTTACGTATTCCGCTTCAATCCATTTCAACAGTCCAATACCGTCGCTTAACGAGAGCGAGTCACTGGTAACATTTCCGGAACATTCTGTGGATGCCGCGTAAACAGCAGCCGTAACTGTTTGCGATGACACAACGGTATTCGTTTTCTGTTAATTTTTGCCTTCAGCAACAGACAGTCTTCACTGCCCAACCTTCGACGCATAATAGTGAATTGACACTTCGTCGACATTCGCAAGAGGCAGAATTTTGCTCATTATGGTAGAGCGTTCTCGGCGTGAGGACAACACTGTTACCAACTACGTTAGTAAAATTGTTAACCCTGTAAAAAATGATCATATCGCCACGTAGTTAAACACAGTTCCATAACATGAAGTTCTTAGTGGGTAGATACAGATTTAACGTTCTAAATACGCGTTGTCCGAAAGTTTCAAGTTTACATTCATGTCTGATAACTAAAATGGTAAATCTACATCTACAAATACACTACACAGGGAGAAACAATCACCATGATAACGTAAGGGAAGTCAGAGCTCATACGGGAAGATATAGGTGTTCGTTCTTTTCGCACGCTATGCGAGATTGGAATAATAGAGAGTTGCGAAAGTGATTCTATCATGCTCTACCAGGCAGGCACTTAAACGTGTTTTACAGGGTATCCATGTAGATGTAGACTCTGCAACCCAGAGGATGGTACACAGTGGAGTGTTCTTCGTAACGATGTTATCGATGTTCCGCGAAAGTTCATTTGCGTGTTGAGCACAAAATGTGTACCTGCCTCTGTCCGCGTCTTAATCTCTTGTCCTGATGTGAGATATATGACGGTTACAGCAGGATATCTCACAATCCTCTGCGAGTACAGGTTCTCTAAATTTAAACAACAAGGGTTAGCAAGAACTAAGTAGTCCTCCTTCCAATAATTCCCGTTTAAGTTACCAAGGCTTTTCTGTTGCCCTTTTCTGTGGACTACACCGAAAGGTTTATGATCATAGTTTCACATCGCTGAATTTGTTCTGTGGGGATAAATACTGCTGATGACAGCATAATATTCTAGAATCGTTCGTCAAGCGTCTTCGGTGCAACTTCCTTTAGAGATGCAGTGCATTTTAGCAAATCCCGTGATATAAATTTAAGTCTTCAGTTCTCCTTGTCCAGTAAAGACTTTGCATCCTCGTCCCACATTGCATTAATTCTCATTGTTGTCCCTGAATACTGATACGATGAGATGTGCTCAATATGTTCAACACTAATCTTTTGGACCGTTGTCTTGTTTATAGACATTGACTTGCACTTCTATTCATATTACGAATGCTATCATCCATGTGATACTTCAACGGGGGTGGCAGTCTTTAAAACAAAGGTGTTTTTTGCGTGCGACAGGACCTCACCATGAAATTTCAACCCCAAACTTTCTCCTCAGTGTGAAAGTAATTTGTTGGCGCCCACTACATGGGGAGAAATTATCATCATAATAAAATAAGAGAACTCAGAACTCGCAGGGAAAGATTTACGTTTTCGGTTTTCCTGCGTTGTTCGAGTGTAGAACGGTAGAGAAGTAACTTAAAGATGGTTCGATGAACCCTCTGCCAGTCACTTAATTGCGAACTGCAGAGTAATCACGTAGTATTCAGACAATGCCTCCTTGTAGTTAGCTGCTCTTCAGCGAACAATCTGATACAACTTCTGACATCATGTGATAATTGCGTTATGTACACTAAGAACATTACGCCTGCTTGGTGCACACGCAATGTTAGCTCTGTTTGTACGTAACATCCGCTGTCCCGTTCCGGATACTTGTACTAAACTATTCAACAATGGAACCACATGTCTGCGAAAACACACGCTATGATGGCGCCTCGATTAGTAGTCGAGAACGTGGTGCAGCGTCTAACAGCCCCGAGTGTTAAGTGAAGTCAGCATAGAAATGTCTGTCAGCCGGGAAGCCGATCAGCTTGTGTGCTTTCGGCAGTTTGAAAATCTGGACAGCATCGTTAAGAAATTCACGCTAGCTGATAGTCGTGGAAGCTACCGCCATTTTATGAATTTTTTGTTTTCCAACAATTCACTATGTAATTTATTACACTGGTGGCGAAATGCTGAAGGTCCCGTATTTCGCTTGCAGGACGCCGATGGCCCCATTCCGTCCACCTCGGGGGCTGTCCCCATCGCCGCGTCCAGCACTTCAGAGACGTCCACACCCCCGACACGTTTGCGCTGGCGTCGACGTCCTCGTCGTCGTCGTCAGAGGCGCGTCATGCGGAAGCGAACCGGACACCAGGCGCTTCGTCTCAGAAGCCGCCGCCATTACCGCCTGTTTCCGCGGCTTCAGTTGTTGTAAAGTAAATGTGGGGAGGATGGAGGGGGAGGGGGGGAAAGAAGAAGTGGAGAGAGAGGAACGAAAAGTGGGGGGGGGGGGGGAGGGGTCGTCGGGTTGGGGAGCTAGGGGGCCAACACTGTATTACTCTTTAATAAAGCGTAATGCAGACATACCACAGTCTTTCCTTTATTATCTATCTGCTTGTTTGCTCTTTTATTTTATTTTTCAAGGTTTTACTAACAGCCACTATATGCTGATATTGAGACGTCACATTACTATTGTGCTAAAATGTCATTTTTTGTGTAAAGAACGGGCAGCTTAGAAATTACCCGAGTACTCTGTTTACATTGGGCATTCAAACAGGTATGATTGTTGAAAAAAAGGAAAAACGTTATGGGAACTACATGTGAACGTTTTAATCGAAAGACACACTAAGAATAACGCTCACGTCCATTGGAGTGTCAAAACGTTCGAAAAATAGGACAGAGAAAATGCAAATCTTTATGCTACATCATACCAGGTGTCGAAATGTGGGTACAGGTGTCTGGGTGCAGAGCTAACCAGCAATAGACTGTTTGGTGCTTCGAAGAAGAAACGAAATCATCAAAAGTGTATATCTTTTACAAAATGTCTTCCAAGGAAATTATCGCCTGTCTGCTTCGTTTCACTACACATATCTAGACCGGAACCGAGGAGGATTAAAGAACAGTTACTGCTGCATGCAACACTGTATTTTGTTTGCGACAAATCATCGATACAATCTGGGGAAACCACCAAAGCCCTGTTATCACTTTTCATCAACGCGAAACAAATGTTTATACGTAGAAGACAAACATCGCCCTAGTCTATGTATCAGACATCCATCTGAAGGTCAAGCAGTGACAGTTTACACAAAGACACGGACATTTGTGACTGAAATAGTACTCTAAATGCAGAAGCTGGCGTTGTCTGTGCGATTACTTGATGGTGTACGTGCCATAAGTTAGCAGCAGATGTAAGTTACTGTATTTTAAAACAGTTTTTAATATCAGTGGCTGAAAATGTGTATGTGAAATGTGAAGTGGTTCACTGCCATTACTCTAAACACATGGCTGATAAATGGCCCATGTAACAGCAAACATTTTACCATTCACAATGCAGCAGAAGTTCTAACAACACACATTAATACAAAAATTGTAACACCCTACGTTACAGCAGAAACTGTAACGAGGCGAGTTACAGCAATATTGCAACAAATTGTTTCATTAAAGTGCTAAATTGTAACCATACACACACATCCCACATATATACGTCTTACAAAAATGGTGACATCCAAAATAACAGTTTTCCAGTTAGCCGTTTCCAGTATAAGTATTCCGCAGTGTAATTGTTTTACATTGAAACTGTTTTCTTGTGGAAAGGTTTTCCATTGCTTTTAACTATTTCCAGTCTAAATGATTTTCAGTGTAACTTTCAGTGTAAACATTTTCCAGTGTAATCATCTTCCAGTGCAAACATTTCCAGTTTAAACATCTTCAAGTGTAACTCTTTCCCAGTGTAGCTGTTTTCAATTATAACAATTTTCCAGTGTAACCATTTTCCTGTCTAGCCATTTCCTGTGAAAGCATTTCCAATGAAACTGCTTCAAGTCCAACCCTTTTCAGCATAACTATTTTCTAGTATGACTGTTTCCAAAGCATCCGCTTTTCAGTCAATTCATTTTCTGGAGTAACTTTTGTAGTGTAACCAGTTTCCCGTTATTGTGACTTAATTCTGCCACCTTCAACGATCAACATCTGATATCATAATTATATGTAACTTTAGGGTTGCATGGCTAGTGACGACTTCGATAAAGTATTGATCTGAGCGTGTAACATGATGATTCTAAGTGTTTTATTCACTGTAAAATGTCATAATAAGACAATTACACTTGAACTCGATGTTGGAATTACACTGGAAATCAGTTACGTTAGAAAAGTGTTACCCTGGAAAATACTTATACTTGAAATGGTTGCACTAGAAAACAGTTATGCTAGAGGTCGATACGCTGGAAAAGAGTTACAACGGAAGTTTTTACAATGGTAAATGTTATTCAGAAACGGTTGCACTGGGAATGGTTACATGGGTAATGGTTACATCTGAAAATGGTTTCACTGGCCAATTATTACAATTGAAAACAGTTACAGTGGAAAATGGTTACAACAGAAAACTGTTACATTGGAAAACTATTATACAGGAAAATGCTTATTCTGAAAAGTGCTTACACAGAAAAATTCTTGTGATAGAATGTGGTTGAACTGGGAAATGGTTAGAATGGAAAACGGTTACACCAAGAAAATGATTATACTAGGTAATAGTTACACTGGAAAATGATTACACTGCCAAATTACTACAGTGGAAAACAGCTACACTGGAAAATGCTTATAATAGAAAACTATTACACTGGAGAACTGTTGCACAGGAAAATATCTACACTGGAAAATGGTTACCTGGGGATGGTTTCACTGGAAATGGTTGCATTGGGAAATGGTTAACCTGGGAAATGGCTACGCTGGAAACTGGTTGCACTGGAAACTGGTTATGCTGGGTATGGTTAACTATCTAATGGTTACACTGGAAAATGGTTGCAATATCAAATTATTAGAGTGGAAAACAGCGACATTGGAAAATTGTTACAATGAAAACTTTACACCGGTAAAGTGTTACACAGGAAAATGGTTGCACTTCAAAATGCTTCAAGTTTGAAATGCTAACCCTGGAAATGGTTACACTGGAATAAGTGTGCTCTGGAAAATTCTTCCACTGGAAAATGGTTCAATTGGAAATCATGAAACTGGAAAATGGTTACACTGGTAAATGGTTACACTGGAAAATGGTTATATTGGAAAATGGTTACATTGGAAAATGGTTACACTGGAAAATGGTTACACTGGAAAATGGTTACACTGGAAAATGGTTACGCTGGAAAATGGTTACACTGGAAAATGGTTACACTGGAAAATGGTTACACTGGAAAACGGTTACACTTGGAAACGGTTACACTGGATATGGTTGTACTGGATATGGTTACACTAGGTAATGGTTTCACTGGAAAATGGTTAAACTGGAAAATTGTTACAGCTGAAAACAGCTTCACTGGAAAACAGTTACACAGGAAAATTGTTGTAATTGAAAACAGCTACACTGGGAAAGGGTTACACTTGATGATGTTTAAACTGGAAATGGTTACACTGGAAATGGTTACAATAGGAAATGGTTGCATTGGAAAACGGTTATGCTGGATATTGACAACTAGGTAATGGTTATGCTGGAAAATCGTTAAACTGGAAAATTTTTACTGTAGACAACAGCTGCACTGATAAACTGTTACAATGGAAAACTGTTACACTGGAAAGCTGCTACACTGGAAAATGTTTGCAGTGGCAAATATTTACACAGGAAATGATTTCATTGGAATATGCTTCTTCTGGAAAATGTTCTACTGGAAAATGGTTCATCTGGAAAATCATTGAAGTGGAATATCGTTACACTGGAAACTGGTTACACTGGAAACTGGTTACACTGAAAACTGGTTACACTGGAGACTGGTTACATTGTAAACTGGTTACACTGGAAACTAGTCACACTGGAAACTGGTTACAATAGAAAATAGACAGGAAAATGGTCAGAGTCCAAAATTGTTACAGTGGAAAATGGTTACATTGAAAGAAGGTTACACTGGAAATTTAATACACTGGGAAATAGATGAACTGGAAAACAGTTGGCTATACTGTATTATGGTTACACAGGGAAATTTGTTGTACTGGAAAATGATTACACCAGAAGTGGCTACACTGGACCTCATTATCTATATTATGAAGCGGTTATCCCAAGGTACAGAAGACGGTCCCTTACAAATGTTCAAATGTGTGTGAAATCTTATGGGACTTAACTGCTAAGGTCATCAGTCCTAAACTTACACACCACTTAACCTAAATAATCCTAACGTCAAACACAAGGACAGACACATACACACACCCATGCCGGAGGGAGGACTCGAACCTCCGCTTGTACCAGCCGCACAGTTCATGACTGCGGCGCCTTAGACAGCTCGGCTAATTCCGCGCAGCAGAATCCCTAACAACTTGCCTACCTAATGGCTTGTAGGGACAAAAAAATTTTATTTTAAATATCTCTTGTAAATACTAACCGAATAAAAAATTCTAAAATACTGCTCATTGCGAGATATAAACTTACGTGAAGGTTGAATAAAGTGAGATAAGTATTATAGTTGTAAACTGTCAATACGACTTGAGGCTGTGTAACGCACTGTGTGCAAATACCCAGAGTATATTCACCCATTACTTGAGAATGAGAGCTCTTAGTGACTTGCAACAAGTTTTACACATCATCTCAAACGTTTACAAAACTTATCCTCTCTCACCCCGTACAAAATGGTGTTCATGCAGTAAATCTGCTGCATTAGGTGTGATAAGAAAATTTATTTCGTCTTTACTACTAACCGCATACGCAACACATTTCGCACATGGTGTCCACGTATAGGACTAAATTTACCTGGACAACTATGTCATTACACTACACATGATCGAAAAGATATGACCGTCTGAGCAACCCAAGCATGACTCACGCCCCGTCCTCATAGCTTTACATCTGCCAGTATATCGTCTCCTACCTTCCAAACTTTGCAGAAGCTCTCCTACGAACCTAGCAGAACTATCACTCCTGAAAGAAAGTGTATTGTGGAGACATGGCTTAGCCACAGCCTGGGCGATGTTTTCAGAATGATATTTCCACTCTGCAGCGGGATGTGCGCTGATATGAAACTTACTGCAAATTAAAATTGTGTGCCGGGCCGAGAGTCGAACTCGGGATCTTGGCGTTTCGCGGGCAAGTTCTTTACCATCTGAGCTACCCAAGCACGACTAACGCCAGGAAGTTTCATATCAGCGCACACTCTGCTGCAGAGTGAAAATCTCATTCTGGTAACCCGTAAGCCACATGATTGTGTGTGGCGTAGTGTACTTTTGGTTCCACTAATTAATCCTCCCTATCAGACCATGTTTCATTTGCGAATGGTACGTGGGAAGAATGACTGCCTGTAAACCTTCGTATTAGCTAAAATTGCTCGAGTTTTCTCACAGTCGTCATTTCGCAAGACGCATATGGAAGGAAATGATATATTGACCAACTCTTCCCGGAATACACTCTCTTGGAATGCCAGAAACAAACCTCTCTGTGATGCATAACGCCTCTCCTGTAGCATCTGCCACTGGAGTTTGTTGAGCAGCTCTCTAGCGCTCTCGGACCGACTTCACGATCTCATGATGAGTCACGCGCCTTCTCCTTACAATTTTTGTATAACTTCCATTAGTTCCATCTGGTAAAAATCCCAAAGGAGGAGCAATATTCAAAAATCGGTCGAACAAGTGTTTTGTGTGTGACTTCATTCGTGGATGAGTTAAATTTCCTTAAGTCTTTCTATAAATTTCAGTTTGGAATCTACAGGGCTATTACAAATGATTGAAGAGATTTCATAAATTCACTGTAGCTCCATTCATTGACATATGGTGACGACACACTACAGATACGTAGAAAAACTCATAAAGTTTTGTTCGGCTGAAGCCGCACTACAGGTTTCTGCTGCCAGAGCGCTCGAGAGCGCAGTGAGACAAAATGGCGACAGGAGCCGAGAAAGCGTATGTCGTGCTTGAAATGCACTCACATCAGTCAGTCATAACAGTGCAACGACACTTCAGGACGAAGTTCAACACAGATCCACCCACTGCTAACTCCATTCGGCGATGGTATGCGCAGTTTAAAGCTTCTGGATGCCTCTGTAAGGGGAAATCAACGGGTCGGCCTGCAGTGAGCGAAGAAACGGTTGAATGCGTGCGGGCAGTTTCACGCGTAGCCCGCGGAAGTCGACGAATAAAGCAAGCAGGGAGCTAAACGTACCACAGCCGACGGTTTGGAAAATCTTACGGAAAAGGCTAAAGCAGAAGCCTGACCGTTTACAATTGCTACAAGCCCTGACACCCGTTGACAAAGTCAAACGCTCTGAATTTTCGGCGCGGTTGCAACAGCTCGTGGAAGAGGATGCGTTCAGTGCGAAACTTGTTTTCAGTGATGAAGCAACATTTTTTCTTAATGGTGAAGTGAACAGACACAATGTGCGAATCTGGGCGGTAGAGAATCCTCACGCATTCGTGCAGCAAATTCACAATTCACCAAAAGTTAACGTGTTTTGTGCAATCTCATGGTTTAAAGTTTACGGCCCCTTTTTCTTCTGCGAAAAAAAACGTTGCAGGACACGTGTACCTGGAGATGCTGGAAAATTGGCTCATGCCACAACTGGAGACTGACACCGCCGACTTCATATTTCAACAGGATGGTGCTCCACCGCACTTCCATCATGATGTTCGACATTTCTTAAACAGGAGATTGGAAAACCGATGGATCGGTCGTGGTGGAGATCATGATCAGCAATTCATGCCACGGCCTCCACGCTCTCCCGACTTAACCCCATGCGATTTCTTTCTGTGGGGTTATGTAAAAGATTCAGTGTTTAAACCTCCTCTACCAAGAAACGTGCCAGAACTGCGAGCGCGCATCAACGATGCTTTCGAACTCATTGATGGGGACATGCTGCATCGAGTGTGGGAGGAACTTGATTATCGGCTTGATGTCTGCCGAATCACTAAAGGGGCACATATCGAACATTTTTGAATGCCTAAAAAAACTTTTTGAGTTTTTGTTTGTGTGTGCAAAGCATTGTGAAACTATCTCGAATAATAAAGTTATTGTAGAGCTGTGAAATCGCTTCAATCATTTGTAATAACCCTGTACTTTGGGCAGCATACGTTTTATGTCATCGCTCCACTTAAGTTCGCTCCGGATGGTTTCTGCTTGATATTTTATGATGAATACTCATTCCAGTAATTTGTTATCGGTAGTGTAGTTGCACAGCCGTGGATATCTCCTCTTGTGTATGAGCAGTATTTATTTACGTTCAGGGTCAACTGCCACAGCTCGCACCATTTACCAATCCTCCACAGGTGCTTTTGCAAATCGCCACAGTCTTTGGGAATTGCTACTTTCTTATTGACAACAACATCAACTGCCTACAGCCTTATGGAGCTTTCCTACGAGATCATTTCAACAATATCTAACATCTCGTTTTAGCCTTTCTTCCATCTGTGGAGTGTAAATATTTACTATACAACAAACGGGACGCACGGTACCAGATTTGTTAAAAAAATGCACTACTAAAAATTTTCTACCCTTAGCTTTTATTTATTGTGCACTGTCTCCTTCAAAATACTCTCCTCCACAGTTGATACACAGCTCCCAACATCATTTCCACTCTCGGAAACTTTCTTCGTACGCTTCTTGCTGCATCGCGCGAAGCGCCGCCTGAGAATTCTCGATTATCTATTCTATCGTAGCAAATCTTCATCCTTTCGAAGGGGATTTTAGCTTTGGAAATGAAAAAAGTGTCCGCATGGGCCAGATATGGAGAGAATGGAGGATGGGGCAGAACTGTGATTTCACAGGCGAAGGTCCTTGAGGTGATGACTCATGAGTCGTGGGACAAGCTTGGCGGCAACACGGTGCATTCCAAGATGCTGTATCGGGATTTTATGATATGATCCAATTGAAATGCTACTTTCTGCTGCAATCTCTCGGACAATCAGTCTTCGATTGGCAAACACAAATTCGTTGACGTTTGTAGTTTTATTAGGGTTTCCGTCGTATTAAATCTGTGCGTACCCGTGGAAAGGCATTCGCCTAGCTGTGTATTAAATGATCAGCTTATGAGATGAAACCTATTCTTTGAAGGACATTTGTTTTATGTAATTTACGTAACTGTAAAGTTGCGCATCTAGCACGAACGTTAATACATCGATTCCGCAGTCAAAGACACATTTTAACAGAAGCTGAACTGAGCGTTCCGCTTCGATCTAAATAAAAAATATGACGGTAAGAAACCTTTGTAGATCTTCAGTTTTTGTCGTACTTCTTCTTGTAATGTGAAAGCGTAACGAAGTTCGTCTTTATGCCATAAAAGTGAGCGGTCTTGCCAGCATGCAGACAACAGTTATTAATTAATAAAATTCAAGTAATTTATGTTGGATACTGTAAATCGGCAAGTTGTTCTTATGAAGTTGTTGAACGGTGCAAGAATTTTCTCGAAGGAAGCAGAAAAGTAATGACTGTAATTTGTGAAAAAACGTGAACCAAGAAGCTAACACAGGACAGGCTGAAATCTGATAGCACCATACAGTCATAAAATTCCTTATGTAAGTTACACTGTTTATAAATAAGCCCTAATTGCTTGTGAGAATTATTTGAATATATTTAGTGTTTACCAGATTTCTTATTCTACTCTTTTCCTTTATTTTTTTACCTCCATGTCATATTATTTTTATAAATGTCAGACAGCCTTTACTACAGCACAGAATACTGCGGCAAACTTGTCGTAGACAGAAGGCCGCTCCTTGTCTTCTATACAACTCATAGCTGCCCCATTTATTTATGATTTCATTTGCAAATGCAATTTTTTTTATTGTTCATTGTTAAAGGTCCCTTAGGTAATTATAAAATTCATACTGATTACGCAAAGAAATCCGGGTCGTTCTTTTCCAAATAATAGAAGTCTTTGCGTAATCAAAAAACTAGCCTCCTTCTGACAACGATCAGGAGCCTACCAGAAGACGGACGTCTTCGACCGCTTTCGTGTTTCCTGTGGCAAACAGAGCACATGACATTCTAGTATGAAACGCAATATATATATATATATATATATATAATCATATTATTATTGAAAAAAATTGAAATACATTTAATTTAATTTTTTTTTCTTTTATCATACTAGACGTTCCTGACATGAACGTCGTTAGTAGACGTCGAAGAGCACACTGAACGAGAGTCATCTTCAACTTCCGGCCGCGCCATCTTTAAACCGTGAGAACTGTTCGTAGCACCAAGTATAGGTAAGGCACTCATCACCGTGAGCTTCCTGCATCATTTGATGTGTCTCTGTTAAGGTTTCCAAATACAAACCCGTTGCTCGCCTAACTCTGCCATCTCATATAACAATTAATCTTCCGGCAGTTACGTATGGAGCACATGCGTATGCTGGCATGCCAACTGCGTTTATCCCCCAACACACCGTAACATAAAAACGTTAGATAAGATACAATCTTTGATTTTTGACTGAGACAGACAAGCAGTATGCTCTGTGGCGTGTAGGGTTCTCTCTGTAGCTTGCAAATATGCTTTGAAGGAAACGAAGTTACAAAATGGTTCAAATGGCTCTGAGCACTATGGGACTTAACATCTATGGTCATCAGTCCCCTAGAACTTAGAACTACTTTAACCTAACTAACCTAAGTACATCACACACATCCATGCCCGAGGCAGGATTCGAACCTGCGACCGTAGCAGTCGCGCGGCTCCGGACTGAGCGCCTAGAACCGCTAGACCACCGCGGCCGGCAAACGAAGTTACACAATCTGGTGTAAATTATTTGCCCGGATGGACGTGTATTGAATTTTGTGTAACGATAATGGAACCTACTATTGGAAGTCAGCCATTCTGTAAATTTTTCAAATTCTAAACGTTAATGAAAGGAGAAAGTCGAAATTGGTCAAATAGGAGCGCTAATGACTGTTGTATGAGAAGAGAACGGTAAAACACATCATAGTTTAATTTGAAAAGTTAGTTAAGATATTTTTTTTAAAGTGATTCTGTGTATGAATGCCGACGTGTTGTGCATCCGAATTGACTTTGGGACAGATGTAATCCGGAGAAAATCTATAGCCTGCGCACAGTCAGAAGTCTGCTGGGAGAAACTTTATCGCCCAAGAAGTGTTTTCGTCCGCTTTGAGGTTTTCCTTGAACGTATGATACTATCAAATTCCAATCTCTAGTGGTATCACTGCACAGACATCCTTCGGATGTTCTATTACGAGAAATCTGTTTTCCTTCGGAGTTACAGTCTCCAACGAACTTAGCAGCGGGGCGTCGGGCATCAGAAAAGCAATTTCGCCGGGTTTCAGAGAGCAAATTCCATGATTAAAGGCCGCTTAATATTCTCACAGATAACCGCACAGAGATCTGACAGGTTAGCAAAGAACGCTAATGCACTGCTTCCTTGACTCCGGTAGGCGCACCGGCCCTGGCTCAAATCCACCCAGCGGATTAATGGCGAAGGGCCAGTGTGCCGGCCAGCGTGGGTGTCATTTTAGGCGGTTTTCTACCTCCCGCTAGGTGAATACCGTGCTGGTCCCCTAGTCCCGCCTCAGTTACACGACTCGCCGACATATGAAATACGTTCACACTATTTCACAATTTACACTAGATGCTGACAGGTGGGGTATACTGTTTCCGTCCCAGGGGGTACGGGGTGGCGACAAGAAGGGCACCTGGCCTCCTTCTAAAACTAACATTGCCAAACTCCACAGCAACAACCCAGACAAAGCAGTAGCTGGAGTTGGATTCGGATACAACAACATAACACCAGAGACGTTACTTGAATACTAAGGACATTAGCCTTGAGATTGTCGTCAAATTCAGGGTAACATTAAACAAATAACGTCGTCTAAATTCCAAATAATTATATACATTTTTGCTCTGATACTTGGTAAAGTCACACGTTTTTCGCTGAATGGGAATTTGGGATGGTATCAAATGCCTTCCTGAAGTCAAGGAACACGGCATCAACCCGATTGCCGATGGAGGAACAGAACGAGCTGAGTTTCTCAAGACCTCTGTTTGCGAAATTCATGTTGATTGTTACTGATGACATTGGAAGAAAACTATGCTACATTTATTAGTTCGTCAGTAAACAAGGAGAATAAAAGAACTATTCCATACAGTTTGTGAAAATACGTCGAAACGAAAATGTGAATCTGGTTGTTGATGATAAAATCCAAAACCCTTCAAAACAGCTCTGTCGTTGGTGGATACTTAAATTACCTGCAAAGACTGACTAATGAAACTCACACAGACAGTTAGTTCAAGCTGTTTTGCTCTAAGAACAATCTCAAACGTCTTTATGATAGAGGTGCCAACATTTGCGTACTTTGACTTCTTATGACCTGTCTGTAACGTATGGAGATATATTTACGCGCGCGCGCGCGCGCGCGCGCGTGCGCCTGTGTGTGTGTGTCTGTGTGTGTGTGTGTGTGTGCGTGTGTGTAAATCAGGATCGGCGCACGGTGCAGACATTCCTAGAAAAGCTGACTGTCATTGCTACAAAAGTCGTAACAGCGCAACGGTTGACTAATGGCGGAAAAATACCCGCACACAGTGTCATGTAAGCTACTCTCAGCGTTACGCTTCAGAAATCTAGAAATTTTTGGAAATTTGTGGTAACGTCTTACGGGACCAAACTGCTGAGGTCATCATGTCCTGTGTCAAAACGCACGGTTTACGTTCGCCCTTACTAGTGCTGAGGATTCTACACGATAACTTAATAATAACACCTAGTGGTTACTGTAAATATGCGTGTTGTTGTTTTTGTGGTCTTCAGTCCTGAGACTCGTTTGATACTGCTCTCCATGCCACTCTATCCTGTGCAAGATTCTTCATCTCTCAGTGCTTACTGCAACCTACATCCTTCTGAATCTGATTAGTGTATTCATCTCTTGGTCTCCCTCTACGATTTTTACCCTCCACCCTGCCCTACAATGCTAAATTTGTGATCCCTTGATGCCTCAGAACATGTCCTGCCAACCGGTGCCTTCTTCTTGTCAAGTTGTGCCACAAACTCCTCTTCTCCCCAATACTATTCAGTACCACCTCGTAAGTTATGTGATCTACCCTTCTAATCTTCAGCATTCTTCTGTAACACCACATTTCGAAAGATCTATTCTCTTCTTGCCCAAACTATTTATCGTCCATGTTTCACCTCCATACATGGCTACACTCCTTACAAATACTATCAGAAACGGCTTCGTGTCACTTAAATCTATACTCGATGTTAACAAATTTTTCTTCTTCAGAAACGCTTTCCTTGCCATTGCCAGTTTACACTTTATATCCTCTTTACTTCGACCATCATCACTTATTTTGCTCCCCAAATAGCAAAACTCCTTTACTACTTTAAGTGTCTCATTTCCTAATCTAATTCCTTCAGCATCACCCGACTTAATTCGACTACATTCCATTATCCTTCTTTTGCTTTTGATGATGTTCATCTTATGTCCTCCTTTTAAGACACTGTCCATTCCGTTCAACTGCTCTTCCAAGTCCTTTGCTGTCTCTGACAGAATTACAATGTCATCTTCGAACCTCAAAGTTTTTATTTCTTCTCCATGGATTTTAATACCTACTCCGAATTTTTCTTTTGTTTCCTTTACTGCGTGCTCAATATACAGATTGAATAACATTGGGGAGAGGCTACAACCCTGTCTCACTGCTTTCCCAACCACTGCTTCCCTTTCATGTCCCTCTACTCTTATAACTGCCATGTGGTTTCTGTACAAATTGTAAATAGCCTTTCGCTCCCTGTATTTTACCCCTGCCACCTTCAGAATTTGAAAGAGACAGTTCCAGTCAACATTGTCAGATGCTTTCTCTAAGTCAACAAATGATAGAAACGTAGGTTTGCCTTTTCTTAATCTTTCTTGTAAGATAAGTCGTAAGGTCAGTATTGCCTCACGTGTTCCAACATTTCTACGGAAGCCAAACTGATCTTCCCCAAGGTCGGCTTCTACCAGTTTTTCCATTTGTGTACGATGAATTAAGAAAAAAAATGTTGTAGGTGAAGCACGAACGTCAACGAAAAAGGAGGTGGTGAGCGCGCGCGACTTCAGCGATGCAACAACTAGCCTTCACTGGGTCCAGAGATGGTGCCTGAGCGACGCGAAGTAGCTGGCATCTGTCGTAGAGAACCGACAGCAGCAACGAATAATTAATTAACTGTCAAAAGTTGGCGTGACGCTGCATGTTTGTTCGTTTTAAGTGGTTCCTATGGTACGACATAAAGAGTTAGTTAGTTCCCATGTAGACCTCTCACCGACTAAGTGGATATATCGGTGTGCGTCCAGGTCTGGTAGTAGGGCGACCCACTGCGTGGTGCAGTGAGGCACCGCAGCTGGCGGTTAAGGCTTGGGAGAGGGAAAGGAGTAAGGAGTTTGGATTGGTAGTACCAATACGTTAATTTGGGTACACTTCGCGGAGGCAGCGTGGCTATTTAGTCTGTTAGGCCCCTGCTAATATACGTGGCTATGACGGTTGTTTCCTTTCAAATCTGAGCAACGGAATATACAGAGATTCTGTGGTATTTTCAGAATAGTAGCTGGTGATACCCCGGTTTTGGCGAATAAAGGTGAACGAGCTATCAACTAATTGTCGTCTTGTGGGCAGTTTCGGTCGTGGTAAATCCAGCATGAGCCTGGTTAGAATGAGAAGTAGATTGTCGGTGCTGAGTTTTTGGGAGTCGGTGGAACCCATATCCTGACCGTGTTGTACGATTAGTGGTTGCGGCTCGCCCAAAGGTAAATGGGTTGTTAGCCGTTTTGTTGAAGTGGTTTGGGGTAGTGGTTGGTGTGTGTGTGTATCGAGAAGGGAAAGCCTCGAACACATGTTCGCAGTTGTTGCTTAAATACCACTATCTTACAGCAGACCGAGAATTGGCTCGAATAACTGTTTCACTATATTGTAACAGAGTGCACCAGTAGTTGAGTGGATAAGCGACGAGAAAATGAAAGAACCATTTTACAAGCAGCACGCAGCTAAACATAAACTTGATTAGCCAAAGTGACTAGTGGCCGAATTCAAGTAGGGAACTTAGTGGGTCGCGTATTGTCAACGCCTGAAGAGGTTCAGAATTACACTCCTGGAAATTGAAATAAGAACACCGTGAATTCATTGTCCCAGGAAGGGGAAACTTTATTGACACATTCCTGGGGTCAGATATATCACATGATCACACTGACAGAACCACAGGCACATAGACACAGGCAACAGAGCATGCACAATGTCGGCACTAGTACAGTGTATATCCACCTTTCGCAGCAATGCAGGCTGCTATTCTCCCATGGAGACGATCGTAGAGATGCTGGATGTTGTCCTGTGGAACGGCTTGCCATGCCATTTCCACCTGGCGCCTCAGTTGGACCAGCGTTCGTGTTGGACGTGCAGACCACGTGAGACGACGCTTCATCCAGTCCCAAACATGCTCAATGGGGGACAGATCCGGAAATCTTGCTGGCCGGGGTAGTTGACTTACACCTTCTAGAGCACGTTGGGTGGCACGGGATACATGCGGACGTGCATTGTCCTGTTGGAACAGCAAGTTCCCTTGCCGGTCTAGGAATGGTAGAACGATGGGTTCGATGACGGTTTGGATGTACCGTGCACTATTCAGTGTCCCCTCGACGATCACCAGTGGTGTACGGCCAGTGTAGGAGATCGCTCCCCACAACATGATGCCGGGTGTTGGCCCTGTGTGCCTCGGTCGTATGCAGTCCTGATTGTGGCGCTCACCTGCACGGCGCCAAACACGCATATGACCATCATTGGCACCAAGGCAGAAGCGACTCTCATCGCTGAAGACGACACGTCTCCATTCGTCCCTCCATTCACGCCTGTCGCGACACCACTGGAGGCGGGCTGCACGATGTTGGGGCGTGAGCAGAAGACGGCCTAACGGTGTGCGGGACCGTAGCCCAGCTTCATGGAGACGATTGCGAATGGTCCTCGCCAATACCCCAGGAGCAACAGTGTCCCTAATTTGCTGGGAAGTGGCGGTGCGGTCCCCTACGGCACTGCATAGGATCCTACGGTCTTGGCGTGCATCCGTGCGTCGCTGCGGTCCGGTCCCAGGTCGACGGGCACGTGCACCTTCCGCCGACCACTGGCGACAACATCGATGTACTGTGGAGACCTCACGCCCCACGTGTTGAGCAATTCGGCGGTACGTCCACCCGGCCTCCCGCATGCTCACTATACGCCCTCGCTCAAAGTCCGTCAACTGCACATACGGTTCACGTCCACGCTGTCGCGGCATGCTACCAGTGTTAAAGACTGCGATGGAGCTCCGTATGCCGCAGCAAACTGGCTGACACTGACGGCGGCGGTGCACAAATGCTGTGCAGCTAGCGCCATTCGACAGCCAACACCGCGGTTCCTGGTGTGTCCGCTGTGCCGTGGGTGTGATCATTGCTTGTACAGCCCTCTCGCAGTGTCCGGAGCAAGAATGGTGGGTCTGACACACCGGTGTCAATGTGTTCTTTTTTCCATTTCCAGGAGTGTATTTTAAGTTGTCACTTAAGGTTAGATTTAAAGTGGTGGTGGCACTTATTGTTTTTGTCTTTTTTATTACTGAATTTCCGTGTTGTGGGGTGTAGTTTTTGATGGCACTCGCACACTTAGGTGAATGAGATTGTATTGAAATACCTAGAGCATATAAATTCAAGTTTTCTTGGGTTAACATAAACGTTATTTGTATTTAATCAGTATCTCGTTTGTGTATATACATTTTACTGGAAAAGAAAAGGGTGAGATCCAGAGATCTTAATACCGCTCTGCAGGACACGAATATACGCTGGTGTTTGTAAGGTTAACTGATCAAAAGTTCATGGAGTGGATCCACAATAAATATATAGAAGGGAGATGTTCGAAACAGTTAAAACCATTTCCTATATGGAAAGAGTGTGCTCAGTGAATTCAAGTAGAACTGAAGTTGTCATAATTTATTACGGAACAGTCAACGATTATACCTATAACAAAGTTTGGAAAATTGGTAGAGTACGTGACGTCGTGTTATTTACATAGCAACGCTGGGCTAAGCGGAAAGAGATTTAGTGATAGCATAAACTATTTTAATCTATATAGATATCTGTAAAAGCGTCTTAATACAAACTGGTCATAACGACGATATATGGAATAGGAATTCTGTAAGTAATAAAAAATGTACGAGTCTTTTCCAGAGATAATGTACGACGTTGTGAGAATTTTGTTGAGTGGGAGAATAAGCAAGCTAGATGGGAATTTATCTCGACATAATATAAACAGGTACTGTATTTAGTGAGATTTGATGCTTGGATTCGACCAGTAGCTTAGATGTTGTTACCTAAATCGGCCTATCTCTTAATTACTACTTGATATTGGTGATCATTGTCATTAGAATGTTTGGAAGTGTGTATTCATAGTGTAATCGTGTCATTGTTCGATCTCGACGTTGTGGAAAGTAAGGGTGCTGTCTTTCATTATTCGATGTTCGAGCCGGCTGCATAGTCAGTGGCTGAGATTGCCGCAGTAGTATTTATACTAAGGGTGATCTGTCTTCAATTTGTTCCTTGAGAGTGCGATTACAGTGCGAGCTAGACTTCGAGTAGCCAGATAGCGACCCGCAGTCATAACATCGACTGTGAAATTAAAAACTGTACCTAATTAAAGCTGTAGTGGTCGATTAGTTCGCCCAAGTATTTTGCGCGGCAGGAAGCCGTACATTAACGGCACAGCGACGTTGGTACAGTACGATCCATTGTCGTTATAAGTTCGATTTGGATACCGCCAGCCGGCGCGTTACAATCGGTCCCTAAGCCTACATACAGGGCTATTACAAATGATTGAAGCGATTTCATAAATTCACTGTAGCTCCATTCATTGACATATGGTCACGACACACTACAGATACGTAGAAAAACTCATAAAGTTTTGTTCGGCTGAAGCCACACTTCAGGTTTCTGCTGCCACAGCGCTCGAGAGCGCAGTGAGACAAAATGGCGACAGGAGCCGAGAAAGAGTATGTCGTGCTTGAAATGCACTCACATCAGTCAGTCATAACAGTGCAACGACACTTCAGGACGAAGTTCTACAAACATCCACCAACTGCTAACTCCATTCGGCGATGGTATGCGCAGTTTAAAGCTTCTGGATGCCTCTGTAAGGGGAAATCAACGGGTCGGCCTGCAGTGAGCGAAGAAACGGTTGAGCGCGTGCGGGCATGTTTCACGCGTACCCCGCGGAAGTCGACGAATAAAGCAAGCAGGGAGCTAAACGTACCACAGCCGACGGTTTGGAAAATCTTACGGAAAAGGCTAAAGCAGAAGCGTTACCGTTTACATTTGCTACAAGCCCTGACACCCGATGACAAAGTCAAACTCTTTGAATTTTCGGCGCGGTTGCAACAGCTCATGGAAGAGGATGCGTTCAGTGCGAAACTTGTTTTCAGTGATGAAGCCACATTTTTTCTTAATGGTGAAGTGAACAGACACAATGTGCGAATCTGGGCGGTAGAGAATCCTCACGCATTCGTGCAGCAAATTCGCAATTCACCAAAAGCAAACGTGTTTTGTGCAATCTCACGGTTTAAAGTTTACGGCCCCTTTTTCTTCTGCGAAAAAAACGTTACAGGACATGTGTATCTGGACATGCTGGAAAATTGGCTCATGCCACAACTGGAGACCGACAGCGCCGACTTCATCTTTCAACAGGATGGTGCTCCACCGCACTTCCATCATGATGTTCGGCATTTCTTAAACAGGAGATTGGATCGGTCGTGTTGGAGATCATGATCAGCAATTCATGTCATGGCCTCCACGCTCTCCCGACTTAACCCCATGCGATTTCTGTCCGTGGGGTTATGTGAAAGATTCAGTGTTTAAACCTCCTCTACCAAGAAACGTGCCAGAACTGCGAGCTCGCATCAACGATGCTTTCGAACTCATTGATGGGGACATGCTGCGCCGAGTGTGGGAGGAACTTGATTATCGGCTTGATGTCTGCCGAATCACTAAAGGGGCACATATCGAACATTTGTGAATGCCTAAAAAAACTTTATGAGTTTTTGTTTGTGTGTGCAAAGCATTGTGAAAATATCTCAAATAATAAAGTTATTGTAGAGCTGTGAAATCGCTTCAATCATTTGTAATAACCATGTACTACTTCACACTACTTAATCTAACTTAAACTAACTTACACTATGGATAACACACACACCCAAGCCCGAGGGAGGACTCGAACCTCCGACGGTTGGGGAGCCACACGGACAGTGGAAGGCGCATCACACCACGCGGCTACCCCGCGCGGCAAAGATCTAGCATGTAAGAAAATATTTAAACCAGGAAACGACTGTCTAATCAATGTTCATCGGTCACTGCACTATCAGCTGATTTCACCTCGTGTCCATTGCAAAGTTCCTCAAATTCCAAACCTGCACGTACTCTTCACGGCCTCGTAATGAAATGGTGGTGGACTCGAAACTCTCCGTCATATGCGCAGTATCGCCCGCCATAAAAGGTCAGCCAATATCAAAAACAAGGAAAATATTAACTTTAAAAAATTTAAGCAATGTGCAGATATTTTATTGAGCCTTCTGACTGAAGCACAAAGAAACTATTGACACAGGCAATGGTAAATGTCGGAGGATATCGTCACAAAATTGCGGGACCGAAGCCGAATGTAAGTGCCACTTTTTTGTCCCCTAATCTTACACATACTGCAACCACTCATCAATCGTGAAAGTCAAGTTGCTGCTGGGTGTTGAATTCCATCCTCATTAGGTCCGAAACGACTCCCGGACTCCAATCTTTTCAATTTTCACTGGAAATGCATTAACCTAACTTAAATCAGAGCCTTTATTTGTTGTTATTTGATAACACACACAGTAATCGAAGTTTCAGTGGTAGGCATTCAGTCAATAGTGGAGTTCTGGACGTATATAATGTTAACAGGTTTGTAATCACCAATTATCCTGTGTCAGCTTGTAACTTTTGTTCGCATTTCATCTCGACTCCCGTTGCTGTTTTTGTTATCATCCGAAGTAGATAGTAATTTGCATAAATCAGGTCTTTAGCAACATGAAACTTCCGGTAACAACATAATTTGTGTGTTCATCTACATTTTTCTCTGTAGTTTATATGTGATACACGTCGTGTATTAACTAACAGGACTCCACGTTTAGTTTTCACAGCATTAGTTTTGTCTCAAGTAAAAGATGAACGATTTGAAGGATGAATAACAGAGTATTTGTTTGATCCTCAACAGGCTCTCCATCCTGTTCAGTTCAACCCTGTTTAGCGTCCCCAGTAAAATAATACGAAAAGACTTAAAAAACAGTATTTATAAAGAAGAGACATTTAAACATTGAATAATACAAATTTTTCTCATGTACCTGTAAAATAATAATTTCTCTGTGTAAGTTTCGAGGGCAAAGAAATATAACAAAATGATCTAAAGAGACGACAAGATACGCTCTTTTCTTAATTTTTTAATCGTCTTCACTTCTTCTTTTGTCTCGGTTGCGTGTAGACGTACATCTTGCGAGTGCTGGCAAATGTAAGCATATTTGTACTAATTAAGCAGATAATATATTGCTTTAATATTATTGTTCACTTTAAATTTGTAAGAGGTGATCCCGATTTCATGTCCGCCTTCCTTGAATCAACCTGCATTCGAGTAATTTACAGTGCAACAATCGCAGCGTCCTTTGCAGCCAACGACGCCATTACGTTGCGATATTAACTCATAAAAATTAGCGGAAGCGAAAAACTCGCCCGCTATTAACATAATATACATTTTTCTCCACAGCCGTCCGACGTTCCAGAAAATACGTAGCTTTAAGATTCTTATTTTCAGTACAACAGTCGAGGACCAGAGCCAGGACTTCGACTACAATGCAATGGCTAACGGAGGTAAGGAAAAATACTCTCGCGCGTGTGTGGGCCGCAATTGTAATTAATAACTAAAGATTTTTTGCTTTAAAGTGAAGTGACTAGCCGAGGAAATTAATATGAAAAATTTATTACATTGTTCAACTTAGATGTTCATGCTTTAAGAGTCAGCGAGTCTAATTCCACTGAAGATTATTTTTGTTAAAAAAAGAACTTCACAAAAGCATTTAATTGTAAAAAGAAGTATCATTTTGATTAAGGCCCACCACGTAAGTCGGCAACATTCAACGTTACCAACAGGAACTTAACATGTGAGGTCATAATTCCCCTAGAGTCAGAACTACTTAGGCCAAACTAACCCAAGGACAAAACACACATCCATGCCCGAGACCGGATTCCAACCTGCGACCGTAGGAGCAGCGCGGTTCCGGAGTGAAGCGCCTAGAACCGTTCGGCCACAACGTCCGGCGGGATGACCAGTTCCATCAGGCGCCTAATACATCCTCCGTCTGTGGTTTGAAGAACTAAGTACCGCACTATTCCATCTCTACCTGGTTTTCTTTCAACACTGCGGTCTTTCTTCCACAGGTGCCTCGGCTCTATGTCTTCCTGCAAGAGTACAGTACCTCCCACTGTGCATTTAAAAGGGCTTTACTTCATGAAAGATCTTGAGCTGGGGCAGTTACCTGTTCCCCCATCTCTTCACGCAGTCATTCTACAGCCTTTATCGCTGCTTCGCCGTCATCGCGTGAGATTGGTCGCGAGTTGATGGCGGCTTCTGTTTTCAAAACGAGTCCAAATCGTTGTACATCTCATCCGGATTAAACCACTCGCTGAGGATCTGAACGCGTAATCCCGCCTAACTGCGGTTATGTCGATGTCGGAGTTTTTAACAATGTTCCGACAGGTCCCACAGATTATCCAAAGTGTTCAAGTCAAGTGATTATGCACGCCCACCGAGATGTAATAGAGTGGGAGAGAGTTGAGGGAACCTCTCACATATTCTTCCGTGCCGATGAACATTGCTGTTGTCTTTACGTGCCTGTGTGAGCAGTGACCTCTTACGAGGCCAAATATGCACTGCATGAAGTTCCCGTTCCAAAGTTCTCTCGCTAACTGTTTTGGATGTTCCTTCATTCTCTGTCTGCAGTAATTCGCGTCAGGTTTGGAAGTGAATTTCATTCACAAGTCGTGGAGTCTCCAGTCCATCGCAATCAGGATATTTTAGCCACCATAATTCTGACGTTGTGTTTCGTGGCCACGTGTCTTACACCACTGCTTGCAGACACGTGGAACAGTCCGCCGCGAAACACCAGTAAATCCAGCAACTTCACGCACAGACACACACAATTGTCCCTTTTTATCACTCGGTCACGTCCATACATTTACCCGTGTTTACGTACAATGTCCCCTTGAAACATAAATGTCTCACTGATCGCTACTGCCTTAGGTTCACCCAGAGGCGGTGCGTTCTCGTCGCTCGAGTGCTGGGCCATCAGAAAAGGCTTAACGATTCACCAGTGCGAGCGCAGTGGGGTTACTGCGGGGCTACTGACTTTTTGTGCGGTGGGCTTATGTGGATATCACTTCACTGTCGTTCCCACAAGTGGCAGCGAAGTCGTCCATTAAACTATCTTTATAAATGAGTTCCCCTGCAATAGAAGATATGCCCCTAAGCATCGTTGCAGAGAGGAGAATTGGGCTACTTGTAAGTCCAGCTGGTAAAACTGTAAACTTGTAAATGAGAACGTCTTTCGTAGTTTGCCGAATTGCATCTTCTCTCTTCTCGACAAGCAACCAGAAGAATCTCATTAAGTCTTCGTAAACATTTGTAAAAAATGCTTGAGTGTCGTCTCCATCGATTGCCTACTGCAACATCTTGAAGTGAAATAATGTTGACAATGTTTCAGGCAGAAAATTTGATCCGGAGACCGAAGTGTCATTAAGTGACGATGAAATGTTTTCCTGAGACGTAGTGAACCACTTTTTCCCCTCCTTCTTTCGCATCACCACGTGAACTGCTTGGCGTTGTGTCTTCTTGTCTTCCGGCTTGCTCGTCTCAGGGAAGGAGCGAGGGAGAACGGCACGTAGAGTTTCGGTAAGCGTGACTATTCAGTTAATGTCCTAGTATGGATTTGTATTTTTAATTCAATTTCCTTTCTTTAAAAAAAAGGAAAGTCTGGTCACCCTCACCAAAATTCCGACAGGTATGTAGTGTACTGGCATTCAAAGTTCAAAAGATTCGTTTTACGTTGAGAAAATCGAACAACTTTGAACATGCCAAACTGCGGTTTATTGATCCTTCTGAAATAAAATTGCAGTCACTCTGCATCCACTCGTCCTAAATAGTGTGATTTCGTATACAACTGTGATTGTGCTAAATGATTCATGCAGCCTACCAACGAAATCAATAAGCTACTCCGTATTGCCGATTATTTCAAAATTCAATATTTTAAAACTTAGCACGGGCGAGTCTTTAAATCTACGCTAATTATTTACGCACCACACTATTGTCTATCGTGCGGCTATTCAAATCTGCGTGTTTTCAATTAATTCGGCAAAGTCAATCATACACAATGCCGTCTGAGAGGGTCCTATAGCACAGCCTTATTTGTGTTCTCTGTGTGACTTTAAACTCCTCTCGTCGACGTTATCACGTGACAGAACTGGATTAATGTACCAATTACACAGTGTAGCATTGTTTCTTCGGCCAACAAAACAGAATAAATCAAAGGCACTCTCCTCTGTCCTTTGAATAAACGCGGCACTTACATGTCACCTTCCTCTGACGTGAAAATCCAAAACACGTCATTAAAGGTATCTACACAATTGAAAGCCAGACGAATGTCAAAACAAATATTCTACTGTAAATAGAATTATATCCCGTAGTTAAATCACCACGCTGCAAAAATTTGATTCCGACATCGTCCACTTTGCAAGCAAGAACAAATTTGATGTTTTGGTACTTATCTCGAGTGCAATTAGTCTCTTTCTCAAAATTCATGTTAAATGGAGAAACTCAAACTTTTATTATTGATTAGGGGACGGCACACTCAGTCACTTTATAGTAGTATTGAAAACAATGCTTCACTTTCTAATACCCAGTCCTTCTCTCTTCAATGCGTTATAGGCAGGAAGAACTCATCATCTGTAATGTCCTGCAACCTGATCCTTTCGACTTTCTCACTCTGAATGTAAAGCCACATCTGAGAATGACACATCCCACAAAATAAGCGTATTTGGAGCATTTTCTTTATAAACGTATGAAATGCTTTTCTACGTTGCAAGGATTCAAAGAAACGTCCACATCTTTCTTTCTTAGTAATGACAATGATCTTCGTCCGTCTACTGTTTGAAACGTATAATGGAATTCGTACAAAATGGCAGTATTCTTCGATGAGACGGATGTTTTATTGGCATCAGTCCCCACAAGGGTCGCATGTTCTTGTATAACGACGCACACTCTTAGTTGTAGCTCACAATAACACCCCTGACAGACAGAGTGACATGCCTGACAGTTGTGCAACACCTCTGCCCACTCAAAGTCGATCCAAATCTCGAAGGAAGGAAAACGGAAGAATGATCAGGGCATGTTGGGGTGTCGTCTTTTATTATTTTCCAGCATTAGCCTCCACCTGTCAGAATCTCAACAAAGCACTGATGCTCGTCAGACTTGGGTTCAGCAAGTAATATTTTGCGGAGAAACTTGAAATGATGTGTACGTGTTCCCACTTCCTACAACAGAGAAAGTCAGTGTGTTATTTTTCCAGACTCGTGGTAACTTGATGTGAGCAAACCTGATATCTGTTGACTTGGAATGTAGTGACTCAACTCCTGTAACAGCTAATGGTTGGTTGGTGATGACTCGCAATTGCAAGCTGTTGACTGAACTAGTGCTGATAAATTTTCGTTGGCTTCCAGTGTCGAGTAAGCAGCGCGTACGTTTCTTTAGCCCCATCGGATCCGTGATCCAAACGGAGGCAGCTAGAAGATACGTGAGGAACATCTTTCCCGCTGCGACTTGCTGTCTTCCATTGCTTACAGATACATGATGGGACGTATTTTGAACCTAGAACAGGCTACCTCATTTTTCTTGCAGCGTTCGTTGATTTTCTAGCAAATTTTTAACATTTTGGAAAACGACTACGGATAAAAAACACACAGTGAACTAAAACAAAAGATTATGGTAGATAAAAATGATCATAAAATTATTTGATCAATGAAATACAAGTAACATCATAGACTAACAATTATTACGCTGGAAAGATAAAGCATCAAACAGAACACCTTGTCATGCTAGCTGTTGAAAGTATTTGACACAAAAATTCTCCTCGAAGAAGACTTACTTGGTTTGTGACAATGGAGCAACTTATAGACAGTCAGCTTTCACTCACTGATGCAATATGGGCTTCTATTCCAATTACACTTTAAGTATATATATGTTAACTGACCTTTATACTCCGCTTTTGTATTCGTAAGTTGGCTCACCACCTGCAGTATCTACAAATTTATTTGATAATGCAGCCATATGCGAAATACGCAAAAGGTAAAGAAAAGACAATACAAATTAAGTTATCTGCAGATTACGTGGAATTATTCACTATAAGAGAGAGTCAATATACGTCCTCACGGTCACTAATTTCTGTTGTGTTAGAGTTCATTACGCGAAATATACGTCGGCGACAGGAGACACGTTCTACAGTCAGCTACAAAATCGGTTCTCTAAATTTTCTCTATAGTGTTCCTAGAAAAGAACGTCGGCTTGGCTCCTGACATTCCTGTTTCAGCCTCCGAAGCACCTCCATGTTACATGCTTGTTGATCGAACCTAAGACTAACAAATGTAGCAACCCTTCTCTGTACTCAAGAGCGAGTCGCATTGCTGCACTGTATCCTGTCTTCTTTATAGCGGAGTTGCATTTTCCCAAAATCAACACAATAAACTGAAGACGAATGTTCGCCTCCCCTACCACCGTCCTTACATGCTCATTCCATTTCATATCGCTCTGCAATAGTAGTCCTAGATATCTTAACAATGCGATGAATCGAGCAGTACACCATTTATACTGTATTTACACATCACAGGATTTCTTTTCCTGCTTTCCGCAGTAACTTAGTTTTCAAATGGTTCAAATGGCTCTGAGCACTATGGGACTCAACTGCTGTGGTCATAAGTCCCCTAGAACTTAGAACTACTTAAACGTAACTAACCTAAGGACATCACACAACACCCAGCCATCACGAGGCAGAGAAAATCCTTGACCCCGCCGGGAATCGAACCCGGGAACCCGGGCGTGGGAAGCGAGAACGCTACCGCACGACCACGAGATGCGGGCTAACTTAGTTTTCTCTGCTCTTAGAGCAAGCTGCCATTCATCACAACAAATAGAAATTTCGTCATCCTGTATCACCCTGCAGTCATTCAAAGACGACACTTCCCTTGGACTACTGAGTCATCAGCGAGCAGTCGGAGATTCCTGCCCATCATGTACTCTTGGAGAATACCGGCGGTCCTATAACACTTCCCTTGGCATTCCTGACAGTAACCTTGCCTCTGGTGAAACCTCGCCTTCGAGGACAAGGTGCTAGGTTCGATTACTCAAGTATTCTTACAATATCTCACATACATGGAAACCTATTCCGTGTCCTCGCACCTTCTTTAGATGCCTGCAGTGGGGCACTGTGCCAAACGATTTTCGGAAATCTGGGATTACGGAATCTGGCTGTTGCTCTTCATCCATGGTTCACAACATGGGGTAAGTGAGCTGTTCTGTACTGAGCTGCATACAATTCTGATCCAAGGAAAATGGGAGGCATGCGACAGCAAGCGCTGCCTCATGTGTTCCAAAACGCCGCTCATAGAAACGCGATTCTTCGTGTGCTCATACGTCGGGTTCTGTTAGTGATAGAAACGTATTGTCAAGTGTTATGGACAGGCCTTTGGTTAAGGATCAGTCGCATACTCAACACAAGGATCATCGTAGTATCACTGGCTTAGAGTACAGCGTCCAAGTATTACACTGCTTGGACAGTCCGCCCCCGGTAGCTGAGTGTTCAGCGTGACGGAAGGTCAATCCTAAGGGCCCGGGTTCGATTCCCGGCTGGATCGGAGATTTTCTCCGCTCAGGAAGTGGGTGTTGTGTTGTCCTAATCATCATCATTTCATCCTCATCGACGTGCAAGTCGCCGAAGTGGCGTCAAAGCGAAAGACTTGCACCAGGCGAACGGTCTACCCGACGGGAGGCCCTCGTCACATGACGGCTTGGACAAATCGAGCAAAGTAGTTGGTTATTTTGGCATTTAATGTGGTCTACGGTGGGCCTTAAGGTGCATGAACAGAGACCATTTGTTCAATGGCAGTTCGTCAGAAATCCACATCAAAAAAGGCTTTCTTTAATATTCTTCGTATCACAACCGAACCGCGGATTCCAAGACGGTTATGTACAGCAAACAGCTGAAATTCTTAAGATATATTCCTGAGATCTCGATCTCGAACAACCTTGAAAATTTGCTTGATGTCCTTTTACGTTTCCAAGATACAGGGGTTGGAAGGTACTCTACTCGTACCCGTAAAATACGCACGTAAAATCCGGTATGCGGCGCAATATAAATAACAAATGACCGCAGAAAATCTCTCTAATTTTAACGGTTTATTCTCTAGGCATATATCCAGTAGTGCCATCTTCCCGTTCCCGATAATCTTTATTAATTCTTGGTAAATATCTTACACAACCCCAAAGTAAGTGTTTCTACCCTTTTTCGTACCAAAACCGAGCCACGTATTCCATGACGACTATGAACAGCAAGTGGCTAAAATTTTTACGATTTTTCCTTTAGATTACAATCTGAAACAGCCCTGAAAATTTTCGGGTATCTTTATCCTTTTCCGAGATATAGAGGGTCAAACTTACCATACCTATATACGTAAAATACACAGTAAGGCGAAA
Organism: Schistocerca americana; assembly: GCF_021461395.2. Lineage (NCBI taxonomy): Eukaryota > Metazoa > Arthropoda > Insecta > Orthoptera > Acrididae > Schistocerca > Schistocerca americana. The sequence continues at coordinate 106,417,744 of NC_060122.1, read as the reverse complement.
ACGTAGTTTCCAAAATAACGTAGCGCGCAGAAATATGAGTATGTCACAAAGTGTCTCTGTTATCATCAGAAAGTTTCTGGGAACGACACATTGTAGTACTGAAGCACATGCAGAACTGTTGAGCACGTAAAACCCGATCTGAGGTGTAAAATGACTTTTGCATGACTTCTATTTCATATCAGTAAGCCATATAAATTTCGCTGCCCCATTAAGTTCTTTTCGTATGAGTGACGTGGCCTCCTGCAGTAGAGAAGAGAAGGGGACCAGCGGAAGAAAGCTCCCGCCGGAGCACAAAACAGGCAAATATGCTCCTATTTAACAGACTCTGACTGATCATTTGGACACCAGCCTCCTCACTCTACCTTCCTCAGAACCTTTAAAAATTTTCCCAAGAATTTTGACATGCGAACATAACCACTGTTTTTTATGCAGAGAGAGTAGGAGACAGGGGCAGTGTGACACTGTGACAGAAGCGGAGAAGTAATAAATACTGGAAGATAATAGACAGTGTTTGTGGTATAGAGAGAGCGAAGGAGTCAATGTAGTGTGGGAGAAAGAGATGGATACAGTGGCAGTGGAACAAAGTTGATAATGCGAGAACAGTGCTAGGAAAAGAATGAAGGAGACATTGCCAGTGGGAGAGGAGTAAAGAGACGGAGAAAGAAGAAGTGGGCGAGAGACTGTAGAAATGAGGGACAATCCATGAGAATGACAACGAGAAAGAGGGTGATAGTGACAGTGAGAAGAGTCACAGCCAAGGGAATGAATCAATGAGACAGTAGCAGTAAGAGAGAGCGAAACAAAGGCAGTGACAGTAAGAGGAGACAGAACGAAGGAGGCTGTGGCTGTGTGACGGGAGGTAGTGGCAGCTAGAGAGACACAAAGATATTTGCTGTTAAAAACAGTCTTGATCACAATTTATTTAGTACGGTCACTGGTTTCGACCACTACTGGGATCATCTTCAGACCTACAAGTCGAATACAAAGCTTTAAGTAGAGGGCTACACACGTTAAAGAAAATACATAATGTTATGAAGCTATAAAACAAAATACAATGTAATGACCGTGAGAAACAGTATATTGGCCAAACTGGCCGTAACTTTCTAACACGTTTTAGAGAACATACTACTGATAGTGCACGTACCAAGGCAATATTTAGTCAACATCTTGATGGATACAATCGTTCTGAGGGTTTCATCTGTAACAATTTGAAAATATTACATACTGTGCCAAAAGGACTGCTGCTAAATACTTTAGAAGAAATTGAAATCTTTTCACTTCACAAAAATAATCCGTTATCTGTTTTAAACGAACAACTTCAATTTAAAGACAAACATTTCTTTGAGCTTTTCGATGATCTGCTTTAGTAATGTTCGCTCTTCTGTCCTTCGGTTTTCAAATTATTAAGACGTTTAGGAAATATTTTATCTTTACTTTGTAATTTTATTTCACCAAACATTATTTTATGACCGACTATCTGTTTTAGAATGTCTGCTTATATGCTTTTAGACTGCATATTGCTAATTCACATCCTTTTATTTTTGACACTACAGCTCATAGTATTATAATTTTAAATTCCTTCCATTTTTATTATTTTTATTTGTTTATAAGACTGGCATACAATTTAAGTAATAGCAATGCCATATTAAAAATTGTCACATGTAATTTAAAAAAATGCAATCTACATACGAACTTCATAAATATGCACAACTACTTCGTATCATATCTTTGCAGCATGTCGGCTAAAGATTATTGCAGCTTACTCATTGAAAATCGTTTCAATAAAGACATGTTGCTGCTCAATAGTACATCGTTTGACGTGACAGTCTTTGCCATTGCACTTTCGCAACAACTTCGTTAGAAAGAAACCCTCTGCCACCTCTTTGCACTGGCGTTTATCTTCACCATGGCAACCACTAGTTTGCCTATCGATTTTATACAACTTCATTGGAAAGAAGCCTGCTGGCTCATCTTTGGAATGGCGTTCAACTTCGCCATGGCAACCAGTGGTTCCAAATGGTTCACTAACAGACCTTGAGAGGGCAACTCATGTTCTGTCAAAACGAAGTTCATTTACCCTACATGTTTAAATATTTTTAACGCTTCTTCATTGTCGATAGCTGTTAAATAAGCTAAATTTAGTGTGTGTTAATTTTTATTTCTTGACAATGTTCTTTTAACTAAGAAATTTTACATTGTTATTCGACCTATAACTCATTCGTTAGTAATGACATCATACCGTCAGAAGTGCGCGGAGCCTGCATTATATATAGTAAGACATGCACTGATTTCTCCAGTAGTGATTCTTTAGCAGAAGGAGATTCTTACTCATTGTCAATTCATCGTTTTATAGCTTTACAACTTCATGTATTTTCTTTAATGTCTGTAGCCCTCTAATTAAAGTTTTGTATACGACTTGTAGGTCTGAAGATGACCACAGTAGTGGTCAAAACCGGTGACTGTACTAAATATTTTGTGGTTAAAACTGTTTTTAATAGCAAATATTTGTAACATATTGATCACTGTCACTCCCATAATGTGTTCAAAAGACACAAAGATTTAGTGAGAATGAGCTAGGGTGAATGAGCGAGCGAGGAAGGCTGGGCAAGTGTGAGTGGACGAACATGAGCGATTTACTACGATGGACTAGTGCGAATGAGCGAGTTCGAATTAAGAGAGCTTCTGGGAGTGAGAGGTGAGTCGCATGTTAAAAAGAGCGCCAATAGTTTCGCATGCCAAAAGTTTCGGGATAAGTTTTAAAGCTGCTGAGGAAGATAGAACGAGGTACCTGGTACACAAATTTCCAATCAGGCTCTTTCAAACAGCAGCATTTTCGGCTCTTTTGTGCTGCGACAGGACCGTTTTTGCGCCGTTGTGGTATAATATCGTGGTGCCTGAATTAAGTTCTAGTTTCTGCCTGTATGTTAAATCTGTATAGGTTCGGTCCAAGGGGTCACGAATTTCTTTTCATAATGATCTGTTCCGTAAAAAGGCCGTAAAGCGAAAGTAATATAGCACAATATTGTTTTAAACGTTACAATTAATAAACTGATAATTATCGCTTTATTGTTTTAAACGTTACAATTAGTAAATAATAGATCCACTCTGTACAGTCACCTATGGTGGAAGACTCTGCAGGAGAGACGCTCAGTAACTCGGTACGGCCTTTTGTTAAAGTTTCGAGAACATACCTTCACCGAAGAGTCAAGCAGTATATTGCTCCCTCCTACGTATATCTCGCGAAGAGACCATGATGATAAAATCAGAGAGATTAGAGCCCACACAGAAGCATACCGACAATCCTTCTTTCCACGAACAATACGAGACTGGAATAGAAGGGAGAAACGATACAGGTACTCAGGGTACTCTCCGCCACACACCGTCAGGTGGCTTGCGGAGTATGGATGTAGATGTAGATGTAGATGGTTAACTCCATTTCTGTATTAAGATGCGATGGTGTAGTCTACGAGAACTTGCCTTACAGAATGGGTCACCGTGTAACAGCATACTCAATTAACACTGAGAAGGAAAACCGTAACTGGCGCCCTTACGTTTCTGGAATAGCGTGATCATGAATGACGCTTGAGCCCGTAAATGGTGGGCGCACAGCAATGGCATGGTGTGCGCGGGTGCACTCTCGTCGAGTCCCCTGCCCGAGAAGCACACTGACTGTGCAGATGGCGTCACTGAACCGCCCTTTGGCATTGTGCGAATTTCGCTACTGCCACGGTCAGGGGTACGTGGTGTGTGTGTGTCTGCATCAGTGGCAACACGGTCTGAGAGCGATTAAATGCCTGCTCCACGAGGACAGACCTGTACTGTTTCATCCCACTTCTCGCAGGACGTCTGACTAACAAATCGAAACCACTACGTTCGGATCACGGATTGAGTTCAAACTTTGTACGCCTTTTGTAGGCTATTAAAGCAAGATAATGTGCTAGTAGTAAGGTGCAGTGCTCGGGTAGTTCCGAGAAAATCGGAAGAGGAGTTTTATGCGTCTACTATGTAAATGATGTGTTTATGCGAAGGTGCCAGACGTTAGAGCTGATGGCGGTCAACTGTCTGCTGGCACGGTAGCTCGGCGTGTTCGATCAGAGGAGTAGCTGCCCTTTGGAAAGAAAAAAAAAAAAAAAAAAAAAACCGAGTGCATGGATCAAAGATGTGCTCCAATGGGTGTCATATGAAATGAACAATGACGGACATGAAACAAACAAAAAAAAAAAAAAAAGATTAGCGTTCTAGCTTCGTAAGATGAACGCGCATGAGGCGACAATTCGACTCCCGGTCACAACTTCATTTTTGTTGTACAAGTGTAAATTCTATGATTTTCAGAAATTTGCACCTACACTGTTCATTCTTGCTACATTAGCAACGTCTCACCGCTATGCAGGTTAACTGACCTATGGAACCAGCCTCTGTATCTGCAGCTCGAAGCATCGAGGTGCAAAGTAGTTCCGGGTACTTTACCACATCGCATGAATAAGGAATTTCGCAAATCACGAGACGCATACACATTTTCAGGAAAACTCTATGCGTTTCTTCATTTACTTGTAGATAGTTATAAATACGTTTGTTATAATTAAATTTAACTAAAAATACGAGGGTAATCCCAAAAGTAAGTCTTTTTTTTTTATAAGTGCATAACTCTGTTTATTTCTTCAGTGGTTTACATCAGTTTATAGCTTGAACATTTAGCTATTTTTTGACATAATCACCATTCCTACCGATGCTTCTTTGTAGACGCTGTGGCAGTTTTTGCATGCCCATATCATAGCAGCTCGCCGTTCAGGAAGTTATCAACCTCTTCTTTCACCTGGTCGTCGGAGCTGAATCGCTTTCCGGCCAAATGTTCTTTTAACCTAGGGAACTAGTGATAGTCACTGGGCGCCAAGTCAGGATTATAGGGTGTGTGGGTGATTATGTTCCACTGAAACTGTCGCAGGAGAGCAACGGCTTGCTGAGCGATGTGTGGGCGGGCGTTGTCATGGAGAATGTGTACGCCCTTGGTCAACGTTACTCTTCTCCAGTTCAGAATTGCCCTTTTAAGTGTTTTCAGAGCCTCAAAATACCGTCAGCGTTAATTGTTGTCCCAGAGATTCAGCTCCGACGACGAGGTGAAAGAAGAGGTTCGTAACTTTCTGAACAGCATGGCTGCGAGCTGGGCTTACAAAAACTGCCACAGCATCTACAAAATTTCATCGACAGAAATGGTGATTATGTCGAAAAATAGCTGAATGTTAAAGCTGTAAACTGATGTGAGCTATTGTAGAAATAAACAGGTCTATGTACCTACAAAAAACTAGGAGACCTTACTTTTGGGATTACCCTCATACTAAGCAGTCAAATAACATGAACGTCACGAAAATTTCATGCAAATAAAATGGTTCAAATGGCTCTAAGCACTATGGCACTTAACATCTGATGTCATTAGTCCCCTAGACATAGAACAACTTAAACCTAACTAACCTAAGGACATCAACACATCCATGCCCGAGGCAGGATTCGAACCTGCGACCGCAGCAGCTGCGCGGTTCCGGACTGAAGCGCCTAGAATCGCTCGGTCACAACGGCCGGCTTCATGCAAATACACGTGGTCTTTTTTAAATTAAAATACCTCTCAAATATCATATATATTAAATAATAAGACCAATGATAAAAAATATAGATCAAAAAGTCAAGTTTGAAGCGAGAATCAAGCCGTCGCCTTATATACGTTCAACTTACGAATCTCGAACGCTAGCCACATTTTTGTTTTGTATTATTAAGCCCGGGACGAGGATCGGGGGCAAAGAGGGCAGGGTTGTTCTTCCGAGGCTTGTCCCCAAGGCCCCATTCCCACCCTCTCAAAGTCAAGGAAGGAAAGGGGTCTTACAGGATCAATAGAGATTTATATGAACCATTTTATTTAGCTGTTGGTAAGTACGTACTTTATTTTTGTTCATTTTTATGTTGCATTTCTTTTTTTTGGTGTGTAATCGGGTGCTTCTACCGCCACAGGAAGCATCCGAGTCGTTTTCACACAAATTAATGGACAGGGCTCCCTCTAAACTGTTTTCTCAGATGATCAATCACATGCCGTGAATCGTCTTCAGATGTGTCTTCTAGTACTCGCAACCACTCAGTGGGCAACAGGATCCTAGAATAATGCTCCAAAATAATTCGATAATCGTGCTCGATGCAATGCTTGGCGGTGGAACGCCTCATGAGTCGGCGTCAGGTGGATTTACAAGTCGAGGGCACTTTGGGGTGCGGATGGCAAAATGTAGTGCAGCACCATGCCCTTCAGCTAGTTGAGGCATTCGTTCTGGCAGTGGGAAAGTAAAAAGTATCTGGGGCGTAGGAGCTCGTCTGCCGTGACAGACTCTGGCTGCCGTCGCAACACAAGCGCCAGCACACGTTGTATTAGATCCCAGCAGCTGCCCATCGCAGTACAGGTGAAGCGGTGCTCATCCTAATTGACGACTCCGCAGTGCAAGGACAGAGCGTCGTTCGTGAGATGGAATGTAGAGGAGGCGCTGGCTTGTGGATAGCTCACTGTTCACCACCACATACATCTGCAGCTCGTGGCCTGGTCGCTAGCGTTGCTACCTCTGCATCACAAGATCCCGGGTTCGATTCTAGGCGAAGTTGGGGATTTTCCCTCCCCAGGGACTGGATGTTTGTGTTGTTCTCATCATTCATAGAAATGGCGAGATTGGACTGTGTTGAGATTGGGAATGTGACCAGGCGCTGATGACCGCGCAGTTGAGCACCAGAAACCAAACATCACCCTCATCATATCCAGCACATACCACAAGGAACGAGTGTATGTGGCAGCTATGGGGTGTAGACAGCCCACCACACCCTGGTCCAGTGGGCAGTTGGGTGTTGGTGCTCGATATTGGTGGGGTTGTCGTGCTTGGTAGATGCGATAATAGTGTCTCGTGCTTGGCGCCCTGGTCACCGCTGTATTCTCTGACATGTAGCTCATTTCGACCAGGAAATCACGGATGGGTGAGAGACAGAGCTGTGTGGCCCATGGCAAAAAGTCATCGAAGATCTGAGGGGCAATGATCTGAAGCAGTGTCCTCTTCAAGCTGGTGCTGTCTGCAGTTCACGAGAATCACGTCTTCCAAAGGTATATAGCCCACGCTCGGCTATGGAAGCGGAGAAGTATTGTAGCAGACTTTGAATATGTAACTTGTGCTCACAATATGTCCGTACGTCGCCTGGAACCTAAGGGCCGTAGTGACAGATAGGGGAAGAAAGTGTAGAAAATAATTAAGTGTGGACGCTTGGTAAGTGTTGACGTAATACGCCCGGAGAATCATATCCATGTTGAGGAATTTGCTGTCATCAAGCAGCGCACCTGTCCGGTGTAGTAGCCGGCGATATGTGGCTGCCACAGTTCGGTGAATTATACAGTAGAACTGCACTCCCAACGTGGTCAGTGTGGGAACTTTCTGGAAGGGGATAGCCGTATGTCAGAGAAGGCCTCTTCCGACATCAATTTCTGTCGTTTTGCGCATGCTGACAACATTGCCTGTGTTGTGGTATCAGACGCCAAATGCGGCGTATTGACACCAAATGTAGTGGGTGGGTGCCAGGTTGTGCCATATTAAAACTCGGCCGAGCTTTTCAAATGATTTATTTATTTCCGCTGCAGTGCTGCGTTCGCCACGGTCTGCGTCACAGGCCCCACAATGCTGAGGAAGCACCCCAGCGGCCTGTGCAACGCAGCGCTGTGTCGTGCCGGACTTGTTCGCCAGCTGTAAAGTTCCGATTATGTCGGGATGGCTGCGCTGGCAGCCGACTCAGCCGTCATCGTCCCTGTTGACTCCGCGCTGCTCCGCTGGGAGCCATAGACCGGCCCCGCTGCTACTTCTTCCTTGCTCCCGTAGCTGAGAACGCGGCGGCTACGACTGCTCCCGATCTGGCGTCCGAACCTGCCGCCTTCGCCTCGGACCGGCGTGTGTCGGGAGACAAGACGACTGCCCGCGGTTGTGAGCTGAAGAGTGGCTCACCCTGGCTGGCTATGGACCCTGCATCTGCCTCAGAGGGTCGAACCAACGACCCACCGTGGACTGGGACACTGTCACCCCATTTGTTGCCAAGTGTCGCCCGGTGGTGTGATACACCCCGCCATCCAGGAGAACTGCCACACTTCAATGAATCTCGTTATAAAACGACACCTATTTATACTCGGCTGAGCGGCTCTGTTTCACTAGCACACTGCTTCGTGTCGTGTATGCGCCGCACCTGGTTGTGCCAGTGGGCCCCTTCTGCCTATAGCTTGCGCCATGCGAACCGCTGCGTTTACTCTTTTCAGTGGTTCGACGGCCCTGTGGCGTCCATTCCACTTCGCAACTGCTGGTATGCGTAACTTACTGCAATCGGGTCCACACCTGGCTGTAGCTCGTGCTCCAAATATCGCACAAAACTAAATTCCCCTGTCCTAAACGGTGGTGCCACTACACATGATACCGCCCCGTAGGGACACAATCTCTGCAGCATCTTTTGGATTTCGTCGCCCGACCGCGCCAACAGCCCCACTTCATTAGCAAAGGCACTGAATCGGAAGGTCACGTCTCCCATGCGGATGGCTCCAGTAGTTGGCGATGGCAGTGCAGTATGGTTTCGAGGACCATCGCGAATAAGAATCCTGATAAAGGACTCCCTGTTGCACTGACTATCCAAGATGATGTGTTTGGCTTGGTGGCAGCCCCATGGAATGAACGTAGGATTACCCTTGGCGATATCTGCAAGACGCCCAAGTGTTCAAGTACGGCGCGAAAAAAAATGCTGCCGATACCGTCAAAGGCGTGATCGAAATCGATGGTGAGAAGGACGCCTCGGAGGCCGCAGGCCGCCACCAGCGCCGTGAGGTCGCCAAGTGCCTTGTGGATGTTGTCGTCGCCCCCTTACCATGTCTGGTCAAGACATATCATGTGGCCGATTGTGGCCTGACGATGTGTGCGACGGATTCAGAAGAAACGTTTATAATCCATGTTCAGGGGCGTAAGAGGACAGCAGTTGTGTTAATGCTGAGAACCGCTCGGTTTTGGAACTCGTATCATGATGCCTTCGAGGAAATGCATAGCGATGGTAAAATCGGCGCGGAAGATACATCTGAACTCACTGAGCTCCCATCAGGGGATACAAGGCACGGTACAATTGGGTAAGCTGTCTGGTTCCGGTGATTTGTTCCGGGGACTGTGAGCCAAGACTACTGTTAAGTCTTCAGCGGTTATGAGAGCTAGCAGGGCGTCGTGCTGGGCTGCTACTGTGGGGACAGGCAAATCGCACAGAATGCCTTCATACTCGCGGATGGTCCATGCGTCTTCGGCATAAAATGTCCTGTAATGCTGGACGAATGCTGCAGCAATAGCACACTGCGTGTCGATGCGTCCACCTGCTGCCATCTCGACTGACGTTATTAGTGGGCGCTTGAGGTGGCGTTTCTCACTGACGACGTGATATAAGGATGCCATTCCGGTGGGTAAGGTATGCTGTGTCCTCGCTTCATTAAGCTGTTTTGTCGTGAGATGGAGGAGGCGAGCTTTGAGACGGTTAACTGCTGGCTGTTGGTCTCGCGATTGTGGCAGTGTCATTAGTTCCCTCAGCGTTGTGTAATAAAAGTCCGACGTTGGCCAGTACCAAGATGCTCTGTCTTGGCCTTATCACATGAGCGTCAGAGGGCCAGCTTGGTGCGGTCAATCCACCAATGTAAAGTGGAAGAATGGATGTGCAGACTCTGGAGGCAGAGGTCCAAAGTAGCAGCGATCTCCCGACGACATGCATCCTCATGCAGGTAGGAAAGTTCAGTTTCCAAGGACCACGGCATAAGTATGTGCATTGACCAGTGAGTTTCACCAGACAGATGTTTGCCAAATGGTTGTTGAAGGCTGTCAGCCACAGCTCTGCATCCCATCTCGCTGCTTGGAGTCCTTGGGAGATGTAGATAAAGTCGAGCCGGCTGGTGGAGTGGTCGGTGAAATGTGTATAACCTTGGCGGTCCCCACTGAGGAAACGCCACTTGTTCTGAAGCGCCAGATCTCTCACGAGTGCCCGTAGTGCCGAGCACGTAGAGTAGTGCGGCGATTGGATCTCTTGGTCCAGGAAGCTATCAAAATCGCTACCTATAATGTAGTGTTCTGTGTTCCCATTCAGGAGTCGATCAATTTCGTCAGAATAAAAGGTGATCCTTTAACCATGCCGAGATGTCCTGGAGGGCACATATACGTTGACAATATGGACTTCTCCCACTGTAATGGCAAGGCCTTGTGGAGATGCCAGATACATGACGTCCGATGCATGGATGCTGTCGCGTAAGAGAATGGCAGTTCCATCAGCATCGTCGCTACATGGGATGTTGTAAGCTGTCTACCCGTAAATGTTCAGTTGCAGCTCCAGGTGGACTTCTTGAAGGAGGATCTTATATATGTCCACTTCCCAAAGCATGTCATGGAACATGTGCGTTTTGATGACAGAGTGTTTGCCATTGACGTTAGTCGTATTCACATGGTAGGATTGGGACATTTTTATGCGGAGTATGTAGATGCAAAAGATTGCCCCTAGGGTGTTAACAGAGACGCATGGCTACCCACCCTTGTGGCAGGCATGTACAACGCGGCCCCTTCCGAGAGGGTTAGGCACTCCCCAAGTGGGGCGCCAATCTCTTGTTGCGGAGTAGTGTCAAGGGCGCCTGGTGCGTCTTCTGCCTACATTTCAGCAGCCCAGTAACCAATCGGGGAAGGGGTCGGCGACAGCGAGTCAACGAGGGCAATGGACTCCATCTGTTTGTCGTCTTCCGTCGAGAGGCGGCGTTTCTTATGACGCTCAGTGATGGTTGTTGCCGGGGCCTCGTGTCCATCCCCGTCGAAGCGCCGTGGTCAGCACCTTCGGCCATGTGGCTGGCGTCCGGAACCGACGCCCCCGGCACGACGTCGGTGGTGGAGTTGGCTGGTAAGTGCGTCTCGTCGTGTGGCGCCGCGGTCGCCTGAGGCCGCGTCGTGGGCGGACCGGCCACTGCTTTCACGTGCGTAAGCGGTAGCGGGATCGGCACCGCTGCCTGTACTAGTTCCCTACACGGCGCTGGGACAAGGTTGCGCTGGAGGCAGTTTGGCCGGACTTGGTATTCCTCTCCACAACCAGCACACATCCGCAGTTTTCCATCATAAATAATGATAGCACTGCAGTCGCTGATGAACACGTACGTCGGCACGTGTTTGAGGTGTTGAATGCGTACCTGTCGGATGCCATTGAGAAAGCGATAGGTTTTGAAGGTGTTCCACTTCTCTTCCATGCAGCTTACGACCATACCATCTGGCCGTAGCGCGTCAGTGACGAGCGCGGCCGGGACATCGAACGGCAGTTCGAATATGCGCAATGTATACTGCTGGCCATTAAAATTGCTACACCAAGAAGAAATGCAGATGATAAACGGGTATTCATTGCACAAATATATTATACGAGAACTGATATGTGATTACATTTTCACGCAATTTGGGTGCATAGATCCTGAGAAATCAGTACCAAGAACAACCACCTCTGGCCCTAATAACGGCCTTGATACGCCTGGGCATTGAGTCAAACAGAGCTTGGATGGAGTGTTCAGGTACGGCTGCCCATTCAGCTTCAACACGCTATCACAGTTCATCGAGAGTAGTGACTGGCGTATTGTGACGAGCCAGTTGCTCGGCCACCATTGACCAGACGTTTTCAATCGGTGAGAGAGCTGGAGAATGTGGTGGCCAGGGTAGCAGTCGAACATTTTCTGTATCCAGAAAGGCCCGTCCAGGGTCTCCAACATAGTGTCGTGCATTATCCTGCTGAAATTAGGGTTCCGCAGGGATCGAATGAAGGGTAGAGCCACGGGTCGTAACAAATCTGAAATGTAGCGTCCACTGTTCAAAGTGCCGTCAGTGTGAACAAGAGGTGACCGAGACGTGTAACCTATGGCCCCCCACACTATCAGGGGGGGTTATACGCCAGTATGGCGATGACAAATGCACGCTTCCAATGTGCATTCACCGCGATGTCGCCAAACACGGATGCGACCATCATGATGCTGTAAACAGAAACTGGATTCATCCGAAAAAATGTCGTTTTGCCATTCGTGTACCTAGGTTCGTCGTTGAGTACACCATCGCATGCGCTCCTGTCTGTGTGCAGTGTCAAGGGTAACCGCAGCCATGGTCTCGGAGCTGATAGCACGTGCTGCTGCAAACGTCGTCGAACTGTTGGTGCAGGTAGTTGTTGTCTTGCAAACGTCCCCATCTGTTGAGTCAGGGATCAAGACGTGGCTGCACGATACGTTATACCCATGCGGATAAGATGCCTGTCATCTCGACTTCTAGCGATACGCGGCCGTTGGAATCCAGCAAGGCGTTCCATATTACCCTCCTGAACCCACCGATTCCATATTCTGCTAACGGTCATTGAATCTCGATCAACGCGCGCAGCAATGTCGCGATACGATAAACTACAATCGCGATTGGCTACAATCCGACCTTTATCAAAGACAGAAACGTGATGGTACGATTTTCTCCTCCTTACACGAGGCACCACAACAACGTTTCACCAGGCAACGCCGGTCAACTGCTGTTTGTGTATGAGAAATCGGTTGGAAACTTTCCTCATGTCAGCACGTTGTAGGTGTCGCCACCGGCGCCAACCTTGTGTGAATGCTCTGAAAAGCTAATCATTTGCATATCACAGCATCTTCTTCCTGTCGGTTAAATTTCACGTCTGTAGCACGTCATCTTCATGGTGTAGCAATTTTAATGGCCAGTAGTGTATGTAACCCCATAGCTGCGTCGTCCACTGTAATCGTGCTGACATTGCCGTCAGCATGGCGGAAGCGGTAGCCGTTGGTGAAATGTCGGATTGGGTCGGCACAGGCCTCTCCGTCCTTCACTTAGAGGCAGACTGTACTCGAAATGATAAACAGATGGATGCCTGTCAGCTCCTGGAGATCGCCTCTCCAAAACCGTTCGATTTCATAAGGACTTAGGAATAGTCGAACGTAAGTTTCACCTTCGCCTGGCGGTGACAGAGCACCATACCCAGTGAGAGCTCGAATTCACATCAACGAACGTAATACTTGGCGCAGAGATTAAAGAAGCACACTTGCGGAGCGCTGCCCAGAGCGTCGGACAGATACATTTGTTATATAACAGATGTGTAAAACTTCTCTTGCGATTTCCTCGGAATTGCCAGAGGAGTGCAGCTTACTACTTGCACATTACGTTGTTTTAATGGCCTACTAAAGGTGCACATAGTTTGTAGTAAATATGTGAGACTAGCGTCGCAGCCTCTCCTTGTCAGAAGCAAGCCTATCTGGAAAATATAATTCCTTGCATGCTTCTCGAAGAATACATTTTGCTTGTTATCATCTACCGTCAGGCGCTGGATATAACACATTTTTTAGTGTTATTCGCTGTCACTCTGGACACTATAATTTCGAGTCGACAAGAACTTAGCGATCACAAAACTGCAAATTAATTATTAACTGGTAATGGCCACAACAATTAAGTTATGGTGTGTGGTAACGGAGATACAGTAATATATGCGATATAATGAGTGTTGTTGTTGTGGTCTTCAGTCCTGAGACTGGTTTGATGCAGCTCTCCATGCTACTCTATCCTGTGCAAGCTTTTTCATCTCCCAGTACCTACTGCAACCTACATCCTTCTGAATCTGCTTAGTGTATTCATCTCTTGGTCTCCCTCTACGATTTTTACCCTCCACGCTGCCCTCCAATACTAAACTGGTGATCCCTTGATGCCTCAGAACATGTCCTACCAACCGATCCCTTCTTCTGGTCAAGTTGTGCCACAAACTTCTCTTCTCCCCAATCCTATTCAATACTTCCTCATTAGTTATGTGATCTACCCATCTAATCTTCAGCATTCTTCTGTAGCACCACATTTCGAAAGCTTCTATTCTCTTCTTGTCCAAACTATTTATCGTCCATGTTTCACTTCCATACATGGCTACACTCCATACGAATACTTTCAGAAATGACTTCCTGACACTTAAATCAATACTGGATGTTAACAAATTTCTCTTCTTCAGAAACGCTTTCCTTGCCATTGCCAGCCTACATTTTATATCCTCTCTACTTCGACCATCATCAGTTATTTTGCTCCCCAAATAGCAAAACTCCTTTACTACTTTAAGTGCCTCATTTCCTAATCTAATTCCCTCAGCATCACCCGACTTAATTAGACTACATTCCATTATCCTTGTTTTGCTTTTGTTGATGTTCATCTTATATCCTCCTTTCAAGACACTGTCCATTCCATTCAACTGCTCTTCCAAGTCCTTTGCTGTCTCTGACAGAATTACAATGTCATCGGCGAACCTCAAAGTTTTTATTTCTTCTCCATGAATTTTAATACCTACTCCGAATTTTTCTTTTGTTTCCTTTACTGCTTCCTCAATATACAGATTGAACAACATCGGGGAGAGGCTACAACCCTGTCTTACTCCCTTCCCAACCACTGCTTCCCTTTCATGTCCCTCGACTCTTATAACTGCCATCTGGTTTCTGTACAAATTGTAAATAGCCTTTCGCTCCCTGTAATTTACCCCTGCCACCTTTAGAATTTGAAAGAGAGTATTCCAGTCAACATTGTCAAAAGCTTTCTCTAAGTCTACAAATGCTAGAAACGTAGGTTTGCCTTTCCTTAATCTTTCTTCTAAGATAAGTCGTAAGGTCAGTATTGCCTCACGTGTTCCAGTGTTTCTACGGAATCCAAACTGATCTTCCCCGAGGTTGGCTTCTACTAGTTTTTCCATTCGTCTGTAAAGAATTCGTGTTAGTATTTTGCAGCTGTGACTTATTAAGCTGATAGTTCGGTAATTCTCACATCTGTCAACACCTGCTTTCTTTGGGATTGGAATTATTATATTCTTCTTGAAGTCTGAGGGTATTTCGCCTGTTTCATACATCTTGCTCACCAGATGGTACAGTTTTGTCAGGACTGGCTCTCCCACGGCCGTCAGTAGTTCCAATGGAATATTGTCTACTCCGGGGGCCTTCTTTCGACTCAGGTCTTTCAGTGCTCTGTCAAACTCTTCGCGCAGTATCGTATGTCCCATTTCATCTTCATCTACATCCTCTTCCATTTCCATAATATTGTCCTCAAGTACATCGCCCTTGTATAGACCCTCTATATACTCCTTCCACCTTTCTGCTTTCCCTTCTTTGCTTAGAACTGGGTTTCCATCTGAGCTCTTGATATTCATACAAGTCATTCTCTTATCTCCAAAGGTCTCTTTAATTTTCCTGTAGGCGGTATCTATCTTACCCCTAGTGAGATAGGCCTCTACATCCTTACACATGTCCTCTAGCCATCCCTGCTTAGCCATTTTGCACTTCCTGTCGATCTCATTTTTGAGACGTTTGTATTCCTTTTTGCCTGTTTCACTTACTGCATTTTTATATTTTCTCCTTTCATCAATTAAATTCAATATTTCTTCTGTTACCCAAGGATTTCTACTAGCCCTCGTCTTTTTACCTACTTGATCCTCTGCTGCCTTCACTACTTCATCCCTCAAAGCTACCCATTCTTCTTCTACTGTATTTATTTCCCCCATTCCTGTCAATTGCTCCCTTATGCTCTCCCTGAATCTCTGTACAACCTCTGGTTCTTTTAATTTATCCAGGTCCCATCTCCTTAAATTCCCACCTTTTTGCAGTTTCTTCAGTTTTAATCTACAGGTCATAACCAATAGATTGTGGTCAGAGTCCACATCTGCCCCTGGAAATGTCTTACAATTTAAAACCTGATTCCTAAATCTCTGTCTTACCATTATATAATCTATCTGATACCTTTTAGTATCTCCAGGGTTCTTCCATGTATACAACCTTCTTTCATGATTCTTAAACCAAGTGTTAGTTATGATTATGTTGTGCTCTGTGCAAAATTCGACCAGGCGGCTTCCTCTTTCATTTCTGTCCCCCAATCCATATTCACCTACTATGTTTCCTTCTCTCCCTTTTCCTACACTCGAATTCCAGTCACCCATGACTATTAAATTTTCGTCTCCCTTCACAATCTGAATAATTTCTTTTATTTCATCATACATTTCTTCAATTTCTTCGTCATCTGCAGAGCTAGTTGGCATATAAACTTGTACTACTGTAGTAGGCGTGGGCTTCGTATCTATCTTGGCCACAATAATGCGTTCACTATGCTGTTTGTAGTAGCTTACCCGCATTCCTATTTTCCTATTCATTATTAAACCTACTCCTGCATTACCCCTATTTGATTTTGTGTTTATAACCCTGTAGTCACCTGACCAGAAGTCTTGTTCCTCCTGCCACCGAACTTCACTAATTCCCACTATATCTAACTTTAACCTATCCATTTCCCTTTTTAAATTTTCTAACCTACCTGCCCGATTAAGGGATCTGACATTCCACGCTCCGATCCGTAGAACGCCAGTTTTCTTTCTCCTGATAACGACATCCTCTTGAGTAGTCCCCGCCCGGAGATCCGAATGGGGGACTATTTTACCTCCGGAATATTTTACCCAAGAGGACGCCATCATCATGTAATCATACAGTAAAGCTGCATGCCCTCGGGAAAAATTACGGCTGTAGTTTCCCCTTGCTTTCAGCCGCTCGCAGTACCAGCACAGCAAGGCCGTTTTGGTTATTGTTACAAGGCCAGATCACTCAATCATCCAGACTGTTGCCCTTGCAACTACTGAAAAGACTGCTGCCCCTCTTCAGGAACCACACGTTTGTCTGGCCTCTCAACAGATACCCCTCCGTTGTGGTTGCACCTACGGTACGGCTATCTGTATCGCTGAGGCACGCAAGCCTCCCCACCAACGGCAAGGTCCATGGTTCATGGGGGGGATTATATAATGAGTGGCAGATGAAAAATCCTCGATCCAGACAATTTGTTTGTTTATCAAATGATGCAATATTAGGGTCACGACAAGTGTGACGCATCTGAAATGCCTTAATACAAGGACATATACAAGATCAATAATCAACAGAAGCAGACAGAAATTTACGTTGGTGAAGCCGGACACTGTCCGGGAGCAGACGGCAGCCTTTACGTAATTTATTAAATAAATTTTTTTATGTGAAAAGATTTTTGTGAATAGACGGCTGTTTTCAGTATGCAATTACAGTGCGATGGCTAATTTCGGTTGTATTCTGCAACCGTATTCAGATCGTTCACATCGTAAAAATGCGCTCAATGTACACTGAAAAACATCATCATTAACTATAATCATGCAATGCAATGCATTCGGATTGTTGGTCGATAGGATTATGACAGTACATAATTAAAATCATCATCATGAGCGAGCTAGGTTGTAAACCATAATCTCTCAAGATGACTGTAACAACCGAAGGAAAATTGTCAGTTACGTAATTTATTAAATAAGTTTTTTATGTGAATAGTTTTTTGTGAATAGACGGCTGTTTTCAGTATGCAATTACAGTGCGATGGCTAGTTTCGGTTGTTTTCTGCAACCATCTTCAGATCGTTCAAATCGTAAAAAAGCGCTGAATGTACTCTGAAAAACATCATCATTAACTAGCCCGCATCTCGTGGTCGTGCGGTAGCGTTCTCGCTTCCCACGCCCGGGTTCCCGGGTTCGATTCCCGGCGGGGTCAGGGATTTTCTCTGCCTCGTGATGGCTGGGTGTTGTATGCTGTCCTTAGGTTAGTTAGGTTTAAGTGGTTCTAAGTTCTAGGGGACTGATGACCATAGATGTTAAGTCCCATAGTGCTCAGAGCCATTTGAACCAATCATCATTAACTATAATCATGCAGTGAAATGCATTCGTATTGTTGGTCGATAGGATTATGACAGTACACAATTAAAATCATCATCATGAGCGAGCTAGGTTGTAAACCATAATCTCTGAAGATGACTGTAACAACGAAGGAAAATTGTCAGTTGCATTAGCAAAACTTGCATCACGTGAGCGTTATTTGTAGTTGTACAGTAGTTATTATACTGAGAACAGTTTATATCACGGTACAAGAAGTGACAGCTTTTCCATAGCCTGCCTTACAAACGAAAGAGCCATCATGGCGTATACAAGTCACCTTTATAATATGTACGTAAGTTGAAGATCAAAAATAAAATGCAAGTTCAACCAGCCTGGCAAGACACGTGAAAATTGGCATTTTATACTGCTTATAATCTTAAAATTGACAACTTGAGCATGTTTTATAAATAGGACAGTTTTATAATCCATGCTGGATGACTCGTTCTTAAAGAGGGGTATGGTATTTCTTTCTCATTTTATGACCTTTGACGACATACTTTTTTTTAATATTATTACGTACTGTCTGGTGTGCATGTTTACGGCCATGCAACGACAGACAATTCCTCTACCGTTGTCTATATTATTCTTGGTATAAGGCCGGCCATATAACAAGAAATGACAGGTACGTGGTGCAAGTTTTGCTAATGCAACTGGCAGTATTCCTTCTTTATTAACGTCATCTCGCGAGAGTATGGTTCACAACCTGGCTCGCTCATGATATTTTAATTACAGACTGTCATAGTCTTATTGACCCACAATACGAAAGCATTCTATTGTATGACTGCAGTTAATGATGATGTTTTTCGATGTATGTCTATCGCCTTTTTTACGATTTGAACGATCTGAAGATGACTGTAAAAATCAGGCGAACCTAGTCATCGTGGTGTAATTGAATACTGAAAATTGCCGTCTAGACATAAAAAGTTTCATTTACATAAAAAAATTTGTTTAATAAATTTATATTGATACATAATAAGTAGATTACAGACCTGACTTGAATTAGGGAAGTCTTCTAACGCCATAGTACGTGTTCACAAAAGTGTAATTCATCTAAGGAGTTAACACTTATTGTGAAAGGAATAAGGAAACGAATGTGTCTGTGTTCTGTTCCCTACTTTACCAACATGACTTTTAATTTAGACCCCGTTTTCTGACTCGAAGCTAACAGCTTTGGCTCTGTGTAACATCGCTTCCCGATATATCTCCGAAGTTAAGCGCAATCGGGTTCGGCCAGCTCTTGGATGGGTGACCATCTGGTCCGACGAGCGCTGTTAACAGGCTTCATTCAGCTCTTGTGAGGCAAACTAAGGAGCTATTTGATTGATAAGTGGCGGCTACGGTCTAGTAAGCTGACACAGGGCCGGGAGAACGGTGTGCTGACCACATGCCTCTCCGTATCCGCATACAGTGACGCCGTTGGGGCTGATGATGACGCGGCGGCCGGTCGGTACATTCGGCGTTCATGGCTTATTCGGGTATAGTTTTTAGTTTTTCATCTAACTTGAATCCTATCTCTCTTCCTTATGATGAGAACTCAGGGTTTCACGTGGCACAGTTCTACCACGGTTGAATCGTTTGTTAGGGCGGCAGAAGGCGCATTGCGCCTGCTACTCACGCCCTCGCCTGTTTCGCCAGTAATGGATGCAAATTTAATAACACCGTAGTGTGCCTTCGTCATCTATCGATAGCCTGATACGTCTACGTATCACTCAGTATCAATGGAAACGTTTGGCTCCAATCGTGACAAGCTACAGCTTACTGAAAACTTCTGAATTTCCTCAAAATGAGCAATTGCTCTTTAGAAGCCAGTTTGAACAGCAACTATCTCCCCTCCTAATATCAAACATAGACTAGATGACGGTGTCTGAACGCTGAGTCCATCCTGTCTCAATACGTAACCCTGCACAGACATAATTTAAGACTGAGACTCTCTCTCTCTACCCCCTCCCCCCAACCATTGGAAAGTCATGAGACATAGGTCCCAATCAAAATAATTTCCAGGAAACTTTAAGAGCCTCCTGGAGCGTCTAGCAGAAAGGAACCGACCGCATTCAGCCTTGCCTAGTGCGGAAAGCCCATCCATCTCCCGCGTCCGGCTATCATCATTTAGGTTGCCGTGATTTCCCTAAAGCGCTTCAGGCAAATGCCAGGATCGTTCCTTTAAAGGGCCAGGCCGACTTTCTTCTCTATCCTTTCCATCCCTCCCTAATCCGATGGGACCGATGACCTTGCTGTTTGATCCCCTCCGCAGCCCCCTTCTCCCCCCCTCCCCCCAAACGAACCAGCCATCCACCTCGACATCCCACAAGAATTTGGCCGAATACCGTAGACGTAATTCTGATCGAGTACCTGATCTGACGAATATGGAGAAGGTGCTGTTAGGTCCGAAAACTGGTTCATGCATAAACGACATTATCTGACACGCGCTCCTTCAGCATCGACAACTGAGGGCTGTAACCTCCCCACAAAAATTTTTAAATATGACAGAAATATAAAATGAATAGGAGCCAAACGTAACCTCCCTAGCAATTAAATTTAATGACAATAAAAAATGAGAATCGCAATCTGACCCAAGTATAAGTTCCTCACAAAAAAATGAAAGTCCATTCAGTGATAAGAAAATCTCAGTGATAATGAAAATTCAATTAAACCGAAATATCGGTCTTTGGCCCTGTGCAAAAATCAGAATTAAATTCTTACCTCATTGTAACTGCTAGTCAAATTTCTGTTCTTATTCTTGCGCACGGCTTGGAGGAACTGCATTGCAAATAATAATATTCTTTTTTTTTTGTAATTTAACTGAAACTTTTCTTTAAGGGAAGTGGAACGAAATCGTTAGTTCATTTAAATAAATTTTTTTTTGTAAAATTGCTTTTGAAATCAAAATTATTATTGGGGAACTTGTTGGGAATTAATTACAATAAATAAACTTTGCATTATCTGATGATTACCTTAATTAACAATATACCTCATTCAGCATCTTGACCAGTGTTGCCGACAGACTACATCACACAACCGCACTGGGCTGCTACTACTGACCGACTGCTCTGCATGACGACTACTAGCGAACTACTCTGCATGACGACAACTAGCGAACTGCTCACAACACTCGCGCGGTCAAGCGCAGACTAACTACGATAATAGGCTCTCTGGTCAAAGATTTTAACGTGCCTCACCATCGCTGCTACGTTACATACGTGTTTCATAGCCCTCCACTGGGGGGGCAAAAATTTGGCAGCCATGGTGAGTCATTTGGACTTGCCATCACAAGAAATTTTTACAATTTACAGAATATTCAAATTTAGTACATAAATTAAATGTGGTGCACATGCACCGAGTACAAAATATATTAGACAAAGACAGGATGTGAGTACAAAACATAGTAGTAAATCAGAAAACTGTATATACAAATTATTTGACAGAAAACAAAGTGCACAGGCACTGAAAAAATTCTTAACAAATGACATAAGTGCATATGTACAGTATTGAACATACAGAATGAGTACAAATCATATTGAAAAATGAGAAAAGTGCACAGGTACTGAAGTTCAGTAGAAAACATATTAACACCTAACATAAGTGCACATGCACTGTAGTTCAGAACATATCATTAAAATAAAATTGTATATACAATATAAAAGACAAGAGTGCACATATACTGTACTTCAGAACAAATCGAAAAATGTCTTTAGCATTTTCACAACAAATAAACATAATGGCAAAAAATCATATCGACAAGTGACACAAATGTACTCGCACTGGAGTTCAGCGAATCGAAAAAAATGTATAACCCATGAACATAAATAATGTTAGCAAAAAATGATTTTCACTATGTGACAAGAATTAGGATAGGAAAGGGAAGGATTGCATCATGGTTGTAGCACTTTAGATTGCACACAGCTGTTCTGAAAGTCCATATCTTTCCACAGCAGTACAACACCAAGTGACACAATTTGAAGTTCTTTTCCCATCAGAATTTATCAGTGTAGCCAAGACACTGAACTGTCATAGTAATGTTCCATGTTCTCGTTTTGGCAGTACACTAGGTACACCAAACAGTGGGACCATAATAACGTCTTCATCGCTCACGGTGGTGGACAGCATGTCGTGTCAACACCACGCTCTTACAAGGCACACCAACGTAGAATTAGTGCAAAACCAAATATAGTGCTCCATGATCACTAGGATAAACAGGACAAATGGACATTGCAGTAATTCAGGGTAGTTAGCTCATGAGGTGAAGGACATTAAGTCACATAATATTGACAATTACAGTCTTCATTAGTAGTTTGCGGCATTCATAGCCCAGTTATTGAACATTTCTGTACCAAGTATGTAGTACTACAGAAAAATGTTCATTAATTGTTTTACATAGAATCAGTAGCCTTCTTTTCCTAGTTACAAAGCATTACTAAATAATCGCATTCTTTTCCAGTTACAAAGTATAGCATAGTTAATTAATCATTTGTCATTCCAATATAGTAAGAATCATTAGCTTTTTCCTAATTACAAAGCATTATTAAACAATCGCATTCATTTCCAATTACAAAGCGTAGCATAATTAATTAATCATTTGTCATTCCAATATAGTAATAATCATTAGCTTTTTCCTAATTACAAAGCATTATTAAACAATCACATTCGTTTCCAGTTACAAAGTATGGCATAGTTAATTAATCATTTGTCATTTCAATATAGTAAGAATCATTAGCCTTCTCCTAATTACAAAGCATAGCATCATTTGTCATTTCAATATAGTAAGAATCATTAGCCTTCTCCTAATTACAAAGCATTATTAAACAGTAATTAAGAATCATTAGCCTTCTTCTAATTACAAAGCATTCATTCCAATATAGTAATAATCATTAACCTTCTCCTAATTACAAAGCATTATTAAACAGTAATTAAGAATCATTAGCCTTCTTCTAATTACAAAGCATTATTAAAAAATCACATTCTTTCCCAATTATAAAGCATAGCATAATTAATTAATCATTTGTCATTCCAATAGTAATAATCATTAGCTTTTTCCTAATCACAAAGCATTATTAAACAATCACATTCTTTTCCAGTTACAAAGTATTAACATTGAAAACTAGAGCTAATTAATGGCATAATTAATAACAATTCATTGAGTGACATTAATTATTGGCACTCAGTGGTCAGCAAGTATTGAATAGAATAAAACATTGTTCATCATTCAGTATTACTCAGATCATTACGAAGTCAATATTAAAAATCAGCAAATTACAATCATAGCATTAATAATCATGGGCATTATAAGTAGTCTCATTACAATAAACAGTGGCAGTTATTAGCCAGTTACAAAGCCTTAACTTATATATATATATATATATATATATATATATATATATATATATATATTGTATCATTAAGAAGTCATTACTGAAGTGACAAACTATTCAGAGTTGATCAGTATTATTCAGAATTATCATAAACTAGTGACATTATGTGGGACTGGTAATACCTCTTTTAGCAATGCATTGCGTTGGGATCGATAATTAATTGCTGAGGCATAACACTATTTGCTTTTGACCTATTGCTGCAAATGAGGATAGGTAATGTCATTCATCATGAGTCAGCTGTAGCAAGGTTATGTGACACGGCAGTATATGTTATCACATTTGTAAATGATAGACACAGATGGGTAAAAAATAAAAATGCAAGTACTAGAACAGGTATAATAAGTAACAGGTTTAGTAAGTATCATGAAGAGCTTCTCCTGGAAAAAATACAAAATGGATTATTGACCTGAAAGAAGAAACGCACACTATGCTGAAAAGTAGTGAACTACGAATTAACAGGTAGTGAAATGTGTATAAAAATGTATTCCATAGCTGTCCTTTCCAAAACTTTCCGTCATCCTACTATGCAATATAACACCTGCTGTCAAAACAAACTGCAACAAATACTTAAATAACTACATAGTCTAAATATAACTTCAACATTATCCTCATCTGTAAAAAAAACTTCATTATCCATATCATCATAACTTCATTATTGTCATCACCTGTAGAGAAAAACTTCATTATTCGTAATACCATATCCTTCATCATTATTCATCAGTATTCATTATCTGCAAAAAATCACTTTATTACTCATTATACAACTATTCCTCATCTCTAGCATATTTCATCACTAAAAGTAAGATGTGTAGTTCTGTCTGACAGCCTGCATCAATCACCTTGTATTCTGAAAGAAAAAATTAGTTAAGACTGCTATTCTACGATGAGTATAGTATATTCTTGTTAATGCTTGTTAATCCTGATCCATTTACTCTTCCTCATAAAGTTATTGCATCTTCTTTCGTTTATTCCGTAGGTGAAATTCCCATTTCTGTTGAATTTATTTCTTACACGCATCATTTCTTTCTGAAATTGATGAACAAAGATTAATGTCTTGCATTTAAATCATATACCCACTAAATAATGACTGGTTTATGGTGACACAATTAACCATACAGCATAACATGACAGAAAACGTAACATGTCAAAGACATTGACAGTGTTCAGATGCAAAAATGTACAGAGAATATCACAATGCAGCAGCAAAATGTAAAACAGTCACCATCTTGAGATGTCATAGGGCAAAAAGAATGTCAAAGTCGATTGTTGTGTTATATCTTAACTATTTCACAGTGCATATAAACAAAACTGGAATACAATCATACACAAAAAAATGGAAAATGTGCATGGTCTGATGTGTAACGACAAGAAGAGCGACCTGCTAACCTTACCTTGCCGGGCACTTGCCAAGAAAAAATACGATAATCATCAGTAATTAGTCAGGTGAATATAATTGCATTAGTAAATGGCATCATAGTGTGTTGAATCATAAAGTGGTTTCATTCAATAAACGGTTTAATGTTTGAGATATGGTGGTTGCCTTTCGATTTTCTGGTTCTCAAAGTTTCGACGTGTACAACATTGGGGTGAGGGATGCTGCGTATCCGATATGGACCTGCGTATAGAAGTTCAAATTTACTGCACTTACCTTTTAATTTGCTGGATAAATAGTGTGTACGTACTAATATTTTCTGTCCAACGTGAAAGTCGCGGCGTGTACAAACCTGTTTTTGCTGTCTTCTCCGGCGCTCTGCGGCACGTTTGATGTTGTTCAGCGCAATGTCAATTATTTCGTGGTGTCTTAGTCGACGACATTTAGGGAAGTTTACTAATTCTTTAATTTTGTTTGGTGGTTCAACATTTTTCACTATAACAGACGGAGATAGCATAGTGGATTCATTTGGAATGGAATTAATTACATCTTGGAATGAGAGGATGTGTGTATCCCAATCAATATGTCTTTTGTGGCAGTATATTCGGCACAGCTTACCAATTTATTTCATTAATCTTTCACAGGGGTTCGAAGAAGCATGGTACTTGGATATATAAATCGGAGAAATGTTTCTAGCTCGTAACATGCGCGTCCATGTACTAGAACGAAATTGAGATCCATTGTCAGAAATTACTTTCATCACATGCCCTACATGAAATAGAAAATGTTTTACAAATGCTTTCGAAACAGTTTTAGCAGTAGCTTTGCGTAACGGAGTGAAAGAAACAAATTTTGAAGTGAGCTCAACAGCGACAAATATGTAGCAAAAACCTCTGTTAGTTCTCGGAATCGGACCAAAAATATCTACAGCGGCGATATGTCTTAATTTAACAGGTATAATGGGATATAATGGAGGAATATGTGAAGTGGTGTCTGATTTAGCTTTCTCGCAAATTTTACAAGACGCTAAAACTCGTCGTATCCGTTTCTCCATGTTAGTAAAATAACAGTTCTGTCTCAGTATAAGAAAACATTTTCGTGCTCCGTAATGTGCGTAACTTAAATGAGTGTACCAAATTAATTTGTTAACCAGTTCGTCAGGAATGCATAATAACCAAATGTTGCTGTCAGGATGAGAGCGGCGAAACAGAATGTCATTTTGTACAGTGTAGTGATTTCTAATCGTAGCATTATTCTTATCTTGCCAAAGGTGTTTAATTTCTTTCCACACATTGTCTTTATTTTGCTCCTTTGCTATGTCCTGTAATGACGATGAAATAAAGTTTTCAAATGCTACTTGCTGAATGTACATGACACTGAAATTTGTTTTGCAGAAGTTGGTTGCTACGTCTTGCTGATTGTTGCTCAGAGAACGCGATAGTGCGTCTGCTATAACATTTTGTGTGCCGGGAATGTGAACTATTTTAAAATTAAATTCTTGTAAATAAAGTTTCCATCTACTTAATCTGTCGTGAGTAAATTTAGCTGAAAGCAAATATTGTATAGCTCTATGGTCTGTGTAAACGGTGGTATGTCTGCCATAAAGAAAGTGCCGAAATCTCGTAAAAGCCCATACAACACATAATGTTTCAAGTTCTGTAACGGAGTAATTTCGTTCAGCAGGTGACAGAATGCGGCTTGCAAATGCGATGTTTTTAATTACTGTAGAACCATCTTCTTCAATTTCCTGGAAAATGTGTACGCCTAAAGCGGTGTTGGAACTGTCGGTGGCAATGGAAAAATTTCTGGTAAGATCTGGGTGCGATAAAAGTGGTGCATTCAACAGAGCATGTTTCAGGTTCATAAATTCAGAGTGTGCTTGCTTATCCCAAGACCAAATAGTGTTTTTACCTGTTAATTGGCATAGTCTAGGCGTGTCTAAAGCGGAGTGATGAATAAATTTACGAAAAAAGTTAATTAAGCCCAAAAAACTGCGTAGTTGTTTCTTCGTCGTAGGAACACTAATGTCACGTAGAGCCTGAAGTTTTTCCGGATCAGGTGCAATGCCTTCTGCTGAAATCACGTGTCCAAGAAAT
The DNA here is from genome assembly GCF_021461395.2 of Schistocerca americana. NCBI lineage: Eukaryota > Metazoa > Arthropoda > Insecta > Orthoptera > Acrididae > Schistocerca > Schistocerca americana. Next base: position 106,391,123 of record NC_060122.1, on the reverse strand, counting down.
TTTATAGAAGTTTTGCCAAAATACGATTTACTGAGGTTAACTGTAAATCCTTGTGCATGAAAAGTTTGTAACAGTTGTTCAAGAATCATGTTGTGTTCCGACCAGTTAGCTTCTGCAATAAGAATATCGTCTACGTACGTCGTAATTCTGTCTTTAAGTTCTGTCGGAAGTACAGTGTTCAAACCGCGAATAAAAGCTGCAGAAGAAATAGTTAAGCCGAACGGTAATTTACAAAATTGATAACAGTCGCCAAAACAGAGAAAAGCTGTATATTTTCTACAATTCGGATGAAGTTGAATTTGCCAAAATCCCGATTTCAAATCTAGTGTAGAATAAATAGCTGTACCATGAAATTTGTGTAAAAGTTCCTCTAAAGTCTGTGGTCGATCTGTTTCATTAATAATAATGTCATTAATGTGACGTGAATCAAGTACAAGGCGAAGTGAGCCATCTTTTTTCTTAACAATATGTATTGGGTTTATGTACGGACTAACTGCTGGTTCTATAATTCCTTGGTCGAGCATATCCTGCAATTCTTTTTTAACCTGTTCTCTGTGGATATATGGAATGGGATAATGCTTTGCTTTAAATGTGTCGTGCTGCTTGACTTGAAATTCATACATAAATCCGGACATAGTACCAGGAACATTGTCAAAAACTGGAGCTTGCTGTAAAAGAATTTTGTGTAACTGCGTTCGTTCGTTGTCTGTAGTTGCACTGCTTTGTCTAACTTTATCGGAAATCATTTGCATTACGTCGTAGTCAACTTCGTCTGGAGTATTATAGTTGTGTACGTACATATCCGTGAACAATGTGGGATTACAGTCTATGTTACGTGTTGCGGAAATGACCTCTGTGCGATTAATTGTTTGCTCTTCCGCAGATAGTGAGTGCTGAAATTCTATAGCAAATTGTATATTTTCATCCTTTAACATTAAATAAGAATTTTGAAAATCAATAACTGCGTCGTGTTGTACCAGAAAATTCGTACCTTAAATAACGTCTGTTGTCAATAAAGGAACAATCCAAAAATTTGAGTGGAAAGTATGACCTCCAATACAAAATGATAAATGCGTCTGTAATTTAACGTCTACTCCTTTACTCGGTACTGCTCCTTTCACTTTTGTTTTGCCTAAAGGTAATGTCGGATAAGTATTCTCTTTGTTGCACTCGTTGAAAGTCTCCTCATTTATTACTGATATAGGTGATCCGGAATCAATTACTGCTGAGAATTTCGATGAACCAATCTTAATTTCGATAACAGGATGTGAAATGGTTTTCTGAATAACTGGTCTTTCCTGCAAGAGAGTGTCTCTGATATCGTCAAAAGTAATTACATTTTCGTGAAAAACATTTTGCGTGTCAAAGGTAGTGCTTGTGTTATTAGAGGATGCGTCCTGTGCAGTATCTAGTCAGATTCTATCTGACGTGTTATTATTATTAGGAGGATTCTGTGGCATTTCTACTATTTGAACTGTTCTGTTACTTCTTCCAGACGTGTTACGCTCTGGATGGTACCTACTGTCGGGTTCATTCATGAGAATAGGTTCTCGTGCATAATTTTGCTGTTGGTATGACTGACTGTTGTTAGATGTACGCTGAAAATTGTCCTCATTATTTTTACGTCTGTCGTAATAGTCATTCCTATACGGTGCATTACGATAGGAATTGAAATACTGCCTTCTTTGTACGTAGTTGTTTCCTTGCTGCCGTACGTTACTATTTCTTGCATCAGGGACTATACGTGCACGCGGCGGAACATTAAAGCCTGGTTGACCTTGTGCATTCCATTGTTGGTTAGGTATGCTAACCGGCTGATTTTGATGTTGTTGTTGTGAAATACCTCTATTGTTACTAAAGTGTGGTTCCTGTTGCTGAAAATTTTGACGATATTGATAATTAAAATTTTGGCTGTTATTAGAATTTTGGTAGTTGTCGTTCCTAAAGCGTCTGTTATCTTTCCTATTGAAATTACGTGTCTGATCATAATTGCTGTACTTTTGTTGACCTTGGTTATTATAAGAAAAGTTTTTGTTTACAAAAGAATAATCAGATTGCTGTACTTCCAAGAGCTGTAAAAGATCTCTGAACGCTGAAATATTTTCTTTTTGCTGACCTGTTAGAAGTGACACTCGTAATGACCGTGGTAATTTGGAAATGCATAATTGTATAAGTGCGGATTCACTGTACAGTTCACTCAGGTATTGGTTTTGTTGTACCATGTGCTCAAAAAATTGCGTCACACTGGGAAAATTTGAGTTCTCGTAATTCGGCAAACTAATTAACTGATCTTTAATTCCGCGCTGTGTCGTCTTCGACCAGTACGCTGATAGAAAAGCATTCTGAAACTCTTCTACCGAATAGCACTGTCTCGCGATCGGTCTCATACGAGTTGCCGGTTCGCCTTCCAAAAAACTGCAAATAAATTCAAGTTTATGCGTTACAGGCCAAGTCGGTGGAAGAGCAAAGCTAAATTGTTGAATCCAATCCAGTGGGTGAAACTGCGTTCTATCGTTTTTAAAAACCTTAAACTTTCTCACTGACAGAAAATGTTTGTAGTCGAAATTATCATCTCTGTGTGATGGAACATGTTCAGGATCGTAAGAGAATCTATTGATCTGTGGTTGATCGGAATCTAAGTCCCGTACTCTCTGTAGATTACCCAAATTATACGCGCTGCGTGAGTCTGACAAATGTTCATAAAGTGGCGTCTGTTGTATGTTATTATTAACTGAAATGTTTTTCATCTCTGTTACTTCTTGTTGTAAACTCGACAGTTTTCTATGCAACGTGTTATTAGACGAATCGATCTCATTAATTGTCTGCTGTAAATTTTGAAATTCAGGTGTTTAGTTAAATGAAATCGGTGCAGTATCGTCTGATTTATTATCATTATTACTTTCAATAGCATCAATACGACTGGCTAATTCATCATATTTTTCAGTCAGTATTTTTGCCTGATCATCGGTTTTAGAATCGGACGCATTAATCTGTTTTTGCAACTTACGCGTAGTTTCGCTCAGTTTTTTAACATCAGCTTTGATGACATCGCAATCTTGTGTTAGTTCTAATTGTTCGAATCTGTCTGTCACTGTTTGAATATTTACTGTGTATGTATCTGTTTTTTATTTAAGATTGGAAATTTCATCACGTAATTCTGTGTTCGACTGTTTGATGGAATTAATTTCGTCGGACACTGTAGCAATATTGTTGTCTACGTATGTCTTCGCTTTCGCGAACATTTTACGTTTGTCTTCCTGTCTCTGTGCTGTAATTGTTTCCATGACTTGTCGTTTTACTTTGTTTTGATCCTGAATAAATTTGCGGAAACGTGTATCACTGTTTTGTATGTGAAGATTAAAGCGTTCGTCAATCTGAGTATTCTGTTGTTCGAATTTCGCGCCTATCTTTGCGTCCATTGTGCGCGAAAGTTCTACCGTCATTGCTTTAAACTCGTCCCGTAATTGTGTAGCTTTTTCAGAGCATTGTTTAGCGACTCCGCTAATTTCGTCTCTGAGTGTTTCTGTTGCGGCTGTTTGCATTTCCCTTAATTCTTGCGCAACAGACTTAATTTCTTCGCTATTTTTTTGTGAACAAGCCTCAATTTCCACGCGCAACTGTTCCTTAGTGTCATGGCACTGAGCGGCAACGGCTCTAATTTGTTCACTAAGCTGTTTGGAATTGTCGTCTAATTTTTTATTTAAGTGTCTGTAATTGTCATCTAATTTTTCATTTAACTGTTTGTTCTGCTCACTAAGTTGTTTGAAATTTTCGTCATTATTGTCAAGTTTTTCATTTAAGCGTTTGTTATCTTCCCTAAGTTGTCTAAAATCTTCACTCTGTTTTTCATTCTGTTGTTTGATATCTGCACTAAGTTGTTGTTTGAGATCTTCACTCTGTTGTTTGGAATTTACAGTAAGGTCGTTCTTAAACTGTAGCATTATTGCCATAAATTGATTCAAATCAAAAGTATCAGTTGCATTCTCAGTGCTCTGTGATGGAGTACATGCAATTGTCACGTTCTGTGTGACCATTTGGTCATTCCGTAATTTGCAAAAAGATTTGTCAGTCGAACGTACACTGTCAGTCACTATTTCGGAATTAAATAAATCCGTCTTACTTTGTGTATCCTGTTCATTTTCATTAGACAAATTTGTCTGTACGTTACTTGAATTTTCCAAATCGGGTATGTTAAGCTGGGCAGCGCTCATTACAATAGAGCGTTCCGCGTCATCAATTGTCGTCAAATTAACAGACGAGACAATTGGGTTCGTTTGTTCATCATTAAGGTAAAAGTCATCACTAGTGGTTGGAATGCATTGATTGTCAGTGAACGCAGGATTGTCATCATTACACTGCGTGTCACAATTACTATCGGTCACGCTGTTTAAGTCGGTAATTTCATTCAAAATACCTCGCGATACACTATTCACAGTCTTTCGCGGCATTTTTACAATAGTCACAATTTTTCACAAAATAAATAAGCACAATGCAAAAGCAACACACAAATACAACAGAGCAACGAATTGCCGTTGACCTGTAGAAAGAAAGTCACAAGTTAATAAAAGCGTAGCGCCAAATCCTAATTATATCTAAGCAAATAAGAGCAGATATCTGACTGTTGTTCAAAAGACTCTCAACGAAATACGATCCTGGACTGGGTGTCGCCAAGTGTAGCCTCCCTACAAAAATTTTTAAATATGACAGAAATATAAAATGAATAGGAGCCAAACGTAACCTCCCTAGCAATTAAATTTAATGACAATAAAAAATGAGAATCGCAATCTGACCCAAGTATAAGTTCCTCACAAAAAAATGAAAGTCCATTCAGTGATAAGAAAATCTCAGTGATAATGAAAATTCAATTAAACCGAAATATCGGTCTTTGGCCCTGTGCAAAAATCAGAATTAAATTCTTACCTCATTGTAACTGCTAGTCAAATTTCTGCTCTTATTCTTGCGCACGGCTTGGAGGAACTGCATTGCAAATGATAATATTCTTTTTTTTTGTAATTTAACTGAAACTTTTCTTTAAGGGAAGTGGAACGAAATCGTTAGTTCAATTAAATAATTTTTTTTTTTTGTAAAATTGCTTTTGAAATCAAAATTATTATTGGGGCACTTGTTGGGAATTAATTACAATAAATAAACTTTACATTATCTGATGATTACCTTAATTAACAATATACCTCATTCAGCATATTGACCAGTGTTGCCGACAGACTACATCACACAACCGCACTGGGCTGTTACTACTGACCGATTGCTCTGCATGACGACTACTAGCGAACTACTCTGCATGACGACAACTAGCGAACTGCTCGCAACACTCGCGCGGTCAAGCGCATACTAACTACTATAATAGGCTCTCTGGTCAAAGATTTTAACGTGCCTCACCATCGCTGCTACGTTACATACGTGTTTCAGGGTTAAAGGTAATGTCATAGTGCCGTTCCACTGAATTTCCTCTGTGTTCCATCTAAGGGAAGGCGACACTGCCGGTGAACTTTCTGTTTGCGCACGCAGTTACTGAAGCCTCCAAATGCATACCCGAATGGAACCATGCTGCCAGACGGGAACTCATAAAGTTTTCTCGAACAAAACGTTCGAGTGAACCGAATTTTGGCCACAAAGCTACTCCCCAGAACATCACACACGCTCTCGGAATCGAAACTGAAAGATAAAGTTACGAAATGAAATTAACTGAAGAATCATTACATATGAACCTCGTAGCCGCTCATTTATTGACAGAGAAAAAGGAATGAAAGTGAAAATAAAATGAAGCCACATAAATTCCAATTTATTGTGTGTCAATCGCGAACTAAAATGGGAGGGAGCACCACAACCACACAAGTTTAGGAGCTAATCTATAAAAAAAATGAGATGGGCAGTCAAGTGTATAAATGTCTCCTCAAGTAGGTAAATCGATTGACGAAACTTCCTGTCAGATTAAAACTGTGTGCCGGACCAAGACTCAACTCGGGACCTTTGCCTTTCGCTGCCAAGTGCTCTACCGTTCGAACTACCCAATCAGGGCTCACGGTCCGTCCGCACAGCTGTACCTCCGTCAGTACCTCACCTCCTACCATCCAAACTTCACAGAAGCACCCCTACGAAAGTTGCAGATCAAACACTCCTGGGAGAAAGAATATTGCGGAGACATGGCTTTTCCACAGCCTGGGGGATGTTGCCAGAATGAAATTTTCGCTCTGCAGCGGAGTGTGGCTGAATCTGATTGGGAACTCAGTTCGTAGAGCACTTGCCCGCGATAGGCAAAGGTCACGAGTTAGAGTCTCGGTTCTGCACACAGTTTTAATCTGCCAGAAAATTTCATATCAGCGCACACTCCGCCGTTATGGGAAAATTTCATTCTGGAAACATCCCCCAGGCTGCGACAAAGCCACGTCCCCGCAATATCCTTTCGTCCAGGATTGCTTGTTCTGCAACTTTTGCAGGAGAGCTTCTGTGAAGTTTGGGAGGTAGGAGACGAGCCACTGCCGGAATTAAGCACTGAGGACATGTTCTGAGTCGTGCTTGGGTAGCGTAGTTCGTAGAGCACTTCTCCTGAAATGGAAACGTCTCGAATTCGAGTCTCGGGCCGGCATACAGTTTTAATCTTCCAGGTTGTTTCATATCAGTGCACACTCCGCTGCAGAGTGAAAATTTTATGCTACAATCCACTGATGCTTATGAAGATACCCACTGAAGTATTTGAATCTGTTAAAGTCATCGAGTGAAACAGAAGTGATTTCTGGCGTTCCCCACGGTAGTGTTATAAGCCCTCTGCTGTTCCTTAACTACACAAACGATTTGGGAGACAATCTGAGCAGCCGTTGTTTGCAGATGACGCTGTCGTTTATCGAGTAATAAAGTCATCGGAAGAGCAAATCAAACTGGAAAACGATTTGGAAGAAATATCGGAATGGTGCGAGAAGTGGCAGTTGACCCTGAATACCGAAAAGTGTGAGGTCAACCACATGAGTGCTAAGAGGAACCCGTTAAACTTCGGTTACGCGATAAATCAGTCTAATCTAAAAGCCGTAAATTCAACTAAATCCCTAGGTATTATAATTACGAACAATTTAAATTGGGAGGAACACACAGAAAATGTTGTGGGGAAGGCTAACCAAAGACTGCGTTTTATTGGCAGGACACTGAGAAAATGTAACAGACCTACTAAGGAGACTGCCTACACTACGCTTGTCCGTCCACTTTTAGAATACTGTTGCGCAGTGTGGGATCCTTACCAGATAGGACTGACTGACTACATCGAAAAAGTTCAAAGAAATGCAGCACGTTTTGTATTATCGCGAAATATAGGAGAGAGTGTCACAGAAATGATACAGGATTTGGGATAGACATCATTAAAAGAAAGCCGTTTTTCGTTGCGACGGAATCTTCTCATGAAATTCCAATCACCAAATTTCTCCTCCGAATGCGAAAATATTATTTGACACCGACTTAGGTAGCGAGGAACGATCACCAAGACAAAATACAGGAAATCAGAGCTCTTACGGAAAGGTGTAGGTGTTCATTCTTCCCACGCGCTTTACAAGATTGGAATAATGGAGAATTGTGAAGGTGGTTCGATGAACCCTCTTCCAGGCATTTAAATTTGGTTTGAAGAGTATCCATGTAGATGTAGAAACGATCGCTTCAACATGACCCCTAATTGTAAGTTGGAAAAATAAGACGGACAACTACTAGAACAAAACTAAGAATAAAAGCAACCGAAAACTATACCAGAAGACAAGAAATATTGGCCAGTAGAACTAAGAACGAAGAAGGACGTTGTTATTGTTATTATCAAAACCGCATACCATTAAAATGATATAAACAATTATACTGATCGATCGCATAACAGAGCGAGGTGGCGCAGTGCTTAGCATACTGGACTCGCACTGGAGAGGACGTCGCTTCAACTCCAAGTAAGGCCACCCAGATTTAGCTTTTCCGTGATTTCCCTAAATCGCTCTCGGAAAATGTCTCGATGGTTCATTTGAAAGGGACCGATGACCTCTTTATTTGGTCCCCTGCCCCAAATCAACCAACCAACGATCCCATGAGCAGCGGGCTATGTGTAATTTTTTGGGTGTAATGATGGATTTAGCTATTGTATAGCTAGGGGACGGATGTCTGAAGATGGGAGAACTTGCAATACTTGTAATGCATGAAGTACTAGGCTGCCGCATCAGGCTTATAATTGCTAACGTCATGAATGGAGAGAAAATTAATCTACTTTGTGAGAGACAACGGACTGCCTGCGAATGATTCCCTTCATTTCGTATAACTTACGTAGATAGGCACGTCTAGTCTATGATCATAGCACTCAGTCTTTGAAATGAGTCTCCTAAGAAGTATGAGACACAAGTGATAAGACACTGGATTCGTATATGGATAGACAACGGTTCAAATACCACTCTGTCCGTTCAGATATAGGTTTTCTATTTTTCTCCTGAGTCTCTTAAGTCAAATGCTCAGACACTTCCTTTGAAAAGAGTACAGTTGATTTCCTTCCATATGTGTCCCAAACCTAAAATTGCGCTTTGTGTCTAATGACCTTGCCTACTGGAAGCTAAACACTGCATTTTCTTGGTTCAGTAAGTAGAGTGGCTGAAATTGTTACTCTTAATTCGAACGTCGCCGACCACTCAAAAGTAACTTCACTGAAAATTTTGTATAAGCTACCGAAAGTGTTTTGAAGATTCTCTGTAAAAAGGGCATGGAAAAACATGCGAAATCAAACGAGCCTTTGAAGTAAAAATTCCACAATTTCTGTCACTTTATTTGTTCTGTGGCATCGATATAGCTTCTGTGGTAATTCCTATAAACCATAAAAAGTTTTGCAACCTTGTTATGTTACAGATGATAGTAATGCATATTTTAGCAAACATTAAATATTACAGTTTTGTTAACAAATCAGTAACCTTTGTAAGAGAGCTCTAGTCAGTGTTACATATTCTGTCGGGTCTGCCAGGACATGTTCTTATGTGACACTGCAGCTTCATCAACAACTCTATGACACTGAATATAATCGTTTAGTTCAGCTGAAATCGGTCCTATTAACATTAATGAGCGGTTAAATGGTCAAAAGTACAAGATACAGGATGCCTTTCTACCAGGAGCAACAAAAGTTCTCTATTGATTTGATGTAATTACATTTTCCTTGAGCTATATTGGGGCTCTAGTATAAAAATTAGGAACTGAATATGTCTCGAGGCAGTATAACTCACAGTGCTCAAATTACTCAGAAAATATTAATTCAGCACTGCTAGCACTTAACGACTTCCAACAAACTTAATACATAGTTTCCAAACTTTTAGAAACTTCTTCGCGCTGATACTCCACAAATCAATGAGAGGAAATGAGTTTTTCGCTTATTACATTTTCACTGCTCATGTTGTACAACCTCAACCTCACACATGACCTTTTAAAGTATTACTTCTTTACTATTGTTTAATCCGTCCGGCTGGTTTCGTAACATTATGAATAAATTAAAGTCCTGACCACGAAGTCTTTCGCGACGGAATCCTTGCATAGAAAGTTTTCGGTTTACATTCCGTGTCAAATGTGGAGAAAATCCCGAGCTTTCGATGAATACCTCCATCATCTTAGTCAGTTTTACCCCTGACGAAATGGTTCAAATGGCTCTGAGCACTATGGGACTTAACATCTGTGGTCATCAGTCCCCTAGAACTTAGAACTACTTAAAACCTAACTAACCTAAGGACATCACACACATCCATGCCCGAGGCAGGATTCGAACCTGCGACCGTAGCAGTCGCGCGGTTCCCGACTGAGCGCCTAGAACCGCTAGACCACCGTGGCCGGCCCCCTGACGAAGATGACGGAGGTAGTCATAGGCTTAGGATTTTATCCACATTTGATGTGGCAAGTAAACCGAGAACTTTCTACGCAGATTAAAGTGCTCGTTACGGGACGCCGCCTTGTAGCCAGGCTACACGTGTGGTGGGGCTACCACATTTTGTTTGGACTCATGATTTTCCAGTAATTTTTGATAAAGGTTTACTCTCTGTAGCATTTGGTAAGCCAGTAACCTGACTGTGTGGCAGCTCCTGCTTAATTTTTCTTCGGCGTTTTTTTCCCTAAGAAAGATCTACTTCGCCGCATCTGAGGTCCCTTCGTCACCAATTTCTGATCCGGCTCCGATGCCATAAAATCTGAAGCCTTCACGCGCCTCGTAATGGACTACTCTTTTTCTTGTCCCAATTTTTACACCAGTCTAGCTTGGATGAGATGATGATGATGTTTGGTTTGTGGGGCGCTGAACTTCGCGGTTATCAGCGCTCATACAAATTCCCAACCTTTGCTCAGCCCACTCTCGCCACTTTGATGAATGATGATGAAATGATGAGGACGACAGTCATCTCGAGGCGGGTGAAAATCCCTGACCCCGCCGGGAATTGAACCCGAGACCCCGTGCTCGGGATGCGAGAAAGCGACCGCGAGACCACGAGCTGCGGAAGGCGCTGACAGCGGTTTAACCCCCACCAGCGTAGCTATCAGGTTGTAGCGGAACACGCAAACCTCTCACCACAGGAAGGTGGCATTCCCAAGGACTTTCACCAATTATAGACAAACAATGTCAATCGTACAGGAAACAAACATCGCATTCATCGACTTAGAGAATGTCCTCGATCAGGAAAATCTTATGGAACACATCAGACAGGGAAGGGGATCCTCACCAAATAACAAAGGTGGTAGAAGGTCTATATAAAGGTACAAAGTACAAAGGTACTTCACATGCTATATCGGAAGACACACCTACCAAACGAATGCTACGCCAGGGGTGTAGCCGCCTACTTACCATCTACACCTTTTTGCTAGGTAGGCTGATGATACTCGTATGGTTGGTACATGGAAACAAAAAACGGATCCGGACTTGAGATTATCAGGTGAAGTATTTCTAATACAATGGTTGTTGCAGACGACCTCGCAATTGTACAAGATAGCGAAACTTCGCTACAAAGATCACCTATAGGCCTCGCCAAATTTCTGAGAAATATAATATAGAAACATCTATACCAAAAGCAGAATTGATGGCTTTAAAGGGACAAAAGTGGTGAGGACTAAGATCATAATCGGAAAAGAAATCACTGATCAAGTTAGTCACTTCTACACTCCTGGAAATGGAAAAAAGAACACATTGACACCGCTGTGTCAGACCCACCATACTTGCTCCGGACACTGCGAGAAGGCTGTACAAGCAATGATCACACGCACGGCACAGCGGACACACCAGGAACCGCGGTGTTGGCCGTCGAATGACGCTAGCTGCGCAGCATTTGTGCACCGCCGCCGTCAGTGTCAGCCAGTTTGCCGTGGCATACGGAGCTCCATCGCAGTCTTTAACACTGGTAGCATGCCGCGACAGCGTGGACGTCAACCCTATGTGCAGTTGACGGACTTTGAGCGAGGGCGTATAGTGGGCATGCGGGAGGCCGGGTGGACGTACCGCCGCATTGCTCAACACGTGGGGCGTGAGGTCTCCACAGTACATCGATGTTGTCGCCAGTGGTCGGCGGAAGGTGCACGTGCCCGTCGACCTGGGACCGGACCGCAGCGACGCACGGATGCACGCCAAGACCGTAGGATCCTACGCAGTGCCGTAGGGGACCGCACCGCCACTTCCCAGCAAATTAGGGACACTGTTGCTCCTGGGGTATCGGCGAGGACCATTCGCAACCGTCTCCATGAAGCTGGGCTACGGTCCCGCACACCGTTAGGCCGTCTTCCGCTCACGCTCCAACATCGTGCAGCCCGCCTCCAGTGGTGTCGCGACAGGCGTGAATGGAGGGACGAATGGAGACGTGTCGTCTTCAGCGATGAGAGTCGCTTCTACCTTGATGCCAATGATGGTCGTATGCGTGTTTGGCGCCGTGCAGGTGAGCGCCACAATCAGGACTGCATACGACCGAGCCACACAGGGCCAACACCCGGCATCATGGTGTGGGGAGCGATCTCCTACACTGGCCGTACACCACTGGTGATCGTCGAGGGGACACTGAATAGTGCACGGTACATCCAAACCGTCATCGAACCCATCGTTCTACCATTCCTAGACCGGCAAGGGAACTTGCTGTTCCAACAGGACAATGCACGTCCGCATGTATCCCGTGCCACCCAACGTGCTCTAGAAGGTGTAAGTCAACTACCTTGGCCAGCAAGATCTCCGGATCTGTCCCCCATTGAGCATGTTTGGGACTGGATGAAGCGTCGTCTCACGCGGTCTGCACGTCCAGCACGAACGCTGGTCCAACTGAGGCGCCAGGTGGAAATGGCATGGCAAGCCGTTCCACAGGACTACATCCAGCATCTCTACGATCGTCTCCATGGAGAATAGCAGCCTGCATTGCTGCGAAAGGTGGATATACACTGTACTAGTGCCGACATTGTGCATGCTCTGTTGCCTGTGTCTATGTGCCAGTGGTTCTGTCAGTGTGATCATGTGATGTATCTGACCCCAGGAATGTGTCAATAAAGTTTCCCCTTCCTGGGACAATGAATTCACGGTGTTCTTATTTCAATTTCCAGGAGTGTATTACCTGGGAAATGTAATGAGTTGCCAGAATCTACATTGACAATAAACTGGAGAAATAGCAAATGATACAGGGAACAATCAATAGAACAATGAGAAAGAACGCGAGAAACGACACAAAAATCATGTTGTATAAGGTAATGGCCGCTCATTTATTGACAGAGAAAAAAAATGAAGCTGAAAAGAAAATGAAGCCAAATAAATTCTGATTTATTGTATATCAATGGGGAATTAAAATGGGAGGGAGGGCCACAACCAGGCCAACACCTCACAATTTTAGGAGCTAATTTGTAAAGAATAAGGTGAACAGTCACGCGTATAAATGTCCCCACAAACAAATAAATGCATTAATGCTAACATATATCCCCACAGAAGAAGTATTGGAGTCTGTTGAATGGTCATTCCAACAAGATCCATAATTGTAAGCTTCAAAAATACACGGAACAGTCAACAGAACAATGAGAAATAACGTGAAAAAAAGACACAAAAACCAGGTTTTGTAAAGTAATGAATATCCCCACGCTGATGTCTGAGAGTGAAACTTGGACACCCTATGAGTAGCAAGAATGTAAAATCCAAGCTGCAGAAATTAAATTTCTGAGTGAAGGGCTGCATAAGATTATATGGACTAAGAAACGAAGACGTAAGAGCACAGTCTGGGTTATATTATGCATATGAGAAGATGAAGTCTGATCGAACATCTACAAATAATGCTGCATTCAAAACTACCAAAATATGCCTTAAATGTGAGACCCTTTTCATAGAAGATCCGTCAGAGGACCTAGAAAAAGATGGCTTGATATTTAGAAGACAAAACAGGGTTATGGCCTAGACCATGACGAAAGAAGACGTTCTTGTATCCGGTAAACCTTTTTGCGGATGTATACCATTGAATGTACCTGCAAACCTGTATAACACATGGTTCAGGATATATGACGTCATAAACACTGTTTTTGATTTTTTCATTCGGCTGTGGTTGAATATTCTGAAATTTATAAAACGAGCTGATAATAATTTTGCGTCTTCAATCATAAAAGTTTTAAAGCATAAACTCTTTTGTAAGGCAAGCAGACTTTTGAAATCTGTTTTATATATGAGCATTCGATGTTTTTAAGTACAGGACTGGGCCAGTGAGCTACTGGTGAGAACAGAAACATCATTGTATCAGAAAATAAATACACTGCTGGCCATTAAAGTTGCTACACCAAGAAGAAATGCCGATGATAAGCGGGTATTCATTGGACAAATATATTATACTAGAGCTGACATGTGATTACATTTTCATGCAATTTGCATAGATCCTGAGAAATCAGTACCCAGAACAACGACCTCTGGCCGTAAAAACGGCCTTGATACGCCTGGGCATTGAGTCAAACAGGGCTTGGATGGCGTCTATAGGTACAGCTGCCCATGCAGCTTCTACACGATACCACAGTTCATCAAGAGTAGTGACTGGCGTATTGTGATGAGCCAGTTGCTCGGCCACCATTCATCAGACGTTTTCAATTGGTGAGAGATCTGGAGAATGTGCTGGCCAGGGCAGCAGTCGAACATTTTCTGTATCCAGAAAGGCCCGTACAGGACCTGCAACATGCGGTCGTGCATTATCCTGCTGAAATGTAGGGTTTCGCAGGGATCGAATGAAGGGTAGAGCCACGGGTCGTGACACATCTGAAATGTAACGTCCACTGTTCAAAGTGCCTTCAATGCGAACAAGAGGTGACCGAGATGTGCAACCAATGGCACGCCATACCATCACGCCGGGTGATACTCCAGTATGGCGATGACGAATAAACGCTTCCTATGTGCGTTCACCGCGATGTCGCCAAACACGGATACGACTATCATCATGCTGTAAACAGAACCTGGATTCATCCGAAAAAATGAAGTTTTCCCATTCGTGCACCCAGGTTCGTCGTTGAGTACGCCATCGCTGGCGCTCCTGTCTGTGATGCAGCGTCAAGGGTAACCGCAGCCATAGTCTCCCAGCTGATAGTCCATGCTGCTGCAAACGTCGTCGAACTGTTCGTGCAGATAGTTGTTGTCTTCCAAACGTCACCATCTGTTGACTCAGGGATCGAGACGTGGCTGCACGATCCGTTATGGCCACGCGGATAAGATGCCTGTCATTTCGACTGCTAGTGATACGAGGCCGTTGGGATCCAGCATGTCGTTGCGTATTACCCTCCTGAACCCACGGATTCCATATTCTGCTAACAGTCATTGGATCTCGACCATCGCGAGCAGCAATGTCGCTATACGATAAACCACAGTCGCGATAGGCTATAGTCCGACCTTTATCAAAGTGGGATACGTGATGGTACGCATTTCTCCTCCTTACACGAGGCACCGCAACAACATTTCGCCGGCCGAAGTGGCCGTGCTGTTAAAGGCGCTGCAGTCTGGAACCGCAAGACCGCTACGGTCGCAGGTTCGAATCCTGCCTCGGGCATGGATGTTTGTGATGTCCTTAGGTTAGTTAGGTTTAACTAGTTCTAAGTTCCAGGGGACTAATGACCTCAGCAGTTGAGTCCCATAGTGCTCAGAGCCATTTGAACAACATTTCACAAGGCAACGCCGGTCTACTACTGTTTGTGTATGAGAAATCGGTTGGAAACTTTACTCGCGTCAGCATGTTGTAGGAGTCGTCACCAGCGCCAGCCTTGTGTGAATGCTCTGAAAAGTTAATCATTTGCATATCACAGGATTTTCTTCCTGTCGGTTAAATTTCGCGTCTGTAGCACGTCATCTTCGTGGTGTAGCAATTTTAATGGCCAGTAGTGTATGATATAGAGAATGAAAAGGTAATATAATATTTGGTGCTCTATAGAAGTATAGTTTGAATGGAGTGGTTTAGGGAGACAATACACCTACACCGAACAACGCAGTGGGCTGCGACTTTGACGCCTTCCGATTAATTGCGCGGCGTGTTGCTGTAGCGCTACAACGTCCATTACGAGTTTCCTGCTGAGCCAAACTCAGGGAACGTGTGACAGACGCGCTGCATGCTGTGGAACCGTGCGTTCCCCAGCTGCTGCTATTCCGGTCGTGCGGCGGTGATTAGGGACGCTATCGTCCGGCGTGGTGGTCGCTTCATTCAGCCGCTACCGCCGAGCACCGCAGTCCGGTGCGGGTGATTCTTGTCCAGCCGTCAGGCCGGGGCTTTTGTGAAATATTTCTTTTGCTCTTAATCGCAGCAGTGAGTAGTGGCTGCCATTTGTAGCTGCTACAGTTATTCAGGGCCAGCAAAATAACTGTGTCTGTCAGATACCGCCGTACGAATTGCTACAGGCGTGGGTTGAAAATGAAGGCGTAGATCCGTGTCGCTGTGAGCATGGCTGCCGTTTGGCTGCACGCACGTTGTTACTTCCAGTGTAATTACACAGGCCAGAGCAGTACAAAACTGTCCTCGGTAATACTTTGTGCACATGAAGATAGGAATCCCAACTTAGATCACGACACACGTCTACATTTGCATGGATACTCTGCAAATCACATGTAAGTGCCTGGAAGAGGGTTCATCGACCCATCTTCACAATTCTCTGTTATTCCAAGCTAGGAAAGAACGAACACTTATTTCTTTCCGTACGAGCACTGATTTCCCTTATTTTATCGTGGTGATCGTTTCTCCCTATGTAGGTCGGTGTCAACAAAGTATTTTCGCTTTCGACGGAGAAAGTTGGTGATTGGAATTTCGTGAGAAGAGTTTGTCGCAACGAATAACGCCTTTCTTTTAATGATGTCCAGCCCAAATCCTGTATCATTTCTGTGACACTCTTTCCCATAGTGAGATTTTCACTCTTCAGCGGATTGTGCGCTGATATGAAACTTCCTGGAAGATTAAAACTGTGTGCCCGACCGAGACTCGAACTCGGGACCCCGAGTTGGAGTCTCGGTCGGGCACACAGTTTTAATCTGCCGGGAAGTTTCACTCTTTCCCATATTTTGCGGTAATACAAAACGTGCTTGTCTTCTTTGAACTTTTTCGACGTACTCCGTCAGTCCAGTATTCTAAAAGATGACGGACAAGCGTAGTGTAGGCAGTCTCCTTAGTAGACCTGTTACATTTTCTAAGTATCCTGCCAATAAAACACAGTCTTTGGCTAGCCCTCCAAACAACATTTTATGAATGTTCCTTCCAAATTAAGTTGTTCATAATTGTAATACCTAGGTATTTAGTTCAATTTACGGCTTCTAGATTAGACTGATTTATCGTTTAACCGAAGTTTAGCGAATTCCTAAACCCTTTGTTTCCTGGCGATACTTAAAAGTACCATTAAGTTTTGACTCTCATTATTTTCTCGTGGTGCAGTTTCGTGATCTGAGAGCCTGACGGTACGTAACAGTAACTCTGCTCTACTGTTTCATAGATGTTATTGTGGAATGCGTAGACCTCTCGGGCGGTCAGAGCTTGAAATTGTTTTTCGCGCGCTGCTGTGAAAAACAGAAGATTGTATGTGCTTGTTTCCACGGTGTTGCCCTGAATTTGTGCGAAATTTGTTGAAACTTCCGTTGAGTTTTCCATTGTATGTACTTACCTTCCTTGTTTTTTATAATAGTTTGGAGCATTACGTTACAAGTGAATGAGATAAAGTGGAAAATATAAAGCGGACTTATTAGTACCGCCAGGCTGTGCGAACACTCTACTGTAGCAACAGTGCGTTACCTCTCACTAGTTGTTGTGTCCACTTTTTCTCACACAGATGGACGAAAGTCTAAAAACTGGTGGTTACTTTCGACCTTTTAGTGATGCAGAGATTGAAGCAATTTTGTATGAGGACATTTCCTCCGATATTGCAGAGGATACTGACATCGAAGGTGATGACGAAAATGTTAATAATTTTGACAAAACTTTTTCGTGCAATTTGCAAGAGGCAGATTGTGAAACAAACTCCACTTGTTTGGATAATGATGACTCAGAGAGTTCTTTGCCATTTACATCTTTACCTCAATGTCAATATTGGACAAACAGAATGTGGAGAGACAAACACATTGAAACAAGGAACTGTGAGTACAGATATAGTGAAGGTATCTTCTTACACTTAGATTATCATAAATTCTTTTTCAGCATTAGTCAATTTCTTCTTTTTCATTTCACGAATTACTCTAGAATCCAGTTCCGTCTGTGACAACTGCAGTGCTATTTCCATTCATGTATTCGTTTTGCAGGGCCTATGGAAGAACTATTTCAGGATTGCCTCACAGCTACTGATGTTTTTATTTTCATTTTGAAGCCAATTGTAGAAGACATAATTTTCCAGAGCAATCTTTACGCAACACAGAAGGGAAAAATTTTAAATCTGAAGGAACATGAGCTGTTTGCTGTTTTGGGAATTAATTTATTTATGGGTTACCACAAGCTGCCGTCGTGGAAACACTACTGGTCTGCATGTGATGATCTTGGTATTTCTATTGTAAGGCGATGCATGCGTAGGGACAAGTTTGATTTTATTTTGAGTAATTTTCATCTTAATGATAACACATAAATTCCAGGAAGAAACACTGATAAATTGTATAAAATACGCCCGCTTCTGACTGCTTTGTATAAGCAATTTATGTCCATATACAAGGGCACTAGAGAACTCTGTATTGATGAATCAATGATTGTCTTCAAGGGAAGAAGAAGCATAAAGCAATATAATCCATTAAAACCAATCAAAAGAGGCTATAAACTATGGGCAATTTGTGATCAAAAAGGATACACACTCAATTTTGAAGTGTGTCGAGGTAGAAATGAGACACTGGAGAAGGACTTTGAAGGGTACGGTTTAGGGGAGAGAGTAGTACTGAAATTGTCTAAACCGTATTGGGGTCAGTACAGAAAATTGTACTTTGACATTCTTTTTACTTCTATTCCACTTTTGGAGAAATTAAAAACCGTAAATACATTTGCCTGTGGAACAATTAGAACAAACTGGAAAGGTTTTCCAGCGAATTTACCTAAAGAAAAATGTCTAAAGCGTGGGGAATCAAATCACAGAGTGTCAACTTTAGACCTAAGAGTATTTCAATAAAGGGACAATAAAGTAGTGTATTTTGCGTCAAATTTCCATGGCACTGAACAGAGCGTAGTGTCAAGAAAACAGAAAGATGGAACTAGTATGACTATACCATGTCCAGTTATTGTATGTTATTACAATAAAAACATGGGTGGTGTGGATCATGCAGACAGATTGCGTTCAAGTTATGGTCTTGACAGGCGATCAAAGAAATGGTATCACCGTCTCTTCTGGGGAGCAATACAAATTGCTTCTGTCAATGCTTACGTCATTTTCAGTGATCTACATGGGGCACTGCCACTGCTGGAATTCAGGCGTGCTGTGGCACTAGGGCTAATTAATGAACAGCAAGTGCCAAATCTCAAAAAGAGAAACTATGGTAAAGATGAAATAACTCCCCCAAAGAGAAGGAAAGATAACATTTCTGATCCTAAGAATGTACGTCTTGGCAACCGAGGAAACCATTTTGTAGTGTTCAGTTGTAAAAGAGGACGATGCGAAATGTGTGCGAAAAATAAAATTCAGTCGAGACCACATTCACAATGTAGTAGATGTAAAGTGTATTTGCGCTGCAATGAGAAAAAGAACTGTTTCCTACAATTTCATGAGGTATCACTAAATATGTGATGTGTGCATACTGTCAAAAATGTATAGATAAGTTACTATGTATTGTAAAGTTGCTCTAGAAGGTAAATTTATGCGAAATTTTTAAAAAAATCAGGAATATCATATTTTTCTTAATTAATTTTCGAATGTAAAAATATTTAATATTTATGTGGAATAAAGTACAATTATAAAAATTGAAGCACTTTTCTGCTCATGTTGTGATTCTGTCCATGGAGTCTGACGGTACTTCTGAGTACCAGGACTGAAAAATGTTGTAAAAAATAAAATAAAATTTCACAAAAAATCCTACCGTCATTTGAGGCCACAATAGCATAAATTCTGCAAAGAAAATGTTAAAAAGTAAATTTATTCTTATGTAAGGAAACAAAGGGTTAGCACTCATGTGCATGACCTCACACTTTTCGTTATTTAGGATCAAATGCCAATTTTCGCACAATTCAGGTATCTTTTCTACATCGTTTTGCAATTCGTTTTGATCTTCTGATGACTTTATTAGTCGATAAACGACAAAGTCATCTGCAAAGAACCTAAGACGGCTGCTGAGACTGTCTCCCAAATCGTTTACATTGATAAGGAACAGCAAAGGGCCCATAACACTACCTTGAGGAACGCCAGAAATCACTTCTGTTTTACTTTATGACTTTCCGTCAACTACTACGAACTATGATCTCTCTGACAGGAAATCACAAATCCAGCCACATAACTGAGACGATATTCCATATGCCCAGAATTTCACTAAAAGCCGCTTGTGTGGTACAGTGTGAAAATACCTCCGGAAATCCAGAAACACGGAATCGGTCTGAAATCCCTTGTCAGTAGCACTCAACACTTCATGTGAATAAAGAGCTAGTTGTGTTTCATAGGAACGACTTTTTCTAAACCCATGTTGACTGTGTGTCAATAGACCGTTTTGTTCGAGGTAATTCATAATGTTTGAACACAATATATGTTCCAGTATCCTGCTGCACATTGATGTTAGCGATTGGGCCTGTAATTTGGTGGATTATTCCTACTACCTTTCTTGAATATTGATGTTACCTGTGCAACTTTCCAGTCTTTCGGTACGGATCTTTCGTCGAGCGAACGGTTGTAGATGCTCTCTCATCATACAGACCAAGTACAAGGTCAGGCGTCAGAGCTTTTCGCAGCACATCGAAAGAATCTTGTTGAGCACCACCCCAGATAAATTTAGCATCAACTTTTAACAACTCTTGGATTGGCTTGGCTTTGATACAAAAGTCTTTGATAAAAAGCGACGGTAATAAGAACATAATTCGAGGAAACTTCTCGCATTTCTAATACTTTTAGGAATTGGAAATTCCGTTATAGGTCTCATCTTTTCTGGGTCTGACCGCACACTTTCGTTTGATACATGGTGTCCAAGTGTTTTGATTTATTTTGCTCCGAAGAGACACTTTCTTGGATCAAGTTTCAGTCTACCTTGCTGGAGACACATAGGAACGGTCCTCAGTCTTTTTATATGTTCACCTAATGTCTCTGAGAACACTACGATGTCGTCTAGATATCAAAGACACATCGTCCACTTCAGGTGACTTAGAAGATTATCCATCATCCGTTCAAAAATTGCTGCTGCATTACACAAACCAAAGGAGTGATGAATGCAGTTTTAAAGGGAAATGAAGGCCGAGAGATTGGGTTCAATGTCTGTTCCACTTCCTCCCTTATGACCTCTTGAAGGGTCTCGGTTTTTTGCTCGCTGTGAAATCCAAGTGCCTTCTGAACCTCCTATCTCACTATTTGACGAAGAAAAAGTGTGAAATCAGTTGCTTCCTCCATCACAGACATAGATACGACCTTTGGAACACGTTCAAGCTTCTTATGTGTAATTAGTTTTTATTGCATTGTCTCAATATACTGGCACCATTTTATGAAGTCATCTGCTGTCGAAACCTCCTTCAGGAGTAGGACTTGGTACATGTCCACAGGAACACCCTTCATCAGATGTGCAACCTTATCCTACTCCCTCATTCTAGGATCCAGTATTTTACACAGCTCCAAGGCTTCTTGAATGTTGGATGCTGTAGTTTCTCCTGGACGCTGTGGCCTGCACTTTAATTTATCTTCAGCCTTGCACTTCAGTTGTGTGTCGCCGAAATACTTGCGCAGTTCCGCCTGGAATACTTCCCAGCTTGTGAACTTCTCCTGTTTGTGTTCATACCATATCTTGGCAGTGCCCTCCAAGTAGAAAAATACGTTAGCCAAACACACGGTGTCATCCCTTTTGTTAAATTTGGCTACACGCTCATATACTTTCAGCCACTTGTTTGGATCTTGGTCATCGTCAACAGAGAAGGCGGATGAATGTCTGATGTGGTGGCACACAGTTGCTGTCATCGTAAGGTCCCCTTTTTCTTCTGTCTCCGGTACGTTGCGATCTGTTGACTGTAGCTCGAACTCGGGTTTCTCGCCACGTAAACTGCTGCTCTGTCGTGGCCTGATGGGAGCCACTGTGTCGTCGATAATGTTCAAATACCCAGCGCCTCCACCCGAATAATGTCACGCAGAAGAAGGTCTCATTAGATGAATGACGAACACTAACTTCATTTAACGAAGATTTATTCAGCACTTGCACATACAAGAGCGCGGAGCGAACTGCCCCTGGCCAGTACAAATGGCTCTGAGCACTATGGGACTTAACATCTGAGGTCATCAGTCCCCTAGAACTTAGAACTACTTAAACCTAACTAACCTAAAGACACCACACACGTCCATGCCCGAGGCAGAATTCGAACCTGCGACCGTAGCGGTCGCGCGGTTCCAGACTGAAGCGCCTAGAACCGCATGGCCACATCGGCCGGCTGGCCAGTACACATACAGTATGTATACGGGTACAGAACATTCCAGTATAATGATTCTTGACATATGTGGATACTTCTAGAATACACTCGAACCGAATATAGAAATTAAAATTGTACAGTCTAGGTTAGTTTTGAACTCACGACCCTGTATGTAATAGTTTAGTATCATAACCACTACACCACGGTGCTAATCAGCTTCTTCCCCGACAATATAACAACGGTTCACCAATCTTAAGAACTTAGTACTAGTTGTATTACGACCAAGTGAAAAATGGTACGGAATGGGCTCGAGCGACTATGCAACAGCACGTGCGCTGGGATACGAAGACGGAGTGCCCTGTTGCGAGAGAAGAACTGCCGTTTTCGACTGTGTGCAGGCTCGTCGCAGTCGTCTCAGTCTGATTCAATTTCCATAACGTGTGTTCACGAAACTGCAGCATGTGTAACTGAAATGAGAAAGGCACTCGATTCACCCTCACCCTTGTGAGTTTTGAACTCGTTTCTTCCTTATTATTCATCTTTATTCGTAATATTTCATAATAACAGCAAATGCGTCGTTTAATTCCATACATTTCCACATCCTAGCACTTCGAAAGTAAGCCGGCAGGGGTGGCCGAGCGGTTAGTTAGGTTTAAGTTGTTGTAAGTTCTAGGGGACTGATGACCTCAGAAGTTAAGTTTCATAGTGCTGAGATCCATTTTTTTTTCAAAAGTTAGTCAACAAAACGTCTAAGTTATATTACTGTTCTATGATTGCAAACAAAACAACGCAGCAAGACACATTATACGTGCAGATCTATTAATACATTTATGCCGAATCAACATTGCCATTGGCCAGTAGTTTCACACTTCGCAAGTACGTATCTATAGATAGTGGAATAACAGTTTTTCAGATTTACAGAAAAGCTGATACTGCAGATAATTCATCCTTTTTTGTCCCACAGGTATGATTCAAGTGCTGGTAGGAATCAAGGTAGTAATATTAAAATTAGTGATAGTTTAATTAGGCGCACTATAACTTTACTTTTGTGTAGTCGATACTAGTTACAAATTAAATATCAGTTTATGTAAAAAGATCTGCACGTTGCACAAAAACTGATTGCTATTAGTAGCAGTTAAAGATATTTTGCTTTTCTGTTTTCAATCGTAGTATCGTATGAATGACTGAGTGCCTATAATGGCGTAATGACGTAATTCTGACAGTATATATGTGATATTACTTCGTGTTTCAGTACCAAAGGAATGAATTATGATCGTGCTGTAAACATTGTTTCTTCTTGTATGTCCCGTTCTGTTTTGTGTGGGATATTTGTAACTAACTTGGAAAAGCAAGGACTGTGAGTTTTCAAATTAATCAATATTCATAATCAGCGACGAAATTTTTTAAAATCATTTGCCCATTATTGTACAACGATGATGAGTGCACCATTCGATTTTGCTACAAATTATGTCGCATGAAGAGTTCGGTAGCCATCATAATTAAGAATGTATCCCCACCATACTGCGTGAAAATTAATTATAAATGTCGCTACACCCTGTGTAAAACATTAAACGGACTCATTGTACGTCTAAGACTGCGTTAGGTTGAGGAATAAACACATTTCATGAGACCACAGTCATATCCTTACCTGACTGCGCAGTGAAGTGAATCATATTATGTTGTAGGGTATGCTCATGCTGTCCACGGTTTTGTATATAATGCGAGACATTCACAAAAATAAAAACATTTTCAGGCACCTGTTTTCATCAAAATATTGATTTCCTAACACACCGACAATAACGCTTCCAAGCTTTTAAATAAACTGTTTGGAGTTTTGTAGAATAAGAAATTACAAACATCTTAGCAAGTTGCTATTAAAAAGATCATTTTTCAATGAAAATAGACATGTACTTTCAGTACCTTTCTGTGCTGGGTAATTCTGGTTCTAATGTATTTCTTTGTGGAATTATTAGCTTAAAACCAGCTAATTTCTTCAATATTAGCTGACACAGGATGTGCAATCCTCTGAAAACAAATGATCACTTACTATCTAGCCATGTTTTGTCGTTTCCGAGATGCACTATAAGCGAATGGCCATTAGAGTATTCCAGATCCATAGATTCTGTATAGCTCGATAGTTAGGCGCTTGTCAGAGGGAGTGCAGAGGGACATCGTGATGACACACAAGCACAGCAAAATTCCTTTTTTTTCAAATATTGAACAATGAAAACCCGGGGTGGAATAACGACCCCCTTCTGCCACCACCGACACTTCCACTATCTGGCAACAAAGGAGCACTCCCTTCATGACTCAGCACCACCCAGGATTGGAGCAATTGAAATACATTCTCTGCCGGGGTTTCGACCATCTCTCGTCGTGCTCTGGAATCAGAAATATCCTACACATTATTCTTCTCACACACCTTTCTCCCTCCCCCCATGCTGTGGTATTCTGCCACTCATTGAACCTACGCAATATCTTTGTTCATACCAAGTCCAACCTCGCTCCCGACCCCTTGCCTCATGGCTCTTATCCCTCTTGTAGTGTCGCGGAATAGTAAAGAGTTGGAAAAGTGGAATATAGTCAAAGTTTCGTTGCCTATGCCGAGCGCCAGAGGCAGTATGTTAGGCAAGAGGTAGGAGGATTACACGGGTGTCGGAATGTGTCGTCACGCAGGGGCAATGGCCTGGTTACACACAACAGGCGAGAGAGAATTGCTTGCCACGCGGGTTTGTGTTAGACGGAGACTTTCGTAGAGTGCAAGACAGAGGTATAGCGTCAGCTGTACTACATTTCACAACTTCGTGTAAGTCTGCCGTAACAACACGTAACTCTGCCGCAAGAACAACTAAGAGCCGAGTATGACAGATGAATCAGCAGTTTAAGTGAAACGAATGCGTTCATTACAAAGGAGCATGACGTCAGGACGTCGCTCGTGCTTCCTTTAAATACACCAGCTTTGATAGCAACAAGGCGCTCGCAGTTAGACTTGAAGTTAGATGTGTACTGGGTCGTTGCGTAGCGCTCAGCTCGGTGATCGACATGTTAATCTTTAATAAGGAGATGTTGCAGTAAGGGTGACCCATCCAGCAGCAGAGGTGAGGGAACAGTACCAGCTCTGGTCCTCTCTGCTGCCGCTGTCAATCATCAACCCAGGATAAGCAGACATCGTGGCAGACTCGCCCGCCGCCAATGCTGACCACATCAGTGAGCCGTCGTTGAGATCGTGCGGGGTCTAGGCCCTGTGCATCCGCCGTCACAACCGGGTGAGCCGACGACGCTGGGGGTCTGCAGACCATTCCGCCCGTCCACCGCAGACGAGCCACCAGGAGGAGCAGGGAAGAAGACGGGGTGGGATAGAGTACACTCCGCACTACGAGAACGCCTCTCGTGCCGACAGCGCCGGGACCCCAACCTGGAGCCTCTGCGCGCAACAGCCTGCTGTCCGCCGCCGAGCAGGCCGGCCAGCCGAGCGCCGCCAGCCACGCGCGGCCGAAGTAAGGGCATTCCTCCGCTACGTCACAGCACGCGGCGCTGCGCTAGCAAGACTGTGCGGCCCAGAGCTGGTGTCATCGCTACGAGTCAGCGAGGACTCGGGGAAGGTCGTTGATATCACCAAGCCACATTGTACTCAGCAGGAATAAAAATGTTATGAATTAGTAATGTTTCTGTGGCGTTTGTGACGCGTCCACAGTCATTTCCTAGCATCCTGACAACTGGAGAGGTCACCGCTCGGCCATCCAGTCCACCGTAGGCGACCGGGAGCACTGGGCGCCTACACTCTGTTACACCTAGGTGCGAGACCTGTCATATAAACCCTCGTGCCATCACCTACTTCAGTCCAGTACTGGGCATCAATTATCCCATCAAAGGCTGGGCTACCTGTGATAGCAGTCATGTGATCTTCAACATTGAGCTGGTTCCTACGATGGGCATAAGAACCACAAGCTCTCTGTCCACATGAATCGCCACTGGCAAACTGTCGCCAAGAGACACCTATCTTCAATTATTGCTCTGCACCCTATGGCATCTGAATCCTTCCTACCAACACCAGCTTTTCTTAATTTCGCAGGTGGTAAATCTTCCTGCAGTAAATCCCACGTTACCATAACCTCCACGGCCTCAGCCTTCGCTAGTCCCGATCGTTAAAGCGTCCATCAGCTTCCCTGCTCCCACTCCAGCACTACACAGCTCTCTGTTCCACCAACGCATGCACTGTTCCGTTTTCCCCTCCCCTCCTTTACTCCTTTTCCGCACCTCTCCTCGCAAACCTCCTGACTGCACGCAGCAGCCCTACCCTGTCCCCAACAGGTCCCATAAGCAGCACTGCACTCTCCCACCTCTCACCATCTATGAATTTGTAATCCCATCGATCGCAGCTGAGCACAGTCAGGCCTCAGTGACCAGAGACAGTGGTTATGTGTGTGTGAGTTGTACTTGTGCGAAACTGTCAATGTTTTCTACTTTAGAGGAAAGCCTTTTTACGGAAAGCTTAAATGCATAGCCGTCCTTTTTCTGCACCATTCTGAAACTCATCTCCATTATTGAAATAGTGTAGCCAATGATTAACTGTGGCTGTTTTTTGCAGTATTTGGAAAAATATGACATAAAGTAAATTGGTGAACAGGAAAATTCTCCACAGCCTATATCACTTCATGTTTTCATTTTGTTTCACAATAACCAGATTCGACAGAATCATGCAGCCATTTTGGATCTACAATGTACCAAAAGTAAAGCCAATACGAACAGAAGTAATCAATGAGTACAAATCAGGATATTACTTATAAGAAGTCCATAAGCATTACTTTACATCCCTTTGGAAAATTCTTATTAACAAGCATACATGAGTAGATGCTTGTCAGACTTGAATGCATAAGCTGTTTGTGTGATAATTCTCGTAAATTGTGTGCATAGCGATTTCCCGGAAGTCAGAAGGTATATCACCAGACTCTTACTTTCTACACTCCAACGTGAACAGTCGTTTTGTTGCCACCTTCCCCCCCCCCCCCCCCCCCCCAATCCCTAATGATTTTAGAAATTCTGATACAATGTTATCTATCCCTATTGCACTCTTTATCTTGCAACCCTTGCATTTGATTTCACCGGAAGGCTCTTTTCACTTTCCTATATACTGAGTCAGCCCTTCTGACAATCATTCCTTTTTCAGTTTCTCAATTTCTCCACGTTCTTAAGCAACCAATTCGCCTTAGCTTCCCTGCAGTTCCTATTTATTTCATTCCTAAGTGACTTTTAATTACGTATTCCCGATTTTCCAAGAACGTTTCTGTACGTAGTGTCTAGGAAGCCCGCATACTCGATTCACTAGACAAACAATGAAACAAGTCCAGTTAATGAGTTTAATTACAATAAGAAAATTACAATACTTAACTCTGGCAACTACACAGATGTGTCGCAACCAAAGGGCGACATACATAACAATCAATCTTTTTCAGTATAGACAATACCAAGTCTGTGCTACATAAACAGTACAAGCGAAGAGGCTAGAATTGACGCTGCTATCCAAGTCGCTAATCCTGAAGCTGCTATTGAACTGGGGCCGTCACCAGTCGGTTGCGGCGTTTATGACCTCTTCACATAGGGATTGCTGCGGTCGCGTTGTCGTCCTGGAGGGAGGTCTGGTCAGCGTGCGATGGGTGAGTTCTTCTCACAGCCTTGTCTTCCCTGTCGTTCCCGACTGGCGTGCCAGAGCGTGACTTTACGCCGTAACACTGTACTTCCTTCTTTTATCTATCATTTAGATATTTCCTCTATTACCCATGGTTTCTTCACAGTTACTTTTTTATATCTATGTTTCTCTTTCCAACTTCAACGATTGCCCTTTTTATAGACGTCCGTTCCTCTTCAACTGTTCTGCCTACTGAGCTATTCCTTATCGCACTACATATAGCCTCGAAGAACTTTTAGTGTATCTCCTCATTCGTTACTACTTCTGTATCCCACTTCTTTGCTCAATGATCCTTGCCGACTAGTCTCTGTGAACTTCAGCCTACTCTTCATCGTTAGTAAACTGTGATCTAAGTCTACACCTGGTTCAGCGTACGCCTCTAATCCAGTGTCTGATTTCGGAATCTCTGCCTGACCATGATGTAATCTAAGTGAAATCTTCCCGTGACTCCCTGCGCTTTCCATGTATATCTCCTTCTCTTCTCATTCTTGAACAGTGTTTCGCTATTCTTAGGTGTATTTCATTGCAGAACTCAGTCTTTCTCGTCTATCATTCGTACTATCAAGCCCATATCTTCCCGTGACCCTTTCTTCTATTCCTTCATCGTCAACCGCATTTCAATCCCAATGACTATCAGACTTTTATCTTCCTTTACGTACCGAATTACCAGTGCAATATCCTCATACTCTCTATTTATCTCTTCATCTTCGGCTTGTGACATCGGCATGTTTACATGAACTATCGTTGTTGGTATTGGTATGATGTCGATTCTGATGACAATAGCCTTACCACTGCTGTGTTCGCAATAACACACTCTCTGTCCTTCCATCATATCCATAACGAATCCTACCCTCGTTATACTATTTTCTGCTGCTGTTGATTTTACCTTAGAGTCGTCTGATCAGAAATCCTTGTCTTCTTTACATTTCACTTCAGTGACCCCCGCTATATCTACATTAAGCCTCAGTATTTCCCTTTTCAGATTTTATAGCTTCCCCACCACATTAAACCTCCTGACTTTCCACCCCTCGACTCGTAGAACGTTACCATTTCGTTGTTGATTTTTTCTCATGGTCGCCTCCCCTTAGGTAGTCCCATCCCGAAGAATCAAATGGGGATTGTTCCGGAATCTTTTGCAAGTGGAGAGATCATCATGACACTTTGACATTTTTTCAGTTACAGTCCGGAAAGAGAAACAGGTGAGAAGGTACGTTATGAGGAGTCGTACGGGTTATTATCTGTCGCACCAAGAAAGGAGCCCCACACCAGGAGGTGCTCGTTCATGTCCAAACCATCACAAGCGACACAAAACGGGCTGTCTGCAAAGTGAATACCGTGAAGGCGTGATTGGTATACTTGCTTCCCATTGACCGTAAAATACCACGTAGATTGGGCATCAGTGGCAAGATAAGGAGCCCACACAGGTGACCAGACGGCACGCCAGCCACATTTGGATGCTTTGGATCAACCACATTCGAGAACCTGTGCGGCGACGAATGCCATAGATCGCCTTCGTAAATGTGACATACGTTGACAGTATCGCAGTATGGACGTAGCTCAATTGGAAGATAAAATAGCGTAAATAAAAGAAGGGCGGCGGGAAGTCCGAAAGTTGGGTAGGTAGTAAGAGAGAGTGTGGTTCAAGGACCTCCAGCGACAGGCACGTAGGACATCGGCTCCACAGAGCCATTTTGAGCTTACGAAAAGGGCTGTGCTCTGCCAGGGACATGATACAGGCCTAAACCGCCTCTGAAACGAGAGGGAGAGGGCCTCGTACCTTATCTTGAACGGCGGGTTGTGGTAAACATATGCCGCCAGCATACAGCGGGCCATGGGCGGCGGAACAGGAAGCGTCTGTGCCACGTGCGGCATACGTGACGCCAATTATACATTCACAAATTGCGTCCGCTGCTGAAGATCGAGGGCTCGTGAACGATGATCTGGAGCCGAGCCGGTAGTTGGGACAGCAAGCTCCATCAGTTGACGGCAATCGTGCACCGCAAATCTCTTGCGCAATCGATTCCTAAGTATCGGACACTAGCAACTACACGCAATGAAGCAGCGCTGTCCGCAGGAGGCCCCGCACCTATAGCCACTGCGCTCGATTTACGAACGTTAAGGCAACTACCAGAAGCTTCTCTTTGAGTAGTAACCCTTGAAAGTGACTCCCTGACGTCAGCACCGCTACTAAGAACGATTACGAAATGGTCCACATAAGCAGTGCCGCTGAATACATGGCCACCGAAAGACATCGTAGACAGAAGATGATGGAAACCACAGAGCAACAGTTCAATGGAGAAACCCTACAACAGTAAGGAGAGCGGGCAGTTTTGACTCTCCGAACTGCGGATCAAGATGAGAGGAATAAGACGGCCCCTATAGATAAAGCGGGACGTAGCGCCACGAAGGCGATGCATCACGACGGTAGTATCAGGGTATCCCAAATTGCGGGGTACCACTTCCACTGGATGAAGTCAAGAACTACCAAATGTCCACGAATACGACGAGGGTGAGTAAGAGGGATGGTCCCGATAGCGACAGAGGGCAGAGCGGATGTTTTTAGCAGCTCTCAAAGAAGTTTGCTCATAGGAAACCACGTACCATGCCGTTCGTTTAAGCCATCCAGCCTAGATCTTCTTTCAGCTGTTCAGCAACGTCAAGGGGCGGTAATCACATATCCGAAATGTACACAAGGCTTTTGGATGAGAGTGGGGAGGCCGTTGAGGAAACCCTCTAGGATCTGCACGAGAGACGGCATCAGGTCCGGGTAAATTTCCGTCCACACTGGTGCCATCAGGGGACGATGAAACTCCAGTGGGAGGCCGTCAGTGATAGGCGACTTGTTTTTAAAATCCACCTGGATAGCATCATGGTCCTTGTACTCCGTGACGTCGACAAGCATATCTATCATTGCATCCCGAGCAACCTAACCAATGAACAGTGAAGAGAACGTAAAAGTGTAGACAGGATGGTGACGTTGTACCGAGTACAACATAATGTGCGTTTAGGGCAGACCCTACGTTGCCCTGGATAGCGCCACCTGTCATCAGCCTTAAGAAAATTAATCAAAGTCCTCCACCGGGGGGGGGGGGGGGGGGGGGGGGCAGTTCTAGTAACGCATGCTACATAGAAATACGCTCCTGTGCTAACCCGACATGTGCGTGTGCGCCCTGACCATAGCTCCGCTGAGGTAATGGCGAGAGAGGAGTAGTGAGCTGTGCCATGGCAAGATTCACCGTCGCCTCTCGCTCTGGCGAATGTAGCAACGTAGTACATTCCCAAAAAACTGAAATAGAAATCCTGGGGTTGTAGCCGCCCCGACCTCCATTCTCTAGCGAATTACGGCCCTGCGGACTGCAGGCTTTGCACACAGCAGAACCATGACAGGGCGGACATATCCATGAAGGCATCGACAACAGGCTATCCACGTGGTCTCGATGAGCAGACCACAGTCGGATGAAGTACGATGGCTCATGTTCAGTTTCCATGGTCCCCGTCCGCCACATCCTTCGGTGGCAGATTCATGGCTTAAACATATGCGTAGTGATCAGAGAACACAAAGGACCTGCCTTCAGTAGCCTTCACTCCATTGACCATATTGCGTGGGATATAAACACGATCGACGCTGCTGAAAGAATGGCTAGTGAACTGCATAAACCCCGGACCACTACCGTGATCAGGCTCCCAGGTATCCACAAGGTTTAGCTGATTGAGAAATGCCGCTAGCGGTGCGAATGGAGAGTGATGTGTCAGTTGGTCTTTGGACGGCTGGATGGAGGTGAAATCGCCTCCCACAGTCAATGGATCCTGGCGACACAGGAGCAGAGGCTTTACTGCCCGTGAGAAGAAAACGGAACGTTGGCGGTGGTGACCCGAACCAGATGGCGCATACAAGTCGATTATGCTGATGGCACTAAACGTGAGAGCCATAACTCTGGCATCATATATACAGGGTGAAAAGTATTTAAACAGACAAACTCTGGGCGATTGTAGGGAACATCAAAACAAATATTTTTCACTAATGTCATTTCTTCTTATGAGGATTATTTAAGCCAGTGGAGGCCGTATTACGCTCTTCAGTTGTTAGAGGCCGTATTACGATCTTTTGTTGGCAAATGCTGTCCACCAATGCATTGTCTGTGTTTAATAATGGAACGATACACCTGGTGTGAGTACATTGATATGGTTGGTGCGTACTACGTAGTGCACCACAACGGACGAGCTGCACAGCGGGTTTATCAACAACAATATCCTAATCGCCGTATCCCGCATCAAACGACCTTTGCTGCTGTGTACTAACGTCTGCGTGAGACCGGGTCATTTAGCAGATTACCTCGACAGGGACGCCGTCGCACGGTAAGAACGCTGCAATTTGAGGAAGATGTCTCGCAGCATGTGGACCAGGATCGATCAATCAGGATTAGTGCAATTGCACGTAATATGAGGACGAATTAGACGAATGTAAGAACAGTCCTTCGAGAGCAATTGTTACGTCCATTTCACTTACAGCGTGTCCACAACCTGGAACCAGCTGATTTTCCACCCAGAGCACAGTTTTCTCAATGGTACCTGGAACAGTGTGAAATGCATCCTACATTTCCATCCTCTGTGTTGTTTACCGATGAAGGAATGTGCGGGAGTGATGGAGTCTTCAACATGCACAATTCGCATGTTTGGAGTGAGGATAACCCTCATGCTACAGTTACTAGTACTCATCAAGTGCGGTTCTTCTTTTATGCGTGGGTCGGTGTTGTTGGGGACTGTTGAACTGGGCCGTACCTGCTACCTAGGCCATTAAATGGCAGGCACTATTACAGTTTTCTCTCCTGAGCATTGCCAGAATTGCTGGAAGACGTCCCGCTCCCCACAAGACAACGTATGTGGTTCCAACATGACGGGGCGCCGACACATTTCAGTCGTCGTGTGAGTCGATTCCTGGACCGACGGTTTCAAGAAAAGTGGATTGACGGAGGTAGTCCTGTACCATGGCCCGCTCGATCCCAATATATGTCACCTCTGGACTTTTTTTGTGTGGGGAGAGATGCGCAACATTGTTTACGTATCTCCTGTTGCATCAGAAGAGGATCTGGTTGCCCGGATAGTAGCAGCAGCAGCAACAAGTCAGGATATTCCTGGGGTTTTGCCCGTGTCAGACGGAACATGATCCGACGGTGTAACCTTTGTTTACGTGTCAGTGGATGCATTTTTGAAAATCTACTGTAATTTAAATTGGGTTGTGTTAATGTGTTGTGTCTTGGTCATAAAAAATGGAAAAGTGTTTGTTGGTTTAATTAATTTGCCGCCAGAGAAATCTTCCTCTACCGGTTTAAATACTTCTCATAGGAGAAAATGACATTATGGAAAAATATTTGTTTTGATGTCCCCTACAACCTCCCAGAGTTTGTCGGTTTAAATACTTTTCACCCTGTATAGGCAAACTTGCAGCGAGAATACAGTCACGTAGGAGGATCGCCAACACACTATGTAGGGGAAACAAAGGAGCCATGTGCCGTAAAACCATGGGGAGCACAGGAAGTTTGCAACACGCCCCTCGTGAAGGTGAACAAGGTCAAAGCTTTCAACACACAGAATTTCACCGTTTTTGGTGTACGCGAATGATATTGATACTGACTGTAGCTTTGAGATAAGATTGGAAAGCTGTCATCGCCAGGCATACGGCGATTCAACCATGAGGGAAGCACAAGGAGCTCCGTGTGAGGCCGAGAACGCCATATTTGGTTTATCGATATGTATTAATAAGAACAGTAAAACACGAGTAATAATTAGCATAGCGGCAGCAGTCAGCGCCAGCCGATGCGATGCTGCCGCTGCTGGGGTACTTGCTGTTCTTCCTGTTTTACTGTCTCTGTTAAGACATACCGATAAAGTGAACGTCGCACTAAACTAATTTGGGCCCGCCCTATCGAATGGACACACAAAATTCCGCTTTAAAAATCATCTCGTGTGTGATGGGAAATAAACACACTGTTTCCGTCTACGTTTTCCGTCGCATGAGAGAAGTGAGCAGTAGGAATTTTTTGGGATGATTCCAGTTATACAACGCATAAAATAAATTGAATCTTCAGAAAGATTAGAGAAAGTGCACCTGATAGATCTTTGGAGGGACAATGTACAGGACTGGCGAGCTAAGACTGGCTTTAAGGTAGGCAACCGAACTTACATCATCGCACTAAGCTCCAGATGTAAGCTGGGTTGCCTGTTTTGAGGCGCATGTACGAGACGAATGAAAAAAAATTGCACCCAACAGGAAAATGTTCGTAGCAACTGACACAGTGTACTTTCATGGTGTTTGGGCGGCAGTGCTACTAGGCGAAAGTCACCTACTGAATGTGACACAGTTTATCGGTTTTGTATTCGTAGAGTATTGTCAACACGTAGCAGAGAGTCTCCCTTGCGGCTGCTTGTTCCAAAATCCGAGTTTCGCTGCTTGTTCCGGCGACAGTCAGTTTCCGAAGGTTGCTTCTATAAACAAAAATGTTCGATGTGAATTGTTGACTAAACCGCTTGCCAAACGAAAGAAAGCTATTTTCGTATGCTAATATTGTCTGTTCTTTTTTGCAGGCTACAGTTTTGTGTAGATTGGAAAGTCGCGCTGCACATTCACATACACACATGAATTCTTACACACACACACACACACACACACACACACACACACACACACACATACACACACATATGGTATATACAGTACGATATATATATATATATATATATATATATATATGTGTGTGTGTGTGTGTGTGTGTGTGTGTGTGTGTGTGTGTGTGTGTGTGTGTGTGTGTGTGTGTGCTCTATTCCTTTTTACATTCTTGATAGCACTCACAAAATCATTGTTTACATTCTGAACAGTACCCACGGAATTATTGTTGCTCTTCGCAAATTTCCCTCTAACAGCTTGGTTAGTACCTCATTGCCAAAACAATCAAGGCAGGTATCAGCAGCAGATATATCCATATCCATACCAATATTATAAATGCGCAAGTGTCTCTGTCTGTTACGCTTCTTCTATTAAAACACTGAACCGTTTTTAATGAAATTTCGTATGCATACTGGAAAAACGTAGGCTACTTTAGAAAGTATGGAGTATGACACATTTATTGATTTGAAGAATATAACGCGATATAGATAACAATAATTGCCCGCATCTCGTCGTCGTCCTCGCTTCCCACGCCCGGGTTCCCGGGTTCGATTCCCGGCGGGTTCAGGGATTTTCTCTGCCTCGTGATGGCTGGGTGTTGTGTGATGTCCTTAGGTTACTTAGGTTTAAGTAGTTCTAAGTTCTAGGGGACTGATGACCATAGATGTTAAGTCCCATAGTGCTCAGAGCCATTTGAACCATTTGAACCACAATAATTACTCTTCGATAAAAGACATACACTCCCTGACTTTTGAAATTTATTATATTTGTGAATTAGCTTTTGTTGTTTGATATGGTATACACAGTATGATTCAGCGTAATGAACACATTGCTTATACAATCCTCTACCTGTTTAATCCGTACTTCCATACTAATATCATTCACAAAACCATTGCATTTCATTCACTGAGCGTCTCGCTTCGCTTACAACATCCGAGGCGCTTGTTAACACGCGTCAACTGTTGATTATCTTGTGGTTACACTTCTGTCCTTCATCCTTCGGGTTCCGGGTTCGATTCGCAGCACTGTCGAACTTCTCGCTCGCGCCGGAGTGTGTGTGTTGTTCTCACCATAATTTTACCATCTTCGACAGCTAAATTGCAGAAGTAGCGTCAAATAAAAACACTAGCACCAAGCGCCCGAACTTCCTGAACTGCACCTCCCGGCCAATGGAGCCATACACACATTTAATTTCATTTTATTTTACTGAATGCTAGTTCATCCATGGGTAACAACTAGTTCCGTATGAAATCTGGTGCAGTTAGAATGTGTTACACCATGAATGACTTGACTGCACGTCATCGAACTGATAACCCCGTGTTTCCATGCCTGTGGGAAACGATTAGATTTTCAACCCTATACGAGCGTGTTTTCAGTAGAGAAAAATACCGTTCATCCAGACTGACTATGATGTGAGCACACGACAGCTTTTGAGTGTGCCTACGATAACAGAACTTTTTAGATGGGGATCGCTACATCTGATACGAAGGTGCAGGCTGTCACCACCTTTTTTGTGATCAGAAAAATAAAATAATTGGCACACTGGATATGGGAGCACCATGCTGACAGATCATACAGACAACACGACGACTGCCGAATGGAAGGTGACGAGATGGACTCAGGGCAACAGAGCGGTAAGCAGAGTAGGCAGGGGCCTTTGAGAGGGTCTGTAATACGATGACGCAGTAGGACTGTTCGGTTGGATCTGACGAA
The DNA here is from genome assembly GCF_021461395.2 of Schistocerca americana. Taxonomy (NCBI): domain Eukaryota; kingdom Metazoa; phylum Arthropoda; class Insecta; order Orthoptera; family Acrididae; genus Schistocerca; species Schistocerca americana. The sequence goes on along the minus strand of NC_060122.1, from coordinate 106,355,080 downwards.
TAGACGGATGATAACAAACGAAATACTGGGAAAGGCTATAGGCAGGAAGACTGTTAGCACGAACAAACTTCTGGAAGTTGTGTTGGGGTAGAGATTACCCATGCATCCCTTACAGCCGAACTGTCATGTCCTTAGCTAAAAGAAAAGTCCTGTAAACAATACCCAAAGTTAATTAGAGTGAAAACGAAAGTTTGGCATGGCCGAAGCCACAGGACCCTGTGTGTAAAGCAGAGACGCAGCAGTCGCAGCCGCGTGCACCATATGCCAAGTCAGAGACGCTGGAACCCTGTTATTTGAGAAACTTTACTAGGCGAAATCGGTAGTAAAGGGATGAATAAAATGACAAAATTAATGTAGCAACTTCCTTACACAGTAGAGGATGTATATGGCTGCAGAAGTAATGAAACAAAGAAATTACACAGCAAAGACCAAAACATATACAGATTAATGAAGCAACACCCTTACCCAAAAACTGTGAGACAGAGACCGCAAGATGTAAGAGAGAAAGAGCGGGAGGCTTATGGTGGGTACTAGCGCTACATCAGAAAACAGTCAAAAGCTTATGACATACACTGCTGGCCACCGTAAATGCAACACCCTGAAGGACGCATCCGAATCAAGTGAAATTTACACCATGGGTTTGCAGCGATGAGATATGCAACTGATTAGAATTTCAGCGCAGACGGACATCACGCGCGCCTGTGGCGCCACCTCATAGCGCCATGTAAGGCTTGGCGATTTCGACGAGTGTACGTTCGGCACGTGTGTTTACCTTGTGGTTGTTTCACAAGACGATCAGTTATGCCTCGTAGACAACAGCGAACGTCGTTTGATCAAGTATCCGAGTTCGACAGAGGAAGGATAGTGGCTTACCGAGATTGTGGATTATCATACAGAGAAATCGCTAGTCGTGTTGGACGAAACCAAACAACTGTATTGCGGATATGTGACCGTTGGATGCAGGAGGGTACGACGGACCGACGTGGTCGATCGCATTCACCTCGATGCACCACAGCACGTGCTGATAGGCAAATTGTGCGCATGGCAGTGGCGGATCGCTCAGTGACATCCCGAACCATAGCACAGCACATTGCGCCTGTAACGCATCATCCAGTGTCTGCGCGTACCATTCGACGCCGTTTACAGCAGAGTGGTCTGTCCGCAAGACGTCCATTGCTTCGTCTACCATTGACGCAGAACCACAGACGTCTCTGTCGCCAATGGTGTGATGACAGACGGATGTGGACGGCAGAATGGAATGACGTTGTCTTTACTGACGAGGCACGCTTCTGTCTGCAGCACCACGATGGTCGGATTCGAGTGTGGAGACACCGTGGAGAGAGGATGCTGGACAGCTGCATTATGCACCGCCACACTGGTCTTGCACCGGGTATTATGGTATGGGGCGGTATTGGATATTACTCTCGCACGCCTCTAGTACGCATTGCCGGTACTTTAAATAGCCGGCGCTGCATATCCGAGGTGCTGGAGCCAGTTGTCCTTCCTTACCTTCAGGACTCGGCCACAGCCATATTTCAACAGGATAATGCGCGACCACACGTGGCACGCATTGTCCAAAGGTTCTTCGTCAATAACCAGATTGAAGTGCTTCCCTGGCCGGCTCGCTCTCCGGATCTTTCGCCGATAGAAAACATGTAGTCCACGGTTGCTCAACGAGTGACCCAGATTACATCCCCAGCTGCCACACCACATGATCTTTGGCAACGTGTGGAAGCTGCTTGGGCTGCTGTACCCCAGGAACACATCCATCGTCTCTTTGACTCAATGCCGAGACGTGTGGCAGCGGTGATCTCCAACAATGGCGGCTACTCTGGCTACTGATTCTGGCAGGAACCACATGTCACAGACGTCTGTAAACGTAATCATTTGATACTTGGTCAACATGTTATCTACAAAATAAATTTTTTTCTGCTACCTCTTGTCTTTCTTGGTGTTGCATTTACGGTGGCCAGCAGTGTATTTGCTAACCATATAAGGAAATACAGTGCTGAAAAAAAAAATTTGTGCGCTTTGACAGACGTCGATTTTGATCTGATGACTTTACATCATACCTGGGGCATAGCAGATGTACTGACAATGCTTTCAACGTCGTCTGCCAACAGGTGGCGTACTACCATAGTGCCATCTGTGTCTATCCACTAATGAGAAATGCTTACTGACAGAAGGCTCAGTGTGGTGCAGTAGAGTGAAGAAAGCGCGCAACACGTCACGGAGAGCGAGTTTCTAAGGGGTCAAAGTGTGGTCTTCCCAGCGGCGGGGTGGTCCTTTCGGAGAACTGCCACACAAGTTGCGTCAATTGTGCTGCGTCAGTTGTGTAACGATGTTGGTATCAGCGGTCACGTGAACACTCTCACAGCGGTAAACGAGGTTCAAGTCGTCCACGAAGAACAGAAGCCCACTAAGATCGTCGTATGGGCAGCAGTGGCAAATCGTATACCTACCATAGCACAGGTAGGAGGGGTTCTTTGCTCAGACCTGTCAGCACGAACTGTTGCAAAGCAGTTATTAGCAGTAGGAGTACAGGCAAGCACACCTCCAGCCCGTCCTCCCTCACGCCACATCGTCGACGTGCACGGCTCGACGGATGCCATCACAGAATCAGCGCAAGATGGTCTTCAGAGATGAAAGGGCATTCTGCCTGCACGCAGGTAATGGTAGTTTCCACGTACGACGCAGACCTGCTGTATACTCGTAGAGTGTATTCGTCCAGGAAACACTGGCCCCACCCCTTGGCCTTACGGTCTGATGTGCGGTAAGATAAGACTCTCGTTCACTCAGGGTGTTTCTGGAGGAGAGGCTAGCCAGCGCTCGCTAGATGAAGAATGTTGTTAGACCCGTCCTTTCGCCGTTCTTGCAACAGAAATATGATGTGTTCTGCCAACAGGATAACGCTCACTTACGTACTGTACGTGAAACTCAACATGCTCTCCAAGACATGCAGCAAGTTCACGGGCCAGCATGATCTCCGGGCACGTCTCCAACTGAGCACGCGTGGATGTGATGGGACGAGAAGTAACTCGTGCGATTCGTCATCCAACAACTCTTGCAGAATTACGTGAACAGGTCGAGCAGGCATGGCGTAACGAATACCAGGACAGTATCCGACATCTGTACGGTCGACTGGATGTCAGAATCAGCGCCTACATTGCCGCCCATGGAGGCTACACCACGTACTAGATGATGTTTCAGCATTTATTACCACCGCTTGTGGTAGTTATCTGTAAATGTAACAGTTTCATGTACTCCATATGCACTGTGGCAAAAATAAATCTAAAGTGAATCGGAAATCTCTAAAAGGGTATAGAAACGGTTTTTTCTGGCAGTGTATTTCCTCTCCCCTCTACACAGCCCCTTAAGGATTTTTGAAGAGCAGAAATACCAGGGCTATGTGAAGTCTTCGACGCCATGTCATGACAGGGGATGGTGGGGTGGACGTGGAAGGCGAAACGAAACTCGAGGACGAGCGTCCACAAACGAAGTTTTACTGAGTTGTAGTCAAGGACTGTTGCCGAGTAGACAGTATGGATGAGCTGCAGGGCTCTCTTGATATTATATTCATACCAGGAATTCAGTTTGCATACAGCGCAGTGATATCTATCAATGTCTCTGTGTAAGACTTGACTTTAACGAGGAGGCACCTCAGATAAAAAAGTCAATCTGTAACTTGAGATTCAGAGTAAAAGGTTGATTGTAGCTTTTGAGTGCTAAGTCACCTCGTCATCCCACAACGACCTACATCGACCGCAGGGAATTTACGTCACATAATCGACATTCTCTCTGACTTCGATCAGCCGACTGAATTCCCTTGAACATGAACCGCTGTCGCTCAATCCCCACCAAAACCTACGCTCGGTTCACGACAACACTACTACAGACAACAGGAACTTGCATGGCGCCGAGCCGGAGGCAACTGGCACATTGAGTGGCGTTATGCGGTGTGATGACTCTCGTTTCCGGTTCTAGGCGCTTCGGTCTGGAACCGCGCGACCGCTACGGTAGCAGGTTCGAATCCTGCCTCGGGCATGGTTGTGTGTGACGTTCTTAGGTTAGTTAGGTTTAAGTAGTTCTAAGTTCCAGGGGACTGGTGACCTCAGATGTTAAGTCCCATAGTGCTCAGAGCCATTTCAACCATTTGAACTCTCGATTCGGTTTGTGGACGGCAGATCGATGCCAATATGTATGTACATACACATGTGGAAGGTCATAGGAAGCAGTTATTCCAGAGATTGACTTTCCACCTCTTGGAACCATCGTGTTGGGAGCTGCTGGATATGCCACCACGAAAAATTTTGTAATTGTGGAATGGAGGGAAGCGAAATTTGCATATTACTACGAGATAATGTGGACTAATGCAGATACATAATCCCAGCTGTTCAGTAATGTAGTTCAAACCATACAATACATATTCTTGCTCGGTACAATGACTATGAAAACGAGGAGACAGGAGGAATCATACTAGCAGTATCTGAATAAGAAAATTCTTATTTTACTGCAATTCTGTATCATCAAAATATTCCCATTCGTACACGTGCCTGACCGTCTAGTCGTAATGAATGTGTTGATTACAAGTACTATAACAGCCACTTGTGTGTAGTAGTGCTAATAAAAAGTAATTGAAGTTGGTTTCATAGTGAATCTGTATTTCGAGGATATTACGTTCCATGTTAACAATACGTGACAAATTATGAATATTCAAAGCTCCGCAGCAGAACTGCAATGTAAGAATTTCTCAAAAGTATTTGCAGTAAACTATTCAAATTTCATATCTCCCATTCATCTTGACAAATTAACTGTGTAAATTTACGTTCCACAGACGATTATGATTTCTTATTCTACAAACGTTTAAATACTTGTATAAAATCTTGGAAGCAATGATGACAACGTGTTAGAAATTCTACGTTTTTGTATAATGCATTTTTAGGAAATGTTTTTTTATATACCTTTCTGCTATATGTACAAAACTACGGACTGTTTTAATTATACCCTGAACCACAGTCCTCATCTAGCAATACTCGTCTCCATCTAGATTTACATGTTCGTAACTACTCTCCAATTCACAATTAAGTGCCTGGAAGAGAATTCATCAAACCACATTCAGGCTATTTCTTGACCCTTTCACACTCGAAAAGCGCACAAGAAAAACGAACTCTTCAATATTTCCATGGGAGCTCTAATTTCTCTTTTTTTAAACAATGATCATGTATCCCCATGTAGGTAAACCCCAGAAAAACATTTTTGAAATCAGAGAAGAAAGTTGCTGATTGAAATTTTCTGAAAATATCATGTCGTCAAGAAAAACGCCTTCGTTTTACTGATTGCCACCTCATCTCGCGTGACACATCCGTGATACTCTCTCCTATTACGTGATAATACAATACTAGTGGCCCTGCTTTCATCTTTTTTGATGTCCTTCATCCATTCTATATGATGCGTATCCCACAGCGCGAAGCAGTACTCCAGAAGAGGACTGACACGTGTAGTGTAGGCTGTCTCTCTAGTAGTCGCGTTGCATCTTGTAAGTGGTCAGCCAGTAAATCGTAGTGTTCGATTTCACCACGACACTATCTACGTGGTCGTTTCAATGTGTGTTATTTGTAAAATATCATCCATTCCATCGTTGCGGCTAATACAGCAACCAATATAAAATTTGAGATAAAATATTACAGTCTTGGTTGCGGAGGTTTTTATGTTCAAAGTACGCGTTTCGCCTCTGGTAGGCATCCGCAGCTCATCTAGACATCAAGAAATTACAGAAATAGTTATAAAGAAACGTTCTGATCCCATATTGTGCAAAAACGTACTTTACAGGAAAAGTACAGTAAGGCTAACTTATAGAATTTGGTCAGGGCGCACGCCATACATAAAATGATTACGTGATGTTAATATCTCGGCAAAATCCGACTGGGGTATCAGAAAGTCGAAAATCCTCAGTGCCTTTCACATGGGTTTTCGTAAAGAACCGGAAACATAAGAAATGCCAGCGAAAAAAATTTTAAGATTTCATAACAGGAAATAATTGGATCTGGAAAGGGCTGCTTAAGAGACCTTGTACATAAATACCGAAAACTCGTTCCCATGTGTTATGGACAAGCCCAGAAAAGTATTTATGATAAGTCTAGGAATTACAGGTCAGAATGTACGCAATGCAGCGCTGAATATCTTGGACAAACGGGATAAATATTTGAAACCAGGTTTCAGGACGGGAAGAATATTTGAAACTAGGTTTCAGGAACACCTGCTCACAAAAAGAAGGCAGATAAAACAACTCGCCGTTTGCAGAATATCTGAAGGTTTCAGGCCATTGCCCGCCTCCTATCAATAATACGCTAATTTTACAATTCGCCCATTCTTGTTTTTATATTTATGGCTATATTTCCGTAAGGTTCAATTATTGCATCGGACGGGCTGTAAGCGTATTGTCATATCGCTGGCTTGTGGAGTATCTTTGCGGGCAGCTGCGTCCAGAGAGTCGAGCGCGGGACACGGAACTGTTATGTTGTGTTGTGGATAGCTCTGCATGTAAAAAGTATTACTAGTATGGAAGTCGAAAAGTGTTGCTACAAGTGCTATTACAGTGATGAAATATGGAAGTGATTCAGAGGAAAGCGCGTAATGATGTAATTAAAAGTGAGCAGTGCCGCTGATAACATATTTGTGTATACTCTCGTTGCGTGTCACACAGCATCAATCATCCGCGCCGTGTTCGGTCTCCCAGAATGAACTGATGTGAATCAGTAAAAATTAGTTACCACAAAAGAGGGCAGTCAAGTGCCAGTGTTTCGTAGCGAGCGTGAGAACAAGCGTTCGGTCATCGCGTTCAGCATTATCAACAATTAGCCGCGCCACGACGGTTACGCGCACGCTTGTACAAGTGAGAACTGAGAACTGAATAATTAACTCTATAATCAGTGTTATATCATTACTAGTGTCAAGGAGGACTGGTACCAAAAGAAATTTGTGTATGCGTGACGAGCGTAAGTACTCTCGTGCGATCATTCGTCTTCTGCATCATCAACAATCACCCGCGTCGTGTCGGTTACGCGTACGCTCGTCTGAGTGATGTTGTGGACTGGTAATCATCCATTAATTGGGATAGATGCTTATGAATTAGAATGTAAACAGTGCAAACTGCGACTTTCTTTATCGCCTCAGAATATAGTTGTTCATACCAGACGTAGAACAGTGTTGTGTTTTAACGTTGAATGGCTCCACTTATTCGCTTGCATATTTCGATAGATAATTTCAGGCAAGCCAGCAGCAATGTGGAGCAGAACAGTACGACCACGGGATTATCAGGTACGTGTTGTGGACAGGGCGCACGGTCAAGAAAAGCAGAAACGACAACCAGTTTAAGGGTCCTCCACCCCCATTTGTACTCCCGGGTGTGTTACAAGGTGTCAGTTAAATTTACTCTCATTTTTTGGGCTGTCATTTTAGAAAGTAAGTACATTATGTTTTATAAGTTTATTGATGCTCTATATATGAACAGGGCCTTGCACAGTGGATACTCTGTAGACTAGCCTACGTCATCTATCTGATTCCAATGCACTACTTGCACCCGAGGCCCGATTACCATACTTCCCCGCATTCTATGCTTGTAGCGTGGCCCCTCATACCTGTTGTGCACCCACTTCTTGAAACTCTGCTGTGCAGCTGTTCCTAACTTGTGGGACATGTTTTACACGTGAGAATGAGTATAGTAAGTAAATGATTTTTCGGTATTTATGTTCACAGTATCCTTAGCTGTCCTTTTCAAAGTCAATTAGTTCCGTGCCAGCCGGGGTGGCCGAGCGGTTCTAGGCGCTACAGTCTGGAACCGCGCGACCGCTACGGTCGCAGGTTAGAATCCTGCCTTGGGCATGGATGTGTGTGATGTCTGTAGGTTAGTTAGGTTTAAGTATTCTGAGTTGTAGGGGACTGATGACCTCAGATGTTAAGTCCCATAGCGCTCAGAGCCATTTGAACCATCAATTATTTCCGGATTATCAAACCTTAAAAATTTTTACAGCAATTTTTGATCCTTCTGGTTTTTTCAAGAAACCAATTGACACGCATTGGTGATTTTCGACTTTTTGGTACCCCAAAAGTAAGTTTGCATATGAAGTTTTCCCGTAGAGCACGTTTTTGTGCAAGATGGGATCAGGACGTTTCCTTATACCTATTTCTGTAATTTTTTGCGTTGTAGATAATGTGAAGGTCCCTCTCACAGGCGAAACATCTCCCTGAAATATTAAAATGAAAGCTTCCGCAACTGACATCGTAATTTCTCAATCTGTAAGTTATTAGTATTTGTAGTCCTGAAGTATTTAATTGACTTCAAAGCCTTTAACTCCGTGTGATTTATCGTTTAGCCAAAATTCGTGAACAGTTACAGCGTGCATTTCGGGGTATGCAAGAAATTCGTTGAGATATCGTTTGGAGGACGCATGGATCAAAACTCACGCTAATGTTGACAGTGGGTATCAGTTCCGGCTGGAATAACAACTCAGTCGTTTAATAACTCTCATGTGATGAAGACTTCCACAAAGGTTGATAAATTCAGTACTGGTGTTTCGTGGTGAAACACTTTTAATTCCCATCTGTGTATTAAAAACATAACAATAACATAGTACATATTACTGAATTCTCATACGTATCTCAGTATGAATAATCCGAGTTTCCCTCAGTGTTATATGAACTCTTGCATCGCAGTCGTCAGTCAGAGCATTACCCATTTGCCTAAACAAAAACTACGGAGGAGACTTTGGTCAGATGAGGAGTTTTATGGAGTGTACAGCCCCAGTACTGACCCCTGTGGGACGCGTGACGCCTGACAGCGCTACACGCCCGCAACGCACGGCCGCTTCGCACTGCGCCTGCGTCGCGCCTCGCAGCGCCAAGGCGCGGCCACCCTTCACGGCTCGTGATGCGCGCCTGCAGCTGTAAACATGGCGTCACGGGCCCCCAGGCGTCGCTGCTCGCCGCAGCCTGTCACCGGCCGCTGGCCCGCCGCAGGAAGAACGATGCTGTGTCTGAGCTCCGACGTATACGGCTGAGTTGACAAGCAACTGTCACAAGGTACAGTGCGATGGCCACGTAAAAGATCAGCAATGCCCACATCTGTTCGGTTATGGTCAGCACGAGACAGATATTGTACGACTTAACATTTGTCTTTTGTCAATGTCTCAATATATGATACCCACCTGAATCCCTGCGAAACTACCATGTTTGTTTTTCCATGACATAAATAAACGTACGAATAATCTGCCGAAGTTGGTCACTATACCACAGTTTCAAAAATAGTAGTAATGTAAACATATTTGTCCGTCGCTGACATTAAAGACCGCGAACCTTCTTTCCTTCCGGTCTGGGCAAGCTGTGCAGTAACTAGAGTACATGTAAAGCTTACTTGGACAGGGTAAACGCTAGCTACAAGGAAGTCGATAATTCGATTGTGATACTTGGATTTTAATTTGATAGCGCCCACAACTGAGAAAATTTACAAAAAAATTTCAATATCTTTCTCCACCCACACACTCCAGAGAATGGCACATTAACAGTTTGCAATTACGCGCCCCTATTACCGGCAGCTACGTTGATTAATATTCGGCACCTCGCAAGGATAGCTACCAGATCAAGAATATTAGGTAAGTTGTTGGAAGTGGTTAAGCGTCGGTGCAAATATCCCTTCTGACAACACAAAGAACTCTAACTGCAGAACTCTGCACGGAACACGCGTTGGTGCAGTGCTGCTATACAGACCGTATATCTCCCTTCGAAGACGATGGCCAAGACGCCAAGTCCGTACCGCTCGATGGCTGAAGCCGAAATCCACAATCCTCCCGTCTCCCTCGCGTACGAAAACGCGGCGGAGGAATACTCAGTTTCGGCCAATGTCGAACGCTCTATCATCGCCGAAATCCCTCCAACGGCCTGGAACCGAGAGACCGCTACGGTCGCAGGTTCGAATCCTGTCTAGGGCATGGATGTGTGTGATGTCCTTAGGTTAGGTTTAATTAGTTCTAAGTTCTAGGCGACAGATGACCTCAGAAGTTAAGTCGCATAGTGCTCAGAGCCATTTGAACCATTTTTAACCTCCAACGGCATTCCTGAGATCTGCCCAATGATCGAGTAGGTCATAACGCCCCTAGGGAAACGAAATTCCCGTCTTCGCCACGTGTTGCCCAGCACAGGTGGCTACGGATGCCGGGCTAGCCCCAAAAGCGCCGTATTGTCCCGCGTTTCCGGTGAGCGCTACCTGCCGCCCACAGCGGCCCGGCGAGCTACCGCCAGCTGCAGACTTCATATTCCACAATTCTCAAGTTCCGACACTTTTCACCAATGCTTTAAGTTAGTAACATAACCATGCAGACATGCAAGGAATACTGCTCGAGAGTGCCTAATATTTATCATAATTCAATAGAGTCATACTCTGATGCCCTTGCCAGTCCCTTTATTATTAATACTAATGTTGGTAAGCTAACGTGTAAGTGCCCATGTCCTGGCACCTTACAGTATTATAAGCACATTCTCGGAATACTGTCTTTGTGTGGTGTGTTCAAATTCAGCAGCTCGTTGAGGTATTGGAGCCTTGAGAGCTTTGTGGTCCTGGGCGTTGTAAAGTAAGTAACATACTGTATCTGTGTATGTCTGCCATTTGTTTTGTTAGATATAAATTAAAGGTTACAATTTAAAGCAAAAGAAAGTTGCCTCCCAGTTTGTGACCGAGACGAGAGTGAGATGGAAATTACACACCATCATTCACTTGGCACAGGAGTAATTTTTGGCCAGGTTAACTTTTATGAAAAGTTATTCAAACTGTAGCTCTAGGTAGTCACGAAGGTGGCGATGACCACTATAGAGGCTCCTTTGTTCGAAAAACGGGCCAGGAATGCTGGGATGCCTTCCTGGGGGACAGATGGCAGTTAGCACATCTGCAGAGTTCCCTCAGAACCGTTGGTAAGACATGCCTAGGTTTTCGTTGGACCTGCCGATTAGAGCAGCCATAGAAAAAAATACCTTCCCTGAAAGAGTGGTGTTTTTGAGCAATGACTAAATACGAGAGTTACTAAAACTCACATTTATCGATGTCCTCTGGCAGTGAATATGTAGCGGCCATGTACTCTGTGCCCATTACGGAAGACTTTCTGGTAAAAGCCGGCTTGGTGGAAGTGTGGCTCTACGGTCTCATCCACATATAGGAGTAGTGAGACCGTCTCTAAACGGAGTACGACGTTTACAACTTGGAGACGTAATTGAGCTAAGTAATTCACGTAATCAGCAAACAACAGTCGGCCACTGTGAGACAACGATTAAGCATTTATCGCACCTGAGATGCTAACAGAGTATGAAACCAACGACCTTTAAAGCGACCAGACGGTAATGGATGCTATTTAACATCTGAATTTAAACAGGGATGGTCCAAGTGAACATGAAATTTTGGCATTATAGATCACGTACATATAATGAGCAAGGGTTATCATCGCATTACGAAATAAATCCATAGGTCACAATAAAATGCTGTTTAGAAATCGTATACATTGATTCTAATAATTGAACAGGCAATAGTAAATAATTACAAAGTAAGCAGGTGGGTGCAATTAAAAATGAGATGGTACAATCAGTAATATCTACGTAAACCCGCAATGATTGCTGAATTAGTCACTATATTGAAGGAAAGACCCAGTAAAGTTCATGTGAGCACCAACTTCCTTGTATAACTACATGTTGAACTTCTCTTGCTGACTGTTTGAATTAGTTTAGAAAAGCAAATACTAAGTTAAAGAAAACGACTTGACGGTCCGCTCCTCATAAGACTACGACCCATGTTCTGATCTCATTGTTTTGTATCTCAGGTGCAGAGAATGGCTGCAGTGATAGCTGAGAATTATAATCTGCGATCGGCTCTAGGGCAACGTCCTCCTATTCTGCAGTTCTAAAGCGAAGGGTTTCCCCCTCTGATGGTCCAAGTTCGTCCTCTGAAGATATAAGACAATGTGTGTATCTGCTCTCCCCCTCAGAATCTTGCTGGCTTCGCCAAGACCAGATTCTCATTATCCAATCACCGTAGACCTCCAAGTTCTAGCCAACGAAAAGTTGATAACAATAGGAATAGTCTCCTTTTTCCGCCTGGCTATCAGCGCTGTTGGCTCTGCGGATTCCTAACCGAAGGGGCCTTGGGTTCGATTCCAGGCTGGGATGGAGATTTTCTGTGAATGGGTACAGGGTGTTTCGTTGTTCTTCTGTTCGTGTCGTCGTAACTAACATATCACTATTAAGATGGCTATATTGGCTCGTCTGAAAGCCAAAGGCTTCTCGTTCAGAATCTGCTGTGATTAACCAGTAACACGCATTTCTCCCTACAAGGGTAACTCCCAGTCACACATACCTCAGATTTAGTGGTAGGACGAGCCAATGGATAGTGCGTGAAAAATTGAACTCATATCAACCATGAAAACAGGAAGAAGGTGTACTGAACTGTGAAAAAAGCAGCGGAATAGAAACAACGAAAGATCCTAGTTCAAGATGTACAATATGTAAAGCATTTGGAAAGGAAAGTCGATTATGTCGATACGGTGTTGGATACCGAAGGAGGAGGTCTAGGTTAAGATCGCCCTCGTGCTACATTTTTTTTCTCAAAATTATGGACTGTGCGTCAGATCATTGACTTGTCTGTGCGCTGTATTCAAATTTGTATCTGTGTCGGTGGTGCAACGTCCGTGTACAACAGCAAGGTGTAAGGGACGGACCTGCAGACGTACATATCTCCTATTTGCTCTACTCAAGTATCACAAGTTATGACTCCTGCGTTCCGTTTTGGAAGTTTTGACTCTTGAATTCCGTTGTTGTAACATAGTTCACACCCGTTTATTTACTGTTTTTATATTTGTAAGATGTCTATGCGGCATCCCGCCTGCTCTCACTTTTCGTCACATTTAATGCGACGGTAATATACCAGGTGATCAAAAATTCAGTATAAATTTGAAAACTTAATAAACCACGAGATAATGTAGATAGAGAGGTAAAAATTGACACACATGCTTGGAATGACATGGGGTTTTATTAGAACAAAAAAAAAAAAAAAACGTATTGCTAGACGCGTGAAAGATCTCTTGCGCGCGTCGTCATGCTTGGCCTCCCAGATCCCCAGACCTCAGTCCGTGCGATTATTGGCTTTGGGGTTACCCGAAATCGCAAATGTATCGTGATCGACTTACATCTCTAGGAATACTGAAAGACAACATCCGACGCCAATGCCTCTCCATAACTCCGGACATGCTTTACAGTGCTGTTCACAACATTATTTCTCGACTACAGCTATTGTTGAGGAATGATGGTGGACATATTGAGCTTTTCCTGTAAAGAACATCATCTTTGCTTTGTCTTACTTTGTTATGCTAATTATTGCTATTCTGATCAGATGGAGCGCCATCTGTCGGACATTTTTTGAACGTTTGTATTTTTTTGATTCTAATAAATCCCCATGTCATTCCAAGCATGTGTGTCAATTTGTACCTCCCTATCTACATTTTTCCCTGATTTATTCAGTTTTCAAATTTATGCTGACTTTTTGATCACCCGGTACTCTTACCACATGACTCATATTTTATAAGTCATGTATAGTATGACAATTTCCAAGACTACAGAAGGAGAACTTTGTTGTGCTAATTATTGCTATTCTGATCAGATGAAGCGCCATCTGTCGGACATTTTTTGAACGTATGTATTTTTTTTATTCTAATAAATCCCCATGTCATTCCAAGCATGTGTGTCAATTTGTACCTCCCTATCTACATTTTTCCGTGATTTATTCAGTTTTCAAATTTATGCTGACTTTTTGATCACCCGGTACTCTTACCACATGACTCATATTTTATAAGACATGTATAGTATGACAATTTCCAAGACTACAGAAGGAGAACTTTGTTATGCTAATTATTGCTATTCTGATCAGATGAAGCGCCATCTGTCGGACATTTTTTGAACGTATGTATTTTTTTTTGATTCTAATAAATCCCCATGTCATTCCAAGCATGTGTGTCAATTTGTACCTCCCTATCTACATTTTTCCGTGATTTATTCAGTTTTCAAATTTATACTGACTTTTTGATCACCCGGTACTCTTACCACATGACTCATATTTTATAAAACATGTATAGTATGACAATTTCCAAGACTACAGAAGGAGAACGGACACGCCAATTACCGGATGGACAATTCATAACTTTGTGAAAGGAAATGAGGCTGAGGGAGGTTTGAACACGGCCTTCCACCTCCGTAGGCCCGTACCGTGACCACACAATCACGACGCGGTGGCTCTAGCACTTCGCTCGATGTTACATGTCTTGAGCTTGGACAGTTCACTTTTTCAATGTTCAGTACTCCTTCTTCCTCTTTTCATTCTTGATGTGTCATCAGTTTTCGACGGGCTATCTACTGTGACATTTTAACATTAACTCTGAGGCTGGTTGCGAAGAGGAGTTTCCCTAATTAGAGTGGCGCAGAAAGAAATGTTCCTCTCCCACAACGAAAGTGTTTTCACATTTCGGCTAATGGTAGAGGCTGCAATCCGGGATTTCATACACATTTTATCATCTATTACTGTTTCCCTCCTGTAAGTCCGAAACATTCTTCTCGCTTTCAGTGCCTTGCGTTTCTCCATCCCCTTGCTGATCCCTGCCTTTCTAGGAAACATTCCTTACGGTGCTTCTAACAACGGATTTATACAGCCTGACGAGTGGTGCTTTCAATCCTCTGCGGAGTTGTTATCGGAAAGTGCGACACCGTCTCTGACAGCGCCCATCCTTTCACTGTGTACCTGGCTGGCGCTCTGTCTTTCAGCATCCAACAGTCGGCCAGCGGACCCAGCTTGCAAATAAATTATATATATATATATATATATATATATATATATATATATATATATATTGAGAAGCAATCATTTGATTCGCAGTCTCTGGCGTTTGCTTCAGTTACACATGCAACTTCATGTACCGCTAGTAATTTGAATAGTACGTTGTTTATTACATTTCACACAATTTTAGAAAATACTGTCCTGTAGCACCATAATCCGCATCACAGCGAGATGCTGATACGCACGGATACTGTTGATGTGATAATCGTCTTTCACTCTTGTGCTGTAATTGTTTTTTACCATGAGCTCACATATTAGCAGTCACACATACTAAGCAAACATTTGTTCGTATTTTCGGATGTTCCTTGCAATTGCTGATGTTAAAACAGTCTGCTGGTCACTGTATCCTCACTCACTGATAACTGAAACAGAAGCTGAAATTGCGGAAATGATAGTTCTAAGACCTTTCCCTCGCCAGTCGGTTTTTGAGGAAACAGTGTTGAACAAATCGCTTTTCTTGGTACCTGATTCAGTCGAGTGAGTTTCCCATTCTGCAGCTGGCTAACAGAAATCTTCTCCTACTACAGTATATGATGGTATACAATGCTTGTAACGTTAAGATATTTGAAAACATATTAGCGTGTTGCATTAGTGAATGTAAATATCTTAACTTATGGAAACCAGTGGAGTGAGATCTGCTTTCTATTTTTCCAGCACAACTGTTTCCAAACCATGCCTTCACCTCTATGCCCTGTTACACAACAGATCAACCAACACAGAATGAGCAACAACATCAACAGAAGCTAATAAAAATGCCAAGGTCGTCATAAGGTCAGAACGTGGAATAACCAAAGCTAAATCAATGTAAGAATGGACTTCACTACAAGACTCACACCCCATTTGCGGCACAGTGTTACTTTGCCTTTAGGAAGCACAAGTTAAATATTACTTGCTTGGAATGCACTGGCTTTCAAACTGACGGAATGAAAATTTGGCTGGTTTACTCTTCTGGCGTGTCCGCAAAGAGTAATTAGGCTATTTTTAATTAGACTTATGCTTTAATTATTTGAAAATACGTGACCAAAAGCTCGTCCACCATTTTATTATTTTTTCAAAGTTCAAAAAGCTGTGCTATTACTCTGTATGAAATACCCTATAGACTGCGAAAATTGTATGTTCTTCTTATTTCACATAAGATTTGCAGATTTCAGGGTCATGAACACATCTAATTTTGGATTTAGCAAATTCCACTCCTTGGATGGCGGTCTTAATGATTACCGAGAGTCTTTAAAAAAATCAGACAATTTCATTCAAGAATCAGTAAATAATGTGCAAAGAGATTTGTGTTGATTACTTCATTAGTTTTTCCGAAAAACATCGTAAATTTCATTTATTCTTTAGGCCGACTGAGGTGAATGGACCTTTAAGGGGAGCCGGAGGTGCCTATGCTGCCCATGTTAAAATCACTAAGTTTGAGGAACATTTATGAATAAACTACCAAACAGAAAAATTTGAATTTTTTTTCACATATAGAGTGGTTTAGTATTGCAGGTATGACAGAGGGATTTTGGAGTATCTTTTCTAGTTTCCTTCCAATTATTTTTTTATTAAAGACCCAAAATTTTTTACAAATAATTGCTTTATAATTAAACTGAAATGAAACTACTGAACATATTGCCAAATGAATGTGTTACAATGTACGTTTGACCACTAGGAGTGCTGTATAAAAATTTCATCTCTCTAGCTTGAGTGGATTTTGAGAAAATGTTCCTTATATTCGAAAAATTCTAATTTACGGGAAATGGCTATCAAAGTTCCTCAATACATTCTTGCACTATAGGATGGATTATCAGGGTATTCTTCTTCATCCTCCCAAAAGCTTCCTCTTCTGTCTCCTTTTCTGGCCTGTTGTTCCATCATACTTCATATGCCTTTCTCTTCTTTCTGCTCCTCTTATCCTTTCTCTGTCAATATTTCTTAGTGCTCGTACAGTGTTCACCCCAGCTGTAAATCCTAATGCCTTCAGAACTTCACACTTCACACTGTTCCCTTGGTTGTAGGTTGCTATTGCTTCATAAGTGCCAAAGTGCAGTGTTTTTATGCTTATAAACACCCTTTTAGGAATCACTTTCCAAATCAAATTGTTTACGCTCTCCTTAGGATTCTGCGTCTTTCCGTGTAGACATTTGTGTAACAATTCTGGCTGTGCTAAGTCATGAAAAATTGGTTTTATTGTTCCCTCCTGACTCTTGTACATACTGCATATTACCCGCTTTACACAAGAAGTATAATACCACCAACAACAGGCGCAACACTGAACTAATTCGAAACGGTAAACAGCAAAGAGACGATGTTCCGCGCTCTTATTCATTGTAGTATCGCAACTTGGTATTAGTGTTAATTTTCTTTTCCCTACGTTCTTCCTCTTCTTATATACACGGTTACTAAAACGTGGCATCGTAATCAGAACAAAAGTGTACGACAATATTAAATGGAGCAAGATGTTCGAAAATCTGAGGAAAATAGGAGTAAGCTGTAAGGAAATACGGGTAATATTTGTCACAGAAAACAATGTAGCCAACCCTTGCACACTCGCTGTATGCGTAACAGGCCAAGAAAATCCCAAACAGTTCGCCAGGAAGTCACGAGAGGGTGTTAGATTCATTCAGAGGCCGCCCATTTCCTCTGCAGGCGTGGGGGAAAATGGTAATATCTCCACTTCTAGGGCGAGTAGAACAATAATTCAGAGTTTACATTAAAGAGGAATGTGCCAATTAATTTTCGGTAGCAAAAGAAAAAAAATCGTAACTTTTTGGATTTGACCACCTCCGGCTCCCCTTAACACCCTGCGCAAGAAAATCTGCAACTATATCAGAACCCCCGTGGTTATCTTCCATTGGGACGCATAAGTTTGAAATTTGGCTCAAAGGTGTCCATAACCTTCCTCTCTAATGGTGCAAACTGTGATCCACTGTGACGTCACGCTCGGGCTGGGCGATGCTTCAAACAGGAAGGTGTCGACGTATAAGAAGAAGAAGAAGAAGAAGAAAAGACCTGAGAAGTTCAGGTGAGCTGTGGGATGGATTAATTATCTCACATTGGCAACAAACTTTCCCAAAATCCCACCCAACGCCATCTTGGACGTGTCACACGATAGGAAGGTCGTCGTATCCATTCCCATCATTTCACCTCATCTTTTGACGGCTTTGCGATGGAAATTAGAAGCGTGACAACCAACTCGAAGTCACGCTGCTTTTTTGAGGATGACCTTTCAGACAAACCGCAGAAAAGAATCGACACGTCAAGACTTAGGGAGGTGGCGTAACATGTATCAATGAAACGACCCCTTCCCTTGAGGCAATGTCTCCCACACGTTTACGTTCGAAGACGACAGGTCGCAGTGCAAAGAGTAACAGGGCGACTTTCTTGAGAACGTTCGACACTGCTGACACCCTCCGAACTATTCAGCCCTACTCGGAGGACATCGTGGTTCTGCAGCCCAACTGAACGCGTGTAGTGCGACCACAACTTCTTCTCTGCTGTACGGTGTGGAACCAGAAGGGACCGTCCGAAGTCGTTCGACGAAATTTGAACGTGATCCCAAGTGGCAAAGGTTATTCACGATTTTTCAGCCCTCCTGAAACATTGACATGCGTGTAAGTTTGACAGCATCCTCAGTGCAACCCAAGCGTCTTTGTTGAGCACGTTAAGGATGTACCTGTCTGCGACTTGGTTACCCATTCAGTTGATTGAAGCCTCGCGGCTGCTCCAGCGCCTGGGGGCAGGCAACCCCACGAAACGAGTGTCTGAGGGGCTGCCTGTCAATGTCACAGTTACTGTGGTTTATGTAAACAATTAACCTCTGCAGATGACTCTATGGAGCCTGGCTGTCTTTCGCTATAAGTTTTCAAAATAATTGTACTTTATAGTAAATACGACACACACCATTTAAATGCACGGTTGGCATTTGTTGACTTCGATTTCTGGTGGGCAACAGTACTCTAGAAGCAGATGATAAGAGCAGCTGTCTGTGGCGCCACATGAGTCCTGGAGCCATCCTGATGAAGGAATTTCGCAGTGACGCATGCTGTATCTTTTTACAAAAGGCGATTGTGGCTCATTAATCCTTCGCAAAGCCTGGTGAGCCATTTCCTACCAGCCTTCGGCTTAAAAGCATTGCATGTTTGTGTGTGCGAAAAGTGTGAATCAGGGATTCGAATATCTGAAAGTAATCTGTACACAGGGTGGCAACTCAAACATCAAAAGAATAATCTCTGAGAATTCCAGGTATAGGGAGCAATATGACGTCATTATAAGTCAGTGATAAATTAACGTTGAGTGAGGGGTGAGGAGGGGATTTTATCACAACAACAAGTTTCCGATTGCCTGAAATATAGTGGCCATAAGCAGTAGTCTGACCACAGTTTTTAAAAATCGGTGATTTATATGGTATAATTGTCATGTAGTTAATATACTTTTAAGTATTAATAATTTCACAATATGTGGTTCACAAAACTAAATAAAATTAAATTCCAATCCCAGACTAAAAAGCACAGAAATCTCTGAGACTGTATGAAATTCGCAAAATTCCCTGAGATATCTCTGTTTACTTCAGGTTAAATGTAATTACCTGAGAATTACAAATTTTCCAGATATTCCAGAAAAACCGACTATCTTATATATGGAACGGTACAATTATTGTATTTTTGTTTTTATGTTTCTCGTTCCTATCAAATTTCCTGTAACAGAGCTGCCTTGCCCATTCAAAGGGACCAGGAATGGCAGGACCTCCCCTTTCACCACATAAAGTGTATTTTGCTCACCACTGCCCGACCTGTGTGTCTTATCTTTATCTAGAATGGAAGACTGGGGTTCAATTTCATACAGATAACCACATACAAGAGTTTTCAGCACATCAGAAAGGACTATGGCCTGGCGCAACGATCGTCTATCTGACTGCATAAAAAAATATCGACCACTTAAAAAAAAAAAAAAAATACTCATTCAATTTACAATTTAAGAGAAGCGTTTTGATCTGGGGGCTTTGCAATACTAGTATTTCATTGATATCTCTATAAATGGGGTGAACAATTTCCATTGAAATCCAGATTAAAAGCACAACAATTTATTATAAATCAAAGTTACACTTGTACAATAGAAGTATAATTACTGAGTATACATACTTTGCTACATATGGATGGCAATACAAGATTAGGGGGCATGGGGGATATGACCTAAATTCAGTTGTCACCCACAATACTAGCGTTCGAAATGGAGGAGGAAAAGTGGGATATGACCATCCAGAAAAGAATTTTCTGTAATAATTAGTGAAAGGTAAGAGACGGGATCCAATAGCTAATACATAAATATACTGAAAAGTCATACTATGCACTACTTGTGGGTGCACGCTATTAAAGCTGCCTCCCGTCCACAAACTAATAAAATTCATAAAACTCATTCCACAACATCTTGATTTACGAATACGAATAACAAGAAACGCGGGCCATGCTTGTTCTGGTTCAATTTAGATATCGTGTGCAGTACTACTCGACACGTGTTCAGACGTGGGCGACAAAGAAGGGAAAACCTAAAACACAAAAGGCCGTTATGAAATGTTGACTAATATCAAGGGGTATTGGAAAGGGAAAGACATTCGCTGAATGCGAAGTGCTTACAGAGAGGTTGAATTATACCGGACATGGTGACTGAGAGTCCTACGTACATTTTGCATACTGCAACCGACCAGTCTCTGACGCCAACTCCAAGAACAAAATTACAAGATGAGGAAGAAATAAAAGCAATGAGGCGCAAATCCTCCCGAAATTAAAAATCACCTAACATTTTAATGTGTATTCTCTCCTCTGTCAACTTCTGAACCTAGCAAGAGAACGCATAGTTACCACCTTGCAACCGTCTTCTTCTGTATCTCGCTACCGACCCTCCACGGCTGCTAACCGCTTATTGCCGTTGCTCCATCGGAGCCGGGCTTTGTGGGGGTGGGAATTGGAACACTTTTCGCAGGCCAATCAGGGGGCACGGAGCTTCCGCCGACCTAGCTGCCGTTGAAGCAGACATTCCTGATTTGGTGGTGTGGCCCGTGATTGGATAGAATTTAGTCAGGGAGGCGTCTTTACAGAGCCAAACGTGTAGGAGAAACTAAGTTTTAAGTTGGTACTACTACTTATAAGAATAAGGAGAAGGACTAATTTGGCTTCTTCAAGTCGTTCATACTACCGACCCATGCTTCCAAGCCAAAAGGTCAGCGCGGGAAAAGGAAAGCCAACATGGCTAACTGATGAAGATTGCTGAATACGGAAATAAAATAAAAATACCTTGCTCCAGTCCTCTCTCCAGTTTTATTACGCTGTCATACTGAAAAAATCAGCAGAATAACAGACTTGCTGTATTAGTAATGATAATAATGTGACTACAATATGGTAAATCGTAAATAAGTGAAAGAAGTCCAAGGAAGATGCACGTCTTTCACCTGATTTGTCATATCAGTGTAATAATTGTACTGTAACGTTGTGAGTTGCTGTAATTAACGAGCCACTCATTTCGAAATACCCAGAAGTCATACTATCAATTTTTCTGAAAATGAAACTAGATGTCTTCATTTTTCCCTTTCGCAGTTTTTTGCATTTTTCTTGTCTAATGTTGAACGGAGGACATGTGAGTGCCAATCTTCTGTTACTACGCCGAAATAAATTACATGGTAACTTTAATGCAGCTAGTAGTTATTTCAGAACACTTTAAACCTCCTAGTTTCCTGTATAATGAATACAGTTTTATGAGTATTTATGTATTTTTTAGGGCGGTCACAAGACTAAGCGAGGATTGTCAGGTGGTACAACAACTGGACACTTTACGTGTTTTTTCGATATTTGTTCCTTATTGTAAAGCAGAACCAACTTGTGATTTATTTGTCGATCGTTTCCTCATCCTCTTGCACATTTTTACGTCATACGTATTTTGTCAAAGTGATCAGTAATGTATCACAGAACAATGACTTCACCAACTGACTCAATGGCCAGATGTTCACAGGCTCAGAATTTCATTTAGACGGTGAATTATTTCATAAATACATACTGACTTGTAATCATTCAGAATTTTAATGCATTTTGTCTACAAAGAGATCAACTTTAATTTAACGTCGTTGCATCTTTCTCTTTCTCATCGAGTTATTCGAGTTATGTAAAGCATGCTGGTATGCGCAGTGCCTTCATAACGCGACCTACAGAGAAAAAAAAGTTTGTTGAAATATTTGTCTTCAGAGCAAAAAGGAGGAACGTTCCAGCCTACACGCCGATTTTTAACGTTCCTACGGCTCGTGACATTGAAGTAGCCATCTCCTTACTTATTTGATCTGTTGTGTTACATACACAAAGGTCAGAAAACTGTATCGTCATAGTCTGCAAATTCCTCTCAAACGTTCTGCTGCTGTGACTTATGATAAAGGTGAGCTACACAAAAGCCATCAAACTTTAAAGTTTATCCCCTATTTGACACTTCCATTAACCCAGATCATTCCTCTTACGGAATCTAAAATCGCATCACTAGATATCGAGTTATTTACAACAATCTCTACAAGATTATCATCCAGGCTGTTCAAATGGTTCAAAGGGCTCTGAGCACTATGGGACTTAATATCTGACTTCATCAGTCCCCTACAACCTAGAACTACTTAAACCAAGCTAACCTATGAACATCACACACTTCCATGCCCGAGGCAGGATTCGAACCTGAGACCGTAGCGGTAACGCGGTTCCAGACTGAAGCGCCTAAAACCCTTCGGCCACAGCGGCCGGCATCTAGTCTATCCTTGAGATTTACAGTGACGAGTCAAAAAATTAACACATACTTAAAGGGTTGTTGATACGTCGTTGCATCACAAATAGCAGCGATTCTGCATGGTAAGGATTCGACAAGTCAGTGGTATGCTTCATATGCACGAGACAGTAGATGTCTACGGGCGGGTGGAGCCACCCCATAGCGTCGCAGATGTATTCCGTCACGTCAGGAGAATTTAGTGGCCAGGAGTGGAACAAGTGTTCATTACTATACTTCACAAAACACTGTAGCACGAATATTTCCTTATTGTGCTGTTATAAAACGCCATCTTCCTCGGGAAATCATCCTTGAAGGGATGCAGGTCGCCCGCTGAACACTTTAACGTATTCCACAGCTGTCATAGGGTCCTCGACCACTACCACAGGTCCCACTGAAAGGCAGATGGATTGGGCCAAAACTGCAATAATACCTGCACAGACCTGCGGCCGTTGTGCGGTGCATGTTTCGAGCAGCATTCGTCTGAATGCCAAAGTATGCAAGCGCGATCATCAACCTGTTCTAAAACGAAGCGAGACTCACTTGACCAGCGACGAGTTTGCTTCGATCACGATCCGGTGCTGATGGTCCCACGCTCACTGCAGTCGTTATTTATGATATCATTGGGTCAACATCAGAGGGCCATCAGCTGCGGAAACCCATGTTCAATAATGTGGACTGAACAATGTTTTCCCAAAACACTTGTGCCACCACCAGCATTTTACTGTATCGTCAGATCTGCACAGGTCGCTGCCCATCCTGATTTACTATGCGGACAAGCCTCTGAAATCTAAGGCCTTAGATGCGACGTGGAAGTCAATAAGTCTGTCTCCTACTTACGTTCTACATCTACATCTATATCTACATGGATACTCTGCAAATCACATTCAAGTGCCTGGCAGAGGGTTCATCGAACCACCTTCACAATTCTCTATTATTCCAATCTCGTATAGCGCGCGGGAAGAATGAACACCTGTATCTTTCGGTACGAGCTCTGATTTCCCTTAGTTTATCTTGGTGACCGTTCCTCCCTATGTAAGTCGGTGTCAACAAAATATTTTCGCGTTCGGAGGAGAAAGTTGGTGATTGGAATTTCTTGAGAAGATTCCGTCGCAACGAAAAACGCCTTTCCTTCAATGATGTCCATCTAAAATCCTGTATCATTTCTGTGACACTCTCTCCCATATTTCACGATAATACAAAACGTGATGCCCTTCTTTGAACTTTTTCGATGTACTCAGCCAGTTGTTTCTGGTAAGGATCCCACACCGCGCAACAGTATTCTAAAAGTGGACGGACAAGCGTAGTCTCCTTAGTAGATCTGTTCCATTTTCTAAGTGTCCTGTCAATAAAACGCAGTCTTTGGTTAGCCTTCCCCACAACGTTTTCTGTGTGTCCCTTCCAATTTAAGTTGTTCGTAATTGTAATACCTAGGTATTTAGTTGAATTTACGGCTTTTAGATTAGACTGGTTTATCGTGTAACCGAAGTTTAACGCGTTCCTTTTAGCACTCATGTGGATGACCTCACACTTTTCGTTATTTAAGGTGAACTGCCACTTTTCGCACCATTCCGATATTTCTTCTAAACCGTTTTGCAGTTCGTTTTGATCTTCTGATGACTTTATTAGTCGATAAACGACAGCGTCATCTGCAAACAACCGAAGACGGCTGCTCAGATTGTCTCCCAAATCGTTTGTATAGATAAGGAACAGAAAAGGGTCTATAGCACTACCGACGTTACGTCGGCCTGTAACCTGTTTTCATTGCACCATTACCACAGTAGCTCGAGAACAGCCGATCAGTTACGACGTTTCTAATAAGCACGATCTAAGATGGCGGGCTGTTCGAGGTCACTTGACTTCCAAGTTTTTGGCCAATATCGTAACTGGAATGATACCCCATTTGCCACGGTCACAGTGATAAATGTGGCCTTAACTCGTCACAGTCGGCATTTACTTTCAGGTGAGCAGTGACCAATATACTTGGTCTCATCAGTGTATACTGCAGTTGGGATTAGCGATTTCACTCTAGGTTGCAGCTAGATTTATGTTCCTAATACTGATTACCAACATTAATACGTGAAACGGTTTCTGCTTCACGCCAAACACGCGGAGCAAAATTGTGTATAACTGGTAGCGAGTTGTGTCATTCGAATTAAGAACTACGTGCTGTCTATTTGATATTTTAACAGATGGCCTTATGGCAGATACAGGAGTGGCATCATTACCATATTTTCGGATTTGTCTGATTTAAATTACACTTTTTCGAACTTTTATAGTCTCATATTCTTACAGTTACCAGACAAGTACTAGTTGAAAGTGTGTGTGAGGAAGAATTGTTATGTCACTCACGAGAGATTTGCAACCGTGCGTACATAACATGGACACAATGGCTGCAAAGTAGTCAAAGAGATGTTCCGCACGTAAGTTTTTGTTGGCAAAGGACCGATCTCCTCTCGATAAAGTTGCATTTCTCAGACCATATCCCAACAGATATACAGCAGATTCCGCCCTATGTTCCGAGCAAATTTGTACATTTTTTAAGTGTTCCTTTTGACTAAGACAGACGCTCACCGACGTGGCTTGACAGTTGATTTGATATGTGACTTGACGGATACATGAGATGCTGTGACTCGACGCCAGTAGATGTAATTCGACGTTAACTACATAGCATAACCTTCTTCAGTCGGTAAAGGCCTTAAGGCTTTAGTCATTTAACAAGCCAATCAACAGAAGTCTGAGTGACTTATAGGCACACTGATGTTAGCGAATGCAGTGGTTTTAAGATGTCGAAAGGGAATATGTATTCGAAAGATTTCAATCTTTTTCTCAGAATGGGCAAAAAGGCTTCGTCAAATGAAACTATATAGTTCCAGAGACCTTTTAAAGTCTTAAACATCTATAACGTATATATGCAGTTTGAAGCGACAAACCAAAATTTATACCACGGCTGGGTTTCCAACCGTCGGCTGAGGCGTGAATGGGAATTTGAATAGAGGAGAGAGGCGTCCTGGGGTGCTCCGTACAGTTGGGCAAAGCCACTGTGCCAGGGTGGCGTAGTGGTTAGTGGCTCTGCATAGTCAGCACGAGACCTGAGTTCGAATCCTGGCCTTCGTACAAATTTTCATTCGTAGCTTCAGTCTGCATATGTACATCGAAATAACTTCTGATTTGTTGTACAGATGTTGTGGAACGTTCGAAACTGGATATCACTTCAGAATTCCCCAGACGCAGAAAAACGGCTTTTAAGTTTCACTTACAAGTGCAATTTAAGCACAGTCACTTACATTATTGTTGCAGATAAGCGTGTATTACTAACTTTAGAAGGTAGATCTTACATGGTGTCCACTTTTACCAATCGGGTTTTGACATAAATTCACCATTTAACGCTCAAATGTTCTCCTTAAGTAATTTTTGCTTAATCAGAATGTTTTGGGTTATGGATTACTTCTTATTTCACAATGTAGTCCACCCTGTTGTGGAATCAATGAAAAACGCAGGAAACCTACTGAGATCTGCAAAAGTAGCTGAGAAGTTGAAAAATTGACAGTGTAATTTGTTACTGAGCCGGCCGGCCGCTGTTGGCCGAGCGGTTCTAGGCGTTTTTTTTTTTTTTTTTTTTTTTTTTTTTTTTTTTTTTTTTTTTTTTTTTTTTTTTTTTTTTTTGAGCCATAAGGAACTTTAGCTTGGGAGAAGAAATATGTAAGTAGCTACACAACCGCGTCCAGAAAATCGATAATGACACTTGTAGACATGTATTATGGAAAAAGGCATTGAATAGATATGTTCATTTCCGTATCTTCTCTTCCACAAAAAATTACACGAATTTCAAATACTATACCTATCTCCCATATTTCACTTGCAGTCGCTTCCCACGTTATACTTCGAGCGTTCTTCTTACATTCAGTGCTGCTGAGATCGTAAATTTGTACACCTGCACAAAATGAACAAACGTTTGTAAACTGTCACAAGCACAGGCCGCGGTCATGTGCCGCACTTTGCATTCCATAAAACTCGTTACGTCGCTTAAAGCTGCAGTTACACACTGATAAGCCAAAACACTATAACCAATGCTTATCTCGAAGTTGGATGCCGCCTGGTGAATTTGCGGGCACGTGACGCGCTATGAAAATTACATAAACGCAGCAGAGACGGATGGAGTATCAGCCTGGCGAAGACATGGGACGCAAATTGGGAAATTGGAATAAGCGACTTTGTCCAAGGGCAGACTATTATTACACAGAGCCTGTGAACGAGTATCCCAGAAAACGGTAAAGCTGGTCGAATGTTCACGTGCTGCTGTGTGAGAATCTACGGAAATAGGTAGGACAGTGAATCTACCAGTAGGCGCTAAATGGTTGGACGTCCACTACTCTTCACAGAACGTGAGGTTCGGAGGCTTGTCTGCTCTGCAAAGTGGGATAGATGGTGATCTGTGGCAACTCTGCCGAAAGCACACAACGCTGTTGCACGAACAAGTGTTTCGGAGCACATTTTTCATCGTATGTTGTTGAACAATGAGCTCAGCAGTAGACCACCCCTACGTGTTCACACGTTGACGCACCGACAACGTCAGTTATTAGTGCAGTGGGCATGAGGCCATCTTCATTCGACCTTTGATCGATAGAAACGTTTCGGCTGTTCGGAAGAATCACATTTTTGCTACACTAGGCTGATGGTCGTCTCCACAAACAACGTCATCGAGGTGAACGGCGGCGAGTCGAAACCTGCAGCGCGCGCGGACGCAGGCTGCTGGGAGCAGTATTATGCTGTGGGAGACATTCTTCTGCGCTTGCGTGGGACCTGTGATAGTAATTGAAGACACGCTGACAGCTGCGAACCACCTGCATCCCTTCATGCTTGATGTCTTCACCGACGGCGATGTCATCCTTCAGCAGTATAATTGTCCGTGTCTCGGAACCATAACCGCGCTACAGTAGTTTTAAGAGTATTGTAGTGAATTCAGTGGATGGCTCTGAGGCGTAGCGCCCTATAACGATCCTGCCTTGGAGGCGGTTAAGTAGGAGATGTGTCTCAGAGCTGGATACTGACAGATGGTGACGCGAGACTGGACGCGCACATAGTTTATATATCAGCCGATAGAGGGCAGTATTGGATAGGGGACTGATTTAGTTTCGATTGTGCCCACTAGAGTGCACTAAAGTAATAGAATGTTTTCCATAAACTGTTCTAGTATTTTCATAAAGTGTTATTATCTGTTTTTGTGTAGGTAAAATGTTATAAATGTGTTTTAGCAGTATGAATGATGTGTGAGTGTGGATTAATGTTAATATGAAGATAATTGTTTAACGAGTTATGTAGCAGGATTTAGTGTGGGAACATTTCAAAGAAGTATGGATACGAACAAAGGGGATTTTTGTAGAGTAGATTTGTAAAGTAAGTTTATGGTCAAGGGGAAGTTAATTCAGGTATCAATAACAATAGAAAATAACTTTATACATAAGTAAAACTTCAGCATATTAGGTAATTACGTCGGTAAAAAGTGCAGTCGTTAGGTTTACTATTTTTCGATTGGTTATTGATGAAAAGCGCGAACTGACGCGAGAGAGTGATGTTTTGCTATTGGTTGTTGAGTAAACTACCAATGGTAGAGCAATATTCTTCGCGCGCCTTTCTCTGCTGGTAGAGAAGACTTTGAGTACTCTAGAAAAGAGTCGAAGCCTAGCTATGAAAGAGATCGGACGTCTGCAGTAGTAGTTCCGATGGAAATGATAAGTTGCCGGATCTAGCAGTGTTTCATACATCAAAAGTGTTGGAAAGTGACAGCATAATTATTCCGATGTGTGTGTGTAGAAATTTCGGAATTTTTAAGTGAATTTTGTGACGAGATAAGACATATATTCCGCGTGGCGTATTGAGCAGATCGGTGGCTAAAAACTGTGAATGCATTTGGTACCGACACACTTAATATTTGGCGAGCATTATCAGTCAGAAACAATCAGTATTTTTGTAGCTATTACGTTTTCGGGAAATGCAACACCATGAACTTGCTAACGTGAGTGAAAGGGATTGTGAGTGACTGTGTTAAGACTAGCACGGGCTTGGCAGTGTTACTTGTTCACCTAAGTTTCAGAATATATTAACTGAGGACAAAATTTCCAAACTTTCATTTGTGTGAAAACTTTCTCCCGAAACGTAGATTAGTGACTTCACGTCGAGGTACAGTAGGTTTCACTCGGCTTTCCTACTGATGATCTGCTGAGACAATGTTCACAGATAGGTGCAGGTCCGTCGTAAACGGACGGAAAGAACCGCGCCGCCGCCACTCGGCGACAAAATTGGCCTGATGTAAGTCCTATGGAACGCATCTGGGTTGTTATCGGTGCTATCGGGCGCCACCACAGCGCAAGCAAATGATCGGCCCGTTACCTGCGGGAATTACATGACCTTTGGGGAGACATCCAATGTTACATACCTCTACAAACCTGCCAACAAGCTGTCGGATCTCCGATACGCGGAATCAGTGATGTACACTCCTGGAAATTGAAATAAGAACACCGTGAATTCATTGTCCCAGGAAGGGGAAACTTGATTGACACATTCCTGGGGTCAGATACATCACATGATCACACTGACAGAACCACAGGCACATAGACACAGGCAACAGAGCATGCACAATGTCGGCACTAGTACAGTTTATATCCACCTTTCGCAGCAATGCAGGCTGCTATTCTCCCATGGAGACGATCGTAGAGATGCTGGATGTAGTCCTGTGGAACGGCTTGCCATCCCATTTCCACCTGGCGCCTCATTTGGATCAGCGTTCGTGCTGGACGTGCAGACCGCGTGAGACGACGCTTCATCCAGTCCCCAACATGCTCAATGGGGGACAGATCCGGAGATCTTGCTGGCCAGGGTAGTTGACTTACATCTTCTATAGCACGTTGGGTGGCACGGGATACATGCGGACGTGCATTGTCCTGTTGGAACAGCAAGTTCCCTTGCCAGTCTAGGAATGGTAGAACGATGGGTTCGATGACGGTTTGGATGTACCGTGCACTATTCAGTGTCCCCTAGACGATCACCAGTGGTGTACGGCCAGTGTAGGAGATCGCTCCCCACACCACGATGCCGGGTGTTGGCCCTGTGTGCCTCGGTCGTATGCAGTCCTGATTGTGGCGCTCACCTGCACGGCGCCAAACACGCATATGACCATCATTGGCACCAAGGCAGAAGCGACTCTCATCGCTGAAGACGACACGTCTCCATTCGTCCCTCCATTCACGCCTGTCGCGACACCACTGGAGGCGGGCTGCACGATGTTGGGGCGTGAGCGGAAGACGGCCTAACGGTGTGCGGGACCGTAGCCCAGCTTCATGGAGACGGTTGCGAATGGTCCTCGCCGATACCCCAGGAGCAACAGTGTCCCTAATTTGCTGGGAAGTGGCGATGCGGTCCCCTACGGCACTGCGTAGGATCCTACGGTCTTGGCGTGCATCCGTGCGTCGCTGCGGTCCGGTCCCAGGTCGACGGGCACGTGCACCTTCCGCCGACCACTGGCGACAACATCGATGTACTGTGGAGACCTCACGCCCCACGTGCTGAGCAATTCGGCGGTACGTCCACCCGGCCTCCCGCATACCCACTATACGCCCTCGCTCAAAGTCCGTCAACTGCACATACGGTTCACGTCCACGCTGTCGCGGCATGCTACCAGTGTTAAAGACTGCGATGGAGCTCCGTATGCCACGGCAAACTGGCTGACACTGACGGCGGCGGTGCACAAATACTGCGCAGCTAGCGCCATTCGACGGCCAACACCGCGGTTCCTGGTGTGTCCGCTGTGCCGTGCGTGTGATCATTGCTTGTACAGCCCTCTCGCAATGTCCGGAGCAAGTATGGTGGGTCTGACACACCGGTGTCAATGCGTTCTTTTTTCCATTTCCAGGAGTGTATTTTGTTCCATAGCCGGAAAAAACAAGCTATTAATCAGGTGGTCATAATGTTTTGGCTCAGCAGTGTAGTGAAACGGACAACGGTCGCCAGATGCCGTCGCCAGACGTAGGCGATAAGTGTGGCCTACTGCTTCGTCACAAAGCGTCTGATCCCCTTCGTCAGGTTTTGGCGAGATGGACGCCACGACGCTTGTGTACTTGCTACGAATCCTGCATTGCGGCATTTGTTATAGCTTGTGAATGAGCTTTATCTGTCTCGATGAGTATGTGCCGAATAAACTCTTTCCTCAGTCACTGAAACAGACAGGCTTAACGAATATGTGAGTATGAAAAGGAGTATAGAACATGACTCGTGCTTACAGTTAAAAGCAATCCAACTTCTGAAAATCTTTTTAGTGCGAGATATGTTAGTCGTAACCATAAGCTAACGTCTCTCTCCTTCGACAGAGATGCCACAGATCACCGACTACTCTAATATACAGAGCAGACAATCCTGTGAACCCCACATTCGGTGGAGAGTCATGGATTCCCAAGCATTTAGCGCCTAGCGAGAGATTCACTGTCCTACCTCTTTCCGTAGATGCTCACGACAGTAGCACGTGGACATTCGGCCAGCTTCGCCGTTTTCGAAATACTCTTTCACAGGCATTGCGAAATACCAGTCTGTCCTTTGACAAAGTCTCTCAGCTCAATGGATTTGAAACTCTGTACAAAGAATTGAGATTACTCTGTGTGTGTTTTTAAGTGAAATTCTTCAGTGGAACATACTATACTATGTTCGGTGAAGTAATATTATGAAGTAATATTTCTCGCAAATCATTAACTTTCACTCTTCACTTTAATTTGCCTAAGGTGAACGTAATAGGTCTAACGCTGTACACCTGAAAAGACAATGGAATGAAAACAGTGTATTACAAAAGCATCTACTTACCTTTTACATACGGTTTACAGCGTAGGAAAAAAATGTATTCCTAATATAGGAAAAATATATTCGTCATTCGGCGATTTCAGACCTATTACGGTATTTCGCTGTTATTTTATTTCTCGTCGTTAGAATGTGAGAGACTCCTTTCTTGTACTCTGTTCTGAGAATTCACGTTTTCGTGAGAGGACGTTACTGGAATTAGTAGAAGAAAACAAGAAGATTTGTGTTCCACTGACACCGCGCACGTACTGCAGGACGTCTTCGGAGTGCCCCGATGTGGTTGCCACTATGACCACTCCCGTAAGTCCAGTAGGCGCCGCACCGTTAGACACCGTTTGTTGCGTCTGAATTTGTAAAATTACACGTAAACCCTCTGCCACCCTACGTGCCATATCACTCTCCATGTCAATCCAGAGGGCGCCATGCTTGAAAATTAGAGGCACATGCTGGACACTGGTAACTTTCTTACCTACGTTCTTACTGCGTTGGCCACACAAACAACAGTCGGTCTTTGGCGTCACCAATCAGCCTCCTCCAGCGTCCTAGGTCCCTGTTTTCTTCTTCATACAGCTCCAGCATACTCATATCCTACCTGACCTGATCAGTCCATCACAGTCGTGGTCTTCCCCGATGTCTTTTGCCACTAGTATCTTCCTCCACTATCTGCCTGATGATCTGCCCTTCACGACGCGTTACGCCCCTTCTGTCTTCTTTCTTTGATGACTGCCACGATGTCCCTCGACTTGTATAGCTCCTGCAATTCAGGGTTCTTTCTTTTCCTCCGTTCATCTCCATCCCTCATTGGCCCAAAAATCTGAGGATGGCATTCTCAAATGTCAGGACTTTTCTTTCCAGCTTTTGGGTGACGGTCCAGGTCCGTACTCCATATAAGACTACAGGTTGTATTATTGTCTTGTAGATCTTGGTCTTTGAGGATACAGATAGAAGCCGGGACTTTAACATTTTTACCAGAGCAAACCTTGACCTGTTTCCTGCTTGTATTCGTGCGGTAATTTCGTAGTCTATCTCGTCCCTTTGATTATAGTCCCAAGACATTTACAGTCTTCTACCTTTTGAAACACTTTGTCCTCCACCTTCAGGTGTCCGTCATCATTTCCTCTGTTAACTAAGAGGTGTTTTATACTTATAAGGATATGGTGTCTGTTCATTCGGACATGTCCGAAAGAACAGACACCATATCCATATAAGTATATAGTTCTGGCAATATCGGCTATGACCTTTCTCTTCTGTGCGGATGCACACACATTACCCGAACTCTTAGAGACTTGATAAGAATGTCTTGAACGAATAATGAGTGTGTTGGGTAGGGACACTACGACTGTAGTGTGTGGACATGGAAGGTGAGAATGTGGGTCTCGCGGGAGGCGTGCGCGAAATAGTCCTTGCAGTCGCACTATCCTATGTGCCCTCGGTCGCTCAGATGGATAGAGCGTATGCCATGTAAGCAGGAGATCCCGGGTTCGAGTCCCGGTTGGGGCACACATTTTCACCTGTCCCCGTTGATACATATCAATGCCGTCAGCCGCTGAAGGTATTAATATATAACTCTAATTACGAGTTATTTATCCATATTCAACTTCTGGCCTGCTCTCATTGTCTCTTCTATTAATGTTCTTGTCACCTGAAGCAGGTCTTACTGTTTTTCTTCTATTAAAGCTACATCATCTGTATAGGCAGGGTGTTGATCCTTCTTCCCCGCTGTATTACTGTCTCTAGGTTTGCTAACTTTGTCAGAGCTCTCTCTAGTACCAGGTTAAACAGAAGAGGGGAGAGGCAGCGTCCTTGTCGCACACCAGTCCTCAGCTTGAACTTTTATTGATATGTTTCTATTTACTTTTAGCATGCATGTTGTCTCCTGGGTGCATATGTGCATATATGTGTCAGTTTTATGGGTTTTCCTCGAACGTGAGCCCTTTCGAGTTCTTACCATATCTCTTGCCTATTCACACTATAATATGCTTTTCGGAAGTCTGCAAAAAAGCTGTGAACATTTTTGCAGAATTCCCAGCTCTTTGCTAGCACTGGCCGTATTGTAAATGGTCTACAGTTGACTTCCCCTTTCTGAAACCTGCTTGTTGGAATTCCAGTACTTTCTCGACATCTGGAGTTAGTCGTTTCAGTAACAACGTGCTCAAGATCTTATAAGCCATATAAAGTAGTGTGATTCCTTTATAGTTGCTACATCTCATTGGGACTTCTTTCTTTAGTATAGGGCAGATGACAGACTCCTTCCATTCTTCTGGGATACTTTAATTTTTCCAAATTACGCAGATTAAGCGGTATACTCTCAGTTGTACAGTAACTCTTCTCTCCTTCCGCATCTATACAAGTAGGCCATCTATTCCTGGTGCCGTCCCCCTCTTCAGGAGTTTTATGGTCGCTCTCACCTCTTCCATGCTTGGTAGTTCATACTCCCCCAATGGTACAGTGACTCTGCTTTCTCTATATGATTCTTCTTCTTCTTCATTTTCTGTTGTAGCACTCATGGTATTTACATCCCCATTGAAGAGGTTTTCGAAGTAGTTTTTCCATTCCTTCATAGCTTTCATTTCATCTGTGATTATCTGTCCTTCTTGACCTCTGATCATGCCAATCCTTGGATTGTATCCTTTCTTGAAGAACCTGACTGTCCTGTAAAACTCTCTCATATTTCCTACTGTCTGGTCTTCTGCTGCCAGTTTTATGTTACTGTTTATGAACTCTCGCTTTTCAGTTCGAAAGACTTGTCTTGCTTCTCTAGCTGCTTCCATGTATTTCAACATTGTTCTTTCATCTTGTTCGTTTGTCAGCCATAACAGTTTCGCTGCTTTTCACTTGGTGACTGCGTCTCTACACCTATCATTAAACCATCTTCTGTTCTTCTTCCTTTTCTCCATTGGTTTCAGCACCTCACTTGCAGCATCTTTTAAACCCGTTTTGAACTTTTCAATATCATCTTCATCATCTTCTTCTATGGAAGCAAACCTATTTCCTATTTCAAGTGCATATATTTCCTTAATGTGGTCTTCTTTCAGTAGATCTGAATTTTTTTTTCTGGTCTGCTTCTCTTCTCCAGCTGTTACGGCTTTCTATCCTCTTCTGTATGGTTGTCACGACAAGGTAATGGCCTGACCATATTACCGAGCGAGGTGGCGCAGTGGTTAGCACACTGGACTCGCATTCGGGAGGACGACAGTTCAATCCCGTCTCCGGCCATCCTGATTTAGGTTTTCCGTGATTTCCCTAAATTGTTTAAGGCAAATGCCGGGATGGTTCCTTTGAAAGGGCACGGCCGATTTCCTTCCCAATCCTTCCCTAACCCGAGCTTGCGCTCCGTCTCTAATGACCTCGTTGTCGACGGGACGTTAAACACTAACCACCACCACCAGCTGACCATATTTCTGCACCTCTTTGAGATTTTACATTGTGTATAGTAGTTCTGTGTCTGGCATCCACAGGTATGTGGTCTGTTTGGTTCTACGCCTCTTGGTCAGGTGACTTCCATGTTATTTTGTCTTTGCGAGGAAAATAGGTACTCATAATTCTTAAGTTTTTTTGAAGCTCCCATATTGACTAATTTCATTCCATTGTTGTCAGAGGAATCTCGCAGACGGTGAAGGCAGCGTAAGGTCTCAAAATATCTACTTTGGCATTGGCATCACCAAGGAAAATCTTCACATCGTATGTTGGTGCATCTTCCTACACTGATTCTACGTCTTCATAGAAACTGTCTTTTTCACTGTCATCTTTATCTTCTGTATGTGCATGGAATGAAACCAGAGTAATGTTGCAGAATTTTCCTTTTATTCTTAGCCAGCATAGTCTTTCATTAGCAGCCTTGAAGTGAATTATATTTCCCTTTACTCTGTTAGCTACTGAAAAGCCCACTCCAAACTGATGTTTACCTTCTTTATTTCGACAGTAGAAGAAGCTATACCACTTTTCTTTATGCATTCTTTCTCCAGGCCATCACATTTCTTGCAGTGCCACTATGTCTAGCCAGTACCTATTCAGTTGTTCATCAAAGACCTTCACCTTTAGAAGTTGAGAATAGTATTTCCACATACCAAGTGCCACACTTGTTCCGTGGTCTCCTGGCATTAACCTTTGACTTGCTGGGGTCGTTTACATTGTCCCGTACCGTATCAGAGGATGTTTCTTGATGTTTCGTAATAATCATCCATTTCAAGGTGTAGGGGTGCTGTCCGCGCGCCCAACCCACAAACTGGAAGACCAGCGTGTCCCATTTAGTCTGGATCGTCACCTTTGACCTATCTGATATGGGAGACACTACTAATAGCAAATCTTCTCCCAGCCTAGCCCTCAGGATCATTTGACCACGCGAGCTCCACCACCAAGACAAGATAAGGACACATTAGCAAGGGGGGGGGGGAGGAGACTGGTATCTGGCGATTAAAAATTTGTTACTAAGTTTGAGGTCAATGGCACAACTTAGAGCACTATACTCAGAATCAAATTACTTTGTGATTGACAAATGACAGCGGTAGGAGCGAAGTTGACGGCTCGTACACAACGTGCTCATGCGATCGATGGTTGCGCGCTTTCCACAAAGAAAGAAGTCATGTACTCACTGTATGTTTTCCAGGTCTTTGTATGCAGTGGTGATGGTGGTAATGATCGCCATTGCTGCTTAAGATATGGCGTTGCGTAAGGCGATGTAATCAACTCGTTATGGGCGAATAACAGCAATAAGGCGAGCTTAAGGCCAGGAACTTAAAACAATTTAACAAATTACCTAAATAAGCGGAGATAATTGTGAGGGATGCATGCAGTTGGATTCTTGGTAACGTATTATACCACCAATGGACGCACGCCACATATGTCTCTGTCACATTGGCTACCGTCTGTGTAGTCACAAGAGCAGATGTCAGAATTCAGTAAAATAAGTTGCTCATTTTTTTTTTCACTGCAGACTTAATCTCCCGTGCTGTTCATTATTATTTCATTCGTGTGTGTTACATCATTATACCAATATGATGACTTATTTGGTTTATAGCATCTCTTGACAGTCTTTCCAATTCTGCTAGCACACATCAATGTTGGACTGCTTTTTTTTTTTTTTTTTTTTTTTAGAGAGAATTATGTTGAAGAGATAAAGAAAGACCCAACAGACAAATCTAAAGCTGGGATCAAGGCACTCTTAAAGAAAATTGACTAGTTACTTAGTGTGAAGGAGGAATGAGAAGGAGAAATATAGATGCTAATCCACAACACCAAAAGCATCAGAACTGAGGTCACAGTTAAAGATTCACCAGGACGACTGTCGTGTGCGACTTGTTAAGTCGAGAAACAGCCCAGGCTATAAGTTAACACATAAATTAAATAAAATGCTGAGGAAAGACTACACATTTGAAACAAACTACTCTCTAGATAACAGTTATACATCAGCACGTGGCCTACTAAACATCCCTGTTTCCGACAAATACTCACTAGATGCCACCAATTTACACATAAACATCCCAAAAGACGAAGCAGCGGAAGTTATTAAACACCATCTCATAAAGCACAAAAGACTATCAGTCGTTGAAATAGTTGAATTCATTGATTTGCTTGAATTACAACTATTACAATTTCAGCAATAAAGAATATAAAGAACCAAATGGTCTAGCAATGAGCTCCAGCATATCAGGGACCATAGCTAACATATTCGTTAACCACATCGAGCTAAAATTATTCAATAACAACAGCTCATGAATACAAGACATTACGTTTTACAGAAGATATGATGATCACACAGTAAAAATAATAGATTGGGGAAGCAATCAAAATGTTAAGGCAATAATTCAGAACTCAAACGTTTCGGACCTCACAATCACTAGAAAAAACAAGTAGCACATGCTTAGTATTTACAGAAAAGCCACAACTACAGATGTAAACATCCAAGCATCTTTATTCCACCCACCCACCCACACACACACACACACACACACACAAATTAGCATCCTATACAACCATGGTGCACAGTGTCAATCGTACTTCTACCAATGTCGCTCCATATGCCGCCACCAGCAGCCATGATAGCGGTGTAAGCCTGAAGAGGGTCGGAGGAAATGGCCGAAACCTGTTTCCAACAAATAAAAAATCTGAAACCGAGATCGAGACTTTTCTTATTGATTTTTAACATTTTATAATGATCGCTATGCTCCAGTCAAGAATGCTTCATAAAATTTTAAACTGATAACAGCCGCAAATGGTTTACAACGTGCACACCTAGAAAACATATCTAAGAGAGTTAAAAAAGGAATAGAGAGAAACGTAAATAAGAACAACAGACATACAGACACAAGGACAGTATGCCTACCCTACTTCGGCACTGTTTCACAAATAATTCCTAATGTATTGAGACGATACAACGTAAGAGTGACTTTCTCCACAAACAATGAATTAGGTAATAGACTCCCACACAATACCAAAACCAATGAAGGTAAATTCTGCAACTCCGGTTCAAAATGGCTCTGAGCACCTTGGCACTTAACATCTGAGGTCATCAGTCCCCTAGAACTTAGAACTACTTAAACCTAACGACATCACACACATCCATGCCCGAGGCAGAATTCGAACCTGCGACCGTAGCAGTCGCGCGGTTCCGGACTGAAGCGCTTAGAACCGCTCGGCCACCGCGGACGGCTGAAACTCAGGTATATACAAGATGAAGTGGAATCAAT
Source organism: Schistocerca americana (assembly GCF_021461395.2). Classification (NCBI taxonomy): domain Eukaryota; kingdom Metazoa; phylum Arthropoda; class Insecta; order Orthoptera; family Acrididae; genus Schistocerca; species Schistocerca americana. The sequence continues at coordinate 106,316,872 of NC_060122.1, read as the reverse complement.
GCTCTGTACAATATGTAGGTCAGACCAGACGACGCTTTCAAACTAGATTCACACATTCGGGGCACAGAATATTCCTTTTATAACATAGAAGACAATCTAGTAACACTTCACAAAATGAACAAAGGCCACAAAATTAACATGTACGAAGAGCTGGAAATTTCCATTCACAACAGAAAACGTGCACAGAATATGCCAAATGAAAAAGCTGAGACAGTGGCAATGAGCTTCCTTAATAGTTTTGGGGTTTTACTAGACGATGATTATAACTCTTCCTACCTTCTACTTCCTGAGTCAGTTAAAAATAAATTTGAAAAAATCGCAAAGCACTCTTGAGAAACGGTATGTCTACACTAAGTCTTCAAGTTTTACGCACACATACACACACACACACACACACACACACACACACACACACACACACACACACACACACACACACACACATAAGCACACAGACATTCACACACACACACACATGTTATGGTCATATATTTTGCAATGTAGTACCTTTAACAAGACGTCATAAAGAAACAAATAATTTTATAGTTGCTACATGTACCTCTGATCCACCTAGCTATGAATGATCTGAGGGAAAGTACCATATCTTTCCATCGCTACAATCTTTGATGTGTTCATGTTAGTAGTTAGTGTTTCTGTGTGGAAAATCAGGTCAGTGTTCATTTGTGACGAATTGCAGGGTTCTGTACACTGTAACAGAATGTAGGTAGCTCCATCACCATTTAAAATGTATAATATTAGCGACGATAACAAGTGCCTTTTATACTTTTGCAGCACAATGAAACCAATACAAACAACTAGTGGCATCCAGCCGGTACACATAACAAAATATCGCTGTTTTCCACCTGAAGATGAGAGTATAAACTACCTAAACGCGTCGTGGGAGAAAATAAAAAGTGACTAACAGAGACAAATTGTTTTATTGGAACTTTTATCTACATAACACTTCAGTTAATTGAATATGAGAGAATTGCACTGTTATTCATCTGTCGGTAATTTCAGGACCTTATGACATAGTTCATCCACAACATATAGATGTAAAGGTGGTTTATTCTCAACCATGATATCCACTAACTAACCCTTTCGATAAACATGTGATATGGGAATAATGGTTTGCTGTAGCTTGTCGATAATTTCTGCCTTTGTGGAAACTAGTGAGTAAGGTTTTCATATGTTTTCGGCCATTGTAAGTAATTCTCCCTTACAGTCCTGGGACAAAGATGAATGAGCGCTCTGTTTCAGTAGCGAATGAGACTCTGGACTCTTGAATTTAAATTTATTTGTGATTCGCTTGCTCGTCTGATAGCATAAATACATGATGTGGCAGGTATTGGATAATCCTGAAAATATCCAATGTGGCTCTCAGCTCCCAGTCCCACACAGCATAGAATATTGGAGCCTCACTAATCAGTGGGTGCAGACAGGAGAACGCCGTACCCACCTCAGTGTCACAACTCCGACTTCACCAGATATACAAAGTCTCGACATAAAGAGAAACCATAGATCGATGACCCACTGTGTCAGGAAATCAGCCCATGGTGCCCTCTAGGCCACTGTCACTCGCTGCCTCCATCTTACCACCAACGCTGCTTGAGGCCTACTTTAGAACACACACCGCCAGAGATGTTCCGAAATCGATTACGATCCCCACACAGCACTCTTCCGTTCATATTATCTTGTTACAGTACAATGTAAATGTAATTCCAATTGCCAACATAGACTGCTGATGTGATTAATCTGATAAACTGCATAAGAAGCAGTAGCAGAAACAAACAAATGAATTCGGATTAGTGTGCGTGGACAAATTCGGCTGTTGTGCACAGCTACATGTGACGATTGTGAAAATTATACTGACTCCACATTATAGTGTGATATGACTCTACTTTTACCCGTAAAACAATTTCAGTATGATGTCTGCATTTCCTATGCAGTTGGATGTGACGTCAGTGAACGTACTGTATGAAGTGACCACATTTTTGTACTGCAAGCTCACTGAATTAACTGCTACATGTTTCTTAAATTCAAGACATCATAATAACTATGACTACTTAAGCCAAGGTACGATGCGAGACTAAAAGATGCGAAAGAATCAAAGCTCTCAACCAAACAGTTTATTTATGATCGCTTGATAAATATTGTGAACATGAGACAGAGGAGGATACTGAGAGATCTTGTGGCCTCATCGGGACTCCGTTTTTGTGGGCTGAGGACTGTTACCACCTGTAAGCAAACTTCCCCATCCCGATACGCGCTGCGTGTTGATAGCTGCAGTAGGTGAAGTGTGTGGCGATAAACCACGCAGCTGACCCAGGCACGTGCCTTATCTGGCGGAAAGTAGCTGCCCAGGCGCCAGCCCACCCTCCGCTCCGCACCGCTTTCTGTGATGCTGATTTACGACCTGCTCTGAACCGCCCCTGACAGGTATGGCGACAGCTGCCCACGAAAGGAACCTGCTGTGTAAGGTCCGCCACAACCTCCTCTGTGGATGTGAGTTATTTTGTAGTTGCTAACAAGAAAATCAGATATTTCATGTCTCAATCGTCTCCAGTTTTACCTAAAGATAACTATTTGGAGCCCCAAAAGACTGAATATTTTAACTTTAATAAACCGTGCCCAGAGTTTGGAAGAAAGCACAGGTCACATGCATCTAGAAGGAGGACAGCAGAAGTGATCCAGAAAAATACTGTGCAATATCCATCGTATACATTTGTTGTAGAATATTGGAAAGTACTGCGAGCTGAAATATAATGAGGTATCTAGAACAGAAGGATCTCCTCCGTGCCAAATAGCGTGGATTACAAAAACATCGACCATGTGAAACACAACTCGCGCTTCTCACACATGAGATCCTGAACACCCTGCATCAGGGCAGTCATCTACATGTCATACTCGTATTTGTCGACTAGCGAAAATCACTTGAGTCAGCATCACATACACGCTTATTATCGAAACTAAGGTCGTACGGTCTATCAGACGAAATTTGTGACTTTATTCAGAGATTCTTGGTAGGGAGAAAGTTGCATGTTCTATGAAGATTCTCTGACACATATAAAAGTAACTTGAGGTTTGCCCCAGAGATGTTGTAACAACAACAACGACGCTGTACTATTGTACATATAAGTAAATTTTGTTTTCCGTCTGATTTTTCGATAAATTAGTGTAATTGATGTTCTGATTTCATTTCTTTTTTTTTCATGCCATTGTGTTAAAATAACTGTAAACAATTTTCAATGTGAATATTAATGTTTATGTCAAATGTCAAGCAATATTGTAATAGAACTGAAAAGTAACAAATGTTGAGACTGTTGTAAGATATTTAAAATTGTAACTGTGCGTCTGGTCCATACATAGGCAATGTGTTAGGATATATAGAATGCAAAACCTCGGGTGAATACCCTGTCTGTAAGGGAGCGGTAAAAGGTGGATGGCAGGCGAGCGCGGGAAAATGCGCACGGGCACTGCACGGCACAACGGGCTCAGCAGTAGTAGTCGGAGTTGGGCATTGGTCTGAGCAACACTTTCTGGAGCGAGGAGGCTCTCCTGGAAGATGTAGTTTCACTGAGCCTCGGGTATGCTGTTCCAACGCCCACACAGCATGGCAATATTCCATAGGCACTAAATGGAAAAGTATTGCGACGCTAAGAAGAATTAAAGTGCCGATACGCCAAGAGCCATAGTTGTGGTTGTATGTGTGCTCTGTGCCTCGCCATCTCGCCGCCAACCGCCGCATCGATAAAAGCAGGATGAAACTTTTAGTACTGTATGCGTATGGACCATAGAGTCAACTGTTCAATTATAACCTAAATTGTACCAGAAATTTCCCCTCATTTAATTATCCTCACAACTAACCTAGGCTGGGTCCTTTCCAAATGTTGTGTAATCCGAGTGTCCCGAAATGAAAAATTAAATTTTGTGTTAATAATAATTACTTGCAGACCTAGTTATGTTAGAATGGTGTTTAAAGAACTGTTTTGTTAATGAATCGGTAAATGAATAACGAAGGTCTAACGAAGTTGAAAGATAACTTTAATATTGATATAGTAATGAAGTTTAATTATTTCGAGACAGATATAAAGGTATTTAAATGAGAAGTAAATAAGATAAAAAGAGTAGTAACTCATATACTGGAAATCTTGAACGCATGATAATTTCAGTAACCTACCGAGCGAGGTGGCGCAGTGGTTAGCACACTGGACTCGCATTCGGGAGGACGACGGTTCAATCCCGTCTCCGGCCATCCTCATTTAGGTTTTCCGTGATTTCCCTAAATCGCTTCAGGCAAATGCCGGGATGGTTCCTTTGAAAGGGCACGGCCGATTTCCTTCCCCATCCTTCACTCACCCGAGCTTGCGCTCCGTCTCTAATGACCTCGTTGTCGACGGGACGTTAAACACTAATCTCCTCCTCCTCCAATTTCAGTAACCAAATTTTTTTATATAGTAATCATAACAATTTCAGGGTTCCCCCCCCCCCCCCCCCCCCACCCATTTTTATTCATTTGAATTCTAAAGTGTTCCACATTGGTTTGACCAGCAAAAGTTAAAGTCAATATATGTCAAAATTGATCAGTGTTTTATCTTTATCAAAATTGACATTTTGTGTGTGGCTCGAAAGTGCTATTCCTAGGGTAACCTATGCCCGATTTTAATCAGATCAGGGTTCGATTCCCGGCGGGGTCAGGGATTTTCTCTGTCTCGTGATGACTGGGTGTTTTGTGCTGTCCTTAGGTTAGTTAGGTTTAAGTAGTTCTACGTTCTAGGGGACTGATGACCATAGATGTTAAGTCCCATAGATCTCAGAGCCATTTAATCAGATCAATAGACAGTATAGAGTCTTGTAGTATACATTATAGTGCAGTGTTATGTATTCATGAATTTTTCCATATGAGTACAGAACGTGAAACCATCAGTTCAATAGATTTTCTGGTTCTAATATTCTACTATATTATGCAGTGTTACTACTTGTTGTTTTGCATGAATATACATCAACTTGTACAGGGAAGAAACTCAGTTAATGCCTAATTAGGCTGGCGACCGTATTATTATCAAATTGGTAGCATCTTCAGTGTTGCCTTTGGTACATACTGACGTGTAATTGCATTTTGAACTTACTTGACGGATCATTGTTAGTACAGAGTGGGTGTAAGTCTGATTTGCCACCATTCAGGTACACGCGGTCAATATCAATACGAAAATCCTGTCTCGTAAGGTGAACCCCGCTCACTTACCATAGTACAGGCTTTAATGAGTGTTGTGTGCCCCACGCGCACGTTACAAGGTGTGTTGGGATCCATGATGTTTAAGTTGTTTATTAACTACCTTGCAGACTGTACTAATAGTAATTTCAGATTTTTAACAGATTATGCACATATCTCTAATAAAGAGCTGTCTGTAAAGACCTTCACAAATATTTAGCACCAAAATGATAAGATTTTAAAGTAGTCCAAAGATTTACAAATTCTTTGAAAAGTTCAAAAGTGTAAAATTTTACAATTCATAATACAAACAAGAAACAATTATTGTCCTACAACTACGATACTAGTAAATCACAGTTGCAACTGGTCAACACATTCTAATATTTCGATAAAATACTTATTGCACACATGACACAGAACAGTCTCTTAGGCTCACCCACAGTTACTGTAGGTGAAAGACTTTAGTTCATCTGCAAAAAAACACGAAGGTACTGTCATGAGGCCATTTCTGTTAAAACTACCATACACCATAATAAAATTACGCCAAATTGATGAACCCAGCCAATCTAAATCATTCACCAGTTAGAAATTAGAGTATATGTATAGTTAAATTTAAAATCAGTGATTACCATGTCTAAGTACTGAATTTAGATTTTCATTTCTTACTTTTGAGGAGTGTTTAAATGTGTATGTGAGAATCCTTTTGGATGCATGTTGAGCAGACGACAGAAGAACAGGGGAAAACAGGTCATTGCTCTGCCTTTACGAGGTCCGCAGTCCTCTTGAAATGACAAAAACTTCCACTACAACAGGTGAAGGGAGAGCCAGTTAGAAGCTGGGATCAGTATATTGTATGCGCTCAAGGTGTTGGCATCCTAAACAATAGGAAGCTATTGTATATTGTTCTTAACATTGTGGGATGGAGTGGCGGGGGGGGGGGGGGGGGGGAGGGGGGAGGGCGAGTACACGTTGCAGGAAACCTCTCTGTAGTCTGGCAACTACTAGGCTCAGCACGGCGCAAAGATAAAATCTCTAAATCTCTAAAGCAGACTGATAGGAGATACATTCTGGCGTTTTTGTGCTTAAGTACACAGCTTCCCAGCCAACTGGCTGGTCACAAGTTAAGTGGGTTGTTGTTACACTGTCAAGAAACGACAAGAGAAGGTACCACTGGAAAATATAAATGTATTCCATAATGCCAAAACCGAACTCGCCTGTGTAAACGTGGAGATGGCCGTATTATCTAGAACACAAAATATATCTGATTGTGGGGGCAGAAACTGCCTGTTTTTGATCTCCAGGTCTATAAACCCTCACATTCGTTACTCATATTAAAATTTTGCATAAAAGGGACATTGTTTGGCTGTATCTGATTGTTTGGCACGCAGAAGAACCACTTTCACAGGTATTCAGAATCATGCAAAAGCTCACGCTCATAAAATAAACAATTCTGCTTCCTGCTGGGAGTGCTATGTACAGCTTAGGTCGATACACGACTCGCCAGGGGAAGTTTAATTTGAGAAAGCAGTTTTGATTCTGGTCTCTGTGGGAGAGCAGCTTTTGCTGCAGGCAAGATTACTTAGAACTTTCAGGCACCACATCTGCCATTAGTGGGTACTGATAAGTCTGCACCATTCACGAAGCAAGCTATAGGATGTATGCAAAGATTTCAGATTGACATTAGAGCTTTCACATTACTATTTCAAGTACATTTATTAACAATCCTGACGTCGGCTTACAATCAGTCGAGGTAATGGGTACGTGTATCATTATTTCTGTATTTCTTTCTTTCCTCTCTGATTGATATCACTGTGCAACATCCATGAGGTTAGTTGATGCAGCAAGTGTTGATCTGATTTTCATATATTCATGTCAAACAAATTATGGTATTTATGTCTTCCTTCCATTGTAATTCCTGTTAACATTTAATCTAAGTAACGGTTTTCTCTCCTTTATGTACCAGTGTTCAATTTCATGTATAAAACTAAATATAATAAACAGGGTTATGTAATGACCATTGTTTCGTTCAGTGGTCTGATGAACTCCCTAGTCTTACCTGCCTGTGAGTTACAGCACCTACATCTCATGTATGCTGGGACCAGCACTGTTCAATAAATTCAATTCATTAAATTGTACGCTGCACGACGCCTTAAAATAAATTCATGTGATTGTTTGGGAATGACGTGTTTATTGGTAATATCTCCCAGTACAGATCTCACTAACATCAACAAGGGTACGTCGATGGTTGAGCAATAATCTCAGAGAGATGATTGGCCACGTCTATCCAGGGTTTAGACGTCATGCGATGTCCTAATTTAGTAGCCGGAAATTATGCTTTCAGTTACAAGTTTGCCCTTTCTTTAACTGTCGGCACAGTGAATAAAGAAACACTACCACAAGCTCAATAATTATTGAAATCAAGAATATGAAATATCATTATGCTGCTGACGTATAACTAAGCCATGTCTTTTGTTTCAGTGCGAAGAGGTACTTTGTACCAGTCAGTCAATGTATACTCTAAAAATATTCATTGAAATACGCATGGACACTTCAGAAATATTCATTATGTGTTGTTCGTGTAGCTGTATGAACTTATCTTCACTCCTATCACAGACTGAATGCTGATGACTATGACCAATGAACACAAAGTGCTGTGCATGACACAGGAAAACTGTAGATTGAGATGAACACTTTTTTATCTCGAGACATTGTTGTTTGCTGGATGAGAAAGGAAAATGTAATGCATCTCACCACTAGTCAATAAATAATGATCAAACTCTTGATCAAGTGGGAGGACACTATAATGTGATTAAGGTTCAGTGAAATTTATAGCGTTATTGAAAGGGTGAACATTTACTAGATAGCATAAACTTATACGTAGTTAAAACAAGCAAAAACATTTGTGATCAAATCATAGACTTGAACAATTTTGAATATAGATGAGCGTGGTCATAAACAGTATAAATACACGGCTGAGTGAACGTACTCTGATACAAGATAAAAGGATAATGGGATAATCTTCATGCTGTGGTGAATGTCGAAAGTTCAGTCAACAATTACGCGAAATAAACACTGCACTGTCAATGAACATAGGCCCATACCTATGAACCTTAAGTTGAAATAATCGTAGCAATTTAGTGCACAATAAAAGAACGAGATGGCACAGTAACTCGAACTTCAGTGCAGGTTTGACAGGAGAGCTATTTTCAGAATAAATCAGTTGCATAATAAAGGGTAACAAATACAACATACTGTGATACCTCCGCATGGGGCCTCCTTCGCCGATTCACACCACCAGCGGTCCAGGAAATAGCCGTCTGGAACCCATGGTGTGAGCGCCCGAGAAGAGGACACTGCAGCCATTCTACAAAGCCCACAGGGGTAACTGGCGGAAGTGCCTGAAGAAAAGAAGAAAATTTCGAAGAGTAGTTGGGCTGAGACAGCATGGAAGCGAGAGGACCTGGACGGTGATATCACAGCTTCGGCCAGGTAACTGATAATGGGCAGATAATGCAGAGACCGTACCTGGGCCGCACTGCAAAGCCTCGAATGCCGATGCGTGAAGCCGGCTCGCGCCGCACACCTGCGAGGCGACATACCCTACCGACGCAGCGCCTGCCGCCCATAGCACTACACGACGAATGATCACGAATAATGGTGAGATGATTCGTCTTCGCTCCTTTCGCTTAATAACTGAGTTATTCCATGCCCAGTCAAATCGGCCTGAGATCTATAGTTTTGTTTTGTTTTGTGTAAACAGTACTGAAATAAATACGTTTCATTCATGTTCTAACTATCAAGCAATCTGTTCCATTCATCCTATCGACTTTATAGTTTCATAACCTATCTGTTTGATTTCATTTAATAATTGATGTCAATTTTTGACTCCCTGTCTGGGTCGATCACATAAGTAATTTTCACATTATGTGAGGTCACTAACAATTTCTTGAGTTCACTACAATACTGACACGAACAAAAAGTGAAGAAGAAAAAAGTTCCAGACAAATAATGAACAGACTTACAAACAATGGGGCTCTCATCATGAGGTCAGACAAGGCCAACACCATGATAGTAATAAAGGAAGAGGAATACAAAAATAAAACCTTAAAATTTCTAGCAGACAGCTGTGTAACAAAGCTATGCAGTGACCCAATACAAAGATACCAGAGAAACACACCCACAGTTATAGAAAACGTCTCACACATAGAAAACAGAAAGTGAAGTGGCTTAAACAAAAGACTGTCAATGCACCCACACTGAACAGCCTACTAAAGCTCCACAAAGAAGATATTCCGGTATGCCTACCGGTAAATTACGGAAATGCACCCACATACCATCTAGCCAAGGAAATACACATACATGCAAAGTAATATTATGTATACATGAAGAAAGGAAACATACACAACACTTAAGAGCTCATACAGTAAATAACACACATCAACACACGCGAAGCAGCCATACTCATATCATTCGATATGATACTGAGACCTACATACATTATAGCCCTTCCACTGAAATTATCAAACAACAATTAAAGCAACAGATAGACATCCCCAAATCCCACATAAAACAAATAGTTAGCACTCTAATACTAATCACAAAACAAAACTATTTCTCATTTGAAAGCCAGTACTACACATAACAAGGTGGACTTCCCATGGAGTCACTAGTTAGTTGATTCCTGTCCAACATCTTAATCAATCACATCAAAACCAAAATATTTAAAATAATAGTGAGATCCAAACAGTAAAAGGTAGTATACTGATATCGCTATGTATATATCATTATATGCCTTCTAAATGAAACATCGAGATGCATTCAACAACTCCATAATGACATAAACACAGTTGGCCCAAAAATAAAATTCAACATAGACACTGAATCACAAAATTAAAACAAAAATCTAGGAGACACCTAGTACACAAAAACAAACAGCTGATCACTAACTTAAAAACACAGAAATATGAAACATAAACCAATAGTTCAAATGGCTCTGAGCACTATGGGGCTTAACATCTGAGGTCATCAGTCCCCTAGAACGTAGAACTACTTAAGTAGGTAATCTAAGGACATCACGCACTTTCGGCCAGAAGGAGGATTTGAATCCGCGACCGTAGCGGTCGCACGGTTCCAGACTGAAGCGCCTAGAACCGCTCGGCCACACCAGCTGGCGAACATATACATGCAGAACACAACACTCAGAGCACACATGCATGCTCATGTGAACGAGAAACGCCAATAACAACTAGCAAATGGCACACTCTCACTTACTACAACAAAGCAGTCCACAGAATAGGCAACATACTAAAAAAGCAAGGGCTTAAAGTATCCTACAGAACACATACAAATACAAACACAACATGTCCAGTATTTACCAACTGAGATACCAGGACTCCAAATGAATTTACATAGGACAGACAAGCAGAAACTTTAATACCAGATACACAGACCACAGAGGGGCATTAACAAGTAACTGCTGTCATTTCATATTGCTGAACACTGATATTGCGGGAAATCCAGAGAAACATACGTGGGACAGAGAAGAAGAGATAAAATTGTGTTTAGGTCAAGGCTTACCCCAACAGATATCGACACTGACTTGAAAATCATCAAATGCAGCAACAGCCACCGGCAAAAACTTATAATTGTGCAAAAGTGGGAAATACAAATAGCCTTAGGAGAAGGAAAGAAATAAAAAAATGAATACACAGCATGGGAACTGTATTCTCTGTCATCAAAGAACTATTACACAACACTAACCGATAAACACGCTCACCCACCAACTCACACAAAGGCACAAGTACAAACACAAACACAAACACACACACACACACACACACGCACACACCACACACGCACGCACACACACACACACACACACACACACACACACACACACACTCAGGTAAATTAATTAAACAAAACACACACACACACACACACACACACAGGTAAATTAATTAAACAAAACACACAGCGCACACACACACACACACACACACACACACACACACACACACACACACACACACACACATATGCATAAATATCTCACAAAGACTCAAAACTCCCATCCAGAACTCATTCAACTCTTCAACTGTCAGTCATCTTGTTTTAGCTGCTTGCAAACGGTGACACTGAAAGTTACGTAGCGCAGTTTTTGACAGTGAAGAGAAAGGGGAAACTTGAAAAAACAAGTGAAACACATTGCAATACGACACACACAATCATGAAATTTAAAGTCATAAAATTTCGCTATAAATAACTTTTTTACATTAACTTGTATGGGATTGTAGTCTGGAAGACGAGGAAAGCCACAGCATGAGGTAGGACAGTATGTATAAACTTTACCTGTTCTTCAAATTTGTAAATTCTGTCTTATAAACTCAATTTTATATGTGTACAAGCAGCAAAGACCATATTTCTTCTTTACTAGAAATAAAAAGAGGAAATAAAAGCCCACTGACTTTGCGGGAAATTCAGCGAAACATACGTGGGACAGAGAAGAAGAGATAAAATTGTCTTTAGCTCAAGGCAGACCCCATTCGAAAACAAAATTTAAGCTGTAGCTTCAGTTATTTTTCCTCATGTCACACTAGTGGTAGAAACTATCTTGTATGATGAACAGATTGAAAAAGCTTTAACCGACATTAAATTTGTGTGTTAGATTTCTTTTGCAGGGACTGATTGTTAAACTTGATACCATTGCATGTGTTGTGATCTTGCTTCAAAGGGACTCGTCTGTGGACTTAATGAGGAACAATGTATAACAATCCCAATATGAAGCACCTGTCAGTCTGTTGGTGAAGTAGTAATAATACTGTGAGAGATTTAAATGCATTAATCATTGAATATTAGCAACAAAGTATCATATTAATCAATAATATTATTTAATACTGAGCTCCACTGGATGGTATTCCATTCTTGAACATAATTCTTACAACTTTTCTGTGAGCAACTGTTATTGGACAGTTTTTCGGAACAGTCACACAACATATGCATGTTCGTATAAACTGGTATTTGAGACCCACCCTCGTCTTGAATATCTGAATGCAATCAGAGAAACGAACTGATATTAATTACCACGTGATTACATACTAAACGGGAAACGGGTACATTTTTGGAGGCACATTGGTTGACGCGGATGCAGAGCTGAATGTCGGAGTAGTCAACAACCTTCCTCGGCTCTTCACAGAAGACCACTGAGGGAAGACCATCATTGCCACTGCTGGGTCAACAGGCATATTTGCGACACCACAGGGCGCCATAGTGCAGATGGAGGTCAGTTAGGATATTCTGCAGTGTTTCCTCACTGCAGGTGAAGTGGAGCGAGGAAGAATTTGTAGCGAAAGGTGCAAAACGCAAAAAAGTAAATTTTTGGAGGCAGATTCGGCAGGTTGGTATCTTGCGTGTAGAAAGAAAACCCCAAGCTACGTCTCTGAAAAATGTGATATGTCATCAAACATATCTTACAGAAAACATAGTTTGAAGACGTAAGACCTGTGGACATTGGTTCATCTGAAGTTTCTCCAGAGAGACAGGGAAGCATGACAGTGACGGCATAAAGCTATATCACTGGTTGAGGAGAGAGACAGGAAGAGCGTTGAATGGCTTTTTCCAGAGTAGAATAGTAGGACGGCACTCATTGCCTAATCGAGTAAAACATGTTTCAGGAATGGCGACCTGAGCACTCTAAGGAGCATTCTGATTGGTCAGACCTCAGAAGATTCAGACGTCAGCTTATCAATCGTCTCGCCTTATCTCGTCTCATTTTGTGAGATGCTTCAGTGTGGGTCTGATCTTGGGGCACTTCTGTTACTGCTCTGCCATCTTCACCAACGTGAGCCTTCAGCTGATCTGGTGTGTTTGCGGGACTTAAAAATTTTGAGGCCATCCAGCACTTGGCGACGGGAGACGACTGCTGGCGCTGCCACCGACTGAGTTCGCAGTACTTCAGTCACTGACAACTACATTATGGTAAGACCAAGCAATTACTGCGTTAGATATAGGGATTTTCAACTCATAATTTTGCCATTTAGAGCCTCAGTGCCTTGTGAAGTAATTAAAAATTTGCCTTCAAAATCCACAAGTGTGACATACTACCTTCAGTCGTTCTGCTCTATGTTAACCAGCTTCACAATAATCACAAAATAATTGTATTATTATCCTCAGTTTTCTTCCCTCATGTTAGATTCATCAGACATACGTTTCCACAAGTGACCATTATCAAATGTTACTGAGAAATTTCCACAGATGTCCATTATTGTATATGAAGCCTTAATCGTCCTTCAGTGTGTGTGAATTTCATTTGTGCCTCTGTTGATCGTGACATTGTTGATATGAATATAAACTCAAAAATTTCAATACGTGTGTCACTTTACATTTTTATCATCCTCTAATAAGGACATTACACCACAATCTACAGAAATGTATACGACGGTAGTATCTGTTCCCGAAAGAACAGTTACTGTAGATGACCATGCAGCCTTGCTAGAATGAAATGATAATTAAATGGACACCCTAGCTGCAATTAGGCGTTGATATACCCTTCATTGGGGACATGTTGATAATGTGTGCCCCGAAAGGGACTCGAACCCAGGATCTCCTGTTTACAGGGCAGACGCTCTATCCATCTGAACCACCGAGGGCACAGAGAATAGTGCGCCTGCAGGAAGTTATCCCTTCCACACTCCCCGCGAGACGCACATTCCCAACATGTCCACACCACTACATCCGTAGTGCGCCTAATAGATGTTTACCCATCATAATCATTACTCGTGGCGGATTAATCTATCAGGTCCCGTACGAGTTGGGCATAGCGTGTGCGTTCGCACAAGAAGGTCAATGGCCGGGAAGCCATATTTTAACTAAACATCTATTAGGCGCACTACGAATGTAGTGGTGTGGACATGTTGGGAATGTGCGTCTCGCGGGGATTGTGCAATGGTTAAGCCGCTGCAGGCGCACTGTTCTCCGTGCCGTCGGTGGCTCAGATGGATGCAGCGTCTGCCTTGTAAGCAGGAGATCACGGGTTCGAGTCCCGGTCTGGGGACACATTTTCAACATGTCCTCAATGAAGTATATCAACGCCTGTTTGCAGCTAGGGTGTCCAGTTAATTATCATCTCACTACAGAAAAGTATGTGATTTTTGTGAGGTGCTTGTGGCTTATAGCAAGTTTGAATACCTTATGCGATAGGATGTATCCTTGTCAAATACCTTTTCCCTTACCTAACAATACATGTCATCATGAGCATACAAACCCAGTCCCAAATAAATGGAAATCTGCTTGATGTACTTATGCTGCGATAAGTTCAAAGTATGTTTGTCATAATAATAAAACGGATAGGGGAGTGATGATTTTCTGTCAGAATTGCTACATACCATAATCATAATCCACTAAAGTGGAAAACCCAACCAATCTCAAATAATCCTAGCTAGGAATGAGGGTATTAAAATCCCCTCTTTGTGGTTTTTATCTCCAAAACCCAGAGAAACAGTTGTAGACTGGCCACTTCTCTATTACCTACCCTATGAACTTACATATGCAAATTTTAGATAGATTAAGAGACAGGAGGGTATCTGAGACAATGTTTTACTAAAACACTCTAATTTATTTTATCAAAACATTGATCATCATACACATTAGCAAGAGACAGTGCAACAGTTGACGGATTGTATCTGTATGAACTTTCTGATTATAGATCATTTTGGTTTGCAGTGCTACTCTACGACCTTAAGAAATTCCACCTAGTTAACTCAAATCCCAAACCTGAGTCTCAAATTTCACCCCACAATATTCTGCTGAAAAACCCAGTGACTCGAAGCTCGTCGACATCATACATCCAACACATGAAAGTAGTAATTGAAACGGCCAAGCGTATGAAACTCCACATGTGTGGAATGGAATGTAGTGGCTGGCTGGTGCCAATTTTAATGCTCGCTGTTAACTTCTCGTGTGACAAGATGAACGCTGCTGGTGTGGAAGTGGCTCAGGGGGGAAGACGAGGATTCATCGTGAAATATGCCACACAGTCCCCTGTTCGTCTGCTAAGATGTCTGAAGTCTACCGATAAAACCAAACAACCATCTGCTAATGACAACAGTCAGCCACCTAATCTCTACGGACTGCCAGCAAGGAAAGTCCACCTCCAAAAATTCTCCATGAGATTGTTAAAGTCTGGCTTTGCTTTACACTCCGCACTCTCTCTTTTGGCCAAATAGTGTCTGTTGCCAACAGTAAAATTACAAAACACTACTCCCCGGTGGTGAGGTTTCCCTCCCGCCAAAACAGAGTGTCACCTTCAGACCCAAAACATGTCGCAAGACTGTCCCCTACTGCTAAGACAGCGTCCGCAACAGCTATGTGCTCGTGACATTACCCTCTCACAAACCAATCCTACATCTTCGCACCCATGGAGTTAGCCTCACAGCAGAGGGCGTCAGGCATTAGGAAATACCGCTGGTGAGGCTATCCCATTACTTTGCACACCTCGTGTTTTCAAAAGCCAGTGATGGCTGTATGAGGACCGTGTCTAGAAAACATGAGCAAATATCCCTTGTCTGCAACTTCAGGTACGCCTCCAGCCCCTGATGGCGTACTCGTCTGCGTGAGGTTGAATACTGGACAATGCTTTGCAGCCCACTGCGATGTCCTAGTTCCATGAAGTCAAAGCCTATCCCTCATGTCGCCGGACAAGTGCATTTCTCCGTAACATTTTCAGTTCGTCCATCACGGCTCCAACACATTGTGTCATCCCAGACATGCACAGGCATTCAGGAATGTGTGCGTCCTTCACTATGTTAAATAAAGGAAATTACAGAGGGAACAATACTACCAGTCACCGTGGCCCAAGATCTTTAACAACTATTACCTTATTGCAACCCTCACTGTTCCCATTTTCTAAAATACTGAACCAATACAAAAATTAATGAAAAAATTAATATTTCATAATAGCTCCCTACCAATAAAAAGTGTGAATTGAGGACTGTGCGGCTGGTCCCGGCGGAGGTTCGAGTCCTCCCTCGGGCATGGGTGTGTGTGTTTGTTCTTAGGATAATTTAGGTTAAGTAGTGTGTAAGCTTAGGGACTGATGACCTTAGAAGTTAAGTCCCATACGATTTTACACACATTTGAACATTTTATGATGTGTGGGTGACCCTGTTAAACAAGGTTGACAGTGACGGCAAAAATTCTGCTTCCAGCAACGAAACAGGTTTATGTATAACTGTCCAGTGTTTCTGAATCACAGTCCTGCTTACTGCATATCAATAGTCGCAGTAACTCCGGCAACATTAGTGTGTAAGTGGCAATTAATTAACAAATATAAGTAAATCATTCGCTTCCAAAAGCTCTCTACATTTATTTTAATGTTGGAGTGCACGCTTAAGGCGTGTCCTTCAGAATTAGGAATTACGTTAACAATGACAGTATATAAGAACTTGAATCCCAGCCGATCAAATGCAAATAAATCTTCTCTCACTTTGCACGAACAATATTCTGACTGAAGGTCCATTCATATTCTACAACTAATACAAATTTTGTATTGAATGGCATGTGTTCTAGAATCACAATGTACATGTGACAATCAATATTTTGAAAATAATCTCACCAATGTCTGTAAAATACAGAGAGTTCGAATATTGAAACTTCTTGGCAGATTAAAACTGTGTGCCGGGCCGAGACTCGAACTCGGGACCTTTGCCTTTCGCGGGAAAGTGCTCTACCAACTGAGCTACCCAAGCACGACTCACGCCCCGTCCTCACAGATTTATTCTGCCAGTACCTCATCTCCCGCCTTCCAAACTTTACAGAAGCTCTCCTGCGAAACTTGCAGAACTAGCACTCCTGAAAGAAAGGATATTGCGGAGACATGGCTTAGCCACTGCCTGGGGATGTTTCCAGAATGAGATTTTAACTCTCCGCAATATCCCTTGTTTCAGGAGTGCTAGTGCTACAAGGTTCGCAGGAGACCTTCTGTAAAGTTAGGTAGGAGACGATGTACTGGCTTTAGTAAAGCTGTGAGGAGGGGGCGTGAGTCGTGCTTGGGTAGCTCAGTTCGTAGAGCACTTGCCCACGAAAGGCAAAGGTCCCGAGTTCGAGTCTCGGCCCGGCACACAGTTTTAATCTGCCAGGAAGTTTCATATCAGCGCACACTCCGCTGCAGAGTGAAAATCTCATTCTGGGGCTGTCTGACGTTGACCGCCGCCAGCGAGAGCTCGGACGTGTCCCCAGGCTCACTGCTGCTCGACTGTCATGTTGCCACCTTCCCTCTGTGTATATCCCACTGCTCTGTTCTCCTGTTACGTCAGGCTGTCTGCACGCCGTGCATTGCCTACGAGTCCCCATACCTCGTCTTCAAGACATTCTGCATAGTTCTTTACCATCAGGATCAGTACATGAAGTACTTTTATCTAAAACGCATCCCAATAAGTATACCTAAGACTGAATAACTAAATTTAGTGCGGCCAATAAACATAAGAAATTAGTGAATCCACTATAAAATTTTCATGTAGCGTACAAGGGTTGTTCACCCTCAAGTGATCAGTATTTTTTATTCACGCTCTGCAACCGGTGCCGGTGATGGCCAAATGATACCTGGTTGTTGTGACTCATACACTACTGGCAATTAAAATTGCTACACCACGAATATGACGTGCTACAGACGCTAAATTTAACCGCCAGGAGAAAAGTACTGTGATATGCAAAAGATTAGCTTTTCAGAACACTCACACAAGGTTGGCTCCGGTGGCGAAACCTAAAACGTGCTGACATGAGGAAAGTTTCCAACCGATTTCTCATACACAAACAACAGTCGACCGGCGTTTCCTGGTGAAACGTTGTTGTGATGCCTCGTATAAGGAGGAGAAATGCGTCCCATCACGTTTTCGACTTTGATAAAGGTCGGATTGTAGCCTATCGCGATTGCGGTTTATCGTATCGCGACATTGCTGCTCGCGTTGGTCGAGATCCAATGACTGTTAGCAGAATATGGAATCGGTGGGTTCAGGAGGGTAATACGGAACGCCGTGCTGGATCCCAGCGGCCTCGTATCACTAGCAGTCGAGATGACAGGCATTTTATCCGCATGGCTGTAACGGATCGTGCAGTCACGTCTCGATTCCTGAGTCAACAGATGGGGACGTTTGCAAGACAACAACCATCTGTACGAACAGTTCGACGACGTTTGCAGCAGCATGGACTATCAGCTCGGAGACCATCGTTGCGGTTATCCTTGACGCAGCATCACAGACAGGAGCGCCTGCGATGGTGTACTCAACGACGAACCTAGGTGCACGAATGGCAAAACGTCATATTTTCGGATGAAGCAAGGTTCTGTTTACAGCATCATGATTGTTGCATCAGTGTTTGGCGACATCCTTGCGAAACCCTACATTTCAGCAGCGTAATGGACGACTTTCAGCAGGATAATGGACGACCGCATGTTGCAGGTCCTGTACGGGCCTTTCCGGATACAGAAAATGTTCGACTGCTGCCCTGGCCAGCAAATTTTCCAGATCTCTCATCAACTGAAAACGTCTGGTCAATGGTGGCCGAGCAATTGGCTCGTCACAATACGCCAGTCTCTATTATTGATGAACTGTGGTATCGTATTGAAGCTGCATGGGCAGCTGTACCTGTACATGCCATCCAAGCTCTGTTTGACTCAATGCCCAGGCGTATCAAGGCCGTTATTGCGGCCAGAGGTGGTTGTTCTGAGTACTGATTTCTCAGGATCTATGGACCCAAATTGCGTCAAAATGTAATCACATGTCAGTTCTAATAAAATATATGTGTCCAATGAATATCCGTTTATCATCTGCATTTCTTCTTGGTGTAGCAATTTTATTGGCCAGTAGTGTAGTTTTGTCGATCCATAACGGGTCTGATCTGTCTTACTTATCCCTTTGTTACCTCAGTAGGTTTCTATGCCTGGCAAACCATACCTTACACCCACGTTAGAATGATTTGCATGCTTAGCACCTAATTAATTTAAGGTACATGCTGGTAACGTATATGTAGAATGAATAAAATTTAAAGATTATCCAGTACTGGTGCCAACCGTTCGTTGCCTTCATAGTCGTGTACTCCCATGATCTTCTGCTGATAAAAATGTTACATGTACATTTTGTTTTGTCAATAATTGTTGTTAAGACACTTCGAATATAGTAATGCGTGAAGCTGAGCTGAGATGTTTTATCGTGTTACCTTCAACGCCATACCTTACATACCCTTATGCAAAGCACGGGATGTAGTTTTCTTTTCTTTTACTATTCGACGTGTCCTGCGTTCCTGTAACCTACTTTTCACTGTTATTGGTTATCCTTTCCACTGTCCTCCTTCTGCTGTACTGTAACGAACATAAAATATCAAATTTCATACCACAAAGTAATTGTATCACAAAATTTTCATTTCACCTTCATCAAATCCTTAATATCCCCCATGTCGACCAATATATCCCTCTCTCCTCATATCAAGATTTACCAGGGACACTTAAGCCACAACTGTTTAAACTATATAGGAAGACAAATTCCCAAGAATGGAGAAAGAAACATGTAAGTTACACACAATAATCAAAGAAATAACTCCTTGGTTTTTCTCAATTATGCATTCAACTGTACTTTTCAGAACTTCCCTATTCTCTGACAACGGTTACATGAGTCGTTTCTGGCCCAGGGCCCCCTGCCTCCCGTATCTGAACTCGGCTATTGACATAACATCTACGTTCAGCCCTTGTCAAACATCTTCCACATCTCAAAATCTACTGTATCCTTTTGCCATATTGCTTCCAGAGACACTTTCGTATGATTCTTCCCATTCCGGGAACAGATGCACGCCTGCGGATATCAGTCTGATCTCTTCCTTTGTTTTGCTCGTTGCATCTGACATCTTTCCGAGCTTCTCGAGCTGCATTTGCCCATGGCGTCATCTTTTTGCCTTCTCTGTCTTGCTCGCCTGTCTTGCCAACTCTTTTTGTTGCCTCTATAATTTCTCCTTTGTTTCCCCTGAATTTGCTATGGCCTGACAACTATTTTCCTCGATTCTCTTACACTCTTACTTTGCCTCTCAGGCGTTACTCTTAGCATCCTGTGCCTCACACTGCGCCTCCTGTGAAATTTAATTCGTTTTCTATGCTAATTTCCCCAATCTTTTTTGCTTCTCCTTTTATCTTCAGAATTTCATTTCTCCTATGTCCTTATTCACTTGACTTGTCTTTTCCCCATGTCTCAACTTTTTGTCTTACGTTGTTACCCATGACGTTAAATTTTGCCTTTTATCCGTTTAAAAAAATCGTTTATTTTAACTCGTCATTTCCGTATTCGATCATTCTGTCTGTTGAAGCTGCTCTAGATCTTACTCGAGTCACGTTTATCGCTTGCCGACTCTATCTTCTGCTCTCTTTCTCCTCCTGTTTATGAATTATCACTACCGTTTCTTCATGTTTGTCTCGGGTTTCTTCCATTACATCTCGAGTACTGCCGTTTGCAGTTCTAGCTTCGTTTTACAATTTCCTGCTATTCCTACACTGTCGTCATGATTTCTACCTATCGGAATTAACTGCTGCGCGGTAAAAGTAACATTATCCTCTCCTGAATCAGAAGTAGTTACACTATTCCTCCTCTCCCTTCTTTAGCGCCCAACACGTCCGCCTTTTCAGCACCACTAATCTTCTGCCTGAATCCCTCTTTCTGCACTATCCTCTTCAGTCCCGATGTACACGTATGTGCACATCACGTCTTTGTAGTGTCATCCTGGCAAGTGTCGGTTTCCGGAATTGAGACCTGATGTTCACGACTGTGCACATCATGCGGTTTCTGTTTTTGCCACTAGGTCGCGCGCAAGTCAGTTTTGACGGGTTTTCTCTCATCCTGAAACTTCCGATCTTAAGGATGGCGTCATCTGCGACACGTGAGAAAGGTAAAGTCGTTTTTTAATTGTATTGCTGTTTTTATCGCGTCTTACTTCAAACGAGACATCAAGGAAGTGATATGTGCATGCAATTAAAACGATAGTTTCGTAGTTTTACAAACATCCACTGTTGAATTTGAAGTATACATTCGTGTACATTAGGTCTTAGCTCATAGAATGTAGTGATATTAACGCTAAGACTGATATCACTGTGAAATCGTAATTTAAAACGAAATCTAAATTAAAATCTGTATGTTTAGGTACTAATACGGTAGAGTATGAGCAAAGTCGTTGTGCGTGTTAGGGTAGCATTATGGAAATGAATTCTATAGGCCCTGGGTACTAATCTCAGTAAAAGATCTAAATTTTTTAAATTTTGTTATTAGGTTCACTTTCATTTCTTTATTGAATTACATCAACAGTTACCTTCACTTTGTTTAATTTTCGCTTCTCAGCTCTGTCAAACGATGAAATTATGAAACTACTTGAAACGAGTCACTTGAGTACCTAGCCAGATGAAGACGAGGATTCTGTTGATGAACTTCCAACTCAACCTAAACGTATTGGTGTCCCACTATTAATTCATGGATTATGTAGAAAAGGAATTGTCAAAAACAAGGGATACCAAAACAAAAGTGGATGTCTCTCATTAACTTCAGAATTCACTTGGCCCACGACTTGGTGAAGTCTTCAAAAATTGTAGACTCACTGGAACTGTCGAAAGAAATTTCTGCGAGTGTAACACAGTTCTGATGCAGATGACCACACAAAACGAAGATGAAATGTGCCAAAGCCAACTAGAGAAAGCAACTGTGACAGGGTTGGCCATCTTCCTATATATATTGAGAGTATTTTTGGCTCAAAGTGTCTTTTTCCGGAGTGCAAGTCACGTTCTCGCATAATGTGTGAAAAGTGCAAAGTTTATTAGTGCATATGAAAAAACAATTGTTTTGCTAAATTCCATAAACATGAGAAGTAATGTGTTCATAAAATGTAATGTGTACATAAAAATGAGAAGTAATGTGAACATCTTTCATTCTAAATAAAAAGATGGTTCAAATGGCTCTGAGCACTATGGGACTTAACTGCTGAGGTCATCAGTCCCCTAGAACAGAACTACTTAAACCTAACTAACCTAAGCACATCACACACATCCATGCCCGAGGCAGGATTCGAACCTGCGACCGTAGCAGTCGGGCGGTTCCAGACTGTAGCGCCTAGAACCGCTCGGCCAGTCAGGCCGGCATAAAAAGATGAAAATACTACCAGATCGGCATTTTTTTCTCTGTTAAGACCCAATGTTTACATATGTGTACATTCAATTATTCAAACATTATCTAAAATAAAATTTGAAAATTAGACTTTTTGTGCTACTTTGAGATCAACTGCACCAAAAAAGTGACTGAAATATATTTACATTCTTTTTGTTTATCTGCGGGACTGAAGAGGCTATGGTTTCACAACCTGCGCTGTCGTATGTGGTCTGAGCTTCTCCAATGTTCCTTGTCTGCTGGTTACTGCTTTAAACACATCCCTTCTCAGAGCAGTACGTGTCGGGCACCACCTGTGGCTTCGCCCTCGTCAAAAAGTCGCTCTGCATGGCGTGTGCACAAAGCTCATAAATGACGTAGATAAGTATCAGTATTGCAAGTTCAGTGGTCGATATGTTCAGTACTCAATTTAGAGCTACGAAGTACGTTACATACGACAACAGAGATTCACTCCGTTAAATTCACTGAAATGTAATTGCCCTCATATTTACTGTAAATTCAACTTGAAACAAGAAACAAAAATTTGGTCCTTCCGTAACTTCCGATCGACCACGAATCTGTAATGTTCAAACCTATTATGTTTTCATTTCTTTCATCACAAAGTTTTTCTTCAGTAACCTCTTCTGAAACTGGTTAAATTTTCACACACAATTGTCAATCTGAAGATAATACTTTCTATTACTTCAGCGCCAACACAACAGATTCACTTTACTCCTTCTGCTCGCTAAACTTCCCTGTAAGTGATACTTTTGCTAACCACAATTGTCGTCTGTGCCTGTGTCGATGCCACTCTCACAACTTTCCCTCCTTCATCGTTCCGATGCGCCGCTATGCGCAACTAATGCTCTCTTGCGCTGTTTGCACGTTACACAGATTCCCTGTTTTACCTGAGTACACAACATGCTGCGTCCAGTCGGACTCCACAGGCAACATTTCGTGGATCGCAAATACTCTATTTCCCGTGAGTTTCCTCTGAACTGATGCAAGTCCAACTGTGTGCCCTCACAAACCACACAACAATAATTTTCTACAGTCCTCAATCAAAATGATAACATCAACAAAATTTTTCTGTTGACAGTTTCTATTTTCTCACGAACAATTAATTATTGACAGAAATATATGTAGATAATTTGTCCTAGAATCTCACAACACTGGTGATCAACGCCGATGTATCTACAGATATGGAACCAAATCCGGAAAAATAGCAATTAGAACCTATGGGTAAGAGTGTAGAAAGATTAGTGATATGCAGAAGCAGGTATTCAAAGTATTGCGATACAGTACTGCCGCTCCCTTAGTCACCAACAACGCCACGAATGAACAATAATAACCGAAAATAAAAATTTTAACTCAGCAGGTTCCCTGTTTATCTGAATCCTAGTGATAATGTTTCTGACTGTGTACCAGCATAATCCAGCTTCTAATCCTGTAATCCTGGCACGCGTTCACCAATTTACACAAAATCCCCTCTTCGTGGTTTTATCTCCCCAAAGCAGAAAAATAATTCTGGGCCAGCGACTTGTCTAGGATCTTCCCTGTGATTTACATGTGGACGACTTTAGGTGGATAATGTGATATTAGGCCGTAGATATAAAACCTAAATTGGGCGACTTTGATAATAATGAATGTGACAGGATAGTGTATGACAAAAACAATCTTTCATTCAAACATTTTAATTGATTTTATTAAAACTTTGATCCTTATACTCATAAGGAAGAGACAGTGTAAAAGATGATAAATTCTATCTGTATGAACTTTCTCATTACAATTATGGATAACAGTGTTACTCTACTATCTCACAAAATTGAACCCAGTGAACTAAAACCGCGATCTGCGACTCAAGTAGAAGCCCACCAATTCCTGCCAAACGACACAGTCACTCGAAATTTGTTGACTGATTCAAACGATCATACAGCCAACACGCGAAAGTTGATCCTGAGACGGGCAGTCATATGAATGTCCACAAGTGTGGAAGAGAATGAACTAGCTGGCCGAGCGACTTTTAATGCCCACCGTAAATTTATCGTGAGCCAAGACGAACACCGCTGGCTTAGAAGTACACTACTCGCCATTAAAATTCCTACACCAAGAAGAAATGCAGATGATAATCGGTTACTCATTGGACAAATATATTATACTAGAACTGACATGTGATTACATTTTGACGCAATTTGGTTGCATAGATCCTGAGAAATCAGCACCCAGAACAACCATGTCTGGCCGTAATAACGGCCTTGACACGCCTGGGCATTGAGTCAAACGGAGCTTGGATGGCGTGTACAGGTACAGCTTCCCATACAGCTGCAACACGATACCACAGTTCATCAAGAATAGTGACAGGCGTAATGTGACGAGCCAGTTGCTCGGCCACCATTGACCAGACGTTTTCAATTGGTGAGAGAGCTGGAGAATGTGCTGCCCAGGGCAGCAGTCGAACATTTTCTGTATCCCGAAAGGCCCGTACAGGACCTGCAACATGCGGTCGTGCATTATCCTGCTGAAATGTAGGGTATCGCAGGGATCGAAAGAAGGGTAGGGCCACGGGTCGTAACACATCTAAAATGTAACGTACACTGTTCAAAGTGCCGTCAATACGAACAAGAGGTGACCGAGACGTGTAACCAATATACCCCATACAATCACGCCGGCTGATACGCCAGTATGGCGATGACGAATACACGCTTCCAATGTGCGTTCACCGCGATGTCGCCAAACACGGATGCGACCATCATGATGCTGTAAACAGAACCTGGATTCATCCGAAAAAATGACGTTTTGCCATTCGTGCCCCCAGGTTCGTCGTTGAGTACACCATCGCAGGCGCTACTGTCTGTGATACAGCGTCAACGGTAACCGCAGCCATGGTCTCCGAGCTGTAGTCCATTCTGCTGCAAACATCGTCGAACTGTTCGTGCAGATGGTGGTTGTCTTGCAAACGTCCCCATCTGTTGACTCAGGGATCGAGTCATGGCTGCACGATCCGTTACAGCCATGCGGATAAAATGCCTGTCATCTCGACTGCTAGTGATACGAGGCCGTTGGGATCCAACACGGCGTTCCGTATTACCCTCCTGAACCCACCGATTCCATGTTCTGCTAACACTCATTGGATCTCGACCAACGCAAGCAGCAATGTCGCGATACGATAAACCGGAATCGGAAACGTGATGGTAGGCATTTCTCCTCCTTACACGAGGCATCGCAACAACGTTTCACCAAGCAACGCCGGCAACTGCTGTTTGTGTATGAGAAATCGGTTGGAAACTTTCCTAATGTCAGCACGTTGTAGGTGTCGTCACCGGAGCCAACCTTGTGTGAATGCTCTGAAAAGCTAATCATTTGCATATCACAGGATCTCCTTCCTGTCGGTTAAATTTCGTGTCTGTAGCACGTCATCTTCGTGGTGTAGCGATTTTAATGGCCAGTAGTGTAGCTCGCCGGAGAAGGCAAGGGCACGACGTGAACTCTGGAACACAGTAGCCTGGTTATCTGCTCCTTTTCACTTCGTCTGAAGTCCGCCAGCAAACCGTGACAACGATCTATTACCGACTGGAGTCAACCAATAATCTGTACAAACTACCCTCGACGTTAGTCCACCTGCAAAAAATCTCCACGGACCGCCACCGGCTGCTGTCTCTCTATGTATGTTAAAGTTTGGGTTTACTTTGCGCTTTGCACGCCTTTCTCCCTCCGAGCAGTTTCTGTTGCCACTACGAAAATTACAGAGCACTGCCACCCAATAGTGACGTTTCTCTCTGGCATAGAGCCGTAATGCCTCTTGCACCGCGTGGTTTTCCCAGCAAGTGCGAGCGAAGTGGAATACAGTTTTTCGTATTCCTACTCATGACCGACATTCCCAATTTCTGAGTTGTAATTAAATGTCACACACTTTGGTTCGTGACTGTATGGGCAACAACAAATGCTATGAAATGGTATGTTTTGGTTCTGACACATAACTCGATTTTGCGCTTTCTTATTAATATATGTTGTTTTAAAAAATTTATAACTAATTTTTTTATTTTGTTTACCCCTGAAATCTAATGATCGGCAGTGCGCGAAACACGTAATTAGTAACAAATGCACCAAAAAACAAATAGTAGACCTATCTGTTTGTTTGTGACTGCTCAGCTTTTCTAAAATCCACTAAATAATATTAATAGGTGACTTTGGCAACGGACGGAGTGTTGTAGCTAGGCGCCAGGGAACGAGCATCGTGCAGACGCAGAAGCCGGTCAGATGTCGCGCGCTGCTGTCTTGAGCATCTTTGTAATGTGATTTAAGGAAGCTGAAACAAGAGTAGGCGATAAGATATAATACGTTCAAGTCTTACTATACAACACAAGTTTCGGAGGATAGTCCACTCGCTGTCCGGAACCGCCGGACCGCTACGGTCGCAGTTTCGAATCCTGCCTCGGGTATGGATGTGTGTGATGTCCTTAGGTTGGTTAGGTTTAAGTAGTTCTAAGTTCTAGGGGACTGATGACCTAAGATGTTAAGTCCCATAGTGCTCAGAGCCATTTGAACCATTTTTGATAGTCCACTCTGCAAAGCAGGAGAGAAAGCGTGTTGCGGCAAATCTGAAGATAGAGTACAATGCTTGTGCAGGCAACAAGTCTTTGAGAGCACACCAACCAGCGTGCGTGTTGCAGCATCGATCCCCTACGTGTTCCCACGTAGACCAAACGACATTTCTAAATTTTAAACATGGTTGAAGCACCAACCGTTAGAAATCTTTACGCTAAATGATAACAGGCAAACATTTGCCAGATAAAGATTTACTGAAATCCTTGACTACGATTTCGGTATACCTAAACATACCTTCATCAGAAGCAAAAATACACCTCAACAGGAAGACACCTTCATTAGCAAAAAACTTATCAACATAACTGATATAGAAGAAAAAATTGCTTATAGCTTTAAGTAACCATGAAAATTGCCTAAGTATTACAAGCACAAAAACTTTTAGCCACTTACTAAAATCACATCCTGCTGTGGAGATGCATATAAAAGTTGTTCCCAAGGCCCCACTGGTACTTAAAATTAAAATATCACCTCCATCTGTTCAGAATAATTATGAAGAGATGGTCGATGCGAACGCAGCATACTATCAGTTTTTAGCCTGTGAACTAGCGTGAAGAGGGTATGGAAGCCCTAGGGCAGACTGTTTCTACGAGAGAGGGCATTTGTGGTATGCGGAAGACACTCGCGTACGTTAAAACCTGGGATACATATTCATGCGCGTCAAAATTTTAAAGGTTGTGCTAATTCAAACTTTCTGTCTTAATAAATAAAACATATCAGCACCATTTAAAACAATTGCATACAATAGAAAATATGAACACCAATTTGCCTGGTGTCAAGCAGGTGAAGCTTGCGATAAGAAACATATCCAGCGAGAGAGAGCACTTGTGTTATGCGCGAGGATCTCGCGCTAAATTAAAGGATAGGATACATACTAACGAAAAGGAACAAAATGTTGTAGAAACCCGAAATAATTTGTCATCATAAATAAAAACATAACAGAATCATTTAAACCACACATAGACATCGAAAACCGCGAACAGCAATCATCAAAAATGCGTAAAATCCCAACAAGACAGGAAAGGAGCATCTCACCAGCATCAACAGACAAGAAAACTAGCTTCTAGTCAGCCAAAGTATATTACGTTAGAGCAAGAATGGGTTTGAAACTATCCCAAAAATTTGTTTTTCTAGGCTGCAGCTGTTCGTTAAGAACAAATCCATCTTTTTGAGATGGATGTTTAAAAATTTCTGATTCCTCGAACAGGTCCAGTTTGCAACCCTTACTCTCTTCGGGTAGCAATTCTACGTCATCCAGTTCACGCGGCGTATGTTGTAAGAGCAATAGATGTTCAGCAAACGTGGAATTGTATATGTTTTCCCATTTTTACCCAGCATGCGTTCTTTATATATTACTTTGTCGTCCACCTGTCTGTCCAACGTAATAGTTGGGGCAATCGTTACAAGTAACTCCGAATTTAATGCCAACTTCTTACCGTGCCCAAATACACTCCTGGAAATGGAAAAAAGAACACATTGACACCGGTGTGTCAGACCCACCATACTTGCTGCGGACACTGCGAGAGGGCTGTACAAGCAATGATCACACGCACGGCGCAGCGGACACACCAGGAACCGCGGTGTTGGCCGTCGAATGGCGCTAGCTGCGCAGCATTTGTGCACCGCCGCCGTCAGTGTCAGCCAATTTGCCGTGGCATACGGAGCTCCATCGCAGTCTTTAACACTGGTAGCATGCCGCGACAGCGTGGGCGTGAACCGTATGTGCAGTTGACGGACTTTGAGCGAGGGCGTATAGTGGGCATGCGGGAGGCCGGGTGGACGTACCGCCGAATTGCTCAACACGTGGGGCGTGAGGTCTCCACAGTACATCGATGTTGTCGCCAGTGGTCGGCGGAAGGTGCACGTGCCCGTCGACCTGGGACCGGACCGCCGCGACGCACGGATGCACGCCAAGACCGTAGGATCCTACGCAGTGCCGTAGGGGACCGCACCGCCACTTCCCAGCAAATTAGGGACACTGTTGCTCCTGGGGAATCGGCGAGGACCATTCGCAACCGTCTCCATGAAGCTGGGCTACGGTCCCGCACACCGTTAGGCCGTCTTCCGCTCACGCCCCAACATCGTGCAGCCCGCCTCCAGTGGTGTCGCGACAGGCGTGAATGGAGGGACGAATGGAGACGTGTCGTCTTCAGCGATGAGAGTCACTTCTGCCTTGGTGCCAATGATGGTCGTATGCGTGTTTGGCGCCGTGCAGGTGAGCGCCACAATCAGGACTGCATACGACCGAGGCACACAGGGACAACACCCGGCATCATGGTGTGGGGAGCGATCTCCTACACTGGCCGTACACCACTGGTGATCGTCGAGGGGACACTGAATAGTGCACGGTACATCCAAACCGTCATCGAACCCATCGTTCTACCGTTCCTAGACCGGCAAGGGAACTTGCTGTTCCAACAGGACAATGCACGTCCGCATGTATCCCGTGCCAGCCTACGTGCTCTAGAAGGTGTAAGTCAACTACCCTGGCCAGCAAGATCTCCGGATCTGTCCCCCATTGAGCACGTTTGGGACTGGATGAAGCGTCGTCTCACGCGGTCTGCACGTCCAGCACGAACGCTGGTCCAACTGAGGCGCCAGGTGGAAATGGCATGGCAAGCCGTTCCACAGGACTACATCCAGCATCTCTACGATCGTCTCCATGGGAGAATAGCAGCCTGCATTGCTGCGAAAGGTGGATTTACACTGTACTAGTGCCGACATTGTGCATGCTCTGTTGCCTGTGTCTATGTGCCTGTGGTTCTGTCAGTGTGATCATGTGATGTATCTGACCCCAGGAATGTGTCAATAAAGTTTCCCCTTCCTGGGACAATGAATTCACGGTGTTCTTATTTCAATTACCAGGAGTGTAGTATGAATCACTTTTTGTTTTAAGCTGTTGTTTATGGAAAAGGCAACTGTGTAACCGTATTGCTTCATTAGAAGTCTCCTTATCTTGTATGATACGTTCCCCAAAAATGGAATAGAAATAAAGTTATTACCCCCACTCTTTATCGCCTTGTTATCTCCTAAGGCTGAACATTTTACGGCTGTTTCTTTCCTAACAATTTGGTCAATCAACATAGGGTCGTATCCATTGTTAATAGCTATGGATTTTATTTTTCTAAACAATCCTGTTTTAAAGCTGTGTTCACGGCACGATGAACTGAAGAGTCAAAGAAGGCAATTTTGTGAGATTGTGGCTGACTAGAATCTGCTGGGATAATATCACCAGAAAGAGTTAATAGTGTTGTCAAATAACTTAAGCTTCAAATCAAGAAAACATAGTTCTCTCTCGTCGTTTCGTACCTCTTTTGTGAAATTAATTTTTTCGTGAAAACTGTTAAAAGTATGAAACATTAGTTGCAGATCTTGGTCACTCCCTTGAAATGTTATGAGTATGTCTTCAACGTAACTAGCACAGAAAGGAATCATATTACCCAACACAGGATTATTTTTGAAAAAATTTCCTTCTGAAGCATTCACAAAGATGTCAGCTAAGATACCAGCTAACGGGCAACCCATAGCTAAGCCGAATAGTTGCTCATACATTTTGCCACTAAACTGAAAGTAATTATAATGGAGTACAACCTGTAGTAATGACATAAGCTCTGACAGTTGCAACTCACTTAAAGCTTTATGTTGTCGAATGCTATTTTCAATAATTTTAAGAGTGATATCTACAGGAACATTAGTGTATAAACATACAACATCGAACGAAACCAACCAGGAGGGGGTAGTGCAATCTACCGTTTTTAGCTCGTTTATTAACCCATCACTATTTTTAACGGAATAATTATTTTTAAAAACGATGGCTTCTTTAATTTTAGTGTGTAGGAATCTCGCTAATTTATGATGTGGACTCTATCTTGAAATATGTACCTGCCCCGGATCCAAAGGCTGTTTCGAAATACATGGACATCTCATTTAAAATCCTACAGCTGTTTGGATGTTGTCATTTACCGTCAAACGACATTGCCAGTTATGTTTGTAATGGACATGGAATCACCGAGATTCGACCGTGGGTCAATGGAAACGCATCTGCTAGTCGGGTGAATCAACTTTCTTCCTACGAGAGACCGGCGGTCGTGGCCGTATACGACGTCATCCAGTCGAACTGCTGGCTGCACGAAACACGCACCACGCCGTGGGCGCAGGTTGGTGGGGGTACTGTGCTATTAGCAGCGACGCCCATTCGTATGGGAAATGGGTGGTTGGACGCACTCCTCCCTCCCTCAGCTCTCAGAGAAAGCAAAAATGAACTGTAGTCAGCTGTTTTCCTTTCAATAAAATTATGTAAAAATCGGTATTACAAAATTTTTTTAGCAGGGTCGGAGTCGGAGCTTTTTCATGGCTACTTACAAGTCGCCTTCCGTCTTTCAAATTATTAAAAATACTTCATAGCACCCCGCCTACCACCACCCCCCCGCTCCCCACACAAGTTATCGTGTGGGTGCCGTTGGCTCTGGGTGACGTCTGGCTTTAGCTCCACGCCCATAAACCACCGGCTCGTAATGTACGGGAATTGTTGGCGTCTGCCCAGATACCTGGTGTCAGACGCCTCCAGACAGCTGCCACTAACTTTCGGTTTCCATTACACAGGGAATCGCTGCTGTATTGCGATTCGAGCTGTTGATAAAATATCAATATACACATATATCGATTTTTATCCAAGAAATGTCTATATAAGTAGCATGTATTGCTTCCCTAGATATATCGATAATCTAATGGCTGTGTGGATGTCGATATTTTTTGGCAAGTTTCGGTAAATATCTGTTCTTTTGAAATTGTAGAAGAACGTAATTTTAATTTCACTGTGTGAAGAAGTCTTACTACTGTTTGAGCTTTCATCAGGTCCAGTCTTACTCTTTGACTGTGTGGTCAACCAAGTGAAGATGTGACGATGGGACAAATAAGAATTCTGATTGCACTGGCGTGGGAGGGGGGGGGGGGGTTAGGGTGGGGCAGGGGATGGCGGTGTGAAAGGAAGAACCAGATTTGCGATATGAACAAATAGCATACCAACTGCGTTGGAAAACAATTTTTAACGCAAGAAGTGTGCTGTTTGTTCACACTGGTATTCTTCACAAATTGTTGCTGAAAATTATGAATAAAAATCTATATGATAAGATCGGTCTTCGTTGTGGGCGAAGACGTCTGAGAAGAAATTCTGACGTAATCGGCGCTCGGCGCTATCAACAGAAATTGCAGCGTGTTACCCCACCACGCAGTTTTGACACTACAACTGCTAGGCCGCTGGCGTTGGCAGAAATGAAAAACAGGGAAGTCGACATGAAGTGTTCCGGACTAATCAGATAAGTGACGAAACCGAACGAGACCCCCATTGGACACCTTTATTGTGCCACTTACGTGCAGTTACCGTTGTCAGCGAAGTAGTTATCGCCAAGCGTGAACGTCTGTCGTTTTCCTTTCAATTCTTGCTGTGAGGGCATAGGAAGTCTGCTACTTTTTTGATGTACAGAATGCCTAATAATAAAGCAATACTTAACTATTCAGTTCTAAAACTGGCAATATGTTTACAGTGATCGGCCGATATTATTATAGGCCAGCATATCGGTTTTCTTCCAAGGATGTATGGAAATATGTATACATTTTTCTATATATCGATGACACATAATGATATTAGTTTAAATATCGATCTATCTGATTCCCCATATTTTTAAAAGTATCAGTATTCCTAACTGCGATCCAGAGTGGAAGCAACAAGCTATTAAGCAGAGTGGCCGTGATGCTTTGCTTCATCAGTGTGTGTGTGTGTGTGTGTGTGTGTGTGTGTGTGTGTGTGTGTGTGTGTCTGCAGTAACATCTACGTTGCATATGAAAAACCCGTAATTTCCTTCTGTAGTCTGATATTTTAAGTGCTTTAATACGTTGATAACATTAATTAAAGCAGTAACCCGGTTCAAAACAAGCACGTTCACCATCAGGAACCAGTGCTTCTACGTGTAGAATATGAAACTTCCTGGCAGATTAAAACTGTATTCCGGACCGAGACTCGAACTCTGGACCTTTGCCTTTCGCAGACAAATGCTGTACCATCCGAGCTAACCAAGCACAAGTCACGACCCGTCCTCACAGCTGTACTTCTGCCAGTACCTCGTCTCCTACCTTCCAAACTTCACAGAAGCTCTTCTGCGAACCTTGCAGAACTAGCATTCATTGATGAAAGGATAATGCGGAGACATGGCTTAACCACAGCCTGGGGGATGTTTCCAGAATGAGATTTTCACTCTGTAGTATTGTGTGCGCTGATATGAAACTTACTGGCAGATTAAAACTGTGTGCCGGACCGAGACTCGAATTCGGGACCTTTGCCTTTCGCGGGCAAGTGCTCTACCAACAGCGCTACACAAGCTGTAAGGATAGATCGTGAGTCGTGCTTCGATAGCTCGGTTGGTAGAGCACTTGCCCGCGAAAGACAAAGGCCCCGAGTTCGAGTCGCGGTCGGGCACACAGTTTTAATCTGCCAGGAAGTTTCGTATCAGCGCACACTCCGCTGCAGAATGAAAATCTGTTTCAGGTAGAAGATGCTTGATGGTTTGACGCAATAGCCGCCGTACTAACTGACAGATTCAGTGGTCAGGACTGATGGTCGCATAAAATCTTCAACACTTTTCTCGTTCCTTCGGAACGTGCAGGTTTTTTTGGAAGAGTGATGCTTAGGATATTGTTGTGCATCAGATTTGATGCAACCACTGTACTACACACTGTATATGCCAGACTAGCATAAATATTGAGATCCTCTTTCAAGAACACACTCCACTACGAAATAGTAAGACGTTTTTTGAAGACCGTCTAACCGAAACTAGATAATTCTTATGACCAATACTGGCACGTTTTGAAATTTTACACAATGCGCCTATGAGACATTTCTGTACTTACTGGTAGAACGAGAAATCTATGTGGGTTGCCTTCCGAAGAGCGTGGTCGCAGGGATGGAAGCAGAGCTAAGGACTGTTGCTGCCTGACGCAGCAACAAATGAGAGACGTCAGTGCAGACATGCCTTCTAGGAGTTCCGTACGACGCCAGTGCAGGAAGATTACTTACGTCACAGCGTAGCACCACTCATCCCGCTCTGTAATCATCACATACTACGACAGTAACGTCTTATCTTGTCAGATCCGACTGCGACCTCACAGGAGTATTGGAATCATGTTTCAAAGTTGATAATCAATTTTACATTGAGATGAGACCATCATTCTGTATTGCATCCAGTGATATCTGTTAATAGGGTTCAGCGAACAGCAATAAAATACATAGTGACATGAGCGTTTTTTGTAGCAACTCAGCGAAGATAACTTTTTGCTATATTATTAGAACTGTGATCAACTGACTATATTTATTTTTGACAATCTTGTGTCTGTGATTTAGGAGCAAAAACTGCGGCGGTACATATATCACCGTGGCACCATAGTGATGTATTAAAACTGTGACGGTAAATGGATTTCCCACTTCCCTTTTGTGGGCTGTTATGTGTTGCCATTACACGTAAAAGATAATAAAGACCGTTTCCTGCTTTTATTTTATGTTTTCTGTTACTTTATTTAAATAATATGTGTTACCGACACTAAAGTTTACTTACTATAATGTGAAAACAATCCTAGAAACTTTATCACGCAATAAAGATATGGGCTGATACTGGGCACAATAATGTGTTACGACGACAGCTGATCCAATGATAAACAGAAACTGATTGTTGTAGCAGTTTTCATACACCTGGTGCAGTGTACTGCCGCAAGATGTCAGGCATAGGCAAAGGTGGAAAGACATAGCCCGGAAAGCTTTGGGATACCCCTAAATTGGTAGTAAATATGTTTCCCAAAGACCACAAATGACAGATTAATTTTATGGTAAGTGTATTTCCCAAGTCCCTCCCAGAAATTACTTTAGTGTTAACCATAGTTCCCAAGAACTATTGAAACACCATTGTTTGGGGGGCTGTACACTTACCACTGTCCTGAAGGCTATATTTCAGAACAAACACGAACTCCAGCTAGTGCAGTGGACAGCCACTTAATGCCAGGAGCGTACAGGAGTGGTAACACATATTCCCTTAAAAGCTGTAAAGAAATGCATTTAGTAAGAAAAATATCCCCCACGCCCCACGAAAGGATGAAGTGTTTCAGATTTTCAAATCTTAACAAAGTGATCTATTATTATGCGTGTGTTGTAGTATCCGCTCCACCTCTTCCAGAAGTACATGTAGGCTCGCTACTATATACTGTACTATAGGCTTCCGTGCAAGAACGCACAAGAATACACAATATACAGTGGGACGTCAAGAATTCTGGATACTTCACGAGTTTTGACAACGTACTCAGACCACGCCACTGGACAGGGGCTCTTCCGCCTTGCTACAGCCCCACCCGGCCGAGGGCGACGTCAGCAGTGTACCGCCCTCGCAGAGGGCGCGACAGGATGAGTCCAGTCACGAGACACACCTGAGATTCCCGCTACCGCAAACAGCGTGCACTCAGTTATTAAATAGAGTCTACAATTTGAATTATTAATGGTTAATTTTTAATAGGACGTCTCTCGTATGATTGTTACGTACATTTCTCCAAATACTTTATCACTATTATATCAATAACCATTTCGTATCCTGATGTAACACATTTGATTTTCGTCACTGTTATTTTGGAAATATACCAAACAAAAAAGACAATGTAATACCTGAGGAAGATATCTGACAATGTCGATGTACAAGAAAGAGATGTTAAAGTCAACAGGAAACATTAAATGCGAAAATTTTAGGTTAGGCTTTACCGTGACGGTTATTGACAAAAATGAAACAACAAGTTTA
The DNA here is from genome assembly GCF_021461395.2 of Schistocerca americana. Lineage (NCBI taxonomy): Eukaryota > Metazoa > Arthropoda > Insecta > Orthoptera > Acrididae > Schistocerca > Schistocerca americana. Next base: position 106,281,074 of record NC_060122.1, on the reverse strand, counting down.
CTGTTGCCAGTCACCGTTTTATCTATTCCCACAACGCATTTCAAAGGTTTAAACCTCCATCATGGGGTGGATTTACATTTTTTAGTATGACATTTGTGTTTGTGTTGTGTTACGATTTTTTGGGGGAACTTGTGGCACTGCCTACTGGAGAAACAAGACACTATTTCAGAACATGGTTTTGGATTTCTTCTGACAAAAAATTAAACTGATATCTAATGGTAAACATAAAATAAGTAAACTAGAGTACCTCCAGTGGTCACAGGTTCTTTCGCTGTCGTAACACATCACATGTATACTGTCACATTTGTAAACAAATATGGCGTCTGGAATCTGTTGGGTGTAAGGTTCGTGTAGCAGAAGAGAAGACATAATCGCAAGGTGCAAAGAATATACATCGTAACAACATTATTACAGAATGATTGTTTAAAGCATTTGCAGGTGTTTGTTTTGAGGTGTCGAATATATGTGTGTGTACTTCAGGTGGCGTATAAATCAAATTTTGACGAGTTAAAACAGCTTGACATTCGTACTCGTTTATATAATCAGGTGAAATGTTAAAATGGCTTAATCTTCACCTTGTTAATAACCATCAGGTGAAATGTTACAGACTTGAAGTACAATAATCATATTGGCTACAGCAGTAACATTATACATAGATGACACTATTTGATTGGGATTAATAGATAGATGTGAGACGCTGGAGGCAGAAGGAGAGGAGGAGAGAGAGAAGGTGAGAGAGACAGGGAGAGAGAGAGAGAGAGGGAGAGAGAGAGGGTGGAAAGAGCGATTATATGAGAGCAAACATTTATATGGCAAGGGGTATTAAGATTACATGTTACATATATTAGCTGCCTAAAGGATGGGGTAATAATTTGGTTAATGCTATAAAATATGCAGATAGATATACAATTTGTGCTAGTAGTTGATGTACATACAGTTTCAAGCTGACAAGGGGTACAAGCTGTTGGTGTGATGAATTATCTGTAAATGATGTCAATTTCTTGTACTCTTGGCGGCTGTCAGTACTTATGGTAAATATTAAGGGATGCGCACGTGTGTGTGTGTGTGTGTGTGTGTGTGTGTGTGTGTGTGTGTGTGTGTGTGTGTGCATTTTAAGAATGGAGGCAGTTGCTGAAAGCAGAGATGATAATATTTCATTTAACAACAGGAAACAGTTTCCTACCAATAAATACAATATCCATATGCCCATAAACTTTTGTAGACTGTAATGAAATGAAAAGTATTAGACTGATTTCTTTTCATTCATTTCATTCTCTTCCCCGTGACTCTCGTTAGAGTCTATGAACAACTTAAGGGATGTGGGTAGACGTTGAAAATCGACTGCCTTAACTGACGAAAATTCAGCCAACTTATATTTTAGATTTTCGTATAAGCTATCCTTAAAATTTTTCTGTAAATTTTATTGTAAGTTATTCCAGGCACATTCCTAGAACAAGTTCGACGCACAATACATTTTCTATATTAAATGCATGGTCTTGTTGTAAGCTGCATCTTTCCCAAATAATTTGCCACAGTAATAGATTGAGGAGACGTGGTAATATTTGTAAGATACATCTGTGTGTAGGAAGTGGGCGGTTCACTGAGTTTCTCAGCTGCATCTAGTACAACGCTGGGGAGCCTGCTTTATTCTTTGTGGAGCACATTCCTCAATCAAGCACCAGTAGCTTCACCAAAGATATAAACTTTCTGTGTGTTAACCCTGAGAACTTGCAACCGATCTGGATACGGAACTGTTGTGATTCAAAGGGTGAATTCGTATTTCTACAACTGTCCTCTCACAAACGTTCCAAAGATTATTTTCCGTTTATAAGACGGTACCATCTAAATAATGTTTGCACTTCTATTACTTTAATACTGTTTGACTTCCGGTACCCTATTTATGTGGACTAACGACCGGGAGAGCGGTGTGCTGACCGCACGCCCCTCCTATCCGCATTCTCCTCTGAGGACGACACAACGGTCGGATGGCTCCGGTAGGCCAATCGCGGCCTGACGACGGAGTGCTTTTTATGGACTCCACCGTGAAGAAAAATATTCAGAATAAATGAATCGTTTTGTACATAAAGGAGTTACAAGAGTTCTCACAGCAGACTGTCAGTCAAATAATTGAAAATATGCTCCCTGAGAGATATTTAGAGAAGCACAACAAACGTGTAGTGGGTAAATATGTCCTAGATTGCAAAGAAGGTGATTGCAGTGGTACAACAAAAATGTGTTTTGAGGAGAATCTGCAGAAACAGAAATATGATGTACTTGGTGTTAAGTAGATAAATTTGAGAAACTGGTGTGTGTGTATTGCACCGGGCACCAAGAAACGACGGAGAGGCTTCGTCCCCGCCATAGCCTTCAGTGGTTCACAACCCCACAACAGGCTACAACAGTCTACTCACCCCACCGCCACCCCACACCAAACCCAGGGTTATTGTGCAGTGCTGCCCCCAGCGGAGCCCCCGCCCCCTCCCCCCCCCGGCAACGTCAAATTCCAGGCGAGTGTAACCCCAAACGTTGTTTGCGTGGTAGAGTAATTATGGAATACGCGTACGTGGAGACAGTGCACAGCAACCGCCGAGATATTGCAACTGAGGCGGAATAAGGGGAACCAGCCCGCATTCACCGAGGCAGATGGAAAACCGCCTTAAAAGCCATCCACAGGCTGGCCGGCCGGCACACCGGACCTCGACACAAATCCGCCGGCCGGATTCGTGCCGTGGACCGGCACGCCTTCCCGCTCGGGAAGCAGCGCGTTAGACCGCGTGGCTATTTGGGCGAGCTGAGAAATCGCTACTTGGGCTTTGAGTACATGCGTAACACTTAGCAGAACTTGGGTAAAAATTTGATGGTTAACAGAACTGGAGTTTGAAGAAAGCATATTCATACCATCAGCTGTACTATTCTATGTTTATTCTCTACCGGTTTTGTTTATTGCAATTATCTTCACAGGAGAGAAAACAGTGTGCATCAGTGGGTGAAACATATATTTTCGTCCAATATGATACAATTGTGATAACAGTCTCTCTTAACGTAGTTGCGCCTTGGTACAATTGGAGTAGTACACACTTGCGATATTACCATGTAGGTACTACGGCAATTGTGCCAAGACTGCGCGCGTTTGTATGGACTGTGTTAAGACAAACTGTTCTGACAGTTATATACGTTCTACATTTGGTTGGGTCATATTTGACACAATGTGTGTTTGATCTATTCGTGATGACGATGATAATCGAAACCGATAAAGAATAAACATAGAGTTCTACAGTGGATGGCACAAATACGCATTTTTTTCAAATCACCTAACAGTTGTAGACAGTCACCTACTAAAATATCTGTAAATCGGTGGTCGTCTCGAGCGATATCGCAACCGTGCAAATAAACTGTCTGGAAGATTGTATGGACATTTATATACAGGAAATCTGTTTATTTAGTAGACGACAATGTGAGAGAGATTTCGAATTTTTTTTTATCTTGTTAAACATGGCATAATTATTCTGATATGCAATTTGTTGATATCCAAACAGGGTGTTTCAGAAGTGATGGTCAATATTCGGAGGTATGACATGAATGATCGTTCCAAGCAAAAAATTCAAGTGACATGGACTCTAAAACTCATACTTTAAGAGCTATGAGCAATTCTTTATCTTCGATACAGTAAAACAGATCTCTTCTACCGCAAGCTCATTGCTTTCCATATTTTGGTTAGTGGTGGTATAGACCAAAACAAGAAAAAACGCCCAGTAATGTGCTCTAAACTGCATACCAACGTTATATGCTCTTGCTCATTAGAAGAGTTTGTTTCAAAGTAGCGAAGATGTACAAGTGCCCATAGCTTCTAAGGTATGCATTCTAGAGCACTTGTTTACTGGGCATTTTTTCTTGTTTTGGTCCATACTACCACATCCCAAAATATGGGAAGCAACGATGTTGCACTACAAATTTGTTTAACAGTAACGAAGATCAAGAATTGCTCGTAGCTCTTAATGTATCCGCTTTGGGCCCCATGTTAACTTAACTTCTTTTGTTCCTGTCATACCCCTGAATATTGACCATCACTTCTAAAACACCCCGAATAGTATAGTTTGGTGTCGTTATCCTCTACCCATTATTCTAAGGCAGTTCCCCTTGCGAGTATTTATTTGTTTACAGTAGAAATTTTATGAGCCAATGAAAGTCACGTCCAAATGTCATACAATTATGAAACGAAATTTGTGAAGTTCTCTGATTCTTGCCGGCCGCGGTGGCCGTGCGTTTCTAGGCGCTTCAGTCTGGAACCACGGGACTGCTACGGTCGCAGGTTCGAATCCTGCCTCGGGCATGGATGTGTGTGATGTCCTTAGGTTAGTTAGGTTTAAGTAGTTCTAAGTTCTAGGGGACTGATGACCTAAGATGTGAAGTCCCATAGTGCTCAGAGCCATTTGAACCATTTTTCTCCAATTTTTCATGGTCTCATAAAGAAATTGAGGCACCCAGAATGGGAGGAGTAAACGAAATGGAAGTTAACGGGTTGAGAGGGGATGTTGTGTTATTTCATTGACTACAAAATGGAATCAAATTTACAGAGAACTTGGCAGAGTTATTAGTATGATCTTGCACGTTCCCTGGGTTGGATGCACCCAACGACACGATTAGAAAGGGTGACATACAGCCATTGTATCCTCTCCCGGGGGAAGCTGGCCCATAACTGTTATAACTGGCCCTTGATATCTTGCTTACTAGCCCTGGGACATAACTGTCCTCCGAGCTAGGGCGTCATATAGCCCCATCGGGGACACATCTGTGGACCATGCTGGTCACAGTAGTGCCTCAACAACTTGTTAACAGTTCGTGGAGACTCGTTCCACGTGAGGACTAATATTGTCCCATTGAAAAACGGTAACATATGAGGATGCAGGATTCCCATGACATACAGATGTGCCGTCAGAGTTATCTTAGTCAGTATCAGTCGTGACCGGAACTCAGCCCGATGAACCCCCACACAGTGACGTCGGGAGTAACGCTGCTGTGCCTTGGAGACAGGGACTCCTTCTAGGTCGCCAGCCACCATACGTCGGCCATCAGCAGCCCATGCTTCATGGTCGCGGCACCTCCACAAAAGCAGTCGTTTGTGTTGTTAACGGGGAGTCCAGGCGTGGGACTGAAATTCCGTTGCTGTTATTTCAATACAGACGGTGATAGACGACACAGAACGTTGGAGGCAGTTCATTACTTGTTCCCGGATGGCAGGGGCAGATGTGATTGGGTTACGATGTGCTTGGTTCACAGTACCTTGTCGGGGTCAGACGTGGTCGACAGGAAGCTACACGATAAGTTAGCCTGTCCTCGCGTCCCCATGCAGTCCAACACTGAGCCACTGTTGCACGCGAATGCTTCACACATGTGCTTATTGCACGATTCGTCCAGCCAGGCAATTGGATATCCACGAGAAGGCCCATTCGATCTGTGTCAGGTGCTGCTAACGCTGTCTCGCACATATACCGACCATCTCCGTCTCCTCGACAGAGGGTAAACACTACCACTGTTATTGTAATTTAGTGCGCATTTACCTAAATAACAGGAAACCCTGTCTCTATGTTGCCACGTGTATCCCTATCAGTGAAATTCGGTTTAGTTCAGAAATAAAGTAGACAATGTGAAGATATTCCTGTTAATAGGATAAGCTAATCAATGGAGTTACCCTTTTTACAGGATTTGAGCGTGTGTTGTGTCTAATGGATAAGTAAATCACAAAAAAATGGTTCAAATGGCTCTGAGCACTATGGGACTTAACATCTATGTTCATCAGTCCCCTAGAACTTAGAACTACTTAAACCTAACGACATCACACAACACCCAGTCATCACGAGGCAGAGAAAATCCCTGACCCGCCGGGAATCGATCCTGGGAACCCGGGCGTGGGAAGCGAGAACGCTACCGCACGACCAGTAGCTTCGGACAGTAAATCACACTATTGAATTTTTTCCTGAGATCTCACCCAGCGGTTAGAAAGAAACGCAGAATGAATAGTATTATATTGAAGTTAGGACAACTCAGGTGATAGTGGTTTGAAGTATGTACTAATGGTCGCCAGCCTATCCAGGCAATGAAACAATGAAGTATTGGAAAACCACAAGTATGAATTCTGCCTATTATTGGTGCAGACACCGGAATTATCTGACTACTGCACCCTTACTCATTACGTTTTTTAAAAGAGGAAAAACCCAGTATATAACCTCAAGGAAGCTAGAACAATTATGGCCAGGAGGGACCTTTAGAAAAGCTCTTTCCATAATCAACAATCTTAAACACTGAATTTTTAAATACTATACCACACGCGTTTTATATGGAATATTTCACTTCATGAAAACCTCTTTCTTACTGTAATTTTGCTTTCAAAAGCCATTAATCTTTGAATTAACTTGCCATAATCATGTAATATGTGGCAGTAGCTTTGTTCCACTCTGGCTGAATTTTACTTAAGCAAACTTTCACTATTACTTTTTCAATAGTTAAGAAAACATTAAAAATAAGAATAGTTTAACTTTATCTCTCTCTGATGTACTAAAGCATGGATGTGTTATTACTCTAACTAAAATTCTCATTAAGCCTTTCAGTGTTGCTACTAAGACAACTTTTTACACAAAAACAATTTAAGTGGTGCTTCTTTATATCAACTTGACACTTCATAAGTCTATGAAACACGGTAGTCGGCTTAATTAAACACCAGGAAGGAACGCTATATAGGTGAATGATTAGGGTGAAACAACAGGGTGAACCAGTTTATTTTCTTTAAAGTTCAAGAATAACTATTGACTAATAGAAAAAAGTTTAAATTGATATTTCAGTCTTATTTGGTGCCTATAGCTTGGGTATGGCGAAAAATAATGGCGGCTACACTACCCACAGTACGACGTGCGAGTATCTTGCTGTATGGGCTTAATTCCTCTTCTTGGTGTCGTTCAATTTTACATACAGTGGTCGAACAACTCGCAGCTATGACGTAAGCCGTTTGCAATCTTCACCCGAGGCGTTTTTGTAGAAATTTGCAGGCAAAGCTTCACCTTTCCCACGAGGCTGTAGCCTCAGTCACTGCTGCCTGCAGATTCTGTGGCTTACTTACCGCGCTTGCTCTAGATAGCGCGTCAATTCGCCGATGCCACCTTTTCCACTCTCCAGAGCCACTTCCGTTGCAAACGAAAGCAGACTGGCTTTTATATAACACCTATTTCTTACATTATTCCTAAGCGTGACCATTTCATATAATTGTCCAATTTACATCAACATAAACAGTATATACACACAAATATAATTAAATCCAAAATGTCATCAGAAAATTACCTAACGTAATAAACAATTTACACAGTGTTTCACATACATAACTCGCTCACAATGAAAAGAATTTCAACCTCCAGTATAGAACACTTTACATATACAGAAAATATAGTACCAATATCCAAAAATTGTAAAGCAAAAAATTATAAACAAATTTTAGATGAACCATAAGCAAATAGTGTTTATGGTCACTCAACATCTGACGCTGTTCGCGCTTCTTATACACACCACTAGAGTGTTTTGGCGAATCAGAAATAATTCAGAGATCAAAAGAGTCGTATGAAAAGAAAAACAGATATCGTGACAGAAATAAAGAGTAATAGTACGTATGTCTTTGGGTAGGGTCCACTTTTAGCACAGCACAATTCTGTTTTTTAACGCGAACATGTTTCACTGCAGTTGCAGCATATTCAGTGGGCTTTTATTTTATGGCTGTTAGAGATAAAGAATTTTCTTTACTGTTTGTATACATGTAACTATTAGTTTCTAAATCGTATTTACATATATTTGAAAAAACACATGAAATTATGAATTCATGCCGTTTTACCACATGGTGGTAATTGAAAATAAAGAATAGCGATCGAAGACTGAAACGCCATATTTTATATAAAGGAAGTAGTTAGTGTTATACTGAATTACGTGACACGCAGGGCGTTTCCGTAAGAGAGTGCAAACATTTAACAGGTCGTACAGATGATTAGTTAACTACAAATACCATCACTGACACAATGAACGTACCATTTGAACTGTTTCTCACAAATTGTGACGGCCCTCAACATCAGTACAAGCATGACATCGGCGAGCAAGATTGTGACACACCGCGACAAATATCCCCGGTGTGTTTCAAATCACATCAAAGGCAACTACTATTCTGGCAACTACTTCCAGCTCCGTATCCCCTGGGGTCTCATACACAAGGGATTTTAGATATCCACATATAAAATAATCAAGGGATTCAGGTCAGGTAACCTCGCAGGCTGTGCAGTAGGACCTCTCCTACCCATCCAGCGACGAATTCTGCTGTACGTCTCTGAATATCACCGAGTAAGGAATCAGTCTGTCGTTGATTCATAGCGCGTTCTGTCATGGGACGATGTAAATACGATACAATAGAGCCACCTGCATCATGACTCCCTGGTAATCAGGCTGAATCCTCCTTGTTTTCTTTCAGGAAGTAAAGAACGTATGTGTAAATAAACAGCACAGTACACATGTAAGTTGTAAATAAGCTAAGAAACGGTAATGCTAGAAAATGCAGTAGACAAGTTTACTTCGCCAGGTTCCCTACCTCAAATCGTTCAGTGGAGCATTCTCTATGTCCTGTTACATTTTAGCACGCTGTTACGGAAACACCCTGGATGAGAGAGTGTCGGTATGACACAGAGAATTAAGACTACAATTTGTGAAACTGGATACAAAACGAAGCTACAGTAGCCACATAATTTAAATTCATAGAAACGTGACACCTGCTCTTTTTCTTTCGTGCGTGTGGACTGAGCCCCCAACTGCCGTGACGCCACGGCCAGTGTTCGTTGCTGCAGGGCGACTTCTGGCCTGCAGGTTGGGCGGCCGTGCCGGGATCAACAGGTCCCTCCCTGTCCCTGTATCACCACAGGCTCTCCACGGCGCGATGGTTTGCGGAAGGTCGCAGCCCGGTCCTAATCCAACAGCGTGGCCCGCACCGAGCGCCGGCCTGTATGCTCGCTTCGGTTCCGAGTGCTCAGAGGGCGCGAGGCGGAAACTGTCTCGACCCCCGCTTGTCTTTCTGCTCTGGTCTGTTTCTGGTGGCGCAGAGGGAGATATATCGTTTTTTCGAATTGTATTTTATGCCAATTTTCTAGGAAGTGTTCAGCCACGGCAGACTTCTGAAGTTAACTTTGTTTGATGGGCAGTGAATCTTCTGTACAAAGCTCGGTAACATTGAGAATGGCATGGCCTATGTAAATACTGCCACATCAGCAGGGTACACCATACACGGCAGGAACTAGAAGACCTACGTTTTTTTGTTTTTTTTCTTTTTTTTTTTATCGGGATGTAACGCATCTCTTATCACGATGGCGGACCGGAACACTGGTCTCATTCCATGCATCTTCTACGTGAGTCTTGTCTTGCTACTGCTCCACAGTACGGAAGGAACGCAGATGGCTTGGTCTCTTCCACCGATTCACGAGACTTTTCGCCGGTGGCACTTGACAGCCTTAGCAATTTCCCCCTCGTTGTAACCATTTCAACAAATGTTGACATTCACCCTCTAGATGGTCGTCGTCAGATATAAAGTTTGCCATGTGTACTAACGTGTTCCGTCTTGTGTACTGGGTGGTGAAATCTGTTGGGCTTTACATACCGATCAGTTTGCGTAGATTTCCTGTGTACTGAATGCCCAAGTCGGCCTCCGGCCTTACGTTCAACTAAAACATCCAAGAATGGATGTTTGCCATCCAAATCGGCACTAAACATGAATTTGGGATGGACACCGTTCACGTGGTCGACGAACCGCTGTAGTTGTTTTTCACCATGAGGCCATATGAAGAATGTGTCGTCAGCGCATCATAGGAAGCAAGCGGTCGCAACCTCGCTCCTCAAAGTGCCCCATTAAAAACATGACGACAGTCAGAGACAATTGGGATCCCATGCTTGTGCCGTGAGTCAACTCATACACTACTGGCCATTAAAATTGCTACACCAAGAAGAAATGTAGATGATAAATGGGTATTCATTGGACAAATATATTAAACTAGAATTGACATGTGATTACATTTTCACGCAATTTGGTTGCATAGATCCTGAGAAATCACTACCCATAGAAACCACCTCTGGACGCAATAGTGGTCTTAATACGACTGGGTATTGAATCAAACAGAGCTTGGATGACGTGTACAGGTACAGCTGCCCATGCAGCTTCAACACGATACCACAGTTCATCAAGAGTAGTGACTGGCTTATTGTGACGAGCCAGTTGCTCGGCCACCATTGACCAGACGTTTTCAGTTGGTGAGAGATCAGGAGAATGTGCTGGCCATGGCAGCAGTCGAACATTTTCTGTATCCAGAAAGGCCCGTAGAGGATCTGCAACATGCGGTCGTGCATTATCCTGCTGAAATGTAGGGTTTGGTTCAAATGGTACAAATGGCTCTGAGCACTATGGGACTTAACTTCTAAGTCATCAGTCCCCTAGAACTTACAACTACTTAAACCTAACTAACCTAAGGACATCACACACATCCATCCCCGAGGCAGGATTCGAACCTGCGACCGTAGCGGTCGTGCAGTTCCAGACTGTAGCGCCTAGAACCGCTCGGCCAACCCGGTGGGCATGTAGGGTTTCGCAGGGATCGAATGAATGGTAGAGCCACGGGTGGTAAAACATCTGAAATGAAACGTCCACTGTTCAAAGTGCCGTCAATGCGAACAAGAGGGGACCGAGACGTGTAAACAATGGCACCCCAGACCATCACACTGGGTGATACACCAGTATGACGAAGACGAATACACGCTTCCAATGCGCGTTCACCGCGATGTCAACAAACACGGATGCGGCCATCATGATGCTGTAAACAGAACCTGGATTCATCCGAAAAAAAATGGCGTTTTGCTTTCGTGCAGCCAGGTTCGTCGTGAACACCATCGCAGGCGCTCCTATCTGTGAAGCAGCGTCCAAGGGAACCGCAGCCAAGATCTCCGAGCTGATAGTCCATGCTGCTGCAAACGTCGTCGAACTGTTCGTGCAGATCGTTGTTGTCAAGCAAACGTTTCTATCTGTTGACTCAGGGATCGAAACGTGGCTGCACGATACGTTACAGCCATGCGGATAAGATGCCTCTCATCTCGACTGCTAGAGATACGAGGCCGTTGGGATCCAGCACGGCGTTCCGTATTACTCTCCTGAACACACCGATTCCATATTCTGCTAACAGTCATTGGATCTCGACCATCGCTAGCAGCAATGTCGCAATACGATAAACCGCAATCGCGATAGGCTTCAATCCGACCTTTATCGAAGTCGGAAACGTGATGGTACGCATTTCTCCTCCTTACACGAAGCATCACAGCAAGGTTTCACCAGGCAACGCCGGTCAACTGCCGTTTGTGTATGAGAAATCGGTTGGAAACTTTCCTCATGTCAGCACGTTGTAGGTGTCGGCACCGGCGCCAACCTTCTGTGAATGCTCTGAATAGCTAATCATCTGCAAATCACAGCATCGTGCTCCTGTCGGTTAAATTTCGCGTGTGTAGCACGTCATCTTCGTGGTGTAGCAGTTTTAACGTCCAGTAGCGTATATTCGTTGCGCTACATAAAGTACGTTGTCATTAATGCATGGCGGAGCAGCTTTCTCAGGTAGAAACTGTTTGGTCTATTTTCCTTTATTTCTTATTTTGTGTTGCATATTGCTATGTCATTCCTTACATCTCCTCTTCGTTCTTCCCTTGGACATCCCTATACCCCTCTTAAAAATGTAATTTCTTGAGGATATATTCCACTTTCTTACCTTCTTGTTGTTGCCTCACTTCGATAAGTAAGGGTTGGTATTGCTGTTGTTTTATAAACCTTCAGATTCCTTTATTAACTGGATTTACTCTGCAAACTATTTACGATGGACCCACATGAGGAAGCGAATTTATTTATTAAATTTTGGTCCACGTCATGCTTATATTGGTAAGTAATATCGCATCCTAGATATTTAAAATGTTTTATTTGGTCCGAAATTTCATTATTCAAGACTATTACAGATCTTACTGGCAGTCTGTCCTGAAAAGTAACCAATTTCATTTTATCTACCGACAATGGCTGGTTGTAATCTGAAGCTGTCTGTGGCAAAAGTTAGTGAACTAACAACATTCATTTTCCCAAAAGAGACATAAATTATGATAAAAGAGTTATTTATTGAATACCGTAATCAACTAAAAGGGGATTTCAGACTACTCTGGACAAGGATATTGGGTGGCAAATACGGTATAATTCTGGCTCTAAGAGTGTGGATAACGCTAGCTGAATTGATCTGACGCTGAGCAGAGCTTCGATTGATCAAATCTACAGAAGCTTCTCTGCATAGGTGCAGCTGAGAGCAAATGGCGATTGAGATCTGTGCGCCCTAACAATGCAAGAGTTACCCTGTTTGCTTTGTGCGTCGATGTAACTTACAAGTGGAGGTGAGACGTGGAGGCGGCACCTCAGAATTGATCACGGCCACAAAAGAAATGCAAAAGTCTCCCAGTCTAGCGATCAGGCAGACAGATCCCAATTTACTCTTCACCAGATCCCTGACGTCACGGTAGATTTCAGTATGTGACACACCCGTTCGCTGCTCATACAAAGGACCAATTTGGCTAACTTATTTTGACAGAGTGCACAAGGATACCTAAAACCAAGACTGGTAAATCAAAAACGAATAAGTGTGCCGTCGGCTTATGAGTAATCCGAGACGTTTGAAGCCACACATTTGGCACAGTAAGAACTTCACCACGGGCTCCCCACTCCAAACTACTCGCAAGTAGTCAGTCTCAGGGCAGGTCCCAAGTACCAACCACACATACCAGAGCTTCGACCATAAGTCTTACCAAACCAAAATCCCATACCCAAATGCTTCGCACCATTCCACAAAATAATTCCGTTTTCCCGCAAAGTGCACGAACGACACCGTCTTCTCAACGTCTTGAGTCAATAACAAGACTCTAGAGGTGCTAAATATCCCCTCTCACACGACAGCACAGAATCATGTCGAACCATGTCGGATTTAAGAACCTGCATCTCCGGGAAAAAAAGGTGACGGCCAATTACTGCCTTTTTAACTTTTCACAGAGGGAGAAGATGATTTTTTTCGAAGTTATGTTTCTTCCCATGTCAACAAGTAAACAGTTACAATCTCAAAGATCATTATCTAATTCGCCTGTGCCTTGGAGCTTGTTAGTCCTAGCTATGAGGTGTTATACAGATTCTATCTCCAAACGTTTCTCAGACGCCGAATTTTTCATAAACAACTGAGACGGCCCATTTGCGCTATCGGCGAACAGGAAAACTTGTGAATTTTTACTACACATGGCTCTACACACAATGCCTGGTTTACGACTCCACTGTGTAGATGTGTTCCTTCAGACCATCACGCCAGCTCAGGCTTCTGCTGGCTCCGTGGCAAGTAGCAAGGCATTCTTCTGCTGGAGACCTGGCTCAACGAGGGTCGCCCTGTATGGCTTTGGACCTGTCCAGGAAGATTTACTAAGGGATGGGCTCGCCACCAATTGCTTTCAACTACCAACATGCTAAGAATCATAAAACTACCATATGGTTTTAGGGCCCTACCAGGCTCTATCAGTGACTGCTCAGGCCGTTAACTTCCTAGAGTCTCGCTCAAGGCGCATCAGGTTGTAATGAAGTCTTCAATAATGTTGTAAGAGGTATGCGCTATATGCGCTGCCTGCAACAGGCAAGACTTAGGAGAGTCTCTGGCCAGAGAGCAGTATGTAGTTAGTTGTTGCTTGTCGCTAGTCGACAGTAGTCGGCAGTGGTATGCAGTAGTCTGCGTGGGTCTGTAGTAGTCCGCAGTAGTCTGCGTGAGTCGGCAGTAGTCGGTGGTAGTCTGCGCGTGTCTGCGCGTGGCGGCAGTCTGCTCTGGTCGGGACTCTGGAGGATGAGTATTATTGTAGAAGGTAAAGAAGCAGCCTTGCGCATATCTAGTAATGTATGTTAACTGTCATCCAATTTCTTTAAAAAATGCCATAACAATAATTTTATAATATAAAGTAATTTTTTTTAAAAAAGCATTTATTTTATTTAAAGATTTTATTCAATGGATTATCTTTCCTTTCATGAATCACAAAGCATAGGCCAGCATTGCACGGAGCTGTGCCGAAAATTTTTTAGGTAAGAGCAGATATATTCGCAGTTTTTATTGAGGTAAGAATTTTTGCTTTTTTTATTCAGAATACAGGGCCGAGGCGCAGCCCTGCTGTCGTCATAAAATCTACCAGGTTACTGAATTTTTTTATTATTTTGTGGTTTCGGAATTTTTCTGTTTCGAACTTAACATTAAATGAGAAAAGAATTTTGTGGGTACATTGAATGTGAATGCATTTCTGCACTGAGATAATAAATGGGAGCCAATTTTGTTCAGAGGTTACAATATTTTAAAATTCATTTAATTGTTATTTCCGTGGGAGGTTACATCTGGTTCATTTCAATAATAATATTTTTGTGCGGAGGTTACACTTGGCGACATCCGGCCAGGATCGTATTTCTGTGTGAATCTTCTGAGAAGTAGTCATATATCTGCTCTTATTTACTTAAATGTAGTTTGCATCTGGCGCAACGCATTTACTAATTTGTCACTCTTTCTATCACAGATCATCGGCAATTTGTTGCTCTTTGTTGTAATTGGGTTTGTTGCATTTTTGCATTGTCCTTGTTTCATTTGTGCTTAATTTTGATTTGTAAAAAATGCCGCGAAAAACTAACAGTACATCGCGATGTGCAATGAGTGAAATAGCCGACTCGAATAATTTGACGGATAATATTTGCGACACTCAGTGTGATGATGACAATCCTCCATTTACAGACAATCAGTGCGTACCGACCACTAGTAATGATTTTGATCCTAATGATGAGCAAACAAATTCAATTGTGTCCTCTGTTAATTTAACGACAATTGATGACGCGGGACGTTCTGTTACAATGAACGCTGCCTAGTTTAACACACCCGATTTGCAAAATTTGAATTGTTAGCAGATAAATTTTTCTAACGAAAATGAACAGTGTACTCAAAGTACGACAGATTTATTTGATTCCGATTTAGTGACCAACAGTGCACATTCGATTGGCAAACCTTTTCAAGAAATGGTTACAGAAAACGTGACAATTGCAGGTATGCCATCAAACAGCACAGAGAATAGAGTAGGTAATATTGGGTTGGATCAAATTATGGCACTATTGCTACAACAGAGTGAAAATTTCAAACAACTTAATGAAAATAATGAAAATCTCAAACAACAACTTAATGAAAAACTAGACAAAAATTACAAACAGTCGAATGATAAGCAAAACAGCAATCACAAACAACTTAGTGAAAGTCTCAAACAACAAATTAATGAAATTAATGAAAAACAAGACAATCTTAATGGAAAACTAGACAACAATTCTAGACAGCTTAGTGAACAGATTACAGCCGTTGCCGCGCAATGTCATGATACTAAAGAACAATTACGTGAGGAAATTAAGGCTTGTGCTAGGAAAAGTAGTGAAGAAATTAGATCTGTTGCTCAAGAATTAAGGAATACGCAAGCAGCTACAACAGAATCACTTAGAGACGAAATTAGTGCAGTCGGTAAACAATGCTCTGAAAACGCAAGACAATTACGCGACGAGTTTAAATTAATGTCAGCAGAACTTTCGCGCACACTGGATGCAAAAGTAGACGCGAAATTCGACCAACAGGACAGTCAAATTGACGAACGTTTTAACCACCACCTACAAAACAGTGAAACGCGTTACTGTAAATTTATACAGGAACAGAATAAAGTAAAGCGACAAGTGATGGAAACAATTACTGCACAGAGACAGGAAGATAAACGTAAATTGTTTACGAAAGCAAAAACATACGTAGATAACAATATTGCTACAGTATCAGACGAAATTAATACTATCAAACAGTTGAACACCGAATTGCGTGATGAAATTTCCGATCTTAAATCAAAAACAGATATACACACAGTAGACTTTCAGACAGTGACCGACAGACTTGAACAATTAGAACTAACACAGGATTCCGATGTCATCAAAGCAAACGTTAAAAAATTGAACGAAACCACACGTAAAATACAAAAACAAATTAATGCTTGTGACACTAAAAATGATGATCAGGTAAAAATACGGACTGAAAAATATGATGAATTGGCCAGTCGTATTGACGTTATTGAAAGTAATAATAACACCAAATCAGACGATACTTCACCGATTTCGTTTAATCAAACACCTGAATTCCAAAATTTACAGCAGACGATGAGTGAGATAGATTCGTCCAATAATACATTACGTAGAAAATTGTCAACTTTACAGCAAGAAGTGACAGAGATGAAAAATGTTTCAGTCAATAACACGTCACAGCATACGGCACATTCCGAACATTTGTCACACTCACACAGCCAGTATAATTTAGGTAATTTACAGAGAGTACGTGAGTTAGATTCCGAACAGTCACAGACAAATAGATTCTCATACAATCCTGAACCTATTCAGACATACAGAGACGATAATTTTGATTACAAGCATTTTCTATCCGTGAGAAAATTTAAAGTATTTAAAAATGACAGAACACAGATTCACCCCTTGGATTGGATACAACAAATTAGCTTTGCTTTTCCACCGACTTGGCCTGTAACACACAAACTTGAATTTATTTGCAGTTTTTTGGAAGGCGAACCGGCAACTCATATGAGACCGATTGCGAGACAATGCTATTCGGTAGAAGAATTTCAGAATCCTTTTCTATCAGCGTATTGGTCAAAGACGACACAGCGCGGAATCAAGGATCAATTAATAAGTTTGCCGAATTATGAGAACTCAAATTTTTCCACTGTCACACAATTTTTTGAATACATGGTTCAACAAAACCAGTACTTAAATGAACCATACAGTGAATCTGCACTTATTCAATTACACATTTCTAAATTACCACAATCATTAAAAGTGTCACTTTTAACGGGTCAACAGAAAGAAAATATTTCGGCATTCAGAGATCTGTTACAGCTTTTGGAAGTTCATCAATCAGACTACTTCTTTATAAACAAAAATTTTTCATATAATAACCAAGGTCAACAAACATACAACAATTACGATCAGCCACGCAACTTCAATAGCAAAGGTATTAGACGCTCCAGAAATGACAACCACCAGATCTTTAATAAGAGACAAAATTTTAATTATCAGTATCGTCAAAATTATCAGCAACAGGAACCACATTTTGGTAACAATAGACGTTTTTCACAGCAACAGCATGAAAGCCAGCCGGTTAGCATACCTAACGAACAATGCAGTCCGCAAGGTCAACCAAGCTTTAATGTTTCGCCGCCTACACGTATAGCGTCAGCTCCAACAAATAGTAACGCACAGCAACAAGGAAATCAGTACGTACAGAAAACACACCATTTCAATTCCTATCGCAATGCACCGTATAGAAATGACTATCATGACAGACGTAAAAGTAATGAACACAATTTTCAGCGTACGTTTAATAACAGTCGGTCTTACCAACAGCAAAATCATCCGCGACAACATATTATCACGAATGAACCAGACAGAAGATATCATCCTGAACGTAATACGTCAGGACGAAATAACAGAACAGTTCAAATAGTGGAAATGCCACAGCATCCTCCCGAAAATAATAGGACGTCAGATAGAATTTGACTAAATACAGTACAGGTTGCATCTTCCAGTAACGCAAGCAATACTTTTGACACGCATAATCTTGTTCACGAAAACGTTATTACTTTTGACGACATCCGAGACACTCTTTTGGAGGAAAGACCAGTTGTTCAAAAAACATTTCACAGCCTGTCATCGAAGTAAAAACTGGATCATCCAAATTTTCAGCAGTAATTGATTCTGGATCTCCTATGTCAGTCATAAATGAGGAAACTTTCAGCGAGTGTAACAAAGAGAATACTTATCCTACGTTACCATTAGGCAAAACTAAAGTAAAAGGAGCAGTATCTAGTAAAGGAGTAGATGTAAAATTACAGACACATTTATCATTTTGTATTGCAGGTCATACATTTCACTCAAATTTTTGGATTGTTCCTTTATTGACGACAGACGTTATTTTAGGTACGAATTTTCTGGTACAAAACGAAGCAATTATTGACTTTCAAAACTCCTATTTAATGCTAAAGGATGAAAATGTACAACTGGCTTTAGAATTTCAGCACTCTTTATCTGCAGAAGAACAAACAATTAATCGTACAGAGGTCATTTCCGCATTACGTAACATAGACTGTCATTCCACATCGTTCACAGATACGTACGTACACAACCATGATACTACAGACGAAGCCGACTATGACGTTATACAGATGATTTCTGATAAAGTAAAAAGAGCAGTGCAAATACAGACGACGAACGCGCGCAACTACGCAAAATTCTTTTACACAAAGCTCCAGTTTTTGACAACGTTCCTGGTACTGTGTCCGGTTTTATGTATGAATTTCAAGTTAAACAGCACGACACATTTAAAGCCAAACATTATCCCATTCCGTATATTTACAGAGAACAAGTTAAGAAAGAATTGCAAGCTATGCTTGACCAAGGAATTATTGAACCGGCAGTTAGTCAGTACATAAACCCGCTCCATATTGTTAAGAAAAAGGATGGTTCACTTCGCCTCGTACCTGATTCGCGTCACATTAACGACATTATTATTAATGAAACGGATCGCCCACAGACACTAGAAGAACTTCTACAGAAATTTCATGGTACTGCTATTTATTCCACATTAGATTTGAAATCGGGATTTTGGCAAATTCAACTCCCTCCGGACTGCAGAAAGTATACGGCTTTTCTCTGTTTTGGTGACTGTTATCAATTTTGTAAATTACTGTTCGGTTTAACTATTTCTTCAGCAGCATTTATTCGCGGTTTGAATACAATACTTCCGACAGAACTTAAAGACAGAATCACAACGTATGTAGACGACATTCTTATTGCAGAAGCTAACTGGTCTGAACACAATCTTATTCTTGAACAACTGTTACGAACTTTTCGTGCACAAGGACTCACAGTTAATCTCAGTAAATCGCACTTTGGCAAAACTTTTATAAAATTTCTTGGACATGTAATTTCAGCAGAGGGCATTGCGCCTGACCCGGAAAAACTTCAACCTTTACGTGACATTACTGTTCCTACGACGAAGAAACAACTACGCAGCTTTTTGGGTTTAATTAACATTTTTCGTAAATTTATTCACTACTCTGCTTTAGACACCCCTAGATTATGTCAATTGACAGGTAAAAACACTATTTGGTCCTGCGATAAGCAAGCACATTCTGAATTTGTGAACCTGAAACAAGCTTTGTTGAATGCACCACTTTTATCACATCCAGATCTTACTAGAAATTTTTCCATTGCCACCGACAGTTCTAACACCGCTTTAGGGGTACACATTTTTCAGGAAATTGAAGAGGATGGCACTACAGTAACTAAAAACATCGCCTTTGCGAGTCGCATTTTGTCACCTGCTGAACGCAATTATTCTGTTACAGAACTTGAAACATTATGTGTTGTATGGGCATTTACGAGATTTCGGCATTTTCTTTATGGAAGACATACCACTGTTTACACAGATCATAGAGCTATACAGTTTTTACTTTCGGCTAAATTTACACACGACGGATTAAGCAGATGGAAACTTTATTTACAGGAATTTAATTGTACAATTGTTCATATTCCCGGTACACAAAATATTGTAGCAGACGCACTACCCCGTTCTCTCAGCAACACTCAGCAAGACATCGCAACCAACTTCTGCAAAGCAAATTTCAGCGTCATGTACATTCAACAAGTTGCATTGGAGAATTTCATTTCGTCGTCATTACAAGACATAGCACAAGAGCAGAGTAAAGACAACGTGTGGAAAGAAATTAATCACCTTTGGCAAGATAGGAATAATGTTACCATTAGAAACCATTGCACTGTACGCAATAACATTCTGTTTCGCCGCTCTCACCCTGACAGCAACAATTGGTTATTATGCATTCCTGACGAGCTTGTTAACAAATTAATCTGGTATACTCATTTAAGTTACGCACATTACGGAGCCAGAAAATGTTTTCTTCCACTGAGACAGAACTGTTATTTTACCAACATGGAGAAACGTATTCGACGAGTTTTAGCGTCATGTAAAATCTGCCAGAAAGCTAAGTCAGAAACGACTTCACATATTCCTCCATTACATCCCATTGTACCTGCTAAATTGAGACACATGGCCGCTGTAGACATTTTTGGTCCGATTCCCAGAACTAATAGAGGCTTTTGCTACATCTTTGTCGCTGTTGAACTCACTTCAAAATTTGTTACCTTCACTCCGATACGCAAAGCTACTGCTAAAACTGTTTCAAAAGCATTTGTAAAACATTTTCTATTCCATGTAGGGCATGGATCACAGTTTCGATCTGCTATATGGACACGTATGTTACGAGCTAGAAACATTTCTCCGATCTATATATCCAGGTACCATGCTTCTTCGAACCCTTGTGAACGATTAATGAAAGAAATTGGTAAACTGTGTAGAATATACTGCCATAAAAGACATATTGGTTGGTACACACAAATACTCTCATTCCAGGATGTAATTAATTCCATACCAAATGAATCTACTATGCTATCTCCGTCTGTTATACTGAAAAATGTTGAACCACCTAACAAAATTAAAGAATTAGTAACCTTTCCTACATCTCGTCGACTACGACATCATGAAATAATTGACATTCCGCTGAACAACATCAAACGTGCCGCAGAGCGCCGGAGATGACAGCAAACACAGGTTTGTACACGCCGTGACTTTCACATTGGACAGAAGATATTAGTACGCACACATTATTTATCTAATAGAGGAAAAAGTAGACGTAGTAAATTTGAGATTTTATACGCAGGTCCATATCGAATTCGCAGCATTCCTCACCCCAATGTAGTACACGTCGAAACTCTGAGAACCAGAAAAACCAAAGGGAATCACCATATCTCCAACATCAAACCCTGTATTGAATGAACATACTTTATGATTTATCACACTGTATTGTCATTTCCTGATTTTTTTTATGACCACTTATGCAATTATATTCACATGAACACTTACTGATGATTATCGTATTTTTTCTTGGCAAGTGCCCGGCATTACTTGGCGTTACACACCAGACCGTGCACATTTTCCATTCTTCATGTATGTATGATTGTTTTACTGTTTTGTTTGTATGCACTATGAAATATTTAAGATGTCACGAACACCAGTTGACTTTGACATTTTTTGCCTTATGATATCTCAACATCGTGACTATTTTACATTTTTTTTGCTGCTACATTGTGATACTCTGTGTACAATTTTGCATCAGAACACTGTCTATGTTTTTGATATATTACGTTTTCTGTCATGCTATGCTGTATGCTTAATTATATCACTAGAAACCAGTTTTTATTCAATGAGTATATGATTTAAATGCAATACATTAATCATTGTTCATCATTTTCAGAAAGAAATGACGTGTAAAAGAAATAAATTATGGGAATATCACCTTCGCAATGAACGAAAGAAGATACAATACCTCGTCACGAAGAGTAAATGGATCAGAATTAACAAGCATTAACAAGAAAATACTATACACATCGTATGATAGCAGTCTTAACTAATTTTTTCTTTCAGAATACGAGGCGATTGATGCAGGCTGTCAGACAGAACTACACATCTTAGTTTTAGTGATGAAAGATGCTAGAAATAAGGAACTCTGTACTATAAATAGTTGTATAATGAATAATGAAGTGACTTTTTTGCAGATGATAATGAAATGATGAATAGTGATGCAGAATATGATGATATGGATAATGAAGTTTTTCTTTGCAGGTGATGATAGTAATGATAATGAAGTTTTTCTTTGCAGATGAGGATAATGTTGAAGTTTATGTATTTATGCTATGTAGTTATTTAAGTATTTGTTGCAGTTCGTCTTGACGGTATGTCTTACGTCTCATGGTATGATGACTGAAGGTTTTGGAAAGGACAGCTAGAGAACATATATATTTTATACACATTTCATTACCTGTTAATTCGAAGTTCACTACTTTTCAGCATAATATGCGTTTCTTCTTTCAGCTTAATAATCTATTTTGTATTTTTTGCAGGAGAAGTTATTCATGAAATTAATGTGCTATAGGCAGTTGGTCATTAAACCTGTGTCATTCATGAATGTGATCACATATACCCTATTTGTTTCATAACCTTGCTACAGCTGACTCATGACGAATAAGTCAAAAGCAAATATAGTTATGCCCCAGCAATTAATTATCGATCCCAACGCAATGCATTGCTAGCACAAAAAAATGTATTACCAGTCCCAAATAATGCTAATAATTTAAAAGAGTTATGAGTAATACTGAATGATGTTTTCTAATCACAGACTTTGAGTAATAGTTACAGAGTGTTACATTTTTAATTATGTCACTTGAATGATGAGTTCTGAGTAATAGTGAATGATATTTTGTAATAATGCATGCATACTATTCACTCATTAACTCCTGTTTTGACTGATGACTTCTGATGATTTGTAACTGATCAATGAGTGCCAATAACTATTTGTAAATATGTCATATGTCACTTGAATGATGAAAAATGTTTTGTAATATTCAATACTTGCTGGCCAACGAATGCCACTGTTTCTTATATTTTAAATTTATATTATGTCACTTTCATGCTATATATATGAATACCAGTAGCTTGATGCTACACTCATTAACTCCTGTTTTGACTGATGACTTGTAACTGATCAATGAGTGCCAATAATTATTTTTAAATATGTCATATGTCACTTGAATGATGAAAAATGTTTTGTAATATTCAATACTTGCTGACCAATGAATGCCACTCTTTCTTATATTTTAAATTTTTTATTATGTCACTTTTATGCTATATATATGAATACCAGTAGCTTGATGCTACACCCATTAGCTCCTGTTTTGACTGATGACTTCTGATGGTCTGTAAATGGTCAATGAGTGCCAATGTTCTCTGTAAACAGATAACTTATGAACATTATTCTGTAATACTTCATACATGGTACAGAAATGTTCAGTAACTGGGTGATGAGTGCCACAAACTACTCAAATCAGTTGATAGACTAGTATAATTATCAATGATGACTGGCATAAGACTTAATGTCCTTCACCTTCTGACCTAATTACCAGAAATTACTACAATATCCGTTTGTCCTGTCTATCCTCATGCTCATGGAGCACTATATTTGGTTTTTGCACTAATTCTACGTTGGTGTACCTTACAAGAACATGGTCTTGACATGACATGCTGTCCACCACCTTGAGCGATGGAGATGTTATTATGGTCCCACTGTTTGGTGTACCTAATGTACTACCAAAATGATAACATGGAATATTAATACGACATTTCAGTGTCTTGGCGACACTGATTAATACTTCAGGGAAAAGAACTTCAGATTGCCTCACTTGGTGTTGTGCTTCTGTAGAAAGATATGGACTTTCAGTGCAGCTGCGTGCAACCTAATGTGCTACAATCATGATGCAATCCTTCCATTTCCTATCCTAGTTCTTGTAAAATAGTAAAAAAACTACAGTGTGTGTGCACTTATGTCATTTGTTAACATGATTTGTACTCATTGCCTATACATTTTGTGATTTCCTGATATGGTCTGTACTACAGTCCGTGTGTACCTTATGTCACTTGTTAATATGATTTTTATATATTGCGTATACATTTTGTGATTTCCTGATATGTTCTGAACTACAGTGCGTGTGCACTTATGTCATTTGTTAATATGGTATACATTTTGTGATTTGCTGATGTATTCTGAACTACAGTGCGTGTGCACTTTATGTCATTTGTTAACATGTTTTGTACTCATTGTGTATACATTTTGTCATTGCTTGATATGTTCTGTACTCAGTGCCTGTGCACTATATTATATTTCATGTGCTGCACTTATATATATGTATATATTCTGTGATTGTAAACTTAGTTAATTAAGAAAAATTTGTTGCTCATGGCAAGTCCAATTGACTCACCATCGCTGCCAAATTTTTGCCCCCCAAGTGGAGGGTTATGTAAGAGGTATGCGCTATATGCGCTGCCTGCAACAGGCAAGACTTAGGAGAGTCTCTGACCAGAGAGCAGTATGTAGTTATTTGTTGCTTGTCGCTAGTCGACAGTAGTCGGCAGTAGTATGCAGTAGTCTGCGTGAGTCTGTAGTAGTCCGCAGTAGTCTGCGTGAGTCTGTAGTAGTCTTGTGTAGTCTGCGTGAGTCGGCAGTAGTCGGCAGGAGTCTGCGCGTGCCTGCGCGTGTCGGCAGTCTGCTCTGGTCGGGACTCTGGAGGATGAGTATTATTGTAGAAGGTAAAGAAGCAGCCTTGCGCATATCTAATAATGTATGTTAACTGTCATTCAATTTCTTTTAAAAAATGCCCCAATAAAATTTTTATAATATAAAGTAATTTTTTTCAGAAAAAGCATTCATTTCAATTTAAAGAATTTACCCAATGCAGGATTATTCCTTTCACGAATCACAAAGCATAGGCCAGCATTGCACGGAGCTGTGCCGAAATTTTTTTAGGTAAGAGCAGATATATTCGCAGTTTTCATTGAGGTAAGAATTTTTGCTTTTTTTATTCAGAGTACAGGGTTTTGGTGCAGCGCTGCTGTCGTCATAAAAATTACCAGGTTACTGAATTTTTTATTATTTTGGTGTTTAGGAATTTTTCTGTTTCGAACTTAACATTAAATGAGAAAAGAATTTTGAGGGTACATTAAATGTGAATGCATTTCTGCACAGAGATTATGAATGGGAACCAATTTTGTTCAGAGGTTACAATATTTAAAAATTCATTTAATTGTTATTTCCGTGGGAGGTTACATCTGGTTCATTTTATTTTAATAATTTTTGTGGGGAGGTTACACTTGCTTCATTTTAATTTATAATATTTTTGTGGGGAGGTTACAATGTTACATATTCGAAAAATAGGTGAGAGATTAATTTGTCCTCTCTCACTGCCCTCTAACTGCTCTTGATTTCTGCATGGGTAGTGTCTCACTTAAATATTGTTTAGTGTGATGTGAACCAGAGGAACTAATTGAGAACAGTAGGAGAATCTCATCCTGATAACCGATATATATGTCAAAAAAGTCATTTTGCCAATCTGGATTGCCCTTGGCTGAAACACATCCTAGCGTGGCCTCATTCATTCCAGGGGTCGTTCGCTTACATGAAGCTGCAAGCCAGCAAGAGTACATGTAAACATTTCTGTGAGTAGTATGAAATCTGTTAGTCCTAGGGGTCATTGTTACATCAATGACTCCTGTTAAACATTTGATAGGCGGTTAAAAGGGCTTGCAGCAAAGAAATATACCAATTTATACCTTATTCCAAGGTCAGATATGTCTAATGTTCCTAAGCAATTACAATGTCCTGGAGTATGAACTGTTCTCTGCTCCTTGATTTACCCCTGCTCTATCACTCATTTGGTCTCAATCATCAAACACATGCATTTTCAAATTCTCAGTGTTATTATCTAAGTTGTATAAATTTGTGTATTATTTTCTGTAACATGAAAACAAATACATGCACATAGTCAGTGTCTAGTGCATTAATATATGTACAGAAAAACATAGAAATCACAATTAAGACAGTTCAATTGATCCATACAAAAACACAAAAAGATATTATATAATGATATTATAGAAAGTTATCCTACTGCTTTCTCCACAAGGGTCACTGGGGAGACAAGTTTTACAATTGCAAATGTCACATGAATTGAGAATATAGCACTTATACACACAAACACAAATCGTGACTGGTAGGACTGAAGAACAGCAATTTGCACCAGAGTGTATGGCCTCTCACTCAGTGCATGACGTGGCAGAAGTGGCAGCCGACGTCTCTGGCATTCCCCTTCGTCCTCTGGCAGCATATGGTGTCTGGGCAGCATCTGGCATCTTTAGCAGCTTCTGGACCACAGCTGAAACCTTGGCGTCATGCTGGTCAGGCAGCAGTCAGCTGTCACGGACTGGTATTACAGTGTTGCATCTGACATGCAACCCGCTCACTGGTAAAGAAATCTATCCAGCATTAGCGGGAGTGGGACAGCCCAGCTCTTCCCATTCACCTCTGCGTCAGAACGTGCTCGCCTTTTGTCGATGTGACTCGTTACCCTTGACTCCCTGCTGAGCCAGTCGGCTGTGGTGCCACGTGACTTGCTTGTCCTTCGGTTAGTGGCATGGCGGGTCATTGGCCGCTAGGGGGCTGTTGCCAGCGCGTGGTGGCCTCTAGCTGCCTGTGCTGGCTTCAGACATGCCGCCTCCACTGGTAGACGACAGGGCTGCGTGACGTAGGTAGCAGCAGGTTCTGTCACTGCAGGCAGTCCTCCGCACCTGGGCTGCTGTTTCCATCTCTGTCATACAACCCCATACTCCTCTGCATTACCGTATTTCTTTTTCTTGCCCAGAACTTCATTAGTTATGTTCGATACAACTGATTTTGAGTTTTTCCATTCTTCTTCCTTGACCGTTCCTAAATTTACCAGTGTTTTTGTCATCCGCTTTCGGTAGATGTCTTTTATGCTGCTGTTTTCTAAAATGTGAGCTATAAGAACTTATTCTTCGTTTTCACCCATAACTAGTTTCTTCCACTTCTCCATTTTGCTTAGACGTCAGTTACTGACACCAGTAGGAAGTGATGTGATCCAATGTCCATATCTCGATAAAGTTGGTATCTCTAATCTGTCCAGGAAATTCCTCGTTTGTTATTAAATAATAATACGTATAGATCTATGTCATAATAAATAGATCTATATCCTATTGCTCATCAGATAAATTTGTTGATGTCTTTCTTCCTAAACAAGCTATTGGTCATTTATAGATGATTAAGAATAGCAAAAGTTCTGAGTTTTTTTTTGTTTTCTTTACATAGTTTTCTCCAAATGTTTCTTGGAATTGGTATATTTTCTGTCAACGGCTTTGTCAAAGAGGGCGGAGGAGCGGATAGAGGTTCAGGGCACTCTCTTGTCCTAGGGGTGGGAAATCGTCTCTAAAG
The DNA here is from genome assembly GCF_021461395.2 of Schistocerca americana. Classification (NCBI taxonomy): domain Eukaryota; kingdom Metazoa; phylum Arthropoda; class Insecta; order Orthoptera; family Acrididae; genus Schistocerca; species Schistocerca americana. Next base: position 106,253,948 of record NC_060122.1, on the reverse strand, counting down.
GCGGAAGAATCAGCAATGATCAACGACATGAGGATGCGGAAGGCAATGGAAACCACTGCATTAAAGACACGTAACGTGTATCCACAGGACATGTGGCCTGTAACTGCAGAAGTGTCATGATGATCTCTCCATTGGCAAAAGATTCCAGAATAGTCCCCCATTCGGATCTTCGGGAGGGGACTGCCAAGGGGGAGGTTACCATGGGAAAAAGATTGAATAATCAACGTAAGGATAACGTTCTACGAGTCGGGGCGTGGAATGTCAGAAGCTTGAACGTGGTACGGAAACTAGAAAATCTGAAAAGGGAAATGCAAAGGCTCAATCTAGATATAGTAGGGGTCAGTGAAGTGAAGTGGAAGGAAGACAAGGATTTCTGGTCAGATGAGTATCGGGTAATATCAACTGCAGCAGAAAATGGTATAACAGGCGCAGGATTCGTTATGAATAGGAAGGTAGGGAAGAGGGTGTGTTACTGTGAACAGTTCAGTGACCGGGTTGTTCTAATCCGAATCGACAGCAGACCAACACCGACAACGATAGTTCAGGTATACATGCCGACGTCGCAAACTGAAGATGAACAGATAGAGAAAGTGTATGAGGATATTAAAAGGGTAATGCAGTATGTAAAGGGGGACAAAATCTAATAGTCATGGGCGACTGTAATGCAGTTGTAGGGGAAGGAGTAGAGGAAAAGGTTACAGGAGAATATGGGCTTGGGACAAGGAATGAAAGAGGAGAAAGACTAATTTAGTTCTGTAACAAGTTTCAGCTAGTAATAGCGAATACCCTGTTCAAGAATCACAAGAGGAGGAGGTATACTAGGAAAAGGCCAGGAGATAGGGGAAGATTTCAATTAGATTACATCATGGTCAGACAGAGATTCCGAAATCAGATTCTGGATTGTAAGGCGTACACAGTAGCAGATATACACTCAGAGTAGGCTGAAGTTCAAGACATTAGTCAGGAAGAATCAATACGCAAAGAAGTGGGATACGGAAGTACTAAGGAATGACGAGATACGTTTGAAGTTCTCAAACGCTATAGATACAGCAATAAGGAATAGCGCAGAAGGCAGTACAGTTGAAGAGGAATGGACATCTCTAAAAAGGGCCATCACAGAAGTTGAAAGGAAAGCATAGGTACATACAAGGTAGCTGCGAAGAAACCATGGGTAACAAATGAAATACTTCAGTTGATTGATGAAAGGAGGAAGTACAAACATGTTCCGGGAAAATCAGGATTACAGAAATACAAGTCGCTGAGGAATGAAATAAATAGAAAGGGCAGGGAAGCTAAGACGAAATTGCTGCAGGAAAAATGTGAAGACATCGAAAAAGATATGACTGTCAGACGGACAGACTCAGCATACAGGAAAGTCAAAACAACCTTTGGTGACATTAAAAGCAACGGTGGTAACATTAAGAGTGCAACGGGAATTCCACTGTTAAATGCAGAGGAGAGAGCAGATAGGTGGAAAGAATACATTGAAAGCCTCTATGAGGGTGAAGATCTGTCAGATGTGATAGAAGAAGAAACAGGAGTCGATTTAGAAGAGATAGGGGATCCAGTATTAGAATCGGAATTTAAAAGAGCTTTGGAGGACGTACGGTGAAATAAGACAGAAGGGATAGATAACATTCCATCAGAATTTCTAAAATCATTGGGAGAAGTGGCAACAAAACGACTATTCACGTTGGTGTGTAGAACATATGAGTCTGGCGATATACCATCTGACTTTCGGAAAAGCATCATCCACACAATTCCAAAGACGGCAAGAGCTGACACGTGCGAGAATTATTGCACAATCAGCTTAACAGCTCATGCATCGAAGTTGCTTACAAGAATAATATACAGAAGAATAGAAAAGAAAATTGAGAATGCGCTAGGTGACGATCAGTTTGGCTTTAGGAAAAGTAACGGGACGAGAGAGGCAATTCTGACGTTACGGCTAATAATGGAAGCAAGGCTACAGAAAAATCAAGACACTTCCATAGGATTTGTCGACCTGGAAAAAGCGTTCGACAATATAAAATGGTGCAAGCTGTTCGAGATTCTGAAAAATGTAGGGGTAAGCTATAGAAAGAGACGGGTCATATACAATATGTACAACAACCAAGAGGGAATAATAAGAGTGGACGATCAACAACGAAGTGCTCGTATTAAGAAGGGTGTAAGACAAGGCTGTAGCCTTTCGCCCCTACTCTTCAATCTTTACATGGAGGAAGTAATGATGGAAATAAAAGAAAGGTTCAGGAGTTGAATTAAAATACAAGGTAAAAGGATGTCTATGATACGATTCGCTGATGACATTGCTATCCTGAGTGAAAGTGAAGAAGAATTAAATGATCTGCTGAACGGAATGAACAGTCTAATGAGTACACAGTATGGTTTGAGAGTAAATCGGAGAAAGACGAAGGTAATGAGAAGTAGTAGAAATGAGAACAGCGAGAAACTTAACATCAGGATTGATGGTCACGAAGTCAATGAAGTTAAGGAATTCTGCTACCTAGGCAGTAAAATAACCAATGACGGACGGAGCAAGGAGGACATCAAAAGCAGATTCGCTATGGCAGAAAAGGCATTTCTGGCCAAGAGAAGTCTACTAATATCAAATACCAGCCTTAATTTGAGGAAGAAATTTCTGAGGATGTACGTCTGGAGTACAGCATTGTATGGTAGTGAAACATGGACTGTGGGAAAACCGGAACAGAAGAGAATCGAAGCATTTGAGATGTGGTGCTATAGACGAATGTTGAAAATTAGGTGGACTGATAAGGTAAGGAATGAGGAGGTTCTACGCAGAATCGGAGAGAAAGGAATATGTGGAAAACACTGATAAGGAGAAGGGACAGGATGATAGGACATCTGCTAAGACATGAGGGAATGACTTCCATGGTACTAGAGGGAGCTGTAGAGGGCAAAAACTGTAGAGGAAGACAGAGATTGGAATACGTCAAGCAAATAATTGAGGACGTAGGTTGCAAGTGCTACTCTGAGATGAAGAGGTTAGCACAGGAAATTAATTCGTGGCGGGCCGCATCAAACCAGTCAGTAGACTGATGACAAAAAAAATAAAAAATTCCAATTCTAGCACTGCGATATCCCATAAGTAAAATCTGACATTTATTGTATCTGTTTAAGATCTTTTGTAACTGTTTATAAACGGCTTCGGACTTGTCAACTTTTCCTTCTTCTGGGGCTTAAGTTGGCATAATTCTTAGCATTCCTCTTGGACCTTTAATTGCTAATACAATAATGTGTTCATATCTGTAAGCTGGAAAACTAAAGAAAGCATATGTAGTAATAAAACAATCTTAACTTTGTCGATGATATTGTAATTCTGCCACAGTCGACAGAGGCTCTAAGAAATTCAGTTGAATGAAATGGATAGGGTTTAGAAAAGGGGTTATAAGGTCGACAGCAACAAAAGTAAAGGACTGTACTTTTAGTCCTTAATTAGTTGCGTCGTTTCAAAATGCCCCTAGAGATTTTCCCTTTTGGTTAATTTCTTTGGCACGTGACATTCTGAAACTTACGAGCAGCACGTATTTTCCTTTACTGTTGAGCTGTTTCAGATACAGTAACCAGTCATTGTGCCTTCATTGTTTCGGCTTAAATTGCTATTAATGAGTGTTCGACCCGACGGGACTATTGCCCATCTGGCGTTATTACCCGTCTGACGTGACACGAGAGTTTGCGTTCCGTTGCTTTTCCAATTGTGGCCCGATGGGAATGTGAGTATTCGGCCGTGAAATACAGGGACTATAAGAGTTCAAATTAATGTACTTACTCTTCTCTGCGTAGGTAAACCGAAAATTTTACCTGCTTTATCTGTCTGTCACATTTTCTTCTCATAGTCAAAAAGAAAGCGACGTATCTGTTCTTTTTTCCTGACACAGAATGACTAGAATACTGACTGACGAAGAAATTATCGCGTAATTATCTGGCGAAGATGATTCACTGATTTTGAAGATGACAGTGTTGATCAAAGTGAACAGGACGCTGATTCAGATATTTCCGCTGCTTCTTTCTGGTGAGGAAATGGTGACTATGAAACGTGACTCTTTTTTCTGGGCATAGATGGTAAAACCAAATGCATCAAAATGTCATTTAGTCAAAGGGGCAGTGTCAAAAAGTTCGATATTATTACCACACATTACCTGGAGTTCTAGGCATAGCAAAGGAAACAAAGACACCAGAGCCCTTCTTACTTTATTTGGACGAGACTATAATTGGCAGACTCGTTATGTAAGCTAACATGTCCATTATGGCAATCGCCACAGATTTTGAGAGGAGTCGTGAGGCTCAGCTTAGAGTTCGAGTTGAAATAAAAGCATTTCTTGGCTTATTACTATCTACAGAGTTTCCCATCTACACTTCAAGGGTATGTGGGAAGCAGGACAGACCTGATATTTTTTTCCCTGACCTTGTCTTATCTGAGATTATTGTTCTTACGTCTCTCGGTTGAATTTAGCAATGTGAGATGACAGTAAGAAATTCGACCCTTAGCAGGTACTAATAAAAGAAAAATTATGAAAGCTTACAGGCCCAGAAGAATATTTTACGGCTGATGAGAAACTGATTTCATTTCGGGATCGTCGCTCAGTACTTTCCTAAAAAGTCTAAGAAATATGGAATAAAAGTGTTTGTCGTAGTAGGTTCTGTAACATTGTACTTGCTTACATTTGAAATGTATGCAGGAATGCAGCATGATGGCCTGGTCTGGTAGTCTAATAATCCAGATTGGGATTTTGACCCTGTAGGGGTCAATTCGTGAGCTAAAGTTTTAACCTTGAGTCCTTGAGACGTAATCAACGTCTTGTTGCTCGCATTAGAGAGTCAAGAAAGAACGGTACGGTTGATAATAGGTATGTCAGTATCACACTTGCCAGAACATTGCTGGACGTGAAGCTGACTTTAGTGCGTTCATTACGCATAAATGGTCCAAATGGCTCTGAGCACTATGGGACTTAACATCTATGGTCATCAGTCCCCTAAACTTAGAACTACTTAAACCTAACTAACCTAAGGACATCACACAACACCCAGCCACCACGAGGCAGAGAAAATCCCTGACCCCGCCGGGAATCGAATCTGGGCGCGGGAAGCGACAACGCTACCGCACGACCACGAGCTGCGGGCATTACGCATAAAAATACATGACATTTCTGCTGAGTTCCTGTCCAGTAAACACAGGAATATGAGTTCAAGACTGTTTCGTTTCACGAAAGAGATGTCCATGGCTTATTATCTTCCTAGGAAATTTTGCTCAGTTGTGTTAATATCAATATTGCATAGTGAGCCGAGATAGGGGTAACGACAGGTGCCGATAAAAAGCCAGAAATTGTGACTGTCTGCAGTTGCACGAGGGATAAGAGGACTAGAGCACTGCAGCCGCGTGGCGAATCCGAGTGAGTAGTGCTCGTCTGCATCACTCGCTGTGCACGCACATGCGGAAGCACGCGGCTGGCAGTTCACTCACACGGTATCACGCAGCGCTCACTCACAGAGTGTCGGGCAACGGCCCCTGTGGCCCTGCCACGCAGGTAAGGAAAATGAGCTCTACCTGCACAGCTTCGACACGGCGTAGCGGCACGAACTGGCCCAGCAAGCGTTCAGATGCATTTGGAGTTAGAATTTCTTTTTGGCTGTCAATTTTGTGGATTTCTATGGAGAAGATGTGTGCAGTATACCTGAGGTTTACCAAGCGTTACCACAGTACAAGGAAAATTAAAGTGATAACCGAGTATTGACTGTTATATTCGGTCATTGTTTCAGTTATGGAACTGCGTATTTCCGCGAAATAATTGCTGACGAATTAATACTCACTTTCATTCAGCTGCTATAATCACACTGACATTCACACATAGTTTGCACAAAACAGATTAAAAAGATTTAAATTGAGAGTGCAACAACAGACTGTAATTGTCCACTTTGTTTTCAGTTAACAAAAAACTAAAATCCAGCTTCACAGGCATCTTTCATGAATAAATCGATTAAATGAAATCGTACTACTTCTTAAATTTGATAGTATGAATAGTAAGACAAAGGAAGTGCAAGGTGTAGTGGTGAAAAGACATGAGAATTATTCGAATAGATTTCTTTCAGGATAATTATTCGAATAAGCATATAATTCAAACAAATTTACTCACCCAACAAATTATCTGTAAATTAAGTAGCGAATAATATACATATCCACTGTATTTTCTTTGTTTACTTCTTGTACAAAATTAGTATCTTTCGCCTCAGTCAGTGCAGTTTCTGTTTTATAAATAAGTTATAAATGATTTGTCCAGAAACTTACCTTTGTGGCTTAGTGGTTTAAGTTACGACTACAAAACTTATGCTTAGTGTTGTGTCGGTATCTGGGCCGACACCGTGAAGTTGAGATGGCTGAAAAGGCAAGCTAGACTAACGCAGACGGGCGTGAAGTACTGGAACAGGATACGTAATTAATGTTAGGAAGAAAAGTACGGAGCAGGTTTAATACTTAACTTTACTTATTCCTTGTGGTATATCGATCTTGACGATACACAGAAGACTTTAAGTACAATCACTGTATGGCTAATGTCGCCTTGCTAGTTCGTAGCCATTAACTTAGCTGATGGCTATTCTGTCTCTCGGCTAATGAGAGAGAAAGGCTTCGTACATCTGGTCGGTAGCTAGGTTCTCGTGCAACTGGGGCGAGTGCTCTCTCGTATCACGAGACCTGCCTTGGTGGTGGCGCTAGGTCTGCGATTACACAGTGGCGACACGCGGGTCCGACATGTACTAAATGGACCGCGGCCGATTTAAGCTACCACCTAGCAAGTGTGGTGTCTGGCGGTGACACCACACTTAGTGTTCGATTTTTTCTGTTCGTATTGCTTCTTCCGCCTATAACAATGATAATAATGACAAGTTGAACTGTATTTCGGAGTACGTATTGAAATATAGATCACCCTCTAACTGGGTACATCTGTTCAGATGTGGGCGGAAGTCAAGTTCACGCCAACATGTCTAGTAAAGAACTGCAATGCTGAAACCATCCTTCAAGTTGAGCACAGCTTTATTTCATTCACAGAGACGAAACGTAGAAATGCTCATAGGTGGACATTCTCAGCAGTTTGGGCTACAACGCACTAAGCAGCCGAAACGTTAAGCAGCCAATTTAGTCACCCAGCTGATGGTTTATGGTCAGTTGTTGCCGATCATCCGAGCGAGATGGACGTGGAATACATTATGTCTTTTTTCTCATAACAAACATCCATTACTGTAACTATAAAAATTATTTTTCAGTTGTTTTACTTGCTATATGCGCTGCTGATTATAGCGTCACTTACACAAATGTCACAGCATATGGAAGATGTAGTGACTCATGTATTCCTATGCAACAAATTGAGCCGTGTTGCCGCTGAATCGGTAGATTGTTCTGTCTGGCGCCACTAACTCAGATGTATTATCGACTGTCCCTCTTGCAGCCCCATTGCCAATATCTATGAGGAAGAGATGCTACCTGTGGGGCGTGTCCTTAGGTCTTTGCTTGCCGGTGTCTATACGTTGTTCGCTGACTCGAGACAGGGCATAATGTTTGGCGATTTGCGGTAGGTTAATGACAAGAGGTGGTTGCGACGTCCGTTCCTCCGAAGCCACGAGCTGTGCAAGGAGGGCCTGCGCAGAGAGAAGATATCGGAGACTTCACCGGGACCAGCGTCGACTACAAGCAGCAGGCCGACATCCCGTCTGTTGGCTGGCAACATTCGTGTCGGACGACCGCTCATGGCCTGGCTGCCCTCTGCTACCTGGCTCTCACCGGACCACTCAGCAACCGCTGCGACGCACCGTGGATCCATGGAGCTGCTTTCTGATAAAAGGGAGTAACATTCTGTAATCTTCATGGTGATTTCCAGAATGAGATTTTTACTCTGCAGTGGAGTGTGCGCTGGTATGAAACTTCCTGGCCAATTAAAACTGTGTGCCCGACCGAGACTCGAACTCGGGACCTTTGCCTTTCGCGGGCAAGTGCTCTACCATCTGAGTTACCGAAGCACGACTCACGCCCGGTACTGGCAGAAGTACAGCTGTGAGTACCGGGCGTGAGTCGTGCTTCGGTAGCTCAGATGGTAGAGCACTTGTCCGCGAAAGGTAAAGGTCCCGAGTTCGTGTCTCGGTCGGGCACACAGTTTCAATCTGCCAGGAAGTTTCTCATGGTGATTTGTTTCATTGTCTACCTGCCGTCCTTATTATTTTCTGGTTTGTACCCGACCCTCACAGCTTTAATCGGTCATCCCTTTGGTCGTAAATAAAGGCAGTAGTATTGTACTAGGACACTAGCTGTCGTTTGAAAATTTGTCCCGCTATTATATTGCCTGTCCTTTCTGGTTTGTACCCGATCATCAGTGTTCTAATTAATCAGCTATGGTCGTAAATACAGCCGAAACAATTGTACTAAGGCACATGTTGCTGCTAAACAAGGTGGACCTTGTGGTTAGATTTAGATATTAACCGGTTCAGTTCCTTGATTCTAATTGAATATCTCAGTCATTAATTATAATCACTTCTACTAAGCTGTTCGTCTCTGTGTTTGAAAGACCGGGCCATTATTGGCGTATTTCAGCTGGATCTTGTGGTTCCGCCGAGGGAGGTCTCTTGTAATAAATGTTCACAAGCCGCGCGGGACTAGCCGAGCGGTCGAGGGCGCTGCAGTCATGGACTGTGCGGCTGGTCACGGCGGAGGTTCGAGTCCTCCCTCGGGCATGGGTGTGTGTGTTTGTCCTTAGAATAATTTAGGTTAGGTAGTGTGTAAGCTTAGGGACTGATGACCTAAGCAGTTAAGTTTCATAAGATTTCACACACATTTGAACATTTGAAATGTTCACAAGTAATGTTTTAAGACGTTCCTTAAGACTGACAATTTGTTTAACTACGAAAATATTAACAGTGAACTGTCACCAGGGCTTTAGTCAAAATAAAATTGTCAGAAAAGGTGGGTTGGGGTCCAGTCGCACCTTGGTTGCCAATTGAAATTAAAAGGTTGGTTGCTTTGAAGTAACCCTTATCGTTGTGATATTATTTGCTAAGATGTTTAACCTTTAAGCAAAAGCGCGCATCTAAACCTAGAACCTTTCGACATACAGCTTTGAAATTATAAGTTATTTGCTTTTACGTAATTGAATCACTCTTGTCATCATTGGTACTTATATCGTTTTCGTGTGCTGCAGAAGGACATTTAATAAACCAGACTGTGTCCAGCGTGGTAGTAAACACTGCTGATTCACCCGATAACGGGCAGGCTGCAGGTCCCGCCATCTTGTAATCATTGTCATATTGTTTGGTATTTTGCAATACAGCACTTCAGATTTCTTTTGCAAAAACTTATTCAACTTAAGGGTTAAGGTCAAAATAATTTTACAGATTTGTTCATTTTTGTAAAGAAAATTTTATCGTTAAATGCTTCGATTATTTGCAAAACACAGTTTATATATTGTTAAATAAACTGGTTATGTGAAAAGGAAGTTATCTTTATCTACATGGATACTCTGCAAATCACATTTACGTGCCTGTCAGAGAGTTCATCGAACCACCTACACAATTCTCTATTATTCCAATCTCGTATAGCGGGCGGAAGGAATGAACACCTGAATCTTTCCGTACGAGCTCTGATTTCCCTTATTTTATCGTGGTGGTCTTCAGTCTGGAACCGCGCGACCGCTACAGTCGCGTGTTCGAATCCTGCCTTAGGCATGGATGTGTGTGATGTCCTTAGGTTAGTTAGGTTTAAGTAGTTCTAAGTTCTAGGGGACTGATGACCTCAGATGTTAAGTCCCATAGTACTCAGAGCCATTTGAACAATTTTTTTAACTTAGTGATCGTTCCTCCCTATGTAGGTCGGTGTCAACAAAATATTTTCACATTCGGAGGAGAAAGTTGGCGATCGGAATTTCGTGAGAAGAATTCGTCGCAACGAAAAACGCCTTATTTTTAATGATGTCCAGCCCAAACCCTGTATCATTTCTGTGACACTCTCTCCCATATTGTACGATAATACAAAACGTGCTGCCTTTCTTTGAACTTTTTCGGTGTACTCCGTCAGCCCTATCGGGTAAGGACCCCACACCTCGCAGCAGTATTCTAAAAAAGGACGGACGAGCGTAGTGTAGGCAGTCTCCTTGGAAGGTCTGTTACATTTTCTAAGTGTCCTGCCAATAAAACGCAGTCTTTGGTTAGCCGTCTTCACAACATTTTCTGTGTGCTCCATCCACTTTAAGTTTTTCGTTATTGTAATACCTAGATATTTAGTTCAATTTACGGCTTTTAGATTAGACTGATTTATCGTGTAACCGATGTTTAATGAGTTCCTTTTAGCACTCATGTGGATGACCTCACACTTTTCGTTATTTAGGGTCAGCTGCCACTTTTCGCACCATTCAGATGTCTTTTCTAAATCGTTTATTTATATTGGTGGGTTCTCCCTTCCGCGTTATCCTTAATTTACGTGTCACCAGTTATGCATGAAAATATCGTTAGCAAAAATTCATCAATATCGGAAAAAAGCCCCATATCAAACAACGGAGTACCGACGCCGTCAGTCATTGTCAGCGACGAAGCATTTGGTATATCTGACAAATTAATGCATCCATATGGAGCAAGGAGCTTAACGAATAATAGAAGAGCCTTTAAAAAACCGTCCCAGATAGGCGCTTTATAGAATGCACTCTGGCAAATAAATGGGTAACGGGTAATTTTCCATCGCTCAATGAATGTTCCAGATGAATTTGCAATTGCCATAATAAATGCTTGCCGTGTTTTGCGAAATAATGTGTCCGAAAGAGACGGCTATAGATCTGAAGACATGTTGTATTCGCTCCTCAACTACCATTCCGTGTGTGTGCACGTGTGTGTGTCTGTGTGTGTGTGTGTGTGTGTGTGTGTGTGGTTTGGGAACTTATGGGCGCCCAACGGCGTTATCGGCGCCCTGACATCGATTAACCCTTTCGTGGGCCAAATTATTGAGCAGTTTTTTTTAATGAATGGGGAGCAGATAGTAGTTAACAGATAGGTATATTTATCATACAGAACATCAAATTTGCTCGAACTGTGAAAGTGAGGTCACACAACAAGGTGGGAAGTATTCTTCCCACTGCCCTTCCTTGGACTTAAAAGACAAAAACAACTTTTTCAATATATGTCATATTGATTTGATAAATTTATTTCTCTTGTTACAATGATTGTTCACAATTACTTGTCATGAAATTTTCTGAAACATGGGTCTATGCAAAGTGGTATTTGACAATATGTACAAACAGCGAGTGCGTCTGCCAATAGTACACCTTTCTCGTAATTGATCAAACTTATCGACACCACCCATTATTTTGTTGCATTCTGCCACAACTTCAGGACAGGAAATCTCTGTACTAGTACCATCCATGTTTTTCCTTTTCACTGTAGCTGTTTCTCATGGGTCATGAATTGAGGATAGGAAAGTGACTGGTCTGTTATCCATCCATTTTACTGCAGAAATGGCTCCTTTTGTTTCAAACTGGAATTCTTCTCGTTCCAATTTTACGTTTTCCTTCATAAATTTGGGTAAATACTCTAGATTTGAGGAAAAAATCACAAAAGTCACGCAAACAGCACTGAAAGGCTCCTCTACAGAGCAACACTCAGCTATACAATGCCTCTGTGCGAAGGTACAGCAAAAACGGCGGGAACTTCCGATTGGAAGTAGTACCCTATACTGTTCACTAGGTGGTAGCACCGTACAGAGGTGGGAACTGTGAATCCCACGGGACTAGCAGCGAGTTCATTGTAGTGGGAAGCATGTTTCCCACGGCTCACGAAAAGGTTAAAAGAAACGAATGTGGATAAGAACGAAAACTGTCGTACACTCATGCACACGGAACGACCACACAATGACTATCGCACAGGCATTCTCACATGCACTAAAACCAATGAGGAGGCAAGAGAGCTAATCAAGAAATTAAAAAAAGGAAAACAAACCACAAAAGGGCTAAAAGAACAGCAACTGGAAATGTGACTGGCTGACCACTTAGGAAAAAATTTGGGTGAGTCAGCCAGCCTGTTGACACATTAAAAATATTCCCCCAAAATCTCTTTTAAAATGTGGGACAATTAAAAGAACTTTAAAACGCGAACCACATTCATTTGAGCATTGCATAAAATATACTGCACATCCGCCGGCTAATCCGCTGCAGTCCGCTGGTCAGCAAATGAAATGCAGTCCGATGTGGTGCACCGTGATCCGCCCGGCACAAGCACCACACATCGGAGAATCCTCTCGCCGGAGTAAAAATGGGGTGTGGCCGACGCGAAGACGAGTAAGGATGACCTCGTCCTGACGACGTGGCTGGAAGGAAGTACGCCATCGCCGAGTTGTGGGCTTGATGACACGGAGCTTGCTGTCGGTCACTTCTAGCCACTCACGTTCCCATCGACACAGGACTTTATACCGCAACAGGGAAGTGAGGGCATGCAGTGGGATAGGACACTGAAAGACCTGACGGTCACGACACGCCTCCTTGGCTGCTCGAAAAGCCTTTTCATTCCCCAGAATTTCTGCGTGCCCTGGTACCCAGCAGAAAGACACTGAAGTCGCTGTAGTTGGAGTGCGTCGTGGATAGTCTGAGTCCCTTTATCTGCTGGGTACAAACGCTGGAGAGAGGAAAGGGCGCTCAAAGAATCTGAACAGATGAGAAATCTGACACTGGGAGAAAGTCTCATCTGTTTCAGTGCCCGCAAGGTGCCATATAATTCTGCGTCAAATTCGGGAGGCAGTCTTAGTTTGAGGACATGATCCGGGAAGACGACAGAGCAACCACCAGAGTCACCCTGCTTAAACGCATCCGTAAAAACAGCTGCATGATCGTGGTGCTCAGAAAAAACGGCAGAAAAGACCCCCATTAAAAACGAAAGCAGGAGTGCTATCTTTCCTGTACCGCACCAAATCTAAAATCACTCTGAGCCTCTCCAGTAACCAGGGAAGCAGGCGGTTAAAACCGTGAATTTGGGGTCGTACAGACTCCACACCGAGGGACTCTAGCACACGTTGCACACTGATCACAAACGGCGTCGTAGCCCGGGGACGGTGGGAAAGAAGGCGATCCAGAGGCGGATGAGCAACAATGTGGTGAGCAGGCTAGGATGGAGCTGCAAGAAACTTACACACCTGGCGGACCAGGAGGAGCTGCCGCCGGATGGTAAGTGGCGGTCCCCGGCCTCAGCACAGAGGCTGGGTATGGGACTGGTCCGATAAGCACCCGTGGTCAGTCGAATCCCCGCATGGTGGACAGCGTCAAGGATCTGCAAATAAGACTGCCTCGCTGACCCAGTCACTGTGCACCCATAGTCCAGCCGTGAACGCCCAAAAGCCCGATAGAACTGGAGGAGACGCGCCCTGTCCGCTCCCGAAGATCTGTGGCTGAGGCACTTGAGGATGTTCAGTGCCTTCAGGGTTCTGCCTTTCACGTCTCGTAGGTGTGGCAGCCATGAAAACCTGGAGTCAAAAATTAGGCCCAGAAACCTCACCACGTCTCTAAAATGTAGGACGGTGCCCCCCATATGCAAGACAGGCAAATTAAAAGATCGACGAGAACGATTAAAATGAACACAAACACACTTATCGGCAGAAAACTGAAAACCCGTATTTGCAGCCCACTCCTCTAACCGCCGCCCTGTTAGTTGCAACTGACGTCTCAATGTTGCAACATTGGAGGAGGAACAGAAAAAAGCAAAGTCGTCCACAATGAAGGAGCACTGTACTGGACTCTTCACTGTAGACGTTATACTGTTAATGGGAATGGCAAAGAGGGTAACACTTAAAACACTGCCCTGGGGGACACCATTCTCCTGGTCAAATCGATCAGACAGTGTGTTACCAACTCGGGTCTGAAAAAACCATTGAGACAGGAAAGAACGAATGAAGGGAGGTGGCCACGAAAGCCCCATTGATGCGGTTGTGCAAGAATACTGTGTCTCCAAGTGGTATCATATGCCTTACTGATATCAAAGAATATGTTGACGGAGGAAAGCCTGCTGAATAGCCGCCTCTAGAAGGGTTAGGTTGTCGACCGAGGACCGTTTCCCAAAAACTGTACAAGCTGTCGAAAGTCGTCATAAAATTTGTTTCAGGATGCAAGGAAGACCTCGACAAGTGCACAGATACTGAAGCCAGCTACGTAAGTTCTCCAAGAGACTGCCTGCTCACAACTGGCAGCGCAGAGCCAGCTGGCTGTCGCCTGGGCCCAGTACGCAGGCTGAAGAGCACGTCATTATTTTTTATCGGATGCAACAAACACCCTTCCTAGTGCGTTACAATGTCACTGCACTACCGACTCTGTCCCCATCACCTGTGTCTGTACCTGTCAGTACGTCTTCCCCTCTGACTGTTAACAAGGTGCAAGAACTCTAAGTAAGCAGCCAACGATGACAAAGCAGCCGATAAAATCTCCCTGTCTTCAGAACCTTTCTTAGCGAACTAACACAGTCGGGCACGCGTGTCTTCTTATAATAATTACGCAATTCCTGGTTACAGGGCTACAAAATGAGTGAGCCAACCAAGAACTCAGTGATTCCTAACGATTAACATCGCCAGACCTTTAATCTAAAGTCTCGTAAAACGTTCACGGGATACTTCTGGATATCCTGGGTCTTCCATAGTGGTTTAGGGTTAACTCCGAGTGAGTTAGACATTCGAATATGGAATAGATTTTCGATCCGACTCCCGTCTGTGCAATTACATAGACTTTGAGATTCAAAAATTTCGGAAGAGTCGCTGGGTTCGAGTATGAAAAAGTATTCATAATATTGCAACATACTTGCAACTTATGTATCATGAAACTGTCAAGAGACGACTGGAAGACTGTTTCCGCCTTTCTATACCAACCGCAATAACTGTTGTAAGGTCTTACCCACGATTTAAAAACAGTAGTTCACCTTTACTGCTGTCCATGACCAAGGGAGGTTTAACGTATCATAGACAAATAAGTGTCAAAGAAGTCGGATGACGAATTTCATATTACATTATGATGTAAAAATAAGATATTAATAGGAATTTGATTTGAAAGTAAAGTTAAAGTGAAATCACAACGAATTATTTGTCAAAAAATACAGCAGAATAGATGAGTTTTCAATTTTTGCTAAAGAAAATTGAGAGCTGAAAGTCAGATATTGAAGTCATGATTAAAGATGATTCAGGAGTGCCTTTCATGTGTAGAACATATTTTCTTTAGCGTCACAGCGATAAATCTTTGTACATCAAATAAAGTTTTTGATGGGTCATATAAAAAAAGGATTGTTCTGAAAACTAATTTAAAGGAAACGAAAAGTACATTCGTTTAATAAATGACAAAGAGTTGGTGCTATAAATGCAATTGGATTTCTAATTTATCTATTGTTCTGAACAGTTTTTTTATTCACAGATGATGGACAAGTGTTTTTAATCATGGATGAAAATGTAACGAATAATATTTGTTATTCACGAACAACGAATAATAATTTATATCTGTATTCGTTAGTCGTCACTCGCATAAATTTGGCCAAAGTCTGGTGCTAGGCGAAGCGCCTTCCACACGTGAACACTGCAGATTCCCAGCCTGTGTGCAAGTGAGTGCACACGCGTGAAATCCGCGTGAATCATGCGGCTGTGCCAGGGGCGTGCACATGGGCTGTGGCGGCTGTCGTTAGCATTGGTAGCCTTCGGCAACTTCCGCCAACGTTCGCGAAGCGTATGAGCACTCTCACTCGCACACTATAGGCGCGTGCAGGCCGCGCGGATAGGTCACGCGGTTGCAGGCCTCTAGAGAGGGACGCATGCTACAAGCTATGCAACAACAAGAAGATGACCCCTTGCTGTGTTTTTAACTTTCTAAATGTCTCCACCAAACTCAGATGTCATTAGCAGATTAACAGTAGTCAAACCGTAAAAAGAAGAAAGTTTTTGAAGGAGTTTGCAAACAAACTTATCATGGAGAGTGTTGCCAGGAGAAATGGCTGTAATGGTTCTTTATTTACGTGACCATTACAGCACTTCAACCCAAGTTCTTGATACCAGTAATATCGTATTACTTTTCTGTGAAGTAACAGACATATTTTTGTGACAATATTCACATTTGGTTTTATTAATGTATAGATACTCCGATGTATCGGTATATTACAGTGATATGGTTCTTGTGTGTATTCATTTGTGTGAGACTGTCATAATCTTTGACTTACTTGTAACCGTTTTGGCGCGAATGTGCACAGAGCAGTCTTTCTTTCACTTTGCAGAAGTTCTTATTACGCTTTGTAAAAGAACAGCCAAGTCTTGTGTTTGGTTAAAGTGGAAATTAAACATATGAAGGTTGATACAAAACTGTTTTCTTGATGATGTGACAATTAAGAAGAAGTATATGTGAATTTACAAGAAGTTTAATAAAAATGTGGATCGTGAACACCAAGTCAAAAATTATTTCTACCATACCATTGTTCTGATCTGTGATTGTTTGGTCATTAAGCATTTCCTGAAAAACGCATTTGTTAGGTCTTCAAATATTGCTGAAATACAGATCCAGACCTTCTAGCAGTCAAAGTGGAATCACCCTAGAATCAACAAGATGAGCTATAACAACTTCGACGAAATCTAGGTGGGAATCCATTCAAGATAAGTGCCAAAATTAATGACTTTTTTAGAGTGGCTTCATTATTTCCATTCTGACGATTCCATTCACAGTCAATAACTTTGTTGTTGCCCGATAAAGCGAATATATGCTGCGTGAGCAACATCATTAATCTGATTTCTAACCTACTTTGCAAGTGGTGTTGTTAGAAGGTAACAGTCATATTTCCTGCAATGTTAGGGAGTGAATAAAGTTGCTTCTGATTGACAGAGGCACAGAAATACCACAAAAGCAGAAGCAGGATCGTCAACATAAGACACACGAAAAAATCAGGAACTGGTTTAACATCGTACAAACGGAAGAGTTGCTTCATCTGCTCAAGATCAGAAAACAACAATTGTTCAACAAAACATGTATGCAAAATGCATTCTGAAGTTATCAGCAGAAGATGCTTAGCTCACTGAAATACTTTGAAAGTACAAACAGCTTTCTATTATTAGACTATAGCATTTTTTCAGTATTTCGTTATATTTCCTTTCGCGGCTGCTATGGTCGCAGGTTCTAATCCTGCCTCGGGCATGGATGTGTGTGATGTCCTTAGGTTAGTTAGGTTTAAGTAGTTCTAAGTCTAGGGGACTCATGACCTCAGATGTTAAGTCCCATAGTGCTTAGAGCCATTTCAACCATATTTCTTTTGGGACTGTCAGAATAAAACAGTGTCATTGAATGACGTTAAGTACACGCTGTTTTTACTCACTTATATCCTAATGCGAATATTGATGTTACTTTTTGTCAGACGAGTACTGCAGTGAGGATGAAAACAGATGGTGCTGATGGAGCTACACTAGGAAATGTGGTACTAAAAGTGTTAGATTATTTTTGCTACCAGGGCAGCAAAATAACTGACGCTGGCCAATGAAGAGATGATCAAAATTTATTAACATCGAAGAGGTGCTTAAGAATTAGGAAATCTTTTGTGCTGGTATTTGTCTGGAGTTCAGCCTTGTATGTGAAACGTTGTGGTACACAGTTTAGACAAGTAGAGAAAACAGAGTTTGTAAATGAAGTTGAGCAGAAGAATGCTAACGATTAAATGGGTAGATTGGATAACACATCTGGAGCTACAAGACGGAATTAGGGAGAAAAGAATTTTGTGGCAAAACTTCAGTAAAAGAATGTATCCGTTGATGGGATACATAATGAGGCATTAAATATAACTGTCACTTCTAATACTAAAATGTAAACTTTCACGGCCGGAAATATCATGTCCATTATAATTATCCGGGCTGTTATGCCGTGGTCGGTTGATGAATTCTGTGGTGATTCCCAACGTTTCGTCTCCGACTGCGGGAGACATCTTCAAGGGAGTCCGTAGCTTGATGGAAGGTCCAACACACACACTGGCTCACTACTGACTGCCGCCAAATTCCGTGTCAGCGCGCCCCCACGCCGCGGCGGGACGTCACGTGTTTTGAAAACGTCAGTGCAATTGGCCGCTGTCCGTCGCCGTCGATCGCCGTTACCATCACCCAGTAGTGGACGAGTGGTACACATCTTCTTTAACACCGGCATCCATATACCGTTTAATTTGACGCCCTCCTCCTTTCGGTTGAAATTATTTGGGTGTTTAGCGATTTCGATTGCCTCCCTGTATAGCCTTTCGTAGTATTCGCTCGTGGCCGCTAGTACTTGCGTCTCCTCGAAACGACTATTGTGGTTCCCTGGCTGGAAAGCATGTTCCGCAACAGCTGATCGTTCCGTTTCTCCTCTTCTACAATTTCCCTTGTGCTCTTCCAAACGTTTAGAAACAGTTCTTTTGGTGGTACCCACATAAACATCACCACAGTTGCATGGGATCCTATACACTCCGGATTTTTCCAATGGTTTGCGAGCGTCCTTGGCAGGCCTAAGGTATTCCTGTATCTTCCTGGTGGGCTTGTAAATTACGGTAACATTCCGCTTCGTCAAGTTCCTCCCTATTCTTTCCGTTACATTTTTAACAAACGGCAGGAAAACCTTAGATTTTGCAGTAGCCTGTACGTCAGTATGATTTCTGCGTGGCTGCCTCAACGCACGTTTTATTTCGGCGGACGAATATCCGTTCTTTGTTAGTGCATTGAGGAGATATTCCAACTCAGCGTCGAGCAACTCAGGTTCACAAATATTTCTAGCTCTGTCCGCTAACGTCTTGATAACACCTCGCTTCTGTTGTGGGTGGTGGTTCGAATCCCGGTGCAAATAACGGACCGTGTGCGTGGGTTTGCGGTACACTGAGTGGCCCAAACTACCATTTTCGTTTCTAAACTCAAGCACACCGAGGAAATGTAGTTTGCCGCCTACCTCCTCCTCCATTGTAAACTGAATTCTTGAGTTTATACTGTTCAGATGTGCGTGGAACCGGTTTAGTTCCTCCCTACCATGTCTCCACAACACAAACGTGTCATCCACGTATCGGAACTATACATTTGGTTTCTTGCTGCCAGTACCTAAGGCCGGTTCTTCGAATTTCTCCATAAATAAGTTTGCAGTTACGGTACTTTGGGGCTTCCCATAGCCACGCCATCCGTTTGCTCATAAAACTGTTCATTCCACTTGAAGTATGTGGTCGTCAAACAACACTTAAACAGCTCTAAAATATCGGCAGGAAAAATTCGATCCAGCTGTTCCAATACATCATTAAGTGGAACCATGGTAAACAGCGATACCACATCGAAGCTGACCAATATGTCCTCCGGCTGGACCACTATGCCATTCAATCTGCTGATGAAATGTGTCGAATTCTTTATATACGAGTCCGAACGGCCCACATGTGGTTTTAACAGCGTAGTCAAAAACTTGGCTAACGAGTAGGTGGGCGAACCAATGGCATTTAGTATCGGTCTTAACGGAACATTTTCTTTATGAATTTTGGGCAATCCATAAAGCCTCGGTGGTAGCGCAAACGAACTGCAGAGATCTTTCTGTACACTCTCTTCAATGGAGGACTTTTTTATTAACCGCGAAACAGTTCTGAGAACGTTGTTAGTGGGGTCCTTATTCAGCTTCCTATATGCTTGCGGATCCAGTATCTCCGTAATTTTTCTCTGATAGTCGGCCACATCAATAACCACCGTTGCGCTTCCTTTGTCAGCTGGGAGAACCAAAATACTATCGTCGTCATTCAGGAGTTTTAAAGCTCTTCTCTCACCCACAGTTATATTACTTTTCGGCGGTTTTGCATTGGCTAATATTCTCACTGTTTCTATACGGATTTCTTCAGCTGTTACAGAATCTACACTGCGAATTCCGGCTTCTACATTGGCTATAATTTCTTCCGTGGGCACAAAACGCGGACTAACAGCAAAATTTCCTCTCTTGGCAAGCACAGATGTCTCATCGTCAGATAACGAACGTTTGGACAAATTGATAACGGTCCGGGAAACGTCTAAATGCCGAACAGTCTGATTAGGTAGCAAATTATCAAACTTCTTCTTCTGTCTACTAGACGTCGTCAACATACGCTTCCCCATGGTATCATGCAGTAGTCTATCAATTTTATCCCAGTCACCGCTGCACAGTTTATTACTGATCGTAATATGGAGAGACATTAACTTACAGTTTGTGCTTGCCAAGTCCCGTCGGGTCTGCTGAATGCGCTCTCGTAGTAAGGCCTCCTCAGTCCGTTTGAAAATGCGTTGTGCCTTTCCCGAATAGAACAGTCGCTTTATCTTCAGAAACTTCGGTATAACGCCGACGGCTCTGCAACGAGACAGGAATGTGAGGGAACACAAAAGCTGCACTCTCTTCTTCTGGAGTCCTTCCAGGCGTCGCACTTCTCTTGACATCTCCGCCCCGTAGAGGCGTCTGATACTAAAATGTAGACATTCACGGCCGGAAATATCATGTCCATTATAATTATCCGGGCTGTTATGCCGTGGTCGGTTGATGAATTCTGTGGTGATTCCCAACGTTTCGTCTCCGACTGCGGGAGACATCTACAAGGGGGTCCGTAGCTTGATGGAAGGTCCAACACACACACTGGCTCGCTACTGACTGCCGCTAAATTTCGTGTTCGCGCGTCCCCGTGCCGCGGCGTGACGTCACGTGTTTTGAAAACGTCAGTGCAATTGGCCGCTGTCCGTCGCCGTCGATCGCCATTGCCATCACCCAGTAGTGGACGAGTGGTTCAAAATGGTTCAAATGGCTCTGAGCACTATGGGACTCAACTGCTGAGGTCATTAGTCCCCTAGAACTTAGAACTAGTTAAACCTAACTAACCTAAGGACATCACAAACATCCATTCCCGAGGCAGGATTCGAACCTGCGACCGTAGCGGTCTTGCAGTTCCAGACTGCAGCGCCTTTAACCGCACGGCCACTTCGGCCGGCCGGACAAGTGGTACACATCTTCTTTAACACCGGCATCCATATACCGTTTAATTTGACGCCCTCCTCCTTTCGGTTGAAATTATTTGAGTGTTTGGCGATTTCGATTGCCTCCCTGTATAGCCTTTCGTAGTATCCGCTCGTGGCCGCTAGTACTTGCGTCTCCTCGAAACGAATATTGTGGTTCCCTGGCTGGAAAGCATGCTCGCAACAGCTGATCGTTCCGTTTCTCCTCTTCTACAATTTCCCTTGTGCTCTTCCAAACGTTTAGAAACAGTTCTTTTGGTGGTACCCACATAAACATCACCACAGCTGCATGGGATCCTATACACTCCAGATTTTTCCAATGGTTTGCGAGAGTCCTTGGCAGGCCTAAGGTATTCCTGTATCTTCCTGGTGGGCTTGTAAATTACGGTAATATTCCGCTTCGTCAAGATCCTCCCTATTCTCTCCGTTACATTTTTAACAAACGGCAGGAAAACATTAGATTTTGCAGTAGCCTGTACGTCAGTATGATTTCTGCGTGGCTGCCTCAACGCACGTTTTATTTCGGCGGACGAATATCCGTTCTTCGTTAGTGAATTGTGGAGATGTTCCATCTCAGCGTCGAGCAACTCAGGTTCACAAATATTTCTAGCAATGTCCGCTAACGTCTTGATAACACCCCGCTTCTGTTGTGGGTGGTGGTTCGAATCCCGGTGCAAATAACGGTCCGTGTGCGTGGGTTTGCGGTACACTGAGTGGCCCAAACTACCATTTTCGTTTCTAAACACAAGCACATCGAGGAAATGTAGTTTGCCGTCTACCTCCATTGCTATACAGAGAGGCAATCGAAATCGCTAAACACCCAAATAATTCCAACCGAAAGGAGGAGGGATTCAAATTAAACGGTATATGGATGCCGGTGTTAAAGAAGATGTGTACCACTCGTCCACTACTGGGTGATGGCAACGGCGATCGACGGCGACGGACAGCGGCCATTGCACTGACGTTTTCAAAACACGTGACGTCATGCCGCGGCGCGGGGGCGCACGGACACGGAATTTAGCGGCAGTCAGTAGTGAGCCAGTGTGTGTGTTGGACCTTCAATCAAGCTAGGGACTCCCTTGAAGATGTTTCCCGCAGTCGGAGACGAAACGTTGGGAATCACCACAGAATTCATCAACCGACCACGGCATAACAGCCCGGATAATTATAATGGACATGATATTTCCGGCCGTGAATGTCTACATTTTAGTATCAGACGCCTCTACGGGGCGGAGATGTCAAGAGAAGTGCGACGCCTGGAAGGACTCCAGAAGAAGAGAGTGCAGCTTTTGTGTTCCCTCACATTCCTGTCTCGTTGCAGAGCCGTCGGCGTTATACCGAAGTTTCTGAAGATAAAGCGACTGTTCTATTCGGGAAAGGCACAACGCATTTTCAAACGGACTGAGGAGGCCTTACTACGAGAGCGCATTCAGCAGACCCGACGGGACTTGGCAAGCACAAACTGTAAGTTAATGTCTCTCCATATTACGATCAGTAATAAACTGTGCAGCGGTGACTGGGATAAAATTGGCAGACTACTGCATGATACCATGGGGAAGCGTATGTTGACGACGTCTTGTAGAAGAAGAAGTTTGATAATTTGCTACCTAATCAGACTGTTCGGCATTTAAACGTTTCCCGGACCGTTATCAATTTTTCCAAACGTTCGTTATCTGACGATGAGACATCTGTGCTTGCCAAGAGAGGAAATTTTGCTGTTAGTCCGCGTTTTGTGCCCACGGAAGAAATTATAGCCAATGTAGAAGCAGGAATTCGCAGTGTAGATTCTGTAACAGCTGAAGAAATCCGTATAGAAACAGTGAAAATATTAGCCAATGCAAAACCGTCGAAAGTAATATAACTGTGGGTGAGAGAAGAGCTTTAAAACTCCTGAATGACGACGATAGTATTTTGGTTCTCCCAGCTGACAAAGGAAGCGCAACGGTGGTTATTGATGTGGCCGACTATCAGAGAAAAATTACGGAGATACTGGATCCGCAAGCATATAGGAAGCTGAATAAGGACCCCACTAACAACGTTCTCAGAACTGTTTCGCGGTTAATAAAAAAGTCCTCCATTGAAGAGAGTGTACAGAAAGATCTCTGCAGTTCGTTTGCGCTACCACCGAGGCTTTATGGATTGCCCAAAATTCATAAAGAAAATGTTCCGTTAAGACCGATACTAAATGCCATTGGTTCGCCCACCTACTCGTTAGCCAACTTTTTGACTACGCTGTTAAAACCACATGTGGGCCGTTCGGACTCGTATATAAAGAATTCGACACATTTCATCAGCAGATTGAATGGCATAGTGGTCCAGCCGGAGGACATATTGGTCAGCTTCGATGTGGTATCGCTGTTTACCATGGTTCCACTTAACGATGTATTGGAACAGCTGGATCGAATTTTTCCTGCCGATATTTTAGAGCTGTTTAAGTGTTGTGTGACGACCATATACTTCAAGTGGAATGAACAGTTTTATGAGCAAACGGATGGCGTGGCTATGGGAAGCCCCAAAGTCCCGTAATTGCTAACTTCTTTATGGAGAAATTCGAAGAACCGGCCTTAGGTACTGCCAGCAAGAAACCAAATGTATGGTTCCGATACGTGGTTGACACGTTTGTGTTGTGGAGACATGGTAGGGAGGAACTAAAACGGTTCCACGAACATCTGAACAGTATAAACTCAAGAATTCAGTTAACAATGGAGGAGGAGGTAGGCGGTAAACTACATTTCCTCAACGTGCTTGTGTTTAGAAACGAAAATGGTAGTTTGGGCCACTCAGTGTACCGCAAACCCACGCACACGGTCCGTTATTTGCACCGGGATTCGAACCACCACCCACAACAGAAGCGAGGTGTTATCAAGACGTTAGCGGACAGAGCTAGAAATATTTGTGAACCTGAGTTGCTCGACGCTGAGATGGAACATCTCCTCAATGTACTAACAAAGAACGGATATTCGTCCGCCGAAATAAAACGTGCGTTGAGGCAGCCACGCAGAAATCATACTGACGTACAGGCTACTGCAAAATCTAAGGTTTTCCTGCCGTTTGTTAAAAATGTAACGGAAAGAATAGGGAGGATCTTGACGAAGCGGAATATTACCGTAATTTACAAGCCCACCAGGAAGATACAGGAATACCTTAGGCCTGCCAAGGACGCTCGCAAACCATTGGAAAAATCCGGAGTGTATAGGATCCCATGCAGCTGTGGTGATGTTTATGTGGGTACCACCTAAAGAACTGTTTCTAAACGTTTGGAAGAGCACAAGGGAAATTGTAGAAGAGGAGAAACGGAACGATCAGCTGTTTTTCTTTGTAGATTTCAATTTCTGTCAGGGCCTTCGGCGAGTGAACGCTAACTATGGTGCCTTTACACAGGACAAGAATATCTTTGGGTTTTACGACAGATCTTTCAACTGTGCCCTGCGACGGTTGTTACTGAAGGCTTCACGCGTTGCTCTCTTGACAGATAAGCGTGTTCCGTTCACCATCTTTCTATCTATAGCCGTACGATACGTTCTATACATCTTAAGCAGTAGCTTCCTTTCTTTATAAATTTCTTTAAAGTGATTGTACACCATGGAGGGTCTTTCCCTCCATGAACTGTTCTACTAGGTACATATCTATCCTATGCAAGGCAAACTACTCCATAAACCTGCGCCACAGTTGCTCTATATACTCCTGTCAAGAGCTAGAAATTTCATGTTCCTCATTGAAATGTAACGCTACTGGTTCTTCATCTACTGTAGTTGACGGAGCATATAGATCTTTCTACTTGTGTTAGCTACCCTTTGTACTTTGTTGTTTTGCTGCATTGTCTCGTCGTCAGTGATACCAGTCTGGGTATACACAACATCGAAGAGGACTGCCCTATTTATTGCCGTTAGATCAAACATATTTCCATCATTAATAGGTTTCCGAAAAATCTGTTCTAGATTGTTTTCAGAGAAGGCAGTTAGAAATGTTTCGCAGGACATCTTCTCACATACACTACTAACAAAACTGTAACTAATCAGTTGATTGTTGGGTGATTTAAGTCGCTTACACAGGATTTTTCCGTAAGAGCGTGCAAAAATTTAACAAGGTATAGAGTATGCTCCACTGAAGAACTGGAGATTGGGGGCCTGGCTCGGAGAAGCCAGCTTGTGGAGATTATACTGTGTTTTTTTTTTTTTATTTACATTAGTTACCTGCAAATATCATAATTGACACAATGGACGTACCATTTGTACTGTATCTTACAAAATGTTGAAACTGACGGCCATCAACTCATGCAAGCATACAATGGTGAGAAAGATTTCGACGCATCCCTGGTGTGTTTCGAATCACATAACAGACAGCTACAGTTCTGGCAACTAATTCCATCTCTGTAGCAAATGTGGTCTCATACAGAAGTGATTTTAGATATCCCAGTAGCAAATAATCAATGGGTTTCAGGTCAGGTGACTTCGCAGGCCGTAGAATAGGACCTCCCCTTCCAATTGAGCGACCAGAAAGTACTGTACCCGTACTGCTCCATCGTATTGTACTGTACGTAGAAAGGGTCCTGTAGTCCCCTTTCATTATGATTTTATTTGCTTTTCAGTGATACAGAACTCTCTGGCATGCGTGAGTGAATGAATTGTGGGTGTTTTTCATTTTGCTATACAGTGGTTTAGTCTGCTGCAGGTTGTCGTACAGAGTGGCCTAACCTTGTAGGTTTGAAGTAGGCAAAGAGGTTTGCTCCGCTCGTGTGAAAGTTACCGGTGTTAGGTTGGTCGCGGAAGCCTCAGCACTGGGTTTTCCTGGCCAAGGGGTCACGTGGGAGACGTTGGAGTGTGTGAGATCGCCAGTCTGTTTCCAGCTCGCCGAGGGCCTGCGGCCGAAGTCTCTCCGAAGAAGATTGAGTTGACTTAACCGCGTGGCACGTTCTCTCATAGCAAGATGGGAGCTTTTAGCTTTTGGTCTCGCGTTTCATCTTATAAAGACTGATCTGCTGGGTCGCAGCAAGGAATGCAAGGGTGTTGGAGACTTTCAGTTTGATTCCTAATGGAGACTTGACTTTCATACGTAAGAAGAACGTAGCACAAATGTGTTGTATATGTTTAAGCCCCCTCGGGTCAGTGTGAATGTTTGTGTGCCAGCAACTGCGTGTGTATGCATTCTAAGCTTTACCGAATCTAGGTAACTTTTGCTTCTTTATGTATTTTCCTTGCCTCAATACTTTATGTCCGGTGTAAACCATCCACATGGGTTAATATTAGAGTTTGTTGGCTCTCTCCCGTTATACGTTCTTCATTCAAATGTGTCATCTGTAAAATGTTAATTGTTCGCGACTGCGTGGTTTGATGTTACTAAGATTTCGGCACGGCAGGTGGAAAGTGTGTCTCTGCGAATCACTTGGGCAAACGTGTCTGCTGTGAAATGTACAGCGTTTCGCAAGCAATTGTACTTAGTTACCAGGCAACAGCATTTATATAGATGCATTACTTCAATGTTTTAAGGAATAAATAATATTGCCTCCAATCTTATCCAGTGTACCGATGTTACGTCTGCGTTAACTACGTCATTTACCCTGTAGGTTTCCTTGTTAGCCCATCCACAGCACTTCCATGTGCACAGGTCCAATAATTAGTGTCCCTTTTTAATTTAAAACAAATGCTTTGGAATAGATGTTATTTTCAGGAATGTTGCTTCAAGCTTCACTTATGCACAGTGTTCGCGCACTCTTTACTTTATTCAATATTTGATTCATGTGAACAATGCCTGGATGATATTAATAATTACATCCCATTCTTTATCAGTGACTTTACAATGAATGTTCTGTTGTGAGTTTTTCTTATGAATAAATTAATTAATTTTCCGACTCAGCGCAACATCTTATTTGTCGTGTGGCTAGAGTTGGTGCCGACCCAACCTTTGCGTTCATTTTAATGTCAGATAGATTTTTCTGATCAAAAGGGCGAGTGGCTCTTTTAGCCATCAGGATATATTCAAAGTGCGCTTCACGCACCTTACACGTCGTGACCTTTACTCACACTACTTACGTCTCTGAATAGCACTGAGTAATGCATGGGACTGTCGTTGATTCATAGTACGTTCTGCCATGGGACAATGTAAACAGCGATACCACAGAGCCACATTATGGAGAAGTAAAGTAAACAATACCTCCTTTATGACTTCCTGGTAATCAGGCTCGTCTTCCTTGTTTCCTTGCGGGCAATAAAGAATGTACAAGTAAATAAACAACACAGTACGTGTAAAGTTCTATGCATGTTAGCTGTAAATAAGCTGGAAAATAGTAATGATAGACAAAGCAGTAGATAAGTTTACTTACACATCTCCATAAGCTGGCTTCTCCGACCCCAGGTTCCCTACCTCAAATTGTTCAGTGGAGCATTCTTTATGTCCTGTTACATTTTTGCACACTCTTACGGAAACATTATGTATACGATAGATGTGCATGGAGAGCTACATCAGTTTAACGTGTGGACATTAATAACACAACATAAAACAACAATAACAACAACAATAATACAACGTGGACCTCTTTATTTAACAGTTTTGCAAATCACTCTCTCCTTGATAGATAGCAAGCCACATAAGTCCGCGAGAAATGGCAGCACGCTACACTGAGAAACGTATTTGTTAGCTAGATTAATTACAGAAGTAAAATCATGGCAAGTAAGGTGGCAAATTAAATGTATGTTTAAAGCACTTCACACGAAAAACAGTAAGAAAGCTTGGACAGAGAACATACTTTTCAACCATTCGGGCAGTTGGAGAGTAATTAACATTTCCGAGGGCGCCGAAACAACAAACGTTGTGAAAAATGCTTTTCCGCTGCCTAGGTAGTTGGGGGTGGGGTGGGTGTTGGGTCGCCCTCAGCTACTGCCTAACAAGCGGAGAGAAGTTGGAGAACTGCACGGGCTCTGCCCCCGGCCGGTCCCGGCAGCAAACAAAAACGCATCAGCGACCGGCCGCAGGTGGTCCGCTAATGAGGCGTTCGGCCGCAGAAGTGGCCTCTGGCCCGGGAGGGCAGGTACCTCCACAGACAGCCGACCGGAGGATGGCGAGGAACTCTCACGTTTGCGAGACGTGTCGGCCAGGGTTGACTGAAGGCGGTTGCTAATTACAACAGACACAAATGTTTGCAAAATCTCTCCACTGCTTCAGGGAATATGTAGCTCATGTCAGTGTTCCGTAACCTTTTAGTAGCCTACTCACTCTACATCCAGTGGAGCCTAGACTCAGCACGGCATACCAAAATGTCCGTCCCCTCAAAATCCTTTGAATCTTAAAATAATTGCGAATTATTAGGTGGTTATGTAAGTAGTTACACTAAGCTGCCAAAAAGTCTTTTGAAATGCACATATGCAGATGGTGGGGGTATCGCGCACACAAGGTATAAAAGGGAATTTTACTGGCGGAGTTGTCGTTTGTACTACGATGATTCGTGTGCAAATGTTTCCGGTGTGATTATGGCCACACGAAGGGGATTAACACAGTTTTAACTTGGAATCGTAGTTGGAGGTAGACGCATGGGACATTCAACTTCGGAAATCGTTAAAGAATTCAATATTCCGACATCCACAGTGTCAAGAGAGTGCGACAATAACAAATCTGAGGCACAACCTCTCATCACCTACAAAGCAGTAGCCGACGGCATTCATAGGCAGAAGAGGTAAAGAAACTGGTACACCTGCCTTATATCGTGTAGGGTTCCACCCGCACTGGGAAGTGATGCAACACGATGTGGTGTGGACTCGACTAATGCCTGAAGTACTGCTGGAGGGCACTGACACCATAAATCCTGCAGGGCTGTCCATAAATCCGTAAGAGTACGAGAGGGTGGAGATCACCTCTGACCAGTACTTCGCAAGGCATTCCATATATGCTCAATAATGTTCAAAAAAATGGCTCTGAGCACTATGGGACTTAACATCTATGGTCATCAGTCCCCTAGAACTTAGAACTACTTAAACCTAACTAACCTAAGGACACCAGACAACACCCAGTCATCACGAGGCAGAAAAAATCCCTTACCCCGCCGGGAATCGAACCCGGGAACCCTGGCGCGGGAAGCGAGATCAATAATGTTCATGTCTGGGGAACGTGGTGCCCAGCGAAAGTGTTTAAACTCAGAACAGTGTTCCTGAAGCCACTCTGCAACAAAAAAAAAAAAAAAAAAAACAAAAAAAAAATGGTGCAAATGGCTCGGAGCACTATGCGACTTAACTTCTGATGTCATTAGTCGCCTAGAACTTAGAACTAATTAAACCTAACTAACCTAAGGACATCACACACGTCCATGCCCGAGGCAGGATTCGAAGCGGCGACCGTAGCGGTCACGCGGTTCCAGACTGCAGCGCCTAGAACCGCACGACCACATCGGCCGACACTCTGCAACAGCTCTGGAGGTTTGGGGAGTCGCATTGTCCTGCTGAAATTGCCCAAGCCCGCTGGAATGCACAATGGACATGAATGGATGTAGGTGATCACGCAGGATGCTTACGTACGTGCCACCTGTCAGAGTCCCATATCACTCCAACTGCACACGCCCCACACCATTACAGAGCCTCCATCAGCTTGACATGCAGGGTCCTAGGATTCATGTGGTTGTGTACACATCCATCCGTTCGATACAATTTGAAACGAGAGTCATCCGACCAGGCAACATGTTTGCAGTCATCAACAGTTCAATGTCGGTGGTGACTGGCCAACGCGAGGCGTAAAGCTTTGTGTCGTGCAGACATCAAGGGTACACGAGTGGGTCTTCGGCTCCGAAAGCCCATATCGATGATGTTTCGTTGAATGAGTCGCACGCTGATTCTTGTTGATGGCCGAGCATTGAAACCTGCAGCAATTTGCGAAAAGGTTGCACCTCTGTCACTCTCAACGATTCTCTTCAGTCGTCATTGGTTTCGTTCTTGAAGGGTCTTTTTCCGGCCGCAGTGATGTTGCAGATTTGATATTTTACTGGATTCCTGATATTCACGGAACACTCGTGAAATGGTCATGCAGGAAATTCCCACGTCATCGGTACCCCGGACATGCTGTGTCCCATCGCTCGTGCTACGACTGCAAAACCACTTTCAAACTCATTTAATCTTGATAACCTGCCATTGTAGCCGCAGTAACTGATCTAACAATTGTGCCAGCCACTTGTCTTATATAGGCGTTGCCGCCCGCAAAACCGCATTGTGGCTGTTTACATATATCTGTATTTGAATACCCATGCCTAAACCAGTTTCTTTGGTGATTCAGTGTATAACGACGGAGAGAAGAGCCGTCTGAGTACAGTTTTCAGTGCTAACATGCACGCAACACTGCATCAAACAACCGCAGAAATCAATATCGGACGTACGACGAACGGATTCGTTAGGACAGTTTGGCGGAATTGGGGGTTAATGGACTGTGGCACAAAAGACCGACGCGAGTGCCTACGTTAACAGCACGACATTGCCTGCAGCGCCTCTCTTCGGCTTGTGACCTTATCGGTTGGAACCTGGACCACTGGAAAACCGTGACCTGGTCATATGAGTCTCGATTTGGTAAGAGCTGATTGTAGGATTAGAGTGTGGCACAGACACAACGAAGCCATGGAACCAAGTTAACAAGAAGAAACTGTGCAAGCTGGTGGAGGCTTCATAATATTGTGGGTCTCTGGTCCAACTGAACCGATAAGACTATTTACAGCCATTCATGAACTTCTGCTTCCCAAACGACGATGGATTTTTTGTGGGTGACAATGCAACGTGTCATCGGACCACGATTTTTCGCAATTGATTTAAAGAACATTCAGGATCATTCGAGGCAAGTATTTGGTCGCCCCCACATCGCACGACATGGACCCCATCGAATATTTACGGGACATAATCGAGGAGTCAGTTCGTGCACAGGAGCCAGTAGTGCATGACTCGCTCAATTATAGACGGCTATAGGGGCGGCATGGGCCAATATTTCAGCGGGGGACTTCCAACGACTTGTTGAGAAGATGCCACGTCGAGTTGCCACAGCACGCCAAGCAAAGGAAGGTCCGACAGGATATACGGAGGTATCGCATGATCTAAGTCACCCCACTGTTTTAACATTAATTCGCAGTAGAAATCGTACATTTTAATAAGAATAACCCTACTCGTACCTACAATGTGATACCTGAATCCGCTTAGCTGCACACAGATGACTGTTCCCTGGCTGAATAATTGATAAAGCAAGCCTCATTTCTTCAGCGATGGATTCGACTCTCTCTCTTTGTATGTTTTAATTTCAGGCAACATAGAGAAGTACAGTTCCCACAAATATGTAGTTATAATGGTAATAACACATCACCTGCCATCTCTGAGATAGCCGACGATGTACTGCTCATTGATACACAAAATCTTTTAAATGCATTTCGAAAAATTTTGATTGAAATGTTGTGTTTGCATTCAACTCTTCCAGTTCATCTTGTAAGCCTAAATCTAAGTTATTTGGAAGATATCCATCCTGTTGGTAACATTTCACTCTATCGATTTTCAACTGTTTGTACCCATAAATCTAACTCTCTAATAAATCCTTGAATATTAACCTTACCAGTCACAATATATATATATATATATATATATATATATATATATATATATATATATATATATATATATATATACTCCTGGAAATGGAAAAAAGAACACATTGACACCGGTGTGTCAGACCCACCATACTTGCTCCGGACACTGCGAGAGGGCTGTACAAGCAATGATCACACACACGGCACAGCGGACACACCAGGAACCGCGGTGTTGGCCGTCGAATGGCGCTAGCTGCGCAGCATTTGTGCACCGCCGCCGTCAGTGTCAGCCAGTTTGCCGTGGCATACAGAGCTCCATCGCAGTCTTTAACACTGGTAGCATGCCGCGACAGCGTGGACGTGAACCGTATGTGCATTTGACGGACTTTGAGCGAGGGCGTATAGTGGGCATGCGGGAGGCCGGGTGGACGTACCGCCGAATTGCTCAACACGTGGGGTGTGAGGTCTCCACAGTACATCGATGTTGTCGCCAGTGGTCGGCGTAAGGTGCACGTGCCCGTGGACCTGGGACCGGACCGCAGCGACGCACGGATGCACGCCAAGACCGTAGGATCCTACGCAGTGCCGTAGGGGACCGCACCGCCACTTCCCAGCAAATTAGGGACACTGTTGCTCCTGAGGTATCAGCGAGAACCATTCGCAACCGTCTCCATGAAGCTGGGCTACGGTCCCGCACAACGTTAGGCCGTCTTCCGCAAACGCCCCAACATCGTGCAGCCCGCCTCCAGTGGTGTCGCGACAGGCGTGAATGGAGGGACGAATGGAGACGTGTCGTCTTCAGCGATGAGAGTCGCTTCTGCCTTGGTGCCAATGATGGTCGTATGCGTGTTTGGCGCCGTGCAGGTGAGCGCCACAATCAGGACTGCATACGACCGAGGCACACAGGGCCAACACCCGGCATCATGGTGTGGGGAGCGATCTCCTACACTGGCCGCACACCACTGGTGATCGTCGAGGGGACACTGAATAGTGCACGGTACATCCAAACCGTCATCGAACCCATCGTTCTACCATTCCTAGACCGGCAAGGGAACTTGCTGTTCCAACAGGACAATGCACGTCCGCATGTATCCCGTGCCACCAAACGTGCTCTAGAAGGTGTAAGTCAACTACCCTGGCCAGCAAGATCTCCGGATCTGTCCCCTATTGAGCATGTTTGGGACTGGATGAAGCGTCGTCTCACGCGGTCTGCACATCCAGCACGAACGCTGGTCCAACTGAGGCGCCAGGTGGAAATGGCATGGCAAGCCGTTCCACAGGACTACATCCAGCATCTCTACGATCGTCTCCATGGGAGAATAGCAGCCTGCATTGCTGCGAAAGGTGGATATACACTGTACTAGTGCCGACATTGAGTATGCTCTGTTGCCTGTGTCTATGTGCCTGTGGTTCTGTCGGTGTGATCATGTGATGTATCTGACCCCAGGAATGTGTCAATAAAGTTTCCCCTTCCTGAGACAATGAATTCACGGTGTTCTTATTTCAATTTCCAGGAGCGTATATATATATATATATCAAATAGAGGTAATTCAGGAGTAGGTTTAATAATGAATAAAAAAAATAGGAGTGCTAGCTAACCCTCAATATTCAAACAAAATCAGTTAGTAGCAGTTGGAATTAACCGCTAGTAGCAAGAATTTAGTAGCAACAGTTTATCGAAATGTGAAATGGAGTGCTTAGACACATCAGTTGTAGATAAAAGAATGGCATATTAGTATTCGCTGAGTGAGTAGTAGAAGACTGCAGTTTACGTATGTGGAGAATGCTCAAATTTCATTGAATGACCAAGGTTGGTAGTCTGCTGTGTAAAATTCATCGCAGATCGGAATAACGGAGTGGGGAAGGATCTGCCCCACCGCATGTGACTATCAGACTCGAGTGCGCTGAGCCTTTCAGCGCAATATGCCATAAATTTTAGAGACGTAGTAAAACGAGTGAAATGACTGGATAAACTCAGATTACTGAAATGAACTTCGCATTTTACCTCTGAGCAATGAGACTACTCTAGCAATCAACCCGAGGCGTTTTGCGAAGTTGTATTTGACACTTCCCCCAATGAACCATGGACCTTGCTGTTGGTGGGGAGGCTTGCGTTCCTCAGCAATACAGATGGCCGTACCGTAGGTGCAACCACAACTGAGGGATATCTGTTGAGAAGGCAGATAAACGTGTAGTTGCTGAAGAGGGGCAGCAGACTTTTCAGCAGTTGCAGGGGCAACAGTATGGATGATTGACTGATTTGTCCTTGTAGCACTAACCAAAACGGCCTTGCTGTGCTGGTACTGAGAACGGCTGAAAGCAAGGGGAAACTACAGCCGTAATTTTTCCCGAAGGCATGCAGCTTTACTGTGTGGTTAAATGATGATGGCGTCCTCTTGGTTAAAATATTCCGGAGGTAAAATAGTCCCCCATTCGGATCTCCGGGCGTGCACTACTCAAGAGGACGTCGTTATCAGGAGAAAGAAAACTGACGTTCTACGGATCTTAATCGAGCAGGTAGGTTAGAAAATTTGAAAAGGGAAATCGATAGGTTAAAGTTAGATATAGTGGGAATTAGTGAAGTTCGGCGGCAGGGGTACCAAGACCTTTGGTCAGGTGAATACAGGGTTATAAATACTAAATCAAATAGGAGTGATGCAGGAGTAGGTTTAATAATAAATAAAAATATATGAGTGCGGGTAAGCAATTACAAGCAGCATAGTGAACGCATTATTGTGGCCAAGATAGACACGAAGCCCATGCCTACTACAGCAGAACAAGTTTATACGCCAACTAGCTCTGCAGATGACGAAGAAATTGATGAAATGTAACTAGCTCTGAAGATGACGAAGAATTTGATGAAATGTATGATGAGATAAAAGAAATTATTCAGGTAGTTAAGGGAGACGAAAATTTAATAGTCATGGGTGACTGGAATTCAAGAGTAGGAAAAGGGAGAGAAGGAAACATAGTAGATGAATATGGATTGGGCGTAAGAACTGAAAGAGGAAGCCGTCTGGTAGAATTTTGCACAGAGCATAACATAATCATAGCTAACACTTGGTTCAAGAATCATAAAAGAAGGTTGTATACATGGAAGAATCCTGGAGATACTAGAAGGTATCAGATAGATTATATAATGGTAAGACAGAGATTTAGGAACCAGGTTTGAAACTGTAAGACAGTTCCAGGGGCAGATGTGGATTGTGACCACGATCTATTGGTTATCAACTGTAGATTAAAACTGAAGAAACTGCAAAAAGGTGGGAATTTAAGGAGATGGGACCTGGATAAACTGAAAGAACGAGAGGTTGTAGAGAGTTTCAGGGAGAGCATAAGAGAACAATTGACAGGGATGGGGGAAAGAAATACAGTAGAAGAAGAATGGGTAGCTCTGAGGGATGAAGTAGTGAAAGCGGCAGACGATCAAGTAGGTAAAAAGACGAGGGCTAATAGAAATCCTTGGGTAACAGAAGAAATATGGAATTTAATTGATGAAAGGAGAAAATATAAAAATGCAGTAAATGAAGCAGGCAAAAAGGAATACAAACGTCTCAAAAATGAGATCGACAGGAAGTGCAAAATGGCTAAGCAGGGATGGCTAGAGGACAAATGTAAGGATGTAGAGGCTTGTCTCACTAGGGGTAGGATAGATACTGCCTACAGGAAAATTAAAGAGACCTTTGGAGAGAAGAGAACCACTTGTATGAATATCAAGAGCTCAGATGGCAACCCAGTTCTAAGCAAAGAAGGGAAGGCAGAAAGGTGGAAGGAGTATATAGAGGGTTTATACAAGGGCGATGTACTTGAGGACAATATTATGGAAATGGAAGAGGATGTAGATGAAGATGAAATGGGAGATACGATACTGCGTGAAGAGTTTGACAGAGCACTGAAAGACCTGAGTCGAAACAAGGCCCCGGGAGTAGACAACATTCCATTAGAACTACTGACGGCCTTGGGAGAGCCAGTCCTGACAAAACTGTACCATCTGCTGAGCAAGATGTATGAGACAGGTGAAATACCCTCAGACTTCAAGAAGAATATAATAATTCCAACCCCAAAGAAAGCAGGTGTTGACAGATGTGAAAATTACTGAACTATCAGTTTAATAAGTCACAGCTGCAAAATATTGACGCGAATTCTTTACAGGCGAATGGAAAAACTGGTAGAAGCGGACCTCGGGGAAGATCAGTTTGGATTCCGTAGAAATGTTGGAACACGTGAGGCAATACTAACCTTACGACTTATCTTAGAAGAAAGATTAAGAAAAGGCAAACCTACGTTTCTAGCATTTGTAGACTTAGCTTTTGACAATGTTGACTTGAATACACTCTTTCACATTCTGAAGTTGGCAGGGGTAAAATACAGGGAGCGAAAGGCTATTTACAATTTGTACAGAAACCAGATGGCAGTTATAAGAGTCGAGGGGCATGAAAGGGAAGCAGTGGTTGGGAAAGGAGTGAGACAGGGTTGTAGCCTTTCCGCGATGTTATTCAATCTGTATATTGAGCAAGCAGTAAAGGAAACAAAAGAAAAATTCGGAGTAGGTATTAAAATTCATAGAGAAGAAGTAAAAACTTTGAAGTTCGCCGATGACATTGTAATTCTGTCAGAGACAGCAAAGGACTTGGAAGAGCAGTTGAACGGAATGGACAGTGTCTTGAAAGGAGGATATAAGATGAACATCAACAAAAGCAAAACGAGGATAATGTAATGTAGTCAAATTAAATCGGGTGATGCTGAGGGAATTAGATTAGGAAATGAGACACTTAAAGTAGTAAAGGAGTTTTGCTATTTAGAGAGTAAAATAACTGATGATGATCGAAGTAGAGAGGATATAAAATGTAGACTGGCAATGGCAAGGAAATCGTTTCTGAAGAAGAGAAATTTGTTAACATCGAGTATAGATTTAAGTGTCAGGAAGTCGTTTCTGAAAGTATTTGTATGGAGTGTAGCCATGTATGGAAGTGAAACGTGGACGATAACTAGTATGGACATGAAGAGAATAGAAGCTTTCGAAATGTGGTGCTACAGAAGAATGCTGAAGATAAGGTGGGTAGATCACGTAACTAATGAGGAGGTATTGAACAGGATTGGGGAGAAGAGAAGTTTGTGGCACAACCTGACTAGAAGAAGGGATCGGTTGGTAGGACATGTTTTGAGGCACCAAGGGATCACAAATTTAGCATTGGAGGGCAGCGTGGAGGGTAAAAGTCGTAGAGGGAGACCAAGAGATGAATACACTAAGCAGATTCAGAAGGATGTAGGTTGCAGTAGGTACTGGGAGATGAGGAAGCTTGCACAGGATAGAGTAGCATGGAGAGCTGCATCAAACCAGTCTCAGGACTGAAGACCACAACAACAACAACAACAAGTCACAGTATTTTCGTTTCTACCTTGAACCTTTCTGTTTAGTTCATGTAAGTGTACGAAAATTTCATGATGATATGCCAACACTGATACTTACTCATCACCCGCAAATAAAATCTCGTACTCACTACCCTCGGTACTGAAAAATGCAAGTATCTCACCTGTAAATTCAAAAAATTGCATTAGTACTTTACCTCCGGATAATCATCGCCCGTCTTTTTGCACCAAAAGTGTATAGTACTATGATCCCATTTCTTGAAACAAAACATTAAGAATTCCCATGTTTAGGGACCATGGTTTGATGCAGTTGACAGCTTTTGGTTAATTCATCCATCAAAATTTTCAGAGGAGATGGCAACAGTAGTTTTGTGGCGAGTGAGGCAATTGTCCGTTCGTAAATTAGGATGTACTTCGAGTACTTTTCGCTCGAAGTATTTCTTCGGCGGTTGCCTTTAGTGTAGTTGTTTGCAAAAAGGAAATTACTTGCAACTACACACCCATCAACGTACGTTATGTAGGAAAGAAGTTGTGTGAACGTAAGTACCGGTATCGATCTCTAGTGGTAACTAACGACTGCTCATTATTTTTTTCTTCGAAAGGCCCCCGATATCACTGGACATGTTACTAACTCGGCGGCTAATCGTGTCAGCAGAGAGAGGTATTTTTGAAATTTCAGTCGCATCTTCTGAACCAAGTACTATTTCCGCCATTTCTTTACACGTAAACTTTAACAGAGCTTCTGCTTTGTGTGTGGCTTTCTAACCTTTGCGATAGGTTAGACTATCTTAGAGATGACTGATGTACTTCCTGCGAAACATACCCCGTCGTGGTCATGAGCTTCATTTGCTTTTTATTTTGATACGAAAACAGACGAAAATAGTTCACATCTTTACTTGACATAGAGAAATATTTTATTCACAAATATCGTTTCAATTTAGTGGGATGATTACTGAGTTTTCCACCACCTAAAACACATTCGGAAATTAGACATGCTTTCTCACCACGAGAAAAAAATGATAAGGTAAATAATTATCAATATTTGGCCTTTGAACTACTTTCAGGTTTTATGCATGTAGAATGAAGCAGTGAGTGAAAATTTGTACCAAGGCTGAAAATCGAATCCTCCCTCCCGACCCAAATTCTCGCTGCCGCCCGAGTCTACATTAAATTTCCAATCGCGCACTTTTCGTTTTTTAACACTCGATTGTTTCACAAGCTGGGTTCGAGGACGAATCACTCTCTAAAGTGAACTATTTTCTATCGGAAAAAATGTTTAGTAGCACGGCAATAGAGTATTATAAATAACTGACACTGTCGGCTAGAGATATATCAATGAATTCAACGTAAAGGAAGCTTGACATATAAATTTTTTTATTCATTTGGTCGTGAGTAGGTACTCTTGATTACTAGTTTCGACAGGACTAAGCTGCCATCTTCAGACCCACAGTGTACAGGTCATGAAATCATGCTTGCAGTAAAGTGCACATTTGTTTTTGGACCATCTAAATGTGAATAGTAATCAAAAGAGAGTAGAAATTAGAAAATATAGCTGTGTCCTCATGGCAAGACTGGCATACAAGTGTTGCACATCAAGAAGTACCGCATATGTCTGTGTTGGCTACGGGCTCCATACTCCATGTCTTGCCATGAAGACGCAGTTATATTTTTAATGTTCTACTCTTTTTTTTATTACGAGTGCGTTACGAAGGTACGATAACAAATGTGCGGTTAACCGCACAGCATGATTTCACAGCCTGCGCTCTGTGAATCTGAAAATGGCAGCTTAGTCCAGTCGAAACTAGTAATCCAGCGTACCTACACACAACCAAGGCAATCAAAACTTCATATCTGAAGTTTGGTTTCACTGTAATAGAAAATACTGGCGTTTCAATCGCAATATTTGCGCTGCTGCAGAGCACAACTGTAATAACTGAAATACTCAAACAGTGCAAAGTCCCGGATGGAATGACAACGGTTTTGCTGAATTGATATACGGTATTGTTGTTTGACGACATGGTAGTCCTTTGGCGGCGAAAGAAAACAGCAATAAAATTTAAGAATCGGCTACAAACTGTAACAAATACCAAAACAAACAATAAAAATAATAAGCGGAAGATATTTTTGCTAATCCTCGGAATTTTAGGAAAAAACACGTGCAGCCAGCCGCACTCAAAACATGGGGTGTTACGAAGTGTTCTCACCCTAGTAGCGTAGCCAGTGCAGTGGCGCAGCCGAGAATACAATTAACTTAAGGTAAGCAAAGTAATGACAACAATAATGAGTAAATGAATCACGTTTAATTTCTATGCTAGTGTATCAGTTATCAGCGTATATCAGATAATTAAAAGAGTGAATGAGGACCATCTCAAATTCGAAGGAAATCAATTACATTTAATTTCTTCAAAATCACAGAAATTCTCCATTTTTGTAAAATCGAATTCCCTTAATTTCTCACAACAATATGCAAATGTTCGCATGTACCCTTTACCTTTTGGCGGTAGGCCAGTCTGCCACGGCAATCGGTTTAGGACTCTGTCTTTGGACAATGTGAAGTCATAACTTGACGGCCTTCTTTCCCTCCCAATATTCTCTCATGCGCAACGAGTGAACATGTTTTCATTACTCCAAACATATGTTGTCTGCTCCTTCTCTATTCTTCCTCGGAACTTCACATGCTTTTGGAAATATTCAGATTGCATCTAGGTCCTGTACGTCTATCGATCTTACTGCAGTGAGCCCGTTTTATTTTTGTTTTTAAAAGCTTGTCCAGCAACCTTATTTTCCAAGAATATGTAAATCTGATGGGATAGCTTCTCTCGATCCAGTCTTTTCTTGTAGCCCATGAATCGGACATAGTCTTTGTAAGAATGATATTCTAGTGGTTGGCCACAGATTTCTGCGTTTGGTTGCGGCTGACGTATTTGAGGAGTGACGTTTCAAAACGCGATAAGTTCACTTGCTATCAAAAATTAAATTGAAGCTAATTTCTACTGTACAGAGTGTGCCATATCGAGCTATGCTGTTGTTTTCATTCAAAACGATATTTATAACTGTTTGAATCACGAGCAAAATATGACTTTCAGTTCAAAGTGCAGGAAGTCCATCAGTGAAAATGGTTGAAATCGCGATGAGTTCATTTACTGCCGATTACTAACGAAAGTTTTTTTCAGTAAGGTAAATAAAAGCTGTAGCGCCAGCAAAGAATGAGTTTTGAAAATTGACTGCAATGTATCTGTTGTATACCAGTACCACTTGTTGTTGTAGCCAGCGCACTATCGCATAAAACAGACTGCTTGGCCAGTATCTTTTTTATGTGGGAGCTTACTGTTCGTGAAAAATATGACTGACGTGGAAGAAGTTGTATGTGTAGGGGTCCAGTGCTCTGGATCTAGGAAGCGGTAGAAGGGCGTTGTGAAAAGGAAGATTGCACAGATGGAGAGGTAAGATGTTTTAAAAGATAATTTTTTATGATATTTTCTGCTAAATAGGTTTTACTACATATGCTAACTACGTGTTTCGCTTTAATTTCTGGATAGGAATCCACTTAAACGTGTACTATGTAACTCTCTCATATACCGTGATAAGAAACCTGAAATGTTGGAGTCTGAGCCTCCTTGTGAACACAAAGAGGGAAGATTCAACTGCTGTACCATCCCCGTATACCATCTAATCAGAAATAGGATGAAAGTCTACAGATAATTAAGCAAACTACAGAGGACAGGATTCTGTCTTCATTTGTGGCTGTCTCCAATCCGAAACGATGACGTTCGCGGTAATAGGATGGAAAACACAAGACTCAAACTACAAAGTTTCATGTTAGATTAGCCAGTATGTACGTTCCTGTGTGTTCCAAGTTTTTTAGAACTCTGCTTGGAATAAGAACAGCTCGACTTAATAGCATTGCTTCCTCGGCAATTGCTGGTAATGCCATTTGTGAAAAACGAGGGGGGGGGGGGGGGGGGGGATCGCAGAACAAAACAAAACTTTGCAAAGAAAGATAATGTGATACAATTCATTGCAAATTTGAAGGCTAGAGAAAGTCACTATAGCAGACAAAATAGTAATAGTCTGTATCTTTCTTCAGACTTAAATATAAAAAAAAAATTTAAATGTGTAATGAATGTGCCCTGATTCATTAAAAGTAAAAAAGTGGTTCTTCAGCAACATATTCTCATAAACAATTTAATTTGGGGTTTGGTGATCCTGCAGTGGATGTTTGTAGCTACAGCTGTAGAATGAAACTTGAAATAAAACTAACTAGAGAGTTGGTCAAAAGACAAATGGCGCGAGCACAGCTCGCTGCTCATAAAATGAGAGCCAAACAGTTTTGCAAAATTATGGAAGAGAATTTGCCCAACAGCTTGTCTTTATTCTTTGATCTGCAGCAAGTCCAACCTCTGCCAAAACTCGCAATTGGTAGGCTTATTACGCACGGAAACTGTCATTTTATGCTCTCTGTAGTACGGATACCGACGATAAATCTCCAAACTTTTGCTGCTAGACTGACGACCAGGTTCATAGAGGATCAAACGAAGTAGCTTCAGCCTTGATAGACGCTCTGAGCAACCATAGATGTGAAGAAAACTCTTTAACAATAAGATTATTTTGCGGTTAAAAAATCTCCATACTCAGTAAAGGATATACGCATTACATTACCTGCAGATCGACTTTTTAGTGCTGTGGAAAACAGCCTTATTAAGCAATCTGAAATACTAACTCCTGAAAAATGTCACAGGATTTATCAGAAAATTGGGAAACTTCAAGGTTCTGAACTCAAGGGTCTCTGTCAAAATTTGAGGAAGCCGGTGGGAATAAGAGACATGAAACTGAAGGATAGAGCCCTCATATGGTTTGGATGATCCGTCGAAAAGTTATATGACCTTGCTAAAAAGAGGATTTATTCGACCTTCTGAAACAACGATTTGGTAACACTTGGATTGAAGAGGATTTCTTGAAATTTTATGTTGACATACTTAAGAGAGATTGTGTGGTAGCCAATGTGGAAGACGAAGCTGATGATGTTAAGTGTGATTGCTTGGAGGAGGAACCAGGATGTCAGATGCTTTGAATAACGTTTGAAAGAATAATACTCAGTACATTTTCAACACTATTTTTTAATTAAAACATGGGAAAACCGAAATTACGTTTACGTTAGTGATTACAAAATATGATTCGCGTTCCAATATCTTGTAAAAATGAATTTTACAATTATTTTCAAACAATAAATTAACTAAGATTTGAAAAGAATTATTAATAATTTCAGTTTAATTGCTTACAAAATTTTAGATAATTTCGAGGAAAACAATCTATATTATAATTTACAAGTTCGAAAAAAATTACGGCTATATTCTTTAACAATTGTTGAATGTGGCATGCTTAATTTTAATTTTGAGTGAGTTGTTAAAGAATGTAGGATTCGTAACTTTGCTACAAAAGACAATATGTAAACCGTTATAGTAAGCAACCATTCAGTCAAATAACTAATTTAGATTGTTTTCTTTCAACTACAACTGGGCACTTATTCCTGTTTCGCTTGTGTTGCGTCTTATTGGTGTAAATGAAAGACAATGGTTGGATTGGTGTTTTTATATGCAAATTTATTTCGAAACACATTATGTCCACTCGGCTGGTGCAAAACGTGAAATGACCATAGACTTCAAGAACTCAGTTGGCAACACTGCCTTTATATAAAGAATGAGATTAGTCTCACTCATTCCATTTATCTAACTTTTGAAGTTTAATAATCTCTCATGCAGAAATCCTAATTTACTCCACAACTTTCCCTAATATTAGTTTTTTGCTTCTGCTGCAAAATTTTCATTTGTGGACTAATCGCGTTTCGAAGAAATATCATTTCATCTTTATTCTCGCTCGTAATATTTTTCTCATAATTCTACGTTCTTTTACTTTTAATTGCTCTGTTAGTACACTGAGGTGACAAAAGTCATGGGATACCGCATAATAACGTGTTGACCTCCTTTTGACCGGCGCACTGCAACAGCTCGACGTGGTATGGGGGCATCTGCTCACGAAATATTACAAAAGGAATACTAATTTGGTTTCAAGTAGAAATAGGAATTAATAACTGTAAATAAAACTGTTAAAACTTTAGGCTAATTTAATTGTAAATTGCAGTCTTAAACTGGAATGGCTCTTTAGTAGAGATCAGTGATATTTTGAGAGAAAAATA
The DNA here is from genome assembly GCF_021461395.2 of Schistocerca americana. Lineage (NCBI taxonomy): Eukaryota > Metazoa > Arthropoda > Insecta > Orthoptera > Acrididae > Schistocerca > Schistocerca americana. The sequence goes on along the minus strand of NC_060122.1, from coordinate 106,210,871 downwards.
GTGTGTGTCCTTTGCACTTTCCAGTCACAAGTTCGGCTTCGATAGCTGTTTGACGATCATCCTTGTTCCATTACATAGCATTGGTGACTTGAGATTTCTGAGTAGCATGATGGGAGATCAAATTTTAAGTCGAAGGCAGTGAAAAGGCAGTCCTGATACTTGCAAAGAGTTTAGAAATTCTGTAAGGAAGTTCATACTTCCTTCATCGTTTGCCATCGTGCCGATCGATTTGTATATTCTATCTTCACCGGGAATTTTCTTTTGAATATTAAAGTTGGTATAGGCGACAATATTACTTTTAGGTACCAAACTTGCTGTTTCAAATAGCGAGTCCAGATGCGTATAGCTGTGAACAATTGTTGGATAAACTTGGTCGATCACTTCGTTTTCAGCACTCGCTATGTTGCATAAATGACCCTTGAGTTTAACAAGACCGGTCGTCTGCTCAGTGGGACATGTGCCTTCGACTGTTTGTATAGGTTGTTGAGCAAAATGTGCTGTCGTCTCTGTAGTAACCAAAACCTACCGCAGGAACGCCTTGGGCTGCGGATCGGAGCCACCAGGCAGGGAAGCCGCTGGTGGTGGAGCACGCACCACCGGGTAAACACAAGGACGAGTCGGACGACAGACCAAAGACAACCGACAACGGCCGACTATGACCGACACAACAAGGACGAGATAAACAACGGAGGCTTGTAAAAACCACAACACCAAACACCAACAGTTAATCCACTCGGAACCAGAGCCAGGCCTATGTCAACAACGAGCAAGGACCAGAAAGCAGTACCGCCGAGATAGAGATGCAATCCAGAGCGAGTACCAGACTGACTGGACTAGTTTTTTTTTTCTTTATTGTGATTTCATTCCCCTGCCCATATGGGCAGGGGAGGGCTGTCAGCAGCACAATACGCCGCTCTTCAGCCGAGTGACATGTCAACTAAAACAAGAATAAAATAATACATACATAAGGAGGTAAAAAGGGGGAACATAAAACAGAGTAAAGGGAGAAAATGGAGGTAAAAATACACTGACATGTAGACGTTCATTGGGGAGAGTTAAAAAAGTCACCAGAAAGTTAAAAAACTCAGTTGGCTATTCTTAAAACATAGAGAAGGCACTGGATGCGCATGCACAGGTTAAAAGTTGGCCACAGTATTAAAAACACTCCGAAACAACACACTTAAAACCCACTTGGAGCACACACGACGAAGAATAAAACTACCAGGTGGGACCTGCCGAGGGAAAGGGCAGAGAGGATGGAAAAGGAGGGGAGAGCATGGGGCAGCTGGGGAAGCGGCGGGATGAAGAGAGGAGGGGCAACCGTGGGTTCACGAAGAGGCAGGAGACACATGGGGCAGGAGAGGAAAAGGAAAGACAGGGCAGGAGGGAGCGCAGAGACACTGAAAGAAGGCACAAGAGATGGAGGGGGAGTAGGAGGGGAAATCCGCTCAGAAGGAGGGAGGGGGAGGAGAGGGAGCCCTGAGGAGGAGGCAGGAAGAGGGGGTTAGAGTTGGTAGGAAGGGTAGATGTAAGGGCGAAGCTCATCATCCGGGAGTGGTAGACGTTGGAAGTTGTTTTGGGAAAGGAGATGGAGGGTGTGGAGATGGAGAGAGGGAGGGACACAACGGTAAAGACGCAGCAACTGGTTGGGAGTGGAGAGGAAGGGAGACACCAGGGGGTGAGGGGGATCAAGGCGGCGGACAATATATAGTGTGCGGATGTGTTCAAGGAAAAGGAGAAGGTGGGGGAAGGGGATGAGGTCATAGAGGATGCGCGTGGGGGACGGAAGGCGGATGCGGAAGGCGAGGCGGAGTGCATGGCGTTCGAGGATTTGGAGAGCTTTATAGAACTGGGGAGGGGCGGAAATCCAAGCGATGCTCCGTGTGTTAGTTATTCTCTGATTCCTGGCCACGACGAGTTGCATGTGGACGAACTGCACGTGAATGTTATTTAGAGGTCAGATTGTCCATATTTTCGTATGTAGTCAAGGAATCTTGAATGCATTCGTGCATTTGTCTCGGACTCCCTATGTAAGATGAGGGTAAGATTACCGTTGTTCCATTGTCATCAATGTTTCCATCATTTATGACTGTGTCTCGAAGGTGGACGTATGATTCCGTTCGTAGTTTCTTGTGATTCAGTCTTATGTAAATCACCAGTTCCACTTCTCTTTTCTGTACACATCTACCAGGAGTTGCTGGAATAAATGGCTAGTGTTGAGAATACGGTTGTTGTTTCATTGCCTCTGATCATTAAGCGGTAAGCTTACAAGTCCTTGGAAGTGACTTTTTCGTTTGTTTCTATGCCAGGTTCAGCTTGGAATGATATTGGTACTCTCCGTGGCGAAATATTAATGGATATTGGAGGACGTGATGTGATCATTAAGTGGTAAGCTTAGAACTCCTTGGAAGTGACCTTTTTGTTTGTTTCTATGCCAGTTTCAGCTTGGAATGATATTCGTCCTCTCCGTGCAAAAATATTAATGGATATTGGAGGACATGATGTGATCATTAAGCGGTAAGCTTAGAACTCCTTGGAAGTGACTTTTTGTTTGATTCTATGCCAGTTTCAGCTTGGAATGATATTGGTCCTCTCCGTGCAGAAATATTAATGGATATTGGAGGACATGATGTGAACGGTGTGTCTCTGCAAAGCAATGTAGTCGTTCTCTTCTTTGTTGTACAATTTCGTAACGGCCTGTGTTTTAACTATCCACAGTTATGATGGCGAATTCGTCTACCTCAGGTCCATTTAACCGACGTTCGTGTTCTCCTGGTGGTCTTTTTTGGGCTCGAACTACAACTGTACAATCATCAGAAATCATTCGATCTAGTACTCTTTTTAAAATGTGAATCGGTTGATTGTGTTTGCGTAAGTTCCTCTTTACATCTTGGGCTACTTCCCGTCTCAATCTACAGATATTTGTGCATCGCTGATCAATTTCTGTTTCCTCATTTCCAAAGAAATACACTGCACTTGCAGAAATTCATGGTCTTCGTCAGGTAGTGGTAGTAATGATCCCATGTTTTGACTGATTTATCCTTGGATGGAGAAAACATAATGGGTTTCATCTCTGTTAGTGTTAATGGAAGTGACATCGATGTAAGTCATTAGGAAGCAGGCTTTTATATTTTGAAGAAAGTTTTTGTATTCCGGAGTGTCCCCGGCAGTGTAACGCAAAAATTCCTGCGGAGATGCTTACAGTGGTGGTAATCGAATTTTTCCATTCATGCAACAGAAACCTGGTGTATCTCTAATGAATTTTTTCGCATTGTAAAACTGGTAGATGTTATCTATTTTTTTCGATTATGACGTATTTGTATTTGTTATCCTCCTTCGTCGGGTCGTAGTGGAATGCTTCATTTGTTATGTTGTACTCTTAACTTGTCCTCGTGCTCACTTCTCGTAGTGTGATATTTTCATGGCTGGCTTGAGTTCGCAGTCTGTCATTACAAGATTGTGTCGCAATTCATGATTCTTCAATCCGTTCATTTCCTTGTTCTTCGGTTTCTCTGCTTCTCACGGTGCTCGTTGTCGTTCGTTGGGAACTTAAACGTGCTTCACCTTTTCGTTTTTCGCTGTTCTTTCTGTTTTCGTCGTTTTGCTTCAGAATTGCCAAGATCTCTTCCTCTTTTACGTTTGGGCATTGTCTAAAATGTAAATTAAATAGAATTTTATTAGCAAATACTCTGAGGACACTTTGCACACTGTTCGCACTTTATTTTCGATTTATATTCAATCACATAATCACTTTGAATACTCACATGTCACTGTTTGTTTTTATTCACTCACTGCACAACTTTTTCAGTTCCTCCCTTCATTACGGATAAGAAACTGACTTTCGAAACCACAGCGGGTCTTCCTTTGTGTACCACTATCAATAGGAAGCCCAATCAAAACATACCAGAGAGGCTTCGGATAGTCCACAGTTTTCTAGAATATTCCACAACGTTTGAGAGTGTTCTGGAATGTTCCACAATGATCTGAAGTGCTCTGGGTTGTTCCAGAACCTTCTGGAATCTTCCTGAATGTTCCAGACTGTCCCTAAACGTTCCACAACAGTCCGGATCATTGAGAAACATTCCGGAACATTCTGGAAAGTTGTAGAATGCTCTAGAGTACTCTAGAATGTTCTGAAATGTTCTCGAAAACGTTCTGGAATGTTGAAATTTCTAGAGGGCGAAATTTCCCAGTACTTGTATCTGCAAAAGCAGGCCCTTCAGGCAAAAAAGGGAACCTTCTTCATGGGTAGGGACAGAGGGCTCCAATGCGATATAACTCCCTCGATCATACCGGAACTCGTTTCTGAGGTTTAGATGGTTGGTGTGTTGATATGGGGTAGGGGACCGAACCGCAAGGTTATCGGTCCTATTCGATTAGGGGAGTATGGGAAAGGAAGTAGGCAGTGCTCTTTCAAAGGAACCATCCCGGCATTTGACGGAAGCCATTTAGGGAAATCACGGAGAACCTAAATCAGGATGGCCGGAGGCGGGATTCACCGTCGTCCTCCCGAATGCGAATCCAGTGTGGTAACAACTGCGCCATCTCGCTCGGTGAGTTTTAGCGGCACGCATATTATACACTTAGTTTTTTAATATATAATATTGATTATTCATGTTTCCCTATAGGTTAACCCTATTTGTCTCGGAATTGCGAACATCTTGCAAGATTTGACATTGTCAAACGCTTTTTTCAGGTCCACTATCTTTCCTAAAGGGAAACTGATGGTCATCTAACACATCGTCTGTTTTCTTTTCCATTCTTCTGCGTATTAATCTTGTTAACAACAAGGATGCATGAACTTGTAAGCTAATTTGCGATAATTCACTCACTTGTTGTCTCTTGCAATCTTCGGCGTTGTGTGCATGATGTTTTCACAAAAGTCAGATGGTATATCGCCAGTCTCATACATTCTACACCAACGTGAGCAGTCTTTTTTCTTTGCCATTCGACTCCATGATTTTAGAAATTCTGATGGAGTGTTATTTATTCCTTCTGCCTTATTAGATCTTAAGTGTTGCAAAGCTCTTCTAAATTCTGATTCTAATATTGGATCCCCTGTATCTTCTATATGTGCTTCGATTTCTTTTTCTATCACGTCTGAAACAAGTCCTCCCCTTCATAGAGGCCTTCAATTTACTCTTTCTAACTATCCTCTGTGTCCACCGCATTTAACAGTGGGATTGCCATTGAACTCTTAATGATACCATCCCTGCTATGAATATCACCGAAGATTGTTCTGATTTTTGTGTATGCTTAATCAGTACTCCCGACAAACAACTCTTTTTCGATTTCTTCAGATTTTTCATGCAGTCACCATTCTTTAACTTCCCTGTACTTCCTATTTATTCATTCATAAGTGAAATGGAGAATCTTAAAGATGCAGTAATCCACAGACGCCAAATTTCATTAAAATGAACAAAACTGTCTCTTTCCGAAAATATTTGCAAATTATTCAATCGGGTGGTAACTGTCTGTGGAAACAGCGTTCAGTGAGTTAGTCACTGAAAAAATTTAACTTTAATTCAAGCATTCTATTTGAGAGATGTTTTTAAAGGTCGAAGACTACTGCCCTTTTAACACGCCACGATGAAATCAAGTCAATTTTCTTTGGTTTTTCCGATAAACTATGGGAAAGCAAAGATTTTTTTGACAAACCAAAATCGTTCAAGTTTAATGGAACGTTTTTTATGTGAAAAGACAATTGAAAGTATTACTAGCTGACATTTATTGCACGACTCAGTTAGTCTTTCTCCTCTCTCTCATTCCTCGTACCAAAACCATATTCTCCTGTAAACTTTTCTTCTAATTTTTTGCTACAAATACATTCCTGTCCCTCACGAATATTACATTTATATCTCCCTTTACGTACTGAATTACCCGTACAATATCCTCATATACTTTCTCTGTCTCTTCATTTTCAGCTTGCGACGTCGAAATAAATATCGTTGTCGGTATTTGCTTGCTGTCGATTCTAATGGGAGCAACTCAGTCACAGACCTGTTCACAGTAACTTACTCTGTGCCCTAACTTCCTACTCGTAACGATTCCTACTTCCCTTAGACTACTTTCTGATGCTGTTGATATTATCCTACAATCATCTGACCACAAATCCTTGTCTTCTTTCCATTTTACTTCCCTGACGTCCATTGTATCTGGATTGAGGCTTAGTGTTTTCCTTTACAGATTTCCAGCTTCCCTACTATTTTCAAACTTCTTACATTGCACGCTCCGACTCATAGAAAGTTATCCTTTCTTTGGTTATCCAGACCTGACTCATGGTCAGCTCTCGCTTGGAAGTCCCGTCCGGGAGATCCGTTTTGGGCTGCTAGTCCGGAATCTCTTGTCAATTTAGCGGTCATGATAACACTTTTTCAATTACATGTCTTGTGCATGCACATTATGTGTCTTTAGTCCAGTGGTTTCCATTGGTTTCTGCATCCTCATACCGTTGGTCATTGCTCATTCTTCCACCCGTAGAGGCAGTTTCACACCCGAAGGCCAAGAGACTGCCCTGATCCTCTGCACGTTTCTCCGCCCTTTTTGACAAGGCCATTGGCTGAATGAGGGTGATTTTTTATGTCGGAAGTCTTCTGCCGTTATTGCTCATGAATTTTATTCAAAAGTTAAGCACTTGCGGTGTTCGAACGCGGGACGGATCATTTCGATTACTAATGAAAGAACTGCACGCAGATGGCCTTTGGAATCGTATATAGGAAATATATGAGTCTGTGATAGCTGAACAAATCATCCACAAACATCATCCACGTTGAGGTAAGAAATGAACTCACAATGTCATTGCGAGCTCTACCCTATCTTTCACGGAGCTCTGCCGGGAAGTAATGTCCTCAGGAAATAAGCCTGATCTTCCAATTGTCTCCTGCAAACTCTGAGTATCGTTTCTAAGCCCAATGCACATTCCTCTGAACCACGCTCATCATGCTGGTTATCCACATACTGTTAGGAGAGAAGGAGACCTAAACTTTGGTTGTTAAGACCTAAGGGGTATCGATGCGGCATTCATTTACCTGCTCAGCATGGTAACGTCATTTGATCGTCATGAACGCTGCTCATTTTATGTTGCAGTAAAGATACAGCTGCGAGCTCCTTCTTAAACTTCAGGTACTTTTTTGTGGGCTTGTGTTAGTGTCTTCTTGGAGGCGTATTTATTGGTTAGTAGGAGATGTCGAAGTTTTGTTTACATAATTTACCTCTGACTCCATACTGGGATGCTTTGATCAACACAGTCTTCCAGGCCTAGGGTTTCGCAGTATCAAACGGAGCAAAGTCACTGCCTTACTTCTGTACGTACAGGTTGGCCATTATTGAACTATATCGAAAGGAAAAAAACGTAAACTGATTACAACCTACGGCGTGCACACACTTTACTCGACTTATTAACGTCACTGCAGATATTCGGATTTAAGTTCTGACGTGTTCAAGATGCCTGCCATCATTGGCGATAATGTGGTGCAGACAAATAGTGAAATTCTGCATCACCCGCTGAAGTGTTGGAACATCGACGTTGTCGATGTCCTCCTGAATGGCTGTTTCCACACTAAGTATGGTTGTGGAGTTATTGCTGGACACCTCGTCTTTAACACAACCCCACAAACGGGAGTCGCATGTGCTCGGACGCGGAGAATATGGCGGCCAATCGAGGCCCTTGTCAGTGGCCTCTGAGTACCCCAGAGCCAGATTGTGGTCCCCAAAGTATTCCTCCAGGACATCAAAAACTATCCTGCTTCGATGGGGTCGAGCTTCGTCTTGCATGAACCACATCTTGTCGAAATCAGGGTGACTTTGGATAATGGGGATGAAGTCATTTCCCAGAACCTTCATGTACAGTTCGGTATCCACCGTGCCATAAAGGAATATCAAGGTTAGGTTAGGTTAGGTTAGGTTAGGTTAGGTTAGGTTAGGTTAGGTTAAGTGTTATTCCGCGACTGGACATTGCACACCGCACAGTCAACCACTGGGAGTGAAGAGACTTCTAGAATGCGAAATAGGGATTCTCAGTCCCCCAAATGCACTCAGTGTGACATTTCCATGTGCAAATGGTCGACAGCAACAAGATGGGGGGCATGTTCACACTAACCTCCATCACGCCCCGCGGCCAAGCGTGCAGTCTGAATGTCCTAAAGCAAACCGTTCAGGAGTTATGAGGATTTTAATTTCATATAGTACACTAATTGTGGCTCTGTAGCTAGACTCAGCCCAGTGTCCAGTTAAATGGGACGCTGTTTTCGTAGCTGATATGGGGATTGCATGAATGTGACAACGACTAGTGGGTAACATTTTCTGTGGAGAAAGGAAGGCAGATTGTTTAACGTCCAGTCAACGAAAATGACATTAGAGGCAGGGTACAAAGTCTGATGTGTCAGGGAATCGGCCGAACTCTTTTCTTCGCTTGAGAATGCCAGCGTTTGCATTAAGAAAATCTAACTCTAGACAGCCACACAGGGACCTGAATGACTGTCTCCAGAATGCAAGCCGTCACGCCACCGCGCCATCTTTTTCTGTTTCTGTGAGGAGACACCAAGTTATGGAGACTGTTTTTCGCGGTGGACTGACCAGCTGCTGCTGAGACGCCTGAGGTCTGCAGATGTGCGGTTCCTGCAGTCGACTGCCGGGCAAGTTCGTCAGACCGATCGATGTGTAAGCGAAGCCGCAACTTGGCGAACTTGGGTAAGCGACCGAGAATGGCGGCTGCCACGGCTAACTTGCCGGCTGCAATTAAACGGCTGGGAGATTATGTATGCTCGAGACGGTTGCTCCCGGCAACTTTGCAACTTTCTAAAACAGGAAACGGAGACTACAAACACACACACACACACACACACACACACACACACACACACACACAATACAGCGCTTGATATATGGTGTCGATGGAGTGTACAAAGAAAAAGAAAAAAATTTAAAAAAATGTTGTTGAGTTTCAATGCAAATTTCGTTAGTAGAAAGACTCACTATAATGACTTTAGTAACAGACTATAAACTGACAACAAAGGCACTTTTGTTCGAATGATCGATTAATTTCAAACGTAACTGATTGTCATGTATCTCTGCAGGTTGTGCGCCTGCCTCAGGAGAAACAGTGGAACAAATCGAAATTCGCATTCTGTGGATGTTCGACGTTAACGTATATGACTTCCTAAGGGATCGAACTGCTGAGATCATCGGTCTCTAGACATATACACTACTTAAGCAAATTAGCGTATGGTAAGAACATCACACACACTTATGCCCGAGGGAGGACTCGAATCTTGGGTGGGAGGGGCCGCGCTATCCGTGACATGGCGCCTCAAACCGCACGGCCACTCCGCGCCGCTGGGTGTCCGAGAGCATTTACGCATCGTGTATGTCATGTTGGGCGCAGTCATGCGCTGGGTTCTGTTTTACCACTCCAGTACGACGCCAGACGGCCACACTATGTGTGTAGAAGCATCTATTAGTCTTCTAATTATATGGTCTTCTGATTCTTATTCCTTGTGGATGTGTCACAGCTGTCGTGAAAGGCGGTAAACACTATAGTGACCTTTAGTTTTGCAACCGCAATCCTTAGAACACACCCTGGAACGCAAGCTTAAGCACCCAGAAACGAACTGTTCCAATTCTTGGGAAGTGAGTGATCCGTGCGTAGAGATGTGCTGCCACACGCCGCTGCAGTCCCATAGAGGACTTGTCAATTCACTACCACGCAAAACCGCCACTGTATTGCGTTTGTCTCATCAGCGTAATTGAGCAGGGTTTTTCAAAGTTTTTTATAATTAGGTAGGCGTTTATACAGACGAAGGGTTAAGATGCCTTCGATCTTTAGCCACAGATCTGCTGTATATTTATTTATTTATTTAACCTGATCAGATTAGGGCCATCAGGCCCTCTCTTACATCGGACCAGTGTTCCACACATGCAGCATTTCACAAATCAGAGTTACATCATGAACATAGTTTAAATGAGAAAATTAGCTTACTCTAGTGACAATATGAATAAAGAGTAGTGACTAAGACCTAATAAAGTAAATGCGGAAGTATTTTTACAACAGTTGCTATACATACAGATTATGATAAAAGCAATAATAATAACAGTACAACAAAAAATCAAATAATAATGAGAAACATGACTAAGACCTAATAAAGTAAATGCTGGCAGTATTTTTACATCAGGTGCTATACATACAGATTATGCTGAAAGCAATAATAATAACAGCAAAAAAAAAAAAAATCAAATAGTGAGGACAAACATGAGAAAGATTGGCAATAGTAATGAAGGTTTGTGCAGATGTACATTAATATCTTGGTGTGTAAAGTAGATGTTTACTAGTATTGCGAGTTTGGGGTAAAGGAGGTTTAAGGAGGGGGAAAGAGGGAACTAATGAGGTGAAGTGCACTCATGTACAGAGGAAAGCATTACTGTTGCTTAAGCAGATACGTCATTAACTGTTTTTTGAAGCCGGTCATGTTTTTAAGTTCTCTAACATAACGAGGGAGGTTATTCCAGAGTCGGGTTCCCGCTACTGTAAAGGACTTGGAGAAGGTGACTGAGCGATGCAGTGGAACGGAGAGGATTTTATTATGATGGGAACGTGTGTTTCTGTCATGTTGTTCCGACATGAGTGTTAGGGATGAGGAGAGATATGAGGGACAGTGTACATTTATAAGGCAGTAGATGAGACAGAGTGTATGGAAATCTCTGCGTTTGTCTGCACGCAGCCAGGACAATTTTGCATATGCTGGTGAAATGTGATCAAAAAGTCGAGCGTCACAGATATATCGGACGCAGGCATTCGTGACCAGTTCTAGACGTCGGGAATTTTCCTGAGAGAGGCCTTGTAGGATAATATCGCTGTAGTCAATGATTGGGAGTATAAGCGTTTGTACTAATTTCTTTTTCAGATCGAAAGGGAAGAGTATTTTATATTTTCGTAGGACATGAAGGGATGCTGATGCTTTTTTGCACACTGCAGTTACGTGCTCTGTCCAATTTAGATTTTCATCTATTATTACTCCCAAACTCTTTGCTGAGGGAGAGAATTTAATATTTGTTCCATTTAGGATAAGAGGTGGTGCGGATTCCCGATGTTTTGGGCTAATGAGCTTAGAGTGACCCACAAGTACCGCTTGGGTTTTAGATGGGTTTAATTTTAGACCTATGTCCTGTGCCCATTTTGACAGTACATCGAGATCAGTATTGAAATTTTCAATAGCTTTCTTGAGATTGCTTGGTTTCGCACTTAGATACAACTGAAGGTCATCAGCATACATATGGTATTTGCAATAGGTCAGGACCGATGACACATCATTGACATAATGAGAGAAGAGTATAGGACCTAATACTGAGCCATGGGGAACGCTTGACGCTACCTGCCGCCATTGTGATTTTATATTCCCAGACAGGACGCGTTGCTGACGAGACGTCATGTATGAGCGAAACCATTGCAGTGCGCTTGGTGAGAAATTTAGACCGCTAAGTTTGGCTAGTAAGATGTCGAAGTCGACAGTATCAAACGCTTTGCTGAAATCTAAGAAGCAAATGATAGTCGCTTATTGTCTGTCCATGGCAAGTTTCAGGTCATCTGTGGCCTTTATCAGAGCGGATGTTGTGCTTCGATGTTTACGGAAACCTGATTGGTATTCGTCTAGTAGGTTGTTAGTAGTTAGGTAGTTGGTGAGCTGGTCATGAACTATATATTCTAAGGCCTTTGATAGTGCAGGAAGAAGGCAGATGGGGCGGTAGTCAGAGGGTGGTAACAGGTAAAAATGGTAAAAGATTTTTATTACATTCTACACTCATTCTCATAAATTGAGAATAATTCCAGAATGTGGTGTCACACGAAGTGGCACTACACAAAACTGGCGCTAATAGCATAGGCACATAGGGAACACACACGACACAGATCTGTAAGTCCACGGTATTGGTGATAAGTTGAGAAAACCCTCCCGAAACACATGTGCTACAAAACGCCACTGTTTCCTGTACATATACCATGATATCTATATGGGATATGATCACCATGCACCCGTACACAGGCCTCACAACGGGTTGGCAAATTCTGGAGCAGGTGGTCGGGTAACTGCTGAGGTATAGACTCCCATTCTTGCAACAGTGCCTGTCGGAACTCCTGAAGTCCTAGGGGTGAGGACGTGCAGCGATACGTCGACAGAGAGCATCGCAGACGTGCTCGATGCGATTTAGGTCTGGAGAACAGGCAGGCCACTCCATTCGCAGGATATCGTCTGTTTCTAGGTACTCCTCCACGATAGCAGCTCGGTAGGGTCGTGCGTTATCATCCATCAGGAGGAAGGTGGGACCCACTGCACCCCTGAGAAAGCGGACATACTGGTGCAAAATGGTCCCGATACACCTGACCTGTTACAGTTCCTCTGTCAAAGACATGCAGGGGTGTACATGCACCAATCATAATCCCACCCCACACCATCAAACCACGATCTCCATACAGGTCCGTTTCAAGGATATTAAGTGGTTGGTATCTGGTTCCTGGTTCACACCAGATGAAAACCCGGCGAAAATCACTGTTCAGACTGTAACTGGACTCGTCCGTGAACATAACCTGGGACCACTGTTCCAATGACCATGTACTGTAAAACTTTTAACACAGCTGCTAAGGTTAGTGACCGTGTCAGAATTATATTACAACAAATAAGCCCTCGGTCACAAATATTAAGTCAAAAATCGACCAGGTTTCGACGCTCCGAGTATCGTCGAAACTTGGTCAATTTTTAATTAATATTTGTGACCGAGGGCTTATTTGTTCTAATATAATGACCATGTACTGTGTTCTTGACACTAGTATTTAGGGGCTCTCCTGCGACCAGGGTCAGTGGAATGCACCTTGCAGGTCTCCAGGCAAATAATTCATGTCTGTTCAATTGTCTGTAGACTGTGTGTCTCGAGACAACTGTTCCAGTGGCTGCGGTAAGGTCCCGAGCAAGGCTACCTGCAGTACTCCGTGGCTGTCTGCGGGCACTGATGGTGAGATATCGATCTTCTTGTGGTGTTGTACTCTGTGGGAATCCCGTACTGTAGCGCCCGGACACGTTTCCTATCTGATGGAATCGTTGCCATAATCTTGAGATTGTGGCACACGGAGGGTCCGTGCTACGGCCTCCTGTGTTTGACCAGCCTCAAGTCGCACTAGTATTCTACCCCTCATAACGTCATCAATATTTCTTTGAGCCATTTTCAACACACAGTCACCATTAGCACGTCTGAAAACGTCTGCCCACTTACTCACTGCACCGTACTCTGACATGCACCAACACACCTCTGTGTATGTGGACTGCTGCCAGCGCCCATCGTGCGACTACCGCAGGTCAAATGCATCGCATGGTCATACCCTGGGGTGATTTAAACCTGCAAACCTCCCACCAAAATGTTGTTTCACCATGTATCAGCATTATCCTTAATTTATGAGCATAAGTGTACTTCCACCACTTAAACTTGGCCTCAGGCAGTGTCGTGTGCAGTTACGTAAACTACTCCGCATTACTTGTGGCTGGCTCCCACGCTATTACGTTGAGCTAGGGACGCCACCACGGTGTTGCTGACTGAGAGACGCCAACTTTCTGCGACAAATCCGCCAGTGGAAGGACCGGGTGCCGTCAGGTGAGATATGCGATAGGGTCGGCGATTTAGCGGCCGCAACAGCAGGTCGCATTCTTGCCTGCAAGTTTCCTTACCCTCTCGAGGTGTTCATCAGTTCTTCTTCTTGAGGGCGAAATGCTCTTTCCGTACCATGTTCACTCCGCCGTCGTAGCCAGTTTTCATGTACATTGTATCCGTTATCTTGGGAATAAAACACATGTTTTTCCTGAATCCTGGCAGTTGTCATTTTACGTGTAGGAAAAACACTCCAGATGTCTACCTGCTGCCATCCTGACATGTGCAGTGCATTAGAACCAAATGTTCTCATTTCTACATGTACCTCTACATAGATGCTCCACAAGCTACCGTACGGTGCTTGGCGGAGGGTACCCTGTACCATTTCTAGTCATTTCCTTCCCTGTTCCACTCGCAAATAGAGCGATGGGTAAACGAATGTTTATATCCCTCCGTATGAGCCCTAATTTCTTTTATTTTACCTTCGTGGACCTTATTTGCAGTGTATGTTGGTGGCAGTAGAATCGTTCGGCAATCAGCTTCACACAGCGGTTCTCTAAATTTTGTTCAACAGTGTTCCTCGAAAAGAACGTCACCTTCTCACCAGGGATTCCCATATGAGTTTCCGAAGCATCTCCGTAACACTTAGGTGTTGTTCAAACCTACCGGTAACAAATGTAGCAGCCCGCCTCTGAATTACTTCGATGACCTCGTTCAGTCCAACCCATTACGGATAGTAATCATTCCAGCAGTACTCAAGAATACATCGTTCCCGCGTCCTATTGCGGTCTCCTTTACGGGTGAACCACTCTTTCCTAAAATTCTCCCAATAAACCGGTCGACCATTCATCTTCCCTACCACAGTTCTCACATGTTCGTCCCATTTCATATCGCTTTGCAACGTTACGCCCAGATATTTCAACGACGTGACTGTCAAGTAAGACACTACTAACACCGTATCCCAACATTACAGATCTGATCTTCCTACTCATCCACATCAATTTACATTTTTCCACATTTAGAGCTAGATGCCATTCATCGCACCAGCTGGAAATTTTGTGTAAGCCGTCTTATATCTTCCTACGGTCGTTCAACTTGGACTACAGCATCATAAGCAGACAACCGCAAAATTCTGCCCACCTGTCCGCCAAATCATTTGTGTATGGAGAGAACAACAGCGGTCCTATAACACTTCCCGGGGGCAGTCCTGACGGTACCCTTCTCCCTGATGAACAATCGTCACTGAGGACAGCAAACTGGGTTCTACCATCTGTACTTGACATGGTACGGACACCCAAGTAGAACAGATAACGTCACAGTGTCACGTATGTACAGGAAATAAGTCCACCCCACCACAGAAATCTGTGCTTGGTCTAAGTCGCAATCACAATGGCAACGTGTACACATAGACTTTGCAGGATCTTTTTGGAATATTTGTTGGTTGATTGTGGTAGATTCTTATAGCAAATTTCCTGTTGTGCCACTGAACTCTACAACGTCATGTAGCACAGTTCAGGCATCGTCCTCTATTTTCTTGCCTGGAAGGTTAGCCTGAAGTCACAGTGCCGGATAACGGCCCTCAGATCACGTCAAATTAACTCCTAACATCCTGTGATCGCAATAGCTTACAGTATCTAACTAGTGCACCTTTCCATCCACAGTCAAACTGCGAAGCAGAACGTTTTGTCAGAACCTTCAAGCAGCAGATGTCCAACATTCGCACCACACACACCAGGGACCAAGCACTGCAACTGTTTCTCGTCTCCTATCGTTCACGAGATGGACCATCGCCGGCGCAATTGTTTCACGGCCGCAGCCATCGTACACTGCACCACCTGCACCAAGCTTCTCAGCGTCCGGCGCCGAAGGAAGGCCGCAAACACTGCTTCGCACCTCACGATATTGTATTTTTCAGGGTTTGTTCCGCAGCAGACTGTGGGTGCGGGGTGAGATTCATCGTCGACTTGGCGCATGCATGTATCTCATTTCAGGCGCTGACTGATTGCAGCGCCAACATCACAATAATTTTATTCACTGTCATGTGTACGGTGATCCTTCTGCATCTCTTCCCCAGATGCACGGATCCCGAGGACAGCGTGGCCACAGCAGCCGCCGGGGGGTGTCATCACGACGCCGCAGTATGGAGCAAGCAATAAAAATAAACACACAAGCAAAGAAAATATCTGCAACGCCCACCTGAGAACACTGAATAGAAAAAAACTCTATAAGAGACGCCGTTAAAACATGTATGAGATAAACACACCCTTGCGAAGAGAAAGGCCCTTTTTATTGCTCATGAAAACCACACCTTACATGTTGTACCAACGTACAGCGAGACCTTCAGAGGTGGTGGTCCAGATTGCTGTACACACCGGTACCTCTAATACCCAGTAGCACGTCCTCTTGCATTGACACATGCCTGTATTCGTCGTGGCACACTATCCACAAGTTTATCAAGGCACTGTTGGTACAGATTGTCAAACTTCTCAACGGCGATTCAGCGTAGATCCCTCAGAGTGGTTGCCGGGTCATGTCGTCCATACACAGCCTTTTTCAATCTATCCCAGGTACGTTCGGTAGGGTTCATGCCTGGAGGACATGTTGGCCACTCTAGTCAGCGATGTCGTTATCCTGAACGAAGTTCTTCACAAGATCTGCACGATAGGGGCGCGAATTGTCGTCCATGATGACAGTTGCCTTGCCAGTATGCTGCCGATATGGTTGCACTATCGGTCGGAGGGTGGCATTCACGTATCGTACAGCCGTTACGGCGCTTTTCATGACCACCAGCGCCATACGTCGGCCCCACGCAATGCCACCCCAAAACAGCAGGGAACCTCCACCTTGCTGCACTCGCTGGACAGTGTGTCTAAGGTGTTTAGTCTGACCGGGTTGCCTCCAAACATGTCTCCGACGATTTTCTGACTGAAGGCATATGCGAAACTTATCTGTGAAGAGAGCGTGATGCCAGTCATGAGCGGTCCATTCGGCATGTTGTTGGGCCCATCTGTACCGCGCTGCATGGTGTCGTGATTGCAAACGTGGACATCACCATGAACGTCGTGAGTGAAGTTGAGCATCATGCTGCCCACTGCGCCCTGTTTGAGTCGTTACACGACGTCCTGTACCTGCACTAGAAGCATTATTCAACATGGTGGCGTTGTTGTCAGGGTTCCTGCGAGCCATAATCCTTAGGCAGCGGTCATCCCCTGCAGTAGTAGCCCATGGGCGGCCAGAGCGACGCAAGTCATCGACAGTTCCTGTCTCTCTGTATCACCTTCGTGTCCGAACAACATCGCTTTGGTTCACTGCGAGACTGCTGTACACTTCCCTTTTAGAGAGTCCTTCTTGGTACAAAGTAACAATGCAGACGCGATCGAACCGCGCTATTGCCCGTCTAGGCACGGTTGAACTACAGACAACACGAGCCGCGTACATCCTTCCTGATGGAATGACACGAATTGATCGGCTGTCGGACCCCCTCTCTCTAATAGGCGCTGCTCGTGCATGTTTGTTTACATCTTTGGGCGTGTTTAGTGACATCGCTGAACAGTCAAAGGGACCGTGTCTATGATACAATATTCACAGTCAACGTCTATCTTCTGTAGTTCTAGGAATCGGGGTGGTGAAACCTTTTTTGATGTGTGTAGTAAGTTTTGATGCGGTCTCTCTCTTCACTCTTTTTCCTTTCATTCGTTGATTGAGGTTAGGTTGGTGTTAAACTAACGAACATATTTCGACGTGCACTGACTTTCACGTACTTTTTATTGAATGACCAGTGCTACCAGCGAAGAGCTGGTGTTGCACAGGGTAGAGCGATTTTATCTTTTATTGCAAAATTGGTTACGCAAGACTTCGAGAAACGTGCTTTTGAGTTGAGGACTTTGAAATCTGCGTCTTTTTTCAAATATGTAGACGATTCTTTTGCTGTTTGGCCTCATAGCTGTGAGAATTTGAACAACTTTCTAAGGTACCTGAATTTAATCCACCCGAATATTTGTTTCACGGTGGAGGTGAAAAGGGAAGGCTCTCTTCCGTTGCTTGGTGTATTGGTCAGGAGGAAGGTTGATGGTACGTTGGGACATGCCGTTTATAGGCAACGTACTCACATTGACTTGTATCTGCAGGCTGGTAGTTGTCACCATCCGGGTCAACGTGAAGGGGTACTTCGTACTTCAGTTTGCAGGGTCCATGTCAACTCGGTGCCTGAGAATTTCCCAGCTGAGTTCTACATCTACATTAATACTCTGCAGATCACATTTAAGTACCTGGCAGAGGGTTCATCTAACCACCTTAACAATTTCTATTATTCCAAACTCGTAAAGCGCACGGAAAGAACGACCAGCTGTATTTTTTTCCGCACGAGCTCTGATTTCCCTTACTTTATCGTGGTGATCATTTCTCCCTATGTAGGTAGGTGTCAACAAAATATTTTTGCATTGAGAGGAGAAAGTTGGTGATTGGAATTTAGTGAGAAGATTCCGTCGTAACGAAAAACGCCTTTCTTTTAATGATGTCCAGCCCAAAACCTGTATCATTTCTGTGACACTCATTCCCATATTTCGCGATAGTACAAAACGTGCTGCCCTTCTTTGAACTTTTTCGATGATTTCCGTCAGTCCTATCGGGTAAGGATCCCACACCACGCAGCAGTATTCTAAAAGACGTAGTGAATGCAGTCTCCTTAGTAGATCTGTTACATTTTCGAAGTGTCCTGCCAATAAAACGCAGTCTTTGGTTTGCCTTCTCCACTACATTTTCCATGTGTTCCTTCCAATTTAAGTTGTTCGTAATTGTAATACCAGGGTATTTAGCTGCATTTACGGCTTTTAGATTAGATTGTTGTTGTTGGTTGTTTTTGGGGAAGACCAGACAGCGAGGTCATCGGCCTCATCGGATTAGGGAAGGACAGATACGGAATTGGGCCGTGCCCTTTGAAAGGAACCATCCCGGCATTTGCCTGGAGCGATTTAGGGAAATCACGGAAACCTAAATCAGGATGGCCGGACGCGGGATTGAACCGTCGTCCTCCCGAATGCGAGTCCAGTCTCGAACCACTCCGCCACCTCGCTCAGTTTTTAGATTAGACTGATTTATCGTGCAACCGAAGTTCAACGAATTCATTTTAGCACTCATGCAGATGACCTCACACTTTTCGTTATTTAGGGTCAATTGCCAATTCTCGCACCATTCAGATATCTTTTCTAAATAGTATTGCAATTTGTTTTGATCTTCTGATGTCTTTAATAGTAGTTAAACGACGGCGTCATCTGTAAACAACCTAAGACGGCTGCTCAGATTGTCTCACAAATCGCTTGTATAGATAAGGAACAGGATAGGGCCTATAACACTACCTTGGCGAACGCCAGAAATCACTTCTGTTTTACTCGATGACTTTCGTCAATTACTACGAACTGTGACCTCTCTGACAGGAAATCAGAAATCCAGTCACATAACTGACGCGATATTCCATAAGCGCGCAATTTTACTACAAGCCGCTTGTGTGGTACAATGTCAGAAGACTTACGAAAATCCAGAAATACGGAATCTATCTAAAAGCCCTTGTCAGTAGCACTCAGGACTTCATGTGAATAAAGAGCTAGTTGTGTTTCACAGGAACGATGTTTTCTAGACCCATGTTGACTGTGTGTCAATAGACAGTTTTCTCAGACAGTTTTCTTCAAGATAATTCATAATTATAAGTGGTACACAGTATGGACCAGAAGATTTCCTTTTATTCAGTGATTTAAGTTGCTTCACTACTCCGAGGATGTTTACTTCTAGGTTACTTATGTTGGCAGCTGCTCTCGATTCGAATTGGGGTTGATTTGGGGGGAGGAGACTAAACTGCGAGGTCATCGGTCTCATCGGATTAGGTAAGGAAGTCGTCCGTGCCCTTTCAAAGAAACCATCCCGGCAGTTGCCTGCAGCGATATAGGGAAACTACGGAAAACCTAAATCATGAAGGCCGGACGCGGGATTGAACCGTCGATTCAAATTCTGGAATATTTACTTCGTCTTCTTTCGTGATGGCAATTCGGAAGGCTGTGTTTAGTAACTCTGCTTTGGCAGCACTGTCTTCGATAGTATCTCCATTTCCATTGCGCAGAGAAGACATTGATTGTTTCTTGCCGCTTACATACTTCACATACAACCAGAATCTCTTTGGACTTTCTGCTACGTTTCGAGGCAAAGTTTCGTTGTGGAAACTGTGATAAGCATCTCGCAATGAAGTCAGTGCTAAATTTCGAGCTTCTGTAAAAGATTGCCAATCTTTATGACTTTGCGCCTGTTTAAATTTGGCATGTTTGTTTCATTGTTTCTGAAACATTGTTCTAACCCGTTTTGTGTACCAAGCAGGATCAGCTCCGTCGTTTGTTAATTTATATGGTATAAATCTCTCAATCGCTGCCGATACTATTTCTTTGAATTCAAACCACATCTGCTTTACACTTATTAATTTGGAATGAGTGGAAATTGTCTCTCAGGAAGGCGTCAAGTGAATTTTTATCTGCTTTTTTGAATAGGTATACTTTTCGCTTATTTTTCGGGGATTTGGGGATTACAATATTCAATCTCGGTACGACAACCCTGTGTTCACTAATACCTGTATCGATTTTCCTGCTAGTTATTAACTCAGGGTTATTTGTTGCTAAGAGGTCAAGTGTGTTTTCACAACCGTTTACTATTTGCGTGGGCTTATGAACTAACTGATCGAAATAATTTTCAGAGAATGCGTTTAGCCCAGTTTCGGATGATATTTTATGCGTACCTCTGGAATTAAACATGTATTTTCGGCAACATATCGAGGGAAGCAAAAGTCGCCATCAACTGTATGAGTCATGTACGTGTTTGAAATCAAACTCAAGTTTTCTTTGAACCTTTCACCAACTGTATCATCTGAACTGGGAAGTCGGTAAAAGGATAAAAGGATACAATTATAATTTATTCCGGTTGCCAACAATGGCCTCTACCCATACTAATTCACAGGAAGTATCTACTTCAATTTCGTGACAAGTTAAACAACTTCCAACAGCAACAAACACGTCACCGCCAACCGTGTTTAGCCTATCCTTTCGGAACACCGTTAGGTTCTTCGCAAAAGTTTCGGCTGAGCTTATATCCGGCTTTAGTCAGCTCTCAGTGCATACAACTATTTGAGCATCAGTGCTTTCTATTAGCGCTTGGACCTCTGATACTTTCCCAACACAGCTACGACTATTTACAACTGATATACCAGTGGTTCCTGTATCTACGTTATTCCTGTGTTCGGCCGGCGCTCTTTGTGACTGAAGCCCTTCTTGTGTTTTCCCGAGACCCTCTAACCTAAAAAACCGCCCAGTCCACGCCACACAGTCCCTAATACCCCTGTAGCCTCCTGACCTATTCAGAGGAACCAAAAACCCAAACACCCTTTGGCCTACACCGTCGCAGAACTGTCTGAGCCTCTGATTCAGACCCTACACTCGACTCTATACCAGACTGGCAGCCTTTACCATACATATCCTTCAGCCGCCCGAAACGAGAGAGAATCTCTTCTGATCCAAAGTGACACACATCATTGGTACTGACGTGAGCAATCACCTGCATTTGGCTGCACCCTGTGCTCTTCATGGCATCCTGGAGGACTCTTATCACATCTGGAACGACTCCACCCAGTATGCACACTGGTTTTCTTTCCCTTCTTGTCAGCCAAGTCCCTAAGGGGCCCCATAAAGCGCCTAACGCTGGGGCTTCCAACTACCAATAATCCCACCCTCTACGATTGCCCGCATCTTGCAGGCTGAGTGGTATCCTCTGAAACAGGACAGCCGACAGCATCCGGCTAAGCGGCAGTGTCAACAACAGACAGCACGTGAAACCTGTTTGTCAGACAAACCGGCCGCCTGGGATGTCTTTCGCCGCCTGCTTCGCCCCACTGCAACCTCCCACTCGACCACAGGTGAGGGGTCAGCCTCAGTGTAAGCAGTAACTGGCCTGTCCACCGGTGAGGACTGATCAAAGGACTCGGCCATGCTGAACGTCCATTGGATCCACATGGCCGGCCCACAACAGTGGTGCCCATCCACTGCACCCTCAAGCTGTGTAACCAAAGCCATCACAGCCTGAAGCTGAGAACGGAGTGTCACCAACTCGGCTCGCATCCGCACACAATAATCGCAGTCCATGTCGTTACTGAAGATGTGGAAACCTAAACTATGTAGAGAAACGGACTATCGGCACATGCTGTGCAACTCCACTATAGACCCTCACGAAAACGCAGGAACTGTGTCTAATAATACACAGATAATCAAAAACCTAACTACTGAAGCACACAGGTGAAATTAAAGAATTCGCCCCTGATTAGGAACTTGTAATACACTTTCCGACGCAAATGAAAACGCGAGAACTGAGGTTATTAGCTATTAATTTTACATTCAGAAACTCAAGAAAATAAAGCACACACATGATCTAATAAAATTGCTTCTGGTTAGGAACTCGTAAATGTCACAAAAGCGGCTACTTCCCTGTTGCTGCGTCTGTCTCGGACGGCTACTACTGCCCATCTCGAGGTCACCTTCCGTCATATTTGGGCAACTACGGCCTTTTTGCTATCTGCAGAGAGCATTTGGAACAGGATTGGTCGTATTTTGTGAAAATATGATGTGCTATATGTTTCTCGACTTCCATCTAAGATCAGGCGCCTTTTAGTTTCCGTAAAGGATGATCTTGGTTTGCGTAAGTGCATGTCTATCGTATTCCTGGCAGTTGTGCCATGTCATATATAGGCCAGACTGTCAGAAGTGTGGAGGACCGGTTTACTGAGCATGCGCGTCACAATCGCTTACAATAGCCGAGAAAACGCGCCATTGCAAAACTTTCTCTTGGCTCCTTTCATCCTGTGCAGTATAAAAACACGGGGATTCTGGCATGCGCCGCACAGGATTAGCCGAGCGGTCTTGGCGCTGCGGTCATGGACTGTGTGGCTGGTCCTGGCAGAGGTTCGAGTCCTCCCATGGGCATGGGTGTGTGTGTTTGTCCTTAGGATAATTTAGGTTAAGTAGTGTGTAAGCTTAGGGACTGATGACCTTAGCAGTTAAGTCCCATACGATTGCACACACATTTGAATTCTGGCATGCACTTTCAGCTACTGGGATAGTGTTACAAAGGAATTAGCTCAAATGAAATTAGTAAGTAACCTTACAAACAGAGATGAATTTCGTTTAAATTCTGCATGGAATACTGCTCTTTCCGTTATCAAAAATAAGGACGACAGAGTTTGTGTGTGTGTGTGTGTGTGTGTGAGAGAGAGAGAGAGAGAGAGAGAGAGGTATCTTTTCTGGTGTCTCTGCAAGCCGATATCTTAATTTGTCTTGCACAGTGTTTACTTGCACCAGCTTTGCCTAAGAAAAAAGGCAGGGTGTGCACCTGTCGAAATGTCGGCTGTTGTCGATGACGTCACCATACTTGAATTACGTGAACAAAATTGCTCTACTTAAGCTACCCTTCTTTTATCTGTAATTATCACTAATTATTGAGGAAAAGGCAAAGGCTGTGTTAAAGAGCTCGGTCACACTATGTATTTAATAAAGGGAATACAGGTCCTACCTTCGAACTAACTTACTCACACCTGCAATTTTAGTTTTATTTATCGATATTTCATTTACCCAAAGGGAACAAGCTGCACAGGAATTGAGATAAATAGTGGTACGAAAATACGAAATAATGGTAAAGCAGTGAGAATTTCGTAAAGTGAATCGATTGATCTTGTTGTGACCGATGGATGTTGAGAGTGGATAAGTTTCTCTCCCACCTATTTCTCGCATGCGGAAAATTATTAAAGATTTTATTACAAATTGCCGCTTCTTCAGCGAGACTCTAGAAATTAACGGCCTGAGCAGACGTTGATGGAGTCTGGTAGGGCGCTAAAAGCACATGGTATTTTTATGATTCTTGGCTCTTACAAACGACTTGTTGGGAGTTGAAAGCAATTGTCAGCGAGCCCATCCGTTAGTAAATCTTGCCAGACAGGCCCACAGCTGTACAGGGCAGACAGAGCAGCCTCTCATTAAGACAGCTCTCCAGCAGAACAATGCCACGCAACCTGCACCGGCGCCAGTAGAAGCCTGGGCTAGGGCGATGGACTCAAGTATTGCATCTACACAGTGTAGTCGTAAAGTGTACATTGTGTGCAGAACCACGCATAATAAAAAAATTCACATGTTTTTGTGTTCACCAACAGTGCAAATAGGCCAGTGAAACACTTCCCCCAGCCACCTCAGTTGTATAAGAAAAATTTGGCGTCTGAGAAACGTTTAGAAATTGAATCTTTATTACACCTCACAGCTATGAGAAACAAGTTCCAAGACACAGGTGATTTAGATAATGATCTTTAAGATTGTATATGTTCGCTTGTTGCTATGGGAAGCGACATGACTTCAGAGAAAATCGTCTCTTCCCCCCTCCTCAAAAATTTAAAACAGCCAGTAATTGACAGTTTCCCTTTTTGTCACAGATGCAGGTTTCTTAACTCTTGCCTTGGTTCGTCATGAGTTTGTGCTGTTTTGTGGGAGGGAAGATTAAGCGCCTCTAGAGTCCTGTGATTGGCTCAAGATGGTGTGAAGATGGTGTCGTTCATGCACTTTCTTGGAAAAACGGAATTTTTTTCAGGAATGGTGTAAAGCACTCAGGTGCAGGACTTTGGACTGGTAAGCACTTCTGGTCGAAGATCTGGCATGTGTGGTTGGTACTTACGACCTATCCAGAGACTGCAAATAGTTTAGACTGGGGAGCGTGTGGTTACATTCTTACTGTACCGACAGTGTCACTTCAAAAGTCTCGGACTAGTCGCTTGCCAAGGGCACACTTATTCGTTTTTGGTTTACCAGTCTACCCGGTTGGTATCCTTCTGTGCTCAGTCGTATAAGTGAGCCAAA
This sequence comes from Schistocerca americana, assembly GCF_021461395.2. Taxonomy (NCBI): domain Eukaryota; kingdom Metazoa; phylum Arthropoda; class Insecta; order Orthoptera; family Acrididae; genus Schistocerca; species Schistocerca americana. The sequence goes on along the minus strand of NC_060122.1, from coordinate 106,186,332 downwards.
TTGGTCCTTGATGCCACCAGCGATTGGGTGTGCCACACACTGAAATCTACCATGATTTCAGGGCTTTGGTAGAGAGTAAATTGCGATCTGTTTGCCTGATCGCTAGACCATGAGATTTTTGCATTTCTTTCGTGGCCACGATCGATTCACAGTTACCGCCTCTACGTCTCACCTCCGCCACATACATCTCGCCAGCTGCAAGTTACGTCACCGCACGAAGCAAACAGAGTAACATACTGCCGCTCTAGCATTGTCAGGGCGTACAAATCTCAATCGCCACTTGCTCTCAGCTGCACATATGTCGAGAAACTTGAGTACATTTGATCAGCCAAAGTCTGCTCAGCGTCAGATTAATTCAGCTTGCATTATCAACATTTTTAGGGTCAGAGTACTTGACTCACTGTTCACCCAGTTAAACTGTCTCTGCCACCCAGGATCCACCCAGTGGAGTAGTAAATAACCTGTTAGTTGTTGAGGGTATGCAATCAATAACTTGTTTAGTATAATTTATGACGTGTTTTGGAAAACTAAATGTTGTTAGTACACTAAATTTTGCCTACATTCTCAATCATTTAAATAGTCCCACCAGAGTTACCTTTCAATGTGTGTGATAGAGTCGAAGGTGGATTGTAATGCTGTTAATGGTACTGACTTTGGGGAATCTCAAGTTTGTCTGCAGGTTCCATTCAGTGGCTCAGTTACCAACCTTAGGTAAGATGCCTAGTACAGAATGGAGTTATGGGATGGATAACAAAGGTGGGATATGGGTGCGGAAAATGTAGTGAGAGTTCGATAGGAAGAGGTCAATTTTTTAAGTACGTATTGTGAGGTTCAGTTGATGGAATAGGATACGACTGCATTTAAGGTGGGTATTAAGTTCAGGAGGATAACAATAATTCTCACGCTGTGGTCAACTTGGAACTGAATTTTCTCATTATCAGAATACTGAAGGGAGATCTGTTTTAATTCTTAAAAATCATTCGAAAGCCAAGACAGCACAAAATACTTTTTATTCGAGAGAACCGACTCAATAGTCCTAGCTGTCATCTTCATGTCTTAAATATCTTTTGTAGTAAAACACGTTCATTTTACTCTGACGTCATTCACAAGATATCAAGTGGATAAGACTCAGCACACTGTAAACGTTTGTCATAGCTAAAATATGTAAAATCACGCAGCATCTTTTTCAAAAGGCCATGAGCATATACGTATTTCACAAAGTTGCTTGTCACATGCAACACATACGAGTACAATAGCACAGCTGTTTACATATGCTGGATGCATCAATTTTAAACATTTTAGCGATGTGAAATGTTTATAGTGTGCTGAGTTTTATCTAGTTGACATCTTATGCGTGAGGTCAGCATTAGAAGAAAATGGTTCACTAGAAAAAATGTTTTAGACGTGAAGAGGACAGCCAACATTGTTGAAACCGGTTGTCTTGAACAAAAAATGTTTTGTGCTGTCTTGGCTTCTGAATGATTTTTAACAAATTCCGATTATATCAGGAAATTTCAAAACAGTGAATAGTAATACCTATGCAGTTTAGCATCCGCAGAACTAATGAAAGGTACGCCAAAACTGTAAATAAGTCGTATTTCAAAAAAGATGGTATGATCAGAATACTTTTATTCACACCCGAAGAAAAGTTCATAGGCCACAAGTTTCACTGGGCAGCATCTGATATGTTACCGAGTCTGCCAACATAGATCAAACGTAACTGGTCATTAGGTAACTCCACAGATTATGTGTCTCTCAGCGAAGATTGTGGAACATAACGAAGTCTGTTAGTCGTAGATGCAGGAGGAATGGATGAATGTTCGCGAAAAGTTATACATTGAATATGTAACAACGGGCGCTGTAGTGCACGAGACCCGATGGCAGGGTGTCGGTATGGCCAATTCCTGGTGAACGTCATTTGCCAGCGGGTGTAGTGCCAACAGTAAAACTCGGAGGTCGTGGTGTTATGGTGTGGTCGTGTTTTTCATGGAGGGGGCTTGCAGCCCTTGTTTTGGGTGGCACTATCACAGCACAGGCCTACACTGATGTCTTAAGCACCTCCTTGCTTCCCATTGTTGAAGAGCGATTCGGTGATCGAGATTGTATCTTTCAAAACGATCGAGCACCTGTTCATAATGAACGGCCTATGGTGGAGCGGTTACACGACAAAACAGCTCTGTACGGATGTGTAGAAGCTATCATTAAGCTTCTAGTCGTCTAGTCTACCGATACTAATCAGACACAGATGCTGTCGCAGTATTTCAGAAATGTATTGAACGCTATACTGATGTTGATATTTGAGGGGAACAATTTTTGGAATGGGGAAAACCAGAGATCTTTCCACTGACGTAAACTTGATGCTTAAACTGATAAGAGCTACTAGGACAATCTCTTATTATGGTGGTCTGCAGAGGATGTGTAACTTTATCGTAGGTGACAATGAAATTTCCATGTCATATCGCTTCACAACACTACGCCCAGGTATATAACGACATGAAGATGTCATGCTGGGCACTTGCAGTACTGTATCCGAAGATTACAGATTTGATCTTCCTACTCATCTGCAACAATTTACATTTTTCCACATTTCGAGCTAGCTGCCATTCAGCTGGAAATTTTGTCTCAGTCGTGTTATATCTTCCTACAGTCGCTCAACTTCGACACATTACCATACATCACGGCATCATCAGCCAACAACCGCAAATTGGTTCTCAACTGTCCGCCAAATCATTTATGTTCACAGAGAACATCAGCGATCCTACCACTCTTCGTACTCGGCGGTCGTGTGGAAATGAAGGGGACACATTGTTAGCTTACTCCAGTCTTCGTCCTTCTCGTCGCTGCCACCGTTGTAGCTAATCCCAGATTATAACTCTATCAATCATAGAGGTACTTACTGATATTGTGCAATCATCTCAGAATAATACTGCAACTTGTTTACCTCTATATCTACATCTACATTTATACTCCGCAAGCCACTCAACGGTGTGTGGCGGAGGGCACTTTACGTGCCACTGTTATTTCCTCCCTTTCCGATTCCAGTCGCGTATGGTTTACGGGAAGAACGACTGCCGGAAAGCCCCCGTGCGCGCTCGAATCTCTCTGATTTTTCATTCGTGATCTCCTCGGGAGATATAAGTAGGGGGAAGCAATATATTCGATACCTCATCCAGGAACGCACCCTCTCGAAACCTGGACAGCAAGCTACATCGCGATGCAGAACGCCTCTCTTGCAGAGTCTGCCACTTGAGTTTGCTAAACATCTGCGTAACGCTATCACGCTTACCAACTAACCTTGTGACGAAACGCGCCGCTTTTCCTCGGATCTTCTCTAATTCCTCTGTCAACCCGACCTGGTACGGATCCCACACTGATCAGCAATACTCAAGTATAGGTCGAACGACTGTCCTGTAAGCCACCTCCTTTGTTGATCGACTATCTTTTCTAAGGACTCTCCCAATGAATCTCATCCTGGCACCCGCCTTACCAACAATTAATTTTATATGATCATTCCACTTTAAATCGTTTTGTACGCATACTTCCAGATATTTTACAGAAGTAACTGCTACCAGTGTTTGTTCCGCTATCATATAATCATACAATAAAGGATAAATCTTTCTACGTATTGGCAATACATTACATTTGTCTATGTTAAGGGTCAGTTACCACTTCCTGCACCAAGTGCCTATCCGCTGCAGATCTTCCTGCATTTCGCTGCAATTTTCTAATGCTGCAACTTCTCTGTATACTACAGCGTCATCCGCGAAAAGCCGCATGGAACTTCCGACACTATCTACTAGGTCATTTATATATATTGGTATGCTTGTTGACCATACATCTAAATGAGGAACTAGAGCAAAACTTTCCCTTTCCTCTTTCTGCTGGCTCCAAACTAGATGAAAAAGTTACTTTGCATTACACCAGCCGAATTACTGTTTTGTGCTGCTACATTGTTAATTGTTTTAACTATTTATGACCAGAGTAATATGATTGAATGTCCACTAGGTGATCTAAAGTATCCGGACACCTGGCTGAAAATTACTTACAAGTTCGTGGCGCCCTCCATCGGTAATGCTGGAATTCAGTATGTTGTTGGCCCACTCTTAACCTTGGCGACAGCTTCTACTCTCGCAGGCATACGTTCAGTCACGTGCTGGAAGATTTCTTGGGGAATGGCAGCCCATTCTTCACGGAGTGACGCACTGTGGACAGGTATCGATGTCGATCGATGAGTTCTGGCACGAAATCGACGTTCCAAAACATTCCAAATGTGTTCTATAGGATAAAGGTCAGGACTGTGGGCAGGCCAGTCCACTACAGGGATGTCATTGTCGTGCAACCGCTCCACCATAGGCCGTGCATTATGAACAGGTGCTCGATCGTTTTGAAAGATACAATCTCGATCACCGAATTGCTCTTCAACAATGGGAAGCAAGGAGGTGCTTAAGACATCAGTGTAGGCCTGTGCTGTGATAGTGCCACCCAAAACAAGGGGTACAAGCCCCCTCCATGAAAAACACGACCACACCATAACACCACGACCACCGAATTTTACAGTTGGCACTACAACCGCTGGCAAATGACGTTCACCGGGAATTGGCCATACCGACACCCTGCCATCGGGTCGCCACATGGTGTACCGTAATTCGTCACCCTACACGACGTCTTTACACTATTCAGTCGTTCAATGTTTGCACTCCTTACACCAAGCGAGGCGTCATCTGGCAGTTACAGGCGTGATTGTTTGTTTATCAGCAGCCGCTCGACCATGATAACCAAGTTTTCTCATCTCCTGCCTAACTGTCATTGTACTTGCAGTGGATCCTGATGCAGTTTGTAATTGCTGTGTGATGGCCTGGATAGACGTCTTCCTACTACACATTACGACCCTCTTCAACTGACGGCGGTGTCTGTCAGTCAACAGACGAGGTTGGCCTGTCGCTTTTGTGCTTTACGTGTCCCTTCACGTTTCCACTTCACTATCACATCGGAAACTGTGGACCTAGTGATATTTAGGAGTGTGGAAATCTCGCGTACAGGTATGACACAAGTGACACCCAATCACTTGACCACGTTCGAAGTCCCTGAGTTCTGGAGAGCCACCCATTCTGCTCTCTCACTATGTCCAATGACTACTGAAGTCGCTGATATGGAGTACCTGGCAGTAGGTGGCAGCAAAATGCACCTAATATGAAAAACGTATGTTTTTTGGGGTGTACGGAAACTTTTGATCACATAGTGTATATCAGTGCAGCGAGACTGTGCTCACACGTATGTATGAATATAAGTCCTCCACATGTCTTCGAGTCAGTGAAAGGGTTTGAAGCAGTGATTATACAGATTTTCTACTCGATGCTTCTGCTCCGAGCGCTCATAAGAACATCAGATGCATCTACGTCGCTGTTTTCCGTAATTTGTAACACAGTTTGTAGTGGAATAACTCGCATACAACATAAAATGTACGAGAACATGCTGCAGAGTAATGCCTCTAAATTCTTTGTGTGAAGTCTTTCAAAGCGTTTTAAATAAAACAAACGTTGTTAACATTTCTCATCGTTATAGTTCATGTCAGCATATTTATTTCACAACGTAGTCACCCTGGGGAACACTACAAACTTCCAACGAGAGACCAGTTTGTTGATACCGTCACTGTAGAATGTTTGACATTGTTGATGGAGGCCCTACCTCATCTCTGCTTGCTCCAACGCATGACTATCAAAGCGAAGTCCTCGAAGCTGCCCTTTAAGTTTTGGAAACAGATGAAAAGTGAATGGTTTCAAACCGGGACGGTATGGAGAATAATGTATGACAGTGAACTCTAAGCGTCAGATTATTGCAGATGTCGCAGCGCTAGAATGTGATCCAGCATTGTCATTCCGAAGGAAAGGGTGCTCCACGTGTGGCCGAACAACTCGAAATTCCATTACAACACGCTGTTTCTCACCCTCCGACATACTCACGTTACACACCGCCATATTACGCGCTACAGTCCGGAGCCCTCTAACGGCAGAGGGCTGCAAATACATAGACATGAAGAATAAAGATGTAGAATGTTAATAATATTTGTTTTATTTAAAAAGCTTAAGAGTTTTCGTGTAAGAAATTCTAAGCAACTACTTTCCAGCACGCCCACGTAATGTACGAATTATTTTGTAGCATATGAAATCCGTGTTGAAAACTGCCTTAACGTTCGATATGGTTAGGGGCTACAGATTTGTCGACTGGAAATTTACTGCCTATCGCTGTTTCCCTTTTGCGTAACAAAAGAGAGAGCGTATTAAAATAAAGTTAAACAGTACCAAATTAAATATCCTAAGTCTTGTCACGCCTTGAGTGAAGCGCAGATACACAAATTTGATTTTATTTCTCACCCGAAGAGTTCATTATTGAATGCAGTCAAGCTATTACGAGAGTTGTTGTGGTCCTGACTTTCACTAGACGCAGTCACGCAACAAGACACAAAAATTGTACCAAATTATCCCCCTCCAAATAAATACACAAAAACTTACAACACAACAAAGCAAACAGATTTAGTGAAACACTTTTCACAAAAATGTATTTTGAGCGAACTCTAGTCTTTCCAGCGGTGATCCGCAACGCTGATTTAATCCCGACACAGTGATATAGCAGCAAATGGAACGTAGCAGTAAGAAGAGAAAAGAAGAACAAGAAGAAAACCAGAAACTTACTGACTTTTACACCGGTGCAGCACAGTAACACTGTAATCATCTAGCTGCAGTCATATTACATTGATCATAAATAATTAGAGCAATCTAAAATTTAGTGGCAAAAAAATAATGATTCCACTGTAAGTCTTTAGTGTAAATTGTGAGCCAAAAACTATTTGAAGGGATTTTGAATAATACTTCAACTAATTAAATACTGAAACAATGCGCAAGAGGTTTTGATTATAATTCACGACAGAGGAACAGATTTTGTTCTGGTATAAAATATTTCACAACGAAAAATACACCACTTAAAGCATTATCTTATCTCTTGTAACATCGATGAAGCTACTGAATCGTCAGTGTACAAAACTATGTCGGGCCTAAGTGAGGCGTAGCAGTTTTTTTGTCATATTTCCGTAAGTTTTTTTGTAGCTCCTTGACGTTTAGTTTCGGTTGGGACTGCAGATCGAGCGAATGGAAATGGGATATACGGCATATTGCTGTTGCCCTATCAGTAGGTGAAAGCAATCTCACTGATTAATCTTTCGTGTTTTAGACTGTGAAGACATCAGGCTTCATCACTTACTGAAAGGTATTCTAGTTAATGCATAAAAGAATTAATGTTGGGGACCGGGACAAATATACAGACCATTAACAGACAATGAACTGAAATTATCTACGATAAAAACAGGTAAATGAGAGGTAGCCTTGTCATGAAGAAAGTAATTTAGCGATTCCACATCTGTGAGCCATATGGTGGCACCCAGCTACCGACTTGATGTAAGACCAGTCAAACATGAAAAACATCGAGATTGAAACGAGAAACAACAATACCTCGTCCATTTCATAGAATAATAAAAAAAAATGAGATGAATTTGGGAATAGAATATGACGAAAGAAAGCAGGTAGCTATGCAGAGTCATATAAGATGAATATATACATAGGGAAAACGAGATAAAGTTTACCGGCTTAGCATCGATGGAATAATGGTGTCATTTGTTTGCGGTACAAATTATTTCTATTTTAACCATGGCTGAAGTGACCACCAATATCGAACCGTGAAAAACTTTTTTTAAGGCTGATTAAATCTGCACTAGGTTGCGTCCCAAGCAATGGAAGCCAACAAATGAAAACTGAAATGGTGGCAACTCCTGCACCACTACTAATATCAGAATGAAGACGACTAAAGACGGCAAAGAAGTTGGCCTAGGAAAGCGATCCTCTATAGTTTTGTAGCTTCGTACGCAGCGCGGCTGTGTGCTTCCTTCGACAGAGAAAGGTTCCTGTAGCCAACTTGACAGGGGGTTGGCAATACAGACGATTCATCCTGCTTTCAGCAACTGGGGCAACTCAGCCTCCCAGCGCTGAGATTGGCTACACTGCACTGGCGCCAGTTCTCTGAACGAGGGCGGAACTAGTGTCCTTAAGTGCCACTGTTGTTGCAGCATGAATTTGGAAGTAACGGGCCAGAACTTACGCAGATTTCACAGTCCTGTGAATTTTCCTAATTAACTGATTGGTCAACATGAAAAGTGCTCCACCCAAATCATTCAATTATCCGCTACTCAGGCCAGCCTTCGGCAGTTCAAGTTGTGCGAGGAAAACCGATTTGAATGCATAAATACACTGATTACTTTTATCTATTTCTCAATTAATTAATTTATAGAGCTGTGATTACAACCATTGAATTTATGATTACTTCCGCAGTACAAATCCACAACTTGAAACATGCATGTTGGCAGGAATAAAGGCTCTCTGTTTAAAATATTCAGACAGACAAACTAGTGGACTTGCTCCAACTTTGTTTGCATGGCCATCATTTACAAAACAAATTTTGCCACAAGTTGCTGGCTAGCGTTCCTGCCATCCTATTGGCTGCCACCAAAATAGGGAGAAGAGCTTGAGGTTATATAAACCATACCCCTTCCACAGTCATCTTTATTCTGCCTTAGTCCGCAGCCGTGATTGCTTGCCTTTCTGTGATCGCCATGAAGCACTGCTCAACCATCACTATTGCTAGCGGAAAATGCCTGAGGCTGGATGAGGAAGAATTGCCCTGTAAATTCATATAATCGTCTTCAATAATTCAGATTTCGCTAAAACTGTGTATCTGTGTACAAGCTTCTCAGGAGCTATACACTTACAGATCAGTAGGAGGTTAATCTTCATGCACTTCAGTAATAGTTTGATGCCCCATTCCTTCACAACATGTAAATGTGTTTGTATGTGTGTATGTGTGTGTGAGTGTGAGTGTGAGTGCGAGTGCGAGTGTGTGTGTGTGTGTGTGTGTGTGTGTGTGTGTGTGTGTGTGTGTGTGTGTGTACAAGTTGCCCCAGCAGCTGTTTCACTTCTAGATTGGTTGTTGTTGTTGTGGTCTTCAGTCCTGAGACTGGTTTGATGCAGCTCTCCATGCTATTCTATCCTGTGCAAGCTTCTTCATCTTCCTACTGCAACCTACATCCTTCTGTATCTGCTCAGTGTATTCACCTCTTGGTCTCCCTCTACGATTTTTACCCTCTACGCTGCCCTCCAATACTAAATTGGTGATCCCTTGATGCCTCAGAACATGTCCTACCAACCGATCCCTCCTTCTGGTCAAGTTGTGCTACAAACTTTTCTTCTCCCCAATCCTATTCAATACTTCCTCATTAGTTATGTGATCTACCCATCTAATTTAAGCATTCTTCTGTAGAACCACATTTCGAAAGCTTCTAATCTCTTCTTGTCCAAACTATTTATCGTCCATGTTTCACTTCCATACATGGCTACACTCCATACAAATACTTTCAGAAATGACTTCCTGAAACTTAAATCTATACTCGATGTTAACAAATTTCTCTTCTTCAGAAAAGCTTTCCTTGCCATTGGCAGTCTACATTTTATATCCTCTCTACTTCGACCATCATCAGTTATTTTGCTCCCCGAATAGCAAAACTCCTTTACTACTTTAACTGTCTCATTTCCTAATCTAATTCCCTCAGCATCACCCGACTTAATTCGACTACATTCCATTATCCTCGTTTTGCTTTTGTTGATGTTCATCTTATATCCTCCTTTCAAGACGCTATCCATTCCGTTCAACTGCTCTTCCAAGTCCTTTGCTGTCTCTGACAGAATTACAATGTCATCGGTGAACCTCAAAGTTTTTATTTCGTCTCCATGGATTTTAATACCTACTCCGAATTTTTCTTTTGTTTCCTTTACTGCTTGCTCAATATACAGATTGAATAACATCGGGGAGAGGCTACAACCCTGTCTTACTCCCTTCCCAACAACTGCTTCCCTTTCATGTCCCTCGACTCTTATAAATGCCATCTGGTTTCTGTACAAATTGTAAACAGCCTTTCGCTCCCTGTATTTTACCCCTGCCACCTTCAGAATCTGAAAGAGAGCATTCCAGTCAACATTGTCAAAAGCTTTCTCTAAGTCTACAAATGCTAGAAACGTAGGTTTGCCTTTCCTTAATCTTTCTTCTAAGATAAGTCGTAAGGTCAGTATTGCCTCACGTGTTCCAGTATTTCTACGGAATTCAAACTGATCTTCCCCGAGGTCGGCTTCTTCTAGTTTTTCCATTCGTCTGTAAAGAATTCGTGTTAGTATTTTGCAGCTGTGGCTTATTAAACTGATTGTTCGGTAATTCTCACATCTGTCAACACCTGCTTTCTTTGGGATTGGAATTATTATATTCTTCTTGAAGTCTGAGGGTATTTCGCCTGTTTCATACATCTTGCTCACCAGATGGTAGAGTTTTGTCAGGACTGGCTCTCCCAAGGCCGTCAGTAGTTCCAATGGAATGTTGTCTACTCCGGGGCCTTGTTTCGACTCCTAGATTGGTAGGAGGCTACTATTCCTACCCTTCGGTGATAGTCTGCTACCCTGTCTGTTCAAACCATCTGTGCATGTGTTTCGTGTGTGTGTGTGTGTGTGTGTGTGTGTGTGTGTGTGTGTGTGTGTGTGTGTGTGAGTGTTTGTGTGTGAGTGAGATCAGGTATTGAGTTTACGGTCAAATTTAGTAGTATATTTTCGTCGATTATGTTCAGACTTCGTAGTATATTTTCGCTAGAAATATTTTGTTTGTTGTTGAAGCATCCATTCATCAAATTTAGGAGGATTTAGTTTGGGTGCTGGGGGCTGAGGGTTGATGAGGGTGTGCAGGCTCCTCACAATGTGGAACAGCCTCCAGCTGCCATTACACTAACACATCAGCCACGTAAGTCCATAATTTAGCGTTCGAATTTCGTAGTAAATTGTTATGTTAGAGGAAGTTAACAATACTTTTTATAACGACAGTACGTGATCTCGATGAGATTGACCAGTTGGTGGAACTTGTAGGCAAGCATGTCAAAGAGTCTGTACACTCTCCAGCGGAAATTCCTCCAGGTAAGTACATATTCTAGTTAAATTTATTTTGTAGTGTTGTATTTCAGGTATTTGCATCCTCACTATATACATTTTTATATCAACATGTCCTTGCTGTTGTAGGTGATTTAAAGGAAGTCAAGCGGTGTGCTACAGCACCCCAATAAACCTATCACAACAGCTATGTATGTACATGTACATTTATTAAGGTGGATTTTATTATATATTCTCATTTAGAAAGAAAGAGTTTCTAATTCGTCTTTGTGTTGTTGTTGGGGAGCTAGACCAGTGGGTGCATGACGACGAGAGGCAAGAGTGAGTGGAGGGAACCAGTCACTGATGCCAGAATGAGTGGAAAAGGTTCCCATTGAGCTCACTTATATGGTTTCATTGTGGAGGCAGGGAGATATCGATAATTATCTTTATTTTCCATACTACATTTACACATACATAATCAATGTTCTTCCAATATAACAGCAGCATGCAAGTATATCTACTTATTTCTTCTCTCTATCTCCCTCCCCCCTCTCTCCCTCCATCTCTCTCTCTCTCTCTGTCTCTCTCTCTCTCTCTCTTGACATTTACACCATGACTGCATGCTGTGGCAAGGGCGCAACAGCAGGTAGTAAAACCAACAAAACCCTCTCCTATCTGATGTGCCCCATACTGCAGCATAAGTCTTGCAGCTGCATGGGCCACTGTCACCACCTCTGCCAACACAGACCCCACCACACCTGCTGAAGTCCCCACCCCACTCTGGCATCTGTAGGAGACATTATTACAGGTTTCTGAGACACCACTTCCAACCCAACAAGAACCATCTTGCCAACCTGTTTCACCACATCCCAGCTACTCTCACTGGTCGTATGCAGATGCCCAGCTTCTCTGACACACTACCACCACAACAATCTTAAGAACGTGTAGGCACTGCTGTTGGTACATGTCATTCTCATTTGCCTGCATCACCCCAGACTGGTTGCCCCCACTCGAGAAAGGAAGACCATCAGCAGCGTCTTACCCATTCTGTGACTAGTTATAGTGTTTCTGTGCGTGCAGCGGCTCCGTCTCCCATCCTATTAGCGATCTCCATAGGTTAGTAATGTCATTCCAGAGCTAAACTGCATGGTTATTGAGGACACTTTCGATGATCAAATTTCATTATCACAGATTGAGAAACCAGCAGAAGGGTGCAAAGACACTGTAGAGTTTCTGAAAAGGTGCCTTCCCGTGCTGGAGAGAGAACTCACTTGGGTTCTTAATCATCTGTGGTAACTCTTCAGTAAGTGCAGTGCAGTTTTGTGCTGCAAGCTCATGTGTCCCCCAATACAAGGTGCTGCTGCTGAGGAAACGAGCACTGTCTACATTTGGGGAGAAAAGGAGTGATATTGCAGAGCACCTCAATCACTACATGATTTGAACATTGCACCTTGATTGCTATACGAGCTAAGTTTTCTGAAATGGAAGTTCGGAGGCTCAGAAAAGTACTCAGCCAAGTAATACAGCTCAACACCCATACACATCTCCATGATGTACTCCATGGAGGATCCGGCTATACCAAGTTTCTTTATTATGTAACTATTAGGAAGTTATATATTAGTGACAAAAGTTACAATCAATGTTGCTTTCTTCAATCCTGGCTTGTAAAAGAAATTACTTGATTCATATAGAGTACACATCTCTATATGGAAAAGGTGTTCACATTGGGCATTTTATATCATTGGCAATATCGAGTTCCCCATAAACCAAAGGACATACCCAAATTTGAGGCACAGAATATAGATATATCGGTTCTTGTTTATACCTTGGATAGGTGAAAGTCAGACGATGGTAAAGTTTCGAACAGAGTCGTCAGACCCATCCATTTCTCTGAATCTGCCTGTCAGCATAAGATGCATATGAACATTCTTTTATTCTCAGCTGAGGAAAATAAGAAGGAAGGCAAATATTGTTACTGCTGGATCAAAGACACATCCCACCTTTTCTCCTCCAAAATGAGTAAGGACAATGGTAAACAACATATTTGCCTAAGGTGTCTGAACGCCATTTCCACAAGAGACTTCTAAGCACAGCATCAGGTTGATTGTTCTACCAGGAAACCATTACATGTCATATGCCTACCATGGAAAACAAATTCTTAAAGTTTAAGAATGCCCAGCACCAGGGGCGATTCCACTTTAATGTTTACACTGATTTTGAGTGCCTCCTTACTCGCATGACAAGCTGAAAGTCGACTATGCGCCCTCACATACAAACTTCACAGAACCATATGCACCAGTGTATCAGATCCCGTGTACATTAGATTTTATCGATAACAAATCGTACATCTGGGAGAAGCCTGCAATTTGGTCGCTCACTGTTCGAGAAACTTTTGTGGGAGGTCGATAAACTTCACATCATCAACAGTCCCATGACCAAGTCTAAGGAGAATGATGATTTGTACATGAAGGCTGTTGACTCTCAAATCTGTGGACATCTGTTAAATAGGAAAGTGAAAATTCCTCATAGGGACCATTATCGTCAAACAGGTAAGTTTCGTGGTGCTGCCCATAATACATCTAGCCCGAAGTTTCAGTTAACACAACGAATACACAATCTAAGCGGGTATGATGCTCCATTTATAATTGAGTGTTTGGCTAAATTAGGTATGGAGAATGATCAGGTCAGCGTCCTGCCTGATAGAGTCGAGGAATACACCTCATTCACCAAACGAATGACGCGAAGAATTTTGTTCTCGTCCCTGGACTCACTGAACTTTTTGCAGGCACCACTCCAGAGACTAGTTGAAACTCTGCCCAAGGAGGAAATGCACACCACCAGAGGTGCATGTCCTGGTGATGCAAAGTTTCAGCTTGTGACAAAGAAGGGGTTATTGCCCCATGTGAGTATTTGCTTTGTATGGGGAAACTAAGAAAAAAAAGAAAAAAAAAAAAAAAAAAAGGAAGAAACAGACCACCAGACATACCTCTATTCTCTAGTAACCTTGCAGACTATGCTATTGGGCGCAGTGTGTAAACATGTTGTGAATATTTGGCAGCAGTTAAACATCCAAAATTTGGGGGAGCATGCAAGACTTCATATGGGCATAGATGAGCACTTGTTAGTGGATGTCTTCAAGAAAATCCGGGGTGTATGCCTGACCAAATATTCTCTGGACGCTCGTCCTATTACACAGCACCGTGATTGTCTTTGGATGTCATGCTAAAGAAAACGAAAGTCCATATCGAGCTTTTCACTGATGCTGACCTGCTTCTTTTCTTTGAGCGAGTGATCCATGGGAGCCTTATCCAGTGTGTGCATAGACATGCCAGAGCAAATAACTTACTTTACGGTTAGAGGTTCAACATCCAATGATTTAAGCTACATCATGTATCTGGAAGTGAATACCTTGTATGGGTAAGCCATGCAACAATTTACTGCCAATTGCCGAGTTTCAATAGCTGTCCAAACCTGAATGCACATGATTACGTGAAACTATTCATAGTGTTGTGACTGAGTCTGGTGTAGGGTATGTAGTGGTGGCAGACCTCAGATACTCTAGTAGTTTGCATGATGCTCAAAGCAATTTGTTGTTATGGCTAGAGCAACTAATTCCACAGGCAGGTAAATCTCTAAGTTGATGACAGTGCACAGGACAAAAGCAGAGATACATCCAGCAGTGTCTCAGTTTAGACATGGAGCTAATAGCAGGTAGGCACAGTTTCTCTTCAAGCAGGCGCTCTGGTTGATGAAATATATTGATCTTCAATATCGGAAAGAGGGTATTCATGAAAAATGATTTTGAAAAACACTTTTATAAATTGATAAATAACGCTGTTTTTGGCAAGGAAATGGAAAATTTGAGAAAACGTTGCAAAATTCTTGTTGACTGTGATTGGGATGCACGTTTGTGCTTAAGGGTGTGTAGCACCGCAGCAAATTTCGAATGGGTTGCTATTTTCAACTAGAACTTAGTTGCTGTGGATATGTCGCAAACTGCAGTAGAATTCATGAAACCTTGTGGTGGTTTGATTATTAGTTTGTAAAACCTCAGTTCGCTGATCCTAAGTTACTTTATATCGATACAGATAGCTTTATCTACTGGGTGAGAGCTGTGATCTGTGCGAACTAATGAGGCACCACAGTGAAGAATTCAACACCTGTTCATGTACGATCAACAGTCCTGATGGTTTTGTTTCACAGAACAAGAAGGTTATTGCCTTACTGAAAGATGAGATGAATGGTCCATTGATTGTGGAGTTTTTGGGTCTAAGATCGATGATGTATGCATATCACAGATTGGAAGGTGTCATGCATAGGTGGGGAATGTGCATGCACTGTGTGGCGTCAGTGGCCCTTGAGACTGAACACAGTGTCTGTATGGAGGTGATCACAGTGCTCCACCAGAGCAGCTGCACATTGCTCACATTGGTCTCGAAGGCATGAGGTGTACATTGTGCTGCAGTCAAAAATCAGTTTGTTGGCTCATGATGATATGTGATGATGCTATTGAAACTCACCCATACTCACACTATTCACTTGATGAGAGTTGTGCATAAGTGAGAGCATGAACATATGTATGTGTGTGGAATTTTATGCCCCATGTATCATAGTGTAAATATTGCAGTGTTCATGTGTACATGTGTGTGTGTGTGTGTGTGTGTGTGTGTGTGTGTGTGTGTGTGTGTGTGTGTGTGTAAGTAACTATATCCACACAATGTGTAGGTTTTCTCAATGTTGTGCACTATGTGTATATGTAAATAATTGCACCCACTTGTGTGTTTACAGTGTAAATTGTTCCTGTAAACGGTCTAGTGTTTAAGCCTCGCCTGCTGCCAACCATCCAGTGCAACTTTTAGTACAGGTAGAGTGTTGTCCATCTAGATAATATTTTCAGCCTCTGCTACTATGCCCTGGAAAATAGTAAAAATATTCTCAACTGATGACACTGTGCCCTGGAAAAATTGTAAAAAAAATTCTCAACCAGTGCTGCTAAAAATAGTAAGTATTCTCAACCAGGGCTGATGTTTGATGGACTGTGGAAGGTATTTTCTACTCATAGTTATTACTAGTAATAATAATAATAATAGTGTGTAAATTTAAAGTGTGTCTGCATTGAAATATTAGAAATCATATAGAGACTGTGAGGTAAATGTCATTTTTCTTCATCCAACTTAAAAGTAATTTTACATTTTTATAACAGATTTCACACTATTTTCATGCAACTCGTTCTTCTTAAGCCCGCAAAGGTCTTGAAAGGAGCAAAGCAGCAGGTTTCAGGCATCCATGTGATTTTGTCCTTGCCTTTGACATAGATGATGGTATGCATGTGGTCGAATATTCAAAGTGACGTCACCATGCCTTTATAGGATAAACCAAGGTCACCCCAGTGAATTCCATGGTAAAAACATGTTCTCCGCTTTGCACTCTTCTGCATTTTAGCACACTTCATGTCCTTGAAATGCCTGGGTGATTCAATGCTTGCTAAGAATGTCACTGTTATAGTGGTATTTTCTGTGTTTGCTATGTATTCAACATTTTAAAATATGCGCTGTCTACACACATCATCATAGAAACACTGAGCATTAGCAATGGTGTGCACCCCTTGAGATGCCATTGAGAAATACTCTGGGTATGGTACAACAGTTGTTCATTTACACAGCTTATTGTAGAACACCAGTGAGCAGTCAATCAGGTCATGAATGGCTAGAGCATACAGTGATGCAGAGTGTTCTTGGAAATTTGCCAAGGATTCAAGTTCAGTATGTACATATATAGGTTCAGATAAAATTATTTCGTTCTGTTTTGAAAAGTCCAATATGATGAATGACTCAGCTCCTTGAGTTTCTGGGGACTTACTGGACATTCTTCTGCTTCATAGTAAGTAGCTTGAAACCTCACATACACGTGAAAAGCTTGATTGTACACATTTTCATTCCACTGCACATATAAATTATCATAGAGATAGAATTCGAAGTTCAGGTAGAGTCTGGCATTAGTTAAGCTGCATCTGTCAAATTTGGTGGAATCATTTGCTACATTCCCTCTGCTAATGGTCTGAAACGCAAGTGTGATGAATCTGGACATCTATTGGACACAAGTTTTCATAACCCACGTTTGTCTGCCTGCAGTCGGTATAAAATTCTTCTCTGCACAGACTCATATCTCATCAATTGTAATATTGCACGTACACACACAGTACCTGCCTTATCAACAACTCAAAACAGATAGAGCATTTTTAGTAAAAGTTCCCAAGTGGGGGAGGAGAGGGGAAGAGGGAGAGAGGAGGGGATGCGTGAGAGGTGGAAGGACTGGAGGCAGTAATGTCAACAATGCGTCGTTGCTGCATCTGCACCAACGGAGATGAGGTGGGCTGACCACCCAGGGAGAGCCGCCATCTTGAATAAATTTGGCACCAATGCAGACTTCGGCTCTTATTCCCCTATTTGAGTATTACTGGCAACCCTATCCAATCTCTCCCTTTTTTCCTGAGATTAACCTTGAAATACAGACAGAAAAACGCAACAGAAGACTATAATTCATGGCATGTATAGATTTGTGACGGTTGGTACATACCAATTATGGCCGATAATCACTAATCTTTGTGGCAGTGGTGGTATTTGCTTTACCGTTTCGCAACCAAGGATCACCTCCTCTGTAGCTGACCCAATCACAGCTCCAAACATTGTCACAAGATGTCACTCCAAAAGTTAATTAATTATGAAACAGATAGCAATGCATTTCCTACACACTCATCACTATTAAGTGGTAATAAATTATAAACAAATACTTTCTTCATGTATCTGTTTAGTTACTAGTGACAATCATATTGAAATATTACAGTAGTTTGGACAAGACAGCAGCTTCATGTACAGCCAGAAAAAGTGGTAGGGTCTTTAATTTATAGTATGTATAGATACTTCAACCCTCTCTCCCTTTGCCTTACGTATCACAGCTACAGGAGCCGTGAAGACGAGATCAGACTAATTACAGCACACGCAAAAGCATTTAATCCTCGCATGATATCAGCTCTGAGAAGATATATGGCGATAAAATTTGAATTATGTCCACTACAGTAATTATAATTTATTGAGAAACATATGCACAATGTTGATATTACAACTCCACAGTTTGTTAATATAATTAAGTTACATGTAAGTTGCAATTATTTACTACCTTTGTTTGAAATAAGAAAACATTTTGTTTCGTTTGTTTAGTTCCAAAAAATTATTTTAACACGAAATATTCATAACCCACGCATCATGCAACAAAACTGTCTTATTAATATTATGTGTAATATCACTTACTCGCTCTTCATGTCATTTGACGACCAACATTACACAACACACTTATCTTAGCATCTTCTTTAGAGACAAACTTATGACACCCATCTCATGTTGATTCACTTTCTTGTCCTTTCACCTTGGACAGGAGTCATACCGTTTTCTTCTCAGAAGTGGAACATTGGCTTCCTGGTTGTCGTGTTGTTTTAAGCCTGAAGATAATGTTGCTGAACGAATGTGTTGTGTTCTGCACTGGGGCAACTCAATCCGTCGTTCAATGTGAGGTTTCACTACTTCTTTTCATAGTTCTGAGAGGAATTCTCTCCTTGCATTTTTACTTCTCATATCATGTAAAAATTTGCAATTCAGGAAGTAAGCACTGAGACAAGCTAAATCTAGTAATCAAGAAATACAGCATGTGGCCACCTTCTTGTTCCACGTTTCAATGAATAATGCCAAGCCATCTTATCGACTGTATCAGCTCCTGACTTTGTTGGGTTGTAAAACATGATTATTTCCAGTTTTTTGTGCTCATGCTCACTTTTATCAAATGTTTGTTGTAAAGTAGGCAACGAAATGATTCATTATTTTATGTATGAAGTTAAAACAGAATTCTGTGCATACCCAAAAGTGGTCGACAATGGATGCCTGGGTTTTGATGGAACATTTCTTTTGGTATCTCTTTTCGGTTGGCCCAGAAAGGTCCCACAAGTGTCAATTTATTAGCAAGAAGTTCTTGTCAGAAATTAAAACTTGTAAAAACGTGATAAGTGGTAATGTTCCTACCACTTCCCTTCATGTGATCAACTAAATCATGTACCACTCGTTCCCCTTGGCTTATTTCCCTTCCTTCAGCAGATTTCCCCGTGTACACTTGTGCATTTCTGACACAATTGGTATCTCAATCTACAGCAGCCCACACTTTTATCCCATACCTTCCAGGTTTCAAAGGGATGTACGCCCTGAATGGACACTGTCCCCTGAAAGTACACAGATGCTCTGCTCATCAACCATAATATAAGGACCAGTTACATAAGGCGAAACACATGCATCAATGAACATTTCAAGCACAGCCTTTATAGGCTGAGGTTTTTTTTATCTGGAAGCAACTTTTCTTTCTTCCCTTGTAAGTTTATCAACGAACTGGACGCACATTAAAACATCACGAAATCTTGAAAAGCTCATTGTGGTTCGAAAACTAGGTAAGCCATACTCTTCTGACCAAAATTCAGTCAAAGGCTTCCCATGTGCTTATGCAAGCCAGCTGTTAGTAGACCAAAGAATGCTTGCAGATCTGTAGAGTCAAGTTTATTCCAGCGTTCAAGACATGGGTATCTCTTGCATGATTATTGTTATGGATTACCATTACACTCTGCATGTGATTGGTGATAAAAAGTCTGAAAGAATCTGCCCTTGTGTGTAATTGTGGTCTAAGGTGGCGTGGAATATGCGCAGTTTCACGTCTTACATTCCTTTAAACCTGCTTGCGCCCACAGGTGGTACTGTGTTTTATGTTATTGTCCACTTCTAGACACAAAAGTAGATGCACTCGTTACCTCAATACCATTATCATCCTGTTGAGTCACTCACATCACCTTCATCTCTGACCTGTATATCTTCCTCTAACATATCTCTATCAGTATCACTGACATCCTCCATTCCAAAATTTGATGTAAATATGCCAAAGCCTGCTCGAGGCTATAGCCCCTTGAAAAACGTATATCATCATCCATGACGAGTAAACTATAACACCACGTCTTCCTTCAACAAAACTCAATTCCAAACTGTGAATTTGTCGTAACAAGGCACGTTAATGTATTTTTTATTCATTGTTTACAACAATTTACAAATGATTGTCGATTTATAAGGTGTATTGTCGCCAAGATTTATTTTCGTAGCAAAACTTATGTGTAATACTGAAAATCACATACTGTATAGCTAGGCCATTTTCTGACCCCACTGCAAATTTTCAAATTGTTGTACTACAGCTGGCTGGCGTGACCGAGAGGTTCTTGGCGCTATAGTCTGGAACCGCGAGACCGCTACGGTCGCAGGTTCGAATCCTGCCTTGGGCATGGATGTGTGTGATGTCCTTAGGTTAGTTGGGTTTAAGTAGTTATAAGTTCTAGGGGACTGATGACCTCAGCAGTTAAGTCCCACAGTGCTCAGAGCCATTTTTTTGTTGTACTACAAACTGTGATAAACGCATAAATGTTTTACCCAGTCACAATAAAAAGTCTGGGAATAGTATAACTGTAGGATGAGTAGTCTACACCCACACTACAACTGTTCATTTGTAGTTAAACGAGCATTGGGGTCTAAAAAGACCCCAGACATCATTCTAGGGTAGATGTGTTATTCTTACCGCTCTCCATACGTGAATGGTACGGGAAGAAACCGTATTATTCCGCGTAATGGAACTTTCAGTAATTTGTAGAGCATGGATGTAGCTGCGATATCAAGAAAAGGAGAATTTTATGGTACTATTTAAACTTCAATCGTCAGCAGTGACGCAGTGCGATGTACTGGAGATATTTACATGATGGGTGCAGCATTAGTGAAGTATGGAAAGAAACGACCATTGAAGGCAGTAGGCTGGCTCCCCCAGCGTATAATGAGGGAGGAGACAGGTTCCTTATGAAGCGGTAGTAAACGAGCCAGAGAGACAGTAAACTCCACAGCAGGGGGGGCCTGCTGGACGTTGTGACCCATTGTGAAAGGGATTGGGGTTTGTGGCGCGGGTAGGGGTAGTGGGGGGGGAGGGGGAGGAGGGTGGTGTCTTGCCCCGCAGCGCTCGGCTGTTAACACGGCCGTTTCGCGGTACACCGAGCTTAGAGAAAGCCCTGGCGACACCGCCGTATGATGTTTTTTACGACGGTGACGCGTAAAAGCGTCGAGCGGAAAGGGGCGACGAGTAGCGGCAAGTGGTGCGAGGGGCCGTCGGTTCCTCTATTTACGGGGGCTGTAAACAGGCCCACCTGCCTCTCGGCAAGTGTTTGCGCGACCAGGGCTGGGCACCGCCGGCGAAATTAGACCCACCGGCCAGCAGGGAGGGAAGCGGAAGCTCTCTGTCTCGTGGCTTGGAATCTGTGAACAAAGAACAGCCTTCCATTGGACCCGCCACCGGAACAATAACCGTAGCACTATCAGTGGCAGCGAGAGAGGGTTCAGTAACGAACGGTTGAGGAGCTGAGTGGGTGATGGCAGTTGTGGGAGAGGATTAGTCTAGTGGTAGATGTTGAAGCCCCAGTAAACGATCAAACGTGCTTGATAAAACTGCTCTTTCTACCCACGGATATGCCAAGCAAGCCCGTACACGATCAAACAACGTTTGTCAGCTTAACCTTACTGTGAAGCAGTCGCTGACGCCGTTCGTCTTCGAAAGTATTTTGACAGTAGTGAGAACGATCACAAATCCAGACAAACCATTCCTCGGATTGACTTTGGTACTGTGTTTAAAGAAGAAGAAGAAGAAGAAGAAGAAGAAATCAGACTGTTGTCCATGGAATGGGTTAAAATGAGAGATATTGAAGAAGAAGAAATCAGACTGTTGTCCATGGAATGGGTTAAAATGAGAGATTTGCCCATGAACATCTTTTAGAGGAAATATTGCCCTCAGAACCCGATGATTACATCCCTTTTTTCGAATGGAATTTCTTAACACTTGTTAAGGCCCTCCTGAAGGAGCAAACTTGTCTGAGGAGTTCGCTCTTATCTAGCCAAGGATGTGTCAAACAAGCCCACGCATGTGCCAAGAAAGCTTGTCAATTTAACCTTACTTTTGAAGCTGAAGTTTTTCGTTAGTGCTCTATTTTGGCACTAGAGGAAATGGCTATAAATGCAGATGAAACATTTTAATAGCTTGGAGAGCTGCATCAAACCACTCTTCAGATTGAAGACCACAAAAAGAACAACACTGACTCTGGCACTGTGTTTAAAGGAGAAGAAATCAAGGCGCTAGTCCAGGGAATGGTTTAAAACGAGAGAGAAATATACAACTGAAAATCTATCGATCGAAATGTTACATTTAGATCCCGATGATATCATGTACTCTCTGCGGATGGACAGTGAAGTGTTAAATAACCTGTTTAGCATTACTACGCCCTCACACTGAAAAAGAGGTTTCAAGCATGTAAAAATTTATTCTCTTCTGCTTCATCCTCTAATGCCTGTTCATTAAAATACCACAACCTAGGAACATATAGCCTTCATCCTCTGTGTAAGAACCGGAGAACTTCGATTTCTTTTATTTTATTCCACTTCCGCTTGTATGTGACTGTAAACATGAAGTGCTGATTTTGTTCATAAGCTCTTCATGCGTAATATGTGGCTGGAAAAAATGCTAGAACTCTGCTTTTATGGTAATTGCCAGTGCTATTTTGTTTTTATAGTTGATCACAGTTCCCATGGTTGTGGAAACTCACTATAAAATGAGATATATTACATTAAAACAGTTTTTCACAAAACATATGCGGCGAAACGTCGTCACAAATAGTGTCCGCCATTTTGTCAAACTTTCCATGAATCAAAATTTCTGGCAAACACGTCAGACACGATCTGTGCTTGACAAACACGTCAAACAGCACCGTACACAGTCAAATATTTCCCAAGCATAGTTAAGTTTGACAAAATGGTTCGTCGTTTACGGGGGCCTTTAGTGTGTGTGTGAGACAGTAATTGACTTTCAACAGGAATCGTTGTGTAATTCGTCCCTGGCACAAGCTTTTAGGACTTCTTTGCATAGTTTCAGGAAAGAATCGTGTTTTAATATTCATTTCAGTTTTGCTTAAATTTATGGAATAATTATTGAGAAATTAAGTTTCTCACTGACCAATTGTGATATCTCTGTATATGATGCCTGGTCACGTCGACCAAGACGCAGCTGCCGCTATTGCTAATCCGTGTCCTAGTACTTGTTCTACAGGTTGTTCCGTCTTTTGCCAGTCCTCGTCTTGGTTGCGATGAGATAGTGAGTGGTTCTCCTCCGATTGCTTCTGTACTACTAAGAACCGTCGACCCGCAACTTGACGTTTCAGTATATTCATACTGATGTAATGCACAATGCCAAGCAAATAAAGCGAAAAGGGGCCCAGAGATGATTTCTTATTATCTTTAGTTCACTATAGCAATCCATTCTCCAACTAATCTATACTGGTAAAGTATTTTCGTGCTGTCGAAGTGGTAACCTAAGGACAATCGCTAATGGTGTGAGGGAGGAATTGTACGTGTAGCTATTGTCACATGGTGGCAGAATTGCTGGTGCAGAGGATGAAGTTGCAACAGTATTGCTGATTGTCAGTCATCAAGCAAGACTGAGAAAAGAGGTTTTCCTACCTATAACTTTAAGTAATATTTGATTTAGTACAATAAGTGAAATTAAAAGCAGATAGGGACAGTAATGTCTCCTTTACTTTTGTTGACAGTGTATTTCCTATTTACTGTGACCTCAAAGGGTAAATTATCACCCTAATTCAGCACTTCGCAAAACAGAAAGTCATATTTATACGAGAGTAACAAATAAAATTTTGCTGAAGCCTTCAGGGGCGATAGCATTCCGAAACTGAAGCAAACCAATCAAAACTTCGTTGTGCTGAAGTTAGCACTTATTTCGGGCAAAAGATGCGATCAAATTAAATGGAACAACACAATGGAGCACACATAAGTTTTATTGGACAACTAGAAATACCACATTGCTCTTCATAGCTCGTCAGCACATAGCGCACTTCCAAGGGCCTACCCTGAGTGAAAAGGATGGTGTATGCGGCAAGGGAAAGTTACGACGAGACAGTCTCATCTTATGTGGCACGGCAGCGTCGATAGAGACGGATTGAGAATGACTGACGAACTGATCTGTCAAGGAGGCGCTGGAAGCTTTATAGTATCGCCTTTCAAATTTGCCTTTTGCGTGAATCACCCACCACCTTGTTAAGGAGAGTAACTCAAGGACCAGCCCCGACTGTTACCTTACTCAGACAAACGGTAAACACCTTACACACGGGCAGGACGTGCGCACTTACAGACTACATGTATTACATGTTTTCTTTTAAAATAAATAAATATACTTTCAAAAATTCCTAGAGGAGGGTGTGTTGGTCAAGACTAGAAAAAAAGTAACTTTAATGACATGTCTGGAAAGCATTGCTATTCAGGTGTGAGCCGTCGAAGGTCCCCAGTTCACAGCCTGCATTTTATTTATGGATAGGCCAGGATCAAAAAAAAACTGATATAGAAATTTGCCACAACACACACGTGTGGGCCGTTGCAAACCCTCGAGCAGCCATAGAGGTGAGGCAATAGGATCGCTCCATTGTCAATGTATGGGAAGGCATTATTTGTGACAGGCTCGTAGGGACGTACACTTTGTCAAATACGTTAACAGGTTTTTTGTATCGTCGATTTATGTGCTACGAATACCAGTACTATTGGAAAAAGTTACGCTGCCAGAAAGACAACGACTGTGGCTTTGCACAACGGGGGTCACCCATTTTCTACGGGTCGTGACACAGCAACTCACCACAACGTTTAATGGACAATCGATTGGTCGAGGAGTTCTGCCAGGATGGGCTCCCCGTTCATCGGCCCTGATCCCGTTGCATTTATTGCTTCGGGGACATTTACCGGCGTTGGTGTATACCCATCCCTCGAAAATCCGTAGATGTTATGGGAGCGTATGATAAATGCATGTAATGGGATCAGAATGCAGCCATGTGTGTTTACAAGAGTGGCTGAAACACAGAAAAGAGGTCTGAAGGATGTGTGTTAAGTGCATGCACCGCTGTTTATAGGTGTCTCCTTTCATATAAGAGACAGATTGGAACGACAGTACAGGTTCGTTTCCAGTTATATCATTATAGGACGTTCTAGCTTTGATCAATAATATCTCCTGGTTGCAACATGAGCGCTAGTATAAACAAATATTCCATCGATATCACCTGCATGGAGAGGGGGGGGGGGGGGGGGAGGGCAAGTGAGGGACAGTTAATGAGATGATCAGCTGTTCTGGAAATTTACAATTAATACGTTTAGCATGACCATTAATGTTTAGTACTGCAAGGACCAGCTACTTTAAGTAAGATTTCACATGAACGGATATATTTTATTATCCCCATTGCGTCGTATCAATTGACCCCTATAGCGTACCATTAAGATACTAGAAGTCTAAACCCTGGAGAATTGCAGCGAAAGGAACTTCCCCATAAGATCATGTAAATTTAGGAGAAAAAATGACGCCTAAGAGATAAAGTCTTTTAAATGATTATTACCAGCAATGGCCCAAGTAAGCATGGAAATATAGTAAACCGACCGTTAGTACACTGTCGCCATTTAACTTTGGGATAGAATCCTTATTCCCTTTGTTGAATCTTCTTATGTGCTTTTTGCAGTTGCTCATTTGATGCCCTCCATGTTTAGTTGATATTTGTCCATCTACTACAGTAGAAACGACTATTGCGGCGGTGTCATACATTTAAACTCTCAAAGACCTCACTTGTACAGTGGTTTTTTAGGCTAATCTCCTTTTACTATTTTTCCTTCCACAACCGTATCCACTGCCATTGCAGTTTGCTGTGGCAACACGCCACCCCGGCTGTGCCCGTTCACCTTCAAATGTGGGTGAAATCTTATAGGACTTAACTGCTAATGTCGTCAATCCCTAAGCTTACACACTACTTAACCTAAATTATCCTAAGGACAAACACACACACCCATGCCCGGGGGAGGACTCGAACCTCCGCCGGGACCAGCCGCACAGTCCATGATTGCAGCGCCCCAGACCGCTCGGCTAATCCGGCGCGGCCGTTCACCTTCCCACCGGTGGACTGCCCCCACGGGGAGAATGGTGTTCGACCACTCGGCACCTCCACCAAAGCAAGCACTCCTGCCACATTCTGCACCAATGCCGACGCCTCCTGTCCTGCTATGCTACAGGCCCGCCCTCTATCTACAGCAGCACCCCTCACCCCGACACAAGTGCCTATTGCACCTACGGAATTATCTCCAATTTTGTCCAGCACCAAGACAGGCACCTCTTACCCTAAATTCTGAGAACATTTCTGGTGGAGAAACAGCGATCTGGATAAAAGTACTTTAGAAATGGGTTACAAACAATATCGACAGCAAAAACATTTATTTAGATGGTACGCGGTTTCGATCAGTAGTCAACCATCCTCAGACCCTTACATCATGGTGGTGGGCGGTCGCAGTGAATGAAGTGCGTTTTATAAATTTACGAGCAGTTGACGTTCATGGAATTACGACTCCCACTCCGTTCACTGCCGTCACCAGTCATCATGATATGAGGGTCTGCGGATGGTCGAGGCTGTTTGCAATCCAATTTTAAAATACCTCCTACCTGCTACTGGAGCCTAATGCAACTATGCAGACGTTTCCGTGTGCTTACTGCACTGATGCGTGGCCCTCTTACCGTAATACCCAGGCGCCTGCTGCAATGACACTGGCGCCTCCTACCCTACCCACACAGACTTGGCGCTCGCTATGCATGCCCAGGAGAACTGCTTCTGATACCATGGATGTATCATCTATCAGCAGGTTGTGAGGGAAGGGCATCTAGTTGCTTTTCCCTTCAAGGAAGGCGAGGTGTAGTAACCTGTGTGCGTTACTACACCTGCGCCGCTATTACTGTCGTTTGAGTGATGCACCGTTTGGCGGCTCCAGACGCCACCACAAGGCGCTGATCGCGGTCCGGTGCCTCAGCCGCCTGCAGCCGATAGTCAGCGGCCCCTGGCAGGCAAATGCTTTTTATATTGCCACGCACCAGCTCTGGCCGCAGTCTCTATGGACCAACAAGTCTGTACCTTTCTGTAGTCTGCATGCACGAACCAGCTTGTAACTGTGGCCTGCGTGTACTCGTTCTGCATGTCGCCACTCCACGATCTTGTAACTGTTGTACTGTCACTCCATGACCTAATAAACTGTGGATTTCTTGTAACGGTGTCTTTGATTGTATTCCAGCTCACAACAGAAAGAAAGTGTATTACATATCACATGGATGAAGGGGCTTAGGTGAAGGGACACTAAGTACAAAATAAAGCTATCGGTCACGACAACAGTTTGGTTTATTACCATAAAACATGAAAACAAATATTTATCCACTGAGCCAGGCATGTAGACAGTGACTGGACAAAAGGTTGCACTTATAAACAGCCTTCGTGCAGTTGGGTGGACACATGAACACGTCACATGGAACTAAATCGCGGATCGTGGCCAGTCACTGTGCAAGTGGTTGATGATTTGCAGGAGGAAAGCAAGAATAAACGCCAACAGATACGTATGTTAAAACTGGACAGCTAAACCCTGTTGGAAACTAACTAGCTTCTTGTTCCCCTTGCCTCAATGACTGCATCTACAGATCACATTTACCTGTCCTAAGCCGGTCGGGGTGGCCGAGCAGTTCTAGGCACTACAGTCTGGAACCGAGCGACCGCTACGGTCACAGGTTCGAATCCTGCCTCTTGCATGGATGTGTGTGATGTCCTTAGGTTAGTTAGGTTTAAGTAGTTCGAAGTTCTACGTGACTGATGACCTCAGAAGTTAAGTGCCATAGCGCTCAGAGCCATTTGAACCTACCTCTCCTAAATTGGGGAAGAACGCTGTAGTAGTGGCTGAGATATCTCAACCCAGTTCAATCTTTATACTCTATTCTAAGTCAGAGACACCCATCTCTGAAGCTGCCAAAAGCGCAGTGTGTTCTCGATGCTATCCCTGAAGCAACTGTTATCCTCGACCTCTCTGCCTTAAGTGGTCTGCCTTAGCTGGTTCTGCCTGTGTAGGATTCTCACCGGCCAATTGCAGCAGATCTTGCACGTTGAGATCAATAATAATTTTATAAGTAAATTCAGGAAATAACTGCCCTCGCTGATTTTTTCATGGTTAACCAAATGGTCTGCCACAGGAATGAAGGCAGAAAATCTCTCCCACTACATGACAGATTTCCAACGCCAGCCAACAAAAGCCTTGTACCTAGACACCTGACCAATGTGTTATTTTGCTGCCTAAGTAACGGAAAACCTTAACTTCGTCTACTCCGTGAGACCCAGTTCTGATGTTAAGGTTCTTATTGTTCTCATTCCTGTTACTTCTCAGTACTTTCTTATTTCTTCCACTTAATCTCAATCCGTACTCTGCAGTCATTAGACTGTTCATTCCATTCAACACGTTTTGCAGTCCCTCTTCGCTTTCACTGAGGGTAGAGATGTCATCAACAACAAAAAAAATCTGT
The DNA here is from genome assembly GCF_021461395.2 of Schistocerca americana. Classification (NCBI taxonomy): domain Eukaryota; kingdom Metazoa; phylum Arthropoda; class Insecta; order Orthoptera; family Acrididae; genus Schistocerca; species Schistocerca americana. The sequence goes on along the minus strand of NC_060122.1, from coordinate 106,157,809 downwards.
TGTGGATTGGCAGGAGACCAACCCACTAAATTGAGAGGAAACCGAAAGGCTCGCGTTTAAGCTCACGCAGGCTGGCGTGAGTTCTGGAACAGGACAAGGTAATTAGAACTTAGAAAAAAGGAGGTAACTGGTAGAATACTTAACTTTAATTCATTAATGTTGAACGTAGCTCTTGTCTGTACATTCTTTACAATATCAATAGCAACTGATAATGGCGCCTTGCTAGGCAGTAGCAAATGACGTAGCTGAAGTCTATGCTAACTATCGTCTCGCCAAATGAGACTGTATTTTGTCGCTAGCAAAGTCGGTTGTACAACTGGGGTCGAGTGCTAGGAAGTCTCTCTAGACCTGCCGTGTGGCGGCGCTCGGTCTGCAATCACTGATAGTGGCGACACGCGGGTCCGACGTATACTAACGGACCGCGGCCGATTTAAAGGCTACCACCTAGCAAGTGTGGTGTCTGGCGGTGACACCACAAAATTTATATCATTTTAACTCGAATTTTAGTTCCACTCTCGATCATTCCTTATATCTCCGTCGCTGCTTCTTCAATATGTACACTGAACAACAGGGGCAAAAGACTACATCCCTATCTTACACTCACATTATCCCGAGCACTTGGTTCTTGGTCTTCCGCTCATATTGTTCCCTCTTAGTGCGGGTACATATTGTATCTTACCCGTCATTATGTAGAGGTAGGGTTGTAAATGTGGAAAACCACTTTCTTTCTGCTGTCTAAAAGAAATGTTTACTTAGCTTTCAGCTTCAAAAATTAGCCAAAACTAATTGATAATGTTTTAGCAATGAATGTATTATTATGAAACACAAGAGCCAAATATGTTAAAAATTAAAAGACATTTTCTGCTTGCACAATAACTCATTAATTTTTCAAGAAGTGCGGTTAATGTGGAAGCGCCTTAAAATTGTGGGAAACTGACTACTTCAAACTAAAACTATTTAAAATGTTAGAAACTGTTTTATTTTATATTAAATTTAAATTACACAAAAATACAGGGTGATTCAAAAAGAATACCACAACTTTAGGAATTTAAAACTCTGCAACGACAAAAGGCAGAGCTAAGCACTATCTGTCGGCGAATTAATGGAGCTATAAAGTTTCATTTAGTTGTACATTTGTTCGCTTGAGGCGCTGTTGACTAGGCGTCAACGTCAGTTGATGCTAAGATGGCGACCGCTCAACAGAAAGTTTTTGTGTTATTGAGTACGGCAGAAGTGAATCGACGACAGTTGTTCAGCGTGCATTTCGAACAAAGTATGGTGTTAAACCTCCTGATAGGTGGTGTATTAAACGGTGGTATAAACAGTTTACAGAGAATGGGTGTTTGTGCAAAGGGAAAAGTTCTGGACGGCTCAGAACGAGTGATGAAAATGTAGCACGCATCCAGCAAGCATTTGTTCGCAGCCCAGGAAAATCGACTCGCAGAGCTAACAGAGAGCTGCAAATTCCACAATCAACTGTATGGAGAGTCTTACGAAAAAGGTTAGTTATGAAACCTGAACGTCAACTACCCGAGGCGATGGATCGGCCGCCAGGCAGCCCGTGACAGAGCACTTCATCACTGGCCTCCAAGAATCCCTGATCTTACCCCCTGCGATTTTTTCTTATGGGGGTATGTTAAGGATATGGTGTTTCGGCCACCTCTCCCAGCCACCATTGATAATTTGAAACGAGAAATAACAGCAGCTATCCAAACTGTTATGCCTGATATGCTACGGAGAGTGTGGAACGAGTTGGAGTATCGGGTTGATATTGCTCGAGTGTCTGGAGGGGGCCATATTGAACATCTCTGATCTTGTTTTTGAGTGAAAAATAACCTTTTTAAATACTCTTTGTAATGATGTATAACAGAAGGTTATATTATGTTTCTTTCATTAAATACACATTTTTAAAGTTCTGGTATACTTTTTGAATCACCCTGTATTTTTAAACGCAAATGTAATAGAGAAATGCTTCTTCATAAGCGAAGTGCACTTGCAAAAATCGCATATGTAAATATCTCCTTCATTTCTGGCACACAAAGAGTGACTCCTCACACACTACACACATAATCCACAATTCTCCCCGAACGTCTTTAGAAAATGCGCCTCCACAAAAACTGCAAATGGCATCTTCTTCAGTAGGTTTTCCTTCCCCAACTGGGAGATCCAAATCTGACTCACCTGGAGAGACAGTTGGTGCATTGAGCTCTTCATCTGAATCCTTAGATAACTTAAGCCATTTATGCATGGTTTTCTAGGAGGAGCTCCACGTTTTTTCTTGCTTTTTCCACGTGCCTTAGGAAGCTTTGTTTATCCTTCAGTAAGGAGTCTTCAAGGCGTGTTTTATAAGGCGAAGAAGTCAAAACAGCTGATGAACCTGGCTTACGACCTCTGTTGGAAACCTTCCTCTTTTGAAGAGGGATTGGCATGATATATTGTGGAGACACACCCGTGTTTGATGAAGTATTTGACAACGATATTGACCTTCTGCTTTCTCTTTGGCCATCTTCACTTGGGGTGTCAGTTGTCAAAGGCCTGAATGTGTTGTGACTGTCTTCTTGTCTGAGGTCATTGCTTTCACCTGGAGATGCTGGATTCTCGTAAGTTCCACTCAGACTTCTGGCCTCATCTGAATCCGATGTGGCAACTGTAAAGTCGATTTCTGCAGCAATAGTCCTGTCACATGGGAAAATTCCAGTCTCCAAAAATCCTTTTGCAGCTGAGTTGTATGAGAGGTGTGATGCGAGATGCTCACTTTTGTAACTTGGTTCTCCATTGCACGTTCTTTAACTTGAAGGTTTCTGAAATGACTGTTATTCCTATCAAGAATTAACAACACAAGAGATTCTTCTGATGGATTTGTCTTAGAAATGAAGAGGTCAAACCACTCGGAGAAGAGCTCAGTTTGAATCCAGCCTGAAGGATGGCATTTACCAATTGTTCCAGGTGGTGCTCCTTTCAGTAGAGTATCAGTCCAGTTCTTCGAGGGGAAGATCATCATTGGTGGTATGAGAGTACCGCCAGCACTCATACAGCATATGACAGTCACCAGGGATCCTCCCTCTGCTGATGTGAGGGCACCTACTTGACGTTTACCTTACAGTCCAATTACATGTGGTATTCTGCTCTGGACAACAGACAGCCGTCTCGTCCACATTGTACGCACGATCAGCACTATAGCAGTGTTTACTGTACTCAGCTTCCAAAACGTCAAAAAACTTGTCTACAGCTTCTTTGTTGAACCCTTTGCTCTCGAGAATGAGGTCCCCATAGGTCTGTGGATTATGAGTTTACCTCTGCATCATCTAAGAAAAAGGTCAAACCAAGCTCTACCTGCAGCATTTGAAGTAAAAGGATGATTAATATTATTTCTTTCCGCTAGCTGATATGCCATTCTCTTTCTTTCTAATCTGGTGAGGCCAAAGAAGCGATTGTCCATTTCAGTGAGATAGTGTACCAACTGTTTCCCAATAGCATCAAGTAGTACAAGCTTATGTCCAAGTCTCAATGAAACAAATTCCTCAGGTGACATATCACTGTGCACAAACCTTTGAAGTGTCGTCTGAGGTACAGTGAAAGGTTTTACTGCTCTTCTTAACCCCACCTGCTTTCCCTTAAGGCTATTATAGCCTTAATCACGTTTTCAGCATCTCACTTCTTCACAATAGCTCTCGGTTTCCGATGAGTTAGCTTTTGTGGCATATAGAAACAGACGAAAAAGTATTAGAAGTAATGTATTTGATATTGGTATTGTGGATACGTTTCCACAATGGCATCGTATGTATGCTTCCACATTATGAACACAATGGCCATTTCTAAATTTCGGTAGATTACATTAACCAAATATCCATTTAAAGTTGACAAAGGACTGCTAAAACCTTCTATGCACCTCCCTTTATAAGCTATCAGACTTAAAGAAAGATAACTACAAAGTATATAGATAAACATAATACCAGAACTTACCCCGAAAAACGTTTAGAAAATGCGCGAACGTAAATTGCATCACTGTCACGGCGTCTGTTGCTCAACTGACTGCCAACCCTCTTCCGTGACAAATAGGAACTATTGCAACAATTTCTGGCTGCCCCACTAGAGTGCAGCACTCTACAGGCCAGATACTAGACGTTTCCACATTACCCACACCCTTCCACATTTACACCCCTACCTCTATAGCTTACCCACATTTTTTCTCAGAATTTCTAACATCTTGCACTATTTTACATCGTCGAACACTCTTTCCAAGTCGACAAATCCTACGAACATGCCTTGAATATTCTTCACGCTTGCTTTAGTTCTGAACCCCAGCGTCAGAGGCGCCTCTCGGCGCGTTTACCTTCCCTAAAGCCGAACTGATTGTTATCTAACAAATCTTTAATTTTCTTTTCCATTGTTCTGTATATTCTTCTTGTCAGAAGCTTGGATCATGAGTTGTTAATCTGATTCTGCGATAATTCTCGCCCTTGTCGGAATTGTGTGGATGATGTGTTTCCGAAAATCTAACGGTATATCGCCAGCCTCATGTAGTCTACAGAGCATCCTGAATACTCGTTATGTTGTCACTTCCCCCAGTGGTTTTAGGAGTTCAGATGGAAATCTATATATCCCTTCTGCCTTCTTTGTTCTTAAATGACCCAAAGGTCTTATAAATTTTGATTCTAATACTGAATCCCCTATCTCCTTTTAGTCAGCTGCTGTTTCTTCTTCTGTCATGTCATGAAACAAGTCCTCCCTCTCATAGAGGCCTTCAGTGTAGTCTTTCCACCTATTCACTCACTCCTCTGCATTTAACAACATAATTCCCCTTGGAATATTTATGTTACCAACCTTGTTTTCAACTTCGCCAGCGGTTGTTTTGATTTTTCTGTACTCGAGTCAGTCCTTCCGACAATCACTTCTTTTCGATTGAGTCACGTTTTTTATGTAGCCATTTCGCCTTAGCTTCCCCGCACTTCCTGTGTTTCTCACACCTCAGTGAGTTTTACTTACGTTTTCCTGAATTTTCCTTTTCGTATATCAACTCAGGTATTTCTTGTGTTACCCATAGTTTTTTCACAGATACTTTCCTTCTACGTATGTTTTTGTTTCCAGCTTCTGTGACTACCTTTTTAGAGATGTCCTTTGCTCTTCAACTACACTGCCTACTGAGATATTTATTATCGCTGTATCTGTAGCCTCAGGGCACGTCAAGCGTAACTCTTCATTGATTATTACTTCTTTGCACACTGATTTTTCCAGATTAATCACTTAGTGTCTTAAACTTCGGCCTACTTTTCATCATTGCTAAATTATGGCCCAAGTCTAAATCTGCATCTTGGTATGCCTTACAGTCCAATGTCGGATTTCAGACTCTTTGTCTGACTATGATGTATCTCCAAGAATACTTCCTCTTCTTGATATTCTTGTTCAGATATACCCTGTTACCAGCTGAAAGTTGTTTCAGAGCTCATTTTGTCTTGTTCCTCTCTTATTCCTACTACCAAGCCCATACTCTCTCTCTCTAAACCATTCTTCCATTCTACTACTCCTTCCCTTGCGACCTCACTCCAATCACCCATGACAATCAGATGTTTATCTCCCTTTCCGTACTGACTTCCCCTTTCAACATCTTCATACACATTTTCTAGCTCTTCATCTTCTGCTTGCGACATCTACATGAATACCTGAACTATCGTTGCTGGTGTTGGTTTGCTGTTGATTATGAACACAGTAACTCATTCTCTACCATACCTGCAAATTCATAACGTATCTTACTCCTGTCATACCATTTTCTGCTGCTGTTGATATTACGTTATATGGGTCAGATCAGAGATCCTTGTCTTTTTTCAATTTCACTTCACTGACCCACACAATACCTGTATTGAATCTTCGGATGTATTTCTTCAGATTTTCTAGCTTCCCTACCACGTTCAAACTTCTGACGTTCCATGTCGCGGTTCGTAGAACGTGATGGTTTCATTGGTTATTCAGTCTTTCTCTCATGGCCAGCTCCCCGTTGTCAGTCCCCTCCCAGAGATCCGAATGGGGGACTATTCCGGAAACTTTTCCCAACGAAGAGATCATCATAACATTGTTTTCAATGACAAGCCACATGTCCTGTAAATACACGATATGTGTCTTTAATGTAGTGGTTTCCATTGCCTTCTGCATCCTCATGTTGTTGATCATTGCCGACTCTTCACCTTTTAGGGGCAGTTTTCCACCACGAGTGCAAGAGAGTGGCCGAACTTCCGTCGTCTCCTCCGCCCTCTTTAACAAGGCCGTCGGCAGACCGGGGGAATTTCTTATTCCGGCCACCACTGTTGATAATTTTAACTCGTAATTTGAGCAATGACGATGTTCGAAACAAGGACCCTGGATCATTTGATTATTAGTCGAACTCGCTATCCCTAGACCACAAGTTAAATAATCCTACTCATTTGTTTATCTACTGTATGTCTTTGGGGTTAGGACGGTACCAACAGAGCCTAGTACACATTTGGAAATAAAGCGCCGGAAACTCAGTGGTTGGTGTCTCACATATACTACTGGCCATTAAAATTGCTACACGAAGAAGAAATGCAGATGATAAACGGGTATTCATTGGTCAAATATATTATACTAGAACTGACATTTGACTACATTACAAATGGTGAAAACTAATCCTTTAGACTATTCTCTTTTGTTTCTTCCCATCTTACTGCACTGATCGATAATTTTTCCTCGGTTTACAAATCTTACTGTTTTCGACAGTAGTTAGAAATTTTATTTCTTTTTTTTTTTTTTTGGTCCTCAGTCTACTGACTGGTTTGATGCGGCCCGCCACGAATTCCTTTCCTGTGCTAACCTCTTCATCTCAGAGTAGCACTTGCAACCTACGTCCTCAATTATTTGCTTGACGTATTCCAATCTCTGTCTTCCTCTACAGTTTTTGCTCTCTACAGCTCCCTCCAGTACCATGGAAGTCATTCCCTCATGTCTTAGCAGATGTCCTATCATCCTGTCCCTTCTCCTTATCAGTGTTTTCCACATATTCCTTTCCTCTCCGATTCTGCGTAGAACCTCCTCATTCCTTACCCTATCAGTCCACCTAATTTTCAACATTCGTCTATAGCACCACATCTCAAATGCTTCGATTCTCTTCTGTTCCGGTTTTCCCACAGTCCATGTTTCACTACCATACAGTGCTGTACTCCAGACGTACATCCTCAGAAATTTCTTCCTCAAATTAAGGCCGGTATTTGATATTAGTAGACTTCTATTGGCCAGAAATGCCTTTTTTGCCATAGCGAGTCTGCTTTTGATGTCCTCCTTGCTCCGTCCGTCATTGGTTATTTTACTGCCTAGCTAGCAGAATTGCTTAACTTCATTGACTTAGTGACCATCAATCCTGATGTTAAGTTTCCCGCTGTTCTCATTTCTACTACTTCTCATTTACTCTCAAACCATACTGTGTACTCATTATGATGTTCATTCCGTTCAGCAGATCATTTAATTCTTCTTCACTTTCACTCAGGATAGCAAAGTCATCAGCGAATCGTATCATTGATATCCTTTCACCTTGTATTTTAATTCCACTCCTGAACCTTTCTTTTATTTCCATCATTGCTTCCTCGATGTACAGACTGAAGAGTAGGGGCGAAAGGCTACAGCCTTGTCTTACACCCTTCTTAATACGAGCACTTCGTTCTTGATCGTCCACTCTTATTATTCCCTCTTGGTTGTTGTACATATTGTATATGACCCGTGTCTTCCTATAGCTTACCCCTACTTTTTTCAGAATCTCGAACAGCTTGCACCATTTTATATTGTCGAACACTTTTTCCAGGTCGACAAATCCTATGAAAGTGTCTTGATTTTTCTTTAGTCTTGCTTCCATTGTTAGCCGTAACGTCAGAATTGCCTCTCCCGTCCCTTTACTTTTCCTAAAGCCAAACTGATCGTCACCTAGCGCATTCTCAATTTTCTTTTCCATTCTTCTGCATATCATTCTTGTAAGCAGCTTCGATGCATAAGCTGTTAAGATGATTGTGCGATAATTCTCGCACTTGTCAGCTCTTGCCGTTTTCGGAATTGTGTGGCTGCTGCTTTTCCGAAAGTCAGATGGTATATCGCCAGACTCATATTCTACACACCAACGTGAATAGTCGTCTTGTTGCCACTTCCCCCAACGATTTTAGAAATTCTGATGGAATGTTATCTATCCCTTCTGCCTTATTTGACCGTAAGTCCTGATTTTCCCGGGATATGTTTGTACTACTCCTTTTATCAATCAACTGAAGTATTTCTTCTGTTACCCATGGTTTCTTCGCAGCTACCTTCTTTGTACCTATGTTTTCCTTCCCAGCTTCTGTGATGGCCCTCTTTAGAGATGTCCATTCCTCTTCAACTGTACTGCCTACTGCGCTATTCCTTATTGCTGTATCTATAGCGTTAGGAGAACTTCAAACGTATCTCGTCATTCCTTAGTACTTCCGTATCCCACTTCTTTGTGTATTGATTCTTCCTGACTAATGTCTTGAACTTCAGCCTACTCTTCATCACTATTATATTGTGATCTGAGTGTATATCTGCTCCTGGGTACACCTTGCAATCCAGTATCTGGTTTCGGAATCTCTGTTTGTCCAAGATGTAATCTAATTGAAATCTTCCCGTATCTCCCGGCCTTTTCCAAGTATACCTCCTCCTCTTGTGATTCTTGAACAGGGTATTCGCTATTACTAGCTGAAACTTGTTACAGAACTCAATTAGTCTTTCTCCTGTTTCATTCCTTGTCCCAAGCCCATATTCTTCCGTAACCTTTTCTTCTACTCCTTCCCCTACAACTGCGTTCCAGTCGCCCATGACTATCAGATTTTCGTCCCCCTTTACATACTGCATTACCCTTTCAATATTCTCATACACTTTCTCTATCTGTTCATCTTCAGCTTGCGACGTCGGCATGTATACCTGAACTATCGTTGTCGGTGTTGGTCTGCTGTCGATTCTGATTAGAACAACCCGGTCACTGAACTGTTCACAGTAACACACCCTCTGCCCTACCTTCCTATTCATAACGAATCCTACACCTGTTATACCATTTTCTGCTGCTGTTGATATTACCCGATACTCATCTGACCAGAAATCCTTGTCTTCCTTCCCTACTATATCTAGATTGAGCCTTTGCATTTCCCTTTTCAGATTTTCTAGTTTCCCTACCACGTTCAAGCTTCTGACATTCCACGCCCCGACTCGTAGAACGTTATCCTTTCGTTGATTATTCAATCTTTTTCTCATGGTAACCTAAGCCCCTCCCGGAGATCCGAATGGGGGACTATTCCGGAATCTTTTGCCAATGGAGAGCTCATCATGACACTTCTTCAATTACAGGCCACATGTCCTGTGGATACACGTTACGTGTCTTTAATGCAGTGGTTTCCATTGCCTTCTGCATCCTCATGTCGTTGATCATTGCTGCCTCTTCCGCCTTTAGGGGCAATTTCCCACCCCTAGGACAAGAGAGTGCCCTGAACCTCTATCCGCTCCTCCGCCCTCTTTGACAAGGCCGTTGGCAGAATGAGGCTGACTTCCTATGCCGGAAGTCTTCAGCCGCCAATGCTGATTATGTATCAAAATTTAGGCAGTGGCGGGGATCGAACTCGGGACCGAAGACGTTTTGATTATGAATCAAAGACGCTACCCCTAGACCACGGGTCTAGAAATTGTCTGAATGTTTCAGAAGCTATATTCCTTTCGTTTTATTCGAAAAAATCTCTTTCTGCTTCTGACAGTTACCTGTCGCTCACTTCATTTTAACTTTTTTTAGTTTGCTCTGTATGCCTTTAATTAATAAACTTATGATCAATTTCTAACAATCATTCAATATCTATTACATTTAACGTGTGAGACATCAGTTGTGGGACGTTCTTATCAACAGAAGCTAACAATTCACTCGCTACCAGTTCAACCTTTATAAAGCTATTTTGTCAGTAGATATCATGTCTCACATGATTATCATATAATTTAATCTTGAACTTACTCTATAGCTACGTTTCCTTTTTGAAAATTTGTCATATTTTTCTGCCTTAGGAGAAAATGGCGTTCAAACTATTCAACAGACGATTTACCCTAAGTCCTGGTAATGCAGTGCAACAGCTTGGTGATGAACAAAACGTTTGGAGCTAATACTGGTAAAAAACGATAAAATGTAATGGAGAATAAGTCAGAAAACTAGTGGCTGCTAGCTGTTTTTAGGCCTATATCCGAATTTCTATGTTTCTAGACTGTCACCAGGTAACCCCTGCCTTACTTTGTTAAACATCTGCATGATCTGGAAATAAGTTGAACTAACGTTTGTTAAATATTCATCTACATAATGCTAAAAGATATCTGTCACTTAAATCGACTGCCAGGGGTCTTAATATTGCTGTACACCTGTGTCATAATATTGCAGAAACAGTCTTATCTCTGTAAGGATTAAAATACCATGCTATACCTCGAATTAACTACACTGCTGAACTATTATACAGGTCAAATAAATTGCCTGTACTGTCAATGTTATCATTTCTACCACCACATACTTCGATTAGGCCCTTTGTAACACTGTTGTTAGATTTATTTCACGCAGACGAACTGACGATTCGAGTTGTCAGTACTCCGTCTGCTGTGTCTAGCGTTCGCTCGCTGGACTGGCGGTTCGCTCATCTCCGCACATGTACAGCACAGAATTCAATAGCAGGTAATCCAAACTTGCAGGGTCGCTGCAAACCGCTGCATCCAGGCGAAATATGAACGTTCTAAATGCGGCGTGCAATGTACGGCTTGCCACTAGTGAATACGTACCAATTGTAACTCTGTTCCTGCCCTCTTGTGTAGCGCACGTCGCTGAAATAGTATTAACTCTAAACAGCCTATTCTCAGTTACTCAGAGATAATTGCGTATGTGTTAATTTGATTTCCGTCAGTCCTGATTCGTAACCGAGTGCTGGGCTACCATTTTGCAGCAATACAATACGTAACTGCTGGACGTTTTAATAGCATTATGCGACTGATCCGGGTAGAATTACTTTGAAACGTAAACTCTTTACCGAAGTAACACATTCAGAAATGTAACCAAATTTCGAATCAAAATTGTTCACTGTTGTAATTGACTTTTGCTGTACGTAAAGCCGAACAAACGACGTTATAAAATTGGTTACAAATGATATTGTTGCAGTGCCAAGTAGCGAAAGAACAAACAACAAAAACAGTGCGTCCAATGTCGTAATAAATAATTTTCTGGGACTGAAGTTAATTTTTACACACATATTTCACTGGGTAAAAACAAATGTCCCTTGTTTCTTTACTAATGATTAATAAGTCAAAAATTTATATCACTTGGCAAATAGTTTATAAGACCTTCACATTTATTCTCGATACTGAATCTAAAATTTCCTTTCCGATGGGCCCACAGCGCATATCAAATCGAAGCTGTTGCTGCATATTTATTGACACTTTATTAATTCGTTATACATCAATCACTACGAGTTCGTTTCGGCATTTTTGCGATTTTCAAGTCTTTTACAATGATAGTATGTTATTTACGCCTATAGTATAATATTGAATTATATGCCTAATACATATGTTAATAGTTACTTGTTTTACATCGCAGATGTTGTGGCGTATATTGCGTACAACATCCTGGAACGTGTATTTTCATTATCTCTCAGTGCTGTTTGTCACGTTTATAATTGTAGATATACGAGTGTAAGCATCACTGGAAAAAATTATGAAACATAGATAAGTGGTATGTAAATGCTATTACTAATATTACCAATATGACGAGAGATAAGCAAAACAACACTCCAGGATACAATCCATACTTTACTTAGTACTCGTTACAATATGATAAATACTGAAATAACTCTGGCTGTTACGCTCTCAAGACTAAACTGGTAAACCGATTTTGATGAAATTTGGTGTGGAGATAGCTTGAACGCTGAGGAAAAACATAAGCTACTTTATAAAGTGTATAGCACAGCATATGTATTGACTTTATGACTATGATGCGAAATGTGGAACAATAATTACTCTTCGAAAAAGCTGCTTACTGTTGGACTTTTGAACTTTATTATATTTGTGAAACGCTTTTGTAATTTGATAAGTTCTACATGATACGATTCAACGTAATAAATATAATGCTTATACAATCCTCTGCGTGTTTAATCCACACTCCTACGCTCGTATCAGCTACATACCCGTCGCAGTTAAGCCTCTGAGCGTCACGGGTCTCTTGTAACAGTTGAGCCGTGTCGCGATTTGTGTGTACAGCACGTGGTCACTCGGTTAGTATTATTGGCTCTCTATCATTGGGGCCCCCGCTTCGATTGCCGACCGGGTTGATTCTTTCCTCTCGCGACTTCACGCGTCTGTTTTCATCACCACTTTATAGTCATCGACGGGCAAGTCACCGACGTGGATTCAAATACAAAGACTTGCATCAAGCTCTGAACATCTCGTCCGGGGTCTCTCAGCCACTAAGGCCATACACGCGCATTTGATTCAGCTTTACTCGTATTCGAGTGCAGGAGCGGTCTCCCTCTACAACTTTTACCCTCCACGCTGCCCTCCAATGCTAAATTTGTGATCCCTTGATGCCTCAAAACATGTCCTACCAACCGATCCCTTCTTCTAGTCAAGTTATGCCACAAACTTATCTTCTCCCCAATCCTATTCAATACCTCCTCATTAGTTACGTGATCTACCCACCTTATCTTCAGCATTCTTCTGTAGCACCACATTTCGAAAGCTTCTATTCTCTTCATGTCCATACGAGTTATCGTCCATGTTTCACTTCCATACATGGCTACACTCCATACAAATACTTTCAGAAACGACTTCCTGACACTTAAATCTATACTCGATTTCCTTGCCATTGCCAGTCTACATTTTATATCCTCTCTACTTCGACCATCATCAGTTATTTTACTCCCCAAATAGCAAAACTCCTTTACTACTTTAAGTGTCTCATTTCCTAATCTAATTCCTCAGCATCACCCGATTTAATTTGACTACACTCCATAATCCTCGTTTTGCTTTTGTTGATGTTCATCTTATATCCTCCTTTGAAGACACTGTCCATTCCGTTCAACTGCTCTTCCAAGTCCTTTGCTGTCTCTGACAGAATTACAATGTCATCGGCGAACCTCAACGTTTTTATTTCTTCTCCATGAATTTTAATACCTACTCCGAATTTTTCTTTTGTTTCCTTTACTGCTTGCTCAATATACAGATTGAATAACATCGGGGAGAGGCTACAACCCTGTCTCACTCCTTTCCCAACCACTGCTTCCCTTTCATGCGCCTCGACTCTAGTAACTGCCATCTGCTTTCTGTACAAATTGTAAGTAGCCTTTCTCTCCCTGTATTTTACCCCTGCCACCTTCAGAATCTGAAAGAGAGTATTCCAGTCAATATTGTCAAAAGCTTTCTCTAAGTCTACAAATGCTAGAAACGTGTTTGCCTTTTCTTAATCTTTCTTCTAAGATAAGTCGTAAGGTTAGTATTGCCTCACGTGTTCCAACATTTCTACGGAATCCAAACTGATCTTCCCCGAGGTCCGCTTCTACCAGTTTTTCCATTCGTCTGTAAAGAATTCGCGTTAGTATTTTGCAGCTGACTTATTAAACTGATAGTTCGGTAATTTTCACATCTGTCAACAACTGCTTTCTTTGGGATTGGAATTATTATATTCTTCTTGAAGTCTGAGGGTATTTCACCTGTCTCATATATCTTACTCACCAGATGGTAGAGTTTTGTCAGGACTGGCTCTCCCAAGGCCGTCAGTAATCATACAGTAAAGCTGCATGTCCTCGGGAAAAATTACGGCTGTAGTTTCCCCTTGCTTTCAGCCATTCTAATCCGTAATTGCATACTAATATCATACATGTGAAAGTAACTGTGTGTGTTAAGTTTTCACGACTGTACCACTGAATCGATTCTGATAAAATTTAGTACGCAGATAGCTTCTTGAGGACGCTCATAAGCTACTGTAGCAATTTGTATTATATTTTTGTGCATTATTTTCATTTTTCAATACGATATACATGCGTGGGATTCAGATGACACTGGAGCGATAGTCGGTGACACTTAGAGTTTATACTTTATAGATTATTCTGCGTCAATGCAAATACAATGCTTGCTTGTTCGAGGCATGCTGCCTCTGGATGGTAAGTCGCAGATGTTGTATTTAATATTTTTTGTGCTTGTCAGTTGCATAAATTTACAATTTTTGCTGCAGAGGCTACCGGTTTAGGGTTGACACGCCTATCCACAACCACACACCGAAAAATTATGAAGTCATACAACAATGGCTACGTACAGTATGCATGTCCATGTTACAGGTACTTGTATCTTGTAGACATAACTCATTATTAACCGTAACTTATCAGACAATATGGTGCCAAAAGACATAAACACCTTTTCCACAGAAAGTCATACTGTGGGCAACAAGTACTCTCATTCATGAGTTAGCGTATGTGTCTGCTGTTGCACCCGAATAACACTACCAAACTAACAAAGATTACTTTCAGTAGTCAAGAAGACACCTTGGTAGGTGTTGGTTTTCTATGGTGCTGCCATGCCCACTGTCATTTATTGATAACATTTCTAAAAAGTAGACAAACGTAACACCTACATATACTCATTATCTATGTACTACACAACGTTGCTGTAATCCATATCAGCAGTGACTTGCACGCACTAGGCGCAAACTCCATACCAACACAAATCGTAGTTTTCAATCACAAAAATGTGCCGTGCTGTATATGTCAATGGTACTTATGGTTATAACTTATAAGAGTGAAAGGGATGCGTTGCTACATTGGTAGTGCATACAGGGTGCGTGCATGCATAGTTTCTTGATACATTTATTCTAATGTGTACATCAAAGTTATCTGCACGTGTCATGATGTTGCATATTATTTGTAACAGGCTCATTTGTAATGTACCCCTATTTCATATTACTGGCATTTTTATACAATACTTTTAGCTACGATTTTACGCATTATGATCAATGTACAGATAAGGTTTTGTTTTTGAATGCAGTCATCGTGTCATTGATAATGGCTGTGTCGGATGATGCTTAGTATGCTGTGGATACTGTTTATTTATTGCGTCACTCTGGATTTGGTACCAAACATAACATGAATTATACAATGTGAGAAGATTGTTTAATGTCTTTCATCTTGTTTTAATCCTTTACACAGTATGTTGGTAACATACAAAAAAGCATGTTTTAGATTTAAGCATTGACTCTACGTATGGAATGTAGTAACTTTGGTACTGTACCCTGAAATAAAAATACTAGTTTATATACAGGAGGCCGCAGTATGTCGTCACCTCCAGCCTTTGTATGTTTTATTTAAATGCTACGTTATTTTGTAAAATAAAATTGTTAATATTTACTGTAGTGTAAATTTGATAGTTTTCTACTTTTTTTCAAAAAGTCATCAATAAATGACAGTGAATGCGATAGTACCATAGGAACTAATAGGCAATCGTATGCAGAAGCGTGTACGCGTGTGTATGCACCTTCCAATGTGGACTGTTGACTAATGACAGTAATATTTGTCGGTTTGGTTGTGTCATTCACGTGCAACAGTAGACACGTAGACTAGCTTACGAATGAGAGTACTTGTTATTCACAGTTTGGCTTCTGTACAGAAGGTATTCCTGTCTCTTGGCACTCCGGCCGGTGTGGCCGAGCGGCTCTAGGCGCTCCAGTCTGGAACCGCGCGACCGCTACGGTCGCAGGTTCGAATCCTGCCTCGGGCGTGGATGTGTGTGATGTCCTCAGGTTAGTTAGGTTTAAGTAGTTCTGAGTTCTAGGGGACTGATGACCTCAGACGTTAAGTCGATAGTGCTCAGAGCCATTTGAACCATTTTTTTGCCTCTTGGCGCTATATTGTTTGAATAGTTATGGTGAATAACGAGGTATGTCTGTGAGCATATAAGTCCATATAACATGGGCATGCACACTGTATGTAAACATTGTTTATACTTTGTATTTTTGAGTTGTGCGGTTTGAGAGTGGTCGTATCAGACTCAAATCGAAAGCCGCTGAAGCAAAAATTTCACATTCACTCAACTGAGACGTACAAAATAAAAATAAAAGTTTTATCAAATTTCCACAAATTCAATCTTATTTTGCGATTGCTTTAGGACATTGAGTTGCTGCACCACCTAGAATTACCGGCTTACTTACGTATTATTACCCATCATAACAAAACTATTGATAAGCGACCACAGGCACAGGTAACAAAGGTCATTGTGTTATATGCATCATAACATCCGAGGCGTAAAATAAGTAGCTACCAACACAGACAAAAACTATATAATTCGATATTATAATGTAGACGTAAGCAATATACTTCTGTCGTAGATTTTTAGGAAAAATTTTGCCAACATTGTAGGATCATTTGAGAACGGCAAAAATGCCGAAATGAGATCGTCGTGACCGACATATAACGAATTAATAAATGGCCAATAGAAAATGAGCAAATTCTTGGAAAGATTTATGCAAATTTATTCTCGAATTAATACACTTTAATGTGATTAGATGACAAAAGCAAAAATTCCTCATTAATTTCCACCATGTGGTCCTCGTCTTACCGAAAGGCGTTAGAAATAAAATATTGGCGCTTCCGCGATTTTTAAATGTTAATATAAAAAAATTTTATTCTGCTCAGCCAGTAGTATCACAAACTCATTTGACACTATTTCCGCAGCAGCCGACCAAGTATACGTGCGATACGCATATCAACGATATTTGTTACGTTTTGAAGTAGAAAACTGAGTTCCGTCACTTTTTCATTAGTACCGATGACAGTGAGATTACGTGACTTCTCCGAAGACCTAGCTGTGCCCAGTGCCTCGCCACCAGATTCTAATGCTCAGAGGGGGGATCACGCACTTTCCTCCGACTCTCCGTTTGTTGTAGAAAATTGAAATATCTCTTTTCTAATTACAGGCTCATATTGCTA
Organism: Schistocerca americana; assembly: GCF_021461395.2. Lineage (NCBI taxonomy): Eukaryota > Metazoa > Arthropoda > Insecta > Orthoptera > Acrididae > Schistocerca > Schistocerca americana. The sequence goes on along the minus strand of NC_060122.1, from coordinate 106,140,833 downwards.
TTGTTCTTTAACGTAGTACAGTTATTGACTGATTAGTGTGATGTTGTTGATGTATGATCAGGAATAACGTAGCTATACTAGTTGTTTCGCAATTTGCTTACATTAGTGATGGTATGTGACTCAGGTCATTGACCCTTAGATGAACTGACTGACCGTTTCATAACGTCGTCTACCCGTATCTCTTTTTTCATCACCTCATAGCTCAAAAACCTCACTCACGTTTCGGTGATATCATCAACTGATAAACCTAGGAAATTTAAAAACTTGTCAGAAAATGTAAAAAAAAAAAAAATTATGACGACAGTCGGTTTTAAATTTGAACACACACACACACACTACGTTAGATACTACTAGAGCACTGCCTGACCTGCGTGGCGTTCACGCGGCTATGGTGCGTGAGAGGTAGCACGAATACACTTCGCATACTTTGGCGTACGCTGCTGAAGGTTACCAACGATTTTTTGCTTTGCGTAAGGGGGAAAGAGAGGATGACGGACGAAAATAACACACGAAAAATTGGCTACCATGAACTGAAGAGAATTCAATTTGCTTCAAGAGAGGCCCCAAATCAATAAAATCAGATGAAAATTGTAGCGCGGGCGACGACAACCATGCCGAGAAAAATGGATATGAGAAAAACGCGTTTATAGTTTGACAAATATTTATCATATAAAAAAGGGGACAAAGCTTGAAGCTTACGGGATATCATCGATGCCTGGTCCATAATAGCTTTCGCCCTGCTTGTGTATCGCCGTTTTCTGCTACTTTGATCTGATAAGTGCTCATTATTGTCCTGAAACCCTTTTCGTCGCTGAACGCATGCCCGCCGGCATCTCTGTGTTCACAGAATCGGCACATTTCATCTCCGATTTTGTTTTGAAGGGCATTTATCAAGTGTATTAATGCAGTACTTTTTTCGACGGTCACCTCGTCGTTCCCCCTTAATGGCAGCCGTCTGAGCACTTTTAGTCACGCAGATGGCACAGCCGAGTGAGCACTTGTTAACAGCTATGTATATGTTGTGCTCTTGCATTCACTTATATATTGGCAAGGAGACTGCTCGCTTGCCACCATAGTTGGTAGAAATTTATTAGAATGACGAATAATAAGTAAGGAGAAAAATAGCTATTCGTTACTCGTCAGTAAAAAAATAATTGCTCACTTACATGAATAAACGTTAATAGGATATCTTATGGTTAATACACTACTGGCCATTAAAACTGCTACACCAAGAATAATGCAGATGATAAACGGCTATTTATTGGACAAATACGAGGGCTATCCACAAAGTACATTACGTTTTGGAATTAAAAATAAATAAAGTATTGAAATTTTTTTTATTATTTACAGATGAAAGCCACACTTAATTACTACTTTTCTACATAGTTGCCATTTAAATTAAGGCGCTTATCGTAGCGATGGACGAGCTTGGAAATCCCTTCGTCGTAAAATTCGGCCGCCTGCGCCTTCAACCACGTGGTTAATCAGTAACCCGGTAGAAATACGACTTTTGTGGATTTCCTGGAAAGACGCACTACTATAAACTCTCAAAGGTATTGCCAAACTCTGCACAACCTCAGATGAGCAATACAAAACAAGCGCAGGGGGAAGTTGGACACCGCGCGACTGCTACGGTCGCAAGTTCGAATCCTGCCTCGGCCATGGTTGGTTGGTTTGGGGAAGGAGACCAGACAGCGTGGTCATCGGTCTCATCGGATTAGGGAAGGAAGTCGGCCGTGCCCTTTCAGAGGAACCATCCCGGCATTTGCCTGGAGTGATTTAGGGAAATCACGGAAAACCTAAATCAGGATGGCCGGACGCGGGATTGAACCGTCGTCCTCCCGAATGCCCTCGGGCATGGATGTGTGTGATGTCCTTAGGTTAGTTGTTTAAGTAGTCCTAAGTTCTAGGGGACTGATGACCACAGAAGTTAAGTCCCATAGTGCTCAGAGCCATTTGAACCATTTTGAAAGTTGGGCTCAAATATCTTGCTGATTCACGACAACGCCCGGGCCCACAAGGCAAATGCCACTCGTGAAGTTCTCGGATCTTTTAAGTGGGAGTTGTTTCCTCATCTGCCGTACAGTCCCGACCTGGCACCGCGCGACTTCCACTTATTCCCAGCAATGAAGAAGTGATTGGCTATACAGCGTTTTGATAACGACGCACAGCTTAAAGAAGAGGTAACCACGTGGTTGAAGGCGCAGGCGGCCGAATTTTACGTCGAAGGAATTTCCAAGCTCGTCCATCGCTACGATAAGTGCCTTAATTTAAATGGAAACTATGCAGAAAAGTAGTATTGAACTGTGGCTTTCATGTGCGTATAATAAAAAAAATTTCCAATACTTGATTTATTTTTAATTCCAAAACGTAATGTACTTTGTGGATAGCCTTCGTATATTATATCGACACGTGATTATATTATCACGCAATCTGTGTGCATAGATCCTGAGAAATCAGTACCTCTGGCCGTAATAACGGCCTTGATACGCGTGGGCATTGAGGCAAACAGAGCTTGCATGGTGTGTACAGGTACAGCTGCACATGCAGCTACAACTCGATACCACAGTTCATTAAGAGTAGTGACTGGCGTATTGTGACGAGCCAGTTGCTCGGCCACCATTGACCAGACGTTTCCAGTTGGTGAGAGATCTGGAGAATATGCTGGCCAGGGCAGCAGTCGAACATTTTCTGTATCCAGAAAGGCCCGTACAGGACCTGCAACATGCGCTCGTGCATTATCCAGCTAGAAATGTAGGGTTTCGCAGGGATCGAATTAAGGGTAGAGCCACGGGTCGTAACACATCTGAAATGTAGCGTCCACTGTTCAAAGTGCAGTCAATGCTAACAAGAGGTGACGGAGACGTGTAACCAATGGCACCCCATACCATCACGCTGGGTGATACGCCAGTATGGCGATGACGAATACATGCTTCCAATGTGCGTTCACCGCGATGTCGACAAACACGGATGCGACCATCATGATGCTGTAAACAGAACCTGGATTCATCCGAAAAAATGACAATTTGCCACTCGTGAGCCCAGGTTCGTCGTTGAGTACACCATGTCAGGCGCTCCTGTCTGTGATGCAGCGTCAAGGGTAACCGCAGGCATGGTCTCCGAGCTCATAGTCCATGCTGCTGCAAACGTCGTTGATCTGTTCTTGCAGATGGTTGTTGTCTTGCAAACGTCCCCATCTGTTGACTCAGGGATCGAGACGTGGCTGCACGATCCGTTACAGCCATGCGGATAAGATGCCTGTTGTCTCGACGGCGTTCCGTATTACCCTACTGAACCCACCGATTCCATATTCTGCTAACAGTCATTGGATCTCGACCAACGCGAGCAGCAATGTCGCGATACGATAAACCGCAATCGCGATATGCTACAATCCGACCTTTATCAAAGTCGGAAACGTGATGGTACGCATTTCTCCTCCTTACTCGAGGGATCACAACATCGGTTCACCAGGCGACGCCGGTCATCTGCTGTCTCAGTCGGCAAGACTCAGCACAGCCAGGAGCACCTCCGAAGATGTCCAACGTAGCCTTGGACGAAACGTCAGGGATAGAAGAGTTCCGTGGACCACGGACATACAACCCGGAAGAATTCTCAGCAGCTGAAACATCCAGTCGCGAAAGCCTTCATTGTATGTTGTGTGAATGGTTTGTATATAAACTGGATGAAAATATCTATTTTACTACAGACTGCGTGTTGTTCAGTGATGATTTTATGTCAATGGTGAAGTGAACAGACAAAATCTTCGATACTGGTTTCGAGGCAATCCACACTGGGTGAGTATATCCAAACAGTAGGGCTGCCGAAAGACAATGGTGTGATGTGGTTTGTGGGAAGCTCATGTGCTACAACCTTGCTTCTTCGGTGGCCATGTAACGGGTAAGGCTTATCTGATCATGATGAGAGACCAACTGATGCCTCAGATTGAGCGTATTGGTAAGGGACTCGCAGACCGATTGCAGCGGGACGGCTGCCCTGGCCATTTTGCTACAAGCTGTTAGAGATTGCTTGAACGACAATCTTCGCCTCTGGATTGGGAGGAATGGTCACGTGGAGTGCTCTCCTCGTTTGCCAGACCTTTCTCCCCTTGATTTGTTTTTCCGGGCTATGCTGAAAGAGAAACTTTACTCGATGAAGATCATAAATTGAAGCCACCTGAGAGAACGAATTATCAGACAGTGTGCTAAAATCGACGGCAATTCAGATCTATTCCATAGAATTCACCTTAATCTTGCAAAGTCGATCGAACTATGCATTGAAAAGCATGGGGACCATGTTGAAAATATTGTTTAATAACATTAAAATGACTAAAATGTACTTTATTATTATTATTTAGAATTCTGTAGGTAATCAGACTTTATGGACACCCGTATTTATATATATATATGAGTCAAATATGTACCCGAATTTTTGTTTCACATGCCTTTTTTTGTAAACGGAGGGGGCCGCGATCTGTGGTCATTGTTGCTTCCTTTTCCAGTGATTGTTCGCCACAGCTAGAACTTTGACGTGATGTTTCTTTAGTCACAATAGCGTTGTCAGAGCAGGAGGAGACGTCTACATCTACATCTACATCTGCATCCATACTCCGCAAGCCACCTGACGGTGTGTGACGGAGGGTACCTTGAGTACCTCTATCGGTTCTCCCTTCTATTCCAGTCACGTATTGTTCGTGGAAAGAAAGATTGTCGGTATGACGCCGTGTGGGCACTAATCTCTCCGATTTTATCCTCATGGTCTCTTCGCGAGATATACGTAGGAGGGAGCAATATATTGCATGGCTCCTCGGTGGAGGTATGCTCTCGAAACTTCAACAAAAGTCCGTACCGAGCTACTGAGCGTCTGTCCTGCAGAGTCTTCCACTGGAGTTTATCTATCATCTCCGTAACGCTTTCGCGATTACGGAATGATCCTGTAACGAAGAGCGCTGCTCTCCGTTGCATCTTCTCTATCTCTTCTGTCAAACCTATCTGGTACGGATCAAGCAGCGGGCGAACATGCGTACTGTAACCTACTTCCTTTGTTTTCGGATTGCATTTCCTTAGGAATCCTCTAATGAATCTCAGTCTGGTATCTTCTGTACCGACGATCAACTTTATATGATCATTCCATTTTAAATCACTCCTAATGCGTACTCCCAGATAATTTATGGCATTAACTGCTTCCAGTTGCTGACCTGCTATATTGTAGCTGCAATTCAGACCTATTCCTAGCTCTATTGTGCAATGTATTATAAACACGTTTCTCACAACAGTAGGAGTAGAACTGTTCGACGTTTTGAAAAGACTTGCGGCACACTTCGAAGAAAACAGCCTGACAAGTACTCATGTGTACGCCTGTTAGAAACAGTTTTCACGAGAACGAGAAACAGTTGAGAGTGCATCTCACCGATGTCGCCGAAAACATCTCTCTGAAAGGAAGTTTCTTGTAACAGCGATTTTTGATTGTAAAGGAGTTCTTCTCATAGATTTTCTCCATGAACGTCGTACTGTGAACGCTACAAACCATTTACAACTTTCGAACGAAACAGAACAAGCATATCGTTAGAAAAGCAAACATTTCCAATCCAGGATTCCATCATGGTTCATGGCAATGCTCGAAGACGTACAGTTCTCTGATGTCAGCTAAAAATATCCGGAATTGTTCTGGACCACACAAGAAAATCCTCCCTACATTCTGGACTTATTCATCTGTTTGGAACACTAAAGGAGGCAATCAGAGGGTGTACATGTGATGACAATGGCGCTATCGAAGAGTTCATATGCAACTGGTTGCTATCGCAGCCGTGTTCAACTTACGAAATCGTGGTCAAGTGTATTTAGCAATCTTGAGACTATGTTTGTTGTTGTTGTTGTTCATCTCCGTACTTACTGCAACCTACATACTTCTGAATCTGCTTAGTGTATTCATCTCTTGGTCTCCCTCTACGATTTTTACCCTCCACGCTGCCCTCCAATGCTAAATTTGTGATCCCTTGATGCCTCAGAACATGTCCTACCAACCGGTCCCTTCTTCTTGTCAAGTTGTACCACAAACTCCTCTTCTTCCAAATTCTATTCAATACCTCCTCATTAGTTACGTGATCTACCCACCTAATCTTCAGCATTCTTCTGTAACAGCACATTTCCAAAGCTTCTATTCTCTTCTTGTCCAAACTATTTATCATCCATGTTTCACTTCCATACAAATACTTTCAGAAACGACTTCCCGACACTTAAATCTATACTCGATGTTAAGAAATTTCTCTTCTTCAGAAATGCTTTCCTTGCCATTGGCAGTCTACATTTTATATCTTCTCTACTTCGACCATCATCAGTTATTTTGCTCCCCGAATAGCAAAACTCCTTTTCTATTTGTGTCTCGTTTCCTAATCTAACTCCCTCAGCATCATCCGACTTAATTCGACTACATTGTATTATCCTCCTTTTGCTTTTGTTGATTTTCATCTTATATCCTCCTTTCAACACATGAGACTATGCAAAAAAATAAATTTTTGTCAACTTCCTGAGGCTTAAATAAAAGGATAAAAAAACAAAATCATGTTTGTATTTGGTTCACCCTCATGTACACTCGTACTCAAAAGTATCCGAACGACCTGAATTGCATTTCGCCTGATTCGCATGCAATCCACATAACGCAGCTGTCTAGCAGGTCCTCTAATCTTCTTGGTACAGTCGTTTGACTATTGAAAATGGTTCCAACAAGTCACCACTAGAAAACACTGCTCTGTATCGCAATAACTCAAGATGTAAAGTAATACTACGATACCACTAATATCAGGGAACACCTTATCACAGGTGAGGCTTGTAAGCTCACATTTATTACAATAAATGACATACATGAAATGTTACCACTTTCACTATTACGTCAGATAGGTAATGCACCTAGTAAGTTCGTCGTATTCATGATTTCCTCTTCAAAGTAACATACCGTACTTATTATTTAACACAAAATGACATTAAAAAATTTAAGTTCTTCACGAGCATCTAGTTGAGGATATCTATGAACTTCAAATGACACGACGAACCGGCTCGTACTGAATATGGATTCAAACCCAGGTCATGCAGACTAAGCAAAGATTTCGTGACTGACGGAAACTAGCAGTCATTCCTGACTAGGCATACAGAGAATGATATACCTAGATTTTAGACAGTATCAATTAGCAAATACCATCTTTAAATTACATAACGCAAACATTTTCAACGGACGCGAATTCCTACCCAGCAGCTTTTGTCCCTGTTAACGAAGTACGAAAGATGTTAAATATTGCTTCTTTGACAAGTAACTTATTTGACATGCGTTGAGGTAAAGCTTTGTGATGGACAGGGATTCGAACCCATAACCTAATAAGATAGATATCGAAGCACAATCAACAGTGACATATCAGTTTTCTCGGCAGTAGCTAGATGTTTTAACTGAAATGACGAGACGAAACATTAATTTTTTCCTTCCCAGGACTGCAACCCGGCACCTATCGCTGTTATATTCTAGAGAAAACGAACGTTAAATATGGGTTTGTTGCACCACCAGCGACATGTGAGCATGTTTGAACTAAAATTAATATGACGAAGAGTTCAGGACTGACTGAGATTAGAGCTCCACACATATTGTTGACTACACACAAAGTGACGTCAGCTACCGAATTTTTCTCCACCAGCAGCTCGGAACAACATCTTGAACTTACAGTGATCTCGCAAATAGTTCTGTCTCTCACTGGGAGTCGAAAACGTCAAATATCGTTAGTGTTGACAACGAATGAAAATACATTAAAATGGCAATTATTATCCATCAGCAGATAGGTGTTCTCATGCTAGAGCTTGATAATACATAAGGAAATCCTTAGTGCGGGGCAGGGATTCGAACCCATTCACGAGAAATATGTTGCTTTGTTGAGGAATCTGCAGTTTTGAACAAAAAACAAATTGTAGACGAGCTGTATTGTCACGAAGGGATCAAATTCCGCGTTAAGGGCGGTCTGAGTTACATTCCCAGTTCAGAACCAATTTTATCGACATACAGGAGCTCAGATAAAAGGTGGAATAAGTGTCCTGTGAGCCTACATAGTGTTTGTTTCGTCACTAGAAATAAATAACTAGTATAAGAAAGGTTACTGGTGATAGTTTCCACATGTTGCCACTCCAGACTTTATTGTGGCTTAACCTAACGTTTACTTGGTAGAGAAGGAATATCATTTTTAATGTGAATATCAGACCACAATGCCATTATATCTTCTTCACTTGGTGTAGCCAGAAGAAAACGGAATCTGTCTCTCCCTATCTAAAATCATAGACTGAAGTTGGAATCGAACCCAGACCACAGATATATGAATCCATCATCAGCCCAACAGACCACCAAACCCTCTTCTCAACGGCTCATTTTTCTATCATAACGCTGTTGTACCACACTGGCTGAGAATTCTGACACACAGGCTCCCTGTATTAGTTTGCAGCATGTTAGTAAATTCATTTACTTGGTTGACCGAATCACCATGAACTAGCTGCCTTGGCTACCCAGTGCATGCATTCAGCTTTATTTTGTAATCACCAATATAAAATCACGTAACTGCTATCAACACAGAAGGGCCAACAGTGTAGGATGCAGAAATTTAAATAGGAAGTGTTCCTTTCCACTTGAGCTACTCTATTGCGCTATCTGTTTGTTGAAAACGTCGTGCAGTGCAAACGAAAAGGTGTAACTGTTTGTCTGTCATAAGTGTTGACCTGGCGATATGCATTATCCCACAGCGCTGTGGAATGCAGAATTTCTGGAGGAATTGTTATTACTTCTAGAGCTGTTATAGCTACGTGTCAGCTAGTGGCGTAATGGTAAGTATCGCACACGGAAGATAAGATGTCGCGAGTTCCAGTACATTCAGTGATATAATTTCCTTCACTTCTCAACCCAAAATTGTCGCATGTGGAAAAAGGGGTAACTTCTGCGACATTTTGTTCGTTTCAGGTTTAATAGACAGCCAGACAGTAGATGCATCGCGGAACTTTTGTATTACGTATGGGTAGAGCGCATCGTGCCAAAATACGTCGGAAAAGTATTTTCTACATTAGCTGTCGTCTGGTAGTGGCATTTTATTCTTCTTCAAACTTTGTTTGACATCTTTAACTCAGAACAAGTTTTCTACATGCATGTAATCGATAAACTGCGTGTGCATTTTCAGACTGTTACAGATAACATTAGAGAATTCGCACATATCGTTGTGGAGTAATTTCTCTCTCATGCTTACTATTGTTTTAACAACATTAAAGGAAACCTTACGAAAATTGTGAACCGTATTATAAAAAATGAAATAAAACTACCCACGATAACCTTGCGACGAAAGTCTGTTTTAATAAAACTGAGTATCTGTACACAAGCGTGCCTCTATCGTCACGAATTGGTAAAATACTAATCACCTATATTTTGATTGGGTCTATGTTTAATTGGTATGCTATGTCATACTCAAGAGGTATGCAAATGTGGCATTTCATAAATAAAGTTATGTATTCCTAGAAACTCAAAATTTGCTTGTCAGCAGCGGAAAGAGGCGTTACCTGTTGTGCAGCATTGTAAGTTTTTCACTATTGCACTATGAGCCGAAAGTATTTTCTTCCGATTTCCTTGCTGATGTTTGATCTGACTGCTAGTAGCTCTTTCACAGAAGGGATAGAAAACACTACACTCAGTGAGACTGGAACTGCGAACTATATCAGACGATTTTTCACGGGTCAGCACGTTACCACAGAGCTGGCGACGAAGTATGTGCTTGAGCTTCCTCTTACGAGACCAATAGTGGCTAGACCTCGTAAACCGCTATTTGAAGTACGGGATTAGTTGCGATTTCCACGTGCAACGATTTTCCTGGGCTGGAAACCGTAAATTTACAATCTTTTGTTACACCTCAAGCGATAATAACTCAGATTATTCAGTGGAAATGACAGGTAAAATCAAGTGAGCTTTGAGGCTTAATGCCGTGCACACCAGGAAGTAACTCGTCGATCACAGAGTTGCCAAACATACATTGCCTTGTTGCCAAATCTCAGTTACAATACCAGCAGGAAGAAGACGAACCGATGTGATCTTACAGCGGGCTGAGAAGTGACCATAGCTGGTGTCTTCAAGTCGCAGCTGCTACCGCCTGGAATACGTAACGCGTTTAGGGACTGGAGCGTAGTTACTAATCATACTCAGAACTGACTGAAAACTACGCATCATAAATCAGTAACTCTCATAGTTAGACCTGTATCAAGTTGTGTATGTCAGACAATGTTTTAGAAAATCATTTGTTTTCCATTGCAATAAACAGAAAGATTTTCATTCTAGGCTACCCAAGTACAAAATTTTCGCAATATTAGTTCAAATTTAATATTCGCTTCTATAATGTAGGAAAGTATTTCACAGTTGCAGAACTCGCATCTGACTCATTGACCTTACACTTAGTGATGGCTGGGTGTTGTGTGATGTCCTTAGGTTAGTTAGGTTTAAGTAGTTCTAAGTTCTAGGGGACTGATGATCATAGATGTTAAGTCCCATAGTGCTCAGAGCCATTTGATCCTTACACTTAGTCGCTGACCATAAATTCTAGCTCAGAGTGACACCAGTGTAAGTCACCTAATGTAGCGAAGACTGTTTGCCAGTGCTCTTTTTCACCAGAAATTACACAATTAACTCATTGGGCTCCATAAGTACACTGTAACAGTAATTTGTTTGTGTATGCAATGCATACGGATTGGAATTTAGTGGTGCTCTCTCTTCCACTTCTGTATACAATATGCCTCACCTAAACGGGCCCTTTATCATTACAGGCCCTGGGCAGTGCAAAATCATACTAACAACAGTAATGTGCTAATACTGACGACCTGACTGTTCGTTTTACCTGATTTTGTAATCATTTAAATAAAACAACATGACCTTCCAGTGGGATACATTTCGTCCCTCTTTTTCTTCTGTGAAATTTGTCAGTAAGCTGTTTGCCTTCCAGCCAGCGAAATGCTGCAGAGTACGGCCGGTAAATGATTCAGAAACCACGATTTAGTTCAATGAAGACGATTTCTTTAAACATAGTCGTAGCTGAAGGAATTTAGTTTTGTCTTAAATCGTCTTAAGCAGCAACGTTCACAGATATCTCAAATAGGAAAAAGCTCATTATCCAGGTACGAAGGTTGTAAAACAACCTTCCCACAGTTTGTGTCAGGTTGATCTTTTCGTCTGATAACACTGCTTAAGTATTTTGTCTAAGAGGTATCACAAGTTGTTATATCCTAGCCAGTAATGCCACCCGAGCCCGCTGCCAAAAGGTTGGCAGCATCAAAGTCCGGACGCCGTCCGCATAAGCAGCGCCAGCGAGACAGGAAATCGCCGCAAGTCTGCGCGCGCCACCGCTCGCTCCTGGGTTCTTAAGCGCTGGAGTCGCGAGCGCTAGGACAGTTCTGTATTCGCCGCTCAGTTGTATACTCGCCACCGAATTGTGTACTTGCTAGTCAGTTGTGTGTTCATCGCAGCAGAGTTGTTGTTTGTCGTCAGCCGACGCTGACCTAGCCGCTCCGACTCGAACTAGACAGATCTCTGTAGACACGGAGTTCACTACTGTGTTGCTGTAGCTTCGTTAATAAAGATAAGTACCGACTTTTATTTAATCAGAGTGTTTGGGTTTTCATCTTTCTGTTCACTGTTCCAGCGGACCGGTCGGCCCGCTATTAAAAGTGTGGCGGTGACTTCGTAAGCCGTTTCTACAGCGAATTGCTTGTCGCTACGAACGCCGCCACAAAACTGGCGACGAGGGCTTCGGAACTCGTGTGCAGGGCTGGTTCACCTTGTTTCTGGTTATACTAATTATAGCGATAAAATTTTGGGGACTGGTTTAATTTGTGTTCACTATGTCTGCCGAATTACAACAGTTGATCTTGTTACAGAGTCAGCAAATACAAAGTTTGGTGGAAGCAATCGCCAAACAAGCGGCTAATCCTCCAACACAAAAGGAACAGGCACAGGCAGCACCACCTTTCCGTGCTTTTGATGCATCAAGAGAAGAATGGCGAGAATATTTCGCGCAGTTGCAGGCGCACATGACAGTCTACAAAATCACGGGTACTGAGCGGCAGCTTTATTTAATTTCCACTGTAGGCGTGGAAGTCTATCGACTACTTTGTAAGTTGTTCCCGGAATCCGAGCCAGAAGCTTTAGACTATGACGTTGTTGTTAACAAGCTTGCTGAGTATTTCGAGTCGCGAGTTCATGTGGCAGCAGCCAGATTCAAGTTCTTCAGATTAAAGAAACTGCCACATCAATCTAATAAACAGTGGTTAACGGATTTACGGGGCCTCACCCGTCAGTGCCGATTTAATTGTGTGTGTGTGGAGCTTCCTACAGTGATGTCATCTTACGAGACGCTATTACTCAAAACATTGCCGATTCTCGTATTCGTGCTGCTATCTTAAAGTTGCCTGACCCGTCATTAGAGACTGATGAACATCATTGAAGCCCAAGATACTTTTGACTATGCTGAGTGTGAGTTAGATCAGCCATGTATTTCTCAAATTGCCTGTGCTAAGCAAGTTATGTCACGCCCGCGGCCCCACCGGCAGAGTCAGACTGTAAACACTAGCCGGCCGCGTCATGTTAAACACATTCGTCAGCCGCGTGTGCAAAATGATAGAGTTAAGTCTTGCCCTAAGTGTGTTCTTGCTCATCCTCGTGAACGTTGCCCGTTAAGAAACGCGGTTTGTCACTTTTGTCAACGGAAAGGACACATCCAGACTGTTTGTTTGCGTAAACGCAACAACAATTCTAGTGCTGCCCAGCCCATGGATATTCATGTTCTTCAAAGCCAGCCCGCCCAGAAGGTCGCGTTTAAAGACTCTTCCACGGTTTCTTGTGGGTAATAAACTTGTTCGCAATAAGCCACCCACCCAGCCCTCTGCTATGCGACCCAAGCGTAATTCAAACGCTGTAAAACGTAATGTACAGACTGCAAGTGAAGCGGGAGTTGTTGTTCCACTCGCCCAACCCACGAGTTGTCGTAAGCAGCGAACACGCGCTAAACGCGCTGATTTTGTGTCTTCCGCCTCCACTGCACCGATCCAGAGACAGTGTAATAAACTGTGAAGCTACGCATCCAAGATAAGACCTTCAATTTTCAATTAGACACTGGTGCGTCTGTGACTCTCATAAATAGTGCTACGTATGCGGCTATCGGCCGCCCTAAACTTTCAGCGGCAAAACATTCTTTGGCTACTTATAGTGGAGAACAAATTCCTGTGTTAGGTGTATGTAGCGTGCCAGCCACATTGCTAGGCAATACGAAAACAGTTTCATTCACAGTGCTCCGCGCTACAGACAGTGTAAACATTTTCGGATTAGACTGTTTTGACTTGTTTGGCCTGTCTGTCCAAGACAATGTGTTGCAAATTAATTCTGTTGTTGTTCCTCAAGACAGCAAAACCGATTTGTGTAAACAATACAGTGACATATTTAAAGACGAACTAGGTTGTGCTGCGAACTTTGCCGCTCATATTACGTTAAAAGATAATGCTCAGCCTCGATTTTTTCGTGCTCGTCCAGTGCCTCACGCCCTCCGGGCACCTGTAGCAGATGAACTTCGTCGTTGGAAAAACAACGGTGTTATTCAACCCGTTTCAGCGAGCCAGTGGGCTTCTCCCTTAGTTATTATAAAGAAACCGTCTGGCAAGTTACGTTTGTGTGCTGATTTTAAGTCGACAGTTAATCCTCAGACTGTCATTGATTCTTTTCCTTTGCCTAGACCGGACGAGCTGATGGATAAGTTAGGGGAAGCTCGTTTCTTTTCCAAAATTGATCTCCGTGAAGCATATTTGCAACTGCCACTCGACGAGCAATCACAACAGTATTTTGTCATAAACACGTCGTTGGGGTTGTTCCGTTTTCTGCGTTTGCCTTTTGGTTGTGCGTCAGCTCCAGCTGTTTTTCAGCGTTTTTTGTCACAACTTCTGGCTAATGTGCCATCGTGTTGCAACTATTTAGACGATATTGTTGTGTCCGGTCGGACGCCTGCTGAACATTTCCGTAATTTGGAGTGTTTGTTTACAGTGTTGTCTCAGGCAGGCCTACGTTGCAACATCGATAAATGTTCATTTTTCCTTACGGAGATGGAGTATCTGGGACATGTTATTAATGCTCAAGGCATTCATCCCTCCCAGTCACATTTAGCAGCTATTCGTGATTTGCCCGCCCCTCGCAATCTGCAGGAATTGCAAGCAGTTCTTGGCAAATTGACATATCATATTAGGTTTATACCTAATGCATCACAGATTGCTGCACCGTTGCATCGTCTCCGCCGTAAGAATGTTCCGTTTGTGTGGTCAGCTGATTGCCAATCAGCCTTTCAGCAGCTTAAAGAGGCTTTATTGAATGATCGTTGTCTGGTCCATTACGACCCTAACAAGCCTCTGGTGTTAGCTTGTGATGCCTCTTCTTTCGGCCTCGGTGCTGTGTTGTCTCACCGAGTCGGTAACATCGAACGTCCTATTGCGTTCGCATCTAAATTGCTAAACAAAGCTCAGTGTAATTATAGCCAATTGGACAAGGAAGCGTTGGCTATTGTGTTCGGTGTCACAAAATTCCATCACTACCTCTATGGTAGACCATTCTATTTAGTAACAAATCACAAGCCCCTGACGTCACTGTTTCATCCGTCTAAACCAGTTCCTCAGCGGACAGCTCAGAGACTACAACGTTGGGCTCTTTTGTTATCACAATACCAATATGAGATACTGTATCGCCCTACAGCTCAGCATGCAAACGCTGACGCGCTTTCTAGATTGCCGATTGCTGCGGATGATGTCTTCGATTCCTCTGACGACTCTTGCCATCGGATTGACGCCGATGAACATCAATCCCTCCGGGATTTTCCGATTGATTATCGTCAGGTGGCACGTGAGACAGCTACGGATCCTCACCTGAGTTTACTATTACGTTTTGTTCAACGTGGTTGGCCGTCCAGGGCAAAGGACATATCGGATCCTGTGGTTCGTCGCTATTATCCGCAACGTCATCTGTTGTCTGTTTCGCACGGAGTTTTGCTGTTACTCACCGAGAATGACCAGCTTCGTGTAGTGGTTCCCCAAGTGCTCCAATCCAAGGTCCTCGACTTGTTGCATCAAGGTCATTGGGGAGTGGTCCGCACCAAGCAGCTTGCCCGCCGTCATTGTACATGGATCGGCATTGATAAGCAGATTACGCAGATGTCTACAGATTGTTCGACGTGTGCCGAACACCAATCTGCTCCGCCTCAACGCTATTTTGCGTGGGCACGCCCTGCCGGTCCCTGGCAGCGGGTACATATTGATTTCGCTGGTCCATATTGGAATTCTCGTTGGCTCATCGTGATAGATGCATTTAGCAATTTTCCGTTTGTTGTGCCCATGCAGTCTACAACGTCTGCACAAACTATACAGGCGTTGACTTAAATTTTTTGTATTGAGGGTCTTCCAGAAGTTTTAGTGTCTGACAATGGTCCACAATTTACCTCTGCTGAATTTGAAAGTTTTTGTTCTGCCAATGGCATTCGCCATGTTCTTACTCCGCCGTTCCACCCTCAATCGAATGGTGCAGCGGAACGTTTTGTACGCACATTCAAGGATCATATGGACCCCCTTCGTGCTACGCACTCTCGTCAGCAGGCCCTCATCACGATCCTGTCGTCGTACCGGACCACGCCACGCGACGGCCCTTCGCCTGCGGAGCTTCTCCACGGCCGTCGTCATCGCACCCTACTACGGTTGTTGCACCCCCCGGATCGACCCGCCGCTTCTGAGCATCGCACGCGTTTTCAGCGCAACGACGCCGTTTTTTTCAGAGTTTATCACGGTCGCCGTCGTTGGGAACGTGGTACCGTGATAAGTGTCCAGGGTCGCGGTTTTTATACTGTTAAAGGTGCTACTGGGGTGCACAGGAGGCATCAGAACCAGTTGCGCCGCGCTGGCCGCCCGCATTCTGCCGCTCGTTCTTTGTCCACAGATTTGGTCCGCGGCGGGTTCCAGCCGCGCCTTCCGACTTCGCTGCCGCCCCCAGGGCAGCAGCAGCAGCCGTCGCCGCTACCACCCCGACAGCCCGTCCCGTTGATGCCTCCCGCGCAGCTTCATCCGGGAGCGCCCCGGGTGGTCGCTCCGGCGCCTGCGGTCCCTCTTCAGTCGCCACCGCCTTCGGAGCTGATGGACGTCGACCCCTCAGCCGGGCCGCCTTCCCAAGCGGTGGCTGTGCAGCCTGTCCTGCAGCCGCTTTCCTTGGGCACCGCCAAGAAGTCTGACCCCGCAGCGCCTTGTCCGACGCCCACTTCGTGTGTCCCGACGCCTCGTGGCGTCCAGTACCAGAAGCTGCGCCCGTGGTCACAGGCGTGCACCCTGACCTCGGTTTTCAGTCGGTGTTTCCCGAGGCCCCGCGCAGCCAATGCTGGGGTGCGGACCGGGGACTGCCACCGACAACAGTCTCCGCCCCGGTATCTTCTGCTACGCCTGCGGCCAGACCCCTCCCCCGCTGTCGACGCTCGCCACGTCATTATTCAACGACGGTGCGGCGATTTGGGGGGGAGGAGTGTTATATCCTAGCCAGTAATGCCACCCGAGCCCGCTGCCAAAAGGTTGGCAGCATCAAAGTCCGGACGCCGTCCGCATAAGCAGCGCCAGCGAGACAGGAAATCGCCGCAAGTCTGCGCGCGCCACCGCTGGCTTCTGGGTTCTTAAGCGCTGGAGTCGCGAGCGCTAGGACAGTTCTGTATTCGCCGCTCAGTTGTATACTCGCCACCGAATTGTGTACTTGCTAGTCAGTTGTGTGTTCATCGCAGCAGAGTTGTTGTTTGTCGTCAGCCGACGCTGACCTAGCCGCTCCGACTCGAACTAGACAGATCTCTGTAGACACGGAGTTCACTACTGTGTTCCTGTATCTTCGTTAATAAAGATAAGTACCGACTTTTATTTAATCAGAGTGTTTGGGTTTTCATCTTTCTGTTCACTGTTCCAGCGGACCGGTCAGCCCGCTATTAAAAGTGTGGCGGTGACTTCGTAAGCCGTTTCTACAGCGAATTGCTTGTCGCTACGAACGCCGCCACAAAACAAGTACATCTACATCTACATCTACATTGATACTCCGCAAGCCACCCAACGGTGTGTGGCGGAGGGCACTTTACGTGCCACTGTCATTACCTGCCTTTCCTGTTCCAGTCGCGTATGGTTCGCGGGAAGAACGACTGTCTGAAAGCCTCCGTGCGCGCTCTAATCTCTCTAATTTTACATTCGTGATCTCCTCGGGAAGTATAAGTAGGGGGAAGCAATATATTCGATACCTCATCCAGAAACGCACCCTCTCGAAACCTGGCGAGCAAGCTACACCGCGATGCAGAGCGCCTCTCTTGCAGAGTCTGCCACTTGAGTTTATTAAACATCTCCGTAACGCTATCACGGTTACCAAATAACCCGGTGACGAAACGCGCCGCTCTTCTTTGGATTTTCTCTATCTCCTCCGTCAACCCGACCTGGTACGGATCCCACACTGATGAGCAATACTCAAGTATAGGTCGAACGAGTGTTTTGTAAGCTACCTCCTTTGTTGATGGACTACATTTTCTAAGCACTCTCCCAATGAATCTCAACCTGGTAACCGCCTTACCAACAATTAATTTTATATGATCATTCCACTTCAAATCGTTCCGTACGCATACTCCCAGATATTTTACAGAAGTAACTGCTACCAGTGTTTGTTCCGCTATCATATAATCATACAATAAAGGATCCTTCTTTCTATGTATTCGCAATACATTACATTTGTCTATGTTAAGGGTCAGTTGCCACTCCCTGCACCAAGTGCCTATCCGCTGCAGATCTTCCTGTATTTCGCTACAATTTTCTAATGCAGCAACTTCTCTGTATACTACAGCATCATCCGCGAAAAGCCGCATGGAACTTCCGACACTATCTACTAAGTCATTTATATATATTGTGAAAAGCAATGCTCCCATAACACTCCCCTGTGGCACGCCAGAGGTTACTTTAACGTCTGTAGACGTCTCTCTATTGATAACAACATGCTGTGTTCTGTTTGCTAAAAACTCTTCATTACAGCCACACTGCTGGTCTGATATTCCGTAGGCTCTTACTTTGTTTATCAGGCGACAGTGCGGAACTGTATTGAACGCCTTCCGGAAGTCAAGAAAAATAGCATCTACCTGGGAGCCTGTATCTAATATTTTCTGTAGTGTTCATGTAGCTGTGGGTATCATTGGTTGAAAACGAGTTTAACACCAATGGGTACAGTGCTGCTAAATATTCAAAATTATTATCAACCTGAGTCTGAGTTCATCCACAAACTGAGGCGTATTTATATTGACTGTGTATCTTTTTCTTCCTTGAGTGGGCATTGAAAGGCGTTTACACACACGTATGTAATACTAAGAATACTTCGAACGCTATAGTTAACGTCGCTCTCATAAACTACTTTTGTTTCTTAGTTCTTCTGGGTCTTCAGTGTGCCATATGTGTTGTAGATACAGTCTTAGAGCAAAAAATTGACTGCCGAGTTGTTCACGTAAGGTGGGCAATACAGTCGTGCTCCTCTCAGAATCCTATGTCCGGCAATATGCTCGATCTGGCAACATTCTAGACTGCGGCTCTTCCCAGAGGAAGTCTCGACTTCAGTCTTAGTACTTTATTCTTGACTGCGACCGTAGTCTTGAGGTATAACGTAAGACTAGCTAATACGACGTCAGGTAACTAAAAGCACACTGCGACAAAGTTTTTATCGCCCCTTTCCTCTCGGTTCTGAAGCTAAGAGTGTAATTCAAGCGAATCTACAATAGATTTTGCTTTCTGTCACACTGGTAATAATAGTTTGGTCCAACATCTGCCTCTGAACACCGCATGCGTCTGAGTTCTCTGGGACCCGTTTACCGCCTACCAGCGGGGGCTGAGGCACTGCATTGTCTCGCCCCCTGCCGACAACGTCTGCTCCACTCCGCACTCTCGACCATGTAAAATGCTTTAATGTTGTTAATTGGTGACCCACAAAATCTGTCTACGATTGGTGTTTCACTCTTGATAGCAAAGGAGGCACAAAACCGTTTTTATTTGATGATTTTTTTTATTACACTAGAATGCAGTACATCAATGTGGCATAGAATTAATTTCATTGTTTCTGATCCAAATCATATGGAAGAACTGACAGCGACATATAACGGAAGGCAGTAAGATCTCCTGCCTTTTGGCAACACACACGTACACTCATTCATTTTTTATTTTTATTTGGTTGTTGTGCTCGACTATTGGCGAGGCACGAAAACTT
Source organism: Schistocerca americana (assembly GCF_021461395.2). Lineage (NCBI taxonomy): Eukaryota > Metazoa > Arthropoda > Insecta > Orthoptera > Acrididae > Schistocerca > Schistocerca americana. The sequence continues at coordinate 106,121,519 of NC_060122.1, read as the reverse complement.
CTGTGACTGAGTTTCTTAGTTTTGAGTACACTTACGAAATAAATATAAAAACAACTAGGAGAGTTACTGATTTATGATGCTTAGTTTGCAGTCAGTTCTGAGTATGATTAGTAACTACGCTCCAGTCCCTAAACCTAGTTACAGAAGTGCGAATCAGACGCGTTACGTATTCCAGGCCGTAGCAGCTGCGACATGGAGACACCAGCTATGGTCACTTCCCACCCCGCTGTAGGATCACATCGGTTCGTCTTCTTCCCGCTGGTACTGTAACTGAGATTTGGCAACAAGGCAATGTATGTTTGGCAACTCTGTGATCGACGAGTTACATCCTGGTGTGCACGGAATGAAGCCTCAAAGTTCACTTGATTTTACCTGTCATTTCCACTGAATAATCTGAGTTATTATCGCTTGAGGTGTAACAAAAGATTGTAAATTTACGGTTTTCAGCCCAGGAAAATCGTTGCACGTGGAAATCGCAACTAATCTCGTACTTCAAATAGCGGTTTACGAGGTCTAGCCACTATTGGTCTCGTAAGAGGAAGCTCAAGCACATACTTCTTCGCCAGCTCTGTGGTAACGTGCTGACCTATGCCGGCACGGTAGCTCAGCGTGTTCGGTCACAGGGTAAGCAGCCCTCTGTAATAAAAAAAAGAAAAAACTGAGCTAATCGTTCAACAACGAACTTAAACGGATGTCTTACGACATCCGCCCCGAGCAGATGCAACGAACGAAAGTGAGCAAAATGAGATTTAAAAAAAAAAAAAAAACTGAAAAATCGTTTGATATAGTTCGCAGTTCCAGTCTCACTGAGTGTAGTGTTTTTATCCCTTCTGTGTAAGAGCTACAAGCAGTCAGATCAAACATCGATAAGGAAATCGCAAGAAAATACTTCCAGCTCATAGTGCATTGGTGAAAAACTTACAATGCTGCAAGACAGGTAACGCCTCTTTCCGCTGCTGACAAGCAAATTTTGAGTTTCTAGGAATACATAACGTTATTTATGAAATGCCATATTTGCATACGTCTTGAGTATGACATAGCATACCAATTAAACATAGACCCAATCAAAATATAGGTGAGTAGTATTTTACCAATTCGTGACGATAGAGCCACGCTTGTGTACAGATACTCAGTTTTATTAAAACTGACTTTCGTCGCAAGGTTATCGTGGGTAGTTTTATTTCATTTTTTATGATACGGTTCACAATTTTCGTAAGGTTTCCTTTAATGTTGTTAAAACAATAGTAAGCATGAGAGAGAAATTAATCCTCAACGATATATGCGAATTCTCTAATGTTATCAATAATAGTCTGAAAAAGCGCACGCAGTTTATTGATTACATGCATGTAGAAAACTTGTTCTGAGTTAAAGCTGTCAAACAAAGTTTGAAGGAGAATAAAATGCCACTACCAGACGACAGCTAATGTAGAAAATACTTTTCCGACGTATTTTGGCACGATGCGCTCTACCCATACGTAATACAAAACTTTCGAGATGCATCTACTGTCTGGCTGTCTATTAAACCTGAAACGAACAAAATGACGCAGAAGTTACCCCTTTTTCCACATGCTACTATTTTGGGTTGAGAAGTGAAGGAAATAATGTTACAAGTTCCAGTGGATTGATAATTTTAGCAGACAGCAGAATTGCGTTTGAAAAATATATCACTAAATGTACTCGAACTCGCGACATCTTATCTTCCGTGTGCGATACTTACCATTACGCCACTAGCTGACACCTAGCTACAACAGCTCTAGAAGTCACAACAATTCCTCCAGAAATTCTGCATTCCACAGCGCTGTGGGATAATGCATATCGCCAGGTCAATACTTATGAGAGACAAACAGTTATACCTTTTCGATTGCACTGCACGACGTTTTCAACAAATAGATAGCGCGATAGAGTAGCTTAAGTGGGATAGAATACTTCCTATTTAAATTTCTGCATCCTACACTGTTGGCAGTTCTGTGTTGGTGACAGTTACGTGGTTTTATTTTGGTAATTACAAAATAAAGTTGAATGCATGCACTGGGTAGCCGAGGCAGCTGGTTCATGGTGATTCGATCAACCAAGTAAATGAATTTACTAACATGCTGCAAACTGATACAGGGAGCCTGTGTGTCAGAATTCTCAGCCAGTGTGGTACAACAGCGTTATGACAGAAAAATGAGCCGTTGAGAAGAGGATTTGGTGGTCTGTTGGGCATTCCGCCGCCGGCGGCCGTGCTGTGCGGACGTGCGGAGCGGCTGTTGCGATGTTTACATCGTCGCTGCGAGCGGCCGGCGCTGTGTGGTGAGTGCGCGTTTTCTGCGTTAGTCATAGTCCACGATCACATTTCTAGAATGACATAATGGAACAGACAACGCTACGCGATACTTTGAAATTGATTTTCGATCCGAACTACGCCCGACCGAAATCTGACGAAGTTGAGGCATTTATCGAAGAAACTTTTCAGATCAAAGTGGATGAATTGATTGGAATTCATCTGTCGATTGTCAGTCCCACTGTGTTCCTTAAGTTATCCAGTTCTGACAAGTGCGTCCAAATTGTGAAGCATGTGGTGGGGTGGCAAAATTCAAACATTCAGACGGACACATAGGGCAGATCACGGGTTCGCTTGCTGGAATGGGAATAAGAACGGTTCGAATCTTTGAGCTCCCCTTTGAAATAACGCCCGAGGAGACTAACAACAAACAGAGACTATGGCGCCATTATCAGCAATGTTGCCGAAAAATGGCCTAGCTTGCACAAGTATCCAGTATTAAACGGAGTCAGGCAATTTAAGATTGACATGCTGAAACATATCCCATCGTATCTCTGGATTGGTGGATATCGAGCGATCATCATTTACGATGGCCAGCCGAGAACCTGCTCGGGTTGTGGTTCGACCCAACACGTCCGCGCGCAGTGTGTTCAACGGCGTGTGACGCAACTGCCGACTGGGGAGCGATACCCGCCTAGTCAGATTGCCACGCTACCCGTGACGTACGCCGCCGCAATTCGCAGTGACGTCGCCCCAGATATGTGTTTCGACAGGGCGGTAGTTGCTTATGCCGACGTTCCCGATGGTACCGTAGCCATGGATACTAGCAGCACAGAAGCTACAGGTCCAGCACACTCACAAGACGAGGAAACTGACAGGTGTGCAGAACAAGACCAGGCTAAGACGGCAGAAGAAGGCATGTGCAAACCACTCTAAGAAGTCGGGCACCACAAAGAGGACACAGTTGCAACATCGGAGGATAATGACCAGCAGCCTACAACTGTTTCACCAAAGAAACGGAAGAAACGTCGATAGCCCGTCAGGGAGCAGCAGAAATCGCGCCAATCCTGCGTGAAAAGGCAAAACAGATAGGCCAAGAACTGGCGGAGACGACACAGGCAACTCCTCTGGAAGATCGAACAACAAAAAAGAAGACCCGAAATGAGGACACTGAACCCGACCGTGGAATCCACATTCCAGACGGTACAGCAAGTCCGAAGGACCCTCCACCTGTACCAAAACCGGACACGCGGAAAGTTACGTGCAGGCGAGACTGGGCGGATGACATGGAGGAGCAAAGCCATGATGCAGAGGTGGCTGACATACCACAACATTCATTCAGGACGTACGGCACCCGACCGTCGACAAGACGTGTCCACCCGGCAACAAACCACCATCAAAGACGCTCGTGCAGCAGATGATGATGCCGACTTCTTCTAAGTGGAGCAAACATCCACTTCACCTGGCAAACAGTATCCCACCTGACACGGTATAGTCGACATGACGACCTTGCAGGCGTACAGAATTGCGACCTTGAATATAAATAAAATTAGCAGCACCCTCAATCCGAGAAATCTCCAAGATTTTCTGTACACCGCTGATGTTGACATCTTAATGCTGCAAGAAGTAACGGCTATCCGTTTGGACGACATCACTGGCTACAACGCCGTCATCAATCCGGGCAATGACAATAGCCTCGGCACAGCAGCGATTATGACTAAAGAGGGGATCCTACTTACAGACGTGAAGAAACTGCCGAACAGTAGAGGTCTCGCTGTCACGATAAACAACACCAGGTTTATGAACATATATGCCCCGTCAGGAACCGGAAACAAGCGCCGCAGGGCCGAAATTTTCAAGGAGGACATCGCCCCCCTTTTCGCGGTGCGATTTGAACAAATAATATTTGCGGGTGACTTTAATTGCGTGCTGAGTCCCAAAGATCAGACGCCAAATTTTAACAAATCTCTGGAGCTGGAGAACATCGTCAGACTTCCATCTGTTTGATACTTGGGAACTAAAACACGGTGATAGGCTAGGTTTCACCTATATCACCAGCCATTCTGCCAGTCGTATCGACAGGATTTACGCAACATCCAATTTAAGGAGACACGTTTTACAGTCCGAGCTATGGCCCACTATTTTCTCTGATCATATCGCGTACATATGTACGGTAAATTTAGAGAAACGAGGAACTTACAGGGCGAGAGGTCAGTGGAAGCTCAACGCTGCTCATCTTTCGGATCCTGGCTGTCACGCCGCCTTCCACACCACTTGGGCAGAATGTGAAAGGAAGTTCCACTTGTACGGTACGGCGCTGACTTGGTGGCTAAACTGCGCGAAGCCCGCAATAATAAAGACAATGAAAACTTACTCCCGTGAAAAAGTCGCCTGGTGGAGGCGGACATTAGACTTTTACTTCAGCTGTCTGAGAGACTTGTGCGTTCGGGATGCTACAGTCATAACAAATTATGGGCAAATCAACAGAATAAAAGCAAAATTACTCACCCTGCAGAGACACCATCTCGAAGGCTGTAAAATACGAACGCGTCTGCAGAACGGTACACGAGAAGAAACAACATCGATGTACTACATCCTCCAAGAGAAGAAAAGACAAAAACGGAAAATTCTGACGGAACTCAAAACTTCATACGTTAGACTCTTGACAGATCAAGCTGCAATACGCGACGAGATCCATCGACACTTTAGTGCATTGCTGGCCAATACACACACAGATGAAACAGCGCAGCAAGCTCTCACTGCTAGGACGACAGAGCGACTCACTCCAGAAGAAGCTGATGTGCTCTCAGCAAGAATAACGGACGAAGACGTCGTAGATGCCATCTCGAGGAGCCCAAAGAATAAATCACCTGGACCAGATGGGCTACCCGCTGAATTTTATCAAACTTTTCGCGAACAGACAATTGCTAAGTTGACACTCGTCTGCAATGAAATACTAAATGCCGACACTGACCTTCCGAAGGAATTCTGTGAAGGTACAGTGGTCTTAGTCCCCAAAACACCAGGAGGCAAAACCGTGGAGAATCTTCGACCTATAACTCTTCTCAATAGTGATTATAAAATCTTCGCCCGTATCATGATGCAAAGGTTCAATTCAGTTATTCGTACAGTGACAGAAGCTTACCAGACAAGTGTGGGAAAGGATAGAACGATATTTCAGACCTTATGCGACTACAGAGACATTATAGCGATATCGGAAGCCTGTAAAATTCGCTGTGCTCTGATGTCGCTTGACTTTGAAAATGCTTTTGATAAAGTTAATCATTCGTACCTGTTCCGCTGTATGACATCCATGCACTTCCCCCAGAAAATTATAGCCTCCGTGAAAAACATACTGACGAATAGCACGTCAAGAATCAGTGTCAACGGACAACTCAGTCACCCGATCAATATTCAGAGTTCGGTAAGACAAGGTTGCCCCATGTCCATGACGTTTCTCGCGATTGTGCTTGAACCTCTGTTAGTATCCCTGACTCGGCAACTCCGTGGACTACATATACACGGACAGAAGATCATATGTCAAGCCTACGCGGACGATGTAGGGGTACTTGTGGCGACCTACGAACTGGCGTCAGGAGCTAAACTCAAGCGCAATAAATCTGATATTATGATTCTTGATCGGGGTATAGAGATCAGAGCCGCTGGACGTATCAACACTGTGGAAAAAATAAAATGCCTTGGAATAGAATATACGAGTAATATCCGCCGCACGGCCGCTCTCAATTATAGAAAATTACTTGCCACATTACGGACAAGCATAAAACAACACAGCTTGCGTAATTTAAACGTAATACAAAAAGTGCAACTGGCCAATACATATATCACTTCCAAAGTCAACTATGTTGCTCAAGTGCTGCCTCTGCCACGAACCATAGCACACCAAATGCAAGCAGCGCTTGGTTATTTTGTCAGTAGAGGTCAGATATTTAAGGTTTCATATGATACCTTGACGCTACCGACACGCAATGGAGGGCTATATCTGACAGAGATCTACCTTAAAGCGCAAGCGCTATACGTAGCAAAACTTATAAACAGTGGCAACGATCACCGCAGACCTTAGTGGCTCATCTCTTACGTGAAATCACCCCAGTCAGCAGAGATCCACCAATCGATGTGCATCACATCTCCCACGAGCTGTACCACTATAAACATTTTCTTGTGGAATACAGCTATGTACGACATATATCGGGTTAAGGAGGTTTACAACACCTTGCTGGAAGGAAAATTGCGCAATCGAATAGAAAACAAGTTTCGACATTATAACTGGAAAAACATATGGGACAACATATCTGACCCCCATCTTACCATGCAATGTGCGATCGACGTGGTACCTCGCAATCAATAGAAAAATCCCCACAAACTCCAAATTGCACGCGATACGTCTGGCACACACACCAAACTGTTCCAGCTGCAATGTCGTCGACACTGAAGAACATCGCTTCGTCTCTGACGATGTGAAAGACGTGTGGAATCTCTTCAGGCAAAAACTAGCACATGTGCTCCGCACGTCACCTAATACGATTACACCGACACACCTCTTTCTGCCTGATGACGTGCCATATCCTAACACTAAAAGAAGGTCAGCCAACTGGCTCAAAGGACTGACAGTCCATTACATCTCAACGGCTATGACGAAGAGTGAAGCAGATTATTGAATGTCCTGATGACAGAACATCAAAAGCTCGAACGACAAACGAAATACAAAGATAATTACGCAAATTTCTTGAACCGAACATTGTCTTACCGACAGAGCTGAAGAACGATCGAACGACATTTTGTTCAATCTCAGGATTCTTTTTTTTGTGAAATTATCTATTAAGTTTCTCATTCATTTTACGTCAACAAGTCTGCTATTTCGTTTATCCTTTGCCCCCGTGTAGCAGCACTAATAGCTTGCTGACGCAAACATGAGACGCCAGCAGACTGAAGTACGCCTGGTTCTCCTATAAAAATCGCTCCCGCACAATGATGGACGAATGTAACGGACTTATTTCCTTTCCACAACCCCAAAAGAAGGGATTTTATTTATTTGTATACATTTACTTCGTCAGTCAACTATCTCGTATGGACCAAACATAGCACAGAAGCTAGCCGAAGAAGGCACAGATGCCGAGCGGAAGGACGGGCTGTAGGGGAGGAAGGAGGCCCGAAAAAAAAAGAAAAGTTGTGTTGATGATAGGTTCATATATCTGTGGTCTGGGTTCGATTCCAACTTCGTTGAATGATTTCAGATAGGGAGAGACAGATTTCATTTTCTTCTGGCTACAACAAGTGAAGAAGATATTGTGGTCTGAAATTCACATTAAAAATGATATTCCTTCTCTACCAAGTAGACGTTAGGTTGAGCCACAAAGTCTGGAGTGGCGACATGTGGAAACTATCACCAGTTACCCTTATTATACTAGTTATTTATTTCTAGTGATGAAACAAACGCTATGTAGGCTCACAGGACACTTATTCCACCTTTTATCTGAGCTTCTGTATGTCGATAAAATTGGTGCTGAACTGGGAATGTAACTCAGACCACCCTTGACGCGGAATTTGATCCCTTCGTGACAATACAGCTCGGCTACAATTTGTTGTTTGTTCAAAACTGCAGATTTCTCAACATCTCCACATATTGCGCGTAAATGGGTTCGAATCCTGGCCCCGCACTAATGATTTCATTATGTATTATCAAGCTCTAGCATGAGAACACCTATCTGCTGATGGATAATTATTTCCATTTTTAATGTATTTTCATTCGCTGTCAACACTAACGATATTTGACGTTTTTGACTCCCAGTGAGAGACAGAACTATTTGCGAGATCACTGTAAGTTCAAGATGTTGTTCTGAGCTGCTGGTGGAGAAAAATTCGGTAGCTGACGTCTCTTTGTGTGTAGTCAACAACGGTATGTGTGGAGCTCTATTCCCAGTCAGCACTGAACTCTTCCTCATATTATTTCTAGTTCAAACACGCTCACATGTCGCTGCTGGTGCAACAAACCCATAATAATGGGAGTGTTAACATTTCAGGTATGTCATTTATTGTAATAAATGTGAGCTTACAAGCCTTAAGAACAGTCTTACCTGTGATAAGGTGTTCCCTGATATTTGTAGTATCGTAGTATTACTTTACATCTTGAGTTATTGCGATACAGAGCAGTGTTTTCTAGTGGTGACTTGTTGGAGCCATTTTCAATAGTCAAACGACTGTACCAAGGCGCGATTAGAGGACCTGCTAGACAGCTGCGTTATGTGGATTGCATGCGAATCAGGCGAAATGCAATTCAGGTCGTTCAGATACTTTTGAGCATGACTATACATACATAGTATGACCCAAAAACACAGGCAACGCTAACTATTTTGTACTGATGGTCGAGTTTCAAGAAGGAACCCATATCCGCGTGAGGGCTGGAGAGTGTCGAAGGCTAGGGCTAGACCATTGTGACACTTTGTTCCTGGTCATTTCTGTCTCAATACGGAAGCTATATATCCCTTTAGCCCACTGTGTGGTGCGGATGGCCGACCTGAGCCTGCATGCACTACATTGCTATACAGTCACTGTGCGCATCCTACTTCGGACCTTCTATGGTCTGCCAGTGCAGTGACTTTGTTGACAGCAATTTGACATGTACCTGTGCACAACTACTGAAATGATTGACATGGTGCTTGCTCATGCAAAGCGTATTTCAATTAGATTTGCTGGAAAATTCTTTGTGGAACGTTTTCCAAACAGATATATCCCACGTAATACCACTTTCGTTGCCATCGAGATACCCCTCAGACTCGGAAAGTTGTGCATAGGTATTTTCTACCTGAGATGTATCCATTATATAGTAATGTAGTAGTACTTTATGATTGGTACTTACAAACACTACCGCCAGTCTACTATTTATCGTCTGGTAGGTACCGAAATATTATGTATGTGATTCACACTCGGCTCGAACGAAACAATTGGAGAACAACATGCTGACAATGTTCGAAGTGGAACCAGCCACTAGCAATCGATAAGTAGTAAGCACTGCACATGGGTGAAAGTGCCATGTGGTGTTTTGTCCACGAACAATGGCTCCATCCGTATGATCTGCAGAAAGACCAGGCATTACACGAGGAGTATTACCCACAACAGGTGCACTTTGTGCAGTGGTATGTACAGCAGTTTCACGCTCCAGTCACGATCCCCGATCTTGGTGCTACTCATGGTTGAATGAACGTTACTAGAGAAGGTTCAAAAATGGTTAAAATGGCTCTGAGCACTATGGGACTTAACTTCTGAGGCCATCAGTCCCCCAGAACTAACCTAAGGACACCACATACATCCATGGCCGAGGCAGGTTTCAAACCTGCGACCGTAGCGGTCGAGCGGTTCCAGACTGTAGGGCCTAGAACCGCTCGGCCACCACGGCCAGCTTATTAGAGAAGGCATTTTAAACTTGTCAAATATGTATATTTGGGCACTCGAAAATCCGCATGCATAGGTGATTCAGACCTACCAAAACAATTGAGATGTTAACATCTGGGCGACCATATCATTGAGCCATATCTGTTGGCAAACAGAGTAACAGGCCCAATCTACCTTACAGTTATTAGAGGTTTTTCGCCTATCCTTTTGGGTGTAGTTACATTAAATGTCTGGATAGACATGTATTAGTCCTAGACAAAAAATAAATAAGACTCTTTCTATAGCAAATTTAATTTAGTTTAATTGTGTAGCGAGACACGTTTTCGTTGGAGTGTGCGGTTTTCGAGTTATTGAAGAAAAGCGTACAAAAGTCAAATAGAACGTACCTTTCCTCCTACCTCATTCCATATACATATAAAGCAGACTCAGTGTGTGTGTGTGTGTGTGTGTGTGTGTGTGTGTGTGTGTGTGTGTGTGTGTGACCAGAATCTCCTCACAAACCCATGCATAGACTTCAACCATATATGGAGCACATACAGGAAACGTGATGAGTATCAGCTCTGTGAAATTTATAACCTCCTAGCACCAATGGGAGCAAAGATGTGAGCCAATGTGTTTTGAGCCCCTGTCATATAGGCTGACCAGAATAACAAGTATTCAGTGATAACAGTAAAGAGAGTGTGCTGCAGGAGGAGTTGGACACAGAGCAGGGCTTAAAGAAGATAGAAAGAGGAGGAGAAAGAGATGGACAAAGAGACAGAGGAGCAGAGATGCAGGAGGCATGCAAAAGATGTAGTAGGAAAATTGGCAATGGAAAAGTAGGGGAGGAGAAGGAGCTGAAAGAGAGGGGAAGAAGGGGATTGACAGAGGTGGGGTCAGAGTGACTGGGTAGGGGATTTGGATAAAGAGATGGGAAAGGAAAAGCTGGGCAGGCCAAGGGATTATGGGGGAGTAGGCAGAAAGATAGAAGTGTGTGGTGTACAGAGAGATGAAGGGAGGCAGAGGTGGACAGATGGAGAGCAGGAATAGAGATACATACATATATATGTGAGATGTATATGTTGGTGAAGCCAGGTGAAACAGGCTAGTCTCTACACACAGAAAGCATCAGGTATGTGTGTATATGCAGTATCTCCTCCTAAATCCCTGGATCGATTCAATCAAATTAGGCACAAACTTTAAGAGCATCAGCAGTGTGGGGCTTATAATCCATTAGCTCTAACAGGAGCAGAGTTATTTTCAAGAACATGTTTTTCCAGCCCCAGCAATATAGGTGGCCCTGCTCAAGTAGCACGTTGCATGGGATCAGTATAGGCCTTCCTTATCGACCTGGTTTGCAGGGCAGCCTATAAATCAGCAACAGAAAACGTTTTTCAAGCACTTGACGTGTTGGCTACCCCACACATGAACTGTGTTGTGGGTGTAATATAGTTATCTTGCGGTAGTAGCATCAGCCTACATCAGGCTGTTTTGTAAGGGCTACATCAATGGATAGGCATTGCTGAGGGACACTTGAGGTTGACAAAGGAAAGGACTGACAGAGGTCATGGGGGATGTCTACAGAGAGTAGTGGAAGCATTGGAGGACCAGGGAGAAGGAACAGGAGAAAATGGAAATGGGGAAAGGAGGGTAGGACAAAGAGAGATGGCAGGAAGTGATGGGTAGAATGATGGGTTCAGGAGGAAGTGGATAAGGCGCAGGGGCAGGACGACACAGATAGAGATGGAGGAGATGTAAGATGTATAGAGAAAGGTGGACAGGAAGATATGGATAAAGAGAAGTTGGTTGAAGGAGATGGTTAGGGAGTGGGGGGCGGGGCAGAATGAAATGGACAGGGAGGTTAGGGATGCAGAAGATGGTCACAGAGTGGGAGAGGGCAGTAGGAGAGGGATAGAGAGTAACAGTGAGTAGGAAATGGACAAACAGAGACAGCCAGGAGGAGGATGAAATGGACATAGAAACTGGTGGCAGAAGAGAAGCACACGGGGGGGGGGGGGGGGGGGCTGAAGAGACATGATCAATATATGTGTTAAACACATATGCTACTGAAGCCATGGGTAACATATATGAAGGAGCACTTGGTTATGTGTGTTCAGACTCTCTTACTAAATTGCTGAATTAAACTATGGCAGACAACCCGCACAGTTCATGAGAATCAGTACTATGGGGCTTAGAACCCCCTAGTTTCCATAGGAGACATGGGCAAAAACTGTTTTTAAAGCTCTTTATGTGCAAGCTACGATACATGATAGACGTGTTGTATGAGTGTAATGTCAGCATGCTTTATCAACACACTTTTCAGGCCAGCCAACATGTTGTGGGCAAGAACTCTTTTCAAGCCTCTGACCTTTAAGCTACCCTGCTTGTCAGGCATATTGTGGGAATATTATCAGACTGATTTTTTGACCTGTTCTACTGGTGTGTCCCATAGAGATGGAAACAGCTGACGTACAGATGAGTCAGATACAAGTGATAATGGACAGAGTGAGTAGGTAGTAGGGGATGGTTTCGTGAAAGAATATCACAGGAAAGGATGTACAGAGAAAAGGGGCTGAGGGTGGGAGGGTGGTTGGAGGGATTGCACAGAAACATGGTAAAAGGGAGGAGGGACAAGAAGGGGAAGTATGAGACAGGAACGGAGAGAGAGAGAGAGAGAGAGAGAGAGAGAGAGAGGGAGAGAGATAGAGAGACAGAGGAATACGGAGACCATAGAGTGGGATAGGAATGGGTGCACAGAGAGAGGGGACAGAGAAGATAGGACAGAGAAAGGGTGATGAGGGGGTGGTGCAGGAAGCAGGTGAAGAAAGGAGAGCCGGCCACAGTGGTCTCGTGGTTAAGGCGCTCAGTCCGGAACTGCACGACTGCTACAGTCGCAGGTTCGAATCCTGCCTCGGGCATGGATGTGTGTGATGTCCTTAGGTTAGTTAGGTTTAAGTAGTTCTAAGTTCTAGGGGACTGATGACCACAGAAGCCCCATAGTGCTCAGAGCCATTTGAACCATTTTTTTTGAAGAAAGGAGAGTGGTAGTGGGCTGGTGGAAAGGTGAGAGATGGACAGAGAGAGGCTGAGGAGCAGGTGGACAGAGGTAGCGGTGGAGGAGATGGACAGAGGTGCAAAGAGCAGATGGTCAGAGAGAGGGCACAGAGCAGGCAAACAGATATAGGGAGTCGAGGAGGAGACAAATGAAGAGAAGAAGTAGGACAAACTGATGGAGGGCAACGACATGAAGTCAGAGAAAGACAGAGTAGGAGATGAATAAAGAGGAGTGGAGAATGGATAGAGTGGGGAGGAAAAGAAGGAAACAAATAGCGGGAAATGGGAAGGAAGAAGGGATTTGTAGATGGATAGATAGGAGGGGAGGAGGAGTTGGGCAGAAAGAAAGAGTGGGGAGGAATGGTATATGAAGGGAGACACGGGATTGAGGATGGGGTAGGCAGAGAAGATGAACAGAATGGGGGAGGGGAGAGAGGAGGGAGGAGGACATGATTAGAGCGATTAAGGAGGAGCATGGTATGCAGAAGAAGGGTGGAAAGTGTAGACAGGTAGTGAGTAGGAGGAGAAGTAAGAGAGGGAGGTGTATATGGGTAGAGAGAGGGTAAGGTGAATGTGGACAAGGAAGGGAAGATGGGGAGGTGGAGGAATATATGGATAGTGTGAGGTGGGGAGCAGGAATTGAACAGACTGATAGGAAGAGGCGATGGACAAAGAGACAGGGTGGATGGGGGTGGAAAGAGTGGGAGTAGGTGGGGAGAGAATGAGCATGTGAAAATAGAATTGGTGGCTGCAGGGGATGGACAGTGTAATGGGATGAGGATTTGCAAAAAGAGAGGGAGAGGAGATGACGAGCTAGATTGACAGAGAGGAGGGTAGGGAGGTGGAAAGAGTGATGTCGGATGGTAGACACAGAAATGGAGAATTAGGCGATTTATGGGATATACATCTCAAATGTGTACACAAGCAAAGCTGAGAGGAAAAACCTAGATTATTCTGTAAATACGATGCAGCATCCAGCCCCTGCCATACAGGCTGCCATGCATGAATACAGTGCCGCACAATAGTATCATCATCTGCCCCTATCTACCTGCTTTGATAGTCAGCTTACATGTCAGGAACAACATGTGATATGTTGGAGTAGCATCACCCTGATTTATATGGCAGCCTTCTTTAGCATACATTTCCAACAAATACATTACATTTATTTCCTTTTCCCTGTCTGTGAGTATAGCTCTTCCTCCCCACACCTCTCTCTGCTACTAATCCTCCATATCCCTCTGTCCAACCCTTCCATCCTCCTCTCAGTCCACCTCCTCCTCCCCATTTCTGTCACTTTCCTTCTCCCTTTTCTGTCCATCTCCTCCTTCCAGCTCTCCACCTCAATCTATCTCCCTGCTCATCTGCTCCTCCATCCATCTGTCTTCACCTCTTGTCCATTCTCTCTTCTTCCAAATCCTTCTATACTGTCTCTCTCTCTCTACCCACCTCCTTTTGCTCCTGTCTCACCAGTTGCTCCTCCTGCTCTCTGCCCATCTTCCTTTCCAGATTTTCTATCACCTCCACCTCTGTTCATCTCTTCTCCTCTCCTCTATCACCATCTTGTCCTGCCCCTCAACATCTCCCAGTACCCATCTTTCATGCCCCTTCTCCCTGCCCATCTGCTCCTACCCCTTGTCTTTATCAACCTCCCCTCTACCATCTCTCTATTTGTCCATCTCCTAAAAAATGGCTCTGAGCACTATGGGACTGAACTGCTGAGGTTATTAGTCCCCTAGAACTTAGAACTAGTTAAACCGAACTAACCTAAGGACATCACAAACATCCATGCCCGAGGCAGGATTCGAACCTGCGACCGTAGCGGTCTTGCGGTTCCAGACTGGAGCGCCTTTAACCGCACGGCCACTTCGGCCGGCCTGTCCATCTCCTCCTATCCCCTCTCTTGGCAACTGTAAACTCTTTCTCCCTATGAATGTCCATCTCCTCCTGCATCCTTCTCTTTGGCCATATCCTCTTCCCCCCCCCCCCCCCCCCCTCTCTATCTCCTCCTGACCCCTGCTGAGGCAAATGAATACAGAGATTGGCAATGAGAAGATTCATAGAGAGTGGAGAGAGAGAGAGAGAGAGAGAGAGAGAGAGAGAGAGAGAGAGAGAGAGAGAGAGAGAGAGAGAGATAGAGAGAGAGAGAGAGAGGAGGATGACGAAGAGATGGACAGGAAGCAGGATTAATCCTCGATCAGCTTCAACCAAATGTGGAACACAAACAGGGAGCTTCATGAGTATCAGCACTGAGGGTTTATGTCGTTCCAATTTGATCAAAGATAGGGGAAAACTGTTTTCCTTGAGAATCTGCTGTATGGGCTGCATTAGACAATAGTCGTATTGCGTGGCAGTGGTACTGGTCTCTCTTGGAATGACTACATATGCAGACTACCGGAAGGTTGAGATGGGTAGGAGGGACTGGATATGGAGATAGGGTAGCAGGATGTACAGAAGAAACTGTAGGAGAACGAGGTGGTAGAGAGATGGGGGAGGAAGAAATGGAGAGAGAGAGAGAGAGATGGGCAGAATTGGAGAGAGGGGGATGAGTGATGGACAAAGGTGATGCGGAGGGGGGAGGAGATAGGCTATAAGGTGGCGGAAGGAGGAAGTGGATAGACTAGGAGGTGGATGCAGGCAGGTAGAGATGTCAAAAAGGGGATGGGAAGAGAGGTGGGAGGGCAAAGATGGATGAGGAGGTCGAAGGGTGAAATGGTTCGAGAGGAAGATGGGCAGAGAGAGTATTTGGGAGGAGGATATGGGCATGGGTAGGAGGGAAAAGTGTAAGGTAGAGAAAGTTAGGAGGAGAAGAAAGTCATGAAGAAGGGAAAAGGTGTGTGTGTGTGTGCACATTTAGTGACCTTCTCCTACTAAGCCAGTGGATCGATTTCAATCACATTTGGTACACATGTCGCTTGTTACATGAAAATCAGGTATTTGGAGGTCATATGTGACCGAAAGTACAGGCATAAAAGTGTTTTCTACTCTTAACAGGTGTGTTGTGCAGGTAGTGTCAGCACATCCTGTAGGGGCTACACATGCACACGAGCATGTCAGCAGAGAGGAAGCACAGGAAAAGAAGGGATTGTGAGTGGGGGGCGGGTGGGGAGGGGCTTGATGACGTTGACAAAGAGAGTGGGGAGAAGGACAGTCAGGGGAACAGGTGGTCAGTGAGACTGTGGAGGAGTAGGTAATGGACAGAGAGGGCAGTGGAGATGGGGGAAGAGAGAGGGGTAGGAAGGGATCTGACAGAGACAATGAAGTGGAGATTTACAGGGGAAAGGGAAGGAGGAGATTATTGGAGAGGGGAGGAGGAGAATATTGACAGGCAAACTGCGGAGGAGGGTGTGGTAGTACAGAGTGGGCAGAAGAGATAGACAAAGAAGAGGAAGAAAGGAGATGAAAAGTCAGAGAGAGTGGAGGGATATAAGAAGGAAGGAGGACGAGGGGACAGAGAGATGGGAGAAGAAGAGATGGACGTTGAGAGGGGGCCGAGGCTGTATGTGCAACATGTGTCTCTAGCGAATACGCGGGCACATCAACCTGGTATCGCGAATGACGCCAGAAGTTGCCTTGGTTGGTCTGGACATTAACAAGCCGAAATCAGGAGTGACGGTTTCTTTCTCTTCCGAAGCTGGGTTTCCATCCTAGCTCGCGAAAATCTACATCTTGTTGGCCAGATGGGGATTTAAAACACAATAAAAGTCACAATACAATGTCAACCATCGCTCCATTTCGTTAATTTATTTTCCGACAAGTATATAATTACAAAGAATAAGTTTCACGTGGTAGGATTGCCAACTTCCTAGAATATGATTCGTGAAGCCCCGCAGAGAATCATGCCATTGCGCCAGATCATGCAGCATTCAATCAGGCGGTACATAGCTCAAAACAAATTGACGCTGCTTTTTCATGCATCACATGAAACGAGTATAGCGACAAAAATATTTTTATTGGCGTTTTCCCCACAGTGACCATAAAGAAAAATATTTTTAGGGCATAGAAGACGTGAAAAGAAAATAGCTCTCAGCACTTAACGACACAATTTTATTACCTTTACTTTTATGTGTCAAAGTGCACTGGATTCGAAGATGATGCACCTCTGCAAAAGTTTTCTCAAGGGCACTACATGTAGTTCGGTAATTCTCGTTGCGTTTCCGTCCCTGCAACTATATACCGATATTGCAGCTTTTTGTGAACAATGACGAATCGCATGTAGGATGTCGTCCTTCGGCAGTCGCTCTTTTTTAACGCCAACTGCTCATTGGAGAATTATTGTTCCAATTCCAGGTTACTGTCTGGATGAAAGGTAACCCATGACTCCCTAAAATGTCTTAAAAGATAGTTGGATAGAATCAGGCACACATTCGATGCTTTAAACTATCCACACGTGAGAATAGTTTTTTTTTATCTCTTTTGTTTCCTTGTCCATAGAAATACAGATATTCGCACTTCTCCAGTCATTGCATGAAAGGTTGATCAGTTTTATGTAATTGGCATGTATTTGAGCAAAAGTATCCGGATATCCTGTGTAATGAGGAATTTAGCACTGTATGTCACAAGAAGCACAGTCGACAGTATGAAGAGGTAGAGAGATTATTGTGCCGTCAGAAAAGGACTAACTTCGGTCAGGAAAATGAAGTTACTTCGAACGTAGAGTACTGATCGGTTGCCACCTGAGTACATCGAAGACTTTTCCTTTTAAGGTTGCGCCAGTCAGTTGCTGCTGTGAAGTTGAGACGAGAAAGAATAACAAAGACCAGACAAACCTCACGTACTGACGGACGGTGATCGTCGCGCATTGAGGAGGGCGGTAGTAGAAACGTCGCATGAGAACAGCGGAAGGAATAACTCGTGAGTTCCAAAATCGTGCCCACACTCCAGCTTGCACAATGAGAGTCCATAGGGAGCTAGAAAGAAAGAGTAACTCCTCACAAGTCATACATTTCTGCAGCCAGTGCAAAGCGACGATTCAAATTATGTAAAGGGCAATAACGCTGGGCAGCGGGACGCTGGAACCAAGTTGTTTTAAGTCATGAAACTCTCTCCACTCCTCCGAAATCCGATGGAAAGGTTTGCGTTTGGTGAATGCCTAGTGAAATTTACCTGCCATCATCCGTAAATGGTTCAAATGGCTCTGAGCACTATGAAACTCAACATCTGAGGTCATCAGTCCCCTAGAACTTAGAACTACTTAAGCCTAACTAACCTAAGGACATCACAGACTTCCATGTCAGAGGCAGGATTCAAACCTGCGACCGTAGCGGTCGCGCGGTTTCAGACTGAAGTGCCTAGAACTGTCATCCGTAATGCCCAGAGAAGTACAGAGGAGGTGATGTTACGGTGTGGAAGCGTTTTTCGTGGTTAAAATATGGTCTCTTTATTGAGAACAGAAAACGCTAAACGGAAAAGAATATGAATACATTGTACAGCTTTGTGTGCTGTGTACAGCAGAGGAAAATTGCAGAGACAATGATTCTCTGTATTTGAATGACAATGCCTCCAGTGGCAATGGTTTGTCCACCAAAATATTCCTGAAAGGACTGCTCTGCATAGAGACCCAGCCTGAACCTGGTCGCATGAAACGAAAATTAAAACACCTCCAGCCATCTCTTTTGCATTTAATTTATTTAAACAACCGGTTTCGATTTCCCATTTCACCATCTTCAGGCCCATTGACCAGGCATGGGAGGAATCCAGTCTCGTGTGCAGTCATAACAGAAATCAATATCAAACAACAGACAACGAAGGGATAGTGTTGTGTAAACCAGAGATCTATGGACACCGGTTATTTAATATTGGGTGCTGTTATGACTGAACATGAGACTGGATTCCTCCCAATTTACCTTGATCAATGGGCCCGAGGATGGTGTATCGGAACACGGAAACAGGTTGCGTAAATAGATGAAATGCTAAAGAGGGCGCTGCAGGTGTTTTAATATTCATTTTATACTGAACAGCCGAAATCCTAGTAACCGTCTGTTACAAGGATGGAACTACAAAATAATTTGGGATGAGTTGCAACGTAATCTTCGCTCCGGTCACTCAGTGTCCACGATCATTTACTAACACTGAATTCGGCTTTTGAGGAAGGAAGTGTTGCAATCCTTCACAGACAAATTGAAATTTCATGACAGTGTCCCTAGCAAAGATCAAGCTATCATAAAGATGAAGTTCGTACTCGCCCAAATTAGCGACCAGTAATAGGAATGCGTACACTTCTGATTCATCATTTGCTTCTGCTCCACTTATCCAGTTTGTATTAAAAGGTGTTTTACAAATCGTCGTGGTTGATTGATGGGTATAATCTTAGCTTATGTTAGCAGTACATATATGTTCCGAAACGCTTCATGTGCGTGCTAGTGTCTCTGAAATGTGAAGTAGGATGTGGTCAGTTTGAAGTAAAAGAGGCAATGTCAACTGATATTATTTTGGGACAGTTGACGTGTTAGGCCATTCCAAACGGGACGGTAGATAAACAAACCAAGACAGACAAGCAGCACAGTGTTTGCACTGCGAAGTCGGAGTGTTTGCCAGTGGTACTGCTTCATACGTCATGACATTTTTTTCAGCCTACGTCCTCAGTTATTTGCTGGATGCATTTCAGTTCCTCTCTTCCTCTATGCTTTCACCCTCTAAGCTCCCTCTAGTGGCACTTTTTTTTCTGATGTCTGAACACATGTCCTATCATCCTCTCCCTCGTTCTTATCAGAGCTTTATAACCATTCCTTTGCTCGCCTCCTCTGCAGAGAACCATACCTTATTAATTTAATTAATTTTCAACATTCGTTTGTAGCACTACATCTCAAACGCTTCGATCCTTTTCTGTTCTGGTTTTTCCACAGTCCTGATTTCACTATCATAAAATACTTTCTCTAAACGTACTCTCTCAGAATTCTTCCTCAAATTAAAGGCTATGTTTGATACTAACAGACTTCTCTTGGCCAAGCCACAATGCCCTTTCTGCCAGTGCTGGCCTGGGTTTTTAGTTCTACTTGTTTCGTCCATCATGGGCTATTTTACTGTACCTAGGTAGCACAGTTCCTGAACTTCTATTTCGTGATACCCAATTCTCTTGTTAAGGGCAGAAGTAGGGTAAAATTGCAAAATAATTGGAATATTTTTATCGCGTAAATTATTAGATTCATTAAGAATAAAATCGCAAAGTAGCATAATCTACTTCTAGATAGAAAAATGTTTAAAAAATACTTTGTGCGTATGCACCTGCCATTCCCCCTCTTTCTATGCTGTGATCTGCACCCTCTCTACGCGACAAATATTTGTGCCTTAATTTTTCACTCACACAATCGAAACAAACTGCAAATGAGTCTAGAAGTGTATGAGAAAAATTCTCTTTGCTTGTTTCTTTGTTTACGACGAGGTTGTTTTAATAGTGCGTGCTACAACCTTAATTCAGTTCGTGGTTTTTCGAATATCAATCTGTTTTGCTCGAAATGGGTACAGGACAATTAAATAACAATGTTGCAGGTGCTGCCTCTAAGCCTGAAGAACTATTTTCGAGAAAATCACTGAGTTCATCGAAGAAAAAAATTAATCAATGATTTGATGACGCTGTGTCCAATGCCAAAGACGAAATTTCCTGTGGATTTAGGTTAACTGAATTAGAAATACTTGCGCGTACGATTTAGATTACGTGGACATGTAGTAAATGTGTGTACATCAAAAACATAGAATACAAATGAAAGCTACAATCACTTTGTATGGATGCGTTGTCCGAAATCAGTATTTGTGTCCTCAGTTGTTCACTTGAC
Source organism: Schistocerca americana (assembly GCF_021461395.2). NCBI lineage: Eukaryota > Metazoa > Arthropoda > Insecta > Orthoptera > Acrididae > Schistocerca > Schistocerca americana. The sequence continues at coordinate 106,101,047 of NC_060122.1, read as the reverse complement.
CCCTCTAGTGTTTAGTAGTGGAAATGTTGGTAGGATTAAGTGCTTGCAGATACTACGCTTTTACCCAGGTCCATTTACACTGAAGATACTCAGAAGCATCGATGAAGTCAAACTAGACAAAGCTCAGGCAGCAGAAGAAAAAATGCAAAAATTGGCTAGGTAAGGCAGGCAAGGGAAGAGATGACCCCAGCAAGACGAGGGAGAAAATACAGATCATGGAAATGAACAGCATTAGTCACTAGAGGTATAGCAATATTGTCAAAAACTGAAAACAAAACTTTAAATGCGAATTACTACAAACTGACTTTTTTCAGCTATATGTACATATCTCAGGAGCTATAAAAGCTAACATCCTGAAATTTGGCATATTTCTTAAGAATTATTTACTAAATAATCATGTGCAGGACTTTTCCGCTATCTTTTCTCTGAGAAAAGTTCTCCTTTATAATTTGAGAAAAATAGAGCAGTGCCGGGTAACACAGAACTGAAATATTAATTTCAAAGCAACTATGACCGTAAACCTGTTCCACGGGTTTTATTAGCCTCTTATGCAGATGTGAACTGTGAAATACCAGTGTTATTGCTTGATTGTTTTACGAGAAAGGTACATTATATAAACAATAGTGATGAACTATTTAGTTCATTATAAAATGTATGTCGATGCGCATTTAAAAAAATGCGATGTATATTAAGCTTTATGTTCTACATAAGTGTCAAGTATTACTGTTTTAGTTCCAATATTTTTGGAGAAAATGTTTATGTACAAGAACGCATTTTGCGCTACGTCTGTCCTTAAGTTTCTCGCTGTTCTCATTTCTGTTGCTTCTTATTTCTTTGGCCTTTCTTCTGTTTAGTCTCAGTCGGTATTCTGTAGTCATTAGACTGTACACTCCATTCAACACAAGTAATTTTTCTTCACTTTCACTGACCATAGCAATGGCATCGTCGAATCTTAATCCCCTTTAAATATTATTTCTGTGCCGGCCGGGGTGGCCGGGCGGTTCTAGGCGCTTCAGTCTGGATCCACGCGACCGTCACGGTCGCAGGTTGGAATCCTGCCTCGGGCGTGGATATGTGTGATGTCCTTAGATTAGTTAGGTTTAAGTAGTTCTACATTTTAGCGGACTGATGACCTCAGAAGTTAAGTCCCGTAGTGCTGAGAGCCATTTGAACCGTTTTTTGTTGTTATTATTTCTGTGATTATTTCTTCGGTGTACAGAGACTGAACAATATTACCAAAAGACTACAACACTTTGATCTTTTTCCTATTTAGCAGCTTCGAACGTGACTGTATTCAATACAGTGGAAGTATGAATTAAATAACGCCTTCAGTCAAAACTTTTCGTGTTTTATTAAGTACACGATGCATTTCGGACCTTTGGGTCCATCATCAGGTGTAAATTGTCTTAATACAGGCTATTTTTCATTGAATGAGGTGTTGGGTTGGGTTGTGCTGTTTTGGGGAAGGAGACCAGACAGCGAGGTCATCGGTCTCAGCGGATTAGGGAAGGATGGGGAAGGAAGTCGGCCGTACCCTTTCAAAGGAACCATCCCGGCATTTGCCTGGAGCGATTTAAGGAAATCACGGAAAACCTAAATCAGGATGGCCGGACGCGGGATTGAACCGTCGTCCTCCCGAATGCGAGTCCAGTGTCTAACCACTGCGCCACCGAATGAGGTGAAATGCATATACCTGTCATTAAAAGGTTTGGTGTTCGGTTATGAATTTCATGAATCTAACGCGGAAAATATGTGCGAAATAGTAGAAAATACGGACAGTGTAAACTCAACACAGAATTTAAGAAATGCGATTTATCACTACAGTACCAGCACACATTCTTCTCTCCATCGCTTTGGTACACATCTCTTCATTCAAGAGGCACATTTTTAAACATACGTTTGTAAAGACCTCACAGTTGTGTTTGTACATGGTGTGATCAAAGATGAGTGTATTCGTAGTGCTGAATATATAATTATTAAACAATTCACATATGCAGGAAAGAACTTTAGAATAGGTCTTTCAAATTACTGAAATAACTGTGGCTTGCCAAATGTGTTTGTTCATTTAACATAAATTCTGAATTATTAGATTTTGTTGAGGTACATCTCCAGTTCTAACAAATTCAGGATCTTAACATTGGCTTCATTATGTAGTACTATGAAATTTTTTTCTAGACTGTTGATGACGCGTTTCGTTTCCAACATATGTTGTGCAATCACATAATTTTCGGAATGGTTTAGCCTGAAATCATTTACGTGCTCCTGAAAACGGGTTTTGAAGTTTCTGCCTGTTTTTGCTACATAGTAGGCAGGAAAACTGGAGCCTGATACACTGCGATCATTTTATGTTAAAATCAAACACGCAAACAAACAACAACAGTGGAACGTAGAAAGTATCAGGCCCCAAGCACAAACGCAACCTCGCTCTGCTACCAGTGAGACGCCCTGCTAAACCCGCTGGACATGAGAGGTAGTTTAAATTGTGGAATGGGGCCAAAATAAGCGTCTGTCAGTTACACTCGAACATACAACTTTATTTATTTGACCAAACATTACAAGAGCCAAGAAAATTAAAAAGAAATACAGCATTAATTTTTGGAACTTATTTACTGGTTGAATGCGCCATACAATCTCATGCTTTAAGGGCCAGACCACTTTCATTTAAAATCGGCTCAAAGCCAATATCTTAAGACTCAGACCAAAACCAGATATTTAAAAGGCAGAAGACCTTACCTTAAATCAGTTCTTTGAATTTGGATAATGGCCCAAACAATCTCACACCTTAAGAGCAAAACAACCTTAACTAAAACAAAATCGGCTGAAGGCCCATCTCTTAAGACCCAAACCAAAATTAAATTTTTGAAGTAATTAAATTTTTTTAAAGCAATTAAATTTTTTAAAGTGATTTGCCATGTCTATGAATTTAGCAATTCCCCGCTTATCAGTAGGCGGAAGAAAAGCCCGTAAGGCTTTAGGTCGCTCTTTAACAATGCATATACTCTGACCCGACACTATATGACCTAAGAAAGATACCTGCTGCTTGGCTAGCGTCATCTTACAAGGCTTAACGGTCAGCCCAGCCCCCTGTAATCTCAAAATAAATTGCTGGATGTGCTCCAAATGATCCTGAAACGAATGACTATAGATAACCAAGCTGTCCAAATAATTATACAAACAGACTAACTACAAGTCGCCAAGGATATTATCCAAAAAACTAGTAAGCACGGCCGCTCCAGTTGCCAGCCCAAAAGGAACACTGTTAAACTCAAACAAGTTCCAATCAGTACAAAAGTCTGTAACAAGTTTACATTCTTCAGCCAATCTGATAATAGGCCTGATTCAAATCAAGGACCGTAAACCAATTAGCGCCGGCAAACCAAGTAAAAGAATTATGCAGATCAGGTAGAGGTACCGATTCAAGGACAACTATAGCGGATAAACCGCGGTAGTCAACCACAGGTCTGAAAACGTGCCCCTGATATTTAGGTACAAGAAATATTGGGGAAGCATAAGCAGATGTAGAAGGCCTAATCACTCCTTGTTGGAGCATCTGAGATATTTTAGCCTGGAGTATCTTAACCTTAGGGTGTGAGAGGTGGTATGGGGACTGCCTTACCGAAATATTATCGGACTGACGGATATGAATATCAAGAACGTTAGTAACACCCAGGTTATCGCTAAGGAGCCGGGGAAAACTGTGCAACAAATCGCGTAACTGAGAAGCCTGATGGGGCAAGAGATGGGCCAGATCAAACTCATTACCTACGGCCTCAACGTCCAACGACCCGATAGTTCTATGCACAATAGGTTTAGTGGATTTGCGAAGGCCAAACTTCTCTTCAGGGGCGACCTTTAAGGAAGAGGTGTGTCCGGAATAATCTAAGACCAACCCGGTTTTATTGTTGAAATCACGCCACAAAATTAGATTAACAGGCAGTTCATAAACCAAGGCCAAAGACATAGGCCAGGAAAAATCGCCGACCGATATACTTCCCCGGACCAAACCATGCAGAGGCAACACATGGCCATTGGCCACCCGACGTCTCAGCACCCGCGAACGGACCGACCGAAGTTTCGTAAGATGGCCAAATTCCAAAAACCACTCGAAGCTCAATAATGAAAAGGAACTACCAGAATTGAAAAGAGCACAAACCGGCTCGCCACCTTCCCGAGAACAAACGTAAGGCAAGGGGAGTGATGAGGGAGCGACCACCCGAGTACGCCAAGGTCTGAAAGCTTGAACCCGAGTTCGCGGCCCACCCCTGCGTCATCTGTTGGCTATGGGTGCACGTGGCTGCACACAAGAGCGCACCAAATGAACCGTACTGGCGCACCTGAAACAACGCCGGCTGGCCGGAGTGGCCGTGCGGTTCTAGGCGCTACAGTCTGGAACCGAGCGACCGCTACGGTTGCAGGTTCGAATCCTGCCTCGGGCAGAATGTCCATAGTTAGGTTTAATTAGTTCTAAGTTCTAGGTGACTGATGACCTCGGAAGTTAAGTCGCATAGTGCTCAGAGCCGTTTGAACCGTTTGAACCAAACAACGCCGGGGTTCCCTTTTGGTAACTTCAGCAGATGTAGTAACTACGGAATCAGCGCCGACGTCTCGCCCCTTAACCTCGTGACGTTCATGGTTCTCAAGTGGTAATGCGGATGCTGCTATGAGCACGTCACGGAGCTCTTCCCAGGTTGAAGGCTGCTTGCAGAAGACAAAATGTGACTTATCCGCCGCACGCATTCCCCTAAGAACGGTAGAGACCAAATCAATTAGCAAGGCCAACGAGGCTTTCTGGACTCTTATGCACATACTGATGTAACTGCTCCTCATGCCGCTGCACTTCCCAAATGTAACGACACCCAAGCTGTTTACGAACTTCGGTGGTCAGCCCTTCCCTTATTACGAGCTCCTTTAATTGCTGCAAGGGAAACCCTTCCGCCATGGCTCGCGAGAGGAGGTTCTGCAGTTCGCCTCTAACTGGTGCAAAAAAATGGTTCAAATGGCTCTGAGCACAATGGGACTAAATGTCTGAGGTCATCAGTTCCCTAGAACTTAGAACTACTTAAACCTAAGTAACGTAAGGACATCACACACATCCATGTCCGAGGCAGGATTCGAACCTGCGACCGTAGCGGTAGCGCTGTTCCAGACTGTAGCGCCTAGAACCACTCTGCCTCCCTGGCCGGCTTAAGGGGTACAACAACGACAAAATCACTTGGTGCGGAACGCGAAAGGTGGCCGCGTGTTGTTCTAGGTGAACCAATAACCACAGTAATTTTTCCAACTGATCAATTCGCTCCACAACCAATTCAGTAAAATGACGGAAGAAATAGGCCAGAGGATTTGGCAACTTCACAAACACAGCATCTAACTTGACAGAGGATGTAACAGTGCCATCCCTGGCTAGCTCTCACCCTATCCCTGACAGTGCAAGTCCCTATCTTCATCATTCCTCCCATCCAACTCCAAACGCGTAAGCTTAAACTGTAATGCGCTCACCAAAGTTCCCAACTCAACGGTTAATTTTTTGTGATGATATTCCAAATCAAACGTGCTTAAATCTCCTATCCGATTAGTTAAATTGCATTAACTGTGCCCAAACTCTATACAGATGACGGTCACTAGGTTGGATTCCCTCCAAAATAGTGTCCTCAATGCGTTTAATAGCCTCAAACAAAAATTCAGTTGCCGCTCCTGTCTCACCCACCACGGCCGACATGACGTCAATCGGCTGCAGAACGGCAGCGCGCAAACGACCTACCAATTCCGGAACACTGCTCTCAATCGGTTGGCGCCCTATTGCCAACTCGTAAACGATGTGGTCCTTTCTGAGCAGGTCGATCCCCAGATACTGTGACTGCCATTACGATAAGCACCTGAAACAAGTAACAGCCAAAACAATATGGCACGACAGAACACAAACGAAAAAAGAGTGAAGCTGACAGCAACTAGAATGGCAACCACGCTCTGCTATCAGTGAGACGCCGTGATAAACCCGCAGGACATGACAGGTAGTTTAAGTCGTGAATAGGGGTCAAAATAAGCGGCTGTCAAATACACTAACATACAACTTTGGTCAAATACACAAACATTACAAGATGCAAGAAAATGAAAAGAAAATTCATCATTAATTTTTGGAACTTTATTACCGGCTGAATGCGCCATACAATCTCATGCCTTAAGGGCAAGAACACTTTCATTTAAAATCGGCTCAAAGCCAATAACTTAAGACTCGGACCAAAATCAGAAATTTAAAAGGCAGAAGGTCTTATCTTAAATCAGTTCTTTCCATTAGGCTGAAGGCTAAAACAACTCACACCTTAAGAGCAAAACAACTTTAATTTAAAAAAATCGGCTGAAGACCCATCTCTTAAAACCAAAAGCAAAATTAAATTTTTGAAAGGCAAAAGGCCTTATCTTAAAGCAGTTCCTTAATTAGTCTGAAGACCAAGACAATCTCACGCCTTAATAGCAAAACAACTTTAATTTAAAAATCGGCTGAAGGCCCATCAACACTCAAACCAAAATAAATTTTTAACATGCCAATGACCTTACCTTAAAACAGTTCCTTAAATTAGGCTGAAGGTGAAAACAATCTTACGCCTTAAGGGCAAAACAACCTTAATTTAAAAATTTGGCTATAAGCCATACAAATACAAACAACAAGAACAAATAACAAAAGGCAGTTCACCTAATGGCGCTCAGACGTTTCCGAGGGTCGACCTGGAATTCAAACACTAACGCTCGCTTAGGTGAGACAGGCAGTCGGATCAACCACTCTCGATCCGACGACAACGCACCCGACAGACAGTCAACGGACCCACCGACAAGATAACTTCCACTCCACCCGACCAGCACACAACGGTGAGTTCAATGGAACAACGTAGAAAGTATTGGCGCCTACAACCAATTGTACATTGAGCTGTCAAACTACACACCATGCTGGACAGTGACAACACTGCCTGAACTTACGTGAACTGCAAGGGCAGGTAACCGTAACGTTAACGGCCACAAGGCAGAAGATTCAGCTGGTACACTTCAATTAAAAACAACCAAGTACAGTTAAACTCCACCGGAAGGTGGCTAAAAATTGCCAACAAGAAAACACACTTTGTTGCTCGCGGGAATGTCCCAACAGCCGATAACGTAATCCAAGCGACACAATGTGAACAGCTGTGACTTGCCGGTAGATTAAGTGAAAACTCAACTTTAGTGTCCATGATTGGTGAGCCACAGACCTCGTAGCAATGGGAACAGAACTACACACTCCCACCGCGCATGGACGACGCCAGAGGCCTCGGCCAAACTACGCGCCGCGGAGATTTCGTCGCTGCTCTACGCCAACCGACCAACTGCTCGAATACAGCACAGCCGGAAACTGTAAGCGCCAGACCAACGATAGTGCAAGGTGCGAATATCGATACACACCGCTGCCGCCACTTGCGGAGAGAGAGGATAACAACATAAACGCGATAACTGCGGGAGACTAAACACAGAATAGCAATCAAGGTTCAATCCAACGAATAACATACATGAGCCAGCCACACCTCAGGAACACGTCATCAACAGTCTAGAAAGCAATTTCATAGTACTACATAATGCTGCCAATGGTAAGACCATGAATCTGTTAGAACAACTGGAGATATCCACAAAATAAAAAAACAAAATCAGAATTTATGTTAAATGAACAAACAGATTTCGGAAGCTACAGTTACAACAGTAATTTTAAATACCTACTCTTCCTGCAGATGTGAATTGTTTAATAATTATGTCTTTAGCACTACGAATAAACTCATCTTTGATCACACCACGTACAAACACATCTGTGAGGTGTTTACAAACGTGTATATAGAAATGTGCCTCTTGGATGAAGTGATGTGTACAGAAACGATGGAGAAAGAATGTATGCTGTTGCTAAAGTGATAAAAACGCTTTTCTTAGGTTATGTGTTAAGTTAACACTGTCCATCTTTTCCACTGTTTCACACATGTTTTCCGCTCTTGGCTGACGAAATTCATCACCTAACACCAAAACTTTTCATGGCGGGGATATGCATTTCACATCATTCAAGGGAAAAAAATGAAGCACATATTAAGACAAATTAACACCTGATGGTGGATCCGCAGGGTTCGAAATGCAGCGTGTACTTAATAAAACACGAAAATTTGACTGAAGGCGTTTGTTAATTCATACTTCCAAGACTTCCACACTGCTTTATGTCCTTCTTAATACGAGCATTTCGCTCTTGTTCCCGCTTGGTTCTTCTAGATATTGTATGCTACCCGTCTTTCCCTATGGATGACATATGTTTTTCTCATAATTTCTAACATCTTGCACCATTTTTTATTGCTAAAAACTTCATTCAAGTCGTCAAATCATATGAATGTATCTTGATTTTTCGTAAGTCTGGGTACCATTATCAACCGCAAAGTCAGAATCGTGGCATCAGAACTGCCTCTCTGCTACCTGTACCTTTCCAAAGTCCAAACCGATAGACGTCTAACAGACCCTCGATTTTCTTTTCAATTCTTCTGAATATTATTCATGTTAGTATACTGCAAGCATGAGATGTTAAGGTGACTGGGCGATAATTGTTGCACTTGTAGGCTCTTGCTATCTTCGGAATTGTGTGGCTGATGTTTTCCCGAAAGTCTGTTGGTATACCCCCAGTCTCATACTCTCCACACACACCAGCGAGGGTAGTCGTTTTGTTTCCATTTCCCCCAATAATTTTAGTAATTACGTTAGAATTTTACCCATCCCTTCTGACGTATTTGACCTTGAGACGTCCAAAGTTTTTTTAATTCTGCTTCTATCTCCTCTCTGTCGATCCCTGTTTCTTGTTCAACCACGTCATCTAACCAGTTCTCCCACTTCAGTGTACTCTTTCCTCTTACCCGTTCCCCCTCTGCACTTAGCAGTGGAATTTTCATTGCTTTCTTAATGTTACTGTCGTTCCTTTTAATTTAACCGAAGGTTGTTTTGACTTTTCAGTATACCGAGTCAGTCGAACCTACATCATTTCCTTTAGAATTTTTTTTCTGTTTTTGTCATGTAGTCATTTTATCTCAGCTGCCCTGCACTTCCTATTTACATCATTCCTGAATTATTTGTATTTCTCTATTCTTGACTTTCCCTGAACATTTTTGTATTCCCTAATTACGTCGATTAACTGAAGTATCTCTTCTGTTTCTCATAGTTTCTTCTCAGTAACCTTCTTTGCACACATGTTTTTATTTCTAGCTTCTGTGACTGCCCTTTTTAGATATCGCAATTCCTCTTCAACTAAACAGCCTAGTGAGCCATTCATCATCGCAGTATCTATAGCCTCAGAGAACTCCAAGCACACCTCTTCATTCCTCAGTCTGTGACACACTTCTTTGCACATTTATTCTTCCTGACCAGTATCTTAAACTTCAGCCTACACCTCAAAACTACTAAATCGTGACCGGAATCTGTATCTGCTCCTGGTTATGCTTTACTATCCAAATATGTCTCCTCCTCTTGTAACTCCTGAACAGAATATTCGCTGCTATTATCGTAAATTTATTTCAGAACTCAATTAGTGTTCCACCACTCTCATCCCTACTACCAAGCCCATTTTCTAGCGTAATACTTTCTTGTGCACCTTCCCATACAGCCACATTCCACACCCACATGACTATTAGACTTTCATTTCCCTTCATATACTGAGTTACCCGTTCACCATCCTCATATACTTTCTCTATCTCTTCATCTTCTATCTGTGATGTCGTCTATTGTGATAAGAACAAATCTATCCCTGAAAAGCTCACTAAAATTCACTCTCTGCTCTACCTTTCTATTTATAACGAATCCTGCCCCCGTTATGCCACTTTCTGCTGCTGTTGATGTTATCCTATATTCGCCTGACCAGAAATCCTTTTTTTTTTTTTTTTCATTTCACTTCACTGTCCGCTGCTTCATCTAGATTGAGCGTTTGCATTTCAGTTTCCGGACTTTATATCTTCCCTACTACGTTCAGACTTCTGACACACGCTCCGATTCGTCGAATGTTATCCTTTCATTGATTATTGAATCTTTGTCTCATGGTTACCTCGCTCTTGGCATACCCTTTCCAGAGATCCGAGTGGAGGACTATTCCAGTAGCTTTTGCGAATGGAGAGATCATCATGACACTTTTTCAATTACAGGCCACATGTCCTGTGGAAAAACGTTACATGTCTTTAACACAGTGGTTTCTATTGCCTTCAGCACCCCATGCCGTTAATCACTGCTGATTCTTCCGCCTTTAGGGGAGGTTTCCCACTCCAAGAACATGAGAGTGCCCTCAACCTCTGCCTGCTCCTCCGCCCTCTTGGTCAAGGCCGTTGTCAGGATGAGGTTTACTTCTTACGCCAGAAGCCGTCGCCCGACATTGCTGATGATTTTAATTCAAAATTTAAACAATGGCGTGGTTCGAACCCAGGACCCAGGACGGTTTGATTACTAGTCAGAGGCACTACCCCAAGTAACAGGTGGATTGAAGTTACACACATGGCACTCCACAATCTCAAGTAGACAACTTTAGAGTACGGTACTGTTTTGTATTCCATACTTTCATTCTGTTTGTAGTTTTCAGTCATTCGTGTGGCTATCGCAAACGGAAATGAACAATGGCGGTTGTGTACAAAACTGTAGAGCGAACTGACATGTGTCACGTGTATGGGGAATCCCGAAGTAAAGAAAGAAAGGCTTGACCACTCTATGAAGAACATTACCACGACAGTTGTCACTTAGCCCAGATCACGATTGCAAGATTGTACAGACGTTTACGTGAGATGGGCAACTTACGTCCTAACGGTTGTCATGGGTCGCCTGCAGAGACACGGTACATTAAAGTCTCAGTAAGCTGTACGTCAACGTTTTGCAGAGCAGCCTTCAATAAGCACCCGAGCTGCAAAACACACCATGGACATAAACTACACGGCAATGTAGCACGTTGTGCATGGTGAACACCTTCATCCCTAGAAACTCAAGAAGTTCGCTTGATGATTCGGAATGACTTTCCTTGTTGTGTCAACTTTTGCCCGTGGCTGCTTCAACTAAGTATGCAGGATTCCTATTTTCTACGATGTATCCCACTTTCTGATGAGTGTACCAAAATCAGAAACAACCTTGTTTGGATGGAAAGGGCTGCATATCCAGTCTCATCGACATCACGTTGCTCTCATTGTGTGGTCAGATCTCATTTATGACATCATAGGTCCATACCTCATGTCCGTGAGTGATGATTGTCCCAATGAGGTCTTATCTGGGTTGTCCGAAGAGATGCATTTGGACATCTGCCGTGGCATGTGGCTCCAGAAGATCGGAGTTCCATCACACCTCGACAGTGTGGTAGATGGCCACTCGAATCACACATTTAACAACAGATAGATTGGAGATGGGGGCCCAACACCGTAGATTTTCATTTTTCAGGCTAGGGGTACCGTCTTTGATTCCTAATAAAAATGTCTACGGCCCCGGGTTCGAATCCCGCCGCTGCTTAAATTTTGATTAATAATTAGCATTGGCGGCCGAACACTTCCGTTATAAGAAGTCACCCCTCATTCCACCGACGGCCATGTCAAAGAAGGCTGAGGAGAGGACAGAAGTTCAGGGCAGTCTCTGGTCCTAGGGGTGTGAAACTGCCCCTAAAGGCAGAGGAATCAGCAATGATCAACGGCATGAGGATGCAGAACACAATAGAAACCACTGCATTAACGACACATAACGTGTATCCTCAGTACATGTGGCTTGTAATTGAAGAAGTGTCATGATGATCTCTTCATTGGCAAATCATTCCGGAATCTCCACGAGGGGACTGCAAAGAGGGAGGTTACCATGAGAAAAAGACTGAATAATCAGTGGAAGGATAACGTTCTACGAGTCGGGGCGTGGAATGTCAGAAGCTTGAACGTGAAAGGGAAACTAGAAAATCTGAAAAAGAAAATACAAAGGCTCAGTCTATATGTAGTAAGGGTCAGTGAAGTGGAAAGAAGACAGGGATTTCTGGTCAGATGAATACAGGTTAATATCAACAGCAACATAAAATGATATAATGGGAGTAGGATTCGTTATGAATAGGAAGGTAGAGCAGAGATTGTGTTACTGTGAACAGTTCAGTGATAAGGTTGTTCTTATCAGGATCGACAGCAAACCAACACCGACAACGTTAGTTCCGGTACACATGCCGACGTCCCTAGCTGAAGACGGAGAGATAGAGAAATTGTATGAGGATATTGAAAGGGTAATACAGTATGTAAAAGGTTACTGAAATCTAGTAGTTATGGGAGACGGGAATGCAGTTGTAGGGGAAGGAGCAGAAGAAAATGTTACAGGAGAATATGGGCTTGGGACAAGGTATGAGAGAGAAGAAAGACTAATTGAGTTCTGTAACAAGTCTCAGCTAGTAATAGCGAATAATCTGTTCAAGAATCACAAGAGGAGGTATACTTCGAAAAGGCCAGGAGATACTGGAAGATTTCAGTTAGATTACATCATGGTCAGACAGAGATTCCGAAATCACTGGATTGTAAGGCGTACCCAGGAGCAGACATAGACTCAAATCACAATATAGTAGTGATGAAGAGTAGGCTGAAGTTTAAGATATTAGTCAGGAAGAATCAATACTCAAAGAAGTGGGATACGGAAGTACTAAGGATTGACGAGATACGGTTGAAGTTCTCTACGGGTTTAGATACAGCAAAAAGGAATATCTCAGTAGGTAATACAGTTGAAGAGGAATGGACATCTCTAAAAAGGGCCATCACAGAAGTTGGGAAGGAAAACGTAGGTACAAAGAAGTTAACTGCGATGAAAGCATGACTAATAGAAGAAATTCTTCAAGTGATCGATGAAAGGAGGAAGTACGAATACAGTTCGAGAAACGCAGGCACAGAAAAATACAAGTCGCTGACAAATGAAATAAACAGGAAGTGCAGAGATGCTAAGACGAAATGGTTGCAGGAAAAATGTGAAGACCACGAAAAAAGAAATGATTGTCGGAAAGACAGACTCAGCATACAGGGAAGTCAAAACAACCTTCAGTGACATTAAAAGCAAGTGTGATAGCTTTTAGAGTACAACGGGAATTCCACTGTTAAATGCAGAGGAGAGAGAAGGTAGGTGGAAAGAATATATTGAAAGCCCCTGTGAGGGGGAAGATTTGGCTAATGTGAAAGAAGAAGAAACACGAGTTGATTTAGAAGAGATAGGGGAGCCAGTATTAGAATCAGAATGTAAAAGAGCCTTGGAGGACTTAATATCAGATAAGGCAGAAGGGACAGATAATATTCCACCAGAATTTCTAAAATCATTGGGGGAAGTGGTAACAAAACGACTATTCACGTTGGTGTGTAGAATGTATGAGTCTGGCGATATACCATCTGACTTTCGGAAAAGCATCATCCACATAGTTCCGAAGGCGACAGGAGCAGATAAGTACGAGAATTACCGCACAATCAGCATAACAGTTCATGCAACCAAGTTGCTTACAAGAATAATATAAAGAAGAATGGAAAAGAAAATTGAGGATGCGCTAGATGACTTTGCGGTTAATAATGGAAGCAAGACTAAAGAAAAATCGAGACACGTTCATAGGATTTGTCGACCTGGAAAAAGCGTTCGACAATGCAAAATGGTGCAAGATGTTAGAATTTCTGAGAAAAGTAGGGGTAAGCTATAGGGAGAGACGGGTCATATACAATATCTACAACAGCCAAGTGTGTAAGACAATGATGTAGTCTTTCGCCCCTACTGTTCAATCTGTACATCGTGGAAGCAATGATGGAAATAAAAGAAAGGTTCAGGAGTGGAATTAAAATTCAGTGTGTACGGATATCATTGATCCGATTCGCTGAACACATTACTATCCTGATTGAAAGTGAAGAAGAATTACATAATCTGCTGAACGGAATGAAGAGTCTAATGAGTACAGAGTATGGACTGACAATGAATCGAAGAAATACGAAGGTAACGAGAAGTAGCAGAAATGAGCGAAAAACTTAACATCAGGATTGCTGGTCACAAAGTAGATGAAGTTAAGGAATTCTGCTTCCTAGGCCGTAAAATAAACAACGACGGACCTAGGAAGGAGGAGATTAAAAGCAGACTAGCAATACAAAAAGGGCATCCCTGCTCAAGAGAAGCCGACTAATATCAAATATCGGCTTTAATTTGAGGAAGAAGTTTCTCAGACTCTTCGTCTGGAGTACAGCATTGTATAGTAATGAAATATGGACTGTGGGAAAACCGGAACAGAAGAGAATCAGAGCATTTGAGATGTGGTGCTACAGACAAATGTTGAAAATGAGGTGGACTGATAAGGTAAGGAATGGGGAGGTTCTGTGCAGAATCGGAGAGGAAAGGAATATGTGGAAAACACTGATAAGACTGATAAGGAGAAGGGACAGGATTATAGGACATGAGAGAGTGACTTCCATGGTACTAGAAGGAGCTGTAGAGGGCAAAAATTGTAGAGGAAGACATCCAGCAAATAACTGAGGATGTAGGTTGCAAGTGCTACTCTGAGATGAAGAGGTTAGCACAGGAGAGGAATACATGTCCGGCCTCATCAAACCAGTCAGAAGACTGATGATTAAAAAAAAAATGAGACGGCCATGGAGTCCCCAAGGCACGAATAGAAGTAGCAGCTTGAGTCATCCCTGTTATACCGGGAATATATCTAAGGATTTGGTAAGACATCATCAGGCTACACACAAACTGCATCGAAGTTGGATGAGTTCTCGAACATAGGTGGAATCGTGCAATATACTCACACGCTACCCATCCCACATACACCATGTGTTATAACATACCTTTTGATACAGCCAGTATATTTTCCTTACTGCGTTAGGCTGCATTCAGTCTTTTAGTGGGCAGTGCTCATATTGTTTTGGCTCAACACTGTGTATTTTTTTCGTTACCTTCCTCAAAATTTCCATGGAGTTCACTATTTTTTCTTTGGTTTAGGCACTTTTCACAAAACATTATGTAGTCTACGATCTATTGCAAGCACGCTTTGGTATACTCCTTATGGTGCTGATTATTTTAATGAATGTTAAACGGCGAAATTTTCGATGTCAACCTGCTGCTGGTGCCTGTTTTAGCGATCGAGAGATTACCGATCATTCAGAGCCCAATGTGAAAACATGCCCCACCGCCTCTCGAAATAATGCACGAGACAAAATTAATGTTGTGGCTTAACGCTCCATAAAACGCACCACCAGCATCACAAAACTGTCCGCACATATCGTTGCAGGTGAGAGCCGCTAAACATTGGTGTAAAGAAAATATACGAGTGCATCACGTCGAACATGAAACACAAAGCAATACTAGATGTAATACTGTAAATACTCTATAACACTTCAGTTATTCCAAATGTACAAAATGACTTCCACAAACTGGTGTTGAAACATTCTAAATTCGTTCAGTGGTATCCCCAACCTTGTTTTTTGAATCGTTAGTCTTCCGATTGTTTCGATGTCGTCCGCCATGAATCCCTCTTCTGTGCCAACCTTTTCATATGTGTTGTATGTAATCCCGCGTCTCCTTTACCTTTCAGTTTTTAGCGTCTGCAGCTCATTATAATATCACGGTAGTTGTTCCCTAATGTTTTGACATATACCATCAATCCTGTCCCTTCATTTTGTCAGCGTTTTCCTTACGTTCTTTTACGGGAAAACCTCCTCATTTCTTACCTTACCAGGCCACACTATTTTCAACATCCTTCCGTAGGACCAAATCTCAAACGTTTCGATTTACTTTGTTTCTGTTCTTCAAATGGTTCAAATGGCTCTGAGCACTATGGGACTTAACATCAATGGTCATCAGTCCCCTAGAACTTAGAAATACTTAAACCTAACTAACCTAAGGACATCACACAACACCCAGTCATCACGAGGCAGAGAAAATCCCTGACCCCGCCGGGAATCGAACCCGGGAACCCGGGCGCGGGAAGCGAGAACGCTACCACACGACCACGAGATGCGGACGTTTCTGTTCTTACCGGTGTCCATAATTCACTGCCATGCTAACCAGTACTTTCTGAAATTAAAACTGATAGTTGATTCTAGACGAATACCCTCTGTCCATATGTTGGTCGTTTTATGACCTGCCTGTGTCTTCCACCTTATGTTATTTTGCTTCCAAGCCTGTCTTACACCCTTTCTAACCCGAACGCTTCTTAGTCTTTCGCACCTAATCTATGGACGATAATAAACGAGAAGTTCAAGTCTAGCACTAAAATATAGGACGATAAATGAAATTCGTTGACATTATTGCTGTCATCAGTGAAAGAGGTTTGGTTCGTTGATTTGGGAGGAGGACCAAACCGCGAAGTCATCGGTTCCATCACATTATGAAGGATGGGGAATTTTCAACGCACGCATCCCGGCATTTGCCTAAAGCAGTTTACGGAAATCACGGAAAACCTTAATCAGGATGGCAGGACGCAGGTTTTAACTGTCATCCTTCCAGAATGCGAGTCCAGTATGTTAACATTAAGCCACCTCGCTAGGTCAGTAAAAGAAAGTATTAGGATATGGAATAAGTTCACAGTGGCTCCATCGGTAATGCTGGAATTGAATATGGTGTCGGCCCACCCTTATCCTTGATGACAGCTTCCACTATCGCAGGCATACGTTCAATTAGGTGCTGGAAGGTTTCTTGGGGAATGGTAGCCCATTCTTCAGGGTGTGCTGCACTAAGAAGAGTTATCGATGTCGGTCGTAGAGGCCTGGCACGAAGTCTGCTTTCCAAAACATCCCAAAGTTGTTCTATTGGATTCAGGTAGAACTTTGTGCAGGCCAGTCCATGACAGGGATGTTACCACTCCGCCACAGGCCGTGCATTATGAACAGATGCTCGGTCGTGTTGAAAGGTGCAGTCGCCATCCCCGAATTTCTCTTCAACAGTGGGACGAAGAAGGTGCTTAAAACATCTATACAGGCCTGCGCTGTGATAGTTCCGTGCAAAACAACAAGGGGTGCAAGCCCCGTCCATGGAAAACACGACCACACCATAACACCACCGCCTCCGAATTTTATTGTTGACACTACAAACGCTGGCAGATGACGATCACCGGGCATTCGCTATACCCACACCCTGCCATCGGATCGCCACATTGTGTACCGTGATTCGTCACTCCACACAACGTTTTTCCACTGTTCAATCGTCCAATGTTTACGCTCCTTACACCAAGCGAGGTGTCGTTTGGCATTTACTAGTGTGATGCGTGGCTTTTGAGTAGCCGCTCGACCATGATATCCAAGTTTTCTCATCTCCCGCCTAACTGTCATAGCACTTGCAGTGGATCCTGATGCATTTTCGAATTCCCGTGTGATTGTCTGGAAAGATGTCTGCCTATTACGCGTTACGACCCTCTTCAAATGTCGGCGGTCTCTGTCAGTCAACAGACGAGATCGATCTATAGCTTTTGTGCTGTATGTGTCCCTTTACGTTTCCAGTTCACTATCATATCGGAGACAGTGGACAAGTGACACAAGTGACACCAAATCACCTGACCACGTTAGAAGTGTGTGAGTTCCGCGGAGCGCCCCATTCTGCTCTCTCACGATGTCTACTGACTATTGAGGGCGCTGATTTGGAGTACCTGGCAGTAGGTAGCCACACAATGCACCTAATATGTGAAATGATAATTGAATCGATACCCTTGGCTATCGACAGATGTTGTTGATAAGCATGAATGGGGATAGCTGAAAATTTGTGCCCCGACCGGGACTCGAACCCAGGATCCCCCGCTTACATGGCAGACGCTCTATCCATCTGAACTACCGAGCACACAGAGGATAGTGCGACTACATTGACTTATCCCTTGTACGCCTCCCGTGAGAACCATATTCCCAACTCTCCACAACCTACATTCGTAGTGTTCCTAAAAGATATTTGCCCGTTCACTCATTACTCACGCCAGACTAAGCTGAGCTCGAAAGAACAGATACCATTGATGACCGTGTAGCTTCTCTAGAATGAAACGTATGTTTTTGGGGGTGTCCGGATACTTTTGAACACTTAGTGTATGACTGAATAAATTTTCGCTAGCATGGAAACCATGAATTTCCGGAAATAAGCTCGTTAGACCTTTTTTGTACCCTGTCCTCTCATCGACAATCCCTGGAGTTTGTATACGATGGAAGAAATCACGATGTATATATAGGTTAGCCAAAAGCCCGGTGAGCTCTACTTTTATCCTGAAAGAAGGAGACTCGGAATTTCAGAGTAGATATTTCTCTAAATCGACTCGTGACTCCCCCGTGAACATCCCGACCGCTATAGCGCAGTCGATGCTATCCAAACGGGCAGCGGCGTATTTCCCGTCCTCCTGCGGTGACGTGTGTGGTGGATGGTCTGAGGCACCTTGCCGCAGACACCGCAGGGGCACGACAGCTACCCGCGCCACTAGCAGCCTTGCTGACAGGACGCCCTGCAGCGGTTGTCACGACCACAATCGACTGGCGCCCGAGTCGATACGTCTGTGGTCGACGCTGCGCACCACAGCTCGGAGCGCCGCAAGCGGGCACGTTCGGTGCCTGCGTCAGACTCCTCCGGCTAAGGGACGTCTATCGCACGCGTGGTGTGCGTAGCGGCTCCTCTACTGTCTCGTGGGGAACACCGCAGTGAGGGTTCCTAAGGAACCAAACTGCTGAGATCCCCAGACTTACACACTACTTAAACTATCTTAACTATGCTACGAACAACACCCACACTGATGCACGAGAGAGGACTCGAACCTGCGGCGGGACGTGCCGCGCAATCCGTGACATGGCGCCTCAAACTGCTTCACCACTCCGAGTGGCTTGCTAATATCGTTTTCTAGATCGTTTGAGAAAGGTTTGAACTCTGCACTAACTTTGATTATAGTTGCACACGTGGTAACTGAGGTCTTCAGTTTCGGGTATTTTGCTGCTAACATATTATATCACGAAATTTTACAAGTATTTAAAAATGAATAGCGTCATTCTCTATTTTCGTGAATCTGATACATTAGGTTGAGCATATCCAGTGGCACAGCTACCATACGGCTAAGCGGGGCAGTGCCCCAGGGCATCCAAAGTTAAGGGGCCGTTCGGCCTCCATGAACGACGTTAGTTGAATCAAGAATTTTCGAATTTTAACTTTTTGGACCCTGACCAACAAACCTCGAATGGCAGTCATTGAAATGACAAAAATTTCTTCCACCTCCAGAACATGAACATAACAGGGTTTATGGTCTGTCCGCTAAGACGTGGGCCGTGCTGCCGTTCGGGTCTCGTCGGTTGAAGTCAGACTTGTCTTGGCTGCCAACCATTGAGAACTAACAGTGACTGGCGCTGAATTACTAGCAGTGTGCTTGACAATACAGTGTGTGACCACGATTGAATATTTCTGTAATGTACTCCTATTAATAAGGAACATTATAACTGCTGTTCGTCAGTTCCAACGTCGACAACGATAGGTATTTGCGCGACCTTTCCTCCCCGCATCTGCCAAGGCCTTGCTCCGCACGGTCCCAGAATTCTTCGAAAACAGCGAGGGGCCACGACGTAGATGACAAATAATAATACGGCATTAAGCGTGGTAACCCAATTGCTTGTATAGGGAATTCCTCTAAGCGAATAACCTTTAATCACTGTTCCCGATGAAGTGCTCTGACCAATTGCGCTTTGAACTTCATAAAAGAAGAGAAAATGCGGATCTTGGTCTTGGATGGTTTTGTGGTTCGTATTACTGATCGGCTCGTCATCAGTGTAGCAAATAACAGCTTCAGTGGTGACCAGTATGGTTGTATCCATCAGATTCAGATATCGATGGAGTTAAAAGATTACCGTATGAGTTAATAACGGTGTGTACTGCCTTCAGTGACATCACGTTTTTTACCTGCTCTTTCTGAACCGACATATGAGTTCCAATTGGCTGTTACCGTGCGTATTTCCGAAGTTTTACCAATTTTGATTCGTTGTCTTAAAATCAACTACCATTTGCTGTTTTGTTGTTTCCCTGTCTGTCGTCGTTTCTATGACTTAGCTGGGGTACCGGCGACATTATGGGACAACTTGACTTATTATCATTTGATTTCAGCGTACTCTAGAGGGCGTGCTTAATGCTCCACGGTAGCGGCAGGCCAATAAGGCACAGCAAACGCGGAAGTACATATAGCACAGTGTCTACATCACTTTATTTTTAAGAACGTATACAGTCGGACCAGCGCAGTGAGTACTCGACTCAAGCATATACGGGTAACAAAGCGTTGGAACTGTTTGTTTAGTGTGCAAGGTGTTTGTTGAAGTGAATTAAAATCACGGATATAAAAAAGAAACCCAGTGTTGCGTTTCAGCGAAACAACGTCAGGAAAAAGAAGAGAGTACACAAAAATTGACCAAATTGGCAAATATTTTTGCTCAGCCTTCTGGAAGTACTTCCAGCCCAATGATTTGTGTTGACTGTGACTCAGATTATGTGGCATCTGTTAAGGAACCTGCTGAAGATGATCAGAGAATAATTACAATTTCAAATACCGCTGGCCATGATGAAGCCACCGATCATGTCGACATCTGTATGGCATACGAAAAAGGGGAAGAGCTGTCGACTTACACACTCTTCGAAAAACTAACTAAGTCTTCCTATGACTTGGGAAACTTCACGAACAAGACACTGAGTGATAAAAAAAAATGGCTAATTCTTAACAAGGGACCGTGACTGCCTTCAGGAGAATTTACTAAAGGTTCCCATCAGAAAACCAGGTGCTTTTCAACATAGTACTATGTTTCAGTAGGGACCGGTTAATACACTCCTGGAAATGGAAAAAAGAACACATTGACACCGGTGTGTCAGACCCACCATACTTGCTCCGGACACTGCGAGAGGGCTGTACAAGCAATGATCACACGCACGGCACAGCGGACACACCAGGAACCGCGGTGTTGGCCGTCGAGTGGCGCTAGCTGCGCAGCATTTGTGCACCGCCGCCGTCAGTGTCAGCCAGTTTGCCGTGGCATACGGAGCTCCATCGCAGTCTTTAACACTGGTAGCATGCCGCGACAGCGTGGACGTGAACCGTATGTGCAGTTGGCGGACTTTGAGCGAGGGCGTATAGTGGGCATGCGGGAGGCCGGGTGGACGTACCGCCGAATTGCTCAACACGTGGGGCGTGAGGTCTCCACAGTACATCGATGTTGTCGCCAGTGGTCGGCGGAAGGTGCACGTGCCCGTCGACCTGAGACCGGACCGCAGCGACGCACGGATGCACGCCAAGACCGTAGGATCCTACGCAGTGCCGTAGGGGACCGCACCGCCACTTCCCAGCAAATTAGGGACACTGTTGCTCCTGGGGTATCGGCGAGGACCATTCGCAACCGTCTCCATGAAGCTGGGCTACGGTCCCGCACACCGTTAGGCCGTCTTCCGCTCACGCCCCAACATCGTGCAGCCCGCCTCCAGTGGTGTCGCGACAGGCGTGAATGGAGGGACGAATGGAGACGTGTCGTCTTCAGCGATGAGAGTCGCTTCTGCCTTGGTGCCAATGATGGTCGTATGCGTGTTTGGCGCCGTGCAGATGAGCGCCACAATCAGGACTGCATACGACCGAGGCACACAGGGCCAACACCCGGCATCATGGTGTGGGGAGCGATCTCCTACACTGGCCGTACACCACTGGTGATCATCGAGGGGACACTGAATAGTGCACGGTACATCCAAACCGTCATCGAACCCATCGTTCTACCATTCCTAGACCGGCAAGGGAACTTGCTGTTCCAACAGGACAATGCAAGTCCGCATGTATCCCGTGCCACCCAACGTGCTCTAGAAGGTGTAAGTCAACTACCCTGGCCAGCAAGATCTCCGGATCTGTCCCCCATTGAGCATGTTTGGGACTGGATGAAGCGTCGTCTCACGCGGTCTGCACGTCCAGCACGAACGCTGGTCCAACTGAGGCGCCAGGTGGAAATGGCATGGCAAGCCGTTCCACAGGACTACATCCAGCATCTCTACGATCGTCTCCATGGGAGAATAGCAGCCTGCATTGCTGCGAAAGGTGGATATACACTGTACTAGTGCCGACATTGTGCATGCTCTGTTGCCTGTGTCTATGTGCCTGTGGTTCTGTCAGTGTGATCATGTGATGTATCTGACCCCAGGAATGTGTCAATAAAGTTTCCCCTTCCTGGGACAATGAATTCACGGTGTTCTTATTTCAATTTCCAGGAGTGTAGTTTTCGCGTGTGTTATTCCGTAATTCTAGATGCTGCCTATTGTCAGCTTTGCTCGTTGTTTGCTTCGCAAAGGAATAAAGTATGTAGACGGGTTACAGGGACTAGTAGTATTTATCAGAAAGAGAACACAGTTTCTCGAGCGGCCATACGGAGGCACGTGCTGTGTACAAAGTTTGGAAAAAGAACGATACTGTCGACAAGGAAGCTGAAAATGAAATTTGTAAAGAAGCATCAGTTTGGCCAATGGTTCTTACAAGGTTATTCGATATTATACTTACTCTAGCAAAAGTCCATTAGCTTTCAGAAGACGTAAATAGAACTTAAGTCAGGAGGAAGGATACCACGGAAATTTTGTGCCTGGTACGAAAAAACTTTGCGGCTGGTTTTGGATATGCCCAAAGGTAATCATTTTCACTTCCAAATAATTTTTGGTATTTTATTTTTTATTTTTTTTCAGTTGATTATATTCGAAAATATTCTAAAAATGTGCAAGGTATCTAAGTCAAACAATTCAAAATGAAATGATTGGCTGCTGAGGGAACATACATGAAAACAAGCTGCTAGAACAAATTAGAGCATTGTCGTTTTTCGCCATTATAATGGACACTTCGCAGTATGTGCCGAAGGTAGATCAGCTAAGCATTGTTCTGAGACCTGCTGTAAAAACCAGATCGGAAAGTGGACAACCAGTTGAGGTACAAGTAAAATAATTATTTTTAGGCTTTTATGCAGTCATCAAACATGGCGCAGCAGATTTAGTGAAGCAGATGACTAAATTATTTTCATTGACAAAAATATTGATTCAAAAAAGTGTGTGGATCGAGGTTGTGATGGGATCAGTGTGGTGAGTAGTGTTTATAATGGTGTACGAAAAACAGATTAAAGATATTCAATCAAATGCGGAGTACGTACATTGCGCCAGTCACAATTTGATGATGAATTATGCTGTTAGCTGTTGTGTGGAAGTACACACTTCTTCTCAACAATAAAAGACTTATATAATTTCTTTGGGAATAGCATTAAGTGTTGGAATTTACTGTCGAAATTCCCTGGGGAATCAGATACCGCTCCAAAAACAATCCAATCTACTAGATGGTCTAGAAGAGTTAATACGATATCTGCAATAAAACTTCGTTTTTCTTACATACAGTCAAGAAATTGTCAGCAACAGTACTGAAGAGTTCCAGTGAAAATGACCCTATCGAAGCAGAAAGTATCAGAACAAAATGTGAAATTTCGAGTTCGTGTTCCTTTGTGAATTCATGTACCAAATATTGAATTACAGCAATTACGCATCCAACATTTCACAATAACGTGATATCGATTTGTACCGTGCAAGTAGAGCTATTTCGAATCATTGAAGTGAAAAGCCAGTGGAACTGCAAACAAATATAACATTGACGAGAATTTTCAAGAAAAGCGGTAAATTTAAGATAAAAACATTTTGATAAACTGGCTTCTGACCACCAATTTCGAAACAGGGAAGAAGTATTTAAAATTAATATTTTCAAAACTGTACTAGACGCAATCATTGGTTAGTTAAATATACGTTTCATTGGCATGAGTGCAGCTTGTCAAATATTTAATTTCCTAATAGCATCACTTTTGCTCACTGTAGATGAAGCAACTTCACTGCAAAAATGTGGTCAGTTCCGAAGTAAATATTTGGATTCAACTGAACCTAATTTTTTTCTTCAGTTTATTTATGCTTGTTGTACCTAAATTGGCTCCGGCATGGACTGTTCATTAATTATGTCATGAAATTATAACTAAATATTCTATGCTAGAATGTGACATTATGGAAGTGTTTACCGCCATTTTATTATTTCTTACAATGCCTATCACTTCTACAACAGCCGAAAATCATTCAGCAGATTAAAAGTAATCAAAATTTATTTAAGGAATAGTATGGCTCAAGTTCCACTCTGACGTTTGACACTCACAGCAATCGAAACAAAGCTGCATGAAGTCTAGATTGAACGGTGCTTATTGTTGATTCCACAAAAACTGAAGCCAGAAAAAGGCTTAAAATTAATTGTTAACATAAAATTGTCTACTTCGTTTTACTGTACACCTGAAGTATTGACTGTAATCTACTATAGTCACGAAAACATGGTCCCTGCCTCCGACGATTACCGACTGGAAATCGTATCTCTAAACGAAATAAGGCTGATCTGTCGGAACAGTGAGCTCACAGCGTACTAGTTTACCGTGGGTCACCTTCGCTGATAATAGCCGCCTTCCCGCATCTCTGTGCCACCGTAGAGACGCAAGTACTGACTCGACTGCTCCCAACGCGCTTCGCGGCAAGTGGCCATGTTTTCGTGGCTGAGTAATATTTCTTCACTGTTAATTTTTTAATAGCTTCTGCCCGCGACTACATTCTCCTAGTATGGACCAACACTGAGAATTATCCAATGGGATCCTTTTATCGGCATGGAAGTGTCTTACGTTCTACCCAGGACGAACTCTATCCGTGAGCAAAATCTCATCCAAATCCAGCAAGTAGTTTCTGCGTGAAAGCATATCAAACAAAGTAACTGTCACATTTATAATATTATTAGGAAGTACGATCAAATATTATCTGCGGCATTACACATACTAATTTCATTAGTAGTCAATATGTTTGCCTTATTATGCCCTGCAGTGGCCGGTAAGGAGCTGATGGTGAAGTAGTTTACCGTCTGTAAAGTATTTAGTTTAAACAATTTTAATAAACATTTTTGGAATAGGGATCAAAAAATTAAAAAAAAATTTCATTTTAAAATTCGGTCTTGATCGCACCACGTATGCTACAAGAACTTAGGTGACCGGTTTTGGTCATATCACACGGCCATCATCAGACCTGTAATTTAATTTAGAAAGCAATAGAAACCTTACTAGTTTGACAATAAAATATGACAAAATGCTTATAAGCATAAATTACAATAAGACTTGTTATACTTGGTCATGTGATATGACCGAAACCGGTCACCTATGTTCAAGCATATTTGGTGCGATCAAGACTGAATTATAAAAAGAAAAAAATAGTTTAAATTAAATAGGGCCCCAATTTCACTTTTGCTCCCGGGTCCTTTGTTACGTAGCTACGCCATATGACAAAATTTTCTTAGAAGGATGCCGCAGATGACAACTAAACGGGTCCTATTATGGTAAGAAATCGCACCCTGCCCATCACTCATGGTTGCCGTGCTGCATGACGGTTGGCATCTAGACACTGTCCAGGGTGTCTCTAAGCATGATTTCGTTGGTCGTCGGAGCTCAGTTCGAAGCGGGACCCGTCACTGAAGAAAATTATACTTCAGCCAGTCACATTCCAGCGACATTTTTCAATTTTTTTGCCTCCTAGAGAATGTTATAGCGATCGGAAGAAATGGAAATTTGGTGGCGAAATATCGTTCGAATTTGGTGTGTGACGCAATAGCTGCCACTCCAGTTCATTAACTTTTTCCTCGGTGCTGTCTTACATTAACGTTTTACAAAATAACGCCTATTCTGTCGCAACTGTGGGTACTTTACAGCAAATGCGGGATTTATTCGATCGATTTGCTCCGAGTCTGCATTTTGCGCTTTGTCCAGGTTTCAGGGCTTCAAAATAAACGGTCATGGAAATACTCCACTTGCAAGTGAGTGGGGTATCTTCATCCCTCTAGTCGTACCGTCTCACGTACCCGGAGAAATATGGTTAGCTTTACTTCTGATTATACGCAAGTTACCTGGGTATCTGACTCCGAACGCGTGTTAAGGGACAACTTACGTTATGAATTGTCACAGAACCAGTCTCAGTGTCACACGTTGTCTCCTCAATGATCTTATAAATGTTCTGTGATGTATAGAGATTGTTCTTTTGGATTGTATATCGACAGGAACTCCTATTCATATAGAATAAATTCTCACCCATGATTACCGAACCTTGTTTCTCCTTAAACTTACCCCACGTTATACAATTTCATTTCGTTTTCACTTCTGTACAAATTTCCCAAAGCAATAATATGAGTCGTGTCCATCTCAAAGGAGAGAAAGTCAAGCTTAATGAATGTAAGATTCAAGTACTATCTGTGACGTTACTATCTCCTCCCACCACGCATGCTCAGGAATGGGTTACATTCGTGCCAGCTATCCGTTGCAGGAAACAATAATCACTTTAATTACTGGGCCTGTTCAACAGCATGACCTTCGTTAAGGCGATGGACATGAAGGGTAACGAAGGTAACGTGAGTGGAAGAACGCCATTTTTACCAGAGTCACTCTTAGAGGAACAAGTAGAAACAACTACCCCCACTTCTAGTCATCCCCCCTCCCCCCCTTCCCGCCTCGCGCCTTTCAAATGGACAGTGCTGGAACCCGCGCAGCTCACACTTCAGGCATGGAGCATGAGTGTTGCGACAAGAAGAAAATTATTCAGACACATGTATGAGCACTGGGGTCTAATATCCCACACTCCAGCTATATTTAAAAAGATTTTGAGAGTGGCGGAGATAGTATTTTTGTGGTACGTAGATTCTGCTTCGGCTACTGCGAATCCATGAGTGGCAGCCAACAGGTATCATTACGACGGCAGTTTGCCTTGTACAAGGGATCAGTTCCCAGCCCAGAGGTGGACAGGGAGTTCGTACTGCGTCATTGAAACTTCGGTACCCTGGTTATAAAATACACTTCTCTTTACCATGACTGTTAGTGACATCGAATGAGACAAGTAAATTGTTACCAGTCATTATTTATTTATTTCCACAGTGGGTTTTAAGAGGTGTAACTCTCCCTAATCCAGAGGATGAATGTGCATTAATTCGGCATGTGCGTGTTGGGTTACGACTTCCGGGTAGCAAAGAGGAAAAAAGAATATTTCAGTACATGGCTCACAGTTTTGCATGAAAGTATGAACGAAAGTATAAATTGGAAATTAAAAATAAAAATAAAAGTACCTCCAGTAGCAAAAGACTACATAAAGTACAGCATCACTCTCTGTTAATACTGAAGGGAGTAAAGATGGCGTCTAAAATTTAATAAGTGCAAAGGACTTTTATCAAAGTACAACAAGACTGAACTGTAAAAAATTCTGTGTCCAATGGATATACTTACATTTCTGTTCATCTACCCAGCCATATATCTCCAAAATATTTTGAAGCTTGCTCCAAAACAGTGTTTCGCTTTGCTGTATGTTCATTGCAATAATTTCAATGTCTAGTCGCCATCTTTTCTACCCCCCCCCCCAAAAAAATGGTTCAAATGGCTCTGAGCACCATGGGACTCAACTGCTGAGGTCATTAGTCCCCTAGAACTTAGAACTAGTTAAACCTAACTAACCTAAGGACATCACAAACATCCATGCCCGAGGCAGGATTCGAACCTGCGACCGCAGCGGTCTCGCGGTTCCAGACTGCAGCGCCTTTAACCGCACGGCCACTTCGGCCGGCTCTACCCCCCACCCCACCAGTCTTTAGAATGTCTGGTGGTGTACGTCGTGATATAACGCGCTACAAATGGAGCCCGTTACCATTGGAGGTATTTTTACTTATACTTCCAATTTTACATTTCTTTTAATACTTCCTGTCAAGGAGCTCAACAGAACTATGACCTATGTACTAGAATAGTGTCTTGCTTTTTTTTGTACTACATAGCTCCACGGTTAACACAACACATACATGCCATAGTAATCTACATAAATCCACCTGATGTAGGACGTTTAAACCTTTGAAACATGCCGTGCATATGAATAAATAATGACTGATAACAGAATTCATTTGTTACCTCGCTTTCTACATCTGCGTTCAGACATTGAGCTCCATGCAGTTGTGTGTGCTATTTAAGTAAATTCTACCTGTGATTATTAGTATTGATTACAGGTTAGCTTACTTGGAGCCCTCTACTACGTTTTTGGGCAACAGTTTAGCAAATATCTGGATATCTGCACTCTGTGTTGTTCGTCATTGTGGCCTGTCATGTTTATGACAGGCTGCAACCCAAAACAGAGTTACTGGTCATACATTCAGCACGATCAGATGCTTGTTATCTTGTTCTCTAGCCACAAGACTGTTCTGCCAATGGATTTCGTTACCCAGCACAGCTGGTGTTTCATTTACGGATGAAGCCGCAGTCACATAGTGGGGAATAGCAAATTACCGCAATGTGGGAAGATACCGTTTGTTGAGCGACCATGCATACAAGAGATCTGGTTTACATCGTATCAGTGTTTGGGTAGGAAGCGTGTGTCTCTGTCTCATAGCACCATACAGATGTTTGCCATCAACTTCTCCGAAACAAGATAACTCGTGAAGCTGTGTAATATTATGCATGCAGAGCCTGAATCTGGTAGGGAAGCTAGAAAAACTGGAAAGGAAAATGGAACGGCTCAGTCTGTGAATCCATTTCTATTAAAGTGAATGTTAGTAGCAGCAGTAGCAAAATCGATAGGACAAACATTAGGATATAAATGCCGACGTCACAACATATGAGAGTATTGAACATGTAATTCCGTGTGTAAAGGGAGCTGAAAATCTAATAAAGTTGGGGAAATGGAACACTATGATAGGAAAGGAAGTAGAAGATATAGTTACATTTGAATATGTGTTCAGCAGTAGGACTAAGACAGGAAAAGGATTATTTGAATTCTACTATAAATTTTAACTAGCATGAGCATACACACAGCAGGGAGCTGAAAATCTAATAAAGTTGGGGAAATGGAACACTATGATAGGAAAGGAAGTAGAAGATATAGTTACATTTGAATATGTGTTCAGCAGTAGGACTAAGACAGGAAAAGGATTATTTGAATTCTACTATAAATTTTAACTAGTATGAGCATACACACCCCTCGAGAATCACAAGATGAGGAGTTTACGTAGAAAACGCTCGGGGGCCAAGGAGGTTACCAACTGAAGTAGGTCATTATGAGACAGAGGATACGAAATCAAATAGATTTCAAGACACACCTAGGAGCATGTAATATAGACTCAGATCACAATTTAGAAATGGTAAAAGTTAAACACAAATTTAAGACAGTCGTCGGGAACAATCAGATAGGTAAAGAAGTTGTATATTTAATTACTGAGGAATGATCAGGTATTTTTGAAGCTTCTTCAGGTATTATATATTGCAATGATCAATAAGCAGTCGATTTGAGGAGGAATGCCTACCCCTGATAAGAGAGGAAACATTCTATAACAAAAGAAATACTTCAGTAATGATTAACGGAAGATGTAAACACAGAAATGTTCAGGAGAAGGAAGGAATACAGTAGTATAATTCATTTCTAAATAAAATCCATTGAAATACAGGAAATCTAAAGCCAAACGCTTGCAGTAAAAGAAATATGAAGTCGGAAAGGAAACGATCGTCGGAAGGAGAGATACAGTGTATAATAAAATCGAAATAACTTGTGGTGCAACTAAAAGGAAAGGGGTAAACCTTAAGAGAGCACAGATAATTCCACTGGTAAACACAGAAAAGACAGCGGATTGGTGGAAAATTACACTGAGGGCATCTATAATGTGGAACAATTGCCCATAAACGTAATACAAGGAGAAATGTATGTGGATTTTGAAGACATACAGGATCCAATATTACAGCCAGCGTCTGAGAGAGGTTTCGAAGTCTTGCGATCAAATGTCTGAATGCATAGATTAACTTACTTTAGAATGAATGACCAGGACAGAAGTGCGTATATTGTAAAGACATAGGGCATGGTGCAGTTATCATCTTCTATTGCTCGATCTCTGTGTCTAAGTAACTATGCTTCTCCGTCACAACGTTACACGATGCAATAAATTTAGTAATGTGCTTTCCTTATGGTACTCGTATGTGCAATTTCAGACACAAGCAAATAACAACTGTGTGCTCTCAAATTCTCTCTTTCTCATCACCACACACTAACATCCATACATATATAACCATATAACGCTGGCATGTTCACAAGAGTATAGAAAATAGATAACGGCCACGTTCTTGTTGTCTCTTAAATTTCTTTAGCATTTTATAGATTGTGTCAATGCAACCTTTCTTCTCATTATAATATAAATTTTTGACTGTTTTCTTCTTAGTGTCAATAAGTGAACCAATTACAGAGTCATGCAGTTGTGTCAACAGCAAAGGAAGTTTTTTTGGTTTTTCACTTTGGATATAAGAAATAACTGTGACTGGAATATTTCCAGTGCTAGAATCACTGACAGCAAATTTACTGGAGTACAATTATTTTCTTGACATATCTTTCAGTTCTTGAGGTATAAATTTCCTAGTAACTTGTAAAGACGAAGCAAATATTCCACAATTCGAATGGAGAACAGCTGTCAACATGAGTAACGTAGAAGTGAATATCCTCGGAGAAGTGAAGCAACTTAAATCACTTAATAAAAGCAAGTCTTCTGGTCCAGAATGTATACCAGTTAGGTTTCTTTCGGAGTATGCTGATGCATTAGCTCCGTACTTAACAATCATATACAACCGTTCGCTCGACGAAAGAACCATACCCAAAGACTGGAAAGCTGCACAGGTCACACCAGTATTCAAGAAAGGTAGTAGGACTAATCCACTAAATGACAGGCCCATATCGTTAACGTCGATGTGCAGCAGGATTTTATATCATATATTGTGTTCGAACATTAAGAATTACCTCGAAGAAAACGCTCTATTGACACACAGTCAACATGGGTTTAGAAAACATCGTTCCTGTGAAACACAAATAGCTCTTTATTCAGATGGAGTGTTGAGTGCTATTGACAAGGGATTTCCGATCGATTCCGTATTTCTGGATTTCCGGAAGGCTTTTGACACTTTACCATACAAGCAGCTTGTAGTGAAATTGCGTGCTCATGGAATAACGTCTCAGTTATGTGACTAGATTTGTGATTTCCTGTCAGAGAGGTCACAGTTCGTAGTAACTGACGGAAAGTCATCGAGTAAAACAGAAGTGATTTCTGGCGTTCCCCAAGGTAGTGTTATATGCCCTTTGCTGTTTCTTATCTATATTAACGATTTTGGAAACAATCTGAGCAGCCGTCTTCGATTGTTTGCAGATGACACTGTCGTTTATCGACTAATAATGTCATCAGAAGACCAAAACGGATAACAAAACGATTTAGAAAAGATACCTGAATGGTACGAAAATTGGCATTTGACCCTAAATAACGAAAAGTGTAGGTCATCCACATGAGTGCTAAAAGGAACTCGTTAAACTTCGGTTACACGATACATCAGTCTAATCTAAAAGCCGTAAATTCAACTAAATACGTAAGTATTACAATTACGAACAACTTAAATTGGAAGCAACACATAGAAAATGTTGTGGGGAAGGCTAACCAAAGACTGCGTTTTATTGGCAGGACACTTAGAAAATGTAACAGATCTACTAAGGAGACTGCCTGCACTACGCTTGTCCGTCCTTTTTTAGAATACTGTTGCGTGGTGTGGGGTCTTTACCCGATAGGACTGACGGAGTACATCGAAAAAGTTCAAAGAAGGGCAACGCGTTTTGTACTATCGCGAAATATGGGAGAGAGTGTCACTGAAATGATACATTATTGAACGAAAGGCGTTTTTCGTTGCGACGGTATCTTCTCACGAAATTCCAATCACCAACTTTCTCCTCCGAATGCGGAAATGTTTTGTTGACACTGACCTACATAGGGAGGAACGATCACTAAAATAAAATAAGAGAATTCCAAACTCGTTCGGAAAGATATAGGCGTTCATTCTTTCCGCGCGCTATACGAGATTGGAATAACAGAGAATTGTGAAGGTGGGTCGATGAACCCTCTGCCAGGAACCTTAAATGTGATTTGCAGAGTATCCATGTAGACGTAGATGTAATGTTCCCACGACAGTTTGCTTGTGATTCCTTCACAAATCTTCAGCTAAATCAACTGAATTGTAATATCTGTCTGTGGTGACATTGCGCCGTGAATTATGTATAGGAACCACCAGGAGTTTCGCTACAGATTTAATTGTTGTGGACTCTCATTTTTCTTCCCTGCATACGGCTCCATACTGAGAACATATCTGGGTTTAGAGTCTGTGAGTATTCGCGTACGTATACCATAAGTCCCAGGTTTTTCCTTCATGAATATGTTGTGGGAACATCTGCCACGGAACAATGACAACATTTCATGAATAACAGCGTGCATCCCAGCAGAATAATATCTTGGCATTAATTCATTCATTTTATCAAGTACTTCTCATATCGCAGCAAACTTTTCATGTTCCCTACGCTGATTTCGCGTGTCTCCGTCATTTTAGTAAGGTGAAAGAATCTACGTCTACTGATGGTAACAGTATAAACAACTGTTCTTGAAGTGTTGGGCCACAAATCGCGAATAGGTGACTTACTAAGGTGTGTGTTTTAGGTAAATTCTGTCTCAATGCTTCTTTGTTGGTATGCTTTATTATGATGTTAACAGTTCCTGGAGAAAAAATCTTTTCAAATGATTCTGTTATTGGTGCTACTTTACATTCATTTCTAATGGCTTCTCGCTCTTTCACTACGTTTTGTGCTACTCGCCTTCTGAAATGAGGAGGTTTGGACGCAAAAACTTTCCCAGCAGTTGTAAAATACTTCTTTCTAACATCACCAGCTGCGTCATCATCCGCTGTAGGTGCCCAGAGGTCGCCTTCAGAGTCTGTACGCCATCACTGTACACGCACTGCCGCACAACGCATTCCTGTTCGGCTACACGCACCTCTTATTTACTGTGACCATCTTCAGTTTCAGAATCTGTTAACTCTTTCTAAAATGTCCAATACTTCTCTCTTAGTATGACAGCGACGGTGTATTTTCAATCACAGTCATTGTTGAAATCATTGTTACTACATTCATTGAAAATTTAACGCCCAGAATGTCCTCACAGGCGAAATGTTATAATTTATGGAGTAAGATGTTCCTTGTCAAGTCACATCTACTACTATGGAGGTAGACTTTATTACGACAGTCATTAGACTTCACTTAAAGGATTAAGTTTAAATGAAAAAATTATATATTTATAAAATCTGGTAGAGTAGATAATAAAAACAATAAATATTTTTGTCATAATTTTAAAATGTAAAATACAATTTAAATTACAATATTTGCATAGGTGGTCTCAAAGGCATACCGCCTACGAATGATAAAATTATGCAAATGTTGAACTTTTTAAAATGTTCAACTCTAGGAGAAACTGAGCGAGTGACTTACACAAGGGAACAGCAGTTACAGCGAAAGCAGTACGTAGAGGCAAGGTGTTACCAACCGTGTTTTATACAACGACCCTCGTACAATAGCAAATTTTCTGCTACAAACGTAAGGCGAACTTTCAATCATTATCAAGCAACTCAAACAAACGGATAGTGGCGAGTCAATCAGAAAACAGCACTGTACGATGCAGAAACCAATAGTATAGGACATATGTAAGCTTGTGTGCTAAACTGTATATACGTTTCTGTACTCGGGTATCTAGTTGAAAGTAACGAGAATGAATGCCCAAGCAACACCAGATGATGAAAGAGTAGGCGAATAATATGAAACGTCCCGTCTGAAGTCTTCATGAGCACTGGACTACCAAACTGTGCCTGCAGGTATACAATATAATGCCAGAAATAAGACGTGCATTTGCGGACATACCCACAACAAAATTAGAACCTCGACTTCAAAATAAATTAACTATGGGCTTGAAAGGTACGAATACAATGAAATTAGCGAAGTCTAACAGCGACGAAAACAATATTCGATGCGTGCTTCAATGTAACAATAAGCCTTACTTTGGTATAAAATGTGGTAAAAGAAAAATTTTAAGGTCTATAACAATTCTTTGTTCACATTTATAATCGTGCAAGCTATTTCCATAGCCTGATTTTTGGTTATTTTGTTATCCCTACATATAATCTGAAGTTGTTCCACAAAAGCGAAACGCGTTATTAATAAAAGAATAAGTTGCTACTAAGGCTGCTTTTAATTCAGATATTTTACGTAAGTTTGCTGTAACAGAACCATAATAGAGTGTAAGAAATTTTACTGGTAATAATCATTTTTTGAGACATCAATCTTATGACTGGTTGGGTGCAGCAAGCCACGAATTCGTCTCCTGTGCCAACGTGTCCTTCTCAAACGAACAGTTGCACCCTACGTTCTAAATTCTTCCTTGGATGTATTACAGTTTCTGTCTTACACTACACTTTTTACCCTCTGCACCTCTCCCTAGCACTATGAAGGTAGTTCGCTGTTGTAAAATATGTCGTATCATCTTGTTCCTTCTTCGCTGATTCCTCAGAGAACTTCCTTACAATTTATGTTATCTGTTCTTCTGAAGCACAATATTGTAACCCTTAGGCCTTTCGTGGACAGACAAGCTTGTAGCGAAACCACCCAGACTGTTTTCCCCAGTACCAGAATACAAATGAAAAGAGGGAAATAAAATTAATTCGGAAAAATGCGATTACAGTTTCATAACATTATAGAGATGAAGAGTTTATTGGTACGAAGTGTAGAGTTCTTAACGGCATGATTAAAAACATCACTCGTTAAATCAGTCAATTTGAGTATCAAAACTAATTTTCTCTGGACGTCAACCACGGCCGATATCGTGTCTGTATGGCATATTATCGGCTGGAGGGAGCTCAGGTTTTTTACTGTCCAGTCAATATGATCATCGTTCAAGATGACGAATTTTCTTTAATTTAGAGTTGCTTACTTTTAAAAATTGGACAAAACAGTGCGCATAGACACCAGTTGTCCACATGTTCGATAGATTGGCACCCATGCACGGCCAGTAACCTTTGCTTCCAACCGTTGAGATGCTTCGCCGGTTTGGGATCACGTTAATGTCTCCTTCCAAATTTATGTTAGCACTGCGCACCTCATAAAAGTACACATATACACTTTTTGAATTAAATGTGACAACTTCAGTACTGAATCTAAGTGTTACTCTGACTTCTATGAGATCTTTTGTGGATGAGTGGAAGTACAATTTGTTCCGTTGTTTCTGACTGCTAAATATTTCTTTTCAATATTTCGTAACATTCCGCATGATATGGCCTTCTTATTTCTGTTCATTCTACAACGGAACTGAATACACGGCTGTCCATATTTTATTATGACAGCATGAACAATTAATTTCGAAGCATTTCGCGCAGTTGTGTATCGTTAACAGTGTCCGTTCTTTCAGACATGTATCTGAGTATAGGGTACAGGTAATAGTAGTCGAGTAATATGACAGGTGGCCGAGAGTTTGTTGTAGCAGCAACTGTAGCTGCTATAGTTTTGTCTGAGTCATCCGTCTTCTGACTGGTTTGACGTGCCCTGCCATCAGTTACACTCCCGTGCCAAACCTTTCGTCTCAGGGTAACACTTGTACCCTATGTCCTGAATTATCTGTTGGATATATTCCTGTCTTTGTCTTCCTCTGCCCTCTAGAGCTCACTTTAGTACCACGGAATTTATTCTCTGATGTCCTGTCATGCTGTGCCTTCTTCCTGTTAATGTTTTGCCAATTCTCCTGTCATAGAAGATTCTGTGGAGAATAACCTCATTTATTACCTTATCAGTTCGCAAAAATTTTAACGTTCTTCTGTAGCACCGCATCTTAAATGCTTGGATTATCTTCTGTTCCAGTTTTCCTACAGTCCACGATCACTACCATACTATGGTGTGTTGCAAACGTACATTCTCAGAAATTCCTTTCTGAAATTAATGTCTATGTTTGATACCAGGAATGCCCTCGTTCTGTGTTAGTCTGCTCTTTATATCTTCCATCCGTCGTGAATTTCTTTTGTTCCCTCTGGAGCAGGATTCCTTACCTCCGTATACTTTGTGATCTATAATTTTGATATTATGTTCCTTGCTATTTTCATTCCTGCTAATTCTTATTCCTTCCGTCCTTCTTCGATTTATTTTCAAACCATATTCTGTACTCATTAGAACACTGCTTTCTAGTGATCTTCTAATTCTTTTTCACCTTCGCTGAGGATAGTAATGTCATCAGTGAATATTTTCAACGATATCATTGCACACTTCATTTAAGACCCACCCTTGAATCTTTCTCATATTTCAATCATTACTTCTTCGATGTGTAGATTGAACAGTACGGGTAAAGGACTGCATTGCTATCATACCCTCTTTTAAACCGAACACGTCGTTCTTGGTCTCCCAGTCACATGGTTCTCTCTTGATTCTTGTATATACTGTACATTACTCGTTTTTCCCTGTGTACTGTATTACTTATATTCCTCTCAGAATTTCCAATATATTGCACCATTTAACTTTGTCAAATGTTTTTTCTAGATCGACAAATCCTATAGGCGTATCTTGTTTTTCCTTCAGTCGTGCTTCAGTTATCTATGCGTAACATCAGGATTGACTCTTGGCTACCGTTACCTTTCCTAAAGCCAAACTGATCCTCAGGGAATAGATCTACAGTTTTCTTTTTCATTCTTCTATATCTTATTCTTATCACTAACTTGGATGTATGAGCTATCGAGCAGGTTGTGCGATGATTCTAGGACTTAAGAGCCTTTGCTATTTTTGGAACTGAATGGGTGATAGCTTCCCGAAAATCTGATGGTATGTCGCCAGTTCATAAATGGCTCTGAGCACTATGGGACTTAACTTCTGAGGTCATCAGTCCCCTAGAACTTAGAACTACTTAAACCTAACTAACCTAAGGACATCACACACACCCATGCCCGAGGTTGGCTTCGAACCTGCGACCGTAGCGGTCGGGCGGTTCCATACTGTGAAGCCTAGAACCGCTCGGCCACTCCGGCTTAGAGATTTCACAGAACTTGAACAGTTGCTTCGTTGCGAACTCCCCAATGATGTTATAAAATCTGATGGAATCTTATCCATTCCTTCTGCTTTATTTCCTCAGAAGGATTCCGCAGCTCATTCAAACTGTGAACTTAACACTTGATTCCCTACCTCTTCTATATCGACTATAACTTATTTTTCTCTTACGTAATTAGACAATTCTCATCCTTACTGAGGCCTCCCACGCACTCTTTTCACCTCTCCGCTGTCTTCTTCCCGTTCAACGGCTGAATTCTCACTGTACTTTTAATGTTGTCACTCTTGCTTTTAATTTCACCAAAGGTTGTTTTGACTTTTCCATACGCTGACTTATTACTTCCCTCGATTACTTCTTTTTAGATTTCTTCACATTTTTTCAGCAGACATTTGGCCGTGGCTTCTCTGCACTTCCTATTTATTTCATTCATCAATAATTTATATTGCTGTGTTTCTGTCTTTCCCTGAGCATTTTTGTACTTCTTTCTTTCGTCGAGCAGTTGACGTATTTCACTTGTTTTTTATTTATTTTTGTAGTTACCTTTCTAGTACGTATGTTTATCTTTCCAACGCCCGTGTTTATTGTTTTTAGACATGTTCGCTCCTTTTCATCCGAACTGCCTACTGTGGCATTGCTTATCGCATTATCTGTATCTTTAGAGAAGTTGAACAGCGTCTCATCATTGTTCAGTCTCTTCATCATTACTAAAATGTGGTTTGAATCTCCAACTGATCCTGGGTTCTCCTTAGAATACAGTACCTGATTTCGGAATCTCTTTTTGACCTTGATATAATCCAGACGTAATCTTCCCATAACGCCAATTCTTTTCAAAGTATACTTCTCTTCTTGTGAACCTTGAGCAGAGTATTCACTATTACCATCTGAAATTTATTGCAGAACTCAATTAATCTTTCACCTCTCTCAGTCCTACTACGAAGTCTATACTCTCCCGTAAAGCTTTCTTCTATTCCCTACCGCAGAACCGCGTTATAATCTACATAATTGTTAGATTATCATCCCCCATTACATACCAAGTTACCCGTTCATT
Organism: Schistocerca americana; assembly: GCF_021461395.2. Lineage (NCBI taxonomy): Eukaryota > Metazoa > Arthropoda > Insecta > Orthoptera > Acrididae > Schistocerca > Schistocerca americana. The sequence goes on along the minus strand of NC_060122.1, from coordinate 106,063,050 downwards.
ATCCTTACGTACTTTCTGTGTCTCTTCATCTTCTGCTTGTTATACCGATATATACTAGTGAACTATCGTTCTCGCCGTTGGTTTGCTGGTGACTCTTATGAGAACAATCGTATAAGTGAACTGTTTACTGTAACTCATTCTCTGACTTATCTTATTATTCATAACGAATGCTCAACCTGTTATTCCATTTTCCGCTGTTTATTATACTTTATATTTGTCCGACCAGATGTCCTTATCTTCCTACCATTTCACTTCATTGACCCACACTATATTCAGCGCGAGACTTTGCGTTTCACCTTTTCAAGTAAAGAAAAAAGGAAAAAAAATGGTTGAAATGGCTCTGGGTACTATGGGACTTAACTTCTGCTGTCATCAGTCGCCTAGAACTTAGAAATACTTAAACCTAACTAACCTAACCATATTACACATATCCATCCCTGAGGCTGGCTTCGAACCAGCGACCGTAGCGGTCGCGCGGTTCCAGACTGTAGCGCCTAGAACTGCACGGCCACCCCGGCCGGCTTTCAAGTATCAAATTTGTGACATTCGACGCTGTGATTCGTAGAATGATAGCCTACCATTAGTTATTTCACCTTCCTCTCATGGTCATGGTGACCCCTCCCGAGAACCGAATTGAAGACTAATGCAGAATATTTGCCAAAGAGATCAACATGAAACTTTTTCAATTACAGATTACATTTCCCGGAAGTTCGCAGTATGTGTGTCTAATATGGTTTCCATTACCTTCTGCATCATAATGCCGTTCATCATTGTTGATTCTTCCACCATTCTGGGGCAGTTTTCCACAAAATGAGCAAAAGAGTACCCTGAATGTATGCCCGTTCCATTGTCCTCTTTGACTAGAACGTTTGCAGAATGAGAGTGATGTTGTACACCGGATGTCTTAGGTCGCCGTAGCTGATACTTTTGCTCAAAATTCAAGCGATTTCCCGGGACCTAGAGATTCTTATTACTAGTCAGAGATAACACCCCTACACCACAAGTACACAACATATACAGGAGATAAGAGGGACGAATAAGAATCGAGGATGAAGGAAGAAATGTTAGCAGTAAACGGCGTAGTGCGGGAACGCACTATTAGTCATAGTTCAACCTGTGTCCTAGGAGTGATGGCGGAAAGAAAAGAAATACTCTGGAGTAGGACTACGTAGGTGAGTAACTGAAGTACTTGCAATTACTCGGAAGGAAAATAACGAATGAAATATGAAAGAGAAGCATTTAATAAGCAGACTGGTCCAGGAGGAGACGGCTTTCCTCGCTAAAAGAAGTCTGATAGCACCAAACATAAAGATTAATTTGAGGAAGAAATTCCTAAGAACGTCCCCAGGTGTGCGAAACTGAAGCTGTAAAGTAGTTTTCCCAATATGTGCCACTTCCAAGTAACATACCGCAATGCAACTTGGAACGGTCATAGGAAGAAATGCTACAACATAGTACAGAAGGTAACTGAAAGAAATACGCAATGATACGAAGAGCAATGACGCATTCATTCAAAGACAATAATGACACTGAGGTCACCGCGATTTGTGATGATCCGCGGGACATTACAATGGTGGAACATGGTTGCTAACATTTTGTGTGCTCGCCATAGGCGACGCTGCTTGCTCTGTAGCGTGTTCCCACGCTATCCACAAGGCTGGTAACGATTTCTTGTAGATCACTTCTTTCTGCCACCAGCCCTGTCGTTGGTATTTGTGGACGTTCTGCAATATGTCTCCCCACTTCGTTCCACAAGTGCACGACGGGATTAAGACGGGGGAAGTGAAAAACCATTCCATTTGCCGAATATCCTGTCGTTTCTAGAATTCCTCCACCTGTGCAGTTCCATGTAATCGGGCATTATCACCCATGAAAATGAAGTCAGGGTCGAATGCATCCTAGAAAAGACGCACGTGGGAACGATTACAGTTTCACAATAGCCACGACCAGTGAGTGCACCGTGTTCAAAGATTTGCAGTGGTGCCGACACCATAGGGGATGGGTCAAAGAGAAGACGTTCGCGCGCTCTTTTTGGATGAGACCAGATTCAGTGCATGTAGTGATTCGTCGCGTACAGCCATAAAGCGAGAGGTGAGAAACCTTAGTGCAGATAGCACCATGTCGAACATGATCGTTCTGGTGCTCAAGGTGGTGTGGTGTAATAAAATATAATGTTTCATTGGCGTACGACCTCGAAATCTTCGAACACGGTACACTCACCACTCATGATTATTTTGGTTACTGCGGGACCGTACTGCACCTACGTGTACATCTTTTCCGGGGTGGGTTCGGCCCTGACCATTTCTACGCATCACAATGCGGGATCGTCTCTAAATACGAGGGTGAATCAAATGAAAACCTTAAATTTGTAATAACATATCGAAATTTCCCGTCGTTATCCTGTAAGTTGGTAAGCGTGCTACAAACAGCGTGCAGAATGGCCTGTAGGTGGCAGCATAGTGCAGATGCACACATACCGTTGCAGTATCAGTATAAAGATGACCGCCCCACTTGTGACTTGCACCAGGGAAGAACAGCGTTCTGTTATTCGGTTTTTGCGTAGTGAAGGTGTGAAACCTATTGAAATTTATCGACGAATGAGGGTTCAGTACGGTGATGCATGATTCTCACAGCAGCAAGTCTACGAATGAAGTAGCAAGTTCGCAAATGGTGTGACTTCAGTGGAAGATGCTCCTCGTCCAGGTCAGGCACAACGAGTTGTGACTCCACAGAACACTGCAGCCGTTGAAGCCATAGTGAAGGAAAACCGCCGAGTGACACTGAATGACATTGCAGCATGTTTACAAATTAGTCATGGGTCAGCACACCACATTGTGAATGATGTGCTCCAGTTTCACAAAGTGTCTACAAGATGAGTGCCACGGCAGCCGACTCCTGAAATGAGCGAACGACGTGTTGTTGCTTGTGAAGAACTTCTTCGGCGCTTTGAACGAGAAAGTGATGGCTTCCTTGCAAGAATCGTTAATGGGAACGAGACCTGGGTTCACTTCCACCAACCGGAAATGAAGAGAACGAGCAAGGAATGGCGCCATTCCTCATCACCAAAGCCAAAGGACCACGCGAAGAGGCAATAGTAGGAAAGAAGTTCCGTTCTGATGAAGAGGTACGCCACGCGGTGCATGAGTGGTTGCGCAGACTACCAAAACAATTTCTTCTAAAGGAATTTATGCACTTTGTAAGCGCTGGAGGACTTGCATTGAGCGTGGTGGAGATTATGTCGAAAAGTGATACTGCTTTGTACCACTTCTGCACAAGAAATAATATTTTAAAAAATATTTAAAGTTTTCATTTGGCTCACCCTCGTACTCAGGTGGAGGAGCTCTCGGACCAAGAGCATATTCGGCGAATGGACTGCCCTGTCCGTTCACCCGCCGTAATGCCACTGAGCAAGTGTGGCACGGGTCGGGGGTAGTATTCCACATGAGTTAAGGACCAAGCAGTAGCTGTCAGACGTGCTGGTGAAGGAATGGAACACCGTATCACAAGAACTCATTGCCAATCTTGTAGGCAGCAAGAGACCACGCTGCAGAGCAGGCATTGCTGTCCGTGGTAATCACGTATTAACAACCACATCCCGCCTTTTGTGATGTCCACGGGACTATCATAAATCGTGGTGACTGCAGTGTCTTGAAACCTTGGATAAAAGCCTCAGTTCCGTTCGTTGTAGTACGAATTTCTTTCAGATATCTTTTACACTGTATTGTAGCATTTCTTCCTCTCTACGGTCCATGCTTATGGAGCTATCTTGCTTGCCAGAGCAACGTCACACGGACCACTGTACTTGTATCTTCAAGGGCAGCTGAAGGGCCCAATTTGCTTTCTGCCTGATTTGGATGCAGCCAATGCAACGTAACTGTTTTGTAAGTTCTCTTATTACTTTTCGTTACAGTCATGTGGCTGTAATCGTTGTAGCCATATCTGACCCGTAGGCAACACTGCGCTGTATTGTATTCAGTCCAGGCGTCATTTAATATTACCATACTGCAAATATCAGGAAATACATTATTATAGGTGAGATTGAGATTGAGACAGGCCTCAGACAAGGGGATGCTGTTTCATGTGTTCTGTTCAACGTCATCTTAGAAAAGGTAATAAAAGAGTTAGGGCAACAGGAGTGGGCTGGAGTAGAGATGGACGGTAACTTCAATTATCTCGCATATGCAGATGACATAGGGCTGTTAAGTGAATCCAAGCACGAGTTGAAAGAAATGTACCAGAAAATGGACAATAACGCACAGAAGGTGGGGCTCAAAGTGAATCGAGACAAAACAGAGTTCACGCAATTAGGAAGAAGACAAGAGCAGGTAGAATTTCTTGAGATAGATGGCAAGAGGTTCAAGAGAGTAGACCAGTTGAAATACTTGGGATCTTGGTTTACCGCGGACAACAACATAAAAATGGACATCAAGGAAATAATAGCAGTGGGAATGAAATGCATGCATTCCCTCAGAGAGACGCTTGGTTCTAAATCGATCTCAGTGAACACTAAGATGAAAATCTGCAACACAGTGATATGCCCAGCAGTAATGTACGGTTCAGAAACATGGAGCATGACTAAGCGAGAAAGGGAAAAACTATTAATATTTGAAAGAAGAGTAATGAGGATGATATGGGGACCAGTTTTAGATAACGGAGAATGAAGGAGGAGGAAAACCGAGGAGATCTACAAAAAAATGGTTCAAATGGCTCTGAGCACTATGCGACTTAAATTCTGAGGTCATCAGTCGCCTAGAACTTAGAACTAATTAAACCTAACTCACCTAAGGACAGCACACACATCCATGCCCGAGGCAGGATTCGAACCTGCGACCGTAGCAGTCCCGCGGTTCCGGACTGAGCGCCTAGAACCGCTAGACCACCGCGGCCGGCAGGAGATCTACATTCTGATGCGACAACCAGCTATCCTACAGAAGATAAAGAGCAAAAGAATATGGTGGGTGGGCCATGTAGGCCTATCCCAGATAGGCGAAGATGGCACTATAGGGGAAACCAAACGCCAAACGCCCCACTGGACGACGGAGGCAGCGTTGGATGGACGACCTGGCGAAGGACCTAGCAGCCCTGAGGATTGAAGACACCTGGAGAAACCGGGCACAAAACAGGAAGGAATGGAGGCAGTTTGTGGAAGCAGCGCGTGGTCCGCAAGGCCTGTGATCGCTGAATATCTATCTATCTATCTATCTATCTATAGGTGACAAAGGAATTCCGAAAAAATAGACTTAAATTGGCGTTCCAGCTGACAAAAGATACATACAATAAAAAAATCCTTTTCATGTGGCTCAAAAATAACAAATTACAAGACAATGGTTAAGCCAGAAGCACTGTAAATATTAAATATGTACTTCAAAAGGTAAATGGAAGAACTTGAGATAAAGGGAAGAAAAATTTTAAGGCAAAATTACAGGACCAAAATTCCAAGATAATAAGATAGTATGCATCAAAAATGAAATCCTCTACAAGAAAATCGAAAAACTTTCAGATACAATGCGAAAAAGGAGGATAAATTTTTATTGGCAACTTCTCAGAATGAACACTAACTGATTAACGCAACAAACTACTGACTTTTCCCGTAACCTGAAAACAAGATACATTCGGTTTCAAGAAACTGAGGAAGATCTAGTGGAAATAAAGATGTCAGAAGAATCACTTACCGATCGAACAGCTACATAAATTGCTAAATACGAAAATATAAAGTTCCCAGATAAATCTACACAAAAACCCAAACACATCATCTCGGAAAAGGAGAGGAAAGGATCAGAAAGAATGAAGAGATACTGGGCTCTGAGAAAAGGAGAACACAAAAAATGATTGATCCAACGTTCCCCAAAGAGGGTGAAACGAAAGTAGAAGAAAAAGAAGAAGAAGAAGATGAGACAGTCCTTAAGGGTTATAAAGTTAAGTATATCACAAGAAGTGACATCTCAAAACTTTTACAATTCTAATTTTGTATCTCAGACTACTAATAGCAGCAAGACTGTAACGTAAGTCGTTCAGCAATCCTTAATGAAAGCTAAATTTTTGTCGTAAGATATTTTGTTGGAATATGCACACTATCGCATTCTACAATAATTTGAAGAAATCGTGCTCCATGAGAGAATTTTCAACCAATTATTAACAGTCTTTTACTTGGGAGTGGTTAAGCATGAACTGATTAATGAATTAATCAATTTCTAAACCGCGTCAAGCGCTCTATGCAAGCCTCATAGTCAACGGCATATCACTAGTAATTTCACTGTACCCATAATAGCTCGTGGATTTATGTGCATTTCGAAAGACACCTTATTATCTAGCACAAAATGAAATTAAGTAAGTCATTCATGAGCAGCTAGTTGTGCCCATGATTTGACTTTAAATGACATGAAATGATTCGTTGTGAACATGTATTCAAATCCGTCGCATATAGCCAATACCAAAAAGTAAAGGTTTCGTGTGCGACCGAGACTTGAACACAGTGCCGGTCTTCACTGCTGACTAGGCGTAAGGAATGTTCCTGGCAAGTTGCAGGTAGGAAGTCTGAACTTGTAATAAGAAATTTTAAATGACGTGATTTAAGGTTCTGTGTTGCACAAGAATTCAAACCCAACATCTAATCAGATTGTTAACTAAACACAGTCAAGTAGTAATATCTAATTATTTCACTAATAGCTAGGTACTTGAACCTGAAATGATGAAACGAAACAGTTTTGCTCTACCGAGATTCAAACTCGGCAACTGCCACTGTTGTTTCCTAGCCACGAATAAGCATTAAATGTCATTTTGTTTCACCACTAGCGAGATGTGCGCTTGTTCGAACTAGAAATAACAACACGAAAAGTTCTATACCAACTGGGTGTCGAGGCCCACATATAATATTGTTGTTGACTGTCATGGATTGTATTTGTTAGCAATGCAAGAAGTGGCATTAGAAATCAAAATTATTTTTAACCGGCAGTTTGATGTACGCACGCCAGAGCTGGAAACGACATGATGACATTTTTGTGAGAGAGCAGGATTCGAACTAATGGACTTATTTTGTCCCAGAGTGATTAACAACTGTGAAATGGGATATCTGAGTTCGAATCCCCCCTCAAGCACTAATAGTTTCAATTTTTCAGGTTCAAATCAAACAAGGAAAAGCCGACGTTTGACTTTGAATGACGATTGGTTCATCAAATAAAATAAAATGTGTAGCATAAAAGAGCTCGCTGGTTACCGATGTTCTACCTGTCATGACTTCCGCCCTCTGTCATGTGTTCTGGTGCGAATGTCAAGCCCTATCTCGCTTTTAAATATTTATCTTCTTGACAATACAAAGCCCGTTTACCATACGTACACGCAATCTTGGGCCCAACAACGCCTGACACATAGATATTAATAATATTCGAAGACCATTTAGAAGATTTCCCGTACGATTATTCACTTGTATAGGATCACTAATAACAACTTTTATTCCACAGGTAGGTTAACATCTTATCCACTGTTCACAGATATGTAACATGAATCACAAAATTTATAGCCACTGCACGCACGAAATACCAATAATGCACTTTTAATATGCGTTCTCTAGTACGTATCGTCCAATACTGAGCTATAAGTACTAATTCTCCCTTGTAAATGGTATAATTACCTATTTCAGTAACCAATTATAATTCGTAACGCCAACAAACCTGTCACGCTTAATTGCAAACGATACGAGAGTTATATTTCTGACTCTACGTCTTACTGAATTCAAATATCTTTCAACGTTAATATATACATTGGGAATTTATCTTCAAAATGTGTTAATATAATAGACGAAATTTCGATATCGTGAGTAGCCTCATTACTTACTTATTCCCTTTCTGTCGAATTAAAATTTCCGTCACTATCCGTTTTTTGTCTAATAATCCTTCTAAATGGTTCAAATGGCTGTGGGCACTATAGGCCTTAACAGCTGAGGTCATCAGTCCCCTAGAACGTAGAACTACTTAAACCAAACTAATCTAAGGACATCATACACATAAAAAAAACCGTAGACCTACGTTGTTTTGAAGCCAGAATGGGCGGGAGTATACCGCCACCTTAAATGGCCCAAAATATTAGCAGACTACTGTCTATGATTGTTTATCTTTCATTATTTCTGTCGTGTGTATACGGCGACTGTTTTAAATATTAAAATTTACAGTGCCTGCACAAACAGCATAGTGTGAGGAAGGAAATTTAGAACGGTTTTCTGTTCTTGAATGCGTATCTGCTCTAGTAATACAACGCATTTGGCCTCGTCATGTAACTTGTGTTTTGTTGATATATTCCGAATAACCAGAGACAGGAGTGTGTGATGTGCAAAGGTTACTTTCGTAATTCACTTAATTCTACTTTTACTGTATTTGTCTCAATATCAAATGAGGCTGGGATTCCGAAACCAATGATTGTTTGCTTACTGGTACTGCTTCTTCTTCGTCATATTTTCAGATTTCATCTCTTAGGCACAACGTTTTTAATACTGATGTTTGCAGAAAACTTACCTAGATATTTTTTGCTATCCCTTAAAGGTGTGAATTGAATAAAGAATCAAGGCATGCTACTGTATCTCCTGCGTATTAACAAAGTGAATGATTATTGAAATGTTAAAGAAACAGAGCGGCATAGAGGTATTACCTGCATGAAGAATAGAGATTTTGCTTTATTAGATTATCAGTGAATATGTTTCACTGTAGTTTACACTTCTTCTCATTTTGAAATCTTACCTATAATGCGTCACTGAGTGTGTGCCCAATAACAGCGATTTACAAGATTAAAAAAGATATAGTTTTTTAAACATGTTCCAGCATTGTACAGTGTTACAATGGGTTAAGGAAGTGGTCTCAAACGCTTAGATCCCGTAAAATATTGCTTGAATTGCTCCACTTATGAGTGATTTGTCATTCGTTTAAACTTTACATTACGGTCTGATCGATTGTATACCCGTAAACTACGCAAGCTGGCATTTTTGATGAAACAACTACGTCTCCACAACATGATACTATTTCGGATACAACTACGAAAGTCGAGAGATATCCCCATCTGTCGGAACTGGCCAGGGGCACATCAGAATGACGTCACGGGGAAGTGTCACCGCGATGAACAATGGATGTTAAAATGCGGTGAACCTAATGTTTTGGGCTATGTAAGGTGGTGGACATCGGCTTCAAGCTGGTGACGTAAGGAAAACTCTTTCTTTTTACCTCCATGACCTTCTGTCACGAAAGCAGAGATATGTCTATTCGCAGAGTTATACATATGATATATGTACTTATTTAAAATTATAAAAGACGATAAGTATATTTTTGCTTTGTATCTCTTTTTCCTTAGAACTCTATTTTATAGTTATATCTTTTAATGGGGAAAATTTCAGTCCCCGCAATATTTTTCTTTCCTTAACATTGTTCTGGACAACAACTGCACAATAAATATGCTCGTTGGGAGTAAAATTCAAATTATACCATTGAAATATTGAGGCGTTACTTTCGTTGTGCCTCAGGGTACAGTAGGAAGTAATTAGGTTTTCTATATCGAGATAAGTTTTTCTTTGATTGTTAGCAGCTTCAATACTTCGCTGAGTGAAAGGAATATTTGACGCATTTGTTTATTTCTTTTCATCATTTCACAAAGAGGTTGAAGTGTCGGCAGAAGTGCCAACACCGTGTTGTTTGAGGAAGCCGAAATGCACGCTATAAGCTCACGCAGGCTGGCGTGAGGTCTGAAACAGGATACGTAATGAATGCTATAAAGAAAAGTACGTAGCTGCTGGAATACTTAACTTTAATCCACAATTGGTGAACATTGGTCTTGTTGATACGGTATTATCATCTCAATATAACTTGGTGATGGCGCCTTGCTAGGTCGTAGCAATTGACTTAGCTGAAGGCTATGCTAACTATCGTCTCGGCAAATGAGAGCGTAATTCTAAGTGAACCTTTCCTAGCAACGGCAGCTGTACAACTGGGCGAGTGCTAGTAAATATCTCGAGACCTGCCGTGTGGTGGCGCTCGGTCTGCCATCACTGACACTGGCGACACGCGGGTCCGACATGTACTAATGGACCGCGGCCGATTTAAAGCTACCACCTAGCAAGTGTGGCGTCTGGCGGTGACACCACAGAGGTCACATTCCGTTTATATGTATACTCCTTGTTCCATCCTGTATGAGTGTGCATGGGTATGAAAGGAAGTCAAATGTAGGGGAGCATGGACCAAAGGGAACAGTTTAAGAGAATAGCAGTCATTGCCAACATTACAAGAATAACAGCAGGTAGGCCAGAGCAGCAAGCAAAGATGAAAACAGGCACGAGGGTAGGTTACAAAGTTGGTGGGGGGGTTGAGGTGAGTCTCCCCACCATCGCGTCTGAATAGGAACGTTCGTCGGATTTTGGTGCGTGGAGAGCACTTTGGGGCTAGCCATGAGACGGACCGGACGCCGGAGCACAGCAGCTCGCAGATTTGGTGAGATAGAAATGAGGTAATATGGCTAAAAATTCACGACAGGGTATATTCATAGCACGCATTCAACATACCTTCATCCGTACAGGTTACGGTTTTAATTTATTTGCAATAGTCTTCTCTGAAATATGTTTGTGAAATTTTGCTTTGTGGTAGTGAGCATGCAACAGGAACCATCAGTTCATGTAGCTATTTCCCGAGTTATAAGCTTCACTTTTAGCTCAATGAGTGCAGATTGCGTATCGGATGGTAGATCGAGAAATTTCTGTCGAGAAATTTATTTTTGGTACTTCCTTTGTGAGATCGGTTCGCACTTCATTTAGGCGCCAATAGTACATCATCTTTGCCCAGAATCTTTTCTCTGATAGAGGTTATCTACCTTCAGCAGTGGCCTACCTTAAATTTCTAGAGGTGTAATTCATGCATGACGATAAGTGAGTCTTAAAGAATGAATGAGGATTTTCCCGATAAAGACGGTGTGGCCCACTTATGTATTTTTTGTGTTATTATGAAATTATGTGTCATATATTTTATGTGTTATTATGAAATTATGTGTCATATACGAAATTATTAGTGTAGTGTTTTCGTTTTGTCATTGTCCTACCCATGAGAGGTAACGCTGATTCAGACATAAGCTTTGTAAGTAAAGAAAAATTGTAATGTGTCGGCTTCTAAAGTTTTCATCAAAGTAGAAAATAAATCTATTAAATGAGAGTCAGCATTTCAGTTAAGAAATATTCCCCCAGTCAGCTGACACATGAAATGGGTAGGGTGTATCTTAATCAGTTCGATTTTCTGAAGTTAATGAAAGACAGAAATATTCTGCAATGTGAATTTAGATAGGCTACCAGCTGCTATAGGACGGCTATGAGTTCAACCACCCCAGAACGTGCTATCTTAGAGAAATTCGCACCAGTTTCCGTTGCGCATATTTGAAAAATAATTAATTTGTTTATCAAGTTAATCAAATAAGGGTCACAATATGGACACCATTTCTTATGGGCCTGGTATACTAGCAGCCAGGACGCAAAGTCGAGTACAATTCTCTACGTTAACGCGAGGAGATGGTCACACACGTTCAATATACATTAAAAATATATAAAGAACCAGCATACAGCCAACGAGCAGTCATATAGCAGTATTAGTTACTGAGGTTACTCTCTATGGGAATTTCTAATATATTTTCTTTTAAATACGTCACATACTAACTGCGAAGAAAATATGTTGTTATCCGTTGAGTTTATGTTTCTTCTGTTGACACTTTTATGACCCCATTATAGGTCGTACGGCGTTGGGGTTAGTTCAATATATGTAAAATAACAAGAGCTGGGGCCCTACATCTAACGGAGGACGAGTCTTCACCAAGGTTGTAAAACACAAAATCTCTGCTGTGACCGAATCCCCCTGTAATAGACGTACCACAACATCTGGCCTACAACAAAAATAACTATTGCCACCGCCAGTTTCAGCCTACCGTTGAAATATGCAAACAAAACTGTTCCATAATTGCCTAGGCTTTGGCATACAGAGTCAGTTGACATAAAATTTCTCTGGGTATCCTACCGTGTCGTAATGTCAAGAACTACAACGGAAAATGAAATGTATCAGCCGTGGTTACAGTGGCCGAAACATTGGTTCCTGCAGTACAGTTTTTAGCATTATTACGAGGTACGATATACAGAAAACTTTTATGGCGCATCTCTCATTCAGGCGGTGGCGGCTAATTGTCGCTGTACCTCCCCTAGGCGGTGCTGCAATATGTTGAACGCTCAAAACTGTTTTTCCTTAAGCGAATAACAGCACCGTACATATTTCAGATTATTGGATCGATTTGGCAAATACACAATCTGGAATTCGAGTAGAGGACCTTGTCGACCTCAGGACAAACAATGCTGTGTAACAAATCTCAATTTCCGGAATTTACTACTAGCGCCTGTTATCGCAATATTTCGAACCTGAGTTGCATCCATGAACTCCATGCAATTCAACAACCAATACGACGAACAGCTAAAAAATACTCTTCTTCACCAGATGGTTCTGCACAGGCCGACTAGTAAAAATAATGCGGAATCGAATCGGAACTTATGCCGATTCCAAATAATCATCAAACCAAAAGAACACAAAAAAATATTTGCTTTCAGCCATTACCAAAACACCACTTTGGGATGCAACCAGCTGTTTCAGCTCAAATTACCCTCGTACTGATCAAGACCTCGAATTCCAGTCAATCCCGATTCGTATTTGAACCAGTCTCTCAAATAACCATATGAATCTGTACCAGTAACTTTAGAACTCAGTACAAACAATTTATTGAACAGCAACATTCAAAGATAGCCAAGCTCTCGCTGTGACTTACGCAATCTCCTAATGTCGATCCGACTGTGCCCAGATCGACAGATTCCCGTGCCATGCAGCTTTGTTATTCGCTTACCAAACGCATACATTCACTAGAACCTTGTTAAAATTTCTGCGAACCGTTAAAATGAACAAATTAGGCAGTGCTACCAGCACTTTCAACAATTAACATATTGTGCTGGTTATCTGTCGTATATCTTCTCAGTGCCCTACTGTGGTGCGATGTATTGCCTTTACCGCTCTGATAGCTAAATGGATGGAAACACCCACCAGCTCGCTACGTCTCCCCATCATTCACCTTCTGTCTAGAACATGTTTGTACAACACTTTGCCGCGTGGGATTAGCTGAGCGGTCTAGGGCGCAGCAGTCATGGACTGTGCGACTGGTCCCGGCGGAGGTTCGAGTCCTCCCTCGGGCAAGGGGGTCTGTGTCTGTCCTTAGGATAATTTAGGTTGCGGTTCAATAAATTGTGTGTAAGCTTAGGGACTGATGACGTTGGCAGTTAAGTCCCATAAGATTTCACACAGTTCGCCATTCCACAACACTTTGTAAAATGTAGCCACAAGTACATAACAACAACCAAGTTTTACCCACATATAACGAACAATACGTTAAGGCGATATCTTTTATCGTGACCACACAGATTTTGGCAAGTCACACATGGGACAACCGAAACTGCTCTCTATCTAGTCGTCAGCGAAGGTACATCATGTTTAATGCGGGTGTCGAGCTGAGTGCAACCCTAAATTGAATACACTTGATTACCAGAGGTGAAGAGTCTTTTCGTGCCTGCTAAAAATGGTTTCCTGAAGTGGGAATCGAACCCAAAGCATAGGCATACCGTCTAGCCCCAGTCCACCAGCCCATCAACTTCAACGTTTGATTGCGCCATGATTTCATTGGAACAAATGATGCGCTACATTGTACGGGAATTGTGACTTTCTGGAGACGGATTACCGCCTGTTCAATACACTGGTTTCCTTCTCCTGTTACATAGGCATTCACTTGCTGCCTCGGCTATCCAATTGAGTTCGTAAACACTAAAAAAAAAAAGATCACATAGTTGCCATCTGCAGAAAGTAGCGACAGTGTAGCTTGGGAAAGTTTATACGAGAAATGCTGCCATCCACTTTATCTGCTATAAAGTTGTGTTTTTGGCGTAGTGGTACATTCCGTGTAGAGTGAACAAAAAGCCTAGATATCGAGCACACTCGTTCCTTTATGTTTTTACAGCACACTTTCTCTGTCTGCTGAGAGTAACTGACGAATCTGAGATTTAACTTACTTCATTTAGTAAACTACTAGTAATAGCAAAAACGGTCAAAATGTTTCTTTGTGAAAGAGGCCACGGCTACATATCCTAATCAGAACCACATCCCTTCGTGAGTGTGTTGCAGCGGGCACCTGCCGCCCGGCCGATAGTAGTATTAGTAGTAGTAGTAGCTTTCTTCATCCGTAGATCTTTTTTTTAGAAGGATATAGGACCTGTCAACGTATTTACAAGTTTAGATCATTTAAAATAAGCTACAATATTTACAGACTTCTAGTTAGAGACAATCATTAGATTTACTCCTGGTATACAATACTTTTTTTACAAATAACAAGAGCCACACTGTTCAATCATATCTCACTATCAGTCACTGCACACACTATACACATATTGTTTCATACCACTTCACTCATAACACACACGCGCGCACACACACACACACACACACACACACACACACACACACTGGTGATCTCTGGGCCATTTTCTGTACTGCAACTTCCCATTTGTTATCCCGAACAACTGAGTCAGCATCCCCCCATAGTGAGTGAGATGTTGAGCTCAGGAAGTGGAAGAGGTGTTAGAGGTGCTATGCATAGCTTCGAGGTAACTATTTCTAGAAAGGAAAGAAACATAAAGTGCAGGCGTTATGTGGAATGTTGAATATTTTATAATCGTCAATGTATAAAATTTATTTCATAACCGGTACTTTTTACGTGCCTTTTTAAATTAGTATACTTTTGCAATTTCCTTATTCTCTTTTGGTAATTTATTCTACAGTTTTATTCCTTGGTAGAAAATACTGTTTTGAGTTTTATGTTTATTATTCTTTTTTTTTGCATGTAAAAGTTGAGTCTATCTCTCGTTGCATGGTCATGAACATGTTTGTGCAGAAATTACCTATGTTATTTTTGATGTATACAACTGACTGGTAAATGTATTCACATGGAGCAGTTAAAAAGTGAACATTTCTGTACACGCAATTAGCAAGCATAAAATTATTTATTATTGTTACTACATTTCATGAAGTCCAGATAAATGTAAAGTAAAAATACGATGCAAACACCAGTTAATGAACTTTTTATACAAGTTAAATTTTCTAATCCTTTTTTACAGAATCTCTGATGAGAATCTTCTACCAGAGAATATAATGGTTGTGCTACTTTTCATCACACTGGACGAGCCCCAGTGAAAGCCAATGGCACAGTGACTCAGTAAGTGAAAACTACAACCCACTGTCTTCCAAAGTTCTCGTAATCTCATGCGCACAAAATGAAACGAGCTTGCCCAATTTGCAACGGCGATAGGTGTTTAGAGGCTTCCGGGATTTTAAATCGTATTCGTCAGTCTAAGGCGTCTCTGATTTGTAGGATGTTGCTAAAGGTGGAAGGACATCACAGCTGTAATAGGAAAGAGATGAAGCGTAGCAAACAATTGGTATAGCTTCTTAGATCGTGAAGACTGCATGATTTACACAGAACTTTTTGTTTTCCATTAATGGAATTTTTGAGTTGTTCACAAACTACAGCACCCTTTAACTTCCACGCTACTAGAGGCCGTAGAAGCATGGCCTTTTCTAAATTTACTTCTGACCGAAAAGAGATTGTGCAAAGTGGAGTCGGAGGTTCTTGTTAGTCCTGCCTTTTGCGTTCTTGTAGTGTTATTTCCATAGAAACTTTCATCTTCTAACATATGTTTCTTAATTTCTGGGAAGTGAAATATAAGTTTTCGTAGATTTAGTCCCCTTAGGGACTGAATTTCTAAAAACATATTTTTGTTTTTCTTCTTCTTTGAGAGAGCCCAAATAGAAATTTTCACACATTTAAGTTAGAAAGTGGGTTTGTAATGAAATATTCCATAAAAATTTTAATTTCCAGAAACAGTGAAAAAGGTATTGTTTTATTTCTAATTCAGAAAAAATACCGATTTTTCTTAGTTATAGCTTAAAAATTGTCTTAATGGCGACTTTTTTCAAGAAAACTGTTCAGGTTTAGAATTCCCTCCTTAACCGATTCGTACAGTACGTGATCAACAACCTCTCAAAATTTCAAGTTCGTATCGTTAGCGGTTTGGGCTTGACGCTGATGAGTTAATCAGTCAATTCGGTAAGAATAATTTCTTTTGTATGTGGAGATTGTTAAACAGGAATTAATCAGATCAAAATATTTAGCCATGTGTTGTCGCTGCTGATGTTATAGTGTGATAAACAACACATAACTAATGTATTAAAAACATGACTGTGCACACAGAACTAAGATAGAGCTGGAGAGAGAATACTGAAGCAAGAGAGCAAATGTAGGTCACAAAGGGCAAGATTGTGATGATTCTTGCTACACAGCTGGTGTCGCTTGTTTACAGTGGTCACTCGAGATACCTAAGCCCACCAAAGGAATGAAATGACGAGCTGTCATGAGCGACATTGCCGATCCGTCTCAAACTGAATGGGCAGCGCGTAGCGACAGCCAGGACTGTTGTAGTTTAACAATCCCGTAGGCTTCGGACGTTAGAAAGAAAAAAAAGTGAAACAGCAATTTCCAACTACATTGGAGAGCAGGGGCTGAAGCCTACCGGCTGAGACACAGGAGCTGACGACGCCTTTCTCCTAATATACACTACTCCCATTAAAATTGCTTCATCACGAAGATGACGTGCTACAGACGCGAAATTTAACCGACAGGGAGATGATGCTGTGATATGCAAATGATTAGCTTTTCAGAGCATTCACACAAGGTTGGCGCCTCTGGGGACACCTACAACGTGCTGATATGAAGCGTGTATTCGTCATCGACACACTGGCGTATCACCCGGCGTGATCGTATGGGGTGCCATTGGCTACACGTCTCGGTCACCTCTTGTTCGCATTGACAGCACTTTGAACTGTGGACGTTACATTTCAGATGTGTTACGAGCCGTAGCTCTACCCTTCATTCGATCCCTGCGAAACCTTACATTTCAGCAGGATAATGCACGACTGCATGTTGCAGGTCCTGTACTGACCTTTCTGGATACAGAAAATGTTCGTCTGCTGCTCTGGCCAGCACATTCTCCAGATCTCTCACCAATTGAAAAAGTCTGATCAATGGTGGCCGAGCAGCTGGCTCATCACAAAACGCCAGTCAGTACTCTTGATGAACTGTGATATCGTGTTGAAGCTGCATGGGCAGCTGTACTAGTACACGTCATCCAAGCTCTGTTCGACTCAATACCCAGGCGTATCAACGCCATTATTACGGCTAGAGGTGGTTGTTCTGGGTACTGATTTCTCAGGATCTGTTGTTGTTGTTGTTGTCTTCAGTCCTGAGACTGGTTTGATGCAGCTCTCCATGCTACTCTATCCTGTGCAAGCTTCTTCATCTCCCAGTACCTACTGCAACCTACATCCTTCTGAATCTGCTTAGTGTATTCATCTCTTGGTCTCCCTCTACGATTTTTACACTCCACGCTGCCCTCCAATGCTAAATTTGTGATCCCTTGATGCCTCAGAATATGTCCTACCAACCGGTCCCTTCTTCTTGTCAAGTTCTGCCACAAACTCCTCTTTTCCCCAATTCTACTCAATACCTCCTCATTAGTTATGTGATCTATCCATCTAATATTCAGCAATCCTCTGTAGCACCACATTTCGAAAGCTTCTATTCTCTTCTTGTCCAAACTATTTATCGTCCATGTTTCACTTCCATACATGGCTAGACTCCATACAAATATTTTCAGAAACGACTTCCTGACACTCAGGATCTATGCACCCAAATTGCGTGAAAATGTAATCACATGTCAGTTCTAGTATCATATATTTGTCCAATGAATACCAGTTTATTATATGCATTTCTTCTTGGTGTAGCAATTTTAATGGCCAGTAGTGTAGGTTTCCCACTCCGGCGCCGGCCGAAGTGGCCGTGCGGTTAAAGGCGCTGCAGTCTGGAACCGCAAGACCGCTACGGTCGCAGGTTCGAATCCTGCCTCGGGCATGGATGTTTGTGATGTCCTTAGGTTAGTTAGGTTTAACTAGTTCTAAGTTGTAGGGGACTAATGACCTCAGCAGTTGAGTCCCATAGTGCTCAGAGCCATTTGAACCTACTCCGGCTCAGTTCAAACTGGTGGAATGGCGGTTTCACCATACCCGTGTACCTCTATCAGGAAGAAGAACGACAATTTAAAACTTGACCAGTTTTTAACGATTGTCGCTTTTGGGTAAGTTATAGTCTCAAAATGACGATAGCCAAAATCTATTTCCAAACTTTGGTTTCTCAGTATGCTACGAATCAACATCATGAAGCTTCTTTTTTCTCGAAAATATCGTTAATGGTTTAAATCGAGACTGATTTTTGAAGAAACACGAAACAGACTTGATAGGAAAGTTACAGATACATTAGTCCTGAATATGTCAGCTAACTGGTTGCTTACTGTTTCGTACTCAAGTCTCTGTCTTTGTTTGCGGCCTTTCGCAGCCGCCCACGCGCGCGTCTCGCCACGTGGAGGTCCAGGGGTGGAGCGTTGCGTTACAGGGAGAGAGAGGGCGTTGCCTGAGCCACTGGGAACTCGTGTGTGAGCGGTAGACGGTGCTGCGGTGTCGGAGCTCAAACGAAGGGTGCGAAAAACAGGAGCCAGAGAGGTGAACATCGAACGCCACAAAAGCCGCCTGTTGGCACACGCAGTAACTTCGAAAGATCCACGTCCGCCTCACCTATCGCCCTCGCTCTGCATATATATGTATATTGAAAAAGCAGTAAAGGAAACAAAAGAAAAATTCGTAGTAGGTATTAAAATCAATGGAGAAGAAATAAAAACTGTTTGGTATGCCGATGACATTGTAATTCTGTCACAGACAGCAAAGGACTCGGAAGAGCAGTTGAACGGAATGGAAATTGTCTTGAAAGGAGGATATAAGATGGACATCAACAAAAGCAAAACGAGGATAATGGATTGAAGTCAAATTAAGTCGGGTGATGCTGAGGAAATTAGATTAGGAAAGGAGACACTTAAAACAGTAAAGGAGGTTTGCTATTTGGGGAGCAAAATATCTGCTGATGGTCGAAGGAGAGAGGATATAAAATTTCGACTGGCAATGGCAAGGAAAGCGTTTCTGAAGAAGAGAAATTTGTTAACATCGAGCGTAGATTTAAGTGTCAGGAAGCCGTTTTTGATAGTATTTGTGTTGAGTGTAGGCATGTGTGGAACTGAAACATGGACGATATATAGTTCGGACAAGAAGAGAATAGAAGGTTTCGATATGTGGTGCTACAGAAGAATGCTGAAGATTAGATGGATAGATCACGTCACTAATGAGGAGGTATTGAATAGAATTGGGGAAAAGAGGAGTTTGTGGCACAACATGACTAGAACCGGTTGGTAGGACATGTTCTGAGGCATCAAGAGATCTCAAATTTAGCATTGGAAGGCAGCGTGGAGGGTAAAAATCGTAGAGGGAGACCAAGAGATGAATACACTAAGCAGATTCAGAATGATGTAGATTGCAGTAAGTACTGGGAGATAAAGAAGCTTGCACAGGATAGGGTAGCATGGAGAGCTGCATCAAACCAGTCTCAGGACTGAAGACCACAACAACAATAACATCGCCCTCGCTCAGGTGCTCACCAGCAAGTAAGAAGTCTTTTCCGTACTTCGCACTTTTATTATGAACTACAGTAACACTGTCGTTTCATAAGAAGTATGAGCTACAGCAAGAACGATTATCAGTATCAGTTTCATATGTTTATGTGTGGTACAAAGCTTTTTGGAGGATGGTGTTAATTATTCAAAAAAATGGTTTAAATGGGTCTGAGTACTATGGGACTTAACTTCTGAAGTCATCAGTCCCATAGAACTTAGAACTACTTAAACCTAACTAACCTAAGGACGTCACACACATCCATGCCCGAGGCAGGTTTCGAACCTGCGATCGTAGCGGTCGCGCGCTTGCATACTGTAGCGTCTAGAACCGCTCGGCCACCCGCCCGGCCTTAATTCTTCACGTACTGAGATTTATGGTGAGTACAGTTCTATATATATTTTCAAAACTAGTAACATAATGTGTGGACTGTTAAAGTACACTTCGTAGATCGTGCACAACATAATACCTTGAAAAGGAAGAAGGTCTTCTGCCATGGAACACCTCATATTTGCAAATGAACTGAGTTTCTTTAGCATCATAACAATTTTTCATATCTTTGAAACTTAATGTCAATTGCCAGTCACTTCTATTTCAAAATGTTCTTAACTTGTAACTGAATTTTGATAATACTACTTCTTAACTAGATTTCACTTACTCATTTTTGGTGTGTAGCAGGGTAAAATATAGAACATTGACTACTTAATTCATCATTGGTAAAATTTTCTCGATTGCAACTCATTTAGATTAAAGTAACATGTTTGTTCCTAGGTACCTGATCTTCTTGTAACTTGGAACTGTTTTTCACATCAGTAGATATTATTTGTTTGGAGCAACTTTCGTAATCTCAGAAAAAAGACCACAGCACATATAAAGTGAGTGCTATGATTTCAGAATGGAACTGGAAAATTAGTTAAGCTTCTGCTGCAAAATCTGAAAAGCGTTGCAACATAAATATATATGATGCATTTTTGTTTTATGGCATGTTCTGCCGTCTTCTGGATACCTTCACCTTCTATCTATTGAACAAAAACTGAAAGTTGCTTGTTAGCATTTCCACCTTCATGATTCAGTGTATTCTTAATCGCAATTCATTTCATAGCTTCGTCTATTATTTCCTTCTAGTATTTTCAGATCCTTAGTGTGTCTTTGCTCGTGTTCAGCCACGTTCCGATTCACGTGGTACAGCATCAGTTTTCGTTAGTCAATCAACATACTAAGCGTGCTGAATACATCACACTCTAGTTTATTTAAATCTTTCCAGGATTTTAGTATATACCTAGAACTTTTCCATGTTCGGATTTCTTTGTGTGGTGCTCCTCTGCACCATATGATCCACGTAATAACAATTGTACTCCTTCTTGTTTCAGTGATTGTGGACTGACTCGTAATAATTATATGTCGAGCAAGTTCCTACGATTTATTTCTATTCCCTTGTCATTGATGAAATTGTTTTTAAATATACGACTGCATAATGTGACTTGGTATGCATTTTACAGTCAGCACTACATTTGAAATGCAATCTCTCTTCCTTCAAGGGGAAATTTAGTCATTATGAGGAGAAGCTGCCAGAAACCTTTGCTATTCTAGGCACGCACACACCTCGGAAGGTAAATAACAGTGAGAAGACTCGAAGACTGCCTGCTGCTGATAATAAAACGAAGGCGTACCGCAAAGTAATGCCTCCGAACTTTTTTGCGTGAAAACTCTTAAGGCTTTTTAAATAAAACAATCGTTATTAACATTCTACATCTTTTTTCTTCATGTCCAAACATTTGCAGCTCTCTGCCGCTAGAGGGCTCCGAATTACACACATGACGCCGGCTAAACGTAACTACGTTTCGAATTCGAAGAGTTCTTCCGCACGTGGAGCACGCTCTCCTCCAGCACGATAACGCCAGACCACAAACGAGCATTACGACATATGCAGTAATCCGTTGCCTTGAGTTCACTCAACACAGTCCAGACTTAGCCCTATCCGATTTTCATCTATTTGAAAATTTAAAGAACACCTCTGATGGCTTCGCTTTGATGGCAGAGGCGAGGTTATAGTTAAGTTAACAAAGTCAAATATCCTACAGTGACAGTACCACCAAACTAATCTCTCTTTGGTAGGAATGTATGCGTCGCGTTGAGAAATGAATATGTTGACACGACGAATAGAAGGGTACAATATAATAACGTTCGTTTATTTAAAAAGCTTTAACAGTTTTCACATAAATTTGGAGAAATTAGTTTTCAGTACGCCCTCGTACATTCGATGTGCTTACCGGATTGAATCATGCATCGTACTATACATGATTTACCTATAATGTTGATCAATAGCACGTTCTTCGAAACAGAGTGTGAAATTGTTGGAAGTAAGTGTCATCATAAAATTCATTGAAGTGTTTGTTTATACACTCAGTCCCTCCCATTGTGTTACGCCCGTTACATACGAGAAGAAAAGAATTACGAAACATTATTTTCATTAAATGATGTCCAAAGTCAGACTGATTCATTAACGAAACGTGGTTTGAGACCACATAAAACGTGAGTCACATCGTTGAGAGAAAGACTACGTTGAAATTGATCGTTGCACATGTCTTACAACAAAATACCTTTATCTCACGCTGTAATTTAGTAAGCTGAACACGAAGTATTACCTTTTGAATCAACAGGCTTTGTTATACAAAACTGAATGACCATGGAGTTTACATTTATGCTGTGTGGGTCCATTTATTGTTTGTACTAGCAAATCAGACCTCGTCAATACAAAACAAGCAGGTTCTATGTAACGTATGAAAGCAATAATTATTTCAGCGAGACGGCCACAATGGCAGCTGGACAGATCGCAGCAAAGTTGGCTGGATCTGATTAAAAAACTCACCGTTTGTTCCATGAGGTAAGCTATTAAAACGTAATATTGGGATTAAAACGAAAGAACCCAATACAACAGATTCATTCTCATCGTAAGTTATTATTCAGTAAATGAACGTGCATGAATCACGTATCTGTACGTATACAACCAAGAAGAAAACGTTAGAACAAATAAAAATGGAAGAATAACAACAAGCGACACAAAAATGAGATTCTCCATTCTTGCTCTGGGAGATAAGTGCTAAATCAGTGTTATTACGACCCAGACATTTCAAGTAGCTTCCATAATATGAATCTGACCCTCACTACCCCAGCAGAAATAATGTCCATCATAAAATCTTTAAAATCAAAAACATCTAGTGGCTATGATGAAATATCAACAAAGTTAATTAAAGGATGTGATTCTGAGCTAAGTAACATATTAAGCTATCAGTGTAACAAATCGTTCATCATTGGAATATTTCCTGAATGGTTGAAACATGCTGAAGTTAAGCCACTGTTTAAGAAGGGAGATAAAGAAATAGCATCAAATTTCCATCCAATGTCACTGTTGCGAGCATTCTCAAAAATTTTAGAAAAAGTAATGTACAATCGGCTTTATAACCATCGTATCTCAAATAATACACAGTCAAAGTCACAGTTTGGATTTCTAAGGGGTTGTGATATTGAGAAGGCTATCTACACTTACAGTGAAAATGTGATTAAATCATTAGACAAAAAATTGCAGGCAACTGCTATATTTTGTGATCTGTCAAAGGCATTTGACTGTGTAAATCAAAATATCCTTTTAAGTAAATTAGAATATTATAGTGTAACAGGAAATGCTGCAAAAGGGTTCAAATCTTGTATCTCTGGCAGGAAACAAAGGGTGTTATTAAGAAAGAGACATGTATCAAGCTATCAGGCATCATCCAACTGGGAACTAATTATATGTGGGATCCCACAAGGTTCCATTTTGGGGCCCTTACTTTTTCTTGTGTATATCAATGACCTTCCATCAGTAACATTACCAGATGCCAAGTTCGTTTTGTTTGCCGATGATTGCCGAGCATTGCAATAAATAGCAAATGAAGTGCAGTCTTAGAAAGATCAGGTTATAAAATATTTGTGGACATTAATCACTGATTCCTAGCCAATTATTTGTCACTAAACTTTGAAAAAACACGCTACATGCAGTTCAGAACTTGTAAGAGGTGTCCCACGAGTATATGTCTAACATACGATGACAAGAAGATAGAAGAAGTGGACAGCGTTAAATTCTTTGTATTACACCTTGATAATAAATTCAACTGGTAGGAGCACACCACAGAACTGCTAAAGCGTCTTGACAAATCTCTATTTGCAATGCGAGTTGTGTCAGACGTAGGGGATGTAAAAATGAAAAAGCTGGCATACTACGCTTACTTTCATTCCATAATGTCATTTGGGATTTTCTTTGGAGGTAATTCATCAAGCCAAGCTAAAGTTTTCTGGGCACAAAAACGTGCAGTAAGAGTTATACGTGGTGTGAACTCAAGAACATCCTGCAGAGGCCTGTTTAGAGAACTAGGGATACTAACTACTGTTTCCCAATATATTTATTCTTTAATGAAATTTGTCATTAAAAGTATACCACTTTTTCAAACCAACAGCTCAATTCATGGAATCAGTACTAGAAATAAGAATAATCTTCACAAGGATTTAAAGTCACTTAGTCTCGTACAAAAAGGTGTGCATATTCAGGAACACACATTTTCAATAACTTGCCAGCAGCTATAAAAAGCTTAACAGCCAATGAAATTCAGTTTAAGAGAAGCCTAAAGGATTTATTGGTGGCCAACTCCTTCTACTCCATTGATGAATTTCTCAGTAAAACCAACAGCGCAGTAATGTGTTCATTGTAAATAAGTATTATAGTAGTTGAATTACATGTTTATTACCTTACAAATAAATAAATAAACTTTTTTATTTTAAATTCAGTGCATTAGTATTTGTAAAATGACTGTTTCATATAGTGTACATTAAAAATGACGATCATTCCACTTGGGATCTGTCGAATGGTAATTAGCTTATTTCTTTTAGCTGTAAATATTTGTCATATATTGTTGTTTTCTGACATGTTCTACATCCTGGAGGACCTCCTCACGACGGAATGAAAGTAAATCTAATCTACAGTCCTATTCTCGTGGTAATAGCACTTTTTCTATTCAATAAAACTTAAATGCCTTTCCAAATTAAGTTATTCACCATAAGAAAGAAGAGAAAAATACAGTTAGTCCCTCAGTTCCGCTCATTAAGCACTCGCTAATCTTGAATATGCTCAAGATTACGTTCTTAATAGTTTCTTGGGCTAAGGATTTTCATAAAAAGGGGTACATATTCCAGGCACTTGTCGAGAGATGTATTTTCATGTACACAGAAACATAAAAAACAGTTAACAAATTTACATTTAATCTGAAATCTAATCATATATGTTTAAATTGCAGTGTAACAAATTTGTAGCTACAACTGAGAATTCGATTGTCCACCAGTAAACTGGAAGCATGAAGAGGCCTCGATGCAAGGCTCAAACTTCCATTCAGAACATCAATGAAAGCGCGTGACGAAGGAAAGCGAAACGTAATCTGGGTCTGGCACAGATTTTCTATCGACATGACGTGTCAGAACGTGACAGGTCAATTTGCCTCTAGTTTGAAGTACGACAGAAGCTTGACAAGTAAAGGTACGCTCATGTAAGTTGTTAAAGAAAATTTGTAACTTGAGTGAGGTTTTCTTGATAGAGAGAATGCAGCACGTTATCTTCGACGGCGAGTCATCGACAGAAGTAGAGATAAGTTCAGGCCTGCCATGGGGAAGTGTGTTGGGAGCCTGGCTTTTTGTGTTGTACATTAACCCCTTGCCACACCGTTGAAGGTGGATGGGCAAAAAGGAAGGGAAAGGGAAGGAAGTATTGATGTCAGCTGCATCGGAACTTTACGCGGAATCAGCGACGACGGGTAGAAATGTATGCAGCACCGGAATTCGAACACGTAATCATGTCCGAAAGAACAGACACTACACTTTTGTACAATTCAGCGTTCTGCAGATTTAAGTGCCTTATAATACATTGAAACTATTTGGAATATACCGTTAATTCATCTTCAGGTGATGCATAAAATGCTGTATACGTGTTTTTAGGACTATTTATATGGGGTGTTGGGAAATCCTAGTTACAAACCTTTTAGGACTTCTAGAGGAGAATGAGTACATAATATTTTGAACAAGAACGCATGTCCCGAAACGGACCGTTTCCGTTCTACGAGGGTTTCAATTCAGATGTTTAACTCTTCCTTGTATGCTTGAGGAACTGAATTAGGCGTGACGCAGTACGATTATTAGGTAACAGTTTGAAAGGAAACATAACATAAAATCCATCTATTACCTAAACACATTTTTTTTTTTTTTTGTATTAACACTTAAGCGTTATATTCTGTCCGTGCAGTATGCTGGGTTAATTTTTGATTTGGAATAATGTGAACACGTAACGTTTAAGTGTTAATACAAACAAATGTGCTGAATTGACGAGTGTTTCCTTACGTTTCCTTTCGAACTGTTAGCTAATCACTGTGCTGCGTCATGCCTAATTAATTTCCTCAAACAAAAGTGGATGAGTTTAACATTTGAACTGAAACGGTCGAAGAATGGAAACGGCACATTTTCGGACGTGGCTCCTATTGAAAATATTTTGTACACACTCCTCTCTGCAAGTCCTGGAAGTTTGTAACGGGAATTCCGAATAGCCTGTCTAACATGTGGACAGTTAAGCCATATTTTGTCGGCTATGAGCCATCTTGTATCTTGAAACACAGGAAGGTCTTTCACCACAGATTGTGTGAAACTTGCTAATGAACTGAGACTCTTCAATGTCTTAACAATTTTACGTGTTTTCAAAATGGAAATTTGTGTTAGTTTCCAGTAACTTCAATTCCAGAACGCATCAGATTTGTAGCTGGTGTTGGATTATACTTCTGCTTAATTTAATTTCCCTTAATAATTATTTATTGATGTGTAGCATACCAATAATCTAACGGGTAGTTCATTAAATAACACAATATTTTCTCCATTTAAAGGCATGAGCAACGCTCCAGTCACTCTACTAGGCAGCATACATGGTGGCGGTAGAGGTCGTCGCTCGCCAAACCGCATCACTTCATGCATCAGTCATATCTGCCAACATTAGGCCTACAAGTACCCATCCACAAGGCTGCTACTCGTATTTAGGATGGCACACGAATTCCAGACAGCAGTTCTGTCACAGCCAGCATCCTGAGTGTCTCCGCAATGGCTGGCCGCTGTGGCGGATCGGTTCTAGGCGCTTCAGTCTGGAACCACGCAACCGCAACGGTCGCAGGTTCGAATTCTGCCTCGAGCATGGATGGGTGTGATGTCCTTAGGTTAGTTCGGTTTAAGTAGTTCTGTTATAGAGGACTGGTGACCTCAGATATTAGGTCCCACAGTGCTCAGACCCATTTGAACCATCTCCGCTATGCCATACCAAGGAGTGAGCCACTGACTTCTGGACAGCTCACCGAATCCTCAGCTCGGACTCTTATCAGCAACATTCTCGTTGGGACTTGGTATAACGATACTGTTGTTCTCCTAGCCAACGACATAATCTCAGACAAGTTTCTTCAATATTTCATTACTAAGGAACCAAGATCAGAGTTTAATATCCCATTGACAACGGTGTCATTAGAGACCGAGCTAATGTTTGGTTTAGGAAAGGATAGGGAAGAAAAAGAGGTCATGCCCATTTCAAAGGAAGCATCCCAGCATTTGCCTTAAACGTGAAACCTAAATCTTGATTGTCGGATATTTCAAATGGTTCAAATGGCTCTGAGCACTGTGGGACTAAACAAAAATGGTTCAAATGGCTCTGAGCACTATGGGACTCAACTGCTGTGGTCATCAGTCCCCTAGAACTTAGAACTACTTAAACCTAACCAACCGAAGGACATCTCCCACATCCATGCCCGAGGCAGGATTCGAAACTGCGACCGTAGCGGTCGCGCGGTTCCAGACTGTAGCGCCTAGAACCGCTCGACCACCACGGCCGGCACTAGAACTGTTGATATTTTTAGAATCATCGGGAATCCAATGTATCGATATTTAAAGAATGCCATTGAAGGCTGTCGATGCATCGAATACTATTGATATATAGACATATCAACGGAAAAACTATCGACATACCGGCCTATAAAAATGTCGGTTGCGCGTAGTAAGTATACTGCCGGTTTTAGAGCTGTATACTTATGTATTGATTTATTATTAGATATTCTTTATATAAGCAGTCTGCTTATTCCCCTTGGAACAAGAGTTGAAAGGGAAACGATGCAAGTTCATGCCTGTTGATAACCACTTTGCTGACATTGGTAACCGCACGTACACGGCACAGTGAAAGGTGTCCGATGGGTCCAACGTTCAGTTTTGTCACATATCGGATATCTCCGGAACACTTAATGAAGAGTTCCCTGTTTTTCTTTCATTTCTGCCAACACCGGCGACCAAGCAGTTGTAATGTCAAAATTGCCTGGTGAAGCTAAACTGCGCAGTTTCTTCCGGTACCGCTGAGCGCCTATTACGTCAACATTTCCCCTCACACGTCTCCACCCGGCAAAGCCAATCTCATCATTCAGATTTTTGTTCATCATTTATTTTTGAAGACTGCCGATGCGAAAAAATAGCACACTAGTTGCATCAAAAATTATTTTTTTTAAGGCAGCTGGCGTGCTATTTCTTCACTTTGGTACTCTTGTTATTCCATACACACCGTCTACACCCAGTAAAGGCAGACTACTTCTTCTGTGCCACCTATGCTTGCCTCACACACTGAACGAAAAGGATTGGACGTAATGAAAGCTCTGAGTGTAGTAAAACTCCTTCACACAGTGAAGGTAACGTTATGTTCTACTACAATTTCAAACGAACAACTTCAAATGTGTACCGAAAATTGTGAAAAAATAAATAAAAATATCGGCTATCGGTATTGTTAATGTATCGATGTATCGGTATATCAGGAGAAGAAATATCACCGAAACATATCGACAATTTTTTAAAAGATACCTGTCCATCGATATATCGCTGTCTCATCGACAGCTCTAGTGGACACATGAATAAGAAACGTTTACAAAGCGGGGCAGCACGAATAGTGAAAGGTTTATCTGAGTCAGGAAGGAGCGTCACGGAGATGCTGAAAAATCTAAGCTGGCAAAGCGCTGAAGATAATCGCACCCTACCCCACGAAAGCGTACATATATAGTTTGAAGAACAAGCTTGAAGTATTAAATTACGAAATAAACTGGTGTGCAAAAGAGCGAAAGTAACCTCCGCATGATGTGTTAGTGCCAAATAACATAGCGCAGGTGGAAGCGCTCTTGGAACCAGTGAATATTGGGCGCATGGACTGGCCTGCCCGTTTGCCCGACTTGAGCGCCACCGGACACGTGTGGAATTCGTTGTGGAGACATATTGCACCACGTCGACATGCACCAACGACATTCCACAGTTGTTAACAGCGCTGGCAGAGCCATCCTTGTGGCCAGCATTACATCACGTTGCAGAGCTACCATTGCTGTTTGCGGTGATCACGCGCCATATGAAGAACCATGTAACGTGCAGGCAAGTGCAAGAATTATCGCAGAATCAGCTTAGTACCTCAAACATCCAAGTTGCTGACAAGAATATTTGTGGTACGTTGCTATGGGACCAAACTGGTGAGTCTTACACATTACTTAATCTAACTTAAACGAACGTACGCTAAGGACCACCACACTCATGCCCGAGGGAGTACTCGAACCTCCAACGGGGGCATGACAAGAATAATATACAAAACAATGGAAAAGAAAATTGAGGATGTGTTAGATGACAATCAGTTTGTCCTTAGCACAGGTACAGGAACCAAAGGCGATTCTTATGTTACGATTGATCGTGGAAATAAGACTGAAGAAAAATCAAGACACGTTCATAGGATTTGTCGTTCTAGAAAGAGCGTTTGACAATGTAAAATGGTGTAAGATCTTCGGAATTCTCAGAAAATTAGGGATAAGCTGTAGAGAGAGATGTGTAATATATAACATGAACAAGAGGGAGTAATAAGAATGAACAACCAAGAACGAAGTGCTCGTATTAAAAAGGGTGTAAGACAGGGATGTAGTCTTTTCCCCCTACTGTTCAATCTGTACATTGATGAAGTAGTGATGGAAATAAAAAAGGTTCAGGAGTGGGATTAAAATTCTAGGTAAAAGATTCTCAATGGTACAATTCGCTGATGACATTGTTATCCTGAGTGAAAGTGAGGAAGAAAAACATGATTCGCTGAATGGAATGAGCAATCTAATGCGTACAGAATATGGACTGACAGTAAACCGAAGAAAGACGAAAGTAATGTAAAATGACAGAAATGAGAATAGCGAGAAAATATCAGGATTGATGGTCACGAAGTAGAAAAGGTTAAGGGATTCTGGTGCCTAGGAAGTAAAACAACCAATGACGGACGGAACAAGGAGGACATCAAAAGCAGACTAGCTATGGAAAAAAGGAAACTCCTGCCCAAGCGAAGCCTATTAGCATCGACCATAAGTCTTAATCTCCGGAACAAATTTCTGAGGTGCTCGTCTGGAGGACAGCACTGTACGGCAGTAAGACATGAAGAGTGGGTAAACCGGAACACAAGAGAACAGAAGCATTTGAAATGTGGTGCTACATAAGAGTGTTGATAATTAAGTGGGCTGATTACGCAAGAAAAGGAATATGTGGAAAACTGTGACAAGAAGAAGGGGAGGATGGTAGGACATCAGGTAAGCAATGACGGAATAACTTCGACGGTACTAGAGGAAGCTGTAGAGGCTAAAAACTGTAGAGGAATACAGAGATTGGAATACATCCAGCAAATAATTGAGGATGTAGATGGAAAGTACTACGCTGAGACGAAGAGTTTGGCACACTAGAGGAATTAGTAGCGGGCCGCTTTGTCTTCATCTCGTTGTGTATTTCTTTTACTTAGCTTGTGTATTATACCGTAGCAGTTCTTTTTTGTATCGTCCAACATTCTTTGAGATATATTATGTGACAGTTTATGCGCAAATTACTGTTCTTCTTCAGTTTTGCATAGCAGTATATATGACGAACCCCCCACTCGTCGTATTCGTAGGGATCGCGACGACGAGGTAAGACTAATTGCAGCGCACCGAGAAGTATTTAAGAAGTTACTCTTTCCGCGCTCCATACGCGATTGTGAGCATATTGCACCATGCCAATGGCCCTCTGACATGTACTACACACTGGTCTTCGGAGTATGTGTGTAGATTCATTGAGGGTGTTTCTGTAAGAGCGTGCAAAAATGTAACAGGACGTAGAGATTGATGCGTTCACCAGTTTGAGATAGCGAAGCTGGGGTCGGAGAAGCCAGATTAAGGAGTATGCAACTAACCTTGTGTAAGGCCACCCGGCAAGCCGAGCGGTCTAACGCGCTGCTTCCCGAGGGGGAAGGCGTGCCGGTCCCCGGCACGAATCCGCCAGGCGCATCAGTGTAGAGAGCAGCCTGTGGATGGTTTTTAAGGCGGTTTTCCATCCACCTACTTCCGTGAATGAGGGCTGGTTCCCATCATTTCGCCTCAGTTACAATACGTATTGCAAACATACTGTCTCCACGTATGCGTATACCATAATTACTCTACCACATTTGAGGTTACACTCGACTGGTATGAGATGTTCCCGGTGGGCGGGGGGCGGGGGGTGGGTGGGGGGAGGGGGGTGTCCACTGGGGGCCGAACCACACGATAACCATGGGTTTGGTGTGGGACGTCGGTGGGGTGGGTGGACTGCTGTGGCCTGTTGTGGGGTTGTGAAGCACTGAGGGCTACGACGGGACGAAGCCTCTCTGTCGTTTCTAGGTCCCCAGCTTCATACATATTAAGCAATACACAAAATTGTCTACCGGTTTGACTAGCATTATTGTTTTGCAGCTTGTACCGTCAAGAGCGACGTTCATCATTAATGGATTAAAGTTAAGTATCAAACTAATTACGTCCGCTTTCTGAATTCTAATTCCTTGTCATGTTCCAGACCTCACGTCAGTATAGTCCTTCCCTCCTCACGCCAGTCTGCGTAAGCTAAAACGCGTGCATTTCGGCCTCCTCTAGTAACACGGTGTTGGCTCTTCTGCCAACACTACATTGGCGACGAGGATGGGATTCGAACCCACGCGTGCATTTCGGCCTCCTCTAGTAACACGGTGTGGGCTCTTCTGCCAACACAACATTTGCGACGAGGATGGGATTCGAACCCACGCGTCCATTTCGGCCTCCTCTAGTAACACGGTGTGGGCTCTTCTGCCAACACTACATTGGCGACGAGGATGGGATTCGAACCCACGCGTGCATTTCGGCCTCCTCTAGTAAGACGGTGTTGGCTCTTCTGCCAACACAACATTTACAACTAACATACTTAGAAGTTTACGCGTATTGTGCTGTATATTTACATGTGCATTCCTTATTTCCTGCATTGTTCCATGACAGAGCGTGCTACGAATCAACGACAGACCCACTCATTACTAAGTGCTATTTAGAGACGTAGAGTACAGTACGCTGGAGCAATAGCGGAACATTATATCCTGGTCGCTGGACTGGAAGGGGATATCCTGTTCCATCGCCTGATATGTTACCTGGCTTGAATGCCCTTGAATATTTACTGTGGGGATATCTGAAGTCACTTGTGTATGACGCTCCACACGATACGGAGATGGAATTAGTTGCCAGAATTGTAGCTGCCTGTGATGTGATTCGAAACACACGAGGGATATTTGTCAGGGGGAGTCACAATCTTCTTCGCTGAAGTCATACTTGCATTGGGATTAGTGGCCATCATTTTAAGCACATTTTGTATGATACAGTACAAATGGTACGCTCATTACGTCAGCGATGGTTTTTTGCAGTTAACTGGAACTAACGTAAATATAAATGTACACAGTAGTGTAATTTTATTCCTATTATCTATTTAAGCTGCCTTCTCCCACCCAAGGTTCCCTGCCTCAGACTGCTAAAGTTTTGCACGCTCTTAACAGAAACACCCTATATATCGAAGTAGATGATATTATGTCAACCTCGGACAGTGTGCATTTGTGGTAAGAGCGTGTATCAGGCTGATTGCAGCGGAGACAGAGAGAAACAATGTTACACGTCCTGAATAGCGATCGCCTCTTACGTGTGTATGTGTGTGTGTGTGTGTGTGTGTGTGTGTGTGCGTGTGTGTGTGTGCCGCTTGCTGCAGTACCGCGGTCTGCATCGACCCGGCTGCACTGGCACGTGTCTAGATTACGAAACGGCTAGGAACGCCGCCGCACCTGTTAACGCCGTCGTCGCAGGGCAATTTCTTGCGGTGGCGGCGGCGGCGGCAAAGTGTTTGCCGTCGCGCTGTGGGCCGCTGCCGTGTGACGGAAAGAGTTTCCACGTAATAGGACCGAGCGAGGCGAGAAACAGCGTAACATTGGCGACATCTTTGAAGTGAACTTCGGGGTACTTTGGAAAACCATTTCAGTGGTGACGGATCTGTTCTCTCATCAAGCTTTCTGAACTAATTTGTGTAACTTACATTATTAGAAACGATGTAAAAACGTAAACTATGTCCAGGGGTAACACCGGGTCCATCGTTACCGATCGTCCGCCGTGTCATATTCTGCCAACAGCGTCATTCCATGCGTTATGCAGGGCCATGTGGTGAGCATACCACAGCCCTGGCCTCGTCAGTTTCTAGTATTTCTGGCTTTGCAAGCCATCACATTCTGCTACAGGATGCACTTCTTAGAGCAGTTGAGAAGGCAGCAGTTGGAGAATGACATGACACACATCCATGCCCAAGGCAGGATTCGAACCTGCGACCGTAGCAGTCACGCGGTTCCGGACTGAAACGCCTAGGCCACAAAGGGCGGCTTTGGTTTCTTCGGTATGGGTATCGCGAGAAAGGCCGCCTAAATTGTGGCCTTCTTCCGTGACTGGCTGATGCGTTCGGAAGTTGCGCGCCACAGTTACAAACGTCTGTTATTAATATTAGAGAAACTAAACAATAAATTTCCTTGCATTTCATATAAAAGCATCTCTGAATAGCAGGCTGTCATTCCATTATTTCAAAAGTGTTCATTACCAGCAGATTAACTATTATATCCTAGCCAGTAATGCCACCCGAGCCCGCTGCCAAAAGGTTGGCAGCATCAAAGTCCGGACGCCGTCCGCATAAGCAGCGCCAGCGAGACAGGAAATCGCCGCAAGTCTGCGCGCGCCACCGCTGGCTTCTGGCTTCTTAAGCGCTGGAGTCGCGAGCGCTAGGACAGTTCTGTATTCGCCGCTCAGTTGTATACTCGCCACCGAATTGTGTACTTGCTAGTCAGTTGTGTGTTCATCGCAGCCAAGTTGTTGTTTGTCGTCAGCCGACGCTGACCTAGCCGCTCCGACTCGAACTAGACAGATTTCTGTAGACACGGAGTTCACTACTGTGTTACTGTATCTTCGTTAATAAAGATAAGTACCGACTTTTATTTAATCAGAGTGTTTGGGTTTTCATCTTTCTGTTCACTGTTCCAGCGGACCGGTCGGCCCGCTATTAAAAGTGTGGCGGTGACTTCGTAAGCCGTTTCTACAGCGAAGTGTTTGTCCCTACGAACGCCGCCACAAAACTGGCGACGAGGACTTCCGAACTCGTGTGCAGGGCTGGTTCAACTTGTTTCTGGTTATACTAATTATAGCCATAAAATTTTAGGGGCTGGTTTAATTTGTGTTCACTATGTCTGCCGAATTACAACAGTTGATCTTGTTACAGAGTCAGCAAATACAAAGTCTGGTGGAAGCAATCGCCAAACAAGCGGCTAATCCTCCAACACAAAAGGAACAAGCACTGGCAGCACCACCTTTCCGTGCTTTTGATGCATCAAGAGAAGAATGGCGAGAATATTTCGCGCAGTTGCAGGCGCACATGACAGTCTACAAAATCACGGGTACTGAGCGGCAGTTTTATTTAATTTCCACTGCAGGCGTGGAAGTCTATCGACTACTTTGTAAGTTGTTCCCGGAATCCAAGCCAGAAGCTTTAGACTATGACGTTGTTGTTAACAAGCTTGCTGAGTATTTCGAGTCGCGAGTTCATGTGGCAGCAGCCAGATTCAAGTTCTTCAGATTAAAGAAACTGCCACATCAATCTAATAAACAGTGGTTAACAGATTAACGGGGCCTCACCCGTCAGTGCCGATTTAATTGTGTGTGTGGAGCTTCCTACAGTGATGTCATGTTACAAGACGCTATTACTCAAAACATTGCAGATTCTCGTATTCGTGCTGCTATCTTAAAGTTGCCTGACCCGTCATTAGAGACTGTGATGAACATCATTGAAGCCCAAGATACTTTTGACTATGCTGAGTGTGAGTTAGATCAGCCATATATTTCTCAAATTGCCTGTGCTAAGCAAGTTATGTCACGCCCGCGGCCCCACCGGCAGAGTCAGACTGTAAACACTAGCCGGCCGCGTCATGTTAAACACATTCGTCAGCCGAGTGTGCACAATGATAGAGTTAAGTCTTGCCCTAAGTGTGTTCTTGCTCACCCTCGTGAACGTTGCCCGTTAAGAAACGCGGTTTGTCGCTTTTGTCAAAGGAAGGGACACATCCAGACTGTTTGTTTGCGTAAACGCAAGAACAATTCTAGTGCTGCCCAGCCCATGGATATTCATGTTCTTCAAAGCCAGCCCGCCCAGAAGGTCGCGTTTAAAGACTCTTCCACGGTTCGTGTGGGTAATAAACTTGTTCGCAATAAGCCACCCACCCAGCCCTCTGCTATGCGACCCAAGCGTAATTCAAACGCTGTAAAAAGTAATGTACAGACTGCAAGTGAAGCGGGAGTTGTTGTTCCACCCGCCCAACCCACGAGTTGTCGTAAGCAGCGAACGCGCGCTAAACGCGCTGATTTTGTGTCTTCCGCCTCCACTGCACCGATCCAGAGACAGTGTAATAAACTATTTGTGAAGCTACGCATCGAGGATAAGACTTTCAATTTTCAATCAGACACTGGCGCGTCTGTGACTCTCATAAATAGTGCTACGTATGCGGCTATCGGCCGCCCTAAACTTTCAGCGGCAAAACATTCTTTGGCTACTTATAGTGGAGAACAAATTCCTGTGTTAGGTGTATGTATCGTGCCAGCCACATTCCGTGGCAATACAAAAACAGTTTCATTCACAGTGCTCCGCGCTACAGACAGTGTAAACATTTTCGGATTAGACTGTTTTGACTTGTTTGGCCTGTCTATCCAAGACAATGTGTTGCAAATTAATTCTGTTGTTGTTCCTCAAGACAGCATAACTGATTTGTGTAAACGATACAGTGACATATTTAAAGACGAACTAGGTTGTGCTGCGAACTTTGCCGCTCATATTACGTTAAAAGATAATGCTCAGCCTCGATTTTGTCGTGCTCGTCCAGTGCCTCACGCCCTCCGGGCACCTGTAGAAGATGAACTTCGTCGTTGGCAAAACAACGGTGTTATTCAACCCGTTTCAGCGAGCCAGTGGGCTTCTCCCTTAGTTATTATAAAGAAACCGTCTGGCAAGTTACGTTTATGTGCTGATTTTAAGTCGACAGTTAATCCTCAGACTGTCATTGATTCTTTTCCTTTGCCTAGACCGGACGAGCTGATGGATAAGTTAGGGGACGCTCGTTTCTTTTCCAAAATTGATCTCCGTGAAGCATATTTGCAATTGCCCCTCGACGAGCAATCACAACAGTATTTTGTCATCAACACGTCGTTGGGGTTGTTCCGTTTTCTGCGTTTGCCTTTTGGTTGTGCGTCAGCTCCAGCTGTTTTTCAGCGTTTTTTGTCACAACTTCTGGCTAATGTGCCATCGTGTTGCAACTATTTAGAAGATATTGTTGTGTCCGGTCGGACGCCTGCTGAACATTTCCGTAATTTGGAGTGTTTGTTTACAGTGTTGTCTCAGGCAGGCCTACGTTGCAACATCGATAAATGTTCATTTTTCCTTACGGAGCTGGAGTATCTGGGACATGTTATTAATGCTCAAGGCATTCATCCCTCCCAGTCACATTTAGCAGCTATTCGTGATTTGCCCGCCCCTCGCAATCTGCAGGAATTGCAAGCAGTTCTTGGCAAATTGACATATTATATTAGGTTTATACCTAATGCATCACAGATTGCTGCACCGTTGCATCGTCTCCGCCGTAAGAGTGTTCCGTTTGTGTGGTCGGCTGATTGCCAATCAGCCTTTCAGCAGCTTAAAGAGGCTTTATTGAATGATCGTTGTCTGGTCCATTACGACCCTAACAAGCCTTTGGTGTTAGCTTGTGATGCCTCTTCTTTCGGCCTCGGTGCTGTGTTGTCTCACCGAGTCGGTAACACCGAACGTCCTACTGCGTTCGCATCTAAATTGCTAAACAAAGCTCAGTGTAATTATAGCCAATTGGACAAGGAAGCGTTGGCTATTGTGTTCGGCGTCACAAAATTCCATCACTACCTCTATGGTAGACCATTCTATTTAGTAACAGATCACAAGCCCCTGACGTCACTGTTTCATCCGTCTAAACCAGTTCCTCAGCGGACAGCTCAGAGACTACAACGTTGGGCTCTTTTGTTATCACAATACCAGTATGAGATACTGTATCGCCCTACAGCTCAGCATGCAAAGGCTGACGCGCTTTCTAGATTGCTGATTGCTGCGGATGATGTCTTCGATTCCTCTGACGACTCTTGCCATCAGATTGACGCCGATGAGCATCAATCCCTCCGGGATTTTCCGATTGATTATCGTCAGGTGGCACGTGAGACAGCTACGGATCCTCATCTGAGTTTACTATTACGTTTTGTTCAACGTGGTTGGCCGTCCAAGGCAAAGGACATATCGGATCCTGTGGTTCGTCGCTATTATCCGCAACGTCATCTGTTGTCTGTTTCGCACGGAGTTTTGCTGTTACGCACCGAGAATGACCAGCTTCGTGTAGTGGTTCCCCAAGTGCTCCAATCCAAGGTCCTCGCCTTGTTGCATCAAGGTCATTGGGGAGTGGTCCGCACCAAGCAGCTTGCCCGCCGTCATTGTACATGGATCGGCATTGATAAGCAGATTACGCAGATGTCTACAGATTGTTCGACGTGTGCCGAACACCAAGCTGCTCCGCCTCAACGCTATTTTGAGTGGGCACGCCCTGCCGGTCCCTGGCAGCGGGTACATATTGATTTCGCTGGTCCATATTGGAATTCTCGTTGGCTCATCGTGATAGATGCATTTAGTAATTTTCCGTTTGTTGTGCCCATGCAGTCTACAACGTCTGCACAAACTATACAGGCGTTGACTTCAATTTTTTGTATTGAGGATCTTCCAGAAGTTTTAGTGTCTGACAATGGTCCACAATTTACCTCTGCTGAATTTGAAAGTTTTTGTTCTGCCAATGGCATTCGCCATGTTCTTACTCCGCCGTTCCACCCTCAATTGAATGGTGCAGTGGAACGTTTTGTACGCACATTCAAGGATCATATGGTCCGCCTTCGTGCTACGCACTCTCGTCAGCAGGCCCTCATCACGTTCCTGTTGTCGTACCGGACCACGCCACGCGACGGCCCTTCGCCTGCGGAGCTTCTCCACGGCCGTCGTCATCGCACCCTACTACGGTTGTTGCACCCCCCGGATCGACCCGCCGCTTCTGAGCATCGCACGCGTTTTCAGCGCATCGACGCCGTTTTTTTCAGAGTTTATCACGGTCGCCGTCGTTGGGAACGTGGTAGCGTGATAAGTGTCCAGGGTCGCGGTTTTTATACTGTTCAAGGTGCTACTGGGGTGCACAGGAAGCATCAGAACCAGTTGCGCCGCGCTGGCCGCCCGGATTCTGCCGCTCGTTCTTTGTCCACAGATTTGGTCCGCGGCGGGTTCCAGCCGCGCCTTCCGACTTCGCTGCCGCCCCCAGGGCAGCAGCAGCAGCCGCCGTCGCCGCTACCACGCCGACAGCCCGTCCCGTTGATGCCTCCCGCGCAGCTTCATCCGGGAGCGCCCCAGGTGGTCGCTCCGGCGCCTGCGGTCCCTCTTCAGTCGCCACCGCCTTCGGAGCTGATGGACGTCGACCCCTCAGCCGGGCCGCCTTCCCAAGCGGTGGCTGTGCAGCCTGTCCTGC
Organism: Schistocerca americana; assembly: GCF_021461395.2. Classification (NCBI taxonomy): domain Eukaryota; kingdom Metazoa; phylum Arthropoda; class Insecta; order Orthoptera; family Acrididae; genus Schistocerca; species Schistocerca americana. Next base: position 106,024,335 of record NC_060122.1, on the reverse strand, counting down.
AGCCGCTTTCCTTGGGCACCCCCAAGGAGTCTGACACCGCAGCGCCTTGTCCGGCGCCCACTCAGCAGCCGTCGACGCAGCGTCAGGAGACGCTGCCTCTCTTCGTGGGTCCCGACGCCCCGTCGCGTCCAGTACCAGAAGCTGCGCCCGTGGTCACAGGCGTGCACCCTGACTTCAGTTTTCAGTCGGTGTTTCCCGAGGCCCCGCGCAGCCAATGCTGGGGTGCGGACCGGGGACTGCCACCGACAACAGTCTCCGCCCCGGTCTCTTCTGCTACGCCTGCGGCCAGACCCCTCCCCCGCCGTCGACGCTCGCCACGTCACTATTCAACGACGGTGCGGCGATTTGGGGGGGAGGAGTGTTATATCCTAGCCAGTAATGCCACCCGAGCCCGCTGCCAAAAGGTTGGCAGCATCAAAGTCCGGACGCCGTCCGCATAAGCAGCGCCAGCGAGACAGGAAATCGCCGCAAGTCTGCGCGCGCCACCGCTGGCTTCTGGCTTCTTAAGCGCTGGAGTCGCGAGCGCTAGGACAGTTCTGTATTCGCCGCTCAGTTGTATACTCGCCACCGAATTGTGTACTTGCTAGTCAGTTGTGTGTTCATCGCAGCCAAGTTGTTGTTTGTCGTCAGCCGACGCTGACCTAGCCGCTCCGACTCGAACTAGACAGATTTCTGTAGACACGGAGTTCACTACTGTGTTACTGTATCTTCGTTAATAAAGATAAGTACCGACTTTTATTTAATCAGAGTGTTTGGGTTTTCATCTTTCTGTTCACTGTTCCAGCGGACCGGTCGGCCCGCTATTAAAAGTGTGGCGGTGACTTCGTAAGCCGTTTCTACAGCGAAGTGTTTGTCCCTACGAACGCCGCCACAAAATTAACAGACAATTCCTAAACGGAAAGGTAGTCGGAGCACTTCGGAGATGGCCTAATTTGGATGGCGGGTGAAGCGGTTCGGCTGTAAGATCACAGGTGGTTCGGCAATCTCGAAGGACGGACACGTTGTCTGCCGCGATCGGTATCAGTTAAGACTTAATTAACAATGTCTAGTTTCTAAATCAGAGCTGGTTCGGCAGCCTTGAAGGACTGAGAGGTTGTCTGCCACGGTCGGTATCAGTTAAGACATTATTAGCAACTTCTGGTTATGTGGACATGTAATTGAGAACAATTTGATAGTAATCACGCAATCACGCAGTTCACTGTTTACTTTTTATGAAAGTGTAAATATTGGACATCATTTGTGATTGAATGAGATGTCGTGTGGCGAGGGAGTGTGGTGCAAATATTCTGAGGTGGCGCCATTTCGGCGACTTGCTCGTCTACGAGAGTGAAATGATTGTGACTAAGACGACACAAACACCCAGTCCCTGAGCGGAGAAAATCTCCAACCCTGCCGGGAATCGAACCCAGCCCCCCGGCTTGACAATTCGGCGCGCTGTACACTCAGGTACGGTGGCGGACATTTGTGATTAATGAAGTGGAATGCAATTGTGCAGGGTCTCGTATTCTGCTGGTAAGTGTCCCAGTAATGTGCTAGTAGGTGTCCCATTTAAAAAGGTAATTGAAAATTTAATTACTTTTAAAATGTCAGTTCCTCGCTAAGAGTTTATTACAGCGTCAAGATAATGGATTCATGACCTACGTGCTGTTTCCTGCGCAAGGGACAACAACTATAGAAAACTGCAGGTTGGTATTTATATGTTCCACTCAAGGCGGTGGAAACAAATAGGCACTTCACGTGTACAGCGACCTTCGTACAAATGAGATCAGTAACACGTCGTCTGTGGCAACACAGAGGAGATAGGTAGGAGAGAAATTTTCGAGGGAAGGGGTTTACCATACTCACGAATACATCACCCTCCTGCACACTGTCTCACTATCTCTTTTTCTCAACTTGCCGTAAGTATAATGACACAGCGCCGCCACTACTCGGTCAAGTATCTGCTCAGTTGCCGTCATGAGGCTCAGTACATAACTTTACAGTCCTCCCGCGAAGGAAACGCCTCTGGCGAACCCGGGACTTCTGCAAGCTACTCAGCCTCACTGACCATTCACCTACGGAGGCGGACACTGTTAGTGTGCTTACAAGTGACATTTTAAAGCGAGGACAGTAACAGCTGTGGCAAATGAAGAAATGTAAAGTACGCTACCTGATCAAACGTATGCTGATGCCTATTACTGGATTTTAATTTGGAATCTTCCATCTGTCGCCTTTATGGCGGCTTGAACTATGTTGTTTTTAAAAATATGGGGAATCGAATATGTCGAAATGAGGAACATACATCACTATCAGAAATCGATGTATCGAAAGAAAGTATCAATTTATATGGTGCAAAAAGACATCGACGTACCTGCCCGTAGAAATATTGGCTACACATTGTAAATTGCCGATTTCAGAACTGTATATTCAAGTACTAATTTATTATTAGATATTCTGTAAATCAAGAAGCTAGTAGCCTGCCTATCATTCTTGGAGCAAGAATTGAAAGGAAAACGATGCACATTCAAGCATGGCGATAACCGCTTTGCTAACAATGGTAACTACATGTGAGTGGCACAGTAAAAGATGTCCGATGGGTCCATCGTTCGGTTACGTCACATAACGGATTTGTCCGGAACACTCCACGTTGACTTTTCCGTTTTTCTTTTTTTTTTCCAGCATGCAGTCGCAGTTGTAGTGAAAGTAAACGTTGGTAGAGCCGAGCGCCGATTACGTCAGCATTTCCTCTTACACGTCTCCATCCACCGCAAAGACCAATCCTGTCGTTTAGATTTTTGTTCATCATTTTCAGCAACTGTTTCTGAAGACTGTCGACGTGAAGAAATAGCACAGTAGGTGCGTTGAAAATTGTGTGCCGTTTCTTCAAATCGGAAATCTTGTTATTCCATTCACACCGTCAGTCCACAGCGCAGTCGGAGTTCTGCTTTTGTGCCACAAATAATTACTTCATACAGTCGAAGAGAAACACTGGACGTGATGAAAGCTCAAAAAGTAGCAAGACCCCTTCACATAGCGAAAATTAAATTATGACGTACTACAATTTCAAAATAACAACTTGAAATATTTCCCCAAACTGTGAAACAAGTAAAAAATAAAAATATCGACACTCGGTGTATAGGGGGGAAATATGTCCTATGTATATCGATAATTTTTGAAATAATCTCGATATGTATATATCGATATTTTTTCAGTAACCAAAACTTGAACTTTAGTAGAGACAAAGAACGAGGTTTCTGAATGTCTGTGGAGTTGTGCCAGCCCATCCTCACTCAAGAACTGAAACCACAAAGGGTAGTCATATTGGACGTTGGGGTTTGGATCATACCGCAATACCACGTCCTCCGTACTTAACTGTGAGCTCTACACACGATGGCAGGTGACGTTCTCCAGTACTCGCCAAATCCAGACCCTTTAGTCGGATTGCCACAAGGTATAGGGTGATTCATCACTTCAGATCACTAGCTTACACTTATCCAGTGTCCAATGTCGTCCATCTTTACACTACCTCCGGTGCCACTCAGTACTGATTACAGGAATGTCTATCTTATGAGATGCAGTTCGACCGTTGTGTCAGCTGGACTGCTGGTGGAACGTTGCAGCTGATTTTACGTAATTTTTTGCAGACACACTCCGGAATGTTCGACGGTCGTCCTCCGTTGGCACACGAGGTGTGCCTGGTGTCGGTATCACTGCGGTTCCTTCACTTTTCCACTTGACAGCCCAACATCAACAGTCGACTAGGAGAGTGTTAGAACTATTGAAGTGTCCCTCATGGATCTGTTCTGTTACTCAGGTGATGTCCAGTGTCTGATCTATGTTCCAAATCACTTACCTTTCGTAAACGATACATTGTGCGGTTACTGCTTCTATACTGACAACACTATACCCGAACACTCACCGCCATCACTCATGTTGCCGGTTTCGCCTCTAGTGACTTATTGGGGTCAATTCCGCATGCTGTTAGTCAGGTAGGGTATTCATAATTTTTCGTTAGACATAGAATTTTTCTGCTTCGGTGTGTGGTACAGTTGACGGGAGTTAATATTTATAAAAATGATTACTAGCGCTGAGGATTTCATACAAAAAATTAACGGCTTTCCATTACACACACACACACACACACACACACACACACACACACAAACACACACACACCAGCCACCCACCCACACACGCAAACACAAAGGTTAACAGCAAAAATATATAGTGCTCGTCCCAGAAGTCATAACCGAAAGTTCATTTTCCTGGTTGTTAGTTTTGAGACAGTGGAAGATTGGCAGCAGACTTCTGTTCATTTACAGCAGCCCACTTCAGGATAAAGTGGCGCTGCGTGACTTCAGCCTTTCAGACTTGGTATAAATTACATAAATCCTTTTCATGTCACAGCGATAGGCACCATCTCAGAAATCGCCTGGAATGATTTACACAATCTGTGGAGAATCTGAAGCAGGATACATGTCTGAGTGCTCAAATTTCCTGAGGAAGTTATTTGCACCTGAACCTTCGTGTGTAATCTTCAAAACGATGTTCATTAGTCACTGCATCTACATCTACATCCATAATCCGCAAGCCACCTGACGGTGTGTGGTGGAGGGTACCTTGAGTACCTCTATCGGTTCTCCCTTCTATTCCAGTCTGCTATTGTTCGTGGAAAGAAGGATTGTCAGTGTGCCTCTGTGTGGGCTCTAATCTCTCTGATTTTTTCCTCATGGTCTCTTCGCGAGATATACGTAGGAGGGAGCAAGATACTGTTTGACTCCTTGGTGAAGGTATGTTCTCGAAACTTCAACAAATGCCCGTACCGAGTTACTGAGCGTCTCTCCTGCAGAGTCTTCCACTGCAGTTTATCTATCATCTCTGTAACGCTTCCACGATTACTAAATGATCCTGCCGTTGGATCTTCTATCAACGCTATCTGGTACGGATCCCACACCGTTGAGCAGTATTCAAGCACTGGGCGCAGAAGTGTACTGCAACCTACTTCCTTTGCTTTCGGACTGCATTTCCTTAGGATGCTTCCAATGAATCTGTCTGGCATCTGCTTTACCGACGTTTAATTTTATATGGTCATTCCATTTTAAATCACTCCTAATGCCTACTCCTAGATAATTTAAGGAAATAACTGCTTCCAGTTGCTGACCTGCTATATTGTAGCTAAATGATAAAGAATATTTCTCTCTATGAACTCGCAGCACATTACACTTATCTACATTGAGATTCAATTGCCATTCCCTGCACCATGCGTCAATTCGTTGCACATCCTCCTGCATTTCAGAACAATTTTCCATTGATTCAACCTCTCGATACACAACAGCATCATCTGCAAAACGCCTCAATGAACTTCCGATGTTATCCACAAGATCATAGCATAGTGAATAGCAACAGTGCTACAACACTCCCCTGCGTAACACCTGAAATCACACTTACTTCGGATGACTTCTCTCCATTGAGAATGACATGCTGCGTTCTGTTATCTAGGAAATCTTCAATCCAGTCACACAATTGGTCTGATAGTCCATATGCTCTTATTTTGTTCATTAAACGACTATGGGGATCTGTATCAAACGCCTTGCGGAAGTCAAGAAACACGGCATCTACCAGGGAACCCGTGTCTATCGTCCTCTGAGTCTCGTGGGCGAATAGCACGAGATAATTCGATATTAACGCCAAGTTCCCTCGCTTTCCTTTTTACATGCGCAGTACTTTTCAATTTCAACTCGCTTTGGTACGCCATTCTTATCGCAGTACTTTGACGCAAAAAAAAGTCAACACCAAGAACGAGATCTGTGACATAAACGAAAGTTGGCAGGCGTGTCTATAAAAATTTCGCGCCAGTCGCATAAGAGTGGCACTAGCACGATGTAAATGACGTTATCTTTAAATACACGCTGTAGCAATCGTGAACGATAATTACCTTTGAGACCGAAGGCGGTGATTTGACGTCAGTCAAGAATGCCTATAGGGCGACAAAGACGCAGTTATCAACACCTCGCTGAGTTTAAACAGGGTACTGTAGTGGTGCTTTGAGAAGCTGGATGTTCTTTCTATGATATCGCAGAAAGACTTGACAGCGGTGTAGGCACTGTACAGGGTTATTACAAATGATTGAAGCGATTTCACAGCTCTACAATAACTTTATTATTTGAGATATTTTCACAATGCTTTGCACACACATACAAAAACTCAAAAAGTTTTTTTAGGTATTCACAAATGTTCGATATGTGCCCCTTTAGTGATTCGGCAGACATCAAGCCGATAATCAAGTTACTCCCACACTCGGCGCAGCATGTCCCCATCAATGAGTTCAAAAGCATCGTTGATGCAAGCTCGCAGTTCTGGCACGTTTCTTGGTAGAGGAGGTTTAAACACTGAATCTTTCACATAACCGCACAGAAATAAATCGCATGGGGTTAAGTCGGGAGAGCGTGGAGGCCATGAGATGAATTGCTGATCATGGTCTCCACCACGACCGATCCATCCAATCTCCTGTTTAAGAAATGCCGAACATCACGATGGAAGTGGGGTGGAGCACCATCCTGTTGAAAGATGAAGTCGGCGCTGTCTGTCTCCAGTTTTGGCATGAGCCAATTTTCCAGCATGTCCAGATACACGTGTCCTGTAAAGTTTTTTCGCAGAAGAACAAGGGGCCGCAAACTTTAAACCGTGAGATTGCACAAAACGCGTAAACTTTTGGTGAATTGCGAATTTGCTGCACGAATGCGTGAGGATTCTCTACCGCCCAGATTCGCACATTGTGTCTGTTCACTTCACCATTAAGAAAAAATGTTGCTTCATCACTGAAAACAAGTTTCGCACTGAACGCATCCTCTTCCATGAGCTGTTGCAACCGCGCCGAAAATTCAAATCGTTTGACTTTGTCATCGGGTGTCAGGGCTTGTAGCAATTGTAAACGGTAAGGCTTCTGCTTTAGCCTTTTCCGTAAGATTTTCCAAACCGTCGGCTGTGGAACGTTTAGCTCCCTGTTTGCTTTACTCGTCGACTTCCGCGGACTACGCGTGAAACTTGCCCGCACGCGTTCAACAGTTTCTTCGCTCACTGCAGGCTGACACGTTGATTTCCCCTTACAGAGGCATCCAGAAGCTTTAAACTGCGCATACTATCGCCGAATGGAGTTAGCAGTTGGTGGATCTTTGTTGAACTTCGTCCTGAAGTGTCGTTGCACTGTTATGACTGAGTGATGTGAGTGCATGTCAAGCACGACATACGCTTTCTCGGCTCCTGTCGCCATTTTGTCTCACTGCGCTCTCGAGCGCTCTGGCGATAGAAACCTGAAGTGCGGCTTCAGCCGAACAAAACTTTATGAGTTTTTCTACGTATCTGTAGTGTGTCGTGACCATATGTCAATGAATGGAGCTACAGTGAATTTATGAAATCGCTTCAATCGTTTGTAATAGCCCTGTATATGTTTTCTGGCAGCGGTGGTCACGAGAACGTACGGTCTCAAGAAGACCGGGCTCCAGTTGTCCACGCGGCACTACCGAGAGCGAAACCATAGTCTTCAGCGTATGCCTCCGGCTCATTATCCCGAATCTGCAGCAGCAATTTCAGCAGTAGTTGGCACCACAGTGCCACAAGTAAATGCAACAACGCCGTTACTTTAAGGACGGCTGAGAGCCGGACTCCATATGGTGTGCATTCCACTGACCCCAACCACTGCCATTCGTGACTTCAGTTGTGTTAAGGGAGAGCTCAGTGGAGGGCAGGGTGAAGACTTGTTGTGTTTCCTGATGACAGCTGTTTCTGGCTCGGTGCCAGTGATGGCCGTGTGTTGCTTACAAGGGGACCATTTGGGGGCCTGCAGAGAACCTGTCTCCGTAGTTGACATGCCGCACCTACAACTGGAGCTATCGTGTGAGTGCGATTTCACATGACGGTAGGATCACTCTCGTGGTTTTCCCACGCACAGTGACTATAAATTTGTAGGTCAGTCTGCTGATTCGACTTGTCATGCTTCCATTCACGAATAGTATTCTAGGGGGTGTTTTCCAATAGGATAACGCTCACGCCGGCCCGTGTGGTGGAGCGGTTCTAGGCGCTTCAGTCTGGAACCGCGCGACCACTACGGTAATGTCCTTAGGTTAGTTAGGTTTAAGTAGTTCCAAGTTCTAGGGGACTGATGACCTCAGATGTTAAGTCCCATAATGCTCAGAGCCATTTGAACCATTTGATAACGCTCGCCCACATAACGCTGTTATCACCTAACATGCTCTACAGAATGTCGACATATTTCCTCGGCCAGCTCGATCACCAGATGTGTCTCCAATAGAGGACATACGGGACATCAACGGACGGCAACTCCAGCGTCATCCACAAACACCATTAACCGTGTATTTACAACACACCTGGCGGAACGTGCTACCTGTTTCCGAATAACTGAATTTTTAGTCCTGTCACAGGAAAGCCAAGTATAACGCAACCGAGGAGTGTTAAATGCCAAACATGACATAAACCTACAATATAGCGTAACCCTCTGGGAGGAATTCAGAATTGTTTGACCGAGATTTACCTAATGGACAGAGGGTATCGAACACGAATTTCGTGACTGTGGCAATTGGTAGAAAGCAGAAAGTCTTTAATTTTGTAAGAAATGAAATTAATAAAGTTCACTTAAATGAAATATTAAACGGACGCCAGCCTAATTAGGCATAATAATGTGAAAACATTATTCTCAATGGGTTTAAATATAATGTTGCAAAAGGACTTTCATTCTCTCTCTCCTAGTAAAGTGCAATGGACACTCACAACAACCAGACGAACTGCACAGTGGATAGCGGTTATAATCAGTAGTATATATTGGAAATAACAGAAACGTATGAGACTTTTTATTCCTGTTGAAAATAATTACCACTTCAATCTTAATTACTTCAGTACCAAACGTTATCAAAGGCATCACAAGACCAAAATTGAACATGAACTGTACCCAAATTCAGCTAATACCCAAACAGCATAAATAAAGTTAAATAACACTGTCCTAAACATTTCAAGTGTACTATACCGTAGGAATGTTTCAGATTTCATTAGCAAAAGCAGAATTCAAATTATCTTTCTCATGCTAGCAAAGGTTAAAGTGGGGGCCTTTAAACTGTCCCTTTCTTTATAAGCAACTATGCACACTTTTAAGAGACAATTTTCGTCATATTAGTACTGACTTTCAACCCTACTTGACATTATTTACCTTTCAAGACTTTTTATAACAATTTACACCAGCAATATTCTTATTTAGCTTCGGAAATTACTTCGAGGTAAAGCAAAGTTTCAAATATGTTTAGCATTATATGACTGTTTCATTAATGGGTTAGCAAGTGATGTTAATTATCAACATTTACACTTTTTAGCACTAAACGTGGGCACAATCAAAGTAGTAGCAATTCAAAGCAAAAGAAAACTTTTTAACAAGTTTAAAGTAACGTATGAAACAAATGATTTAACTAGCAACTTTTATATACTTTAACACTGAAACTTAGGCACATTTAAATAGAAACAAATTTGCATTTCGCCATAAACAGGGTACTCGTTCTTTAGCACTTGTAGGATAGGACCCTGCTTGGTATCATGAAGAGGACAGTTTCAAAGTTCAAACAAAAATTTTCAAACTCTTGAATTATTATAGCAAAAAGCACACACAAGCACACTGGTTCATACTGGCATACATATCTGTTTTCCAAAGTAGGTGAAGGAGTGGCACAATAGACTTGGCAAGCACGTGGTGGCTATCAGGTCTCCTTCTGGCGGTTTTAAGATCTATTTAATTCTTCTTGGCGACGTATTCATCATCTTTAGAGCCTTTCCAAATTCGAGAGCACCATTTTACAGCCGGAACCACATCCGAGGCCATTCCATCATAGATTTAGTTTCAAAATGCCGCACTTGTCACCTGCAGTGTTGACTGCACAACTGCTGGCCACTGACTGCCTAACGTGCTCTCTCTCTTGCCACCCAAATTGACCGCCACTTCCATCTTTTCTCACGTGCCAAGCCCCTTCCGTAGTGGAGTGGCTTCCCTACGTCTTTTCTGTTTCAAAATACAAGATCCCGCAGTATGAACCAGTTTTCTACATACAATTTTGTTTTTGCAGACAGACATATTTATTAAAGTTTCATTATTTAAGCACTCTGTTAAGATAAACGAAATATGCATCACAATTTCCCATTTCTCTCCAACAATTAAAAGATCTCAACTCATACACAATAAACACTTCTTAATAAAATTACGCTGTACCAATCACTCCCAATCGATAATGCTGTTAGATATAGACTGACCAGTTGCAAGAGGCATGGAACCCCTTCCCAGCAACTGATATCCAACGCATGTACAGCACAATGCATGCACGATTGTATGCTTGCATTCACATTCTGTCGGTTACACCGGTTATTAATGCAACAGCGTTTCACATTTTCAGTGGTTTATCTTGCACTCATATCAACTAGTGAACTTGCAATGTAAATCACTGAGATATGCTACGTAAACCAACGTACTACTGAATTTCCATAGTAGACTGTGTAGGAGCCCAAATTATTTGCCTGAGAGGCATTTCCAGGGGACTGCCGTCCCGACGATGCGGTTTTCTGATCAGTTCGCGCGGGCGTTTCCTGAACTGAATGCGTGAGAGCCTAAGGGGAAGGTTAGAGTGAATCCTGAACGAAACAAGGTTATACTGAATATAATGAATTCAAGGTTAGTGCTTAAAGAGTGTATTCTAATGAATTCCAGCATAGATGAAGAGGTTAAAAAGAAAGTTACGTCAGATGCTCATCAAGCGTTTAAGATTAAACTTCGCGCGCTCACCAAGAGAAAGAATAATTGTCCTAAACTATGGCTAACAGAGGGCTCAATAATTTTCTTGGGGAAAATTACACATTGACACTAAACACAGCAAAAACAGTTTTTTAGGCCGAGGAGAAGCGTAGGTTCGGACTGAAGTGTTGTGAGTTTGAAATTGGTATCTAATGAACAGTTACATTAACAACTATAAGCGATTCTGGTTGAATATCAAATATAATAGTGGACCGTCTTCTCTCTGAATTACATTAAACAGTGCTGAAAAAAAGGCAAATGGTCGAAACAGGGACACGAGTTTTGCATTGGTTGTAGCTCGTAACCTTCTCTTGAAGACCTGTGAACCGTGAATTTATTTTCAAACATTATTCTTAAGAATTTACTTTATTTACTAGCGATTCATCAAGAACATTAACTCATTTAATCACACTATGTGAGCGTGGAAGTAGTTGCCAGGGAGTAACTGATGAAATCAAAATGAAATTGGCTTTCGGGCTGAGAACCTTGCCGCTCCCTTTTGACACGGCCATCGTCACGACCTCTGAAAGACTACACAGGTGCAGTTCTGCAACACAGCAGATTACCTTAAAGTAAAAGTTTTAACGATTCGCTCAAGCGCACAAACTATGCACCCCCGTAGGAGAGATGGAAATGGTACAGAACACTAAAATTGTAAGATTAACTTCCCACCGAAGGTGCAACTTGATTTTAACTTCTAAGAAATGTCTTACGGTGGAAGGGTAGCAACAATATATATACTAAAATGACCATTTAAATAAAAGCTCATGAAATGCAATTTTAAATAAAATTATACCAGGTTAGCCAAACATGTTCTGCAGTACACATATACCGCCTCTCAAGATGATAGGCAAGATAAAAACATATTTCAGGAACTAGGCTGTTACACTTCAAGCAATAAATTCGTTAACACACCGAATCCGACAAACATGGCAGAGGCAACTATTAACGTAGGGCAGATTGATAGGGAGATTACCGAACAATCCGAACCGCAGGTTGCTCTAACCTGCCCCTACTCCATAAGGGAAAAACGGACCACACAACTAATAAATAGCCACCTTCCCGTGGGTGGGCAAACGGAGAAGAATGGTGGGACGACCTCAAAACAAAGCGGCTGGTGAAAGAAGTAGAATTTAACAAGTAAATGAAACAACATATCACCAATCACTTGTCCGCCCCAGTAGCTGAGTGGTCAGCGTGACGGATTGCCGTCCTCTGGGCCCGGGTTCGATTCCCGGCTGGGTCGGAGATTTTCTCCGCTCAGGGACTGGGTGTTGTGTTGTGTTCATCATCATTTCATCCCCATCCGGCGTGCAGGTCGCCCAATGTGGCGCCGAATGTAATAAGACCTGCGATATGGCGGCCGGACCTGCCCCGCGAGGGGCCTCCCGGCCAATGACGCCAAACGCTCATTTCCACCAATCACTTAACTTCTAACAACTGCGATTTCTGGCGAAGACATGTCGCAGCACCCCCAAAACGCTCTCCCGAACCGTCCGCTGCCAGCCGCTTCAACGGACGCAGGAATACGCGCCGATCTCCCGTCTCAAGGCGTCGCAGCTTGCAGCGGCCAGACCGATGTCGTGGGTTGACTCCTATTGCTCTCGTGTCGGCCGCGAAGCCACTACCCCTCGCTATACGGCGCGGCCCACTGCACTCACGTGGTGACATCACATGCGCCGACACTCCAGAGGAACAAGTCATCTTGTGTCTCAGTGCGCGACCGATCAACCGATCGATCCAACAGCCAATGACCATTGCGTGCGCAAACTCGAGCAGACTTGCAGCCTAACGCGCAGACCCAGATGCAGGAACTAAGCCCCGACAGGGCGACCAACTCGCTGATTTCTCTTACTGGCGGAGTGGAAAGACTCTCATTTTGCCGGCTTTAAAGGTTGATTTGAACGAAAGACATACTAGCACTCCGGACGACAGACAGACTCTAACTGCCTCACAAATGCGGACGAGAGACAGACTAGCACGCTGGGGACGAGAGACTGACCCAGACTCACCCCCAGACTGAATCAGACTGACCGACTGGCGAGCTCATAGCGCCCCTTAAATGCACGTGAACAGGCAACCTTTCCCCTTTCCCACCAGAGGGAGACACCAAAGCTGCGATTGCCACAGCGGCGCCACCGCCAAAAACGGAGGGCGACTCCTTCACACTACGCGCCTCGACTAAGTCATTTCCAGTGCCTTTTGATGAAATCTGCGATAGATAAATGACATATTGTCACTTCTGAACCACAATCAAGTCGACATTTGAAGGAAGGAATCGTTAACGAAATGCAACACTTACTATTGGAAGCACGTCTATTACTGACACCATAGTACAGCCGGAACAGAGGTCGCGGAGTGCAGCTATTTGTATAAACATCAAATATTCATGGATGCTGTTACTTTCACAAACATAGAATATTCCAAAATATACAGATACGACAGCCGTACGATTCTCAAAATATCTCTCACAAATGCTAAATTTTAAGTAACAACTAATTGTTGCTGATTGGACTTGAACCTGCGACCTGATGCCACGCCAGCCAGCGATGATGGCCACCACTCAACGCGCCATTCGCCACTGCTGGCATCGCTCGATCGTCTGCAGAAACAGCGGTCCACAGATTCAGAGGTTCTCGCTGGAGCCGACTACTGTTTCTTGGATCTGAACTTTGGCAGTGAACTCAGTATGATGGCGCTCACAGTTTCTCTAGCGCCTCCAGTCGAAGTTTCGCGGTCTTTGAGTGGGACTTCCGTTTCCTTGAACCTGCTATCGCCCATCTACGCTTCTAGACAGTACTACGGCTTCATACTGATGACATCGACGATGTACTCACGCTTTTTCCTTCTTGATGAAGGATCCTAATCTCGCACTTTATATGTGACATCCGACAAGCAACATAAGGTACGGCCCATGTAGTACTGGGCTATTACAAATGATTGAAGCGATTTCATAAATTCACTGTAGCTCCATTCGTTGACATACGGTCACGACACACTACAGATACGTAGAAAAACTCATAAAGTTTTGTTCGGCTGAAGCCGTACTTCAGGTTTCTGCCGCCAGAGCGCTCGAGAGCGCAGTGAGACAAAATGGCGACAGGAGCCGAGAAAGCGTATGTCGTGCTTGAAATGCACTCACATCAGTCAGTCATAACAGTGCAACGACACTTCAGGACGAAGTTCACCAAAGATCGACTAACTGCTAACTCCATTCGGCGATGGTACGCGCAGTTTAAAGCTTCTGGATGCCTCTGTAAGGGGAAATCAACGGGTCGGCCTGCAGTGAGTGAAGAAACGGTTGAACGCGTGCGGGCAAGTTTCACGAGTAGCCAGCGGAAGTCGACGAATAAAGCAAGCAGGGAGCTGAACGTACCACAGCCGACGGTTTGGAAAATCTTACGGAAAAGGCTAAAGCAGAAGCCTTACCGTTTACAATTGCTACAAGCCCTGACACCCGATGACAAAGTCAAACGCTTTGAATTTTCGGCGCAGTTGCAACAGCTCATGGAAGAGGATGCGTTCAGTGCGAAACTTGTTTTCAGTGATGAAGCAACATTTTTTCTTAATGGTGAAGTGAACAGACACAATCTACGAATCTGGGCGGTAGAGAATCCTCACGCATTCGTGCAGCAAATTCGCAATTCACCAAAAGTTTACGCGTTTTGTGCAATCTCACGGTTTAAAGTTTACGGCCCCTTTCTCTTCTGCGAAAAAAACGTTACAGGACACGTGTATCTGGACATGCTGGAAAATTGGCTCATGCCACAACTGGAGACCGACAGCGCTGACTTCATCTTTCAACAGGGTGGTGCTCCACCGCACTTCCATCATGATGCTCGGCATTTCTTAAACAGGAGATTGGAAAACCGATGGATCGGTCGTGGTGGAGATCATGATCAGCAATTCATGTCATGGCCTCCACGCTCTCCCAACTTAACCCCATGCGATTTCTTTCTGTGGAGTTATGTGAAAGATTCAGTGTTTAACCCTCCTCTACCAAGAAACGTGCCAGAACTGCGAGCTCGCATCAACGATGCTTTCGAACTCATTGATGGGGACATGCTGCGCCGAGTGTGGGAGGAACTTGATTATCGGCTTGATGTCTGCCGAATCACTAAAGGGGCACATATCGAACATTTGTGAATGCCTAAAAAACCATTTTGAGTGTTTGTATGTGTGTGCAAAGCATTGTGAAAATATCTCAAATAATAAAGTTGTTGTAGAGCTGTGAAATCGCTTCAATCATTTGTAATAACCCTGTACTTTAGTAACATTTCTAACTGTCCTACTTTCCACACAGGCTTGAAAACCACACCGTGTCTGTTGGGTGTGTCTCATTGGGCAGTGGTTGACGGTATAGTGGTCTGCGTCCTTCTGGGGAGAGCGCAGAGTCTGCTTGCAAATCAGCTGTCTCGCTTCTTCCGGCCCTGGTGATGATGTGTTGCATGTAGTCATCCTGAGTATTCTCCGGTGGAAACGTGTTGTGTACATAGTTCCGCGTAGTCAGCGCGTACACAACTTTTCCACTAGAGCGCGCCCCGCTAAGCACAACAGCGCAGGCGCAGCGCTCGTCCGTCTCCGCACTACGAGATGACGCTGCCATAAAGACGGACCGAATTCTGCTTCCGCCGATCCGCGTATTAATATGTAACGCAGCCAATGAGATTGCTGCTAACGTAGAACCTTTTATCCTCGCGGATCACACTCGCTCAGTGATACCTGAACGCTCGATGTATTATAACGTGTGTACAGACCTCCGATTAGTCAGTCGGCATTAGTCTGCATTTGTCTGCACCAGTCTGTACCAGTCTATAGTCAAGTTTCAGTCCTGTACATAGCCATGAAGAGAAATGTTAAGTATCAGAGATATGTGTGAATAAGATTAACGTACCAAGACCAAAGGAACTTCAGATTGTCAGTTGTGAACAGCATCCAGAATCAAGTTAAGTAAGATTTATGATTGTTATTATTTTAATAAATGTGTGTGAAAATTAATCAAGTTCTGTTTAAAGATGGTCACCGTCAATCTGCTACTCTAAGCGTGCAAGTGGCATTTCTATCCTCTCACCTAACGGCAGAAGATAAACACACCACGATAAGACCACGAGACATATTGCTGACACTCGCCTACTTCGTTAGAGCGACAAGTCAAATAATCTGATGGTGTGTGTACCGAAGGTCTTGCAGTACGCACACCACAAAACGGGAACAATGCATCCATTGTCATTTCGGCCTCACGACAAGTGGAATAGAAAAACCCTCTGAAGCCTGTAATGTCTGGCTTCTGTGTCGTAAGCGAATTTTACGACGGACAGTACTATATCCCTGGCTCTCTCTTAGCGATCAATGTCTGTCCTGTTAGTGTCTTCTAAACATTCCGTGTGGCCATTCGTCTGTTGGTGAAAGGCAGTCGTCATTCTATGAGTGACGTCGCAACGTGAAATTACGTTTGATACCAATATCCACTGGAAAGCTTTTCCTAGATCAGAGATCATAACATCGGGAGCTCCATGTTTATAATTATATCTTCTATAACCATATTTCCAATTTTCGGGAGATTTTGCAGTCGGTGCAGCTTTTGTAACAGCTTAGCCGGTGAGGTAGTTAATGAAGACTATTATCCATCGATTCCCGTTAACGATCTCGGAAGCCTCCTCAAGAAGTCGATTTCATTTCGGTACAGTGACGCTGTGGCAAGCAGACGGCCTGGAGGTAACTCCGACACTCGCACCCGTCGTTGGCATTCCATACAGTGATACTTACGGTTGATTTTATGCAGTGTCCTCACGAATCCCAGATGACGAGATATTGGAGCGTCATGTAAAATCGTAAGGATAGGCGGCCGCAGATGAGCTGGGATTACGACCAACCATTTCAGCCCTATTGGATACGATGCTCCGTTAACTAACTGGAATTCTCCTTACGTCGGTTTCTCCTCTATCAAAGTTTCTATGCTTTTCAGCAGTGCTGGATCTACCATCTGCTCAGCAGCGATGTCATATAATGCAGCGATGACTCAGATTTCATCGACGCTATCGTGTTCTTCGAAAATATTCCCTGAAAGACGTCCTTTCATTTGAAGCTGACTGAAGAAAAATTCGACTGCTGCCAGATAACACTGCGCGTAAGGACCACGAAGATAAGATTCAAGAAATTAATGATCATACTGAGGCATATAGAGAGCCGTGTTTCTTCCGCTCTATTTGCGAGTGGAACAGGAAAGTAAATGACAAGCTGTGGTACAGGGTACCCTCCGCCATGCACCGTACAGAGGCTTTCAGATTATCTATGTAGATGTAGGTGTCAACGCATAACATTGCGTCGTCTCCAGGCAAAGTACAATTTGCATTAAAACTGCAAAAACCCTGAGTGTTATTTGTAATATAATGACAGAGTTTGTACACTACTGGTCATTACAATTACTACACCACGAAGATGACGTGCTACAGATGCGAAATTTTACCGACAGGAAGATGATGTGAAATGCAAATGATAAGCTTTTCAGGGCATTCACACAAGGTTGGCGCCGGTGACGACATCTACAACGTGCTGACATGAGGAAAGTTTCCAACCGATTTCTCATACACTTACAGCAGTTGACCGGCGCTGCCTGGTGAAACGTTGTTGTGATGCCTCGAGTAAGGAGGAGAGATACGTACCATCACGTTTCCGACTATGATAAAGGTCAGATTGTAGCCTATCGGGATTGTGGTTTACCGTATCGCGACATTGCTGCTAGCGTTGGTCGAGATCCAATGACTGTTAGCAGAATATGGAAACAGTGGGTTCAGGAGGGTAATACGGAGCGCGGTGCTGGATCCCAATGGACTCGTATCACTAGCAGTCGAGATGACTGGCATGTTATCAACGTGGCTGTAACGGATCGTGCAGCTACGTTCGATCCCTGAGTCAACAGATGGGTACGTTTGCAGGACAATAACCATCTGCACGAACAGTTCGACAACGTTTTCAGCAGCATGGACTATCAGCTCGGAGACCATGGCTGCGATTACCGTTGACGCTGCATCACAGACAGCAGCGCCTGACATGGTGTACTCAACGACGAACCGAGGTGCACGAATGGCAAAACGTCATTTTTCCGGATGAATCCAGGTTTTGCTTACAGCATCATGATGGTAGCATCCGTGTTTGGCGACATCGCGGTGAACGCACATTGGAACTGCGTATTCGTCATCGCCATACTAGCGTATCACAGGCGTGATGGTATTGGGTGCCATTGGTTACACGTCTCGGTCACCTCTTGTTCGCATTGACGGCACTTTAAACGGTGGACGTTATATTTCAAATGTGTTACGACCCGTGGCTCTACCCTTCATTAGATCGCTGCGAAACCCTACATTTCAGCAGGATAATGGATGACCGCGCGTTACAGGTCCTCTACGGGCCTTTCTGGATACAGAAAATGTTCGACTGCTGCCCTGGCCAGCACGTTCTCCAGATCTCTCACCAATTTAAAACGTCTGTCAATGGTGGCCGAGAAACTAGCTCGTCACAATACGCCAGTCACTACTCTTGATGAACTGTGGTATCGTGTTGAAGCTTCGTGGGCAGCTGTACTTCTACACGCCATCCAAGCTCTGACTCAATGTCCAGACGTATCAAGGCCGTTATTACGGCTAGAGGTGGTTGTTCAGGGTACTGATTTCTCTGGATCTATGCACCCAAATTGCGTGAAAATGTAATCACATGTCAGTTCTAGTATAATATATTTGTCCAACGAATACCCGTTTATCATCTGCATTTCTTCTTGGTGTAGCTATTTTAACGGCCAGTAACGTATGTGAACAGGTCAGGAAGGCGTAGCGTAAGGTATCCCAGGACAGCCATTGCCATCTGTATGATCGACTGCCTGTCAGTCAGCGCCCACGTTGCCGCCAGTGGATGGTGTTCCACGTACTTATATGGGTGTTTCAGCGTGGTCGATAACTGGTACCTTAGAATCACTTGTGCTATTAATCTGCAAATGTAATTACTTCATGTACCACATATGCACCGTTGCAGCAATATATACTGAATAAGTTGTCAGCCTCTGATAGGGACTACTAATTTTTCCTCGGAGTGTAGATACAAGGGTTGGACAAAAATAGACACAGCGAGAAGTGCAATACTGAACATAAATGCAGAGCTGGACAAGCCCGCAGATTGCGCTGTTGTATCGGACCGCGGAAGACACCTGTTCAGCGTCCTCGATAGAAGTGTTCGTCGTGGTCTGAACAATTTCCCGTGAAGTTGCGACTGCATTGTGTCGGATCTAAGTTAATCCGAACGTGGGCGAGTAGTTGGTGCACTTATCGTGAATGCTTTAGCAAACACAGTAGTCTAAGTGTTTAGTTTTCCAAGAAGCACCGCATGGATGATATCTACCGCTTACAGGGGAACTGGAATAACATCGTCCGCTAACTCACAGCGCGGATGAAAGCGTTTGTTGAGCGATAGTGATGGACGGTCACTGAAGAGGACTGTGATGAATATAAAGAGAACGAGAGCTGAAAAAGTTGCTGCAGGACTGAATGCCACGCTACAGTCTGGAGCTGAGCGACCGCTCCGGTCGCAGGTTCGAATCTTGCCTCGGGCATGGATATGTGTGATGTCCTTAGGTTAGTTAGGTTTAAGTAGTTCTAAGTACTAGGCGACTGATCACGTCAGAAGTAAAGTCGCCTAGTGCTCAGAGCCATTTGAACCATCTGACTGAATGCCGGACTCGCGAATCCTATCTGATACGCCCGCTAAACCCGCTGGGCACAACAGGTAAAAGGATTGTGAAAAGGACCAAGGGATGAGGTCAGTTTCTGCTTCTAATTGTCATTTATTGTAATTTAATAACCTTTACAACCAAAACGGCACATAGCCGAATCTCTACCGAATGCAACATTTTCACGGCTGAAGGCCTCCAACAAGAAATCACAAGTTAAAATCCAACTAAGATAGCAATAAAATAATTGAAAAACATATTCAAGTTGCAATACCAATAGCTGAGGGCCATAATTAAACTTCAAAATTTTAAAATATATTACCATAATCTTTAAAGGCAAAAGGCCGCAGTGTTTAAGTTTGAAAGATAAATTTAAAAATTAATTTTGCAAAATTTTAAGAAAACAAAACAAATAACCATAAGTTTAAAATTTAAAATAGCTGACAACCTATAATTAAACACCGGTGGCACTCAGAAAGCCTCCAGGCAGGTGGGTCTGCCTTCGTTCACTTAGGCGAGACTGGTGGTAAGCCCAACTATACTTGACCCGTCGGAACGCAATCAGGGGGCAGCCACGGACCGACCGACACGAGTTGCTTCCCACCAATCGGTACATGAGAATTCTAACACCAAAACTCCCCAACAGCGAACCACCGAAACGAACCACCACTACATCAATCGACGTGGTTTGGGTAGTTGAAACCGCTACTCAGCTTTGACGTCATGGTTCGGTGAACCACGAAACTCGTAGCGATCGGACAGCTCCACACACGCTGCGACACTGCGCAGGGCCCGGCAGCGGACCCACGCGACTGCACCGTTCGGAGATGTCTTCCCTGGTCCGCAGCAACCGACCGACTGCCTGCTGGTCCGTCCGCGACTGCTCCGTCGCGACTGCACTGCTGGTGCGCCTCCGACTCACTTGCCGACACACACGACGGCGGAAATACTGGCTCCGACTCATCCATGCAGAGGAAACACGCCCACCGGCTTAACGACGTCCTTGCACCAGGAAAGGACCGACCCAAGTTCCACAAGATGGCAATTGAAGGGGCCCAGAAGCGCTCGGAGATCCAGTTACACGTCGCCCGATCAGACGATCGATCTCTCAGAGCCAGTATGCCGTCAACATTTAAATAACTTGTCAAAGGAAAATACACCAACTACGCAAACAACCTGACAAACACTTGCATGAAGACTTGAACGGTGTGTTGTTGTTGTGGTCTTCAGTCCTGAGACTGGTTTGATGCAGCTCTCCATGCTACTCTATCCTGTGCAAGCTTTTTCATCTCCCAGTACCTACTGCAACCTACATCCTTCTGAATCTGCTTAGTGTATTCATCTCTTGGTCTCCCTCTACGATTTTTACCCTCCACGCTGCCCTCTAATACTAAATTGGTGATCCCTTCATGTCTCAAAACAAAAAAACTTGAACGATATCCAACAGTAATTAAGCACACACGAAGAGAAATCGGGAGACGATGCACACACACACAGCCGACTCACGAACGATCGGAGAGCCAATACACGTCGTCCGGTAGTACGACCGACCGACGATCCACCAAGACCGTGGCCCGGCTGAACTGAAACGTGGCGGGAATGGTCGGGTGTGCCATGTCGACGCAGAAATCACTGCTGCTGCACCAGAATGCACTAGTTCCGCATTGCAACTCCCCGACTGTCAGGTCCGGACTGTGCTCCAGACGCGTTCCAAATGACCGGCAGAAGCCAACTCGCAATCCGGAAGCCCCTACGACAGACAACGACCGGGAAGTAATAGCAGGCGAGCAAAGACACTGCGAGAGGGGATATATCGATACGCGCTGCTAACGCCGCTCACGGTCAGGCAAAGCAGCAACGCAGTGGAAGTAGTAATTTAAATTAACGTAGTGAGCTGGAAGTTAAAATGGTTCAAATGGCTCTGAGCACTACGGGACTTAACATCTGTGGTCATCAGTCCCCTAGAACTTAGAACTACTTAAACCTAACTAACCTAAGGACATCACACACATCCATGCCCGAGGCAGGATTCGAACTGCGACCGTAGTAGTCGCGCGATTTCCGGACTGAGCGCCTGAACCGCTAGACCACCGCGGCCGGCAGCTGGAAGTTAAAAAACAGGGTATAAAATACATGATGGCGGGAACATGAGCCAAGCACGGCTGACCGTCAGCACCTAGAAATACGAAGGGAGCTCCACAAGAAGAGAATTAAAGGGCGAGATGGAACTCTAAAACCACTCATCAGTGATCCAAACACCCCTAACATGAAACCACGGTGAGGCAGCCATAAAACACGGACTGTGGAGCAATGGAAGAATGTCATTTGGTAGGATCAGTATTGTTTCACACTGTTTCTAAGTTTGCGTCCCAAGAGTCAAACATGGCGGACTTTCACTGATGATTTGGGTAGCCATGTCGTGATATTCGATAGGGTTCCACTGTTACCCTGCGAGGTCGCATTACTACCAAGTATTATGTGACCATTTTGGCTGGTCAGGTCCATCCGATGGTACAGTGTTTGTTCCCCAATGCTGACGCTGTGTTCCAAGACGTCAGGGACCCTAGCCACACGGCTAGCACCGTCTAGAACTGGTGTTGTGAGCACGAGGATGAATTGTCGCATCTCCGCTGGCCACCGCAAAAAAAAAAGTGTGTGAAATCTTATGGGACTTAACTGCTAAGGTCATCAGTCCCTAAGCTTACACACTACTTAACCTAAATTACCCTAAGGACAACACACACACCCATGCCCGAGGGAGGACTCGAACCTCAGCTAGGATCAGCTGCACAGTCCATGACTGCAGCAGGCCACCGCAGATCAATACCATTTAGCCTCTGTGGCCTACTTTGGAGAGAAAAGTGCATATTCGCTATCAGACTCCAACATCGATACTTGCACTTTCCACATTTTTTGCAGGAAGGATGGTATACGATTTCCCTTCACAACCATTCAGGGCCTTTATTTATCCACTGCGTCACGACTGGAAGCTGTTTTCAATGTTAGCGGGTCTCCTACACTGTATTAGGTGCGGCTATGTCTAGTGTTTTAGGTCTTTCCACTTTTTTGTGCAATTCGTGAATCTACAAATTTCTCCGGGGACATGAGTCGGCTGTTTACTTCACTCTTTTCTTGCCAAATGGGGCCACATCTGTAGGTGAACACCTCCTCGCTCAAGTCATTGGCACGCTACATCACTCCAGACGCCAGTCAAATATTTAAGAGATAACATAACGTGCCTCAGCAATGCGTTTGCGACGAGGGTATCAACGTCGGTGGCGACGTAGTGCTACTGTGTATGAAACTCTTGGAGCAATAGATATTGATTTGAATGGACAGTTTAATAAGCAGCAGTTTATGGGTGGCTCTAATGTTTTTCGTGGACTACAGATGGAGTTCAAGTGTGATATACAATCTGTTTTTGGAGGCAGTACATGGCTCACCTTGGCCGTTATGTGGGGCAATCATGCTGATTATGGAGAGCTTGAAGCATTCCCAGATGCTAACATCTTGGAAAACTTGGAGTATCACAGAGAGTACAGGATTACTTGCTAAAGTTACGTATGGGACCATTGTTCCAGAAACGCCATTTACTTTGTCTACAAGAAGAAAGAAGAATATTCAGATGAATATCTTTTTATTTGGGCAAAGGTTGGCAATGGAAATTCTAAAATAAAGATTAATGGTGACTGTATGTTGTATTATAGATAATAAATATCCCTTTTCTAAAAAAAATTGATATTATGCAGCTACTGTCGCCTTGCTTAAGTGCTACGCGTTAGTTCGCGCATGCGCATCACACGCGGTAGTCGGGTAGGTGCAGTAGCGGGGCAAGCGCATGAGCCTCGTTATTATCCTAACCATGAACTGTGTACACAAACCTTTGTCATGAATCGTCATGTCTGTTAGTGAGGACAATATCAACATCCCTACATTAGTTCCTGCTATTAGCCTTCATATACAGACAGGAAAACGCCGAGGGGGATTTCAATTTAATGATATGTATAGCAGTACGAAAGGGGGGAGGGGGGAGGAGGATTGTTAAAGAGTATAATCGAAATTCCCCGTTTTTAAAGCAATTTCAATTATGTATAAACAGAGAATAGCGTGCCAGCTTCATACACTGATAACGTTTTACCTAGCAGAAGCGCCGACGCAAATTTAAATCATACAGATTGCCCGACAAGCTGCAAGATTAAAGTTGCCGCTGCCTTCTGAACGCTCTCCGGCGGCGCACGGCCTGATGAAACAGGAGTAAGTAAACACGGCGGCAGCGCCGGCGGCGGCGGCTCGCGGAATGAATTTCGTTCCGGGAGCGGCGGGCCGCAGCGCTTCTTCCCACGCCTTGCCCGTCGCGCAAATATTTGTCCAGCAGCTGCCGCCTCCAGAGCCGCTGCGAACTGCCGCGCCGGCACCGACACGCGCGACATCTTCAGGCACAGGCAGCCGCACACGTGGCGTGCAGCATGCAGTGGCGCAGTTGACGTCACCAGTTATGCAAATGGCCGCCATCCGTCAGCACGTAAACGTCTCTGTCAGTCTATTCCGCTAAATGCCGACTGAATGTCTAAATATCCATACCATACCACCCTCACCACCATCATATTCGGCAATTTGTAAACTTATTTTTCACTCTCTCTAGTTTGTGAATACAGAGGGTTTCAGAAGTGATGCTCAATAATACCCATATGGAAAGTACAGGCCAAAAGTAGCTAAAAAGCTCCAATAACTATGGGTCCACAAATCAACCATTGTCGAGATACAAGACATTTTATGTTGCGGTTCATTATTGTCTAGAAACACATGGCATCTTTAAAACTTTACATCCGGCCGCTGTAGCCGAGCGGTTGTAGGCGCTTCAGTCCGGAACCACGTGGCTGCTACAGTCGCAGGTCGAATCCTGACTAGGGCGCGGATATCACAATCAAATACAGAGCTGCAAGGAACTGGTTAAAGGTGGGGAGACTAGATAAGGTACACATAATAACCGGTGTGCCGATAAAGACGATACGTCACCTTAAAAGTTGGCGTTTGGATACATGGCAAGGTGAGTGGGACGTAAGTGATAAGGGACGTAGACTGCACGACTTCCTCCCTGACATAAGGGAGGGGTTGAGAATGAGACACATCGATCCCAGCCGCGGTATGGTACATTTCTTAACCGGAAACGGGCTTAAACCGAGTGAGTCTGAGTCAGACACCTACAACATGCACATGCGGGGAAGAAGGTTCCCCAGAACACACTGTCTTTTTCTTCGGGCAATACGCGAACAATAGACATACCCACAGTGACAGCGAAAATAGAGACAATGAGGAGGAACGGAGAGGAAGCTGAGATGTGACAGTACATAAGCAAAAGTGCTGGTGATCTAACCAAGAAAACACCAAATGCTGTACATGGATGGGCACCTAAAGTAGGTAATACATAGGATTAGAATAAATAGGATAAGCAACATTATCTCTCTACTAATAACCATTTGTGTGTGTGTGTGTGTGTGTGTGTGTGTGTGTGTGACTGGCGGTCAACGGCTCGAAGAAACCATTCCGAAGTATACCGTCAGTCACATTCGTTGATGGTACTAACAAATCTATCCTATCTTCTTTTTATATTCTTCTTAAAAAACAACAAAATTTCATTTATATTTCAAACTTAAATTTTTGTTATTCTGAAAAGTATCATTCTTTGTAAATGTTGTAGGTAAAGCAAAAGAAAAGAAAACTGTAAAAAGATGAAAAACGAAAATTGTAAGAAATACGACCTGTTTTAAACATCAGGTAACAGTTCTATAATTTGGCAATAAATAAATAAAATGTGTGCGATGTCCTTAGGTCAGTTAGGTTTAAGTAGTTCTAAGTCTAGGGGACTGATGACCTCAGATGTTAAGTTCCATAGTGCTTAGAGCCATTTGAACAATTTGAAAAGTTAAAGTAGGTGTTCTAAAAGTTGTTCATGCGTCTGAATCCAACACGGAACCCGCCTTCGAAATAATAAAGTTGTAAATTATCTCTGGCAGCCCTGGGATACTCTGTAAACGCTGTAAGGCTGCTTCCTTCCGCAAGATCTCAATAGAGTTGTTCTCG
Source organism: Schistocerca americana (assembly GCF_021461395.2). Classification (NCBI taxonomy): domain Eukaryota; kingdom Metazoa; phylum Arthropoda; class Insecta; order Orthoptera; family Acrididae; genus Schistocerca; species Schistocerca americana. The sequence goes on along the minus strand of NC_060122.1, from coordinate 105,998,722 downwards.
GTAGCATTGACCAGGCTTTTGACACGACCCCGGAAGGGATTTGGATGCATACGCTCTCTTCTACCTATTCAATGTTGATAATACGTCCGAACTGGAAGCCGGCGCACTCGTAAATGAAAATGTGCTGGAGTACCGTCATGCACGAATCACATGTTCAGACTTTGGTTCAGTGGGACGTCATCGTGTACGTTTGGAAGTACAGTCCGCAGAAACCGTATGTACTGCTGTCCGATTAGTCTCTGTGGTAGGAAGTGTGGTCTAGTTATGTGGTATCCGAGCACTCCTACCCAGACATTCAACGAAGAACACTGCTGCTGTCGTGATATGTGTGTCGCATTAGGACTGACATCGGCCCAAATGTGACAGTTATGGTAATTAAAAATATCTTCACGGCTAATTCCAGTCTCATTTGTGAACAGAATGCTGCCTAGAAGCAGGGTATTCAGGATAAACTGTTGTTACACCCCTTGGCTGAAATTCTCTTTAGGGGGGAGTTTGCATTGTTGAGGGTTTGCACTCAGTGGAGATGATAGGAATAGAGTACTTGCCGATGTAAAATCTGCCACACACTTCTGTGACTCAGGTAGCAATCCTCGTTGTTGAAGTACTCGGACGCTCGTGTACAATGCGTAACACCCTTTTCTCAAGATCAGTTATTATGCAGCTGGGTTAACTTTCTCGTAACCGTGTGCGAAACTCCCGGTTTCTCTAAGACGCTGATGTAACCGGCTAAATGTGCACCTATCGGGCTGTCTGCGGGGAGGAAAAGCGCCTTCACACAATCCTGCAGCCCCAAGGACACTACCTTTCGCTTTGCCATACACGAAGTCCATGTCAGCTTACTCTCCATCGGTGTGACCTCTGTCCATGATGCCTTCACGATCGTAACTGATTGCGAGGCCGGTACGGCACACTGCATGAAGGCGGAAAGGGAAGTAGTTGCACATGCGTAAACAAATAGTCGATTCCAAACCTTGAGATACCAACGCGGTGTCCAGGGACGTTTACAGTTGGTTCCCAACTCGAATTAATGCGAGACCTCGGCAACGGTTGATTTGTGGACCCGATGCTTATTGTAGCTTTTTAGCTACATTTGGCCTGTGCTTTCTATCTGTGAATTATTGACCATCACTTCTAAAGCACACTGTATTTCAGTATTCAGACATAATACGCTCGACAAGAACAGTGTAACACTAAAAGCAAAGCTTTCCATAACTCAGGAAACACCAACACTCTAAAAATCTCAGCGATATCTCCAACTCCATCTTGACCAGTTTCCCTTAATCAGTCACTACTCCCGTAGATAAATCCAACAATGTCCGCCTCCATGACCTTTACTTTAGCATTTACAACTGACCCATCCAATCAACTAACACACTAAAATATTTTCGACTAAATCTCGAATGCAGGAAACTTTGGAACCACATTTAATGACAATCCAACAGGAAGCCCACAATGTACTTAAACTAATAAAACTTCGTACCAGATGGGCACGAGGATTGCAGTCTTACATTGTACTCCACATCTACAAAATACTGACATACTATGCCAATCTTCCTGGATAGTCGCTCCACCCATAAACTGTCACTCCCTTCAAATCCATCATCTAAATTCTCTCCGTCTTGCTTTCTGTATCCGTTCGCCTTCCCCCACATGGGTTCCCTACTCTCTTATTTACTTCCTACTCCTCCTAACTCACAGGAACACCTACACTACACGAAAACACATTCCAACAATTCCAATGTTTCTCCTCTGGTAACCAATCCTGGTATCCCGTGACGCTACACCAACACATCCTACTATACCAGCATGTACACACTCTCCTATTCCAACGCAACTTCAACCGACTCCTTCTAAACAATGAAATCAGCTTCGATATTCATCAACGTCGGGGCTCCCTCTTCCCTCTCCTTCTTTCCGTATTCATTCTCCTTTCCATACTAAGGCCTGCCTCCTACTCACCTCAACATCTGTCTATTGCACCATACGCACTACCTAATAGTCGCTTGTATTCATATCCACACTCTCTATCCTTCACAATGCCCAACATTTTCCTTCAGCAAAATCATTTTTGCCCCATAGAGGTCCTTCTACTTTTTAATAAAAGGAAGTTAGAGTCATCCTTTTTACACAGCATCACCATTTCTGCAATAGGTTTCAAACATATATTTTTTATCTTTACTTTCTAGTCGATTGATTTTAGTTAAAGCTAAGCAAAATATGTCAACAGTTTAAACTTTGTGTAAATTCCATCAAAAACTAATTTCTAAATTTTTCACTTTTTAATCACAACTGTTTCGCTATTTTGAGTAAAACCATTGTGTACATTTGGCCGTGTCATTATGTGACACAACCGACGTTTCGACTGTGTTTGCAGTGGTCCTCTCCAGTGCAAACTTTATTTGCTTCGCCTTTTTCTAAAAGAGTCTGTTGACAGCTGTACTGATATCGCTGAGTCAACTGTCAATACAGCTGTCAAGTAGCGTCAGTATGAAATAAAGTTTCATAATTGGAATGCTTCAGGAATAGCTGCTCCAGCTGCAGTTTAACACCTACTATAGCTTTTAATGCAGTGCCAATCAGCATACAAGTCGATTTCCATTACATTTGTGTATCTGTAGTAGCTTCTGTTGCTGCTTCTTCATTCCACATTATGACAACCTCAGCTGCAGAGGCAAGTATGTTACAAAGTGTGGTTTCGCATGGTATCAAAAAGTCTCTTCCGGGACACAGTGACGAAGGTTGTCAAGAGATGCACCAAGAATTACGGATATTATGTTGAAATGTTGCTTTCCCAATAACAATATTGTCTTTTATAAATTACCATTACTTTTTGTCTTGTCCTTGTAGCTGACAGCAGTATACGGAATAGGTGTAGGCAGAGTGTAGTATACATGAACTATTGCAGATGGGGTGAGGGGAGGATATGCCTCAGGCGACCGTGCTAAACTATGAGGCACGTGCTGTAGTAGCAACTGGTACGTTTGTACTGGCTCGATACGTAGAAGTAATAAATTTCCGGTGAGTTCGGTATTATGAAGACACCAAAAATCAAACAGAGAAAAAGAGGCAGACAGGACTGCACTGCTCACCGGGCCATACACCGACAGACGAGAAAGACTGTCCGTTCAGCCAACGATTTTTACGCCATTTCGTTTTGTATTGCTAAGAAACAAATGTATGATATTATTTAACAGCGATATCAGTGAATTCTGACGGAGATCACTGAGAAATTAATTTCTTGTTCCTTGATACATCTAATAATTCTATAGTGATAATAAGCTGTTTCCCACCAGCGTGTGATAGCGTAATTGCATTTCGGGACTTCTCTGCAAGACTTCTGTACAGATGAGGCACGTCTTCAAATGCTTTCATGATTTTTACAGTCATTTGTGGATACAGAAGAAACAATATTCAGTTTCAAATTGCAATGAAATCCAGACCATTAGCTGCTTCATGGGGTTGATAAATATCAAGAGTGACAGTTGAAAATGTGTTCCCCGACCGGGACTTGAACCCGGGATCTCCTTCTTACATGGCAGACATTCTATCCGTCTTTTTTTTTTCTCAGGACCTTTGCCTTTGGCGGATAAGTGCTGTACCGACATTTTTAATTGAAAAAAAAAGGTTTGTCCATTTTATGGCAAAAACGATTACTGCATTTTTTCTACCTCTTGTATACGGAAACGGAACAATAAATTAAAAACAAATGCACCGCCCGGAAATCTACCCCGGGCTGTCGACCAAGTTTAATATACATTACATTTTTTTCTTTTTTTTCACAGTCAGAGGCGGGCTGGAGGAGGCAAGGCGGGTAGGGGTCGAATTCCGAGTCCTAGGCACCATGAATACTTTTTTATTTATTTATTTTTTAATGTATGACGCAACAAAAACAAGGGAGTCATACGCCAAAAATTATGCCGTTAATGTGAACTGAAAAGGGGTATCTTGTCCGGTGGGGGTCACCTTATCGAAGTGGACGGCCAGAAGGAGGCGGTCGTCATTGCAATGGACATCACCAGTCATCAACCGTTGCAGCGTCCCGGGCCGCTGCACACAGTCAGAGACCGTAGGTGAATCGTGGAAATATCACTCTGCAAGTTAATTTCTTCTCTTACCCAGCACACCCCAGCCGAGCGGTGGGTCCATGAATGACGATCCCAAATAGTTAGAAAAACGTCCCGGAATTCCGTTCTGTTCGTCAAGACCAGGAACTCGTCCATCATGTATTGCCACAAATCGAGAACTTCCTTTTCCCCGTCGCGGTACATGTACTGTAATCGCTCTTACTTGTACCCAATTGACCGCACTCATTCGGGTCATCGGGAATATAGGCAGCGTCGGGATGAAGGAGGTTCAGGAGCACAATCGAAACATATGGGCGGCGTAGCAGGAAAGCCAGTATGTGGCGGATCAGTTTCCAGCACTCGCGTGCGGGGCCACAGTTCAGTCTGTGTTCGTCCGTGTCCAACGTCGCGCAACGGTGGCACATAGAGTCGTCAACTGGGTGAATGGCATGTAGCCTACGTCGGGTCGCAAATTTCTCGTTATTGACCACGTACCACGTCGGCTGCAGGAAAGATGACAGGAAGGGCACGAGCATGGCTCGCCAAACCCGCGCCCAGTCGACCGTGGGGTGGCACCGTACAAGGTCGTTAGATGGATTCCAACGTTGGAGAACACTATAACAAGCGTTTGCTGTCGGATTCAGTGTCTCCGGTATAACCCCCAACATATAGCTGTGCTCCACGAGGAACGTCCTAACATGTGATAGCGAGGGCGGTAAATGTCTAACAGGTACCGGTGGGCACAGCTTGTGTGGGGCCACCTCTGCTATCAGGATGCCAGTAAGACTGTCTGTTAGTGAAGGCAGAGACGCCGCATTCAGCGAAGGTAGAGCGCCAACGCTCTGTGCTTGACAGAAATGAGTCCAACACCTCCTTTGTGGAAGGGTAAAGTAAGAGTAACAAAACGGATCTCAAAAACGGCAGGAGCGTTCACCAAGTGTCCAAAAACTGTCAGTATCCCGGAAGCCATCGTGTCAGTCACCGGTAATACGTGGGCGTAATGGTTAAGGTGAGAAGCCATGTACACATTGACGTATTGAGCGCGTTGCAAAATGTCCAACGATATGATTTTGTTGAGGTGAGTCGTCGTAAGACCTTACGATACGTAAAGGCCGCCGTACGTTGTATATGTCGTTGGAGCGATATCCCTAAACATTTGAGCATTGGGGCCTGTATCAGGGGTACATCCAGTTCTGCAGACATGCCTCGTCCCAACTCCATGTAGCGTTATTTCCGAAGGTTAATCACACTGCCTGCCACCGCGCCATACTGTTGGAGCCAGGAAAGCGCCGTTTGTATTTCGTCACCAGTCCGTGCTAAGAACATCACATCATCGGCATATGCAACACATCGAAAGGTCACGGAGCGGAGGCAAAGTCCTTCCAAGCGTCTCCGCAGTTTATGAAGAGCTGGTTCGAGGGAAATGCTGAAAAATATGGCAGAAAGAGTACAACCCTGTCTGACGGACCTGTTGACACGAACGGGGGTGGACCGATAGCCGTTTACCATAATCCTCGTGACAGCCCCATGGATCAAACGAAGCACAATTGATGTCGCCATGCGCGGGATACCGATGTGTTCCATAACTGCACGCAGGAAACCATGTTTGACGCGATGGAAAACATGGTCAAAATCCAGCGCAACAAGAGGGCCGTGGAGGCGACATGTTTGCATGAGCGTCACCACGTCTCTGTAGGTGCTTAAAGTCGTAAACACGTTAGTGTCGCCTCCGAGACAGGTTTTATCAGTGCGAATGGCCGTCATTACCGCAGATTTGAGCCTCTCGCGTTGGACGTGTGTCAACAGCTTGTAGTCAGTATTTAGCACTGTCAATGGGCGAAAAGCAAGTGGACGACCGCCTCCTCTGGGTTTGCGCACCGGTATCAAGAGACCCTCAATGAATTAAGATGGTACCTGAAAATCGGGGCTCAGGAATTGTCTGTAAATCCTGATCCACATTGGGCCCATAATATCAAAATCCCTTTTGTAAAATACAAGAGGGAGTCCCGTTAGGGCCTGGTGTTTTGTTGGGAGCACCGCACAACATAGCCTGTCGTAGTTCGACCAAAGTGACCTCTGACAAGAGCGTAGGATCATCTTGTGGGTTCCTAGAGATGGGAAGGTCAGATAGGACTTCCCTGACTCCTACATCCATGTTGTACTCTCGCTCGTAGAGAAGTGTAAATGACTCTGTGAACGCTCGGACGATGTCCATTTGCGTTTCAGCTCGTCGTTCATCCTCCGTCTCGACCTCGGTAATGAACTGCCTCTTGTGTCTTCTCCTGTCTTGCATGATATGGTGGAGGGAAGGTCGTACTCCACCAACATCATCAGTTGTCCTCGCTCCCACCCACACACCTGCGAGTCGTACGGTGCTGATAGGTACCAACTGTGCCTTGACGTGGTGATCTGCTGATTGTTCTTTCGTTCCAGCGACAGCGGTTGCACAGCCAGTTCGCAGAGCGCAGTGTGGTAGAAATCAGTGGTCACACTATACCAGCGCGCTCTATCTCGTTCATAGCTGGCTAACGTTCTGCACATGGCGGGTTTGACACACAGTAACCAGCAAGGAAGCGTACGTGAGTAGCCGCTGGTGGCATTTGCTCCATGTGGACTCAACTTCGCGTCTGCAGTTTACCTCATCAAGAAGGGGCACATTGAGGCGCCACTGACCTCTACTTCGTCGGACACGTTGGCGGGGGAGGGTGAGAGTACACACACACGCTAGGTGGTCCGTGAACGATGCCGGCTACATCTCAGCGTCGACAAGTGCCGACCGCAGGCCGCGTGTGACGTAGACTCGATCCAAATGGCTCGCTGAATGACTAGTATACTAGGTGTATGCCTTTCGGTCGCCGTGTTGTATGACCCAAGTGTCCAACAAAGCCAAGTTCTTTAGAAGTGCCTGAAGTGCTGGGCAGGTGGTATAGCGCGGCACCTGGTAGGATGGTCTGAGCACAGAAATGAAATCCCCGCCTACTACCTAGTGGTCGGCATTGCCCTGAGGGAGCAGAGCTATGTCTTCGATAAAAAAGTTGTGGTGTTCTCCCCTTCTGTCGGTGCCGGAAGGGGCATACAGGTTCACCAGACGAACTGTACCAACGGAGAGTGCGAACCCCCGGGCCAGTACCAACGGTGACTGCGATCCCCCCGGGCCGAAGGTAAATATGATACCTCAGTTGCCATAATCCCTTCCCTGAGCAGAATAGCCATACCTCCTCCGCCCACATCTGTAGGCATCGATACAGAGTCCTGATCGGACTTCTTGAAGGAAATCAACATCCAGATCCGCAGCTCGTGACGTATCTTACAACATACGGGCTTTGAGAGCAGAAGTAATGCCATTGACACTGATCGTGGCGAGGCGGTATGCTTGTTCCGTAAAGTCGAGGTTACAGGTATTACAGGTGGGTAGTAGTCGTGGTGTGGAGCGTCGTTGGGGCGTAGAGATTGGAAGCGACGTATGTGGGTCATGCTAGCCTAGGAGTCTGTTGCCGTCAACGTAGACGTTGCCAAGGACATCGGGATGTCTTCAGGGTCCCGAAACGCAACCTGCATCTCCATCTCCTGAGCCCAGTCTCCCAGGGACGTCGATACTACTGGATCTCGAGAGGCAACGTAGTCGTGGGTGAATCCCCTGGGTCGGGACTTCGGAGATCTCGCGCTTTTCCACGTTGCACAGACCCACGGTGCACGTCGAACCGTGTGGTACGTTAGTGTCGCCCGTGTCTGATCGGTTTATGGGCTGACGCACCTCATCACCCATCGTTGTTGTCTCGGTCTGTTCTACTGCGTCGATTGTTATGCGCCGTTTCTTATGGCGCTTTGTCGATTTCTGTTTACGCTGTCTCGCCTCTGTGTCCGGCGCAGGGCAGGGAAAGGACGCTGAATCACGTTCTTCAACTTCCACCGCACCGTCGGCTTGCCCTTGTAGCGGTGCGCCTGGGCTTGATTAGAAGGCAACAGAGGCATCGCGCTGGAAGACGCTGGGGACTGCTGAGGAACTGTTTCAAGGGCCTCCATGCCTTGCACCAATGCAGAAGGGTCGTCATAGACAGCTGGCGCCTCCCGTCTCGCCGCCGCAACATACGTAATCGGCATAGAGGTCGCGATTGACGGTCGAATCTGATCGGCTGAGGGCGTCTGCAATAGATGGCGTTGCAGGCATTCGGTACGAATGTGTCCTACCTGTCCACATCTAGAGCAGGTCCCCGGATGAGCGTCGTAAATAACTATCGCCATGCAACCGGCTATCGTGAGATACGAAGGTATATGGCGGTGCAGTTCAATACGAGCCTGTCGCACCCCGTTAAGGACAGGGTAAGTTTCGAAGGTCTTCCACTTTTCGTCCGTATGGCCGAGGACTGTTCAAAATGGTTAAAATGGCTCTGAGCGCTATGAGACTTAACATCTGAGGTCATCAGTCCCCTAGAACTTAGAACTACTTAAACCTAACTAACCTAAGAACATCACACACATCCATGCCAGAGGCAGGATTCGAAACTACGACCGTAGCAGTCGCGTGGTTCTGGACTGAAGCGCCTAGAACGGCTCGGCCACAGCGGCTGGGCCGAGGACTGTGCTGTAGGGTGGAAGAGCAAGGGTGACCTGGAGCTTCAAAGGGTAGCTCAAACACGCGCACATGTTGTATTCCCAATCCAGCACGTTCAAGCGTTACCACACCCACGTTTCCGTCAGAGTGGCAGAACCTACAACCTTCCGCCGAGCATCTGAGATGTTCGTCATAGGCCTCATCGTCAGTGAACTTAAGGTATACAACGCTGGAGAAGATAGATAAATAGACACCCGGCAGCTCTTTCAGGTCACCATGTATCACGTCGCGTGGCCCTGGGTCTAGAGTACCTAGTGTCGAAATGCAGCTTGATCGTGGCTTTCCGATACGAAAGAGCCATCGGATGTCAGGAACGTAGCTATAACACTAAACACTAGCGCGTTGACGTGGTAAACAACAACACACAAACAAACGCGACACGGAGCGGCCGGGACGTACCGTAACGCTCCACAGCCTAAGGCCGACTGCCGATTGAGCCATGGATGACGCAGAGGATAGTGCTACTCCAGGGACTTATCTCTGGCACGCTCCCCGTGAGACCGACATTTCCAACTTACTGTCCACAAACTACATTTGTAGTGCCCCTGCCGACTATACTCATTACTCGCGGCAGTCAATCTACCGATTCCCGTAAGAGTTCGAGCAATGTGAGTGCATCCACACTGACGAAGATCATCTTCCGGGAAGCCTTATCGATATGAAGATTGTATCATCTTCATATATATAATTTTCAGGTTAGTGTGGACGAGGCCGCAACACAAGTACATCAAAACATTGTTACACTCTGCTTAAAATTACTCTGTGGTTGATATTAGCTAGTCGAGTGGCAGGGGCCAACCAGCATCCAATCGTAGTTCCTTCACGAGCGTCACGTGCTCGCTATGCTGCCGGCTTTGAAGGTGCGTGAAGCAGCTCCTGAAGCGTGGCTGACAACACTGCCCCCCCCCCTCCACCCCCCGCCACTGCATCTGTCAGTCCCAAAGTGATGTTAATCAGAGCATAGTGAGATTTAAGGGTACGAATTCTCCCTTGAGACAAAATAACAGTTTGCATAGTAGAGTAAATATTAAATGGATAAAATCGTAACTGTTTAAAGGGATTTATCCACACATTATTAATATCCACGTTGTAGGTTGTAACATCCCTGACCGATCTCAAAGCCATATAAAAAAACTATTATCCCTCATTAGCACCAGCAAAATTTAAAAGTTCTCTAGAAAACGGCACCCACTGAAAATTTCGTCAAATGCAGTTATTAATCTAATGCTACAGTGGTGGCTCAATGAATGTTGCCATGTCAGTTATTAAATTCACTCAAATGATTTAATTTCTCCATGTACAAAAAAGGTGTGTGCTTTTTTTTCAGTAGTTGTCAGAGCTTCTCCTGTACATGAAATATTTTCGCGTCCAGTTTTATTTTCCCCATCCTGTACTTTTAATTGTACAATGGCCAGTTGAGCTTATGTTTTTTTGTGCAAGCCTTGGAAAAATGATGAATGGCACCACTTATATGCTCTGCACGTTCGCCTTACAAGACAGTCATCAAACACTTCTGACAGATGGTTGGTTGGTTGCTTGTTCGTGTCGTTTCCTCATCAACCACTGGTAGAGTAGCGGAAAACATACTTGTGATAACGATCCCCTCGATCGAATGAGAGCCATCTTTGACGCTGTGCCACAACATTGAGAAATATTCTGTTTATTTGGGTGGAAGCACTAGCTTATAAATGGTGTGGCTGTGAGCTGTACATATAATACATATATATCTAGTAATGGGACCAGTATTAGAAGTCAAGGAAAGTACTAAGAAGAATACTGTTACATGAAGACTTCAAGCCCAACAGACTATTGACATTTGAGTCAAAACTTCTTCAGATTAACAAATAACTTGCGGCAACCTTCAAGAATCCCGAATACCAAGAGTTAATACGCATCGAATACGTTACAGTGTTCTGGAAATTTTAATCTATATGATGACAGTCATGTATGTTGTTCTCCCTCGCAGGTCTTTGGGGCAGTTGTTTGAAACTGGTGGTCACACCAGTGGCTGTGATTACCTGAAACGAGGAAGCATTCCACAAGTAGAGAAGGATATAAATAAATTTATTCTCGCTTTAGAGTGAGTTGGAGGCGCTTAACCTTTAGGCCCTGTAACTTTCGTTGTTTGCGTTATCTTGCCTAAAGGAGGAGTCGTAAGATGTTTGACGAGCTACATGCCACTCAACATGTTCACAAGATCCAATTTGTCAACAATGTAGGGCAACACTATGTCATCAAATGCACTCGTAACCCCCTATATTATGCCGGATTGATCACTACATGTCATGAGAAATGATATAGTTAGAATAAAAGAAGCTGGGGAATGTTGTGCTGCCTGTGGAGCGGCAGTAACAGGAGAATGGATGGCTCAGAAGAAGGGCTTAGAACGTGGACTAGTCACTGGATGTTATCTGACAAACAAATATATCGGCAACAACTCTTCAAAAGGAGCCCAGGTACACACCTGGTGATGTGAATCTGAAGAGGAAGTTAGGACAATCAGCGAACTTCAAGTAGCTATGGACAGGGACCGTCGAATATTGGGGAGGGAGGCTGCAGAAACTCACATGAAATCTTCTACTGCACCACGGCTTTGGCAAATGAAAGGAAATGTTTCTTCATCGATCAGTAGGTCGACGTCACAGAGAGGACAAACGCTAGTCATCCTGATGACAAGGCGCAATGAAGGAACAATGTGTACTCAGTACATAATAACACTCATTCAATCCACTCACAATATGAATGACGGCAGCCATTGCCTCTGAATTCCATGTTGCAATTCCAGAAGGGCTTCTGGAGGAGCTGACTAGGTGGTAAACCCAGAAAAATTAAGTCAATGTCACTCAACAGGAACGCACAGCTGCTCCATCGTCCTATGAGTTCTGAGGTGACAGCGGCGCCATTGCAGAAACACTGAGGCGCTGGATGACATATATGCTACACAAATCACTCACTTACGCTCAATAGTATCCAGGAGTGCTCAGCTTGCCCAGAAATGCCGACAACACCAGCCGATGCGTACGATGAGAAGACCGCTGTCAGCTGAAGATGTAGCAGCCATTCACTATCGCCAGAGCTTCCTGGATGGCTCTGCCTGAGCTGAAGTCTGCGTGCGGTCCATTTGGAGCCATGGCAACGTATAGTCACCAGCTGTGTGATTAACTTCTGCCAATAGTCAGCACCCTCGCGGTACGTGTGTTCGAACCTGGGACACCTAGGTGCCCAACTGCTCCGCCGCTCTCCGCAGTCCTAGGCGAGCTTACGTTATTTCACTCCAGTTCCCAGAGTAGGCGCATGCCATCCAGCCATGCGTCAGGTTAGCACAGGCAAATCCGGTGTGTTGCACGCTGACGGTACACGACCGTCTGCCGTCGACAGAGCACCACTTTGCGTCAGTCTCTCTGCAGCCCCTCTGGCACCAACGCACGCCAGCCGCTCCCCCGCCCCCGCCTCACCCCCGCCCACCCCTTTCAACGCGCAACCTTCCTGATTGTCGAAAACGCCGGCACGTTCCAGCGACCGTGGTGACATCCTCTCCAGCTATGTTCCCGTTTCTGTACCCTCTTGAATAGAAGATTATTTTAACGAAGGACGTTTTACTGACGGTTCGTCGTTTAACCAGCTCACCGCCAAACCACCGTGTCCCATGTCGAAGACGGGTAATCGCACTCCATCCTGAGTTGTCAGCAACCCAGTTCATCCGCCACACTAGGAGTCACGACTTGAACTCTACACAGCAAAAGGAATCACTAGCGAACTTTAAAATGCTACCAGAATTCCAGCCAACAGAATGACTATCCATAAGGAGTTAAAGAGAGTGCGGTGCAAACGTCGAAGAGTTCCTCACAATCTACACATTTTTGTAGTTAATGCTAAGCAACAATTGAAGTTGAACCCCCCCCCCCCCCCCAACAGCCCCTTGCAAGCCTTGCATTTACCGCCATCCAATTTGATTACCAGTCTAGGAACAAGTGATACGGAATGATGAAACACGCTACACCCTGTAGCAATCCGATGCAAGTGTTTGGTTTGGAAAATATCTGGATAACATTGTATAATTTATAATGTTAACTGTCAATCACGGCGGAGTTGTCCCAACAGTATTGGATGTTTTTCGTGGACAGAGTGTGGTCTCCTTACTGCTCTTAAGGAAACGCCGAATGCGAGGAATATGAACACAACAGTGGAGGAACAAATGGGGAGACGATGATAGTTTCTGTTAGAGTGACAACGTACCCTGGCATAAAGCAGCACCTGCGAGCCAATGGTTTCTGGGCAGCTACATTCCTGAAACGAACTGGTCTGCCCAGAAGCTCAACGGAAAGCCAATGGAGCACCTTTAAAATGAGTTAGGAAGTCATTTCACTACGGAGCCCAGCGTTCAAAATCACTACTTCCTCTCGTTTTATCTGTTGCGGAAGAATGGATTGGCATTCCTTCACTGACACTGAATTATCTCATGGAAAGTGTCCCCAGCAGAATTCAATATGTCATAAATGCAAATGGTAAATATGACCCATATTATTGTCCATTAACAGAAGTCGGGATAATGTTGAACAAATATTGTGTTCTGTTAGACGTAATGCACAGTATAATCGAGGAGCAGGTATGTGCCTGTACATATACTACAATAGAAAGAATTTCTACTTGATGATGAACATGTACGACATTTGAAAGAATTTAAGTCTTAACCGGTAGCAATAATAAAGTTTTTATTTTTCAAATGTGGCAAAACGTGGTTTTTGGTTAGATATCTCTAAGCTGTTATACATCTGGGAAGAAGTTACAGAATATGGTCTAAAATATATTGCAATGAAATGTGGCATGATAGCCATAACAAAAAGTGTATTGACTTGCAGCAAATATGACACTTGGTCGGGAGAAGTTGAAAACAGTGAGTAGTTTCAAGTACCTGTGCAGTAAAACGCAGGAAAGTGTAGGAAATGAATGGGACAGGCAAAAAATGGTTCAAATGGCTCTGAGCACTATGGGACTTAACATCAGAGGTCATCAGTCCCCTAGAACTTAGAACTACTTAAACCTAACTAACCTAAGGACATCACACACATCCATGCCCGAGGCAGGATTCGAACCTGAGACCATAGCGGTTGCACGGTTCCAGACTGAAGCTCCTAGAACCGCTCGGCCACACCGGTCAGGGGGAAAAGGCAAGCTGACAGTTTTATGGGAAATGTAGATTGACATGAAACGGACAAGTACTTCAGGAAACTATGATTCTGATATATGAGTACTACATGTTTTATAAACCAGTTCGACTGAACGCTGTAGAAACCTTGATCGTGATGGAAGTGGAAACAAACAATGTGTGAACAAGTGAGGTGATGTTCTTAAGAAATGCGATAGATTTAACAAAAATGGAAAACGTGAGAAATAGAAGAGTTACTGAAGCACTGGAAACAGATTAAAATTGTATGGGCATTCGAAGTGAATGGAGAAGACGTGGAAGCCTAGAAAAATGCACGAAATGAAGGTGATGGGCAGGAGGGCAAGATGAAGGACAAGAGACAAGAGCTTCAAAAGTATGGAATAAAGCATTAGGAAGAGAGGAGTAGACTGAGCAACAGAAGCGACAAGTGACGGGAAGTCTGGAGAAGATGGAGGGATTTCTGTTTGAAGGAGAACTTTACAACACGGTGATGGTGATTATCTGGAAGCTGAGGCACACAAACTAGGGAAAACACACTCGTTAGCCAACTGCATGAAACTGCAATGTATATATCAAGATATTATTTAGTGAGGGACGAGAGAGAGAGAGAGAGACGGTTGTAGGCGTGTGCCTTGTGCCCGGGACGCCTGTGCTGCAACCTGCCACCCCTAGGGGGTAGGCCACCCCGCGGTGCACGCAACACAGCGGCCCGCAGCTCCCGGGCTGAGGCCCCCCGGCAGCGACGGAGTCGCTCGGTGCGATGTGGAGCCCCGCTCCGGTCTGGCCCGCACTGCAGCGGCCAGAGGCAGGGAGCCAGCGCGGCCCTCTGCTATCGATCCTCCTCCAGTAAGCCCAGCACGGCCCGGCCGCCGCACGCTGCCGGACCGGAAGTTTCGACGCAGACGTGCCGTGCCGCGGGCCGAAAAGAGTGGCGTTGTCCTCCCAACCCTGGATGGGCCCCCACCTCATCACTGTGCAGCATACGCGGCCGACTACCTCCAGTCCGTTCCATATGTGTACAACCACCTTTCAGTCTGTACAGGGTTGTCCATTGATAGTGGCCGTGCCAAATATCTCACGAAATAAGCATCAAACGAAAAAAATACAAAGAACGAAACTCGTCAAGCTTGAAGGGGGAAACCAGATGGCGCTATGGTTGGCCCGTTAGATGAGGCTGCCATAGGTCAAACGCATGTCAGCTGCGTTTCTTTAAAATCGAACCCCCACTTTTTATCACATATTCGTGTAGTACGTAAAGAAATATGAATGTTTTAGTTGGACCACTTTTTTCGCTTTGTGGCGCTGTAGTAGCCACAAACGTATAAGTACATGGTATCACGTAACATTCAGCCAGTCCGGACGGTATTTGCTTCGTGATACATTACCCGTGTTAAAATGGACTGTTTACCAACTGCGGAAAAGGTCGATATCATGTTGATGTGTGGCTACGGGCGTGTGCTATGTATACTGCTCGGCATCCTGGACATCATCCAAGTGTCCGGATTGTTCGCATAATAGTTACGTTATTTATGGAAACAGGAAGTGTTCGGCCACATGTGAAACGTCAACCACGACCTGCAACAAATGATGATGCCCAAGTAGGTGTTTCAGCTGCTGTCGCTGCTAATCAGCACATCAGTAACAGACAAACTGCGTGAGAATCGGGAATCTCAAAAACGTCGGTGTTGAGAATGCTACATCAACATCGATTGCACCCGTACCATATTTCTATGCACCAGGAATTGCATGGCGACGACTCTGACTGTCGTGTACAGTTCTACCACTGGGCACAAGAGAAATTACGGGACGATGACAGATTTTTTGCACGCGTTATATTAGGCGACGAAGCGTCATTCACCAACAGCGGTAACGTAAACCGGCATAATATGCACTATTCGGCAACGGAAAATCCACCATCGCTGTGAGAAGTGGAACATCAGCGACTTTGGTGTGTTAATGTATGGTACGGCATTATGGGATTGAGGATAATTGGCCCTCATTTTATCGATGGGTATCTAAATGGTGCTGATTTCCTACGTAATGTTCTACCGATGTTACTACAAGATGTTTCACTGCATGACACAATGGCGATGTACTTCCAACATGATGGATGTCCGGCATATACACTCCTGGAAATTGAAATAAGAACACCGTGAATTCATTGTCCCAGGAAAGGGGAAACTTTATTGACACATTCCTGGGGTCAGATACATCACATGATCACACTGACAGAACCACAGGCACATAGACACAGGCAACAGAGCATGCACAATATCGGCACTAGTACAGTGTATATCCACCTTTCGCAGCAACGCAGGCTGCTATTCTCCCATGGAGACGATCGTAGAGATGCTGGATGTAGTCCTGTGGAACGGCTTGCCATGCCATTTCCACCTGGCGCCTCAGTTGGACCAGCGTTCGTGCTGGAAGTGCAGACCGCGTGAGACGACGCTTCATCCAGTCCCAAACATGCTCAATGGGGGACAGATCCGGAGATCTTGCTGGCCAGGGTAGTTGACTTACACCTTCTAGAGCACGTTGGGTGGCACGGGATATATTCGGACGTGCATTGTCCTGTTGGAACAGCAAGTTCCCTTGCCGGCCTAGGAATGGTAGAACGATGGGTTCGATGACGGTTTGGATGTACCGTGCACTATTCAGTGTCCCCTCGACGATCACCAGTGGTGTACGGCCAGTGTAGGAGATCGCTCCCCACACCATGATGCCGGGTGTTGGCCCTGTGTGCCTCGGTCGTATGCAGTCCTGATTGTGGCGCTCACCTGCACGGCGCCAAACACGCATACGACCATCATTGGCACCAAGGCAGAAGCGACTCTCATCGCTGAAGACGACACGTCTCCATTCGTCCCTCCATTCACGCCTGTCGCGACACCACTGGAGGCGGGCTGCACGATGTTGGGGCGTGAGCGGAAGACGGCCTAACGGTGTGCGGGACCGTAGCCCAGCTTCATGGAGACGGTTGCGAATGGTCCTCGCCGATACCCCAGGAGCAACAGTGTCCCTAATTTGCTGGGAAGTGGCGGTGCGGTCCCCTACGGCACTGCGTAAGATCCTACGGTCTTGGCGTGCATCCGTGCGTCGCTGCGGTCCGGTCCCAGGTCGACGGGCACGTGCACCTTCCGCCGACCACTGGCGACAACATCGATGTACTGTGGAGACCTCACGCCCCACGTGTTGAGTAATTCGGCGGTACGTCCACCCGGCCTCCCGCATGCCCACTATACGCCCTCGCTCAAAGTCCGTCAACTGCACATACGGTTCACGTCCACGCTGTCGCGGCATGCTACCAGTGTTAAAGACTGCGATGGAGCTCCGTATGCCACGGCAAACTGGCTGACACTGACGGCGGCGGTGCACAAATGCTGCGCAGCTAGCGCCATTCGACGGCCAACACCGCGGTTCCTGGTGTGTCCGCTGTGCCGTGCGTGTGATCATTGCTTGTACAGCCCTCTCGCAGTGTCCGGAGCAAGTATGGTGGGTCTGACACACCGGTGTCAATGTGTTCTTTTTTCCATTTCCAGGAGTGTAGCTTGCGTGTGGTTGAAGCGGTATTGAATAGCATATTTCATGGCAGGTGGAATGGTCGTCGAAGCACCATACCATGGCCCGCACGTTCACCGGATCTGACGTCCCCATATTTCTTTCTGTGGGGAAAGTTGAAGGATATTTGCCATCGTGATCCACCGACAACGTCTGACAACATGCGTCAGCGCATTTTCAATGCATGTGCGAACAGTACGGAAGGCGATAAATTGACAAAGGTACATGTATCACATTGAAACAACCGAAATAAAATGTTCAAACGTACCTACGTTCTGTATTTTAATTTAAAAAACCTACCTGTTACCAACTGTTCGTCTAAAATCGTGAGACATATGGTTGTGACTATTTCAGCGCCATCTATCACAAAGCGAAAAAAGTGGTCCAACTAAAACATTCATATTTCTTTACGTACTACAGGAACATGTAATAAAAAATGGGGGTTCCAATTTTAAAACACGCAGCTGATATCCGTTTGACCTATGGCAGCGCCATCTAGCGGGCCAACCATAGCGCCATCTGGTTTCCCCCTTCGAGGTAGACAAGTTTCGTCCTTTGTAGTTTTTTCGTTTGACGCTTATTTCCTGAGGTATTTGGCCCTGTCAAGATGAATGGACCACCTTGTGTAATATCCAGTATACTAGAGGACGGTCCCAGTTTCTCTCTACACTGCTCCACTCGCGGGTAGCACGCTTGCAGAAAGACTGTCAGCATACTACGAAAAAAGTGCCTTGGCCCGTAGCGTCTCAAACAGTGGGGGACTAAACAAAAGTAATGGTGGGGGCTCCATTGTGAATGGCCACCGCGCTGTAGGGGAGACGCGTTCGATAGCTGAAGCCGATGTACAAACGTTTATCTCGCACTACTTGTAATCGGGACTTAGCGAGTCTGCGAACGATCGTATTAACAGATTACGTCAGTACGACCAATAATTCAACGAAGATTAAAATTTAGAACCAATAGTTTCTCACTGTAATACAGAAAAATAAATAGTGGCGTATCAGCTAGAGCCAAATAAAATCGACCATCTGCTGCCAGAAGGAAATTTCATAAGACAGGAAAGGGGAGAAAATGTCGCGTTGAAAATATTCTGCGAATATAATTTTATGGCTGAAGTCCAAAGTCGAAACACATCACCTGTGTTGGACCACATTCGCTGAAAATTATGAAGATTCTCAGTAATGCTATTATTACAGATATATGAGACACGTGAAGTATTCTAAAACATCAAGAATGATCAACATTCCAGATGAACACAAATAGATCTGGAGAGAAACTCCTCTATACTTGGGCGATGTTACTGAGACTAGTGGTTGAATGCCAATGAAACAATCGACTAACATTAGATACTGAAGTCTACTTATCCCAAGTACATGTTTATTTATGTCGGGAGTTACTTTCCAATCCTTGCGCCGTGCGGGGAAGCTGCGCAATTTAGGGCGCCTTGCCATGGTTCGCAAGGCTCCCCTGCCGGAGGTTCGAGTCCTCCCTCGGGTATATGTGTGTGTTGTCCTTAGCGTAAGTAAGTTTAAAGTAGATTAAGCAGTATGTAAGCCTAGGGAACGATGACCTCAGCAGTTTGGTTCCATAGAATCTTATCACCACCACCACCGACAACAACCATTTCACTTGACTTCAACCATTTGCAAATCTCTCTATATTTATTGGCAATTTTTTAATAATGTCACCTTCCAGTTCACAACTGTATCATCTGCTAATATGCCTACTCATCCGCCAGTCATGGGATGGGTAAAGCTATTCTGTGAAAATAATTTTATGGCTGAAGTCCAAAGTCGAAACACATCACCTGTGTTGGACCACATTCGCTGAAAATTATGAACATTATCAATAATGCTATTATTACAGATATATGAGACACGTGAAGTATTCTAAAACATCAAGAATGATCAACATTTCAGATTCCAAGACTTGGTGCTGACAGGTACGAATATTACCTCTCCTTTAGCTTAATATCTTATGAATCCAAAATTGCAACAAGAATTAACTTATTTCGCGTATCAGGTGACAACCAATATAACGTTCTGGTATGTATTGCACTGTAAAAACTCAAAACGTGAGTGTAGCCGTTACTATGCGATAGGCTATTGCCAGTGCTATTCTGGTAGGTGGTTGGCAAACAATAAAAAATCGGCATTTTGTATCAAAGGTCAGCGTTTTGCAGTTGAAGCCCACAAAGAACTCTCCAAATGCTTGCTGCTCAGGCATTTACGATCATCGATCAGAAAACAGCGATGTCTACGTTGGCGAAATCGGAAATCAGTTACCACTCCCGTAACAGAGCATTAACACTGTGACACCAGAACGAAGCTGTACTGATGCGTGGTCTTACACAACGTTGGCATATGGCCATAGAACGCGCTGGAGACTATTTACGAGAAATAGTGCAGGTAACAGAAATTGGGATGATATTTTCAACAAATTCTACCTCTTATGAATAAATACATTTTGAGAAAAAATTGTGGGCCATTGTTAAGTTGTTTTAATGCATCATGGTGATGTGTTCTAACACTCAAAAGAAATTTGTTCAAATTTCAACAGGGAATTGAAGGCTACGCAAATTTACAACATATAGTTTCATATTCCATTAAAAAATTTGGGTGATATATTCCTTACACCAAAACAAGAAAAGAAGTTTATATAAACTTACGTCCGAAAATTGTTCGTTATCTAGTTAGTAATGACAGATTGCTCTTTAGGTGATTGGTGCTCATCAACACTTAAACTTATAATATATGCTCGAAATGTCCTGCTCTTGCTTCTAAACATGCATGCAATCGTCAATTATGGAGTGTTGCAACTTTTCAAATACTCCCTGGGAGTTTAGAATCATTTCACTGGCTTCCATGACATGTCGATGAAGAGTGTCTGCATCAGTTAAGGTGTCCCAGAGATATTACACCAAAATATTAAGGTTGGGCGGAAAGTGCCAGCCATGTAATTGGTCCTCCTCTAACCATCTGTCATAGAAGATGCCAGCCAGTGCGTCACCAACACTGAAACTTAAATGTCCTGGTTTTCCATCATGCAGAAACCACATGTTTCCACTGCTTCACAGAGGCACATCTTTTAGCTAGTCTTGGAAAATGTTCTGAATAAAGCACCTGTAGACAGAACCTTTAAGACATGCTAGGAGAACGTGTGGCTGTACCAAGCAGTCACCTAAAATTCTGGACCACACATCTATCTTAAACAGATGCTGACGTCTCCACATTTTATAGTATGAGGATTGAGATCAGCCCATGTGTGTCGGTCATATACATTACTTATCCAATCTCTTTCAAATGTTGCCTCGTCCTTAAACAAAAATGAAGAGGCAAATAACGTATTGGCCACAACCATTGCCAAAAGTTCTCCTGTGGTGGGTGGCTGCCATGTGTAACACCTTCCACACATTGAGGATGATGTGGACACATGAGTGAAGTATCCTCCACGCTGAGCTTGGAGATGTACCACATGCCAGCCCATAGGATGTGCTCTCCCTGAACAGAAATAGGAGCAACATGTGACCTTCCTCGAACAATATTCTGTGGTGCTATGGATCTGGTCTCAGCAACATGATGGCACACAGCTCCAAAAGTTCGATGACTCAGCTGTCTTCAGTCTTTAAACGCAATCTGATACAGGGGTGGAGTCCCGTGTCCATCACCAATCACATGACGTGGCTATACATAATAATCGTGATAGCTTTCTGAAACAATGAATGCCCTGCCACATTTGAACGGAGCACTTTCACTTAACTCACGCAGTACCTGCAGTACATGTATGGAATGGAAAAACTGAAGACAGAAGAATGATGATTGTAACCATGTTACCCTCGAAACACAATACCATCTAGGATACAATGCGTCAAATAGGTGCATGGATAAGTGAATATGATGGGTTGTACCTGGAAAGCTGTTTATGTTCACTTTCATTAAAAACTATAAAAAAAGAATTATCGGGCAACATTTTATGCCAATTTTTTCCTTCTTTTGGTAATGAACGTATCCCAAAATCTTTTAAACGTATTTCTTAATACTTCTTACATAAGTGTAAGGTGTCTGGATTTTACGGACCTTGCATGAGCTTGATCCATAACGACGGTACGATACAGTTTGAGATCCTCAGAAAATAAAAATTAGATTATATAAACAAAAAGGAACTGCAGTTAACCATATTCAGAAAAAACTAACAAAACAATATCTACCAATATATGGACATGGGCATGAATAAACAAGTTGAAGTGAATCACATTTTGGAGACGAACTGAAAAGGTGGTTAATGACATCAGAAAAACCCATTTAACAAGAGAATGGCAAGCTTCAGCAAAGAAAGGGGTAAGGCCAGAACAATACATTATTCTTTTTAACTGCCGGGACGGAGGATAAGTGGCTGCATGGCATTATCAGGGCTAGGCTGTGACCCAGCAAGAAAAATGAAATTCACCTCCAGTGAGATGGTAGTTGGCGGAAGCCATACTGAGTGACACAGATGTGACATGGGGGGAGATGCCCACTATATAAAAGCATTTTGAGAACTAAAATGGCTATATCTCTCACTCATCTCAAGGCAGACTGCACAAGTGTGAGGAAATAAGCGAGGGCATTGAGAGCTTTGATTTCTCCAAAGTGAGGACGATACGCTTCAAATATCACGGCGACGGATATCAAAGAGATAAATAATTATTCCTGCGGGAATTTTTGCGGGAAAACAAATCGTGAACATAACTCCAACGCTTAGCGAGTGTACAATAGCCACTATTTCGACTAGGGAAAGATTAACGTTCTACGGAATGCAGACTGAGTGAATTCAGTTAAGGCCAAAGTAGAGAATTAGCATTTCAGATCCAGGATGGAGACAACGCCATTGTAGATGCCACATGGTAAAGTACCATCGCACAGTAAATGTTAAGTCTAGATTTTGCTCACTCCAACTTGTGTACACTTTGACCACTGAATATGACAAGCTCGGATACTAACCTACCCTCACATTGAGTACATGAGAGTTGTTTCACTATTACAAAAATTAAATTTATTCTCCACCAACTCAGTGCATTGACCAGCTATGACAATGTAGATAGAAACGATCTGATCAAGATTTTTAATCATTCTTTCTTGTGATAAAATTTTTTCATATGTACAGATAACAATTTTAATAATCGTCAGTTCAATATGTCCAAGAGTTAACTATTTTGTTAGTGATTGTCAAAAGAAATTGAACATGATTGTTGTGTGTAACTTGGCCACTGAAAGCAAAGTTGATGAATTATATATAGAAAAAAAAGGGAATATCTGTTTTGTCTTTCTAGAATAGATCCCAAACTTTCAGTTTTATTAATTCAAGCATTCCGGTTATGTGAAAGCAGAATTTCTAATGAATTTTGTTATGGTCCTGATATTAGCTGCCTTACAGGGACAAGTTCATATTTATTCATATTTATTTAGAATGTCTGTTTAACACCCTGGACTTGAGAAGACAGTTCAGATATTTTGTCCATCTGCGTGCTATTTGGTAAGTTAAGTATGCACATGTTGTTAAACTCACTTTGCAGATGCGGAAGGTTGGAGCATGACAAAATGGCGACCCTACCAGGATGCAAAATTACAGCATTGTGATAGATTGAGAGTTTGATTTTGAGAGGTAAAAACACATAATCCCCCTAAACAATAAGTTGACGCAAATTGGAGAAAAACTGTAAATGTAAATGTGACTCAACTGTGTAGTAAGTATAGATAGAATTGTATTCATGTATTTCTTATTTGCTGGTGCATCACATCGTTAAATTAGGTTGAGTTCTGACTCAACGCCAGTAACCAAAAGGCTATATAAAAGACAAGGAAACGGGTTCAGATATTGAATATAGGACCGTGGAAGATATTTTGTGGTAGAATCAAGTCTTATGATCTGATATTAACGCGTAGTCTGTTTCGGAAAATTCGCGAACTGCAACGCATATTAGAATGCTCAAAAATGACAGAAAAAAAATCGATCAAGACAAAGAGAATTCATGAAAGATCTTGTTAGGATCGAGTTTGACATGCAACAGGTAAATCAGCGTTAACAACACGAGACAGAACACGTAGAAATACCGAATGTGACCGAAAAACCAACACATGTGGTCCAAAGAATGGACATGTGAACGGCGTTACCAATGAATCAGTCGCTGTGTCTGTAGATAGTGATTTACAACATATTGAACCAAACATAATCATATTGAATCAGGTAGGCTTTCATTTGCATGAAAGAACGTGTTAGCGTTCCTACACTGTGTTCGGAAGTGAAGGAAACAATTCGCGAAAAACGAGATAGAAAACTGTTGTATCAGATGGCAACTGCCGAAAATGGTGTAGATGAAAACGCCAACATATTTTGAATGTTCAAGCGTTTATTACAACAATCTCAGGAATCGCAGCATTTATTACAATAACCTCAAGAATTAGAAAGCATTTAGAAAGGCGCATAACACAAGGGAAAAGAGAATTAACACTGGGGCTGAAAGGAACTAACAAGGATATTCAGAAAATGAACTGAAGCTAAGGAAGCACAAATCACGCTTCAAACACTCGGTACAGGGCACAAACAACTGAGAATAGACATTGATACTGTCCAAGCAGACATGGTTACGTTGCGTGAAGTTACGCAACTAAGTGTCAAAAAGGTTAAACAACAGGTCGAAGCTTTTGCCATCAAAGCGACGACGAAGACGGAACATGTTATTGCTGAGACGGCGTCTCACAGAAGAACGACAAAAGCAGCATTAAAGAAATTCTATGCCCGTTTTTTAAAAATACAAGATAAAAACGAACACCAATTTCAACGGCCGAGATCGGAAGTTTTACTTTCGATCGAAAGTCGTGGTGACGCAGAAAGCGTTAGTGAGGAGTCGCAGACGACGACACAATCCACTTTCATGTCGGTTGATACTACTGTAAAGACTGCAAAGTAAGTAATTGTCGATAATACGACAGAAAAGGTACGCGAAATTACATGTGACGTAAGACGTAAAGGCATATGTGGATGCCAGTCAGAAACCGCAAGCCGCGAACGGGACATTAGTCCAAACCAGCGTATGCCAAAACATCACGGTAACCGTAGTGAACATTGTGGATTGCGACCAATTGTTCAAGAAAGAATAACAGGTCAATCGGGAATACAAGAGCGTGGGTTGCAGCGATGTTCAGTACATCAAGAGCAAAGCGTGACATACGCTTCTCAAACCCTAGAGACGTGTAATGCAACGCCACAACTTGTAGGACTAATACTGGCGGGTTACAGTAACGCGTCTAACGAACCAGAACTGCTTACACGTCAAAATTCTGTGCCGGTAGCGGGCGTTGTACACGAATATTGCGCAATGAGACCTGCAAATGATTCTACGGCACAAATGTAACAGAAAACCAGTTACACACGTTTGCGTAGATTTGACGCAAACCAAGGAAAGAATTCCAGTCTCCAAGACCCTGAAGATACATTACAGAGAGAAGCGAGAGGTTTTGATAGTAAATACTTTCTTACAGTGCGGAAATATAGGCATTATACGGAAGACGCAAATATTCTCCACTCCCGCACATTTATTGACCAATGTAAGGTAGGGACACCGACACATTTGCCATTGAAACATAAGTTAGATTTCATTTACGCACATATGGGGGGAAGAGTTGCTGAAACTTTGCAAAAGATAGCAGAAACTTGCAATTCGTATGATTTGTTTGAAGCTACCTTTATAGTAAGATATTGGTCTCCTGAGGCAGAGATGAGAATAAAATATGGATTATTACAAAATCTCTCATTCGAAAATTCGTATGAGAGAACAGCAGTCAGATTCTTTCAGAATATGGCTAAAAGAAACCAATACTTAGAAAACCCATATAGCGACGGAGAATTGATTCAAATATGCAAAACGAAACTGCCAATGAAGCGTCAACAAGTATCTATAGGACGAGGGGGCAATAATGCAGAAACTTTCAAAGGTGTTTTGAGAGAAGTACAATTCATGTATGAAAACTATGGTCAAATACGTGATTTAGGACATAATAATTCTGACAGAACACGTAATAGTAAGGAGAATAACAATAATGGTAGCGATGGTAAGCCGGTATTGGGATTGAATTCTGTACAAAATGGGAATAATTGCGCAAATGGAAGTAGTGGAAATACTAGACCACAGCATAGTATATTCGGTTTTAATAGTGGCTGGAACAGGCGGAATATAGACTAAAACATGAATGGAAACTGAAGAACTTGGTATAACCGACAGACTGACTTTAATCAGCGATCTCTAGGTCCACGGGGAGAAAGCAGCTGGGGACGTGGTGCGAGAACGCAGCCACAAGAAAATACTTCTGGTAACTACCGGAGAAACGAACCGCAGATGGAGGATAAATTACGACCACCAAATCCTGGGAAGCTTGAGGATTGACTGACGTTAGGTATTGTAGAAGTTCAAGCAGATAACATACTTTCTGGAGAAACGGATGGCAAGGTGTCCCCAACAATAAATAGGTTAAGGTGTGACGTACAAGAGTCGGAATTGGGAACCGGAACGACAGAAAGACCAGCAAAGGTATCCGCACAGATACAACAAATAGGAAGGAAGTCACAACTGAAGTGTTGGGACGAGATAGGCTGAATTGACACTGAAATGAGGATGAACTCCCAGCATTACGTAGTAATGAACCAGTTGATTATGACGAAGCATTAATGTACATGGTGCAGATGTTTAATTCTGCACAGGTGAAGAATGATTTTCAGCAGGGTAATACATATCCTACTGTAGCATGTGACGCTACAATTGATCAAGACGATAGTATTAACCGACAAAATACGCCTCGTACAGGTCATATAAAAAGAAGGAAGTACAGATAAGTACACCTTATCAAAAGTTCGACACGCTACAGGACCTACTATAATCGTCCCAAAAAACTTAGGAAGAATAGCAGAAAGAGTCTGAGACATTGTGGATAGCGGGAATCGAACAATATCGGGGAGAACAAGTTGATAATGGAGAGGAAAATGACAGGGAAAATATCCCGTCTGGATCGGAAAACAAACCAGGTAATAAAGTATGTGAACAGTCTGATAAGTCAGATTCAAATGAATACAATTTTGGCACATACGAGCACATAGTACGGCAGTATTACCGAGACTATGTGATCATCACACCAGACACAGAAAACAGCGTCGTAATAAATGACGACATAGCTGAAAATTTGAATCCGCAACTCATAGTGGCAGATAACAATTATGATAAGGAGTTGAATCAGGGTGCAAGTACAGATACATTTAACGTAGAAACTGTCGACTCCCCAGAATCTAAATTTGAAATACTATCACACGTAAAGAATACTTGCCAGGCTCTAAAATCCAAATTAAACACGATTACACAGATGTGTGACGAGGAGACATAGAGGAAGTAGCAAGGTGTGAAAATGAGGATTTAAAATCTAGATTGGTTCCTTTAGAAGCTGATCTAGAAGCAGAGAGACTAAAGTTGGAAAGTTTAAAAAGGGAAAGTACTTCTCCCCAAATTCTAGGTGAGAACCATTAAATTTTGATGGAAAATGACGCAACTATGGACGTCTATAAACATCCAGTTGTGACGGAACAAACACAATACATCAGTTGAATTACGATGTAATTGAGGACATACTAATGGAGGAAGTCGAAGATGAGAGTACTTCAGAGATAAGTCCGATACTTCGTGTAACAGTCAAGGTTATTGTCGTTAATCCAACAGTAGATAGAGGGAAGCAGTTAATGGCTATGTCATAGCAGTTATTCTATCGTTGCAATAGTGACAATGACTTATTAGTGTTAAAAGCATGAAAGATCAAAGTACACTGACCAAATATACGTACAATAGTACTAATCATTTAAACCATCAAAGTAGATCAGAAAATAATAAAAGAAAACTAATTGCATGGTGCGCTAATTAACTAACCTACACATCATCAATCCATGATCATTCAAGTAAATGAACCGATATAAAATGAATTAACTTAATGTTTAAATGATATAATTCTTCTGTAAAGTACTGAAACGTTCATTTTGTATTATTCATGTAAATATTCAAATGTAAAGCTCATTGTAAATTTATTGACTGTCAAAAGCAATTGAACATGATTTTTGTGTACCATCCGACTCTTGAAAGCACAGTTGATAAATCACATATAGAAAACTAGGGAATAGCTGTTTTGTCTTTCTAGTGTAGACCCCAAACTTCCACTTTTATTAATTCGTGCATTCTAGTTAAGTTTCTAATGATTTATGTTATGATTTGCACCTGATATTAGCTGCCTTACAGGGCCAAGCTCTTATTTATTTAGAATGTGTGTTTAACACCATGGGCTTGAGAAGACAATTCAGATACTTTGTCCATTTGCATGCTAAATGTTAACCTAAGTTTGTACATATTGGTAAACTCACTGTACGGATACAGAAGCGCAGACCCTGACAACTGTATTTAACACTAGACAAAATGAACGTATATAATAGAAGCTGGTGCTCATAAGGCTGATTAACCGCATACAGACACACTCTTTCTGTCAGCGTATTTAGATAGATTCAGGAACACTGTGGTACTTTGCAGTTCCGTTACTCCTTAGTGTACGAAATATAGCATGGAGTAACTCACTAGAGTTTAAGCAACCATATTAACACACAAATTCTTAAGGGCTTTGTCATAATGAAACCGCAGCCTAAGAACAAAATTTCGTTAATGGTTGCCTGCATAAAAGACGGCACTGCAGATGGTAGAATTTGAAAAAGTAAGCTCACTGGGATGCATATGCGATTGGTCTAATTATTGACATGTTTGCAATTACCTATTCAGTTGTTAACCACAAGGTAGTTTCTCTCCTGCAAGTCAGCTCAGACTGCGAAATATTGTCATAGCACACAGGTGTAAACTCTAACAACGTAAAACTTCTTATGTTACGCCCTCCCACAAACGAAAATCAGTGTGTTTTGTGAAAACTGTAGTGAAATACTCTGCGGACTGTGACAAACGATTTGTTTCATCGTCTGTTAGTCGACCAAGAAGTCCAAATTGAAATGATTGGACTTTAATCTACAAGTGACAAGTTTTTCGTCTTCTTCAGATTTATCCATGAAGGCTTTCCCTACATAAGAATGCATTGTATTCTCGCTGGATAGCCGCATGATGTTTCAGCAATCCAACTCGCCACCATCCTCAGATGAATGTACTATATCTTGCTGAACTGACGCAATACCAGAGACCTTCCCTTACTTGCTGCTTCTAGAGGGGACAGGCCAGTGAGAAAAAATCAGTGTCAGGGCTGCCAACGTATGGTAAACGCTAGCAACAACCATGCGTAATTGCGTGAAATGCGAATACAAGCTTTTGCCTCTTAAGGCTAAAGGTGTTCCATATTCCTGCATACCAGATTTTGGTCCTACATAAATCTAAAATTATCCATTAATAAGATTCTTCGGCAAGCTAGTCAATCACGTCCCAGTCATGAGACGCAACGACTACCGGTATCCTCTTACTTAATACCGTTTTCTTTGGTCAGGCCGTGTTCTCCATCGCGGATTTCTCAGACTCTTATTAGCTGATCTGGCAATTTTCGAAATATCGTTCTTGCTTGCAGTGTATCGTCTAGTCGATGAAAATATTTTCATAGCTACAAACTTATGCAGGGTGATTTATTTCCACCATGTACAAACTCTATGGATTGATCGACGACGGGATCCAAAACTAAAAAGGTCTAATGAATTATGTCCAGAAATTCATGGCTTCCATGCTATAGACCATTTATTCAGTCATACATTGTTATAGAGGCTGTGGTCGAATATACGCTGTACCATGCAGCCATAGTTACTGTATGTGTTGAAAATGGCTTCCATGTGCCTCAACACATTAGTGTACGCGCCAAAGCATGTTCTGTATCACACGTTCACATCGGCCAGGCTGCATATGAACAAAGACATCATGAATATGCTGTTAAGCTGCTCCAGTGGCCCCACATCTGGAATGGACAGCGCATACATGATACTTTTGAGATGTCCCCATAACCAGAAATCGGGCAGATTGATATCCAGTGAAGGAGCAGGCCAAGCATCGAGACC
Source organism: Schistocerca americana (assembly GCF_021461395.2). Taxonomy (NCBI): domain Eukaryota; kingdom Metazoa; phylum Arthropoda; class Insecta; order Orthoptera; family Acrididae; genus Schistocerca; species Schistocerca americana. The sequence continues at coordinate 105,969,225 of NC_060122.1, read as the reverse complement.
CCTTTCTCCGATCTACCGACTGGGGAAGACATGATTGAGATGCTGGAAGCTGGAAGCAGCGCTGGCTACCGTCTACATCCTTCTGACTAATGTCCGAGTTGCGGCGGCATTGGGGTGATGGGGACAAGACCAGTGTCACCTTTGGTGCCTTTGGAATTCCATGGTGACCTGGGTGTCACTGTATCTTCTGATTTGCAACGTCTGATCGGTTCGTCCTCGAGGGAGGGTGGCAGACAGTGGTGGGTTCACGTGTCACTGGACGGAAGGCGGAAGAGGGAGTAGGTCGCGCGGCTGGTGCAGCCCTGTGTTGATGGAAGCTCTAACTCAGCGCGAGATGTCTCTTCTCCTGGGCCAGCAGCCGATTTTCCCGCCCAGTCAGAACAAGTGCAGAGGGTGGGTCTGCTTGTCACGGGAAGCTCCAGTGTTGGGCGGGTGATGGAGCCTCTCAGGAAAATAGCAGGTTGGCGACCCGGGAAAAAATGCCAGCGTCCAGTCGGTATGTTTGCTGTGATGTGGAGGAGGCCTTGCCGGCGGCCGGTTGCATATAGTGGCATATGTTGGCACGAATGACGCCTGCCGTTCGGGTTCTGGGGATATCCTCGTCTCCTTTCGGCGGATGGCTCATTTGATGAAGGCAACAAGCATCGCACGCGGAGTGCAGCTTAAGCGTCTATTTGTAGCATCGTTCCCAGTGTCGATCACGGTCCTGTCGTTTGGAGCACACTGGAAGGTCTAAACCAGGGGCTCTCACGACTCTGCGACGGTATCGGACGCGAATTTCTCGATCTCCTTTATCGGGCATAGAATTACAGAGTTCCCCTTAATAGGTCAGGCGTGTAATACACGCAGGAGTGGATAGAAGGGTAGCGGAGTACGTGTGGCGTGGGCATGGAGCTCTTTTAGGTTAGAGAAACCCTTCCTTGGCATCGAAGACGATTTCCCTGATAAAGGGAAGCCACAATGGCTTTAGAGAACGTTCGTCGTCGCAGATCAGGGATGGAAAAGGTTTGTATGATTATAGTAAACTGCAGGAGCATCCAAGGAAAGGTCCCAGAATTAGTATCGATTACGGAAGGTTACAAAGCGCAGATATTAGAAGAAAAAGAAAGTTGGTTGACAACGAAATCCTTCAGATAGGAATATTTATAGTAAGGACAGGTTAGTCGCCAATGGTGGCGCCGTGTTTATTGCAGTGAAGAATTCGATAAAATCTAGCGAGGTTTTCACTGACTCCGATCGTGAATTAATCTGGGCGAATTTAAGCATCAGATATCGGTTAAAAATCGTAATCGGACGCTTTTATAGACCAACTGGATCAGGAGCTCTAGTAGTATAGCACTTCAGGCAGAACTTCCAAAATATCGTTAGTAATTTTCCTTATCATGCCGTTGTAATAGTGCGTGACTTCAACTTTCCAGGTATAGATTGGTAGTGTCACGGTATCAAAACTGGTGTCAGAGATAGGGAATCGCGTGAAGTTGCTCTGGAGGTCTTGCCTGAAAATTACTTGGAGCAGATAGAGAACCAACTCGTGAGGGTATCTTCTTAGACCTCCTGGCAACAAACAGACCTGAATTTATTGAATCAATTAACATACACGAAGGTATCAGTAATCATAAGACTATTACAGCATCTATGAAAACGCGACTCACAAAGAATGTTAAGAAAGGTAGCAAGATATTTTTGCATAGCAAGAGTGCCCGGACACAAATTTCAGAGTATCTGAGCAGTCAGTACCAAGTATTTGCTGATGAGGACAAACATGTGAAAAACAAATGGAAAAAATTCAAAGGAATCGTACAATATGCCGTATAGAAGTACGTTCCGAGTAAGGTCTGAAGTGATGGGAGAGACCCACCATGGTATGACAGCTGTGTTAGGAAACTGCTGCGTAAACAAAGAGAACTTCACCTCAGATTGAAGAGAAGTAAAAATCTAGGTGAGAAACAAAGGCGGAAATGTGCATAAGGAAAGCAATGAGAGAAGAATTCAATGATTTTCTTTCTTTCTTTCTTTCTTTCGCTGACGTCATAGTTCGGTAGCGATCGCAGGGTCGGTGTGGTTAGAACGGATTTGGCAAAGTTAGTTTTAGGGGTGGCTGGATGCCCTTCCTGCTGCCACCCCGTATCCCCAGGAATGGAATCAGTGTACCCCAGCTGTCTGCATCGAGTGTAAATCGTGAAATAGTGGGAACGTGTTTCAAATGTCTGCGACACGTGTAACTGAGGTGGAACTGCGGACCAGCCCGGTATTCACCTAGCGGGATGTGGAAAACCGCCTAAAAACCACATCCAGGCTGGCCAGTACACCGGCCCTCGTCGTGAATCCGGCGGGCGAATTCGATCCGGGTCCGGCGCGCCTACCCGAGTCCAGGTAGCAGCGTGTTAGCGTTCTCGGCTACCCTGGCGGGTTAGAAGAGTTCAATGACTCTGAAAGTAAAAATTTGTCAATCGATCTGAGTAAAAAACCTAAAACGTTTTGGCCGTATGTAAAATCAGTAACTGGGTCAAAACCATCTATTCATTCACTCAGTGACCATACTGGCACCGAAACGGAAGGTAACAGAAGGAAGGCCGTAATACTGAATTCAGTCTTCCTAAATTGTTACACTGCGAAATATCGTAACATGGTCAGTACTTTCAATCGTCGTACGACCATCAAAATGTCAGATTTTGAGATAACCGATCACGGAATAGGAAAAGAACTACAATCTCTTAGTAGAGGAAAGGCCTCAGGACCAGATGAGATGCTTATTAGATTCCACAAAGATTATGTGAAAGGCCTTGCTCCCCTTTTAACAGTAATTTATCGTAGATCTCTTGAGTAACGAAGGCTGCGTAACGACTGGAAAAAAGTGCAGGTCATTCCCGTTTCTAAGAGAGGCCGTAAGACAGATCCACACAGTTATAGACTTATATCGTTGTAGAATTACAGATTATGTTTTCTGCTCACGATTTATGACGTTCTTGGAGAAGGAAAATCTCCTCTATAAAAATCAACCGGAATTCTGGACACAGAGATCCTACGAAAGTCAGCTAGCTCTGTTACTCTATAAGATCCACAATGTCGTAGATGATGACGCTCAGGTTGATTCCGTGTTCCCGGAGCAGATCTGCGACTGTACTGATCTTCGACTGTATTCAATACTTCGTTGCAGACAGAACTCAACACGTCGCTCTTAACGGAACAAAATAGATAGATGTAATGGTAATGTCCGGTGTAACCGAAGGAAGTGTGATAGGACCGTTACTGTTTACAATACATATAAATGATGTAGTGGTAAACGTCAGATGCTCTCTAAGGTTATTCGTTGATGGTGCGCTTGTCTATAACAGAATAGCAACGCCAGAAGACAGTAACCATTTGCTGAATGACCTCCAGAGATTTGATGAATGGTGCCTAATCTTGCAGTTGACCCTGAAAGTAAATAAGTGTAACTCACTATGCATACGTAGAAATAGAAATCCTCTGTGTCTACACGACTGATGTCTGTCGTAAAATATCTAGAAGTAACTATCCGGAGCAACCATATAAAACGAAGAGTGGGAAAAGAAGATGCCAGATTCAGATTCATAGGAAGAATCTTAAGGAAAAGTAACTCATCCACGAAGGAAATCTGGCTGATAAGCCACTTGTTCGACCCATGCATTTTTGAGTACTGTTCATCTATCTGGAGTCCCTACCAAATAGGAATGATAGAAGAGATAGAGAAGGTTCAACGAAGAGAGGCACGTTTCGTCAAGAGATCGTTTAGGCGGCACGAGAGCGTCACGGAGATGTTCAACAAACTCCATTGGCAGACGTTACAAGAGAGGCGTTGTTCACCACGGAAAAATTTACTATTGAAGATTCGAGAGATCACTTTCCGGGACGAGTCGGGCAAGATATTACTTCCCCCTATAAACGTCGCGCGTAATGGCCATGAGGACAAAATTCGAGAAATTAGAGTCAATACAGAGGCTTACCGACAATCATTCTTCCCAGGCGCTATTCGCGAGTGGAACAACGTTGGAGGGCTCAGTTGTTGTTGTTGTTGTTTTTGTTGTGGTCTTCAGTCTAGAGACTGGTTTGATGCAGCTCTCCATGCTACTCTATCCTGTGATAGCTTCTTCACCTCCCACTACCTACAGTAACCCACATCCTTCTGATTCTGTTTACTGCGTTCATATCTTCGTCTCCCTCTACGATTTTTACCCTCCACGCTGCCCTCCAATACTAAATTGGTGATCCCTTAATGCCTCAGAACATATACTACCAACCGATTCTAGTCAAGTTGTGCCACAAACCTCTCTTCTCCCCAGTTCCATTCAATACCTCCTCATTAGTTACGTAGTCTACTCATCTAATTTTCAGCATTCTTCTGTAGCACCACATTTCGAAAGCTTCTATTCTCTTCTTGTCTAAACTATCTGTCGTCCACGTTTCACTTCCATACATTGATACACTCCAAACAAATAACTTCAGAAACGACTTCCTGACATTTAAATCTATACTCGATCTTAACAAATTTCTCTTCTTCAGAAACGCTTTCTTTACCATTGCCAGTCTACATTTTACATCTTATCTACTTCGACTATCATCAGTTATTTTGGTCCCCAAATAGCAAAACTCATTTACTACTCGGACTGTCTCATTTCCTAATCTAATTCCCTCAGCATCACCCGATTTGATTTGACTACATTCTATTATCCTCGTTTTGCTTTTGTTGATGTTCATCTTATATCCTCCTTTCAAGACACTGTACATTCCGTTCAGTTGTTGTCCAGGTCCTTTGCTGTCCCTGACAGAATTACAGTGTCAAGGGCTCAGTTAGTGGTACAAAATGTACCCTCCGCCTCACACGTTAGGTGGTTGCGGAGTGTGATGTAGATGTAGATCTAAACGACACTTATTATCAGTTACTAATTTTGTCACAAAGGAGCTCAATTTGCATCAACAAAAATATTTTGACAGTTTGCCAATAACATAAAATGTCTGCCACATTCTAAAGAACGTTTTAAATTCTACCTAAAATTATTTCTTACGGGTAACGACTGGTATTCCATAGACGAATTTTTAGTTGAAAACTGGTAAGCTGTAATTAGAACCTAATCTGTAACTGTTGTTGTATTAGAAAGTTATACATTAATGTTGAACCTTATCACGTATAAGTGACCTGTAACGCCGCTCTTTCCACACCACTTAGATAGAAACATCGCTGAAATGATCTGTAGAACACGCAGCTAACTAATTATAGTACCTGCAGCCTTCTTCCACTTGGCGGCAGAGAGCAGCCAGGCAGGCAGGGGGTAATTGCAGGCCAGGCAGAGGCAAGAGCAGCGGCTGGACGCAGATCAATGTCCGCGCTCTGCTCTCCGCCAATCCACTGACGGCGCTTTTCTGCCCGTCATCGGCCCGTAGTCCATCACCTGGACGCCGACAACACACACTCACGCAGGGCTGCTGGCTTCAAGTGTCGTCCGCCTGAATGTCTGCAGTCAAATACACAACTCTAAATACGGGACATACTCTACTGGCCATTAAAATTGCTACAACACGAAAATGACGTGCTCCAGGCGCGAAATTTAACCGACAGGAAGAAGATGCTGTGATATGCAAGTGATCAGCTTTTCAGAGAATTCACACAAGGTCGGCGCCGGTGGCGACACCTACAACGTGCTGACGTGAGGAAAGTTTCCAACCGATTTCTCATACACAAACAGCAGTTGACCGGCGTTGCCTGGTGAAACGTTGTTGTGATGCCTCGTGTAAGGGGGAGAAATGCGTACCATCACGTTTTCGACTTGGATAAAGGTCAGGTTGTAGCCTATCGCGAATGCGGTTTATCGTATCGCGATATTGCTGCTCGCGTTGGTCGAGATCCAATGACTGTTAGCAGAATAGGGAATCGGTGGGTTCAGGAGGGTAACACGGAACGCCTTGCTGGATCCCAACGGCCTCGTATCACTATCAGTCGAGATAACAGGCATCTTATACCCATGGCTGTAACGGAAAGTGCAGCCACGTCTCGATCCCTGAGTCAACAGATGGGGACGTTTGCAACACAACAACCATCTGCACGAACAGTTCGACGACGTTTTCAGCTGCATGGACTATCAGCTCGTAGACTTTGGCTGCGGTTACCCCTGACGCTGAATCACAGACAGGAGCGCCTGCGATGGTGTACTCAACGAAAGGCAAAATGTCATTTTTTCGGATGAATCCAAGTTATGCTTACAGCATCATGATGGTCGGATTCGTGTTTGGCGACATCGCGGTGAACGCACATTGGAAGCGTGTCTTCGCCATCGTCGTACTGGCGTATCACCCGGCGTCATGGTTTGGGGTGCCATTTGTTACACGTCTCGCTCACCTCTTGTTTGGACAGTGGATGTTACATTTCAGATGTGTTACGATCCGTGGCTCTACCCTTCATTCGATCCCTGCGAAACCATACATTTCAGCAGGATAATGCACGACCGCATGTTGCAGGTCCTGTACGGGCCTTTCTGGATACAGAAAATGTTCGACTGCTGCCCTGACCAGCAGATTCTCCACATGTCTCACCAATTGAAAAGGTCTGCTCAATGGTGGCCGAGCAACTGGCTCGTCACAATATGCCAGTCACTACTGTGGTATCGTGTTGAAGCTGCATGGGCAGCTGTACCTGTACGCGCCATCCAAGCTCTGTTTGACTCAATGTCCAGGCGTATCAAGGCCGTTATTACGGCCAGAGGTGGTTGTTCTGGGTACTGATTTCTCAGGATCTATGCACCCAAATTGCGTGAAAATATAATCACATGTCAGTTCTAGTGTAATATATTTGTCCAATGAATACCCGTTTATCATCTGCATTTCTTCTTGGTGTAGCAATTTTAATGGCCAGTAGTGTATTAATCAGAAAAGTATTGTAATACACTGAGTTGAGAGAAGTCATGGGACAGCGATATTCACAAATACAGATGGCGGCCGTATCCCCAACACAAGCCATAAAAGGACAGTGTTTTGCGGACCCAGTATCGAGATTGTCTCACGATACCACATTTGAGGCTTCATCTGTCACAACGTTCAGCGCAGTGGACGACGGCCTTCACTTAACGACCGAGAGCAGCGGTGTTTCCGTAGAATTGTGAGTACTAACAGACAAGCAACACTGTTTGAAATGTAGAAATCAACGTGAGACGTACGAATAACGTATCCGTTAGGACAGTGCGGTGAAATTGGGGTTAATGTTCTATGGCAGCTAAAGACCAACGCGAATGCCTTCGGTAACAGCACAACATTGCCTACAGCGCATCTTCAGGGTTCGTGACCATATTGGTTGGACCCTATACGGCTGGAAAACCGTCGCCTGGTCATCCCCGAGTTCAGTAGGTTTAGGGCGTGGCGCAGACGTCACGAAAACACAGACCCAAGTTGTCAACGGGGCACTCTGCAGGCTGGTGGTTACTCGTAATGGTTTTGGCTCCGTTTGCATGCAACGAGCTGAGACTTCTTGTCCAGCGGAACCGATCACTGACTGGAAATGGTTACGTTGCGCTACCTGTAGACAATATGCAGCCATTCATCGACTAAATGTACCGAAACAACCTTGGAACTTTTATGGATAACAATATACCGTGTCAGCAGGCCACAGTTGTTCGAGGTAGGTTTCAAGAACAAATATTCAAATAGCTCTGAGCTGTAAGCGACGTAAAATCTGAGGTCATCAGTCCCTTATCAGTCCCTTAGAACTTAGAACTGCTTACACCTAAATCACCTAAGGACATCATACACATCCATGCCCGATGCAGGAATCGAACCTGCGACCGTAGCGGTCACGCGGTTCCAGACTGAAGCGCCTAGAACCGCTCGGCCACATCGGTCGGCTTTTTTTTTTCATTCTGGTCAAGATGAACGTTTTATACAGAGTTCAGTTGGAAGTCCGTCATTAAGCCAGGTAAGACGTACTTTCAAAGTATTTTACATGAGGCAGTTATTTTAAGCATGCTGTTTCTTTTATAATTGATAAAAGTGTCGTCTACAGTTCACTTAAGGGTCCGATTGCGCCTAAACAGAAGTAAGGGATTGTTCCTAATAACGGGTACTAATAGGTTGCTATATTTCGGGGATCCGAAATTGGGTGTCAGTATATAGAAACAGGTGTTCTGCATTTTATTCCTGTGTTGGAGAGAGAAAGACGTTGGGCCACTGACGGGCTCGGCACACTGCATGGCGGCAACAATATAAGTGCCTGCAATCGGATTTAGAAAAAATATGGGATCTGTCCTTGTGACCCACTGATTGCTTCGTCTATGGATTTTCCTCCTCAACGGTCTGCAGCAAATGCGGATAAGACTTCATAGTCACAGCAGTGCCACTGCAGTTGAAAGTAGCCCACCTCCTGCACTTCCACCATCAATCTCCACAACACCAGCAGGTAAAGGAGCAATGTTAATGTTATCTCCTTTTAATAAAGGCTTTGGACCAGCTCCTGGCTAAAGGGAAAAAGGAAGAAACTATCAAGACTACGGGGACGACACCTACCCTAGGAGCTTCATTTGATGCATCTGATCGACGTTCAGCATCTGGAACTACCGAAAGGAAGTTCTTCGTAAAAAAGAGCAAGAGAATCACGAACAAGCAGGATGATGGTGAGAAAGACTGCAGTTCAGGAACTAATGTAACCATTTTGAATGACTCATCATCTGAATACGAAAATAACGATTATTGCATTTAATGCGACCAAATGTAGCCTACCGATACCTATATGGCTAAAGAGTCCTGGGTTAAGTGCATTGATTGTTTTGGTTGGTGTTACGAGCTTTGTGCAGATGTCGACGATGATACCTGGAGAGTTTCTAAATGTCACTTCTGTATCAAAAGGCACAAAGATTGCGCATTTTTCTTCTTAAGGCTTGAATCGCCTGCAGAGTAACCGAAAGGTATACGGAACTCTTTGGCTTTGAAACAAACATTTGATGTGAAAAATAAGCTATGTTTCCGGAAGTTTCAAGGTCTATGTTACGAACTCATTAAATTTTAGTGTTTATTTGCATACCGTTACTAGGAAACGGGAAACCCCAAAATTGGGAACCTTTTTTTCCGGAGGTAAAATTTGCACGGCTTTATTCTCTGTCTTGCTATTGCGAAATAAGATAATATTGGGAAGTGTTTAAATATTCGCTAGTAATAGTACAGCGCATTTTCCATACATTAAAGACTGCTAATTTGCTGTTGATTTCATATTTTAAAACCGTATCCGATAATAGGGCACTTTCCCCTATACATCCATTACTTTTTGCCCGATTTGTCCTTGGCCATTTCCAAGTGGTAAGTGGCTGCCGCTTATTGTTTCCTTCATCATGTTATTCACCTTCACGTGGGTGGGTGGAGCGGGAGTTGCACTGGTAGCGGTCACATTGTTTCTCTTCTGCGCAGTTATATAAGTGAGAAAAAATAAAACGAAACTTCACGAGATGTGAGGCTATATGATTTTCTCAGGCGACTTCAAAATCGAGTCAAATTTGCAAAGAAACTGGTAGTAAGAACATACTTACCACTCCGACATTTCATCTCGTTTGGCCTCAGTGCATCCACTTATTCCGTCTAAAATGTAGCATAACACGCTGTATCCTCTCCTGAGGAAAACTGGCTCCCAACTGTTGTAACTGGTCTTTGATATCCTGGACATTTCCAGTGGGTAAGAATCGACGGATGATCTGGTCCCACACATGGTGCAATTACTGTCACACACCTCCAAGCGATATTGGTTCACTTGTGCCACAATCTGCAGTTATTTTATTGAAAGTACTGGACATGCAATCTTTGGAGGAAATCTTTGCGTATTTCGTGTTGGGGCTCCACTGATGGTGTGGTATTAGGTTGCTCTTTGTCGGCAGATGGCTGTCAGTAAGACCCATTATGAGAGATGAGACTCTCCAGCGAGGTCTACATTTTTCAAGGAAGTGGGGCTGTGGCCTGCTTCTTACTTTTGTGGGCAGAACCACTGCCTGCCTTCGCTGAGGACGGAGGTTCCAGCAGCCACTGCAATCGCAACAGAATAACTGAGCAAGACAATTTTACATTTTCTACATGAACACCATAGGGCGAGAAACGACGACGCTGCCTAGCCAGCGTGAGTTGTTCTCATTCAAAAAAATTATTGTCCAATAGAATGTGTATTGACAGTATTATGCTTCGCACAAAGAAGATGATCAGTCATAGCACACTGACTCAGGTCAGAATCAACCTTGTGTTTCTAGAAGATTGTTTTGTATGTGAAGAATGTGACATTTCTGCAGCATTCCTCATTTTATAGTGAAATAAGTAACATTCACGTGCGTCTCATTGCAAACGCATTGAAACATCCCCTCCATGTAGAGGATTTTGAAAAGTAGAGAGTTTCAGGGGGAGAACGAATATTTTGGCACTTGTCTGTCTGCCACCGTGCTATTAGGTCTCCCATTTGACGTTTGGTGCTAATGGGTGCACACTTTGAAGGTTTTGGAGAAAAGTAAGTGTCACGGTGGGTCGTATCACGATCCATATTCTGAGTAACTTGCAGCTTCACTGTTGTGGCATCCAACTTATTGGTTATTTGACTACTGAAAAGTCTCCCAAAAACTGAGAATAACAAGCACCGCCACTTAACACGTTTACTAGCACTCAATTTGAAAGAAGTTTGAACAAGATTGATCTCATGCTTGAATCTAAAAACGAGACAAAATTATTCTGAAAATGTAACAAAACGTTAATTTTTCTTGAAGTGTCCACGTCCAGAGACCAAAATTTGTCACTTCCTAGCAGGAAACTTGAATAATACTTGGAACAAAAAAATAGGCCTCGCGTGTGATATGTCCTGCCTTGATTCGGGGAAGTGAAAGTCTGTCGAAGTTCAGTAGCCCGTACTGAAAACTTTTCAAGGCCTGAATGAGTCATGCTGGGCAAGCCCTGCCTGCGGAAGCATGACATCGAAGGAGGACAGAAATGGCAGTGAGTGCCAGACAGAGTGGTAGCAGCAGCAGCTACTTCAGCGATGAACATCAGGATGGATGAAACTACCAGTTGTGGCCACAGCGTGGTCTAAAAACCTGGCCGCACGCATGACTACATCTTTCTTATTTGCTAGTTCCGTTGTTGATGGACGGATGACGTAGTCGGATAGGCGCGCGTTACCGGCTTACGGGCGCGTCGATTGCTGACCTGTTGTGGCTGTTCGTATCGCCATTTGACGGCAACACTGGCCGACTTCTTGTTGCGCTCCGAAGGTCGGCTGTTGGTAGTGCGCAATCGCGGGAGTTTAAATGCTGAGGCTCGCGGACTGTTAACTGTCGGTGATCTATGCAGGGCGTGCCATAGTATCCCTGCCCCCACACCCCCAGCACAGAGGTGTCGAAGAAGAGGCAGGTGTCAGGGTCCTCGACGGCGTTCATCTCCTCTGAACCCTGGGAGGGTAGAGCCCAGCTGCAGATCGACGACCACCACTGACAGCTGGTGCTCCAGGACACACTGGCATTCCTCTTCCCAGGATGGCGCCAGGTCGCCAGCAGCAGGTGGTGTAGGAGGCTCTGGAACAAGTACTGACAGGTACTGGAGGTAGGTCTCACTAACGGAGCTCATAATGGCTGCCGGTGGCTGGACCCATTGGCACACACAATGTCCACCATGACACGGTCCAGGAGAGGCTAAACGGTGGCCAGGATTCACCTCGACTTGCCCCTGATGTGCATGTTGACCCAGACAGGAACCTGGGTAACATAACAGTGGCGTAGGCGTTCGGCGGGAGACAGCCACTTATGGGACTGTTTCAGTAGGAAGATAAGAATAACGGCAAGGCATATACAACTAAATAGATAGAATTTGTCTATCTGGATTTTGAAAGTCCACATGAAAAGTTTGGCATGGCCATTAAATTCCTATTGCAAAGAAGCCATGTGTATCAAGGATATTCTGTAAGTTGTGCAATCCTCTTTGAATTCTACAGACATACATTATGGGCCACTGACTGTCACAGTGGTTTTGAGGAGTCAATCCGACGAAAACACTTGCGCCTATGCTTGTATAATGGGGGTGCTGATGGTAAGTCTCATGCAGGACACAAAAGAAAGCTGGAGACGGTGTGGACCACTGTTAACCAGGAGGACGCCATGAAGGTCCCGGGAAATTGAAGTTTAGCCTGGACCACTCGGTGAAGGTGGTAGGCCAGCTTGCTTGGCAGGTTTTGCACACTGTGTCCATTGTAAAGACCGCTGCAGTCATCCCTCATATAATGTCAGGCCAACTGTTTTGTGAGGATGACCCCCAACGGCCCTGATATAAGGTCAAGGGTTCCTGCTGGAGAGAGCCAGGGATGACCACTCCCTAAAGAGTGGAGAGCTCATAACATCTGTTCTAGAAGGCATGGAGGTCGAGAGTCTTTAGATGCTTCTCATTTGTCAGCTGCATATAAAGGACACACCTCAAGACTTTCTGAGACCTGGATCTTGAGCTTCACCAGGGTGGAATCCATGAAAAGATAGTGACAGACTCTTCTGAAGCTGCATCCAGGTGAAAACAATTGTCAGCGTCAGCGTCAAATGGAGAATCTGCTCCCATGGGTGGAGGGGAAAAAATCCAGGAACAGCTCGACAAGAAGAGGGCCCATCACGGTAGGTTCTGAGATGTTGCCATGGCTAAAGCTGCCGAAACCCAAAGAAGGAGGAGCAGTAACCTGACGTTCATACATATAGCTGCACAATCTCGTCATGCCAAAAAATGTCGCCAGAGCTTCTTTCTTAGTTTGGCTATAGTTCTTCCAGGGATGGTCGAGCTTCTTGGGTATGAATACAACAGGGCATTCTGCGCGGTTGATGATATGAGATAGCACTGCCATAACACTGTAATCTGAAGTATCTGTTGCCAGGACCAACGGCTTGGAAAGATTGTAGACAAGACAGATCAGCTTCAGGAGGGCCCACTTCAAAGTCCAGAAAGTCCTGTTCCATGGTACACTCTTCCTGAGAAGGCAGTCCAAGGTCTCTGCCACTGTCACTGGATGTAGGATAAAACAGCGATAGTAATTGTTCTGCCCAAAAACAGTCTTCGAAATAGGTGGGTGTGGGATGCTAAAGACATGGCTAAGTAGTCCCTGGATGAACAGTTCACACATATGAAGGTTGTAGAACGAGTTTTCCGGAAGGGAGAATGGCACAGTCTGGGGTTGCAGAACTTGGCAACACGGTTATGTGGGCTTCAAAGATGTTGATCCCCATAGCGGTGACCAAGAACATGATGGGGAATTTCTCGAGGAAACTACTGGCATGGGGCGGCTATATCATTGCATGAACCACAGGAGTTTCATCATGAACTGCAAGTCCCAGAGCATGAAAAGGTGCAACTCAGGAAGGTTACATGTGCCCAGTGTGGAAACGACTAGGTTATGAGCCGTCATGGAGGTAACCCCATACTGTATACGTCTGTGGAAGACCGCAGGCACCGAAAGAACATCATTACTAATTAATATGTTTAACTTGATGATGATTTACATCAGAACATTTTAATCATCTGAGGATGGCAGTTGCCAAAACCGGTAATAATGTGTAAGAAATCTGTGTGATCAAGACGGACTTGTAAAAATAAAGTCTCTCGAGAGGTGTTGAGAAATAATGCACCCTTATGTGTCCCTGTCGATATTGGTGACTGCTCAACATGTGTTAATCTGCATGGTGATCGGAACTCTGTAGTGCTGCAAATCCAGCTCAATCTGTATGGTGGAAGATACGAGGATGGAGTGGAATTGCTGAGATCGGCCTGTCTGTTCACAGTGATTGGCGTTTGTGTAGTCCACTGACATAGGTGTGGAAGAACAACACTTCAATTTTATGTACTGTTTTCCCTCACACTGCGCAACTGGTCTGACGAAACTGACTGTGCTGACTGGGATGGTGAGGGAAGGGATTCCGATGAATTCCTGTGGGGGCTTTATTATCCTGTTTGTGAAACTGGCATTGGATTCAGCAGCAGGTCGGTAAACGCCGTGAGGTAAACACCAAAGCTGGGTCTTGCACAGTTAGTTAGGATTGGAGAGATACTTTGTAGGACCTGGTGATGGGGAGGCAGGTGTCCAGTGAAGGGTTCTTGATGTTTGCAAGGTCGTGTTGAAAGGCATCTTTGGTTGAAGGACGAGCACCATGTCCCTTACCCGATTGGAGACATTCCACTGATCCCCCTGACATGGACAAGGAAAGCTACTCTCCTAGGAGAGACCTCGTCGATAAGCATGAATTAGAGTTAAGTTACGGAAACGATGCCATTGCCACCTAAAGAACAGCTTCCAAAACTCGGTCCGCAGAGACCCAAGATCACAACAGGTGCAATGTCTTGCACAATACGGTGACTTGTGGCCGGCTGCTGTGACCGAGCGGTTCTAGGCGCTTCAGTCTGTAACCGCGCGACCGCTACGGTCGCAGGTTCGAATCCTGCCTCGGGCATGGATGTGTGAGATTTCCTTAGGATAGTTAGGTTTAAGTAGTTCTAAGTCCTAGGGGACTTATGACCTCAGATGTTAAGTCCCATAGTGCTCAGAGCCATTTGAACCATTTGTCATAATCGATTGCGAAACGTTTTGTAAGAACGAATGCTTTTATAATATCAATTTAGCAGTCCAAACTCGTTAGTTATTAATAGGTACATTAAGTGTAACAGATAATTGTATACTTTGCAGAGAAGGGGTAATAATAAACAAAACTTACATATACACAAATATCTCTACTTTTTCCACCCCCAACCACCCTTACAGATTATGCATTACAAGTTATTTTCTCAAGCCATCCGTAACCACAGATAACTTGCCTGAGTACAGGACTATGGGGACAGAGAAATTTCTGAGTTCATCAAGCATTTAATTTATAAATTCGTCAGAACGGCGTAGAACTGCATGAGATCCAGTGGGCGTTGATTTCAAAAATTCGCAGCAAGCCGATTGCGCTGAGGCACCTGCCTCTCTGACGGGCAGACACCTGGCGCCACACCAGTGACGTCAATATGAGCGTGGGCGGACCGATCAGCCCCTCGGCTGAAAGTCTAAACGACCGTAGGCGTTTCCGCCATCGCTCATGTTGGCAGCGGGTACCTTCTGCTGTCGCAGGAAGCACACAGTGTGCGAGGACATGAGATTACAAAATTACTGAGCGACGCCCTCTCGCCCACAGTTCGTGGCAGTACGTTGTAGGCTTTATTTCGTGACTCGTCAGTATGCGCGATTTTGCACTGCATTTTTTTACGTTTCCATCGGTATGGAAGCAGCCACTCACGATTACATTCAGTTTTGATCGAGTCATTCACGGTAGAATCCTCATAGTAGAGTCAACTGCATTTAACGTTTAAATATTCTGTTTGAACGGCGAGAGATCAGCCTCCCTGTTTGACCGGTGATAATTCGTTAGGATTTGTTGTGCTGCGCCTTGTCCGTGTGATCGCAGCATGTTTCCACTCATGGCTCCTTAGCTTAATTGTTTATCTTTGTTATTCTTCATGAAAATTGTCTCTAGCGACAGGAATAGTTCTCGTTATTGAAAGGTCTCTGTTGGATTCCTTTCACGTTAATTTCTTAAAACTGTTGTTATTTACGGCATACATTCCACTTCTAAATTTACTGTGGTGTTTCTATCTGGGAGGAGACTGAGCAGTGGAACGTGTTGCTTTTACACATAATCAAGAACGATCTGTCACACTATTACACTTTAAAACACAGCTTACATGTAATTCATGTCACACAGTCTCATACGGAACCCACATCCGCTTTCTTTTATATACTATATATGATAAAATACTGTCGTCCCCCTTCCCTTCTGTGTGAAAGGATGAATGAGCAAATGTATTTCTAGTTGCATGCTTGATGGTAGCAGACAAGCCTCTCTGCTAGAGAACAGTAGGACCAACTTCAGAACAGGTAGCTACACTTTCTAAAAGCAAAGAGGTTTCTATTCTTGGTATGGTCCTGTCCGTCCCTTGTCATGTTGGTATAAGAAGCTGCCTCTCCGGTCACTTCCGTTCGTGTCCGTGAAGCACCCTCGGTAGGGGCCCAGGCAGTCTGTCTGCAGCGAGCGTCTGTAGTGGTAAGATCTCTGGCTGAGCGCATCTCTGCTAAGTCTGTAGGACAATGGATTTCTTAAGTTCAGCCTAACTGAAAATTTAGTCACCTTTATTTCAGGTTTAGATCTAAAATATCTAATGTTATCTGAAATTGCAACGAAGTGTAATTCGAGTGTGAAATTCACAATATCTTCCAGTAGTTGCTTTGTCACTACTTTGTGAGTAAAATGGAACCACAAGTTGATGATCCGTAACTCTAAGATCATCAATGTTAAATTCGAATATGTGTGAGATTATAACGTCTCCTCTTGACAATATTTTTGAATATAGCAACTGTTCTTTATGTTCAACCCATGTGGGGTGTACTTTGTGAGAGCAGTACCACGTGCTTATACAATTGTTTGACTGATCAGGTTAATAGTAAGACGATAGCTACACTTTTGTAAATTGCGTTTCGATGTAATTTATTTTAATTATCAAAATTATTGTGGAGTAACACTCTTTGTGTAAACCAAGTTGACCACGTGAAGCATGTGGTGTAATCATCAAAGTATCCCTCAGCTATTCTTTTCGGGAAGATTTCACAGACAGTTAGCATGAATTTAGCATACCAGTGTGTGGTAATTTCATGACGGACAGGATTGCTCTACGAACGTAACTTCTTTGGGTGAAAATTGAAGCAGTTGGTTGTGGGTAATTTCCTCTTGCATATGTTTCAAAGTTCTTCGTGCGTTATTTTATGAATTCAGTCTCCCAATCTTGTCTCCATATTTGATGTGTTCCGTAAGATTACTAACTCACAGTTTCACAATCTTAAATAAGGCACCAGTTTAGTTATGAATCAAGTTTAATATGATAAAAGTTTAACAGAACGATGATCAATGCTAAAATAAATGTCCAAATATAAACTGATTTATTTCTTTTTATTTAAATCCTCTTTATATATATATATATATATATATATATATATATATATATATATATATATATATATGTATATATATCATCGGTTGTCATAAGATGACTATTAAAAGATTATAATTAATGTTACTCTGGTTGGGAATTTGGTAAGATAGACTGGATACCTGGTGAAACAGTTGCTCAGTAATGCAAGGTTAACTTCTCCAGATAGCTCACAGCTTTTAACCCGCTTTTATTGTCTTGAATATCAGCACCGCTTTCAGAACAAATTAATGCATCAACTTGATACTGTCTTTGTCCATATTTTGTGTCTTGTGGTTTGGTCCACAGCAAGCCTGTGGATCGTCTACGTATTCCGAAATTGTGGGCTGGTTAGTTACCACCTGCTTGTATTGAGACTGCCTTTCATTTCAATGTGTTTACGAGAATAAAACTGCTTTCCTTTTAGCTACCTGTTACTGGCCTCTAGTCTACCCCTGCTCTCTTCATTATCATATTAAAATCAGTCAGCAATTGGCATTCTTACTGTTCACGAAGAATAATCCGACGTCATCACGGTCTGGAGAGCAACAGATCATCAGCAAAGTTTCTTGTAAACTGAAGGTAGGCTGACAGGCATAAATCTTTTACTTCTTTCATTTTGATCCCCCAGAAGCAAAAAGAAATGGACAAGGACTGAATGACAATTTTATTCTCTTTTGCGAGCGGAAAATCCAGTTAAGTGAATCATGGAATTTATGTTTCAAACTTAGAGCTATAGGGTGACCAATGAAAGAGATTCGACTAAACTCTATAAACGAGCAAAAAGAGCGAATATGTATAAATATTTGGTTTTCAAGCTCGTGGCCCAGGCTGAACATTAAACAGAATTATTGGTGTGCAACTGCGCATTAATAGATATGTTACACTACGAGTGTACGGTTGCAGTGTTTTGTCCTCTTAACATGATCATTTAACGTAATGAATTTGGTCGATTACATTAACACATTCATATTATTTGTGATCGAAATATGGGTTGATTTGTCAGTTTGTTAATCGTACTGCTTGATACTGGGCACCTACACCCACACAACTGTAGTACCGTATGGTGCTTTGCAAAAGTATTTTTTGCACTGGGCAGGATTGTGAGAGAGCCTGAGGAAACGATAGAGTTCATGCAGGTCGGGGCGAGATGGGGAGTTTTGTCTCGGCAGCTAAAGGGGAGAATTTTACAAGCCATCACCTCTCCTGGGGAATTGCCCAGCGAGCATCGCTTCCAGTTGTCAGCTGCGCAGGCAACAGTTAAAAGGGAGCAGTAAAGATAGCTGTCTAACTTGTATCGCCTGCAGTTCTTTCAGCCCCGTTGGAATGCGTCTGCTGTCGCCACGCAGGCGCTCGGGAATCAATAGCTTGTAATTCATCCCATGCAGAACGTTTAGCATTTTACGAGTTCACGAAAACTACGCCCAGTGAAATTTGCGCACAACAGGAAATCTGTGAACTCTGCTCCAAATACCTGCAGCATTTGTGTCACGTCTTACCTGCGCTCACACCGTCGTAATTACTCTAAACTACCTGCTCCCCAGATACAGCCGAACTGCACTCCGATAAACCTCCTCAACCACAGTAGCCTATTGTCTGAACAAACAGCCTTAGTATCGCTCAAGCTGTCCTAGAACTGACACCGTGTAACTTATGTATATCTGTCGTAGTAGTTTCAGTATAGAAGTTTCAATGTCCTTTCGCGGTAAGCTATGTTGCCACTATGAAGGTTATTCTTACGTAGTTATGAGAACGAAAGAAGATGGAACTGTAAAGCAAACCTGTGCCGACGAATATTTAAAACCAACTTTTCGACGTTGCTTTTTTCACACGAATATTAATATGGAGCTCCGGATAACGCTCGGCTCAAAGTAAGCAAGACTTGGAATCGGGCAAAGAAAAGTGCACGGCAGTAAGAGACTTCTATTTCCAAAATATATCGATAGGGGCTGGATTGCCAGCATAATAGAGGATATGATTTTGTTACTAAAATTCCAGGGAAGCAAGCATCGAAGAGAACTTTATACCACCAGAGGGAAAAATCACAGGAATATGAGAGAGATCCACAGACAAGAGAACAAATTAACATCAAAGCAGAGTTACTAGCTATGAGTGATCGCAGCAGTTTTCTGTTAAGCGACGACAAATTAGAGGAAAGGATAATAGATTTTAGCGGAAAAGCAGGGAGAGAGGCTCTAAATGTAAACAAACATTTTTATGGATGGCAAGTTCAAAGTGCGGTAGCAAGCAGTTTTCGCAAATATTCACCATTCACGCCAACTTTGAGAGTACAAATAATGAGACAAACATATATCCAGTTGCCTCAGCATTATTGCCCAACAAAAGAAAAAGACACATAAGTACATCTTTTCCAAAATTTGATGGAAAATATTCCAGAAAGGAAAGACCGTAGATTACGAATCAGCGGCTAGCTCTGCGACTGGAGTTGTACTACCGACAGCCGAAGTGCATGGATGTTATTTCCACATGACAAAAGTCTCTCTGGAGAAAAGTGTAAGATCCAGGACTTATTCGTGAATAAAAAGAAAATGAACAAGTGAGACAACAAATTCACATGTGTGATAAAGATAGATCTCTAACAATAATAAAAGTCGATGCGATGTAAAACACCAAACGCCAAATTTGTCTTCGTCAGGTTGTTATGACGATGAGTGACGATAGTCTGAGCTACAGTTAAACATATCAATGGAATGTAAACTTTGTTTCTGTGAGTGAACATGTCATTTACTTTAGAAAATTTCCAAGACACGTAGAAATACTTTAATGACGTAGAGATAAGACTCTTCATCTATTCAAAATTTATTGTCGATCTTGACAATATTTGCTGTTATCAATTTCGAACTTGCACAGAACTGTACAAGGAATTCCCTGTTGGGTTACCTACACATGCAATACTTTATTATGGTTCAGACTGATACTTACGCAGTGACATACCAAGTTTGTTTGGTACCTGGTGCAAACTTTTCCCCTTCCCTCGCCCCCCACAGCCCCCAGAAAAATTGCCAACGTCACAGAAGCATAAAATGTTACATTTGTGTAGGAGCTTTCTCATGTGCTTTATTAATTAATCAAAATACAATGCTAACTATTTGGAAAACAGCTTTTGCTGGATCAAAAGGCATAAGTATAACACATTTAAAAAACACACTTAGTTAACTGATTATTAAGAAAGCAGAAGAAGTAATCGAAGGTCCTCCAGTGACAGGTGACTAGCACGTAGCTTAGATTTTCTTCATTCTTTTTTGGCTGCAAATTATGATATTGCCTCATCAATATCGATAATTTTAGCTAGCCCATTTTTTACTACTAACTGCTACATTAAACAGTCGTGCCTGACTCATGCTGAACCAAACATAATGTGGTGTCACCGCCAGACACCACACTTGCTAGGTGGTAGCCTTTAAATCGGCCGCGGTCCATTAGTATACGTCGGACCCGCGTGTCGCCACTGTCAGTGATCGCAGACCGAGCGCCACCACACGGCAGGTCTAGAGAGACGTCCTGGCACTCGCCCCAGTTGTACAGCAGACTTTGCTAGCGAAGCCACACTGACAAATACGCTTTCATTTGCCGAGACGATAGATAGCATAGCCTTCAGCTAAGTCATTGGCTACGACCTAGAAAGGCGCCATAGCTTTGATAATTAATATTGTGAAGCATGTATCATCAAGAGCGATGTTCTACAAATGTGGATTAAAGTTAAGTATTACAGCAACTGCGTCCATTTTCTAAGTTCTCATTTCCTTTTAACTGTTCCAGACCTCACGCCAATCTGCGTGAGCTTAACGCGTGCCTTTTGGCTTCCTCTCGTTGTGACTTGGCTATCTTGCTAAGTCACAACACATAATTCCTAACTAACCTCTGAAAAAAAAGAAAGACTTCTCTTGGATAACGCAATAGAGGCACGCTAAGAAAAATCTTAGCATCAAAATAATTTTGGGAACACTTTCAGAAAAAAATCTTCTTAGTTGCGAAATTTGTGCAAGGAATCTCATGACATTTGTCAACTGATTTTTGTATAATCATGGAAAGTTTTGTTTCTGAAGTTTTAATCAAATGACTACGATCTGAAGCAACATGCGATATACGTTCCATGGTTTTGCAGCGTGTATCAATTTCTTGTGCATTCTTAACATTGACCATCTCAGCTCGCAGCTTTCTGTACAGCATAGCTTGAAAACGCGAGCCCGGAAACCTCTAGGTAGACTCTCTCAGCTCTTCTACCCTTTCTGGGCGCAAGATTCAGTGGACACAGTTTTCAGTGCACCCATTTCCCCACGCCTGTATCGTGGAGAGCTTGTCATTAGCTAAGCCTTACAGGTGGACGTTGCTTTAAATTGTTCGCGAAGAGTCTAGAACATTTTATATGAACTGGTCAGGGTTGGCCAGCGGTTTCATGTCTAGAAAGAGTGGAAGGAAACCGGCTTGCACTGAACGCCGTCATTGGCTGCGTTGTGAGTCCACATAGGTAAACCTAGGTTTGCTAATAATGGGGCAGAATGTCTCGGGAACTCTCTGGTGTGTGTCCAGTCGATACACTTTGCTGGGAAGGTATAATTTGTTTGAGACATCGCTGAAAAAGTATCCAATGATCACTCTCAAACCTAGTCCGAGAAGGTGCCGATAGCTCCACTTGAAGCAAAATCATTTTGTTTCTCTGCAAGCAAAGAAAGAAATTGGTCTTTCTCCGTGAGGATTTAGGCATTCTGAAAAGCTCACTTATCACCGCACACTTGAGTCAAGTATTTGCCCTTAAGAAGTGTGCAAGCAAATTTTTTTTTTGACTAGTGAACGGGACTCTGTACTTGAGTAACTACAAATGCAAAAGCTGGTGGACGCAGCCACACGTCTCCTCCATAGTTAAATACAGTATATGTGCCACAGCTTCACAAATAGGAAACCGTGAAAATAAATATGTTCATTTGCACTCGATTGTTCTCTGAACTGTCTACTGTTGGCGCAAATCAGGGAAGAGGTTCTTACTAACAGAGTATCAACCATTTAACTGTTCCCCCATGGAAATAGAAGGCGAGATTTCTGTGTAGACTGCCAATCTTAAACTTAGTCTGACCAATGAATGCTGTAATTGTACAGATCCTATTTTGAGATTTCCTTTATTTTTATAGTTGGTATCTCGATAGTATCCTACTATTCTTATTAGACTAGTATTAGTCATCATACCACTGGCCTAAATAGGTTATTTAAGAACATTAATCAGTTAGAAGCAATGAAAAATTTTAAAGAATGATAATGCATAACAATTCATAAATAATTAAATTCTGACCTACAGCAGTGTTACAAAAGAATCATCATACTGTGAACTAACATACAAAATGAAAGATAAGCAAACTTCTATCAAAGCGGAAAACAAACGATCAAAAACTCTTCTATGGTTGATAAAATTTGCATTATATCATATAATGTAGTATCCACAAAGGTTTAGTAAGTAAAAGAATGTAGGTCTAAACATTGACGAAAAGCGTGAAAATTTTGAGCATCCAGTCGATCTCGATATCATTCCAAAAATCGAGAAAAAATAATGTGTCCATCAGTGTTTACTCGTTTTCAGAAAAAGTCAATGAGAACTGAACAAGTCATCCCAAAGGCTAAGAACGCATCGAACTCCATCCAAATACATCCACTAGAAATAAAAAAATGCAAGAACGAGAATCATGTTATTTTAAAGAAGGTGACGACTCCCAATATCTTTGGATAATAGATCTGTCTGTGTTTCAAATCACATAAGGAAAAATGAACATCAAAAATATGTCTTTCATATGTGTCCATTACTTTCCAAAAACGAGGAAAATTGGATGGCCAACTACATACTATTCAGTCAACAAGCCGCTAAAGGTTGATCTGCCAGAAATAGGAACGTAAAACAACTTTTAAAAATTATCAAAGTTTAATGAAGGCTCTATTCGTTATCTATAACAGTTGTGAGAGTTTTCATCTAAAGATGGACAGCTAGCTTCCGAATCGAGAAGCATCATGTACAGTGAATTATCGAAAACACGTAACAAACAGTTTTTGTTACTATGTCAAGTATATCAATGGACACTACAAAGACACTGTCGTGTATGGGAGACAGTACTGTCATAAAAAAATTAGTCGAATGTATAGAACAAGATACTGAAGAAATTGGAAAGATTTATTCCGAAACTGGGGACATAAGATTATTCATACCTGAAGAACAAACAAGACACTATAGATCTGAAAGATGTTCATTATGTGGATTTAGTTACTCGTATAAGAAAAAGAAAGTTCATTACCAAGACCGTCTAACTGGAAAACATGTAGGTCCACTGAACAAGTGATGTAACTTAGAAATAGAAAATCCAACATTTGTACTCATTCACCTATATAATTTGTCAGTATACTCGTATGACTTATATTCGTCGTGAAAGAACTTGGATGCGATGAGAAACAAACAGACTTCATACCGAACAACGAAGATACGTATGTCAGTTTCGGCAAGAAGACAGAAGATTAAAAAATGGAGTTTATGATAAACTTTCATCAAACATGAAGAAATAACGAAAATCTTTCATCAAATAAAGAAAAAACAAATGAGCTTAAAATTTTTTTTCCAGAGAATCTAGTCAATGTAGCAACTAAAAAGAGTGTGTATGCCTATGATATATGGACAATTGAAAGAAACACAGTTTCCTTCAAAGGAAGAATTTTACAATAAACTGAACGACTCTGGTGTAAGTAATGAAGACTACAAACACCCACAGTGGGACTGGAAAACTGACGTTGTTTATTTGACCAACGTGTTTGAAAATTTTAGAAAAATTTGAGTGAAAGCCTACGATTTGGAACTATTTTGGTACTTTACTGCTCCTAGTCAGTCGTGGGATGCGACGTTAAAAATCACTAAACAACCACTGCAGCTATGACATGATTCTAAAGGGAAAAAAGGCCTAAGATGCTGTATATCCCAGTGTTATAAGAGATGTGTAAGAGGAAAGAACCAGTATTTGAAGGACAACTATGTAAGTAAGATATCAAATTATTTGGCATTCTTAAAGGCAAACCATCTTTATCCTTGAGGCATGAGCCGAACTTTACCATACTTTTCATTTGAATTTTCGAGACCAGGTGTGCATATTTCTAGTCTTCATCACTTATACCACGGTCATTCAGTTTATTGTAAAATTTTTCCTTTGAGGGAAGCTGTATTTATTCAGGATACTTCCATCTGTCCACATGATCGTAAGCATTCATACTCCTTTCAGTTTCTACACTGAATAGATTCTCTGAGAAAAATTTTAAAATCTTTTCCACTTCTAATTTCTTCAAATTCGATGAAAATTTCTCAGATGTAGAGGCCATAAACCAAGATGTGCCAATAAACCTGATTTTAGAATTTTCCGCTTGCTTATTGGAACTGATTTACCTATCTTTGGCGTTCGTTATCAAGTCTATTTCTTTTTTATCGTACACGAACAAATGTGAGTCATATCCTGACAAATTATCTAACTAATAGCTACAAATGTTGGATTTTCTGCTTTAAGGTTACACCAGTTGCACAGTGGACCTACATGCTTTCCAGTTAGATGCTCATGGTAACAAACTATTCTGTTTTAATGTGAATAACGAAATCCATATAATGAACATCTTTCAGACATATAGTGCCTTGTTTGTTCCTCAGGTGTGTGTGGTCTCATTTCTTCAATTGCAGAATAAATCGTTCCATTTTCTTCAGTCTCATTTCCCATACATTCGACGAATTTTTTTTTTTTTTTTTTTAATGGCAGTTGAATCCTCTGTACACGACTAGGTCTTTATAGTTTCCACTGATACACTTGAAATATTAACAAACACATGAAGCTTCTGGGTTTGGATGACAGTTTGTCGTCTTCAGAAGCAAACACTCAAAATTGTCATCAACGGCGAGTGGATACTTCATTAAACGTTGATGGTATCTGAAAGTTGTGTCATATGCCTTTTCCGGACAGATTTACCTTTAGTGGCGCTTTCACTAAATGCTTTACCATCCAATCTTTCCTTGATGTAGAAATGGAGCACACGCATATCAACATATTGCAGATAAACTCTTCATGTTCGTTTTTCGTTGTATGAATTGAATCAAGATGAGACAGTTCTATAATCCAACAGTTTTGAGAGTTGTCACGTTCTATAAAATATTTGCATAATTTTCTTTCATTTACTTTGTTATGTTGAATGGATGTTTTTAGATGAGTCTAATTCATTCTTAGCCCTTCGAGGTGATTTATTCAGTTGTCATTGACATTATTCTTCAAACGAGTAAACACAGATGGACGCATTAATTTTATTTTTCGATTTTTGGACAGACATCAAGTATGACTGGAAACTCAAAGTTTACAAGTATTTCATCAATATCAATACCCACACTTTTGAACTTATTACATATTGTGAATCCTTCTTTATGTGATATAATTCAAATTTTATACACCATAGAAGAAATTTTTGCCTATTATTGTCCACGTTGATATAATTTTGCTTATCATTCTCTTTTTTTTATAGTTCAAGCTATAATGATCCAAGTGAAACATAACTGTTAATGGGCAGTTTCAGACCAATAATTGTCTTTATTGTCCAACCCTGGAGTTGGACAATAAACATGAGTTAGAAAAGCAGACTTTTTACATATATTTTTGTCATAATCTCTTTTCTTCCTCTTATCTGGAATTTAATAGAATCTCTTTCATAGGAGATTATGTAGTTCTCTGTTTGAAATCTAAATTCCATGATCCCTTCAGTTAACTGCGTTTTGTGCTCTCAAAAGAGGATAAAATTGACCTTAAGCCGATGATGAATTTTTGTACCATCTTTCACAATATTCATAATTTTTTGTCTCATGTCGTTCAAGAAGACGTTTGATTGAAGGATGTTAAAGTCGTTCTAGAACTTTTGTTCTTTTAAACCTTTTAGCCTGCCGGAAAATTGTGTACTGACAAGATATTGGTTAACTGTAGTTCTGTGTCTTTGTCCCCAATAGACATTGGTACATAATGGGAAGATTGATTTTCGTTGATTTCATCACCATTTTCCATTTTCGAGACTACTAGTCCTCTTTACACTTTGAATTTTTCTCTGATTGTTATAGTTTTTAAGAATAAATACAATAAATTCACTTTTTGTTAGTCTGCTGTACCTAGTAAGTACCTCTGCCTTACAAAGGAGGCTACGTTGAGCAATTGTGAACTTCAATTTTTCTTTTCATTAAGTGAGCGGAAAATTTAATAAGGATTTTTAAAATGAAGTGGAGCAGAAGATATAGGACATAACTGCGTAAATTTAAGAAGAAATTTTGGACTGGTTCACTTTCTTGTATTTCTGTTAATTTTCTGTTTGGCTGACAGCAAATGACGTTTGAAATTTTTTTCATTATTTCTCCACTACACTTACACACCACTTTATTATATCTTTTACATTCTCGAAGGAAACCTTGCATCCAAATGTAATCTTGTCCATAGTTTGTGGATTTATGTAAAGACAACCAAAATCTTTAATTTTTTGAGTATTTATTCATTTTTTACCACTCGTTTTCATACTGAATCATGGTTGAAGCAGTCTCATAATTATTCATGGATGACAATAGTGTAGTGTGTTCATTATTCGAAATTTCTCTTAAATCCTTCTGATAATTCTCCGATATGACACCTTTCACAAAGCACTCTACTGAGACTATTTTTTTGATAGATTTTAGCACATTCTTTGCATTTATTCAGCAGTATATCCCATGTGTGGCTTTGTGAATGGTACCCATCAAGTGTCGTCTTTGCCTCACGTTATTTACACTTCTTCTTCTCAATCACATTCATTTTTAAAAGAATTTATGTATATAAACGAAGGCACAAAACACCTCTGGGAGAACTGCTTCTCGAAATACTTCACAAACATTATAAACATGAGTAGATTCCCATTTTTGATCATGAGGCTGAAGAAATTAAGGGATTATGACGTTTATGAGGAGTCCTTAGACTACACCACGATGAAAAAATAAAATAAATATTAAGGGTGAATTGAAAAGAAAAGGGGTTAATTTTGTTTATTGTGATTTTTTTTGCTTATTTTGCTTCCTGCATCATGTAAAGTGCATTTATTTTTAAAATTGAACTATTTCGTAACATCTTGTTTCATCATAGTAATTTAATCATTTTTCATCAATTTTTCCTTGGAACATAGAGATTTCTTCATTTTCGATCGAGTGCGCTTATACTGACAAATTCCATCTACTGCTGGGTAACGATTCAGGGAAAGTATTGGTTAGAAGTATTCGATTATTTCAGACTGTAAGTCTCGCATCATAGCTTGATGATGAGGTGGTTATGTTTTCGTTATTGGTCACACTTATTGTGCTGTTTCATAGTTAAGTAACTCACTGTGTGTTGCTCGAACTATTTGAAGTGAAACAGAGTGCGAATTTTGGTTGTTAATATGAAGGAAACATAAATTTTTCTCCACCAATCAACCTTACATTCACGTCTGAATCGTGTGGAGATACATATTTCGCAATATGACGACAATTTCAGGTAGCAAATTTCTGTTTCCTTCTTTTACATACAGTAAATTCTTTCAGCAGCACTGCAGATGGCTCAACTTTCAGCTCTTTGCTGTCATTCAGTGAAACCTAGATGTGGATACGACTTTTTCCGTCGCATGATGAAGAAGCCTGTCATGTATCGCACACCTCGAAGAATTAAGGCAATGAGTTTCAAGCCTGTAACACAGTGCATACTAAGCTTCACACGAGGAATGCTGCAACACAAACCAAACATGTACATCAAGCGTGCTTTTTCTTATTTTTTCATTTACTTGTGTCCCCTCAGTCAGCTTCCGATACATATTGACTGATTTCCACACTCACACACACACATAGACCCATGATTCGCAAATGATTTTACGAGGCCATTGGTTTTAATTATGTTATTTACATCACAATGTGCTCCCATTGTTGCCATGTGGAGTCAGTCCACACGCCAATTTAGCGCTGGACACAAAATGTTCAAGCCTCCAGACAACTTTTCTGGCGTGCGCTACAGACATTGCGTAAGATATATGAAAGCGATGATATTGAGTTACTTAACGCTGTTGTTTGAAATGTATGCTTAACTCTGTGCAGTGGCCCGTAAACAAAATACGCTATGGCACATGAGTTGTCTGGCCATATGCACTCCAGGGGAGTGTCGAGTGTCGAGTCTTATTTTTTATCGAATTTTGATGTTTGAACTTTTGTCTTTAATTTTATGTATGTATCGTTGATTTTAGATGATTAATTACTTTTTATTTATTTTCAAATAATTTACTGAATAAGTAATATCTACATGTTTCATGAGTACTTGCTCAGTTAGGACAAAATGTTTCGGGAACTGTCTGCACTATAAGTCAGTGATTTACGTTGATTTGTAGTAAACATCCAACTGCATAGGTACGCTACTTTAGTTGCTGTGATATCACTTCCTGTTTGTGTATATTTGGACTTATTGCTCTTTGATTTGTGTTTCCCTCTTCAGTTTGACTCGAAAAAATGGAATCTTTACGAAAATAAGAAATAATTGGAGTATGTTCTAAAGAACATGTCCTGTTGGAAGTTTACATCAAGAGAATAAGCTTGGGGCAACGAACACTGAACAAAGTCCTTATCACCAAGTGCTTCCAAGAAGAGGCTTGTGATCTGTAATGAACGGAGAGTCAAACCAGTGCCAATGATATCAGTTTAATATTAGTGCTATATTAGTACTATATACAATGGTTAATCAAACTGCTTGCTGTAATTTGTATGGTGGAGCGATAGTAATTTCTGAAAATGTTTTCAAGAGAAACGGGTTAGTTCTTAGTTTCAAAGTGTCTTGTTCGACTTGTGAGAGTAGGAAAGAATTGTGAGCATCTGAAAAATGTAAAAACAATAATTTTTTAAGACGAACGTCAGACATTTCTATTGGCTGAAATGCTTAGATAAGGGTTCTAGGCCGGAAAATTTGTTTTGCAGCTATGAACCTGTCATGCACCCTACACACAAATGCTTCAGAGGAAACAGTAAGAGTAATGGCAGTACAAACAATGAATCTGCAGCAGCGCAGCTGAAGAAAATTTGCGTCACGTTTGACAGATCAAGGCAGAAGAGGGGCCATCAGCCGAAAAATTGTTGTGCAGCTGCCGTAAGTATTGGTACTGGGAAAGCTCGTGGTTTGAAATATTGTCAGAACATTGCCACGGATGCTCAAAAGTTGCTACTATAATGTAAAGAAAGAACTGCTCGAACCCAAGTGTTAGAAAACAGATGAGAGATCCAGTAGAGGAATTGAAAGTGTCTCAGCTGTGAAGATCATTCAGTGCTCTCAAGAGCAACGTTGGGTTCGCATTGCTAAATTCATTCGTGATGGTGATTCCAGTTTATTAAAATGGGTAATCGTCAGCAAATCCTATGATGACGTAACAGCGCATAACCTAGAACGTGTCTGACATGTGCAGAAACGAATGTGTACCCAACTGCGAAAACAGGCAGAGCACACAGTGCAGCCAACTGCAGGTGATGGCTCGTATTGGCACTAACGATGTGTATCGCTTCGGATCGGAAAAGATTCCCTCTTGTTTCAAGGGGCTGTCAGAAGTGATAAAGGCTACCAGTCTTGCATGCAAGATGAAAACAGAAATCACTATTTCCAACACAGCCGACGGGACGGATTGCGGACGACTGGTACGGAGCCGAGAAGAGGATCTGAATCAGAGGCTCAGACGCTTCTGTGACCGTGTAGGCTGCAGATTCCTCGACTTGCGCCAGAGGGTGGTGGGGTTTCGGGTTCTGCTAAGTAGGTCAGCAGTCCACTGCACGCAGGAGGCGACTACACGGATAGCGAGGTCTGTGGCGAGGACTGGGCAGTTTTTTTTAAGTTAGAGAGTCTCGGGGAAACACAAAAAGGACTTCAGCCTCAAAGTCTACAAGTCGAACACAAGAACAGCGTGGATCTTGGAACCATAGGTGTAACAGTTTTAAGTTGTCGTAGCTGTGTTGGGAAAGTACCACAGTTCCAAGCGCTAATAGTAAGCACTGTTGATCTAATCGTTATAGGTACTGAAATCTGGCTAAAGCCGGAGATAAGTACAGCCGAAATTTTTGTGAAGGACCTTACGGTGTTCAGAAAGAATAGGCGGTATTGAGATTGTTGCTGTTAAAAGTACTTTATCTTGTAGTGATACTGAAGTAGATAGTTCCTGTGAGTTAGTACAGGAATACTACGGCCATATCATTAGAAAGAATAAGACAGCCTGGAATGAATGATGACAGCAGTATGGCTAGCTAGCGATCTTCCTCAAGACGTCAAGTGGTGAGGAAGCACTATATAACTTGGTTTCAGTTGGCCGCAAAGCTGAGGCAGCAGGATCCGAAAATACCCATAGGAACACCAGAGCATCTGAACAAATGTCTCTCAGGAAAAATTCAAAATGCGAAATGTAAATGAGACCTTAAACAATGTTCTATGAACCAGGATACCCAAAAACGTATTTGGGAGCTTGAAAACACTGAAGATTGAGGTGAATTTTGCTGCAATCATCCTTCAGTTACAGAAATGCAGTCAGAATTAAGGTTCTGAAGCAATTTCGAATTTTGTCTGGCCGTAATACAGAAGAATTCGTGCAAGAACTGGATAGACAGCAAAGCACCAAGACAGAAATTTTGGTCAGAGATACAACAGGAGATGCAAAATGCCTCAAACGGAAAAGAGACTGCATGTAGTCGACCCTCAATAAGATAGGGACTACAGAGTTAAGAGTTTAGGCTATCTCTTTATTCAATAGTGAGTTTTCCTTTACTTCAATATTCAAATGCGATTTCTGAAAAACTTTTTGTTACAAATGTTTCCCATCATCCCGGAAACTACTTAAGGTAAAACTCTGACTATTTTACCTCTTATTCACAGTATATTACCTTTACGTCGATCTGCAACAGTAGAAACAGCACATCGTTTGATTATAAAAATATTTTTTACAAAAGTTGCATAATTCTTGAGACGTTCCGTAAAGAATTCATACTTATCTTTGTCCCTAACAAAGCTAGTTACTTGATAATACACTAGTTAATGTATATGATATGCCTCTATACCCCGACAAAATTTTGTTTTGTTATCTTGGGTAGTTCCTGAAGAAACGGAATATAAATTTGCTAAACTTAACATTATCAATGGTAGGGCGTCAACACTCCCCTTAATGCTACCCGCGTGAAACCGTGGCGGGCCGCTAAGAGCTATACGAATTCAAAGTGTAGACATTTTGCAGTCAGTTTTGCGCACAGTTGCGTGTGCTTACAGACGATGAATAAGGGTAGAAATCAAGATATTTGTGGGAACCATTTTCCGTGAGGGAAAAAAGTAACAAAATGACACAGTGTTATCTTTGCGGTCAAATATGATGTTACAAGACGACTCTGGGTAAGCCCGAAAAGAAAATACGGAGCAAAGAGACACAAAAGTCAGTTTATCAATTCTCAGACGAAGTAAGGAGGCAGCATCATTTTCAGTTTCTGACCTCACTGATAATGATTAGTCCACTACTCTTCTGATTACACTCAAAGAACTGAATAATGTCTAGATTACATTTGAACATGTATCCAATAAGATAAGAACCATCAAACAGTATGTGACATGTAGTAAAATGTGATCAAGACGTGGTCACGGAAATAGGAAATAAACGTGGTCAGTATGAAACATAAAACATTTATCGTATGAAAGACAGACATTGAGGACTAAAAAAAAAACTTGCGATGTCCAACCTGTTGCACACCGGGTTCCATTTACTCGCTTTTGCTGATGTCGCGCTGCTAATGCAACCAAGCCCCCCTGCATGGAATTAAAGGTACAAGTGTGGTTTTGCCCCTGCAGGTTAATTCATGAATGTTAGACTCGTTGATAGTATAGCATTGCATTTGTATTAGGACGCGGTTTCGTGTCACATTTCAGCGAAAATATCAGCTACCGTTTTAGAAATAAATCGCAAAGGGGAGAAGGCCTATCTTCACAACGACAAATGAAATATCTGTGTGAATCCCCTTTTCAGTTGGGCCGCCTCGTGGAAGTCTCTTCAGTTCACGCCAATTCGATGAATAGGGCGTTGATGAAGGCAGCACACCCAAAAGCTCCAGGTGGAGAAAATGCCCGACCCAGCAAGGAGTAAAACACGGGACCACATGATCAAGAGTCAGCAACGCTAATTACAACAACACAAGGATAAGCACACATTGCTTTGGCGGAAAGATAACCAGCTTCCTTATCCAATGCTGTCAAGATGTGTTCACTCAGAATTTTATATGTTAGCAACGTGGGTACCTTGTTTTCTCGAAAAATCTGGATATGTAACAAATAATCAACACAGTTGGTTATACACGAAACATGTAGAAAATAAAAAACTTCCTGGCAGATGTAGAAAATAATCTGTTTCCCACTGTTTCGTATTTTCAGTAAATCTTAAATAAACCGGTATTAAGAAGACGTTCATTAATGACCGAACAAGACTTTGTTACAGTAATTTGCACTATTTTGTTTGTTTCTGTGTCCGTCACAGTATATGTGGAACTTATTGGATACCCAGTAGCCCTGTGGAATGTGATACCTGGTTGTAATACGAAAATAATAGTTATATGCAGCTCATCGCTAATGGCTCATAGATGAAGCCAGCCAAAACATGTATTACAACAGATTTTTAATAATACATTACATAATTTCAGCTATCACAAAGCGTTTCGAGTATCTCCCATCCAAATTTAAAAAAAATTCAGACTATTTCGTCAGAACAGTTGATAGAGAATGATGTTTCTCAAACGGAAATCCCTTCAAATGCCAGTTAGTTCCATGTAGCAGACGTTCTGTGCTGGCGTAAACTGTCGCTAGCACACGGTTCGGCAAAGGTGTAGCATGAAGATTGGTAGTAGGCACTTGATCAAGTATGCATCTCATGAGAGAGGCCGAAGACACACTCGCAAGAAACACGCCGCCAACGCCCTCTCGGTACCAAGTATTTAGGCCGCCGCTGCTGACTGGGCGGCCTCACTAACTGACTCTTCCAGTTTGGCATCTGTCAGTACATACGCATAGTGAGTATAGTTCATTGCAGGCTACGACAATACATAGCGACCAGATTAGTGCCCAATGCAGGACTAGTAGTGAGGCTAAAGTTTGTGATAGTAAACTTACCCATATTGTCTGCAAGAGCTTGCACCACAACACATGGACTCGGCTCAAGACGAGTAGCTCTCTTTTCATGTAAATAAAGAACCATATCAATCCACATGTGCGTTTGTGTTGTAGAAAGAGGATGACTGCCACCCATAACAGCATCCTCTCCCTTGCTTCCTTGCAGTACTCTACACGTTCGGTGGCAGGCTGTGTGTCGTAGAGGCAGTGCGGGGGGGGGGGGGGGGGGGGGGGGAGAGGAACGGCTGCTGCAGAAGTTATTACGGGCATCTAGAACTCTCAGATAGTTGAGCCTATGGTGGTCGTACCAACCTCCGCTTTATTTTCATGTCCCACTACTCACAGTCAAGGGGAAGCTTCACCTTCAGATTCCTGTGTTTCCATCTTTCTATTAGGTATACTTTGATGGGGCACTGATCGACGTTTAAAATTTATGTTTTGATAGTGTTCAAGATTTATTTTCTTATATCTCAGGCACTGATGAACCTATCGACAGTAATAAAGTTACAGTAAGCATGGGAATGTCTCACTAGAATGCACAACAATACGGTAACAAAAGTGTTGTACCTAGCGAGAGGGCGAGAGACGGGTGTCTTTACTTTCGTTTGCTAACAGGCCCCTTGCATCTGAACGACGTTTGCTCTTTGCAGTACTTTATTCAGAGTTTCTTTTCGTTGCTGAAAGTATATTTTAAAGATTTCCGAAATGTTTGCGTTAACTAGAACTACACGTTGTGAGGTAAAAAACATGGAGACAATGCTGTGATGCTCTATAATTTCATCCTATTGTTAACATATTCACTGTCTTCCCAGGTATGTAATCAACGACCCATATCTTGTTGTAACCTATTACTCCTAATTAATAATGTAGCACATCTCATGAATCCAAAGCCTTTAGTTTGCGTAGCAATGGCATGGCACTTGCACCATGCAGTGAAGTCATACGACGGGTTGAAAAACGTTACTGCTCTGTTCACATCAGTAGGTGTGAACCTGTCTGCGTCGACAATTCGACGCCGTCTGCCACGGCTCGACAGCGTACTGAGTAACAAACTGTAGCATCTTGCGACAGTAAAATACGACACTGTCAAATTGCAGCATGCGATTTATTTGGAAAGTAATTTATTGTTCGCTGCTACCTTGATTGTATTGGATGAATTTACAGCATCTCACCGATTTCGCCTCTTCCGAATTATCATCGGAAATAAAGAAACAGGAAAATACAAAATGCAAAACTATGACGAAACATTTGAAAAACTGAAAAGTGCGAGATAAGAAAGACTTAACACCTACCATGGTAAATTGACGTCATAATTTGTGTGCAGATTTTTTCCTGTATGGCTGTGAAGGCTGGACAGTAAAGAAAAGACAAGCAGACAATACAGGCTGTCGCTTACTTTACTAATAAACATATGGCCGCGTGACGCTAAATGTCATTATTTCTACATGAAGGAAAGTCTTATCTTCTCAATAACCTTCAAATTGTGAGCTACATCCTTAATTTTTATATATGAATTAGTGAATTCACTCATTGCACTTTTGTTATCTATGTCATGGCAGGTTTCAGAACTCAAACTAATATTGAAATTAATTAATTTAAGAAGACTGAACAATAAATTTCTGATTTACACATGTACCACCACAATAAAATGAAAACAGTGAATAGTTGAGGGAGTAGAATGAGAACAAAGGTGCATTTAAGTTTCCAAAAACAATGAGAAATTCTATTAATTCTTTTGTAACTACAACTAGCTGATAAATTTAAACAAAAATGACAAAAATAAATCAGAAAAGGAGTGGTGTTTAACTGGTAAAGCATACACAACTACGACCAAGTATACCAGAAACTATATTTCACCTGAAAACGGGGAGCTGTGAATATCATTTAACAACCCTATGCCAGTGCAGCGGTATCACCTTGATTCAGGTGGCAGCAGGAAAGCGGCGCGGTGTGGGCGAGGAGTGGTGCGCTGCGTCGGCTGTAATATTCTGACGTGTCCCTCGAAATTTGCAAACCACGCGGTCAGTCGTTCAGGTTATCAGAAATGCACCTATTCGCTGGTCTGGCCAGACCAACCTGACTACAGGCATGACGGTGCATGCTGTTATTGTCAAATGTCAAATGTCGACTCAGGACGAATAAGGCCATCTTCGTTACACACAATATGTCTGAGACGTTATGCAGTTGTACTGTCGGTAAAGTTGGAAACTGGCACTGGCTAGTAGTCCACCACGAGATACAGGCCACAAGTCTCACCCATTAAGGAAAGACACAAAGGTCTCCCCCAAGAAAGACCAGAACAAGAAGAGAAAAACAAAGAAACACATCCACTTTCTACAACGGCTCGATATGGGAGCCAAATTAGCAAAACATAAATGGCCCCCACATTGCACAAAGCAATAGAATCATGCTCTAGTCATTGCTTCTCCCCTCCTGCCGCTCTTCACTGTTAAGTTGGCATGGTAGCCAATCCAGTTTCAGCACCGGGGGCCCACGCTTGGGGAGCAAGCCTCCACTTTCGGTATCCAGAGAAGAGCCTATCAGCGACTCACAATATATCTTATCTGAGAAAAGAAGATTTTAGACGAAGGAGGTGTCTTTCTAACAGCAAACATGGCCATGTTTTCACAAAAAAAGTCTACCTAGATAGCACAATAGTCCCTCATTTATGGAGAGATCTAATCTTTCCTGGGCAATCATTTCCAGTTTCTGAAAAAAGGCTGTTAAGTTTTCCAGACAGTCGTGCCCATGAAACATATGTTTTTGCTGCTTTCTAAAAGAATCTGTCGGCTTCCTGAAATCATCAGGGGTTACAGTCTTGGCTCCACTAAACGCATGCACCAGCCACTATGTCCATATCATCCCAGATTCTAACTTAAAAATGTACAGATTTTTATGACCTTCACACCGTTTGCACAAAAGATCAGTTTACAGCAGTCCCTCTTAAATGGCTTCCTGCATCCACTTTCCACAATCTGGCTGCCCTCACGAACGACTGCTGCGTGGCCCATGTAAAATGGTTTGTGAATCGTCACCCGTCTCTCCCACCCTAAACAGGAAGCAGAAGGGGGCTTCAGCCAGAAATCTCTCTGCAAGTAGAATACACTGAGCCTTGCTTCCCAGAATCACTCACACAGCCAGGTCACAGATTTCAGCATTTATAACCCCCAATTCATCTCTCTACCTCTCCTCCATATCCTCCATTATAGCCCCTTGGGTATGAGTACTGTACAGGTTATACATGCGATTATAAGAGTATTGTGCTCGTAATTTCCTCATGTAAGAAAGATATAAATCACATACACCAAAAATATTATAGGTATGGGGAACACCGAGGTCATGATCTAAAATATAAACTAACAATGTGGTTAAAGTGAAAGAGTGGCGTGCAATCTCTCAAATACATTGAAACATTCGAGATATAAGTTTGGAGCAAAACTTAAAAAATAAAATGATTGGTTAATGTGAAGAATAGGGACTACTGGAAAGCGTAATGGAAGAAAGATCTCTCCTAAACAAGGTTAACAAAATGAAAGCGGAATTGAATTTGACATCTACTGCGAGGAATCAGAGTTATGTCAACAGCCATCGATGGTGCAGTGGAAAGACAGACGTATAGG
Organism: Schistocerca americana; assembly: GCF_021461395.2. Lineage (NCBI taxonomy): Eukaryota > Metazoa > Arthropoda > Insecta > Orthoptera > Acrididae > Schistocerca > Schistocerca americana. The sequence goes on along the minus strand of NC_060122.1, from coordinate 105,932,432 downwards.
ATTTTATTCATTGATTATAAGGCATGCATTAAGAGATTTTCAATAAAAAGGAGAGGAATAAAAATACTGCATGACGTGAAATGAGGAAGATACTTGACTACAAGCAGTTACCTCGGAATAGCATCACATGGTGGCTACAATGTTGACTCATTATACAGAGATTTCAGCTTAAAACGAGGCCCATCTTTCAGTAGTTTATAATGAATGAATATTGTTTTTGAAATCGATATATTTGTGTGACGTGGTTACAACTGGACCTGGAGTGGGAGGGCTGTCTCTTGTCTGCACCCTTAATTGTGTCAGTCACTGTTGAGCATTGGCGTTTGAACAAAATCGCATAATCGTGTTTTGTTGTTTGTTAATATGCGCTTAACTTTGATGAATGTGTATTCTTTTGTATCCCGCTTGGAAGGCGGCGCTTGGGTCTGCTCCTGTAAACTGAAGGGTAGGCCGAATGTAGGAAGCGCATAGGAGCAGGAAAAGGCGAAGTACTGCGGTACTGCATGTAAGTTAAAAACTCTTTTACTGGTGCATGAACATGTACAAATTATAATATTACTTAACTTTGGCTGTGATGAGCACGTAGGAGCGAAGCCTACAGGTATCAACGCTACCAGCTACTGGTATCTGGGCTAACTACCAGTGAAGTAACAAAGCCTGTAATGGTTAGCCCCCTATGGAGTAGAGGCTAAGTTGCTTGGTCGTCGGCTCGGAATCAAATGGGGCTGACTGCATCTTCAGTGGCGCTCGTAGAGCTGCACAGCGCCGGCTAGAGGGTGCTGTCGTCGGTGTCGGTGCAGTACCAGCGTACGAACTTGAACCTACGCCGTGGCATCGTAGCTATCGATACCACATATTCGTTATTGAAACTTACCTTGTGATGAAATCTCATCACGTGTGTTAGCGAAAGTTCACGGAGAAACTGAAAAGAAAGCACCACTTCAAAGTGTTGTTAGTTAAAAAATTTAGTGAAACAGGTTCAATGTTAGACAAGAAACGTGCCAAACAAATGTCACTTTTAACGATGCATATGATCCGGATATATTTGCAGTTCAAACATCTCCTCATTAATCTTTGTGTTGATTTAGCCAGGAACAGAACATTTCACTTTGTTCAGCCCAAACTGCAGTGAGAAGAATCGTAATGTAATCTGTACTGCATGTAGGTTTTCCACGAGATGAATAATGCTGGTTATGCAAAATGGTGCAATGTGTTTGAATTCCTGAGAAAAGTAGGAGGAAGCTGTAAGGAAATACGGATAATATATCATATATAGAAGACAAAGGAGGGAACAACAAGAGTGGGAGATATAGATTAAAAGGGGTAAAAGGGATATAGTCTTTTCTCCATTCTGTTGAATCTGCACATCAAAGAAGCAATGACGAAAAGCTTCAAGAGTCGGAAAAAATTCAAGGTGAAAGGATACCAACGATAAGATTCGCTTGTGACAGTGCGATCCTAAGTGAAAGTGAAGGCGAATTACGGGATATATTGAACGGAAAGAACAGTCTAATGCATACAGAACATGGACTGAGAATAAACTGAAGAAAGAGGAAAGAAATGTAGCAGAAACGAGAACAGCGAGAAACTTAATATCAGATCACGAAGCAGACGCACTCAAGGAATTCTGCTAACTAGGCAGCAAAATAACCCATGACAAACAGAGCAACGGCATAAAAGGCAGTCTAGCACTGGCAAAAAGGGGATTTATGGCCAAGAGAAGTCTATTAGTATCTAACACAGGCCTTAGTTTGGGGAAGAAATTTCGGAGAATGTAAGTTTGGAGCACAGCATTGTATTGTACTGAAACATGGACTGCGGGAAAACCGCGAGAATCAGTGGGGAAAGAAATATATGGAAAACACTGACAAGAAGAAGGGACTGGATGTTATGACACCTGGTTAGACACAAGGGTAGTAGAGGCCGCTGTAGATTGAATACAGGAAGACAGAGTTTCGAATACCTCCAGCAAGTAATTTAGGACGTAGGTTGCAGTACTTCTCTTGAGTTGAAAAGGTTAGCACCAATGGGGGCTCGTGAGTATACATTCTGGGTGTTCACAGTTTTGTAGAGTCAGGAAGTTTGAGAGAGTGAAATTAATAGCATCTACTGTATAACAAGAATATGCAACTGCAGCCACTGCCAATAATACTAACAGAAGTAGTAATAATAATTATTATTATAATTATAATATAGGATGGGTAACTTACCTGACAAGAGAAAGAATTGCTTTTGTGGATTTTTGTTGTTTTGTATTTAATTAAGTACAGTTTAGGGAAATAACGAAATAAAGTTTAAGTCTTCGCAACGCTCTGTTTCACACTTTTGTGTAAGTGGGATTTTTCATGCTTTTACATGTTTTCGTACAAATGTACAACATCAGTAACACATATATTACTTCACAAATTTCCCTCTGGGCTGAAAATCAGATATTCTTACTCTGCACCCACACAAGAACTTGTGCTAATTGTACACTTCCTTGTCAAGTGTTCGCTTGTTGTACAGTTATTTCATTTCATCTCTCTCTCAATCAAAGGCCCTGTTCTCCGATACCCTAGTTCCTTTGCAGCTAACTTTACCCAGTAATTTACTTTTCTGTTTCCAGAATGAGATTTTCACTCTGCAGCGGAGGGGCTGATATGAAATTTCCTGGAAAATTAAAGATATGTGCTGGATCGAGACTCGAACTCGGAACCTTTGCCTTTCGCAGGCAAGCGCTCTACCCAAGCAAGACTCACGACCAGACCTGACAGTTTTGCTTTTCTGTAAGCTTGTAAAATAGCTTCAACATAGTTCGTGTGTAAGATGTCGTGGTCTCCTGACCTTCATTGCTTACATATTCCACCCTCAGAATCACATTCTGCACATCAAGATGCTTCATTCGAACCCAAACTAGATAACATAAAGTCAATGTTGTATGAATTCATGTAAACGATATGCAAATAACAAGTAAATCACAAAGCACGCACCAAGGTTGAAATACTTGAGGCTGGCATACACCCACACATTCAAGACAAGACGGTCATAAGAGCTTTTAGTTCAGGTGAGGCAAACCGCATGCCAGGAGGCCGGTCCCTTCAGAGGATGCGTGAACCTATCTACGTCAGCCGGCGACCACCCGTAGAGCAGACAGCATTTGCCCGAGTGAAAGTTGGAACGACACCGTGTTCAGCTTAAAAGCAAATTGCAAATTCCGCTACATTGTGTGGGAGCGCCCAGCCTATGTATTCTTTACAAACATAGCACGCAGTTTCAGAGATTTTCACAGGGAGAGAGCAAACGCCAAAAGCCGATGCCACAGATTTCTGGTTGGTCGCCTTAAACGAAACGTCATTCTCCCGTTTTAGAAGAGCAATGCTGATTGGCAGACGATATTCCTGACACCTTGAGCTGAAGGAGTAATGGAAGAGACTGAAAGATATATCCCTCCACATCTGGTGTGGAGAGGGGCCGTTCCGTTGTTGCTCTTGGAGTGAGAACATGTAACGAGAGTGTGCGCGCTCATACGTGTACTCAAAGAACGACGAACAAGTCTCTCCTCAGTACTTCACTGGGAGAGCACCTCTGTCGAAAGCGAATCGGAGTGCGACTCTATATTGAGTTCTTGCGAGTAAGCATTGTTCACTGTGTAGGCTGCCACACTTATTGTGCGGTATGAATGGACAGAGTTATAGTTAAACGCCCGCAAACGAATTTTTGAGTAGCATCGCGGTGGACTGGTTTATCTGACTGGTGTACCACGTCAATAGCTAGACTAGGGGCGAATAGGAGTCCTTGACTTCATCAAGGCATAGAGAGAGTTTGATTTGCGAAGGTCAATCCAGATAGAAAGAGAGTTACCTTATTTGTCATCCGCAGGCAGCACAGGCAGCAGTCATCGCAGCTTACGGTACTGTGTGCTACAGCTCTTGTGAGCCCCATATTTCCTCCACAACAGTACACTTCACTGCATTTCACACGTGACAGCCTCGACCGTACCTAGCTACATTCTAACGGTTAATTATTCAAGTTGAGTAGGCGCGGCTCTCAGCCATTCTGCCAAGTCAATAACAATCTTAAACTCTGTATAGAAAATTCATTAGCAAATCCTATCCTTAAGAGGTAACTTCACATTCCAAAAAGAACCTGGAAATAACTTGTTCAGTTCATAACTAAAAGTGCAATTGTGATTTCTCAGAATTTTTGCAAAAAAATAATAATTTTCGTTAGTTTCATGTTTTTTCTTACACTAACTAGCCCCACTCCAGTACCCAAGTATCCCACTAGTTACGTAAGAAATTTTGTGAATTTTTGTGTCATTTCCTTACAGCAGACGACTCCAGAAGATATTTATCGCTGAAAGTTTTTCAGGGATTTCTCTTTAGAATGTTAGGAGCGTCTGTCTGACTTCTGTAGTAGTGTGGGGGTGGAAATTGCATCTTGCAGGAGCCACAGGGTAAAGGGTACATCTCAAATTAATCCGTTGCGCAGAATGACAGAATAGCACCCTGTCGCACACACGTGTTAACACTGCCCACGGAAGCCATTTCCCGCACAGTGAACAAGAAAATCCAAACAAAAACTGCCGTTTGTGGAAATGATTGAACTCAAGCAGTATTGTCTACCAACAAGGTCACTTGATTAGAATACAAATGAGGCGCTGAGATCCATAAGGGCCTAAAACACACCACCATCGATCCCACATTTAAATGAATATCAGAGAAAGCAGTGATGCAGCTTTTCGTGGACTTTCATATTACAATGCTGGCCTACAGCACACATAAACGTGACTCAACACAAGATCAACAGATTTCAGAAGCATGAATAAATGCTGCAGTCTCGCTATCGACGTGATATGCTTTAGGCTCTTATGATTCTCACACCCAGATCTCCTGGTGTGAGACACTCAGATCGGTACTAAACGTTGTACGTCGGTAGAGGGGTATCAACCGAAACTCCGATTTAGTTCGTACTATGTGCTGTCGTCCAGGAGAAACGGGTGTAAACTTTAATTAAAATTAACACCAGAGCGGTGGAGCTCTGTAGAAGTGTAATTGTGAATAATTTGTCCAAATAGTGGGAAAGTTGGTATAGCGTTAGATTGTCATACCAGGGGTCCTGCGTTTTTTCACGGTATTATGTGTGAAAGTGTTACATGGGACTAACAACAATTCCACACGTGTAATGAATTGTTTCTTTAGTCTGTGAAACGACAAGTGCACTAGCTGCTTCATCACGAGTGGTGTCTGTTCTACCGCACGTGTCCGACAGAACACCACACTCATCTACACAAATTTACCCAATAGGTTTGCTAATTTCAAATAACGAAGCGATAGCAGACTGCCAAAAGAACGTTGCTACAAACTCCGGGAAGTCTCGTTACATGGCAGGAAGATGTTCTCCCATATAACAGTTTCACGAGTGATAATTTAAACAAAAGTTGCCATTAGTTGGTTTCGAATGCGGGACCTTTGTTACGACGGTATTATGCGCTTTCACTCAAGCGACTTCTGTGACGCAGTTATCAAGAGATACGTTTTTCCTGTCTGTCGTTCGGTGCTACTTTCAATTACCGTTTACGCATGTTCTGCCGGACAACACGTAGCACGAACTAAATCGGTGTTTCGGTTGATACCCCATAGAAATACAACGTTTGATGCCAATCTGAGTGTCTGAAGTCTGTAGGTTTGGGCGTCAGCGCCTCAAATGGATTGCTGTGTGATAAAATTCATAACTTAATACCCTATAACTCATTCAGAAACCCGCAAAATAGGCGTTTTATCAGCACAACTTTATCATTTACTGGCGTCCGATCTAATTTTACTATATGATGAGTGAATTACCATATCTGAGGAGTGTGCTATCGTTAGCTGGATTTATGCCAAGCGAACGGGGATAAAAGCCTGCCACAGCGTGCTACCACCTGGTGGCACTGACGTAAACTTCTAGTTGAGCGGCAAGGGCCAGCTGTGCACATCGTGATCCGTGCACGTTTTTCATCAAATCTGTAGGTATTCGTCCCGTAAGGCAATTACGTCACGCGAGTAGCGCGTGCACAAAAGCTCCTTAAACCGTGCACAACTGAAGGTGTGCTTGTGACCCTGATTCCAAGCTTCACAGAGTCTAGAGGAGCAATAGCGCGGTAGATTTAAGAATGTCTTCAAAGAAAAATAACAGATGAATCCGCAAAGTGTCGAAATTTAGTGCTCTTGTCCTTTTACACAGTAGCCGAGACTGGTTGGCACAGAAGAAGAATTCGTCAGGGGCCACGTATAACCAGCCAAACTACTGATGCCAAGAAAAGTCAGGAGTCACCTCTGCCTACAGTTTAGGACCCTCATTAGACGAAACATTGGCATTTTAGGTTAAGTGTTTTCCACAGATGACGCTTGGTAGGTAAATTAATAGCCAGAACTACTGGACATGGGGTACTGACAACCCACACAATTTCGTTGAGTCTCTCCTACACGTACAAAAAATTGGTGTACGGCGTGCAGTTTCAGGGTGACATACACTCCTGGAAATGGAAAAAAGAACACATTGACACCGGTGTGTCAGACCCACCATACTTGCTCCGGACACTGCGAGAGGGCTGTACAAGCAATGATCACACACACGGCACAGCGGACACACCAGGAACCGCGGTGTTGGCCGTCGAATGGCGCTAGCTGCGCAGCATTTGTGCACCGCCGCCGTCAGTGTCAGCCAGTTTGCCGTGGCATACGGAGCTCCATCGCAGTCTTTAACACTGGTAGCATGCCGCGACAGCGTGGACGTGAACCGTTTGTGCAGTTGACGGACTTTGAGCGAGGGCGTATAGTGGGCATGCGGGAGGCCGGGTGGACGTACCGCCGAATTGCTCAACACGTGGGGCGTGAGGTCTCCACAGTACATCGATGTTGTCGCTAGTGGTCGGCGGAAGGTGCACGTGCCCGTCGACCTGGGACCGGACCGCAGCGACGCACGGATGCACGCCAAGACCGTAGGATCCTACGCAGTGCCGTAGGGGACCGCACCGCCACTTCCCAGCAAATTAGGGACACTGTTGCTCCTGGGGTATCGGCGAGGACCATTCGCAACCGTCTCCACGAAGCTGGGCTACGGTCCCGCACACCGTTAGGCCGTCTTCCGCTCACGCCTCAACATCGTGCAGCCCGCCTCCAGTGGTGTTGCGACAGGCGTGAATGGAGGGACGAATGGAGACGTATCGTCTTCAGCGATGAGAGTCGCTTCTGCCTTGGTGCCAATGACGGTCGTATGCGTGTTTGGCGCCGTGCAGGTGAGCGCCACAATCAGGACTGCATACGACCGAGGCACACAGGGCCAACACCCGGCATCATGGTGAGGGGAGCGATCTCCTACACTGGCCGTACACCACTGGTGATCGTCGAGGGGACACTGAATAGTGCACGGTACATCCAAACCGTCATCGAACCCATCGTTCTATCATTCCTAGACCGGCAAGGGAACTTGCTGTTCCAACAGGACAATGCACGTCTGCATGTATCCCGTGCCACCCAACGTGCTCTAGAATGTGTAAGTCAACTACCCTGGCCAGCAAGATCTCCGGATCTGTCCCCCATTGAGCATGTTTGGGACTGGATGAAGCGTCGTCTCACGCGGTCTGCACGTCCAGCACGAACGCTGGTCCAACTGAGGAGCCAGGTGGAAATGGCATGGCAAGCCGTTCCACAGGACTACATCCAGCATCTCTACGATCGCCTCCATGGGAGAATAGCAGCCTGCATTGCTGCGAAAGGTGGATATACACTGTACTAGTGCCGACATTGTGCATGCTCTGTTGCCTGTGTCTATGTGCCTGTGGTTCTGTCAGTGTGATCATGTGATGTATCTGACCTCAGGAATGTGTCAATAAAGTTTCCCCTTCCTGGGACCATGAATTCACGGTGTTCTTATTTCAATTTCCAGGAGTGTATAATAGAACCTTTATGTACTGACGCAACTGTGGATGCTGCCGCCTACCAAGACATTATCGAACAGTTCAAGGCCTTGCAGAGATAAAGGATGAGCGTGACTCCTGATTGCAACAGGATGCCGCTACTTGTAGCTCTACTATGGAGATGCTACAGGACTATTTTTGATGAAAGAATCATTTCAACAGGTTTGTGACCATCACGACCCCATGGTCTGTGTAGTCCAAGAGTTCTTTCTGTGGGTCTACTTAAAAGGTATTGTCTGCTGGAGCAATCCACATACAACGCAGGCACCGAAGGCAAACATTTCCAAAGCAACCAAGGAAATAGAATGTAGCCAAGAAGAGTGGACAGGAACATGTACAAACGTACCGGCAAGTGCATAGGTTTATAACGACTTAAGATGTAAGTCTGTCAATACGCCCGCATCTCGTGGTCGTGCGGTAGCGTTCTCGCTTCCCACGCCCGGGTTCCCGGGTTCGATTCCCGGCGCGGTCAGGGATTTTCTCCGCCTCGTGATGGCTGGGTGCTGTGTTCGTTAGGTTTAAGTAGTTCTAAGTTCTAGGGGACTGACGACCATAGATGTTAAGTTCCATAGTGCTCAGAGCCATTTCTTCTGTCAATACAATATTATTTACATAATAAACGGAGTATTATGGTTTGATACCCGTTAATAGGGAGGACGATGTTTGGTGGAGGATCTGGGAGATGGCTGGTATTCGCTTTCAGTGGAAGGCGTAAGGCACCACTTATTTGCAGATAAGAGTACATTTCAGTTTAGTTTAAGTTTTGCTCTTTCACATGTGGGTATGGACTAAGGAGCGAGCTGTAGGCTTATACACTGGCTAGCGCAGGCCGTTGGCCATCTGGCGCTTTTAGAGCAAGTGGGATGAGGTACCGATGCATAAATCACTTGTAAGAGTAATTAATAAATATTTGCTAACAAAAGTTGCATCTTACCAGTCTGACATTAGGAGGAGTCTATAGGTCGTTAATACTACCTTTCACTAATTATACAGTGCCAGGAAATGTTGATGTTGACAAATAAAAAAATTGCTTTGGCATAACTGAAGATATGTAAACAAGCAGAATATGGCACTATCGTCGGCAACACCTGTATCAGACAAGTGTCTGGCATAGTTGTTAGATCTGTTCCCAAGATTTAAGTGAGTCTGAATGTGGCGTTACAGTCGGCGCACGAGCGATGGGAAACAGCATCTCCGAACTAGCGATGAAGTTAGGATTACCTCGTACCGCAGTTCCACGAGTGTACCGTTAATATCAGCCCCCAGGGGCTCAGCATTCATTTGCTGGGTACGGGCTTGGCGACCCCGGGGTTCCTGGGCTGGGGACTGGTAAGCGCCGCCGGTTCCCTGTCACCGTAACCTGTGAGCATACTTCAGCGACCACCGTGCGGCGCGGCGGTTGAACGTTGTGTGTCTCAGGGAATGGGGATCTTGGCTTGACCGCCCGGATCGCGAGGATGGAATAAACCTCTATAAAAAAAACCTCAGTCTCAAGGTGTGCTGCGTGCTGATGAGATGCATGGCTGTTGAGGTGGAACAGTCGATAGCGGGCAACCTCTGGGGAACCTGCCGCACCTCAGTATTATAAGGCTTACCTAGGCACGCGGGGCTCTGTCTAGGTGGCCTTCTAGTTCCATAGCTGCTCGTGGGACCGCGATGGATCCTTCGAAATCCTCTTTTCTTCCTCCCAGCGGAAAGGGTGGGCCGCTGGAAGGTTCTAACACCCAGTCTCTTGAGAGGGCCCGTGCAGTCAGTCCCCCTGACTCCAGCGCTTCTTTAAAAAGTCCAGTCTTAGGTAACAGAATGCATTCTGGTAATCCGAATGTGTTTCTCATTGTGAAACGGAAGGAGGGTAGTTTTGAGAAGGTTTCGCCCTTCTATATACAAAAGGGATTGGAGGGAATCTGTGGCTCCTTAAAATCGGTGAAGCGCTTACGTAATGGGACCTTGCTAGTGGAAACTTCCACTTCACAGCAAGCAACTAACCCCCAATCTGCTAAATGCCTTGGAGAGTATGCCATAGACACTGAACTGCACAGCACCTTGAACTGCATCAAAGGTGTTGTGACATGCCGGGATCTAGTTGATATTCCCAAGGAAGAACTGCAACGTGAGTGGGCTCCAGAAGATATCGTTGATGTCCAGCACATCATGAATAGGGTTGATGGCACTCTTGTCAAATCCGATTCCTTTATTCTGACCTTCAGTAGCACAAAACTTCCTGAACATGTTAAAGCTGGCTTCCTTCGCCTTAGTGTGAGGCCTTATTTCCCGACCCCAATGCGCTGTTTTAAATGCCAGCGTTTTGGGCATACCACCTTAGGCTGTAAAGGCGAAGCGACTTGTGGAAACTGTGGTCAAGCTGCTCATGAAGGAGTTGGTTGCTCGTCTCCGGCTAAATGTATTAATTGCTCTGGAAACCACCCTGTTTGGAGTCGGGGCTGCCGCATATTTTTAGAGGAACGCAAGTTCCAGGAAATAAAAACAACCAAGCGTATCCCCTATGGTGGGGCCGAGAAGATTTATAAGTCGATGCAACCTCCCACATTTGCTACATCTTTTGCATCCCTGGTACAGAAGCCTACTCCAAAAGTCGATGCCTCGACGCAGACTGAGGTGGTGAGTATTGGCACTAACACCTGCAGCTGTCAGTGCACTTGCACCGCAGCCAGTGTTTCAGAGCCAGTAGCCCCTGCTCGAACGGCAGACAAAGATACAGTGGCGAACTTGGTCCAGCCCCTCGCGCCTCCAACACCTGAGGTTGTCCCCAAGCCCAGTGCGCCAATTACCACTCCCACATCAGCTCCCTCAAGGTCCACCAAACCACAGAAAGCTACTGTACAGCAGCAACAGCGGGTCAAATCCCGTGGTAAACCATCTGACCATGCGGATGTTGTTTTACGCGAGGCTTCATCTGACTCTTCCCCAGAGTTGATGGAATACGATGTATGTGTGGGGCAATCATCTCGTCCCACGCCTGCCCCTCCACCTGCTGCGGTCTCCCCGCCCCGTCGGAGAGACAGGATGAAGGTGCTACCCCCAACATAGATGGCTCCCATCCTCCAGTGGAACTTGCAAGGGTTCAGGACGCATGTGGAGGAACTTCAACTACTTTCTCAGGGTAGACCACTGTGTCTCTGTCTCCAGGAGACGTATTTCCATCCATCATACTCCCATGAGATACGAGGCTATACACTCCACAAAAAGGACGACCTGCGTGGAGAGAGAGCTAGAGGAGGCGTAGGAATTTTCGTCAGGACGGACTACCACTCCTCGCCTCTCTCACTTACGACGACTCTACAGGCCGTCGCTGTGTCCATGCACGTGCGTCATCCATTGACTGTATGTTCACCTTACTTGCCCCCACATGATGCTCTTGCTGAAGCGGCCCTCACCGACCTTCTTACGCAGCTCCCCCAGCCATTCATTATTTGTGGTGATTTTAATGCCCACAATGTGCTTTGGGGCTCTGCAATTACCTACCCCAGGGGTAGAGCAATTGAGAGGCTTCTCCTGTCATCCTGTGCCTACTTGCTCAATGGAGGACAGAGTACTCATTTCTGCACGGCGACTGGGTCGTTCTCTGCCATTGATCTCTCGCTTTGCTCTCCAGCTCTTGCCGCCAGTGCTCACTGGGAAGTGGTCGCTGACTTGCACGACAGTGATCATTTCCCAATCTGGATTCACCTGCCAGATAGCGTAGGCCCCGAAAGGAGACCACCACGATGGGTGCTCAGTGGAGCTGACTGGACACTTTATAGCCAGCTGGCCCACTTCGAACACTGTGAGAATGTTGAGATGTGGGTGGATCATATTACCAAAACGGTCCACCACGCCGCTGCAGCATCCATTCCACAGTCCACAGGCCACCGGAAAAGGCCACCTAGTGGAGTGCCGACTGCCGCTCTGCAATCAGGACGAGGCGTGCGGCTCTTCGTCGGTTCAAGTGTCGGCCGACTGCTGAGAATCTTGCAGCCTTTCGGGTGGCGAGAGCAAGATGCCGCCGCATTATTCGTGAGAGCAAGAAGAGGTCGTGGCAAACGTTCCTGAACACCATTAATCGTTCCACCAAAAGTTCCATTGTGTGTGGGACCATCCGGAGAATTTCTGGAAGAGGAGGGAGGTGCCCCATAGCTGCTTTAATGACTAACGGCACTCTCCACATGGAGCCACGAGACATTGCCCAGACTATGGCAGCGTATTTTGCCACAGTTACTGCAACAACCAGTCAGGATCCAGGTTTCCAGCGCCCTAGAGCGGTTGCTGAGAGATGTAGTCTGAACTTCCAGTCCACCTCTCATGAAGCTCACAACTGCCCATTTTCTATGTGGGAGCTGGATTCTGCATTGTCTGGAGCTCGTGACACATCCCCTGGTCACGACAGGATCCATTACAGTATGCTATGGCACCTCACAATGCGCAACAGAGAACTCCTCCTCGCACTTTTTAATGACATTTGGGCGTCGGGTCACTTTCCTGACGTGTGGCGTGAGGCAGTTTTAATCCCTTTTTTAAAACCTGGGAAAGACCGCACGAGCCCAAGTAGCTACCGTAGTATTGCCCTCACTAGTTGCTTAGGGAAGACCTTGGAGCGGATGGTCAACCGCCGCCTTGTCTGGATGTTAGAATCCCGGCAACTCCTTAGTCGCTTTCAGTGTGGGTTCAGGAGGTTTCGTTCCACCTTCGATAACCTTGCCCTCCTGGAGGCGGCTATACAACAAGCTTTCCTACGCCGTCATCACCTTCTAGGTGTATTTTTCGACATCGAGAAGGCCTACGATACCACTTGGAGGCGTCTCATCCTGGAGCAGCTTCACGAATGGGGTTTTCGTGGTTGTCTTCCTCTTTTTATTCAGTCTTTCCTCTCGCCACGATATTTTAGATACCGAATTGGTGCCGTCCTGTCTGATCGCTTTGAGCAGGAGAATGGTGTCCCTCAGGGTAGCGTTTTAAGTGTGACTCTCTTTGCCATCGCTATTAATAGCATTACGTCCATAGTGAAAAGTCCTGTCCAGTGTTCTTTGTTTGTGGATGATTTCTCTTTGTTCTGCTCTTCTTCATGCCTTGCAACGACAACTCGTCAGTTGCAACTTACGATTAGGCGTTTGGATGACTGGGCGCAGAAGAGTGGTTTTAAGTTTTCCACCGAGAAGTCTGTATGTGTTCTTTTTAACCGTTCTCGTTCGATTTTAACCTTTCCTGAGTTGAGGATGAGGGACACTGTTCTTACTTTTAAAGACACGGTGCGATTTCTGGGGCTCATTTTTGACTCGAAGCTCACGTGGTTACCTCATCTTAATGACCTGAAACGGCGGTCACTTAAGGCTTTAAGTATTTTAAAATGTCTTAGCCACAGTACATGGGGAGCTGACAGGACTTGTCTGCTCCAGTTTTACAGGGCGTTTGTGCAATCTCGGCTCGATTATGGGTGCACAGTGTATGTGTCTGCGAGGCCTTCTTACTTAAAGTTGTTGGACGTTGTGCACCATGAAGGGCTTCGGTTGGCCACTGGGGCATTCCGAACTAGCCCCATACCAAGCCTCTGGGCAGAGGCTGGTGAACCGCCACTTCATATGCGGCGACGGCTACTTACAGTGTGCCAGGCGTATAAAACTTTGTCCACACCATACATCCCGGCATACCATACCTTTGCTCAGCCTCCTCTGGCACGATTGTTTCATAACCGGCAACGTGCGACGCAGCCCTATGGGATTCGCGCACAGGATTACCTCGGTGTGATGTCTATGGCTGGTCTTCGTGTTTTACGTCGCGGTTGGAGCAGATCTCCACCTTGGCTCCTCCGGAGACCCAAACTTATTTTAGATTTGACTAATTTTAAGAAAGATGGCACACCAGATTTTACGTTCCAATCTCTGTTTTTTTAACATTTTAAATGTGCATCATGGTTTCACTGTCGTTTATACTGATGGCTCCAAACAGGAGACTTTCCTTGGCTGTTCTGTGGTGTTCCCTGATCATGTTATCCGGATTCGTCTCCCTGCTGAATATACCGTTTTCGCAGCGGAGCTCCACGCGATCCTGAAGGCACTGGAGCAGATGCATCGTGTTCGGGGCGATCGATTTCTTCTCTGCTCCGATTCTCTTAGTGCCTTACAATCACTGCAGAACCTATACCCGACTGAGGAGGTGGTCCAGCTGATACATGACCAACTGTACTTGCTCCAACAGCGGGGTAAAGAGGTATCCTTCTGCTGGGTGCCTGGTCATGTCGGCATATGGGGCAATGAACATGCTGATCGGGCTGCCAAGGAGGCCTGCAGAGAGCAGATGTGGTCCAGTGTCCTATCCCCTTGCAGTCAGTCATCGCTGCACTCCACAGGAAGTGCATGGAGTTGTGGGAGGACGAATGGCTGGCGGTGACGGCCAATAAACTGCGGTCGGTCAAGTCAACCACTCGGCCGTGGCGTTCCTCCTGTCGGTTGCTCAGGCGGGAAGAGGTGGCCCTCACACGTCTTCGGATCGGGCACTGTCCTCTGACGCATAGCTATTTATTACGGCGGGAGGATCCTCCGTTTTGTGATGCTTGTGGTGTGCACGTCTCTGTCCGGCACATTTTAACAGACTGCATTTTATACCATGATGCAAGGGCAGAAGCACAAGGTGATGGGGATCTGCCTTGTGTTTTAGCTAACGATGAGACGTGTGTGTCTAGGGTTTTTAAGTTTTGTGATGTGTCTGGACTCTGGCCTACACTTTTAGGCTGAAGGTTTTAGTGTGTTGCAGAGTGGCTGACTCCTCCCTTTTTTCCTTGCGGTCAGCCAGCCACTTCCATCTGCTACATTGTTTTAGCTCCCTCTACCATTTTCTTCCTGTGTTGTCCATGTTTTACTGCTGACGCCCTGCTTCATCCCACGCTTCTGTGTGGGTGAGCACATATTTTTCAATGATTGTTCCCCGTGTTTTATGTTCCGTTTTATGTCAATGTTCTGAGATTTTTTTCTTGACACGTCTCACTATGATACTGAACGGGCGCTAAAGACCTTGCTCTCGTGCGCCCACAAACCCTCCCCCCCTCTCTCTCTCTCTCTCTCTCCCGCACCCCCCCCCCCCCGTGAATATCAGGAATACGGTAAAACATCAAATCTCCGACATCGCTGCTGCCGGAAAAAGATCCTGTAAGAACAGGACCAAAGACAACTGATGAGAATCGTTCAACGTGACAGAAGAGCAACCCTTCCGCCAATTGCTGCACATTTCAGGGCTTCAAATGGTTCAAATGGCTCTGAGCACTAGGGGCGACTTAACGTCTGAGGTCGTCAGTCGCCTAGAATTTAGAACTAATTAAACCTAACTAACCTAAGGACATCACACACATCCATGCCCGAGGCAGGATTCGAGCCTGCGACCGTAGCGGTCGCTCGGCTCCAGACTCTAGCGTCTAGAACCGTACGGCCACTCCGGCCGGCCATTTCAGGGCTAATCCATCAACAAGTGTCAGTGTGTGAACCATTCAACGAAACATCATCGATATGGGCTTTCGGAGATGAAGGCCCACTCATCTACACGTGATGACTGCACGACTCAAAGCTTTACACCTCGGCTGGACCCGTCAACATTGACATTAGACTGTTTATAACTGGAAACATGTTGCCGTGTCGAACGAGCGATCGCCGGCCTTGTGGCAGAGCGGTTCTAGGCGATTCAGTTTGGTTCGAATCCTGCCTCGGGCTGTCCTTAGGTTAGATAGGTTTACGTAATTCTAAGTTCTAGGGGACTGATGACCTCAGATGTTGTCCCATAGTGCTCAGAGCCATTTGAAAGATTTGAACGAGTGAGCAGGGGACTATTCTAGCTGATGGTGGTCTATAATACTGTGGGGCGCGTGCAGTTGAAGTGATATGGGACCCCTGATACGGGAAAATACGAATCTGATAGGTAAAACGTACGTAAGCTTCCTGTCTTATCACCTGCATCCGTTTACGTCCTTTGTGCATTCCAACGGGCAATTCAAGCAAGCAATGCGACACGCCACACGTCCAGAATTGTTACAGAGTTGCTCCAGGAACATTCTTCGGAGTTTAAACACTTACGCTGGCTACCAATCTTCCCAGACACGACCGTTATTGAGAATATCTGGGATGTCTTGCAACGTGCTGTCAGAAGAGATGTCCACGCTTCCGTACTCCTACGGATCTATGGACAGCCTTGCAGCTCTACTTCAGACAGTAGTCGAGTCTCTGCCTCGTCCTGTTGCGGCGCTTCTGTGTGCTCGCGGGGGTGCTACACGATATTAGGCAGGTGCGCCAGTTTCTTTGGCTGTACAGTGCAAGAACTATAGGGACGGTACGCTCAAGTTACAGACAGTGCACTATAGTCGGCAGTCGACGTCAGGGTACCTTTCGATCCAATCATGCGGTAGGCCACGCTTAATACACTACTGGCCATTCAAGTTGCTACACCAAGAAGAAATGCAGATGATAAACGAGTATTCATTGGACAAATATATTATACTGGAACTGACATGTGATTACATTTTCGCGCAATTTGGGTGCATAGATCCTGAGAAATCAGTACCCAGAACAACCAAATCTGGCCGTAATAACGGCCTTGATACTCCTGGGCATTGAGTCAAACAGAGCTTGGACGGCGTGTACAGGTACAGCTGCCCATGCAGCTTCAACACGATACCACAGTTCAAGAGTAGTGAGTGACTGGCGTATTGTGACGAGCCAGTTGCTCGGCCACCATTGACCAGACGTTTTCAATTGGTGAGAGATCTGGAGAATGTGCTGGGAAGGCAGCAGTCGAGCATTTTCTGTATCCAGGAAGGCCCGTACAGGGCGTGCAACATGCGGTCGTGCATTATCCTGCTGAAATGTAGGGTTTCGCAGGGATCGTTTGAAGGATAGAGGCACGGGTAGCAACACATCTGAATTGTAGCGTATACTGTTCAAAGTGCCGTCAATGCGAACAAGAGGTGACCGGGACGTGTAACCAATGGCACCCCGTACCATCGCGCCAGGGGATACGCCAGTATGGCGATGACGAATACACGCTTCCAATGTGCGTTCACCGCGATGTCGCCAAACACGGATGCGACCGTCATGATGCTGTAAACAGAACGTGGATTCATCCGAAAAAATGACGTTCTGCCATTCGTGCAGCCCGGTTCGTCGTTGAGTACACCATCGCAGGCGCTCCTGTCTGTTATGCAGCGTCAAGGGTAACCGCAGCCACGGTCTCCGAGCTGATAGTCCATGCTGCTGCAAACGTCGTCGAATTGTTCGTGCAAATTGTTGTTGTCTTGCAAACGACCCCATCTGTTGACTCAGGGATCGAGACGTGGCTGCACGATCCGATACAGCCATGCGGATAAGATGCCTGTCATCTCGACTGCTAGTGATACGAGTCCATTGGGATCCAGAACGGCGTTCCGTATCACCCTCCTGAATCCACGGATTCCATATTCTGGTAACAGTCATTGGATCTCGACCAACGCCAGCAGCAATGTCGCTATAGGATCAATCGCAATCGCAATAGGCTACAATCCGACCTTTATCAAAGTCGGAAACGTGATGGTACGAATTTCTCCTCCTTACGCGAGGCATCATAACAACGTTTCACCATGGAACGGCGGTCAACTGCTGTTGGTGTATGGGAAATCGGTTGGAAACTTTCCTCATGATATCAAGTTGTAGGTGTCGCTACCGGCGCCAACCTTGTGTGAATGCTCTGAAAAGCTTATTAGTTGAATATCACAGCATCGTCTTCCTGTCGGTTAAATTTCGCGTCTGTAGCTCGTCATCTTCGTGTTGTAGGAATTTTAATTTCCAGTAGTGTAGTTAGTTTATAATCAGTGCGAACAAGTTCATTGTACAGTGTTCCTTAAATAACTGCGTTCTGTGTAAAAATTACTGGTACAAAAAAGAATTCGTCACCTTACTTACGTGAAGCATAGACTAATGTTGCATTTTCAGAATCCGACAGCGATGCTGCCGCACTACAGCCGGACATGGGGCTGCCGGGGTGCCTCCACATGGCGGGTGCAACGGGTGGCTGCGTGGCGGCTCACTAAGTTGGTTCAGGGACGGACTCGGTTAGCTTCTTCATGGCTCGGGTAGGGGGCCGGCATTGGTGGCCGAGCGGTTCTGGGCGCTTCAGTCTGGAACAGCGCGACTGCTACGGTCGCAGGTTCGAATCGTGCCTCGGGCATACGGATGTCCGTAGGTTAGTTGGGTAAGGTAGTTCTAAGTTCTGGGGGACTGATGACCTCAGACGTTTGGTCACATAGCGCTCAGAGCCATTAGAGCAATTTTTTACGGGTGGGGGAGCGTGGCCCATTATGCTGCCATCTTCCGGCTTGCGGCCTGTGGGTGGGGTTGGATGCTGTTCGGCAGTATTGGCTGTGTTGCGGTGGGCCTTGAGCCCAGGGGGTGGCCTCCACCAGCCATGCTTGGTGACGTGCTAGACCGATTATCGCCACGGTGCGGCTGGGCACTCTTGGTTAACTTTGGTGTGACTCAGGAGTTCGCATGTGTTGGTTGTGTTGCGGTGGGCCTTGAGTCCGGGGGGTGGCCTCCACCAGCCATGCTTGGTGGCGTGCTGGATCCATTATCGCCAAGGTGCGGCTGGGCACTTTTGGTTAACTTTGGTGTGACTGGAGTTCGCGTATAGGCCAGGAAGAAACCTCCACCTAAGGTCAGTGAGCCGGAGAACCCTTGGTTATAACTGCTGCACGGCCGTACGTCTGCGAGAGAGCACGCACGGACGGCCCGCGCTGAGCGCTGAGCAGCGTGCGCCGCTGGTGACGGTGGCGCGCATGCGCAGTGGCCAGCAGGGCCCCGGCGCGCCTCGGCGCGTGTTCGGCAGCACGCAGGGGCTGCTCGCCCAGGCTGCTCCGCGCCCCGCTTCGGCGTATCGAGCGCCGTGCAGCGCCGGCACACGGGCCGGCCAGGTGTCCGCGTGACGTCACGCCCGGGTCACGGCGGCCTAGCAAGGCACGGCAAGGGAAGGGGAGCGGAGGACCACGGCGCCTCTACCTAAGCCGAGTACAGTGGCGCAAGGTGCGGTGGCACGCACGCTGGGCTCAACTGCCTCCAGCTCGTGAGGCCCACTGCTGGGTTCTAACATAGATAAAGGACGCTCCCCTTGCGGCCGATACTGCTTGGCCAGTGACATAAAGACAGAACAATGAATGTCCTATTCTTTTTTATCTGTTAAAATTCTATAACGATTAACGATGTTCAGCCGAACTCTTGTTTCCATTCCTATTTTATACACAATTTCGACGAGCGATCCAGACGTCTTCTTCAAGTGCTGCATGTTTTGCTGTTATGAGAACGTGCTGTCTGGACTCCAACCGCAGTTCGTAGCTAAGATTGATTCCCGACGACCACTATTCCCATTTACGATCTTTTTTTCTGTTCCGAGTCCACATTGACAGCGAGATCTTAATTTACTAACTGCCGGACCCATAAGAAGACTAAAGGGGGTGAGGTGGGGGAGAGGGGGCAGGAGGTGAGAAGCCTGGGAGGTCTCCAAATCTCGGCCAGATCATATATAATGAAATCCCAAACAAGGCCAAAATATGTTTAATAAATAGAGGCAGCAGGAGTTCGAGACGCCATGTTGTTGTGGTGGTCGTCAGTCTGAAGACTGGCTTGATGCAGCTCGCCATGCTGCTCTATCCCTCTGTCCTGTGCAAACCTCTTCATCTCAAACTTCCTGGCAAATTAAAACTGTGCGACGGACCGAGACTCGTACTCGGGACCTTTGCCTTTCGAGGGCAAGTGCTCTACCAACTGAGCTACCCAAGCTCGACTCACGCAGCATCCTCACAGCTTTACTTCTGCCAGTACCTCGTCTCCTAACTTCCAAACTTTACAGAAGCTCTCCTGCGAACCTTGCAGCACTAGCATGCCGGAAAGAAAGGATATTGCGGAGACATGGCGTAGCCAAAGCCTGGGGGATGTTTCCAGAATGAGATTTTCACTCTGCAGCGGAGTGTGCGCTGATATGAAACTTCCTGCCAGATTAAAACTGTACGCCGGACCGAGACTCGGCACTTGCCCGCGAAAGGCCAAAGTCCCGAGTTCGAGTCTTGGTCCGGCGCACAGTTTTAATCTGCCAGGAAGTTTCATATCAGCGCACACTCCGCTGCAGAGTGAAAATCTCATTCATCATTCTGAATCGGATTACGGCATTCACCTCTTGATCCTATACTAAACTGGTGATCCTCTGATGTCTCAGAGTGTCTCCTATAAACCGATCCCTTCTCTTAGTTGCATTGTGTCAGAAATTTCTTCTCAGCCCAATTCTATTCAGTACCACCTGATTAAGTACACGATTTACCCATATAATCTTCTGCATTCGTCATTACCACCACACTTCAAAACTTCCTGTTCTCTTTTTAACTAATTTTTTATCGTCCATCTTTCAGTGCCATACATGCCTTTACTTCACACAGATACCTTCACAAAACGCTTCGTAACACTTAAATTTACAGTCGATAATAACAAATTGTTAGCCGGCCGGAGTGGCCGAGCGGTTCTAGGCGCTTCAGTTTGGAACCGCACGACCGCTATGGTCGCAGGTTCGAATCCTGCCTCGGGCATGGATGTGTGTGATGTCCTTAGGTTAGTTAGGTTTAAGTAGTTCTAAGTTGTAGGGGACTGATGACCACAGTAGTTAAGTCCCATAGTGCTCAGAGCCATTTGAACAAATTGTTCTTCTTCAGAAACAATTATCTTGCTGTTTATATCCTCCCTACCTTAGCCATCGTCAGTTATTTTGCTGCACAAATAGCAGAACTCATTTACTACTTTAAGTGTCTCGTTTCCTAATCTAATTTCCTCAGCATCACCTGAATTAATTCGGCTACATTCCACCATCGTTGTTTTGCTTTTGTTGATGTTCACCTTACATCGCCCCCCCCCTCCTCCCCCCCCCCCCCCCCACTCAAGACTGTATCCATTTTCTTTGGTCTTCCAAGTCTTTTTATGTGTGTGACAGAATTACAATGCCATAGGCAAGTGCCAAAATGTTTTTATTTCTTCTCCCTGAACTTTGATTCCTTCTCCAAAGCTTTCTTTGCTTTCCTTTACTGCTTGCTCATTTTACGGATTCAGTAACAGTCTAAATAGGGTGCTACCTTGTTTCACTTCCTTCTTTCCTTACATGACCGCCGGCCGGTGTGGCCAAGCGGTTAAAGGCGCTACAGTCTGGAACCGCGTGACCGCTACGGTCGCAGGTTCGAATCCTGCCTCGGGCATGGATGTGTGTGATGTCCTTAGGTTAGTTAGGTTTAAGTAGTTCTAAGTTCTAGGGGCTGAAGACCTCAGCTGTTGAGTCCCATAGTGCTCAGAGCCCTTACATGCCCCTCGGCCCTTGTAAGTGCCGTCGGTTTCTGTATCAGCTGTAAATAACTTGTCTCCTCCTGCATTTTAAGCCTGCTACCTTCAGAATTTCAAATGAATATTCCAGTCAGCATCGTCAAAAGCTTCCTCTAAGTCTACAACCTATCTTTTAAGAGAAGTCGCAGGGTCATTATTGTCTCGCGTGTTCCTACAGTTCTCCGAAACCACAACTGATGTTCCCAAAGACTGGCTTCTAGTAGTTTTTCCATTCTTCTGTAAATAATTCGTTCTAGTGCTTTTCAATGATAAACCGATAGTTCAGTAACTGTGAGCACCTGGTTTTTTGGAATTGGAATTGTTACATACTTCTTGTAGTCTGAGCGTATTTCACATGTTTCATATACACTAACGAGCCAAAATATTGCGACCACTGCCCACCGCGAAGTGAATACTTCCTGGTGGTGCTGTGGGGACATCTCGTAGTGAGGAAAGAATGTAAACGGAAGAGAGACGAATAGGCAGTCTTTATAGCGAAAACACCTGCCGCAAATGCGGAAATCCACTGATCTAAGCGGTTTTGACAGATTTTATTAACGGACATTACGAGGGGCGTTTGAAAAGTCCATGCAGAGTCCAAGGCATAGTACCACCGGTACGTATCGATGTCATGTTCAGTTTGTAGTATCTTTGGAGAGAACGCATACAAAGTTTCAGTCATACTGGTCTATTTCTTTGGTTTTGGAATTCGTGTGAATTAAGGAAGTCGAGTGATTGTCAAAAAATGCACGAAAAAGAATTTGGTGTCGCGATTAAACATTACCTTATGAAAGACAAAAGGCCTCAGGAGACTAAAGAGAAGGTTGATAAACATTACGGTGACTCTGCACCTTCGATTAGTACAGTTTATAAGTGGTTTCAAAATTTTCGGAGTGGCCATATGGGCACAAGTGACGCTGAACGTTCTGGACGCCCTGTGGAGGTTACGACTCCAGAAATCATTGATCAAATAAATGATATTGTGATGGATGACAGAAGAATTAAGGTGCTTGAGATTTCTAGTGCTGTGAGCATCTCGAATGAACGGGTACATAATATTTGAACATGAGAAAGCTATCCGCAAGATGGGGTCCGCGACTGCTCACGCTTGACCAAAAACTGAATCGTGTGGAGTGTTGCTAGGATGGTTTGCAGCTGTTCACGAAGAATCCGCACGACTTCAGGCGTCATTTCGTCACTGTGATGAAACATGGATACATTACTACACTCCTGAGACCAAACAACAACATAAACAATGGGTTACCAAGGGAGAATCTGCACCAAAAAAGGCGAAGACCACTCCTTCGGACGGAAAGGTTATGGCGACTGTATTTTGGGATTCTCAAGGAATAATCCACACTGTCTGGAGAAGGATAAAACCATTACAATGGAATATTATTCATCGTTACTGAACCATCTGAAAGCCGAACTGCAAGAAAAACACCGCCGATTGGACTGCAAAAAAGTCCTTTTCCATCACGACATTGCACCAACACACGCTTCAGCAGTTGTGGTCGCAAAATTAATGGGAATAGGATTCCAACCCGTTTCACACACCGCTATTCTCCAGACTTGGCTCCTTCAGACTACTATTTGTTCCCCAATTTGAAGAAATGGCTGGCGGGAGAAAGATTTTATTCAGACGAGGAGGTGATTGCAGAAACTAATAGCTATTTTGCAGACTTGGACAATTCCTCTTATTCGGAAGGGATCAACAAATTAGAACAGCGTTGGACGAAGTGTATAAGTCTAAAAGGAGACTATGTCGAAAAATAAAAAAATGTTTACCCCAAACACGTAAGTAATTTTTATTTTTGCACGGACTTTTCAAACGACCCACATAGAGCGCTGACTATTAAGTGCAGATTGGTATTTGTTTGATGAAAAAGTGCCGGCTTTAGTAGGTTTTTAATTTCATTCTTTGCCTTTACATCACTTCGTCAAATATGAGTTATTTCAGCACGTCGTATGCAAACGAAGAGCGTAGAGAATACCGTAGAAAAGCATCACGGCGACCAGAGTGAAGCAAACTGCGTAATTATCCGCCATATTTTAGGAAGTCGAAAACAAGTGGCATGGTAAGCGATGCTGCGCAGGGGAATTATCAAACTGTGGGTAAAATAATAATTCATATATTCACGTGTAGCTAACCACGCGAAAGATATTTCTGTACACTGACGAAAAAAAATGACAACACCCAAAAACCGGTTCAATATAGAGTAATGATATTTCGGGAATACATTAGCCTAGGTAAATACATAAGTGATACGCATTCCAAGATCACAGTTCAGTGTAAGCGAATTATAAGTCATGGCAAATGTGAAAAGCTTGCATATTAATAACCGGTGTAACCGACCGAATGTACATTATGTTTTACAAGAACCAAAAGTCAGTTTGTGGCATGGGGCCCCATGCCAGTTGGACTTGGTTAGTTAACACAGGGGTTGTTGATGCTGATCGTGGATGATGCCTGAACTGTCGTCCGATGATGGCCTATATGTGCTCGAGTGGGCACAGATATTGTGATCGTGCAGGCAAAGACAACACCCCGACACTCTGCAGAGGATGCTGGGTTGTAACAGCAGAATGTGGTCGAGCGTTATCCTGTTGGAAAACGTTCCCTGGAATGACGCTTATGAACGGCAACACAGCAGGTCGAATGAACAGACTGGCGTACAAATTTGTAGCCAAGGTGCGTGGTATAACCACGACAGTGATCCTGCCGTCATAGGAAATCGCACCACGGACCGTAATTTCAGGTTTAGGTCCACTGTGTCTAGCACGAAGTCAGGCTGGTTGTAGCCTCTCAATTGGCCTCCTTCTAACCAATACACGGCCATCACTTTCACCGGGGCAGAACCATTCATCATAAAACACATCTGACCTCCACCCTGCCGTCCAATGAGCTTCGGCGTGACGCCCCTGAAGTCGCAAATGGCGGCGGTTTGGGTTGAGTGGAATGCACACTACAGGTCGTGTGCCTCGGAGCTGCCCTTCAGGTGATTCATTCGTAACAGTTCGTTGTTTCGCTGTGGTGCCAACTGCTGCTCAAACCGCTGCTGCAGATGTAGTACGATTCGCCAGAGCTATACATCGAAGACGATGGTCTTCCTTCCCGGAAGTGCCCCGTGGGCGCCTTCTTGCGACTGCACATTGTCGTGACCACCGCTGCTAACAATCATGTACAGTGGCCACAATCCTACCAAGTCTTTCTGCAGTATCGCGGAAGGGACATTCAGCTTCTCGTAGCCCTGTTGCACGACCTCGTTCAAACTCATGGAGGTGTTGACAGTGGTGTCGTTATCGCCTTAATGGCATCCTTGACTAATATCAAATCACCACTCTAGTGTCAAAGGTAACTACGATCTCGACCACTGCAGCGTGTATTTAAATTAAACCTGATTTGCATCATCATAGTGGCGTCACAAGTGCACCACTTATGCAACTGGCGCGATATTGGAATAGACGTCATCATTCACATGTAGAAAAAAGCCTACCAACTTTCGTTTATGTCGCACATCTCCTTCTTGGGGTTGTGAAATTTTTTCCGTCGATGTACAAAGCACTAACAGCTGATATTTTTAACAATACTTATTTTAAATAAGTCAGTTCGTAATTTTATTGCTTCTGTGAGAGGAATAATACGCTGACCATATATTAGACATGAATTTGAAAAAAAAAAAAAGGACGGAAATAGCTTTATTTTCAAAGTTCGCAAATGTACTACCTCGTTTTCAAAATAACCACAGAATTTCCGAAAATATGAGCATAATGTTACAGCGTAACTCCGCAAGGAGCGTTATATAAGGTAGCACAGCCTCTCTATGTGTACTACGTCTCTTTGGTCTCTGTACAGTAGTGAGACTGACGCGCCTTGTATTCGTCCAAGGTGCACTAAATGGGAAAATTTTAGCTGACTATGCAGCAGCATGGCCATCCTCAATAAAACTTACTGGCAGATTAAAACTGTGTGTCACACCGAGAGTCGAACTCGGGACCTTTGCCTTTCGCGGGCAAGTACTCTACCATCTGAGCTACCCAAGCACGACTCAGGCCCCGTCCTCACAGCTTTACTTCTACCAGTATCTCGTCTCATTCTGGATCCTCAATAAAGATTTACACAAACGTGTCTATACAAAACGACGGCGCAGGTAGTGCATTCGTAAAGGGACAAAGTAACCGAGGAGGCAGATTCAAACTTCCTGAAATAGCGTTCGTACTGCAGAACTTACAGCGTTTTCAGGAAGTCTTAAGTACACAAAAGAAGAAACAATTATTATTTTACTAAATTCACGCTCAGCACTGATGTTGGTAATATGCTAACAGTTCCAAATATTTACTAGTATATCACGCTACAAAAGGAAGTCTGGGGCTTTCTGCATCTACATCTACATGGAACTCTGCATATTACACTTAAGTGCCTGGCAGAGGGTTCATCGAACTACCTTCACAATAATTCTCTATTATTCCACTCTCGAATAGCGCGTGGAAAAAACGAACACCTATGTTTTCCCGTGCGAACTCTGATTTGCCTTATTTTATTACGATGATCGTTTCTCCATATGTACGTCAGCGTCAAAAAATATTTTCGCATTCGGAGGAGAAAGTTGGTGATTCATATTTCATGAGAAGATCCCGCCGCAACGAAAAACGCATTTGTTTTAATTGTGGTGTCACCGCCACACACCACGTTTGCTAGGTGGTAGCCTTTAAATCGGCCGCGGTCCGTTAGTATACGTCGGACCCGCGTGTCGCCACTATCAGTGATTGCAGACCGAGCGCCGCCACACGGCAGGTCTAGAGAGACTTCCTAGCACTCGAGCCAGTTGTACAGCCGACTTTGCTAGCGATGTTTCACTGACAAATTACGCTCTCATTTGCCGAGACGATAGTTAGCATAGCTTTCAGCTACTTCATTTGCTACGACCTACCAAGGCGCCATCACCAGTCACTATTGAAGCTGTAAAACATGTACCGTCAAGAGCGATGTTCACCAATTATGAATTAAAGTTAAGTATTCCAGAAGCTACGTACTTTATTTGCTAGTCTCAATTACTTTACCTGTTCCAGACCTCACGCCAGCCTGCGTGAGCTTAAACGCATGCCTTTCGGCTTCGTCATAGTGGCTTGGCTGTCTTGCCAGGCCACAACAGTTTGACGACGAGGCCAATTCGCGTTCGTACCTATACTGCCCTGATGTGTAATGGCTTCGCCACAATCTCCAGATGTACTGTCCGAATTTTATCGCTTACAGAACCAGCAGACGCAGGCCTTACTGGATGCCCTTGGACAGCTCGTCCAGGGTCAACGTGCAATGCAAAACGATGCGGCAGCCGCCGCTCCACCGCTACCGCAGCCACATCACGCAGTTGCACCACCTTTTCGTCCTTTTGATGCGGCACTGGATAGCTGGATGGAGTGGTCTCGCCAATTTGGATTCCATCTCGCCGCCTACAGAATTCAAGGTAACGAGCAGCAGCCTTTCTTACAATCATGCGTCGGAGTGTCCACGTACCGTGTGATAGTCAAATTGTTACCCCGACGCGACGTAGCAACTCTGTCCTATGGAGAAATTTTGTCTGCATTAGATGCATATTTCAAAGAATCAGTCAATGTAGTTGCAAAAAGGTATACCTTCTTTCGTACAAAACGTACAGCAGGTCAAACTAATAGGGAGTGGGTTGCAACCTTGCAAGGCCTTACTAGGGATTGTGCTTTTGAGTGTCAATGTGGACTCCCTTATTCAGATACTATGGTGCGTGATGCAATTGCACAGAACGTTTCTGATGTTCGTATATGGGAACAGATATTGAAACTAGTCAATCCCTCCCTTCAACAAGTGATGGACATATTGGATCAGCAGGACACACTTGACTTTGCTCAGGAAACTTTGCCGCCCGTGTGTCAGGTTAACCGGCCCGCCGAGCGAGCTGCACGGTACAGTTGAAAGGGTACAGTACCGCCCGACATTGAAAATAGGTACAACATACTTCATTATTTTTCTCAGAACAACACATTTTTTTGTAAAATAACTCAATTTCAATTAATACAGCGAAGCTGGATACCAGTGTGGGAAAGAATGACAATTTATTCATTTAATTGATCACATGTGCACTCCCACAAAGTAAATTCCTACATCCAGTTTGGTGAGATCTGTGAAATAAATGAATGTATGGTCGTCTGCTAACCGCAGATAGTGAATGTGAATATATGATCATCTTTGAGACGATCCTTTGGCCACCTTTGGTGGGACCAAAGAGATGAAATTTACCAGAGCTTTGAGCACCTGAAATGTGGCTGACCAATACGATAGCAAGGTGCTTCCCCCACCTCGACAGAGATGGGAGAGGACCTCGAGAACGGCCATGTTTCAGCACTCTGCCGCTGGATCTTGTGCTGTTAAGACCTATTTTAGTTGTGCTCCGTAATGACGAAAGAGTGGAGACATGGTATGCATGTGTAATATTTAAGAGTAGTTTGAAATATTAATTTCTCTATTTCAGGAACTTTTGTGGGGAGAATTAAATGTCAGGCAGGCAATATTAATGGGATTGTAGGAATCTTCGGAAGTGACCAACGGTCACAATGAAACCACGTGTAGCAATAAGTTGAAATACTTCCGTGTGCTTAAGTTAAGCTGAATTACTAGCGTGTGTACAATAAGTTGAAATATTTAAGAAATAGCGTGTGTACCATAAGTTGAAATATTTAAGAAATGGCGTGTGCAGGACTTGAAATTAGAGACGAGTACTTCCACGTGGTGAGTACTGTGGGAGTCTCAAACTGTGTATGAGACAAAAGATAAAGAGAAGTACTCGTCCATGGTATCAGTTGAGGACTCGCGTGTGTGATGTTCTTAATATTACTTTGCGTGATATGATTCCGTGTGACGCTTGATTCAAACTCTGAGAGAGAAGCAAGGTGAGTCGGCCGTCTATCCAGCAACGCCACTTGGCTTGCATTGCACAGGAAGACGTGCAAATATCTCCAGAGTTCATAGTAGGAAAGTGGAATTATGAAGTGGGGCAGTGTCGTGTGAAACTGGGATAAATATTGATTGAAGTGGGAAAGCTGAAAGTGATAATGTTGTGACTATTCTCTGTGTAGTATTTCATGTTGTACTGTGGTGTATGTCATGTAATTTGGGTATGTGTGGTTTGCATGGGAGAGTAGCGTGGTAGTTTCAAAAGATTAGTGGGTTATGCTTGTTCCTTTGGTACCGCTCGGTCTGGAGGAAAGTTTAGTGATGATGATTGTGAGAGTCGAAGCGTGAGGTATAATAAAAGATCCACCATCCTATCCAGAAAGTGCACTGTAGCGTTAAAAGTAATTTCGAGACCATAATATAGAGATTCACCATTGTAAAGCCATGCCCACTGGGCGGAATTTCTCATGTGTTATTGTTTTAGGTTGTAGAATTTGTGTGTTTAGGTTAGAGAATTTATCGGAATAAATAAGATAGTGAAAAGAAAAAGATTGGTAGACTATTCCTTCGAATTGTGTGTTGTCATAATGTCCCGAATTTATAATGTGTGCGCCATTCATATTCAGTGCAGTGGCCACGTGTTGACAAAAGTCGTTAAGTAAAAGACAAAGACAAAATGTGGTATTGCCAGTGCGTAGTGTACAGTCAGAGTTCTGTAAATTATTGATAGTCAGATGCGTGTTTCCGTTGCATATTAATCATATAGGAGGATAACTTGTAACTTAAATTGTGAGTACGAGAGTTCATGTTACTCGATAAATTAAGAATGAATCCACTCGCTTGGCAGACCACTCACATTGCAGGCCTGATTGCTTGATGCCACAGTATGAGCAAGGCATGTGGGTGCCTCTCATAATTTCGACCCTGCCAGGATATTTTGCTGTTAGGTTTTTTGCTGTTAAGACTTTTTTTTATTTTGATGGAATATATTGTGATAGCGCTAAGAAGTAAAATTTTTGTTAGTTTGCAAATTCTTTCTGGATTGGTGAGGATCTTTTATTTTTTTATGTAATTAATTGCTATATCGTCCGAGGCTGGAAGATCGTTGCATAATTTTTTTGCGTGATGTCCGTAGTAACTAGGTCGCAGTCGAAAAGTGTAGCCACCACGGAGAATAGCGATTCTGGGGTGAACGTAGCAGTACAGCAGGAAGTAGCTGTTGACGATGGGTTAATGAGCGGGGACGGCAAACACTCCAAAGGGGCTGAATTGTTCAGTGGACCGCTGCTGGGTGATCCTTTATGCGGCGGGCTTTGTCCACAAACTCGGGCTTTTCCCGACGATGCGGGCGAGCCGGGACTAGGTCAGGTATGCAGTGAAAGTGTAGCTACCCTTAGCGAAGCTACGGTTTCACAGGCGAACGAGGTGAGCGCGTCAAAAGTAGCAGATGACAATGTGATACTGCAGTTTTTACAGAAGATGGATAAAGATTATAAGGAAAGATTGGAAAAGATGGATAGGGAGTTTAAGGAAATAGAGGACGCGATGCGTAGAGGTAATAAGGAAAGATGGGAAGCGATGGATAAAGATAGTGAGGAAAGTATGGAGGCATTTGATAAGGGAAATAAAGAGGCAATGAGGAAGCTACACACAGTAATCGATGAGCGTCTGCCCGCAGTTAATAATCGGTTAGATGAGGGGGAGAAGAATCTGGGTACGTTGAAGGAAGTATGCGACGCCATGAAAGAAAAAGCTAATAATTTGGAGGTACAAGTATTTGCAATAGAGAGTGATACTACTGAGCGTAGGGACGTGTTGCCGGATGAGCGAATCAAAGAGGTTGTGGTCAGAATGAATACGATTAGTGCAGATGTAGAAAAGCTCTGTATAAGAGACGAGACAGGCTCTGACAGTATGCAGCGAGAGGTTTATGCGAACCAGGGGGAGATACAATCACTATTACAGTTTAAAGAGGTACAATTAGAAACAAATAGGAAACATAGGGAAGAACTTGCACAGTTGCAATTAGCGTGCAGTAGCGAAGGTGACACACCACCAGGTAGGCTGCAGAGGGAGAGTGAGATAAATTCAAAAAACGAAAATAGGCAGAAAGAGGAAGACGAATTCACAGAGTCAGAAGAACGGTTGTGTCGGTTAAAACAGGTGGCAGACCCAACTGGGTATAGTCCAAAGCTGTCTCAATTTCAAGATTCATCACCTTCATCGTGGAGACTGCTCCTCAAAACGAAGTTTGTGTATAACCATTTGAGGGACGAGGCTAGAGCGAAAATGTAGGAGGACATTAAAGAGTGTAGTAGCTATTTAAATGAATTCTGGTCGAAAAGTAAGCAGGACCAGCTTAAGCAAAGCATATTGATGATGCCAAATCGTAACGAAGGTGGTATAAGGGATTCAGTGTCGTGCTATCAGGAAATGTTCAGACGAAACAGGTATTTGGACGTGACATATGAACCTGGGGAGTTCATTAGGATCTGTATAACGAAGTTGCCAGTGAAATTGCGCAGAGGTATAGTGATGGCAGGCAGAGGCTTACACGATTCCGCGTCACTTCAGCACTTGTTACAAGAATTGGGTAATGAGAGCAATATCGTGAACGGAGACACGACTCATAGGTCAGATAGTGTCGAGGATAGGAACGGCAGAAGCTATCAGAATGACAGGAGAGCATGGAATCCTGGCATTTCTTTCTTGTCGTAATAGATTGATGGATAGGAGAAACTAATCCAACATATCAGCCCTTAGCATCTTGCCTTAAAACACATGCAGCTGGCACTGAAAATTGTCTATGTAGCAGACATACTCTACTGATATGTAGGAATGCAGATACCATACTTCTGATCAGAGAATAAAACACCAGTAATGGCATCTGTTAGGCTGGTCTCTCAGAGCAAAATTTGCAAATTTTTATTTCGAACAGTAAAGTAAAAGGACTGTTTCCTCAAAGAAACCAGTTGCTAAAATATTATGTAATAATGCCAATGAGTCCAGTTTAATTGGTGTGACTTGACTATTGCTGGTACTTAACACGTAATGTAAAAAAAAAAAAAAAAAATCAACTTTGTGGTCAGTATGGAATAGGGTACGTTAATACTGCTGTTACAGGAAACATCTGTAATGTGACCGAAGTTTTTTAAATTAGATGCCATCTGATGTCATTGTCGTGGTGACAATTATAATGAGGTGCTGTGTGTGGTTGTTCGGAATCTGGTGTTAGGGAAAGAGGCCACTAGCACCTAAGTTTCTAACACTTGGGCTGCCCATTTCTCCCAGCTTGTATATTCTCTGCACACATTTAATTTTCATGTAAACTTAGATTCCTAACTAGCAAATTCTTTACTGTGTATAGTGGACCATTCAGAGTGAGGCGGATTGTCCATGAAAATGCTGCACTGATTGAGACGATCAAGGGAAAACAATCTCGTGGGCTTCATCACATTTCTAACATCAAATTATGGAAAAGTTAAGGATAGATCTAAAGTAGGCAATTTATGGTAGATAGTCAGTGTATTTATTTGTGGTGTGTAACGTTGTGCAGGGCCAAATCGAACATAAGAATTTTCAGGCGGAATGTCAGGAAGTATGGCGGAATAGACTGGTCGAATGAGCCATGAACAGGAGTCGACAGAGTGGTGTATGTACGTGTTTTTTGTCATATGAATAAGGATCAAGCAGAAATGACGTGATGATTAGTGAGTGGATAAAGATGGTAGATAGAGAAGCGACGTGATAAATAGTAGTGGATAAAGGTGATATTTAAGGAGAGAAGCGACGTGAAGCAGTGTGATTAATAAATAGAGATTTGACGTGATGAAACAGTGGTAAATAAAGGTGAGTAGAATTAATAATGTGGAGATGTCTTAGATGTATGTTACAGAGAGGCCTGTGTATGCTGCAATAGAGATTGATGCCAATGGCGAAGGAAGACCAGGAAATGATGGAGTAATGGACGGACGGAGAGCCGAAATACGAATGAAGAGATGAGGACAACTGCACAATGTGAAAGGACATAAAGGGAGTATGAGATCCAGATGGTGAACGTTGTGGAATACTGACGTAAGATGTAATATAAGTGTAAGATCTAATTCTTAGCATAACATTTGCGATTTGGCTAAAATAATATTTGTTGTTGTTGTTGTTGAAGCCTGGTACCAGTATAACTAATCAAAACGGTACCAAGAATGTGTACAGTTATTTTGCAGGTTGAATAATTTGTGTATTTTTGTTCTTAGATGAAATGTCGCAATTCTAAGTTGATATTTAACATAAAGTGAATGCAGAGGTAAGCCGATGGAGAGAGGTGCCAGACTGAAAGGACGAATTCGGAGACTGGAAAGCTATCTCCGAAACAGCTTCATGTGTTATGTCGTTGAGTATAAGAGAGGAAAGGTATGGTATGTTGTCGTGAGTGTGGTGGTGTTATGAGTATAAGGGAGCAAAGGTATGGTATGTTGTCGTGGGTGTGGTGGTTTTAAGGTTATCTGACTTCTATACCTATTCTGTTAGTGTATTAATGGATTGAATGAGAAGGAAAATGTGATGTCTGGTGAGTGAGAGTCGTAGAGTAGTGTGATCAATGCGCACACTCCTGTGAAGGGGATGCTACCGATCTGTAACTAAAACATTATTGTGTATTGTTTGATTTGGATGAACCTCGATGGCAGGTCAGGATCTGACATGTGGATGGTACATACGTGTCCTAGAAATGTTGTTATATATAATAAAAAA
Organism: Schistocerca americana; assembly: GCF_021461395.2. Taxonomy (NCBI): domain Eukaryota; kingdom Metazoa; phylum Arthropoda; class Insecta; order Orthoptera; family Acrididae; genus Schistocerca; species Schistocerca americana. Next base: position 105,899,470 of record NC_060122.1, on the reverse strand, counting down.
GGTAAAATATATAAAGAGATACTAATTTCAGTCTGTCACAAGCACAAAGGTGCATTGTATGTTGTAGATTTAGAGTCACCAGTTTCTCAAATGTTTATTGTGTTAGGATGTTAAAGTAGTTTACTATTTAATAACATGTGGTAGGTAATTGAGAGCTGTGTAGATTATTTCTTATTTTTTGTTAGAACACTTTCAAGGGGTATTAATTTCAGTCTGTCACAAGAACAAAGGTTCATTGTATACTGTAGTTTTAGAATCAACAGTTTCTAATATTTTCACTGTGATATGATGTTAGAGTAGTCTACTATATTATGTTGTAATTATGAGTTGTATAGATTGTTTATTACTCCTTTTGTTTTTTTTTTTCACTTTCATGTTTTGTATGAGGAACGACAGGTACAATCAATAGCGCCAGTGTGGGTTGTATATAGAAAAGGGATAAATGTTGATGTATGTGCAGAAAACTAGGGTGTATAGTTTTATGTTTTTTAGAACAAAGATTCTTTTGTTACCAATGTATCTAACAGATCATACATGTAATCAATGAGTATCTAAATATATCCTTTTGTCTGTAATGTTGCGAGATGCACGGAAGGGTCTGACTGATTGGGTGTCGTAACGCCCATACTGCTAGCGGGCCGAGCTGACGTAGCCATGGCGACGGGCGACAGAGCCGCGGCACTCCCCACTCCACTGCCGGATGGGGTACACTCCACGCACCCGCTACAGCAGGTCAACGGCCTGGGGCGACACGCACGTACCACTGGCCATTCATAAGTTCCGCCACACTTACGACTGGGGAAAGTATCCCGCGGAGGCAACAGCGGGTGGTTTCTTCTGCTCAACGGCGCGCGCAGCGGCGCCACGGCAGAAAGGACGACGCGCAGCAGAGCCCGGCGGGCATTTGTTACCAGCAACTATTAACTAGTACTGGACTGTGGGGCCATGAAGCAAGATGACTGCTCGTATGTCTCCATAAGGTGGAAAGTGAAAGACTGGTGTTCCCACGTTGTGAGTAGTGGAAAAGATTTTGTCTTTAGCAGACAGGACGATCGTTTTGTTTTGTCTTGACCACTGAATGGTGGGATCCATAAACTTTTGGCAGTGACTTGTTAAGTGTTCTTTGTGAATTGCATGTGGGGCGCTTGGTATTCTTGAAGAGGACAGTTGTCGTTTGGTGACTAATTATTGTATGAACGCAAGAAACTAGATTGGGACATTGACATTTGCGTCTGTAGTAGGAGACATTTCTTTAATTGCTGCGGGAATAAGTGCTGTTTGTTGGAACTTACGACTTTTAATTACACCATGAACTGAAAGGACAGAACCGTGGGTAATAGTAGTTGTAGGACCATTTCTGGACGACCAGATTCGTGTGGATGGTACGCTGAGTGTGACTATGACATTTGTGTTTAATGTGAGATACAGTTCACTGTTCAGTGCGTGTTCAAAATGCCGATTTGAGTGACTTAAAGACTTTCGTCCGGGTAACCATGGGAGCCCCCCCCATGAACCATGGACCTTGCCGTTGGTGGGGAGGCTTGCGTGCCTCAGCGATACAGATAGCCGTACCGTAGGTGCAACCACAACGGAGGGGTATCTGTTGAGAGGCCAGACAAACGTGTGGTTCCTGAAGAGGGGCAGCAGCCTTTTCAGTAGTTGCAAGGGCAACAGTCTGGATGATTGACTGATCTGGCCTTGTAACAATAACCAAAACGGCCTTGCTGTGCTGGTACTGCGAACGGCTGAAAGCAAGGGGAAACTACAGCCGTAATTTTTCCCGAGGGCATGCAGCTTTACTGTATGATTACATGATGATGGCGTCCTCTTGGGTAAAATATTCCGGAGGTAAAATAGTCCCCCATTCGGATCTCCGGGCGGGGACTACTCAAGAGGATGTCGTTATCAGGAGAAAGAAAACTGGCGTTCTACGGATCGGAGCGTGGAATGTCAGATCCCTTAATCGGGCAGGTAGGTTAGAAAATTTAAAAAGGGAAATGGATAGGTTGAAATTAGATATAGTGGGAATTAGTGAAGTTCGGTGGCAGGAGGAACAAGACTTCTGGTCAGGTGACTACAGGGTTATAAACACAAAATCAAATAGGGGTAATGCAGGAGTAGGTTTAATAATGAATAGGAAAATAGGAATGCGGGTAAGCTACTACAAACAGCATAGTGAACGCATTATTGTGGCCAAGATAGATACGAAGCCCACGCCTACTACAGTAGTACAAGTTTATATGCCAACTAGCTCTGCAGATGACGAAGAAATTGAAGAAATGTATGATGAAATAAAAGAAATTATTCAGATTGTGAAGGGAGACGAAAATTTAATAGTCATGGGTGACTGGAATTCGAGTGTAGGAAAAGGGAGAGAAGGAAACGTAGTAGGTGAATATGGATTGGGGGACAGAAATGAAAGAGGAAGACGCCTGGTCGAATTTTGCACAGAGCATAACCTCATCATAGCTAACACTTGGTTTAAGAATCATGAAAGAAGGTTGTATACGTGGAAGAACCCTGGAGATACTAAAAGGTATCAGATAGATTATATAATGGTAAGACAGAGATTTAGGAACCAGGTTTTAAATTGTAAGACATTTCCAGGGGCAGATGTGGACTCTGACCACAATCTATTGGTTATGACCTGTAGATTAAAACTGAAGAAACTGCAAAAAGGTGGGAATTTAAGGAGATGGGACCTGGATAAACTAAAAGAACCAGAGGTTGTACAGAGATTCAGGGAGAGCATAAGGGAGCAATTGACAGGAATGGGGGAAATAAATACAGTAGAAGGAGAATGGGTAGCTTTGAGGGATGAAGTAGTGAAGGCAGCAGAGGATCAAGTAGGTAAAAAGACGAGGGCTAGTAGAAACCCTTGGGTAACAGAAGAAATATTGAATTTAATTGATGAAAGGAGAAAATATAAAAATGCAGTAAGTGAAACAGGCAAAAAGGAATACAAACGTCTCAAAAATGAGATCGACAGGAAGTGCAAAATGGCTAAGCAGGGATGGCTAGAGGACAAATGTAAGGATGTAGAGGCCTATCTCACTAGGGGTAAGATAGATACCGCCTACAGGAAAATTAAAGAGACCTTTGGAGATAAGAGAACAACTTGTATGAATATCAAGAGCTCAGATGGAAGCCCAGTTCTAAGCAAAGAAGGGAAAGCAGAAAGGTGGAAGGAGTATATAGAGGGTCTATACAAGGGCGATGTACTTGAGGACAATATTATGGAAATGGAAGAGGATGTAGATGAAGATGCAATGGGAGATATGATACTGCGTGAAGAGTTTGACAGAGCACTGAAAGACCTGAGTCGAAACAAGGCCCCCGGAGTAGACAATATTCCATTGGAACTACTGACAGCCGTGGGAGAGCCAGTCCTGACAAAACTCTACCATCTGGTGAGCAAGATGTATGAAACAGGCGAAATACCCTCAGACTTCAAGAAGAATATAATAATTCCAATCCCAAAGAAAGCAGGTGTTGACAGATGTGAAAATTACCGAACTATCAGCTTAATAAGTCACAGCTGCAAAATACTAACACGAATTCTTTACAGACGAATGGAAAAACTAGTAGAAGCCAACCTCGGGGAAGATCAGTTTGGATTCCGTAGAAACACTGGAACACGTGAGGCAATACTGACCTTACGACTTATCTTAGAAGAAAGATTAAGGAAAGGCAAACCTACGTTTCTAGCATTTGTAGACTTAGAGAAAGCTTTTGACAGTGTTGATTGGAATACTCTCTTTCAAATTCTGAAGGTGGCAGGGGTAAAATACAGGGAGCGAAAGGCTATTTACAATTTGTACAGAAACCAGATGGCAGTTATAAGAGTCGAGGGACATGAAAGGGAAGCAGTGGTTGGGAAGGGAGTAAGACAGGGTTGTAGCCTCTCCCCGATGTTGTTCAATCTGTATATTGAGCAAGCAGTAAAGGAAACAAAAGAAAAATTCGGAGTAGGTATTAAAATTCATGGAGAAGAAATAAAAACTTTGAGGTTCGCCGATGACATTGTAATTCTGTCAGAGACAGCAAAGGACTTGCAAGAGCAGTTGAATGGAATGGACAGTGTCTTGAAAGGAGGATATAAGATGAACATCAACAAAAGCAAAACAAGGGTAATGGAATGTAGTCTAATTAAGTCGGGTGATGCTGAGGGAATTAGATTAGGAAATGAGGCACTTAAAGTAGTAAAGGAGTTTTGCTATTTGGGGAGCAAAATAACTGATGATGGTCGAAGTAGAGAGGATATAAAATGTAGGCTGGCAATGGCAAGGAAAGCGTTTCTGAAGAAGAGAAATTTGTTAACATCCAGTATTGATTTAAGTGTCAGGAAGTCATTTCTGAAAGTATTCGTATGGAGTGTAGCCATGTATGGAAGTGAAACATGGACGATAAATAGTTTGGACAAGAAGAGAATAGAAGCTTTTGAAATGTGGTGCTACAGAAGAATGCTGAAGATTAGATGGGTAGATCACATAACTAATGAGGAAGTATTGAATAGGATCGGGGAGAAGAGATGTTTGTGGCACAACTTGACCAGAAGAAGGGATCGGTTGGTAGGACATGTTCTGAGGCATCAAGGGATCACCAATTTAGTATTGGAGGGCAGCGTGGAGGGTAAAAATCGTAGAGGGAGACCAAGAGATGAATACACTAAGCAGATTCAGAAGGATGTAGGTTGCAGTAGGTACTGGGAGATGAAAAAGCTTGCACAGGATAGAGTAGCATGGAGAGCTGCATCAAACCAGTCTCAGGACTGAAGACCACAACAACAACAACAACCATGGGAGAGCTTTGACACCGAGACAGTGTTTCTAGGGAACGTGTCAGCAACTTTTTTGACCCCAAGAAAATCACAGAATGAAATGTTTCTGTGTGACTCGCAAGATAGGGGATAATATATTTGTAATTGTGTAAATGTTTTTTTTTATATTATATGTTTCATCCCTGAAGGGACAGCAGGTGTAATTGTATTTCATTAACATTTGTGTTTAGAAAAGTTAGTGTTTGTTTTGTTTGTTTGTTCTGGGTTATCAAGTTCACGTAGCATGTTTATTAGAATATTTGGTACAATTATGCTTTAATTATTAGCCAGTGGCGTAATACTAACGTTGCGGCTCTTGTAGCATTGATCAGTAAGATTGTCACAGGGGGCAAGAGTTTGAATTGCACAACAAATATCGGAATTAACTGATGCATTTTGATGTCGTGGACAATAATGATCTTGTTGGTGTGTTGACTGAAGTCACTTATCTTCATTATCACAGTGGTGATATTTCATATTAAAGTGTAATGAAGGCTAGTCGAAATGCAAGTTCTTGTCGTCCAAATATGTAACAATAGAGAAATGAGCAGTAGAGTAAGATACGAGAGCTACTGGTGGATTCAAGCAGTTATTGCTAACTATTTATTGCGTGTATTGATATGGACCCTGACATTCTACGTGTAACTAGTGTACGAAATTTTTTCTTTGTTGATTTTGTTTTGTATTTAGACATTGCCGTGTAAAGACTATTACAACGCAATTTATGAATGTCAGATTACTTGTTCTGTGTTTGGACGGTGAGCTATTTACAATTTCACGAGTACAATTAGTATTTTTTTTTATTTGTCATAGAATCAGTAAAGTTTGGATTACTCATAAAAATAACGAAGAGCCCAGTAACTAAGCAAATTTTTATCTCAACATTATTTTTTATTTGTATGATGTAATGTTTCATTTGTCATTTGGTTTGTTGTAAATATGTATGTGTACATTACTCCGGATTGTGGAGAGTACAATAATGCAACAACTGTGTCAGTAATTTGGTAAACTAACAGCATTTGGTCGTCTATTTGAGGTCACCAGGGGCTAAGGTCTCCTCCTGGTTATTTTGATCACTTGCTACGTTTGTTCTAATACAGCTTTCTTAAAAAAATGTTCGGAACTACCCTCGCATAGCAAGGATAGTACCGTCCCATTTTTTTCTGCATGGGTAGCCGGTGGTGAAAGGGTACAGTACCGCCCGACATTGAAAATAGGTACAACATACTTCATTATTTTTGTCAGAACAACACATTTTTTTTTGTAAAATAACTCAATTTCAATTAATACAGCGAAGCCGGATACCAGTGTGGGAAAGAATGACAATTTATTCATTTAATTGATCACATGTGCACGCCCACAAAGTAAATTCCTACATCCAGTTTGGTGAGATCTGTGAAATAAATGAATGTATGGTCGTCTGCTAACCGCAGATAGTGAATGTGAATATATGATCATCTTTGAGACGATCCTTTGGCCACCTTTGGTGAGACCAAAGAGATGAAATTTACCAGAGCTTTGAGCGCCTGAAATGTGGCTGACCAATACGATAGCAAGGTGCTTCCCCCACCTCGACAGAGATGGGAGAGGACCTCGAGAACGGCCATGTTTCAGCACTCTGCCGCTGGATCTTGTGCTGTTAAGACCTATTTTAGTTGTGCTCCGTAATGTCGAAAGAGTGGAGATATGGTATGCATGTGTAATATTTAAGAGTAGTTTGAAATATTAATTTCTCTATTTCAGGAACTTTTGTGGGGAGAATTAAATGTCAGGCAGGCAATATTAATGGGATTGTAGGAATCTTCGGAAGTGACCAACGGTCACAATGAAACCACGTGTAGCAATAAGTTGAAATACTTCCGTGTGCTTAAGTTAAGCTGAATTACTAGCGTGTGTACAATAAGTTGAAATATTTAAGAAATAGCGTGTGTACCATAAGTTGAAATATTTAAGAAATGGCGTGTGCAGGACTTGAAATTAGAGACGAGTACTTCCATGTGGTGAGTACTGTGGGAGTCTCAAACTGTGTATGAGACAAAAGATAAAGAGAAGTACTCGTCCATGGTATCAGTTGAGGACTCGCGTGTGTGATGTTCTTAATATTACTTTGCGTGATATGATTCCGTGTGACGCTTGATTCAAACTCTGAGAGAGAAGCAAGGTGAGTCGGCCGTCTATCCAGCAACGCCACTTGGCTTGCATTGCACAGGAAGACGTGCAAATATCTCCAGAGTTCATAGTAGGAAAGTGGAATTATGAAGTGGGGCAGTGTCGTGTGAAACTGGGATAAATATTGATTGAAGTGGGAAAGCTGAAAGTGATAATGTTGTGACTATTCTCTGTGTAGTATTTCATTTTGTACTGTGGTGTATGTCATGTAATTTGGGTATGTGTGGTTTGCATGGGAGAGTAGTGAGGTAGTTTCAAAAGATTAGTGGGTTATGCTTGTTCCTTCGGTACCGCTCGGTCTGGAGGAAAGTTTAGTGGTGATGATTGTGAGAGTCGAAGCGTGAGGTATAGTAAAAGATCCACCATCCTATCCAGAAAGTGCACTGTAGCGTTAAAAGTAATTACGAGACCATAATATAGAGATTCACCATTGTAAAGCCATGCCCACTGGGCGGAATTTCTCATGTGTTATTGTTTTAGGTTGTAGAATTTGTGTGTTTAGGTTAGAGAATTTATCGGAATAAATAAGATAGTGAAAAGAAAAAGATTGGTAGACTATTCCTTCGAATTGTGTGTTGTCATAATGTCCCGAGTTTATAATGTGTGCGCCATTCATATTCAGTGCGGTGGCCACGTGTTGACAAAAGTCGTTAAATAGAAGTTAAAAAGAAAATGTGGTATTGCCAGTGCGTAGTGTACAGTCAGAGCTCTGTAAAGTATTGATAGTCAGATGCGTGTTTCCGTTGCGTATTAATCATATAGGAGGATAACTTGTAACTTAAATTGTGAGTACGAGAGTTCATGTTACTCGATAAATTAAGAATGAATCCACTCGCTTGGCAGACCACTCACATTGCAGGCCTGACTGCTTGATGCCACAGTATGAGCAATGCATGTGGGTGCCTCTCACAGTAATTAGTCCTCGCGCCCGGCCGCGCCAAAGCCGCCAGGCTCTCAGCCACGTGTACCGCGCCAGCAAGCAAATGCAGTGCTAAAATCATGCCCGCGGTGTGCTACTAGACATTCGCGTGAGAATTGCCCGTCATGCCAGGCTATTTGCTTTTTCTGTAATAAAAAAGGCCATGTTCAAAGTGTTTGCCAGAAAAAGCTCAGATCAGACACCCACAACCACTCCAGGTCCTTTGCTTCGCGCTGGAATCGAACCAAGAATACTCAGGCTCGTGAACCTTCGCCCATGGAAATTAATGTAGTTCATTCCACTCTGCCCAGTGCCACCCTCTCTAACAGTGACTGTGTTGGTCCCACAAATAGTGTGCGTCGACATCGCCGGAAATCCCGTCAAGTCGCAAGTGATTCTGTGCCAGTGTCTGTTCGCGTTGCACGAGACAGTCGCTCTTGTCGTCAGCAGGACAATAAACTTTTTGTAGATTTCGACATTAACGGCAAAGTGATCCCATTCAAGCTCGATACCGGAGCTGCAGTTTCACTGATCAATCCCGACACGTACAAACAGCTGGGGACACCTCCGTTGCGTGCCGGAAATGTTAAGCTCAGTAGTTATTCAGGAGAAGCAACCCCTGTGTTAGGACAGTGCAGCCTTCTTGCAACATACAAAGGACAAACAAAACTTGTGTCATTTTACGTACTTCGTTCTTCTTCTGCAGTGAACTTGTTTGGTTTCGATTTATTTCAGTTGTTTAACTTGTCTATAGTAAATCAGGTCCTCTCAGTGAACCAGACTGTGCCTTCAGCCAGTGTTTCTCGTCTATGTGAAGAGTTTGCAGACATTTTTGCACCAGGCCCTGGTTGTGCTAAGAACTATGAAGCACATTTGAAACTGAAAGTAAACGCGCAACTGAGGTTTTTCAGAGCGCGCAATGTTCCCCACGCATTGCGTGATGAGGTCGCAAGAACATTATACGATTTGGAATCACGAGGTGTAATTGAACGTGTGCAGGCTTCTCTCTGGGCATCACCCTTAGTAATTTTGCAAAAACCTTCAGGAAAATTGAGACTTTGTGTGGACTTCAAGGCAACAGTGAATCCCCAACTATTGATTGCAACTTTTCCTTTACCCCGCCCGGAAGATCTTTTTGACAAACTGTGCCCGGGCAAATATTTTTCGAAGTTGGATCTAGCAGATGCGTACTTGCAACTACTGGTGGACGAAGAATCCCAGCGCGTTTTGGTGGTTAACACGCATCTTGGTTTGTACCGATTCAAACGACTGCCATTCGGGTGTGCATCCGCCCCTGCATTGTTTCAGCAATATCTACAAATTGTTTGTGCGTCGGTCCCTACTGCAGCAAACTATCTGGACGATATTGTGATCTCCGGAAAGACGGAAGAAGAACATTTAGCCGATCTCAGAACGTTATTTCAGGTCTTGCGACAAAATGGTCTTCGCTTGCGGAAGGATAAATGTGTGTTTTTTGCTCGTGACTTACCCTATCTGGGCCATGTACTCAATGCCCAAGGCATACATCCCAGTCCAGAGCACCTCCGTGCCATACAAGGCTTGCCTTCGCCGCAGAATTTGAAGCAGCTACAGAGTGTGCTGGGAAAAATCAATTATTATCATCGCTATGTGCGCCACGCCTCTTCCATTTCAGCTCCGCTTCATCGCTTACGCCGTAAAGGTGTTCCGTTCGTCTGGACGACGGAATGCGAACGCGCCTTTCACCAGTTGAAATCGGCGTTGCTTTCCAATACTTGCCTTACACCATTCGATCCCCAGAAACCCCTTTTGTTGATGGTGGATGCATCGGATTTCGGGATCGGTGCTGTGCTTGCGCACAAAGATGGTTCGCTCGATCGCCCTATTGCCTTTGCGTCCAAATTGCTTTCGTCTGCGCAAAGACATTATTCACAGATCGAGAAAGAGACATTGGCTCTCTCTATTTGGTGTTACAAAGTTTCATGATTTCTTGTATGGTCGTCACTTTACCATCATCACTGACCACAAACCTTTGACATCGCTTTTTCATCCGACCAAGCCTGTACCTCCACGTACAGCGCAGAAATTCATTCGCTAATCTATTTTCCTCTCGCAGTACCGCTACGATATCTTGTATCGGACCACTGCTAAGCACGGAAACGCCGATGCGTTGTCCCGTTTGCCTGTTGCTGAGGATAGAGCATTCGATTCCTCCAAACTTGCTTGCATGTTCATTGATTCGGAAACCGATGACGTGGTCGACTCGTTTCCGATTGATTTTCGTCGTGTAGCTACAGCCACAGCTGCTGACCCTGTCCTTGCTACCATTCTGCGTTTTGTTGCTACGCAATGGCCCTTGTCAAAGTCACGGATCGAGGATCCGTTCGTTCGCCGATTTTTTGCTCACAAGGAGAGACTTTTTGTACGACGTGGTGTTTTGCTGTTACGTTCTGATAATTATCAGTCCAGGGTCGTGGTCCCACGTTCGTTACACTCCTCTGTCTTACGGCTTCTCCACCAAGGACATGGGGGTATAGTGAGAACGAAACAACTTGCTCGTCAGCATTGTACTTGGTTCGGAATCGATGCTGCGATTACGCATAGGTGCTCTTCTTGCATGGCGTGTGCCGAACAACAATCCGCACCACCGCGGAAATTCTTTGCATGGCCAAAAGCCACTTCCCCTTGGCAACGCTTACACATCGATTTTGCTGGTCCATTCTGGAATGCTCGACGGTTGGTTGTGGTAGATTCATTCAGTAATTTTCCTTTTGTTGTCCGGATGTCTTCCACGAAGTTATCTGCCACCATCCAAGCGTTATCCACCATCTTTTGCATTGAAGGTCTTCCACAGACTATTGATTCCGACAATGGCTCACAATTCATGTCCGCAGAATTTCAGTCAGTCTGCAAAGCCAATGGTATTCAACATGTGACAACCGCGCCGTTTTCGCCACAGTCAAACGGTGCCGCTGAACGATTGGTCCGGACATTCAAGTCACAGATGTTGAAGTTGAAAGAGTCGCATTCTCGGGAGGACGCGTTATTGCTCTTTTTGTCCGCGTATCGCTCTCAGCCCCGAGATGGTCACATTTACACGTGTAAATAATGAGAAATGAATAAATAGACACTCTGACAAAGTAAAGTATGAACACTGATTCAGGGAAACAGAAGTTGCTTCACGGTCGCCCTCATCAAACCTTGATGTCTTTGCTACATCCGCCGCATCAGGTTCCTGTACAGCGGCAGACACCTGCTTTTGCTCCGGGCGACGTTGTCTATTATCGTAACTACCGAGGTTCACGGCGTTGGCTCGAAGGGCGCATTCTTCGCTGCCTCGGCCGCGCTATGTATTTGGTTTTGGGGGGCTCTGGTTAGGTGCGCCGGCATCTCATCCAGCTGCGCCTCTGTCGTCGCACGGGTTCTGCCGCTCCCCGTCTGCTTTCAGCGACGGTGCCGTCCGGTCAGCGCCCTGGGGACCCATCTACTGGCTCGCCTCAGCCCCAGGTGTTACCGATGCTGCCTTCCATTTTGCCCCATGGCGACGCGCTGCCGCCGCCGCCTGTTCTCCCCCCGGCGCCGCCCGCAGTGGACGCGTCGCTGCAACCGCCGGTCGCCTCCCTGGGTCAGGCGCCGCCGATCGCTTCCTGTGACCCGTTGACCTCCGCCATGGACTTCTTGCCCGCTCCGGACCACATGGCGTCTTCGCCCGTCGGGAGCCCCGACCCGATGGAGGTCGACCCTTCGGCCCCTCCTGTCTCTTTACGGGCGCATCCACCGCTTGTTGGCGTGCACCCTGGACTAGGTTTTCAGGCGTTTCCTAGCTCCCCTCGGACCGAATGGCAGGGTGCGGGTGGCACAGCCTCGCCTGTTGTTAGGTTCCCCACCTCGTCGCATACGTCAACATGAGGTCCTCACCACGGCGGGCGGAAGCCTTATAACACAACCGTACGCCGATTTGCGGGGGAGGAATGTGGTGTCACTGCCAGACACCACGCTTGCTAGGTGGTAGCCTTTAAATCGGCCGCGGTCCGTTAGTATACGTCGGACCCGCGTGTCGCCACTATCAGTGATTGCAGACCGAGCGCCGCCACACGGCAGGTCTAGAGAGACTTCCTAGCACTCGACCCAGTTGTACAGCCGACTTTGCTAGCGATGGTCCACTGACAAATTACGCTCTCATTTGCCGAGACGATAGTTTGCATAGCCTTCAGCTACGTCATTTGCTACGACCTAGCAATGCGCCATCACCAGTCACTATTGATGCTGTAAAACATCTACCGTCAAGAGCGATGTTCACCAATTATGAATTAAAGTTAAATATTCCAGCAGCTACGTACTTTATTTGCAAGTCTCAATTACTTTACCTGTTCCAGACCTCACGCAAGCCTGCGTGAGCTTAAACGCGTGCCTTTCGGCTTCCTCATAGTGGCTTGGCTGTCTTGCCAGGCAACAGTGTCCATCCCAAATACTGTATCATGTCAGTGGCACTCTCTCCCCTATTTCGCGTTAATACAAGAAGCGCTGCTTTTCTTCGAGTTTTCTCGATGTTAATGCTGTCTGGTGAAGATCCCAGACCGTGCAGAAATACTCCAAAAGACGACGGAAAAGCGTATTGTAGGCAGTCTCTTTAGTACATCTGTTACATTTTCTAAGTGTTCTGCCAATGAAACGCAGTCTTTGGTTCGTATTCCCCACATCATTTTCTGTGTGTACTTTCCAATTGAAATTGTTAGGAATTGTAATTCCTTGGTATCTAGTTGAATTTACAGTCTTTAGATTAGAATGAATTGTCGTGTCAGTGAAGTTTAATGGATTCCTTTTAGCACTGATGTGGATAACCGCACACTTTTCATAATTTGGGTTCAATTCAAAATTTTGGCGTCATCAGATATTCTTTCTAAGTCATTTTGTAAATTGTTTTGATCTTCTGAAGAGTTTACTAGACCATAAACGACAGCATAACCTGGAAACAACCTAACACGGCTGCCCAGATTGTCTCCTAAATCGTTTACGCAGATAAGGAACAGCAAAGACCCTAAAACATTACCCTCTGGAACGCCAGAAATCACTTATGTTTTGCTAGATGACTTTCCGTCAGTTACTACGAACAGTGACCTCTCTGACAAGAAACCAGCATTCCTGTCACATAACTGAGAAGATATTCCACAACCACACAATTTAACTGCAAGCTGCTTTTGTAGTACAGTGTCAAAAGCCTATTGAAAATTTATAAATACGATATCAGTTTCAAATCCCAAGTCAGTGGAACTCAAACCTTCGTGTGCGTAAAGAGCTACACTGATACGCAAAAGAAATTGGTATAGGCGCGCAAAAGAAACTGGCATAGGGATGCGTATTCAAATACAGAGATATGCAATCAGGTAATATACGGCGGTGCAGTCGGCTACGTCTACATAAGACATTTGAACATTGTGTTATAGTCGGCGCACGAGTGAAGGAACACAGCATCACCAAGGTAGCGATGAAGTGGAGACTTTCCGCCGGTAGGTGTGGCCGTGCGGTTCTAGGCGCTTCAGTCTGGAACCGCGCAACCGCTACGGTCGCAGGTTCGAATCCTGTCTCGGGCATGGATGTGTGTGACGTCCTTAGGTTAGTTAGGTTTAAGTAGTTCTAAGTCTAGGGGACTGATGACCTCAGATTTAAGTCCCATAGTGCTCAGAGCCATTTGAACCATTTGGAGACTTTCCCGTAAGACCATTACACCAGTGTATCGTGAATATCAGAAATCCGGTAAAATATCAAATCTCCGACATTGCTGCGGCCGGAAAAAGATCCTTCAAGAACGGGACCCACTGAAGAGAATCGTTCAACGTAACAGAAGCGCAACCCTTGCGCAGTTTGATGTAGATATCAATGCTGGGCCATCAACAAGTGTCAGCGTGCGAACCATTCATAAATTTGGGCTTTCGGAGTCGAAGGTCCACTCGTGTACCCTTGATGACTGCACGACACAAAGCCTTACGACTCGTCTGGGCCCGTCAATACCGACATTGGGCTGTTGATGACTGGAATCATGTTGCCTGGTCTGACGAGTCTCGTTTCAAATTGTATCGAGCGGATTGACGTGTACAGGTACGGAGACAACTTCATGAATCCATGGGCCCAGCATGTCAGCAGGGGACTGTTCAAGGTGGTGGAGGCTCTGTAATGATGTAGAGCCTGTGCAGTTGGGGTGGTATGGGACCTATGATACGTCTAGATACAAGTCTGACAGGTGACACGTACGTGAGCATTCTGTGTGATCACCTGCATCCATTCGTGTACATTGTGCATTCCGACGGACGTGGGAAATTCCAGCAGGAAAACGCGACGCCCCACATCTCCGCCGGCCACCAATTTCCCCATACATGAACATTATTGAGCATATCTGGGATGTCTTGCAACGTGCTGTTCAGAAGAGATATCCACCCCCTCTTGCTCTTACAGATCTATGGAAAGCCTTGCAGGTTTCAGGGTGTCAATTCCCTCCAGCACCATTTCAGACATCAGTCGAGTTCATGCAAAGTCGCGTTGCGGCACTTCTGCTTACTCGCGGGGGCCCTACACGATATTAGGCAGCTGTACCAGTTGATTTGGCTCTTTAGCGTATTTGCGTTTCACAAGAACGATGTTTTCTAAATCTGTGTTGACCGTGTTTGAATAGACATTTCTCTTCGAGGTAATTCAAAATTTTCGGACACAATATATGTTCAGAAATCCTGTTGCATATCGACGGTGATGATATGGGCCTGTAATTTAGTGGACTAGTCCTCCTACCTTTCTTGAATATTGGTGTAACCTGTGGGACTTTCCAATCTTTGGAATCGGATCCTTCGTCGAGCGACATGTTGTATATGTTTGTTAAGTATGGAGCTATTGCATCACCTTACTCTGAAGACTTGCTTTTATTAAGTTGTTCCACTGCTCCGAGGATATTCACTTCCAAGTCACTCGCATTGGCAGCTATTCTTGGTTCGAATTCTGGAATATTTACTTCGCCTTCTTTGGTGGAAGGATTTCGAAAGGCCGTATTTACTAAATCTGCTTTCGCAGCATCTTCGTCCATAGTATTTCCATTTCTATAGTGTAGAGGAGGCACTGGCGATGTCTTGCCGCTACCATACTTTACATACGAGCAGAACCTCTTTGGATCTTCTGCCAGGTTTCGACATATAATTTCGTTGTGGAAGTTATTATAAACATGTAGCACTGATGTCCGTGCTAACTTTCGAGCTTCTGTAAAAGATCGCCAGCGTACTGTTTTCGTTGCTTCTGCTGTTTCGCCTAAATAACACTGCCACCGTGTTTTGGGTGAATTCACACGTGTAAATAATGAGTAATGAATAAATAGACACTCTGACCAAGTAAAGTATGAACACTGATTCAGGGAAACAGAAGTGCCACTTGACGATCTCCTACAACCGTGAGTGCTGGAATCAGGGCCAAATAGAACGAAAACATCCATCGGTCCCACAAAATTAAAGGGCAACAATACGACGAAGTTGCACCAAATTTCGCATCACGTCCTTGGTACCAAAACTGCAGATACAGCAGAAACTCCCTTGCAGCGGGGTACTGGTAATCTATGTACGGTTTCAACACTATCGCACCATCTCCATGTGAATATGGCAGTGAGCAAATTGTTTGACCACACTTTCCTCTGTGGCTACAGGAGATATCAAGAAACTACGAAACTTTTACAGCGTCTGATGCCCTCTGGCAACGCTTTACCGCCAAACATTGAGCTTCAGTTGACGACAGACGGCATAAAAGTGTATAAACTCCTACACGATTTTATGGCAGGCGGACTAAAATAATATAGGAAAAAAGATTTTAAGCACTTTCCTTCCTCTGAAAAATAGTAAATGAATACATATGATATGCGTTATCAACCCTTCTTTGATATTAATGGAGCCGGTCGGCGTGGCCGAACGTTTCTAGGCGCTACAGTCAGGAACCGCGCGACCGCTACGGTCGCAGGTTCGAATCCTTCCTCGGGCATGGATGTGTGTGATGTACTTAGGTTAGTTAGGTTTAAGTAGTTCTAAGTTCTAGGGGACTGATGACCTCAGATCTTAAGTCCCATAGTGCTCAAAGCCATTTTTTGAACAGAAACTAGAAGATCCGATATCAGAGCCAGAGTAACTGGTACACCTGCCCTATATCGTGTAGGGACCCCGCAAGCACGCAGAAGTGCAGTAACGCAACGTGCCGCGAAATCTACTAATGTCTGAAGTAGGGCTAGAGGGAACTGCAGAGCTGTCCACAAATCAGTAAGAGTATGAAGGGGTCGAGATCTCTTCTGAACAGGGCGTTGCAAGACATCCCAGATATGCTCAATAATGTTAACGTATGGGAAAATTGGTTGCCAGCGGAAGTGTTGAAACTCAGAAGAGTGTTTCCGGAGCCACTCTGTAGAATTTCTGGGTGTCGCGTTGTCCTGCTGGAATTTCTCACGTCCGTTGGAATGCACAATCAACACGAATGGATGCAGGTGATCAGACAGGATGCTCACGTACGTGTCACCTGTCAGACCACATCTAGACGTATCAGAGGTAACATATCATTCTAACTGCGTACGCCCCACAACATTACAGAGTTCTCACCAGCTTCAACAGTCCCCTGCTGTCATGCAGGGTCCATGGATTCATGAGAGTGTCTCCACACCCGTACACGTGCATCAGCTCGATACAATTTGTAACGAGACTCGTCCGACGAGGCGACGTGTGTCCAGTCATCAACTGTCCAATGTCGGTGTTGAAAGGCGTAGGAAAGGCGCAAAGCTCTCTTTCCTGCAGTCATCAGACTATCGGACCTTCGGTTCCGGAATCCCATATCGATTATGTTTCTTTCGTTCGCTTGACGTTGAACGATTCTCTTATCGTTGGTCCCGGTCTTGCAGGATCTTTTTCCGGCCGCAGAGATGTCGGAGATCTGACGTTTTACCGGATTCCGGATATTCACGGTCCGCTCGTCAAATAGTCGTGCGGTAAAATCCCCGCTCCACCGCTACCTCGGAGATGCTGTCCCACTGCTCGTGTTCTGACTATATAACACCACGTTCAGACTCACTCAGATCTTGATAACCTGCCATAATAGCAGCACTAACCGATCTAACAACTGCGTCAGACACTTAGTTTTCTTACAAAAGAGCTGCCGACCGCAGCGCCGTATTCTGTCTTTTCACAATGCTTTCTATTTGAAATCGCCTGCCTATACCAGTTTCTTTGGCGCTTGAGTGTCAAATAAAAATTCACATTACACAAGAAAAGCCAAACGCACACCAGGCGGAAGGCCTCTGTGATAACAACAGCATTGTGAGGGTACCGGCAGTACATCTACATCTACATCTACATCTATACTCCGCGAGCCACCTTACGGTGTGTGGCGGAGGGTACTTATTGTACCACTATCTGATCCCCCCTTCCCTGTTCCATTCACGAATTGTGCGTGGGAAGAACGACTGCTTGTAAGTCTCCGTATTTGCTCTAATTTCTCGGATCTTTTCGTTGTGATCATTACGCGAGATATATGTGGGCGGTAGTAATATGTTGCCCATCTCTTCCCGGAATGTGCTCTCTCGTAATTTCGATAATAAACCTGTCCGTATTGCGTAACGCCTTTCTTGAAGTGTCCGCCACTGGAGCTTGTTCAGCATCTCCGTAACGCTCTCGCGCTGACTAAATGTCCCCATGACGAATCGCGCTGCTTTTCGCTGGATCATGTCTATCTCTTCTATTAATCCAACCTGGTAAGGGTCCCATACTGATGAGCAATACTCAAGAATCGGACGAACAAGCGTTTTGTAAGCTACTTCTTTCGTCGATGAGTCACATTTTCTTAGAATTCTTCCTATGAATCTCAACCTGGCGCCTGCTTTTCCCACTATTTGTTTTATGTGATCATTCCACTTCAGATCGCTCCGGATAGTAACTCCTAAGTATTTTACGGTCGTTACCGCTTCCAATGACTTACCACCTATGGCATAATCGTACTGGAATGGATTTCTGCCCCTATGTATGCGCATTATATTACATTTATCTACGTTTAGGGAAAGCTGCCAGCTGTCGCACCATGCATTAATCCTCTGCAGGTCCTCCTGGAGTACGTACGAGTCTTCTGATGTTGCTACTTTCTTGTAGACAACCGTGTCATCTGCAAATAGCCTCACGGAGCTACCGATGTTGTCAACTAAGTCATTTATGTATATTGTAAACAATAAAGGTCCTATCACGCTTCCCTGCGGTACTCCCGAAATTACCTCTACATCTGCAGATTTTGAACCGTTAAGAATGACATGTTGTGTTCTTTCTTCTAGGAAATCCTGAATCCAATCACAAACCTGGTCCGATATTCCGTAAGCTCGTATTTTTTTCACTAAACGTAAGTGCGGAACCGTATCAAATGCCTTCCTGAAGTCCAGGAATACGGCATCAATCTGCTCGCCAGTGTCTACGGCACTGTGAATTTCTTGGGCAAATAGGGCGAGCTGAGTTTCACATGGTCTCTGTTTGCGGAATCCATGTTGGTTATGATGAAGGAGATTTGTATTATCTAAGAACGTCATAATACGAGAACACAAAACATGTTCCATTATTCTACAACAGATTGACGTAAGCGAAATAGGCCTATAATTATTCGCATCTGATTTATGACCCTTCTTGAAAATGGGAACGACCTGCGCTTTCTTCCAGTCGCTAGGTACTTTACGTTCTTCCAGCGATCTACGATAAATTGCTGATAGAAAGGGGGCAAGTTCTTTAGCATAATCACTGTAGAATCTTAAGGGTATCTCGTCTGGTCCGGATGCTTTTCCGCTACTAAGTGATAGCAGTTGTTTTTCAATTCCGATATCGTTTATTTCAATATTTTCCATTTTGGCGTCCGTGCGACGGCTGAAGTCAGGGACCGTGTTACGATTTTCCGCAGTGAAACAGTTTCGGAACACTGAATTCAGTATTTCTGCCTTTCTTCGGTCGTCCTCTGCTTCGGTGCCATCGTGGTCAACGAGTGACTGAATAGGGGATTTAGATCCGCTTACCGATTTTACATATGACCAAAACTTTTTAGGGTTCTTGTTTAGATTGTTTGCCAATGTTTTATGTTCGAATTCGTTGAATGCTTCTCTCATTGCTCTCTTTACGCTCTTTTTCGCTTCGTTCAGCTTTTCCTTATCAGCTATGATTCGACTACTCTTAAACCTATGATGAAGCTTTCTTTGTTTCCGTAGTACCTTTCGTACATGATTGTTATACCACGGTGGATCTTTCCCCTCGCTTTGGACCTTAGTCGGTACGAACTTATCTAAGGCGTACTGGACGATGTTTCTGAATTTTTTCCATTTTTGTTCCACATCCTCTTCCTCAGAAATGAACGTTTGATGGTGGTCACTCAGATATTCTGCGATTTGTGCCCTATCACTCTTGTTAAGCAAATATATTTTCCTTCCTTTCTTGGCATTTCTTATTACACTTGTAGTCATTGATGCAACCACTGACTTATGATCACTGATACCCTCTTCTACATTCACGGAGTCGAAAAGTTCCGGTCTATTTGTTGCTATGAGGTCTAAAACGTTAGCTTCACGAGTTGGTTCTCTAACTATCTGCTCGAAGTAATTCTCGGACAAGGCAGTCAGGATAATGTCACAAGAGTCTCTGTCCCTGGCTCCAGTTCTGATTGTGTGACTATCCCATTCTATACCTGGTAGATTGAAGTCTCCCCCTATTACAATAGTATGATCACGAAACTTCTTCACGACGTTCTGCAGGTTCTCTCTGAGGCGCTCAACTACTACGGTTGCTGATGCAGGTGGTCTATAGAAGCATCCGACTATCATATCTGACCCACCTTTGATACTTAACCCAGATTATTTCACATTCGCATTCGCTAATAACTTCACTGGATATTATTGAATTCTTTACTGCTATAAATACTCCTCCACCATTGGCGTTTATCCTATCCTTGCGGTATATATTCCATTCTGTGTCTAGGACTTCGTTACTGTTCACTTCCGGTTTTAACCAACTTTCCGTTCCTAATACTATATGCGCACTATTTCCTTCAATAAGAGATACTAATTCAGGAACCTTGCCATGGATACTCCTGCAGTTTACCAATATTACGTTAACTTTTCCTGTTTTTGGTCTCTGAGGACGGACGTTCTTTATCAACGATGATAATGTCCTCTCTGGTAAGCCGTCAGGTATTTTATCGTTTCGCCCAAGGGGGGGTCCCTCTAACCTAAAAAACCCCCGTGTGCACGCCACACGTACTCTGCTACCCTAGTAGCTAGTGGCAAGCAACAGGTGCATGAGGGAACCACTGCTCCCGCAACGGGAAACGAAGGCGGTAGAGAGATCTGTTTGACGGGACTCTTGCAAAGCCACTGTGAACTGCTCGGTGCCTTTCAGAAACGCCGTGTTCCCGACAGCTCGTACCCAGTGACCTGTACATTTCGAAACCACTTTGCCCTTACCGAGGGAGATGGCATTTGTTGTGGATGGAAACTCATTCACCTAAAGGAGTAGGCACACAGAAATGCCCTACACTTGGATCCATCACATTTCCCATGACTAACGTGCTTAGGGAGGATATGGTTCCTGCAAAACAACCATGGTAGTATTTACCCTACTGGTCATTAAAATTGGTACACCAAGAAGAAATGCAGATGATAAACGGGTATTCATAGGACAAATATATTATGCTAGAACTGATATGCGATTATATTTTCACGCAACTTGGGCGCATAGATCATGAGAAATCAGTACCCAGAACAACCACCTCTGGCCGTAATAACGGCCTTGATACGCCTGGGCATTGAGTCAAAAAGAGCTTGGATAGCGTGTAAAGGCACAGCTCCCATGCAACTTCAACATGATACCACAGTTCATCAAGAGTAGTGACTGGCGTATTGTGACCAGCCAGTTGCTCGGCCACCATTGACCAGACGTTTTCATTTGGTGAGAGATGTGGAGAATGTGCTGGCCAGGGCAGCAGTCGAACATTTTCTGTATTCAGAAAGGCCCGTACAGGGCCTGCAACATGCGGTCCTGCATTATCCTGCTGAAATGTAGGGTTTCGCAGGGATCGAATGAAGGGTAGAGCCATGGGTCGTAACACATCTGAAATGTAACGTATACTGTTCAAAGTGCCGTCAATGCGAACAAGAGGTGACCGAGACGTGCAACCATCACGCCGGGTGATACGCCAGTATGGGGATGACGAATACACGCTTCCAATGTGCGTTCACCGCGATGTGGCCAAACACGGATGCGACCATCATGATTCTGTACACCGAACCTGGATTCATCCGAAAAAAATGACGATTTGCCATTCGTGCACCCAGGTTCGTCGTTGAGTACACCATCGCAGGCACTCCTGTGTGTGATCCAGCGTCAAGGGTAACCACAGCCATGATCTCTGAGCTGATAGTCCATGCTGCTGCAAATGTCGTCGAACTGTTCGTACAGATTGTTGTTGTCTTGCAAACGTCCCCATCTGTTGACTCAGGGATCGAGATGTGGCTGCACGATGCGTTACAGCCATGCGGATAAGATGCCTGTCATCTCGACTGCTAGGTGATACGGGGCCGTTGGGATCGAGCACGGCGTTCCGTATTACCCTCCTGAACCCACAGATTCCATATTCTACTAACAGTCATTTCATCTCGACCAACGCGAGCAGCAATGCTGCGATAGGATAAACCGCAATCGCTATAGGGTACAATCCGACCTTTATCAAAGTTAGAAACCTGATGGTACGCATTTCTCCTTCTTACACGAGGCATCTCAATAACGTTTCACCAGGCAAGGCCTGTCAACTGCTGTTTGTGTGTGAGAAATCGGTTGGAAACTTTCCTCATGTGAGCTCGTTGTAGGTGTTGCCACCGGCACCAAGCTTGTGTGAATACTCTGAAAAGCTAATCATTTGCATATCACAGCATCTTCCTCCTGTCGGATAAATTTCGCGTCTGTAGCACGTCATCTTTGTGGTGTAGCAATTTTCATGGCCTGTAGTGTACATTCTGCCCCGCTCTATTACTTTGCTTCCTATCTACTGTACTGAGTGCCGAACTTCTACCGAAACTACAGATTTTGAGAGACGGTAGTCATTGTGTAATTCCTATAAAAAGTAGTACATACAGTTTACGCGACAGTGAGATTTTATTATTTCAAGGAAAAGGAACAAAACTGGCACTCCTGCTCTAGCAACCTAGTATTACTTTAGTTGCCGATGAGCAAATGACAAAAACCATAATAGTGGTAACTAGCAATCTTTTCTATATATTTCGTTAATAATAGGGTCGCCATCAATTTTCGTCATACTGCTATTCTCTGATGATGGAATTTGGTCTTATAAACATATAATCATGCAAGCAGGTTAATTCTCCAGTCTAAGAAGAACGTATTCTACCTTTACTAACACTCAGAGACACTATGATTTCTAGAAGACGTTAATGTCTTCAGGGATCAATTAAAACTCTAAGTCTCTGTGGTGTTATGAATTAACGTTAGTCAATACGACTAGAAATTCCGCAGCTACGTGTTCCATTACCGGATAATTTTCATATGACTGTCGTTACTCTTCACATATTAATGAGCAAGAAACTGAATTGAAAGTTTAAAAATGAAAATAAAACAGGGAACAGAAAAATAGAATGACTGATCAACTCTCATACTGATTCATACACACACAGATTTGAGTTAATAATAATACAATTTTAATTTAATTTAACACGTCAGGTTCCATGCACCATAGTCAAAAATGATTTAAAATAGTTCGTTTGATAAAAATTGCGTTACAAAATGAGACCAAGAACTGTTATTAGAAAATTTCGTACGCGGTTAAAAAATTGTGGCGTAATTGAGCCTTTCAAATTAGATTTGAAAATGTGGTGTTTCTCATTCCAGACCTTCAGTTTTACTATGTTCTATTTAAATGATTTGAAATAGTTCGTTCAATAAAAGTTGCGCTACAATGTGAGACCAGAAACTGCTATCAGGAACTTTAGTACGGGATTATAGGATTGTGGCATAATTTAGGGTTTTAAATTAGATTTGAAAATGTGGTGTTTCCCATTCCAGACCTTCAGTTCTACAATGCCCTATTCAAAATGAAATCAGCAGAAATAGCGCCCACGTTTCTATGCAGTGGTTATTGAAGTATTATCAAAACGTAAATCGTTTAAGTTCGAGTGAATGCGTCAGCTAGTTCTGAATGAATCTATAGTCTGAACAACAAATCTCGTGCGGTAGTATATACTCTTGATTGGCATTAACACAGTTCCGCAACGAGTGGACAATGGCCCGCATGAGGCTCTCGATGTGACACCATAGACCATTCCGAATGCCCTTTCTCGAACCTTTTTGATCAGTGCAGAGTATTGCTCCTGATTAAACATGCTAAGGTATAGTGGAGTAGAAATATGTAAAGCAGACTCAGCAGAGGAGATTATTTTTATTATAAACGTAGCAGCTTTTCGGTACTGATTTTAAGCTTCTAAGCCGGCCGTGGTGGCCGAGCGGTTCGAGGCGCTTCAGTCTGGAACCGCGTGACCGCTACGGTCACAGGTTCGAATCCTGCCTCGACCATGGATGTGTGTGATGTCTTTAGGTTAGTTCTACGTTCTAGGGGACTGATGACCTCAGATGGTAAGCCCTATAGTGCCCAGAGCCATTTGAACCATTTTTTTAACTTGGTTTATCCGTCTTCGGTACTAAGAACAGCAGCGCGCTCGGCTTCTAAGGTTACGTGAACATCTTGTGACACTCAAGTCGTGCTTCTACAAGGTTTTTGAGACAGGAACTGTGTACACCGTACTTTGCTTTAATTCCAGTTTACGGATGCCACGGTGGTATGACGACGTGGAAATTAGCTGTAATCAGGTTTTCAGTGGAATAACCCTGGACACCACTGTTAAGATGCACTACCGTCATCTGTGTGCAAGTGAATTTGTGAACGCGTATTAATAAGGTACGGCCCTAGTGATGAGATCCAAGTTGGGAACTTGTAATAAATTAGTAAATGATGTCAAAAATATTACGGAAAAAAAACAAGAAATTATCAGATATTCTCCATTGACGTGGGAAAGGTTGGTTATTCATGGAATAGATTAATTTTTTGCCAAACCAAGTGCGTGAAGTCTGTTGTTCCAACACAGTAGTACGAAAAAAGAACGATAGACAATGAAGCACCTATAAATCATAATTGTGTAAGTGGTAATAGTCGTTTGGCAAGGTTGGCTTGAAGGGTTGCCATTCTCTACGCAGTGTCTCTCTCTGTGAGTTATGAACATATGACAAATACTTTCTTAAGCGACAGTGATTGTGAACATTTAAACTGGAAGACTGTGCTACATGAATTAACTGAACACTTTCTGCCGCAAGTTGGAAGAATTCTCTGCGGAGGGAGTGAAGCACCACAGAAAATTCCCTATGTCTTGGAGCTTCAGACAGCCGCCCGTCATGGGTGGACCTGCAAAATCTGCAGGCTCGGCAACTGGGCCACGGTGATGGGAATCGAATCTTGGACATCTAGTCGATCTCGTCGCCTGGGTGAACCATTTAGTCTTCGAACCATGCCGTCCCTGGAACATTCAAGGAAACATTCTCTCCCACGTCTTTCAAAAACGCTCCATGTGGGGCACCTCGAGAAAATCAAACTAGCATCTGCATGCCGCAGAATTTCATCAAGTAAATCACCGGAGCAAATATCTCCTTCAGATGGGCAGAGATTGCGCCCCAACACGGTACCTTGCCTCCAATAGTATATTTACGTACGTCATTAACTAATTTCCAATCGTAATACTTACTTTCAGCACACACAGGATATCACTTAGCGCCAAGGAGAAACGTTTCTCGTACAGTCCTCACGATCCTCTCAAAAAATTCCTCTGAAAGCCGGCTTGCAAATACTTGCAGATTATGAAAACATTTCACTCTAAACGTGGAACATTTTCCATAGCGCCAATCCCTCCAACGACAAAGCTTCAAAATTGTGAAGAGACGCTCCAGCCAGCATTGGGAACAAGCCAACAGAGTTGGTTAACAGCAGCACAGAAGGAGACTGGAAGTGGCTCGGCCACTTCCCGTCAGCACGGGTCTTCCGCAAGCCTTTCCCCTGACGTGGAACTGGCGACTGGTCCTTAGCGTTGTACCTGCAGGTAGGCGCTTGCAGCTTCCCAGAACTCTGGCCCATCAAGGCTGTCCTGTGGTGACACTCTGAGCAGCGTGCCTCTCCCCACGCGGAAGCAACACAATCACATCACAAAATTTTAATCGACAGAAAGGACGAGCTTTCATCTCTAATTATACAGTGCAAACAGATACCAAAGATACCAAGACAAGCAGTAGACACTGTCAACCCACATTATTAAACGTCATAACTGCCCTAATGCATTCCTATTTAAATCATAATCGGTTAAAACGCATATGTACTGTTTAAAAACTTCACTACATAGCACTACATACTAAATCAGCATCCAACACACAGGGATACCAACACAGTCGTCTGCACAGTCAGTTGTCCACTGGACAAGAGGCTTAAGGTTGTGGAGGATATTGGAATCATTTAATGTAAGACATCCTGGTCTCAATAATCACTCGAGGCACAAATTCAGACAATCAAAGGAAATGTGTCCAGCATACCAACGTTTTTACTCGATTATTGAACCCAGAGCTGACAGTTTTAAATAAAACTGAGAATCCGCATTTAAGCTTCTATAGCACTTCAACATATGGTTGTCCTGAACAAATGCGAAAAATGTAGATAAAAATTAAAATTGACTTAAGATGAATTTTACTATAAGAAATTTGTAGTTATGGCATTCTCACCATCATTCATACATGCAAGAGAAATATAAAAACATATGTTTGCCAATGAAATGTGACATATACAAAAACGAAGAATCTGCTGTGTACTGGTATCTTTGATTAACAAAGAACCATGAGAATGCCAACAATTAATCTTATGGGTGTCATTTATGTAGATCCCATGTGGAAAAAATGTTAGTATATCACTACCATGTGTCGGATAAATTACTAAATATTTAAAAATCTAAATTCATCCATAGTAATCAAGCATATTAGATAAATACTACATGAATAGTTGATATCATCACAGTATCAGGTGACATGTTATTTAATTTTAAAAAAAAATTCCTTGTCGCTATAGTTCCCATGTTGCATCACACAAGTATACAGTGCCCAGACACTACCACCTAACACAATGGACTTCACTTACACTCGAAGTTCAGGGTTGTAATAGGTGGGTGAACATAGAGCAATGAAGTTTATGAGCAGTGGCGAGGACTCATTTACAGTTGTATCTCTGTATATGGAACAGCAACAGACAGTACTTAGAAAGCCTTCCTTTCATACAAATGACAGCTTGTTCTGGAAAAAGTGAATCTCATCGTCGAAATGTCAGTGCACAACATCATGGAGCCGCAATACTAACGATCTGGTGGACAGCCTGGATGGCTTCAATATAGTCTCGTTGATAATGACACTCCAAGAGTGTCGTTCTTCGACATCCTTGTCTCTGTTTTAGGTAATAACACAGTTTCGCCATTGTCTGGTTATAATAGGAAGTGCATGACTCTAGTATCAACAAGGAGAAGGCGAAAAATTGAGTAGCACAACCGACGTGTTGTTGCTATCCATGGGCTAATTGAAGATGTATCGCTAATCGGTACCGTCTTTGTGAACGGTATCAGGTTGGTATTCCCACGAAGAGAAAAATCAGATAAATTTAATACAGCATTTCCCAGCACGGAAATGTGTATCAGTCTTGCCGAATGATCCAGTAATGTGAACTTGAAGATGAAGGAAGTATTACAGTCGGTTCCCAAATGTGACTACAGGAAATGTTTCCACAATGAACCATTGGCAGTTCTTCATGACGAAGAAAATTCGGACCTCATTTGTACTCCCTCATCGCTGTCGAAGCATAGGGCTGCATTTAGGATCAGTGTCTGCCGAGACATCAGACTGTCTGACACCCTTCACGTTTACAAATGGCTGAGTACATCACCAACAGGTTCTTCGACATTCACTCCCTCCCCCCCTCCACCAAATCACACTGCCCACGCAGGTGAGGACTGCCTGCACTGCTGGGGACTTCCTCTTCCACTGATCCCAAGGCTGCCATAAGCTGCCTTTAATGTAGGTCAGTACCCTTCCATCAACTGGGTAGTCCAGCACCCCACCGTCTCCACTGCTAATCACCTCCAGTCAGCACCCACCAAACACTATGTATGTAATGTGCTAATACTGTGCCACTTCTGGTCTGGCCCTGCACACAATTCATACATACTGAGTAAATGGTTGTCCAGCAACGACTTTATGCACAGTAAATGTGAAGTGCAGTAAAGATAACACAAAAAGAACAAGACAACCAGTGCCAGATTTTGCAGCTCACATGCATTCATATCATTTACGGCAAAGAATGGTCTTATTTACATGTATAGATACTCTTTATAATGAGTAAATAGAAAAAGCATATTTATGGGCCATTGTGGCAAAAGTGTGATGTGTGGGTGTAAGTTCATAGGATTGCACTTGCAGATGATCCTACTAGGCACATATAATACTTTAGCCAAAAAAAGAACAGATTTTTAATGTTTCCTGCACTTCATGAGTCAATTCGTACCAATTTCAGGTAGAGAAAAACGAAATGACAATGAAAAATTTTCCTTAACTATAGCTTCTGTGATACGCACTGTGTGGAATTATTTCATATTACTAGATTAAGACAAGAAGATACATTTTCATTACATGTGCTAACAACATTGAAAGTATGTTTCATTTATTTAAATGATTGTAATATTTTAAGAGTTCTAAATTGATGGAAGAATACCTCGCAGACGGTTGGTTCTGATGAGAATCATGTGGTGTCTGCATGAGATCGTCGTCTTTTGGCTTGCCTCTTGTAACGGAGTTCCGGAGCATCCCCACACGAGGACCAACAGTAATCCGCAAGCATTGCTTCAATCAAATGGCACTGATATCTTTGTTACATGACAGAAATGTCCTGATGAAGTCTGTCTCCGTGTTCATCACTGACAGCTCCACAACTAGGGCGGGGGGGGGGGGGGGGAAGTCGACGCGGGAGTGGAAAAAATGTATTTTAAGGGATAAGTAGCATCCATGGTTAGGGTATTTTTGCAGGAGCACTGTCACTAAGTAGAGTACAGCAGTGGCTTTTACATCACCACAGATTTTCCATTCGTGATCACGATATTCGATTGAGTCCAAGAAGGCTGTCATATTTCCGTATAAGTGAACTGCATTACCAACGGGAATAGAAGGAAGACTTTAGAGTAAATTCCTTTGCTGTAGTCGAGACCAAAGAATTTCTGCCTTCTTCTTTGACAGGTCAGGATCTCTAATGAGGACACTCTATTTCGCTTTACTCAGTCAGTGCGGTTTATCACCTTTCCGCTCAGAATCAGGGTCACTGGATGTGGAAGGCTTGTTTGGTTCTTCTTCTTCTTGTTCCACACTGTCTTCATCTTCTATTTCAAACACACCGTTTTCGAGTGCAGTAGGAAGTGGTAAAACCTATCTGACTGCGGAATGGGTCGATTAGCAAATTGAAGATTCGGGTACTAACCTGCTCTTCTTTTCTTCATAATCAATCCTGGATTTATAGGTGCAGTCAAGCAGAAATAGCAATCATCTATATGGTTTGTAGGTTCCCGCCTAAAAAAATGCACAGCAGAAGCCATAGATGGTTTCTTATTATTCAGCCATTCTCACAGTATAACTGAACATGGGTAGCAACATATATTTGGAGTCCAAGACTTATCCTCGTCCCCTAATTTCATACAGAAATAATACTGTTAGGAGGTCTTCAAAAGAGGTGTCAGACTGCGATTCTGTGAAGGAAATATTATTTCACCACAAATGTAACAGAAATTATTCACCTCATTTACACATTTTCGTGGCAGTGTTAGAAATTTTACACTGCAAAAGCACACTCAAACCAGAAATCATAGGAAATAAAATATGGGAAATAAAACAATGAGCTGAAAATTAAAGGGAACTGTTATTAAATTCACACCAGTAACTATGATCATCATGGATATTACTGTTCACATTCATCAATATGAAATAAATTACGAGGAATAACATCTAAGTTTACCGACTACACATAAAATCAATGGTGGTGGCACCAATATATAAAGGATGCCATAGTCGTACATAATGCGGAATTACCTGTGATTAATTTGTGTGCTGGAATGATCCCTGACATGTAACCACCCTTAACATACACTAGTGTGACCTGGGCGCAAATGACTGTCTGAACGTATGTTATTAATGTTTACTCCCAGTAGTTAACAATCAGTTGGCAGATGGTAAATTAATAAATCATGTCAGATATCCCACAGAATAAGACTAAATAATTATCAAATGAACTGAGTATATTCCCGATTCAAATGAGAAATGTTATTCGTTGAAACGATTAATTTGTGATCAAACCGATGAGCATAAGAGTGTTGTGATAACATAATAATACTAAAAACATAAACTATAAAATATGTATAAATCATAATTTTTATTGTTGTGGTCTTTAATCCTGAGACTGGTTTGATGCAGCTCTCCATGCTACTCCATCCTGTGCAAGCTTCTTCATCTCCCAGTACCTACTGCAGCCTACATCCTTCTGAATCTGCTTAGTGTATTCATCTCTTGGTCTCCCTCTACGCTTTTTTACCCTCCTTGCTGCCCTCCAATACTACATTGGTGATCCCTCGATCTCTCAGAACATGTCCTACCAACCGATCCCTTTTTCTAGTCAACTTGTGCCACAAGCTCCTCTTCTCCCCAATTCTATTCAATACATCATTAGTTATGTGATCTACCCATCTAATGTTCAACATTCTTCTGTAGCACTACATTTCGAAAGCTACTATTCTCTTCTTGTCTAAACTATTTATCATCCACGTTTCATTTCCATACATGGCTACACTCCATACAAATACTTTCAGAAACGACTTCCTGACATTTAAATCTATACTCGATGTTAACAAATTTTTCTTCTTCACAAATGCTTTCCTTGCCGTTGCCATTCTACATTTTAAATCACTATTATGCAGACAGTAATGATTGGTTGGCAAGGTTGGTATGAAGGGATTCTCCACGCAACACCTTACTCTGAGAGTATGAACTTTAAGGGTATGTGACAGATTCTTAAGCGAAAGTGATTTCGAAAAATAGTAGACTGTAGGACTGTGCTACATGCAGTGATTGAACAGTTGCTACCACAAGTTGAAAGAAAATGTCACAGAGGGTGTAAAGCACCATACAAAATACCATATCTGCCGAAGCTGCAAAGATGGTCATTACAAGCAGCAGCCCGTCGTTAGTGGTCCTTGTGCACAGCGCTGCAAAATATGCAAGTTCGCAGCTTAGGTGGCCATGCTCAGACACAAATGCTGGATTATAACTCAATCAACACACCAGGGCGAACCCCAATCTTTATACTGCATCACCTCTTAAAATTTTCTCTCGATTGCACGTCTTCAAAAACACTCCAGAATCTCACACAGCTCGAGCTACCAATAAATTGCACACTGCAGGATTTCATCATGCCATGACATAATCAAATAGCGCACAATTTCTCTCCATGAGATGAGCAAAGATTACTGCCCCAAATAAAGTGGCTTGCCGCGAAAACTTGCTGACGCCCTCGGTATATATTCTGATGTCACCATCTGATTCTGAACTAAGGCGCTCATTTTCAGTGCGTACAGGATATCACTTGATTTGGGAACCCAAACATATCAAAAAATACACACGGCTGCCTTGGCAACACATTATCAGGCATCTAACAACTCCGAGGAGAGACGTTCTTACAATCCTAAGAGGTAAATTTTATCTCAAAAATGTCCTCTGAATATTAGCAAACTCCAAAAAAGTTTGTCTCTTGACAGGGAACCATCTCCAGGGCAGCAATAAAGCCTGAAACTTGTCATAAGGCTCTACGGCTAACATTGGGAACAATTCAATGTAGTGCATTATCAACAGGACACTGCTCATGGCTTGGTAACTCCTCGTAGCCATGGGCCTTCCACAGGCCTTTCCCGTGACGTGAAACCGGGCAGCTGTAGCTACATGAGCATTCCCATTGTACCTCCAGCGAGGGGCTTCTGCCTTACCACAATCCCGGCCCAATAACGTGGCCCAGCAGTGGCTCTCCAAGGAGGGTGTCTCTCACCATTTAGCGGCAACACAAACGTATCACCCTTTTTGTTTTTGAGTTATCAGTCTTCTAACTAGTTTGATGCGTCAATCTCTTCCTATCAGAGCAGTACTTAGAACGTACATTCTTAATCATTTGCTGGATCCATTTGAAACCCTCTACACTTTTACCTTTCACGGCCCCCTGTAGTACCATGCAAGTTGTTCCCTGATCTCTTACCAGATGTCCTATCGTCCTGTACGTTCTTTTTGTCAGTGCCTTCCACATATTTCTCACCTCTGCGCAGAACCACCTCATTCCTTACCTTATCAGTCCACCTCATTTTCGACTAATGACCTCAGCAGTTGAGTCCCATAGTGCTCAGAGCCAACCTTTGAACCACCTCATTTTCGGCATTCGTCTGTAGCATCACGTCTCAAACGCTTCGATTCTCTTCTATTCCGGTTTTTCCACAGTCCATGTTTCACTACCATGTAATGTTGTGCGCCAAATGTACATTCTCAGATATTTCTTCCTCTAACTAAGGCCCATGTTTGATACTAGTGGACACCTCTTGACCAGGAATGCCCGTTTTTGCCAGTGCTAGTCTGCTTTTGATGTCCTCCTTTCTCTGTCCGTCACTGGTTATTTTGCTGTTTAGGTAAGAGAATTCCTTAACTTCATCTACCTCGTGGTTGTCAATCCTGATGTTAACTCGCTGTTATCATTTCTACTTCTTCTCATTACTTCCGTATTTCTTCACTTTACTTTCAATCCACATTCTGTACAACTGTTCATTCCATTCAGCAGATCATCTAATGCTTCTTCACTTTCGCTGAGGATAGCAATGTCATAAGTGAATCTTATCGTTGATATCCTTTCACCTTGAATTTTAATAGCACTCTTGAACCTACCATTTCTTACCGTCATTGTTTCTTCGATGTATACGTTGAACACTGGGGGCGAAAGACAACATCCCTATCTTACAATCTTTTTAATCTAAACATTTCGTTCTCCGTCTTCCACACTAATCATTCCTCTTGACTCTTGTACATATTGTATGTTACCTATCTCTCCATATAGCGTACACCTATTTTCCTCAGAATTACCAACATCTTGCACCATTTGCTATTCTCAAACGTTTCTTTTGTGCTCGACAGATCCTATGAATGTGACTTGATTTTTCTTTAGTCCTGTTTCTACTATCTCCTGCAATGTCAGAATTGCCTCGCTGGTGCCTTTAGCTTTCCTGAAGCCAAACTGACAGCCAGCTTAACACATCCTCAATTTCCTTTTCCATTGTTCTGTATATCATTCATGTTAGCAATTTCGATGCATGAGGTGTTCAGCTGATTCTGCGATAATTCTCGCACTTGCAAATTCTTTTAGTCCTTGGAGTTGTGTGGATAATATTCTTTCAGAAGCATGAGGGTATATAGCCAGATGATACATTCTACACTCCAACGTAAATAGTCGTTTTGTTGCCACATCCCCCAATGATTTTAGAAATTTCAAAGGAATATTATCTATCGCTTCTGACCTTTTTGGTACTTAATCTTCCAAAGTTCTTTTAAATTCTCGTTCCAATACTGGATCCCTTTCTCTTCTAACGATCCTGTTTCTTCGCTTATCATATCAGACAAACCTTCACCTCATAGAGGCCTTCAGTGTACTCTTTCCATACATCCACTCTCTCCTCTGTATTTAATAGTGGAATTCACGTTGTACTCTTAATGCTACCACACTTGCTTTTAATTTCACCGAAGATTGTTTTGACTTTCCTACATGCTAGACACTCTTTTCGAAAATTATTTCTATTTAGATTTCTTCACATTTTTCAGGCAGCCGTTTCGTCTTAGCTTCCCTGCACTTCTTACGGCTTTCATTCCTCAGTGGTACTAAATGGGTACAATGAGTGCAGTTGGCGTGATTTTTATGCACACACATTTGTAGAAATTAATTATAATAGAATATAATTCGTAAAAGCGTTTATGTATAAAAAGCAAACGAACTGAGCTCAGTGTACCCACTTTCTACTTATATACCTTAATCCACATCAGTTTTGAGCAGACTATAATTAATTTAAAAAAATACTGCTAATGAAATTCATTGCCATTATTTTCCAAAGTTTTGTTCCGAATATTATCTTCTGCAAAATAATTAAAATCATTAGAAAGAATAATAACAGAATGAATAAAAAATTATTGTTAAAAACCTACTGCTCAAAATATTGTTTCTTTTCAGCTAAACTTCCTGTCTCGTGTAGTGAAATCCTAGGCAAAACTACCCAGAATTTTTTAAAAGTACCCAGTATTCGAGCAGGATTCAAACCATGAAATGCCCCTACGAAACATTTCGTGACTTGAATACGTTCACCTGGTCGCTGGGTCAACTGCCCAAGGCGGAAAATGTCATTTTAATTATATTCATATCTCTAGAAGCACGTATTGACGCATTGGAAACGATAGTAACCAACTTAAATAGCGTGAATTCGTAGTTTAAATGTAAAACTTGATTAAAAAATAAGTGAAAAAATTGTTAACAAGTGTTGCGCCAATCGAAGCATGTAGTACTTTTTACAATAAATTTAACCATTAAGACAAGGATGGTAAATGACTTAAATATCTATCACTCACAGTTTAAACCTTATTATAGGTTAAGAAATAGACAAAATATGCATAAGACCTCTTATTCCACTTCGTTGCAATGGCTTCAGCATTTAAAACACTCTCTTACAGACTAATGAAGAGTGTATAACTGTGTGGCAGGAAAGAGTTACTGAGTGGATGAGCTGGAGAGAAAAGGAGGGTTCGAAGTGGAAGGCATACTTATGTATCCTTATCAGCTGCACTTAGCTTACACAAAACAGAGATATGCCACAGGTCCGACACAAATGCAGCAGCTTCCATCTGGGCAGTCAAACAGATAGATTGTTTGTTAATTCATCAACTAATTATCAACCAATCTTAAAAATGCTAACATCATCTACTAATCAAAAATTTTAATTAAGTATTCTATGTTGAGAAACCCATCTCACACTTTTCTTCCGTGCATGACTGTATATAGAAGTGCATCTTTTGGTACCATATCAATGAATGTATCCACCTATTTCATCATTGTCTTTTCAACTGTAACAATATTTTTTCTGAAACTTCCTGGCAGATTAAAACTGTGTGCCCGACCGAGACTCGAACTCGGGACCTTTGCCTATCGCGGGCAAGTGCTCTACCAACTGAGCTACCGAAGCACGACTCACGCCCGGTACTCACAGCTTTACTTCTGCCAGTACCTCGTCTCCTACCTTCCAAACTTTACAGAAGCTCTCCTGCGAAACTTGCAGAACTAGCACTCCTGAAAGAAAGGATATTGCGGAGACATGGCTTAGCCACAGCCTGGGGGATGTTTCCAGAATGAAATTTTCACTCTGCAGCGGAGTGTGCGCTGATATGAAACTTCCTGGCAGATTAAAACTGTGTGCCCGACCGAGACTCGAACTCGGGAGAGCTTCTGTAAAGTTTGGAAGGTAGGAGACGAGGTACTGGCAGAAGTAAAGCTGTGAGTACCGGGCGTGAGTCGTGCTTCGGTAGCTCAGTTGGTAGAGCACTTGCCCGCGATAGGCAAAGGTCCCGAGTTCGAGTCTCGGTCGGGCACACAGTTTTAATCTGCCAGGAAGTTTCATATCAGCGCACACTCCGCTGCAGAGTGAAAATTTCATTCTGGAATATTTTTTCTGTTTTTGTTGATCATATATATAGGATAATTTCTTATTAAATTGTAAGGATTTATATCAACATTTCCTTTCACTGGAATAACTCGTTTAAAATCAGAAAGAATGTGATAAGCTTCCAAGTAACTAGCTGATGGTTCAAAATTGAGTGCTCCTTAAGTAAATATTAACTGTTATTTCTATTTTTCAAATACAGATTATGCATCTTTATGTGATCATATAGTGATGAATCAGACAAATAGTCATTTTTTCAATTAGTTTGAAATGCTACAAAAATAAAATAGGGCATATCAAACTATATTGAGTTGTACCAGTTCATGAGATCTAGATAATTGTAGTTTATAAACAGTATCATTTTAGGATTTTTCAGTGTATTTACACATTGTTCAAGTTCACAATAAATTAGGTTCATATTTAAAAATGGGTGCAAAGATTTATATAGATTCTCCTACAATTTTACCCTATTTTGAGAGTGTATCTTTTATTTCAAATTTATAATCATTAAGGTCAGCCTATCTAAGAAGAGTGTCTCCAGCACTGGAACTCCAAGTAAAAATTACAGTATGATCCTCGTCCCATAAAATTTCATTATAGTCCATAAAGAAACCAATGAGCATATTCAGTAGCCAAAATACTTCATCTTTCTTATTCTTTACTTTACCACTGTTAAGTTTATGTCCTTCCATATTGATTTTGTCATTAAAAGTTTAAGTAATATTATATCTGGATGTAATATTATTTCTTTTCTTTATGGTTATAAAATGAAGTAGCTTTGCCACACACTTATCCATAAATTTTAATTAGATTTTGCAACATAAGATGGATAATCTGTATCATTAGTTACATTAATACTGAAGGTCATACACATCTGAGCATGATTAGGATGACGCCATCAGTCTCCTATATTTACATTAATTTCTGTATGCTTGTTAGGAATATATAGATTCTTTTTGGTTTCTCATTCAGAGGTAATGAGTAGAACTGATAGCTCTCAATCTTCTTCATTTAATAAGCATAAATTTGTATAAAGACATTTCTAAAACAACTGTCACTCAGGCTTCACTGAAGTCAATTAAATTATCATTTCTATCAGTTACAATTGTTTCTAATTCAAGTATAGTATAAAAATTGGCATATGTACATGATAATGTGCTTCATCAATTACTGGTCCACCAAATTGAGCATTAGACTTCAATGAAGCAATAATATTTGTTTTTGATGAAGCAGTCAGTTTGCATCACAAACATTGAACCAGCTAGATTAAAATTTACATTGATTAATTTGAATGGAATAATTTTAGGAATATCATTAGTAACTGTTTGTCATTAGCATCAATAGTTTGACCACTAAATTCAAGTGCACTTCCAGAACTACCTTTTATATACAAATACAATTCAGTATCACTCTCAATATTAATTCTGTTTAAAATTTCATTGACTTTAGTGTAAATATTTCGCTTTTTCGAATGCATAAATTTTTTCAAGCTTTCCATACTTTATTGGCCAAAAGGAATGTCTCCATCAAAATATAATTTATTATTTTGCAATGGAATATCTGGAGTTAAAAAAGTTGTATAAAACCTTCTAGTGCAACATTGATATAACTTACTCATATAGCTACAGTCAATCTTTTTTCTGAGATCACATGACTTAACACTCAACTGGAATAAGAAAATCATGTAATATGAATAAAATTTTATTTAGTTAGATGAAAACAGATTGGGTGCCAAAAAAGAATTACAGAGAAGTAATAAAAATATAAATACAGTAAGCATTTACCAAATTCTATTTAGTGTTCAATAAAGGCCCAAGTAAATGAGGAAAAACAATGTTAATGATTGTAATAATATTCTAGCTCTACAATAGTTCAATTGTACTAGAATTAACGACTTCTATATTTATTTGAAAAGTACAGACCAACCAAAGTACCACACATACAAAAATGTGTTAAAAACTTAAAGATAGAAGATTACTATGTTTATTGCAAACAGTGAGGAAATTATACTACTAGATCCCTTGTAGTATTCGATGATTTCGTTCTTGAAAATCAAGATGCAGCTAGAGAATATTTTGCAAGAGGAAGACATAATGGAGTGGACTGTTTTTATTTATCTATGACATATTCAAACATAAAAAATAATTAGAAAAGGTTTGTCTATTTTTCAAATAATTTTAGAGAAGGTGATACACGTTTAAATCACTTTTATCGTGAGTTTGTTGGTGGTGATTTAAAGTTCAACGATTTTTAAAGAAATGTGTAAAAAATATTAGAATGATCAGTTCCAATTTTCTTATATTAACATGACTAGCAAACCTAATGGAAGGAAATACAGATGTCGTATCAATGATTTCGTAAACTGAATTTTTATCCTTATTACAGATGAAATTACATATCTGTTAGACCACGATGATGGTATTTTACTTGAACATATAAATGAATTTAAAGACTTTTTGGACTATATAATAGAATATCAAAAGCTAGAAAAAACTGGTTATCATCATACCAAGTGTTCATGGGCTATTGAAGAAGCTAAATGTGGTTGCTATTTTTTTGATAAATGTAAAATAGCAGACTGCACTATCTTATTAAATGTTTATAAATCCATGTATAAAAATAAATTTCAATAATGTTTTTATTCTTAGTAAATATTTTCGAATTATACCCCCGAGGATGTTAAAAATACTAAAGAAAATAGAAAAAATTGATGAAGTGAAAGAAGGATTCAAGTTTTGGGAAAAGTAAATAGCAACTAAATATGAAAAATATAAAAAGATGAATCTTTTATTGATACAATCAAAAAAGTTAAAGGAGGTTCAAAATGGTTCAAATGGCTCTGAGCACTATGGGACTTAACATCTGTGGTCATCAGTCCCTAGAACTTAGAACTACTTAAACCTAACTAACCTAAGAACATCACACACATCCATGCCTGAGGCAGGATTCGAACCTGCGACCGTAGCGGTCATGCGGTTCCAGACTGAAGCGCCTAGAACCGCAAGGCCACACCGGTTAAAGGAGGAATCGAAGTTTTAGGTGTTAATGTACTGAAAGCTATTATAAAATCGGTGACAATATTGTGATCGTTTCATAGCTTCTGTTACTGCTATTAACTAGACACCAGTGCCTACGAGCTTTAATTTGTACGCTAAAGCACTGAAGATGATCATTATGTGATGGGAAATCGATTCTGCTGTTAATAAATCATCAAAATTACGCCAATGCAGAGCTTCCTTCTAATTGTACCTACCACATTGTCGTTGTGCACACAACACTCTATGGGGCCGCCAATCAATAGCTCACATAGTCTTTCTCCTCTCTCATCCCTAGTACAAAGGCCATATTCTCCTGTAACTTTTTCTTCTACCACTTCCCCTACAACCGCATTCCAGTCCCTGTGACTTTTTTCATTTCTC
The DNA here is from genome assembly GCF_021461395.2 of Schistocerca americana. Taxonomy (NCBI): domain Eukaryota; kingdom Metazoa; phylum Arthropoda; class Insecta; order Orthoptera; family Acrididae; genus Schistocerca; species Schistocerca americana. The sequence goes on along the minus strand of NC_060122.1, from coordinate 105,861,254 downwards.
TTTACATACTGAACTACATGTTCAATATCCTCATATACTTTTCTACTGTTTAGTCTTCTGCTTGTGACATCGACATATGTACATAAACTATTGATTTCGGTATTGGTTTACTGTCCATTCTGGTGAGAACCACCCTATTACTTAACTGATTGCAGTAGCTCACACTCTGCCCTACCTTCCTATCCATAACGAATCCTACTCCTGTTATACAACCTTCTGCTGCTGTTGATATTGCCCTATGCTCATCTGATCTTTGTATTCTTTACATTTCACTTCACCAATCCTCACTACATGTAGACTGAACTTCGCATTTCCTTTTTGAGATTTGTCTAACTTTCCTAACATGTTCAACTTTCTGACGGTCCACGCCCTGACTCGTAGAACGTTATCCTTTCGTTGGTTGTTCAGTCTCTTTCTTACGGTCGCCATGCTCTTAGCAGTCCGGTCCCAGAGGTCCGCTTGGGGAACTATTTCGGAATCTTTAGCCAATAGAGAGATCGTCATGATAAGTACAGAACACACATCCTGCTCGCAGACTTTATGTGCCCGTGATGCAGTCGTTTCCATTGCCTTCTGCATCCGTATGCCGCAGATAATTGCTGATTCTTCCGTATTTAGGAGCAGTTATCCACCCCAAGGGCGAGAGAGTGCCTGAACCTCGGTCCTGAACCTCGGTCCGTTCCTCCGCCTCCGCCTCCGCGCTGTAGGTGTATCGAGACAATTCACAATTTAGAAAGAATACTGAGGGGACAAGACAGGTTGTGACACTTGGGTGAGTACATTATTGAATATGTTTTACTTTAGCGAAGTGGTGAACAGAATGAAAACAATGGTAAGGATCTGTGTCCATAGTTTCAATCGAAAACAAATTGGAAATAATAAGTGATAATTCAAAGGAATTAATAATAAATCTTTCATTTCGTTTAATCACATACGTATGAATCGACATCAAGGGAAGTTCTATACCTTCAAACTGAGCTCACCTTCACGTTGCAGGTAACACACAACAGAATGTGTAGCAGAACACTGTTAGAAAAAGAAGATTTGGGAATTTCAGTAATTCTGATTAAAACTTACATGTAGCAGATCCGTTCACGAACATTACAAAGCTAAGAAACTAACACTTAAAAGTTCAAAACCCTTAAAAGGCGGTAGCAAGCTCGCTATACTTGACAACTCTTTCTAGGATTTTAACAAACAGAAAAAGTTTAATCGTTTTATAACGAAACGCACGTTGTAAGTCATGTCGATTCAATACTTTGGCGAAACAGTGCGAAGCGACATGAAAAGGAACGAGTACTTAAAAGTCGGTTTTGGAAAATCAAATGGTCGACTTCGATTTATTGGAAGTATTGTAGAAATGTGCAGCTCATCTATAGGGGAGACCGCGCACGGAACGCGTGTGTGGCATATTGAGTGTTTAGGACCCCTCACCAAGTCGCATTGCAGAGTCGTGGTGCTGTATGTGTAACGGGCAGGTCCAATCAGCACGTTAATATCACGTGGCCGCTCTCCTGGAGGGCAGACAACGTGCTTTTCGCGAAACGTTATGGTGAAAGTTTAGAGAACCGCTATTTGTGAGGGACTGCAAAGACAAGGGAAATCAGGGCTCGTACAAAATTATAAAGGTAATCGTTTTCCCCTCGCTCCATTTCCAGGTGTAACAAGAAGTGGAAAGACCAGCAGTGGTTCAAGGTATCCTCCGCCATTCACTGATAGGTGGCTTCCGGGTTTTACATGCAGACGACGATGTAGATACTGTATTGTTATTATTTCAAATTAGCCACAGTTTAATCAGAATCTAATAAACTTTTTAACTACTAAGTGGATACAAAAAGACAAGAATTAGAAATGTACTTTACTATTACAAGTTGAGGTATATCCGCTGTCTGCGGTCCTCATATTTTGGGAATTTGGAAAACGTCATCATCCCGCTACAGAGTAGTAATCAATACGTGATGATGAGATGTTGACTAACATTCGTATGAGAATTTTCATCACTTCTTCTAGGACCTTCTCAGTGGTAGCAATGGACTTGCGACCGTCAACGGAGATATGCGGCTCTACACCCCCACCAACACGTTTGCTCACTACAGATACTCCCCTCCGTCACACTAGTCTGTCTCTTGCGACAGAGCCAGACGGCACTGTTGTTAGGACAGAGGTTGGTCTCAAAGATGCAAACCGCCACATCCAAATCCCGAGTAGCCCTCCAGATTTACAGGGTGACAATTACTCAACTATATGAAAAAAACGTAAATTAGATACAAACTACGGCTTGCACACAGTTTATTCAACATGAGAACATCACTACAGCTATCTGGATGTAGGTTATGGCATGTTCGATATGCCTACCATCATTGGCGGTGATGCGGCACCGACGAATAGCAAAGTTCCGCATGACCAGCTGAAGGGTCGGAACATCGATGCAGTTGATGACATCCTGAATTGCTGTTTTCACTTCAGCAATGGTTTTGGGGCTATTGCTGTACACATTGTCTTTAATAAAGACCCACAGAAAGGAATCGCATGTGTTCAGATCCGGAGAATATAGCGACCAATCGAGGCCCAGCCCAGTGGTTTCTGGGTACTCCAGAGTCAGTATGCGGCCCCCAATCTGCTCCTCAAGGACATCAAACACTTTCCTGCTTTGACGGACACAGCTCCGTCTTGCATGAACCACATACTGTCGGAATCAGGGTCACTCTGGATAATGGGGATGAAATAATCTTCCAAAATCTTCACATACCTTTCGGTAGTCACAGTGCCATCAAGGAATATAGCACCGACTATTCCGTGCCTGGACACTGCACAGCACACAGTCACCTGTTGATGGTGCTGCGACTTCTCGATCGCGAAATGCGGAATCTCAGTCTCTCAAATGCACAAATTTTGCTTCTTAACTAACCCATCCAAACGAAAGTGAGGTCATCGCTAAACCAAACCATACATCCCATACTAATTCTCATCATGCCACGCGGCCAACGTGCAGTTTCAACATCATAACTGTTGTGGATTGGCAAGAGAGCCAACCCACTATGAGAGGAAGCCGAAAGGTACGCGATTTAGCTCACGCAGGCTGGCGTGAGGTCTGGAACAGGACAATGAAATGAGACTAACAAAAAACGTACATAGCTGCTGGAATACTTAACTTTAATCCGTAATTGGTGAACATCGCTCTTGACGGTACATGTTTTACAGCATCAATAGTAACTGGTAATGGCGCCTTGCTAGGTCGTAGTAAATGACGTAGCTGAAGGCTATGTTAACTATCGTCTCGGCAAATGAAAGCGTATTTTGTCAGTGAACCATCGCTAGCAAAGTCGGTTGTTCAACTGGGGCGAGTGCTAGGAAGTCTCTCTAGATCTGCCGTGTGGCGGCGCTCGGTCTGCAATCACTGATAGTGGCGACACGCGGGTCCGACGTATACTAACGGACCGCGGCCGATTTAAAGGCTACCACCTAGCAAGTGTGGTGTCTGGCGGTGACACCACAATAGCGTATACCGTTCAGAAGCTATGACGATTTTATTCCATATAGTTCACTAATTGTAACCGTGTAGACTCCCTGTGGTTTTCCTAATTGGCTTGAGGCAAATGGCTTCTCTGACAAGGCTGCAGCATACATTTTGCCGTATTCATCTCCAATGAAAACTTGTACTGTAAGTCCCAAACTTCGTCGACGGGGCGTTAATTTGTAAGTTTCGTTCCTTCCATTTTCTTCAGAGGATCTTATTCAACTTAACCTCAAGGTATTAATGTGTGGCGAGAACCGTAATAGAAACAAGGCAGACAACCGTGAAGAGAACGTTCCGTCAAGTACTATTTCAGAAATCTCGATGTTGATGATTCCACAGTTATGATCTCAGTACACAAGTGCCTTGAGGCACTGAGGGACTTTACCTTCAAGCCGTGATCACATATCCGTTCTGTTTCGCTGTTAGTAGAAGTCCCTGGAAGCGTAGTTCCTGGAAGAATTTACGAGATTGATGTGCTGACTCGGGATCACAGACAAAAATAAAATCGGTAAGTAGTATCGTTGGGTCTGTATTTGCTATGTAGCTGCTGCTAAATATATTTATCTATTTAGTTATTTATTGCTGAATTAGCCTGACCAGAAAAGAGCCTTATGATTTTTCTTCCATCTGACCAGGAACAGCATGTACAAAATAGTTCGCAGTGTTAATACTCATAATGATATTAAAAATGATAATAGTAACAATAGTAATAATTGACACTAGTAATAATAATAATGATAATGCTAATAATAACAAAAATAGTGAATGGCATAAAAAATCATATAAATTATTTTTAGGAAACAATTTAATACAAAATAGCAGAGGGAGGGGGGAGGGGCGATTTGTGGGATAGGAATTTGCGAGACTAAGCTGTGGATCTGAGTATGGGATAGAATGTGGGCCAATAGCTGTCTTTTGAAGCTTGGAAGGAATCTGGTTTCTCTGATATTTTGTGGATGATTGTTCCAACAGTCGGGTTCCTCATACAGAGAATGATTTACACAATATGGCAGTGTTATGTGCTGGTATAGAGACGATTTTACTATGTTGAGAGCGGGTGTTTCTGCTGTGCTGTTAAGATAGTAGTGCAAAAGTTGACGACAAATAGGAGGGAGTGCAGTGATTCAGAATAAGATAGAGCAAGCGCAGGATAATGCATGTAACCATGACAATTGTTTGTAGGCAGCACTGATATGGAGGAAAAAGAGAATGTCACAGATGTGTCGTGCACAAGTATTCATCGCTAGTTCCAATCTGCGTGAGCTTTCGTATGAAAGTCTTTGGAGAATCGCATCGCCATAACCGAGTATAGGGAGTATAAGTGACTCTGCAAGCTTATTTTTAAGCACGAAAGAAAAAACTTTTTTATACTTCTGTAGTGAATGAAGTGACGCTGACACCTTCTTACAGACTGCAATTGTGTGTTCAGTCCATTCTAGGTGTCGGCCCAGAATTATTCCCAAGCTCTTTGCAGAAGGACGAAAGGTTATTTCTGTGCCGGCTGGGATTAATGGTGAAAGAGATTCTCTGTGTTGACTGGTGATGAGCCGTTTATGAGCTTGTGTTTTAGATGAGTTAAGTTTTAAATCTGATTCCTGCGCCTAGTCTGAAAAGGCGAGTAAATCAGCATTTACATGCTTGATGACTGTGCAAAAGTCTTTTGGGTTTGCACTTGGACACACCTAGAGATCATCAACGTATAAGTGATATTTACAGAGGGTGAGAACTGTTGAGTCGTCATTAATATATGATGTAAATACTAGCGGGTCCAGTACTGATCCTTGAGAGACTCCTAATGGTATGTCCCTCCACTGTGACCTTTTAGTTAAATTATTACACATTGCTGGCGCGATATAAGGTAAGAGTGAAACCGTTCTGCAACTCTATAAGAAATTTTTAAGCTTTTGAATTCAGCAAGTAAATTGTCAAACTCCACAGTACCGTATGCTTTGCTGAAACCTAAAAAGTACATAATAGTCGCTTGGTGTTTGTCCATGGCTCGTTTTAAACCGTCAGTCACTTTTATAAGCGCAGTCATCCTGCTGCCTTTGCCGGAAACCAGACTTGTATTCATTTAAAAGGTTATGTGATGTTTAATAGTTAGTGAGCTGTCCGTGAACTATATATTCTAAAGCCTTGGATAGGACTGTAGAATTCAAATGGGTCTGCAGTTGGAGGGTTCTTGCACAAATGAAAGAGTCGTAGAGCAAAATTCCTCTAATAGCCATTTCCACCGCGTTCAGTAGCACCGTCTCTTAAACATTTCATACATCGAATTGGAAGAGGACGGTGAACGTCCTACACTAGTTAGTCAGAACGGATGAAACTCTAAAAGATGAGAAAAAAGACAATACTCTGCGATCCATAATAGGAAAGGAAAGGTTACTGCAATAAACTGGGTTTGGACAGTTGGATGGTGTACGGGCGCACACAGTGATAAGTAATGCAGTATGCCATAGTCAACGAAAAGAAATTAAAGTACATTTTCTCTTCAAACTGCTCGTGGCTGGAAGGTACTTTTGCAGCGGAATATATTACAGAAATGCCCTTTCATTTGACATTGAGCGTTGTCTTTGGCTCTATGTCTGTATTACTGGATGGCTAATCCGGTTCATGGTGCACAGTCCCAGTTGCTGGTTGCCTATTTAACGGATTTAGGGACAACAACATTTAGTTTTCAGTTTTTCATTTATTATTTCCTGAATATAAATGTTTAAAATGCTGTAATAATCTATTCAATAAGAAGTAGAATATTTTGTTAATGGGTTAACACAGTAAGACAAATAGTACAGTCAGAAACTGTATGTATGTCGGAAGGCCGTGTAATTCACAGCGCGAAAATTACCCTTGCTAAACTCTTCCACTAAATGACAATGACACCAGTCAGTGACTTGTAACAAACTTTACGCAAAATTTCAAACATTTACGGAATCCTTTTGGCTGATACCGGCCACAAAATGACGAAAAAGAAAAAAAAAAGTTATCCCTTACCAGATTTTCTCTGTTCTACGCAATAAAATGTCAACACCAAGCATGACGTTTTAATTGATTACAACTTTACTGCCATTCATTACTTGTTTACTGCCATTGGTTACTTCTTTACTACCACCTCTCTTCGTAACGGAGTTTGTAGACTGTATCCGTAAATACAACTGAATGTACCCGCAAAATTATGTCACTGTATGACACACAGTACAGGCGACATGGCTTCAGAAAGAGTGAGATGCGTATAAACGTAGTGTTTGATTAAACCGGAGCGCTAGTTACCCAGACTATAGTCACGCAATATTTGATAATTAGAGAAATTGGCGACTTCCAGCAAACTTTAACTACAAACCCGTAGGTTTCCATGAGTTTTTCCCGCTTGCATGGTAAACGCCAAACATTCAACGAATTAACTGTAGATTCACGTCAGAAGTTTGAAGCTGATTTACACATGGGAGTTCGATATATTAAAGAACCTGAGATGGGGGTTTACTGTACTTGTTTAATTCCGTGTGGGTCAGTGCCCCAGTGCAAGTTTGTTTCAATCTGAAGCTACATCGGCGATTTGCGTGTGTCTAACCCACCCCAGTTACCGAACCAAGGAATGGGGACCTTCGGTGGCAGGTGGAATCTGATCCACATGCCGTTGCTGGCAAATATTCACATCACTGATACGTGAAGGTAGGCTAGGGCTGAAAATTCCGTGTTCTGACTAGAATTCGATCCCATTACGTTTAGGTTTCCATACACGCGCTTTACCACTGGACCACTACGGCTGGTGAAGCGTCTACTATTTTCGTTTACTAACCAAGGTACTTCAGATAAATTTCTTGGGAACCCCTGGGAAAACACAAACATTTTTCATAAAGTTTATATAGCTCTAACTAAAAAAGAGTAAACTCCTTGTGGGATCAATATTGTTGGAGTATAGGAGTGACTATTACTGAATATTTTGATATACAATTGATCACATTAGTTCACACGTTGACTTAGTTAAAAGTTTTTGTGAAGAGATGTAGGCTAAATTACATTTTTATATGCTTGAAATTTATGCACTAACTACCTTACCTAGACGCTTGAAACCTTAAGTTCACATAAACAATATGTCTATCTAAAAACCAGACTACAATCATGTCATTTCAGCTACAAGTTTTTGATCTAAAAATATTTGCAGCTGATAATCAAAGTTACGGTCACATTTTATAATTAATTACTGTGTATTTACCTTCATGTTGATAGTACCTTAGTGTCTGTAACGTACTTTCCTCCAAATAGTCCCCTGAAGCGTCACAACATAAATTTAGACCTCTAGCTAAAATAGATTTTTTGTGCATAAAGTAAACGTGTTAGAAAAATTAATTCTAGGGAAATTCAATTCAAAGTTATATTTCATCTATGACGCACCCCTGTTGTTCCTAATACACTACAGCTGCATAATATTATTGATTTACATGTGCATCTTCTCTCTACCTTTTCCTGTTTTTAATTGTTAGTTTGGCTTCTTTAGTTATTTCAACGACCGTTTATCTGCTTCACTCACTCTCATAGAATCGACTGTCAACAGTGATTGTCTCATATTAAACCCAGAATATATTCCCAGCAACTCTAGAACTTTACACCTGTTAACTGCCTCACATTAAAACAAATTACAGGTATAATAACTTCCGAGAATGATAAAGTAGCAGCAACCCAAGCTACAGAAAAGAGTATAAGGAAAACAACGCTGGAAAACCAAAGACAGACAAACAAAACATAAACAAACGCACAGTGCTGTCAACTTGAAAAACTGTTGTATAGAATATGTTTCTCGAACAGGGGTCTAATAATAGCACTGAAGTGTGAGGGCAGCGGGAATATGGATGTGGGCGCACACCGAGAGATCTTTTAAGTTGATTTTTAAACAACTTCGTTATGTACAGTTCAGTTCCTTTGTTCAAAAAACCCTAAACGTCCATTTAAGACGAAAATCAAAGAAATCGAGTTTTCGAAGTGGCTTCACAAAAAAGTACCTTAAACAAGAGGAATTTCAGTAGAAGCAATGTTAATGACATTTAATCTTATAGCCTTAAACTCCAAAATATACTATATATGACGGTAGTGTCTGTTCCCGAAAGAACAGTTACCGTGGATGACCATGCAGCTTTGCTAGAAACAAAATGATAATTAAATGGACACCCTAGCTGCAAACAGGCATTGATGTACTTCATTGGGGACATGTTGAAAACGTGTGCCCCGACCGGGACTCGAACCCGGGATCTCCTGCTTACATGGAAGACGCTCTATCCATCTGAGCCACCACGGGCATAGAGGATAGTGCGTCTGCAGGGACTTATCCCTTGCACGCTCCCCGTGAGATCCACATTCCCAACATGTCCACACCACTACATTCGTAGTGCGCCCAATAGTGGTGTGGACATGTTGGGAATGTGGATCTCACGGGGAGCGTGCAAGGGATAAGTCCCTGCAGACGCACTATCCTCTGTGCCCGCGGTGGCTCAGATGGATAGAGTGTCTGCCATGTAAGCAGGAGATCCCGGGTTCGAGTCACGGTCGAGGCACACATTTTCAACATGTCCCCAATGAAGTACGTCAACGCCTGTTTGCAGCTAGAGTGTCCATTTAATTATCATTTCCAAAATATACGGTAGCTAGTGTACGCCCAAATGAACACTAATGACACGTAGAGACGTTAGCGTGCATATCGGTGTGCGTGTATTTGTGTGTGTGTGTGTGTGTGTGTGTGTTTGTGTGTGTGTGTGGGTGCGTGTGTGGGCGTTGTATGTCAGCGACTGATGCCACACCACGCCCATCCTGTCCTGGAAATCAGAAATCCGAGCGCTGAGCAGTCCGCCGGGACAATGCGTAATTTCTGCTGACCTCCAGACATGGACTTCGTAACATCTCGCCATCAGTATTTGGGGCTAAGGCTGGTAACTGAGTTTGTACTCAAATTGCGTAATAAATTAAAACTGTGTGGCTGGCCGGGAATCTAACAGGAAACCTTCGTACTGACGAGGGCTTATCTATAGAGGTTTAATTCATGGCGCCGTATCAGTGTCTGGAAAGTATCACAGAGGCGCTGCTGCATGTAAAGCTCTGTCTGCTTGGTTTTAGAGTACAAATCCTCGTCCCCAATGAAGTACGTCAACGCCTGTTTGCAGCTAGAGTGTCCATTTAATTATCATTTCCAAAATATACGGTAGCTAGTGTACGCCCAAATGAACACTAATGACACGTAGAGACGTTAGCGTGCATATCGGTGTGCGTGTATTTGTGTGTGTGTGTGTGTGTGTGTGTGTTTGTGTGTGTGTGTGTGGGTGCGTGTGTGGGCGTTGTATGTCAGCGACTGATGCCACACCACGCCCATCCTGTCCTGGAAATCAGAAATCCGAGCGCTGAGCAGTCCGCCGGGACAATGCGTAATTTCTGCTGACCTCCAGACATGGACTTCGTAACATCTCGCCATCAGTATTTGGGGCTAAGGCTGGTAACTGAGTTTGTACTCAAATTGCGTAATAAATTAAAACTGTGTGGCTGGCCGGGAATCTAACAGGAAACCTTCGTACTGACGAGGGCTTATCTATAGAGGTTTAATTCATGGCGCCGTATCAGTGTCTGGAAAGTATCACAGAGGCGCTGCTGCATGTAAAGCTCTGTCTGCTTGGTTTTAGAGTACAAATCCTCGTCAAGATCTAGGACTTAACAGAACGCGCAGTGGCTAAAAATATCATCATATGCAGCTAAACAGCTATGTAACTAGCCCTTTGAGGTCCAGTCATTGGACTGGAGTGCTTATTAGTGGAAGCCGGTATTTTGAATATACTAGACAGCGAACTCTTGCAGGCACCAGCTTCTTGATTTTGGAGAGATTAGTATTCAAGCCACTGGAGCTCTAGAGCGTTAAACGCTGTCAACCTGTCTAAGGATACGGAAAATTATTCAACTTTTTTCGAGAGACTCACTCTCGGTGAAGGTTATTACGACACATTTTATCAATTGTCCTTAAATCACATCCTCCACCTTTTGTAAAAGAAAATTAGTATGCTTTATTATTCGCTAACGTATTCTGTTTCTCGTTCCTAAACGTCCTCTGCTTTCATTCAGTACACATAATAAAAGTCAATCGTTCGAAAAACAGGAAGTTAACAGTTTTTAGTGTTTTAGTATGTAATTAAAATTTCAAAACCTCTGCGATAATAATTATTGAATGGAATGATTAATTATTTAGATTAATTTGTTGCAACGTGCAATAATAATGAGCTCTTTCTCCAATCGTACAATTTTAAATCAGCTACTTTATTTTTCTGACGCAAGCCAGTGCAGAAGCGATAGTGGCTGCTTCTGGATTATGAAGCTCCCTACAACAGACTGAATATTAATAGCTAGGAAGAACTCATTACCTTTGAATATTTTAGAAGTGGAAAGAAAGCATATCCACAGAAAAGCAGGCTTCTGATGTTATTTTCTTAGATTAGCCTAATAATTATCTCGCGAAATTGTTCCTGACTATTATTTTCATTTATGGCGCGCGATACACTGAGGAGACAATAGTCATGGGGTAGCGAGAGGCACATAGGCAAATGATGCTAGTATCACGTACATAAATTATGAAAGGGCAGTGTATTGGCGTAGCTGGCATTTTAACTCAGCTGATTCATATGAAAAGGTTTCCGACGTGATTAATGGCCGTAGAACTGGAATAATAAAACATTGAACCGCGGAATAGTAGTTGGAACTAGAGGCGTGGGACATTCCACTATGGAGATCGTTGAGGAATTCGGTACTCCGAGACCCACAGTGTCAAGAGTGTGCGAAGAATACAGAATTCCAGGCATTATTTCTCACCTCGGACAACGCAGTGATCCATAGCCTTCACGTAACGACAGCAGCAACGTTTGCGTATAGTACGTGTCATTGCTAACACACAAGCGAAACTTCGTGTAATAGTAGCAGAAAGCAATGTGGATCGTACGACAAACGTATCCATTAGAATAGTGGGGCGAAATCTGTCGCTAATACGTTATGGCAGCAGACGACGGATGCGAGTGCCTTTGATAACAGCACGACATCGCCTGCAGTGCCTCTACATCTACATCTACATTTATACTCCACAAGCCACCCAACGTTGTGTGGCACTTTACGTGCCACTGTCATTACCTCCCTTTCCTGTTCCAATCGCGTATGGTTCGCGGGAAGAACGAATGCCGGAAAGCCTCCGTGCGCGCTCGAATCTCTCTAATTTTACATTCGTGATCTCCTTGGGAGGTGTAAGTAGGGGGCAGCAATATATTCGATACCTCATCCAGAAACGCACCCTCTCGAAACTTGGTCAGCAAGCTACACCGCAATGCAGAGCGCCTCTCTTGCAGAGTCTGCCACTTAAGTTTGTTAAACATCTCCGTAACACCATCACGCTTACCAAATAACCCTGTGACGAAACGCGCCGCTCTTTGAATCGTCTCTGTCAACCCGACGTGGTATGGATCCCACACTGATGAGCAATACTCAAGTATAGGTCGAACGAGTGTTTTGTAAGCCACCTCCTTCGTTGATGGACTACATTTCCTAAGGACTCTCCCAATGAATCTCAACCTGGCACCCGCTTTACCAACAATTTTATATGATCATTCCACTTCAAATCGTTCCGTTCGCATACTCCCAGATATGTTACGGAAGTAACTGCTACCAGTGTTTGTTCCGCTATCATATAATCATACAGTAAAGGATCCTTCTTTCTATGTATTACATTTGCCTGTGTTAGGGGTCAGTTGCCACTCCCTGCACCATGTGCCTCTCCTGGGCTCGTGACCATATCAGTTGGACTTTAGCCGGCTGGAAAACCATGGTCTGCTCAGATGAGTACCGATTTCAGTTGTTAAGAGCTGGTGGTAGGGTTAGAGTGCGGCGCAGACAGCATAGACCCAATTTGTCAACAAGGCATTGTGCAAGTTGATGATGTTGGCTCCATAATGGTGTGGACACTGTTTACTTGTAATGGACTGGATGCTATGGTCCAAATGGTTATGATTGTCTATTTGGAGACGATTTGCAGCCTTTCATCGACTTTGCGGCATCTTAACGGAACTCAGTTGTTCGCGATTGGTGTGAAGAACATTCTGGACAGTTCGAGCGAATGATTTGGCCATCCATAGAACACTTACGGGACGCAATAGAGAGGTCAGTTCGTGTACAAAATCCTGCATCGGCAACTCTTTCGCTATTATGGAACGTCTGTATACGCAACATGGCTGACTAATTCTGCATGTGTCCTCCAATGACTGCTTGAGTATAAGCCACGTCGTGTTGCTGTACTACGCTGGGCGAAAAGATGTCTGGCCCGATATTAGGAGGCAGATATTCCACGACTTGCGGAGGCACAAGAAGCAGCGACGTGGTAGGCATGGGGAGGACAGTGTCGGGACGGAGAGTTCGAAACAAAAGAGTGAAGTTAAGTAAACTAGGACTATATGCATAAATGAATGTTCCGAGTATGGGGTCGTCCACCTGTCTGGTGACAGATGTGCGGAGGTGTCGGCTAGGTCGAAATCTGGAATCTAAGAGCGACACTCGCTAGGTCGCCGTTCCCCAAGACAACGGCGAGCAAACCGCCGCGTAAACCCATTCTCACGCCTCCTATTGGCGGCCTACAGCCTCGTGTGGCTCGCTGACTCAGCACAGTGGTGGCATGATGGTGATATGTTTAGCACACACTACGTGTGATGCTGGTTTATTCAACACAAAGCGGGCATGATGCTAATGCTCACTGCTTCCGACATGCACTGTGTGTGACACTTTGGGAATACAGGTGTCTAGCTTGGTCGCAGCTTCAAACATGAAAGTCTATGCAGACTGTCAACAAAGGTTAATGGATTATTCCTATGCTGTACAATCCTTCTCTCTTCCTTTAGATCCATAGGAGTGGGGGGTGGGGGTGGGGGTTGACCCTAGTAACGACTTATCTCTATGGGAGAGATCGGTTTAGGGCAAATGACTCAGTACTTACATCTATTTCAAGGTACTACAGTGGAACGTCAGATACTTTGCAGGAACTATTACATTTAAACTTCTCTTGTTTTTAGATTTAATTCGTAATTTACTTTTAAATGTATTAAAACTCCACGTTTTCTTCCTACTAGACATAGGTATGACGTGCGACAGTTTTAGGCACTTGTCAGAAGTGGTAGGGAATCTGCATTTCTTAATGCTATTATAGTTATTGTAAAACTAATTGTAGGCCGTAAACTCTACTAATACATTGGGAAAGTAAAACAAACTGAAATAGTGCCCTTTAAGTGTAACCATCACAGCTCTTTTAATCATCTCTAGCTCTGTAGCTGCTTGGAAAAAATTGTATAGAAAACCTTGAAACCCAACCATATCCTAAAGCATAGACAGTGGAATTATATGTACCCGTGAAATCCCCTGTAACGGTGTAGAGATAATAGAGAACATACCACTTTCCGTTACTGTAAAGTAGACGAAGTTTAGGAATATTGCCACCGAGGCAAAAAATTAATGGATGGAGTAAAGACGACGTAATGAGGTGACTAGCACTGAAGAAAGGGGCGTTCATGACCAAGAGAGGTCTGTTAGTATTAAAAAAAGGTCTTAATTTGAGGAACAAACCCCTGATAACATACGTTTGGAGCACAGCACTGTATGACACTGAAGCATGCACTGTGTGCACTGGAAGAGAATCGAAGCATCTGACATGTGGTGTTACAGACGAATGTTGAAAATTGGGTGGACTGATAAGGTAAGGAGTGAGGATATTCTCTGCAGAATCAGCAAGGAAAGAAACATATGGAAAATACTGAAAAGAAGAAGGGAGCTGTAGAGGGTAGAAACTGCAGAGGAAGACAGTAAATGATTGTGGAAATAGGTTGTAATTTCTACTCTGAGATGAAAAGGTTGGCACAGGCGAGGAATTTGTGGCGAGCAGCATCAAACCAGTCAGACGATTGTTGACTCAGAAAAATAAAAAAATTGCAGAAAGAGCTCATGGGATAATTGAAGGTGACATTGCCATGTATCATAAGGTAATGTGAGTAACACAGACTGAACAGAATGGGTACAGCAATAATAAAATTAAAAATAATAAAATGATTCTGTTTTAAAATGGGAAGTACTGGACTAAAATGTGTGACTGTGGAGTGTTATATCTTTAGGGCCTAGTCTGTAAATCAAGAAAGTGTCAACATCAGCAATGGGGCCACAGGACTTCTGCTAAGGAAGTTTGATAGAATGGAAGCTCGATGCCTCAATAACTGTTGGTGGAAAGATGAGATATAGAAACCGTTACTGCTGGAATAATTCAGTGTTAATTACCCTTCTTCAGCAGAAGAGGACAGAATAGCACCAGTGCTATGGCAAGAGCGTAAGAGTAAATAAGATTGGTATCAAAATCACCTGCTCAGTGCAAGACAGCAATCGCCCACCAATACAAAATCAAAGGGCAGTTTGGCAGCCCGGCCACTTTTAGTGCCATCGGCTCAGCAGCATTGAACTAAACGTGCCACTGAATATTAAAAGGCAATTATAACAACGTACAGCTAGGGAATAGTCTACTTACCACTTGTTAATTAGCCTGCCACCACTGAACATGCATTTAAATGAATCCTAAGGCAGGTACACAATTTACATCTATATCAGGGTCAACAAATACTATAGCCTCCACTTAGGTACATCACTGGAAAAATGACAATATAAGCTAGCCAGATATACCCAGAAATGTGTAGGAGCAGCAGGTCTGGCAAGAAGTTTTTCTTTATGTGTAAAACCACAGGTTAGTAGTCCTTCAAATTAATTTACAGACAAAAGGCATGCGTTTAGAACTAAAAAATTCAGATAACGGACAAGGAATGGTGCTCGATCAAAGGGGCTCGTAGATATAGTAATGAGCACACATATAAAATTCTATTATTACATGTCAACCCAAATTTCATGTCTTTAGTCACCTAACATAGGGGTAAAATATGCAAAAACAGTTAGGTAGCATTGTGTCACCCATGAAACACGAACAAAATAATAGTCTCTACGACAATGTGTAATTCTCCTTAAACATGAAATGTTCATGATAGTTTTCCAGGTCACCACTTTCCATTAGCACATACAGCTGAGATACTTGGAGTTTCTCCTGCCTGGAGACTGTAGCAAACGTTCGATGGTGACAGAGATTGCGAAATAAAACAACTCCAAAAGTAACTGATGTTTGGTGCTGCTAACACGCTTCGAAACCATTCCCGTATCTCGCTGGTTCTACTGAAGATGTCAGCAGAAAGATACGAGTATAAAAATGAATACAAAAATAACCGTCCTAATACCTGTGCACAGCACTTTCACATTATTTCCTGGGAGGGGTTCTCCCCTCTTTCTATAAATTCATTAGTCTTTATCATTAATCTTCTCGCATAATTAACATACTATCGACGTTATCTTTCTAAAAACCCAGCCGGCCGGTGTGGCCGTGCGGTTAAAGGCGCTTCAGTGTGGAACCGCGTGACCGCTACGGTCGCAGGTTCGAATCCTGTCTCGGGCATGGATGTGTGTGATGTCCTTAGGTTAGTTAGGTTTAATTAGTTCTCAGTTCTAGGCGACTGATGACCTCAGAAGTTAAGTCGCATAGTGCTCAGAGCCATTTGAACCATTTTTCAAAAAACCCAGAGTTATCACCGCTAACTTCCAGTTCTAATGCAAAGACTTCTCACTCCCTGGCTATATAAGAGAAGAAGGCGAAGAAAGAAGGGAAAATGAATCCTTTCGTTTCGCAGTGTGGCAGTGTGATCATATGTAACGCAACGTTGCAGCAGATTCCCGGACACGAGTGCTGTTGTTGTTGCACTTCGGGCCTATAGCCGCCTATTCCTGTTACTAACGTGATGGGCACTATCAGGATTGTTAGAACTGACAATTTGTGGTTCTTTCTCTCAACGTCTAGATTCTGGCTCCAAATCTGTGTTTGGCCTTGAAAGAAAAACTTACCTCCCTCAAGATTCCATTTCCTGGTGTGCCAGTGGCGTTTCTTTCTGAGTACAAGGATTTGCATGGTCCCTGAATCACTCACGTCTGTGGAGCAAGGTGAAGGTTGCAACCATCGAAGTGCACACAAATTGCAGTCGATAGGCAAGATGAAAGAGCAGAGGACGGATCGTGGCACGGGATTGGATTAGGAGTCTCTGTGGTTACTTCTCCGTAAGTCGAAAGTTGCAAGAGTCTGGAAAAGTAGAAAAATTATGTCAATTTCGAAATTCTGCTCTGTGCCTGGTTGATCTACCACGCGACTGGCGGCAATAGACACACTGGTGGCCAATCTGTTTACAAAGAATGCAGCCGGGGACATGGCTCTTGTCGACAATGCGACCCTGCCGCTAGCGTCTCACGCGGTTTGTTCGTTTGCCAACACGTGATGAGGGACATTATTATATGAAGGACACTAAATGAATCTTCTAGCTTTCTCAAACAATGGTGCGAGGCGAACTAACTCAGCTAAACAGAAATGGGACGTCCCTTTAATCTCACCTTCGATTTGAGGACTTAAACGACAGGTAAACATATCAATAGCGCCGTCCTTGGCTTGTTCTGACGAGACATCATCCTATGTCGTGTCTCTCCCTAAGGTATACGTACAACACGAGATGCGCCACTTTTATCAGTAAAACCCTCAAAATATTCTTCTTGATTGTGCCTGAAATTTGAGACCCAGCCTCGATCTGCATCATTAATCGATCTTAAACAAGCGATTGATTCCTACTTGGAGTAGTATAAATATAGTTTTGCATTTTTTTGAGGAGTTCGGAAATGTTTGGAAGCAAACTGGAGGACCCAGTCAGTGAATCGAACACTGGGCGAAACACAGTGGCTGAGTGTCTGGAAGGATCTCCTCTGACCCCGTGCGGCGCCGCCTGCCGAATTCCGCAACAGGGAGGGCTTCCTGTAGCGACTACGTGCGAAAATGTTTTGTGAGTTGAGGTGAGGAGGAAAGATAGCAGAAAACGCTATTAATTGCCGCACGCAGATACAACTGTTAGGACGGACACTGGATGTTGCTATTGGGTAAGTAAAAAGAAAGTTCCTAATGCTTACAGCTCCTACACAAAATCTTTGTTTAAGAAAATGAAAAGGGTGGACGTAGGTTCTTATGGAACTCGTCCCAAAGTGACTGAGACCACAGCGTCGCTGAAAAGAAGCTCCCTGATTGGCTGAAGAATGAGACAGAAAGAGTGAGGAACGACTTTTTTTCTGAGGAAATTATTAGGAAGAATTTCACTGGGCAACAAAGTTAAACATAGTGGAGGGAAGGCGATCTGCTCTTTAAGGACCCCTTCTTAGTGGTCGGAGCTCGCAGAATAAACATCCAGCCAACCAAGGCTAGCTCACAACGCAAAATGCTGTGAAGCGAGGCTTCCTTGATGGACGGCGTTTCACAGGATACAGGGAATTCAGTGACTCTTCTCTCGTCCTGGTCGTCTCGCAGAACTTCTCCTTTTGACACCATCGTAGACGGAAGATCGCTGGTGCTACCGCATATTGAGGTCGCGGCATTCCTACGCCAAAAGCTGTAATATGGTAAGACCGAGCTGCTTCTGCATGTGATAGGGTAATTCAAATCAGTCACAACTTACAGCTTCACTCAGACGACTTGCGTTACCAATCACCAAACGTTTACTTTTCTATAACAGATGTGGAATACTATCTTTCGTAAATCTACGTGTTGCCTTCAGCAGCTCTGTACTTTACGAACTCATTTCATGACGATCAGTCTGCACTTTTATGAATTATTTACAGTTTTCTCCCACGTCAGATTAACAGATCTGCGTTGACACAGGTTGCCTTATCGAGATGTTGCAACAGGATGGCTTTATGAAATATAATTGAGAATTAAGCATTGTAAAGTTAGGGGAAGTTTACGAGGGATTTCTCCAACCGATGTTAATATATAGCTCGGCAAGAAATGGGGAAGAAGGTTGTTAAATACGCCTCGTGGCGACAGTGTGCAGGAGGTCGAGCGGTCAGGATTTGATAGTGGGCATCCGGAGCTGCCGTTAAATGACAAAATAGGAAATTAAGTACAATGAAGAGGATATATTTCAACATGCGGAGTACAAAGGGCGTGTCTAGGGTCGGAAGTTAGCAGGTTTAGGCCGGTCTAGGAGGTCGAATAATTAATAAAAGTTGGCAACGGAAATGGAAGCGGTTCATGTTAACTTACGTTGGAGGCCGGTCGCGAAAGGCAAAGCCGGAGGCTCTGGGTTCCAAAAAGGCGTCTGTTCTGCTCGAGGTCTGGATTACAAGAGAGAGAAGCAAGTGTGTTCCACTCTGCAAGACGCTCGGGCGTCCACATATGTGATCGGTATCCTGCGCACGCTATTGGCTAAAATCAATGGCGTGAATTCGCTAGCAGTTTCAGCAGAGGGCTCAGGGCGTCCCCTGTCAGCAGCTTTAACTGGACAGAACCGCCTCGGTTTTGAAAGGCGAGCGACTTGTGCCATGTAGACACGGCGTGAATTACTCTGGGATAAAACTTGTAAAGATTCCACTGGGCCTTTGAAATAAATTTCTTAAACAAATTCCCTAAGATATTCCTTGACTGGCTGCCATCCTGTGCAGCATTTTCTTGTCAAAATTGTGAACTGGTGGGAGAATAAATGAACCTAACAAACTGACAATGATAAAATATTCGTGGAAATGACACAATTCGCGTTTAATCCGTTCAACAACGTTGGGTGGAGTCAGATTGAGCTGTTGGAGACAGGAAAATAAAAAGAGATGTAATGGAATATGGCGCCTGTATACATGTTAAGATATTGTGCCGTACAAACAAGACAGACGCCTTCACTTTAATGTCGGGAAGACCTAATTCTCCCAGCCTGGGGGCCTGGCGACCCCTTCACACCGAACTCGAAAGATGTGGCGCCACCACAGCAATCAACTGGACAGTTGTTTTGAGTCTTCGTGCCAATATCGCGGGAAGCGGGAGTATCTGTGCCATATAATTCACTTTACTGAAAATATAGGTGTCTAAGACCCGCGCTTGGTGAAGGAAGCTAAGCGAACGGCGTTAGTGTTTAGGAATCGTTCCCCGAGCGCGAATCGTAACCTCTTACAAGTCATGCGCCACCATTTGGTACCACTGCGATCCGCTACGATGCATAAAGTACTGCGACGATCGATCACCATCGCTTAAGGTATTACCATTTGCTTAAAGTACAGCAGCGTGCATTTCCGATCGTTAATGTGGGGCCCCAGCAACAAAATAAATTCAAAGTATCCTTGAGCCCGGAAATGTCTACATTTCATACTAAAACCATGACGTCATAGGAGTACGTGCTGACCGAAAATCGTTCCTCCAATATAGCGAGCCATGTAATTGCGTGACAGTACGGTGAAGCAAGGGTTCCAAGAACAAAAGAGTAATATGGACAAGCGGCTCCCTGGGGTAGAATCCTTTGATCTATTCACAAACACTAAGGCACGGATACCAGTGAAAAGATTGGCTTGTATCTGGCATGTGTCGTGAGTAAAACTCAAAACGATTAACACAGCCGGCCAGAGTGGCCGAGCGGTTCTAGGCGCTACAGTCTGGAACCGCGCCACCGCTACGGTCCCAGGTTAGAATCCTGCCTCGGAAATGGGTGTGTGTGATGTCTTTAGGTTAGTTAGGTTTAAGTAGTTTTGAGCTCTAGGGGACTGATGACCTCAGAAGTTAAGTCCCATAGTGCTCAGAGCCATTTGATCCATTTGATTAACACGCTCACTATAAAAATTGGCTGACACGGCCATATTCCTTGTGGAAGTCGAAAAATGCAAGGATGGCGAGATATTTGTGGCCGCAGATATCGAAGTAAGAACCATACAGAGACGGGTCTTTATAGATCGAGCGACAATTTTATAGGCGAGATGTAGGAGAGCAATCGGAGGAAGTGAGTCAATATCATACTGACTAGTGGTTTTCGGAGCAAAGGCCATTTTCCGTTCCTCGAAAGGAGGAGTAAGCGAGACAACCCTTATCACTTCGTTGACCATCGACGTTATTTTGGTACCCAATCCAGGTGATTTGTGCGGCTGACACCTGGTGATAACAT
Organism: Schistocerca americana; assembly: GCF_021461395.2. NCBI lineage: Eukaryota > Metazoa > Arthropoda > Insecta > Orthoptera > Acrididae > Schistocerca > Schistocerca americana. The sequence goes on along the minus strand of NC_060122.1, from coordinate 105,840,671 downwards.
GATATATATCGGCTGTGCGTAAATCACTCAAGAAACTGTAATTTGATTCAGGGGTGACGACACAATCCAGAAAAGGGGAAAAGTCGTCAGAAAAGTTTTCAGTCGGAACATGAGCATCATACAGTTCATTAGATTAGTCAAAACTGAAATTGAAAATGTCGCAGTGGGACGCTGACAATCGACCATCGGCGTTAACGAGGGATGCAATGCAAACACGGTTCCTGCGCGCTCGCAAATGAATAAGAGGATGTAGTGACGTCAGCCCATCTCGTAAAAACGAACGCGGATGAGATCTCGTCCGAGATCCCTCCACTTGAAATTAATCTAGTTGTAGCAATCTGGCTGTAATTCGCCGTACATCCATAATCCATAGAGGAGCTTGCCTAGCGTTATCCTAAAGTTGACGCAATACGGCTTATGAAATGGAATCTCTCTGAGGAATTTGCGAAATATTTAAATCACTTCCTCTCTGTAGAAACGCGAATATTCCACAAATCGATCAAAGCCAGAATGAGCGTAGAAAAGAAGAAAAGTGGGATCACAATAAGTGCATTCCTACCATCATCGAGAGTTTCGAAATCTCGTAATGGAATTCCTTCCTTATAAAACATAATGTTTGGAAGCCACATTAAAAATGATCAAGAAGACAGGAATTGAAAAATTATCGAACAATACTTCATGTTAAAAAAAGTCTGCATCATAGTCATACATAAACTGTCACAAAGCTGCGAGTCGGAGTTTAGAACAAATTCCGTTAATGTTCAAAGTGAGAAATCAAAACAAAGACCACGAAATTACAAAACAACCATCTGACGGAGCTGTATAGCAGTACCCATGGCAAAATCAGTGGAAAAAATGGAGAAACAAGAAATGTGAACTTTTCCCCAGTCTTCCAACTGGTTTTTCTTCTTCCGTAATGTGTATCTCTCATGCTGGATAACTTGTTTATTCCGGCTCCTTGGAATTGGTGCTCCTTCATACGGTTGTGTGAGTGGGTCGTGCAGAAAGTCCGTTTCAGATGGTGACAGAGAGATCTTCACACCCCACTCGTCGGCGGACAGAGTTTCGCGTAAGGAGAAGTTGTTTAGCAACGATGGTATCCTCCTGCCCTTGGAAATTAATCAGGTTATGGACATCAAGAGGCTGTTGACACAGGCCGGGACAGAGTAGTTTGGGAAGTTGAGACAGTAGGAGAGGTATCCGATAGAGCCAGGGGAGACAAGTGGGGTCCTGAAACAGATTCCGTAACAACAGGCTCTGAAGGGGCGGCATCTATGTTGGGTGAATTATCAGAAACCGACTGATCTCGTGCAGAAGCACTCATGTCGTCCTCGTCTATAAAATCAGGCCGGAGAAGAGGGTCCTTCAATGGAGGCACATAAGCTGCGTCACTGTCCAACGTTCTGCGACGCGAGAAAATATAAAAATGCAGTAAATGAAGCAGGCAAAAAGGAATACAGACATCTCAAAAATGAGATAGACAGGAAGTGCAAAATGGCTAAGCAGGGATGGTTAGATGACAAGTGTAAGGATGTAGACGCTTATCTCACTACGGGTAAGGTGAATACTGCCTACAGGAAAATTAAAGAGACCTTTGGAGAAAAGAAAACCACTTGTATGAATATCAAGAGCTCAGATGGAAACCCAGTTCTAAGCAAAGAAGGGAAAGCAAAAAGGTGGAAGGAGTATACAGAGGGTCTATACAAGGGCGATGTACTTGAGGACAATATTGTGGAAATGGAATAGGATGCAGAAGAAGATGAGATGGGAGATACGATACTGCGTGAAGAGTTTGACAGAGCACTGAAAGACCTGAGGTGAAACAAGGCCCCGGGAGTAAACAACATTCCAGTATAACTACTGGCGGCCTTGGAAGAGCCAGTCCTTACAAAACTCTACCATCTGGGGAGCAAGATGTATGAGACAGGCGAAATAGCCTCAGACTTCAAGAAGAATATAATAATTCCAATCCCAAAGAATGCAGGTGTTGACAGATGTGAAAATTACCGAACTATCAGTTTAATAAGTCACAGCTGCAAAATACTAACGCGTATTATTTTCAGACGAATGGAAAAAACTGGCAGAAGCCGACCTCGAGGAAGGTAAATTTGGGTTCCGTAGAAATGTTGGAACACGTGAGGCAATACTGACCTTACGACTTATCTTAGAAGAAAGATTAAGGAAAGGCAAACCTACGTTTCTAGCACTTGTAGACTTAGAGAAAGCTTTTGACAATGTTGACTGGAATACTCTCCTTCAAATTCTAAAGGTGGCAGGGGTAAAATACAGGGAGTGAAAGGCTATTTACAATTTGTGCACAAAACCAGATGGCAGTTATACAGTTGAGGGACATGAAAGGAAAGTAGTGGTTGGGATGGGAGTGAGACAGGGTTGTAGCCTCTCCCCGATGCTATTCAATCTGTATATTGAGCAAGCAGTAAAGGAAACAAAAGAAAAATTCAAAATGTGGTGCTACAGAGGAATGCTGCAGATTAGATGGGTAGATCACATAACTAATGAGGAGGTATTGAATAGGATTGGGGAGAAGAGGAGTTTGTGGGACAACTTGACTAGAAGAAGGCACCGGTTGGTAGGACATGTTCTGAGGCATCAAGAGATCACAAATTTAGCATTGGAGGGCAGCGTGGAAGGTAAAAATTGTAGAGGGAGACCAAGAGATGAATACACTAAGCAGATTCAGAAGGATGTAGGTTGCAGTAGGTACTGGGAGATGAAGAAACTTGCACTGGATGGAGTAGCACGGAGAGCTGCATCAAACCAGTCTCAGGACTGAAGACCACAACAACATCCGTCAGATAACTGTGGCTGGCTCAGCTGCAAATTCCCGTGGGAAAAGATCTGCTAAATTCATTTTTTTACGTTGTTCATCAGCGGGTATTAATCAAACCACACGACATGGGCAGTTTGTGTGAAGGTGGCCACTCTGAATACCCGGTGCTGAAGAGACCAACGTTCTCTTCGAAAATGTCATTTACCCCCATAAGAGAGCATGCTGGACCTCTGAAAACTGTCATCTATAACGAGTAGAAGATTAAAAACCATTTGTATAAATCACTTCTGCATTCACCAAAAGAACTACATGCTAGTGTACGAGTAAAGGTGACCTGAGAACCGTGACGTAGTAATATCCGGCTACCCTGAAGCGGTTCAAGAAATTTAACGAGAAAACACATGTAATTCCGAATCAAAGTACACACCAGTCGCCTATCTCCAAAAAGCCGAGCTGCACATGCTGCTTGGATTTATCAAAACTGCAGCCGACGGTGCCTCTACATCGAATAGCGGCGCGACGCGTGGTGGAAATCACGGCGTGATACAACGCCGTGTCAAGAAGGGCTGTGCAAACACCACACACTAGGCGACAAAAAGCATCGCGACACACACAGGAACCCACACGACACTGAACAAAAACAAGGACGACATGCGGTGCTACGAGGAACTAGGACAACTTACTCGCTCGAAGCGCGAAGCAGGAATACGAATTCCACCCATCGCCAGCAATTGAATCAGCTTACCTCTAAGTCGTGCCGCTAGGCCACCGTACCACATAAAAAGGTAACTCCGCCAGCTGCGTTTCTGAGGTACTACTCTATTTTTTTTTTCTTTTGAGTCATCAGCATGGTCTGATGCGGCCCACCATGAATTCTTCTCCTTCATCTCAAAGTAGCACTTGCAACCTACATCTTCAACTATCTGCTGGATGTACTCCTGTCTTCCTCTACAGTTTTTGACCTGTACATCTCCGTCTAATACCATGGAAGTCACTCCCTGGTGTGTTAACAGATGCCCTGTCATCCTGTCCCTTCTCCCTGTAAGTGTTTCCCATACATTCCTTTCCTCTCCGACTTACGCCGTCCATTCACTAGGTGGTAGTGCAATCTTTTGCATAATTTAACTTTAATTCGTCGTAATTTTGACAGTTTGAATGAAATATTTCTGTATTACACAGGAAAACATTCCTCGTGGACCAGTGTATCTATTGGTCAAAATCGGAGCAAAACTTTTGCAGCTCATTCTGAGATTAGTTTTCATATGTAGATGGATGCCAGCAAGTGGCCTAATTTCGCATTTATAGAGAGTTTTCCACAGCATAGTAGACACATTAACTAAATAAAAGAGGTTAGGAAACGACTCCTTCACTCTCCATAATTTCTGGTACCTTGTACAGCACAGTCGAACCTCTTATTTTAATTAGAAGGGACATTTAAGCACTGTTCTAATGGCTATAGTATGTCACAGCTATCCATTTACCTACCGCTGCGTGAGATGTCAGGTAAAAATTCCAGTTGGTGGAATATTCAAAAATACCGTAGTGCGTCCAGCAAAATGCTTTTCAACACTGATCTACATTAGCAGCTCCAAAAAATTTCCAGGCAGAGAACTGTGCATTCTTCATGAGCTGGAACATCTAAAACATGGATGTCACTAACCCTTAAGAATCATTGAATTGTGTGGTCCCTAGAGACCAACTGAATTCAGAGCTGGACACAGCAGTGTTTATGGAGATGTGTGGAAAGTAATAACATGAGGCTCTATTCATTATGACAGAACGTGGCCTGGTTCTTTAGTAGTGGTCAGCAGTCCCCATTCCACTGTGTGTAACAACTTGCTACAGATTCTTAACAGCGCTGTTGGATCTATGAATGATGCTATTGCATCCAAGGTAATTTGCTGCATCACGTAGCCAGTGCTAACAAATGTACCCCTCTCCCTTTCTCTCTCTCTCTCAGGGGAGTTGTGCCTGCCGATTTATGATGATGTAGCAATGTGTGCTCGTGCACGCAACTGACGTACAGTGCTGACTGTTTCTGCTGCATAGCTACGTCATCACCTTAGCCTGTGCTTGTGTGAACTTAAGAAAAATTTTAATTTCTTCCCCTCTCCTGCTTTGTGACATTACATTCCCATCTCCTTCAAATATTCGTCCCAAATTATACATTCTCTGTCCATCACTAACCTAGTCTGTATATATTTATTTACAATTTAATCTTATTTTGAGTTTAATCCCTTGTTTGCATCTTGAGCTGAATCATAGGGTTCTTAATCTTTGTATTAACTTAATTATCTAACTTTACATTATCTTTCTGGTATGTTTCCTACTGCTAATGTATTTTATAGTTTCTATTTTTAATTCTTATCAGTAGTACGTGGTACGTGTATGTTCCATGACTATTTAATGGATTCGTGATTCATCTGAAAAGGATATTTTGCCTTTTAACCAAAAGTAGGTTGCAGTAATTAATACTAGTATCAGGGCAACACTTATTGGTGACACACTAACATTATGTTTTGCTTGTTTGTTGCTTCATTTAACAAGCGTTAATGAATATTCCTCTCTCTCTCTCTCTCTCTTTCTCTCCTCCCCCCCCTCTCTCTCTCTCTCTCTCTCTCTCTCTCTCTCACACACACACACACACACACACACACACATGGTGGACATTTTTCTGAATGTCTAAGTTGGTCCTGCTGATTCATTCTCACGTAGCAACCTGTGCTCATACACGCAACTGATTTACGGTGTGAAATTTTGAATTATATTGCGTTACTTTCTGTAGCAGCTGATCAGCTAAACTTCCTCCCTTCCCTGGCATTGTTCTGTGCAAGTAATCTGCGCAATGGCTAGTACTAAATTTGTCGAGGAAAGGTAATCATGATTGCTTCTGTGATAATAGCTGGAAGATGAAACCATGTTCTGGGTATTCTGGACATGTCACACTTGGTAATGTTGATTTGTAATCCACTATTTTGTAATTATAATGTTGTCATTCCTGTTGATTTTCCGTTTCTGTAACAACTGACAGTCACTGTTTTTGATGAGAACATGGAGTAAATCCAGTGGTCTTCAGTTTTATGGAAATAGGGATACTTCTTCTCTTTTACACTCCACTGCTTCCATTTTCTCAAGAAGTGGTTGTATTTTACAATTTCACGTGCCCGTACGTTGAATGAACTGCTCCTTTTTAATAGATGGTAACACACTATAATGTTACATATCCGTTACTATCAAGATGTTTCTGGATAAACAGAAAGTAAATATCCTACTTTGAACTCACTATTCAAATGTTGTCAACGTTTATATAATGACATGAGGGCAAAAATATCATATTAGCAGACGAATGTTACTTGTCTTGCTATGGCTGTATCGTTGTCTAGGCAGACTGTTTCTGTTTATGGTTTCCAATTAATAAGTAAACGGTTTTTTTGCTTCAATAAAAGTCGCCTGCATATTGTTGCTTTTTACGTTGTCAGTATTTATTCAAAAATACTTGACACTATTTATTCATAAATTCTTGACGTTTTCTAAAACACCACTTGTTAAGTAAATGCGCTGCACAACATTTCAACACAACACACGGAACACGATAGTTACAGTGACCAATCTCGGCAGCAACTAAGACTACCGTGGTACGTTAGGTGTCTTTTTTTAAGTCTGGCTGACTCTTATGTAATGCCTGAATACCGCTAATTTTCTGCTTAGGATATCTGCACTAATACGGTTTACTTCTACCTCGTGAACTATTTCATGGTTAACCGGACTCACTGTGAGTGCCGGCTTGCTGACTGAATGATGAATGTTTCAGGCCTAACAACCACTTCAAGGATGGATGATTTGTTACCAGTTCAAGTTTCTGACCATACAAATAAGAGATATTCCATGTATTACTGCCAACTTCTCCGTTTTAGTTGTTCAGTAATTTCGCCCAGCCTTGTTTAACGGCTTTAGATGCATATGCCATCAGGTAACTGTTTCCATTGTAATTCTGATTTATAATACGGCATAACACACTGTTACTAGCTGTTCAGGAAATTATGAATTCCTTGGCAAAATCAGGGAATGCTAACACATGATCCGATATCAGTTTCCTTCAAATTTCTGAAACACTTCCTGACATTCTGCTGTCCAATACTTAATCTCTTCCAAAGACGTTTGTACAATTCCAGCTAATTCCTTTACTAATTTATGACAATACATACATCATTCAAGAAATAGCTGCAACTGTTTTGTTGTGTGTAGTGTTGCAACTTCACACCTAACAGTATGAGATGCGGATCCATTCTCACTACTTCTTGACTGATAATATGTTGTTGTTGTTGTGCTCTTCAGTCCTGAGACTGGTTTGATGCAGCTCTCCATGCTACCCTATCCTGTGCAAGCTTCTTCACCTCCCAGTACTTACTGCAACCCACATCCTTCTGAATCTCATTAGTGTATTCATCTCTTGGTCTCCCTCTACGATTTTTACCCTCCACGCTGCCCTCCAATGCTAAATTTGTGATCCCTTGATGTCTCAAAACATGTCCTACTAACCGGTCCCTTCTTTATGTCAAGTTGTGCCACATACTCCTCTTCTCCCCAATTCTATTCAATACTTCATCATTAGTTATGTGATCTACCCATCTAATCTTTAGCATTCTTCTGTAGCACCACATTTCGAAAGCTTCTATTCTCTTCTTGTCCAAACTATTTATCGTCCATCTTTCACTTGCATACATGAATACACTCCATACAAATATTTTCAGAAACGACTTCCTGACACTTAAATCTATACTCGATGTTAACAAATTTCTCTTCTTGAGAAACGCTTTCCTTGCCATTGCCAGTCTTCATTTTATATCTTCTCTACTTCGACCATCATCAGTTATTTTGCTCCCAAATAGCAAAACTCCTTTACTACTTTAAGTGTCTCATTTCCTAATCTAATTCCCTCAGCATCACCCGACTTAATTCGACCACATTCCATTATCCTCGTTTTGCTTTTGTTGATGTTCATCTTATATCCACCTTTCAAGACACTGTCCATTCCGTTCAACTGCTCTTCCAAGTCCTTTGCTGTCTCTGATAGAATTACAATCTCATCGGTGAACCTCAACGTTTTTATTTCTTCTCCATGGATTTGAATACCTACTCCGAACTTTTCTTCTGTTTCCTTTACTGCTTGCTCAATATACAGATTGAATAACATCGGGGAGAGGCTACAACCCTGTCTCACTCTCTTCCCAACCACTGCCACCCTTTGATGCCCCTCGACTCTTACAACTGCCATCTGGTTTCTGTACAAATTGTAAATAGCCTTTCGCTCCCTGTATTTTACCCCTGCCACCTTTAGAATTTGAAAGAGAGTATTCCAGTCAATATTGTCAAAAGCTTTCTCTAAGTCTACAAATGCTAGAAACGTAGGTTTGCCATTCCTTAATCTTTCTTCTAAGATAAGTCGCAAGGTTAGTATTGCCTCACGCGTTCCAACATTTCTACGGAATCCAAACTGATTTTCCCCAAGATCGGCTTCCACCAGTTTTTCTATTCGTCTGTAAAGAATTCGCGTTAGTATTTTGCAGCTGTGACTTATTAAACTGATAGTTCGATAATTTTCACATCTGTCAACACCTGCTTTCTTTGGAATTATTATATTCTTCTTGAAGTCTGAGGCTATTTCACCTGTCTCATACATCTTGCTCACCAGATGGTAGAGTTTTGTCACGACTGGCTCTCCCAAGGCTATCAGTTGTTCTAATGGAATGTTGTCTACTCCGGGGACCTTGTTTCGACTCAGGTCTTTTAGTGTTCTGTCAAACTCTTCACGCAGTATCATATCTTCCATTTCATTTTCATCTACATACTCTTCCACTTCCATAATATTGTCCTCAAGTACATCGCCCTTGTATGGACCCTCTATATATTCCTTCTACCTTTTTGCTTTCCCTTCTTTGCTTAGAACTTGGTTTCCATCTGAGCTCTTGATATTCATGCGAGTGGTTCTCTTTTCTCCAAAGGTCTCTTTAATTTTCCTGTAGGCATTGTCTATCTTACCCCTAGTGAGATAAGCCTCTACATCCTTACATTTGTCCTCTAGCCATCCCTACTTAGCCATTTTACACTTCCTGTCTATTTCATTTTTGAGATGTTTCTGGCCGGCCGAAGTGGCGGTGCGGTTAAAGGCGCTGCAGTCTGGAACCGCAAGACCGCTATGGTCGCAGGTTCGAATCCTGCCTCGGGCATGGATGTTTGTGATGTGATTAGGTTAGTTAGGTTTAACTAGTTCTAAGTTCTAGGGGACTAATGACCTCAGCAGTTGAGTCTCATAGTGCTCAGAGCCATTTGAACCATTTGAGATGTTTCTATTCCTTTTTGCTTGCTTCATTTCCTGCATTTTTATATTTTCTCCTTTCATCAATTAAATTCAATATTTCTTCTGTTACCCAAGGAGTTCTACTAGCCTTCGTCTTTTTACCTACTTGATCCTCTGCTGACTTCACTACTTCATCCCTCAGAGTTACCCATTCTTCTTCAACTGTACTTCTTTCCCCCATTCCTGTCAATTGTTCCCTTACGCTCTCCATGAAACTCTGTACAACTTCTGGTTCTTTCAGGTTATCCAGGTCCCATCTTCAAATTCCCACCTCTTTGCAGTTTCTTCAGTTTTAATCTACAATTCATAACCAATAGATTGTGGTCAGAGTCCACATCTGCCCCTGGAAATGTCTTACAATTTAAAACCTGGTTTCTAAATCTCTGTCTTACCAATATATAATATATCTGATACCTTCTAGTATCTCCAGGACTCTTCCATGTATATAACCTTCTTTCATGATTCTTGAACCAAGTGTTAGCTATGATTAAGTTATGCTCTGTGCAAAACTCTACCAGGCGACTTCCTCTTTCATTTCTTAGCCCCAATCCATATTCACCTACTATGTTTCCTTCTCTCCCTTTTCCAACTCTCGAATTCTAGTCACCCATGACTATTAAATTTTCGTCTACCTTCACTACCTGAATAATTTCTTTTAACTCATCATACATTTCTTCAATTTCTTCATCATCTGCAGAGCTAGTTGGCATATAAACTGCTACTACTGTAGTAGGCGTGGGCTTCGTGTCTATCTTGGCCACAATAATGCGTTCACTATGCTGTTTGTAGCATCTTACCCTCAAACCTATTTTTTTTATTCATTATTAATCCTACTCCTGCATTACCCCTATTTGATTTTGTATTTATAACCCTGTACTCACCAGACCAAAAGTCTTGTTCCTCCTGCCACCGAACTTCACTAATTCCCACTATATCTAACTTTAACCTATCCATTTCCCTTTTTAAATTTTCTACTCTACCTGCCCGGTTAAGAGATCTGACGTTCGACGCTCCGATCCGTAGAACGCCAGTTTTCTTTCTCCTGATAACGACGTCCTCTTGAGTAGTCCCCGCCCTGAGATCCAAATGGGGGACTATTTTGCCTCCGGAATATTTTACCCAAGTGGACGCCATCATCATTTATCCATACAGTAAAGCTGCATGCCCTCGGGAAAAGTTACGGCCGTAGTTTCCCCTTGCTTTCAGCCGTTCGCAGTACCAGCACAGCAAGGCCGTTTTGGTTAATGTTGCAAGGCCAGATCAGTCAATCATCCAGACTGTTGCCCCTGCAACTACTGTAATGGCTACTGCCCCTCTTCAGGAACCACACGTTTGTCTGGCGTCTCGACAGATATCCCTCCGTTGTGGCTGCACCTACGGTACGGTCATCTGTATCGCTGAGGCACGCAAACCTCCCCACCAACGGCAAGGTCCATGGTTCATGGGGAAGGACTGATAATATACCTGACGTATTTAACTTTTGTTTGAGCAAAATGTCACTCCTCCAAGGTGAGTGTCAGATGTGCAGTTCTTAGTCTGCTGAACACTTCGTCCTAGTGCTTAACGTACTTTTCTACATTTCTTGAAAAACCAACACCACATGTATCTTTGGCTTCAAGCCACAAAGTTCTCTGTCTAACAGGCAGTTACATGTAGCAGGAGCATTTTTTAAAACCATGTGGAATGCTGCAATACAGGCAATGACTCGAGGGTGCTGTGAATGCTGAGTTAGTCATGTTGGTGATAGCTACTTATAAACCCATTGTCGAAAAATGTTTGCAAGGTCCCATGTTGTCTAATGTTTCCATGACATTTGGGATTGAATAGTCATTTGTTAAAGTATGTGCATTTAGGAAACACAGATACTGTTCTTTTTGATTCCATTGGATGACGTTTTTGGTATAATGACTTTATTCGCTGTCCAGGAACTATCTTTATGGTCTACAATGCCTTCAGTTAGCTGTTGATGTACTAATTAACAGTTCCTTGTAAACTGGTCTACTATCACGTGTTGGAATTCGATGCGTGATGGGTGCTGCTGGCAACTAACCATCTGAATTAAACAAGCCTGAGTATTCTAACAACTATGTGTCCATAGCTTCCTATTCACTGTCTTCCAGGTTATGAACCTTGGCACAGACAGCAAATGCATTCATGGTTTACTTCAGGCTACAGTCATTGCTGATCTATTTATATAATCCTCACAGAGTGTCTCTAAGGTTGATACTATTAATCCCTTCAAAAGACTCATATCAATCATCTCAAAACTGCCCAGGCTTACCAGAACTATAAATTCGCCCTTTACGTTGCTTATGCTTCTGCGCATAACCAATGGTTTTCATCTAAAGCCTCGCTGTTCTGCAAGGGCTCAGTCTCACATAATACTCGTTATGGTATGTCGTCATCCACAGTTACCCAGATCGACTTCTCTTGTCATGTGGAAATGTCTTTAATGCATATGTTCACAGTAGTACTGATGACACATTGACAATTAGTATACCTTGTGACATTGAAACAGTTGCAGCTGTTGCACCCATTGGAAATGAATTCCTGCTAAGTTCAACTACATGCTGCCAAAAATCAATTTTGATATGATGTGTATCCAGAAAGACAAGTGTGATAATTGCGGGTTAAACCTGTCCCAAATTTGACAACGCTTCTATATGCTCAAGAAACCATTTATTTCTCGTACTAAAGCTTAGCTGTGTTGTCCCCTACGACTTTACACCACTGTTTCCTACTCCAAGTATATTGCATCTTGTAGCGTTTAGTCTTGTCTTTCCCATGAGGTGCAGACTAGCGACTAACGTATGTACACCATTGTCTACCAGAAATTTATGTTCTCTGACCTGTACTAAGCCCATTAAGCAGCAATCGATCTCAGCACATGTGCTCGCAGTATTATGGTTTACTGGGAATGTTTCGCAATAGACGAAACTTTCCTGTTTGCGTTTTACGCCTGCTAGCATTTATTTCGTTTAGCCTGTTTCTAGCTCTCACTTTCGAGTCCATTGTGGCCAAAGGGTTTGCAACTGTAAGAGTGTGGCTGCCGACACTGTGCCTTTAAATGTCCTTTCTTCCCAAACTTATCGCACTCTTTTTCGGAAGCACAGATCCGTCGATCATTGTGTACCCTTGTAGCAATGTCGACTTCCTGCAAGTGCGTGTAGTGCAAGGCGCCACAGGTAGGTCATCAGGATATCCCATAGGGACTTTACGTGAAAATTCCGCAAGAAAATCCAATAGAAAAACGTATAGAGTCCTATTTTCCGCTTCACTAAGAATAAATCCGCTACTGATTTTTGTGTCAACTCACATGGCTGAGTGTTCACCTTTCGAATTCTTTCGAATTCTGTCAGAATAAGCATCGCCACTTTCAATGTCTTTCTGTACTAACTCATCCAACTTTTCTCTAAAAGAACTAGTACTGTTCTGAGCTAGTATCTTTGCCGTAAAGCCTCTGCTAATTGTTTGAATGTGCAAGCATTTCATGGTACATGTAGTTCGTTTTAGCCTCACCTGTTAGAAGTAGGTGGTCATTTGCAGACTCGTTTCATCTGACCAGTTATTCAGTTTAACTATGGTTAAAATATCATTTATGAATACGACCACGTCCTCTGTTGTTTTACCAGAGAAGAGTGTTATTAGGTTAGCCGCTGAAGGATCTCTGGAGAAGGAGTGTCTACTCTTTGCTGCCTTATCATCATCTGCCCAGTCTTGGATGTTGCACATCTTGAAATGCTTCTTGTTGCTTACTTGACCTATCATTATACAACCCATGCTGAGTATTATCCTCTAACAATTTCCATACGTGCTCCATCAGAGCAGGTGTAGTTTGACTTGCAGCTGATCATGTTTCTGCCACCTCTGTGCAATTTATTACTACCTTGCACTCAGAAAATTAAAAAAAGTTCCTCTTCTAAAAGCTATATCAAAACTCCACAGACATAGTACACCAAAAACTTCACAGACAAACTTAATAATCTTTAATTCTGATCATAGCACAGCTAAAAACGTGGTACAACAGTGTGCTACCTGTACATAATGTCCACAAGTGGCGCAAGTTACTGGTACCATTATAGGGCATGGAACATTATGTCCAGCTAAAATACAGCTCTCCCATCTCAAAGGAAGCAAATATGTTTCCTTGCAGTTCCCTCTAAATTGTGACAGAGCTGAAAGTTCTTCGGGTTTGACCAAACAGACTTTCCAAACGTTAAGTCAATCTCTAAGTTCAGTCCTGACCATAACAAAATAAAATCAAGTAGAAAATTTCCTTTGGACTCACCGCACTGTGGTCGTGGCTGAGGCATGCGGATGCCATTCGAGAGATCAGATGTGTGTTGCTGATGCTGTGACGTCCTCTCCTGGTTCGTCAGCGACTCCAGGATATCAATCTCCTATTGTTGTCGTCCAATCACGTCTGAAGACAAACTGTGTAAGTGCCAAGCGGAGACACCTTGGTAGAGCGGTGTGGTGGAACCTGTAAAGCATCTTTCAGTGCTAATGAAACATGAGTTCTGTAATAAATTTCAGATAGGAATACGGAATATTCTGTTCAAGAATCAAAAGTGAAGGAGGTATACTTGGAAAAGGCCGGCAGGTAGTAGAAGATTCCAATAAGACTATAACATGTTCAGGCAGACATTCCAAAATCAGATACTGGGTACAAGAGGTACCCAGAAGCAGATATACACTAACATCACAATTAGCTATTGATGAAGAGTAGCCTGAAGTTCAAGAGACTAGTCAGGAAGAATCAATAGGCAAAGAGGTAGCATAGGGAAGTGCTAAGGAATGAAGAGATACGCTCGAAATTCTCTAAACAGAAGGTAGTGCGATAAGGAGAAGCTCAGTAAGCAGTTCAGTTGAAGAGGACTGGACACGTATAAAAATAGCAATCACAGTAGTTGGAAAGAAAAAAATAGCACAAGGAAGGCAATTGCGAGGAATCCATGGATAACCGAAGAACGATGAAAGAAGGAAGTACAAAAGCATTAGGGAAATACAAGTGGCTTAGGAATGAAATAAAGAGGAAGTCCAGAGAAGCTAAGGCGAAATGGATGCATGAAAAAACGTGAAGAAATCGAAATAGAAATTATTGTTGGAAGGACTGACTCAGCATTTAAAGAAGTCAGAACAATCTTCCGTGGACTGAAAAGCAAGGGTGGTAACATTAAAACTGCAATGGTAATTCCACTGTTAAATGCAGAGGAGGGAGCATATAGGTGGAAAGTGTACATTGAAGGCCTCTATGGGGCGGAAGGCTTGTCTGATGTCGTGGAAGAAGAAACAGGATACCATATAAAAGATATAGGGGAATCAGTATTAGAATCAGAATTTAAAAAGACTTTCGAAGACTTAAGATCAAACATGGCAGAAGGGATAAATAACATTCCATTATAATTCATAAATTCATTTGGGAAAGTGGCAACAAAACGCTTATTCACGTTGGTGGGTAGAATGTATGAGTCTGCCGATATAACTTCAGACTTTCGGTAAAGTATCATTCACACATTTCCGAAGACTGCATGAAATCACAAGTGCAAGAATTATCGCACAATCAGCTTAACAGCTCATTCACCCAAGTTGATGACAAGGATAGTACACTGAAGAATGGAAAAGAAAATAGAGGATGTGTTACATGACGATCAGTTTGGCTTTAGGAAAGGTAAAGGCACCAGAGAGGCAGTTCTGAAGTTGCAGTTGATAAAAGAAGCAAGACTGAAGAAAAATCAAGATACATTCATAGGGTTTGTCTACCTGGAAAAAGCGTTCGACGATGTGAAATGGTGCAAGATGTTCGAAATTCTGAGGAAAAGAGGCGTACGCTGTAGGTAGAAACGGGTGAAACACAACATGTACAAGAGTCAAGAGGCAATAACGAAAGTGGAAGACCAAGAAGGAAGTGTTCAGATTTAAAAGTGTGTAAGATAGGGACGTAGTCTTTCGCCGTTACTGTGCAGTCTATACATCGAGGAAGCAATGATGAAAATAAAAGAAAGGTTCAGAGTGGAATTAAAGTTCAAAGTGAAAGGATATCAATCATAAGATTCACTGATGACTTTGCTATCCTTAGTGAAAGTGAAGAGGAATTAGAGGATCTGATAACTCAAATGAACAGTCTGATGAGTGCAGAATATGTATTGAGAGTAAACTGAAGAAAGACTAAAGTAACGAGAAGTAGCAGAAATGAGAACAGCGAGAAACTTAATACCACGATTGACTGTCCCAGAATAGACGAAGTTACAGAATTCTGTCACCTAGACGGGAAGAATGACATCAAAAGCTGACTATCACTGGCAAAAGGGGCATTCTTGACCAAGAGAAGTCTACTAGAGTCAAACATAAACCTCAAATTAATGAAGAAAGTTACTGAAACATACGTTTGGAGCACAGTATTGTATGGTAGCGAAACATGGACTGCGGGAAAACCGGAACAGAAGAGAATAGAAGCGTCTGAGATCTCGTGCTGCAAACGAATGTCAAAAATTAGGTGGACTTATAAGGTGAGGAATGAGAAGGTTCTGCGCAGAACCGGAGAGGAAAGGAATATGTGGAAAACACTGACAAGGAGAAGGGACAGGATGATAGGACCAGTTAAGACATCAGGCAATAGCTTCCATGGTACTAGAGAGAGCTGTAGAGGGTGAAAACTGTAGTGGTAGACAGAGACTGGAACACATCGAGCAAACAACTTAGGCTGTAGGTTGCAAGTGTAACTCTGAGATTAAGAGGTCGGTGGAGGAGAAGAATTCATGGTGGACCGCATCAAAGCAATCAGAAGACTGATGACAAAAAAAGTGATTAGCAAGTTAATGTATATTTGTTCAGATGTACTCCTGTGTCTTCTTGTCAGCCTTAACAGATGTCTCATTCCAGTGAGATGGTGAAATTGCAGGCTCTTGACGTCGGCTCGGCTAGCTAGCAAGGCTGCTCCTACAGGTGAAGTCTTGTGGGCTGACTGCTCATGGTCTGCAGGTGAAGCTACAGCATGCAATTACACCCCCACACAGTTAGAGCATTCTCGACCTCATTCCAGAAGATGACGATGCCCGTTGGCAGGTGCCACGGTGTCAGAGATCGTACAGGTAGCTGATCCTGGCCGCATCGGACAGGTAGGCTCTGGCACCCAGAAGTGTCTAACAGCGATGACCATGAACAGAGGCACCAGATAGCACTCTCACTCATCAGTGAAGCTTATGTTAGTGCAATAAGCACCGCAAGATATACAGAAGTTGGAAGGCCCTCAGTCTCTCTATCATTGATGTGGTATGCGGCAGCCAATGTGAAGTCCTACGAGCAGTAGGAAGTGGTTACTTGGATGTTGCTATTTCAGAAACAGCAAGAAATTTAGATAAGATACCTGTATGGTGTGAAAAGTGGCCGTTGACCCTAAATGATGGAAAGTGTGAGGTCGTCCACATCAGTGCTAAAAGGAATCCGTTAAACTTCGGTTACAAGATAAATGAGTCAAATCTTAAGGTTGTAAATTCAATTAAATACCTAGGATTTAATTTACGAACGACTTAAATTGGAAGAAACACATAGAATGTGTTGTGGGGAGAGGTAACGAAAGGCTGCGTTTTATTGGCAGGACACTTAGAAAATGTAACAGGTCTACTAAGGAGACTGCCTATACTACACTTGTCCGTCCTCTTTTAGAATACTGCTGCGCGGTGTGGGATCCTTACCACATAGGGTTGATTACGGTAAATGATAACAGTCAAACAGTTGCACGATACAGATTTATTAAAATCCTTGACCACGGTTTCGGCAAATCTAAATATACCTTCACCAGAATTAAAATTTACCTGAACAGGAAGACACCTTCATTAGCAAAAAGTTGGCACGAGAACTGATGAGAAATGTTTCTTTTTCTTTATTGTTATTTTTAAACCTGTTTACAGGCAGGCCAGCAGCAGCATACTTCGCCGCTCTTTGGCATCAGAGAAGCACAAAAGGTACAAATGAAGACAATGTGAGATAAAAATATGGTGGATATATAAACTGAGACAAACACTTTTTAAAATGCATGGAGCCGTTCACGGGCGTAGAGTCCAAGATAAAATTTGTTCAGACAATTGGACACATACATAGACGAAAATTGTCACACGTGAACGTAGGTGCACAAAACGAATAACACTGAACCACTTAAGCACAAAACGACGGCACACACAGAAACACGAGCCATTGATCTCTGGCGCGCGAAAGTTCACTAACCGTGTACAAGTCCGGGGACCTGCCAAGAGAGGAGGAGGGGGGTGGGAGAGGGAGAGGGGAGAGCAGATGCCATGGGCAGGGGAGAAAGGGGGAAGGGAAAAAGGGGTAGGGGAAGCCCAGGGGAAGAGGGGTGGAGGAAGGGGATGGGGGAAAAGGAAAGTCAAGGGAGGGTGGGTGCCGAAAGGAAAGGACACAGGAAAGGGGGGGGGAGGATCAAAGTTGATAGGAGGGGTAGATGGAGGGGAGGAGGACATCATCAGGGAGGGGGAGCTGGCGGAAGCCACCTTGGGAGAGGGTAAGGAGGGTGGAGAGATGGAGACCAGGTGGGACGTGGGAATACAGGCACGGCAGCGGGCAGGGGTGGGAGAGGATGGGCGAGACAAGCAGGTGAGGAGGATCGAGTTTGCGGGAGGTGTACAGGATGGGTATCCTTTCAAGGAAAATGAGGAGCTGGGGGAACGGAATGAGATCGTACAGGATCTGCGTGGGGGAGGGGAGACAAATGCGACAGGCAAGGCGGAGAGCATGGTGTCCAAGGATTTTGAGGCATTTATAAAAGGTAGGGGGGGCGGAGATCCAGGCCGGATCGGCGTAACAAAGGATAGGGCGGATGAGGGATTTATAGGTGTGGAGGATGGTGGAGGGGTCCAGACCCCACGTACGGCCGGAAAGGAGCTTGAGGAGACGGAGTCGGGAGCATGCCTTGGCTTGGATCGTCTGCAAATGGGGGGTCCAGGAGAGGCGATGGTCGAGGGTGACGCCAAGGTTTTTGAGGGTGGGGGTGAAGGCGATAGGACGGCCGTAGACGGTGAGATAGAAATCAAGGAGGCGAAAGGAAGGGGTGGTTTTGCCTACGATGATCGCCTGGGTTTTGGAGGGATTGACCTTGAGCAACCTCTGGTTGCACCAAGCGGTGAACCAGTCAAGATGGGATTGGAGAAGGTGTTGGGAGCGCTGCAGGGTGGGGGCAAAGAAGGTGGTGTCATCGGCAAACTGGAGAAGGTGGACGGGGGCTGACGGCGGCGGCATGTCCGCCTTGGGGCACACCGGCGGAGGGAAAAAAGGTGTAGGAATCCGTGTTATTGATGGTGACGTGGGAAGGACGGTGGGAGCGAAAGGAGCCGATGAGACGGACATAGTTAGTGAGATGGGCGAAGGTTTGGAGCTTGAAGAGGAGACCGGAATGCCATACGCGGTCATAAGCTCGTTCGATATTCAGGGAGAGGAAGATTGCGGAGCGACGGGAATTAAGCTGGTCGGAAAGGAGATGAGTGAGGTGAAGGAGAAGGTCGTCGGAAGAGAAGGACGGCCGAAAGCCACACTGGGTAACGGGAAGGAGGCGGTGCTGGCAGAGATGTTGGTGGATGTGTCGGGTGGGGATAGATTCCAGGACATTGCTGAAGACCGAGGTAAGGCTGATGGGACAGTAGGAGGAAACAGCGGACGGCGGTTTGCCAGGTTTAAGGGACATCAGGATACGGGAGGTTTTCCACAGGTCAGGGTAGTAACTGGGGGACAGGGTGGAGGGGAAAGAGACAGGAGCTTCACGAAGGTGACGGTAGGTGACACGATCATGACCAGGGGTGGTGTTTTGTTTTGTGCGGAGTGTAGCACTGAGATCCTGTGTAGTGATAGGGGTATTGAGTTCTGCGTGTGCAATGTTGTCCAGGTACTGGAAACCAGGTACGAGGGGAGGGACAGAGGTGTCAGTTCGATCGTGGACATCCAGGAAGAGGGAGTAATCGAACTGGGGATCATCGGGGATGGAAAATACATCAGAGAGGTAGGAGGCAAAGTGATTGGCCTTTTTAAGGGTGTCAGGGAAGGGGTGATCATCATGGAGAAGAGGATAGTAGGGGGAGGGTTTAGTTCCGGTAAGGCGACGGAAGGCTGACCAGAACTTGGACGAGTTGAAATGTAGGGTAGCATTTAAACAGGTTTCTTAGGCACGAGCAAATTACGAATGTGTCACTGGAGTTGCCGGTGGCGTCGTATTCTGTCCCAGTCACGCGAGCGGAGGAAGGCACGGTAGAGACGGCGGGATTCACGGAGGAGGAGGACGGCCTGTGGGGGTGAGGTAGGACGGTGGGGGTGGGTGGCGACAGTAGGCACGTGGGCCTCCACGGCCTCAGACAAAGTCTGCTGGAGAAAGGAGGCAGCATGGGTTACATCGTCAGGGTGGTGGTAGGTGAAGGGTGGCTATCGACCTTGGTGGAGAGGGTATCCTGGTAGGCATTCCAGCTGGCATGAGAATAGTCATGGATGAACTTAGAGGGAGGTTCATTACGAGGGTCGGGGCGGGGTCGACGACCGTCTGAAACGGTGAGGAGGACAGGGAGATGGTCACTACCAATGGGCTCCAGGACATCCACCATTATGCGGCCAAGGAGGTTGGGTGAGGAAAGGATAATATTGGGAATGGAGTTGGATTCGGGATGGGTGTGCTGGGGTATGGGGATGAGGTCGCCTTGAAGGGAGGAGAGGAACCGATGCCACCGCCGTAACTGAGCGGCGGAACGACCATGGATGTTAAGGTCGGCGGAGATCACGTAGGAGGAGAAGGTACAGTCAATGTGGGAGAGGAACTCGAAGGGAATAGGGGTGTTAGGGCGGACATAGATGGTGGCACAGGTAACGGTAAGGCCAGGGAAGAAGAGATTAAGGATCAGGTCTTCGGTGGGGTCGGGAAGGAGAGGTTGGAGCCGAACGGGGATCTGGAGGTGGTGACCAATGGCAACTCCGCCACACGCAATCGGGAGGGGATTATTGGAATGGTGGAGGAGGTAGGGCGAAGTGTGGACGGTGTGGTGGGATTGGAGGGAGGTTTCATTGAGGAGGAAGGCATCCACGCGGTGGGTGTGCAGGAAGTGGTTCTTGTTGGCGGGAAGGCACCGGATATTGTTGAAAAGGATACAGTGCTGTCGCGCCATGACAGGGATTTAGACGAGGGTGTCAAGACGGGAGAAGGTGAAATGGGCCTGGTTGTTGGAGTAGGTGGCGTATATTTTTTGTTGGAAAATGGAACGGGCGGCGAGGGATATCTGTTGGAGGGTGTGGGGGCGCTGAAAAGGAAGAACATCCTGAAGGAAGATGGTGAGGAATCTGATGATGTCCGCAGCAGTAGGGGGTGGGCGAAGGGAATTGCCGGGAGGGGTAGTGGCGTTCAGAGGGCGGATAGGAACAGTGAGTTCAGTAGTGGTAGGAGGGGGTCGGGCCTTACATTTCTGGGAGTAAGTAGGATGAGGGAGGTTACAGGTATTACAGGAGGGGGGGGACTGGAGATTGGGGCACTGCCATAAAAAGTGGGCTTGCCTACAGTGCGGGCAGGTGGGGGCCTCGCGGCACTCAGATGTCAGGTGTGCATTATACCGCAAGCACCTTTGGCAGCAGAGGGATTGAGGAGGGGAATGGGAAGGGTCAACATGGTAGCGTTGGTGGTAGAGAAGGGCACCCTCTTTCAGAGATGGTCGATGGAGAGGGCGTGTTCGGAAAAGAACCGCATATGGTGGGTGGGGCCAGCTGAATTATGGATGGGGCGAACCGCACACACCTCCAGATGTGGATGCGCCTCGAGCTCCGCCAACACCTCCTCCTCCATGGTCGCCAGACTAAGCCAAGTGATCACGGCAGTGAGGGTCAGCGGGCGATGCGGGGGTTGGTGTTGGCGGGAGGGAGGTGGGGAAGGAGCAGGGGTGAGGGAGGCAAAGTGGGTGACAGGGAAGCGGGAAAGGAGATGTGTGTGGAGGGTAGGGCTGGGGGAGGAGATGAGCACCAAATCAAGGCGAGGAGTGAGGAGGGAGATCTGGGCACCAGGCAAATTCTGGCAAAGGAACTGGGTGAGGTTCCAGGCCTCAAGAAGGGTGGGATCAGGACGGGAGAGGAGGTAGCAGCAGGAGGAGGGGGTGGAGGAGGAGGAGGAGGAGGAGTGTGCAGGGTCAGGTGGGGAGACATCCATGGCAGCATGGGCTGTAAAGGGGTACAAGGCGGAGGCTTTTTGGGAGTAGAGGAGGCAGGGGTACCACTGGGGCGCTTGACGGCGGCGGAGGAGGTGTGGAGGATGGGAGCGACGGGAACGTGGCGGGGAGTGGCAGGTCCCGGTGCTGGTGTCGGCGCCGGAGACGGTGAGGGCGATGTCAAAGGTGACGGTGAAGACGATGATGATGATGAAGGCAAAGGAGAGAGTTGAGCGAGGGACATAACCCGCCGGGGGACCACCCTAGCGGGGGCCGCAGAAACGAAAGGAGCAGAGGGAGGGAGTGGAGGGAAGGGATCAGAGGAGGCGCAGGAGGGAGGAGCCGGGGATGGGGCGACAAATAATGAGGGAGATGGGGGAGTGAGGAGTGGGTGGATGATGTGGCACACCACATGATAGTGGTGGCGCTGGCAGATGGGGACATGTATATGATGACAGGGGTGGTGGTGGCGGCGGCGGCGGTGGTGGTGGTGGTGGTGTTGGTGGTGGTGGTGGTCGACATTACGAGAAGGGAAAAAGCACAGAACAGGACAAAGAAGCAAACGAGGGACGGACAAGGTGACGGGAGAAACAGAGTAGAAGGGACGGAGAAACTATGAAGGAGACTGGGGCCGAAGCCACACCCTGCTGCTGCTGGCGGGGGGAGGCGACATGGCTGGCCAGCCAGTGGGGACGCTAATGCTGCTGCTGCTGCTGCTGCTGCTGCACGCTGGCAGGCACCTGCAATGTACCTAACACTTCGATTAGAACCGAAAGGCCAATCGAAGGGTGGTATCCTTCCGGATTACTGCTGGAGAGAAAGAATTTTTTTTTTCTTTATTGTTATTTTGAAACCTGTATTACAGGCAGGCCATGCAGCAGCAGACGACGCCGCTCTTTAGCTGCAGAGAACACAAATATACAAATGAAGTCATTTAAAGAAGAAACATGGTGGACATATAAACGGAGACAAACACTTTTGAAAATACAAGATGCCGTTCACAGACGTAGAGTCCAAAATAAGACTGTTCAGACACTTCGACACAGACAGAGACGAAAATTGTCACACGTGAACGTAGGAGCACAAAATGAATAACACTGAATCACTGTAGCGCAAAACGACGGCACACACAGAACACGAGAAGTTGATCTGCGGCGCGCGAATGTTCATTATCCCTGTATGAGTTCGGGGACCTGCCAAGAGAGGAGGAGGGGGGGGGGGGTGGGAGAGGGAGAGGGGAGAGCAGATGCGATGGGCAGGGGAGATAGGGGGGAGGTGGGAGGGGGAGGGGAAGCCCAGGGGAAGAGGGAAGGAGGGAGGGGATGGGGAAAAAGGAGAGAGAAGGGAGGGAGGGTGCTGAAAGGAAAGGACACAGGATGTGGGTAGATGGAGGGGAGGAGGACATCATCAGGGAGGGGGAGCTGGCGGAAGCCACCTTGGGAGAGGGTGAGGAGCATGGAGAGATGGAGACCGGGTGGGAAGTGGGAATACAGGTGCGGCAGCGGGCGGGGGTGGGAGAGGATGGGTGAGACAAGCGGATGAGGAGGATCGAGTTTGCGGGATGTGTACAGGATCTGTATCCTTTCAAGGAAAAGGAGGAGGTGGGGGAAGGGGATGAGATCATATAGGATCCGCATGGGGGAGGGGAGACGGATTTTATAGACGAGGCGGAGAGCATGGTGTTCAAGAATTTGGAGGGATTTATAAAAGGTAGGGTGGGCGGAGATCCAGGCTGGATGGGCGTAACAAAGGATAGGGCGGATGAGGGATTTATAAGTGTGGAGGATTGTGGAGGGGTCCAGACCCCCCGTATGGCCGGAAAGGAGCTTGAGGAGACCGAGCCGGGAGCGTGCCTTGGCTTGGTTTGTCCGGAGTTGGGGAGTCCAGGAGAGGCGACGGTCGAGGCAGACGCCAAGGAACTTAAGGGTGGGAGTGAGGGCGATAGGACAGCCATAGATGGTGAGATAGAAATCAAGGAGGCGGAAGGAAGGGGTGGTTTTGCCTACAATGATCGCCTGGGTTTTGAACAGATTGACCTTGAGCAATCACTGGTTGCAATAAGCGATGAAACGGTCAAGATGGGATTGGAGAACGTGTTGGGAGCGCTGCAGGGTGGGGGCAAGGGCAAGGAAGGCGGTGTCATTGGCAAACTGGAGAAGGTGGTACAAAAGGTACAGAAGGGGGGAGAGTACGGAGCCTTGGGGCACACCGGCAGAGGGGAAAAAGGTGTAGGAATCTGTGTTACGGATGGTGACATAGGAAGGACGGCGGGAGAGAAAGGAGCCGATCAGACGGACGTAGGTTTGGAGCTTGAAGAGGAGACCGGAATGCCATACGCGGTCATAAGCGCGTTCGAGGTCCAGGGAGACGAAGATTGCGGAGCGACGGGAATTAAGCTGGTCCGAAAGGAGATGAGTGAGGTGAAGGAGAAGATCTCCGGAAGAGAAGGATGGCCAAAAGCCACACTGGGTAATGGAAAGGAGGCGGCGATGGCGGAGATGCTGATGGATGCGTCGGGTGAGGATAGATAACAGGACCTTGCTGAAGACCGAGGTAAGGCAGATGGGATGGTAGGAGGAGACAGCGGACGGCGGTCTGCCAGGTTTAAGGAACATCAGGATACGGGAGGTTTTCCACAGGTCAGGGTAGTAACCGGTGGACAGGACTACATTGTAGAGCCTGGGCAGGGTGGAGAGGAAAGACAGGAGCTTCACAAAGGTGACGGTAGGTGACACGATCGTGACCAGGAGCGGTGTTGCGTTTCGTGGGGCGTATAGCAATGAGATCCTGTGTAGTGATAGGGGCATTGAGTTCCGTGCGTGCAATGTTGTCCAAGTACTGGAAACCAGGAGCGGGGGGAGGGACAGTCAGTTCGGTCGCGGACATCCGGGAAGAGGGAGTAATCAAACTGGGGATCATGGAAACGACATCGGAGAGGTAAGAGGCAAAGTGATTGGCCTTACTAAGGGAGTCAAGGAAGAGGTGATCATCATGGAGAAGAGGATAGTAGGGGGAGTGTTTAGTTCCGGTAAGGCGACGGAAGGCTGACCAGAACTTGGACGAGTTGATAGGTATGGTAGCATTTAAACGGGTGTATGTTTGTCGCAAGTCCCGGCGTTTCTTAGCCGTGAGCAAATTAAGAATGGAGTCGCCGGTGGCGTCATGGTGTCTCCGAGTCACGCATGCGGAGGAAGGCACGGAAGAGACGACAGGATTCACGGAGGAGGAGGACGGCCTGTGGGGGTAAGGTAGGACGGTGGGGGTGGACGGCGACAGTAGGGACGTGGGCCTCCACAGACATGAGGAGTGGGGGGATGGACTGAGGGGGGAGTGATGCGGCACACCACGTGATAGTGGTGGCGGCGGCAGAGGGGGAGGTGTATATGATGGCAGTGGTGGTGGCAGTAGTGGCGGTGGTGGGGGTCGACATTACGAGAAGCGGAAAAGCACAGGACAGGACAGGACAAAGAAGGCGACGAGAAACACAGAGTAGATGGGACGGAGAAACTATGAAGAAGACTGGGGCTGAAGCCCCACTCTGCTGCTGCTGGCGGGAGAGGCGAGCTGGCCGGCTGGCAGGCCGGTGGGGACGCTATTGCTACTGCTGCTGCTGCCGCTGCCGCCGCTGCTGCCGCTGGACGCTGGCTGGGACCGCAGCTGGACGCTGGGAGGAACCGCTGCTGGCTGGGACGGCTGCTGGATGCTGGCAGGAACCGCTGCTGGCGATTGGACGCTGGGTGGGACCGCTGCTGGACGCTGGGTGCTGGCAGCAGCTTACTATCGCTGCTCTACAGCCTACAGACTTTTTTGTTTAGAAAAAGGAAAAATGAGAAAGAAATAACACTATAGCTTAAGTAATTGTAAAATTACCATAGTATTACAAGCACAAAAACTCTTAGTCACTTACTAAAATCACATCCTGCATTGGAGATACATTAAACAATCGTGCCAAAGGCGTCGTCAGTAGTTTAAACATCATCTCCATTTATACAATATAATTATGAATGGAGGGTCGATTCGAACACAGTATAGCATCAGTACTTCGCCTGTGAACTAGCGTGAAGTGTGTGTGAAAGCCATAGGGCAGACAGTTTCACCAAGAGAGGGCACTTCTGGCATGCGCTAGACGCTCGCGCACATTAAAACCAATGGATACATACTCATGCGCATCAAAATTATTAAAAGTTGTGCTAATTCAAACCTACTGTATAAATAAATACAACGTATCAGAACCATTTAAAAACATCTACCTAAAATAGAAAATACGAAGCCAATTTACCTGTGTCCTAGTGTCAATCAGATGAAGCTTGCGCTACGGAACACATCTAACGAGAGAGGGCACTAGTGGTATGCGCGAGAATCTCGCGTAACTTAAAAGGTAAAATACATACTAGCGAAAACAACCAAAATGATAAAGTAAAACGAAACCATCTGTCGTTGTGAAATAAAATATAACAGAGTCATTTAACCACACATACACATCGAAAGCAACAAACAGCAAACACCAAAAGTACGTAAAATCTCAACAAGACAGGAAAAGCACATCTCACCAGCATCAACAGGCAAGAAAATTACTTCTAGTCAACCAGAGTATGTTACATCATTCGAGGGTTGGATTCCCTCACTTCTTCATCGAAGACTTTCACTGCCTGGGCTACCCTCAGGGTGCATCTTCGACGTGGAAGATCCCCACCATTTCCTTGCCGTGTCGTCTGCTCGCCGTCACTACTGCTCGCCGTCCGGCCCTCCTCGCCGCCGCCGCCGCCGCCGCCGCCGCCTGGTTGCCGCCTGCCGGTGTTCGCCGCCGCCGCCGTTTGGTCGCTGCCTGCCGCCGCCACCGCCGCCGCTGCCGGCTGGCCGCCGCCTGCCGGTCCTCGCCGCCTGCCGGTGCTCGCCGCCGCCGCCGCCGCCGCCGCCTGCCGGTGCCCGTCTCCGCCGCCATCTGGTCGCCGCCGCCGCCCTTCTCGCGCGCCGCCACCATGTCCCAACCCACCACCACTATCATTTTCACCTCTCCCTCCGCTGCTCCAACCACCATCACATGGAGCTCATCCTCCACCCCACTTCCCATCCTTCCTTCTCTCCCTGTCCACCCCACCCCTGCGCCACTTTCGGCTGTAACCACCCCCACTCCTCCTCCCCTATCACTGTCGCCCCATCGACAGCTACTGACTTTCCGCCACTCCCTGCATCGCCTCCGACGGGCTCCAAGCCAGCACGGATCTCGACTCGACGTTCCACAGTCTCTGTGACGCCCACGCCCCCTCTGTCTGCGTCATCCGCTGCTCAGGGTGGTCTTGCCCCCCGCCATCTCCCCCTGCAACCCGTCCCCCTGCCCCCTCTCCACCCAATCGTGACCACGAAACCTTCAAAGCGCCCTAATGTTGACCCTTCCCCCGAAGTCTCCTCCAAAAAAAAACCCGAGCCCCATGACCCACCCACCCCCACGAACGCGGCCCCCACCCCCGCCCCTGTCCCGCCTCCCACCCACACCTTTGTCCTCTCCAATCCTGACCCTGAATTTCTTGATGCCCGCTCCCTCACCCTCGCCATCCGGAAATACTATCCCAATGCCCCCATCTCCCTTCTGATTCCTCGCAAGGACTCAGTCCTCATTAAATCCCCCAATGCTTCCTTCCACACCGATCTCCTCTCCTGCATCCCCCATATCCAATTAGGCCAACGTGCAACCCTCACCCCCTACCACACCCCGTCCTCTCCCCATCAGCCTCAACCTCCCCGACATCCGCCAACCTTCACCGCTGTGATCACAAAGCTTAGCTCTGTGATCACGGAGGCTGAGGTGTTGGCGGAACTCTACTCCCGGCCCGACATTGAAATCCGCTCAGCCCATCACATCTTCAATGATGCCGGGCCGACTTTTCTCATGCGGATATTCATAGAATCCTCCTCCTCCATTGACTGCCTCCTCACTGAGGGAGCCCTCATCTACAATCGGCGCCATAAGGTGGACCCCTCCCGTTACCCAGTCCAATCCTACCGCTGCCAACGCTGTCTCACCTACCACGTTACCTCTGCCTGCAAGAACATCCCTACTTGTCCCCACTGCAAAGGTTCACACTTCCTCAAGAATTGCCCCAACCTCACCTTTCCCCCCTCCTGCAACACTTGCAACGAACCACATCCTACCTACTCCTCAAAGTGTAAAGCGAAACCTCCACCAGTCACCCCTGAGCTCACCATCCCTGTCCATCCTGTTGATGACCCCATCCACCCCAACAACTCGCTCCGCCCTCTCCCTACTGCCGAGGACATCATCTGTTTCACCACCATTGTGCTCCAAAACATCCACCCCTTCCAGCGCTCACACACTCTTTCCCAAATCGCCCTCACTGCCCGTTCCATCTTCCATCTTACCACCTATGCCACATACTCCCACAACCAGGCCCACTTCACCTTCACCCCCCTCACCACCCTCCTCTAACTCTCCCCTCCCATGGTACAACAACCCTATCCTGTACCACAACATTTGCTCCCTGCCCACCCACAAACTCCTCTTCCTCCACACCCTCCATCAGCACCGCGTGGATGCCTTTGTCCTAAATGAAACCTTCCTTCAACCCCGTATCTCCGTCTCCACGGCTCCTTACACCCTACACCACACGGATAATCCGTTTACTCTGGCGCGTGGCGGAGTTGCTATACGCCACCTCAAGCACCTCCCTGTCCGGCCCCAACCTCTCCTTAACAATCCTGCCGAGCATCTCACCCTCAGCCTCTTCTTCCCCACCCTTACCATCACCTGTGCCACCATTTATGTCCACCCTCGCACCCCCATCCCGTACAATTTCCTGGCCCACATTGACCGCACCTTCTCCACCTACGTGATTGCCGCCGACCTCAATATCCACAGCTGTGATCCTGCCGACCTCCAGTGGTGGCATCAGTTTCTCACCACTCTCCAGGGAGACCTGGTTCCCCTGCCTCAGCACACACAACCCGAATCCAACACCACTCCTGATGTGGTTCTTGCCTCTCCCAACCTCATTGGGCGCATCACCGCAGATGTCCTTGACCTCATTGGCAGTGACCATGCTCCTGTTCTCCTCACTATATCTAATGGTAGCCATCCCCGCAACGCTCCGCGCCCTGACGTCCCTCTTAAACTTGTCCATGATCACTCCCGTGCAACTGGGATGCCTACCGGGACTCCATTCACACCCAGGTTGACAGCCGCGACCTTACCCTCCAATCTCCTGATGACATCTCTCGCACTGCTGCCTTCCTGCACCAGACCTTGTCTGACGCCGTCGCCACCCATATCCCCACCAAAGCCATCCACCCTCACTGCCCCACCCTGCCTCCACAGGCTGTCCTTCTCCTTCGAGAGTCCCGCCGCCTCTACCGCTCTTTTCTCCGCACTCGTGACCGGGATACCCTTACCCGCCACCGGCAATTACAACGGCACATCCGCAACCTGCTTACTGCGAAGAAACGCCATGCCTGGCGCCAGACACGTACACAACTCAACACCACGCTCCCCATAAACTCTTCCAAGTATTGGTCTACTTTCCACTGCCTTACTGGGAACCGCCCCACCCCCCCAGTACCCTCTCCTCCTTAATGATCGTCCCTTTCCTGACAACCTCAGTAAGGCCAACCACTTTGCCTCCCACCTCTCTGATGTTTTTTCCATCCCAGATCATCCCCACTATGATTATTCCCTCTTTCCTGATGTCATGGACCGTACGAATACCTCTGTTCCTCCCCTTGCTCCTAGCTTCCAATACTTGGGCCACACCCCACCATCTGCACTTAACACTCCCATCACTACACAGGACATCAGCCTCACGCTCCACACTAAACGCAACACTGCTCCCAGCCAGGACTGCGTTACCTACCGCCACCTCAAACACTGCCCTCCCTCCTTCCTTTCAATCCTTGCCACCCTCTACAATGTCATCCTTGCCACTGGCTTCCATACCGACCTGTGGAAAACCTCCCGTATCTTGATGTTCTCCAAACCCAACAAGCCTCCATCTGATGCCTCTTCCTATCGTCCTATCTGTCTCACATCGGTGTCCAGCAAGCTCTTGGAATCCATCCTTTCTCTGCGCATCCATCACCACCTCCACGAAAACCACCTCCTCCCAAACACCCAATGTGGCTTTCGACCTTCCTTCTCTGCTGATGACCAACTCCTCCGCCTCACTCATCTCCTCTCCCTCCAGCTTAACTCCCGTCGCTCCGCCATTTTTGTCTCCCTTGACCTCGAAAAGGCCTACGACCGTGTCTGGCATCCCGGTCTCCTGTTTCAACTCCAAACCTACGCCCTTCCTATCAACTACATCTGATGGCCTCCTTCCTCTCCCACCATCCATAATGCCAATTCCCTCACCTTCTACCCCTCTGCAGGTGTGCCCCAGGGCTCTGTCCTCTCCCCTCTCCTCTACCTCCTGTACACAGCAGATATGCCCCAACCCCCCCCCCCCCCCCACCAGTACACCTATTGCAATATGCTGATGACACTGCATTCCTCGCTCTCGCTCCTACCCTCCATCGGTCCCAACGCCTTCTCCAGAATCACCTTGACCTTTTTGCTGCATGGTGTAACCAGTGGCTCCTGAAACTCAACCCTTCCAAGACCCAGGCCGTCATCGTAGGTCGTACCACTCGCTCCTTCCGGCTCCTGGATTTCTCCCTTACTGTCTGCACCCGTCCTGTCCACCTTACCCCCACCCTCACCTACCTCGGCCTCACCATTGACCGTCACCTCACCTGGATCCCTCATCTCCGCTCCATCCAATCCAAAGCCCACAACCGCCTCTGACTCCTCAAACTCCTCTCTGGACGGACGTGGGAGTTGCACCCCTCTACCATCCTCCACACCTACAAATCCTTAATCCGTCCCATCCTATGTTATGCCAGTCCCGCCTAGATATCTGCCCCCCCCCCCCCCAAATTCTGTAAGTCCCTCCAGATCCTTGAGCGTCATTCACTCCGCCTCGCCTTCCGTATTCGCCTCCCGTCCCCCACGCAGATCCTCTATGTTCTCATTCCTTTCCCCCATCTGCTCCTATTCCACTATTTTTTGCCTATCACTATGTTCTTTCTAATTCTCCATTCTATGTACTGTTATTGTTACCACTATGGCTGAAGTGCGGCGTAGCATGCCGCTGACAGCCTACCTGATTGTTCAGGTATTGAAATAACAATAAAGAAAAAAAAAATGTTACATCCCCCCCCTTCCCCCTCCCCCTTTCCCGTCATCTGTCCATGTTCCCCCCATCTGCCCTCGGCTGTGGTGTATCATATTTGTGCCAATTTTTTAGTGCAGTGTTCAAGTGAATATTAAGTGTTGTTCGTATTTCCCAAGTGTTAACGAACAGAAATCATGCTGTCGCTGGGTGTGAATTTTATATCTCTTGCGAGCAGTAACCAGACTGTCGCCGTGTTTTTCTAATTATCTGTCTATTATTTTACCTGTCTGCTTCATATGTATTTTATTAACAACATCAACCCTTTGTTCTATGTTTTAAGTTCCACGATTTTCCGGCATGTTACCATTTAAGTCTCCGATTTTATCGCCTGTTTTTATCAATTATTCTCTTCATCTTTTTAACAAAGTCTGTAGGCTGAATAGCGGCATACTAAGCTGCTGCCAGCCCGCCCCCTTCGGGGGGAATCGAAACTCAATAAAGGAAAATATATCTTACATTAGAGCAAGGAGGGGTTTAAAACTATCTAAAATATTTTTGTTTCTAAACTGCACCTGTTCATTAAGATCAAAAACATCTTTTTGAGACAGATGCTTGAAGATCTCTAATTCTTCGAGCAGGTCCAGTTTGTAACCCTTACTCGCTTCATGAAGCAATTCCACGTCATCCAGTTTACGTGGCGTATACTGTAAGTTCCGGTGCCAAGCTTTTGCTAATGAAGGTGTCTTCCTGTTCAGGTGTATTTTACTTCTGATGAAGGTATGTGTAGATATACCGAAACGGTGGTCAAGGATTTTAATAAATCTCTATCCTGCAACTGTTTGGCTGTTATCATTTACCGTGAAGAATTTCAACAGTGCTGTTTCAGCCATGTTTAAAGTCTTGATATAAGGTTTAGGGAGTACACCGAAAAAGTTCAAAGAAGAGCAGCACGTTTTATAATGTCGAGAAATATGGGAAAGAGTGTCACTGAAATGATACAGGACTTCGGCTGGACGAAGGTGTTTTTCGTTGCTGCGGTATCTTCTCAGAAAATTTCCATCACCAAATTTTTCCTCCGAATGCGAAAATATTTTGTTGACGCCGACCTACACAGGGAGAAACGATCATCACAATAAAGTAAGGGAAATCAGAGCTCGCAAGGAAAGACGGAAGTGGTCGGATTTTTTCCGCGCTGTTCGAGAGTGGAATAACAGAGAATTTTCGTGAAAGTGGTTTGATGAATTCTCTGGCAGGCAGTTAAGAGAGATTTGCAGGGTATTTTTGTAAATGTAGATGGTTGTATGAACCACCGACTTATCAAAAGGGTGGAAGTGGGGAGGAAACAGCAGTGTAGAGCACGACGGGCGAATATCCATTCTTCAGTCATCCAGTACGTGAGATAAGAACACTCACAGACATGCAACAAACTTTAAATATAATTTTAAATCTTCACAAAACTTCCTGTCGCTTTACCCCACAAAGAGATGAAATCGAAAAAGTTTATAGCATTAAGCACTACCTTTTAATGTATTACTTTTCTTACTACTAGCGGTATTCGTGATACATTCTGCAGACTGCATTCACATATACCACTGAGTGAACAAGAAAAATTACATTATTGTATAACACTTAGGTCATGAGATATGACTTCATAAACACGGAGACGCACGGAAAACTGCCACCTCATGTAAGACGTTTAAATTTATTACTTCTTTACTATTAACTCAATTCACAACATATTTCCAAACTGTAGCCAGATATAACACTGGATGTACTCGCAAAATTTTATTGTCATACAGCACACAATTCAGCACATAATTCATAAACATTGAGCTGCGTGACAATTAAACTACAGGGTGAAATTGGCTAGACAGGCAGACAAAAATGTGTACAAATACGTTCAAAAAAAAAAAAAAAATGGTTCAAATGGCTCTGAGCACTATGGGACGAGGCCATCAGTAGCCTAGAACTTAGAACTACTTAAACCTAACTAACCTACGGACATCACACACATCCATGCCCGAGGCAGGATTCGAACCTGCGACCGTAGCGGTCGCGCGGTTCAAGACTGAAGCGCCTAGAACCTGTCGGCCACACCGGCCGCCTACAAATACGTGTGAAATATGCTAAATATATGGACAAAGCCACGAATAAAAAGCTCGCCCTAAGAGCCTGGAACGATTTCAAATTTGGTACACATATTAGTTACGCTCTGGAAAGGAATACTGTAGGGGTAACAACCACAGGACTCTATTGGGGCAAGTGTGATGACGTGGAGAGAGAGGGGGAGGAGAAAATGGACAGAGGAAGGTCAATCGAGGAGGTGGACTGGGAGAGAAGTTGGACACAGAAGGCAAAGGGCAGGAGATTGACGGAGAGAGGGACAGGACGGGATGGATAGTGAGGGAAGAGGAGGAGATGGACAGAGAAGGGGGGTTTAGAAGATGGTCAGAGAGGGGGATAAGTGGAGATGGACGAAGAGAGGATCGGAATAAATACATACCCGGGCAACGGCGGGTACTCGGCTGGTCTTCTTGAATTCGAGAGTGCACTCTGTCCAGGCAAAAGATATCAGTGCCGCCAGTTAGTGGCCTGCGACACAATAAGAAAGCAGAGTACAAGGACACGCCCGTGAGCAACAGCTGATTGCAGGTAACTGCCGTCTGCTAAAAAGCATCAGTGTACTACGAAAGGCGGGAAGCAATGCGCTTCTAGCACAGCCTTGGTTTCGGGGAAATTACGCGTGCACAAATGGTCATGAGTACTTTTGCTGTTGGAAATGTATGCGCATGCGCGAAGATGAACAGTAAAAAATGCGTCTCGTGGATGCAGCATAAGCTTTGCTGCCCCGCCGAACGCGCCGTCACCCTGTGTGCGCGTCATCTGTCGTTCCGTGCTTTGCTTGCTTTCCTAGGTACAGCGTCGCTCGTATGCTTTGTCGATAAAAATGGTTCAAATGGCTCTGAGCACTATGGGACTCAACTGCTGAGGTCATTAGTCCCCTAGAACTTAGAACTAGTTAAACCGAACTAACCTAAGGACATCACAAACATCCATGCCCGAGGCAGGATTCGAACCTGCAACCGTAGCGATCTTGCGGTTCCAGACAGCAGCGCCTTTAACCGCACGGCCACTTCGGACAGCGCTTTGTCGATAAATTACACATCAACCAAAGAATTAATAAAGACTTTTGCCATACACTACTCGATGGGAAATTTTCTAGCGAATTTGAAAACAACAATAGTAAAGTATTTTAAGGATCTCTGTTTCATATGTGAAGTAATTGTGGGTTTTTCAAAAATTACCTAAAAGCGAGACTTTATAACTTATTACTACAGTCAACATACAGACACTTTAATACGGCGTCAGAAATAAGTCATATGTAAGTCCCTCGTCTGCCCTATCCTTTTTTACGCCCCTCCAGCATGGATCTCCGCCCCCCCCCCTACCTTTTATAAATCCCTCCAAATCCTTGAACGCCATGCTCTCTGCCTCGCCTATCGCATCCATCTCCCCTCCCCCACGCGGATCTTTTATGATCTCATCCCCTTCCCCCACCTCCTCCTTTTCCTTGAAAGGATATGGATCCTGTACACCTCCCGCAAACTCGATCCTTCTCATCCACTTGTCTCACCCACCCTCTCCCACCCCCGCCCACTGCCGCGCCTGTATTCCTACGTCCCACCCGGTCTCCATCTCTACACCCTCCATACCCTCTCCAAAGGTGGCTTCCGCCAGCTCCCCCTCCCTGATGATGTCCTCCTGCCCTCCATCTACCCCTCCTATTAACTTTGATCCCCCCCCACTTCCTGTGTCCTTTCCTTTAGGCACCCTCCCTCCCTTCTCTTTCCTTTCCCCCGTCCCCTTCCTCCACCCCTCTTCCCTCGGGCTTCCCCTTACCCTTCCTCCCTTCCCCCTATCTCCCCTGCCCATGGCATCTCTACTCTCCCCTCTCCCTCTCCAACCCCCTCCTCCTCTCTTGGGAGGTCCCCGGACTCGTACACGGTTAGTGAACATTCGCACGCCGGAGATCATCGCCATCAGTGTCTTGTGTGTGTGACTTCGTTTGTGTTTAGTGGTTGTTTGCCGTCACGCCACCACTGTTCACGTGTGCCGTCGCCATCATCCGTGTTATGTGCGCCGTGTCAACTAGTGTTAGTGATGTTTCTCGTCCAGCGTGAAGGGCTCCATGATTTTTGTTTTTTAGTGTCTACATTTTTTGCCTGCCATTTTGATTGTATTCTCTGTGCTACCTATCTGTAATACTCATTGTGAAACTCAAGGCTGAAGAGCGGCGTACTATGTTGCTGACAGCCCGCCTTTGTATAAGGTGTTTAAAATCACAATAAAAAAAAAAGCCATATGATGACATAAATTCAATATTAAGTAGCCAAAGTAGTTCACTAAACACTGGTTTGTTTAACAGCGTAAGTTACATACTGTTAAAAGCTTAGAAAACCCATTTTTTTTCAATTTCCTTGATACTGCTTTTTTGGTCTGTTATGTGGTCTGAGTGGATCAGGGAATGAATGAGGCTTGTATGCGAAGTATGAACCGCTGAAATTGTAACTCAATGTGACCGATTGTGGCAGTCTTGTTGTGCAGCCTTGATATGAACCACATACGTCGAGTTTTTTGACATGTTAGGTACAGGTCTGTTCCTTAAGCGTAAATAGAAAGTATAAATGTGTTCATGCATCGTTAAACAGTATTTTCTTCCGGTAATATCTTTTTTTGTCCTTTTTTAAAACATTGAAAGTTGCTACCTACAGTTTTCAGCTGTTCTACAGGAGATGTCATCAGTTATTCAGAGTAAATGAATACTACAAAGAGGAAATACTCCAGAAGATTTCACACAATGTGGTACCGTTATCGCAAATAAAACAGGAAAAGCATTTAACTTTACCAATTACAGTACACTATCAGCGTTATCACGTGGCTCTAAAATACAGTTAAAAGCGATTTAGTGGAGGCAGAGGCAGAGGAACAAGAGAAGCAATTTTGGCTTGGCGAATGCTATTGGAGAGAAGGACGGATATAAATAGGACTTACTTTCTTGACGGTGTGAAGTGGGAGCTACTCTTTACAATTATGAAAAAGAACACGACGTGACTGTAATTCAACTGCATCAGTAGCAAATCACAAAAATAAAAGTCAATAAGGTAAAGGAAGGGCAAGTATAGAAAAGAAGTTACAAAAGAATGTCCCCCATTCCCGTATTTATTTATGGTGTTAATTGAGGAAGCTGTTCTGACGAAGGAGAAAACGAATTGAAGAAACGCCACTGATGAAAGGATACTTTGTATAAGATTTGCTGACGATGTCGTGATAATTGCAGACCTCGAAAAAAATTAATGTTGAAAATCCTGTCAGCCACTCTTAAACTACGAAAATTAAAAGTGACCTAAGTGAACAAACGCAAAATAAGAGTAATGCTAGTACGGAAATGCATGCCAAAAATTAAAACCAACACAAAAATTGAAGGCGTCAGAACTAAGTAGGTGAAACAATTTTGTTATTCGATAGTATAATCACAGAGGACAATAGATACCTAATGGAAGTGAAGAGGAAGACAGCAAAGCCGGCATTTATGACTAAGAAAGATATTTTAACCAGCAAAAATATGAATACAGATGTTAGAACATTCTTTACAGAATCATTTGTATGGAGTACGCTGCTGGGTGGAAGTGAAAATTGGACTGTGGGTAAACTGGAAAGGAATCGACTTGAAGCTGCGGAAATGTGGATATGGCGGAAAATGGCAAGAACGAATTGGACGTAAAGGAAAACTAACCTCTATTCCCGAGGACGTCAACGAAGAAAAAAGAATATTAAACGTAATGGAAAACAGGACATAAAACTTACTGGACTTGTCATCAAGCATAACACCTTCATCATTAAAATTCTTGAAGGAAAAGTGCTGGGAAAGAACGGAAAACGACGGCCTACGACGACACTAAGCAGAGGACAGGATGTGACAGTCACATGGAACAAATAAGGAATATGCAATTACATAAGAGAGAGTTTGCGTCGACGAAGCAATAGCTGTTAGAATATGTATGGACGCTGTGAAAGTTATTAAGCTTACAACTCAGAGTAAATACTGCAACAGAAGAATGATTATTAGGTTGCATGCACGATTTGTGAACTCAAGTGTCCCTAATAAAAGAACACTCACATTTACTGAAATTCAAAACATTATACAGTAGTTGCTCCTTTCGTACAGTGATGCACAGCTAACTCGTTACGTTCGATCGGCCGGCGGCGGAGGTTCACGGGCGGCAGTAGTCGTCGCAGCTGGCGTTTTGTTTGGTCGTCATTATTACTCGCATTCCAGTTTTGGTGCGAAACTGAAATAACTCCAAACGATAAGACCAGTATTTATGAAACAATCGCGGACCGCAAGAAGAAGTCATGCGAGTCGCAGTTTGACTACGGCCGCTGCTCTGTCATCTGCCTTTAGTTACATTATCGAAAGCGGCTCATCCGGGACAGGCGATGAGAGACAAGTGGCGCCTTTGGAGTAAAAGGACAAAGTTTCAGCCGGAAAACTGGAAGTGCGTCTTCGCTGCAAGCAGGATGCGCAATAATTAAGCAGTATCTCAAGTTGGTAAAGGAGGCAAACAACCCAGAGCAGTCATCAATGAATGGACCAGAAGGAGTCGTTCACTGGTCTGTTCAGGATGTTCCAGCCACAACAGGATAACGTCCATCGTGTTTAAAAGTGCTCTGAGTTCCCAGTAAATATGGGACTGCTGCAACTCCGTGATAGTTGTAACACGTCAGCATTGTCTTTTGCATCTTGTTTCAGAGTTAACCGTTTTCTTTTGGATCTTCTTTCGGAGTTTACCGTTTTTGTAAACATGAACCACTCGATATGACGAAATAGAGATGACGTTTGGTTGAACCTAAATGTTCAGTTTATTCGTTTGGATCTATTCCTATGTGTCGGGTAATTAACTTCCATGTTTTCACGCTTTTATTCTTTGATCGTTACGTAGATAAGATACTATGACCCCGGCATTAATGCCCTGGCGCAGCAGGCTTCCTCTACATAAAATGTGGCCGATATGTGAGTAAACAAAATCTGACTAACATTGTTTTTAAGTGTCGACGTTTCCAAGAGCGCAGTGGAATAATTAAAGGTGGGTTTCAAAAGCTCAGCCAAAATTGAAACCACAACTCTTACAAGAGACGGTTTGCAGCTACTCCCTATACATGTGTGTGAACTGTACCTGAAAGATAAATTTCGTACGACACAAATAATTTTGCTCTCTGTATTCTACAAGACGTTATAAATTGTAGTGATCTAGCCCGTTCTGGTAACATAATGTTATCTCGAATCCTCCGTCTCCCTAAGCATAAGTCTTGAAGTTCATCAGCAACGAGAATTTACCTATACAGCAGAAAATTTAATTTAAAATAAAAATTTCATCAGCACTGAAGACAGCTTATTCCCTCTCAGCTTTAACTGCCGCTAAAGCTAATGTGGTATATTCCACAATGTAGTTCTTAAGAGAACATAGGTGCAGATATGGAGCACGTGGAAGATTAACCCGAAAAAGACCAAAGAGATTCCCAAATAATATCGTTAGGGTCAAAAATTATATTCACTTTTTATGTATTGCTCAGTGATTGAATATATGTTTCATACATAATTCTTGTCCAGCGGACTCTGTACAGGTATTGCAACTTGCTAGCTCTAATGACTCAATAAAAATTCGGTGTTGACTCCTACGCCTTCTAAGGAAGGTGTGAACTCGAATGGAACCCTAACATCGCCCAAGTTAGACACAACTCCAAAGTACCTCGCGTAGAGAAATGGAATATTCCCTAATTTGAAGATTTACGTGACATACAGTTCCTTAAATGCAGCACAAGCTTCCAATCCAGCAACCGTCTCATTATCATCCAGAACGAAATCACTTTACTGTTCTCATATCAGTAACATTTTGGTTTAGACAAAGCGTCTATGCTGAAGAGATCGGCACGTCATCTCGGTAGCAAGGGGAGAAAGATAATGACCGGGATAAAGTGAGCCTTTCTCTGTAGCCCACGCAGTCATACAAACTGATTTTGCCGCCAAACTCGCCTACTGGCAGACTCATGCCAAAGCTCAGATGACTTCCTCAGACCTAATTCAAGGTTTCTAATCAGCGATATACAATCCCTACGGACAGCTAGATGAATACAGGTCCTTTGATGCAGCCAAATACTCATCGATGCGCATAATTACGCGATTGAAAATGTTCTAACAACAGACGACTTTCAACTGCATTGCATTAAACAACTTGTGTAAATCATTTTGTGTTATGTGCATGCGTCTTAATGCATTATTAATTTGTTGATACGTTTCTGTGAATAAAGGTATTTCTGTTCTTTACGTCCGCCAGAAAATAAGGCGATGACGCCATGTAATTGTGTTGTATGAACTGACAACACCATCAATTAGTGCCGTATCAAATGTGCAGCGATATATTATTTGTGTCCACTGTATTCCACAGATTTCAGTAAAGTGATTTACTTCCTAATTTTCGATTACACTGATAACTGAGTTATAAAACTACTTACTACCGAGCCTTGTAGACACAGTAGTACCTTAGACGGCTCGTTCTACGTCGAATTCGGTGCACTGCTTGTATTAGTTATTGGCTGTATGCAGGATTTGTAAGCAGTATGCTGAATTTGTTGTTGCGCCCCAATGCGTCGGGAAATTTTGTGATGATTAACCCTCAAAAACGGCACTTGAGTCCAATTTTCGAAGTAAAAGCCTATAACGAACCATTTAACATTTATTATTTAGTTGTATAAATTTTTACTGTAGAATTTATGCTGTAACGCTCTGATGAGATTAAAAAAATGAAAAGAGTTGAAATTATTAAGGTATACAACACGATTAATTAACATTGCATGTGAACAAGTATTTAAACAGGAACATTAATTTTAAGTGCATATCCGCGTCGAAAACTGTCAACTGTCTAAAAAGATCGCTCTTGATACTGAGCTGAGCCAAAGCCTTGAGCCTCTTTTCTGTCATGGAGGTTCTAAGCTAGTTTCAGTCATAAATGACAGATATATTCTTGGTCCGATCTCGATACTAGGGAAACCATCTTTGACTTTCATGAGTTCTGTGTTGCATGAGATGAGATTTGGAAGAAATCGACTTCGTGCACAGTGGAATTCACCGCAAAATTCCCGAATTCCATTAAACATTCAGGCAAAGGTATTGGTGGTTTTGCCAACTGAAACACGAGTCACGCGACTGGGTGTCATCGACAGTTTGATGCTTCAGAGAGCAAGTTTAAAGATGTGAATACTGACTTTATTCACATCAGCTGTCCACTGAAAAACCCATCCAAATGAGCCAGTACAGAATAATTACCATTAAGAGTTCAAATCAAATGTTCAAATGTGTGTGAAATCTTATGGGACTTACCTGCTAAGGTCATCAGTCCCTAAGCTTACACACTACTTAACCTAAATTATCCTAAGGACAAACACACACACCTATGCCCGAGGGAGGACTCGAACCTCCGCCGGGACCAGCCGCATTATGAGTCATGATTATTGAAACATAGACTTTTCTGTATTTTTCTTTATCGAGTCCCTGAGTTGCTGCTATGATAACATGTGCGTAAATAGTGTGATATGCCTGGCTATGGTCACCAGTATTTTAGTTTGCTAGAAGCTCGCCTTGATGTAACTTGATACACGTGAAGTGGGATATGGTATAAACGTGGAGTGAGGTACAAGCGACAGATGGTACAGTATGTACCAGTCCCGTGGGAGAGTGCGCCAGTTGTACTGAACTGCTTCTAACTGATCGGGACGTTCGGGTGAGAGGCGCCAAAACTCCTACTCTTAATAAATATTTGCTTACTTTTCATTGTATTTAACCCAGTTATTAGTATGACATTCTCTCATGGTTACCCTACGAGCCTATCGTTTTCTTATTAAATTTCACGAGTTTTGAGAAACATAAGAGTACCGATAGTGCAACCGATCTGCTTCGGACACATTCGGGTCACTTTGGCGTGCCTGGGGAGACGAAAAGTCCGGCTGCTGGTCATTCTGTTTGAGGCGTTCTGGAGGGCCGGACACGTATCTCAGTATAGTGCGTTACTTAGATGTGAATTTGTAATAGTCACCATGTTTCGGCTGTTCTTCAGAGCCGGACGTGTTGTAGTCTACAACGGGCGTAACTTAGTTGTGAAAATGTAATACTCACTCTGTCTAGTGCGTACTGGAGAGCTGGACACGTGTATCATATTTCTGAAGTTGGAT
The DNA here is from genome assembly GCF_021461395.2 of Schistocerca americana. Lineage (NCBI taxonomy): Eukaryota > Metazoa > Arthropoda > Insecta > Orthoptera > Acrididae > Schistocerca > Schistocerca americana. The sequence continues at coordinate 105,799,901 of NC_060122.1, read as the reverse complement.
GGAAAAGTTACACACAATTAAGAAAACTATGTAGAGTGTTGCAAAAGACACTGTAAATGTGTGAATATTTGAATAATAACCAAACAAGATACATTAATGAGAAGTGCTTCGTACCATCATTGACAGTACTATACATCTTGCCCTCCGTAGATACAGAGACTAACCTGAGCTAGTGGCATCTCACGAAAGGCACAATCGCCGGTTCGAACTGACAGCGTAGCAGCCTTCGCCGAAGAAGATCCCACGACCGACGAGCTGTCTCCTGCGCTGGGGACACAACTTTAGAAGACAACAGGTCGGTGGAAAGAACGGTCAGAGATACTCAATCTCTCCACATCCCTCCAGCGTCCAGACCTGACTTCCAGTGAGACACATAATTTATAATAGGTCCCTGGTTTAGTTAAATATTTCAGAAGCCACTTCGCCACAGAGGGAAACAGACGTTTCGGACCAGGTTTTTGTCATTCATGGGCTGGATTCAAAGCATAAATCAGTGAGGCACGCTAGGTCTGTTTGTATACGTTTCCATATTGGAAAGAACTTGTCGAAAAGTAAGTTGTACTATCATTAGCGGCTACGAAATACCTCTATTATTGCTGCCACTTTAGATTTTACTGGTCATCTAGACTCCGCAGGGCAACAAACGGTGCATGGTGAAGGGTACTTTGCACCTCTGCTAATCATTCGTCTAACAACAGCAGCAAGGGAAAAGCCACTAATAATCAATTATTCAAAATGACAGTCACAATCGCATTATTTATTTTGCCGCCAACCGGTTTCAATCCGCGGTGGGGTCATCTTCAGGGCAATTTACACCATTTTGTCGCTCGCTGGAGTCTTCACTCTGCCTGTGCACGGTTGGTAACTACGCATGTACTGAAGCACATGGAAATTATTTTCAGCGCGTGCTGTAACTGTGGCTGCATGGTACAGTTTGTATTAGACCGCAGTCTCTGGAACAATGTATGGTTTAATAAATGGTCTCTAGCATGGAAACCACGCATTTCCGGACATTCGTTCGTTAGAACTTTTTTGTTCCGCATCCTCTTGTCGACGTATCCGTAGAGTTCGTACACGGAGGAAAAAATCACCATGTACAAAGGAGTCAGATGTGCTGCTTTCAAGTCCCTTGGAGCTTCGCGCTGGGCGAGAGATAAACAATAAATGCAAGCTAAGTAAGGGACCAGTGCTGCAGCGCACTCTTTGAGAAACAGATTTAGGACTCCACCATGATCATTATCAGGCAGAAGAAGGTTTTCAGTTACTGTACGTGTGTATATGAGGAGTGTGAGAAAAGTAATGCGACTGATTGCTTATCTACCAAGATTTTTACTTTTTCCAAACAACAATACTGCCCCGTTCAAAGTAGTTCCTTTCGGTACCTGTGTGTTGATCCCAGTCATGGTAGCAGCGCTGGAAACCTTCAACTGGTAGGGCCTTTGTGACATGTCGGTCGCACTTTTCTGAATGTTCCCCGTTGTTCCAAAATGACGCCCCTTTAAGATATTTTTAATTTCGAGAATAGAAGAAAGTCACAACAACTCAGAACAGGTGAACAGTGGAACTGCGTAACAACAGGAATGCTTTTCGAGGTCAAAAATTCCGTGGTGGAAGTGGTCGTGTAACATGGGGCGTTGTCACGATGCACCATTCCCTTGTCTGCAATGGCCGGTCTCACTCGGTCCACCCTTTTCTTCAGCCTTTCAAGGGCATCATTTTGTCACCCAACATCTCTATCCTGAAACCTCGGTCTGTTCTCACAAGAGCACACACGAGAGGGATGAAAACACCAGCCTACACAAGTACAACAACATAACTTTCCCAGATTCCACGCAGTGTTATTAGTCTTCCTCACACACCTCGTGCATACATGACGTTCCTACTGACACTGTAATTTAAAAACATCTTCTGCCTAATGATGATAAGCAAAAATCGAAACTGGTTCACTAATAAAGGCTTTCGTTGAAGAATTCTGACTAGTATCTGCTATCTGTGATGCACCAACTGCTACGTATAATACATTAGTGTATGTTGAAAGCATCGGCATTCCTCCGCCCCTCGGCTACTCGCGTAACGCTATTTTTCTAGAGTGGGACACTGGCATTCGTCGCGATGAGGCGGCTGTATTCATAATTGCGCGCTGGGCTGGGGTGGTGGGGGCTGCGCCGTCCACTTGGTGTGACGCAACAGGAAGTCATCGACAGGCTTTCCATCAGCGCCGCCTCCGCAGCCGCCCCCACGCCAGCGGCGTGATGGATGGCCTGCCTAGCGGCAGAGAGAGCGGAGGGGGAGGGGGCGAGCAGAGGAGGCGGGCAAGCCGGCGATGCTGTGGCTGCATCTGTGCGGTAACTGGCTCCACCCGCTCTATAGCCTCAGGTGACGTTTCAGTATTGGAAGAGGTTTGGGCGACGTAAAATGAACTATCTGATCCACACTATCCAGACGTCCCTATGTGACGGGGAGCGGGCCACCAGATATCATGAGAGGAGGATCCGCCATTATAAAAGGAGGCCGAAAGTACTGTGTTATCAGTAGACGATCTTTGGTTTGTGGGGCGCTCAACAAAGCGGTTATCAGTGCCAATGTTCACACAGTCCAATCCCTCCACTTTCACGAATGATGACGAAATGATGAGGGCAACGTAAGCACCCAGTCCATGGGCAGAGAAAATCCCCAACCCGGCCTGGAATCAAACCCGGGACTTCGTGATCCAGAGGCAGCAACGCTAGCCACTAGACCAGGAGTTGCGGACGTTATCGGTAGAAAAGCAGCGCCAGTATAACAGGTCGATAAGGAGAGGTCAGTGGCTTCCAGTGTAGAGTAGCTAGGTTGATATCACCAGAGCGACAAGTCCATCAAAGAGATTTCAGTCCTTCTAAGGCTCCCCAAGTAACTGTTCGTGATGTGAAGTGGAAACCGGCAGGAACAACTACAGAAAAACCAAGGTCTGGCATACCTCATGCAATGACAGACAGCGACTGTAGAGTGGTAGAGGAACAGTCCGAAACTACACTACTGGCCATTAAAATTGCTGCACCATGAATATGACATGCTACAGACGCGAAATTTAACCGACAGGAAGAAGATGCTGTGATATGCAAATGATTAGCTATTCAGAGCATTCACACAAGGTTGGTGCCGGTGGCGACACCTACAACGTGCCGACATGAGGAAAGTTTCCAACCGATTTCTCATACACAAACAGCAGTTGACCGGCATTGCCTGGTGAAACGTTGTTGTGATGCCTCGTGTAAGGAGGAGAAATGCGTACCATCACGTTTCCGACTTTCATAAAGGTCGGATTGCAGCCTATTGCGATTGTGGTTTATCGTATCGCGACATTACTGCTCCCGTTGGTCGAGATCCAATGACTGTTAGCAGAATATTGAATCGGGGGGTTCAGGAGGGTAATACGGGACGCCGTGCTGGATCCCAAAGGCCTCGTATCACTAGCAGTCGAGATGTCAGGCATCTTATCCGCACGGCTGTAACGGATCGCGCAGCCACGTCTCGATCCCTGAGTCAACAGATGGGGACGTTTGCAAGACAACAACCAACGGCACGAACAGTGCGACAATGTGACAATGTTTGCAGCAGCATGGACTATCAACTCGGAGACCATGGCTGCGGTTACCCTTGACGCTGCATCACAGACAGGAGCGCCTGCGATGGTGTACTCTACGACGAACCCGGGTGCAGGAATGGCAAAACGTATTTTTTCGGATGAATCCAGGTTCTGTTTACAGCATCATGATGGTCGCATCCATGTTTGGTGACATCGCGGTGAACGCACATTGGAAGCTTGTATTCGCCATCGCCATACTGGGGTATCACCCGGCGTGTTGGTATGGTTGTGCCAATGGTTACACGTCTCGGTCACCTCTTGTTCGCACTGACGGCACTTTGAACAGTGGACTTAACATTTGAGATATGTTACGACCCATGGCTCGACCCTTCACTCGATCTCTGCGAAACTCTACATTTCAGCAGGATAATGCACGACCGCATGTTGCAGGTCCTGTACGGGCATTTCTGGATACAGAAAATGTTCCACTGCTGCCCTGGCCAGCACATTCTCCAGATGTCTCACCAATTGAAAACGTCTGTTCAATGGTGGACAAGCAACTGGATCGCCATAAAACGCCAGTCACTACTCTTTATGAACTGTGGTATCGTGTTGAAGCTGCATGCGAAGCTGCACCAGTACATGCCATCCAAGCTCTGTTTGACTCAATGCCCAGGCGTATCAAGGCCGTTATTACGGCCAGAGGTGGTTGTTCTGGGTGCTGATTTCTCAGGATCTATGCAAACAAATTGAGTGAAAGTGTAATCACATGTCAGTTATAGTATAATATATTTGTCCAATGAATACCCGTTTATCATCTGCATTTCTTATTGGTGTAGTAGTTTTAATGGCCAGTAGTGTGTGATGGTTTGTATCAGCATGGCAACTGCGCCATGTCTTGAAGCAGAACCTATGAGCCAATGATTTCTGGACAATAGCATTCCTGAATTGGTCTAGTCTGTCTGGAGCCGTGACCTGAACACAATGGGGAAGCTTTCGGATGTGTCAGAACGCTGCTTTGACTGCAGATGACAGCATCTAACATCCCTACCTTCTTGGTATCAGCTCTTGAGTAAGAATGGGCTGACATTCGTCCACAGAGATTCAGATTCCTCACCGAACGAGTCCCCAGCAATGTTCACACAGTCACAAAGGCGCTCCGCTAGTAGATGTACAGATACTTCTGATCAGACAACAAGTAGAGGATCACTGCACATTCTGTTCGAAAACACTTTTTGTCGTTCCTGGAATTCAGAAATCACCGCATCTGGCCATGTGCATGAAGGAAACTGTAAAATTGTTATGTTAATGATTGAAATTAACTTCCTGCCACATCAGGTACAAATGATTACCTGAACTCTCTTATTCTGGTGCAGGCCAGGTGCAGAAATCGTCGTTAGTGAATGGTATAGCTTAGTGTCTTACATCCACGATCACAGTAAATTGCAATGTAAAAAATTATTTGCATGACAAAAGTAATAACAATCAGACATCATAAACGAAAAATCAGACTGAAGCTTCAACATACACAAGATGGAAATAGACATCGCACAGGGCACTGGAGGCACACGATTTTCACGCCACCAAACCTTTCACTTTCAATGCTTTAATTAGCTGTAACATTCAGATACTGTTTTCACATATTGCCAGAAAAAGGAATGGACTACTTTCTCCATAAATGAAAATATGTTTTAGTTCATTATGATTGTTCTTAAAAGCAAATTACGTATAACCACTCATACCTTTCAGGCTGACACCCTGGAGACAAATGGGCAACAAGAAGTAGACTTAACGCATTATACTGTTTTTGTAAAACATAGGATAAATTAAAATGAAACATAAATGCATTAATTTCCAGACACATAATTTCTGCTTTGAATTCAAAACAATCTGGTCAGTGACATTACGACCACGGTGATTCGTTATAATGCCTCTTTGAATGACAATTGACAACAATTTGTTTTCGTCATTCAATCGTAATTCATATAGGGGCTGAGTATTTTCACGAATTGTAGAATAAAAAATAACATAATAATGACATGTCAGATTAGTATAAAATATAACAATAACACAGTTTTGCCCAGTTTAGGTTTCTGACAAGATATTTTTTGATATATTTACATCTTCAACAAATGGGTTCTTTACATGTTTTTAAGGAGTTTCAATTTCTTGCTGGTTGCACACATCAATAAGTGCGTTTCGTTTATCATGACATTTTAAATAAGCTGTGAATCACAATGGATTATTCGATCCTATGGTAACACAATGTTAAATGTCAGGTGTTGGTGTTAATTCCTGGAATTTTGAATGAGCTCAGGACTATTTAATTAAATATTTACCCTCCCCCATCTGGGCACGGTCGACACCAAAGATGAGAAAACTGTGATGTGGCCTTCAGATGTTAACATTTTAAAATGATATATATTTTCCGTCACTGAAAGAACGAAAAAAAAACATGGTTTACTTTTGAGATTTAATGACTGCACAGTACATTTCTTAAATTGACCACTTGTCATAATGTACGATTTACTAAGATCGATGTAGTCTTTCACCAGCTGATTCTTCAAAGTTCATGTTATTGTTATTAATGTGCTGTGTACGATAAATATTATACATTCTTTAATCAAGGTGAGTACTGATGGTTCGATCGCAACTGTAATTGGTAGAGTGTTACTATAACATGGTACTCTAGGTGGTAACAGTTCAGCATTTATAGCCTCCTTTCTTTTTTCTAACGATAAGGGTCAAAGTACATGGAGTGCCGAGCTTTCGGAATGGTTCATTTCTGTAGGTGACTACCGGGTTGATGACAGCAACGTCGTCGATCAGAACAGTAGGCAGGAAGTTTCAGCTACGTGTTCCTTGTTTATTCCTCAATGTTGCCTCAGTGAACTGAGCGTTGTCAGTTACGTAAACTGTTGTAAAATAAAATTAATGAATGACCTCACTAGGTCGTACTGAAAGAAATTTCCATGTTAGGTTACAAGTAATTTTTTGTTTTGTTTTGGTGTGTCCTTCCTTGTGTGTGGAGGTCTGCGGGACATCGGCCATTCACTTATGTTATAAAACGAAACACCTACAGCCATCCATATGATGTTGTTCATCATATGGCTACCAGTTTCAGTGCTTCAGTGCACCATCTTCAGCTCTCAGCAGATGCTGATGGGCTTAACATCAATCATATACACAATGCATCAGAGGCCAACATCTCTAACTGTTTTTTTTTTTTTGTTCTAATGAAACCCCATGTTATTCCAAGCATGTGTGTCAATTTGTACCTCTGTATTATCTGCATGATTCCGTGATTCATTCAGTTTTCAAATTTATGCTAACTTTTCGATCATCCGATATATATATATGGTGTTAAGATTAATATTTCTATTATTTATCCTATTCCATTAAATGGCACACTATGCATATAGTATATTAATAGATTTATTGATTCCTATTCAAAAATTCATCTATGGTATAGTAGCTTGTGTTTATGCAGTTTATTGTTTGTCATCTTCTTTCACGGTTTCTTATTCCATTTACTGGCGTCACTAACTTCCTTTCTTACTTGCCATGAGTGGCAGCAGCAGCGCTTATCGATAAGTGCACTGTCGTACCATTTCTACAGCGACTGATAGTATTTCCAGGTCGCCGTGTGTCTGGAGTTCGGTCGGGACGCAGCAGCAGTGAAGTCGGGGAAGGTGCGCCTGTGAGGCGCGGACAGCCAGTGCTCACTGACCGCTGGCGGCACACTTCATCTATCCAATGGAAGGAGACTGGAGCCGGAACGACCGTTGGTAGGTCGTTCAGTCGGTCGTCTCATCCGCCGACTTGTGTTTGGTCCTTTGAGAGTTTCTGGGTGTAGGCAGTCGGTAGACTGCGGCAGAGCAGCGAGGAAGTCTCCGTAGCGCGTAGCCGAGTCGGACCCGCTGGAGTTGTGAGGCGCTTCTTGCGAGGGTTGCGAAGTCCGTCTCCCACCGATCCTGGATACTAAAGTTGAGTGCTCACTTAGCCTATTATCAAGCCTCAACTGCTATTACTCCTCTTCGTTGGATCCTCGTTGTCGCTTTCTCTGAGATTGCCGCGAGCAACAATGTGTCTGCATTGAAGTCGGCTAGAATTCCAGCCATCTCCCTTTGCGGTGTTTAACTTAATTAAATTCACTCCTTCATTAATGAAATGTACCAGCGGTATCTTCTGCCTTGTGGCCGTTGACGTTTCGGTTACCTTCCCTGGTCGTTGATGTAGTTTTCGGCAGTGTATTTTCCTCGTCGTGTTGATGCTGTCCAGCACGGCGTGTAGTTCGACAGGTGAGGTGTTGTCGGTAGTTTTGGGCGTTTATACTGACTTGGTTGGATTGTGCACGAGTATCCATAACGTTGTGCTATTGACCTCTTGTTGTCGTTTTGCTGGTCGGGTGGAGCAGAACTGATCTTGTTGGTTGGTTCATCGGCTGGCTTTCGGTTGGGTTGCCTTCAGATTAAGAGGTTGTCGGTTTGTCTGCCTGTCTCACCTAAACATGTGTTAGTGTTACCTTCCCCGACCAATCCTTGGAACCTTCTGAGCGCCGCTCCTTGTGTTTTACATAGTGATTTCCTTTTTAGCCTTAAGTACTCCGTGTGGCCTTCAGCCGAGTTTTAGGTTACCAAAATTGGAAGGCTTTTCTTCTTAGGCCTTAAGAAGCAAAAAAAAATTGTTTCTTATTTGGTATGTGTCCTTCAGCCGAGTTTCAGCCTTTCAAAACTAAAATTGAAAATTCCTTGTTCCTAGGCCTTAAGCAGTAAATTTGTTCCAAGGTGGTATGTGGCCTTCAGTCGAGTTTTGTGTGAAGTCTTTTAAGATAAAGCCTTTAGCCTATTTTAGTTGAAATTTAGAAGCTCTTCCCTTTACTGCATGGTGTGGCCTTCAGCCGAGTTTTAATCTCTCTTACATTAAAAACTCAAAATCCTTGTCTTGCCCTGAAGTCATAAGGTTGTTATTCTTTAGTATGAGGCCTTCAGCCAAGTTTTACAAGAAACATTTTAAGATAAGGCGTTCAGCCTTTTCAAATTGAAAGCTCATCTTCCTAGTCCTTAAGCCGTTAAATTGTTTTGTGTATATTCGACCATCGGCCTTGTTTTCAGGCCATTTTGATTAAACTTTGAAAATCTTTGTGTCAACCTTAAGCCGTATCACTGTTCTTGATTAATGTGTGGCCTTCAGCAGAGTTCTATGGGAAAAATTTAAGCTAAGGCTTTCAGGGTATTTATGTTGAAGACATAATTTTTTTTCTAAAGAACTGAAACCTCCACAAGAACTCTTGTAACTCTATTTCTTGCTTAGGCTTTGTGCCTTGGATTCTCGATGTGGCCTTCAGCCGATCTAAATTGAATCAAAGGAGATCTTTCGTTAAAACCTTGAGAGTTTTGATTCTTGCTTGTGTGATATTGTGTTTTGGTTCAAATGGCTCTGAGCACTATGGGACTTAACTTGGAAGGTCATCAGTCCCCTAGAACTTAGAACTATTTAAACCTAACTAACCTAAGGACATCACACACATCCATGCCCGAGGCAGGATTCGAACCTGCGACCGTAGCGTTCGCTCGGTTCCAGACTGTAGCGCCTTAAACCGCTGGTTCACCCCGGGCGGCGATAGTGTGTTTTAAGAAATAAATATATGTTGAGTGCAACAGCCAGTAACTTATTTTGGCCCCTTTCCACAAATATAACCGCATCCGCTCTGTCCTGCTATCCCTGGGGCCGGCCGTTGTGGCCGAGCGGTTCCAGGCGCATCAGTCTGGAACCGCGCGACCGCTACGGTCGCAGGTTCGAATTTTGCCTCGGGCATGGATGTGTGTGATTCCTTCGGTTAGTTAGGTTTAAGTAGTTCTAAGTTATAGGGGACTGGTAACCTCAGATGTTAAGTCCCATAGTGTTCAGAGCCATTTGAACCATTTTGCTCGCCCAGGGATTTCAGCTATTACTGCTACAGTATCGTTACTTGTTGTGAAAATCCTGTACGTAGTATTCTTTCATCAGGTAGGTAAATATCCTCCCTCATCTGTGTCGTCATGCATCACAGGTCTATCTAGAATACTAAATTCATTTTTAGAACATGACGGCGTCCTAAGCCCTACCTCTGTCACAGGACGCCCCCTCACATTCGAACTCACTGTTAAGATATCTAAATGTCGCACCACATATGAAGCCTCTTAAGGTTACAGCACAGAGAAGTTCTAAATATAAGTTTTATACTATGTATCACTTTATAAATTCGGTAACACATACGATTTTGTTATGATGGTTGTCTCTCTCTGTAAGGGTCGACAACTGAAATATCGTTAAAAGATATCACCGCACAAAGGAAACACCAAGAGAATAGTCATATCCATGGTGCCTTATTCATCGCCTACACCCGCCAGGTGGCATGTCATTGATATCCAAGTGATACGCTAATTACTTAAAACCATCATGAGACACTTTGCATGGCTAGTAAATTCTCTTTTTCAGTAGACAAATTACATTCACAGGGTAGTTAAAATGGGAATCCCTGGAGGGAAGACGACGTTCTTTACTGCATATAGACTCCGCTAGCCACCAAGCAGCGTGTGGTTGAGGGCACAATTCGCACCAAAGTCATATTCCCCCTCCTCTGTTCCACTCGCGGTTCCCGCGAGGGAAAAACCACTGTCTGAACGCCTCAACACGAGCTCTAATTTCTCTTATCTTTGAATGGTGGTCACTGCGCGATCTGAAAGTTGGTGGTAATAATATATGCTCTACATCCTCGGTAAAGATCGGATTTCGGAATTTAGTGAGCAGCCCCTTCCGTTTAGCGCGTCGTCTATCTGCAAGTGTGTCCCACTTCAAACTTTCTATGAGGTTTGTAACGCTCTCGTGGTAAACGTACCAGTTTCGACTCTTGCCGCTCTTCTTTGGCCCTTTCAGTCTCTTATTCAACTAGTAAGGTTCCCATACAGACGAACAATACTCGAAGACTGGACGAACTAACGCATTGTAAGGAATTTCCTTTGTTGAAGGACTGCATCGTTCCAGGATTCTACGAATAAACCGCAATCTAGAGTTCGCCTTGCCGTTACTTGTGTAATATTATCGTTTCATTTGATATCATTTCGAATATTTACACCCAGATACTTGACGGATATTACCGCTTCCGAAAACTGGGCATTTATTTTGTGCTCGTACATTAATGTGGATTTTCACCTTGTTATACGCAGTAGTTTACGGTTACTAATATTGAGAGATAACCGCCAGTCATTACATCACGCATTTTTTTCTGCAAATCCTCATTCATTTGTTCACGACTTTCGTGTGATATTACTTTCCTGTAGACTACAGCATCATCAGCAAACAGTCTAATGCCGCTGTCAGTACCATCAACCAGATCGTTTATGTAAATTGTAAAAAGCAGCGGACCTATTACGCTGCCCCGGGGCACACCTTGTTTCTGTTTAAGTCACCCCATTCAGGACGACATATCGCTCTCTATCTGTTAGAAAACTTTCTATCCAACCGCATATGTCATCGGCTAGACCGTAAGGGCGCACTTTTTGGAGCAAGCGACAGAGCTAAACTGAGTCGAACGCCTTTCGAAAGTCGAGAAATATGACATCAACCTGGGAGCCGGTATCTAGAGCCTGTTGTACATCATGCACAAAGAGGGCCAGCTGTGTCTAGCATGACCGCTGTTTCCTAAAACCGTGCTGGTTTCTGCAGATGAGCTTCTCAGAGTCTAGAAATGTCACTATGTCTGAACACAAAATATGTTCCACGAGTCTACAACAAATCGATGTCAGTGAAATAGGCCGGTAATTATGTGCATCCGATTTTCTACCCTTTTTATAGACTGCTATGACCTGGGCCTTCTTCCAGTCCCGTGGAACTTTCCGCTGTTCCAATGATCTCTGATTCATGATGGACAAGAATGGTGCTGTATTTGTAGCATAGTCATCAAATAATCTTATGGGGATACCGTCTGGGCCAGATGCCTTCTTGGCATCCAATAACCTTACCTGTTTTACAATCCCAGATACACTAAACACTATGTCAGCCATCCTTGCCTTTGTTCGATAATTGAAAGGGGGAATGGTGCTGCAGTCCTCTACAGTTTTTGAAAGCTGGGTTAGAATTTTGGCCCTCTGTTCATCATCATCCATTACATTACCCGTACTGTCAGCAAGATAAGGTATTTGTAGCTTACTACGGAAGTATTCTACCACCGGCAACATACATTACGCATAAGGACCACGCTATTAAAAATACGATCACAACTGATGTCTTACTTGCACCCTTCATGAAAAGCGGTCTTGGTTCTACAGGTACACACAGGAGTCATTGGTAGTGTTACGCTTTCTGGTATAAATTCTGTCAGCGTTTTGGAATCAAGTCTGTCCATTCAATCGCATACGTATGTTGGATTGTATGGAAATGTCTTTTATTGTTTACAGCCACTAGTGAATCGTATTCGTGGCGATCTCATATCTCTTTTCGAACCTATCTGCTACAGTAAAACTCCAACTTGCGTTTAGACAGTCCCTATGCATCTCGTAACTGCTCCTCAGTCTCTACCCGCCACCACTGCAGCTTTGCGCATGTAATCATTCCAATTTAAGTCGGATCTGAGGAGAAATCTGAGATAGCTATATCCACCACTTTCTGCAATCTGTGTAGAAACAGGGTAGAGTTAATGCAACAGGATCGTCTTTTGATGACTTGATGAAAATGGGAACATGTTGTCATCACTTTGCTAACGATGTACGATGCATAACATCTGCGCCAAAACGAAGTTTTCCCCTGCAACACTAGGTGGTATAGCATAGTATAGTACAGTATAGTAAGACAGTAAGAACCGTTACATTTGGTGTTGCTTACTGGGAGAGTTAGGAAGACTCTACATCATACAGGAACTGGAAGAGAATTTTGCTACTGCATTGCTGTGTGTCTCCAAACTACTTACAGGTACCACACTCTGAAGATCTGCATCCTACAGGGTTCATTCATGTCCGTCACATTCTCTCTATCACTGTTATTTTGTACCATACAACAGAGAAAAACTATGAAATATGAAACCTCCGCTAACTTCACCCGACAGAGAATTCAATAAGATGTTACCATGTACCTGTCATCCGATATACACTCGTGGAAATGGAAAAAAGAACACATTGACACCGGTGTGTCAGACCCACCATACTTGCTCCGGACACTGCGAGAGGGCTGTACAAGCAATGATCACACGCACGGCACAGCGGACACACCAGGAACCGCGGTGTTGGCCGTCGAATGGCGCTAGCTGCGCAGCATTTGTGCACCGCCGCCGTCAGTGTCCGCCAGTTTGCCGTGGAATACGGAGCTCCATCGCAGTCTTTAACACTGGTAGCATGCCGCGACAGCGTGGACGTGAACCGTATGTGCAGTTGACGGACTTTGAGCGAGGGCGTATAGTGGGCATGCGGGAGGCCGGGTGGACGTACCGCCGAATTGCTCAACACGTGGGGCGTGAGGTCTCCACAGTACATCGACGTTGTCGCCAGTGGTCGGCGGAAGGTGCACGTGCCCGTCGACCTGGGACCGGACCGCAGCGACGCACGGATGCACGCCAAGACCGTAGGATCCTACGCAGTGCCGTAGGGAACCGCACCGCCACTTCCCAGCAAATTAGGGACACTGTTGCTCCTGGGGTATCGGCGAGGACCATTCGCAACCGTCTCCATGAAGCTGGGCTACGGTCCCGCACACCGTTAGGCCGTCTTCCGCTCACGCCCCAACATCGTGCAGCCCGCCTCCAGTGGTGTCGCGTCAGGCGTGAATGGAGGGACGAATGGAGACGTGTCGTCTTCAGCGATGAGAGTCGCTTCTGCCTTGGTGCCAATGATGGTCGTATGCGTGTTTGGCGCCGTGCAGGTGAGCGCCACAATCAGGACTGCATACGACCGAGGCACACAGGGCCAACATCTGGCATCATGGTGTGGGGAGCGATCTCCTACACTAGCCGTACACCACTGGTGATCGTCGAGGGGACACTGAATAGTGCACGGTACATCCAAACCGTCATCGAACCCATCGTTCTACCATTCCTAGACCGGCAAGGGAACTTGCTGTTCCAACAGTACAATGCACGTCCGCATGTATCCCGTGCCACCCAACGTGCTCTAGAAGGTGTAAGTCAACCACCCTGGCCAGCTAGATCTCCGGATCTGTCCCCCATTGAGCATGTTTGGGACTGGATGAAGCGTCGTCTCACGCGGTCTGCACGTCCAGCACGAACGCTGGTCCAGCTGAGGCGCCAGGTGGAAATGGCATGGCAAGCCGTTCCACAGGGCTACATCCAGCATCTCTACGATCGTATCCATGGGAGAATAGCAGCCTGCATTGGTGCGAAAGGTGGATATACACTGTACTAGTGCCGACATTGTGCATGCTCTGTTGCCTGTGTCTATGTGCCTGTGGTTCTGTCAGTGTGATCATGTGATGTATCTGACCCCAGGAATGTGTCAATAAAGTTTCCCCTTCCTGGGACAATGAATTCACGGTGTTCTTATTTCAATTTCCAGGAGTGTATAATATCAGAAACAAATATCAACTGTGTGCTGACATTGAGCTTATGTGTCGATCCCATTAAATATACAGATATTGATTCAGTCAAAGATCGATTGTTTTTTTCCTGCTGTAACGGGCCATACATTTTGTTTTTTCCGCCACGACTTTGTGTTCTGTGTCAGGTCCTAAACTGACATTAACACTTTTCGATCCATTGGTTCTCACAGGAAACTGGACATCGAACATTGTAAATCATGTTGCTCCTGCTCCCACAACACACACACTGAATGATTGAAATACAGGACACAACACTAGGAAACTGGAAGTTTTGCGGCATTCTGGAGCGTTTCAGAACTGCTGTCCAACTCTCTCATCAGCTCAAACAAGCGATGTTAGTCAATTGTCATGTGGTAATCAACAACGTACTAGTGGAAGGATGGGATGGAAAAGACACCACCGATGTACTGTAATAAGCATCAAAATTGATAGTGCTATCAGTTTTAGCAGCTGAACCAACTTTTTTACAATACCGATCAGTGGCACGGTAGCATGCTTCCCAGTTTCTGTATCATCGCTAAACTGCCCCTCCTCTACTTTGCGAGTACCATTGCGAATGCAGGTAGATGACGGGTACAGTACGTCGATTCACTGTTAATTATCTAACATCTAAATCAACCAGACAGCGAGCACAATTTCTAGCACTTCGATCATAGTGCGTAATCTACGATTACGATTGCCTATCTTTACCTATGCAGACATCTACATCTACTTTTATACTCCGCAATCCACCTAACGGTGTGTGGTGGAGGGCACTTTACATGCCACTGTCATTACCTCCCTTTCCTGTTCCAGTCGCTTATGGTACGCGGGAAGAACGACTGCCGGAAAGCCTCCGTGCGCGCTCGAATCTCTCTGATTTTACATTCGTGATCTCCTCGGGAGGTATAAGTAGGGGGAATCAATATATTCGATACCTCATCCAGAAACGCACCCTCTCGAAACCTGGCGAGCAAGCTACACCGCGATGCAGAGCGCCTCTCTTGCAGACTCTGCCACTTGAGTTTGCTAAACATCTCCGTAACGCTATCACGGTTACCAAATAACCCTGTGACGAAACGCGTCGCTCTTCTTTTGATCTTCTCTATCTCCTCCGTCAACCCGATCTGGTACGGATCTCACACTGATGAGTAATACTCGAACGAGTGTTTTGTAAGCCACCTCCTTTGTTGATGGGCTACATTTTCTAAGGACTCTCCCAATTAATCTCAACCTGGTACCCACTTTACCAACAATTAATTTTATATGATCATTCCAATTCCAACCGTTCCGCACGCATACTCCCAGATATTTTACAGAAGTAACTGCTACCAGTGTTTGTTCCGCTATCATATAATCATACAATAAAGGATCCTTCATTCTATGTATTCGCAATACATTACATTTGTCTATGTTAAGGGCCAGTTGCCACTCCCTGCACCAAGTGCCTATCCGCTGCAGATCTTCCTGCATTTCTCTGCAGTTTTCTAATGCTGCAACTTCTCTGTATACTACAGCATCATCCGCGAAAAGCCGCATGGAACTTTCGACACTATCTACTAGGTCATTTATATATATTGTGAAAAGCAATGGTCCCATAACCTTCCCCTGTGGCACGCCAGAGGTTACTCTAACGTCTGTAGACGTCTCTCCATTGAGAACAACATGCTGTGTTCTGTTTGCTAAAAACTCTTCAATCCAGCCGCACAGCTGGTCTGATATTCCGTAGGCTCTTGCTTTGATTGTCAGGCGACAGTGCGGTACTGTATCGAACGCCTTCCGGAAGTCAAGGAAAATGGCATCTACCTGGGAGCCTATATCTAATATTTTCTGGGTCTCATGAACAAATAAAGCGAGTTGCGTCTCACACGATCGCTGTTTCTGGAATCCATGTTAATTCCTACAGAGTACATTCTGGGTTTTCAGAAACGACATATACGCGAGCTCCCTTCTTTTATATTCCTATTTACATCCATATTCAAGGATGCTGCAACGGCCTTATGACCACTGATTCCCTGTTCTGCGCTTACAGAGTCGAAAAGTTCTGTTTGTTATCAGTAGGTCTAAGATGTTATCTCCACGAGTCGGTTCTCTGTTTAATTGCTCGTGGTAATTTGCGGAAGGGAGTTCTCGCATTCTTAGGATAGAGACTGAAAAATCAGTCCACTTGTCTTTGACCAACGCTCCCTGCAACATCGTCATCCATTTAATCTGCAAATGACCAGAAGTAGACATCCAGATTCCACGTTTCGTGAAGGAACCGAGACTGAAACTGCTGCCCCACACCAAGAGCACAAGATTTCTCCAAATGCGCGAATTTCGATGGTTTATCACCCCTCGCCGGTGTATAGTAGATATGAAAGTGTTGTGATGACATCACAAATGGTTAGGAACAAGAAACAGGTGCTTTCTGTGCATGATGGAGCTCCGCATGGACGGATTTTGAAGCACTTTACGTAAATAAACTGCGCTATCAATTCTAAGGTACTGTTCTAGTGCCTGAGGTTAGTAATAAGAACGTATTTGTAAGACAGAACATAAACACATGCACTCCTAAGGCTACACGGTTCTGCATTTAAAACCTGCTACAATGTTACATCGCTGCATCTCCGACCTATTCGTCGTGTGGAATGCGACGCTGTTACTATCCAAATGTAAGAAATATATTTCCAGCGCATGCCATACATTGTCCCCGCAGGTTCCTCTACAATAAATTATGGTTACAAACTGTAAAATGAAAAAACTACTTCCTGAAAACATCGATTCTTTATGATGCACGCACAATAGATCTTTCCAGAGGTGTATAACGTCAACTGTCAGACTTGATCACGGTTCAGAAAATTTACTATGCTCGTATCGGTCCTATATACGGTATAATGATCTCTAGTAACGGAGAATGCCTCGTACAAAGAAAGGGACATGCGCATCGCTGTAGTATTTGACATGTGAAACAGCACGTCATGACGCCACTACCTCCATAAAAAGGACATCTTTCAAGCGGATGCATACATGAGGATTGCAGTACCTCACAGACACATATCGCTAAGTTTTAATATCCATAGTTATGAAAATGAAGATTCGATTTTATGCTCAAGTTGCAGGAGGGGAATGGAGTACGTCGCAAAAATCTTCGTTCATCTAGAGGATATGTCGAAACAGGATGGACACATATCATCGCACATGACTGAGCGCTTTACTGTTAACGATCCCAAGTACACTGTGGTCTACGTCACACCCACAGAACACACATCGGACGCAAGTTATGACACTCAACTGATGCGTCCCGACAGAACAACCGAAAAACCTGGTCAAAGACCTGCAGCAACATTTCCCTGTCTCTCTAGAATGCATCATCAGTCTAACATTAAATCTCGTTACAACTCCATCTCAAGCGATCGCTCTATCGACTTTCTGTCATCCTTTAACGCAGATGCAAGCAAGTTTAGAGGTAGATGTGAGCACACAGGAAAATTTTTTAATAACACGACACCTTCAATCCCCTGCAGTGTAAATACGTGATTAGGATATGTAGTTGCTGGATGTGAACTTTCCCAACAAATAAAAGTGAGATCCAGCCCCTGAAAATTATATTTTATAAATAATCATTATCTGTTATGATATATAAAACTGAATTTTTTGTCGTGAGATACTTTCTCTCCAGCATAGACGACAGTTTACAGCACATGGCGGAATCCATTCTCAGTCAGAAATTTACCGTGGAAAGAGTTCTCACGTGTGTCGGTATTTTGCAGGGGCACGTATTTCGACCGAAGTTTCGCAGGTGCTTTTGTTTGGGGATTAGCGTGACAACCGGTCAGTCAGTCGCAGGGCCCGAGCGGACACCAGCGCATGGCGTGGCCGCTGATGGACACACGAAAATCACTGCATTAAAGACACGTAATGTGTATCCACAGAACATGTGGCCTGTAGTGGAAAAAGTGTCATGATGATCTCTCACTTTGAAAATATTCCATAATAGTCCCCCATTCGTACCTCCATGAGGGGACCGCCAAACGGTAGGTGACTACGAGAAAAAGATTGAATAACCAGCGAAAGTCGGGGGCGTGGAATGACAGAAGCTTGAACGTGGTAGGAAGCTAGAAAGTCTGAAGAGGGAAACGCAAAGGCTCAATCTAGATGTAGTAGGGGTCAGTGAAGTGAAACTGTAAGAAGATAAGAATTTCTGATCAGATGACTACAGGGTAATATCAACAGCACCTGAAAATGGTATAGCGGGCGTAGGATTCGTTATGAATACGAAGGTAGAACAGAGAGTGCGTTACTGTGAACAGTTCAAAATGGTTCAAATGGATCTGAGCACTATGGCACTTAACATCTGAGGTCATCAGTCCCCTAGTACTCAGAACTACTTAAACCTAACTTACCTAAGGACATCACACACATCCATGCCCGAGGCAGGATTCGAATCTGCGACCGTAGCGGTCGCGCGGTTCCAGACTGAAGCGCCTAGAACCGCTCGGCCACGTCAGCCGGCTGTGAAGATTTCAGTGATAGAATTGTTGTTACCAGAATCAACAATGAACTAATAACAACAACAATGGTTCAGGTATAAATTCTGACGTCGCAAGTTGAGATAGAGAAAATATATAAATATATTAAAAGGGTAAAACAGTATGCAAAGGGATACGAAAATCTAATAGTCATGAGGGAATGCAGTTGTAGGAGGAAGGAGTAGAGGAAAAGGTTACACGAGAATATGGGCTTGGGACAATCAGTGAGAGAGGAGAAAGACTAAGTCAGTTCTGCAATAAATTTCAGCTAGTAATAGCGAATACTCTGTTCAAGAATCACAAGAGGAGGAGGTATACTTGGAAAAGGCCAGGTGATACGGGAAGATTTCAGTTAGATTATGTCATGGTCAGACACAGATTACGAAGTCAGATACTGGATTGTAAGGTGTACCCAGAAGTAGATGTAGACTCAGATCACAATGTGGTAGTAATGGAGAGTAGGCTGAAGTGTAAGGTATTAGTTACCAATAATCAATACGCAAGGAAGTGGGATACTGAATGAGGAGATACCTTCGAAATTCTGTAAGGCTATACATACAGCAATATGGAATCGCTCAGGAGGCAGTACAGTTGAAGAGGAATAGACATCTCTGGAAAGAACAATCACAGAAGTTGGAAGGAAAAACACACGTGGAAAGAAGGTAACTGCGAAGAAAAGATGAGTGGCGGACGAAATACTACAGTTGGTCGATGAAAGAAGGAAGTACAAAAATGATCAAGGAAATTCAGGAATACAGAAATACAAGTCTCAGAGAAATGAAATAAATAGGAAGTGCAGGGAAGCTAAATAGAAATGGCTGCAAGAAAAATGTGAGGAATTCGAAAAACTAATGATTGTCTGAAGGACTGACTAAGCATATAGGAAAAGCAAGATAACCTTGGGTGAAGTTAAAAGAAATGGTGATAACATTAAGAATGCAATGGTAATCCCACTGTTAAATGCAGAGTATTGAGCGGATAGGTGGAAAGAGTATATTAAGACGTCTGTGAGGGGGAAAGTTTGTCTGATATGTTAGAAGATGAAACAGGAGTCGATTCAGAAGAGATAGGGGATCCAGTATTCGAATTTAAGAGAGCTTTGGAGGACTGGAGATCAAATAAGGCAGAAGGGATTGATAACATTCCTTCAGAATCTTTAGGGAGGTGGCTACAAAACAACTATTCACGTTGGTGTGCAGAATGTATGACTCTCGCAATATACCATTTGACTCTGGCGAAAATATCATCGACAGAATTCCGAAGACTGGAAGAGCTGACAAGTGCGAGAATTATCTCTCAATCAGCTTAACCGCTCATGCATACAAGTTGCTGACACAAGTAATATGCAGAAGAATGAAAAACAAAATTGAGAATGTATTTACGGACAATCAGTTTAGCTTTAGGTAACGTAAAGGTATGAAAGAGGTAATTCTGACGTTGCGGTTGGTAACGGAAGCAAGAATAAAGAAAAGTGAAGACACGTTAATCGGATTTTTCGACCAAGAAAAAGCGTTCGACAATGGAAAATGGTGCAAGTTGTTCCAAATTTTGAGAATAATAGGGGTACGCTATAGGTAGAGACTGGTAATATACAATATATACAACAGCCAAGAGGGAATAATAAGAGTAGACGACCAAGAACGATGTGCTCGGATTAAAGAGGTATAAGACAGGGATGTAGTCTTTTGCCCCTACGTCAAAGAAGCAATGATGAGAAAAAGGAAGCTTCAGGAATGCAATTAAAATTCAAGACGAAAGGATATCTATGATACGATTCGGTGATGACATTGCTATCCTTAGCGAAAGTGAAGAATTACAGTATGTGTTGAACGGAATGAACAATCTAATGAGTACAGAATGTGGACTGAGAGTAAAGCGAAGAAAGACGAAGTGTAGGGAAGCAGCCTACTCACGCTGTTGTAAATTCACGTCAGTTTCCATTGTGTGCCAGCCGGTCTGCTGTAACTAGCTCTGACGTCATAAATGTTGCGCAATACCTTAAAAATCAAGCAAATGACCTAAAACTTTTCTAGCATGTCAGGAATAATACTAAATTAATGTGTGTTAAATATCAGTTCGATAACTTCAGCCATTTTCAAAATTTGGACGTTTTTCTAAAAAAATCATTGGCGCAACAGAAAAGAGCTAGAGACTTCAAAATTTATATTTAGATTCATCTTTCATAATGATTTAATAAAAACAGTACTTTGGATTTCACAAATTAAGATTTTAGTGGAAATTCATGATTTTGTGGTTTTCGTCTCAAAACTGAAGGAAGCAAGATAGATTAAGTAGGCTAATAAATAAGGCTAGGATGTTTAGATTTAAATAGGTTGGAGGTCCGCTATGTCTATGAAGATGTGTGAAGTTTCTTTTTAATACCTATAAAATTATAGCGATAGCGGATCTCAAAAGGGCCAGTTCAGAGCTCATCTACTGCGTGCAGTGTAATTTAATTAATTCTCTCGCCCAGAATATTTAACTTAGCCACGTCAAAATTTTATTATCAATACTTACCTGCATGCTGAATGCACGTTTAAATGAAGAGCTTCTTCGGCCATCAGCAAAAGAAGCTATAAATTATTATGTAACTTGAAGTGGTGCGTTACTAGCCCAGCGGATAGTCGAGAGAGCCTAAAAGATCAGGCGTTCCCTTCGCCGTCCGCACCGCGGGTTTATATATAAGGACGCTGCGCGAGGAAAAAAGGCCCCAGTTCTCTCCAGACGCTGAATGACACGCCATCTGTGTCGGGAGTCGCGTCGCATCAGTGTCACTGCTACAAACAGCCTCGGGTGCCGTATTAAGTTACTAGAGATACGCGGAACCATGAAAACATTCCAAGTGAAGTGTTAATTCTGGGATTATTTTGATTATCGAACTTCAGTTTGCGTATTGTCGTATTTTCACGTGCCGTCGCGGGACAGACATTCTACCAAATATTTAGCGTGGCGTTTGATGAAATATTTTCATCAAATTATGGCGAGCATTCTTTTTAACATTTAATTCGGACATTTATAGTTGCATCAGCGCATTAGACTCTGAACTGCTCTGTTAGTTAGGTTGTAGGGATACTTGTGTTTTTTATCAGTGAATTTCAGAATATACTCAACTATTTTGGAAAACCGTTTTTGATTAGAAATCCCGGACAATCTCCTAATTCCTCAGAGCTATAAACTGCAGCTATAATGGTATCTCAAATGAAGTGGGCACTAGGATCTCCTAATTACTGGTTCCATGTTTTATTAAATCACTTTCTGGGTGCCAAAAAGTAAATAGAGAGCCAGTGTTGAGAACGGCGAAAGACAGCATTAACAACATTCTAAAAGCCAGAAACTGATTCTACATGCAAGCATTTATACAGCAATCAGATTTTAGTTTATTTTTCTACAAACTCATCCGCCGCCCCACATATGGTGCATCGGCCGGGAAATCAACTAAGTGAAAGTGATTTCTAACTGTTCGGATTCGCGAGTGAAATGCGACACGCAACTGAGTATATAACAGTGAAAGTGTTACGTGTGCATGTGGACGACGCAATTGGATTAACAACACATCTGGATTGACGGAGCTGGCACTGAGTCTAGCGGTGCTGCCGGCATCGGGAGAAGCCAGTCTCGCCGCACCGCAGTCGTCCACTGGAGCAGCCGGCGCAGAGCCTGCAGTTGCGGGCCACGCAAACACACAACAGCCGTCGGAGAGCCGTCTGCAGTTCAACGTGCCACGTCGCATCAGGAATCCTGGTACGCCGCGCCGGCAACGCCATACGTCGTGCAGAAGGAACTAAGTTAAGTGAAAAGCTGTTAAAAATGTTACTAACTTGCACTAAAAGACTGTCGGCGATGGAACCGCCAAAAGAAACTGAGTTTAAACTTAAATTAGAACCTATGTCTGTTGAGGGAACTGTAAATTCAGACAACGGTTCAACTGTAAACATGCATGAAAGTAGTAATGTTAAAGTGAAAAATGAAGTATTGTCTCCTGACAGTAGTGTGCGAAGGGGCAATGATTCAATAATAGAGACCCCTGTAGTAAAGCAGAAAGTAGAAATTGTAAATTTATTGGATGATAGTTTCTCTGATGAATTAAAAATGAAACAGTCATCAGAGATGGTAGAGTTTAAGAAGGAGCAGTTAGATATGACTAATCAATCAGAAGTTTCATATAGTTTTGATGATTCTGGTATTGGAGCTAGTTTTTCGTCACCTGAGTGTGATAAAAAGCCAGCTAGTGAGCAAACCAAAGATGCTGGGGCTGTTGATCTAAATGTTATATTACAAGCAATAGCTGCCAGTAATGCAAAAATGTCAGCCAGTAATGCTAGAATGACAGCTGAATTAAAGTCTGAAATAAGTGAGGTCAAAAACGGTAATGCTGAATTAAAGTCTGAGATTGTGGCCAGCCAAACAAATTTTAATAAGCGATTGGAGGTAATGGACGATACCTTCAAGGCTGGTTGCAATAAGTTGAAAGAGGATCTAGACAGTTTGAATTATAAAATTGATTACAACCATGAGGATATTAAGAAAAAGATTGCTCAACAATTTTCTGAAATGTATAAAACAGTAAAATCCGAAGTTGCTGAGGTTCGCAAGGACTTCCAAATGGAAGATACGAAGCTAGAGCACAAGTTAACAGAGAAGATCGAGGCGGAATCTGAACTGTGCTCAGATAGATTTAAAGATGTTAATATTAAAGTAAACATATGTCAAGCAGACGTAGATGCAATCAAAACTGATACTATTCATATTGTACAAAGAGTAGAAAATGTTGAAATGAAAGTAGAAAATATTAGTACTAACATTGCTAACATTGAGAGTAAAGTAGCTTCAGTAACTTCTGGTAATGGTAATATACAAGTGGTAGCTGCAAACGCCGCTTTTATCGGGTGTCGGCAGTTCTTGCGGTTTGATCCAGATAAAAATATCCACCCGCTAGATTTCTGGAACGATTTTGAAGATGTAATTCCACCAACTTGGTCTGAACGAGAGAAAATCTCATTTATTAGAAGCCATTTAGCAGGTGACGCCATGCATTGGTCAGCTGATGTTATGTTGAAATGTAAAACATTAGCGGAATTTAAAACAGCTTTTATTAATGAGTATTGGTCTAGCAATAAGCAAAATGAAGTGTTGAGAGAATTTTGGAGTGGAAAACGCTTCAATGCAGGCAAGGATTCAATTAAAGAGTTTGCTAGGTCATGGATTTCACGTTTGTCACATTTGGCGGAAAAGCTAAAACCAGAAATGATTATACTAGGTCTTGAAGCCAAACTGCCATGGTACTGGCAAACTAGAATTATATCAGCCCCTAGAGACAATCTTGATCGTTTCATTGAATATTTGGAACGTGTAGAACGTGTTGCTGCCAATGAGGAGCAAGCACGTAATAACAGAAATGCCAATAACAATAATAGTAATTTTAGGAACGAGCAAAATGGCAATGTAAACATCAGAACAGTAGGAGTTCGCCATCCTAAGAGAGGTAGGAATTGGGGAAATAATTATCAGAACCAACAATGGCGTCCTAGGGATAATAATTTTGTTCCAAACAGAAATATGCATGTAAACAACAGTACGGAAAGTAAGGCTATGCCAGCTAACTATAATGAAACTAAAGGAAACAGTAGTATGCCGAGGCAGGAAAACTAGTTCCCGTCTATGAGGACACTGGCGCTCACCAGGCGGTTACTTTTCCTATGCCAGTAGTTAAGGGAATTGGTAAGACAGATCAGAATACTCAAACTGAACATGTGGATGAAGAGTCGGTAGCACCTAAGGATACAACAGAAATATTAGATCACTCACAGTATTTGATAGATACTGTGTTAGAGACGCTTTCTAAGTGGGAAGAGAAAGAGAAGGCGCAGCAGTGTAACGATAGGGACGAGCTACAAAATACTGAATTGTCAGGTGAAGAAGCAGAAGAAATTCATGCTTATATTTACGATGAGAATGATGTGCTCTTATCTAAAGTGCCTGTGCAGGATGTTGATAATGTACTAATAGATTTAGGACAGGAGATAAGTGAAAATGTAGAGGGTAGGCTGTTGAGGGTCGATGGACCCAGCAGCTGTGACCAGTTGTCACTTGAGAAGGAAACAGACGATAATGGTAAAAGTGGTTTAGCTGTAACTAGTGTTATGCCCGGTCTGGAGGCGCAGAATCGCTCAGACTACAGTAATTTGGGTCATGTTCAGCAAACTAAATGTAATGAAGTCGTGCGGTGTTTCGATTTAAAATCAATAGACCGACTGGAAAAGGCAGCTGAAAATGTAATTCAGGAAACCCCTACACACTGTGACCTAAATGTAATGAAGACAGATGTCGATCACTTTAGTTGGAGACAAATCCAAAAGGAACTACTAGATGACTTTGAGGAACCACCTGTACAACCTAGAATAAGCCACCCTATAATAATAGTGAATATGTTGGGTATCAATGTACGATGTCTCTTAGATAGTGGAAGTGAGGTGAGTGCAATATCTCAGTCCTTCTTTGATGCATTACCTGGTAAAGACAAGCTTACTGTAATGAGGGTATCAGGACTAAGAATAATTGGTGCTACTGGCAAGGTGTCAAAAACGGTAAAGCAAGAAGCTTTGCTGCCCTTTAACATTAATGGTAATTTAATTGATCATCCATGTTTAATTGTAAACAATCTCAGTATTGAGGTTTTAATTGGCATAGATTTCTTGTCAAAATATCAGAGTGTTGTTGACTTTGAAAGAAGCCAGTTAAAAATGGTCTTGCCAATAACCGGAGTAATTATAGTCCCTTTTAGTGGTAAACATGTAGTAACTGATGATGGAACTTGGGAGCTGCCTATACGAGTTCTGAAAAATAAGAGGCATTGGGGCGAAGGTGTTAGTCTCAGTACGAGTAAGCTAAACACAGAAGAAGAAGAAGAAGCAATTATTTTAGACAAAATAGAAGCTAAATTGCAGGAAATCGATAAGATTTCAGCCAATCAGAAGGAAGAACTGAGACAGGTTCTAAAAAGGCATCATAAGATATTTTCAGATCGACCTGGCAGATTCATAGGTAGCCAATGAATGCTGTAGGGAGGAGGTTGTTCTGTAACCTCTACACAGTGTGGCAGTTGTGCAGTCCCAGCTGTGTGAGATCTTCTTTCCATTTCAGGTCTCACTCACTCTTCATCTTTCCTATCCTCAAAAATTTCGACCTTTTCTTTCATACATAAAATTTTCCGTTATGACTATCAAGGCAGCATTAAGCTAATGAATGCTGTAGGGAGGAGGTTGTTCTGTAACCTCTACACAGTGTGGCAGCTGTGCAGTCCCAGCTGTGTGAGATCTTCTTTCCATTTCAGATCTCACTCATTCTTCCTCTTTCCTGTCATCAAAAATTTCGACCTCTTCTTTCCAGACATGAAAATTTTCTGTCATGGCTATCAAGCCATGAGTGATGTAACCATTCTATCTACCGATTAGTGAAGAAAAATACCTAATGTGACAAACCTAATAGTGACAAACAATAGAGAAGTATGACGTAATGAAGATACAAAAGTATTTGAGTAACAAGTATGTACAGAACCCTGGTAATATTGTAAGTACAAAGTGTTGTCTTATTGGAAATGGTCCCACAATAATATTTTAAAGAGATATACTAATTCATGTACAAGTAGGATCTGAAGTGGTAGTGAAACCTAGTGTATGCTGTAGAGCTAACTAATTAATAATAAAAGAGATGGCTCAGTGTTATGAAAAATATGCAGATAAGTTGTAAGGATAAACTCACCTGGTGTAGCAAGGAAAGGCAGTGTAATAGAACTGAGCAGTGTTTGTGGTTGAGACGTGAAGGACACGTCCCTGAAGTATTTATAAGGTTGGAGCTGGCCATTATTTTAGTGTAGTGTGTGACAGGATACACCTACACGTATTGAGGTTATGAGTTGGAGGCGTGAATGCGACCGTAGGTACCCTTATGTTAGATGAGACAGAGCAGCTCATGGTGTCCTATAGGTTTAAGGAATTTAGCATTACGCTCGTCCATAATTACTTGATGCACTTTAGTGGTAGGTCTGAGAGAGACTACCTGAGGTTTCAGCGTCCGATCGAGTGGAAATGGATTGCCACGTGAGCAAACTGATCAGCTGCAATACACTAAAGATATGAAATAAATGTGCTATCCTATGCTTTAAATATTAATAGAGTGAGTGTTAAATAAGTATATACACTAGCAAAATAAATAAATAACATACTGATAGACGTGAAACATTATTTTAGCTCAGCATAAATACACTTCAAAGTAAGTAAGTACCTAATTGCAGATGTGGAACTGACAACAGCAGAGGACCAATAAGTGGATTTAGTAGTCAACTAAACGTAGTGTGTTTTGAACACTCGCAACTGTACTATTACCAAAAGTTACTCACATGTACAAAGCTGAGAAAACAACCACTAATCATACTCATACTATCTCTAAGAATAAGGTAACCAAAGATGAGTCAGCTAAGTGAATAAAATGCAGATTTGTCAGGAATGTACCAAGCATTGGTTCAGTGTTCCGGCCCAGAAATAATAAATTCAGATTAAATATGATTTATGATTATATGCCTTAGGAGCATAAATTTTCTCTAAAGTGACTAAAGGCGTTTTGAACCATTTGTTTACCGATTTTATGACAATTAAGTAACCACGAGAGTAAAATTGAGAAAGGTTCTGTTAACTTTGTTCCAGCAACATACTGAAGGATAAAATGTATATATCCCCATTTCATTGTGACCCACCCATAGATATTAAGTGAACAGAGTCTGAGGCACTCTTTTTGTTTGTTCTACAGGACAAACCAGATAATGGCAGCCTGGTAGCTGCGTGAAAGTGTGGAGTTACTTGGACACAACGCACAGTGACCCCTCCCCTTTCCCCCATGTAATTTAGAGAGAACGTGAAGGACGCACACCATAGCAACTTCCCCTCCTCTACCCTTGTGAATGGAAGTGTAGGACGCCAGCCAAAGCGGCTACAACCACGTGTGTAAAAAATTATTTGTGAAATTTTCTTTCAGGTTTAGAAAAGACTGCTAAGAGATAATCATCTGTTTATGTATCATGTTATTTTCTTAGAATTTGTGTATGGGAAAATGTATTTCATGTATTTAATGGATCTAAGATTTTCATAATTTTTCAATTTGTATGTGTTTGTTTGTCTAAGGCAATATGTATGCCAAAATATTTCATTGACTTTGCTTAAAATTTTGAGTAATGACATTGGTTAAAAGGCAGTGAACATGCCTACAATTTAAATAATTAATGTAGGTAATCAGTTTTCTTTAATGTTTCTACAGGTTTATATTTCAATTTTGATTTTCATAGGGAGTTAAACTGTACTCTTGCTTCCCTTTTTGTAATTAAATTTTTTTTCATTCATTAACATTCATAAACAAAAAAATTTAAGTAGAGGGTGATGTAGGGAAGCAGCCTACTCACGCTGTTGTAAATTCACGTCAGTTTCCATTGTGTGCCAGCCGGTCTGCTGTAACTAGCTCTGACGTCATAAATGTTGCGCAATACCTTAAAAATCAAGCAAATGACCTAAAACTTTTCTGGCATGTCAGGAATAATACTAAATTAATGTGTGTTAAATATCAGTTCGATAACTTCAGCCATTTTCAAAATTTGGACATTTTTCTAAAAAAATCATTGGCGCAACAGAAAAGAGCTAGAGACTTCAAAATTTATATTTAGATTCATCTTTCATAATGATTTAATAAAAACAGTACTTTGGATTTCACAAATTAAGATTTTAGTGGAAATTCATGATTTTGTGGTTTTCGTCTCAAAACTGAAGGAAGCAAGATAGATTAAGTAGGCTAATAAATAAGGCTAGAATGTTTAGATTTAAATAGGTTGGAGGTCCGCTATGTCTATGAAGATGTGTGAAGTTTCTTTTTAATACCTATAAAATTATAGCGATAGCGGATCTCAAAAGGGCCAGTTCAGAGCTCATCTACTGCGTGCAGTGTAATTTAATTAATTCTCTCGCCCAGAATATTTAACTTAGCCACGTCAAAATTTTATTATCAATACTTACCTGCGTGCTGAATGCACGTTTAAATGAAGAGCTTCTTCGGCCATCAGCAAAAGAAGCTATAAATTATTATGTAACTTGAAGTGGTGCGTTACTAGCCCAGCGGATAGTCGAGAGAGCCTAAAAGATCAGGCGTTCCCTTCGCCATCCGCACCGCGGGTTTATATATAAGGACGCTGCGCGAGGAAAAAAGGCCCCAGTTCTCTCCAGACGCTGAATGACACGCCATCTGTGTCGGGAGTCGCGTCGCATCAGTGTCACTGCTACAAACAGCCTCGGGTGCCGTATTAAGTTACTAGAGATACGCGGAACCATGAAAACATTCCAAGTGAAGTGTTAATTCTGGGATTATTTTGATTATCGAACTTCAGTTTGCGTATTGTCGTATTTTCACGTGCCGTCGCGGGACAGACATTCTACCAAATATTTAGCGTGGCGTTTGATGAAATATTTTCATCAAATTATGGCGAGCATTCTTTTTAACATTTAATTCGGACATTTATAGTTGCATCAGCGCATTAGACTCTGAACTGCTCTGTTAGTTAGGTTGTAGGGATACTTGTGTTTTTTATCAGTGAATTTCAGAATATACTCAACTATTTTGGAAAACCGTTTTTGATTAGAAATCCCGGACAATCTCCTAATTCCTCAGAGCTGTAAACTGCAGCTATAATGGTATCTCAAATGAAGTGGGCACTAGGATCTCTAATTACTAGTTCCATGTTTTATTAAATCACTTTCTGGGTGCCAAAAAGTAAATAGAGAGCCAGTGTTGAGAACGGCGAAAGACAGCATTAACAACATTCTAAAAGTCAGAAACTGATTCTACATGCAAGCATTTATACAGCAATCAGATTTTAGTTTATTTTTCTACAAACTCATCCGCCGCCCCACAGAAGGTAATGAGAAGGAGCAGAATGAGAATATTATACTACCTAAGCAGCAAAATAACCAATGACGGACAGAGCAAGGAGGACCTCAAAAGCAGTCTAGCACTGACTAAAAGGGCATTCCCGGTCAAGAGATGTACACTAGTGTCAAACATAGGCCTTAATCTGAGGAAGAAATTTCTGAGAATGTACGTTTGGAGCACAGCCTTGTATGGTACTGAAACACGGACTGTGGGAAAACCTGAACAGAAGAGAATCGAAGCATTTGAGATGTGGTGCTATAGACGAATGTTGAAAATTAGGTGGACTGGTAAGTTAAGGAATGAGGAGGTTCTGCGCTGAATCGGAGAGGATAAATGTGGAAAACACTGACAAGGAAAAGGGCCAGGGTGATAGCACATCTGTTAAGACTTCAGGGAATGACTCCCAGGGACCTGTGGAGGACAAAAGCTGTAGAGGAAGATACAGATTGGAATACATCCAGAAAATAAATGAGGTAGTTGGTGACAAGTGCTAGTCTGAGATGAGGAGGTTGGCACAGAGGAGGAATTCGTGTCGGACCGCATCAAACCAGTCAGAAACTGGTGACTCACAAAAAGACGTAACACATGAGAATGCAGGACGACCGTGACGTAGCGTTTAGCAGTCGGAGTTCCCTCTGTAACTATCACCCGCGAACTGAAATTATAGCCAATGGCTTCCATCACCGTGACGCCAGGATGAACGGCTCTGTGCCTCTCCAAAATATCGAAACAATTGGAACTCTCCACAGATAACCAACATATTGAGCCACGGTGATCATCCGTGGTAGAATAGCGAATCATCTCTGAACACAATGGGTCGACGTTCATGAGCAGTCCACGCCCCCTGGTTACGGAACCGCTCCAAACGCAGCCATTTGTTTTACAGTGTTAACATCAGCCTACGCGCCGGACGGCAATTCCCTATTCCGCCTATTGTCAGTCTTTGAAAAGCTGTGCGAAATATGCACTAGACCTCGTCGACAGACGCGTGCTTATTTTATAAGACCTAAACATCGGAACCACGTGGCTGCTACGGTCGCATGTTCGAATCCTGCCTCGGGCACGGATGTGTGTGAGCTCCGATGTTAAGTCCCATAGTGCTCAGAGCCATTTGAACCATTTTTGGAAATACGTCGAGACCTTTTAGTACACAAAAAAAGATGCAGTAGTGCTTTGTAACTTAGCTTCCAATTAAAAACCTACCACTGTTACTACTGTAGTTAATACTACGTTGCAAATAATAAAGAGATCTCTCTGCAACACATTGGAGGAATACCACAGATGATGAGAATTTCGGAAGAAAACGTCTCGTCTTTGTCCAGCTTGTTCAGAAATCAACTGCAAAATATTCTATAGCCCTCAGGTAAAGAGGTCAATTCTTTCAAGACTTCAGATACAAGAAACTTAAAGAAATGACGCCATTTAGAACTGCTACTAAGCAAAGAAACGTACTCTTCTTTTGCGTTACTTCTGGATGGTATCCACGTAGTGTTCACCTGGCTGTCCCATCTCTCCACCCGCTACTTGTAATGTGCTGTCCATTCACATGACTTATACCAAGTCTGCATCGTCAAAAACTGTGAGAAGTACTGAAACGGCCCTTCTTTCATCTTATGCAGTAAACAGTCAACAAGGAGCTGTGGGAAGCCGTATTTTCCAACTGACACCTGAATTAGATATCACAACATCAACGTCTCGTATATTCACTCATCAAAATCGCTGGGAGTGAGGTTCTGGGTCGGTGTTGCATTGTTTGTGGTCTGTGTAATGGCATTTAAACTTTTGGTCCTCGGTTACTTGGATGAGCATCCCCTGATGACGCTCGCCTGCTGCGTTGGCGTTTCCTAACAGGCGGCAACAGAGGAACGCCACGCCTCGCCAGCGACCACAGACGCAGGTATTGCCAGGGAGCCCAGGGAAGACACGGAGGGGCCTCTAAGCCGCTTACCAACTGCGCCAAACATAGCTGTAACTCGAAAATTAATGATAAGGCCTTAGCACTGTGCATAAACCCGAAGTTCTCAAACAAGCACACTCCACTACCTTAGTGGGCGAATTACTACCTTACGATGAACAATTACCTGTTTGTCGAAATGTATAATGCTCGATCTTAATACAAATTACATTTATGCATATCACAATTCGCTCTACTGCACCTATTAAAGGGATTTGTCTCCTCGTTCAGCAGTGCAGAGTGTACATACACCAATGAGCCGAAACAGTATACTGCAGTGACAAAAGTTATGGGATAGCGATATGGACGTTTAAAAATGGTGGTATCGCGTACACAAGGTATAAATGGGCAGTGCATTGGCGAAGGTGTCATTTATACATAGGTAATTCAAATGAAAATGCTTCCGAAGGAATTATGGCAGCACGACGGGATTCAGCTACTGAAGTGATAGCTGTACCTAGATGCATGGGACATACAATTTCGAAAATTGTTAGGGAATTCAGTATTCCAAGAGTGTTCTGAGCATACCAAATTTCAGGTATTACCTCTCACAACGGACAGCACAGTGGCCGTCGGCCTTCACTTAACGACCGAGAACAGCAGTGTTTGCATATATTTGTCAGTGCTTACAGACAAGCAACACTGCGTGAAACAGTGTCAGAAATCAATAAGGGGAAGTACGATGAACGTATCCTGAGAACAGTGCGTCTAAATCTGGCGTCAATGGGTTATAGCAGCAGGCGACCGATGACACCGCCTTTGCTTACAGCACGACGTCGCCTGCTGTGTCTCTCCTGGGTTCGTGACCGTATCGGTTGGACCATGGACGACTGGGAAACCCTGGCCTGGCCAGATCACTCCCAGTTTTAGTTGGTAAGAGCTGATGGTAGGGTTCAAGCGTGGCGCAGACCTCTCCAAGCCATGGACCCTAGTTGTCAACAAGGCACTGTGCAAGCTGATGATGGCTCCATGATGGTGTGGGCTGCGTACATGGGATGGACTGGGTACGGCCGAACCGATCATTGACTGGAAACGGTTCTGTTAGGGTACTTGGAGACCATTTTCAACAATTCATGGACTTCGTACAAGCAAACAACGACGGAATTTTTACGAATGACAACGCACCATGTCACCAGAACACAGTTGTTCGCGTTTGGTTTGAAGAACATTCTGGGCAATTCGAGCGAATTATTTGGTCATCCAGATCGCTCTTCATGAATCCCATTGAATATTTATGAGACAAAATAGAAATGTCACTTCGTGCATAAAATCCTGCATCGGCAACACTTTCGCAATTACGGAAGGCTATGGAGGCAATATGACTCCATACTTTTGCGTATGGCTTCCATGCCGAGTTGCTGCACTATGCCGGAAGAAAGGACTTTCGACACGTTATTAGGAGGTATCCTATGGCTTTTGTCCCCTCAGTGTACGAACGCTGTTGCGGACCATCTGTATCGCTTGGGGTGCTTCATATTTTCCCAGACGGTGACGGCATCTGCCAGCAGTATAACTGCCCGTCTCACGAGGCCATAAGCGTGATAGAGTGGTTTGAGAGACGTTATAGTAAACTGACAAACGTCTTGGCCACCAAATTCGCCTGATCTGAATTCGATAGAACACTGAAATTCAGGAAATTCATTCCATTAAGGAAAACACGGAATTATTAACAGCCTTGCATTTAGATTTCTCGAAGTAATAACAGAATTTTCCCTATTTTTGAAGCTTCCTGTAACAACTGCAACAGCTGAAAGCAGTTTTTCGAAGTTAAAACTGATTAAAAACTATCTTAGGACTTCTATGAGCCATGAACGGCTTTCAGACTTGTCAGTGCTGTCTATAGAGGTAGAATATCTCGAAAAATCATCTTCAGCTATTGATGATTTAATAAGTAAGTTTGCCAGAAAAAGGCGAGAAAAGTATATATTTGAATTGTTTGGCTAACTTGGCTGCTAGGAGCATTAATTGTAAATAACTATTTACCTATGTAACCTACACATGATCAATAAACATTCATTTTATTCAAAATGAGGGTTTTTGTTTATTTTGTGAAAAATATGTACCCTCCATTTGAGCTTCGCCACAATCGGATAAAAGGGCGCCGTGACAAATTTTGATACAGCGCCCGTCTAAGGCAAGCTGTTCAGAACGCATCTCAATCGTGTCTTCCCTGGTCAATGGATCGGACGAGGGGGTCCAGTTGCATGACCTGCTCGTTCACAGGATCTCAGCTCATGCAGTTTCTGGTTATGGGGTGACCTCAAAAGCATTGCGTATGCAGGGCCCA
The DNA here is from genome assembly GCF_021461395.2 of Schistocerca americana. Classification (NCBI taxonomy): domain Eukaryota; kingdom Metazoa; phylum Arthropoda; class Insecta; order Orthoptera; family Acrididae; genus Schistocerca; species Schistocerca americana. The sequence continues at coordinate 105,766,059 of NC_060122.1, read as the reverse complement.
TTCCAGATGTGGAGACAGTGGAGCAGCGCATTAATGATTCCTTTGACATTGTTTGGATGCAGCCTGGCCGAAGTGAACTTGTGAGACAGAACATGTTACGGCGAGTACATCCATGCGTTGAGCCACATGGAAACCATTTTCAACACTTACTGTAACTGTGGCTGCATGGTAGAGCACGTATTAGACCGCAGTCTCGGGAACAATGTATGAATGTATGTATGAATGAATAAATGGTCTCTACCATGGAAACTGTTGTGACTTGGCAAGACAGCCCAGCCACTATGAGGTAGCCAAAAGGCAAGCGTTTAAGCTCACGCAGGCTGGCGTGAGGTCTAGAACAGCTAAAGGAGTTGAAGCTAGTAAAAAAAGTACGTAGCTTCTGGAATACTTAACTTTAATCCATAATTGGTGAACATCGGTCTGACGGTACATGCATCACAAGATAAATAGCAAATGATAATGGCGCCTTGCTAGGTCGTAGCAAATGACGTAGCTGAAGGCTATGCTAACTATCGTCTCGGCAAATGAGAGCGTAATTTGTCAGTGAACCATCGCTAGCAAAGTCGGCTGTACAACTGGGGCGAGTGCTAGGAAGTCTCTCTAGACCTGGCGTGTGGCGGCGCTCGGTCTGCAATCACTGATAGTGGCGACACGCGGGTCCGACGTATACTAACGGACCGCGGCCGATTTAAAGGCTACCACCTAGCAAGTGTGGTCTCTGCCGGTGACACCACAGAAACCATGAATTTCCGGACATAAGTTCATCAGACCCTTTTGTTCATCGATCAGTCACTGTACCAGTTGGAAAAAATCACCCTTTATATGTGTTACCGAGTTTCCTGCCACGATAAATTTTGGTAGGATTTAGTTCACTGGTTTCGTGGTTGACGCGTTGCGTAAGGCAGTTAATAAGCACTGTTGTGCTGGTAGATATGTGACTATGATCTATAGCGCGCCAGGCCTCAATTATTTGCAATTATTTATTGTTGGGGAAGTACTTGATGAACTGCAAGGAACAGAACATAAAAGATTGTGAGGTTTGGTTTGAGAATATCTAACTGGGATCCCCATGCTTCCGTGCTGTGACTTGTGATTCGGTAGCCACAGTCAAACGTAATTGAGGTGTGGAGGGTTTGTTCTGTACCACACTATGAGGTAATAGAATTGTGGCTATTTTGTTGATGGTGGGCTTTGAGCATAGTAACTCAAGACTTATTGTGATAGACGCTGGCGTATATGCACGGAAGTTTGTCATGTTCTGCTGCGTGTTTTACTAAATATCTGCCCTAGCATTGTTAGAGACAGACCACGAACACTGACTGAACCATTAAAATGAGCAAATGTACAGAAAATGTATCACACATTATTATCAATTCAACTTAAGGGTCGTAAACGGACGGATTACGGGAACACCTGAAGAGGCTGGTAGCTTTGAACACATGAGTAATTGTATGGTTATAAGTGTGGTGGCTCGTAGGGACTTTTTTGTGTAGATTTTTGCTGGCGTGCGCACACGACGACGATTTTGGCTTTTTGTAGGAATAAAAGCAGAAATAAAGCTACGTTACCCCAAAAAATTAGTTCTCGACTTATAATTCAGGGCAGACTATCTCTCAAACAAACACGAAAGGCCTTATGAATATACTATTTTGGAAAAGTCCTATTAAAAAGGGCAAAGATAATCAATATTTGCCAGGTAGTCGTGAATGCGCTGAAGTTCTGATAAAGAATTTAATGAAGTTACGATTGTTTCTGGAAAGGCAAAAAACTATCATTCTTAACAGAAATTAATTGACAAGCATCAGACATTCTATTCGAATCATTTATGTATTATAAACAGATTTCTTAAAGGAAAAGATACAAAGAACTTCAAAAAAATTAAGATTTTATGATCGCAACAGAAAAATAAAAGAAAGCCGGTATAAATGACAAATTACATCGCTGGCCTTGATTGCAAAGTAATCACTCGTAAGTATCGAATTGAAAGAACAATATAGCGCAATTCTTACTTTTTTTTTTGTACATAACAAGATTACGTAAACTTCAATATAAGATTAAACAGCTAACCGGTTCCAGAAAAAAACTTAGGGACGTTGACCTAAGTTTTGACACGTAGTAGGGGTGTCTTCAACAAAATGAACAGTTGGTAGATCGTACAATTACATTGCTAAAAAGCAATAATCAAAAATTTTAAGCATCTCAGCTCAAGTCAGAACATAAGATTATAGCTTTTGCTACATGTATCCAGCTGGGAACATCAGTAACCGGTTGGCTGTTTAATCTTTTATAGAAACTAATATACTGTTTTTGAATAACAGGCATGTTCAAAAATGGAAAATTATGTACTTTACTATTGAAACTGACACACCATGTCAGAGTGAAAGGCTTTAATTACTGTATACAATCCAATATTATTATTGAAGGGGATGAGATTCTATAGATAGTATGATTCATTAGTACAAGCATGCGATAGACAGCTCACAGTTCCATTAGCTTTAAACTGGTCTAAGTTTTGTAACTAGATGCAATTTACTCCAACGAGCTGCGGACCGTATTATGAAGCAGATAATCGTATTATTAGGCGGATAATTGCATTTAACTGCGTTTTTTTTCTCATAGGACACAGTAATCGCTTCGCCATTGCAATACAATAGGCATTCTGCAGACCGCCTTAACATGACACTCGTGATGGCGCTCAGTTATGCCTCACCATAACCCGGCGGCTGGCTGCTGGAGTACTGCAAGTGTCTCGTCGACATTGTTCAAGTATTTCTGCGAGTGCCATTCTATAAAACTGCTGCCGAAATTTAAATTTGGTCTCACCATGGAACCTTTCGTGGTTGTCCATTAAACTGTCTCCGAGGTACAGTTGCTATCTTACTATAATCTCGCTTCATCTTTTTGTTACAAGGACACAAAAATTACTTCGCCTTTGCACTGCTATAGGCATTCTACAGATGAGTCACTATGAAACTAATGCTACCCGTCAGTAATCACGTCTCCATGAGACTGGCACTACCCTATTACATATATCTCCACGACACTGTTGGAGTCATTCTCCTAGTGTATGATACTGCCACTGGCATTCGACTACGGTCCCGCCATGTAACCTCTTCTCGTTGCCCAATAGCTTGGAACCGAGGCATAGTTGCTAGCTTACTGTGACCCTCGCACCTTCTGAATGAATCTAGGAAAAGAATTTGCTTCACCAACGCTCTACTACAGGCTTCTGCAGACGCCTCACCACGACACTGACGTTGCCCCTCAGGAATTGCCTCTCCATCATACGGCTGCTTGCCTACTGCAAGTCTCTCTCACACACTGCTGGAGTTTATCTGCCTAGAGCCGCTCGGCCACAACGGCCTGCTTCTACTATACTGCTGCTGGTATTAGGCTAAGGTCTCACCATGGAACCTCTTCTGAGTGTCAGGAACTCTCTCTGCGACACAAAGCTGACGAATTTCTGTAATTCTCTCCACAACGCATTGCCACTGGGACACGGTAATCGCTACACCATTGCAACCCTATAGGAATTCTGCAGACACCTTAATACGACCCCTGTGCTGGCGCTCAATTATGTCTCTCTATAACACGGCTGCTGGCCTAGTGCAAGCGTCTCGTCGACATTGTTGGAGTATTTCTACGAGTTCCTTTCAATGAGAATTCTGTTGGAACTTAACACTGGTCTCCCTGGGTGTCCAATAATCTGAGTTACTGCTGCCAGCTTACTGCAACTCTTGTTTCATATTATACGAGGGATGCAACTTAAAAGGAGGCAACAATTTACTCACAACCGAAGCAAAAGATTTACATGTTTGCACCTGTTACTGTCCTTCAAAGTAGCCACCAGCGTTATGCAGAACCCGTTGCCTGCGACGTGGAAGGCGTAGTATACCGTTAGCAGAGCCTGTTCTGTAGATGGTGCCATTGGAGCGGTCTACCGAATCTCTGGAACACTTCTGAAGCGAATGCCACGGAGTGGTTCCTCCAATCTTCGAAATCAAATCAAAGTCACAAGGACCCAAGTCCGGGGAGTATGGTGGATGATACAGTAATTACCAGACCCACCGAACACAGCAGTCCAGCTTGCGCTGTATGCGCCCGAGCACTGTCGTGTAAAATGATGGGTGGGTTGGGCAGAAAGTGTCGCCTCTTCTTTCGCAAAGCTGGTCGGAGGTGATGCTCCAAAAACGACAGTAATACTGTGGTTGGTTGGTTGTTTGGGGAAGGAGACCAAACAGCGTGGTCATCGGTCTCATCGAATTAGGGAAGGTTGTTGAAGGAAGTCGGCCGTGCCCTTTCAGAGGAACGATCCCGGCATTTGCCTGGAGTGATTTAGGGAAATCATGGAAAACCTAAATCAGGATGGCCGGACGCGGGATTGAACCGTCGTCCTCCCGAATGAGTAATACTGTGCATTGATGTTCTGCCGTGGAGGAACGTAACGCATTACGATAACACCAACTTCAGTTGTACAAGAGAATCTCCATAACTTTAGACCGCTCCATTCGCACTTTCAACAGAACAGGTTCTTCTAAAGTATACTACGCCTTCCACATCACTGACAACGGGTTCTACACAACGCTAGTGACTACTTTGGAGGACAGTAACACATGCAAATATGTAACTCATTTGTATCGGTTGTGAATAAATAGTTGCCACTATTTAAGTTCCAAACCTCATAGTTAATACTAAAATTGCTTCGCCTTTGCACAGTTATTGTGCAGATGCCTCTCAATGACACTCCTGAGGCCGTTCTAGAAATGGTTCTCCACGTCACCGATTCTGAGCAGCTGCAATTGTCAATCCATTACACTGCTGAAATCTGCGACGGCCCCTATCATTCCGCAACGTTGTCAGCACCAAACGATCTATGGGTGTTCAGTAGTTTGCAGCTGATGCGCAGCTGCGAGCATACTGTAACTCTCGCTCCTCCACACTGACGCTGGAACACAGAACGTGCTTCGCCATCAGACTACTACAGGCATTCTGCAGACGCTTCACCATCACACGATGGCTGCCCTTCACGAATCGCCTATGCATCTCACGTTTGGTGGCCTACTGCAAGTGTCTCTACGAGGTTGTGCAAGTGCATTTCTCCGAGACGGCTACTGACAGCCTGATAGGGCCTCACCATGAATCGTCTTCCGCGTGTGCAGCAGTCTATCTGCAAGACAAAACTGATGGCTTGCTGTAGCTCTCTCCCCAACATCTTGGAGCTTCAGTATGACACTCCTGCTACCGTTACGTTTTTGGCTCTCCATGACATGGCTGCTGCCCTACTACAAGAGTCTGTTGGAGTACTTCTGCATGTGCCCTACTATGCTAATGCTACTGGCAACTAGGAACGGTCTCGCCATGGAACCTCTTCTAGTGTGTCAAGTACTCTGCGACACAAAGCTAATGGCATTCTGTAATTCCCCATCGCACTGCTCCTGTTACACAGCAATCGGTTCGCCATTGCAATACAACAGGCATTCTGCAGACACCTTAATATGACACTGACTGGCGCTCAGTTATGCCTCTCCGTAACACAGCTGCTGGCCTACTGCAAATATCTCACCGACAACGTTGGAGTATTTCTGCGAGTGCGTTTCTATGAGAATTCTGCTGGAATTTGGCACTGGTCTCCCACAGAACCTCTTCTGCGCGTCCAATAGTCTGACTCCAAGGCGCAATTGCTTACTGCAACTCTCGTCATCTTACTGTTGCTGGGACACTAAAACTGCTTCGTCTCTGCACTACTATAGGCATTTTGGCACTCCTGAGGCCGCTGTAGAAGTGCTTCTACATCGCACCATTTCAGGTCAACTGCAAATGTCAATCCATCACACAACTCATCTCGACTAGGGCTCCTATTGCTCCGCTACGTTCTCGCCGTCGAATCACATCTGGTTGTCCAGCATTTCCTGACCGAGGCGCAGCTGCTGGGTTACTGTAACCCTCACTCCCTCACCTTCACCCTGGGACATAGAAGTTGCTTTAGCATCAGACCATTACAGGCATTCTGCAGACGCCTCACCATTACGTTATGGCTTCCCTTCAGGTACGGTCTGTCCATCTCACGATGGACTACAGCAAGTGTCTCTATGACACTGCTGGAGTCATTCTGAAAGCATTTCTCCGACACTGTTTTTGGCATCCTACTAGGGTCTCACCACGGAACGTCTTCCGGGTTTCCAGCAGTCTTTGTGGGAAACAAAGCTGATAGCTTTCTGTAACTCTCTCCCCATCACCTTGGTACTGGCACTAAGTAATTTTTGCTCCTTTGCAATAGAAGAGTCATTCTGGAGACGTTTCAATATGACACTCCCGCCACCGTTATGTTATCGCCTCTCCACGACACGGTTGCTGGCCTACAGCAAGAGTATTTCTGCAAGTGCCCTCCGTCGCTGATATTGCTGGCAATTAGGGTCTCATCGTGGAACCTCTTCTGCGTCTCCAATAATCTGTCTCCGAGCCAAAGCATCTAGCTTACTGTAACAGTCTCTCCATCACAAATTTTACTGGGACATAGAAATTGCCTCGCCATAGAGTCTTAGAAAGAGTATTAATGTTTCAAGTAAGGCGACAAGCACTATAAAATCGTAGTTCTGTAAAGTATTAATTACAATTTTATATTCGTCACGTTCGCCTTTTTTAATGGAAATTAAATTTATCTGCTCCATTGTTTTCATTATTACTGATTAATTTTTCTTTATAGCCGATAGAGCGTCGTGCCTTGAAGACCATCTAGCAGGATACACCTTCTTAAGGGTAAATTTATATTTTAAATATTTATCGTTACTCAGCACTGACCAGCGTTTTATACTGATCCAAAAAAAGGTATATATTTTTTTCCAAATTATCGAAAAACTGTTGACGCTTCAGGCACACGCTTCACAGCATCGTTTGAAATTAAAATTGATGCGTGCGCCGTACAATGAATATAATTGGCGTTTGGAGCATACACACCCGAAATATCGTTTGCTCCATCGTAACCCTGGCCTCTACATTTGGACAAATCAATTCCATATTATTTCATGATATTAAGAATTTCAGTTGTAAGCCCTTCTGCACTACAGTCAGCTACTGATATTAATCTCAAAATGGACTCGCAGATTTTTATTTGCTTAGGCACACAATCATCATTTTCTGCTATCGAGATGTATCGAAAAACAACAGAAAGTCGGTCAGTCTTGACAGGTCTTGAGTTGTATCCAAAATAATCGCCAGAAATGATGCTTTTCTTAATTTCTAAATTAATATTTTCTCTAGCTGCGGTAGCAAGTAAATTAACAATCTCATTTTGAATCGTGGGGCTTAAGTGATTTATTTCATCTTTTGCCTATAAAAGTTATTTTAAAATAGGATAATAATTCTATAGTAAACGTAAAATTGACATGAAATTTTCAGATTACGAATTTTGGCCTTTCAAAGGTAAATTGCATGAAACCAAAGTAATTACGACATTAATAACACCATCGAATATATCTCTCCAGAAAGTAATTTTACTATTGATTTAAAAAAAATGGTTCAAATGGCTCTGAGCACTATGCGACTTAACTTCTGAGGTCATCAGTCGCCTAGAACTTAGAACTAATTAAACCTAACTAACCTAAGAACATCACACATATCCATGATGCCCGAGGCAGGATTCGAACCTGCGACCGTAGCGGTCACGCGGTTCCAGACTGAAGCGCCTTTAACCGCACGGCCACACCGGCCGGCTATTGATTTCACATAGCAGTAAAGCATCATTGGTAGAGAGCCGCGTTAATATGCTGCTTTCAGTTTTCATGGTCAAATATACATTGTGTTAAATTGCTTGTAACTGAAATACCGTTAATACATTCGGCGGAGTATGGTTTTCTTTGACCATCAGCAAACAACCAACAGAAATGACAATACGGTTTGTTTAAAATATTAGAAAAACATAGCCATGCCCTTGAAATTTTTATGTTAGCCTTATTTAAATATGAGTAATGATAGGCTGAAAAACATGACTTTGTTTCTGGGTTCTTTGGAAACGGTCCTTGTGCATTAAATGGGCTCGATTTAAAAATCATTTTTTGTTCGTATTCAGTAACGCTGTCACCAAAACTTCCTCTATCCGAGGAAGATATGTTAGGAAATTCCTCAGATCTATTAAGATCTTCAGTATGGGTTTCTTCTGTTTTTTGAACTTCTGGCAGCCAATGTGTTCCATACGAATCTGAAAAATTAATACTGTGAGTTTGTGCAAATAATTAAAAACTGTACGCTTAACAAGGTTAATTAAATCAATCTTTAATTTTTTAATTAATATTTAAACCAGGCCCGGCGAACCCAATTGGCTCTGAGCACTATGCGACTCAACTTCTGAGGTTATCAGCCGCCTAGAACTTAGAACTAATTAATCCTAACTAACCTAAGGACATCACACACTTCCATGCCCGAGGCAGGATTCCAACCTGCGACCGTAGCGGTCACGCGGTTCCAGACTGAAGCGCCTAGAACCGCACGGCCACACCGGCCGGCGCGAACCCAATTGTTTCACGAGCCTCCTTGATGAAGTGCAACGTCAAAGCGGGCCATGTTTTATACGTTGCTCAGTCTTAGATCGCTGCGGTGTGGAGGGTGTGAGGTGTAGAAGGCGGATGAACAACGATGCGGCGAAAACACACACACACCGCTTTCCTGTCGTGCTGCACGACTGCTATGGTGGAGATTCGACGAATACAAGTGATATTTCGTGGAAGCAATTTCTTTGAAGAGTCATTGATAATCGTGTGTGATAGATTATTCTACCAAAGAATGTGACATTAAACTAAGAGAACACTAACATTTAAAAAGTTATACGATCCTATTACTTTCCCTTGAGGCGTTGAAAAAGTAATAGATAATGTGCCAGGGAAACTCTCCTCAACCATCTAGTTTAACTGAGCGCTCAACAAAGCGATAACAATGACAATAAAACACAAACGGCGTAATTGATACAGCAGCGCAACACAAACGATCACTGCATAGATTGGCTGATGTTTCAAAGCAGCACTAAAAGTTCTAAGCATCACTGGCGAGATTTCTTCAAAACATAGGCGGATCGTAAAAATGTGAGTAAAATAGTGGAGTAAAAAGCTTAATTTGGACCGGAACAAGCCTGAACGGCGTTTCGGCACCTCCGAATGAATATTTTTTTGGAACAGAGTGGACCAAATTCGCACTAGAGATTGAAAGTAGTACATTTATTTTTAAAACTTAATGTAAAGTGAAATTCGCCGCTGCGCAGGCACCAGTGAATGTAACAGTGATTGGTTTGTGTGTTACGAAGGAGAGTTAGCAGTTTGTTCCCAAACGACTCTTCACATGAATAGCAACCTGTAATAGCTGCAAACTGCAATGTGCGTACACTGATTTCTCTGTATTTGTACCTCTTTCATTTTTAATCCTGTGCGAGTTTGGTGTACATCGAGATATATCTCTGTTCGTCCATGCTAAACTTCTGCAAAGTGTTACTTTTGTACGTATAATGTAGCGTTCCTGTTGTTTTTCGATATAAAATGTGCTTTTCTTCGATGAGCTTTTTTTCATACTCTCCATTCGCGGAAAATGAATATTGTAATAAATACTATGTAAGCATATTGACATATGATGTTTTCTAAGGTGCAGCAAGATTAGAAACAAATACACTCCTGGAAATGGAAAAAAGAACACATTGACACCGGTGTGTCAGACCCACCATACTTGCTCCGGACACTGCGAGAGGGCTGTACAAGCAATGATCACACGCACGGCACAGCGGACACACCAGGAACCGCGGTGTTGGCCGTCGAATGGCGCTAGCTGCGCAGCATTTGTGCACCGCCGCCGTCAGTGTCAGCCAGTTTGCCGTGGCATACGGAGCTCCATCGCAGTCTTTAACACTGGTAGCATGCCGCGACAGCGTGGACGTGAACCGTATGTGCAGTTGACGGACTTTGAGCGAGGGCGTATAGTGGGCATGCGGGAGGCCGGGTGGACGTACCGCCGAATTGCTCAACACGTGGGGCGTGAGGTCTCCACAGTACATCGATGTTGTCGCCAGTGGTCGGCGGAAGGCGCACGTGCCCGTCGACCTGGGACCGGACCGCAGCGACGCACGGATGCACGCCAAGACCGTAGGATCCTACGCAGTGCCGTAGGGGACCGCACCGCCACTTCCCAGCAAATTAGGGACACTGTTGCTCCTGGGGTATCGGCGAGGACCATTCGCAACCGTCTCCATGAAGCTGGGCTACGGTCCCGCACACCGTTAGGCCGTCTTCCGCTCACGCCCCAACATCGTGCAGCCCGCCTCCAGTGGTGTCGCGACAGGCGTGAATGGAGGGACGAATGGAGACGTGTCGTCTTCAGCGATGAGAGTCGCTTCTGCCTTGGTGCCAATGATGGTCGTATGCGTGTTTGGCGCCGTGCAGGTGAGCGCCACAATCAGGACTGCATACGACCGAGGCACACAGGGCCAACACCCGGCATCATGGTGTGGGGAGTGATCTCCTACACTGGCCGTACACCACTGGTGATCGTCGAGGGGACACTGAATAGTGCACGGTACATCCAAACCGTCATCGAACCCAACGTTCTACCATTCCTAGACCGGCAGGGGAACTTGCTGTTCCAACAGGATAATGCACGCCCGCATGTATCCCGTGCCACCCAACGTGCTCTAGAAGGTGTAAGTCAACTACCCTGGCCAGCAAGATCTCCGGATCTGTCCCCCATTGAGCATGTTTGGGACTGGATGAAGCGTCGTCTCACGCAGTCTGCACGTCCAGCACGAACGCTGGTCCAACTGAGGCGCCAGATGGAAATGGGATGGCAAGCCGTTCCACAGGACTACATCCAGCATCTCTACGATCGTCTCCATGGGAGAATAGCAGCCTGCATTGCTGCGAAAGGTGGATATACACTGTACTAGTGCCGACATTGTGCATGCTCTGTTGCCTGTGTCTATGTGCCTGTGGTTCTGTCAGTGTGGTCATGTGATGTATCTGACCCCAGGAATGTGTCAATAAAGTTTCCTCTTCCTGGGAAAATGAATTCACGGTGTTCTTATTTCAATTTCCAGGAGTGTATTTGTAGCAGCTCTAAGACGAAATTAATGGTGTTGGGGACTATGTAACCAGCAAAGTCAATGCATCGAACATATCATCCTGGAGTTTATATCGCTAATTCAGGCGTTTTCGTCTAGTCTATAATCCAAAAATTTTTCGATCTTACTCGAAATATTCGATTAGTGTCCTTCCTTATAAGGATTTTTCCATCCGATCAGTTCTCCCAAGGGTCTAGTTTTTTGCTCTTGGAGGTATCAGCTTTTATTTTGTTTTCATTACACGTGACAAAGCACAAATATCCGTAAGAAATATTTTATAATCATTGGTTAAATGTCCTGTACACGCTGATAATCGCGGCTTCTGACGTACAATACGTTAGAAACGAGTCAACAATGGATAGTTAGCCCTGTAGCTACATTACGCTAACACTGGAAGTTTGTGTTCAATCGAAATTTTATTACTCTTGGGACTGAAAAAAAGAGTTCGTAATTCACCTTAACCGAAATTCATGTTAACCGATAAAATTTACTATTAGAATTAATGTATTCCTGCCTGGACCAATTTTTTTTTCGCGTTAACCATGAGTTCGTCTTGAGCGATTTCATGCTAATGAGATAAAACAGTAATGCCTTACTATATAGCTGAAAACTTTATTTTATTAAATGTGTACTTAATAAAATCTACAGTGACTGACTTTATTTATCATCGCCCTTCCAAGAACAGATGTGTTGGGTGGAAGAGATCTCTTTCTGATATAATTTCACTATTGAAAACAAATTTAATGTATCACCATCTTGTTAACTGTGTAGAATTAAAAATTTATTTGATTAATACAATCTGCACGAAGTGCGTAAAATTAAACATCCATGTACGTACGCCTAATGCGGGAAAACTTGTGTACATAAAATTATGGAATGTATCTTCTTATAAAGGTGTGTACAACGTGTGTGCAAATCTAGCGAATGCGCTGCTCGCATGTGTTTGCCGAGCGCAATTAGTTCAATTAGACGGTTGACCTAGATGCAACTCTTCACACGCCGCTGCTCTCGAGCGACATGTATCGCATGCGCATCCTTAATCAAATTCTATGGTTAGTTACCATAATTCAAATAAAATTATGTATGTTGTACAGTTTTGCAATGAAGTTTAATCATACTTTTCAGTCCTACGTTACACAGTATAGAAAGCTACATAACGTGATGTCAGTTATAAACCAGAATTATTTTTTCTGTGGATAAACGTAAGTTTCTCATACGTACCATCGCAAAGTAAATCACTCACAGAATCGGATTGCTGAAAGAATGAAAAAAATTTGGCTAATTTAAATCAACAACATGGCGGATAGCGCAGTGCGCCAGTGTAAGATACGTGACAAAAAGTGTTTGTGCTGTTACAAAAAATAAGAAAAGCCAAGAAAAAACAAGGAGAGGAGAATGCCAGCTGCAGCATCCAAACTGCTGTCGATATTGTACCACTGTAGAAACTGAAGATAAATGTAATTTGCCAGCTGAAGATAGATGCAAAGCCGAAATGCATATTGGCATAAATAAAACGCATTAAAAAAAGTGGCTGGTCGCTGTATTTTTATAGTAAAATATAACTTACTCTTTCAACTGTTTATTTCTTTTTCTTTTCATAGCTCCACTGGCGTAATCTCTCTCTCTCATTTCTTTCCGAATTATACTTATTAACGAACAGATAATCACTAGTTTTTCAATATCTGAACGTCATGAACCGCGTGCACACATTGAAATAAACGCGTATAGATTGTTCTCACTCAACTGAAAAAGAGAATACTATAATCATTGCTGTCTGTTGGAAAATCTGAGACGTTCACTGCTGCCATCATTTGGACGCCTGGTTATTGGCGGTTTAGGGTAAGGCCTAAAAATTAAGTGTTCACCTTGAGTGAGTTTGTGGAAAAATTTTACGAATTTTTGCTAACACATTCGGGTCTCCTGTAGCCTGGGACCACTATATCGTTGACACTGCTGAGACGATGGTAGCTGGTCCGGACATTAAAGGCGAAGCGGGCTGTAGCACCATCATACAGCAGCCATATAATCCTTCGAATTATCCAAGAAAGAAACGCCGATGGGTCCATTCTGTTAGGCGACGTGGAAGCAAGACTGGTCCCAAAATATGGTCGCTAATTATCCCGGCCGACACAGTCCAGCTGCACCGATGCTGATGATTCGCGGTCACCATAGCACGGAGGTTCTGCATACTATCCCAAAGATGACTGTCATGAAAGTTGAAGATATCACTCCGCATAACGGTGGCCTAATCTCTGAACAGGATGGGTGAGACAAATGCTGGAATCGTGGTTGCCTACTGAAGAAACCAGTGACAAAACTGCTGTCTATATGGAAAGTCTGTCGCTAGTAAGCCCTGCACACGGTGTACGTGATAAGGGTAGTAACGACTGTCATGGAGAATGTTCCACACTGTCGTCTGGTTTACCGGATAATGGTGGGCCAATCTGGTTCTGACAGGGTGGTCGCCTTCCACAGTATTAATCAGATTATCTTTAAGTCTGGTGTCCGAAAATTTCGGGTACGTCCTTCATGATTTCCTCCTTCCTAAAACGACCCTATCTTAGACACACGGCGAAGCACCGTTGCAAACATTGAATGCTGTGGTTGTTGTCGGCGGGGATAGGTCTCCTGCCACAACCTTGCTGCCCGCCGCCCGTTGCCAGTTGCCTTTCCCTTAGTAAACACACGTCGGAAAGTTCTCGATTCGAATACGGAACCATTTTGTACAACGCAGTATTACGTCCACTAGGAGGTGAGTCAGCAAGAGAAGCGAATCGGACACAACATTACCAGGAGAGAACGCTACGACATGACGCATGAGGAACAAATGCGTGTGAACTCCTGAGGGACCAAACTGCTGAGGTAGTCGGTCCCTAGACTTACACACTACCTGAACTAACTGAAAATAACTTATGCTAAGAACAACACACACACGCATGCCCGAGGGAGGACTCGAACCTGCGGCGGGAGGGGCCGCGCAATCCGTTACATGGCGCCTCTAACCGCGCGGCCATTCCACACGGCCATGAGGAGCAGTACCACCCTCTAGGAGGTTCAAATGCTTCAGATGGCTCTGAGCACTATGGGACTTAACTGGTGAGGTCATCAGTCCCCTAGAACTTAGAACTACGTAAACCTAACTAACGCAAGGACATCACACACATCCATGCCCGAAGCAGGATTCGAACCTGCGACCATAGCGGTCGCGGGCTTCCAGATTGTAGCGCCTAGAACGGCTCGGCCACTCCAGCCGGCCCTCTAGGAGGAAACCATGCATATTTTAACTGTGGCTGCAAGGCACGGCGCATATTGCAACGCAGCCTGTGACGAAGTATGATTGAATTAACGGTCTCTAGCACGTAAACCACGCATTTGCGGACATAAGTTCATTAGGCCTTTCTAGTTCTGTATCCTCTCATCGACCAGTCCCTAGAGTATCACTATGTATATCCGGTGGTGTCTTACACTGACCGCACACAGTAGTTCGCGCACCGACAACTCGTTTATCCTAGACTATGCGCTTCTCAACACGAACCTTATATATGGTAGTGCCTACTGAATGCAAAATGATTGGAACAATTGAATTTCGAACAAATGTATGGCGCCACTGTCTGTTTTAACAATTTCGATGTTATTGGTGAAGGCTGTCGCCTGCACCCTCAGCGGCCAGCTACACCTGTGATGGGATGCAGTCTGCCTGGATTGCAGAGGTAGACAGGATTTCACGCACAGCAACAAGGCACCGGAAGCCCATATTGCAGTCGGGCGTCATGACATCTACAAAATTATTACGAAACAAACAATTTTACGTTCCTATCAAAATTTCCTGGGTTTAAATCGTATCACGATGTCACTTTTAATAAGAAATAAAATGTGCGTTCACCCAAATGACACAGCACACCGGGCCTAGAACGCTTATTCCCCGCTTATTGCGACGAATGCCTAGATAAGAGCAGAATCGGTGTTCGAATACCGGTCCGGCTCGTATTTTCATATGTCACGGTAGGTAGTACATCTGTACCTCTAACAGTTAAGTTGTATTTCAGGAATAAAATTCAGTATTGGAAACTGTAGTTCGTCGCCAAATATAAATATTCTAGCAACTGTTTACACCGACCAAATATAAGTTTCTAACAACTGTTTTCACCGAAGCGCCAAAGAAACTGGTATAGGCGTGCGTATTCTAATACAGAGATATGTATACAGGCAGAATATGGCGCTGCGACCGACAACACCTATATAAGACAACAAGTGTCTGGCGCAGTTGTTACATCGGTTACTGCTGCTACGATGGAAGATTATCAAGATTTAAGTACCTTTGAACGTGGTGTTATACTTGGCGCGCGACCGATGGGTCACACCATTGCCGAGGTAGCAATGAAGTGGGGATTTTCTCGTAGGACTATTTCACGAGTGTACCCTGAATTTCAGGAATCCGATAAAACATCACATCTCCGACATCGCTACAGCCGGAAAAAGATTCCGCAAGAATCTGACCGACTGAAGAGAACCGTTCAACGTGTCGGAAGTACAATTCTTCCGCAGATTGCTGCAGATTTCAATGCAGGGCCATCAACAAGTGTCAGCGTGCGAATCATTCAACGAAATATCATCGATATAGGCCACTCATGTACCCCTGATGACTCCATGACAAAAAGCTTTACGCCTCGCCTAGGCCCGTCAACACCGACATTGGACTGTTGACTCGAAACAAGTTGCCTCATCGAACGAGTCTCGTTTCACATGGTATAAAGCTGATGGACGTGTACAGGTATATAGATGTCATCATTAATCTGTGGCGGAGCGGTTCTAGGCGCTAAAGTCACAGGTTCGAATCCTGCCTCGGGCATGGATGTGTGTGATGTCCTTAGGTTAGTTAGGTTTAAGTAGTACTAAGTTCTAGGGAACTGATGACCTCAGAAGTTAAGTCCTATAGTGCTGAGATCCATTTGAACCATTTGTCCTCATTAATCCATGGGCTCTGCATGTCAGCTGGGCATTGCTGATGCTGGTGGAGGCTCTGTAATGGTGTGGGGCGTGTGTAGTTGGGGTTGTTATGGGACGCCTGATACGTCTAGGTACGACTCTAACATTTGACATGTTCGTAAGCATCCCGTATCATCACGTCCATCCATTCATGCCGGTTGCGTATTCCGACGGACTTGGGCAATTCCAGCACCAAACGTCCAGAATTGCTACAGAGTCGCTCCATAGACATGAACCCAATTAAGCGTATCCGTGATGCCTTGCAGCGTGCTGTTCAGAAGAGATCACGGATTTATGGAGAGTCCTACAGGATTCGTGGTGTTAATTCCCTCCAGCACTACTTCACACATTAGTCGAGCCCATACCACGTCGTGTTGCGGCATTTCTGCGAGCTCCAGAGGGCCCTACACAATATTAGGCGAGTGTACCAGTTTCTTTGGCTCTTCAGTGTGAGCCGTGCGTGACTCGTGTTCTTACCATTTCTTATTTTACATCTTGTTTTACCATACTGCCACCTCCTTATGTTAATTTTCAATTACTGGTGTCACTGAGATGCTGTCCCGCCTGCCCGTGAGCGGCAGCAGCAGCACTTATCGATATACGCCCTGCCGTATTATCTTTGCTGGACTGCTGTTACTTCCCGGTCGTCGTGTGTTGTTAGCTCGGACCTGGAAGTGTTGGCACGTGGCACCAGTACGGTCGGAGCGCGGCAGTGAGGTCAGGAGCGCCATGACTCTGCCGACACACATGATTGGAGTGGGGACGACTTTGGTTGGTCGTCGGTCGGTCGCCTTCCCGGACGACGTGTATTTGGCCGGCGATCGCTTATGGGCTGGCTGTGGGTGCCGACGCGTGATTCGTCCCTGTCATTGTACAGTGACTGCCGTTAGCATTGTCTAGTTCTACGTGCAAGTGTTCGTAAGACTGTGTGTAGTTTGTGTGATTTTGACTGACAAGTTATTTTAAATGTTGTCGGCGTACTGGCTCTGAGGAGTCGGTCGGCTGGCGTGGAGCAGTTAGGAATCCTCGGCGGGGCATAGTTTGGCCGGGGTCCGCTGGCGGTCTCTACGCGGTGTCGGAGAGTGTGGCGCTGTTCTCATTGCTAGGAGGTTCGTGGCTCACCGACCCTGGACACGAAAGTTGAATTTTGATTTAACCGACCAGAAAGTCAAGACTGTTAACATTGTGTCGTCTGGAGTTCGTTGTCGGCTGTCGGGATATTCCCGCGAGCAATAACGTGGTTTTCAAGTTGGAAAATTCCAGCCACCCTCCGGTGGAGTTTCAATGTATTTGATTATTTGAATTGAAGTGCACCAGCGGAATCTTCTGCTTTGTGGCCGTTAACGTTACTGCTACCTGCCCTGGGCGTTGACGTAAATTTCAGCCAGTGTAGTTTCCTCACCGTGCTGTTGCTGCCCAGCACAGCGCGTAATTTGACAGCTCCTTGTAGGATTGGTTGTGGGCGCCAATATCTTCTACGTTGTTCCGTTGAACTCCCTGTTGTGCCCTGGTTGGGTGAAGTGGGGGTTACCTTGATGGTGGGTCCGCTGACTGTCGGTCGGTTGGGTTTTCGTCGGGTCGTGAATGGTTGGCCCGACTGCCTGTCTCACCTAAGCGAACTTTAGTGTTTGAATTACCGGCCGACGCTCGAACATCTGGGCGCACTTGTGTGTACTGCCTTATAATTTTAATTTGTTCTTGTTGTTGGTACTTGTATGGCTTCTAGCCGATTTGTGTTGTTTACTCTTAAGGCCATCAGCCTAGTTTAAAGTACTGTTTCACGTAAGCCCTTTGGCATTTTTAAAAAAAAATTTTTTTAAGTCTTCGGCTTTCAGCCGATTTGAATTTAACTTGTTTACTTCAACCTATTGAATTTTTAAGTCTTCGGCCTTCAGCCGGTTTGAGTTTCAGTTGTTCGTTCTTAAGGCCTCCAGCCTAAATTAAAGAACTATTTCACGTAAGGACTTTGGCATTAAAAAAAAATGTTTTGGAGTTTTAACTGTTCGGCCTTCAGCCGATTTGAATTTAACTTGTTTACTTCAGCCGAACTAAAGAACTGTTTTAAGATAAGGCTTGCCTTTTAATTTCTGATTATGCTTGCGTTTTAAGTTATTGCCCTTCAGCCGTTTTTAAATTACATTGGCTTTCAGCCGGTAATTAAGTCCCAAGGATGAAAGCTGTGTGTTTAAAATATTTTTGGGCTCTTGTGATGTTTGATCAAATAATAAAGTTTTGTGTTCCAGTGTAACTGACAGCCACTTATTTTGGCCCCTTCCCACATTTTATTCTATCTGTCCTGTGCTGCGGTTTAAGCAGGGCGTCTCACAGTGTATATGGGGAAATATATTACTGTTAAATATATTTCAGTACTGTCATTTACTAACAAAAACTGGCAGATCATCTAAGTAGATACAATATAAGCGTACGTTCTGACCGAGCGATGTGACGCTGTGTTTAGCACACTGGATTAGCATGTGGGAGGACGACGGCTCAAACTCGCGTCTGCCCATCCTGTTTTAGCTTTTCCGTGATTTCCCCAAATCACTTCAGGCAAATGCCAGGGTGATTCCTTTGAAAGAGCACCGCCGAATTCCTTCCCCACCTTTCCCTGATTCGATGGGACCGATGACCTCGCTCTTTGTTCCCATCCCCCAAATCAACCTACCAACCAAGCGTCCCTTCTGAAGTGCACTTTCCCATGGGGCGGGGAATCTTGCGCAGTCGCATTTTTGAGATATTTGCAGTTGAACTTCACTGTACCGTATGTTTTCCATTTAAGTGATACAGTGTAGTGAAACTAGATGTACTACAGTTCCAGTTTATTTTAGTTTATTTGTTATGAATGTGACAAAACAATATTTTTTGTCTAAGAGTGCACTATTCCCACACTTTCTATTACACTGCTGGCCACCGTAAATGCAACACCCTGAAGGAAGCATCCGAATCAAGTGAAATTTACACCATGGGTTTGTAGCGATGAGATGTGCAACTGATTAGAATTTCAGCGCAGACGCACATCACGCGCGCCTGTGGCGCCACCTCATAGCGCCATTTAAGGCTTGGCGATTTCGACGAGTGTACGTTCGGCACGTGTGTTTACCTTGTGGTTGTTTCACAAGACGATCAGTTATGCCTCGTAGACAACAGCGAACATCGTTTGATCAAGTATCCGAGTTCGACAGAGGAAGGATAGTGGCTTACCGAGATTGTGGATTATCATACAGAGAAATCGATAGTCGCGTTGGACGAAACCAAACAACTGTAATGCGGATATGTGACCGTTGGATGCAGGAGGGTACGACGGGCCGACGTGGTCGATCGCATTCATCTCGCTGCACCACTGCACGTGCTGATAGGCAAATTGTGCGCATGGCAGTGACGGATCGCTCAGTGACATCCCGAACCATAGTACAGCACATTGCGTCTGTAACGCATCATCCAGTGTCTGCGCGTACCATTCGACGCCGTTTACAGCAGAGTGGTCTGTCCGCAAGACGTCCATTGCTTCGTCTACCATTGACGCAGAACCACAGACGTCTCCGTCGCCAATGGTGTGATGACAGACGGATGTGGACGGCAGAATGGAATGACGTTGTCTTTACTGACGAGGCACGCTTCTGTCTGCAGCACCACGATGGTCGGATTCGAGTGTGGAGACACCGTGGAGAGAGGATGCTGGACGGCTGCATTATGCATCGCCACACTGGTCTTGCACCGGGTATTATGGTATGGGGCGGTATTGGATATTACTCTCGCACGCCTCTAGTACGCATTGCCGGTACTTTAAATAGCCGGCGCTACATATCCCAGGTGCTGGAGCCAGTTGTCCTTCCTTACCTTCAGGGCTCGGCCACAGCCATATTTCAACAGGATAATGCGCGACCACACATGGCACGCATTGTCCAAAGGTTCTTCGTCAATAACCAGATTGACTTGCTTCCCTGGCCGGCTCGCTCTCCGAATCTTTCGCCGATAGAAAACATGTGGTCCATGGTTGCTCAACGAGTGACCCAGATTACATCCCCAGCTGCCACACCAGATGATCTTTGGCAACGTGTGGAAGCTGCTTGGGCTGCTGTACCCCAGGAACACATCCAACGTCTCTTTGACTCAATGCCGAGACGTGTGGCAGCGGTGATCTCCAACAATGGCGGCTACTCTGGCTGCTGATTCTGGCAGGCACCACATGTCACAGACGTCTGTAAACGTAATCATTTGATACTTGGTCAGCATGTTATCTACAAAATAAATCTTGTTGTGCTACCTCTTGTCTTTCTTGGTGTTGCATTTACGGTGGCCAGCAGTGTAACTGCTAACTTGTTGTAACAAGCGGTCATTGAGTTCAGTATGAAATACCGACCGAGTTAAGAGATATGTGTGTATCTTCTAAAGGAGATTTCGCACACGTTTCCCACGTATTTGGATGCAATACTGACTTACGAATTCTTTCAAATAGCCGCAGAGAGTCGCGTAAATTCGACAGTTCTCTGCTCCAGTTCTACAAACGTGACAATGGGAGCGCTGTATAGATCACTTGTGAGGTGGTCACAGAACGAAAAAGCCACAAGTGTGAGGTCGGATTATATTGCAGGCCAAGGTACCGAACGTGCTCCACCAGACCATCTTGGACAGTATCAATACCTTACATAAACAACAATTCTGAAATGTTCTTATCATATAACAGTGACCGCGGGTGAAATACGAGCTCAATTAGACAGGGGATTAATCGAAATGTTTACATTTCAAATACATTTTTCCTGACTACAACAATATTCGTCACTGAAGTCGGTTTTGTTTCGTAACTACAGGTTCACCTTATTGTTGCGCAGACTGTTCTTTTCGGACCATTGTTTATTGGATAGTTATTGCTCTTTTTACTAGCTAAATTCAGGTGGCAAAGGTCATCAGATAGCTCCTAATATTACGTGGGACCACTATTTGCCAGGCATAGTGCAGCAAGTCGTCGCGGCATGAAGTCAACAAGCCGTTGGGAGTCCCCTTCAGAAATATTGAGCTACGCTGCCTCTATAACCGACCAAAGTTGCAAAAGCGTTACTGGTGCGGGATTTCGTCCACGAACTGACCCCTCGATTATGTCCCATAAATATTCGATGGTATTTCTCTCGGGCGATCTGGCGATTAAACCATCGCTCTGATTGTCCAGAATTTGATTCAAACCAATCGCGATCAATTTCGACCGGTGACAAAGCGCACTGTCATTCATAAAAATTCCATCGTTTTTTGGAAACATGAAGACCATGAATGGTTGCAAATGGTTTCCAACTAGCCGAACATAACCATTTCTAGTCAATGATCGCTTTAGTTTGAGCAGAGGACCGAGTCCATTCCATGTAGATAAAGCCCACAGGACTATGGGGCCACCACCAACTTGCACATTGCCTTGTTGACAACTTGTGTCCATGGCCTCGTGGGGTCTGCGCCACTCTCGAAGCCTACCATCAGCTCTACCAGCTAAAACTGGGCCAGGGTTTTCCACTCATCTAGGGTCCAACCGATATGGTCACGAACCCAGGAGAAATAGGATGCGATGTCGCGCTTTTAGCATAGGCACTCACGTCGGTCGTCTGCTGCCACAGCCGATTTACGCCAGATATCTCCGCACTGTCCTGACGGATGCGGTCGTCGTACATCGTACGTCGCACATCCATTTCTGCGCTTATTTCACGCAGTTTGCTCGTGTATTAGCACTGACCACTGTACACAAACGCTGCTGCTCTCAATCGTTAAGTGGAGGCCGTCGGTCACTGCGTTGTCCGTTGTGAGAGGTAATGCCTGAAATTTATTATTCTTTGCACACTCTTGACACAGTAAATCTTGGTCGTGCGGTAGCGTTCTCGCTTACACCGCCCGGGTTCCCGGGTTCGATTCCCGGCGGGGTCAGGGATTTTTTCTGCCTCGTGATGACTGGGTGTTGTGTGATGTCCTTAGGTTAGTTAGGTTTAAGTAGTTCTAAGTTCTAGGGGACTGATGAACATAGATGTTAAGTCCCATAGTGCTCAGAGCCACAGTGAATCTCGAAATATTGAATTCCCTAACAGTTTCCGAAATGGAATATCGCGTACCTCTACCTCCAATTATTATTGAGGTTCAGAGTCTGTTAATCACGTCGTGCGGCCATAAGAACGTCGGAAACCTTTTCACATGAACCACCTGTGTTCAAAGGACAGCCTGCCCAATACACTGTTCCACATCTTGTGTACGCGATACTATCGCCATCTGCATGCATGTATATCGCTATCCCATGTCTTCTGTCACCTCACCGTACTTCTTCCAAGGGTGATAGTGTTCGCTGTTAATTATGATTCACCCGGTAGATTCTGCCGTTTTATGCATATACATAAGGGATTTTGGCTGCATCTTGTTACTCACACTTTATATAATTCCTGAAGCTATAAATATAGCACTCAGATTTATTTCAATTAACAGCTTCGGTGCAAACATTCGATTAGACCGCTAAGGGTGAGAAGCTATGAAATATCTATATTACCTCAAATCTTAGAGCTGTAACATTCTACTGTGCTCTGTACCTACCAACAAACGTTTCACTGCCTCTAAATTACATGAAACTGCATTTGCAACTTACACATAAAGTAATGTCTGGAGCTGGAACAAATGGCTCAAAAGACTCTAAGCACTATGGGACTTAATATCTGAGGTCATCATTCCCCCAGACTTAGAACTACTTAAACCTAACTAACCTATGGACATAACACACATCCATGCCCGAGGCAGGATTCGAACCAGCTGGAACACCTAAAACCAAGAACATATCAAGTTAACCTAGTTATCAGTGGTTTATTTATTCCTGTGACTAATATTTTGTTAATTATAGTGCCTGCTCTTTCACTGGAAGTTTTTCTACATGAGGAATATTTGTTCGAATATCTGGAGTCTCTAGTTAGATATTTTAAACTGCCTGTAAGTAAAAAGCATATAGTCACCTACTTAAACACAAATCCATCCTTTAGTTGCTATAATTGTGTCTGTCTACTACTGTATAACCACCATAACGCTATATACGTCTACAGTTTAAAAGAGAATGACCACGACCATAAGACTCACAGTGGTGCAAACGTGTGAAGTAAGCACGCAACCATGCCACGGAGACACACTCGTGCTTCCTACAGTCAACTGAGTGAGTTCGAAAGGGGTGAAACTGTGGCCTTTCGAGTGGCACCATGGTCGCTTCAGAGCACTGCTACACAAGTGCGACTTGCCACGTCAGTTGAGCAGCGATACACGTGGGCACACTCACACACGCAAATGAAATCCTCATCGCTCACAAGAACAGACACCAACCAAGTCCGTCGTATGGTAATGGCAAATGTGACACCACCAGTGCCCACACGAACCGTTGCGAACAGGTTACTAGCAATGGGACTGTGGTTCGCACACCTCTAGTCCAACTCACGTCACAGCATCGACGTGCACGGCTCAACTAGTGCCGTCAGAAGATCAACGGAGGGTAGAATGGCCCTCCTTGGTCTGCATGCAAATGACGATCGATCGAATGTATGATGTAGACCTGGTGGGCACTACTCGAACAGCGCATTGGTTCGATGGACGATCTGACATGCTCATGAGCTGCATCTCTCGTTCACATTTGGTGTGTGTGGAGAAAATGCTGACGACCACTCGACGCGTGCAGAATATGTACTGAAGAGCGAAAGAAACTGGTACATGTGCCTAATGCCGTGCAGCGCCCCCGTGAGCACGCCACGCAGAAGTGTCGCAACACAACGTGGCATGGATTCAACAAATGTCTGAAGTAGTGCTGGTGGGAACTGACACGATGAATCGGCAGGGCTGTCCGTAAATCCGAAAGAGTAGCAGCGGGTGGAGATCTTTCCTGAACCACATGTTGCAAGGCATCCCAGATATGCTGAATAATGTTCATGTCTGGGGAGATTGGTTCAAATGGTTCAAATGGCTCTGAGCACTATGGGACTCAACTGCTGAGGTCATTAGTCCCCTAGAACTTAGAACTAGATAAACCTAACTAACCTAAGGACATCACAAACATCCACGCTCGAGGCAGGATTCGAACCTGCGACCGTAGCGGTCTTGCGGTTCCAGACTGCAGCGCCTTTAACCGCACGGCCACTTCGGCCGGCCGGGGAGCTTGGTGGCTAGTGGAAGTGTTTAAACTTAGAAGAGTGTTGCTGGAGCAACTCTGTACCAATTCTGGACGCGTGGGGTGTCGCATTGTCTTGAAAGTCCGTCGGAATATACAATGGACACGAATGGATGCAAGTGATCTGACAGGATGCTTAATTACGTCGTATCTAGAAGTATTAAGGGTTCCATCTCACTCCAAATGCACACACCTGACACCATTACAGAGTCTCCACCAGTTAGAATAGTCCCCATCTCACATGCAGGGTCCATAGATTCATGACGTTGCCTCCATACTCTTACTCGTCCATCCGCATGTTACAATATGAAACGAGACTTGTCTGACCAGACAAAATGTTTCCAGTCATCAACAGTCCTGGGTTGGTGTTGATGGGCCCAGGAGAGGCGTAAAGCTCTCTGTTGTGCAGTCATCAAGGGTACACTTGTGGGCCTTCGGCTCCGAAAGCCATAGCGGTGGTGTTTAGTTGAATGGTTTGCACGCTGACACTTATTGATAGCCCAGCACTGAAATCTACATCAATTTGCGGAAGAGCTGCACTTCCGTCACGTTGAGCGATTCTGTTCAGTCGTCGTTGGCCCCGTTCTTGCAGGATCTTTTCCAGCCGCAGCGACGTAGCAGATTTGATGTTTTACTGGATTACTGATTTTTACGGTACACTCTCCAAATGATCGAATGGGAAATGGTCGTACGGGAAAATCCCGACTTCATCGCTACCTCAATGTTGCTGTGTCACCATCGCTCGTGCGCGACCATAACACCAAGTTCAAATTCACTTCAGTCCTGTTCACCTGCCTTTGTAGTAGCAGTAACCGATCTAACAACTGCGCCAAATACTCGTTGTCTTATATAGGCGTTGCCGCCCGCAGAACCGTATTCTGCCTGTTTACATGTCCTTTTTTTTGCGCTTCAGTGTAGTTTCACCAGTTCCTCTGCCGTTCTTACAAGAGGAAGTGGATGTGCTGTTACAGTAGGGTAATGCTCGCCAGCACGTCGCCTGCAAGGCACACAACAGCTTCCCTGGGCGAGACGATCGCCGAACATGTCTTCAACCGAGCACGTGTGGGATATGAGGAGACGACAAATGACTCTTCTGACTCGTCTTACAGTGCCACGTAAACAGCTCGTCCTGGTGAAGTATAACGTGTTCCAAGATACCATTCGTCCCTTTATGACCGACTGCATGCCAGAGTTTGCGTTGCTACCCGAGCATGGTACACTGCATACTACTATGTGTGTTTCAGCATGGGTCCATACTCACGACCTTAGAACCGCTTGAGCTACTGATATGTAAATGTTATCATTCCGTATACTCCGTATGATTTGTGTCGCTAAAAGTATTGAATGAACTGGGAAACTCTCAACAGGTGTTCTAATTGCGATCTCAGTTTTTGTTTTCATCTTTAAGCGAGAATTGTTTCATCAGTGCACTGAGTCTAGCACGGCTTTCTGTTAACCGTTTGGCAACATTTTACAAACGTCACTGCAGTCGTTGTACACCCATTCTCTCTACATCTTATTTGTCGATCATGTGCCACGGTATCCTGGTTTTCGATTCGAGAGAAATTTTGTTTCGTTCACTTGGAACCACTTGTTCTTCCTGTGTGGCCTAAGCAGCGAACCTTCCGTTTGCACATTGTCATTTTTTTTCTCCTTTTCCTTTTGACATTTACCTGCTATCAGGTGTAACCTGACAGCGGAGCTCCCTCACCGCCTGATGTAAACTTGCACCACACTGCAGGAGATATCGAGCACTCGCTGAAGGGCCTCAGGTGCCACCTGACAGTACGTCAGCAGCACCACGGCACGACGGTAGCTACGGCCGTATTCCCCGGCGAAAAGCAATCAAAAAATCAGTTCACATTTCCCAGTAATAGCATCTGATATTCCTCCCCATCGATCTTGTTTACCAATGTAGATACTGCATGGCCAACGCTTGCCCATTTCAAAGTAATAAGTACGCAGCAACAACCAATAGCCACAATAGTCACAGTAATGGAGGCTGTGTCCAACAGCATCCGAAATGTTGGCAGTTTTGTTGCACGCCGTGCAGTCACAGACACCCAGAGGCGTTTTACTGAAACTGACACCGTCGCCGTATAATAACTGTTTACGGTGATTTTGTTCACGTAGATTCCGTTTTGTTCATTTTGTCTTAGTCTGTTGTGTAATAACTCTTTTTTTTCTTTTTAATCCCACCAGTAAACATTCCCAGGATCTAACAAAACAGTTGCGTCAGACACATTGTGTTTGTGGCAGAGTTCTAATGAATAATTTTTTTGTATGTGGGAAAGCAGTTTTCATCGTAAATCTTTCTTGTCGTCTCAAAAGCTGTTCCCTTTTCATGGATCTTGGTTTCAGGACTACTTAACTCGTTAATTTTTCGTATACGCTGCCTTACATAAAAGCGAAGCATTCAGAAGAGATGGTTGGACATCAAAGTACCTTTCTACACGCACACACTAGCAACAGGTGCTACAATTCTGTGTGACAGGTAGGAAAGCGACCAGACCACATCAGAGAAGTTAAAGGCGAAGCTGTGGGGAAAGACGGGTAATACACAATATGCACAAGAACTGAGAGGGAACAATAAGAGCTGAAAACCTAGAACGAAATTCTCAGATTGAAAGCTGTACACAGGAATGTTGTCTTTAGTACCTATTGTTCACCTTATACATTGAAGAAGCAATGATGGAATGAGAGAAAGGTTCAAGAGTGAAATTAAAATTCAAGGCGAAAGGACATCATTGATAAAATTCGCTGATGACATTGCTATCTCCCGTGAAAGTGAATGGAATGAACAGTCTAATGAGTACACAATGATTGAGACGAAAGTAATGGGAAGTAACACGAATGAGGACAGCGGCAAACACAAGATCAAGATTGTTGAGTCTGAAGAAGATGAAGCTAAGGCTTCCTACTACCTAGGTGGTAAAATAACCGACGACGGGCGGACTAAGGAGGACATAAAAAGCAGACATGCACTGTCATAAAGGGCATTCCTCAACAAGGGAAGTCTACTAGTATCAGACAAATTTCTGAAACATATTTCTGAGAATATACATTTGGAGCTCTGCATTGTATGGTAGGGAAACATGGACTGCAAACATGGACTGTGGGAAAACCGGAAAAGAAGAGAGTTGAAGCGTATGAGGTGTGGTTCTGCAGGTGGACACATAAGGTAAGGAATGAGCAAGTTCCCCACAAAATTCAAGAAAAGAGAGGAATATACACTGAAGCGTCAAAGAAACTGGCACAGGCATGCACAGAAATGTAAACAGGCATCTTTCGTGACAGTGGCTAGGTTGGGTTGTGGGAGCGCTTATGGCCGCGTAGTTGAGCGCCCCACAAGCCAAGCATCATCTTCACCAGTATGTTATCCTCAACGAAAAGTGTTCATCAGCGACAAGGGCATCGCCACGAGTGCCTTAGGGAAGTGTGATAGGATCACTGTTGATCTCTATATACATAAATGATTTGGCGAACAAGATGGACAGTAATCTATGGTTGTTTGCTGATGATGCAGTGGTGTAGGGCAAGGTGTCGAAGGTGAGCTACTGTAGGAAGATACAGGAAAACTTGGGCAAAATTACCAATTTGTGTGATGAATGGTAGCTAGCCCTAAATGTGGAAAAATGTAAGTTAATGTGGATGACTAGGAAGAACAAACCTGTAATGTTCGGATTCAATATTAGTAATGTCCTGCTTGACACAGTCAAGTCGTTTAAATATCTGGACGTAACGTTGCAAAGTGATATGAAATGGAACTGTGGGTGGGATGGTGAATGGTCGGCTTCATTTTATTGGGAGAATTTTAGGAAAGTGTAGTTCACATTTAAAGCAGACCGCGTATAGGACGCTGGTGCGACCTATTCTTCAGTACCGCTTGAGTGTTTGGGATCAGTACCAGGTCAGACTCAAGACAGACATCCAAGGAATTCAGAGGCGGGCTGCTAGATTTGTTACCAATAGGTTTGAACAACTTGTAAGTATTACTGAGATGCTTCGGGAACCCAAATAGGAATCCCTGGAGAGAAGGCGACGTTCTTTTCGAGAAACACTGTTGAGAAAATGTAGAGAATCGGAATTTGTAGCTGACTGCCGAACGATTCTACTGCCGCCGACACACACTGCGCGTAAGGGGAATTAAGGCTCATACGGTGGCGTACAGATAGAGGTTTTTCCCTCGCTCTATTTGCTAGGAAAGAGGAAAGGAAATGACTAGTAGTGATACAAGGTACCCTCAGCTGCGCACTGTGCGGTGGCTGGCGGAGTATCTATGTAGATGTATATGTAGAAGCATGATATTTTGATGAGTGACCTCGCTTTGTGTTCAGCAATAAACAAGTGTCCTGCGCTATCGAAACTCGCCGTCGAGGAGTGAATGCCGTTGACCTGCGTAGAGTTCCCGTCCTTCCAATGTTTTGCAGAGACACAGCGGTGTTACTCATATTGTCATGGCGTGGGGAGTCACCAGGTATGACTTGAAACCAGGCTTGTTACAATTGATAGATATCTCACGACACAACGGTACGTCACGGACACCGTGCGACCTTTTCTGTTACCTCTCATTGGACAGTACTGTGGCGCTATTTTTCAACACGACAACGTTCGTCCACACATAGTACGTATGTCCGTGAGCTGTCTGCGTCAGGCTGAGGTACTCGCGTCACTACCAAGATCCCCGGATTTGTTCTCCACAGAACATGGATGGGATCATCTCGGACATCAGCTCCGTCCTAGTGTTTCTAGCCAGAATATCAAAGGACCAGCTACAGGACAGATTGGCTCAGGAGAGGAAACAACGCCTCTTTGGCGCTCTTCCCAGCCGAAACAGTACATACGACCCGGCCAGAGAGGGTGCACCGTCATTCTGGTAAGTAGTCTCATACTGGTAAGTTCTTTGTAAAGTTGCCCTGAAATAACATCACAGACTCTCTCATCCCATGAAATTTCGATTGGCCCCCTTCTCCTTGGTGCTTCCTCTTTTTAGTTAGGCAGTGTTCTTTTGAGCCCTGGTGTGCCTAAACAGGTGGCACTCTTCTTCAATCTATGCACAACAGGTTCTCCAAGTTGACGTATCTGTGAACGTTATCCGCGAAATCTGGAGGAGAAATCCGTGGTTCAGAGCAATGCAGATATTAATATTCTGTTGATAAAATATGATATATCGATATTTTTTCCAAGAAATTATCGCTATGTATCAGCGATACATTTACCCAAATATATCGATATCGAAATGGCAAATATTTTCATTTTATATTATACTTTTTTTCCCAACTTTCATTTAATATGTGAAGTTCTCCTTTTGAAACTGTAGTAGACCACAATTTTTCTTTCACTGTGTGAAGGAGTCTTACTACTTTTTAAGCTTTCATTTTTCTTTGACTTCGTGAAGCAAGTATATGTGGCATAAAAGAAGAAGTCCGATTGTACAGGGCGGGTGGCGGTGTCAATGGAATATTCCGATGTGAAGAAATGGCACACCAGTTGCGTTATAGGACGATTTTTACCGCAAATACTGTGCTATTTCTTCACATCGTCGTTCTTCAAAGAGAGTTGAGAAAGTGATGAAGAAAAATCTAAATGACAAATTTGTTCTTTGCGGTGGGCGGAGACTTGTGAGTGAAAATGGTGACGCAATCGTCGCTCGGTGCTGCCTACAGAAACTGCAACGTTTAGCTCCGCCACGCAGTTTTGACACTGCAACTGGCAGGTCGCTGGCGTTGACAGAAATGAAGAAACGGGGCAGTCGACATGAAGTGTTCCGGACGGATCTGATATGTGACGAAACCGAACGACGGACCCATCGGACACCTTTTATGCAGTTAGCACAATGGTTATTGTCAAGCGTGAACGTGCATCGTTTGTTTTCCTTTCAATCCCTGCTCTAAGGGGGATAGGCAGGCTGCTAGCTTGTTGATGTACAGAATATCTAACAATAAATCAATGCTTAATCACACAGCTCTACTACCTGCAGTATAATTACAATGTGCAGCCGATATTTTTATACACAGGAACGATGATATTTTTCCTGTCTATATATCGACATATCGATACTTTTCTTCGATATATCGAGAGCCTGAATTGTAATATTTCAAATATTGGTATATCGGTTTCCCCATGTTTTCAAAAATCTCAGCAGTCCTTGTTCCGATGTGTCAGAATCGTTTCGCGTGGCGGATATTAAAGAAGCTTGTGACTGATCACGTTTTAATTGATGTGGTACAACTTTAAACACTGCGGGTGCAGATTCCCTGGAAGCAGCTTTTAATGGTATGTGTGCGTAGGGCGCTAGACTGAGGGCGTCCTTCGTCTGTTCAATCGCGTTCGATGCTCAGTTGGCAGCCTGTGACGTGACAGAGTCGAATGCGGCAGGCCACACAAGCTGCAGCTGGAGAGAGAGAGAGAGGGAGAGAGAGCGTTTGTGTATGTGTGTGTGTGTGTGTGTGTGTGTGTGTGAGTGTGTGTTTGTGTGTGTCCGGGGAAGCAGACACTGGCCACGGTAAAGCCAGCAACCGCCACTTAACACAGCGCGTGGGCAGGTAAGGACAGGGCAACGCTGGGTGGCTGAAACGTGACACCATGGGTGCAGTAGCTTCGGCGCCTGACCTCATCCTTCCTCGTAGTATACGAAGGTACCGCGGGTGACAAGTCTCTTAAGGCTCCCACTGATCGAACATTTTGTCAGACTTAACTACAGTAATGGAAATAAGTATTCATACACCAGAGCGTGGAAAAGTAAACTGCCTTTATTGACAATACGAAATCAGAAACGCTAATTGCAAATGCACTATACACATTGGCCAGTCGCCAGTGCAGCTACGCTGGTAAATACAACGAGACTGAACAAGCCTTTACAAAACAAAATACAAGAACGTCTGCCAAGTTCTCTAGTACACTGGAAATTAAGTATTCATACACCAACAGAAAATGACTCTTCTAACAAAGCCAGAACATGTTTAACACTTCATATCATACCTTTCCCCTGTATTACTCCTGGCAAATTCAGTGGCATGGAATGGACCAATTTTCTTGTAGTTTCCGATGTGATATCTTCCCATTCTCGAAGGAGAGCCTCTTTCAAAGAGGCCTTACTACGGATGTCGTGTTTTCTCACTCGTGTTTCCAGTTCACTCCACAAGTATTCGATGGAATTCAGGTGCGGACTCTGAGCTGGTGTTTTAAGAGTGTGTGGAGTGTTATAGAGCAACCACAGACGGACAATTTGCGCCGTATGTTTGGGATCATTGTCCTGTTGGAAGTAATAATTTCTAGGAAGACCCAAGGCGTCAACACTCTGTTATAAGGTCTGTTTGAGAATGTTCATATACACAAATCTGTCC
The DNA here is from genome assembly GCF_021461395.2 of Schistocerca americana. Lineage (NCBI taxonomy): Eukaryota > Metazoa > Arthropoda > Insecta > Orthoptera > Acrididae > Schistocerca > Schistocerca americana. The sequence goes on along the minus strand of NC_060122.1, from coordinate 105,734,486 downwards.
GTGGTACCGTCCACAAACACTAATTTTCCGACACTGGTGGCCGACATAAAGCCCCATACCATCACTCCAACACCTCCGTGCTTCAGCGTGGGTTGAATGTTGTTTCGGTCGAGGTCTGTATTCGGTCTTCTCCAAACCAAGATCCTACCATCATTGTGCACGATATCAAATTTGCTTTCATCACTAATCAATACAGTATCCCAGAAGTCTGCTGTCTTGGATACATGCTGTTTCGCGAATTCCATCTGCCACTTCCTGTTCTTTTTGCTGATGTAGGGCTTTCGTCTCGGGACCCTGGCTCTGTACCCCGAACGATTGAGAATGGTACTAACTGCCCTTGGAGTGATGTCCTTTCGGAAGTGATCATGTGCATATGCGGATAGTGCCGACGCTGTCGTTTTCGGGTTTTTATTGATTATTCTTAGTAGCATTCTGTTCTCTCTTGTTGTAAGCTTCTGTGGACGACCGTGTCGTTCACTGTTTAGTACTACATGTCTGTCCTTATATCACTTAATGATAAATTGCACAGCCGCTCGGTTTCATCACACGACTACACAGTGTGGCATGCACTCCGGGGCTGCGTCAGCCGTTTGTTTGGTTGAAAGTAGTCCGCTGTATGAATACATTTTGCCCTGTTCGTAGACCGTGCGGAGTGTAACATATTTTATTATCCCAGAATAGATTCATGGCATACGGAAAGCTTCATTACCAAGTACATGGTTATCTGACACTACATCATCGTACTTACTCGTATCGGCGCTGTGGGTGATCGTATTTTGTCACCACCTACTGTATGAATACTTATTTCTATGACTGTATGCTTGTCAAGTATTTGACCGTGTTTGGTACTGTTTGACGTGTTAGTTTAGCGTAGATCGTGCTTGACGTGTTTACCAGAAATTTTGGAAAGTTTGACAAGATTGCGGACGCTATTTGTGACGATGCTTCGCAGCATATGTTTGGTCAAAATCAGTTTTATTATAATTCATTACACCGCGAGTTTCCACAACCGTGGAAACTGCGGTCAAGTATAAAAAAATAGCACTGACACTTACCAAAAGGATATAGGTATAGGATCATTCCCAGCTGTATATTACGCATGAAAAGGTTGTGGACATAAACAATATTTTACGGTACGTATGTTTTTGGATGGGGTCTGCCTTTAGCAAAACAAAATATGTTGCACTGCAGTTGCAGCATCATCAATAGGCTCTCATTTTATGGCTTTTTACCACATGTTGTGGTTTTCCCGAGGTATTATGATTTTATAGGACCTATTTTCTTTCACAGTTTGTCACGCTTTCTTTCTTCCCTGTCTTATTCACTTTGAAGTTCTGTGTATTGAGTTGACACAGTCACTTTCCACTGTTTACCATGTCGTAAAAAGCCATAAAATAAAAGCCCACCGATGATGCTGCAACCGCAGTGAATCATGTTTGGGATAAAAAACAAAATTGTGTTTTGCTGTGGCAGAGCACATCCAAAAACATTCGTATTGTTAAAGCAAACACGGACAAAGAAGTTTCAGCCTCGTATACAGTTACATACAAGCGGAAGTGGAGCCATGCCACTATCTGCACATGAGTGGTTGCACACTGTACAGATTACAAAACGTTGTTTTGCGTCAGTTATTACTCTTATTTCTCATCAAATGTATTAAATAACACATAATAACCATTTTATGTTCAAAACAGAATGTGTTTTTCGGAATACAGTTATATTAAGTTTTTATTATTTAAAAAAGTAAAAAGAATTTTAAGATAAGAAACATTTATTGTTATTTGTATTACAATTAAATGTAACTACTTGCAATTCTAAATTATTGTTATTGACGATTACTGCAACCAACTTCTTTCTATGAACGAGTTTTCGTTACAAAGTGACCGCACATACTACACACCATTGGTGAAGAGCTGCTTCTTCGACTTCCCGCAGAATCTGCATGTCCTACTCATCTTTTTGCTTGAGATGAAGTTGAAGGATGTGTATACTGGAGCTGAACAAATGCCTTGATTTGTGTTGGGAGGCAGATAATTTTATTTATACAATTCTTATGTTTCTTCGTTATTTTACGTTGCATTGGGCTACGGCATAGTATATGTCACTATAAGACATATTGCATTTATAGTAAATTGTAGTTTTGAAAATAAAAACCGCCTTTCTTTGTAGCAAGAGAAGTCGGTTCTTATTTACGAAAGAAATATTTCTGTGCTTGCTGCGGATGATGGTCACGCAAACGAAATTATTATATCACATTTTTCTCGTCAAGATTCGGTAAGTGTAATATTCTGTAGTTACGAACCGTAAAGATATGTTTTTAGCAGATATTTTGACAGCTCACTTTTTGTCAGTTATTTACCACTATGTTTTTATTTACATACTTCTTTATTTCATATGACGCTGTTGTCAATACTTTATACATACATAGAAAAGAACTGTCAAACTAATGAACTCTCAAAATATATGTCAAAAACATATTTCTGCGTTTTGTAGCAACAAAACATCACTCTTACGAAGACTTGACAGACGAAAATTACTATAGATGCATTATGATCGTCACTTCCAACTACACATTTCCTGATAATGCCAATAAGCTGAAACAGAGATATCATGTAAAATACACAAAAAGTATATATATATTAACTTACTGCAGGTACTTTTGGGTCTCTCATGTTCATCATGTTTTACACTGTTCCTCCATTAATTCAAGGAACAAAGTTTTCAAAAAATTTGTACATACAAAGAGTCTTTCATTTCGTTTCAGCATAACATGTATCACCCAAGTACTCATTCTCACTCTATTTATCAGGAAGAAAAAACTGATAAGGGCCACCTTCTTGCTGTTGTGGCCACATTATATGTAGCTCATAAATTGTCCAGTGTGTCCACTCCAACTTTGGTCCTATTATAATCCAGTAATCCAGAGCGGTCTCTAGCTCTCCACTTCCCGAGTCTTGGTCGCAACTGCTATGCATCGTAGACAACAAAGTAACAGTACATGTGTATATAGAACACGAGAGATCGGTTTCTATGGCAACCAAATTTTGAAGAACCTAGAACTCTTGGTTTGACACCACGACAAAGAGCCTTACGTCTAGAAAGTGGCTTTCAATACCGACATTGGACTGTTGATGACTGGAAACATGTTGCCTGGTCGGACGAGTCTCGTTTTAAATTGTATCGAGCGGATGGAGCCGCGTGGAGTGGCCGCGCGGAAGTTCGTGTAAGTAGTAGGTAAGTCTAGGGACCGATGACCTCTGCACTTTGGTCCCTTAAGAACACACACATATTTGAACATTTCGAGCGGATGGACGTGTACGTGTATGTGCACAACCTCATGAATCCATGGACTCTACAAGCTGGTGGAAGCTCTGTGATGGTATGAGCGTATGGATTTGGAGTGATATGGGACCCCTGATAGGTCTAGATACGACTCCGACAGGTGACACATACGTACACTTCCTGTCTGATCACCTGCATCCATTCATGTCCATTGTGCATTCCGACGGACTTTGGCAATTCCAGCAGGACAATGCGACACCCCAAACTTCCAGGATTGCTTCAGAGTGGCTCCAGAAATTCTCTTCTTAGTTTAAACATTTACGCTGGCCACCAAACTCCCCAGATATAAACATTATTGGGCTTATCTGCGATGCCTTGGAACGTGCTGTTCAGAAGAGATCTCAACCTCCTCGCACTCTTACGGATTTAGGGATATTCCTGCAGGATTCATGGTGTCAATTCCCTCCAGCACTACTGCAGACATTAGTCGAGTCCATGCCACGTCGTGTTTCGGCGGTTCTACGTGCTCACGGAGGCCCTACATGATATTAGGCAGGTGTACCAGTTTCTTTGGCTCTTCACTGTATATTCATAAAAAGCAATAAGTTCATACATGCTACGAGATTTTCTGACGTTCTAAACAAAGCTCTGAAAAGTATATCTTATAATAATAAGTTCGTCAAGCCTTTGTCTTTTCTGCCGGGTTGTGCTGCCATCAAATCGGATGCTCATCAAAATCAGAAGAAACCTGCAAGGTCTCTAGGCCGCTCTCAGAAACGGCATTCCCATCAGTTATTTCCCCCTAATTCCTCCACATTCATCACTCTTTCGTTTTTCAAGCCAATTTGAATAAGGATAACGTTGTGGCGAATACTTAACCTCTGGTCCAAATCAGTGCAAGCTCACAGCGCGAATACATTGGGCGTAGTTCCTCCATTTTTCAATCAGTGTTTCTTAGAATTTCATTAGTCATGTTTACATCAGTTTCGAAAGTATATTAACTGGAGATATGGAATCTCTTACTATTCTGTTTGATCCAGGAAAAATTATTACTAAATTTGGTGTCTTAATTTCTGAAGATTTCAATAAGCTTGATTTATATCGTTTCGTTTATATCATTTCGTTATAATTTCGAGCTGATTTAATTCGAGATTTTCTTTCATCTTCTTCTTCTTTCAGTTCTTGCAGATTTATAGGAACGTCTTCCAGTACTAACAGGCACCACTAAATGAAGACTTCCGAAGGCGTACTATTCTATACATTAGCATTAAAAATAAGAAAAACAAAAAGGAATTGTATTTACATTACGTAAAAACATTGTAATGGAGAATAAACGATTCAGAACGAGAGCGATCTTGTGTTGCATTTCACACGACAGCGAATCACGCTCTGACCAAACTGTTTATGGACAGAAAAGTAGCTGCAATAAATGAGTGGGTAGAGGCTGGCGGCGAGAATAGCACTGTGGCCAGAAACAGCTGGCGTCAGAATTCTGGGAAGCTGAGCTGAAGCGACCGGGAGAGGGGGGGGGGGGGGGACTAAAATAAACCAGGAGCTGTACGCCGCGACAGGTGTTGGGTTTAAAAAAAGCGATTATAAAAAAATCTGAATCCTACGCAGCAGAGACAGTCTGCGATAAAATTTTTTGTCTCTGCCATGTGGTTCACGTCGTGAAATTCTGGGAAATATTTAGTTATCCAAGTACTCATTTCACTTCCTATTTTGCATGTACCCCGTGTCTCAACCGCGCTGGGCATTTGAAACTCTATCTCGCCGTATATATTTATATTTTAACTATATATGACAATAGTATCTGTTCCCGAAAGAACAGTTACCGTTGATGTTCATGCAGCTTTGCTAGAATGAAATGATAATTAAATGGACACCCTAGCTGCAAAGAGGCGTTGATATACTTCATTGGGGACATGTTGAAAATGTGTGCCCCGACCGGGAAACGAACCCGGGATCTCCGGCTTACATGGCAGATGCTCTATCCATCTGAGCCACCGAGGGCACAGAGGAGACTCCGCCTGCAGGGACTTATCCCTTGCGCGCTCCCCGTAAGACCCACATTCCCAAGATGTCCACACCACTACATTCGTAGTGCGCCTAATAGATGTTTGCCTCTCATACTCATTACTCATAGCAGATTAATCTACCAAGTCGCGTACGAGTTCAGGCACAGCATGTGCGATCGCACATGAAGGTCAATGGCTGGGAAGCCATATTTTAACTATATGTGACGGTAGTATCTGTTCCCTGCCATGTAATCAGGAGATCCCGGGTTCGAGTCCCGGTCGGGGCACACATTTTCGACATGTCCCCAATGAAGTATATCAACGCCTTTTTGCAGCTAGGGTGTCCATTTAATTATCATTTCATTCTAGCAAAGCTGCATGGTCATCAACGCTATTCTTTCAGGAACAGATACTACCGTCATATATAGTTAAAATATGGCTTCCCGGCCATTGACCTCTTTGTGAGAACGCACACGCCATGCCCGAACTCGTACGGGACTTGGTAGATTAATCTGCCACGAGTAATGAGTATGGTGGCCAAAACATCTATTAGGCGCACTACGAATGTAGTGGTGTGGACATGTTGGGAATGTGGGTCTTACGGGGAGCGTGCAAGGGATAAGTCCCTGCAGACGCAGTCTCTTCTGTGCCCTCGGTGGTTCAAATGGATAGAGTGTCTGCTATGTAAGCAGGAGATCCCGGGTTCGAGTCCCGGTCGGGGCACACATTTGCAACATGTCCCCAATGAAGTATATCAACGCCTCTTTGCAGCTAGGGTGTCCATTTAATTATCATTTCATTTATATTTTACTTAATAACTATCCCCCGCGGCTCTGTTTAAACAACCGATATCCCATGTATGAAACACCTCTAAAGTCTTATCACTTTATAGCGAGTTAAGGTATTAAATATTAACGTTAAGCGTATGAAGCCTTTATGAGTAAATAGGCAAAACGTTGGTCTCAATAGTTCCATCTTAGTTACACATATACCAATGGAAATGTCAAGACCAAAACTTGCACCTTTTCTGAAAAGCTATTATTTTTCCTAAACAATGTGTCGTTCAGTGACATGAAATTTGTGCATGTCTTCAGTTTAATACACTGAAGAGCCAAAGAAGCTGGTACACCACCTAATATCGTGTAGGGCCCCTAAAAGCACGCGGAAGTGCCGAAACATGACGTGGCGTGGACTCGAATAATGTCTGAAGTAGTGCTGGAGGTAATTGATGCCACGAATCCTGCAGCGCTGTCCATAAATCCGTAAGTGTACGAGGGAGTGGAGATCTCTTTTGAACAGCACGCTGCAAGGTATTACAGATATGTTCAATAAAGTTCACGGCTGGGAAGTTTGGTGGCCAGCGCAAGTGTATAAACTGAGAAGACCACACTGAAACAACTCTGGACGTGTGGTTTGTCGTTTTGTCCTGTTGGAATTGCCCAAATCCTTTCGAATGCACAAAGGACATGAATGGATGCAGGTGATCAGACCGGATTCTTCGTACTTGTCACCTGTCAGAGTCGCAGCTAGACTTACCAGGAGTCCCATATCACTCCAACCGCACACGTCCCACATCATTACAGAGCCTCCACCAGCTTCAATAGTCTCCTGCTGATATACACGGTCCATGGTTTCATGAGGTTGTCCCCATACCCGTACACGTCCATTCGATCGATACAGTTTGAAAAGAGGCTAGTCCGACCAGGCAACATATTTCCAGTAATCAACATTCCAGCGCTGATGAGCCCAGGCGAGGCGTAAAGCTCTGTGTCGTGCAATCATCAATGGTACACGAGCGGACCTTGGGCTCCGAAATCCCATACCGATGACATTTCGTTGAATGTTTCGCAAGCTCACACTTGTAGATGGCCCACAATTTAAATCTGCAGCAATTTGCGGAAAGATTGCACTTCTGCAACGTTGAACGATTCTCTTCAGTCGTTGTTGGTCCCAGTCTTGGAGGATCTTTTTCGGCCGGAGCGATGTCGGAGATCTGATGTTTTATCAGACTCGTGATATTCACGGCACACTCGTGAAATGGTTGTACGGGGAAATCCCCACTTCATCGCTACCTCGGTGATGCTGTGTTCCATCGCTCGCGCGCAGACTATAACACGACGTTCAAACTCACTTAAATGCTGATAAACTGCCATTGTAGCAGCAGTAGCCGATCTGCGCCAGACACTTATTGTCTTGTATAGTCGTTGCCGAGCGCAGCGCCGTATTCTGCCTGTTTACATATCCCTGTATTTGAATACGCATCCATATACCAGTTTCTTTGGCGGTTCAATGTATATGGCTACCGTCTGCAGTGTAGGTAGCTTACAAAGTTAGTAGTTATGAAGTAATAAATTAATACGCGATGCTTGTTGCTGAAATTTGAACCGCTTGTACAACAGCTAAAACGAAGGAGATCGTATGACATTGATGGCTGGGAATCTACATCTGGGAAAATTCGGCTTCGTAGTTGCAACTGTTTTCAGTTGACGCCCCACTGAGCCAATCGCGTGATGACGAAATGATGATAAGTACAACGCAATATCGAAGCCTCGAGCGGGGATAGTCTCCGACCCGGCTGGGAATCGAACCCAAGCACCCCGCTGTGTGGAACTCAGGCGCTCTGACCACTCAGGTAAAGAAGCGGACTGCGACTAACGTTTTGTAATCGATAAACCGTTTTTCTTTTATTATTTTTGTTGGTCTGTAAACGAGGAAAAGTTTAGAAAACGTTTCACATGATGTGTAAAATTTATTGGAACAGGCCTAGCGCTAGCACTACCGAACATTGGAGGAATGTAATCTGGGTAACCTGAAGGCCATGAATTCCACTGCCTCAGGAGGAACAACCATTATCTTACAGTAACATTATCCTAGTCGTGTTAAAGCTTTCACATAAATTATACCTCTTATTCAGATTGTGGCAGCAATTTATATTTTTCAATTTGGTCAGTAAGTACGTGAACTTTTGAGAATCAGATTTCTTGTGGCCCCCATAAGCCATTATATAGTCAACCTGCAGTTTGATTTGGGTGAGCGCTTTAGCTGTTTAATAGTATAGATTATTCTTATCCATTATGTGTACTACTGACCCCGGGACTGTATACTAAATGAAATAGAACCACAATTACCTGGAACACATCGGTATGGTATATTCTGCTGTTTTCACGATACAGTCTTCGAGCACTGTAAAGGTATGGCTCTGGGGAGCTTATACTCATATTTCCTTCTTTATTTTATTGATAAGCTTAGTAATAAATGAAGGGATTCTCGGAAGGACGGCATTACTCCGACGTGATTACGGGAAAAAACAGCACTAGAATGCACAACTGCTGCTTTTTTGCACGAAACAGCCGCGCATGGTGCTGCAATAAAATGGCACGCCATTAAACTAATCTTGTCGATAGAGACGTTGTGTTTGCCGTGAAGACGTGCTGCCCTTCTAAGTTACATTGTATTCATGAATGCGGATGGAGAACCAGAATGTTATGACTGGCCTTTACGTAAGAAGAGGAAGATACATACTAGAGAGCTGATATGTAAGAAGAAAGTGGCTGGGATGCAAGATATAAAACATTTCGACCATGTAGTACCAAGCTGAGTAAGAGGAGTTGTCTGCAGGTAAGAAATAAGACGATTTCCTACGAGTTTATTGTGCAATTTACGTCCTATTGTTTCTGTCTGCATACTGATTTATTTTGGAAAATGTGTTTGTTGTGTTGTACTATGCAGTAGTGTTATTATCACATTGAATGTGACTTCTTTTTCAGGAGTGCGTGCTTTCACAGTTTTCTGAAGATAGGAGGTGAAGAAAGAGAACATATTCTTCAAACTTTTAATGCACTGCAAAAAAAACCATCAACATTCTCTCTTAGCTAGAGTGATTAATTTGTGTTACGTATTTCGATGATGATCCTGTGCTGCATAATCCAGTGGCAAAGATCACTGTGCTGCTTGGAAGTTTGCATGATACGGATTTGCTAATTTATCTGAAAGCATTTCTAAGCCTTCATGGCATAATGCATGCGCGTGTGTGCAGAATTCAAATGTTTTGGTGGTTCATTGCATGTCCACCAAAGACATGGTTGGCAAGCATGACAACTGGACTAATGCATAACCGTCAGTAGTGAGAGATGTTATCACGTTCCGCATCAAATCATTTCCTATCCGGCGGCCTCGTCGTTCGCTCCGAAACAATCCCAGTGTGAAATATCCACCGGAAGACATGTCAGTGGAAAGGTTCCACAGAATGTTTCTAGCACAGTATGAACTGAATATTGCTTACAAACTGCAGTGGGACGTCTTGTCCAACCATAACATTAAGTTCTGTTTTTCATCTGTCGGACACATGCACGTTTTGTGATTCGCTGCAACAGACGTAGAGCAATCCAGAGTTGGCCGTGCAAGACAAAGACGAGAACAGGGAAGGAGCTTCACTTGCTCAAAGCAGAAGCATTCAGACAGCAAAAGAGAATGTTCAAGGCAAAATCTAAAACCAATGAAGCGACATGCATTGCTACTGATCATATGCAAAACCTTCCGCAGCCACACATCCAATGCTGTCTTTTATCCTGAGCAGGTCTGGTATTATATTTCTGGTGAACGTAGCTGGTGACAGAATTACTATGTTTACTTTTCACGAAGCCGACGGGGAAAAGGGAGCCAATGATATTACAGCAATGCTATTTACTTTCCTACAACATTTGAATTACGATTTAGAACACACAGTTCTAATAAGTGATGGTGCATCTGGTCGGTACAGAAAACTTGTAATGGTGTATTCCATCTACACTCCTGGAAATGGAAAAAAGAACACATCGACACCGGTGTGTCAGACCCACCATACTTGCTCCGGACACTGCGAGAGGGCTGTACAAGCAATGATCACACGCACGGCACAGCGGACACACCAGGAACCGCGGTGTTGGCCGTCGAATGGCGCTAGCTGCGCAGCATTTATGCACCGCCGCCGTCAGTGTCGGCCAGTTTGCCGTGGCATACGGAGCTCCATCGCAGTCTTTAACACTGGTAGCATGCCGCGACAGAGTGGACGTGAACCGTATGTGCAGTTGACGGACTTTGAGCGAGGGCGTATAGTGGGCATGCGGGAGGCCGGGTGGAAGTACCGCCGAATTGCCCAACACGTGGGGCGTGAGGTCTCCACAGTACATCGATGTTGTCGCCAGTGGTCGGCGGAAGGTGTACGTGCCGTCGACCTGGGACCGGACCGCAGCGACGCACGGATGCACTCCAAGACCGTAGGATCCCACGCAGTGTCGTAGGGGACCGTACCGCCACTTACCAGCAAATTAGGGACACTGTTGCTCCTGGGGTATCGGCGAGGACCATTCGCAACCGTCTCCATGAAGCTGGGCTACGGTCCCGCACACCGTTATGCCGTCATCCGCTCACGCCCCAACATCGTGCAGCCCGCCTCCAGTGGTGTCGCGACAGGCGTGAATGGAGGGACGAATGGAAACGTGTCGTCTTCAGCGATGAGAGTCGCTTCTGCCTTGGTGCCAATGATGGTCGTATGCGTGTTTGGCGCCGTGCAGGTGAGCGCCATAATCAGGACTGCATACGACCGAGGCACACAGGGCCAACACCCGGCACCATGGTGTGGGGAGCGATCTCCTACACTGGCCGTACACCACTGGTGATCGTCGAGGGGACACTGAATAGTGCACGGTACATCCAAACCGTCATCGAACCCATCGTTCTACCATTCGTAGACCGGCAAGGGAACTTGCTGTTCCAACAGGACAATGCACATCCGCATGTATCCCGTGCCACCCAACGTGCTCTAGAAGGTGTAAGTCAACTACCCTGGCCAGCAAGATCTCCGGATCTGTCCCCCATTGAGCATGTTTGGGACTGGATGAAGCGTCGTCTCACGCGGTCTGCACGTCCAGCACGAACGCTGGTCCAACTGAGGCGCCAGGTGGAAATGGCATGGCAAGCCGTTCCACAGGACTACATCCAGCATCTCTACGATCGTCTCCATGGGAGAATAGCAGCCTGCATTGCTGCGAAAGGTGGATATACACTGTACTAGTGCCGACATTGTGCACGCTCTGCTGCCTGTGTCTATGTGCCTGTGGTTCTGTCAGTGTGATCATGTGATGTATATGACCCCAGGAATGTGTCAATAAAGTTTCCCCTTCCTGGGACAATGAATTCACGGTGTTCTTATTTCAATTTCCAGGAGTGTATTTTCTAGCGCGTGCTTTGAAAATGTTTCTTAGAATAACGTATTTATTTCCAGTGCGGGAAAACAGCTACCTCCCAAATAATCAAGACTTTTCCCTCACAGAAAGATAAGAAAGCTGAACTCAGCAGAATCTCCTAATAACTGTATGGAAACAATATCAAGATAACGACAAAATCCATCACCATTTAATGTACAAGAAATGCAATATAGCGATGTCATTGATTTTAGAGCAACTTTGGACCCATACTTTCTGAATCGTCACAAGCCTCCAACGCAAATTAAAACTGTGAGAATGATAGAGCAAAGGCGTCCAGCTGTAAGACTCTGGGATACATATTGAAGTCCGTGGAAAACTAGCGTCATTCGCAATAAGGAAATTGAACAAACACCAGCACAAAGTGCACGATTACCAATACCACCAGCCAAGATTGCGGACCTGCAAAACCTCATGCAATATTTGAGCAAGAACGGAATCACAGCATCTTATAACAAACTTTGCATGGCACCTGAAGACAACGATGAAGATGCTGACAATGACTGTGACAACGACGGCAGTGGGTGTAATGCATGAGCAGCTGACAGCAGCTGTTCTACGAATATAAATTGCGTGTAATGTAGGTTCAGTTCACCGAAATATTATTAAAGTACCCTTGATTAAGGGTGTGCGGTCTAATTGTGTCACAGAGGGTTATATACTGTATAATAAGCACTCTAACTGTAATATCATTTTTGTGTGTCACTGGTACACTGCTATACTTATGAATACATCGTAGCAAAAAGAAATGTATTTATGATATCTGTAACAATCAAACGTAAGTGACATACGTCCACTGTAGGTATTCTTCTCGTGATTGAAATATAACATTTTACGTATTTGCAAATGTATATTATGTTTATGGCAGTGTAAACGTATACCTATGCAATATCAAATTCCATGTATATCGCTGCATTATGGTGGTGGACAATTTCATCTCGTTTCCCACAAACTTGATTATTGTACTAATGCTGGTTTTCAGAGATGCTCTTCAAATGTTGTTACTAGAGACAGGATTATATGCATGATTTTCTTTAGGGGGGGGGGGGGGGAGGGGATCAGTCTTCTGACTGGAATAATGCGGCCGGCCACGAATTCCTCTCCTGTGGTAACCTCTTCATCTCAGAGTAGCATTTGCAACCTACATCCTCTGTTATTTGCTGGATGCATTCCAATCTCTGTCTTTCTCTACAGTTTTTGCACTCTACAGCTCCCTCTAGTACTATGGAAGTCATTCCTTCAAGGCTTATCAGATGTCCTTCATCCTGTCCCTTCTCCTTATCACTGTTTTTCACGTACTCCTTCTCTCTCCGATTCTGCACAGAACCACCTCATTCCTTACCTTATCAAACCACCTGATTTTCAACATTCGTCTGTAGCACAACATCTCAAATGCTTCGTTTCTCTCCTGTTCCGGTTTTCCCACAATCCATGTTTCACTTCCATACAATGCTGTACTCCAGACATATATTCACAGAAATTTCTTCCTCAAGTTAAGCCCTACATTTGATATTAGTAGACTTCTCTTGACCCAGAATGTTCTATTTGCCATTGGTAGTCTGTTTTTGATGTCCTCCTTGCTCCGTTCTTCACTCGTTATTTTACTGCCTAGGTAGCAGAATTCCTTAACTTCAAATACTTCGTGACCATCGATCCTGATATTAAGTTTCTCGCTGTTCACATCCTACTACTTCTCATTACCTTCATATTCCTTCGATTAACTCTCAGTTCAAGCTGTGTACTCATTAGACTCTTCATTCCATTCAGCAGAACATCTTCTTCAGTTACACTTAGGATAGCAATGTCTTCAGCGAGTCGTATCATTGATATCTTTTCACCTTGAATTTTAATTCCACTCCTGGACCTTTCTTTTATTTCCATCTTTGCTTCTTCGATGTACAGACTGAATAGTATGGGCGAAAGACTACATCCCTGCCTTACACCCATTTTTAATCCGAGCACTTCGTTCTTGGTCGGCCACTCTTACTATTCTGTCTTGGCTCTTGTACATATTGTGTATGACCCGTCCCTCCGTATTGCTTACCCCCATTTTTCTCAGAATTTAGAACATATTGCACCATTTTACATTGTCGAACGCTTTTCCAGGTCGACCAATCCTATGAACATGTTCTGATGTTTCTTTAGTCTTGCTTCCATTATTAACTGCGACGTCAGAATTGAGTCTCTTTTGCCTTTACCTTTCCCAAAGCCAAACTGGTCGTCATCTAGCGCATCCTCAATTTCCCCTTCCATTCTTCTGTATATTATTCCTGTCAGCAACTTGGATACATGAGCTGTTAAGCTGATTGTGCGATAATTCTCGCACTTTCCAGCTCTTGCCGTCTTTGGAATTGTGTGGATGATGTTTTTCCGAAAGTCAAATGGTATGTCCCCAGACTCATACATTCTACTCACCAACGTGAATAGTCTTTTTCTTGCCGCTTCTCCCAACAATTTTAGAAACTTCTGTTATCGCCCTTTTTAGGAATGTCGATTCCTCTTCAACTGTACTGCCTACTGAGCTATTCCTTATTGCTGTATCTACAGCCTTAGAGAACTTCAAGCGTATCTCGTCATTCCTTAGTACTTCCGTATCCCACTTCTTTGCGTATTGATTCTTCCTGACTAATGTCTTGAACTTCAGCCTACTCTTCATCACTACTATATTGTGATCTGAGTCTATGTCTGCTCCTGGGTACGCCTTACAATCCAGTATCTGATTTTGGAATCTCTGTCCGACCATGATGTAATCTAACTAAAATCTTCCGTAAACCTTCTCCAAGTATACCTCCTCCTCTTGTGAATTTTGAACAGAGTATTCGCTATTACTAGCTGATATTTATTGCAGAACTGACTTAGTCTTTCTCCTCTCTCGTGTATTGTCCCAAGCACATATTCTCCTGTAACCTTTTCCTCTACTCCTTCCTCTACAACTGCAATCAATTCCCTCATGACTATTAGATTTTCGTATCCCTTTACATACTGTATTGCCCTTTCAATATCCTCATACACATTTTCTATGTCTTCTTCTTCAGCTTGCTACGTCGGCATGTATACCTGAACTATTGTTGTCGGTGTTGGGTTGCTGTCGATTCTGATAAGAATAACCCTATCACTGAACTGTTCACAGTAACACACTCTCTGCCCTAACTTCCTATTCATAATGAATCCTACTCCTGTTATACAAATTTCTGCTGCTGTACTCATCTGACCAGAAATCCTTGTCTTCTTTCCACTTCACTTCACTGACGCCTACTGGATCGTGATTGGGCCTTTGCATTTCCCTTTTCGGATTTTCTAGTTTCCCTACCATGTTCAAGCTTGTGACATTCCACGTCCCGACTCGTAGAATGTTATTATTTCTTTGATTGTTCAATCTTTTTCTCATGGTAACCTCTCCCTTGGCAGTCCCCTCCCAGAGATCCGAATGGGGGACTATTCTGGAATCTTTTGCTATAGGAGATATCATCATGACACTTCTTCAATTACGTGCCACCTGTCCTGAGGATACACGTTACGTGGCTTTAATGTAGTGGTTTCCATTGCCTTCTGCATGATCATGCCGTTGACCTTTGTTGATTCTTCCGCCTTCAAGGGCAGTTTCCAACTCCTAGGACAAGAGAGTCCCCTGAACCTCTGTCCACTCCTCCGCCCTCTTCGACAAGGCCGTTGGCAGAATGAGGCTGACTTTTTATGCCCAAAGTCTTCGGTTGCCAATACCGATTAATAATATAAATTTAAGGAGTGGCGGGATTCGAATCCGGGACCACGACCTTTCGATTATGAATTAAAGACGCTACTCCAAGACCATGCATCATAAAAACCTTAAAACATGCATGTAAATATCCATGAAGAGTGCTTACAATGAATTAAAAGTGTCGAAATATGCAAGATCAAATAATAAACAAGAATGGTAGTTACTGCGTGCATTATATCTCAAATTCGAACCTGTGCAAATCAGTTACGAGGAAGAGCACCGGCCACGCGAAAAATTTATACAGTGAGAACGCTTGTATCATTTTCTGAAATCTTTCTGGTAGAGTTTTGGAAGGGGTCCTTCTGAGAGTATTTTCTAAAATTTGAAAAATGGGGACGCATACCGTGTTTCAAGAATTGTTCCTTCTTTGCTATTGTTGTCGGCAACAAGCGGATGCGATACGAGTAAGTTGCAGTGAAACAATCGATATGTACAAGATCAACTTAGAGAAATATTTTATTTAAAAAACAACATACAATCATGATTTTTAACAGAATTAACTTTTATTTAATAGTATTGGAACAAAGCCTGATTTAGAATTTGCTTTACATTTTTGTACTGTTGTACACATAAACTATCAAGTACTGTTTCAAATGTTCGGTAGTAAGATCACTAAAAAATTTTTATAAGCAGAAAAGGACCATTCTACATTCACTGGGGCAACTGGGCAGTATTTGAATGTGGGTGCTATGTTGGCACTTATTGTTTCTGGTAAAAGTTCACCTATCCCTTTAATGTAACTATCAATTTGGCACAAGGCGTAAAGCCTGGGTTATTGTTTAAAATTTTTTCAAACTTTTCTTAAAGTTTTCTTGGTAATACCTCCGGCAATGAGGAGTTCATTACAATTATTTTATTCATTAACTAAATAGATTCATTCAACGCCAATCCTTGAGTTTAAAGCTTTGTAATACTACCGGGTATATGGGAAAAATGAGTGCTAATCACAGCAATGCCTTTTTTAATACCGGAATCATTAAAAGATGTACTATCCCTCTAATGGCCTCGAAATGTTCATTGTAAGACAACACAGCTTGGACCAAGTACCCCAACGAGTTACCATTGGTTCGGGAGATAAAGGCACATTTGGTAGTTTTTCTTTATAGGTCTCGATGCGAGCAGGAGCGTTTAGAAACACGTTCTTTGTGGATGAAATCAGTTAATTTACTTTACAAACGTGGAACGTACTTCTTCAGTAAGGCAATGTACTCCATGAGCAAAGCCTGTCACATGAATCAAATTGGGGTAATGTACTCGGGGGGTTTTTTCCTGCTTCAATCATGTAGGGATCAGTATCTGAAATAAAGACAAACACCCTTTCGTCTGCAGAAGGTCCTGGAAATATTTTTCTAATTCATTCACAATTCTGGCGATAGTAGAATGATTTACTTTTTCAAGTTCTTTGCAGGCCACTAGGTAAGAAGAAGAAGGCTCTTCTTTTAAAGCAGCAACAATTAAGTTTGCAGTGTAATGGCCACAAGTGTCTGTTGTTACGTCAACTGATATCCAGATAATTCTGTCCTTCAGTTCACTGCGTATTTCTTCCAGAACATTTACGTAAATTGTCAGTATGTAACTTCTACGCAATGTTGATTCATCTGGTATATTTTGATTTAAGCAGTATTTGCTCAGGAAGACATTGAGGATAAGGTTTGTAAGTTTGTGAAGCTAAATCCATATTATACAGACTTTTTGGTTATGTTTGAAATAATCCCTGCTACTGCAACTTTCTGTTGTCAGAAGTTGTTGTCGTGGTCCTTTCTTCTGCATTCCTTCTCTTTACACGCTGGTCTATTTGAAACTTTTTGTTGTACGACCGTTTTACCTCGCAAACTCAACAATATAAAATAATTCTGTTATTTGTAAATGTTCGAGGATGGTCAGCTATTCACGAAATGACGTTTCTTTATTCGGGCAGTATGGGGTTCAACACACTACACGTCGTGAACACGTTCAACTGTGTACAAGCAAATAGAAGGCTGCAACTTTAATAGTGGCAACTGTTTATTTACAAGCTCGTACAAAATAGATACGTGTTTCAAAGTTTTACTGGCCTTCGAAATAGTCAGCAGCATTGTGTACAGCCCGCTGCCAGCGATGCGGAAGTCGTAGGATACTCTTAGCAGTGCCAGTTGTGTTGACGGTTCGAGCTGCACGGTCTATTGGCAAACGAATTTGTATCAGTTCTGAAGCTAATGCCATGAAGTGTTTCCTTCAGTTCAGAAATCGAGTTGCGCGGCTTTACGTTAGGGGAGTGCCGTAGGTGGAATAGCACTTAACAACCCCATCAGTCAAACAAATCAGTAACAGCTTGCACTTTACATGCTTGAGCGTTGTCCTGCAAAATGATGGTCAGGTCCTTCAGAAAGTGTCATCGCTGCTGTCTCTATGCTGTTCATTTTTGCAACACAGCCTACGACCAGCTTAGACTGGCATGAGCAAGAGAATGAACAGAAAATTTATTTAACAAATGGCAGGCTCAATGTGATATAACAACATTAACTAATTGCATGTATTTATACAAATGAAATTTTAAGTACAAATTTTTCAGATCTCACTGAGCTTGAACAGTCTCACATATGTATAAAATAATGATCTCTTTAAAAAAATGTGAAAATATGATGTCCTTAAACAAGGTAAAAAATTTCTTAAAACATTTTATAATAAATAAGTTTAGCAAATCCCAAGAAAATAAGAATAACGGTATTTTAAGTAAGATGTTTGCTTTACATATTTAGTACTTATTAACGCAATCAACATTCTTAACTACTAACAGCTCCCTGCATTCATCTAAAAACTTGAGTCTAACAAATACTGATGTTAAGAAAATGACTGATTAAGTATATAAGATCAAGAATACCAACAGAAATAAGACTGTTAGTCATTTCATTTCAGAAACTATTATTTCTCGAGACACACAGCTGGCTGGAATAGTAAAACCAACATTCAGTAACTCGTTAGTAATAATTTACAAAGATAACAACTTGATTAAATGAATTTTGTGCACTGGTACAGAACGTAAGAAAATACTGCTAGCCACACCATTAAATATGGTTCAGTTGTCAAGTGGTAAGCAAATTAAGCGAGGCACTTTAACAGAAACCTTTAAACATAATAACATTAACACAGCTTAGTCTATAACCCAAGGCCAGGGCGCCAAACCGTTCTTCTTTGTCACAACAATATCACAAATACAGTTACTGCACAGGACAGTTTCCTTCCTCCATGAACTGGTTGGCTCAGACCATTTGGACTGCCATAAACAACCTGAATTGCTCGCTCAGCAACATGGAGGGGAAGGTGGCCAATTACAGCACCCGACGAGTAGTGCACTAAAACAAACTAAGTTTATAATATTCGAAGGAACAATAGTCGACCACACGCGTATGAGCACCGACACAATGTTAAACTGCGTTGTCTGACAAGAATGAAACCTGAACGTACCAAGTTACTGCCAGTCTCCACTAACATGTTCCAATGTATATAATTACCTCAAACAAGACATAGTGTTTAAAGTTGTAAATCTTAACAGACTATACCATGTAATTCAGCTGACCAAGCTACACCACTAAGGCACATGAGAAAGTGTGCTTGAGCGTGGTACACCTGTGAAAACTTTAACCAACGCACACAGTTCCAAGCATTAAGCTCGATTCATGATAAACATTCACAACCAGCTTGTGACCCAACTCGCCACTTTACGAACATTTGATACACTCAGATTATCCGAAGCTTAGCAAAGTTCACCGTCTCAATTGCCGGGATTAGTCCCATCAGACAGCTTACGTAGTGGTACCAATAGACACGAGGCCACGACTTCACAGCACCACGGACCACCTCAGCGAAAGACCATCGTAGCCGACCAAGGCAGCAGCACTGCTCCAAACTCCCTGCCGCGACCGCCGTCCGTACGCGACTCCCCGTTTGAGCCGCAACTCCGACCTCTCGCAGCTAGTTTCTCTACTCGGCCGCTCGAAATTCTCGGGAAGATCATTTCTTCCGAATTTAAAGTGTCTCCTAGGACGAAGCGGCGTGGCCTAAGGCACACAGTCCTCTTAAAAACACGCTGGAACCGGAGGTCACTCAACATACTCAGTGTCACCTCGAAGCTATCGTTGTGCAAGCGCCTTGTCAAGCTCGGGTCAGTGGTGGCCTATGCATCGCACTCTTCATGAACAGCAACAGCAACGACGTACGATGGACCGTGTATTTGACATGCCAGATAGTCACTGTTTGATTAAACAAGCCGAATTTGTGAATGCATTCGTTGACGATTAGCGACAATGAGGAGCATTGTGAGGGTACAGCTTCTGCTGAAGCTCCACAGACTATATTGTGTACCGCTGACCGTCCAGCAGCAGAATCTCTTCTGACACCAATTAGCCTTCCAGACGCCAAGGAAGCCATAGCAAAAGGATGCAAGCAATAAGTCCCCTGTATCTCCAGTCCTACTTTGGAGTTCCATTGGGCCTTTCAAGATCTGTCGCACTTTCTCCGTCCTTTGTTGGCCTGACTATCCCGATCCCTGAGCCATCATGGGAACGACACACTGAGCATTATCGCCAGCTGTCTGCTCAACAGCGGCTTTAAGTCCACCACAAGAATTATGTCGGCTCATCTTAAGAGGGTCTTGACCGAAGTAATCTCCATGGAAGGTGGAGAGGAGGAGCTAGTAATATGCAGTCAGCATTTAGTGACTATTGGTTCAAATGGCTCTGAGCACTATGGGACTTAACATCTGTGATCATCAGTCCCCTAGAACCCAACTAACCTAAGGACATCACACACGTCCATGCCCGAGGCAGGATTCGAACCTGCGACCGTAGCAGACGCGCGGTTCCGGACTGAGCGTCTAGAACCGCTAGACCACCGCGGCCGGCAGTGACTATTGGGATGTGACAGCCCTCACAGTGGCTTTTGCCTAAGAGGTGCCCTGATTTGCTTTTGACAGGATGGGCCATGATTTCCCTGCAGCAGTTTTGGCCCATATGGCTTCAGTCCCTCACAGTTGCCTACACTGAATATTTTATGCAGTTGCTCTTGGACTACTAACTGCAGACGAAGTGTGGTCTGTCAGGGAGAACGCTGCGAGGGCGGACATTTCATTGCAGGCTACACGTGGATGATCTGGTCTTTCTGGTCTAATTGGGTAATGAAGTGAAATCATTGCCGGAATGAATCGAGTGATACAGGATGATGGTGAGTGGTTGTGTGAACGTGAACAAGTCTTGGACGATGAAAATTGCTAGAGGTCTCCATGATCAACGGACACGCTTAAATGCCTGAGCATTTTCTTTTCTCGTCTTCTACAGGCAGTCCGAAAGAGTGTCAGGAGTCTCTTTTTATGAACATTGGATATGGACCAAAAAGACAACTTCATCAAGACCCACACGGGTTCCAGAATACCTCACCTGGCTCATATTTTCCCGATTACGGCCGTGCTGGCACAACGACTAGTGGATGCATCTGGTTATTTCGTCAGCGCTTTACTTATCCTCAAGATACGGAATAAAACTGTCATTCTCCCGACATGGGAGGGTGGGCTGGGGCTTGTCAGCCATTGGGAGGGTAGCGGTGCTGTACGTGAGCACAATGCATAAGCTGCGGACTCATCACCACAGCAACGTCACTGGTGTCGTGATGGAGCACTGACACCTGCCACTGGCTTTCCGGCCATTACTGTTGCACACATCGCACCATGTGAGAGTTCATATATCAAGACCATTTTCCTTAAATACAGCCTATGTATACTGACTCACCAGCACCGGAGCACCAACGGCAAGGGACATATATGATCTTTGCCCTTGGTCTGGTGAACCTTCACCGTGACTTCCTTGTTATGCTGGTATCTTTTGGTTAGTGAGGTACACGAGATGCGAATTCGACTGCCCAGTATTGGTATCGTTGACTCCCCACCTGCTCACAGTGTCACCTGATCGTTATTGTTCGAACATCGCCTAATGTGTGAACCCTCAGTAGATGTGTGGCTGCTACTACGGAGGATCTTCGCCTTTTGTCTTCGAAATGCGCCACACGCGATCGAGCCACGGATGTTATACTGCCCGGTAGGCCCACGCTCTGACGTGGATGAAAGATCAATATAATATTTTCGGATATGCCATAAATTATTACGGTAGTACTTTCGCAGATATCCCCCCCCCCCTCCCTTAACAGTTGGTACGTACTTGGCACGAGATGATATGATGCTACTCTTTTTACGGACCCTGACATGGAACACGGAAACTTGAATATATCTGACGATAACATGTGCCCATCGACCCACCAGCAGTGCGTTGAGGATCAACTACTAGCTTATTCTTTCCATTATACCATACGGGGTGTATCAGAAATACTCATCCGATTTGGCACGTCTATATTTCTGAAACTAACAGTTTTGTGTTTTGATGAATAGGAAACTCAGTTTTTTTTATCACATATTTTCGTAGGCGTTCAATATGGCCCCCTTGAGATGCACATGTAACAGTGTTCTCGGCAAAGACACTGTGTCAGACACTCGAGGACGGCCCAGCGGCCGCGCGGGGTAGCAGCGCGGTCTGTGGCATCTTGTCACGGTTCTCGCGGCTCCCCCCGTCGGAGGTTCGAGTCCTCCCTCGGGCATGGGCGTGTGTGTTGTCCATAGCGTAAGTTACTTTAAGTTAAATTAAGTAGTGTGTAAGCCTAGGGACGGATGACCTAAGCAGTTTGGTTCAATAAGATCTTACACCAAATTCACAAATTTCGGCCCCGTTTCTCGGAATTATTCATGCCATCGTCTGATGCTCTGTGCTGTAGGAGGATGCACGCGATACCTAGTGCTAAAGTCTTGCTGAGCCGTTATTACTGACCCGCACTGCGCAAAACGTAGAACGCAGGCTTTCTGCTATAGCGACACCATTTCCACTGGAACTGAAGTTGGCGACCACTGCTGCTACCTAGTAGGAACCATGTAAAACTCGAGAGTTTGCTGTTTCGAAATGTACGTTGTTCACGCACATATCTCAAATAACGTGTCACGATTTTTTAAATCGGATGATTCCTCTTGATACACACTGTACTGCGGTCGCCGAAAATGTTTTGCTTTTGCTTTAGCGATTTTTCCGTTCTTTTTTTACATATCTAACAACGAAATTAAAATTTAAAGAAATAATAATAAGGGAAGTAAAAAGACTCTGTTATAGTACAACATCTCAGTAACCCGCTTCTTTAAGTTTGATTTTCTTCGTCTTCTCTGTTGTTGTTGTGGTCTTCAGTCCTGAGACTGGTTTGATGCTGCTCTCCATGCTACTCTATCCTGTGCAAGCTTCTTCATCTCCCAGTACCTACTGCAACCTACATCCTTCTGAATCTGCTTAGTGTATTCATTTCTTGGTCTCCCTCTACGAATTTTACCCTCTACGCTGCCCTCCAATACTAAACTGGTGATCCCTTGATGCCTCAGAACATGTCCTACCAACCGATCCCTTCTTCTGGTCAAGTTGTGCCACAAACTTCTCTTCTCCCCAATCCTATTCAATACTTCCTCATTAGTTATGTGATCTACCCATCTAATCTTCAGCATTCTTCTGTAGCACCACATTTCGAAAGCTTCTATTCTCTTCTTGTCCAAACTATTTATCGTCCATCTTTCGCTTCCATACATGGCTACACTCCATACAAATACTTCAGAAATGACTTCCTGACACTTAAATCTATACTCGATGTAAACAAATTTCTCTTCTTCAGAAACGCTTTCCTTGTCTTTGCCAGTCTACATTTTATGTATCCTCTCTACATCGACCATCATCAGTTATTTTGCTCCCCAAATAGCAAAACTCCTTTACTACTTTAAGTGTCTCATTTCCTAATCTAATTCCCTCAGCATCACCCGACTTAATTAGACTACATTCCATTATCCTCGTTTTGCTTTTGTTGATGTTCATCTTATATCCTCCTTTCAAGACTCTGTCCATTCCATTCAACTGCTCTCCCAAGTCCTTTGCTGTCTCTGACAGAATTACAATGTCATCGGCGAACCTGAAAGTTTTAACTTCTTCTCCATGGATTTTAATACCTACTCCGAATTTTTCTTTTGTTTCCTTTACTGCTTGCTCAATACACAGATTGAATAACATCGGGGAGAGGCTAGAACCCTGTCTTACTCCCTTCCCAACCACTGCTTCCCTTTCATGTCCCTCGACTCTTATAACTACCATCTGGTTTCTGAACAAATTGTAAATAGCTTTCGCTCCCTGTATTTTACGCCTGCCATCTTTAGAACTTGAAAGAGAGTACTCCAGTCAACATCGTCAAAAGCTTTCTCTATGTCTACAAATGCTAGAAACGTAGGTTTGCCTTTCCTTAATCTTTCTTCTAAGCTAAGTCGTAAGGTCAGTATTGCTTTCTCTATAGCCTGTATAATGTATAGTTGATTATTATAGTTGATCATTATATATATATATATATATATTCTTGTTGGTTATGACTGTCGTACAACCTATTTATAAAAGTTTTCAACGGACAAAAAGACGACTGATGTGACCGCTTGCGTAAAGTGGGAAATCCGGGTTCGATTCTCGGTCCGGCACAAATTTTCATCTCACCGACGGATTGTACAGCTGAAGTCAATGTAGATTCACAATTTGCAAATCGAATTTTTTATGGGCATCTGTGGATCGTCACGCAGTGTCTTCCTCCAGAGATGTATGACTGTCTGTAAGAACATTTTATAACGTGAAATGCCAGCATAGACATTGTACCATTACATGTCAAGTAATTCTAGCTTGGCTGCTGGGTTCATTCGCTTCCTGGCAACCTACCGAGTTACGTGAATTTTTCGAGAATATTGCAAGAACGTGTTGAGAATACTGTTTTTCTACAAAAGCTTCAAAGAACCATGCAATTGTAAAAAGTTATTGCTTCCGCTCGTTTTACGATGAATGCCATACCCGAATGCGTAAATCGTCAGCTGTAAAATATTAAAAGTAATTTTATGTACGAGGTTCTTGTGTACCGCTTAGAGTCAGTTCCTATAAATTTTTTTGCAACCCTGATTTTCGGTTGCCTCTCGTTTTGATGCCTTTTATGAAAATATTAGTAAATACATTGTGCATTACTTTGGCTTATTCGGAGTGCAAGTGACATAAAACTTGAAATTAAAAGCAGTTTCCCGAAAGGGACTCGAACACTAGAACCTCCAATTTCCGTTCTGTATGCTTTTCGCTGCGCCAGTAGATACATGAGACGTAAGTTACCCTAATTGACTCACCCACTGCCCGACCCGCGCCAAAGATGCTACTTCCTACTTCCTCTAAATGTCTGTAACTCTAAAGTTCTCGCTTCCGTAATTTTCTTACCTGGACAAGCCCAGCATACACCATAAATCTGAACTAAATCGGTGATGACAAGTAAACTCGGTCCCCTTGTTAATGAATAATAAGTTACAATACTTCTGTTGAAACATGTAGTAAGTCAAGAATATTAGTAAGAATGTACCATTTCTGTACGTAAATAATATTTGTGTACACCTGCTAATTGATCGCAGTACGAATTCAGCAGCAATCATCAGCTTCATATCGGCAGACAAAACAAAGTAAATTAAGAAATAAATGTTTGTTTGAGGAGAGGAGCTGATTGTAGGGGAGACTTTCGGGTGTGAGGACATGAATAAAACATTTAATTCAAAATGTTCAAGATGCGATGTGAACTGCAGCGAGACAGTGACTCGTTGAGTAAGTGTGAACCGCGCTTACATTCATGAAAAACTACGACAGTTTTCGTCTGTGCAAGTGACTTTAACCAGTTGGTCACTGATGAAACAATACGTAAGCATAACGTCAAACTTGAACGTTATTTGAACCGTGGTTTGATGTGAAATGGCTTCTGTGTCGTGTCACTCAATCAACTGAAAATTTTCGCAGGTGCCACAGAGAAGGGGATCCTATTACATTAACGTTGCAGAGTGGGGTAAGTCTGCGCGGGGGTGGGGGTAAGACTGCGCAGTGCTTCTATCTCAGTTATTAGAATCCAGCAGTTTGCTACTCTCCAAGGCATGAAATAGCCTCTATGTTGTTGCCGTACTTCGGTTGTTGTCCTGGTGTTAACGGCTGCGTAATGCAGTAATAACTGTTTTACATTAATTTCATAAAAAATATGTTACGGAAATAAGTTATAACTCAGGCAATAATAACGAATTTTATATTTATTCCATTGTGTACTACGCTTTATTGTCAGTCTGCAGTATATTACCACACCGACATTCCTACAAAGTATTTCCATGTGCAGACGAAAGCTGCAGTCTCGTAGTACAGGACAAGTTTCGCGCCGCGAATGGGGTAAAACTCGGCAGTGCGTGATCTTATCCCATCTGTTATAATTATCAGCTTTTTTCCAGAATGAGATTTTCACTCTGCAGCGGAGTGTGCGCTGATATGAAAATTCCTGGCAGATTAAAACTGTGTGCCCGACCGAGACTCGAACTCGGGACCTTTGCCTTTGGCGGGCCAGTGTTCTACCATCTGAGCTACCGAAGCACGACTCACGGCCGGTCCTCACAGCTTTACTTCTGCCAGTATCTCGTCTCCTACCTTCCAAACTTTACAGAAGCTCTCCTGCGAAACTTGCAGAACTAGTTTGGAAGGTAGCAGACGAGATACTGGCAGAAGTAAAGCTGTGAGGACCGGGCGTGAGTCGTGCTTCGGTAGCTCAGATGGTTTCAGTCGGCTCTCAGCCGTGGTAGCGTGCGGACGGCCCCGCGCGCCGGCCAGTGCTCCGCTGCAGGCGTTGTTTACTTCCGCGTCGTAGCTTTCAGGCTTGCGTCCGTCCACCGTGAACAACATGTCGAGCGCTTACCGCCGTGCGACCCTTAAAGTTTCCTTCCCAGCTGAACATGCGCGACCTCGTGCACATGAAGTTGAAACGTTCATACGTGAAGAAGTTCGTTTAGATCCTAACCACGTTCTCGGAATCCATTTTTCGATCACGAGTAGTGTCGTTCATATTAAAATGACAAACACCGAGGTGTGTGAAGATGTTATTCGCCGCCATGCCAATGGACTTCAGTTCAAATACTCTGATGGTCACGTCGGAGCTGTAACACTTGAACTCGCAGAGTACGGTCAACGCACGATTAGGGTGTTTGAACTACCTTTTGAAGTGCCGAAGGACGAAGTTGTCTCTGCGTTACAACCATACGGTAACGTCATCGGTTACGTAGAGGAAAAATGGCAAACCTTCACGACCTACCATGTCCTTAATGGTGTGCGTCAGGTCAAAATTGAACTGAAAAAGCATATTCCATCATACCTGACCATTGGCTGGGTGCGAGCCATTGTCATGTACGACGGCCAACCCCGAACATGTGCGGGTTGTGGACAAGAAGGCCACGTCAGGTCCGCCTGCATGCGACGCCGCCTGATCCAGACGCCGGTCGGCGAGGAAGCGTCCCCAGCGGTGATGAATCAGATCCCTGTCACATACGCCAAGGTTGCCCAGGAAGGTAGCACGTCTACACAGAGTCTTCCTGCTCCGTTGACGTCGTCTGATCAGGTAGATGCAACCGCTCCTGAGATTCCTTCTGAGGTGGCCCAGACGCCAGATCCTAACCTGCCAAATCATCGCAGCACTGTGACTGAAAATGCTACTGAGATGGACGTTGATCCGGGAGTGGTACCTACTTCTGCTTTCCTTCAGACTGGTCTGGAGTCAGACGAAAGCCACCCGCCATCGGACTCTGAACGACTTGTTCGAAAACAAGGGTCGACACGAAAGAGAAAGAAACGTAGCCGTACACCCCCTGATGAATCCATTCTACGGATGGATACCGGGGATGCAGACCCGAAGATGGACGACAAACCGATCTCTGATGACCGAAAGGCTGATGCGACGGACCCGCCACAGGCGACCACTGGCAACGAACACCCCTCATTACTGACGCCGTCGCCCCCACAGGTCGACGTTGAAGAGAGCCTATCCGATGAGACGAAAACTACGTCTCTTCTCCACGTGGATGCCGTGCACAGCCGATGCCCTACCGCAGCATCAGTCTCCTGGGCAGACGACGTGGAGATCGAAGGGACTGGGGTGGATGCTGCTGATGATGGGGCACCCCCATCGGTTGCGCCCGCGCCCGCAAACTCTCCACAATAGCAGCCTCTTCAGCGGACCGGCAAGATCGACGACCTCTCGCTCCTGAAGAAGAAGCCCCGCCTGTGCCTGTGGGACTCCAACACCAGCATTATCGTGTCGCAATGATTAACCTCGCGACCATTCGTGCGCCCCACAAACTAGCGCTGCTCCGCGATATGATTTATGATGCGGACATAGATATTGCGCTTTTTCAGGAAGTGCATGTCGCCGATTTTTCACCACCACATGGCTTCACGGTGCATCTTTCTCCCGCTTCGGACACCGGTAGTGGTGTTGCCATCATCTTACACGAAGGTCTTCCTGCCGAAGATGTCCTATACCTCCCCAGCGGCAGAGGTATGGCCCTTACTCTCTTTAGTGTACGCATCATCAATATTTATGCGCCGTCGGGCTCCAGCTACCGTCGTGAACGCAATGCCTTCTTCGCGAATGAAGTCACACCCCTTTCTATGGGACCACACGATGACTGGATCATGGGTGGAGACTTCAACTGCACCCAGCGACCTCAGGATCAATTGCCTCGTCACTCACCATGCGCAGCTCTGGAAACAGTCGTCACGCGGCTACAATTTGTCGACACGTGGAGACATGTTCACGGTGATCTTTTGGGCTTTACGTACCACACTGCGCACTCATCTAGCCGACTGGATCGCATCTACATCTCGCGATCCCTAATTCAACACACTCGACAGGCTGAAATCTGGCCTGTTGCTTTCTCAGACCATGAGGCTTACTTCTGTGATGTTGTTCTCACAAGACAGGCAGTATGGCACGGACGTGGTTTATGGAAACTGAACACGGCACTTCTTAATTCACCTGACTGTCGACTTCTAATAGAAGACACTTGGATCACATGTAATAGACGCCGACCCACGTATCCGTCTACCATATCCTGGTGGATCCAGTGTGCAAAACCTGCTCTTCGAAAAACTTTAATCCGGTATGGCAAAGATGTTGTCGCCTGGAGGAAGAGCACTATGGACTTTTACTACAGGATCCTACGAGAATGCTCCACGATGCCAGCCTCCCCTGAGCGCCATACAAGGATGAACCAAGCTAAGGCCCAAATCTCCAATCTCACGCGACGGCATTTGGAAGGGGCGATAGTACGATCTCGTACTGCTGATCGCATGCCTCATGAACATCCGTCGATGTACCATATCATCCAAGAACGACAAAATCGACGCCGAAAATTGATTCACGTCCTAACGGATCAAGAAGGGCGTCGCTACGTAACCCAATCTGCCATCGGGAATGTGCTTCGCGCCCACTACCGGCAGCTCTACGCTGCAGTTCCACATTCCCCAGAGTTGATCGAGGAAGTCTCACAGCTCAACTTCGGTGGTATCCCAGGAGATGCGGCGATTGAATTGATGTCGGAGGTGACTGATGAGGAAGTCCGCGATGCGATCCGGGCAGGAACCATCAATCGCTCCCCGGGCCCCGACGGTCTTCCCCTCGAATTTTATCGCACCTTCCGTGATTTGTTAGAGTCCACCTTCACCTCCATCTGTCGGGAACTGATGTCTCCGGAAGTACTTGTGCCGGACGCTTTCATGGAAGGAATTATTATTCCTGTACATAAACCGCACGGTGGCAACAATATCAGTGATTATCGGCCCCTCACCCTCCTTAACAGTGATATGAAAATCTTCACTCGCCTTTTGGCAGCACGACTTAAAAACGTTGCCCGATATGTTGTGTCGCCAGACCAAGCCTCTTTGGGAGGCGACAACAATATTCGCACGGCTTTATGCCGCTACAGGGATATGATCGCCGTTACCCAGGCACAACGCCTCTC
This sequence comes from Schistocerca americana, assembly GCF_021461395.2. Lineage (NCBI taxonomy): Eukaryota > Metazoa > Arthropoda > Insecta > Orthoptera > Acrididae > Schistocerca > Schistocerca americana. The sequence goes on along the minus strand of NC_060122.1, from coordinate 105,705,263 downwards.
TGGGGCACTTGCGTCTTTGGACTTCAGTCATCCTTTTGATAGGGTTGACCATTCGTTCCTTACGGCCGGTCTCCACCATATGGGTTTCCCGGTCGCCGTTATCACGGTAATGATGCGCCTTCTGCGGGGTGCCTCATCCAGGATTATGTACAATGGCAGACTCACTCCACCGATAATAATAGGTCGATCCGTACGTCAAGGTTGCCCTCTATCAGCAATTTTGTACGCCTTTTCCTTGGAATCCTTGCTATGTGGACTAAGACAACGTTTGGTAGGGTTGTACATAGATCGCTTCCGATTCTGTTGCACGGCCTATGCTGACGATGTCGTCATCTGTTTACGTAATGCCGACGAAGTTCGAGCTGTTTTGACGTGGGTAGCGACTTATGGCGAGGCATCGGGTAGCTCTTTAAACGTACGTAAGTCACAAGTTATGTTCATTGGCACGGGACTTCCCGTGGAGTGCGTTACACCTCTCACCACCGTTGATACCATTCGTTGTTTGGGAATAGATTTTTCATCTGATCTCCGGCGTTCAGCCACCATCAACTGCCGACGCCTCCTTTTAATGATCAGAGCAGGTCTTATGGACCATCGCCTTCGATCCCTAGATATTCTCCAACGAGCTCGATATGTCAATACATATATCGCATCCCGAGTTCCCCATGTAGCGCAAGTTCTACCTTTCCCGCTTACTGTGGCACGTCGCATGTTGGCAGCGATGGCATCTTTCGTCAGCTCTGGGATGTTGTTCAAAGTTAACTATGCGACCCTTACTCTTCCCCGTGAACGAGGTGGGATAGGTCTGTTTCACGTGCCGGATAGAGCTCGCGCCCTATTTGTCAGCTCCCAGATGACGGTATGGACACGTTGCCCAACGAGCCTCACTGGTCTCCTGCTGTCGGCATACTCACCGGTCTCACTGTCAGCCCCAGTGATGATCTCAGATGTTCCGGCCCAGTTCCATTATATAAGGTACTTCTTTCTGGAACTCAGTTATCTACGCCTCACCTTACCAAGACAGCTTTTACTCAAGACAAAGGCAGTATACAATGTCCTCCAATTAGGTCGTCCACCTAACCCGATTGAACTAAAGTTCCCACAGGTTGACTGGCGTCATGTATGGCGCGCGGTGTTCGCCTGTTACCTTGACACGAATGTTCAATCTGTCTGGTATATAACTGTCAATGGTAAGCAAATCAACCAATTTCGCCTTCATCGTATCCACCTCGCCCAATCACCTCTAAGCTCCACGTGTGGAGTGCCAGACAATGATGAACATCGGTTTGTTTGCGGACCGGCGGCGGAGGTTTGGCACTTGGTTCGACGTATTGTGGCTTTTCTAACGCGGGACATTCCGGATCGGATTACTCCCCTTTCATTATTATTTCCGGAACGTGACTATTTTCCTCGGACAAAGACCAATGCTGTGAATTGGATTCGCGGACATGCCATTCACTACTTATTTGGACAAACTGTAGACTCTGTACACGATTTTTGGACATACCTCAATGACCGTCATTATGTCGTTGTCCGTCACCCAAAATACAGACAATTTTTCTCGAACTTCCTTGGGAGTGCTTTCCACGAGCCGCCTCGCAGCTGGAATGTGTTAAGCCAAGAGAGGAGAAGGTTTCCTGTTTGAACCAATGAACATTTCTGAACAATTGAACGGAACACATCAACTTCGAGAAGACGTGACTCAACATATTACCAGCGGGGCGCAGAAGGCCTCTGATCAATTACACAAAAAAAAAATAAAAAAAAATAAAATAAAAATAAAATAAAATAAAATAAAATAAAATAAATATAAAACAAAAAAAATTAAAATAAACTTCAGAAAAAGGTAGATTTTGTTTTGTTTGTAAGGATAGCCCTAACCTTGATTTCCCATATTTCCCCTGGTATATAGGCAGCTCTCTGGGGTAGGTTTAGTCAGGAGCCAACGCCTGAAGTGGACCAGATATTTTTTTTTTTTTTTGTTATAGGATGAAAAGTGGCGGTGGCACTTGTTTTTTTTTAGTTCCATTAAAAAAAAAGAAAAAAAAGAAAAAAAACAGAAAAAAAAGATGGTAGAGCACTTGCCCGCGAAAGGCAAAGGTCCCGAGTTCGAGTCTCGGTCGGTGCACACGCTTTTAATCTGCCAGGAAGCTTCATATCAGCTTTTTTGTCTTAATTATCAGCTTTTTTGTTGATATAAAGCCAGAAACGTTTATGGACGTTACAGGTGGTCATTGCACGCCAATAGTAATCTTTAAAGGGTCAGTTTTTTTTCTATTTTAGCGTCTACAAAAGGAACGCTGAACGGAATTTAGGCACTACAGAAATTCTGCAAGCTACAAAAGACGGCTTGAAAAATGGAAAGTCTAAACGACAAGTAGCGAGGCAGCTTAGCATAAATGAAGGTGCCCTCAGAAGTCGCCTTAAAGAGGTACGAGGCGCTTTCAAGTGTACTTTCACCTCTACTATTTATTTTGAGGGCTGTTGCCTATATCAAGATTTAAAATTAAGACTCTTACCCGTACTTTTTTTCAGGGTTTTGGGGTAGACAAACTGAGAAGTTTCGAAAGAAGTATTAATGAGCATGAACCAGAAGTGGCTAAACTATGTAGATATTGGGACAGATGTTACTACATGACTACTCTGGGATGAATAATATAAAAACAAAATCTGACACAAACCAATATGGTCGGAAAGGACTGGGGCTGATGGTTTCATGCAGAGGCGAAATCTTAGCCTTCAGACGAGTGACGGTGTTCAACAAACAGGAAGCGAGATCTTCTTTGATAATCTTTTGGGGTTAATGGAGAGATTTAAATTTGAACCTCATCACATACGCAACATGGATGTTGTCGGGGAATACAAGTGTTCCTTACAAAGTTCCGAAAGTGCCCGCAACCAACCAATAGTTGGGATTTCGTCGTAGTTAGACAGCACTTGTTTATGGAAATGAATACTGAAGATGGTGCAGTTACAATGAATCATTTTATCTGGTAATTTAGTGTTGACGAACACATCGTTTGAAGAGGAATAATTCCTAAGTGAGTGATTAAAACTGAAAGAGCTAGTACAGGTATGAGTGGTTCGGATTCAGAAATCGAGATAAGTATTTTGACCGTTTACGCACCTTTGAGAAGAATACTCACTGTTCATTGAAGTTCGGTTCTGATTTGGTAACACAATGAGGAGCTTTCTGTGTATTAGATCCCACAAAAGCTATTACAGTGTAATTAGTAGTTGATTGTCTACTCTCAGCTGTAGTTAGAATCTTATTTCAACTGGAACCTGAAAATGCCTTTCTGATGCTGAATCTAATGCTTATAACAGTAATTTCAGCCACTGATCCTGTAGTTTTTCTATACAAATTTTACTGAAGTCTAGATAATTTGTGTCTAATGAAGGCAATATGGCTCATTACATACTCCGAAATGGCCATACTGTTGTGAGTAGCAAACCATAATTATTTGTCTTCTGGTGGGGACATATAAACAAAACGTAAATACCTAACAGAGCAATATTTCGTGCTGGTCTTGATTCTGAAGAGAAAGTTCTAGCTACCAAGTTTTAAATTATTACACAGGTTCGATTAGCGACTTGTAGTAGCCACAGTATTGACACTGTCGTTGTGGCTTGTTCAAGAGTTCTTCAGGATTGCGTGGCTTTGTGTTATTGCATCTACTACTGTGATTTGAGAAATGTATTGTGAGGATGACGTTTTTTCCTATTAAAACATGTGTGTAATTGAAGATTGCTGTTTTTTATATGATTATCCGTGATTTTGGTGATGTAAGTAAGGCTGGCTGTCATTGTGCAGGAACCGAACCCAGTCATACTTCCCCGTTATGGTTGTCACACGGACTTCCGCCTGACTGAGAAATAGGTTTGTTTTGACGCTACTGAGCTGGCAGGGAAGTGCCCGGAGGCTGCAGACTGCTTTCGGTTGCTCTTCTGCTGTTCGGGCTGTCGGTGTTTTACGTTTCCATTCAAAACCGTGAGGAACGGATTAGTCTAAGGAGGGAGGAAATCCAACGGCTCAAATGCTGACAGCCGGGACCACAGCTCAGCAACAGGCCCCAGTTATCGGCGAAGGTCCTACTTGACACCTCAAATGGTTCAAATGGCTCTGAGCACTATGGGACTTAACATTTGAGGTCATCAGTCCCCTAGAACTTAGACCTATTTAAACCTAACTAACCTAAGGACATCACACACATCCATGCCCGAGGCAAGATTTCAACCTGCGACCGTAGCATTCGTGCGGTGCCGGACTGAAGCTCCTAGAATCGCTCGGCCACCGCGGCTGGCCCTACCACCTCCGCTGTGTCAGTAGACATGGCTTACGCAGCCGGCGCTTCTGCATGCGGACTGGCTCCGTATGATCTCCCGAACACCAGGCCATCGACCTTGCTTCGATGCGGCCTCGATACTGGAGCTTTCGATAAAATATCGATATCTTCTCAACAATGTATCGATGCACACCGGCGACGTCTCTTGAACCGCTTTAGCGATATATCGGTATCTAAATGGCAATATCGACCACGATTATTTGTATTTTATATATATATACTTTTTTTTGCAATATCCCGTAACTATTTGAAATTGTTCTTTCGAAACTGTAGAACAACATACTTTTAGTTTCACTCTATGAAGGAGTCTTAATACTCTTTGAGCTTTCATCTCGTCCGGTCTTCCTCTTTGACTGTGTGAAGCAGGTATATGTGGCACAAAGGAGTCAGACTGCACTGGTGGGTGGCGGTGTGAATGGAATAACAAGATTTCCAGTATGAAGAAATAGCACACCATTGCATGAGAAAACAATTTTCAACGCAACTAGTGTGCTATTTCTTCATAGCACATAGTAGCTGAAAATCATGAATAAAAATCTAAATGACCGGAGACTTGTGGGAGGAAATGCTGGCGTAATCGGCGTTCGGCACTACCAACAGGAACTGCAACGTTTAGCTTCATCGCGAAATTTTGAAACTATAGTTGCTAGTTCGCTGGCGTTTGCACAAATGAAAAAACAAGTCGACATGAAGATACGTGACGCAACTGGACGACGGACCCATCGGACATATCTTATTATGCCACTTGCCATCGTTAACAAAGTGGTTATCGTCAAGTGTGAACGTGCATCGTTTTTCTTTCAGTTCTTGCTGTAAGGAGACTGCTAGCTTGTTGGCGTAATGATTCAATACTTAAATAGGCAGCTCTTAAAACCGGCAGTATATTTCCAATGTGCAGCCGATATTTTTAAAGGCTGGTTGAGTTTATCGATGTATCGAGGCCTGATATTGATATTTTTTAATTATTGATATATCAGATTCCACGATATTTTCAAAAATGTCAAGTCCTACTGGATACAGGGCGTCTATAGCAGCTTTTACCTCTTGGAAAAGGGATTTAAACCGCCAGGACAACCCTATCAGCATGTCGTCACTGGTGGGCTGTCCAATGACGCATTTCACTGACATACACTATATGTAGACTGAACCTCAGCACGTCGCTTTCCAAGTTTTCTAGGTACCATACCACGTTCAAAATTCTGACATTCGACGCCCCAAGTAATAGTACGTTATCCTTTCGTTGATTATTCAGTCTTTTTGTAATGGTCACCTCCTCCTTGGCAATACCATACCGGCGATGCGGAGGGGTGAGTTATGCAGAATCTTTTGCCAACAGAGAGACCGTCACTATAATCTTTCAATTACAGGCCGCATGTCCTAAGGATACACATTGTATGTGTCTTTAATACAGTGGTTTCAATTGCTTTGTGCGTCCTCATGCCGTTGATCATTGCTGAGCCTTCCGCTTTATATAGTCTTTTTCTACCCCAAGGGCAAGAGAGTGCCCTGAACCTCTGTACGCTCCCCCGCCCTCTGTCACAAGGCTGTCGGCAGAACGAAGGTGACTTCTTATGCCTGTTGTATTCGGCCACCATTGCTGATGATTTTTATTCAAAATTCAAGTGGTGGCGCTGTTGGAACCTGGAACGTGTTGATTATTAGTCAAAGGCACTACCCCTAAACAACCAACCTTGGTATCTTGCGCTCCTGGGTGTACTATACTGTAGGTACAACACTGTGCTCTTCTGTGTCTTTGGAAATTTTATTCAGGACCTTGCTCTTAATCGTACATAACCTGTTTATTTCCTTTACAGTTTGTTTTAGGATCGGTATCATAAGCATAAAGTTGCTAAATACGTAGACATGTTGCAATACGTTATTTTCGATTATGATTTTAGCTCTAAATTCTTTTCCACAAAAGGCCAGAACTTTAGTTTCCTTTTGTGGATTAAATTATGGGCCCATAGCTAAGTCTCCTTTCAAGACACGGTCCATTCCGTTCAGCTGTTCTTCCAGGTCCTTTGCTGTCTCTGACAGAATGTCATCGGCAAACCTCAAAGTTTTTATTTCTTCTCCATGGATTTTAATACCTACTCCAAATTTTTCTTTTGTTTCCTTTACTGCTTGCTCAATATACAGATTGAATAACATCGGGGAGAGGCTACAACCCTGTCTCACTCCCTTCCCAACCACTGCTTCTGTCTTGAAAGGAGGATGTAAGATGAACATCAACAAATGCAAAACGAGAATAATGGAATGTAGTCGAATTAAATCGGCTGATGCTGCGGGAATTAGATTAGGAAATGAGACGCTTAAAGTGGTAAACGAGTTTTGCTATTTGGGGAGCAAAGTAACTGGTGATGGTCAAAGTAGATAGGATATAAAATGTAGACTGGCAATGGCAAGGAATGCGTTTCTGAAGAAGAGGAATATGCTAACATCGAGTATGGATTTAAGTGTGAGGAAGTCTTTTCTGAAGTATTTGTATGGAGTGTGGCCATATATGGAAGCGAAACGTGGACGATAAATAGTTTAGACAAGAAGAGACTAGAAGCTTTCGAAATGTGGTGCTACAGAAGAATGCTGAAGAGTAGATGGGTAGATCACATAACTAATGAGGAGCTATTGAATAGGATTGGGGAGAAGAAAAATGGTTCAAATGGCTCTGAGCACTATGGGACTCAACTGCTGAGGTCATTAGTCCCCTAGAACTTAGAACTAGTTAAAACTAACGAACCTAAGGACATCACAAACATCCATGCCCGAGGCAGGATTCGAACCTGTGACCGTAGCGGTCTTGCGGTTCCAGACTGCAGCGCCTTTAACCGCACGGCCACTTCGGCTGGCTTGGGGAGAAGAGAAGTGTGTGGCACAACTTTACAAGAAGAACGGATCGGTTGGAAGGGCATATTCCGAGGCAACAAGGCATCACCAATTTAATATCGGAGGGCAGTGTGGAGGGTAAAAATCGTAGAGGGGGACCAAGAAAGGAATATACTAAACAGATTCAGAAGGATGTAGATTGCAGTAGGTACCGGGAGATGAAGAAGCTTGCACAGGATAGAGTAGCATGGAGAGCTGCATCAAACCACTCTCAGGACTGAAGACCACAATAACAACAACAGATGTGTCACGCTTCTCCTATATTATTTCATATCAGTCTACATAACTTACTCATCTAGGGTGCCCATTTCCATTTGCTGCTGTTTTTAGGTCTGCTAGGACACCTAAAGGTAGCAGCCATACCACATAGATACACTGTCTACAGTTCGTTAGCCTGTAGCAAGGGAAATCATTTATTATTCACAACTAAGCAACGAGAAGCCGGGAGAGGAATGTTTTCTCTATAAATAGCTTTCAGATGTCGTCACCAAAGGGGTGGGCTGTACCGGAAAAATTCAATTCAACGATGCTTCAATCATTCAATATTCCGACAGTCCCCGCCTAGCAGTTTTTACAGCTATTCGCAGCTCAGTCTAGATTCGTCTGCCCTAAGCCACTGATTATGTCCCTAGTTAGCTCGTGGAGCAGCTGTGTCTGGTGAGGTAGGTCCAGGGGAGAGCCACAGCGCCGGGGAATGCGCTTCTGTATTGCCTCCGCGGGCTGTAATTATCGGGAAACACTGCGCAGAGGTGGGCGGCAGCTGCGTAATCACTGTACGAGACCGCCGCGACGCTGCAGCCAATACGTTATTTTTCCGCATGATCAAAGAGGCAGGAACGAGCGAGAGAGAGAGAGAGAGAATATGTCGCACACCTTTTGTGTGTTTGTCAGGGAGGTGGGTAGGGGACATGGGCAAAGGACTGAGTGAAAAGATTTCCATGGCTTGTGAATACTGTGTGTAGCGTTTCATTCTCACTTTCGTGTTTCATGCAATTTAAGGTTATAGGGAATTATTTTCAAACACTTATCTCTTGAATACTCCGTGTCTGCAGGAAAATCCATGAGATTTGTCTCTCTCCCTTGATACAAAAGCGTTGTTCATTCACGCCAAATAAGCATAACGTACAAAATTGTCACCTCCATGCCTAAGTACTGCTACTAAAAGAGTTCGGGGGATAATGCAGGTAAACCCATATTGGCTAAGATACTCATTTACGACTGCATCTCGCAGAGTTACCAAACTGCGTGGATGCCAATTGAGAATTTATCACCCGTACTTCAAAACAGTTCCATGCGGTTTTGTGCGGGACTAGCGATCCAGGCCGGATCCGCACGGGTAGCATTACGTATCTACTACGGCCAGACGACTTGTGTCGTGTGGCGTATTCTATTGGCGGGCCACTGTGTAGAGTTATAAGCAAATTTCGGGGAACAACGTGAACTTACTGAACACCAACAGTTTCATATAACATACGTAGAGTACGCCGTGCACGGCAAGGAAGTTATCTGGAGGCACGTATGTTAAATGTTCCATTCTTAATTGGTGTTTGGAGTTAAATCTCACGGCAATATGATACGAGCACATAGTATTGTAAGCTTACAACCAGTGTAAATACGGTGTGCAAATTATGGGAGTATATCTGTGTGAGTGACTCAGCATCTATCAGAAGCTAACTGAGGTGGCACACATAAAAAAATAAAAAATAACTCTCAAAATCTCTCTGTTTAGTTCATGTTATAGCACTTCTTTTGTGAAGCTGTGATGCATTGTTGAAACCCACTTCCGCAATTCTTCGTTGTAGACTCTTTATGGCCGTCACTAAAAGAATCATTTGCACATATAGGTTCGATTCGAAGAAAGTAGAAAGCTTAAAGTTGAATCGTCTGCTTTGCTGCTAAAAGAATGTACTGTAAGTAACTGAGCTAAGTTGCTGAAATTAAGGAAGTAGTTTTTTCGGAAAACGTTTTACTGGGAACATAAAAAAATTAGAAACCATATATTTTCGATTCGCATGTTCTATCGCTGTGCAATTGTTATCAAACGAATGCTCGGTAACTACTGGTTAAAAATATTTGATTCTTTAAACCTGTAAGCCGCACATCACAGACTGATGATGGGGTAGTTTTCCTTTCGTTATTGACCATATTTATTACGATACTTCAAAGCTGAGTAACTCAGTGTCCATTCTTCGAAGAATTTACAGTGAATAAAGCGTGCGAATTTCAATTGCTAATCTGAGAGAAGCAGAAATTGGAGGTCTGAAATTGTCATCGAGGGGTTAAAAGGCATAGTGAAAAAAAGTGACCCATTCAGACTTCGATTCCTCATCCTTTAGATTTCCAGCTTGACGCTCAACTACATTTTGTTTCTCAGCATACATAACTTTAGCAGACACCCGAAATGTTCTTTAAAAAAATTAGGCCTCGAGGAGAATCGAACTCGCAGACTTTTTATCTGCATTGCGTGACGCTTACCACTTTTTCTTCTTTCACATTTTCTACTCAAAAAAGAATAAAACAAAACTTGGAGTTAATTCTACTTGGCACCACCACTTTTCCACAAAAAAATGTTTATAAAGTGGCGATGACTTGAATACCACCACAAGAATCAACTAACTGAGCCGATACCTCTATGGTGAAGAACAAGGTTAACATATTGGCGATTAAGTCTCGTACCGTGGCAGGTACAATATATTTCTCATACACAATGTCCATGTATCGGTGGAAGGCGAGTGGGACTGTACTGCCTGCTCCATCTACAATATGATGAACATAGAGGCCAAACAGCCATGCAGAGTTGTATTTGACTCTGTCCTCGGAAAGCATGAGGAATCTGGACGCAACAGGGTATTAGCCGGAACAGCAGTCTCAGGAGGTCGAGTTAGAAACGCTAATTGTTTTTTAAACCGGTGCCAGCTCTGAAGCAGATGAAGCAAACGTTGTTCATATTCCAGGAGAGCGCCTTCTATCTTCTCTGTAACCAATTTCCAATTAGGTTTAGCCATTTGGAGAGGAGGACGATCAATTGTATCTCGTAAAGATTTATGTGTATCGACCAGTCTCACCCAGAACGACAACGTTTTCAACTCTGTAATTTAATGATTTGTTATTTGCCTTTTTTGATGCAGATACCAAATACGAGGTATTCAGCACACGAGGTTAAAGGTATCCAACGTAGCTTAGAGCAACAGCATCTCAGCAGGAGGACATATCGTCCGTATATGTGTGCACCGAGATCGCCTCGCCCAAGTGTGTTCAGTCTTGTAACTGATCGATGAGACATAAGTTTGGATAGGAAAAGAGTCACATGGAAGAGTGGGTCCATAATTCTAGCAGCATTTGTCCTTTGAATGATCACATTTATTTACCATGATCATGACAGCACCAAACAAAATACAATAATATCTCTGAACACAAGATTCTGTTAAATGAAAATACGTGTTTTTAAATTTTAACCACAGATTTACATAACTGAACTTCCAATTCTTGCTAATCCAACGTAGTTAGTGTCAGCAAAAAGTAAAAAAATACGTCATAACAATACTCCTCTTAAGCAATATATAAGTAAAAGATAACTCTCGAACAATCTTCTTAAAGAGTTACTATTATTAAGTTAAGAGCAGGTAATTTAGAAAAAAAACACCCAAGCATGGCAGATCTAACAAATTTTCTTACATCCATAGAACGGATACTGTGACAAATTCAGCTCCACCAAAGAACAGTGAGCTATAATTAAAAATAGAAATCTCAGGAGATGACGATCAGAACGAGAATTACGTTAAATTTCCCTCAGCACACCAAGAATAAGCGCAAATGTTTGAACGGGCAGAGGAACTACCTGAAAATTTAATTACAACATGGCTCACACATGAGCTTTCAGGCGCAATATTACTGCAAGTATATGAGAGATTTAAGAAAGGAAAGACTAAACTTAACTTGCAGAAGACAGGCCTCCAAAGTGACCATTTCCACTGTAGCCACAGCCGAAATGTCGGGCTCGTGCTTCACAAGACTAAAGACGCTGCTAACAAACACTATATGGAGGAGATATAGCCCAGAGAAATACAAATTACATGAGCGACAATCGGCATCTTCTTAGGAGATCACGGCTATAAGCCCAAAAATTGCATCATAAAATAAGGTAGCAAATATTACTCACAAAGGGTTGCCTAAAGGAAACAGATCTTAAATCACTGGTAAGAGTACAAAAACATAATCACTAAACAAACCGCCGATTGGCTTCTGTCTCAGGTTCAAATGATTTTACTGACGTTTCGCCAGCATTGTCAGAGCTTCACCCTCCACTGCCGGTGGTGAACTGGAGCCGGGCTCGCGGCCGCAGACTATATGTACCTGGCGCGCCAACGTCCGAGGGCTTCTCCGCGGTCATTTCCGGTGCGGTTCTCCTCTTGCTACCTGCGACGGTCGTTCGCTGCAGTACGGGAAGCCAGGATCCGTTTACCGTAAGGCTTTCCTCTTACTTGTTGAAACTGTTCGCGTGTTTTTGTGTTTCTACAGCTTCTCTAAACAAGCGGGTGTGATAGTGCTTCTCTACAGCCAGAACTTCAGTGTCAGCGAATTTTATTACGTGGTCGGTCTCACCCAGTGCGTGCTCTGCAACGGTCGATTTCTCCACCTGCCCAACCTGCAATGTCGCTTATGTTATTTTATCGTCCAGACGTTCAGACACAAGTTTTTCCGCATGTGCATGGTATACGGTATATTCCTGACATGGCAAGTGGGTCTCTTTTCTCCTTTGCTGATCTAAGACACTCTTTGATCTTCCTTGTCAGTAGCTGTTTTCTCACCACCGCCCTCATCAGGAGTGCTAAACGCAGAATTACAAGACAGATCAACCGACAAAGTTACTTTAGGCAGGAGTGGGTGACGAGTGGACGTATCAGACTCCTCACCATACTGGATACGACGTTTCTCATGTTGCACTGCTGACACTGCCAGCATGGCACAACAATTTCAGGATCGTGCTGCGAGGGTAATGGCGTGAGCTGGTTCTTTCAGGTTATGCAGGTCACATCTCCTTAAATTCCCTTCTTTTCGCAGTTTCTTCAGTTTTAACCGACAGCTCATAACTAACCGGCTGTGGTCAGAGTCCACTATATCAGACTTTAACCTATCCATTTCCCTTTTTCAATTTTCTAACCTACCTGCCAAGCTCCTATCCGTAAAACACCAGTTTTGTTTCTCCTGAAAAAGACGTCTTCCTGAGTAGGCCCCGGCCAGAGATCCGAATGGGAGACTATTTTACGTGTGGAATATTTTACCCAAGAGGACGCCATCATCACTTAACCATACAGTAAAGCTGCATGCCCTCGGGAAAACTCAAAGCCGTAGTTTCCCCTTGCTTTTAGCTATTCGCAATATCATCACAGCAAGGCCGTTTTGGTTAATGTTACGACGCGAGATCAGTCAATCATCCAGACTGTTGCCCCTGCAACTACTGAAAAGGCTGCTGCCTCTCTTCAGGAGCCACACGTTTGTCTGGCGTCTCAACAGATACCCCTCCGTTGCGGTTGCACCTGCGGTACGGCTATTGTAACTCTGAGGCACCAAACACTCACCACCAACGGCAAGGTCCATGGTTCATGGGGGTCAGACCCAATTCAATTCCAAAATTTGGAAAGGTGGCATGGAGCAGAATGGTGTAGCCATCCGTCCAGTAACTCTGTTGAACGGTATATGAGGGAAATAGGAAAGTTATGTAGGATCTATTGCCACCATAACCATCGAGCATGGGGCAAATTCGTATCTGATTTTGAGAGTGTAATGTATACCTTCCCTCATGAATCTACTCCGTTCACACCTGTGGAAATCCTGCTCAATAATAAGGGCAAATGCATAATTGAGGAAAAACCGTGTACAGATCTATGAGTAGCCCATAAGAAAGAATTGGTAACACAAAAAACAAAGCAGAAAGCAGAACAAAGATCTAAAAGGCACAATAGGAACCTGAAGTTTGCCTGGTTCAAGATCGGAGACTATGTCCTGAAGACTCGTGAAAAATCAATTGAACTGGCATACTGTGCCTTTTGTCAGAACACACTTGGAAACCGTGGTTGACATTATGAAGCGGACTACGGCGCTACCTACGGACACACAAAACTAACGCTACGGACCTGACGACTATGTGACACACACGAAGACACAAACAACTCTGAGGAAAAGCTGCCCAGGAGCGCGCAAGACTGCGGTGAGGCGGAAAACTAACAACATTCCTGCTCGGCGTGTGAAGCCGCACTTCCACCAGACCACTGCACCACTTGTTAGTTTGGTTCCGCTTGCTGTGTTCTCGAGCCTCTGCTGCTCTCTCGACTTGTGCAAGTGTTGTACTAGGTGACAGTGGCATAGTATTCAAAACTTAACTTTAATTTGTTATTCTTCAGGCAATTTGTGCCAAATACGTATACAGTACACAGGTGATTTTTTTTCCACTATGTACAAACTCTAGGGATTGATCGATGTGAGGATACGGAACAAAAAAAGGTATAATGAACTTATTTCTGGAAATACATTGTTTCTTCATGCTAGAGACCATTTATTCAGTCATACATTGTTACAGAGACTGCGGACTAATATGCGCTGTACAATGCAGCTACAGCCACAGTTACAGTACACATAGTTTCCTCCTAGAAGATGGTACTGTTCCTCATACGTCAAGCCCTAACGCCCTCTCCTACCATAGTAATTGGTAATGTTATGTCTGATTCACTTCTCTTGCCGACTCACCTTGTAGTGGATGTGATTCAACGTTGTGCACACCGGTTCCATATTCGAATTGAGAACTTGCCGACATAGTGTTTACTTACGGAAAGGCAAAAGGCAACGGGCGGCTGTCAGCAAGGTTGTATCAGGAGACCTATCCCCACCAAATATCACCACAGCATTGAATGTTTGCAACAGTGTTTCGACGTTTCTCTGAGACAGGTTCATTTCAGGAAGCAAGAGATCAGAAACGATGTAGCGGAAAAGTTCGGACACGAGGCTTCGAGGAAAATGTGATTAACGCTGTGTAAGGCGACCGCCGTGTCAGTACCAGGCAGTTGGCCCGCCAGTACAGTGTAATCCAGACGATCGTGCGGAAGATTCTCCGTGACAGTGGTTACTAACCTCATCATTTGCATCGTGTGAAGGATTTATTAGCGAAAGGTTTTCTACATGGAGGGCAGTTTCGTCAGTGCTTTCTTCACCAGACATGCACGATTCTGGGATTTGTGGCCACATTTATGTGGAATGGCATCTTTTACTTTCAGAGCAGTCATCTGTAGGATAATACGCAGAACCCCCATGGTATGGTGGCAGCGAGTCATAAGCATCGGTGCAGCAAGAATGTTTGGGCTGGGATTATCGGCGATCGTATTTTGGGATCAGTCATCCTCCCACGTCGCCTAACAGGCCGGTACTATCGGCGTTTCTTGCGGCTGACTTTGCCTACCCTGATGGAAGAAGGGCCATTGATGATTCGAAGGGTCATGTGGCTGCTACACGATGGTGCTGCAGCCCATTTCGACGTTAACTTCCGGACGCATCTTAGTCGTGTCTTCACTGGTCGATGCATCGAATGAGGGGGCCCAGCTTCGTGACCTGCTCGTTCACCAGATCTCAACCCATGCGATTTCTGGTTGTAGGGCTATGTCAACAGTATCGTGTATGCAGAGCCCGTTCCAGATGTGGAGACACTGGAGCAGCGTATTCATACTGCCTTTGACACTGGTCGGATGTAGCATAGCCGACGTGAACGTGTGAGAGAGAACATGCTACGGCTCGTACACGCATGGGTTGAGGCACATGGAAACCATTCCAACACGTACTGTAACTGTGGCTGCATGGTACAATCCATATTAGCCCATAGTCCCTGTAACAATGTATGACTGAATAGTCTCTAGCACGGAAACCATGCATTTCCGGATAAAACTTCATTAGACCTTTTTTGTGCCGTATCCTCTCATCGAACAATATCTAGAGTTTGTACACGGTGTAACAAAATCACCCTGTATACAAAAACCTACCTCGTTAATCAGTGTATCTATTAATGAAAACTGGATCAAAATCTCTACAGCAGTTCCTGACATTAGCCGGCACATAAAGATGACAACGAGCAAGCGATTTCAGTTTTTAGGTACTGAGAAGAGATGAAAATCAGATGATTCACCGGACCAGTCGGAGAATGTTCGGCTGCGATAGTGCTCGTCAAGCCAGGAATGTAAGAAATTACTCACGGAACATATTCAGTGGCTCCTGTAGGAGTAGCCTTAAGCCGTCGGCACACGGACCGTGCATCCGAACGTTGAGCGTTGAGCGTGCCGAGTTTCTGACGTCATAGCGTGGAATAGCACGTTCGGGAGTCTTCCCGAACGTGCAGAGCAATATCTGGCAAGTCAGATATTCTGAGCGTGCGTCTGAGCGTTGACCAATGAGATGGCACAACGCCACCAACGTCAGACGCACGCCGTCTCTCTTCAGTACAGATGTTTGACGCGCCATATTGGCATTCATTTCAAGCCTATATGTATATATTCCGCTTCTGGGCACCAGCAAATTGAGAATCACTGGAAAACCCGTTGTTAACTGTGTGATTCATTCCAATAAAATGATGAGAAACATCATATTCGTGGCAAAATAATTATTGTAACTTGCGTATTATGAGAGTAGGATATTTGAAGGCAGCAACACACTAAAGATCCACCCAAAACGCATTTTTCTTGATACAATTTGTTATAATTAAATTTCGATTAGTAACATATCTACGATTAATGTTTTCAGCAACGTGTAACATACTGTACTTCGATGCCAGCTGTGTTTTTGGTGTAGCGTAATGAGTAAAATCACTGTTTTGTAGTGGCTGCTTTCTCGGGACGATAGTTTGCATCTTGACACTTTAAAATTTTTCTTCCTAACATTCGCGTTTTTATTAGATTCTGATACTTTATTATTGGTTTAATATAAGTATATACTATAATATTTGATGTTATGTAAATATAAGTTCACCAATTTTTTGCTTGCGCTACTAGTATAAAATTATTTTGCTCCCTTTTCTTTTACGCTTGGTAATTCACATGTTGCAAAGATTCTGCTACTGGGTAGGAACAGCGATCAAGTAAGACTGACCTTGGGGTTTTACTTAAAATTGGGAATTATGAAATAATAAACATTACTTATTATTCTTATGCGGAGGAGTATTCCAAATTTGTACCGCACTGCTTGTAATGGAACTTTTATAAACTTGTGTCCATATTGATTGGACATGATACTTTCCTTTTCGAGGACGATGGAGGAAATGTGCATTTTAATAGAGCTAACGTGGTAATTTTACGCGCGCCCGTTGAGTAAACAGTGTGATTTACGAACTAGGAACATCCCTCAACTGCCGCTGGAGTGCGTTGCGATCGCGTATACCACATTGGGGCCCACTTACCATATGCACAAGTCGCATCGTTCCTGAGCGTTCAGCAGCACGTTGAACTTGGCACGCTCAACGTTAACGTTCGACAGCACGGTCCGTGTGCCGACGGCTTTAAGGAGACACTTAGTTCTACTGCGTTGTGACGCAAACGCCTGTTATGAAGCATTACGGGTTACTGAAAACCAGTATAGACAATGAACAAAATTTATGTGAGGCTCAACTGACCAATTCTATAACCAAGTTTAATGAGCTCACAGGCGTTCTGTGCCAACAAAATGACAAGTACGGCCGGCCGGAGTGGCCGAGCGGTTCTAGGCGCTACAGTCTGGAACCGCGCGACCGCTACGGTCGCAGGTTCGAATCCTGCCTCGGGCATGGATATGTTTGATGTCCTTAGGTTAGTTAGGTTCAAATAGTTCTAAGTCTAGGAGACTGATGACCTCTGAAGTTAGGTCCCATAGTGCTCAGAGCCATTTGAACCATTTTTGACAAATATGATCAAAATAGAAGTTATTTTTCACTTAGGCTGCTGCCGTGACACGGCTTCTGTTCTCCTCACTAACACCGAGAATGTAACGACTACACTGTGCTACAATTCAGCTTTGAGATTCTCACATGATCACTCGTCTCGTGCCTTTCACTTACGTAAACACATTCTGTAATAATCGCAAATCACAAATTCCTTCTATTACAGCTCCTTCCACTGTCCTTCGAACATGTATGAATGTATTGATTGCTCCAGGGAGGGAGGGATACAGCATTTCACCAGAACTTTCGGATTGTTCTGTTTTGCATCAGTGAAACCGATCGGAATTGCCGGAAAATAACGCAACAGTTACACGTGACAATACACTGATTAATCACCCATACACACATGTGAATCGGCAGCTAATTAAAGCTGCCGTTCTGAATTTACAACCGCGTATTATTCACCACTTGCCAGGAAACACAGCTCGAAGGGTTAAATTATGCACGTGGAGCATCAAATGCGACACATTACACATTCCACTGAGTTATTTCAGCGGGGTCTGCGCCGCTTCTGGCAATGCCCAATAGCGGCATCAGAGAATTACTTTCATTTATTAACGGCAGGAATGTCCAGGTAATATGTCGTTGAAATATGTCGCTGCGACATTTTCCATTTCGAGAAAATTGAACAGTAGCAACATAGATGGTAAGGTTAACACGGTGCAATCTGGAAAATTTTGGAACAAAAGGTGTCAGTTGTATAAAGACAATTATTACTTACCTTCGTGAAGTAACGTGGATAAAGACTTGCCCCACTGATGGGTCAAAAAGAGTACTCATTATTTTAGCCACATGCGTCAGGTATTAAAAAGGATGAAACCTTTTGAAATAGTCTGGGAGGCATAATACATAAAATTTGCAAGCTCTTATTTTGATTAGTTGCACAGATCCCTCGAGATTCTTACTTAAATAGTGTTTCCCATTTACTGTACGTAGAACAAAACAGTAGTGGTCACAATTCCGCTTTTGAATTCGAAATGAGTATGCCAACAGAAAAAAATATATAAGGTTTGTTAGCGTGACAGAAACAGACTTTTAGCAACCAATGTTACCCAGACATAAGGCTCAGTCGTAGAGAGAAAGTGTGAAAGGTTGCGTCACAAAGTCAAGAACGTCCTTGGACCTATGTTAAAAATAAGTATGCACTGTTAAAGGCAGTGTCGTATTGAAAGTATGTTCCTAGAATGGAAATCAGAGAAGGAATGTTACTATAACACGAAAGAGCGCCATTGGAAATACATGTGAAACCAAATTCTCCTGGGAAATAAAAGCTGAATACGCCAAGACGAGCTTATGGTACAATCAAAGGAACAATTTATCGATTCGCCGAAAAGTTGTAAGAAATTTGGGTTGGAGTAAATTCAGGCAGTAGATCAAAGTTAACTCTTCAGTCATTATTTCTTGTACTAACATCGAAACAGGGGATGTCCGAGATACTAAGCTCATTAAGATCACACTAAATTTCCTTCTTTCGATAGTGACATGGAAAACGAAACTGAGAATAATGCTAGATGATGTTCAGTTTGGGTTTATCAAAGGTACAGGCTCCAGAAACGCAGTTCTCAAGTTGCACTTGACAGTGGAAACAGCATCATAGAAAAATAGACACGTGCATAGAGTTTGTCTACCTGTGAAAAGCGTAGGAGAACGTTAAATAGTGCAAGATATTTGAAGTTCTGAGAGACGTAGGAGGAAGCTATAGAGAAGGATAATATATAGTATGTACAAGAACCAAGGGGGAACAACGAGAACGGCGGCCTGAGTAGCCGAGCGTTTCTACAGTCTGCAACCGCGTGACAGGTACGGTCGCAGGTTCGAATCCTGCCTCGGGCATGGATGTGTGTGATGTCCTTAGGTTAGTTAGGTTTAAGTAGTTCTAACTTCTAGAGGACAGTGTCTTGAAAGGAGGATATAAGATGAACATCAACAAAAGCAAAACGAGGATAATGGAATGTAGTCGAATTAAGTCGGGTGATGCTGAGGGAATTAGATTAGGAAATGAGACACTTAAAGTGGTAAAGGAGTTTTGCTATTTGGGGAGCAAAGTAACTGATGATGGTCGAATTAGAGAGGATATAAAATGTAGACTGGCAATGGCTAGGAAAGCGTTTCTGAAGAAGAGAAATTTGTTAACATCGAGTATAGATTTAAGTGTCAGGAAGTCGTTTCTGAAAGTATTTGTATGGAGTGTAGCCTTGTATGGAAGTGAAACATGGACGATAAATAGTTTGGACAAGAAGAAAATTGAAGCTTTCGAAATGTGGTGCTACAGAAGAATGCTGAAGATTAGATGGGTAGATCACATAAAAAATGAGGAAGTATTGAATAGAATTGGGGAGAAGATGAGTTTGTGGCACAACTTGACAAGAAGATGGGACCGGTTGGTAGGACATGTTCTGAGGCATCAAGGGATCACAAATTTAGCATTGGAGGGCTGTGTGGAGGGTAAAAATCGTAGAGGGAGACCAAGAGATGAATACACTAGGCAGATTCAGAAGGATGTAGGCTGCAGTAAGTACTGGGAGATGAAGAAGCTTGCACAGGATAGAATAGCATGGAGAGCTGCATCAAACCACTCAGGACTGAAGACAACAACAACAACAACAACAACAACAAGTTCTAGAGGACTGATGGCCTCAGATTTTAAGTCCCATAGTTCTCAGAGCCATTTGAACCGTTTTTGAACAACGAGAATGGAAGCTCGGACTATAAAGAATGTTGGACTGGGATGTAGTATTTAGTACCAACTGTTCAATCCATAAGAGCGATGATGGAAGTGAAAGAAATGTTCAAGAGTGGGATTAAAATTCTGCGTGGAGAGATATTAACGTTAAGCTCCGCTGCAGTCATGATTATCCTGAGTGAGATTGAAGAAGGACTACTAGAATGACAGTCTGATAATAACACAATATGAACAGCAATGTGAAGAAATACGAAAGTAATGAGTAGTAACAGAAATGAGTTTAATGATAATTTAACATCAAAATTTGGACGACAAAGTAGAGGAAGTGGAGAAAATCTGCTACCTAGACAGCAAAATAACACATGGCGGGCGAAGCAAGAAGGACTTAAACGCCAATTAAGACAACAAAAGAGGCCGTTCCTGGACAAGAGAAGTCTACTAGTATGAAACAATTGTCTTAATCTTTGGAACTAATTCCAGATAATGTACGTTCGGAGCACATAATTGTTTGGTAGTGGAACCATGTACTGTGGGAAAACAGGAGCAGAAGAGATTCGAAGCAGTTCAAATTTGGTGCTTAAAACGAATGTTGAAAATTAAGTGGACTAATAAAGAATAAGGAGGTTCTCGGCATAATCGGCGAGGAAAGGAAAATACGAGAAACACTAACAGGCAGATGAGGCAGTATGACAGAACATCTGTTAAGACATCAGGGAACAGTTTCTATAGTAGCAAGGGGACCTGTAGAGCGTAAGAACTGTAGAGGGAGATAGAGACTGGAATACATTGAGCAAATAACTTAGAACGTTGTGGTGCTTGTGCACTCTTGTAATGATTTGTGGTTTGTGGCTGGATGAGGAGAGGGTGGTATAATAGGTGGGTGGTCGGTTTCCCCTCACTACAACACAAATGCACACGTGGTTAAAATACACTTTACTACAGGGACCAATTGACTAACTTGTGTGATGTGGAATATTAAGTTCTGTGGTTGACAGCAATCAAATTACATGTACCAATTCTTGAATCTTGTCCGTGTACATATCACAACTACACACAATGACTAACGTTCCCTCACAGGTGTGAGGCGACGATTATCACTGTGGGAGACTAAAGCACAGTTGCGACGCATTGAGATGCAATAGAATTGAGTCCCGATGCGACGTACTGAGGTGCTGAGATTGACAATTTGAGACAGCTCGGTCATCGGCGGCGGCCTATATGCACGCTGTCCAGGGAGAGTTATTGACGAATAGCCTGGTAGCCTGGGGCCGTGTCTTGCTCTTCTCTTGTCATAGGGACGCCTAGTTCAGCGCCTGTTATACAATGTTTCCTAGTGCCGACCGGTGTGCTGGCGAAGGCGTCCGTCAGCACAGACGTAAACTGCAAGTGATACTTTGAGATCATGATTATGGTAGGTGAAAGGGGAAAAGAAGGTAAGGTTGATAACTGTAGCGACAGCGGAAACATCCGGACATAAAATTAAAATCAAACGAATCTGACAAATAATGTACGACTGGACAGTGCTAGGAAAGAGCTATTTCTGTCTTGCGTCTTTTGTAAGGCGCTGTACTGTCTGTTATCAGCAGCAACAGACGAAAGTGACTCTCGCATTTCTCGAAACATGGCACAGCGATCGATTTGCGGATAAGCTCTTGTCGTTTTTTTTTTTTTTATTTCTTCACCAACTTTTGAACTAACACATCCTTACCCTGATGCTTAGAAGATCTTGGAGATGCTTGTAAAATGAGGGAAGCACCCATAATACAGCAATAAATGAAGGTAGCTGCTACGGTATATCCTGTATGTCTCCAGGCGCGACAACTTTTTCCCTTCAGCCGTTCATAATGCAGCGATGGGACTGAATAGAGAGTGACATATTTTCCCCCGAGTCCGAAGCAATGTTATTTCTCACTGTATTAGGAAACATACACTACTGGCCATTAAAATTGCTACACCAAGGAGAAATGCAGACAAATATATTATACTAGAACTGACATGTGATAACATTTTCACGCAATTTCGGTGCATAGATCCTGAGAAATCAGTACCGAGAACATCCACCTCTGGCCGTAATAACGGCCTTGATACGCCTGGGCATTGAGTCAGAGCTTCGATGACGTGTACAGGTAGAGCTGCCTATGCAGCTTCAACACGATACCACAGTTCATTAAGGGAAGTCGCTGCCGTATTGTGACGAGCCAGTTGCTTGGCCACCATTAACCAGACGTTTTTAGTTGATGAGAGATCTGGAGAATGTGCTGGGCAGGGCAGCAGTCGAACATTTTCTGTATTCTGAAAGGCCCGTACAGGACCTGCAACATGTGATCGTGCATTATCCTGCTGAAATGTAGGGTTTCGCAGGGATCGAATGAAAGGTATAGCTACGAGTCGTAACACATCTGAAATGTAACGTCCATTGTTCAATGTGCCGTCAATGCGAACAAGAGGTGACCGAGACGTGTAACCAATGGTACCCCATACTATCACGCCGGGTGATACGCCAGTATGGCGATGACGAATACACGCTTCCAATGTGCGTTCACCGCGATGTCGCCAAACACGGATGCAGCCATCATGATGCTGTAAACAGAACCTGGATTCATCCGAAAAAATGACGTTTTGCCATTCGTGCACCCAGGTGCGTCGTTGAGTAAACCATCGCTGGCGCTCCTGTCTGTGATTCAGCCTCAAGGGTAACCGCAGCCATGGTCTCCGAGCTGATAGTCCATGCTGCTGCAAACGTCGTCGAACTGTTCGTGCAGATGGTTGTTGTCTTGCAAACGTCCCCATCTGTTGAGTCAGGGATCGAGACGTGATTGCACGATCCGTTACAGCCATGATGCCTGACATCTCGACTGTTAGTGATACGTGGCCTTTGGGATCCAGCACGGCGTTGCCTATTACCCTCCTGATTCCATCGATTCCATATTCTGCCAACAGCCATTGGATCTCGACCAACGCGAGCAGCAATGTCCCGATACGATAAACCGCAATCGCGATAGGCTACAATCCGACCTTTATCAAAGTCGGAAACGTGATGGTACGCAGTTCTCCTCCTTACACGAGGCATCACAACAACGTTTCACCAGGCAACGCCGGTCAAATGGTGCATATGGCTCTGAGCAGTATGGGACTTAACATCTGAGGTCATCAGTACCCTAGAACCTAGAACTACTTAAACCTAACTAATCTAAGGACATCACACATATCCATGCACGAGGCAGGATTCGAACCTGCGACCGTAGCGGTCGCGCGATTCCAGACTGAAGTGCCTAAAACCGTTCGGCCACTTCGGTCGGCAACGCCGGTCCACTGCTGTTTGTGTATGAGAAATCGGCTGGAAATTTTCCTCATGTCAGCACGTTGTAGGTGTCGCCACCGACGCCAACCTTGTGTGAATGCTCTGCAAAGCTAATCATTTGCATATCACAGCATCTTCTTCCGGTCGGTTAAATTTCGCGTCAGTAGTACGTCATCTTCGTGGTGTAGCAATTTTAATGACCAGTAGAGTATCTGCTTTCTTTACTTGCGTATTGCTACTGCTGATAAAGCAGGTGATAATACAGTGTCTAAACAAAAAAGATGCACGACAAAATTAATTATACTGTTTGTCAAATGGAAAATATTACTGGAGAATGATTGTAATAAAATGTGAGTATCCATTAGCCACAACGTTCATCCATGTAGTAAAAGTACGTTTCTGTGAGTCAATATTTCCCTGTGTGCAGACGACGACGTGATCATGTTGTGCTTCTGTGGATACGTATCGTGAATACGGGGAAGTTGGCAGTCAGAAATTTACCAAAGAAAAATCGCCAAACAGCCGTACGCTTTCAGAAGTTATTTTATTCTCTCAGTTGCTGTCAAGTCTTCCGAGCACACACTCCACAAAAAATTCATGCAATCCCGATATTGATAGTTCCAGTTATACATACATTGTTGTACCTGAAGAGGAAATGGGGGTAAAGAGGCCATTAACGACATGTCCAAACTGGTTATTTGAATAAAATAACGTCTGAAAACATACGGCTGTATGGTAGTTGCTTTGGTGATGATCGTATTGTGGTCGATTCCTTTTCCGACGAATATGAACTGCAACCTGAGCTCTACAGTTCAGATAAATTAAGTTTCCAAAGTCTGTCTCGGATGAGCAATTCCTGTACGGGGCCTAAAATAAAAATACCTCAAAAAAATTAATTCTCCAGTACGGAAATTATGACTGGAGACGTGGAATATGCATCTGACGAGCATTAATAATGTTCCGCTGCTACGAGGTTAACTAAGCTCTACAGAATGCTAAACGGCAAAACTAAGAGTTAGAAAATGGTTCCGGCTTCGCACAGCCATTAATAATGAAAGGAAGCTGCACACTGCATTCAATTACTGGAAAAAATTTGAGTGTTTTCAATTAAGTTCGCTTCGTACAGGATACGAATGATTACTCAATTAAGAACAAATGATATATTCTAGAACGAAAATTACGTTCACTGCGCCTCGTCGTAATTAAATTTTCTGACTTTCTATTAAGCCATAAATGTATTGATCACATCTGCTCGACCTGGTGGAAAGATAACCTTGCCAATCCAAAATGGACACGCAGCAGAGACAGACAGTATTATTTCTTACCTTTTATAATTTCTGCACTGGAACTGCATGTTGTGGACTCCACACAGATTGAAGCATTGTTATGCGACTCCACTGCAGTTTTCGAGGTACGGCATTCCCTGAGCTCAAAGATAGGCGGTGGTTCGAGAATTCTTAGATTACTACAATAACTCGTGACGTTACTGCCAAAAATATGCAACATTACTGTCGCAAACTGCTAAGCGATATTATTTCGTTTTCTGTCGTTATTTCGCATTTGTTTTAGTGAGAACATTGGAGCAGTGGTCGAAAAGGCAGCCATGTGGTCGCCAAACAGGGTGGTGTGATGTCGGAAATAACTCTGACTTTTTTTCTGGGGGGGGGGGGGGGGAGCAAGGCAGTCTGTGAATAATAATAAATGAGGCGGGTCTTCTACGGGGATACGGAAATTAGGTAGTGACTCTCCCTGCGGCCATTGAATGTTGTCCCACAGCCCCCTCCGCCCAAAACGGCTCAGCGAGTTACCATCCGTCCTGCGTGGGAGGATCAGCTGGGTTCGCTCTAAAGATTTGGTTCACCTAATAGAACCGTGTCGCTCTGGAAAGTGTTCTTGCCGTGTAAGGTTGACCGTGTTGAACACAGTGCTTCGCCCCAGTACCAAAAAATGTGCGTCGTTTACGCAAAAGGAGCGAATTTACATGTTCTTTTGCATGCTTTTCCATGAATTTCATAACAGTTCTCACCCGTCACATTTGCAGCAGTACGGACTCATTCCCTCGATGTACTCTATGCGATCAAAAGTATCCGGACACCTGGCTGAAAAAGTCTTACAAATTCGTGGCGCCCTCCGTCGGTAATCTTGGAATTCATTATTGTGCTGGCCCACCGTTAGCCTTGATGACAGCTTCCGCTCTCGCAAGCATACGTTCAATAAGGTGTTGGAAGGTTTCTTGGGGAATCACAGTCCATTCTTCACGGAGTGCAGCACTGAGGAGAGCTACCAATGTCGGTCGGTGAGGCCTAGCACGAAGTCGGCGTTGCAAAACATCCCAAAGGTGTTCTATAGGATTCAGGTGAGGACTCTGTGCAGGCTAGTCCATACAAGGTTGTTACTGTCGTGTAACCACTCCACCACAGGCCGTGCATTATGTGCATTATGAACAGTTGTTCGTTCGTGTTGAAAGATGCAATCGCCATCCCAGAATTGCGCTTCAACAGTGGGAAGCAAGACGGTGCCTAAAACGTTAATGTAGGCCGGTTCTGTGATAGGGCCACATAGAACAACAAGGGGTGCAAGCCCTCTCCATGAAAAACACGACCACACCATGACACCACCCCCTCCGAATTTAACTGTTGGCACTACGCATGCTGGCAGCTGACGTTCACTGGGCATTCGGCATACCCACACCCTGCCATCGGATTTCCACATTGTGTACCGTGATTCGTCACTCCACACAACATTTTTCCACAGTTCAAACGTCCAATGTTTACGCTCCTTAGACCAAGCGAGGCGTCATTTGGCATTTACCGAGGTGATGTGTGGCTTATGAGCAGCTGCTCGACCATGAAATCCAAGTTTTCTCATCTCCCACGTAACTGTCATAGTACTTGCAGTGGATCCTGATGCAGTTTGGAATTCCTGTGTGATGGTCTGGATAGATGTCTGCCTATCACACATTACCACCCTCTTCAAGTGTTGGCGGTCTCTGTCAGTCATAGGACAAGGTGGGCCTGTACGCTTTTGTGCTGTACGTGACCCTTCACGTTTCCACTTCACTATCACGTCTGAAACAGTGGACCTAAGGGTGTTTAGGAGTGTGTAAATCTCGCCTGTAGACGTATGACACAAGTGACACCCAATCACCTGACCACGTTCGAAGTCCGTGAGTTCCGCGGCGCGCCCCATTCTGCTCTCTCATGATGGCTAATAACTACTGAGGTCGCTGATATAGAGTACAGCACAGTGCACCTAATATGAAAAACGTATGTTTTTCGGGGTCCGGATACTTTTGATCACATAGTGTATGTCGCTGTGAGGGGTCATCCTCTCCAGCCGCTGTCTGCTGCTAATTGGCGCACGATAGCCTTGTAGGGGAAAGAATAGCAGCTGTGGTACCACGGTCCACGTTACTTACTGACTTCCTTTGTTACGCAACTTATTTTGCTTCGTATGGCTTTAATTTGTGGCTTTTTGTTGTAACGTTGACTTTGGTTTCGCGAGCAACCCAAATAAGCAGATTTTGTTGCGCTTACTCCATACAGTTTTCCACACTTCTTGGTACCTCTCCACTGTGTTAGCGTCATTTTGTAACTTAATTTGAATGGTACAGAACTTTGCTCTCCCTAATTTTTTTCTGATTTATGTCAATCATTAGATCAAACTGATAACAATTGTCCTGTTAGTCGACTCATAAAACAATAAAAATAACCTGTTGTATACCCAAACCCCGTAAGGGGTTACTCGTCTCCGATCGGGCGCCTCTGCAGATGGTGGGTACTGGGGAAATAAAATACCTGGGGTGGACCAAAATCAGTAGCTGCTGAATTGCAGAATGAGAGACAGGACCCTCAACGGCTAAGGAGACAACTTAGACAGAAAACTACTGTGAGCTCGATTGCAGTCAAGGGAGCAGCCCTCCAATCGAGCGAGGGTGTATGGGCCGATAACCCATGAACCTGAATCCAGCATATCACAGAAACTGCAACAGAGAATGCCGATAACCAGGCAGATTTAAAGATGGCAACCTTGGCAATGAAAAAGGCGACACGAATGGGGATCTGGAATGTGAGGGCAATGTGGCAGACAGATAAACAAACAGATGTGATACAAGAAATGCAACGATATAGGTCAGAAATATTTGGATTAAGTGAAACAAGAATAACTGGATCTGGAGAAAGAAGAATAAAGGAAGGACATATCCTCCTCTACTCTGGAAGAAAGGATGAAACCCATAGTGAAGGAGTGGTATTAATACTACACCGGAAAGCAAAGCATTCGTTGATAGAGTGGCACCCAATTGCATAGAGGATCACAGTCGCTCGCTGTGTAACGAGGGTAAGGCCAGTGACCATTGTACAATGTTACACACCAACAGAAGTGTTTGAGGATGACGAGAAAGACAATTTTTACAGCAACTTCAAGAAGCACTGCGAAAGTGTCGAAAATGAGATATGCTCCCTCTGATGGGTGAATTTAATGCAAAAACTATGAATGACAACCATGGAATAGAGCAGATTATCGGGCAATATGACACAGGAGAACGTCTCATAGACTTGGGCGGCTTGTTTAACCTGATCACTGGAGGTTCCATTTACCTCCATAAACAATGTCACAAAGTGTCGTGGTTTTCATCAGACGGCAGAACAGAGAACCAGATAGACCACTTTGCAATTAGCAGAAACCGGCACAAATCACTCCTAGATGTGAAGAATAAAAGAGGAGCAGATGTCGATAGCGACCACCACCTTATGCTGGCAACAGTCCATCTAAAAGTAGCTGCACACAAGAGACGTTGCGGGCAGAAGAGGATTAAGTTTAATTTTGAAAGTCTGACAATACAAAACTCCGAGAGGAGTTCTCGATCCAACTGAGAAATCGTTTTGAAGTCTTTAACAGAGAAATCGAAGAGAATAACATCGAGTGTCAATGGCATGTAGCGAAAACGACCTATTCACAGACTGCTCAAGGAATTCTTCGAACAATGGACCACTGCAGACAAGACTGGATCTCTGACCAAACATGGGATGCAATAAGTAGAGGCGGACGGTAAAACTCCGGCTAAATTGCGCACAGACGAGGGATGTTAGAAGAAATAGAACAGGAACTCCGGATATTAGATAGGATGGTGAAGAGGAGTTTCAGAAAAGATAAGAGAACCTTTATCAAGAATTTCGCAGCTAAGGCGGAGGCAGGAGGTAACGGAGGCGATAACAAGACACAATATAACATTACAAGGAAACTGTCAAATAAGAAATTTGGGGGTTATATGCCAATGAAGGAGAAGCAAGGAAAACTACTCACAAATCGAGAAGACCAAGTACAGAGGTGGAAACAACGTTTTGAGAACGTTCTGCACCGTGAAACTGCAGATGACAGTGTAACTCAACTGAATATGAATGGGGAAGGACTCGTGCAACATATATTAATTAACGTAGAACCGCCATCCAAAGAAGAAATCGCTAAGGCATTCCAACAAATAAAAAATGGAAAAGCTTCAGGCCTGGATAACATCATTCCTGATTTACTTAAAGTAGATCTCTCTATAACAGCAGATATTTTACATCCGCTCCTGACACCATATTGATGAATGACAAGGTACCAAGTCATTGGAACAAAGGCTTGCTCATCAAGACATCAGGTTACTTTCCATTCGGAAAGTGGGTGCACTCGGCGACTGTTATGTGGATTATAACTTATAGAGCGCAGCAGTCAGTCGAACTTTTTTTAGATTTTATTACGCAAATCCAGATTTCGGCTAGTGGCTAGTCGTTCTCAATGCACTATTTTCTATTCTCGATGCATATAAGTCCCTGTTGTTCGGACGTCAGTCACATTTCTTTGAATAATAATCAAAGAAGTATTCAAAGAAATTTGACTAACGCCCCAACAATAGGGACTTACATGCATCGAGAATAGAAAATAGTGCTTTGAGAATGGCTAGCCACTAGCCGAAATCTGGATTTGCGTAATAAAATCTAAAAAAAGGACGACTGATTGTTGCTCCTCAAGCTCCACCAGAAAGGAGACCTATAGGTTTGTAATAATTGGAGAGCCATCAGCCTGCTGTCCCAAGCAAGAACCTGTCGCGAATAATCCTAAACAGGATAAGAACATATATAGCCAAGAAAATAAGAACAGAACAATCAGAATTCAGGGAGGGTCGCTCTTGCATTGACCAGATAAACGCGTTGAGAATAATAGCTGCACATTCATATGAATACAAGCCACCGCTTTACATGCTGTTTGTAGACTTTGAAACGGCTGTTGACAGTATAGTTAGAAAAAAATATGGAGCTCACTTCAAACTTGGAATTCCCAAGAAAATAATTGCTGGTATCAAGCGCAAGTATGAAAACTAAAAGTGCCAGTTTCAACATCAAGGGCTCCATTCAGATCCAATTCCAGTGAAAACAGGAGTTTAGCAAAGCTGCATGCTCTCACCGATACCGTTAAACGTCATACTGAATCTTGTAATGGCGCAAGCAATGGATAACGTGTGAGAAATAAAATGGACTAATGGAACACATCTAGAAGACCTAGATTTTGGAGATGACCTTCGCCTTCTATCCCACAGTCTCAACAACATGACAGAGAAAGTAGATCTGAAATCTGCGGCGAAGAAAATCGATTTGAAAATTAAGGCGCGAAAGCAAAAGACATAAGGGCAAATGATAACAACACCGCAGAGCTTAAGCTTGGGAACCAGTTAATTAAAAGGATGCTTAAGTATTGCTATCTTGGAAGCATGATTACACCATATGGTGGCGGCGCAACAGAGGACATTAACAGTCGCATCAACAAAGCCAAAGTCGCTTTTACAACTCTCCGCTCTATCTGGAGGTTGAAGGAAATGACATTGAGGACCAAACTGCGGATATTTGAAAGTAATGCAAAATCTGTGCTTCTACGAGGCTCACTCCAAAAGAAATGAACACTATTTTTTAAAAAAATCCATCTTTTATTCTACATGTTTGAATGTTTACAGTGTGTAGATACATCCTTTAGGAACAATATTTTCATTTCTCCACATAATTTCCATCCCTCTCAACTGCTTTACGCCATCTTGGAACCAGCGCCTGTATACCCGCATCTTTTCCTTTAATCCAAACAAATACAGATTCATTTACAGATATTTTCCTTCTGTTACCAGTATACAATGTTAGTGCAGAAGTTGACATATATGCTGATTTTCCAAAGTCTTTATTAGCCAATTCAGCCATATGATAGGTACGGTAGGCAATAATGTCTCTGTCTACAAAACTTTCAAGGCCAGGAACATTTGGTACTCCTGTACCACCTCGTACAATAGCTACAGTAAGCCAACCATTACCATGACTGAATGTATCATTAAGGTCTATGCTAAAATTAATTCTACATCCAACAAATACACAGGGGCCGTCGACGAGGGCATTAGCAGCAATGTTCTTCACGGTATTCCTCTTCTTGTCAGCGGCGGATGTAGTCAGTTCTATGTTTTCAATTGTTTTATATACTGTTTGTTTAACACGACGTCGATAGCGCTATGGTAATGGTTGGTTTACTGTAGCTATTGTACGAGGTGGTACAGGAGTACCTAATGTTCCTGGCCTTGAAAGTTTTGTAGACAGAGACATTATTGCCTACCGTACCGATCATATGGCTGAATTGGCTAATAAAGACTTTGGAAAATCAGCATATATGTCAACTTCTGCACTAACATTGTATACTCGTAACAGAAGGAAAATATCTGTAAATGAATCTGTATTTGTTTGGATTAAAGGAAAAGGTGTATGTGAATATGTAAAATTTGTTGGTGACTGTACTTTTTATTTTCACAAATAAAGTGATCTGTAGCGTAGCTGAGAACCGGACAAGGGTACATCTAGGAACTGTAGGCATAGAGTATGTAACAGCATGTCACGTCAGCACAATGAGCATTTGACCTTTGATCCCGCGCCGATAAGGCCGCCTGACGTCATCTTGGCAGCGCGCCAGCCACGGACTTAGCGCACAACGACCTGTTGGGAGCCACTGGTTGGCAGCGTGCACAAGGGAGTCATCATCTTCAAACCTTTTTCCACGAAGAGAGTTTTTCAGTTTCCCAAAGAGATGATAGTCACATGGAGCCAGGTCAGGACTGGAAGGCAGGTGTTTCAGTGTTGTTCATCCGAGTTTTGTGATGGGTTCCATGGTTTTTTTGACTGACATGTGGCCGTGCTTTTGCCGATATGGTCAAACACGACTCAGTCGAGCTTGAAGTTTCTTCAGTGTCGTCACATATGCATCAGAATTTATGGCGGTTCCTCTTGGCATGATGTCCGCAACCAAGAGTCCTTCGGAATCGAAAAAACCGTAGCCATAACTTTTCCAGCAGAAGGTGTGGTTATGAATATTTTTTTCTTGGGTGAATTTGCATGATGTCACTCCACTGATTGCCTCTTCGTCTCTGGTGAAAAATGATGGAGCTATGTTTCATCACCTGTCACAATTTTTCAAAGAAATTCATCTCCACCATTCGCATACTGTTCCAAAAGTTCGCTGCATACCGTTTTTCTTGTTTCTTTGCGAGCCACTGTCAACATCCTGGGAACCCACCTGGCAAAAACCTTTTTTGACGCCAACACTTTCAGTATTCTGCAAACACTTCCTTCCCCTACCCCAACGTATCGTGACAATTCGTTCACTGTGATGCGTCTGTCAGCAGTCACCAATTCGTTAACTCTCTGCACATTGTCTGGAGTGCGTGCAGTACGAGGCCTGCCGCTGCGAGAACAATCCTTAATATTGCTGTGCCCGCTTTCATCACGTAACCTGCTTGCCCACCGACTAACTGTACTGCGAGCGACAGCAGCATCTCCATACACCTCTTTCAACCTCTTGTGGATGTTTCCCACTGTCTCGTTTTCACAGCACAGGAATTCTGTGACAGCACGTTGCTTCTGACGATCGTCAAGTGTAGCACCCATCTTGAAGACATGCTGTGACGGCACCACTCACGGGAACAGGTTGAACTAAGTTTGAAAGCAAGCGGGGAGGATGTGGTGTCACCGCCAGACACCACACTTGCTAGGTGGTAGCTTAAATCGCCCGCGGTCCATTTAGTACATGTCGGACCCGCGTGTCGCCACTGTGTGATCTCAGACCGAGCGCCACCACAAGGCAGGTCTCGAGATACGGAATAGCACTCGCCCCAGTTGTACGACGACTTTGCTAGCGACTACACTGACGAAGCCTTTCTCTCATTTGCCGAGAGACAGTTAGTATAGCCTTCAGCTAAGTTCATGGCTACGACCTAGCAAGGCGCCATTAACCATTTTAAGAGAGAGTCTCACTTGTATCATCAAGGAATGCTGTATTCACCTGAAGGATTAAAAGTTAAGTATTAAAGCAGCTACGTACTTTTCTTGCTACCATTCATAACGTATCCTGTTTCAGACCTCTATCTAGCCTACGTGAGATTACGCGTGCCTTTCGGCTACTTCAGTGTGGCGTAGCTGTCTTGTTACGCCACAACAGAGGATGTATCTACACACTGTAAAACTTTCACATATGCAGAAAGATAACTGTATTTATACAAAAAGAGTGTGCATTTCTTTTGGAGTGACCCTCGTATATGGATGTGAAACATGGGAAGTGACAAGGCAGCTGATCCATAAGCTCCAGATTCAACAACAGATGTCTGAGGAACATACTGGGGATATGGTGGCCAAATGTCGTCTCTAATGAAACTCTCTGTCAAAGAACCGGCCAGAAGCCAATTGAGCTGCAAATAGGACTCAGGAAGCGGTTAGACATACACTTAGGAGACAAAATGAACACATTGCGAAGGAAGCACTTTTTTGGATCCCGCAGGGACGACCGAGAAAAGGGAGTCCCAG
Source organism: Schistocerca americana (assembly GCF_021461395.2). Classification (NCBI taxonomy): domain Eukaryota; kingdom Metazoa; phylum Arthropoda; class Insecta; order Orthoptera; family Acrididae; genus Schistocerca; species Schistocerca americana. The sequence continues at coordinate 105,672,244 of NC_060122.1, read as the reverse complement.
AATGACATGGAGACGATCAGTTGAAGCCAAAGGTCAACAGCAAGGAATAGGATGGGAAGAAGTGAAAATACTACCAAAAGACAGAACAAGATGGCGATCCTTTCTTACATTCCTATGCTCCACATAAGGAGTTAAAGGAATTAATATCAATAAATAATATACCCAAATGGTTCACTTCACCATCTCCGGGTTGCCTCGCTCACAGTGACCAACGACAAATGTAATTTACTTATTATTTTGTGAAAACAAATGTGAGATACCTTAATTACACATGTTGACCACCTTACATGATTTATTCACATTTTATTTTCTAATTAGTACCACCCAGGTCTATTCACTGAATTACTAAGGTGTCGTTATAATTCGTGTTAAAACCACAATGTTGCCTACGGTCACACAAGGAAGTGTATTCAGCTGCTAAGTTCGATTTGTGAGAAGCAGTATTTTTCCGACTTGGCCCTGCAGACTAGCAGAGAGCGGAACGGCGGACGGCCGCAAGCAGCCAGCCTTCGGCTCGGACATAAAGCTGTCGCGTTAAGCGTGCAGGACTGAAGGGGCCTCACCGCCGAGTTCTCCCCAAGTCGGGGCTTGCACGTACCGCAGACGGAGGTGATGCGATAGTGAGTTTAGAAAGCACTGAGGCGAGATGCCCTGGAGAATTTCTTCATTTCCGTAAAAAACCTGAGGTTGGCAACTCTCTGCGGGAAATGCAGGAGACAGAGTCTTAACGGGGGGAGAGGAACGCAGCTAGAAAGTCTGTGTCACTGCTGCCCGTGTCTCCGTCAACAAAACAAACAAAAATCTCCACTCCTGCTGATCCTCCGCAAATATCCGGAAATTTCACTGGTGCGGTACTCATAAACTTGGGTAAAGTCAGCCAGAGATTGTATGGAACTCGGAATCATCAATCATCATTGGTGGATGACTTGGAGAGTTTCGAAAACTAGAGAGAGAAGGTTTTAGAAAAGAGGACTGTGCCTTGTGCCTGCTCAAGCGATGGTCTTGCAGCGCTCCTCACAAGGGAAACGGGTTAGAACACTGCTGCAGAAACAACGAAACAAACATGACAAATTTAAACAGATGCAGAATCCCCAATATTGGCGATCCCTTACAGAAGCTCGAAACTTAGCGTGGAGTTCAAATCGAGACGCCTATAACAGTTTCCACAACGAAACTTTGTCTCGAAACCGGGCAGAAAATCCAAAGAGATTCTGGTTGTATGTGAAATATTTTAGCGGCAAGGAACAATCAATGCCTTCTCTGCGCGATGACGATGGAGATACTATCGAAGACAGTGCTGCCAATGCAAATTTACTAAACACAGCCTTCCGAAATGCCTTCACAAAAGAAGCCGAAGTAAATATTCCAGAATTCGAATCGAGAACAGCTGCCAACATGAGTAACGTGATGCAACTCAAATCACTTAATAAAAGCAAGTCTTCTGGTCCAGACTATAAACCAATTAGGTTCCTTTCGGAGTATGCTGATGCATTACCTCCATACTTAACAATCATATACAACCGTTCGCTCGACGAAAGATCCGTTGTGGATTGGCAGGAGCCAACCCACGGGGTTTAAAGGAAGCCGAAAGGCACGTGTTTTAGCTCACGCAAGCTGGCGTGAGGTCTGGAACAGGACAAGGTAGTTAGACTAGAAAAAAAGGAAGTAACTGGTGGAATACTTAACTTTAATCCATTAATGTTGAACGTAGCTTTTGTCTGTATATTCTTTACAATATCAATAGCAACTGATAATGGCGCCTTGCTAGGTCGTAGCAAATGACGTAGCTGAAGGCTATGCTATCGTCTCGGCAAATGAGAACGTATTTTGTCAGCGAACCATCGCTAGCAAAGTCGGTTGTACAACTGGGACGAGTGATAGGAAATGTCTCTAGACCTGCCGTGTGGCGGATCTCGGTCTGCAATCACTGATAGTGGCGACACGCGGGGCGGCGTATACTAACGTACCGCGGCCGATTTAAAGGCTACCACCTAGCAAGTGTGCTGTCTGGAGGTGACACCACAAGATCCGTACCCAAAGACTGGAAAGTTGCACAGGTCACACCAATATGCAAGAAAGGAAGCAAGAGTAACCCACTAAATTACAGGTCCATATCGTTAACGTCGATATGCAGCAAGATTTTAGAACGCATATTGTGTTCGAACGCGATGAATTACAGCGAAGGAAACGGTCTATTAACACACAGTCAACATGGGTTTAGAAAACATCGTTCCTGTAAAACACAACTAGATCTTTATTCACATTAGGTGCTGAGTGCTATTGACAAGGGATTTCAGATCCATTACGTATTCCTCGATTTCCGGGAGGCTTTTGACACTGTACCACACAAGCGGCTCGCAGTAAAATTGCGTGATTATGGAATGTCGTCTCATTTATGTGACTGGATTTGCGATTTCCTGTCAGAGACGTCACAGATCGTAGTAACTGACGGAAAGTCATGGAGTAAAACAGAAGTGATTTCAGGCGTTCCCCAAGGTAGTGTTATAGGCCCTTTGCTGTTCCTTATCTATATAAACGATTTTGGAGACAATCTGATCAGCCGTCGTCGGTTGTTTGCAGATGACGCTGTCGTTTATCAACTAATAAAGTCATCAGAAGATCAAAACAAACTGCAAAAAGATTTATAAAAAATATCTGAATGGTGCGAGAAGTGACAGTTGACCCTAAATAACGAAAAGTGCGAGGTCATCCACATGAGTACTAAAAGGAATGCGTTAAAACTTTGGTTACAAGATAAATCAGTCGCATCTAAAGGCCGTAAATTCATGTAAATACATAGAATTACAGTTACGAACAGCTTAAATTGGAAAGAACCTATAGAAAGTGTTGTCGGGAGGCAGAACACTTAGAAAATGTTACAGATCTACTGAAAAGAGTGCGAAAAGGAACTCGTTAAACTTCGGATACACGATAAATCAGTTTAACATAAAGGCCGTAAACTCAACTAAATTCCTAGGTATTACAATTACGAACAACTTAAATTGGAAAGAACACATAGAAAATGTTGTGGGGAAAGCTAACCAAAGGCTGCGTTTTATTGGCAGGACACTTAGATAATATAACAGATCTACTAAGGAGACTGCCTGCACTACGCTTGTCCGTCCTCTTTTAGAATACTGCTGCGCGGTGTGGGATCCTTACCAGGTAGGAGTACATCGAAAAAGTTCAAAGAAAGGCAGCACGTTTTGTATTATCACGAAATATGGGAGAGAGTATCACAGAAATGATACAGGACTTGGGCTGGAAATAATTAAAAGAAAGGCGTTTCTCGTTACGACGTAATCTTCTCACGAAATTCCAATCACCAACTTTCTCCTCCAAATGCGAAAATATTTTTTGGACACCGACCTACATAGGGCGGAACGATCACCACGGTAAAATAAGGGAAATCAGAGGACGTATGGAAAGATATAGGTGTTCATTCTTTCCGCGCGCCATGCGAGATTGGAATAATAGAGAATTGTGAAGGTGGTTCGATGAACCCTCTGCCAGGCACTTAAATGTGATTTGCAGAGTATCAGTGTAGATGTATACGAAACTCCCCATCGCACCCTCTTCAGATTCAGTGGTGAGATGGTCCAGTGGATAGGCGGCGAAAGCTGAACACAGATCAAGCATGAAAACAGGAAGAAGGTATGCGGAACTGAGCTGAAGGTGTGCAACATCGAGCGAGTTTGAGCTGCCACGGTTTGGTCGTTCTGTGGTCACAGTGTTGAACTCCAAAGGAGGAGATTCGGGTTCAAATCCCCATCGTGTCCCATTTTTATTTTTTCTTACAAAATTATAAACTTCCCATCCTGTCACTGACATACATGTTTGCCGTATTCAGATTTGTGTGTGTCGTGGTGTAACGTCCGTTTGCAAATGAGAGATACAAGGAAGGGACCTACAGACCTTTGTACCTCATATTTGTCCCACACATATACCACCTGTTCCGTTTTGGAAATTTCGATTCTCGAATTTCGTTTGTCGTAGCACAGTTGTTGTTTTCATTTCTATGAGAGGTCTGTGCGGGATGTCGCCTGCTCTTTCAATTCATAACGGTAATATTTTCTCACCACATGTCTCATATTCTGTAACCAGTGTATAGTATGGCAATCGCCAAGACTGCGCAAGGAGAACAAGAGGTCAATAACCAGACGGAAAGTTCAAAATTCTGTGAAAAAAAGAGTGAGAATGAGATCTGAACAAGGATCTCCCACTTAGCAATCCAACAGCACGACCACAGGGCCACGACGGCATGGTTCTGGCGAACCGCTCGATGTTGCATATATTGAGGCTGAAGCATTCACTGTTCATATTTTACTTTTCTTTTCACGGTTCTGTACGCCTTCTTCCTGTTTTCATGCTTGACCTGTGTTTTTTTCGCTGGATATCCACTGGACCATTTTACCGCAAGAATATCGAGTCCGATAGGCAGTTTCCCTTGTCAGTTGCGCACACGCTGATGGGGCAGCACACAATTAACAGCGGCTCTCATCCGGCGAGCACAGTGTCGAAGTACTAAAAGCTTCTTTCGTATGAATTGGTCAGCAATAATTCTACGTGGAATGACTCAGGAGTAATTCGTTTCATTAACTGATGAACACAGCTAGTTGACTGATTCGTGGGACATATTGCATCGTCGTAAGGTCTTTGTCCTTTCGAGTTATCTTTTCAGTAGCACTTTCTGATATTCTCTTCTCTTGACTATTGGCAATTTTCTTTACGCGATCCCAAACTGGCACCAAGCTAAGAATTAGACATAATTGTCTCTTACCTTGCTTTCATTATTACTGTGTTAGTAGGCCTATTTCTGCACCAGCGCCGATAAGGGAAGCAAACAGCACCTTTTTAACGCTTCACTTTCACTTAATATTTATGTCATCCTTTACTAAAACGTTGTGTCATGTGGTTGTTGACCAGCGCGTTTCAGACATGATTCTCAATTTTTAAAGTTGGGCGTAGCCCTTATTAAATTCAGGTTAAATATAACGTTATCCGTCGCGGGACTTGTTTCATTACCTGTTAAAAAAAGGAAATAATCATCTGCCATTGTTCGCTGGAAGGCCACAGCCGGGGAAGTTCGTCTGCCGAGTTGCACGTCTTATTTCAGGTGACGCCAATTTGGGCGACTTGCGTGTCGGTGATGGTGATGATGATGATGATGATGATGACAACACAGCACCCATTCCACGCACAACACCCAGTCCACGAACGGAGAAAGTATCCAAACCGGTCGGGAATCGAACCCAGGGCCGCTGTAAGGCATGTAATCACGTTGCCAATCAGCCAAGCAGACGAACATAACCTGTTGGAAGTAAATTCGCGTGACTGCATAGGGATTTTCACTCCATTTTCTTATCACGGACACTTCAGTCTTCCATTCAGGGGTATGCACACACGGAACCACAACCACCCACCTCACCCAGCGAGCATTGTACTCCCCCGTTCTCGTATCAGTACGATTTTGTTTTACGTGGTACCTTCTGACAGCAACGAACATTGCACTCTCTCATCTTGTATTACTACAAGCTCCTTTTATTAACAAAGGCGCAAGAACTTTCAGGCTTTTTCCAAAAATAATTAACAGAAGAATTTTTCCCCAACTTTTGCTCTTCTCCCATCATTCAGCAACAGTTAGGTGTTAATTGCAATACTTACATTTGAAATTAATATTTCGGGGGCCAAAAAGAAGAAAAAACGTATGTAACTGAGTTGTTACATCCGTATACGAGCCGTTACAATACCAGTCGCTGTCGTTGGTCGTTTCCAGACTGTATCTTTAATGACGTCATGCTAGTTCACACTGTACGGTAGTAATATCTTGCACTAAGAACAGTCACTCGCGTTAGTAGCGATAGTAATGTTGCTGGTGGTCGCCTCTCACGAGCAGACTGTCTAGCCTGTAGCTACCAATATTTAAAATAAAGAAAGCCTTCGATTTAGAACAGTAGTATGCACCCCCTTGCATTCCAGAAGGTATAGACGTAGTTATTTTGTACGGGCTTATTCTGATGAACTTTCCAGGGGATACGAACGAAGTCTGCACTCACATCTCTGACCTCGCGCTCCTTCTCGTCAGATTCAGTGGTGACTGGTCAACGCATGGCAAATCATTTGCCGCACTCGTTAACATTCCTAAACGAAAGGTTAACGGACTTTTGGCAGTTTTTATAAGTTTCTCGGGAAATCGATATCTTGCCTACCCTCATTCCATCAAAACCAGGACACAAACGCACACAATTATTTTTATTTTTTCCGACCGACGTGAATTTTCGACCTCTTGGAGGAGCTGACGAAACCCATTTTAAGATACCTTTTCTAGAAAGCGAGATATTGAAGGAAATGTACAATGACGTCTTGCGTGCACATATGTGAGACAGCTTACTGTCTTGTGACGCTGCGAACGTGTAAGCAAGGAATTCGGTAGTTAAATAAATAAAGCCGTTGAAAGGAAACAAATGTATTTGGTGAATAATAATGTAACAGCGAAATCAGGCTACTACTGTAGTGAGACAAGTTCGATATTTTCTGTGTACTCTGTTACTACGAACTGCCATGGATTACAAACTAGTTCCTTGATAGTAAATTATATTAAAGGCGAAAGTTCCAGGCGTAGTTCTTCTCGTTTTATCTCATCAGATCACATATTTGTACAGTTGAATTTCGTACAACAGCATAATAAACCTTCGAACTAATTTACAAGTTCCTTAAACCGCACAAGAAAGCCCTGGTTAAAGCGAGCGAGGAAAATAGCGAGTGGTCAGATGCGCCACAAAGCACGCATCGGTAGATACTGGGAGAGACAGAGAGAGAGAGAGAGAGAGAGAGAGAGAGAGAAGAAGCTATCATTGAGTCAGGGGCAGGTGTATATTCTATACCGTGGCACGGAACAGCACGAAAAGAAGAGCTTTGCCATTATTGATCAGAAAGTGGATGAGCTGTCGGGAGGAGGGCTGACGCTTGCCATTTTTTCGAAAACAACTCATTTTAGAGGACAGGCATTCGTTTGGAAGTTAACTGAGGATCGGCGAGCATAATTGTCGACTCCTACTGCACCTTATACCACTGAAATTCAATAAGCCGGTCAGTGTGATAATAAAGGCAGTTTCTTCTTCCGAGAGTCTATCAGCTACGTACTATAAGATACCATGCCACTGATAAATCGAAGTCTGTCACAAAACTGTGCTTTTGGTTGGTAAAAATCATTTCCGAGGTCCCAGTGACACATCAGTGACAATTTGGCCGTCCTTCAAAGACAGAGTTTTTATTTTGTTTTTAATTTCTATCGCTGTAGTGCTAATCGTTACCTCTGATGTCAAACCGATGCGGCTTCAGTTCATATTATTCACTTAAAATATTCATGTATTGTTGCCATGAAGTAGCCATATTTCAACCTTCTTGTTTCCCGAAGTCAGTTTTGTCTGCGCGCTGTGGATGCTCTGTAGTGCATAACTGCAGACTTTTTGCCTTTAACTTTTTTTTTTAGGTGGGTTAGTATCGGGTCGGGCCTGGTGGTCTGGCGTTCAACGTTTGATTGAAGCAGACCGCACGAAGGCGTATCCAATTATCCAATTTGCAGCAGATGGTGTGGAAAGAGAGTCTGAAACTGCCACAGGAAATGAACATTTAAAAAAGTACAGCAACAGGCAGGATTGACCCATTTGATGCCGGACGTGAAGCAGCGAGTTACCAAAACAAAGAAAGCACAACTGGAAGTGTGAAATCTTGATAAGCAAAAGAAGGAGAGCTTGCAGAGAAACACAGAACATATACGAAGAAGACTGGCACAAAAACCAAAGAGACTCTGGTCGTGCGCAAAGCATGCTGGCGGCCAGACACAGTGATTGCCCACCATGCGGAATAACAATGGAAATACTATCGACGACAGTGCGGCGAAAGCTGACTTACTAAACTCAGCCTTTCGAAATTCCTTCAACAATGAGGACGAATTAAATTCGAAACAAGAACAGCTGCCAACACGAGTAACTTAGAAGTAGATATGGCTGGAGTAGGAAAGCAACTTAAACCACTTAATAGAAACAAGTTTTCTGGTCCATACTGTATATCAATTAGGTTCCTTTCAGAGTATGTGATGCAATACTCCAAACATGACAATCATATAGAAACGCTCGCTCGATGAAAGATCCGTACCCAAAAACTGGAAGTTTGCACAGGTCACACTAATATTCAAGAAGGCTAGTAGGAGTAACCACTAAATTACAGGCCCACATCATTAACGTCGATATGCAGCAGGATCTTGGAGTGTACAGTATATTGTGTTCCAACATTATGAATTACGTCGAAGACAACGGTCTATTGACATACAGTCAAGACGAATTTAGAAAACATCGTTCTTGTGGAACACAACTAGTTCTATGCACAAACGAAGTGTTGAGTGCTATTGACAAGGGATTTGAAATTGATTTCGTTTTTGACACTGTATCACACAACCAGATTGTAGTGAAATTGCGTGCTAATGGAATATCGTCTCAGTTATGTGATTGGATTATTGATTTCCTGTCAGAGACGTTACAGTTCGTAGTAAAACAGAAGTGATTTCTGGCGTTCAACAAGGTAGTGTTGCAGGACCTTTGGTGTTCCTTACTATATAAACGATTTAGGAGACGATATGAGCAGCAGTATAAGGTTATATGTAGATGATGCTGTCGTTTATCGTCTAGTCAAGTCATCAGAAGATAAAAACAAATTGCAAAATGATTTATGAAAGACATCTGAATGGTGCGAAAATTGGCATTTGACCTAAATAATGAAAAGTGTGAGGTGATCCACATGAGTACCAAAAGGAATGCCTTAAACGTCCGTTACAAGATAAATCAGTCAAATCTAAAGCCTGTAAATTCAACTAAATAGATAGAATTACAATTACGGACAATTTAAATTGGAAAGAACCTACAGAAAATGTTGCGGGGATGGCTAAGCAAAAGGCTGCGTTTTATTCGCAGAACACTTAGAAAATGTTACAGGTCTACTGAAAAGATGTTTAACGGAATACATCGAGAACGTTCAAAGAGGAACAGTATTATCGTGAAATAGGGGAGGGAATTTCCTGATATACTACATGATTTGGGGTGAACACGATTAAAACAAAGACTTTTTCTTTGCGACAGAATCTTCTCACGAAATTTCAGTCACCAGCTTTCTCCTCTGAATGCGAAAATATTTCGTTGACGCCGACCTACATAGCGAGAAACGATCATCGCAACAAAATAAGGAAAATCACAACTCGCATGGAAAGATACAGGAGTTCGTTTTTTGACGCGAGCCGTTCGGGGTTGGAATAACCGAGAATTATTGTGATGGTGGTTCGATGAATCCTCTGCAAGACACTTGATGTGATTTGTAGAGTATCCATGTAGATGTAGATGCAGATGAAAAACTTAGTACATCACACAAGCAGGAAACGGAAGGGAAAAAGGAGGCAGGTATTTTGTGGAGGAAAATACCTCTGCGACGCAGACACAAGAAGCGACTCACGAACGGATGGATTCCGACATCGCTCAACACCCTCCGACACCTCCATACCCCGAGATATTCACGAGTAGCGGACAGCGTGGAAACAGAAGCGAGCAAAATGTCAATACAGTACTGTAGAAATATAAAGGCAAAGACTCAAAAGACGACAGAATCCTAGTCTGGAACTCAGACCGAGATGGGATGAGCCCACACTCGTTTGGTCAGCATGAAAACCAATACTGTTGATACACGTAAACTATGTAGATTATAATGTGACGTATTACTATTGTGATTTAAAGGTGTGCTGTGTGTTGTATTAATAATGTATGTCAAACGAGAGCTGTAGATCTTCGTAGATTATAGCGTCATAGGTGTTTGTCAACAAAGTTATTTTCCGTAAAATAAAAAAAGAAAGTGGTTACGTGCTCGCCTCGAACTAGAAGGTCGATCGAATCCAGGTGGGGCCACGGATTCTTCGATCTGCGTTTTCACCTAACATTCACCCCTCAGCGTTGTGAGGAGTCACCAGAAACGAGACATGGCTCCGATTCCGCGCTAAACTGAACATCTAACTTCCCCGGTTGGATAAGTGGGGTCGGACAGGGGTCGCAAGTCTCCGAATTGTTGTCCAACAGGGAAGCATGCATCTCGCCGCTAAACCACTCTCAGTTCTTATTATACAGGCCTCCATAATATATTACAGTGAAAAAAGAAACAAACAAAAAACAAGCTTTTATTACAATGAGAGACTAACTTTGGCTCTACGTTGTTATTGGCTTATAACTGCGGGGAAAGCCACCACAGCTTTGTGTATTGCGCTAGAATGAAGCATAATGGTGTAATATGGATGCTGTTTCCAACTGTAGTTAGTATATGTATTACGACGAAAACATATTTTTTTAAAGAAATACATTAGTTTATTATCAGACAATTTGTTTAACATGCTGTGGTGTCACGAGTCAGTAAGATATGTCACACGCGGTGGATGTTCAGATGTTTCCAGCGATATCTCGTTAGCGAATAAAGTTATGTTAAAATGTTTTTAGCCAGCTTAGAGAGGTCAAGAATCTAATATATGCTTCTGGCGAAAGTAAGTAGAGGCCATTGTGGGTCAAGAGTTAATGAAATTTCTCGCAAACTGCCAAATTTTAGTCTTCTTCATTTGAACGAACGCTTCGACTTCTGACGGCAACATTCGTACATCGTGAGACGCGATTCTACGCGCGGATGTAGGTTGCCTTTGGTTGCGTGCAACAAGCAGCAGCGGCGTCGACATAGCGCTGTAAGGAACTTGTGCCTGCGCCCTCCCCTTTAATTGCAAACTTGCTTTGAAATCCTATTTCTATGTGCCCATTACCACAAAACTTTTCCTAGTAGGGTGTGTACCACAAGTTCGTCCTAGAGGAGTACAGATTCTAAATACGGCCCTCTCGCGGGCGCTCTGCACGACACTATTCTGCCCAGGGTCCTCACGCCGTCTGACGTCACGATTTCCAGCGACCGCAGAAGCAGAATGCCGGCGCTTTAGTTAGCACGGACTGCTGGTTCCGGGACGAGGCAACGGGCAGAAGCAGATTCGTGTAAAGAGAGGCTAAGTAGCCACGCACAGAGTTATACAAACCATCCCCGGCATCCACCCATTTATTAAGTTTCTTCGAAGCGCACCAAAACCGCAAACAGCAAAACTTTGAGAATATGAAGTTGCTTCTTCCAGCAACTGCTCGTGTTTTAATTTGTCATGAACGTTCTCAAATATACAAAATCCCTTTTCTCTTTCCTACGAGATTGGAACGTGCGTGTTTACGAAATTTGTCGTTCTGACTATGCTTGCATAAACACTCAAATCCTCAGCTGTGTGTTTCTCAATCTTTGTTAAGTGCTTTCTGTTTTCTATTTTGCCTTTAGTTAATTTTCATGAGTAGTATGTATTATCCCTACAAGGGTTGGTTCAAATGGCTCTGAGCATTGTGGGATGTAACATCTGAGGTCATCAGTCCCCTAGAACTTAGAACTACTTAAACGTAACTGAAATAAGGGCATCACACACATCCATGCCCGAGGCAGGATTCGAACCTGTGACAGTATCAGTCGCGTGGTTCCAGAATGAAGCGCCTAGAACCGCTCGTCCACAGTGGCCGGCTTTATAGGGGTTGAACAAAAATGTACAAACACTACGAGAAATCCATGCTTGGACAATAATGCTAGTGTATTTGATTAAGAACGGCACCCCTGCAACGGCCTCAAAACATTAAAAGTCTCAGTCGCCTTTGGAACAGTTTCTATGTAGTTGTGAATGCATTGCGTCAGAGATAAATAAATTCGAAACTGCGGAAACTGTTGGCGCTTGTACGGCGAGTGCTTCCGTAACCGAGGTTGCAGAAGTGTTTGGTATTTGAAGAGGCACCGTGTCGAAGAATTATACTGCATACGGGGAAAGCGGATAAACATCACCCGCTAAGTCACAACGCGAACGTAACTGTACGTTGAGTGATATTGGTGGACTTTCATTGAAGAAGACTGTGACAAAAATAACAGGACGACAGCTGCAAAAGTAGTTGCAGAACTGAATATCGTACTCGCGTACGTTGTCAACACCGAAACAACACGAAGGAAGCTCCAGGAGAAGGGAATTCCAGGGTGAGCTGGAATCCCAAACCCACTCATTAGTGACTCAAATGCCCGTAACAGCAAAGTCAGATGAGCCTTCTTGCTCACTCCAACATCTGGACGTGCTTACGTCCCAAGAATGATATAGGGCGGCAATTCGATGATGATTTGGGCAGCAATATCGTGATATCCCTTGGGGTCAATGGTTACTCTCCAACGTCGCAATATCGCCAGTGATTATCCACCCATGTTGGTAGATCAAGTCCATCCCATGGAACAATATTTGTTTCCCAACGACGACATTGTGTTCCAAGAGGACAGGGCATCTATTCACACAGCTCACATGGTCCACAATTGGTTTTGTGCGGCCAAGAATGAATCATCCCATCTCCCCTGGCTGCCACAATCACCAGAGCTCAATGTCACTGAGCCTTTGTTGTCCAATTCAGAGAGAAGGTTGCTAAATGGCTGTCCACCTCCATCATCGTTAGTAGAATGGCAAATCCGATATAAGAAATGTCTACATTGTTGCCAAATTTATTCCTCCTCCCTCAGATGGGTACAGGGTTGGAGATGTGGCAACATCACGATTTAATTATACAAATCACTCAGTTTAACAATGGAAATTAGCCGTCGCCCTCACTGTTGCCCTCGCCTCACCCCTCTTTGGTGGGTTTGTGCTTGACTACCATGGGTCCCCAGCCTCTGAAGCATCTTTTACCTTCTGTGCTGCATGTCTATCCTCTTGATGTTTTTCCAATCCCATAGGGAACATGTCTGGCGCGTTTTTCAGAATGTGTTCCGCATCTTAGTGGCTGACAACGGAACAGTCTCACCACTGTTTCTTTGTTCCTTTTTCTTTCTTCATTCACCTTCTCGTATTCTTGCTCTGCTTCAATATTTGAGGTTCCTCTTTTTCTTCTTCCTTCCTGTGCATTCCTGAAGCCTGTATCACGTGCTTGAAGCATAAAACGTGACTGCACAATTCCCAGCCCCAGGTCGACAGGTAGGGTTCGCACGCACTCCCTGGTACAGGCCAGGCCCAGGGAGTCGTGATTACCTGAGCTGTTACCTTCCAAAATTGCCGATTGGTCCCTTGTCAGGTGTACAAGAGATGTAAGCTGAAGTGTGAACGATCACCTAAGGCGAGCACACCTCTTCTGAAAGGGGCCCCCAGGTGGAAGGAGTGCACCATTGGAGACACTGGCAGTCGTGGGTGATTTTGTCACAATGAGCCCATCATCAGCACAGTCAAGGGCTATGAAACGTAAACAGAATGAGGCTAACGGTTCAAAGGCTCTACCAGCGGCACCGAAGTTCGTTGTAGTTTCGCATTCTAAAGGCAGTCAATCCGTCGCAACATTTACAGAATGGCACTTTACTTTTGGAGACTACTTCAGATTCTCAAGCATAACAACTGCTTGCAGCTTCGCTCCTCCAAGGCTACCTTGTTCATGCCGAGGCACATAAGAATCTGAATTCTTCCCATGGTGTTATTTACACTAGGCTGCTCGATAGTCTGATAGAAGCAGAAATCCAAATGTACCTTATTGGTTGAAAACAGCCTTGGTTGCAATTTTTTTTTTCCACGAACGTTTCGCCTTATTTAGGCATCTTCAGGTTATCTACATAGAAAACAGAGAACAAATACATCTATTTAAGAATCGCTATCGCGTTTTTCAGACTTGGATAACCTATAAGCATGTATAAACAGATCACCTATTGAAAATATAAACAGATCACCTATTGAAAGAGCAAATAACTTAATTTGGTATTTCTTAAGAATCAAATGGTTCAATTGGCTCTGAGCACTATGCGACTTAACATCTGAGGTCATCAGTCGCCTAGAATTTAGAGCTAATTAAACCTAACTAACCTTAGGACATCACACACATCCGTGCCCGAGGCAGGATTCGAACCTGCGAACGTAGCGGTCGCTCGGTTCTAGACTGTAGCGCCTAGAATCTTAAGTATCCTTTATTCAGTGTAGCCAAAGAGCATCGTGAATATATCAGGCCTACACCGCCTTCGTTAAACTCAGTAAAAACTAGAAATATAACATAGTAAAATCATTACCTTTTCTAGATGGACGCCAGAGGCACCATGATCTGCGTAACGCGTTCCCGTTCACAGGAGCGAGTAACAGTAAGATTGGGGCTCAGGAAGTAAGGATAATGCGCCACAGTGTCGTGTGCCAGTACTGAAGCCTAATACAGAATCACCTCAAGAGGTGGCGCTGCGATGCAGCAGTGATTAATATAAGAGATCGTAAACTGGATATACATACCCACTAAAACTTTATAAATGTAATGCACATAAAACATTGATAAGATGGAATTACTAAGGACAACACCTGTGCTTAACTTATCCTAAAATTTTGACGAAGTAAAATATAAGTGAAGGTGGTAAATTTAAAATGATAAAACAAACTGTATAATACAACACACAGATACAGTACATAAACAGATTTTTGGTATCATATACCACTAGAACGAGAACATTTAAACACAGGACCGTAATTTCAAATAAAGAGGCCGTCCATATAACACACAATACTGTGTCATTCGGCGCTAGAACGTCTAGCAAGAAAACTTTTTTTTATAAAATACAAGCAAAATTATTAGGCTTAAAAAATAGACAACAACGTGGAAGACGGACGTTATGCAGGTAAACTCCCCCCCCCCCCTTTTTTTTATAGCTACATTGAAATGTGTAAAATGCGTCATCATTTAAAGTGACAAACTCGCAAGTATCCTATTTGACTAAAAAAAAAAAGCCTAATGGCTTTGCTAAGAAGACGACAAAAGACCAGAGAGGAACAGAGCTCATATTTAGGCAGAACTACGAGAGCTCCAGGATTACATTAATAACACCGATTTCATAACTTCTAAAAAGGCCTGATTGCCGCCAAATATTTGGCCGTTAAGGAGAGACAAATCTTTATCTTCCATATGCCTAAATATTTCAATTTCTTCCAAAATGTTTAACTTCTTACCCCTTTGCACAAAATGCAAAATCTTAAGATTTTATACTTTCGGAGGACTGTGGCCACTGGCTTTAAGGTGTTGGGCAAAGGCAGAGCTCTGTTTTACCTATCCCTATCTGTTAAGAAAATGTTCTTGCAATGTAATTTTGAAGGTTCTGCCTGTTTGTCCAACATATTCTGCATTACAATCGCGACACTCCAGCAGATATACCCCCGATGCCAAAAGGTTTTTTTTTTTTTTTTAGGTGATTCATGATGTATGTACATAAACTGGCAAAGAAATGTAATATTCGACGATGCCCTTAGGCTACACTGACTAAAGGATTCTTAAGAAATACCAAATTGAGGTATTTGCTCTTTCAATAGGTGATCTGTTTATATTTTCAATAGGTTATCTGTTTATACATGCTTATTGGTTATCCAAGTCTGCACAACGCGATCGCGATTCTTAAATAGATGTATTTGTTCTCTGTTTTCTATGTACATAACCTGAAGATGCCTAAATAAGGCGAAACGTTCGTAGAAAAATAAAAACTAAAATTGAAACCAATAGTGTTCTTAACCAATACTGTTAAGCACTGGTTTGCTGTTATGCCACATGTGGACTGGAAGAATTTCCAGATGTATCTCTCTGATCAGGGTGTCGTTGCCATCCATCAGGTGATGAAGAAAGTAGATGCCTCTTTAGTGCCCACACAAAATCTCTTTCTAACTTTTGATAGAGTGGTTCTTCCACCAAAGAAGCTTATGAAGTAGGCTCAGTCAGACTGTATTTTCTAAACCCAATGAGCTGCTATCAGTGCCATAATTACAGCCACATTCGAGAGTCCTGTTGACACGCAGCCAAATGTGTAACATGAGTCAGAGATGCTCATGCGGGCGATTATCTGCCTCCTTCTCCCCGCTGCATCAACTGCAATGGTGACCATGTCGAATCCCCCCGGTGATTGTCCCATGTACCTCGATGAGCCAGCTGTCTAGGAGATCCGGGTTAAGGAAAAAATGCCTTACCCTGTCGCTTGCAAGTGTTTGGCTCGTTGGGAACCCTGCATTCTACAATCTGTCATCTACAGAGCTGTTCTTACTACCTTTCGCTCCAGGATGGCCATGGCCACACAGACATGCGACCTCAAATTTAGCACCACAGTTGTGAGCCTCATGGTAGCGTCTCAGTCAACTCCTCCAGCTGTGCAACCCACCACCAAACTTTCGCCTCATTGGGCGAAGTCACTAGCTACACATCAGGAGGCCCTAGAAAACATAAGGAATACTCTCGTGAAGAATTCCTACATCCTTCCAGCCTCCCAAAATCTGAGACTTCCCTTACTTACCGCAAAGACTAGAAGAAGTCAAACAAAGACAAACAGACTTCTCCTTTGCTGACTCGAAGCTCCTCTTTGATGCTGTAGCCACGTGATACCCTCACCTGGCCGACCTC
Organism: Schistocerca americana; assembly: GCF_021461395.2. Classification (NCBI taxonomy): domain Eukaryota; kingdom Metazoa; phylum Arthropoda; class Insecta; order Orthoptera; family Acrididae; genus Schistocerca; species Schistocerca americana. Next base: position 105,655,733 of record NC_060122.1, on the reverse strand, counting down.
CATGACACCAGTGTGTACACCAACCGTTTTCCTATACTGGACTCCGCAGACCGACAGTGAAAGAATGCTGAAGCTCCTGTAAACCACATGGAGCAGGATCCACCTGCCTCTGTGCCTGTGCAGCAGCCGATCTTTGAAAGTTGCCACTCAGCAGCTGCCAAAGTGACACTCCATCATTTATTCCTCGTCATCACTCTCACCCAATGGAACGTTCATGGCCTTCGATCCAACAAAGAGGATTTATGGCTGCTCTTAGAATTGCAGCATTTACTTGTTCTCTGCCTTCAGGAAACGAAATTGCGTCCTCACGACCTCTTGGAGCTCTCACATTCCTTCCTGTCTGTTTTGACCTTCCCCCTGAGGTCGGCATTCCATCTCATGGAGGCGTCATGCTGCTTATAGGGGATGGTGTTCATAGTCAATCTATCAAATTGACTACCCTTCTTCAAGCTAGTGCAGTTTGCCTTTCACTTCCTCACTTGATCTATCCCTTCGAACTGTTTACATCCCTCTGTTATTCAGTATCGCAAGGGTAGACTACATCCAGCTTATTGGGAGCTATCTCACGCCTTTCTGCTGCTCGATGTCTTTAATACGCACCATATTCTTTGGGTTTCTCCAAGAATCTGTCAGAAAAGTACCATCTTGGCTGACCTCCCCAATCAGCATAACCTCCTCTGCTTTAACACAGGAGCACTCACATTCCTTTCAGACTCCACACACACCTATTCCATTTGGAGCTATCCTTCTGCACAGCCCAGCTTGGCCATCTTCTCCAGTGGTCCATTCTCTCGGACACATACTCGAGCGATCATTTCCCATATGCTGTCCATTTTCTGACTCCCACCCCATCTATGTGCATACCCAAATAGCAGCTTACTCGGGCTGACTGCAGGATTTACTCCTCTCTGACGAGCTTCGACGAATAACATTTCCCCAGCTGTGATAATCAGGTGGAATATCTTACAAATATTATCTTTCAAGGTATGTGTGGGTTCTGCCTTGTCAGACATTTTAACTTAGGAATACGGTGTGCTTCATGGTTCCGTCCTCAGTGTTGTCTTCTTTGCTACTGACATTAATCCTACAGTGGCCTGTCCCCCACTGGGCATTTCCGGCTGCCTTTTCATTGACGACTTTGCCATCTATTGCAGTTCCCCACAGACCTGTCTCATTGAGCAGCGTATCCAGCGATGTCTCGATCGTTTTACACGTGGCTCGAAACAGCATATCCAGATACTCCGGGACGATGATGGCATTGAAACAGAGGATGACACGCGTAAAGCTGAAATACTAAAAACCTTTTTCCAAAGCTGTTTCACAGAGGAAGACCGCACTGCAGTTCCTTCTATAAATCCTCGCACAAACGAAAAAATGGCTGACATCGAAATAAGTGTCCAAGGAATAGAAAATCAACTGGAATCACTCAACAGAGGAAAGTCCACTGGACCTGACGGGATACCAATTCGATTCTACACAGAGTACGCGAAAGAACTTGCCCCCCTTCTAACAGCCGTGTACCGCAAGTCTCTAGAGGAACGGAAGGTTCCAAGTGATTGGAAAAGACCACAGGTAGTCCCAGTCTTCAAGAAGGGTTGTCGAGCAGATGCGCAAAACTATAGACCCATATCTCTGACGTCGATCTGTTGTAGAATTTTAGAACATGTTTTTTGCTAGCGTATAATGTCGTTTTTGGAAACCCAGAATCTACTCTGTGGGAATCAACATGGATTCCGGAAACAGCGATCGTGTGAGACCCAACTCGCTTTATTTGTTCATGAGACCCAGAAAATATTAGATACAGGCTCCCAGGTAGATGCTATTTTCCTTGACATCCGGAAGGCGTTCGATACAGTTCCGCACTGTCGCCTGATAAACAAAGTAAGAGCCTACGGAATATCAGACCAGCTGTGTGACTGGATTGAAGAGTTTTTAGAAAACAGAACACAGCATGTTGTTATCAATGGAGAGACGTCTACAGACTTTAAAGTAACCTCTGGCGTGCCACTGGGGAGTGTTATGGGACCATTGCTTTTCACAATATATATAAATGACCTGGTAGATAGTGTCGGAAGTTCCATGCGGCTTTTCGCGGATGATGCTGTAGTTTACAGAGGAGTTGCAGCATTAGAAAATTGTAGCGAAATGCAGGAAGATCTGCAGCGGATAGGCACTTGGTGCAGGGAGTGGCGGCCGGCCGGTGTGGCCTAGCGGTTCTAGGCGCTTCAGTCTGGAACCGCGTGACCACTACGGTCGCAGGTTCGAATCCTGGCTCGGGCATGGATGTGTGTGATGTCCATAGGTTAGTTAGGTTTAAGTAGTTCTAAGTTCTAGGGGACTGATGACCACAGATGTTAAGTCCCATAGTGCTCAGAGCCATTTGAACCAGGGAGTGGCAACTGACCCTTTACATAGACAAATGTAATGTATTGCGAATACATAGAATGAAGGATCTTTTATTGTATGATTATATGATAGCGGAACAAACACTGGTAGCTGTTACTTCTGTAAAATGTCTGGGAGTATGCGTGCGGAACGATTTGAAGTGGACTGATCATATAAAATTAATTGTTGGTAAAGCGGGTGCCAGGTTGAGATTCATTGGGAGAGTCCTTAGAAAATGTAGTCCATCAACAAAGGAGGTGGCTTACAAAACACTCGTTCGACCTATACTTGAGTATTGCTCATCAGTGTGGGATCCGAACCAGATCGGGTTGACGGAGGAGATAGAGAAGATCCAAAGAGGAGCGGCGCGTTTCGTCACAGGGTTATTTGGTAACCGTAATAGCGTTACGGAGATGTTTAGCAAACTCAAGTGGCAGACTGTGCAAGAGAGCCGCTCTGCATCGCGGTGTAGCTTGCTCGCCAGGTTTCGAGAGGGTGCGTTTCTGGATGAGGTATCGAATATATTGCTTCCCCCTACTTATACCTCCTGAGGAGATCACGAATGTAAAATTAGAGAGATTCGAGCGCGGACGGAGGCTTTCAGACAGTCGTTCTTCCCGCGAACCATACGCGACTGGAACAGAAAAGGGAGGTAATGACAGTGGCACGTAAAGTGCCCTCCGCCACACTCCGTTGGGTGGCTTGCGGAGTATAAATGTAGATGTAGATGAATGGGTTTCGTTTTTCCACTGACAAATTCGTTTGTATGAATTGGTGTCTCCCACTATCTTTACAACTTGTGCCTGTTGCTCTTCCATTCATTGAAACTACGGAATTCCTCAGGCTCATGTTCGATTGGAAACTCTATTGGTCCTCCAAAGTGTCTTACCTGGCAGCCTGCTGTATGCAGTACCTCAATGTCCTACATGTCCTCAGTGGTACTTTCTGGGGGTTGCAGGTCGACCCACCCTCCTGTGTTTGTACCGGTCCCTTGTCTACTCGAAACTAGTCTATGGGTGCTTCATTGATACATCTGCACGTCCGTCCCTCCAACGCCGTCTCAATACTATCCATCATGGTTGCATCCGTTTCGCCACTGGCGCCTTTTACACTAGCCTGTTTGAGAGTCTGTATGCAGAAGCTGCCGAACTACCACTGACCTATCGCCATGACTTTCTCCTCAGCATCTATGCATGCCGTTTGACTGCCATGAGTGGCCACCCATGCCTCCTCCTTCGATGACTACTTTGATCGTGAGTATGGGGCGCGTCCCTCTCTTCTGTTACCTGCTGTAGTTCACTATCGACCCTTGCTCCTGCATCTTAACTTCAGGCTACCTGTATCTTCCGCAGTGGGTGTGAACCCTTTACAACCTTGACTTCGTGCGGTGGCCCATATTCACCTTGGCTTCATGCGCTTCCTAAGGACATCACTCCAGCCTTTCTCTGTCACCTACAGTTTCATGTCAATCGCATGGAATTTCGCGATGGTACCTTTCTGTACACTGATGGCTCTCAGACTGACTGTGATATTGGGTATACTCTCGACATTGGCACTGACGTTTTCTGGTATTGGCTTCCAGGCACTGCAAGGTATTTACAACAGAGCTCTACGCCCCGTATCAGGCCACACAGCACTTCCGGCGACACAGGCTTTTCAATTGCGTCATCTGCTCCAACTCTCTCAGTGCCCTTCCAAGCCTCTGTGTGCTGCACAGCGTCCAACCCTTATTGCAAGGGGTCCAGGAAAGCTGTCACCAGCTCACTCTTGATGGAGCCACAGATGTTTATGAGGGTTCCTGGTCATGTGGGACTGACAGGAAAGGAGGCCGCTGACGCTGCTGCAAAGGCTGTAGTCCTCGTACCTCAGCCCACTAGTTCTTACATTTCCTCCGATGATCTCTGTGTTGCCGTTTGTCAGCAGGTGATGTCACTTTGGCATCACCACTGATCCTCCCTTCATGGAGACAGGCTCCGAGCTATTAAGCGTGTCCCAGCGGCTTGGATGACCTGTCGGCCCTCTCGATGCTAGGAAATCATTTTAACTAGGCTGTGTATTGGCTACGGTCTCTTTAGCCACAGCCATTTTTAATTGGTGCTCCTCGCCACTTTGTACCCATTGCGCCCAACTTTCGACTGTCCGCCGTTTCCTGACACAATCCCCTTTTTTAACTGCTTACGTTCCTGTTTGCATTTTCCGACTGAGTTATTGTCCGATTTAGCGAACGATGAGCGGGCTGTCTACCACGTTTCACTTTTTATTCGTCGTAGCAATATAGTGAAGGCCATCTAATTTTTAGTTCTGGACCTCCGTTGCTCTGTGGCGTATTTTGCAAACCTTTCTCCACATCCCTGTTTTTAGCTGTCTTCTCTTCCCTTGTTTGGGATTGACGCGTAGTCGTTTCAACTCCTCTCTTCGTGTTCTACAGTTTTGACATGGGCGTCTATGACCCTAATTGCCTTTGCGGCTTAGAACAAAACAACAAAACAAACGAGCACTATTGGCGGGAATTTCGAATTTTGGCGGGAAATTCAAAACAAGATTAAAATTTAAAAATGGTGGGAGTTTCTTTGTCCCAAGGTTGTGCTGACATCACGTCCCCAACCCCCACCCGGGAATTGACAGGAAAATAGAAACGGAGGTTTATCCTCTCTTAGACTCGAAACCCATTGCTTTTGGGCAGAAAGCCCAGGTGCACCCCATTACATAGCGAAACCGTCATTCTCTGTCCAGCAGCAGGACCGGAAGGTTAGGTTAGTGTATTTTATTTACTTTTTGTGAGGAAATGAAGTAAAGATCAGTCCTAATTACGTAATGACATGATCCATCCCTATTAAGCGTATATATATATATATATATATATATATATATATATATATATATAGCGTTACACAAACAGCGTCTAAAATCGCAATACAGATCTAAAACTGATGATGTCATACAAGTGACGTTATCCAGCTGGAAAGAAATTCTCAGAACCACTCGAAAATATTAGCTGATGAACTCAAATTAAATAGTAACTTATACATAGGGTGATCCCTTTACCTATAAGTCGAAAGAAATCTCTGCTCCAATTGTGAATTGGCAGGAAAAAGGTTGGAGTGGAAGGTGCTATCTTTATTTTTATCGATAAATGTGTTCGAGTAACAAGATACTGTGGCTGGACAGAGAGGTGTTTAATAAGTGTATTACCTATAAGCCTACAGCTGAGGACCACATGAGGATGGAAGGAGGAGGTAATGGTTGACCAGAGGGAAAATTCTTTGCAGAAATTAATGGTGATACAGCAGGACGGACTGAGGTTGCATTTCACAACTCATAGAGATTATTGCCTGTGCTGGAGTTGTTCACGTGTTTGAAATGACTGGTCATTCAACAGTGCAGGAGAGAACTTCTCGTGCCCACCGCCATCTCTTTTTACCGATCGCTTGTGTGTCTCGTTGTCTGACGTTGGAGCTGACTGCAGACACCCCGTGCTGCATTGCTGTACGCCCTCCTCGTCAAACAATCGGCAGCCCTGGTGCTCAAACAAATGGTGCACTCTTTATATTTCGACAACTTTGTCCTATTCCACTGCCTCAAGAGGTCACCATAGCATAGTTGCTGAGTAAAATGTACACTGATACATAGTAAGAAGGGATAGGGCGATAGACCATCAGTAAAGTGAAGGAAGGCCAATACAAGCTACCAGAAATGGTGAAAACGCTTCACTGCTCTCGGAAAAAAATCGTAGAATCTAGCAATTAAACACCACTCGAAATAAAGCACCCTTGATGCTTCAAATACGTACACACACATACAAACGCACACACAAACACAGGTGCGCATACACAGATCACAGTAAATGCTTGCTTAACTGTTTCATAAGAAAAAGACATCGAAATTAACGTGAAACAGATCACACCCGACCCTTCTCCACTTGTAAACAACAAACCATAATCCAGAATACATCGGAAATTGTAATATTGTCATATAGCTATCGAAAAAAATCCCTCGCCACCATAGCTTTGTGATATCCTCAGCGTGTTAGCAGACAAAGAACGCAAGAACCTACGCTACCTTCCTTCTCTTACCCGTCCTCCATCCCTCGCCTACCCCAGCCTTCGCAGAGGTAGGTTTTCTGGTCTGTTCTTAGAATTTGTCGCCAGTGGTGCACAAAGAGTTCCACCGCCCTTAGATGGAATGCTTTGTTCAGTGAATGCTATTTTCAGACCCTGGAATAACAAAGAAATTCCGGAAAGCTCTCCACAACGCTTTTTATAACGTCCACACTGGTCGCGGGAACGGGCCGCTGCTGCCACCACCGACTGCTGTAGCTTCAAGCGGAGACAGAGGCCGGCTGCGGTCGGAAGCTTCGTCTGAAGTGGAGCAGGCGGCGTGGGTGGTCAGTTCTGTCGATGCAGACAAAGCTACACGTACACAATAGGCCACAACTGGTGCGAGCTGTGGAACAAAATGACGTAAATGACGGCTCTCTGAACAAAGACGATCACGTGTTCTTTGTCGGAAAGTGCAGCAGCTACCGCCTGAGATTGTCCGGAATAGTTTGAGAGCATTCCTCGTCCACGAGGACATTACTCTCATTTCAGACGATTGTATTATCGAAATAGAACGGCATCTATACAGTCAATTTTATGTTCGACACCAGGATGCAATTTACATCTCTCTACCTCTTTGTCTCCCTCTCTCTCTCTCTCTCTCTCTCTCTCTCTCTCTCTCTCGCTGTCTACCCCTCCCCCCTCTCCCCATTCCCCTGTTATTTTGTGACATCCAATGACATTAGAAAAACTGCTGCACTGCTGCCAATTGTGCTAGGAGATGAGCAAAATGCAGAGGCAGGTGCTGCGTAGCGATACACCTGACAGATACCGGATGATCAAAAAGTCAGTATCAATTTCAAAACTGAATAAATCACGGAATAATGTAGATAGAGAGGTACAAATTGACACACATTCTTGGAACGATATGGGGTTTTATTAGAACGGGAAAAAATACAAAAGTTCAAAAAATGTCCGACAGATGGCGCTTCACTTGATCAGAATAGCAATTATTAGCATAACAAAGTAAGACAAAGCAAAGATGATGTTCTTTACAGGAAATGCTCAATATGTCCACCATCATACCTCAACAATAGCTGTAATCAAGGAATAATGTTGTGAACAGCACTGTCTGGAGTTATGATGAGGCATTGGCGTCGGATGTTGTCTTTCAGCATCCCTAGAGATGTCGGTCGATCACGATACACTTGCAACTTCAGGTAACCCCAAAGCCAATAATCGCACGGACTGAGGTCTGGGGACCTGGGAGGCCAAGCATGACGAAAGTGGCGGCTGAGCACACGATCATCACCAAACGACGTGCGCAAGAGATCTTTCACGCATCTAGCAATACGTTTTTTTGTTCTAATAAAACCCCATGTCATTCCAAGAATGTGTGTCAGTTTTTACCTCTCTATCTACGTTATTCCGTGGTTTATTAAGTTTTCGAATTTATACTGACTTTTTGATCACCCGATATATTAACTTATCTCGCATCTCCTATACATATCCACCCGGCATAAAAAAACCTGAAAAAACTTGCACTATTTTGCTGTGAAAACTACCGATCACTGTTGAAATCCCTCGTTATTTCGGAAATTTCATTGGAGTAAAGAAAAACTGAGAATTTAAATACCACCGCGCGGGGTAGCTACGCGGTCTTGGGAGTCGTGCCACAGTTCGCACGGCTCTCCTCGTCGGAGGTTCGAATCCTCCCTCGGGAATGGATGTGTCTGTTGTCCGTAGCGTACGTTAGTTTAAGATAGATTAAGAAGTGTGCAAGCACAGTACCGATGACTTCAGCAGTTTGGTCCCATACGAACGTACCACAAATTTCCGAATTTTCCGATTTAAATATCGAAGAAAAATACAGTCGAACGAAATATATATGTTAACCTGTTTCTTTCAGGTTGATGGACAAAATTACATGGTTTGAGAGCGTCCCTGTCGTACAAATCAGTGATTGTAAATAAATTGTCATGAACATTGGTATTACAACCACTTCAGACATGCGAAAGAACGTTTATAAAATGTAAAATGTTCGTGAGATAATGTCTTGTAACAGAACCTAACAACATCAGCAAGCAGACGCCCATGTAAGATTTCACCAACATGCCGAAAACAAATTCCGTCTGCTTGCAGACATATAACATATTACCTCCATAACTCGCCTCAGCCAACCTGTGTTTAAAGGAATTTTACACTTAATCCCAGAGGCAAATGTCCATGTTCCACCAACGGTCTGTCCATTTGAAACTAGTGGTGTCAGTCAATTATTATATACTAATCAACACCGAACCAGTGAACAGATGGTGTGAAAATGTCACTGTTGATATGTGACGATGTACAGTAATAAGCGCGATCAATTTTAGCAATTTTACCAGTTTCTCCGTAATTTCAAAGCCAGCCAGTGGCACAGCAGAATGCTACCCAATATCTGTAACATCACCAATAACCTCGCCCCCCCCCCTCCCCATTACTTGCAGTACCATATACACTAGACTGCAAATGTGTATAGATGACTATGCACTACATCCATTTCGACATATACACCAAAGTATACCAGAGAGCGTCATATACCGATGCTGGTAGGTGATCTACATATTTCCAGCACATAGTGTGGAATTTACGATTACGACTGCCTCTCTTCCCCTATGTGCATGGCAGTCACAGAGCATTCTCATATTCATAGGATACTGTCAGAGACTGAAAGAGTTCCTCCTTGCAACACTGTCGCCGATTTAATTTGCGACTGACCAGCAGTAGGGGGGTGCCATACCCCGCTGCATTCCACGTCTCATGAAGGAACATATCGAGCTGAGTCTGCAACTGCTGTTCAGCGGACACTGTTCCCCACCAGTCTGACTTATGGCGCCCATCCAAGTGCACAGGATCTCTCCATATGCGCGCATGGCGAGGAACTTAGCACCCCTTATCTCTGTGATGTAGATATGAGATTCTTGTGGTGGGTGATGTAACGGATGGTTAAGAACGAATGTGTAGCTTAGGCGTGACGGAGCTCCAGACGGTTGGAGTTTGAACAGTGTACGTAGATCAACTGTGCTATCATCACTGGAGTCGGTACCAGGAAAGTTCTGGGAAGGGAGGGGATGGATTCTCCATGCATTATACATGGAACAGTGTCTAGAGCAACTTCCACAGTGGGCTACTCCGAGGTAGGGTTCTAAGGTGGATCCACCAGTTAGAGGACTGTTGATGGGAGCCTCCACAAGACAATCACAGACTCAGCTATACAGAATGTAAAAGAAACGCTCTGTATCTGTATAATATGTGGGTGTAAGTGACTGGATGCATTCCAGTAAAGTGCAATACTACACTACTGGCCATTAAAATTTCTACACTGACGTGCTACAGACGCGAAATTTAACCGACAGGAAGAAGATACTGTGATATGCAAATGATTAACTTTTCAGATCATTCACACAAAGTTGGCGCCGGAGGCGACACCTACAACGTGTTGACATGAGGAAAGTTTCCAACCGATTTCTCTTACAGAAACAGCAGTTGATCGGCGTTGCCTAGTGAAACGTTTTTGTGATGTGTAAGGAGGAGAAATGCGCACCATCACGTTTCCGACTTTCATAAAGGTAGGATTGTAGCCTATCGCGATTGCGGTTTATCGTATCGCGACATTGGTCGAGATCCAATGACTGCTAGCAGAATATGGAATCGGTGGGTTCAGGAGGGTAATACGGAACGCCGTGCTGGATCCCAATGGCCTCGTATCACTAGCAGTCGAGATGACAGGCATCTTATCCGCATGGCTGTAACGTATCGTGCAGCCACGTCTCGATCCATGAGTCAACAGATGGAGACGTTTGCAAGACAACAACCATTTGCACGAACAGTTCGACGACGTTTGCAGCAGCATGGACTATCAGCTCGGAGACCATGGCTGCGGTTACCCTTGACGCTGTATCACAGACAGGAGCTGCAGCGATGGTGTACTCAACGACGAACAGGGGTGCACGAATAGCGAAACGTCATTTTCTCGGATGAATCCAGGTTCTGTTTACAGCATCATGATGGTCGCATCCGTGTTTGCATTTAATATACAAAACAGCGGAACTGGGATGATCATGCATCATCATCGTGGATCTTTAATAGTATAAAAGGAGGTGTGACGGGAGCAGCAGGATACCTTGTTTTGTTATTACTGGAGAATTTTGACAATCTTGTTACAAATACTGGTAATATAACTTTCCTCGAAGACGTTATGCTCTTTAGCAGGATGAATTTAAATGTGCTTGCGTCCCATACAGAACCGTTTTGGTAAGAGTTTTTCGCTGTTTTCAGGGCTGTAGCACTGTCGAAAATAACATAAAAGTGGTTTAAATTGAGTCTGGGCGATCGGTAATATTCATGCAGTGGCTGTATGTAGAGCAGTCAGCGGCGGACAGGTGCAGTTCGAATGCATAAGATAATAACTGATCATCTATAAATGACGCTGCAGGGGAGAAGCATTCTGACGGTTGGTAGGGAAAAGGGAAACTCTCATGGCCAGGATGCTATTTGCAGTCAACACATTGACAAGTAACGAATAACTTTTTACTAGGGTTAAAAAAGTACCCGAAACCTAAGGTTTGTAGATGGCCCGTCAGGGTTGGGAGTACATACCATAGCTGCACGGTATAAACAAAAGTAGCGAAGCACATCTGATAAGAAATAAGAGCATATACTTAAGTGAAAATATCTGAGCAGCAACATGAATCAACTCTGTTCACATGTCAACTCCCTGTTGCAGATTCCTACACGATGGAGTGGAAGTCAGACGTGTAGAAGTGTTTGCAAATTTGAGTTTCCGTCAAGTGCATCACTACAGGAACCTGCAGACAAGCTCTCTGATGCATCTTAGCATCACACGGAAATTTTTCCAGACTTCGAGTTTCCGATGCATCAATCATCTGCACCTCACGTTGAGCCTGATCTAGGTATGAAGCGTGTGATACTATGCATTTCACGAGGGTCATATCCAAATTGCATGCATGTAGATCATCGGGAAGTGAGGAATTCTTCTGATTTTTTAATAGTATGGTGTATAAGACACGCAAATATCCTTGCATAAAATGAAACAACAGCAATATGATCATTTCCAAATGCAAAAGTTATAGAAACAAGCATGAAAAAATGACATAAAATTGATAGAATTCTAGGAAAACCTAATATAACTATGACAAATTAATAGGAACGTAAATTGAGGGTAATACGTAAAATCACAGAAAACTTTCAGAATTACGTAAATTGATTGAGAATACATAAAACTTGAAAAAAAAAAACGTAAAATGTGGTAACTGAGGCTGCCTGGTGTTACCTGGGCACTCAAGACCAAGAAAAGCTTAAAAATTACGCTCTGTCTGCATTCATTTTTAATTCCCCCCTCTCACTGTAAGTTATGTGTCTGTTCGTAACACATACTTCAACAAAGACGATATAAGTATTATACAGAAGCGCTATATTAAAGTAGGCGAAACACGGGTATCCCAATCCAGGGAAGAGTTCTCAAAAACGCAGTAGAATATAGATATTACCGAATCAGGGGTGGTTCTCACAAGCTATGTTATCCATAATATTAAGGAGAAGAATCAGCTGCCGGCCGGGATAGCCGAGCGGTTCTAGGCGCTACAGTCTGGAACCGCGCGACCGCTACGGTCGCAGGTTCGAATCTTGCCTCGGGCATGGGTGTGTGTCATGTCCTTAGGTTAGTTAGGTTTACGTAGTTCTAAGTTCTAGGGGACTGATGACTGCAGAAGTTGAGACCCATAGTGCTCAGAGTCATTTGAACCATTTTTGAACCAAGAATGAGTTTGTTTAGTGAGTTTAACGGACTTAAGGGATTTCCTAGCGTGTTCTGTAGGAGAGTGGACTGATGCCATATGTATATGCCATAGTAGTGTAAATAGCGGGTACACGAGAGACGTGATGTTTGGACGAAATGGATATATTGTCCTACACATGAGCGAAACTGCCGAACATCAGACTATGACTTCATTGTGCAAGAGGAAGGCTACCAGGGCCGTGATAATGCTTCTGTAAACATAAATAAGACAGTTAAATCTCCCTTGGCTGCTGACCATGGTGTTTACTCCACACTATGTTCATTGCGCTGGAAATAAGTAGGTCACTTACCACATCGGTATATGACGGTCTCTGGTATACTTTAGTGCATATGTCCAAGTGGATGTACTGCATAGTCATCTAACTACTTCCGCAGTCTAGTATATATGGTACTGCGAAGTAATGGCGGGGGTAGGGGGGGGGGGGGTGTTAGCGATGATGATGTTATTGAGAAGAATTCTGCTGTGCCACTGGCTGGCGTTGAAATTACGGAGAAACTGGAAAAATTGCTAAAATTGATCGCGCTATCAACTGTGGTGCTTATTACAGTACATCGTCGTATATCAGCACTGACTTTTTCACAGCATCTGTTCACTGGTCCGCTGTTGATTAGTATATAGTGATTGACTGACAACACTGGTTTTAAATGGACAGATCCTTGGTGGAACATGGACATTTGCTTCTTGGTACTGAGAAACCTGTGGTAACTCAATGCATCAACTAAGCAATGTATTCATTTAGTTTTTCTTCGTTCCACTTCCTAGTGAGGCACGGCCGCATCCGTCAAAACCGCTACTACTGCAAATACGCATGACTGACGCGGGAAATGTGACAGAGGGCACTTACGTGGAAGACTTAAAAAAGATGTATAAACTGGGTCAATTTCCTAGGAGACATAACGGCAGTCTCCCGACTTCGTTCTACTTGGTTCATCAGCAGTTCGAGCGGCGGACACACATCCCTGATACCTTAGTATTGAGGAACAGCTCGGCCACATCTTAAAACACCAGAATAGTGTAGAAACAGTGATCGTTATGACAGGGGCAGAAAACTTGCGGGGTGGTTGCATGTCTGATGTTGGTTATAATCACACTTTCCCCATTTAATAAGTTATGGTACGGAAACTAATTACTGTATGAAGACCAAATTTGGTAGCATTAATGTAAGGGACATGGGGAAGAGAAATCAATTCAGCCAAAACACTTTTAATATGCTGCTACTGTATATCTTACCATTACATGCTGGTACCATTACTGCTTCAAAAGGGACTCAATATGGCTCCCTTCAGTGTCCAGAAGAGTCTGAAAGCGCACGATTGCATTCTGCACTGCAGAATGAAGCATATCTATAGGCATGTTGACTATCTCTCTTTATACGCTGCGCTTCAGGTCAGCACATGTGTGAATGTTCCTCAGGTAAACCCTTACCTTCAGACAACCAGAAATCCCAGGGAGTGAGGTCAGGTGATCATGTCGGCCAACGATTGGGAAACGATCGGATGACAATTCGATCGGTTCCAAATGTGTTTCGGAGAAGCAGGCTAACTTCAGAAGCGATGTGCGGTGGGGCCCCATCTGGCATGAAAACTGTTAAGCTCAATGCGTCTTTCTTCCTGTAGGGCAGGTATGAGATGCTGGCGAAGCATATCGCAGTAGCGCTTGCCAATCACATTGCACGTCTTACGTTCTTGAGTGCCAACCTGTTCAAAAACAATGGGCCAGTAATGAACATAGCCGTGAAGCCACACCATACGGCGACACGTTCACCATACAGAGAAACTTCATGCACAGTGACTACTATACGTGAAAATCCCCATGCTCGGATATTCTGTGTGTTCACCTCACCCATCAGAGGAAAACTTCATCTGCCCATAGGATAGTCCAGGGTCAGTCCTCGTCAACTTCAATCCTTGTGAGAGAGTGGAGAGCGAAGTCAACACCTCTTTGCGAATCCTGTGGTGCAAGCTTCTGTACCATATGGATCTTGTATGGATATCATTTCAGGTGGTTCGAAGCACTTTCCGTACAGTGGATCAAGCAATGTTCAACTGTCGTGACACAACACGCGCACGCCCGACGATCGGGAACTGCGCGCAGCGTTGCCTGCCATAGCAACAGCGATTTCGTCAACCACCTGTGGTGCTGTTGTTGATACTTCGTCCGGGTTACATGGCCGTGGTCCATGGAATTCTTCTATTCCTAACATTTCGTCCAAAACTACGTTGGACATCTTCAGAGGTATGGCTGGTCCTGCTGAGTCAAATGGTTCAAATGGCTCTGAGCACTATGGGACTTAACTTCTGTGGTCATCAGTCCCCTGGAACTTAGAACTACTTAAACCTAACTAACCTAAGGACGTCACACACATCCATGCCCGAGGCAGGATTCGAACCTGCGACCGTAGCGGTCACGCTGTTCCAGACTGTAGCGTATAGAACCGCACGGCCACATAGGCCGGCCTGCTGAGTCAGTCGGCAGGACTCAGCAGGACCGGCCATACCTCTGAAGATGTCCAACGTGATATTGGACGAAACGTTAGTAATAGAAGAATTCCATGGGCCAGTTCTCCAGCTGATTCGAACTTCTTCATCATGCTCCACACACCAGATGTGGAGGCTGCTTTGTCAGTGGCTATCGAGCGTGCAGGGTGCAGTCGTCTGCATGTTGTGGTTCATGTAGGCACCAATGGTGACCCTCGGTTCGTACAGGCGGCTGACTGACGGAGGTGGTGAAGACTGCAGGCCTTGTGCACGGGATGCAAGCATAACTCGCAATTTGCAGCATCGCTCCCAGCATTGATCGGGGTCCTTTGGTTTGGAACCGAGTGGAGGACCTAAACCAAAGGATTCATTCACTCTGTGATGGTCTCGCTGCAGATTTCTAGACCTGCGTTATTGTGGGCGGATTTGTACCATTCCCCTTGACAGGTCAGGTGTGCATCACGTTAAGGAAGCAGTTACTTGGATAGCAGGGTTCTTGTGGCGTGAACATGAGGGTCTTTTAGGCTAGGCAGTAGTTTGAGATGCCCTGACGAACATTCACTATTCGATACGCAGCAAGGGAAGTCAAACGGCTTTCAGTAAAAGACCATTCAACCGTTGTAATTTTATCAGTAAACTGTTGAAGTATTCATAATGAAGTTCCCTAATTTATTGTCCTCCAGGAAAGTTCATGAGCGCAAATTTTCCTTGTGACCAAGTGCTAGCTGAAACCTGAATTGGAAGACTGTCAGATATTTAGTGAGTCATGGAACGTATATCGGAAAGACAGATTAGTGGCCATGGTAGGGGGAGTATTCATTGCAGTGGACAAAACCATTCTCCGTTTTGAGATCGGAGTGTGACAGTGAAGTAATCTGGTCGCATATAACAATGTAGATGAAACCCAGTTAATTGTTGGATGTTTTTGCTGGCCACCCGATTCCGCTATGACAGTTCTAGAGTCCTTCAAAGAAAGCCTACGGTCAATAGCCTGTAACTACCCAGCTCATGCAGTAGCAGTTGGGTGTGACCCTCACCTACCGAGTATAGACTGGGATGTCTACGGATTCATTGCCGGAGATACAGACAGACAGTAATGAGAAATACTTTTGAACAGCTTTTCTGGAAACTGTCTTGAGCAGCTAGCTCGGTAGCCCACATGCCACAGAAATACACTCCTGGAAATTGAAATAAGAACACCGTGAATTCATTGTCCCAGGCAGCCTCGTGAAGCTATGCAGGTGCTCGCTTCCGTGAAGGAACACGCTGTTACTATCGGACTAAGCAACGTCTGGCGTCTTCGCCACATCGATCCAGCAGCTGGCATCAAGTTAAGTAAATCAAGTCCTACCAACGATTAGTGAAATATAATGATTTACAAAACATTATTCAGTATTATTCAGAAGTCATCATTCAAAACAGGAGTTAACTATTGGAATAGCATTAATGCATAAGTCATCACTCAGTATTACTCAGAACTCATCATTCAAGTGACATAGGACATATTTAAAATTTAACACATTGTAACTATTACTCAAGGTCCGTAGTCGACTAATACATAGACATAATGGATTCAATAGAACAGAGAAATTTGCATTATATTTAGAACTAGAAATATATTTTAAACTGGTAGCATTATTTGGTTGTATAGTGGTAATAGTTGGGAGTGGTAATAATTTTCTTTTTTTTTTTTTTTTGCAAGCTATGTATTGTGTTGGGATCGATAATAAATTGCTGGGGCATGAAAATATTTTGCCTTTTGACTTATTGCTGGAAATAAGGATTAATAACGTCATTCGTGATGAGTCAGCTGTAGCAAGGTTATGAAACAAGTAGAGTATATGTGATCACATTCATGAATGATACACACAAATGGGTAAAAAAAATGCAAGTATTAGAACAGGTTTAATAAGTAACAGGTTTAGTAAGTATCATGAAAAGCTTCTCCTGGAAAAAATACAAAGTGGATTATTGAGCTGAAAGAAGAAATGCATGTTATGCTGAAAAGTAGTGAACTTCGAATTAACAGGTAATGAAATGTGTAATATATATATATATATATATATATATATATATATATATATATATATATATATGTTCTCTAGCTGTCCTTTCCAAAACCTTCAGTCATCATACCATGCGACATAAGACATACTGTCAAAACGAACTGCAACAAATACCTAAATAACTACATAGCATTTCTTAACTAACAGTAAATATATGAACTTCATCATTATTTTCATCTGCAAAGAAAAACTTAATTATCCATATCACCATAATTCCATTATTATCATCACCTGTAAAGAAAAACTTCATTATCCATATTAGCATATTCTGCATTATTATTCATCACCATTCATTATCATCTACAAAAAAGTCACTTCATTATTCATTATACAACTATTCATAGTATAGAATGGCTTATTTCTACCATATTTCATCACAAAAACTAAGATGTGTAGTTCTGTCTGACAGTCTGCATCAATCGCCCCGTATTCTGATAGAGAAAAAATTAGTTAAGACTGCTATCATACGATGTGTATAGTATATTCTTGTTAATGCTTGTTAATTCTGATCCATTTACTCTTCGTGACGAGGTATTGTATCTTCTTTCGGTCATTCCGAAGGTGAAATTCCCATTTCTGTTTAATGTATTTCTTTTACACGTTATTTATTTCTGAAAATAATGAACAATGATAAATGTCTTGCATTTAAATCATATACCCATTCAATAAAAGCTGGTTTCTAGTGATATAATTGAGCATACAGGGTAGCATGACAGAAAACGTAATATGTCAAAAAATATAGACAGGGTTCAGATGGAAAAATGTACACAGATTATCGCAATGTAGCAGCAAAAGAAATGTAAAAATAGTCACGATGTTGAGATATCATAAGGCAAAATGTCAAAGTCAACTGGTGTTTGTTATATCTTAAAGATTACATAGTGCATACAAACAAAACAGTAAAACAATCATACATACATAAAAAATGGAAAATGTGCACGGTCTGATGTGTAACAATAAGAAATGCCTCTCTTTGTTCAGCTTGTATGTTGTGTAGTTGTTAGAGTGTACAACATTGGGGTGAGGAATGCTGCGAATTCGATATGGACGTGCATATAGAAGCTCAAATTTACTACACCTACCTTTTCCTCTATTAGATAAATAATGTGTGCGTACTAATATCTTCTGTGCAATGTGAAAGTCACGGCGTGTACAAACCTGTTTTTGCTGTCTTCTCCGGCGCTCTCCGGCACGTTTGATGTTGTTCAGCGCAATGTCAATTATTTCATGGTGTCGTAGTCGACGAGATGTAGGAAAGGTTACTAATTCTTTAATTTTGTTAGGTGGTTCAACATTTTCAGTATAACAGACGGAGATAGCATAGTAGATTCATTTGGTATGGAATTAATTACATCCTGGCATGAGAGTATGTGTGTGTCCCAATCAATACGTTTTTTATGGCAGTATATTCTACATAGTTTACCAATTTCTTTCATTAATCGTTCACAAGGGTTCGAAGAAGCATGGTACCTGGATATATAGATCGGAGAAATGTTTCTAGCTCGTAACATACGAGTCCATATAGCAGATCGAAACTGTGATCCATTGTCGGAAATTACTTTCAATACATGTCCTACATGAAATAGAAAATGTTTTGCAAATGCTTTAGAAACAGTTTTAGCAGTAGCTTGGCGTAACGGAGTGAAGGTAACAAATTTTGAAGTGAGTTCAACAGCGACAAAGATGTAGCAAAAACCTCTATTAGTTCTGGGAATCGGACCAAAAATGTCTACAGCGGCCATGTGTCTCAATTTAACAGGTACAGTGGGATGTAATGGAGGAATATGGGAAGTCGTATCTGACTTAGCTTTCTGGCAGATTTTACATGACGCTAAAACTCGTCGAATACGTTCCTCGATGTTGGTAAAATAACAGTTCTGTCTGAGTATAAGAAAACATTTTCTGGCTCCGTAATGTGCGTAACTTAAATGAGTATACCAGATTAATTTGTTAACAAGTTCGTCAGGAATGCATAATAACCAATTGTTGCTGTCAGGGTGAGAGCGGCGAAACAGAATATTATTGCGTACAGTATAATGGTTTCTAATGGTAACATTATTCCAATCTTGCCAAAGGTGTTTAATTTCTTTCCATACGTTGTCTTTATTTTGCTCTTGTGCTATGTCTTGTAATGACGACGGAATGAAATTTTCAAATGCAACTTGTTGAATGTACATGACCCTGAAATTTGCTTTGCAGAAGTTGGTTGTGATGTCTTGCTGATTGTTACTGAGAGAACGGGAAAGTGCGTCTGCTACAATATTTTGTGTACCAGGAATGTGAACAATTGTAAAATTAAATTCCTGTGAATAAAGTTTCCATCTGCTTAATCTGTCGTGTGTAAATTTAGCCGAAAGTAAAAACTGTATCGATCTGTGATCTGTGTAGACGGTAGTGTGTCTTCCATAAAGAAAATGCCGAAATCTCGTAAATGCCCAAACAACACATCATGTTTCAAGTTCTGTAACAGAATAATTGCGTTCAGCAGGTGACAGAATGCGACTCGCAAAGGCTATATTTTTAATTACTGTAGTCCCATCTTCTTCAATTTCCTGAAAATTGTGTACGCCTAATGCGGTGTTAGAACTGTCGGTGGCAATGGAAAAATTTCTAGTAAGATCTGGGTGTGATAAAAGTGGTGCATTCAACAAAGCTTCTTTCAGGTTCACAAATTCAGAATGTGCTTGCTTATCCCAGGACTAAATAGTGTTTTTACTTGTCAATTGACATAATCTAGGGGTGTCTAAAACAGAGTAATGAATAAATTTACGAAAAAAGTTAATTAAACCCAAAAAGCTACGTAGTTGCTTCTTCGTCATAGGAACAGTAATGTCACGTAAAGCTTGAAGTTTTTCCAGGTCAGGCGCAATGCCTTCTGCTGAAATTACATGTCCAAGAAATTTTATAGAAATTTTGCCAAATGAAATGAAGTGCACACACACTGTAAAAATCTTTAATATTTTACAAGAACTGATTACCCTAAAAAAATGAAATAAAGTGCACACGCACTGTAGAAGTCTTTATCATTTTTACATAACATATCATGGAGTGAAATAAAGTGCACACGCACTGTAGAAGTCTTTAGCCTATTTAGGACAACTGATCTTGTTAACAAATGAAATGAAGTGCACACGCACTGTATATGTCTTTATCATTTTACAAGAATTTAAACGCACTGTATAAGTGTTTACCATTTTACAAGAACTAGGAAAGGAATGGGAAGGATTGCGTCATGGTTGTAGCACTTTAGGTTGCACGCAGTTGCACTGAAAGTCCGTATCTTTCTACAGAAGCACAACACCAAGTGAGACAATCTGAAGTTCTTTTCCCTGAAGTATTAATCAGTGTAGCCAAGACACTGAAACGTCGTATTAATATTCCATGTTATCATTTTGGTAGTACATTAGGTACACCAAACAGTGGAACCATAATAATATCTCCATCGCTCAAGGTGGTGGACAGCATGTCGTGTCAACACCACGTTCTTGTAAGGTACACCAACGTAGAATTAGGGCAAAAACCAAATATAGTGCTCCATGAGCATGAGGATAGACAGGACAAATGGATATTGCAGTAATTTCTGGTAATTAGGTCAGAAGGTGAAGGACATTAAATCTTATGCCAGACATCATTGATAATTACACTAGTCTATTAACTGATTTTTAAGTAATTCGTGGCACTCATCGCCCAGTTACTGAACATTTCTGTACCATGTATGAAGTATTACAGAATAATGTTCATAAGTTATCTGTTTACAGAGAACATTGGCACTCATTGGCCAGATACAAATCATCACAAGTCATCATTCAAAACAGGAGCTAATTCATATGTATAGCATGAAAGTGACATAATATAAATTTAAAATATAAGAAACAGTGGCATTCGTTGGTATTACAAAACATTTTTCATCATTCAAGTGACATATGACATATTTAAAAATAATTATTGGCACTCATTGGCCAGTAACTAAACATGTAGCAAGTATTGAATATTACAAAACGTTTTTCATCATTCAAGTGACATATGACATATTTAAAAATAATTATTGGCACTCATTGGCCAGTTACTTAAAAATAATTATTGGCACTCATTGGCCAGTTACTAAACATGTAGCAAGTATTGAATATTACAAAACATTTTTCATCATCCAAGTGACATACGACATATTTAAAAATAATTATTGGCATTCATTGGCCAATTACTAAACATGTAGCAAGTATTGAATATTACAAAACGCTATTCATAACTCATCTGATTGCAGTAATTATTGGCACTAATTGGCCATTTACAAAGTATTCATATAGTTTTACAAAACATTATTCAGTATTATTCAGAAGTCATCATTCAAAACAGGAGTTAATTATTGAAATAGCATTAATGCATAAGTCATCACTCAGTATTACTCAACTCATCATTCAAGTGATGTAGGACATATTTAACATGTAATACACTGTAACTATTACTCAAGGTCTGTAGTCGACTAATACATAGACATAATGGATTCAATACAACAGAGAAATTTATATTATATTTAGAACTAGAAACGTATCTTAAACTGGTAGCATTATTTGGTTGTATACTGGTAATAGTTGGGACTGGTAATATTTTTTTTAATTTATTAGCAGTGTATTGTGTTGCAATCGATAATAAATTGCTGGGGCATGAAAATAATTTTCCTTTTGACATATTGCTGGAAATAAGGATTAATAACATCATTCGTCATGAGTCAGCTGTAGCAAGGTTATGAAACAAGCAGAGTATATGTGATCACATTCGTGAATGACACACACAAATGGGTAAAAAAAAATTGCAAGTATTAGAACAGGTTTAAAGACTAACTGCTTATAGCACATTAATTTCATGAATAGCTTCTCCTGGAAAAAATACAAAATGGATTATTAAAGTGAAAGAAGAAACGCATATTATGCTGAAAAGTAGTGAGCTTCGAATTAACAGGTAATGAAATGTATAAAAAAATATATATGTTCTCCAGCTGTCCTTTCCAAAACCTCCAGTCATTATAACATGTGACATAAGACATACTGTCAAAACGAACTGCAACAAATACCTAAATAACTACATAGCATTTCTTAACTAATAGTAAATACATAAACTTCATCATTATTTTCATCTCCAAAGAAAAACTTCATTATCATTACTATCATCACCTGCAAAGAAAAACTTCATTATCCATATTAGAATATTCTGCATCACTATTCATCATCAATCATTATCATTTGCAAAAAAAGTCACTTCATTATTCATTATACAACTATTCATAGTATAGAATGACTTATTTCTACCATATTTCATCACTAAAACTAAGATGTGTAGTTCTGTCTGACAGTCTGCATCAATCGCCTCGTATTCTGAAAGAAAAAATTAGTTAAGACTGCTATCATACGATGTGTATAGTATATTCTTGTTAATGCTTGTTAATTCTGATCCATTTACTCTTCGTGACGAGGTAGTGCATCTTCTTTCGGTTATTCCGAAGGTGAAATTCCCATTTCTGTTTAATGTATTTCTTTTACACGTTATTTCTTTCTGAAAATTATGAACAATGATTAATGTCTTGCATTTAAATCATATACCCATTAAATAAAAGCTGGTTTCTAGTGATATAATTGAGCATACAGCGAAGCATGACAGAAAACGTAATATGTCAAAAAATATAGACAGTGCTTAGATGCAAAAATGTACACAGAATATCACAATGTAGCAGCAAAAAAAAATGTAAAAATAGTCACGATGTTGAGATATCATAAGGCAAAATGTCAAAGTCAACTGGTGTTTGTTATATCTTAAATATTTCATAGCGCATCAAACAAAACAGTAAAATAATCATACATACATGAAAAATGGAAAATGTGCACGGTCTGATGTGTAACGACAAGAAGAGCGACCTGCTAACCTTACCTTGCCGGGCACCTGCCAAGAAAAAATACGATAATCATCAGTAAGTAATCACATAAATATAATTGCATAAGTGGTCATAAAATGTGTAAGTTTATTTGGAAAAATGTGCACGGTCTAATGTGTAACGACAAGAAAAGCGACCTGCTAACCTTACCTTGGCGGGCACTTGCCAAGAAAAAATATGATAATCATCAGTAAGTGTTTATGTGAATATAATTGCATAAGTGCTCATAAAAAAATCTGCAAATGGCATTACAGTGTGATAAATCATAAAGTATATTCATTCAACAAAAGGTTTGACGTTGGAGACGTGGTGGTCCCTTTGGTTTTTCTGGTTCTCAAAGTTTCGACGTGTACTACATTGGGGTGAGGAATGCTGCGAATTCGATATGGACCTGCATATACACTCGTGGAAATTGAAATAAGAACACCGTGAATTCATTGTCCCAGGAAGGGGAAACTTTATTGACACATTCCTGGGGTCAGATACATCACAAGATCACACTGACAGAACCACAGGCACATAGACACAGGCAACAGAGGTTGCACAATGTCGGCACTAGTACAGTGTATATCCACCTTTCGTAGCAATGCAGGCTGCTATTCTCCCATGGAGACGATCGTAGAGATGCTGGATGTAGTCCTGTGGAACGGCTTGCCATGCCATTTCCACCTGGCGCCTCAGTTGGACCAGCGTTCGTGCTGGACGTGCAGACCGCGTGAGACGACGCTTCATCCAGTCCCAAACATGTTCAATGGGGGACAGATCCGGAGATCTTGCTGGCCAGGGTAGTTGACTTACACCTTCTAGAGCACGTTGGGTGGCACGGGATACATGCGGACGTGCATTGTCCTGTTGGAACAGCAAGTTCCCTTGCCGGTCTAGGAATGATAGAACGATGGGTTCGATGACGGTTTGGATGTACCGTGCACTATTCAGTGTCCCCTCGACGATCACCAGTGGTGTACGGCCAGTGTAGGAGATCGCTCCCCACACCATGATGCCGGGTGTTGGCCCTGTGTGCCTCGGTCGTATGCAGTCCTGATTGTGGCGCTCACCTGCACGGCGCCAAACACGCAAACGACCATCATTGGCACCAAGGCAGAAGCGACTCACGCAGACAACCCAAGACTACTGTCGTCACGCGCAGACAAGCGCAGACTCGCGACAAGCAACAACTAACTGCTCTCTGGTCAGAGACTCTCCTAAGTCTTGCCTATTGCAGGCAGCGCATATAGCGCATACCTCACCTCTTACAGTCTAAAGATTGCCGTGTGGTACCTTACAGGGCCACATAAGGTGCTCCATGTGATACTTGGGTTTTAATGAGCTAGTTCCCAATACATCATTCGTGTACGTGGTTGTGCTTAGAGGAATGAAATCAGTTTTTGTCAATTTTATCGAAGTAGTTTTCTGTATAACTTTGAGTATTAAGGTGAAGGAAGGGTTGTTTGGTTCCCTGCTGTCGCTTCTGATTTGTGTTTCAGAGATCAGATGCAGTGGGCCACCGAAGTGCAGAGCCTCCCCTTTTAAATTACTAGCGGGCGTACGGGCGGTGCACTTTGCCTGAGATCGCGTGTGCTGTTTGGTTCCGATTTCGGTGTTCCGAACGGGGTGGAACTGCAAACGGAGTCCACGTCTTAATTCGAAAATAAGTACTCAGTCGCCTACACCGTTCGTGGCCAAGTCGCGCCCTCACAATCTCGGGCCTCAGTTATTGTACAAACTGCAGTTTTTTAAAACTTGTGGTGGCTCTGCAAGGTTGCCCGGGTTAAATGTTTTAAATATTTGTCTTAATAATTTTGAGGGATTTCTAGAAGAATGTGTCTTAATTGAAACCGTTTTCTAAAATTGCGGTGCAATTCAGCCTTAGTGGCGTATGTTAATTTTGATGGGGAAATGACTTGGTAATTGTTGATCAAACCGTCTATAGCCTTGTAAAGTTGTCTGGTAATATCTTGCCCGGGCGGAGCGGTTTTCAATCTATGTGGAAATAATAATTGATTTCCTGGTTATTTGATGTAAAGTTTATTTTAGATGATTTACTTGGCCCGAGTGGCGGTTTTTTTAAATGTTTGCAAAGACATTAATTCACTTGTGGTTTCATATTACAAGCAGTTTGTGAAATTGGCCTGAGTGGCGGGTTTTTAAATGTTTTTAAAGAGATTAATTCATTTGTGATTTTATATAACAAGCAGTTTGTAAAGTTTGCCTGAATGGCGTTTCTTAAAGAAATTATTATCTGATTTATGATTTTAATTCTCTTAATGATTTATCTATGATGCAAATAAATATGTTGAAATGAAATGGTCACTGTATGGGTCAAGTCCTTCCACTCCCTTTATAGTAAAGGTTAAGGAAATTGCAGTTCACAACAGAAATAACGTACCAAAAGCGGAAGTGTGCTGGGCCCATAACCCAGACGTCCGTGGATCTAAACCACGCTCTGCTGGCCCAGGCTCCAAAGACAAACTTCTGCCAGAGGGAATCTATAGTGCCTAACCAAAGATAGCCCTGGCACCACTCCCGCCACGGCTCAATGATGTCATTTTTGCAAGTATGATTAGGAAAGTTGACAAATCAGCCAAGAAAGCTCGGAGAGTGTTTCTGCTAGACAGAGCAGATAAGCAGTTATTATCATCTCATTTAGACAGTGAATCGGCCTCACTTAATTCCAGTAAGATGGATGTAGAGGAACTGTGAGCAAAGTTTAAGCAGATTGTAAATCGTGGTCTGGAGAGCTATGTGCCTTGTATGTGGATAAAGGATGGTAACGACTCACCATGCTTTAACGACTTTCGGGTGATGCTGAGGAAACAATGGCTATTGCACTATCGGTTCAAAAAGAAACGCACAAATGACGACAAGCGAACGTTGGTTGAGATTTGTGTGTATGTGAAAAGATCTATGCGCGAAGCATACGACTACTGCCGTCGTCACACCTTAGCAAAAGGTCGGGCAGAAAACCCGAGAAAATTGTCGTGCTGTGTAAAACGGCTAAACGGATCTACGTCCCTTATTGACCAGTCTGGTGTGGCAGCTGAAGATACCAAAACGAAAGCTGAAGTTTTAAATTTCACATTCAAGATATCGTTCGCACAGAATAGGACAAACATACAGTCATTTGACCATCAGACAGACACCAATATGGACGACATAGTAATAAGCATCCTTGGTGTTGAGAAAAAAACTGCAAGATTTGAAAGAAAATAAATCACCTGGTCCGGATGGAATCCCAGTTCGATTTTACAAAGAGTACTCTACGGCATTGGCCCCTTACCTAGCTTGTATTTATCGTGAATCTCTCCCCCGTCACAAAGCCCCAAACGGCTGGAAAAAAGCGCAGTTGACTCCAGTACACAAGAAGGGTAAAAGAACGGACACGCAAAATTACAACCAACGTCCTTAACTACTTCTGGTAAACCTTCCGGGATGTAAGGTCGTGGTCCATGAAACTCTTCAGCTCCTAACGTTTCGTCCAGAGCTGCGCTGGACATCTTCAGAGGGGTGTTTCTCCTCCGGTGAGTCTTGCCGTCATGGACCACGACCTTACATCCCGGAAGGTTTACCAGAAGATATGTCATCCGGTCGTGAAAGCCTTCATCCTTAACTTCTGTTTGCTGCGGAATCCTTGAACATATTCTCAGTTCGAATATAATAAACTTTCTAGATACTGTGAAGGCCGTCCGGTGTGGCCGTGCGGTTAAAGGCGCTTCAGTCTGCAACCGCGTGACCGCTACGGTCGCAGGTTCGAATCCTGCCTCGGGCATGGATGTGTGTGATGTCCTTAGGTTAGTTAGGTTTAATTAGTTCTAAGTTCTAGGCGACTGATGACCTCAGAAGTTGAGTCGCGTAGTGCTCAGAGCCATTTGAACCAGCCATACTGTGAAGTTTATGTCCACGAATCAGCATGGTTTTAGAAAGCATCGCTCTTGCGAAACTCAGCTTGCGCTTTTCTCAGATGATACACTACTAACTATGGATGAAGGCAACAGGCTGATTTGATATTTATAGATTTCCAGAAAGCAATTGACACGGGTGGCCCACAGCAGGCCGCTAACTAAGGTACAAGCGTATGGAATAATTTCACAGATATGTCACTGGCTGAAAGACTTATTAAGCATTAGAACACAGTGTGTTGTCCTCGATGGCGAGTGTTCAACAGAGACAAGGGTATCGTCAGGAGTGCCACAGGGAAGTCTGATAGAATCTCTGTTGTTCCCAGCGATCAGGTGTCGAATATGAGTAACAGTAACAAGATACAAGATTACTTAGACAAAATATCCGGTTGGTGTTATGAATGGCAGCTGCCCCTAAATGTGGAAAGATGTAATTTGATGATCATGAGTAGGAAGATCACAGACGTTATTTGTTTCAGACACATTATTACTAGGGTCCTGCTTGCAATGCTCACGTCGTTCAAATATCTGGGCGTTACTAACGTCTCAAAGTGATTTGAGGTGGAACCAGCACGTGAGAACTGTGGTAGCGAAGGAGAATGGTCGACTTCAGTTTCTTGGGAACATTTTAGGAAACAGTGGTGGACCTATAAATGAGACCACATACAGGACATTATTCTTGAATGCTACTCCAGTGTTTGGGATCTATACCAGGTCGGATTGAAGGAAGAAATTCAGGGACAGGATGCTAGATTTGTTACTGGTAGGTTCAAATAACATGTTAAATGTTACTAGGATGCTTTGGAAACTCAAATGGGAAGCTCTGCACGGAAGGCGACATTCTTTTGGAGAAACACTATTCAGAAAATTTAGAGAACCAACATTTGTAGCTGACTGCTGAACAATTCTACTGCCACCAACAGACGCTGTGCAGAACCACCACGGAGATAAGATTCAAGAAAGTAGGGCTCATGCGGAGGCATGTAGACACTGGTTTTTCACTCGTTCTACTTGCATGTGGAAGAGGAAAGGAGACGGCTAGTAGTGGTGCAGCATACGCTCCGCCACGCACGGTTCGCTAGTTTGAGTATCTACGTAAATCTAGATGTAGAGCAAATTGCTTACGAAACTACAACACGAGAATCTGCTTCTATTGCAAATGATGAACTGTTTTGTGCTGTCTTCAAGTATGGGTGACAGAAACTACTTAGCAGGTCGGTAGAGGCGAGTTATGGAGCAAATATGTCAGCACACAGACGGTATTTGTTTTCGACGTATCTGTGAAATCTTACAAGGGATGCTCTGACGACATATGTTGCTTCATTTTTTTACATTTCGTAAACGCCAGCAAGATGTACCATTCCATTTCTAAATCCTGCCACAGTGTACAAAACATCAACTTCCTCTTGAATTGTTGCTTCTTTTGCCGAATGTAAATTAATCGGTTTTACTACATGTGAACAGATAGCGTGAAAGGCTATATTCCGTAATGTTATTTCTCATATCTGAAAAGTTTGTAATACTCACATCCATGACAATTTATTTACAAATACTGATCTGAATGGTCTCAAACCGTGTCATTTTGTCCATCAACCTGAAAGGCATCGGTTAACATATACGTTACGTTCGACTGTATATTTTCTTTCTTTGGAATTTAATTTTTCGATTCTTCTTTTCTCTAATGAAAGTTTCGAAATAACGAGAAGTTTTTCGATTTTTTTACGCAGGGTGGACGTATAGGATAGAAGTTAATACATCTCTCAGACGTATCGCAGTGGAGCTCATCTGTAATTGTCAGCAAGTGTGTAGTTTCTTTTTCGTCGCTGGATGACATAAAATAATGGGAGTTGGGGACAGACAGAGACAGAGAGAGAGAGAGAGAGAGAGAGAGAGAGAGAGAGAGAGATACGTCAATTGTATCCTCCAGTCAAACAAAAATGACTCAATAGATGCTGTTATATACTGATAATTCAGGCGTCTGAAATGAGTGTAATGCCCTCGTGCATGAGGAATGCTCTCAATATACACTCCTGGAAATGGAAAAAAGAACACATTGACACCGGTGTGTCAGACCCACCATACTTGCTCCGGACACTGCGAGAGGGCTGTACAAGCAATGATCACAGCGGACACACCAGGAACCGCGGTGTTGGCCGTCGAATGGCGCTAGCTGCGCAGCATTTGTGCACCGCCGCCGTCAGTGTCAGCCAGTTTGCCGTGGCATACGGAGCTCCATCGCAGTCTTTAACACTAGTAGCATGCCGCGACAGCGTGGACGTGAACCGTATGTGCAGTTGACGGACTTTGAGCGAGGGCGTATAGTGGGCATGCGGGAGGCCGGGTGGACGTACCGCCGAATTGCTCAACACGTGGGGCGTGAGGTATCCACAGTACATCGATGTTGTCGCCAGTGGTCGGCGGAAGGTGCACGTGCCCGTCGACCTGGGACCGGACCGCAGCGACGCACGGATGCACGCCAAGACCGTAGGATCCTACGCAGTGCCGTAGGGGACCGCACCGCCACTTCCCAGCAAATTAGGGACACTGTTGCTCCTGGGGTATCGGCGAGGACCATTCGCAACCGTCTCCATGAAGCTGGGCTACGGTCCCGCACACCGTTAGGCCGTCTTCTGCTCACGCCCCAACATCGTGCAGCCCGCCTCCAGTGGTGTCGCGACAGGCGTGAATGGAGGGACGAATGGAGACGTGTCGTCTTCAGCGATGACAGTCGCTTCTGCCTTGGTGCCAATGATGGTCGTATGCGTGTTTGGCGCCGTGCAGGTGAGCGCCACAATCAGGACTGCATACGACCGAGGCACACAGGGCCAACACCCGGCATCATGGTGTGGGGAGCGATCTCCTACACTGGCCGTACACCACTGGTGATCGTCGAGGGGACACTGAATAGTGCACGGTACATCCAAATCGTCATCGAACCCATCGTTCTACCATTCCTAGACCAGCAAGGGAACTTGCTGTTCCAACAGGACAATGCACGTCAGCAAGTATCCCGTGCCACCCAACGTGCTCTAGAAGGTGTAAGTCAACTACTCTGGCCAGCAAGATCTCCGGATCTGTCCCCCATTGAGCATGTTTGGGACTGGATGAAGCGTCGTCTTACGCGGTCTGCACGTCCAGCACGAACGCTGGTCCAACTGAGGCGCCAGGTGGAAATGGCATGGCAAGCCGTTCCACAGGACTACATCCAGCATCTCTACGATCGTCTCCATGGGAGAATAGCAGCCTGCATTGCTGCGAAAGGTGGATATACACTGTACTAGTGCCGACATTGTGCATGCTCTGTTGCCTGTGTCTATGTGCCTGTGGTTCTGTCAGTGTGATCATGTGATGTATCTGACCCCAGGAATGTGTCAATAAAGTTTCCCCTTCCTGGGACAATGAATTCACGGTGTTCTTATTTCAATTTCCAGGAGTGTACGAGGCGGTCTTAGGCGATCGCTTCTGTGGTTCTCTTTGTTCAGAGAGCCATCATTTACCTCGCTTTTTTTCTGTAGCCTGATAGAGGTACGGCATATTGTGTATGTGTAGGTTTTGTCTACATCAATATTACTGATTATCCAGGCCGCCTGCTTCGCTGGAGAACCTGCGTCCGACCGCGGAAAGTCTCCGTGTCTGCTTGCAGCTAAGGCAAAGGGTAGCGGCGGATGGTGGCCACAGCGGTCCCTTCCCACGACCAGCCGCATTACAAAAAGCGGTTTGG
The DNA here is from genome assembly GCF_021461395.2 of Schistocerca americana. Taxonomy (NCBI): domain Eukaryota; kingdom Metazoa; phylum Arthropoda; class Insecta; order Orthoptera; family Acrididae; genus Schistocerca; species Schistocerca americana. Next base: position 105,625,370 of record NC_060122.1, on the reverse strand, counting down.
AGAGTTCTCTGGAATTTCTTTGTTGTTCCAGGGATTGAAAATCAGATTCACTGAACAAAGCACTCCATCTGACGCTGGGGTAATTCTCGTCAGATACTAGGAACGGAGCAGAAAAACACTTCTACCTCTGCCAGGGCTGGGGTAGGCAAGTCGCTCTTTGTCTGCTAATATACGCTGAGGAGATCAAATACTTACGGTGTCGAGAAAATTTCTCTCGATAGCTATGTGACGACACTACAATGCTTTTTCATTAATTTCCAATGTATGCTGCAATATGGTTTATTGCTTACGAGTAGTTCAAATGGTTCAAATGGCTCTAAACACAATGGGACTTAACATCTGTAATCCAGTCCCCTAGACGTAGAACTACTTAAACCTAACTAACCTACGGAAATCACACACAGCCATGCCCGAGCCAGGATTCGAACCTGCGACCGTAGCAGCAGCGTGGTTCCGGACTGAAGCGCCTAGATTCGCTCAGCCACAGCGGCTGGCGGTCTTACGAGTGGAAGAGGGTGGGTTGTGATTTGTTTCACATTAATTTCGATGTCTTTTTCGTATGAGAGCAGTTAAGCATTTACCACGAATTTCGCCGGCCATTGTGGCCAAGCAGTTCTAGGCGCTTCAGTCCGCAACCGCGCGACCTCTACGGAAGCAGGTTCGAATCCTGCCTGGGGTATGTATGTGTGTGATGTCCTGAGGCTAGTTTGGTTTAAGTAGTTCTAATATGTTAAGATCCATAGTGCTCAGAGCCATTTGAACCATTTTTGAACGATGAATTGTGTATGTGCACATCTGTCTGTGTGTGTGTGTGAGTGTGTTTGAAGCGTTAATGCTAAATAATATTATTTTCTTCCGAGACGAATGAAGCATTCTCCATCAGTTCTGGTAGCATATTTTGGTCTTCCTACACTTCAATGATGGTTTGCTGCCCTATCCATTCTTACTGTGTATCAGTAAACAAGCTACTCAGCAGTAATACCAAGTAATCTCTAGGGAGCAGTGAAATAGGACAAAGTTGCCGAGAAATAAAGACAGCACTGTTTATCTGAATTCCAATGACCAGGGCTGCAGGGTGTTTGTCGAGGAGGGCATACAACAATGCAGCAGGAGCATTCCGTCCAACACTCTGATCATCACATGTGCAGTTACTGTTTATTTTTTAGTATATGTCCTAATATTTTCGGGTGATATTGTGGATTTTTTTCCAGTGGGATAACACCAGTGGTATGACATCGTTAGTTTTTGAGATCTATTGCGATTTTAGGAGTTCCTCGTGTAGTGCTATGTATATTGATATGTAATTAGGAGCGATCATTATGATTGATTATGTAATTAGGATCAATCTTTACTTTGTTTCCCCATCCAAAATAAATAAAGTACAGTAACCTAATCTTCCTATCCTGCATTTGGACAGATACTGACCATTTCTCTATGTATGGGGATGGACTTGGGCATTCTGCACAGATGGACTGGGGTTTGCGTCCTATAAAGGGCGACTGCCATTTTGAATTATCTGCCACACAATGATATCCACTATTTACATGTCTAACTGTAAACAACACATGGTTAAAAATCGAAACCACAGTTATATTCATTGGAGGAAAGCTAACGTTCTTCCCCCAGTTCCCCAATGGGTTGTAATGTCTGCACAGCCTTGGGACAAATACATTCGCGCAATTTTTTTAAATTCCAGTCATTTCTTGAGTTCTAAATTCCCGCGAATAGGGGCGGTGGGCAGGGGGGAGGGGCGAGGAGGGGAAGGTGAGGAGGCAGGGGAGGCCAAATTTGTGTAATTAAATTGATTAAGCTGTGTAATTAAATTGTGACATTGCCACATGTACCACTACAACCCTTACCAGGCTGGCGGAGAGGTATAAAATTTGGCAACAATGCAGACTGCACTCATATCAGATTTGCTGTACTACAATCGGTACCTGAACATGCCACTATTTTGCGGGATGAATGGTGTAAGATTCTCTTAAAAAACACGCAGCATCATTATTTATCGATTCCGGGACGACTGCTATCGGTTTTGAATGGCAACGATTTTCCTACACCATATTACACGTGGTACTGTGCTTTGTTTTTGGTGTTTCCATATTTGTGTCGACCCCTTTGTAAGTAGAAGTTGAAAAATAATTTTAAATCATTCTTAAAACATTTGTACCAAGCTGTCGGCAGTTTAGTTCAATTAAAAAATGAAACAAAGCTTTTTCTTTCTTCAGGCATGATGTATTTGCGAGTGGACCTACTGTAACTGACTAATTTGTTTCTGTTTTTGAAGGCGGCATGATGGTCAAAGTCGCCTTTCACGTGTCTGTTGAGTGTGTATCGCCCGCTCGCTCGTCGAAAGACCCGCACCTAAAGACTAGTAAGTTGCACATGTTACACCAGTACCCAAGAATGGGAATAGTGATCCGCCTGAATCACATATCCATATCGAAAAGCTTCAAATGGCTCTGAGCACTATGGGACTTAACATCTGAGGTCATCAGTCCCCTAGAACTTAGAACTACTTAAACCTAACTAACCTAAGAACATCACACACATATCCATACCCGAGGCATGATTCGAACCTGCGACCGTAGCGGACGCGCATGTCCAGACTGAAGTTTAGAACCGCTCGGCCACCACGGCCGGTTATCCATATCGCTAACGTCAGTTTGCAGTAGGGTTTTGGATCAAATACTGTGTTTAAACTTTTTTAATTACCTTGTAGAAAACGATTTATTTACAAACGGCCAATACCGATCCAGAGAACGTCGTTCTCGCGAAACGCAACCAGCTCTTTATTTTCGCGAAGTAATGAATGCAATCGACAAGGGATGTGAAATTGATTACATATTTTTATATGTCCAGAAGGAATTTACACCGTGCCTCACAAGCGACTTCTTATCGAGTTGGGTGCCTATGGAGTATCGTCTCAGTTGTGTGTTTCGATTCTTGATTTCCTATCAGAAAGTCAAACTTCATCGCAATTGACTGGAATTCATTTAGTAAAACGGAAGTAATATCTGGCGTCCCCAGAGAAGTGTTATATTCCCTCTGTTGTTCCTCATTTACATGAACAAAAGTAGGAGACAATTTGAGGGCGCCTCTGATTGCTAGCAGATGATGTTGTCATTAACCTTCTTGTGAAGTCATCAGATGATCAAGACCAATTCTGTATAGTGCGAAAAGTGATTATTGACACTAAATAATTAAGTGTAAAGCACTAAAACTACCATAAGGAATCCGCTAAATTTTAGGTACACAAAAATAACAAAATCTGAACGCTGTAAATTCTGCTAAATACTTAAGAATTAGTATTATGAATAACTAAAACTGGTACAATTGAACCGTGGATTTAATTTCAAAATATTTTTTCTTAAAGAATTTACTTTATTTACTAGCGATTCATCAAGAACATTAACACATGTAATCACACTATGTGAACTTGGAAGTAGTTTGCCAATGGGTAACTGATGAACACACTTACCTTCAACAAATGGAAATTTTATTCCTAAAAACACTTTTCTTTAAAAAAAACAGATTTAAAAATTATAATCAGAAAGCACCCTCTAAATATGAAGTTACAATTTATTCAGAGGCAGAAATAACATTTTTAAATTAATAATATTTTATTTTATTTTATTTTATTTTATTTTTTTTTTTTTTTTTTTTTTTACAGTATGAACTTTCGAGCTGAGAACCTTGCCGCTCCCATTTAACACGGCCATAGTCACGACCGCTCACAACAAGACTACATTGGTGCAAATCTGCAACACACCAGATTACTTTAAACTAAAAATTTTAACAACTGACACAAACACATAAACTATGTACCCCGTCGGAGGGGTGAAAATGGTACAAAACACTCACATTAAAAAAAATTACTTGCCACCGAAAGTGCAACTTGTGTTCAAAAGAAAACTCTTACGGTGGAAGGGTGGCAACTTTATATACTAAAATGACCATTATATAAAAACCCATGAAATGCAGTCTTCCATAAAATGTACAAACATGCTCTACATTACACATATACCGCCTCTCAAGATGATAGGCAAGATATAAACATATTTCAGGACTTCGGCTTTTACACCTTAAGCAATAAATTCGTTAGCACCGAATCCAACAAACATGACAGAGGCAGCTATTGACGTATCGCAGATTGACAGGTGGATTACTGAACAACCCGAACCGCAGATTACTCTAACCCGCCACTACTCCACAAGGGAAAAACGGACCACCCAATTCATAAATAACCACCTTCCCGCGGGTGGGCAAACGGAGAAGAATGGTGAGACGACCCCAAAACAGAGCGGCTGCTGACCTCACCAAGAAAACAAGTAGAATTTAACGAGTAAATGAAACAACATATCTCCAAACACTTAACTTCTAATAAACTGCGATTTCTGGCTAAGACCTGGCGCAGCACCCCCAAAACGCTTTCCCGAACCGTCCGCTGCCAGCCGCTTGAACGGACGAAGGTAGGCGCGCCGATCTCCCGTCTCACGGCGTCGCAGCTCGCACCGGCGAGCCCGATGTCGTGGTTTGACTCCTGTTGCTCTCGTGTCGACCGTGAAGCCACTACCCGTTTCTATAAGGCGCGGCCCACTGGACTCACGTGGGGACCTCACATGCGCCGACGCTCAAGGCGGACAAGTCATTTTGTGTCTCAGTGCGCGACCGACCAACCTATCGATCCAGCCGCCAATGACCGTTACCCGAGCAACTCGAGCACACTGGCGGCCTAACGCACAGACTCAGATGCAGGAACTCAGCCCGGACCGGGTGACCACTAGCTGATTTCTGTTACTGGTGGAGTGGAAAGACTCTCTTTTCCTGGCTTTAAAGTTTGATCCAAACGACAGACATACTAGCACTCCGACGACGGACAGACAGTAACTGCCGGACAAATGTGAACGAGAGAGACCAGCAAATGGTGACGCGAGACTGACCCAGACTCACTCCGACGGACCAACCGCCACTGGCGAGCTTATAGCGCCCCTTAAATGCACGTGAACAGGCCACCTTTCCACTTTTCCACCAGAGGGAGACACCAAAGCTGCGATTGCCACAGTGGCGCCACCGCCAGAAACGGAGGGCGACTGCTTTACACTACGCGCTGCAGCGCGCTCTTCAAAACAGCAATTTTTACCACGGCTCAACGATCACATATGAAATGTTGAGGGGAAAGCTAAGCAAAGAGTGCGATTTATTAGCAGACAACTTAGGAATAGCAACAGGTCTACTAGAGAGACTGTTTAAGCTAATCTCGTTTGCCCTCTTCTAGACTACTGGTGTGCGTTGTATCCGAATCAGATAGGCCTGACACAGGACATTGGAAAAGTCTAAGGAAGGGCAGCACGTTTCGTATTACCGTGAAATAAGTCAGTGAGTGCTACGGATATGATACGCGAATTGGGGTGGCAGTCATTAAAACAAAAGCGTTTACGTTGCAGCAGGATCTTCTCATGAAATTGCTATCATCAACTTTTTCCTAAGAGTGCGAAAATATTTTTTTGGAGCCGCCTACACAAGGGAGAAATTATAGTCATAATAAAAGAAGAGAAATCGGAGCTCACATGGAAAGATTTAAGAGTTCGTTTTTCCAGCGCTCTCTTCGATAGAAGAACGGTAGAGATATTCATTGAGGAGCCAAAGAAACTGGGAGACCAGTCTAATATCGTGTAGGACCACAGCGAGCATGCAGAACTGTCGCTACACTACGTGGCATGGACTCGACTAATGTCTGAAGTTGTGCTGGAGGAAACTGACACCATGAATCTTGCGGGACTGTCCATAAATCCGTAGGTGTACGCAGTGTGAGAGACGGTGGGGGGGGGGGGGGGGGAGAGGGGTGGAGAACTCTTCTGAACAGCACATTGCAAGGCATCTTAGATAGGCCCAATAATGTTCATGCTGGGAAGTTTTGTGGCCAGTAGAAGTGTTTAAACCCAGAAGAGTGTTTCTGGTCCCACTTTGTAGCAATTCTAGACGCGTGGAATGTCCGATTGTCCTGCTGGAATTCCCAAGTCCGTCGGAATGCACAACGGACATGAATGACTGTAGGTGATGTCTCACCTGTCGAAGCAGTATAACGACGTATCTGGAGTCCCGTATCACTCCAACTGCACACGCCCCACCCCCACACCATTACATGGTCTCCACCAGCTTTAACAGTCCCTTGCTGACAAGCAGGGTCCATGGATTCATGAAGTTGTCTCTATACCCGTACGCATCCACCCACTCGATATAATTTGAAACGAGACTCGTCCGACCAGACAATATGTTTCCAGTCATCAATAGCCAAATGTCGGTGATGACGGACCCAGGCGAGGCTTTGTGTCCTAGGGCTGTCAAGAGTACACGGGTGGTTCTTCGGCGGCAAAAGCCCGTATCGATGACACTTGTTGACGGCCCAGCATTGAAATATGCAGCAATTTGACCTGTCGCGTTGACCTATTCGCTTCAATCGTCGTTAGTCCCGTTCTTGCAGAATCTTTTCCCGGCCGCTGTGATGTCGGATATTTGATGTTCTAACGGATTCCTGATATTCACGGTACACTCGTGAAATGGTCGTACGAGAATATCCCCAGTTCTCGCTACCTCGGAGATGCTGTTTCCCATCGCAAGTGCGCCGACTGTAACACCAAATTCAGACTCCCTGAAGTCTTGATAACCTGCCATTGTGGCAACAGCAATCTGTCTAACCACAGCGCCAGGCTCTTGTTGTCTTATACAGGCGTTGCCGAACGCAGCGCCGTATTCTGCCTGTTTACATATGTCTGTATTTGAATACGCATGCCTGTTCCAGTTTCTTAGGCGCTTCAGTGTAGCTTGAAGGTGATTCCATGTACCCTCTGCCAGGCACTTAATTTTGGATTGTAGAATTCTCATGTACATGTAGATGCAGACAAATAAAGCAGACTGCGCTGTGAGTGATGATCTGCTATGCAAATTCCTGTTGTGGATTTCCCGTCCTAAGTACAACTACGTACATCCACAATTGACAAACCACTATGAAGTGCGTCGCAGGGGTATGTACGAGTACAGTAATACCACAAGTTATGATTCTTTTCCTTTTCCGTCGCAGACTGTGCGTGTGAAGAACGATTGCTTAAATAACGCTGTGCGTGCTGTTATTAGTTCACACTTGTACTCACGATACCCGCGAGAGCGGTAAGTATGGGTATGAGGTGTTTTCTGGATTCTCCACTTAATACTGGCTGTTGAAATTTCGTAAGCAGGCTTTCTGAAGGACAATTTACGTCTCTCTCTTCAAGGGACTGCCAATACGGTTTCTACAGTATGGCGTGGCGATCGCCCTTTAGCCAAACCTGTGACCATCCCTGCTGCTGCCGCCGTTGTTTCTATGCGGTCAGTACTCCCGTCAGTCCTATTTTGTTTGGGTCTCATAATGCGTGAACAATATTCCGGCATGAGAGGCACAAATGATTTACAAGCAGTCCTCTCTGCAGATTGACAGCGTTTTCCCAGTATTCTGCCAATAAACCAATGTTTTCCATCTGCCCTACCAACGACTGTGCCGATGTGATTGTTCCATTTCATATCATTACATCTCGTTACCGGGAAATATTTGTATGAATGGGTTCATTCCAATACTGAGTCACTAATGTTGTACTGTTAGGATACTGCGTTTTCTTTAGTTTTGTGAAATGCATAATTTTACATTCCTGTAAATTTAAAGAAAGTCGCTAGTCTTTTCACCAGCCTGAAATCTCATCAAAAGTGGAGAGAATATTTTTTCAGCTTTTTCTCAGTCAGTGCTTCTTTATACACTCCTGGAAATTGAAATAAGAACACCGTGAATTCATTGTCCCAGGAAGGGGAAACTTTATTGGCACATTCCTGGGTTCAGATACATCACATGATCACACTGACAGAACCACAGGCACATAGACACAGGCAACAGAGCATGCACAATGTCGGCACTAGTACAGTGTATATCCACCTTTCGCAGCAATGCAGGCTGCTATTCTCCCATGGAGACGATCGTAGAGATGCTGGATGTAGTCCTGTGGAACGGCTTGCCATGCCATTTCCACCTGGCGCCTCAGTTGGACCAGCGTTCGTGCTCGACGTGCAGACCGCGTGAGACGACGCTTCATCCAGTCCCAAACATGCTCAATGGGGGACAGATCCGGAGATCTTGCTGGCCAGGGTAGTTGACTTACACCTTCGAGAGCACGTTGGGTGGCACGGGATACATGCGGACGTGCATTGTCCTGTTGGAACAGCAAGTTCCCTTGCCGGTCTAGGAATGGTAGAACGATGGGTTCGATGACGGTTTGGATGTACCGTGCACTATTCAGTGTCCCCTCGACGATCACCAGTGGTGTACGGCCAGTGTAGGAGATCGCTCCCCACACCATGATGGCGGGTGTTGGCCCTGTGTGCCTCGGTCGTATGCAGTCCTGATTGTGGCGCTCACCTGCACGGCGCCAAACACGCATACGACCATCATTGGCACCAAGGCAGAAGCGACTCTCATCGCTGAAGACGACACGTCTCCATTCGTCCCTCGATTCACGCCTGTCGCGACACCACTGGAGGCGGGCTGCACGATGTTGGGGCGTGAGCGGAAGACGGCCTAACGGTGTGCGGGACCGTAGCCCAGCTTCATGGAGACGGTTGCGAATGGTCCTCGCCGATACCCCAGGAGCAACAGTGTCCCTAATTTGCTGGGAAGTGGCGGTGCGGTCCCCTACGGCACTGCGTAGGATCCTACGGTCTTGGCGTGCATCCGTGCGTCGCTGCGGTCCGGTCCCAGGACGACGGGCACGTGCACCTTCCGCCGACCACTGGCGACAACATCGATGTACTGTGGAGACCTCACGCCCCACGTGTTGAGCAATTCGGCGGTACGTCCACCCGGCCTCCCGCATGCCCACTATACGCCCTCGCTCAAAGTCCGTCAACTGCACATACGGTTCACGTCCACGCTGTCGCGGCATGCTACCAGTGTTAAAGACTGCGATGGAGCTCCGTATGCCACGGCAAACTGGTTGACACTGACGGCGGCGGTGCACAAATGCTGCGCAGCTAGCGCCATTCGATGGCCAACACCGCGGTTCCTGGTGTGTTCGCTGTGCCGTGCGTGTGATCATTGCTTGTACAGCCCTCTCGCAGTGTCCGGAGCAAGTATGGTGGGTCTGACACACCGGTGTCAATGTGTTCTTTTTTCCATTTCCAGGAGTGTAGATAATGGATTACCTGTGTCTGAGGTTTATATTAATATCCCTTGACAGGTTATTAACATGTCTTAGGTCCTTTAGCGCCAACCTATTCAAATACAATGGGCCAGTGATGAACATAGCCGTGAAGCCACTCTATACGGCGAGACGTTCAGCATACAGAGAAACTTCATGCACAGTGACTATACGTGAAGATCCCCATACTCATAAATTGTGTGTTCACCCCACAAATCAGAGAAAAACTTCGTCTGCCCATAGGATAGTTCAGGGCCAGCCCTCCTCAACTTCAATCCTTGTGAGAGAGTGGAGGGTGAAGTGGCTTCACGGCTATGTTCATCTACAGCTACATCTACACACATACTCCGCAATCCACCATACGGTGCGTGGCGGAGGGTACCTCGTACCACAACTAACATCTTCTCTCCCTGTTCCACTCCCAAACAGAACGAGGGAAAAATGACTGCCTATATGCCTCTGTACGAGTCCTAATCCCTCTTATCTTTGTCGTCTTTCCGTAAAATACAAGTTGGAGGCAGTAAAATTGTACTGCAGTCAGCCTCAAATGCTGGTTCTCTAAATTTCCTCAGTAGCGATTCACTAAAAGAACGCCTCCTTTCCTCCACAGACTCCCACCCGAGTTGCTGAAGCATTTCCGTAACACTCGCGTGATGATCAAACCTACCAGTAGCAAATCTAGCAGCCCGCATCTGAATTGCTTCTATGTCCTCCCTCAATCCGACCTGATAGGGATCCCAAACGCTCGAGCAGTACTCAAGAATAGGTCGTAGTAGTGTTTTATAAGCGGTCTCCTTTACACTGGCCCATTGTATTTGAATAGGTTGGCGCTAAAGGACCTAAGTTACACTGTGAATAACAAAGGACCAAGTAAACTTCTCTGAGCACGCCTGAAATTACCACTGTATCTGTCAATGACTTTCCAAGCTAACATTATGATGTGTCTTGCCTACCAAGAACTACTCAAACCAGCCAAAATTTGTATTTGTTACTCCCATATTCCTATTTTTGTTGATAAACGGAGATCGTGATACAATCCTACTGGTGTGGTCCTGAGTCAGGCGGTTGCCGGAACTCACGAAATACTGAATCTATCCTATTTCCGTAATCTATGCCTTTTGACGACATTATATGACAAAAGCACAAGTTGGGTGTCGCACGATCGATGTTCTCTGAATTGTTACAGGTTGGCTTGGAGGACGGGCCGTGTTCCGGCCATGTTTTGAATACGCACGACTGTATCGACTTGTTCGGCTGTCTTTCCATTGATTCGCGACGAAAGATCGACTGAGAATACTAAGAGTCGTTGGATTAGAGGTGTCTAAACTAATAATGTTTGGTGGTTTCGGAGTTTATCCTTGTTTATTTCGAGCAATAAGTGAGTCCAGTGAAGCATATCATATGGTAGAAGTTCCCATTCTGATTCATTTCTCGAAATCTTTTTCGCCTGCCATTTGCATTCTGGCATGGTATGGTAGTGTAATCAGCACCTATAGTATAATCCAGTTTGAGAGGTCTTTCTGTCCGCACAATGGCATACTTAAAATATAATTATTTATAGTTAATATGCCCGTATTATTCCGTGCGAGTCTGCCATCATGTACATCGTAACAGTGCCTGACGAGCCTCTTAGGAAATAATAGAAACAAAAATGATTTTGAACTCAGAGTATACATGTTCTTCTTCCCCTGTTCCGTTTCGCAGATTGGACTTACATTCATAAAAAGTTTTGCAAGTGATAACCGAGGATACATTCATTCATACCCCTTTTCTGTACGCCAATTGTGGTAGCACACCAAAGTAACGCATATGGTTAATGAGCCTTATACATACACTACACATTCTAGACACAATTTTACGACCTTTGATGTGGCCGGCGGTGAAGAGTTGAGGACCTTGGTAAACGAAGACCTAAATTGCTTGGATGTAGATAATAGTTAAAAAAACTCAAGGTACACTAGATCCTATGTGATGCAAGGTGCCTGATGCAAAGTAGTCGTGTTTGTGGTAATATGTACGTCTTGGCCACAAATTTATGATCTATGTAAAGGACCATGCATTCACCTCAGTTTCTAGTGAATACCGCAACATAACGTAGGATCTCGTGTCCAGCTATGAATATAACATTTCGACCGTTACAGACGTGGCTCTCATCACTTGCCATAAAAGATTTTCCAACTAGACCGAAATGATCGCATCAGACAGGCAAATTCATAGCACACCAGCAGATAAATATACTACAAAAATGAATAAAGTGCATCAAAACATAGAGAAAATATACAAATATCTATTACACAGCAGCTTGGAGCCACAGTCACAAACGAGATATCAAACTGTAGTTGTAGATGTCACTGCTTGTCGCCTTGTAACAAGATATCAAATATAACCACTATTACAGATTTTAACTATGTCTATTCAATCAAATATGCAACAATTCTGAATCCTCCACTAATACAAAACTTATGAATATAGTATTATCTCCTGATGCACCACATTTTTAAAATTGTAAGTTAGTAAATGAAGCAGTTACTCTTCTCAGCCATGAATGAGGACGTATCTCATTCGCATATGAGGCAACCAGCGCTGAAAGCACCATCGGAAAGAACTCAAAAACACACTGAATTTAAGCAGACCACAGTCATGCATACTTAAGTATTTAATGATGTTCTGTTACTTAAAGCGAGTATCGTGTGCGTGCGAAATACGCATTTTTACTATCTTTTAATCAACCAATATTTGTGGCACAATACGTTAAGTCAGAAACTGACCACGCAGAGGGATGATCCTCTCATCACGTGTAAATTTGAGAAACGTTCTGCATTCAGCGTGGTCAAAAGAATCGCTTTTAAATACGAAACGTTGATAAAGAGTAAGTATAGTTTAAAATGTTCCGTCCATGTGCTGCTCAGTCTCCATATTACAACTTCGTCTTGTATCTGATACAGCTTCTCTGTACATCTTTAATCTCGTGAATGTCTGCAGATTCACCTCATTTGGGCAAGAATATACGGATTGACTATTACAAAGAAGAAAACGGCAGCCAGCCACCGTTAACAGTGCTATGTATGCATATAAATAGCGCCGTTACCGGCTTCGAAATGATAGGTGCAACTAAACGTGAACAGGTATGTGAAGAAGAACCGATCGGTTCGAAACCATCTGAACGTGGATAACAATCTGAACCTAAACATGTCGCTTGGAAATCAGTAACGACGTTATTTGTGCGAATAAACAGCATTATTAACCGTGGCTGGTTGCTATTTTCTTCTTTGAAAGAGTCAACCTGCATTTTCTACGCTGCCACGGTCCTACAATTTCAGTTTTCAACAGAACAGCACAAAGAAACAAAAATTCTTTACTTTGTTCACTTTCAGAAGTTTTACTAAAATTTAGTTACCGATTTTCTCTGTTGCCCAGTCAACCAGCGACACAGTTAAAACAGTCACCCAACAAACTCATGTAAACGTTAGCTTCTGCACCAACGGTTACAGGTAATGTTAATACCTTCCGATATGAATACACCATAAGGTAATTTTCCAGGAAATCGACGTTTCTATTTTTCGTCAACATGTGGGTTACAGTTCTTACCAACATTAGCAACATTAAAATTCTCTTTTGTAAATGAAAGTCGTCGAAGTATAACAAAAAAAGATAATTAGGTTTTTACTTTTAACTCTTCTCAAAATTAGTGTCTTTCATATGCATTTAACTAACTGATTATTCTTCCATATTAAGTACAACTATAAAACTTCATCTTTGGTGTCCAAGGTAGTATGCATCATATAATGAATATTAGTTAAGTTTCCACATCTACATTTACATAACGAACTAACTAACTCCGTCCGAAAAGGCCTTGGAAGGCCCAACGGTACCGGCCGGCCTTCCTCAGCCCACAGGCGTCACTGGATGCGGATATGGAGGGGCATGTGGTCAGCACACCGCTCTCCCGGCCGTATGTCAGTTTACGAGACCGGAGCCGCTACTTCGCAATCAAGTAGCTCCTCAGTTTGCCTCACAAGGGCTGAGTTCACTCCGCTTGCCAACAGCGCTCGGCAGACCGGATGGTCACCCATCCCATTGGTAGACCAGCCCGACCGCGCTTAACTTCGGTGATCTGACGGGAACTGGTGTTACCACTGCGGCAATGCCGTTGGCCTACATCTACATGGATACTCTGAAATCACATTCAAGTGTCTGAGGGTTCATCGAACCAGCTTCTCAACAATTCTGCCATTCCCATCTCGAACAGTGCTTGGAAAATACGAACACCTATATCTTTCCGCACGAGCTCTGATTTGCCTTATTTTATTATTGTGATCTTTCCTTCCTACGTTAATCGGCGTCGCCGAAATACTTTCGCATTCGGAGGAGAAATTTGGTGATAGAAATTTCGTGACAAGATTTCGCCTCAATGAAAAGCGCCTTTGTTTTAGTGATGTCCACCCCATATCAAGTCAGTGACACACTCTCCCCTACTTCGCAACAAGACAAAACGTGCTGCTCTTCTTTGAACTTTCTCGCTGTACTCTGTTAATGCCATCTGTAAGGATCCCAGACCGCGGAGCAATACTGCAAAAGAGGACGGACAAACGTAGTGTATGTAGACAGTCTCCTTAGTAAAATGTTCAAATGTGTATGAAATCTTATTGGACTTAACTGCTAAGGTCATCAGTTCCTAAGCTTACACACTACTTAACCGAAATTATCCTAAGGACAAACACACACCCATGTCCGAGGGAGGACTCGAAACTCCGCCGGGACCAGCCGCACAGTCCATGACTGCAGCTCTCTAGACAGCTCGGCTAATCCCACGCGGCAGTCTCCTTAGTAGATCTGTTACATATTCTGCCAATAAAACTCTGTCTTTGGTTCATCTTCCCCACAGCAATTTAAGTTGTTCGTGGTTGTAATTACTAGGTATTTAGTTGAATTTACGGGCTTTAGATTTGACTGATTTATCGTGTAACCGAAGTTTAACGGATTCCTTTTAGCACTCATGTGAATGACCTCACACTTATTTAGGGGTCAATTGCCAATTTACGCACAATACAGATATCTTTTCTAAATCATTTTGCAATCTGTTTTGATCTTCTGATGACTTAACTAGACGATAAACGACAGCATCACCTGCAAACAACCTAAGACGACTGCTCAGATTGTATCGTAAATCATTTATATTTTTCATAAAACATTTCAATTTCTTGTATTTCCACTAGCGAGGTATAGTGGTTGGCCACGTAATACATCATTCCGTGAAAAAGAATTTCATTCGAGGGTGACCAAAAATTAAAATGGACGTTATATTCGTTATTAATTCAGTTGTTTTACTGTAACACCATAGACGTCCCGCAGTAGTCACCGCTCACCAGATCTTCGCGACATACATACAAGAAGTATTGATCAGCTTCGTAGTTGAGACTAAACAAAAATTTTAATACAACTAAAGCTGAACTTTGACCAGGTAAACCTTATGTAGTGACGTACAGGTACCGTAGAGCTTTATGTAGGGTGCTTGTAAAAATTAGCACGAAATCCACGGAAGGAAGCACTCGTAATTTCCGAAGTACTACCAGCAGTAGAGCTAACATAATGACTGTGCGTAAGGACTGACAAAGAATGAATTGTCAGTGTCAACAAAATTCAACAACAGCGGCGTGCTTTAAGATATTACTTTATTTTATTCTGAAGGCTACCAGTATCGGCATTTCATTATGCCATCTTCAGGACGCTTATGAATTTTATTATCATTGACAATTACTTAATCAGCTGATGTCCCCTAGCACTGTAATCAGTGCTAAGTGACACCACCGGACAGGGGATGACCGGAAACTAGTGATTTGGAATCATAAGTCAGCTATATCCTGGGCAATGCGATGGAAGGGTTTATGTTTGACAAATATCTGGAAATCGTTACCTGCCATCATGTTTAGTACCACCAGTTTAGTAAGGAGGATGTGGTGCTACGGTATGGGCGTATTTTGCTTGGTTACGGTGTGGCCTCTCTACTCCGCTTAATGAAACATTATATGCGGAGGAATACGAACACATTTTACAACATTATGTACTTCGTATGCTAGAGGAACAGTTCGGAGACGTTGTTTGTTTTTATAAGCATGAAATAGCACCCTGTCATAAACCAGAAACTGTGAGGTATAACAAAATCGCCGTTCCTATGTGAACTTGATGGAACCTCTTGGGAATGAGACCACAGCATCCAACATCGCAACCCTCTCTCTGGTTTCAGTTCAGCTGAAAGGAATCCGGATACTTTTGGTCAGATAGTGTACACAGTGTCACAAAACATGTAATCTGCAAAAGTTTGCTGCAATGCTGTGCAACCTCTGTGTCACTGCACTTGTTTATTGTTAGGACCAGTTTTTTGTAAATTTGAATGGTGAACCATTTCGTTAATACTCAGTTGCTTCGCTGGAACGTCATCCGATGCTCGCTTGTTTAATGGTGAGCGACGAGGAGTCTATGGACTTACACAGTAAGTCACTAGTAGTAACGCTGCTAAGATCCTATGGGACCAAACTGCTGAGGTCATCGTTGCCTAGGCTTACACACTATTTAATCTAACTTAAACTATCTTACGCTAAGAACAACAGACACGCACCCATGCCCGAAGGAGGACTCGAACCTCAGACGGGGGCAGCCGCGCAAACCGTTTCAAGGCGCCTGAGACCGCGCGCCTTCTCCCAACGGCGGTAGTAAGGGATTTGTCCCGTTGTCGTGTAAGCTCTAATCGGCTGCGCCGTTTATATAGTTTACTTTCTGTGAGTGGTAGCCTCTGAACAACGCTTCGCGAGTTGGAAAAGTATACTGTCGCTGTGGCGATGGAATTCGGCCTTAAACTGATCCACAAACATAGAGCTAGTCACTGAATGGATTCCTCTGTGAATGAAAATTGTGTGTAGTTGAAGGAGAGAGGAAGAAAGGAAAGGAAAGGGAGGGATCACTGGTGTCAACTGCATCTGGACTCTAAGCGGAATCAGCGGCGGCGAGTGGAAAATGTGCACCGGACTGGGATTCGAACCCGGGATATCCTGCATACTAGACAGGTGCGCTATGCACTGCAACATCCGGGGAACAGCGTTATCGTAACTCCGTGGACTATGTCGGCAAGCCTCATGGCCAATTCACATTCCCATCGAGCGCCACCATATAGTTTGATTGGCCTAGCTGGGCAATGAGTCCACCTTTTTCAGCGCGGATGCACAAATATGTCTGAACTTGTGTGGAAATCTCAGAGAGCTAACATGGAGGAAATCGACATGGGTGCTCGGTGGCGTTGTGGATCGACCATGAGGCGTGTCGAGATAGTCCGCGCACTTACGATGACGCAATCTCACGGATGGCGCAGTGGTTAACAAGCAGGACATCCAGGGTTCGAATCAAGATGAGGAACACATTTTCACTTGTCGCTGCTGATTCCACGTAACGTCCCATGCATCTGACAGAAGGGATCTCTTCCCTGTCCTTTCCATTTTTCTCTTCTCCACCTTCAGCTTACGTCTAATGTGATGTCTATTCTTTCGGACATGTCCGAAACAAAAGACACCACGCACTCATATAATACACATTGCGTTGCATTTCAATTATGCCCTCTGAGGTGATCCGGTTGTATAGGTGACGGGGTAATCTGAAACAACAGGCCCAAGTGATCTTGGGTTAGCGCTCCTTCCTCAAATTCGGCCTATATTTACATCTGGAATGATAAAGATATTTTTAATCTATTTTTATTTCGCCGTATGGTCACTATGGACTCATGAAGAAACGTGTTATCATAGCCTTGTTGAGCACCAAAATGCAGATATCAAAAACGTGGTTTCAAATGAAACTTGTGGTCCTGTGGTTAAAGAGTAGCTGTTATTGTTGACTTCAGCTGCTCCTTAAGCATTCTCCATACCACAGTACAATGCAATATATGTAATTCTTCATTACTAAAATCATTGTAAACAGTGAATAATCAACAAGCAACCAGAAATTAAATGAACTACTGCTCATGTGCTAATATCCTAGTCTGCACAAACGTTTGATTCAACTATCAATATCCTTAAAATCTTCAGAAGATAATTGAAGTTCTTCTATATCAACGAAGTATTTTTGCGGATTGTATCATCAGGTTGCAACTGGTGCATACTCAACCCACCAGAAGAGTATAATGAAACCTAATTGTAAGTACAAGTTTGATACTGATTTCTTCCCAGACCTACGATATACCCAGATCACTGTTTATTGCACACTCACACACACACACACACACACACACACACAAGCACGTATAAATTATGACCATCTTAAGGGGATGTATGTCCTATGCCGCCAATTTTAATTTATCCAATTTTGTGATCCATTATCTTAGAAACTTTTTAAGACACCAACTTACAATTTTCCATAATTATTGAATGCACCTTTCTAGATAAACTGAAATAGAATTATTACTAAAATCGTATTATGGGGCATGTCATCTTTTTTTTTTTTCACTCAACTTTTTGGCAGAATTTCGTAAATAAATGAACATAAAAACAATACAACTCAGAATATTTTAATTATTCTAGTTCAATGTGTGTTGAATCTCACACTTGGAAGTTGTGAAAATTTCATATCTCTACCGTCAGTACTTTTTTAGAAAATGGTTCATTTTTTGAAAAAAATGTGGTTCAGAGAAGTTTAAAATTTTTTATTACAAATTCTTATACAGACTTGGATTTCTGCCTCTTTTATGTACTAGATTTGCCCTGGCCCAAAGTCTGTGTCTTCTTCAGTGTCACAACATTCCAGTGCTTTCCTCGTCCTTTTCTTTCTTGCTCCTTTTGTCATTTGCTGATAAGCTAACTCTGCCTCACATACACGAAACTCATCCAGTTCCTGTAGTCCTTTATCTGTGTTCTGTCCAGATATTACCCCTAACTTCTCCAGAACCTTACGTCTTTCATAGTTCCCACCATTAAAAGTTACTACAGCATCAGACACTGCTAACTTTAGAGTCATAAGGCCAACAAATACACTCCTGGAAATTGAAATAAGAACACCGTGAATTCATTGTCCCAGGAAGGGGAAACTTTATTGACACATTCCCGGGGTCAGATACATCACATGATCACACTGACAGAACCACAGGCACATAGACACGGGCAACAGAGCATGCACAATGTCGGCACTAGTACAGTGTATATCCACCTTTCGCAGCAATGCAGGCTGCTATTCTCCCATGGAGACGATCGTAGAGATGCTGGATGTAGTCCTGTGGAACTGCTTGCCATGCCATTTCCACATGGCGCCTCAGTTGGACCAGCGTTCGTGCTGGACGTGCAGACCGCGTGAGACGACGCTTCATCCAGTCCCAAACATGCTCAATGGGGGACAGATCCGGAGATCTTGCTGGCCAGGGTAGTTGACGTACACCTTCTAGAGCACGTAGGGTGGCACGGGATACATGCGGACGTGCATTGTCCTTTTGGAACAGCAAGTTCCCTTGCCGGTCTAGGAATGGTAGAACGATGGGTTCGATGGCCGATTTGGATGTACCGTGCACTATTCAGTGTCCCCTCGACGATCACCAGTGGTGTACGGCCAGTGTAGGAGATCGCTCCCCACACCATGATGGCGGGTGTTGGCCCTGTGTGCCTCGGTCGTATGCAGTCCTGATTGTGGCGCTCACCTGCACGGCGCCAAACACGCATGCGACCATCATTGGCACCAAGGCAGAAGCGACTCTCATCGCTGAAGACGACACGTCTCCATTCGTCCCTCCATTCACGCCTGTCGCGACACCACTGGAGGCGGGCTGCACGATGTTGGGGCGTGAGCGGAAGACGGCCTAACGGTGTGCGGGACCGTAGCCCAGCTTCATGGAGACGGTTGCGAATGGTCCTCGCCGATACCCCAGGAGCAACAGTGTCCCTAATTAGCTGGGAATTGGCGGTGCGGTCTCCTACGGCACTGCGTAGGATCCTACGGTCTTGGCGTGCATCCGTGCGTCGCTGCTGTCCGGTCCCCGGGTCGACGACCACTGGCGACAACATCGATGTACTGTGGAGACCTCACGCCCCACGTGTTGAGCAATTCGGCTGTACGTCCACCCGGCCTCCCGCATGACCGCTATACGCCCTCGCTCAAAGTCCGTCAACTGCACATACGGTTCACGTCCACGCTGTCGCGGCATGCTACCAGTGTTAAAGACTGCGATGGAGCTCTGTATGCCACGGCAAACTGGCTGACACTGACGGCGGCGGTGCACAAATGCTGCGCAGCTTGCGCCATTCGACGGCCAACACCGCGGTTCCTGGTGTGTCCGCTGTGCCGTGCGTGTGATCATTGCTTGTACAGCCCTCTCGCAGTGTCCGGAGCAAGTATGGTGGGTCTGACACACCTGTGTCAATATATTCTTTTTTCCATTTCCAGGAGTGTACATTTTTAGGCAAACGCCACCACACAAAACTATTGAAGGACATTCGGGGTCTTCCCGTGTAAACACTTCTTTAGTAGTTCAGGATTTGCCAGATCTCTGTAAATAGGTTTGATTGCCTCTATTACTGCCAAAGGAAGAGAACGTTTATGTGTAAATTAATGCAGGGTGCCAGAAAATTCAATTTTATTGTCGCATTTATCTCTTTATTTACGTATAAAAAGTTATAGAAGTTATTTTTCTACAAAAATAGCCGGTAATCACACTACTTTCAACGAAAACGTATCAGAAGCAAACGATTTATTAGTTTATTCGTAATGCCAACTTCTGAGATGTAGAAGTAGGCACAAACAAAGCAGTTCACAGCCTTCTAGACTATGTACTTCCCACGACATGACTGCTCAACTATGGCAGTGTATGCATAGCTGCAAAATTTGACATTCACACGTCAACATTCAAAATATTATTTAACGGTCTCACAATTATCTGATTTTACTACATTATATATCAAAATGTTCAGGAATGTCCAAAGTACATTATGGAGTAGAAAACAGAAACTGTCAATTTTCAACGAATTTTTTCCGTACAATGTCCCCTTAAAGCATGTTGGTCCAGTTTTTGAACGCAACGCAGCAGCAATTCTGCAAGACATGGATTCGAGAATCTCTTGGTGGATTTTCGAAGGTATCTGGCGCCACATGTCTATGCACCGGCCACGAATTCACTTTAATTACGGTCCGGCTGTCTGTGGGCGTGAAGCTGGCGCCCAATAGCGTACCTACTGCGTCCCATCGGGTACAGATGTTGTCTTTGGTGGCCAAGACATCAATCAGAGGTCACTAGTGCGCTCCTTAAACCACCTGGATTTTGTGACAAAGTCGAAAGCAAACCAGAAAGCTGCGGAGGCTCATAATGTATCAACAGGAGCCTTATATCGACTTGGGGGTCATTTTTATGTGATCGGTTTATTGGCAGATAATATACAAGGTGTTTCTGTAAGATCGTGCAGGAATTTAACAGGACAGAGAGGATGCTCCTCCGTTAAATTTATTTACATTAGCTACAGTTAACTGCAAACACAATCACTGACACAATGAACCTGCTGTTTGTACTATATGTTACAAAATGTACAGTAACTGACGGCCATCAACCTCAATGACTCCTCGGCCCTAGTCAGCCTATCTGGACGTGACCGCCGACCGACCAGCGCCACCCAGTGTGTCTGCACAATGAGACCGGAGGAAGTGTGGCATGGGCGAACAAGATTATGACGCACCCCGACGAATATCTCTGGTGTGTTTCGAATCACATCACAGGTAGATACAATCCTGGCAACTAGTTCCATCGCAATATCCACTGGGGTCTCATACACAAGTGACATTAGGTGCCCTACAGGAAATAATCGAGGGGATTCAGGTCAGGTGACCTCGCAGGCCATGGAATAGTACCTCCCCTTCCAATGCAGCGACCGGGAAATACAGCTTTGAGATGGCTGCAGTGCACCGCCATGTTGAATCCACATCCTCTCACGAACAGCCAAGGGTACATTCTCCGACAACTCAGGTAGAATGTGTTGCACGAACCTCAAGTACGTGTGTTCATTCAGACGGCTAGGTAGGTTTCCTAGTAATCAGGCTCGTCTTCCTTGTTTCCTTGCAGGAAATAAAAGAATATGCATGTAAACAAACAGCACAATACGTGTAAACTTGTACGCATGTAAATAAGCTCGAAAACAGTAATGCTAGACAAAGCGGTAAGCAATATCTCCTTAAGCTGGTTTCTCCCACCCCATGTTCTCGATCTCAAATTCTTGAGTGGAGCATTCTCCATGTCCTGTTACATTTTTGTACCCTCTTATGGAAACACATTGTACAAAGTAATACTTCATTCTACTGAAAATCGTTTTAAATGAAGGCAATGAATAAAGAAACAGTAAGAGGAACCGACTACGCAGTTAAGAGCTATATTGTCATATGCTGAAGTACTGGCAACTATCACTCTCATAGGAACAGTTGTCATATTGAGGAAATGTTCACGTTGTGCAAAACATTCTTCGGAAAATTTCCACATAGTCCATAGCTGTCAGGCACATCCGTTCATTAATGTGTTTGTGAAATGCAGATTGTTGTAAGAGTTAAAGTTAATGATCTGCTATTTAATAATAGCACTACACACTAGTGGCCACGTACATGTTTATACAGGAAGACGAACAAAAATGGTTCAAATGGCTCTGAGCACTATGCGACTTAACTTCTGAGGTCATCAGTCGCCTAGAACTTAGAACTAATTAAACCTAACTAACCTAAGGACATCACACACATCCATGCCCGAGGCAGGATTCGAACCTGCGACCGGAGCTGTCCCGCGGTTCCGGACTGAGCGCCTAGAACCGCTAGACCACCGCGGCCGGCAAAGAAGACGAACAAAGCTTCGTATTTATCGATCAGCCACTCAAAAAAACCACGCTGTGCGGAATTGTTGATCAACGTATGCTGTGTCAAATTGCAAGCCCTCATCGTTACCATTAGTGCTGCAAATGACTCACTTCAACACAGCACAGAGATTAAAGAAACCAACGACTCCACTTCGTCCGTTCTGTGGCACGCTTTGAGCGTTATTTCATGTAGAGATGGGGCACGTTTGATTTAGCATCTAGTGAGCAAAGGAGGTTCCTGTTAAACAAGGTCGTTCGCAGCTACTTCCAATCTGAACCTAATGATCGAAACTGTCAAGCATTTTCTGGAATCCGAGGTCAGGAATTCATTTTCTCGGTAAATGAACTACCCTCCCTTGAAATGAGAGTTAGCTTCAACAGTGTCTGCAGTGCACAGCCTGATACAAACTACCTGGACACCTATTAGAGAACATTAATATGTGATATGACTCTACCCTTCGCCCTTATGACCGCTTCAACTCTACTGGATACGCTTTCTATGAGGTATCTGAGTGTCTGTAGAGGAATGGCAACTCATTTTTCCTGAAGAGCTGATACCGGAGAAGATAGTGATGCTGGACGCAGGGGTCTGCAACGTATTCGACGTTCTAACTCGTCTCTAAGATGTTACAGTGAGTTCAGGAAGGGATTCTGGGCAGCCAGATATTTAAGGAAGGTTCCTGTCAACAAACCATTGCCTCAAAGATGCTGCTTTTTGACAGAATGCATTGTCATACTGATGAAAACAACTGTAGTCTCCGAACTGTTACTCTACTGCGCACTATGCTGCACAGTGTTTCTTATCCTTCTGCAGTTAGTATTTTCCTAAGCACAATAAGAGGACCATACCTAGCAGTAATAAAAACACTTATAACATAAAAACAATACCTCCATACCTCACTATTTGTATTACTCATGACGGCTGGTAGAGTTCTTCATACCATCGCAAACTCAGAACTCATTGCTACAGGGTACAGGGTGATTCATCGATCCAGATCACCCTTTTCTGTTCATCCATCATCCAGTGATGATGCTCTTTACACCATATCAAGCGTCATTTAGCACTGAGTAGAGAAATGTGTGGGTTACTAGAAGCTGCTCGATCGTTGTACCACTTTATTTATTTGTTTATTTCTTACACACAGTCGTTGTGTTAGCTGACGCTGACCTGCTGGCAGCAGTTTGAAACTCACGGGTGATTCCTTCCTTATTTGCTACCATCTTACATAATGCTCGACAGTTCCGTCAGTATATGATGTCTGTCTTTTTTGGCTTTGGTTGTATTTTCCACTTTTCCGCTTCACAATCACACGACCAACAGTCGAACTGGGCAGGTCTAGAAGCATTTAAATGCCCCTACTGACTCTGTTATTTAGGTGATATCCAAAGATCAGTCCGTGCTAGAAGGTAGAGTGCTTTCCTGGCAGAACCATTCTGCTGTCACTGCTTCCCGCCTCCGTTTGTACGACGGATCCGCTTGTCGTCCTATATAGTCGTTAATTCTTCATTACATAGGTTTATTCGGTACCTTTGATCGGACAGTTTATGTATACCTAAGCAGTTCACAGAAAAATACATTGCTTCATGTTGCGGGATCTTACTTGGAATTCAAAGCACAAACTTAGCAAATTGATTTAGACTTTATGTGAGAAACAGGGCAATTTTTCGACTTATTGTATGAAACGGGTTTAATTTCCTCCCATGATCCCAGTCAAGGAGGTACATATCATAACATGTATCACAGTGAAAGTCATCGGGCAAAATGCTTTAACCTCAAAGCGAACACTTGGAAAAGTAAGTTCACTTCCGACAGAAACTTTAGTCTTTTACAAACAGACAGAGAATTTATCACCTGGCTCTATGATTTTGAAATGGATTAGCTGAATTATTTTTTTTTATTATTGTTCTTCTGATTGCTTTGATACGACCCACGTCGTCATCTGTTCCCCTGCCAACCTCTTCATCTCTCTGTAGTACTTAACCTAACGTCGTTAATTATTTGTGAGATGTTCTCCAGATTCTCTCACGAACTACATTTTTGTCGTCTGCCGCTCCCTCTAATGCTATGGAAATTATTCACTCATCTGTTTAACTCGTGCGTCATATTCTGTCTTACGGTTTACAGATGTTACTTACCTTCCAGTGTGGGATCTCCTCGTTTTTTATTTTTTATTCGCAACATACTTGTTTAATACCACATTTCAAATCCTGAGTCCTCTTCTTTCTCCATTTCCCTACAGTTCGTAATTCACTTACATGCAATTCTGTGCTCTAAATGTTGATTCTCATCAAATTCTTCGGAAAATTAAGACCTAAATTTCACGCTAGTTTCACTTCTTTAACGAGGAATGTCGTCTTTGTCGTTGCTAATCTGCTTCTTACAGCCTCATTTCTTTGTCTGCCACGCGTTGTTTTGTTACTTCGAACGTAGCAGAAATCCTTCTATTGTTACGGAAGTGTTCACCTATTTTCACGTTATGTTCATTGTTTATCTCATTTCTGCTATCCCTCACTGCTTTCGTTTGTATCTCGCTTAACCGCAGTTCATATTCTATGCTTAGTAGATTGTTTGTTACGTTAAATGGTCCAAGCAATTTTCCTTACCATCATTGACGATGTAATGTATTCAGTGAATCTCATCACTGGTGTCGTTTCAGCCTCAGTTTTAATCGTCTGTTTTCCTTTTATTTCCATCGTCGTTTGTTTGAACAGCAGCGGAGAAGGCAGCTTCCCTTTCTTTCTCTCATGGTTTTCTTACAGTTGGGTACCTTTTAGATCACCAGTATTCTGTTGGGTTTCATGCGGACTAGAAGTAATTCCTCTTCCGTGCAACCTCTTCATCTCAGTGTAGCGTTTGCAGCCAACATCTACAAGTTCTGGCTGGATTTTTGTCTTTTTCTGCAGTTTTTACCATCTATAGTTCCCTCTGATACTTTGGAGTTACTCGTTTATGTCTTAATACGTGTACTATCATCCTGTCCCTTCTTCTTGTTAATGTTTTAGTCAAGTTCCTCTCCTCATCGATTCTGCGGATAAACTCATTTCTTATGTTAGCGGTCCCCGTAATTTTCAACACGCCTCTACAGAACACCTCAAACGCTTTGATTCTCTTCTTGTCCTGCTTCCCATAGTGCACGATTCGGTTGTAGACAGTGTTGTGCTCCACAAATTCTTACTCTGAAATCACTTCCTCAGATTAAGGCCAATGTATGATACTAGTAGGCTTCTCTTGGCCAGGAATGGCCTCTTTGCCTTTTTGATGTATTTTTCGTGTCATCTTTGCTCCGTCGATTTGTCTGTGAGGTAGCACATCTTCACTTCGTCTATTCCGTGGTCCTCAGTTTTGATGGTAAGTTCGTCGCTTGTCTCATTTGTGGCGTTCTTCAACTCTTTCGTCTTTCGTCAGTTTACATTGATAGTCTATGTACAGTTGACAGTTTATTACATTCAACAGGTCCTTACATTTACTCTCACTTTCTCTAACGATAGGGGTGTCATCAGCGTATCTAGTCATCGACATTCTTTCACGCTGTTTAGGCCGGCCGTTGTGGCCGAGAAGTTCTAGGCGCTTCAGTCCGGAACCGCGCTGCTTCTACGGTCGCAGGTTCGAATCCTGCCTCGGGCATGGATGTGTGTGCTGTCCTTAGGTTAGTTCGGTTTAAGTATTTCTAAGTCTGGGGGACTGATGACCTCAGATGTGAATCCCCATAGTGCTCAGAGCCATTTGAACGCTGTTTAACCCCAGTCTTGCACACTTCCTTTATTTGAACCACTGCTTCTTCAGTGTTTACCTGAACAGAGAGCTGCGTGCTGTAGAGCGCCACTTCCGGAGTTAGGGGAAGCGCGGCCACGTATCGAATTAATCCAGCGGATTAACGACGGGGACCGATGTACCGGCCAGATGGGAGGTGGCTTTTAGGCGGTTTCCCACATCCGATTAGGTGAATAGTGGGTTGGTAGACAAGTGTTGCCTCTGTTACACGGTTTGCAAACATTTCGAAAATGTTCTCATACTTTCAGAGGGGTAAACGTTAGACGCAGATAAGTGCTGGGTGAACCATCAATTAGGGCGGTTCACAAGCAACCACTCAAGTACACATGTTTTTCCAAAACGTTATAGTGGAAGTAGGGGCCAGGAGGTTCTGGTGAAATAACACACACTGCTAAAGATACCTTTTTATTTTAACTTTCTCAGTAATAAATTTATAAGTCTGGCATTTCTTTAAAAAAATAATTTCAAAAGAATTTCAAATAGCTTGACAATTTTGATTATGAAAGGGAGATTACCCGGTATACTAACAACTTGAGATTTTAATTTGACATATATATATATATATATATATATATATATATATATATATATATAAGACAACAATTAAAAAAACTCTTTTAAAAATATATCTATGTAAAGGATATTGCAAGGTTTGATTTTAACAATAAGAAGATTTTAAACTTGTTATATCAATAAGGGAACGATTCCAGAAAAAACTTTGAGTAGCTAGCTTGTACTAAGCAAAAATAGTTCTCTCGCCAGTTACATAACTTATATTTGTTACAAGATAAATGTGAATAAGCCAGCACACAAACTTTGAAATTACAGGCAGTTCCCCCCCCCCCCCCCCCCCAAAAAAAAAAAAAAAAATTCCTTATCTCGGTGAGGGAGTGAAACGTGTAAATGGGCCAAAATCGCAATAGGTGGAAGAGTTACTGGTGGTCTACAGAGCCATAGCAGATCAGCCCCAAAACTTCTATTACAAAACGCCACCTCCCCGAGTTACTCAAAACCAGAAAATGTAGCGAGTGCGGTGCCTGTACAGACTCTGAACCACAGAGACCCGCGACACCGACCCTAAATCACCCAATCGAGGTGTGAATGATAACAGCCAGACCAAGAAACAATTAACACATTCCCGCGATATATATATAACTAACTCTGTTACATAAAAACGGTACCCAGCTTCTCACACTCCACCCCAACGCCGGGATCACATTGCACTTCCAAATGCTCGTCAGAGTCAACCGCTGCCAGTGGTTTCAACGGCCGATAGGAAGACATAGAGCCCCACGCTCTGATCTCCTGCACCACGGCTTCTAAGCTTCATAAGCCACGTACATGCGGGTAAGGCAGACTTAGCCCCTGACAGCCAAGAGGTCGGCCAAAGCACGTGGCGAGCAGTTGATGACCCCCAACAGCAGGGCCCCGCTCGCGCCACCACCTCTCTCGGTCACCGCCCAGTACGTACTCCTCGATCGTGACGCGACCGTACACTTGCTCCACCTCCCGCCAGAGGGCGGTAGCGATACAAACAGCGCGCCAAACGGAAAGCGCCACCGCAAACACTAGGCGCGAAGCGAAAGCACTCCGCCTGGAGCGCTTTTCGAAGAGCCGGATACAGCTACGGTTCACAGGGTATATAAATTCCGTCCATGATAGGGGGAGGTGAAGGGGGGAGGGAGAGAAAATGAGTGGGATAGAGAGAGCATCAGACCACGTTCTGCTACAGACATCGGCAAATTCAGATTAAATTAACATGCCGACTTCGTGAAGATGTGGGATAAGGCGCGGGGTGAGAGGGGGGGGGGGTTGTTTAGGGGAAGAGACCAAACAGCGACGTCATCGATCTCATCGGATCAGGTAGCCGTCCATGCCCTTTAAAAGGAACCATCCCGGTATTTGCCTGGAGCGATTTAGAGAAATCACGGGAAACGTAAATCAGGATGACCAGGCGCGGGATTGAATTGTCGTCCTCCCGAATGCGAGTCTTGTGTGCTAACCACTGCGGCACCTCGCACGGTAAAGTTGGATAAGGGCAGGAAGAAGAAGAAGATTGCTTGTTCGGTGTGTAGACTGAACAGTAGGAACGAAAGAATGTACGGCGACTGGAACAGGACACGACCAGGAGATACTGGCCGACGGTGTCGATAGTGAGTCACCGAAAACCAGACAGACAACAACAGTGAAGCATGAACAACAGAGACAAACAAGACAGAATGACAAGTTTGGAGAGCGAACCTAACTGAGAGCCTAGACGTAGCAACATCAATATCCAGGCAACGCGAGTACAACGTACAGTACGAGAGCGCAGTGGGAACACGACTGAAGTCCGGGCCCCTGCGCTGCTAGCTTCACAGCGCTGGCAGCGGTGGCTCGTGCAGGAGGCGGGAGGAGGCAAACACAATCGCGATGATTGGTCAGAAGCCGTAGCACACGAACACTGGTGTTGTTATGTTCTTGTTAGTAGGTCCCACTTATGCATTACATATCTTATTACTAAGTTACGTTAAATGGAACTTTAAGATATTGTAATGCATTAGCAGCCAGTTTTTCTTAATCACGCTTTAGCTATGTAGTTCTTATCCCAAAAACTGTGTACAATCACAGTCTATGTACTATTGTGCTGTCATTGTCGTGCTGTTAAGTTAGTTGTAGGAAGAGACTTCAATCTAGCATCCATTGACTAGGAAAATTACGCGTTTATCACAGGGGGCAGAAACAAAGATTCGTGTGAAGTTGACCTTGAGCAATTAGTTAGAAAACCAACTCAATATGGGGACAAATTAGATATCTTGGCGACAAACACACCTGATCTTTTTGAGGAAGTTAATCTAAAAAAAGGTATTAGCTACCATAATGTCGCTGTGGCTTCTACGTCAGTGGAAGTTGCAAAAAAACAAAAAAACAGCGTAGAGTTTTCTTGTTTGGGAAAGCAAATAAAACTTTTGTTAAGGAATATCTTCATAGTCAGCTCCAAGCATTCACCGCTGGACACAAAGATATTGAGCATCTTTGGTCGGAATTTTTTAAAGGTAATGTCCACCATGTGCTAGAGAAGTATGTGCCTAGCAAAAGCATAGGGGAGTGAAAGGATCCACCTTCGTACAACAAACTTATTAGGAAGTTAAGTTTGTTGTACGAAGGTGGATCCTTTCACTCCCCTATGCTTTTGCTAGGCACATACTTCTCTAGCACATGGTGGACATTACCTTTAAAAAATTCCGACCAAAGATGCTCAATATCTTTGTGTCCAGCGGTGAATGCTTGGAGCTGACTATGAAGATATTCCTTAACAAAAGTTTTATTTGCTTTCCCAAACAAGAAAACTCTACGCTGTTTTATTAGGAAGTTGGGGTGTAAGGCTAGTTCGCGTCCGTAGTAGAATACTACACGTGCACCCTGGGTAACGCTAAATGAACTAGCACTAAAGGCAACCAGATAATCCTGTGCTGGATCTCCTGGTAAACACATCATGAGTGATACCGACCAAATGAACGATGAAGAATTGACTAGAGCACTCGGACCGTGCCTCCGAGTCTGCCACCTAAACATTGAAGGCATAAGTAGGAGCAAATGTGAATTTCTCCAGAGAGTTCTCACTCAGAACAAAATCGACGTAGTCGCGATACAAGAGACTCATGCGGAAAACATAGATCAGCTGGCCTCTAGAGGAAAAATCCCTGGATTCGAGATACTGGGAGCCACCTATCACCGTAATTACGGCGTGGCAACCTACATACGAAATAAGATAGAAAATGCTTCCCTGTGTAAGATATCTACAGACAACAACATACATGAAGTTGCTGTCAAAATTGGCGAGACCATTATAGTTAACATCTATAAGCCTCCCGGCTGTCCATGGCCTCCAGAAGTACTCCAAGAATATCCCCACCCTGCTGTCTACGTAGGAGACTTTAATAGTCACCATGAGAACTGGAAGTACGCACGAAACGACCAGAACGGTGAATCCCTGATGAGCTGGAGTGAGGAGACTAACACCCACCTGATTTTCGACGCCAAGGACCGCGGAACATTTCGATCAGCAGCATGGAGACGAGATTATAACCCTGATTTATGTTTTGTCACTAAAAACAAAAACAACCAACCGCTAGCCGCAACTCGTGAAGTCCTGTCTGATTTCCCACATAGCCAGCATCGCCCTGTTATCTTAAAAGTCGGAATTAACATCCCAATCATAAAATCCTTTCCTCGCCCACGATGGAATTTCCAGAAGGCAGACTGGGCCACCTTTGCAGAAAACCTTGACAAGTGTCTAGGTTGGATACCCCCGACTAGGGACAACTATGACAGATTTGTGGGAGCAGTCATCGCCACGGCTAAGAGGAATGTACCCAGAGGCTACCGGAAAGAGTACATCCCTGGCTGGAATGAGAGATGCGAAGACCTGTACCAGGAATTTACCAAAACCAACAACCAAGAAATCGCGGACGAACTGTTGCACAGCTTAGACGCAGCTCGACGGGAAAAATGGATGGACACCGTGGAGAATCTAGATTTCACTAAATCCAGTAGGCAAGCATGGACCCTACTCCGTAACCTGGGAGGCAGTAAACGTAAAATAAAAGACACCCACCCGATAACCCCTAACAAAGTGGCCACACATATAGTTAGAACCTCAAGAGCACCAAGGGACAGAACACACACCACGACCGTCAAACGTGAATTAAGATCCTTAAAACAAAGGGCATCGCCTACCTCCGAATTTTCACAGCCTATCACAGCGGAAGAAGTTGCAGCAGCCTTGTCAAAAATCAAAAGTGGCAAGGCTCCCGGCTTCGATGGCATCCACCCGGAATTCCTACTTCACTGTGGAAAATATACTAGAACATGGCTCGCAAACTTCTTAACAGATATTTTAGAATTGGGTAATATCCCACACCAGCTTAAACGAGCAAAGATTATAGCGATACTAAAGCCAGGCAAACCTAATGACATGCCCCAAAACTACCGCCCTATCGCTCTGCTGAACTGTGTCTATAAGCTGTTGGAACGTATCATCTACAACAGAATAAGCGGAAAAATTCTTGAAGTGGTACCGATTGAACAGGCAGGTTTTCGACCCAACCGCAGTTGCACCGACCAGATCCTCTCCCTAGCAACTCATATAGAGGCGAGCTTTCAGAAAAAACTCAAAACATCAGTAGCCTTTATTGACCTATCAGCCGCTTATGATACCGTTTGGCGACAAGGCCTGATATTTAAGTTGCTGCGGGTCATACCATGTAATAAGCTGGCCAACCTCATTGATAACATGCTCACAGATAGAAGTTTCAGAGTCATAATGGGCGACTTAAAAAGTGACCAAATGAAGCTCAACAATGGTTTACCACAAGGCTCCGTTCTGGCGCCATTGATGTTTAACCTCTACATATCTGACTTACCTGAAACCACTTCTCAAAAATTCGGATATGCCGACGACTGGGCAATAGCTGCAAGAGGCAGATCAATGGAGGCAACGGAAAACACATTAACTGCGGATCTAACAAAGTTGGGAGATTACTTCCGAAGGTGGAGATTACGGCCAAACGCAACAAAAACGGAGGTGACATGCTTTCACCTCGACAATGCCCAAGCAAAAAGAAAGCTCAACGTTCATTTCGAAAACAGGCAGCTAAACCATAACAATTACCCCAGATATCTAGGCGTCACCTTTGACAGAACCCTAACATTCAAGGAACACCTACGTAATACAGCCGCAAAACTTAAAACTCGAAATAATATCATACAGAAGCTATGTGGGACCACGTGGGGCTCTTCCGCGGCTGTGCTGAGATCTTCGGCTCTGGGACTTGTCTACACAACAGCAGAATATGCCGCACCGGTATGGCTAAACAGTAAACACACAGGCTTGATCGATGCTCAACTAAACTACACAATGAGGATGATATCAGGAACAATAAAGCCAACGCCTTTACACTGGCTACCTATACTGAGCAACATTCCCCCACCGGACCTGCGCAGAGAGAACGCTCTCTTACGTGAGTATGGAAAAGTGCTGAACAACGAGAAACTGCCAATCCATAAGGATGTTCTTGCCCTGGAGATGAACAGATTGCGCTCAAGACACCCCTCTTTAAAAAAGGCAAAAAATACGCATCCTCTCAACCCGGATTATGGCAACCTCTGGAAAATGCGGTGGAGAGAATCTGTGCCCCAAAACCTGCAGAATATGCCATGCATCAATGTCCAACCACCAGGATTCAATTTGCCAAGGAAAACTTGGACGACCCTGAATCGAATTCGGACAAACAACGGCAGATGTGCAGACAGCCTCCACAGGTGGGGTAAAATCACCACCCCGAGATGTGACTGCGGTGCGGACCGGCAGACGATTCGTCACATCGTGGAAGATTGCCCTCTGAGACGTTTTGCAGGAGACCCCAATGAGTTTCTGACCGCAACTGAAAGTGCAATAGATTATGTCACAAATCTGGATGTTTGTTTGTGAACTTTTGTTTGTTATATACACTATTTTTAAACACTTTTATATCTACAACTATATGTTACACACTGTGACTACTCTTTATTTCTGTGTCTTATGATTTTTATGTCTTTTCTATATGATGTGTTATATGCCATAAGCTAAATAAATAAATAAATAAATTAGGAAGTTACTGAGAAAGCAGATAATTTTTCACAGTCGTTTTAAACATAGTCACTGCCCCTCTGGCAAATAGAAATTATGCGAAATGAAAGCAGCTGTCAGAAGGACAATGAGAGGTTCTTTTAACGAATTTGAAAGCAATATTTTACCTGAAGATTCTAAAAATAGCCCCAAAAAATTTTGGTCGTGAGCAAAATCTATGAACGCTACAAATAATTCAGTACCTTCTCTTGCTGATAGTACTGGTAATGTAACTGATGATGGTAAACAGAAGGCCGAAATTCTAAACCTAGCTTTCAAAAACTCGTTTACGATAGAGGACTGAAGCACCATTCTCCCTTTCAATTATCGAACAAACGAAAGGATGGCTGACATAGTGTTTAGTGTATCTGGGATTGTAAAACAGTTAAGATCCTTAGACGCCAGGAAGACATCTGGCCCAGACGGTATCCCCATAAGATTTTATGTTGAATATGCTACAGACATAGCACCATTCTTATCCGGCATCTGTCAGAGATCATTGGAATGGCGGAATGTTCCACGGGACCGGAAGAAGGCCCATTTAAAAGCAATCTATAAAAAGGGTAGAAAATCGGATGCACAAAATTACCGGCCAATTTCACTGACATCGATTTGTTGTAGAACACGTATTTTGTGTTCAGACTAGACTCTGAGAAGCTCAACTGCAGAAACCAGCACGGTTTTAGCGAACAGCGATCATGCGAGACACAGCTGGTCCTCTTTTTGCATGATGTACAACAGGCTCTACATACCGGCTCCCAAGCTGATGCCACATTTCTGGACTTTCGAAAGGCGTTCGACTCAGTTCCGCACTGTCGCTTGCTGCAAAAAGTGCGCACTTACGGTCTATCCAGTGACATATGCGGTTGGATAGAAAGTTTTCTAACAGGCAGGGAGCAATATGTCGTCCTGAACGGGGTAACTTCAACAGAAACAAGAGCAACTTCAGATGTGCCCCAGGGCAGCGTAATAGGTCCTCTGCTTTTTACGATTTACATAAACGATGTGATTGATGGTATTGACAGCGGCCTTCGAGTGTTTGCCGATGATGCTGTTGTCTACAGGAAAGTAGTATCACACGAAAGTTGTGAACAAAACAATGAGGATTTGCAGAAAATAAATGCGTGGTGTAATGACTGGCAGTTATCTCTCAGTATTAGTAGGTGTAATCTACTGCGTATAACAAGGCGAAAATTCCCATTAATGTACGAGTACAAAATAAATGCCCAGTCTTTGGAAGCGGTAACGTCCGTCAAGTATCTGGGTGTGACTTTTCGAAATGATCTCAAATGGAATTATTAGATTACACAAGTAACGGGTAAGGCGAACTTTAGACTGCGGTTTATTGGTAGAATTCTGAAGCGATGCAGTCCTTCAACAAAGGAAATAGCTTCAATACGTTAGTTCGTCCAGTCTTGGAGTATTGTTCGTCTGTATGTGACCCTTACCAGTTGGGTCTCATTCAAGAGATTGAGGAGGTCCAAAGAAGGGTGGCAAGATTCGTAACTGGTATATTTAGCCATCGAGAGAGCGTTACAAATCTCATAGAAAGTTTGAAGCGGGACACACGTGCAGATAGACGGCGCTCTAAACAGAAGGGGCTGCTCACTAAATTCCGAAATCCGATCTTCACCAAGAATGTAGAGCATACATTATTACCACCAACTTTCAAATCGCGCAATGATCACCATTCAAAGATAAGGGAAATTAGAAGTACTGAGATGCTCAGACTGTCGTTTTTCCCTTGAGCGATCCGCGAGTGCAACAGAGAGGGGGGGGGGGTGAAATATGACTTTGGCGCGAATTGTGCCCTCCGCCACACACCGCTTGATGGCTAGCGAAGTATATATGTAGATGTAAATGTTAATACCCAGCGTAAAAATGACAGGCTGCTTCCTGCTCCGTAGTGGATCACGCGTATGGAACACGGTTAAATAGGTCGTTCTTAACTTTACAGAAAAAATCGGCTTTGAAGTTTTCCGACGGCCTGTTTTTGGTACAGTTCAAAAATAACAGGCGCTCGACGTTTAGCGGAATCAATATCGTACTAGATGGATAACCTACAGCAGTTCAGGGATTATTTGTTCGAGTCTCACCTTATTCATTTTTTTCGTTCAATTTGAAACACCCACATCTCGTAACTATAAAATTCATCATCATTATTTATGAATAACGCAAGTCTGCTTGGTTCTAATTACATTTTCGACGCGAAATTCCTGTTTTCATTTCAAATATAAATTCTTTATCATCGATACTTTATGAAACATTGTTAATAATGGCTGCTTTAATTAAGAAAACATAACAGTTAAATTTTTTAGGACAAAAATGAAAAATCAAATACTCTTTATTTGGACTATGTCCATTGTTTTATACCACACATGAACCAGAGTGGCAAGTGTCGAAGAAAGATGAAAAAGAATCATTTTCACAACATCGAGCGCACCACACATATGCTGCACTTTTACATTACAATATGAACACAACAGAACTTATCTGGACATTCAGTCCGAGAAATAACAAGACGGTTAAGCTTCCAGACGAACTGGAACTAACGCACGCAGCTTTTTCACATGTCACTGCCGAACGCTGGCGGGATATAGAACGGTACGTCGCAAAAGAAGAGGAGAAAATGTGGCGTCTTGGTGGCTTCGTGGATTCCGTTGTTGATCGACTCGTTATCAACGTAGCAGATGACAGTGGTAGAGCTGAAATGTATTTCTCGAATACGGATAAGGAAGGAGCTAAGAGATTACCAGACGACTGATTGTAATTAATACTTTCAGTAGCTTCAGTATTCTCCGAAATCTCTGCAGTGTGCTTTTGCTTCACACACATATCGCTCAGAAAAATCACCCTACATATAAGTTCAAAATTTTCATCACTCTTGTTATTAATTAGAATAATATGTTAGGTGAGAACGAAAACATTTTATACTTTCCGTATCGTCACCTATGACGTGTGATGTATTGCTGGAGTTTTGCTGAATATTCTTTCATTTTTTTTTTTTTAAATTAAATGACAATCGAAGCTACACTGAAGCCCCAAAGAAATTGGTATAGCTATGGGTATTTAAAATCAGAAATATGTAAACAGGCCGAATACAGCGCTGCGGTCAGCAACCAACGCCTATATAAGACAACAAGTGTCTGGCGCAGTTGTTATCGCTTACTGCTGCTACAATGGTAGGTTATCAAGATTTAAGTGAGAATCAATGTGGAGTTATTCTCGGCTCACGAGCGATAGGACACAGCATCTCTGAGGTACCGATGTTGGCTTTCCCCACCGACCATTTCACGACTGAACCGTAAATATCAGGAATCTGGTAAAACATCAAATCTCTTATATCGCTGCGGCCGGAAAAAGATTCTGTGAGAACAAGGCCAATGGCGACTGAAGAGAATCGTTCAAGCTGATACAAGTGCAACTCTTCCGCAAAATGCTGCAGATTTCAATGCTGGGCCATCAACAAGTGTCAGCGAACGACCCGTTCAACAAAACAACACCGATATGGACTTTTTTACCCTTCATGAGTGCACGACACAAAGATGTACCCATCGTCTGGGCCCGTCGATACGGACGTTGGACTGGTGAAGACTGGAAAGGTGTTGCCTAGTCGGACGAGTCTCGTTTCAAATTGTATCGAAGAGATGGTTTATGGCTATGGAGACAACCTCATGAATCCTTGGTCCCTGTATGTCAGCAGGGACTATACAAGGCGGTGGAAGCTCTCTAACGGTGTCGGGCGTTTGCAGATGGAGTGATATGGCACCCCTGATACGTCTAGATAGACTCTGACAGGTGACACATAAGCAAGCATCCTCTCTGATCACCTGTATCCAATCGTGTCCATTGTGCGTTCCGACGGACTTGGGCAATGCCAGCAGGACAATACGACATCCCACACTTTCAGAATTTCTACAGAGTGGTTCCAGGAACATTCTTCTAAGCTTGAACACTTCCACTCCCCAGACATGAACATTATTGAGCATATCTGGGATGGTTTGCAATGTGCTGTTCAGAAGAGGTCTCCACTCCCTCGTACTGTTACCGATTTATGACCAGCCCTGCAGGATTCAAGGTGTCAGTTTCCTCCGGCACTACTTCAGACATTAGTAGAATCCACGCCACGTCGTGTTGTGGCTCTTCTGCATGGTCGCGGGGCCCTTACACGACATTAGGCAGGTGTACCAATTTCCTTGGCTCTTCAGTGTACACTACTGGCCATTAAAATTGCTACACCAAGAAGAAATGCAGATGATAAACGGGTATTCATTGGACAAATATATTATACTAGAAATGACATGTGATTACATTTTCACGCAATTTCGGTGCATAGATCCTGAGGAATCAGTACCCAGAACAACCACTTGTGGCCGTAATAACGGCCTTGATACGCCTGGACATTGAGTCAAACAGAGCTTGGATGGCGTGTACAGGTACAGCTGCCCACGCAGCTTCAACACGATACCACAGTTCATCAAGAGTAGTGACTGCCGTATTGTGACAAGCCAGTTGCTCGGCCACCATTGAACAGACGTTTTCAATTGGTGAGAGATCTGGAGAATGTGCTGGCCAGGGCAGCAGTCAAACATTTTCTGTATCCAGAAAGGCCCGTACAGGACCTGCAATGTGCGGTCATGCATTATCCTGCTGAAATTTAGGATTTCGCAGGGATCGAATGAAGGATAGAGCCACGGGACGTAACACATCTAAAATGTAACGTCCACTGTTCAAAGTGCCGTCAATACGAACAAGAGGTGATCGAGACGTGTAATCAACGGCAC
This sequence comes from Schistocerca americana, assembly GCF_021461395.2. Lineage (NCBI taxonomy): Eukaryota > Metazoa > Arthropoda > Insecta > Orthoptera > Acrididae > Schistocerca > Schistocerca americana. The sequence goes on along the minus strand of NC_060122.1, from coordinate 105,588,102 downwards.
CCCATACCATCACGCCGGGTGATTCGCCAGTACGGCGATGACAAATACACGCTTACAATGTGCGTTCACCGCGATGTCGCCAAACACTGGTGCGACCATCATGATGCTGTAAACGGAACCTGGATTCATGCGAAAAAAATGACGTTTTGCCATTCGTGCACCCAGGTTCGTTGTTGAGTACACCATCGCTGCCGCTTCTGTCTGTGATGCAGCGTCAAGAGTAACCGCAGCCATGGTCTCCGAGCTGATGGTTCATGCTGCTGCAAACGTCGTAGAACGGTTCGTGCAGATGGTTGTTGTCTTGCGAACGTCCCCATCTGTTGACTCAGGGATCGAGACGTGGCTGCACGATCCGTTACAGCCATGCGGATAAGATGCCTCTCATCTCGACTGCTAGTGATACGAGGCAGTTGGGATCCAGCACAGCGTTCCGTATTACCCTCCTGGAATCACCTATTCCATATTCTGCTAACAGTCATTGGATCTCGACCAACGCGAACAGCAATGTCACGATAGGATAAACCGAAATCGCGTTAGGGTACAATTCGACCTTTATCAAACTCGGAAACGTGATGGTACGCATTTCTCCTCCTTACACGAGGCATCACAACAACGTTTCACAAGGCAACGCCGGTCAGCTGTTGTTTGTGTATGTTGGAAACTTTCCTCATGTCAGCACGTTGTAGGTGTTGCCAGCGGCGCCAACCTTGTGTGAATGCTGTGGAAAGCTAATCATTTGAATATCACAGCATCTTCTCCCTGTCGTTTAAATTTCGCGTCTGTAGCAGGTCATCTTCGTGGTGTAGTAATTTTAAAGGCCAGTAGTGTATATTGTTTCTCTGGTCGTCTCTTTCTATGTCTGAACTGCAACCGCTCACATCGTCGCAGGTTAGTAAGACCAGCTGGCTGGCCAGTGCTGTTCAGGTTCAATGCACTGGCAAAGTTGTTGTCCCGCATTTGTCGCTCAGTCTATGTGCGTGAAACACAGCATGAAACGTAACTTTATGTTCGTACTGGACTGTACTGGACACAGCTTAGCTTCCGCTCCACGCGAAACAAAATCCAGTGGGATTCAAGCCAACGCGGAAGAATAAATGGCGTAATTTGTACATCAGGATTACCTTAACGATGAACGTAGTACAGGAGCGTCGCCTAGCGCCTGTCGTCTACGTCCATGCGCTCTGGCGGGGTGTCGAACTCATCGTGCCAGGATGCAAGTGGTAGCATCCCTGGCACACGCCATTTATAATAAGAGCTCTCCGTTCTTTTCTTTATTTGCAGCAATGCGTCGATTGAAAGCTGGGGAATAGTAATTGTGGAAAGAGGCACGTGGACGCCACTCAGTCGTCGCGTGGCATGCCGGGAGCGGAGGCTCGCCTGCACACAGCGCGGCGACCGCAGCTGACGTGTTGCGCACGGTAGCTGCCCACGCAATTACTGGCCCATTAATTAGCGCCGCAGCGTTTCCGGGGGCGGCGAGCGGCAGAGTGGCAGAGTAGCAGAGTAGCAAGGTAGCGGAGGACTCGGGGCAGCGTCCGGAGGAAGTGCGACCCGCCCGGGATTAAAACCCGCCTCCACCCACGCGCTGCGGACTCCGCTCTCCTTTCCGTTCGGTAATTAAAGCGGCTCCTCTGAGTGGAGGAGCCGTCCGGCGGAAGGAGAGGCGGAAACGGCGGATTAAAAGCGCGGCCACCGGTAACGCGCTCCCAGCTACGAGTTGGATGCCCGCGTGTCTCACCTCGCGGTCAGCGGCCGGGCGGTGGACACCGCGTCACGACCTCAATCCACGGTAACCTCAGCGCTTCAGGAGCGGGCCCCGAATTCGGTTCTGAGGGGGTCAATGTTCACTCTTCTTCTCGCCTACTGCCCACGCAAATAACTTGTGGTCACGCTCATTTTTACAGTACTGCTGGTGTCAGGTTTTTAATGATTAGAACTACAAAATATGTTAAAGGTTTTAATAAAATAAAAGCAACAGTCACCTCCGTGCTTAGTGCATTACATTTAAATAATCTACACGAAGACATAATTCAGGGAAGTAGAGCATTTGAAACATGTTCTTCCAAAAAAATGTATACAGGGTGCGTTAAAAAAATGTATACACACTTTGAACTGTAGTAGACAATTTATTCCCCTTCTACAAGATTAAATATGTGCGAGAAAATAATGTTATGTTTCTTCAACAGGTGGCAGCAGTGGAAAGGAAGTAACTGCAACATGGTGGACGTGCGTTTGAGCTTTGAAGCGCGGAAGCCGATAATTGGTACTGGAAGTTTGATAATGTAGCTGCGGTTCGAAGACAGTGCAGAAGTGAGTATGGTACAGAACCACCTTCAAGGTTAACAATTACAAGTCTACGAGACAAATTGGAAATTAATGGAACAGTGTGTGATGTGCATAAAGGTCGATCAGGGCGACCTCGTACAGCTACAAGTGATGATTCCACAACTGCGGTCTTGGAATTGTTTCAGCGTTCGCCTCAATAATCTTCAAGGCAAGCGGCAATGTAAGTGCTAGTAGTGTGATACGCATTCTGAAGAAAGGCAAGTTTCGTGTGTACATTCCAAGGCTGGTGCAACAGCTAAGTGACGACGACCCAGATCGAAGGTTAGTATTTTGTGAATGGGTTCAGGAGATGATGAGACGTGAACCGGGATTTATGGGTAGCATAATTTGTCGGATGAAGCCCAATTCATACTCAATGGAACTGTCAATAGGCACAATTGTGTGTACTGGGCTGAAAATAATCCTCACATTACAGTTGAAAAGGCTGTGAATTTGCCTGGTGTAAATCTGTGGTGTGGCTTGTCTGCAAGGGGACTCAATGGGCCTTTCCGCCTTGAAGGCACTGTTACTGGAGAAACGTACCTAACAATGCTTGCTGACTCCACATTCCCTGCCATTCGTGCATTATACGGTAATGACGAGTTTTATTTCCAACAAGATGGCGCCCCGCCGCACTATCATAGGGACGTACGAGCATACCTGGATCACAATGTGCCAGGCCAGTGGATAGGACGCAGGGGACCAATTCAGTTTCCTGCACGCTCTCCAGACCTCATGCCGCTGGATTTCTTCTTATGGGGTACAGTAAAAGATGAGGTGTACAAACGTAAACCACGCAACCTGGACACACTTTGGAATGAGATTCAGGTGGTGTGCGCAGAAATCTCATAGGACACTTTGTTACGATGTACAGAATCAGTGGTGACTCGTACTCAGAAATGTATTGATGCTGAAGGCCACCAGTTTGAACATTAATCACATTTGCAAACTACATTTATTTTTCCAATTGAACTTTAAGCTTTCCATTTCCAGAAATTTAACATTGTAGAACGGAAAATAAATTTTCTATGACGCTTCAAAGTGTGTATACATTTTTTTGACGCACCCTGTATATTCAGGTTGTTTCCGTAAGAGCGTGCAGAACTGTAACAGGACATACGAGGGTGAGTATATGAAAACCTTAAATATCTTTTAAAATATTATTTACTGTGCAGAAGTGGTACAAGGCTGTATCACTTTTCAACATAATCTCCCCCACGCCCAATGCAAGTCCTCCAGCGCTTACAAAGTGCATAAATTCATTTAGAAAAAAAATTCTTTTGGTAGTCCGAGCAACTACTCATGCACCGCGCCTCTTCATCAGAACGGAACTTCTTTCCTCCCATTGTGTCTTTGAGTGGTCCAAACATATGGAAATCACTTTGGGCAAGGTATGCTGAGTATGGTGGATGAGGAAGACATTCAAAATGCAGGTCTGTGATATTGCAACTGTTGTACGGGCAGTGTGGGGCCTAACATTGTCATGTTGCAAGAGGATACCTGCTGACAGCAATCCACGTCGCTTTGATTTGATTGCAAGCCGCAGATGATTTTTTAGGAGATCTATGTATGATGCACTGGTGACAGTGGTCCCTCTACGCATGTAATGCTCCAAAATGACGCCTTTTTCGTCCCTTAAGAGTCTCAGCATAACCTTTCCTGCTGATGGTTCTGTTCGAAACTTCTTTGGTTTTGGTGATGAGGAATGGCGCCATTCCTTGCTCGCTCTCTTCGTTTCCGGTTGGTGGAAGAGAATCGAGGTTTCGTGCCCAGTAACGATTCTTGCAAGGAATCAGTCACCTTCTCGTTCAAAGCGCCGAAGAAGTTCTTCACAAGCATCAGCAAGTCGTTCTCTCATTTCACTTTGTGAAACTGAAGCACCTCATTCACAATGAGGTGTGCTGACCCACGGCTAATATGTAAACATGCTGCAATGTCATTCAGTGTCATCCGGCAGTTTTCCTTCACTATGGATTCAACTGCTGCATTGTTTTGTGGAGTCACAACTCGTTGTGCCTGACCTAGACGAGGAGCATCTACCACTGAAGTCACACCATTTGCGAACTTCCTACTCCATTCGTAGACTTGCTGCTGTGACAAACATGCATCACCGTACCGAACCTTCATTCGTAGCCGGCCGGAGTGACCGAGCGGTTCTAAGCGCTACAGTCCGGAGCCGCGCAAACGCTACGGTCGCAGGTTCGAATCCTGCCTCGGGTATGGATGTGCGTGATGTCCTTAGGTTAGTTAGGTTTAAGTAGTTCTAAGTTCTAGGGGACTGATGACCTCAGATGTTAAGTCCCATAGTGCTCAGAGCCTTTTGAACCATTTTTGGAACCTTGATTCGTCGAAGAATTTCAATAGGTTTTACACCTTCACTACCCAAAAACCGAATAACAGAACGCTGTTCTTCCCTGGCGCAAGTCGCAAGTGGGGCGGCCATCTTTATACTGATACTGCGACGGTATGTGTGCATCTGCACTATGCTGCCACCTACAGGCCATTCTGCACGCTGTTTGTAGCACGCTTTCCAACTCACAGGATAACGGCGCGGAATTTCGACTTGTTATTAGAAAATTAAAGTTTTCGTTTGACTCACCCTCGTAGATTATGCTCCAGTGAATAACATGAGGTAGGGAACTCATTACTGCGTACATTGTGTAATATTTTATTTGTAGTTGTTACAGTTAACTGCAAATACCCTCACTGACACAATGAACGTAGCTTTCGTACTGTATCTTACAAATTGTAATGAAACTGACGGCCATCAACCTCAATGCAAGCATGACATCGGCCAACAAGATTCTGACGCACCCTGACAAATCGTGCGGTTCTAGGCGCTTCAGTCTGGAACCGCGTGATCGCCACGGTTGCAGGTTCGAATCCTGCCTCGGGCATGGATGTGTGTAATGTCCTTAGGTTAGTTAGGTTTAAGTAGTTCTAAGTTCTAGGGGACTGATGACCACAGATGTAAAGTCCCATAGTGCTCAGAGCCATTTGAACCATTTGAGCCACCCTGACAAATATCCCTGGCGTGTTTCGAATCACATCACAGGCAGATAAAATTCTGGCAGCTAATTCCACCTCCGTATCCAATGGAGCCTCATACACAAGTGAGTTTAGAGAGCCCCAGAGGAAATAATCAATGGGATTGAGGTCAGGTGTCCTCACAGGCCGTGGAATAGGACCTACCCTTCTTCGAATCCAGCGACCAGGAAATACAGTATTGAGATGTTGCGGACATCCACAGTAAAGTGAGGCGGTGCGCCGTCATGTTGTATCCACATCCTCTCACGACAATGGAAAATGTAAATACGATACAACAGAACCACCTTATGCACAAGTAAAGTAAACAGAACCTGCATCATGACATCCTAGTAAAATGCCTCGTCTTCTTTGTTTCCTTGTAGGAAGTAAAGAATGTACATGTAAATAAACATCACAGTACGTGTAAACTTGTACCCATGTTAGTTGTAAATAACCTGGAAAACTGTAATGCTAGGCAGAGCGGAAGACAAGTTTACTGCTATTGCTCCTTAAATTGGCTACTCCGGCCCCAGGTTTCCTACCGCAAAATGTTCAGTGGAGGATTCTCTATGTCACATTTTTGCACGATATATCAGGGTGTTCCCGTAAGAGCGTGCAAAATATGCGACGGATAAAAACTGGTACATCCTTCTACAGGTTTCCAGTTCACTCAAGATTTATTGTTGCAACACTGTATAAGCAGTGAATGAAATGATTACATGTACAGATCAATAGTACAAGCGTTTATGAAGTAACAATTACCGACAGACGCTGAAATACCCATGTTAGTACGTGGTGTAGCCCACACGGTCGGCAATGGAGGCGCTGACTTGGTCATCCAGTAGAATCGTACAGATGGCGAATACTGTCCTGGGATACGTCATTCCACACCTGCTCGACCTATTCTCGTAGATCTGCAACAGGTGTCGGTTGACACGTCGCACGCGTCACTTCTCGCACCATCATGTCCCACATGTGCTCGGTTGGAGACATGTTTGGAGACCCTGCTGGCCACGGAAGTTGCTGTACGTCTTGCAGAGCATGTTGAATTTCAGAGGCACTGTGTTGGCGAGCATTTTCTATTGGACCATGTGAGGTAACGGGCGAGTTGTGGCGCCCTGGAAATATTATATGTTCGGAACTGGGGCGGCCGCGCAGGGCGCTCGTCAAAGCCGCGGCCCGGCAGCAAACACGTGGCGCCAAACATTAGCCGGACGAGAGGGGTAGCCCCAGTGCATGGTCCAGCCGCGTGGCTGGGGATTCCGCTGTGACGAAGACGGTGCTTTGTGTCGATGAAGGAGATGTCTATGCCAGGAGTGCGGACTTTGTGAAGCCTTAATGGCGGACGTTGCACAGTAGCCAGATGAATCATGATACCTCAAAAAGAAACATGTACATTACTATTATTTGCACGACGTTTCTGATGGTGTAATCATATTATCAATATCTTTATTAGTTTAAAGTTTACTATCTGACGGTAAATTATACAAGTAACACCCAACAACGCATTTCCAAAATATAAACGCTTCATCCGATATTGTCGATAGTCGTGTCTTTAGAAAGCTGATAGTGTAAACCTCAATTGGTATGAATTACAGACATATAACTTAAATAGTACATGAGTTATTGGAAGTCAAAATTACCTATTACTATCGATCCCGTAAGGCCATAAGTACTCCACAATTACACGAACAAACGGTAGCAGCATGCTTATAAATATATTGATTCATCCAAATCTTTGTTAATATCCGATATATGCTATTCATGAAGAAACTGGTCAATTATTTATTCTGTTTTAGAAAGCACAGACATTAGGCTCCTGCACTACCTTGTGCTTTTTTTCTTTTGATATATTTTTGTTTAATTGTTTATGTATTTAATAAAGTGTGTTAGAGCGTGTTTATGGTCCAGCCGTAGGAATATTTATTTAACTTCAAGTTATTTAAATGTATCTCCAGTAATTCGTATGTGTTTTAATACACTACTGGCCATTAAAATTGCTACACCACGAAGATGACGTGCTACAGACGCGAAATTTAATCGACAGGGAGAAGATGCTGTGATTTGCAAATGATTAGCTTTTGAGAGCATTCCCACAACGTTGGCGCCGGTGGCGACACCTACAACGTGCTGACATGAGGAAAGTTTCCAACCGACATCTCATACACAAACAGCAGTTGACCAGCGTTACCTGGTGAAACGTTGTTGTGATGCCTCGTGTAAAGAGGAGAAATGCGTACCATCACGTTTCCGACTTTGATAAAGGTCGGATTGTAGCCAATCGCGTTTGTGGTTTATCGTATCGCGACATTGCTGCTCGCGTTGGTCAAGATCAAATTACTGTTAGCAGAATATGAAATCGGTGGGTTCAGGAGGGTAATACGGAACGCCGTGCTGGATCCCAACGGCCTCGTATCACTACCAGTCGAGATGACAGGCATCTTATCCGCATGGCTGTAACGGATCGTGCAGCCACGTCTCGAACCCTGAGTCAGCAGATGGGGACGTTTGCAAGACAACAACCGTCTGCACGAACTTTTCGACGATGATTGCAGCAGCATGGAGTATCAGCATTGAGACCATTGCTGCGATTACCCTTGACGCTGGCCGGCCGGTGTGGCCGTGCGGCTCTAGGCGCTTCAGTCTGGAATCGCGTGACCGCTACGGTCGCAGGTTCGAATCCTGCCTCGGGCATGGATGTGTATAGTTCTAAGTTCTATGGGACTGATGACCTCAGAACCTAAGTCCCATAGTGCTCAGAGCCATTTGCTCCTTGACGCTGCATCACAGATAGGAACGCCTGCGCTGGAGTACTCAACGACGAACCAGGGTGCACGAATGGCAAAACGTCATTTTTTCGAATGAATCCAGGTTATGTTTACAGCTTCAAGATGGTCGCAACCGTGTTTGGCGACATCGCGATGAACGCACGTTGGAAGCGTGTATTCGTCATCGCCATACTGGCGTATCACCCGGCGTCATGGTATGGGGTGCCATTGGTTACATGTCTCCGTCACCTCTTGTTCCCACTGACGGCACTTTGAACAGAGGACGTTACATTTCAGATGTGTAACGACCCGTGGCTCTACGCTTCATTCGATCCTTGCGAAACGCTACATTTCAACAGGATAATGCAAGACCGCATGTTGCAGGCCCTGTACGGGCCTTTCTGGATACAGAATATGTTCGACTGCTGCCCTGGCCAGCACATTCTCCAGATCTCTCACCAATAGAAAACATCTGGTCAATGGTGGCCGAGCAACTGGCTCGTCACAATACGCCAGTCACTGCTCTTATATGAACTGTGGTATCGTGTTGAAGCCGCATGGGCAGCTGTACCTGTACACGCCATCCAAGCTCTGACTCAATGCCGAAGCGTATCAAGGCCGTTATTACTGCCAGAGGTGGTTGTTCTGGGTACTGATTGCTCAGAATCTATGCACCCAAATTGCGTGAAAATGTAATCACATGTCATTTCTAGTATAATGTATTTGTCCAATGAATACCCGTTTATCATCTGCATTTCTTCTTGGTGTAGCAATTTTCATGGCCAGTAGTGTAGGTCAGTCAGGTAGGGCAATAACCGCTAGGCTGACTGTGCAGGAAATACTAGGACAGTGTGGAGCTGTTTGCGCGTGGTCGCGAGATATAGAAATACTTCTTAGTGCCGACTTGTGTACTGGCGAGATTTCCGTGTCTTCTACAGTGAAGACGTAGTGTGCGTTTATAAGTGAATGTCTCGCGAGCTGTGTTGTCGTTCATAACTAATTACGTGCAGTAGGTATCTACTGTTATCCAACTTATATTTAATTTAATTGCTGAACCATCGACACCAATAAGTGTTAGCAGAAATATATGGCATTTTCAAAAGTACTTCTGCTGTCGTACTCATCATTTAAACTCATTAAAATAGCACCAGCAGATTTTATTTAATTGCAATATTTTATTCATAAATTTCTATAGTAATTCGCAATTGCCGAGTGATAAAAACGTTTGACCATTCGATTTATGTCTGTACTCATATCGTACACTGTAGACTCAGCAGTATTTGACTTGTAATGCGGCAACTACGTATCCCTGCCCCTAGACAACGAAACCAGCCAAACTTTTAATATTGCAACTGTGAGTCTGAGGGTGCGTAGTTATTTTGGAAAGCCCGCAGTGGCGCCATACCATCTTCCTAGCGATCCTCAGGTGGCACTCTAGCAGTGCACGTCGATGCTGTGGCGTAAGTAGAAGGCGGGCTAGAGGTGTCCGTGGCTGTAGTACCATTGCTAATAACCAGTAAGCAATAGTTTGCGTTGACATGTCTAGTCTCACAAGCCCTCTTATCTGTGCTGCTGTAGCTGTATGATCTGCCTCTGCTGCCCTCACAATACAACGATCCTGACTGGAGTGTGTACTGTGTTTGCCTCCAGAACGGCGTCTACGGTTGTGAGAGTGTTCACGTGACCGCTGATACCAGCATCGTGGCACAACAGACGCAGCACTCTAAATTGTGCAGCAGTTCTCTGAAACGACCAACCAGCCACTTAGGAGGCCACGATTGGACCCAACTCCCTCAAATGCTGTAGGAAACACGTGACGTGCCTGCCTGTTTACTTCCCACGTTTATACCACACTGAGCCTTCTGGCAGTATTCCCTGTTAAAGGTTAGACACAGATGGCGCTCTGATAGCTATGGCATTATGCCATTTGCGGACAACGCTGATACCATTATCAGTACATCTACTATCCCCCAGGTGACATAGCCTAATAGCCTATGCTGTCATCGGATGAAAGTTGACGCCGTCTTTCCTGGTGCACTATTTTATTTTATTTTTTTTTTTTTTTTTCCGGCAGTACATCTATGAGGGACGTCGGAACGAAACTCGCAGTGATTTTAGCACCAAAAAGTTAAACAAAAAAAATCACAAATGAACTTACAACTTTACCTACTTTCCTACGTAATCACCGGCGTTTTCAACACGTTCCTCCCGTCGTGGTAGTAGGTTTAATATTCCCTGTTCGTAGAAGACCAACTGACTACAATTCAGCACCTGTTGCAAAGTGTTGGCAGGTCAGGAATATCTTCATGGGACGAAGCAGATGAAACTCCGGCGGTGCAAGGCCCGGACTGTATGGTGGACTCCGGAGCACCTCCCATGGAAATCTGGCAGTTTTCTCACGAACGGGAGCACCAGCATGAGGGTGAGCAGTGACATGAAGAAGTTTGACACTGTTAGCATTAATGTTGTCGCGTTGGTCACGAAGAGCACGACATAGCTTAACCAACGTTTTAGTAGTGTTCACATTGGTCCCGTGTTCAGGAAAACGCACCATGCATATCCCAGGATACTGACAAAAGCAATTTCCTGGCATACAGAATCACTCTCATATTTTTTTTTTCTTTTTCGTACTAGGAAACCTGCATGTTTCCGCTCCATAGAGGCCTGCTCGTTTTCAGGGGGTAGTGATATTCCCACGATTCATCACCAGTGCCATTTTCTACCAGAATGTCATGCCCTTCTGCAGAGGTACGCGGTAAGTGATCCAATCTTGTCATCATTCGTTGGCCCTTGTAGTTGTCTGTCAGGTTCTTAGGCACCCAGCGGGCACAAACTATACCAAATTTCAGCGTGTCATGAATAATATCACAGACAGCACGTAGGAAATATTTCACTGCTCTGATAAGGTTCGCAGTTGCACACGCTGTTCAAAATTACTGCCTCAATTTCTCCGACATTCTGGGCGTTTGCAGCTGTTACCGGCCACCCTCAGCATGGCGGATCATTGAGGTTCTCTCGTCCTTCTCGGAAGTATGCACATCACCTGGAGACGTTGCTATGGTTCATACAGTCGTATTCATACACACCACAAACCTCTCTGTCAATTTCACTCGGTTTATCCATTTGGCCCAGAAATATCGAACTACTAGCTCACGACAGTAACATGCGAGCCACGTTAGTTTCGTGGTTCAGATTCTCTCTCCAGGTCTGCATATGAAAAGAAAATAGCACAAACTACATCTTTGTGAAATTTCAACATTCCATCACATATATATTTTGCATGGGCAGCGCCTGATAGACGGAGAGGGTCCGACTGCCGATCATTTACAGTCATTCCACCAGCAAGCAGGTACACGGCACACGGCTCGTGTTGTCTATAGTTCAACCATGCCTAGACGGTCAGTACCGCTGTTCGATCTCGTCCAAATTGTTACTTTGTGCCAGGAAGGGCTCTCAACATGGGAAGTGGCCAGGCGTCTCGGAGTGAACCAAATCGATGTTGTTCGGACATGGAGGAGATACAGTGAGACGGAAACTGTCGATGACACGCGTCGCTCAGGGCGCCCAAGTGGATGACCGCTACCTGCATATTATGGCTCGGAGGTATCCTGACGGCAACGCCACCATCTTGAATAACGCTTATCGTGAGCCACAGGACGTGTTTTACGACTCAAACTGTGCGCGATAGGCTGCATGATACGCAACTTCATTCCCGACGTCCATGGCGAGGTCCATCTTTGCAACCACGACACCATGCAGTGAGGTACAGATGGTCCCAATAACATGCCGAATGGACCGCTCAAGATTGGCATCACGTTTTCTACGTTTTCTTCTCCGATGAGTATCGCTTATGCCGTCAACCAGAAAACCATCGGAGACGTCGTTGGAGGCACCCTGGTCAGACTGGAAGCCTTAGACATACCATCCAGCGAGTGCAACCAGATGGAGGTTCCCTGATGTTTTGGAGAGGGATTATGTGGGTCCGACGTACGCCGCTGGTGGTCATGGAAGGCGCCGTAACGGCTGTACGATAAGTGAAGGCCATCCTCCGACCGATAGTGCAACCATATCGGCAGCACATTGGCGAGGCATTCCTCTTCATGGACGACAATTCAAGCCACCATCACGAACATCTTTTGAATGACTTCCTTCAGGATAACGACTTCGCTCGAACAGAGTGGCCAGCATGTTCTCCAGACATGAATCCTATCGAACATGCCTGGGATAAATTGAAAAGGGCTGTTTATAGACGACGTGACCCACCACCACTCTGAGGGATCTAAGTCGAATCGCCGTTGAGGAGTGAGACAGTGTGGACCAACAGTGCCTTGATGAACTCGTAGATAGTATGCCACGACGAATACAGGCATGCTTCTATGCAAGAGTGTATTAGAGGTACCGATCTGTACAGTAATCTGGACCACCACCTCTGAAGGTCTCGCTGTATTGTGGTACAACATGCAGTCTGTGGTTTTCATGAGCAACGAAAAGGGCGGAAATTATGTTTTATGTTGATCTCTATCCAATTTTCTGTACAGGTTTCGGAAAACTCGGAACCGAGGTGATTTAGATAGCATCTGCTATTATTCGCTGCTGGATCCACGGCTTTCCAGCAGCTACACGAGGTTTCGGAACAAGATAGGTCCAAGCTCCGTTGTCTTGCCCCCGTCGCACACAGCGTTCAAGCTCCAACACAGGAGCGCTGGTGTCCCACTTCCAGCAACGTAAGGTTCGCCGAATTCCATCGAAGTTGCAGTGTGGAGAGCACGTACGGAGTCGTTCGTGGGCCGCAACAGACCTCTGATCCCGCAGCCGTTGTTCAACATATTTTTAATCCTTCTGCCTACAGGGTCGCTCAAGCCTCTTACATAAGGTAAGCAAGCAGCAGGTAGAAGTTCGTTTGTTCCTTTCTCTGTCTTCTCTCCACTGTGTCTTACTCCTCGCTGTAGGTTCTCGTTGCTATATCACTTCACACAGAAAGTTGTCCGGAGCTTCTTCAGTTCGGATTGGACGCTTTCTTCAGTGTCACTAAAATGGTAAAAAGTGTGAAGTCGTATGAAATAGTTGGCTGGCGTATTCTACTGTTTCGGTTCGGCAGCGTAGCACACATTGTGATGTGACCTAAAATACAGAGTGATTCAAAAAGAATACCACATCTTTAAAAATGTGTATTTAATGAAAGAAACATAATATAACCTTCTGTTATACATCATTACAAAGAGGATTTAAAAAGGTTTTTCTTCACTCAAAAACAAGTTCAGAGATGTTCAATATGGCCCCCTCCAGACACTCGAGCAATTTCAACCCGATATTCCAACTCGTTCCACACTCTGTGTAGCATATCAGGCGTAACAGTTTGGATAGCTGCTGCTATTTCTCGTTTCAAATCATCAATGGTGGCTGGGAGAGGTGGCCCAAACACCATATCCTTAACATACCCCCATAAGAAAAAATCGCAGGGGGTAAGATCAGGGCTTCTTGGAGGCCAGTGATGAAGTGCTCTGTCACGGGCTGCCTGGTGGCCGATCCATCGCCTCGGGTAGTTGACGTTCAGGTGGTTACGGACAGATAAGTGCCAATGTGGTGGCGCTCCATCCTGCTGAAATATGAATTGTTGTGCTTCTTGTTCGAGCTGAGGGAACAGCCAATTCTCTAACATCTCCAGATACTGTAGTCCAGTCCAGTTACAGTAGCACCTACGAAGAAAAAGGGACCAAAAACTTTATTGGCTGAAATGGCACAGAAAACGTTCACCTTAGGCGAGTCACGTTCATACTGAGTTGTTTCCCGCGGATTCTCAGTGCCCCATATACAGACATTGTGACGGTTGACTTTCCCGTTAGTGTCGAAAGTTGCTTCATCAATAAACACAATCTTTGAAACGAAAGATTCATCTGTCTGCCTAGTCAACAGCGCCTCAAGCGAACAAATGTACAACTAAATGAAACTTTATAGCTCCCTTAATTCGCCGAGAGATAGTGCTTAGCTCTGCCTTTCGTCGTTGCAGAGTTTTAAATTCCTAAAGTTGTGGTATTCTTTTTGAATCACCCTGTATAATTATTAATTAAGTCTGATCTGTAGCGTCAGCCGCCAATCGCTAGACGTACATCTGCTGAACGGGGGCTCAAGGATGCAACAATTGGAAAAAAATCGGAAACATAGTGCCGCGTTGGCCGCTGAACGCCTGCGTGGGTGCATGATGCAACCCGCTTGGGTCGGTTCGCCGGCGGGTACGCGTGCTGCTAGTAGGACTACAGCACGTGTACAGGATAACGCTCCCGCGCCGGCCCTCTCTGCGGCTAAGACCGTTATCAGCGCTCTTATGTAATCAAGGTCATGCGCTCAGTATAAAAGCGGCCAACGCAGACCAGCCGAATCATTCCGCTGTGAGCTATATCTGCAACAGCATTGAAGCACTATTCCTCGTCGACGTGTTTACTGTCAACGTCGCCATCGCATGCCAGTCTACAAACACATAATAAGCCTGGAGAACAAACTTGGGACTAATGGAACAGCACAAAGTGTCGTATTGAATGGACCGATTTTTTTCCGTGGATGTCGAGTTAATTTCAGTCTGGATGTTGCCACAGGGAGTATACTGGAAGTGGATGGTTTACTCTCGCTATCGACCGATGTGAGAATGCCTCTCTACCTGGATTGGAATCATTCGCCGACCGAGATGTCATCGCTTACATGACCTGGCATTTTGTAATAGATGCTAAGACCTAATCTAGACCTAGTTATGTATATAGTAATATGCCTTTTACATTGTATACCCGCTCCTGTCGTAAAGTTAGTAATGATGAAAAAATACATGTACGGATGAAAGGACTTGGTGTACCAGCTCCGAATATTTATTATGTCGAAAAGAAGATATCACGGATGCATATTTTTGTGTTAGGAGAAGAGCCAACACCGTGTTACGAGTGGAGGCCGAAATGCACGCGTTTTAGCTCAAGCAGGCTGGCGTGAGGAGGGGAGAACTATACTGACGTGAGGTGTGGAACATGACAAGGAATGAGAATTCAGAAAGCAGACGTAATTAGTTTGATACTTAACTTTAATCCATTAATGATGAACGTCGCTCTTGACGGTACAAGATTCACAATATTATCTGTTCAGAATACATTATTGAAGATAGTAATTATAGTAACTGAATATGGTGCCTTGCTAGGTCGTAGCGAATGACGTAACTGAAGGCTATGCTAAACTGTCGTCTCTGCAAATGAGAGCGTATGTAGACAGTGAACCATCGCTAGCACAGTCTGCTGTACAACTGGGACGAGTGCTAGGGAGTCTCTCTACACTAGACCTGCCGTGTGGCAGCGCTCGGTCTGCAATCACTGATAGTGGCGACACGCGGGTCCGACGTATACTAACGGACCGCGGCCGATTTAAAGGCTGTCACCTAACAAGTTTGCTGTCTGGTGGTGACACCACACATATACTCGACTCACCTCGATGTGCAATGAGTCCACAACCTTCAATGCGGATGCACATCTGCATTCGACCTCGAGTGGGAATTGAAAATTAGCAGGCAAGGAGGACATGGACGGGGATTATGGACAAGTGGCGCTAGGTGCCAATGTGAGTCAGCCGGGGAGCATGTTGACACAGTCCGCGCCTTTACGATAAACACTATGTGCGGGAAGTGCTTTGATTAATGAAGCAGCCTAGCAGACAGGAGACATTTGGCCCGAGCTCCATCTGGCACACATTTTCACTCATCAGCGCTGATTAAGCTTAAAGTCCCATTGCAGCTGATATCCTTCATTCATTCTCTTTCCGTTCCTGTCTCCCCCCTCCACCTTCAGTTTATATAATATGTACGCAGCTTTGGATACCGTGTGAACAGACACCATGTATTCATATAATGGATTCACCTTGATGGACAGTGAATCGACAACCTCCAGTGTGGATGCACAATTTACGTCGACCTCCAACGAGAATCGAAAATTAACAACCGTGGAGGACATGGATGGAGACTGGGGACAGGTGGCCCTAGGTGAAAATGTGAGTCGCCCAGGGATCCTAGTGAGATACTCCGCGCATTTGCGATAAACACTGTGTGCGGCTGGCGCATCGGTCAATGCAATCGCCTAGTGAGCAATCACTGTTCAAATGGTTCAAATGGCTCTGAGCACTGTGGGACTTGACATTTATGGTCATCAGTCCCCTAGAACTTAGAACTACTTAAACCTAACTAACCTAAGGACAGCACACAACACGCAGTCATCACAAGGCAGAGAAAATCCCTGACCCCGCCGGGAATCGAATCCGGGAACCCGGGCGTGGGAAGCGAGAACGCTACCGCATGACCACGAGCTGCGGACGCAATCACTGTTGAATCCACATAAAGTCCCGAAGCAGCTTTCCTTTCTCCCCTCCAACTTACGTAGTATGTGTACTTGTGGAGTGTGGATGAGTGTAACAGATACGTGTATAATGTAGTGTTATATTTGTGTTGGATGGTGATGATGATGATGATGATGATGAGGAGGAGAGGAGCAAGATGGCACACACGTAGCTTTCTCCTCTCGAATAGCACCAAACGGCGACAAAGCTTAACCTCACCATCTAACGGATGGAGAATCAAAAGTGTCACGTGCCCTCCCTTCATGAGATACTGCAGAGTGTTTCGGACTTGAAACCAGGACGTTGTTCGGAAAACTGGTGATCCGGAATTTGATGCCACCGTCTCTCCTCCCCTTAGCGGCCAAATGCTGGCAGTCATAATTATGTTCACCACTAGGATTCGAGGTGGAGTACCTCCACGCCGAGCGCCACCTCACAGGCCGCACAACGGGTTGGCATACTAGGGATCAGGCGGTCGAGCAGCTGCTGGGGTATAGCCCCCCCTAGTGACCTCACAGGCCGCACAACGGGTTGGCATACTAGGGATCAGGCGGTCGAGCAGCTGCTGGGGTATAGCCCCCCCCATTCTTGCACTAGTGCCTGTCGGAGCTCCTGAAGTGTCGTGGTGGGTTTGAAGACGTGCGGCAACATGTCGACCGAGAGCATCCCAGACGTGTGCGACGGGGTTTAGTTCTGGAGAACACTACATTCGCCTGATATCTTCTGTTTCAAGGTACTCCTCCACGATGGCAGATCGGTGGGGCCGCGCGTTATCATCCATCAGGAGGAAGGTGGGACCCACTGCATCCCTGAAAAGGCGAACATACTGGTGCAAAAACAAAACAAAAACTGTTCTAATGCCTCTGAGCACTATGGGACTTAACATCTGAGGTCATCAGTCCCCTAGAACTTAGAACTACTTAAACGTAACTAACCTAAGGACAGCACACACATCCATGCCCGAGGCGTTATTTGAACCTGCGGCCGCAGCGGTCGCGCGGTTCCAGACTGAAGCGCCTAGAACCGCTCGGTCATACCGGCCGGCCTGGTGCCAAATGACGTCCCGATACACCTGACCTGTTACAGTTCCTCTGTCAAAGACATGCAGGGGTGTACGTGCACCAACCATAATCCCACTCCACACCATCAAACTACGACCTCCGTACAGGTCCTTTTAGAGGACATTAAGGGGATGGTACCTGGTTCCAAGGGGGAGGTTACTATGAGAAAAAGATTGAATAATCAACGAAAGGATAACGTTCTACGAGTCGGGGCGTGGAATGTCAGAGGCTTGAACGTGGTAGGGGAAACCAGAAAATCTGAAAAGGGAAATGCAAAGGCTCAGTCTAGATATAGTAGGGATCAGTGAAGTGAAGTGGAAGGAAGACAAGGATTTCTGGTCAGATGAGTATCGGGTAATATCAACAGCAGCAGAAAATGGTATAACAGGCGTAGGATTCGTTATGAATAGGAAGGTAGGGCAGAGGGTGTGTTACTGTGAACAGTTCAGTGACCGGGTTGTTCTAAGCAGAATCGACAGCAGACCAACACCGACAACGATAGTTCAGGTATACATGCCGACGTCACAAGCTGAAGATGAAGAGATAGAGAAAGTGCATGAGGATATTGAAAGGGTAATGCAGTATGTAAAGGGGGACGAAAATCTAATAGTCATGGGCGACTGGAATGGAGTTGTAGGGGAAGGAGTAGAAGAAAAACAGGAGAATATGGGCTTGGGACAAGGAATGAAAGTGGAGAAAGACCAATTGAGTTCTGTAACAAGTTTCAGCTAGTAATAGCGAATACCCTGTTCAAGAATCACAAGAGGAGGAGATATACTTGGAAAAGGCCGGGAGATACGGGAAGATTTCAATTAGATTACATCATGGTCAGACAGAGATTCCGAAATCAGATACTGGATTGTAAGGCGTACCCAGGAGCAGATATAGACTCAGATCACAATATAGTAGTGATGAAGAGTAGGCTGAAGTTCAAGACATTAGTCAGGAAGAATCAATACGCACAGAAGTGGGATACGGAAGTACTAAGAAATGACCAGACACGTTTGAAGTTCTCTAACGCTATAGATACAGCAATAAGGAATAGCGCAGTAGGCAGTACAGTTGAAGAGGAATGGACATCTCTAAAAAGGGCCATCACAGGAGTCGGGAAGGAAAACATAGGTACAAAGAAGATAGCTGCGAAGAAACCATGGGTAACAGAAGAAATACTTCAGTTGATTGATGAAAGGAGGAAGTACAAACATGTTCCGGGAAAATCAGGAATACAGAAATACAAGTCGCTGAGGAGTGAAATAAATAGGAAGTGCAGGGAAGCTAAGACGAATTGGTGCAGGAAAAATGTGAAGACATCGAAAAAGATATGATTGTCGGAAGGACAGACTCAGCATACAGGAAAGTCAAAACAACCTTTGGTGACATTAAAAGCAACGGTGGTAACATTAAGAGTGCAACGGGAATTCCACTGTTAAATGCAGATGAGAGAGCAGATAGGTGGAAAGAATACATTGAAAGCCTCTATGAGGGTGAAGATTGTCTGATATGATAGAAGAAGAAACAGGAGTCGATTTAGAAGAGATAGGGGATCCAGTATTAGAATCGGAATTTAAAAGAGCTTTCGAGGACTTACGGTCAAATAAGGCAGAAGGGATAGATAACATTCCATCAGAATTTCTAAAATCATTGGGGGAAGTGGCAACAAAACGACTATTCACGTTGGTGTGTAGAATATATGAGTCTGGCGATATACCATCTGACTTTCGGAAAAGCATCATCCACGCAATTCCGAAGACGGCAAGAGCTGACAAGTGCGAGAATTATCGCACAATCAGCTTAACAGCTCATGCATCGAAGCTGCTTACAAGAATAATATACAGAAGATTGGAAAAGAAAATTGAGAATGCGCTAGGTGACGATCAGTTTGGCTTCATGAAAAGTAAAGGGACGAGAGAGGCAATTCTGACGTTACGGCTAATAATGGAAGCAAAGCTAAAGAAAAATCAGGACACTTTCATAGGATTTGTCGACCTGGAAAAAGCGTTCGACAATATAAAATGGTGCAAGCTGTTCGAGATTCTGAAAAAAGTAGGGGTAAGCTATAGGGAGAGACGGGTCATATACAATACGTACAACAATCAAGAGGGAATAATAAGAGTGGACGATCAAGAACGAAGTGCTCGTAATAAGAAGGGTGTAATACAAGACTGTAGCCTTTCGCCCCTACTCTTCAATCTGTACATCGCGGAAGCAATGATGGAAATAAAAGAAAGGTTCAGGAGTGGAATTAAAATACAAGGTGAAAGGATATCAATGATACGATTCGCTGATGACATTGCTACCCTGAGTGAAAGTGAAGAAGAATTAAATGATCTGCTGAACGGAATGAACAGTCTAGTGAGTACACAGTATGGTTTAAGAGTAAATCGGTGAAAGACGAAGGTAATGAGAAGTAGCAGAAATGAGAACAGCGAGAAACTTAACATCAGGATTGCTGGTCACGAAGTCAATGAAGTTAAGGAATTCTGCTGCCTAGGCAGTAAAATAACCAATGACGGACGGAGCAAGAAGGACATCAAAAGCAGACTCGCTATGGCAAAAAAGGCATTTCTGGCCAATAGAAGTCTACTAATATCAAATACCGGCCTTAATTTGAGGAAGAAATTTTCTGAGGATGTACGTCTGGAGTACAGCATTGTATGGTAGTGAAACATGGACCGTGGGAAAACCGGAACAGAAGAGAATCGAAGCATTTGAGATGTGGTGCTATAGACGAATGTTGAAAATTAGGTGGACTGATAAGGTAAAGAATGAGGAGGTTCTACGCAGAATCGGAGAGGAAAGGAATATGTGGAAAACACTGATAAGGAGAAGGGACAGGATGATAGGACATCTGCTAAGACATGAGGGAATGACTTCCATGGTACTAGAGGGAGCTGTAGAGGGCAAAAACTGTAGAGGAAGACAGAGATTGGAATACGTCAAGCAAATAATTCAGGACGTAGGTTCCAAGTGCTACTCTGAGATGAAGAGGTTAGCACAGGAAAGGAATTCGTGGCGGGCCGCATCAAACTAGTCACTAGACAAAAAAAAAAAAAAAAAAAAAAAAAAAAACCCTGGTTCCTGGTTCACGCCAGATGAAATCCTGGCGAGAATCACTGTTCAGACTATACCTGGACGTGTCCGTGAACATAACCTGCGACCACAGTTCCAATGGCCATGTGCTGTGTTCTTGACACCAGGCTTTACGGGCTCTCCTGTGACGAGGGGTCAGTGAGGTCTCCGGGCGAATAAGCCATTTCTGTTCAGTCGTCTGTAGACTGTGTGTCTGGAGACAACTGTTACAGTGGCTGTGGTAAGGTCCCAAGCAAGGCTACCTGTAGTACTCCATGGCCGTCTGCGGGCACTGATGGTGAGATATGGTCTTGTTGTGTTATACACTGTGGACGACCCGTACTGTAGCGCTTGGACACGTATCCTGTCTGCTGGAATCGTTGCGATAATCTTGAGGTCACACATTGTGGCACACGGAGGGCCCGTTCTACGACCTGCTGTCTTTGACTAGCCTCCAGTCGCCCTAGTATTCTATCCCTCACAACGTCATCTATATGTGTTCTTTGAGCCATTTTCATCACACAGTCACCATTATCACGTCTTAAAACGTCTGCACACTTACTCGCTGCACCGTACTCTGACATGCACCAATTCACCTCTGCGTGTGTGGACTGCTGCCGTCGCCACGCTGCCGTGGGACGACCGCTGGTTAAATGCACCGCATGGCCATACCCCGACGTGATTTAAACCCGCAAACCGCCCACAGCGTTGTTTCACCATGTATCAGCGTTATCCTTAATTTATGAGCATGGGTGTATACTAATAACGTGATTACTATGTGTAATGTTCCACAATAATATTTATTAGCTCGTTATCAACCGGCTTTCTGCTTCTTAGGCCATCGCCAGTCAACTTAATGCTGAACAATAGTCCACACAACTTCAGCGAGAATTCATAGCTGTACCAAGAATGCTACACATAGATATGTGAATTTTACGGCCATACCGATACAAAAGAGAAGCATGATTTAGTGCCTAAAGAGACACTGAACAAATAAATCTTACATGACAGTATATTCAAATATTAAAACAGAATTGTTCTCCAAGTGAGTAATGGTACGGGCTACTATGTCATATGGACAAACTAGTAAAAGTAGTGAACAGACCGAATAAAGGGAGAGGAAGAAAGACGTTTGTAGAATGTGGGTGTGGGAATAGTTGTAACAAGCTTATTAGCTAATGGTGAGAGTAATAATAACTGTCTGTTAGTTTAATAATGGTGAGTAGTGGAACTGTGTTTGGTCATTAACGACCAGGTCAGGATTCTCTGATTGATGTTTATTATTAGCCAGAATTTCAAGTAATGTCAGTTTTCGCCCTTTAGTTCGCTTATGGAGGACATCACATTTCGCGTCATATGAATCACATTTATTGAGATCATGTTAATCTATGTGGCAAATTATGTGTGGGCCAGTCATGTAGGGCTATAACCACTAGACTGACTGAGCATGAAAGGAGTTGGAGACTAAGAAAGAAAGATTCCACCTGTGCTGAACATGCTCTGAATAAATGTTATTCATATGTTGTGCAATGTGATGATCTCCATAAAGGAACTGAAGATAGAAAACTAAACTTGTCTTGAAATTCTGATCGTTAATAAATACCAATCAAAGAATCCTGACCTAATCGCCGGCCGTGGTGGCCGTGCGGTTCTAGACGCTACAGTCTGGAGCCGAGGGACCGCTACGGTCGCAGGTTAGAATCCTGCCTCGGGCGTGGATGTGTGTGCTGCCCTTAGGTAAGTTAGGTTTAATTAGTTCTAAGTTCTAGGCGACTGATGACCCCAGAAGTTCAGTCACGTAGTGCTCAGAGCCATTTGAACCATTTTTTGACCTAATCCTTAATGTCCAAACTCAGTTATTAAAGTAACAGTGAGTCATTATTCTTCTCACCATTAGCTAATAAGCTTGTTATAACTGTTACACACCCACATTCCATAAACGTCTTTCTTCCCCACCCTTTATTCGGTCTGTTCATCACATTCACTAATTTGCCTGCATGACAAGGTAGCCTGTACCATTACTCATTTGTAGAACGCTTCTGTTTTGTACACTCACATAGTTTTAATATTTGAATATACTGTAATGTAAGATTTACTGGTTCAGTGTCTCTTTAGGCACAGCATCACGCATATGTTTCGTATCGGTATACTCATCAAATGTCACATATCTTGGTACAGCATTTTTTGTACAGTTATGAATTTTCGCTGACGTTGTGTGGACCATCTGTTCAACATTAAGTTATCTGACGACGGCCTAAGAAGCAGACAGCCGGTTAGTAACGAACTAATAAATATTACTGTGGAATATTAATACGCTGTATTCAAGTTATTAATATTCAGGTATTTAGCTTGCCGGTACAGTAAAACCAAAGTTGATTGCTACTTGCAGTGTCTCATTTCCTAATCTAATAGCTTTGCAATCGGTCGCTTTAATAGTATTGCACTGTATCACACATTCTTTTTTGCTTTTCTCGATGTTCTCGTTGTAAGCTCGCGTCTTCTGATATTAGCTGGCTGTTCGCCCTCGAGTAGCGAGAGAGATTCGCGTTCCGCCGTGCCGCACGCAGTTCGCTGCGCCGCCGGCCTCCCGTGCTGCCGGGATGAAAAGCGATGGCGCGCGCGCAGAGTGCCGGCTGCATTATTAAACGGCCGCTCGGCCAGCGACTGCTGCTGCCGGCAGTGGGCGCGTTCTGTAAGGAGGCGAGGCGCCGAAAGCGGCCGCTGTCGCAGTGACGGCGGAACGAGGCAACCCGTGAAACTGCTGCACGACCGTCTCGTATCTTGCCCTTTTACGTGAAACTCGGAACATCGAACATTTGCATTAATATTCGGAACTGTTTGTCTCAGTACTGATCTACAGGTAGAGCTAAACTGTAGAGCTTGTAATGTCCTTGCATATTCTGTCGTAATTTCCAGTTCAGTCATCATCATTTGCTCTTTCAGAAATATGCTTTACCTGCCTGTTTCGTCTAACAAGGTTACTCTAATGCTCATATCAATTTGAGGGATGACAGATTTCGTCTGCCTCTGACTGTACCTCAACAGGTACCTTCTTCTTTCTATATTTCTCTGCTCTGTTGTCTGTCCCTTCAACATTCACTTCTTCTTTAATTTATAGTCACTAACTCTATTATTATTTTCAAATAATTAATTTTCTAGATCTTTATCCATATCTTTAAATTCTGCACAAACTTTTTTGTCTTTAATTACGAATTATATCCAGCAGCTTTTAATAATCTGTACCGAATATGTTTTTCCATGTGTAGTCCTATATGATACTCATTACTTTCTCTCATTCTCCTTTTTGCTACCTTATACACTCCTGGAAATTGAAATAAGAACACCGCGAATTCATTGTCCCAGGAAGGGGAAACTTTATTGACACATTCCTGGGGTCAGATACATCACATGATCACACTGACAGAACCACAGGCACATAGACACAGGCAACAGAGCATGCACAATGTCGGCACTAGTACAGTGTATATCCACCTTTCGCAGCAATGCAGGCTCCTATTCTCCCATGGAGACGATCGTAGAGATGCTGGATGTAGTCCTGTGGAACGGCTTGCCATGCCATTTCCACCTGGCGCCTCAGTTGGACCAGCGTTCGTGCTGGACGTGCAGACCGCGTGAGACGACGCTTCATCCAGTCCCAAACATGCTCAATGGGGGACAGATCCGGAGATCTTGCTGGCCAGGGCAGTTGACTTACACCTTCTAGAGCACGTTGGGTGGCACGGGATACATGCGGACGTGCATTGTCCTGTTGGAACAGCAAGTTCCCTTGCCGTTCTAGGAATGGTAGAACGATGGGTTCGATGACGGTTTGGATGTACCGTGCACTATTCAGTGTCCCCTCGACGATCACCAGTGGTGTACGGCCAGTGTAGGAGATCGCTCCCCACACCATGATGCCGGGTGTTGGCCCTGTGTGCCTCGGTCGTATACAGTCCTGATTGTGGCGCTCACCTGCACGGCGCCAAACACGCATACGACCGTCATTGGCACCAAGGCAGAAGCGACTCTCATCGCTGAAGACGACACGTCTCCATTCGTCCCTCCATTCACGCCTGTCGCGACACCACTGGAGGCGGGCTGCACGATGTTGGGGCGTGAGCGGAAGACGGCCTAACGGTGTGCGGGACCGTAGCCCAGCTTCATGGAGACGGTTGCGAATGGTCCTCGCCGATACTCCAGGAGCAACCGTGTCCCTAATTTGCTGGGAAGTGGCGGTGCGGTCCCCTACGGCACTGCGTAGGATCCTACGGTCTTGGCGTGCATCCGTGCGTCGCTGCGGTCCGGTCCCAGGTCGACGGGCACGTGCACCTTCCGCCGACCACTGGCGACAACATCGATGTACTGTGGAGACCTCACGCCCCACGTGTTGAGCAATTCGGCGGTACGTCCACCCGGCCTCCCGCATGCCCACTATACGCCCTCGCCCAAAGTCCGTCAACTGCACATACGGTTCACGTCCACGCTGTCGCGGCATGCTACCAGTGTTAAAGACTGCGATGGAGCTCCGTATGCCACGGCAAACTGGCTGACACTGACGGCGGCGGTGCTCAAATGCTGCGCAGCTAGCGCCATTCGACGGCCAACACCGCGGTTCCTGGTGTGTCCGCTGTGCCGTGCGTGTGATCATTGCTTGTACAGCCCTCTCGCAGTGTCCGGAGCAAGTATGGTGGGTCTGACACACCGGTGTCAATGTGTTCTTTTTTCCATTTCGAGGAGTGTATTTTGCGTATGAATATTTTCCCACGTAAATTACACAGGGTGTCGAAGGATGAATGATTAATATTCAGGAATATGAGATGAAGCCTCATTTGAAGCATAAAAGTTCATACGGACATATGCCCTACTCCGAAAGGTTCCCGTGATAGAACACACTTAATGTCACTTTTGTACGTTTTTCTGGAATAGAAGCAGCGGCTTCTATTGAAAACACGTCATACTGGAAAATTAACCTACATTAAATTTGCTACAAAAACATCCCTGTTAATTTATTCCCTACGACTACTGATTCGCACGAAGAGGGAAAGAATACACTGAAAACCGCGAAAGATGCGTATGCGCTGTAACGCAGGGAGGTTTTGTAGGTCAATCGATGTAGTTTGCCGAATCGATAGACCACAAGTGTACTGCATCAAATTGTTCGTCTCGACTTATCCGACACTACTGTGGTACGTTTTAAACAATGACACTGTACTGAACAATACCGAAAATAAGGCATTATATGTGTTCTCCACTGCCCAATAGGGTGGCTCTTAGCTATGTGTAATTTTATGGAAGTTATAATTTTGCTTCTCTCTCCCTCGCCCCCTCCCACTTTTCTTCCAAATGACAGAAACCAGCCGGTGAAACTTTTCATCTCAATCCAACATATTCTAAACAACCCACAAACGCCTTGAAATTGGAGCATAGGATCACCAGCATCTATTTCCGTTATAAAGCACTGTACAATTCCTTATCTCCACTGCATCCTCGTCGTTTGTGACAGTAATGTATGTCACATATTCAAGCAAACCCAGCAGTTGTTTGAAATAATTTTGACTCACTACTGAAAAGTTAATTCGAAGAATTCAGAAAGACAACACAAGAAATATTAGAAATATCAAATTTATTTTCGTTAATGCACGCATTTTCAGTTTGAGAAACTTTTTTATTGAGAGCATCGTCTTACAACATTCATTTCTGTAGAACCAAAAGATAATTTGATTGAATGAGCACTGAACGTTATACATTGGTGTATTTACCTGACCTGCCAGAAGGAGAGACATCTCCACATCAATGCAAAAAAGCTTCGGAAAAGGTAGTGGGCGGAGCAGATGTGCTCTATCTTATGTATTTGACTCCTCTGTGCCTTCCTGATGCAGTTATGGCTTTTATTTTAATGCAGCTATTGTTGCACGGGAGTGTCTTGATGTGAGCTTACCTCCATGTTTCCAATAGCCAGTTGGCAATGAGCCACACATCGGCAATATAACTTTGCTGAAACTAGTAGCTCGGTATTTTTTACGGTCTTCAGGAACACTCTGTTAAACAGATTGTTTCTCACTTTCCTCTTTTGTGAGAATGTTTTTGTGGTCCTAAACAAGTCTGGCACCTCTTTCTGCGTCATTCACAACAGCCATCTCCAGATCTCAAGTTTTTGGATTACACTTTTGCAGCGGGAGTCATCTTTCATTGTTGAAGGGTCTTTGTGGAGAAAATCGCTACTGGGAGGAAATCTCGTGATGCAAGTTTTCGTAAAAGGTGTTATAAAAGATGAAAAGACAATATTCGTAAAATAAAAAAGACAATTTTTGTGTACAATATATCTTTTCATTCGATTTTTTTCTTTTTCCTCTTCCTCACCTTTTCCTAATTCTAAAACAATTTGAGCTGTATTTGTCTTGTCTTTTATTGGAATGCTGTCATCAAAGAAAGCTAAAGCCACGTTTTCTAGAACTACGTACCACGCATTACCCGAAAATTTTCTTGTAGCAGCCTTACGAATTGCCGTAAGGTGCATTAATTGCTTCTGTTGCCAGAACAAAGGCTCAGATGAAAAGGCATGCAAGAAAAGAACATATATTTGTTAATGAATTTCTATAACAGGTAAGTGAAACTGATCTTGAAACATGTGTAAGGCGAATGCGTAGGTGGCCCTTGCCACCTACCTCCAACGAGTTACAGCTCTTGGGATACGAAGCGATGTCCCACTACTCGTTATGCCAGGAAGAAAGTCACCGTTAGCTCCAGCAGTTCACGGTAAACATCTCGCTACTGTTTCTGCGTAGGAAGTTGGTTTCCTCTAAATCCGAGAATAGTAGACCGCGCTTCATCTGATACTTTACAGCTACCAGTTATGTAAGCGTTCTTATCGAGTTTGGACCAAGTTACTCTATATTTCTTGAAAAGTTTCGTGTCTGCCCAGAAGTTGCCCCATCAGTGAGTCGAAACCGGTCCTCTATACCAAATCAAGAACGTGATTACGGCTAGGGGATAACAGGTCACGACTGAAAAAATTTTCTATGTTCCTACAGCTGTCATTTACTCAACCAGCATTGCTTGTTGTCGTATCACAGCAAAGTACCTGAACTTTGTCAGCTACACCCCGACATCTCTACTGCCTTGTAAACAGCAATGACTTCATCGTATCCAGAAGATTAGGGATTCCAGTGACTCCCAACAATTGTTTCTTGTCTTGAAACGTTATTAATGCTGCCAATCTATCTACCCTTTTTTCAACTTTGAGTGCTGGCAACAACTTTCCATCCCAGTGCGACACAAACTCTTAGCAATCATTTAGGTTAAATTTGTGATGAATTTCTGCATTTCTCGCTTCTCTAAATTTAAAAGGAACCTCGAGTAACAATCAGATTTTAAATTTCATCACCGAAAACTTCTGCAGCAGCCTCTAATACCTACCACCAATACCTAGACGCAAATTCTATCACTAATTTTGCACCACTTCAGAGAGACGAAGAGTGAGAAACTGCGGAGTTCATCGAGTTTTTGTTACCGCTACAGTTTCTACTCTTGATGGTATTTGCTGAGTCACGACATAGGGATTTTCGCTGGCGACACTACTATCACTTTCTTGCTTTCCTGATGTTTAATGGCCACATTTTGCCGAAGAAATCTCGTAGCAAACTTTTGTTCTACGCTTACATATGTCCTTTTCCTTGTGGTGATTTGCATAAAAGTTAGCTTTTGTGCTTTTTTTTGTGCTGGCCGCTAGCTGCATCACTCTCCAAATCAGTAAAAGGAAGAGGTCAGTTTCATCCCCGCTGGCTACTGCAGCCACCTATACTTACACTATTTATGCAGTATTACGACATGGAATATCGTCTCAGTTATGTGGCTGGATTTGTAATTTCCTGTCAGAGAGGTCACAGTTCATAGTAATTGACTGAAAGTAATCGAGTAAAACAGAAGCGATTTCTGGCATTCCCCAAGGTAGTCTTATAGACCCTTTGCTGTTCCTTATCTATATAAACAATTTGGGAGACAATGTGAGCAGCCGTCTTCGGTTGTTTGCAGATGACGCTGTCGTTTATCGACTAATAAAGTCATCAGAAGATCAAAACAAATTGCAAAAAGATTTAGCAAATGTATCTGATTGGTACGAAAAGTAGCAGTTGAGGTGACCCTAGATAATGAAGAATGTGAGGTCATTGCCGGCCGGGATGGCCAAGCGGTTCTAGGAGCTGCAGCCTGGAACCGCGCGACCGCTACGGTCGCAAGTTCGAAGCCTGCCTCGGGCATGGATGTGTGTGATGTCCTTAGGTTAGTTAGGTTTAAGTAGTTCTATGTTCTAGGGGACTTATGACCTCAAAAGTTAAGTCCCATAGTTCTCAGAGCCATTTGAACCATTTGTGAGGTCATCCAAATGAGTGCCAAAAGGAACTCGTTAAACTTCGGTTACACGATAAATCAGTCTAATATAAAAGCCGTAAAATCAACTAAATACCTAGGTATTACAATTACGAACAACTTAAATTGGAAGGAACACATAGAAAATCTTGTGGGGAAGGCTAACCAAAGAGTGCGTTTTATTGGCAGGACTCTAAGAAAATGTAACAGACCTACTAAGGAGACTGCCTGCACTACGCTTGTCCGTCCTCTTCTAGAATACTGCTGCGCGGAGTGTGATCCTTACCAAATAGGACTGATGGAGTACATCGAAAATGTCCAAAGAAAGGCAGCATGTTTCGTATTATCGCGAAATATGGAATAGAGTGTCACAGAAATGATACAGGATTTGGGCTGGACATCATTACAGGAAAGGCGTTTTTCGTTGCGACCCCATCTTCTCACGAAATTCCAATCACCAAGTTTCTCCTCCGAATGCGAAAACATTTTGTTGACACCGACCTACATAGGGAGGAACGATCACCAAGATAAAATAAGGGAAATCAGAGCTCGTACGGAAAGATACAGGTGTTCATTCTTTCCAGGCGCTGTACGAGATAGGAATAATAGAGAATTGTGAAGGTGGTTTGATTAACTCTCTGCCAGGCACCTTAATGTGATTTGCAGACCATTCATGTAGATGTAGATATGTATTATGTTATATTACAATATTTGGATTAAAATCGTAAAACCTGGATAGTAAAAATAAGTATCTATTATAATAATAAAATGGTTCAAAAATGGTTCAAACGGCTCTACTATGGGACTTAACATCTGAGGTCATCAGTCCCCTAGACGTAGAACTACTTAAACCTAACTAACCTAAGGACATCACACACATCCATGCCCGAGGCAGGATTCGAACCTGCAACAGTAGCAGCTGCGCGGTTCCGGACTGAAGCGCCTAGAACCCCTCGGCCACAACGGCCGGCATAATAATCATGAGAGACTGGGTAACATCATGGTCGTCGAGGATCCTCTTGTAGTTGTCCAATTGAGCAAAAATTTTGCATTTAGTCTATTTTTTATTTTTTTTATTTTGGCTGATTGGAACAAAGTGGGGGGTGGGAGCTAAACTTTTAGGAAGATGAAATATAAGGGACGTCCTGCTGTCCAGTCACATTTGTGTGGCCACCTGCCAAAAGCTTGAATAACCACATTTTACAGCGGGGAACGGTGTGACACGTGAACGGATAGAGTGAGTAAGGTTCTTGAAGCTACCGAAGAGGCTGTGGCGTCGTGCCGGCTCCGGTGCCGTGTCCAGATACGCTAGGTTTCTCTGTTGCGGTTCCATGATGCGAACGGCCCGTCTCATAGAGTCTCTACTGGGCTTAAATTGGGGGACTTTAATGGCCAAGGGAGTACGGTAAACGTATTCTGGTGCTCTTCAAACCATGTGCGAACACTGCGGGCTGTGTGACGCGTTGGACTCTCCTGCTCGTAGATGGCATCGTGCCGAGGGAAAACAAACTGGGCTTGATCTCCCACGGTAGACCTTTACTTGTCTTGATCCATTGTGTCTTCGAAAATAATAAGATGACTTATGGAATGCCATTAAAACATCCCCAGATCATAACGTCACGTCGTACACGTCAAGGGTAATACGTCCGATGGAGCATGAAACGTGGTTCATCTTAAAAGGGTACCTTCCCCATTCAGTGGACGTCCAGCTGAGGTACTGGCGCCGGCCGGGATGGCCGAGCGGTTCTAGGCGCTACAGTCTGGAACCGCGTGACTGCTACGGTCGCAGGTTTGAATCTTGCCTCGGGCATGGATGTGTGTGACGTCCTTAGGTTAGTTAGGTTTAAGTAGTTGTAAGTTCTAGGGGACTGATAACCTCGGAAGTTAGGTCCCATAGTCTTCAGAGCCATTTGAACCATTTTTTGAGTTACTGGCGTGCAGGCTCCAACCATCATCGCAGTGGGCAGACAGCATGGATGCATGAACCACGTGCCAGCTGCGGAGGCCCTCATGCAGCGACGTTCAGTGAACTGTCGTTAAGGTGAACTGCTGGTGTCCCCTCTGAGCTGTCAGGTGCTCAACAGTTCCACATCCCTTCATCCGCACACATCTCCACTGCCGTCGTTAGGCCCTGCCATTTACGGCCAGTGGTGCTTCGCAATTGCCTCGACACTGGTATTAGATAGCGTCATTCTGCCATGCACAGTATATTTTAAGCATGGCTGCACGCTAACGGCTTCAGCCCTTGGTCCGAAAGCAAATGGTCACGCCTTGTAGACGTGAGATCAATCGCTCCGTTTCCGCATTGCGACACGCAATATATACCCTCCACCGGTAGTGCTGCAGCCTGTGATTATTGCACATTCAAGTCGAACGTAGGTGGTGATCACATTAGCGTACCTGGACTGTGTATGTTGGAAACCATTCTTAATAGGGCATATGCGCATCAAGTTTTTTGCTTCAGATGATTATTCCTATCATATACCTGAATACTGACCATTCCTCTTGGGTCACCCAACACGGTTATGTACTTTGTCGCCTCTGACGTAGCATAAAAGCAAAATACATCGTTAGTTTTCTGTGAATATATTTCTGAAAGACATAAAATTCTTACTAACGTACAGAAGATACGGAACAGTTTTCAATATTACCTTAATGCTTTTACTTTCGCTGCTTCATAATATTATTCATACTACACACTTGCACTTAAATACACACATCCAAAAAGTTTTCCATAACCCCGATTCCCAGAACTCCTGAAGATAGACATTGACTGTGGATATTGTATCACAGACACAGTCGCTTTGACTGTTCAGAGATGTCACTAAACCCGCCCAAAGATATATTCAACCACGCATGAACAGCGTCTATTAGACGGAGGGGGTCCGACAGCCGATCAGTTCCAATCATTCCACCAAGGAGGAGGAACACACCTTGTTTTGTCTGTAGTTCAACCATGCCTAGACGGTCAATACCGTGGTTAGATCGCGTCCGAATTGTTATTTTCTGCCGAGAAGGCATCTCAACAAGGGAAGTGTCCAGGCGTCTCGAAGTGAACGAAAGAGATACTCTTCGGACATGGTGGAGATACAGAGAAACAGGAACTGTCGATGTCATGCGTCACTCAAGCCGCCCAAGGACTACTACATGCCGAATGGATCGCTTAGGATTGGCATCACGTTCTCTTCACCGATAAGTATCGGATATGCCTTCAATCAGACAATCGATGGAGACGTCTTTCGAGGCAACCCGGTCACGCTGAAGGCCTTAGACACACTATCCTGCTAGTGCAGCAAGGTGGAGGGTCTCTGCTATTTTGGGGTGGCATTATGTGGGGCCGACGTACGCCGCTGGTGCTCATGGAAGGCGCCGTAACGGCTGTACGACAAGTGCATGCCATCCTCCGACCAATAATGCAACCATATCGGCAACATATTGGCGAGACATTCGTCTTCATGAATGACAATTCGCGCCCCCTTCGTGCACATCTTGTGAATGACTTCCTTCAGGATAACGACATCGGTCGACTAGAGGGGCATGTTCTCCAGACTTGAAACCTATAGAACATGCTTGAGATAGACTGAAAATGGCTGTTTGTGGACGACGTGACCCAGTAACCACTCTGAGGCATCTACAGCGAATCGCCGTAGAGGAGTGGGACAATCTGGACCAACAGTGCCTTGATAAACTTGTGGATAGTATTGCACGATGCAGCAATGCAAAAGGTCGTGCTGCTGGCTATTAGAGATACCGGTGTGAACAGCAATCTGGACCACCACCTTTGATGGTCTCGCTATATGATGCTACTACATACAATGTGTGGTCTTCATGAGCAATAAAAAGGGCGGAGATGATGTTTTATGTTGATCTCTATTACAATTTTGTGTACAGGTTTCGGAACTCTCTGAACCGAGCTGATGCAGAACTTTTTTGAGGTATGTACATTTCTTCTCTTACATTAATACATTCTTGTAATCGTGTGTATCTGATAACGGTGGACCAGTAGACAAAAAGCACGTTATTGCTATCAATGGCGAAGTAGAACTAACTTCTGTGCCATTATCTCCGTCTTTGAAAAAAGGGAGACAAAAATAACACACAGAGAATAATTTGGTAAAATCTGTTTGACATAGAAACTGACATGATTTATTGTTTTGCTGCAGGCAAAAGACACAGAGATCATACTCGTCGTGAGCGCAGGGTGACTCCAGCCCACCCCTCATTACGTAAGGACAGTCACCCTATCAGACTATCGGCTTCCGAAATACACACTGGGAGCGTTCTCGTCGCTGACTCTTTACTACGGAGCATGGCACCGCAGTCTTCACACAGTATAGTTGCAGGGAAAAGTTCTACGTAATCAGACATGTCTGATTATATGCAAGTTGCCCGCCCGTCTAGCCACGCGGTGTATCGCGCTGCTTCCCTAGCGATGAGGCGTGCCGGACCCGGCACGAATCCACCCGGAGGGTCATTGTCGAGGTGCCGGGCAGCCAGTGGATGGTTATTAGGCGGTTTTCTGTCTGCCTCGTCGAATGCGGGTTGGTTCTCCTTACTGCACCTCAGTTAAACTGTGTCGGCGATTGCTGCGCAAAGACTGTCTCCACGTACGCGTATACCATAATTACTCTACCACGCAAATCGTTTCTGAGGAGGGGGGGGGGGGTCCACTGGGGGTAAGGTAGGTGGACTGCTATGGCATGTTGTGGGTTTGTGAACCATTGAGGGCTACAATGGAACAAAGATCCCCGGTTCAACACACAATATGCAAGTTAGTCGGAAGAGGAAAAGGAAAGAAGCAAAAATGTATTATCAGATCCTGCTTCAGAAGACTTCAGAAGGCAGTAGCAATTCCAATCCCTCAATAAAGAGAATAAAGCATAGCTAAAAGTAGGGGGGACTGAGGTAACGGAGATCACCTAAGGAACTTTGTGCTGTACAAGTCTATACTGAACAGAAAGAACACTATGAGCACAAAGCGATAAGAGCGTCACCTGGCGAGGAATGACTGCGGGTAGGCTGTGATGGTCCGGAGGCCCGGCAATACCATTTCGGAAACTTTTCGACTTGTCGGGTATTCGAGCAGTGCAGTGTGTCTTCAACACGTGGAAAAAGCAGGGTGAAACCATGTCCACAGGTCGAGTTAGTTGGTTACCCCTCATTACAGATGTCGGACGTCGTACGCTGGGGAGACTGGTAAAATAGAATAGGCGGTGAACTGTGGTGGAGCTAACATCAGACTTCAATGCTGGACAGAGTACGTGTGTCTGAACACACAGTGCACCTAGCACTCCAACGATGGACCTTCGAAGCCGACGACCCACGCATGTTTCAAAGTTAACACGATACATGCACAACTGTGACTGAACTGAACATGTTACTACCGTCACTGGACGTCGGTGCAGTGGCAAAGCGTTGCGTCGTTGATGAATACCAATACCTTCAGCATGCCGATAGGACGGCGCGAATCCGTCGTCTTCTAGGGGAACAGTTGCTTGGCACCTGTACCGGGAGAAGGAGACAAGCTGGCGGCTGCTACATTATGCTCTGGGGAACATTCACGTGGGCATCCATGGGTCCAGTGGAGCTCGTGTTAGAAGAAATCAAACTGAAAGGATACATAAAATCTTCTGGTAAACCTTCCGGGATGTAAGGTCGTGGACCATGAAACTCTTCAGCTCCTAACGTTTTGTCCCGAGCTGCGCTGGACATCTTCAGAGGGGTGTTTCTCCTCCTTCTTTCCGAAGAAACTTAGTGATATTCGGACAGTAGCACTACAGAATTGCTAGACAGTTTTATCCGTGACGTGATTACGATCGACAGTTAAGTTTTATCTCTGACAAAGATTATCTCTGCATATCACGTGTAACTCTGGTCATGCCTACTTTCTACGATATATAAGTCGCTCTCAGACGTCCGACCCGTCAGTCGGCAAGACTTACCGGAGGAGAAACACCCCTTTGAAGACGTCCAGCGCAGCTCTGGACGAAACGTTAAGAGCTGGAGAGTTTCATGGTCCACGACCTTATATCCCGGAAGGTTTACCAGAAGATATGTCATCCGGTCGTGAAAGCTTTCATACTATGATACATAAAATGTGATTGATAAAAAGAAGCCGCATTGCCTGTACTCTCTGCAGGAGTCACACGCTATCAGAGCTATCCCGTCCTGAACATGCCACATGAGCCCATATTCCACAAAATGTACATCTAGACCAAAGATCTATTTCAAATCCTCCCACAATAAAAACAAACTTTTTCATTGTCACCGAAATTTTAATCATTTTCAGAGCCATCTAGACACAAAATTTTTCCGTCTGTAGGATCATCGGAGTCGAAAAATTCACCGCACAATTGTTTCCTAGGCCTATTATTCCTTCTCCTTTTAGTTTTTCAGCGGGAGTCAACATTTTGAGGATTACTTGGCTTCTTCAGGATAGCTTTTTTCTTATATTCCAACCTTCTTTTTCTCTTCATGCTTGTTCTTCACTGGGTTTGAGGTGACAATTTCTGAGTGCTGTATTTGTCTCGGTGTCTCGGAAGTCGATTTATCCGCCCGAGTGTTGCAACCAGATAACGGAGAAATTTCTTTTATTGCCACTACAATGCTACTCTTCGTTAGGCCTACTGACTCACACGTTGTTCAATATTTTCTGAAGAAGGCCCAGGCGTAGGTGAATCGCTGATCTGGTCATTTCCATTTGGTTCTCTTGTACTCGACAGAGAGTCACCTGACGTTGTGTTTAGGCCTACTGGATCATCAATTGCAACTGTACGTCAGCTGGCATTTGAAAAAAAAAACACCAAGAAGTTGTCATCTGTTAAATGTCCTTGTACTGAGAGGATGGATCCTTGTTGTTACAAATCCGCTAGCGGCCTTACAAACAGTAGCTACTATTGAGTACGCTTCGTTAAAAATCTCAGCTGCCTTATAGGCAGTTATTTTAACAAAGTTTCTAGATTTAGAAGAAGGTCACAATCTCTGCGTCAAACAGCCTGCAATGAAGAGAAAAGAACGTAGCCTATTATTTGCTGGTGGTTAAACAGATACAAATAATTTTCTTTGTATTTATACAGTGGTTTCCAGCAATATAAACATGTACATGAATGCATTAATACCTGAGCACGGGTACAAGCCCGAAACCGGTCGTGTGACAAATAAATAATCTTTTATTGTGACTAGGAGCTGTATTTGCTCCTGTCGATATGTATCAGCCTTGTGACTACGATTATTGGCGGTGATACCATTAAATTTTTCCCACACACTTGCCCCTTTGGAGTCACACAACTGAGATGATGATGATCATGATGGTTTGTGCGGGAAATCCCTTAAAGGATAATTAATGATTGTAGTTCCATAATTTATGTACCAACGGTGTGTAATATTGTACATCTTAATTGTTCAAAATGGCTCTGAGCACTATGGGACTTAACTTCTGAGGTCATCAGTCCCCTAGAACTTAGAACTACTTAAACCCAACTAACCTAAGGACATCACACACATCCATGCCCGAGGCAGGATTCGAACCTGCGACCGTAGCGGTCGCGCGGTTCCAGACTGTAGCGCCTAGAACCGCTCGGCCACTCCCACCTGCTTACTTGCTCAACCTTAAGATATATGAATACATAAAAGACTAGTGTACTTTCCGTAGATATTATAGTCCCCTACCTTTTAAGCAAATGGTTTCAGCGACATCTCCACTAGAAATTTCAGAAATAATAACCTATTCAGATAATCCAGACCTCCCTAAAGACGATAGAAATGGTAAAATCCTTGCAGGATTATTGACATACATATGTCCCTTCTCCATGTTCACCAGTATCAATAAACAGTAAAAAATGCTATGAATAGCATAGGATTTCATTAATCGTAGGGATTTTGTGATAAGTGGGCAGACGCAGTAAGATGTCTAATTAATGAATTTATTCCAGGGAGTTATACAATACCGTTTGTGTCCAGCAGCGTTGCTTGAAATGTGCTGAATTAAGTTTTTATGTGTCTTGTATTTTAGAGCAAACTGTGCAAGTCCAATGATGTTTTTGTGTGTTTTTTTAGGGACCTTGCGTAGTGCATCAGTAATTGGAGAACTTTAACATTTATGCAGCTGATGAAAAGTATGTTTGCTGTGAACTAGTATTAGGCTCCTTATGGGTGTTAACATTTTCTCTATTAATTTTTCTGAGTGTAACTTCGTTAGCGTGATTCTGTGCACCAATAAAGTTCAATATGATTTGTCGTACTCGTTCCAAGAGCAGCTCAAGAAGGGCTAAATTGGAAATGAGAATGCGCAAATAGACACGCGAGAGGACGAATCTGCTGTCGAATTTGAGACAATGGACAGTGGGACCGTCATACTTGCATAATGAACAGCGAATAGGTCATTCTAATGATCTCCAGGGGTCGGTGTTTGGGAACCCGGAACCAGATTTCACTAGTGTATGTGATGTACTAAACTTAGGCAACTCACAAGCCACTCCACTGACAGTTAACGAAAATGCAAATAATTTGTTTGGATTTCCGGTAAGGGTATCGTTGCTATAGAGACGCAAGTGCGTGAACAGTGTGTGCAGGTTAATAAGCCTAATGGACATGAGGCCATAACGGCGGGAATAGGCAGTGTAATTTCCGGTTTAAGTGACCAGCTACAGAAACTGCAGAAACAGTATGACAGGCAGAAGGAGGGATTGCGAGAAATGCAGAAACAGTATCAGAGTATGTGTCAAAAACTTAGAAATAAAATCTAAGAGTTGGGGAGAAAAGGTCGTGAAACTGGAGAGGAACTCGCGAACAAAATTGAAGATAAACCGAGGAAATTTGATGAGTTGAAGAATCAGATGATTCGACCTAGGGAAGGAGCAAATGGCAAATCTGAGTCGAAATTTGAAAACGACGAAGAGAGAAGCAAGATTCTAAATGAGGTATTATGCAAAAGTTAGCAGTCACACAGTAGAAAAGTAAGGAGCAAATTATGAAAGAAGAGAACTCCACAGCTGCTGAGGAAGTTGTAAACAAATTCGTGAGTGCAATGTGGTGAAGGAGGATGTTACAGAAGCTGAACCAGTCACTACCAGCAAACTGTTAGCATTTAGCAAGCTCAGAAGACTAGATACCAATCAATGATTGTGAGTTAGAAGTTAAGTGTCGTGTGAATCGACCTACAGCCCACACTGTACACGTTACCAAGTACTAGAGCGAAATTTTAAGTCCGAATCTTTGGTAGTAACTAAACGGCTTAATGTGTTAAAAGAGAAGCAGAAGGTAACAGGTTTTTGGAGGGTTACACAATTTAAATGTATCTGAAAAGCAGCCGGCCTCGGTGGACGAGCGGTTCTAGCCGCATCAGTCCGGAACCGCGCGACTGCTGCGGTCGCAGGTTCGAATCCTGCCTCGGGTGTGGATGTGTGTGATGTCCTTAGGTTAGTTAGGTTTAAGTAGTTCTAAGTTCTAGGTGACTGATGACCTCAGATGTTAAGTCCCATAGCGCTCGGAGCCATTTGAACCATATCACAAAAGCGTCAGGAAGACAATGAAGGACAGTGTATTAGTTAAGTAAATGCAGCTGTTCAAGAGCGCCAGGAAAGTAATGAAGGAAGATGTTTCATTGAAGTAAATGTGATTGTGAGTACTGGACGTTCAAATCAGTTGGTAGAACGTGCGATATACCATGAATCACCTGTTCAAAATATGGAGCCAGGACTGACATCTGACAAGTGTGTTTCTGAAGAGGAATTAGTCAGAAACCGAGAAATAGCGAATGAGATTTTAGCGTGTAAAGTTAAAATTAACAACTGTTGGGGCTCTGTCCGTTGGGAACAGTGAGCTTAATACTCCAAGTATTGCTCGGACAACAACCAAAATTTTTTAACAAAAAGAAAATCAAAAGCACAGTATTAAGGTCATGAAATATAATAAAATCTAAGCTCTTCCTTAAAATGACAGCAATCTGTATAATTCACGTATCAGGCAGGTGTCAAGTTTGTAATATAACGCCTCAACCCTACAGTTAAATGAATGAACACCAACACTTCAATATGTGGTGTCACCGCCAGACACCACACTTGCTAGGTGGTAGCCTTTAAATCGGCCGCGGTCCATTAGTATACGTCGGACCCGCGTGTCGCCACTGTCAGTGATTGCAGACCGAGCGCCGCCACACGGCAACTCTAGAGAGACGTCCTAGCACTCGCCCCAGTTGTACAGCAGACTTTGCTAGCGATGCTACACTGACACATACGCTCTCATTTGCCGAGACGATAGTTA
Source organism: Schistocerca americana (assembly GCF_021461395.2). NCBI lineage: Eukaryota > Metazoa > Arthropoda > Insecta > Orthoptera > Acrididae > Schistocerca > Schistocerca americana. The sequence continues at coordinate 105,548,873 of NC_060122.1, read as the reverse complement.
GCATAGCCTTCAGCTACGTCATTTGCTACGACCTAGGAAGGCGCCATTACTAGTTTATATTGAGATTGTTATTAATGTATCAACAAGAGCGATGTACACCAATTATGGATTAAAGTTAAGTATTCCAGCAGCAACGTACCTTATTGGCTGTATTAATTACATTGTCCTGTTCCAGACCTCACGCCAGTTTGCGTGAGCTTAAACGCGTGCCTTTCGGCTACTTCCGAGTGGCTTGGCTGTCTTGCCAAGTCACTACACAATAATGTCTTGGAAAATTTACAATCGAACAACAACTTCCTAATTGGCCACAATTTGTTGACCAAGCAGTAAAATATAATCGGAAGAACAGATTATTAATCACACTCGAACTAGCCTTGACCCAGAAATAACGTCATTAAGAAGATCCACTTAATATTTGGTGTAAAACGATATCACTATTCAAATAACCCTCTGAAACAGTTATTTAACACTGAAAACAAGAACGAAACTCATTAGCAAACATTCATCACGAGAATCTGAGCTGTACTCTACACCAAACGAATGAACATTTGAATAAACCTGTATCGATTTTAAAGCATTCAAACAGCACACAGAACCGCAGGCTAACGTCGCTGAAGCATGGGTACAATTCTAAAAAATGACTTGTTGTCAGTCTCACAACATCCCCACCAAAACGAAATACCAAATTGTAGTTACTTCATTCCGGGTCACACAAAACAGCTAAGCGCCCGTGATGTGAATGAGTTCGAAAACGCGCTCACCCCGTCTAGTCTTTTCGCAGGAGCCTGTCACTGGTAGAAGACTGGCATGGATCTGGTGGCAGTGCCTTCGCAGGCAATGAAATGAAATGAAGTGATAGTGTGGCATTGATGGGCGGGATGCCCCATTCCGGGAAGGTCGGCCGCAGGACTGCAAGTCTTATTACAGGTGACGCCACACTGGGCGACCTGCACGTCGGCGATGAGGATGGTAGGGACAACACAACATCCAGTCCACAGACGGAGAAAATCTCTGACTCAGTCGGGAATCGAACCTGCACCCCCTGGATAGTAGGCAAACACGTTACCACCCAGCTAAGCAGCCGGACACTGGCGACGGTTCCCTGCCTACACCACATCCTGTCCGCGTCTCGCCCAACTGATGTACTCCAGGGGTCGCGTCGGTGCCATTGGCCACGCTCAGCACCAACCCATGGTGCACGTTCGTGGCCTCCTGCCTCGGCTGTTAAAGGCGGACTATCCTTGTGGTCAGCTCCTCGCTGCTCCACCTAACTAACTGCAATCTGCCGTCTAATTCCGCACGCCAAGCAGAATTTGGACGGCGAACCTCGGACACAGTTGGAAGAAGCGACCTCGGACCATGGCGCACTCGTCTTCAGGCGAGCTAGTAATACCCCAGACTGACCCGCTCTTCGGTCTCCCAGCACGGCAGGGGAGCCCGGCGAATACACTCGAGAGTAATATCTGTGGAACTCTGGAGCGTGAGTCGAGCTGTCGATCCTCGCAGCACGGTTAATTGGAAATGGGCTCATATGAGGTGAAGTTTGCTGTTTTATTAGTCTTAATAAATATTTTTTTTTCAGATATTTACATGAAGTGAGGCTGTTATTCTTGTTTGTCGAATGAATTCTGGCTTTTCTAATTGTTTTGTGCATATCGTAAGAAGTATGTGACGAGATTATTGTGAGTTCCCTGTGAGGATGACAGTCAATGTGAGATGAAAATAGAATTAGTTCTGTGTTAACCAGAAAAATTTTATGATATAGTTTTTGAGGCTGATTGACTTCATGTTATCTTTTGAGGAATACCTTGTATATAAAAATGTATGTGTACATAACAAAAGTAAAAATCCTTGAGGTGAAGGTCGCGAACCATTAGTAGTTATCAGGGAATGAATATTGGTGAATGATACCATGAGTTGGGTTTTGTCCAGTAAAGGCGATTGATGATGTCTCCAAACTGTGGTGAGAAGTGCGAAGATTCTGTGGTAGATGATGTGACAACTTCGTTTGTGACTGTGCTTGAGTACTGTGATTATGTCTTTATTTGAAGCGAGTTTTGCATAGTTATGAATTCCCTATAATCCAGAGGTTGATAAAGGGTAGTTTTATGTGTTGAATTGTAGGTCAACGAGGAATTTGAGAGGATTATTGGTTTTATCAAGGACAAATGTTGCGTCAGGTAATGTGTATTGTTGTGGTTTATGTTAGGTGACTATCTTGAGGAATATGTGGTACTTGGCTCTGTTCTTGTTCAGAGTGATGAGTATCTCCAAGCAATGTGTAGGATTTCAACCGGCGCCAAGGGAGAGTAGGTGTTGTTTCCTCCAGTTCTTTTTTTTCCTGGTTCCTTAAGAAAGCTTTGAGAGATTTTCCAATGGAGGTTGTTGTAGTATTTGCCCATGGATGTTGTTGTAGTTCTTGCCCATGGCGGGTTCATTACGAGAGAGCTTACAGGAGGAAATTCGTTTACATGAAGAGGCGGATGCAGAGAGAGTATTATACATTGTAGGAAGAATAAATAACCCATTTCTACAACTTAAGCTCCGCCACTAATCAAAGTATGTACAACTGTAAGTTTGTAAGAAAGCTAACGGATTTAATTTCCAGAGTGTAGTCACGATGTCTTAAATATGAGCAACAGAAATTGAATTTGTAGGAGGATAAGTGTAGCCACCACAGAAAATATCGAACATTGGCTTGGAGAAGCACAACAGCAATATGACGAAACCCCGACATAAGAACCTGGACCTGAATGAGACGTGAAAGTCTTATTTTCTTTATCGCTGAGTTAATATTTTGACTCTATAATAATCAGAGTATGCAAATGGTGAGTACTACATTTAATAACTTGGAAGGACCCTTCTCTCGTTGTAGTGATGCAGTATTCTAATGTGTGCACGGTTAGTGAACCAGCATGTCAGGCTTTGCGTGTAAGCGGAAATTCGAGGATAAACTTATCATGAATACTGGTGTGTCTTTGCCTTAATGATGTTTAGATGATAATGTACCTTCATTAAAACACTGAATTGCCTGTTGTTATGGTATTGTACATATCACTGTGCTAGCTTCAGGCCAAAGTTTGACTGAGGCAATATGTGAGAAGATCAAGTTGGGAGTTGGTCAAGGCCATGAACCTATAAGAATGAGATGGAAGGTGTGGTAATTTTTAACACATTACAGGTATGGTTATTTGAGTGAGCCTGTGTCTTTTTCAATATAGTAATTAAGTGATGCTATATAGAGTTGATTTGTATATAGTTTGACCTTACGACTGAGGGACTAGGATTGTCGGGTATGGGATATTTTTGTCGGTGGCTATTGCACGTGTGCGATTAATCGCGTTTATAAACACTGTTATAAGTGTCAGGAGTCAATTGAAGACCCAACAAGAAGCAATTGTATTGAAAGGGAGACTAGAGAGACCAGAACCCAATGAGGATGATCTGGAAGAAGTTATTTTGATTTGCAAAGGCAATTAAAATACGTAAATAACCTACACACTTGGTTACGTTAAGAAATGGTACGGTAACACGAAGTTACTCAAAATAATGAAAATTATTTTACTCTTCTCTCGTATTTCGTTAGAGCATGTTGCGTTGTCAGAGAAAGGTTATGGTGGAGCTAAGTAAGTAGAAATTAATAATGGACAGTTTGAGCAGTTGTTGCCCTAAAAAAAGTAATGCAAACTTTGAGATGTAACAAGGGATGCGTTATGGGTAGTGCTAATATTTTCATAATGGACAGTGATAAGTACAGTCTTTATTACCTTTGTTACAAATTACGAAGAAAGCAGTTACGAGTTCTAGGATTCTGCGCGTCAGTCTGTAAAACGGTAACTCTTACCCCCAGCGGTCGGCCACTGGCTGGACGCGGTTCTCGTCCGGACTGCGGAAGGTCAAAAAATATTTTGAAAGTATAAATTATGTACCCGAATTATTTAAAAAACTATTTTTTTGTGGACGAAGAATCGTTTGAGCGCCACCCTTATTACCTTTTCTGGTAGTGTAAAATTAACTGCTGAATAATTACAATTCTTAATGGTTAGTTACAGGTAGAGTAAATACACAGCTGCTATGCTGTGCAGCGCAGGGCAGTGGCCTGGAGAGCGGCCGCGGAAGGGAGCAAGCTGGAAGGCCGGCGCTGCGTGTCATGTCGATCCACATGTAAGCTCTCCACACAAAGAGGAACACAAGACTTTTATTTAATGGACAAGAAAATTTTATAAGTCGATTTCACAGTCTAGCAACATTTGAAATACACATTAAATTGGAGAAGGCATGTTCATTTAAAGACAATATTTTTGTGCTCGTGACTCGAACAACAGCTTAAAGCTACTCTATGAAACTTTGGGCGGCGGCGATCTTTGACAGCGAAGCGCCCCCTTCGCGGTGCGACTCCTTTGGTGTGCGGCAGCACGCGCTTTGACACACAAGTGGCTTCTCTGCAGTGCGTCGGCACGAGATGTGTGCTAGGTGCTGGTATTATTTTTTTTTTTATAAAGAACATGTCTAAATAAACTACACAAATTTTTCACTACTTCGTCAGAATTTGTTGCGATGACGTACGGAGCATTTCGTTATTAACGTTCCTTTTGCACCGATAACGATCCTAAAACGCGTAAAGTTGATAGTGAAAATATGAAGTTTTTGGCTGAGTGGGCTGAACAGTATTGTTTAACGCTGCCTGATAGGCCTCGAGCTGTTCCAGATTGCCTCATATGCAACAGGAGTGTCGCTCTTGTCGAAAGTGCCAATTTAAAGCGACACTACCAAAAAATTCATCAGCAGGTCCATAAAAAATTTTCTGTGCGCAGTGAAGCTCGTCAAGAACAACTCCAGGCATATCTAGCTTCTTACAAAAAAAAGTACGGCCTTCCTAGTTGCCATTATGAACAAGCAAGAAAAATCTGCAGATGCAGCGGTGCGTGTGTGTTGGACGCTTATCCATTTTCAGACTCTAAGATAGTAAAAACAAATGTATGCTGGAAGTGGCTGTGGCATGTTTTGAAGCGAAAAAGGTGGTTGTTGCCGCAGTTCAGGGTATTCCATTGTCGGAAAGAAGTAATACAAGAAGAACCGAAATTTTGGCTGCTGACAATAAAAGTACAGGATGGGTCAATTAAAAGTGGCCCGAGAAACAGAGTTCTGGGGTATAAAGAAACAGCAGAGGAAAGAAAATACAGCACTAACCTTACTATTGCAGATGTTGAAAATGACCACCGTTGATTCCTTCGCAGTTTTTGGCCCGACCAGTAATTTACTCAAGGTACATCGAAGCTTGACAGTTGGAATTGTTGCAGTCTCATCCGAAATCTACTGCGGTTCTTGAAGACTGTGAGGGTTGTTGCGATAAACCATACACTTCAGGGCCGTCCACACAAAGCTATCATACACACAAAGACCGGGTGACCAGAGTGGCCAGGTGAAGCCGAGACCACACTGACCTCTGATAACAGCTCCCGAGTTCGAGTCTCGGTCGGGCACACAGTTTTAATCTTCCAGGAAGTTTCATATCAGCGCACACTCCGCTGCAGAGTGAAAATCTCATTCTGGAAACATCCCCCAGGCTGTGGCTAAGCCATGTCTCCGCTATATCCTTTCTTTGAGGAGTGCTAGTCCTGAAAGTTTCGCAGGAGAGCTTCTGTAAAGTTTGGAAGGTAGGAGACGAGATACTGGCAGAAGTAAAGCTGTGAGTACCGGGCGTGAGTCGTGCTTCGGTAGCTCAGATGGTAGAGCACTTGCCCGCGAAAGGCAAAGGTCCCGAGTTCGAGTCTCGGTTGGGCTCACAGTTTTAATCAGCCAGGAAGTTTCATATCAGCGCACACTCCGCTGCAGAGTGAAAATCTCATTCTGGAAACATCCCCCAGGCTGTGGCTAAGCCATGTCTCCGCTATATCCTTTCTTTCAGGAGTGCTAGTTCTGCAAGTTTCGCAGGAGAGCTTCTGTAAAGTTTGGAAGGTAGGAGACGAGATACTGGCAGAAGTAAAGCTGTGAGTACCGGGCGTGAGTCGTGCTTCGGTAGCTCAGATGGTAGAACACTTGCCTGCGAAAGGCAAAGGTCCCGAGTTCGAGTCTCGGTTGGGCTCATAGTTTTAATCAGCCAGGAAGTTTCATATCAGCGCACACTCCGCTGCAGAGTGAAAATCTCATTCTGGAAACATCCCCCAGGCTGTGGCTAAGCCATGTCTCCGCTATATCCTTTCTTTCAGGAGTGCTAGTTCTGCAAGTATCGCAGGAGAGCTTCTGTAAAGTTTGGAAGGTAGGAGACGAGATACTGGCAGAAGTAAAGCTGTGAGTACCGGGCGTGAGTCGTGCTTCGGTAGCTCAGATGGTAGAGCACTTGCCTGCGAAAGGCAAAGGTCCCGAGTTCGAGTGTCTGTTGGGCACACAGTTTTAATCTGCCAGGAAGTTTCATATCAGTGCACACTCCGCTGCAGAGTGAAAATCGCATTCTGGAAGCATCCCCCAGCCTGTGGCTAGGCCATGTCTCCGCTATATCCTTTCTTTCAGGAGGGCTAGTTCTGCAAGGTTCGCAGGAGAGCTTCTGTAAAGTTTGGAAGGTAGGAGACGAGATACTGGCAGAAGTAAAGCTGTGAGTACCGGGCGTGAGTCGTGCTTCGGTAGCTCAGATGGTAGAGCACTTGCCCGCGAAAGGCCAGCGTCCCGAGTTCGAGTCACGGTTGGGCTCACAGTTTTAATCAGCCAGGAAGTTTCATATCAGCGCACACTCCGCTGCAGAGTGAAAATCTCATTCTGGAAACATCCCCCAGGCTGTGGCTAGGCCATGTCTCCGCTACATCCTTTCTTTCAGGAGTGCTAGTTCTGCAAGTTTCGCAGGAGAGCTTCTGTAAAGTTTGGAAGGTAGGAGACGAGATACTGGCAGAAGTAAAGCTGTGAGTACCGGGCGTGAGTCGTGCTTCGGTAGCTCAGATGGTAGAGCACTTGCCCGCGAAAGGCAAAGGTCCCGAGATCGAGTCTTGGTTGGGCACACAGTTTTAATCTGCCAGGAAGTTTCAATCTTACCACAAATTCACCTCCAAAAGTATCCACTCGTCCGGGCCACTTTTATTAGCGCCATACTGTAGTTTGCTCAAATTTCTGCAGAAGGTACCTTGCTACGTCATAGCACTAGAAGAATTTTGCTACGTTGTTGATGAAGAACGAATGCCCATTTTCGTGCTATTTTTGGATATTGAAAGTAAAGAATTTAGGAAAGAATTGCTAACAATATTGCCGTTCAGAGGCGAGACTCGCGGAGAAGATTTAGTCAAGATTTCTGATGACTCATGAGAAAATCTTCCATTAGTTAGCAATGACAGGCAAAGAAAAAGCACTAGTAGAAACTATCTTACCAGTGAATAATTCACCAGGCAGCCCTTTGTGGAAAACTTAGTGTGACTCTGGATGAACTAATGAACTTTCTGATAAGTTGATTTGTTTTATGAAGTTTCGTTCTGCTCTTCAGCATAGACATTTCAGAGAGTTTCTTTCTGAGTGTGATTCGGCGCATTCTGACTCACTGCAGTGCAATAATGTTCGTTGGCTAAGTAAAGGTCAAGTGATTGAACGGTTTTGACAAATAAAATAAGTAATATCCTTATTAAAAACCTAGTTTCAGAAGAAGCGAGAAACCAATTGGAGTTTCTAGTCAACGAACTCAACCCGCTAACTGGCTTCCTTGAAAAACATTCTGAAACATTCAGATACGCTCAATACCGAGCTACAAGGAAATGGAAAATTAATATTATGTCGTCTGGTATGAAGTGTGTCTTCTTTCCGTCGCAAGCTGGATATCTTTGGAAAAGACATTGCAAGTAAAGAACTTTTTCTCTTTCCAACAATTTCTGGATATAAAAAAAATTGTGAAACAGACATTCCAATATTCTCAAATGTTGTGTCAGCTCTTAAGAAGGAATTTGCAGCAAGAGTTCTTTTCAGAGGTACAGAACCTGTCGTGATTCTTAAAATCGCCTATTGAAGTTCCTCCAGCCGCAGAATGGACGAATGTCGCTGGGAAGTTTATCTGACTTTCAAAACCTTTGATGCAAATGAAATGCTGAAGAATTTTGGAGTGAACATGTCTCAGAAAAATATGTAAATTGCAAAAATTAGCCATATACCTGACTGCTATATTTGCCTCCACACATATTTTGGAAATTTCATTTTCAGAAGTGAATAACAAGTGTCACTTAAGATTAACGGCCTCACACCTCGAAGACACTAATCGCATAAGGTGCTCCCCACATGAACCTAACTTTGAGAAAGTGGCTCAAGACCGCAAATGCAATTTTTCCCATTGATTTTTTAAATAACTATATGCCGGTCCGTTGTGTATCATATTATCGTGTGAGTGAAAATTAAAATAAAAAATTAGTAATAAAGGTGAGGTTTTTCTTCTGCACCTCGGTAAAAAAGTATCCGGACACCGTCTAAAATTACCTGCCGACCCTCCCCTTATACAATCGCTGTGCTCTCAGTCTGTCTGCCAGACTGTTCAAAGTCCTTTTTCTCAGGAACTGGTAGACGCACCACTGGCAAATGTATGTCGATGTTAAGAACCATGGCCCCTTGGCCCTGTAAAGATTTTAAGCTTCTAAGTCACTTCAGTCAAAATACACGGCCATTTTTGTTACATATTTCTCTACTCGAAAAGTCATTCATTAAAACCGATAGATGCCTCCCGTTGACCTGGAATCATAAAGTTTGGCAAGAAGCAACGTTTCGTGGTATAAATAAAAGAAAAATTTCGAAAATTATCAATTTTTGATTATTTCACACAAAAAATGTCTTTTTAGTTTTTTAACGTATGCTGCATTCATTATTCGTCAAAAGGATGATAGACGAACATTACTTCTCTCTTTACATACGTAAACCGAAGTCCCATGCTCACTTGTTTTTGTACTACTGGCTAGTCTGAGGAATTACTGTGAAAGTTTTGATATGGTCTTACAATTCCCAGGACCAATATCTTGCCAGCGTCGATAGCGAGATCAGGCAAACATACACTCCTGGAAATTGAAATAAGAACACCGTGAATTCATTGTCCCAGGAAGGGGAAACTTTATTGCCACATTCCTGGGGTCAGATACATCACATGATCACACTGACAGAACCACAGGCACATAGACACAGGCAACAGAGCATGCACAATGTCGGCACTAGTACAGCGTATATCCACCGTTCGCAGCAATCCAGGCTGCTATTCTCCCATGGAGACGATCGTAGAGATGCTGGATGTAGTCCTGTGGAACGGCTTGCCATGCCATTTCCACCTGACGCCTCAGTTGGACCAGCGTTCGTGCTGGACGTGCGGACCGCGTGAGACGACGCTTCATCCAGTCCCAAACATGCTCAATGGGGGACAGATCCGGAGATCTTGCTGGCCAGGGTAGTTGACTTACACCTTCTAGAGCACGTTAGGTGGCACGGGATACATGCGGACGTGCATTGTCCTGTTGGAACAGCAAGTTCCCTTGCCGGTCTAGGAATGGTAGAACGATGGGTTCGATGACGGTTTGGATGTACCGTGCACTATTCACTGTCCCCTCGACGATCACCAGTGGTGTACGGCCTCGGTCGTATGCAGTCCTGATTGTGGCGCTCACCTGCACGGCGCCAAACACGCATACGACCATCATTGGCACCAAGGCAGAAGCGACTCTCATCGCTGAAGACGACACGTCTCCATTCGTCCCTCCATTCACGCCTGTCGCGACACCACTGGAGGCGGGCTGCACGATGTGGGGGCGTGAGCGGAAGACGGCCTAACGGTGTGCGGGACCGTAGCCCAGCTTCATGGAGACGGTTGCGAATGGTCCTCGCCGATACCTCAGGAGCAACAGTGTCCCTAATTTGCTGGGAAGTGGCGGTGCGGTCCCCTAAGGCACTGCATAGGATCCTACGGTCTTGGCGTGCATCCGTGCGTCGCTGCGGTCCGGTCCCAGGTCGACGGGCACGTGCACCTTCCGCCGACCACTGGCGACAACATCGATGTACTGTGGAGACCCCACGCCCTACGTGTTGAGCAATTCGGCGGTACGTCCACCCGGCCTCCCGCATGCCCACTATACGCCCTCGCTCAAAGTCCGTCAACTGCACATACGGTTCACGTCCACGCTGTCGCGGCATGCTACCAGTGTTAAAGACTGCGATGGAGCTCCGTATGCCACGGCAAACTGGCTGACACTGACGGCGGCGGTGCACAAATGCTGCGCAGCTAGCGCCATTCGACGGCCAACACCACGGTTCCTGGTGTGTCCGCTGTGCCGTGCGTGTGATCATTGCTTGTACAGCCCTCTCGCGGTGTCCGGAGCAAGTATGGTGGGTCTGACACACCGGTGTCAATGTGTTCTTTTTTCCATTTCCAGGAGTGTAGTTGAAATTCTCGATTCGCACGATGATATTTTTTTTAAGATTACTTTCTTGAGAATGTGACAGATTTAACAGCTGAGATGTAAAGTTCAGACGCGTCTCAGACCATGTAACTGTTTGTACCTTTTATGTAAACTCAGAGGTAGAGTTAGATTTGAAGTGTGTATGCATATACTGTTAAAATGTTTTAACCTCTTATGTTAGATTACTACACTATGAAACTGTCTGTATACCTTTTATACAAAGGGAGAGGTGGAATTAGATTTGTTCTGTGTATGCTCAAACGGCTCTGAGCACTATGGGACTTAACATCTGAGGTCATCAGTAGCCTAGAACTTAGAACCTCTTAAACATAAGTAAGGACATCACACACATCCATGCCCGAGGCAGGATTCGAACCTGCAACCATAGTGGCCGCGCTTCCAGACTGAAGCGCCTAGAACCGCTCGGTCCCAGCGGCCGACTTCTGTGTATGCTTAGACTGTTAATATGTTTTAATATCTTATGTAAAATAACTACACTGTTGAACCAAAACATTATGACCTTGGCCGCGCAGGGTAGCCGTGCGGTCTTAGTCGCCTTTCCGTGATTCGCGCGGCTCCCCCCGTCGGGAAGTTCGAGTCCTCCCTCGGGCATGGGTGTATGTTTTGTCCTTAGCGTAAGTTAGTTTAAGTTAGGTTAAGTAGTGTGTAAGCCTAGGGACCGAAGGCCTCAGCAGTTTGGTCCCATAGTAACTTACCACAATTTTCCATTATGACCACCCACTTTATGGGGAGACGGAAGACAATTTTTTTATCCCTATTCAGCTAATGCTATTTTACCCTTTGAATAGGTACTCTTTTCAAAATAACTATTATATATATATATATATATATATATATATATATATATATATATATATATATATATATGCCTCAGTTCACGAGTAAAATGAACATAACACCTCTCATGGTTTTGAACAAAAAAAATTTATTCTTTCACTAGTAAAATTAAAATTTTTGTGCATTAATTATTATAAAACAGTTTCTGATTGCTTGGTGGTTCTCAATTTACTTGTAATAACTTATTACCATCTGCAGTACAAATTGACCAAATTTCGTGTTTCTGACCCCATTCGTTTATCAAGTAATGGTAGCTGAAAGCAAAAAAAATGTAGTTTTGAGAAAAATTCGTTTCAAGTTTAATGTTGCAATTCTAGTATAGTTATTGATGAGGATTACTTACCATAAATATTTTCCTGCACCATAGCCCATACTGAGCATCATCTGAATCATACTGATCTTCTTTTCTTCTCTTGGTCCTTCTTTTCTGTCTGGCTCCTTTCCTGCATTTTAAATTAGCAATATCTGCTTTGCGTATTCTCTCTTTATCTATTTGCACCAAGAATTATGCAGTATTTCCACTAGATTTTATGCCCAATAATTCCAAAACATTCCGTTTTGTAATTGCACCATCACCGAAGCAGAAAATAGCATCATAAACACCAAATTTGTGGGTTTTAAGCTAAAGAAATACAGTTTTCTGTATCTGGTTCCAAATGACAGAATTCACACATTCATTTAAATTTTCGATTTTCCCATATAGGCATTTCTTCAACAAGATATCTTTACAAAGGTCTCTAAATATGGGTTTAATTTCATTTTATTTAATTAAATGCTGTGCATTATCTCTGCATGGTGCAAAAAAGAAGGCGTGGCATTTAAATGCCAGATTGCACAGAGCATCAGGAAAACCATTATCTCACGAAAAAATTGTCGTATTTATATAAAAAAACTGTTTCATGCAGGAAAGACCAAGCATTTCAAATATGATAAAATCTAAAAATCGAATTTTTGAAACCAACTTGCCTTCCGTCTCCCCTTAAACCCTGTTGGTCCACCTCTGAAAAGCAATTCAGCAGTGGTTCCGCGCGCATGACAGTACCTGATAGGTTTCCAGCGGTTTGTGGCACCAGATACCTACTCACACATCACTCACTTCCAGTAATTTACAGGCGGTTAGTCTGTGGGCGAGGAGCTGGCATCCGATATAGTCCCAGTTGTGTTTCATCGGATTCAGATAAGCCAAATTTGACGGCCAAGACATTAACGTGTGTTCCCTATAATGCTCCTCAAACCACTGCAGCAGGTTTCTGGCACTGTGACACAGGCAATTATACTGCTGGCAGATGCTATCGCTGTTGGGGAAGACACCAAGCTTGTCCCTGATGATGTTCATGGAGTACGCAGTTGTCACAGCGAGCTCGATTACCACCGCAGGTCCCACGAAACCCCTATCTTGGATGACGGAGTATCTGGACACAACCATCGACCTGGTTGAACAATAAACGCGAGTCATCCGATCAAGCGAGACGATTGCAGTGATCTGTGGTCCAATCTCTATGATCCCGTGCCCACTGTAGCCATAACCGACGATGTTGTTGGGCCAACATGCGAACATGTAGGGTGTTCTCAGATGAGCAACACCACAGTCAACCCTGTGGACTGAACACTGTGCCGCGAAACGCTTTTGCCTGCACCATCTGTCCTCTGTCTGACCCTTAACATAGACAAATGTAATGTATTGCGAATCGATAGAAAGAAGGATCCTTTATTGTATGATTATATGATAGCGGAACAAACACTGGTAGCAGTTACTTCTGTAAAATATCTGGGAGTATGCGTGCGGAACGATTTGAAGTGGAACGATCATAAAAATTAATTGTTGGTAAGGCGAGTACCAGGTTGAGATTCATTGGGAGAGTCCTTAGAAAATTTAGTCCATCAACAAAGGAGGTGGCTTACAAAACACTCGTTCGACCTATACTTGAGTATAGCTCATCAGTGTGGGATCCGTACCAGATCGGGTTGACGGAGGAGATAGAGAAGATCCAAAGAAGAGCGGCGCGTTTCGTCACAGGGTTATTTGGTAAGCGTTATAGCGTTACGGAGATGTTTAACAAACTCAAGTGGCAGACTCTGCAAGAGAGACGCTCTGCATTGCGGTGTAGCTTGCTCGCCAGGTTTCGAGAGGGTGCGTTTCTGGATGAGGTATCGAATATATTGCTTCCCCCTACTTATACCTCCCGAGGAGATCACGAATGTAAAATTAGAGAGATTGGAGCGCGCACGGAGGCTTTCGGACAGTCGTTCTCCCCCGAACCATACGCGACTGGAACAGGAAAAGGAGGTAATGACAGTGGCATGTAAAGTGCCCTCCGCCACACACCGTTGGGTGGCTTGCGGAGTATAAATGTAGATGTAGATGTAGATCTGCCACAGATCGCCACCTATCCTGCCGCACAGAGTGGGTAACCGTATGATCCCCATGTGCCCGCGATGTCCAACTTCTTGTCGCCTAGTCGTGATTTTACCATTCTTCAGCCACTTTCTATAGACGCTCGCGATAGTAGCAAGAGAACAGCCGACTATCTTCAACGTCTCCGACATGCTCGCTCCCAGACACTGGTCCACAACAATCTGGCTTTTGACAAAGTCGCTCCCCATTCGTATCTGCTCTGCTCAAATACTTCTGTTGCCGTCTCACGAGCCTTCAGAGCCACTGGGTAGCTTACATCTTCGCGGTGGACAGTGGTCATAATGTCTTGGCTCAGTATATGTGCAGAAGCGTGAGCGTTACAAGCAGCCCGTCGAACGAAAAGGCACGGGACCTCATCAAAAGACACAGCAGGCACGATTAATGACCTGGATCCTCTGGTGGAGTCTCAGCCTTTCCGCAAACGGTGACAACAAATTGACAGTCTACCGCCACCCGGTCGTAGAGCCGAGAGCTGAACAAAACTACTCAGACAAGGACTTTGGCTCCTGTGGTAAGAAGCGAGTCGTTGACCAGACATGCAGCCCGTTTCGACCGAGGAGCGGCTTGATGAGGTTCCACCCACCTGCCAACGACTAGGTCACACGCTGGACCACTTGCGTTCACCTCAGGAGAGACTGGTCAGCCTCAGGAAAGACTGGTCTCCAGTTCACTGTAAGTAGACGCCCGATTATGCTCTGCCCTCGACCAGTGCCAGACTGTATGCGACGGTCGTCGTTTTGGGGAGGCTTCTTTCAACCCACGACCGACACCCACATGTCCTGTGGGATGCACGAACAGGTCAGCTGTGACAGGAAAGGGTAGGCATGTAAAATAGCGGTACCTTTTCATTAATACACTGGCATTCCGAAAGAGTGAATGGTCCAGCGTGTCAATGAACCCATCCTAAGCAATGCCTGTATCTCCACACAATGACTTCGAGTCTTGTGATCAACTTTTGAGTACTGGGTCAACGACATCAATGTTCTGCAAAGCTGTCTATTGCCAACGCCTTCCTTGCTGGAAACTAAATTACTGGAGAATGGTACACATCCTTTCCATACGCTCAGCAGACTGCCAGGTTAATCTTTTGTTGTTGTTATAACCATGACCAAACGGCGGTGTCACAAATCGATACCACCCCACCGGCGTCTAATTTGCCAATCGGATTGTAATTTTGTGACAGACGCCGACAGCAGTCATGTGGTATAGGGGGGACCCAATGGAGCACATCCACTGAGCCACACCTCCAGTGACTCTGGACAATGAGCGTCCTCTGCCGTCACAGTACAGGACGGGCGGTGGCAGCCGAACAGCCCATCGGCCCATTGGCACCTGGAGCCTCTTTACTATGTGTTGCTACGAACACAATGCCAACGTGCGGCTCCAGCATCACGGTTCGTACTTTAGTTCAGAGAGCCTCCTCCTTGTTTCTGTCGTGTATGACCTGTGTATGACGTCGTACATATAAGAAACCAACAATGATTCCTGTTCCCCATCGCCAAGGTCGATGTTCCGTGCCACGAACTTATGTGTAAGTGCTGCCTGAACAGAAATTCATGACGGAACTTTCTTTTGTGCACAGTAAAATGTAGTAAAACTCTATAGAAAACTAACAGTTATGATATTTGCCCTACAGTTAATATAATCTTTGTGTTTCAATTTTCATAGTATAAACATTGCTTATTTCGATGCAGGCCACACTTGGTTGTAACAGGTATTACTAACTACTGTAATGAATCATTACAAAATCTTTAATATTACATAATATGCAATCGCCACTGCTTAAATTTTGCATAGAAGTAATCAGAAACTGAAGTCGAAGATTTCCGAAATAAAGTCACCTTCCTTGACCAAAGCTCTTGTCAAAAAAGGCGAAGAAGCAGAGCTTCGGGACACTCTCTTGACCTATGAGTGGGAAACAGCCTCTAAAAGGCGGAAGAATCAGCAGTGATCAAGGACATGAGGTAGCAGAAGGCAAAGGGAATCACTGCATTAAAGACACATAACTTGTATCAAACAGGACGTAAGTGGAATGTAATTGAAAAAGCTGCATGATGATCAGTCCAACTACAGAAGATTCCAGACTAGCCGTCATTCAGATATCCAGAAGGGGACTGCCAAGGGGGAACTATTGATGACAAAAAGCTTGAATAATCGAGTTTGAACGTGACAGGAAAGCTATAAAATATGAAAATGTAAATGAAAAGCCATAATCTAGATATACTGGGGGTCAGTGAAGTGAAATGAAAAGAAGACGACTATATCTAGTCAGATGACTGTAGCGTATATGAACAGCAGTAGAAAGCGGTATAATGGAGGTAGGATTCGTTATTAATAGGAAGGTAGGACAGGGAGTGAGTTTGAACAGTTCAATGATAGGGTTGTTCTCTTCAGAGTCGATAGTAAAACAACACAGAATAATTGATTTCTGCAACAAGTTTCAGCTAATAACAGCAAGTACTCTCTTCAAGAACCACAAGAGAGCGAAGCACAGTTGGTAAAGGCCGGGTGATGTCGGAAGGTTTCAGTTAGATTGCATCATAGCCAGGCAGCGATTCCGAAATCAGATATTAGATTATAAGGAGTACCCAGAAGCACATACAGGCTAAGATCACAATTTAGTAATGAGGAAGAGTAGGCTGAAGTTTAAGAGACACCTCAGTAAGAAACAATGTGCAAAGAAGTGGATACGGAAATGCTAAGCAATGAAGAGGTACGCTTGAAGTTCTCAGCTCACTAGACAAATCATTTGAAGAAGAATACACGTCACTAAAAAGGGCCGTCACAGAAGTTGGAATGAAAAACATAGGTACGAGGAAAGTAACTGCGAGGAAACCATGGATAACAGAATAACTACTTGAGCTGATGGACAACAGAAGGAAGTACAGAAACGCTCAGGAAAATTCAATAATACAGAAATACAAGTCACACAACAATAAGATATATAGGGAGTTCAGGGAAGGTAAGTCAAAATGGCTGCACGAAATAGGTGAAAAAAGAAAAGAGTTGATTAACGGAAGGACTGAATAAGCATAGCAGAAAGTCAAAATATCCTCCGGTAATATTAAAAGTAAGTCCAGTAACATTAAGAGCGCAATGGGAATTCCACTGTTCAATGCAGAGGAGAGAGCAGATAGGTGGAAAGTGCACACTGAATGCCTCTATGAGGCGAAGGAATTGTCTAACAACGTAGCAGAAGAAAAACCACGAGTCGAAAGGGAAGATATAGTGGATTTAGTATTAGTCAGAATTTATGGAAGCTTTCCAGACTTATGATCAAATAAGGGAGAAGGGGAGGAAAACTTTCCATCGGCATTTTTAAAAACATTTTGGAAGACGTGTAGAATGTATGAAACCGGCGATTGACCATCAGACTTCTGAAAAAATATCATCCTTACAATTCCGAAGATGTCAAGGGCTGACATGCACGAGAATTATAGCATAACCAGCCTAACAGCTCATGCATCCAAGTTGCTGAAGAGAATAGCATACAGAAGAATGGAAGAGGAAACTGGGGATCCGTTAGATGAAAATCAGTTTGGCTTTAGAAAAGGTACATGTACCACAAAGACAGTTCCGACGTTGCATTTGATAATCATAGCAAGACTGAAGAAAAATCAAGACACGTTCATATACTAAGTCGAAAAAGCGTTCGACAATGTGACACGGTGCAAGGTGTTTGAATTTATGAGACAAATAAGGATAAGCTACAGGGAAAGATGGGTAAACATGTACAAGAACTAATGGTGAACAACAAGAGTGAGAGAACAAGAACGAAGTGCTCGTTTTAAAAAGGGCGTAAGACAGGGATGTATTCTTTAGTTTTATTACGGTTCACCCTCTGTATTTCATGAACCTTGTTTTATAACGTCGTCATTCTTAACCAAATAAGTAATAAATATCGATAGGTTTTATAACTTAGTCATCCTTAGTCAAATAAGTAATAAAGACCGAGAGGTGGACCAATTTCAACAGCTCTAAAATACGTTTCTGAGCAAAACCATTTAATGCATTGACTAATGTACACAAAATCAATACATTCCCGCAGCGACCTTTTTTCGCGCTAGTAAATTACTGTTGCGGTAGACGTACAGCTAAAATGCCATTTCCGTAACGAATATTATTTGTGCTTTTTTCCGAGACTCAGTGTGGCAATATAATACAAACGCGAAGGGAAACATAAATAAAAAAAGGGCAACATCTGCGTTTAGTGGTCTATTTTTAATGCCGGCTAGTGCAGCGCTCCTGGCGTCAGATTCTGTAATTAACCGAGAGCTGCATTCCGCCCAACTGCGGGTTATTTCCGTAGCGGAATTGTGGCCAACATATTGCGGCAAATGCCAAGTTGCACCGCCGCAGCGTGTACGAAAATAGGCTAAGCCCAGAGGGGAACATCGGACCAGACGGAAGTCACAACGCACATTACGGTTCGACACAGGAATAAATAGCGTAAAGAATTCTTACGTATTACTGTAACTACTGATCCTCCTAATGATTTATTTTTTAAAGAAAAATACAGTTTAACATATGTGCGTGATGGATGTGCTGTCTACACCTTATGATCACGAGCTACTTAAACTAAAGGGATCTTTTTCTCGCTTACTTAATAAAATTGTGTTAAGGGTATCACTTGATAAGATTTAGACAGATCGTACTTTTCCTGAACGAACCAACTCATTTCATTGTGTAAATTCCGTTTAGTTAAAAAATTGATATTATATCTATTTTTGTATACAATTAATTATCCATTTATTGATGGCATTCATATTTTATAGACAGAATAGTAATTGTAAGAAAATATTTCTCACACTACAGACAGCTAATGGATTTCCTCAAGATTCTGTCTTGGATCCTCCACTGTTCCTCATTTCAAATGAGGCATATATATGACACTTATTGAGTAGGTAATCGTTTTTCATATGACAGTAAAACTTTGGAACTGATGTGTAGAGTATTAACACATTTACTGCTTGACACCACTGGCTACGAAACAGATAACAGATTTAAACCGGATCAATAAGTAATTGTGAAGCAAAAGTGTACAGTGTTCGATGAGACTTAATATTGTAAAGATACAGAGATTCTTAAACAACTTTCGCTTGCTGCTTCTGTACAGAAACTTCAGCAATTGGACTTATTGTAAAATTCGGATAAGTGAAAATCAAATTTTTATATTTTTCATTCAAGAAAGAACGAAACTTTGCATTGAACATGTCTTAAGCGTAACACGAGGTACTCACCAAAGTAATTTTGTAGAACGTTGTTTAGGAACTTCTGTATTTTAACAGCACTATCATTGTAGGTATATTCCTTTATGGAATTCACTGTAAACAATCAACTGTATTTCAGAAGGCATACCAGTAACTCAAATCACAAAATTTGTAGAAGAAATATTTTCATTCTCTATTACTGAAACTGGTCTTAGCACATATAGGCTACTAAATAATATCGGTAGTCAAATGTTTCAGGACTTAGTAAATGATAGAACGTCCGAAAAGGACTCTGGAACATTGTTTAAGTGGAATAGATGATTTAGAAACTAAACACCTTATTGTATATAATTTCATTGCTCTTCCACTGGGTGTGGTCGAGAGAAACACTTGCTACTTGCATACATAATTTTTGGAAGTCGAAATCACAGGAGCCTTTTGCAAGATCTAGTTCAGCTTTCAGCTCCATACGTTTTGTCAGCATTGCATACTTTAATCACCTTGTTAACGAGCTGGAACTATATTCCAAAAATTGAATGCCAAGTTAGGGTCAGTACCACCACTCAAGGACTGGAGTCCATTCCACGATGATGATGATGATGATGATACTTAGGACACTCTGCGCCATACTTATCAGTGCCCTTGCTGAATATGAATGTACGCAATCTGCCAATGACGATTTTTCATGGCCACATATTAGCAGCATTTTAGAGAACGTCCTCCATTTTCTATGTCTGAAACGGCTAGGACAACTGCGTCTCCAGCTCTGTCAATGGCAGCACTGCTTTTCCTACTATCGTCGCTGGCTAGAGCTTTCCACATCCATACTTATCTTTAGGGGTGGACAGTATTTAAGATGATAAACAATACAGATCACTGCAGCAGGCTTTAGCTTCCACTGATTAAAAATTATTTAAAAACCCTTGACAATTTAAAAACACCTGACAGTGTCAACGTTCAGAGAAATACAGTCTCCACCAATCCCAACAGTCCCTATCCCATTGCTGAAAGAAACTATAATCGAGTTGGAGTATTCTCTTTCGTCGTTGGAAAATAAATAGACGCTCTAACCCGCGACGGGACTTGCTTTGTATACTTGAGTACATTGATATATCCAGAACATACCAAAAAGGCATCGAATGGTCCACAGTATTCAAGAACATACCACATCGTTCTGAAATGTACCACAATGCTCTGGGATGTTCTGGAATATCCCAGAACGTTCTGGAATCTTCTCGAATGTTCCAGACTGTTCACGAACATTCCAGAACGTCCCACATCCAATGTTCCACAACATTCTGGAATGTTGTCGAATGCTCTCGAGATCTCTCCGATGTTCTGAAATGTTATCGAATACTCTCGATAGTTCTGGAATGTTCTGGAAATTTCTAGAGGGCGAAACTTCCCAGTCCTTATAAACTTCAAAAGCACGACCTTCAGGTAACAATGGGAACCTTCTTCAAGGATAGGAAATAGACGGGTATCACACCATATAATTCCCTTGATCGTTCTGGTGTCATCTCTGAATTTTAGCTGCACACACGTTGTACACTTACTTGTGTAATATACATTGATTAAGCTGTACGATTAGTGATGGTGGTAGTTGTTGGGTCAAAGGGGAGGGGGTGGGCTGGGCTGGGGCGGAGGGAGAAGCGTACCTGATTGGTCAATTCAGCGGCGTAGTCTGCACAAAGGAGGGCGCAAATTCCGACTGCTTCCTGATAGTCCATGCTCCTGCTGTGTCTACTTCAGGCTTAGCATTTCAAGCAAAGCTTGACTTTTTTCTGATGGAATAATCGTAAGCTGTTGTGGATGAGCTAAGTTTCGGAAACGCTTTATTTTCAGTATAGGAGCAACACATGGCTGTAATTACGACAGACGTACATTTCGAATTATGTACTTTAAGTTGTGCTAGTGCTACTTTCGTTACGAATGAGAACTCTTTACAGAAATTAATGCACTCGTGTCATATCACATGTATCATTTACAACATTCAGTGGTTTCCAAATTAGAGGGCTCGGTGGCTATCGACAAGAGACCCTGACTTGCACCAAACCTCTATAAATGCCCCAGTTGAGCAGCAGAGGATGGTACAGGAGGCGTACAGTTTGACTGACCGTGCTGGTCCATCCGATTTTTCCGGAGAACAGGACAATCCGTCCTGGGACTGTCTCAGAGAGTCAACGTGTAGGATTCTTCCTACCTGTTTTGTCGAGACGCTCTCGAAATTTACATGTCTCGCAGAAGCAGTAGAACGCCGTCTGGTTCTCTGTAAAGTGCAGTTCTTCCTCGTGTTATTCTAAGTGATGAAGCGGGGAGCTACATTATTCGGAATAACGTTCAAAAGGAATGCCATTGCGACGGATTTATTTCCGAAACTTATAATATCAGCACAATTAATAATCATTAACAAGAAGCAAACGTTTTCGTAAGAGCATGGCCTATATTATCAGTTTCTTTCTGTGGTTATTAATTATTATTATTATTAAGCGAAACACAAGAAAGGGATAATATATATATATTGATTTGTAGGTGGCCAAAGATAAATACTAAATTATGTTTCAAATGAGCGCCAGGCTCCCTACAAATTATTTCAAATGCTTTCGGCGAAATATAACGCAGGCTAAGTTCACTGACCTAGAATAAATAGTATCTTTGAAAGTGTGAATTTTTTGACAAAATAAAATTAGTGAAGCTTTGCGCTTTAGTTAATTGAATTACTTTAAATGATTCTTTCTGCTCCGGCTGTGGTGATATGCTATACAAAAAAATAAATTTAAATGCGCCGCGTAATGGCGGCCAGTTGTTGCCAGTTATAGATCACCGCTGCTCGCTTCGCAGAAACTGAAAAAATGCAATGTTTAATTCAGGAAGAATTGTTTGCATGGGTTCTTTAAGTAACACAATGCAATCACTTTTTGTAAGTATATTTCCACAAAGCACAGAATACACACTTGAATTATTCGCTACGTACGAGGACAAATAGAACAAAAGCTACCGCAAGTGTACCTTACATACAGCAGAAGAAATGATCTGACTCGAAGTGACTTTAAATATCTTTATTCTCTTATATATAATGACAAAGATAATAATGTTAGTTTCGAGAACGTTATGCACTACGATCTCATCTGGTATAAATAATGTCTTTTTATAACATTGCAACCGATATAGTCTTTCTTTGAAGGTAATTTAATACATTTTCATAATTAATTTGTCGGTTATGTCCACATAATATTATTCAGAGTCCTTTTAATATTTACCTCAAATATATCGGCTTGAATATTTCAAAAGGGACGCTATAGGCCTTTCGAGAGAATTAGATCGGAAAGTATCCTACCAGCGACTGACGACTATGGCGCACAGCCTGCACCTCATACATAAATCGTGATATTTCGTAACTCTTCGTACATTTTCGTTAGCTTAGTCATTATTCATTTATTTATTCAGATAATCGATTTCTGACGTTGTAATATTGTTGTAAGTAGCTAGAACCTGTTGGCTTCTCCTAGTATATGTATTGGAAAAAGCGACTTTTATTTGAAAATATTTATTAAGCAAGATTATTTGCTTCACACCAGAATAACTATACTTGCGTACGTACCTCGCTGCTGACGTAATGCGCGTTCTCATGTCAAGCCACAGCGCCTCTCACCACCGTCCATTGACAACGCCGTATGGTCCACCGGCCCCTGCAACCAGCGTAGGAGCTAAAATCTGAACTTTTGACTGTGCGCTTTCTGCGTGTTATTAACTAAATGCTACATGATACCTGCAGAAGCGATACAAGACCATAAAACTGAAAAATAAGGTACTAAACCGTAAACAGAAGGGCTACTTTACGGACCCAATAAGAGTAACTATCTTCAATTTATGTGTGACTAAAGTGAACCTTTGCCGGAGGCACTGTTGCACCAGAGGAACATCAGGAGAATAACAGACAGCGACATTACTCCTACAGAGTAGACAAAAGAATGGATTGGGTTGTTTTGGGGAAGGAGACCAGGCAGCGGGGTCATCGGTCTCATCGGACTAGGGAAGGACGGGGAAGGAAGTCGGCCGTGCCCTTTCAAAGGAATCATCCCGGCATTTGCCTGGAGCGATTTAGGGAAATCACGGGAAACCTAAATCAGGATGGCCGGACGCGGGATTGAACCGTCGTCCTCCCGAATGCGAGTCCAGTGTGCTAGCCACTGCGGCACCTCGCTCGGTCAAAAGAATGGAGAAACCAATATAATTTAGTAATCTTTCCAAGAGAGCGCTTGGCATCACTGCTTACAAAGATGGCTCAGCTGAAAACTGGAAATAGCCCATTTTTGTGACACGTTTACGCGAAATGCTACAAAAATACCACTTGCTAGCACTAGATGCACTTATGAGAGTGCGCTTGTGAATCTCCAGACACATGAAAAACCTGGTTGTGTTTGTAAAGGAGGGTGCTTTTGTGTATTATTTCGATAGGTTTTGCAGTAAAGGCTACCACCTACACTAGAAATCATCAGGTGTCTGGAAAACTGTACAATGTTGCTTTTCAATTTGCTAGGACTCAGAACTGTGGCCACTCTTGTTTAAAGTTTATAAATCCATTGCAAATTACAATGAAAACAATAACTTATGTTTATTGAGTGAACTGGGTCGAGAGGAAATACTGGGTAGAGATATTTTAAACGTGGAACCTGTTTATTGACGGAAGAAAATAACACTATAAATATCAATACAGGCGCTCTTGCAAATACAGTAACGTAAAACTGCTGACCATCTACAACAAACACCTCGAAAGGCGCAAGTTCCGGGGTAATTTATCCGCTGAACAATGTTATTGCATCATTTTTAGGTATTGAAATAAAAACGGAACTGAAAATGAAATCCAGAAGATAGCAGAATATCTAACAACATTCACGATGATGCCGTTTTATTCATTGAAGGTAGCATTCTGGAGGTTCATTCATCAATAGTGACACTAGACAATCTTCGCAACAGTTTCGTACTGCATTTACGCACGAATATAATACTGATGATTAATCACACTCGTCCATCAATCAGAGATCAAGGGCAACTGCCAGATTACACTTTTGGAAACCTAAAATAAATGATCATGATTCCTAACGTGATGGTGGAAGAGAAACATCTACTGTGAGTACACAGAAAGAAATTAAGAGAGAGAAGACAACATGGAAAATACTTCGACCTCTCACTTTCGGCAAATCACTGAGATAAGCCGTGTTATAAATATAGATGCTATCCGCTGGTAGCTTTCATTTATATCTGCACTGCTTTACCACCAGTCGTTAATAATAATAAGGATCTGGTAATATTGTACTCTGAATGCGGGTGAAAAGCATCTGGTTAGTGATTCTGTCAACTGTCTTGAGATTCATTAGTAGCAACTTACTATCAACCAGCTTTTGATCACAATGACCCCGCGAAGATAGTGATTTAAACTGTCAAATGAATTGCAGTATCTCTTGATGAAGCAGGACAGGCGAAATCTGTCAGTATCGTCTCAACTGAATACAGTAACGTTTCACTAGTTTTCAGAAATGTATTAACCTCTCAACTACCTAATTACAAAGCACTCGCTGGAGACAAGAACTATAATAGCTAACTCACAAGGAAGTTTAAATTTTTGCATCCAGTTGAGAATGATATTTGGGTTTGCAAGGTTTCACAATCATCGAACTTGCACAGACTGAAAGCAGAAAATACACTACTTGCATTATATAGGATAAAACAGGATGGAAAAATAAGGGAACCTAAATTTTTAAAAATTTCACGGTTTCTGTAAAACAGGTGTTCTACAATAAATTTGCAACACTGATTCAGGAAAATATCTTCAGCTTGTTCTATAATTTCACTATTTTTCGGAAAATAACGTCACATATTTTAAAAATTTAAGTAACAGAAGCACAAATATTAAGATACAATTTCGGTCACATTCTACATTTTTATAATTATATATTTTGGGCATAGCCAAAACATAATGAGCAACGTTGTAAGTGTTATGTTAAATTTAATTTTCAAACTTTCTTTTCTTTGATTCTCTCGCAGAACCATCATATTTATTGTCACTATTCAACATCCAGCAACAATTAGCCATCATATTTTCATTTCATCTTCCCTGGTACCTCTTCTTTCTCCTTGTTCTTAATGTCCCGGTGAATGTGTTCTTCCTCCTCTTTTCTACAGTGTCCCAGATTTTGAGGAAAGTAGTTAATATGTGAGTGTACGAAATGAACTTTTCACTCATGTGGAACTCAACTAGTTTTGAACACTGTTTCCGTAATTTTGATGTATTTTAGTCTATATAAGGTTTTCACTAACAGGGCTTAAGGTAGTCCACGCATTTGTTTCTCTAATAGTCATTGTATTCTCAAATAGGTGATACTTAATTTCTGCGTCTGAAGACCAATAAAAATTCGACCTGTCAATATTTCTTGTTGACGAAGAGAATTTCCTACGTAGGTACTTAAGCAGGATCCATATTGAGGAAGAGCTCTCCCAAACTTCTTCGTCAAGTCCAGTTTGATATATTGTGGTGAAAGAAATTTTACTTTTTTGTGGTCTACAAGCAGTTCCTTTTAGTCCCGGGCACAAGATGTCATTTACTTCCCCAAAACTTTACACTCCAGGGATTCTGTTTTGATTGGCTACCCCACTAAAAGAAAATGCATGGCATTTTCGTGTACCCAAACTTGTGTCCTAATAACATTCCTACAACTGAAAAATGAAATAAACTTTATTCCACTATGAAAAAACTGCACGACATAGAAAAAACATTAAGAAGTTTTGTAATAAAAAACTAATGACATCCAAAAATGAGATATAGTACAACCAGTTCATGGAATTCATATCTGCAGCAAAAAGAAACAACAAAAATTACATTCAGTGGAAGTATAAAATAAACTGACCTGTCACATA
Source organism: Schistocerca americana (assembly GCF_021461395.2). Lineage (NCBI taxonomy): Eukaryota > Metazoa > Arthropoda > Insecta > Orthoptera > Acrididae > Schistocerca > Schistocerca americana. The sequence goes on along the minus strand of NC_060122.1, from coordinate 105,523,080 downwards.
TTGCGTGATAAGGGAAACGAAGTCATAGGGCTTAGTCAACAATTAAATGATATGTATAAATTAAAAGAATTTGTCCGTTAAAAATTCAGTGGATTTGATTAACAAGTTGAAAACAATCACATGTTCTCCTCAGGCATAGCTATCGTTTTTTGATATCACTAGTTTATATGACAATGTCCTACTTGATACTATTTTGGAAACTGTATAAAATAATTTGATTTCTTCACAAAAAGTTAACAGTTCATGAAATTTCTGGACTTATGTCGTTACTTCGAACTGTGCTTAAACACAATTACTATGTGTTTAACAACAAATTATGCACGCAACCATTTGGTTTGGCGTTGCGTAGTCTCCTAGCCGGCATTTTAGTTGGCATTTTCATAAATTCCCGTCGAGAAGATTTCTTCAGGACAATCCTGATATAAAATAAATAAAATAAAATAAAATAAAATAAAATATTAATTATTTTTATCTGTATGATTGGCTCTCCTATGAGTCGTCAGGTTTTGATTATTCGGTATCAGACGCTTGACAATGGCTTTTTCGTAAAGGCAATGTTACTCGTACTTGACCGTGAAATAAAACTGAAATAATCGGACTTCGTAATTAAATCGTTTCCAAAGACTGCTGCGGTAGGTGCGGACTCATAAACTAAATCTCAATATTACAATAATTTGCCAGCCATGCCAAAACGTCGTACAGAGGTGATTGTCTACTAAACAAAAAATTACACAGTTAGTTAAATCAGATATATTCAATGAATAAGCCTACAGTTCATAATCCTACTTACTTTTATAAATATAAATTCTTTACAGAATCGAGTGCCTAGTATGGTTGCAACTCGCAGTAATTTTCTATATCATGAAATATGGCGGTGTGCCAGACAATAAACTAAAATACGTGCTTCTCGCACCACTTCAACGAGAGCTCTTTCTTCTTAATCAAACATACGAGTAACGTAAATGTACTTTTGTTTTATCAGCGACACAGCGCTGCAGTTGTGTGCCATAGGCTTTATTTATTTGTCACTGATTATTTATTTAATTAATATCTCGCGTTTCCGAGGAAACTCACGCTCGGCATGCAAATGTGCCTTTATACTGAGATAAAAAGTAACGTCAACCTTCAGTGCTTGGTATACTGACGACTTACTTTTTGTATTCAAATGCACTCATACTTCAACTGTTGCATACTTTCAGTCAGTTTCATGAGAAATTAGTGTTCACTAAAGAACTACATATCGAAATACATAGCTGAATTTTCTTGATCTTACTTTGGGTGTAAAAAACAATAAAACTGACTTCAGGATCTTTCGTAAGCCACGTTTTTCAAATAACAGTATCTCGGTTGATTTGGCTCACTCCGAAGCACACAAATTGGCCTTCCCCGATTCTAATATTCATCGTGCTTTGGTTAACCCGCTATCCCCGGAGAATTTTCGGGAGGAGATAAATTTGATTAAAACCATAGCCAGTAATAACGGCTACGAGCCGTCATTACTACTCCGTATATTGGATGATAAAACCGCTAAAACTATTTCATTCTAGGAAATTATAAACTGGGAAAAGACGGTAAAGATAAAGGGTATTTCTTTTCTGAACCGTTTCTAGGAAACATTTCGTATGAGATAAACCGCCTTCTTGTTAAGAAATATGGCTGTAAAGTTTAGTTTTCAAGTAACAACAGTCTTGCGAAAAATTTGATTCTGCCTTAATGCGTAATGACGAACTATTTTCTCATTATACCGTCAATAAAATACGGTGTAATGATTTTCCACGTTTCTACTCAGGCCAGACAGGAAAAGCAGCCCAAGTTAGATTCAAAGAACATTTATTGGGTAAGGAAGTCTCTACTTACGTCGAGCATCTCATACAATGCGCACTTTCTCCTTTTAAATTGGATGACACGGTTATTTTGCATAGGGTAGAGGAATTTCAAATTTTTTTTTGCAAAATTTCAGTTATAGAGGCTTTATTCTTAATGATCAATTACAGCTTAAAAAAAGAAACATTTTCGGTGGCTTTCAATTTGTTTTTAAATTGACATAGCAGCTGCATCTGCTATCGCGCTGTCTCGAGATGTTACTTTAATCAAAAACACATGGGTCATTATCGTATTTTAAGCAGCTTTTGACGTGCAACTGGTTGGCTGTACGATTTTCACAATTCTATAGTTGCTGACTGCTCCCATGATCAAAATTTTAAACTGATTTAACGCGTCAGACAATGTTTTCGGTAATGTCGCAAGTTCAGATGTTCTGCCAATAACAAATCTCATAGAAAATATAAAAGCTATGTCGGCAACAGTGTGGACAGGAAAACTCGCCTGATTTCATTCCTACCTCGTTGCCAACGTCAGCAAAATTATGCGTTTATAGCGTTTCATATTACAAAGATTACGATACAGAATGAAAAACATGACTTTGTGAGATGTTTAGTGGCTTTTCCTAAAATCCTACCTTATTCCTCGCCCGTTTGTCTATGTCTAGTAGTGCAATAACAGGCTTGCATACATTTCTGTCATATTAATCGCTATTGTGAGACGATCGTAAAACAGGGACTTTTGCGTAACTGAAACGGGATTACGCTACACTGATTAACTATTCGGAATATTGACGTACAAACATTCCACGAATAAACTGCAGGTGGAAACACGTTCTTTTTCGATTATTACATCAAAACAAGTTACTTGCGTAATTTCAAATGCAATTTCTGTCCATTTAGCGATGCTCATAACGTTCGTAGACCCGTAAGATTTTAAAGACGACGCGAATAATCTGATACCGTACCAAAGATGGCGGATGCCTTTCTCGCAAGCGGAGAGTAAGATACCAATCAACAAAGCATCACGACTGCACAGTTTATCAAGACGCAGCAGTCTCTAACCGAAAGTTGGACAATCAAGTCGTGGTGACGCGTAATTACCATTACCAAGTTCAAATGTGTGTGAATCTTATGGGACTTAACTGCTAAGGTCATCAGTCCCTGAGCTTACACACTACGTAACCTAAATTATCCTAAGGACAAACACACACACCCATGCCCGAGAGAGGACTCGAACCTCCGCCGGTACCAGCCACACAGTCCATGACTGTAGCGCCCAAGACCGCAAGGCTAATCCCGCGCGGCAATTACCATTATCAAGAGTGCAGGAAGATGAACTATCACTACTTAAGAAAAAAGAAAGACTGAAAAAAATGTGACAGTTATGCAGATGTTGTTAACATGTGCCGCCCGGGGTGGCCGAGGGGTTCTAGGCGCTGCAGTCTGGAACCGCGCGACCGCTACGGCCGCAGATTCGAATCCTGCCTCGGGCATGGATGTGTGTGATGTCCTTAGGTTAGTTAGGTTTAAGTAGTTCTAAGTTCTAGGGGACTGATGACCTCAGAAGTTAAGTCCCATAGTGCTCAGAGCCATTTGAACCATTTTTGTTAACATGTTATAGTGTGACCAATCTAGTGCGGCAGCTGAATTTTACGTTCAAGAAATCGTTCACACAGGAGAATCGTACAAAGATATTGTCATTTGACGATCGGACAGACTCCTCTATGAACGTCATAGTAATAAGCGTCCCTCGCGTAGAGAAACAACAGAAAGATTTGAAAGCAAATAATTCACCAGGTCCGGATGGAATCGCAGTTCGATTTTTCAAAGAGTATTTTACGGCACTCGCCCCTTACCTAGCTTGCATTTCTCTTTCGCCCAGCGCAGGCGACTCCAGTATGTAAGAAGAGTAAAAGAACGGACACGCAAAATTACAGGCCAAAAGCCCTAACGTCTGTTTGCTGCACAATCCTTGAACGTATCCTCAGTTCGAATATAATAAACTTTCCTAAGACTGAGAACCTTATCCATGATTTTAGAAAGCTCACAAGATGAAGGGCAACAGGCAGATTTCTAGATTTCCGGAAAGCATTTGACACGGTGCCCCATTACAAGCTGCTAACGAAGGTACAAACATGTGGAATAAATTCACCCATATGTAAGTGGCTGGAAGACTTCTGAAATAATAGAACCTAGTATGTTGTCCTCGACGACGACGATCGTCAGGAGAGACCGAGGGAAATGTGATAGCACCGCTGTTGTTCCCAGTATACACAAATGATTTGGCTGACAGGGTTTTCACTGATGATACCGTAGTGTACGGTAATTTGTCAAACTTGAGAGACTCTACGAAAATGCAAGACGACGTAGATAAAATTTTCAGTTAGTGTGATGGATGGCAGCTAGGCCTAAATGGCGAAAATGATAAGTTAATGCGGATGAGTAGAAAGATAAAACCTGTAATATTTGTATAGGGTATCACTAGTGTCCAGCTTGACAGAGGCAAGTCGTTTAAGTATCTGAGCACAACGTTGCAAAGCTATATGAGGTAGAACGAGCACGTGTGAAGGGAAGGGGAATGGTCGACATCGATTTATTGGGAGAACTTTACGGGATTGTTTCACTGTAAAGGAGACCGCATATAGGACACTGGTGCGACCTGTTCCTGAGTACTGCTCGAGTGTTTGGAATCATTACCAGGTTAGTTCGAAGGAAGACATGGAACCAATTCAGGGCCGGGCTGCTACATTTGTTACCGGAAGGTACCAACAAGGCTGATACTTCCGAAAATCTAATGGGAATCCCTGGAGGGAGGGCGACGTTCTTTCCGAGAAACACTATCGAGAAAATTTGGAGAACCGACATCTGACGCTGACTGCAGAACGATTCTGCTGCCGCTAACATACATCTCGCTTAAGGACAACGAAGATGAAGATACGAAGAATTAGGGCTCATACCGAAGCATACAGACACTCGTTTTTCCCTCGCTGTATTTGCAAGTGGACAGGAAATGAAATGACAAGTAGTAGTACAGGGTAACCTCCACCACGAATTTTACCGTGGCTTGCGGAATATCTATGTAGAGGCAAATGAAGATGTAGATGCGACTGGATGTTATCTTGATTATAGTAGCAAATACCGAAGTCTAAGATCGCCCACCGTTCATAATCTTTCAGTGCTGTTGGAGACATATTTCCGTCAAAAAAAAAAATTGTAATATTATTTCCTGTTTGCCTGCAGTCCAGCTCTATTGTAGTTACGAAAACATTTTCCGCAGGGGTTCTTAGCAGTTTTATTTATTTACAACCGCGATTTCTGCTGTGAAAAAAACACGGTTAAAATGTGAAACAGACAAAACTCAATTACGGATTCAGTATTTCAGAGAGTATTTTCTCTCTACTAATACAAGATTTCTCCTGCTCATGAACTATGGGCCTCGCCATGGTGCGATGGTTTATGGGCGTCAACAACATAGATAGTCACAGATAGTCTTAGTAATAATTTCGGTGGGGTATCTGCAAAGAGGTCAGATTAAAATATTGTTATGATGAAGGGCAGCAGCCCTTTTGAATAGTTGCAGGCGCAGCACTCTGGACAACCAGCTGATCTGACCTTGTAATGTTAGCCAATATCACCTTGCTACGTTGGTACTGAAAAGAGATGAAAATAAGGGGAAACCAGAAGTGTTATGTTTCCCGTGAACATTCAGGTCTACCATATTGTGTAGTGATGGTGGCATCCTATTGAGTAAAATATTCCAGAGGTAAAACAGTCTTCCATTATGACCTCTGGTAGGGGATATATATATATATATATATATATATATATATATATATATATATATATATATATATATATATATATATATGGCATTCTGTGGAGCGGAATGTGGAATCACTGTTAGCTTAACCAGGTTCGCAGGTTAGAGAAAAGAGAAATGTGGACCCAGTAACTGATCTAAGTTTATAGGAGCCGAGGCACATGAAAGGGAAACAGCAGTGGAGAAGTTATTCAGTCCGTAAATTGAGCAAGCTGTAAAGCAAAGCAAAGAGAAATTTAAAAAGGGAAGAAGAATTAAAAACTTTATGGTTGAAACCTGACTGGTAGGTACTCAGACAGCGCACAGGATAAGGTTACGATTGTGGATGGGACTGTAAACAGTTACTGTGAGTTGCACAATCAGACACACAACTTAATTTTTCTGAAAACCACTTATATACACATTGCTTTAAAATATAACAATTAGACAATATGGCTGAAGGCCTAGTTAAAGAAAACTTGAGATGTTTCCTGGGCTGAGGGCCCAAAACCACACCAAAACCAATAACGGTTGAAGACTGGGCTTAGAAATCAAATCACAAGCAATTAAAAAAAGAAGGTAAAAAATTAAAAAAAAAAACATGCCAATGAAAACAATTAGCAACTGAAGGCCTACACTACACATCTGAAGGACAACTATAATTAAAACGCATTATTAACCAATTTTTCTAACCAAGAAATTTGTTTTTAAACTTACAACAGAACGGCCGAAAGCCGTATATAAGAAATATTAACTTCGCGCACGGCTGAAGGCCACAAACAAATTTGAAACAATGGCTGGAGGCCTGATCAACAAGTCAGGCAAACAATTTAAAACAGACCCATTCCTTCTTGTACAAAAATTTCCCTTTAAAGAATACACATGGCTCAAGGCATTATTAAAAGGGGTTCACGTAAATCCTCCGCTGAAGGCCACACGACACGTCGAACAACTAAAGTCTTAGGCCCTGGATTACAAACAATTTCAGATAGAACGAATTTTAAGGAATTTTTTAAAAACAAAATCAGTCATCAAAATTTTAATTTAACACTGTTAAAGGCCTTTATGTAAAATTTAAAAGAACTGAATTAATACGCAGCCGAAGGCCTCACACAATACTTCAAAGTAAAATGAAAATCACAATCCAAAACAAACAGAACAAATGGTGCTTGGAAGTGTTCCAAGGGTGGGCCTGAGAAGGTAGCTCAAATGTAAGGTGAGGTGAGACAGGCAGCCAGGAGTTGAAGTTAAATAACTGGATGGCACCCAAAAGTAGGGACGGGCCAAGGACCGACCAACAACTTAACCAACTCCCTTCCGTCCGACCAACGGCACAACGATGGAAAATATCGACCGAGGACAAGGATATGAACAACACTACATCTTCAGAAATTGCTGTCTAAAAGTAGCCAAGGGAACAATAACCATTCCAAGCAAAATATGAACCAAACAACTTAAAGACTGTCGAACTACACGCTACGCCGGACAGCATCAACATGACGAGGAAAGGCACACTGCCGGAAAACTACACTAACGACCAGGGCAGGTAACTGGGGCGTTAAAGGCCACAGGTCAGAAAATATCGCTGGTGCTCTTCACTGGCACGTAACAGTTAACTTAATAATTAATGACAATATAGGAAGATGGTTGCAAGATTTCGCCGAATCCAACACATCATACGTTGCTGCTAGCCCAAACGGCCCAGGGAGAAACAACCCGTAAATGAACGAAGAGATGTCACAATAGTTGAGGTTTCATAACAGGTTAACTGATCACTCAGCTTCAGCGTCTACGTTCCGTGGGCAACGCTGGCGTCTCACGATCCGACAACGTGTGCATGCTGCCAGCGGTCCCGGCCTGGCCTCACGCCACAGAGACTTCCTCGCTGCTCAGTCCCAACCGACTGACCACCACACACACCCCCACCACCTGGAAATACTAGTGGTCACACCAAAGACAGTACTAGTATCGATAAGCGCTGCTGCCACTCAAGGAGTGAAGCCAGCACCTTCATTACGCCAGTAAGTAAGGAAGAAACAAGCCGCCATTCAACGTGACAAAATGCCGGAAAACAAACAACATGAAGGCTAGCCGCACACGGCTAAATGGTGTATTGATGTCATTGTATTTTTGAGTGAGATGGTAAAGGAGTTCAGTTAAGGGGAACTGATGGTGTCTTGTTGAAAAACGTTTGTTATAAGAACCGTCACAAAAGCGAAAGAATGGTAACACGGTGTAATCGAATTAAACTGACTGATGCTGAGGGAGCTACGATAGGAACCGACACACAGAGTACTAGATTATTCTTGCTATCTGAGCAACAGAATTACTGACGATAGCCGAAGTAAAGAGAATACAAAAAGCAGGCTTGCAACAGCAAAACAGATGTTCCCTGATATGAATTTATGATTTAGAGATACTTTTCTGAAAATATATGTCTGTCTCGAGTGTAGCCTTATCTGGAAGTCAAACGTGAGAGATAATCAATACAGATGAGACGTGACTTCGTCCGAGACAACCAGAGCGCGTTGGACAGGGACACCTGGCTTGATGCTCTGCTCTCTTTCTCCAGGAAAGATTTTTAAGGACCTGCACTGTAGTTTTGACGACAAAATACAAGCTTAATGAGTATCGGACTTCATTTGTGACAACATTCAGGACTTCCCAAGAGATAGAAGTCAACATGACATAAAACTGAGAGATGGGATGGTAATTTGAGAAGAACCCCAAAGGACCTTTTTGTTTACATTTTAAACCAATCTGCATTATTAATGGTTAAAGCTCCAAAATAAAAACTGCGAGTGCCACCCACACGTCATTACGATAAATGGCTTTGCGTATTACTCAACATTCCGTTAATAATTTGGCGACTGTGCACCACGGAACACCATCACGCTGAAACAACCGCTTAGTTCATTGCTGATTATATTTGTTAAACAACGATAGCCCAATCGTGGAAGTAGTTGTAGGAAGTCAACACCACAACTCTAAACATTTATTTAAATTCAAAACCAACATGAAATCTCATTTCAATGTTCTCTTGAAATACAAAAACGCAGAAACTAACATGAAATACTGGGGTTAATTAGAGGGACATCGACATCATTGGGAAGACTGAAAGAAGAAAAAAGTTCCTCATCTGCACAATTCGCACTTTCAAACTGGAATAATAGAGAATTGTGAAGATGGTTCGATGAACCCTCTGCCAGGCACTTAAATGTGATTTGCAGAGTATCGATGTAGACGTAGATGTAGATGTAACAAGAGAAGGAATCCCATGAACTCCGAGCCGGCCGAAGTGGCCGTGCGGTTAAAGGCGCTGCAGTCTGGAACCGCCAGACCGCTACGGTCGCAGGTTCGAATCCTGCCTCGGGCATGGATGTTTGTGATGTCCTTAGGTTAGATAGGTTTAACTAGTTCTAAGTTCTAGGGGACTAATGACCTCAGCAGTTGAGTCCCATAGTGCTCAGAGCCAACCATGAACTCCGAGTCCAAAATTCACAAACAGCCAGATGAATGGGAGCTTCTCAGAGAACGGACTCTGATATACATGAAACTAACATCTCAAGCTACAGCAAAAAGCGGTACTTAACATCATGAGCGTCCAGCGTTAGCACGGGACGACAACCAGGAAGTGAACAATCAGAATGTCAGGAAGCGAAAGGTCAGAATTCAAGGTTCCCTGTTCTCAGCCCAAACTCTCTCTGCAGGGGCGGCATCGGGCTTGAAGTCAATGTGACGAACGTAAATGAACATCGAAGCACGAAAACAGAGGGGAATGGTGCAAAGGTTTCCTTCATATGGCGTACAAATATGCTAATACAATTTCCAAGATTGGTACCGAGGTTCAGTGGTCTCTTGTAATTGATTGACGAAGTATACACAAGTGTCTACTAGGGAAGGCAATTCACAGCAGCTAAAATTACTTTTCAGAAGGCGCTAATTTTCTCATCTTACATGGGAACAGAAAGTCTGGATCTTTGTCGACGTCCGTGCTCAACAGATTATTGATACTTTTCAAGTGGGCACTTGGAGACCAAGGCAACTCTGGGGCTTATCTTTTGGGAACCACTACTTCAGAATAGGCCATGGGAACCACCTCAGAACGCCACCCAGCTCTCAAGCAAAATATTTATGTCACATACGACACGACCACGGGTGATCATGGAATCAGCTTGCTTTTGTGAGAACCGTTCAGCCACCACCCAACAGTTGCACTGCTTTCATTTGAGACATGAATGTAACTGAACTGATACAGAATCATGAAGCCATCTGTACTAGCCGTGTTACACACTTTATAAACGATCTAGTAGACAATGTTGAAAGCCTGATAGAGTTTTTGTCTGTAGGAATGTTACAATGTCATTCGAATGCAGCAGAAGACGTGCTGAGGTTAAATGATTGGTGCGGAGACACAGAGTTGAACCTGAACGAAAATATATGTGACTTACCGCCCTTAAATAAACCAGGATACCCATTGAAGAGCACTTGCCCGCGAAAGGCAAAGGTACCGAGTTCGAGTCTCGGTCGGGCACACAGTTTTAATCTGCCAGGAAGTTTCATATCAGCGCACACTCCGCTGCAGAGTGAAAATCTCATTCGGGATACCCATTATTGTTCGATTTCGATTCGGCGTAAGATAGCTAGGAGTTGTCGTCTGGAACGCCCTACTACAGAATGGCCGCATAAAGTTAACAGTAAAGGAAGCAGCTTCGAGACTGAGGTTCACTACAAGAATCTTAAAGAGGTGTTATTTATCTACGATAGAAGTAACTCGCAAATCAGTTGTAAGACCAATTTTTGAGTGTTCCGTATCAGTCTGAGACACCAGATTGGTACGTGTCTCGTTTAACGATCCCGTGACGGTACAAGTGTAAAAGCGTTACGCCGATGCCCAGCGATGTCCACTGGCATAGTCCGCAGGAAAACCGTTGCATATCACGGTCAGGTTTGCTCTTGAAAATCCGAGAGCCTCCGTTCCACATATGGAAGGAAGGTAGTGTTGAACGCCCCGTCGACATCGATGTCATTACAAAAGGAGCACAAACTCGTATTATGTCAAGGATGGGGAAGGAAATCGGAAATGCCGTTTCAGAGGAACCTGGAGCGATTTAGAGAAATCACAGAAAATCTAAATCTGAGAGCAAGACGAGGGTTTGACCCGTCGTCCTCCACTGTTCGAAGAGGTGTCCAAAACATATCTCCTCCTCCCACATGCTTACTGCGAAATGACTGCGACGAGAAAATCGGTGAAATTAGATAATGATGACTCCTGATGGTGATGATGTTTGGTTTGTGGCGCCCTCAACTGAGAGGTTATCAGCGCCCGTACAAATACCCAACATTTTCACTGTCCAATCGCGCAATCTTTCTGAATGATTATGAAATGACGGGAACAACACAAACACCCAGTCCCCAGGCGGAGAAAATGCCCTACCTGGCCGAGAATCTAACCCCAAAACCTGAAGGCACCAACGCTAACCGTTAGACCTCGAGCCGCGGATGAGGAATTTGAACCTCGGGAACATAACAGATAAGGGAAGAAGCGGGAAAGTGGTACGAAACTGTGCTCAGTTGCACACCGTAGGGTGGCTAGGCTAGTGTGGATGTACATGTTTTGTAGAATAGAAGCTTTTGAAACGTGTGCACCAAGAGAAAGTTAAGATGGACTGGTGGACCAGAAAACTATTGAAGACATATTGAATCGACTCGGGAAGAAAATAGAGTCTTGGCACAACTACACAAAAAGATGGTATCGGACGTTAGACATATGGTGTCATTAACCCGCGGAAACTCGCGCCTTTGAAAGTTAGGCGATTGTCGAGCATTTTTCTCACACACAACAAGCAGTCTGAAATGTACCTAAAATGTGTAAATTAGTATGTTTTTGATATTTTTGCAATAAAATACTCATATTTTAGTATTTAATACATTTATTTGCAGTACGCAACAATGAATTTATCTATATTGTTGGTAATTATCTTAGAACAATTACAATCGCCAGTCTTCTGAGGCACTTGTATAGAAAATTAAAAAAACAAATAAAACCAGTATTTGTTATTATTTAACTTTTGTGACTTAGCCTTCGTTATATATCTGAGCTTTGCACATATCGCATAATATTACAGCATGTTCATTACACATAAATTTTTGCGGGAATACAAGGCTTTTTTATCTCCCGATTTTTGCGTCTTGGTCAGACCTGACACATACCGCTGGGTTTTTCAGCGCCTGAAACTTCAGTTTCATTGGTAAACCGTTCTATCACTTGCTGCAGAGGATGAGATAAGAGTACAGTGCAAAACCTATGCACAATTTGTGGACATGCTAGCTCTACTGCCTCCTAGGAATAATCACATTTGCATTGCCTTTATATATTATTTGACTGTTCATGCCAGTAATACTTAAAATCTAGAAAATAATTTGAGTGGCCACCTACATACTCCTCGAACCACGGAATATTCTTCTTTCAGTCGATCCACCACATAGATACCTTCTTTTGTCCGATTATAATAAATGATCTCGGATTTTGCGTGTTCCCCAGTTGTTGGATCAATCTGATTACTGTCATGGTGTATACTTATCATAAGCACAACTTTTTCCTTTTTTTCGTTCGTATAGAGCCTATAGGAAATCAGAACCTTGTTTTCATGAAAGCAAAAGATACTGCTCGGTGTTGGTCTTATTTTAGTATCCAGGAACAAAGGAGGGCTTTCTTTTTTATTCTTCCTGAGAGTATCAACTAAAGTTGTTTGTTTACTCATGAATTCATCAGCCAATGGGATCGAGGTTAAATAATTGTCAGTCGTTATATTTCTACTAGTGTATGTCTTGTGATAAACGACGACGACAACAGATGCTATGTTATCGAATTTGTATAGACCATTTGGTTGCTTGTCTGGGTAAACTTCTACACTATAGTGTAAAAAAAAATTGAGTCAAAAATTTGAGGCATACATCTTCATTCCATACTTGGATAGTTTATTTGCTGGGTACATATGGGATTTACATCGGCTTCGAAAGGTTTCTAACATTTGATCAAGTGTTACATTCTCTCCTACCTGATAATTCGATCGACACTTTGCGACAAACGAATCAAATATTTCACGAATTTGGGCTAGACTGACATACTTAGACCTCTGGAGCAGGTTTGAATATCGTCAAATCTCACAGTTGTCACCAGAAAAAGAAATCTAGTACTGCTCATAATGGCCTGAAAAATACCAGGAACTGTGCCGTCTTTGTCCCACATTTCCTGCACTTTCAAATGACGCACTTTTTTAATACCAGCCATGTATAAAATGCCAATAAACGCTTTCATTTACATAATATCATTCTCATTACAAGCTCTCTCTTGAAAATCGAGCCTTGATTTTTCTAATATGAATAATCGTATACGTTACTATGTCAGTCAGCATTTCTTCACTTACAAAAAGGAAAAAACAGTCTACAATATCTTTGGCGTCTTTTGCCACAGCTTTTATCTCTTATCTACCAGTAACAGAATTATGAGCTGTTGCCTCACACTGGAACATCCTGGATTGTAACTGCACATCGTTTGCCTTTGCCTACGTAAAATAACTGACCTCGTGCTTGTATGGAAGAGATTTCCACCTCTACTTCATCTGATGACTGTTCCGTTTCTAAACGGCAGCAGCTGTGTTCACTGTCTGGGTTACTTTTCGGTACTATCGGTTCTAACAGATGCTACTGCAACATCTTCCAGCCACGTCAAAATTCTTTCTTCTAGTATATCCATCTGTAAAAATACACGATAATGTTACTCATTATATAGATACTTATCTACTGTAAATGATAAAAAAACACAATAAACCGAGAGAAATGCACATAAAATGACATTTTAAGAAATATGAATAACAAAATATATACTTACATCGACATTCGCACTATGAGCAAAATTCCGCAAGGTGATAATCGGCCAACCAAATAATATCTGCGAGCGACACCCGCGTGCCGGCGCAATGACAACAATTTGCGCGGGTAGGGGAAAGTACAAAACCCAACTACGGAGCGAACAAGAACGCTGAAGGCATTGTTGCCAAATTGCCGATTGTTTTAAAATTTGTGTGAGCAAAATGTTGATAGCGCGAGTGCTCCCTGGTTAAGAAGTGGTTAAGCTGGTAATGAAGAGAAATATTTAGGGTAATAATTTTAGAGGAACATCAAGACCAGACCACAGTAAGCAGGTTCAGCGTGGAGACCTGTGTCGAAACCAGTCTTCACACCGATGGCCCAGACAACAACAACAAGAACAACAACAACAGGACTTATCAAGTGCTACAGTACCTATATAGGCTGCAAAAAAGTATTCCACATTTTTAGAGGTGTTAGTATGGATCAAAACAAAAGGAAACATCCAGTAAACACGAGCTCTAGAATGTTTACCTTAGGAACTATGAACATTACTGTGAAACACATCTCTTCTACTGGAAACTCTTTGTCATCACCAACGACGTACAGAATGTAGTAAACAAATGAAGACAGTAGAGATGGGCAAACTGAAACACGTAACTGTTTCGAAACAAATGAAACAGTACAATCTAATGTTTCGATACGCTGTTTCGAAACAGTGAAACAGTTTGTGTTATGTAATCTAATAAATCTACACATTTTATTATCTTGAATGTCTACTGTATAAGTATGTCCATATAAACACAAATGAGGTTCGTATTGGTAGTTTCGTATTTCCTGCAGCAAATGCACTGCTTTCGTGTCGTGTGACTTTCATACTTTTCAATTGGCTGAGGACAGCCATAGCTGAAGACAGAAGAACCACCACGAATGGAACTGGAGGTGGGAGCAAACTGCAGAAACTACGGATATGCTACTGGGATTACCACATTCCGTTAGTATAGGTAATGTACCCATCCTTCTAATTTCCATGCACACAAAGGGAATCACTGTGGATAATAGGCATATTGACTATAGACTCACAAATAACGCCAAATAATTCGAATAAATAACAAAATATAACAGAAAAAAATTTGGTCTTTCAAGGTGTTTCGAACCGTTACTATAAATTCACCGTGCTCCCCAGCCCTTCCCGTTCACCATTACACTATAAGTGATATGTCAAACAGATTGCTTGCAATTATACCTACATCAAATTTATGTATATGTCTAATAACTGTCACTCTACGCCTTTTTTACTCAAAATGTTGTGGCTTACTTGCGTTTCTTAATATGATTACTGTACATTAAGAGAGAAGCGTATGTTATAAATAAAAAATGTGTAATTTAACTGAATGATTTTCACATATTTATTATTTTGAATGTGAATATATGCGTTGTTTTATTGTTTGGTTAGTGTTTATAAAGCAGATGTTACGACGTTTCGGAATAGGACAGTCAGCTAGAAACGAAGCTTTATTTTCGGATATCTTAAGCTTCATGCTATTGCCTGTCAAAAGGATTTCCACATTCTTAAAAGTGTTTCATGAAGTGGTATGTTGTGTTTCAGTACCTGTGCCGAGCCCGAATCTCGTCCGACACAGAGCGGAATGAATCATCACTGTTTCGATACAATTAGTCCGTTCCAAGCACAGGTGGACTGAAACAGTTTTATCTTGAAACAACGATACAGTTTCTGGGTCTGGCTCGAGATCGAATCTGGTCCGGTTATCCGAGACAGGGGCGGAATGAAACACCGCTG
The DNA here is from genome assembly GCF_021461395.2 of Schistocerca americana. Taxonomy (NCBI): domain Eukaryota; kingdom Metazoa; phylum Arthropoda; class Insecta; order Orthoptera; family Acrididae; genus Schistocerca; species Schistocerca americana. Next base: position 105,507,785 of record NC_060122.1, on the reverse strand, counting down.
TTTCGAAACAGTGAACCACAGCCGTTCCGAAACACTGAAACAGTTCCACGTATCGATACACTGTATCGAAACATAGAAGCAGTGGCCAAGTCTAGAAGACAGATTCCTCTGTTACTGTTCCATGGATACAGTATGCAGTAAAGACCTGTTAGTGTTGTTGTCGTAAATCGCCTTCACCCTTTTGGGTAAGGTCCAGCGCATATGTTACTTCCCATGGCACCAGTAGTGTTTTGATAAGCTTGAGAAATGCTTTAATAGTTTAATTTTACCTCTGCACTCAATACCATAATGAAAGCCTATTATTTCACGCGCGAAATGTCAGACATGACCTTCTGTTACGGTCTGGCAAATGGTAACAACTGCAGAGCTGACAACACCTCATAAAAATATTTAACAGGCAACGGATACTGGAGCAAGTGCGTTGGCCAGCTTCTGCCACCTATGTTAATATCTCCGAATTTCGGTTCTGGGGACATTTGCAGCCTTTTGAGTATGCAAACTCCACTAATGACGTACAAACATTACGTCAATGGCTGCCAAAGCATCCGTGGCCAATTTTGGGTTTTCAGAGAGTGTGTTGTTCCCTAAGGCGTCGGACAGAAGCGTGTCTGACTGTGGGTGGACACCGTATTGAGTACCTGCGTTAGCGATAGTTCACAAGTGCAGGGCGTATGCACTAGCAAGCACATAGCATAAGAACCTCTGCTGTTTCACTGTAACAGAGCAATGTGAATAATTTGTTTAGTCTTTTGCTTGCTGGAGTCCATAGGTCGTCTGTAATAGCAAAGAGCTTGCAGTAGAACGTGTGTGTCCCACCGTAGCAAAGATGGACAAGTGCTGGTAGCTCTTGAGGTAGCTATCAACCTTAGCGCCCAAGTTCAGTGGATAATTTTATCTTGTTTTGTTTCGCACTACTGAGGCGATGCAAGCGCTGTATCACTGAGAGATACAGAGGCGACCGAGTGTGCCGGGACTTACCCCAGTTCACTGCTACTAGCACCACGTCACCACAACTCGTATGTACTAGCATACAAAGGATTGCTCCGTAATGTAAGAATGAAACTAAAAATTAAAGTAACTTTTCTAAACTTTGTCAATATATGCTTCACTACATTAATGTTAAAAGTGTTAAATCACAAAACGATCAGTCGAATATGTCTCGCTAAATACATTGTTTTAAGAAAAAAATAAGTGGTGCGAAAGAATGAAGCTAGAATGCCAAAAATTGTTGAGAATGTGCAAATTTATGTCACAATCCGAAGTTACGAGTCTCAATTTAATCGGTGCAATATTCTGGTCAAAATCGGTGTTTTTACGAAAAATAAAAAGCGCTAAATATTAAACTCAGGAAGATCAAAATTCGTAGATATCCTGGATTTGATACAAAACATTAACCAGCTGACTCCATTAAACTACCGCCAATAGTTTTCAAGTAACTAACTAAAAACTAAATTTGGAACAAAAATGTTCTTCTTCTTAATAGATTATGTAACATTTGTATTTGTGATATAAAGTTCTAATCACAGCACTCTATTACATTCAGTAATTTTACATCTGTAACAAGTTTCAAGGCTTTTGAGTAAATAACAATGAAGACAAGGACTGTTAAAGAAGTAGTTCAGACGTCATGCTTCTTGTATCCCTCCTCGAAGGCGGCGTGTGGGTCTGCTCCTGAAATCTGTAACATAGGCCGAATGTAAGAAGCGAGTAGCAGCAGGTGAGGTTAAGCATTCCCTACTGCAGGGCTTCCCAACCTTTTCAGCTGGCGGACCCCTTCTTCAGCCGAAAATCCATGGCTGACCCCTAGTCAGTCATGAGCACAGTAACTTAAGATTTCAGTGCGAAACCCATGGGAGCTGAAAGCTTCTTAATGCAAGACCCGTGTTCCCAATGACCCCTCTCCCCCGAAGTATCAATAGTCTACGGTTTAGAGATGAATGAAAACAACAAGAAATTAACGATCCACTGGATCCAGACACTTACCAGTGGATTTACTCCCTTTGTTCAACACACTACAGCCTGATTAAAATTACTTGGTAATTGACATTTCACACGTTGGAGCTGCCTTCCTCCAAGAGCAATCAACGTCACAACCAAATTGTCCGCTGTTGACAAGCCGCCACTTGTGGTCTGTTCACTTCCACTGTTTGGCTACTGTTGTGAAATTCACATGCACATTTCGTAACAGTCGTGTGTCTATGTGTGTGTGTGTGTGTGTGTGTGTGTGTGTATGTGTGTGTGTGTGTGTGTGTGTGGTTTTTCGTGAAATGCGAAGAAAAATATTCAAATGTATGTAAAGTCTATGGGACCTAACTGCTGAGGTCTTCCACACTATTAACCAAAGGTTAACTTACACTAAGGACAACACACACACACACACACACAAACACACACACACACACACACACACACACATACATACATACATACATACTCACTCACTCACTCACTCACACACACACTCACTCACACACACACACACACACACACACACACACACTCACACACACACACACACACACACACACACACATGACTGAGGGAGGACTCGAACCTCCAGCGGGAGCGGGCGTGCAATCTACGACGACATGGCGCCTCAGACTGCGCGGCCATTTCCGCGGCTGTGAAGAAATGTGGCACACCCATGATTCGGGATACAAGCACATCACGAAAGAAAAGAAGCCAAGGAATTGCCTTTAAAGGACTATTGTCACATCTGTTGTGCAATGTGTGGGAATACATTCACCCAGTTTACATGCGTTTCCAAAACCGAATTTCGTAAGCCGATGTACCTGTTCCGCTTTTGGTTGGACAGGTAAACACTTCAAACTCGATTCTGGAGATCTGCTTTTATAAAGCCGTTTTCCAGTTCCACAATCGATTTTCGTGCCCATGTAAATAGCTCAGAAAGTCTAGTTATTTTTACGTCTTTGCGTGTCTACTGAACGGCAGTTGTCAGTCCATAGCCGGTAGCTAGCAGGCGGCGTTGCAACAGTGTACTGTCAGTTGGTAGCTGGCAACTGGCAGGCGGCGTGGCAACAGTTTAGCCACAGCTGACAACTTCAACTACTACTTGGACACTATATCGTGGCAGTCAGCGTCGACTGTGAACAAATTAGGAAAACAAACAAACAGACTCTCTTATTTCTATATAAGAAGACAAAGCATTTCACAGATGGTAAGACTTTTTTTCTCAAAGGAAACAATTCTGGCAGAGGACGTTTACCTTTTACATGGTGGAACGTGAAAAGTCCTCAATTGTTTATGCTCGCAGCCAGTTGCCACTATATAGTGTCAGAGTACCAGCAAGTAAATGTAATTGAAGTATAGGAGGCCACATTTTTAATTGAGAGGACGGAATATATTACAAAGAACAGAAATTAGCTTTAGAAATCATTTTAATTTTCGTAACAAAAATATCACTGCCAACAGAATTCAATTAATAATTATTTTGTAAATGATAGAAGGCAGAAACAAAATTCCTACGGAGTTATAGTTTAGGTACGTTCACTGAGCATCTATGAAGAAAAATGCTTTCTTCTTTACTATAGATGAGTCTGTAGGAATAATAATGGAATCCTAATGTGATGGTTGAGTGTGCTTCTGCTGACACAAAATGGTTCAAATGGCTCTGAGCACTATGAGACCTAACTTCTAAGGTCTTCAGTCCCCTAAAACATAGAACTACTTAAACCTAACTAACCTAAGGACATCACACACATTCATGCCCGAGGCAGGATTCGAACCTACGACGGCAGAATAGATCGAGAATCCAGATTCACACAGGTTGTGGAAAATGGAAGAAGTACACGTTTCGCCTTTTCAACAAGGATTTCTTGTTATCCAAACGGACCCAAAAGTGTGAGTAAGTGCCAATGTCAAAACTTGATTTCAAGGTTGGGTCTGTGGCAATTTCAATCAACAACTCATATTCATTTTATGTTAGAATGTTCGGGTTTTTGGATACAGTGAATGGGTTGACCACCCATTCTTATTTCTGCAGCTTCTCATCTTCAGCTGTTGGGAAATAATGCTCCAACAATGACATCAAGCTTCGGAGATGTTCCAGGATTTGATGAAACAAATTCTTCCCAAGCGCCAATGTTTTGTTTTTCAAGAAGTCCTTGAGAAGAGAACATTCGACCTCCCCCTACTAGACACTCTCTGTCCCAAAATTGATTTTCCTCTTGAATGCTCGAACTTTGTCGATAGAAATGTCCTTTGTTTCACTTTGCCCTTGGAGTGAAAACGCATTTCGTTCATTTTGGAGAAAATATTTGACAAATAGGCAAGTATACACTGCCAATTTTCGTCATTAATAAGGTCTGCTAATTTGGTGTTATGCTCCAAAAGAAAAGCTGAGACTTCCAATCTTAATTCGTAAAACCGAGAGAGTGCATTCCCACGTGAGAGCCACCTCACTTCCGTGTGCAGAAGCAGGGAACGATGAAGGCTTGCTGTATTTTCACACAGTATTGTGAAAAGTCTTGACTTCAACGGCCTGGATTTTATGTAATTAATGATTTAAATGGATTCGTCTAAAATTTTCTTGAACGAAACAGGCATTTGTTTCGTAGCTAAAGCGTATCTGTGGAGAGCACAATGACTACTGCTGCAAATTTTGGCCTTTTCTTTTATTTTCGTTATTGCTCCGACTGTGGGACCCTTCATAGCTATGCAATTAGACCATGAAACTTCGTTAGTCCTTAAAAAATCATCCAATAGACGGAATATTTCAGCACCTGTTGTGTTGGCAGGTAGTGGTCTGCCAATAAGAGGTCCTCCTCAAAACATCCACCATATTCATAACGGACAAAAGCCAATAAAATCGCTAATCGTGCAACATCAGTGGATCCCCATCTACCTGCAGAGAAAATGAATTGTGTTGGATGCGAGAAACAAGAGTGTCTTTCACATGATTTGACATGTCAGTAATTTTTGATAATGGCACCGAAGATACAAGCTTTACTGCCTTTTCGTTTTGCATGGAAGAAACAATATCATTAATACACGGTTTTATGAGATTTTCTGCAATGGTATGAGCTTGACCTGTTTTTGCCTCTCGATAACTATCCAAGATAGAAGCTTTTAATGAATTTTCATTACTCGTTCATGCATGAGTTTTCATGCAATGCTGAGAAGCAGCTAGTTCAGCACTCTTCCTTTTGAAAAAATCGGTGTCTTTAGCCTGGAAATCCGGGTGAGTACCTTCAAAATGACGGCGCAATTTAACTGGAACCATTGAACTGTTCGGAAGGACTCGCGCACAAATTACACACTACGCTTTACCCTTCTTTGTCTCCATAAAGCCCATTTCAAAATAGTTTTCGTTGTACTTACGTTTCTTGGTTATTCCACTTCCACAGGATATTGTAACCAATGGAGTATTTGCAGCGTTTTCACATACTAAATCCGACTGTAGAGCTTCTTGTGATTGTTGTTCCTTTGGTCGTCCTCCATCCTCATTCATTTCAACTGGAAACTTCCCTTGTTGTGAAGGCGATGGAGAAACTGCACCCTTCTTCAATGATCCTGACTTCAACCACCGATCCACGTTATAAGTAAATAAACTGGTCAAAAATCGACTTATGAAATAGGTAGTGCACTGACAAAGCAAGTTTAACATTTAATGATGCCTCGGGCCGCATACGTGCCAGCGAGCGCTGTTATTGGTCGGCAAAGCTCGCTCCGCGCATGTGTAGACGGTTTCAGCGCATCTAGCGCCGTGAGCCGGCGCCCAAACGACCCCCGTATTGTTGCGAAACAGTTGATCCGAGAAGCCGCATTCTCCGGCACTAAACTGTGTATGCGTTCTCACTCAGGAACCGCAAAGGCTGCTTGGGAATACGACCTGAAGTAAAAGTACACAAGTTTTTCACACGGAAAAAAAAAGTTATGAATCTGATTTTCACATTTTTGTTCAATAATTTTACTCATCATTTTACACGATTTGGTGAAACGTGGCCGCGGACCCCCTAAGGGGTCCGCGGACCACTCGTTGGGAAGCCCTGCCCTACTGCAAGTAAAGTAAAAGTGGTTTTACTATATTCCAACCCGAATTACACCCTTGAATACATAACTTGGTACAGGTGAGTACGTAGGTGCGAAGCCGTGGTCTAGATAGAAAGTCTCAATAGCTATTTTTGTTAAAGCGAAGGTTCTCGGCCGTCTGCTCTTGATGAACTGGTCGAAAGTGGAGCGGCTCTCGCATATCTCCACAGCGTCGGCTAGAGGGCGCTGTGGTCGGCGAACAACTTCAGCTCTCGTAGTGCCAACCTACGTTGTGGCATCGGAACTATCGAAACCACAATGTTCTATTGTCGGTTCTATTTTAAAAATTCTAGCTGGCAAAGTTTAAATGCAGTCGAGCTAAAACTTTTCAGTAACTAAAGCCTAACTTAACTCCATTCTGGAAAAATGATTGAAGACTGTAAATTGTTTCACGACACAGTTATTAAAAATATGTGTTCACGAATATAGATGCTGCTAACTGTACCAAGGCAGTTGACAGCAGATGTTTCGTTCGGTCGTCCGCTGCGCCCGTATCTAAATGAGGGCAGAGATACAGTAGAGCGAGAATTCCGGCGGTACCTCGCAAGAGTACCGCCCTTCGATAGCGCCATTGCCTCTAATCGAAGTGTTTGGGTTTTCCAGGGCCAGCCAGCCAGCCAGCCAGCCAGCCAGAAGCAGTGGTCCAGCCAGCAGCAGCAGCAGCAGCAGCAGCAGCAGCAGCAGCGGTCCAGCCAGCTAGCCAGCGTTCCTGCCAGCCAGCCAGCGTTCCTGCTTCCCGCCAGCATTCCAGCCAGTGATCCTGCCTCTGCGGTCGCCTCCCGCCAGCGGCAGCGGCAGCGGAGTGGGGCTTCGGCCCCAGTCGGCGTTTCGTCCGTCTTCGTTCGTCATCGTCTGTCTTCGTAAGTCCCTAGTTTTCTTCTGTAGTTTTCGTTCTGTCCTTTCCCTTCCCTCCATGTAATCATGACAACACCCACCACCACCACCACCACTGCCACCACTACGCCATTGTATACACATCTCCCTCCTCCGCCATCAACACAATAACGTGGTGTGCCCAATCGCCTCCCCCCCTCATTCCATCCCCCCACTTCCCACCCTCCCTTCTCCTTCGCTCTTCGTCGCCCCATCCCCAGCTCCTTCCTCCCATGCTTCCTCCTCTGATCCCTCCCCTCCACTCCCTCACTCCGTTCCCTCCATCTCAGCAGCCCCCACCAGGGTAGTGGCCCAGAGCGCCACGGCACACGCCCTGCTCTCGCCCTTGCCTTCACCATCGTCATCACCATTGCCATCGCCTTCGCTGTAGCCATCCCTGTCTCCGGCGCCAGCTCCAGCATGCATGCCGGGACCTGCCACTCCCCACCATCTCCTAGTAGCTCCTGTCCCACATGCCTCCTCTCACCCTTCAGGCACTGTAAAGCACCCCAGTGGTACCCTTGCCTCCTCTGCTCCCAAAAATGCCCAGCCCAGTCCTCCCCCCCCCCCCCCCCAGTATTCCATGAATGTCTCCCCGCCTGTCCTGCTACCTCCTCCTTCTCCTCTCCTCCTCCCCCTCCTCCTACAAATAACTCCGCCTGATCCCTTCCTCCTCGAGGCCCAGAACCTCATGCTCCTCCTCCGTCAACACTTTCCCGGAGCCCCCATCTCCCTCCTCACTCCCCACCGAGATTCCTTCTCATCTCCTCCATAGTCCCACCCTTCACACAGACATACTCTCCCGAATCCTCATCTGCCGATTTGGCCCAAATGCCTCCCTCACTCCTCCACCTTCCCCGTCACCTCCCGCCAACCCCAAACCCCGCATCGCCCACCGACCAACACCGCTGTGATCACTCGGCTTAGTCTGACGATCACGGAGGAGGAGGTGTTGGCGAAACTTAAGGCACACCCATCCTTAGAAATTCCGGCAGTCCCCTGGATCTTCAACCCCGTCGGCCCCACCTGCCTTATGCTGGTATTCTCAGAACATACCCCATCCATCAACCATCTCCTGAAGGAGGGTGCCATCCCCTTCCATCAACGATATAAGGTCGGCCCCTCCTGTTCCCCTCCTCAATCCCTCCACTGCCAAAGGTGTCTGTGCTACAATGCACATCCTACATCTGAGTGCTGCGAGACACCTGTCTACCCACACTGTAAACAGGCACACTTCCTCTGGCAGTGCCCCAACCTACAGTCCCCTCCCTCTTCCAATACCTGCAACTTCCTGCATCCCACTTACTCCCAGAAATAGAAGGCCCGACCCCCCCCCCCCCACCACTCCTGAACTCACCATCCCTGTCCACCCTCTGAACGCCCTCACCCCTCCTGCCAATTCCCTTCGTCCCGCCCCCCCCCCCCCCACTGCTGAGGACCTCATCATAACCATTGTCCTCCAGAATGTCCACCCATTCCAGCGCCCCCACACCCTCCAGCAGATATCCCTCGCCTCCCGATCCATCTCCCACCTCAACATGTATGCCAGCTACTCCCATAATCAGGACCATTTCTCCTTCTCCCATCTCAACACCCTCGTCTAAAGCCCTGTCATGGCGCGACAGCACCGTATCTTCTTTAATAACATCCGTCCCTTCCCACCAACAACGACCTCCTCCTGCACACCATCGCAACCCGCTGTGTGGATGCCTTCCTCCTTAATGAAACCTTTCATCAGCCACAACACACCATACACACTTCGCCCTACCTCCTTCACCACTCCGATAATCCGCTCCCGATAGCATGTGGCGGAGTAGCCATTGGCCACCACTGTCAGATCCCTGTTTGGCTCCAACTTCTCCGTCCCAACCCCACTGAACACCTGATCCTTAGTCTCTTCTTCCCTGGCCTTACTATCACCTGTGCCACCATCTATGTCCGCCCTAACGCCACTACTCCTTTTGACTTCCTCTCCCAAATTGACCGTACCTTCTCCTCCTACGTAATCGCCGCCGACCTCAACATCCATAGTCATTCTGCCACCCAGTTATGTCGGTGCTGTCAGTGCCTCTCCTCCCTACAAGGCGACCTCATTCCCATTCCCCCATTCCCATTCCCCAGCACACCCACCCTGAATCCAACTCCACTCCTGATGTCATCCTCTCCTCCCCTAACCTCCTCGGCTGCATAGCGATGGATGTCCTGAACGCCATTGGTAGTGACTATCTGCCTGTCCTCCTCACCTTTTCAGACGGTCGTTACCCACATCCCAAAATACGTCCATGACTATTCCCTTGTCGACTGGAATGCCTACCAGGATACTCTCTCTACCCAGGTCGATAGCCTCCCCTTCACCTACCTCTGTCCTGATGATGTTACCCATGCTGCCTCCTTTCTCCAGCAGACCTTTTCTGAGGCCGTGGAGGCACATGTCCCTTCCATCACCATCCACTCCCACCATCCTACTTTACCCCCATTACCCCCACAGACCGTCTTCCTTCTCTGTGAATCCCACCATCTCTACCGTGCCTTCCTTCACATGCATGACCCGGACACACTACGACGCCACTGGCAACTACAACGACACATCAGAAACTTGCTCGCGGCTAACAGACGCCAGGACTGTCGACAGACATGAACTCGTCTTAATTCTACACTTCCTATCAACTCGTCCAAGTACTGGTCAGCCTTCTGCCACCTTACTGGATCTAAACAGTTCCGCTACTACCCTCTCCTTCATGATAACCAAACATTCCCTGACAACCTTAGTAAGTCCAATCACTTTGCCTCCTACCTCTCTGATGTCTTTAACATCCCAGACGATCCCCAGTTCAGTTACTTCCTCTTTCCGGGTGTCCGTGATCGACCTGACACCTCTGTCCCTCCCCTCGCTCCTGGTTTCCAATACTTGGACAACATTGCACACAACAAACTCAATTCCCCAATCACTACTCAGGATATCATCGCTACACTCCGCACAAAACGCAACACCACTCCTAGTCATGATCGTGTCACCTATCGCCACCTTTGTGAAGCTCCTGCCTCCTTCCTCTCCAACCTGGCCAGGCTCTATAATGTGGTGGCGTCCACTAGCTACTACTCCAACCTGTGGAAAACATCCCATATCCTGATGTTCCTTAAACCTGACAAACTGCCGTCCGCTGTCTCATCCTACCATCCCATCAGCCTTACCTTGGTCTTCAGCAAGGTCCTGGAATCCATCCTTACCCAACACATCCACCAGCATCTCCGCCCGCACCGCCTCCTTCTCGTTACCCAGTGTGGCTTTTGGCCGTCCTTCTCTACCGGTGACCTTCTCCTTCACCTCACTCATCTCCTCTCCGAACAGCTCAATTCCTTTCGCTCTAAACCGAGCCAGGTGGCGCAGTGGTTAGACACTGGACTCGCATTCGGGAGGACGACGGTTCAATCCCGCGTCCGGCCATCCTGATTTAGGTTTTCCGTGATTTCCCTAAATCACTCCAGGCAAATGCCGGGATGGTTCCTCTGAAAGGGCACGGCCGACTTCCTTCCCCATCCTTCCCTAATTCGATGAGACCGATGACCACGCTGTCTGGTCTCCTTCCCCAAACAACCAACCAACCAACCAACCATCCTTTCGCTCTGCTATCTTCCTCTCCCTTGACCTTGAACGCGCCTATGACCATGTGTGGCATTCCAGTCTCCTCTTAAAGCTCCAAACTATCGCCCTTCCTATCAACTACGTCCATCTGATCTTTCTCAACGTCCTACCTACGTCACCATCCATAACACGGATTCCTACACCTTTTTCCCCTCTGTTGGTGTGCCCCAAGGTTCCGTCCTCTCCCCTCTTCTGTAGCTTTTGCATATGTCAGACATATAGCCACCTTCACTCTCGATCCACCTTCTCCAGTACGCTGATGACATTGCCTTCCTTGCTCTCGCCCCCACCCTGCAGCGCTTCTAATACCTTCTCCAATCCCATATTGACCGGTTCACCGCTTTGTGCAACCAGTGGTTGCTCAAGGTCAATCCTTCCAAGACCCAGGCGCTCATTGTAGGCAAAACCACGCCTTCCTTCCGTCCTATCGCCCTCACCCTCACCCTTAAGTACCTTGGCGTCACCCTTGACCGTCGCCTCTCCTGGCCCCCCCACAATCCAAGCCAAGGCACACTTCTGACTCCTCCTCAAGCTCCTTTCTGACCGCACATGGTGTCTGAACCCCTCCACCATCCTCAACACCTATAAATCCCTCATCTGCCCTATCCTCTGCTACACCCACCCTGCCTGGATCTCTGCCCCTCCTACCTTTTACAAATCCCTTCCAATCCTCAAACACCATGCTCTCCACCTTGCCAATCGCATCCATCTCCCCTCCCTCACACAGATCCTGTACGACCTTATTCCGTTCCCACAGCTCCTCCTTTTCCTTGAATGGATACGGATCCTCTACACCTCCCGTAAACTAGATCCCTCTCACCCGCTTGTCTCTCCCATCCCCTCCCACCCCCGTCCACAGCCGCACCTGTATTCCCATGTCCCACCTGCTCTCCATCTCTCCACTCTCCTTAGCCTCTCCCAAGGTGGCTTCCACCTGCTCCCCCTGCCTGATGATACCCTCATCCCCTCCATCTACCCCTCCTATCAACTTTGATCCTCCTCTCCCACTTCCTGCGTTTTTTTCCTCAGGGCACCCTCTCTGCCTTCTCTCCCTCCTCCCTTCCTACCCTCCATACCCTCTTTCATCCCCCCATCTCCTCTGCCCTGGCATCTCCACTCTCCCTTCTCCCTTCTCCCCCACATTCTTGTCCCCTTTGACAGGTCCCCGGACTCGCACACGTTAAGTGAACACTAGCGCGTGGGAGATCATCGCCATCACTTTTTCGTGTGCGTGCCGTCGTGTTGTGCTTTAGTGTGTTTCGCCACCCACGCTTCACGCTCCATCGTTCACGTATGTGATCTCCATCGTCAGTGCCCGTGCACAGTGCCTACAGTCTTTTGTTTTCTTTGCGTGTGAATGGCTTTGTGTTTTTTAATCACTGTGTCTACTTTTTTTTAACCACCGTTATATTCTGTTACTTCTTTGTCTTCATTGATTTTCTGTATTTGTACTGCCTGTGGCTGAAGAGCGGCGTACAATTTCCGCTGCCAGCCCACCTTGTATAAGGTGTAACATTACAATAAAGGAAAAAAAAAAACAGTGGAGGGAGACAGTTCGCACTAAGCTGTCAATCTGTCTGCATCAGTCAAATGCCAGCTTAAGCGCTGCCTCGGATGCTGTCAGAGCTAGGCACCTACAGAACGCATGTTTTTAGTAAAAGTAGGAAGTGAACGCATGAGGACTGTACACCGTCCTGTATCGTTTAGATTCCACGGAAATAACGTTTTGTGTGTCGCCTGTAATGTTGACAAAACCGCGTGGAAAGTGGTGAGATTATCTTCCAGTCTTGTAGCGAGCAATTAACTTTGATGAGCACAAGTCAGGGCAACAGACCATTTTACTTGGGACTTACCGTAGAGGTCGCCTCTAATACTGCTGTTTATGATGTTTATTCTACATCCGGATCCCGCTCCAGCTACTGCTGGGTGCCGACGAGTCCTCTCCATTTGGCTCGACCCTCCCACCACTTTTCTCCCTCCACCTGCTGCCAGGTCACACCTCTCCTTTCCACAGATATTCTCACTCCCATTTTCCACCGTCTTCTTGGGCGCCCTCTAGGTCTTTTTCCATCCGTTTTTAGTTCTTCCATAATTTTGGGGAGTCTCTGGCCATGCATCCACTTAACATGCCCATACCATCTTAATCTCTTTTTTTTTTCAATTTCTTCTCTCATACTTTCTTGTTTAAAGTCCTTTTTAATCTCTACATTCCTTGCACTGTCCATTCTTGTTTTCCCCTTAACTGCTCTGAGAAATTTCATTTCCCCTGCTTGCAATCTGCTCCAGTCCTTTTCTGTCACTGTCATTGTTTCTCCACCGTAGGTGACAATAGGGAAGTAATAATTCTTATACATAAGGAGTTTTGCTTTTTCTGAAACTTCCTTATTCCAAATCAGGTGTTTTATTGTTTGGTAGAAATTGCCTCCCTTCTGTAACCTCCTATTAATGTCGTTGGTTATTCTTCCATCCCTAGATATTTCAATACCTAAATAAGTGAAACTTTCTACCACTTTAAAGGGTTCTCCATTCGAGGTGATATTTACGTTGATCCCTGTCTCTCTTCCATATACCATTGCTTCATTCATATATTTATTTATTTTTAATCCATACCTTTTCATAATTTCCATCCACGCATCAAGTTGTAACTGTGTACATCACCCCATATTATCATATCATCTGAAAAAATCATATTTTGTCTGTTTTTTACTATATCATTAACTACCCTCGTCATTCCCACCGTCACAACATTAAAAAGTGCAGGAGATAGAATACTTCCTTGCTTAAGTCCTTCTCTCATTTGAAGTATTCAGAGTTCCCCCAATGGTGTTCTAATTCTACAATTGTGTCCTCTGTACATTGTCTTTATTACATTAATGTATCCATCTTCTACATCTATCTTCTTCGTTTCTTCCCAAAGTTTTACCCTGTTAACTGAGTCATATACTTTTTCTATGTCTATAAAAAACATTATCACCCTCTTGTTATACTCCCAACTTTTTTCCATCAGTTGACAGATAGAAAATATCAGGTCGATCGTGCTTCTTCCTTTCCTAAACTCCTGCTGTACTTCACTGAGCTCCTTTTCTATCTATTCACTTATTGGATTTAGCAAAATTCTTTCAAAAATCCTGGCTGTATGACTCATAAGGGTTAAGAAAAAAATGGTTAAAATGGCTCTGAGCACTATGCGACTTAACTTCTGAGGTCATTAGTCGCTTAGAACTTAGAACTAATTAAACCCAACTAACCTAAGGACACCACACACATCCATGCCCGAGGCAGGATTCGAACCTGCGACCGTAGCGGTCACTCGGTTCCTGACTGTGGTGCCTAGAACCGCACGGCCACTCCGGTCGGCATAAGGGTTATTCCTCTGTAGTTTTTACAAAGATGGGAACAATGTCTCCTCTTCTCCAGTCGTCAGGTATTGTACTATTTCTTCACACACTTGATAGTACTCTATACAGCGACTGCATTCCTACTGGACCTGCTGCTCTTATCATGTCCACTGATGCTTCATCAGTTCTTGGGGCTTTCCCCCCCATTCATCTTCTTCACAGCTATTTCCACTCTTCCAGTGTAATTTGTCCTAATTCTACTTCCCAACTTTTCTCAGTTTCTCCATTATTTGTTGTTTCCTCGTGTATCTGCTCCTCAGCGTTTAACAGTTTCTTAAAATGTTCTTTCCAGAGATCTTTTATATTCCCTGGACCTTCAGTCACGGTACCGTCCGCTGTTTCCATCTTTACTGGCACTTCAGAAGCCTTCCTTTTATTTTTATCATTTTACACAATTTACTTTCTCTCCACATTCCATATCTGCTAGAATATAATCAATTACACTCTTGGTTCTTCCATCCGAAGTGTATCTGGTGATAATATGTCTTTCTCTCTTCATAAACCAGCTGTTTGCTATTTTCATTCCATTCCTCTGGCACAAATCCAGGAGTCTTTCTCCTTCTTCATTTCTGCCTCCATATCCAAAACATCTCAACACTTGCTCAAATCACTATCTGTCTTTGCCTACCTGTGCATTAAAATCTCCCATCACTATATTAGCACTCTCTATAAGGTTCTCTAACTCATTTTCAAAGTCCATCTTCTCTTCTTAGGTACATCCCACTTGAGGTGCATAAATCTGGATAACTTTTAGTGTTTCTTTTTGGAATCTCAGGTGTAAGATTATGATCCTGTCTGATATATATCTCACACTTTCAATACAGCTTTGTACATTCTTATTCACCATCACTGACACACCATTTCTTCCAAACCTGTTGTTCCCACTCCAGTAAAGTTTTCCTCCTCCTCTCAAATTCTTCTCACCTTTTCTCTTTCACTTTGTTTCACTTAATCCCAATATATCTTTCTCTCTATTAGTACATCTGTCATTTCTTCCATTTTTCCATTGATGTTAAATATATTAAGGGTGCCTATATTTACGTTATTTTTAGTGTATTTGGTTTCATCTTCTTGTACTGATGAATATCATCAGGTCTCCCATCATTTACACCAGTACTTGAAGAAGCAGTGGGGTCAAATCCTGAGTGGTTCGATCCGAGGCTCGTCTGTGTTTTGAGAGCAATATATGAAGATTTTCCTACTGGCTTGCTAGGCCTAGCGCAAGAATGGATTTTCTGTTGGGGGTTATCTCCCTTAGCCTTTGGAGTATCTCCTCCACCACAAGGCGGCAGTGGTTCCCTTCTGATTTAATCCCCAGGAAGGAGAGTTGCCTCATCTGCCAGCTACGCTATTTCGAAGTCTTCCTTCTCCACCGTCGCTGCTATTAAGGTCTTCACCTGTAACGCTGGCCATGGATTCCGTGTTATACCCCACGGGATTGGGTCCCCGCTTGAATTTACCCACCGTAGCACTCCGACCTACTAAAGTGAAGGATGCCCCCCCCCCCCCCCCCCTGCGACGTGGACGCGCCAGACAGGAATTACCCCAGTGGAGGAGTAGGGAAGGGCACCCTACCTCCGTGGAGCCGGTTTAATGATTGTTGTGTATGGTGCCACAATCAAAGGGCACATTATCATTATTATCAGCAGTATTATTATGTTTGTGCGTGTTGACTTTTATTGAATATATTAGTTATTTAGATTCCAAAACTTGTATTCATAGTAATAATTCCTGATCCTGTTGAGTAAATATCTACAGGAACATTTTCATTCAGTGAGTACAAGAAGATTGTGGACTTGCAGACTGGGAATTATGGTCAGTATGTTCTCCATCGCTTTCTGGCTGACAGCAAAAATAGTTTTCAGGGCCTTGTAAAAATGGAGAAGCTTTATTGTGCTATCTAACCCGTCGCTCCACACTACCACCTGTCAAATTATGGAATACTGTTTCTTTAACACCCTTTATTCGTCACACGCAATGTTACGTAAACTGTTAGCTTGGTTTGTTAGTTTTGCGACGTGTGGTTCCAAGTTGTGAATATATCTGCAAATGATTCAACAGATTGATTTTACTTCATATTCTTAAGTGAGCTGTTATTTGGAAAGAATAAATGCTGTTAATCAGTAATCTGACACAACGTTATTATTACTACACATTGCCAGACTGAATGCCACTTGATGGTGTTACAGACTCATTTCATGGTGAGTGAAGTGTCTACGTAAATGGAGCAGCGACGAATGGGGAATCTTTCCAGCGATGATACGGGCAGCAGATGCGGAAAACCGCTGACATAAGCCACTATGATAACGAGCAGACATGGCCCGGCGCCCGGAATGAGCATCTCGGACACAGCGAACCCGTTCGGCTGTTCTCGGTGCTACTGCCGTGAGCATCTACGGAAAGTGGTTGAAGGACGGTGAAACCACATGTGGGTGACAAGGCGTTCGACGTCCACTCCTGATCACAGAAAGTGGTGGTTGAAGACGTGACCGTTGCCTAAACCAGGACATGGGTTCGTATGTGACAGACATGACGACACAGTACAATCCCGGTGCAGACACAAGTGTTTCGGAGCGCACAGTTCATCACACATTACACATTATTACATCTGAGTCTACAGACATGCTCTGCAGTTTACAGTTAAGTGCGGGACAGAGGGACCATCGAACCATCTTCAGGATATTTCTCTACAGTCCCATTCTCGAACATCGCGCGAGAAAAGCGAACACTTAAATGTTTCTGTGCGAAGTATAGTTTCTCTTATTTTAGTGTTGTGATCATTACCTCCTGTATGGGTAGTCCCCAAAAAGCTATTTTAACCTCTCAGGAGAAAGATGGTGTTTGAAATTACATGAGAAGATCCTGCTGCAAGACAAAACTTCTTTGTTTTAAAGATTGCCACCACAATACACTTATCATATCCGTAGCGCCTATTTCGCCATAGCACGAAACGAGCTGCCCTTTGAACTGTTTCGATGATCTCCGTCAGCCCCATCTGATGCGTTTTCCACACTGCCCACCAGCACTCCAGAAGAGGGCGAACAAACGTTGCGTAGGCTGCCTCTTTAGTCGACCTGTCGCATTCTGTCAGTGTTCTGTCAATAAATCGTATTCTTTGGTTTGCAATACCGCGGACCTTATCAATGTGATCGTTCCCACTTAAGTTATTCGAAATTGGAATCCCTAAGTATTTAGTTCAACTTAGAGCCTTTATATCTGTTTAATTTATAGTGTAGCATGACTTCACACTCTTCATTATTTAAAGTCAATTGACATTTTCCGCAACATACAGATATCTTCTCTAAATAGTTTTGCATTTTGTTTTGGTCATCTGATGACCTTATAAGACGATAAATAACAGCATCGTCCGCAAAGAACGTAAGAGTTGTACTCAGATTGTCTCCTAAATGGTTTATGTAGATCAGGAACAACAGATGTCCAAGAACACTTACTTGGGGAACGCCAGATATTACTTGTGTTTTACTTGATATCTTTCCGTCAGTTACTACGAACTGTGACCTATCTGACAGGAAATCACGATCCAGTCGCGCAACTTAGGCGATAGTACATAGGCACGCAATTTGATTAGAAGTCTCTTCTGAAGTTACAGTGTCAAAAGCCTTCTGGAGATCTAAAAGTATGGAATCCAATTGACATCCCCTATCAATATCACTCATTACTTCGTGAGAATAAAGGGCTAGTTGTGGTTCGCAAGAACGATATTTTCTGAATCCGAGTTGGATGTTTGTCAATAAATCGTTTCCTCCGAGATAACTCATAATGTTCGAATACAACATACGTTCCAAAACTCTACTGCGATTGGGTTCCACACCTTCCTGTTCGCACATTTGACTCAATAATATCATAAACTGCGACCGTAGTTGGCAAGAAATCACTGTAACTGGACCGTACGTCACTGGAAACTTGTTGCCTGCTCAGATGGATCACAATTACTGTTACAGCAGGTTGATGGTTGCGTCCGCATACGACGTGAGCTATAGCAATCGGAGACTCGATGGCGGTTGTGGCCTACGTGAACATTATTGCTAAGCACCTTCATACTTCTTCATGACTGGTGTCTTCTCCAACAGCGAAGGCATCTTCCAGCAGGATATCTGTCCTTAACTTATTTCAATACACAGAATCGTGATCGTATTTGTGTTGTTTATCTTCATTTTTAGACAACCGGTTGCGATATTTTAAAGGTACCTTCACACAGAAAACCAACGCCAACAAACTCGATTGACAAATGTTTTCCACTCGAAGTTTGACTGTTTTCAGCTGTTGTCAACAGTTGCTTGAAATCGTGAGTCTGAACAACTAGTTGAGGAAAGTTTTGTCTCGAGTGTGTAATTTATAGTCAGTGAGCAAAAACACGGCAGAGCTGTGTGACCTGCGCATGCGCATTTGCCGTGACGTCTGCTGCGTTTCTTTCGACAATGGCAACAGATCCAAAAATTGAAATGAGGAAACCACTGTGGGATCCTTCAGATTCTGCATATAAAAACAGATATAAGAGAAAAGATTTGTTGAAAGACGTTTTGGATAAAATTGGTGTACCGCTTGTGGAGTGTGAAAGGAAATGGACAAATATGAAAACACAGTACAATTGTGAGCATTATAAAATGGTCAGAAATAAAAGTGTGTCTGGGATAGCTAAGATCTACGTTCCGAAATGGATATTTTACAAACATATGATGTATTTGGAAGCCGTGAAAAAGTCTGGGAGAAAAATATTTACAATCGTAAGTAAAATGACATTCATTAGTGTAATTGAAGCTGTAACACTTCTGGTCGGAAATTTTGTAATTACAACTGTATTTTCAAAGGAAATTTATTTCTCTTTTCATATCATTTTGTCGACATCTGATACAAAGTGGTTTGCAAATTAATGCCTTACATTGTTAATATCTAAATCTATAAGGGTTTTGTTCGGATGTTTTTAATTACATTGACTTTTTACTCGATATTTCTTTGTTCCTACACTACTGGCCATTAAAATTGCTACATCACGAAGGTTACGTGCTACAGACGCGAAATTTGACCGACAGGAAAAAGATGCTGCGATATGCAAATGATTAGCTATTCAGAGCATTCATACAAGGTTGGCGCAGGTGGCGACAGCTATAACGTGCTGACATTAGGAAAGTTTCCAACCGATTTCTGATACACAAACAGCAGTTGACCGGCGTTGCCTGGTGAAACGTTGCTGTGATGCCTCGTGTAAGGAGGAGAAATGCGTACCATCACGTTTCCGACTTTGATAAAGTGTAACAGTTCTGACACTAAATGTGACACTTCTGCTTGTTTTATGGATAACTTCGCAATCCATTTCGGAAAGACATAGGGCCCAACGGGTAAGACGACTAGATGGATCCTTTAACCCAATCAACCATTTTAAAGCTGCGTGGTCTATAATAATCTTGAATTTCCTACCATACAAGTAACATTTGAAGTATTTGATGCCATAAATAACGCTTAATAATTCTTTCTCCGTTGTGGAATAATTTAATTCTGCCGTTGTTAGTTGTCTCGAAGCATAGGCTATGGGGTGTTCCGTGCCACTAATATTCTGACTCAAAACAACTCCTACTAAAAGACCACTTGCATCACAGGATAAAATAAATTCTTTATTATAATCAGGGTAGGCTAATACTGGACTGTGTGTTAACTTATCTTTAAGGGTTTGAAATGCTGATTCACAATCTTCAGACCAATGAAATTTTGCACCCTTTTTCAACAATTGGGTTAAGGGTCGGGCAATTTCAGCAAAATTTTGAACATACTTTCGGTAATACGATGCGAGACCAATGAAACTTTATAATTCCTTAACGCGTTTTGGTGTTTGGAATTCCTTAACTGCCGAAATTAATCAAGGATCTGTTTTAATTCCTTTTTTACTAATGACATGCCCTAGGTATGTAACCTCTCTCAATGAAAAACTACATTTTTCCATATTTAATGTTAATTTAGCTTTTCTAAGTCTCTGAAAAACATTATGCAGACGCACAGCATGTTCATTAATGTCTTTGGAGGATACAATATGTTGTTGTTGTTGTGGTCTTCAGTCCTGACACTGGTTTGATGCATCTCTCCATGCTACCCTATCCTGTGCAACCTTCGCAGACGCACAGCATGTTCATTAATGTCTTTGGAGAATACAATATGTTGTTGTTGTTGTGGTCTTCAGTCCTGAGACTGGTTTGATGCATCTCTCCATGCTACCCTATCCTGTGCAAGCTTCTTCATCTCCCCGTACCTACTGCAACCTACATCCTTCTGAATCTGCTTGGTGTATTCATCTCTTGGTCTCCCTCTACGATTTTTACCCTCCACACTGCCCTCCAATACTAAATTTGTGATCCCTTGATGCCTCAGGACATGTCCTACCAACCGATCCCTTCTTCTAGTCAAGTTGTGCCACAAACTCCTCTTCTCCTCAATCATATTCAATAACTCCTCATTAGTTATGCGATCTACCCACCTAATCTTCAACATTTTTCTGTAGCACCACATTTCAAAAGCTTCTATTCTCTTCTTGTCCAAACTATTTATTGTCCATGTTTCACTTCCATACATGGCTACACCCCATACAAATACTTTCAGAAACGACTTCCTCACACTTAAATCTATACTCGATGTTAACAAATTTCTCTTCTTCAGAAACGCTTTCCTTGCCATTGCCAGTGTACATTTCATATCCTCTCTACTTCGACCATCATCAGTTATTTTGCTCCCCAAATAGCAAAACTCCTTTACTACTTTAAGTGTCTCATTTCCTAATCTAATTCCCTCAGCATCACCCAATTCGACTACATTCCATTATCCTCGTTTTGCTTTTGTTGATGTTCATCTTATATCCTCCTTTCAAGACATTATCCATTCCGTTCAACTGCTCTTCCAAGTCCTTTGCTGTCTCTGACAGAATTACAATGTCATCGACGAACCTCAAAGTTTTTATTTCTTCTCCATGGATTTTAATACCTACTCCGAATTTTTCTTTTGTTTCCTTCACTGCTTGCTCAATATACAGATTTAATAACACCGGGGAGAGGCTACAACCCTGTCTCACTCTCTTCCCAACCACTGCTTCCCTTTCATGCCCCTCAACTCTTATAACTGCCATTTGGTGTCTATACAAATTGTAAATAGCCTTTCGCTCCCTGTATTTTATCCCTGCCACCTTCAGAATTTGAAAGAGAGTATTCCAGTCAACAATGTCAAAAGCTTTCTCTAAGTCTACAAATGCTAGAAACGTAGGTTTGCCTTTTCTTAATCTTTCTTCTAAGATAAGTCGTAGGGTCAGTATTGCCTCACGTGTTCCAATATTTCTACGGAATCCAAACTGATCTTCTCCTAGGTCGGCTTCTACTAGTTTTTCAATTCGTCTGTAATGAATTAGCGTTAGTATTTTGCAACCGTGACTTATTAAATTGATAGTTCGGTAATTTTCACATCTGCCAACACCTGCTTTCTTTGGGATTGGAATTATTATATTCTTCTTGAAGTCTGGGGGTATTTCGCCTGTCTCATACATCTTGCTCACCAGATGGTAGAGTTTTGTCAGGACTGGCTCTCCCAAGGCCGTCAGTAGTTCTAATGGAATGTTGTCTACTCCGGGGACCTTGTTTCGACTTAGAATACAATAATATCGTCTCGATATACACAAATGGCTCTGAGTACTATGGGACTCAACTGTCGAGGTCATTAGTCCCCTAGAACTTAGAACTAGTTAAACCTAACTAACCTAATGACATCACAAACATCCACGCCCGAGGCAGGATTCGAACCTGCGACCGTAGCGGTCTTGCGGTTCCAGACTGCAGCGCCTTTAACCGCACGGCCACTTCGGCCGGCTCGATATTCACAACATAGCTGAGTTTTGAGTCCTCACAATACTCCATCGAGTAGTCTTTGAAAAGTTGCTGGCGCATTTTTCAAGTCGAAAGGCATTCTTTTAAATTGCCAATGGCCTCCAAGGATAGAAAATGCTGTTTTATGCCTATCTTCAGGTGCAACTTCCAATTGATGATATCCGCTACGTAAATCGATTGTTGAAAAGTATTTACTGTTACCCAAACTGTCAATGATATCTCTAATGTTTGGAAGAGGATAGACATCTGAGATAGTTTGTTTGTTAAGGTGTCTGTAGTCACAACAAAATCTGTACCGTTTCGTACCGTCGGGAGACTTCTTTGGAATAATTACAATATTTGAATTATAAGGCGAATCAGAATATTCTATAATTCCATCTTTTAGATGCTGTTCTAAAAATTCATCCAGTACTGGCTGTAAGTGATGCGGAACTCTATAAGGCTTCCTATAAACTGGGGGGCTATTTCCTGTTGGGATCCTATGCTGTGTGATATCTGTTGCTGGCAGTGGACCTTCTGCATTAAATAAATCTTGTAACTCAACTAAAACTGCTTCTGTCGTGTCTCTATCACTTCCTTTCAAATGCTCAATCTTCTGGCGTAATGCGGTTTTATAGGCGTCTGGTTTCTGACCATCAGTAATATTTGACCAAATGAAATCTTCTTCTTCAAAAGTACTGACAGTAGTTACTAATATTCCCTTATGCAACTCTTTGTCCTTCACTTCGAAATCGTCAATAAGTACCGGTACTTTTCTTTCTCCCTCAACGTCTTGAACCCGTACAACACTTCTACGTACAAAACAATGTGATACATCTAATTCCTCATTTTCCTCTAGTGGCTTTACTAGACATACTGTATCTGTAGGTACCTCGGGGTCAACGGTCATCCAGAAAAGTTTTCCTGAGCCAAATGGTATCTTATCCCGCAAATCGGTGTAGTTGATTTCGCATTCCGGTTGGGGAAATCTTGCGGCAGCGGGCCCTTTGCAGCGGTGATACCTAGCTGAAACACTATTCCGCTAAGTTCTACAGTTTGCTGTCTGAGGTCGATTTTAGCGTGATGTTTATTCGGGAAATCCAGCCCTAGGATCGCGTCGTACCCGTCAGTTACCTTTGTTCCCACTTCTACATCTTCTTGAAATTGTACACCGTGAATATAGAAAATCAATGATGTACATCCTAACGACTTCACTGTATCTCCTCCTACCCCACTCAATCTATACCTTGCATTTTCTCCAATGCATTCATTACTCACTATTGATACGTTTGCGCCTGTATCCACCAGTATCCTTGCCTCTTCATCCTGTATGGTAGCAGATAACCAGCATTCCGCCTTCATATTCGCCTTAGTGGCATAAAATTTTATTGGGAAAGCCTGGCGGCGGCTCCGACATTCCCGTTTGAGTTTAACTGATTTCTACTTCCAAAATCTTTCTTAGACCTGCATTCCTTGAATGTGTGACCTATTCTTTGACAATTAGTGCATTGACGTTGTCTGCAGTTTTTTGTTACATGTCCCTGTCGATCGTACTCCTTGTATCTGGTGGCAATGTCTATTTCTTCGAAAGCCGTCGCCACAGATACAGCTTCCGCTAAATGTTTAGGAAACTCTGCCCTGACACGACGGGACGTTTCAGGAGGTAACCCACGTAAAAATGTATCCAGAGCTCTATCTTCTGCCTCTTGTAAAATAAATTTATTTGCTTCATCACTGGTTGTCAACTGATAGGTGTTAATATTAACTTTTCTAATCCTATCTACAAAGCTTTCTAACGGCTCGTTTTGCCTCTGAGTGATAGTTTTTAATTTTTCCCTATAAAATCTACAGCTGTTCTGCTTTTGAAAACGTTTGAGTAATCCTTTCTTCAATTCCTCAAATGTTGGAGCATTCCGTAATTCTTCATTGTATAATGCGTGTGCTTTAGCCTCTCCTATCAATCTTAACTTTCTCATTTGTAAGAGCTGTTTATCTGACCATGATCCTAACTTTGCAGCTGCTTCTAAATCATCAAAAAAGGCTGTTATGTCTTCGCCAGGTTTACCTGAAAAAGGAGTTACCAAGGCTGCTGCTGAGGAATCTAGGTTGGGAGGGATTGAACCGGTTTGCTTAACCTCACACAACTGTTTAAATAATGCATTATTATCATTTTTAAGCTGTGCTATTTGATTAACTAAGCTCTGAATAGCTTCCTCAGTAGAAACCGCTTGTGGTGCTGGCTCTGACTTTGTACGATTTCTTGTCATCATTTTACAAACTATTAGTTCCACAATCTGAATTAAAAAGATGTTTAAATATTTTCGACAACTCTTAAAATTATGAGAGAGAAAACACTTCTAAATAAAGAAAATATTACGACTGCTATGCAAACCTCTATCCTTTCACACATTAAACAATACTAACTGTGGACCTTTAGTGATTGTCATTCACACCTCATATTGAGCCAAGGGTTTTTTTTCTGACACCAAATGTAACAGTTCTGACACTAAATGTAACACTTCTATTACTTGATGTAACTGGGTTTTCTCTTTTGATGCTAGTCAATTGTCAGGATGAGCATTACTGCAAAGGGCCTTTGATTCTAAAGCATTATGTCAGGCTGAAAATTCTAAATAAATTACTTTTTCTCTCTTAACAACATGTGGGCAGGGCGAGTTCTTCCTTGGCTCGGGTATGAGGTGGAATGAAACAGCATTTTTACATAAGACAACTTTTATTCAAAGTGTTCTACAACTGTTCTTTACTGGATGTTCTGGCTTGGTAGAGCGGCAGCTGTGTCGTTTGCGAAGCCTTCTGCTGCGGCAGTGTGTATCTCGTGTCGCCGTCTCGCCCAGTTGACTGGAGACGCGCATTATTGAGAACGAAGTCATGCATCGGACGGTGATACCTTGGATGTGGCGTCCCAGTGTTTCTCTTCTCTAAGCTGCCGCGTGTGTTGTGCGTCGGCCAATGGAGCGGCGCGGCGGGGGAAGGCCAGTGTCCTGGACTCGAACAACGGACTCCCGCTTGCCAGTCTTCGGCTGTCAGATCTTCATCCCAGCTCACAGGTGACTGCTGATGTGAGGCCGTCTTCTTCCCGTCCTCACGAGTCACCCGGGTACGTAAAAATCAGACTTCAAATACCTTTTAACTTCTGTCTTCTGGCGCCGAGGTTGCTGCTTGCTATTCCATTACAGCGGCGGACTTGGTGCGTCTGTGTATGATGTAGTCTCTTCTTGCATGACGGTCTTCAGCACCGAAACTGAACTGAAAACTACTACTACTCTTCTTCTTGTTGGGCCCACTGCGTCTCGCGTATTTATTCACTTCAGTTCGCTGGAGGTGAACGACTTCACGGTCATTACCTCTCTTGTCACGTTGAAAAGTTTCTCGAAGAATCTTAACGTCGGTCATTGGCTCTTGGAATGTAGGCGAGGGCCTTTGATCACATGTGACAATTGAGAAACACGTGAGCCGGTCGGGCGATGCCCTGACGGCTGAATCGACAGCTTCCGCTTATGTGGGGAGGGAGATGGCGTGCTATGCTGACTTGCAAGCGCCGACCGTTGCCACTGCTGCTTTGTCCGCTGTTTCCCTTTGTGTAAGACTTCTAAACTAATCTAAGTTTTTCTTTTATTTTCTAATCTCTCCTTCACTTCACATTGATTCCACTAATTTATTTACCTATCTTAAGTACCACTCAACAAAAGGTCGGATTGTAGCCTGTCGCGATTGCGGTTTATCGTATCGCTACATTGCTGCTAGCGTTGGTCGAGATACAATGTCTGTTAGCAGAATATGGAATCGGTGTGTTCAGGAGGGTGATACGGAACGCCGTGCTGGATCCCAACGGCCTCGTATCACTAGCAGTCGAGATGACGGGCATCTTATCCCCACGGCTGTAACGGATCGTGCAGCCACGCCTCGATCCATGAGTCAACAGATGGGGACGTTTGCTAGACAACAACTATCTGCACGAACAGTTCGACGACGTTTGCAGTAGCATGGAGTATCAGCTCGGAGACCATGGCTGCGGTTACCATTGACGCTGCATCACAGACAGGAATGATTGCGATTGTGTACTCAACGACGAACCTGGGTGCACGAATGGCAAAACGTCATTTTCTCGGATGAATCCAGGTTCTGTTTACAGCATCATGATGGTCGCATCCGTGTTTGGCGACATCGCGGTCAACGCACATTGGAAGCGTGTATTCGTCATCGCCATACTGGCGTATCAACCGGCGTGATGGTATGGGGTGCCATTGGTTACACGTCTCGGTCACCTCTTGCTCGCATTGACGGCACTTTGAACAGTGGACGTTACATTTCAGATGTGTTACGACCCTTGGCTCTACCCTTCATTAGATCCCTGCGAAACCCTACATTTCAGCAGGATAATGCACGACCGTATGTTGCAGGTCCTGTACGGTCATTCTGGATACAGGAAATGTTCGACTGCAGTCCTGGCCAGCATATTATCCAGATCTCTCACCAATTGAAAACGGCTGGTCAATGGCATCCGAGCAGCTTGCTCCTCACAATACGGCAGTCACTACTCTTGATGAACTGTGGTATCGTGTTGAAGCTGCATGGGCAGCTGTACATGTACACGCCATCCAAACTTGGTTGGACTCAGTGCCCATGCGTATCAAGGCCGTTATTACGGCCAGGGGTGGTTGTTCCGGGTACTGTTTTCTCAGGATCTATGCACCCAAACTGCGTGAAAATGTAATCATGTGTCAGTTCTAGTATAATATTTTTGTCCAATGAATACCCGTTTATCATCTGCATTTCTTCTTGGTGTAGCAATTTTAATGTCCAGTAGTGTATTTACCTTGCCATTTCATTTTACCATCATCCGATACAAAATACATTGCAAATTCATCCCATATATTCTTCGTAGTTCTTCCTGCGTTGCCATCCTTTCTCCGAAGACATTTATTTTGCAGACACATCCTCCAACTGCCATCCGAAACCCTGCCTGTTTCCGTATCTTCCCATCAAATCTGCCACGTGGTGAGTAAACTGTGGCACCTTCTTTATTTCTTTTAAGAAAACTCTGCAAAGACACAGTGGCAGAAGTCACTAGTGTTGCGTTTTCAGCACTTCAGTGCATGGTGGTTGTAAGACAGCAATAAACTGCTTACAATATTCGAAAAAAATTCTCCACAGTTCTTCCAACGCGAGATATTCGGTAATTAAACGTTCTTTCCTGGCTGCCTTTCTCTTGCCATCCTGCGTACGGTTTCATCATGAACTCGGAAAGAGCAAAAGCATCATGTCCAACGATAACAAATGGCAAATCTTTACAGTCAATATGCATTTCCGCTGCTTTTTTGTAACAAAAAATAATGAAACCGAACGTTTACAAGAGTTTGGAACTGTTATCAACATTTTTCAACGGTTGTAAGTTTGCCAAACTCACAACAGTTGCATGTTTGTCAAACTCACAACAGTTGTATATTTTCGTTTTCTGCAGTTGTTTTTCGACGTAAAGGTACCTTAAGGTATCATCTACAGGTCTTACATTCCTTGATGGCCGTAGGAACCGTTGGCGTCGAGCAGGTTCAGCTATTCAGGCGTGGAGAACGCTCCTGAAAAATGATCTCGTAGAAGATCGAAACCAGTTATCTTAAAATAATACAAAAAATCCTAAATGTGATCACGACTGTGTGTATTGAAATAAGTAGTAACATTATTCGAGTCGCTGTTTTCCCTGGAACAATGTCCCAAAAAATATCTGTCCTTGTCACAAGCCCACTTCGTGCTACAGTGATTTGAGTATCGTGATAGTGAACTCACACTGATGTCTTGCCAGGCAAAATTCACGCAATGGTAACCCGATGCAACACACGCGGGACGCTGTCGGGCGCCAAATTCGGACCCAGAAACCACCTGCCCGTAATATACGGGAATTACGTGACCTGTTCTTACAGCGGACTTGCTGAATCAGTCCCATGTGGAATCTCTGCTGAATCTCATTGTAAAGGTGAACTAACAGGCTGTTAAGCGGGTTCTCATAACGTCTTCGTTCATCAGCGTGTCTTTTTTTTCTCTTCCATTCTTCTAACTGGTTTGATGCGGTCCGCCACCAGTTCCTCTCTCGTGCTAACCACTTCATCTCACAAGGGAACCTCCCCATCGCACCCCCCTCAGATTTAGTTATAAGTTGGCACAGTGGATAGGCCTTGAAAAACTGAACACAGATCGATCGAGAAAACAGGAAGAAGTTGTGTGGAACTACGAAAAAATAAGCAAAATATACAAACTGGGTCGCCCATGTGCAATATAGGCAATAATAAGGTCGGTGTGAGACGAGGAGAGCCGTGGTCCCGTGGTTAGCGTGAACATCTGCGGAACTACAGGTCTTTGGTTCAAATCTTTCCTCGACCGAAAATTTTAACTTTTTATTTTCAGTTTATGTGACAAACCCTTATGTTTTCATCACTTTCTTTGGAGTGATTATTACATCCACAAGGAAACCTAAATCGGGTAAGGTATAAGAATCTTTTTACCCATTCGCCAAGTGTACAAGTTAGGTGGGTCGACAACATATTCCTGTCATGTGACGCACATGCTGTCACCAGTGTCGTATAGAATATATCAGACGTGTTTTCCTGTGGAGGAATCGGTTGACCTATGACCTTGCGATCAAATGTTTTCGGTTCCCATTGGAGAGACACGTCCTTTCGTCAACTAATCGCACGGTTTTGCGGTGCTGTCGCAAAACACAGACACTAAACTTATTACAGTGAACAGAGACGTCAATGAACGAACGGACAGATCATAACTTTGCGAAAATAAAGAAAGCAAAATTTTCAGCGGAGGGCAGATTCGAACTAAAGATCTCTCGTTCCGCAGCTGTTCACGCTAACCACGGGACCACGGCGCTCCTTGGCTCACAGTGCCCTTAATATTGCCTATCTTAGGCATGGACGACCCAGTTTGTATATTTTGCTTATTTTTTCATAGTTCCACACAATTTCTTCCTGTTTTCTCGATTGATCTGTGTTCAGTTTTTCAAGGCCTATCCACTGTGCCAACTTATAATTAAATCTGAGGGGGGTGCGATGGGGATGTTCCCTTGTCAGTGTAGCACTTGCAACCTACGTCCTCAACTATTTGCTGAATGTATTCCAATCTCTGTCTGCCTCTACAGTTTTTGCCCTCTACAGCTACCTCTAGTACCATGGAAGTCTCCCCTGGTGTCCTAACAGATGTCCTACCATCCCGCCCCTTCAACTTGTCAGTATTTTCCACACATCCTTCTACTCTCCGATTCTGCGCAGAACTTCCTCATTTCTTACCCGACCAGTCCACCTAATTTTCAACATGCGTCTGTAGCACCACATCTCAAATGCTTCCTTTCTCTTCTTGTTCTGGTTTTCCAACAGTCCATGTTTCACCACCATACTGATGAATCCTGTCTAGTCGTCGGATGTGGGGTATCTAGGAAACCTCGGATAGCTGGACAACAATTCAAGCAAATCGTATTAATGAGTTTTATTACGAAATAACAATGACAATACTTAACTTTGACATTAACACGGAAGTGTCGCAAGCAATATAAGAAATCTGTTCGGTATACACAATTCCTAAGTCGCTGGTCTTGGAAGTGCCTAATCGTGATGCTCCCATAGAATTGGACCGCGACCATTCGTGACAGCGCTTATGTGCTCTTCACATAGAGGGCGCTGCCGTGGTGGTGTCGTCCTGGGGAGGGATCGGTTATAGTGCAATTGGCTGACGTCTTCTTCACATCCCTCTCCGCTCTTTCGCTTCCGACTGGTGTTCCGACGCTTGACTTTACGCCGTGATACAAACAATGCTGTGCTCCAAACGTACATTGTCAAAAATTTCTTCCTCAAACTAAGGCCTATGTTTGGTACTAGTAGACTTCTCTTGAAAAGGAATGACCTTTTTGCCAGCGCTTTTGATGTCCTTCTTGCTTCGTCCGTCATTGGTTATTTTGCTGCCTCGGTAGCAGAATTCCTTAACTTCATCTACTTTGTGACCATCAATTGTTAAGTTCCTTTTCTCGTTTCTGCTGCTTCGTCTCTCTTGGATTTTGAGCAGTGGTAAAAATTGCTAAGAGCGCGCCGCAGCGCGTAGTGTGAAGCAGTCGCCCTCCGTTTCTGGCGGTGGCACCGCTTTGGCAATCGCAGCTTTGGTGTCTCCCTCTGGTATGAAAGGGGAAGGGTTGCCTGTTCACGTGCATTTAAGGGGCGTTTTGAGCTCGCCAGTCGGTGCAGTGAGTCGACAGAGTCAGTCGGAAGACAGACACTCGCATGTTAGTCAGTCGGCTCTAAGTCTCAGTCGCTGTTGGGTTGTGGACTGAGTCGGGTTCGTCGTTACGCCGCTGTTGGACGAGTTGGCAGTCAAGCAGCAGGCAGGTCCGCACGCTGCAAGTACGCGCTGGGACCGTGGTCGACGCAGACGGAAGGCCGTTGGTCGATCGGTCGGCTGGTCGTCGGATGGCGACATGTGGTCCGCTGAGCACTGATACCAGGATCAGTCGGGAAGAGTTAGCAGCCAGCAACAGTCGGGTCCGTATGGTGTTAGTAGTCGCCGGGACCGCTGTCGGCGAAAGCGGGCTGCCGTTCGTCGTTTGCTCGGCCAGTCGTCTTAGTCGACGACTTCTTGGATCCTCAGGATGAACACCATTTTCCCAGTCGGGATGTGGTTGGACCTTGTTGGTTCGTTGGAAGTGAGCAGCGACGTAGTTTCCACAGCGCGAAGCCAGGCCGGGGCTTTTGGCGGCGGGCAAGCGCTGTTGCATTTGGAGGCGCTAGCAGCGAGAGCGACTTTTCGCTTTCCTCTAAAGCAGGATCCTCAAGTTGAGTAATTAGTTACTTCTTTTAAATCTCGACTGTTACCATTTGTTCGTTATTTGTGGATTGTTGTGTCCTCAGCCGTTCACGCGTGTGATAACAAGTGGTGTGCGATCTTGGTGAGGCCGAGTTAGAAGGTGAAGGTATCTTGGTTTAGGCCGGCCGAAGTGGCCGTGCGGTTAAAGGCGCTGCAGTCTGGAACCGCAAGACCGCTACGGTCGCAGGTTCGAATCCTGCCTCGGGCATGGATGTTTGTGATGTCCTTCGGTTAGTTAGGTTTAACTAGTTCTAAGTTCTAGGGGACTAATGACCTCAGCAGTTGAGTCCCATAGTGCTCAGAGCCATTTATCTAGGTTTACTCGACATCGGCCGATATTTTCTGTTGTTTGTACAGTTGGATCTGACGGTTGGAAATCGGTCAGATTGTCGGTCGGAGTGCTAGGATGTCGGTCGTTCGGAACTGCCTCTGTCATGTTTGTCGGATTCGGTGTGTTAACAAATTTATTGCTTGGAGTGTAACGGCCTAGTCCCTGAAATATGTTTTGATCTTGCCTATCATTTCGAGAGGCGGTTTCTGTGTACTGTAGAGCATTTTAACTTGTTTGGCCAACCTTGTATAATTTTATTTAAGATTAAATTTCATGGGCTTTTATTTAAACGGTTATTTCAGTATATAAAGTTGCCACCCTTCCGCTGTAAGATTTTCTTAGAAGTTAAAATCAAGTTGCATCTTCGGTGGCAAGTTATATTTTAATGGTAGTGTTTTGTGCCATTTCCTTCCCTCCTACGGGGGCATAATTTATGTGCTTGTGAATTCTTAAAACTTTTAGTTTAAAGTAATCTGGTGTGTTGCAGATTTGCACCCATGTAGTCTTTCAGAGGTTGTTGTGAGCGGTCGTGACTATGGCCGTGTCAAAAGGGAGCAGCAAGATTCTCAGCCCGTAAGCTCATACAGTGAAAAATTTGTTTCTTTCTGCCTCTGAGTAAATTGTAACTTGATAATTAGAGGGTGCTTTCTGATTATAATGTTAAATCAGTTTCTTTCTAAAAATTCTTTAGGCACCATTAAAGTGAATAAATTAACATTTGTTGAAAAGGAATTTTGCTTATGATTTCATCAGTTACTCCCTGGCAACTACTTCCACGCACACATAGTGTGATTAAATGTGTTAATGTTCTTGATGAATCGCTAGTAAATAAATTAAATTTTTAAGAAAATTATTTCAAAAGAAATCCACAGTTCAGATTTACTCCGTCCTTGTTCTGTTCTCGTTACATTGTTCATTCCATTCAGCAGATGATGCAATTATTCTTCACTTTCATTCAGGATAGCAATGTCATCAGCGAATCATATCACTGGTATCCATTCACCTATAATTTTAATTCCACTCCTGAACCTTTCTTTATTTCCATCATTGCTTCTTCGATGAACAGATTGAACAGTAGGGGCGAAAGACTGCATCCCTGTCCTCCCATTTTTAAGCTGAGGACTTCGTTCTTGGTTGTCCACCATTATTATTCCTTCTTGGCTCTTGTACATATTCTATATTACCCGTCTCTCTTATGGCGATAAAAAGGACGTGATAGTGCTCCAGCATCCGCAGAGCATAGCAAAAGCTGTACACGTGCCGTGGTCGACACATCGGCGGGCTACGAATTGAGCCCTGCGGTACGCTGGAGTATTTTCCGTCATTTCAAAAACTCGCTTTGACTGTGTAGAGCTGCGGTGGCACCAGTGGGGACTGATCTCACAGTCATTAGTGGTGAGGCGGGCGGCGTCCTCTGTTGTGTGGTGAGGGACCGGCCGCGCCACTGGACCGCAAATCAGCACAGCCATTGAACGACCGCGCAGCTGCCAGGGGCTGCGCCACTGACAGCCAGTCCGGGTCAGCGGCGTCAGCACCTGCGCTGCAGGCTGGGTCAGCGGAGCTGGGACGAGAGGCGTCTGACCTGGCTGGGTACTTTTTCTATATAGACTCAGAGACAGCAAAGGACCTGGAAGAGCAGCTGAACAGAATGGACAGTGTCTTGAAAGGAGGATATAAGATGAACATCAACCAAATCAAAACGAGGATAATGGAATGTAGTCGAATTAAATTGGGTGATGCAGAGAGAATTAGATTAGGAAATGAGGGACTTAGAGTAGTAGATAAGTTTTGCTATTTGCAGAGCAAAATAACTGATGACGATCGAAGTAGAGAGGATATAAAATGTAGACTGGTAATGGTAAGTAAAGTGTTTCTGAAAAAGAGAAATTTGTTAGCATCGAGTATAGATTTAAGTTTTAGGAACGATTTTAAAATGTAGCAATGGTAAGTAAAGTGTTTTTGAAGAAGAGAAATTTGTTAACATAGAGTATAGATTTCAGTGTCAGGAACGCTTTTCTGAAAGTATTTGTATGGAGTGTACTGGACGATAAATAGTTTACACAAAAAGA
Source organism: Schistocerca americana (assembly GCF_021461395.2). NCBI lineage: Eukaryota > Metazoa > Arthropoda > Insecta > Orthoptera > Acrididae > Schistocerca > Schistocerca americana. Next base: position 105,474,696 of record NC_060122.1, on the reverse strand, counting down.
GAATAGAAGCTTCTGAAATGTGGTGCTACAGAAGAATTCTGAGGATTAGATGGTTAGATCATATAACTAATGAAGAGGTATTGAATTGGGGAGAAGAGAAATCTGTGGCACAACTTGACTAGAACAAGGGATCGCTTGGTAGGACATATTCTGAGGCATCAAGGGATGGAGGGCAGTGCGGAGGGTAAAAATCGTAGAGGGAGACCAAGAGATGAATACACTAAACAGATACAGAAGGATGTGGGTTGCAGTAGGTATGAGAAGATGAAGGAGCTTGCTCAGGATAGAGTAGCATGAAGAGCTGCTGTTGTGTACAGAGTTCCGCGTAGTCAGCGCGTACACAACTTTCTCACTACAGCGCGCCCCGCTAAGCACAACAGCGCAGACGCAACGCTCATCCATCTCCACACTACGAGATGGCGCTGCCTTAGAGATGGACCAAATTCTGCTTCCGCCAATCCGCATATTAATATGTTACGCAGCCAATGAGATTGCTGTTAACGTAGAACCTTTTCTCCTCACGGATCACACTCGCACAGTGATACCTGAACGCGCGAGGTATTATAATGAGTGTACAGACCTCCAATTAGTCAGTCTGTGTTGGTCTGTACCAGTCTGTACGAGTCTGCATTAGTCGGTACCAGTCTATAGTCCAGTTTCAGTCTGCGCCTAATAAGATTATCATATTCCTGTACATTGCCATGAAAATTAAATGAATAGACATTTTGTCAAGTATCAGAGATATGTGAGAATAAGATTAACGTACCAAGGCCAAAGGAACTTCAGATTGTCAATTGTAAACAGCATCCAGAATCAAGTTACATAATGCCTATGCTTTTTATTATTTTAATAAATGTGTGTGAAAATTAATCAAGTTCTGTTTAAAGTTGGTCACCATCAATCTGCTACTCTAAGCATGCAAGTGGCATTTCTATCATCTGACCTAGCGGCAGATGATAAACACGCCACGATAAGACCACAAGACATATTGCAGACACTTGCCTACTTCGTTAGAGTGACAAGTCAAATAATATGATGATGTGTGTACCGAAGGTCTTACAATACGCACACCACAGCTGCATCAAACCAGACTCTAAACTGAAGACCACAACAACAAAAAACTCTCATATGGTTTATTCACTGACCAGGCAAATCATTCTGACCTTGTGTGTAATCTCTTGCTGGCCTGTCTTCAGCGATTTAGAGTGGCACGGATTCGAGATCTCTCGGTAGGTTTCTGGAGGCATTTGACACCAGACGTCCAAGTACATGTGGCGGAATTCCTGTACATTACACACCCGTGGTTTATGGAAGCGCAACTGGCTACGTCCAAGATACATTCCATCGGATTCAGATCAGGCGAATTTGGTGGCCTCGACATCAAAGCGAATTCATTATCATGTTCCTCAAATCATGTAGCACGAATATAATCTTGTAACACACGCAATTAACCTGTTTAACATGGCATCGACGTCACGAAATCATGAAGCTTGGAGGGATGCAGAAGGTCTGCAAAAGTGCTCAGGTAGCACAGATGATATGGTGTACGATGGAGGTACGCGAAAAAAACCGAATTATTTTTTAAAAGCTATATATTTTCAAATTGTTTCCAAAACAACCTTATACCCTTAAAAATACTCTCCGTTACAACCATCACATTTGTTACACTGTACGAAACATTTTTCGTAGTCATCTTTAGAAATGGATGATAGCTCATTCCTCATTTCTTTCCTGACTTCTTCTATGTTGTCAAATCGGTCTCCTTTCATGCCCCTTTTCATGTGTGGAAATAAGAAAAAGTCTCACCCAGCCAGGTCAGGAGAGTAAGGTGTGTGGGGCAGTGGGACAATGCCATTTTTAGCCAAAAACTGTCTGACAGAAATGGCTGCAGGTGCGTTGTCGTGGTGGAAGAACCAGTCTCCTGTCCGCCACAAATCGGGTCTTTCTCGACGAACTCTGATGTGTAGTCTTCATAAAACTTAAATATAAATAGATATAAATAGTTTGATTGACTGCCTGATCTGGGGGACCGAACTCTGAATGAACTATGTCCTTGGAATCAAAAAATCAATCAGCATTGTTTTGACGTTTGATTTGACTTCATGACATATTTTTGGAAGCCGAAAACCGATTAACTGAATAAATATATGGAATACACTGAGGCGCAGAGGTCGTCAGAGAGCGATATGTACAGTCATGCTCAAAAGTATCCGAACGACCTGAATTGTATTTCGCCAGATTTGCATATGACCCACATAACGCAGCTGTCAGCATGTCCTCTAATCGCTCCTCGGTACAGTCGTTTGACTATTGAAAATGGTTCCAACAAGTCACCATTGGAAAACACTGCTCTGTATCACAATAACTCAAGACGTAAAGTAATACCACGATACTACAGATATCAGGGAATACCTTATCACAGATAAGACTGTCCTTGAGGCTTGTAGGCTCACATTTATTACAATACATGACATACCCGAAATGTTAGCACTTTCATTATTACGTCAGATAGGTAATGCACGTAGTAAGTTCGCCGTATTCATGATTTCCTCTTCAAAGTAGCAGACTGTACTTATTATTTAACACAAAATGACATTAAAATATAAGTTATTCACGAGCAGCTAGTTGAGAATATGTATGAACTTCTAATGACACGACGAACCGTCTCGTTCTGCATATGGATTCAAACCCAGGTCATGCAGACTACAAAAATGGTTCAAATGGCTCTGAGCACTATGGGACTTAACATCTATGGTCATCAGTCCCCTAGAACTTAGAACTACTTAAACCTAACTAACCTAAGGACATCACACAACATCCAGTCATCACGAGGCAGAGAAAATCCCTGACCTCGCCGGAAATCGAACCCGGGAACCCGGGCGCGGGAAGCGAGAACATGCAGACTAAGCATTGTCTCGCCTTACGCCGACAACGTCTGCTCCACTCCGCACTCTCGACCATGTAAAATGCTTTAATGTTGTTGAGTGGTGACCCATAAAATCTGCCTATAATTTGTGTTTCACACTTGATAGCAATGGTGGCACAAAACCGTTTTTACTTGATGATTATTTTATTGCAATAGAATGCAATACATCAATGTGGCACAGAATTAATTTCATTGTTTCTGATCGAGTGTGCCATAATTAAAGCATCACAACCTGTTGTTTTTCTTGTCACAGGAGATTCTTCAAATAATTTATTTTTGTCATGGATTCATATGTGTTAGTCAAGGCACAGAGAGTAAATGCAATGTAATGTGTTTGGTTCCTTTCTTTGATTCCCTATGGTAAATGGATGTGAAAGATTTTGTTAATACTTTTCAGAATCTGCTCTATAGCTACCCAGGCAAATTGCTTGTTTGGAGGCCCATACTTTAATTAATGGAGAAGTGAACGCTGTTCACAAGTGATATTTAAAATGTTCAATTGGATTTAAGGTGACAACATTGCCGTATTTGAAGCTACCCAGAGAAAAAGTTAGTTGCTAGAGCTGCTGTTACAAAATGTCTGCAGAGAGTTCCTAATTGCTACTGCGGAAATTTAGCATAGAGGTCCTATAGTAATCAAGAGGTTCATTTCCTTCATACTTATCACCCTGGCATGTGAGTCTTAAGTGAAGTACAATATTGAAATTCGTATCGTTGACGGTCGATTCGAATTTCTTCAGAGACGCAGGTATTGTGAAGCAGCTTCGCAGTCATAAAGCCGTGATCTATGACCATTAACACAACTTGCTGAGTCGATCTACGAAGAGGATTTGATGTGTAAAGGTTTTCTTCCGATTTCGTTACAGATTTTTTTCTGGAAATTCGCAGTTCCATAAGAAATATCAGGAAAAAAGCTCTCACACGCTGGCCACTACTACAGTTAAAACTGACGACTGATTGAGCCGTTCTGACCCGAGACACGGGCGGTACCACCGGGCTACGGACACACTGCTGCCTGCACCCCACTCTCATTATGGTATTGGTCGCTCAGCCTCATAACGCATCGTGAAAGTTGATAAGAGTTGTCACTTATGTGAAGAATAGCATTGTTTTAGCCAAAAAATTGATTTTTCTGTCTCAGTGTCTTCGTTTACATGTCGATTATACAGCACGAGTCATTCAAATGGAAAGGGAATATCGAATATATTTATGAGTCAATTCAGTACCATACGCGGAAGTGATTGCACAGTCATGTCTGTTCATGTGTTGCCAACAATCGCAATAGGTGTCGTTATTTCTGGTCAAACACGCACACATGTTAATGTTGGTGAGTAAGCAATTGATACTTAAGCTACACTCATGGATGCACGGTAGGGGTGAAGTTCGATTGCCGCTTAGGCACAAAAGTTTGTATCCTTATTTTAGATTCAAACGCCAAGCAGCTGATAAGAAAAACCGATACGTAACATTTGATTTTACTTAGTTAACAATCCGATTACGTGTTGGGTTCGTATCTCCGTCACAGAACTTCACATCATGCACTTCATCTTTAAATAGATGCACACTTTGTTACTTCAGAATGGAGATATATCAGACATCTTTCGTGGTTAGTTAACAGGGACAAAAGGGTCTTGATAGGAGTCCCGGTTTATTACAGAAATTTTCGTCTTTTATTTTCAAATTTAGATTTGTTTACTGGTATTGGAAAAAATTCGGTAATTCATGACTCTTCATGGCTAGTCGTAAATATGATATGATTAGATTAGATTTGATTACCTTAGATTAATTCTTGTTCCATAGATCATGAATACGACATTTCGTAATGATGTGGAACGTGTCAGGTTAATGAAAGATTTCTTTACATACCATGATCCAATTTCTTTACAACAATTTTTTACTCTCTCTGGCTCATTCTTTTTTATTTCTCTCTCTCTCTCTCTCTCTCTCTCTTTCTCTCCCTCTCTCTGTCACTCTCTCTCTCACACACACACACACACACACACACACACATTCTTTTTTCATTTTTATTTGTTTGTTGCGCTCGACTATCGGCGAGGCCTGAATGCGTCTGTGCACGAGTTTCTTAGTTTTAAGTACACTTACGAAAGAAATATAAAAACAACTATGAGAGTTATTGATTTATGATGCTTAGTTTGCAGTATGTCTGCAGTATGTGCAGTATGACCCAGATCAATTTCATTTCGTTTCCTCTTCCCACTTCTTTTGTTTTAAAGCTGTCAAACAAGGTTTGAAGAAGATTAAAATGCCACTACCACACGACAGCTAATGTAGAAAATACTTTCCTGACGTATTTTGGAACGACGCGCTCTCCCCATACATAATACAAAAGTTTCGAGATGCATCTGCTGCCTGGCTGTCTATTAAACCTGAAAAGAACAAAATGTCGCAGAAGTTAGCCCTTTTTTCACTTGCGATTATTTTGGGTTGAGAAGTGAAGGGAATTATGTTCACAATTCAATTGGACTGATAACTTCAGCAGGCAGCAGAATTTCGTTTTAAAAAAATGTGACAGTGAACATACTCGAACTCGCGACATCTTATCTACTGTGCACGACACTTCGCTACTAGGTCACACGTAGCTACAACCGCTCAGGAACTTAATAACAGCTCCTCCAGAACTCCTACATTCCACAGTGCTGTGAGATAATGCATATGGCTGGGTCTAGACTTCTGAGGGACAAACAGTTATAGGTTTTCTTTTGTACTGCATGACGTTTTCAACAAACAGATAGCGCAATAGAGTAGCTCAAGTAGAAAGGAACACTTCCTAAATAAATTTCTGCATCCTACACTGTTGGCAGTTCTGTGTAGGTGGCAGTTAAGTGATTTTATTTCGGTGATTACAAAATAGGGTCAAATGTATGCACTGGATGGCCGAGGCAGCTAGTTCATGGTGATTCGGTCAACCAAGTAAATGACTGAACATGCTGCAAATTACTACAGGGAGCCTGCGTGTCAGAATTCTCATCAAGTGTGGCGCAACGCCGTTACGATAGAAAAATGAGTTACAGAGAGGAGGATTTGGTGGTCTGTCTGACTGATGATAGGTTCATACACCTATGGTCTGAGTTCGATTCCAACTTGTGTCAATGATTTTAGACAGGGAGAGACAGATTCCATTCTCTTCTTGCTACACCAAGTGAAGAAGATATAATGGCATTGTGGTCTGAAATTCACATTAAAAATGATATTCCTTCTCTACCAAGTACACGCTAGGTTGAACCACAATAAAGTCTGCAGTTGCGACATGTAGAAACTATATCACCAGTAACCTTTCTTATACTAGTTATTTACTTCTAGTGACGAAACAAACGCTATGTAGGATCACAGGACACTTATTCCATCTTTTCTCTGAGCTTCTGCTTGTCGATAAAATTGGTTCTGAACCGAGAATGCAACTCAGACCGCCCTTAACGCGGAATTTGATCCCTTCGTGACAATACAGCTCGGCTACAATTTGTTGTTTGTTCAAAACTGCAGATTCCTCAACATCTCCACATACTGCGCGTGAATGGGTTCGAATCCTGGCTCGGCACTAAAGGTTTAATTATCTATTATCAAGCTCTAGCATGAGAACACCTATCTGCTGGTGGATAATAATTTTGATTTTTAATGTATTTTCATTCTTTGTTAACACTTAAGATATCTGATGTTTTTGACTCCCAGTGAGACACAGAACTATTTGCGAGATCACTGTAAGTTCAAGATGTTATTCCGAGCTGATGGTGGAGAAAAATTCCGTAGCTGACGTCTCTTTGTGTGTAGTCAACAACGATATGTATGGGGCTCTATTCCCAGTCAGCACTGAGCTCTTCGTGATATTATTTCTAGTTCAAACGTGCTCACACGTCGCTGCTGGTGCAAGAAACCCATATTTAACGTTCGTTTTCTGTAGAATATAACAGCGATAAGTGCCGGGTTGGAGTCCTGGAAGGAAAAAATTAATGCTTCGTCTCGTCATTTCATTTAAAACATCTAGCTACTGCCGAGAAAATCCGATATGTCACAGGTGCTTGTGCTTCGATGTCAATCCGTTTATGTTCTGGGTTCGAATACCTGTCCAACACAAAGCCTTACCTCACGGCATTTCAAGTAAGTTACTTGTGAAGAAGCAGTATTTAACATCTCTCGTAGTTCGTTATCAGGGACAATAGATTCTGGGTAGGAATTCGCGTCCGTTAAAAGTATTTGCGCTATGTAATTTAAAGTTCCCCCCCCATGAACCATGGACCTTGCCGTTGGTGGGGAGGCTTGCGTGCCTCAGCGATACAGATAGCCGTACCGTAGGTGCAACCACAACGGAGGGGTATCTGTTGAGAGGCCAGACAAACGTGTGGTTCCTGAAGAGGGGCAGCAGCCTTTTCAGTAGTTGCAAGGGCAACAGTCTGGATGATTGACTGATCTGGCCTTGTAACAATAACCAAAACGGCCTTGCTGTGCTGGTACTGCGAACGGCTGAAAGCAAGGGGAAACTACGGCCGTAATTTTTCCCGAGGGCATGCAGCTTTACTGTATGATTACATGATGATGGCGTCCTCTTGGGTAAAATATTCCGGAGGTAAAATAGTCCCCCATTCGGATCTCCGGGCGGGGACTACTCAAGAGGATGTCGTTATCAGGAGAATGAAAACTGGCGTTCTACGGATCGGAGCGTGGAATGTCAGATCCCTTAATCGGGCAGGTAGGTTAGAAAATTTAAAAAGGGAAATGGATAGGTTGAAGTTAGATATAGTGGGAATTAGTGAAGTTCGGTGGCAGGAGGAACAAGATTTCTGGTCAGGTGACTACAGGGTTATAAACACAAAATCAAATAGGGGTAATGCAGGAGTAGGTTTAATAATGAATAGGAAAATAGGAATGCGGGTAAGCTACTACAAACAGCATAGTGAACGCATTATTGTGGCCAAGATAGATACGAAGCCCACGCCTACTACAGTAGTACAAGTTTATATGCCAACTAGCTCTGCAGATGACGAAGAAATTGAAGAAATGTATGATGAAATAAAAGAAATTATTCAGATTGTGAAGGGAGACGAAAATTTAATAGTCATGGGTGACTGGAATTCGAGTGTAGGAAAAGGGAGAGAAGGAAACGTAGTAGGTGAATATGGATTGGGGGACAGAAATGAAAGAGGAAGCCGCCTGGTCGAATTTTGCACAGAGCACAACATAATCATAACTAACACTTGGTTTAAGAATCATGAAAGAAGGTTGTATACATGGAAGAACCCTGGAGATACTAAAAGGTATCAGATAGATTATATAATGGTAAGACAGAGATTTAGGAACCAGGTTTTAAATTGTAAGACATTTCCAGGGGCAGATGTGGACTCTGACCACAATCTATTGGTTATGACTTGTAGATTAAAACTGAAGAAACTGCAAAAAGGTGGGAATTTAAGGAGATGGGACCTGGATAAACTAAAAGAACCAGAGGTTGTACAGAGATTCAGGGAGAGCATAAGGGAGCAATTGACAGGAATGGGGGAAAGAAATACAGTAGAAGAAGAATGGGTAGCTTTGAGGGATGAAGTAGTGAAGGCAGCAGAGGATCAAGTAGGTAAAAAGACTAGGGCTAGTAGAAATCCTTGGGTAACAGAAGAAATATTGAATTTAATTGATGAAAGGAGAAAATATAAAAATGCAGTAAGTGAAACAGGCAAAAAGGAATACAAACGTCTCAAAAATGAGATCGACAGGAAGTGCAAAATGGCTAAGCAGGGATGGCTAGAGGACAAATGTAAGGATGTAGAGGCCTATCTCACTAGGGGTAAGATAGATACCGCCTACAGGAAAATTAAAGAGACCTTTGGAGATAAGAGAACGACTTGTATGAATATCAAGAGCTCAGATGGAAACCCAGTTCTAAGCAAAGAAGGGAAAGCAGAAAGGTGGAAGGAGTATATAGAGGGTCTATACAAGGGCGATGTACTTGAGGACAATATTATGGAAATGGAAGAGGAGGTAGATGAAGATGAAATGGGAGATATGATACTGCGTGAAGAGTTTGTCAAAGCACTGAAAGACCTGAGTCGAAACAAGGCCCCCGGAGTAGACAATATTCCATTGGAGCTACTGACGGCCGTGGGAGAGCCAGTCCTGACAAAACTCTACCATCTGGTGAGCAAGATGTATGAAACAGGCGAAATACCCTCAGACTTCAAGAAGAATATAATAATTCCAATCCCAAAGAAAGCAGGTGTTGACAGATGTGAAAATTACCGAACTATCAGCTTAATAAGCCACAGCTGCAAAATACTAACACGAATTCTTTACAGGCGAATGGAAAAACTAGTAGAAGCCAACCTCGGGGAAGATCAGTTTGGATTCCGTAGAAACACTGGAACACGTGAGGCAATACTGACCTTACGACTTATCTTAGAAGAAAGATTAAGGAAAGGCAAACCTACGTTTCTAGCATTTGTAGACTTAGAGAAAGCTTTTGACAATGTTGACTGGAATACTCTCTTTCAAATTCTAAAGGTGGCAGGGGTAAAATACAGGGAGCGAAAGGCTATTTACAATTTGTACAGAAACCAGATGGCAGTTATAAGAGTCGAGGGACATGAAAGGGAAGCGGTGGTTGGGAAGGGAGTAAGACAGGGTTGTAGCCTCTCCCCGATGTTATTCAATCTGTATATTGAGCAAGCAGTAAAGGAAACAAAAGAAAAATTCGGAGTAGGTATTAAAATTCATGGAGAAGAAATAAAAACTTTGAGGTTCGCCGATGACATTGTAATTCTGTCAGAGACAGCAAAGGACTTGGAAGAGCAGTTGAATGGAATGGACAGTGTCTTGAAAGGAGGATATAAGATGAACATCAACAAAAGCAAAACAAGGATAATGGAATGTAGTTTAATTAAGTCGGGTGATGCTGAGGGAATTAGATTAGGAAATGAGGCACTTAAAGTAGTAAAGGAGTTTTGCTATTTGGGGAGCAAAATAACTGATGATGGTCGAAGTAGAGAGGATATAAAATGTAGGCTGGCAATGGCAAGGAAAGCGTTTCTGAAGAAGAGAAATTTGTTAACATCCAGTATTGATTTAAGTGTCAGGAAGTCATTTCTGAAAGTATTCGTATGGAGTGTAGCCATGTATGGAAGTGAAACATGGACGATAAATAGTTTGGACAAGAAGAGAATAGAAGCTTTCGAAATGTGGTGCTACAGAAGAATGCTGAAGATTAGATGGGTAGATCACATAACTAATGAGGAAGTATTGAATAGGATTGGGGAGAAGAGAAGTTTGTGGCACAACTTGACCAGAAGAAGGGATCGGTTGGTAGGACATGTTCTGAGGCATCAAGGGATCACCAATTTAGTATTGGAGGGCAGCGTGGAGGGTAAAAATCGTAGAGGGAGACCACGAGATGAATACACTAAGCAGATTCAGAAGGATGTAGGTTGCAGTAGGTACTGGGAGATGAAAAAGCTTGCACAGGATAGAGTAGCATGGAGAGCTGCATCAAACCAGTCTCAGGACTGAAGACCACAACAACAACAATTTAAAGTTGATATTTGCTAACTGATTCTGTCTAAACTCGAAGTATATCACTCTCTGTATGCCTAATCAGGAATGACTGTTTGTTTCCGTCAGTCATGAAATCTTTGCTTAGTTTGCATGACCTGTGTTTGAATCCATATGCAGAACGAGACGGTTCGTCGTGTCATTAGAAGTTCATACATACTCTCAACTAGCTGCTCGTGAATAACTTATATTTTAATGTCTTTTGTGTTAAATAACAAGTATGGCATGCTACTTTGAAGAGGAAATCATGAATACGGCGAACCTACTACGTGCATTACCTATCTGTCGTAATAATGAGAGTGCTAACATTTCGGGTATGTCACTTATTGTAATAAATGTGAGCCTACAAGCTCCAAGGACAGTCTTATCTGTGATAAGGTATTCCCTGATATTTGTAGTATCGTGGTATTACTTTACGTCTTGAGTTATTGTGGTACAGAGCAGTGTTTTCTAGTGGTGACTTGTTGGATCGATTTTCAGTAGTCAAACGACTGTACCGAGGAGCGATTAGAGAACCAGCTTGACATCTGCGTTATGCGGATCGTATGCAAATCAGGCGAAATGCAACTCAGGTCGTTCGGATACTTTTGAGCATGACTGTACATATACAGACAGTGGAAGTATCGCGTACATAAAGTATAAAAGGGCGGTAGTCGAGTAGTACATGTGAATGGGTTTGCGACGTGATTATGGACGCACGAAACGAATTAATAAACTTTTAACGCGGACTTGTAGTAGGAGCTGAATACCTGTGACATTCTATTTCAGAAATAGTGAGGGAATTCAATATTCCGGGATCCGCAGTGTCAGCCATTACCTCTCACCATGGGCAACGCAGAAACCGACGACATTTATACGACGACCAAGAGCAGCGTTGTTTGTGTAGGGTTGTCAGTGCTAACAGGCAAGCAACACTGCGTGAAATAACCCAGAAATCAATGTGGGATGTCCAGCTAACGTATCCGTTAGGTCAGTGCAGCGAAATCTGGCGCTAATGGACTAGGCAGTAAGCGACCGCCACGTGTGTCCTTGCTAACACCACGAGAAAGCCTGCAACGCCTCCTCTGAGGTCGAAACAACATCGTCTCTGAGAGTGGAAGTCTTTGGCATAGCTATGGGTGTAATACCTCCATCCTTGTATACATACCTCCATGTGATGAAACTTCTTAGTTTGTGAGTGGTACTTGACATTATGTGCATTATACAATTTTCGCTGCTGCAAGATGATAGGCAACCTGCACTGTAACATAATGGCGCGGATGCTTCATCGTAAGTAACCGAAACATCTTCCCTTAATAATAATTATTTGTGTACATCACTTAAAATCGCTGTGAGGCACGATTACAGTTAAAAAGACGTTGTTGTCTCACATCCACCACCACCCCAAGGAAATTTCGTCATGTGGGGAAACAAGAGGCGAAATCTAATGTAAAACGTGAACTAGGCGTCTGAAGATGAACCTGACGGTTTGAAACCGGTAACGGCGCTATTTAAATAAATAAGTATCATTATAAAAAGCGGGTGGTTGCTGTAATTTTCTGTATACGAGTCAACCTATATTTCGTATACAGCCACGGCCCAAATGTCAATCTTACTCGTACAAACCGTTATTGGGTATGTAAATGAGTAAAGTTTAGACACTCTCCGACAGGCCTTATTCGTGTTTAGTGTCATTATCAGGCCAAGTAGCGTAAGTGGAGGACGTGCAAAGTGTCAAATGTTGAGTGTCGCTGTGAAGAACACAGAGATGCCGCGTAATCCTGTGAGACAGCGTTAGTAGCACCTGTAAGAGCTTAAAAGCGGCCTCATTTTGATCTTTATTCGACCAGCTCGTCAAACCCTGCAGTATCTAGATGTACGGGGACATACGTACGTTAGAGTGATCCATTACTGGACAGTATGGGAATATGACGACGGGCGTACTCGTCATTAAGGTTCCCGTTGAACAAGTCTGATCTCCACAACTGAATATCGACAAACTTTCACACCTGCGCCTGCTTTCCTAGAACAAGTAGTGGACTGCCTGCAACATTCTGCGTCATCCCGCAGACTAGCAGCAGACGGACTGTACCATGTGTAGGCCGTTGCCAACACCACTACACAAACGGCGGCGTTGACAGTGGTACCCTCACAAGGCAGCAAGGACTTCTGATGAAAAGTGTCGCATTGTGTTCAGCAATGAATTGCAGTTCTGTACTTCCCAGAATGCCCATCGTAGGCGTGAATGGCGGCCATCTGGGTAGAGGACCGACCCATCTTGGAAAAGCACAGTGGAGTTCCTCCTAGCGTCATGTTGTGGGGAGACATCGGTTATAGTTTCAGTTCAGACTGACGGGAACCTGACAGAACAGTGATACGTGGCTGACTTCCTGCATCCTCAAGCGTTAAGCTTCGTATGACAATACCACGGCGACATTTCTTGTCCAAATATGACACGTGTCTCTATGAACTGCCTGCGTGATGTTGACGTACCCCCGTGGTAAGCAATATCCCCAGCTCCGCCCTCGATAGAACATGTTTGGGAACCCGTCCTGGATAGATCATGTTTGGGAACAGCTCGGACGTCCTTGTCTTAGTGGTTGGAGGCCAGCTTTCCTCAAGAGAAAATAAAGAGGCTTCACTTTACCCTTCCCAACCGAATCACTGCATGCAAAAAGTCCAAGACCTGTGGGATGGTCGACTGTCTTATTGATATCGGGGCTAATACTGCCAACTTATTTGCAAATTTGACTCTCATATTCCAGAATGAGATTTTCACTCTGCAGCGGAGAGTGTGCTGATATCAAACTTCCTGGCAGATTAAAATTGTGTGCCGGACCGAGACTCGGACTCGGAACCTTTCCCTTTCGCGCGGCAAGTGCTCTACCATCTGAGCTACCCAAACACTACTCACGCCCCGTCCTCACAGTTTTAATTCCGCCAGTACCTCGTCTCCTACCTTCCAAACTTCACAGAAGCTCTCCTGCTCTTCTGGCGCAATAAAAGCTGAGAGGATGCGTTGTGCGTCGTGCTTGGGTAGCTCAGCTGCTAGAGCACTTGCCCACGAAAGATAAAGGTCCCGAGTTCGAGTCTAGATCCGGCACATAGTTTTGAATTGCCAGGAAGTTTGACCCTCATATTGTAATCATTAAAATAATGTCAGATATCCCTTGATCCAGACCAGTTTCATTTGCTTTCCTCCTCCCAAGTGCTTCAATTTTATTGTCAGGCAGTGTACGTTTCCGGTGGAGGGTCGCATTACCGCTTGGTACCAGTTCTGTACAACCTTCAGCCTTTGAAAGTGATCAATGTCCTCTTTCAAAGAGATAACTAATATTTTGCCAGGTAAGCTCATACTGCAGTCAGCACCACATTACCGAATAGTCACGTTCCACTTCAGAATAGTGCTCGTTGTTTCCTCACAGTGCGAGCACAGAAAGTGACGTCGGAGACTCGCTTCACAAGCAGCTAGGGCAGTATAATGACGTTGTCAATAATTTTATTGACGATTACGAGGAGAAATAAATGAAACCCACTAACACACAAAGATGTGGCTCTCCACTCAATGATACACCGCTTCACATGTATTTCCGTAGCCAAATAAAATTTTGGATTTACACGTAATAAAATTTATTGCCTCAAGCAATGGCTGCAGTTCTATCCTGATTGACCACATCTTGCCTAGGGAACAAAAACTGAATATTATATCCCTCCTCTTCGTTCCCGCTGTTACCCCTTCCATTCTTTACAGGAAGTCGTGTACAGTGTCATATCTGGAACAGGTATCACAGACTGTATCAAAAACACTGAAATACTGCAACTACATGATTTCCTACTCTGTGAAGAACACCACAGCCCAGTGTGTTTTCAGTAACAATCGTAAGATCCATTTACTAGACAACAAATACTGAGATATACAAAACTACTTGTCTTGACCTTGAAAAGTTTGATGTTGGTGAACCAGGCAGAGACACAGCGGCTATGCTGGCTGAACATGAACGCAGTTGGAGGTTGCAGGATTCTATACTCCGCATTTGCCAAGCACGTACTGAGTCATGGCCACACCCACCAGCCGCTGTCCCATGTCCTTCATTTAGTAAATAAAAGTCAAAAAGTCACTGTGTTGGAATCCCTGGAAATCAACAAACATCTAGCCCACAGTGCTGATTTAATCGCAAATGGCTAAACACAGCTTAATACATCCCCTTTTCTAAACTTCATAATCCTCTCAGTTTTCCCTTACTTCTCACACTATCTGTTCATTCCTGTTCCTCCATTTTCCTGTGTTTCTTCATATGTATTTATTACATTGTGATTGCCTATGTACACCATAAACTTTTTCGTTGTTTTTCTAATTGTTAATTATTTCTTTTAATCAGTCTCTGTATCATTTTCCACGTGTATTACCTCTTCAAATAGTCTCGCCAAGTACTACTTTTATTTCATTGAGACTGTGAACGTCAACTGATATATGGGCACTATTCTTCGATTTTAGTTTTAATGTTTTTCTATGTTTGCTATCTTTATTTACATTTATTGTTCACCTTTTCACCTTTTAAACTGCACGACCTCCTCGCTGTCAAATATGACGTTAGCTGTGTTTGCACCTCAGTCTAGGCGAGTAACATATTTTCGAATGTTGTTTAAAAACATTGTAGCTTCTTTGAAGACAATATTCATTTGGTCTGATGATCATATCTTAAGCCGAAAGCCGATTAACTGAATAAATATATGGAATACACTGAGGCGACAGAACTCGTCGGAAAGCGATATGCACATATACAGACAGTGAACAAAATACACCACTGGCCATTAAAATTGCTACACCACGAACATGCCGTGCTAAAGACGCGAAATTTAACCGACAGGAATAAGATGCTGTGATATGCAAATGATTAGCTTTTCATAGCATTCACACAAGGTTGGCGCCAGTGGCGACACCTACAACGTGCTGACATGAGGAAAGTTTCCAACCGATTTCTCACACACAAACAGCAGTTGACCAGCGTTGCCTGGTGAAACGTTGTTGTGATGCCTCTTGTAAGGAGGAGAAATGCGTACCATCACGTTTCCGACTTTGATAAAGGTCGGATTATAGCCTATCGCGATCGCGGTTTATCGTATCGCGACATTGCTGCTCGTGTTGGTCGAGATCCAATGACTGATAGCAGAATATGGAATCGGTGGGTTCAGGAGGGTAATACGGAACACCGTGCTGGATCCCAACGGCCTCGTATCACTAGCAGTTGTGATGACATGCAACTTCTCCGCTGTAGCTGATCGTGCAGCCACGTCTCGATCTCTGAGTCAACAAATGGGGACGTTTGCAAGACAGAAACCTTGACGCTGCATCACAGACAGGAGCACCTGCGAGGGTGTACTCAACGACGAACCTCGGTGCACCAGTGGCTAAACGTCATTTTTTCGGATGAATCCATGTAATGTTTACAGCATCATGATGGTCGCATCCGTGTTTGGCTACATCGTGGTGAACGCACATTGGAAGAGTGTAGTTATCGCCATACTGGCGTATCACCCGGCGTGATGGTACAAGTCTCGGTCACCTCTTGTTCGCACTGACGGCACGTTGAACAGTGGACGTTACATTTCAGATGTGTTACGACCCGTGGCTCCACCCTTTATTCGATCCCTACTTTTCAGCAGGATAATACACGACCGCGTGTTGCAGGTCCTGTACAGGCCTTTCTGGATACAGAAAATGTTCGACTACTGCGCTGGCCACCACATTCTCCAGATCTCTCACCAACTGAAAACGTCTGGTCAATGGTGGCTGAGCAACTGGCTCGTCACAGTACGCCAGTCACTACTCTTGTTGAACTGTTGTATCGTGTTGAAGCTGCATGGGCAGCTGTACCTGTACAGCCATCCAAGCTCTGTTTGACTCAATGCCCAAGAATATTAAGGCCGTTATTACGGCCAGAGGTGGTTGTTCTGGGTACTGATTTCTCAGAATCTATGCACTCAAATTGCGTGAAAATGTAATCACATGTCAGTTCTAGTATAATATATTTATCCAATGAATACCCGTTTATCAATTGCATTTCTTCTTGGTGTAGCAATTTTAATGGCCAGTAGTGTATAAAAGGGCAGTGCATTGGCGGAGCTGTCTTTTGTACTCAAGTAGTACATGTGAAAAGGTTTGCGACGTGATTATGGCCGCACGAAACGAATTAACAAACTTTTAACGCGAACTGATAGCAGGAGCTGGGTACATGTGACATTCCGTTTCAGAGATAGTTTGGGAATTCAATGCTCCGGGATCCACAGAGTCAACAGTGTGTGTAGAAAACCAGATTTCGGACATTACCTCTCACCATGGACAATGCAGAAGCCGACGACCTTTATTTAACGACTGAGAGCAGCGGTGTTTGTGTAGGGTTGTCAGTGCTAACACACAAGCAACACCGCGTGAAATAACTCAGAAATCAATGTGGGATATCTAGCTAATGTATCTCTTAGGTCAGTGGTGTGAAATCTGGCGTTAATGGGCTAGGCAGCAGACGACCGCGGCGTGTGCCTCTGTTAACAGCCTGCGACGACTCCTCTGCGCTCGTAACAGCATCGACCGTACTATACAGGGTGAGTCACGTAACGTTACCGCTGGATACATTTCGTAAACCGCATCAAATACTGACGAACCGATTCCACAGACCGAACGTGAGGAGAGGGGCTAGTGTAATTGTTTAATACAAACCGTACAAAAGTGCACGGAAGTATGCTTTTTAACACAAACCTACGTTTTTTTAAATGGAACCACGTTAGTTTTGTTAGCACATCTGAACATATAAAAAAATACGTAATCAGTGCCGTTTGTTGCATTGTAAAATGTTAATTACATCCGGAGATATTGTAACCTAAAGTTGACGCTTGAGTAGCACTCCTCCGCTGTTCGATCGTGTGTATCGGAGAGCACCGAATTACGTAGGGGTCCAAAGGGAACGGTGATGGACCTTAGGTACAGAAGACACTGGAACAGCACATTACGTCCACATGCTAATACCTTTTTATTGGTCTTTTTCACTGACGCACGTGTACATTACCATGAGGGGTGAGGTACACGTACACACGTGGTTTCCGTTTTCAATTACGGAGTGGAATAGAGTGTGTCCCGACATGTCAGGCCAATATATGTTCAATGTGGTGGCCTTCATTTGCTGCACACAGTTGCAATCTCTGGCGTAATGAATGTCGTACACGCCGCAGTACATCTGGTGTAATGTCGCCGCAGCCTGTCACAATACGTTGTTTCATATCCTCTGGGGTTGTAGGCACATCACGGAACACATTCTCCTTTAACGTACCCCACAGAAAGAAGTACAGAGGTGTAAGAACAGGAGAACGGGCTGGCCAATTTATGCGTCCTCCACGTCGTATGAAACGCCCGTCGAACATCCTGTAAGGGTCAGCCTAGTGTTAATTTCGGAATGTGCAGGTGCACCATCATGCTGATACCACATACGTCGACGCGTTTCCGGTGGGACATTCTCGAGCAACGTTGGCAGATCATTCTGTAGAAACGCGATGTATGTTGCAGTGCTCTCCGATACACACGATCGAACAGCGGAGGAGTGGTACTCAAGAGTCAACTTTAGGTTACAATATCTCCGGATGTAATTAACAGTTTACAATGCAACAAACGGCACTGATTACGTATTTTTTTATATGTTCAGATGCTAACAAAACTAACGTGGTTCCATTTAAAAAAAAACGTAGGTTTGTGTTAAAAAGCATACTTCCGTGCACTTTTGTATGGTTTGTATTAAACAATTACACTACCCCCTCTCCTCACGTTCGGTCTGTGGAATCGGTTCGTCGGTATTTGATGTGGTTTACGAAATGTATCCAGCGGTAACGTTACGTGACTCACCCTGTAGGCGATTGGAAAACCACAGACAGGTCAGATGAGTCCCGATTTCGGTTGGTAAGAGCTGATAGTAGGGTGCGAGTGTGACACAGGACCCACGTTGTCAACAAGGCATTGGGCAAGCTGGTAGATGCGCTATAATGGTGTAGGTTGTGTTTACATGGAACGGACTTGATTCTCTGACCCAACTGATCCCATTATTGGATGGAAATGGTTATGTTCGGACGCTTTGAGACCATTTGCAGCCATTGATGGACTTCACGTTCCCAAACAACGACCGAATTTTTATGGATGACAACGCGCCATATCACCGGCTACCAATTAGTTTAAACAACATTATCGGACAATTTGAGGAAATTATTTGGTCACACAGATTGCTTCCCAGACGTGAATCACATCGAACATTTGTGGGACGTAATGTAGAGGTCTTTTTGTGCAAAGAACCCAGCAACAGCAAGACTTTCGCAAATATGAATGGCTATAGCCGCAGCATGGCTAGATATTTTTGCAGTGGAGTTCCAACGATTATTTTGAGTTCATGACACGTCGGGTTGCTGCACTACATCGGGCTAAAGGACGTTCGACATGATATTAGGAGGTATGACGTGATTTTGGTCACCTCGGTGTATTTATTATGAAAAGTTGATTGGGTCGATAGTGTACGAATTGCCGAAAGAGGCACACGATAGCGACGAAAATGGGATCAAGATCTCGACTTCAAAGAAAAACAGAACGGCATTGACCTCAGAGAAGAACGGAACACATATCACATTGACCTTATAGCTGAATGGTTTTACTGGTTCATGTATGCTTAGAGAACTCCGCTGTTCCATATCCTGTTTGCTGAATTGATTTAGAGTAGCTCTAATTGCTGACAGCTGCTTTATTTTGCGCCAAGACCAGTTTCGAATTTTATACAAAAACAACTGTTAGATCCCACCAGAGAATGGCTTCAATTTAAAAGGCGCAACGGGTCCAGCATAAAATAAAGTATTAGAAACTTGCAAGCGGCTTGCTCTGTTTGAAGTTTGGCTTACTAGTTCAAAGTGAACCCAGCATCACCTGATCTGGTAATAACTATCGCTGTCATAGATTAGTTGTGACCCATATGCTACATTAAGGAACGTAATCTAGCCTTCGTATCAGGAAAAGAATTTATTTGAGTAGAAACGCTTCTCAATAAGTTAAACACATTGACTGTAAAATCTGGCAAGAAACACTACGAGTAGATGAATTATTGCCTTTAAAACGGGTACGTGGCGGGCTTATTCATTTTAGTTTATAGCTCTACGATAAAGCGAGAAATGGCAGTTATATATCTAATTTAAGAGTCTCACTAACGGCGTCTTTTGTCAGGATGAGAGCATGTTAACCGTTTAAGTGCCTGAAACATGGCCTGTGGCGGCAGCAACGCCTGCGGTGTTCGTGCCAGAAAAATGTGTTTCAGGAAACATTTATACAGGTATGAGGACGATGTGGATGACAACGTTTTTGACGAACATCGTGAGTACGTTCCTTAACGCAAATGGCATTCTAAATGGGCCTCTATCAGGCGCAAGAGCATCATCCTGAACGCGAAAGAGCAGCAGTGCAGCCTGCCTGCAGGTGCCAGTGACTCTCGTCGCAGGTTCTGTCTGTAAAGTTACATTTTTAAAATTCTCAATTAAGGTGGGTAGATTCCACGGACGGTTTTTCCGAATTGGGAGACCTCAGAACGATGCTACGCAGTTTTATTCAATAATGTGTCTCGCATGCCCAAAGATCACGCTACAGGACACAAAGCAGGAGCACTGTAAAAGTATATCACCCTTTTCTGCACTGTGTGTCACTTTCAGATTTCTTCGAATGGTTTTGAACGGACCATAGTGGTTCCAGCCTGCATAAGAGAACAGACACAGCGGTCGCGGTGCGTTCCAAAGGGGTCCGATAAAGTTCAATTCGGATGCAGCCCCATAACGTCCTTGGAAAAGACTTGAAATTCCAGAGCGTATCAGCAGTGTCGATGGTCGTGAAGAATGATTTCCCGTTGCTCGTTGCACTGCGACTTGTTCTTTTCGCCTGCAAAATGCGTAGTAATCGACGCAACAAAGGAGGGAGTGGTCTCATTGATGCCCTTTGTGCCATCCGCTTTGCCCTTTTCGTGCCGATTCTGAGGGCTGTGGTGTCTGGAATGTTTTCCTCGGCCACTGATAAGAAAAGCACGTGATTTCAACCCCGGGCGTCGCGGTTCTGACTGTCACCGTAGAGGCGTCAAAATAAGTGGTGAAATGTGCGTATGAGGGGCTGTGACGACCTTCTGATTGCCACGTCCACGGTGGCATTGCATCGAAATCTGGAGCCAGTGTGACATCATTAAACCACCTAGCACGTGAATTTCTGAGCTGTGACCCTCTTTCCGTGTCTGTCGACACATTACTGTATGAAGCGTCGCAGAGGGCGAGGGTGACGTCACAATACGCCATGTTTTTTCACCATTACAGAGCAAGATTTGTGGCCAAGAAACGTTTGAACTATTTCTTTAAGGTCACTACCACCATTTGACTGTTTTTTATTTGGAGTGTTACATTTACACTATCATGATTTAGGCTTCAAAGTGCCATTATCAAGTGTTTCAAGGTTATACAGTGCCTAAGATGGCATACTGTCATACTTAAAATATACTATTAGACACATTGTCTAAGGGACAATACCCTTATTCGGTCCTTACATATTATATGCAGTATTTTCATTGCGTGATTGCATCTGGTTACGTCATGGTTTACTGCTTTCAAATGACAGAAAAGGGTGGAGGGAATTTTGTCACTCTTTCTGTCATGTGCTTGATAACCAATCAGAAATTTCGTTCTATTCGGCCTATATAGAATTTTTTTCAGTAATTCAACTGATTTTGTATATATCTGAGTATATGTATGTAGTTTTGTTTTACTGGAATGGATTTGTGTTTTTATGTTGGGCATGGTTCGGTACACAAATCTCACAGCAGTGTTTTTTAATAGTGAATTTAATTTGTGTGATACATTTCGTGTGTATGTTTGTAGAACATATGTGATTTTCCATTTTGTTGGTGTTTCTCAGGTTTATCTCAGCTTGAATTTTGGTATATGTAGGATATTAGTATTTCTAATACATTTTGCTGACTATACTTGGGATTAAAATTGTTCTGTTGTGCCATCTAATTGAAAGTTTCAAGTTTTTTTTATATAGCTGGTTGTTGTAAAGGTAGGTTATGTAATCTTCTAATAATTGTGTGACAATAAGCACTCTTGCTTATTTTTGGATGACAAGAACTTCTATTAATAATATTATCTGGGGTCTTAGGTTTGCTGTAAATGTGATGTGCTTTGTTAATGGTTCTTCTTGTTTTTTTTTATTTTTTTAATCGAGGAAGTTCATAGATTTATCGCGTTTATGTTCTGTTGTGAATTTCATGTTAGGATGAAGTTCGCTTAGTGCTGGATGTATCCTTGTATGTCATTGTTTGAACTGTCTGTTATTGGCAGAGTGCAATCTACACATCACAATTAGTATTTAATTTTCCTAGAACATATGTGTTATTAGTGCTGAAGAATTTTAGTTACTCAGCTGTTGAAAAATATGTTAGCTATTGTGCCAGCAATGCCGTACCCATAGTTACTCCATCATTTTTGTTACATATTTTGTTATTAAACTTGAAGTAATTTTTGTATAATATTTCCTTTAGTAGTTCAGTTATTTCTTGTATCCTTCAAATAAGTAGTTTTCTTTGTTATTATAAGTTATTTTTGATTATATATGTTGTTTCTTATATGGGAATGTTGGTGCAGGTATTCGTGATATCAGAGGATACAGATTTTCAGTTATCTGGGATATTAATGTTCACTATCAGGCGAATTGGGACTCTGATTTTGTGCAGCTTTGGTTTTCCATATAATTAAGGTTTTTGTGAGTTTATCAGTGTATATTTACTTTTTTCAAAAAACTCAAAAATATGTTACTGCTATTTACTGCTTTTATGGTTAATGCTCCATATTTGTTGGTGAGTTACAATTAATTCTGATAATATATGCTTTGAAAAAATCATATACTTTATTTCCATAGTCGTTGTTATACATTACGAGTAGTCTGTTTACTTTGTCTGCTTTCGATCCTATTGCATTGTTTGAGGTAAGCTTTTGGTTTATGTTATTTAGTGTAGCATGTTTTACCTTTATTTTGTGTCCAAATTTGGTATAAGCTAAAGTATTCTCCGTTATTTGTGAAGTTGTTATTGCTATTTCATTTTGTCATCTGATAAAGAATTTGTCATATCAGTAACAACATTAATTGTGGCTCAGAGGTTTTTTTACTCTTTTTATGTTGGCTTTTGATTGTGTATTATATTTTGTGTCCTTATCTAGTAGCTTTTGTTCTTCTAGAGCAAAACTAGCATCAATCAGGTTTACTGTTCTTGTATGAAATTGAATAATTGCAGCGTGTTCTTTTTGTTATCTACTTTTAGAGTACTGTGTATATAGCAGATGTTAAGCTTTTTGTTGATTGTTATTCATATTTGTTTGTTGGTGTAATATATGCATTTACCAATATGTATTTAGCTATAAATTTACCTATAAAATTGGTCAAAAATTAGAGGACTGGTATTATTGATAAGACAGAAATTGGTGACTTACATATTTTGATTTGAAACATTTTTCCATGCTAATTAGTCCTTAATTTCTTTTTCCATGCATACTCTTGCTACATAGTTCATGATTCTTGTCTTGATTTTTGGTGTTGTTATTTCGATGGAAACATATGCTAGGATCACATTTTGTTGAATTTAACTCTTTCGACTAATTGTGTCATCTTTACACGTGGCTTTATACGTCACAGAAAATTCTCCATGAAATTGTATGACAGTAGTGTCAGCATTTTGTATTCCTCAGGGCCTGCAGCGTAGTAGTTGTCTTGTAAAGACATTTTCTGTATTCTATACCAGGATTCTGCTAGTTTCTTAAGTTTTACTCAAGAGTTCTGCGACTAGGTTATAGCCTTTTACGACAACATTGCCACTTTTAATCGATCTGCAGCTATGTAGCATTATTAGTATATACATTTTTACATTGTATATCTGATTGATTTTGTAATAATGTGTTGAGCAATTACTTTCATATTTCATTGTTGATGTTGTAGCTGTCAAATATTTATGCATATTATATGTATAGCATGGATACAGTTGTTTTTGTTTAGATATATTTTATCTCTACAAATGGTTCAAATGGCTCTGAGCACTATGGGACTTAACTTCTAAGGTCATCAGTCCCCTAGAACTTAGAACTACTTAAATCTAACTAACCTAAGGACATCACACACATCCATGCCCGAGGCAGGATTCGAACCTGCGACCGTAGTGGCCACGCGGTTTCAGACTGTAGCGCCTTTAACCGCTTGGCCACACCGGCCGGCTTATCTCAACAGATTATGTTGCTGATGAGCAACTTGACCTAAAATTTTCGATTTCTACAAGTTTGACAGCTTTAGTTGAGAAATGTCAACGATGTTGTATTGTTACATAATTATCTTATTCATCTATAGAATTGCGTGGTGGTTATAGATTCTTTGTATAGGTTTGTGTGGGTAGTCTTTGCTTATCATGTCATGTATTACTGCGTCCTAAAATTTCTACGCCTTCAATGTCAATGATGAGATTGGAAGTAAACACACGAAACACTTTTATCAAATCAGCCAGATATATTACGTAGAGGTTGCATGTACTAGTAGTGCTATACAATTGTAGATAGCTTCAAAATCGCCTAAATGTATGACTCTTGAATAACGCTTCAAAAAATGGCAACATCCTGGTACAACATACATCCTGTGTCTTTACAAGATTCTGTGACTTCCTTTAACAAACTGGCATGTTATTTCTTCTCCATAGTGAGAACTTGATATCATCAATTTTATGACATGGTTGAAATCACACAGTATGTGCACGACGGACGCTGATTTCTTCAATTGTCACAACCTGCTATTCCGTTTTTATTTGATGATATAGTATGTACTCGTCGTCCGGTCACTAACAAGGGTACCACACAGCAATCGGATTTTTGTAATTTTTTAAGCTTATGGTACGTGAAGTCGAGAACTCGAGTGTACCTCTCGCAAAGCAGTTCCGTGCCAATCTCAAAAGTTCTCGAGAAAATCGACTTCGAAATTTTAATATCCCAAAATAAGGAAGACGAGTTTCGATGAACAGGGTGGTGCTGTGGCAGATTAGTCGCTCACTGTGTGTGAAGGCTGGATTTAGTTTCGGGGAGAATCAAATTTTTACACAAAGGTCCCTGTTCCACGAGCATTTCCGTGAAACGTAGAAGATAAAAAGCACCCCAGACTGGTAATCGCTATATCGTACTGTACCGATATACCGTACAAAATATTAAACGTACGGTGACAAGTCAGACTTTCGCCCCTGGTAGCTGAGGGCTCAGCGCGACGTAATGTCATACCTAACGCCCCGGGCTCGATTCCCGGCTGGGTTGGAGATTTTCTCCGCTCAGGGACTGGGTGTTGTGTTGTCCCTATCGTCATCATTACATCCCCATCGACACGCAAGTCGCCGAAGTGGCGTCAACTCTTAAGATTTGCACCAGACGAACGGTCTACCCGACGGGAGGCCCTAGCCACACGACATTTCAGTTTTTCAAGTCAGACAAAAAACAAAGTAAAATGAAAATTGAAAAAAAATTCGGAAAATGCGCATGCAATTAGCTGTCATAACGGTAATTTATAATGAAGTAAAATAATAATGCCGGCCGGGATGGCCGAGCGGTTCTAGGCACTATAGTCTGGAGCCGCGCGACCACTACGGTCGCAGGTTCGAATCCTGCCTCGGGCTTGGATGTATGTGATGTCCTTAGGTTAGTAAGGTTTAAGTAGTTCTAAGTTCTAGGGGACTGATGACCTCAGAAGTTAAGTCCCATAGTGCTCAGAGCATTGTTGCAGTTAATTGTTCTTTTACTCGCTGGCGAAAGATACTAAAAAGAACAGCTTTATTATTCGCTCTCTTTTCTAGTCTCGAAGCTAAAGCACGCTACAGCGGCCATTTCGCAATGTATTTTGTAAATTTTAAATAATACATGGTAATTTATGCTGATCGTGCATTTTTCTTTCATGTCCTTTGTGACCTTCATTGGGAAGTAAAAATACTATTTGTAAGGTTTTCAGCACGCGGGATAAACAACAAGAGCGATCGAACAATCGACCATTCTTGACAGACATCTTGCGTAGGAATAATTTCATTATAATTTCGTTGCGTTCCGTCATCAACGGACGCTATGAAAGACTTGCACCAAAATTATTAAGGAAAAGAAAGTGAATATATTGATTTATGTCCCATTAAGGTAAAAACTAAGAATATTCAGTTAAGTTCAGATATTGGTCGCTTCTCGGCAAGACGAGGATTATAACGTTTAAGAAAGGGAAATACTTTCTTTCATTAAAAGATTTCTTTTAATTAAATTCCAGTACAGTAAAGATATCCTGCAGCAATACTGTAATGTCATAACATGAAATAAAATCCCCGAGATTATGTTTACGTTTTTTCGTCAGTATGAACGCTCCACGTAGACAAAAAAATTAAGTTCAAATGGCTCTGAGCACTATGGGACTTAACAGCTGTGGTCATCAGTCCCCTAGAACTTAGAACTACTTAAACCTAACCAACCTAAGGACATCACACACATCCATGCCCGAGGCAGGATTCGAACCCGCGACCGTAGCAGTCGCGCAGTTCCGTCCACGTAGACCAGTTTTAACAAATTCTAAAAGCGCCTCGAGCGCTGTTAAATAATCATAACTCAGAATACTATTTTGCGAAAGTATAGATTCCGGTGCCCCATATTATCATGATTCTTCCTTGTGTCGCTTCGCCAAATAAGTGCTCTATTCACGCTCTTGCCGGGCGTAAATATCAATAAAGTTAGGCGATGAGAATTTCTTACTCTCCTTTCGTCACATTCGTTGTGTACACCGTAAGTGTACCTGAGACGGTGTCCGGAATGAGGCGGTAGTGATACGATATCTCGCTTCGGTCATTATTTTGTTCATTTTTTCCGTTCAGTTGGAACATCTGCATCAGGGCGTGCCATGACGTGCCATACTTCCCGCGTGCAGCGAGTGCAGGCCCGCCCTGTCACTCGAATTTGCTCGGTCCTTCTCGGAAGTATCCGGAACAGCGAAACATTTCATGCAGCATATCGCGTGACATTTTTCGGGCAGCACAACACTCTGGCTCCGGCAAAATCGTGGTGCCATCGCTGTTTACCCTTCGATATTTGCGCGTGTTATGAAGGACGTTCACAGATCCGGTGGCTGTGTGCACAAAAGGAGTCAATCTAGCGATCAGTAGCAACAGTCGTTAAAAGCAAATGGTAATAAAGAGATGGAGTAGGATTTTCAATTCGCTTAAGGGACAGGTACTGCATACCCACTATGAACGACATTACAATACCACACAGAAGGATTTTAAGTTTTAGTTGACAATGAAAGAGCAAAAAATTAGAACTATCGACAGAGAGGAATCATTGTTCTCAACCTCAAGAAGCACTTTCTGCTAAATTTGCAGGCAGGAAGTTGTGAAGAAATTGGTGGTACAAATAGTGAAATTTCTCAAGTCGCAAGCACTATCCCATTGTCAAATTGCAACAGTTTTCTACGGAATGGAACGAAGAATACGGAGACTTCACATACTGGTGCGAAGTACGTTGGTTAAGTCATGAGGAATACCTAGAAATATTTTTCGATTTAAAAGTCGCTCTTGTTGAATTTATGAAGGAAAAAAGGTCCAGTGACAAAAATTAGAACATCTGTAATGGATTGCACAATTCGCATTTTAAGATATTGCATATGACTACTGATTCGACGAGTATTCATATAAAAATAACATCGCATTATAGAATGGACACATCTAAGAACAAAGTCCAGCTCCCTAATCTCACTGGTGCTGAAGAAAACACGAGCTCTCACGAATTCGTTGTGGCACGAAAGAATTAAAAGAATAGTTTTATAAAGGTTTTTAAAGAGCTGTCAGTCTTACATGTGTTTTCGGGCTCGTTTGCCGTCTCAATTGAAAGCACCCTGTGCACGTGGAGATGTAACTGACTGGCCTGCAAGGTTATTTCAGTCTTTATAGAAAGAAATTTTCACTCTACAGCGGAGTGTGCGCTGATATGAAACTTCATGGCAGATTAAAACTGTGTGCCGGACCGAGACTCGTACTCCGGACCTTTGCCTTTCGCGGGCAAGCGCTCTACGAACTGAGCTACCCAAGCACGACGCACACCCCGTCCTCACAGCTTTACTTCTGCCAGTACCTCGCCTCCTACCTTCCAAACTTTACAGAAGCTCTCCTGCGAACCTTGCAGAACTAGCACGCCTGAAAGAAAGGATATTGCGGAGACATGGCTAGCCACAGCCTGGGGGATGTTTCTAGAATGAGATTTTCACTCTACAGCGGAGTGTGCGCTGATATGAATCTTCCTGGCAGATTAAAGTTTGGAAGGTAGGAGACGATGTACTGTCAGAAGTAAAGCTGTGAGGACGGGGCATGAGTCGTGCTTGGGTAGCTCACTTGGTAGAGCACTTGCTCGCGAAAGGCAAAGGTCCCGCGTTCGAGTCTCGGTCCGGTACACAGTTTTAATCTACCAGAAAGTTTCAATTTCAGTCTTTTTTAAGTTAAAACTGTCCACTACGGTAGAGTTTCCAATTCTCCATAATGACATTGAAAAAGTGCTACAATGTTCGACATATTTATGTGAAATACCTTCTTTCGATTACGAAACAATGCAAGTCACGATTATGTGGCAACTTGGGTGTGAAACAATTAGTAATTTTCTACGACAGTTTGTGCTAGATAAAAGTATGTGTTCAGTGCACCAAAAATAATTAAATAGTACTGAAAATATGTTTTGTTTGTGATCTGTGTTGTTAAGAAATGCCATTTAAATGCAGTGTCTTGCGAGTTTTCCCGTCTGCTCCCCTCCTCCCCCCTTTTCAGATAGCGTAGTCTGGTGGGGAGGTGGGGGGGGGGGGGGGAGGTGATACGCATCGAGGCAGCGTGCTTCATTACTCGTGCCCGGGTATAGCCCGCAAGATTGGCCACCATGACCTACATCATTAAATATACAATTCACCAAAAGCATGCTAACAAACACATATAAGTATCATTGTTATGAAAAACACACACTTTCTTGTTCCTTATTATTCAGGGTGGCTAGACAGTCGAGTAAGGGTGCTTCAGCGTAGGTTGTACTGAAGAGTAATTGTCAAGAAAGAAATTCGATACGTTGAGCCCTTTCGGAGCCATTTAGCACTGAAGTTAGCCAATCAGGTAGCCGGGAGCGCATATGCAAGAAGCCTGCGAGAAACAATTCCTGTCAGTTGTACTCATAGCGTAGATGATAGCGCACAAGATTGCTCAGTCTTTGTCTCGGGTTCGATCTTTAGTATAGTCACATGTGTAATATTTGTATCGCTCTTTTGTTCGATTTTAGGAAACCAAACGAGGAACACCTTTGGTGATACCGTCTCTGGCGGGCCACCTTAGTTTTGTGTGCACAACTGCCTGATTGACTTACTTCAGTGCTAAATAACTCGGAAGCGGCACAAAGTATCGAATTTTTTTCTTGAAAATTATGTCTCAGTACAGCCTCCCTGAAAAATCCGTACAGGCTTTATAGGCTCTTTCTGAGCACCCTGTGTATTGCACGCAAAAATTCATTTTCATTACAAACAGACGATTAAAAACTGATGATTAAAAACAGATTTTTAACCACGATTTTATAATTAAGAAAATTATAAATAAAATTTTTATATGTCTTTTTGTACTTCACGCATCACGTAGAAGCTCATACAACATGCACATTTGTTTACAGATCTGTTTCGGCCAGTATTCGAACGCCAGTCCCTTACTCTAACACATCGCCACAGTGCTTGGAGGAAGAATGCTAAACTTAGTTTATCAAATTAAGTCCGTCACGAAACTTCAAAGTCGACTTTCTCGAGAATTTTTGAGAGTTGCATCGAACTGCTTTGGGAGAGGTATGTTTGAGTTGTGAACTTCACGTTCTATAAATATAAAAAAGAAATTGCGAAGTTCAGTTGCCTTGTGGTGCCCTTGTAAGACACAGCCTCTCCTATTTATACACAGTATGCGGTCGACTGCTGTCATATACTGACATACTAGGTCCGTCTGTATATGGAGTGGGAACATTAACTGTTTACAACGTATCGCAATGGAGTAGGGGAAGTCGATACGAACAGTTTGGTATGGGACACTTGTGGTCTTTCAAATCGGCATACAACCTCAATCTGGCCTGCGGAAGTCACCCACCAAGTTAAAGCGCATGCGTGCAGCGTGAGATTTCCAATATCTTCTCGTTCCCTTGCGCCGCAGGCTTAGTCGGCTATTTCGCTAATATCATGAATTTAAACTTTCTCGTGAGCGTAATTAAACGGGAAAGACTTTTGTAAACGTTATGCATTAACTAATTACGTTTAGAATTCGTCGTAACCCTTAACGTTCCAGGTGCGGTCTTACACCGCTAGCGATTTATTTTTACCCTGTTGCTAATACGTAGCGGTAGGTCAGGAGATTACAGCTTTTTCTAGTTGTTCTTTCCTGAAGTTGCGGTGGTTTGTTTTGTCCATAGCCACTGGAATGTGACGTGAACTTATACTGTTTCTTTCGTGCTAGCGGTCTCTAATACCGCACCTTATGGATTTTGTTCGTGTTAATGACCCTCACCTTGAGGATATGTTTTAAAATATATTGAGGACAGTTTTGCCACCTGTGAATTCCTTGAATGAAACAGGGGATCAAAGTGATGAAAAAGGATGTGTACAGACTGAATCTTTAGCCAAAGACTGTGCTAGAAGTATATATGGTCGCAGCAAATATCGCTTGTCGTACAAGTTCTCTATCAATCATCAAAGAATTTCCTTTCCAAATGAAAATGCGCTCCGTAAATGGTTCGACGAGTTCTTCGCCTCAAAACCATGCAATGTCTATAGTCGCGGAATTGAAAATTTACCCCATCGTTGGCAGCCTGTCGTAAATAGTGAAGGAGAATCTATTATTAATGACGAAAGTCTCTGTTATATGTATTTGTTGTGTACATTAAACTTTTGGACAAATGCTACGAACTTACTCACCAACCTAATAGAATGCAAGAGTCGGGAACTCGGTACTACACACAGTACAGGTCGTAATCCTAACCAATATGGTGCAGAGCGACTTTACAAGGGAGGAAAATACTGAGCAAAAACTGGTTCCCAAAGGAAAAACAGGTACTGGGAGAAGATCTGCGGGAGATGTGTGCCAGATATCGACGACAGTGTCAGGAGAAATGGTAACACTGAAAAGTGCAACATTTGCTGGACGTGTGATCAGGACGAATACGGGCAGAACGACCACAGACAGCTGGCAGAGGAAGGAGAGGAAGTGAACGGGTCATTGAACTCCGGATATGTTTATCATCATATACGGTAGATATGTACACCGTGACCAGAGATCAACGAGAGACGAGGATACAGGAAAAGTCGCCAGTGCAGCAACTAGTAGAAGAGGATCCTGAAGATTTCAAAAGAAAAGTTGTAGAGTGCAACGTAACGGATTGAGAGATCCTCGGAGGAGAAGAGGAAAATTCAATCTCGCGGAATTAGTCACGAAAGAAGGATGTGAAGAAGAGTGCACACCATCCGAATGTTTCTGCAAATCGGTGTGGCTGTTTTCCCGCCTGTTGCGCCAGGCCAGACCAGGTATCGACCGGGCTTCCAGTAATCCAGTTTCGCAGTTGATCCAGGTACGGCTTCTTTCCTCGTCCGGCAGGGCGAAATTAAATGTCCGAGCGGCGGAGACTTCATTCCGTGCTGTTTCGGCAGCTGTCTCCTTATCTGCAACCACGTGACCAATACTGCAGCGCGTCTGTTGTAATCTCTCTGGAGTAATCTCAGAGAATACTCGTTATGAAAAATTATCCCGTTAGGCTACAGGGGATTTCGAACCAAAAATTTAATGCGTATTCAGAAGTTTTCTTCTACATGAATGAACATAGAAACTTGAGGTGAATTTTAAATTCCGTATGCCGGCCGGAGTGGCCGTGCAGTTCTAGGCCCTAAAGTCTGGAACCGAGCGACCGCTACGGTCGCAGGTTCGAATCCTGCCTCGAGCATGGATGTGTGTGATGTCTTTAGGTTACTTATGTTTAATTAGTTCTAAGTTCTAGGTGACTGACGACCTCAAAAGTTGAGTCGCATAATCCTCAGATCCATTTGAACCATTTTTTTAAATTAATTATAGGACCAGGAAGTCATCGTTTTCAATGTAGAATCTCTATTTTACAGATATGGACACGCAAACATGAAGACTTTCCGTTTTCTTTTACAATTAAGTTGATGGTCAAAGCCTACATTTTCCTTTCATAGCAGTTCAGTGCGCCTTCCGATGGTCGCATGACAAACATCCAGACGATAGTCAAACACGTCCAATACTTATGAGAGATTCTCTAGATTTTTGAAATCAATACTCATGCTGTAAGGTCTCCTTATCAGCCTCGCTTTTTGAAAGGAGCCGTCTACAAACATCTACAAGATAAAGATACAGGGAGACATGAAGAAAGGAAGAGAAAGAAAGAAAGAATCACGTACTGCAATGATCAAAAGACCTCTGATGCAGTATAGCAGTTCACAATATTTAAAGCACCTTACGTTGAGGCTTATATTTAGCTGCCAGTGTGGTGGTGATCCATTCCGCTGGAAAATAAAATTTTCCGCATGTTCTGTCGAAAAAACAGCTCCAGGATGTCTAGATATTCGATTCTTGTAACTGTCTTTTCCGCAAGAAAGAATGAGCGCTAAATATTTTCTTGGGTAATGGGAAACCTTTGGAGATGGTGCTCGGCTATGGCACGTGGCTGCTATGATCCGTGTATTCTTTACTAGTGGGTTCTCGCTTTTGCGCTTCTGCATAACATAACCTGGTCCTTGAACACTTAACGTGCAAAGAAATTTTTACCTTCTATATCGATGCACAGTATCAGTTTACAAATTTCTAGACATTGTTTCCTTTTTTAATAATATCATTTTGGGTGTTAAAAGCAAGAAAAATATCAATGTTCTGACAGACTTTACAGCGTTCTTCTTCACTGGGTCTAACTATTGCATTCAGTTTCTCGTTTTTTTTTCTTCTTTTCCTTAGTGTTACTCCCGTTCTAACGAAGGAAAGAACTGGAAGCAGATAGAAGGGCTCTTCAGCCAAAGGTTCCACAGTTGGAAAGATGTTATGAAACACATAAAAACAGATGACAACACCTCATGTGTTTTTTTAAAAAAAAGAAAAACACGTTAGTTGGCCATACTTAGTAGATTTAAAACACACATGAGTGACGGTACTGATGAGCTTTTAAAACTTATTGGGTGATTACATATTACAATTAATATATAATCACTAATGATAACAAAGGATAACAAAAAAATTTTCTGTGGCATAAGTTTACAAAGTATATTAAGATAAATATGATTATGAAGTACTTACACTATAAATTATTTTGTTTGAGTGCAGTCTGCTTAACCATTCTATAAAAATACGCGTTTTTCACTAATTTAGCCTCAGTAACTAGTCTTTTTCTAAGTAAGGTAACCGTACTCAGTATGGCCTGTGACTCAATATGGCCTAGTGCCTTTGCTGTGGTAACTATGACAGGAATTCGACAGATGGCACTTCATGTGCATTTGGCAAACTACGTTAACTATCTCTGCTTCTCACAGAGAGCGCAGTGACTGTCAGCCATTTAACAGGTGAGCTTTTGTTGTGGCTTCGATCCCGATACCTCATTCAATTACTTTTAAATGAAGAATATCAAAATGTTAAACTTGTTTTAGACCCAATTTCGTTTCATCAACATCAGTGGTCAGTGTGCGTAGATTTAAAAATGGTGAATTTTCTTATTTGGGCAGCAAATGGATACACTAAATATACCTGTTTTCTTTGTCTGTGGGACAGTCATGCGAAAAATGAACACTTGAGCAGGAAAGACTGGCCACCGAGAATGAACCTTACTATAGGAAAAGATAACATCGTTCTTGAACCGTTGGTAAGTCGGGAAAAAATCGTTCTTCTGCCACTACATATTAAAATTGGACTTATAAAACAGTTTGTTAAAGCTTTAGACAGGAATGACAACTGGTTCAAATATATTTGTGAATCATCTCCTGGTCTCCGTATAGAAAAGTTAAAGTCAGGAATTCTTGATTGCCCACAGATACGTACTCTTATAAACAACGATGATTTCACAAACCACATGACCCAAGTTGAACTGGAAGCATGTATCAGTTGTCAAAATTTTTTTGAGGAACCACAAAGCTGAAGAATATTCCGACGTAGTAGACAAAGTGCTCAAAATTTCCACAATCTAGGAGCTAATAGATAAATTTCCTGATGACTTGGGCAATTACAGTGCATAACGAGGGGAACGGTTCCACCAGGACATCAAGTTTATGGAGGTAAGATACCAAGATCGTTGGGACCGCCATATGTTGGCAGACTACTGCTAGAACTTGCAGAGAGACTGTTCGGATAAAAAACACCGAATAAAATGTCATGGGAAACTTTTTTTTTTTAGTTCGTATTGATATTTTTTTGCTATTATGATTAATTTTATTTTTCTTTGTACCAATCAGAGCACTTTGTTTGTTTCAAAACATCTGATAACTTTAAAATAAGCTTTTTAAAAAATATTCTCCTCTTTTTTATAATTTAATTTCTAGTATAAATGGTTCAAATGGCTCTGAGCACTGTGCGACTTAAGTTCTGAGGTCATCAGTCGCCTAGAACTTAGAACAAATTAAACCTAACTAACCTAAGGACACCACACACATCCATGCCCGAGGCAGGATTCGAACCTGCGACCGTAGCGGTCGCCCGGTTCCAGACTGTAGCGCCTAGAACCGCACGGCCACTCCGGCCGGCCCAGTGTAAATGGATTGCGTCTATCTCAAGAAGTAGAATCACTTTAAAAAAATATTTTCGCATTCAGCAGTCCAGAATTACCTTAAACTGGTTTCTAAATCCCATGTCGCAGAATCAGTGTTGCCCTGTGTAATATGAATGATGCTATGGTGTAATGATGATGCTGTTCATGGATGAAAATGATCATGGCCATGACAGAGATGGATTGATAAATATCATGCATCATGGAGCAGCAGACAGGTAGGATGGTGCTAGGCAGAGCTCTGTGACTAAGGTTCGAAATAAGGGCACATATCAGGAAAGATTTCATCAGTGAAGATTGGGAATTTCCCGAAATTCTGGATGGAGAATATGGATAAGGCTTGGAAGGTGGAATATGGATGTAGTGGCGCAGCAGGCTATCTGCACTGTTGATTAGTGGGTAGGCTATTGGTCTACGGGACTGGTTTCTGCGATTTATGTACTAGATCTGCAGATGTTCGTGGAAGAGTGGGACGTGAATGATTCGGTGAAGATGCGAGTGGGAGAAAAACGACGGATGTGAAAGTCGAGGCAGAATTCGTGCCTTAATAGGATTTCATAGGGACTAGTAGAATTTATGAGAGGTGGAGATCAAAGTAATGCTGGTGTACATGAGAATGGAGCAGGTTAAGTATTTAAAGGTGAGGATAAACGTAGACGGATGTCGATCTCTGCTGCAGCCTGTTGGTAGTTTGCTCAATTTTGGGCTTTATTTTGGATGGTAAGGAAGTGTGCATTCTGTGTTAGTTTTCTGGCGAGAGTATGTCTTAAATATTTGTGTTAGTCAAAGAGATGAATTTATTGCAGGTGGGGGGATGGGAATCAGGAAATGCTGAGTGGTGCGATCAAAGATGGTGGTTTGAAATCACTGTGGTTTTGTTTGAAGTTTCAAAACACACACATCAAAAAAAGTTTTGCATCACCTCGGTTCCGAGAGGTGCGGAATCTCTACAGAACTTTGGAACAAAGATCAACATAATCATCATTTCCGCCCATTTTATTGCTCATGAAAACCACGCATACAGCGAGACCTTCAGAGGTGGTGGTCCAGATTGCTGTACACATTGGTACCACTAATACCCAGTAGCACGTCCTCTTGCATTGATCTTGCCTGTGTTCCTCGTGGTATACTATCCACAAGTTCATCAAGGTCCTTTTGGTCAAGATTGTCCAACTCCTCAAAGGCGATTCGGCGTAAATCCCTCAGAGTGGTTGGTGGGTCACGTCTTCCATAAACAGCTCTTTTCAAGCTATCCCAAGCATGTTCAATAGGGTTTGTCTGGAAAACATGCTGGCCACTCCAGTCGAGTGATGTCGTTATTCTGAAGGAAGTCATTCACAAGACGTGGAAAATGGGGGCGCGAATTGTCGTCCATGAAGACGAATGCCTCGCCAATATGCTGCCGATATGGTTGCACTATCGGTCGGAGGATGGGACTATGCGGCTGGTGCCGGCGGAGGTTCGAGTCCTCCCTCGTGCATGGGTGTGTGTGTGTTTGTCCTTAGGATAATTTAGGTTACGTAGTGTGTAAGCGTAGGGACTGATGACCTTAGCAGTTAAGTCCCATAAGATTTCACACACGTTTGAACATTTATTTCGGAGGATAGTATTCACGTCTCATACTGATTTTACATTGCCTTCCATGACCAACAGCGGCTTACGTCGGCCCCACATAATGCTACCTCAAAACAGCAGGGAACCTCCTCCTTGCTGCACTCGCTGGACAGTGTGTCTAAGGCGTTCTGCCTGACTGGGGTGCCTCCAAACACGTCTCTGACGATTGTCAGGTTGAAGGCATATGTGACTCTCATAGGTGAAGAGAACGTGATGCCAATCCTCAGCGGTGCATTCGGCATGTTGTTGGGCACATCTGTACCGGGCTGCATGGTGTCGTGGCTGCAAAGATGGACCTCGCCATGGACATCGGAAGTGAAGTTGTGCATCATGCAGTCTATTGCTCACAGCTTGAGTCGTAACACGACGTCCTGTGGTTCATGAAGAGCTTTATTCAATTTGGTGGTGTTGTTGTCAGGATACGTCCGAGCCATAATCCGTAGGTAGCGGTCATCCACTGCAGTAGTAGCCCTTGGGCGGCCTGAGCGAGGCATGACATCAACAGTTCCTGTCTCTCTGTATCTCCTCCATGTGCGAACATCATCGCTTTGGTTCACTCCGAGGTGCCAGGACACTTCCCTTGTTGAGAGCCCTTCCTGTCACAAAGTAACAATGTTGACGCGATCGAACCGCCGTGTTGACCGTCTAGGCATGGTTGAACTACAGACAACACGAGCTGTGTACCTCCTTCCTGGTGGAATGACTGGAAATGATCGGCTGTCGGGCCCCCACCATTTAATTGGCGCTGCTCATGCACGATTGTCTAAATCTTTGCGTGTGTATGTGTGTATCTGTGTATGTGACACAATATCCACAATCAACGACTATCTTTAGGATTTCTGGAAACCGGAGTGATGCAAAACTTTTTTTGTGGCCTGTATTATACCAGCTCCACGTGACCATGAGTTGGGTTGGTTGGAGACATGGGAGAGTTGATGGGTGTGGTGAGTAGATGGGACCATTACATTATTGCCAGAGGTATGTATTGGCTGGTGGTTTGGGAACGTCTGTAGGGTACAGGGTGTAATAATGGGATGTAACAACAGAGACTTGAAGCACACATGCAGTTGGCTTAATTATATGGGAGCAAGTGTGGTTGTGAAGGTGGGGCAGGAAGGATGCTTAAGGCGATTAAAGTTAATTAGGGATGCATAGATTTGTAGCTTGAGACATCATCAAACACTTTCCAAATGTCAGTTGATGGGAGATAAGGTGGGTAAAATAAAGAAGTTTGTCATCAGTGTTATAGTTGGGATGAAATCTGCATTAGGTATTGTGCAAGGGTAGGTGAGTTGCAAAGTGGTAGGTGGATTGTAAGATGCTGATGGATAAGAATGGTTTCCTGAGTTTCGCTAATTAGCGATGTAAAGATAATAGGAGTATCAGATTTCAGGATAAGCAAGACACTGGATATTTTCGACAGTTTTGAGCAGAGACCTTTGTAGAGTATCGTGTCCTAGGTCATGCCAAAGGTTTTTCGGCAGTCTCAAGAGCATTCCTTGAGGTAGCGGTAGGTAACCAATGCCTATGCTGCCACAGCCCTGCTGCTGCAGCCCGTGCAACCCTGCCCACTGCCATTGCTGGGGGCAGAGTCTTCAGTCCACTGTGTGCAAGCAGCCGTTGCCAGAGATGGCATCTTCAGCCAGCCATGTGGCTCAGGAACCCAGTGTTATCAATTTCACGCAAAAGGTACACATACATAATAGGTCGTGACTCCAATGGGCCACAGAACAAAGTAAGATAAACAACATTTCCCCGAACAAAGACGACCACACGTCGTTTGTCTAAAGGCGCGATGCAGCCACCCATGTGACATGATTCACACCGCCATCAGTGGCCCACGCAAGCGCTAACGGCTCTGTGTGACGAAACTGGAAATAATTTGTCATGCGTATGGGTACTACAAACAATTCAGGCTCGTGAAATAACATTACAGAAAAGAGCCATTCATGCTATCTGTTCACATGTCAGATAACGTACAATCATTTTGTTCTGCAGCAACAAACAATTATTCTAGAAGACATTATTTTTTCGTATATTATGGGAGGGAAGAACACTATCGAATAGAGGGAATCAGCATCCATATAGTCATTTATTACCAGAAGTAGGAGGGTACAACACCCACTACATTCCACGTTTCGTGAAGGGACAGAGTGAGCTGAGTCTTTAACTGCTAGTTAACAAAGATTGTTTCACAATAGTCTTACTCACGCCACTCTTCCAAGTGTACAAGATCTCTCCAGATGTGTTCTTGTCACAGAAGTTAGCACTCCTTATCGATGTATAGTAGACACGAAAGTGTTGTGATGAACGTGTGTTATGCATGATGGAGCTCCAGAGGGATGGAGTTCGAAATATATTACGTAAATCAACTGTGCTATCAATTCTGTAGTATTATTCCAGTGTCTGGAGTCAATACCAAGAAGGTACTGGCAAGAGAGAAATGATCGTGGAACATAAACACATACTCTCCTAAGACTACACGGCTCTGCACTTAAAAACGCTATAAAGTTAAAGCCATATGGTTTCCAGTGTATTAATCTTGTGGAACACAACCCTCTTAATACTCTACTGCAGGACATATATGTCCAAAATCAGACATACAACCACCCCAAAGTTCTCTACCACAGTCACTATGTTGACAAACCTTAAGATGATAAAACTACTTCATTCTCACACTGTTAAGGGTCCTAGAAAGTGACCGAGCTGTTCCTCACTAGAAAGGTATCGTTGGTATATATCCACCTCTTGAACTGCTTATAAACCAACTAAAATTAAGTCTGGAGACTGCTGTTCTATCTCTCAGGAAAGAGATGGATTTTACACATATTTTTAAATCGGAAACATATGTACCCTCGATCACATTTCCTCACCAACAAACAGAGACAGGAAAACAACATGAATATTTTCGTTAGTTGATACATTGAGTCACCACTCATGCCCTGCTCCACGAAAATTTACATGAAGAAATAATGACTGATTACGAGGGAGTAAAAATCACTATCAGTAGCTGAAGGAAATGTAATAGTCTTTTTTCTGTTTTACGATCAGTTGCTGAATGAGATGTAATAGTCTTTACGCTGTTTTACAATACTATCACCGCGGCCCTGGTAGCCTTCCTATTCAACACAGAAGTCATTGTCTGATGCTAAGTAGTTTTGTTCACGTGTAGGATAATACAGGAATTTCGTCTTAACACCACGTCTGTAGAGTACCCCTTTCTCACACTTTTAAGGCAGATATACACTCCTGGAAATTGAAATAAGAACACCGTGAATTCATTGTCCCAGGAAGGGGAAACTTTATTGACACATTCCTGGGGTCAGATACATCACATGATCACACTGACAGAACCACAGGCACATAGACACAGGCAACAGAGCATGCACAATGTCGGCACTAGTACAGTGTATATCCACCTTTCGCAGCAATGCAGGCTGCTATTCTCCCATGGAGACGATCGTAGAGATGCTGGATGTAGTCCTGTGGAACGGCTTGCCATGCCATTTCCACCTGGCGCCTCAGTTGGAGCAGCGTTCGTGCTGGACGTGCAGACCGCGTGAGACGACGCTTCATCCAGTCCCAAACATGCTCAATGGGGGACAGATCCGGAGATCTTGCTGGCCAGGGTAGTTGACTTACACCTTCTAGAGCACGTTGGGTGGCACGGGATACATGCGGACGTGCATTGTCCTGTTGGAACAGGATGTTCCTTTGCCGGTCTAGGAATGGTAGAACGATGGGTTCGATGACGGTATGGATGTACCGTGCACTATTCAGTGTCCCCTCGACGATCACCAGTGGTGTACGGCCAGTGTAGGAGATCGCTCCCCACACCATGATGCCGGGTGTTGGCCCTGTGTGCCTCGGTCGTATGCAGTCCTGATTGTGGCGCTCACCTGCACGGCGCCAAACACGCATACGACCATCATTGGCACCAAGGAAGAAGCGACTCTCATCGCTGAAGACGACACGTCTCCATTCGTCCCTCCATTCACGCCTGTCGCGACACCACTGGAGGCGGGCTGCACGATGTTGGGGCGTGAGCGGAAGACGGCCTAACGGTGTGCGGGACCGTAGCCCAGCTTCATGGAGACGGTTGCGAATGGTCCTCGCCGATACCCCAGGATCAACAGTGTCCCTAATTTGCTGGGAAGTGGCGGTGCGGTCCCCTACAGCGCTGCGTAGGATCCTACGGTCTTGGCGTGCATCCGTGCGTCGCTGCGGTCCGGTCCCAGGTCGACGGGCACGTGCACCTTCCGCCGACCACTGGCGACAACATCGATGTGCTGTGGAGACTCACGCCCCACGTGTTGAGCAATTCGGCGGTACGTCCACCCGGCCTCCCGCATGCCCACTATACGCCCTCGCTCAAAGTCCGTCAACTGCACATACGGTTCACGTCCACGCTGTCGCGGCATGCTACCAGTGTTAAAGACTGCGATGGAGCTCCGTATGCCACGGCAAACTGGCTGACACTGACGGCGGCGGTGCACAAATGCTGCGCAGCTAGCGCCATTCGACGGCCAACACCGCGGTTCCTGGTGTGTCTGCTGTGCCGTGCGTGTGATCATTGCTTGTACAGCCCTCTCGTAGTGTCCGGAGCAAGTATGGTGGGTCTGACACACCGGTGTCAATGTGCTCTTTTTCCCATTTCCAGGAGTGTATATGACGTCAGTCCACTATCCTACAGAGCGTGTTATGGAATGGTTTAAGTCTGTTAAACACATAAATTCTTTTTCTTAATATTTACGGAATAACGTTGCCACTGAGATCTTTTTCGACTGCATGAGTGAGAACACCGTCCTGGATTGGAATACATAAGTTTCGTCTGCTTTAGTGCATCGCTTTTGTATGGTACTTATTTCTCATTTGTTAGAGTATGTATTACGAGTACCCACGTGGTTTACAGGTGAGGGGAATTAAAGCTGAATTCAGATTGAGCGTAATTTTTAAGCTTTTCTCAATCTTGAGTGTTTAGGTACCCCCAAGTCAACTCAAATCCCAACATTTCATGGTATTTTTCTCTAATCTTATGTATTTTCAGTCAGTTTACGCAATTTTGCTTGGTTTTCGCGGTGTTACGTATTTCGTCGTCCTGTGTGCAGTCGAACATACACACTACCAAATTATATTTTGCTCTAACAAGTAACGTTATTCCATAAGTATGAAGGAGAAGAATCAATGTGTTTAACAGACTTAAGCCATTTCCTAGCCTGTTCTGTAGGATGCCACATATATCTGCCTTAATAGTGTGACGAAGGCGTACTCTAGAGATGTGATGTTATGGTGTATTATCGTACACGTGAGCGAAACTATCTAACATCAGACCATGACTTCCGTGTTCAAGAGGAAGGCTACCAGGGCATTGTGGTGATACTGTAAAGAGCAATAAGATTGTTATATGTCCTTTGGCTGTTGATAGAGGTGTTTACTCCCTCGTAATAAGTCACTGTTTCTTTACGTGCATTTTCATGCAGCAGAACGTGGGTGGTATCTCAGTACATCAACTGACAAAAGTATTCATGTCGTGTTGCCTCTCTCTATTTCATTTATTTTCCGTCAAAACCGCTACTGTTACTGATAAGCATGACTGGCATGGGAAATGTGATTGATGGTAAGAACGTTTAGAAAAGACGTATAAATTCCGTCAGTTTCCTAAGAGACAGAACAGCAGTCTCCCGACTTTGTTCTAGTCAGCTGATAAGCAGTTTGAGTGACAGACATACACCGATGATATCTTTTCGGTGACGATCAGCTCAGTCACTTCCTAGGGCAACTGAATAGTGCAGAAGGAAGTTGTTTTATTACCTTATAGTTTGTCGCCGTAGTGATTGGCGTAGAAAACTTCAGGTTGGTTTTATGTCTTATGTTGGACTTATATGTCCTGCAGCAGAGTATTAAGGAGAGTGGGAGCGCCGTATCCCGACCATGTTAAATTTAGTGACTTGCCTTCCCTGTATTTCAGGAACCATTGTAGCCATTGACATGAAACTTTTACAGGACATTAAACTGTATGTTCTCAGTCTACTGAACTACAATAACTGCATTTCAGCCACTGCTTTCGAAATACAAATTTTTGATTACACGGTTTAAATTTTGGGTACTTATTTTGTACGTTATCCTAAATAATTTTAATTATACATAACATTATGTTCGTCTTTTAGTTCAGTAGACTCAGCATATGTATGTTGCTACTCCCGAAAATTTGAATACTCTACTCGAAGTGGTTTCTGAGACTTAGGGAAAAATGCAACAGAAAATGTAAATTTTCAGGAATGGCTTCTAAACTTTCAAAAGACTCTAACTCAATATATTCTTAATTTTTAATTTTTAGTCACTCAGAAGCACCCTGCACCATACTGTATATCATCGTCTTGATCTTTTTCCAAGTTTTTTCTTCTTTTCTTGTTTCTGGACTCCTTAGTGGCCAACTGTGCTACATACTCTGCTTTATCAGTGCACACCTTGTCCATCCGTTCAAGTTCTCTGATGCAGTTTGCTCGAAGGTTAATTCCCATATGCTGTAGAACCCTACCAATGCAGCCATCATTAAAAGTAATAACAGCAGCATCACTGACCCCCCCCCCCCCCCACTTTAGTGTCTTCATTTCAACAAAAACATTTTTTGGTGAATCTATACAAGATTATTGAATGACTCATTGAGATTTTGAGTCTGACCATGCAGACACTTCTTCAGTAATATCAGGATTAGCCAGGTCTCTAAAAATACGTTTTATGATAGCCATGACAGCTGCAGGGATGGAATGCTTATGGCTGTATGAACTGCTTGAGTACTGAGCACTGCTGTAATTGCACCATGAATCAGGTCCAGGAGGGCAAAAGTTGTGTACTGTGGGAGAAGGTAGCCCATGCTGCCTGCTTTATTTTCAACAAATCCTCAGTAGTATTTCTGATGGACATCCCGTAATACTGATGTAGTTCATCAATCATTTTGTCTGTCAGCCTGCCTCTTATGGTTTTACCATCAGATAGTTTCTTGAAACTTCCTGGCAGATTAAAACGGTGTGCCGGACCGAGACTCGAACTCGGGACCTTTGCCTTTCGCGGGCAAGTGCTCTACCAACTGAGCTACCCAAGCACGGCTCACGCCCCGTCCCCACAGCTTTTACTTCCGACAGTACATCGGCTCCTACCTTCCAGACTTCACAGAATCTCTCCTGCGAACCTTGCAGAACTAGCACTCCTGGAGTCGTGCTTGGGTAGCTCAGTTGGTAGAGCACTTGCCCGCGAAACGCACAGGTCCCGAGTTCGAGTCTCGGTCCGGCACACAGTTTTAATCTGCCAGAAAGTTTCATATCAGCGCACACTCCGCTGTAGAGTGAAAATTTCATTCTAGATAGTTTTTTGTCCCTCAAACTTTGTTTCAACTCCCTTAATCTGGGCCCATCCTCTTCTGGACATGACCTTTATAACACAGCAATCCACAGCCTGCTATATAAAAAATTACACATTTTATTAGATCTCGAAGTAATGCACGTAAAAATTTTCACATTTCCAAACGGTGTAGATTACAAACTTTATAATGAGATAAAAACGCGACAATGTGAAAAAAAAATTTTTCTCCGTTCTAACTCCCCTTAAGAGCGCTGGATTCCACATGAAAAATATTTCAGAAACGGTATCTATTTAATTTTATACCATTTTTAAGTACAGAACCATGTAGCCTTAAGAATGGATGTGTTATGTTCTATCATCAGTTCTCTCCTGCCAATACCTTCTTTGTACTGACTCCAGACAGT
This sequence comes from Schistocerca americana, assembly GCF_021461395.2. Taxonomy (NCBI): domain Eukaryota; kingdom Metazoa; phylum Arthropoda; class Insecta; order Orthoptera; family Acrididae; genus Schistocerca; species Schistocerca americana. Next base: position 105,430,980 of record NC_060122.1, on the reverse strand, counting down.
ACAATAATATTCTGGACTTGATAGCACAGTCCATTTACGTAAACTGTTTGAAACTCCATCCATCTGTAACTCTGTCATGTATAAACCACAGGTTTCTTCTTAACCATCTGTTATATCATCATGACACTCTCATGAGTACTACACTCCGATAACGTGTGCTACACTACTAGCCATTAAAATTGCTACACCACGAAGATGACGTGCTACAGAAGCGAAATTTAACCGACAGGAACAACATGCTGTGATATACAAATGATTAGCTATTCATAGCATTCATACAAGGTTGGCGCCGGTGACGACACCTACAACGTGCTGACACGAGGAAAGATTCCAACCGATTTCTCGTACACAAACAGTAGTTGACCGCCATTGCCTGGTGAAAGGTTGTTGTGATGCCTTGTGTAAGGAGGAGAAATGCGTACCATCACGTTTGAGACTTTGATAAAGGTCGGATTGTAGCCTATCGCGATTGCGGTTTATCGTATCGCGACATTGCTGCTCGCGTTGGTCGAGATCCAATGACTGTTAGCAGAATATGGAATCGGTGTGTTCAGGAGGGTAATACGGAACGCCGTGCTGGATCCCAATGGCCTCGTATCACTAGCAGTCGAGATGACAGCCGTCTTATCCGCATGACTGCAACGGATAGTGCAGCCACGTCTCGATTCCTGAGTCAACCGATGGGGACGTTTGCAAGACAACAACCATCTGCACGAACAGTTCGACGACGTTTGCAGCAGCATGGACTATCAGCTCGGAGACCATGGCTGCGGTTACCCTTGACGCTGCATCACAGACAGGAGCGCCTGCGATGATGTACTCAACGACGAACCTGGGTGCACTAATAGCAAAACGTTATTTTTTGGGATGAATCCAGATTCTGTTTACAGCATCATGATGGTCGCATCCGTGTTTGGCGACATGACGGTGAACGCAAATTGGAAGCGTGTATTCGTCATCGCCATACTGGCGTATCACCCGGCGTGATGGTATGGGGTGCCATTGGTTACACGTCTCGGTCACCTCTTGTTCGCATTGACGGCACTTTGAACAGTGGACGTAACATTTCAGATGTGTTACGACCCGTGGCTCTACCCTTCATTCGATCCCTGCGAAACCCTACATTTCAGCAGGATAATGCACGCCCGCATGTTGCAGGTCCTGTACGGGCCTTTCTGGATACAGAAAATGTAGGACTGCTGCCCTGGCCAGCACATTCTCCAGATCTCTCACTAACTGAAAACGTCTGGTCAATGGTGGCCGAGCGACTGGCTCGTCACAATACGCCAGTCACTACTCTTGATGAACTGTGGTATCGTGTTGAAGCTGCATGGGCAGCTGTACCTTTATACGCCATCTGAGCTCTGTTTGACTCAATGCCCAAGCGTATCAAGGCCGTTATTACAGCCAGAGGTGGTTGTTCTGGTTACTGATTTCTCAGGATCTATGCACCCAAATTGCGTGAAAATGTAATCACATGTCAGTTCTAGTATAATATATTTGTCCAATGAATACCCGTTTATCATCTGCATTTCTTCTTGGTGAAGCGATTTTAATGGCCAGTAGTGTAACTTCCTCGACATGTGCGCATCTGGAGAAATGTTGTGCACTTAGATGGATGGCGTGAGTGAGATTGGAGGGGAACAGTCATCACTGAACAGCAGCTACGAACTCACCTCACTCTGTTCCTTCACGAGATGTGCATATATTGGGTACAGTACCCTCCTACCTCTGGTCAGTTGCAAATTAAATCAGCGTCAGTGTTGCAATGTGGGTTGGTCAAGGACAATGGCGGGAGATCTTTCAATCTCCAGCTTCATCCTATGAGTGCGAGAATACCTTATGACTCCCGTCCACATAAGCAAAGACGGCTAGTTGTAATCGTAAATTGCGCACTGTGAGCTATATGCTAGTGTGCCGACGTAACGAAAAGCGCCAGCACAAAAGTGAAGATCGCAAGAGCAGAGAAGGCGGTGAGGCGACATCAGTCAATAACCAACTGATAAGGATCGCGCCACGACAGGAGTGGCCTCTACCTGAAGAGAATATGAGCGCGGCTCTTCCAGCCTCGGCGCACAATACTAAACCGGCACTAGAAGAGCAGTTATCAGTGGTCTATATCAATTGACCTTGTCTACACCAAAGGACTGACTGTTTGCCTGTCGCCCATCGCTTGCGACACGTTCTTGTAATACAAAGTATTGTCTATCATCTTTATTGTAATGAAAACTATTTATGTGATTTGCTTGAATTGTTGCATAACTATCCGAGAAATCAGCACCCTATAAACGACAAGTGGGCAGGGCCCCACAGCTAGAAATATTTAGATAACTTAACTGCATCAGTATAGGACGCTGTCTGGTATGCTTCGATGTATGTGACCGAATGGAGATACTGCGCAATCATCTACCTGCATTCGCAGTATTACATGGTACTCGCAAAGTAGTGGATGGGTGGTTTAGCGATTATTCAGAAATTAGGAAGCATTCTGCTGCCTCACTGGCTGACGTTTAAATTACGGAAAAACTGGGACTATTGCTAAAATTGATCATACTAACAACTACAGTTTTTATTCAGTCCATATCGATGATGTCTTTTCATCGCATCCGTCCACTGGTACGCTGTTGATTACCACATAATAACGGACTGCTATCAGTTGTTTGAGATGGAGAGAGCCTTGGTGGAACACTGAATATCTGCTACTTGTCACAGTGGAACATGGGATTAAATACAGGGATCATCACCTTTAGACAGCTGTTTTGAGTCATTACTCAATGTTGCAGATTCATCCTATTTTCATATGCTACGATACCCAGCATGTTTTTTTCATTTTACTAATAATATAGCAGTGCCTCTCTTTTTTATCAGTACCAGAACAGTGATATGAGGAGGTACTTCTCTTGGTCTCTTCGAGATGGAACACCTGGATATCTTTTACCTGCCGCTGTAACACAAGAATCATCTATTGCGAGTGATAGCTACTAGATATGGTCTTTCTTTCTGCGCAGATGACAATACTTTACACCCACATGTAGGTGCATGAAAGCAGTTATGGGGCAAATACGCTCGATGTCAGCATGTTGATGGTACTTATTTTTCGGTATATCTGAAGTGAGACCTGGTAAAATCTTATAGGGTGATGTTGGGAAGTTCTATTACAAGGAGTTGTATGGCACATTAAAGTCTGGAAGCAGATAGTTTGTATTTTCTTTTTTTTACGTGCTCAGGATGTTACAAAATATGGAAGAGAAATGCTCTTGAACATATATGGAAAATTATTAAAGATTTCATAACAACCTGATGCACCTTGAGCAAGACTCTAGAAAGTTAACAGCCTGAGCAGACGTTTATGGAGCCTCGTAGGGCGCTAAAGGCATGAGGTATTTTTATGATTCTTAGCTCGTAGAAACGGCTTGTTGGGAGTTGAAAGTAATTGGCGGCGAGCCCATCCCTTAGTAAATCTTGCCGGACAGGTTCACAGCCTTACAGGGCAGACAGGGTAGCCCCTCATTGAGACAGGTCTCCAGCAGAACAATGTTACGCTACCTGCCACAGTGCCAGCAGAAGGCCTGGGCTGGAGTGATGGTCTGAAGGAACGCATCTACACAGTGGAGACGTAAACCAAGCATTGTGTGCAGAGTCACGCATAACAAAAATTGACCTGTTTTGATGTTCACCGATAGTGCAAATAGGCCAGTCAACCACTTCCCTTGGCTGCTTCGGTCGTATAAGAAAAATCCAGCGTCTGCGAAACGTTTCGATACAGAATCTTTATTACACTTCTCAGCTAGGACTAACATGCTCCAAGCCACAGGTGATTTAGATAAAGATCTTTGAGATCGTATCTGTTCGCCTGTTGCCATGGGACGAGACATGAATTTGGAAAAAATCATCTTCCCCCTCTGCGAAAATTTAAACAAGCCAGTAATTGTTTTGTTTTTTTTTGTTTTTTCAGAGACGCAGGTTTCTTAACTCTTGCACTGCTTCGACATGAGTTTGTGTTGTCATGTGGGAGGGGAGATTTAGCGCCTCTAGAGCCCTGTGATTGGCTCAGGACGGGCTGAAGGTGGTGTCGTTCATGCACTTTGTGGGAAAAAGGAATTTTTTTTCTGGAGAGGTATGAAGCACTTGAGTGTGGGACTTTCGTCTGGTAAGCACTTCTAGTCGAATCTCTGGCATGTGTGGTTGGTACGTGGGACATTTCCTGAGACTGACTTCACTTGCAAGTTGTTTGGACTGGGGAGCCTGAGGTGAAGTTCTTACAATACCGACAGTGACTTCAAATGCCTCGGAGTACTCGTTTGCTGAGGGCACACTTATTGGTTTCTGGTTTACCAATCTTGACGTTTGGTATCCCTGCACGTTCTGTCGTATAAGTGAGCCAGTTTGGTCCTTGGTACAACCAGCGAACAGGTGTGTCACATACTGAAATCTACCATGATTTCAGGGTTCTGGTAGAGAGTAAATTGCGATATATCTTCCTGATCGCTAGACCGTGAGATTTTTGCATGTCTTTCGTGACCGCGATCGATTCACAGGTGTCGCCTCCATGTCTCACCCCCGCCGCACACATCTCGCCAGCTGCAAGTTACATCGCCGCACGAAGCAGACAGGGTAACGTACCGCCACTCCGGCATCGTCAGGGCGTACAGATCTCAATCGCTCTCAGCTGCACCTATGTAGAGAAACTGCAGTAGATTTGTTCAGTCAAAGTCTGCTCAGCGGCAGATCAAATCAGATTGCATTATTCACATTTTTAGGGCCAAAGTACTTGACCCACTCCACCAGTTAAACTGTCTCTGCCACCCAGGATCCTTGTCCAGTGTGGTCTTAAATCACCTGTTAGTTGTTTACGGTACTCAATTAATAACTTGTTTAGCATAATTTTTTCTGTTTTTAGAATAAATAAATACAGTATTGTTAGAACACTAAAATCATGCCCAGATTCTAAATCATTTATATAGTCCCACTAGAGTTACCTTATATAGTTGGTGATCTGTAACGGTATTTCATACATCTTAAATGAATCCAATGCCCTTGTTCATCGCAATTTGTAATTGGGTTAGGAGTATGCTCTCAGACTATACCGATTTTGCTCAGAAAACTCACAGAAATCAACCGTATTTATTCTCGTCGAGTTATGACTGTTTTTAGTGTCAGCGTCACGATTGTGTGTTTAAAAATATCCATCACTGTAAGTCCTGTGTTTATTCACACTTCATAACTTCGATTTATAAAGTAGCCATCACTTAAATAGTGGCTCATTGTGGAACCTAGGAATTATAGTGTTTCTCCCTACATTTGTGTAGAATGCATGGAAAAGGCTGTTCTGTGATTGCCAAATTGCAAACAAAACTACAACTCAATAATCTGCTGTTATTGTGAAGGATGGTCTTCTGGGTGTTGTCAGTACAGATGACATAAACATTATACACAGGAGAAAATATATCAGATGTCAGCACGCAGATGGCATTTGTTTCAGTGTATCATTGAAATTTTATAGGGTTTTCTACTGCATGACGTTATGAGCTATTACAAGGCATCCTCCCATGACTTGTTTTCTACGTCTCGTAAATGCCAGGGCAATACATCATTGCATTGGTTAATGGGACGTGCCATAGTGTACCAAATGACAAAATCCTCCTGAATTATAGATTGTTGCTTCCGAACGTAAAATAATTGTGTTATTTCCTGACATGTGAACAGATATCACGAATGGCTATTATGTAATGTTCTTTCACGTGCCTGAAAAGGTTTGTAATACCCATATGCAAGACAATTTATTACAAACACTGATTTGAACACCAGGGACACTCCAAAACAATGAAATTTTGCCTATCAAACTTAAAAAATCAGTTAACATAGATGTTTCATTAAACTGTAGGTTTGTTTTCTTTGGAGTTTAAAGTTCTCACTTTCTCCCAATGAGAGTTTCGAAACAATGACGACAATCTGCAGTCATCAGTAGTTTTCAAGGCAGTATAGTGGAAGCTTTTCGATGGTACACAGTGTGACATATATAGGAGATAGAAGAGTTAAGTCATCTCTTACAGGTATCGCAATAGAGTTCTAAACTTCGCAGTTTGTTCATCTGTAATCGGGAGCAGTGCTGTAATTATTTTCATAGCATTGGATGCCACAAAATAACGGGAGGCAGGAAGAAGAAGAGAGAGAGAGAGAGAGAGAGAGAGAGAGAGAGAGAGAGAAAACAAAAAAAACTCTAATGATTGTGCTCACAAAACTAGTAGAAAACTGACTGCCCCTATTTTAGTGAAAACAAGACTTCTATTATCATTGCGATTGTGTGTTTTTAATAGATACTCTCTTATAAGAGGTGTATTAATCTGAAATACAATCATTACACTGAAATGTTTTCTCTCATACAACGGCTAGTTCTTGCAGTGGCCACTTCTGATTGTATGGAGCGTGTCTCGTTGGTGACCTTTGTTTGGGGAGCCGTCATCTATCTTGCTTTGCTCTATGGCCTGCTGGAGTCAAGGCCTATTGTGTGTATATAACTTGTACCTGCATCGAGAGCTCTGGCCTCTCGAGCCACATGGTTGGCCAGAGGTGATGTCTCTGGATACGACTCCTTGTCCACAGTGGAGTGAAGACTGTGCTCTCAGCTACAGCAGTGGGTGGGGGCTGCAAGGGCAGAGGCTGCAACAGCAGACTTGGCGGCAGTGGACTGTTTCCCAATCAGCAGACTTTAAAAACAGCGTTCTGGAGACTTCTACAGAATTTCGTAGTTGTTTCAGGGAGACCAATCTTTCTGAGAAATATGTTTAATGGCTTACAGGAAGCATACTGTTCTTGAGTCTTTTACCTGTTTCCGCAGACCAGAAACACTGCCAATGGTGGAGGGGGAGGTGAGAGGAGGAAAGTGTAGGAGAGGAGAACGAAGTGAGGAGAGGGGGAGGAGTTGGTGATCCATGTTCTGGCTGGGGAATACGCATGAAGTCATCTAGGAGTAATAAATTGATCAATTAATTAAGTCACATAGTTAATTTGATGTAAATTTTACATCAAAACTGTGCTCATTGTGGCTTCTCCCTATTACTTCCAACGTGTGGGTGTGTAACTGCAAACGACAATGCCGGCTGACACAGTGGCCAGTAATTATCGGGAAAGTTGCTGATGGTGTCAAACATTGCTGGCCGAGATATCTATCGCTCATGGCTATAACGGCAAACAGATCCCAAGTCGCTGGTGGAAATAACAAAGACCGGTACACACCTAAATTATGACGATCTTCTCACCTGTAATCGCCGAATAATGCCAATACGTAATGGAACTCCAAAAACGATCGTAACCAGCAGTTCGCGAATGGAAATGCTCCGCACGCCTATGCCAGGCCATCTTCCCAGGAGTGTTGGGGAAATTTGAACAATGAATGTGCAATCACCTCCGACCTAGTAGCTGTCAAACGTCCAAGATTAAGACGTTCCGCCACAGCAAAACCTGTGGTAACTAGTCGAGGCACTTGCAGAAAAATGGTACAAAAAGTTTAAGCACCAAGCACTCCTCCTCCCTGCTCCTCCATAATTTCTCTGTGGAAATCAGTCTTAAATAGCGGACACCTGTACGCTCACCAGAGGAAATCTGTCAACTCCTTTGCAGATAACTGCTGCAAACAGTTTACGCCCCATGCACATTCGGTCGTGCAACACCTACCCGCACTTCCCAGACTAAGAGCCAGCTCATTGGCTCCAAGTAGCCGCAGAAAAAAAGTCATACGCAACCTTTGAGATGTAGGGAATCATCGACCTGTGTGCGGCATGGAGTAACTGTTCTGAACTTTTCCCAGTGGCTTTCGTCTGACAACTAGCACCGCCTCGGTCACAACGCGGCAGTTGAAAAAATAGCCGAAGATCGCCCACACGCCACTGGTGTCAGAGGAAGCCAGCAATTGATAACGCTGACACAGTGTATCGCCGGGAGAAGACTTGTAACAGCCAGAAGAATAAAAACGTACTAGTGAACGGGACAATCGGAAGTTAAGCAAAACGGGAAAGACCAGGGCCACAAGTCGACTGGTTATTATTTTATGCAAATAACAATTTGTTGAAAAGTTAAAATTTAACTTAAAATCAAAGAAATAAATACTGCAATTTAAATCTTAAGGCCACAATTTAAAAGAAATATAACATACTTTTAATTATAATAATGACAGTAAAAGGTCCAGATAGACAAAAGTTCAGGTGAAATTTGCAATTTAAATCTTAAGGCCACAGTTTATAAAAATATGACTATAAGGTTTCTCTTTTCAGACAACTGTAGTCAAACGAAGCCATACTTAATGCTCATCTTGTGTAAGGTGTCGGTGCTGCATGGATACAAAAGGTGCGTTGAGATGGTAATTTTTTAAACAAACAGTCGGATGACGGAACCGGCAGATCGGTCGAGGGTGAAGCAGACACCAGGCTGCAAGCAACGTGTAGCGGTTGTACATACGAGCCGATGAATTGCGGTGTCACTAACAAATGATCGGACGGCAAGAAAGTTGCCCCTTCCTACAGCCAGAGGCCCGCACTAGCTGGCGGACGCGGCGAAAGTAGACCTCACCAACCGACTGACGCCCCACACACCATTCGTCCAGCAGCCAATTTCCTGTGTCAGACGGGTGCGGCTTTCGCAGACTAACTTGGCTCAAACAGCCCATCTCAGCTCTCACTCAGGAACCCGATGTCACAAAAGAATTGGGCTCTAACCGTACAACTACGCAGTCTCGGACCCAGAGACACACCACACAGCCAGCACTTCCTCCTAGGCCGACTTCGACCAAAGATGCTTACTGAATAAGTTGTAAATCGATAGCAAACTCGAGCCAGTGGCGACAGACAAGACCCAAACGAAGTGAAATATGGCGCCACGGCTCGACGTACAAGAACTAATTTATATTAAACACCTGTGAGGTGCTGCATAGTCTTATTAAAACTTTACCGTCCTCACGTCTCGTACAAATTTATTCGCTGAATCGGTACAATTCAGACCAATTCACTTAGCGCCGGCAGCGCTAATTCAGTTTACTTGGCTTGTCGCCGACCATTCTTGACATTATCGGTGGATTATAAATTGTTAAGGTTTACTAATCTCATCGTTACTTCTCATAAGTTCACAATCCTGTTCCCCTACTTTCATGAAATTTCGAAGACCTACATACGTACATAAATTCAAAATTTGTTTGTTTCATATATTTCTTTATTTGCATTGTCTCTGGTATTTAGTATTTATGTTCCATATGTTATGCAGCGAAACAGTCTCCAAGATGTAACGCAACTCCACAAGACTTGCGCATTAAATTTGTTGTTCTCCTTTTTTTGTTTTTGTTTTTGGAACACACATGGCAGTTTCTTCGCTTTCCTTCACTCGTTTCGGAAATAAGTATTACATGGTGTTGCTTTATGTTACCGGAAAGTCTGTCAACCGGATCATGATGAGACATACGCGATATAGTAGCAACGTCCAAGTTTTGCTCAGAAGCAGGCACATGGTCTTTTATTCACGAATCAGACACTTTCAATAAAAAATCGTGGAATCCGAAACTCTTATGTTCTGTATTGAAATATTACCATTAAGGGCAGTTTGCAAGCAAAAATTCGAAAATTTTCACATTTAAAAAACATTCCCTAGAATATTATGTACTCTTTCCTGCAGAAAATAGTGCATTAATTATCTGTGTATGATGTTTAGAAGTATTTTATTTTTAATTTTGAAGTCTTACATGCGTATCTGCGACATCACCAAATTTCAGACGTGCATCTGTTTGTATGTGAATATCTCGGAAATTACATTTTATAGAAAGCTGTGATTTTCATCTCTGACGGAAAACACGTGGCGCTCGATGTTAGTCACACTGATATTTCTCAGTCGATTGGCAATTGTTTGTTTGTTTAGAGTGAAACAGTGACTTTCGGTGTAATTTGGTGCAGTCTGACGTAATATAAACTTGCCTAGAAGTGCTAGTCTATTCAAGAAACGTAAGTTTGTTGGAAACCAACACACTAGAAGTCTAAAACCGTGTTTTGTTCAAGAATGTAAAATCAAATAACCTTGACGTGTCACCAGAGAACAAGGGAGATGCGACCTCACCCAATCAAGTAAAACTAAATTACATACACAATTCGAGGAACTAGGATTACTGCAGGATAATTTAGAAAATAGTACTTCTGGTCTGGGCTATGTTTTGTGTGATATTAACATTTTAATTCAGGTGTTGTGTGATACATTGTGCTGTAATATTTGTGGCGGAAAAGTAATTATTGAAGAAAATTTTTCTGCAAGAATAGCACTCACTATGATAATAGTAATCATTTGCACGGGCTGTGACAACAAAAAATCATTTGTAACAAAATGAATGCAAGAATAATCTTTAGGAGGTAAATGTAAGACTTTTCTATTCCATGGGAGCTAAGGTTTAGAGCAGCTCAGTGTTTCTGTTCGGTAATGAATCTATCACCACCACCACCTACAAACATTCAGAGGTATAGTGAAGTTATAGGAGAAGCTGTTGAATCTGTCGCTTCCCTGTCAATGAAGGCTGCAACAAATGATGCTGTTGAAGTGAGCGAAGTTGCGTTTGATAGGACATGGCAAGAGCGTGGTCACGCGTCGAAATACTCAGTTGCCACAATCACAAGTGCAGACACAGGCGAAGTAATTCATTTTGCGGCACTTACAAAACATTGCTACAGCTCTTGTGACAAAAATGGAAAAAATGAACATGAAAACTGCCAGAAAAATTATGAACTAGTGGAGGAATGGAAGCTGATGCCGCAATGAAAATGTTTAGCAGATCACTGCAGGAAAGGAGTGTACGATACACCCAGTTAATTGGGGATGGATATTCTAAGGTGTATAAGTGTGTTGTTGAAGCAAATCCATATTAAAATATTGTGATAAAGAAATTGGAATGTGTTGGGCATGTGCAAAAGAAGATGGGCACACGTCTCAGAAAATTAAAACAATCTCTTCGCACCACCATACTGTCTGATGGCAAGCTACTTAGATGTCGGCTGACTGATAAAACAATAGATCAGCTCCAGAAGTATTATGAAATGGCCATCAGAAATAACGGAAATGATTTAGAAAAATATGAGAAAAGCAGTCTGGGGCACATACTTCCACAAACTGTCAACCGACAGAAAACCGACACACGCACTCTGCCCACCTGGACCTGAATCGTGGTGTAAATTACGGAAGGCTGAAGTTTCAGGAGTGTCTTTTGAACACAAGAACTCTATTCCTGAAGCTGTTATGGAACCAATGAAACCAATTTATAGGTACCTAGCTCACCCATACCTCCTCCGAAAGTGTTTACATGGGCAAACACAGAATCCTAATCGATCATTCAATAGCATTATCTGGACACGAGTGCCCAAAAATGATTTGTAGGGCTCAATACACTAAAATGAATAGTTAGTGATGCTGTATTAACATTTACTGATGGAAATATGGGACGAATAAGAGTTCTAAAACATCTTAACATCACTCCAGGCTACCATACTGTAAAGGGCTTGAAGTTATTGGAGAAGATAAGATTCGCCAAGGTACAGCGTGCAGCTCAGTTCACCACCAAAGAAGCAAGATCAATCAGACGAAAAAAGCTTGTGGAGAAGGAAGCTGGCAAAGATGATGATGCTGACTATGCTGTTGTGTGCTTTTGAGACTTAATACAAAATTACAATTTTTATCATTTCATACTTTAAATTTGATTTTCTCAAAATTACATTTTTAGCTTTATGTTCCTTTATACCAAAACCTATTTGTGACAGCTATATGAAACTTTAGCACATATATCATTATAATATATTGTACCTACTGAAGCTCAACCATAGCAATAACTTGAATAGAAGGCCATCTAGGGCATTATGTGTGCATATATTTCTAATAAAAAATAGCATAATTGAAAATACATATATATCTCTCCTCCTTTTATATCTCATCTCTTAATCCTGAGTCAGTAGACATAAATAGCATGGATAAGGCAGCTGTAAAATCGTACAGTGTTATCTTTATTGGTTCCAGAGATAAAGGTACATGAAGTAGGCTAATTTAACATTGCCCACATAGGTCCTGCAAACTCCCCTTAAATAATGCGCTATTAAAGAGGTACATGCAAACCTTTTTTGACCATTTTATGGTTTTTCTTTATATAGGTTAATAACTCAAGTATTGGTCTGCCCGATCCACTCCTTTCATGTATTTCTTGCAGTCCAATACACTTTCAGGTTATTTTATTGTGTAATTTTATTGTGTAATTTTCTTTGAGTGTCCGTCAAAGTGGCATTGTGTATTGTAGAGATCATTCGTATCGTTATAGTTTTCGAAGCTCTCCATACCTGTGCGATTACTTCACCTTTCCATTGATGACGAGCTTCAACAGACACATTGACTTTTGCACACTTCAATTTTTCTGGAAATCCTCTATTTTGCCATACCGTTCCACAAACTCGAATTTCCTTTCCAAGTAAGTTGCCTGCAAGGGCTACACAGTTATAATAATTATCCATGTTGGGGTGATGCCACTCTCCATAAAAAGGTGTCAATAGTTCCATCACTGCTTTTTCAAAAGGCTGTCCAGCGCCGGTATATATCTTGAATGAGGATATGTATCCCGTACTCGAATCACACAGCATCCGAATGAGTATGCCATATTTCGTAATTTTCGACGGATTGCACGCCACGGTATCATTCTTTCATCAATTTAGATGTTTTGACTTAGATTAAAAGTTTCTTTAAACTTTTTGGATAGATAATCAATTACGAATTGCACTGTGAAAAGCGGTTCGGCATTATCCGGTTAATTGTTGCTGTCGGGAAAACGTAAAAATGATAATATTTGTCTGAATCGGTTGCAGGACGCCGTTTTGAGAAGTATCGGTGTGTCTATCAACGAATTCGTTGATCAATGATCATCGATCCTTACTTTTTTTACAGTTCGCATAAGGATAGCAGGCTCATACCATTTTCTAAGCTCGGGTCCAGTAACGTCGACAAATTTGGTGTGTTTCCTTTTTTTTTTTTTTAACCCAGTTCGTTCCATTGCAATTTTGATTGTAGTACTTGTTGGTTTCGTTATATATTCAAATAAATCGTTCTCGATACATAATTCTACGATATTCTCGAAGCTCTGTGTATCTTCGGGAAATATGTTTGGACCCGGAGATCCTTCAGATTTATTATACGGAACGTCAGGAAAGACGTTCGCGCATTCATCGTAAAGAATCTTATCGTCTCTGCCACTGCGCGATACTATGCTCACGACACCACTGTGGTGTCACCAGACAGCGGGGTGTTAACAAAAATAGCATTATTTAGTAGAAAGATACTCCATATTTGTACTAGCTTTAACAGTGTGAGCAGATGTTCGAAGATTATACGACGAATCGTTAGAGCACCGTCAACAGAATGTTTGTCGATGACAAGTCACACATCAGGTAACATTGGAGACTAACACTTCTGAGAGTAAGTGTTGGAGAGTCCATCAGCAGAACGATATTTTATAAAGTCTATTGGTTTAGGACAGAAACGTTCTTAGAGGAATATGCAGCAACTTGGGTCATTTTGCACATCGTGATCAGACTCATAAAAAAAACAAAGGTGTTCTGACTTCGTGTGTAGCGTTAAATTACGGTCAATGAATCACAGGACAGACTCAGTACCAAGTGACCCAGTGTTACTCACCTTCAGTAGACAATTTGTGGAACAATCTCAATAATTTTAATAGATCTTCTCGACAAAATCTCCAATATATATATATATATATATATATATATCAGAAAAGCATAATTTAATCTATATTACAGCCAACTAGTCACTCTAGAACAGATGCACAGCTGTTCTTTACATTCTCAGATTTACTCTGACTAGAATTTTTCATACTGATTTGCTTACGACAAATAGTCATCTGTATGTGCAACATAATATACCACCAAGATATACACCACAACATCAGTGTCAGTACACCGTTCGAAATTTTGTATAACCTTTTATCAGCCCAGTGCGGGTGGGGGGCAGTGGACGTGTTTCTGCTCAGTCATATCTAGATCAACACTCCGTATGGTGGTTTTTCTGATGTCTGTCTGTCTACTTTCGTAATATTATAAGCACGTCACTTCGCATTTATTGTGTAGCTCAACCCACGGAAAGCATATTTCCACGTTAAATATTAAAACTACAGGAATACATTCCGCCGCTCGAGGTCTCGCGGTAGCATTCTCGCTTCCCGAGCACGGGTTCCCGGTTCCGATTCCCGGAGGGATCAGCAATTTTCACCTGCCACGAGATGCCTGGATATTGTTGTGTCGTCTTCATCATCATCATTCATCCCCATTACGATCGGAGGAAGGCAACGGCAAACCACCTCCATTCGGACCTTCCCTAGTACGGCGGTGCGGGTCTCCCGCATCGTTCCCCTACGCTCTGTCACGAACCATGGGACTTCATTTCCATTCCACAGGGATACAGCTCTGTTACCAATTATCCGATCTGAATGCCAGAAATATGCGCGGTTCCTCACACGTCACCCATATCTACTTTTACTCCCCCGAATGGCGTGTTTCAGATCTCACTGACTCTCGGGCATCACTTTCTGTACGCGTATGGTAGACACAGGATGACGATTATTCGTACCGATGACAGGAAACATCTGAGCAAAAATACAATCGTTTTGGTCACGAAGTGTCGCTACGCTTTAAATTACGTAATGTGCTTCTGCTATGATACATAATAGATGTATACGTAAAATCACAGGGGTGAACGAAGGTACAGATAACCAACTGACAGATTCTGCAGTGTTCAGACGTGTAACAATGAGGGGTTTTTACGTATTCCTTGCCTAGAGACCACTGTGTTACCAGGCTGGAGGCTTCTATTTGACATACTGCAAGACTGTGTGTTTTTCAGCTATAACAGACAGCATTTACAATCTGCTCCACTGTACTCCGTGCCACTTACATCCATGTGGGGTCAGCTTAAAGATACCTCGCAGTTAGTCTACTGGAGGTAGTAAGAAGGCTCGGAAATTGACTTTAACTGTGTTGAGAATGAAGACTGAGGAATATTTACTAATTATGTTCTGTCTGCATACAGTTTAAATATCTACTACATGGAGATTCGTATCTCCGATTCCAACAAAGTCGACGTAGATATTACTCATAAGTCCTATATTAAAACATGAGAAACGTATTTCTCTCAATCCAGTACACTGTTCTCCACAATACTGTCGGATAAGGATATCTCCTAATTGAGAACAGCGGATCTTTATGGTAGGTCACGGCTGGTGTTGTAACTAAATACAGTGTCGCCGCGGTCCTGCCCCACCTACCAGTCCGTATTTCATTGCTACTGGATTTGGTAGTTCGACGACCGCTCTATCTGTCGTCCTACGAGCTCCTCCTGTCATAGTCCACTGGTTGTAAAAGTATTTGCGAAATTATTGCTGCGGTGACCGAGAGGTTCTAGGCGTTTCAGTCCGGAACCGCGCGACTGCTACGGTCACCGGTTCGAATCCTGCCTCGGCCATGGATGTGTGTGATTTCAAAAAATGGTTGAAATGACTCTGAGCACTATGGGACAGAACTTCTGAGGTCATCAGTCCCCTAGAACTTAGAGCTACTTAAACCTAACTAACCAAAGGACATCACATACATCCATGCCCGAGGCAGGATTCGAACCTGCGACCGTAGTGGTCACGCGGTTCCGGACTGTAGCGCCTAGAACCGCTCGGCCACCGCGGCCGGCTGTGTGATGTCCTAAGGTTAGTTAGGTTTAAGTAGTTCTAAGTTGTTGGGGACTGATGACCTGAGATGTTAAGTCCCATAGTTCTCAGAGAAATTTGAATCATTTTTGAATTTATTGCTTATACACCTGATTTCTTTTTCCATGCTTGATATTCCTGGTAAAAAATTAGTCTACTGCAGCAACGTATTTTATCCCCGTTCTCAAAGCAAAAGGCATGGGCCTATCATCCGCAAAAAAAAATGGTTCAAATGGCTCTGAGCACTATGGGACTCAACTGCTGTGGTCATAAGTCCCCTAGAACTTAGAACTACTTAAACCTAACTAACCTAAGGACAGCACACAATACCCAGCCATCACGAGGCAGAGAAAATCCCTGACCCCGCCGGGAATCGAACCCGGGCGTGGGAAGCGAGAACGCTACCGCACGACCACGAGATGCGGGCCCTATCATCCGCCCAGACACGTTATAGCTGTAGGTTTGGTGCACGCTACTGAATCAAGACTTAGGGACATGGTTGTTACTTAGGGTTTCTAAAATCATCAAAAGCGGCATCTCACGTTTCCCAGAGTTTTTACTAATGAGTTAAAAATATGGGCAGGGGGATGGAGATAGATCTAGTGGGAACAATTCTGATAATGCAAAGGAGAGGCCTAATTTGTGGTTGTCCAGATGTCTAAATGATGTAATGTGTCTAGCAGGAGCACGTTAGGTAATTGAAAGCATAGTGACATTATACGACCGAAGTGTTTGCATTTTTACTCAGGTGCTTTCTGTTATCGCCACCATGTGTCTACCATACACATACAAAAGGTGATACTTGAGAGAGAGATAGGTCTCATATGTCATTGCATTTACCTAACACAGAATTCTGTGGAGTTAAAGTGCATGCTGGCGTAAGCCGTCACTGACAAAGAAGAAGCGTGAAGATCTATAGTAAGCGCTGTCAATAGTGCGCCTATCATGACAGAGACCAGAGGCACATTGACAATCAACACGCCACCAACGCTCTCTCGACAGCACGTATTTATGCCGCCGCCGCTAACCGGAGGGCTGGACTGACTCACTCATCCAGTCTAGCCTCTGTCAGTTACCTGAAGAGTGGGTAGTTCATCAGAGACAACGACAGTACATAGCGACCAGCTAAGTGACCACAGCTGGGCTACCAGTGAGACTAAAGTTTTTCGTAGCAAGTATACCGATACTGTCTGCAAGAGGGCTATTACTGATGATCTTGTACAACAACTCATGGACTCTATTCAACTTAAATAGCAACTTCGTGTTCATGTAAATAAAGAACCGTATTAATCCACGTGTGCATTTGTATTGTAGATTATCACCTCTCTTGCTTCCTCACGGTACAACACTCTATAGTGGCGAAGAGGACTGGACGCTACAGTCGCGAACAAGGATGATTCAGTGCCGATCGAAATTGATCAGCTTGGCCCAAGATTTTGCGTGCTTCTCTTGTATTTTAACTTGTAGCGGTGACCGTGTTCAAGTGTTTCTATCTACTAATTTGTTGTTTTCTTGCGTGTATTCCAGAGGGAAGCCGCAGTACTGATCAAATTTCTCTTTTCAGAGGATTTGCTTTGATATAACGTATTTGTATAAACCATGGTTCAAATGGTTCAAATGGCTCTGAGCACTATGCAACTCAACTGCTGTGGTCATAAGTCCCCTAGAACTTAGAACTACTTAAACCTAACTAACCTAAAGACATCACACACATCCATGCCCGAGGCAGGATTCGAACCTGCGACCGTAGCGGTCGTGCGGTTCCAGACTGTAGCGCCTTTAACCGCTCGGCCACTCCGGCCGGCTGTGAACCATGAATTCCCCGCCACCTCCACCCCTTCCCTCGCGCCTCAGCCGCAGAGGGTAAATGTGATGCATATAACATAGGTTTTTCAGGTTCTGAACCAACAAATTGCTACCTTACTGACGACGGTACAACAACTATATACTGGCTGCACAAGCTGCGTCGGCCGCACAACCACAACCGACCAACCAACCAGCCGAACAAGTACCGCCGACTAGTATAACAACGTTCCGGCAATTTAAGGAAACAGAGGAGCTATGGCGGGAATACCTGACTCAGATCCAAGCACATTGTCAAGTTCAATCGTATTCAAGTTACTGTAAAGTTACGATACTTACTTTCGGTTCCGAGGTCCCCAGTGTTAAGATTAATACAAAAACTGTTCCCAACCGCGTCTCCTGACGAACTAGTTTATGACCAAGTTATTGTTGCATTAACTCAATACTATGTCCAGCAAGTCCATGTAGCTGCAGCTGGATAACAGTTCTTTGACTTGCAGAAAAATCCGGAACAGCCGTACCGTCAGTGGTACACATTATTAACGGGCATGACTAGGAAGTGTAAATGTAAGTGTGGGTTTGGCAACTTTTACAGTGATTTGATGATATGTGATGCAATAACATTCAGTGTCCCAGATATTAGATACGGGAACATATCTTAAAGTACTCTGATCCATCACTTCCCCAAGTATTACAAATCTTAGAGCAATACGATTCGGGTGCCATAGCGGCCCATAAGATTAATCAGGCCCCGATGCCATCATGCATGGGACAAGTAATCAGGGCACATGGCAAACTCTGTGCCTACCAGGCAGAAGGGACGTCCGTCTAAAAGTGTGCAGGTAAAACAAGGTAAGGTAGTTCTAGAAATGATTCGTATTGTAGTTGTAAATTGTCGTAGCTGTGCTGGGAAAGAACCAGAGCTCCAAGCCCTAATAAAAAGCACTGAAGCTCAAATAGTTGTAGGTACAGAGAGCTGGCTAAAGCCGGAAATTAGTTCAGCCAAAATTTTTTCAAACGATCTAACCGTGTTCAGAAATTATAGATTAAATACAGTTGGTGGTGGAGTATTTATTGCTGTCAGAAGTAGTTTGCCTTGTAGCGAAATTGAAGTAGATAGTTCGTGTCAAATAGCATGGGTAGAGGTTATACCTGACAAACGGACTAAACTATTAATTGTATCGTTTTACTGACCCCCCCCCCCCCCCGTCTTAAAACGTTTGCAGATGATGCTGTCATTTACCGTCTTGTTAAGTCATCAGATGATCAAAACGACTTGCAAAATGATTTTGATAAGATATCTGTATGGTGCGAAAAGTGGCAATTGACCCTGAATAAGGAAAAGTGTGAAGTTATTCACATGAGTACTGAAAGAAATCAGCTAAATTTCGATTACGCGATAAGTCACACAAATCTGAAGGCTGTAAATTCAACTAAATACTTAGGGATTACAATTACAAATATCCTAAATTGGAATGATCACATAGATAATATTGCGGGTAGAGCAAACCACAGACTGCGATTCATTGGCAGAACACTTAGAAGGTGCAACAGGTCTACTAAAGAGACTGCTTACACCACGCTTGTCCGCCCTATTCTGGAGTATTGCTATGCGGTGTGGGATCCGCATCAGGTGGGACTGACGGATGACATTGAATAAGTACAAAGAAGGTAGCTCGTTTTGTATTATCGCGAAATAGGGAAGATAGTGTCACAGACATGGTACTGAATTGGAGTGGCAATCATTAAAATAAGGCGTTTTTCGTTGCGACGGGATCTTCTCTTGAAATTTCAATTTTCTCCTCCGATTGCTAAGACATTCTGTTGGCACCCACCTACATAGAGAGAAATGATCATCACGATAAAATAAGAGAAATCAGTGCTCGCACAGTGCTCGTTTTTCCCGCGTGCCACTCGAGAGTGGAACGGTCGAGAGACAGCTTGAAGGTGTTTCATTGAACCCTCTGCCAGGCACTTTATAGTGAATAGCAGAGTAATCACGTAGATATAGATGTAGATGTAGGCAACAGGGCACATGCTGAACCCAGGTGACCGAAACGCTAACCATTTATGCAGAACACACTAATGCACGTGTTCAGTGAATATGAACGTCCAGTCTCTAGTCGTTGAAGGTGATTTTTTTCTTTTTTTAGTTTCTTTTTTTTTCTGAACGTGAGTGTATGTAGCAGACTTCACGGCAGAATCCGTAGTAATCACGTACAGTTTTTACTGATAGACATGTTTCTGAGGTTGTGTTCTCCAATATGTAGTCCTTAAGCCAGCAAACCATAAAGGTGGTTGCTGAACTGACATTCTGCACTTTACTAACTACATATTTCTCCTTATACTTCATCTTTTCCGGCATTTTGTGAAATAAAGCTGACATGGGAATTCTGAGTCATCACTTTTTGCAGTTAGCTTCACACCAGTCGCCTCATTGCAATCCATGCAAGTCCTCGGCTTCTGATTTTGCAACAAATGCTATTCCCAACAGAAATCTAAGCATCTTTGGGTGGCACTTAATCTGGGAATTAAGTCATGCCACGTACGACTAGAACTATTCGAAGCACTGCTTCCTTTCATACACTAGCACCAGTATGCAGGGGGGATCAAAAAGAATCATCCTACTCTAAAAAAATCATAACTTACGTTATCTGAGATATGTGAGCGAACAACGTACTGTTGGAAAGTAAACTCTCGAGTTTTACATGGGTCTCGTTAGGTAGCGGCACTGTGTACCCACTTCAGTTCTAGTAAAAATGGTGTCGGGACAACAGAAAATACTTTGTATTATTCGTTTTGCGCAGTGCGGGTCAGTAATAACTGTTCAGCGTGACTTTCGTACTAGATATGGTGTTCATCCTCCTACAGCATAGAGCATTAGACAATAGCAGGAACGGTATAGAGAAACTGGTTGTTTGTGTGAAGGCAAATCGCCGGGCCGTCCCTGAGTGTCTGAAACAGACGTCGAATGCATCCGCCATGGTTTCACAAGGAGTACGAAGAGATCCGTTCGCCGTGCTGCTCGACAACTCAACAGGCCTCCGATGTCCGTCTAGTGTGTGTGCATCGACGTTTACACATGAAACCATTCAGAATTCAGCTACTGCAAGCTCTTCGTGAATGTGACAAACAACAACTTTCTGTAATTTCGTACTTGGCAAGATGGACGATGATGACAATTTTCTTCCACGCTTTGTGTTTAGTGACGAGGCAACATTCCATTTAAATGGAAAAGTGAACCGTTATAGTGTGAGTATGTCTGGTACGTAACGACCACATGAAGTTGTACGACATGAGAGCTCTCCAAAATTTAAGGTGTTTTGTGCAATTTCATAGGAAAAGGTGTATAGTCCATTTTTCTTGCCGAGAACACTGTTACAGGAAGCAAATATATCAATATGCTTGAGCACTTTCTTTTCCTACAGTTTGAGACTGATTCGAGCCTCATTGTTTCCAATAACAGAAACAATAAATTTCATAGAACAAAACCTGTAGGACAACAGCCAGCTACCAGATGAACACATCAAAGACAAGTTGCTGGAACTGAACAGAACTACTTCCATTTCAGTAATGAATACTATTTACAGGAAGATGTTTTACCAATGGGATCCCCAGTATCAGGTGCCCTAGCAAACATTTTCATAAACCATGTTGAAAACTTAATTTTCAAAAATGTTATCAAAAAGAATTACAACATACGTTATTGGGTCAGATACATGGATGGAATCCTTTGTTTAATAGATGAACCTGAGGCAAAAATTGACCAATTGCATACAGATGTAAACACAATACATAGAAAGATAACATTCACAATGGAAAAAGAACAGAAAAACCAAATAAATCTTTTAGATATAACCATTAAAAAAGAAAACAGTCAGCATAGCTTTGAAATCTACCATAAACCTACAACAACTGACACAATACTACATCAGACGTCTAATCACCCGCACTCACAGAAACAAACAGCACTCAGATACATGCTTCCTAGACTCAACACAGTACTACTCAGCACAGAAAATTACCAGGAAGAACTAGACGTCATGACATAAATAGCAACGAACAATGGGTACAATAGGGAACTAGTCACCAAATTGAACAAAAAAATTAAAAAAACAAATACAGTCAGTGAACACAGAACATAAACACCCACAAAGAACAGTACAACAAAACACTACACAAACAGGCAGAAGCAGTGACAGAACAATAACGACACAAAGAATACAGGAAAACAAGATGGTCCACAATGACATACAAGCACAAACTAACACATAAAATAACAAACATCTTCAAAAGACAAGGGATAAACGTAGCATTCAAAACAGACAATTCAATCCAAAGGCACATTCCAAAAATAACAAAAAACACAGACATCTACCAAAAAGCAGGAATATGCCAACTACAGTGCAACACATATGATGGAAGGTATATAGGACAAACCAGCAGAACATTTGACACCCGATACAAAGAACATATCAGAGCATGGAAATATGGAACGAGCCACTCACCTTTTGCAGAACATTTGGGAGAAAACAACCACAAACCTACTACATTAGAAATTGATATGAAAATAATTAAAATAAATAATGAAAGACATCTCCTAACATTACAGGAAAATTATCATACATACACAACAAAGGCTGAAAAGAAACAACTACTAAATGACTAAGTATATATGACTAACAACTCACTGTTTACACTGATTGATCATATAATAGACAGAAATCTCTACAAATGATTACACATCTGATTCCTCTCATAAGTATATACAGGAAAATATAATAATAATTATTATTATTTTTAAGAATAAATAAATAAATAAAAAATAGTAATAAAAATAAAATAAATAATTTTTATTTTATTACTAAAAAATAAGAAATTTCTCTCCCTGTCTAATACACACACACACACACACACACACACACACACACACACACACACAAATACAGAACAGTTCAATGCAGAAAACTGATAATGTTGATAACACTTAGAAAAAAATGAATCTCTGTATTAAAAAGATGGCAGTTACAGTGATGTGTAACGTAAATAGTGAACTGTAAGTGAACTGTAAGATGTCCACCTGGTTGCCAGATGAGAAAAAGCAATTTACTTAGATGTAGTGAATTAGAAGTTACCTGTAAGTACCTTTCCATTTCATAAAAAACGTTAAGGAACTGTTTTTAAATCTATAACCTAGATGTGAAACCATAACCTATGTGTAAAAAGGACATATCATGTAATATTTCAGGACACCCAGTAAAGATGCCTTGTAAAAAAGGCGAAACACGTCTGGGTGCATAAATGAAAATGAAAATTTCGATGTGCATCATGCAAAAAAGGCATTTTCTTTAAAACAACTGCAGTTTTCATGTTCTTTAATTTTCTTTTTCTTTTTTCGATTTATTTTGATAATGTTCTCCCTTCGTTGACGTCTTTTAAAGTTTCTTTCTGTCCGATTCGTTCTTCTCACAAGTCTCCCACCCCCATACTCCTGCAGCTTCAACCCAATTTCTTTCCAATTTACTTTGAGTCCAACTTTAGCTTCTGTAGGGAAGTGTACTCAGCTCAAAGGTTTTATTCGTATGTTTGCTAATTAATTTTTTAAATTTCCTTTTAGCCACGAATGCCAATTTTGCAAACACACTTCCATTAAGCATCTACTGTCCTGTGTTTATACTATCGGCTAACAAAATTGTTTCACCTAATAAATTCTCACCACATCACTCTTTATATTGATTTTAATTTCTTCCACATTTTTCCGATCTCTCATTACTTTCGTTTTCCTTGTGTTCACTTTTAATTTCCATAGCAACAAGTGTAAAACCTTTAACGTCTAATCCCCACTCTCTTGTCGCAAACCCCGTGCTACTGCTTACACTTAGTGACATTTACAATGCTAGAACTTACAGTGTACGTATTTTCGACTTGCAGCATTGTTGAAAATACCTTTTTCGCTTATCATTCATTTAAAGTCGAAAAGGGCCGACAAGTTTTCATGGCTTTAATGCCGAAATCTGGATGAAGAATCAAAATGAAATGACTATCACAGCAGTACACGCAAGTAACGAAGGTACTGACTTTATACCATATCGCAGGATTTGTAACGCACGCAACAAAACCGTTAGTATCAAGAATTCTCGGCCACATCAGAAGTACAGATTAATAATCAACGATTTTACACAATTTGATTCAATGCATTTAAGGACTGATTCAAAGCAAAGCTTACTGCATCGCGAATGCATTAATACAGTGAAAATAAATTCTATTGATTCTCGCAGTTAATTATTGCGATGTATATGTAAAAACCACATCAAATGGGTAACGTATTGTGTGTACTAATGTAAGAATATAACCGTAGTTAATAACTTAAAATCGTTTCGGTATAATAACGAAACATTGTACTGTGACAAAATTGAACCTAGTCATTTGTATGCTTACGCAAAATAAAACCAGAATCACAGAATATAACGAATCATATTCCACGCTTCCACCCAGAGCTCTGAGTTGCTTGTTTGCTATCGTTTATGATGATTGGTTGGTTGATTTTGAGAGAGGGGACGAACAGTGAGATTATTGAATTAGTGAAGGAAGTCGACCGTGCCCTTCCAGAGGAGCCATCCCGGCATTTCCCTGAAGCGATTTAGGTAAATCGTGGAAAACCTAAATCAGGATGGCCGGACGCTTGTCTGAACGTCGTCCTCGCGAATGCGAGTACAGATCATTTTTGTACAGATTTCAGTTGGTATTCATCATCGGACACGTCCAAACGCTTTATAATCTGACTGCAGTATGAGAGAGGTTGAAATAACAGACAGTGAAGCCATAAACAAACATGCTATGCGATATTGTACTCTGTGATTACATTGTATCAGAACCAGGCGGTAAATTCTATTGATAATTTCACTACAGTCTGAAGTCATCTTATCATCACCACAGGAACCAGTAAAATTTATTAATAATACATCGTAAATTGTTTTTACTTGAAAATCGGTTTAGTACCATAAGCTTACGAGGTGGCGTTAGGGTATGTCCATTGCTTTTTTTCATTTCTTCTTTTTGTCTTTTATTTATATGCAAATGGAATTTTATCAGTCATTCTGAAAGCTGTTAATGGCGATTGCGTATTGTATAGCTGATGAGAAAGTACAGTGGGGAAAGAGCTTTGTCATTATTTGACATAATTTTTTGTAATGATATTAATAATGGGACAATTGAAGCTAGTATGCAAAGAAGAGAAGTATGAGGTGTTCCCAAATTGAAAAGGAGACGACAGTTACACGTGTAGAAATTGTAATAAGAATATTGTAATTCCAGTTCATGTGGAACAATACAGCTATACGTAATTGCCACTGACATTGATAAACCGATCCCATGGCGTAGGAAGGGAGAGGACGACTTCGTTTACTGATCAATACAGTTCTCAACGGTGTCCCGCACTTGCTTGTCACAGGTGAACCTCTGACCTTTCGCAGATTGCTTTAAGGGGCCAAAGACGTGTGAGTCACATGAGGAGTTATCCGACCTGTAAAGAAGTAGAAGGTGTGCGGGACGTATGGACGAACATTAAAGTGCTATAGAACATAAAAAAATTATTGTAAATGTAATGATTTTTATAAACACACTAAGTAACTTCTTCCATTTGAGTATGAAAAATTGTACCCTCCATATGACTAGCCAAGGCCGCGCGGCAACAGGCAGTACATTAATTGAAGTTCTCGATGACGCGCTCACAAACATCTGGTGGGACGCCATTAATAACGCTTTTAATTTCAACATTCAATTGGTGTATTGTTTGTGATTTGTTCACGTACACTTTTGATTTCACAGATGTCCACAAAGAAAGTCGCAAAACGTAAGAGGGCATGATCTGGTAGGCCATTCCTGGTTGCCACGCAAAGAGATGATTTTTCGATGAAACTTTTTATTTCACGGGAGCTGTGACATCTCGCACGATCGTGCTGAAACCAAAAATCGTCATAGTTCTAGCAATAAGAGGAAAAATCCCATCAGAAAGCATTTTTCGGTAACGGTCGCCGTTCACAGTGGCGACACCTCCCCCATCATTTTCACAAAAGTACGAGCCGATCACTCCTACTGCCCAGAACAAACACCGCACATTCGTGCGTTGTGGACGCATCTCATCTTCTACATTCGCGCGCAGGTTTTCGTTACCCCAAATTCTGCAAAATGGTTCAAATGCCTCTGAGCACTATGGGACTTAACATCTGAGGTCATGAATCCTCTAGAACTTAGAACGACTTAAACCTAACTAACCTAAGGACATCACACACATCCATGCCTGAGGCAGGATTCGAACTTGCGACCGTATGGGTCACTCGGTTACAGACGGAAGCGCTTAGAAGCGCTCGACCACTCAGGCCAGCCCAAATTCTGCAAAATCTGTTTATTGAGGTACCCACTGAGGTGGAAGTGCGCCTCATCTGAGAAAATTATTCCTTTTGTGAAGTTCTTCTCCGTTTATCGAGCCGAAACCCACTGAACAAATCGACGTGTCTTTTTTCCATAATTTGCAGGATTCAGCTCTTGTATAAGTTTTGTACACACGCATTTTCAGATCTTATGAAAGGATTGCATGCATTAAATTTGGTGAGAAATTCAATTGCTGTGCTCGTCGGCGAACCAATATTCTGGGTCTTACGGTCACACTGTCACGCATGACAGCAATGTTTTCTTACGTTCGAATAGAACGCGGTCGTCCTGTTTTCTTATCGTTTGAAACAGAACCCGGGGTCCCATACTTCCAGATCAGCTTGTTGGAGCAGCATTACGTCCGAGTATCGCCGGCAATTCGCGAACGGTTGCCGTGGGAGTTCCAGTATTTTTGCAATAACGTTTAACACTTGGATACGTTCCTCAGCCATCTGCTCCATGATGAAAATAATGATCAAACAACAAAGCTCACCACGCACAAGGTATCATTCTATTAATGGCAAGGATCGCAGATAAGAAACATGAAAACCCCTCGGCTGCCAATCGTCATATGACAAAATGGCGCAAAATCCAGGTTCTTCCTTACTTCCCGGAGACCTGTTGTGTTGCAGCGCCTCCCATCTAAGTTTCTGACGGGGATCGACGTTTCTTTTGCCAACATGTGAAATAGCGTTGTCTTACACAAGCACTGTTCCATTCGAGACCTTGCCCCTGAGCTTGCTCTTAATGACCTGTCTGAGCCTAAGCAACGCGTTGCAATAATTCTCAGCGTCAACTGTTGCCGATGAGCAGAGATCCTTCTTCGTCGAAAAAGAAAACTGGGCATCACTTTGCGGTGCCCGAGGCAGAATGGGCTACTTTTGGACGAGGGGAGCGGTGATACCGCCATCCACGTTCATTCTTTTGGAGGAAAGGTCCAAGTGGTGACACCACGTTTCATCACATGTCGCAGGCTCAGCACTAAAACACGTTCCGTGCTTCACGAATCTCGACAGGTGGTCGAAACACCGATACTCACTGTCTTCTGTTTCTCCGCCATCCACGTTCATTCTTCTGGAGGAAAGGTCCAAGTGGTGACACCACGTTTCATCACATGTCGCAGGCTCAGCACTAAAACACGTTCCGTGCTCCACGAATCTCGACAGATGGTCGAAACACCGATACTCACTGTCTTCTGTTTCTCTGAAAGATGCTTCCGCACCCACTGTGGACCAACTTTGCCACAGCCATGTCACGTGTGGTGATCTGACGCTTCGTCCATATGAGCTCCCCACATCCGAAACTTTAGGTGACAGCATGCGACTGCCCAGGGCGTGACATCTCTCTGACGTTTCAACGTCACGCTGACACTAGCGTAGTTTTGTGCGCTGTGCGAGACACTGCTCTCTGTACACCTCTTTCGTCCTGCGACAGACCTGTAAAGCACGCTTCCCCCTGCGCAAAAAAAAAAAAAAAAAAAAAAAAATTATAGCCACTCTTTATCCTGATCGAGAGAAATCTATCATGTAGCGAACTGCAGAATCAACCCTCCAGAAGTGAGGAAACTGCTGCGAAGCTGTTAACTCCACTTGTGCAACTGGGACTATCACCACGCCATGTCTCAGCAAACACTCGAATTACATGCAACACGGTAACAGCGAAGGTCTCAGTTACAACTGAGCATACCCTATATATGTAAAAATGACTCTACTAAAGGCTAGGAGGTGGGAGAAGGGAACGAATGACATCTTACTTAGGTTTGACGGATGCTCAAAAAAAATGGCTCTGAGCACTATGGGACTTAACATCTATGGTCATCAGTCCCCTAGGACTTAGAACTACTTAAAACTAACTAACCTGAGGACAGCACACAACACCCAGTCATCACGAGGCAGAGAAAATCCCTGACCCTGGCGGGAATCGAACCCGGGAACCCGGGCGTGGGAAGCGAGAACGCTACCGCATGACCACGAGCTGCGGACTTGACGGATGCAACCATATTGTACTCCGGTGTCAAGTTGAAACGTTTCACGCCTTGCAGCTTTTAACACACATGAAGTAACCACGTCGGAGTATGGGAAACTAATATGGACAGACTGCTCTCAGATTTGCACTGCAGACAGCATAGTATGTCGAAATCTGTCACCCTCCGACTAAATGTAGTACCGGCGAAACGAAAACCGAACGACTGCCAATTACTACCCTCTACAATTTCCTGTAGTACCGTGGAAATTAATCCCTGATGTCTTACGTCCTGTATCCAACCCCATTGTCAGTAGTTCCCCGTCCACATAATTTTCAATGTTCTTTTGCAAAACTATATATCATATATTTCTTCTATAACGCATTCCCTCAATCATGATCCACTCATACAATGCTGTGCTCAAAACCTTCATTCTCAGAAATTTCTTGCTCAACTTAACATCGTAACTGGGGATCACAAAGCAGACAAATTTAAGAAATTTTGCTATCTAGACAACAAAATAACCTATGGGGGACGGAGCAAGGAGGACATATTAAGCAAACAAGCACTGGTAAAAAGGGCTTTTCTGACCAAGAGAAGTCTACTTGTATCAAACATAGGCCTTAGTTTGAGGAAGAAATTTCTCAGAATGTACGTTTGAAACACCGCACTGTATGACAGTGAGACGTGGAGTGTGAAAAAAAAGGAACAGAAGAGAACAGAAGCGTTTGAGATGTTGTTACAGAAGAATGTTAAAAATTTGGTGGACTGATTAGGTAAGGAATGTGGAGGTTCGCCACAGAATCGGTGAGGAAAGAAAGATGCGGAAACCACTGACAAGAGGATGGCACAGGATGACACGACATCTGTTAAGACATCACGGAACGACCTCTATGATACTACAGGGAGCTATAGAGGGTAAAATCTGTAGAGGAAGACAGAGAATGGAATACATTCAGAAAGTTGTTGAGGACATAGGTTGCAAGTGCTACACTATAATGGAAAGGTTGCACAGGAGCGGAATTAGTGACGGACTGCATCAAACTAGTCTGAAGAGTGATGACTGAAAAAAAAAAAAAAAAAAAAAAAAAAAAAAAAAAAAAAAAAAGGAACAGACACGGAAGCGATCTACAGCCGTATGAAATGAAAGAAATGTACTCGTATTTGCAAATACGATTATTCCTCAGCTGCACAGTTGATTATTGACAGTGAAATTCTGTACCGGGCCGCATTTCCTGCTTTTCGCGAGCTCTTGCTTTAATTAAATCCGCTATCTCAGCATGTTTCATGCACAGACCGAAACTTTGATATGTCATTTTGTGTCTACATCCTGCACGCGCACGCTTGCTGTGATTCCGGCACAGCGAGTCACTTCCTTCATTATTGAGCATGAAATACTGTTTACAATCTGTCCTTTTGAGTATTTTGTTTGCAGGCGGCTTCGTCCGCTTTTTTCATGTCCATGGCGTCCAGGGTGCTTCCGGATATAGGTACGGTCAGTTTTGCGTTTGATAAGTCCACCCATAATGTGCTACCAATTCTCCATAAATTCGAGACTGGTGAGTGCATATGTTTGCTATAACTTCGGGTCAGGTTGACATCGAATATATTGACACTGACTTTTATGTCTTCTTTGTAAAATTCATGAACCCCCGCCAAGTAGACAGATTGTTACTTAGACGGCAATCTGGTTTCTTTCCGCCACAGGGACAGATCAATTAGTGTTGTCCTCCTTGACAGTGCTGTTGTTGAGTGTGCCAATGTGCGGGTTTTCAACCTGCCGACGAAAGTAGATAATCAGTATCGTAAGGCTGTGCTCCTTACATTTGGTGATGTTATGGGCATACGCCTTCAGTGTACAATACATTAAACGGAACATCCCGTCACATTCACATTGGTGGCTTTGGGGTCCCTGTTACTTGTAGTGGTCAGGTGGGGACATCCTTCTTATGTAACGAGAGTGCTCATCACCTTCTCAGTTGACCGAAGCGGGCTTTTCTTCTCAAAAATTGTCCGTAACAGCGTTAAATTGAAGCTGTCAGATCTTCAATGTACAATACATTAAACGGAACATCCCGTCACATATTCACATTGGTGGCTGTGGGGTCCCTGTTACTTGTAGTGGTCAGGTGGGGACATCCTTCTTATGTAACGAGAGTGCTCATCACCTTCTCAGTTGACCGAAGCGGGATTTTCTTCTCAAAAATTGTCCGTAACAGCGTTAAATTGAAGCTGTCAGATCTCTTTCCGCCAAGTGACGAAGTCTAGTGGCAGTCCACTGCCTGATTTGTGTTTATCCGCGCGCAGTTTTCCCCCGTCAAGACCGAAGACAGATTCTGTGCCAGGTGCTCCCCGCGCTGAAAGCTCAGGCGCTGAACACAAGTGACGTCATACCCAGGATGCAGACTTTCCCTGTTACTTCCTTCGCTGTTAAGTGTCTCTCTAGGCGATACAAGTTGCATAGTAGCCTTCCATCCTCCTCAGTTTACTTTCCGTGCTCCAGCATTGACCGATTCAGATATTCAGACGATTTTACCTAGCGGTTGACGCACGCAGCATGTCCTTCCCCGGTCACGCTGTCTAGGGCAAGAAATCATGACGTAAGGGTTTCGCAGGAAGGAGGACTAGTGCACAGATGGGCTTCACTTCAGTCTCACTTTGGTAGATTATTCAGACATACACCCCTTCTGCTTTGAACGTCAATCTAATTTAATTTTACACCAAGCTCCCCTCCATAAAGTTGTTCAACATTCTAGTGCAGATATTATATTCTTGCAAGAAGTAGACTATTTTTTCCCAACTGTTCTCTCCTCAAGTTTGAGACCTATTTTTAATGTAGTGCCTGAAGAATCGTCGGATACTGCTGTACTTTATCGTGAGAGGAACACCCTTATCTTTACTGTAAATCTCTTTGGATCTTTCTGCTGGGTTGTAACTCCAACTGTTTATTGCGTCACATTGACCAAAGCCCTCATTTTAATTTTAGTCGTGATCTCCATTAATTTGGTTCCTACTGTACGCTTTAGGGATGTTTGGGAACATAAATCTCCGACTGTGGTGATATTTACGGTTTTTACTGTAGCGACTCGTAGCAGGCTTGACAGACTTTATTTGCCCGATTTTTGTGTCATAAAAATCTTACGGTCGACGTAATTCCTGCGTCTTTTAGTGACTATCAATCCCACTCGTATAGCTGCTATAGTTTCAGTGACTACTGGTGTTAAAGGAAATGTTGGTAATGATAGGAAGATAGTTTTACTTAGCAAAATATATCTGTTGTTGTCTGTAGAAAGGTAACAACGTCACAGAGTTGTGGAGATAACTAACGAATTACAGATTACCAGGGCAATCGGCATCGAAATTTGCTTCTGGGACTGAAAATATGGAGTAAAAATCACTGGGATTCAAGTCTACTGTACGATATGTTAAAGACATACGCTGTAGAAGTAGGTTGTGAGAGATGTGAAAATTGAGCAGTGGTTTAATACTTTTACAAAAGGAAGAAAAGATTTACATGAAGTCAGAGCCTTGTTGACAAACAGAAAATGAACGAATCGAAATAAACATAAGGATAGCAGTTTGAGTAACGGTCGATGAAACCGAAAGTTTTTTTCTCGTGTCATTCCAATGGAAACTATGGAGATATTTTGGTTAATTGCTAACTTATTACGATTTTTCTTGAAGGAATGGTAGTTGATTTTTTAAGATAAATGAATGTACCGTATTACGCAAAACTTGCGATTTCGCGATAGGCAGTTAGTCACTAAGAAAGGTGATATCTGTGAGTTTTATATGGACATATGTTTGGAGCGATTGCAAATGGAACGAACCCGTAACATAGTTTCAAGAGTAGCAGATGCCAGGCAGATTCTTTGGAGGATTTCTCGTTCGGCCAAATTTTGAGGTTCCAGTTCTTTAGATGAGGTCTGGGTCAGCCAGTTACGATATCTTAACTCGCAGAACATGCGCCATAATGAATCAGAAAGTTCCCATCAGCACTATGAAGAACCGTCGTATACTTTCGGTATTGGTGCAGTGTCCGGTGTGACCATCGTAACACGATTCCTTCACCAATGACCAGACTAACCGGCTTGTTCAGGAGCTGTTTAATCATTATGTGGTTCAGCTCACAGAAGAGCAACAATTGAACGGATATTTTCAGCAAGGTGGAACGACAGCTCACATCACTTGACCCTCGTCCAGTGTGCATGAGGTGTTCGGTGAGGAGACAGATAGCAGATGCGGTGCAGTCTCATGGCCACCTCTATCACCTCTTCGCTCTTCCTGTTCTCCTTACCAGCGGAGCAGATTGAAGGATCAGTTGCACTCAAACAGTATTCACATACTGCAAGAAGTACAGCAGAAAACTGAAAGCGCTGGTGCTGCTCCCTCTCAGACAGAGACTCTACATGTGTGTCAGAGTTCGATAAATCGAACACAGCGCACAATCGACGACAACGGTGACCATTTCCAGCATCTTCTGCCATGTTCATTAACAAGACATGCGGGGACAATAGCGTTCGCTCTCGTATATTTTATCTATTACTTTTTTTCTTTATATTTCCTGATGCTAGCAACCTGTGGTTCAGCTGTAAATTCATATTTCATGTACTTTTGTCATGTGAAACAACCCAAATGAGGCGAGGTTCTTAGAAGTGGATATTTTTTCTGGCTACATGATTCAGGGCGGACAATTAATAAGGAGAGAGACACTGATGTTGGAAAAAAATGGGAACTTGTAGTGGAAGCAGAGACGAGAGAGTGTTATGAGGGATTGACAGTCGACAGAATGTTCGTACATCGTGATCGACGGAATAAGTATTACAACTAAAAAGTATACAATGAGGTGCAACGAATAATGTTGTTAGTGGACATCGATCTTTGAAGTTAATGATAATGAATAATTATAAAATAACATTTAGCAATCTTTGTTGATTAATAATTGACGTAAAAGGTTGATTCTCTCTCTCTCTCTCTCTCTCTCTCTCTCTCTCTCTCTCTCTTTCCCTCTCTCAGTGTCTGACTGGTGTTACAACGTAATAAGGAAGGTACACAGGTATCCATAGAATTGTTTTTTAAAGAAAATATAAAAGAAAGAACTGAACTGTGTGTAATCAAAAACAGTTCTTCCTTGTAGTCTGTATTGTTCATAATCAGTGTGCAATGTATCAATTTCTTTAAGAATTTAAATAGAAATTAAGCTGAACATTTTTTTTTCAAAAAAAAAGAGAAAAAAACGACATCCACTTGGTATCCGTCAAAAAGATAAAACCAATCAGATGAAAACCGTATTAAACAGCGACAGTGGACAGTGTTCCTTTCTTTTGCAAATTACGTCTTTCAGCTTTATTAGCAAATATCTTTTTTAGCAAATAAATAAAAGCAGTCGAATTAAATCGGGTGATGCTGAGGGAATTAGATTAGGAAATGAGACGCTTAAAGTAGTAAATGAGTTTTTCTATTTGGCGAGCAAAATAACTTATGATAGTGGAAGTAGAGACGGTATAAAATGTAGACTGGTAACGGCAAGGAAAGCGTTTCTGAAGAAGAGAAATTTGTTAACATCGAGCATAGATTTAAGTGTCAGGAAGTCGTTTCTGAAAGTATTTGTGTGGAGTGTAGCCATGTATGGAAGTGAAACGTGGACGATAAATGGTTTAGAGAAGAAGAGAATAGAAGCTTTCAAAATGTGGTGCTACAGAAGAATGCTAAAGATTAGATGGGTAGATCACATAACTGATGAGGAGTTATTGAATAGAACTGCGGAGAACAGAAATTTGTGGCACAGCTTGGTAGGACATATCCTGAGGCAGCAAGAGATCACCAATTTAATATTGGAGGGCAGCGTGGAGGGTAAAAATCGTAGAGGAAGACGAAGAGATGAATACACTAAACAGATTCAGAAGGATGTAGGTTGCAGTAGGTACTGGGAGATGAAGCTTGGACAGGACAGAGTAGCATGCGGAGCTGCATCAAACCAGTCTCTGAACTGAAGACCACAACAACAACAACAACAATAAGTATTTATTCACATTGAAAGCTGGTGGTAAGGGGTCCATTTCAATCACTTTGCCGCAAAAGAAGG
Organism: Schistocerca americana; assembly: GCF_021461395.2. Classification (NCBI taxonomy): domain Eukaryota; kingdom Metazoa; phylum Arthropoda; class Insecta; order Orthoptera; family Acrididae; genus Schistocerca; species Schistocerca americana. The sequence continues at coordinate 105,396,939 of NC_060122.1, read as the reverse complement.
TTGATATACATATTTTTTTTTTTTTTTTTAAAGTTCCTTGCATGTTGCTGGCGGTAGCTGCACACGAAAACGAATAGAGGGAGAGATTCATAAATTGGTTTCTGCAGTGAAGGGCGCACCCAGTGGGTGAAAACAGCGTCTGTTATATTTTTAATCTTTTATCGGCAAGTTACGTTTTTTTTTTTTTTTTTTTTTACATCGGTTACAATACTAGCGTGTTTGTTAAACAAAGCCTGTTCTCCTTGTCCTATATTAGACACAATGTCGCCTACATGCACGAGAAACAGTAGTAGTACGTGTAGTGTGACAGTATGTGGACCGAGTTGGCTCTGGCTTCCGGGCGCCGTTGCGCTCAAAGTCTTCAGGTGTGACGTTCCTGCTAAATACCCTGGTAACTCGGTGCCTGCCGGAAGCCAGAACGAGGCCTGTGGACGCGGACGTTTCGCCGAGTTCAAAGCGGCGCCGCGAGTTTCTGCCTGCGCTGCCTTCCGACGCCCGCCTATTGAGGGCGAGGTTTCGCGGTGTTCGCTCCACAGCGCAGTCGGGCGGTGACTTTCGCCGGAGCTCTCAGTCCAGTGGCGGCACCGGCGTGGGCGGCAAATTAACGGGAAGTGCGTAGGTGCGTGGCAGCGCAGCGCGGGTATTGTACGCCGCTTGCGTGGGCGGTCCGAGAACGCGTCAACTCCGGTTCTGCGCGTAGAGGCGGACTGCAGCTCAGAACAGCGAAGCCAGGGAGGCAGACAGGCTGTGGCGCGACATCTAGCACTGCCGTATTGTCATTCTGCAGTTGTTCTGAAAGCGAGTAAGTTCGCATTTGGTTTTCTAAGCTGCAAACATTTCCATTATGGTGGAGTAAAAGAATACTGGGTCTAAAGTACATGCGTTATAGGGAAAGTAGCAGACATTCTTGTTAGATTCGATGTGGCATCGTTATTTACTAACGTCCCAGTATAAGATACAATGGAGATCATAAGAGAGAGTGTTGTTCCAGATGTTTGTGACTTAATTGAATTGTGTCTTCGCTCGAGCTATTTTAAATACAATGGTCGATTCTATGAACAGACTGACGGCCTTGCTATGGGCTCACCCATTTCGCCAGTTGCAGCTAACGTTTTTATGGAACATTTTGAGTAACAAGCGTTAAGTATTGCTCCTTTGAAGCCTTCTTGGCAACGACCTTGCCGCAGTGGATACAACGGTTCCTGTGAGATCACCGGAGTTAAGCGCTGTCGAGCGTGGTCAGCAATTGGATGGGTGACCATCCAGGCCGCCATGCGCTGTTGCCATTTTTCGGGGTGTACTCAGCCTCGTGATGCCAATTGAGGAGCTACTCGGCCGAATAGTAGCGACTTCGGTCAAGAATACAATCTTACGACCGGGAGAGAGGTGTGCTGGCCCCATGCCCCTCCTATCCGCATCCTCCACCGAGGATAACACGGCGGTCGGGTGGTCCCGGTAGGCCACTCGTGGCCTGAAGACAGTGCTTTGAAACCTTCTTGCTGGCTCCGCTATGTGGACGGTACATTTCCCATATATGGCGACACGGCGAAGAAGAACTTCATGCGTTCCACAATTTCTTAAATGAAATTCACCCCAAAATCTAATTCGCCTTAGAGTTCGAGAGTGAGGTCGGTCCCCCGTTCCTAGAAGTGTTGTTATACAGAAGATCTGATAACATTCTAGGTCACAGAGTGTACAGAAAGCCGACTAACACAAACAGGTATTTAGATGCCACTTCGCACCACCACCCAGCCCAGAAGCAAGCAATGCTCAACACTATCTTCAGGTGCCTTCCGTATCAGCGATGACAACAGCTTGGAATAGAAGTTGAATTTTGTAAAGAGGACATTGAAGGCAAATGGGTATGATAGTTATTTAATCGACATGGCTTTTAGGCGGAAAATTTATACCGCTAATAAGAATGACGGGGAACCACCTTCTCACTACGTCAGGTTCGTTTCTGGGGTCACTGACCGCATAAGCAGAATTTTAAAGAAAAATGATATTCAGACGTCTTTCTTTAGTCACAACAAAATAAAATACTTTTGCCGACGGAAAACGGATGCACCTGATTACCTCCACAATGCAGGCGTCTATCAAGTGTCATGTGGCTGCGGCAAAGTGTATATAGGCGAATCGGGAAGAACTGTTAAAGAACGCATTAAGGAACACGAACGGCACAAGCGGCTAAAACAAAGTGCAAAATCGGCAGTAGCGGAACATCACGGAAACTGTGGCTCTGCCGGCCGGAGTGGCCGTGCGGTTCTAGGCATCACAGTCTGGAGCCGAGCGTCTGCAACGATCGCGGGTTCGAATCCTGCCTCGGGCGTGCATGTGTGTGATGTCGTATGGTTAGTTAGGTTTAAGTAGTTCTAAGGGACTGATGACCTCAGAAAATAAGTCACATGGTGCTCAGAGCCATTTGAACTGTGGCTCTGACATCGATATTAATAACGTACGTGTACTGGCTAAAGAAACAAACATTTATAGAAGAAAGGTCAGAGAAGCCGTTGAAATTTCTAAGAAAGCATCTAATTTTAATAGAGAGGACGGCTATAGGCTTCCAGCATCGTGGCTTCCCGCCATCAAGGAAGTAAATACGCGGCCGCGGTGTGTGAGCGGCATAAACAACGCGCTGCCAGTCACCTCGGCGGACAATAATATTTTGGGTAAACATTCCACATTCCCCATCTCTTGCTCTGTCCGTTTCGACTCTAGCCACTGATGACGACCAACCAATAGCGGTAGCAGGCATTTCAACCATTAACCCTTCTCCAGCGTAAGTGTGGAATAGTTGTAAGTAGGCTGTTTATGTTTTCTTATTGGCGGCGTTACGTAGCGCTCTGTATGAAAATCACTGGCTGTGCTGTGTGCAGTCTGTGGCTAGTTTGCATTGTTGTCTGCCATTGTAGTGTTGGGCAGCGGCAGCTGGATGTGTGAACAGCGCGTAGCGTTGCGCAGTTGGAGGTGAGCCGCCAGCAGTGGTGGATGTGGGGAGAGAGATGGTGTAGTTTTGAAATTTGTAATACTGGATGTCATGAACTGCTATGTATATTATGAGTTTTCAACACTATTAAGGTAAATACATTGTTTGTTCTCTATTAAAATCTTTCATTTGCTAACTATGCCTATCAGTAGTTAGTGCCTTCCGTAGTTTGAATCTTTTATTTAGCTGGCAGTAGTGGCGCTCGCTGTATTGCAGTAGTTCGAGTAACGAAGATTTTTATGAGGTAAGTGATTTGTGAAAGGGATAGGTTAATGTTCGTCAGGGCCATTCTTTTGTAGGGATTATTGAAAGTCAGATTGCGTGGCGCTAAAAATATTGTATGTCAGTTTAAGCACAGTCTTGTATAATTGTTCAAAGGGGACGTTTCATATGGCAACCCTTAGCCGAGGATACCTCACTGGAATCTTCTGATTTTTCTTGTAGTTTGTGTAATTAGTGTAGCTACTGTTTATTGCTAGCGCATAATTATAGAGAGAATTTCCTTTGTAGTTGCAGTCTTTCATTGTTGTACAGTAAAATAAGTGTGGCACGCATGTAGATTTGCACCAAGTATTTCGCAGCTGCAATTAACTAGAAATTATTTTCAGTGCTATGTTAATGTGTTCTCTTATTTTTGCTCTTCAAATTGTGTTTTCTGTGTTGTGTGAAATACTGTGACAATAATGGCGTGTGAAAAACGTAATACTAGGCTCCAAAGTAAACTGAGAAATGACAGTGAAGACGAAAGCAGTGTGTTAGCGCCACCATATAATGAATTAACTTATATTCAAAGTAGTAATTTGGTAACTGTGCATAGGGAAATGGAGCGGGCGTCAAATAATGGTGTAGACAGTGAAACAGGTAGTGAACAGGGAAGCATTATCGATCGATCGGTCGACAACAACTCGCCTCAGGAATCGGGAATGACAGAACACAATATTGCAAATACTGTAGACTCAGGTTTTGGGTTCTCACTGTTTTCTCAAATGAGTCAAGACACATTTTCCGCTTGTCAAAATGTGAATGTTGCCGGTGCAAATTCACTGCCGAAAAGCACTGAGGAACATGTTTCAGACGCCAGTGCATTGTTATTACAATTAATGCAACAAATGGGACAGAAGCTTCAAAAGTTAGACACAATGGAACAACACCAGAGACAAACACAGCAACAGTTAGACACAATGGAACAAAATCTTCGGAAGTTAGACACCACGCTTGAACAAACATGTGAAGATCTAACTGCTGTGTTACATAACATTGAATCGAAATGTCAAAAAGTCTGTAATTACGTAAAAACACAAATTTGTGAGCATTTTCAACCTATTTTTTCCCGGCATGAAAATGCATTACAGAACCACGAAGCAGCCATAAAAGAACTGCAAACTATTGTTCACGAAAATCATGAGACCTTGCAAGCTAAAATTGACTCAGTTGCATCTACCGATTTGGTTACGCAACTTGCAAATACTCAGGAAAACTTAAAGGACACAGTAGATACTCTGAAAATTGGTTCAGAAAGACATATAGAGGAAATTAGTTCATTATCAGAGAAAGTAGTTAAACTTTCAGATCAGCTAAATAATTTATCTACAAAGGTAGATGATAATCTGAATGACACAAAACCGGTAGTCCTTAATGACACAGAAGAGTGCGAACAAATTAGGAAATTCAAACAAAATCAGAATCAAATTAATATGCAACACCAAAGAGAAATCCGGGAAGTACAAGATCAGCTGACGCACGTAATACAAGAATTACGTATTTCAGAGGACACTCGCGCCCCAATACGGGAAGAGGGACATAGAAATACGGAACAGCCACAAAATAATAACACAGGGCATTTCGGAAGTTATGAAAGAAATTGGCAATGTGCACCGAATTTTGAGATGGAACCGCCGACACGACGTAACAATGACCGACATGCGACTCGCCGACATGATGATTTTGACTATAAGCTGTTCATTACTACACGTAAATTCAAAACATTTAAGAATTCTGGCAACGACATTCATCCACAAGCGTGGCTCCATCAATTCTCTCATTGTTTTCCTCCCAACTGGTCATTAGAGCAAAGATTAGAATTTATGTGTGGCTATTTAGAGAATGAACCAGCTGTAAGAATGCTATCGGTCATTCACGATTGTCACAGTGAAGGAGAATTTTATCATGCCTTTCTCTCAGCATATTGGTCTCAAGCTACACAAGACCGAGTAAAACATAGCATCATAATGATGAAACATTTCGAGCAATCTGAATTTTCCAGTCTTGTGAAATATTTTGAAGACATGTTGCACAAGAATCAGTACCTGTCAAACCCATACAGCCCCTCGGAACTCATCTGCATTTGCTTAATCAAATTGCCTGAACATTTATGACATATTATTTTGGCAGGACGTTGCAAAGACGACATTGAAGCTTTTCAGGGACTATTACAAGAATTAGAAATTGACACTGACAATCGCGGAACGCGAAAACAGGAACACAACAATTACAAGTCACATCCGTCGCAATTCCGCGATGAAAGAAATAATAATGGGACGCGACAAGGCTATTCTCACAACACAAATCGTGAGCGAAACAGACACCACCCGTATGACAACCGTTGGCAGGGTAGTAATGATTACAGGGAAAGATCACCTCTCCGTGGTAATGACTATCACAGAGACAATCAGAGAAACAGACAATATGGGAACCAAAATAAATATTATCAGGGCAGACAGAATAACTTTAGACGCAACGGTCCAGTGCGCAGTTACGATTCAGGGAGAAATTCTCCACCACGTGGCCGACAAGAAAGAAGCTATGGAATCTACCGACATGACGACAGACGATATGATCGTAACAACAGACCTGAATTGCATCAGAACTGGCGGGATTCAAACAGAGCAGGGCCCTCTCGACAAGGTGAATTTGTAGAAGTTAGGTCTCCAAATCCCAATAACGACGTGCGCCAACAAAGAGACAATAGGCAATGACTCATACCGCTGGCAGCCACAAAACGTACGTATGAAACTGACGACGCATCTGCCGTAGCTAGTAATTACGTAAAAATGGAAGACATTAGGGACATCTTACTCCAGGAACACGACGTAAAACATAACAACATTGCATATCCTGTGATTCACATTACAGTAAATGACGTAAAATTTACTGCAGTACTTGACTCTGGCAGTCCCATTTCAGTAATTCGTGAAACAGTCTTTAGCAAATGCAAGAAATCGAACGATTGCCCCACACTTCTGTTACGTAAGATTAAATTACAAGGTGCAATCGTTGGAGTAAATGACGTAAAATTTACTGCAGTACTTGACTCTGGCAGTCCCATTTCAGTAATTCGTGAAACAGTCTTTAGCAAATGCAAGAAATCGAACGATTGCCCCACACTTCTGTTACGTAAGATTAAATTACAAGGTGCAATCGTTGGAAAAAGTGTAGATGTACGCCAACAAACCAACTTAGAATTCTTTTGTCAAAGCCACAGCTTCTCTACGAACTTTCTTATTGTTCCATTATTGTCGACAGAAATTATACTGGGAGTAGACTTTTTGAATGAATACAAAACAATATTAAACTTTCACGATGCTGAAATAAGTTTAGAGAAAGAAGGTAAGTCAATAGCTTTGAAATCTAAAGATTGGCTCTCAAACCATGACGAGGAAATTAATCGGCTTTACCTTCTGTTAGACAACAGTTCGGAATTTTCTACGGAACTAGACACTAATAATCACTCTGCAAGTACTGCCAGGAATGATATCGACGACACATTTGATACTAATGAGTTAATTCAGAATAAAATTCAAACAATTGAGAATTGTAATGACACTGATAGGCAGGACCTTTTTGAGATGTTACAAGCACATTCCACAGTTTTTACTCACAAACCGGGAACAATCAAGGGATTTCAATACCAATTTCGTGTTCGTGAGCATTCTAAATTTTGTGTTAGACCATACGTAATTCCAGAGCATTATAGGGACCGTGTTAGAACAGAAATACAATCTATGCTTGACGAGGGCATTATTGAGCCTGCAGTAAGCTCATACAACAATCCATTACATGTTGTTGAAAAGAAAAATGGATCGATCAGGCTTGTCATAGATTCGGGACAAATCAATACTATCATCATTCCTGAAACAGACAGGCCACAACGTTGGAAGAACTTCTTCAAAATTTTAATGGTGTAAGAGTGTTGTCTTCCATTGATCTCAGATCCAGCTTTTATCAGATCGAACTTCATCCAGAATGTAGAAAATACACAGCTTTCCTTTGTTTCGGCGTTTGTTATCAGTTTCGGAAACTTCCTTTTGGTTTGAACATTTCTTCGGCAGCATTCATTCGCGGGCTAAATTCCATATTACCTGAGTTCTTAAAACGTCACATCACCTTATATGTGGACGATATTCTAATAGCAGAAGCTTCATGGGAACAACATAATCGGATCCTCAACAGTTTGTTACGCATTTTTGCAGAATCCGGAATTACAGTAAACTTGGAAAAGTCTGAATTCGGTAGGTCAAAGGTGAGGTTTTTGGGACATATTATTTCTTATGAGGGCATTCAGCCGGATCCTGAAAAGTTAGAAGCAATCAGAGCCATTCCAGTTCCATCCACAAAAACACAAGTCTATAGTTTTCTAGGTCTCATAAATTTTTACCGTCGTTTTCTGAATATGCAAATTCTTGTTACACCAAAACTTTGTTCTCTCACTGGAAAAAATACTATTTGGAACTGGGACGAACAATCACAGTTGAAATTCAATTCTTTGAAAGATGCGTTACTTAACGCGCCAATACTAGCTCATCCTGATCTGTAACAAGATTTCTGTCTTAGCACGGATTCCTCTAAAGTCGGTCTTGGTGCCCATTTATTTCAAGAAGCCATAGAAACTGACACTACCGTTCAGAAAACCATTGCTTTTGCTAGCCGAGTGCTAACAAAATCTGAAAAAATTATTCCGTTACTGAATTAGAAGCTTTAGCTATCGTTTGGGCATTTAACAAATTCCGTTTCTTTCTTTCTGGTAAGCACGTGAAAGTATACAGTGATCATCGTGCATTACAATTTCTTATGTCTTCAAAATTAAATCATGGCAGGTTAATACGTTGGGCATTGTTTCTGCAAGAATTCCACTTCACAATAGTCTACATTCCCAGCAAGGAGAACATTGTTGCGGTCGCACTGTCACGCGCACCGCCTGGGCTTGAGAAAAGTAACACAGAAGGCAACCTCGAGAAAAATTTCAGTATTCTTTACATTCAGAAAGTCGCCTTTGAAAACTTCATCACCACATCTTTAAAGGACATTGCTCATGAACAAGATAAAGATCCGATTTGGAAAGACATCAAAAGTAAATGGCATGAAAAGACACACACACAGATTCGGCATTATTATCTGGTGAGAAACAACGTACTGTTCAAACGCTGCACTGTTGATGACAAGCTATGGGTTCTTTGCATTCCAGATGATTTTTTTAATAAGCTCAATTGGTACATTCATTTCAGCTACGCACATTTTGGTCCACGAAAATATTATCATATTCTTCGGACGACTTGTTATTTTAACAATATGGAAAAGAGAATTCGAAGAGTCTTGTCTATTTGTAAACTTTGTCAAAAGGCGAAACCATCTACTATCACCCATCATGCTCCGCTGTTTCCTATCATTCCTTCTAAATTAAAAGAATTTGCTGTTGTTGATCTCTTGGGACCGCTTGTCAGAACATCTAATGGATTTTCGTACGTTCTAGTCGCTGTTGAACTTACTTCAAAATTTGTTTCTTTCACTCTGTTACGTAAAGCCACTGGACGGTCTGTATCTAACGCCTTTGTTAAAAATTTCTTATGTGAAGTTGGCCACTTTGCTAAAGTCATTTCAGATAACGGTCCACAATTCAGATCTGCTGTTTGGTCACACATGCTTCGGAATCATAAAATCAAACCTGTTTTTATTTCATTGTACTCACCACATTGCAACCCCTCCGAAAGGATTATGAAAGAAATCAGTAAGCTTAGCAGACTTTATCGTCATGTGGTGAATGAAATGCCTCATGACTCCACTGCTTTACCACCTACTCCTGTACTGAAGAATGAAAAACCACCGAACAGAATCAGAGAGCTTGTACCTTTCCCGAATACAAGTAAACTTCGACACAAAGACTTAATTGACTTGGCTCTTAAAAATATAAAATCTGCAGCAGACAAAAGGAGTAAACCTCACGGTAAAGCAAATGCAAAGAAATTATATATTGTTCAGAAAATTCTCATTAAAGCTCATTCATTGTCACACAAGAAGAAACACTTGAGTCACAAATTCTTTCTAGTTTACAATGGACCTTACAGAATCCGACGTATACCACATGATAATTGCGTTGAAGTTGAAACTCTGCATACTAGGAAGAGTAAAGGTTTACACCACATTTCACATGTAAAACCGTTTATTGAAAGATAATCTGCTTTTTAAATTTGTCTTTGCCATAAAACTCTTCACTTCACATTTCTAGTATGCTTTGTCAGACTTAAAATCTGTTAACACGCAACAATGTTTGAAGTTAAATATCCAGTCAAGAACCAAGAGAACTTATTTAAACAGAAATTACGAATGCATTGTTATTGTGAACAGACGACACAGTGTTATTGTGTGTGTACATTCTTGCTTGTTAGTGGCACGATTACATTACGACTATAAGGCTCACATACTTAGAACATTTACCAGTACTGCTAATGAGATTTTAATGCAACATTATGGTTTACTTGAAAATACATTCTGGATTTAAAGTACTTTCTGTGAGATACCAGATGACACAGTGGTTAGTTTATGTGACAGCTACACGATTTTATCACGACGCTACTAATGAGTGACAATATACAATGTTGCTTTTGCAGTGTTTCTGTTTTATTTCTGCACAGTTTTTCTGTATTATTCTGGAAAGTTAAACATGTTTTAGAAGTAACTTTTGTGGTATAGCTGCAATGAGACAGCCTTTTTCGTAGCACAACAATACGTTACATTATAGTACTTTCTTGATCACGGTAAGGTACGTAATAACTACGGTATCCATACGCAAAGCATTTCACTTTCGTTTATGATGAGGTAAGTATATTTACTTCAGCAGAACTTTGCTTACAGAGGACGATAACTACGACACTTCCACAGAATTATCTTATAGCAAGACGCACATTTAGCACTACAGGACACGCATTTGAGAGATTAATTTTGTACTTAAGCCATTTATTTTTCAAGATTTTTGAATTACAAAGAAAGTTTTCCATGATACATTTCATTCCACTGCTGTAATCTGTAACACCTGAGGGTATAATTACATTAATCCTCAGGGGGGTACACGCTTACTTTGTGTACCATGTGTTTGGCAAGCACAAGGAGCCCTAGCTAATATGGTATTTGCTTATACAACTTAACACATCGGTACCATATTTCTGTAACACACAAATTACACAGCTATTTGATCATTTAGCTGAGAGATAAACATTTTTTTACTGCATCAGTGACACATGTTTACGCAATTACACAGTTGGATAATTTCATACTTATGAAATTGTATTTTATCTGTACTTCGTGAAGTGTTCATATTTTTTCGGAACCATTGTGATGCTATGAGAGCTTTGAATGATGTATTTGGTATGGGATCATGATTTTTAAAGTACGGTTGAGGTAGATGACACTATTGAAATGAGCAGAGAATTTTTTTTAGGTTTTGACATTATTGCAGAAACCTATGACGTTTTTGAGATTTGACTGAGGCGTTATGATGTTATTTTTACGACGATGATGTGTGTTATGCTGTTGAGGTATGTTTATGATCAATAAGCTGATGCTATATGAGGAATTTGATTATGCTATGTATTTATTATGATGAAATATTGAAGAAGTCTCGACGAATATGTATATGTGTAATAAGGTAAGGAATCATGAGTAGTGGTTAGGGACTCTGACTTGTGAAAAAGGATGTTGGAAACCATGAATCGTACTTTAAGAGTTATGAAATGTATGTAAATGCGTGAATGTATTAGAATGCCGACAAAAATTTTTTGGACACTGTTATATCAATAGGATTTTGTTTCTACAGATTTGTAACTAGACCTGTGAAATTTTGTATATGAGACTGTCGCTGTAGTGCAAACTGGTGTTGTAAATATTTCGGTAAGAAAGCCAAGTGACCTTGACATAATGCGTCTTGAGCGGCCAGCTGTGTCAGACACCTGGAGAAAAAGCCATTATTGTGTGCCTTTTCAGAGGCACAGGTAGAAAAAAAAAAAAAAAAAAAAAAAAGAGGCCATTATCCTCGCTATTGACGCTATTCTTTGTCGAAAGCATCGCAAATACGACACGCTCAAACTTGAAAACGTATAATTACACTGTGGAGCTCTTAATTTATGATATTTACTAAAATGCCTAATGAAGTGATGAGAAACATTTTACATCTATTGTTTTTCTAGTTGAGAGATTTGCTCATTTTGTTTAATATCTAGTTTCTAGCTGCACTGCAGCATTGGTTAAAATAGGATTTTACAGATGTACTAATATAAATATTTTTGTCTACAGATCCAGTAAATACTAATTTTGTAATACATTTCCCAAAAAAATGAGGGAGCACAAAGACATTTCCCTTCACAGAAACTGCATACATAATTTACTTTTCAAGTACTTCGTAATTTTTATGGTAGAATAAGTTGTGGTGCACCACTTTAATTACATAGACATTAAGATGTGAATAGACATTTCCCTTATCTGCATTGTTGTCTTTAGTCTATTATTTTTTGTGCTTGAGCTCTGTGATGATTAGATGTAAGCTATCGCATTTGCTGCTGCCGTTTGCCAGGCATAGTGCTACTAAATTTCACTTTGTATTACTCTGTTAAGCTAGTTTTACTACTGATTTATTTTTCTTGTTGCTGCACATTGGCTCATATCAGTTGTAATGTTTCATTGCTTGGTAATTTAGATTTACTGTAGCTTGCTTTGCAAATTTCCATGTTTTTTTTTGTCATTGCTGTTTGTGTTAATTGTTTTGTTCTGCTGCATTGCCTCGTCCCTTAGTTTAGCATCTGAGCTCAGTAGATTTAAGTTAGTTTAAGATGGGGTAGGCCATATTAGAGAACAAGTTGTGATGAATTGGAAGAAATGCATTGAGAAGTTATACGAAAAAAGTACAGAAAGCAGGTATAGATAGGACTTTTTGGGAATAATGATGAATGAAGGGACATCTCCAAGAAAAAAAAAGGTTTTGTTTGCAAAATACCGCAGTACCAAATGTTACACTGAAAACAAACCCTGCCCTTTCCTCTTGTGTTATTCTGCTATGTGTTTGTGTACCCTTGTTTATTTGTGTTTTTCCTGTCTTTATGTGTTTTGCTGATAAGAGTTATGTTGTAGAATTTTTCTAATACTATGTTATTTACTTTGTAAAGATGTTTAGACATTATTTATCTGTTCTGTTTTGTTGCTCATGTGTGAAGTTGATGTTTCAAAAGTTATTCTGATGTTTCATGTATGTACTTATATTTCCTGTAACACTGATGTACATGTTTATTTCTTTTCTTTTGTAAAGCCTGTTTTACTACAAATGTTATCTGTATTGTTATGTTCTTTAATGATGTATTTTGTACCTTTGTTATTGTATTCTTATGTTATAAAATTGTGATTGACACCAGTTCATCAAATTAAGTAACTTGTCAGTTACATTTCACTGCACACGTTTCTGTTGGTCATAGTATATGTGAGAAGTAGGGACTGTTAGTGTTTGCACGTGTGTTAATAATTCAGCAAGGGACTGGATAACAGCATTGCTGGTTCTAAGGACAATTCCAAAAACTTTGTGAGTGCACAAGTGGTGGTTATGGACTTGCTATATTGTCTGCAAGACTCTTTGATGGTGATTGTGCACCTGCATAGTTGCAACAGATGGCTGTTGGCCGTCTCTACAAGGACTACAGAGGGGCTGCATCTTTGATGGCCCACCATTACCATTATTTCTACAAGGACTGCAGTGGGTCTGCACCTCTGGTGGCCCACCAATACCATAATCTCTACCAGGACTACAGTGGGTCTACTCTGTGATGACCTACGTACCAATATTCTTCAAAACTTCGACTGACTCTGCGGTGGGTTTGCTCTGTTGTGGCCCATTACCTGTCTGCATGTCAAGAGTCAGCACTGTCTTCTCGTTGGAAGGACAACACTACTTCTTCAGGACTGCATGGAAATCCACTACTTCCGTGTGCATTTCCTTCTACTGCTCAGACCTTGAGAAAAACACTGCTATTTTACTGTTATGAACGATCAGGACTGTCTTTATAGACCGTGAGAAAATTTTAGCTTTTGACCAACATTGCATCAATAAGTGTGTGCCTTTGATTTCTTTGTTATTGTAATTATGAAAAATTTTATGAAATCATTATTGGCCACTGCCCAAAACAATTTGTAAAATTTTTGTGGGGAGCATGGGGGCTATGTAAGTAGGCTGTTTATGTTCTTTTATTGGCAACATTACGTAGCGCTCTGTATGAAAATCACTGGCTGTGCTGTGTGCAGTCTGGGGCTAGTTTGCATTGTTGTCTGCCATTTTAGTGTTGGGCAGCGGCAGCTGGATGTGAACAGCGCGTAGCGTAGGGCAGTTGGAGGTGAGCCGCCAGCAGTGGTGGATGTGGGGAGAGAGATGGAGTTTTGAAATTTGTAAGACTGGATGTCATGAACTGCTATATATATTATGAGTTTTCAACACTATTAAGGTAAATACATTGTTTGTTCTCTATTAAAATCTTTCATTTGCTAACTATGCCTATTAGTAGAAACACATCCACCACTGCTGGCGGCTCACCTCCAACTGCGCAACGCTACGCGCTGTTCACATCCAGCTGCCGCTGCCCAACACTAAAATGGCAGACAACAATGCAAACTAGCCCCAGACTGCACCCAGCACAGCCAGTGATTTTCATACAGAGCGCTACGTAACGTTGCCAATAAGAAAACTTAAACAGCCTACTTACATAGCCCCCATGCTCCCCACAAAAATTTTACAAATTGTTTTGGGCAGTGGTAGCTCATCTCCTGTGGATACCATTGGCGGTCCATCGTCATTGGATAGAAAGGCACTACGAAACGTCCCCTTTGAACAATTATACAAGACTCTGCTGAAACTGACACACAATATTTTTAGCGCAACGCAATCTGACTTTCAATAATCCCTACAAAAGAATGGCCCTGACTAACATTAACCTATACCTTTCACAAATCACTTACCTCACAAAAATCTTCGTTACTCGAACTACTGCAATACAGCGAGCGCCACTACTGCCAGCTAAATAAAAGATTCAAACTACAGAAGGCGCTAACTACTGATAGGCATAGTTAGCAAATGAAAGATTTTAATAGAGAACAAACACTTCTTCTGCATCAGAAATTTCAGGCGAAATTTGGCATTAATGGGCAATGGCAGAAGACGACCGACGCGAGTGCCTTTATTAACAGCACGACATGGCCTGCAGCGCTTCTCCTGGTTTCGTGATCATGTGGGTTGGATTCTAGACGACTCGCGAACCGTGGCCTGTTCAGAAGGGTTCCGGTTTCATTTGGTAATAGCTGACGATAGGGCTCGTGTGTGGTGCAGAGTCTGTGACTACAGCTTACCAATGGTAGCCACATGAATTTTAACCAATACCATCACTTCTCCAGCACGAACGCCAGAAAACTCCCCATTTACATGTGGACGTGACACTCGTCTCTGTTCTAGCAGTAGTGGACACCAAAAGGTCCTGATGAAGATCCCAGCAGAGGAGTCGAAACATCGAACATTTTAGAAGAAACATGACGCGGCCTAATAACCCAGAAGATTTTAAGGGATACAGTGAGGTGACAGAAGTCATGGGATAGCGATATACGTATATACATGCAAACAAATGATGGTGGTATTGTGTACACTAGGCATAAAAGAATAGTGCTTGGGTGGAGCTGTCATTTGTACTCAGGTGATTCATGTGGAAAGGTTTCTGACGCACGACGGGATTTAACAGACTTTGAAGCGAAGTGGTAGTTCGAGCTAGACGCGTCTGACATTTCGTTTCGCAAACCGTTAGGGAATTCAATATTCCGAGATCCACAGTGTCAAGAGTACGCCGAGAATACGAAATTTCAGGCATTACCTCTCACCATGGGCAACGCAGTTGTGTTTGTGTGGATAAATAACCGCACAAATCAGTGTGAGACGTACGACGAATGTATCCATTAGGACTTTCAGGCGAAATTTGGCAGAAATGGGCAATGGCAGAAGACGACCGACGCGAGTGCCTTTATTAACAGCACGACATGGCCTGCAGCGCTTCTCCTGGTTTCGTGATCATGTGGTTGGATTCTAGACGACTCGCGAACCGTGGCCTGTTCAGAAGGGTTCCGGTTTCATTTGGTAATAGCTGACGATAGGGCTCGTGTGTGGCGCAGACCCTATGCAGCTACGAACCAAAATTGTCAACAAGGCACTCTGCAAGCTGGTGCCGACCCCATAATGGTGCGGACTATGTTTACGTGGAAAGGACTGTCCTCTGGTCCAGCAGGACCGATCTTTGACTGGAAATGGTTATATCCCGCTACATGGAGACAATTTGCAGCCATTCATGGACTTCACGTGCTCAAACAACTATGTCACTGGACCAACATTATACACAACCGGTTTGCAGAACTTTCTGGATAATTCGAGAGAATGATTTGGTCATACAGACCACTCGGCATGAATTCCATCGAACATTTACTAGACATAATCGATAAGTCAGTTCGTACACAAAGTGCTGCACCGGCAAAAAATTTGTAACTGTGGGCTCCTATATACGTAGCATGGCTCAATATTTCTCCAGGGGACTAGCACTATCATTTGGACTCCATGCCACGTTGAACTGATGCACTTCTCTTGGCGAAAGGAGGTCCAAGGCGATATTAGGAGGCATCCCCTGACTTTTTGCACCTCAGTGAAATTAGAAAAACTAAACCCAAAAACATGAAGAAATTGGTTACAGGAGATGTTTTTCAACTTACAGGAAAATAGAAGACTGTGTGAAAACGCTAAACATAAACACGGAACAACTGAATACCGGAGGAAGAGCTTGGTCAATAGAGAAGCTATTAAAGTAAAAGAAAGTTTTCTTGAGGAAATGTTCAGAGAAGTGGAAGACAATACTTGAAATGCAAAAACTCATACTATACAAAACAGCAAATATAATTTTAACAAACACAAAGCAACTGTCTCGGGTACAGTAAAACGCCAAGGGGAAAAAATACTTTTTGGCGTAGAGATAATGAAGAGTTGGAAAGAACGTATTGAGGAATTGTTTAACCGAATAGCTTTACCAAGGAATGTCCTAGGAAAAAGAAACAAAAAGCAGAGGAAAATGACAGAGGAGACGACATTCTGCAAGATGTCTTTGAAGAAAACTCTTAAAGATCTGCTGCAGAGAAATGCAGTGCAGAGTTAATTAAAAATGTTAGTGTAGCTGATGGGGCCCAACTATAACACAGCAAAAATACATACTGATTTTCACAAATGCATCGTGGTTCCCGTACCGAAGAAGGCGGGAGCTACAAAACCGAAGTATCGCGTGCATCAAAAGTTCTCATAAAAGGTAATTCTCATGAAAACTGAAGAGAAAGTGAAGGATAGCCGAATGGTTAGTTTGGACTCGGAATGCGATTGGTGACAAGAGGTGCGATTCTGGGACTCAGGCTTCTTATCGAAAAGCAATTACAGAAAAATAAACCAACCTATATTACCAGTACAGATCTGGAAAAGGTATTTTTAATGTTATCTGTCAAGAGATATTCAGAAGGCTTAAGAAAGCTGATCAGAAATACAAAGTATTTTGGTGATACCAGCTTCTGTAAGAAGAAGAGGCAGTAATTAGGAATTTCCTACAGAAATGGCTATACTTTCATGGATGCAGATAGTTATTACTTTTAAATTGTAGCTTCCACATCTGCATCTCCATACATACTCCGCAAGCCACTTTCTGATGCATGGCAGTGGGTATCTAGTAACGCTATTACTCATTTTCTTTCGTATAAGACTCGCAGAATGCAGCGACGACAAAACGACTGTGTACACAGCTCCTACGAGCTCTAATTGCTGGCATCTTGCCTTCGTTGTCCCCACTCGAAATATCAACTGGCGGCAGCACAATCGTTCTAAAGTCAGCCACAAATGGTGATTCTCTAAATTTTCCCCATAGTGCTCCGTGAAAAGAACGCCGTCTACCCTCCATAGATTCCCATTTGAATGTACAAAGAACATCCGCAATACTCGTGCCTTGATCGAAATTACTGGTAATTTATAGTGGAGGCCGTTTGTACACAGAGCAAAAAGTGCAAATTCTAATTGTGTGAACCACTCTTGATATCCTTTCTTATAAGCTACAGTCAAATGAACACGAGACAGATGGAAAACAAGTAAATAAACTGTTTATTTCAAAATTAATCGCCATAACTTTAATATATTTATCCCTCTGTGAGAGAAGGCGGTTGTCTGCGGAACCATGACTGACTCCAGGCACCCCCCTCTTCGACCTGTGCAAATCGACGACTGTGAACTTTTTTTTTCAGGACTCCAAAAATGTGGAAATGGCGTTGGGAGAGGTAAGGCCTGTGTTGGAGACGTGTCAGCGCTTCCCGGCGATACAACTGGGGGGGGGGGGGGGGGTGAAGAAAGACGTTCGTGGCTGTCGATTTGCTTTGGACAAAGAGGTAGCATCCTGCGTACATTAATGGTTCCATAGGTAACCGCAAATATTTTTCCGTGAAGGCACTGACGGCTTGTCCCACAGAGGGATAATATATTAACGGTTACGGTGATTACTACTTAAAATAAAAAGTTTACTTCTTTTTTCCATCTGTCTCGTTTTCATTTGACTGCACCTTAAAGCCAGGTATTAATTATGTAAACTTTGGATCTATATTATGAGCAGATGCTAAACGGATTCGCGGCAAAGAGCGTTTAGCTAGGTCGTATCTTAAGTAGTAATTTATAGTGAGGCATCAACTTCGACTAGCTGCCAGGGTTAGGTACCTGATATGTGACTCGAAATTTTTGCATTTCTACATCTACACCTACATCCATACTCCGCAAGCCACCTGACGGTGTTTGGTGGAGGGTAGCTTAAGTACCTTTATAGGTTCTCCCTTCTATTCCAGTCCCGCATAATTCGTGGAAAGAAAGATTGTCGGTATGCCTCTGTGTGGGCTGTAATCTCTCTGATTTTATCCTCATGGTCTCTTGGTGAGATATACGTAGGAGGGAGCAAAATACTGCTTGACTCCTCGGTGAAGGTATGTTCTCGAAACTTCAACAAAAGCCCTTACCGAGCTACTGAGCGTCTCTCTTGCAGAGTCTTCCACTGGAGTTTATCTATCATCTCCGTAACGCTTTCACGATTACTAAATAATCCTGTGACGAAGCGCGCTACTTTCCGTTGGACCTTCTCTATCTCTTCTGTCAACCCTATCTGGTACGGATCCCACACCGGTGAGCGAACAAATGTACTGTAACCTACTTCCTTTGTTTTCGGACTGCATTTCCTTATGATTCTTCCAATGAATCTCAGTCTGGCATCTGCTTTATCGACGATTAATTTTATGTGGTCATTCCATTTTAAATCATTCCTAATGACTGCCCCCATGCGAGACAAAGTTTATTTCAAATTCAAATGAAAGCGAACCATATTGTACATACAATTCACGAAAAAGTAACCTGTTATTATTACGTTTCTCCCTGAACTCTTTATTCTCTGAGTCTTCTGAATGATTCGTATCCATTTGTGTTTTTTGTAGTACCGGGGAATTTGCGAATGAGACGGAAATCGGTAGATGTGATATACATGCACAGACAAACACATGATTACCGTTTCAGAAGAACTGGATGACTTACTCAAGAGAAACAGCTTCACGAGTTGAGGAAATCAGTAAGCGTTGGTCCACCTCTGGCCCTTAAGACAGTTGCTATTCGGCTTTGCATAAATTGATAGAGTTTTGGGTGTCCTCCTGAGGGATATCTTTTCAAATTCGGTCCAACTGGCGCGTTAGATCGTCAAAATCCCGAGCTGGTTGGGGGGCCCTACCCATAACGCTCCAAACGTTGTCAGTTGGGAAGACATCCTGCGACCTTGTTGGCGAAGGTAGGGTTCGACAAGCACGAAAACAAGCAGTAGGAAATTTAGCCGGGTGCGGTTGGGCATTCTCTTGCTGAAGCGTAAGCCCAAGATGATTTGCCGTGCAGGGCAATAAAATGGGCCACAGAATATCGTCGGCGTAACGCTGTGATGTAGGGGTACCACGGATAACAACCAAAGGGTTCCGCTACGAAAACAAATGGCACCCATCATTCATTCTTGTCGACCCGTATAGAGGACGATATACAAGTCTGTAGCCCACTGCCCTCCAGGGCGTCTTCAGACGCATCTTCGGGGAGGTATCTAATTGACTGGAGCAGAATTGTCTTCAGCGATGAGTCCTATTTCAGAATGATCCTCATCGAGCAGTGAAGACCCCTGAAAGTGGTGGGATACCAACCTGTCTGTTATTCGCCATACGGGTCGACAAAGACTGACGGTCTTGGGTGCCATTTGTTTTCATAGCAGGACCTTTCTGGTTGTTATCCGCCATACCCTTGCACCACAGCGGTACGTCGACGATGTTTTACACCCAGTTTTGTTATTCTTCATGGCAAGCCATTCTGGTTTTACATTTTAGCAAAATAATATCCGCCCACACACGACGAGAATTTCTACTGCTTGTCACCCTTTTTGCCAAACCCTACCTTCATCGGTCAGATTGCCAGATCTCTCCGCTGTTGAGAACGTCTGGACCTTATGGACAGGGCCCTCACTAGCTCGGGATTGTAACGATCTGAATCGCCAATTGGACAGAATTTGGACACCCAACAACTATCAGTTAATGCAAAGCAGAATGACTGCATGTATAAGAGACAGAGGAGAACGAATGCGTTATTGAACTGCTCAATTTGTGAAACCGTTTCTCCCGAATAAATCTTCCAGTTCTTCTGAAATTTTCATCGTTTGTTAGTCTGTAAATGTAAATCAGATCTACCGATTCCGTCCCATTCGGAAAATTCGTTCGTGGTGAGTCTTTCTCATTTTTTATTTTATTTCTTTTTATTAGACTGTATTTGCATATTTGTTTTACAGTCACTTCTGAACGACGTGAATATCATGTTTTAGGAATTTTTAGTCCGATATATTCTCGCTGAAATTGCTCAGCATTGCTGAAGAATTCTAACTGTGACTCATTGCAACTGTATTCACATACAGCTCTTTATTTCGTTTTGTGAAATGCACAGGTTTACATTTCCGAACGTTTAAAACAGTTTACCAATCCTCGCACCATTCTGAAATCTTGTCAAGATCTAATTACTGAAACGCCCCTTTAAAAAATTACTGACACACAATATTTTTTAGCGCAACGCAATCTGACTTTCAGAAATCCCTACAAAAGAATGGCCCTGACTAACATTAACCTATACCTTTCACAAATCACTTACCTCACAAAAATCTTCGTTAGTCGAACTACTGCAATACAGCGAGCGCCACTACTGCCAGCTAAATAAAAGATTCAAACTACGGAAGGCACTAACTACTAATAGGCATAGTTAGCAAATGAAAGATTTAAATACAGAACAAACAATCTATTTACCTTAATAGTCATAATATATATAGCAGTTCATGACATCCAGTCTTACAAATTTCAAAACTCCGCCATCTCTCTCCCCACATCCACCACTGCTGGCGGCTCACCTCCAACTGCGCAACGCTACGCGCTGTTCACATCCAGCTGCCCAACACTACAATGGCAGACAACAATGCAAACTAGCCACAGACCGCACACAGCACAGACAGTGATTTTCATACAGAGCGCTACGTGGCGTTACCAATAAGAAAACCTAAACAGCCCACCTACATTACCTGTGCAGCTCTCTTCTTTCAGATTGTACTTCGTTATAGATGACAACATCGCCATCCGAGGCTAATATTAATATGAACAGCAAGGGCCCCAACACACTTCACTGGTGAAGTATTTCTGTTGATGAGTTTACATCTAAGATAATACGCTGCGTCCTGCGTCGTAAGAAATGGTCCATCCAGTCACAAATTTCGATTAATTCCCAATATAACAGTACCTCCGTTAGTCAAGGTTGGTGTGGTAACGTGAAAATCCTCATTTGAGTAAAGTGTGTGTAAGATTTTGCATGGCCAAAGTTGTCGGAATCCTTGCTCATTGCCAAGGAAGAAGTACGTTATTATATTTAACTTCAGTACATTTTCTCAGATTCTGTAACTGACGGGTGTTAGTGAGACTGGAGACTAGTTTTGTGAAACAACTCTGCTACCCTTCTAGCAAAAGCGTGTGATCTGTGCTTTTTCCATCAACTGACCATCGTTTCCTGTTCAAGGTGTAAGTAGGCTGTTTAGATTTTCTTATTGGTAACGCCACGTAGCGCTCTGTGTGAGAATCACTGGCTGTGCTGTATGCAGTCTGTGGCTAGTTTGCATTGTTGTCTGCCATTGTAGTGTTGGGCAGCGGCGGCTGGATGTGAACAGCGCGTAGCGTTGCGCAGTTGGTGGTGAGCCGCCAGCAGTGGTGGATGTGGGGAGAGAGATGGCGGAGTTTTGTAATTTGTCATGAACTGCTATATATATTATGACTATTAAGGTAAATACATTGTTTGTTCTCTATTAAAATATTTCATTTGCTAACTATGCCTAGCAGCAGTTAGTGCCTTCAGTACTTTGAATCTTTTATTTAGCTGGTAGTAGTGGCGCTCGCTGTATTGCAGTAGCTTGAGTAACCAAGATTTTTGTGAGGTAAGCGATTTGTGAAACGCATAGGTTAATGTTAGTCAGGGCCATTCTTTTGTAGGTATTTCTGAAAGTCAGATTGCGTTGCGCTAAAAATATTGTGTGTCAAGTTAAAGCAAAGTCTTATGTATAATTGTTCAAAGGGGACGTTTCATATGTCGACCCTTAGCCGAGGATACCTCACTGGAATCTTCTGATTTTTTTCTTGTAGTTTGTGTAATTAGTGTAGCTATTGTTTATTGATAGCGCATAATCATAGAGAGAATTTCCTTTGTAGTTGTAGTTTTTCATTGTTGTACAGTAAAACAGTTGTGGCATGCATGTAGATTTGCACCAAGTATTTCTCAGCTGCAATTAACTAGATATTATTTTCAGTGCTATGTTAATGTGTTCTCTTATTTTTGCTCTTCAAATTGTGCTTTTCTGTGTTATCGTGTGAAATATTGTGACAATAATGGCGTGTGGAAAACGTAACACTAGGCTCCAAAGTAAACTGAGAAATAATAGTGACGACGAGTGTAGCTTACCAGCATTCAAAGTAGTAATTTGGTAACTGTGCATAGGGAAATGGAGCGGGCGTCAAATAATGGTGTAGACAGTGAAACAGGTAGTGAACAGGGAAGCATTATCGATCGATCGGTCGGGAACAGCTCGCCTCAGGAATCGGGAATGACAGAACACAATATTGCAAATACTGTAGACTGAGGTTTTGGGTTCTCACCGTTTTCTCAAATGAGTCAAGAAACATTTTCTGCTTGTAAAAATGTGAATGTTGCCGGTGCAAGTTCACTGCCGAAAAGCACTGAGAAACATGTTTCAGACACCAGTGCATTGTTATTACAGTTAATGCAACAAATGGGACAAAGGCTACAAAAATTAGACACAATGGAACAAAATCATCAAAAGTTAGACACAATGGAACAAAATCAGAGACAAACACAGCAAAAGTTAGACACAATGGAACAAAATCTTCACACCACGCTTGAACAAACACGTGAAGATTTGACTACTGAGTTAACATAAAATAGAATCGAAATGTCAAAAAGTCTGTAACGACGTAAAAACACTAATTTGTGAGCATTTTCAACCTATTTTTTCGCGGCATGAAAATGCATTACAGAATCACGAAGCAGCCATAAAAGAACTGCAAATTATTGTTCATGAAAATCATGAGACCTTGCAAACTAAAACTGACTCAGTTGCATCTACCGATTCGGTTATGCAACTTGCAAAAACTCAGGAATACTTAAAGGAAACAGTAGAAAGACACATGGAGGAAATTAGTACATTATCAGAGAAAGTAGTTGAACTTTCGGATCAGGTCACTAACTTATCTACAAAGGTAGATGATGATCTGAATGACACAAGACCTGTAGCCTTCACTGACACAGAAGAGTATGAACAAATTAGGAAATTCAAACAAAATCAGAATCAAATTAATACGCAACACCAAAGAGAAATCCGGGAAGTACAAGATCAGCTGACACAGGAAATACAAGAATTACGTATTTCAGAGGACACTCGTGCCCCAATACAGGAAGAGGGACATAGAAATACGGAACAGCCACAAAATAATAACACAGCGCATTTCGGAAATTATGAAAGAAATTAGCAAGGTGCACCCAATTTTGAAATGGAACCGCCGAAACGACGTAACAATGACCAATATCCGACACGCCGACGTGATGATTTTGACTATAAGCTGTTCATTACTACACGTAAATTCAAAACGTTTAAGAATTCTGCCAACGACATTCATCCACAAGCATGGCTCCATCAATTCTCTCATTGTTTTCCTCCCAACTGTTCTCTAGAACACAGATTAGACTTTATGTGTGGCTATTTAGAGAATGAACCAGCTGTAAGAATGCGATCGGTCATTCACGATTGTCACAGTGAAGGAGAATTTTACCATGCCTCCCTCTCAGCATATTGGTCTCAAGCTACACAAGACCGAGTAAAACATGGCATCATGATGATGAAACACTTCGAACAATCTGAATTTTCCAGTCTTGTGAAATATTTTGAAGACATGTTGCACAAGAATCAGTATCTTTCAAACCCATACAGCCCCTCAGAACTCATCCGCATTTGCTTAATCAAATTACCTGAACATTTACGACATATTATTTTGGCAGGACGTTGAAAATACGACATTGAAGCTTTTCAGGGACTCCCACAAGAATTAGAAATTGACACAGACAGTCGCCGGATGCGAAAACAGGAAAACAATCACTACAGGTCACATACGTCACAATTCCGTGACGACAGAAACGATAACTGGACACGACAAGGCTATTCTTACAACGCAAATCGTGACCAAAACAGACACCACCCATATGACAACCACTGGCAGAGTAATAATTGTTACAGGGAAAGATCGCATTTCCGTAGTAATGAATATGACAGAGATTACCTTAGAAACAGACAATATGGGAACCAAAACAATTATTATCAAGGGAGACAGAATAACTTCAGACACAACAGTTCAGCGCGCAGGTACGATTCAGGAAGAAATTCTCCACCATATGACCGACAAGAAAGAAATTATGAAACCTACCGACATGACGACAGATGAGATAATCAAAACGACAGACCTGAATTCCATCAGAACTGGTGAGCTTCAAACAGGGCAGGGCCCTCTCGTCAAGGTGAATTTTTAGAAGTTCGGTCTCCTAATCCCAAAAACGGCGCGAGCCAACAAAGAGACAGACAATGACTCGCACTGCAGGCATCCGCGCGCGCCGGCTGGCTCAGGGAAAAATAACATAGACGCTAACCTTGATAAAAAAATTCCAGTATTCTTTACCGACGTATACCATATGACAATTGCATTCAAGTTCAAACTCTGAGTACTATGAAGAGTAAAGGATTTCACCACACTTCACATATAAAACCGCTTATTGAGAGATAATCTGCTTTTTAACTTAGTCTTTGCCATATAACTTTTCACTTTACATTCCTAGTAGGCTTTGTCAGACTTAAGAAACTGTTAACATGCAACAATGTTTGAAGATAAATATCCAGTCGAGAACCAAGAGAACTTATTTCAACAGAAATTATGAATGCATTGTTACAGTGAACAGACGACACAATGTTGTTATTTGTACATTCTTGCTTGTTAGTTGCACGATTACGTAACGACTATAAGGCTCACATACTTAGGACACATACTGGTACTGATAATGAGACTTTAATGCAAGATTTTGGTTCACTTGAAAATACATTCTGGATTTAAAGCACTTTCAGTGAGATACCAGATGACATAGTGGTTAGTTTATGTGACAGCTACGCGACTATATCACGACGCTACTAATGTGTGACACAATTTACCTTGCTGCTTTTGTGGTGTATCTGTTTTATATCTGCACAGTTTTTCTGAATTCTTCTGGAAAGTAAAACACGTTTTAGTAGTAACTTTTGTGGTATAGCAGCAATGAGACAGCCTTTTTCGTGGCACAACAATACGTTACTGTACAGTACTTTCTTCATCACGCCAATAAGCATAATAACTACGTTATCTATACGCAAAGCATTTCACTTTTGTTTATCATGAAGTGAGTACATTGGCTTTTGAAGAACTTAGCTTTCGGAGGACGATAACTACGACACTTCCACAGAGATTATCTTGCAACAAGACGCACATTTAGCGCTACAGGACATGTATTTGAGTGATTAATTTTGTACTTAAATCATTTATTTTTTAAGATATTTGAAGTACAATGATACAAGGGTTTTCTGTGATATATTTCATTCCATTGCTGTAATCTGTAACACCTGAGGGTATAATTACATTAATCCTCAGAGGGGTACACGCTTACTTTGTGTACCATGTGTTTGGCAAGCACAAGGAGCCCTAGCTAATATGGTATTTGCTTATACAACTTTACACATCGGTACCATATTTCTCTAACACAGAATTACACAGCTATCTGATTATTTGACAGAGAAACAAACATTCTTTTTACTATATCAGTGACAGATGTTTACATAATTACACAGTTGGATAACTTCACACTTATGAAATTGTATTTTGTCTTTCCTTTGTGAACTGTTCATATTTTTTTGGAACCATTGTGATACTATGAGATATTTGAATGATGTATTCGGTATGGGATTATGATTTTTAAAGTGCGTTTGAGGCAGATGACACTTTTGACATGAGCAGAGAACTTTTTTAGGTTTTGAAATTATTGGAGGAAGTTACGACGATTTTGATATTTGACTGAGGTGTTATGATGTTATTTTTACGAGGACAATGTGTATTATACTGCTGAGGTATGTTTATGATCAATAAGCTGATGCTATGAGTTATTTGAGTATGCTACGTATTTCTTATGATGAAATATTGAAGAAGTGTAGACGAATATGTGTATGTGTAATAAGGTAAGGAATAATGAGTAGTGGTTAGGGACTCTGACTTGTGAAAAAGGATGTTGGAAACCAAGAATCGTACTTTAAGAGTTATGAAATGTGTGTAAATGCGTGAATGTATCACAATGCCTGCGAAAATTTTATATTTATTTTATATTTTATATTTTTTATTTTATATTTACAGGATTTTGTTTCTACATTTGTAACGCAAATTCTCGACCTATGAAATTTTTATATGAGACTGTCACTGTAGCGGAAACTGCTGTCGTAAATATTTCGTTAAGAAAGGTAAGTGACCTTGACGTAATGAGTTTTTGGCGCCCAGCTGAGAGGTAGTTGTCTGACAAAAGAAAGCCATTAGGTGGAGAAAAAAAAAAAGAGGCCAATATCCTCGCCATTGACATTCCTTTAGAGAAAGCATCGCAAATACGACACGCTCATTACTTGGAAAGATACATCTGCACACGTGATTATGACAAGCGTCTTTCTACGAGAGTTGAGAGAATTTCTACTAACTTATGAAATGTCACATGACTATTGAATGATATTTTTGTGCTTTGCTTTTCATAGTTGCTTATTTCATTTGATATCTAGTTTCCAGCTGTGTTGCAGCATTGCTTTTATAAAATAAAATGCATTTGCTAATGTGAACACTTTCTGTCAACAGATCTATTAAATAATAATTTTGTAATCCACATTCTTATAAAAGGAGCACTTGGAAAGGAAAGAGCAATAAGAAAGGACTAGTAACAGTAACTGCACACATAATTTTCTTTTCAAGTACATGGTAATATTTTTTTTTTTACAATAAGTTGTTGCGGTGCACCACTTTAATGACATAGATATTAAGATGTGAACAGACATTTCCCTTATCTGTGTTGTTGTCTTTAGTGTACTATTTTTTCTGCTTGAGCTATGTCATGTTTAGGTATTTCATTTTCTGCTGCTGTTTGCCAGGCATAATGTTACTGAATTTGACTTTGTATTACGCTGTTAAGCCAGTTTTACTACGCATTTATTTTTCTTGTTTGCTGCACAGTGCCTTATATTAGTTTTAATATTGCAATTGCTTTGCCAGTTTGAATTTTTTGTCATTGATGTTTGTGTTACTTGTTTTGTGCTGCTGCATTGCCTCGTCCCTTAGTTTAGCATCTGAGCTCAGTAGATTTAAGTTAGCTTAAGAGGGGGTAGACTATATAAGAAACTAACTATGATGAATTGGAAGAAATGCATTGAGAAGATATAAGAAAATGGTTTGGCCAAAAAAAAAGTAGTGTACAGTGGAGAAAAACTATTTTGAAAGAGGATGTGAACAGAATACAGAAAGCAGGCTTAGATAGTACTTTTGGGAATAATGATGAACAAAGGGAGATCTCCATGCAAAATACTGCAGTAAAACAAACCCTGTCCTTTCCTTTTGTGTCATCCCTCTATGTGTTTGTGTACTCTTGTATATTTGTGTTTTTCCTGTCTTTATGTGTTTAGCTGATGAGAGCTATGTTGTAGAATTTTTCTAATAATATGTTATTTTCTTTGTAAAGATGTTTAGAACTTATTTATTCTGTTCTGTTTTAATGCTCATGTGTGAAGTCGATGTTTCAATAATTATTCTGATCTTTTATGTATGTACTTATGTCATTATTTTTGTGACACTGATGTATATGTTTATTTTTATTCTTTTGTAAAGCCCCTATTACTACAAATGTTATCTGTATTGCTATGTTTTTAATGATGTTTTCTGTATCTTTGTAATTGTATTCTCATGTTATAAAATTGTAATTGTCACCAGTTCATCATATTATTAACTTGTAAGTTACATTTCACTGCACACATTTCTGTTGGTCATAGTATATGGACAATATGTGAGAAGTAGGGACTGTTAGTGTTTTCACGTGTGTTAATAATTCAGCAAGGGACTGGATAACAGCATTGCTGGTTCTAAGGACAATTCCAAACACTTTGTGAGTGCACAAGTGGTGGTTATGGACTTGCTATATTATCTGCAAGACTCTTCAATGGTGATTGTGTACCTGCACAGTCACAACAGATGGCTGCTGGCCATCTCCACAAGGACTACAGTGGGTCTGCATCTTCGATGACCCACCAATACCATTATTTCTACAAGGACTACAGTGGGTCTACACCTTTGCTGACTCACCAGTACCATTATTTCTACAAGGACTGCAGTGGGTCTGCATCTCTTTTTTTTTTTTTTGTGGTTTTAGGGCGCACAACTTCAATGGTCATTAGCGCCCTGACTACTCTAAGAATGCACCACGAGGCACAAGTTGACCACAACAACTAAAAGGGAAAACACGATAAAAGACAGACTGACAGGCATAGGATTAAAAAACAGCATCATCAAATGTCCTTAGCGAGGTTTGTCAAATTGATAAAACGAAGAACACGAGCAGCTGCTCGTGGGTCATCCGCTAAAATTGCATCGAAAGTATTTGGCAGGTTAAGATCGAGGCGCAGTGTGTTAAGATCTGGACAGGACATTAAAATGTGTCTAACCGTCAGCAAGTGCCCACATGGGCAGAACGGCGCCGGCGCAGCCGTCAGCAGATGGCGATGGCTGAACCGGCAGTGTCCAATTCTTAACCGGGCTAAAACGATCTCCTCCCGCCGAGAAGGGCGTGAGGAGGACGTCCAAGCCACGGGAAGAGGTTTTAAGGCCCGCAGCTTGTTGTCGGTAAGTGCAGCCCAATCGGCATGCCACAGAGATAAGATGCGCCGACAAATCACCCTGCTAAAATCGGACGAAGGGACGCAACAAGAAGCTGTCCAAGGCTGGAGGACCGCAGCCCTGGCCGCGGCATCTGCAGCTTCGTTCCCAGGGATACCGACATGGCCAGGAACCCACATAAAGCTAACTGGAGAGCCGACGTCCACCAGCTGCTGAAGAGAGCGTTGGATCCGGTGTACGAAAGGGTGAACCGGGTACGGATCACTGAGGCTCTGGATGGCGCTCAGGGAATCTGAGCAGATGACATAAGCAGAATGTCGGTGGCGGCAGATGTAAAGAACAGCCTGGTAGAGGGCAAAGAGCTCAGCTGTGAAGACCGAACAATGGCCATGGAGCCGGTATTTGAAACTTTGTGCCTCGACAATAAAGGAACACCCGACCCCGTCATTGCTCTTAGAGCCACCTGTATAAATGAAAGTCATGTCGATGAACTTCGAACGAAGTTCCAAAAAACGGGAGTGGTAGACCGAACCGGGGGTGACCTCTTTTGGGAGCGAGCTGAGATCAAGGTGAACGCAGACCTGAGCCTGGAGCCAAGGTGGCGTGCGGCTCTCGCCCACTCGAAAGGTTGCAGGGAGTGAAAAATTAAGGTGTTGAAGGAGGCGACGAAAGCGAACTCCAGGGGGTAGCAGGGCAGAGACATACAACCCGTATTGACGGTCAAGAGAGTCGTCAAAAAAGGAACGGTAAGACGGATGGTCGGGCATTGACAGTAGCCGACAGGCATACCGACAAAGCAGTATATCGCGCTGGTAGGTGAGTGGCAATTCGCCAGCGTCAGCATGAAGACTCTCTACGGGACTGGTATAAAATGCTCCGATCGCAAGTCGTAACCCCGATGTTGTATGGAGTTGAGGCGGCGTAAGATGGATGGCCGTGCAGAGGAGTATACGAAGCTCCCATAATCCAGCTTGGAGCGGACGATCGACCGATATAGACGAAGTAGGACGGTTCGATCCGCTCCCCACGACAGACCACTGAGAACACGGAGGACATTTAAAGAACGGGTACAACGGGCGGCCAAATATGACACATGTGGAGACCAGCTAAGTTTCTTGTCAAATGTAAGGCCTAAAAATTTGGTTGTCTCCACGATTGGGAGAGCAACGGGACCAAGTCGTAAGGACGGTGGGAGAAACTCTTTGTAGCGCCAGAAGTTAATACAGACCGTCTTCTCGGCAGAAAAACGGAAGCCATTGGCGACACTCCAGGAGTAAAGACGGTCAAGAGAACGCTGAAGACAGCGCTCCAGGACACGTGTACACTGCGCGCTGCAATAGATGGTAAAATCGTCCACGAAAAGGGAGCCTGATACATCAGCTGGGAGGCAATCCATTACTGGATTGATTGCGATGGCGAAGAGAGCGACGCTCAAAACTGAGCCCTGTGGCACCCCATTCTCCTGGCGAAAGGTGTCGGACAGGACAGAACCCACACGTACCCTGAACTGTCGATCCATTAAAAAGGAACGAATAAAAAGAGGGAGGCGACCGCGAAGGCCCCATGTATGCATGGTGCGGAGAATGCCCGCCTTCCAACAGGTGTCGTATGCCTTCTCCAAATCAAAGAACACAGCCGCGGTCGGGCGCTTCCGCAAGAAGTTATTCATAATGAAGGTCGACAAGGTAACCAGATGGTCAACAGCAGAGCGGCGCCTACGAAATCCACATTGTACATTGGTAAGTAGGCGTCGAGACTCGAGCAGCCAAACCAATCGAGAGTTAACCATTCGCTCCATCACTTTACAGACACAGCTGGTAAGCGAGATAGGTCGATAACTGGAAGGCAAGTGCTTGTCCTTCCCCGGCTTAGGAATCGGGACAACAATAGACTCGCACCAGCATGCGGGAACATGTCCCTCAATCCAGATGCGGTTGTATGTACGAAGAAGAAAACCTTTACCCGCAGGAGAAAGGTTCTTCAGCATCTGAATATGAATAGAATCTGGCCCTGGAGCAGAGGACCGTGATCGGCCAAGTGCGTTTTCGAGTTCCCGCATGGTGAATGGGGCATTATAACTTTCACAATTCGAGGAGCGGAAGTTAGGTGGCCTAGCCTCCTCTGCCTGTTTGCGGGGGAGGAAGGCAGGGTGGTAATGAGCGGAGCTCGAAACCTCTGCGAAAAAGCGGCCGAAGGCATTGGAGACAGCCTCAGGGGCCACAAGGACGTCATTCGCGACCATCAAGCCAGAAACTGGTGAGTGGACCTTAGTGCCAGATAGCCGGCGCAGGCTACCCCAGACAACAGAAGAAGGAGTAAAACTGTTGAAGGTGCTTGTGAAAGCAGCACAGCTGGCTTTCTTGCTTTCTTTGATAATACGACGTCACTGAGCACGTAATCGTTTATAATTGATACAATTCGCCACTGTAGGGTGGCGTTTAAATGTGCCTAAAGCACGTCGACGAGCACGTAAAGCGTCTCTACATGCTGCGGTCCACCAGGGGACCGGTACGCGACGTGGAGAAGAAGGAGGGTGAGGGATGGAATATTCAGCAGCAGCGAGAATGACTTCCGTGAGGTGTGCGACCTGACGATCGCAGCTTGTAAAGGTTTGATCCTGAAAGGTCGCCCTGGAAGAGAAGTGCCCCCAGTCTGCCTTGGAGATGGTCCAATTAGAGAAGCACGGAGAGGGGGTATGCTGCAGGAGATGGATAACACACGGGAAGTGGTCGCTCGAATATGTATCAGAAAGTGCATACCACTCAAACCGGCGTGCAAGTTGGGGAGTACATATAGAGAGGTCTAAATGGGAATAGGTGTGAGATGTGTCCGAAAGAAAAGTAGGAGCGCCAGTATTGAGGCAGACAAGATCGAGCTGGTTGAAAAGGTCTGCTAACAAGGAGCCCCTCGGGCAGGATGCTGGAGAGCCCCAAAGGGGATGGTGGGCATTGAAGTCTCCAGTTAACAAAAATGGTGCAGGTAGCTGAGCAATAAGTTGCATCACGTCTGCCCTGGTAACGGCAGATGACAATGGAGTGTAAACGGTACAAAAGGAAAACGTAAAAGTGGGGAGAGTAATGCGGATGGCAACTGCCTGCAGGCCGGTGTGCAACGTGATGGGATCGTAGTAAATATCATCCCGGACCAGCAACATAACCCCTCCATGAGCTGGGATACCTACCACAGGGGGTAGGTCAAAACGCACAGAGGTGTAGTGTGCCAAGGCAATTTGATCGCATGGGCGTAGCTTCGTTTCCTGGAGGGCTACGACGAGCGGACAGTGCAAGCGGAGCAGCAACTTCAAGTCCTCTCGGTTGGAGCGAATGCTGCGAATATTCCAGTGAATAAGTGCCATCGTAAGAAAAGGAAGATGAGAGAAGTGGTCACCTCTTAGGCCGCTTAGGGCCTGGCTTCGAGCGAGCATTGCCGCCGCTATCAGTTGGCGGACAGTCATCGTCCATTGGGTCTATAGGGTCATCGGCCATCTCGGGAGGATGGCCGGGAGGGGGAGCTCCCTCCGCCAGTGAACGGCCAGATGTACGGCTACCAGCGGTGCGGCCAGGCGAAACGGATGACGGCCTGGGGCGGCAACCGCTGGGTGGCGCAGGAGAAGAAATGCGCCGTGGCGGAGAAGGAGAACTGTGCTTCCTATGCGCCTTTTTGGAAGGACGTGTAGTGGAAGTACCGGTCGAAGGCTGGGAGGTCGAGGTACGGAGGAAGTCTGCACGGGATGGTTCCTTCTTGAAGGCCCGTGCATCTGACTTCGATGTCTTCGTCTTAGCAGAAGCTGAGGAAGGTGCTCGTGTCTGTGGGGTGATGGGAGGAAGAGGAGACGTCGACCGCGCGATCTTAGCACTGGCCGAACGGACGACCGTGGTGCTGAAGGTCAGATCACATGTCTGGGTTGCTACCTCCCGGGTAGTCCGAGGAGAGGCGAGGACAGTACTGTATTTCCCCGCTGGGAGCAGCGTGGGCTTCCTACTAGCCAATAGCTTGCGAGCAGCCGAGGTGGACACTTTCTCTTTGACCCGAATTTCTTGGATACAGCGTTCTTCCTTATAGACAGGACAGTCGCGGGAGGATGCGGCATGGTCACCCTGACAGTTCACACAACGAGGAGACGGAGGTGGACAGTCACCCTCATGGGCATCCCTGCCACAAGTGACACATTTAGCCGCATTGGAACAAGACTGTCGAGTGTGATTGAAACGCTGGCACTGGTAGCAGCGCGTAGGTGTCGGGACATAGGGGCGAACAGAAATAACCTCATAGCCCGCCTTGATGCGCGATGGCAGCTTAACACTATCGAAGGTCAAGAAAATTGTCCGGGTCGGTACGAGGTCATTGTTGACCTTTTTCATGACCCTATGGACAGCCGTCACGCCCTGCTCAGCGAGGAATGATTGAAGCTCCTCGTCAGTCAATCCGTCGAGGGAGCTAGTATAGACTACACCTCGAGACGAATTCAAAGTTCGGTGGGCCTCCACCCGGACAGGGAACGTGTACAGGAGGGTGGCCCGAAGCAGTTTTTGTGCCTGAAAGGCACTCTCAGTTTCTAGTAATAAGGTGCCGTTGCGCAACCTGGTACAAGATTTGACAGATCCGGCTATGGCATCTACGCCCTTCTGAATAACGAAAGGGTTGACAGAGGAAAAATCCTTTCCGTCCTCAGATCGAGAAACTACGAGGAACTGTGGGGCAGGCGGTAGTACTTTTGTCACTGTTGGCTGGTCACGTTTCCGTTTTTGGGTCGAAGTCGAAAGAGATGGAGTAGAATCCATTGCGGAGGAATCCCCCATGATTGCCAGCGTCTCCGATGGCGCACTCCTTCCTTGTGGGGACCCTCTCAGAGGGCACTCCCGCCTTAGGTGAATGTTTACACCTCAGATCACACCTCCCGAGAAACAGACGGAGGGACCAATCGGCGTGGTCAGAAGGTATCAGCTCAGGCAATCACCCCTCCCCGGGCCTGGCCTTTACCAGGGGGTATGCGCGTGCCTTACATGTCTACCCAGGGCGGGGACTTACGCGTTACCCCGTCACCGGCTACGCGTGCGAACGCGTGGGTCGACCTTCAGGCACGCACAGGGAGGAAGGAAGAAGAGGAAAAAGAAGAGAGAGAGGGAGAAAGAGGACAGACTGTCTCAAACGCCGAGGCGGAGACCAGAGAAGGCAAGGAGAAGAAGGCAATGAGAAAGCAAGGAGAAGAAGGCAATGATAAGGCAAGGAGAAGAAGGCAATGAGAAGGCAAGGAGAAAAAGGCAATGAGAAGGCAAGGAGAAAAAGGCAATGAGAAGGCAAGGAGAAAAAGGCAATGAGAAGGCAAGGAGAAAAAGGCAATGAGAAGGCAAGGAGAAGTCAAGGGAAAGAGTAAGGAAGATAGTGAGGTGGAGAAGAGCAAAGAAAGGAACCAACAAAAGGAAGGAAGAAACGAGAAGTGAAAAACCAAAAAGACCACGATGATAGGTCGTGGAACCGTCCGTCTCCAGACGCAGGCGCTAACTACCCCCGTGAGGGGGATGGACTCCTTTTAGTCGCCTCTTACGACAGGCAGGAATACCGCGGGCCTATTCTAATCCCCGGACCCGCAGGGGGGTGGTCTGCACCTCTGGTGGCCCACCAATACCGTAATCTCTACCAGGACTACAGTGGGTCTGCTCTGTGATGACCTACCTACCAATATTCTTCAAAACTTCGAATGACTGTTGTGGGTTTGCTCTGTTGTGACCCATTACCTGTCTGCATGTCGAGAGTCAGCGCTGTCTTTCCGTTGGAAGGACAACACTACTTCTTCAAGACTGCATGGAAATCCACTACTTCTGTGTGCAATTCTTTTACTAATGAGACTTTGTGAAAAAAAAGTGTAATTACTATTATGATGAATGATCAGGATTGTCTTTACGGACTGTGACAAAATTTTAGCTTTTGACCAACATTGTATCAATAAGTGTGTGCATTTGATTTCTTTGTTATTGTAATTATGAAAAATTTTATCAAATCATTATTGGCCACTGCCCAAAACAATTTGTAAAATTTTTAGTGGGGAGCATGGGGGCTATGTAAGTAGGCTGTTTAGGTTTTCTTATTGGTAACGCCACGTAGCGCTCTGTGTGAGAATCACTGGCTGTGCTGTGTGCAGTCTGTGGCTAGTTTGCATTGTTGTCTGCCATTGTAGTGTTGGGCAGCGGCGGCTGGATGTGAACAGCGCGTAGCGTTGCGCAGTTGGAGGTGAGCCGCCAGCAGTGGTGGATGTGGGGAGAGAGATGGCGGAGTTTTGTAATTTGTCATGAACTGCTATATATATTATGACTATTAAGGTAAATGCATTGTTTGTTCTCTATTAAAATCTTTCATTTGCTAACTGTGCCTATCAGTAGTTAGTGCCTTCAGTACTTTGAATCCTTTATTTAGCTGGCAGTAGTGGTGCTCGCTGTATTGCAGTAGCTTGAGTAACCAAGATTTTTGTGAGGTAAGCGATTTGTGAAACGCATAGGTTAATGTTAGGGCCATTCTTTTGTAGGGATTTCTGAAAGTCAGATTGCATTGCGATAAAAATATTGTGTGTCAAGTAAAAGCACAGTCTTGCATAAATTGTTCAAAGGGGACGTTTCAAAGGCAACTACGGTATATTATCGTTAAGAGAAGGGCTGATCGAGCTGAATATTGTGTGTAAAATCTGACACCGCTTCCATGGTGCGATAAATAAACCAGAGCATTACTCCTTGTTTTACGTTTCTATAGTAGAGCGCTACCTTCACACTGAACTATGGAATCTTCAGTAACAAACGATCTAAACACACATGCCGAAAAATGTATTTAGCCTCCAAGGTTACCAAAGTTCTCGTGCTGCTGTTATTTATTCAGAACTATAGCAATTCCTTGCCCTTATTATACAGACCTCAAATAATTAGCGTTGCCGTGACTAACTTTAAGCTAATCATCCTGAAACCTCAGAAACAGAAGCAGGAAAAGACAACCAGTATTAGGAAGGAGAACATCGTCTTTACAACAGCAAATAAAATCAGCTGGACAAACACCAGATTTATGAAAGATATTTAAAAGAAATTAGTCGAAAAAGTAGTTTTCGGAAACTCCGCTTCTCCAGTAGCAAGGTTTAAGGAATCGGATTAAATGTTTCTCTTTTGCCATGTTTCTTATTACAACGCTATCTTAAGCTGAGGCAGAATTACAGTATATTATGCACTGTGCATGCAGTAATATTCTATGTTTATCAATGAGTTTTTACTGGAGCAAAGCACAATGGAAGACATATGTCCCTTAGGGAAAGTAGGCACATTATATACAGTATCCTCAGCACAGATCTGTATCAGATATGGCCTTCAAATCTTACAATGTTTGGAAATACGTGTCGTTCAAAAAACGAGCACCTAACTCCACAACACAATGTTTAATTTTTATTACATCTTCTTTGTATCAATAAATATTGTTTGGCACATATGTTACACTTGGTAGGTGCTGTAATTGCTTAGGGTTGTGTGGAAACACGTGTAATACACAGAAAAATTTTTAAAAAGTCGACTGTAATGTTCTCATTTTGTTTCCACCATTTTTATTTTATTTTATCTGTCTTGGTTTTTTTCTGTAGTGATACACTGAAGGAGTGTGCCAGAACTCTCCATTACATAAAACAATATATCCAACTTAACGCTATTCTTTGCATTGTGTAAGCTCTCAGGTACCGATAGTAACAATCTGGGAGCGAAACATGGGACCGCGATTATAAGCATTGCTGTGAGACGCGGTCTGTCTGTCAGAGTGGAAGAGAAGAGTCGGTCGAGAGCTCGGAGACAGGAGACGTGTCACGCTGCCCTCACGTCGGTGATGGCAGATCTTACCACACTCGAGGCCTGATTTCATTTATATAGCCAGGAGAGATCTGGATGGCTTAACTACTCATGAAGCTGGAATACAGGATAAAATTCGCAAGTATAGAGCAAAAGCAATTGCAGGGTTAGGCTCGTGATTCTTATTCTGAGTTTGCAATAGTCCCATGTTTTACTTGTCACTGAAAAAAAGACTCCTTATCCTCCAAATAATAATTTTTATTATCCACATCTAAGTAATATGCTGTGGTTGCTAAATGTTAATGTAACTTTGAAATGGAAATAATTTGTTAATAAGGTGGTGGTGGCGGTGGTTAGTGTTTAACGTCCCGTCGACAACGAGGTCATTAGAGACGGAGCGCAAGCTCGGGTTAGGGAAGAATTGGGAAGGAAACCGGCCGTGCCCTTTCAAAGGAACCATCTCGGCATTCGCCTGAAACGATTTAGGGAAATCACGGAAAACCTAAACCAGGATGGCCGGAGACGGGACTGAACCGTCGTCCTCCCGAATGCGAGTCCAGTGTGCTAAACACTGCGCCACCTCACTCGGTGTTAATAAGGCACTTACCTCTTATTGACATATATGTCATTTGTCATTGTCATTATTAATACTTTTTCATGATAAAAATGTGTGAAATCTCATAGGACTTAACTGCTAAGGTCATCAGTCCCTAAGCTTACACACTACTTAACTTAAATTATCCTAAGGACGAACACATCACACCCACGCCCGAGGGAGGACTCGGACCTTCGCCGGGACCAGCCGCACAATCCATGACTGCAGCGCCTTAGACCGTTTTCATGATCGTTCATAAGTTTTAAATAGACTTAATTAGTGAAATCCCTTCTCGGAAGTTATTTAGTAGTTAACAGGACCCAAGCAAACTCGTTTGTGTTAAATTCATTCCTATTAACAATAAGCTTTAGCCGCTGTTGTTGCGAATTGCTGTAAACCATATGGAAAAAGGCAGTCATCTAAAGAGGTGAGTGCAAAACTTAGGGACAAAACGGACACACTGACACACCACAACATGTCATGTACTCTAATCCAGTAAATTCCGTTGCGCAAGTCCGATTCTGTATCACTCGTAAATTCATGTTCAAAAACTCACCTTAGGTATTCATTATTACAGGTTCAATTGTTCCTGTAGTTTTTCATAATCAGATACGCGCTCAGATAGCTTATCGAAATGTTAGTTTTAAGTTTTTTATGCAACGATCTGTTGAGGGTTTAAGTGACAGTGAAACTGACAGTAATAAAACACACACATAGTGTTAAGCAGGTTAGATTCCGTTTGCAGATAGGTCAGGTTGCTTATCGAGCCCATTTTTACTGACGAACATAGGCAATACTAGTTGCATTTACGTTACATATGGCGAACTATGTTGCTAGACGATACCATTGGAAATTATAAAAATGCAGTCACATCAACATTACACACAAGTGGTTACAACTGCGCTGCCTTGTTACTTTCTTTTGTAGCAATAATTGTGTATTATTCTGCATGTGTGTTAATTATAAGCACTGCGTGTGACATATGTGACGACTCATTGTCGACAGCTAAGAGTTACGAACATCATTTTCTTTCCCTCCGTGCGACGTGACTGATGCGTAGTGGCAGGCAATTTATATTGAGTTAGCAGAACACACTATGTTTTGTAAGTGATTTTGTAACGAGATAGACTCGTTGGTGTGAAATTATTTTATGTCATTATTTTCTGATTATTACTAACGTTGGCTCACAACACGTGATCCGGTAATCACATTAGGGACCTCAGGGAACTTCCAAATGCAGACACCACTAATGACGAGATTATCTCTCCAGAACATTCCCAGCCTTCAGGGACTGAAGCGGAAAACTTTCGCACACATAATGAGACTCAGGTTTCTACTGCCTCATTAAAATGGTCAAACAATGTAACGGATGACGTCAGCAGCAATGCAGAAAGCACTGCCTGACTAACAAATAGTGAAGTATCACAGCACTGTGACACGACAAATCTTTTCAGTGATAGTAAATTCAGGTTCCGTAAGTCACTCTGAGGAACAAACAGCACATCAGACGGCTTCACGTAGCAGCAATGTTCAGTTTGATATGAATGACTCATTGCAAACACTGTTAGAAGCCATGTTTAACAAGTTCCAGGTATACAAAAGTCGCAACAAATCATGGTTACAAAATTGCAACAAGAGACACAAACCATGATAACTGAGTCTAAACAGAACACACGAACAATGATAGAAGGCTTGAAAACTCAAATCGCGCAGTCTAATACGTCGCAAACAGAAAATAAAACAATTCTAAATGGACCAAAACGCTGCATGAACAATTGATCCCTAAAGTGCAAACTTAAGAAACTAAAATTAACACAGTTGAGACTGTGCAAACTCAACGGACAGAAAGAATCTCAAGGGTTGAGACAGGTTTCCAAAAGCTCAAACAGGATGTGTTAACGGCCGTTAAAGCAGCAATACCTAGCACTTTGATCGCGGATCTCAAACAGCACTGCGATTAAAATGCCTGTAAAATTACAGAAACTGTCACCAAAACAGATTCTGTAGAAGAAACTGTTCATTCTCTTGTAGAGCAGTTAGGAACTATTTCTCAGAAATCTGAGGACCCAACAACAGCAGTTACAGACTTTTCCAACGACGCAGGCGCAAGCTCTGACGTCACTTCCCCTGTACACTTCTCTCAAACGGAACAGTATTTAAAAATGAAACGTGTACAGGAAGGGCAAGTGCTCATCAACGTGAAAGTAAAAAAGGTAGATTAAATTCTTTAGAACTAAAAATTCTTAACGCTGAAAAACTACCATCGCAAACAGATTGTGATTTTACGCAGCAATCGGATTGCGTCAGCGGTCAGGTACCCGTCGATCGTGTAGGCCACAATATTAGAGGACAGCCTCATTCATAACGCATTTGCACTAGTGCCCATAAATCTGAATATTACAAGAGACAACTACCAGAACAATCGATGAGATTCTGTCCCCACGAATTTGAACCAAGAAAGGACGATAGGATCGATTACAAACACTTCCTTCAGGTACGAAAATTTAAAACATTTCGTAATGCCAGTAAAGATCAGTTCCATTAGTCTTTATCCCCTGAATGGCCGATTGCGAACAAGTAGTAATTCATGTGGTCTTATTTGCAAAATGAGCCGGCTTCTACAATGCGTTCAATAACGCAACAATGCCGATCATTGGCAGAATTTCAGCACGCCTTTTTGACGGCATACTGGTCTCCCACAACACATTCACGCGTAAAAACTAACATATTAAACCAGAAACCGTTCGAAAGATCGGAATTTACCACCTCAACATTGTACTTTGAAGGCATGGTGCGTAGAAGCCAAGAGTTACAGAATCCGCGCAGTCCAGCAGAACCTATCGGTATTTGCAAAACAAAACTGCCCACTTACATAAAACATGTCATTGTAGTTACCAGATGCAAAGACGATATTGTCGAGTTCACAGGATTTTTGCAAGATGGTGACGACAATCACCTCAATAGGCAGGGATCTAATAATAATAACAACAGTAGAAATAATAGGCAAACGCAAGCTTCTGTGAACCAGTATGGTAATAATGGACACTCAAATCACCATTATAATTACGAAAGTCATGCATACCAACATCACTATTCGCAACACTCTGCAAATAACCCACAATCTGCGCAGAACCATCAGCCTATGCAAGGTTTTAACAGTAGTCCTAACAGAATGATATTTTCACTCTGCAGCGGAGTGTGCGCTGATATGAAACTTCCTGGCAGATAAAACTGTGTGCCGGACCGAGACTCGAACTCGTGACCTTTGCCTTACGCAGGCAAGTGCTCTATCAACTGAGCTACCCAAGCACGCGAAAGGCAAAGGTCCCGAGTTCGAGTCTCGGTCCAACAAGCAGTTTTAATCTGCCAGGAAGTTTCAGTAGTCCTAAAAACTGTAACAATTACGACAAACAAAACCATTAACAAACACATTGTGATCAAGGTAGTGTGCCCAATCAACAATTCAATGGTAGCTCTGGTACTTTCCAAAGAAGGAATGGAAATATGGAAATTTCCAGAATGGACGCTTTAATGGCAAGAAAAATTTTAGAAACAAGGGAAATAGAAGAAACAATTATTATAGCAGCGACAGTTTCCAGGGAAACAAAGTTCACCAGAACATGCATTATAATAATGAAGATCAGTATAGTTTTGACAATGGAGGTAACCATCCACCAGGTAGCTACAACAATCAATGTGATTTTCCATCTCATAGTCATGGCAACTCAAATCAAGGTCGGTCAATGTCTACTCAGAGTAACAGTCATAATAATTCTGCTCCCAATTTTCACAGAAGACAACTGCAACCACCAGCAAGAGATTGGCAACCCAACGATGACGTAAAGCAGAAAAATCAGCGTGAATTTGTTGAAATAAGGTCACGAGATCCTCGAAACAATTCCCGTGATATAGCAATGTGACTATAACAACCAGTAGCAAAAGCACATTATAGTAGAAACGACAATGACACTACAACACTAAACTTAGTACACTTAGATGATTCAAGGGATTTTCTATTATGGGAAAAGCAAAATAACAGGAACACTTTTTTCAATCCAATTATATCAATTTCATTTGGGGTACCAAGTTTTCAGCTGTTTTACATTCAGGGCAGTCCTGTTTCCTTTGTAAGTCGTGTCATGTTTAGTCAATGTTGTAAAATCACAGACTGTCCAGTTCTTCCCTTGCAAAAGACACGAATTATGGGTGCCATTGCCGGGAAGAGTGTGGATGTGAGGCAACGAACATCGATTTTAAGTGTCACGGTTAAAGTCTCTCAGCAAACTTCGTGATTGTGCCACTCGTGTCCACTCAAATAATCTTAGGATGAGACTTTTTGAGTGCACATAAAGCGGTATCAAACTTAAACGAAGGAGAAGTAGAACTAAAAATAGGGGGTAAACTTATTTTTCTACAAATGGAGGAATGGATCTTTCCTGAAGAGGAAGATGATAATTTTCTATGTTTTCTCAGCCAACAAAATCCGCACACCTCACTGATTACCATCTGTGACGAATTAAATTTAGAATATGATTCATGGCAGAACACTAATAAGGTCATAGATATAGATAGTATACCTCATGACAAAGCAGAAAGCATACAACAGTTCCCAAAGGATGACAAACAAGACCTTGAAAACATATTGCATAATCATGCTGAAGTCTTCACCTATCGCTCTGGCACGACTAAAGGTTTTAATTATAAGTTCCAGGTCACACCCCACCATAAATTTAGACTGTCACCATATATCATTCCTGCACACTATAGAGAAAAGGTTAAAGCTGAAATTCAAATTGTTACAACACAGAATCATTGAGCCACCAGTAAGCTCTTACAATAGTCCGTTACACATTGTTAAGAAGAGAGATGGCTCGATCCGTTTGGTCTTGGATTCGAGACAAATTAATACCATTCTAGCACCAGAAACTGACAGGCCTCAAACTATTGAGGAACTCCTCCTAAATTTCTATCGAGTACAGGTCCTGCCCTCAGTTGACCTCAAGTTTTTGGCAAATTGAACTTCATCCAGAATACCGACAATATATGGCATTCTTGTGTTTCAGCTGATTTTATCAATTCTGCAAGCTACCTTTTGTACTCAACATTTCTACAGCAGCGTTTATTCGTGGCTAAATACTATTCTACCTGATTACTTGAAAAAACGTATCAAAGCTTATGTCCATAACATTCTTATAGCAGAAAAAAAATTGGCAACAACATAATACAATTCTAAACTCTCTGATACGAGTCTTTCTTTATGCAGGCATTACTGCAAACCTAAAGAAATACGCATTTGGAAAATCTAAGGTAAAATTTTTAGGCCATGTCATTTCAATGGCAGGTGTAGAACGGGATCCTGACAAATTTGAATGCATAAAGTAGATCTATTCACCGAATAATAAGTGAGAAGTTCGCAGTTTCCTCAGATTAATCAACTTTTATCGTATATTTCTGAACTTAATAATTATTACAATGCCAAGATTGTATGCTCTCACAGGGAAAAACGAACTGTGGGAATGGGATGAGCAGGCTGAAAAAGGAATTCCAATGCTTGAAGAAAGCACTGCTTGAAGCTAAAATATTAGGTCATTCAGAGTCATCCAAAGATATTTTCTTGTCCATAGACTCTTCCAACGTTGAGCTTGAGGCTCATCTTTTGCAATAGGTGGAGGAAAATGGTTTTATTGCACAAAGGAGCATAGCCTTCGGTAGTCGCGTTCTGACAAAGTAAGAACGGAACTACTCAACCATAGAACTGGAGCTATTAGCCATTGTATGGACTTTTACGAAATTTCTTTTTTTCCTTTATGTTAGAAACATGGTCTACGCAGATCATCATGCATTGCAATTTTCAATGTCTTCAAAATTGACACAAGTGTGCCTAACACGCTAGGCTCTGCATCTTGAAGAATTTCAAATGACCATTATCGACATCCCTGGTGAGGAGAATATTGTTGCAGGTGCACTGTCTTGTGTACCAATTGGACTATCTAGAAATAACCAGGAAGTTTACCATGACAATAATTTCCGTCTTCTTTACATAAAGAAATTCATGTTTGAGAATTTCGTTTCGCCCTCATTACAGAACAGTGGGAAAGAGCAGGATAGGGATCCAGTATGGAATGACATTAAGGAGGAGTGGCAAGACGAAGCTAACACAGAAATTAGGCATTATTACCTGGTCAGGAACAATAGCTCTGGTAACAATTCTTCAGGGTGGTATGTATACCAGATGAGCTAGAGAACAAACTCATCTGGTACATTCACCTTAGTTATGCACATTATGGTGCATGCAAGTGCTTTCATAAACTTTGCACAACATGCTATTTTAATAATATGGCGAAGAGAATCAAAAATGTCCTCAGCAGATGTAAGCTTTGTCGGAAAGCAAAGCCACCCACTGTGTCACATCAAGCCCCATTGTTTCCTATTACCTGGTAAAACTGAGGGATTTAGCAGCAGTTGATTTATTAGGACCTCTTGTGAGGTCAGAAAATGGGTGTGCTTGCATTTTTGTTGCAGTTGAATTGACCTCAAAATACATTTCTCTCACTCCCTTGAGAAA
The DNA here is from genome assembly GCF_021461395.2 of Schistocerca americana. Classification (NCBI taxonomy): domain Eukaryota; kingdom Metazoa; phylum Arthropoda; class Insecta; order Orthoptera; family Acrididae; genus Schistocerca; species Schistocerca americana. The sequence continues at coordinate 105,353,065 of NC_060122.1, read as the reverse complement.
AGCTACTGCATGGACAGTTGCTGCAGCTTTCTTAAAAAATTTCCAAAAAGAAGTAGGCCGCGTTGATAAGGCTACTATATCCGACAATAGCTCCCAGTTCCATTCACGTACTTGGGTATGCATGCTACATTGATAGAAAATAAAACCTGTTTTTATTTTCCTATACTGACCAGCATCTAATCCGGTAGAAGATAGTATGAAAGAGATCAATAAATTGTGCAGACTGTACTGCCACAGTAAACACAGAACATGGGATACACATATTAAGATATTTCAGGACGTAATAAACGAGTTACCACAAGACTCTACGTCATTGCCTCCCATCCTAGTTCTCAACAATGAACAATCACCGTATAGAATCATGGAAATGATACCCTTTCCGGCAACAAGGAAAAGGCACAGAGAAGTTGTAAATTTTGCACTCCACAAAATAAGAGAGATGGCAGAGTGAAGAATTGGATCTTTGTCTAGAAGGATCAAAGTCATAAAATTTACCATCAATCAGAAGGTATTTGCTAAGAGCCACCGTCTCTCCCATGAAGGTAAGAGTCTTAGTAAGAAATTTTTCCTGATATTCAATGGCCCATATTACATACATCGCATTGTGCACGACAATGCGGTCTTACTGGAAACTTAACGTACTCACCAGAGAAAAGGCCTACATCATGTTTCACACATAAAGCCATTCATTGAATTTGCTGTGTATTTTCAAGCGCATTTTTCTATGTATATTTTCTGAATTATGTTTTAGTTTTAAGACGCATTTTCTTCAATATGTTAACAACAATTGTCACCTCAAGGTAAGAAACTACGATGTCACAACAAGATTTCGAGAGACAGCGAGGCGAGAGTGAGCATTTTATTTTTTTCCTTTAGCTTGACGCAGCTGGCCATAAGGTAGGGCATGACCAAAGGTATTAGCGGGAGTTCGTCACCCAGCTTAGGACGCTGTTACCAGTTCACCTTTTTTCGTGTGTAACTCCAACCGAGGGGTCGTAAATACGTCACAGGCCTCGCTGAAGGGTTCCTTTTAAGAGAGAAACAGATTCACTACCTTGTGAAAGTAAGTGGTTGCTGTTGTCTTCATGGGAAAAATTCCTCTGTCTTTCCACTTTTAAATAATAAACGATACTCACTGTTGTATCATTAGCTTCATAAAAGAAGCCAGCGCTTACTAAGTGATGAAATGATTATTCTCACAGATTACGACGGGACATGTTACATATAGAAACTTCCTCTTATTAAAGCATAATTTTAGTTTTCAGAATACTCCAGAAGTTGATGCATAATACCACATATCAATTGTATGAGCTGTCAGTAGGAACAGATGCGCAAAGCACAATTAAAACAACAAGATGGCACCACTCCCAGAGAAGGATTAGTGTTAAGTAATACAAGAGGATTCAAAGGAATTCCTCCATATTAAAATAAATTAAGGTAAGATGCCTTGAGGGTCCATTGTGGACGCCTCCAATACTAAATATTTTGTAAGAAGGTCTGTGGAAGACACTTCAATTATTATATTATTAATAAATTGACATTGTTACGATTATTCTAGGTTTGGCAAATTTTTCTAAAGAGTCAAACGATTGTCTCAGAAAAATAGTTCAGGGCATAGCTCGAAGAAAAAAGGTGTAAATGCTAACAATGCAAATTATGGAGAAAGGTAAAACTAAAACCACGGAACAAGGTAACAATCAGATTTGTCTCATATAGTTCTTCACTGTCACAAATAAACGTAGACAAATACAGCGCTGTAAACTTTATAATGGATATATGTATGCCATTAATGAAATCTTTTCAGATAATAATGGAAATCAAATAAGAACGAAAAGGGTCAGAAATGGAAGTAAATCATAAAATGAAAGCAAGCGAACCACAAAGGGTTAACTAAAAAAACAAAAATATTTCATGTAATAATAATAATAATAATAATCTCTTGCAGGTGTCAGAGGAAACTTAACTTGGCAGCCACTCCAGAAAGAAGAAAACATGTTAATTATTAGCTTAGATTGTTCCTTTAGAAACCAAATTGACAACAATAAACGTGCCAGCACCCACTGCAGTGTAAACCATGAATGTGAAAATAAGAATTTTACGTAACATTTATACTACCGTTAGTATAAGGACAAATCAATTTATTTTTCAGATAGAAAGACAAGAGAGTACTTATATTGAACAGTATTCCATAGTGAAAACAACAATGAAGAAGCTAACTACCCCAATCCCCCTTGCTACAATCCATATCCTGTAGAAAGGTGGATCCGATTTATGTGTAGTATAAGTCGCTGTGTGTTTTGTGGTAGTTAGGGTGATGGTAGCATAGTACCTCCATTCCCCAGGAAAAGTGCACTTCTGATCATAAAAATAATTGTTAAGATTTTTAATCAATATGCGCCAAATACTGCATGTGCAGACGAATAATTTTTTTAGCATTCTTGCTTATAGCTGCCTCAAGCAGCATATCCTATGTCCATATATACACAAAGCACTTGCTATGCAAATAAAATATTAAGCAATTCTGCACAGGCAGTGGTTCCTTATAATGCTTAATATTTTATATGTTCACTTTAATAAACTTCATGAGTAGATATCTTAATTAGTAATTAAACATTTCTGATAATGCCACATGCATGAGTTCTATGTACAATAATGTTAGATTCTTGTTAATATATCTGGGCCTCTTATGAAACAATTTACAACCTTTTATTCATGTAAACTGCATGTGCATTTAATTACTTCACTATCTTCACTTATGTACAGGAATATGTAAAAAAATTTGGAAAGTTGTTACGATTACTATTTTCTGTCCATAGAGTACCAAGTAACTGGGATCTGACAGGGCACAAACAAATTACAAAATGCACACTGCAACAATGTTGTGACTTCCAATGATGGTAGCAACTAAGAGAAGTCTGTCATAATGAAGGATGTCTGCAGTAAATACCTGTTCTGGAGTGGCAATCAGCGACTAATGCTGAGCCTTCCCTTCGAGCGCCATAATTACGCAGTGCTGTCTCAGTGAAAGGACGCTGACAATACAAGCCTCAGTGTAACTAAAAATGCAGTTTCTCCAATTAAATGTGCCAGTGAGAGAGACACTGGACACACAGATGCATGATTCTACTACACTCTACGTTTCTACATTGAGGTGTTAGTGATATAGAAAGAAAAACCCACTACATAAAAAAATATTTCTAACTTAACACTACTCTTTTTGCAAATATCGATAGTGACAATCTGGGGCGAAACATGGGAGCGCGATCTAAGCATTGTTATGAGACGAGGTCTGTCTGCGAGAGTGGAAGGGTAGTGTAGCCTGATATAATTTATATAGCCAGGAGGGATATAGATGGCTTAACTACGCTTGAAGATGGAATACAAGGTAAAATTCGCAAGTATAGAGCAAAAGTATTTCCAGGGATAGCCTCGTGATTGTTAGTCCGTGTTTGCAACAGTCCCATGTTTTGCTTGTCAATGAAAGAAGCCTCCCTATCCTCCAAATAATAATTATTATTATCCACATCTAAGTAATACCCCGTGGTTACTAAATTTTAATGTAACTTTGAAATGGAAATAATTTCTTAATCTGGCACTCAGCCATTATTGACAGAAATGTCATTCGTCGTTGTCATTATTAATACTTGTTCATAATTAATGCAATCCCTTCTCGGAAGTTATTTTGTAGTTAACAGTACCCAATCGGACTCCTTTTTATTAAATTCATTCTTAGTAACAATAAGCTTTAGCCGCTGCTGCTACGAATTGCTGTAAACCACATGGAAAAAGGCAGTCATCTAAAGAGGTGAGTGCAAAACTTGGGGCCAAAACAGAGACACTGACACACCACAACATGTCATGTACGCAAGTCCGATTCTGTATCACTTGAAAATTCTTGTTCAAAAACGCACTCAGATAGCTTAGGTATTCACTGTTGCAGGTTCATTTGTTTCTGTAGTTTTTCATATCCAAATACGCAGTCAGACAGCTTATCAAAACGTTAGTTTTAAGTTTTTCATGTAACGATCTGTTGAGGGCTTAAATGACACTGAAACTGACATTTATACAACATTCACACAGTGTTATGCAGGTTAGATTCCGTTTACCTATATCGTAGGTGGCTTATCGAGTTCTTTTTCACAGACGAACTTAGGCAATATTAGTTGCATTTACGTTACAAGACAAAACGCAGACAAACGAATGGGATAAGCCTGCAGCTATCTTCACGAATAACATTGACCACGTAGCGAAACTATTTTTAAGTTTCCAAATAGCCATCCCCGTGTCTACTTTTAACTTTATCCATGTATGCTTTTTCTCTCATTTACCCCGAAAAGCTGTAGAATTACTTCATTCGAAACTTCCAAAAATACTTATCGTATTCTCTGCTACATACGTAACTCGAAAGGCCAGTGTCGTGACAAACGTCAGGTGACGGCGATCCAGCCAATCACGAACTGCTGACCGCGGCAAGAGGAAGTGGAAAGGATGCCCACACTCCCGCTACACAGAGCTTGCAGAATCTGGGTGTGCCAGAGGCGCAATGTCCTAACTTTGAACTCACATGCACTCGATATATTTTGTGTACTTTCTGGCTAATTAGCAGCTGGAACCCGCTCACTTATGTCGATCTAATTGTTACACCATCTGGTCGTAAGCACTCCTATATATTGCGCAAGAGACCAGTTGTTGTTGTTGTTGTTGTTTTCAGTCCTGAGACTGGTTTGATGCAGCTCTCCGTGCTACTCTATCCTGTGCAAGCTTCTTCATCTCCCAGTACCTACTGCAACCTACATCCTTCTGAATCTGCTTAGTGCATTGATCTCTTGGTCTCCCTCTACGATTTTTACCCTCCACGCTGCCCTCCAATGCTAAATTTGTGATCCCTTGATGCCTCAAAACATGTCCTACCAACCGATCCCTTCTTCTAGTCAAGTTGTGCCACAAATTTCTCTTCTCCCAATCCTATTCAATACCTCCTCATTAGTCACGTGATCTACCCACTTTATCTTCAGCATTCTTCTGTAGCGCCACATTTCGAAAGCTTCTACTCTCTTCTTGTCCAAACTGGTTATCGTCCATGTTTCACTTCCATACATGGCTACACTACATACAAATACTTTCAGAAACGACTTCCTGACACTTAAATCTATACTCGATGTTAACAAATTTCTCTTCTTCAGAAACGATTTCCTTGCCACTGCCAGTCTACATTTTATATCCTCTCTACTTCGACCATCATCAGTTATTTTACTCCCTAAATAGCAAAACTCCTTTACTACTTTAAGTGTCTCATTTCCTAATCTAATCCCCTCAGCATCGCCCGATTTAATTTGACTACATTCCATTATCCTCGTTTTGCTTTTGTTGATGTTCATCTTATATGCTCCTTTCAAGACACTGTCCATTCCGTTCAACTGCTCTTCCAAGTCCTTTGCTGTCTCTGACAGAATTACAATGTCATCGGCAAAACTCAAAGTTTTTACTTCTTCTCCATGAATTTTAATACCTACTCCGAATTTTTCTTTTGTTTCCTTTACTGCTTACTCAATATACAGATTGAATAATATCGGGGAGAGGCTAAAACCCTGTCTCACTCCTTTCCCAACCACTGCTTCCCTTTCATGCCCCTCGACTCTTATAACTGCCATCTGGTTTCTGTACAAATTGTAAATAGCCTTTCGGTCCCTGTATTTTACCCCTGCCACCTTCAGAATTTGAAAGAGAGTATTCCAGTTAACGTTGTGAAAAGCTTTCTCTAAGTCTACAAATGCTAGAAACGTAGGTTTGCCTTTTCTTAATCTTTCTTCTAAGATAAGTCGTAAGGTTAGTATTGCCTCACGTGTTCCACCATTTCTACGGAATCCAAACTGATCCTCCCCGAGGTCCGCTTCTACCAGTTTTTCCATTCGTCTGTAAAGAATTCGCGTTAGTGATTTGCAGCTGTGACTTATTAAACTGATAGTTCGGTAATTTTCACATCTGTCAACACCTGCTTTCTTTGGGATTGGAATTATTATATTCTTCTTGAAGTCTGTGGGTATTTCGCCTGTCTCATACATCTTGCTCACCAGATGGTAGAGTTTTGTCATGACTGGCTCTCCCAAGGCCATCAGTAGTTCTAATGGAATGTTGTCTACTCCCGGGGCCTTGTTTCGACTCGGGTCTTTCAGTGCTCTGTCAAACTCTTCACGCAGTATCTTATCTCCCATGTCATCTTCATCTACATCCTCTTCCATTTCCATAATATTGTCCTCAAGTACATCGCCCTTGTATAAACCCTGTATATACTCCTTCCACCTTTCTGCCTTCCCTTCTTTGCTTAGAACTGGGTTGCCATCTGAGCTCTTGATATTCATACAAGTGGTTCTCTTCTCTCCAAAGGTCTCTTTAATTTTCCTGTAGGCAGTATCTATCTTACCCCTAGTGAGACAAGCCTCTACATCCTTACATTTGTACTCTAGCCATCCCTGCTTAGCCATTTTGCACTTCCTGTCAGTCCCATTTTTGAGACGTTTGTATTCCGTTTTGCCTGCTTCATTTACTGCATTTTTATATTTTCTCCTTTCATCAATTAAATTCAATATTTCTTCTGTTACCCAAGGATTTCTACTAGCCCTCGTGTTTTTACCTACTTGATCCTCTGCTGCCTTCACTACTTCATCCCTCAGAGCTACCCATTCTTCTTCTACTGTATTTCTTTCCCCCATTCCTGTCAATTATTCCCTTATGCTCTCTCTGAAACTCTGTAGAACCTCTGGTTCTTTCAGTTTATCCAGGTCCCATCTCAAATTCCCGCCTTTTTGCAGTTTCTTCAGTTTCAATCTGCAGTTCATAACCACTAGATTGTGGTCAGAATCCACATCTGCCCCTGGAAATGTCTTACAGTTTAAAACCTGGTTCCTAAATCTCTGTCTTACCATTATGTAATCTATCTGATACCTTTTAGTATCTCCAGGATTCTTCCAGGTATACAACCTTCTTTCATGATTCTTGAACCAGTAGAAGTCACGAATGGACACCAATATTAAAGAAAGCGGGAAATTGTGCTGTCGGTAGAGAAGCAGTTACATGAGATACTAGTGAATTTGAATGTGGATGTCGCATGAGTAACAAAGCTATCAGGGACATTTCAACTCACATCATGTCGACTATAGAGCCATGGCAGCTGTGCTACTTTCCTCGGTTGACGAATCATGGAGCAAATAGCCAGATCGGGGTCGTTCCACGCACTGTCGATTGGTTTTAAATCTGGTGACGCTGGTGGCTAGAGGAGTACGGTAAACGCATCCTGGTGCTTCTTCAAACGACTGACTTTCATTGGGAGATGTGTGATACACTGCAGTGTCCTGCTGGTAGATATTGTGCAGAGAATAAACAAATTGCATGTCGGGGTGGACCTGGTTCCCAAGAACAGATGCATACAAGCGTTGATGCACTGTGCCTTCCACAATGACGAGATCAGTCAGGGAAAGGCAAGGACTCGACCTTTACGACAATCGTTGTAGGGCCTTATACGCCGACGGCCATCTGTCCGATGGAGCATAAAACTTGATTCATCTGAAAACACCACTTGTCGCAACTCAACAGACGGTCAGTTGAGGCACTGGCGTACAAATCAGACCATTTGTCGCTGAAGAACAGCAGTCAGAATTGGTCCAAGTACCACGTATTTGTTGCGGAGGCCGACACGCGGCAAAGGTTTCCGGAAATTCGTTGAGGAAACGCCGTTGATAGCTCCTTGGCTCATCTGGGTCGTCAGTTACTCGACAGCTGCACGTCTATTCACCCGCACACATCTCCTCTGTCTGGTGCACCACAGTTAAAACAGAGCCGGTTTTGGATGGAGACTTTTGCCATATAGAGCGCAGCGCACATTAACAACTGGGGCACGCGAAGGGTTTACCAACTTAGCCGTTCCAGAAATTCTTCCACCCTTATCCCGAAAGCGAATTCTCATGTCCATTAGGGCGTCAGATGAATCGCTTCGTTTCCGCCTTACGAGAGCGACTACACTGTTTTCCACATCCTCCGCCCCCCCCCCCCCCCAAAAAAAAGGCTCTATACGCTCTCCACATCTAACACTACCACCCCCGAGGTTGCTGGAACAATAGTGATGGTCACATTAATGTAGATGGACAGTTTTTTTTCTGTGATCAGTGCTGGCACTTGAGGCGGTATAAAGAGCGAGATTACTGGACACTGGACGACTGGAAACGACTGATATGGAGAGATGAATCACGGTGTGCCCTATGGAAGGGTTTAGGTACTGTTAAAGCCTAGAAAACTTTACCAATCATCAAGTATAGTCCCAACAGTAAAGTTTGGAGAAGCCTTTGTTAAAATCTGGCGGTGTTTTTCGTGTAGTCCCAGTGTTGTGCTTAACGAAACGATAAATGCGGAAAGAAATGGACACATTTTGCAGAGTCGTGTACTGTGTATAGTAAAGGAGCAGTTTGGTGATAAAGCAGCAACTGTGGAGCAGTAATTTGTGGACAACGAAGTTCCCGATATGGACTGGCGTGCACAGATTCCAGACCTGAACCAATTGGAAAACCTCTGTGATCAGTTAAAAAGTAGATTTCGGTCTAGATCCCAGTGTCCAACCTCACTACCTCCTCTATTTTCGGCTCTTGACGAAGCATGGGCTGCCATTCAGATACCACACCGATAGTGTCCCCAGCGGAGTTCATGCTGTTATAAAGGCGAAGGCTGACACACCACTAATAGATGCGCGGACGCTTTTGCTCAGACATTAAGTTCAGGGTTTATACATTCACAAACATATCTGCAATAAAAGACTGTTTTTTCGCTAAAGACATAGTTCATTCTTTTCCCGTTTAATTCACTGTGTTTCATAAATGATTTAAGTACTGTCTTCTGCGTTATGTGGAAATCAGTACCGGCTCCGCAGGCTCCGATTCACATATATGCTCCATGCCGGTACTCGGACAGATTCTACCATCAAAAGCATCTCATAACACTGTCATAGGCGCATTGGCCATATACCCTTTTCCATCGTCCTGCAAGAAATAACCGTGTCTTCTCGCTAGTTGTTAGTCATCTGGTGGAAGAAGAGCCGTACAAGGATTCATGAAGCACTACTTGCACGCTGTCTTTTCACATTGCTACGTCTCCCAGAAAATAAAGGGCACAACATACAGAAGAGCTCCAAGCTGACTATGACTCAGGCATGATACAGTTGAAATCAGACTCTCCAGATGGCACACTATAGAGAGGTTATGTTATGCTTCCGCCTTACATCCCAACTAGATATCTGTTCGGCAAAAGTGAATACAAGCTCACACACATCGGTCAGTTAGTCAGCACCTCAGGATAATACCTAGGTAAAGGTACCTTGGTACAAAACTGTGTCTAAATTAGTTTCACAATTAGTCGACAATCGCGGTCAGAAAGAACCAAACTGTACGTCATGAAAGTAATGCCAGTCATTGTTCACTGGACCTAGGACGAACCCAACGTTTGAAGGGAGCCCAGGGCAAATAGACATTGATCTACACTCCTGGAAATGGAAAAAAGAACACATTGCCACCGGTGTGTCAGACCCACCATACTTGCTCCGGACACTGCGAGAGGGCTGTACAAGCAATGATCACACGCACGGCACAGCGGACACACCAGGAACCGCGGTGTTGGCCGTCGAACGGCGCTAGCTGCGCAGCATTTGTGCACCGCCGCCGTCAGTGTCAGCCAGTTTGCCGTGGCATACGGAGCTCCATCGCAGTCTTTAACACTGGTAGCATGCCGCGACAGCGTGGACGTGAACCGTATGTGCAGTTGACGGACTTTGAGCGAGGGCGTATAGTGGGCATGCGGGAGGCCAGGTGGACGTACCGCCGAATTGCTCAACACGTGGGGCGTGAGGTCTCCACAGTACATCGATGTTGTCGCCAGTGGTCGGCAGAAGGTGCACGTGCCCGTCGACCTGGGACCGAACCGCAGCGACGCACGGATGCACGCCAAGACCGTAGGATCCTACGCAGTGCCGTAGGGGACCGCACCGCCACTTCCCAGCAAATTAGGGACACTGTTGCTCCTGGGGTATCGGCGAGGACCATTCGCAACCGTCTCTATGAAGCTGGGCTACGGTCCCGCACACCGTTAGGCCGTCTTCCGCTCACGCCCCAACATCGTGCAGCCCGCCTCCAGTGGTGTCGCGACAGGCGTGAATGGAGGGACGAATAGAGACGTGTCGTCTTCAGCGATGAGAGTCGCTTCTGCCTTGGTGCCAATGATGGTCGTATGCGTGTTTGGCGCCGTGCAGGTGAGCGCCACAATCAGGACTGCATACGACCGAGGCACACAGGGCCAACACCCGGCATCATGGTGTGGGGAGCGATCTCCTACACTGGCCGTACACCACTGGTGATCGTCGAGGGGACACTGAATAGTGCACGGTACATCCAAACCGTCATCGAACCCATCGTTCTACCATTCCTAGACCGGCAAGGGAACTTGCTGTTCCAACAGGACAATGCACGTCTGCATGTATCCCGTGCCACCCAACGTGCTCTAGAAGGTGTAAGTCAACTACCCTGACCAGCAAGATCTCCGGATCTGTCCCCCATTGAGCATGTTTGGGACTTGATGAAGCGTCGTCTCACGCGGTCTGCACGTCCAGCACGAACGCTGGTCCAACTGAGGCGCCAAGTGGAAATGGCATGGCAAGCCGTTCCACAGGACTACATCCAGCATCTCTACGATCGTCTCCATGGGAGAATAGCAGCCTGCATTGCTGCGAAAGGTGGATATACACTGTACTAGTGCCGACATTGTGCATGCTCTGTTGCCTGTGTCTATGTGCCTGTGGTTCTGTCAGTGTGATCATGTGATGTATCTGACCCCAGGAATGTGTCAAAGTTTCCCCTTCCTGGGACAATGAATTCACGGTGTTCTTATTTCAATTTCCAGGAGTGTATATTGCCTTGCGACAATAGTTATAATCAAGTGAAGTTTTGTTGGTTTCTTAGCTGATACGGGGGAGGGTACCAAACAGCTAGGTCATCATTCCCATTGCATTATGGAAGGACGGGGAATGAAGTTGGCCGTGCCCTTTCACAGGAAGTATCCTGGCATATAACCGAAGCGATTTAGGGAAATCTGCGAAAATCTGAATCAGGATGGCCGGACGCGGGTTTAAACCGTAGTCCTCCCGAACGTGAATTTAGTGTGCTAATCACTGGGCCGACTCGCTTCGTAAAGCGGCTGCTTTAATCAAATCACTGTAAATTGTTGCTAACCTGTATTGTCACATAATCTTGCTATGCTGTCAGCTAACCCTATTTGGTTGCTGCGTATTGTGCTACGTGCAGACAGGTCACGTCATAACGACAACTACTCGATTGTAGAGGGGTTCTCTTCCTGCAACATTTATATGTTTCACGCCAAGTGAGTTTGGTGAATACAGCAGACTTCATCTACATGGTTTTGACTTTCACAACTCCAGCACCGAATGTCCTCCGAGTCCATGCACCCTAACAAGTCTAGCCATGTGTTATACACGGTCCAGTCACGTTAACGTGACCACCGTCCATGTTCAACGTCAACATCAAATAACTACACATAGGGGGCGGTTGGCAGCACTGTCAATGGAGGATATATAAAGTGTGCCAGTGGGATGCCGAAAACAGTTCATTCGTTGTTGTAATGAATGAATGGAATGATTTATCATCGGTTCTCGGACCAAGATGAAAGCAATTGTGAAATGGCTAAATTGGTTAAGCGTTGGCGTGCCGCCGCGGGTAAAGTACACCGTGCATGGCAAAATGGCGGAATCCAAAGTCAGCACCAAGGGTGCGCCAAGGCAGTAGAAGACAGTGGTGAACAACGGCTGCGGAGATGTGAATGGGCGAATAGACGCGCAACTGTTGAGCAGCTGACGTCCAAGATGAATCAAAGGATCCTCAACGACCGCTTAGCGAACAATGCTCTGTATGGGCCACTGCACCAGGCACTTTTTTCATCGGCGACGAAGGCTGGGATTTGAACGCCGGTATCAGTACTGTAAGACTCCAGACTAGAAGAAGGATCGTTGTGGTCTTGGGGATGTTTTCGTAGGGTCCCCTGGGTGGTCTCGTCATTCTGGAAGGCATAATGGATCAACGCAAGTACGCATCTATTCTTGGGGACCATGTCCACCACTATTCCTTCCTCCGCACGATGGCATGTTCCAGCATAAAAATGCAAAGTGTGACACAGCTCGCAGTGTACGTGTGTGGATCGAAGAGAACCAGGCTGGGCGTAAGAAGGGCAATGAGAGAAGCGTTCAATGACTTTCAAAGTAAGACGTTGTCATTCGATCTGAGTAAAAACCCTAAGAGATTTTGATCGTATGTAAAACCAGTAAGCGGGTCAAAATCATCTATCTAGATCTACATTTACACATACATCTATATCCATATTCCGCAAGCCACCTGACGGTGTGTGGCGGAGGGTACCTTGAGTACCTCTATCGGTTCTCCCTTCTATTCTAGTCTCGTATTGTTCGTGGAAAGAAGGATTGTAGGTATGCTTCTGTGTGGGCTCTAATCTCTCTGATTTTATCCTCATGGTCTCTTCGCGAGATATACGTAGGAGGGAGCAATATACTGCTTGACTCTTCGGTGAAGGTATGTTCTCGAAACTTCAACAAAAGCCCGTACCGAGCTACTGAGCGTCTCTCCTGCAGGGTCTTCCACTGGAGTTTATCTATAATCTCCGTAACGCTTTCGCCATTACTAAATGATCCTGTAACGAAGCGCGCTGCTCTCCGTTGGATCTTCTCTATCTCTATTAACCCTATCTGGTACGGATCCCACACTGCTGAGCAGCATTCAAGCAGTGGGCGAACAAGCGTACTGTAACCTACTTCCTTTGTTTTCGGATTGCATTTCCTTAGGATTCTTCCAATGAATCTCAGTCTGGCATCTGCTTTACCAACGATCAACTTTATATGATCATTCCACTTTAAATCATACCTAATGCGTACTCCCAGATAATTTATGGAATTAACTGCTTCCAGTTGCTGACCTGCTATATTGTAGCTAAATGATAAGGGATCTATCTTTCTATGTATTCGCAGCACATTACACTTATCTACATTGAGATTCAGTTGCCATTCCCTGCATCATGCGCCAATTCACTGCAGATCCTCCTGCATTTCGGTACAATTTTCCATTGTTACAACCTCTCGATATACCACAGCATCATCCGCAAAATGCCTCAGTGAACTTCCGATGTCATCCACAAGGTCATTTATGTATATTGTGAACAGTAACGGTCCTACAACACTCCCCTGCGGCACACCTGAAATCACTCTTACTTCGGAAGACTTCTCTCCATTGAGAGTGACATACTGCGTTCTGTTATCTAGGAACTCTTCAATCCAATCACACAATTGGTCTGATAGTCCATATGCTCTTACTTTGTTCTATAACGACTGTGGGGAACTGTATCGAACGCCTTGCGGAAGTCAAGAAACACGGCATCTACCTGTGAACCCGTGTCTATGGCCCTGTGAGTCTCGTGGACGAATAGCGCGAGGTGGGTTTCACACGACCGTCTTTTTCGAAACACATGCTGATTCCTACACAGTAGATTTCTAGTCTCCAGAAAAGTCATTACAGTCGAACATAATAAGTGTTCTAAAATTCTACAACTGATCGACGTTAGAGATATAGGTCTATAGTTCTGCACATCTGTTCGACGTCCCTTCTTGAAAACGGGAATTACCTGTGCCCTTTTCCAATCCTTTGGAACGCTACGCTCTTCTAGAGACCTACGGTACACCGCTGCAAGAAGGGGGGCAAGTTCCTTCGCGTACTCTGTGTAAAATCGAACTGGTGTCCCATCAGGTCCAACGGCCTTTCCTCTTTTGAGCGATTTTAATTGTTTCTCTATCCCTCTGTCGTCTATTTCGATATTTACCATTTTGTCATCTGTGCGACGATCTAGAGAAGAAACTACAGTGCAGTCTTCCTCTATGAAACAGCTTTGGAAAAAGACATTTAGCATTTCGGCCTTTAGTCTGTCATCTTCTGTTTCAGTACCATTTTGGTCACAGAGTGTCTGGACATTTTGTTTTGATCCACCTTTCGCTTTGACATAAGACCAAAATTTCTTAGGATTTTCTGCAAAGTCAGTACATAGAACTTTACTTTCGAATTCATGGAACGCCTCTCGCATAGCCCTCCTCACACTACATTTCGCTTCGCGTAATTTTTGTTTGTCTGCAAGGCTTTGGCTAGGTTTATGTTTGATGTGAAGTTCCCTTTGCTTCCGCAGCAGTTTTCTAACTCGGTTGTTGTACCACGGTGGCTGTTTTCCATCTCTTACGATCTTGCTTGGCACATACTCATCTAACGCATATTGTACGATGGTTTTGAACTTCGTCCACTGATCCTCAACACTATCTGTACTTGAGACAAAACTTTTGTGTTGAGCCGTCAAGTGCTCTGTAATCTGCTTTTTGTCACTTTTGCTAAACAGAAAAACCTTCCTACCTTTTTTAATATTTCTTTTTACGGCTGAAATCATCGATGCAGTAACCGCTTTATGATCGCTGATTCCCTGTTCTGCGTTAACTGTTTCAAATAGTTCGGGTCTGTTTGTCACCAGAAGGTCTAATATGTTATCGCCACGAGTCGGTTCTCTGTTTAACTGCTCAAGGTAGTTTTCAGATAATGCACTTAAAAAAAATTTCACTGGATTCTTTGTCCCTGCCACCCGTTATAAACGTTTGAGTCTCCCAGTTTATATCCGGCAAATTAAAATCTCCACCCAGAACTATAACATGGTGGGGAAATCTGCTCGAAATATTTTCCAAATTATCCGTCAGGTGCTCAGCCACAACAGCTGCTGAGCCAGGGGGCCTATAGAGACATCTAGTTACCATGTCTGTGCCTGCTTTAACCATGACCTTCACCCAAATTATTTCACATTTCGGATCTCCGTCAATTTCCTTCGATACAATTGCACTCCTTATCGCTATAAACACGCCTCCCCCTTCACTGTCCAGCTTGTCTCTGCGGCATACATTCCAATCTGAGTTTAGGATTTCATTATTGTTTACGTCTGGTTTCAGCCAACTTTCTGTCCCTAGTACTATATGGGCATTGTGACCGTTTATTAATGAGAGCAGTTCTGGGACCTTTCTATAGACGCTCCTGCAGTTTACTATTAGCATTGTTATTCCCTGTTGCATTTTGCCTACTCCTACCTTGCCGCGTGTCAGGAGGCGTCTTATCGGCCCTAGGGAGGGAATTCTCTAACCTAAAAAATCCATATATGCACTCCACACGTACTCCGCTACCCTCGTAGCCGCTTCCTGCGTGTAGTGCACGCCTGACCTATGCTCTCAGCGACCACACCGGTACCGAAACGGAAGATAACAGAGAGAAGGCCGAAATACTGAAATCGGTCTTCCGTAGTTGATTGACCGCAGAAGTTCGTAACACTGTCCCTCCTTTCTACCGTCGTATGATCATCGAAATGACAAATATTGAGACAACCGATCGCGGTACTGAAAAGCAGCTACAATCGCTTAGTACTGGAAAGGCTTCAGGACCAGATGAGATACGTAGAAGATTCTGTAAAAGAACCCACTCCCCTTCTAGCAGTAATTTATCGTAGTTCGCTTGAGCAACGATACGAACCTAACGACTGGAAAAATCTCAGGTCATTCACGTTTTTAAGAAAGGCCGTAAGACAGATCCAGACAATTTTAAGCCTGTATCGTTGACGTCAATCTGTTGCAGAATAATGGAACATGTTTTATGCCCAAGAATTATGACGTTTTTCGAAAATCAACATCTCCTCTACAAAAATCAACATGGATTCCGCCAACAGAGAACCTGTGAAACTTAACTGGTTCTGTTCCTCCATGAGACCCACAGCGCAGTGGACAACGGCGTTCAGGTTGATGCCGTGCTCCTTGACTTCAGTGAGGCATTCGACACCGTCCCGCACTGCCGTTTAATGAAAAAAAAATACGAGCTTACGGAGTATCGGAGCAGACCTGCGATTGGATTCAAGACTTTCTTGCAGATAAAGCTCAACACGTCAATCTTAACGGAACCATGTAGACAGATGTAAAGATAATAACCGGAGTACCAAAGGGAAGTGTGCTAGGACCGTTGCTCTTTAAAACATATACAAATGATCTAGTAGAAAGCGTCGGATGCCCTTTAAGACTATTGGTGCAGTTGTCTATACCAAAGTAGCAACCCCAGATGATGGTAAGAATTTGCAAAACAACCTGCAGAGAATTGATGAATGGTGCAGACCCTCGCAGTTGACCCTGAACGTAAATAAATGTAACATATTGCGCATACGTAGGAAAAGAAATCCACTATTGTACAGCTACACTATTGATGAGAAACAGCTGGAGACAGCGTCTGCCGCAAGATATCTAGGAGTAATCATCCAAGTGGACCTTAAGTGGAATGACCATTTAAAACAGTGGGAAAAGCAGACACCACACTCAGATCCATCGGAAGAATCTTGAAGAAATGTAACGGAGGAAGTGGCTTGTAAGGCGCTTGTTCGCCAGATTCTCGAGTATTGTTCATCTATCTGGGATCTATATCACGTAGTACTGATAGAGGAGATAGAGAAAATCCTACGAAGAGCGCCACGTTTCGCCACGGGATCGTTTAGGTGGCGAGAGAGCGTTACGGAGACGCTAAACAAACCACACTGGCAGACTTGCAAGAGAGACGTTGTGCATCAGAGAGAGATTTACTATTGAAGTTTCGGGACAGCAGTTTTCAGGAGGAGTCAGATAACATATTACTTCCTCCCACATACATCTCACGCATTGACCACTAGGAGAAAATTCGAGAAATTAGAGCCAATACAGAGACTTACCGACAATCATTCTTTCCACGCCCTATTCGCGAGTGGAACAGGGTAGGAGGTATCAGATAGTGGTACCGAACGTACCCTCCGCCACACACCAATAGGTGGCTTGCGGAGTGTGATGAAGAGGTAGATGATCGTCATTGCATGTTAACTGAGGAGGACTGAAAATTTGTAAGTCAATCTGGTGATTCGACCTATTTTGTCCGCAGCTCGTGGTCGAGCGGTAGCGTTCTCGCTTCCCACGCCCTGGTTCCCGGGTTCGATTCCCGGCGGGGTCAGGGATTTCCTCTGCATCGTGATGACTGGGTGTTGTGTGGTGTCCTTAGTTAGGTTTAAGTAGTTCTAAGTTCTAGGGGACTGATGACCATAGATGTGAAGTCCCATAGTGCTCAGAGCCATTTGAACCATTAGAGCCATCGACCTATTTTGCTGCCATTCAGGATCAGCAGTCCAGGAGTGTTTCCCAACAGGATAACGCTCGCCACATGCCCCTGTTGTAGCGCAACATGCCCTGGAGTCTACCGACATGTTGCCTTGGCCTGCTCCATCACCAAATCTGTCTCCGGTCGACTACATAAGGGGCATCATTCGAAGGACAACTCCAGAGTCGTCCAGAAACAGCTTAACAGAGCCTGTATTGATCAATCAAATGCAACAGAGACGGAACTTCATCCCACAAACTAACATCCGACTCCTGTACAACACAATGCATGCACGTTTGCATACTTGCATTCAACATTATGGCAGCTACACCGGTTATTAATGTACCACCATTTCACATCTGCAATGCCTTATCTTACACTTACATTAACCTGTGATCTTACAATGTTAATCACTTATATATGTTACCCACACAAATGTATTCCCCAAATTCCGTTACTCTACGTTAACTATTTTTTCGTCATGCGATTTTTTTCCGTCAGTCTTTCTACTGTACTACAAATGCACAACAAGCAAAATTTTGTTGTTTGCTATCTTTAGTGAACTTCCAATATTAATATCTAGGAGTGTATATTTTTGCGAAGTTACGAATATCGGCAGTCATTTATGGAGTGGCAGAGCTCGTAAACTCTGCAACACGTAACTAAATAATTTTTCTTTTGTTATGACCATTCTGGAGAAATTTTGTCCGGAAAACAATGATCGTTGGAATAAAAGAAATTGTGTCTTCTAATCCACGCATGACATGCAGTAACATTTCAAGAGTTATACCGCCGGTCCTAAAAAAAAAAAAAAAAAAAAAAATGGTATCTAGTGAGTGCCATATCCGCCTCGAACTTAACTGAACGCATACTGGCTAGCTGCCGATGTCAAAGATGGCATTAGCAGCCCTTGTCACGGGAGAGGCGTGTGTGGACAGTTTTCGTTGGATCAGATATATTCAGACGACGTGTCCACTGGAGAAGCCTGTAATGTTAGCAGTGGTATGAAGGTCAGCTACCGTAAGTGAATTTATTTTCCAAGTTGGGAACAGTAACTGACGGTGAAAATGACGTACTGTATCATTTTTCCTATAATGTAATGAAAGCATGCCTGAAGAAGTATCAAAGCATGTACACAGGATTTATCAACCGGGATAAAGCATTTGGCAGTGTAAAATGGTGCAAGATGTTAAAAATCCTGTGAAAAAATAAGGTAAAATACATTATGTACAAGAACCAAGAAGGAACATTGAGAGTGGAAGACCAAGAACGAAGTGCACGTATTAAGAACGATATAATGTCGTGTGACGAGGGCCTCCCGCCGGGTAGACCGTTCGCCTGGTGCAAGTCTTTCGATCTGACGCCACTTCGGCGACTTGCGCGTCGATGGGGATGAAATGATGATGATTAGAACAACACAACACCCAGTCCCTCAGCGGAGAAAATCTCGGACCCAGCCAGGAATCGAACCCGGGCCCTTAGGTTTGACATTCTGTCACGCTCACCACTCAACTACCGAGGACGGACATTAAAAACGATGTAAGACAGGGATTTAATCTATCGCCTATGCTGTCCATTCTACACGTTGAAGAAGCAATGACGGAAATAAAATAAAGGTGCAAGAGTGAGATTAAAATTCAAGGTGAAAGGATATCGATTAACATTCTCTGATGACATTGCTATCCATAGTGGAAGAAGAATTACAGGATCTAATGAATGGAGTGAATAGTCTAATGAACACGGAACACGGACCGGGGGTAAGCCAAAGAAAGACGACAGTAATGAGAGGTAGCAGAAATGGACAGCGAGAAACTTACCATAGTTGGGGATCACGGCATAGATGAAGTTTTCTAATTTTGGTACCTAGGTAGCAAAATAACCCATGAAAGATGGAGCAAGAAGGACGTAGAAAGACTATCACTGGCAAAATGTGCATTCCTCGTGATGAGAAGTCTACTAGTATCGAACAAATTTCAGGAAGAAATTTATGAGAACGTACGTTTGGAGCACAGCCTTGTATGACAGTTAGGCATGGACTGCGGGAAAACGGGAACATACGGGAATTGAAGCATCTGAAACGCGGTGCTGCAGACGAATGTTAAAAACTGAATGGACTGATCAGGTAAGGAATCAGGAGGCTCTGCGCAGAATCTTGCGGCAAATGAAATATACGGAAACTGTGACAAGTGGAAGGAGAGGATGATAGGACATCTGTTAACAAATCAGGAATTACTTTCACGGTACGGGAGGAAGCTGTAGCAAATAATTGATGACGTAGGTTGCAAGTGCTACACAGAGATGAAGAGGTTGGCAAACGAGAGGAATTCGTGGCGGGCCGCACAAACCAGTCAGAAGACTGATGACACTTCGTTGATCCAGTGGACGCAGCAGATCTGGACCTGTCTGGCTTATAATGCTCTGATCAGATGCATGAAATTCAGTGATCAAAAGTGCCACTGGTAAAGAGCAAAGCTAAGCGAAGGCAGTAGCTAATTGCTATTTTCTAGTGGATCAAGCACTTAAAAAATTGGACATTCGCATTGCTGCCGCTGCAGCCGCTCCTTACGCAGTAAAATAATACACTACTGGTCATAAAAATTGCTACACCACGAAGATGACGTGCTACAGACGCGAAATTTAACCGACAGGAAGAAGATGCTGTGATATGCAAATGATTAGCTTTTCAGAGCATTCACACATTGTTGGCGTCGGTGGCGACACCTACAACGTGCTGACATGAGGTAAGTTTCCAACCGATTTCTCATACACAGTTGACCGCCGTTGCAGCGTGAAACGTTATTGTGATGCCTCGTGTAATTAGAAGAAATGCGTACCATCACGTTTCCGACTTTGATAAAGGTCGGATTATAGCTTATCGCGATTGCGGTTTATCGTATCGCGACATTGCTGCTCGCGTTGGTCGAGATCCAATGACTGTTAGCAGAATATGGAATCGGTGGGTTCAGGAGGGTAATACGGAACGCCGTGCTGGATCCCAACGGTCTCGTATCACTATCAGTCGAGAAAACAGGCATCTTATCCGTATGGCTGTAACGGATCGTGCAGCCACGTCTCGATCCCTGAGTCAACAGATAGGATTGTTTGCAAGACAACAACCATCTGCAAGAACAGTTCGACGACATTTGCAGCAGCATGGACTATCAGCTCTGAGACTTTGGCTGCGGTTACCCTTGCCGCTGCGCCAGCGATGGTGTACTCAACGACGAACCTGGGTGCACGAATGCAAAAACGTCATTTTTTCGGATGGATCCATTTTCTGTTTACAGCATCATGATGGTCGCATCCATCTTTGGCTGACATCGCGGTGAACGCACATTGGAATCGTGTACTCGACATCGCCATACTGGCGTATCACCAGGCGTGATGGTATGGGGTGCCATTCGTTACACGTCTCGGTCACCTCTTGTTCACATTCACGGCACTTTCAACAGTGGACGTTACAGTTCAGATGTGTTACGACCTGTGGCTCTACCCTTTATGCCGGCCGGAGTGGCCGTGCGGTTCTGGGCGCTACAGTCCGGGGCCGCGTGACCGTTACGGTCGCAGGTTCGAATCCTGCTTCGGGCATGGATGTGTGTGATGTCCTTAGGTTAGTTAGGTTTAAGTAGTTCTAAGTTCTAGGGGACTTATGACCTCAGCAGTTGAGTCCCATAGTGCTCAGAGCCATTTGAACCATTCTACCCTTTATTCGATCCCTGCGAAACCCTACAATTCAGCAGGATAATGCACGACCGCATGTTGCAGGTCCTGTACAGGCCTTTCTGGATACAGAAAATGTTCGACTACTGCTCTGGCCAGCACAGTCTCCAGATCTCTCACCAATTGAAAACGTCCAATGAATGGTGGCCGAGCAACTGGCTCGTCACAATACGCCAGTCACTACTCTCGATGAACTGTGGTATCGTGCTGAAGCTGCATGGGCAGCTGTCCTGTACACGCCATCCAAGCTCTGTTTGACTCAACGTCCAGGCGTATCAAGGCCGTTATTACGGCCGGAGGTGGTTGTTTTGGGTACTGTCAGTTCTAGTATAATATATTTGTCCAATGAATACCCGTTTATCATTTGCATTTCTTCTTGGTGTAGTAATTTTTATGGCTAGTAGTGTAGTTACCTTAACCAGCGCGCATTTCCTCGTAGGCTGCAGGGGTTGATAGCGTAAGTGAAGGAAGGGGAGGAGGGGGTTGGAGCAAGTAGCATAGCCCCGCGAGCACAGAGAACGAGTAGGTCGGCTGCAAGCAGGGCTGTGAGCCGGGACGCCTCCCAGGCACCTTCAAGTTAATTAAGCGGATAAAGGCCACCGCTGTCGTAATTAAGACCGCAGGAACACGCCGCAACTACCAGCTCCGCCCACACCGCCCTCCCAAAGTCGGCTGCCGCGATCCACAAAGTGGGGTCCCCCTTCTGTGAAACTCACGACAGGTCGAAAGAAGCTCGCTTGTAACGAATACTAGGGCCGGTGGTAAAATATACTCTCACAGTAAACGCGGATTTGACCTCCATAAGGTACACAGCGGGTGGTAGTAAATAAAACTGCCCACAAACACAGTGTATTTTAGCAAGAAAAGCCTGTGATCAGTGTCCCTAGCACAACTGGACGCAACCTGTTTGTCTCACGTCTTCTAAAGGTGCCCGACAGCTGTTGTTTCGCTTGGTTTCTTCTCAGTGTGCGCCTGCTTAGCTCAGTGATAACGTGTTTGCCTACCACTCAGCGGGATCGGGTTCCATTTCCGCTGGTGTTGTTCACAGTTCGTGGACTGTGTGTTGCGCTGTCCTCAGCGTTATCTCATCGTCGCCGGCACGCAAGTCGCCCATTGTGGTGTCGCCAGAAGTAAGACTTGTACGCCGGCCGCGGTGGTCGAGCGGTTCTAGGCGCTCAGTCCGGAACCGCGCGACTGCTACGGTCGCAGGTTCGAATCCTGTCTCGGGCATGGATGTTTGTGATGTCCTTAGGTTAGTTAGGTTTAAGTAGTTCTAAGTTCTAGGGGACTGATGACCACAGATGTTAAGTCCTATAGTGCTCAGAGCCATTTGAACCATTTTTTTTAAGACTTGCAACCCGGCTGCCGAATTTCCCCGGATGGGGCCTCCTGGCCATCAATGCCACATGATCATTTCATTTGTTCTCCGTCGGTCGCCAGCTCTAACGCTTATGCCACGAACAGTGCGTAACAATGCGACAGTGGGTAGGCTTAAATGTAAGCATAATGTTCTTGTTGTTGTGGTCTTCAGTCCTGAGACCGGTTTGATGCAGCTCTCCGTGCTGGTCTATCCTGTGCAAGCTTCTTCATCTCCCAGTACTGCATCCTACATTCTTCTGAATCTGCTTAGTGTATTCATCTCTTGGTCTCCCTCTACGATTTTTACCCTCCACGCTGCCATCCAATACTAAATTGGTGATCCCTTGATGCCTCAGAACCTGTCCTGCCAACCGATCCATTCTTCTAGTCATGTAGTGCCACAAACTTCTCTTCTCCCCAATTCTGTTCAATATCTTCTCATTAGTTATGTGATCTATCCATCTAATCTTCAGCATTCTTCTGTAGCACCACATTTAGAAAGCTTCTATTCTCTTCTTGTCCAATCTATTTATCGTCCATGTTTCACTTCCATACATGGCTACATTCCATACAAATACTTACAGAAACGACTTCCTGACACTTAAATCTATACTAGACGTTAACAAATTTCTCTTTCTCAGAAACACTTTCCTTGCCACTGCCATTCTACATTTTATATCCTCTCTACTTCGACCATCATCAGTTATTTTGCTCTCCAAATGGCAAAACTCCTTTACTACTTTAAGTGTCTCATTTCCTAATCTAATTCCCTCAGCATCACCTGACTTAATTTGACTACATTCCATTATCCTCGTTTTGCTTTTGTTGATGTTCATAAAATATCCTCCTTTCATGACACTGTCCATTCCGTTCAACTGCTCTTCCAAGTCCTTTGCTGTCTCTGACAGAATTACAATGTCATCGGCGAACCTCAAAGTTTTTATTTCTTCTCCGTGGATTTTAATATCTACTCCGAGCTTTTCTTTTGTTTCCTTTACTGCTTGCTCAATATACAGACTGAATAACATCGGGGAGAGGCTACAACCCTGTCTTACTCCCTTCCCAACCACTGCTTCCCTTTCATGACCCTCGACTCCTATAACTGCCATCTGGTTTCTGTACAAATTGTAAATAGCCTTTCGCTCCCTGTATTTTACCCCCCTGCCACCTTTAGAATTTGAAGAGTATTCCAGTCAACATTGCCAAAAGCTTTCTCTAAGTCTACAAATGCTAGAAACGTAGGTTTGCCTTTCCCTAAACTATCTTCTAAGATAAGTCGTGGGGTCAGTATTGCCCCACGTTTTCCAATATTTCTACGAAATCCAAACTGATCTTCCCCGATGTCGGCTTCTACCAGTTTTTCAATTCGTCTGTAAAGAATTCGCGTTATTATTTTGCAGCCGTGACTAAGCATAATAAGAATCGAAAAATGTTAGATTTCCAATTAATTTTTTGTCATTAATCGCAAAACTAGTAAAACGATTTCTATAGCCAGATTATTGTTAATATTCATCATGAGATTCCCGGTCATTAATCATTTGTTCTCGAGCACCGCAAAACTCACAAAATGCCTCACACGATCTTAAAATCATCACGAGACCACACAAATATGTTTTCCGAGGCCACTTTTGTTAATTGTGTCTTTATGCGGAGTTGCACTTCACACACTAGCTCTGCAGTTTCCACCTGAAAAACCGATCGTAGACTGCCTTGGCTTTATACACAATCGAAAAGTGAGTTATCCGAGGCAAGTTTTCAACAAACTGTTCATCTTTAGATGAGATCAGATTTTTGTAAATTTCTGGTAAGGTCCTGTGGGACCAAACTTCTGAGGTCATCGGTCCCTAAGCTTACGCACTACTTAATGTAACTAACTTACACCAAGGACAACACACACACCCGTGCCCGAGAGAGGACTCGAAACTCCGAAGGGGGGAGCCGACCTCAGATTTTTATAAACGGATTCGTGCCTTACCTCTTCGGAAACAGATCGCAGACAAGTAGTGAGCCATCTTAGCTGTTCGACGGCCGCTCTTCCAGGACGCGCGTGTGATTGGTCCATCCTTTTCATAAATAAGAATGATGACAGTAATTAAAATTTGTAAACAGCGTTTTCTGATAAATCGAATGATACTGTAACTATCATTAATAAGTTCCCGATGCCGGTAACGTCGTCAGCACAGCTGCACCTGTATAATAATATTTGAACAGTAAATACAGATAATAAATGAATCGATACTTGTGCGCCCAGCGTTGTTGGTGAACCACCACTGTTTTTCTCTGCTCCAGTACGATTCGTTTCTTGTTCGACCGGCCTTTCTCACGCTGTGTGATCATCTGGCGCGTCGTTCGATGAGTTTGCCTTGTGATCCTACCTACTTGCTCGCCTCCCGTACCAAAATCTTCCTGTACTCTGCATTAAAATATAGCAACAAAATGTAACAAACGTGGGCAGTAATGTGGCATGAGCGCCACAGCTTGCCTCTGAACGGCTGGAAAATACTAAGTATTTTCATAAAGTTCACACGGCTGTAGCTCACAAACCTGGTCTCTTCGTAGGATCTATGGCAGTAGGAGAGTCTCTTGCTGAAAATTTTGATACATAATTAATGAAACTAGTACACTCATTGATTTTTCACAATATGTTTCTGAAGATCAATAAGTCGTTTTTATTTCTTGCAGATTCATTTTTAATGTTATGCATTTCTGTGAGACTGTGAAACCTCTTTAGTTACCTCAAGCGCACAAATTTTAGCTTCTGGCACTAACATAGAGTCAGTTGCCTCCAATGATTGTTCCATATTGAACCCAGGAGATACTCATAGCAATTCAGCAATTCCACACCCAATTGCTGCCCTATCATTAAATCAAATTAGAGTCCAACACACTTAATGTCATACTGCTGAGACCAAGAAACGCCGCTTCCAGCAGTTGCGCCCTTATCAAATGGCAGATTTATTTATTTATTTATTTATTTTTTTCTTTTTTTTTACATTTTGTGATTTCCCACTTAAGCATAATGACAACAGTTTATTGTCACATTGCCGGCCGCGGTGGTCTAGCGGTTCTAGGCGCGCAGTCCGGAACCGCGCGACTGCTACGTTCGCAGGTTCGAATCCTGCCTCGGGCATGGATGTGTGTGATGTCCTTAGGTTAGTTAGGTTTAAGTAGTTCTAAGTTCTAGGGGACTGATGACCACAGATGTTAAGTCCCATAGTGCTCAGAACCATTTGAACATTTTTTTTATTGTCACATAGATGCACTTATATGTGCACAACTGCTTCCAAAACTACAAATACCGGGGAGTGATGGTGAGTATAAACATCACCATGTACAAGTACTTAAAATGTTCAAATGTGTGTGAAATCTTATGGGACTTAACTGCTAAGGTCATCAGTCCCTAAGCTTACACACTACTTGACCTAAATTATTCTAAGGACAAACACACACAACCATGCCCGAGGGAGGACTCGAACCTCCGCCAAGACCAACCGCACAGTCCATGACTGTAGCGCCCTAGACCGCTCGGCTAATCCCAAGCGGCTGTACAAGTACTACTCTGCATAGTGTTAGCGGAATAGGTGCAGACAGTGTGATCTTTGGTACCCTGCTACGTAGCCAATTCAGTGTCTTAGCTGTTTCTTCTGCGTCGAACAGCTTTCCCCTCAAACATGCCACATAATTTACAACCTTATGTTTTCTGCATGATATGACTGCGCCACTAAGTGGACTACGCCTGTCAGTGAAGACTATGCGTCTTGCGTCGATGTCTACACACTTCAATACCTGACCTGGAGAAAATAAGCATTTATTGACTGCTCTGGCAACACGCACCTGGAGCTACAAACCAACCTAAAACAACACTACTCCTAAAAGCTATAATTATTAGCCTGTAAATGAAGTCATCATTATAGTTATTAGGAGTAGTATTAGTCTGTAAATGAAGTAAATCCCCCCCCCCCTCCCCATGAATCATGGACCTTGCCGTTGATGGGGAGGCTTGCTTGCCTCAGTGATACAGATAGCCGTACCGCAGATGTAACCACAACGGAGGGGTGTCTGTTGAGACGCCAGATAAACGTGTGGTTCCTGAAGAACGGTAGCGGTCTTTCCGGTAGTTGTAGGGGCAACAGTCTGGATGATTGACTGATCTGGCCTTGTAACACTAACCGAAACGGCCTTGCTGTGCTGGTACTGCGAACGGCTGAAAGAAAGGGGAAACAACAGCCGTAATTTTTCTCGAGGGCATGCATCATTACTATACGGTTAAATGATGATAGTGTCCCCTTGGATAAAATATTCCGGAGATAAAATAGTTCCTCATTCGGATCTGCGGGTGGAAACTACTCAGGAGGACGTCGTTATCAGGAGAAACTGAACTGGCGTTCTACGGATCGGAGCTTCGAATGTCAGGTCCCTTAATCGGGCAGGTGAGTTAAAAAATTTAAAAAGGGAAATGGATAGGTTAAAGTTAGATACAGCCAGAATTGGTGAATTTCGGTGGCAGAAGGAACAAGACTTCTGGTCAGGAGAATACGGGGTTATAAATACAGCATAAAGAAGGGGTAATGCAACAGTAGGTTGGATGATGATGATGATGAGCGTTTGGCGTCATTGGCCGGGAGGCCCCTCGCGGGGCAGGTCCGGCCGCCATATCGCAGGTCTTATTACATTCGGCGCCACATTGGGCGACCTGCACGCCGGATGGGGATGAAATGATGATGAACACAACACAACACCCAGTCCCTGAGCGGAGAAAATCTCCGACCCAGCCGGGAATCGAACCCGGGCCCAGAGGACGGCAATCCGTCACGCTGACCACTCAGCTACTGGGGCGGACAGTAGGTTGGATAAAAAATATAGAAGCGCGGGTAAGCTACTACGAACAGCATAGTGAACGCATTGTTGTAGCCAAGATAAACACGAAGCCCATGCCCACCACATCACAAGTTTATATGCCAACTAGTCCGCAGATGATGAAGAGATTGAAGAAATGTGTGAAGCGATAAAAGAAATTATTCAGAAAGTTAAGGGAGACGAAAATTTAATAGTCGTGGGGGACTGGAATCCGATAGTAGGAAAGGAAAGAGAAGGAAAAGTAGTCGGTGAATATGGAATGGGGGGTAAGGAGTGAAAGAGAAAGCCGTCTGGTAGAAATTTTGCACAGAGTAGAAGTTAGTCGTAGCTAACGTTTGGTTTAAGAATCGTGAAAGAAGGATGTATACGTGGAAGAGGCCTGGAGACACGCGAAGGTTTCAGACAGATTATATAATGGTAAGACAAACACTTAGGAACCAGGTTTTGATTTGTAAGACATTTCCAGGGACAGATGTGGACTCTGACCACAAGCTATTGGTTATTCAAGAAGCTGCAAAATGGTGGGAATTTAAGGAGGTAGACCTGGATGAAATAAAATGAAGAACCAGAAGTTTTACAGAGTTTCAGCGAGAGCATTAGGAACGATTGACAAGAACGGGGGAAAGAAATGCAGTAGAAGAAGAATGGGTAGCTTTGAGAGATGAAATAGTGAAAGCAGCAGAGGATCAAGTAGGTAAAAAGACGAGGGCTAGTAGAAATCGTTGGGTAACAGAAGAGATATTGAATTTAACTGATAAAAGGAGAAAATATAAAAATGCAGTAAATGAAGCAGGAAAAAGTAATATAAACGTCCCAAAAATGAGATCGACAAGGAGTGTAAAATGACTAAGCAGGGGTGGCTAGAGGACAAATATAAGGATGTAGAGGCGTATATCACTAGGGGTAAGATAGATACTCCCTACAGGAAAATTAAAGAGACCTTTGGAGAAAAGAGAACCACCTCTAGAGCTCAGATTGAAAACCAGTTCTAAGCAAAGAAGGGAAAGCAGAAAGGTGAAAGGAGTACATAGAGGGTCTATACAAGGGTGACGAGGGGGGTATTATGGAAATGGAAGACGACGTAGATGAAGATGAAATGGGAGATATGTCACTGAGTGAAGAGTTTGACATAGCACTGACAGGCCAAGTCGACTCAAGGTCCCGAGAGCAGACAACATTCCAGTAGAACTACTGATAGCCTTGGGAGGGCCAGCCTTGACACAAGTCTACAATCTGGTGAGCAAGATGCATGAGACAGGCGAAATACCCCCAGACTTCAAGAAGAATATAATAATTCCAATCCCAAAGAAAGTAGGTGTTGACAGATGTGAAAATCACCGAACTATCAGTTTAATAAGTCACGGCTGCAAAATACTAACGCGAATTCTGTACAAACGAATGGAAAAACTGGTAGAAGCCGACCTCGGGGAAGATCAGTTTGGATTCCATAGAAATTTGGAACACGTGAGGCAATACTGACCCTACGACTTAGAAAATAGATTAAGGACAGGCAAACCTACGTTTCTCGCATTTTTAGATTTAGAGAAAGATTTTGACAATGTTGACTGGAATACTTTCTTTCAAATTCTGAAGGTGCCAGGGGTAAAATACAGGGAGCGAAAGTCTATTTACAATTTGTACAAAAACCAGATGGCAGTTATAAGAGTCGAGCGACATGAAAGGGAAGCAGTGGTTGGGGAGGGAGTGAGACAGCGTTGTAGCCTATCCCGATGGTATTCAATATGCATATTGAGCAAGCAATAAAGTAAACAAAAGAAAAATTCGGAGTAAGAAGTAAAATCCATACAGAAGGAATAAAAACTTTGAGTTTTGCCGATGACATTGTAATTCTGTCAGAGTCAGCAAAAGACCTGGAAGTGCAGATGAACGGAATGGACAGTGTTTTGAAAGGAGGATATAAGATGAACATCAACAAAAGCAAAGGGCTAAGCCATAGCGTTTATTTTACGAAAGTGTACAGCGAAACGTACTCTTTCTGGTCGCTCTGGAACATTGCTGTTTTTTGTCACAGCAGTAACTCGCCTGCGAAGTTGCCAAAGATTCGGAGTGCCGACAAGTAAAACTCAAGATGAGGTGTTAAACCATCTGCTGGTCTTGTACATTTTCCCTACGTTGAAGCAATACTGTTCTTAGCTGAGAAGGAAAGCAGATAAACTCTCAGACACCATAGCATAAAACCTGAGCGGGAGTCGTGCCCTGGCATAGGGTAGAGGGAAGACAGGCGGTTTAAGGTCAGTCTGCCATTTTCGAGCGGTGAAGAGCAAATGCAGGAGGACGAATTCCCAGTGAAGGCAGGCTGATGACTTCATCAGCGCCAAACACTGTCACAGGCCATCTACGAGATGTGTGGATTCTGGGACTCGACAGGGTGCTTGCAACAGGAGAATCATGAAGTTCAGATTAAAGCTATTTCTTCGCAATCAAATCAACCTATACGCTGAAGGCTAATTAGGAACATTAGAAAAAGCCATGGAGGCAATTGGTTGCACAAGAGAAGTCAGTGTCTGAAGCCACGGGGGCAGGTGTTAAACAGAAGTGACAGATACTAACAACACGTTAAGTACAAACTCCAGAGCAACACTCCAAGCGAGAAAAACAGACATTTCAGAGTATACAGAGGCTGTCGAAAAGCGACACGGAGTCGGCGCCCCAGCGATCTGACTGAGAACTCCCTCTGAATATAAAAACGTGGAAAAAGAATCGTGGCAGCGCACCATTTCTCTCTTCCTGTAGTCGAGCCACCAATACACAGGCACTTAACAAGCTTCGGCAATCTGGCGAGTCTTTCTGCGCCGCCAGGGCGCATCTGGCCTGCCACATTTAGATTCCTCCCCTACTCCTACTCGGTAGGTAGGGATGGTTCTGGATTATACATTAACAAACTCCAAGTTTGTTATCAACTGCATTCAGCTTAAAGCTAAACGTCCCTGCCAGTCCTATTATGGTCAGCAACGACAGTGTTTTTGTCACTTGACCCCCCTCTTCGCCCTACTGTGTGTGGGGACCGCTGTAGTAGCACTCTAACCTGTGTAATCCCACTGACACTGCCGTTCTCAGGAGCAAGTATCACGCTAGCTGCCTCTGCTAAGACGTGCCTTTTCGTGGCCTTCTACAGTTACGCCTAGCGACAGCGTCTAGGCGGTGGATGGAGTTACCAGTCCATTCTCTGAAGTGGAACTCCTCGCCTGGGACGGCTCTCTAGTTACTATTTATCTCCGGTAGCCTAAACGCTAAAACTTTTGCCTGCTGTCTGCATTCTGTCTCTGATTTCCTATCTTGAGTGCCCTTCATGGCTTCAGGTAACCTTAAGCGCAACAACGTACAACTTATTATGTCTTCACTATATGACACGTGGCCTATCCAATGCTCTGCTCACAGACACGGGGAAAAACGCTGGCTCTCCAGAAAATGACAGTGTGACCCAGTCAGGAAGAGGAATTCTTGAAGTTTAAACCGAACGTTATTCCCAGACGTCATGACGACAATTCACACGGCCTGAGGAAAACGACATTTGGTTAGAGATATCTTGCTAAAAGCTTTCTGTGAAGAATTACGTTTCTTACAACAGAAAAAAGCGTGTCCTGTGTTCCCCTTTGAGAGGGTGGTTGCGAATGTCGGTCTGTTTACCTGAAACTGCAAAATAGCCCAGGGCTCAACATTTTTCTGGCAGCAAATTCCTCTTAGACGAGCTCCTTCTTGATCAAGGGAATTTGCGTGTCATCCTCAATAATATGACAGTGTAGATTTTCAGAGAAAAATGACCATGTTACAATGACACATGAGAGACATGACCACATGGTATTCAATGATGTTGTCACATTGAATGTTTGAGGAAGAACTGCCGTGGCTATTAATGAAGCGAACATTCTGATCTATGACTTATGAACTTTTCTGGACACAGTGGTGGAATGGAATGAGAGAAAGTTCTCAATACCTTTAAAATATCAGTTGAGAATTATGGTATGCAGTGCGCGAAGTACCTTGGCGATTCAAAAGGGTTTGCCAGTGTGTTGGAACATATATGCCTTTGAGAAGATGTAGTGTGTTGGTCATGTGAAAGAGAAGCTGGGCAGACATTTACATAAACTGATAAGAGATATTGTGAGACAAAAAACTAACTGATGGCAAACCTAAACGTAGTTGTAACCGTCTCACCATGGACAAAGTGGACAAGCTGCAGCTCTATTATGGTTTAGCCATAGAAAGGAATGGACGTGAAACAGGGGCCATACTTCCATAAGGCTTCTACAGACGGCTATCCACAGCATGGATTTTGTTGTAGACTTGTGGTGTTGCCGGCCGAAGTGGCCGCGCGGTTCTGGCGCTGCAGTCTGGAACCGCGTGACCGCTACGGTCGCAGGTTCGAATCCTGCCTCGGGCATGGGTGTGTGTAATGTCCTTAGATTAGTTAGGTTTAACTAGTTCTAAGTTCTAGGGGACTAATGACCTCAGCAGTTGAGTCCCATAGTGCTCAGAACCATTTGATCTTGTGGTGTTGATACAGTGTGTTAGAAATATAAATGGAGATATTTTTATTAGTGGCTGAGGTCCGTGTATCAATATTTACTTGTTCAAATAACTTACGGGAACGGATCGGGGTGACGTCGCCGACAACCGCCGGTATTTCGACAGGAGCACACGTTGCTATTTTCAAGCCAAAACTGCAGCAAGTAAGCACTGTGCAAGCGAATTTAAATCATCGGCTCGGATAGTGTTGGGACAGTGTTATTAAGGAAGCTGTTGAAATTAAATTAGCAACTAACCTTATGAATAGAGATGGTGTTTTTACTTAAAAAAAAACCGTGGAATCCTGCTCTCTTACTTGTTAAGAAACAAAGGAACAGAGTTTATGCTAGCAAACCAGTTGATTACTAACTTCACTGTCTATTAACTTCTGACGGGTCTAGTGTTTAGAGCTTACGTATGTGTGTGCGTTATTTTTAGAGTGTTTCTCTGAAAATCTATTTTTTAAATTTTTAAATTCGCTTCACAGCCCTTAATTGCTGCAGTTTTGCCTTGAAAATAGAAAGGTGTGCTCCTGTCAAAATATCGGCGGTTGTCGAAGACGTCACCTGGCTGAATTCGCGTAAGTTATTTGAAGATTGTATACGACGGGATAAACTAAGGTCTCAGTGTTTACTTGTTGTTGTTGTGGTCTTCAGTACAGAGACTGGTTTGATGCAACTCTCCGTCCTACTCTATCCTGTGCAAGCCTCTTCATCTCCGTGTAACTACTGCAACTCACATCCTTTGGAATCTGCTTATTGTATTCATCTCTTGGTCTCCCTCTACGGTTTTTATCTCCTCCCCCCCGGCTTCCCACCAGTACTAAATCGATCCCTTCTTCTAGTCAAGTTGTGCCATAAATTCCTCTTCTTTCCAATTCTATTCAATACCTCCTCATTAGTTACGTGATCTATCCATCTAATCTTCAGCATTCTTCTGTAGCAACACATTTCGAAAGCTTCTATTCTCTTCTTGTCTAAACTATGTATGGTCCATGTTTCACTTTCGTACATGGCTACACTCCATACAAATACTTTCAGAAATGATTCCCTGACGCTTAAATCTATATTCGATGTTAAATCTCTCTTTTTCCGAAACGCTTTCTTTGCCTTTGCCTCTCTATTTCGACCATCATCAGTTATTTTGCTCCCCAAATAGCAAAACTCATCTACTACTTTAAGTGTATCATTTCCTAATCTAATTCCCTCAGCATCACCTGATTTAATTCGACTACAGAGCTTCTAACGTAGTAGGAAAGCTAGAAAATTTGAAAAGGGATATGCTAAGGCTCAGTTTAGACATAGTGGAGGCCAATGAGGTGAAATGGAAAGAAGACAAGTATTTCTGGTCAGGTGAGTATAGGGTAACATCAACAGCAACAGAAAATGGTCCAACTGGAGTATGATTCACTGTGAATAGGAAGGCAGGGCAAAGAATGTGTTACTGTGAACAGTTTACTGATAGGGTAGTTGTTGTCATAATCGACAGCAAATCAACGCCGACAACAACAGCTCAGGTATACATGCTGACGTCGCCAACAGAAGATGATAAGGTAGTGAAAGTATATGGGGATACTGATTAGGTAATTCATCAAGTAAATGGAGATGAAAATCTGATAGTCATGGCTGCCTGGAATGCATTGTAGAGGAATAAGAATGGATTACGGAAGAACAAGTGCTCGGTAGCGAGAATGGGAGAGGAGAAAGATTAACTGGGTTCTAAAATGAATATCAGCTAGTAATAGCGAATACTCTGTCCAAGATACACAAGAAAAGGAAATATACTTGGAAACGGCCTGGAGGTAAGGAAGGTTACAGATAAACGTCACCAGGCACATTTCCGAACTCAGATACTGAGTAGTAAGGCATACCTACGAGCAGATATAGACTCCGATCACATTTTACTAACGGTAAAGAGTAGGTTGAACCTTAAGACACTAGTCAGGAATAACCGATGTACAACGAAGAGGGATATGGAAGTACTAGGGAAGAAAAACGTACACATGAGCCGCCCGGGGTAGCCGTGCGGTCTGAGTCTCCTTGGCAAGGCCCGCGCGGCTGCCCCCATCGGAGGTTCGAGTCCTCCCTCGGGCATGGGTGCGTGTGTTGTCCTTAGCGTAAGTTAGTTTAAGTTAGATTACGTAGTGCGTAAGTTCAGGGACCGATGACCTCAGCAATTTGGTCCCATAAGACCTTACCACAAATTTCCAAAAAACAAACACATGTTCTCTGAGGCTATAGATACTGTACTAATGAATACCTCAGTAGTCAGCTCAGCTAAAGATAAATGTACATATCTAAAAAGAAAAATATAAGTACCAGGAAGGCTACTGCCAAGAAAACATGGGTAACAAAAGAAATACATAAGTTGATCGACGAAAGGAGGATGTACAGAAATGTTGAGGGACGTTCAGGAATACAGAAATACAAGTCTCTCAGGAATTAAATGTATAGAAACAGCGAAGAAGCCAAGGCAAAATGACTGTGTGGAAAGTATGAACAAATCGAAAAGATATGATTGTCGGAAGGACTGACTGAGCATGTAGAAAAGTCAAAACAACCTTCGGCGAAATTGAAAGTAGTGTCGGTAATATTAAGAGTGCAATGGAAATTCCACTGTCGAACACTGTGGGGAGAGCGGTTGGGGGGAAGGGTACACTGAAGGCCTCTATGAGGGTAAGAGGTTGTCTGATGTGGCAGAAGAAAGAAGAGTGTACAGGAGCAGACAGGGGCTCCAGCACTATAATTAGAATTTAAAAGAGCTTTGATCGACTTAAGACCAAATAAGGCAGAAGGGGTAGATAACATTAAACAGTAACTTCTACAATCATTGGGGGAAGTGGGACAAAACTCCTATTCACGTTGGTGTATAGAATACATGAGACTGGCGATATACCATCAGACTTTCAGAAAAACTTCATTCACAGAATCCCGAGCATAGCAAAAGTGCGAGAATTATCACGCTATTCGCTTAGTAGCCCATTCATCCAAGGTGCCGACAAGAATAATATGCAGACCAATGGAAAAGAAAATTAACAATCTGTTCGAAGATATTTCGGGATTGAAACCGCTCGTGGTAAACATCACGATGTTTCGACTGGACACCTGCCACTCATATTCAGGTGAGCCATCGAAGACGTTCTCCGCTCCGCCCTATACTGCGCGTTCAGCTAGTGCCGCGCATCCGTCAGTCACGGTGACAGATGGACCACACCATCCAGCGGCAGCACCGTCGGTGGTGGAATGCGAAGGTCAGCTGTCTTCGGCGTTGCGACTAACCACAGTCATCGGAGTATTCTGGTGTCTTAGTCTGAAGCAAATCCAGGAGATAAAGGGATTCCACGCATTATCCAGCTGGTAGCCGCTGCACGCTTCGTTAGTTTTTCCTCGATACGTATTTCAATGGACTGTTTTATAATGGTGTCGCAAATGGATGTTTCTGTTGCCAAAATTAATGTTTTGTAATGCTTCATTGAATGTCCATTGGAGACACGATGTTTCAGAGTCTCTAGGTTGCAAAGGCGAGTGCAACGTTTATGTTCTGTGCAGCGTTCTTCCCACTGTCGGTGTTGTTTATCCTATAGAGGTCATACCACACTGACAAGGCATTTTGTAAATTCCCGCCTTCCGCAATAACAAATTATCATTCACTGATACCAAAAGGCCTGAAATCTTAGATGGTAGATGGAAAATCACTTTCACTTCTCTCTCTCCTGTATCATGGAATTGGGTTGATGGAATGACTTCAGTCAACTTTGGTTGGATATACAAGAATGTAAGTTCTCGGCAGATATCAAAATTTGATCCTCTGGAGCCCAACAGCGGTTATGACAGGGAATAACTGCAAGACGTTGCCTTTTCAACTTCAGGGAGAAGAATTTGGACGATGCGATGCTGTCTGTACTGCATAAAGGACCCAGTTTTGCACCTACACCTACCTCTGATTTTGGTAGTGGTGTCGAAAACCAGTATGACGCGTTCGTGTGGATACTGCTGAAGAAATAAGAAGAGAAACTTGCTGTGCTCTTTTGAAAGCTCCTCCGCTCCTCCTATGAAGAAAGAGTTGCACTACGAAATCTCTGATCTCTGAGAGGATCCAGACATAGTGGTGCTGAAGGCTGATAAAAGTAACTCAGTTGTTTTGTTACTTTCGTACTTTGTATTTGGAGAAGACGTATAGCCTCCTTAGTGATACTATGTACAGAAAGACTGATCACGACCCTACAGCACATGTGCAACGGAAGACGTGTACACTCCTGAATTCTTCCTCCAGAGACCACCAGGCGGTTAAGACCAGATGGCAGCATACCAGGAAGACTGTATAGCCTTCCGAAGCTGCACGAAGACGGTCGTCCTCTAAGGCCTATAGTTCCAACGATGCGTCCGCCGCTAACCGACCGCTTTCCATGAAGAGGGGCCGGGGCTGTTTCTCAGCTAAGTAACGTAGCTTGACATGGTACCACGGTACATGCCTTATTCTGGTATGTATTAGTTTTTTATGCTTCTGAAGAAGGCTAGATTACCTGAAACCTGGGTAAAGACCAGTAACTTTTCGCAACTGAGGCGGACCTTTGACGTATTAAAGACACTAGTGTTTAAATTAACTGCACAGTTACAGCTGTTGATCGTATTCCACATTATTTTTCAGAGGAACAGACAAGCGTGAATCTTAAATGTGGCACCGAATACAAATTTCGTACCTGTTGCTTTCAAGTATTGTATTCTCGTAACAGCGCCTTTTATGCAAGGCTTAACAACCAATTGAAATACTAACGCACCACACAGTTCTAATCTCTGCTTCTACAGCATTTGTTTAGCAACGGGGAGTGTACCACTGCAACAAATACCAAAAACATTATTTTTACAGATATCTTGAGAGGCACCCACGTGCCTTGCTCATACTGTGGCATCAAGCAGTAAGGCCTGCAAGATGAGTGGTCTGCCAAGCGAGTGGATTCATTCGTATTTATCGAGTAATATGAACTCTCGTACTCTCAATTAAGTTACAAATTATCCTCCTGTATGAATAGTACGCAACGGAAACGCACATCTGTATCAGTAATTAACAGGACTCTGACTGTTCACTACGCACTGGCAATACCACATTTTCTTTTTTTATTTAACGGCTTTTATCAACACGTGGCCATCGCACTGAATATGAGTGGCGCACGCATTATAAATTCTGGATATCATGACAACATACAATTCGAAGGAAAAGGCCACCAATCTTTTTCTTTTCACTATCTTACTTATTCCGATAAATTCTATAACCTAAACACACAAATTCTATAACCTTAAACAATTACACGTGAGAAATTCCGCCCGTTGGCATGGCTTTACATTGGTGATTACCTTATGGTCTCGTAATTATTTAACGCTACAGTGCACTTTCTGGATAGGATGGTGGATCTTTTATTATATCTCACACTTCGACCCTCACAATCATCATCACGAAACTTTCCTCCAGACCGAGCGGTACAAAAGGAACAAGCATAACCCACTACCTCTGAAACTACCTTGCTACTCTCCCATGCAAACCACACATACCCAAATTACATGACATACAACACACTACTACATGGAATACAACACAATAAATAGTCACAACTCTATCACTTTCAGCTTTCCCACTTCAATTAGTACTTATCCCAGTTTCACACGACACTGCCCCACTTCGTAATTCTTCTTTCCTACTATGAACTCTGGAGATATATGCACGTCTTCCTGTGCAATGCAAGCCAAGTGGCGTTGCTGGACAGACGGCTGACTCACCTTGCTTCTCTCTCAGAGTATTATAGTTTGAATCAAGCGTCACACGGAAACATAACATGCAAAGTAATATTAAGAGCATATTCATCACACACGCGAGTCCTCAACTGATACCATGGACGAGTACTTCTCTTTATCCTTTGTCTCATATACAGATTGAGACTCACACGGTACTCACCACGTGGAAGTACTCGTCTCTAATTTCAAGTCCTGCACACGCCATTCCTTAAATATTTCAACTTATAGTACACACACTAGTAATTCAGTTTAACTTAAGCACACGAAAGTATTTCAACTTATTGCTACACGTGGTTTCATTGTGACCGTTGGTCACTTCCGAAGATTACTACGATCCCATTAATATTACCTGCCTGACATTTAATTCTCCCCACAAAAGTTTCTGAAATAGAGAAATTATTATTTCAAACTACTCTTAAATATTCCGCATGCATACCAAGTCTCCACTCTTTTGTCTTTACGGAGCACAACTAAGACAGGTCTTAACAGCACAAGATCCAGCGGTGGAGTGCTGAAACATGGCCGTTCTTCAGGTCCTCTCGCACTTCTGTCGAAGTGGGGGAGCACCTTGCTACTGTATTGGTCAGCCACATTTCAGGCACTCAAAGCTCAGGTAAATTTCATCTCTTTGGTCCCACCAAAGGTGGCAAAAGGATCGTCTCAGAGATTATCATATATTCACATTCACTATCTGCGGTTAGCAGACGACCATACATTCATTCATTTCACAGATCTCACCAAACTGGATGTAGGGATTTATTTTGAGGGAGTGCACATGTGATCAATTAAATAAATAGTCATTCTATCCCACACTGGTATCCGGCTTTGCTGTATTAATTGAAATTGAGTTATTATCAGAAAAAATATGTTGTTCAGACGAGAATAATAAAGTATGTTGTACCTATTTTCAATGTCGGGCGGTACTGTACCCTTTCAATCTTACAGAAGGAAATACATGTCTTTAGCACAACAAGATAGCACACTCAATTTCGTTTGTATATTCTTAATGCTACGTTCAGAACAGACAGGGTACAATCAGAACTAAACAATTACCTTGGACGGGCCACCAAATCAGTACAACTATTAACACAGTACACAACGGTGTTAACATCCTACCAGCGCACAGCACGAGCTCCCTAGGAGGACAGTTATGGAGCAGTGAATGGGGCTCGCCGTTTAATATCAATTCGAGCAGCGCAGGGATACAAGAACTCTGTCCCTTCCGCGACCAGCGATAGTGGGCGCAAACAAACACCGACAGCCCTCGGCAGCAACCACGTCTGCTTCACGCCTCCAGCCAGACACCAGGAAGCTATCAGTAAGGCGCCACGAAAGTTGACCAATAGAGCCGCGCTGCCAAACCAAACGCCCTGCTACTCGGTGCCCATTGCTCGACACCGACTGGCTCTCCCGCAAGCCGTCGCACCCTCTCTTTAGGCCGCCGCCAACCAACCGTAACGTTTGCCTGCAAACTGGAGGCCGAGCCGCATAGTAACCCTGGGTTCGGTGTGGGGCGGCGGTGGGGTGAGTGGACTGCTGTAGCTTGTTGTGAGGTTGTGACCCACTAAGGACTACGCCGGGGACGAAGACTCTCCGTCATTTCTAGGTTCCCAGTTCAACACCCACGATACAAAACGGACAAAAAAGGGATTAGCGTACGTGCCTATCAACAGCGATTATACATGTTTCAGTTTTGGTGCACACTTTATTTTTTAGATTATGACGATAAAAAAATAATCAGCTTTGCGAATTGTTACTGGAATGCCTCTGCCTCTGCCTCTGCCTCTCTCTTATTCTCTCTCTTTATCTCTGTCTCGCGAACATAACTCGACTGTCATTTCTGAATGGTGTTAATAGAGTTCCATTTTGTTGTATCTAGGAATCCTGCACACTCGGTTTGCTAGACAATTAATCAAACAACTCGTATTAATAAAGTTTATTACAATAAAACAAGATGCAATTGAAACGCCCTGCTAAACGTGCAAGACAGAACAGGTAGTTTAAATTGTGGAAAGGGGCCAAAATAAGCGACTGTCAGTTACATTCGATCATACGACTTTATTTATTTGACGAAACATTACAAGAGTCAAAAAAATTTAAAAAAAAGTCACACACACACACACACACACACACACACACACACACACACATAGCATTAATTTACCGGCTAAATACGCCATAGAATCTCATGCCTTAAGGGGAAGACCACTTTAACTTAAAATCGGCTGAAAGCCAATAACTTAAGACTTAAACCAAAATCAGAGCCGGCCTGTGTGGCCGAGCGTTTCTAGGCGCTACAGCCTGGAACCTCGTGACCGCTACAGTCGTAGGTTCGAATCCTGCCTCGGGTGTGGATGTCCTTAGGTTAGTTAGGTTTAAGTAGTACTAAGTTCTAGGGGACTGATGACCTCAGAAGTTAAGTCCCATAGTGCTCAGAAACCATTTGAACCATTTTTGGACCAAAATCAGAAATTTAAAAGGCAGAACGCCTTATCTTAAATCAGTTCTTTCAGTTAGGCTGAAGGCCCAAACAATCTCACAACTTAAGAGAACAACAACATTAATTTAGAAATCGGCTGAAGGCCCATCACTTAAGACTCAAACCTAAATAAATTTTTAAAAGGTCAAAGGCCGCATCTTAAAACAATTCTTTAATTAGACTGAAGGGCACAACAATCTGACACCATAATATCAAAACAACATTAATTTAAAAATCGGCTGAAAGCCCATCACTTAAGACTCAAAGCAAAATAAATTTTTAAAAGGCCAAGGCCTTACCTTAAAGCAGTTCTTTAAATTACGCTGTAGGCCCAAACAATCTTACGCCTTAAGGGCGAAACAACCTTCATTTAAAAAATCGGCTAGAAGCCATCTAAATACAGACAACAAGAACAAATAGGAACAGGCAGTACACCCAGCGGCTCTCAGAAGTTTCCAACGGTCGGCATGGAATTCAATCACGCTCGCTTAAGTGAGACAGGCAGTCGGCCCAACCATTCTCGATTCCACGACAACCCAATCGACAGACAGTCAACGGACCCACAAACAAGATAACTTCCGCTCCACCCGACCACCACACAATAGGTAGTTCAATGGAACATCGTGGTAGGTATTGGCTGCCACAATCAATTATACATTGAGCTGTCAAACTACACACCGAGCTGGACAGCGACAACGCGATGAGGAAAATACACTGCCTGAATTTACGTCGACGGCCAGGGCGGGTAACCAGAACGTTAACGGCCACAAGGCAGAAGATTCCGCTGTGCACTTCAATTCAAAATAAACAAGTACAGTTAAACTCCACTGGAGGGTGACTAAAATTTGCCAACTTGAAAACACACGTTGTTGCTCGCGGTAATGTCCCAACAGCCGACAACGAAATCCAAACGACACAATGTGAACAGTCGTGACTTGCTGGTAGATTAAGTCAAATGGTTCAAATGGTTCAAAGGGCTCTGAGCACTATGGGACTTAACGTCTGAGGTCATCAGTCCCCCAGAACTTAGAACTACTTAAACCTAACTAACCTAAGGACATCACACACATCCATGTCCGAGGCAGGATTCGAACCTGCGACCGTAGCGGTCGCGCGGTTCCGGACTGAGCGCCTAGAACCGCTAGACCACCGCGGCCGGCGATTAAATCAAAACTCAACTTTCGTGTTCAGGATCGGTGAGCCACGAACCTCGTAGCAATGGGAACAGCAACACACACTCCGACCAACTCGTCACACACGGCACAGCCGAAAACTATAAGCGCGAGGCCAAAGATAGTACAAGGGTGCGAATATCGAAACACGCTGCTGCTGCCACTCACGGAGAGAGAGGATAACAGCATAACTGCGGGAGACTAAACTAGCTTATGTCGTCTTCACGCAGGACCCGCTGCTGTCACGTCGGAGGCAGGTCGGTCAGCGTACCTCTTCTGTCTTCCCGACCGGCATGCCGGAGCTGACTTTACGTCGTAACAGACTGGAACAGGTACGAAAACATCCTCAGTATCTACTAATGTGAGGCAAACTGATATTTCATGTGGATAGAGCCGTTGTTAACTTTATTAGTTACTTGCAAGTAGTTGGTTGGTTTGCTGGTTGATTTGGTGTGAGGGGAACAATCGGCGAGGTCCTCAGTCCCATTGGACTTGGGAAGGATGGAGAAGAAAGTCGGCCATACCCTTTCAATCTAACCATCCTGGCATTTGCCTGAAGCGTTTTAGGGAAATCACTGAGAAGCTAAATCAGGATCGCCCAATGCGGGTTGGAACCGTCGTCATCTCGAATGCGAGTCCAGTATGGGAACAACTGCGTGACCTCGCTCGGTTTCCAAGTAGACCACCGCGTTATTCTCTGTTAACATGCGTTTATAAATGCAACTGCTTCTGTTAATAATTACACCTACATCTACATCCACATGGATACTCTGCAAATCACATTTAAGTGCCTGGCAGAGGGTTCATCGAACCACCTTCACAATTCTCTATTATTACAATCTCGTAGAGCTCTAATTTCTCTTATTTTATCGTGGTGATCGTTTCTTCCTATGTAGGTCGGTGTCAACAAAATATTTTCGCATTCGAAAGAGAAAGTTGGTGATTGGAATTTCGTGAGAAGATTCCGTCGCAACGAAAAACGCCTTTCTTTTAATGATTTCCACACTCTCGCCCATATTTCGCGATAATACAAAGCGTGCTGCCTTTCTTTGAACTTTCTCGATGTACTCCATCAGTCCTATCTGGTAAGGATCCCACACCGCGTTGCAGTATTCTAAAAGAGGACGGACAAGCGTAGTGTAGGCAGTCCCCTTAGTAGGTCTGTTACATTTTCTAAGTGTTCTATCATAAAACGCATCCTTTGGTTAGCCTTCCCTACAACATTTTCTAGGTGTTCTTTCCAATTTAAATTGTTCGTGATCGTAATACCTAGGTACTTAGTTGAATTTACGGCTTTTAGATTGGACTGATTTATCGTGTAACCGAAGTTTAACCAGTTCCCTTTAGCACTCATGTGGATGACCTCACACTTTTCGTTAATTAGTGTTAACTGCCACTTTTCGCACCATTCAGATATTTTTTCTAAATCGTTTTGTAGTTTGTTTCGATCTTCTGCTGACTTCATTAGTCGATAAACGACAGCGTCATAGGTAAAAAACCGAAGACAGCTGCCCGGATTGTCTCCTAAATCGTTTATATAGATAAGGAACAGCAAAGGGCCTATAACACTACCTTGGGGAACGCC
This sequence comes from Schistocerca americana, assembly GCF_021461395.2. Taxonomy (NCBI): domain Eukaryota; kingdom Metazoa; phylum Arthropoda; class Insecta; order Orthoptera; family Acrididae; genus Schistocerca; species Schistocerca americana. The sequence goes on along the minus strand of NC_060122.1, from coordinate 105,310,298 downwards.
TGAAATCACTTCTGTTCTACTCGATGACTTTCCGTCAATTACTACGAGCTGTGACCTATCTGACAGGAAATCGCAAATCCAGTGACATAACAGACGATATTCCATAAGCACGCAATTTCACTACGAGCCGCTTGTGTGGTACAGTGTCAAAAGCCTTCCGTAAATCCAGGAATACGGAATCGATCTGAAATCCCTTGTCAATAGCAGTCAGTACTTCATGTGAATAAAGAGCTAGTTGTGTTTCACAGGAACGATGTTTTCTAAACCCATGTTGACTGTGTGTCAATAAACCGTTTCCATCGAGACAATTCATAATGTTCGAACACAATATATGTACTAAAATCCTGCTGCATATCGACGTTTACGATATGGGCCTGTAATTTAGTGGATTACTCCTACTACCTTTTTTGTATATTGGTGTGACATGTGCAACTTTACAGTCCTGGGTCCTTATTTTACCTTACAGCTGGTGACGATTTTTGGCAATGTGTTCCACAGTGGGGAGATGTCGCTGATGTATTTATATTTCCTTATGTCACATATGTCATACCTGTATCTCTTATATGAAGCAGAGAAATTGTAGTATTACTGCAGTTTTGGAAATATAAGTTCCGGCACATAATATCTGTAAACAATTTTGTAAGGGTTTAGGAATTACATCGCTTCCAGTTGTAATTGCACTACCTCGCAACAAAAGGAAAGCTCCCAGAAAACACGGTCGGATGTCAGTGTAACACCGTCGGGGCGTATAGAGAGCGTTGCAGTGTGAATCGTCTGTGACAAATAGAACGCCCACCGGTGTGCTACAGTCTTGTTCGTCTTTAGTCTTGTCACCGGGCCTGGCTGAGTGTATACAGGGCGTGAACAGTGTCAGTTGTTGAGTGATCGCTGTGGAGGACGTGGAGGTCGGCATCGTGAAGGCAACATACTCGTCCTCAGTACTGCGATCGACCACTGCTGAACACCACGAGGCAGGATGGATAGCCGCGTTGTAGGCCAGGTACGCCGTAACACATTCACATTAGCGAATGCCATCCGACAACAAGTAATTGACTAACAAAAGCTCGAAATTTAGCACGGACTTCAGTGCGAGATGCTTATAATAGCTCCAACAACGAAACTTGGACCCAAAACGTGTCCGAAAACCCAAAGAGATTGTCGTCGTATGTAAAACATGCTAGCGGCAAGACAAAGTTAACGCCTGCTTTCCGCGATAGCAACGAAAGTACTGTCGATGAAAGTACTGCTAAAGCAGAGTTACTAAACACAGCCTTCCGAAATTCCTTCACCAAAGAAGGCGAAGTAAATATTCCAGAAATTCCAATCAAGAATAGCTGCCAACATGAGTAACTTAGAAGTAGATATCTTCGGAGCAGTGAAGCAACTTGAATCAATAAAAGCAAGTCCTCTGGTGCAGTTTGTATACCAGTTAGGTTCCTTTGAGATATGTTAATGCAGTAACTCCACACTTAACGATCATATTCAACCACTCGCTCGACGGAAGATCCGTACACAAAGACTGGAACGAACACAGGCCACACCAATATCCAAGCAAGGTAGTACGAGTGATACACTAAATTAAAGGCCCATTACACTCCGCATACTGCAGGATTTTGGAACATTGTGAATTAGCTCCAAGAGAACGTTCTATTGACACACAGTTAACACAGATGTAGAAAACATCGTTCTTGTCAAACCTAACTACACTACTGACCATTAAAGTTCCTACACCACGAAGATGACGTGCTACAGACGCGAAATTTAACCGGCAGGAAGAAGAAGCTGCGATATGCAAATGATTAGCTTTTCAGAGCATTCACACGAGGTTGGTGCCGGTGGCGACACCTACAACGTGCTGATGTGAGGAAAGTTTCCAACCGATTTCTCGTACACACACAGCAGTTGACCGGCGTTGCCTGGTGAAATGTTGTTGTGGTGCTTCGTGTAAGGAGAAAAAATGCGTACCATCACGTTTCCGTCTTTGATAAAGGTCGGATTGCAGCCTGTCGCGGTTGCGGTTTATCGTATCGCGACATTGCTGCTCGCGTTGGACGATATCCAATGACTGTTAGCAGAATATGGAATCGGTGGGTTCAGGAGGGTAATACGGAACGCCCTGCCGGATCCCAACGGCCTCGTATTACTAGCAGTCGAGATCACAGGCATCTTATCCGCATGGCTGTAACGGATCGTGCAGCCACGTCTCGATCCCTGAGTCAACAGATGGGGACGTTCGCAAGACAACAACCATCTGCACGAACAGTTCGACGACGTTTGCAGCAGCATGGACTATCAGATCGGAGACCATGGCTGCGGTTATCCTTGACCCTGCGTCACAGAGAGGAGCGCCTGCGATGGTGTACTCAACGAATCCAGGTTCTTTTTGCAGCATCATGTTGTTTGCATTCGTGTTTGGCGACATCGCGGTGAACACACATTAGAAGCGTGTGTCCGTCATCGCCATACTGGCGTATCACCCGGGGTGATGGTATGGGGTGCCATTGGTTACACGTCTCGGTCACCTCTTATTCGCATTGACTGCACTTCGAACAGTGGACGTCAGATGTGTTACGACCCGCGCCTCTACCCTTCATTCTATCCCTGCGAAACCCTACATTTCATCAGAATAATGCACGACCGCATGCGTTGCAGGCCCTGTACAGGCCTTTCTGTATACAGAGAATGTTCGACTGCTGCCCTGGCCAGCACATTCTCCAGATCTCTCACCAACTGAAATCGTCTGGTCAAAGGTGGCCGAGCAACTGGCTCGTCACAATACGCCAGTCACTACTCTTGATGAACTGTGGTATCGTGTTGCAGCTGCATGGGCAGCTGTACCTGTACACGCCATCCAAGCTCTGTTTGACTCAATGCCCAGGCGTATCAAGACCGTTATTATGGCCACAGGTGGTTGTTCTGGGTACTGATTTTCAGGATCTATGCACCGAAATTGCGTGAAAATGTAATCACAAGTCAGTTCTAGTATAATATGTTTATCCATTGAATACCCGTTTATCATCCGCATTTTTTCTTGGCGTAGCAATTTTAATGGCCAGTAGTGTAGCTCTTCACGCACAGGAAGTGTTGAGTGCTGTTGACAAGGGATTTCAAATTGATTCCGTATTTCTGGATTTCCAAGATGCATTCGACACTATACCACAAAAGACGCTTGTAGTGAAATTGCGTGCTTATGAAATTCCGTCTCGATTATGTGGCTAGATTTGTGATTTACTGTCAGAGAGGTCACAGTTCTTATTAAAAGATGGAAAGTCATCGAGTAAAACGGAAGTTATTTCTGGCAATCCCCAAGCTAGTGTTATTGGCCCTCTGTTGTTCCCCATCTATATAAACGATTTGGGAGACATTCTGAGAAGTCATCTTAGGATGTTTGCAGATGATGCTGTCGTTTATCGACTAGTTAAGTCATCAGAAGGTCAACAGAAATTGCAAAACGATTTAGAAAAGATATCTGTATGGTACGAAAATTGGCAATTGGCCCTAAATAACGGAAAGTGTGAGGTCATCCACATGAGTGCTAAAATCAATCCATTAAACTTCGGTTGCACGATAAATGAATCATTCTAAAGGTCGTAAATTCAACTAAATACCTAGGAATTACAATTACGAATAACTTAAATGGGAAAGAACACATAGCAACCGTTGCGGCCAAGGGAATCAGAGATACCGTTTTGTTGGCAGAACACTCAGAAGATGCAACAGATCTACTAAAGAGACTGCCTACACTATGTTTGTCCATCCTGTTGTGGACTCTACGGTCGCAGGTTCGAATCCTGTCTCGGGCATGGATGTGTGTGATGTCCTTAGGTTAGTTAGGTTTAAGTAGTTCTAAGTTCTAGGGGACTGGTGACCGCAGATGTTGAGTCCCATAGTGCTCAGAGCCATTTGACCCATTTTGTTGTGGACTACCTACTGCAGCGTGATGTGGGATCCTTACCAGGCAGCATTAAGGGAGTACATCGAGGAAGTTCAAAGAAGGGCAACTTATACACACGTCAAAATAAGTTTTACATCTCCTCAATTCCGAGAGTTCCGGAACCTGTACAGAAAATTGGATTAGAGATCAACATAAATATCATTAACGCGCTTTTTATTGCTCATGAAAACCACACATTACATGTTGTACCACCATACAGCGAGAGTTTCAAAGATGGCGGTCCAGACTTCCGTACACACCGGTACCTCTAATGCCCAGTAGCATGTCCTCTCGCATTGATGCATGCCTGTATTCGTAGCATACAATCCAAAAGTTCACCAAGGCGCTGTAGGTCAGAATGTCCCACTCCTCAATGGCGATTCGGCGTAGATCCCTCAGAGTTGTTGGTGGGCCACGTCTTTCATCAACAGCCCTTTTCAATCTATCCCAGGCATGTTCGATAGTGTTCATGTCTGCAGAACATGCTGGCCGCTCTAGTCGAGCGATGTCGTTGTCCTGAAGGAAGTCACTCACAAGATGTGCACGCTGGGGGCGCGGATTGTCGTCCAAGAAGACGAATGCCTAGCCAATATGCTGCCGATATGGTTGCACTATCGGTCGGAAGATGGCATTCACATATCGTACAGCCGTTACGCCCCCTTCCATGACTACCAGCGGCTTACGTCGGTCACACATAATGCACCCTAAAACAGCAGGGAACCTCCACCTCGCTGCACTCGCTGGACTGTGTTATAAGGCCTTATCGGGGGTTGCCTCCAAACACGTCTCCGACGATTGCCTGCTTGAAGGCATACGCGACAATGTGAAAATGTGATGCAAATCCTGAGCAGTACATTCGGCATGTTGCTGGGCCCATCTGTACCGCGCTGCACGGTGTCGTGGTCTCCATGGACGTCGAGAGTGAAGTTGCGCATCATGCAGCCTATTGCGCACAGTTTGAGTCGTAACGCGACGTCCTGTGGCTGCACGAAAAGCATTATTCAACATGGTGGCGTTGATGTCAGGGTTCCTCCGAGCCATAATCCGTAGGCAGCCGTCATCCACAGCAGTAGTAGACCTTGGGCGGCCTGGGCGAGGCATGTCACAGACAGTTCCTGTCTCTCTGTATTTCCGCCATGTCCGAACAACATCGCTTTGGTTCAGTCCGAGAAGCCTAGACAGTTCCCTTGTTGAGAGCCCTTCCTGGGACAAAGTAACAATTCGGACGCGATCGCATTGACCGTCTAGGTATGGTTAAACTACAGACAACAAGAGCCGTGTATCTCCTGAAACTGATCGGCTGTCGGATCCCCTCCGTCTCATAGGCGCTGCTCATGCATGGTTGTTTACATCTTTGGGCAAGTTTAGTGACTTCTCTGAACAGTCAAAGGGACTGTGTCTGTGATACAGTATTCACAGCCAACGTCTATCTTCAAGAGTTCTGGGAACTGGGGTGATGCAAAACTTCTTTTTATGTGTGTACTATCGAGAAACAAGGGAGAGAGTGTCACGGGCATGATACAGGATTTGGGGTGGAAATCATTTAAACGAAGGCTTTTTTTGTTGCCGCGGGATGTTCTCCCGAAATTTCAGTCACAAACTTTTTTTTCCGAATGCGAAAATATTTTGTTGACGCCGACATATATAGGAAGGAACGAATATCATGATAAATTAAGGGAAATCAGAGCCAGCACAAAAGTTAAAGGTGTTCGCTTTTTCAGCGGGGTGTCCGAGAGTGGAATAATAGAGAATTAGCGTAAAGTTGGTTCGACGATCCGTCTGCCAGGCACTTTTATTTGCAGAGTAACTTTGGAGATGTGGGTGTAGACGGACTCCCTGCAACATTGGGTGCCATCCTGGAAATTGAAATAAGAACACCGTGAATTCATTTTCCCAGGAAGGGGAAACTTTATTGACACATTCCTGGGGTCAGATACATCACATGATCACACTGACAGAACCACAGGCACATAGACACAGGCAACAGAGCATGCACAATGTCGGCACTAGTACAGTGTATATCCACCTTTCGCAGCAATGCAGGCTGCTATTCTCCCATGGAGACGATCGTAGAGATGCTGGATGTAGTCCTGTGGAACGGCTTGCCATTCCATTTCCACCTGGCGCCTCAGCTGGACCAGCGTTCGTGCTGGACGTGCAGACCGCGTGAGACGACGCTTCATCCAGTCCCAAACATGCTCAATGGGGACAGATCCGGAGATCTTGCTGGCCAGGGTAGTTGACTTACACCTTCTAGAGCACGTTGGGTGGCACGGGATACATGCGGACGTGCATTGTCTTGTTGGAACAGCAAGTTCCCTTGCCGGTTCCCTTCATCCAGTCCCAAACATGCTCAATGGGGACAGATCCGGAGATCTTGCTGGCCAGGGTGGTTGACTTACACCTTCTAGAGCACGTTGGGTGGCACGGGATACATGCGGACGTGCATTGTCCTGTTGGAACAGCAAGTTCCCTTGCCGGTCTAGGAATGGTAGAACGATGGGTTCGATGACGGTTTGGATGTACCGTGCACTATACAGTGTCCCCTCGACGATCACCAGTGGTGTACGGCCAGTGTAGGAGATCGCTCCCCACACCATGATGCCGGGTGTTGGCCCTGTGTGCCTCGGTCGTATGCAGTCCTGATTGTGGCGCTCACCTGCACGGCGCCAAACACGCATACGACCATCATTGGCACCAAGGAAGAAGTGACTCTCATCGCTGAAGACGACACGTCTCCATTCGTCCCTCCATTCACGCCTGTCGCGAGACCACTGGAGGCGGGCTGCACGATGTTGGGGCGTAAGCGGAAGACGGCCTAACGGTGTGCGAGACCGTAGCCCAGCTTCATGGAGACGGTTGCGAATGGTCCTCGCCGATACCCCAGGAGCAACAGTGTCCCTAATTTGCTGGGAAGTGGCGGTGCGGTCCCCTACGGCACTCCGTAGGATCCTACGGTCTTGGCGTGCATCCGTGCGTCGCTGCGGTCCGGTCCCAGGTCGACGGGCACGTGCAACTTCCGCCGACCACTGGCGACAACATCGATGTACTGTGGAGACCTCACGCCCCACGTGTTGAACAATTCGGCGGTACGTCCACCCGGCCTCCCGCATGCCCACTATACGCCCTCGCTCAAAGTCCGTCAACTGCACATACGGTTCACGTCCACGCTGTCGCGGCATGCTACCAGTGTTAAAGACTGCGATGGAGCTCCGTATGCCACGGCAAACTGGCTGACACTGACGGCGGCGGTGCACAAATGCTGCGCAGCTAGCGCCATTCGACGGCCAACACCGCGGTTCCTGGTGTGTCCGCTGTGCCGTGCGTGTGATCATTGCTTGTACAGTCCTCTCGCAGTGTCCGGAGCAAGTATGGTGGGTCTGACACACCGGTGTCAATGTGTTCTTTTTTCCATTTCCAGGAGTGTATATGGAACTGCCCACCCATGAGTACGCCGCCGTTAACAGCACGACGGAAACGGCTGCGCTTGAAGTGGCGCCAAAGCACTGGCTGCTGCTTAGTTACGCGCAGCCAGGTGAATGACTCTGCACTGACGTGGATGACCGTCGTCGATGAGTATGTTGGCGACGTGTGTGGGGCCCCAGTCTTGCAATATTTTGCAGAGGCACAACGGCGTTACTCCTGACATCGTCTTGCGGAGAGCCATCAGGTATGACTTGAGGTCATGACTCGTAAGGACTAAGGGAATTCTGACAGTGCAGCGGTTTGTCAGAGGCAACGTCAGTCCTGATGAGTTTCCGGTTGACAATATCGTGATGTCATTTCCTGACCGCACAACGCTCGATCACGGATGGCACGCGTCTCGGTAGATTGCCTGAGTGATAGTGAGAAAGTCGGCATGTCCAGCAAGAACGCATGAACTGCCCCTTTTAGAAAATGTGTCGGAGTCCGTCCCAGTGCCAGCATCGAGGATATCAAGGGACCACTTATAAAAGATGTGGGTTGTATTTTTCTCAGGATAGGGTATAATAGGACTGTTGTTATTGTTAATAATATTGGACATATACTGATACGATAAAAAATATCTTTTCCGGCGTAACGACAGGCGGCGGCACGAAGATCAAGAACAATACAGCAGAGAGGGCTGCGAGACGATGTCAGCCAATAGCAGCCTGACTAGATCGTCACGACGATAGGCGCGGCATCTGCACGAAGAGAATAAAAGCGACGCGCCGGCTAGCCTCGACACACTAGAAGACGGTCTAGCAGACGGGCACTGGGAGAGCCGTGACTTACGAACTTGTGTGATTAGCTTGCATGGAAATTGTATCTATCGAAGGACATCAATTATTTGCTTGCCGCCAATTGATTGCGACCCACCTTGTACAAACGCAATTTAAGGGGAGGTTTACTATCATTTCGTTCAAAAAATCGATTTTTTTAAATTGCATTTTTGGATCTATAAAGATGTTTAGACTCCACCACGAAAAAGTTTTTCCGAATACGGAACGAAAATGTTTATTATTCGCGGTTGAACAGAAAATACAACTGCCTGAAATCAGCCTTTTTCACGCACCAGCTTGTTTCTTTCGGAGGACGACTTATTGTACCGGTACTAGGGAGGAAACACTAAAATTCCAATGAAAATTTGAACGCGTGTGTTTGGAAGTTAGCTCCCAAGCATTTGCATTCTGGTGCGAAGACCGTTGAGATTGCGACTTTTCTGGCAGAGAGCAGCTTCAACGAAGGGTATAAAGCAACTGTGAAGACCATGACAACGGTGGACGTCACCCTGGGACGCAGTTCGCCAAGCATTCGGACGACCGCCCGGTTCAAGCGGCCGAAAACCGCTTGTCACCGGCCGTACGAGCGGCTCTGGAGCAGCGCAGGATGGCCCACATCGAGCAGAACGCTATGATGAAGAGGAAGGACTAGTTTATGGACCCGGAATAGCAGATTGAACGTAAGTTGCATAATATTGCATTTATATGTAGACAAAACCTCAAACGCGTTTTTCTCGAAATGACTTTTTTCGATCGCGTGGTATTGTAACATCAAATCTGAACCGGTTGGCGTGATTCTTTGTTTACAGCGAAGCTAACTAAATTGTCTAGGAGTTTTACCACTTTAATTCCGATGCATCAAATATAAATATTTTTCTTTGTCCGACGAAGACGAAAAATCGATGAAGAAAACCTAATTTTTTTTTCAAATGGCCTCCATTTTGTTTCCTATGGTCCAAATAACTTAAGCGAGGTACAACTCCTAAAGAATCTTATATTCTTCGCTAACGTCAACTCAGTTTTGATTTCACACGAGCCGGCTCACCTGTGACATACCGCGCGTGAAGGTCTACACCGAAATTTTGTTTCGTTCTGACGGCACATCCGCATTTGCTCCTCGACATTTTCGGTCGATTAAATTGCAGTTTGTAGAGGAAATATCAATAAACATTTTGACCAAATTTGACATTGTTATCTATAACACATACCAAGAAAAAAAATCCTGAAGGAACATGTTTTTTTCGGGCCAAAGGTAGTAAACCTCTCCTTCAGCATTGTCAATTAAATTACTGTAATATACTCCATTAATATAATTTGCTATCTGAGAAAACAGCTTCCTAGGCACCTTATGTTACACAAGTGGGCAGTATCCCACAATATAACTATCGGCCATCGATATATCGGAAAGAGTATCGATATATCGAAGAAAAGGTACCGGCCTATAAAAATATCGGCTACACTTTATAAATATACTGCAGGTTTTAGATCTGTATATTTAAGTATTGATTTGTTGTTAGATATTCTGTACATCGATGAGCTAGTTGCCTGCTTATTTCCTTAGAGCAAGAATTGGAAGAAAAATGATGCACGTTCACGATTGGCGATAACCACTTTGGTGGCAGTGGTAGCTGCACGTAAGTGGCACAGTAACAGGTGTCCAGTGGGTCCGTCGTTCTGTTTCGTGACATACCGGATTTGTCTGCAACACTTCACGCCGACTTCCCTCTTTTTTTCATTTCTGCAACCGCCAGCTACCTAGCAGCTCTAGTGTCCAAATCGGGTGGTGAAGTTAGACATTGTAATTTTTGTTAGGATATACACAGTATATACACAGACGTCTCCGTCCACCGCAAAAAACCCAATCTTCTCATTTAGATTATGGTCATCTTTTTCAGCTGCAATCAGGCAGTGCGCCCTAGCTAAGCGGCGGATGGTGGGCGAGGCATACACGATCACATTCCGACTCGAGAAGGACGTCAGAAGGAGCAGAGTGCCAGGAAGAAGTGTTAGACGACATTTCTCACAGTTAAGCCAGTTTGAGACGGGTCTAATCATCGGCATGAAAACCGCAGGCTGCTCGACACACCGTGTGGCTCACGAGGTCGGTCCTCCGTAGTGTTGAGACCGACGATGTTGAGAGCAATGGAAGTGAGGTGGCGCCCACGGGGGTGGAGGAACCAGGATGACGACGAGGAGAGAGGTTCGAAAAATCGTGCGACAGGCGATCAGGGAGCCTACGTGACTTGTTCTACGCCACAAGCAGATGTACGGGTGCCAGTTGTTCCACAAACCGTTTTCAGATGCCTTACAATCCAAACGCAATTGTCGTGTACTGCCATTAACACCGAGACATCGGCTGCTCCTTCTGCAGTGGTGGGTGGAGTACCACAGATTGTCACGGCGTTGAGTTTAGTGATGAATAACGATTAGTTTTGGGGACGTATGATAAATGCGCACGGCTGTGGAGGCAGCCTTGTGAACGGTACAGATCCATCCACACTGTCGTACGACACACCGCCAGCACAGTCAGAGTAATGGTCCGGGGGACCATACCCTACGATAGCCGGTCCACTCTGATTGCTGTACGTGGAAACTTAACTGGCCAGCTTTCCTACATGGTCTACAAGAGAGACTTTTTGTTGTGGATTGGCAAGAGAGCCAACCCGGTATACTAGAGGAAGCCGAAAGGCACGCGTTTTAGCTCACGCAGGCTGGCGTGAGGTCTGGAACAGGTCAAGGAAATTAGACTAGCAAAAAACGTACGTAGCTGCTGGAATACTTAACTTTCATCCATAAATGGTGAACATCGCTCTTGACGGTACATGTTTTACAGCATCAATAGTAACTGGTAATGGCGCCTTGCTAGGTCGTAGCAAATGACGTAGCTGAAGGCTATGCTAACTTTCGTCTCGCCAAATGAGAGCGTATTTTGTCAGTGAAGCATCGCTAGCAAATTCGGCTGTACAATTGGGGCGAGTGCTAGGAAGTCTCTCTAGACCTGCTGTGTGGCGGCGCTCGGTCTGCAATCACTGATATCACTGATAGTGACGACATGCGGGTCCGACGTATACTAACGGACCGCGGCCGATTTAAAGGCTACCACCTAGCAAGTGTGGTGTCTGGCGGTGACACCACATTCCTCCCCTGCAAATCGGCGGACGGTTGTGGCATAAGGCTTCCGCCCACCATGGGGAGGACCCCATGTTGACGTATGCGACGAGGTGGGGAGCCTAACAACAGGCGAGGCTGTGCCACCCGCACCCTCCCATTCGGACCGAGGGGAGCTAGGAAACGCCTGAAAACCTGCTCCAGGGTGCACGCCAACATGCGGTGTATGCGCCCCTAGAGAGACAGGAGGGGCCGAAGGGTCGACCTCCATCGGGCCGGGGCACACGACGGGCGAAGACGACAAATGGTCCGGAGCGGGCAAGAGTTCCATGTCGTAGGACAACTGGTCACGGGAAGCGATCGGCGGCGAGTGACCCAGGGAGGCGCCCGGCGGTTGCAGCGACGCATCCACTTCGGGCGTCGCCGGCGGGAGAACAGGCGGCGGCGGCGGCGGCGGCGCGTCGCCATGGGGCAAAATGGAAGGCAGCGTCGGTAACACCTGGTGCTGAGGCGAGCCAGTAGATGGGTCCCCAGGGCGCTGACCGGACGGCACCGTCGCTGAAAGTAGACGGGGAGCGGCAGATCACGTGCTACGACAGAGGCGCAGCTGATTGAGATGCCGATGCACCTCACCAGAGGCCCCCAAAACCAGACACACAGCGCGGCCGAGGCAGCGAAGAATGCGCCCTTCGAGCCAGCGCCGTGAACCTCGATGGTGACGATAGTAGGCAACGTCGCCTGGGGCAAAAGCAGGTGTCTGCCGCTGCACAGGAACCTGATGCGGCGGATGTAGCAAAGACATCAAGGTGCGATGAGGGCGACCGTGGAGCATCTCAGCCGGCGAGCGACCACTCGGGGCTGAGAGCGATACGAGGACAAAAAGAGCAATAACGCGGCCTCCCGAGAATGTGACTTTCAGCTTCAACATCTGTGACTTGAAAGTCCTGACCAATCGTTCAGCGGCACCGTTTGACTGTGGCGAAAAAGGCGCGGACGTCAGATGCTGAATACCATTGGCCTTTCAGAATGACTGAAATTCTTCGGACATGAATTGTGGGCCATTGTCGAAAACAAATGTCTGTGGAAGACCTTCAATGCAAAAGATAGCAGATAACGCTTGGATGGTGGCAGATGACGTCGTGGAAGACATCCGGACAACAAAAGGAAAATTACTGAATGAATGTACCACAACCAACCATCGAACATTCCCGAATGGACCATCAAAATCGATGTGTAAGCGTTGCCAAGGGGAAGTGGCTTTTGGCCATGCAAAAAATTTCCACAGTGGTGCTGATTGTTGTTCGGCACACGCCATGCAAGAAGAGTACATATTCGTAATCGCGGCATCGATTCCGAACCAAGTACAGTGCTGACGAGCAAGTTGTTTCGTTCTCACTGTACCCCAATGTCCTTGGTGGAGAAGCCGTAAGACAGAGGACTGTAACGAACGTGGGACCACGACCCTGGACTGCTCATTATCAGAACGCAACAGCAAAACACCACGTCGTACAAAAAGTCTCTCCTTGTGAGCAAAAAATCGGCGAACCAACGGATCCCCGATCCATGACTTTGACAAGGGCCATTGAGTAGCAACGAAACGCAGAACGGTAGCCAGGACAGGGTCGGCAGCTGTGGCTGTCGCTACACGACGAAAATCAATCGGAAACGATTCAACCACGTCGTCGGTTTCCGAATCAATGAGCATGCAAGCAAGTTCGGAGGAATCGAATGCTCTATCCCCAGCAACGGGCAAACGGGACAACGCATCGGCGTTTCCGTGCTTGGCAGCGGACCGATACAAGATATCGTAGCGGTACTGCGAGAGGAAAATAGACCAGCGAATGAATTTCTGCGCTATACGTAGAGGTACAGGCTTGGTCGGATGAAATAGCGATGTCAAAGGTTTGTGGTCTCTGATGATGGTAAAGTGACGACCATACAAGAAATCATGAAACTTTGTAACACCAAATACGTGAGCCAATGCTTCTTTCTCAATCTGTGAATAATTTCTTTGCGCAGACGAGAGCAATTTGGACGCAAAGGCAACAGGGCGATCGTGCGAACCATCTTTGTGCGCAAGCACAGCACCGATCCCGAAATCCGAAGCATCCACCATCAACAAAAGGGGCTTCTGGGGATCGAATGGCGTAAGGCAAGTGTTGGAAATCAACGCCGATTTCAACTGGCGAAAGGCGCGTTCGCATTCCGTCGTCCAGACGAACGGAACACCTTTACGGCGTAAGCGATGAAGCGGAGCTGAAATGGAAGAGGCGTGTGGGATATAACGGTTATAATAATTAATTTTTCCCAGCATACTCTGTATGCTGCTTCAAATTCTGCGGCGAAGGCAAGTCTTGTATGGCACGGAGGTGCTCTGGACTGGGATGTATGCCTTGGGCATTGAGTACATGTCCCAGATAGGGTAAGTCACGAGCAAAAAACACACATTTGTCCTTCCGCAAGCGAAGACCATTTTGTCGCAAGACCTAAAATAATGCTCTGAGACTGGCTAAATGTTCTTCTTCCGTCTTTCCGGAGATCACAATATCGTCCAGATAGTTTGCTGCAGTAGGGACCGACGCACGAACAGTTAGTAGATATTGCTGAAACAATGCAGGGGCGGATGCACACCCGAATGGCAGTCGTTTGAATCGATAGAAACCAAGATTCGTTTTAACCACAAAAACGCGCTGGTATTCTTCGTCCACCGGTATTTGCAAGTATGCATCTGCTAGGTCCAACTTCGAAAAATATTTACCCGGGCACAGTTTGTGAAAAAGATCTTCCGGGCGGGGTAAAGGAAAAGTTGCAGTCACTAGTTGTGGATTCACTGTTGCCTTGAAGTCCACACAAAGTCTCAATTTTCCGGAAGGTTTTGGCCAAATTACTAATGGTGATGCCCAGAGAGAAGCCTGCACACGTTCAAGTACACCTTGTGATTCCAAATCGTGTAATGTTTCTGCGACCGCATCACGCAATGCTTGGGGAACATTGCGCGCTCTGAAAAATTTCGGTTGCGCGTTAACTTTCAGTTCCAAATGTGCTTTATAGTTCTTAGCGCAACCGAGGCCCGGTGCAAAAATGTCTGCATATTCTTCACATAAACGAGAAACACTGGCTGAAGGCACAGTCTGGTTCACTGATAGGACCTGATTTACTATAGACAAGTTAAACAACTGAAATAAATCGAAACCAAACAAGTTCACTGCTGCAGAAGAATGAAGGACGTAAAATGACAAGTTTTGTTTGTCGCTTGTATGTTGCAAGAAGGCTGCACTGTCCTAACATAGGGATCACATGCCCTAAATAGGTACATAACTTAACATTTGCGGCACGCAACGGAGGTGTGCCCAGCAGTTTTTAAGTGTCTTGATTGATCAGTGAAACTGCAGCCCCGGTATCGAGCAGGAACAGTATCACTTTACCGTTAATGTCCAAGTCCACAAAAAGTTTATTGTCCTGCTGACCACAAGAGCGACTGTCTCGTGCAACGTGAACTGACACTGGTACAAAATCACTTGCGACTTGACGGGAGTGCCGGCGATGTCGACGCACACTATTTGTGGAACGAACAGTCACTGTTAGAGAGTGGCACTGGGCGGAGTGGAATGAACTACATGAATTTCCATGGGCGAAGTGTCGCAAGCCTGAGTATCCTTGGTTCGATTCCGATTGCGGTGCTAAGCAAAGGGCCTGGAATGGTTTTGAGTTTCCGACCGGAGCTTTTTCTGGCAAACACTCTGAACATGTCCTTTTTTATTTCTGTAAAAGCAAATAGATTGGTGTGACGGGAAATTCTCACGCGAATGTCTAGTAGCACACCACAGGCATGATTTTAGCACTGCATTTGCTTGCCGGCGCGGTACACGTGGCTGAGAGCCTGGCGTCAGTGGCGCCGTCGGGCGCGAGGACTGTTTACTGTTCCGTGCAGCTCGCCCGGCGGGCCGGTTAACCTGACACGTGGGTGGCGGAGTTTCAAATGATTCCTGAGCAAAGTCAAGTGTGTCCTGCCGATCCAATATGCCCATCACTTGTTGAAGGGAGGGACTGACTAGTTTCAAAATCTGCTCCCATATACGAACATCAGAAACGTTCTGTGCAATTGCATCACGTACCGTAGTATCTGAATAAGAGAGTCCACATTGAAACTCAAAAGCACAATCCCTAGTAAGGCCTTGCAAGGTTGCAACCCACTCCCGATTAGTCTGACCTGCCGTACGTTTTGTACGAAAGAAGGTATACCGTTTGGCAACTACATTGACTGATTCTTTGAAATAGGCATCTAATGCAGACAAAATTTCGTCGTAGGACAGAGTTGCTACGTCGCATCGGGGAAATAATTTTACTATCACACGGTACATGGCGACCCCAACGGAAGATAACAAAAAAGGTTGCTGCTCATTACCTTGAATTCTGTAGGCGGCGAGATGGAATCCAAATTGGCGTGACCACTCCGTCCAGCTTTCCTGTGCAGCATCAAAAGGATGAAAAGTTGGTGCAACTGCTTGTTGTGGCTGCGTTAGCGGTGGAGCGGCGGCTGCCGCATCGTTATGCATTGCACGTTGACCCTGGGCGAGCTGTCCAAGGGCACCCAGTAAGGCCTGCTTCTGCTGATTCTGTAAGCGATAAAATTCGGACAGTACACCTGGAGATGGTGGCGAGGCCAATACACAAGTAAATCAGGGCAGTATAGTTACAAACGCGGTGTGACCTCATCGCCAAATGTTGTGGACTGGTAAGAGAGCCAACCCGGTATACTAGAGGAAGCCGAATGGCATGCGTTTTAGCTCACGCAGGCAGGCGTGATGTCTGGAACAGGTCAAGGAAATTAGACTAGCAAAAAACGAACGTAGCTGCTCGAATACTTAACTTTAATCCATAATTGGTGAACATCGCTCTTGACGGTACATGTTTTACAGCATCAATAGTAACTGGTAATAGTGCCTTGCTAGGTCGTAGCAAATGACTTGGCTGAAGGCTATGCTAACTATCATCTCGGCAAATGAGAGCGTATTTTGTCAGTGAACCATCGCTAGCAAAGTCGGCTGTACAACTGGGGCTAGTGCTAGGAAGACTCTCTAGACCTGCCGTGTGGTGGCGCTCGGTCTGCAATCACTGACAGTGGCGACACGCGGGTCCGACGTATACTAACGGACCGCGGCCGATTTAAAGGCTACCACCTAGCAAGTGTGGTGTCTGGCGGTGACACCACACTTCTCTAGCAAGGTGATGCTCGTTCGTATACAGCTCGAGTTCTTAAAATATTCTGCGTCATGTTCCCACTCTCCCAAGGTCAGACTGCTCCCCGGACTTGTACCTTATAGGGCATGTGTGTGATCAGCCGAAGCGCTAGATGCCACCGTGTCACGCTGTACATGATCTGGAGGCGGCTGTTCGAGATTTACAGGCCAATATGCCTCGGGAGAACGTCAGACGTCTAATAAACTCGACGTCGCACCATGTCACAACCCCTATTGCAAGAAAAGGTGACCCAATGCGTTATTATGTTGAACTGTATTTGCCTGCTTGTGCACACTGTATTTGTTTATTTGTCTAGATTTTGGTTCAAATGGCTCCAAGCACTATTGGAGGCCACCAGTACCCTAGACTTGACATCACACACATCCATGCCCGAAGCAGGATTCGAACCTGCGACCGCATCAGCAGGGCGGTTCCGGTCTGAAGTGCCTAGATTCTGGGAACAAGTGAATGTCTCGTGTGCATCATTATGACTAATACATTTCATTTCGGTCCGTCTCTACGCTTTTTGGGCGGTGATTTCAGTGTCCCTAAGAATTTTTTTTTTCGAGGGTGTTTTTCTTTCAAACATTTTTATAGTTGATCCCTAGGCTTTGTCGAAAGTAGCTACGCCTCAAGAAGTGTATTTTGGTACCGGAAAATGTAAGTCTTTCGGCAGTCGATTTATTCCTTCCCAAAGTAGAGAGCGTATGAACGCCGAGTATCTCAACAATGAGACAGTATGGTTAAATGGATTCGTCAACAGCCTCAACACAGAGGCTCAAACATTTTGAGACTCAGAGAGACACATCTTAGGGAACTGACCCCAAGAGTAGGTAACTGAATGTGTTTCCATAATTAGTGACATGAGTAGGCTTCTGAGGAACATAGCTTTGTGTGTATTGTGTGGAAAAGGTGGTGTAGCAATTATAAAAGATGTAATCCGCCTTCCGTGACTTCCTGTACCTTCAAATTTATATCCTATGATTTTGAGAGTTAACCTTTGCGTGATAATCCTGTTAGGATTCGCAGGAGAGCTTCTGTAAAGTTTGGAAGGTATTAGACGAGATACTGGCAGATGTAAAGCTGTGAGTACCGGGCGTGAGTCGTGCTTCGGTAGCTCAGATGGTAGAGCACTTGCCCGCGAAAGGCAAAGGTCCCGAGTTCGAGTCTCGGTCGGGCGCACAGTTTTAATCTGCCAGGAAGTATCATATCAGCGCACACTCCGCTGCAGAGTGAAAATCTCATTCTAAAAACTTTGAGGTTGCCGATGACAATATAGTTCTGTCAGAGACAGTAAAGGAAGAGCAGCTACACGGAATGGACAGTGTCTTGGTAGGAAGATATAAGATGAACATCAACAAAAGCCAAATACGGATAGTAGAATGTTGTTGTTGTTGTTGTGGTCTTCAGTCCTGAGACTGGTTTGATGCAGCTCTCCATGCTACTCTATCCTGTGCAAGCTTTTTCATCTCACAGTACCTACTGCAACCTACATCCTTCTGAATCTGCTTAGTGTATTCATCTCTTTGACTCCCTCTACGATTTTTACCCTCCACGCTGCCCTCCAATACTAAATTGGTGATCCCTTGATGCCTCAGAACATGTCCTACCAACCGATCCCTTCTTCTGGTCAAGTTGTGCCACAAACTTCTCTTCTCCCCAATCCTATTCAATATTTCCTCATTAGTTATGTGATCTACCCATCTAATCTTCAGCATTCTTCTGTAGCACCACATTTCGAAAGCTTCTTGTCCAAACTATTTATCGTCCATGTTTCACTTCCATACATGGCTACACTCCATACGAATACTTTCAGAAATGACTTCCTGACACTTAAATCAATACTGGATGTTAACAAATTTCTCTTCTTCAGAAATGCTTTCCTTGCCATTGCCAGCCTACATTTTATATCCTCTCTACTTCGACCATCATCAGTTATTTTGCTCCCCAAATAGCAAAACTCCTTTACTACTTTAAGTGCCTCATTTCCTAATCTAATTCCCTCAGCATCACCCGACTTAATTAGACTACATTCCATTATCCTTGTTTTGCTTTTGTTGATGTTCATCTTATATCCTCCTTTCAAGACACTGTCCATTCCATTCAACTGCTCTTCCTTTACTGTCTCTGACAGAACTATATTGTCATCTACTCTAGTAGAATGTAGTCGAATTAAATCAAATGATACTGAGGATAATAGATTAGGAAACGAGAAACTTAAAGTAGTATACAGGGTTTGCTATTTGGGAAACAAAATGACTATCGTCTAAGTAGGGAGGATGCAGAATGGAGACTGACAATGACAAGAAAAGCGTTTCTGAAAAAGAGAAATTTGTTAACATCCAGAATAGATTTAAGTGTCAGTTGGAGTGTAACCATGTGTGGAAGTGAAACATGGAAAACAAAGAGCTTAGAATAGAAGCTATCGAAATGTTGTGCTACAGAAGAATGCTGAATATCAGGTGGATAGATAACGCGAGTAATGAGGAAGTACTGAACAGAATTGGAGAGGAAAGAAATTTGTGAGACAACCTGACTAGATGAAGGTATCGTTGGCAGGACACATTCTGAGACATCAAGGGGTCACCAGTTTGGTATTGGGGGGAAGTGTAGGTTAAAAATTGTAGGGGGACGCAAAGATATAAATTAAGTAAGCACTTTCAAAAGGATGCAGTTGCAGTAGTTATAAGGAGACGAAAAGGCTTGCACAGGATACTTTAGCATGGAGAGTTGCAACGAACCAGTTTTCGGAATGAAGACCACAACAACAACACATGACTTTGTAACCAGAATCTACTAACTTCCACTGGTCTTAGCTTCCCTGCTACTTTGTTTAATTCATCCAATACTAGGTGACGAAATACCTGTTAAAGGAGCAGATGGGTGGTCTGTTAGCGAACAGTGACAGTTAATTCATCTCCTAGGGCCTCTTATTCCATCATTTTCTAGTCAGCGAATAACAGACAATTTACAGGTTCATCAGGATAATCTTTCTTATATATAGGCATATACACTCCTGGAAATTGAAATAAGAACACCGTGAATTCATTGTCCCAGGAAGGGGAAACTTTATTGACACATTCCTGGTGTCAGATACATCACATGATCACACTGACAGAACCACAGGCACATAGACACAGGCAACAGAGCATGCACAATGTCGGCACTAGTACAGTGTATATCCACCTTTCGCAGCAATGCAGGCTGCTATTCTCCCATGGAGACGATCGTAGAGATGCTGGATGTAGTCCTGTGGAACGGCTTGCCATGCCATTTCCACCTGGCGCCTCAGTTGGACCAGCGTTCGTGCTGGACGTGCAGACCGCGTGAGACGACGCTTCATCCAGTCCCAAACATGCTCAATGGGGGACAGATCCGGAGACCTTGCTGACCAGGGTAGTTGACTTACACCTTCTAGAGCACGTTGGGTGGCACGGGATACATGCGGACGTGCATTGTCCTGTTGGAACAGCAAGTTCCCTTGCCGGTCTAGGAATGGTAGAACGATGGGTTCGATGACGGTTTGGATGTACCGTGCACTATTCAGTGTCCCCTCGACGATCACCAGTGGTGTACGGCCAGTGTAGGAGATCGCTCCCCACACCATGATGCCGGGTGTTGGCCCTGTGTGCCTCGGTCGTATGCAGTCCTGATTGTGGCGCTCACCTGCACGGCGCCAAACACGCATACGACCATCATTGGCACCAAGGCAGAAGCGACTCTCATCGCTGAAGACGACACGTCTCCATTCGTCCCTCCATTCACGCCTGTCGCGACACCACTGGAGGCGGGCTGCACGATGTTGGGGCGTGAGCGGAAGACGGCCTAACGGTGTGCGGGACCGTAGCCCAGCTTCATGGAGACGGTTGCGAATGGTCCTCGCCGATACCCCAGGAGCAACAGTGTCCCTAATTTGCTGGGAAGTGGCGGTGCGGTTCCCTACGGCACTCCGTAGGATCCTACGGTCTTGGCGTGCATCCGTGCGTCGCTGCGGTCCGGTCCCAGGTCGACGGGCACGTGCACCTTCCGCCGACCACTGGCGACAACATCGATGTACTGTGGAGACCTCACGCCCCACGTGTTGAGCAATTCGGCGGTACGTCCACCCGGCCTCCCGCATGCCCACTATACGCCCTCGCTCAAAGTCCGTCAACTGCACATACGGTTCACGTCCACGCTGTCGCGGCATGCTACCAGTGTTAAAGACTGCGATGGGGCTCCGTATGCCACGGCAAACTGGCTGACACTGACGGCGGCGGTGCACAAATGCTGCGCAGCTAGCGCCATTCGACGGCCAACACCGCGGTTCCTGGTGTGTCCGCTGTGCCGTGCGTGTGATCATTGCTTGTACAGCCCTCTCGCAGTGTCCGGAGCAAGTATGGTGGGTCTGACACACCGGTGTCAATGTGTTCTTTTTTTCCATTTGCAGGAGTGTAATTAGTTTTCCTTTCATGTAATGGATTTCGTTAAGGAAGATCTTCTTTTGGTCTGATCTTACCGATACGACAAACAGGACAGATTTTGTGACTGTTAATCATCTCTCTATAGACGTCAGTTCAGCCTAAGATAATATTGACAGAAAGGAGCTATATATGGGGAATTCAGCGTACAAGGGAGTCAATTCACAATAAGAGAGATCTGGGAGGAACAGACATTAAGTTTTTGCTGAATAATTAATTATTTATTATTATTTTGAGCTTTTCCTCATTACTGAGGCTTATCTCCAACCTAATAATTTACTTTGAAATTACAATACAAACAATAAACGTTCTTAAACTATATTCTCAAAATATTTCTCCAGGTGCTTTGATCTTTTGTGTCCTCTTCCTCTGCGCCCATTCTCCTCATTGTGCGCTGTACATTTTGGAGCCAGGTGGTCACTGGTCGTCGTCTTCTTCTTCTCCCCTCCGGTTCCCACTCCAGTATCAATTTTGGTATTCTGATTTTCTCCATTCGTCGTACATGCCCGTACCACTGTAATTTCTTCCTATCCATTACGTCATATATTCTTTCTTTTATTTCCATTTTCCTTATTACTTCGGTGTTCCTTATGTTTTCTTTCCTGGAGACTCTTGACGATCTTCTCCAAAAGTCCATCTCTAGGGCTTGTAATTTTTAATGTGCTTCATGTTAATTGTCCAGGTCTCCGTTCCATACAGAACCACACTCTCTAATATGGATTTTTTAATTCTGCTCATTATATTCCTGCTCCATAAGACTGAGTTAAGCATCCCAATGACCCTCCGTCCGCTACTAATTCTTTTATTGATTTCTGACTCTGATTTTCCCTCGATTTCTAAAATGGATCCCAAATAACAGAAAGTGTTTATCTTTTTGATTTTCTTTCCTTCAATGTATAGCTCATCTGAATCATTAGTCAAGTATTCTGTTTTTTGGTAATTAATCTTCAAACCGCAATTTTTGTATGCTACTGCTAGTTGATTGCACATATAGTTAGCATCCTCCCCATCTTATGCTACGACTACTTGATCATCAGCAAATAATAAATGATGTAGGTAAACTCCATCTCTTATTTCTAATCTCATACTATTATATTTACGAGACCATGTTCTAAGGCTAATATCTATGTAGATTTTAAATAATGATGGTGACATGGGACAGCCCTGTAAAAGGCCTTTGCTTGTTCTAAATTTCTGTGAAAGTTTATTACGAACTTTCACTTGGCAAATGTTATCTTTATACATCTGTTGTATTATTTTAATCAAGGAAGGGTTTATGTTTGCCATATGTAGTGCTCTCCAAAGTAATTTTCTTGGAACTGTATCATACGCTTTTTCTAGATCTATGAAAATTAATCCTATATTTTCTGATTTTTCCCTATGTATCCCCAAAATCTGTCGTAATGTGAAAATATGGTCCACACATGATCTCCCAGGCGTGAATCCACATTGTTCTTCTTGGGTTCTAAAATTTTTTTCCAGTTTGTTTTTAATTACTGTCGCAAAAATTCTCATTAATGTGTTTGTAGCACAAATTCCTCGATAGTTTGAACAAATTTTGCCATCCCCTTTCTTAAATATTGTATTAATGTAACCTAGCTTCATCTCGTTGGGTATTGAATCTCCATGTATCATTTTGTTGAAGAGCTGTGTTATCAGTTTCACAATTTTGTCATCACCATATTTCAGACACTCCAGATTGATATTGCCTGGTCCTGGTGCTTTACCATTCTTTCCTGTTCTCAACGCCTGAAGTACTTCACTTTCTAAAATCTGGATCTCATCATCTTCATGTCCCTTATCTTCCCCTGTTCCTTCTTCTAGATATTCTTCTCTGTCCTCATTTAATAATTTTTGGAAATACTCTTCCCATTCCTTTTGTGTTATCAGTTGGAGATTAGTTTTGGTTTTTGTATCCTGTCGAAGCCCTTGCAATACTGACCATGCTTGTTTTGCTCTCCCAAATCCTAATTTGCTATTCACCTTGGCACATGTTCTTTCCCATGCTTCATTTTTTTGCCATCCTTATTTTTTTCCTCACTTCATTCTTCTTTTCCTTGTATAATTAATTACTGGATAAATTTTACACCATTTTGAAACGTATGAATGATAGAAGCTATTTTTACACTGTTTTCTCATAGTGAATACGGGAAATTTAAGTTACATTAAATGCTACCTTGAAGTGGAAAGTAAAATTTGGGACTTGATCCTCTTGTGGACTGTATTCTAGTTTACAGGTTTTATTAAGGAAACAGTACTGCAAACAGATTTGTTGAAGATATAATTTTATTCACTGTGTCCGCATGTATCTAATGTTTCCTAAAAGGAAGTTAAGCAATTGAAATTCAAAGAAAAAGTATTCATTTTCGTCTGCTTGCTATTGCAAAGTTCAAGAGGCTATTGGGGTCATCGATACGGTAGGTTCTCGAAGAAATGGTGAATCACAGGTGGAACACAAGCAGTAAATCCTCTGTGTCGGTTTCCTTCGCTTTCGCTACTGGTCGATGTTTGGTATCAAGACGGCTCTGCTGGATGGCACAAAAGTAAGTCATGCGACAGCCGGATTTCTTTCGTAAGACAACTTCGTCAAACTGCACACCAGGGTTCAGAGCCTGTTTAAACATCAATATAAAAGGAGATTCTGTTTTATAAAGCAACCCTCTCATAATTCTCCAATTGATCCCATAACCAGCAACGTTTATTTAAAAAAAATATTATTGTTATTACTTAAGTCTCCAAGTTTCCTGTGGAAAAGTCTGAGAATGACTTTACAATGTCCTCATATCTCGGGGACGTTTTACTGGCTCTTATACGTCCATCCAATCTTTTTTTGTGTAATGTGCGATAATTTCCTACTGGCTTTCTCCGCAAACTCAGAACCGCCTTCCTTAGGTAAATAATAATGTTCTGATGCCACGAATTTGTGACCAACAGCTAGGATCTTCACATAACTTCTTGAGAGACAATGATAGTTTAGTGTCGCTGTTTCGGCCGGTACAACACTCTGAATATAAGATTATTTCATTACATGTAGAAGCTACACAAAATTAAAGATCTCATTCCAGTCCTTAGTTTCAAGCTAACGCCTTTACCGTTTGAGGAATCAACTCTTTTTTGAGACCTCTTAATCGGATCCCACTGAACAGATTCCGAAGATACGCATTTTGCCGACTACATTCACAAAATTTCCGAAAGATTTAAAATATATTTTCCGTCTCTATTTCTTTAAGTTGATTATGGCGTTGCAACGTTCAGTGGGAAGGAGAAGGGGGGTGGGGTCTTGGCAGGGTCCTTCCTTCTAGCATACTCCTCCTCGCATTTCCGCTACCTTTGCCTAATGCTCCTCTTTCGGGAAGTCGTAAACGTCATTTTCCTTTGGGCTCTGCTCCAGCTTCATTGCAGACGTCGCTGTGAGATGCTGCAGAAGCACCATTGTCCTCAAAAGCTATTTCCTCTCCTGCGTTAAAGGAACAATATACTAACATGAACGTGAAAGTGACAAAGTGTGATATGATACGATTAGGCTCAAGAGCCAACCCTGCTTTTTAACTCGTCAATTAAGTCCCACTTATCAAATTTAATAATTAATTATTAGCTTATCTGAACTAGAATGCTGATTTTTCTATGCGTTGTCTCCCTTATCCGTAGACGACAATTCACTGATAATCATCAGTCTGCTTCAATTAGACCTCACACAGGGACCAAACAAACCTTGCGAACTGTGACAATGGACATGTTCCCATCGTGCTCTTAACAAAAGACTGCTTCCCTCCATACTCAAAGGAGTTACCAGTCCTGTAAAAGCTATTTACAATATCTGGACATGAATCTTTTATCCTGCTTCATAAGCAATAAGTTAAAAGTGGACTACTTCGAAAATGGCCAAAACTGGTCTTCCTCCCTTGTGCTGTGAACGCCCCGTATGCAGGAATGAAGAAGTCTCAGATTATTAATAAACAGATCACCAGAATGTTAGCACCTTAACAGGACTCACTTCAATACTTGTTAGTATGCTCCTTTTGTATTCACTTATCGAGCTTGACTCGAAATTTGACATTCACGTGACGTGCTTGTCGCTCTGCAACAGCGAAAACACTGCTGGGCTCCGTAAAACAAAGGCTCTTGTGAATCCAGCTCGCTGATAGCAATAACTTGGCTCATGTTGCTTCTTCATTCAGTCGCCTTATAGCTTTCGCACTGACTCAGATTCGCTCTTCCATTTCGTATCTCATAATTAGGTAACAGACTTCTTGATACGTGTGAGTACAGTGTTGTGGCATCACCACTGCTAGACTGCGATGTTGCTCCTCCTTTCCAAACACTTTTCTCGATATTAATTCCCTAATCAATCCATCATAATTACTATATTCAATCAATTGATTAAGTCTAGTAATAGTTTACTAGTTCCTTCATCAGTGGCTACAAGTAACACTCTCCACTCACTCGTGAGTGTTTAAAGAACTGAACGACCCTGCATAAAACAGCTTGTTGGAAGTTCAAAGTGCTCCCATTTTCAACAACTGGATGAGTATACAGGGTGAGTCCCTAACTATTGCCACCAAGAATAACTCCGAAAGTATGACAGGAGCTGTAAAGTTTGTGGAACAAAACTCGCACGGGACAATGGGGGCCATAATATGACGTTGGTTTTTTGTTACTAGGTGGGGTCGCGTCACAGAGGTTAACTTTGTTTTTTCGAATGGTGTAGTATAGTTTGGTACTTATTTTCGGAGAGCGGCTATCCAGACGGATCCAATGATGTGCAACATTTTGATCTTGGAAGGTCAACGAAGGTCACAAAGGTGGCATGAAAAAAATAATGGTTCTGAGCACTATGGGACTCAACTGCTGTGGTCATCAGTCCCCTAGAACTTAGAACTACGTAAACGTAACTAACCTAAGGACATCACACACAACCATGCCCGAGGCAGGAATCGAACCTGCGACCGTAGCAGCAGCGCGGCTCCGGACTGGAGCGCCTAGAACTGCACGGCCACCGCGGCCGGCAAAGGTGGCATGAACATCCACTTAAAGAAGGTGTTCGAAGTGATGACCATTGCTACCAATACGTGCTGCTATCTTCTTATTATGGATTGAGTGTGTATTCCTTATCACCTCGGCACTTAACAAAGCACATGCTCTGACAATTCTGTCTCGCATATCTCCAGGTGTAGTTGGAACATCTTTATAAACAATGTCTTTTACGAATCCCAACAAGAAAAAATCGAGAGGCGTCAAGTCTGGCGAACGAGCCGGCCACGACACATCTCTTCCACGTCCAATCCAAAGATTTGGGAATTGTCTCTGCAACTCGTTTCTAGCCATCAACGAAAACTGTGACGGACACTTATCGTGCTGATACTACATTTTGTTCCTTGTTCCTAAAGGTATTTTTTCCAATAACAGACCTATTGTTTCTTCCAAGAATGTGGTGTACTTCCTACCATTAAGATTTCCTTCGATGAAATAGGGGCCCATAATTCTGTCCTCCAGAATCCCACACCATACAGTTACCGAACACGGTCTTTGAGTTGCATCGTGCCGCAATAAACATGGATTTTCAGTTGCCCAACAATACATCTTATGCAAATTAACATTCCATGGTGCGAGAATGTAGCCTCTTCAGTAAATAAAATCAAATTAATAAATGTGTCATCCCTCTGAATCGGAATTTGAGCCCATCGACAGAATTAAATGCGACGCATACAATCCGTACCAGTTAATTCTTGGTGAGACTGATATGGTAAGGATGATATTTATGGCGATGCAGAACACTGGCTCATGCAGATTCCCTTGCGATTTGACGCGAACTAACACCAGGATGCCGAACCACAGTGGCAAAAGTACCAATTTCCGTTTCCTCGTTAGTAGCTTTTCTTTGCCGGATATGATTCCGATGCGTTAAAGATCCACTTGTTCTCAATTTATCGTATACGTATTTAAATGTACAACGTGTAGGGTCAGTACACTGAGGATATTTTTCAACGTATAAGTTTCTAGTTCTCACTGAATTTCGTTCGCATTCTCCGTAAATGAGAAGCATATCGACTTGTTCTTCGAAGGAATACTTCATTCACATTCGCTTGATTCGACAATACTGGTCTTACTGTTCCTGTTAGTGTTCTATTGCGAAACCGTCGAATGGTGTTTACGTATCAATGGCACGTTAGAGTGATACGCCTTATCGGTAAATATTTACTATTTGCACGATATACGAGAGAGAATTGTCAGAGCATGTGCTTCGATAAGGTCAAAATGGTTCAAATGGCTCTGAGCACTATGGGACTCAACTGCTGAGGTCATTAGTCCCCTAGAACTTAGAACTAGTTAAACCTAACTAACCTAAGGACATCACAAACATCCGAGCCCGAGGCAGGATTCGAACCTGCGACCGTAGCGGTCTCGCGGTTCCAGACTGCAGCGCCTTTAACCGCACGGCCACTTCGGCCGGCGCTTCGATAAGTACCAAAGTGATAAGGAATACCACTCAATCCATGATAGAAAGATTGCAGCACTGCATTGATACCAATGGTCATCACTTCGAACACCTTCTGTAAATGGACGTTCATGCCACCTTTTTGACCTTCGTTGAACTTGAAATACCTTACTGTTATACATCATTGGATTCGTCTCTATAGCCGCTATCAGAAAATAAGTACCAAAATATAGCATCACATTTAAAGAAAACAAAGTTGACCATATCTCCCCACCTAGCAACAAAAAACCAACGTCATATTATGGCCCCCATTGTCCCATGCAAGATTTGTCCCACAAACGTTTCAGCTAATATCATAGTTTCAGATTCTCACCCTGTATAGTCTTGCTAGTTATCACTCATCAGTGTTTATGACGTCGCATCTCCTGACCTATTTATTGTACTACGATATCATATTCCACGGACATCAAGTCATATTTGTGAATAATGTCTGCAAAATGTATTGTAAATAGAATTATTAGTACAGAAGTAATAAATCAAAAAGGCACATTTGATGTCGAAGTTTTACTGCACGAACAGCGTATTGTACTAAGTGATAAAGTTTTTCCGTTCATTATGCTGCGGGCGGTGTCAGCGTGACAGTATCTCGATAAGGTTTGAAAATACGTATAAAATTTGTTGCAAGCCACTAACTGCTTCACATTCCCAAATACTCGATGCTGGTTGGTAATTTGCGAACCGTGAATTACTCTACCTCGAGACGTACTAACCGTTTCTACCTTTAATACGTCACTTACTTTATTAAACCTTTATTGCAAGGTTGTACCTCTTAACGAGTAGTTATAAATTTTTCAATTCGCTCAAAAATTATGCTTATTATACTTATAGTACAATTCTGTTCTCAACCCCAAATATTTGTTTTACTTCTTTCATCCTTAAGCGTTTCGGAATTACTCTATTTTCCAAGGAAAAAAACGGCATAATGCCGAATGGCGAAGGATGAAAGAAATAAAACGAGTACTTGTGGTCAAAACGAGAATTTAATTTCGAATACAGAATATAGCTGCTACGTCTCATAAAGCTTTTTTTGCCATGTACATACAATACTTACATGAAACAGGTACGAAAAATTAAATTTGTTGCTGTCCCTTGAAGACTTACATAGGCAATCTGATAGTGGGACTGTGTGACTGTTTTCGCAGTTTAGATACACAAATGATACAGACAATAAAAGCTTTTGCTGACAACAACTAATTACGATCACAGGATATGTTGTTTATTGTTCTAGTTGTTCTTTCTGCAAAACATTCAAGCTCCATTTGGTTCAGAAAAATCACGAATTCCACGAGACGTGATGAAATTCTTCGTATTTATTCTGTAATTGCGGCGCGAACGGCTAAACTGAGCATAATCTTGAGTAATCCAAGTTGTATCGAAACATGCACCTCGGCCCATCTTCATGTCACTGCTTTACAGCTGTTGTGATTTAAATATTACTCCCAGCGCACGAACATGACGAACAACTATGACAATTCACAGAAAAAACCGTCAGCCGGCAAAGATTATATTTATTGCTGTATCCAGTTTAAGCAACGGCTGATGTGTGGCTATCAATATTACGTGGCTCAACACGCAGCCACTGTAAAGAATAAACCGAAAATGGTAAATAATATCAAAAAATTCATTTGATTTTTTTCTGTTCCGCCATTTACAGAAAACCATTTGCTTTACAGGGACTTATGTGAACCTTTGTCCATTAATAACGAGTTCTAAAATTTTTGTTACATCTGAGTACAGATTGAGCCGCGGTAAAATTTGCTGTTTTGAAAAGCGCTCCGCAGCGCGTAGTGTGAAGCAGTCGCCCTCCGTTTCTGGCGGTGGCGCCGCTGTGGCAATCGCCGCTTTGGTGTCTCCCTCTGGTGGAAAAGGGAAAAGGTTGCCTCTTCACGTGCATTTTAAGGGGCGCTATAAGCTCGCCAAGGGGAGTCTGCCAGTGTCGGCGAGTCTAGTAGGTCGGTCAGTCGGAGTGAGGCTAGGTCAGTCGCGCCGCACCAGTTGCTGGTCTGGCTCTCGTTTTCATTTGTGCGGCAGTTAGCGTCTGTCGGTCGTCGGAGTGCTAGTATGGCTCTCGTTTGGATCAAACCTTAAAGCCCGAAAATGAGAGTCTTGCCACTCCGCCAGTAACAGAACTCAGCTAGTGGTCGCCCGGTCGGGGCTGAGTTCCTGCATCTGAGTCTGCGCGTTAGGCCGGTAGTCTGCTCGAGTTGCTCGGGCAACGATCATTGGCGATTGGATTGTTCGTTGGTCAGTCGCATACTGGGACACCAGATGACTTGCCCGTCTTGAGCGTCGGCGCATGTGAGGTCGCCACGTGAGTCCAGTGGGCCGCGGCGTATAGCGAGCCGTAGTGGGTTCGCGGTCGACACGAGAGCAACGGGAGTCAAACCACGACATCGGGCTAGCCGGCGCAAGCTGAGACGCCGTGAGACGGGAGATCGGCGCGCCTTCCTCCGTCCGTTGAAGCGGCTGCCAGCGTACGGTTCGGGAGAGCGTTGGGGGGTGCTGCGCCAGGTCTTCGCCAGAAATCGCCGTTATTAGAAGCTGAGTGATTAGTGATATGTTGTTTCAGTTACTTGTTAAATTCAACTTGAATTGTTGGTCAGTCTCTCGCTCCAGATTGCTCGTTTGTCCTGCGTCCGCATTTCTTAGGCAGTTAGTGTCGGTCTGTCTGTCTGTCTGTCTGTCTGTCGGTCGGTCTGCCATACGTCCATAGCTGCCTCCGTCATGTTTGTCGGATTCGGTGTCAACGAATTTATAGAATTAAGGTAAAGGCCGAATGCCTGAAATACGTTTTTATCTTGCCTATCATTTTGCGAGGTGGTATATGTGTAACGTAGAGCATGTTGTACACTTCATGTAAGTCTGAATTTCATGGGTTTTATTTAGTCAGTTTTATAAAGTTGCCACCCTTCCAGCGTAAGAGCCCTTTTAAAAACAAATTGCACTTTTAGTGGAAAATAATTTCTTTGTGTGAGTGTTTGTACCATTTACATCCCTCTTACAGGCTGTATAGTTAATGTGTTCGTGTGAGTTCAAATGGTTCAAATGGCTCTGAGCACTATGTGACTTAACTTCTGAGGTCATCAGTCGCCTAGAACTTAGACCTAATTAAACCTAATTAAACCTAACTAACCTAAGGACATCACACACATCCATTCCCGAGGCAGGATTCGAACCTACGACCGTAGCGATCGCTCGGCTCCAGACTGTAGCGCCCAGAACCGCACGGCCACTCCGGCGAGTTGTTAAAACTTTTAGTTTAAAGTAATCTGGTGTGTTGCGGGTTTGCACCAGTGTAGTCCTTCAGAGGTTGTTGTGAGCGGTCGTGACTACGGCCATGTTGAAAGGGTGTGGAAGCTTCTCAGCCCGAAGGCTCCTACTGTAACAGTTTTAATCTGCCAGGAAGTTTCATATCAGCGCACACTCCACTGCAGAGTGAAAATCTCATTCTGGAAACATCCCCCAGGCTGTGGTTAAGCCATGTCTCCGCAATATCCTTTCTTTCAGGAGTGCTAGTTCTGCAAGGTTCGCAGGAGAGCTTCTGCAAAGTTTGGAAGGTAGGAGACGAGGTACTGGCAGAAGTAAAGCTGTGAGTACCGGGCGTGAGTCGTGCTTCGGTAGCTCAGTTGGTAGTGACAGTCGGCTCTCAGCCGTGGCAGCGTGCGGACGGCCCCGCGCGCCGGCCAGTGCTCCGCTGCAGGCGTTGTTTACTTCCGCGTCGTAGCTTTCAGGCTTCCGTCCGTCCACTGTGAACAACATGTCGAGCGCTTACCGCCGTGCGACCCTTAAAGTTTCCTTCCCAGCTGAACATGCGCGACCTCGTGCACATGAAGTTGAAACGTTCATACGTGAAGAAGTTCGTTTAGATCCTAACCACGTTATCGGAATCCATTTTTCGATCACGAGTAGTGTCGTTCATATTAAAATGATAAACACCGAGGTGTGTGAAGATGTTATTCGCCGCCATGCCAATGGACTTAAGTTCAAATACTCTGATGGTCACGTCGGAGCTGTAACACTTGAACTCGCAGAGTACGGTCAACGCACGATTAGGGTGTTTGAACTACCTTTTGAAGTGCCGAAGGACGAAGTTGTCTCTGCGTTACAACCATACGGTAACGTCATCGGTTACGTAGAGGAAAAATGGCAAACATTCACGACCTACCATGTCCTTAATGGTGTGCGTCAGGTCAAAATTGAACTAAAAAAAACATATTCCATCATACCTGACCATTGGCGGGGTGCGAGCCATTGTCATGTACGACGGCCAACCCCGAACATGTGCGGGTTGTGGACAAGAAGGCCACGTCAGATCCGCCTGCATGCGACGCCGCCTGATCCAGACGCCGGTCGGCGAGGAAGCGTCCCCAGCGGTGATGACTCAGATCCCTGTCACATACGCCAAGGTTGCCCAGGAAGGTAGCACGTCTACACAGAGTCTTCCTGCTCCGTTGACGTCGTCTGATCAGGTAGATACAACCGCTCCTGAGATTCCTTCTGAGGTGCCCCAGACGCCAGATCCTAACCTGCCGAATCATCGCAGCACTGTGACTGAAAATGCTACTGAGATGGACGTTGATCCGGGAGTGGTACCTACTTCTGCTTTCCTTCAGACTGGTCCGGAGTCAGACGAAAGCCACCCGCCATCGGACTCTGAACGACTTGTTCGAAAACTAGGGTCGACACGAAAGAGAAAGAAACGTAGCCGTCCACCCCCTGATGAATCCATTCTACGGATGGATACCGGGGATGCAGACCCGAAGATGGACGACAAACCGATCTTTGATGACCGAAAGGCTGATGCGACAGACCCGCCACAGGCGACCAATGGCAACGAACACCCCTCATTACTGACGCCGTCGCCCCCACAGGTCGATGTTGAAGAGAGCCTATCCGATGAGACGAAAACTACGTCTCCTCTCCACGTGGATGACGTGCACAGCCGGTGCCCTACCGAAGCATCAGTCTCCTGGGCAGACGACGTGGAGATCGAAGGGACTGGGGTGGACGATGCTGATGATGGGGCACCTCCATCGGTTGCGCCCGCGCCCGCAAACTCTCCACAATAGCAGCCTCTTCAGCGGACCGGCAAGATCGACGACCTCTCGCTCCTGAAGAAGGAGCCCCACCTGTGCCTGTGGGACTCCAACACCAGCATTATCGTGTCGCAACGATTAACCTCGCGACCATTCGTGCGCCCCACAAACTAGCGCTGCTCCGCGATATGATTTATGATGCGGACATAGACATTGCGCTTTTTCAGGAAGTGCATGTCGCCGATTTTTCACCACCACATGGCTTCACGGTGCATCTTTCTCCCGCTTCGGACACCGGTAGTGGTGTTGCCATCATCTTACGCGAAGGTCTTCCTGCCGAAGATGTCCTATACCTCCCCAGCGGCAGAGGTATGGCCCTTACTCTCTTTGGTGTACGCATCATCAATATTTATGCGCCGTCGGGCTCCAGCTACCGTCGTGAACGCAATGCCTTCTTCGCGAATGAAGTCACACCCCTTTTTATGGGACCACACGATGACTGGATCATGGGTGGAGACTTCAACTGCACCCAGCGACCTCAGGATCAATTGCCGCGTCACTCACCATGCGCTGCTCTGGAAACAGTCGTCACGCGGCTACAATTTGTCGACACGTGGAGACATGTTCACGGTGATCTTTTGGGCTTTACGTACCACACTGCGCACTCCTCTAGCCGACTGGATCGCATCTACATCTCGCGATCCCTAATTCAACACACTCGACAGGCTGAAATCTGGCCTGTTGCTTTCTCAGACCATGAGGCTTACTTCTGTGATGTTGTTCTCACAAGACAGGCAGTATGGCACGGACGTGGTTTATGGAAACTGAACACGGCACTTCTTAATTCACCTGACTGTCGACTTCTAATAGAAGACACTTGGATCACATGTAATAGACGCCGACCCACGTATCCGTCTACCACATCCTGGTGGATCCAGTGTGCCAAACCTGCTCTTCGAAAAACTTTAATCCGGTATGGCAAAGATGTTGTCGCCTGGAGGAAGAGCACTATGGACTTTTACTACAGGATCCTACGAGAATGCTCCACGATGCCAGCCTCCCCTGAGCGCCATACAAGGATGAACCAAGCTAAGGCCCAAATCTCCAATCTCATGCGACGGCATTTGGAAGGGGCGATAGTACGATCTCGTACTGCTGATCGCATGCCTCATGAACATCCGTCGATGTACCATATCGTCCAAGAACGACAAAATCGACGCCGAAAATTGATTCACGTCCTAACGGATCAAGACGGGCGTCGCTACGTAACCCAATCTGCCATAGGGAATGTGCTTCACGCCCACTACCGGCAGCTCTACGCCGCAGTTCCACATTCCCCAGAGTTGATCGAGGAAGTCTCACAGCTCAACTTCGGTGGTATCCCAGGAGATGCGGCGATTGAATTGATGTCGGAGGTGACTGATGAGGAAGTCCGCGATGCGATCCGGGCAGGAACCATCAATCGCTCCCCGGGCCCCGACGGTCTTCCCCTCGAATTTTATCGCACCTTCCATGATTTGTTAGAGTCCACCTTCACCTCCATCTGTCGGGAACTGATGTCTCCGGAAGTACCTGTGCCGGACGCTTTCATGGAAGGAATTATTATTCCTGTACATAAACCGCACGGTGGCAACAATATCAGTGATTATCGGCCCCTCACCCTCCTTAACAGTGATATGAAAATCTTCACTCGCCTTTTGGCAGCACGACTTAAAAACGTTGCCCGATATGTTGTGTCGCCAGACCAAGCCTCTTTGGGAGGCGACAACCATATTCGCACGGCTTTATGCCGCTACAGGGATATGATCGCCGTTACCCAGGCACAACGCCTCTCTGGGGCACTTGCGTCTTTGGACTTTAGTCAAGCTTTTGACAGGGTTGACCATTCGTTCCTTACGGCCGTTCTCCATCATATGGGTTTCCCGGTCGCCGTTATCACGGCAGTGATGCGCCTTCTGCGGGGTGCCACATCCAGGATTCTGTACAATGGCAGACTCACTCCGCCGATAATAATAGGTCGATCCGTACGTCAAGGTTGCCCTCTATCAGCAATTTTGTACGCCTTTTCCTTGGAATCCTTGCTATGTGGACTAAGACAACGTTTGGTAGGGTTGTCCATAGATCGCTACCGATTCTGTTGCACGGCCTATGCTGACGATGTCGTCATCTGTTTACGTAATGCCGACGAAGTTCGAGCTGTTTTGACGTGGGTAGCGACTTATGGTGAGGCGTCGGGTAGCTCTTTAAACGTACGTAAGTCACAAGTTATGTTCATTGGCACGGGACTTCCCGTGGAGTGCGTTACACCTCTCACCATCGTTGATACCATTCGTTGTTTGGGAATAGATTTTTCATCTGATCTCCGGCGTTCAGCCACCGTCAACTGCCGACGCCTCCTTTTAATGATCAGAGCAGGTCTTATGGACCATCGCCTTCGATCCCTAGATATTCTCCAACGAGCTCGATATGTCAATACATATATCGCATCCCTAGTTCCCCATGTAGCGCAAGTTCTACCTTTCCCGCTTACTGTGGCACGTCGCATGTTGGCAGCGATGACATCTTTCGTCAGCTCTGGGATGTTGTTCAAAGTTAACTATGCGACCCTTACTCTTCCCCGTGAACGAGGTGGGATAGGTCTGTTTCACGTGCCGGATAGAGCTCGCGCCCTATTTGTCAGCTCCCAGATGACGGTATGGACACGTTGCCCAACGAGCCTCACTGGTCTCCTCCTGTCGGCATACTCGCCGGTCTCACTGTCAGCCCCAGTGATGATCGCGGATGTTCCGGCCCAGTTCCATTATATACGGTACTTCTTTCTGGAACTCAGTTATCTACGCCTCACCTTACCAAGACAGCTTTTACTCAAGACAAAGGCAGTATACAATGTCCTCCAATTAGGTCGTCCTCCTAACCCGATTGAACTAAAGTTCCCACAGGTTGACTGGCGTCATGTATGGCGCGCGGTGTTCGCCTGTTACCTTGACACGAATGTTCAATCTGTCTGGTACATAACTGTCAATGGTAAGCAAATCAACCAATTTCGCCTTCATCATATCCACCTCGCCCAATCACCTCTATGCTCCACGTGTGGAGTGCCAGACAATGATGAACATCGGTTTGTTTGCGGATCGGCGGCGGAGGTTTGGCACTTGGTTCGACGTATTGTGGCTTTTCTAACGCGGGACATTCCGGATCGGATTACTCCCCTTTCATTATTATTTCCGGAACGTGACTATTTTCCTCGGACAAAGACCAATGCTGTGAATTGAATTCGCGGACATGCCATTCACTACTTATTTGGACAAACTGTAGACTCTGTGCTCGATTTTTGGACATACCTCAATGACCGTCATTATGTCGTTGTCCGTCACCCAAAATACAGACAATTTTTCTCGAACTTCCTTGGGAGTGCTTTCCACGAGCCGCCTCGCAGCTGGAATGTGTTAAGCCAAGAGAGGAGAAGGTTTCCTGCTTGAACCAATGAACATTTCTGAACAATTGAACGGAACACATCAATTTCGAGAAGACGTGACTCAACATATTACCAGCGGGGCGCAGAAGGCCTCTGATCAATAAAAAAAAAAAGAAATAAATAAATAAAATAAAATAAAATAAAATAAATAAATAAATATAAAACAAAAAAATTAAAATAAAATTCAGAAATAGGAAGATTTTGTTTTGTTTGTAAGGATAGCCCTAACCTTGATTTCCCATATTTCCCCTGGTATATAGGCAGCTCTCTGGGGTAGGTTTAGTCAGGAGCCAACGCCTGAAGTGGCCCAGATTTTTTTTTAATTTTTTTTTAGGATGAAAAGTGGCGGTGGCACTTGTTTTTTTAGTTCCATTTTATTTAAAAAAAAGGGGGTAGGAAAAAAAATAAAAAAAAGAAGGTAGAGGAAAAAAAAAAAAAAAGTTGGTAGAGCACTTGCCCGCGAAAGGCAAAGGTCCCGAGTTCGAGTCTCGGTCGGGCACACAGTTTTAATCTGCCAGGAAGTTTCAAAAAATAAATAAATTATTCTGCTTCTGAATAATTGTTACTTGATATTTCGATGGTGCTTTTCTGCTTATGATTTTAAATCTGTTTTTGAAAAGGCTTTTATGAATAAAATTTACATTGGTTAAATTGTAACTTGATATTGCGAGGGTGCTTTTCTGCTTATAAATTTTAAATCTGTTTTTGAAAAGGCTTTTATGAATAAAATTTTTATTGGTTGAAATTTAATTTGTTTCCATCAATTACTCCTTGGCAACTACTTCCACGCTCTCATAGTGTGTTAATGTTCTTGATGAATCGCTAGTAAATAAAGCAAATTCTTTAAGAAAAGATTTTGAAAGTAATAAATTTACGGTTCACAGATTTCTCGAGATTTGCAGTCCCAAAACTGGGCGTTTAAAAATAACATGCCCCTTATTTTTACAGGAGATAATTCTGATAGAAACTAGAATAAGGAATGGTATTAACGTATCTATGTCTACATAGACACTTCGCAACCCACCGAGTGGTGCGCGAAGGTGGGTACCTTCTGCCACTACTAGGCACTTCTTTTCCTGTTCTACTCGCAAAAAAGAGGGTAAAAAGACTTTCTATATGCCTCCTTGTAAGTCCTAATTTCTCTTACCGTATCTTAGTGGTCCTTACTCAAATTGTAAGTTGGCGGCAAAGTAATCGTTCTGCAGGCAACTGCCGCTACTTTAAATTTCTCGATAGCTCGTAACGTCTCGTGTATAACAACTGAGCATTCAGGTGTGTGGTTTATGCCTTGAGCAACTCTTACTTTTCGCAAAATCTTTTCAGGGTCATCTCCTACTCCTTACAACACTCGATATCTATATCCAGCCAGCGAACTATGTGACGGCTACAGCAATCAGCTGCCCTTTTTACAAATGATTCCGTGTCTGCAACTCGCTCGAACAACTCGTTGGCATTTTTTTAAATTTATGTGGCGCTGAGGATATTAAGCGTACAGTACACGGCTTGCAGATTAACGCGATGTACAGCATTTCCAACGTGAAATAACAGCACTCCGTTTCATTGTTTACATTATCAACACTCCGCAGAACCACTCATCTGGTTCTAATGCCAATATAATTATACTCGGAGGACTAAATGAACTGAAATTGGTGATGTAAGGTGCCCCTTATTTGCAGACAAGAGCGCATTTTTCTTTTATTTACAGTTTTGCTATTCCAGATGCGTGAAGTGAATGTATCAGTGCTGCAGTAGCTATGGAGTACGGAGCGAGTGGGAGGTTCCCAAGTTGGCTAGCAGAGGCGGTTGGCCATCGGGAGCTTTCAGAGCCAGTGGGATGAGGTGCCGTTGCAGAAATTGCTCGTGATGTAAGCAAAGAGATATGTGAGGAAATTACATTTACTCTGAGGCGAATCAAGTAACTACAATTAATAAATATTTGCTAACAAAAGTTAGCCTTTTGCCACTGAGGTATTAGACTATGTATCATTAATTTTAATATGCTAGGAAACGTAGATATTAATGAATAAATTAATAATTTTGGAAAAATAGAAGATGTATGATCTTGTACGAACCATACCGATTGTGTGCTCAGGTTACAAACTGTGCGCATAGTCGGCACTCGTCGATATGATGCCTTCCGATCTATATATTGTAGACCACGCTCTCGTACCGTTAATAGTTAGCATATTATCAGTGTGAACAAGTTCACTTTACGGTGTTTCTTAAATATATGCGCCATAATGGCATCTCGTGTACAAATTATTTGCGTAGAAAACTTCTTCCCGATTCATTACGTAAAACATAGACAGTAGTGTTGCACTTTCAGAATCCGACGGAGCTGCTACGGCTCTGCAAGGGGACATAAAACTAGGAGAACATCTCCAGATAATAGGTAGGAAGAATTCCTATGCGGCGGCTCTCTCAGTCAACTGAAGGACGGACTGGCTTAATTGTCGGAAACTCTTGTTGAAACCTGGCCAGTTATACTGTACGCCCCTGATACCACCACCTACTAACTCACCGGCTAAACTGAGACGTTTCTGGAGGTTTAGTACGAGTGGCGAGTTTTTACAGTGAAGTACTTTCAGCTGCAAGTGTTGCTATCGTTGAAATCATTAGCTGCTAAGGAAGAGAACTGTACTACCTACAGATGTTGATCCTTATTATTTATTACTTCTCGTGGTTCAATAGTTAAGTTCCACCAGATTACACATAGTTGATACGTGAATGAGGGAAAACACACAGTCATTGATCCACGGGATTACTGGCACAACACATCCGATCCTCACTTGTGGGGGCTGTAAGGAAGAACAAATGAGGGAAAAGAATCACTTCCAATAAGCGGAGTCACAAGCCTTATACCATTCCAGAGCTACCGTAAGGAACAGCGTCGATCTACATATTAGTGTTGAAAAACATGTTAATCATGCATGCAGATGGAGCCAATACCACCCAATCGCCAGTTGCTTTAGCAGTTCTTTCAAAATCAGTCCATGCACATGAACAACTGATATGTAGTCCATTCACGAACCGAAGGGGAAGAACTTAATAAATTTGCTGAAGGTAAAATTGAAAAAAAAAAAAAATCCCTCCAGACTGCTCTCTCAGAAGGAACAATACCTAACTGTATATGGTATCTCCCTTCGCAAAGCAGCGCATACCCTCTGAATTGCCGAAACCGCGTGTAAAATCAGCGTCATCTCCCATCAGAAACTGATTTCCTCCTACGGCAACTGCAGATGACTTCTGACACCAGCGTAATCAGGTCAGCTTCCATCACAGCCATAACACCAGAGATGAATGCCGCTTCTGCTTCCTTCCGAATCTGCTACTAGAATGCGTTTTTGGACGAAACGTCTGTTTTCCTTCCGCGAGTAACACCTTTCACTTTTCTTTTGAGCTCCACTTCGTCTCTGAGTAAGGAAACACGTAAGCTAGTTTGTTAGTCAAGCATGTACAGGCAGCAACTGGTCCACCAATCAGACGAGAGGCTATTTTCAATTCGTATCCCCCCTATATTAAATTTCGGAGACTCGCTGATAGGCCAGAGAGAGACCATCTTGTCATCCCCCCCTAACAAAATGAAGTGGAAAGTTTCCACCAAAGACTAGAGAAACAAACAGACAAGGATCGAGAGAGACCTTTCTACCTCGTGCCAACTCGTCCGAGAATATGAAACCTTTAGGGAAAATATCCTATTGTTAAACTTCTCCTTCCAGTCTTTGACCTGAGACGAGTCCGAGTGTCTACCGTGAAGAGTTATCCCCTCGACTCGACCTCTGTAGGTGTCACCAGGTCACAACATGCCAGAAGTGCCCATTATTAGACACCAGGAAGGTGCGAAACTGCAGCTTGGCGTCTTGGACCTCTTATTCCATGGCAGTAAATCTGCTCATACTATCAACTAATCTGCAGTTGGAAGCTCGGGTAGCGAAGTTCTTATTGATTTTCTGCAGTAATTTTTGCTATATGCTAATCTCTTGCTCACTCCCACACTATTACAAGCGGCAGAAATTAAGAATTTTTTTTTTTTGGCCATCAGTCTACTGACTGGTTTGATGCGGCCCGCCACGAATTTCTTTCCTGTGCTAACCTCTTCATCTCAGAGTAGCACTTGCAACCGACGTCCTCAATTATTTGCTTGACGTATTCCAATCTCTGTCTTCCTCTACTGTTTTTGCCCTCTACAGCTCCCACTAGTACCATGGAAGTCACTCCCTTAGCAGATGTCCTATCATCCTGTCCCTTCTCCTTATCAGTGTTTCCCACATATTTCTTTCCTCTCCGATTCTGCGTAGAACCTCCTCATTCCTTACCTTATCAGTCCACCTAATTTTCAACATTCGTCTATAGCACCACATCTCAAATGCTTCGATTCTCTTCTGTTCCGGTTTTCCACAGTCCATGTTTCACTACCATACAATGCTGTACTCCAGACGCACATCCTCAGAAATTTCTTCCTCAAATTAAGGCCGGTATTTGATATTAGTAGACTTCTCTTGGCCAGAAATGTCTTTTTTGCCATAGCGAGTCTGCTTTTGATGTCCTCCTTGCTCCGTCAGTCATTGGTTATTTTACTGCCTAGGTAGCAGAATTCCTTAACTTCATTGACTTCGTGACCATCAATCCTGATGTTAAGTTTCTCGCTGTTCTCATTTCTACTACTTCTCATTACCTTCGTCTTTCTCCGATTTACTCTCAAACCATACTGTGCACTCAGACTGTTCATTCCGTTCAGCAGATCATTTAATTCTTCTTCACTTTCACTCAGGATAGCAATGTCATCAGCGAATCGTATCATTGATATCCTTTCACCTTGTATTTTAATTCCACTCCTGAACCTTTCTTTTATTTCCATCATTGCTTCCTCGATGTACAGATTGGAGAGCAGGGGTGAAAGGCTACAGCCTTGTCTTACACCCTTCTTAATACGAGCACTTCGTTCTTGATCGTCCACTCTTATTATTCCCTCTTGGTTGTTGTACATACTGTATATGACCCGTCTCTCCCTATAGCTTACCCCTACTTCTTTCAGAATCTCTAACACCTTACACCATTTTATATTGTCGAACGCTTTTTCCAGGTCGACAAATCCTATGAAAGTGTCTTAATTTTTCTTTAGCCTTGCTTCCATTATTAGCCGTAACGTCAGAATTGCCTCTCGTCCCTTTACTTTTCCTAAAGCCAAACTGATCGTCACCTAGCGCATTCTCAATTTTCTTTTCCATTCTTCTGTATGTTATTCTTGTAAGCAGCTTCGATGTATGAGCTGTTAAGCTGATTGTGCGATAATTCTCGCACTTGTCAGCTCTTGCCGTCTTCCGAATTGTGTGGCTGATGCTTTTCCGAAAGTCAGATGGTATATCGCCAGACTCATATGTTCCACACACCAACGTGAATAGTCGTTTTGTTGCCACTTCCCCCAATGATTTTAGAAATTCTGATGGAATGTTATCTATCCCTTCTGCCATATTTCACCGTAAGTCCTCCAAAGCTCTTTTAAATTCGGATTCTAATACTGGATCCCCTATCTCTTCTAAATCGACTCCTGTTTCTTCTTCTATCACATCAGACAAATCTTCACCCTCATATTCAATGTATTCTTTCCACCTATCTGCTCTCTCCTATGCATTTAACAGTGGAATTCCCGTTGCACTCTTAATGTTACCACCGTTGCTTTTAATGTCACCAAAGGTTGTTTTGACTTACCTGTATGCTGAGTCTGTCCTTCCGACAATCGTATCTTTTTCGATGTCTTCACATTTTTCCTGCAGCCATTTCGTCTTAGCTTCCCTGCACTTCCTATTTATTTCATTCCTCAGCGACTTTTATTTCTGTATATCTGATTTTCCCGGAACGTGTTTGTACTTCCTCCTTTCCCTTTCATCAATCAACTGAAGTATTTCTTCTGTTACCCATGGTTTCTTCGCACCTACCTTTTTTGTACCTATGTTTTCCTTCCCAACTTCTGTGATGGCCCTTTTTAGAGATGTCCATTCCTCTTCAACTGTACTTCCTACTGAGCTATTCCTTATTGCTGTATCTATAGCGTTAGAGAACTTCAAACGTATCTCGTCATTCCTTAGTACTTCCGTACCCAACTTCTTTGCGTATTGATTCTTCCTGACTAATGTCTTGAACTTCAGCCTACTCTTCATCACTACTATATTGTGATCTGAGTCTATATCTGCTCCTGGGTACGCCTTACAATCCAGTATCTGATTTCGGAATCTGTCTGACCATGATGTAATGTAATTGAAATCTTCCCGTATCTCCCGGCCTTTTCCAAGTATACCTCCTCCTCTTGTGATTCTTGAACAGGGTATTCGCTATTACTAGCTGAAACCTGTTGCAGAACTCAATTAGTCTTTCTTCTCTTTCATTCCTTGTCCCAAGCCCATATTCTCCTGTAACCTTTTCTTCTACTCCTTCCCCTACAACTGCATTCCAGTCGCCCATGACTATTAGATTTTCGTCCCCCTTTACATACTGCATTACCCTTTCAATATCCTCCTACACTTTCTCCATCTGTTCATCTTCAGTTTGCGACGTCGGCATGTATACCTGAACTATCGTTGTCGGTGTTGGTCTGCTGTCGATTCTGATTAGAACAACCCAGTCACTGAACTGTTCACAGTAACACACCCTCTGCCCTACCTTCCTATTCATAACGAATCCTACACCTGTTATACCATTTTCTGCTGCTGTTGATATTACCAGATACTCATCTGACCAGAAATCCTTGTCTTCCTTCCACTTCACTTCACTGACCCCTACTATATCTAGATTGAGCCTTTGC
The DNA here is from genome assembly GCF_021461395.2 of Schistocerca americana. Lineage (NCBI taxonomy): Eukaryota > Metazoa > Arthropoda > Insecta > Orthoptera > Acrididae > Schistocerca > Schistocerca americana. The sequence continues at coordinate 105,267,505 of NC_060122.1, read as the reverse complement.
ATTTCCCTTTTCAGATTTTCCAGTTTCCCTACCACGTTCAAGCTTCTGACATTCCACGCCCCGACTCGTAGAACGATATCCTTTCGTAGATTATTCACTCTTTTTCTCATGGTAACCTCCCCCGAGATCCCAATGGGGGACTATTCCGGAATCTTTTGCCAATGGAGAGATCATCATGACACTTCAATTACAGGCCACGTGTCCTGTGGATACACGTTACGTTAAGAAATAAGAAGAGGTAAATATTGATTTTAATGAAACGACCAGCAATTGGTCGGCGCAGTTTCACCGGCACAACCTCGAAACGTTTTTGGGTCGAATGGCTTTTATAGGGGGCAAGTATCTGTGACAACAACATCACAGTATAAGATCTAAGCCCATAAGCAATAATAGATGTGCAATTAATACGACCTGGAGCACTCCAGTGACCGTACTCGACACAAAGAAGGCGGCCCATGTCTCAACAAGTATTTGTTTCCAGACAATCTGAATAGCCTGTTTAGATTTCTTGTAGAGTATACTATCCTTTACTATCTAGTCAAGTCCTCTGAGGACCAAAATGAATTGCAAGATGTTTCAGACAAGGCACCTGTATCGTACAAAAAGTGGGAATTGACCCTGAATAATAAAAAGTATGATGGCGTCCGCATCAATGCTAATAAAATTTGGTAACATTAATGGTACAAGATTCATCACAAATTTTAAGATTGTCGATTCATCTAAACACGAAAGGATTACAGTAACGAACAACTTAAATTGGTATGATCAACTACAAAATGCTGTGGGGAAGACGAACCAATTACTCCGTTTAATTAGCAGAACTATTACGAGGTGCCATAAATGTACTATGCTGGTCCGTCGTCTTCTGGAGTGTTGCTGCTCAGTAGGCGACCTTTACCAGACAGGGTAGAAGTAGGCCATCGAAAAAGTTCAATGAAGGACAGCTCATTTCGTATCATCGCCTATGTTGCAGGAGATTTACTTATACATGATAAGCGACTTGGGGGTGGCAGTCTTTCAAGCAATGGCGTTTTTCGTTCCGGCGAAATATTTTGACGAAATGTGCATCACCAAATATCTCTTCGAACGCCAAATTATTTCGTTGACTCCCACCTACACAGGAAGAAATGACCGTCGTAACAAAATAAGAGAAATCGGAGGTCAGAGGGAAAGGCTGACCCTTAAATTTCTTACGTGTGCAATTCGGGGGAATGGTACAGTCGAGAAATAGACTGAAAATAGTTCTATGAACTCCCTACTAAAGTTTTAATTTCAGAGTAATCATGTAGATATAGATTCACATCCTGATATTGTGTACTGAAATACATACAGATCGTTTATTTCTTTTCAGTTAGTTTGACTACTCTTCCAATTTTACGTTAAACATAACATTGGCCTTTCCATTCACTCAAAACAGGGCATTACTTCGCTATCTCGCTGCCATATTAATCACTCTTTGCTGGCGTAAGCTGTATAGGCTGTTGTTCTTGTGTCAAGGTAACATAGTTCTGCTAGTGTAGCATGTATATTGCCTCATCATATTTTTGTTAACCACAGGGACTTATTCAAAGAGACTACAGTACACACATAACGAGCATCCTAGAGCGGAATTAAAGTATACATTCACTCGCCTCCACACACCCTCCACATGGATGTGTCGTACATGTGGAACGTAAGGAACAGCTTAACGCAGGAATGGCAAAAGTAGAGTTAAGTAATATCACATAGTTCCAAAGATAATATAAAGATATACCTACTCAAATGCACAAGCTTCCTGGCTGACGACAAGATCGTCTCAAAAACTTACGTTATCTGGCATTCAGGAGGAGTCATAAAGCTTTATCGCCAGTACAGTCTAATGCCGATTCTGCATCAAATATGATCTCTGACCGTTGGATTACCTGCATGAGAGGACCAGGGAAATCGCGTGATAACATGCCGCTGGCCGAGTGGTTCTAGACGCTACAGTCTGGAACCGCGTAACCGCTACGGTCGCAGGTTCGAATCCTGCCTCGGGCATGGATGTGTGTGATGTCCTTAGGTAAGTTCGGTTTAAGTAGTTCTAAGTTCTAAGGGACTGATGACCTCAGAACTTAAGTCCCCTAGTGCTCGGAGCCATTTGAACCATTTTTGGATCATCATGCCGCACCCGTCTCCTAAAGCCTCCCCACTTTATGCATTTATTTATTTATTGCATACGTAAAACCTTCCCTCTTGTCTGTCTGAATCAAATAGTACAGTACATCCCAGAACACTGAAAATTTTTTGCGTAATATTGTACATTTTTGTAACTCTAATAATGTAATATTAAGACACTAATTTATGCAGTAAAACTATAGTAAATACATACACCTATAAAGAAAATATAAGTAGTTTCTGGCCTTCAGAAACCACATGCGAGAGTTTCATATTCTCTCGCTCGCTACGCACAAACTATTAGTCCCACACAAAAAATGAACAGGATCTCTTTGTAGCAAATTTAATATAGTTAAATATAGTATTGGGATACGTTTTCGCTGGCGGCCACGTTTTTCGTGTTATTAAAAAAATGTACAAAAGCGACCGTGAAACGAACCGAAACCACCACGCTAATCGGTCCCCAGTCAGAATTTCTAGTATGTTGTTCGTGGCACTCCCCCCCCCCCCTTCCCCTTCTACTGTACAAAAATATCCGACCACACGAACTACTCCCAATATTTGACCTTTTTTTGGTCTGTATTGATTGGACTGTTACGCTACCAGCATAGTCAGCTATTTCTTTAACATTACCAATCTAAAGGTATCCGTGTCGGCAATGAAAGAAAAAACGACTTTTGTGAACGTTACGCTAAAACAGATTATGTTGACAATTCCATGCAAACTTAACCCTTACAAGCACAGTAGTTTCGTAGTCAAAAGTCCCGAAGAATAAAACGACGCTATTGTTTATTTTAGGATGTTAAAGTACAAACAATTGTTAGGAAAATTGACACAAACGTCAATTTTACAATTTCTAAGTGGTCAACTATGCCGGTGGCGTAATAGGGCCAGTCAGTGGAAACCAAGAAAGGTCGAATGTGGGAAACAATTCATGCAGTCGCAAATTTTTCTACAGTGCTAGGTGGGAGTGCCATGGACAACGTACTGGAAATCCCGCCCAATGAGGGCAGAACGTGGGAATGTGAGGTGGATTTTAGGTCATTTCTGTTCCTTTTTATTGAATAACTAATACTATGACCTCTAGCGAGAACTTAGTACAAAATTTAACTAACAATAAATTTCCTATAAAAGGGTCCTTTTCACTTTTTTCTGTAGAACTTATAATTTCCGCGTAGCGGGCGAGAGAATATGAAAATCTCGCGCGTGGTTTTTGAAGACGGGAGATGTTATTGCGGGCTGCAAAAAACGACATCGTTAGGAGTTGCTGAATGACCATGTATCTATACAGCTAACATGAAACATTGAAACTTTTGTAATCATATTTAATTACCCCAGCAAAAGTATAAAGTCACGACAATTATATGCACCTTACAGTATCATATTACGGCTAATAACTGATGTATTCATTTTGAAACTAAATTACAGTATCACATTCTCGTATTGACAGACACCACACAACTGATCGCGCAGTGTTTCTCATTTCCTCACGACCGGCACTACCGCCGTCCTTTGATACCTCCCGCTTCCTAAACTACTCCACCCATCTCCATCCCTTCTTCCTCCCTCCCTTCCCCCCCCAGCCCACTACTTAAGCCACGACCACCTCCAATGGAAATACCCCACTCGGAGAGCTCGTAAGTCTGAACACGGATACTCTACCCTTTGAAGTACTGACCGTTTACGCGCCTTCAGTTGTTTTCCCAGCTCTTCCCCTTTTAGACTAAACTTTACATTGCCTTTTGCAGTGGGACATTGCTTACCTACTTCGCTGCAGCCTTAACGACTCTTAGCTGGCATAAATCCTCCAGCTTTGGCTTCGTTCCTTCAGGGTGCTGCAATTTTCACAAATTCGATTTTAATAAAAGTGGCCTTAACGCTGAACTGGTTTCACGAGCAAATCTAGGAACTTCGGCAGTAGAGTTCTCCCTGCCACTGGGGCGCACGCACTTTAATCCCAGATCGCGGCCGACGCCGCAGTAAGCCGTGTAATAGCCACTCAGCTGGCGACAACTTTCCATTTGCAAAGCAAATGGCGTCCAGCGCGGCTGACTCACGGCCCTGCGGCAGGTCCCGGCTTTTAATGATTGAACGCAGCCCACTGCGGGCCGTCAGCTGAAGCACGAGGTGGAGGAGGAGTGCAAGTCTCCTCCGTGAGAGTGGCAGGAGTTAAGACACGTCCCTCGTAAATGAGTTCTTCTGAAGGTAAAATAGCACTGAATACTCGACGAAAGAACAGAATTTCAGCTTCTGAATGCGTCTTTCATATATTTTTTAAGATGCAGGGTGACCCAAAAGTCCGTTAACATTTCAAAATTCAGTACTTAAAGCAATAAATGTAGGTAAAGAGGTAAAAATTGACACACACGTATTTGAAATGACATGGGTGCTACTGAAATAAAAAAAACTGCGTATGGCAGTTCATGTCATAATAAGTCATAACATAACACGTGACTTTTAGCAAAGGGTGTTCTTTATAAGAAAAAGGCTCAACATGTTGCCCGCCATTCATCAACATTTTCTGTATTCGAGGGACAAAGTTTTGAAAAACACTGTACAGCATATCAAAAAGTATGGTGAGAAACTTGTGTAGGAAGTTGCCTTTTAACATCTCTAACGTCTGGCGATGGCGGTGCACTTGGGACCTCAGGTAATCCCACAACCAATGATCACACAGGCAGAGATCTGTGGACCTGGGAAGCCAATAACAACAGAAGTGGCGGATCAGCACCCCAACCTCACCAAACGAACTGCGTAAAACGTAGCAATATTGGGTGGAGAGCCAACCTACATAAAAGTCCATACCATTTTTTCCTTTTCGTCATCAGTCTTCTGACATGTTTGATGAGTCCCGCCACGTATTACTGTATGTGCCAACCTCTTCATCTCAGAGTACCACCGACAACCTACGCCCTCAATTATTTGCCGGATGTTTTCCAATCCCCGTCGTCCTCTGAAGCTTTTGCCCTCTACAGCTCCCTATAGTTCCTTTGAAGTCATTCCCTGATGTCTGAACAGACGTACTCTCATCCTGTTCCTTCTCCTCAGTATTTTCCACATACTGTATTCCTTTCATCTCCGATTATGCGGACAACCTCCTCAATCCTTAACATTGCTAGTCAGATTTTGATGTCCTCCTTTGTGGCCGAGCGGTTCTAGGCGCTACAGTCTGGAACCGCGCGACCGCTACGGTCGCAGGTTCGAATCCTGCCTCGTGCATGGATGTGTGTGATGTCCTTAGGTTAGTTACGTTTAGGTAGTTCTACGTTCCTGGGGGCTGATGACCTCAGAAGTTAAGTCCCATAGTGCTCAGAGCCATTTTTTGGTCCTCCTTGCTCCGTCCGTCATTCATTATTTTGCTGCCCAGATATTAGAATTCCTTAACTTCGTCTACTTTGTGTACATCAGTTTCGATGTATAGTTCCTCATTGTTCTCATTTCTGCTACTTCTCATTACTTTCGTCTTTCTTCGACTTGCTCTCAAACCACACTGTGTACTCCTTAGACTGTTCATTCCATTCAGCAGATCATTTTCACTCAAGATAGCAATATCATCAGCAAATCGTGTCATTAATATCCTTTCACCTTGAATTTTAATTCTACTTCTGAAACTTTCTTTTATTTCTATCATTGCTTCTTCGATGTACCGATTGAATAATAGGGAAGAAAGACCACATCCCCGTCTTACACCCTTTTCAGTCCGAGCAGTTCGTTCTTGGTCGTTCAGTCTTATTGTCATCGCTCTTGCGCATATTGTACATTACCCACTTCTCCCTATAGCTTACAGCTATTTTTCTCAGAATTTCTAATATGTTGCACCATTTTACACGGTCGAACCCCTTTTCCAGGTCGACAAAACCTATAAACGTGTCTTGATTTCTCTTAAGAATAGCTTCCATTACAAACCGCAACGTCAGAACTGCCTCTCTGGTGCCTTTGCCTTTCTTAAAGGCCAAACTGATCGTCCTCTAGCATATCCTGAATTTTCTGTTCCATTTTTCTGTATGTTATTCATCTCAGAAATTTGGATCTATGAGCCGCTCAGCTGATTGTGCGATAATTCTCGCACTTTTCAGCTTTTGCTGTCTTGGGAATTGTGTGCATGATATTTTTCCGAAAGTCAGATGGTACATCACCCGACTCATACATCCTAAACATCATCGTTAATTGTCGTTTTGTTGCCACTTCCCCCAATGTTTTTAGACATGCTGATGGAATGTTATGTATCCCTTCTGCCTTTTTTGATTCTAAGTCCTCCAAAGCATTCTTACTTTTTGATTCTAATACCGGATCTATCTCTTCTAAATCGAGTCCTGCTTCTTCTTCCATCACATCAGACAAACCGTCCCGCTCATAAAGGACTTCTATTTACTTTTGCACCTATCCACTCTCTTCTCAAAAAAACGTTCAAATGTGTGTGGAATCTTACGGGAGTTAACTGCTAAGGTCATCAGTCCATAAGCTTACACACTACTTAACCTAAATTATCCTAAGGACAAACGCACACACCCATGCCCGAGGGAGTACTCGAACCTCCGCCGGGACCAGCCGCACAGTCCATGACTGCAGCGCCTGAGACCGCTCGGTTAATCCACTCTCTTCTCAGTATTTAACAGAGGAATCAACATTGCACTCTTAATGTTATTACCCTTGCTTTCAATTTCACCGAAAGTCGTTTCGGCTTTCTATGTGCTGAATCAGTCCTTCCGACAACTATTTCTTTTTCGATTTCTGCACATTTTTCATGCAACCATATCGTCCTAGCTTCCCTGCATTCCTATTCTTCCATTAATCAGCGACTTGTATATCTGTATTTCTGAATTTCGCTGAACATTTTTGCACTTTTTTCATCGGTCAGCTGAATTATTTCTTCTAATACCTATGGTTCATTTGCAGTTACCTTCTTTATACCTATGTTTTTCTTTCCAACTTCTGTGATTACCCTTTTTAGAGGTGTCCATCCCTCTTCAACTGTACTGCCTACTTAGATGTTCCTTACTGCTGTGTCTATAGCCTTCTAGAACTACAAGCGTATCGTCATTCCTTAGTATTTCCGTATCGCTCTTCTTTGCGTATTGATTCTTTCTGACTAATCTCTTAAACTTCAACCTACTCTACTTTCTCATGTGATCTGAGTCTGTATCTGCTCCTGTTTACACCTTACGATCTCGTATCTGATTTCGGAATCTCTGTGTGACTATGACGTAATCTAACTGAAATCTTTCGGTATCATCTGGCCTTTTCCAATTATACCTCTTGTTCTTGTGATTCTTTTAGAAAGTTTTCGCTGCTACTAGCTGAAATTTATTACAGGGCTCATTTAGTCTTTCGCCTGTCTCATTTCTTGTCCCAAGCCCATATTCTGCCGTAACCTTTTCTTCTACTCCTTCCCATACAACTGCATTCCAGTACACATAACTATTACATTTTCATATCCCATTACCCTTTCAATATCTTCATATACTTTCTCCATCTCTTCATCTTCAGCTTGCGACGTCGGCATATATAACTGAACTATCTAACTATCATTTCAGTGTTTATTTGCTGACGATTCTGATTAGAACAATCCTATCCCTGAACTGTTCACAGTAACACACTCTCTGACCTACCTTCTTATTCATAACGAATTCTATTGCCGTTATACCATTTTCTGCTGCTGTTCAAATTACCTTACACTCACCTGACCAGAAATCCTGGTCTTCTCTCCACTCCACTTCACTGACCCCTTCTATATCTAGTTTAGCCTCTGCATTTATCTTTTCAGATTTTGTAGCTTCCATACCATGTTCAAGCTTTTGACACTGCCTCCCCGACTCGTAGAACGTTATTCATTTGTTGGTTATACAATCTTTTCCTCTTGGTAGCAGGTATTTCTCAACCAGGCTAGGGATGATGCCATTCTGTAGCATATCGGCGTACCTCGCACAAGTCATGTTGACAGTTTGAAAAGCAGCATCCTGGATTTTCTTGAAGAAAAAGGCTCCGAACACGATTTATATGGAAAGTCCACACCACTCCGTGACTTTCTCGTCATGCAATAAGGGTTTCGTGAGAGTTGCAGGATTTTCGGAAGCCTAGTTTCTGCAACTGTGAATGGTGAGACGCTCCGAGTGTCAAATGGGCTTCATCAGTTCTCAACACGCTAGACACCCAATCGTCATCTTCCATCATTTTCTGAAGCGCCCACACCTCGATTGCTCTCTGCGTCACGAAATCGGTGCCTAACAGTTCACGATGAAGCTAGATTTTGTGTAGATAACATTGCATGGTACGTCTTAACGTTCTCCGAACAGTACTCAGTGGAATGCTGCCGAGACGTGCGAATCCACGAGCTCTGACTTCACCAAGCGGACATGAAGCCACTAAAGTCTCCATTTCCTTCTGAGCTGTCCGAACAGCAGTAGCACATGGCTCTGCTCACCCATTATGGGACCTATGTCTAAACAACCCGTGCGTTCTAACTTCGTGATTTTTTTTTTTTTTTTTTTTTTTTTTTGCTAAAATGGTTCAAATGGCTCTGAGCACTATGCGACTTAACTTCTGAGGTCATCAGTCGCCTAGAACTTAGAACTAATTAAACCTAACTAACCTAAGGACATCACACACATCCATGCCCGAGGCAGGATTCGAACCTGTGACCGGAGCGGTCGCTCGGCTCCAGACTGTAGCGCCTAGAACCGCACGGCCACTCCGGCAGGCATTTTTTTTTTCTTTTTAGCGACACTTTTCAAAGACCATACCAGTTCCATTATTCTTCTTATGGCTGTTGGGTCGGGAAGTTGCAGTGAGAGATTCTCCAGTCTGATAGTAAAACTTCACTAACAGTAACTTTTCTGGTAAAGTCAAAACGCCGCGGTTTTTGGCGCATCTGATTCCCTCTCTCACCACAGCTCATTTTATACAAGATGTTGAAAAAAGTGTGTCGAATACCTTGAGCGGTAGTAAAACTCATCTACCACTAAGTAGGCTGCAGTCAGTTGTGTGGTTCGAGTCGTGTTGCAGGCTAAGTTTTCGTCGTGTCTGTGTGCTTTATTCTACACTACTGTCACCACTGAGTACGTATCGTAGTGCTCTATCTCCTTCCATCGAGGCGCAAGTCGCCGAAGTGGCGTGAAATCGAAAGACTTGCACCCGGCGGACGGTCTACCCGATCGGAGGTTCAAATGGCTCTGAGCACTATGGGACTTAACATCCGTGGTCATCAGTCCCCTAGAACTTGGAACTACTTAAACCTAACTAAGGACATCACAAACATCCATGCCCGAGGCAGGATTCGAACCTGCGACCGCAGCAGTCGCGCGGTTCCGGACTGAGCCCCTAGAACCGCGAGACCACCGCGGCCGGCCCGACAGGAGGCCCTAGTCACACGACATCTCTATATCTCCTTCTAAAGATGGATTCACTTACCTGCTTACTGTTACTGCAGTGTTATTATGTACAAATTGTGTAGTAAATTTGCATTTTCTCTCTTCCATCACCCGTTATCAATGGTAACCTAGTACTCGATAACTTACAGTTGTGGATATGATAATCTGCTACGATTTCCAAATTTGACGTAGCCTGCGAGCCAGCACCCTCTACGCTGAAAAATATCCACTGAGCAGAGTGCCCTCTGATGAGTTGTTCGACAGACTTTTCCAGCTCTAAGGCACAAAGGTACTTCTGCACCTCGGAACACTGACAGCGGAAGGCCACATACAATCCGCACGTCTGTCATGGAGGAGCGTGTGCTACATCAATGGAAGAAGCCCCTGGGACCAGTGTCAGACAGTTATCAGTAGCACAAGGCGTGTCTCACTCTCTTATCTGGACGGGGTGGGGGTACTTCCTGAACAGTTGCTGTACTCATATCATATGTAGCGCGTTAAAGCCCTAAGGCCACAGGATCATCAGTGCAGCCGGCGATTCTGTCAATGACTGTTGCAGAACTGTGCCTGAGATTCACTATTCACATCGAAGATTTTAATTGCCAACGAGGCAGGGTTCGCAAATTATTGTGTTGTGAATTTCCATAACCAGCATGTGTGGGTATATGTATATCCCCAAAAAATTCAGGAAAGAGGGCATCAACACACATGGGCAGGCGTACTTGTCGATAAATTAGGACCACATGTGCTGCCACAAAGGTTAACTGGGGCGCATTATCTGGACTTTCTCGTTAATGTGTTGCCTGTCTTGCTGGAGGCTGTGCGTTGCAGCAACGAATACAAATGCGGTTCATGCATGATGGCACTCCAGCACACAAAGTGCGCGAACATCCGACGCAGACATTTCAGAACCGCTGGATTGATCTGCTCGTTCCCCAAACCTCAATCCCCCAGACTTTTGGTTATTGGGACAATTGAACGAATTAGTCTATGCTACGCCAGTCAACGATATGCGGACATTGAACGGTCGCGTCTTCAATGCGTGCCGGCAGGTACAATAACGACCTGGAATACTTCAAAGGATGCGTCATTCCTTACGCCGGAGGGCAGAGGGGTGCATTGTTATGAACGGACGCCACTTTGAACACCACCTGCAAACGCGTGTTTATCGCAGGAAGTATGCATTTCCGGCACAAGTTGTTTGACTTACCTCAGAAAGTATGCAATTTCGAGCCCATGTTTATCTGACTTTATTGTTTCGATGAGAACCATCACCTCTCAAAATATTCGGCACTTTTTTTGAACGCCCTGCATATAATTCTTAGACATGTCTAGCGCCTTCTGTTCTCCGGTTTTCTTCCCACTCGTTTTTGCTTTCAGTAAAACCTCATGTCATCTCAGTCATAGGTGCTAAGGTTTACGTCTGTACCTACAATACACCTTGAATCACTGCATTTTCAAATGTTAATGGACTTCTTGGTCACCCTGTACAGCTCTATATCCAAATAGGCTTGTTCACATTCCTGTTACCAAGCGAGGTGGCGCAGTGGTTAGCACACTGGACTCGCATTCGGGAGGACGACGGTTCATTCCCGTCTCCGGCCATCCTGATTTAGGTTTTCCGTGATTTCCCTAAATCGCTTCAGGCAAATGCCGGGATGGTTCCTGTGAAAGGGCACGGCCGATTTCCTTCCCCATCCTTTCCTCACCCGAGCTTGCGCTTCGTCTCTAATGACCTCGTTGTCGACGGGACGTTAAACACTAATCTCCTCCTCCTCCTCACATTCCTGTTTATCATTATCACCTTCATGACAGTAATATATGATCTTGGAAGGTCTGGACCAAATTATTTGAATAAATACAGCAAGAGGCCACATTTTATTAAACTTCACTTATGCTACGACCCGTCTCGATCTTTGTATACAGCTAGGTTCAGATAATGGCATAGTCTTCCAAAAGGGCCTGCAGGAACATTTTAGGCAACCATAGGGCAGAGAAAGTCACAGTATTGTACAAAATAATACAGTTTTACACGACGCATAGAATGAAACTTGAAATAGAACTCGGGAATGGTCACTTTTTCTCGGATAACCGTGGCGCCGTTAGTGACGATCTTTGGGAATGTGACTGGAAAAGCGTTGTCTAGGCAAATGGCTTAGTGTTGTCCAACAATTGTTGGTCCTTACGAAGCGACATTCCCGAGGTAAAGTAGCGCAGGAAATCCAGAAGTAAATCTTTCTAGGCATGAGTCTTTACCTTTCTTCCTGAGTTCCTCATTACTTCGATTCTTTGTGCGGCGACAGATGTTTTGCTGTTTATTTTTGGAATCGTTTCATGACCTTGGAACCGCTACTAATCGGTCGAGTAACTCCACGGTTGGCCTCACGAGCCTGAGCGCATCCTCCCACCAAAGAAAAATGCTTTCCAGTACCGGGAACAGATCCCGGGTCCTTTGCATGGTATTCAATAGCACTGACCACTCAGATACGGAGGCGGAGATGTTTTCACATTATTACAGTAACAATAAGTCTACTTAACGTTGGTATAAACACAACGTAACGGTTCATACACCGTGCTTAGCTGTTCTTAATTTTTCTCTGAAATGCGTATATCCATACTGCAAACTGTGGTGTGTACAGTCTGTTCAAAGAGAGGGCCTGCAGGTTCTGCTACGTACTCGTATGAGATGAGCAACCAAATAAATAAGAAAATATGTAAATCAGATAAAAAATTTTTTAAAATGAAAACTTTCGCTGTGGGAAACTTCACTTTTATTGGAGTGCTCTAGATTATTGTTCAGTGGCTGAATGAATTTCTCGTCGAAACCAAGCATTTTGTCCCTGTCTGCAGAGGACATTTTGAAGGGGGTTGTAGCTTTTCGCAGGTCTGACGCACAGCCCGGCTTTCTGCTGACTGAAGTAAAGTTTCAGTTCCGAGAGCTCCCGCACATGTTTTGAAAATTCTAACATTATTAGCCGTTGTGAGTTATTGTCCGCTATTAACGTCAAACAGTCGTGGAAGACTGCTATCTCTTTCTGTACTAATGTTTAAAGACAACTCATTGTTTAACGTTGTTACCACATATCTCCAAAGGCTCTTGACCGATTTACGGCGGCCATAAGCGATCAATTTGTTAATAAAAATCTCGAAAAGTTGACCGATTTACTTTTTTTACACGATACAAACAAATACTTGGACGGGCACAAGGGAGATTATATATAAAGGGAAAAACACTGCTAGCATTAATCTCGGAAACTCCTAGACCGACTTACTTGAAATTTTTACACAATATTGTAATAAATATTGACACACACATAGGCTACAATACACAGATTTTCTGTTAAAACAAACGGCGAGTAAAAAAATAAATTGTGTGCTACGCTGTAAAAGTGGGCAGTGTTTTTTTCTCGCATTTAGTTTTTTGCAACTATAGTAGAGCATTTAAATTGCTATTACCGAATACACACACACACCAAAAAATGATTTCCATCATTCTGGTTCCCAGAACTCCTGAAGATACACGTTGACTGTAGATATATATTATCACCGTCCATCCAATTACCCACCCCTGTTGTAGGAAGACAAGAAGGGACAAGGAAATCTTGATTTTCAATATTTTTCTTACGAATAACGACTGCATTTACAGATTTGTAATGCTGTCATAGTTCACTCGTTAAGAGCTATAATCTTACTTTAATGTCTTAAAACAAAAAAGTCATGTATTAAAACTATAAACTGTATACATGTCTTGAGGCAGTGTAAGTCACGTTCAAATTACCTACACTACATTCATCCAGTATCTGAGATGAAAACACTGTGCGACTTCCAGCAAACTTTAGACGTAATTTCAAACTTTCTCGAGACATTTTCTCATTGACAACTCTCACAAAATAATGAAAGAAAAAAATTAATGGCTTACTGCATTTTGGCTACCCTTGCATTAAAAGTTCAGCGTCAGACAAGAAATTTTAATTTATTACTTTTTAGTACTTACTCTATTCGTAAAACACTTTGCAGTGTGTATACGCAAAAGCCACTGAACATACTTGCAATATTATATCACTGTGCGACACGTAGTTCAGGAAATATGACGTCCCGCACACTGAGATGGGTGAGAAACTAGCTCTTCTTGAAACAGGGGGCAGATTACCTACACTACATTCTTCCAGGGTTCGTAGCAAGGGCACTTTGGGACTTCCAACAAACTTTAAACATAATTTCAAACTTTTTCTAAACATTTTCTCAATTGCAGCCCAGTTTTGGGCTTAACCTATAGATTATTCTTTGGCTGAATAATCCGAAAATAGCAAAGCCACCCTAATTAGTTCGTGAGTATGATTTGATCCATTATAATGGTTTTTGAAAGTCTGCGACTGTAGAAACAGTAGGTTTGTTTATAAATAAATAAATCTTCTGCTACCAGTCACGATTTTTCTTTATTTTATTATTCGCACGACGCGTTTCGAGAAATAATTCCGCTTTTCAAGTGCGTTTTTTGTGTGTATTAAGCCATTTCTTTTGATGTTGTCTGTGTGTGAGTCTGCTTCATTTTGTTGACTTTTACTGTAATACATAAGAAACACGATTTTTTAGTTGGGTATCAATTATTTTTGTGAGGTTAGTGGCTAAAATTTAGAAGAATTTATACTTACAATTTCCTAATGGTCCATTTGTGTAGAGTCTCACACACACTTAACATCACACACAACAACCGTTGTTGCCGAATGATGGTGGTGTCTGGGGCCATCGACCATATTTCCGAGCCATATGGGATAACGAAGTATGAGTTTGCGCCAGAGAAGCACTTTACAGCCCAATAGTCCTTCAGCCTTCAGAAGTGGGTACAGTTGAGCCAAGAGAGCGTAACCTTTATTTGCTGCTTTGGTGATGTGCTGTTGCCATGTAAAGCGCCTGTCGATCTCGAGGCCAAGGTAAGTAATACAGTTACGCTAGGCTAGGTCCCCACCACCAATGGTTAGTTGCTGGTCTGGGAGCTTCAGTCTGGTCGTAAAGTGTATATTGCCTGACGCTTGGTGGAGGTGTGCCCTGCCGGGCCGAGACGACGCAACTTAATAAAGTGGTGCTGCATCCAGATAGGCTCCGTCGACTCCAGCGGTATGACTGCTGCGCCTCCTGTAGCGCCCCCACTGTGAGCACTCTGAAGTATGCCGCGCTGCTGCCCCGGGAGCTTTGGGACACGTTGCTCGAGAAGGCGGTGGCCGCGTCTTACATGAGGCAACCGCGCTGTATGAACGCACGCAACAACAGGAAAGAGGGCTACTGGCAGTTTTCTGACGCCTGTGTGTACTTAAAACTGTATTCTATCACTGCACTCTGACCATTGTGGCAATGTGTAAGATGCACGACTGTAGAGGTAGCATTAACGTTTTAGTGTTTCTATACACTGACAGAAAAAAGTGGCACCACGAAGCAATAATGTAGAGTAATGAAATTTCGGGGAGACATTCGACGTGTGACATATTTAAGTCATTAACACTGCAAGATCACAGATTAATGAATGTGCGAGATAAACCACGGCAAATGTGAGATGCAGGTACATTAATAACGGGTGTAACCGCCAGAATGTTGAATGCAGGCATAAACATGCATGCGTTTTCTTGTACAGGTGCCGGATGTCAGTTTGTGTGATGGAGCTCCACACCTGTTCCACTTGGTCAATCAATACAGGGACACTTAATGCCGATTGTAGATGACGCTGAAGTTGTCTTCTGATGATGACCTGCACGTGTCGATTGGAGACGTATATGGTGGTCGGTCATTCCAAACCAACATGTCAGTATTCTGCACAGTATGTAGGGTTACAACAACGGTATGTGGGCGAGCGTTATCCTGTTGGAAAACACTCACTAGATGCTGTTCATGAATAGCAGCACAACAGGTCGAATCACCAGACTGATGTACAAACAAACAGTCTGGGCGCACGAGAGTGTTCCTGCTGTCATACTAAATAGCACCCCAGACCATAATTCCAGGTGTATGTCCAGTGTGTGTAGCACGCAGGCAAGTAGCTTGCCGGTTCCCAACTGGCCTCCGCCTAGTCAACCCACGGGCATCGTTGGCACCGAGACAGACCCAGATTTCCTCAGAACACACAGAAGACCTCCGATCAGCCATCTAATGAGCCCTCGCTTGACACCACTATAGTCGCAAATGGTTGTGGTTCGGGGTCGATGGAATGCACGATACAGGACGTCTGGGTCGGAGCTGTCCTTGAGGCAACGGGTTTGTAGCAGTTCGTTGTGTCACTGTGGTGACAACTGCTGCTTAGTTTGCCGCTCCATATGCAGTACGATGCGCCAGAACCACACACCCGGTGCGTCAGACGCCATATCAATGCCCTTTAGTACGGTAATTAATTGTTTGCACCGTGGGTTTCCTTTGCGTGACGTTCGTCATAATATTCGGGGCAATTAATTAGAATTTGAGAGCGAACGGAAAACCAAGTTTAATTGAAATATTCAGCGATGTGAAACAGGTTTTAATTAACGATTAAGCGGCAGATACCTGGAGCAAACTAAATCCGCCTCAGATACGAGAGCACGGCTCAATCTTGTTAACGCTTTTTGAAGCCTCCCACTCTTTGTTTGTCGATTTCGACAAGGAACCAATTATAACTCAAATTGCAGGTAAATCAGTTATAAGTTTTGATGAGATACTCTCTGTGGAAAATACATATTACAGAGTTTTTACTGAGTAATCAGAGAGATCTGTTTTCTGCTCGACTGAAATTCAGTCTGTAATCCGACGGACTAAATACTGCGCGATATGGACAACGAAGTAGCGTCAGTGCCCACTATAGGAGTCTGTCTTATGAAGGCAAACGCTTCTCCATTTTTCCAGCTTTATTTTCTCCTCCAGCATCTCAGGTAGGGAGATAGCACGTTGGGTAAGACGTTAGAGAGACGTTGTATTCGGAAGTGTGTGGGGGGGGGGGGGGATCCCAATTTAGGTTCCGCATAGTTTCGTACTAAAGCAGATGTGGGAGTGTATCTCTGAAAAGAACACGGAAAATTTACCTCGCCGTTAGACATCTGCATCAGCCTCTGATGACACCGCCGTAGACAAGACGATAAAACCTAATTTATCTATATTCCCCGACTTCCATCAGCTCCATCTCTAGAACCATGGCTATTGTGTTTGTTTATCTTGAAATTAGTTACTATAATTACGCAACCTTCTTTTAGTTTCTATGTGAGTATGATGACCTATATCAGAGACACTCGTGGCTTTCTGATAACTGAAACGCATAAAGAAGTGGTACTGGGATGGTGAAGTACAGTAGGTCAGCTACACGGTTTCAATTGTCGCCTCAAAAATAAATTGTGGTGATATTTCTTTACTGCATATTCACTCCAATGTGACATTTTTTCCACTGATGGATAGCTTTATTGGGGCTTTAGTTGTATAAGTTTGTATTTTCTGTGTTCAGGAACATTGAGCCTTAAAACTTACCTCATTGTCATATTGGAAATGCCTGCCGAGGAGAGAGAGAGAAGTCAGTGGGTTCCACGTCAGCAGAATACAGGCTGTTAAGCGAAATTTGATAGTCCAAAGAAGCAGCATGCGTGACTTTCTTTGTGAAGAAAAACTGTAGCATTGTCGAGTATCAAAAACACACCTGTGGACAGCTTCCTGTGATGCTAACACATAACCCTTTGGCATTTCAGTAGCATCCTCCTGTTATGGTTTGCCCCTTTCTAGTATACACTGTTAGCACCAAACAACGGCACGCCACCATTACATGTGTGATGCCGGTGTCACTTGATCGTTTTTCTAGAAACAGCCACGTACCATATGCAAATTCATATTGAGAGGCTCATTTGTCGTAACGTTTAATTGACGCCGAGGGATACAGCAAACATAAGTACTAGTGATTATCGGTAACTGACTAATCCACTCATTTTCTTCTTTTACTCTTGACTCAGATTTGGATGTCTTGTGGAAGTGAGAGGCCGTTTGGAGCATTCTGAGTAGTGGAAAAAGCACGTGGATAGCCAGGGACAGAGGAGGCGGTCGCCACACCAGAGCTAATTCACAGAAGGTCTGCCGAGGGATGGGTAAGGGTCAGTAGCCCACCGGCCAGTGGCTACGCTTTTGATGTGCCATGTTGGGACGTCCGCTCTGTTCTGGACCTAGAAAGATAGGATCCCCCGAGTCGCATACATCTGGTGAAAACATCTTACAACCTGGGAGTGGAGTGACAACGCTCGCTTTTTAGCAGCAGCCACAATCGTGCTCAAGTGCAGAAACTTAGCTGTTTTTCCAGAAGGCACTGAACACCAGAGATAAACATCTTGAAGGTAGATCTACATCTACATGATTACTCTGCAATTCACAGTTAAGTGCTTGGCAGAGGGTTCATCGAACCACAGTCATTCCACTCCCGAACAGCGCGCGGGAAAAACGAGCACCTAAATCTTTCTGTTCGAGCTCTGATTTCTTTTATTTTATTTTTATGATCATTCCTACCTATGTAGGTTGGACTCAACAATATTTTCGCATTCGGAAGAGAAAGTTGGTGACTGAAATTTCGTAAATAGATCTCGCAGCAACGAAAAACGTCTTTGCTTTAATGACTTCAATCCCAACTCGCGTATCATATCTGCCACACTCTCTCCCCTATTACGTGATAATTAAAACGAGCTGCCCTTTTTTGCACCCTTTCGATGTCCTCCGTCAATCCCACCTGGTAAGGAACCCACACCGCGCAGCAATATTCTAACAGAGGACCAACGAGTGTAGTGTAAGCTGTCTCTTTAGTGGACTTGTTGCATCTTCTAAGTGTCCTGCCAATGAAACGCAACCTTTGGCTCGCCTTCCCCACAATATTATCTATGTGGTCTTTCCAACTGAAGTTGTTCGTAGTTTTTACACCCAGGTACTTAGTTGAATTGACAGCCTTGAGAATTGTACTATTTATCGAGTAATCGAATTCCAACGGATTTCTTTTGGAACTCATGTGGATCACCTCACACTTTAGCGTCAACTGCTAACTGCCACCTGCCACACAATACAGCAATCTTTTATAAATCGCTTTGCAACTGATACTGGTCTTCGGATGACCTTACTAAACGGTAAATTACAGCATCATCTGCGAACAACCTAAGAGAACTGCTCAGATTGTCATCCAGGTCATTTATATAGATCAAGAACAGCAGAGGTCCCAGGACGCTTCCCTGGGGAACACCTGATATCACTTCAGTTTTACTCGATGATTTGCCGTCTATTACTACGAACTGCGACCTTCCTGCCAGGAAATCACGAATCCAGTCGCACAACTGAGACGTCTCTGAAAATTTGGGACGTCACGGAAAGTATTGACGCTTAAAACACACAAATGTTTATGCGATGTAAGAACCGCCAGCACTGAGTAATGTAAATAAACTACAGGTCAAAGAAGGAAACTCGACAGTGAACAAGACCACCTCAACGGCCGCTGAGACAGAGAGAGAGAGAATAAAGCGACTGTTCGCTGTGCAATATGGAAGGAATGAAGGTTAGTTAAACAGTTAGAGGAAGGGGTTTAGTGTTTCTAAGAAGCATTTCTATCGGACAACATTCAGAAGATCCGTAGCCCACCCAATCTGTATTTAGTAAGAGACACAGAACGTGGTAGTGCGAAATTTTCTTACAGTAAACTTTGGGTCAGAAACCACTTCTACATCTTCGGGAGCCTCTGTTACCAGACTTCCATGCTGGGAGCCACCGTCGTATCCGCCGGCGTGTCTCTCTGCCTGATCCGATGTATTGGGGACTTAAAAAGATTTTGCACTATTCTACACTTAGCCGCTGGCAGTGTTTATTGGTTCCCCAGTGAGTCTACAGCCAATTCAGCCTCCACATGTAGTGTTAAGGTGAGTTCGAGTGGAAACCATGAGACAATGTGTAGGGACACTAAAGTAATTTTATACTGATTCGGTTTTCTTCAGCCTTCAGTCTGATGACGTGCATTTTAATGTCAATGCACGAACTGCTTTCAACTCCAACCACGTGTGACACATATTACTCTGTAGTACTATCTGTTTTCAGTTAATATGAGAGTTGGACGTTCATATCCTTTTTTTCGGAAAGTTGGCTACTGATTTTGCTGTTGCGTGCGTACACAAGCTGTGAGTCTGAGATATTAATATCCCGAGTAGTAGCGAGCGAACAGTTGTTGGCAGTTGTGGGTCGCAGAGTGGCATGGAGAGAAGCAGCATTAGCCCTGACCGTGCTAGCAGCGCCAGAGGAGATTTTGGTATTAATCGAGGGTTTGTGGTAGTTTGCCTTTTTCGCTGCACGTAGTTGTTCCTTGCTGGCGCACTCGAGGGATTTTGTCAGATTTGTGTATGCGTACAGTCAGTTCCAAAGAAAATTTTACATCGTTATCTGTATGAAATAAAAGACACTATTATAAATATACGTTTACATGAAAATGCCTATTACAAATTGCTCAGTTACCTAATAGTTAATCCAATCGCCGTCATTATCGATTATAGCTTGGCACCTTTTGGCATGCTTTTCATGAGATTTTCTGCATATTCACTCGGTAACGATATCCATATCGTTCTGATTTTATACAACAGTTGCTTCAAAGTATGTATTGCCTTTATTTTGAGCTTCATCTTGTTTCCACGCTCTACAGAGACAGTCGCGATGTTTCGGATCATTATCCTCTTGAAGCATCCAGCTTGCCTCGTTCGAACCAAATACACTCCTGGAAATGGAAAAAAGAACACATTGACACCGGTGTGTCAGACCCACCATACTTGCTCCGTACACTGCGAGAGGGCTGTACAAGCAATGATCACACGCACGGCACAGCGGACACACCAGGAACCGCGGTGTTGGCCGTCGAATGGCGCTAGCTGCGCAGCATTTGTGCACCGCCGCCGTCAGTGTCAGCCAGTTTGCCGTGGCATACGGAGCTCCATCGCAGTCTTTAACACTGGTAGCATGCCGCGACAGCGTGGACGTGAACCGTATGTGCAGTTGACGGACTTTGAGCGAGGGCGTATAGTGGGCATGCGGGAGGCCGGGTGGACGTACCGCCGAATTGCTCAACACGTGGGGCGTGAGGTCTCCACAGTACATCGATGTTGTCGCCAGTGGTCGGCGGAAGGTGCACGTGCCCGTCGACCTGGGACCAGACCGCAGCGACGCACGGATGCACGCCAAGACCGTAGGATCCTACGCAGTGCCGTAGGGGACCGCACCGCCACTTCCCAGCAAATTAGGGACACTGTTGCTCCTGGGGTATCGGCGAGGACCATTCACAACCGTCTCCATGAAGCTGGGCTACGGTCCCGCACACCGTTAGGCCGTCTTCCGCTCACGCCCCAACATCGTGCAGCCCGCCTCCAGTGGTGTCGCGACAGGCGTGAATGGAGGGACGAATGGAGACGTGTCGTCTTCAGCGATGAGAGTCGCTTCTGCCTTGGTGCCAATGATGGTCGTATGCGTGTTTGGCGCCGTGCAGGTGAGCGCCACAATCAGGACTGCATACGACCGAGGCACACAGGGCCAACACCCGGCATCATGCTGTGGGGAGCGATCTCCTACACTGGCCGTACACCACTGGTGATCGTCGAGGGGACACTGAATAGTGCACGGTACATCCAAACCGTCATCGAACCCATCGTTCTACCATTCCTAGACCGGCAAGGGAACTTGCTGTTCCAACAGGACAATGCACGTCCGCATGTATCCCGTGCCACCCAACGTGCTCTAGAAGGTGTAAGTCAACTACCCTGGCCAGCAAGATCTCCGGATGTGTCCCCCATTGAGCATGTTTGGGACTGGATGAACCGTCGTCTCACGCGGTCTGCACGTCCAGCACGAACGCTGGTCCAACTGAGGCGCCAGGTGGAAATGGCATGGCAAGCCGTTCCACAGGACTACATCCAGCATCTCTACGATCGTCTCCATGGGAGAATAGCAGCCTGCATTGCTGCGAAAGGTGGATATACGCTGTACTAGTGCCGACATTGTGCATGCTCTGTTGCCTGTGTCTATGTGCCTGTGGTTCTGTCAGTGTGATCATGTGATGTATCTGACCCCAGGAATGTGTCAATAAAGTTTCCCCTTCCTGGGACAATGAATTCACGGTGTTCTTATTTCAATTTCCAGGAGTGTAGCTTATTAACGGACCTCAGAAGGCTATTTTGATTAATACTGCACATTTTTGCACTGCCTCCTAACGCTACAGACATTTTCACTCATTTTAAACTGCAACCGGCAAAACAAACCGTTCAGCTCTCACACTGTTTATCTATACACTGTGGAAAAGCGCACTGAGTTACGAGTCCAGGCTACTACCAGAGATGTAGCTGCGAACGTTGCATTTAGCATTATGGTTTAGACTTTATTGTGGAAGTGACTGTACATTGAAAGTAATACCTAAATCTTTGTGGTGACCAGATACGTGATTATTGATTATAGACATTGTGGAATAAGTAAAGTTTCTTCTAATTAAACTGTGCAAAGAAAAGTAAGGTCTCTGTAACGTTTTTCGGTGTATGAATCTTAATCTTCAGAATATAGTAAATTAAAATTTTATTTGTTCCTTTCATTTTTTTTTTTTTTACACTGGTTAATGCTTGTTGACTACGTCTCTCCTGATCATTTACTTTCCGTAAAAATAAAACAAAGGAGTAGTTGTATCAGTGGTTGTGACCATACATTGCACTCCGCGTGGATCGCAGTATTTTTAAAAATTATTTTAGCACTCTCCTGGATACAACACATTTATGCAGTTGGAGCGGCAAGATGAGGTAAGTTGCCTGCTGCGTGCGGGGGCATTGCAGTATAATTGTTAGGAGACGTTAGAGAATGTTTTTAAAAAATAGCAGTAAGATATTGGAGAACTGATATTTTATTATTTATAGGAAGAGTAATTAATTTCTGTTTTTGTTCTCTATGAGAATACTACGTCCGATAGGAGCAGGTTCGAGAAAACATTTGAATATCGCCATGTCGGACTAAGGCTTCTCATAATACATGTTGTACGGCTGCACATGAGATTTTATAATAACAATTATAGGGTTTTACTAGACTGCCTTGCAGTCTTTAGAGAAAAAGACAGCTCTACACATTTCGGCCGTCTTTCAACAGGCTAACAATAATTACAATTTTTCATAAACAAGCTTTCAAATATCACGTCTGTCACTGGGCACTTTGCGATTACAATTAATTTACTTGCGTAACTATTACCATCTTCACCACCACCACCACCACCACCACCACCACCACCACCACCACCACCACCACCACGCCACCCCAGCCCCTCCCCACCCTATACTATCCGTTTTGTCAGGCGACGTCCTTATTAAGTTAATGTTGCAAGTGTTCGCCATTAGTTTCGTCAATATATTATCGGAATAAATCAAAACAATTGTGATTCAACCTCGTTTAGTAGTCTCAAGTTTCCCCACTCACATTTTTGTTGGGTACGCTGATATTATTGCAACACGTGCTGGGCTTACCCTGCGGTTTTAACACCAAACCACATTAGAACTTTTGGGCCTTTGCTTTTTCGACGGGGATGGCTCCACAGCTTCCGCTCCTTGCTTTAGTTCTTAGTTTCCGGGTCGTAGTCATACATCCAGAAGTCGTTCATGGTGGTTAGGCTGTTAAAATGGTTCAAATGGCTCTGAGCACTATGCGACTTAACTTCTGAGGTCATCAGTCGCCTAGAACTTAGAGCTAATTAAACCTAACTAACCTAAGGACATCACATACATCCATGCCCGAGGCAGGATTCGAACCTGCTTCCGTAGCGGTCGCTCGATTCCAGACTGTAGCGCCTAGAACCGCACGGCCATTCCGGCCGGCGGTTAGGCGGTTAAGATGTTCTCATAGTCTCCAACTGTCGACTATGTATGTATTTGTACATTCGTACAACCTTGTATGTTTCCAAGATAGGTTGAGAGTAGAACATCACAGGCAAGCACCCTGGTGCACAAAACATCAGTAAATTTTGCATAACATACCTCGAGGAAACTTGGTCCATAAATATAAAAGACTGCTACAGTATGTACAGAAGACGACAAAGAAAAACTCAATGAGGCGAGCAGAAATGACACTGTAATTTCAAGACAATCATTGTAGATAAGTCACCACAATCCCTGATCTTCCCCCAAACATTACAAAAGGTGGAACAAGATTCGCAGTAGGCTGTGCGGTCACTACAGATGGCACTGAATTCTCCACAAAGTGCTCCCATGCTGATCACAAGACTGGTGATGGAGCTCTTCTAACAGGGCGTTCCATTCCTTTTCTAGCACCACTGACAACTGTTGGATGCTCGCTGGTGCACGTGGGCGATCTCCAACACGTGTCCCCGATTCATCCCTCACGTGTTCGATAGGATCACGCCTGACCATTCGAGGAATATCCTTTTTCCAAGAGCTCCTGCACCTGCCAGGTCAATGCTGTCGCTTATTTACATATACAACAATGAACTCAAGGCCAAATTTACCGTTGAGGAGCCGCCCATAGGGAAATAGTGTAGTGCCACTATAACGTGGACCAGTAAAAATATTGTGTTCATACATTTTGAGTTCGTGCGGCCACGCAACATTACGACACCCGAAACCACAACACTTGGAGCGCTAAAACAATGGTATTCAACAATGCTCCTTGGTTCACTATGTGCTGCCACCTCCCTCATGGCATGTCCAGAACTGTCAAACATGATAGTTTTGGTGGTCGAGGTGTTGTGGTGTGGGGAATGAAAACGTAGCATGGGCGCATTGCTCTACAAACCTATGAACACAGCACACTCAGTGTTCATCGTTGTTGTGACGCTGTACTCCTTTCCCCGTGTGCATATGTCCAGGGCTGGATTCGGTCATCACCTCACGTTTAGAGCTCCGTACTCAGTAAGAAAGGAACACATAGGATCACGTTGTCGTCCGTCTCTGTCTGTCCGACTGTTCAAAATCCTATTTCTCAGGAACAGGTAGACATTCAAATGGCTGAAATGGCTCTAAGCACTATGGGACTTAACATCTGAGGTCATCAGTCCCCTAGACTACTTAAACGTAACTAACCTCAGGACATCACACACATCCATGCCCAAGGCAGGATACGAACCTGCGACCGTGGCACCAGCGCGATTCCGAGCGGAAGTGCCTAGAACCACTGGGCCACAGCGGCCGGCAGATGTATCAACTCGAAATTTATATGACATATTGTGGTGTAGGGTCCCCTGGTGATGAAAAATGTGAAGCATCTAACAATGCAATCAAAAGATACGGCCATTTACGTCACATATTTTGATACTCACGAACTCCTTCATCAAAACCTACGGGGTACTTCCGCTCGATTTAGAATAACGAAATTTGCGAAGAAGCAAGGTATCACACTACAACCGAAGGAAAAATCCGAAATGAGTTACTCTGTAATTATAGCATACGAAAAAAAATATTTTGTCATTTGTTATCAGGCTGTATGTCCGTTCAAACGTATGTGAACTCTTTCTGGCAGGAAAGCTGAAATTTGTGTTACATATTAAGGTCTACAGTCCCTTGGCAATGTAAAGTATGAAGTTTCTAAGTTAATGAAATCGCAATATACGGCCATTTACATAACATATTTCGATACTCGTAAAATCATTCATCAAAACTTACAGTGTACTTTCCGTTGGTCTAGAATCATGTGCTTTGCAAGAAACAAAGTTCCACACTACAAACAAAGGAAAAAATTTGATCATTGTTAAGTTGTAATTACATCATGTGAAAAAAGAATTGTAACTTGTCAGACTGTCTCTCTGACCAACCGTCTGTTTAAACCCCTTTTCCTTAGAAAAGGTATGAAATTTATGTCACGTACTAAGATGTATGATCGTTTGGCGGTGTAATGGCCGTTAAATTCTAAGCCAATGTATTCAAAAGATACTGCTATTTATGTAAGATATTTCGATATTCGCAAACTCACTCACCAAAGCCTAATTCGTATTGAGCTAGAATAATAAAATTTATCAAGAAGCAAGGTTTGACAGTACAAATAAAGGTAAAAAATAGCAGAAATGGTTAGTAGTATCACATGAAACCGTTTTGTCGTTAGTTATCCGATATCGAACTTGCAATTAAAATATCCTTGTCAGTCTTGAAATCCCTGGGACTGACATCTTGCCAGAATCAGTGTCGATAACAGGCTTGAGAGGAATTCTTATAATGGACCAGCCTGACCGTTTCCCCGTTTTAAATCCTATGTAGCAAGTGTGGGATGCGTTGGGGATGCACCAACGACCATAGAGCACGTGTAAACCGTACTGATGAAGAAACAGATTGGCCTGCAACAATAACTCCTTACGAACCGTGTGACCGGCACTAGAGTACGTCCCAAAGTACGCATCACCACCTGTGATGATGACGCACCCTATTAAGTACGATATCGCGACATTTGTGGTATCAAAGTAGCCATCACAAATCACGGTGATTATTGTCTTTGAATAACAGTATCATTTCGGTTGGTCTCAATGCGTATTTACGTTCAGCATTTCTTTGTATGCAAGGTCCAAGTTTCGTCGAGCTATTTGGCAGTGACCCGGCATTAACACGTAACTTTCTCCGCAAAGTTTGCACACCAGTATACTTTATTAGTATAGAAATAGAATCCATTATTTGTTCCATTAATACATAAAGCATTTTTAGGGCAAATAATTTTAAAACTGGGGCAACAACTAGAATAGTTACACATGCCTGATAGGCAAATCATGTAGTAATCAGTTGTTTAAACTATCATATTGTAAAACTGAATGAAAAGCCCAATAGCTCATTGCAGCTGTATTTATTTAAGTCTATTAGACACCCACACAACCGATTTTGATACTTTTAAGTTGCGTCTTGTGGCATTTATCTGTACAAATATTTTTATTAATGCTTTGATAATGTGTAATTGAAGTTAGCTGAGATATCTTCAAGTACAGAAAGAATAGAGTTAAACATGTGAGAAAATTTCACGCCTTTTCTTAGGGAACTAGATGAGCATCACATACGCCCCACAATGGACGGGCCTCTACGTATTCAATAAATGAAGTCTGTAATTTCATACCATAAGAAGGTTACTCACAAATGCTATGTCATATGGCGTAGGAAGTAGTTAAAGAATGGCGCAGAGCTGGCGTGCGTGGGAAGATTCTCAGCCCTCCTCAACTGATAAAATCCATCATCAGTTATGTATGCCAAGTCTAAAATACGGAAGAAAAGGATTAGGGATCAGAAACTGATCCTTGATTAAAAAAACAGTGAAGCAGTACAAATGAAAAGGAGATGGAGACCGTCCACGTGTAGTGTGGTACAACTATGAAAAACTGGGTTGACCTGTGTTGAATTCAAGAACTGTCTTCAGTTTATTGATTAAAATGTGTTCTAGTCGACCTATGTCAAGCAACAGAGAATGGCTCTCATAAACATTATCCAGAAAGCTTCGACAACACACTGGATTCTTGTAGCTTGTACTGTCAGCTACCCTTTGGTGACACACACACACACACACACACACACACACACACACACACACACACACACACACGTTCGCTATCGGTAAGTTTTATGGACAGCATAAGCTTCTTCCTTTTGGTCATTTGTGCCCCCAAAAAAGTTAAAATAATTTTTAGTGGATTTCAATACATTAATTTTATTAGTTTTCCATCACTAATTTTATTTCATTCTTCTATCGCTACTGGACCCAAGCCTTTCTGGAGGGCCATTCTCTGTTGCTTGACATTGAACCGTGATTTATTTTCAAAGAATATTCTTAAGTATATATTTTATTTACTAGAGATTCATCCAGATCGTTAACACATTTAATCACACTATGTAAGCATGGAAGTACTTGCCAGGGAATAACTAATGAAATCATAAACAAATTCGTTTTAACAAATGGGAGTTTTATGCTCTATTATAGAGCCTAAAAGCATTTTTTAAAAGAAACAGATTTAAATTACAATCAGAAAGCATCCTCTAAATATCAAGTTACAATTTATTCAGAGGCAGAAAGAAAAGTTTTTGACCGTAAGAGCTTTTGGGCGGAGAACCTTGCCGCTCCCTTTCGACACGGCCGTAGTTACGACCGCTCACAACAGCCTCTGAAAGACTACACGGGTGCAAATCTGCAACACACCAGATTACTTTAAACTAAAAGTTTAACAATTCACACAAGCGCACAAACTATGCACCCCGGGAGGAGGGATGGAAATGGTACAAAACACTAAAAATTGAAATATTAACTTTTCCACCGAAGGTGCAACTTCATTTTAACTTCTAAGAAAAGTCTTACGGTGAAAGGCTGGTAACTTTCTATACTAAAATGATCATTTAAATAAAAGCCCATAAAATACAATCTTATATAAAATTCTACAAGTTTGGCTAAACAAAATAAGACGCACTACAGTACACAGGTACCGCCTCTCAAGTTGATAGGCAAGATCAAAACATATTTCAGGAATTAGGCCGTTACACTCCAAGCAATAAATTCGTTAACACACGGAATCCGACAAACATGACAGAGGCAGCTACTAACGTACGGTAGATTGATAGGGAGATTACCGGACATCCCGAACTGCAGGTTGCTCTAACCCACCCCTACCCCACAAGGGAAAAACGGACCACCCAATTTATAAACAACCACCTTCCCTCGGGTGGGCAAACGGAGAAGAATGGTGGGACGACCCCAAAGCTAAATGGTTGGTGACCTCACCAAGAAAACAAGTAGAATTTAACAAGAGTAAATCAAACAACATATCACAATCACTTAACTTCTAATAAACTGCGATTTCTCGAGAAGACCTGGCGCAGCACCCCCAAATCGTTCTCCCGAACCGTCAGCTGCCAGGCGCTTCAACGGACGCAGGAAGGCGCGCCGATCTCCCGTCTCACGGCGTCGCAGCTCACACCGGCCAGACTGATATCGTGGGTTGGCTCCTGTTGACCTCTCGTGTCGACCGCGAAGTCACTACCCGCTATACGCCGCGGCCCACTGGACTCACATGGCGACCTCACATGCGCCGACGCTCAAGACGGACAAGTCATCTTGTGTCTCAGTGCACGACCGACCAACCGATCGATCCAACCGACAATGACCATTGCCTGAGCAAACTCGAGCAGACTGGCGGCCTAAGGCGCAGACTCAGATGCAGGAACTAAGGCCCGAACGGGCGTCCACTCGTTGTTCGTTACTGGCGGAGTGGAAAGGCTCTCATTTTGCCGACTTTAAAGGTTGACCCAAACGACAGACATACTAGCACTCCGAACGACAGACAGACTCTAACTGCCTAACAAATGCGGATGAGGGACAGACCCCAGACTGACCGACTGGCGAGTTTTTTTTTTTTCGTTATTGATTTTCAATTCCCCCCGAAGGGGGCGGGCTGGCAGCAGCTTACTACGCTCCTCTACAGCCTACAGACTTTTTTTAAATAAAGGAAGAAGAAAGAAACAAGGAAAAACAGGCGATGAAATGTTGATTTAAAGTGTAAAATGGCGTAAAATTGCGGAAAGTTGAAACAGAAAGCAAAAGGGGTTGGCAATGTAGATAAAATACACAGGAATCAGACGAGTAACATAGTAGACACACAATTAAAAAACATGGCGACAGTCTGGTTTCTGTTCGCAAGAGATGAAAGGCACACCCAGCGACAGTATGATGGCCGTTCGCAACCAGTCCCAAAAAACGCAACACGGAACACTCACTGTAAAACACGCACTGTAAAACACTCACTGTAGAACACTGCACGAAAGTGGCAGCACAAAGACGACACTCACGAGCCAAAGGCAGATGGGGGGGGGGGGGGGGGTACCTGCAGGACGGGGAAAAACAAGGAGGGAGGAGAGGAAAAAACGAAAAGGGGGGAACCAAGGAGGGAGAGGACTAATAAAGGGGGAGAAGGGCAGACGCGAGAGGGAATGAGAGGAGGCAGAGGAGGGAAATGGAAAAGGATGCAGGGGAGAGAAGGGGGCAAAGAGAGGCGAGGTGGGGAGGAAAGGGGATGGAAGGGGCAGAGAGGGAGCCCGGGAAAAGGGCAGAGGAAAGGAGGGGGAGTGAGGATCAGAGTTGATAGGAGGGGTAAATGGAGGGAGAGAGGGCATCATCCGGGAGGGGGAGTTGATGGAAGCCACCTTGGGAAAGGAGATGTAGGGTGTAGAGATGGAGGGTAGGGGGGACACAACAGGGGGTGGGGATACTGGCGAGCTCATAGCGCCCCTTAAATGCACGTAAACAGGCCACCTTTCCCCTTTCCCACCAGAGGGAGACATGAAAGCTGCGATTGCCACAGCGCCGCCACCGCCAGAAACGGAGGGCGACTGATTCACACTACGCGCTGCCGCGCGCTCTTCAAAACAGCAATTTTTAGCACGTCTCAGACATCGGCCGACAGGACCGTATTTTAATTGGCAAAGTGATGCCACTTCGTGGTTTTAACACCGGTCAGTCCCGTGCACATAACTGTACAGTATCATTAAATCAGTGGAAATTATAACTGAAATATATTGTTTGTAATTATAAATTATTGATGAATACATCCATCGAAATTCTGCTTACAAAACCAAATTTTGCGTACAACAAATTGAGCCATGAGTGTTATTTACAAGTCCTCATCCGTTCTGGTTTCCTGTGTGTTATGATGAACTTGTACCAAAATATTTTCGACAGGTATTATTCAAATTGCATTATTAAGAAATCCCTTACTAAAGTCTTTTACTGATATAGCTTCGCACTCGCACTGAATGGTATGAGTCTCTCGGCGAAACTGTTGTAGTACTAGAATGTAGTGGAGTGGCAATCTGACTTACTTTGCGCTGTTGCAGCGCAGATAATTTGCTGGGCACGGCTGAGCAAAATAGATATAGTCCACTGTTACTGCAAGAGACCACGAAAACAGTCCAGTTCAGGCTTGACAGGTAAAGTTACATCAGGGGCTGTTTGTTGATGTGACAAGTGATATCTCTGAAATGATGTGACGGGTACCACATGCTAAGGCCAAGCAATGGGACCAGAGGTATAATAGCTCTGATGCAGCAGAAAGGCAGAGACACTGCTGCTTGGATGATACGACTGCTTCAAGTGTGAGCCATGGATGCGTTATGGTTTAGATGATAGAAACAGGTGCTTTCTAGTCGTAGGTGCTGCTGACAGCTCAGCGTGGGGGCTTACGATTGTCTACAAGTGTACATGGATCAACCAGTCTCCACTTCTGGACGCTGCAGCTGATAGCTGTGACCGGGGCGCCCATGCTGAGACCAGTGCTGTAGTCTTAACATCCTCCAACTGGGGAGAGGGGGGGGGGAGGTATCCGGTGGCCTACAGTTCGAGTCCTTGGAGGTGCAGCAGCCGAGCTGCCTTCGCTTCCTTGGGCAAACTCGTTGCAGTCTGGCTCTGCTCGTGTGGGTCTGCTGTGAGCCGACTCATCCACGCTGGTTCCGCGGCATGGTTCAGCAGGCCTCAGTGTGTCCAGTCCTGTGCAGTTGCACAGTCTCTCGCCTGCACCGTGGGCCACTGCCCACTTCTGAGGTTAGCCGCTTGCCGGTTCGGTGCTGTCATCCCTACACTGGCTGCACAACGCTGATTGGAGCCAGGCCGCCCTGTGATGGCCGCACCTCTTCACAGGCCACATACCGCTTACAGCCGTGGGACGTTGGTCTCTCCAAGTACCGAAAAGTGTATGTATATAATGTTATATATAATTTCGTTGTTTTTGGAAGTCTTAGGACACACATGTAATATTTGTACCGTTTAGTTATGCATGCGCAGCCCCGTCAGAGATGCTAGGGTGCCCGGAGACTACTTAGGTCATCCTTGCTCTGTGAAGATGCTCTGGTGTTATGTGTCGATCGCGAGGAGAGGAGATAAGGAATTGTAGCGGGGGTTGAGAGCTTGTACAGGACAGCTCAGAACATGGTGCTCTTAGAAATTATTTTATTGATATGATGAAAGATATTATTATTGCAAAAGGAGTAATATCAGTATTCATGAACTGAGACGGATTGCCAAAATAAATTCTATTTTGAGAACATCGGGATTTAACGTAGTGAATGAAATAATTAACTTTATTGTGATAACACTTATTAAGCATTTCTGGTTCAACACAGACATCCAAATCAGGAATTTATTGCTATTTTTATAAAGTTTTGTCATAGTCGGGGTTAGTGGATTTGAAACGACGAAAAGAATTTAACAATCAATGAAAGGACATTTGTGTGAGAATGAATTTCCATATTGAGCTACGTTTTCGTATGTCTCCAGTGTTGACCATCCTTAACTGCAGTTTGTTATGAAATAGATTTTTATTGCTTGCTAAACCCTTAACGGTGAAATTTTGTAAATAGGATAGTGCAAAGAAATTTTTAAGAGGATTTTTTTAATGCAGTTTCTTGAGAAGATATTCTGTCTAGAGAGTAACACAAATCATCATACGTCATTATCCCTTTCCAGTTACCTGATAAACATTCTTTTCTATGACAGGTTTTACGAGAAGCAAGTATGCATTTAATTTTAGAGATCACTTTGCCTTACCGCGATTTACTACAGATTGTAGCAGCTCAGAAACTGAGACGCCCTTTTTCTTGTTTTTCTATGACAGCAGTTGCACGGCATTTTCAAATGTGACTGAGGTAAGCCACTGACAGGAGGTACGAGTTTCCAGTTTCACAGCGTCAGCTAATGGAGTTGAGTTTTATTATTTTCATTTAAGTTCAGAGTCTTTATTTATCTTGTTATTATTATTACTTTTATTTATCTATTTGTATACAGGCAGTTTTGGTTGAGACAGTGCATATTTATGTACATTCTCGCAGCCAGATTTGCTTCTAATTTTCGCCGACAGATTTAGTTCTTAACTGTGAAGCTGAGGTTAGCTTATGCACATATTTATTTTCTAAAAATGAATTTTTCCGGTATGCAACAGCTTACGTTCGTAAAGAGATTAAATATTCAGAAAGAGACAATTCAGAAGTAAAGCAAACAGGTTGCGGGGTGGTACGTAAAATAAATAATGTTCTTCGGCATTGTCAAGAGTCTGAAAACTACTTTTGTGGTCAGCCGGAAGGCGACGGAGAACATACTGAGCGTAATTCCCATTCTGCTAGTCCACATTACACTTTGTATTCACTGAAAGAAAATGTTCCTACTTGCTGTTTACTCAGCGGGACACGAACATAAAAATATTCCTGATAATAATAGTAATGTAGCTATCGGAAACAGCACTATTAGCAGTTTAGAGGCGACATCTACGGCAAGTTCCAAGTAAAATGGTTTGTCACCGTGACTTCTAATTATCAACATTAATTGCTCAATTTAAAAGTGCAAAATAACCTCGCCACTTGCCATGCGGTTTTGTGAACATTATAGGCGACACACAAATAGTTACTTCCATGAAATGTAACTGATTCAGGACGGTGTACAGTCCTCGCGTATTCACTTGCCACTTTTATACTGAAAACGCGCTTCGTAACTGACTCGCTGTGACGTCATCTGAGGCACAGCAACACACAGGCGTTTGACTGACACGGACAGATTGATATCTCGGTGCAAAGAGTCTCTTTTCACTGTCTCTCTGGCCGTATTTCCATGCGGACGCAGCAGATCGCCGAATGGAACATCTGCTGCCAGCTGGTCTAGGCACAGGTTCCAGCATCTACATGGCTCCTTTCTTGGACACGTATTAATTAATATCTCTGTCGTTTAACTATTTACAATCTTCTTGACTTTTATATGAATAGAGTTAAGTTGGCTTTAATGAATGAAAAAGTTTTAGCTCGACTGCATTTAAACTTTGCCGGCTAGAATTTTTAGAATGGAAACAACAGTAGAATATGATCTCTAAACTGCCTCTTATAGATTCCTCGTAATGATTGTTATTTACACTAAAGTCTTGGAACTTGGTGCACCTGTATTATTTCATCAGTGTAATCGAATTCTGTAATTAGAACTTTCTATAACAAATACAAATCATATTTAATCTATTATGAATAAGGACTTTTTCGTTCCAAATTTAGTTTTCAGTAAATTACTTAACAATTGATGGAGGCAGGTTAATGGAGTCGCACAGTTATTGTTCCTATATTAAACTGAGGCTACGTACGAATTTTCATCTTTCTGAGTCTAATATTTAGCGCATTCAAATTTTCGTAAACACGCCAATTTCGGTCATAATATTGCTCCGATCAAGTTGAGATTTGTAACTTTTGCCTGTGACATACGTTTGCACTTTCTGAACAGTTTTTGGCTTTCCAGCTTCATTATTTAGCGTCACTTTTTTTTGGTAAGCCTCAGAATGATCAGATGTGCTAAATATATTTAACAAAACGTATTCATCTGATGAGTCTGAGATTTAACAGTTTCAACTTTAATATACTAAAAAGTTTGGAAAAGTTTTTTTTTAATTTCATTCTTTGATTATGGCGAAATACTTTGAATGCTACACATAGCCACATATCGATGACTGGCGATAGTAGCAGTGAACTAGAATAAGTCGCGGCACACTCACTCGCCTATGTATCTCCCACAATGATACAACACTCCTTCTGCCACATCACCCTCTCTTTATTTTAACGAAAAAAATTTTTTTTAACAAAATTAAATATGAGAAACAAGTAGCTGTCCTTTTTTAAATGAATTTGATTATAGCTAAATATATAGAAGAACATGTAATAATGGATTTTTACAAATTATGTTCATAAAATTACATAGAAATATGAAATAAAATTTTCAATTTTTAAAAACTTAATCTTATGGTTTAGATGTTTAAGTCATAACCTGAAAGAAAAACACCCAAAAACATTTCGCTTTTCAGTACTCATTCATTTAATCACAATCGTAGGTACCATTGTGAATGTGTCCTTACAAATCACTTTCATTAAATCATTGAAGGTAAATGGTAGGAAAGGACCATGTATTGTGTTTTTCACGATACTCTGTTATCAAAAGGGACAGGGGAGGAGTCACTGTTGTACGTTTCTTTCCCAGTTCCTTCTCCAATACACCTTGCAGGCTGACTTTCACGATGCCTCCATGTCCCTGAGAAACAGATAACATAGCCTAATCTTCTGTTCTCAATTTACGTCTAAATACATTCTGTAATCTATTTTCCTTCTATAGTTTAAATAAACAATTGAGAAATAGGAAAGACTGTTTTTCTTTTTAAAAAAATTATTTCGAAAACTATTACATAAAATTTCAAAATGATTATTGGCATACGTCACTTAATAAAATCGTGAAATTTTACTTCATTATGAAGCTTGAATCACAAACTTTGCAATTCGTTTTTTTTTCTTTCTGTAAACCATAGTTATTACGGTCTGAAAGTCAACCTAGGTTTTTAAAATATTCACATTTTGAGCTAGTTTGCAAATTACTTCATTACCTTATATGTTGCTTTAGTTTGGAAATTCAGTACCCTTAGTAAGTTCTGTCTTCATATGGCAAAATTATCGCATGGATTAGTATTCTAAAGAAGTCTTTTGTTTGACAGCAGTTTGGTACCCCGTAATCAAAAAGCTGTTTTATAGTAACATAGCAATACTCTACAACTTGCATTTCTTAACACAGTCGTTTATCTGTATTCTTGGGTGTATGTGTCAATACTTATCTGTTAACTGACCTTCTGTGATATGTATGGGAATTACTCACAAAATTTCCCACTATTTTACCACATATGTCAGCCTACTGACTTGGTAACTCCTAATTCTCGCTGTTTTCCTTTAGGCATGTATTTCGACACTTCTTTCTCTCTTTTATCTTCGTCAGTCTACTGACCTCATTATTTACATATATTTGGTGTGATCCTCACACCACTTCTACAGATCTCGTTTAATTAATATTAAAACGCTTTGGCTTGCTCTAGCGGCAACATTTCATTACCATTAAGAACAACTTAAATTGGAAGGAACACATAGAAAATGTTGTGGGGAAGGCTAACCAAAGACTGCGTCTTATTGTCAGGACACGTAGGAAATGTAACAGACTTACTAAGGAGACTGCCTACACTACGCTTGTCGTTCCTCTTTTAGAATAGTGCTGTGTGGTGTGGAATCCTTACCAGATAGGAGTACATCGGAAAAGTTCAAAGAAAGGCAGCACGTTTTGTATTATCGCGAAATATGGCAGAGAGTGTTACTGAAACGATACATGATTTGGGCTGGAAATCATTAAAAGAATGGCGTTTTTCGTTGCGACGGAATCTTCCCACGAAATTCCATCACCAACTTTCTCCTCCGAAAGCGAAAATGTTTTGTTGACAACGACCTACATAGGGAGGAACGATCACCACAATAAAGTAAGGGAAATCAGAGCACGTACGGAAAGATATAGGTGTTCATTCTTCCCGCGCGGCATACGAGATTGGAATAATAGAGAATTATGAAAGTGGTTCGATGAATCCTCTGCCAGGCACTCAAATGTGATTTGCAGAGTATCCATGTAGATATAGATGTAGACCACCTCTTGCATACAGAAAATCTTACTTCCAACTGATAATTATTAAGTTATGCAGAGTTTATTTTTTCAGATTTCAGAGATTTTCAGATTCAGTTACTTCTCTTAGCGCAAAGTATTCTGTACTTTGTAATTACTAATCCTTTTAATGGATCTTACTTGTTATTTGTTAACTTTAGCCGTTATCTTTCTATCATTTGTACCCATAAGTTACCCGTTATAATTTTTACATTATAATTTACTATTGCAAACTAGCTCTCATGTACTATTATAACGCATCATTTCGGTGTAGACAATTTTGGGAGTCATTCTTATTTACTAGGAAGATTTTATAAACTAATAGTACATTTACAACATGCATATATTCCATAGATACTACAGATAGAACGGAAGAAGACAATGAAACCTGAAAGGGAAATAAAGTTTCATCCAGCTGGGACCGCACAGTATGCCAAACTGTGTATCCGCCAAAGAGTGGCAGACTCCCTAGAGAATCTAATTATTGTTAGTTTTCAACTGCTACAGGTCTTCGATGTTTTGTAGACCTAGTTCTTTCTTACTTTTCGGGCTTACAAACGGTATGCGCTTCCGTGAGCCTTATTTATTGTCCAGAATGGTTCTTGATAACCATACATAAACTCTTTGTTTACGTTGAAATTTTCTTAGATTTTTCTTTAGTTTTGACTTACACCAGTCCACCAATGTTAAAACTAGTGGAGGAAGATTTTGTGTCAAACTTTTTTTTTCTGTCCAAAGCTATTTGATCAGAAATTTGATCTGCTGACTGGCCCTTAGCCTCTATTTCTTTGAGTGTATGCTTCTTTTCCGCAATATCATCTTGCACATTATTCTTAAATACAGTATCTTCCAGCAAGTACCCCTTCTTCTTCATTACTCCAATAGACAGTTCCTGTTGTTCATTATTATTACCTATATAATTTCCTATGACAAGCTCTGTAATCACTCGAGAATCTTTTAAGGTGACTACTAATTGGCTCTGATGAAAGTCAGTAATCCTTCCTTGATACTTTGTTAAAAGATTTGTGCCAATTACATTTCAACACTTAAACTGAGTATGATTAAACAAGGATGATCTATTATTATGTTACCTATACCAAGTAGTATCAAAGCTTTTCGCTGTACTGGTGTAGAAACTTTTCCAGTAGCACCTGTTGTTCTTAAACCACTTACATTCATTATAGTTAATTCATCCTTATCAGGAATAGAATCAAAGAATGCTTGGGACAAAGTACTTGCTTCAGACACTATCAAGAAGACAGTGCAGTGTTACTCCTGAGGTGTTAGTTTTTATAATAGGGTAAGTTACTCTAGTTTGAATAGGTTCCTCATATAAAACTTCTAGTAAATCCTTTTCAGTCTCTTTCTAGCTAAAGTAATTTTGTTCAGTTGCAAGTACATTTACATTCAGATTCACAGGGTCATCAGTTCTGCATTGTCAGCTGCCTTTTTCAATCTTTCCACCAATTTTAAATCAAAGCACTTGACGACTTCTACTTCTATTTGCTGCACATCAGCTAATCTACCCTCTACCTCTGAGTAAGTGCGTTCCTGTGCAACATTGCTATCTATAACACCGTCGTAGGCTTTTACTGTTTATGTCGAGTCGATACAGCTGATAGGTTCCTTGACTTCATGATTAGTAATAAGCCCTTCATCCAACAACTCCTGCTCTTTAAAACTTTGCAAAACTGACTCTACTTCCTCTACCGAAACTTTAGCCTTTAGACTGACATTATTGCCGAAAATGTAAGCCTTCATCTTCCTCCTTATCTGATTCAGGCCCGTTAATTGTTCCTCCCTGTTATCTGTAGTGTTTTCTTTTTCCTTCTTGATCCAATTTTCTAGTGTGTCCAAAATGCTGTCTACCATATAACGATAGCGGTTTAGCACACCACTGATACTGTCTGTTTGTGTTTCATCATCCCTGTTATCGGTTTGCTCGTGCTGACTGACTGTGGTCTGTGTTTTTGTTAATGCTGTTTTACTGTTTCCGCTTGGTGAGTGCCAGTTTCCTCATAGAGTGTTGTTAGTTTTGCACACGCAGCCTATTGTGTTTATTCGATTCAAAGTAAAACGGGGTAGCATTCTGCTCTCCTTCTTGACTCAACGGCACATTATTTACATTTCTGCCTTCATCGTAATAATTATTGTGAAAGCGCGGTGGCTGTCTACCTTCTCTTCCACTACCACTGCCTTCACCATGATATTTAAATATTTTATTCTGAACCCCCATACTTCCAACGTTCACGCTCCCTCTGCCACTATTTCGTTTTCTTACGTGATTGTTAGAAAACCTATTATATTATTATTATTATTACTATTATGTACCTGCTCCTCAGCAACAGTTACTCTTTCTACTCGCTCGAGATACTCAGTGAACCTGTCTACGTTACCTCTCGGTGGGAAAATGATTCCTTTCTGCCAAAGGCAGCTTACCTTCTAGTCTCATGATAATCATTTCCAGTTTCATCTTTTATGCCATATGTGACAGCCTTGAAACCCGCCTTTTAGAAAGCTCTTTAACTGATTCACAACCTGAAGTGAACTTCTTACCACTCCAAAACCGCAACCACAACGGAGGAGTATCTGTTGAGAGGCCAGACAAACATGTGGTTCCTGAAGAGGGGCAGCAGCCTTTTCAGTAGTTGCAGGGGCAACAGTCTGGATGATTGACTGATCTGGCCTTGTAACATTAACCAAAACGGCCTTGCTGTGCTGGTACTGCGAACGGCTGAATGCAAGGGGAAACTACAGCCGTAATTTCTCCCGAGGACATGCAGCTTTACTGTATGATTAAATGATGATGGCGTCCTCTTGGGTAAAATATTCCGGAGGTAAAATAGTCCCCCATTCTGATCTCCGGGCGGGGACTACTCAAGAGGACGTCGTTATCAGGAGAAAGAAAATTGGCATTCTACGGATCGGAGCGTGGAATGTCAGATCCCTTAATCGGCAAGTAGGTTAGAAAATTTAAAAAGGGAAATGGATAGGTTAAAGTTAGATATAGTGGGAATTAGTGAAGTTCGGTGGCAGGAGGAACAAGACTTTTGGTCAGGTGAATACAGGGTTATAAATACAAAATCAAATAGGGGTAATGCAGGAGTAGGTTTAATAATGAATAAAAAACTAGGAGTGCGGCTTAGCTACTACAAACAGCATAGTGAACGCATTATTGTGGCCAAGATAGACACTAAGCCCATGCCTACTACAGTAGTAAAAGTTTATATGCCAACTAGCTCTGCAGATGATGAAGAAATTGATGAAATGTATGACGAGATAAAAGAAATTATTCAGGTAGTGAAGGGAGACGAAAATTTAATAGTCATGGGTGACTGG
Source organism: Schistocerca americana (assembly GCF_021461395.2). Taxonomy (NCBI): domain Eukaryota; kingdom Metazoa; phylum Arthropoda; class Insecta; order Orthoptera; family Acrididae; genus Schistocerca; species Schistocerca americana. The sequence goes on along the minus strand of NC_060122.1, from coordinate 105,228,209 downwards.
AATTCGTCAGTAGGAAAAGGGAGAGAAGGAAACATAGTAGGTTAATATGGATAGGGGGGAAGAAATGAAAGAGGAAGCCGCCTTGTAGAATTTTGCACAGAGCATAACTTAATCATAGCTAACACTTTGTTCAAGAATCATAAACGAAGGTTGTATACCTGGAAGAATCCTGGAGATATAAAAGGTATCAGATAGATTATATAATGGTAAGACAGGGATTTAGAAACCAGGTTTTATATTGTAAGACATTTCCTGGGGCAGATGTGGATTCTGACCACAATCTATTGGTTATGAACTGCAGATTGAAACTGAAGAAACTGCAAAAAGGTGGGAATTTAAGGAGATGGGACCTGGATAAACCGAAAGAACCAGAGGTTGTAGAGAGTTTCAGGGAGAGCATAAGGAAACAACTGACAGGAATGGGGGAAATAAATACAGTAGAAGAAGAATGGGTAGCTCTGAGGGATGAAGTAGTGAAGGCAGCAGAGGATCAAGTAGGTAAAAAGACGAGGGCTAATAGAAATCCTTGGGTAACAGAAGAAATATTGAATTTAATTGACGAAAGGAGAAAATATAAAAATGCAGTAAATGAAGCAGGCAAAAATAATACAAACGTCTCAAAAATGAGATCGACAGCAAGTGGAAAATTGCTAAGCAGGGATGGCTAGAGGACAAACGTAAGGATATTGAGGCTTGTCTCACTAGGGGTAAGATAGATATTGCCTACAGGAAAATTAAAGAGAGAAAAAGTTTTGCATGTAACTTGGAGAGAAGAGAACCACTTGTATGAAAATCAAGAGCTCAGATGGCAACCCAGTTCTAAGCAAAGAAGGGAAGGCAGAAAGATGGAAGGAGTATATAGAGGGTTTATACAAGGGCGATGTACTTGAAGACAATATTATGGAAATGGAAGAGGATGTAGATGAAGATGAAATGGGAGATAAGATACTGCGTGAAGAGTTTGACAGGGCACTGAAAGACCTGAGTCGAAACAAGGCCCCGGGAGTAGACAACATTCCATTAGAACTACTGATGGCCTTGGGAGAGCCAGTCATGACAAAACTCTACCATCTGGTGAGCAAGATGTATGAGACAGGCGAAATACCCACAGACTTCAAGAAGAATATAATAATTCCAATCCCAAAGAAAGCAGGTGTTGACAGATGTGAAAATTACCGAACTATCAGTTTAATAAGTCACAGCTGCAAAATACTAACGCGAATTCTTTACAGACGAATGGAAAAACTGGTAGAAGCGGACCTCGGGGAAGATCAGTTTGGATTCCGTAGAAATGTTGGAACACGTGAGGCAATACTAACCTTAAGACTTATCTTAGAAGAAAGATTAAGAAAAGGCAAACCTACGTTTCTAGCATTTGTAGACTCAGAGAAAGCTTTTGACGACGTTAACTGGAATACTCTCTTTCAAATTCTGAAGTTGACAGGGGTAAAATACAGGGAGCGAAAGGCTATTATCAATTTGTACAGAAACCAGATGGCAGTTATAAGAGTCGAGGGGCATGAAAGGGAAGCTGTGGTTGGGAAAGGAGTGAGACAGGTTGCTGTATATTGAGCAAGCAGTAAGGGAAACAAAAGAAAAATTCGGAGTAGGTATTAAAATTCATGGAGAAGAAGTAAAAACTTTGAGGTTCGCCGATGACATTGTAATTCTGTCAGAGACAGCAAGGGACCTGGAAGTGCAGTTGAACGGAATGGACAGTGTCTTGAAAGGAGGATATAAAATCAACATCAACAAAAGCAAAACGAGGATAATGGAATGTAGTCAAATTAAATCGGGTGATGCTGAGGGGATTAGATTAGGAAATGAGACACTTAAAGTAGTAAAGGAGTTTTGCTATTTAGGGAGTAAAATAACTGATGATGGTCGAAGTAGAGAGGATACAAAATGTAGACTGGCAATGGCAAGGAAATCGTTTCTGAAGAAGAGAACTTTGTTAACATCGAGTATAGATTTAAGTGTCAGGAAGTCGTTTCTGAAAGTATTTGTATGGAGTGTAGCCATCTATGGAAGTGAAGCATGGACGATAACCAGTTTGGACAAGAAGAGAATAGAAGCTTTCGAAATGTGGTGCTACAGAAGAATGCTGAAGATAAGGTGGGTAGATCACGTAACTAATGAGGAGGTATTGAATAGGATTGGGGAGAAGAGAAGTTTGTGGCACAACTTGACTAGAAGAAGGGATTGGTTGGTAGGACATGTTTTGAGGCATCAAGGGATCACAAATTTAGCATTGGAGGGCAGTGTGGAGGGTAAAAATCCTAGAGGGAGACCAAGAGATGAATACACTAAGCAGATTCAGAAGGATGTAGGTTGCAGTAGGTACTGGGAGATGAAGGAGCTTGCACAGGATAGAGTAGCATGGAGAGCTGCATCAAACCAGTCTCAGGACTGAAGACCACAACAACAACAACAACAACATAATCATTACGTCAGCTGAACGTCGCAAAGCATCTCCTGACAAATTACATGTTATGAAAGAATTTTTTGTCGTTCTGACCATGCGTTTGCTGAAACATTCTCAAAATCCTTGCGGAACAGTAATGGGTGAATTTTTTAATCTGGATCAAAGACTAAAGGCTGACGACATCCGATGAAAGTGCCGTCAGCTGAATGCTATGTATAGTACTGCAAGAGCTCCAGGGGTACTCTATTTTTCTACGCTACTGATACTAGTTCTTCGATTTGTAGTTTTACTGCCTCCACTTTTCCAGAAAATGCTTTATCAACGTCCTAATACAGGGTGATTCAAAAAGAATACCACAACTTTAAAAATGTGTATTTAATGAAAGAAACATAATATAACCTTCTGTTATACATCATTACAAAGAGTATTTAAAAAGGTTTTTTTCCACTCAAAAACAAGTTCAGAGATGTTCAATATGGCCCCCTCCAGACACACGAGCAATATCAACCCGATACTCCAACTCGTTCCACACTCTCTGTAGCATATCAGGCGTAACAGTTTGGATAGCTGCTGTTATTTCTCGTTTCAAATCATCAATGGTGGCTGGGAGAGGTGGCCAAAACACCATATCCTTAACATACCCCCATAAGAAAAAATCGCAGGGGGTAAGATCAGGGCTTCATGGAGGCCAGTGATGAAGTGCTCTGTCACGGGCTGCCTGGCGACCGATCCATTGCCTGAACCAATTTCAGACGATAAGGTTTCATAACTAACCTTTTTCGTAGGACTCTCCATACAGTTGATTGTGGAATTTGCAGCTCTCTGCTAGCTCTGCGAGTCGATTTTCCTGGGCTGCGAACAAATGCTTGCTGGATGCGTGTTACATTTTCATCACTTGTTCTCGGCCATCCAGAACTTTTCCCTTTGCACAAACACCCATTCTCTGTAAACTGTTTATACCAACGTTTAATACACCACCTATCAGGAGGTTTAACACCATACTTCGTTCGAAATGCACGCTGAACAACTGTCGTCGATTCACTTCTGCCGTACTCAATAACACAAAAAGCTTTCTGTTGAGCGGTCGCCATCTTAGCATCAACTGACGCTGACGCCTAGTCAACAGCGCCTCAAGCGAACAAATGTACAACTAAATGAAACTTTATAGCTCCCTTAATTCGCTTAGCTCTGCCTTTTGTCGTTGCAGAGTTTTAAATTCCTAAAGTTGTGGTATTTTTTTGAATCACCCTGTATAATTAGACACAGTCAGATTTTACTTTCTTAATATCTTTTTGACAAGCATTCACTTCATTAGTTACTTCTTCGAACTGATTAAAGCAACATTGGGATTCATTGCTTATTCTTTCTGACAACCTCTCTTCCACAAAATCATCTGCGTCTTTGAAATCTTTGTGAACTCCATCAGTCTCGGTTTCGAAAATACTATGCAATTTAGTTAGCTGTTGCCCTACTTTAGCTGTTGCCCTACTTTAGAATCAGTTTTATATCTTAAGCTATTCAGTTTTGAGGTTATTTCATCATTTAGTTCTTTATTACTGTCCTACAGTTCTTCACAAATATCCTTTAGTTCTTTACTACCAGATTCAATCTTAGTGTTTAACTGTTTACTTTTGGATTCCATCTTATTGTTCAGTTCTTTATGGTCCTATTCAAATTTAGAAAACAGTAATTGCATTCAATTTGGTGCCTCCACCTTGCCACTTGGTATTTCAACCGGTTTTAAAGACATTTCTAGCATTCCCCGACTCAGCTGAATTACAGAAATACTGAACTCAGTTTCATTATCTGAAACTCCTATTAATTCAACTTTTTCTTTTATGACGTCAACTTCACTTACATCATCAGCAATTGGTTCCAACTATGCAGTAACATTGAAATTTACCTCCGATTCTACTCCTGACAAATCACCTACAGATTCTGGATTCTTTACTTTGACAGAACCATCCTCGTTGACTGCAATTTCAAAATCTGAGGATTCATCGTCAGAGATTGGTTCCATCTCAACTTGCACATAATCCCAAACATTATAGACTACTGGCCATTAAAATTGTTACACCAAGAAGAAATGCAGAAGATAAACGGGTATTCATTGAACAAATATATTATAGTAGAACTGACATGTGATTACATTTTCACGCAATTTCGGTGCATAGATCCTGAGAAATCAGTACCCAGAACAACCACCTCTGGCCCTAATAACGGCCTTGATACGCCTGGGCATTGAGTCAAACAGAGCTTGGATGACGTGTACAAGTACAGCTGCCCATGCAGCTTCAACACGATACCACAGTTCATCAAGAGTAGTGACTGGCGTGTTGTGACGAGCCAGTTGCTCGGCCACCATTGACCAGACGTCTTCAGTTGGTGAGAGATCTGGAGAATGTGCTGGTCAGGGCAGCAGTCGAACATTTTGTGGATGCAGAAAGGCCCTACAGGACCTGCAACATGCGGTCGTGCATTATCCTGCTGAAACGTAGGGTTTCGCAGGGATCGAATGAAGGGTAGAGCCACAAGTCGTAACACATCTGAAATGTATCGTCCACTTGTTCAAAGTGCCGTCAATGGGAACAAGAGGTGACCGAGACGTGTAACAAATGGCACCCCATACCACCACGCCAGTGTGGCGATGACGAATTCACACTTCCAACGTGCGTTCACCGTGATGTCGCCAAACACGGATGCGACCATCATGATGCTGTACACAGAACCTGGAATCATCCGAAAAAATGACTTTTGCTATTCGTGCACCCAGGTTCGTCGTTGAGTACACCATCGCAGGCGCTCCTGTCAGAGATGCAGCGTCAAGGGTAACCGCAGCCATGGTCTCCGAGCTGACAGTCCATGCTGCTACAAACGTCGTCGAACTGTTCGTGTAGATGTGACTCAGGGATCGAGACGTGGCTGCACCATCCGTTACAGCCATGCGGATAAGATGCCCGTCATCTCGACCGCTAGTGATACGAGGCCGTTGGTTTCCAGCACGGCGTTCCGTATTACCCTCCTGAGCCCACCGATTCCATATTCTGCTAACAGTCATTGGATCTCGACCAACGCGACCAGCAATGTCGCGATACGATAAACCGAAATAGCGACAGGCTGCAATCCGACCTTTATCAAAGTCGGAAACGTGATGGTACGCATTTCTCCTCGTTACACGAGGCATCACAGCAACGCTCCACCTGGCAACGCCGGTCAACTGCTGTTTGTGAATGAGAAATCGCTTGGAAACTTTCCTCATGTCAGCACGTTGTAGGTGTCTCCACCGGCGCCAACCTTGTGTGAATGCTCTGAATAACTGATCATTCGCATATCATTGCATCTTCGTCCTGTCGCTTAAATTTCGCGTCTGTAGCACGTCATCTTCGTGGTGTAGCAATTTTAATGGCCAGTAGTGTATTTCACTTTTAATTGGCTGGTAGAAGCAGTTAACAAATACTTTAAATATTTTTGAATTAACTTCATTGCTTAACTTCGACGAGCTATGCTGGCGCGTTGTACCAGCAAACGTGACGCGATTTGCTGCGACGTAATGCAGGCAGCAACAGTTGTGGCGGTGAGGATGGCATGTATCGCCTGTTGCAGTAGCTCCAAGGGGGTGTCTGGGCTTCGGTGAGGACACGTATTAGCGTGCAAGTAACTTGTAGTCCCATGCAGCACCAAGATGATGCACTTTCTAACCTCACAGGCGGTGGTAGGTGTGATGTAATGACATCTTCTTACCTCCTTCCCTCACGTTGGTGGTTACTGTATCTAACACTCGCAGTTTAGTTTCCACACTTGAGAGCAAATCTTAACACTGTTCTCGCACTAATTTCGTCATACTTCACACTGGTATCCTGTTAGTCCCTACCGGGTTCCTGTTTTGTATCGATCACTTTCAGATTTCAATTTCGCTACCGATACACCATATGTGGGGTGGCAGGTAAAATAAATAATCTTCTTCGCCGTTATCAAGAGTCTGAAAACTATTTTTGTGGTCAGCCAGAAAGTGATGGAGAATATACTGACCATAATTTCCATTCTGCAAGTTTACAGTACTCTTCGTACTCACTGAATGAAACTGTTCCTACTTGCTATTTACTCAGTGGGATCAGGAACTTGCGTTGTACCTGATTAATATATTCAGGAAACGTTCAGACACACAAACATAGTAATATTCCTGATAATAGTAATAATGCCCCTTTCGGAAACACCACTATTATCACTTTAGAAACGACCTCTACGGCAAGTTCCCAGTAAAATGGTTTATCGCCCCGACTTCTAATTATCAAAGTTAATTGCTTACCTTAAAAGTGGAATATAATCTCGCCACCTGCCAAGCAGTTTTTCCAACATTACAGTCGGCACACAAACAGCTACTTCTAAGTGATCCAGAACGGCGTACCGTCCTCGCGTATTCACTTGTCACTATTACTAAACACGCATTTGGTATCTACCTGGTTGTGACGTCATCTAAAGTAGAGCACATACACAGGCGTTTGACTGACACGGACAGATTGATATCTCGGTGCAAAGTGTTTCTTTTCACTGCCTATCTAGCCGTATTTATGAGGGCGCAGCAGACTGCCGAATGGAACATCCACTGTCAACTGCTCTAGGTACAGGTAGCAGAATCTAAATCGTCCCTTTCTTAAACTCGTGTTAACAATTTACCATCTCCTTAGTTTTTATCTGAATGTAGTTGACTCCATCTACGGTCAGTTACCTTGCAACAGCCACTGCCGATCCCAAGCCCGGATAAAGGAGGAGTGTTGGGCATGGGGCTAACATCCCAATCCTGTTAAAAGTTCTTTGTTACGAAACACAAACTTGCCTCGGACATGGATGGATACAACACAATACGAAAACTGCAAAGGAAAAACGGTATGTAATTTAGAAATTCAAAATTTTGGATCTTGGAATGTTCAGAGCCTGTATAGACAAGGAACCATCCAGACTATGGCGTCAGAAATTAATCGATATAAACTGGACCTGGTGGTGGTATAAGAGACAAAATGGCGAGGAGAGGGAACTCACAAAGAGGATAGATACCCACTATTCTACGGCGGATTCGACACTGGTTTTGTAATTCACAATAAAGCAGCAAATTCGGTTAAAGAATTCAAAGCTGTTCACAAGAGAATATTCCACAAAGTACTTGGAAAGCAAGTGTCAGACATCACATTCATCAATGTTCATGCCCCGACTGAGGATAAAATAGATGAGGAAAAGGAAGAGTTCTATGACCAACTAGAACAAACAGTTGAGAGCACACCAACTAGAAATATCAGGATAGTGCTGGGAGACTAATGGAAAAGCAGGAAAAGAAGAATTCTACATACCAGCTATCGGAAGGCACAGTTTGCATGATGAGACCAATGAGATTGGTCAGAGGATGATCAACTTAGATATCTCAAAGAACCTGACTTACTTCGAACACAAGGGAACATGATGCTCACCGGATGGAAGAACCAACAGCCAGATCACATCTTGGTGGACTAGCGTTATAGCCACAGAGGCATGGACGTCAGATCGTATAGAGGAGCCGACTGTGCGTCAGACCACTTCCTCATTGTGTGTAGGCTTAAACTCATGTTCACCTACATGCATAGGAAGAAGGAGAAACTAGAATCTGCTTTGAATGTTGAGAAACTACGAGAAAGTGCCATTAAAGAACAATATGCTGTAGAAATGAAAAATCGTTTTGAGTCCTAGAGACCCTGGAAGCAAGAGAGAACGTGGAAGAAAAGTGGAAAGAAATGAAGTCCACGGTACTAAGTGTAGCGGAGGATGTATTGGGAAGAAAGAAGATAATGAAGAAGAGGGAATGGTTCAACGAGACATGCCAAAAGGCAAGAGAAAAGAGAAGGAAGATGAGGGAGAAGTTGCTAGTTGACAGGGAAAATGAGCAGAAAAGGGAACATTTTATCAACGTCAGAAGGGAGACAAAGCGAATCCTAAGAGCAAAGGAGAGAATATATCTAAACAATTTGCTAGAACAAGTTGAGGCAGAGAGCCAAGACAAGAATTCAAGGCAATTCTTCCAACACATAAAAAATCGGCAACGTTAATTTCAGCGCCCAACTTTTTTCATCAGAGATAAGAACGGCAACTTGATAAATGACACGGAAAGAATTGTAGGAAAATGGAAAGAATACTTCTCAGAACTGTTGAATTGCCCAGACCCTGTAGACACTACGGAGGAAAGAAAAGATGAAGAAGAGAGGGAAGTTAGAGAAGAAGAAGTGAAGATCGCTATCAAACGACTCAGAAACAAAAAAGCCCCAGGGAAGAAAGAATAACATCAGAATTAAGAAGTGATGTGTGAGCTGGCACTTAGAGATATATGAAATGATCCAATTGATATTGGAGAAGGAAACACTGTCAGAATAATGGAAATTGGCTGTAATGTGCCCAGTATACAAGAAGGGAAGCAAAATGAAATGTAGCTACAGAGGAATCAGCTTTTTTACTGTAACGTATAAGGTACTGTCCATCATTATCCTCAGAAAATTGCAACCATTCATATAGGACAACATACAGGAGTACCAAGCTGGCTCTCTACCAAACCGATCGACAATAGATCACATTTCCACGCTAAGACAATTGTCTGAAAAATACTGGGAATATGATAAAGGTATCTACAGCCTGTTCTTCGATTTTCAACGTGCGTATGACGGGATCCACAGGAATAGTCTATACAATGCAATGCGTGACTTCAGAATCCCTGAGAAGCTAGTGAGAATGGTGCAAGCTTGTATGGAAGGGTCAAAGGCAACAGTACGTTTCTGAGGAGCCACAACAGAAACATTCGAGACTGAGAGAGGCCTCAGGCAAGGGGATGCTCTCTCATGTGTTGTGTTCAATGTCATCTTAGAGAAAGCAATAAAATAGTGTAGGCAACAGGAGTGGGCTGGAGTACAGATGGACGGTAACTTCAATTGTCTCGCATATGCCGCTGACATAGTACTACTAAGTGAATCAGAGCATAAGTTGAAAGGAATGTACCAGAAAATGGACAATAATGCACAGAAGGTAGGGCTCAAATTGAATCAAGACAAAACAGAGTTCATGCAATTAGGAAGAAGACAAGAGCTGGAAGAATTTCTTGAGATAGATGGCAAGAGGTTCAAGACAGTACACCAGTTCAAGTACTTGGGATCTTGGTTTACCACGAACCACAACATAAAAATGGACATCGAGCAAAGAATAGCAGTGGGAATGAAATGCATGCATTCCCTCAGAGAGACGCTCGGCTCTAAATCTATCTCAGTGAACACTAAGATGAAAACCTGCAACACAGTGATATGCGCCAGCAATAATGTACGGTTCAGAAACATGACGAGCATGAATGACTAAGCGAGAAAAGGAAAAACTATTAATATTTGAAAGAAGAGTAATGAGGAAGATATGGGGACTAGTTTTCGACAACGGAGAATGGAGGAGGAGGACAAACGAGGAGATCTACCTTCTGATACGACAGGCAACTACCCTACAGAAGATAAAGAGCAAAAGAATATGATGGGTGGGCCATGTAGCCCGTTTGCCAGATGTAAGACAGATGAAGATGGCACTAGAGGGGAAACCAAACACCAAACGACCCATTGGACGACCAAGGCAGCGCTCGATGGACGACCTGGCGAAGGACCCAGCAGCTCTGGGGACTGAAGACACCTGGAAAAACTGAGCACAAAACAATAAGGAATTGAGGCAGTTTGTGGAAGCAGCGCGTGGTCTTCAGGGCCTGTGATCTTTGGCTATCAAATATCAAATGTAGTTAGGTTGGTAGTAGTTACTGAAAACGTTTTGGCTCGACTGCATTTAAACTTGGCCGGCTAGAATTTTTAGAGTGGAACTGACAGTAGAAAATGACCTTTGAACTGCCTCTTATAGATTCCTCGTAATGATTGTTATGTACACTAAAGTCTTTAACTTGGTACAGCTGTATTATTTCATCAATGTAATCGAGTGCTGAATTAAAACTTTCTGAAACAAATACATATCATGCTTAATCTATTATGAATAGAGACGTCCTTCATTCCAAATCTAGTTTTTAGTAAATTACACTCCTGGAAATTGAAATAAGAACACCGTGAATTCATTGTCCCAGGAAGGGGAAACTTTATTGAGACATTCCTGGGGTCAGATACATCACATGATCACACTGACAGAACCACAGGCACATAGACACAGGCAACAGAGCATGCACAATGTCGGCACTAGTACAGCGTATATCCACCTTTCGCAGCAATGCAGGCTGCTATTCTCCCATGGAGACGATCGTAGAGATGCTGGATGTAGTCCTGTGGAACGGCTTGCCATGCCATTTCCACCTGGCGCCTCAGTTGGACCAGCGTTCGTGCTGGACGTGCAGACCGCGTGTGACGACGCTTCATCCAGTCCCAAACATGCTCAATGGGGGACAGATCCGGAGATCTTGCTGGCCAGGGTAGTTGACTTACACCTTCTAGAGCACGTTGGGTGGCACGGGATACATGCGGACGTGCATTGTCCTGTTGGAACAGCAAGTTCCCTTGCCGGTCTAGGAATGGTAGAACGATGGGTTCGATGACGGTTTGGATGTACCGTGCACTATTCAGTGTCCCCTCGACGATCATCAGTGGTGTACGGCCAGTGTAGGAGATCGCTCCCCACACCATGATGCCAGGTGTTGGCCCTGTGTGCCTCGGTCGTATGCAGTCCTGATTGTGGCGCTCACCTGCACGGCGCCAAACACGCATACGACCATCATTGGCACCAAGGCAGAAGCGACTCTCATCGCTGAAGACGACACGTCTCCATTCGTCCCTCCATTCACGCCTGTCGCGACACCACTGGAGGCGGGCTGCACGATGTTGGCGCGTGAGCGGAAGACGGCCTAACGGTGTGCGGGACCGTAGCCCAGCTTCATGGAGACGGTTGCGAATGGTCCTCGCCGATACCCCAGGAGCAACAGTGTCCCTAATTTGCTGGGAAGTGGCGGTGCGTTCCCCTACGGCACTGCGTAGGATCCTACGGTCTTGGCGTGCATCCGTGCGCCGCTGCGGTCCGGTCCCAGGTCGACGGGCACGTGCACCTTCCGCCGACCACCGGCGACAACATCGATGTAGTGTGGAGACCTCACGCCCCACGTGTTGAGCAATTCGGCGGTACGTCCACCCGGCCTCCCGCATGCCCACTATACGCCCTCGCTCAAAGTCCGTCAACTGCACATACGGTTCACGTCCACGCTGTCGCGGCATGCTACCAGTGTTAAAGACTGCGATGGAGCTCCGTATGCCGCGGCAAACTGGCTGACACTGACGGCGGCGGTGCACAAATGCTGCGCAGCTAGCGCCATTCGACGGCCAACACCGCGGTTCCTGGTGTGTCCGCTGTGCCGTGCGTGTGATCATTGCTTGTACAGCCCTCTCGCAGTGTCCAGAGCAAGTATGGTGGATCTGACACACCGGTGTCAATGTGTTCTTTTTTCCATTTCCAGGAGTGTATATACGCACATACCAGCATCCAGAATCTATCAAATTCAGTCCCGATTGCGATTCATCTCCACAGAAAAAGGTATCAGTGCATACGGACTGTTATAGCACCAACAATTACATGTACTGAATGTTAAGGAAGGTAAAAAAGTATTTCTACTTAGCAGACGTGACAACATACGGATTGCAAATAATGTGAGCAGTCAACATCTAACATTCATTCCTAAGGACGAAAAGTGAGGGATCTATAGAAGACATTTATGAATATTGTACAAAACGCATCGATGTGACGAGCATAGTTATGAATGTTGGTTGAGACCCGCCATAATTCAACAGCCGGTTTAGATAATTGATACGAAAGCAGCAGCAGCTTCTTCGTAGTTGACTAGTTAACAAACAGATGCTGAACGAAGTCGTAATAAGCGTAAGGGGAACAATGCTGCAGTGAGTTAGCGAATTCTAAAGTAAATTAATCCCGGTCATACTAAACAACCCGTAAGAGGTATGGCTCTTAAAAGTCTGTATTACTTATTTACTGCACATTTTGTCGATGCAGCAGAGCACAACGCATGGCAGCTCCAGAGAGAGGGCAGTGGTAAACTGGATCACATGGCATTTCGTCAAAGAATCGCCATTGTAGTTCTGGAATCAATGTGACGTATTGCTAAGCAAAGAGGAGGACCACCTGAAGTTGCAAAAACTGATTCTAGGTATGATAACTTGGAACATTACGTCGCTGATTTGCCACTAGATTGTGTTTAGAGAACGAAGGAACAACTTCACTGCCACCAGTGCCAGAAAAAATCTACAAACACAGTGCATTAAATGTAGTGCACCACTTCATGTTTCTTATTTCATGCTGTTCCAAATGAAATAATAAGACGATATTGATTTGACGCTTAAATAGAGACACTGTGTTAAGTGCAAGTGTGTACTGCTGATGTACTGTACTTCTCTAGAACGAAGGGGCATTTTTAAAAATTACGCAAACAAAAAGTGCAAAACTATTATACACATGTAACTTTTATAATAATTAAGTGATTAATTAAACTTTCCAGTAAAATACAAGCGAACAATAATTCAACGTTATCTGTGTTAAACAGCATCTATTTTTAAACTTAGGACAGGTCAACTCTAAACTTACTGTCTCCGTCCGAACAGGTCTCGGAAGGCCCAACGGTACCGTCCGACGGCCATGCCATCCTCAGCCGACAGGTGTCATTGGAAGCGGATTTGGAGGGGCATGTGGTCAGCATACCGCTTTCCCGACCGTTGTGAGGTTTCTTTACTGGAGCTACCGCTTTTCACTCAATTAGCTCCTCAATCGGCCTCACAAATTCTCAGTGTACCTCAATTGCCCACAGTGTTAGACAGAACTGGCCGGTTACCCATCCAAGTGCTCGCCAAGCCCGACAGCGCTTAACATCGGTGATCTGACGTGAACCTGTGTTACTACTGCAGCAAGGCCGTTGGCGACTCCAAACTTAGGGTAGCAATGCTTTAAACTGCACTGTGGAAGGGAGGAGGTGGGTAAATTGTTTAGTTGGATCATTGGAGGAGTGGAGAAAATTGTTTAAATGTATGACAACTGGACTTAAACATAGGACAAGGGGATTGTGAACTCAGGAAAACCCAGTGGAGATCATGGATCGCTGGACTTTGGACTATTATGCCCAGTTCTCCATCTTGTATCGTCATCTGGGATTCAGACGTTGGAGAGTATGTCCAGGTTGTGTCGCCATCTTAGATTGTCATCTTGCATTTTTTAATTTCTCAACGATTTGCCTTTAGAATAAGTGGCCTTTCATAGTGACTATAGACGGGTGGAGGAAAAACTTGCAGCACATTGGAATATTCCGAGCTTTGACGTCGATGTCGACTGGACACGAAATCCTAATCTTCCTGTTCTCCTTCAGGTAACGTGAGGACTCGATGCGAACATTCCTGGCTACTGTTACAACCATCTGTCCGTTTAGCAATGTTTGGTTAATTTGCACTACAGCGTATTTGATGACGTTATTTTGTGACAGTCTAACAAGTCTGAAATTGGACCGTAAGAAATAAAATATACTCCTAGCACATTCGCACTTTGCAGGTTTTCCAGCGAGCCGTGTGAAATTGTTTTACCAAAAGGCTTTGGAACACATGTAACACCGAAAATGCAGGATGCATGGCACCTGCTACCGATACATTTTTTTTTCAATTGTATGTAAATATTTGTAATTTAAATGCTTTCTTTTAATAAGTAAGGACATTGCTTCACTGTATGTGTACATTTAGATAGAAGTCTGTTGACGTTTCATTGTATTTATCAGTGTTTTACTGTGAACCATATAAGCTGTGGGGAAAATCCAAAGGAATTGTTATTTGCATCGATTAGCAACGATAATAGCAGTGCTTGTGCGTTGTAAGATCTTTGGGTAGGGGTTTGTTGCGCAGAGCGCGCGGAGAGAGCGAGAGACGGGTTCCAGCCCTTGTAGTGTACGGAAGTGTGGTGTTAACGCTCTCGCAGTAGAGAGTACCACTTCGGCGGCATCATGTACGCGCGCCGGCCAGTTGACTAGAAGCAGGAGGAAGAACAGTGGACGGGCGGAAGAGGCTGTATTAATTACAAACGCGCGTTCCTGTAATTACCCGTGGCACCACAAGACGCTACCGTCTTCAACAACAGCAGCAGTTCCAGCAACACAGACTCACACAGACTCGTCGTCGGCTCAAAGTTTCGTCGCTCGCACAGCACTGAAGTAAGACTGTTCATTGGTAGAATGTATTAACGGCTGACCCCGCAGCACAACTGAATGTGATGTGATTAATGAACTTTATTTAAATTATAATCACTTAAATTCAGGGTGATTTTGTCCTCATTGTCCCCAGACATTGTTACCAAGCAGGGCCCTTGTTCCCTGTTTTCCTTATATGCTAAGCGAAGTTTGAGAATCTATCAATGGAAAAAATCCAAATCTAAAGAAAATGCACAAATTAAGAGTGCGGAAGTTTTATTTATTTTACATATAGCTTGGGGCACATGGATGTTTGGTTTGGTACGTATTCTAGTGTTTAATTCTGTTCAAGTCAGTAAAAAAGGCTCAGTTATTCAGACAATAATATGAAATTCAATTTGAAAATTATGTAAATGCAAAGTAAAAAGTGCTTGCCTTTCTCTAAATTTCTTTGATGAGGTCTCTCAAAGTCATTGTTCACGTAACGAAGTTCAATACTAACATACATTTTAAGTGGATATTTTCAAATCATTACTCGATTTCCTTTTTCAAAATTTAATGACAAACTTAACGTAAAAGTGACTTCTCAATTTACTTTATCATTACATACTATCTTAAAATTAGTGTCGATAAACGTGACAATCTTCACCTGCCACGTCAATGTTTAATAATAAATGTCTTTTTTTCCCATCATCTTGTACAGGATTTTGGATGTAAATCTCCCTAGTGGACTGGCGACCGTAATTATTTCCTTTTCGTTCATTAGTGTAAGTTTCGGATTCATGATCAGTGGTACCCCTTCTCTGTCCAGTGTTGTTCGTGAGTGAATGCACAAAATAACTTTCATTTTTCCAAATTGTAGCCCTGTTCCGTTTAACTACTTTTTTATTTTTAGTAGATTTTTCTATCACAAAGGGAGGTTACACACTCCGTTGATGATAAGTGGTGAGCAGCGAGAACGGCGAGGTGATCGTTCCTACGTAACGTTTCCACACGTTGTGAATCCGTATAATATAATATGTAAACGGTCATATTTAGTAAACGCGTACATTTGTGATGAATGTGGCGAGTAATGGTTTTTCCGCATTGCTGGAAGCAAGCCATTAAGTATGATTCTTGCTCCGGATGGAAGAGAGAGAGTGGGGGGGGGGGGGGATTATTGAAACTAATGTGCCATAAAGCAGAGGCAGACGCTATATAAAACTGGCCGACACAGACAGAGCCCGGGGTTTACGAGCCATAAACGGTCCCATGATGTGATACCAGTTACCTCGCGGTGGTCGGGATGGGATGAGAGGAGGGAGGGGGGGGGGGGTGGTGAGGGAGGGGACGAGCGATTGAAACCAGTCTGAGTGGCGAGGAACTCTGCACACGAGGTTTCCATCTGTTCTCTGGTATGTTGGCACGTCCCCACATTCTGCACACACGTGCTGGATCTCCAAACGTCCCGGTCAAGCACACAGTTCTGATTTCACAGGAAGATTGAACACAGCGCACACTCCGCAGAGGTAAAAACCCATTCTGGAAACAATCCCATAGGCCGTGGCTAAGCCATTTCTATTTCCTGGAGCGCTGTTCCCGCAAGATATATAGCAGAACGTTTGATAAGTTTGGAAGGTTGGAGAACGGTACTTACGGACTTGAAACTAGGAATGTGGAAACTGTGCCGTCGTTGAACGTGCTATATTGTTACTTTTATTGCATTTCTTGGTTTTATAGACGAGATTAGCATGATTTTTGGTTCTCAAATGGTGTTTCTGAACGTCCGTAGAAACTAAACTCGCCTTGCGTGTGTGTTTTGTCTTGTGGTAATATGTTGGTAAAGAGCTGTGGCAGATTTCTTTTTGCGTGTTCTTGAGTCCGTTGATAGTCGCTCTGTTCATTTGTTCGTTTGTTCGCCAATCTCCGCAACGCCTCTCCAACTACACGTCGACATAATGTAGCTGAAACTTTCTATAGTAATTAGAATGACTAGAATGAGTAATATTTACATCCGAGTCTCGCCTAATTATTTATCAGAGATGAGCATTCGTTCATTTCTTCCTTCAATAAAACTTTTCCTCTTACTATCGAGTTTTAATATGTTATATTGACAGTTCCCTTCGTCTTTGTCAGAGCAAGAACAAAATCTGAGTCCTTAACGTTACATTCAACAGCAGAAGTAATAAAAATGAGAGATAATGCAATTATAATATTCGCTTTTCCTATGGGTTTCTACACATATCACAGTATCTGACACAGTTATTTCCGTAATAAATTGTGATATTACAATGCCCGTCTTGGAAAAGGTGCCAAGTTCGAGTCCCAGTCTGGTGCGTAGTTTTAATCTGCCGCTTAAAATCAGCTCACTCTTTGCTGCAAAGTGGAAACTCATTGTGGAAACAGCTCCTAGGCTGTGACTAGGCCCGTCATGTCCTTCTTTCCTGCAGGCTATGCTGGAGAACTTTTGTCGAGTTTGGAAGGTGTCGGATGGGGTACTGGTGGAAGTAAAGCTGTGGCAGTACCATTTGAATAGTTCAGTAGATAGCTCACATGACGGCGACAGGCAAAGGTCGCAGGTTTGAGTCACATCCTGTACACAGTTTTAATCTGCCACGAAAGTTTGATATCAGCGCGGAGATTGCAGCTGAGTCGAATCTCTCTCTGGATTGGTTAATTTATATATGATGAGTTGTTTAGTGAGCTACAGAGAACCGAAAGTAGTGGCGGGCGAGTGCTCTAGCGATCAAAGCATTTGGAGACATCATAGGCGACGTTATGGCGTTTCTTGCTAGATAGGCATTCAACGCCAATTTCCTCGATTGTGCAACACAGGGGAGCACCGGCGTGTCTTATGTTTTCTGTGATGGAAATAGCAGCGGTCACAGATCGGGTTTTTCACTTTCGAAGTATGTAGAATACTGTCGAACGGTTAGTTTTTCTTAGGGTGAATTAGCACTGCGGGTAATCTCTTCTGGACTGTCCATTTAGTCAAACCGTAGCAAGAATGAAGTTCGCTCGGAAAGGTTGCGGTGGGATCTTCTCACTAAACTGCAGTCACCAACTTTCTCCTCCGAAAGCGAAAATATTCTGTTGGCACCGACCTACATATGGAGGGACTATCATCATAACAAAATAAGGGAAATCAGAGCACGCAAGGAAAGGTACAGGTGTTCCTTTTGTTTCACGCGCTATTCGAGAGTGGGATAATAGGGAATTATTCTGAAGGTGGTTCGATGAACCCTCCGCCAGGCACTGAAGTGTGATTTGCACAGTATCAATGTAGATATAGATTTAGATGTAGACAGTATTCTGGATGTGCCCCATTACATCTGTGCGTACATGATTACTTTGTACTTAGCAGTTAAGTGCCTAGCACAGGATTAATGGAACCATCTTGAATCTGTTTCTCTACCGTTGTCCCCTCTAACAGCAAGCGCGAGAAACGAACGCTCGCGTCTTTCAGTGCGAGCTCCGATTTCTCTTATTTTATTACGATTATCATTCCTCCCTATGTAGGGGGGCACCAACAAAATACTCGCATTTTCGCATTCGGAAGAGAAAGCTGATGAGTGAAATTTTATGAGAAGGTCCTGCCGCAACGAAAAGATGCCCTTATTTTAACGATTGCCACCCCAGTTCGGGTATCATATCCGTGGAAATGCGTCCCATATTTCGCTATAATACAAAACGAGCTACCCATTTGTGAACCTTATCGATGTTCCGCCTCAATCCTATCTGGTAAGGACACCACACCGCGCAGCACTCCTCCAGAAGAGGGCGGACAAGTGCTGTGTCTCTTTAGTAGACCTTTAGCGTCTTCTAAGTGTTCTGCGATTCAAACGCAGTCTTTTGTTTGCCTTTCCCAGAACATTACTAGTGAGAACGTTCCAATTACATTTAGGTCAAGAGAATGTTGTGGCCAACATAGCAACATGAGTTCGCTATCATGCCCCACGAACCGCTGCAGCATGATTCTAGACTTGTGACACAGACAGCGATCTTGCTAGAATGAGTGGTTGCCAAACTTTCTGAAAATATTATCGATGATTGCAATATCAACAATATTAGCGCTTAACTGAACTTTAGAATGAACAAGAATTTTCTTTGTACGCTTTTCTTTTAAATTAAGGAAAGTAAATGATATTTAGTTTTCGTGGGTGTCTTACTAACCCCCAAAGTAATGAGTCAGTGAAACAACCGGTACCACTTAATCCTAGTAATACACACCACAAAAAAACGTTTTGCATCACCTCGGTAGCGAAAGTTCTGGAACCTGTACAGAAAACTGAAATAGAGATCAACATAAGCATCATTTCCGCCATTTTTCTTGCTCATGAAAAACACACATTGCATGTTTTACCACCACACAGCGAGGCCTTCAAAGGTGGTGGTTCCGATTGCTGGACACACCGATACCTCTAATACCCACTAGCACATCCCTTTGCATTGATGCATGCCTGGATTCATCGTGGCATACTATCAACAAGCTCATCTAGGCACTGTTGGTCTAGATTGTCCCACTCCTCAACGGTGATTCGGCGTAGATCCCTCAGAGTGGTTGGTAGGTCCATAAACAGCCCTTTTCAATCTATCCCAGGCATGTTCGATAGGGTTCATGTCTGGAAAATATGCTGGAAAGCGGGGTGCACTCAACCCTTGTGAGACCAACTGAGGAGCTACTTGATTGAGAAGTAGCTGCTCCGGTCACGAAAACTGACAACGGCTGGGAGAGCGGTATGCTCACCACTTTCTTTCTTTTCCTGAGCCTTGTCCCACAGTTACGCAGGGTCGGCCATGGTTAATCGGATGTGACATGTTAAGTGTAAGGGGTGGCTGGATCCCCTTCCTGCCGCCACCCTGTACCCCCCAGGAAGGAATTAGTGTACCCCAGCTGTCTGTGTCTAATGTAAGCCATGGAAAAGTGCGAATGTGTTTCAGATGTTTGTGAGCTGTGTAACTGAGGCGGAACGTGGGGACCAGCCCGGTATTCACCTAGGGGGATGTGGAAAACTGCCTAAAAACCACATCCAGGCTGGCCAGCACACCGGCCCTACGCCGTTAATCCACTGGGCGGATTCGATCCGGGGCCGGCGCGCCTACCTAAGACCAGGAAGCAGCGCATTGGCGCTCTCGGCTACCCTGGCAAGTAGCAGTGTGCTGCCCACATGCCCATCCATATTCGCATCCAGTAGCGCCCCTGGGCTCAGAGGATGACACGGCGGCCGGTCGGTACCGTTGGGCCTTCCAAGGCCTGTTCGAATGGAGTTTAGTTTTTGTTTTTTAGCAACATTGATGATTGTTACGTGTATTTAATCGCTGCTACGAGTGTGCGACTTATATAGGACGTTACGAGTTATAAATAGTTTTATTCACGGTTCCAAACGTAACAAACCGATGTCTTTTATAAAGGAAAACGAAAATGGGGGAGAGAGAGAGGGGGGGGAGAGAGATAGACAGACGATATACGTGTGCATGCCCTTTTACTCTCGTGCGTCTGCGATTGTGCTCGAAGACAGAGGTATCGTATGGACATACCTCTACTACCGCAGGTTCCAGGGAAGCTGATAAAAATATACCCTGTAGCATTATACTGCCTCTACCAGCGTGCGTCCGTGTCGCAGTGCATGTCTAGAACCGCTGTGTACATGGATGGCGGCGTATCCGGACATGATAATCGACTATCGACCTGTTGTCCACCTTACCAGGCGACCCGTTGCCACTGATCCACGATCCACATAAATGATCCCAAAGAACACAGTAGAATTGCAATGGAGATGTCGTTGGGTCAACATGGGAACAAGTAGAGATCGTCTGTCGCAGGTTCAAAAATGTGCCCTGAACGGTGTGATCAAAAACACTTGTGCCTACGTCATGCTTGTACTTTTTTGCCAAAGCTACCGCAAATCGCCGAGTACACTGCATTACAGAGCGTGCAAGATACCGACCTCCAAGTTCTAAGATGACGCACGGACGTCCAACACCTCTTCCTACAATCCGTTGCCGTATAGGCAAACGAAAGCAACAGGGGAACCAGCTTTGCCATTTACAACATATCCTTTTCCAGCCGCCGGACCACAACAATTTTTCCTTTGTCAAATTCGCTTACGTCGATGGATTTCCTTTTTTGTGGCCTGTATTGTCTCTATATATTGTGCGCAAAATCGTTTATGTTCCGCTTCTATCATTTGCTTACCGCATCTCGGACTCGCAAAGGCCCTAGGAGACATAAATCTCGCGGCGGGCAGTGGTTCCACTGTTTTGCCCCATCGCCGTTGGTTTGACTTTGGTCTGCATCGCACGTCATCATCCATCAAACTTCCGTGAAAGCGATGCTCAGTAACGTGCAATTAAGGAACCAATTTTCGGAAAGGAATACTTCAGCCGTATCTGAGCGAAGCCTGTGAAGTACCTGCTTGTAAGCTTCTTATGCTCTGTGATAAACAACAGACTACCTCATCGACATTGTGGCGCTACCTTGAAAATGTTTCGTCCATGGTAAGTTCACTGTGGTGTTTACGGCTGTTTACAGTACACGACTAAATGAGCAACGGGTGTCAAGCATTAATTCGTAAACAGCTTTCGTTTCACAGACGTTAGCGGTGGTACTTCCAGGCAAAGTGGACAGAATGCCTGCACAATGTGGCAGATCTGTCCTGTTTACGTCAAAGACACGTGAAACGTTACTAATACTGTAGCTGCTTGCGGTCTAGTGGTCTAACAAAGTGGAATTCGTCAAACGCTACGCGTGTATGTGCGCCACTGACTTAAGTACCCGTCTACCATAAGAATAGGAACAGGTGGAAAAGTATGTTCATCTTTACCTACGCCACTCACAACGCTTTGCTGGCAGTAACCGTAGAACCATTTTCCACAGGGAAGCTGCTACTATTTGCATACATAATAATGCAAAACACGTTACATATAGAACTGCCACAGCTTCTATAATACACTTAATCTCTAATATTTACAAGAACACGTTATGTCACCTCAAAACGTACTAACCGAATAACATACAGAAAATCTAAACAGTTCATAGATCCATGTGTTATTGTCAGTGGCGGATCGTGATTATACAGTCTGGGTGCTAACAAATTTTTGGATTCAGATAAATCTGAGAGTGTGACATTAATAGCATCTGCTGTATCAGTTATGTTTATCAACAAGTTTATACAATACACATACCACCAATAATAACAGTAATAATAATAATAAAAGTATTAAGATGCATAGCTTACCTGACAAAAGAAATAATTGTTTCTGTGGAATTTTGTTGTTCTGTATATAATGAAGTACAATTTAGGGCAATAACGAAATAATGTGTAAGTTTTAGCAACTCTTCATACGTGGGAGTTCCCGTGCTTTTACATTTTTTCGGACAAACCTAAAAGATCCCTAACAGATGTAATAGTTCAAGAATTTGCTTCCAGGCTGAAAATCATATATTCTTACGCTGCACCCACACAACTTGTGCTAACTGTACACTTCCTTGTTAAATATTCGTTGTAGTTACAATTATTTTATTTTCACACTCTCAATCAAAGAATCTGTTCTCGAAGGCACTAATTTCTTTCCGGCTAACTTTTTCTGGTAATTTGTGTTCCCAGACAGATTTTCACTCTGCAATGGAGTGTGCGCTGATATGAAACATCCTGGAAGATTCTGACCGTGTGCCGGACCGAGACTCGAACTTGCAACCTTTGCCTTTCGCGGGTATGTACTCTAACGACTGAGCTACTCAAGAACGACTCACGACCTGTCCTCGCAGCTTTACTTTTCTGTTATCATTTAAGATAGATTCAACATAGTTCATATTCACACTGTGCCGACTCCGGCACAGTCAAAAACCAGCTCCAAACACAAACTGCCATTTGTTGGAATGATTAAACTCAAGTAGTAATGTCTACCAACATGGTCACTTGACTGGAATACCAATGAGGCGCTGAGATCCATAAGGACCTAAAACACACCGTCGTCGATCCCACATTTAAGTGAATATGAAAGAAACCATTGACACAGGTTTTACGTGAATTTTCATATACACAATGTGGGCCTATAGTACAGATAAACCTTACTAACCATAAGATCAACAGATTTCAGAAGCATGAACAAATGTTACAGTCTTACAATCGACGGTGATGTGCTTTAGGGCCTTATGATTCACAGCCCCTGAAATGGGTTGCCACATAAAATTCGTAACTTAACGTAGTATAACTCATTCAGAAATCTACAAAAGAGGTTTACTGTCAGTACTACTTAAACATATACTGACATCCGACCTAAGTTTACTATATAGTGAGTGAATTAGCATATCTGACGAGTGTGCTGTCATCTAGCATGATTTACGCCGAGCGAACGGGGATAAAAGTCTAAAAATGGTTCAAATGGCTCTGAGCACTATGGGACTTAACGTCTCAGGTCATCAGTCCCCTAGAACTTAGAACTACTTAAACCTAACTAACCTAAGGACATCACACACATCCATGCCCGAAGCAGGATTCGAACCTGCGACCGCAGCGGTCTCGCGGTTCCAGACTGTAGCGCCTAGAACCGCACGGCCACTCCGGCCGGCGATAAAACTCTGCCGCAGAGTGCTACCACCTGGTGGCACTGACATAAACTTCTAGTTGAGTGGAACATTGTGAACCGTGCATGTCGTTTATCAAATCCATATGTATTTGGCCTGTAAGGCGAGTTGTGCATGGGCGAAAGTTAAAAGGTGCTCAACTGAAGGTATGCTCACGACCCTGATGCCAGGTTTCTCAGAGTCTAAAGCAGCAGTGGCGCGGTAGATTTAAGTGCCATAAATTCCAGATAGATTATATAATGGTAAGACAGAGATTTAGGAACCAGGTTTTAAATTGTAACACATTTACAGTGGCAGATGTGGACTCTGACCACAATCTATTGGTTATGAACTGTAGATTAAAACTGAAGACACTGCAAAAAGGGTGCGAATTTGAGATGGGGCCTGGATAAACTGACAGAACCAGAGGTTGTACAGAGTTTCAGGGAGAGAATTAGGGAAAGATTGACAAGAATGGGGGAAAGAAATACAGTAGAAGAAGAATGGGTAGCTTTGAGATATGAAATAGTGAAGAAGGCAGCAGAGGATCAAGTAGGTACAAAGACGAGGGCTAGTAGAAATCAATGGGTAACAGAAGAGATATTGAATTTAATTGATGAAAGGAGAAAATACAAAAATGCAGTAAATGAAGCGCGCAAAAAAGAATACAAACGTCTCAAAAATGAGATCGACGGGAAGTGCAAAATGGCTAAGCAGGGATGGCTAGAGGACAAATGTAAGGATGTAGAGGCGTATATCACTAGGGGTAAGATAGATACTGCCTACAGGAAAATTAAAGAGACCTTTGGAGAAAAGAGAACCACTTGCATAAATATCAAGAGCTTAGATGGAAACTCAGTTCTAAACAAAGAATGGAAAGCAGAAAGGTGAATGGAGTGTATAGAGGGTCTGTACAAGGGCGATGTTCTTGAGGACAGTATTATGGAAATGGAAGAAGATGTAGATCAAGTAGAAATGGGAGATATGATACTGAGTGAAGAGTTTGCCAGAGCACTGAAAAACCTAAGTCGAAACAAGGCCCCGGTAGTGGACAACATGCCATTAGAACTAATGATAGCGTGCGGAGAGCAAGCCCTGACAAAACTCTGACATGTGGTGAGCAATTTGTATGGGACAGGCGAAATACCCTCTGTCTTCAAGAAGAATATAATAATTCCAATCCCAAAGAAAGCAGATGTTGAGAGATGTGAAAATTACCCAACTACCACTTTAATAAGCCACGGCTGCAAAACACTAATACGAATTCTTTACAGACGAATGAAAAAACTGTTAGAATCGAATCCCGGGTAGGATCGGTTTGGATTCCGTAGAAATATTGGAACACGGGAGGCAATACTGACCCCACGACTTATCTCAGAAAATAGGTTAAGGAACGTCAAACCTACGTATCTAGAATTTGTAGACTTAGAGGAAGCTTTCTACAATGTTGACTGGAATACTCTCTTTCAAATTCTGAAGGTGGCAGGGGTAAAATACAGGGAGCGAAAGACTATTTACAATTTGTACAGAAACCAGATGGCAGTTATAAGAGTCGACTGGCATAAAAGGGAAGTAGTGGTTGGGAAGGGAGTGAGACAGGATTGTAGCTTATCCCCGATGTTATTCAATCTGTATACTGAGCAAGCAGTAAAAGAAACAAAAGAAAAATTCGGAGTAGGAATTAAAATCCATGGAGAACAAATAGAAACTTTGAGGTTCGCCGATGACATTGTAGCCGGCCGCGGTGGTCTCGCGGTTCTAGGCGCGCAGTCCGGAACCGCGCGACTGCTACGGTCGCAGGTTAGAATCCTGCCTCGGGCATGGATGTGTGTGATGTCCTTAGGTTAGTTAGGTTTAAGTAGTTATAAGTTCTAGGGGACTGATGACCATAGCTGTTAAGTCCCATAGTGCTCAGAGCCATTTGAACCATCTGATGACATCGTAATTCTGTCAGAGACAGAAAAGGACCTGAAAGAGCAGCTGAACGGAATGGACAGTGTCTTGAAAGGAGGGTATAAGATGAACATCAACAAAAGCAAAACGAGGATAATGGAATGTAGTCGAATTAAATCGGGTGATGCTGAGGGAATTACATTAGAAAATGAGACGCTTAAAGTGGTAAATGAGTTTTGTTATTTGGGGAGCAGAATAACTAATGATGTTCAAAGTGCAGAGGATATAAAATGTAGACTGGCAATGGCAAGGAAAGCGTTTCTGAAGAAGTGAAATTTGTTAACATCGAGTATAGATTTAAGTGTCAGGAAGTCATTTCTGAAAATATTTGTATGGAGTGTGGCCATGTATGGAAGTGAAACGTGAACGATAAATAGTTTAGACAAGAAGAGAATAGAAGCTTTCGAAATGTGGTGCTACAGAAGAATGCTGAAGATTAGATGATTAGATCACATAACTAATGAAGAGGTATTGAATATAATTGGGGAGAAGAGAAATTTGTGGCACAACTTGACCAGAAGAAGGGATCGGTTGGTAGGTCATATTGTGAGGCATCATGGGATCACCAATTTAGTTTTGGAGGCCAGCGTGGAGGGTAAAAATCGCAGAGGGAGACCAAGAGGTGAATACACCAAACAGATTCAGAAGGACGGAGGTTGCAGTAGGTACTGTGAGATGAAGAAGCTTGCCGAGGATAGAGTAGCATGGAGAGCTGCATCAAACCAGTCTCTGGACTGAAGACCACAACAACAAACAGTCTTTCAGGTTGCAGGATGTATGTTACGTTTAACAGTATTCAAAGAAAAACAGACAGTAAATCCGCAAGGTGTCGAAAGTTAGGATGTTCATGTTCTCTTGTGCTATTACACAGCAGCTGCCACTGGTTATTCTGTACTCAAAAAACACTGCACAACTATGACTTAAAAAGAAAGTCCTGATCTCCTGTGTACTTTTTGTCAACCAGTGAGAAAATAATGTAGTAGGGGATAATTTCCAAACTATATTTAAATGTTCTTTATTAATCAGTCTTCCTGAAAATAAAAAGAAACGTAGAAATCTGTTCTCTCTCTGACTCCCGCATTCTGTCCTGGGGAGCTCTTGCGACGGTGTGTTAAAGGGAACCGGTCACAAGCTGAACACATTAGCGGCCCAGCTAGTCAGCAAGGGCAGTAGTGATAGGGGGAGGGGGTGGGATAGGGGTGAAGCTGTTCTGGCTCCTCCCTCGCCCCACCTCCTGGCATTCCGCTGAGAAATCCGCTCGGTCAGTAACGCCATCAGCTGTTTTCTTATTTTGTTTATGAAACTTGTGTTTTTATATAATTAAGAGTTTCTTCAATCTAATTTTCTTTTTAATGGTTGTGTGATGTAAATAATACAATAAATTTTCTTGCATTAATAAACAAGCTTTCTTCCCGTACTTGTGGATTCTTTGGTTTCGTGCTATACCTGTTCTGTAAAAGATGTTACACACCACGTTTCCAAATGTTTCCTTTTCTTTACCATAAAGACTTTGTTTGGAGTGTTCTAGATCCATATATAGCTTGAAGCCCGTGAAATTATCTTTGTCGTGATGATTGACTATGTACGTAGTTGGTGGAGTTACTGTTTGGCCATATGAGTGTATTACTTTTACTGTTTCGGAAATATTTTTTACTGGGGCATAAAACAGCAGATTGTTGTACCTGTGTTTCACGTTGTCTACTTAAGAGAGCAATATTTGTCCATAGCCACTTCCAACTTGATATATGGCCTTTACAAGTATATCTCTGAGGTATGTATGTTAAGTTACATATTTGGCATGGAAAGCGCATAGTTCAATACGATGTAACCTTTCCCTCGTGCTGATGGTGTTAGCGACGGCCTTATACCAAGCTGTTTTAGATTTGCTTGTGCATGTCCTGAGGTTTGTTTTCCCATACAGATTTCCACTTTACGTTAAAGAGTCGGATAGATCCACCTAGGCCATCAGAGGTAATATAATGGCACGTAAAAGTGATGGGTTGGAAGGTAAGACTACCGCTCCTTTGGTAGCCACCCCCAATCCAGCCCCTACCCTTCCCCCAACCACAGGGGCAGTGGAAGCGGCAGACTGGGACTTTGCTTTGTGAGCACAGACCGATCTGTGAGTAGCCCACGGATGATGACATCTGGAATATTTAAGTTGCGAATTTTCAAGCATTTCATTGCAGTATCACTCTAAAAATATGGAGCAAATTTATTAAACCTAATTGTGAGAAGTGAGAGTTTAAATTTAGGTTCGTTAGTAAGTTTGGAACTTGCAAGCCGGTGGCTTCGCACAGCCCCACTGCCACGAGGTTGATGACGGAATCTAAGCACATTCTTGGGAATCTCACAGTAAATGTGTGCACCTTCAAGGGGGTGATTATTGTATGGAACATATTTTTAAATCTTGTTGAATTTCCCGTTTTAAATCGATGCCTTTTCATTGTGGGATTCAGAATTTGAACCAGGTATTAACAGAGTAAAAAAACTGTGTTGTTCAGTCAATCCACAAAGCGTAATATATTTGCTTAGCTAAATTACTTGGTGTTTCGGCAACTGACCAGTTTAGAGTACTTCCCCGAATTGTGGTACTTGATCACATTTAAATCACCCTCTCAAGAAATTCTCGATAAATGCCCACGCCTTCAGCGTTCCTGGATCATTTGTATGCTTGACATGTTTTCGCCAATTTTGACGAAACTATGACTGGGGTTTCCTTTGTATGCGTCCACATGTTGATCAATTCACGTTCTATCTCTGACGTAAACCAGACACTCTCTGCCCAATAGCCATTCGATTTTGTGATAGTTTCTTGCAGTAGTAATATGTTATTTATTCTGGTTGTTGTGGAATATGCGTGTACAGGAATGTTAGATTAGTCTCCGGAATTCCCGTTGCCTTTGACCATCCCACAACAGTGTCCACATTTGATGCTCTAATATAATTTGTCAAACGTTAGCGAAATGTAGAGGATAATATCACTTTATTAATATTTGAACGCTATTGTCCTGACTTGGTACACAAATAATCTGATTATTGAATAAAACTTTTGGATCATACGCTAAAATATTCCACGATTTCTACAACACGATCCTATCCCCATATTTAATGTTTTGTGGAATACTAAACTGAGAGATTCATTGATGAAATTAGACATCCTATTCTGTTCTCTTAATATGATAAATGTGAGAGACAGTACTCCGTTCCGCGTTTCTTTAAATGAGTGTCAGATGCAAGTAGCGATTAGACCGAGAATAAAATGTAAGATTAAATGATTGTTAAATGGAGAATAAAGTTAATGCTTAAAGACATGGAGACTGAAATAAAATATAATTAGTCGTCCAGTCCACTGGACTAATAAAAGTAGTCTAACCACTCAGCTGTAAAATTATATGTGATCATCCTTCCTCTACTCGACCGATAAAAGTAATCTAATCCAATCTTCCATCAACCTCCACAATTCAATATTTAAATGTAACCGTTTCAATATTTGGATACATCTTTCATTATTCTAAGCATTCCTGATAATCTCTTTACTTGTTATATTAAACCGTCGCATATTATCGCGTTAGAGATAACATATCTCTATGTACACTCCTGGAAATTGAAATAAGAACACCGTGAATTCATTGTCCCAGGAAAGGGAAACTTTATTGACACATTCCTGGGGTCAGATACATCACATGATCACACTGACAGAACCACAGGCAACAGAGCATGCACAATGTCGGCACTAGTACAGTGTATATCCACCTTTCGCAGCAATGCAGGCTGCTGTTCTCCCATGGAGACGATCGTAGAGATGCTGGATGTAGTCCTGTGGAACGGCTTGCCATGCCATTTCCACCTGGCGCCTCAGTTGGACCAGCGTTCGTGCTGGACGTGCAGACCGCGTGAGACGATGCTTCATCCAGTCCCAAACATGCTCAATGGGGGACAGATCCGGAGATCTTGCTGGCCAGGGTAGTTGACTTACACCTTCTAGAGCACGTTGGGTGGCACGGGATACATGCGGACGTGCATTGTCCTGTTGAAACAGCAAGTTCCCTTGCCGGTCTAGGAATGGTAGAACGATGGGTTCGATGACGGTTTGGATGTACCGTGCACTATTCAGTGTCCCCTCGAGGATCACCAGTGGTGTACGGCCAGTGTAGGAGATCGCTCCCCACACCATGATGCCGGGTGTTGGCCCTGTGTGCCTCGGTCGTATGCAGTCCTGATTGTGGCGCTCACCTGCACGGCGCCAAACACGCATACGACCATCATTGGCACCAAGGCAGAAGCGACTCTCATCGCTGAAGACGACACGTCTCCATTCGTCCCTCCATTCACGCCTGTCGCGACACCACTGGAGGCGGGCTGCACGATGTTGGGGCGTGAGCGGAAGACGGCCTAAAGGTGTGCAGGACCGTAGCCCAGCTTCATGGAGACGGTTGCGAATGGTCCTCGCCGATTCCCCAGGAGCAACAGTGTCCCTAATTTCCTGGGAAGTGGCGGTGCGGTCCCCTACGGCACTGCGTAGGATCCTACGGTCTTGGCGTGCATCCGTGCGTCGCTGGGGTCCGGTCCCAGGTCGACGGGCACGTGCACCTTCCGCCGACCACTGGCGACAACATCGATTTAGTGTGGAGACCTCACGCCCCACGTGTTGAGCAATTCGGCGGTACGTCCACCCGGCCTCCCGCATGCCCACTATACGCCCTCGCTCAAAGTCCGTCAACTGCACATACGGTTCACGTCCACGCTGTCGCGGCATGCTACCAGTGTTAAAGACTGCGATGGAGCTCCGTATGCCACGGCAAACTGGCTGACACTGACGGTGGCGGTGCACAAATGCTGCGCAGCTAGCGCCATTCGACGGCCAACACCGCGGTTCCTGGTGTGTCCGCTGTGCCGTGCGTGTGATCATTGCTTGTACAGCCCTCTCGCAGTGTCCGGAGCAAGTATGGTGGGTCTGACACACCGGTGTCAATGTGTTCTTTTTTCCATTTCCAGGAGTGTAGTATTCTCTGTCATGTCTTCGCTTGTAATAATGGATTCTTTCCACATTTGTAAGGGCCACCATATTTTCAACAGAATTTTGACGGAATAGCTGTCCAGCGATAATCTGTACATTATCCCAAGTTTTACTTTTATCGTCTTTTATCGTCAGTCCTTCTTATTGTCGTCTCCTTATTCCAAATATTTTAGTTTTGATCTTTTTATTTCTTCCAGGGGTGCTACCAGTCCATTTCCCTGAGTGTACAAGTCCCTCATAACTGCGTAATAAAATTCCATAGCATTTTAGTGTCCCTTTACATTTAAATATCATTGGTTCCTCAGTCTTCTGCTGCCTCTCGTGGTAGAGTTGATAAAGCAGCAGGGGCACAATTATCCGAAAATTAGGATGTAATGACATAGGCATTAAGGATGTTATTGCTTACGTTCTCTGATACATATAATTCTGTCGACACGACTACAAAAACTGTACCGCATTTAGATAACTTAGGATTTCGTAAGTATCCTTCAGCGATAAATTTTTAACTAGCTCACGACATTCATTAGAGTAATTTTAATTTGATGTTTGGTCTTTTTATCGATGACACTATCAAAATGTCCACGAAGCAGTAAACTCAAAGGGTCCTTCCTTAAAAAATAGATAATATACTCGTTGAAAATTTGGCTCTCTCTATTTTCATTGAGCTTCACGATGGGGTGGACAAGTTTGTAGCCGTAAGACCATACATTGGACAACTGATAGCCCTTCCAGACTCTAACTGCTCACTTTCATAAAAGTGGCATCCTTTCTTTCCAGAGGAGAGCCATTCCTGTCTTTTCTTCTGTAGTTTCCGTATACTGACACGTTCATTAGAGAGCAACATCATTTTCTGAGTCCCTCAGGCATTCTTTAAAAAATGGTTCAAATGGCTCTAATCACTATGGGACTTAACATCCGAGGTCATCAGTCCCCTAGACTTAGAACTACTTGAACCTAAATAACCTAAGAACATGACACACATCGTTTTAGAGCAGGTACCTTTAATCTCTGGAAATCCTAGTTATGTTTTTAACCTGTAAAAGTTTATGCTTTCCTCAGTTGGGGAATTTCGCAAATCACAAAAATAAACAAGCGTGGAAATAAATAGAGTAACAAGGAAGCAGCATAAAAATTAGGTTCTATTCCTGTTGTTCGTAGTCTCCTTGTATCGAAATGTTTCGGTATTCTGTCCACACATTGTCTTCGTCTCAGCTCTCTCCTATGTCCTGATGCACATGTTGCACTACCCCGTCATTTGCGTCATCTGCCCAGTCACAGAGTTTGCGCGATTTCACAGAGTTTGCAATGTTTTCTCGATGAAGCGGCTTGCCCACCGTTCTTGTTTCTTCGATGGTGTCGCCTATGTGTGTCTGTCATCCGGCATCTGCTGTCCTATGACTATCCTCAACTTTCGCAGACGCCGCTTCCTCTTTTCCTATTCCCGCCATGGCCATCAGTTTTTCCCTCATTGCAGGATCCACTGTCTCCACCGCCTTCGCTTTTTAGTGGGTTTTGTCGCGTCTTCCAGCAGCTTCTCGGCAGATCCGAGTAACTGATGTTCTGTCTTCCCTCGGGCTGTTTTCTGAGTGTCGCGAGATTCTTGTCTATGCGGACTTGCATTCGTGTCATTTATTTCTCTACACTTTGTCTGCAGTTGTTCTCTGCGTTTATCTTCTCTAGAAGGGCGTACTGAGAAGTATTGCCGTCAGTTTTTTTTATGTGAAACCTCTTACAGCTTTTAAGATAAAACAAATGTTACTAACATTCTACTTTCTTATTAGTCGAGCACAGTATTATTGCAGAGGGGAGTGAGTTTTTACCGTGATAGTTACGAGGACACACCGAATCACTAGATAGTCTCTGCATAACTATCTTGAAGTCATTCACAGTGTGAAGCGTTTCTCTTATCCACCACAGCCCTTGTTTACTGTAAACATAAGTACACAGTTGTATATAGAAAATCGGGCGATTGTCTGTAGACAATGAACAGACTGTCTATAGACATGAAGATAGAAACTTTGTCTCGGGGTACACACTTGAATACCTTGTTCCTCGATATTTACTAAACTTGGCTGACCTTGTTGGGATCGCCGCTTCACCAGGGATGGTAATGGATAGCGAAACTAATCGAAAGAGGGGGCTGTGGGCTTTCTTCTGTGAGCTGTAACTCTTTCATCGTTGGCCACATCTTGATAAGCAGTGTTTACCAAGAAGAAATACAACAATAATAAAAAAGTGATGGGAATGGATGGAGGCCGTGTCTACCAACACGTCCACAAAACGAATGTCGCGAAAAATTGTCTACGAACTGTCCCATGTCTACCATTTCAAACGGGAGTCAAAAGTTCTGCGATTTCGTTGCAAAAACATTTTGTCAGGAGACAAGAAATGTCCGCCTGTTGTGTACATACAAAATCGCTCGATAGTCTGTGGACACTGTCTAGATACACAAATGGTTCGACTTTGTGTTATAGTATGTTCAATGCCTTAACGTCACCGTGTGTTTCAGATAACGGCCACGAGATGTCAAGAGCAATAATACAGTTGTCGGGTAGTACTCTTCGTGTCTACGTATTTATTTGTCAACTTGGTCACCCTGGTGACGAAGACATTTCTCCCAATGAGAGACCAGTTTGTTGATACCGTCACTGTACTCTGACTTTTGTTGACTGAGACACAACCTCGCCTCTGCTTGGAGATCTTTATTATTATTCAAGTGAAGCCTTGGAAGGATTTTTGGAAGCGGTTGAAAAGCGGGTGATGCAAGTCGGCACTGTATGGAGGATGATCGATGACAGCTAACCCATGTCGTCAGAATGTTGCAGATGACGCAACGCTCTTGTTTGATCTGCAAATTTGTGGTAAGTTCCTATGCGACCAAACTGCTGAGTTCATCGGTCCCTAGGCTTACACACTACTTACTCTAACGTAAAGTAACTTACACTAAGCACAACATACACAACCATGCCCGAGGGAGGACTCGAACTTCCGACAGAGGGAGCCGCGAAAACCGTGGCAAGGTGCCTGAGACCGCATGGCTACCCCGGTCGGCCTGTGTGGTCTGGCATTGTCATGCTGAAAGACAGGGCGTTAAGTGTGCGAACGAACTCATCGGAGCTAGGTTACAGCACGCTGTTTCTCACGCACCGACAAAGTTACATACAGGGAGTCCGAAAAGACTTTCCCTGGTTGCATAAATTGATAACTCAGGCTAGAAGTAAGACACAAATATGAAACATGTGTCGAATTGTTTACAACTATCAAAGTTTTTTTTTTTTTGTTTTAGGTTCGCAGTACGTAAGTAGTGGATGAGGTGCAGTGCCCAAGAAGCCATGTTAACCAATCAGGAGAAGACACAGTGCGTCCTGTGGTACCATGACACACGATCACCAACCACAGTGCAGAGACACTTCCAGACAACATTTGGAGGGAATCCACCTGGTGTCAAGAGCATTAAAGCCTGGTATGAGAAGTTCAAGAACACAGGATTGGTTGCTGACCTTCCGAGGTCTGGTCGACCAAGAACCTCAGCAGACAGGGTGGAAGCTGTAAGACAGTCTTTTCTGCGAAGTCTGAAGAAATCGGTGCGCAGGGTCTCGCGTGAATTACAGGTGCCTAAAAGCTCTCTCCATGACATTTTGCACAAACGTTTATTGTTTCGAGCATACAAAGTGGAAATCGTTTAGGCCTTGTTGCCCAATGACATAACACGTCGATATGACTTTGCGGTCGAAATGCTATCACGTATTGAGGACGATTTATGTCAGACAAATTGCCTTTTCCGACGAAGCGACCTTTCTTGTCAGTGGAGTAGTGAATCGCCATAATGTGCGCATTTGGGGTTCACAACCGCCTGGCGAGGTCATGGAGTGCACCAGACGCAGTCCAAAGGTGAATGTTTGGTGCGCGGTATTGCACAATCGAATTATAGGGCCATTCTTCTTCGCTGAGGCTCCCATCACAGCTGCAGTGTATCTGGACATGTTGCAACTGTATGCTGTTCCTCAGCTGCTTCAGAATCACCCCGATGTCTTGTTTCAGCAAGACGGTGCACCGCCTCATTGGGGTTTGGACGTCCGTGCCTATCTCGATATGACCTTTCCTGGGCTATGGAGTGGTCGTGATGGGCCAACGGTTTGGCCTCCACGCTCTCCTGACATAACCCCATTAGACTTCTTTTTACGGAGTTATGTCAAGTACGAGGTCTACCGAACACGTGTACCAGATCTTGAAACCCTGCGGCAACGGATAACGTAGAATAGATCCCTCCAGTAATGTTGGCTAATGTGTGGGCGGAAACTGAATATCACCTAGATGTGCTACGTGCTACCAAGGGTGCTCATGTGGAAACTTACTGATGTGTGAAAAAAACTTTGATAGTTTGTATACAATTAGACACCAGTTTCATATTTTTATCTTACTTCTAGCCTGAGTTATCAATTTATGTAATCAGGGAAAGACTTTTCGGACACACATACCGCCATGTTGTACGCTTCAATTCAGAGACTTCTATTGATCCACCCGGCTGCAAATATACAGACATGAAGAATAAAAATTTAGAATATTAATAACGTTTGTTTTATTTAAAAAGCTGTGAGAGCTTTCACATAAAAAATTCGGAGGCATTACTTTCCACAAAGCAGACGTATTCCCTGGTCCTGGGACGTCGTAAAGAGCCGTAATGGTCTTCAAATGGTTCAAATGACTCTAAGCACTATGGGACCTAAAATCTGATGTCATCAGTGCCCTACACTTAGAACTACTTAAACGTAGGTAACCTAAGGACATTACACACATCCATGCCCGAGGCAGGATTCGAACCTGCGACCGTAGCAGCAGCGCGGTTCGGGACTGAAGCGCCTAGAACCGATCGGCCACAGCGGCCGGCCGTAACGGTCTCTCCGCCTATTTCTTGTCCCCTCTCTTTTTCCTCTAAATTGTTTTCCTTCGAATAAACCATTCACATTTGCTGAATTTTGTGAAACGTCTGTTTCCTGTGACGTAATTTCTATCTCTTTTTCTGTAGATGAGGTAATCAATGTTGATTCGTCAGGGTCGTTGAACGTAGCTTTAATTTTTTTTTAACGTAGCTCTAATATTTCAGTCTCCATTCACGAATCGTCGCCTGTTAGTATAACACGTCTGCATCTCTGCCGGTTGCTGCCTGTTAGTCCTCAATAGCAATCGCCGACGCCCGCTCGCGGTCAAACGTGCCGCAGGTGACACCTGCCGTTGTGTCTGCATAAGACACCTGTCAGCTTGTCACAGGGGCAAGACCTTCCACCTCGTTCACGGGGAGCTCAGGTATGCGTCTTCTGTAGTCAACGAAGCAAAATTAGGGAGAAAATATTGATGTACTCGCAGATTTTGTACAGTGGTACGGGAGAGTGTAATGAGCAACACACTGCAAATCCTGACCGGATGGTTGTGAGCGAGAGATGAGGAGATGGTTAAAGGTCACTATTTTCTTGAATATTTCGAAAACCGCGGCTTCTAGCTAAAATTTTCGTCATAACAAAATTAAACTGCATTAAATTTTCTACAAAAAAGGCCCTGTTAATTTATCACCTAGGACTAATAGTTTCCACCTTGCAGGGAATGGAAGAAGCCGCAGATTATTAAAAATAGTCAGATAACAACATACGCTTCCACGGCCTTCGTCACGATGATTAAAATTCTTCTGGGTGCTGTACC
This sequence comes from Schistocerca americana, assembly GCF_021461395.2. Classification (NCBI taxonomy): domain Eukaryota; kingdom Metazoa; phylum Arthropoda; class Insecta; order Orthoptera; family Acrididae; genus Schistocerca; species Schistocerca americana. The sequence goes on along the minus strand of NC_060122.1, from coordinate 105,192,376 downwards.
TCGTTATTGTATGAAATGCTTTGATTATAAACTTAAAACCAACATTTCGACCCTATTACAATGGTATTCCTGAAGGCAAGACTGATTTTGGTGGACGAAATGTGGCTGTATTTATTGCGTGCGATGGTTGTAAGTCAGATTTCTGGAACTTTATTGGCCCTAGAGCAGCCTGAACAAATAACTACAGGGAAACCGTCGCACAGTGGGCTCAAATCCCAAAAAGCTGACCAAAAGTCAAAAAAGTTATAAATTCGGCTTAAAGTCAGAACCCAGGGGTTTTCGGGGTCGTTGACTATGAATCCAAAGTCAAAACGCGAGATAAAATGGCAGATATAACATTAATCACTTTTATAGAGAAAATATAAAATATATCCATATATGTTAAATAATACAATAAAACATACAATCAGTTGATTCAGATCGTCATCCGCAGAATAAGTTGATTCACAATCAACTTTTGAGGCGCTGGAGCTTAGTGTACTTGCTGGATAAGTGGTGCAACTAACAATGAAGTTTTATCATTCAAATGACCTTTCAACATCGAAAAAATTTCCCCTCTTTTCAGGCCACACGCATCATCTTCGTCAGCGACAGATTATGAAATTGGAAAACATAATATCTATATTCTTCCTGTTCTGCGCTCATAGGCAGCACACCGCACCTGGTACACATGGCGCTCGGAGACCACAGCACAGCTAGGACACCTGAGGATGGGCTTATAACAGCCCGAAACCAGTCATGTGAAAATAAAGTAATTTACAACAGAAGCGATATTTCCAACCTCTGCAATATCTATATAGGCGGATAATTCCATATTTAACCTCGTTACTATTTTTCATTCCAAAATATTATTTATGAAGGAGAAGAGTATATTCTTAAAAGTGAATTACATGTCATACGGGGTGCTACCCAAAATTTTCGGGACTGGTGCTACCATCTGTTGAAAACCTCGCCGGCCGCGGTGGTCTCGCGGTTCTAGGCGTGCAGTCCGGAACCGTGCGACTGCTGCGGTCGCAGGTTCGAATCCTGCGTCGGGCATGGATGTGTGTGATGTCCTTAGGTTAGTTAGGTTTAAGTAGTTCTAAGTGCTAGGGGACTGATGACCACAGCAGTTGAGTCCCATAGTGCTCAGAGCCATTTTTTTGTTGAAAACCTTACCTTTGGACTAATGGTCACCATCACCCTCAAAGTAGTTCCCATCCGCAAGTACACACCGGTCCCAGCGCTACTCCACTGGTCAAACGTTTTCTGGAAGTCCTGTTCTTAGAGGTTGCTTATCACTGCCAGCGATGCTTCTTGATTCCTCTCTAGAGTGTCGAAGCGGCGGCCCTTCAACTTGAGTTTCAATTTTTGGACTAGCACGAAGTCGCAAGGTGCCAACCTTGGTGGGGGGGGGGGGGGGGGGATACGGGGGGGAGTACAACCGCCATGTTGTTTTTTGCCAAAAAGGTCCTGGTGATCAAGGACGTGTGACAGGGTGGATAGTCGTGATGCAGCAGCCAGTTCCCTTGACGCCAAAGTTCAGGCCATCGCCGCCACACGTTTTCACGGAGCTGTCGCAAAACGTCACAGTAGTATGCGGAATTCACTGTTTGGTTGGGTGGGACGAATTCTTTGTGCACAATTCCCTTGGTATCAAAGAAAAAGATGATCATGCCCTTCACTTTGCTCTTCATATGTCTCGCTTTTTTAGGTCTTGGAGAGCCCAGGCTCTTCCACTGGGACAATTATTGCTTTTTCTCTGGGTCATAACCATAAATCCAGCTCATGTCGCTGGTGATAATCCATGACAAGATGAAGGCTGGATCATCAGATGCAGTCTGACGAAGGTCAGTGCACACTTCAACATGCTGTCCCTTCTGATCATCAGTCAAGATCCTTGGCACAAATGTTGCGGCGACACGATACATGCGCATTTCATCGGTCAACATTTGTTGATATGTCCCATAACCAATACCCACTTCATTCGTAAGGTCTTGAATGGTTCGACGTCGATCCGCACGAACTAATTGTTGAAGTTTGGCAACAATGCCTGGCGTTGTGCGGATAATGGGCCTTCGAGTGTGAGCATCATCTTCGACGCCTGTACGGTCGGACCTGAACCGAGCATGCCACTCAAACACATTTGTGCGGCTCATATTCTGTCCCCCAAACACTTGTTGAATCGTTGTAAGGGCGTCCGTAGCATGTTTCGCGAGATTCGCACAGAATTTGATGCACACGCGCTGTTCTGTTCGCAGATCCATTGTAAAATCGCCACACACCAAACACAGAAAATTATGGAAATCGCTGTGGACACGCAACACGTCCTCCCAATTGAATGCCACTGTGCACACTGACTCATCAGATATGCAGCTCTCACCGCCTAGCGGTGCAAAGATCTACTACAACTTTCCAGATGGCAGCACCAGTCCCGAAAATTTTGGATTCCACCTCGTAACTGGAAATACAACAAAGACCGCAGATAAATTCAAGAAAAAGAGCAACATTCCGCTTCGTTGATGTACGAAATTCAGCAAGCTATGTTTCACTTTGCAGGAATTCATACCAATGACACAGTTGCAGTTAGATGCAGCAAGTTTTAATTTTTTTTAATTTAATAATAGTGCTATCTTTTCTCTTCGTGTTTACAATTTTCCGTTGTAATTTTCCGTTCATTTAGGCATAAATGATCATTTATTGTTATCGCACCGACTATTATTATTAATTTTATGTTACACAATAGTTTTCTACTGACTTTCGGCTGTTGATTCCAGCCTTAAGAATAGAAATCGATTGATTTTTAGAGATTTGGTTCCTGTTGAATGAAGCGTTGAAACATTAACTGCGCGAGGCGTCTAGTTTGGTAAGGGTTCCATTTCAACTGTCCTACAATAGCAGGTACAGAGGTATCTGTAAATAGTAAGATACCATAAGTTTAGAAGTAGGAAAACTGAAAGAACAAACCAAAAATGTGTGAAAAGTGTAAACAAAAACGGTGGACGATTATTCACCCAGGACAACAAGTAAGAGGCCTGACACCTCAACAAAAGAAGGGATATGTGTAGCTCCTCAACAGACTGCTAAAAGTAGGCACGAATCACACTGATAATGCAAAAAAATATGAAACCGGAAAACGCAACCTCCGTTCTAGTGTATTCTGGCGTCTATGAAATTCCCAAATTTTTCGAGTCCGAGGATGTGAATCCACATATCATATTCCATGATTAAATACATATGACGCATTGAAAGATAATTAACCTTCACATAACGACTAAAACCCTCCCTTAACTTTTTCTCGGTTCTAGCAATAATTTTATTTCTTTCTTTTCAGTTGATCCAATATACAAGAGAATTGCATCGATATGGAAGGAGTCATAATTATACATTAAAATAGTACTTACAGATTATAATACATGGCCGGCCGCGGTGGTCTAGCGGTTCTGGCGCTGCAGTCCGGAACCGCAGGACTGCTACGGTCGCAGGTTCGAATCCTGCCTCGGGCATGGGTGTGTGTGATGACCTTAGGTTAGTTAGGTTTAAGTAGTTCTTAGTTCTAGGGGACTTCTGACCTAAGATGTTGAGTCCCATAGTGCTCAGAGCCATTTGAACCGTTATAATACATGCAAGTGTTACAAATCCGTAGAACTGAAATGCTTTATTTTGAAATGAGGAATAAACAATTCCAATGAGTATATAAGTCGTCACTTTCTAACAAGATGTTGTTGCCAACCTTATTACTGCAGTTTCCCGAGTACAAAATCTAAAATCTCGTTGTGACCTCCTCCTGAAATTTGCAGACAAAACGTTGTCATCACTTTGTATTTCTTGTACCACAGCGTTTTCTGTTTCTGTCACCTTTTCATCTCAATAAACGTAACACAAGCTCCCAAGCAAACAAGGGGATTCATAGCACGCTGCTTGGACAATGAGTCAACGTGTGGATGCGAGGACGCCCACGCGTACGTGCGTTCTTTCCACAAATTTTGTGCGTGCCCTTTTATTCCCATGCGTATGCGACTGTGCACGACGGAAAAGGCATTATGTGGACAAACCTTTAAGCAGCGTACAATATGAGATAGCTTCATCTCTTACAAAAGGAAGAATGAAACCACCAAACGCTTTCACAAGACCTGTAAGAAAAACATAGGGAGAAACGAATACCATAATGAAATAAGGGAAATCAAAGCTCGCACGAAAAGATGTGCGTGTAGGTGTTCGTTCTTTGCGTGAGCTATACGAGCTTGGAAGAATAGAGAATTACGAAGGTGGTTCGATGAACGTTCTGCCAGGTATTTAAATGTGATTTGCAGAGTATCCATGTAGATGTAGAATACTGGAAGAGCTTTTCCGAAAAAATATCAAAAAATACCCCCGTCAGTGAGGCTTGGGCAATGATTTCCTCGCTCAAAATAAAACCAGGGCCTCCCGAGCCGCTATAGTCTTGGAGGCACGAGTTTGCAGACACTATAGCATTACCCACCGTAACGTATGAGCCAATTGGTTATATGAATGCGCGGTGTCTGTTGTCTCACACATGTCCAAAAGAACAGACACCACACTTTCGTACAGTTAATTCGCCTGGATGGCCAATGGATCCACTTTCTTCAGTGCATCCGTCCAGGTGCGATAACGCTGCGTCCCGGATGGCGCAGTGGTTAACGCACCAGTCCAGTAAACGGGAGATCCCGTGTTCTAATCCCAGTCAGCTATACGTTTTCGCTCGTCCTCACTGATTCCACGTATTGTCCCGATGCATTTCACACATCAGTAACCCCTTTCTTTTCCTTTCTTGCCCCCCCCCCCCCCCACCCCCCTGTCAACCTTCAATAAGCATGAAATTAGCCAATGTCGTCTGTAACACTGACGATAACCATATCCATTATACTGTCATCAGAAATTTGTCGGACAACCCCAAACGCGTTATCGTGAACATTTACAATGATATTTGGAAGAGAAGCACCATTCCAGAGGACTGTCCAACTCGAATATTAGTGTCCATATTAAAACGTGGTCAAGCAACGTCGTATAATCCGACTGCGCCGTCGTCAAGTATGTGTGAGTGCTTGAAACGTCTCCTCTAGCTCCACTTAGAATGATGGCTAGAAAATCAGGAACTGCTTCCACGAACGCAATGCGACTTCCGTAATAGCAGAAGTATTTTAGAAAGAAGTATTTTAGAAAATATCACGTCTTTAGCATTAGATATCGGAATCATTCCGTTATGAGCTCCATCTGCAACAGCATTGAAGCACTGTGCCTCGTCGACGTGTGTATCGTCAACGCGTACCGCATGCCTGTTTACAAGCATATTATAAATATGGAGAGTGAACTTGGTGTAAACGGAACTGCGCAAAGTGTAGTTCTGAATGGACCTATCTGCTTCCGTGCTTGTGGAGTTAATTTTACTCTGGACGTCGCAACAGGAAATTCTGGTAGTGGTTAGTTTACACTGGCCATTGTTCGTTGTGAAAACGCTTCACTACCAGGACTGGAATTCTTCGCAAAAAAAATGGTTCAAATGGCTCTGAGCACTATGGGACTCAACTGCTGTGGTCATAAGTCCCCTAGAACTTAGAACTACTTAAACCTAACTAACCTAAGGACATCACAGACATCCATGTCCGAGGCAGGATTCGAACCTGCGACCGTAGCGGTCGTGCGGTTCCAGACTGTAGCGCCTTTAACCGCTCGGCCACTCCGGCCGGCCAATTCTTCGCAGATCGTGATGTTATCGCCCATAAAACCTGGCTTGTGGCGTCGATCCGAAGACACAAAATAGACCTAGTCATGTATATAGTAATATGGCATTTGCGTTGTATTTATGTTCACGTAGGAAAGTAAGTAATGATTAAAAAAATACATGTGTGTATGAAAGGACTTGGTGTACTTTCAGAGAATGTAACTCTAACAGGAGATATGCCTCTGTATTATAATTATTAATAATGTGTGATCTGTGACCTTAGTAACCGGGGAGCGTACATCGCGAACCGGGGGCTCAAGGATGCAACAGTTTGAAAAAAAGTCGAAAGACATAATGCCGCGCTACCCGCTGAGCGCCTACGAATGTGGGTGATGCAACCCGCATAGCTTGGCTGGGCGCACGAACGTTCGCGTGCTGCTAGTATGACTACCTGGCGGCTTTACTTACAGATTTTCCGAGAGCTTATGATAATGTCTTGATACCTGAGCTAATTAAAAAATTGAAACTGCTACACATCCCGCAAAAACTTTTACGAGTCATATATAGTTTTCTCAGCTGACGTACACCGAACATCCGGGATCAGGATGACACGGTGTATGGGCCGTTCATAGTGACTCAAGGGTTTCCACAGAGTGCAATGTTAAGTTACTTATTGCACGCCAAGCATTTCTCAGTCCTAGACAAATAGTGTGAAAAGCTTTCTAGAGTGTTACAGGAGGCTGTACTGAGAAATAACTCTTAAGATAAAAATTCGATACATTGAACCTTTTCCGAGTTATTTAGCATTGAAATTAGCTAATCAGGTCGTTGCGCGCGCAGATTCAAGCACTTGCACGCGCTAAAATGTGGTAATGCACATACATCTGTGTGTCCCTGAGTCTTCACTTGTTCAAACGCTCCTTACCAGCTAAAATGGGCCCTTCTCAGAAGTGATAAATTTAAACCAGGTAAGCAGAAGCTACGTTTGTTGGGTTTGAGGAAATCAGCCGAGGAACACGACTGGCGACACAACCTCTGGTAGGCTGCTTCAGTTTGTGTGTGCGACAACCTGATTGGCTACCTTCAGTGGTAAAGTGCTCGGAAACGGCGCAACACGTCAATTTTTTTTCTTAACAGTTGTTTCTCAGTACAACTTCCCTGAAACACCCTAAGAAGTTTTTCACGCTGTCTCCGACCACACTGTATTTGGTCCCAACACCTATCTCCTTCAGTATGCATAAGACCTTTGCATGTACGCCTATTCACCTCCTTTTGGGTGGCAAAGATATGGCTAAACGATGCGCGTAAAGTGCTTTCCAAATGGGAGTTAGAAAATGGACTTATTCCAACGTCAGGAAAGTTCTTCGTGTGATATTCACGTGGGAAAGGTGTAATCATTTCTGAGCGGTATACATCGTGGACCGTACAGATTTACCATAAAGTCACATCCTAAATTACTTGGCCCGCAAACTAATGCGGAATCCTCATGTCGACTATCCAATAAACAAGATGGAAAAAACTGCAGGTGTAATAGCAGTTGGTAGGTTCTTGTGAGGAGCGGAACCGACGCTACTTTTGACTCTGTAAGCTCTTGTCCCTCTCTTTCTTCGGCTGTGGAAGCGCCACATATGGCAAACCACCGAGGAAATCTACTCTGTAGAAACTAGACGTACTCCATTACTGGGTGATCCACCTAAACCTTGATGCCATGAAATCTACTCCCATAAAAGCACTGTTAGAGGGAGCTTTCGAAATGCAACTAAAGATAGGAAGACAGGTGTTGTCAGGTACATTTCCCTTCACTCGATTTTCAGGACATGACCGTAACTTCATAAAGGCAGTGACTAAATACCTGTGGCTAGCGCAAGCACCTAACAGGAAAAGCATGACCCGTACTCCTCCGCTTCTAAGAAGCTATCAGAAATCGCGAAAGGTCTTACCAATAGTCCTACAGGACACTAACTTACTTTGCTTTCACTATCCGTTTGATATCATCTTTAATGCAGCGCCAGTGGCTTATTTGCCACATAATTTAAAAAAGGGACGGCATCACTTACGAACTAGAGCAGTTTATTGGCCATAGTACGCTTGTGTAAACAAAGATGCTTCTAAAGTAGAAGAGAGAGTGGAATAGCATTCCTCTGCCCCTCTAATGGCACCTATAAAATGATTGCATTTCCATCTGAAACTCCTGTATATACAATGGAGGTGCTGTTCATAACGGAGGGCAGTATTATGGAATACAGACATTTAAGCTTTGAACTATAAGTTGATGTGGCCCAAATACTCGTATGGAATCACTCCGGTTAGAAAACTGCGTTCTAAATTTATGTATAAGTACTGTAGTTATTTAAAATTAACGATTTATATATGTTCATAAAAGCTCTATTTATTGTTCCACTTTGAAAGTATGAATTATGTAAACTTTGTACTGTTTTAATTATCGCTGGCTGTGTGGTAAATGTTACTTGAAGCCAAAACGTTCCGCACCACGAGCGCTGCATGTTTTTCAGTTTACAAAAATGGTTCAAATGGCTCTGAGCACTATGGAAGTTAACATCTGAGGTCATCAGTCCCCTAGAACTTAGAACTACATAAACTTAACCAACCTAAGGACATCACACACATCCATGCCCGAGGCAGGACTCCAACCTGCGACGGTAGCAGCCGCGTTTCAGTTTACAAATAGACTATACCTCCGCAGCACTTGCTGTCCAGTTCTGCCGTGTGAGCAAACAAAGCAGTTTCAGTGAGCTCCAGTTCATAAAATGGGGCTATTTTCAGTTTATTGAGTATTTATTAAAAACTTAAATACACAGTATTGGTATTCCACAATAATATTTGAAATGTGGTAATGGTAGTGACTCAGCAAAATCACAATAGTAGTACGTTGTAGTTGCTACATATTTTATTACAATCAAAAGCATTATAAAATCACAATCACAATAATACAGGAGACTGCCTTACAAATCCAGATCACTTGAAGAAATAACAAATAAATTTCTTTAACTGGAACAGGACACATAAAACTTGAAATTTGAATATGACTAGGTAAATATACTCAGGTAAAGCTTTACTCAAATAGTACAAATGTCCACACAATTCCCATCAGAACTCTCATTACTTCCGATCAGCTGAGGTACAGATTAAGGGTAAGAACACAACTTTTAAGGTTTGGCTAGCCAACTTTCCTAATCAAAACTATATACAAATGACTAGAACAATTAAGGAGGTACTTTAATTTTGACCAAACCAATCTTGAAATTTACTTACTCAGTTGATTAATCAACAATATTCTTAGAATGATTACTACTAGAACATGGCCGTATCACAATACCCCTAAAATGAGGTTGCTTCAATATTGCTTGTGAATTAGCGATAGATGCGAGCAGACCAAGGATTCAAATCAATACGAGAGATCCACGAGACAGGAAATTACATACAAATGTACTCAACTTTGCACTGCAATTGAACTTCGGATGCTATAATTCTCCACCGGAAAGATGGACTCACGAAACAGTGACAACATAACTCAAGACGTAAAGGAGAGGACAGGGCCTTAAACATCTCTCTGCCCCCGTCGTGCTCTGCTCCCAGTACGCTCGCGTCGATCGCTGCCAGTTATCTGTAACACAACACACATCAGCGGCAGACAGTAGTCTGAGACATAAACTACACAATCGTACCTAGAGAACAGGTGATCAATACAACTGGATAGAAACAAATTAGCTTCCGTGAGTTAGTTGGCCATTGCCAACCCTTAAATAGTTCGCTAAAAATTACGCCCTAAGATTAAGATGTCAAGAATTATCTCGGCGACCATTTACACGCCAAACTACCAAATGAAGGTAGAATAGAGGACGTATCTCGGCGTGTGTTGAAACGTCAGAGCCGGACTCACTCACTACTCGTCGCACTTCCAGCTACGTCTTTAACCATGCTTCATGTCGGTTGGTTGGGCGTAGCCACACTTCCTCAACTACCGTCAAGGTGGTTACTCACGACACCGAGGTAAGTGATAAACAACTAAAACAATTCCTCAGGATTTTTAGGACACTGGTATAATCGATTAAGCCGCACGCAACCCACCGAGGCAACTCGGCGACTCCAATTCAATCGGCCGGCGTAGCTTGTAGCAGACTCGAAGGAGCTTGTCCTTCCGACCTCTAGGACAACCAAATCACCATGGGTGATGGATCAACCCTCACGACTCAACACGCCGTAGCCACTGGCCCCGCTCCTTTGTTGTCCCACTCGTCCTCTTGCCGTCCCTACCTACGTACACAGTCCCATGTGACTCTCGCTCACCGCCGATCCCGACACACCTCCCCAGCAGAGCGCACGCGCTGGCGTCAAACCCGCGCCGCCAAAGATGACCAGAAGACAGATAAGCATCGAAGTCGACTCAAAGATCAACATGACGATGGATGGAAACTGATGCCAGAAACTGCACCAGCTCAATATTTATTAAATAAACAGTATTGTGAAATATAAACTCTGTGTATTTAAGTTTTTAACATGTCTGTATTTCTTCAAGTAGTAACTGAATCCTCCAAAAAATTGACCATTTATTTGGAGATGTTAAGTCAGCTATTACGTAAAGAAGCTGCATAGCTGAAGCTGTTATCTGTGTACCACACTAAATAACGAGTCCCGAGTGTAGCATTGCAGCCAAATGCATTCGGCAATGTCCACTATCAATGCCTGGAATACTTTTCGCAGCATAAGGGGAATGAAATCCATCACTCCAGTCTCAGCTGTCACAACGTATGAAGAGACCAAGAGGCTTTAACTGGCTTCCTGTGTTAGAGACGGAGGTCTCCTAGGTGTTACGGAACTTCAAATATTTCATGTCAGGCTACGCATATGGGCGATTGCTGTTCTAGATTTGAACATGATCAATCATATTCCATCGGATATATTGACACCCACCTTGCCTGATAGACTTTGGATGTGCAGTCTATTCTACAGGTACCAGTAATTTCTGAACGGAAAAGATCTATGCAGTCTGCTAGTAACATAATTAATGGTGAGAGAGGAGCAAAACTTGCCTTTACAGGTGAGAGAAGAGCAAAACTTGCCTTTACAATACGCTGCCAACGACAGATAGCAGTAGCAAATTGGTACCTTTACTAATCCAATCCCTCTCCCAGCGAGACTACGTAGATCACTGGCAAAATCATACTCACAAATTAAGAAGTTCTCAGCCATTGTTTATAGGAACGTATTTTACAAATGCATACAGGATGTTACCGTAGGAGCGTGCAAAAATTTAATAGGTCATAGACGGTGCTCCGCTGAACAACTTGAGGTAGGGAACCTGGGGCTGGGGAATCCAGCTTATAATAGGAATAAAATCACATTACTGTGTACATTCTTATTCACATTAGTTAACTGCAAATACCACCACTCATACAATGAACGTACCTTTGGTACTGTATCTTGAGAGGGAACACTTTGTTCCATCTCATTACAAATGGCTCTGAGCACTACAGGACTTAACATCTGAGGTCATCAGTCCTCTAGGACTTAGAACTACTTAAACCTAACTAACCTAAGGACATCACACCCATCCATACGCGAGGCAGGATTCGAACCTGCGACCGGAGCAGTCGCGCGGTTCCGGACTGCGCGCCTAGAAGCAGTACATGTAAACTTGTACGCCGGCCGGAGTGGCTGTGCGGTTCTAGGCGCAGTCTGGAACCGAGCGACCGCTACGGTCACAGGTTCGAATACTGCCTCGGGCATGGATGTGTGTGATGTCCTTAGGTTAGTTAGGTTTAATTAGTTCTAAGTTCTAGGCGACTAATGACCTCAGAAGTTAAGTCGCATAGTGCTCAGAGCCATTAAACTTGTACGCATGTTAGTAGTAAATAAGCGGAAAAAACAATAATGTTGGGCGAATAGGCAAGTTTACTTACATATCTCCTTAAGCTTACTTGCGTATCTCCTTAAGCTGGCTTCTCCTACCGCAGGTTCTCTACCTCAAGTTGTTCAGTGGAGCATCCTCTATGTCCCGTTACATTTTAGCACGCCCTTACGGAAACATCTTGTATAAGTATTCCCTTGATAAATTGAACCTCACTACATGAAGACAAGATCAGTGAATTTATTTTGTCTGCTTACTAAGAGAACTGGACAGGAAATGGTGGTGAGGTATAAATTGTCTGTAGACTGCAAAGCGAACAGCCTTTCCCAGAAGGACGCTCCAGCTTCCAAGAATCAATTTCCCCTCCAGCAGTGTAGAACAGTATGCAGAGACCTTCGGTAGAATCTGTCCATATGCATCTCTTGTGTTAGTATTTAAATCCACTTAATAACTCATATCTGTACCGAGTCCAGTGTTAACACACCTTGTGGAAAATAAACACCGCTCTGGACATGGCGCCGGCAGTGACCGCTGCGGGCAGAGGGCTGTGGAAGGGTTTGTATAACTTCGTCAAACACCATATAGTTGGTTTTTGTTACACAGTGGGGCGGAGAGTGTGGGAAATCGCCAGCTTGCTCTTCAGTTTACAGATCTATGGTGGAGGTAACTGCACGATCCACATCCGGCGACCCACCTTCCCGCACTCCTCTAACCTCTCCCCTCCCGTTTCCAACCTGCCACATTCCCAGAACACGATGTATCCGTTAATACGGTTCTGCAGCCCTCAGATCTGCTAAACACTTTTAATATTTGTTCTTAAACCACTTCATTTAACAATAAACACCAATTTTTTACCATTAACCCTTTCGTGGGCCGTAGGGGATATATTTCCCACTAAATAGCACGTCTCTCGTAGTGCCCATTTTCGCAGCAGCTCCATATAATTTGCTTTTGTTTCAAATAAATGCCTTTTTTGCGTAATGCACATCGAAATTTTTATTTTTATTTATGCACCCAGATGCGTTTCGCCTTTTTTACAAGGCATCTTCAGTGGGTGTCAGGTAACTTCTAAGTCACTGCATCTAAGCAAACTGATTTTTCTCATCTGGCAACCAGGTGGACATCTTACAGTTCACATTCACTTCACTGTTTACGTTACACATCACTGTATTAAAAAGATGGCAGTTACAGTGATGTGTAACGTAAACAGTGAACTGAAAGTGAACTGTAGGATGTCCACCTGGTTGCCAGATGAGAAAAAGCAGTTTACTTTGATGCAGTGAATTAGAAGTTACCTGACACTCACTGAAGGTGCCTTGTAAAAAAGACGAAACCTGTCTGGGTGCACAAATAAAAATAAAACTTTCGATGTGCAGCATGCAAAAAAGGAATTTCTTTGAAACAACTGCAATTTCCACTAAATATATTTCTTTACACCAGAATATACAGAAATATATGTTGCCACTTCTGTACGCTCCTCGCATCTAGTGTCAGTCTGCTGCATCATCTGTAGTTTCTGTTTGTTGTGAAATATAGCCTTCAGGACTGCGGGAAGTATACATCACACTAAACACCGGTGTTTTAATGGCTATTGGGAAATATGGTTACCACCAAAGTAGTTTATGGAAGGGGATTGGGAAGTGGACTTACCACAAAATTCATCTGTCATATGTGGTTCTTGCGAAGAATACTTACCACCAACTAACGGTTTTTCTAAAGCTTTTCGGAATACTTCTGAAGTCTTGTGGTAGTACACTGCACCAAATGTATGAAAATTGCTCCAACAATCACGTTGTTTGTCGTGGGATCGGTACTCTTGTCGTAACAAATTGCTTCTGCTATATTCATTATTGTGACCTGTAACAGCTCATACAATTACTGCGCCATAAAGTTTCAAGAACAGTTTTCACATTGTGATACGTAAACTTTAGTATTGGTAATAGTTATTTTTGGGTAAAGTAAAAGAAAACATAAAACAAAAACAGAAAACACTCTTCATTACTTTTTACATGTAATGACAACACATAGCAGCACACAAAAGATGAGTGCGAAATCCATTTACCACCAATATCTCACACCTCACAAAGGTGCCTTGGTGATATATGAACCACCATAGTTTTTGGTCTTAAACCTGAAAAATAAAATTATCAAAACACAAATACTCTCAGTTGATCAATATTCCAACAAGGTAGCAAAAATATTGTCTTCACTGTGTTGCTAAAAAAAATAAAGAAAAAGAAAAGATAAAGAGCCCTCGAAAGGGTTAAAACACTATTTTTAGTAATCTGCGACTTTTGATCACTGCAACGCGGAAACTGTTAGTTCTAGAGAAAAAACGAATAGGACCATTTTGTTGGAAATGTTATGTTTTTTAATCCTGTACTGACAAACATTTGCACTAGAAGTGGCGTTTTTCGGGATATACAAGAACGTAAAAAAGTGACCTTTAACCCGCCCCGCTCCCCAACTACATGCGCACACCACAACACTCAGGGTTTCCGGTATGTTGTAGATGGCAATCCCCCTTAAAAATGGTTAAAATGGCTCTGAGCACTATGGAACATATCTGAGGTCATCAGTCCCCTAGAACCTAGAACTACTTAAACCTAACTAGCCTAAGGACGTCACACACATCCATGCCCGAGGCAGGATTCGAACCTGCGACTGTAGCGGTCGCGCGGTTCCAGACTGAAGCGCCTAGAATCGCTTGGTCACATCGGCCGGCCGCAATCCCCCTTAGCACCGTACAAAAATTTGCGACTACACGAATTGACAACACGAATTTATTTCCCCAGTCGACATCTTTCGGTCTCTGTTGAGTGGGTGACAACAGCAGTCTGGGTTCATGCGATTCGAACAATTGAAAGCTGCATAGATTACCATTGGCTGAGCGTCATGTAGTACGAGCGCGCGACATATGCATACGTTAAGGACTGAAGGGAAACGTTTCAGCAAGTCAATTTTCACCTGTGTTAAGACATTGGAAATAGGAATTTGAGACAAAGAGCATTTTTCGTGAACATTCGTAACGGCTCTTCCATACCTTTTAAGTATGAAATTAACTTCCTCTGCAGGACTATCGAACGGAAATTTGCATAGTCTAACTGTACTCGTACCGAATCCAGCATGAGTAATGAGTACAGTACGTCGCTCGTTCTACCATTGCTGTCATTAAACTTAATTGTTCCACCACATTCTTGACACCGGAATCACGTAATTCTGAATCACTCGATTAGAAGATAACGGCATTTGTGATAATAGAGAAATGTACTCCCACAATATCCTCCTCACTGGTCTGTACTTTTTCTGCTGTCAAGGATTCTATTTCTGGAGTTCTCGGTCTCATAAACTCTTGGTCCCACAGAAACTTTATGGTATGTCTTCTTTCGTGATTGATGTTAAACAGTCGTCAAGGTAATACAACACTGAACTATATGGCTGCTCCCCGCACATGCAGCCCACTCTCTGATCCTGCTGTCGCACAGACAGCACACATAACGCCGCCTACAGCTGCCGCCCCACGTTCGTGATGACGATGATGATGATGTTTTGGTTTGGGGGGCGCTCAACTGCGTGGTTATCAGCGCCCGTATAAATTCCCATCCTTCGCTTAGTACAAACTCCCCATTTTCATGAATTATGATGAAATGATAAGGACAACACGAACACCCAGTCATCTCGAGGCAGGTGAAAATACTGATCCCGCCGGGATCGAGCCCCCTGGTCGGGAAGCGAGAACGCGACCGCGAGACCGCGAGATGCGGTCTCCCCACGTTCGTCTCCCGATGCAGGAGGGGTGTCGGCGCCATTTCAGTAATGGACGATAGTCACACTTGCTCACTCGAATCACACCGACTCGTATAAAAGGTGATTTTTTTCGTAGTGTATAAGGAAAGATCGATGAGAGGACACAGAACAAAACAGATCTAATGATCTTACGTCCGGAAATGCATAGTTTCCATGCTAGAGACCATTTATTCAGTCATACGGAGCTACAGAGACTGCAGTCTAATACGCGCTGTACCATACAGCCACAGTTACAGAATGTTTCCATGTGCCTCAACGCGTGCGTGTACGCACTGTAACATGTTCTGTCCCACACATTCACATCGTCCAGGCTGCATCCGAACAGTGTCAAAGGTAGCATGAATACTCTGCTGCAGAGTGTCCACATCAGGAATGGGTTCTGCAGGCACGACACTTTTGGGATGCCCCATAACCAGAAATCGCACGGGTTGAGATCCGGTGAACGAGCAGGCCATGCAACAGGACCCCTTCGACCGATCCATCGACCAGGCAAGACACGATTGAGATGCGTCCGGACGTTAACGGCGAAGTGGGCTGCAGCACCATCATGTAGCAGCTACATGACCCTTCGAATCATCAATGGCACTCCTTCCAACAGGGGAGGCAAAGTCACCCGCAAAAAACGCCAATAGTACCGAGGTGTTAGGGGACGTGGAAGGAAGACTGGTCCCAAAATAATGTCCCCAATTATCCCGATCCACACATACCGCGTGCACCGATGTTGGTGATTCGCTGTCACCACACCATGGGGGTTGTGCATACTGTCCCACAGATGACTGTTATGAAAGTTGGAAATACGATTCCGCATAAAGTTGGCCTCATCTAAGAATAGGAACGCAGCATGTCATTTTCAATGGAGAGAAGTCTTCCGAAGTAAGAGTGTTTTCAGGTGTGCCGCAGGGGAGTGTCGTAGGACCGTTGCTATTCTCAATATATATAAATGACCTTGTGGATAACATCGGAAGTTCACTGAGGCTTTTTGCGGATGATGCTGTAGCACATCGAGAGGTCGTAACAACGGAAAACTGTAATGAAATGCAGGAGAATCTGCAACGAATTGACGCGTAGATCAGGGAATGGCAATTGAATCTCAATGTAGACAAGTGTAATGTGCTGCGAATACATAGAAAGAAAAATCCTTTATCATTTAGTTACAATATAGCAGGTCAGCAACTGGAAGCAGTTCCATAAATTATCTGGGAGTAGGCATTAGGAGTGATTTAAAATGGAATGACAATATAAAATTAATCGTCGGTAAAGCAGCTACCAGACTGAGATTCATTGGATGAATCCTAAGGAAATGCAATCCAAAAACAAAGGAAGTAGGTTACGGTACACTTGTTCGCCCATTGCTTGAATACTGCCCACCGGTGTGGGATCCGTACCATATAGGGTTGATAGAAGAGATAGAGAAGATCCACGGAGATGATAGATAAACTCCAGTGGAAGACTCTGCAAGAGAGACTCTCGGTACCTCGGTACGGGCTTTTTTTGATGTTTCGAGAACATGCCTTCACCGAGGAGTCAAGCATAGAGATTAGAGCCCACACAGAGGCATACCGACAATCTTTCTTTCTACGAACGATACGAGACTGGAACAGAAGGGAGAAACAATAGAGGTACTCAAGGTACCCTCCGCCACACACCGTCAGGTGGATTGCGGAGTATGGATGTAGATGTAGATGTAGATAGGATGTATGACACAAATCCCAGAATCTTAGTTTCTGGTGAGGAAACCAGTGACAAAACTGCTCTCGATGTGGTAAGTCTGTCGCTAGTAAGCCCTGCACACACTGTAAGCTATAAGCTTAGTAACAATTGTCACGGAGAATGTTCCACACGGTCGTCTGACTTACCCTGTACTGGCGGGCCAACTGCCTGTTACTGACATGGTGGTCGTCTTCCACAGTGTTGATCACATTTTCCTCCAAGTCTGGTGTCCGAACATTTCGGGTACATCCTTCATGATTTCCTGCTTCCTGAAACTACACTGTCTCTGACAAACGGCGAAACACTGTTGCCAATATTGAATGCTGTGGTTGTTGTCGGCGGAGATGGGTCTCCTGATACAGCCTTGCTGCCCGCCGCCCATAGCCATTTGATTTGCCTTTCCGTAAGAAAACACCATGTCGGCAAGCTCTCGATTCCTATACGGAACCATTGAGTACAAAGCTGTATCACATCCACTGTAAGGGGAGTTAACAAGGGAAGTGAATCGGACACAAAATCACCTATTACTATGGCAAGAGAGGGCGCTAGAACATGACGTATGAGGTATAGTACAACCCTCAAGGAGGAAACCAGGCGTACGGTAACTGTAGCTGCATGGTACAGCGCGTGTTAGAATGCAGTCTGTGTAACGAAGTATGAGTGAATGAATGGTCTCTAGCATGGAACCCATGCATATCTGGACCTGGACATGAGTTCATTAGACATTTTTTGTTCCGTATCCTCTCATCGATCAATCTTTGAAGTTTTTACACAGTGGAAAAAGCACCCTGTCTATCCGGTTTTCTCGTCCACCCCCCTCCAGTAGTCGTCACACAATTTTCTAATGAGATTTACCGCATTTCTCCACAATTCTAATGTCACAACATAGAAAAGCATGACCCGTTATTGTTTTAACCTTCGTGATTCAGTAATTATGTGGATATTAAGACGGTGGATCCCATTTCCTCCCCAAGATTCCAGATCAGTTTCATTAGACAGAGGTGACTATTCCACTTTCCTTCAACATTTTGATCTGAAAATATTCTGCTTTAATTGTAGCTGGCCAACAACGTATGTGGTCTCTCTCTCTCTATTCTTTTTTCTTTTTAGCGAACTATAAAGAGTGTTTTGTGTATGTTTTGATATTGAGCATCATCAAAACTGACTCTAACTCCGGGATGCAACAACGGGAGAAAGGGCGCCTCTGTATGCTCAACTACGTAAGTTATGATACTGAGACAAATAAAAGAATGTTGATTGGTTAAGTTATGGCAGTAAAAGTGCTCAACAGATGAAAATCATAAAATGTTGAAATACCCGAATGGTGAGAAGAACGACTGGTACGCCACTAAGTAAATCTCTGATTTATATCGCTGTGCTCGAAAAATATAAGTGCGATAACTATCGTGCAGGCAAGATAACAGTTCATGCACTGAATTTGCTGACCAGAGCAATGACCAGAAAATCGGAAAAAAAATTTATGGGTCTCTCAGAGGACGATCAGTTTGACTTTAAGAAGGGTAAGGGCACCAGGGCGGCAATTCTGACGTTGCGCTTGATAACGGAGGCAAGACTAAGGAAAACATTCACAGAATTTGTCACCCTGGAAGCGAATTGTGCGGAAGTGAGTCGTGGACTGTGAGAAAACCGGAAAAGAAGAGAACCGAAGCGTATGAGACGTGGTGCTGCAGAAGGATGCTGGTAATTAGGTGGACTGTTAAGTTAGGGAATGAGGAGGACGTCAGGGATAACGTCCATGGTGCTGTGGGGATCTCTAGAGTGTAAAAACTGTAGGAGAAGCCAGAGGTCGCAATATGTTCAACAAACAATTCATGGCGTTGGGTTCAGAGTGGTACAGTGAGATGAGGAAGTTGGCACTGGAGATAAATTCGTAGTGAGCTGCATCAAACCAAACAGTAGACTCACTTAAAACTTCCAGGTTATTAGGCTGTGTTCAATGTGTAAAACTTACACTTAAGTTTCCCAACTGCGGGAGACATCTTCAGAGATAAAAGGCGAACTCCAACCCGAACTTGAGGAAGCACGAGACTATCGCTGGTGCTGACTACATTCTGGATTGAAAGTAATCGATCGTTGCAATTTCGACATCCAAATTTTGTTTAATTTAACACCTTCCTTTGAACGCAAGAGGAATTGCCGCCTAGGACATACGGATAAATCTGCCGTAACGGAACATCTGTACCACGAAGACGATCATGAAAGAAAATTCACTGAGACGAATGTCATACCTAAAACATCATTATCATTTGCGTGTGTTTAGAAAGGCTATCGAGTTTCATAAACACCACAATAATTTTAACAGAAAAGAGGAAGGTGTTAAATGAAACAAAATTTTGGTGTCGGCATTACAACGTATGTATGACGGTGCAGTACTTTCAATCGAGAATATTGGCAGTACTAGCGATAATCTCGTATCCAACGTCACGTGATGGACTGTGGTGCCCTCTACACTGCCTATATAATAGGCACTGCCTCGAGTTTTTGTTGCAGTTCGCCATTTTACCTATGGAGACGTCTCCCGCAGTCGGAGAGGAAACGTTAGGAGAAAGCTTTGCACATCGACCACGGGCTAATAGCCAGGAAGTCTTCAGTGATGTCAGTCCAGTCGTGAAAGCTTACATTGTATGATCAATCAGTTGAGTCAAAAAATAAATAAATTAAACACAGTTCTGATCGCTGTATGCAGCTTAACGCTTACCCGACCGAATGAAAGTCCTGCAAGAATATTCTCAATATCATAATTTGAGACATTGTTTTCCGCAGTCAGACATAAACTGTTTCTTTTGAAGGATTACATTTGAATGGTTGAGAGAACTAGTGGTACAAATGACATTTCGCAAGAAAATGACCGGAGTGCACATGTACAAGTGAATTCCTACCAAGTGCTTCACTCTGCTATGATTAATTGTAAGAGTACAACTAGTGCAAGTGAAATGGCCGACGAGAGGAGAATCGCTGCTATCGTAATGAAGCTTCAGGTATGTATTTTTCTGGAAGTACAACGACAGCGTAGTGTGTATGCTATTACGAGTACTTATAGTATAAAATTCAGTGAATGTTTAAATGCATTCCAAGACAACAGTAACCGTGGATGCAAGAGGGCAGAATGAGGAAAGAAGAAGACATGGTTGAAAGATGGGACGAGAAAGATCTAAAAATGAACGAGACAATTTTAGATCATCGCAAGTGTAGCCCCAAGTAAGACATTCTTCAAGAGATACTACAGAAGGAACATATTCTCATTTAGCAGACACTGACTGTAAGGAGATAATATGTGACTTTAACAATCTTTCGTGTACTTTCGAATCTCACCAATATACTTTCGTTTTGGTGCTTTTTTTTATTTTCTATTTACCTATTTGTCGTTCAGCTTGATACATCAATTATGCATTATCCCTTACACTTCTTTGTTTTATAATCTGCAAGAATTTTACTACATATTTCATGTGTATTATACCAAAAATTTTGAAAATAAAGCGCAATAGATTCTACTTATACCTGTTTTACTCTAACATGTTTGAAGACCAAAGGAGTATAAGTATTTTTCATACATCACAAAAAATACTGTAGGGCTACTGCAATTTCTAATCGTATCTGCAACTTCACACAGACTAACTAAC
The DNA here is from genome assembly GCF_021461395.2 of Schistocerca americana. Taxonomy (NCBI): domain Eukaryota; kingdom Metazoa; phylum Arthropoda; class Insecta; order Orthoptera; family Acrididae; genus Schistocerca; species Schistocerca americana. Next base: position 105,171,687 of record NC_060122.1, on the reverse strand, counting down.
TATCAGCAAAAAATATCTGATGTTCCTTAACAACTCTCACAATTTATAAACAGCCATAGAACTTTGACAGTCATTTACTCAGTTAGCTTAAAATAGCCCTTCATTTTATTAACTTTCATCAAACCGTTCGTATGCCACTTTAAGCTGAACTGTAACCATCCAGTTAAGACAGTGTAAGTCGGGCGTAGACGACGTCATAGTGTCTGCACTGTGACCTCAACTAGAAAAGCCTCTTAGTGGAAGAAGTAACCTAGCCAAGTCTGTTCCTGTGACAAAAGCTCTCTCCGGCTACGTGTGTCCGGAAACTTCTGCGCGACTTCCGACGTTATAGTCTGCACTCTCTGGCTAAAACACGTCAAGGTAGCCCCTTCCACATTACAGACCCGCTGAAAGATCCGTAACTGCAACTTGGTGCTCCTTCTACGAACTTCAGTTGTTGCTGTGTAGCTCCCTCTGGAACAACACACTGCCCTTCGAAAAAGTAATCCACATCGCACAAACTTCTTTAAGAGAACAGACTCTTCGAATTCATGAACCCAGATCTCTCCCTGAAAAGTTGTACATTCTGCTTTTATAAAATACACCGAGTAAAATAATTGCACGAAAGCTGCAATTGTTTTCTTCTCAGTGTCACCATTAGTTTTGGACTTTGACAACAGTAAAATAATAAAATGACTTTGTGGTATTAGTATACACACAGGCTAACTGTTACTAACAACTCTTTAGGTGAATTAAGGCTAGACACAGGATGTATTGCTGTATAATGAAGCATGTAGAACACTGTCTTTATTTCGTTATCTTTGGAATAGGTATGTGACCTCACTATGACGTCACAATCCAAGATGACTGACCCAGAATACTGAGACAGTCTAACTCAATTATTGGTGGTAAATACAAAAACTCCTGGGAAATTCAAAAATCAGTAAGTAAATTCAAATTTTTTCCTCTTACTCTGAAGCATAGGAGTTGGGGAGGGGTAGTTGTTATTGATCAAGGGCTACACAGTAGCTCTAAGCAGTCTCGACAAAGACTGCTGCATGTAGAAAGGATATTTTCGCTTTTAGTCTATCACTAGAGTTGCTCCAGACATTCTGGCCAATAGCCCTATGTGGGAAGCATGGGTAATAACAACAATAATACGACAGCAAACTATCACTGAAGTGCAGGGGAGTAACCAGTTGCCGATCTACAATGAATAGCTGCTGGGAGGGACATAAGGATTCGTAATAACATTAGCAAAGTGCCCATTGTCTCAGTGCTGCTACTTTTTTCCTTTATTGTTATTTCACACCCCTGACCAATGTGTGTGCAGCACAATTGGCTGCTCCTCAGCCAAGAGACTACGGAAAACAACAACGGTACATACATAAAATATGGGGATAAAAGTTGAAATTTACACATGAGAAGGGGAGACAATGGGCATTAAAATACACAACAAAGGAGTAGTTCCATAAGGCACGTTTTTGTAAAATCCACATATAATTAAAATGACACTTGACAAAAATGGAGGACATAAACACTGGTGGCATGAAGAGCACAAAAACGGCGATCATGCTAGTGAGAGCCACACAGAACGACGACACCAAACACACACTGTACTGATGTTACATACACGACGAGCACCAACACATGACAACGTAAGTGGAATAAAGTCGGAAGGACCGGCCTGGGGAAGAGGGGGCGGGGGGGGGGGGTGGAGTGGATCAAAGAGGAGGTAGAGAGGAAAGATAGAATACGGGTCAGCGAAAGAGGAGGATATCAGAAGGGGCAAGGGGTAGAAGTGGGGGGTGGAAGCTGGTAGCACCCCAAGAGGCAGGAGACAAGGAAGATTAGGAGGGAACAGTGTAGGAGGGAGTGTCAGTGCTGCTATTTTTTTATTCATTGTAATTTCATTTGGTTGCCCCACGTGGTCAAGGGAGGGCTGGCAGTGGCACAATCCACCACTCTTCAGCTGAGTGGCATACAAATAATAAGAGGTAACTTATGCATAAAGGAGGGTGGAAAAAGGGGGTATAAAAACACAGTAAATGGAGACAATGGAAGTTAAAATACACACTAACATGGGGACGTTCACTGGGGGTCAACACAAAGTTGTCAATTTGTGGGACACTTAAAATAGACTGGACACACACACACACACACACACACACACACATTAAAAGTCGGCCATAGTATAAAAACACACAGAGCGAGAGACACTTAAAAAATCATTGTAAGCTATGGTGCACACACAAAGAATAAAAACCGCTGGTAGGGACCTGCCAAGGGATGGGAGAACTAAGAGGAGGGAAAAGGAGAGAAAGCTGCAGAAGGGGGGGGGGGGGCTATAGAGGGTGGGAGGGAAAATATGGGAGTGGGAGGATGCACGAAGAAGCAGGAGATGTGTGGGATGGCAGATGAAGAGGGAAGGCAAGTCAGGAGGGAGTGCAGAGACACAGAAGGGGGCATGGGAAAGTGGGGGGAGGGGGGCATAGTAGGGAACAAAACTGCTCAAGGGAAGAGGAGGAGTGATGGAGCCCTGAGGAGGAAGGAGGTCGGGTTAGAGTTAGTTAGAAGGCGAAGCTCATCACCTGGGAGGTGTAGGTGCTGGAAATTGCGTTAGGAAAGGTAGCGGAGAGTATGGAGATGGAGACAGTAAAGGCATGGGTATGGGCTGGGAGTGGAGAGGATGGGAGACTCCAGGGGGCGAGGGGATCGAGTCAGTGGATGGTATACAGGGTGTGGATGTGTTTGAGGAAAAGAAGATGGGGAAGGGGATGAGGTTATAGAGGATGTGTGTGGGGGACAGAAAGTGGGTATGGAATGTGACACGGAGTGCATGGCGTTCTACTATTTGGAGGGCTTTGTAGAATCTGAGAGGGATGGAAATCCAAACAATGCTGGTGTAACAAAGGATGGGGTGGAAGAAGGATTTTTAGGTGAAAGGATGGTGGAAGTATGAAGTCCCCATGTCCGGAAAGACAGGGGTTGTAAGAGGCAGAGGCTTTTTGTTGGATTGTAAGGAGATGGAGAGTCCAGGTGAGGTGATGGTTGAGGATGAGGCCTAGGTAATTCAGGATAGGAGTGATTGGGGTGAGATGGATAGGAGAACGATAAATGGTGAGGTAAAAATCGTGAAGCCAGAAGGAGTAGGTCGTACGATCTATGATTATCACCTCCATCTTGGAAGGGTTGATGCGAAGGAGCCACTGCTTGCAATAGGCAGTGAACTGGTCTAGGTGAGTTTGAATGGTACTTTGGGATCATTGAAGGGTAGGATAAAGGGTCAGAAAGGCGGTGTCATCAGCAAATTGGAAGAGGTGTACAGGCAGGGGACGTTTGAGCATATCAGCAGTATACAGGAGATAGAGGAGAGGGTAAGCGATGGAGCCTTAGGGCACACTGTCAGTGGGATCGAAAGTACGGGAGTTGGTATTGTGGACAGTGACATAGGAGGAGGGAAGGAAGCAACGAGATGGGCGAAATTTATGGGAGAGCATAGGTCTTGAGTTTGAAGAGGAGCCTGGGATGCCAGACACAGTCGTTGGCGTTCTGGAGCTCGAGGGAAACAAAGATACCAAAGTGAAGGGAGTTAAGTTGGAGGGACAGGAGATTGGTAAGGTTAAGGGGCTGGTCGTCGGCTGAGAAGGAGGGCCAGAAACCACACTGGGCAAGGGGAAGAAGGTGGTGCTGGTTAAGGTGGTGATGAATACAGCAGTAGAGGTGGACTCCAAGACCTTACTGAACATGGATGTGAGGCAGATGGAACGATAGGAAGAGGTGTCAGAGGAGGGGTTTGTTGGGTTTAGGGAAAAACGGGACACAGGAAGTCTTCCACAGGTCAGGGTAAAAGCCGGTAGAGAGGAGGAAATACACTGTATGGCATTCTTTTACGAGTGTTGTACTTATTATCTTTCTCGAACACAGCATCTCAAGACGAAAACCTTGCCAGTTTCTTCCAATCTAATCCAGTACCATTTACTGAGAGCACTGTTTACCTGAAGAACTTTTATTTGTACCTGTGCGGTCAGGACAGGCTAAGCTGCGGCTTCCAGTCGGCCGAGCCCTCATGACCACGCCTGCCACGGGCCGCGGACCGGCGTCATCAACTGCTAGCACACAGTGAGACAAGGAGATGTGGCTTGGACGTGGAGTTCCAACTACAGTTCCACGCCCTGCACAGATCCCCCAGTTTAAAAAACCCACTTTACTCAGTTCGAGGTGGAGATGATGTCGTCCACACACCTCTAATCCGTCATGCGAAAAGTTGGATTCATCCCTTTTACGAGTGCTATTTTCCAAGTCAGAAGAAATCGGTGCATACACTCGTTTTCACATCGCTAAAGTAACTTTAATTGTTGATTCTCGGTGTGAAAATCCTGTACAGCATTATAGCATGGGCTATATTTCCTCTAAGTATTCTCTCATCCGGTAAAACAAAAAAAATCTCTTCTTATCAGCTTAATATCTGTTACGTAATTTATCACAGGAGTAGCATATTAAACTTATTTTTGCCTCATGACGGAGTGCTAAATGCATGCTTTCGTATCTCACAGGACGCCTCCTCACTTTCGAACTCTCTTAAGGAAATAAAATGCCTCGCCAACTATGAGGTCTATTAAGATAGCAAAACAGCAACACAGAGAAGTTGTAGATATCAGGTTAGTAATAAGTATCACATTATAAACTCGGTAATAGAGGTGATTTTATTACGATGGCCATTTCTCGCCGCGTAGGTGGGAGACTGAAATTTCGTTAAAAGATCTAACCGCAATCAAAAAACCCGATTACCACTCCAACTCGCGAATCATATCTGTGACAGTCTTGCCCTCACTTTCAACAGCCTTGCGGCACATCATTACATCAAATTGATTGACGAATTAATGACAATGATCATAGTGAATAACTTTGATCTTGCAGCTGGATTACACACCCCACATAATCATTACAGGCGCTTCTCTGACGTCTCTCGGGGCTTCCTCAGATACCAAAATCGGTGTTATCTGTCATCAGATAACTGAAGATATCCAATGCTAATTACAATCTCCCTGTTGATTGCCTTACGTTGCTGGTGGAAGCAAGTCACGTACAATTCTGGTATACTGCTCCTGAACTAATCCTGCTGAGACCTTTCGGTCAAAGGAGGCGGTGAGGTGCTTCACTTTCTTCTCCCCCCCCCCCCCCCTTCCACCACCAACACTGTACCACAAACCTGCGCCTGTACGTCAGGGCTGTACGGCTCCTACATCTACATGATTACTCTGCAATTCACATTTAAGTACTTGGCAGAGGGTTCATCGAACCACAATCATACTATCTCCCTACCATTCCACTCTCGAACAGCACGCGGGAAAAACGAACACCTAAACCCTTCTGTTCGAGCTCTGATTTCTCTTATTTTATTTTGATGATCATTCCTACCTATGTAGGTTGGGCTCAACAAAATATTTTCGCATTCAGAAGAGAAAGTTGGTGACTGAAATTTCGTAAACAGATCTCGCCGCGACGAAAAACGTCTTTGCTTTAATGACTTCCATCCCAACTCGTGTATCACATCTGACACACTCTCTCCCCTATTACGCGATAATACAAAACGAGGTGCCCTTTTTTGCACCCTTTCGATGTCCTCCGTCAATTCCACCTGGTAAGGATCCCACACCGCGCAGCAATATTCTAACAGAGGACGAACGAGTGTGGCGTAAGCCGCGTCTTTAGTGGACTTGCTGCATCTTCTAAGTGTCCTGCCAATGGAACGCAACCTTTGGCTCGCCTTCCCACACAATATTGTCTATGTGGTCTCTCCAACTGAAGTTGTTCGTAACTTCTACACCCAGGTACTTAGTTGAATTGACAGCCTTGAGAATTGTACTATTTATCTAGTAATCGAATTCCAACGGATTTCTTTTGGAACTCATGTGGATCACCTCACACTTTTCGTTATTTATCGTCAACTGCCACCTGCCACACCATACAGCAATCTTTTCTAAATCGCTTTGCAACTGATACTGGTCTTCGGATGACCTTACTAGACGGTAAATTACAGCATCATCTGCGAACAACCTAAGAGAACTGCTATGATTGACACCCAGGTCATTTATATAGATCAGGAACAGCAGAGGTCCCAGGACGCTTCCCTGGGGAACACCTGATATCACTTCAGTTTTACTCGATGATTTGCCGTCTATTACTACGAACTGCGACCTTCCTGGCAGGAAATCACGAATCCAGTCGCACAACTGAGACGATACCCCATAGGCCCGCAGCTTGATTAGAAGTCGCTTGTGAGGAACGGTGTCAAAATCTTTCCAGAAATCTAACCGACAAGCCACCGATCACTGTGCCAGAAAGCTGTAAATGATTCCAGCTTTACAACAGTTGTCCTATGCTCCTCAGAATGATTGGGCGATTAAATGTCGCTGGGGCATATACCCGGACTTTGTAGAATATGCTTCCCTTCCTCCCACGTGCAGACCGAACCGTTCTGAGATACGGTTTCGAGATGTGAGAGAAAGGCTGACCCAGTGAACAGTTGCAAAATACACTACTATCCATTAAAATTGCTACACCAAGAAGAAATGCTGATGATAAACGCGTATTGATTGGGCAGATATATTATACTAGAACTGACATGTGATTACATTTTCACGCAATTTGGGAAATCAGTACCCAGAACAACTACCTCTGGCCGTAACAATGGCTTTGCTACGCCTGGGCATTGAATCAAACAGAGATTTGATGGCGTGTACAGATACAGCCGCCCATGCAGTTTCAACACGATATCGCAGTTCATCAAGGGTAGTGACTGGCGTATTGTGACGAGCCAGTTGCTCGGCCACCATTGACCAGACGTTTTAAATTGGTGAGAGATCTGGAGAATGTGCTGGCCAGGGAAGCAGTAAAACATTTTCTATATCCAGAAAGGCCCGTACAGGATTTGCAACATGCAGTCGTGCATTATCCTGCTGAGATGTAAGATTTCGCAGGGATCGAAAGAAGAGTAGAGCCACGGGTCGCAACACATCTGAAATGTAACGTATACCGTTCAAAGTGCCGTCAATGCGAACAAGAGGTGACCGAGACGTGTAACCAATACACCCCATTCCATCACGCTCGGTGATTCGCCAGTATGGCGATGACGAATACACGCTTCCAATGTGCGTTCACCGCGATGTCGCCAAAAACGGACGCGACCATCATGATGCTGTTAACAGAACCTGGATTCATCCGAAAAAGTGACGTTTGGCATACGTGCACCCAGGTTCGTCGTTGAGTACACCATCGCATGCGCTCCTGTCTGTGGTGCAGCGTCAAGGGTAACCGCAGTCATGGTCTCCGAACTGATAGTCCACGCTGCTGCAAACGTCGTCCAACTGTTCATGCAGATGGTTGTTGTCTTGCAAACGTCCCCATCTGTTGACTCAGCGATCGAGACGTGGCTGCACGATCCGTTACAGCCATGTGGATAAGATGTGCGTCATCTCGACTGCTAGTGATACGAGTCCATTGGGATCCAGCACGGCGTTCCGTATTACCCTCCTGAACCCTCCGATTCCATATTCTGCTAACAGTCCTTGGATCTCGACCAACGCGAGCAGCAATGTCGCGATACGATAAACCGCAATCGCGAAAGGTTACAATCCGACCTTTATCAAAGTTGGAAACATGATGGTACGCATTTCTCTTCCTTGCACGAGGCACCACAGCAACGTTTCACCAGGCAATGCCGGTCGACTGCTCCTTGTGTATGAGAAATCGGTTGGAAACTTTCCTCGTGTCAGCATGTTGTAGGTGTCGCCACCGGCGGCAACCTTGTGTGAATGCTCTGAAAAACTAATCATTTGCATATCACAACATCTTCTTCCTGTCGGTTAAATTTCGCGTCTGTAGCACGTCATCTTCGTGGTGTAGCAATTTTAACGGCCGGTAGTGTATCTGTATCCTGACCACTCCATCCCAAACGAGTATGAGCCCGCAAATCTGGGATTCTCTCAGAATAGAGTCGTGTGGAAGCTTTCCTATTGGCTCCCGCCAAATTAGAGGGTGGATGCTTTGAGTACTCAAATGGGGATGCCTGGAGGGAGGAATTTCTTTCCAAGGACTACTACTGAGAGGATTTAGTGAACCAACCCTTGAAGCTGTAAGTAGAATGACTCTGCTGCCGCCAGCATACATTTTGCGTGAGGACCACCAAAATAAGATACGAGAAATTAACGCTCACACAGAGTTCTCTTTTCCCTTGCCCTATTTGCTACTGGAAGAGGAAAGGAAATGACTAGTAATGATACAGGGTACCTTCCGCCACCCAACGTACGATGGATTGTGTAGTATACACATAGATGTAAATTTAGTCTAGCTATCAAGATGTGACACCACCCATTTATAGGCATACGAAATTCGCGGAAGGATGTTTTACCTTACTTATCGAGAAAACAAAAGACGGAACTTCTGCTACTGTTCCACCGAACTGTACAGTGGCTTGTGGCGTGTTTGTATTAAATGTATAATTTTCGCTGGTAATAGAGTTGTCTGTAAGCAGGCGAGAAAATCTGTGGTGGAGTTGGTAGTTGACCCGAATGTAACTAAATATGTTGTACAGTAATAGGACTAGAAATCTAAAACGTCATCATAGGAAGCGTCACTGCAGTAAAATACCTAGCAGTAAGCGTCTGGAGCGAGCTGAAGAAGAATGCATATATCACGTTCGCATTCGTTTGCTGATAGCTTAAGGAAAGCAACTCAAGCACTAAGAACTGACAAGTCAGTGAGCTAAAGCAGGAGAATATATAGGACTGAAATTCATTTGCATGGATTTTTAAGGGTGATATTCGCCCACGAAGAAGCGAGTGACCGCAAATCCCGTCCGTATACCACCTAGAGATTGTGGCCTACAACTCGGATCGAGGTGTAAGCGTTACTGATATGACGGCTGTTGATGGAGGAGACACTAATATTGATTTCGTATGGCTTATACTTGTTGGTTAATTGGCTCTCGATGAACGATAGTTGGATAAGTGTACTGGATTTGCTTGTAAATAAATAACTACCAACATACATATGTAGTACTAATGTCGATATAGTCTGCTCTGGACGGAATACAGTATCATGGTCAGTCCATTAGCAAATAGCTCGTGGAAGTAAAAATGAGCAACGCTGCGATTACATCTGGAATCTCCCCCTACTCTTGCAGGATCTCTGAATTATGGATGGAGTTGTGAGACTTTTTTATCAATGTAAGTGATGAAATGGTTAGTGTATTGGAAGCTCTGTGATACTGTTATTCGTATTCTGGAGGTATGCTTTATTTGAACAAAAGGTGATGTATTTCTCACGAAACATTGTGCTATGAACGAAGACTGTGACGCCATTACTGTCGCATTTGTAATGTATTACACATATGAATACGATAAAGCAGATGAGGACACTTACAGAGGGATATTTACTGACAAACATTCGATATCCATGTTTTGAAGGTTTATGCTTCTGAATTTCTTTGTGAAATCCTCGTATATTCTGCATGGCTGTGAATTTCTTTCTGTATGTTTCTGCCCCATTTTTCTCGTTGTGAAAGCTCTCTACCTAGTATGCGACGAGAGGGGGGGAGGGGGGAAGTGGTATTAGACAGCCTTTTAGCTAATGGGCTGTCGGAACGTGATGGGATTTCGAAAGAATTAATGGTACCTGTGACTTCTCAGGGTACATCTTTCAAAATGAGGTCAATCCAAATGCTATATATGGAGGTCTGTAAGATTCGTGAGAATATGGCGGGTAAGCACACTCTGAAAAACGAGTAGTTGAGAGCTGAGACCTATATCGCTTCTTCTAAGTGTTGTGTGACAAACACAATATGTTCTATGTCATACATCGACTGCAGTGACAAAATTAAAGGCTAATACGAGGGGTTTTACTGAGAAACAAGCAGCACCATAAGTTTGTCTTTTGTTTTCTTGATAAATGAGGGACAACGTTCTTCTGTGAGTATTGGGCTAGACTGACATCTTAATAGGTGGGCTAAATTTATATCTACATCTATGTGCATACTTTGCAAGCTATCATACGGTGCATGGCGTGGGGTACCCTGTACCACTACTTGTCATTTCCTTTCCAATTCCATTCACAAACAGAGCGAGGGGGAAAAAGTATCTATATGCTTCAATGTGAGCATCAATTTCTCGTATCTTATCTTCCATTTAGAAAATCTAGAGACCTCTGAAAAGATAGGCATTTTGTGCCTGTCTGAGCACCCTATAACCCTAGGGTTATAGATTCAGGATGCTATGTATTATTGAAGAAGGGGGAAATGTTATGGAGGAAAAAGATGTATAAATGAAAATTTTACCACTAGATGGTGGTGTAAGCGGCAGAATATGGAAAATGGAAGCCTAGGAGAACACGGCTGTTCCTCAGTTTTTGTCTGAGATGACTGTCTCAATGCAGGATTGCATGCTGCTGGTAAAGTGAGCTCTGTAGAAGTTCCGGACACTCAATGGTATAAAAAAAAGGCATTGGTCCGATGTCTGCTAGGGATCTGGAAAAAATTACTGTGAAATCCGACAGGATAGCTTCTTTTGAAGTGCAATGTGGCCGTGGTAGGAAAACAATTGATTCGGCATTAGTAGATATGATCACACCATTGCAGGCGTGGTAGACCAATGGTGTGCAAACATGCAGTGCAGGGTAATTGACTGAACTCTGGATTAATCTGTTAGCATGATGCATAAAATGCTACAAAACATCCTGCTCTGTTACCCATATAACATTACCTGTGTTCAGGAGTTGCTTCACACTGACCTGCCAGTAAGACAAATGTTTGCTGTAGAATTTCTTGATCATATGGAAGTGGACAATGAATGACCCTGGAACATTATGTGGACAGACAAAGCCCATTTCCATCTCCAAGGACATGTCAGTACATACAACTGCAGAATATGGGCAACAGAAAATCTGCTTGCACATCAACCTGCGATCCTAAAGCGAAATGTATCTTGGCAGCACTAGGATCATTCAGCAGTCAGCTTCAAATACCGGTTGCCTAAATGTTCTCGATAGTGTATCTCGAAAAGAACATCGCCTTCCTTCCTGGGACTCCCATATGCATTCCCAAAGCATCCACCCATTTAATCTGACTGGGAACAATAGGAATGCTTCCACAGGACTGTGTTCTGAGGGAATCCCAGTTCTGCAGGTACATGCACATTCAGGAAAGGGTGGTCAGCAGACAGATATTTTGCTATTGCTCACTGAATCAGCCTTCCAGCGTATCTCTAAACACATTTCACAACGGTTTGATTCCTAGATGAGATGAGGAGAAGCATCTTTTTCAACAACCTGGCATTTACCACAGCGACTTGCTCACTGGATCAGCCTTCCACGGTATCTCAAAAACACATTTCAGAACGTTTTGATTCCCAGATGAGAGGGGGGGAAGCATCTTTTTGAACAACCTGGCATTTACCGAGCGACATTTAATCGCCCAGTCTTTCTGAGAGAGACAGGACAGCTTTTGTAAGCCTGGAATCATTAACAGGTGTCCGGCAAGGCAAGAGGTGGCGTGTCGGGTGGTTGCAGTACAGCCCTGATGTGCCGGCGGAGATTTGTGACCCGGTGGTGGCGTCGACAGCTGCTCGCATGCGACCTGGGGGAGGCAGCGGGGGCGGTGGGAAGGCAGCGAAGTGGCGGAGGAGCCAGTGAGACATCCTGCTGCCCTCATAGACCGACAGGTCAGCAGTGTTAGTTCAGGAGCAGTACACCAGAATTCTAAGTGACTTAGCATTGCAAAGTAATCGACAGACATATAGTACACTACAGGCCATTAAAATTGCTACACCACGAAGATGACGTGCTACAGACGCGAAATTTAACCGATGTGGATAAGATGCTGTGATATGCAAATGATTAGCTTTTCAGAGCATTCACACAAGCTTGGCGCCGGTGGCGACACCTACAACTTGCTGACATGAGGAAAGCTTCCAACCGATTTCTCATACACAAACAGCAATGACCGGTGTTGCCTGGTGAAACGTTGTTGTGATGCCTCGTGTAAGGAGGAGAAATGCGTACCATCACGTTTCCGACTTTGATAAAGGTCGGATTGTAGCCTATCGCGATTGCGGTTTATCGTATCGTGACATTGCTGCTCGCGTTGGTCGAGATCCAAGGTCTGTTAGCAGAATATGGAATCGGTGGGTTCAGGAGAGTAATACGGAACGCCGTGCTGGATCCCAACGGACTCGTATCACTAGCAGTCGAGATGACACGCATCTTATCCACATGGCTGTAACGGATCGTGCAGCCACGTCTCGATCCCTGAGTCAACAGATGGGGACGTTTGCAAGACAACAACCATCTGCACGAACAGTTCGACGACGTTTGCAGCAGCATGGACTATCAGCTCGGAGACCATGACTGCGGTTACCCTTGACGCTGCATCACAGACAGGAGCCCCTGCGATGGTGTACTCAACAACCTACCTGGGTGCACGAATGCCAAACGTCATTTTTTCGGATGAATCCAGGTTCTGTTTACAGCATCATGATGGTCGCGTCATCGCGGTGAACGCACATTAGAAGCGTGTATTCGTCGTCGCCATACTGGCGAATCACCGAGCGTGATGGTATGGGGTATATTGGTTACACGTCTCATCTACATCTACATCTACATTGATACTCCGCAAGCCACCCAACGGTGTGTGGCGGAGGGTCACCTCTTGTTCGCATTGACGGCACTTTGAACAGTAGACGTTATATTTCAGACGTGTTGCGACCCGTCGCTCTACCCTTCATTCGATCCCTGCGAATCCTCACATTTCAGCAGGATAATGCACGACTGCATGTTGCAGGTTCTGTACGGGCCTTTCTGGATACAGAAAATGTTCGACTGCTGCCCTGGCCAGCACATTCTCTAGATCTCTCACCAATTGAAAACGTCTGGTCAATGGTGGCCGAGCAACTGGCTCGTCACAATACGCCAGTCACTACTCTTGATGAACTGTGGTATCGTGTTGAAGCTGCATGGGTAGCTGTACCTGTACACGCCATCCAAGCTCTGTTTGACTCAATGCCCAGGCGTTTCAAGGCCGTTATTACGGCCAGAGGTGGTTGTTGTGGGTACTGATTTCTCAGGATCTATGCACCCAAATTGCGTGAAAATGTAATCACATGTAAGTTTTAGTATAATACATTTGTCCAATGAATACCCGTTTATCATCTGCATTTCTTCTTTGTGTAGCAATTTTAATGGACAGTAGTGTAATTAGCACTGGATTTCTTTAGCTATCTGACTACAGTTAACAGCCATTTTCATGAATTAGTCAATCAAAGTGATATCAATGATGTGCCGCCAGGCGTTTGGAAGCGAGGGCAAGAATGCTACACGTATGATTCGCAAGTTGGAGCAGTAATCAAGCGATTTTTCGTTGCGGCACGAGAACTTTTAAGGAAATTTCATTCTCCCACCTACATAGCGAGAAATAAAATCACCTGTATTACCGAATTTGGAAACTGATACTCAGCATTAACCTGATATTTACGGCTCCTCTGTGTTGCTGTTTGGCTACCTAATTAGATGTGCATTTGACCTCCTTAACTGAGTTCAAAAGTGAGGAGGCATCATGTGAGAGAGGTAAAGGATGCTCTTAACACTCCATCATGAGCCAAAAATGGAAACGTGTGTATGCACCGATCTCCACTGACTTCGAAAATAAGGCACACAAGTGGGAGGAATGAAACATTTCACGTGAGGAATTCGAGGTGTGTAGGCAACAACATCTGCATCTTTCATTGGGTAAAGTGAATTTTTTAAGCTGGGGAGTCAATGCAGGGCATGGAACTGAAGTTAGAACTCTGCGTCCAAGCCAGGTCTCCTTCTCTAAAAGTTGCTAGAGTTAGCGAAGCTGGTGGTAGGAATGGTCTCAAGGGTTCGGCCAACCGGAAGCCGCAGCTTACCCTGTCACTACCGGACAGCTGCAAAGAAAAACTCTGGCCAGTCATCTTTTCAGGTACACAATGCACTCTGTAGTTAGCGCTGGACTAGAGTGGAGGTGACAAGCCAGTTTCTTTTTCCTTGAGATTCCATGTTCAAGTAAAGTAATGAAGCACTCTACTTGTAAAAAATTTCATACAATTTATTTCCATTTCTATTGGCTAGGACGCGACTTATGCCTTGTAAATAGTTATGAGTGTGTTTATTCCCTGTTGCTACACGACACTTGTATTTTGTGTGGATGGATTCATAACACCACCATCTGAACTTAACACTCACATCATTACACAGGACATCAGCCTCACACTGCGCACTAAACACAACACTGCTCCCGGCGACGACCGCATTACCTACTGTCACCTCAAACACTGCCCACCCTCCTTCTTTGCAGTCCTTGCCATCCCCTACAACGTAGTCCTTGCCACCAGCTTCTACCTCAACCTGTGGAAAAACTCCCATATCCTGATATTCTCCAAACCCAACAAGCCTGTATGTCTCACCTCAGTGTTCAGCGAGCTCTTGGAATCCATCCTTCCCCTGCACATCCATCACCACCGACACCACCTCCTCCCCAACACCCAATGTAGTTTTCGACCTTCCTTCTCTGCCTATGACCAACTCCTATGCCTCACTCATCTCCTCTCCCTCCAGCTTAACTCCCGTCACTCTGCCATTTTTGTCTCGCTAGACCTCGTAAAGGCCTATGACCATGTCTGGCACCCCCATCTTCCGTTTAAACTGCAGACCTACACCCTTCCTGTCAACTATGTCCAGCTGATTGCCTCCTTCCTCTCCCACCGCCCCTCCTATGTTACCATCCATAACTTTGATTCCCGTACCTTCTACCCCTCTGCAGGTGTGCCCCAGGGCACTGTCCTCTTCCCTCCATCTCCTGTACACGGCAGATATGCCCCAACCCCTCCCCTTCCCCCCTCCATTACACCCTCTGCAGTATGCCGATGACACCGCCTTCCTTTCCCTCACTCCTACCCTTCACAGTCCCAATGCCTTTCTCCAGAATCAGCTTGATCTTGTTGCCCCATGGTGTAAACAGTGGCTCCTGAAAATCAATCCTTCCAAGCGCCCAGGCAATCATCATAGGTCGTACCACTCGTTCGTTAAGGCTCCTTGATTTCTCCGTACCAGCCGCGCCTGTCCTGTCTGCCTCTCCCACACCTTGCCCTCACCATTGATCATCACCTCACCTGGATTCCTCATCTCCGCTCCATCCAATCCAAAGCCCACAACAGCCTCTGACTCCTCAAACTCCTCTCTGGCTGGACACCTACAAATCCTTGATCTGTCCCATCCTCTGTTATGCGAGTCCTGCCTGGATATCCGTCCCCCCCCCCCCCCAAAGTCCCTCCAGATCCTTGAGCGCCATGCACTCTGCCTCACCTTTTGTATACGCCTCCCCACCCCCCATGCGGATCCTCTATGACCTGATCCTTTCCCCCATCCTATTCCTCAAACATATTCATGTCCTCTACACCTCCTGCCACCTTCACCCCCCTCATCCCCTGGTTGCTCGTCACCTCTCTAACACCTGCCCTCTGCTGTGCCTGCACTGTTGTGGCCACCTACCATCCACCTCTACACCCTTCACCTCCTTTGCCAAGTTGGGAAAGGAGATGCTGCCCTCTCTCCCTCCATTTATCCCTCCTATCAACTCTGATCCTCACCTCCACCTCCCTCTGTCCTTTTCCTGGGCTCCCTCTCCCTCCCTTTCAACCTGTTTTTTTATCCCTGTCCACCCTCTCTCTCTGCCTCCCATCTCTCCCCCAAGTCCTTTTGCATTCCCCTTCTGTGGTTTTCCCCACTCCCTCTCGTGTCTGCCCCACCCCCCTTATGAGTCCCCTCCCTCTAACGGTTCACCCCCACTTCATTTCTCCTCTCCTCCTCCCCATTTTCCCTCTCATCTGTTCAGGTCCCCCCACCCCTCCCCAACTGCCCTTGGCTGTGGTGCGTCATCTTTGTGCCGACTTTTTAGTGCAGTGTTTCAAGTGAGTGTTAAGTGTTGTGCATCTTTTCTGAAGTGTTGCGAACGGAAATCGTACTGTTGCTGGGTGCGATTTTTATACCTCTTGCAAACAGAAACCAGACTGTCGCCGTTTATTTTTAATTGTCTGTCTACTATTTCACCTGTCTGCTTCCTGCTGCGGCGCAGTAAGCTGCTGCCAGACCGCCCCTTTGGGGGGAATTGAAACTCAATCAAGGAAATCAAAACATACAGCACTGAGACAGCGAGTCGCTGTCCTAACATTATTACTCATCCCTATGTCCCTCCCATCAGCTGTTCATCGACGGGAGGATACTTCCCCGTCCTTCAGTGATCGTTTGCTGCCCTTTTATTATTACCCATCTCTCCTGCATAGGGCTATTGGCTAGACTGGGTGAACAGCCCTCTAATCCTAAACTAATAGTGAAAATGTCCTCTGTACATCCAGCAGCCTTTTGATAAGAAGCCACTTTGTTGTGCTTAATCAATGGGAACTACCTCTTCTCAATCCCATGTTTCACAGCTGCAGGGAAAACTTTGAATTTTTGCACTTCATTTTAAATTTCCCAATAATTTTTGTATTTCCTCGATATAGGAGAAGGGGAGTCAGACTGTATCAGTATTCTGGGTCAGTCATATTGGATTCTGATGTCATACTGACACTGTATCTGTATTCCAAAGATGATGAAATAAGGAGACTACCCTACATCCTTCCAAATCAGCAATATCAACAAAAAAATTGGTTCAAATGGCTTTGAGCACTATGGGACTCAACTGCTGTGGTTATCAGTCCCCTAGAACTTAGAACTACTTAAACCTAACTAACCTAAGGACATCACACACATCCATGCCCGAGGCAGGATTCGAACCTGCGACCGTAGCAGTCAGCGATATCCAAATTAAATTTCAACAAATAATGAATATATTATTGTTAATTAGTATAATAATAATAAAAGCAAAAAGCACTCCATCTTAAGGCAGCAAGTGGCCCATCGGGACCATCCGCCCGCCGTGTCATCCCCAGATGAGGATGTAGATAGGAGGGGCGTGTGGTCAGCACACCCCTCTCCCGGTCGTTATGATGGTTTTCTTTGACCGGAACCGCTACTATTCGGCCGAGTAGATCCTCAATTGGCATCACGAGACTGAGTGCACCCCGAAAAATGGCAACAGCGTATGGCGGCCCGGATGGTCACCCATCCGAGATCCAGCCATGCCCGACAGCGCTTCACTTCGATGATGTATCCACTGCGGCAAGGCCGTTGCCAATAATAATAATAATACTATGTCCTCTGAAGTACAAAGTAGTAGTATTGGATTTTAGCGCGAAAACTCTAATTTACCACGAAAATTTGAATACCTTGCCAATTTCGAATTTGTCTCCAATTATGAATTTCTCGCCATTTCTCCTGGCGTGTAATCAACGAATTAAAATAATTAGTCAATTAATGTGATATCGAAACAGCGCCAGAATCTCTTCTTTTACCTTCGAAACTTCAGAGGTGTTTTCCACGAAAATTTGAATACCCCACCCATTTCGAATTTCCAATCATTTTCAATTTCCCGCCGTTCCTGGGTGTGGGATGCACTGATAATTAATTGATCAGTTTAACGCATTAGACAATTGCTTTGATATCAAAATTGCACCAGAACCTCTTCCTTTACCTTCCAAACCTCTAAGGCAAAGCTCTTGGTTTCGAGTCCCTGTTTTGCACACTGGGAGGGAGGTGGAAGGAGGAAATATCCAAGAGGCTGGGGTTTTGCCAGAGGGGGAGGGTGTAGTTAATTTATGAATTTAATAAATTAGTAAGTTAATTTTATATAATTAGGAATCAAAAATGTCCTCATAATCCGTATACTCCACTACTCATGGGAAACCATTAAAGTTCAGTACGTCCCATAGACTTCTGTAAAAAGAATTATCTTTAATCTTAAAAACCTAATTGGCTCATTATAGGAGTGAGGTACACTGCCACGAGGCTCTTAAATGTTTCATAATGTACCAGCTGAACTGTACAACCATCGAGAACTGTCCAATTTCTGTGATACTGGAGCACCCTGGAATTTCTGAAATACACTTTGTATTGCTGGTAGTGAAAATAAAGAGGATAAAAGCTTCACAGGAACCAACTGGGATATGATTTTGTTTTTCCATTTGTTACCTGACATTTACCCAATTTTATTTTATTTTATTTTATTTTTATTTTTTTTTTAAGCCCTAAAGGTGGGAGGAAAATTCCAGGCTCGAACTACGTTACCAGTTCCGTTTCAATTCGGGGCCATTTCCAGAGCCACTTCTCAACCAAAAGTGCACAGAAAATACAGTACTGCAAGTAAAGCAGCACAGTTTATTGTTAGTAACCTCTTGCGGTAGTTCACAAGTTTCTAATACTGCAGCTGATAAATAGTATGGTGCGGTCTTTTAAGTTACTGACAGGTTTCCTCCTGGAGACGTGTTGTAAAATTCGTGCAGTAGCATTTCCCAGGCGGTAGCTTCGGATTTTTCATTCTGGATCATGGGCTTAAAACGGGAATAATTCTACATAAGAAAGTTTTAATTATCAAAAAATTCAAATGTGTGTGAATTCCTAAGGGACCAAACTACTGACGTCATCGTCCCTAGACTTACACACTACTTAAACTAACTTATGCTAAGAACAACACACGCACCAATGCCCGAGGGAGGACTCGAACCTCTGGCGGGAGGGACCGCGCAATGCTTAACATGGCGCGGCCACTCCGAGCAGCTTCAATTATCACCCTGACTCACACTGCGACCATTAAATTTGGACTGACTTAGCCCTCCTCTGCATGTTCATATTTCAAAAGGACTCATTTTTTCCAAAGCTGCTGGATGACCTGATAGAGACCTTGGTTGCAGCAGCTGCATTTTGGCTGTACTGGAAACGCTCTACTTCGATAATTTCCTAATCGTCTTTCAGACAATACCTGCACTGCAACAGGTCTCCTTATCCGAGGAAACACGGAGAATTCAGTGAGTGCCACGCCAAGAGATTACGGTGATGAGGTGATTTTTAACGACCCAAAGAATTCTGTGTGGCTGTGTCCTATGTAAAATGAGCCGGGTCTCTGTCGTAGACCAAAAACAGCCCGTTGGAGAGTTTCCTGAGACGTTTCTTGACAGCCTGCCATAACCTCGTCAATAGATTTCAGAAGGATTCTCCTCAGTCGATTTGCCCCTCACGAACATGATCTGATGGTAGCAGCCCACAACAGGCTCAGAAACCGATTTAACATCATCTTGCCCAGCGATGGGGTTTTACTTTTTCGGCTGTGTTGGATCCACACGTTTCCCTTTATTGCTTTGTTACTTTTTCTCAGAGTCATAATGATGTACTCAGCATTCGCCTATGGCAGTTAGGCGGCTAAAGACGTCATCTGTATTGGCCTGTCATTCGGTGGACTTCTTAAATGGGCGTGAACAGTAGCGCAACCCAGCCGACAGCAACCCAAAATGTTATGTAAGATGTTTTGAACTGATCCTACACTAATTTTAAATTTTTCCGCAATCGCCTCGATTGTGATGCAACGCTCTTCGAGCACCAGGAGCTCCACTTCTGTTGACATTCCAAGTTCTTCACAGACAGCTGGTCTCCCACTTCGTGATTCGTCACTCAGATTTTTTCACCACATTGGGTGCGCTTGTCATGTCATATGAGGGTGTGCTACTACCGTACACAACCGTACATATCGTAGATTGTTTCAGCGTCAACCTGTTCATACGCAGAGAATGAATCACCGCTCGATGCTCAATCTGCATTGCGCCGGCAAGACGGGTTCCATGGACACCCTCCGCTCTCCGCTCCCCTGCCCACCCACTGCCCCTCTCTCAAAACTTTCTGTCACTCGCTGAAGCAAAATGAACTAAGTTTTCTTACGCCGTCATCGTTAATGACACAGCGCTGACAGCTTCAAGCCTTACCTCCCTATAATAATCACTCATGGTACATTGAAGCATGACCAAGAAGTCACTTAGCTCATGAAGAGAGTGACCTGAACCAGACAGAAAAAATGACAAAGATAGTTTCAACGGCACCATAAATCTCGGTGGAGCCAAGATGTCGAACTGCGAAGTGTTGGAAAAAGTGAAGGATTGAAACGAAAGTAGACCTTTCATTGGATGAAGGGCAACCACGAACTGAAAACCTCAAGGGTGGACGGTTTAGTGCCCGAATCAAACTCCGAAATGTGGAAATGGGCTTTCCCATAATTACTGAACGTTCTTCCGTGTCCCAATCGCATTCTGACAGTCGAAGAATTTAAGGAGAACCGGAACT
This sequence comes from Schistocerca americana, assembly GCF_021461395.2. NCBI lineage: Eukaryota > Metazoa > Arthropoda > Insecta > Orthoptera > Acrididae > Schistocerca > Schistocerca americana. The sequence continues at coordinate 105,151,434 of NC_060122.1, read as the reverse complement.
GTATTTAAGAAGAAGTTAAGATATATTTTTTTGAGATAATTATAAAATTTGTTCTTTCCGCCACATCGGGTTATCTTGCAGCAGATGTATACGCAGCTACTGTCCTAATTGATCATCGATCTCTCCATTAACGTTAGACTAAGACCATCATTTACTCAAGCGTCGCCCATTGTGATTGCAGTTTAGTTACCATCAAAGGGCAGTTCACATCAATCCTGGAATCTGCCTCCCTCTCCTCCACCTGTTATGAAGAAATATAACAGCCCTATTTCAGAATGACATAACTGGAAGACACTAACACCGACAAGTAATTCATTTTACGACTTTAATGTAATCCTAATTAACTACTTCTTTGCTTTTGTACAACCTAAAATCTACACGCTGCTTCAATATCCTCCACTCCAGTAAAGAAAACGTTTCTCTTTTTCTTTCTGATTTCACCGACTCGCATTCTTCCTCAAAACAACGTTTCTTGACTAACATCTGCTTTCAGTGCATCTGGATCATCGACACGCAACCTGTTCTCGCGTATATTTTTCGAGAAACTTCCCGGAAGAAGGACAGGATTTCTCAACGGCTTCCGTATGTTTGCAATACCCAACACACGACTGCTTTCTAAGAGTTCTTGCTCGATGTGAATGGAGATTCCGGTAACTTCCAAAATTTTCCACAAGTATTGTCATTCGAAAAGTAGACAATGTAAATAATGATGTATGTCTCGGCCTGTCTCCCCAAATGCGGGTGCTTACATCACATCAGGATACTAAGTTCTATAAAAAGAGATGTCCTTCTGTTAAAAGCTACGACATCACTTAATAACTGCATGAAGTCATAATTTTTCATCAACGAGACTGACTATTGGATTTTCCATTGAAGTAAGTTAAGGACTAAAACGAAAACTCAGTCATCAGTGCGTGGAGCACAGAGACGTGAGTCCTCCAAGTATTACTGACAATCAAGAATCCATTTCCTTTTCTTGTATTAACTCTTCTTCTATGTCACGTTGGATTTCTATGCTGTGTATAATGTACTTTGTGCCTCGCACTTTTTTGTGATACCAACTGTAATAATACCTATGCTATCTACCTCTTTCGTCACAATGTACAAGATACCCATTTTTGCATACTACCAAGGGCTTATTGTTACAGAACGATTTCTTTATTATTAAAGACTGTTACTACTGCAGAGCCAAAACTTAATTTTCACAAATACCGTTCTTTTCCACTCGTGTAAGTAGCTAAGAAAAAAAAAAAATACTGTCTCAGTGCCTGTGTAAGGATATTGATGCCTGATACGTTTTTCTTATCGTCCGTAATTAATACTGTTTCCATAGAATCTGGGGCTTCTTGTATAAGAATAATAAACCAGTGTTTCCTACCTTGTGATTATTTGGTCTGTAATATTTCCCAAGTAACAGATGAGTTTTGCCATTTGAACAGCAAAATAACTGACTATAGTCGATGTAAACAGGACATAAAATACAGTCTGACAGGGGCCGCAAAACCATTTCTGAGAAATACGTTAACAACGAACACAAATTTAAACGTCTGGGAGTCTTAACGAAGGTATTTTTCTCACGAGTAGTCTTACATGGAATTGAAACGTTGACGTTAAACAACTCGGACAGGAAGAGAAATGTGGTGTTACAAAAGAATTCTAAGGATAATACGGGTTTATCGTTCGGTATTGAATCAGACTGGGGAGAAAAGAAATTTGTGCCACAATCGACTAAAAGGAAGCGTCAGTTCACAGGACACGTTCTGCGGCATCAAGGCGTCGCCAGTTTGGTAAAGGAGTCCAGTGTCAGGGGGCAAACATTTTAGATGCAAGACCTGAGTTTCTCCTGGCGTATACAACTTTCAAATAACTTCCGGGAACTCAGCCAGGTAACACTTTCAGCGACCGCCGATATTTCGGCGGGAGAACACCCCGCCATTTTCAAGGCAAACTGCAACGGACAGGCGGCGTACATGCAAATTTAATACCTCGGTTCTCCGACAGAAGCAGTAAAGATAACACACACACACACTGAACACTAGTGCCACCAAAGATGACCAAAGTCAGAGCTATCGATAGTGAGACTACGAATTCGCAGGTGAGGCAGCATTGACTCTGTTTCTCTTTTTTTTGACAAGGGAGAGAGCCGGATTCCAAACAGAGTTTAAACAGAAACCTCCATCCCTGTTAACGAGGTTGCTCGCTAATTTAATCTCAACTGCCTCCCTAATAACACTGTCCCAATAGCTGGACGTGCATGCCAATATCGCGGTGTTATTATATAACATGGGGTGACCAGTATCCAAGCAATGTTCGGCAATAGCAGATCTATTTGGTTGCTGTAATCGTGTGTGCCGTTTATGCTCAGTACATCTGTCCTCCACGGTCCTGATAGTTTGACCAATATATGCCATGCCGCAGCTACAAGGAATACGATATACACCCGCCTTACGCAGTCCAAGATCATCCTTAACGGAACTCAAAAGTGCTCTAATTTTAGATGGAGGTCGGAAAACACATTTCACATCGTATTTCCGTAAAATACGACCGATCTCATTGGACTTGTTTCCTACGTAAGGCAAAAAGCCAGTAGACTTAGGTGTTGACTCAGAATTATCATCAATCACCCGATGTACAGTTGGTCGATAGCGCAACGCACGTTCAGTCTGTCTATCACTATAACCATTTTGACGAAATGTAACTTCAAGATGGGACAGCTCAGCTGGCAAAGTCTCAGCGTCAGAAACGACATGTGCCCTGTGTACCAAGGTACGAAGTACCCCTTCACGCTGAGCCGAATGGTGACAACTATTAGCTTGTAAGTACAAGTCGGTGTGAGTACGTTTCCTGTGGACTGCATGTCCCAATGATCCATCATCCTTCCTCATAACCAACACGTCGAGAAAGGGAAGGCAACCATCCTCTTCCACCTCCATCGTAAAACGAATGTTCGGGTGGATCGAGTTCAGATGTTCTAGAAAGACAGGGTTTTTACATCCTGCTGACATGAGAAAAGCATAATCTCTGCGTCAGAAGCTTGCTTCTACTTGATCATTTAATAGACCCGCATTTTTTCCACCGTCACTAATTTTGTAAGCTAAGCACATCACCCGTTACAGCACACTCCTGGGGCTGGGAAATGTGGCCACAATGGTCTGGTGGAACGAACTATCACAGGTGCAATGCGTGGGTTAAGGCATTAACTTTTAAGAAGCACAAACAGATTTATTTTACCTCTGGTAACCACAAGAGAAAGACGTTATAATCCAGAATCCGCATTAAACATCACGTTCCTTCATTACCAACTGAGCAGAGCCGGTTTACGTTGGGAAATGACATAGCGGAAGTCATGGTAAACAGAAATACAGTCGCCAGTAAGCTTACTTACATTAGAAAATTTTATTTGATGAACCGATAGCCATTTAAAGGGACAGGGCTGTTATTTTACATGTACTTGGTGAACCAGAGACGTTGAAAAATTTGGTGCTGGACTGTGATTCGAATTCGTATCTCCTCTTTCGAGGATCTGAATCTCTCTGAACAGTATAGTTCAATCATTTCGTTCCTTTTCCCAAGACTGCAATCTTCTCTAGGTCTCCTCCAAAGGTAAGTATGTGTGTCTGAAACCTGATCCATTACAAAAATATTCATAATTTCATATCAAGCTTTATCAAGTGCACACCCACCTGCTAGTGAAAATTAACGCGCATCTTTAATGTCTGTTCATGTGTTGCCTACAATCGCAACAGGTGTCGTTATTTCTGGTCAAACACGCACACATCTTACTGTTGATGAGTAAACAACTGATACTTAAGCTATATTCGTGGATGCACGGTAGGTGTGCAGTTCGATTGTCGCTTAGGCACAAAAGTTTGTGTCCTTATTTTAGATTCAGACACCTTGCGGCTCGTAAGAAAAACCGTTACGTAACATTTGATTTTTCTTAGTTAACAATCCGATTACGTGTTGGGTTCGTATCTCCGTCACAGAACTTCACATCATGCACTTCATCTTTAAATGCATGCACACTTTGTTACTTCAGAATGGAGGTATATCAGACATCTTTCGTGGTTAGATAACAGGGACGAAAGGGTCTTGATAGGAGTCACGGTTTATTACAAAAATTGTCGTCTTTTATCTTCAAGTTTAGATTTGGTTACTGGTATTGGCAAAAATTTCGGTAATTCATGACTCTTCATGGCTAGATTAGACTAGATTAGATTACATTAGATTAATTCTTGTTCCATAGATCATGAATATGAAATTTCGTAATGATGTGGAACGTGTAATTTTAATGAAAGGTTTCTTTAAATACCATGATTCAATTTCTTTACAACGATTTTTCCCACTCTCTCTCATTGCTTTTTATTTCTCTCTCTCTTTCTCTCCCTCTCTCTCTCTCCCTCTCTCTCTCTCTCTCTCTCTCTCTCTCTCTCTCTCTCTCTCTATCTCACACACACACACACACACACACACACACACACACACACACTCATTCTTTTTTATTTTTTATTGTTTGTTGTGCTCGACTATCGGCGAGGCACGAAAACGCCTGTGAATGAGTTTCTTAGTTTTGAGTACACTTACGAAAGATATATAAAAACAACAATGAGAGTTACTGATTTATGATGCTTAGTTTGCAGTCTGAGTATTATTAGTAACTACGCTCCAGTCCCTAAACCTAGTTACAGATAGCGAATCAGACGCATTACGTATTCCAGGCCTTACTAGCCGCGACTTGGAGACACCAGCTATGGTCACTTCCCAGCCCGCTGTAGGATCACATCGGTTCGTCTTCTTCCTGCTGGTACTGTAACTGAGATTTGGCAACAAGGCAATGTATGTTTGGCAACTCTGTGACCGACGAGTTACTTCCTGGTGTGCACGGAATTAAGCCTCAAAGTTCACTTGATTTTACCTGTCATTTCCATTGAATAATCTGAGTTATTATCGCTTGAAGGTTAACAAAAGATTGTAAATTTACGGTTTTCAGCCCAGGAAAGTCGTTGCAGGTGGAAATCGCAACTAATCTCGACCTTTAAATAGCGGCTTACGAGTTATAGTAATTATTGCCGTCGTAAGAGGAAACTCAGGCCCATAGCTCTTCGCAAGCTCTGTGGTAACGTGCTGACCTGTGAAAAAGCGTCTGTTATGGTTCGCAGTTCCAGTCTCACTGACAGCAATGTTTTTATCCCTTCTGTGAAAGAGCTACAAGCAGTCGGATCAAATATCAATAAGGAAATCGCAAGAAAATGCTTTCGGCTCATAGTGCAATGTTGAAAAACTTACAATGCTGCACAACAGCTAACGCCTCTTTCCGCTGCTGACAAGCGAATTTTGGGTTTCTAGGAATATGTAACTACATCTATGAAATGCCACATTTCCATATCTCTTGAGTATGACACAGCATACCAATTAAACACAGACACAATCAAAATCTAAGTGAGTAGTATTTTACTAATTCGTGTCGATAGAGGCACGCTTGTGTACAGATATTTGGTTTTATTAAAACACACTTTCGTCGTAAGGTTATCGTGGTTAGTTTTATTTCATTTCTTATAATACAGTGCACAATTTTCGTAAGGTTTGCTTTAGTGTTGTTAAAACAGTAGTAAACATGAGAGAGAAATTAATCATCAACGATATATGCGAATTCTCTGACGTTACCTATGACAGTCTGACAATGCACATGCAGTTTATTGATTACATGCATGTAGAAAACTTGTTCTGAGTTAAGGCTGTCAAACAAAGTTTGAAGAAGAATAAAATCTCACTACCTCACGACAGCTAATGTAGAAAATACTTTTCTGACATGTTATGGCACGATGCGCTCTCCCTACACATCTTCGAGATGCATCTGCTGCCTGCTGTCTATTAAACCTGGATAGAACATAATGTCACAGTAGTTAGCCCTTTTTCCACATGCGACTACTTTGGGTTGAGAAGTGAAGGGAATTGTGTTCAAAGTTCCATTAGATTGATAACTTCAGCAGACAGCAGAATTGCGCTTTAAAAAATGTAGCACTGAATGTATTCGAACTCGCGACATCTTATCTACGCTACTAGCTGACACGCAGCTACAACAGCTCCCGATCTCGACAACTATTCCTCCACAATTTTTGGATTCCACAGCACTGTGAGATTATGCATATTGCCAGGTCTTCACTTCTGAGAGACAAACAGTTACAGCTTTTCTTTTGGACTGAACGACGTTTTCTACAAACAGATAGTACAATAGAATAGCTCACGTGGAAAGGAACACTTCCTATTTAAACTTCTGCATCCTACACCGTTGGCAGTTCTGTGTAGGTTGCAGTTACATGATTTTAATTCGGTGATTACAAAATAAAGTCGAATGTATGCACTGGGTAGCCGAGGCAGCTATTTCATGGTGATTCGGTCAACCAAGTAAATGAATTTACTGAACATGCTGTAAATTACTACAGGGAGCCTGTGTGTCAGATTCTCATCCAGTGTGGCGCAACGGCGTTACGATAGAAAAATGAGTCGCAGAGAAGAGAATTTTGTGGTCTGTTGGACGGATGGTAGGTTGTTATACCTATGGTCTGGGTTCGATTCCCACGTCTGTCAATGATTTTAGATAGAGAGAGACAGATTCCATTCTCTCCTGGCTACACCAAGTGAAGAAGATATAATGGCAGTGTGGTCTGAAAATTCACATTAAAGATGATATTCCTTCTCTACCAAGTAGACGCTAGGTTGAACCACAATAAAGTCTGAGTGGCGACATGTAGAAACTCTAGCATCAGTAACCTTTCTTATACTAGTTATTTATTTCAAGTGATGAAACAAATGCTATGTATGGTCACAGGACACTTATTCCATCTTTGATCCGAGCTTCTGTATGTCGATAAAATTGGTTCTGAACTGGGAATGCAACTCAGACCGCCCTTAACGCGGAATTTGATCCCTTCGTGGCAATACAGCTCGGCTACAATTTGTTGTTTGTTCAAAACTGCAGATTCCTCAACATCTCCACATATTACGCGTGAATAGGATCGAATCCTGGCTCGGCACTATAGGTTTAATTATGTATTATCAAGCTCTAGCATGAGAACACCTATCTGCTGGTGGATAATAATTTTGATTTTTAATGTATTTTCATTCGTTGTCAACACTAACGATATCTGACGTTTTTACCTCCCAGTGAAACACAGAACTATTTGCGAGATGACTGTAAGATCAAGATGTTATTCTGAGCAGCTGGTGGAGAAAAATTCGGTAGCTGACGTCTCTTTGTGTGTAGTCAACAGCGATATGTGTGGGGCTCTATTCCCAGTGAGCACTGAACTCTTCGTCATATTATTTCTAGTTCAAACATGCTCACATGTCACTGCTGGTGCAACAAACCCATATTTAACGTTCGTTTTCTCTAGAATATCACAGCGATAGGTGCCGGGTTGGAGTCCTGGGAAGGAAAAAATTAATGTTTCGTGTCGTCATTTCAGTTAAAACATCTAGCTACTGCCGCGAAAATCCGATATGTCACATTTGACTGTGCTCCGATAGCAATCCGATTAGGTTCTGGGTTCGAATCCGTGTCCAACACAAAGCTTTACCTCACGGCATTTCAAGTAAGTTACTTGTGAAGAAGCAATATTTAACATCTCTCGTAGTTTGTTAACAGGGACAATAGCTGCTGGGTAGGAATTCGCGTCTGTTAAAAATGTTTGCGTTATGCAATTTAAAGTTGATATTTGCTAACTGATACTGTCTAAAATCTAGGTATATCACTCTCTGTATGCCTAATCAGGAATGACTGTTAGTTTCCGCCAGTCACGAAATCTTTGCTTAGTCTGCATGAGCTGGGTTTTAATCCATATGGAGAACAAGACGGTTCGCCGTGTCATTTGAAGTTCATACTGTTGTGACTTGGCAAGACAGCCAAGCCACTAGGAGGCGATGCCGAAAGGCACGCGTTTAAGCTCACGCAGGCTGGCGTGAGGTCTGGAACAGTTAAAGGATTTGAGTCTAGCAAATAAACTACGTAGCTGTTGGAATACTTCACTTTAATCCATAATTGGTGAACATCGGTCTGACGGTACATGCATCACAAGATAAATAGCAATTGATAATGGCGCCTTGCTAGGTCGTAGCAAATGACGTAGCTGAAGGCTATGCTAACTATCGTCTCGGCAAATGAGAGCGTAATTTGTCAGTGTAGCATCGCTAGCAAAGTCGGCTGTACAACTGGGGCGAGTGCTAGGGAGTCTCTAGACTAGACCTGCCGCGTGGTCTGCAATCACTGATAGTGGCGACACGCGGGTCCGACGTTTAGTAGCGGGCCGCGGCCGATTTAAAGTCTACCACCTAGCAAGTGTGGTGTCTGGCGGTGACACCACACATACATATTCTCAACTAGCTGCTCGTGAATAGTTTAAATTTTTAATGTCATTTTGTGTTAAATAATAAGTACGGTATGTTACTTTGAAGAGGAAATCATGAATACGACGAAATTAGTACGTGCATTACCAATCTGACGTAATAATGAGAGTGGTAACAATCCAGATATGTCATTTATTGTAATAAATGTGAGCTTACAGGCCTTAAGGACAGTCTTATCTGTGATAAGGTGTTCTCTGATATTTGTAGTATCGTGGTATTACTTTACATCTTGAGTTATTGCGATACAGAGCAGTGTTTTCTAGTGGTGACTTATTGGAACCATTTTCAATAGTCAAACGACTGTACCAAGGAGCGATTAGAGGACCTGCTAGACAGCTGCGTTATGCCGGTTGCATGCGAATCAGGCGAAATGCAATTCAGGTCGTTCGGATACTTTTGAGCACGACTGTACATCTCGAGGTGAAAACGTACGAAAATGCACAACTGCACTTTTGCGAACTTCTGTATTATTTTCGCATCAATACTGTTGTGAACCCACCATCTGGTATCAATGGATTACAATATCATCCATTATATACAGGGTGTTACAAAAAGGTACGGCCAAACTTCCAGGAAACATTCCTCACACACAAATAAAGAAAAGATGTTGTGTGGACATGTGTCCGGAAACGCTTAATTTCCATGTTAGAGCTCATTTTAGTTTCTTCCACCTACGCTCAATGGAGCACGTTATCATGATTTCATACGGAATACTATACCTGTGCTGCCGGAACATGTGCCTTTACAAGTACGACACAACGTGTGGTTCATGCACGATAGAGCTCCTGCACATTTCAGTCGAAGTGTTCGTACGCTTCTCAACAACAGATTTGGTGACCGATGGATTGGTAGAGGCGGACCAATTCCATGGCCTCCACGCTCTCCTGACCTCAATCCTCTTGACTTTCATTTATGGGTGCATTTGAAAGCTCTTGTCTACGCAACCCCGGTACCAAATGTAGAGGCTCTTCGTGCTCTTATTGTGGACGGCTGTGATACAATACGCCATTCTCCAGGGCTGCATCAGCGCATCAGGGATTCCATGCGACGGAGGGTGGATGCATGTATCCGCGGTAATGGAGGACATTTTGAACATTTCCTGTAACAAAGTGTTTGAAGTCACTCTGGTACGTTCTGTTGCTGTGTTTTTCCATTTCATGATTAATGTGATTTGAAGAGAAGTAATAAAATAAGCTCTAACATGGAAAGTAAGCGTTTCCGGACACATGTCCACATAACACATTTTCTTTCTTTGTGTGTGAGGAATGTTTCCTGAAAGTTTCGCCGTACCTTTTTGTAACACCATGTATAATCATTTTGATAGTACACTTGATATTATAGATGAGTAGGACACAAGACAGGACATAGATAATGTCAGTTTGACGTCAACAGTGAGTAACATTTTACTTTTTTTGAGTAGGACAATGTTCCTCGCCAATAATTTTTAGATTAGTTACAATGAGCTTACGCTGAAAGAGAATTCGCTTGTACTTTTCAATATGTGGTCTGTTATCTGTTTGAAGGCCTTCCATTACATCGGCAACGTAGTGCAACTCCACCGAGGGCTGTCTGGAGTAGGGTGGAGATAGCAATGTGAAAGTTGCGAGCTGTCGAAGACGATCTTCATATTCCTAATGCGATTAGGACATCGTATACTCTTGACGACGTTTGGCACCTGTGCGGTCAGTCACCCAGTTTCAGAATTCATGTTGCGTAATCCTGCTAAATTACCATAATATTGTCTTTTTATATTGATGAGTAATATGGATAGTCGTCACATTCGTGTGCCTTCTACAACGCAAATTTAATGTTACTATCCTAGGAACTAACCTGTAATACGTTTTGTATTTCATAATCGGAACTATCTGCATTAACCGTCATCAGAGCAATGTCAGGGAACAGAATGCAGCAGTGCCTTGGTATCTACTTGGGGACCTGCTTGAGTCGTGTTCTAAGGAATTCACATTCATATTATATTACACTAGCGAGAAGTACCGACTTTTCCTTTTATCTGCAAACATCCAGAACTAAATTCAGTAACTAAATGCTAAGAATATATTTGCATTGTGCCAATTCAAAGATCAATAGATATGGATATAGATATAGATATAGATTTTTATATTTAAAGCAATTCTCGTTCTGCGTTAGAACAAACATCATTCATTATTTGCTTGTTCTTGTTACGATTGTTATTGTCATTCTCTCACTCGCAAGAGTTTTCACATTCCTATTTGGTATCGATGCACATGAAGAGTGGCTATGAAAGAAAGGAATACTGAATGTTACGTCATGCAGAAAACACTCATTTACTTCGGCTCCTCGTGATCAACGCTACAGGAGAAGTGAGATACATAAAGTTGACAGTGTAAGGACAGACATGCTGGCACAACTGTGCAACTACACAGTGTTACCATATAAAATGGTGCTGCGGAATCGGAAGTGTAGTACGGACTTTGCCACAGTAGCAGACATCTGCTAATTTCGGACCATGACCGTGGATTATGTTGTGACTTGGCAAGACAGCCAAGTCACAATGAGAGGAAGCCGAAAGGCACGCACTTAAGCTCACGCAGGTTGGCGTGAGGTCTGGAACAGTTAAGGGAATTTTTAGTAGCAAATAAGGTACGTAGTTGATGTAATACTTAACTTTAATCCATAATTGTAGAACATCTCTCTTGACGGTACATGTTATAACCACAATATAAAATAATATCAAATGCTATGGCGCCTTGCTAGGTCGTAGCAAATGATGTAGCTGAAGGCTATGCTAACTATCGTCTCGGCAAATGAGAGCGTAGTTGTCAGTGATCCATCTCTGGCAAAGTCGGATGTACAACTGGGGCGAGTGCTCGTAAGTCTCTCTAGACCTGCCGTGTGGCGGCGCTTGGTCTGCAATCACTGACAGTGGCGACACGCGGGTCCGGCGTATACTAATGGACCGCGGCCGATTTAAAGGCTACCACCTAGCAAATGTGGTGTCTGGCGGTGACACCACAGATTACACTTCGGTCAGTGCTGGTTAGAGTGTTGTGGGTGTAGGCCGGCATTACCTCGCTAAATTCACTTTAAATTCGTTTTCCACTGTAAGATGAGACACTTAGAAAGTATATTTAATTTCTGGACTCCAAGAACGGCGTTCTTCACATAAGTAACACCTGTTTGTGTGTTTTAAGGTTGCGTTTTGAGGTTCAGGGAACATCGCAGTGACTATAGTCCGTCTGTTGTCGCCACTGTGTCGTTAGCTCAGAGGTTATTCGTCGTATTGTGGCTTTTCTAACGCGGGACATTCTGAATCTGAATACTCCCCTTTCATTATTAGTTCCGGGACGTGACTATTTTCCTCGGACAAAGACCAGTGCTGTGAATTGGATTTGCGGACATGCCATTCACTACCTATTTGGACAAACTGTAGACTCTGTTCTCGATTTTTGGACATACCCCAACGACCGTCATTATGTCGTTGTCCGTCACCCAAAATACAGACAATTTTTCTCGAACTTCCTTGGGAGTGCTTTCCACGACCCGCCTCACAGCTGGAATGTGTTAAGCCAAGAGTGAAGAAGGTTTCCTGTTTGAACCAATGAACATTTCTGAACTATTGAACGGAACACATCAATTTCGAGAAGACGTGACTCAACATATTACCAGCGTGGCGCAGAAGGCGTCTGATCAATTACACAACAAAAATAAACAAAAAAATGAAAATAAAAATAAAATTCAGAAAAAGGAAGATTTTGTTTTGTTTGTAAGAATAGCCCTAACCTTTAATTCCCATATTTCCCCTGGTATATAGGCAGCTCTCTGGGGAAGGTTTAGTCAGGAGCCAACGCCTGAAGTGGACCAGATTTTTTTTTTTATAGGATGAAAAGTGGCGGTGGCATTTAGTTTCTTTTTTTAGTGCCATTTTCCTAAGGGGCTTTAAAATAAGAGAGAAAAAAAGGGGTAATCGTCAAAAAAAGTAAAAGAAAGAAAGCAAAATTGAAAAAAAAGAGATTCCCTTGTGCGTTGCGGTGCTCGTACTGTATGACATAGCAGTTCTAATCTCGGTGGAATCCGCTGACTACAACCTTTTATTTTCCGTTTTAATTAAAGGAGTTACAAACTGCTAGTAAAAATTCCTTATACGAAGTCTGAAGAATGCCTTTAAACATCAATCTTCGTCCGATTTCGACTTAGTAAATTAAGTTAATATCATAGATGACTGCTTTGCAAATGCCAAGGTGCTTCACTGTAAAATAGATCCTGAAAAGATTCAAACCGACTGTCAACGATATAAATTTGAGCTTTGTTGATCATGTCTAGCATGTCAGGAGGTTGTTTATGAAGTGCACATGTTGGATAATATAGTTCCCCTCTTCTATATTTTTGCAATAGCATTTAACTGTAGACGTTTTCTGACACCGGCGTTAGCAATTCCTTTCCGTTCTCTGAAACCTCCAAAACGACAAATTTTTCTGGTTTAAATCTGATGACCTTAACTATCACTTCCGATCAACAATAAATACTTCATGAACCCATACATGGAACTCAAAATGTGCAGTGTTCCTGCACTGCTTCAGAGCATGCATTGCAAGGTATTCACACAGTTTATCTCATAGACTTACCACAAGGAATGAAACAAGAACTGTAATACACTTTACACCACAGACGCTCACTCTCGCTTGACGAAAACATCCAAACATTGACCTGAAGTTGCACAAATAATTGAGTTTGAAAGGAAAAGAAACGAGGTATGAAGCATTTATAAATTCATCGAATGTAGTGAGGTGGTTTAATTTCTTCCCAGTCTATAAAATTAATTTCGGGCTATACTCAGCTCTTGCTGCCTACTAATCAGGGCATCTGTCTCCGCTGCTTTTGAGCGTGAATGGAAATTGTAGAAATTTTCTGTGGAGCAACATTTAATAATAAAGCGTTTTAAATCATCAAAAGCGATGAGCGGTAGCAGGCACTTTCGATATAGAACGGGGGAGTGCAGCGCCGCTGCTGTCGCCACGGCCACTGCCAGCAAGTGGATCCCGGAGCTTTGCCGCATACTGCTTCCAGAGGAGGACAGTCTGCAGGAAATCTGCCGCAAAATCGTTGCTGGATAAAATTTTGATATCGGTGTGTGAGAAAGCGAAATAGATTGAATCTGCGCTACCATTACATTCACGTCTTCAGCATTCAGACAGAAAAGCTATAAAAATATTTTATGCCAGCTGCTCTCGATCCACTTACATTATGAACAGAAACAACGCACGTTACCGCTAGACCACAGGCCTAATCAGCCTAGAGTTTGTCTATCATGAGACAAGTTTTCCTCCAGGAAGTACCGCAGTCTACAGTGTTGCCAGATTGTGCAGATAACCGAACTTAGAGAATTAGCGAGTTGGCCAGTTTTTTTGTCCCATGTCGCGATCGGCGCGGACTTAGCCTCTGAAGCGGCCGGCCGCCGGTCGAGTTTTATGTCAAAGAGTGTACATCACCATCAAGAATTGCATGGGAATGATTTCCAGAGTCGTGTACAGTTCTGTCAGTGTGCACAGCAGCAAATCCTCGCTAAGCCGAACTTCTCCTTTAATGTTCTGTTTACCGATGACTGTTCCTTCTCAAACAAAGGACAGGTAAATACAAAGAATATCCATTATTGACCCAGCAACAACCCACGATTGCTTAGACAGGTGGAACATCAGCGTCAATGAAGAGTTAACGTGTGGTGTGGGATGCTTGGAACTACAATTATTGGTCCTTATTTCATCAATGGTTGTCTAAACGGCACAGCGTATGCCAACTTCCTCAGACGAATTCTTCCTCCTCTTCTGGATGAAGTGCCGCTAAGAACCAGAATGCTTATGTGATATCAACACGATGGATGTGCGGCACATAATGCCTTGCATGCACGTCGTGTTCTGAACCGAAGGTATCCTGCCAGATGGATTGGTCGAGAAGGAACAGTTACTTGGCCTGCTAGGTCTCCTGATGTAAATCCTCTGGATTTTTTCTTTGGGGATGCATTAAAGACGTTGTCTATCGCGATATTCCAAAAACTCCAGAGGACATGCAGGAACATTTTGCGTTTGCTTGTAATTCTCTGCAGCAGGCAACAATGGAAGCAGTAAATAATTCTTTCATTCAACGAGTGCACCAATGTATCGGTGTCCAGGGTCACCATTTTGAGCACCTTTGAATGGTCTATTCCTGGGCAGTGGTACAAGAGAGTCAATGTCATTTTATGTTAGCTTTTTACTTGGTTTTCTTTCTTTTTTTTTTTTTTTTTTTGACAACTCCAGCACGTGGACGAGTTTGTGATACGTAATTAATAACGTTGTGTTTGAGCGAATGGTACACTGTGGTACATTCATCAATAGGTCTTTAGGAGAGGAAATGAATTACCGAGTAAAAAATACAGGGTGCCATTTAAAAAAGTCATACCGCTGTTCATATCTTTGTAAAAAACAAAGATACAACGAAGGCAATCATGTTGATTGATGTCCCCATGACGGCTAAAGAACATTTGCTTGAAACATTTTGTAATTTGTATCTGGACAAACAGTTATTTAGGGCGGTCAGGATAAATGGGACACCAAATATATAAGTCATACCTTAAGAGCTGTGAGATATTCTTGATTTTCAATATTGTAAAACAAATCTCTTCTACTACAACCTCCTTGCTTTCCACATTTTGGGAGGTGGTAGTATGGGGAAAAAAACAAGAAAAAAAGGCCGAGTGAATATGTACTCTAAAATGCTTACCTTATCTGCTATGAGCACTTGTTCATCTTTGGTACTTTGGAACACAACTCTTCTAATGCACAAGTTCTAATACATTTTAAGGTATGCATGTTAGAACACATGTTTACTGGACATTTTTTCTTGTTTATCTCCATGTTACCACTTCCCTAAATATGGAGTTTGCAGTAGGAGAGATTTGTTTCACAATAATGAAAATCAAGAATATCTCATAGCTCTTAAGGTATGCGTTTTATGCGTTTTAGAGCCCATGTTACTTGATATTTGTGCTTCTATTATCGTGTACTTTGAGCCGTCTAAGTTTGCGCCATCCTATTTGATGCTATACATTCACTCAAGAGTGAATGGAAACATGCAGAAATAGAAGTGTCTTCACTTTCAAATTACCTTAAACAAGAAGAAATCATGAGTACAGCAAATGTAAGTGTATCAGGGGGATTCGTCAATTTCTGGCAATGATTTTTATTTCAGTGTTTGAGAAGGCTGTTTTACACCACTGTCCAACAATGAAAATGTTTTTTGTTGTAAAACAGTATATCATGTATTTGCACCAAATGGAATAAAAAAAGTCACCGTAGAAATGATCGAATAGCTCTTGCCTTGGAGATATAAAGTCATTCCATTTACCCCAGTGTACATTTTTGGCTTAGGTATAATTATGTTTTTGGAGTTGTCAGACCTGTTAAATGACAAACCCCAACGTGTGTAAGCTATAAATAGCATTACTGTGGCTTTGAAAGAGAGTTTAATACTGTTTGTGTTGTAATTATTGCAGAATTTACAGTTTTTGAGTGCTTTTGAAGCGTAAAATTTGTTGAATCAAAACATTACGAAATTTTGTAAATTGAGTGAAAACTTTTGTTAAATTTGTAGTTAAATGACATGTTTGTCACAGAAACGCTATAAAACGTCACTTGTGAAGGCAGTCTATGAGCATTATTTTGGTGGGAATGTAGGGGCAGTGATACGTCATGGACTCTGCATATGCGTAGCAACTCTTGTTCTGTGTTAACATCAGAATGGCTGAGAAATACACATATAACAGATTTCTGGCCTTTGTTGTGTCTGTGCTTTGGCGAGGGCCTACAAACCTGCATCAACATCTATATTTACATGATTGCTATGCAATTCAGGATTAAGTGCTGACAGAGGGTTCATCGGAACACCTTCAAGCTATTTCTCTACCCTTCCACTCTCGAAGAGCGCCGCGGCAAAATCGAACACCTAAATCTTTCAATGCGAACTCTGAATTCTCTTATCTTTCTTCCATATACAGGTGGGCGACAACAAAATATTTTTACACTTTGAGGAGAAACTTGGTGATTGAAATTTCTTAATAAAATCCTGCCGCGCCGAAAATCGTCTTTTCTTTAATGATTGTCACCCCAATTCTGGTATCATATCCGTAGTATTCTCTCCCATATTTCGCGATAATACAAAACGAACTACCTTTCTTTGAACTTTTTCAAAGTCCTCCGACAGTTCTCTCTGATGTGGGTCACACATCACACAGCAGTATCCCAGAAGAGTACAGCCAAGAGTAATGTGACCAGTCTCTTTAGTAGACTGTTGCATTTTGTAAGTGTCCTGACACAATATTATCTATGTCATCGTTCCAATTTACGTTACTGGTAATTTTAATCCGTAAGTATTTAGCTGAATTTACAGCCTTTGGATTTGGGCGGTTTATCGTGTAACCGAAATTTAGCAGATTTCTTTTAGTGCTCATGTTGATGACTTCATACTTTCATTACGTAGAGACAGTTACCACTTTTCGCATCATATAGATATCTTACCTAAGTTGCTTTGCAATTTGGTTTGCTCATCTGACATTACAAGACGGTAAATGACAGTATCATCTGGAAACAATAAAAGAGTGCTACTCAGATTGTCTCCTAAATCCTGTATGTAGATCAGGAACTGTAGAGGATCTATAAAACTTCCTTCGGGGACGCCATTTATAACTTCTGTCGAACTCGATTACTTTTCGTCAGTTACTACGTACTGTGACATTTCTGACTGAATATCGCGAATCCAGTCACACAACCGAGAGGATAATCCATAGGAACGCAATCTGATCATAAGTCACTTGCGAGGTACGGTGTCAAGAGTCTTCGGGAAATCTAAAAATATGGAATCACTTTGTCATACCATGTGTCTTGCTAAATACGATGCTATGTTATCAGCACACTCAGATGGGAACTTGAGTCGTATACAGTGGGGACCGGATGCCTTGCATTTATTAAGTGATTTAAGTTGTTAAGTGTTTATGTTGGCACTTTTTCTTGATTCGAATCCAGGAATATTTATTTCAGCTTCCTTGATGAAGAAATTACGGGGAACTGTGTTTAATAACTTTGCTTAAGTGGCGCTGTCATCCGTTTTCATCAGTCTTCTGATGCTGGGCGCCACGAATTGTTCTCCCGTGACAACCTCTTCATCTCAGAATAGCAACTGCAACGTACGTCGTCAATTATTTGCTGGATATATTACAATTTCTGTCTTTCTCTACTAGCTCTCTCTAGTATCTCGGAAATCACTCCCTGGTGTCTTAACAGGTGTGCTACCACCCCGTCCCTTCTTCTTGTCAGTGTTTTCCATATACTCTTTTCCTCCCCGAGTCTGTTGAGAACCTCCTGATTCTTTACCTTAACGATCCACCTCATTTTCAACATCCTTCTGTAGCGCGACATGCTTCTACTGTCTTCTGTTCCGGATTTCCCACAGTCCATTTTTCACTGCCACACAATTCTGTGCTTCAAACGTACATTCACGGAAATTTCTTCTTTAATTTAAGGCCTATGTTTGATATTAGTAGACTTCTCTTGGCCAGGAATGTCCTTTTGCCATTGCTAATCGGCTTTCGACGTCCGCCTTGCTCCGTCCGTCATAGGTTATTTTTCTGCCTAGAATTCTTTAACTTAATCTACTTCGTGAACCCTAATTCTGATACAAAATACCTCGTTGACCTCATTCCTGTTACTTCTCATTATTTTCGTCTTCCTCCGATCTACTCTCAATCCATATTCTGTACTCATTAGACTGTTCATTCCATTTAGCAGATCTTGTAATTCTTCACTTTCTCTCAGGATAGCAATGTCATCACCGAATCTTATCATTCATATCCTTCACCTTGAGTTTTAATTCTACTCTAGAATCTTTCTTTTATTTCAGTCATTGCATCTTCGGACTATAAATTGAACGATAGGACCCAAAGATTACATCCCTGTCTCAGTCCAGTCTAATCCGAGGACTTCGTTCTTGGTCTTCCACTCTTATTGTTCCTTCTTGGCTATGTGTATACTATATATTACCTGTCTCTCTCTATAACTTAATTTTCCTTATAATTTTGAACATCTTGTACCATGTGACACTGTGAAACGCTTTTTACAGGTCGACAAATCCAATGAACGTGTCCAGATGTTTCTTCACTCTTCCTTGCATTTTCAAGCGGCAAGTCAGAACTGCCTCTCTGATGCCTTTACCTTTCCTAAAGCTAAACTCATCGTCCTCTAAGAAAACCTCGTTTTTCTTTTCAAATCTTCAGTATATTATTCTTGTCAGCAACTTGGATGCATGAGCTACTAAACTGACTGTGTGATAGTTTTCGCACTCGTCAACTCTTATAGTCTTAGGAATTGTGTGGCTAACGTTTTTCGAAAATTAGATGGCATATCGCCAGACTTATACACTCAACACACCTACATGAACAGTCTTCTTGTTGCCACTTCCCGTAATGATTTTAGAAATTCTGATGGAATGTTGTCTGTTCCTTCTGCCTTATTGATCTTAAATCTTCCAACGGTCTTTTAAATTCTAATGTTGGATCCCCTATCTTTTCTACATTGAACCCCGTTACCGCTATTACTTTTAATTTCACCGAAAGTTCTTTTGACTTTTCTGTGTGCTGTGTCAGTTATTCTTTTAATCATTTCTTTTTAGATGTCTTCACATTTTCCATGCAGAAACTTCATCTTAGTTCCCTACACTTTCCAAATATTTCATTCCTCAGCGGCTTGTGTTTCTGTATTCCCGAAGTCCTCTGAACATTTTTTTTTTTTACTTCCTTCTTTCATCGATCAACTGAAGTATTTCTTCTGTTGTCCATGATTTCTTCACTGTTGCCATCGTTGCACCTATTTGTTTTCTTTCCAGCTTCTGTGATTGCCTTTTTAGAGATGATCATTCCTGTTCAACTGAACTGCTTCCTTGTCGCAGTTTTTATGATCTTAGAGACATTCAAGCGTATTTCTTCAGCCTTAGGCCCACCGTATCC
Organism: Schistocerca americana; assembly: GCF_021461395.2. Classification (NCBI taxonomy): domain Eukaryota; kingdom Metazoa; phylum Arthropoda; class Insecta; order Orthoptera; family Acrididae; genus Schistocerca; species Schistocerca americana. Next base: position 105,132,023 of record NC_060122.1, on the reverse strand, counting down.
CACTTCTTTGGATATTCATTCTTCCTTACTTGTCTCTTGAACTTCAGCCTACTCTTCATCTGTATGAACGTGTGATTTGATTCTATACCTAATCCTGGGTATACCTTATAATGCGTTATCTGATTTCGGAATCTGTGCCTGATCATGATGTTATCTAACTGAAATCTTCCATCAACTCCCGGCCTTTTGCAAGTATACCTCTTCCTCTTGCGATAATTGAAGAGAGCATTCGCTATTACTAGCTGAAATTTGTTGCAGAACTCTATTAGTCTTTCTCCCGTCTCGTTCCTAGTACCAAGACCATCTTCTCTCGTAAAACTCTGTTCTACTCCTTCGCATACAACCGCATCCCAGTCCCCCAAACGTGACTACTAGATATACCATCCGTAACATCACCATTGTTTTGTCGCAGTGACCACTGACTGTATCTATCTCGCATATCACACAGTTAACGGCTATTTCCGTTCGACTCCATCTCCACGTGTAAAGCCAGGATTGTCAATGAAGAAGAAAGGAACGGTTCAGTAACTTAATCTTTCATCTGCTATTCGACTTGTTCCATGTTCAGACAGTTTACCAGTTCCTCATTAACTCCAAAATTATGTGCTATAAGTAGAAGATGAAGGCCGTGTGGAAGAAGAACTACTCGACAAGCATTCCACATCGCATGAGTCTGATTTTGACGAAAATGATGATAAACCTCACAGACTCGACTCATTTTTCGTTGCGTGAATTGAGTGATCTTATTCGAGACCTTGGCTTTTTGAAGGAGTAGGCAAAACTTAGAGGGACAAGTCAACACAGTGGAATGTTCTCCAAAGCGATGTCAGGCTCATGCAACAAACATCACCTTCCCTTCACTGAGAATGAAAACACTTTCTTGTTTCCTGAGATGACATACACTTCATGAAACATTTGAATTTGAGCTATTCATAGACTTCTGCAAGTTTAGCTTGAAAGCTGTAGTAGTTCAGAACGGGTTTCCTGTGTGTAGCGCCGGCCGGGGTGGCCGAGCGGTTTTAGGCGCTACAGTCTGGAACCGCGCGACCGCTACGGTCGCAGGTTCGAATCCTGCCTAAGGCATGGATGTGTGTGATGTCCTTATATTAGTTAGGTTTAAGTAGTTCTAAGTTCTAGGGGACTGATGACCTCAGAAGTTCAGTCCCATAGTGCTCAGAGCCATTTGAACCCTTTGAATGTGTGTGTAGCAGTGTCCCGGAAATCACTTAAAAGTGGCAAGCCAAGAGATAACTATCTCACAGGGCCACCGCATTATTATCTTCAGACCCAATCAGTTTCCAAGTACTCGTCCATCACACTCCCTAATTCGTGTATCACTCCGTTTGCCCCGTGGGATTGAGTCAAAAGCCGTTCGAAGTCCCGTGCACAAACATTAAGGCAAGCTGTCTCTACTGCCATCCATAATTGCGAAAGTGTTGCCGGTACATGATTCTGTGCACGAACTGAGCTCTCGATTATATCGAAGAAATGTTCGATGGGATTCACATCGGCGATCTGGGTAGACAAATCATTCGCTCGAAATGTCACGAAAAATTGTGGACCACTTACATGATATACTGTCATCCATAAAAATTCCATCATTGTTGGGAACGTGAAGTCCGTGAATGGCTGTAAATGGTCTCCAAGTAGCCGAACATAATCATTTCCAGTGAATGGTCGGTTCAGTTGGGTCAGAGTAACTGGTCCATTCCACGTAAACACAGCCCACACCTTTATGTAGACCCGACCAGCTTGCGCAGTGCCATGTTATTGACTTGGGTGCAGGCCTGGTGGGGTCTGCTCCACACTCGAACGCTACCATCAGCTTTTATCGAATCGGGACTCATCTGACTAATTCACGGTTTTCCAGTCATCTAGGGTCCACCGCTATGGTGACGAGCGCACGAAAAGCGTTGCAGGCGATGCCGTACTGTTAGCAAAGGTTCACGCGTCGGGCGTCTGCTGTCATAGCCCATTAACCTCAAATTTCGCAACTCTCTCATAACGGATACGTCTGTCGTACATCCAGCATTGATTTCCGTGGTTATTTCATGCAGTGTTGCTTGTATGTTAGCAGCGATAACGCAAATTCCTCTCTTCTCGGACTTTAAATGGATATCGTCAACCACTGCGTTGTCCTTGGGGAGAGGTAATGCCTGAAATTTTGTAATCCCGGCACACTCTTGACACTGTGGATCTCGGCGTTATGAAATCCCGAACGGTTTCCGAAATGGAGTTCCCATGTGTCTAGCCCCAACTACCATTCCGCGTGGTTCCCATCGTGCCGAAAACTTTGACATCAATAGTCTGGGTACATATGTCAGCTCCGCCAATGCATTGCCCTTGTATACCCTGTGAGGGCGATTTTACCACCATCTGTATATGTACATATCGGTATCCAACGATTTTTGTCACCTCAGTGTACTTCCATCCACTGCGTAGCACAGAAACTAGAGGTACTATTTTTTTATGATAAACGTTTTTTCAGACCTAAATTAGTAAGATTGTACTTGTGAAGGAAACATGATTTTTTTTTTGTTAGGCACTATAATATGAGGAATAAAATTAATATACGCCGTGTTTTGCACGCTCTTTAACACTGTCCACCAAACCCAACAATCACTGGAGAGCAAGAAGAAATTTTAGGGGGCCAACGAAAAAAAAAAAGAACTAGGTCATTGAAGCATGAAGTGAAGCACAGTTGGCAAGTAATAAAAAAAGAAGAGCCACCTTGCGAAATTGTTTTGCTAGGTATGATGTGGCTGGCAGGCATCATTCATATGACGGAAATGGCACTATGGCGTCAGACTGCTGGAGTAGGGGTTCTGCAGCTGAGTGGCTCGTGAGAGAATTATAGCGGCAGGGACTCGCGCAATCTAGCACTTGGGAGTGACAAAGTGTGACATCTGTCGCAGACAGCGGAAGTTAAATTTATATCGTTTGTCGCTTGCCACTATTAAATGGTTCAAATGGCTCTGAGCACTTTGGGACTTAACATCTATGGTCATCAGTCCCCTAGAACTTAGAACTACTTAAACCTAACTAACCTAAGGACAGCACACAACACCCAGTCATCACGAGGCAGAGAAAATCCCTGACCCCGCCGGGAATCGAACCCGGGAACCCGGGCGTGGGAAGCGAGAACGCTACCGCACGACCACGAGCTGCGGACTTGCCACTATTAAAAGAACTGCCAGTATGGAAGAGTGTGATACTTCAGTGACAGCGAAGGAGAGCGTACGTTTTGCGTTTCAGTATGGTCAGTCCACCTAGTACTCTAGAATGACGCTATGGTGAGGAAATATAAATTAAAAGGTTACCTATTGAAATCTTCATTTGTGTGGCCATAGTTGCTTTACGATTTTTAATGGTGTTTTAGATCTGTTTTTTTCGGCAGACGCATTTCAACTTACTGAGATAAAGCATTATGAGTGGCCTGCTACCAAGTGATTTACATTTTGATTTGTTTCAAGATCGAAAAACTGTTCGTTAACAATATATTGGTTCGTACTTTCGGTTATTTTCGCTTACATAGGAAAATACCGTCTACTAGCTCTTCGTTGATGTTTTCCTGCTTTAGACGCTGACAGTTGTGGTCTAATTTTTAGTTGTTCTGCAGCGGTATGCATTTCTTATGTTTTTCGCAGCACACTTTTTCGCACACCACTGTTTTCTGATTCTTTTTATACCTCTAAGTAAGTGCTGTGGTTTGCGTTTTGTAGTGTTGGCAGCCTAACCTTGGCAACACTACAAAATTCAAACCACAACACAGAGGTATAAAACAGAAAACACTGGTCTGCGAAAAAGTGTGCTGTGAAAACCACAAGAAATGCGTAGTAGTGCAGAACAACTAAAAAGTAGACAACTGCCAGTGTCTAAAGCAGAAAAACAACGATGTGTATATCCCAATGTAAGTGAGTAATCAAGCTAAAATCGCCGTAAGCACAAACTAACATATTGTTAAAGAACTGTTTTTCGATCTTAAAGCAGATCAAAGTGTAAATAATTTAATTACAGACCACTGATGATGCTTTACCTCAATGCATCTGAAGATTGATTGGTTGGTGGGTCGTCAACAGTCACAACTCTTCTAAAGATAATTGCCTAATAACAATTAGTTAAGGCAATATTACATCATAATTAAGTAAATTAATACCTTTTGTAAGCTATCAAGTGAAGAACTCAAATTTTTTGCGCATATTCTGAAAAAAGAAAACATTTCATAGGCACTAGTTTTGAACTAGTATTTGTTTACGTTTTGATATATTGTAAGTTATGTGTTTATTTCAATAAAGTTTGTGTTGTTAGTGTATTCTTATACGCTCGATAGCGTATAAGAATACACTAACAACACAAACTTTATTGAAATAAACACATAACGTCTCTAGTAAGTAGTCGAAGTGAAAAGTACCAAAATAAGTGGAAGCTTTGTATAGCTTAGGCTCAGTTCTTTGGTTACTTTTTGTGTCATCACATAAACAAAACAACACAGATTATATCGTTTTTGTTTCTCCAGAAGTTTTGATTTAGTATCAGAATTTTAGGCCTAAGCTTTCTAAGAAATTTAATATATTAATTGAGTAGTTATTCTTGTTATAACTCAGACTAAAGCTAAAATTTGTTTTCCATGAGTGAGAAGTTTATGACTTGCCATAGGATTGTTAGTTCCTGTGTGTGGTGTGAGGGTTGTTGCACTTTCTTGAATGTGGGTGACTGTAGCGGCATGGGAATTAGGGATATAAACAAAGCTCGTTGGTTGTGTGGGATTTTCTGTAGAGATGGGAAGATAGTGGAACAGGAGGAGAAGATTGCTGTACTTCAGTCGGGACTAGATAAAACGAAACAAGATGTGGAAAGGTTAAGGGGGGAGAAGGGAAAAGAGAGTTGGGAAGTGACAACAGGTTATAGAAGAAATACGAGTAGGATGTTCTCAGACAGTGTGGTTGTGAATGTGGAAAACAGGTTTGATCTGTTGTCACAGTAGGAAACTGATGAGCCACAAATAGATGTAGGAGTAGACAAGGACACAACAAACTTTCAAAAGCCTTTGAAAAGTAAGAACTCAGAAAAAAGTGTGGAGAAGAAGAAAGTTCTGTTGTTAGGTAGTTAACACGGTAAAGGTGTTGGCCAACTGTTGCAGGATAAACTAGGGTTAGGTTACCTTTTTTTTAAAAAAAAAAAAGAGGTGGAGCCCCTCCACGCCCACACCGGCATGATGGCCAACACAAAAGGTCTACTGCCATCTCTGCATAAGGGTTAGCAGGATGTGGGTACTGCGATGTTTGCGTACATCTGGTTAGGATTAACCATTAATACGCGCTCATCTGGAGATAGATTGGTCGAAATCTGGCGAAGGGTAGCGGTTTGAAGGGCAGAGGAAAAAAAGTGCCAAATCAAGAGCCAAGGGAAAAAAACCTCTGCGAAAGTTAGGTTGGGCGGCAAGAGCAGTAGCGGTTGTCTTGCTGCCTGCGATAGGTTGTGCAAGGATAGGCTTTGTTAGTTGTGGGTATCATGCACGTCGATACCTTGACGTTGTCGACATGCATGATAGGTTAGGTCACCAGGTTAGGTTACCAGGTTACAAGCTTTTTTTAAACCTTGTGCAAGTCTGGGTCAGGTGATAGAGGATGTAGGTTCACTTTCTAAAACTTTACAAAAGGAAGACACCGTGATAATAGCGGGTGGGGAGGGTAACAGTATACATAGGAACCCTAATTATTCAATTGACAGTGACCTGGTAAAGAGAGCTTCAGCAACGAGACATACTGGTGTTCGGCTTGTGTCTGTTCTGTGGCACTATGACTGGCTCATTTAAACTATTCTATTAGGAAAGTTAATTTATAGGTGGAACGGCTTCTTGGATCACATATGGGGTCCCATATCAGTGTGGTCCCTGTTGACTTCATCAGCAGGTGGAACTATACTATGCATGGCCTTTACCTCCACAGGAAAGGGAAGGGGAAACTGTCTTGGCTAATAGCAAATAACTTAATTGGGGGGGGGGGGTGGCACTGTCACAAGTGGTAAAGTACCAGTGGTTACAAGTGAAAAATCAGCAATGTTTTAGGGTAGGGAGGGCAGAAACAAAAGATGTTCAGAGACAGGCTGAATATGACATTCAGATTGATAAAACAGGCAGCCAGAAAGCAAATTTTAATGTACACAATTCATGCAGACGGCCTCGGATTGAAACTAAAGAAACTCAAAAATTGGCAGGAAAATTATATTCATTCAGTTGTAATTCAGCCAGTGCACAAAATAAGCTATCACTCTTGTATCAGAATATCCGAGGACTAAGGGGTAACCTTAATGAGTTGTTTATTTGTGATGAAGAATTAGAGTTGAGTAAACCAGTTGATATAATCTGCCTCTCTGAACATCATGTGACTACTGGTATAGATATGTTAAAATAATACAGGATTCAAGTTAGCTCCTTATTTCTGTAGAGAAAATATGGAGAAAGGAGGAGTTGCCATATTTGACAGAAACTGTTTTGATTTCAAGAATATTGATATCAATAAATTTTGCTAAGAGCAGCTCTTGTGCATCAGAAGTGGTATTTCATAATAAGTCCTTTATAATAGTAGATATATACAGACCACCTTCAGAAAATTATGCCGGCCCGGGTGGCTTAGAGGTTCTAGGCTCTACAGACTGGAACCGCGCGACCGCTATGGTCGCAGGTTCGAATCCTGCCTCGGGCAGGGATGTGTGTGATGTGCTTAGGTTAGTTAGGTTTAATTAGTTCTACGTTCTAGGGGACTGATGCCCTTAGAAGTTAAGCCCCATAGTGCTCAGAGCCATTTGAACCATTTAAGAAAATTTTAACCTCTTCATAAAAAATCTGGAAGCTCTGCTGTCCCATCTCATGTGGATTTACTGAAAATAAATTATTGTAATCAGTTTAATTTAGTTCCTATTGTTAACTTTGTTACTAGGACATGTAAAAGCTCTGAGACTACTACTAATAATGTCTTTGTAGACAAATCTAGGGAAAAAAGTCATATAAAACCAATAGTAAATGGGCTATCTGATCATGACATGCAGCATCTTGTGTTAAATATTGAGACTTGTCAGGATAAAAAATCTATTAAATCTGAGTACAGAAGGGTAATAAATAAGTCAAAAATTGAGAAATTCAGGAAATTTCTCAAGGACATTAACTGGATAGATGTTTACAATATGTCTGACTCAAACAGAAAATACAAAGCATTCATTAATAAAGTTGCCTCCACTTTCGAAAATTGTTTTCCCCTAAAGGTAACTCAAATCACACAGAATGCAAAAAGTGAACTATGGATTACACAAGGAATAAAGATATCATGTAGAACAAAAAGGAGACTGTATGTACCATCTGGGAACAACTCTGATGTTAGAATTGTAATGTATTACAAAGAATACTGCAAAATATTGACGCAAGTAATCCAGAAATCAAAGCAGCTTTATTATGAGAAAAAGATAATTACATCAGGTAACAAAATAAAACCTGTATGGGATATTGTGAAGACAAAGACAGGTGGGGCGAAAAAGGAAGAGGAAGAGATAGCTCTAAAAATAAATGAGTGTTTGTAATGAGTACATGTAGTGTAGCAAACCTCTTAAACAGGTACTTCATTTCTGCTACTGACAGTTTGGAGTTATCAGGTTCAATGAACAGTGCAAAGGAGTATCTGAGACCAGTCTTCCAAATAACTTCAGTAAAATGGAAATTACACTCACGTCTCCCAAAGAAGTAGTATCATTCATAAAATACTTAAGATCTAAGTATTCCAGTGGGTACGATAACATATCAACAAAGTTAAGGGTGCTCAAGCAAGTTGAGTTCTTTCTTAAATTATTTATGTAATCAATCTCTTATCAGTGGAACATTTCCAGACTATCTAAAATATGCAGGAAGTTAAGCCTCTTTACAAGAAGGGGCGAAAGAGATACCATCAAACTATCGACCAATTTCACTCTTGCCGGCTTTCTCAAAAATATTTGAAAAGGTTGTGTTCAAGTGTCTCCTTAAGCACCTGACTGTAAATAATATATTGTCTAAGTCACAGTTTGGATTTCTGAAGGGTTCTAACATAGAGAAAGCTATTTAGACTTACAGCGAGAATGTACTTAAATTATTACATAATAAATTAGAGACTACTGGCATTTTCTGTGGCCTGTCAAAAGCCTTTGACTGAGCGAACCACAACATTCTCTTAAGTAAATTAGAATATCATGGTCAGGAAACAGAGGGGGTCGTTTCGAAATATCTGAGCGGTAGGCAGTCAGTCTTCATCTGATTGGGAATTAATTACATTTGGTGTTCCTTAAGGATCCATCTTGGGTCCATTGCTTTTTCTTGTGTACACCAATGATCTCTCATCTGTTACAATACCAGATTTTAAGTTTGTTTTGTTTGCAGATGATACTAACACTGCAATAAGTAGCAAGTCAAGTACAGATTTATAAATAGCTGCTAATAAAATTTTCACTGACAGTAATAAGTGGTTTAAAGCTAATTCACTGTAATTAAACTTTGAGAAGACCCACTATATGCAGCTCAGAACCTGTAAGAGATTTCCTTCCAGTGTGAGTATAACATATGAAGAACAGATCGAACAAGCTGACAGTGTTAAATTTCTGGGATTACAACTCGATAATAGTTCAGCTGGGAAGGGAATACCACAGAATTGCTTAATCATGTAAACAAGTCTGTATTTGCTGTGAGAATGATTGTCAGATGTAGGAGATATAAATATAAAAAAAAACCTTGCATACTTCACTTACTTTCATTCTATTATGTCATATGGGATCATATTCTGAGGGAACACATCAAACCAACCAAAAGCGTGGGACAAGAATCATTTGTGGTGTAAATTCAAGAACATCTTGTAGAAACCTGTTCAAGGAACTTTTAACTACTGCTTCACATTATATTTATACCTTAATGAAATTTGTTGCAAGTAATACATCTCTGTTTCCAACCAATAGCTCAGTACATAATACAACACTAGGAATAAGAACAATCTACTTAAAGATCTAAAATCACTTACGTTGGTCCAAAAAGGGGTCCAATATTCAGGAGCACACATTTTCAATAAATCTCCAGCACCATTAAAAACTTGGTTTCAGATAAAGCATGGTTTAAACAGAGTTTGAAAGACTTTTTGATAGGCAACTCCTTCTACTCCATAGGTGACTGTCTTAACAGAGACTGTTAAGCCAGCTTAAGTAAAAATATCTGTTAGATTTCAGTTTTGACTGCACTTGGTCACAACTGTCAAGATTACGTATTTTGTATATGATACATTTATTAATAGTGCATAACAGTGTTTCATTCTGACATTGTGTTAATTCTGTAAATATTAGCTATTCCAGTTTACTGCATTGTATTAACCTATTTCAACTATCTCCTGACAAATGATTAGGGTAGTAAGTATTACATCCAAATGTTTTATGTTTTTATGTTATATTTTCTGACATGTTCCACACCCACAAGAATCATTTCATTTTTTGGCTCTATGGAACGAAAACTGAAACTAATGTAATCTAGTCTAATAAAGTGAAACATTAAAAAAACATGCATTTTTGTAGTTGCAGCGACTGAACAAAAGCACCCTCAAGAATTCCTATTGAATATGTACAGCAATTATCTCCAGTTGAGGGGTAAAATTGAAGCAGAATTCGTGGGTAAAAACAACTATTGGTAATTCGTATTATAATCGGTTTATTGAATTTAGTTATTCTAGTTTGGCTTCCATAAGTTACTTTGGTGTAAATGAACAGGAAAAAATGGAAGTCAGAGGTAATTTTTTTTTTTTTTTTTTTGCTGTAAAGGAAAGGAGGACAGAAGTGGTAAAGTTTGAGAATATACCGGAAAGCATGCAAGAAGTGTTTGCACTTTTAAAGTTTACAATTAATGGAACTATAGTGAAATGAATCTGATATGGTAACATACATAACTTCACTAATGATCTCAATAATAAAATTCGGTCTGCAGCCTCGTAATTAGACCTGTGAGTTCAAACAACATCTGGTAGCATTAGTAACTTGAATGGTGATCTTAGAAACTCTAAAACTGAAACTAATGCACAAACAGGAGCATAGACTACTAATTTAATGTGGATGTGGCATAAGGGTTGTCACTTGTTACAAAGCAAGGACAATGGGAAATGAAGCATCAAATTAAGATAAACTATAAAAAGGCCTCAGAGAATGTAAAAAAATTAATTACCAGAAGAAATCAAAAGGGTAGCTCTTGAAGGCAAAAAATGGATAGACGAATTGAATCAGAGCATTCAAAAAGAGTAACGGAAGGTTAACTCTGTCAAATGTTTTCTTCTTCCTCCTCTACACTTCACAGCTTAGGCAATGTACCTGCTCCGACTTCACATAATTAACTCAATTTCTTTCTCAGCCCCATTCATCTTTTCTTCCTGAGGACTAGTACTTGTTTATGAAAACTTGAATTCTATCAAATTCATCCACTTAAAACGTAGTCTCGATCTTTCACTGTATTGCTCAATCCCCTCATCAACATTGTAAAATCCAATTCTGCCTGGATGTCGTTATTGTTTTATGTGGCACCTCTTTGAGAAATTTTTGAATATTCTTAAAAATCTCATTTCTTCAAACTCTGTGTTACTTTTACATCTATTTTTCTCAGTACAGAATTCGCTGCCATAAAATAGTACAGTAACAGCCATTGTTTTATACAGTTTCAATTTGTAGCTTCGCTAACTTTATTTTCTACAGTTTTTTTCATTGTTTTGCATTTATGTTGAAGTTTGTTAGTTTTCTGTCTATGTCTTTGTCTATTTCCAGCTATATCACTGCATAAATAACCGAAACTGGAAACTTGATCGAGTATCTTTTTTTCGATCATCTTAAATCGAACTGAAAATTTTCTGTAGTGAACAATTTTAATTTTAGTAGCAGAAATTTTCAGATACTAATTACCAACTCATATATCTCACACACAGAACTTATGTCTATGTTTTGTAATTCAATCACATCATCGTCTGCATAGAGTGTAGTGTTTAGATGGTAGTTCCTTTTCAGCCTTACACCTTCTTCGACATTCTTTCAGTTTCAATATAGGTGTTAAAAAGAGTCGATGAAATGCTACATCTCCGTGTAATACCTTGATTCATTATTATCTTATGTGTTTTTGGAGTGCCTGTATTTTGTACTATTTTGGTGTCTTTATATACACTTCTGATGATTTGTGTAATATCAATAGGGCATCCACGTTTGTGTATTATTGTCCATAGTCTGTTTCTAATGAAAAAGTCAAAGATATTTTCGTATTCAATGAAAGCAACATATGTTTCTAAATTGGTTTCTCATCATTTTTCTAAAGTTCTCTTGATGCTAAAAATATTATCATTGCACGAGTATAATTTCATGAACCCACTTTTCTCTCAAACATGCATCTCTTATTACTTTCAAGGGATTGTTTATCACTTTTGAGTAAGCTTTATAAACTGTATTCGTGAGACTTACACCGCCTTAATTTTCACACTTATGTCTTTAGTCTTTTTAAAATTAGAAACTACATCTGCGATTTTCCAATCATCAGGAATTTTATAACATCGCCAGCACTTATTAAATCAATACAACAATCGTTGTTCACACAGAGTCCCTCTATAATTAATAACTTCAGCATTTATTCCATCTGGGCCACAACTTTTGCATTTTTTCAAACTTTTTAGAATCGGTTGAACCTCATCTAATGTTACTGAATCAACTGTCATCTTATAATAGGTTTTTAGGTATTCTGTATTTACTGTATCGGTTTCATAGTACCATAAATAGTTGTAATGATGAATCATCTATTCTTCATTAATTACATTACTTTTAGCACTATTTCTTTCTTACTGAATTAAGTTGTTTATTATTTTGTATGCAAATTCCTGTTTTACGTTTATATCATGTTCGATGTTTGTAATTAATTTGATGTTCTTTTCTCATCATGTACTTAGCTCGTTCCGCTTTTCCTTACATTTTTGCTCTGTTTCTTGTGTTATTTGAAGGAGTTGACAAGTCTTTTGTTTTTCCTTCACAGCCTCTTAAGCATCTTGAACCCACTTCTCCTTCTTAACTGTTCCGTTTTAGCAACTACTTCTAAAGCTGCTCTTTCTTACAGTCTCCACACTGCTTCTACATCACCTGCAGTTCGGATTTTTTACTAAGTACTACTGTAATGTGAGCTGATGACGTTTTTTAATACAATCTTTATGTAACAAATATACTTTGAATACTTCTTCTGAAGAATTAAGATTCCTTTCAGCAAATTTCATCCATCTTATCGTCACAGTTATAGGTCCAACTAAGAGACAGTGGTCCGAATATATATCTTCTCCTCTAAACACCCTTACGCCTTATTTGTGAATCCTAATTTTTCAGTTTACTATAAAATAATCTATTATTGACTTATAACCTCGTGCAATCTGCTTATATTCATGAATGTCTTTTTTGCTATAAAAAGGAATTACGTATTTTCAGTAATTTGTATGTGGCGAATTGCCTTAGATCCCAGCTGTCATCATTAATGATTTGTCGTCAGAAAGTACCAATAACTTCAGGCACTGGTTGACTTAATGTTCTTAAGTTTAGGTCACGTGGTCTGTCTTACTTACCTTATTTGACTCCTGAGCCATTCGTTGCTCATGTTTGTGCCATTTCTTATTTTACTTCTTGTTTGTTCCATACTGCCACTTCGTTATGTTAATTTTTCAATTACTGGTGTCCCTGAGTTGCTGCCTTGCCTGCCCCTGAGCGGCAGCAGCAGCGCTTATCGATATAGGCTCTGCCGTATTATCTTTGCTGGACTGCCATTACTTCCCAGTCGCCATGGTTTGGGAGTTAGTTCGGATCTGCCAGTGAGTCGGAAGGTGGTAGCAGTGCAGTTCAGACATGGCAGTGTTTGACTTAGGACGCGGCATAAGTCAGGCCCAGCTGCAGTGAGGGACAGCCCTGACTCGCCCGACAGTTTCCAATATACACTCCTGGAAATTGAAATAAGAACACCGTGAATTCATTGTCCCAGGGAGGGGAAACTTTATTGACACATTCCTGGGGTCAGATACATCACATGATCACACTGACAGAACCACAGGCACATAGACACAGGCAACAGAGCATGCACAATGTCGGCACTAGTACAGTGTATATCCACCTTTCGCAGCAATGCAGGCTGCTATTCTCCCATGGAGACGATCGTAGAGATGCTGGATGTAGTCCTGTGGAACGGCTTGCCATGCCATTTCCACCTGGCGCCTCAGTTGGACCAGCGTTCGTGCTGGACGTGCAGACCGCGTGAGACGACGCTTCATCCAGTCCCAAACATGCTCAATGGGGGACAGATCCGGAGATCTTGCTGGCCAGGGTAGTTGACTTACACCTTCTAGAGCACGTTGGGTGGCACGGGATACATGCGGACGTGCATTGTCCTGTTGGAACAGCAAGTTCCCTTGCCGGTCTAGGAATGGTATAACGATGGGTTCGATGACGGTTTGGATGTACCGTGCACTATTCAGTGTCCCCTCGACGATCACCAGTGGTGTACGGCCAGTGTAGGAGATCGCTCCCCACACCATGATGCCGGGTGTTGGCCCTGTGTGCCTCGGTCGTATGCAGTCCTGATTGTGGCGCTCACCTGCACGGCGCCAAACACGCATACGACCATCATTGGCACCAAGGCAGAAGCGACTCTCATCGCTGAAGACGACACGTCTCCATTCGTCCCTCCATTCACGCCTGTCGCGACACCACTGGAGGCGGGCTGCACGATGTTGGGGCGTGAGCGGAAGACGGCCTAACGGTGTGCGGGACCGTAGCCCAGCTTCATGGAGACGGTTGCGAATGGTCCTCGCCGATACCCCAGGAGCAACAGTGTCCCTAATTTGCTGGGAAGTGGCGGTGCGGTCCCCTACGGCACTGTGTAGGATCCTACGGTCTTGGCGTGCATCCGTGCGTCGCTGCGGTCCGGTCCCAGGTCGACGGGCACGTGCACCTTCCGCCGACCACTGGCGACAACATCAATGTACTGTGGAGACCTCACGCCCCACGTGTTGAGCAATTCGGCGGTACGTCCACCCGGCCTCCCGCATGCCCACTATACGCCCTCGCTCAAAGTCCGTCAACTGCACATACGGTTCACGTCCACGCTGTCGCGGCATGCTACCAGTGTTAAAGACTGCGATGGAGCTCCGTATGCCACGGCAAACTGGCTGACACTGACGGCGGCGGTGCACAAATGCTGCGCAGCTAGCGCCATTCGACGGCCATCACCGCGGTTCCTGGTGTGTCCGCTGTGCCGTGCGTGTGATCATTGCTTGTACAGCCCTCTCGCAGTGTCCGGAGCAAGTATGTTGGGTCTGACACACCGGTGTCAATGTGTTCTTTTTTCCATTTCCAGGAGTGCATATCACTTGAGTGCGGACCACCTTGCTTGGTCGTCGGTCGGTCGTCTTGTCAGACAACGTGTATGTTGGCCAGAGATCGCTTATGGGTTGCCTGCGTGTACTGACTCTTGATTCGTCCTTGTTATTGCACAGTCGCTGCCATTAGTATTGCACCAGCGGAATCTTCTGCTTTGTGGCCGTTAACGTTACTGTTACCTGCCCTGGGCGTTGACGCAAATTTCAGCCAGTGTAGTTTCCTCACCGTGTTGTTGCTACCCAGCACAGCGCGTATTTTAACAGCTCCATGTATGATTGGTTGTGGGCGCCAGTATCTTCTACGTTGTTCCGTTGAACTCCCTGTTGTGCCCTGGTTGGGTGAAGTGGAAGTTACCTTGTCGGTGGGTCCGCTGACTCGGTCGGTTGGGTTGTCGTCGGATCGTGAATGGTTGGCCCGACTGTCTGTCTCACCTAAGCGGGAGTTAGTGTTTGAATTACAGGCCGACCCTCGAACATCTAGGCACCCTTGTGTGTACTGCTTTATTTTTTTAATTTTTTCTTGTTGTTGGTACTTTTATGGCTTCTGGCCGGTTTTGTGCTTTAAATTAGAGTTGTTTTACTCTTAACGCCTTCAGCCTAGTTTAAAATCCTTTGGCATTTTAAAAAATGTCTTAATTTTTAAGTCTTTGGCCTTCAGCCGATTTGAATTTAACTTGTTTACTTCAGCCTAACTAAAGAACTGTTTTAAGATAAGGTTTGCCTTTTAAATTTCTGATTATGCTTGTGTTTTAAGTTATTGGCCTTCAGTCATTTTACATTAAAGTGTCTTTCAGCTGGTAATTAAGTCCCAAAGATTAAAGCTGTGTGTTTAAATAAGTTTTTTGGGCTCTTGTAATGTTTGATGAAATAATAAAGTTGTATGTTCAAGTGTAACTGGCAGCTCCTTATTTTGGCCTCTTTCCACAATTTGTTCTTTCTGTCCTGTCCTGTGGGTTAAGCAGGGCATTTCAACTCCTTTTGGAGGCCGTCATAGAATTTCAAGTAGTCTTCTCTCATCCCTTCTTCTGGCACTTATAAATCAATCACAGTGAAATAACCAGTCTCTACCCTGAATTTGCATGTAAGAGTTGTCTGATACACAGGGTGAGTCACTAACTTTTGCCACCTAGAATAACTGGCAAGTTTTTTTTTTTTTTTTTTTTTTTTTTTTTAATAGGATGCTATACTATGGTACTTGCTTTCTGATTTGAAGATCAACCAAGGTCAAAATGGTAACATGAACGTCTATTTACAGACGATGTTCGACATGATGACCACTGGTATCAATGGAGCGCTGCAATCTTCTTGTTGTGGATTGAGCTGTATTCCTCATCACTTAGGCACTTATCCAAGCACATGCTCTGACAATTCTCTCTTGTAGATAGTGCAAATAGTAAATATTCGCCGAATACGGCGTATGCATCTAACGTGCCATTGACATGTAAACACCATTCGGCAGTTTCGCAATACAACACTAATAGGAACGGTAAGACTAGTATCATCGAATCACGCGAATGTGAATGATGTATTCCTTCGAAGAACAATTCGATATGCTTCTCATTTATGGAGAATGCCAACGAAGTTCAGTGAGAGCTAGAGACTTATACGCTGAAAGATATCCTCAACGTACCTACCCTACATGTCATACATTTAAATATGTGTGGGATAAATTGAGAATAACTGGATCTTTAACGCATCGGAAACATATCCGGCAAAGGAAAGTTACCTACTAGAAAACGGAAATTGGTACTCTTGCACTGTAGTTCGAGATCCTTGTGTTAGTCCGCGTCAAATCACAAGGGAATCTGGCATGAGCAGAATAGTATTGTTCATGTTCTGCATCGCCATAAATATCATTCTTACCATATCAGTCTCCACCTACAATTAACTGGTACGGATTGCGTATGTCGCATTGAACTCTGCCGATGGGCTGAACTTCAGATTCTGTGGGATGACACATTTATTAATTTGATTTACTGACGAGGCTACATTCAGAAACCATTGGGCAACTGAAAATACATGTTGGCTGCGACAAGTTGCACACCAAAAACCGTGGTCGCTGAATGTATAGTGTGGCATTCTGGACAGAATTATAGGTGCCTATTCCATCGAAGGAAATCTTAGTGGTATGACGTACACGGCATTCCTGCAAGAAACACTGTCTGTTACTGGAAGAAATACCTTTATGAACAAAGAACAGAATGTAGTATCAAAAACGAAGGGTGTCTGGCATATTTTTCGCTGGTGGCTAGAAATGAGTTGCAGAGAAAATTCCGAAATCGTTGGATTGGATGCGGAGGAGATTTGTAGTGACCGGCTCGTTCGGCAGACTTGACCCCTCTGGTTTTTCCTTGTGGGGGATTCGTAAAAGGCATTGTTTATAAAGACATTCCAACCACACATGAAGACATGTGAGAGAGAATTGTCAGAGCAAGTGCTTCAATAAGTGTCAAAGAGATAAGGAATACCACTCGATCCATGATTAGAAGATTGCAGCACTGCAATCCAATGCTGATCACTTCGAACACCTTCTATAAATGGACGTTCATGCCACCGTTTTGACCTTCATTGACCTTCAAAGACATCATTGAATTCGTCTTGTAGCCGCTTTCACAAATAAATACCAAACTATAGCATGCCATTTAAAAACAAAGGTGACCTTCATATCTCTGACGCGACCCCACCTAGCAACGAAACAACCAACGTCATGGCTCCCGTTGTCCCATGCAACTTTTGTCCCACAAACTTTTCAGCTACTATCACACTTTCACAGTTATCCTTGGTGGCAATAGTTAGTGTCTCACCCTGTTTATATATATAAGGTTTGGACAAAAATATGGAAAGAACGAAAACACAACAGATTGCCATGTCCAGTATGGTGTAGGAAAGCCGTTGGCCTGCAAAACAGCTTGCCTTAGTCTCCAAATAGATAAATGTATGGTTTTCAAGGAAATCTTACATCATTTTGCCTGCAAAGTAGTGGAAATTCCAGGTAACGACTAAGGGGGGGAGGGGGGGGGGGGAAGGGGTGTAGGTGGCGACCATGCAGTCTTCTGTCCAAAGCAGACCAAAAAGACCCAGTGACTATGGGATCTAGTGATTGTGGTGGCCATGGCAGATGCGACAATTCATCCTCGTCCTCACAAAAACAGTCATGGACTATGCGATCCGTGTGGACAGAGGACCTATCCTCTTGAAACACAGCATTTCCATTGCGGAATAAACATTCTACGATGGGGTGAAGCTGATCCGCCAAAATGGGTACATAACAATTGACTGTAATACGAAATTGCAGAGTAGTTGTGGGCCCCTCGGAATGACACGATATGGGTGCCCAAACCACCACTGAGCCCTCGCCATGTCGCACTGTTGGGTCGTAAACTCACCCAGAAGGTGGAAACGATCTGAAACAAGAGTCATCCGACCAAACGACATTCTTCCAGTGCTCCACAGTCGAGGTTTTATGGCTTCGGTACAACGTTTCCTTGTTGAGGTTATGTTCATCGCCGATGAGTGGTTTTGGTATTTTCCTGCTGACGCTGCAGATCCCTGCTTATGTAGCTTGGTGTTGGTTGGGTTCGAGTGTGCTACATTCAGTTGTGCGGTGACTTTTACAGCTGTCGTACTCTTATTTTTCTTCACAATGTTCTTCAATGACCATTTGTCACAATCGATCAATACACACTTTCGTCCGCTTGGTGACTTAACGGTTGGTGCTTTCCTGCTTTCTCTGTATGCGGCATAATTCTTCGATTCGGTGTTTCTTGGAACACCGGCTACCTTGGTTAAAGAAGCACCCACCATGCGAGCACCACGTCCGAATTCACTTAGCCTCAGAGTACTGTGGTCAAAACACTGCTCTGACAACGACTGAGACTTGCAACGTGCTGAAGACACTGCATACGTGCCGTTAGTGGTCAAATACAAGAGCACAACATGCAGGCTTGGCTACCATCTACATTTACGAGGGAGCACCCCCCCCCCCCCCGCAACCACAAAAAAAAAAACATTGCCGTGGCCGGAGCTTGCATAGTACGCATATCTGCCGCTAGGTGTCTGTAGCGCAGCTCACAGCCAGTTCAGTGCCGCCTGTGTTGTTGACATGGCTTCTTCTGTTTGTCTGCAATTATAGTTTTTACTAGCGGTATATTTTTCTTGTTTTGTTTATTATGATGGCTAGCTTAACTGAACAACACATAAACGTGAAATTTTGTTATCTACTCGGTAAAAATATTGCTGAAACTGTCTTAATGTTGAAAACGGTTCACCAAGATGACGCTACGGGAAAAACTCAAGTTTACGATTGGTTTGCTCGTTTTCAAAATGGCGACTTCCCGACTGATGACATACTTCGTTCTGGACGTCCATCATCTTCCGGAATCGACGACGAATCTGAAAAATTTCGAGAGCTCGTGTTCACAGACCATTGACAGACAATTGATCAACTGTCGGAGATTACTGGCTTATCTTGGAGCTCGGTTCAGCAAATTTTAACGGCAGTTTTCGAAATGAAAAGTGTTGCTGCCACGTTTTTTCCTAGGCTTCTGACTGACAATCAAAAGGAACATCCAGCTGAAACATGTCGCGCTTTGAAACAATAACTTGAAACTGATCCAGATTTTCTGTCAAAGGTCATTACTAGTGATGACTTATTGTGCTATGTTTACGACCCAGAAACAAAGAAACAGTCAAGCCAATGGAAGACGTCATCGTCACCCTGTCCTAAGAAATGTCATCAAGTCAAATCAAACATCAAAATAATGCTAATTTGCTATTCTGATGTCAAGGGGGTAGTTCATTCAGAGTTTGTTTCCCCAGTTCGGACTGGCAATCAAACCTTTTATTTGGAATTTTTAAGAAGATTGTGCAACAGTGTTCGTCAAAAAATATCCGATTTGTGTCAGACAGGAGAATGGTTCTTCCACCACAACAACGCACCTGCACACACAGCCATCTCTGTCACTTTTCGCCTAAAAATGGCATGGCTCTGCAACGCCATGCACCTTACTCGCCTGACCTGAATGTCTGCGAGTTCTACCTCCTGCACTTTTTAATGTTGTGTTGGAGGGAATGAATAGGGCAGTTAAAGAAATAGTAAAAGAAAAAGACAAAAAGATGATTTTTGCAGATGGTATGGTAATATGAGGTGATAAAGAGGTAGATGTACAGTTACAGCTTGATGCATGGAAGGAAATAATGAAAAGGTATGGATTAAAAATAAATAAAGGTAAGAGTGAAGTAATGGTATGTGGAAGAGAGAAATGGATCAACGGAAATATTACCTTGAATGGAGAACCCCTCAAAGTTTCACTTATTTAGGGAGTGAAATATCTAGGGATGGAAGAAAACTAACAAAATTAATAGGAGGTTACAGAATGGAGGCAGTTTCTACCAAACAATAAAACACCTGATTTGGAATAATGAAGTTTCAGAAAGAGCAAAACTCCTTGTGTATAAGAATTATTACATCCCTATTGTCACCTACGGTGGAGAAACATGGACAATGACAGAAAGGGACTGGAACAGACTGCAAGCAGGGGAAATGAAATTTCTCAAAGCAGTTAAGGGCAAAACAAGAATGGACAGAGTAAGGAATGTAGAGATTAGAAAGGACCTTAAACAAGAAAGTATGAGAGAAGAAATGGAAAGAAAGAGATTAAGATGGTATGGGCATGTTAAGAGGATGCATGGGCAGAGACTGCCCAAAATTATGGAAGAACTAAAGATGGATGGGAAAAGACCTAGCGGGCGCCCAAGAACACGGTGGAAAATGGGAGTGAGAATATCTGTAGAAAGGAGAGATGTGACCTGGCAGCAAGTGGAGGAAGAAAAGTGGTGGGAGGACCGAGCCAAATGGAGAGGACTCGTCAGCCCCCAGACCCGGCAGTAGCTGGAACGGGATTCGGATATAGCTAGATAGCTAGAAAGGACACCGATTTGACAACAGCGAAGAAGTAGAGAAAAAGATGAAGGAGGAGCTTCGGCCATTTCCAAAGACGATTACAAAATTTGTTTCGAACGGTGAAAGCACCGGTGAACCAAATGTATTAGTTGTAGTGGAGAGTATTTTGAAGGGGATAAGGTTGTTTAGTAAACAGTTTGAAAATGTTTAGCTTTTAAAAATAATTCCGGTTTTTTGGCTACCCCTCGTATGTTCGAGGACGTATTTCTTGCGGTACTAAAATATTTTTGCCCAACCGCCTTAGCTATAGTTGATATCACATTCTTTCACTTATTATTAACTAAAATTGCTAAATTACTGCAAGCCCTTATGTTTAGATGGATCCCACTATGTATTATTAGATAATCCTCATATTGTCCGCTTTTCCCCTTCTAGTTTCTTTTATGACCACAACACTAGTTTAGATTCTTTTAGTATTTTATTCGGTTCCACTCCTTTGTCCCTCAGACCCCTTATATTCCATGTCCTTTACTTTGCTCAGTCTAGAATTCCGAGTTGTTTGTCCTCATTATCTCCCCAATATCGTTTGCTTCCTATGGCCAAAAGAATTATCGTATTTCTTTTCATGTGAAATGTCTTCAAACAACCTCATTTGCTGTAAAGCACAGAAGAATTCCATAGTTTCTGCATTCTACAGTCAAATAACCCTGAGGGCAATGCCTACATCTTCCCTTTTGGCCCATAATCTGGCCAGTGAGAAAACTGTCATAGTGTACATTATTCACTTGGACAAGAGGTGCTGCTTCCTTCTTATTCCGGACTCGTTGTCCATCCAACAGTCAAAGATAGTATTTCCCTTCCCAGGAAAGAAAGGTCCGTTTGCAAAGACCCAGGCAAGAATTGGCCGACACATTTGTATAATCACCTTCAAGACTCCGTCTTTCCCTTTATAAGCAGTTTTCATTCCGCAAGAGAAAACAACGCCACAAAAGCGAAAGAAACTGCTACACCAGTAACTGATGCTCACATAACCCTGCACAACGTCTGCTAAAGATGCACACTATTCAAAATCGTTGTGCATGAGAGCTTAAACGTTACTTGGAAGCACCATAGCGCTTCCAAGGATGCAACGCGCAAAATGTTTCCGCAAACGGTTAGTAATTTGATGTTGATTAAGAGTAACATTGTCACAAGGGGGGTTAATAAGGTATATTGATTTGTCACTAGTGGGCAGATCGACTAATCTCGAAGTGGAAGATAGTGACTCCAATTCCGCAAATATATGAGTGATCTCTAGAAACAGAAGGTTTTGAGACATAGGAAATGGGCATGATTTACTTAAATAATCTGAAGTTCATAGTCGGGAGAAGTCAGGACAGTCAGTTATTAATATGTTAGTAAAGGAAGAAGAGGTGCAGTCTTTAGCTGGCAGTGGGGGTGATTTATGTACAGTGAGCCAGACATAAATACATTCTCTACCTGATACTGGAATGTTACTGGAATTCAAATAATTAACACCACAGGGAAAATTAACAAGCCGGTTAATCATGAATTTATGTTGCCAGTAAAACCAAACTGTGCCCATCCCTACTATAAATTTTTGATAGTTCCACATTTAAAAGTTACTGGCTCCTAGATCTAGGATTATTTAATAAGTATAAAGAAAAATAGGATTTTTAGATCTCGGAAATAGGGAAAGAGGGGGGGGGGGAGGAATTACATTCGTGCACTTTTTATTTATTTGCGCATATTTCTGTCTTTTACCTTTGTGCTCAGCGGATAATTCATTAATATTATGAGCTGCACCTGTGATATGTACTCAGCGTAAAGGCAAGTTCAGTTTTCCTGTATTGACTGACGCCATGCCTTTATATGAATTTTAAAAAGGCAGGTGCTGTACGTTGCTGAAGGTTCATTCTGTTTGTGTTACAAACGGTCCTACTTATTTATTTCGAACCTGATTTGTAATTCAGGAGTTTTATTTGGCTACCTTGAGTAAACAGGGTTAACCACATGCTGTTGGTTGAGGCCAGCTGGTCCTTTTTTCTTAATTTTATTTGGACAACTTTTACCGTTGCTCGTTTGTTTTACAGAGTCCTTTAATAGTGACTCACTGCCTACTCTGAGCTCGAAACTAAATGGTCATATGCGACGTCTGTTAATATAAGTGTTTTTCTTTGTGTTTCAGTTAACACTTTGCTTGTTGGTCTGTATTGAAACAGAACAACGGCAGTGAGGTGAACAGTTGACTATCTTCAATTAAACGGTTAAATTTCTATTCCTAAAATTGTATTGTTGATTTGTTTCCATTTGGCGATCTCAAAAATTTTCTGTTTTGAGTTGAAGTGTACGACTTCTAATTCTAAAACTGTGTTGCTCATTTGTTGGAGTTTATTTAGGTTTTTTAAGTATTACTAAGAGAGTGGTAAAAAAATACGTACATATTTGCAGTAACATTTTTAAACAAATGAATTTTGACTCAATTTTTTTTTATTTCTTATTTTTTTAGCCTCTCCGGATTATTCTGCAGAGGAAGAGTACCGACCGAGGGTTCGAAAAAACGGCTCTCGTTGGCTACTGCGTTATTATGTCAGAGAAGAGATCTTTGATGCGATTTGTTACTGGAAGAGTCTGCTATAGTGACGTGATGTCATGCAGCCCAAGGCGCTAGGCACTTTCATTGAGTAACAATGATTTTTCTCAGAATAATATTTATCGTTAAAAATTTATGATTAGTCGTGGATGATGTCTACAAGAACTTCCCTTTTTTTTTTTTTTAGTGATAGATGAGACTTTCTTTCGGAGAGCGTAAATTCCGCGTAACGTGCTGTGCAGCCATAACTATGAATTTTCACAGTCCAAAATGATGATCTGCACAGTATTTGCACGAGAGTTCAAAATTGTTGAAAACCATGTGCGTTAATCCAGATGTTTAGATGCTGATGAAAAGTGGAGTTCTCTCAACATCAAGTCTGAGTTACAATCTTAAACTAGCTGCTAGATGGAATGTGTGTGCT
This sequence comes from Schistocerca americana, assembly GCF_021461395.2. Lineage (NCBI taxonomy): Eukaryota > Metazoa > Arthropoda > Insecta > Orthoptera > Acrididae > Schistocerca > Schistocerca americana. Next base: position 105,108,681 of record NC_060122.1, on the reverse strand, counting down.
GCAACAGTGTATAGATTAGATAAAACAGAGCTTCCATTTCTGCAACTCAGGGATGGATGTGATAGAAAATGTGCATAGGAAAAAACTGATAATGTAGACGAGATGTTTTAGTGTAAGTGATTATCTCCATTCAGTACTAACAGCCGGACCTGACAAAATCGACTGTCTTCCTCAGCTTAAAACAAATTAAAAAATCCATAAACGTTATTGATACGTGTTCAGTTGATATTTTACAGCTTTGCATAGCTGATGAACGTTATACTGCCGGCCGCGGTGACCGAGCGGTTCTAGGCGCTTCAGTCTGGAACCGCGCGACTGCTACGGTCGCAGATTCAAATCCTGCCTCAGGCATGGATGTGTGTGATGTCCTTAGGTTAGTTACGTTTAAGTAGTTCTAAGTTCTGAGGGACTCATGACCTCAGATGTTAATTCCCATAGTGCTCAGAGCCATTTGAACCATTTTTGAATAATAAGTGCATAATGTTCGACTAACGAAGCGAAAGCAGACTGCCAAAAGAACATTGCTACAATCTCCGAAAAGACCTTCTACACGTCAGAAAATGTTCTCCCATATAACCGTTTCACTCGTAAAAAATAAACAAAAATTATCAACGCTGAGGTATGAACGCGGGTCTTTGGGTACGTCGACCTAACACTCTACCTTCTCACCACGCGAAATTTACAATACTCACAGATATTTTTTTCCTGTGCGCCGTAGCTCTGGTGATACTTTTAATTACCGATTACACATGTTCAGCATAAACTAAATCAGTGTTTTGGTTCATACCCCAACGACATACAACGTTTGTTACCGATCCTAGAGTCTGAAATCTGTGAGAATCAGTGTGAGAGGTAATGCTTGAAATTTCGTATTCTCGACACACTCTTGACACTGTGGATCGCAGAATACTGAGTTTCCTAACGGTTTTCGAGATGGAATCTACCACGCGTCTAGCTCCAACTATCATTTCGCGTTGAAAGTCTGTTAATATCTGTCGTGGGGCCTTAATGATGTCGGATATCTCTCAGATGAGTTACGTGAATACAAACGACAGCCCCGTCAATGTGCTGCCCTTTTATATATAGTGTACGTGAAACTACCGCCACCTGTATATATGCATATTGCTATCCCATGTCGTTTGCAATTTCAGTGGAAATCTGTACGTCTACTCAGTATGATATTGTGCACACTATTAATAATTTTTTTGAAATAAGTTTCCTTTAATTTACGTCTATGGTCACAATCTTTTTTGTTTAACAGATTACCGGTTTCGGTCTTTAATGACAATCATCAGATCTGTTTCTTAAAAACAAAGTCCTAATGTACTGCAGCCATAGGTTTTCGTAAATGATCAGTGACGTTGTCTGCTTACTACGTCCAGAATAAAAGTATTGCACTCTAGGGATGTTATTGATACGTCGGGAGGCGCCGGCGCCAGTCGCTTTCTCCGTTCGATTCACTCGGATCGATTGTTTCCCTCTGGCGTTGCTTGTCTTTGCCTCGTTGGTGGTGCTAGTGGACTGGCGGGCGTGCTGGGTTTTGGCTTCGGAACGGCCGGTACGTGTCGCTGCTCAGGGAGTGAAACTTGTGTTTGCGGGGAGTTGGCGGTATCTGACCGGTGTATGTGGCTCGGAGTGCGGAAGCGGGCCTGTCATTGCCAGTTTGTGAGGCGTGACTGCGCCATGGTCTTCTACACAGGACGCTGAGCAATGTGTTATTCATTTTGGCTATTGGAGTTGAACTATGTACCACGCAGCTGTCTATTGAAGAAGTAGACATTCAAGCTTTCTAGTTTTGCAATCGGGCCTACCCGTGTTATCACTAGCTTCTTCCTTTTCTTTTGAGTGTCAATATTGTGTTGGAACAGCGACGTACTGGTGTAATAATATTATGATTTGTATTACCGTTGCCCTTTTAAAACTAGTCTGACTGGCTGGGACAATTTTACATATTTTGAAATTTGAAGTCTACAGTTAATGCTTTTAACCATTTTTAATTTGCCTTTGTCTTGATGTGATCTATCCAAGCAGAATTTTATCTTACTATATTCTGGGGCTGTTAACATCGTTTCTTTTCGCTGTGGCTGTGTGTTTGTGCTTTTCTGTTGCAGCACTGCAGCGGACACCTAGTCCGTGTCTAAATCGATGTCCGGAGTACGACGCCTTGGCCGACCACCACCAGAGGGAACGGGTGGTTCTTTTGGCCGCGGGGAAAATGGCAACCGATACGGCGGCCACTGAGTTCTTCGGGTTGCAGTGAGTGGGGATTTTGCATTAAGTTTCCTCTGCATTGGGACGCCAAGGCGTCTGTTCCGTTTGCTATACTGCTTATATATTTACCTTCAAAACCATAAAGGAAGGAGACTATTGTTCTGAACTATACCTTACGTGCAGCGGGAGTTAGAGAAATAGTTGATGGGTAGCGGAAATTGGAAATTACGCAAATTGTCCTATTGCGCTTGCCCAGGTGGCCTATTTAAAACTTATTTCACCTTTATTATTCAAGTGCCCTTTGTTAAATGAAACTGATTTTACCTGTTGTTATTGAAATGGTTACAGTTAATATAGAAGAAGCTATATGAAGTTCTTTTTTTTTTTTTTTTTTGGGAAAAGACCAAACTGCGAGGTCATCGGTCTCGACGGATCAGGGAAGGACGGGGAAGGAAGTCGGCCGTGCCCTTTCAAAGGAACCATCCCGGCATTTGTCTGGAGTGATTTAGGGAAATCACGGAAAACCTAAATCAGGATGGCGGGACGCGGGGTTGAACCGTCGTCCTCCCGAATGCGAGTCCAGTGTGCTAACCACTGCGCCACCTCGCTCGGTAAGAAGTTTTTGTGTGCAAGTAATTCAATCAGAAAGGTTTTGTGTAATGTATTTCTTTGACTTGTGTATCCTGTTCAAAAGAAACTTATTTCACCTTTATTATTCAAGTGCCCTTGTTAAATGAAACTGATTTTACCTTTTATTATTGAAGCGCTTATAAGAAATTCTTCTTTGCACCTAATTCAATGAGAAGGGTATTGTGTAATGTATTTTTCTGATTTGTGAATAAGAGACACTTGCACAAAGTTTTGGGTAAATACTGTGCCCTTTAGGTTAAATTGTTAATAAGTAATAAATTAGTTGTATCTTGCAAGTCCTCTGTACTTATTATTTCACTTGTCACCGGTTTGCACGTAACCACCAAGTGGCAGTTATAAAGTAAGATACTCTACCGTAACCTGAGAAAACAATCGCACAAGATTTCGCATTGTAAGGTAAGGGCGGGCCAATATGGGAGAAGCTGTCCCGGTTATCCCCGCGAAGCATTCATCACGCCGAATGCGCTGTGTGTGCAATCGCGCGGTGCGGTCACGCCGGCTGTCCGTGCAATCCGGAAAAATTGCCGGCCGTGCGGCCGCAGCTGCGTGTGCCCGGCAGACCCCGGGCCCAGCTGCAGGCGGATTACTGGGGGAGCCGCCTGCCGATAAATAAACAGCACAGGCCGAAGTGCCGGTGGCGGCAGGGGGGGCCGCGAACAGAGGAGTGGCAGCGGTGGATTCGTACGGGGCTAACATCGGCCACTGACTTCGCAGCATCGCTGTCACTCAAGGTGAACGTTCGGAAGTTGTCGATGTAACGTGTGCTCTTACATATGCCTATATATATACAGGGTGGTCCAGTGATCCTGACCGGGCCAAATATCTCACGAAATGAGCATCAAACGAAAAAACTACAAAGAACGAAACTTGTCTAGCTTGAAGGGAGAAACCAGATAGCGCTATGGTTGGTCCGCTAGATGGCGCTGCCATAGGTCAAACGGATATGAACTGCGTTCTTTTAAATAGGAACCTCCATTTTATTACATATTCGTGTAGTACGTAAAGAAATATGAATATTTTAGTTGGACCACTTTTTCCGCTTTGTGATAGATGGCGCTGTAATAGTCACAAACATATGGCTCACAAGTTTTTGGACGAACAGTTGGTAACAGGTAGGTTCTTTAAATTAAAATACAGAACGTATGGACGTTTGAACATTTTACATCGGTTGTTCCAATGTGATACATGTACCTTTGTGAACTTATCATTTCTGAGAACGCATGCTGTTACAGCGTGATTATTTGTAAATACCACATTAATGCAATAAATGCTCAAAATGATGTCCGTCAGTCTCAAAGCATTTATATAAGAACAAATAAGTCCTCGGTCACAAATATTAAGTCAAAATGTACCAGGTTTCGACGCTACTGTTCTAAAACATACTAGGTATATAATCCATTACTAAAATTAAAGTTTGTGCTGGTTGGAAAGAGATACAGTACTTACAAGTCACATTTTAAAAAATGTACTGCATCTCTTCCCAGTCAGTACAATCTTTAATTTTATTAGTGTACTATATACATAATGTGTTTTAGGACTGTTAATTTAATTCTGAAGACGACGCTCATAGTAGCGTCGAAACCAGGTCAATTTTGATTTAATATTTGTGACCCAGGGCTTATTTGTTCTAATATAATTCTGACACGGTCACTGAACCTTAGTAGCTATGTTCAAAGTTTTACTCAATGCGTTTGGCAATACGTGTAACGACATTCCTCTCAACAGCGAGTAGTTTGCCTTCCGTAATGTTCGCACATTCATTGACAATGCGCTGACGCAGGTTGTCGGTGGATCACGACAGCGAATATCCTTCAACTTTCCCCACAGAAAGAAATCCGGGGGCGTCAGATCCGGTGAACGTGCGGGACATGGTGTGATGCTTCAACGACCAATCCACCTGTCATGAAATATGCTATTCAATACCGCTTCAACCGCACGCGAACTATGTGCCGGACATCCATCATGTTGGAAGAGCATCGTCATTCTGTCATGCACTGAAACATCTTGCAGTAACATCGGTAGAACATTACGTAGGAAATAAGCATACATTGCACCATTTAGACTGCCATCGATAAAATGAGGGCCAATTATCATTCCTCCCACAATGCCGCACCATACATTAACGCGCCAAAATCGCTGATGTTCCACTTTTCGCAGCCATTTTGGATTTTCCGTTGCCCCATAGAGGATGTTTCCGCTGTTGGTGAATGATGCTTCGTTGCTAAATATAACGCGTGCAAAATATCTGTCATCGTCCCGTAATTTCTCTTGTGCCCAGTGGCAGACCTTTACACGACGTTCAAAGTCGTCGCCATGCAATTCCTGGTGCATAGAAATATGGTACGGGTGCAATCGATGTTGATGTAGCATTCTCAACAATGACGTTATTGAGATTCCCGATTCTCGCGCAATTTGTCTGCTACTGATGTACGGATTCGCCGCGACGGCAGCTAAAACACCTACTTCGGCATCATCATTTGTTGTAGGTCTTGGTTGACGTTTCACATGTGGCTGAACACTTCCTGTTTCCTTACATAACGTAACTATCCGGCGAACGGTCCGGACACTTGGATGATGTCGTCCAGGATACCGAGCAGCATACATAGCACACGCCCATTGGGCATTTTGATCACAATAGCCACATATCAACACGATATCGACCTCTTCCGCAGTTGGTAAACGCTCTATTTTAACACGGGCAATGTATCACGAAGCAAATTCCGTCCGCACTGGCGGAATGTTACGTCATACCACGTACTTATACGTTTGTGACTATTACAGCGCTATCTATCACAAAGCGAAAAAAGTGGTCCAACTAAAACATTCATATTTCCTTACGTACTACACGAATACGTAATAAAATGGGGGTTCCTATTTAAAAAAACGCAGTTGTTATCCGTTTGACCCATAGCAGCGCCATCTAGCGGGTCAACGAAAGCGCCATCTGGTTTCTCCCTTCAAGCCAGACAAGTTTCGTTCTTTGTACTTTTTCGTTTGACGCTCATTTCGTGAGATATTTGGCCCGGTCGCGATCAATGGATCACCCTGTATATGCTAAAGAAACTGGTATAGCTGCCTAATATCGTGGTGTAGGGCCCAACGTACACGCAGAAGTGGCCTGGACTCGACTAATGTCTGAAGTACTGCTGGAGGCAACTGACTCTCAGAATCCCGCAGGGCTGGCCGTAAATCCGTAAGAGTACCCGGGTTGGAGATCTCTTCTCAACAGCACGTTGCAAGGCATCCCAGATCTGCTCAATAATGTTCATGTCTGGGGAGTTTGGTGGCCAGTGGAAGTCTTTAAACTCAGAAGAGTGTTCCTGGAGCCACTCTGTACCAATTATGGACTTGTGTGGTGTCGCATTGTCCTGCTGGAATTGCCCAAGGCCACCGGAATGCACAGTGGACATGAATGGATGCAGGTGATCTGACAGGATGCTTACGTACTCGTCACCTGTCAGAGTCGTAATTAGAGGTATCAGGGGTCTCACATCACTCCAACTGCTCACGCCCAATACCGTTCCACAGCCTCCGCCAGTGTCAAAAGTCCCATGCTGACGTACAGGGTCCAGAGCTTCATGAAGTTTTCTCCAAACCTGTACACGTCCATCCTCTTTATACAATTTGAAACGAGACTCGTCCGACCAGTCAACATGTTTCCAGTCATCAACAGTCCAATATCGGTGTTCACGGGCCCTGGCGATGTGCAGATCTTTGTGTCGTGCAGTCATCAGGTGTACACGAGTGAGCCTTCAGTTCCGAAAGCACATGTCCATGATGTTTCGTTGAATGGCTGGAACGCTGACACTTCTTGACGACCCAGCATGGAAGTCTGCAGGAATTTGCGGAAGGAGTTGAACTATTCTCTTCAGATGTCGCTGGTTCCGTTCTTGCAGAATCTTTTTCCGGCTGCAGCAATGTCGGAGTTGGATGTTTTACGGGATCCTTGATATTCACGTTAAACTCGTGAAATGGTCGTACGGGAAAATCCCCGCTTCATCGCTACCTCGGAGTTGTTTTCAATCACTTGTGCACCGACTATGACACTACGTTCAGACTTACTTGAATATTGATAACCTGCCATTGTAGCAGCAGTAACCGATCTAACAACTACGCCAGACACTTGTCTTATAGAGACATCGCCGACCGCAGCGCCATCTTCTTCCTGTTTACATATCTCTGCACCTGAATATGCATGCCTATACCAGTTTCCTTGGCGCTTCAGTGTATATACACTACTGGCCATTAAAATTGCTACACCAAGAAGAAATGCAGATGATAAACGGGTATTCATTGGACAAATATATTAAACTACAAACGACATGTGATTACATTTACACCCAATTTGGGTACATAGATCCTGAGAAATCAGTATCCAGGCCAACCACCTCTGGCCGTAATAACGACCTTGATACGCCTGGGCATTGAGTCAAACAGAGCTTGGATGGCGTGTCCAGGTACAACTGCCCATGCAGCATCAACACGATACCACAGTTCATCAAGAGAACTGACTGGCGTATTGTGACGAGCCAGTTGCTCGGCCACCACTGACCAGACGTTTTCAATTGGTGAGAGATCTGGAGAATGTGCTGGCCAGGACAACAGTCGAGCATTTTCTGTATCCAGAAAGGACCGTACAGGATCTGCAACGTGCAGTCGTGCATTATCCTGTTGAAATGTAGGGTTTCGCAGGGATCGAATGAAGGGTAGATCCATGGGTCGTAACACATCTGAAATGTAACGTCCACTGTTTACAGTACCGTCAATGCGAAAAAAAGGTGACCGAGACGTGTAGCCAATGGCACCGCATAGCATCACGCCGGGTGATACGCCAGTATGGCGACGACGAATACACGCTTCCACTGTGCGTTCGCCCCGATGTAGCCAAGCACGGACGCGACCATCATGATGCTGTAAACAGAACATGGACTCATCCGAAAAAATGACGTTTTGCCATTCGCGCACCCAGGTTCGTCGTTGAGTACACCATCGCATGTGCTCCTGTCTGTGACACAGCGTCAAGGGTAACCGCAGCCATGATCTCCGAGCTGATAGTCCATGCTGCTGCAAACGTCGTCGAACTGTTCGTGCAGATGGTTGTTATCTTGCAAACGTCCCCATCTGTTGACTCAGGGATCGAGACGTGGCTGCACGATCCGTTCGTTACAGCTATGCGGATAAGATGCCAGTCATCTCGACTACTACTGATACGAGGCCGATGGGATCCAGCACCGCTTTACGTATTACCCTCCTGAACCCACCGATTCCATATTCTTCTAACAGTCATTGGATCTCGACCAACGCGAGCAGCAATGTCGCGATACGATAAACCGCAATCGCGATAAGCTACAATCCGACCTTTATCGAAGTCGTAAATGTTATGGTACGTATTTCTCCTCCTTACACGAGGCATAACAACAACGTTTCACCATACAACGGCTGTCAACTACTGTTTGTGTATGAGAAATCGGTTGGGAACTTTCCTCATGTCAGCACGTTGCAGGTGTCACCACCGGCGCCAACCTTGTGTGAATGCTCTGAAAAGCTACCCATTTGCATATCACAGCATCTTCTTCCTGTAGGTTAAATTTCGCGTCAGTAGTACGTCATCTTCGTGGTGTGGCAATTTTAATGGCCAGTATATATATTTAACGTGTGTTAAATAGTTCTTAAGAGCTAACTTAAAGAGGAATAGCTAAAGCTATAGCGGAAATGGTTATCGCAGCTCATTAAAAGCCGGAAGTTAGTTTTCTGGAGTTATTGCTTATCAGCAGTAAAATCTCCATAAGAATAACATTGGCGGAAGTGAGTTTTCCAGCAACAAACAGACAAGTAAAATAATAGACGGAGAAAAATTCTAAGTCCAACAATGTAAGCTACAACAATGTAAAATGCCCACCCACCAACCCCAATACGGGACAGCCACCATTACATAGTAAAGTATCTATGCGCCTATTTTAATTACCCTGAGAAGGAGACCTCACTTACCGTGAGGCCATTTTATAGGATGGCCTTCGACTGTGCGTCTGAGCAGGACTTTGAGGTTTTTAATCTATTGAGGTAAAAATAATCTACCCTAATAATTAAAATAAGGTAATAAGGGATTATTCTGCAACACAGGCACTAGTAACACAAGGTGCTGTGTTGCGCAGGAAACATTTTCTTAAGAGCCACTGGGGACAGCCTGGGGAACCGCCGCATCATTCATGTGTTCTTGTTTCATTCATTAATACTGTTTTACTGAAGCGCGATGGCCACGTGACCTGCACTGGCGCCAGGGCAGGCACTGCTGCTGTCTTGCCACTGGGTTTACAAATCACTTGTCAATGTGGACGGCACTCTTGGTGCTTCGACATCTTCTGCGAAGGGTAAAAAGAACGAAGTAAGAGGAGTTGGTAAAACTACTCAATTTGTTCTTATTCATGGACCTACTTTATTTTGTGGTGCGAAGTTACATTTTTCTTTAATGAAAGTTTCTTCTTCTTCCAGTTTGGGTAACGCATGGATAACTGTTGCTTTCGTTGCTTGTAACAATGCAGGAAGAGCCGGTTTGGAATCCTTTGAAACTCGTGAAATCTTGGCTTACCGTACTATACCTGTTTCTGAGACTATTATTGCTAGTGAGGGTTCCTACCTGTTACCGCACGGGAGTTTGTCTTTGTCATGTCGTAGACGTTGTAAGATTAATTCCGATTGTAGTATTCACTTATGGGTGAAGGCTAGCGGTCCTTCTTCTTTGGAAGATTGTCGCATTGTGGGTGATTGTACTTTATATAATCATTGAAAGCAGTTCTCAAAAACGGGAAAAGTATTACACACTTTTAGAGGTTTCCAATTCACTCAAGATTTATTGTTGCAATAGTCGACCGACACTGAGACATCGATTTTAGTACGTGTCTCAGTCTGCACGGGTGGCAGTGCAGGTGCTGACTACGGCATTCATCGTACAGATGGGAAATTTTGTCCTTATGCGCCTGCTCGACCTGTTGCCACATTTCTCTTACAGTTGGTTGACGAGTCACCCGAGTCACTTCTCGTCGCATCACATCCCACACTTGCTCGACTGGAGACAAGTCTGTAAATTGTGCTGGCCAGTGAAGTTGCTGCACGTCTTGCAGGGCACGTTGAGTTCACTGGCAGTGTGTGGGCGAGCTTAATCCTGCTGAAACACTACGTCACCTTCCTGTTGTAAGAATGGCGAAAGAGCGAGTCTAACAATATTTTGCACGTACCGAGCGCTGCTTACAAGGAAACCTTCCCATCGCACCCCCGTCAGATTTAGTTATAAGTTGGCACAGTGGATAGGCCTCGAAAAACTGAACACAGATGAATCGAGAAAACAGGAAAAAGTTGTGTGGAACTGCGAAAAAATAAGGAAAATATACAAACTGAGTAGTCCATGGGCAACATAGGCCACTTGAAGCGCCCCGTGGTCCCGTGGTTAGCGTGAGCAGCTGTGGAAGGAGAGGTTTTTCGTTCAAGTCTTCCCTCGAGTGAAGAGTTTAAATTTTTATTTTCAGACAATTATCAGAGTTCAGGCACTCACACATAATCAAATTCGCTCTCCAAAATTCCAGGACATGTTCACATTTGCTTGGACATATGCAGGATTTGACGATCTACAGTACACACGGAAAAATTTGAAAACGTTAAAAACATATGTTTTGACAGAGCACGGAGAAAACTGTGCGACTGTGAAACTGTTGCATTCATTTGTTGCAGTTTATGTGACACACTATTATGTTTTCATCACTTTTTTGGGAGTGATTATCACACCCACAAGAAAACCTAAATCGGGCAAGGTAGAAGAATCGTTTTACCCATTCACCAAGTTTGCAAGTTAGGTGGGACTACAACATATTCCTGTCACGTGACGCAATTGCCGTCACCAGTGTCGTATAGAATATATCAGATATGTTTTCCTGGATCAAGTGTTTTCGGTTCCCATTGGAGAGGCACGTCCTTTCGTCTACTAATCGCACGGTTTTGCGGTGCGGTCGCAAAACACAGACACTAAACTTATTACAGTGAACAGAGACGTCAATGAACGAACGGACAGATCATAACTTTGCAAAAATTAAGTGAGTAAGCTTTTCGCTCGAGGGAAGACCTGAACCAAGAACCTCTCGCTCCGCAGCTGTTCATGCTAACCACGGGACCACGGCGCTCCTGTGCTGATCTCATCCTTGATGTTACCTATGTTGCCCATGAACTACTCAGTTTGTATATTTTGCCTTTTTTCATAATTCCTCACAACTTCTTCCTGTTTTCTCGATTGATCTGTGTTTAGTTTTTCAAGGCCTATCCACTGTGCCAAATTATAACTAAATCTGAGGGGGTGCGATGGGGAGGTTCCCTTGTTAGCGCCCCCCCCTCCCCTCCCCAGAAACACCAAAGGTGAACGACAGTTGTAACTTATCGTACCACTGGCCGTAAGGCGCGTGGTCGAGCCAGAGTGTCTTGGACGAATTTACGAGACAGTACTCACCAGTTCTATGACGTATGCACAACCGAACATCACTTGAGTGCAGGCAGAATCTGCTTTCCCGATGAAGGCCACGGCGCGCCATTCCATCTCCCGAGCGATCCTTTGGCGGCACAAGTTGAGCCGCACGCGTCCATGCTGTGAGGTGAGTGGAAGGCAGGCTGGAGGTAAAAGTGCCTGTAGTCCCATTGCTAGGACACGGTTAGCAACTGCTCGTGTTGACACGTCTGCACTCGCAAGCCTGTGGCGAGTTAGCTGTACGATCAGCCACTGGAGCCCTTACAATACGACAATCCTGTTGGGCGCCTGTGCTCCATGGACATCCAGAACTTTGTCTACGCGTGTGAGAATGTTCACGTGACCATTGATACCAGCACCATTGCACAGCTGACACCGTACGTCCAGCTTGTGTGCAGTTCTCCGAAAGGACCATCCCACCACTCGGAAAGCATCAATTCGACGCTTTTCAGACTCGCTCAGTTGGCTGTAGGAAGCATGAGCACTTCTCCGTTCCACTATTGTTTGCTTACTTCGCACATTTGCACCACACAGACCCTTCTGGCTGCGAACATTCCCTATTACTGGGTAGACACAGATGGCGCTCTGGTAGGTATGCCACTACGCTATCTGTTGGTGCACGACGCTGAAATCGTCATCAGTAGGTCTATTATCTCCCGGTCGTATATGCCGTAGTCGTACCGAAATCGACGCCTCTTTCGAGGTGAAGGGAAAAATCTCAGTAATGACTCACTGAATATCTGTAAAGTAGGAAGCAGAATGTTGTCCTCAAGTGCCAACAAACAGGGAAGAAATTTGACCTGTCTGGTGCCACGTAAAGTATGTGGTGTGCCACAGGGTTGTGTTCTGTGTCCACAATTTTTCTTCACGTATATCAATGATCTGGTACTAAACACAACAGCTGACTTACAAATTATTCTGTTTGCACATGACACAAGTGTTATTCTGAAAGACGTCGGACGTAATATAAATGACGGAGCTAATAGGTAGTCAGTAACACTCTATAGTGCAGACTTTCCATGGACGGGCCACAAGGCGTGCCACCACTCTCTGAGAGGACGCACTAAGTGAATTAAATCAGAACATTTGACGTAACAGAACATTCGGATTATAACGTTCGGATTATTCAGAAAATAACCGTCGTTCGATATGCATCTCCAGTTGATTAAATTGTTATTTCAAAAGTCGTCATAATTAATCTTTGATTATTCGCTATCAGACTTACGATCACCGTCACCTTGTCTAATCAGCGGACTATGGGCGGTTGACCACGGACGGATTTTCTGGGTCATAGTTTAATTAATTCTACAATATCCCAAGATGGCGAATACCGGCAGAGGCTAGCCAGCCGATAGTTTCAAATTCAGGTGACGGCTGCTTGCCGCGGAGGACACAAGAATACCCCCTGTTTCCGCGGAAGTTGCCGCCTCTTCAGCATTTTCAACCCCTGGTCCGAGGTTTCTGGTAGCTGCGAGAGGCAGCTAAACGGTAACCGCAGCGCTGGTACGGCCTTCTTCTTGTCTGGAGACGCTTGCTATGTCACCTCGCTAATTTTTTTTAGGCCGTTATCTACGTGCCTTGGACTTCGCCATCCTATCATTGGATATGTTAATGAGAATACATTCAGAAGACACTGCCACATTCACTCAGCGAACACCAGACTAAAAAGTAAAATGACCCTCGATAGCAGTTCGTGAAACACTGCGCACAAAACTGTGTACCCTTCAGCAGCTTTCATTTTCAGTAGGTATCCAGCAGAACTGAAGAAATCTAGGAACAAATCCCAAGTATTCCAATACACCATCATACTCTCCACAGTTTTGGCTAGCATAACCCTAGTTTTCAACATAATCTCCATATTCAGATCCAAATTGAAAGATTTTCCTGCGGTACACTCCTGTTCTGTATGGAAATTCCTCTCAGTAGTTCAGAACTTTTCTCTCTAAAGGGCCTCATCTCAGTTATTATGCGCATTTTGACCTTTTCGCGGGCCTAATCAATAGTCGCAAGACTGTCTTGCGACTTGCTCTGAGGATGGCTGGACTATACTCGGCCGAAATATCAGTGGAAGAAATTTTATTTGCGCTGGTGCATGCCCGAAATTTAATGGAGTAGCTCCGTTATTACTATATACGCTATATACAGGGTGAGTCATCTAACATTACCGCTGGATATATTTCGTAAACCACATCAAATACTGACGAATCGATTCCACAGACCCCTCATAGTAATGTACATATGCGTCAGTGAAAAAGACCAATATAAAAGGTGTTAGCATGTGGACATAATGTGCTGTTCCAGTCTCTTCTGTGCCTAAGGTCCATCACCGTTCCCTTTGGATTCCTACGTAATTCGGTGCTCTCCGTTACACACGATCGAACAGCGGAGGAGTGGTACTCAAGCGTCAACTTTAGGTTACAATATCTCCGGATGTAATTAACATTTTACAATGCAACAAACGGCACTGATTACGTATTTGTTTATATGTTCAGATGTGCTAACACAACTAACGGGGTTCCATTTAAAAAAACGTAGGTTTGTGTTAAAAAACATACTTCCGTGCATTTTTTATGGTTTGTATTAACCAATTACACTAGCCCCTCTTCTCACGTTCGGTCTGTGGAATCGATTCGTCAGTATTTGATGTGGTTTACGAAATATATCCAGCGGTAACGTTAGGTGACTCACCCTGTATAATAGACTAACACTATACCGGTAGGAAATGGTTCAAATGGCTCTGAGCACTATGGGACTAAACATCTGAGGTCATCAGTCCCCTAGAACTTAGAACTACTTTAACCTAACTAAGGACATCACACACATCCACGCCCGAGGCAGGATTCGAACCTGCGACCGTAGCGGTCGCGCGGTTCCAAACTGAAGCGCCTAGAACCGCTCGGCCACACCGACCGGCCCGGTAGGAAAACATGACAGCTTTGAAAGCATGTCGGTGATGAACTGAATAATATGCTTCCAGAAAAGGTACCTTATGTAAAGAAAATTATAAACCTTGCTGTATTTTAGGTGCATACGGAAACCTCCAATGCATTTTCATCAACAACAACGCCGCAGGTGGCAGACTAACCACAGATCCACTTTGCGACACCGCAGCCAACACAAACTAATTTTTCGACGCCACTATAGACACTGGGGCATTTTTTAAACGTCGCAGCAATCCCAAACCCGCTTAACCACATTAGTACACTTAATTAAAGCAAACATAATTAAAGGGAAACACGTGTACACATTGTTTATGGGCGCAAAGAACTGAAACGAATGAGAACAGACACAGAACTGAAAGGATCGCGAGAGAACAAGCTTGCTTACAAACTGAAACGAAACGAGAACGGAAACCGAAACTGGACAGCGACATTATATTACTGTCAAATAGAACTTTAATGAGCAACGGAAAAAGTAGCGTCCTGACAGACTGCCTCATCATCGCTCAGTCCTAACTGCTAAGGATAGAAACTTCAAATCTCTAGAGGCTGTTCAGCTTATACTGGAGGCATCGTTTAAAAAGGGGTCCTTCGAGATTCCACCCACAAGATGGTGAAACAGGGGATGAATACACACACATCAAAACGATTTTTGCATTACTTCGGTTCCGAGAGTTCCGGAACCTGTACAGATTATTCGAACAGAGATCAACATAAACATCACTTGTGCCCTTTTTACTGCCGATGAAAACCACAAATTGCATGTTGTACCACCATACAGCGAGACTTTCAGAGGTGGTGGTCAAGAATGCTGTACACACCGGTACGTCTAACACCCAGTAGCACGTCCACTTGCATTCATGCGTGCCTGCATTTGTCGTGGCATACTGGCCACAAGTTCATCAAGGCCCTGTTGGTCCAGATTGTCGCACTCCTCAACGGCGATTCGGCGTTGATCCCTCAGAGTGGTTTGTGGGTCACGCCGTCCATAAACGGCCCTTTTCAATCCATCCAGGCATGTTCGATAGGGTTAATGTCTGGAGAATATGCTGGCTACTCTAGTCGAGCAATGTCGTTAGCCTGAAGGAAGTCATTCACAAAATGTGACCATGGGGGCGCAAATAGTCGTCCATGAATACGAATGCCTCGCCAATATGCTGCCGATGTGGTGGCACTATCGGTCGGAGGATAGCATTCACGTATCGTACAGCGCTTACGGCGCCTTCCATGACCACCAGTGGCGTATGTCGGCCCCACATATTGCCACGATACCATGAAGGCAAATGCCTCGCCAATTGCTGCCGATATGGTTGCACTGTCTGTTGGAAGATAGCATTCACGTATCGTACAGCCGTTACGGCGCCTTCCATGACCACCAGCGGCGTATGTAGACCCCACATAATGCCACACCAAAACATCGGGGAAACTCCACCTTGCTGCACTCGCTGGACGGTGTGTTTAAGAAGTTCAGCTTGACCGGGTTGCCTCCAAACACGTCTCCGACGATTGTCTGGTTAAAGGCATATGCGGCACTCATCGGTGAAGAGAACGTGATGTCAATTCTGAGCGGTCCATTCGACATGTTGTTGGGCCCATCTGTACCGCGCTGCATAGTATCGTGATTGCAAAAATGCATGGACGTCTAGAGAGAAGTTAAACATCATGCAGCCTATTGTGCACAGTTTGAGTCGTAACACGACGTCCTGTGGCTGCACGAAAAGCATTATTCAACATGGTGGCGTTGCTATCAGGGTTCCTCGAGCCATAATCCGTAGGTAGCGGTCATCCACTGCAGTAGTAACCCTTGAGCGGCCTGAGTGAGGTATGTCATTGACAGTTCATGTCTCTCTGTATCTCCTCTATGTCCGAACAACATGGCTTTGGTTCACTCCGAGATGCCTGGACACTTCCCTTGTTGAGAGACCCTCCTACCACGAAGTAACTATGCGGACGCGATCGAACCACGGTATCGACCGTCTAGGCATGGTTGAACTACAGACAACACGAGCCGTGTACCACCTTCCTGGTGGAATGACTGGAACTGATCGGCTGTCGGACCCCGCCGTCTAATAGGCTCTGCTCATGCATTGTTTTTTACATTTTTGGGTGGGTTTAGTGACATCTCGGAACAATCAAAGGGACTGTGTCTGTGATACAATATCCACAGTCAACGTCTATCCTCAGGAGTTGTTGGAACCGGGGTGACGCAAAACTTTTTTTGATGTGTGTATATAACAGATAATGTCCTCAATGACACCTCCTCGTCCAGCCCAAAACCGCTAAGGATGGAAACTTCAAGTTTGGAGGGGATGTTCCTCTTATCCTGCAGGCATCGTTCAAGAATGGATACTTCGAAATTCCACCCAAATATAGAGGATGACACATTTTTTGAAAATATGACGCTATTAAAGCAATTGTTTGGTTTCTCAGTCGGAAATTAAAAAAAAAAAAAAGGACGTGTTCAGCGTTTTTTGAAATTCAACCAATAGGGGCGTAAAGTAATGGGGAAAGTTTTTTGAAAATGAATCATTATAAAAGACTTACTAAAGCGTTTTTAACACTACATCTATGAAAATTGCTATCTGACTACAGCTTGAAATAAAAAAATTGTTTTTCACTGTTTTCGGAAATTCAGTCTGTAAGGATGTGAAATAGAGGATAAAAAGTTTTTTTAGAAATTTATAAAATTTTACAGCTAAATCTATAAAAATTTATGTTTCACTTCTCGATTAGATATAAAGAAATATGTTTTAAGGGATGGAAGTGTCTATGGAAATACCACGACAAGAACGCAAAAGGCATGATTACCAAAAACCTTGAACTCCAGCTACGGGAATCGCTTTTTGAGCGTAAGTACATTCAGCAAATATATTGCTTCTATGGCCTTAATTAGCGTGAAACGTTTAGAAGATGTTTCAGTTAGTGAACAACAAAAAAATTCTTTATAAAAAAAGATAAATAAAGAAAATCTGTTGACACCATACAATCAACGAAAGCGAAGCAACGGGCGCTAAGCTAATTTATTCAAAAATATCTCTTACTATTTCTTCGTGTTTAATTAATTTCCTGATTAGTAAACTTTCTAATTAGCAGTTGGTAAACTGGTTCAGTGACTGAGTAGCTGTGGCTCGCACAATTCCACTGAATATGTTAGATAAATAAATCACTCACTACATAAATACCCACTACTGGCATAGAAATAAATCTACACTAGTGGCCATTAAAATTGCTATACCACCAAGATGTTGTGCTACAGACGCGAAATTTAACCGACAGGACGAAGATGCTGTGATATGCAAATGATTAGCTTTTCAGAGCATTCATACAAGGTTGGCGCCGGTGGCAACACCTACAACGTGCTCACATGAGGAAAGTTTCCAACATATTTCTCATACACAAACAGCAGTTGACCGGCGTTGCCTGGTGAAACGTTGTTGTGATGCCTCGTGTAAGGAGGAGAAATGCGTACCATCACGTTTCCGACTTTGATAGAGGTCGGATTATAGCCTACCGCGATTGCGGTTTACCGTATCGCGACATTGCTGCTCGCGTTGGTCGAGATCCAATGACTGTTAGCAGAATATGGAATCGGTGAGTTCAGGAGGGTAATACGGAACGCCCTGCGGGATCCCAACGGCCTCGTATCACTAGCAGTCGAGATGACAGGCATCTTATCCGCATGGCTGCAACGGATCGTGCAGCCACATCTCGATCCCTGAGTCGACAGATGGGGACGTTTGCAAGACAACAACCATCTGCACGAACAGTTCGACGACGTTTGCAGCAGCATGGACTATCAGCTCGGAGACCATCGCTTCGGTTACCATTGACAGGAGCGCCTGCGATGGGGTACCCGACGAGGAACCTGGGTGCACGAATGGCAAAACGTCATTTTCTCGGATGAATACAGGTTCTGTTTACAGTATCATGATGGTCGCATCCGTTTTTGGTGATATCGCAGTGAACGCACACTGTAATCATGTATTCGTCATCCCCATACTGTC
Organism: Schistocerca americana; assembly: GCF_021461395.2. Lineage (NCBI taxonomy): Eukaryota > Metazoa > Arthropoda > Insecta > Orthoptera > Acrididae > Schistocerca > Schistocerca americana. Next base: position 105,090,373 of record NC_060122.1, on the reverse strand, counting down.
GTATCACCCGAAGTGATGGTACGGGGTGCCATTGTTTTCACGTCTCGGTCACGTCTTGTTGGCATTGACGGCACCTTGAACAGTGGACGTTACATTTCAGATGTGTTACGACCCGTGGCTCTACCCTTCATTCGATCCCTGCGAAACTCTACATTTCAGCAGGATAATGCACGACCGCTCGTTGCAGGACCTGTACGGTCCTTTCTGGATACAGAAAATGTTCGACTGCTGCCCTGGCCAACACATTCTCCAGATCTCTCACCAATTGAAAACGTCTGGTCAGTGGTGGCCGAGCAACTGGCTCGTCACAATACACCAGTCAGTACTCTTGATGAACTGTGGTATCGTGTTGATGCTGCATGGGCAGCTGTACCTGGACACGCCATCCAAGCTTTGTTTGACTCATGCCCAGGCGTATCAAGGCCGTTATTATGAGGTGGTTGTTCTGGGTATTGATTTCTCAGGATCTATGCACCCAAATTGCGTGAAAATGTAATCACATGTCAGTAGCCAACGCCTTGATCCATCACAAACGTCCCCATTATCCGCGTAATGTTTGCGGCATAGCGCATTCTTCATTGGGGCAAAAAAATGGAAGGTGCGAGATCCGGGCTGGGGTAGATCAGGAAGAACAGTACAAAGAAGTTATGTGAGCTCCTCTCAGATTTGTAGAGTTGTGTGACGCCTTTCATTGTCACGAAGAAGGAACAGTTCATTTGCAGTTTTGTGGTTACGAACAAGCTTAGGTCGTTTCGTAAGTTCGTGGGGGTAACGCAACAGACTTCAGAGTTGATGGTTGCTCCATGAAAAAAACACCCACTTGTACTAAACCTACAGAAATGTCTCAGTTTTGCCAGTGAGTTCATAAAGAATGATGTGAGAGACGTGCAGTATGACTTGCCGTGCTTTTTCCACCTATGTTGGGGGATTAAGACAGTTCGTCCTTGGAATATCTTAGTGAGTTGTTGCGTAGGATTCTTGCTGCCTGTTTTGTGGAGAACCTCTCGAAGTTCACGTCCCTCGCAAAAGCAATATCAGCGCCGCCAGATTCTCTGTAAACTGCAATTCTACTTCCTGTGATTTTAAGTCATGAAGGGAGAAGCTATATTATTCAGAATAACGTTCAAAACGGATGCAACTGGAAACTAACTATTTCCTGAGGGTATAGTCTTAAGACAAAAGTGGATCGAAAGGCCTCCTATCGGCGACTAGCGACTATGGCGCACAGTCGATACGTGTATTTACACTCGTGATATATCGTAGCCGTTCGTATATTTTCGTTAGCTTGAAAAATACTCACTTATTGACTAAGATGATCAGTTTCTGGTGTTGTAACATTCTTCTAAAAAAGTACTTATGACCTGTAGGCTTCTCCTAACACCTATATTGAAAAAAGTCACCTTTACTAGCAAATATTTATTGAGGAAAGTTATTTGCTTTTCGCCGGAATGCCAGTGCTTTCCCTACGTAACTGACTGTTCAAAAATAGTTCAAATGGCACTGAGCACTATGGGGGATCTGAGGTTATCAGTCCCCTAGAACTTAGAACTACTTAAACTTAGCTAACCTAAGGACATCACACACACTCATGCCTGAGGCAGGATTCGAACCGGCTGCCGTAGCGCTCTCGCGGTTCCAAACTGAAGCGCCTAGAACCGCTCGGCCACACCGGCTGTTGACGTAACGGGAGTTCTCTTGTCTAGTCACAGCTCCCCCGCACACCACTGTACACTAGCAACACCATCTGGTCCATCGGTCCCTTCAACCAGCGTGGGAACAAATCTTACCCCGTACAGTACGCGTTCTGCTGTACCGCTTTACTCACCAAATAATACATGATACCTGCAGACGCGATTCGAAATTGTAAAACTGGAAAACGAGGGAATACAAAGTTTCTCAAACAGATGAGGTACCTTACAATCATGGGTGAGGCCATGAAACAGAATAAGCCCTTCAGAGACCTAAAAGACCCTCAACATGGCTTTACCGGTGGAGGCTTCGTTTTCTTCAGAGGGGACGTTGCGCGGTGCCACTTCATGGATCTGCACATTGTTTCCGGTTCTATGTGATGAACTCAAATCTCCTCGCCTGTGTCGATGTGCAAAAAATTGGACTACCAACAAAGACTTACAGTTGTGCAGCGAGGTGCTTGACTGTGATTCGTTGTTCACTTCTAATGAGAGTTTCCGCACGTTCGAACATCGCAGGAGCCACAGCTGAGTGCGGCCGCACGTCACGCAGGAGATCGGATACGTTTGCACGACTTTGTCCCGATGATGACAAACGCCTCGCACAAATATTCGCCGTGCTTTTGTTCACTACCAGATATCCGTGGCCATTCTGTAGGCACCTTCAAATATCTGCGGTGCTCTGCTTTTCCGCCAAAAGGAACTCTATGACAACTTTCTCTTTGAAACGCACCTTCGTTATATGCAGTATTTTGAAGGCTACACATAGCGCTGCTACCTATCGGAAAGAAGGAAAAGCAGAGAGGTGGATGGACTATATAGAGGGTCTATACAAGGGCGATGTACTTGAGGACAATATTATGGAAATGGAAGAGGATGTAGATGAAGATGAAATAGGAGATATGATACTGAGTGAAGAGTTTGACAGAGCACTAAAAGACCTGAGTCAAAACAGGGCCCCGGGAGTAGACAACATTCCATTAGAACTACTGACGGCCTTGGGAGAGCCAGTCCTGACAAAACTCTGCCAACTGGTGAGCAAGTTGTATGAGACAGGCGAAATACCATCAGACTTCAAGAAGAATATCATAATTCCACTACCAAAGAAAGCAGGTGTTGACAGATGGGAAAATTACCGAAATATGAGTTTAATAAGTCATGTCTCCAAAATACTAACACGAATTCTTTACAGACGAATGGAAGAACTAGTAGAAGCCGACCTCGGGGAAGATCAGTTTGGATTCTGTATAAATGGTGGAACACGTGAGGCAATACTGACCTTACGACTTATCTTGTTGTTGTTGTTGTGGTCTTCAGTCCTGAGACTGGTTTGATGCAGTTCTCCATGCTACTCTATCCTGTGCAAGCTTCTTCATCTCCCAGTACCTACTGCAGCCTACCTCCTTCTGTATCTGCTTAGTGTATTCATCTCTTGGTCTCCCTCTACGATTTTTACCCTCCACGCTGCCCTCCAATACTAAATTGGTGATTCCTTGATGTCTCAGAACATGTCCTACCAACCGATCTCTTCTTCTAGTCAAGTTGTGCCACAAACTCCTCTTCTCCCCAGTTCTATTCAATACCACCTCATCAGTTATGTGATCTACCCATCTAATCTTCAACATTCATCTGTAGCACCACATTTCGAAAGCTTCTATTCTCTTTTTGTCCAAATTATTTATGGTCCATGTTTCACTTCCATTCATGGCTACACTGCATACAAATACTTTCAGAAACGACTTCCTGACACTTAAATCTGTACTCAGTGTTAACATATTTCTTTTCTTCAGAAACGCTTTCCTTGCCATTGTCAGTCTACATTTTATATCCTCTCTACTTCGACCATCATCAGTTATTTTGCTCCCCAAATAGCAAAACTCCTTTACTACTTTAAGTGTCTCATTTCCTAATCTAATTCGCTCAGCATCACCCGACTTAATTCGACTACATCCCATTATCCACATTTTGCTTTTGTTGATGTTTATCTTATACCCTCCTAGAAGAAGGGATCGGTTGGTAGGACGTATTCTGATGCATCAAGGAATCAGTAATTTAGTATTGGAATGCAGCGTGGAGGGTAAAAATCGTAGAGGCAAACCAAGGGATGAATACACTAAGCATATTGAGAAAGATATATGTTGCCGTAGGTAGTGGGAGATGAAAAGCTTGCACAGGATAGGGTAGCATGGAGAGCTGCGTCAAACCAGTCTCAGGACTGAAGACCACAACAACAACACCTATCGAAACGTCATGAAACAATAGAGGTTGGCTGGTTGGTTGGTTTGGGGGAGGGGACCAAACAGCGAGGTCATCGGTCCCATCGGATTAGGGGACAACATGTATGGCAACAGATACGCACCACACTTAATCGCAAAGCGTACTTGTGAAGGAAATTGGCCGTCCCTATTCTAAGGAACCATTCTGAAATTTGCCTGAAGCGATTTAGGGCAATAAAGGAAAACCCAAATCAGGATGGCCGGACGAGGTTTAAACCGCCGTTCTCCCTAATGCAAATTGAGTCTACTAACCACTGCACCACATCGCTCGGTAACCATAGGCACTGCAGCATGAATATTCCTTGATGCCCCACAACAAATGCCGCACTCTTTGAACCGAAACTGTCCGAAGGAAAGTATGTTTCCTTAACTATTGAACGCCGCTGGTATTTATAATCCTTTAATGTTCTAATCATTTCAACAAACACCCACATAAAATTTTAGTTATATAGTTTGTCTCTCTATGAACATAGTAACATATCGTCCACTGTTGTGCTATGATCATTCACGTGACAAAAAGCCGCACCGCTGCAAAGTAATCTTTGGCCCATGTGTCCATGTTTACTGTTTACACGAGACTGGTGAAACATTCAGATCTGTTTCCTGGGTCTGGCAGCATCGTATAGAGGGCAAAGTTGTGGGGCTCTGCCGCAATAGAAGTATCCTGAGAAGGTATTAATGCACCATTTCTATTACTTGTTTCAGATGGCTTTTGTTGTTTCCAAAATTTGTTTGGTTGCTACACCAAGTATTTATGGCTGCAGACTTGCTAATTATGTGATTTGACTAACATTCTTTTGAGTCTTAGGCTGCATTGTTACGAAACACTAAAACAACATCTATGAAACTGACGTTTCGTCAGTTTCTGCAGTCGTGTGGAGGGCCACTTCAAAGACAGTCGGAAGCGTCAGTTTACACTTCTTTTAGTGTTTCTTAAAGATGCACCTTATAACCCAAAAGGATTTTATTTGAATTGGTGCTGAGATACACACTTTTAGACAACCCATTCGGTGTGTGTAGGTGAATAGCTTGTGCTACACTCTGCGATTAAGTGTGGTGCGTGTCTGTTGGCATACAGGTTGTTTCACTATTATAGGTGCAAAGGGAGTGGGGCGAGGAGAGAGCAGTGAAACAAGCAAATACCGAGAAGCACTGACATATCGGTCAGGAAAATCAGTGGCTTCCCTGCTACGATGTACGCGCAACTGCTACAACGACCCATAATACTTTTTCGGTCCCATATTATGTGAAAATCAGCACCTGTTTCTTTTATTCACTATTTAATTTTTATATGTTTTACCGTTTTGTAGTTTCAGTTTAAAAGATTTTGAAGAACTTAGGGCGCATCGAAGTATATAAAAAAATTACGAATACCGAGAAGCGTGTCCTCAGGGAAGACAGCCAGACAGCAGACATTACGCCCTTCTGCGCATCGGCGAGACGGTTTGTTTAAACCCAAGATGTAACTTCCGGGTAGACCAAGAACAATGTCGTCCCACTAATATAGGAACGCGTATTGTAAATAGACGCAATGCCGAACACAAGTACCAGAAGTACTGCACCATCAGAACACGTTTCGCCCTCCAGCGTATAAATGATATTACATGAGAGACAGTTGTGCCATGCAAGTAAATAATGGGTCATTGTGGGTAATTATTTAGAGATAAACAACGAAATGTGCATAGCACTTACACAACGCAGTATAAAAGTTGGGGAACTCAACAGAAATACAAAACTATACATGTTTCTTGTCATATATAAGTTTTTATTCTACATTAGTATGTTTAAGAACAATTATTTAAAAAATTGAGGAAAATGAAATTTTCTGTATGCAGTGACTTTAACACAAATGAGACAAGGTCCATCATGCCCGTCTTCGCTCATTTGACAAGGTCCTCGTAAAACCACTTATTCTCCTCTTTCACAAATGGAATCATTTTAGCTAAATCCCTTCTCTTTTCTTGAAACAACCTAGATTCACAGTGTGAAGTTGCCAGCTGCACCTGCTGAAGATCAGAAGGCTTTCACGTTCCTCTTCAAGATGTAATGCTCCTTGGACTCCTCAGTTTCATTAAGAAGTGACCGAATTTGTAGAACCTCTAGCTGTTTAGCAGTCAATCTACTGTAATCTACGGTACTGTTGAAAGATGCACGTTGGTGAAATTCATATATTTTTCAGCATGTGACTTAAAGTCGTAAAAATCTGTTTCTTTCATAGAAGTGACTGTGAATGTTGTTCTGGGCATGGCTTCAGTGATTTTGGAATATCACACGTTCTGTTAGGTACACCCATAGAATCGTCGCCATTTTAATTGTTATTTTTCCCGCAGAAGTTGTCACTCGGCATTATCAGTTTCTTTTTACAAATAAATTTCGATGTAAAAGCTTCGTGTACACACGAAACAGTTTCAGTCCCACCAATGCCACATAAGGCCTCATGTCGGAGAAACACGTGATCGGTTTGATTGTCACCAACACCAATGTAAAAGTTTTGATTTAAGAGCTTGACGCTTGACCCTTTATTTGCTTACATACCGCTGTTGTCCTCGTTTCATGTACAAAGTATGTGAACCCTGACTTCACCTGTATCTCCAGTCCAAGTTGCCTTCTGTCAATGAATCTTAACATAATCATACACAGTTCCTCGTGCGCTTGTTATCCACAGTAGAAATATGCTTTCCCTGAGAAAGTGTTCTGAATATCCACAACACTTATGAGAACCCGCATGCTACTACTGAAACGACACATCAGAGTATACATTATGCTAATATTCGGCTGGTTTCTTTGGCGATCGGTTGATGGGGCCACCCGCCTCGTCTCATTCGGAAACAAGAAAAACCCCGATTCGTCCGACTGCACAACACGCATCTGGTCAGCCACTGTGGAGTTACTGTATTGTCTGACACAACTAAGGCATGCATCTTGATGAGGCGCTGTGAGCAATGGTGTTTTGCGATGTAGCCGACTCCAGGTTTCCGTTTCGCTAATTTCTCTTGGCAAAGTTGCTCAGAAACTGGACGGGTGGGGCTGTATTCACCGACAGCAGACATTCTTGTTGTGTATGGAAGTGATTGTTGCTGACGTGGTGTGACACTTGTCCACGGCCCATGTGGGTTAGCATACTTTACTGTTTGTGAGGTAGGTTGGTTGTGGCTGTGGTAGTTTATAACCATGAGATGCAAAATTAAAATCCCTGTGATCGGAAAACGGAGTGAAGATCCCTACGCAATCACGCTTATTTTCCTTTTAAAGATAACGAAACAAGTCGTGCAACAGATAAAGTCTTATTAAATGTGAATTTTACAGGGGTAGGTCCACTGTTCCCGTGTGGAGTTACTAGTCTCCCACCGGGAGCCTCCCCATGTGGCGGATAGAGGAATGCTCAACAGATGTGGTGGGTATCGGGGAAATAAAATACTCGGGGTGGACCAAAACTAGCGGCTGCTGCCTTGTAGCGTTATATTGGCTTACCAAAGGCTAAAGGAAGAAAACTTTGAAAATAAATTACCTGGTCCCCAGTTTCGGGGGTTATGCAATGGTCCAGCTCCTCACTCACGTGAAAGAATTAAAATGCTAAAAACCTAATAAAATCCCCCGGAAAAAGGATCATATATATAAATCTAAACTAGAGAGCGTAGTTATGTATGGAGTGGAGACTTGGACTACAAATCCGAAACACCTAAAAATCTGCAGGCAGTAGATATGGACTTCTGGAGAAGATCATAAAGAATTTCTAGAAAAGAGAAAGTAAGAAATGACGTAATAATAAAGAGAAGTAATGGATAGAAGGAAGTTACAATGGTACAGGCTTGTAAGGAGAATAGAGGAAGCAAGAATTCCGAAAATGATCCTGGACTGGGAACGTGAAGGGAAGAAGAGAAGAGGACGCCCTATGACCACGTGGCTGCAAAACGTGCGATTAACAATGAGAAAACGTGACGCAGAGAAAGAAGGTACACAAGATCGAAACACCTGCAGGGACATCCTGAGGAGATAAATTAAGATCTTATGTAAAAGGTGTAATAATTTCCGCCGGCCGAAGTGGCCGCGCAGTTCTGGCGCTGCAGTCTGGAACCGCGAGACCGCTACGGTCGCAGGTTCGAAACCTGCCTCGGGCATGGATGTGTGTGATGTCCGTAGGATAGTTAGGTTTAACTAGTTCTAAGTTCTAGGGGACTAATGACCTCAGCAGTTGAGTCCCATAGTGCTCAGAGCTATTTGAACCATTAATAATTTCCGGGTATTTGTTCTGCTGGAGAAAAATCTTTGTGTAGAGGAAAATCTCAATAAATAAAAGTAATAAAGGTCCACCCTTAAAAATTAATAGTCATGCATGAAAAAAACCGGTCAACCATCATGCAACATCACATATTAGATAAAGGAGGCATCTAATTATTGAATGAAACTACACGCTTGCGAAGAGGCTATTTATTTCCCTTGATGTGCATGCAAGTGGAAAAACCTTCAGCAAGAGGACAAAAAAAGGAAAGTTAAAGGAATATTTATGATTTAACTTCGATATTGGTACCAGTTCTGGGATCGCGTAATGAATATTGCCAATGGTCAAGCGAAAAGCATATCAGAAAGTGCTAATGAAAAGAGAAATCGGAAGAGCAAACACCGCTGAAAGATGCAAAGTGTATGCAAGGAATGAAACAACTAACTGCAGTCATTAATTGCCGCTAACGACTAACTACGCAATGCTAGCAGATACAGCCCCGCTTTAATTATACTACAGAAAAGCATTGGCGGCTGTCCGAATCTCAACAATTAACTTCCAGCACTATTGACTGAATGCGTGCCGGCCGTGTGCGGCACTCAACAGCGTTCGGGACCCATCTTCACGTACATCTACATCTACATCTACATCTACATAGGTACTGTACAAGTTTCCGTACTGTGCGTGGCGGAGGGTACCCTATGCCACTATCTGTCATTTCCGTTCCTCTTCCATTCGCTAACAGAGGGACGGAAAAAGGACTTTCTATATGCATCTGTTTGTTGTTGTTGCGGTCTTCAGACCAGAGACTAGTTTGATCAAGCTCTCAATGCTACTTTATCCTGTGCAAGCTTCTTCAACTCCGAGTAACTACTGCAACATACCTCCTTTTGAATCTGTATAGTGTATTCATCTCTTGGTCTGCCTCTACGATTTTTACCCTCCACGCTCCCCTCCAGTACTAAATTGGTGATCCCTTGATGCCTCAGACCGTGTCCTACCAACAGATCCCTTCTTCTAGTCAAGTTGCGCCACAAATTCCTCTTCTCCCCAGTTCTGTTCAGTGCTTCCTCATTAGTTACGTGATACACCCATCTAATGTTCAGCATTCTTCTGTAGCACCACATATCGAAAGCTTCTATTCTCTTCCTGTCTAAACTATTTATCGTCCATGTTTTACTTCCATTCATGGCTACACTACACCATACAAATACTTTCAGAAAAGAATTCCTGACACTTAAATGTATACTCGATGTTCATAAATGTCTCTTCTTCAGAAACGTTTTCCGTGCCATTTCGACCATCATTAGTTATTTTGCTCCCCAAATAGCAAAACTCGTCTACTACTTTAAGTGTCTCGTTTCCTAATCCAATACGCTCACCATCACTTAATTTAATTGGCAACTTTCCACTATCTTCGTTTTGCTTTTGTTCATATACATCGAGTATCTTCCTTTCAAGACACTATCCATTCCGTTCAACTGATCTCCAAGGTACTTTGCTGTCTCTGACAGAATTACAGTGTCATCGCAAACCTCAGAGTTTTGGTTTCTTCTCCATGAATTTTAATTCCTACTCCGAATTTTTCTATTGTTTCCTTCACTGCTTGCTCAGTATACAGATTGAACAACATCAGGGGCATGCTACAACTTTGTCTCGCTACCTTCTCAACAACTGCTTCCCGTTCAGATCCCTCGACTCTTATTGCTGCCATCTGGTTTCTGTACAACTTGTAAATAGCCTTTCTCTCCCTGCATTTTACCACTGCCACCTTCAGAATTTGAAAGAGAGTACTCCAGTCAACATTGTCAAAAGATTTCTGTAAGGATACAACTACTAGAAACGTAGGTTTACCTTTTTCTTAATATATCTTCTAAGATAAGTCATGAGCCCTAATTTCTCGTGTCTTATCTCCTTAGTCCCTACCCACAACGTATGTTGGCGGCAGCAGAGTCGTTTGGGAGTCGGCTTCAAATGCCGGTTCTCTAAATTTTGTCAACAACGTTTCTCGGCGTGGCCCGTGAGGCTGCAGCAAGAGCGTCTTTTTGGAGGCAGAAGGCAGAGTGTGTCTTTACCGAAATTCTAACTTCTCTCTAGTTTTGGAAAAGCTCCAAGTTATCCTACAACGACGATAATGATTCCGAGCGCCGTTCAACATTTAGCCATGTTTTGCCTAGATTGCGCCACTGCCCCAATGAAATTTCGAGATTTCGACATAACTTCAGCAAGAGGGAGACATTTTTTTTAATTTGTAAATGGGGATGAGTGCAGAAACTAATCATCTTTCTAGCCACGTGCCCAAGCAGCCGCTGAGACACTGTGTCTTTCAGTTCCCACGACAGACTTCAAACCGACGCTTTTTTTTTTCTGTAAAGGAGACGTTCCTTCAGGTAACCCTCGCGTCTTTGTACGAGCACTTGCCAGCCAGCGGATGTGTTACGCCCCCAGCCGAGTTAACATGGCCTGCCCCGAGCCAGGGGAGATAACGAGGTTGGGGGTAGCTTCGGCCCTGAAGCACATTTTAAGCTACACGCTTACGGCGGTGCCGAAGGTCGGTTGCTTGGTACCTCTCTCTGGCGTCTCTCCTTGCTAGACCATTGTACGGAATGAATGAAAAATTACATCTTGTCACAAATGGAAGTGAACAGCTAATTCTATTCCTTGTTCGACCGTAGACAGTACGTCGAACTGTACAAGCAAACTGCACGTAGTGAAACGAATTATGAAAAGAACATCTCAGTTAGACATTCATTATGTTAAAAAAACTTCCTGGTAGATTAAAACTGTGTGCCCGACCGAGACTCGAACTCGGGACCTTTGCCTTTCGCTGGCAAGTGCTCTACCATCTGAACTACCGAAGCACGACTCACGCCCGGTCTCACAGCCTTACTTCTGCCAGTATCTCGTCTCCTACCTTCCAAACTTTACAGAAGCTCTCTGCGAACCTTGCAGAACTAGCACTCCTGAAAGAAAGGATACTGCGGAGACATGGATTAGCCACAGCCTGAGGAATGTTTCCAGAATGAGATTTTCACTCTGCAGCGGAGTGTGCGCTGATATGAAACTTCCTGGCAGATTAAAACTGTGTGCCCGACCGAGACTCGAACTCCCGGGCACACAGTTCGAGTCTCGGTCGGGCACACAGTTTTAATCTGCCAGGAAGTTTCATATCAGCTCCGAGTTCGAGTCTCGGTCGGGCACACAGTTTTAATCTGCCAGGAAGTTTCATATCAGCGCACACTCCGCTGCAGAGTGAAAATCTCATTCTGGATTCATTGTGTTGTTATAACCGGGTAATATTATGAGAGCACAAAAGTATGAGTAAAAATATATAGGGTGTAGCTACAAGAATAACTATGCCCCCTTACCTGTTCTGATGGCATGTTACACGGCTGAGAGTAGTGTGTCATTCATTATAGACACTCTGAACAGGCGGCGTTCGGTACAAAAAATTTGGGTAACTACTTTCAGGACGTAGTCATGGAGACGTCCAAACATGATGAATCCTGCCATTCCGTCACATATCCAGGTCGACCCAAACTTCTACGCTGTTTCCATACAACCGACTGGATGGTACACATACTTCACTGGTATGACTTGTGCCAGCAGCCTAGGGTCATGTGAGCATCTAGTGTCAGTCCTGAACCATCTGCGACCAGTGTAGTGCTTGAAGTGGGTCAGTTATATTTTCCCTGGTGAGTTGTCACATATATTCCCCTCGGAACCGGAACTTACAAAAAGCTATGTACAGTAATTATACAAGGACCCAAAAAAATGGATACAAAGAAAACTTAGTAACAACGCTGAAAAATAAAACCAAGGAACAGAAAGGAACAAACACCCAGCTATAATCAACAAAGGGACAGAATCTCACAAAAACAAACACACATAACGCAGGAACAGGAACAAACAACACAAAGTGGGAAAGAAACGAAAAACAAAAGGTGCTACACAGTGACATAGAACCACAAATACACACACACAGAATATCCAATATTTTCAAAAATCATGCGTAAAAATAGCCCAACAAACCGACAACCCAGTCCAAAAATACTTTCTAAAAACAGCAGGAAAAACTGATCTACATCAGAAGTCAGGAGTATACCTACTGAAATGCAATATGTGTGATGGAAGATACATAGCTGAACCAGGAGGACATTTGACACCAGATACATAGAACATGTAACAGAATGGAAGTGTAGGAGGAATCACTCACTATTTTCAGAACACATACACCGACACCAACATAAAATTACTACCAGAGACAAATACGTGAAAAATCATAAGGATAAACAACAGCAAAAAACGCTTCCTAATATTACAAGAAAATTACCGCATTCAGACCTCCATTCACCACTACCATCTCCTCTCAGTGTGTTTCATATAATCACCATTCACCATCCAACATCCCCCAAAAATCAGAACCACAAATTCCAACCCGCACACCGTCCCACCCCCCCCCCTCCCCTGCCATCGCTAACCTAAGAAACATTTTCACTAGTTTCTAATTTACACGAATGCACTCACTCAGACACACACACACACACACACACACACATACGTGCACGCTAATTTAAAAAAGAATAATTTTTTCACAAGATGTCAACTGCAACAACCTACACGTAAACCAAACGAACAAACATAAACACTGTAATACTGCTCTTACTGAGAACACTCAGAACAGCAATTCCGTTTTCTAAAGTGAGGTAATGTCTAAATAATGGCAATGCAGCAAGATAAAAACTGCAAAACCGCAAAAATAGCATCGGCATCTGCCTTCGTTAACCAAGAGGGAACAAGCTGAGGTTCTCAGAATATGTGAACAAGAGCCAGAAACACCGTAAGCAAATTGCACGCCAACTTTATAAGCGAAATACTGTTTTTAATCTAAAACAATCAAAAATATACAATCATAGGTATCCATATTTGCTGGATGACGACAGGAGATGCTTTATAAATAAAAGAGAAACGCCCTGCTGTAAAATTATCTTTAATTAGTTGCAGTAAGTTCAATACGGGGAAAGGAATAATAATTGAGTAATTATTCTATTGGTTCATTTTTTACTGTCACGTAGTTGCTAGAATTTCCTGTCAGAAAATCAATAAGATGCTTGAAAAGAGGGAAGTAGCATCTCTCTGCCATCAACATGGACTTCCGTTTTTACTCTGCCTCTACTGATCTCGACAATGACAACACACTCTCCCATCATCTCCTCAGGATTCGCCCATCCAGTCAGAACATTGTATGTGGTGCGGATTGGACCCTGGGGCAGATGAGGCTTCAAATAGTTTCTCATCAGCTACTATTCCCGTAGTGGCCTACAACGATTGCAGCAAATGCACTTAGCAGAGGAAGTGACGTAAAATATACCGGGCACTGTTCTCCTTCTTCAACAGCGGGGAATCATGCGTAATTCTGCTGGGTACTAGGCTTAGAGAAAAACTGATGAAATGAGCAGGTAGATCAAGTAGCCGAGGAGGTTCGCAGGAGAGCTTCTGTAAAGTTTGGAAGGTAGGAGACGAGGTACTGGCAGAAGTAAAGCTGTGAGTACCGGGCGTGAGTCGTGCTTCGGTAGCTCAGTTGGTAGAGCACTTGCCCGCGAAAGGCAAAGGTCCCGAGTTCGAGTCTCGGTCGGGAACACAGTTTTAATCTGCCAGGAAGTTTCAGGTAGCCCAGGAGTAAAGTTCTGTATAGGGAAATTGCCGTCAATTTTTCCACCGGTCGCTGAGCTGATGCTTTTACACTGACCGCCACAGTATTTTTAGCCATTTTTATGAAAGAAGTGAGCCCGCATTGCGAAGGCAGGGCGCAAACTTCAAACTGAACACCACGCATTTTCAGCAACAAAAGAAAGGAAGGATGTGTGGAAAAATATATTTTTCGAAAAAATATATTTTCTGGCAAGATCTAACTTTAGTTTTCGTGACGCCAACATTTAATAATAGCGACAGCGATAGCTTTCTTAGTTCCTCTTACAGCAGTACGCTAAAATACGTGTTGCAGTAAGTGTCTCCATCTCTCAACTGATCATCTCAAATGTTCAGAAGCAAAGAAAGGTAACCATTATTAGCTCACAAAACATCATTTTTCGAGCAAAATCGAAACCTAGACGACAAAGAGCGGGATTCTTCTGCAGTTTCCGCTACAGTTTGAAAGAGATTAGCGAAAAGAAAACCATTAGACACGCTTCTCTAGCAGCAAGATTTATGTAAGAGACCGGACTGTTCAGTTTCTTCTGCAAGCTATTTTATTACACAGCTTTCATAATCGCTCATATATTATCAAGACAGAATCACGATATATTATATAATATTGTATGGAGCGAGTTTTTTTTTTTTTTAATCGTGACAAAGAATTTTTAGTTTGGCAAAGCACAGTATTGTGTAAAATAAATACATTAAGAGTAATGGGGAAAACAATGAGCAGTATCCTCCTTACGAATGTATCATCGAAGTTTGAGGAATTCATATTATACTTGACAGCAAACAAATCAGACATGCGCGTCTTGATTACAGTGTAGTAGATCTGTAAGTCGTGTGCAAGGTCATTGTAATTAGGTTATGAGCTTTCAGCAAATGTGAATTTAAAATGAGTCACCAGGTTAAAACATCGACCAGAAAGACTTAGAACTGACAGTAAACATTATTTAGTACTTCCGAATGTCTGTGTGTGTGTCTCTGTTCACGCGTGTGTGTGTTCGGAAGAGCGGTTGCGGGTGGTGGTGCACCCTTTAATGGTATTTAGGGAGTGTTATATTTCAATTATTATTGAATCCCCGTCAGACAAGGAGCTCAGAAATAAGAGACTCCCAGTAGGAAAGTTTGAAGAAAACAGTGCCAAGTTCTAGACCATTCACGTCGGGGCAACTCTAATGTTCTTTGAGCCGAGTAGCCCATTTCCTGTCTTGTCAAGAACGTGCCGTTGTGGCACAGAAGAGTAAAGACATTGCAAGGAAGCTGCTTAGAGAGGGGACGGAAGAATCAATCAGCAGCAAAACTCGTTCCCGGAATTGTGGTGCCTGGAGGCTCCAGCTCCAGGTGAGCCGGGGCGTCTCGCGCAGCTGACGGATGCCTTTGTCTCTGGGGGTAAGTTCGAGGAGCGTGGCGGCGGAAATGAGCCGCCTGCCACCGCAGCCCCGACCACAGTCGATACAGCCAATCAGGGCCCGGCGGGCAGCGCCGAAGAGCCGTCACTGTGAGTCCTTTGTCTCGCCCTCTCGCAGCCCTTCCTGGGCACCGAGTTTATAGAAAGTGCCGAGTTTGCTGATGCACCGTGCATTAATTCGTTTCTAACTGACACATGGAAAGGACACATGTGAAGCACTTTTTTCACAGCACTGTATTACGAGGGCGAATCAAAAAGTTTTTACCATTGTTTTTTATTAGCCTACATAAAAAAGCACTCCGTCTTCAGGCCACAAGTAGCCCATCGGGACCATCCGACCGCCGTATCATCCTCAGATGATGGATGCGGATAGGAGGGGCGTGTGGTCAGAACACCGCTCTCCCGGACGTTATGATGGTTTTCTCTGACCGGAGCCGCTACTATTCCCTCAATTGGCATCACGAGGCTGAGTGAACCCCGAAAAATGGCAACAGCTCATGGCGGCCTGGGTGGTCACCCATCCAAGTGCAGGCCACGCCAGACAGCGCTTAACTTCGGTGATCTGACGGGAACCGGTGTACCCACTGCGGCAAGGCCGTTGCCATTAGCCTAAATAAGGTACAATAGAAATCAATACATATTATAAAAGTAAGTGCACAATTTGCATGCCATTAAAACTAAGAAACGAATCATAATACGATCAAGAGAGTTATATGGTGTAGTAGCCCTCTATCCCCCATCCAAGACAAACCTTTTTTACCTGAAGAAATTGCTTTTGAAGATATAAAGGCTGGGAAGTTTCATCCTCTAGAAATTCCTAGAACATTCCAGAACATTCGAGAGTATTCGAGAACATTCCAGAACATTCTAGAGTATTAGCGAGCATTCCACAACATTCCAGAATGTTCTGGAATGTTTAGGAATAGTCTGTAACATTCTGCAAGATTACAGAATGTTCGGAAACATCCAGATCATTGTGGAACATTCCAGAACAAAAAATGGTTCAAATGGCTCTGAGCACTATGGGACTTAACATCTATGGTCATTAGTCCCCTAGAACTTAGAACTCCTTAAACCTAACTAACCTAAGGACATCACACACATCCATGCCCGAGGCAGGATTCGAACCTGCGACCGGAGCGGTCACGCGGTTCCAAACTGAAGCGCCCAGAACCGCGCGGCCACACCGGCCGGCCATTCCAGAACACCCCAGAATGTTGTGGAATGTTCTGGAACATTGTGGACTATTTGCCGCCCGTTTGGCATGTTCTCGAATTCGCCACTGATGGGGCTACCCATAGGTAGGGGTATATAAAGAAAAACCCGTTGAAACTTCAGTATCTTATCAGTGACGAAGGGAGGAACCGAAAAAGTAGTGTAGTGAGTAAAAAAAACAAACAGTGAATCGGAAGTAGTCAAAGTGGTACAGTGATTGAATGTAAAGTGTGAAAAATGTCTAAAGTGTAATTACTGAATCTGTCAATAAAAAGTTGATTTCTTTTAAATTTTAGACAATGTCCAAACGTAAAAGGGAAGGAGATCTGGCCAGTTCTCAGGCGTACCGGTGAAAACGAAAAAAACTGCAAAAATACGATACAAGCGAAGAGCACAAAGCACGTTTAAGTTCCCAACGAACGTCTACATCTACACGGATACTCTTCAAATCACATTCAAGTGCCTGCAGAGGGTTCATCGAACCACCTTCACAATTCTCTGTTATTCCAATCTCTTATAGCGTGCGGAAAGAATGAACACCTATATCTTTCCGTAAGAGCTCTGATTTCCCTTATTTTATCGTGGTGATCGTTCCTCTCTATGTAGGTCGGTGTTAACAAAATATTTTCGCATTCGGAGAGGAAAGTTGGTCATTGGAATTTCGTGAGAAGATTCCGTTGCAACGAAAAACCACTTTCTTTTAATGATTTTCAGCCCAAAGCCTGTATCATTTCTGTGACACTCTCTCCCATATTTCGCGATTAAACAAAACGTGCAGCCTTTCTTTGAACTTGTTCGATGTACTCTGTCAGTCCTACCTGGTAAAGATCCCACACCGCGCAGCAGGATTCTAAAAGACGATGGACAAGCGTACTGTAGGCTGTCTCCTTAGTAGGTCTGTTACATTTTCTAAGTGTCCTGCCAATAAAACGCAGTCTTTGGTTAGCCTTCCACACAACATTTTCTATGTGTTTCTTCCAATTTAAGTTGTTCGTAATTGTAATACCTAGGTATTTAGTTGAATTTACGGCTTTTTGATTAGACTGATTTAACGTGTAACCGAAGTTTAACGAGTTCCTTTCAGCAGTCATGTGGATGACCTCACACTTTTCGTTATTTAGGGTCAACTGCCACTTTTCGCACCATTCAGATATCTTTTCTAAATCGTTTCGCAGTTTGTTTTGCTCTTCTGATGACTTTATTAGTCGATAAACGACAGCGTCATCTGCAAACAAGCGAAGACGGCTGCTCAGATTGTCTCCAAAAATCGTTTATATAGATAAGGAACAACAAAGGGCCTAAAACACTACCTTGGGGAACGCCAGAAATTACTTCTGTTATACTCGATGAATTTCCGTCAACTACTACGAACTGACAGCAAATCGCAAGTCCAATCACATAACTGAGACGATATCCCATAAGCACGCAATTTCACTACGAGCCGCTTTTGTGGTACAGTGTCAAAAGCTTTCCGGAAATCTAGAAATACGGAATCGATCTGAAATCCCTTGTCAATAGCACTCGACACTTCATGTGAATAAAGAGCTGGTTGTGTTCCACAGGAACGATGTTTTCTAAACCCATGTTGACTGTGTGTCAATCGACCGTTTTCTTGGAGGTAGTTCATAATGTTCGAACACAATATATGTTCTAAAATCGTGCTGCATATCGACGTTAACGAAGTGGTCCTGTAATTTAGTGGATTACTCCTACTACCTTTCTTGAATATTGGTGTGACCTGTGCAGCTTTCCAGTCTTTGGGTACGGATCTTCCGTCGAGCGAACGCTTGTATATGATTGTTAAGCGGGGAGCTAATGCATCAGCATACTCCGAAAGGAATCTAATTGGTGTACAGTCTGGACCAGAAGACTTGCACTGTGAGAAGCACAGAAACCGAAGAACAACGAAATGAACTGATTGAAGAATCGAGAATTGCGACCAATGATATGATGAAACACTGCGAACTCAAGCCAGCCATGAAAATATTACCCCGCAAGAAGCGCGGACGACGACATGTAAACAGTACAACCAAACAAAGAAGCATTTCACTACGACCCGACGACAGAAAATAACAAACACAAACACATCGTAATCGATAAAATCGATAACATCTGCTAATTTAGCATCGCGAAAAAAGTCGGTAGAGAAACATCAGCATTCTGTTGCATCAATGGAAAAATTCGATTACCACCACTGGGAGCAACTCCGGAGGAATTTCCATAGTGCATTCACGGAGAAATTCCAGAACCAAACACTTTCTTCAAAATACAAAAGCGTAAAACGCCTGCTTTCAAATGACTTCTTTCGGTGTCACTTCGATTAGCACTAACAGAGTTGAAATAGGTTATGTTTTTTCCATCCAAGGACAAATCTATCACAGCCTGGGATAATTACTACCACAGCCCAACGAAGACCATAAATTTCTGCAAGTATATTTCATCGGAAATGAAGAAACACGAATTGACCAATGATGAACAAATATCAGTGACTGAGACGAGACATTGTCCGAGATCTACAAAGGATCTTACACGAATACAATCAACTGATTCAAATATTTATTTTAATGTAAAGTAAATGCAACCTGAAACAGGCGTAGAAAGAAACAAAAAAGTCACTTCCAAAGAGTTCTATGTTTATCGCTTAATGATCAGAGGCCGGCCGCGGTGGTCTAGCGGTTCTAGGCGCGCAGTCCGGAACCGCGCGACTGCTACGGTCGCAGGCTCGAATCCTGCCTCGGGCATGGATGTGTGTGATGTCCTTAGGTTAGTTAGGTTTAAGTAGTTCTAAGTTCTAGGGGACTGATGACCACAGTAGTTAAGTCCCATAGTGCTCAGAGCCAATGATCAGAGTCAATGAAACATACGATCACATTCTCAACACTCACCGGTTATTCCAACAATTTCTGGTAGATATGTATGCAGAAACAGAAGCGAAACGCATGCTTTGCATAAGAGTAAATCTGAAGAAACTGCACACGGAAGAATACATCCACTTTCGAGACGCAATCGTAAATGACGGAAACACTGAAGACATTGGAACAGTGGTAATCTTACCCTTACCTTCATCATACCTAGGAAGTTCGAGAGACATTCACAAGTAAACTCAAGATGCCATGACCTACGTAAGAAAATATGGACGACCTGACCTCTTCATACCATTCACATGTAATCTGTCGTGGCCACGAAAGACGCAGCCAGAAAAGTTGCAAGCGAACCACCTTTGTACACAAAATTAACGGCTTTTTACCCACTGTGCCAAACGAATCCATTCGCGAAAACATTAATATATGTCGACGTTCCTGCCAACTGCCAATTATACGTCAAACACAACAAGAAAAATCTTTACACGACGAAAATAAGGGATTCCAACAGGATATCATTCAGCGATCATGAAAACTGCCACACTAGCCCGAGTATGCACCGTACATCCGAATGTTTCTGTCTCCAGATGTCGCTACACAAGTTTCACAGATGTCAAGACTGTTGCCGGTTACCTGTGCGAGACGTACAGAGAAGCATGCCAACGCTTAGGGACGGTTGGAAAACGACAACCACTGGGAATTAACGTTACAAGAAGCCTCACCCACAAAATCAGGTGAACAAATGAAAGACTACTTCACCATAATTCTAGCAACTCGTAATCCGTCGAATCCAAAAAAGCTATGGCGTTCCTTCAAAGAGCTTATGAGCGATATGATACTGCACCAAATCCGACGAGCTCATCCTGAGCTGACCATCGAATTAAACGGTGACATCTTCAATGAGATACTCATTCACGTAGAAGATAAATGTTCAGCAGTTAACATGTATATTATAGTGGTAATGGTGAATAACTTTCTTTATCAAACTTTAGCTAAAAGGCATTAGAGGCTCAGCCACTAAGAATGTATTTTGAGAGGCAAATAGAGAAAAAATTTTCACTTAATCTAGGCAAGTGATTACTAAACAAAATATGTGCTTGCTTATGTTAAGACATGAAACCATTAACCAGCCTGTAGATCTGGAGCTACAGATTACTTATCTAACGCATGACACGAAATGTAAATCTCAGGGTAACAGATGACATATCTAAGATATATAATGTCCATATCCAGGATTTGTTATAAGATGACAAACAATACAATGAAGAGTATGTAAGTGCCAAATTTACGTATTGATTAGAAGGAACATGTATTCACATGATGTCATGTGTATATGCTAGTGGAGTGAATACCTGAAGGTTATGCACATAACAGCATTTGAATATAACTGTTTTAAGTATTTTCTTACTCTCATGATGGATTTCTGATTTTACTGAGCAATGGGTTATATGTCTCTTTTTTAAGTAAAACTGGATTAGGTGAAATTCTTTTCCTATTTGCCTCTCAAAATAGGTCCTTAGTGGGTGAGCCTCGAATGCCTTTTCGATAAAGTTTGACTTTGATAAAGAATGTTATTCATCATCACCCCTATTATATACATCTGTTACCAACGTTCCTTAAAGCCAAATCTGGGAACATGGTTAGTTACACTGTGGTTATTCTCCCCTCGCCCCTCCTTTATGGTATTAGCATTACTGATATACTAGGCATCTTATTAAGCACTTCGACTAAACTTTATTTACATATGATGTTTTCCTCTGAATATATTCGATATTTTGCATCAATGGCTCATTACTGTAACTTAGATGAATATGAATGCTGGGTGACATTTCAACCAGTTTCTGAGCACTGTATTTTAGCTTGTGTCTTTGTTATGGATACTATTTTCATTACACTTATGATATAAGTGACATATGTTTATATACCTTTCATGGAGTATATGCAATGATTATGCTACTGTTTAACATTACGGTTTTACAACGGCTTCTACCTTATACTGTAAGATCAATGCTATTCTATCTTTGGAGGTTGCAACTTCGTTTTCTGTTTAAATTTGAAACTATAACAAACATATTCAGCAACAAACTTACTATCGAGATATTTTTGCATCTTATCACGAAAATATTTGTGAATATCTTTGACCAACTCCTCAATACCTTGTATAATTGCAGCACTTACACCTCTGATCTCTTCAGTACTGCTCTGTTTACACATGTTATTAGTATATTCCCCCCATGAACCATGGACCTTGCCATTGGTGGGGAGGCTTGCGTGCCTCAGCGATACAGATGGCCGTACCGTAGGTGCAACCACAACGGAGGGGCATCTGTTGAGAGGCCAGACAAACATGTGGTTCCTGAAGAGGGGCAGCAGCCTTTTCAGTAGTTGCAGGGGCAACAGTCTGGATGATTGACTGATCTGGCCTTGTAACATTAACCAAAACGGCCTTGCTGTGCTGGTACTGCGAACGGCTGAAAGCAAGGGGAAATTACAGCCGTAATTTTTCCCGAGGACATGCAGCGTTACTGTATGATTAAATGATGATGGCGTCCTCTTGGGTAAAATATTCCGGAGGTAAAATAGTCCCCCATTCGGATCTCCGGGCGGGGACTACTCAAGAGGACGTTGTTATCAGGAGAAAGAAAACTGGCGTTCTACGGATCGGAGCGTGGAATGTCAGATCCCTTAATCGGGCAGGTAGGTTAGAAAATTTAAAAAGGGAAATGGATAAGTTAAAGTTAGGTATAGTGGGAATTAGTGAAGTTCGGTGGCAGGAGGAACAAGACTTTTGGTCAGGTGATTACAGGGTTATAAATATAAAATCAAATAGGGGTAATGCAGGAGTAGGTTTAATAATGAATAAAAAAAATAGGAGTGCGGGTTAGCTACTACAAACAGCATAGTGAACGCATTATTGTGGCCAAGATAAACACAAAGCCCATGCCTACTACAGTAGTACAAGTTTATATGCCAACTAGCTCTGCAGATGATGAAGAAATAGATGAAATGTATGACGAGATAAAAGAAATTATTCAGGTAGTGAAGGGAGACGAAAATTTAATAGTCATGGGTGACTGGAATTCGTCAGTAGGAAAAGGGAGAGAAGGAAACATAGTAGGTGAACATGGGTTGGGAGGAAGAAATGAAAGAGGAAGCCGCCTTGTAGAATTTTGCACAGAGCATAACTTAATCATAGCTAACACTTGGTTCAAGAATCATAAAAGAAGGTTGTATACCTGGAAGAATCCTGGAGATACTAAAAGGTATCAGATAGATTATATAATGGTAAGACAGAGATTTAGGAACCAGGTTTTAAATTGTAAGACATTTCCAGGGGCAGATGTGGATTCTGACCACAATCTATTGGTTATGAACTGCAGATTGAAACTGATGAAACTGCAAAAAGTTGGGAATCTAAGGAGATGGGACCTGGATAAACTGAAAGAACCAGAGGTTGTAGAGAGTTTCAGGGAGAGCATAAGGGAACAATTGACAGGAATGGGGGAAAGAAATACAGTAGAAGAAGAATGGGTAGCTCTGAGAGATGAAGTACTGAAGGCAGCAGACGATCAAGTAGGTAAAAAGGCGAGGGCTAATAGAAATCCTTGGGTAACAGAAGAAATATTGAATTTAATTGATGAAAGGAGATAATATAAAAATGCAGTAAATGAAGCAGGCAAAAAGGAATACAAACGTCTCAAAAATGAGATCGACAGGAAGTGCAAAATGGCTAAGCAGGGATGGCTAGAGGACAAATGTAAGGAAGTAGAGGCTTGTCTCACTAGGGGTAAGATAGATACTGCCTACAGGAAAATTAAAGAGACCTTTGGAGAGAAGAGAACCACTTGTATGAATATCAGGAGCTTAGATGGCAACCCAGTTCTAAGCAAAGAAGGGAAGGCAGAAAGGTGGAAGGAGTATATAGAGGGTTTATACAAGGGCGATGTACTTGAGGACAATATTATGGAAATGGAAGAGGATGTATATGAAGACGAAATGGGAGATAAGATACTGCGTGAAGAGTTTGACAGAGCACTGAAAGACCTGAGTCGAAACAAGGCCCCGGGAGTAGACAACATTCCATTAGAACTACTGATGGCCTTGGGAGAGCCAGTCATGACAGAACTCTACCATCTGGTGAGCAAGATGTATGAGACGGGCGAAATACCCTCAGACTTCAAGAGGAATATAATAATTCCAATCCCAAAGAAAGCAGGTGTTGACAGATGTGAAAATTACCGAACTATCAGTTTAATAAGTCACAGCTGCAAAATACTAACGCGAATTCTTTACAGACGAATGGAAAAACTGGTAGAAGCGGACCTCGGGCAAGATCAGTTTGGATTCCGTAGAAATGTTGGAACACGTGAGGCAATACTAACCTTACGACTTATCTTAGAAGAAAGATTAAGAAAAGGCAAACCTACGTTTCTAGCATTTGTAGACTTAGAGAAAGCTTTTGACCATGTTAACTGGAATACTCTCTTTCAAATTCTGAAGGTGGCAGGTATAAAATACAGGGAGCGAAAGGCTATTTACAATTTGTACAGAAATCAGATGGCAGTTATAAGAGTCGAGGGGCATGAAAGGGAAGCAGTGGTTGGGAAAGGAGTGAGACAGGGTTGTAGCCTCTCCCCGATGTTATTCAATCTGTATATTGAGCAAGCAGTAAAGAAACCAAAAGAAAAATTCGGAGTAGGTATTAAAATTCATGGAGAAGAAGTAAAAACTTTGAGGTTCGCCGATGACATTGTAATTCTGTCAGAGACAGCAAAGGACTTGGAAGAGCAGTTGAACGGAATGGACAGTGTCTTGAAAGGAGGATATAAGATGAACATCAACAAAAGCAAAACGAGGATAATGGAATGTAGTCGAATTAAGTCGCGTGATGCTGAGGGAATTAGATTAGGAAATGAGACACTTAAAGTAGTAAAGGAGTTTTGCTATTTAGGGAGTAAAATAACTGATGATGGTCGAAGTAGAGAGGATATAAAATGTAGACTGGCAATGGCAAGGAAATCGTTTCTGAAGAAGAAAAATTTGTTAACATCGAGTATAGATTTAAGCGTCAGGAAGTCGTTTCTGAAAGTATTTGTATGGAGTGTAGCCATGTATGGAAGTGAAATATGGACGATAACTAGTTTGGACAAGAAGAGAATAGAAGCTTTCGAAATGTGGTGCTACAGAAGAATGCTGAAGATATGGTGGGTAGATCACGTACCTAATGAGGAGGTATTGAATAGGATTGGGGAGAAGAGAAGTTTGTGGCACAACTTGACTAGAAGAAGGGATCGGTTGGTAGGACATGTTCTGAGGCATCAAGGGATCACCAATTTAGTATTGGAGGGCAGCGTGGAGGGTAAAAATCGTAGAGGGAGACCGAGAGATGAATACACTAAACAGATTCAGAAGGATGTAGGTTGCAGTAGGTACTGGGAGATGAAGAAGCTTGCACAGGATAGAGTAGCATGGAGAGCTGCATCAAACCAGTCTCAGGACTGAAGACCACAACAACAACAACATTAGTATATTAGTCTTTAAAAGTCGTGTGTGTTATACTGGAATTCATGGTATGCTCTACATATGAGACGTGGCCATTATTTAAGCAGTGACAGATATGATTTTGTTGCCTAAACTGTTTCAGTTCTGTATTAACGTGTATTTCGCACTTCCTATGGAAAGACTGTGTAACATTTCCTGTAGGCTATATGTATTTTTTGTATCATTTCATATAATCCATCTTGATCGTCTGTGATTAAACCGGTCGATATTTGGGTTTCAAATTAAAAACCATCTGAAGGTCAAATATGTATTTTATACATTACTTGACGTCTGTTAGTAGTCACATTCCAAAAATGACTGGAGTAATTTTTGTTTGTAAAATTTGCATTGCTTTGAAATATTGTGTTATTGTAGAAAACGGACAGTGCTACTTTAATAGCCATGACGACAGTAACGAGCAACGAACACATGACGTAAGAATTTATGCAACACTACTCAGACAGTAATATCCGTGTCGCCATGTGTCGTGGCTTAAAGCACCTGTCTACGTGCAGTGTGTAACACTTGCACCCACCGGCTCTATACGCCAGTTACTCGCTGTCGTCCGTTGTATTGTAGAATGGCACTAATCCCACCATGAAAGTATTTGTAGGAAGTGATGTTGCAATTGCTTTTCGTATCCACTCCTGAATTTTTCTTTTGTTTCCATCACTGCTTCTTTGATGTACAAATTGGACAGTAGGGGCCAAAGGCTACATCCCCGGCTTACGCCCTTTTTAATCTGAGCACTTCGTTCTTGGTCTTCCACTCTTTTACATATTGTATATTACCCGTCTCTTCCTATAACTTACACCTATTTTTCTCAGAATTTAGAACGTCTTGCACCAATTTACATTGTCAAAGGTTTTTTCTAGGTCGACAGATCCTATGTATGTTCTCGATATTTCTTTAGTCCTGCTTCGATTATCAACCGCCACATCAGAATTGTCTCTCTGCTGCCTTTACTTTTCCTAAATCCAAACTGATCGTCATCTAACACATCCTCTGCTTTCTTTTCCATTCTTCTGTACATTTTTCTTCTCAGCAACTTGGATGCATGAGCTGTTAAGCTGAATGTGCGGTAAGTCTCGCATTTGTGAGCTCTTGCAGACTTCGGAATTATGTGGATGATATTTTTCCGAAGGTCAGACGGTATGTCGCCAGGCTCACACATTCTACACACCAACGTGAATAGTCGTTTTGTTGCCACTTTCTCCAATGATTTTAGAAATTCTGATCGAATGTTATCCATCCCTTCTGCCTTATTTCCTCCAAAGCTCTCTTAAACACTGATTCTAATACTGTATCCCCTACCTCTTCCCTTTCAACTCCTGTTTCTTTTTCTGTCACATCAGACAACTCTTCCCCACATAGAGGCCTTCAATGTACTCATTCCATTCATCCGCTCTCTCCTTTGCATTTAACAGTGGAATTCCCACTGCACTTTTAAAGTTACCACTCTTACTTTTAATGTCACCGAAGGTTGTTTTGACTTTCCTATATGCTGAGTCAGTCCTTCCGACAATCAGTTCTTTTTCAATATCTTCACATTTTCTCATGCAGCCATTTCGTCTTAGCTTCCCTGCACTTCTTATCCATTCACTCCTCAGCGACTTGTATTTTTATATTCCTGAAATTTTCTGGTCATTTTTGTACTTCCTTCTTTCATTGATCAACTGTAGTGTTTATGCTGCTACCCATGGTTTCTTCGCAGGAACTTCCTATGTACCTATGTTTTCAATCCAACTTCTGTCATTTCCCATTATAGAGATGTCCATTTCTCTTCAACTGTACTGTCTATTGAGCTATTCATTATTGTTGGATTGCCTTAGAGAACTTCAAGCGTACCTCGTCATTCCTTAGAGCTTCTGTAACCCACTTGTTTCTGTATTGATCCTATTGTGTTTGCCCACTCGTGTAATACAGGGTTTCTAGGAAGCTGTTCACTCGCTAGACAACAATTCAAGCAAATCTTATTAATGGAGTTTTTTACAGTAAGTTAAACTGAAAATACTTAACTTTGCGTATTCACAAAGGTGTGTCGCAAGCAAATGGTGACATGCAAATAATCAATGACCTTTGTTATATACAACTTCAATGCAACGAAAACAATACAATTCATAAGTCACTGCTGTAGCGATCGTAGGACGGCTCGCCTTCCACTCCAGCCGCGGTTAGGCGTTGCGACGATTATATTCTCCTCATGTAGAGGACACTCCTGTCTTGGTGTCGTCCTAGAGAGAGGTTCGTCAGCGTACTATTGGCTGACGTCGTCCCACAGCCCTCTCTGCTTTTTCGTTCTTGGTCGTCGTGTCGGCGCTTGTCGTTGTGCCGGAACAGATTCTTCCTCACCAATCTCTTAAATTTCAGCCTACTCTTCATAACTACTGCATTGTGATCTGAATCTATATCTACTCCTGAGTACGCCTTACAATCCAGTATCTGATTTCGAAATCTCTGTCTGACCATGATGTAGTATAACTGAAATCTTCTCGTATCACCCAGCCTTTTCCAGGTATACCTCGTCCTCCTGTGATTCTTGAATAGAGTATTCGCCATTACCAGCTGAAATCTATTACAGAACTGTATTAGTCTTTCTCATTTCTTGTGCCAAGCCCATATTGTCCCATAACCTTTCCTTCTACTCCTTCCCCTACTACTGCATCCAGTTCCATATGACTATTAGATTGTCATCTCCCTTTAAGTACTGTACTACCCTTTCAATATACTCCTATACTTTCTCTCTTCATCTTCAGCTTGCGATGTCGATATGAATACCTGAACTATCGTTGTCGGTGCTGGTTTGCTGTCGATTCTGATAAGCGCAACCCTATCACTGAACTGTTCCCAGTAACAAACTCTCTGCCCTACCTTCCTATTCATAACAGATCCTACTCTCCTGCAGCTGTTGGTATTATACGATACTAATCTGCCCAGAAATCCTTGTCTTCATTCAATTTTACTTCAATGACTCTTATTATGTCTACATTGAGACTTTGCATTTCCTTTTCAGATTTTCTAGCTTCCCTACCACATTCAGGCTTCTGACATATCATGTCCTGACTCGTAGAACAACGACAATGCCCCATGCCAACGGACCACAATTCTTCTCGAACGTTTTGAAGAATATTCTGGGTAATTTGAGGTTAATTTGAGTTGGTCCCATTTGGGTCTTTAGTCAGGCTGTATTCACGCCATCTTACGTCTGGCTTTCTGTACGCGACTGGAATATCTCTGGCAACGTGGTCACGCACTTTTTCACTTCCATCAAACTGTAAATATGCTATGTGAGACGCCCTGCTAAACCTGCAGGACAGTAGTTTAAGTTGTGGAAAGGGCTCAAAATAAGCGACTGTCAGTTACACTCGAACAGACATTTTATTTGATCAAACACTAGAAGAGCTGAGAAAAATAATAAAAGAAACACAGCTTTAGTTTTGGAACTCAATTAGTGGCTGAATGCGCCGTACAAGTTCATGCCTTTAGGGCAAGAACAGTTTAATTTAAAAACGGCTGAAAGCCAATACCTTAAAGCTCAACCAAAATAAAAAATTTAAAAGGCAAAGACTTATCTTAAAACAGTTCCTTAATTAGGCTGAAGGCCCGAAGAATCTGACACTTTAAGAGGAAACAATTTCAATTCAAAATCGGCTGAAGGCCGAACACTTAAGACTCAATAACATTAATTTTAAAAATGCCAAAGGCTTTGATTAAAACAGTTCTTAAATGAGGCTGAAGGCCCAAACCATCTGAGCTTAAGACCAGAACAGATTTAATTCAAAATCGGCTGAAAGCCCAAACCATCTGACGCCTTAAGGGCAAAATAATCTTGATCTAAAAATCGGCTAGAAGCCATACAAGTACAAACAACAAGAACAAACAAGAAAAGGCAGTACATCCAAGGGGGCTCAGAAGTTCCAAGGGTCGGCCTGGAATTCAAACACTAACACTCGCTTAGGTGAGACAGGCAGTCGGTCCAACCATTGTCGATCCGACGACAACCCAACTGGCAGACAGTCAACGGATCCACCGACAAGATAACCTCCGCTTCACCCGACTAGCACGCAACTGGGAGTTCAATGGAACAACGTAGAAGGTATTGGCGCTCACAACCAATTATACATTGAGCTGTCATACTACACACCGTGCTGGACGGCGACAACACGATGAGGAATTTACGTCAATGGCCAGGGCGGATAACTGGAGTGTTAACGGCCACAAGGCAGAAGATTCCGCTGGTGCACTTCAATTCAAATAACTAAGTACAGTTAAACTGCACTGGAGGATGGCTAAAATTTGGCTCGAGGAATATCTCAACAACCTACAACGAATTCCAAACGACACAACTTGCGCGTAGATTAAGTCAAAACTCAACTTTCATGTCCAGGATCGGTGAGCCACGAACCTCGTAGCAATGGGAATAGCACCACACACTCCGACACCACATAGAGGCCGCCAGTGGGCCTGGTCAAACTCGCTACTCCACGCCAACCGAGCAACTGCCCTGGACCGGAAACGGTGAAACGACCAAGTATACATCGGCTGATAAGACTATCAACCGAACGACCAACCAATGGTCGTCCCGTTCCAACCTCCCTCCGTCGAACAGTTCATGTGTTTCGCCAGCGGTCGGCGAGCACTGGCTGTCGGCGCCTCAAAAGCGCTCCATCCCCTGACTTCACTGCTGCTGCGACTGCACTGCTGGTCCGTCTTAAACACACGGAGACCCGGAAATACTTTCGGTCCCTCCAGAGATGGTACGACAGTGCACTTATTGATAGGCGCTGCTGCTGCCTCTGACAGGCAAGTGAGGCAGGAAGTTAGTGATGCCAATAAATGGAATAAGAAAACGAGGTGGCAGTAGCGTAATAGAAGATCACAAACAATAAATGGGATAAACGCGAGCCTTGCACGGCTATGTTACTTTATCTAGCTCATCCTTAAATTTTGATGAGCAGAATATATTCCGTGCCAGTTTTATTTGACCAGCCTGTATTAGTATCCTGATCATAATCACAGTGATTAAGTAAACCAGAGATTAGTTATTCATTTAATTACGAGAGGAAGGCGATGCTATATCGCGTTTGGGGCACGAAGCTGAAAGAGTGCACGGCAGCAGGGGAGTGTTTTACAAGCAACGGACTCAAGCGTTCATACTTCTGTGTTAAGCTGTGACCACAAAGCTGGAGCGCAACATTCACACGACGTCCTCAGGCCCCACCGCTGTCTTCAGGTAGACTCTGGCAGACGACGCAGCAGCTGCAGGTAAGGACCAATACACACTGACAGAAAAAACCGCAACACTAAGGAGCAATTGTGCGAGGTAAACGGAAGATGGTAGGAGCGTTTCTGCACCTGAAATTAATCTGAATTCTAGTTTCACGCCAGTCATATAAGAATGGCGCTAGTACTGCTGCTGTGAAGATGCAAACTAGGTGTGCTCTATATACACACAGTAACGGTCGTATATGTTAGTTACCTTTGAGAGTGGACATGGTGAGTTGGTGTTAGTCAGAAATATCTTTAAGACAACAAAGACACCTTTATCAACACCTCACTGAGTTTGAACGAGGTCGTGTAATAGGGCTACGATAAGATGGCTGTTCCTTCTGCGCTATTACAGTAAGACTTGGCACGAATTTAGCCAGTCTTCATGATTGCTGGTAGCAGTGGTCGAGAGAAGGCCACGTGACACTACTGAGACGGAAGACCAACGGGTTTCGCATGTGGCTCTGTCGCATTGAACTGCATCTGCAGCAGAAATTTGAGCAGCAGTTGGCACCTCAGTGACACAACGAACTGTCGTCACAAATCGGATACTTCAAGGACAGCTCCGAGCCAGACGCTGTGTAGCGTGCATTGCGCTGACCCCAAACCGTCACCATTCACGAATTCAGAGGTGTCAGGCGAGAGCTCATTGGGTAGCGGGGTGGAGATCTCATGTGTTTTCTGATGAAAGCTGCTTCTGCCTCAGTGTCAGTGATGCTGCAGTCATGGACTGTGCGGCTGGTCCCAGCGGAGGTTCAAGTCCTCCCTCGGGCATGGGTGTGTGTGTTTGTCCTGAGGATAATTTAGGTTAATTAGTGTGTAAGCTTAGGGACTGATGACCTTAGCAGTTAAGTCCCATAAGATTTCACACACAGTGGCTGTGATGGCCATGTGTTGGCTGGAAGGAGGCTAGACGAGGAATTGCAAAGAACCAGTCTGCATTCTGAGCACACTGGAACTACACCTGGAATTATGGTCTGAGACACGATTTCGTATTACAGCAGGAGCAGTCTCGTGGTTGTCGTGTGCATCCTGACTGCAAATCTGTACGTCAGTTTGGTGATTCGACCCGTTGTGCTGCCATTCACGAACTGCGTTCCACGGTATGCTTTCCAACACGGTAACAGTAGGCCCCATAGTACTGTTGTAACTCATCATGCTTTAGCCTGCTCGATCACTAGATCTGTCCGTGATCAAGAACATACAGGACCTCATCAGACAACAACTCCAGCATCATCCCCAACCAACATTAATGGTCCTTGCATTCACCAACCAAATGCAACAGGCATGGAACTCCATCCCACAAACTTAAAGATGGCACCTGTACAACACAATGCACACACGTTTTTATACCTCCATTCAACATTCTGGCGTTTACACCGATTACAAATGTGCCAGTATTTCGAATTTGCAATGATTTCTCAAACGTTTTCTTTAAATTGTGATATTCTAATGTTAATCACTTAAATATGTTACCTAGACAAATACACTCCCAAAATTTCATTACTCTACAATTAATTATTGTTTTGTGTTGCAATTTTTTCCTGTAAGAGTATTTTTTTTCACCGTAGATATTAACAGTTCCTTCTGCACCTGTGTATGGAGTTTGTATAGTGTCTGGTAAAGTCCACCCCGTGGCTGTGGCCAGAGTCCACACACTCTCTGGCACTACTACGCTGAGATACAATGGCAGCTCTACCTACATCTATCTACATCTACAACTATAGTTCGCAAGCCACCAGATGATGCGTGGCGGAGGGTACCTTCAGTCCCTCTATCGGTTCTCGCTTCTATTCCAGTCTCGTATTGTTCGTGGAAAGAAGGATTGTCGGTATGCTTCTGTGTGGGCTCTAACCTCTCTGATTTTATCCTCATGGTCTCTTCGCGAGATATACGTAGGAGCGAGCAATATACTGCTTGACTCCTCGGTGAAAGCATGTTCTCGAAACTTCAACAAAAGCCAATACCGAGTTACTGAGCGTCTCTCTTGCAGAGTTTTCCACTGGAGTTTAACTATCATCTCCGTAACGCTTTCGCGATTACTAAATGATGCTGTAACGAAGCGCGCTGCTCTCCGCTGGATCTTCTCTATCTCTTCTATCAACCCTATCCGGTACGGATCCCACACCGGTGAGCAGTATTCAAGCAGTGGGCGAACAAGTGTACTGTAACATACTTCCTTTGTTTTCGGACTGCACTTCCTTAGGATTCTCCCAATGAATCTCAGTCTGGCATCTGCTTTACCGAAGATTAATTTTATATGGTCATTCCATTTTAAATCACTCATAATGCCTACTTCCAGATGATTTATGGCATTAACTGCTTCCAGTTGCTGACCCGCTATATTGTAGCTAAATGATAAAGGATCTTTCTTTCTATGTATTCGCAGCACATTACACTTGTCTACATTGAGATTCAATTGCCATTCCCTGCACCATGCGTCAATTAGTTGCAGATCCTCCTGCACTTCAGTACCATTTTCCACTGTTACAACCTCTCGATATACTACAGCATCATCCACAAAAATCCTCAGAGAATTTACAATGTTATCTGCAAGGTCATGTATATATATATATATATATATATATATATATATATATATATATATATATATATTGTGAATTGCAACGGTCCTACGACACTCCCCTGCGGCACACCTGAAATCACTCTTACTTCGGAAGACTTCTCTCCATTGAGAATGACATGCTGCGTTCTGTTATCTAGGAACTCTTCAATCCAATCACACAAGTGGTCTGATAGTGCATATGGTCTTCAAACGAATGTGGGGAACTGTATCGGACGCTCTGGTGTTAGTCTTGCTGGCAGCGCTCAGTTCTTCCGGTATATAAGCCAGCGGAGATGCCAGAGGAGTTTCAAATGGTTCAAATGGCTCTGAGCACTATGGGACTCAACTTCTGAGGTCATTAGTTCCCTAGAACTTAGAACTAGTTAAACCTAACCAACCTAAGGACATCACAAACATCCATGCCCGAGGCAGGATTCGAACCTGCGACCGTAGGGGTCTTGCGGTTCCAGACTGCAGCGCCTTTAACCGCACGGCCACTTCGGCCGGCGCCAGAGGAGTTTCTTCAGTCAAATTGGGTGTAGCAGAACTGGCGTCTGTGCTTTGTCTGCAACGTCGAAATAAAAAGAAAATGCTGAAAAAGAAGTTATGGTTGCGTCCCTCAACTGCTGTGTTATGACATAAACGTATGGTTTCAAACACTTCACAGCGATGTAAGAAATTAGAGTGAAAAGTTGTTCATGTATGTAATATGCCAGTATGTTCATTCAGTGAGGTGGTGGAGATCCGCTGATAAGCTCTCAAGAAAATGAACACTGTTTTATGGAAACTTATCTCACCAAACGAAAATATTTTCGTTTCATGAAGGTAATTAGCGGTTTAATCAGTAACCAATTATTTGTTGTTTGTATTGTAACTGCAAATTATAGATAAAAGCCATTTTTCAGCTGTTAATTGAAAAGGGCTTCATTATAATCTAAATTCAATTTACAAATATTCGGTTTGTGCATAAGTTCATAGCGTTTTTGTTTTGCATGTTGATATTGCAGTTGCTGTGGCTTTATTTATCGACTGTCACTTTCTTATTTGTAGTTCACTTGTGCTATTTGTGTTTACATATTGCCAGTTGGTCATATGGAGATAGCGAGTGGTGCTGAGGAAGCTAGAATGTGGAGTGCCAACTGGAGAATCCTAACATTTCCGAACATTTTAACTGCCTGAGTGGTGACAGCATTGGAGGCAGCCGGAAACGTTTGCGTCGCATATGGAGAAATCATTCTAAGAAAATCGTTTCCTCGTTGTATGGAAGATCGTTCTGACATTAATGACTCTCCGTGTTCAGGAAGATCTTCAGGATTTGACGAAAATCATTCAAACGCATTAATCCACAACGATCTACGTCAGTATGCTCGAGAGCTGGCAAATGTGATGAACTGTGAACATTTTACCATCGTGTAACGTTTGCATGCGTACCATGTATTGCATGGGTACCTCATGATCTAAGCCAAAATTGCAAAAATCTGTGGGTGACCATATGTGCATCTCAGTCGTCATAGGAAAGCTGGACAGGGGCAGAATTGGCCAGCAAACAAATTAGCACAGTAAACAGAAGATTTACTTAATCTGTATTTCCTTAAGCATATGAAGACTCATTAGAAATAATGTAGCAAGAGACAAGAGTCCAGCTATCGCAACAGCAGTAACTATGGTGATGGAGCCACGAGCAGACAACATCTGTGTAGCTTCACGTAGGGATGTGGCTGTGAGTGCGAGTCTGCTGTGGGCTGCCGCCGGCCGCCCAGAGTCACAGCGGCAGAGGGCGCTCACAGTCCAGAACCACTGCACGGATGGCTCAGCGGGCGCGCCCACTTGGGTCCGCCAGATCAAGCGGTGTCAGACGGAAACTTGCAAATTCCATTGCAATGACTCCGTAAGATGGCACCGACACGTTATACCACACGAACCGCTCCACGAAATTGTTTTAAGGATAGACATTGGACAAATTGCATTCTTGTACTGAAACATATATGTATATCCCCAAAAACATTGCTGCTAGAATAGTAAAACTTGAGACTACTGTGTACTACATAATGTTTGATATTTTGTGCAATTTTTATTTGAAATAAATGAAATGCGCATCGACACACATTTTACAAGGAATTGAATTTTTAATTACCGTTATTTCTACAATGTACCTTTTCTCGTGAACTAATCAACCAATAAAACTGGAATTTCACTGCTTACATGTACCTAAGCGGTTAATAAAACGAGAGGAACAGACGTTTTGAGGGTCATAGTTTCTATGAAATTAATTTTACCTGGGACTGATCCATTTCTCGCAAATTTTAAAGAAGAAATTTTCTCAAAGAAAGTATATAGAAAAGTACTGTACAGGATTATTTAGTAGGTAATTCTTAAAAACTATACCAAATTTCAGGATGTTAGTTTCTATAGTTCCTGAGAAAAGTTACATTATAGCTCAAAAAAGCTGGTTTATGGCAATTCGAATCTGAAATTTTTATTTCAATTTTTGACAATATTGCTATACTTCTAGTGACTACTGCTGTCCATATCCATAATTTTCTATCTCTTCCTCGTCTTCCTGGAGTAATCCCTTTCCCTGCCTCCTTTGTCTTTCCAACTTTTGCATATTGTCTTCTGCTGCCTGAGCTTCGTCCAGTCGCACTTAAGGGGCTCCGGAACGCCCTATACTTGCAATGTTAAAATAACGCTTATAAATTACATCTTTCCTCACAAAGTATTTGGGGTAGGAAGTTGAAATTCTTACAGATTATTTATTGGAATATGGGCTACAACTTAACACAGGTATTTTACAAAATTTTAGTTCAGTTATTGAAGATGATTTTTTTTCAATTGTAATTAAAATTCACAACATTTTTTTGCAATTTTTTATTTATATATTCAAAAATATACAGTTTTTTGGAAAAAGGCTGTGTTAAATTATGCAGAAGGTACTGTGTAACATTTACTGAAAGTTTGAAACAAATATGTTTGGAAGATCCTTAGAAAACATGTAATTAGTATGAGAAAATAAAAGTTTTGGGAATCGAGCGACAAAGATTGGATTAACTTTTTAGTGCATTCCAGGTCCATAGGATAGATTATCTTCATCCTCTGCAAACTCCTCCTCCAGCTTCCTCTTGTTCCTCCTCCTGTTTACTCTTGCTTGTATTTCTAGACTCTTTACGGCCCTGTCTGCAGCCCGAAGGCGTTCCTTGTCTAAAGCAAGCATCGCTCGTTGTCATGTTCGTAGATTTTGCTACCATTTTCTTCAGTTGCAGTTACTGCAACACTGTTCCAAAAGGTGGTCGTGTATGAACACTTATCACATTTAAGTTGTATTTCACTAGCAAGTCCTACGTGCTTTATTATGGAGAGCTCCAGACCAACTTCACTACAATGAATACATCTTACACAGTTTGAAAAAATTCCTTTGAGAACTGACATAGCAAATATTTAATTCACATCCGATTCGCCCATAAAACATTCATAGTTTTCACTCATTGAACCAAGCTTCTTCTGTGAAGTGTTTTCTTTCCCATTTTGACTGCTATGGGCAGGTGTACTTGAGAGGTTAGGTTCACTCACTTGGTTATCGTCTTTATTGTTTACAGTAATAACACATACCTTTGGCTTTCCTACATTTCTCCTTTTGTTAAAAGCCTTCAGAGGATTTCTGATAACTTTACTTTTACTCATTATTATACTTCAACAAAACAGAGACTCAAGAAACAGAATTAATTACGAATATTTTCGAGATAACGACAGAGTAAATAAACATGAAACAATCGACAATCACACCAGCGATATATATTGAACCATCACAGGTTAGCCACAACACATACTTTATCTCACATCACTAAAATGTACCTGATAAACACGGACGCTAATAATAACACCATTTGACAGCAGTTTAACAGCGCCACAGTGGGTCACGCCCATGTAGAACACATTTCAAAAAAAATTTAAAAATATTTGTAGTCTTCAGAATTGAATAAATTATATATCTATTAAAAGGCAATAGTCTGCAGATTCAGAAAACGCAAAAAAGTAAAAATTGAACTTTTCATGATTTTGAGCCTTTCCGGAGCCCCTTAATCGATGTTTCTGACAAGGGAACATCCCCATCGCACCCCCCTCAGATTTAGTTATAAGTTGGCACAGTGGATAGGCCTTGAAAAACTGAACACAGATCGATCGAGAAAACAGGAAGAAGTTGTGTGGAACTATGAAAAAATAAGCAAAATATACCAACTGGGTCGTCCATATGTAATATAGGCCCTATTAAGGGCAGTTTGAGACTAGGAGCGCCGTGGTCCCGTGGTTAGTGCGAACAGGTGCAGAACGAGAGGTCTTCAGTTCAAATGTTCCCTGACCGAAAATTTTAACTTTTTATTTTCAGTTTATGTGAAAAACTCTTATGTTTTCATCACTTTTTTTGGAGTGATTATTACATCCACAAGAAAACCTAAATCGGGCAAGGTAGAAGAATCTTTTCACCCATTCGCCAAGTGTACTTGTTAGGTGGGTCGAAAACATATTTCTGTCATGTGACGCACATGCTGTCACCAGTGTCGTAAACAAAATATCAGACGTGTTTTCCTGTGGAGGAATCGGTTGACCTATGACCTTGCGATCAAATGGTTTCGGTTCCCATTGGAGAGGCACGTCCTTTCGTCAACTAATCACACGGTTTTGCGGTGCGGTCGCAAAACACAGACACTAAACTTATTACAGTGAACAGAGACTTCAATCAACGAACGGACAGATCATAACTTTGCGAAAATAAAGAAAGCAAAATGTTCAGTCGAGGTCAGATTTGAACCCAGGACCTCTCGTTCCGCAGCTGTCCACGCTAACCACGGGACCACGGCGCTCCTCGCCTGACAGTGCCATTAATATTGCATATCTTACGCATGGACGACCCAGTTTGTATATTTTGCTTATTTTTTCATGGTTCCACACAACTTCTTCCTGTTTTCTCGATTGATCTGTGTTCAGTTT
This sequence comes from Schistocerca americana, assembly GCF_021461395.2. Classification (NCBI taxonomy): domain Eukaryota; kingdom Metazoa; phylum Arthropoda; class Insecta; order Orthoptera; family Acrididae; genus Schistocerca; species Schistocerca americana. The sequence continues at coordinate 105,052,651 of NC_060122.1, read as the reverse complement.
TTCAAGGCCTATCCACTGTGCCAACTTGTAACTAAATCTGAGGGGGGTGTGATGGGGATGTTCCCTTGTGAGTATCTTCAGTGTGAATCCACCTGGATGGAAGTCTAGTCGCTGTAGACACTCAATACAACCTACATTTCCACTGTTATATCAATAACAATTTGGTTGAAGTCAGCTCATGGTGACAAAGCTGCTGTAATATCCACATCTAAATTTTCACGAGGTGGTGTTTGTTCCGTTCGGTTTACAGCGACAAGGTTGTCTCTGGTGTATCGCCAGTTCAGGGAGGTACAGTACAGCGTCTCATCCAAGAATGGTGGCCTGATGGATAGCTGAAAAGTCATCTTGTTTAGAATATGGTGGCTTTTTCGTTCACAACATGAAAGCCCCTAAGATCCCACTTTCGTATCTAATTTATTATTACCAAAGACAGAACCTGTTTTTGGGATGTTAGCCCTGTGGTTGAAGGTTTCAGAAAAGACTCTAGCCAGACGCCTATTAAAAGCGACTCGTTGCAATCAGTTCTGAAAATCTTTATTCAACAGCGTCACCATGTTGCACATCGATAGTGGATAAAGGTTTTAGATTTCTGATGCTTTGGTGAACAAAGCCACTCTTCCCTTTCTTCTGCCAACGTCTGCATTTCAGAGGAGCATCTGCGATTAACTACCAAATTCATTCTCATATATATAAAAAACAGGGTGTCCCAGCTATCTTGTCCACCCAAAATATCTCTGGAACAATAACAGCTATTGGAAAACGACTTTCACCGGTATCAATGTAGGGCTGGGGCCCATGAATGTACATATTTGGAAACATTCTAAAACGAAAGCATATGTGTTTTTTAACACAAACTTATGTATTTTTTAAATGGGCCTCCTATACTTTTTCCTCAGCAATCCATAGCATGACAAAGCACATACACAATGGCGTTGATTGCATCGCAATATTCCCATTACATCTCGAGATATTGAGACGCGAAGTTGACGCGTGGAACACCCGACATGCGCTGCTAGCGCACGTCCTGAGGCTCAGGCGTGAACCCCATGCTGCCCGTAATCGCGATGTGATTGACATGTGTAATCACACCTCCATACTTATCAAGAGGTCCGAAACGAATAATACGGTCTGCTGCCATCAACTCTCATAAGCACATAGTGGTTTCCCTCTTGCTCGTTTTACGTGTCTACGTACACAGTATGAACCAGTACCGATCGGTGTACAGCCGTCAGGTTGTCTTATTTATCCTGCACTCCCAAAATAAGGTTTATCTAATGCGTTATACGACCCATTGTGCCTGTCGCGCAGGGCCTGGCTGTACCTAGTCAAGTGTCCAACGTAGTTCCCACTACTGCCACAGTTACGACTTCGCCTTGTTTATGATCTGCGACCCATGCAAACTCCTGTACTCCACCACCCTCCCAGCATCCCATTTGTTGTTGCTTTGGCGTGCAGTACACCGCTTGCCAGTGAAGTCGTGCATCAGAGTAATCTAGTGACGCCACGGAGGTAGTACACATTGTGAAGAAACGTTGTGTTGTGGAACTTATACTGTACAGTACAATGTACACACATGAGGATATGGTAGAAATGCTGCTGATCTATGGAGAATGTACGTTGACGGGAAATACGTTATGAGATTGCTTGTTTGTTGATAGTACTGTTAGCGAACATTATGATTATTAAGTTAATAAGTCTGATTTTTACCCTACTCTACATACCTGTACTGTACCCTGTTGTAAGTCGACGAAATGCTGTTCAGGCAGAACGACTGTACAGAAGACGATTCCCTGACAAGCCACCGCCTTCGCGCCGGATGTTTGGTCGTCTCACATCTCGTCTACGTGAAACGGGAAGCTTAAATCCGAGACCTCGACATCGTCCTAGTACACGCACAGATGAACGCGCTGAAGTTTCTGTGCTCGCTACCATAGCTGTGAATCCTCAAATCAGCACACGTCAAATTGAACGTGAAGTTGGTGTGTCGAAATCAAGTGCACAGCGTATTCTTAAACGTCATAAATTTCATCTTTACCATGTTCATTTACACCAGGATCTTCATGGAAATGACTTCCGCAATAGAGTAACATTTTGTCGGTGGGCTCAGCAAGAACTTCTGACTAATCCAAATTTTTTACAGATGTTCTCTTTACCGACGAGGCATCATTCTCCAACAAAGGAATTGTCAATATGAGGAATATGCATTATTGGTCCGCAGACAATCCAAAACGGCTCCGTCAAGTAGAGCATCAACGTCCGTGGAAAGTTAATGTTTGGTGTGGGATTATTGGAGATACCATTATCGGACCTTTCTTTATAAATGGCATCCAAAATGGTAGACAATACTCCAGATTTATACGATACAATCTTCCTGTTGTCTTGGACATCGTACCTCTGAACCGGAGAATGGTCATGTGGTATCAGCATGACGGATGCCCTGCACATAACACCTTACGAGCACGACGACTTCTGAACCGTAAGTTCCCTTGTAGGTGGATTGGACGAGGTGGCCCAGTTAGGTGGCCTGCCCGATCTCCGGACCTTACACCGCTGGATTATTTTCTTAGGGGAGCAGTGAAGGATGCTGTTTACCAACATGAACCAACAACACCAGAGGACATGAAGCAACGCATTATTGATGATTGTACAGCCATCAAAGAGGAAACAGTAGCACGTAGGGCATCCTTCATCCGCAGAATGACCCTATGTATGGAAGCCAACGGGCATCACTTTGAGCGTGAGATGTGAAAGCTATGTTTAGTATGTAGTGCTGGTATCACAGTGGCAGTTTCTACAAAGGGCCATTTTAGCCAGTGATGTTAAGAAACATTTGTTTGCAACAATTTGTCATTTAACGCATTAGATAAACATAACATTGATAATTATGTGATGATAAAACTAATTGGTTAAACATGTTTACATTCATCTTCTATGTCCTACCTGAACTTCCCAAATCAAAACATTTTTACCTAAACGACGGTAAAACTTTAAGTCCACTTGCTCGTTTCACCAAAACCATCAACATGAATTTTACTATTACGAGTGAATGATTAACTGTCACTTGCGCTAGATCTACAGTAAACTAAAGTTTTAACGTTGAACGGCATTACCTTTTTAGTAACGGATTAACGATAAGCGAAGTTAACTTTGTGACTAACGTTGCGGTACACAGATATGTTACAGAACCGCATCACCCCTAGCCTATGGGATGAATACCTGCTGGAATGTACGACGTTAATGCAGGATGGCAGCAGACCATATTATTCGTTTCGGACCTCTTGGTGAGTATGGAAGTGTGATTACACATGTCAATCACATCTCGATTACGGGCAGCATGGGGTTCACGCCTGAGCCTCAGGACGTGCGCTAGCAGCGCATGTCGGGTGTTTCAAGCGTCAACTTCGCGTCTTAATATCTCGGGATGTAATGGGAATATTGCGATGCAATCAACTCCATTGTGTATGTGCTTTGTCATGCTATGGATTGCTGAAGAAAAAATATAGGAGGTCCATTTAAAAAAAACATAAGTTTGTGTTAAAAACACATATGCTTTCGTTTTAGAATGTTTCCAAATATGTACATTCATGGGCCCCAGTCCTACATTGATACCGGTGAAAGTCGTTTTCCAATAGCTGTTATTGTTCCAGAGATATTTTGGGTGGACAAGATAGCTGGGACACCCTGCATATATATACCAATCTGTCTGTTCTCTTCCAATATTTGACCTCAGTGGCTGTCTTTCCTCACGCGGAAGTTACTTCCAAATGAATTGTCATAGTGCCCATTCTGCTTGCTAGTTTTATCCACATATTCCTTTCCTCATCGATTCTGCAGAGAAACGACTCGCGTTTTCTTTCATTATTCCACTTAATTTTCACTATTCATCGGTAGCACTGCAACTGAAATTCAGCTCACAGTCCATGATTTACTTATGGGCAATGCTGTTTTCCAAATGCACATTCCCATAAATTTATCCCTTGGTTTATGATCTAATGGGCTCGCAGCGTACAAGATATATCTTAAAGGCATTATGTAATAAAATTCAGATTGCTGCCATACTAGTTTAGTGATGTATTTATTTTGCTGGATCCTTTCCGGCTAGACTGATATCTTAAGACAACATGCAGAAGTTATATATCATTTTTATATTGTTATAATGTTGGTTGTTCATATTTTCAGGTGTAAAATTTGATACTGACGTTCATATATGAACAGTGGTCGCTATCACTCCGTATTTTATCACAATGTGGTGAAGTTTTAGGACTCTTTCGCTAGAAGCTGTTTTATGGTTTGCTCATGTTATTTATGATCCTTTTTTTTTAATGTGTCATTTAATGGTCAGACCTGACAGATAGACATTTGTGATCACAGTCTAACACATACAGTCACGACACTCTGTGGTGCAAAAGTTGTTACCGCTTGACAGCTGGAGTGAGACTAGCGCTTCAAACGGTGAGTAAGCATACACTCACACGTGTCATAGTGATACTGTTTGTTTTTAATCATTTTCTACTTAATTAACAAAATAGTTTTTATATTTTCTCGTTCCATGCATTAGTAAAACACCAAAAGACCTGAATTACAGTAAAATATATGCAGAAACAGCCGAATCATACTGGTTCAGTGACATAAGCTACAACTGTTTCGTGAAGAAATACTTTCAAATATGTGTATAAATGCAGCTTATTCCACTGAAAACAATTCCTCTGTTATGCCAGCAATGCCTGGATCTCCGCCTCCCCCCCCTCCCTCTCGCTTTTACAAGCCCCTCCAAATCCTCAAACGCCATGCACTCATCCTGGCCTTCTGTATCCGCCTTCCTTCTCCCACACAACTCCTGTATGACCTCATCCCCTTCCTCCACCTCCTCCTTTTTCTCCAGCATCTCTGCATCTTTTACACTGTCTGCAGGCTTGATCCCCCTGGCCCCTGGTTTTCTCCTTCCTCTCCATCCCCTGCCTGTTGCCATGCCTCTATTGGCCCATCCCTCCCTCTCTCTTCCTCCACACCCTCCTTCATCAGGGCAATTTCCAGCACCTCCCCATCCCACATGTTGAACTTCGCCATGACATCTACCCTTTCGTCCAACTGTAATCTGGCCTTGTTTCCCCCCCCCCCCCCTCCCCAGGGCCCCTTTTTTCCTCTCCCCTCCTTCTCCCAGAGTGGATTTCCCTTCTTCTCTCAGTGAGTCCCTGCACCCCCTCCTCGGCTTTCCTCTCCCATCCCTTCCCTCCCCAGCCCTCCTTCGGCGCGCCCCCCACCTCCCCCTTTCTCTCCATTCCATCTCGCCTCCTTTTCTCTTCCCCCCTTGTCTCCCCCCCGCCTTCCCAGCAGATCTTTCCAGGTTTTTATTCATTATCATGTGTGCTGCGTTAGTGTTATGTTTGGTGCTGTTATACAGTGTCATCTAGTGATGTGGTTTTAATTTTGTGCTCGACATGTATATAGTCCATGCTTGTTTGTGTGCTTTTTATACCGTGACCACCTTTTACATTGTTTCTGCCTTCAGTGTTTTTTTTTTATTTTTTTAAAGTGCACTTCAAATTGCCAGCTGTGTTCTTTTAACTTTATATCGACTTTTACTGTCCCCCAGTGCATGACCCCCTATTAGTGGGTATTTTAACTCCCCTCATCTCCATTTTCAGTGTTTTTTATGTCCCCTTCTTTATCCCCCTTTTTATATAAGAATCCCCCTTTATGTGTTTTATAAATCCGTTTGGCTGACGAGCTGTGGACTGTGACACTGCCAGCCCTCCCCTTTCCGTGTGGGACAGGGCAATGAAATTACAATAAAGACAAAAAACTGAAAGCAAGATAATATAAAAACGTATATCATGTATGAGAAGCATATATTTCTGATGTTATCCACTGTTAATAACATAGGCATTATTTTTAAGAGTCAAATAATTTTTATGCACTCTAATTATTCACCCATTCTTACACTTCATTCAGTTTTATATTTCACGAATATGTTTGTAAATGGTGTAACAATCAACGTACATGAAGAGATAGAGATCTACATACACATAATACAACGCTATAAGACATTAAATGATCGAACGGATTTAAAACGTACAAGTTTTACATAAAATTTTACTGAATCCGTAACCAAAGATAACAGATGACACAGTCAACTACCCACAGACACATCGACTACAAAGATCATACATACAGCTCGAAATGATAACATGAACACACCATAGCAACTACAGTCAAATAGCATCTTTGGCCACCTTTCGTGACTGACAGTATGTCAAATATGAGGATAAAATGACAGATAATAAAAATACAAGAAGGGATCATAAACAATAGGAGCAAACAACAAAACAGCTTATAGCATAATAGTACTAAACCTACACCACGTTAGCCCGCCCGACTAGCCGGATGGTCTAATGCGCTGCTTCCCAAGCGAGAAGGCGTCCCAGCCATCCTATGGATGGTTTTTAAGCTGAATGCGAGCTGGTTCCCCTTATTCCGCCTTACACTACGTCGGAGTTTGCCGTGCAAACACTATCTCCTCGTACGCATAGACCATGATTACTCTACCACGCAAACATATGGGGTTACATTTGTCTGGTATGAGACGTTCCTGGGTGTGTGCGTGTGGGTGAGGGGGGGGGGGGGGGAGAGGGGAAGTGGGAGGGGGTCCACTGGAGGCCGAACCGTACAATAACCCTGGGTTCGGTGTGGGGTGGCGGTGAGGTGGGTGGACTGCTGTGGCCTGTTGTGAGGTTGTGAACCCCTGAGGGCTACGGTGGGACGAAGCCTCTTCGTGGTTTCTAGTTCCTCAGTTCAATGTACAACACACACAATACACCACGTTGCAGTACAATGCAGAGTGACAGCGACCGGTGATATATATAAGACCAAATTTGTGTACCCGAAAATATGATTAACCAACATTACAATAAAATTAAAAAAATTATGTAACTTTTGCAAATGGTCTGAAGACAGAAATCTAGTCGAAGTGGATCCCTCACAATAAATACATCATTAAACCACAATAACAACCATCTGGATGTTATTACATAATCTCTTCCTCTAGTTACATCCTACGTTTCGTACTAATATATTTCTGTTTGCAAGGAATGCCCTCTTTCCCTATGATATTCTGCTTCCTCCTCCGTCCGTCACGTGTAATTTTAGTTGCAAAGTAGCAAAATGCTTTCTTCATCTTCTTCGTGGTCCCCAGTTGTGATGTTAAGTTCGTCGCAAATCTCACTTCTGCTAATCTGTTTTACTTTCACTTTCCCTTTTTCAGTTTTTCAGTTTACTCTCAGTCCACAGTGTATGCTTATTATCCTGCTCATTCCATTCAGAAAGTTTTTCAGTTCTTCCGTACTGTGACTGAGAATAGCAATGTCACTGTTCCTTTCACCCTGGATTTTAATCCCACCCCGGAACATTTCTTTTATATCCGGCAATGCTTCTTTCATGTACAGATTGAACAGTAAGGTTGAAAGAACGAATACCTGTCTTACGCCCTGTTTAATCCGAGCACTTCGTTCTTGGGTTAAAAATGGTTCAAATGGCTCTGAGCACTATGGGACTTAACATCTATGGTCATCAGTCCCCTAGAACTTAGAACTACTTAAATCTAACTAACCTAAGGACAGCACACAACACCCAGCGTTCTTGGGTTACCATCTCATTTTTCTCCTCTACGTTCTTGACCATATTGTATATTATCCTTCCTTCCTTACATCTTATGTGTCTTGATTTTGCTGAAATGTTGCTTTTATTAGCAAATGCAGTGTCAGAACTCCCTTCCCGATGCTTTTACGTTTCTCAAAGCCAAACTCATCGTCGTGTAAGAAATCCTCATCTGCCTGTTCGAAAGAAGATGAAAGAAGCAAGATTAGTGTTTAACGTGCCACCAACAACGAGGTCATCAGAAACAAAGCACAAGGTTTGGCCTAAGGCAAAATACGGAATGAAATCGGCCGTGCGCTTTGAGAAGTGCAATCTCGACTTTTGCCTTAAGCGAGTTAGGGAAATCACGGAAAACGTAAATCTGGATAGTCAGACGGGTGCAATGTCCCAGCTTTAAACGCGCTACTTAAATCAAGTTAATTGCGCTCGACAGTATACCAGCTCTCTCAACATGGATAACTCTAATTATTTTAGTTGCCAGCCCCACTATAAAAGGGTATCCCAGCGAGACAAGAAGATTTATTCTAACAGAAATCACTGGCGAATCTCACAGTCGCAAAAACCCAGCATCCTTTCATAAGGATCGTCGATTGTAGGAAAAGCAAGGCAGAAATACAGACAACTATATACCCTCGAAATCTGTTACAAAGACGTCGAAGGGACCGACAGTTTATGATCGCTATAGCTGACAGTCGCACAACCTGATATTTTTTTCTTAAAAATTTCGTATCTGTAAATTTTACGCTGACATAAAGTTATCACTTAAAAAAGTTGCAGAAAACAGTACACCTACAGTATTTATAATACAGTATTTGGGGATAGGGACTGAAGAGAAATTTTTCTTATCTTAATGCAGTATGTACAGTAAAATATCAGCAAATGTAAAAAAAAAAAAAAAAAAAAAAAACTTTAAAAAGTGAAGAGACAAGTAGCACATGAGCTACAATCGTTCAATAATGTCGAACACGGTCTTGGATAAGGAAGGAGATAAAAATGTTGAGCATGTTTAGAACTTACCGTAAATGTTGTATAGCATAATACTTATGAAAAAAAAACTTTAAAAAGTGAAGAGACAAGTAGCACATGAGCTACAATCGTTCAATAATGTCGAACACGGTCTTGGATAAGGAAGGAGATAAAATGGTTGAGCACGTTCAGAACTTACCGTAAATGTTGTATAGTATAATACTTATGAATGACATCTTTATGCCAGTTACAGTAATACAAAAAGTAAATCGACATTAGCAAAATGAAACGACAGTATTCTATACATAAATTACATAAAGGCTTACACTTTCTGCTACGTTTCCCCTTAAAATGTTGTACAAGTATTTTCTACTGTACCTTGCACATAACTAACAAACATAATCACGAAACATCAATTATGAATACTCTATTATCCCACTTCTGTACTTTGAAAAAAATAACAAATTGGAATTTAATTTTCAAGTTTTCTACAATCACAAGAAAATTTGTATTGTTTACTTCTTCAATCAGTTGCTTTAATTTAAAATGCAATACAGTAGCGCGTACAACAGTATACAGTCGTACTAGAGGTAATCAGTTATCACTGCTCGCCTTTTTGCATTTAAGATGTGCATACGCTTCATTTGAAATCAACAATATGAAAAAACAGAAAGTTTGAAAGTAGACTTTACCTTGTTGTTAGTAATCCCCAAATGTGAAACAAACAAAAATGAACATTGAAAGTTGCATACGATATAATTATCCGAAAATATAATAAAAAATACTTCCTTTCATTTGATAAACCGCAATAAGCGATGTCGTATTAAGCGGTTTTTAAAATACGCGGTGAATATTAATAAAAACAATAATCTACAGGGACAGATTCCTGACTTGTAATGGACGAAAAAGGATTTACATGGATACTCTGTAATCACATTTAAGTACCTGGCAGAGATTTTACCAAACCATCTTCACAATTCTCTGTTATTCCAAACTCGTATAGCGCGCGGAAAAAACGAACACCTATATTTTTCCGTGCGAGCTCTGATTTCCTTTATTTTATTATGGCGATCGTTTCTCTCAACGTAGGTCGCCCTCATAAAAATATTTTCATGCTCGGAGGAGAAAGTTGGTGACTGAAATTTCGTGAGAAGATTCCGCAGCAACGAAAAACGCCGTTCTTTTAATGATCCCCACCCCAAGACCAGGCGATGTGGAATAGATGCTAAGACCCAATCTAGACCTAGTTGTGTATATAGTAATATGCCTTTTACATTGTATACCCACTCCTGTCGTAAAGTTAGTAATGATGAAAAAATACTTGTATGGATGAAAGGACTTGGTGTTCCTGTTGAGAATGTAACTGTGACTGGTGATGTAACCCTGTAATATAATTATTAATAAAGTCTGATCTGTAGCGTCAGCTGCCAATCGCTAGACGTACATCTGGTGAACGGGGGCTCAATGACGCAACAATTTGAAAAAAAATCGAAAACAAAGTGCCGCGTTGGCCGCTGAGCGCCTGTGAGGCTGCATGATGCAACCCGCTTGGGCCGGCCAGCCCGCGAGTACGCTTGCTGCTAAAGAGACACTCACCCCCCTATTTCGCGATAACACAAAACGTGCTGCCATTCTTTGGACTTTCTCGATGTTCTCCATCAGTCCGATCTGGTAAGGATGCCACGACACACAGCTGTATTCTAAAAGAGCACGGACAAGCGTAGTCTAGGCAATCACTTTAGTAGATCTGTTACACTTTTTGATTGTGCCGCCAATAAAACGCAGTCTTTAGTTAGCCTTCCCCTCAACATTTTCTCTGTATTCCTTCCAATCTAAGTTGTTCGTAATTGTAATTCCTATGTATTTAGTTGAATTTACGGCTTTTAGATTTGACTGAATTATCGCGTAACCGAAGTTTAACGGTTCCCTTTTAGCACTCATGTAGATGATCTCACACTTTTCGATTAGGGTCAATTACGAATTTTCGCACCATACAGATATCCTTTCTAAATCGTTTTGGAATTTGTTTTGAGCTTCTGATACCTTTATTAGCCGATAAACGACAGAATCATCTGCAAACAATCTAAGACAGGAGCTCAGATTGTCTCCAAAATCGTTTATATAGATAAGGAATAGCAGAGGGCCTGTAACACTACCTTGGGGAACGCCAGAAACAACTTCTGTTTTACTCGATAACGATCCGTCAATTTCTAGGAAGTCTGACCTCTCCGCCGGGAAATCGCAAATGCAGTGACGTAACTGAGACGCTATGAACAATGAATATGTGTCTGGAAATGGACGGTGTGCGTGCAACGGCAACAAATCATCCTGGAACACAGTACAGAGCTGTATCGCATCTACGCCACAGCAGAAGTTCAAAGTGGCCTCCACGGGATATAGGCTTACACCATGTTGGTGGGCCACTCGCCTGGAGCTTGCACTAGTGTTTGTCTCAATATCCTGCAAAACCCGATCCTCCAAAACTGGCGTACATATAGTCCGCCGCCTCCCTGCAGGTTCGACTATCTGTAAGGATCCATGATCACACAAACGCCCAAAAAGAGCTTGAAATATTGTGTGATGCGGTTGGTGTCTATGAGGGTACTTGTTTTATTATGTCCTCTCGACCGTTTCCATCTACTTGGCCGTACACGAGCACCATCTCGGCTTGCTCCCGACACGAACACTGAAACGTTGTGCTGCTTACAGCCCGCGGCGTCAATCACACTACCTGCAAAACACAAGGAACACACAGCACGTGATCAGAGGAACCTTCACACGGCAGCGCCATCTACCGTGGCAACGATGCATTTCCGGACACATGTTCATAGGACCTTTCTTCCTCCATTTCCAATCACGAACCCGTCCCTGTAGTTTTTTTTGGTTTTAGTAATATTCACCTTGTATATCGTTGACATAGGATTTAGACGGGGCCGTTACACTTGGCTACTATAGCCAATACGTCGTTGAAAGCGGTGCCAAATGGTTCAAATTCAAATGGTTCAATTGGCTGTAAGCACTATGGGACTTAACATCTGAGGCCATCAGTCGCCTAGACTTAGAACTACTTAAACGTAACCAACCTAAGGACATCACACACATCCATGCCCGAGGCAGGATTCGAACCTCCGACCTAGCAGCAGCGCGGTTCCGGACTGAAGCGCCTGGAACCGCTCGGCCACAGGAAACCGGTGTCATCGTAAACGCTGAAAATGAAATTACGGTGCATAGTACCAAACGCACTTGCAGATGAAGAAACCTTCTGTTAAAGCGTTTTATTCACGTCCTTTAATAAACGTTTTCGTTTTTTACCACTTTGACAATTTGCGTGTAATCCAGTCTCCATATTCATGTTGTGTGATAAACATTTCGATGAGTAAGGTTTAACTCAGCCTCCACACTCTTTTGATTTACTGTCTCATAAACAACTGCATCGACAAGCTCTCGCCCGTCATTCAGTTTGCTACCTCCATGCCTCATCCGAGATGAATTCCCCGATATACACTACTGGCCATTAAAATTGCTACACCAAGAAGAACGGGTATTGATTGGATAAATATATTATACTAGAAATAACATGTGATTACATGTCCACGCAATATGGGTGCATAGATCCTGAGAAATCAGTACCCAGAACAACCACCTCTGGCCATAAAAACGGCCTTGATACGCCTAGGCATTGAGTCAAACAGTGGTTGGATGGTGGGTACAGGTACAGCTTCAACACGATATCACAGTTCATCAAGGGTAGTGACTGGCGTATTGTGACGAGACAGTTCCTCGGCCACCATTGACCAGACGTTTTCAATTGGTGAGAGATCTGGAGAATGTGCTGGCCAGGGCAGCAGTCGAACATTTTCTGTATCCAGAAAGGCCCGTACAGGACCTGTAACATGCGGTCGTGCATTATCCTGATGTAATGTAGGTTTTCACAGGAATCGAATGTTGGGTAGAGCCACGGGTCGTAACAAATCTGAAATGTAACGTCAACTGTTCAAAGTGCCGTCACTGCGAACAAGAGGTGACCGAGACGTGTAACCAATGGCACCCCATACCATCACGCCGGGTGATACGGCAGTATGGCGATGACGAATACACGCTTCCAATGTGCGTTCACCGCGATGTCGCCAAACACGGATGCGACCATCATGATGCTGTAAACAGAACCTGGATTCATCCGAAAAAATGCCTTTTTTTCATTCGTGCACACCATCGCAGGCCCTCCTGTCTGTGATACAGCGTCAAGGGTAACCGCAGCCGTGGTCTCCGAGCTGATAGTCCATGCTGCTGCAAACGTCGTCGAAGTGTTCGTGCAGACCGTTGTTGTCTTGCAAACGTCCGCATCTGTTGACTCAGGGATGGAGACGTGGCTGCACGATCCGTTACAGCCATGCGGATAAGATGCCTGTCATCTCGACTGCTAGTGATACGAGGCCGTTGGGATCCAGCACGGCGTTCCGTATTACCCTCCTGAACCCACCGATTCCATATTCTGCTAACAGTCATTGGATCTCGACCAACGTGAGCAGCAATGTCGCGATACGATAAACCGCAATCGCGATAGGCTAGAATCCGAAATTTATGAAAGTCGGAAATGTGATGATACGCATTTCTCCTCCTTACACAAGGCATCACAACAACGTTTCACCAGGCAACGCCGGTCAACTGCTGTTTGTGTATGAGAAATCGGTTGGAAACTTTCCTCATGTTAGCACGTTGTAGGTGTCGCCACCGGCGCCAACCTTGTGTGAATGCTCTGAAAAGCTAATCATTTGCATATCACAGCATCTTCTTCCTGTCGGTTAAATTTCGCGTCTGTAGCAGGTCATCTTCATAGTGTAGCAATTTTAATGGCCAGTAGTGTAACTGTCTGGCCTGGCAACTACGGGTATAACAGTCAATGGAAAAGCAACATTTGGCAGCTACGTTTCCATAACAACTTCATGGCTCGCAAGGCGTCGTGGCAAACGTTTCCGAGAACGGCTGAACTTGGCTGTGTCCGGCGTTTCTCAGCTGCCGACAGACCGTCGTTCTATGTTTGCAAAATGGCTTCGGAGTTCCCACAGCCGCTATGCTTCCTTGACGATTACGAGATAGCAAAGTGACTCGGTAAACGTTTCTGAGAACGGATTGAATTCGCTGTGTCCAGGGTTCCCGAGGCCTTCACTACCCACTCCATCGCCGAAAACCGTTGCTCACCAAGTTATTCGTGGCCGAAGCAGCAGTTTCTCAACTTCCCCCTCTAACTAGACCATGACCAGTGTACAGCTTAACGACATCGCTGGACTGAAGTTACACTAAATGAGGCGTCACAGGCTATTTGAACTGCTGTCCCCAGTGGTGGCTAGTGAGTGCAGTCTGGGTGTTGACTAACATTTAGATTCAAATAAATCTGAGAGTGTGAAGTTGATAGCATCTGTATTACAGTTGCCCTCATGAGCAAGTTTATATAACTACAGCCACTGCCAATAATAATAACAAACTTAGTAATAATAATAAGATGCATAACTTATCTGACAAAACAAAGAATTCCTTGTGTGCAAATTTGTTGTTTTGTACATAATTAAGTATAGTCTAGTGCAGTAACGGAATAATGTGTAAGCTTTCGCAACTCACCGTTTTGCATTTTTGTATAAGTGGAAGTCTTCCTGCTTTTACATTTTTCCGACAAATGTGCAAGATCCCTAACAGATATATAAGTTCACGAATTTACTTCCGGGCTGAAAATCAGATATTCTTATGCTGCAACCACGCAACAACTTGTGCCAACTGTACACTTTCTCCTTAAATGTTCGCTTGTAGTCACTATCTCAATCAAAGGATCTGTTCTCGGAGGCCCTGGTTCCTTTGCGGCTAACTTTACCTGGTAATTTCCTTCTCTCTTCCCAGGATGAGACTTTCACTCTGCAGCAGACTGTGCGCCGATATGAAACTTTCTGACAGGTTACAGTTGCGTGCCGGACCGAGACTCGAAATCGGGACCTCTGCCTTTCGTAGAAAAGTGCTCTACCGACTGAGCTACCCAAGGACGACTCACGACTCGTCCTCATAGCTTTACATTTCCGTTAGCATTTCAAAAATCAAATGGCTCTGAGGTCATCAGTCCCCTAGAACTTAGAACTACTTAAACCTAACTAACCTAAGGACATCACACACATCCATGCCCGAGGCAAGATTCGAACCTGGGACCGTAGCAGTCGCGCGGTTACAGACTGTAGCGCCTAGAACCGCTCGGTCACCCCGGCCGGCACCAACATTGTCACTTGATTAGAATCTGTAACGTTCTCTGGCAGCACGCATCCAAAGAGAAAGCTAAAAGAACATTTCGATGTATGATGCTCACTGTAACAAATAATTTATATGTATTTCTGTTAACTGAACTTCAATTTTGTGAGTAAAAAGATAATTATGAATTTTGTTATTATAAATGATTATTCAAAGAGTGTGAAATACTATCTGCGCGGAGGACGTGAAAACCGCCGCAGAAGAAACGATATGTAATCAAAAAAGAAAGAATGTACAAGAATCAGTTAAGATATAACTAGGCAATATATTTTAATAGAGTCGCTTGTCTTCTGCACGGACTGAATGGGAGAGGAACCCGTGACGTTGCATTAGGCTCTTACGTAGTCTTCATTTGTCGTAAGTCGATGATCGACGCCATTTGTAGCTGGGATTGTAAAAGGTGTGTAAAGATTTTAATTGTTTCTGTTAAAATATATTTTTCTAGTAAAATCTGTTTGTCACAATTACTGCAAAGTTCGCACCGGACATTACCCATTTCATTTAAGAAATTTCAGCATTTTATTGGATATCGCTGGCGGTGCGGAGCTGCGCCGCGAGCGAGCAGTCTGCAACAGCGGCAGATTTAAATTTACGATCGCAATAATGACCACATCCTAAAAAGGGTACAGGTAGAGGTGAAGGAAAATAATAAAGTGTTTCTTTTCACAGCATTACAGACGCAAAATAAAAAGAGATAGTATATTTTATCTCGTGCATTCACAGGTGGATACAAGCTGCAGCTTTTATAAATTTTAATTAAAAAAGTTATAAATTCTGAACATATCGTAAAGTGTATTTAAAGTGGATTATTTTCATGAGAGCTTAGAAATATGAAAAAAGAAAACATTTTCATATTGTAAAGATAGTCTTATGCTTCAAAGCTAGTCGGGGGTATATCCAGTTAAACAAAAATCCACTGCAACGTGAAAATGTTTGTTAAGTTCGATGGACAATAATATTTTCATTCTTGCACAAACAGCTTTAGAACACGAATAAAAGTAAAATATTTGGGAATATTCAAAGAAATTCGTTTTTATTAATCTGCAACAGAATATTTCATACGTAAAGTAATAATCACAGATAAAAAATTTATTGCAACCTTTCATTTCTCATATGTATATGTTAAGTTCAATCTCAACGGTTTCCCAATCAACTTAAACGCAAAAAGCAAAGAAAGTTTAAAACCAGACGGTCAACTTCCGAATAATTAAAACAGACAGAATCGCATTAAAAACCAGATAGGCGCTTAGATCCATAAGGGCCCAGAGCACACCGTCGTCGACCTCACATTTAAGTGAATATCAGAGATATCATTGATAAGACTTTTCATGAATTTTCATGCATTCAGAGTGGGCCTACAGTAGAGATAAATCTGACGCACAATAAGATCAGCACATTTCAGGAGCATGAATAAATGCTACAATCTCACAATCGACCATCACGTGCTTTAAGCCCTTATGATCGTTAGCGCCTCAAATGGATTAGTGTACGATAAAATTCGTAACTTAATATACTATAACTCATTCACAAACCCACAAAATAGGTTTACTGTCAGTATAATTTTAACGTATACTGACGTCCGATCTAATTTTACTACACTATATGGTGAGTGGATTGACGTATCTGAGGAGTGTCCGATCGTCTAGCAGAATTTATGCCGAGCGAACGTAGTTGTGGTACCACCTGGTTGCAGTGACGTAAGCTTCTAATTGAGTAGCGAGGGCCAGCTGTGCACACCGTGAACCGTGCCTGTTCTGTATCAAATCCGTATGCATTTGGCCTGTATGACAATTAGGCCACGCGAGTCACGCTTGCGCTAAAGCTCCTTAAAATGTGCACAACTTAAGGTATACTCGCAATCCTGATGCCAAGTTTCACAGAGTCTAGAGGAGTAGTAGCGCGGTAGGCTATCGCGGTAGGCTTAAGTGCCGTTCCTTTCATGTATGTTACTTTTAACAGCATTCAAAGAAAAAATACCAGTAAATCCGCAGTGTGTCGAAAGTGCTTTCATACAGCAGCCGCCACGTGTTGTCCTCCCGAATGCAAGGCCTGAATGCTAACCCAAGTTGCCAACTCGCTCTGTTTTTCTTCTTCGATTATTCTGCGTCCTATTCTTGTCAGTAACTTTGATAGATGATCTGTTAAGCTGATTGTCCGATATTTTTTTCAATGATCCCCCTTTGCTATCTTCGAGATTGTGTCGATGTTGTTTTTCCGAAACTCTTCTACATCTTCATCTACATTCTCCGCAAGACACTGTGTGGTGTGTGGCGGAGGGACCCTGTTGTGCTATTGGTCATTTCGTTTTCTGTTCCACTTAGACAGAGCGAGGCAAAAAGACTGTCTACATGAAACTTCCTGGCAGATTAAAACTGTGTGCCCGACCGAGACTCGAACTCGGGACCTTTGCCTTTCGAGGGCAAGTGCTCTACCAACTGAGCTACCGAAGCACGACTCACGCCCGGTACTCACAGCTTTACTTCTGCCAGTACCTCGTCTCCTACCTTCCAAACTTTACAGAAGCTCTCCTGCGAACCTAGCAGAACTAGCACTCCTGAAAGAAAGGATATTGCGGAGACATGGCTTAGCCACAGCCTGGGGGATGTTTCCAGAATGAGATTTTCACTCTGCAGCGGAGTGTGCGCTGATATGAAACTTCCTGGCAGATTAAAACTGTGTGCCCGACCGAGACTCGAACTCGGGACCTTTGCCTTTCGCGGGCAAGTGCTCTACCAACTGAGCTACCGAAGCACGACTCACGCCCGGTACTCACAGCTTTACTTCTGCCAGTACCTCGTCTCCTACCTTCCAAACTTTACAGAAGCTCTCCTGCGAACCTGCAGAACTAGCACTCCTGAAAGAAAGGATATTGCGGAGACATGGCTTAGCCACAGCCTGGGGGATGTTTCCAGAATGAGATTTTCACTCTGCAGCGGAGTGTGCGCTGATATGAAACTTCCTGGCAGATTAAAACTGTGTGCCCGACCGAGACTCGAACTCGGGACCTTTGCCTGAAAGGCACTCCGCTGCAGAGTGAAAATCTCATTCTGGAAACATCCCCCAGGCTGTGGCTAAGCCATGTCTCCGCAATATCCTTTCTTTCAGGAGTGCTAGTTCTGCAAGGTTCGCAGGAGAGCTTCTGTAAAGTTTGGAAGGTAGGAGACGAGGTACTGGCAGAAGTAAAGCTGTGAGTACCGGGCGTGAGTCGTGCTTCGGTAGCTCAGTTGGTAGAGCACTTGCCCTCGAAAGGCAAAGGTCCCGAGTTCGAGTCTCGGTCGGGCACACAGTTTTAATCTGCCAGGATGTTTCATATCAGCGCACACTCCGCTGCAGAGTGAAAATCTCATTCTGGAAACATCCCCCAGGCTGTGGCTAAGCCATGTCTCCGCAATATCCTTTCTTTCAGGAGTGCTAGTTCTGCAGGTTCGCAGGAGAGCTTCTGTAAAGTTTGGAAGGTAGGAGACGAGGTACTGGCAGAAGTAAAGCTGTGAGTACCGGGCGTGAGTCGTGCTTCGGTAGCTCAGTTGGTAGAGCACTTGCCCGCGAAAGGCAAAGGTCCCGAGTTCGAGTCTCGGTCGGGCACACAGTTTTAATCTGCCAGGAAGTTTCATATCAGCGCACACTCCGCTGCAGAGTGAAAATCTCATTCTAGACTGTCTACATGTCTCCGTACGAACCCTAATCTCTCTAATCTTATCTTCATTGTCATTACGCTGAATGTACGTTGGCGGCAATAGAATCGCTCTGGAGTCAGGCTCAAATACCGATTCTCTAAATTTTCTCAACAGTGCTCCTCGACAAGAATGTCACCTTCCCTCCAGTGACTCTCCTATTTGAGTTCGCGACGCACCTCCGAAATATTTACGAGTAGTTCGAACCTACAGATAGCAAATCCGTCAGCCCGCCTCAGAATTGCTTCGATGTCTTCCTTTATACTACCTGGTGCGCATCCCAAACACTCGAACAATGCTCAACAATGGGTCTATTAGTTTCCTATATGCGGTCTCCTTTGCACATGAGCCACACTTTCTTACATTATCCCCAAACCTATTCGCCTTCCCTGATACAGTCCTTACATGCTCATTCCATTCCATATTCCTTTGCAACGTTAGAACTAGATATTTAATCGATGTGACCGTGTCAAGCATCACATTACTAACGCAGTATTCGAACATTGTGGGTTTGTTTCTCCTACTCAGCTGAATTAACTTACACTTTTCTACCTTTGCAGCTAGCTGTCACTCATCACACTAACTAGAAATTTTGTCTGCCATCTTGCATCCTCCTACAGTCACTCAACGGCGGCACCTTTTCTTATTCTCATACACCATAGCCACAGACTGCTGCTTACCCTGTCCACCATATCGTTTACGTATACAGAAAATAACAGTAGGCCTAACACAGTTTCCTGGAGGACTCCTGGTTATACCCTTGTATCTGATGTTTTCCACGTTATTTGATGCCAAGTCTTCCAAATCTCTGTCAAATTGAGACTGAAATACTGGTTCCTCTATGTGTTCCTTATCGGCTCCCATTCATTTCTTCTTCTCTCATATCATCAGGCAGCTTCCACCTCGTAGAGGCGTTGATCGTAGTGTCTGTGTCTTTAATAGCGGAATACATGTTGCGCTCTTAATCTTGTTGCCTTTGTTTTTAATTGTATCAAAGGTTGTTACGACTTCATTACACTATGAATCATTTCTTGCAATGTCGATTTTTTTTTTTTTCAAATTCTTCGCTTTTGTCCTGCAGCCATATCGTCTCGACTTCCCTATAAGTCCTGTTTATTTGATTCCCAAGTGACTTATACTGATATACTGACTTTGGCGAGGGATGCACTCTTCGCCTGTGTCTGTCTGCTTCTTATGTCTATGCTTCGTCTGTTATGAGTTATTTTGCGCTCAGACCAACACAACACTTGCACGTCATCTACTGTGTCGTCCTCAAATTTGATGTTTGTGGCTGTTATCACTTCTACTGAGTCTGAATGTTTAAAGTTTACTCTAAATCAAAAAATGTGTGTGAAATCTTATGGGACTTAACTGCTAAGGTCATCAGTCCCTAAGCTTACACACTAGTTAACCTAAATTATCCTAAGGACAAACACACGCACCCATGCCCGAGGGAGGACTCGAACCTTCGCCGGCACCAGTACTCTCAATCCGTAGCCAGTAACTGCTATATTCAAAAGGGGCTGTAATTCATCTTCACATTTAGAGAGCACAGCAAAAAAATGGCTCTGAGCACTATGGGACTCAACATCTTAGGTCATAAGTCCCCTAGAACTTAGAACTACTTAAACCTAACTAACCTAAGGACATCACACACACCCATGCCCGAGGCAGGATTCGAACCTGCGACCGTAGCAGTCCCGCGGTTCCGGACTGCAGCGCCAGAACCGCTAGACCACCGCGGCCGGCGAGAGCACAGCAGTTGATATCTTTTCACTGTAAATTTTAGCCCCGTTTCTCAATATTTCTTTCTTTTACTGTCTCTTCAATAAACAAGCTGAACAGTAGACCATATAAAACTAGCCACTTGGCTTTAACTCTTACTAACCCGACAGTTTTTCTCTTGGTCTTCTTGTAATATCGGTTCTTCTATGTTCTTGTGTTTATAGTACATTGCTAGCTGCCGCTTGCTTTAATCACAAATATATACTAAATGTTGTTATTTTTACATAAAGAAAAAAGTTCCCAAAACCCTCAAATCGTGTGGTAATCATTTAATTTTTATACATGAATTAGTAAATTTACTCACGGCACATTTGTTGTCTACGTCTGTCGTCACTTTCAGAACTCCAATTAATAATTAAATTTACTAATTAAATATGGTTGAACCTTAAATTGCTGTTGTAACGATGTACCACCACAATAAAATAAAAGCCGAGAATAGTTGAGGGACTGTGAATGAGAACAGTGGCGTATTTCAGTTTACAATTGTAACTACAATTAGCTCATAAATCGTACACAAAAATGACAAACGTAGATCAGAAAAGGAATTTTTTTGATTGTCAAAGAATATATTGAGGTGAAAGCTACACAGATTTTACTCTGAATGAACCACTTTTACAACACGATCTGACTTTGTTTACATGAATGCACTGCGAGGCCCAGCTCTATTGAATGGAATCAACTACGACCAAGTATACCAAAATTATGGTTCACCTAAAAACAGGAAACTGTGAATATCATTTAACAACCCTACGCCAGTGAAGCAGTACTTTACCCTTTCAACTTGATTCGGGCCGCAGCAGAAAAACGACGAGATGTGTGCGAGGAGCAGCGCGCTGCGGCAGCTGTAATATTCTGACGCGTCCACGAAAATTTCTGGTTACCAGAATGTGCGGAGCTTCTGTAACGGAGCCCTGAAATCCCGGTAAAATTCATTGTGAGGTGCACCCGTTCACTGGTCTGGCCTAACCAATTTCACTCACATACAAGACGGTACGCGCTGGAACTGTCAAACGTCAGACGGCCGACTCAGGTATTGACACTCGTGACACGCGATATGTCGGAGATGATACGCAGTTCCACTGTCGTTCAGTTGGAAACTGCCACTGGCTATTAGCCCATCACAAGATACAGCCCACAAGTTTCACCCACTAGGGAAAGATCTGAATTTCTGCACCAGAGGCCAGCCGGAGTGGCCGAGCGGTTCTAGGCGCTACAGTCTGGAACCGCGCGACCGCTGCGGTCGCAGGTTCGAATCCTGCCTCGGGCATGGCTGTGTGTGATGTCCTTAGGTTAGTTTAAATAGTTCTAAGTTCTAGGGAACTGATGACCTCAGACGTTAAGTCCCATAGTGCTCAGAGCAATTTTTCTGCACCAGAGGAGGACCGGAAGACGAAAAAGGCAAAGAATCACAACCACTTTCCACCAAGCTTCGGTATGGGAGCCAAACCAATCTACACATCCTCTACTCACTGAATCTTCCCTCTTGACTTCTGTTGGCCTGGTAGCCAATCCAGGCACAGCACTGCTGTTGCCACGCTGGGGAAGCAAGCCTCCACTTTCCATGTCCTGAGAGGAGCTAATCAGCGACAACAAATCTCTCTTGTCTGAAGAAAGAAGGTGTCGTGTTCACGGTAAGCACGCCCATGTTTTGAAAAACAAAAAATAAATAAAATAAAATAAAACATTTACCTAGACGGGACCACAGTCCATTTATGGAGAGCTATCATCTTTCTGGGACTATCATTTTCAGTTTCGGAAAGAAGGCTGTTAAGTTTCCCAGACATTTGTAGCCGTGGAGTATATCTCTTTGCCGCTCTTTAAAAGAACCTGTCAATTTCCTGGCGGTTGAAAGGGGGGGGGGGGGTTACGGTCTTGCACTCACTAAACACGTACGCCACCCGCTCTGTTTGTATCATCCCAGCTTCTAACATGAGAATGCACAGAATTTTTAGATCTTTCCATCGTTTGCACGAAAGCTCCGATTACAGCAATCTCTCTTAAATTGCTTCCTCCATCCACTTCCTCGCAACTGACCGCCTTGCCGGCGGACTGCCGCCTGGCCCATGTAAAATGTTTTACAGATCGTCACCCTTCTTATGACCCTAAGTGCAAGGAGGAGCATGCTACAAACAGAAGTACCTTTGCAGGTACCATACACCGAGCGCTGCTTCCCGGAGTCACTCAGCGATGGCCCCCAATTCATCTCTCCCACTGTTCTCCATCCTCTCCAATATGGCCCCTTGGGTACAAGTTCTCTACAGGTTACTCATGCAGTTATAAGAACATTTTGCTCGCAATTTTCCCATGAAAAAAAGTCACAAACCACACATACCAAATGTAGTACTGGCGAACACAAAGATCATGACCTATAACATGAACGGTAATCTGACTGACAATGTTGTTAAAGTGAGAAAGTGGCGTGCCAGCTCTCAATACTATCTGTCTTTTCGTGCAGATTGTGCCTTTTTTTTTTTTTTTTTTTGAGAATTTCAAACATTTGACAACACTTTTGCCGGCTGGAGTGGCCGAGCGGTTCTAGGCGCTTCAGTCTGGAACCGCGCGACCGCTACGGTCTCACGTTCGAATCCTGCCTCGGGTATGGATGTGTGTGATGTCCTTAGGTTAGTTAGGTTTAAGTAGTTCTAAATTCTAGGGGACTGATTACCTCAGATGCGAAGTCCCATAGTGCTCAGAGCCATTTGAACCCTTTTGACGACGCTTTACATCGTAGAGCACTTGGGGAGCATTACCTTTTATTGAAGCAGTATTCCTGAGTTCTTTTGCTCTTGCACATTCTGGGAAATTCACTGCTATCCGCGTCTCAAATTTCCGTCTCGTTTTGCCACTGATGAAACATGTTTGCGTGTTTGGCTTCAGAGTTGTTCTGAAAATAACTTTATTTTGTTAATTTACAACGTAGGATGAGAATGCTACACTGATCTTCCTGGTAGTTTCTTCAGCGCAATCCTCCAATCGCAATTAGTATACAAAATGTAGTTATAATACATTCATACCTATATCGTATTTAAATGCTAAAAAAGCACGCCAAAAGTATTCAGTTGCATATTGTTGGTCACTGTGGGAGACCTTTTTTACATCTAGCAGCGTTTTAAAGTCAGTAATCAGGCATTCCATTTGCAGCTACGTAAATTAATTCAATTTAGCGTATCTGAGTAAAGTTAGGGGAATTGGATTTCGTACATCCCTTGCAAATAAATACACAAAAATCAGAATTAATTAGGACATGCAAATTCAGTGATTCCAAACGTACATATTAATCGCATGAATATTACGCAATTCCCCGTTAAATAGTTTACTTTGTACACTAAAGGGGATGCCTGCCAGAGCTGGTGTCACATTGAAGTTTATTGTCTGGAGTTCTGGTTGATTCGGTAATTAATATGATGTTAGCTAGATGTGCTTACTCTTTCTTTTGCAGAGAGCACGTTATATGCAGTTATCGTTTGCTGTTATAAAGCGGACGCTGCCTTTGAAGATTTGCGTATTTAATTGTGATGCAACCTGACAAAATTAATTATGACCACACTGATATGGCGTTCCAGGTCTGGCGAGCACCTATAATATTTTACAGACGGCTAACGCAGTAAAAATCAAATTTCCAATAGGTGATCATATTAAATGAGATGAGTTACTCACCAAACGCTTAACGTATATTTTGTTTTAATCAACTTCGGTACTAAAAGTTTTTACGTCTTTGAAACTGAAGTAGGCCTCTGAAAGATCTACAGCACAGAAGGGAAACAACTCAACACATTGCCGTGCCACTAAACATGACGCAAAATTTTATGCCACCTGGAAAACCAAACCGCATAATATCACTGCAATGTGTTGCGAATTCTGTTTTTCCCAGGTTTTATTTTTAAGTTACACCTTTCATTCGTTTTGGTGCTAATAATGAGATTTAAAGAAGAATTTAAGGATGTGTAGTAAGGATGTCAGTTCAAAAAGTTTCGGGACTAGATTAATAAAGAACAGAGAAAAATTAAGATGGTCGTTTTAATGGTCCAGGTGTTTCACAACTTGAGTAAAGCACACAGAACGTTCATACAACCACGTGAAGCTATCAGAAAAGACCCGAAACCAGGTCCGGCTTAGACTGTTGTAACTTGTAACAACCGGGGTGGGGAAGAGGGTAGATATGCAGCACTAATAACAGCTGGCCTTTAGCACTCGAGACTGTTCAACACTCCCTAGCCACAGGAACGGGATTGGACATTTAACGACCGTGTGCCTAAACCCATATGAAACATAGTAAAAAGTGAAACAGAATAAACTAATCAGGCAAATGAGGAAATTATATTAATGTAAATAATGAGTTGATTAGAGATTTCTCCAAAATTGCAGACACTTTCAACAACTTTTTCCTTTCAGTAGCAGACAACTTAGGTTTGCATAGTTCCTCAGAAGACAGCTTAAAATATTTTTAAAAAAATGCTGAAGTTTGGCAAAATTCAACTATATCCTACTTCACCGAAAGAGACTTCTGATATTATTAGTTCTCATAAAAACAAATGTTCCAGTGTTTATGATGAAACCAGCACAACCATAATTAAATGTTGCTCCTCAGAACATTGTGACATACTGAGTTACTTGTGTAATGAATCCCTCCACAGTGATACTTTACCAGATAGGCTTAAATATGCTATTGTAAAACCATTACACAAAAAGGAGAAAAATCATCAATGAAAACTTTAGTCCCATTTCATAATTGGCAATATTTTCAAAAGTGTTTGAAAGGGTTATGTACAATAGATTTTATATACACTTAGTACAGAATAATATTCTCATTCATAATAATTTTGGATTTCAGAAAGGATTGTCAACTGATGAAGGTATATTCACTTTTACAGATGAAATATTAGAATCAATAAATCAAAAGTTATTACCACTTGGAATATTCTGTGATCTTGCTAAATCTTTTGATTGTGTTAAGGATGATATCCTTACACAAAAGTTAAAATATTATGGGGTAACAGGAGTAGCAGGCGCATGGTTCTTATCCTATATTTTTAATTGAAAACAGCGTGTGTCTGTATCAGGCATACCACATAACAATAGTAATTCAAAATATGAAACCATCAGATAATCCGGCCGTTGTGGCCGAGCGGTTCTAGGCGCTTAAGTCCGGAACCGCGCTGCTGCTACTGTCGCAGGTTCGAATCCTGCCTCAGGCATGGATGTGTGATGTCCTTAGGTTAGTTAGGTTTAAGTAGTTCTAAGTCTAGGGGACTGATGACCTCAGATGTTAAGTCCCACAGTGCTCAGAACCATTTGAACCATTTGAACCATCAGATAATGGGTGTCCCAGGGCTCTATTTTAGGTCCCTTTTTTTCCTACTATGTATTAATAACCTTTCAATGGAGTGTCACAAAATGCAAATTTTGTCTTATTTTCAGATGATAAAGTATTGGTATAAAAACTAGTACCCATGATTTCACTGAGCAATCAACTAATGAAATATTTGTAGGTATCAATGGGTGGTTCACAGCAAATGAATTATCACTGAATTTTGACAAGACACAGTACATACAGTTTAGTACCTCACGAAGAGTACCTGACCCTTTAAGTATAATATATTCAGACAATGAAATTAAAGCTGTAGACAGTGTCAAATTTTTAGGGCTACAAATTGACCACAATCTAATTTCGTAAACTCACACTCTAGAGTTAATGAAACGCCTTAGTTCAACTACATTTGCAGTACGCATTATAGCAGAAATAGGTAATTTAAAAATGAAGAAGTTAGTTTATTCGGCCTACTTCCATTCACTAATGAGTTATGAAATTATCTTTTGGGGAAACTCCTCTCACGAAGAGAACATTTTCAAAATTCAGAAATCAGTTATTAGAATTATATCTGGTGTCAGTCTTAGATCATCATGCAGTGACCTCTTTAAGAAACTTGGTATTCTAACTACTACTTCTCAGTACATATACTTATTGATGTCCTTTATCATTTCCAACATGTCCCTTTTACACGAAATAGTGCAAAACATGATTACAATACCAGAACCAAAAACAATATGTATAAGGACTATAAAAGCTTAAGATTAGTACAAAAAGGAGTCAAATACATGGGTACTCATGTATTCAATAACTTACCAGAGCATATCAAAGGTCTTGTAAATGATAAAGATGGGTTTCAGAGTGAATTAAAGAACCTCCTGCTGCCCAACTCCTTCTACTCCATCGATGAATAGCTTCACAAGGATTATAGCTCATAACTCTGTCTGCATTAGAAATGTACAGTATCAACGCACCTGAGTAAAAAAAGAAAAAAAAACTTTGACTCTTCCCACATCCGAAAGACTCCCCTCCAAGGGATCCACGGAAAACGATAAATGTAATGTAAGCCCACGTACCTGGTCCTTCCTGCGGCTGTTGATATGCTGCTCTCTGCGCTGCCTGCTATGATGTGTCCTGAAATAACTATTGTACAGCAGGGAAAGGAGCCACTCACGAACAATACCAAGTCGATCTGGTACACTGTATTCTGTTAAACACTCGCACAGGGTGGGCTGCAGTGTTCACAATTAACATTGTTCCACAATGGAGGTGATCAGTATTTGTACTACCAGAATGTGTCCGTTGTTACGAATAAGGTTGCTGTCAAAATTATGGCATCCGCCGGCCGCTGTGGCCGAGCGGTTCTAGGCCCTTCAGTCCGGAACCGCGCTGCTGCTACGGTCGTAGGTTCGAATCCTGCCTCGTGCATGGATGTGTGTGATGTCCTTAGATTAATTAGGTTTAAGTAGTACTAAGTCTAGGGGACTGATGACCTCAGATGTTAAGTGCCTAGAGCCATTTGAATCATTTTTTTGATGGCATCCGATGCAAAAACACGGTACATAGAACACAAAATGATCACTGTTCAACGGCTGTTTTATCAGTCTACGATTGACATAGTTCTTCCAACAGTACTAAACAATTCAAAATCTTTCAACACGAGCATGCGCGTGACCGAATCGCGACGTGGATGCTCCATAAATTTTCGCGTACGATATACGGATGAGAAAGTACCTGCGCTCGTGATATTCAGCCAGTCAACATGTTTGTTTCACTTAGAACTTGCGATGAGCATCATACCAGTCCACATTATTTTTCCGTAACCTTCGCGACGCGTTGATTGTTGTTCTCCCGACACGACGCACGAAACCGAGAAACATCACCTTTTGGATAAATGTTGATACTACGTCGTGAACACTTAATTTAAACGCGAAACTCGTGTGCCAAACATTTCAGTTACTTCACCATAGCTTGCAAGATACGTGCTACAGCCATGGCCTCAACGCAACACTCCGCCCACGCTCCACGAAAGCTGCGCCACGACTGCCCACTCTTGCTTTGTGCTCGACAGAGAGGCGACTATCGACAGTCAACGATACAATTCTATAATTTCACTGTTGCACGAACAGTGGCCCTGTGACTCCCTCCACTACCTCTGACCCAGGACTTCGACACCCACGCAACCAACTGTTGTATCACCAGCAGTAACCTTGTGCCACTCCTACTACCACTTCATCGCAACTACAGCCTGTGCTCCTACAGCCACTCTCATAAGCACACAGGCGAGTGGAGTAGAGTTTGAGGGCCTGTGGACGTGGAACCACTCCCTCTGCCGATGCCCAACCCAGACCCTGTTGTGCCACTTCGATTTTCCACCTCCCATAAGCTGTCAACTCCGCCAGCCCCGTAGGACCATACTTGGCCATCGTAACTGGCTGTTCCAGAGGTGCATTGTGGCTCATTCCCATGACAGGAAACTGAGCTAAGCCTACGCCCGCCTCCCTCCCAGCTGGTAATGCTATTGTTGGTCCTACATACCAACTCAAGATGGGAGGGATTTAATCACCCCTACAGTGAATATATAGCAGTGGGAAATCAGAGACGTTCCAAGTCACTATCTGGGGAATCACAGTCAGCGGCGAAAGAAAAGATCAATGTGTCACGTGGGCAGTGCCATTAACCGAAATATAAGCCTGGCTGGTGGACAGCTTTGGCATGGATTGCATACCGCATGAGGTGTCTCGTTTATCGCCATTTCGCTACGCCTGCAGTTAAATTTCTTTTTTTTTTTTTCGCATTTTCTGTTTCTTGCTAGTGGATTACGATCAGTGCTAATCAGGCCGGCCGGCCGAGTTGGCAGAGCGGTTCTAGGCGCTACAGTCTGGAACCGCGCGACCGCTAAGGTCGCAGGTTCGAATCCTGCCTCGGGCATCGATGTGTGTGATGTCCTTAGATTAGTTAGGTTTAAGTAGTTCTAAGTTCTCAGAAATTAAGTCCCACAGTGCTAAGAGCCATTTTTTTAAATCAGGCTGCATCATTACCAATAAGATACTGCCGCTGTGTAACCTATTTGTCGCACGATCATTACAGGAATCTACTATGACTATCAGTAACAGCAGACAGTGGATGAGACAACAGACAGTAGCAGATCCTCATTCCTTCCACAGCAGAAGACCAACCAAGATTTTTGAAATGCCTGGGCTAGCAGGACAGAGCGGATTAGATTGTGGAAAGGGGCCTGTCAGTTGTACTCAACATACAAACTTTATTTATCAGCACACAATATTACAACAAGTATGCAAAACCCTCAAAACTTTAATCGACCTCCTTTGATTAACTTTAGATTGGCTGAAGGCCACAGTCAAAAATCCGAGACACAAAGCTTAAGCAAAACTGATATAGAAGGCTCTTCTGGAGGTTTCACCCAAGAAAATTTTCTAAATCTTCAGTCTAATCGGCTGAAGGTATTAGCAATTTGATTTTAATGGAACTAGACTGGAGGTCGTATATTAAGCAATAAGAGAAGTTTCAATCAAAAGGCAGAAGGCCTTATCTTAAAACATTTCATGCATACTGGGCTGAAGACTCCGTTCAAAAGCGTAACAGTCTTATGCCTTAAGGGCAAGAGAAGAAGATTAATTTAAGAGATATTGAAGGCCGCTCACCAACAAATAATTTAACGGCTTAAGCCCTAGAAAAAGGGTTGTTGTTGTTTTGGTCTTCAGTCCTGAGACTGGTTTGATGCAGCTCTCCATGCAACTCTATCCTGTGCATGCTTCTTCATCTCCCAGTACCTACTGCAGCCTACATCCTTCTGAATCTTCTTAGTGTATTCATATCTTGGTCTCCCTCTACGATTTTTACCCTCCACGCTGCCCTCAAATCTCAAAGTTTTTATTTCTTCTCCGTGGATTTCAATACCTACTCCGAACTTTTCTTTTGTTTCCTTTATTGCTTGCACAATATACATATTGAATAACATCAGGGATAGGCTGCAACCTGTCTTACTCCCTTCCCAACCACTGCTTCCTTTTCATACCCCTCGATTCTTGTAACTGCCATCTGCTTTCTGTACAAATTGTAAATAGCCTTTCGCTCCCTGTATTTTACCCCTGCCACCTTCAGAATATGAAAGAGAGTATTCCAATCAACATTGTCAAAAGCTTTCTCTAAGTCTACAAATGCTAGAAACGTAGGTTTGCCTTTCCTTAATCTTTCTTCTAAGATAAGTCGTAGAGTCAGTATTGCCTCACGTGTTCCAACATTTCTACGGAATCCAAACTGATCTTCCCCGAGGTCGGCTTCTACCAGTTTTATGACTTAAGAGCAGGACAAGGAAATTAATTTTAGAGATATTAATACTCGTCTGAAGGCCGCATATCAGAAACATATATTTAACGGCTTAAGGCCTAGAAAGAGCTTCAATATAAAAGGCGGAAAGCCTTATCTTAAAACCTCTCCAGTAAAATTCAGCTGAAGGCCCCATATAAAAATATATCAAACTCATGCCTTAAGGGCAAGATATTGATACTTCGCTGAAATCCACACATCAACAAAATAACTAAAATCCAAACAGGGAATTTACTACATAACACGCAAGGAACGGCGCTCAGAAGTTTCCAAGGGTCGGCCTGGGATTGTAACACTAACGCCCATTTAGGTGCGACAGGCAGCCTTTCCAACGACTTCTTAATCTGGAGGCATACAGCCGACCGACCAATCAACCAAACCAGTTCCGCTTCAAGCAACCAGCACAACGACCACAAGATTTCAATACACGACACACGAAATATTGGCGCCCACAACCACCAACAACACCTCAGCTGTCGAGCTAAATGCCGCGCTGGACAGCAACAACACGACGAGGAAAATACACTGCCTAAAATTACGTCAACGACCAGGGCAGGTAACCCGGAACGTCAACGGCCACAAGGCAGAAAATACCGCTGGTGAACTTTCATAACAGGGAATGAATTAAGCTAAATTTCATAGGAAGACGGCTGGGATCTTAGCCGACTTAAATACACACATGTTGGTGCTCGCGGGAATGTCCCAAAAGTGACAACCAGGATCAAATGAAGAAATGTAAACAGTTGAGGCTCGATAGTAAGTTAAGTGAGGATTCAACGTTCATGTCCAAGATCGGTGGGCGACGAACTTCGTAGCACTTGCAAGCAGCACACCACACTCCACCCGAGCGTGCGCGCCGCCAGCGGCTCCAGGCCGACACCGCGCGATGGGGGCTTGCTTGTTGCTCCACGCCAACCGACCGACTCGACTGCTGCTCCGTCGCGACTGCCCTGCTAGTCCGTCCCCCACTCGCAGACTAGCTGACACACGATGACCCAGAAATAGTATCGGTCGCTCCAGAGATGGTACGATAGTGCACTTATCGAAGCGTGCTGCTGCTACCACTCTCGGGCAAGTAAGGCAGGAAGTTAGTGACGCCAGCAAATGGAATAAGAAAACGAGGCAACACTACCGTAATAGAAGATGACAGACAATTAATGGGATGAACAAGAGGCGTACACGGCTCAATTTTCTTTAATTGTGACGTATAGGGATGCCAAGTGGAGAAATTATAACGTAATACAATAGAACTTGATGAGTAAAGAATTGCAGCATCAAGAAGGTGTCATGTGACATAAAACAAAGTTACTAGGCGTGTTTCTACAACTGACCAGGTGTTGTTTATTCAGATTTCGCGCCAGTCGCATTAAAGGAGAGCTTCTAGCGCCACTACGGCGATGCAAAAGGGGTTTGCCTTAAATACACGCCCTTAGCGCTCGTGAGCGTTAGTTACCTATGAAATCTGACGCGATGGGTTGATTTTACTGAAGAATGCGTTTAATGCGACAAAGACACCTTACCAACAACTGAGTTTGAATGAGGTCGTGTAATAGGGCTACGAGATGCTGGGTGTTCCTTCTGCGATTCTGTAGAAATATTTGGCAGGAATTTAGCCACTGTACGTGATTACTGGCAGTGGTTGCAGCGGTTCTTTCGCGTTCTCGTCAATACGGTACCAGAACGTTTAAGTTCGACCACTTTAAAGACGGAAGATCCGCGATTCGGAATGTCAGAACTGTGTAGTAAGTAGCGGCAGGAACACCACCACAAAATTACGCAGCACTAACACTCCAAACCATCGACTCTCGGAGAGAGATTTTAACCGTGTTCAACCTAATGGTAAAGTATCGAACTATTTTTCTCCGAATCGTACAGTTTGTGGGAAAAGCAGTGAGAATAATTACATTTGGAAACCTTTTATCAGGCAATGCCTGTTATAACAATAAACTGTTTCGCTTAATAAAACGGCCGCCAACCCAAATCGGGCACAGCGTACACACAAAAAGATGAAGTCAAATTTCAACACTGAGTAAATAACTAATTTCATTTACTACGTAATTTAAACACAACCACTTAATTTCCATTTGCTACGGTCACTTGGCAGCAAGTACTATTAATTCCACTTTCTGTTACTTACGGAATTTATCACTATACTTCAGTAATTATTTAAAGAAGACACATATATGTTTCAACAAGGATACAAAAAAATATTAAACTTATAGCTATCATTCATATGACAAAAACTATTATTTAACACGACTAAATTTCATTTCTTTAGGACTGTTATTTGTTCACGTTTTAGTAACACCAATATTTGTCTGGCTTTCTTTGACTTGGAGAAGCAACACGAACAATTACTGTTAAGATTATTGCAGTTAAACAATTATGTTACTTTACTTTCAGAAATGCTATTGAAAACTTATCCTCGCGGTCACGCAAAGGGGTGGCCCTTAAACTGATACGTGCAAACTTTAGTATTTAATAATGATTTTCAGAAAATACTAACAAAACAGTACTTTTGCCGGTAATTTACTATTATTCAAGCTTCAATAAACATCAGGATACTCGGAATAAATTCGTTTACGCAAGGACCGTACTGAGGTAAATGTAATAGGAACATTACGGTTAAACACAAAGGTACGTTTGACACATATTCCACTGATTGAAGATGGATGGTTCATACTGCGATACACTCCTAAATAAAGTACTTTGCCTGTTGCTGATATCGAAGGTGGCGTGAGGCGGTGCTGCGTAGTAACACTGCGCAGGTACGGCTCTTGATGTAGTTAGCTCTGTCTTCCTCTTGGTGGCGACGATAAAATTGCAAATTTCTGAGCTATTAATTTATTGCCGTACTGTGCCAATCATGTAGAACACGTCCGAGGCCAAAACCCAGTCTCGCAGGTAAATTCGGGGCCTCTAGTGCTTGACCAACGTAATGCATGTTCACCACTTGCAGGGCAGCTACCGACTGTGTGTGCCACTTGCGCGCAAAATTCTCACTCGCGCGCCTCACCACCTTTTCCATGCCACCACAGAACGGAGTTCCGTTCTACCTATGATCCATATACCTTTTCAATTTACACTTCTGCTTACAAAAACCCTAAGTATGAACCATCTACAATTGCATGACAGCACATACATACAAAACTGACATAATAAATTACAGTTGTATTTGAAATATTACATAATTATTTACAAAATACGTTTTAATACATTTATTCCAACTACGTCAAAGAGGTTATTTTAAAAAGATAAACTGCACTTAACACAAGCTTACTCTCGTTATGGTGTTTGCTTAATTTTTCAAAATTGTTACTGGACAAAATTTTTTTTAAATGTACAGATTAATGGCAGTATTATATTAACAATAGCATTACATTGTGATCACGAGAATTTACGGCCGTAAGAACTCCGGGCTCCGGATGAGCACATCGCACTACCGAGAGGGAAGACCATCGTGTTCGGTGTACGGCTCTAGCGCATCGTACTGCATCTGTCAACAGCAACTTGAGCAGCAGATGGTACCACAGTCACGGTTACAAATCGGTCACTTGAAGGAAAGCTCCGAGCCACCTGCCCCGAAGCGTGCATTTCACTGACACCAAACCACCGCCATTTACGACTTCAGTGGTGTCAATCGAGAGAGCATTGGAGGGCTGGGTGGAGCTCTGTTGTGCTTTCTGATGAGAGCTGGTCCTGTCTCGGCGCTAATAATGGACTGTGTTGGTTAAAAGGAAACCAGTTGAGGACCTGCTACCAACCTGTGTGTCCTACGCACACTGGGCCTTCACCTGGAGTAATGGTCTGGGGTGTGATTTCATAAAAACAGCTGGAGCACGCTTGTGTTCATCTCATGCTCGTAGACTGTGAATTTGTACCTCTATATGGTAATTCTACCTGTTGTGCTGATGTTCAAGAAAACAATTCCACGGGGTGTTTTCCAACAGGATAACGCTCGCCCACACACTGCTTGCTGTAATCCAATATGCTCTACAGAGTGTCGGCATGTTGCCTTGGCCTGCTCGATCACAAGATCTGTCTCCATTCGAGTACATATGGGACATCAACGTATGACAACTCCAGAGTCATCCACAACCATCTTTATCCGTCCCTGTATTGGCTGACCAAGTGCAACAAACATGGATCTCTATCCCACAAACTGATGGCACCTCTTCAACATAATGCATACACGTTTACATGCAACATTCTTGCAGTTACAGTGGTTATTAATCTATAAGCATTTCGTGTTTGCATTTGCTTATCTCGCGCTCATATTATCCTGTCATATTGCAATTATATTGGTGTCACCGCCAGACACCACGCTTGCTAGGTGGTATCCTTTAAATCGGCCGCGGTCCGTTAGTATACGTTGGACCCGCGTGTCGCCACTATCAGTGATTGCTGACCGAGCGCCGCCACACGGCAGGTCTAGAGAGACTTCCTAGCACTCTGAACAGATAATATTGTGAATCATTAACCGTCAAGAGCGACGTTCATCATTAATGGATTAAAGCTAAGTACCAACTAGTTATGTCGGTGTTCTGAATTCTCATTCCTTGTCATGTTCCAGACCTCACGTCAGCATAGTTCTTCCCTCTTCACGCCAGCCTGCATGAGCTAAAACGCGTGCATTTCGGCCTCACTCGTAACACGGTGTTGACTCTTCTGCTAACACAAAAATTATAATCACTTAAATATGTTAACTTGACAAGTGTATTCCATTACTCTACACAATTTTTTTTTTTTGGTGTCGTGATATTTTTCCGTCAGTGTATGATGCAGTTTCATACCCAGTGTTGCAGAAGAGATGACAACCCATGGCTGGGAAGACAAGCTAGCTGTCGGTGAAATACTGCAGGCAGGCCTGGAATATTGCTGAGGCGGCGTCGTACAAATACTGTCAGCCTCAGTGGCGACCGAATCGCCTCAGGCCGTGGCCTGATGCTGTGGTAAGGTAACAGTCTCAGTGCAGTACTGGTGGTGTCTGTATCAAAAAAAGTACGAATGCAACCAAAGGTTTGTTTAGGCTGT
This sequence comes from Schistocerca americana, assembly GCF_021461395.2. Lineage (NCBI taxonomy): Eukaryota > Metazoa > Arthropoda > Insecta > Orthoptera > Acrididae > Schistocerca > Schistocerca americana. The sequence goes on along the minus strand of NC_060122.1, from coordinate 105,017,599 downwards.
GATTATATATGTCATACACAATACTGGTGCTTATCCAAAGCTGAACGTAACAGAAACTTTGGTCAGCTGGAGTCAGCTCCGATACTTTCCGAACATCGATTTGCAGAGTAGCTAACAACAGTTGAAAATAGCGCCTGCCGACCAGCTGAAGTTGTTATTTACAGTTTCGTCGGTTACTACCAGTACAGCTCTATGCCCTTTGGAATTAAGAATACGGTATCCACATTTCAGTGGTTGTTAGATGTAGCTTTGTGAGTGCTAAAACGAAAATAGTGTACGATATATTTTGATTACACAATTGTCTTTACAAGGATATGTGGGAACACATGCTACAGTTACAGGAGGTGTTTAAGTGGTTTCACACAACACCTCTGTCACTAAGCATAAAGAAGTGACACTTTGCACTATAAGAAGTGGAATCTTTAGTACATGATAGATTAGTGAAGGTCGCACAGTATTGTACAACACCTCATACTGAGAAGCAGTTACTATAAATCCTGTGATTAGTGAATTATTATACAATGTGTGTCCTGAGGTATGCAAAAAAACAAGACCTCTCTATCACTTATTAAAAAAATAAAATTCCGTTTGATATCAGAGTTTGAAGATGCATATGTTGAATTAAAAGAATCGTAGTTCACTGGTCTGCTGTTATTTGTTCCACATTATCAGAAGAAGTTTGTGTTGTCTTGTGTCAAATCGAGCAGAGTATCTGGTAGTCTCCACATCACAACAGTTGAATAAGGCAGAAAGGAATTATTGTGTTATGGAGAAGGAAATGCTAAGCTTCATATATGAAATAACATACTTCCATTGTGATCTATATGGTAGAAAATGTAAGATAATAAGGACTCTCACAACATTAAAGCGGCCTCTGGGGTTAAAATATCCAACAGATTAATGTGTTGGATACTGAACCTTAATGAATTCGATTTTGAGGTAATCCACCGTCCTGGAAAGAATCATGAGATTACAGATGGGCCCAGTACTATGGTTTGTGTGCTACAAAGAGTGGGTTACAATATTATAAAGTGGCAGAAAGCGCAGGCAGCTGATGAGAACTGTTAATTATCTGCAGTGCAATTAAAGTACATTGTGCACCATGGTGAGCTGTGAAAGGAGATGGTTCTTGGGCCTCGTGTTACAGTTTCAGCTGTAATTCATGCAGAGTTTTGACAGACATGTGATCACATGTTATCCAGCCGTCAGGGTCAGAGAAAGAAGAAGTGTGTGTCGCAGAGCTTTACTGGTGGCATACATGTACGCAGAATGTGTGTACCAGAATGTAAATAACTGATTACTATGTGCACAATCGATTCAACTGAACCGTCAGCATACTCTACTGCAGATATTAATGGAGGCTAATGAGCCATTTGAAAAGACTGATAAGGGCGTCTTCGGTCATTCTGCATGAACACTAGCAGGGAACGACTATATGCTGACATTAGAAGATAATTTTTCGCGCAATGTGGGAATGGTGGGTATCTCAAATCAGTAACTCGACACTGTGGCTAAGCCAAAGGAAGACAGTTAGTTGTTGAAACTTGGTGTTTCATAGATGTTAAGTACACATTAGAGTACCAGTTTTATGTAGGGATAGATTAGCTTTGACATTCAGTACAGAGTGACAAGTTAAGAACAAGTGCCTTGCATCCGTTTGTCAATGGGAGAACACAACGAGTTAATGGCACAATACCTAAGATGTTACATATTTACTTGAACACCTGTCATAATGACTGGGATATCCTACTAACATACGTTATCGTCGATTATAATTCTAAGGTTCATGAGAGTGCGGGGGCTATCACCACATGAGGCGATAAATGGCCAGTAAAACGCCATTACCTTTTCAGATATTCAACACCAACATTGCGAAGGATGGAGAATCGGTAATAAATTTCGCAAAAACTTTGCAGAAGGTATGGAATCAAGCACAAAAAGCCAATAGAAGAGCCCTCAGATGTTAAGTCTGAATGGAACAATAGAAAGCAAAGTTACATGAATACACGTAGGTCATTGGGTGATATTACCAAGCCCATACACCCTGAAGGGGAAGAGAAAGAAATTCTTCACTTGTTGGCAGGCTCCACATCAAATCATTGCACTGATCTAACTAATGACTATAAAGCAACAAATGCGTATTGTGCTATTGTGAAACACATGTGGCAAGAAGCCTTATGGACCCAGAAAACTATTTTTGGGCTAGTCACACTTTTAAGAAGTAATCTGACAAATTTAATATGCACAATTTCAATGAATAACGCGATTTCTAAGCCGCTAATTATAGATCCGAAACCAGAGATTTACTTGAGACTTTATTTTAATATGAGTGGAAGGTGTCCAACAGAAGTGATCTTCCAGTAAAGACGATAATTTATTGAATAAAACACAGTAAAAATGAAAAGATTATTCAAAACTGCTGGACGATTTATAAACTCAACTACTGTATTTTGATTGGTTTGCAGAGTTGCTACCCACAATGAGGTAACTAAGCACTTCTGATGGAAAATATCGAACATGATGTCTAATTGCATTGGCAACCGTGTGCACCACGACCTATTATTATCAATATATTTTTTACTTCCAATAGACTTCTTTTACTTCCAACAGAAGTTGAAAGTAATCGTCTCAAAACATGTTACACCCCATAGAAAATGCCGTGCTATTACCATATGGGGTATACAAGATTCGCATAGTTTGTACTGAAGATCGGCACACACTGACCGAAATCAGTCTGTAAAATAAAGGATTTCAAACTTTACGGCCGATGCTGCCATTTATCCAAAAAAATGTGTTGAAATATCAGACAGTAATTTGGTACGAAAATTCGTTAACCTAAAACTAACACCGTGACTGCACACTTGTTGCTGAATCAAGAGGCTCATGTACTCAATACAGTAAATGTTAATCTGAGACAGATTATTACGCAGAAAACAAGTATGGACCAAGAATGCCCTATGATACTGCTGCTGCAATTTATGTTAATTACTCTCCAACAGCTGTGCTAGAAGCCGCTGATATGCGGATGCCTCGGCTGCAGAGGACGTGTGCATGGAGCTGCGGCTACAACTTCGAGACCAGGTAGCCCACCAAGATGCGACTTCAGTGTCCCGTCCACGCGCTCCGAACTCCGTCCACCGTGAACTCTCACCAGTGTCTCCTTATTTTATAGGGTCTTCACACCCACTAACACTTTCCCACCTGGCTGGTCATATCGGCCCACAGTGAAAAGCACATCCACAGTTGATTCTCTCCAGCACACAGAGTGCCACCAACAAAATGCATCACAATAGCAGTCTAATCAAATTGCAAATCACCTTCCCACTCCTAAAAAAAAACATTAGCCTCAGTTCTGTTTCCGTGATTTCACTGACTAATCTAATTATGGCATGTTTTTGCGCAAAGCACTAGCCTTATATCAGAGGATCTGTAAATTAAAAAAGCCATAGATGAGGCTAGGCCCGTTAGAGCAGAACTCGGTGTTCCTTTGGGAAAGCAAGCGAAGGTTATCTACAAAAGCTTTTGTTGAAACATAGGAGAGCAGCACTTTTCCATTGTTTGTGTGGCGATTTATGTGAACTACAGAATAGATGCTGTGACCTGACTTCCATGAGCACAGGAACCTGAGACCACGGTCTCCCCTCATGGCAGAGAGCAGTTCTTTCTTCATAGCAATCTGTCTGTCCTGTCCCATTTCCGACCCACTGTATCTGTCAGCCAGAAAACAGGCGGTCCCAGCACCAAGTTAAGATGAAAAGAATAGGAAGACTACAGTATGGCCAGCCCCTGGGATTAGATGCAGTTTAATAAACAATGGCCATGTAATCCGAACCGCTATCTCTCTTTCCTCCTTAAATGACTTCAGATAGATTGAAAAGAGGCTTGAAAAATAGCTTACCATGTTTCACTACAACCATGAACGACGCAAACATCTGTCCGTTTTGGCTCGTGATGGACTCTTTTATTTCCGTTAACAGCACCAGTGCCAAAACAGGTTCACTAAACAGCACCTCTGGAGGCCACACATATACTGCGAAGACGGGCAGTACCATATATATATTCCTCTCAGCACTAGGGGATCTACGCCCTAGGGGTGCCCACAGCACCTCAGCGGACCGTGGTCGCTCTCAGAACTGTTCTACAAATTCGGGATCGTTTCCCCTTGGCACAAACGCGTTATTGTTTCTGCTCCGAACCTGCTTCCTTGCTTGCTCGTTTTTCCACGTGCATCTCCAGACACGTGGATTACAAAAACATATGTATTTTCGCATGGGTCGCCACAATATTATACCATTTTCGCAGTACTTCTCCGTATCAAACACATTATAGGCTGATGTAACAAGGAGTTAAGAAAGGTTTTGATTAGGTGTATTCTTGTATGAATAATCGTATTTTGTTCCGTATTTCACTTACATGTGTATGTATTGCTCGTGAGAGTGTACGAAAATACTGTATCATGAGTATATGTGAAATACTAGGTATACACACTCAAGCGCCAAAGAAACTGGTATAGGCATGCGTAGTCAAATACAGAGATATGTAAACAGGCAGAATACGATGCAGTGGTCGTCAGTGCCTATATAAGACATCAAGCGCCTGGTGCAGTTGTTAGATCGGTTACAGCTGTTACAATGGCAGGTTATCAAGATTTAAGTGAGTTTGAACGTGGTGTTATAGTCGGCGTGCGAGTGATGGGACACAGCATCTCCGAGGTTGCGATGAAGTGGGGATTTTCCCGTACAACCATTTCACGAGCGTACCTTGAATATCATAAATCCAGTAAAACATCAACTCTCCAACATGGCTGTGGCCGGAAAAAGATCCTGTAAGAACTAGATCTACGATGACTGACGAAAATCGTTCATCGTGACAGAAGTGCAGCCCTTCCGTAAATTGCTGCAGATTTCAATGCTGGGCCATCAACAAGTGTCACCTTGCGAACCATTTAACGAAATGTCATCGACGTGGACTTTCGGAGCAGAAGGTCCACTCGTTTATCCTTGATGACTGCATGACACAAATCTCTACGCCTGGCCTGGGCCCGTTAACACCGACATTGGACTCTTGATAACTGGAAACATGTTGCCTGGTCGGACGAGTCACGTTTCAGATTGTATCGAGCGGATGGACGCGTACGGGTATGGAGACAACCTCATGAATCCATGTCCCCTGCAAGTCAGCAGTGGACTGTTCAAGCTGGTGGAGGTTTTGTAATGGTGTGGGGCGTGTGTAGTTGGAGTGATATGGGACCCCTGATACTTCGAGATACGACAGGTAAGACGTATGCAAGCATCCTGTCTGATCACCTGCATCTATTCATGTTCATTGTGCATTCCGACGGACGTGGGCAGTTCCAACAGGACAATGCGACACACCACACCTCCAGAATTGCTACAGAGTGGCTGCAGGAACACTCTTCCTGTTTAAATACTTCCGCTGGCCACCAAACTCTCCGACATGAACATTATGGAGCTTATCTGGGATGTCTTGCAACGTGCTGTTCAGAAGAGATCTCCATCCCCTCGTACTATTACGAATTTATGGGCAGCCCTGCAGAACTGATGGTGCCAATTCCCACCAGCACTACTCGAGACATTAGTTAAGTCCATGCCACGTCGTGCTGCGGCACTTCTGGGTGGTCGCAGGTGCCCTACATGGTGTTAGGTACGTGTACCACTTTCTTTGGTTCTTCAGTGTGTCATGAAGGAGTTTTTTAACTTTCAGCTTATGATGTGCCAATAAGTATGAAAATAGTTAACTGGGGAGTATCATGTGAACTGTTTACTTGTCTTGTTACTATACAATTAAAGGAGTTACTTTTGCTTTGCAGTGAACTTCAGATATTAACTGATGGTACGTGGATGATAATAGTTCACATGCTATCATTCAGCAGTTATGGATACCGAAACCAGATATGAATGTTATGCAGTTCACCTAGGTCTCGTACAGTGGGGGACTTCAGAAAAATTTGTACGTACTAGCACGAAGGAAATTTGGCTGATCACAACAGACAGGAAAAAGCACACGTTGTTATCAGAAGAGGAGCTGCACGAACGTCAGAGAGAGCAGATTGTGGTACACCCTTCCCTGGCAGTCCGAACTGTCACAGGGACATGGAGACAGAGCTGTTCTACAGGAGATCAGTGCACAAATATGCCCACGGGACATTCTCGCAACACAGTGTGTGCTCAGAATATGATCCAGCCGGGATGGCCGACCGGTTCTAGGCGCTTCAGTCAGGAACCGAGCGACCGCTACGGTTGCAGGTTCGAATCCTGCCTCGGGCATGGGTGTGTCTGATGTCCTTGGGTTAGTTAGGTTTAAGTAGTTCTAAGTTCTAGGGGACTGCTGACCTCAGAAGTTAAGTCCCATAGTGCTCAGAGCCATTTGAACCATTTTTTTGCAGTAATCGCCACTTGCTATAAGGTACAGCGTCCTTGGAACTAAGCGACAGTAGGGTACTGCTGAACACCACAAAATGCAACATCCCATGATTGACTTTTCAGCTTCTGGTAACAATAACAGGCGTTAGTGCTCTCAGTCTAGGATGTCCACTACTGTACTACACTAGAATAATAGCCTTTCATCCTACCCTATCCAATTCAATGGATGAATTTATAGCCACGTGCAAGGGGTGCTTTAGTGCAGAGCGTATATTACAACATATCCATTAGTATCGTAGTAGATACCAACTCAGTGTCATAGTAATAATAATTTCATCTTTGGTTATCATATCGATCCTGGTCCTCCTTTTTATAGCTTATGTCTATTTTTGGTAGAGAAACATCACCCCTGCGGAACTCCTAGTATAGAGTGCTACCGATGCTAAGACTTTACTTTACTTTACTTTACTTTAATGTACCTTTTGGTTCAATGCCAGCACAGGATGCGGAGAACGACATAAGGTGTGAAATGAAACTAATTTTGTCTAAAAAATATTTATTGTTCACACTTTTAAGCCACATGTAAAAAACTAAAAAAAACTTCTATAGCATGTATTTACGAGAAAGTTTCACAAAACGCTTATTGCACCAACAATGGGATTTCTATCTAGCTTTTAGACATTATTTAACCAAAGAAAACCTATTTTATTAATTATTCTTTCTAGTTTAACTAGGTATGTGCCGAGTTTCGCTCAATATATAGCTTATTATGTGCGTAGCGCCAATTCTTACTTTGATGCTGTCACGACTCGGCTGCCTCCTGGAGGCATCTAGCTCCGACTCGAAACACGTCTGCAGTCTGTGCGCATCTCCTCACCACTACTCAAACTTTTACCGCATGCACCTAGCTCTGTTAGCTGTCAAAGATCTTACTACTCGAAGATGTACTACTCGTCCAACCTTGCGGTTGGGAACTATCGACATTTTTCACTGGCTCTATCCTGATCGAATCTCAGCACATACCTTTCAGTTCTTATGACGGCTAGCTCCACATATAGTGAACAGATTGCGACAATTTATGATGAAATGAGGGAAACTATTGACATAATTAAGGGACACGAAAATTCTGGTGAGTGACTGGAATTCGACAGGAGGAAGAGGAAGAAAACGGAAAGTAGTAGGAGATTATGGACTGAGGGAAACGAATAAAGAGGAAACTGCGTGGTCGACTTTTACATACAGCGCAATTTAATCATCTCTAACACTTACAAGAGAACAGTCCGAAGCGTCAGTAATCGATCGTGATGAAACTTGGTGGGTGTGCAGAGGGGTAAAATAGTGGAATACGTATTTTTCGTTTGTCTCCGATTTCACTTTTAGGAGGTAAAACACGCCTCAAAAGCTAATTTCTTGTACTAGGTTGATGTATAATGAACGTTCTTGAAAACTGTATAATCATCTTTTGTACTAATACGAAATTTTTCAAAACATCTCAACACCATTACTCAATTTCAGAAACTGAAAACATTTGTTACTACATAAATTAAAGAAACTCTTAAGCTACATACAACCATGTGTAATAAAGTTGGTCTCTGAAATATAATTTTTGGAAGAATCATAGTGTGCTGTTGGAGTATTTTAAACATAACTAATTAAAGTACCCAAACATTCATTATTATTCTTATTATCTTACATGTATTTATTTCATGTTTTCAATTGTTATTGTACTTTTATATAGTACGATAAAGGGAGTTACATGGTGTGGCAGCCGTTTATCCCCCATTCATGAGGAAGGTTCCCGTTTTTACCTGAAGGGCATGCCTTTAAAATTTTGCCCTCTGGAAGTTTTTAGAAAACTCCAAAACATTCGAAAGTATTCGAGAATGTGCCAGAGTATTCGAGAGTATTCCACAAAATTCCAGAATGTTCCGGTATGTTCCACAATGATCTGGGTTATTCTGGAATATTCAGGTGTAGTCTGGAACAGTTGGCAAGGTCCCAGAATGTTCGGGAACATCCCAGATCATTGTGGAACATTCCAGAACACTCTCGAATGTTGTGGAATATTTTGGAACATTATGGACCATTCTAAGCCTTTGTGGTATGTTCTGGAATTCGCCACTGGTGGGGCGACCGATTGGTAGGGCTCTATAAAGAAAGACTCGGCATTGCTTCGAGCCTCAGTTCCTTATTAGTGACAAAGGGAGGACCCGAAAAGGTCGTGCAACGAGTGAACGATAATAAACAATGAGGCGTGAGGTCTCAAAGTGATAGAGTGACAATATAAATCAGAAATAAAGTGTGAGAAGTGTGTAAAGTCTACTTAGCGTAGTTATTGCTAAAAATTTGATTTGATTTACACTTTAGACAACGCCTAAAGGTAAAAGAGGAGGAGATCTTACCAGTTCTGAAGAAAAACGGCGAAAACAAAACGAACAGCGCAAAAACGAAACAGACGAAGAGCGTGAAGCACCTTTAAGTTCCCAACGAACGAGAATAAGCACCGTGAAAAACAGAGAAAACGAGAAACAACGAAATGAACGGATTGAAGAATCAAGAATTGCGACACAATCTTGTGTTAAAAGATTGTGAATTCAAGCCAGACTCGAAAATATCGCTCTACTAGAAGTGTGGACGAGGACAAGTAAACAGTACAACATTACAAATAAAGCATTTCACTACGACCCGACGAAAGAGAATAATAAATACAAATACGCCGTAATCGGAAAAACGTATAATATCTGCGAGAAAATTCATTAGAGAAACACCAGGATTCTGTTGCATGACTGGAAAAATTCGATTACCACCACTATGAGCATCTCCGCAGGAATTTTTACATTACATGGCCAGGGAAACTCCACAATCCAAACACTTCCCTCAAAATAAAAAAGCGTACAACGCCTGATTCCTAATGACTTCTATCAGTGTCACTTCGATTAACACTAACAGAGATTAAACCATTATGTCCTTCATTTCTTTCAACCAAGGATAAATCAGTCACAACATGGGATCATTAGTAGCACTACCTAACGAAGAATATAAATTTCTTCAAGTAATAAAGAGACATAAATTGATCAACGATGCACGAATATCAGTGAATTCAGACGAGAAGTAGCCCAAGATGTACAGAGGACCTTACACAAATTCAATCAACTGATTCACATACTCAAAACAGCACTAAACAGAATGATTACTGATAACAGTAAGTTACAATTCATACCGACAGAAGACCATATGGAGAACACAAACGTCGATTTAATGGACCTCAGATTGTGGACCATGAAAACACAATCTGTGACGTAATTTTCTAACAAAGAAAACAAGGACTACAATGCATCGCAGAGTCACACCGTTCATACAATGCCCTCCAATATGCATTAATATTTCTACATGGGAGGACGGATATCATTTTAATGTGAAACAAATTCAAGCTCAAACAGGTGTGGAAACAAACAAAAAAATCCCTTCCAAGGAGTTCAGTTCTTATCGCTTTGTGATCAAGGACAATGAAACATACAACCACATTCTCAGCATTCGCCCTTTATTCCAACAATTCTTGGTAGATATGTGTGCTAACATGTATGGAAGTGAAACGTGGACGATAAATAGTTTAGACAAGAAGAGAATAGAAGCTTTCGAAATGTGGTGCTACAGAAGAATGCTTAACATTAGATGGGTAGATCACATAACTAATGAGGAGGTACTGAATATAATTGGGGAGAAGAGGACCTTGTGGCACAACTTGACTAGAAGAAGGGATCGGTTGTTAGGACATGTTCTGAGACATCAAGGAATCACTAATTTAGTATTGGAGGGCAGCGTGGAGGGTAAGAATTGTAGAGGGAGACCAAGAGATGAATACACTAACCAGATTCAGAAGGATGTAGGTTGCAGTAGGTACTGGGAGATGAAGAAGCTTGCGCAGGATAGAGTAGCATGGAGAGCTGCATCAAACCAGCCTCAGGACTCAAGACCGCAACAACAACAACATGTATGCAAACATAGAATCGGAACGGGTGCAAGACTGAATCAGAGAAAACTACACATGGAAGAGTACATCCACCTTCGAGACACAGTCATAAATGATGGAAACACTGGAGCAATGGTGGTCTTACCCACATCATACACAGGAAGTCCGAGACACATCCAAAACTACACTAAAGATGCCATGACTTACATAAAAAAATGTGGACAACCTGACCTCTTCGTAGCATCCACATGAAACTCGTCGATGCCAGAAATGAAAGAGCGACTAAGATACGAACGAGCCCCCATGCATCGACTCGACGTAATAGTCCGAGTTTTACGAGGACAACAAATGAGATGTATTGAAGTCATCACAAAATACTGTGTCTTTGGGACTGATAGATGCTGGATGTACCCAATGGAATACAAAAACGAGGACTACATCACTCACACAATGTGATATGGCTATACGGCAGAATTAATCCCACGTATATCAACAGAATCATCCAGGTTGAATTTCCCAATCCACAAGAAGTACTGAAAAACATGACTCAAGGAACCATGCAAGCAATTAAACACCAATTGGTCATGTATGAGTGATGGAAAACGTACAAAACAATATCTAAAGCCATACTTGGACTACACACATACAGCAGTTAAAGGCTGTCCCAAATACAGAAACGGTGGTTTCACAGCAAAAATACGTATACAGGCAGTGACGAACTGGCAACAGATAAGCAATGATGGCTAGTAACATAACACACTACTTTCCAAATGTTCCACTCACACGTAAACATAGAATACTGCAATTCAGTGAAGTCCATCAAATATGTCTGTAAGTGCGTCAACAAAGTCAATGACATGACTGTATTTCAAATAACCAAAGACAGCGAACAGCAAAACAGAACTAACAAGTTCCTCATGTACCAAATGGGAAGATTCATCAACAGAAACGAAGCAGTGTGGCCGATTTTCGGTTTTCCCATACATGAACGCAAACATCTGTGCAACATCTAGTAGAATATTTGGAGAATCGATACAGAGTTTACTCGACAAAAGACACTGCCAGAAAAACCGTAAGAGAACCACCCCAGAACACAAGATTAACATCTTATTACCAACTGTGCCAAACGGATCCATTCGCGAAAATGTTACTGTTAGTCGAATACGTACCTATTATTTGTGGAAAACAACAATAAAAATCTTTCAACAACTAGAACAAGGAATTCCAGTAGAAGATCATCCGATAATCACGAAAACTTGATCCCTATGCTGAGTATACACCGTACATCCGAACAACGCCGAATGTTTTTATCTCTGGATGTTGCTACACGAAATACGGGGACCAACAAGTTTCACAGATCTCAAGACTGTGGACCGTTACCTATGCCACACGTACAGAGTAGCATTCCAATGCTTAGGAGAACTGGAGAACAACAGCCACTGGCAATTAACTCAGAGCCTCAGCTGAAACAGTGAGAGAGTTATTCGCCATAATCCTAACGATATTTAACCCATCGAATCCAACACAACTATGGGACTACTTTAAAGAGAGTATGAGTCATGACATACTGTACCAATCCGACAAGCTCATCCTATACTGGCCGTAGAATTCTATGACGACATCGTCATGAAACACTCATTCGCTTAGAAGATAAACTGGTAATAAACAACCAGACCTTAGTGCAACTTGCGGTGCAAGCACCACGAAAAGTTGCTATTAGTCTCCTAAACTTCGAAAGTGCAAAAGAAAAAAACTACGTCAACGATCTACCTCAGTACATTGCTTATAACGAACCACTTCTCAGTGACAATCAAAAGGAAATTATCATGGACCTGACTGGAGCAGTAATTTCCTTGGACGCACCAGGCGTCACCGAGGAAACGTTTCTAATAAATGTATTACTGGCGGGGATACGTGCTAACCTACTCATCGCACTTGCTCTAGCATCATCCAGCATTGCAGCCACACTTGCGGAAGGAGGACGAACTGCCTGTCACGTGCTACAACTACCGTTGAATATAGCCAAAGGACAACTCCCGGTATGTATAATCTCAGAAGCATCTGGAAGGGCGTGAACTTCTAAAGCAAGCTAAAATTATCTTTTGGGGCGAATGCACAATGACACATAAAAAGTCACTTAAAGCCATGGACAGAACAATACAAGACTTGCGAGGGAACTTTGAAGTGATGGGAGGAGATCTACTCATACTCTCAGGAGATTTTCGACAAAGCACGTATCCTACTGACAAGATGGCCGGCCTCTTTACACTCAACAGTGATGTCTGCAATATAGCCACTGCTGGAAACGATTTCATCAACAAAATTCATCCAAACATTGTTCACAACTATACCAATCTGGACTGGCTATTTGAAAGGGCAATTTTGGAGACTAAGAATAATATTGTCGGCGACATCAGCCTTAATTCAAAGGAAAATTTCCAGTGAAGAGAGAATATACAAATCAGTTGCCACGATGATAAACACTGAAGAAAGTGTGAACTTCCCTACAGAACTTCTACACTCTTTGCAAGTACCAGGAATGGCATTACACTGCTTTCGACCTAAAATTGGATCTCTGATCATATTACTCAGAAATTTCAACTCACCAAAATTAGGTAATGGAAGAAGGATGATCATCAAACAGCTATCGAATAACACCATCGAAGCGGAACTTTTCACTGGGAAGTAATTGGATCTCTGATCATATTACTCAGAAATTTCAACTCACCGAAATTAGGTAATGGAAGAAGGATGATCATCAAACAGCTATCGAATAACACCATCGAAGCGGAACTTATCACTGGGAAGTACAAACCACACAATATTTATCCCCAGAATGCCACTAATCTCTACTGAACTGCCATCCCTATTTGAAATGCTGCGATTTCCAATCAAATGATCATACATTTTTGCGCTTAACAAAGTGCACAGATAAACTTTAAAATATTGCGGCATCAACCTCAAAGACTACTGTTTCTCTCACGGTCAACTATATATAGCTTGCTCTCGAGTAGGAAATTAGAAAAATTTGCTCATCTATGTCCCAGATAACAAAATGAAATAGTCTATAAACAAGTAGTGCAAATAGTTATAATATGTTTTCAATAAATTTTTATTTACCTCTTATACCTTAACAAGTATTGTAAAAAGCTAGAATATGTTTCCAATAAAAAATTTTACCTCTTATTCTTTGAAGTTTATTCTTTTATTCCAACTGCCAGACCATCTCATATTAACTCCCTAAGCGAAACCATGTACCCCAACTAGTTGAAAGTAATAAGGGATTCATTATAATACAAAAAATTAAAATAATGATAATATGTAAAGGAATGTGTAAAAGATAAGGATTTTTAACCAAGCACATAATATGGACGAAATTTCTTCACGTAATATACATGACAGCGAACACAATATAAAATAAAGTTCAGTGGGATTTCGAAGTGGCACAGGTGATCCTCTAAATATAATGATTTGTATCAGGTATACTTTAGTACATTGCTAAGATTTCGTGGAGAAAATTGGTTATGAACTGGTGACTGCAGCTTGATTATATTGTCTCTCAAGTGGATATTGACATCATAATCAATCAACAGAACTAGATCTGCAAGTCTTCAAGCAAAGTTCTTCCAGAGTCGAAAGCAGCAAATTGTGGGTCTACCTAGATGCAAACACTTTTAGTTTATTTAGCTCCCTTAACTAGCTTATGTGGACAACAGCATGCATATGTGATCATGAATATGTATTCTGGTGTAAAAAAAACATGAGGTACTCTTCATGAGCAGTTAAAAGAATTACATATTAATAATTCGAATTTCTTGTGTCTAATGTTAATGGGTTTTGACATTTTGTTGAGCAGATGTGGTGTTTTTCGGTAACAATAATGGACCAGACTGGGTCATAACATAGTTTTAATTACTTCTGGATTTTTTGTGGTAGATTATTAATTTTTCAGTGAATTAAGGGTGAAGCAACCTGACTTGTAGCTGAGATCTCCTCCTCGTCTTTGTAGCTAATGGAAAAAATGTCCAACTCTGATCTTCCGTTGCAAGAACAGACTCAGTCCATTAATTTTTCTATGAGCAAGAGGTGATGAAATGGAACTCGTGGTTCCACCTCATTAGTGGGTCGCATTGTACCCTGCAACAGTGATTCTAATTGACACATTAATCATTGTTGTAAGTGTAGTATGTAAGGTACAGTGAGCTGCTGGGAAAGGAATGGACGCCACTGTGTTCATTTATTTCACTATTTCACTAAGTATATCGTTTCCCTTACCCTTATTATGTGCTATAAATTATAGAATGAGTGTTTGTTTTGTCTATTGGTTGGTTTGGAGAACAGCTACAGAACATAGTTGCATGCTTTACTTAGATTTTGGTTCCAACATAACTCTTGTGGCTAACAGACACAAAGATGCAGTTGTAGGCATAAAGCCTTCGAGGATTGACAGGATAGTCCTGCCACTCCCACTCAGAGAAAAGGAGAGTGACCAAGGGGGACGCTCCACCATTTTTCAGCGTTTGGTTCCTGGTCTGGATATTGGGTGGCCGGAAGCTGTGATGGGCTGCATCATGCAGTTTGAAAAAGTTCAAGAGCATGATGTATGTTATTAAGATTACTAATAAGTTCTTCTTCAGTAAAATTATAGTCAACGTCCTGTGGCGACCATCTTTTGTAGTAACTCTACAGATAAGTTTAGTGATTAGAAAATTGGTATTTTGTTGAGAACATGTAGCATAATAGGATCCAGTAATACAAAGTCAGACTTAAGGTGCCTTCAGCACATTTAGTTTTATTTAAGTTGTGTCAGCAATTATTGTGCCTTTAATTATTAACATAAATTAGTTTGTCAAACACTAAACGAATTCCCTTTCTAGCACGGGCCTTACCCAATTTAGATTAGATTAATTATTCATTCCATGGACCCATAAAAGAGGGAATTCTCCTGGCTGTGGAACACGTCAGATAAACACATTACAAAAATGTAATTATAAAAACTTGAGTTTCATTAATTTTAATGATTCTCAGTCAATAAACAGTAAAATTATGTACATGAATTAAATTTAAACTTCTAATATTTACAGGTTTAATACTTACATCTGCTTTCATTAAATCCATCATTCAGACATTTGCTAGTTTCTTGGCTATTACAACCAAGTATTATCAAAAATTAGAGTAATTTATTCATTTCAGTGATCCTCAGTTAAGAACAGTCAGATTATGTACAAGATTTAAAATTAAACTTCCACTATTTACAGACTTAAGACTTACATCTGCTTTCCATACATGCATCATTCACACAGTAGGTAGTTGGTTAACTGTTACAACCAAGTATCGTCAAAAATTAAAGTATAATAAATTTTCATTAAAATGGTCTACTGCACTTGTTGAGAAACTCTTGGATGGAATAGAAGGAGTTGACCACCAAAAATTATTTTAAGTTATGTTTAAATTGTGCCTTGTCTGAAACTAAACTCTTAATGGTTGCTGGTAACTTATTGCAAATCTGCATTGCTGAATACTGGGCTTCCTTATGGGTAAGAGTAAATGATTTTAAATCTCTAAGTATACTGTTCTTATTCCTAGTATTGATACTGTGTACTAAGCAGTTAGTTAGAAAAAGTGATGTATTATTTACAACAAACTTCATTAAGGAATAAATGTACTGGAAGCTGTGGTTAATTTGCCCAATTCTTTGAACAGATTTCGACATGATGTTATTGGATTTATACTACTCATTACTCTTATTGTATGGGTCTGTACTCTAAAACTTTTTTCTCTGTTTGTGGAGTTACCCTAAAATTTGATACCATATGACATAAAGGAGTGGAAATAAGCTAAATATGACAGTTTTTTTTATATTTATATCTCCTATGTCTGACATCATTCGCATTGCAAACACAGACTTGTTTAGGTGCTTTAGCAGTTCGTTAGTATGTTGCTCCCAATTGAATTTATTATCAAGTTGTAATTCCAAGAATTTTACACTCTCAACTTCTCCCATTTCCATGTCATCATATTTTTTTATACACACACCAGAAGGAAATATCTTGGAAGTTCTGAACTGCATATAGTGGGTCATTTAAAGTTTAATGACAGTGAATTGGCTGTGAACCACTTTTAATTGTGAGTAAAAATTTGATTAGCTGCCCTGTCTAAATTTATATTTTATTTACTATTTATTACAATGTTTGTATCATCTGCAAATAAGGCAAACTTGGCATCTGGTAATGTAACAATTGACAGATCATTAATACACACAAGAAACAGTAATGGACTTAGTATGGAACCTTGGGGAACACCACATGTAATTTCTTCCCAGTCAGATGATGTCTTCTTGAATACTGCTGAAGTGTTACATGATGACACCCTTTTCTTCTATTAGTAAGATACGAATGAAATCACTTTGTAGCACTACCAGTAACGCCATAATATTTTTACTTAAAAGAATGCTGTGATTCACACAGTCAAACGCCTTTGACAGGTCACAGAATATGCCAGTTGCCTCTAATTTGTTGTCCAATGAATTAAGGACATTTTCGCTGTAAGTGTAAATAGCTTTCTCAGTATCAGAACCCTTAAGAAACCCAAACTGTGACTTTGACAGTATGTTATTTTCACTAAGGTGCTTAAGCAGACACTTGAACATAACCTTTTCCAAGGTTTTTGAAAAAGCTGGCAAAAGTGAGATCGTCGGTAATTTGACAGCATTTCTTTGTCCCCTTTCTTGTGGAGAGGTATAACTTCAGCATACTTAACCCAGTCTGGGAATGTTCCTGGGACAAGTTATTGATTACACAAATAACTTAATATATGACTAAGTTCGCGTGAACACTCTTTTATTAACTTTGTTGATACATTATCATAACCACTAGAATGATTTGATTTGAAGGACTTTGTGATGGCTTCTACTTCTTTGAGTGAATTAAGTGTCAATTCCATTTTACTGAGACTGCTTGTGTGCGCTGGTCTCCAATATTTCATTGCATTATTTACTGAACCTGACAAC
Organism: Schistocerca americana; assembly: GCF_021461395.2. Lineage (NCBI taxonomy): Eukaryota > Metazoa > Arthropoda > Insecta > Orthoptera > Acrididae > Schistocerca > Schistocerca americana. The sequence goes on along the minus strand of NC_060122.1, from coordinate 105,000,237 downwards.
CCCATGCTATCAGTAATAGAGACCTAATACTTGTTTAAATGGTTTGCAACACAACATACGTTTGTTACCATGGTTTTTTAGAGCTATTTGTTCCTCCTCATTTCTGGTCCTACATGTCTCTGACTTAACTATATCCCATATTGTTTTTATTTTATTGCTGGATGTATTTATCTTCTTCTCATAATGCAGGTGTTTAGATTTCTGGATAACCTTCTTCAATATTTTGCAGTAATTTTTGTAATGAGCTGCAATGCTAGTATCAAAGGTGTCCCTACGTAATACATAGAGTTTCCTTTTTGTCTCACATGATATCTTTATCCCTTGTGTGATCCATGGTTTCTTATTAGACTTCTGCTTAATTTGAGTTACCTTCATGGGAAAACAATTTTCAAATAAAGTGCTAACTTTATTAATGAATGTCTTGTATTTTCCGTTTGTGTCTTGGATGCTGTAAACATCCATCCAATTAATTTCTTTGAGCAATATCCTAAATTTCTCAGATTTTGACTGTTTTATTGGCCTTCTGTGCTCATTTGTGATAGATGTTTAACTCTGACAATTTTCAAACCTTAATGTTAGGTGTTGTAAGTCATGGTCAGGTAGCCCATTTACTACTGGTTTTGTAATGTGGCTTAGTTGCCTAGAATTGTCTATAAATATATTATCAATGGCAGTCTTAGAACATTAATATACCCTAGTTGGGAAATTTACAGTAGATATTAAATGACAATATAACTGATTTCAGTAACTGTTCACTGACAGTGTTTTTCAGGACATCTATATTAAAATCACAAGCAAGCACTAGTTCTTTGTTTTTTAATTTTAGGTGAGATAATAAATCTTCAAGACCATTTATAAACAGGTTGAAATTTCCTAAAGGTGCTCTGCATATGGCTACTATTACAAAGGACCTATTATGAAATTCTATCTCTGTTGCACATGCCTTTAGGTGCTGTTCTAAGTAAAGTTTATTAATGTCAATATTCTTAAATTTAAAACGGTTTTTTACAAATGTGGCAACTCATCCTTTCTCCATCTTCAATTCTGTAAGGTTCAACATATCTATATCAATGGTCACATGATGCTCAGAGAAGCATATTATATCAACTGGGTTTGATGACTCTAATTCATCAATGCACGTAAGTAGTTTATTGATTTTACTTCAAAGCCCTTGAATATTTTGATGCACTAAAGACAGATGGCATTTCATATTTACTGAGATGAAATTGGGTGGAAATCAAATTTCTGCTGATTGCTGTAAATTTTTAACCAACAGCTGTGTTCACTGATCCAATGTGGCAGGATTATTCTTTTTGATTTCTTTATCAAGCTGAAGATTTGTTTCAATCTTTACTTCTCTCAGAACTTGACTTCGTTCTGTCCTACCTATCCTAAAAAAGGTGCTGCTCCAACCCTTATGACCACTGGTATATTACCACTCATGGCAGTGCCTCCCCCCTTACATAACCTGCAATTGGCCCACCCAGTTCACCCTTCCCTTTCCTGTTGAGGTGTAGCCCATGTCTAGTATAATCCCACCTGCTGAGAGAATCAACAGGAACCAAACCAATATGTGACCCCACACCCGACCTAAGCAAAGCAACTGTTCCAACTCCAAATTAACTCTCCCAACACAAGAGTTTAAATGAGGTCGGTCATGGCGTCTCAGAACAGACACAAACTCAACCCTGGTATGTCTCGTTGCTGATGCAATCTTTGCCAGGTCAGACTCTATATTGTACTCAGGACCTCTGGCAATACTATTGCCTGGCCCACCCAGAATAACCACCGTGTCTTCCTTGGTAAAATCTTTACAGAGTGAACCTAAATCCTCTGTCACCTGATCCAGACCAGCACTTGGTTTAAACAAATTTGTGACCTGGTATTCTGATCCCAACTGGTCCTGCAAAAGTTGGCGTACACCTCTGGCATGTGAACTACCTATTCCAGTCAATGAGCTTCCAGGCCGAGTGTCCATCAACCACAGATCTTTCTGTCAGTGGGGTGGCTTGCGTACCTCAGCGATAGAGACAGCCATGCTGTAGGTGCAACCACAATGGAGGGATATCTGTTGAGAAGCCAGACAAACATGTGGTTCCTGAAGAGAGGCAGTAGATTTTTCAGTACTTGCGTGGCAATAGTCTGGGTGACTGACTGATCAACCAAAACAGCCTCTCTGTACTGGTACCATGAAGGCCTGAAAGCAGGGGGAAACTGCAACCACATTTTTGCCTGTGGGTTTGCAGCTCTACTGTATGGTTAAATCCTCTCCGGTAAAATATTCTGGAGGTAAAATAGTCGCCCATTCCATTCTCCAGGTGGGGACTAATCAGAAGGATGTTGTCAGCAGCAGACACAAAACTGGCGTTCTACAGATCGGAGTGTGGAATGTTAGATTCCTCAATCAGGCAAGTGGGTTAAATTATTTAAAAAGGCAAGTGGGTAGGTTGAAGTTAGATGTAGTGGGAAGTAGTGAAATTCGGTGGCAGGAGGAACAGGACTCCTGGTCAAGTGATTACAGAAGTATAACTATAAATCCAAACAGGCATAATGCAGGTTGGATTTAATAATAAGAACGCACTATGAACAGCATAGTGAATGAATTTTTAGCTAAGACATACACGAAGCAGACACATACCACAGTAGGTTTACATGTGAACTAGCTCAGCTCTGTAGACGATGAAGAGACTGGAGAACCATATGATGAGCTAAAAGAAATTATTCAGAAAGTTGAAGGAGATGAGATGGGTGACTGAATTCGAAATTCGGTAGTAGGAAAAGGAACATAAGGAAAAATAGTTGGTGAATATGGACTGGGGGAAAGGAATGAAAGAGGAAGCCACATGGTAAAATTTTGCACAGAGCATAATTTAATCAACGCTAACACTTGGTTTAAGAATCATTAAAGAAGGTAGTATACGTGGAAGAGACCTGGAGGGGCGGGAACACTTCAGATTGATTATATAATGATTAGACAGCTATTTAGGGAACAGATTTTAAATTTTAAGAAATTTCTAGGGCAGATGTGGAGTCTGACCACAATTTATTGCTTATGAACTGTAGAATAAAACAGACGAAACTTCAAAAAGGTAGGAATTTAAGGGGATGGGACCTGGCTAAACTGAAAGAACCAGAAGTTACAGAGTTTCAGATAGTGAACCACTGTCAAGAACAGAAGAAAGGAATACAGGAGCCAGAGGTAGCTGAGAGTTGCAGAGGGAGAATTGGGCAACAAGGAAAGGAATACAGTAGGAAACGATTGAGTAGCTTTAAGAGATGAAATACTGAAGGCTAGCGGAAATCCTTGGATATCACAAGAGATACTAAATTGAACTGATGAAAGGAGAAAATTTTTAAAAAATGATGATGGAGGGGAATAAATACATTCAAAAATTGAGAATGACAGGAAGTGGTAAATGGCTAAGCAGAGATGCATAGAGGGAAAATATAACGATTTAGAAGCATATTTCGCTAGGGGAAATATAGATACCACCTACAGGAAAATTAAAGAAGCATTTGGTGATAACAGAAGCAGCTGTGTGAGTATCAAGAGCTCAGATGGAAAGCAGCAAAGAAGGGAAAGCTGATGGTTGGAAGGATTACATAGCCCTATACAAGAGAGATGAACTTGAAAAAAAAAATTACAGAAAGGGAAGTGGATGTAGAAGAAGATGAAAATGTGAGAAGAACTTTACAGAGAAATGAAAAGTCTAAGTGGAAACAATGCTCCAGGAGTAGATGATATTCCATCAGAACTACTGGTAGCCTTGGGAGACCCAGCCATGACAGAACGCTTCCATCTGGCGTGCAAGATGTATGAGACAGGCGAAATACCCTCAGTCTACAAGAAAAATACAGTAATTCGAATTCCAAAGAAAGCAGTTGCTGAGAGGTGTGAAAACTGCCTAACTGTCAGCTTAATAAGTCATGGTTGCAAATTCTTTACAGAAGAATGGAGAAACTGGTAAGAGCGAACCTCAAGGAGGTTCAATTTGGATTCTGGAGAAAATTAGGAACATGCAAGGTGATACTAACCAAAAAATGTATGTATATTTATTGTATTTGTAGACTTAGAGAAAGCTTTTGACAATTTCTCTTTGAAATTCTGAAGATGCAGGAGTAAAATATGGGAGCAAAAGGCGATTAACAACTTGTACAGAAACCAGACAGCAGTTATAAGAGTCGAGGAGCATGAAGAAGAAACCGTGGTTGAGAAGGGAGTGAGACAGATTTGTTCAACAAGCAGTACAGGAAATCAAAGGAAAATTTGGAATAGGAATTTAAGTTCAGGCAGAAGAAATAAAAACCTGGAAGTTTGCCAGTAACATTGTAATTCTGTCAGAGACAGCAGAGGGCTTGGAAATGTGGTTGAATGGAATAGACAGAGTCTTGAAAGGGTGATATAAGATGAACATCATGAAAAGCAAAACAGGGGCAATGGGTGGTAGTCGAATTAAGCCAGGTGATACTAAGGGAATCAGATTAAGCAATGAGACACTTAAAGTGGTAGATGAATTTTGATATTTTGACAGCAGAATAACTGATGATGGCTGAAGTAAAGAGGATATGAAATGTTGACTGGCAATGGCGAGAAAACCGTTTCTGAAGAAGAGAAATTTTTTAACATCCAATATAGATTTAAGTGCTGGAAAGTCTTTCCTGAAGCTATTTGTCTGAATTATAGCCATGTATAGAAGTGAGAAAAGCATGATAAACAGTTTAGCTAAAAAGAGAATAGAATTTTTCAAAATGTGCTCCTACGGAAGAATGTTGAAGACAATATGGGTCGACAACATAACTAATGAAGAAGTACTACATAGAATTAGAAGGACAACAAATTCGTGGCATAACTTCAGAAAAAGATAGGATTGGTGTGAAGGACACTTTTTGAGACATCGAGGGGTCACAAATTTAGAATTGGATGGAAGAAGGGAAGGGAGGGGGCAGAAAAAATCGTGGAGGGAAACCAAGAGATGAATTCAGTAAGCACATTCAGAAAGCTGTAGGTATCAGTTGTTATTTGGAGATGAAGAACTTTGAACGTGATAGAGTAACATGGAGAGCTGTATGACGCCATCTTTGGACTGAATACAACAAAAACTTTCTAAAATTTGATTTTCGCTGAAAACTGCTGATGAACGACAAACTGGCTGTGAAATCACGCCAAAAAATTGTATTCATTGTCAGAAAATTAAAGGTGTGGATTATTTTTAACCACATCTTTAATGTCAAGACAAAAATATAAGGAAATGTAAGATATGGAATCTAGAATATATCAAAAATGAAAAATCTATTTTTTCATAATATGCAAGAGCATAATTATTTCTCCTCCAAAACAATTACTGGCTGACCATAACAATTAATGCCACTTTGTTACTTTTTAATTTTTCTTGCTTTTGATACAATTTTACTTAGGATAAAAATATCCTACTAAATCATTGATAAAATGACCGTAATGTAAGGAATTACACTTTTCTTTCTTCCAAAATGTAACATGTTTTTGTATAATTTAGTGTTGTTTCAAATTTCATTAATACATAACCATTTCCAGTTTTTTTTAATATTGTTACTAAAACTACTTTCTGATTTTTCTTTCTTCGAGCATATAATGATGATGATTTAATTTGCATCTTTCCAGAATCTTCAATAACAATTCTGACAAATTTTGTGATGCCATTGTATTTATGTAAAAGTATTATAGTAAGGAATTTTTATTGTACAGATTTCAAGTGTCTCAGATGGTTATTAAGTTTCTGTACTTCAGATTTCTCTTATATAATTCTTATCTTATATTTTCAACAGGGCCAGTTTCTTTTAATTTACTTTAATAAATTTTTTATGTATAAATGCATTTGCATTGATTGGTAACAAAGCTATTCCTTTGCTTTCAGATGTCCTTCATGTATTCTATATTGTTAGCTAAGGAAAATAAGTAATTTCTATAATTCAAATGTCATTTATAACACCTCTATCCTATATTTTCATTGGAACTATTTACCTTAGCCTATATTTTCATCGTTGTTACTTATTTTATCCTCTATTTTCATTACTGCCTTATTTAATTTAGTATATTTAATTTATCATTAAATAAATGATAGCTCCATTGAAACTGAAAATGATGACGTTTTGAAAAATGTTGAACCTAAGCAATAGAAAGAATATTTCCATTCCGTTTTTGAGCAATATATTTGAGGAACAACGAAACAGAGAAAAATCGATCAGCATCTAATCAAGAAGACATTTGAAAATAGATTACAAACATTAAATTTAGAGAATATTATCAACTTGTTTGAATCAAATTTCTTTGTGGATGTTTGCAACCAAAAATTATGATAGATGATCCAAAAACATGTAGAAGAACGAAAATCAGTTTTATCCTTTTTTGTTATTCTAACAAGCAACTTCCAAGTTTTGGAAAAATAGGAGAATTTAAGTCTGAAACATCTTATCATAGAATCACAAATGAAAATACTTTGATTAAGTTTTATAAAAGAGGAGAAAGAAAAATTATATTACAAATATATGAATTTCGAGCTCGAACATGTGGTTCGATGCAAAATTATTGGATTTCAAATAGGTTACTTTGTTCAAGTCAAGGACTCTTCATACATTATGCTACCAGGAAAAAATTAAAATAATAAGTATTATATTAATGTCAAAATTAGATATCAAAAATGTTTTTATAGGTTCTAAAATCTGCTTTAAACCCTAGTAATAGGAATGTTGACAGAGTTTCAAATCACAAAAATGTTGGTGTTGTTATTGATGAAAAAACTGAGCATTTTGACCTACCAATTTCCAGTGGCAGTATTAGACAAATTAGGACTAAAGTTAATGTGTATGTTATTGTTGGTTATTTGATGACACAGTGAACCACATGACCATGCAGTTCGCTTGATGCACTTTATTGTTGATGGTTGTAACTAATGTGATAGACATAACATTCTGAAGAAGGGCACTAAGTGTTTAAAACAGGTAAAGAAACATTATTTTACACAGCTGGTTACTTATTATTTCAGTATATTTGATGAAATGTGTGTCAAGAATGTCTGTTTAGAGTTACTAAATGGATGACAGAGAAATATGTATTTAATTATATTTTAAATAAATGAAAACTCATATTATTGTTGGATAAAAGATTTATATGTACTTGTTTCAAGCCAAATTGAAAAATATGTATTCACAATTTGTTTGTGATTTGTGCTCCTTACATTTTCATAATAAGGAAAAAATGAATTTCATATACCAAATTGTTCAGTTAAGAAGCCATTAAAAGTATAATTGCCAGAAATAGATTTATACTTAAAATATACAATATGTTCCTTTCATTGTCTGTATTGATTTTGAAAGTTTGCTTTCAAAAGCTAATAACTGTCATCCAAATACAGAAAAGCATACACAACAAAATACTAAAAGCACGAACCTTCCAGTTTTTACTATAAAATGAATTATATCAATAGTCATTGTAAAGATCTCGTTATTTATCGTGGATCAAATTCTTATAATGTATTTAATGAATATACAAAAAGAAAATTTGAAGAAATTGGAAGTCTATGTTTTGAAATTGAAGAAATATAGCTATTAATGCCTGATTATTAACTAATACACTCTAAATCAATACTATGATCATTTTGTCAGTGACATTATTCAACAAATAATACGAAACTTCATCACCAAAATGATTTAACTTGAGAAACATGTAATTCATTATACAATAATTCTTATTAAGAGCTAAAACATCTGAAGTTTATACCTTCTGAATCATGTAATTTATCTGAATATGATTCTCATTTGTTTGTGCAAAGAAATAGATTTAATTTCCAACCATGAAAATGGATACAGCAGTTTAGCAACAAAATACATAATTTGAAAAATTATTTTATGGATACATTTACGTTTTTGACTTTGGGTCTTGATAATCTCTCCTCAAATTTAAGAAAGGAACGAATTTCACATACTAGGAAATTTTACTAAATTTGGCAGTGAGAAAGGGGGTTTACCCTATTAATTATATGGATAATTGTCAGAAATCTTAAGGAACGAAACTTCCACCAAGAAATGGATTTTAAAATAAATTGAAGGAATGTAATATTAGCGATGAAATTATACATACACTCAACTACTTTAGGAAAAATTAGTAAGTTTTCGGCCATACGATGCGTTGTGTTTTGCTATATATATATATATATATATATATATATATATATATATATATATATATATATATATATATATATATATATATGTGTGTGTGTGTTGTGCTATATATATATATATATATATATATATGTGTGTGTGTGTGTGTGTGTGTGTGTGTGTGTGTGTGTGTGTGTGTGTGTGTGTGTGTGTGTGTGTGTGTGTGTGTGTGTGTGTATGTATATATATATAAAACATGGTATTCCCGAAAATTATATATGAATATTTTATAAAAATTGTCATAGAATCCTGTATCTTATATGTCTCTTTATAATATACCAAGGGATGCTGTGTTAAGGTTGATGGAAGTTACATTATATATAAGAAGTCATTATAATATAATCTTAATGGTGGAAAAATGTATTGCAGGAGGAATTTCAGAATGTTATAACTGATAAGTAACACTATATCAATGTTTGAAAGATTGTCTAGTAAAAAGAAAAATCATATTATTTAATATATCTAGATATAACTATTTATGCAGTTGGAAGTTGTCTCAATGTTTGCCATGTGATAATTTGAATGAGATGATTCAAACTGTTTTGATGCCAAACAATAAGTGAAAGTTATAGTACTTCTCATATTTGATATATATTTGAAGTCGCATTAGAATATTGTAAACAGTTGGACGATTTAAATAAAGATTTTTCTCTTACTGCAGAAAAAGACACTAAATGATAAGGTTATTGACTGCTTTGGATGACAAACATAATTTTGTTCTCCAGTATACAGTTCATAAAAATATTGTCCCTAGGAATGAAAAAATTATGTAAAATTTTGGTACTGAAATCACTGTGTTGGATAAAATTATTTTGAAAACTACTTCTACGTATTAATGAATTATTTGATGTGCAGAATAACAATAAAAAGCATAAGAAACAGAGTAGATATAAAATTGGTGTCAGATCCAAAAAGTATGAAAATCGTATATCAAAACCACATTTTAATTGATTTATAGTATTAATGAAAATCTTGTTGAAATTCATATGAATAAAACAAACATTTTATTAAAATACCTATTTATGTGTGTATGAGCATCTGTGATATAACAAAAGAAGTGATGTAAGATTTTCACTACAGAGTTGTTAAACCTAAATATCGACAAAAATTGAGCTTTGTTATCAAGATATTGATAGTTATATCTAAGGTACAGAAACTGATTTTGGATATAGGGAGATGAAGATAATGCTTGATAAATTAAACAGCACTGGTTATCTGAGAAATAATATTTATTACATTTAGCAAATAAAGTTTTAAGTAAAATGAAACATGAATGTTGAGGAAGAACAATGGAGAAATATTGTGAATCAAGATTTAAAAAATGCACAGATACAATGATGTTGCTATTCTTGAGAAAAAATCAGATGGGTTGAGAAACATGTTTTAAAAATAAAGTAAGTTTATAAGATTACAAAGATCGTATGTTTAAAATTATGGAACAATATAGAACTATCAAACTCTTATGAAGTGGTAAACAGAAAGTTTATTCAGTGGATATTAATAAAAAAAGTGAAGTACTGATGATGATGTAAATGTGTTTTGGATAATAAAAAGAGTAGATTACTGTATGGACATTGTCAAATTAAGTAATGAATGAAAATATTTTGTACTTATTTGTATCTTTAATGATTTGTTCGTTAGTTAAAATCATTTTGAGAGATAAAGCTTTGCACAAGTGATCAGGTAACAGCACTGAACGGACATATTAGTGAATTACATCAAAACACCTAATATCACTTGCAAACAGTTATATTGCAGTCGCATATAAATATAAGCAGACAAAATTCATTTGCTCAAGACATTTATGCATGTCTGAAGGATCATTATGGTCACTTCAGTATCATATTTATCCACAGACTTTCAATTAAACTGCCCTCCCCTTTATTGGAAGAACATAATATGTGTACAAGCTTATGCTGTGATGCAGGAATGACGATGTATCGAACTTTTCGTCATTCCTTGAACCATGCATAGATAGCCAAAGTGATTCCACTCACGTGGAACAGGAATTCCGCATTCGAGTTCTGGTTAGAATAGGAACTCCGCATTCGAGTTCTGGTTTGGCTCAAATATTCATTGTAATCATTCGCTTATACATGTGATTGTTATTTGTATTTGCAGCTGCGATTATATTTGATGTATGTAATATCTTTGACTATATGTGCAATAATAATTAAGCTGTGAAATTTAAAAATTTTCCGACAGACTGAATATTCAAAACGATTTTGGGCTTGCAGCCTGTCGTCGTTAGCTTCCATCCACGATATTTCGACTGGACAACTGCTAGCCATCCTCAGGTGAGCCATCGAAAACTGACGAAGACGCCCTCCGATCCGTAATATACAGCGTGCAAGCGACTATTCGCGCATGCGTCAAAATCATATGGAGGGAGAAGAACGTTGCACTGAACATCAGCCCTGTACTCGCCTTTTGCAACCTAGCAAGTCTGCAATTGTTGAGCGCTGCATTTCCACTGGACACTCAATGGAGTATGACAAGACAACAATTTTGGCCACAGCAACATCCTTTTGGGACTCTGTCTTAAAAGAATCAGTGGAAATTCGCATGACAGACAATATTATCAACCGTGACAATGGCTACCAGCTAGATAACGCGTGGAACCCCTTCATCTCTAAGTTCTGCTCCAGACGAAGACGTCAGAGTACCCCGATGGCCGCGGCAATTGACAACACCGTAGACAGCTGAGTTCTGCAGTTCCACCAGCGAGGGCGCAGCTGGCGGGCGGTGCGGTTCGTCCCTCCATATGATTATGACGCATGCGCGGAATACTCTCTGCACGCTGTATATTACGGATCGGAGGGCGTGTTCGTCAGTCTTCGATTTCTCACCTGAGGATGGCTGGCAGTTGTCCAGTCGAAATATCGTGGATGGAAGCTAACGATGACCGGCTGCAAGCCCGAAATCTTTTTGAATATTCAGTTCGCCGGAAAAATTTAAATTTCACATTAGACGCTTTTACGGGGAGGGGATGGCCTCACATGTAAGAAGTTTTGACAAACTACGTGGTAAGAGAGCTAAGCTTTTGTGTTCTTCGACCTTTTTATTGAGATGTCGGGACCATGACATAATACCAAATCTTGCCAGAGTGATGCATTTTATTGAGACTGTCACTGCACGGAAGATAACGGGAAAGGCCAGTCACGCTATTGATAGAAAGAGGATTTGCCACACACGACGAAGATTGGATGCCATTTCAGAAGAATTGTTCCATCTGCATCTGAAGATTGCAGCACATCTGTCTACTGTATCATGGGACTGGGTTGATGGAGTAACTTCCGCCAGATTTGAATGGGTACACAATGTTGCAAGTTCTCGGCAGATGTCAATATTTGATCGTCTGGTGCCACAACAGTCGTCGCCACAGGAGATTACAGCACAAAGTTCCGTTGTTAACCTCACGGACAAGAATTTGGACGACGCGACGCTGTCGGTATTAAGTAAGGGTTTGAATTTTGCACCTACACCTAGAGCACCACCTTTTATAAGTTTTGTGAGTGGTGTTGAAGAAGCCGTACGATGCCTTCCTATGGAAACTGCAAGGAATTAAGGAGGGAAACTTGCCGTACACTTCTGAAGGCTCCTCCTGAACACAGTAACATTACCTCCGCAGAAATGGCTGCACTGCGAAGTCTCCGAGAAGATCCGGAAGTTATGGTACTGAAGGCTGATAAAGGCAATTTAACTGTATTGTTACCTCGCAGTTTGTATGTGGATAAGATGGATGGTCTACTAATGATTCTGCCTACAGGAAGATTGATAACGATCCTACAGGACATGTGCAACGGAAGACATCTACACTCCTGAATTCTTCCTCGTTGCCTCCAGAGACGAACAAGCGCTAAAGACCTCATGGCAGCGTTCCTCCAAGACTGTATGGCCTTCCGAAGGTACATAAAGACGGACTACCCTTACGTCCAATACTGAGTAATATTGGAGCCCCCACTTACGATGTAGCCAAACATCTTGCATCCTTGCTGAGGCCTATTGTGGGCAAATGTTCACATCACATACGTAACTCGACCGATTTTATCAACAGCTGGGGGCTTTCCGCCTAAGTACTTCTGATCCGTTAGTTAGTTTTGACGTGGTGTCTCTTTTTACAAAGGTACCTCTTGCAGACTCCTTGCCACTGACTAGCAATAAGTTTCAGGTGGGAATCACTGCTTTGTTTCGCTACGCTCTCTCCTCAACATATTTTATGATCAACCAAGAATATTTTGAACTGATTGACGGCGTCGCCATGGGTTGCCCCTTGTCTCCCTTGGAGGCCAAACTTTTCATGGATTATTTTGAGGAGAGAGCACTTGAATCAGCAGCCCTCAAACCAACGGTTTTTTGGAGGTACGTGGATGACACTTTCGTAATGTGGCCTCATGGAGAAGAAAAATTAATGGAGTTTTTAGATCACCTCAACTCCATTCATGAGGATTACCATGGAATTAGAGAAAAACGGTTGCCTCCCTTTCTTGGATGTGCTACTTAGACGGAAAAGTGATGGCTCTCTGGGGCTGTCGGTTTATCGAAAGCCCACACATACTGATTTGTATTTAAATTCGTCCAGCTGCCATCACCCATCGCAAACAATGTGTGTACTTAAACACTTATACACAGAGCTCATGTAGTGTCAGATGCAGATAGTTTGCCTGAAGAGCTTGCCCATCTGAAGAGGGTTTTCAAAAAGAATGGATATTCTACCCGGCAAATTAGTAAGGCACTTGCAATTAAGCCAAAGAAACAGGGAGTGGAGAAAGAAGAGAGCACGTCTACTAAATCTTTAGCTTTTCTTCCCTTTGTTGGCAACATTTCCTTCAAAATTGCAAGAATCCTCCACGGTTTCGAAGTGAAAGTAATTTTCCGTCCACCATGGAAGATTTCCGACCTGCTGGGATCAGCGCAAGACGATCTGGTATTGCGGAAGGCGGGAATTTATAAAATACCTTGTCAGTGTGGCATGTCGTATATAGGACAAACATTGCGAACAGTAGAAGGATGTTGCACTGAACATCAGCCCTGTACTCGCCTTTTGCAACCTAGCAAGTCTGCAATTGCTGAGCACTGCATTTCCACTGAACACTCAATGGAGTATGAGAAGACAACAATTTTGGCTACAGCAACATCCTTTTGGGACTCCATCATAAAATAATCAGTGGAAATTCGCATGACAGACAATCTTAACAACCGTGACAATGGCTACCAGCTAGATAACGAGTGGAACCCCGTCATCTCTAAGGTCTGCTCCAGACGAAGACGTCAGAGTACTCCGATGGCCGCGGCAATTGACAACGCCGAAGAAAGCTGAGTTCTGCAGTTCCATCAGCGAGGGGCAGCTGGCGGGCGGTGTGGTTCGTCTCTCCTTATGATTTTGACGCATGCGCGCAAGACCCACTTGCACGCTATATATTACGAAACGGAGGGCATCTTCGTCAGTCTTCGATGGCTCACCTGACAATGGCTGGCAGTTGTCCAGTCGAAATATCGTGGATGGAAGCTAACGACGACCGGCTGCAAGCCCGAAATCTTTTTGAATAATAATGAAGCTGTAAGAAATACACATAGTACTTTGTGGGTTAATATACAAATAGTGGTGCTGAAACCAGGGATCCTGTTACATGGTGGAATGTGACAAAAAAGTGCAAGACAAAAAACGATATCTGCTTGTTTCACATCAACATGCATATCTGAAGACGCATTGCATCATAATTCTTAACAAAACAGACATCACAATAACGTAAAGATGTTTCATTCACGGGTATGAATAACGACCAGTTTATTTATTTCCAATCTTCAACAATTTTCATTAACTTTTTACAAAAGAAAAAAAGAGGGGTAATTTATTTTTATTTCCATATCAGCAATAAACTTCTAGGTTCATAGGTGAATACAAGGTCTGCATCAATACATGTGTGATGTAACTGATCAATAACTCCAGTTTGATGAAAGACTACGTACTTAACAGCAGATATGAAGTGTCGCTAGCCAGTAAAAGTGTATCAAGATTTGAAGTTGCGAAGAAAAATTGTGTCTTGCAGCTGCTATTTAGCGTGGAGATGGTTTGCTGAACAATTTATGAGGAGAAATTCTTGAGTTTACCACCTGAAGAAGATGCCCACACATCACGAAAATGGGCCATTCACACTGACTTATGTCTCTTGTACATACTTATTACCTGAAACTAAAGAATGACACAAGTCATTTTATGCAATCATGTAACTTATCCTTAGAAAGTTTTACTTTTTAATGATTTTCATAACTTATTCAGTATTTCTCATTACTTATTGTTTCCAGACATAACATACTCCAAACAGCTGTGATGTATTCACTGCATTGTATTGGAGCAGCACTACTGTTGGAATAAACAATATCAGTTACACGTTATTGTGTTTGTAAACTGCACCGATGTTTCAGAACAGTGGACTCTTCACTGAGCTGCAACACAATAGACCTGAAATGTGGTGACATTAATAATTCATCCAGTGTGTGAGTAATATAGTATTACAGTGCTCTAAATGAGTATGGGGTAAGGGCGGCATGAGGACATTTTTGATATCAAATTAATTAAATTTATTAATTTATCACCCCCACCCACTCCTTCCCCCACCTCCAGATGACATCAGATATGTTCCCAGTTGGTACGTCCGTCCCCATCCTCCTCAACCCCTTCCCTCCTCCACCTACCATATTGGCGGGAATTTCGAATTTTGGTGGTAATTCTGAATTTTCCACGGTAAAATCGAGTGTTTGCTGTAAAATTCGATTGTCAATTCAGAGAAAATTGCTGACAGAACTTGTTTATAGATGGTAGAAATAAAAAAAAAATTCAGGGAATGGGAAACTGAAAAATTATACTCTGCAGAGTACATAATTTGCATTTGGTAGTATAGGGATACTTTTACTTATGTTCTAATCACATCATATACTACGTGCTGTGCATGGTGCTCATAGCGGTTCTGTCAGGCGATTTGTGTCTCTTGCATATTGGTGTATGGTTGAATGATGACTCCTGTGTGAGGTCTAGCATGTGCCACTTGGCGCGATATCTGGTGGCCCACAGCAGATTCATCAGAGCAGCCCCCAGGCCAGAACTCAGCTGCCTCGCACAACATTACTGGACCACAGTCACTGGGCCTGCCCCCTTCCCAACTGCACTAGACAACCTCCTCCCAGTCTACTATTGCTTAGTGTGACATGGGGGGGGGGGGTTCCAGATCTTCATTGGCTGGCCAGCTGTCAAAGAAAATCGGCATGCGATTGTAATGTGAGCCACCATTCCCAAATCGTGTGGTGGTGGACGTCTAACACAAACAATAGAGTTGCTTTTGAATGTTAGCACCTTCCTGCCAAAGCTGTGCCCTAACAGACAACGACATGCACTTCAAGCTATGCAGTTGATGTCAGAAGTGCCAGGCTATCTGTTTGTCCCAAAAGAATAACGGGTGTTCTTCTAAGGATAGCACCTGCATCGAATTTTCCAGCCACATGCAGTCACCTGCCAGCAAAAAAAGGATGTTTTCGAAAATTCCCTCTACCTGTTTGTTCCAGAGTTTTTTTTTTCTGCCTGACAGCAGCGTTCTGTTTCTCAGCCACCTACACCAAGCCTACTTCAGCCTGCTTGAAGAAAAAGGACTCAAGTTATAACTTGCTGGTATGGCATTATGAATTCCTATTGGTCCTCTGCAAAATAGACGGTGGATTATGAAGGTACATAAAGCCCAACCCCCTTTGCAAACGATCATCAGTCTTTGACAATATCAAGTTGTGAAATAAGTGTTTATAAAAAAAATTATGAGTTCAAATTGTGACAATTATAAAATTTCGTAACAATTCAAATTTTTCGAGTTCAGGAAGCTGAAAGTCGACAGCAGCAGCAAGCTAGAGCGTTTATGCTACCGTCTTGTAAGTACATCTTAAAATATCTGTGTGGGATAGTTTAAATTTTCAGAAAACTTCTCTTAAAGTATTGAAATTGTAACAAGTGCTTCTAACATTTCTACTGTTGTTCTTGCACTAGAGCAGTAGCTACATGGCGAAAGTCAACAGCAGCAGCAAGCCTAAGAGGCATGCTACAATCATGTAAATACGTCTCTAAATGCTGTGTGATAGTTTACATGTTCAGAAAACAGCTCTCGATGTATTCAAATCGTAAGAAGTGTTTATAAAATTTTCATCTCAATGTTGCGATATTAGAGCGGCAGCTGACCGACCTTGAGCAGGCCGGCCGAAGTGGCCGTGCGGTTAAAGGCGCTGCAGTCTGGAACCGCAAGACCGCTACGGTCGCAGGTTCGAATCCTGCCTCGGGCATGGATGTTTCTGATGTCCTTAGGTTAGTTACGTTTAACTAGTTCTAAGTTCTAGGGGACTAATGACCTCAGCAGTTGAGTCCCATAGTGCTCAGAGCCATTTGAACCATTTGAACCTTGAGCAGCTGCTGGAGGCTGAAATGCAGCAACAACATAAGTACATTTGTAATATATTGCCGTTAGAAGTTTTTAGTGTATACAGTTGTGTGAGACATATATTCATCATTGTTGTAGATGTAGCTATGGAGCAAGAGGAGAATGAGAATGTAGCAGGGGCATGCATTGAGAACGATGACCAGCAGTCATCACTTCCATCTGCTATGAACTTTTTTTTCTCCTGTTATGTATAATCGCTATCTCGTTGTAGGCAAATTCAGTACCCACTGCTTTTTGTTGTTCCTTATAATCAGTACCTTGTTGTAGGCGACTTCTGTGAGATGGATTAATGGCTTCACAACAATAATTCCATCGATGGTGAAGTACCAGAGTGGGTGCGTGAGATGACAGTTGCTGAGGATACTGAAAGGCAATACTATTCGCCCTTTTGGGTGAGGAGGAGGAAGTACTTGATTGGGTGGGAGAGCTAGCAGAAAGATCGACTGAACTGCTCAGTCCTGCGACCTAAAGTGTAAAAGATGATTATAATGTAAAAGTCATCGTTACAGCATATAATTATTATCACTGTTTTGGAATGTTAATGTATTTAATTACTGTTATTTGTTTCCAGCATATATTAAAAAGAGTCTTGAGTATTGTACGTAATTTTTTCCGTTATTCATATGTTACAGAGGTGCCACCAACACTGCCATGACAACAGCTCACTCTGGCATGGGCACCTAGAGTGTGGTTGTGGGGCTAGGCATCAAACACGCAACTGAGAGGTGTGCTCCCCTGTACAAAGCACCACTTATAGCTGCGTGAGAGACAGTGGAAGGAGCTGCAGCGGCTGAAGTGCCAGCCCCTGAACCGTCACATACCCTCTGGCGTCCATGTGTGGTTCATTCGGTTGCAACTATCTTCCACCCCCCGGCTGGTGGTGGTCGCAAAGGCTCCAGCAAATAGCAGCCTCAACGAGTGCCCAGTCCACAATCTGGGTGTACTGCACTTGATGTCACAGCCACCACCTCCTCCTACTCTGGCTCTGGCTGTTCACCCTCGCCAGCAGCGAAAGGTAAGTGTGCCTCAGCACATACGCCTCATCCCAGAAGGCGCCTCCTCCACATCACCGTCATCCATTGGGTGGGCGCAATCGTCTCCTAGTTGTAGAGTTAACGATCATGAACCTGTGCTATCAGTAGTGCTCTCTCATATCCTGATAGTGAAGGACATCAGATTAGCGACGTCATGACCCCACCAGAATACATGACTGTTGCTAGGGGCTTTGAGTGGCGTGACTTGTTCACTAGGATTTAGAAATCAGTCTGGGGTTATCACAACCAAGTGAGCTTTCTAGAAGCGTGTCTCCTGGTCTTGGAGGTACAGCTCCTCAAAGCCCTAGATAAGCCAAGATTAAATCCATTAAATGTAATGCAGTACTATGCTGTGAGTTGACTCACCTTCCCAAATAGCTGGGTGCAGCTGAGGAGAAAAGCCGCACTACATCTGGAGTGATAAAGGCGTTCTGTCTTGGAGTACATCAATTGCCGAGTGGTATCCTGAATCCACCTTGGGTGCTATACTGGCCCAGTTTTCTGAGATGGACCTAAGAAGGTCAGCTAAAGCACTCAGCCAAATACCACGCCTCGATATCCTTATTCATGTCTAAGTGGAGGGTCTAGTTATACGGAACACCCTGAGGTTATTAAGAACAAGAGGGCTTATATTAACACTCATAATGTATGGGATAATGCTTGTTTTGCATAGTCAATCCAAGGTTACGAGAGAAATTACAATGTACATCCAGAGTGTACAGATAAATACTGCAAGTGCAACAATACGATCCCCAGGGCATATATCTTCGACAGTATAGAGTTCACCATATATATTCCGGACATACCAAAATGTGAGGCACAAAGTCCTGGAATGTCAGTTCACGTCTACGGCGTGAAGAATCAGAAAAGTAATCCAGATGAACAGGACAAGCATACTGTAGTTTTTCGAAATATGCAGGCGAGTGTGGTCTTTATGTAAACATGCTGCTCTTCTGTGAAAATGATAATCAGTATTACATATGGATCAAAAATATGTTCCACCTCCTTTACAGTCAATTGTCGAAAAAGAACGTAAAAAACACATTTGTTTCAGGTGTCTAAATACCTTTTCAGAAGGAACACATTTAATAAGACATCTGAAGGATTGAGAATCCAGGGAACCAGTACATGTTGTTATGCCTACAGAACAAAACAAGTTCATTAAATTCAAGAATGCTCACCACCAGGAATGATGTCCGTTTGTTGTATACAGTGACTTCGAATGTCTCCTTGCCCCTATCGCCTGCTGTGAAGGGAACCCCATAGCCTCACGCACCACATTCTCGCAAAAAACATGTACTATATGTGGCCATATGATTGAGGTCTCAGCTGCTATTAATCTTATATCGGAGATAATCCTGCAGTTTGGTTGCTCACTGAGCTTGAAAAACTGTCACAGGATCTCGAAAGGATTTACAGTACCAACGTCCACGTGATTGAATTGGAAGAGGATAAAAAATTATCCAATGATGCAGTTAACTGTCATATTTGTCAGTTGCTGTTAGACACAAAAGTTGAACTCCCTGTAGAGGTCATCGTCATCTCACAGTGAAGCTCACATTGCATGCAATTTGAAGTATAAGTTACCACGACACATACCCGTCTTCTTACATAATTTAAGCAGGTATGATAGCTGCCTGAATTCTATAATTAAGTTTGCATTATTACTCACCAGCTGCTTTGGGATTCTGAAATATATCTTACTCAGATGAAATACATCAACTCTCATATGGTGACCAAAAGGGGAATATCGTAGAATTTGATCCTTGTTTTCCACAGCAACATAGTCAAATATGAACATTGTGCTTTGCTTTTCCAGTAGAGAGATATCACTGCTCTCACTGATTGTCGCATATGTCACACCACCTACACCCTGCAATATCTTCTGTAATAGTCGGTATTTGTGTTGAAATGTGTTTTTGAATACACACTTACATGGTCAAAACAGATTACATCCAGATGTGTTAGCAGTGGCATAATAACACTTGTCTTGTCCCAGTTGAATTGACCTACAACTATTGCACATATGTTGTTGAGAGTACGCAACTCTTATTCCACTCCTTTTTGCATGCTGTCACAGCTCCAGTCACTTACAACGAAGTCTGGATGCTTCACCTATCCTGCAATGACACCTACTATTATTGTATGGTTACAGCAAAAATACTGGTAGCAGTAGTTATGGTACATGCAGTATGATGAGAGGTATCAAACAAAACACGTACATGGTTATACAAATATTCATTCAGTAATAATACATGGGTTGCACTACATCAACAAGTTCTTTCTTTGTCTTAACACCAGCACAAATACAGAAAATAGTCTTCTTCTAAGCACAGAATTCGTCATGTATTTCTCTCAAACTTATTGGTAGTATGCTAGCTTCCGTTGGCACCATATTGTCCCAATGTTCAAAGTCATCTACATGCACATTGGTCATATGGGGATTCTCTGCAATGTCCCTATACACAGCTTCAACACAAGGCAGCCATCTCTTCAGTCTTTCCAACACAATGGATAGTACCATCTCTAGATCGAAAAAGTTTTGAACTGTGGAGTGCTGTAGATAAATGGATGTGCTACCTGATTTCACATGGACTTTCAAGTCATTTTACACTGTTGTAATGGATAGAGATAGAGCCGCATAGTAAATGTCCAGAGGAGGACGACTCGGATGATACTCAGTGGTCAACTGCTGCTTGATGTAGGCTTTTGCACAACACAGCTCCTCCCACTCCGCAGTTTACAAACTGCGCTTCAACACTTTTAGCTGCGTTCTCAATCTCTATCACGAAATGCCAGTCTCTGTCTGTGGATGCTTCTATACCAACATGTAAAAGCTGTGAGCCACTAGCAGTTAAACTGTGTGCTGCAGTGAACGGTAGTGGTGCGCAGAGTGTAACTGGAATCTTCTCATCCTCTATATCCTCGCTTTCTCCATGCAGTATCACTGAAATATTCTGCGATGTAGTACCAACCTGCGTCATACTGATTAGGACCCCCTCAATGCAATTCAGTGAATCAGAGTCTGGCTGGGTGTCTTCAACCAACAATAACAGCCCATTGTCCTGTCCCAACAAGCTGACCAGGTGTGTCACATGATCCCAGGGTGCTGCCGCTGCTGAGGTTCCCAACGAGCAGTGACACGTTGCTGCTGCAGACTCCGACAGGCTGAAGGGCGTCACATCCACTGATGACCAAAAACGGAAACCTGTTACAGGCGACAATAACAGCGCAATGATTTCACCTTCCTCACACAGTAGTAAATACAGACATTAAGCAAGGGATACTCTTCTGCGGCTTCTTCCTATTCTGATGCTGCAGCGGCTGGGCAGTGCTGGACGATCTCTGCTGGCGCTTCATGCTGACTGTAACTGAGGCGGCAAAGCTGCTGGTCCTGCCTTGTGTCCCTAACGCAATAAGATGCTGCGTTCCTATTGGCCACAGCGAATTTCAAGGTCCTCTGCTAGCATAATTATTTTGGGGGGTGCAGTTGGGCTGCCTGTACCGAAGAACCGGAGTTTGAGGCTCAGAAAGGGCACCACCCTTTGAATTTCCAGTGAATTCCTGGGTAGGAAGAGCGGTGGGACGTCAGCACAGCCCTGGGACATAAAAATTCCCACAATTTCTGAAATTCCCGCCAAAACTGGAAATTCCCGCCAACAGGGTAAGTGGGGGAGGGGGAATGGGATGGATGATGTAGTGGATGGAGACCCACTTTCCGGTTGGGGAAAACACATGATGTCATTTGGTGGTGGGAGTAGGGTAATTAATTGATCAATTTAATTAATTTGTATATGAATTTGATACAAATAATGTTCCTACGTCGCACTTATGCCACTAGTTATGATGGTCTACTGGGCAGTAGCTCGATTCATTGCCAGCAGGGGAGGCAATGTGGAAGATATCTTTAGTTTTCACGAGGCTAGATGCAGAGCCTGATCAGCAGCAGACGCTGTATCAGTGGCTGCCTCCGTGTAAAACCTTTGGAGATGAATAGTGCCTATTATGATAACAATACACGTGACTCAAGCGAAGACTCGACAACAGAAAGTGATGTTAGGCGAAAATAAAATTGTGTGAGGCTGCCAAAAACGGAAAGCAGTTAACAAAAGAAACATGTAGATTCAATACGACAAAAGTCGGTTCCCATTCAGTATCTCAAATGTCTGTTACTGCTTAGTCATATAATAGTTGAAAAATAGCGACACCTGTGGTTGGTTAGCAGTACCAAATTCCAACAAGGTACGTGTTATGTGAATATAAAAGATGGCAAGAGAACTAAACAAGAACCGAAAGGAGTTGAGAGATGATCTCCATTCACATTGCTTTTAAAAATGTATAGCATTTACTCAGGGTGATCACGGTAGTACTGACAAAACTAGAAAAAAGTCTGATAAATATCCAGAAACAAATACATCATGAGATTTGAACTATCGCATGATTGCCAGCTGTGAGCTGATAACTACAGGAGGTTCCTTTTGTGCATAAATATTCAGTCAGCTCTTGATTAGCAACTTGCTTTATATGTTCAGTAATGTTAAACTGTGCACTTCACAAAACGAAAAAACCTAATAGCCTATGATTATAGCATCAATGAGTCACTGTTAGAATCGGCCAACTCACACAAATGCCTGAATGTAACACTTTCTAGGGATGTGAAATGGGATGTGGGTAAAGCAAGTCTGTTAGTCAAGTTTCAAGATACGGCTTTCAGCGATGACTCTAGAAATATACTACAATCCCCTATGCATCGCTTACATAGGGATCGAGAGCTTAAGATTAGAATAATTACTGCACACTTTGAGACATTCACTCATTCTTTCCATGCTCTATACGTGAATGGAATGGGAATAAACCCTAATAACTGGTACAGTGGGATGCACCCACTGCCATGCATGTCATGGTGCTTTGCAGAGAATAGATGTAAATATAGACATAGATGTATATGTGTCTACCACACATTCTTTCATGTCCTTTTGCAGGCCATCTCAAAGAATCACAACTTGTGAAAAAACAACTGGATGTCTGCCATTTTCCAAGTGGAATAATGGTACTCTGTACCACCGTTCCCGTTGTTCGCCGAGAAGGAACCACCATTCTTGTTCTGATGCTAGCACAACCTCGATACGTTACGTACGGTTTGACTGGGAGACATGGGAGACAATTTCGCTGCATCGAACAACGACACTGCAGCCAGGACTCTAAGTACAAACACAACCAATAGTGATGAACAAAGAACATCAACAAGGAGATAGCCCACTTCACTCAATACTAACCATTCTGGACACAAAAATATTGGTCTGTGCACAATACATAATGGCAGGTAATGTTTTCCTCAGGCATCCGCCAAATCCAAACCCTTCCAACGAATAGCCACAGTGTATAGGTGATTCATCGTTTCAAATCACTCATTTACAATCATCAATTGTCCATTGGGGTCCCCCTTTACACCACTTTAAGCGTCGCTTAGCACTGACCACTAAAACGCGGGCTTATGAGAACGCTATCCACTATTATTTTTAACTGCCTACACACTGTCATTGTGTTAGCTGGACTGCTGCTTGCACCCTGGAACTCAAGAGTGATTCCTTGCATGATTTCTTGCGATTTTTACAACCACCCTGCGCCATGCTCGACGTGTTCCGTCTATCAGTACATCAGGTCTGTCTGGTCTTGTTTTAGCTGTGGTTGTCTCCATGTTTTCGCTTCACAGCCCCATCACCAATAGTCTATTTGGTCTACTTTAGAAGCGTTCAACTGTCTGTGATGGATTTGTTACTCAGTTCACACCTAATGACTAGTCGACTGACCCAGTCTGCTGTTACTGCTTCTCTACTGACTACACACTATACCCCATTTTCTTCTGTACTTACGGGTCCGCGTCTTATGATATCTGGTGGTCAGTTCCGTATAACCTAGCAGTGTCGACACACTTTTGATTTGATAGTGCTTCAGGAGTCACCCACTCTCAGGGTGGAAACTGTTGCTGCAATGTCTGTATGCACAGCTCTAACACAAGACAGCCATCTGTTCAGTCTTTCCAACACAATGTGTAGCACCATCTGTAGAACGAACAAGTTTGTAATGGTGGAGTGCTGTAGAAAACTGGAGGTGTCACCTGATTGCATATTGAGTATGCCATTCTTCTTCCAGTTTGCATGCCGTGACAGCTCCAGTCGCTTACAACAAAATCTTGGTGCTTCACCCGCCCTGTCATGATACCAACTGCGTCAGGTACTGGCGTGCATTGGGTTTTATGGAAAATAATGAACACTATGCCCTGCCATGATACCGAATGTGTCAGGCTATGCCAGGTACTGGCGTGCAGTGGGATTTAGTTAAATGACATAATTAATCCTGACATGTTTGTCAGGATAAGGGATGAGTAACATGTGAGGGGTCGCCAGACGAAATAAAACAGGATTCAATATTACTTCATTTATTTCTCTGAATATATCTTGTCGCCGTATCTCAGGGGACAGCTGGGGGTTTAGTAAGTTGGCGAGGGATATGTTGAACCCAGTGGCTGTCTCAAGCCCTGTGATCTGGCCTGTGACTTCTAGCAAATTGGTTGCTACCTGTGGTGTGGAAGGCGCGCCCAACTGGAAGCTCTACTCGGCGTTGATCACAGCGCATGTGTGCTGTGACTCAAAAGCCGTTCCGAGAATTCTCTTGTCCCTCCCAGGTAACAGACCACGTTGTCGTATCTAGTGGATGACTAAGTCAGATGCTGTGAGGTCGTGATGAATGCTGATCCTGGCCCGTCAGTTCTGACCCAAGCAATGCTGGAGTTTAGAACAGTTTGTGCCCCTGGCTACAACTGTGTTGGTAGACCCCTGAACTATCTGCGAGTTGCGTCTTTTACTGGCGGCTAGACTTGTATCGTTCATGGCTATGGATCAGCCGTCATCCAGTAAGGTGGCAATAGTATGACGGGAACTGGAACAGTCCCATACACGAGATGTTACAATACAATAATTAGACAATCGAGTGCAAACAACATGAATGTTATCGATCCTCTGGAATGACTGGCTGTAGTTTGGTGGAGTCTGTACGGCACGAAGGACAGGCTCTACTTTTTGACGTCATTCGTCATATTCAAATCAGTACTGCTATTTACCTGTCGTCAGCGGTCTTCAGTTCTGTTGCATTTCCTTGACTTATTCCTTTCAGTGTCTTATCTGCTTTGTCAAGCCTCTGATGGGTGATGCTGCATCCTCCTTAGAGCCTCTTACATAATGTTACGAGAGTAACGGACCCAGGTCGGTCTGCACACTTGCCTGCTGAGCTCTTTCGCCCCCACTCACACAGAAGTGTTGATGTCGCACGCTGGTCGCTGACTGATCGTGTTGCAATGTTTACGCCTAGCTGCTGGCCTGTGTTGATACTTCCATGTGCTAGGGCATTGCAGCTCTGTGCGGGCTTAGAAAATTTCATTCTCCCGTGTCCTTGCTTTCTTGAGGCATAAAAGCGTGAACCAGATCTTTGCAACGAACAGTTGAATTCCGCTATGTTTTAATCATTTCTTTTAAATTCCACATTTACTCATCAAAGACGAATTGGCTTAGAACATATGACTACTTCGCAGCTTCCGTTTTCATAAATATGACTGTAGCTACTACATGTGTTATTTCAGATTGCTTGAAACTGATACTTAATCTTTTGCCAAATAATAAGTCATTCGTGACTCTCGTCAATCAACGGGACATACACTGAAGAGCCAAAGAAACCTGTATACCTGCCTAATATCCTGTAGGGCCCCGCGATCACGCAGAAGTGCCACAACGTAACGTGGTATCAACTCGACAGATGTCTGAAGAAGTGCTGGAGAGAACTGACACCATGAATCCTGCAGGGCTGTCCATAAATCAGTAAGAGTACGAGAGGATGGAGATCTCTTCTGAACAGTACGTTCCAAGGCATCCCAGATATGCTCAATAATGTTCATGTCTGGGGAGTTTGATGGCCAGCAGAAGTGTTTAAACTCGGAAGAGAGCACCTGGAGCCACACTGTAGCAATTTTGGATTTGCAGGGTGTTGCACTGTCCTGCTGGAATTTCCCAAGCCCGTCGGAATACACCATGAGACGACTGGATGCAGGTGATCAGGCAGGATGCTTGCATACTTCTCACCTGTCAGAGTCGTATCTCGAAGTACCAGGGGTCCCATATCACTCCAACTGCACACGCCCCATACCATTACGGACCCTCCACCAGCTTGAGCAGTCCCCTGCTGACATGCAGGGTCCATGTGTTCATGAGGTTGTCTCCATAACCATACACGTCCATCCGATAGATACAATTTGAAACGAGACTGGCCCGACCAGACAACATATTTCCGATTATCAACAGTCCATGTCGTTGTTGAAGGGCCCAGGCGAGGCTTAAAGCTTTGTGTGGTACAGTCATCAGGGGTACACGAGTATGCCTTCGGCTCTGAAGGCCCATGTCGATGACGTTCCGTTGAATGGTTCGCACGCTGACATTTGTTGATGGTCCTGCATTGAAATCTGGATCAATATGCGGAAGTATTGCACTTCTGTCACGTTGTACGATTCTGTTCAGTCTTTGCTCGTCCCGTTCTTGCAGGATCTTTTTCGGGCTGCAGTGATGTCGGAGATTTTATGTTTTACCGGATTCCTAATATTCACGGTACACTCATGAAATGGTCGTACGGCAAAATCCCCCTTCATCGGTACCTCGGAGTTCAAAATGGCTCTGAGCACTATGGGACTTAACATCTCAGGTCATCAGTCCCCTAGAACTTAGAACTACTTAAACCTAACTAACCTAAGGACATCACACACATCCATGCCCGAGGCAGGATTCGAACCTGCGACCGTAGCAGCCGCGTGGTTCCGGACTGAGCGCCTAGAACCGCTACACCACCGCGGCCGGCACCTCGGAGTTGCTGTGCCCCATAGCTCGAGCGCCGACTGTAACACCACGTTCAGACTCACTTAAATGTTGACAACCTGCCATTTAGCAACAGTAACAGATCTAACAACTGCGTCAGACACTTGCCTTACATCGGTATTGCCGACCGCAGCGCCGTATTCTGCATGTTTACATATCCTTGTCTTTGATTATGCATGCCTGCACCAGATTCTGTCCGCCCCCGGTAGCTGACTGGTCAGCGCGATAGAATGTCAATCCTAAGGGCTAGGGTTCGATTCCCGGCTGGGTCGGAGATTTTCTCCGCTCAGGGACTGGGTGTTGTGTTATCCTAATCATCATCATTTCATCCCTATCGACGCGCAAGTCGCCGAAGTGGCGCCAAATCGAACGAGCTGCACCCGGTGAACGGTCTCTCCGACGGGAGGCCCTAGTCACACAACATTTACATTGCTTATTTACCAGATTCTTTTGCACTTCAGTGTAGTTGTGTGTTACGTGACATCGTTTACTCAACAACTCGTGCGTCTGTAGCCTCTAGATTTGCTAACCTTCAAACATCGACTGTACACAGATGATGAGCTGTACAGATAAATTTCCATTATGAGTGGTAGATCAGGCAGACTGAACACATTTCTTCCGTCTCAGCTTCGTAGGGCTTCGGTGGTGTTAAGCGAGATCCTGCTCCCAGCGGAGTCACGATCTACTACGGATTCCTTGCCATGATCGGCAGGTGAGACAAATTACATGACGCATTTCTACGGAGATGTAAGCTAGATAACGATTACTGACCGATCCGCGTCAACTTCCACAGCTAGCTACAACATTAAATAAATTTAATAAGCGTCTTCAGTCTCAATTTGATTTGAGAGGCAGAGTTTAAATTGGCACTGCTTCTATATCGCTAGCAATGATCTTGTAGTAAGGCAACTATTTTGAGAAAAATTTCAGTTCATAGCAGCAGATTACGAAACCAGCACCAGTACAGCGTCTTCAACTATGTTCTAGCAACAAACGCCGATAACATTCTCACTAAACAAATTAAAACAACGGTCTGAATTCAAAAAGGAGAGGGTTACACACGTTCCACTGGAACAAACTGATCGTGTTAACTGATTCTTCCTTCGCTTCTTGGAAGAAAAACTTCATAATTATAAGAGAAAAGCACGAGAATGTGGATGTCCTATTACTACTGTGAAACAAATGGAGCTTATTGCCTTTGCTGATGGCCCTCACCAATTCCACCTCGCCCACTGAAAACCACCTATAGCTAACGAATGGTTGCACTCTCTGCAAACGAGTACATCTACTCGCAAAAAACTGTAAAGTTAGATTGGAAAACAGGCAAATGACCGAGCTAAATTCCTCGGCCACAGAAAAGCGCCTGCAATCTCTTCCAAGGCTTCCTGCACAGAAAGAACTAGTTGATTGAGTATTGAAGGTCATTCACTTCCAACTTCAGTCAGGTCATGATAAGATTTCAAAGTGGTTCATATATTGACAACTACCTGTAAATGTTCAGGTGTGTGAAATTGTGCACTTCACAGAACGAAATAACGTAATATCCTATGTATGTCGCAGTTGCAATCGGTCAACTCATACTAATACCTGGGTGCAAGAATTTGTTGAGATATGAAAAGAAACGATCACATAGTCTTAGTCACAGATAAAGCAGGTTCGTTGATGGAACACAAGGCAGATGCAATCAGTTTACACTGGAGACCGCATACAATAGATTAGTCTGAACCGACATAGATTACTGTCAATGTGTTTGGGACTTGTAACAAGTACGACTTAACAGAGGATATTGAATAGATACATTCAAGGACAGCACGAATAGTCGCACGTTTGTTTGACCCTGGGAGAGTGTCATAATAAAGCTGAAAGAAGTGAAATGGCAGACTTCAGATAAAGACAGGAGCAAACTATCCCATCAAAACAAATTTATAAATTTTCTAGAACCAACTTTTAAATGATGAATCTAGAAATATAAAGGGTGATTATAATTAAAGTTAAACTTTCAAACCGCTATATAAATAACACAACTCGTCATAATAACGTCAAATTTCAAACGGAATATTATCGGAGAAGGGAGGAATCGTATGGCAGAAGAGAAATAAATAGTAAAAAAAAATATAGCAAAAGATGGCGCTGTAAGCATCACAATTTAATAGTGGTCGACTACAAATGACAAATGAATCATACAACATTGCCTAAGGTATACGCTTGGCGTTAAACTGTGCTACTCAGTGTGCATGAGTGTGAAGCTGTGATACTGTTAGTTATGTAAGCCCATCCACCACGGCAAGGTCATATCACATCGGATGGGAAAAATCGATTTTAAATTGTTCTTAGGCCAATAGCCGCTTAAAAAGCATCACTCATATTAGTTTTTTACTGTCCTGAGGCTAAAAACCGCATAAGAAGCATCACTCATATCAGTTTTAATTGCCCTGAGGTCAAAAATCGCAAAAAAGGCATCAGTCACATCATTTTTTAATTGTCCTAAGGACAAAAACAGCATAAAAGGCATGAATCAAAATCAAATCGGATTATTAATTTCCGAGTGACTGGCGCAACACACGTTCAATATACTGTCCATCGTTTTCTGCAACAAGTTAAAATCGAGAAACAGCATGTTCCACAGTTGATCGATGTGTTTCCGGGGGTCACGTTCGGAATGTGTTGCAGAATGCGTGCCTTGCACACCACCACTCGTCTCCTCCTGCACTGCTGTGGCCACTGCTTCCACTGACGTCGGATCAGTTGCTTTCCCCCATCTACCACGTTGCACACCAAGAGAACCCGTCTTTTCGAATTTCCGAATCATTTTTCCCCAGACCCACAGCAATCATCAGACCAACGCCTGTTTTCAAACCCGTTAGTGTCCGGGACGTCTGCAGAGCGACGTGTGCACAGTCATCATTATCATTCTTGCAATACAGATTTACAAGCAGAGCACGCTCCTGCATTGACACAGTCATGGCAAACGTCGCAGACGCGAAAGGATGAAAAGCCGTGTACCCGTAGTGTTTAAACCAACCTCAATAGGTCGTGCGCACGACAGGTGTTTTCATTTACGCATTCTGACACATACAGTGCCATCTCTTGACCAATTTTCACACTATTTTTTTTCTTCTGCCGTACGTTTTCACCCTTCTGCGATAATATTCCGTTTGAAATTTGAGGTCATTCAGACCAGTGGTGTTATTTCTACAGTGCTTTGAAAGTTTAACTCTAATTATGATCACTCTGTATTACAACCTCCAAGATATCACTTCAGTAGGGATAACGAGGACAGTATTAGATTAATTACGGTGCTCACAGAAGCATTTGAGCAATTATTCCTCCTGTGCTCCATATATGCCTTGAACAGAAAAAAACTGTTGTATGTTCCCACAACCATGCACTTCATGGTGGTTTGCAGAATATAGGTATTAATGCAGAAGTAAAACTTGATGCACTCAATGACCTCGGAACTCGACCTCTCACCCCCTCGCCTCGCGACCCCTTCCCTTCACCCCTAACGGCTGCCGAGTACCCACAGCCATGCACTTCATGGTGGTATGCAGAATATAGGTGTGGATTCATAAGTGAAACTTGATGCACTCACTAATCTTAGAACTCGACCTCTGCCCCATTTGCCCCGCGACTCCTTCCCTTCACCCCTAACGACTGGCCATCACTCCCCATTTCATTTACACTGCTAAACACCACATTTATCACAAAACTTGTCTCAAATACAGAAAAAGGGCTGCAAATCGCTCTATGAAATTGTTTTATATTGAGGCCATTTCCTGTTCCCACTACCAGCATTTCTCTGCAAAGTCCTGCTTCCTTGCAGATTTTTGTACGTTTCTTTCCAATGGAAGCTGGTAAACACCTACTAGTCACAAGTCCATAAGCAAGCCTCGCAGGTTTTGACCACAACCCTGAGCCGTGGCGCTCGTTACTGGCGCGCCAGTCTCTTGGATGTCCATTATCGATCCTTCAGTGTTTCTTATCTTTGAGACTTTTATCCATTGTGGATGTGGAACACTGCGACTCTGGTGTGAAAAGGTTTTCAGAAATTACTGCAACCAGTCGCCTTTTATGTAGATGTATTTTATTTAACCATGACCGGTTTCGAGCTGCCTAGCAACTCATCATCAGATGGTATATACATTTAGTGCTTTTTTGTACCCATTGTGTGGGTGGTTGAGTATCTGTGGCTAGACAGAAATGAGAACAAATAATCGCTACATGTGGTACAGTAACACGAAATATTTACGGCATAATTTATGTTTAACGTATAAGAGCAAATAAGCACTACATGTGGTACAGTTACACGAAATATTTACAATTTAATTTACGTTTTGAGGTGTTACTTACAGATAAATCTTTCTGCAGGTATATATATATCTCTTTTAGGACGTATTTTTGAAACCATTGTGTCTTGTTTTTCACAATTTCACAAGTTAAAACTTTCACTAGATGTATATTACTTTTATGAGGCACTGTTGGAAACATATATCTTGTTTTTCGTAAACATCGCTGAACACACTTAGCCACAGATACGAATACAGGATTTACACATTATAAACAAGCCAAAGATTGCAATGCAACTACAGTATCAAAGATTTCAAGTTGACCAGAGGCATTATTAGTCATCACACACACTGACAAGAGATTTGTCTTTATTACATAGAAAATAAATGTAAATTAGCTTAAACTAGTAAAATGTTTATTTATAAATTAACTGTGCAATTTTAACAGGTATATAAAAAACTAGATTTTTTACATTATATTTCAGTTACATTTAAGATTATTGGTATTGAGAGTATTATGACAGCTAATTTCTTGCTCCTTCCATTGGCTGATCTTGGCATATGATGTCTGGGATGAGAGGTTGATGGTTAACTTGAAATAATAAGTGATGCTGGTACTTGAAAGGGTGTGGAAAAGGAGTTGGCGGTGGGGGGGGTGGGGTGGGGGGGGGGGTGTATAGGAAAAAGGAGAGGGGGGGTTGAGAAGGTGATGTGGAGAGAGAAGAGAGCTGAAGGGGGGGCAGAAGTGGTACAAGCTTTTATGTGTGTGTGTGGGGGGGGGGGGGGGGGGAGGGCATTTTGTTTCTGAATGACTGTTTAGTTTTTTAAGTTCAAAGAATCCTTAAAATTCTGAAAGAAGGAGTTATTCGCCAATTCTGTCTGCTCATTTAAAATGGTATGTGGGGAATTATGTTTGTGGGTAAAAATCTCTAATTGTTCGAGAAGATCCATCTTGAATCCCTTGTCTACAGTGTGTAGGATTTGAAGGTTAGTTTTAATGTCTGTTATGGAATGTTTATTATCTGCTAGATGGGTAGCAAAAGTGGATCTATTTAAGTTGTTTAGGCGAAGTGCATCAGTGTGCTCTTTGTATCGGATTGTATTGTTTTTAATATATATTTTTAATATATATTAAAAACAATAGCATCAAACAATGCTTATGACCCAAGCATAATTGAAAAATTAGATAAAAACATTATATCTAACAAAGCAAAACCAGCAAGCCAGACCTCAGTAGCAGAAGAAACCAAATTCGTTTGTATGCCGTTTCTCGGCAACATCTCATACAAACTTGCTAAGCTATTCAAACCACATAATGTCAAAATAAGTTTTCACACTAACAACAAAATACAGAACAAAATAGTCCACAACACCAAAAGAGCCAGCACACCCTACCAAAAATCTGGTATATATAAATTAAGATGTGACAGCTGCTCCTGCTACTACATAGGGCAAACAGGTAGAAATTTTGAGATCCGATACAAAGAGCACACTGATGCACTTCGCCTAAACAACTTAAATAGATCCACTTTTGCTACCCATCTAGCAGATAATAAACATTCCATAACAGACATTAAAACTAACCTTCAAATCCTACACACTGTAGACAAGGGATTCAAGATGGATCTTCTCGAACAATTAGAGATTTTTACCCACAAACATAATTCCCCACATACCATTTTAAATGAGCAGACAGAATTGGCGAATAACTCCTTCTTTCAGAATTTTAAGGATTCTTTGAACTTAAAAAACTAAACAGTCATTCAGAAACAAAATGCCCTCCCCCCCCCCCCCCCCCACACACACACACATAAAAGCTTGTACCACTTCTGCCCCCCCTTCAGCTCTCTTCTTTCTCCACATCACCCTCTCAACCCCCCCCCTCTCCTTTTTCCTATACACCCCCCCCCCACCCCACCCCCCCCACCGCCAACTCCTTTTCCACACCCTTTCAAGTACCAGCATCACTTATTATTTCAAGTTAACCATCAACCTCTCATCCCAGACATCATATGCCAAGATCAGCCAATGGAAGGAGCAAGAAATTAGCTGTCATAATACTCTCAATACCAATAATCTTAAATGTAACTGAAATATAATGTAAAAAATCTAGTTTTTTATATACCTGTTAAAATTGCACAGTTAATTTATAAATAAACATTTTACTAGTTTAAGCTAATTTACATTTATTTTCTATGTAATAAAGACAAATCTCTTGTCAGTGTGTGTGATGACTAATAATGCCTCTGGTCAACTTGAAATCTTTGATACTGTAGTTGCATTGCAATCTTTGGCTTGTTTATAGATTTTGCTCGCCGTGCCTTGCGACCGCCTAGCTTGGGTTGCTGCCTGGTGTATCCTACACGAGCCATACCGAACGTCCAGCAGAAGTTAAGCTGCCTTGTGTTTCTTTTAAAGAAAAGGAGCAAATGTATAAGACTTTTTGTGATCAATTTTGGTGGCCTCTTAAGTGTGACCTTAGCGTTTACACTGCCTTTGGGGAGAGTTAATTCTTTTAAATTTAAATAGTTGGGGTTCGCTGTCGTTTATAATCTTTTGGGGGTTTTATTTGAATTTTCTCTTTGGGGTTCCTTCCTTGTGCTTAGTTAAATGTTTACTTTTATGGTTCCTGGTTAAAACTCGGGGAAGGTGTTTGATGTTACTGCCGCCTCCGGCATTCGTCTTTTCAATTAAGTGTTGTCATCCCTTCGAGCGACCTGGTGCCACTCCTCGCTAATTAATGCTGGTTTATGTGTACTTAATTTTGGTATAGCACTAAGGCAATCTCATTGTATACCACCTTGTGCCCCGGTCTAGTACCTTAATTTTCACTGGCACGAGTTAGCTCCACTACCGGTTTTACTTATGTGCTTCCTTCAAAATCTTGTTTTGTGTAACTTTGCCCCATGTGTGTCTGGGAACACAGAGATGAGCTTTAGTGTGACTTCAGTGCTAGTAAGTTAATGGAAACCGAGCGAGGTGGCGCAGTGGTTAGACACTGGACTCGCATTCGGGAGGACGACGGTTCAATCCCGCGTCCGGCCGTCCTGATTTAGGTTTTCTGTGATTTCCCTAAATCACTCCAGGCAAATGCCGGGATGGTTCCTCTGAAAGGGCACGGCCGACTTCCTTCCCCATCCTTCCCTAATCCGATGAGACCGATGACCTTGCAGTCGGGTCTCCTTCCCCAAAAACAACACAGTTAATGGAATCTTTATTTTGACTTGGCTTCCACTGGGTGCGTAGTGTGTCTGATTTGTTATTCATTTAATTACTGTAAGTTTGTTTATTTAATGGGGAGCAAGACATTGAAGGATTGTTGGTGTTAACTCCCCTAGTTTCTGGGTGTTGCTAATTCGTTCCAAATAGCCTACTACTTATTCAATGGCAAGGCTGTTGATTAGTTGGTTACTGTGAGTACAAATTCACGTTATTTATTTGTTTCCGGATCTGTTAAAGTGTCTGTGTCGTGATTCAATCACTAGCTACGTGTTTGAGCTAAATTGATATAAACCTTACATTGCCTCCTTAAAATTTGTTGCCAGCAGAAACCCTTTGGAGAACTAAGTTTTGTCACTGCTTATGTTAACCTTTACTAGGAGCAATATTTCATGTAGTTAAATTTTGTCTTAAAATGTGTATTTCTCTGATGTAATAAACGAGTGATAAAAGAAAAAACCAAAGGGGCCTAGTCCTTCCTATTGTGTCCGGTTTGTAACACGTATCAAACCCATTTCGAAAGATTACGGGACCAACGACTCCAGGCTGGACAAACGACCTGTCCTGCAGACACCTCAAACTGACACTAGAGATTACAATAGTGAGCAGGATGAGAACACAGGTGATTCAAGGAAATGTTACATCACAACACCTCGGTATTTTAAAACCATTTTTAATCGGTTGGAGCCTTTGGAAATGGGGTATATTATAAAGTGCAGACAAGTGTAGGGGTGACAAACAGCTCACCTGGTGGCAGGAAGGTGAGCAGCACGGTGCAGTTTGAAAGACATTAGCGAAAAGAAAACCATTAGACACGCTTCTCTAGCAGCAAGATTTATGTAAGAGACCGGACTGTTCAGTTTCTTCTGCTAGCTATTTTATTACACAGCTTTCATAATCGCTCATTTATTATCAAGACAGAATCACGATATATTATATAATGTTGTATGGAGCGAGGCTTTTTTTTTTTAATTCGTGACAAACAATTTTTAGTTTAGCAAAGCACAGTATTGTGTAAAATAAATACATTAAGGGTAATGGAGAAAATAATGAGCAGTATCCTCCTTACGAATGTATCATCGAAATTTGAGGAATTCGTATTATACTTGACAGCAAACAAATCAGACATGCGCATCTTGATTACAGTGTAGTGGATCTGTAAGTCTTGTGCAAGGTCATTGTAATTAGGTTATGAGCTTTCAGCAAATGTGAATTTAAAATGAGTCACCAGGTTAAATCATCGACCAGAAAAAATCATGCGTTCCTAGGTACACTTATCCTCGAGAAACGTTAGTCTCCCCTACTATTTCAGAGCTTCGCATTGAATTTCTCATTTTGATTGAAAGACTTAGAACTGACAGTAAACATTATTTAGTACTTCCGAATGTCTGTGTGTGTGTCTCTGTTCACGCGCGTATGTGTTCGGAAGAGCGGTTGGGGGTGGTG
Organism: Schistocerca americana; assembly: GCF_021461395.2. Taxonomy (NCBI): domain Eukaryota; kingdom Metazoa; phylum Arthropoda; class Insecta; order Orthoptera; family Acrididae; genus Schistocerca; species Schistocerca americana. Next base: position 104,964,667 of record NC_060122.1, on the reverse strand, counting down.
GTGCACCCTTTAATGGTATTTAGGGAGTGTTATATTTCAATTATTACTGAATCCCCGTCGGACAAGGAGCTCAGAAATAAGAGACTCCCAGTAGGAAAGTTTGAAGAAAACAGTGCCAAGTTCTAGACCATTCACGTCGCGGCAACTCTAATGTTCTTTGAGCCGAGTAGCCCATTTCCTGTCTTGTCAAGAACGTGCCGTTGTGGCACAGAAGAGTAAAGACATTGCAAGGAAGCTGCTTAGAGAGGGGACGGAAGAATCAATCAGCAGCAAAACTCGTTCCCGGAATTGGGGTGCCTGGAGGCTCCAGCTCCAGGTGAGCCGGGGCTTCTCGCGCAGCTGACGGATGCCTTTGTCTCTGGGGGGTAAGTTCGAGGAGCGTGGCGGCGGAAATGAGCCGCCCTGCCACCGCAGCCCCGACCACAGTCGATACAGCCAATCAGGGCCCGGCGGGCAGCGCCGAAGAGCCGTCACTGCGAGTCCTTTGTCTCGCCCTCTCGCAGCACTTCCTGGGCACCGAGTTTGTAGAAAGTGCCGAGTTTGCTGATGCACCGTGCATTAATTCGTTTCTAATTCACACATGGAAAGGGCACATGTGAAGCACGTTTTTCACAGCACTGAATTACGAGGGCGAATCAAAAAGTTTTTACCCTTGTTTTTTATTAGCCTACATAAAAAAGCACTCCGTCTTCAGGCCACAAGTAGCCCATCGGGACCATCCGACCGCCGTATCATCCTCAGATGATGCGGATAGGAGGGGCGTGTGGTCAGCACACCACTCTCCCGGACGTTATGATGGTTTTCTTTGACCGGAGCCGCTACTATTCCGTCGAGTAGCGCCTCAATTGGCATCACGAGGCAGACTGCATCCCGAAAAATGGCAACAGCTCATGGCGGCCCGGATGGTCACCCATCCAAGTGCCGGCCACGCCAGACAGCGCTTAACTTCGGTGATCTGACGGGAACCGGTGTACCCATTGCGGCAAGGCCTTTGCCATTAGCCTAAATAAGGTACAATAGAAATCAATACATATTATAAAAGTAAGTGCACAATTTGCATTCCATTAAAACTAAGAAACGAATCATAATACGATCAAGAGAGTTATATGGTGTAGTAGCCCTCTATCCCCCATCCAAGACAAAGGTTACCATTTTTTACCTGAAGAAATTGCTTTTGAAGATATAAAGGCTGGGAAGTTTCATCCTCTAGAAATTCCTAGAACATTCCAGAACATTCGAGAGTATTCGAGAACATTCCAGAACATTCTAGAGTATTAGCGAGCATTCCACAACATTCCAGAATGTTCTGGAATGTTTAGGAATAGTCTGTAACATTCTGCAAGATTCCAGAATGTTCGGAAACATCCAGATCATTGTGGAACATTCCACAACAAAAAATGGTTCAAATGGCTCTGAGCACTATGGGACTTAACTGGTGAGGTCATCAGTCCCCTAAAACTTAGAACTACTTAAACCTAACTAACCTAAGGACATCACACACATACCGGAGCGGTCACGCGGTTCCAAACTGAAGCGCCCAGAACCGCACGGCCACACGGGCCGGCCATTCCAGAACACCCCAGAATGTTGTGGAATGTTCTGGAACATTGTGGACTATTTGCAGCCCTTTTGGCATGTTCTCGAATTCGCCACTGATGGGGCTACCCATAGGTAGGGGTATATAAAAAAAGACCCGTTGAAACTTCAGTATCTTATCAGTGACGAAGGGAGGAACCAAAAAAGTAGTGTAGTGAGTAAACAAAAACAAACAGTGAACCAGGAGTAGTCAAAGTGGTACAGTGATTGAATGTAAAGTGTGAAAAATGTCTAAAGTGTAATTACTGTATCTGTCAATAAAAAGTTGATTTCTTTTAAATTTTAGACAATGCCCAAACGTAAAAGGGAAGGAGATCTGGTCAGTTCTCAGGCAAACCGGTGAAAACGAAAAAAACTGCAAAAATACGATACAAGCGAAGAGCACAAAGCACGTTTAAGTTCCCAACGAACATCTACATCTACATGGATACTCTTCAAATCACATTCAAGTGCCTGCAGAGGGTTCATCGAACCACCTTCACAATTCTCTATTATTCCAATCTCTTATAGCGTGCGGAAAGAATGAACACCTATATCTTTCCGTACGAGCTCTGATTTCCCTTATTTTATCGTGGTGATCGTTCCTCCCTATGTAGGTCGGTGTTAACAAAATATTTTCGCATTCGGAGAGGAAAGTTGGTCATTGGAATTTCGTGAGAAGATTCCGTTGCAACGAAAAATCACTTTCTTTTAATGATTTCCAGCCAAAATCCTGTATTATTTCTATGACACTCTCTCCCATATTTCGCGATTAAACAAAACGTGCAGCCTTTCTTTGAACTTGTTTGATGTACTCTGTCAGTCCTATCTGGTAAGGATCCCACACCGCGCAGCAGCATTCTAAAAGACGATGGACAAGCGTACTGTAGGCTGTCTTCTTAGTAGGTCTGTTACATTTTCTAAGTGTCCTGCCAATAAAACGCAGTCTTTGGTTAGCCTTCCACACAACATTTTCTATGTGTTTCTTCCAATTTAAGTTGTTCGTAATTGTAATACCTAGGTATTTAGTTGAATTTACGGCTTTTTGATTAGACTGATTTATCGTGTAACCGAAGTTTAACGAGTTCCTTTCAGCACTCATGTGGATGACCTCACACTTTTCGTTATTTAGGGTCAACTGCCACTTTTCGCACCATTCAGATATCTTTTCTAAATCGTTTCGCAGTTTGTTTTGCTCTTCTGATGACTTTATTAGTCGATAAGCGACAGCGTCATCTGCAAACAAGCGGAGACGGCTGCTCAGATTGTCTCCAAAATCGTTTATATAGATAAGGAACAACAAAGGGCCTAAAACACTACCTTGGGGAACGCCAGAAATCACTTCTGTTATACTCGATGACTTTCCGTCAACTACTACGAACTGACAGGAAATCGCACGTCCAATCACATAACTGAGACGATATCCCATAAGCACGCAATTTCACTACGAGCCGCTTTTGTGGTACAGTGTCAAAAGCTTTCCGGAAATCTAGAAATACGGAATCGATCTGAAATCCCTTGTCAATAGCACTCGACACTTCATGTGAATAAAGATCTGGTTGTGTTCCACAGGAACGATGTTTTCTAAACCCATGTTGACCGTGTGTCAATCGACCTTTTTCTTGGAGGTACTTCATAATGTTCGAACACAGTATATGTTCTAAAATCATGCTGCATATCGACGTTAACGAAGTGGTCCTGTAATTTAGTGGATTACTCCTACTACCTTTCTTGAATATTGGTGAGACCTGTACAGCTTTCCAGTCTTTGGGTACAGATCTTCCGTCGAGCGAACGCTTGTATATGATTGTTAAGCGGGGAGCTAATGCATCAGCATACTCCGAAAGGAATCTAATTAGTATACAGTCTGGACCAGAAGACTTGCACTGTGAGAAGCACAGAAACCGAAGAACAACGAAATGAACTGATTGAAGAATCGAGAATTGCGACACAATGATATGATGAAAGACTGCGAACTCAAGCCAGCCATGAAAATATTACCCCACAAGAAGCGCGGACGAGGACAAGTAAACAGTACAACCAAACAAAGAAGCATTTCGCTACGACCCGACGACAGAAAATAACAAACACAAACACTTCGTAATCGATAAAATCGATAACATCTGCTAATTTAGCATCGCGAAAAAATTCGGTAGAGAAACATCAGCATTCTGTTGCATCAATGGAAAAATTCGATTACCACCACTGGGAGCAACTCCGGAGGAATTTCCATAGTGCATTCACGGAGAAATTCCAGAATCAAAACACTTTCTTCAAAATACAAAAGCGTAAAACGCCTGCTTCCAAATGACTTCTTTCGGTGTCACTTCGATTAACACTAACAGAGTTGAAATAGGTTATGTTTTTTTCCATCCAAGAACAAATCTATCACAGCCTGGGATAATTACTACCACAGCCCAACGAAGACCATAAATTTCTGTAAGTATATTTCATCGGAAATGAAGAAACACGAATTGACCAATGATGAACAAATATCAGTGACTGAGACGAGACATTGTCCGAGATCTACAAAGGATCTTACACGAATACAATCAACAGATTCAAATATTTATTTTAATGTAAATTAAATGCAACCTGAAACAGGCGTAGAAAGAAACAAAAAAGTCACTTCCAAAGAGTTCTATGTTTACCGCTTAATGATCAGAGTCAATGAAACATACGATCACATTCTCAACACTCACCGGTTATTCCAACAATTTCTGGTAGATATGTATGCAGAAACAGAAGCGAAACGGATGCTTTCATAAGAGTAAATCTGAAGAAACTGCAACACGAAGAATACATCCACTTTCGAGACGCAATCGTAAATGACGGAAACACTGAAGACATTGGAACAGTGGTAATCTTACCCTTACCTTCATCATACCTAGGAAGTTCGAGAGACATTCACAAGTAAACTCAAGATGCCATGACCTACGTAAGAAAATATGGGCGACCTGACCTCTTCATACCATTCACATGTAATCTGTCGTGGGCACGAAAGACGCAGCCAGAAAAGTTGCAAGCGAACCACCTTTGTACACAAAATTAACGGCTTTTTACCCACTGTGCCAAACGAATCTATTCGCGAAAACATTAATATATGTCGACGTTCCTGCCAACTGCCAATTATACGTGAAACACAACAAGAAAAATCTTTACACGACGAAAACAAGGGATTCCAGCAGGATATCATTCGGCGATCATGAAAACTGCCACACTAGCCCGAGTACGCACCGTACATCCGAATGTTTCTGTCTCCAGATCTCGCTACACAAGTTTCACAGATGTCAAGACTGTTGACGGTTACCTGTGCGAGACGTACAGAGAAGCATGCCAACGCTTGGGGACTGTTGGAAAACGACAACCACTGGGAATTAACGTTACAAGAAGCCGCACCCACAACCTCAGGTGAACAAATGAAAGACTAATTCACCATAATTCTAGCAACACGTAACCCGTCAAATCCAAAAAAGCTATGGCGTTTCTTCAAAGAGCTTATGAGCGATATGATACTGCACCAAATCCGACGAGCTCATCCTGAGCTGACCATCGAATTAAACGGTGACTTCTTCAATGAGACACTCATTCACATAGAATATAAATGTTCAGCAGTTAACATGTATATTATAGTGGTAATGGTGAATAACTTTCTTTATCAAACTTTAGCTAAAAGGCATTAGAGGCTCAGCCACTAAGAATATATTTTGAGAGGCAAATAGAGAAAAAATTTTCACTTAATCTAGGCAAGTGATTACTAAACAAAATATGTACTTGCTTATGTTAAGACATGAAACCATTAACCAGCCTGTAGATCTGGAGCTACAGATTACTTATCTAACGCATGACACGAAATGTAAATCTCAGGCTAACAGATGACATATCTAAGATATATAATGTCCATATCAAGGATTTGTTATAAGATGACAAACAATACAATGAAGAGTATGTAAGTGCCAAATTTACGTATTGAGTAGATGGAACATGTATTCACATGATGTCATGTGTATATGCTAGTGGAGTGAATAGCTGAAGGATATGCACATAACAGCATTTGAATATAACTGTTTTAAGTATTTTCTTACTCTCATGATGGATTTCTGATTTTACTGAGCAATGGGTTATATGTTTCTTTTTTAAGTAAAACTGGATTAGGTGAAATTCTTTTTCTATTTGCCTCTCAAAATAGGTCCTTAGTGGGTGAGCCTCGAATGCCTTTTAGATAAAGTTTAACTTTGATAAAGAATGTTATTCATCATCACCCCTATTATATACCTGTGTTACCAACGTTCCTTAAAGCCAAATCTGAGAACATGGTTAGTTACACTGTGGTTATTCTCCCCTCGCCCCTCCTTCATGGTATTAGCATTACTGATATACTAGGCATCTAATTAAGCACTTCGACTAAACTTTATTTACATATGATGATTTCCTCTGAATGTATTCGATATTTTGCATCAATGGTTCATTACTGTAACTTAGATGAATATGAATGCTGGGTGACATTTCAACCAGTTTCTGAGCACTCTATTTTAGCTTGTGTCTATGTTATGGATACTATTTTCATTACACTTATGATATAATTGACGTATGTTTATATACCTTTCATGGAGTATATGCAATGATTATGCTACTGTTTAACATTAGGGTTTTACAACGACTTCTACCTTATATTGTAAGATCAATGCTATTCTATCTTTGGAGGTTGCAACTTTGTTTTTCTGTTTAAATTTGAAACTATAACAAAGATATTCAGCAACAAACTCACTATCGAGATATTTTTGCATCTTATCACGAAAATATTTGTGAATATCTTTGACCAACTCCTCAATACCTTGTATAATTGTAGCACTTACACCTCTGATCTCTTCAGTTCTGCTCTGTTTACACATGTTATTAGTATATTAGTCTTTAAAAGTCGTGTGTGTTATACTGGAATTCATGGTATGCTCTACATATGAGACGTGGCCATTATTTAAGCAGTGAGAGATATGATTTTGTGGCCTAAACTGTTTCAGTTCTGTATTAATGTATATTTCGCACTTCCTATGAAAAGATTGTGTAACATTTCCTGTACGCTATATGTATTTTTTGTATCATTTCATATAATCCATCTTGATCGTCTGTGATTAAACCGGTCGATATTTGGGTTTCAAATTAAAAACCATCTGAAGATCAAATATGTATTTTATACATTACTTGACGGCTGTTAGTAGTCACATTCCAAAAATTACTGGAGTAATTTTTGTTTGTAAAATTTGCATTGCTTTGAAATATTGTGTTATTGTAGAAAACGGACAGTGCTACTTTAATAGCCATGACGACAGTAACGAGCAACGAACACATGACGTAAGAATTTATGCAACACTACTCAGACAGTAATATCCGTGTCGCCATGTGTCGTGGCTTAAAGCACCTGTCTACGTGCAGTGTGTAACACTTGCACCCACCGGCTCTATACGCCAGTTACTCGCTGTCGTCCGTTGTATTGTAGAATGGCACTAATCCCACCATGAAAGTATTTGTAGGAAGTGATGTCGCAATTGCTTTTCGTATCCACTCCTGAATTTTTCTTTTGTTTCCATCACTGCTTCTTCGATGTACAAATTGGACAGTAGGGGCCAAAGGCTACATCCCCGGCTTACGCCCTTTTTAATCTGAGCACTTCGTTCTTGGTCTTCCACTCTTTTACATATTGTATATTACCCGTCTCTCCCTATAACTTACACCTATTTTTCTCAGAATTTAGAACGTCTTGCACCAATTTACATTGTCAAAGGTTTTTTCTAGGTCGACAGATCCTATGTATGTTCTCGATATTTCTTTAGTCCTGCTTCGATTATCAACCGCCACATCAGAATTGTCTCTCTGCTGCCTTTACTTTTCCTAAATCCAAACTGATCGTCATCTAACACATCCTCTGCTTTCTTTTCCATTCTTCTGTACATTTTTCTTCTCAGCAACTTGGATGCATGAGCTGTTAAGCTGAATGTGCGGTAAGTCTCGCATTTGTGAGCTCTTGCAGACTTCGGAATTATGTGGATGATATTTTTCCGAAGGTCAGACGGTATGTCGCCAGGCTCACACATCCTACACACCAACGTGAATAGTCGTTTTGTTGCCACTTTCTCCAATGATTTTAGAAATTCTGATCGAATGTTATCCATCCCTTCTGCCTTATTTCCTCCAAAGCTCTCTTAAACACTGATTCTAATACTGTATCCCCTACCTCTTCCCTTTCAACTCCTGTTTCTTTTTCTGTCACATCAGACAACTCTTCCCCACATAGAGGCCTTCAATGTACTCATTCCATTCATCCGCTCTCTCCTTTGCATTTAACAGTGGAATTCCCATTGCACTTTTAAAGTTACCACTCTTACTTTTAATTTCACCGAAGGTTGTTTTGACTTTCCCATATGCTGTGTCAGTCCTTCCGACAATCAGTTCTTTTTCAATATCTTCACATTTTCTCATGCAGCCATTTCGTCTTAGCTTCCCTGCACTTCTTATCCATTCACTCCTCAGCGACTTGTATTTTTATATTCCTGAAATTTTCTGGTCATTTTTGTACTTCCTTCTTTCATTGATCAACTGTAGTGTTTATGCTGCTACCCATGGTTTCTTCGCAGGAACTTCCTATGTACCTATGTTTTCAATCCAACTTCTGTCATTTCCCATTTTAGAGATGTCCATTTCTCTTCAACTCTACTGTCTATTGAGCTATTCATTATTGTTGGATTGCCTTAGAGAACTTCAAGCGTACCTCGTCATTCCTTAGAGCTTCTGTAACCCACTTGTTTCTGTATTGATCCTATTGTGTTTGCCCACTCGTGTAATACAGGGTTTCTAGGAAGCTGTGCACTCGGATCGCTAGACAACAATTCAAGCAAATCTTATTAATGGAGTTTTTTACAGTAAGTTAAACTGACAATACTTAACTTTGCGTATTCACAAAGGTGTGTCGCAAGCAAATGGTGACATGCAAATAATCAATGACCTTTGTTATATACAACTTCAATGCAACGAAATCAATACAATTCATAAGTCACTGCTGTAGTGATCGTAGGACGGATCGCCTTCCACTCCAGCCGCGGTTAGGCGTTGCGACGATTATATTCTCCTCATGTAGAGGACACTCCTGTCTTGGTGTCGTCCTAGAGAGGGGTTCGTCAGCGTACTATTGGCTGACGTCGTCCCACAGCCCTCTCTGCTTTTTCGTTCTTGGTCGTCGTGTCGGCGCTTGTCGTTGTGCCGGAACAGATTCTTCCTCACCAATCTCTTCAATTTCAGCCTACTCTTCATAACTACTGCATTGTGATCTGAATCTATATCTACTCCTGAGTACGCCTTACAATCCAGTATCTGATTTCGAAATCTCTGTCTGACCATGATGTAGTATAACTGAAATCTTCTCGTATCACCCAGCCTTTTCCAGGTATACCTCGTCCTCCTGTGATTCTTGAATAGAGTATTCGCCATTACCAGCTGAAATCTATTACAGAACTGTATTAATCTTTCTCATTTCTTGTGCCAAGCCCATATTGTCCCATAACCTTTTCTTCTACTCCTTCCCCTACTACTGCATTCCAGTCCCATATGACTATTAGATTTTCATCTCCCTTTAAGTACTGTATTACCCTTTCAATATACTCATATACTTTCTCTGTCTCTTCATCTTCAGCTTGCGATGTCGATATGAATACCTGAACTATCGTTGTCGGTGCTGGTTTGCTGTCGATTCTGGTAAGCGCAACCCTATCACTGAACTGTTCCCAGTAACAAACTCTCTGCGCTACCTTCCTATTCATAACAGATCCTACTCTCCTGCTGCTGTTGATATTATACGATACTCATCTGCCGAGAAATCCTTGTCTTCTTTCCATTTTACTTCACTGACCCCTATTATATCTACATTGAGACTTTGCATTTCCTTTTCAGATTTTCTAGCTTCCCTACCACATTCAGGCTTCTGACATATCATGTCCTGACTCCTAGAGCATTATCCTTTCGTAGGTTATTCAATCTTTTCTCATGGTCACCTCCCCCTTGGCAGCTCCCTCCCAGAGGTCCGAATGGCAACTTTTCCGGAATCTTTTGCCAAAGGAGAGATCATCACGACAGTTTTCAGTTACAGGCCACACGTCTTGTGGATACACGTTATGCGTCTTTGATGTAGTGGTTTCCATTGCCTTCTGCATCCTCATGCCGTTGATCATAGCTGATTCTTCCGCCTCTAGAGGCAGTTTCCAACCCACGGATAAGAAAGTATCCTGAACCTCTATCAGCTCCTCAGCACACTTTGATAAGGCAGAATGAGGGTGGCTTCCTATACCGGAAGACTTCTGTCGCCAAATCTGATTATTAATCAAAATTTAAGCGGTGGAGGGTTAGAATCCAGGACCGATAACGTTTCGATTACGAAACAAAGACGCTACCCCTAGACCACCAGGTAATATCGGTTGAATCATAGAGTTCTGGGAAACTGTGGCCTGGTGAGATGAATCCCAATTTCAATTGATAAGAACTGATGGTAGAGTTCGAGTGTGATGCAGGCCCCACGAAGCCATGGACCCAAGTCGTCACAAGGCATTCTGCAAGCTGGTAGTGCCTCCATAGTGGTGTGGACTGTGTTCACACGGAATGGACTGGGTCCTCTGGTCCAGCTGAACCGATAATTGTGTGGAAATGGCTGTTCGGCTACTTGGGGACTATCTGGAGCAGTTAATGGACTTCATGTTGCCAAAAGGTGACTGAAAATTCATGGACGACAACGCCCCATGTCAACGGACCACAATTCTTCGCGAACGTTTTGAAGAATATTCCGGGTAATTTGAGGTTAATTTGAGTTGGTCCGATTTGGGTCTTTAGTCAGGCTGTATTCACGCCATCTTACGTCTGGCTTTCTATACACGACTGGAATATCTCTGGCAACGTGGTCACGCACTTTTTGACTTCCACCAAACTGTAAATATGCTATGTGAGACGCCCTGCTAAACCTGCAGGACAGTAGTTTAAGTTGTGGAAAGGGCCCAAAATAAGCGACTGTCAGTTACACTCGAACAGACAACATTTTATTTGATCAAACATTACAAGAGCTGAGAAAAATAATAAAAGAAACACAGCTTTAGTTTTGGAACTTAATTAGTAGCTGAATGCGCCGTACAAGCTCATGCCTTAAGGGCAAGAATAGTTTAATTTAAAAACGGCTGAAAGCCAATAACTTAAAGCTCAACCAAAATAAAAAATTTAAAAGGCAAAGACTTATCTTAAAACAGTTCCTTAATTAGGCTGAAGGCCCAAAGAATCTGACACTTTAAGAGTAAACAACTTCAATTCAAAATCGGCTGAAGGCCTAACACTTAAGACTCAATAACATTAATTTTAAAAATGCCAAAGGCATTGATTAAAACAGTTCTTAAATGAGGCTGAAGGCTCAAACCATCTGAGCTTAAGACCAGAACAGCTTTAACTCAAAATCGGCTGAAAGCCCAAATCATCTGACGCCTTAAGGGCAAAATAACCTTGATCTAAAAATCGGCTAGAAGCCATACAAGTACAAACAACAAGAACAAACAAGAAAAGGCAGTACATGCAAGGGGGCTCAGAAGTTCCAAGGGTCGGCCTGGAATTCAAACACTAACGCTCGCTTAGGTGAGACAGGCAGTCGGTCCAACCATTGTCGATCCGACGACAGCCCAACTGGCAGACAGTCAACGGATCCACCGACAAGATAACCTCCGCTTCACCCGACCAGCACACAACTGCGAGTTCAATGGAATAACGTAGAAGGTATTGGCGCTCAACCAATTATACATTGAGCTGTCAAACTACACACCATGCTGGACAGCGACAACACGATGAGGAATTTACGTCAATGGCCAGGGCGGATAACTGGAGTGTTAACGGCCACATGGCAGAAGATTTCGCTGGTGCACTTCAATTCAAATAACCAAGTACAGTTAAACTGCACTGGAGGATGGCTAAAATTTGGCTCGCGGGAATATCTCAACAACCTACAACGAACTCCAAACGACACAACTTGCTCGTAGATTAAGTAAAAAATCAACTTTTATGTCCAGGATCGGTGAGCCACGAACCTGGTAGTAATGGGAACAGCACCACACACTCCGACACCACATAGAGACCGCCAGTGGGCCTGGTCAAACTCGCTACTCCACGCCAACCGAGCAACTGCCCTGGCCCGGAAACGGTGAAACGACCAAAGTATACATCGGCTGATGAGACTATCAACCGAACGACCAACCAATGGTCGTCCCGTTCCAACCTCCCTCCGTCGAACAGTTCATGTGTTTCGCCAGCGGTCGGCGAGCACTGGCTGTCGGCGCCTCAAAAGCGCTCCATCCCCTGACTTCACTGCTGCTGCGTCCCGACTGCACTGCTGGTCCGTCTTAAACACACGGAGACCCGGATATACTTTCGGTCCCTCCAGAGATGGTACGACAGTGCACTTATTGATAGGCGCTGCTGCTGCCTCTGACAGGCAAGTGAGGCAGGAAGTTAGTGCCGCCAGTAAATGGAATAAGAAAACGAGGTGGCAGTAGCGTAATAGAAGATCACAAACAATAAGTGGGATAAACGCGAGCCTCGCACGGCTATGTTACTTTATCTAGCTCATCCTTAAATTTTGATGAGCAGAATACATTCCGTGCCAGTTTTATTTGATCAGCCTGTATTAGTATCCTGATCATAATCACAGTGATTAAGTAAACCAGAGATTAGTTATTCATTTAATTACGAGAGGAAGGCGATGCTATATCGCGTTTGGGGCACGAAGCTGAAAGAGTGCACGGCAGCAGGGGAGTGTTTTACAAGCAAAGGACTCAGGCGGTCATACTTCTGTGTTAAGCTGTGACCACAAAGCTGGAGCGCAACATTCACACGACGTCCTCAGGCCCCACCGCTGTCTTCAGGTAGACTCTGGCTGACGACGGAGCAGCTGCAAATAAGGACCAGTATACACTGACCGAAAGAACCGCAATACTAAGAAGCAATTGTGCGAGGTAAACGGAAGATGGTAGGAGCGTCATTGCACCTGAAAGATGATGTGAATTCCAATTTCACGCCAGTCATATAAGAATGGCGCTAGTACTGCTGCTGTCAAGATGCAAACTAGGTGTGCTCTAAATACACACTGTAACGGTCGTGTATGTTAGTTACCTTTGAGAACGGACATGGTGAGTTGGTGTTGGTCAGAAATGTCTTTAAGACAACAAAGACACCTTTATCAACACCGCACTGAGTTTGAACGAGATCGTGTAATAGGGCTACGATAAGGTGGCTGTTCCTTCTGCGATATTACAGTAAGACTTGGCACGAATTTAGCCAGTCTTCATGATTGCTGGTAGCAGTGGTCGAGAGAAGGCCGCGTGACACTACTGAGACGGAAGACCAACGGGTTTCGCATATGGCTCTGTCGCATTGAACTGCATCTGCAGCAGAAATCTGAGCAGCAGTTGGCACCTCAGTGACACAGCGAACTGTTACAAATCGGTTACTTCAAGGACAGCTCCGGGCCAGACGCCGTGTAGCGAGCATTGCGCTGACCCCAAACCATCACCATTCATGAATTCAGAGGTGTCAGGCGAGAGCTCACTGGGTAGCAGGATGGAGATCTCATGTGTTTTCTGATGAAAGCTGCTTTTGCCCCAGTGTCAGTGATGGCCGTGTGCTGGCTGGAAGGAGGCGAGACGAGGAATTGCAAAGAACCAGTCTGCATTCTGAGCACACTGGACCTACACCTGGAATTATGGTCTGAGACACGATTTCGTATTACAGCAGGAGCAGTCTCGTGGTTGTCGTGTGCATCCTGACTGCAAATCTGTACGTCAGTTTGGTGATTCGACCCGTTGTGCTGCCATTCACGAACTGCGTTCCACGGTATGCCTTCCAACACGGTAACAGTAGGCCCCATAGTACTGTTGTAACTCATGATGCTCTAGCCTGCTCGATCACTAGATCTGTCCGTGATCAAGAACGTACAGGACCTCATCAGACAACAACTCCAGCATCATCCCCAACCAACATTAATGGTCCTTGCATTCACCAACCAAATGCAACAGGCATGGAACTCCATCCCACAAACTTAAAGATAGCACCTGTACAACACAATGCACACACGTTTTTATACCTCCATTCAACATTCTGGCGTTTACACCGATTACAAATGTGCCAGTATTTCGAATTTGCAATGATTTCTCAACCGTTTTCTTTAAATTGTGATATTCTAATGTTAATCACTTAAATATGTTACCTAGACAAATACACTCCCAAAATTTCATTACTCTACAATTAATTATTGTTTTGTGTTGCAATTTTTTCCTGTAAGAGTATTTTTTTCACCGTAGATATTAACAGTTCCTTCTGCACCTGTGTATGAAGTTTGTATAGTGTCTGGTAAAGTCCACCTCGTGGCTGTGGCCAGAGTCCACACACTCTCTGGCACTACTACGCTGAGATACAATGGCAGCTCTACCTACATCTATCTACATCTACAACCATAGTTCGCAAGCCACCAGATGATGCGTGGCGGAGGGTACCTTCAGTCCTTTATCGGTTCTCGCTTCTATTCCAGTCTCGTATTGTTCGTGGAAAGAAGGATTGTCGGTATGCTTCTCTGTGGGCTCTAACCTCTCTGATTTTATCCTCATGGTCTCTTCGCGAGATATACGTAGGAGCGAGCAATATACTGCTTGACTCCTCGGTGAAAGCATGTTCTCGAAACTTCAACAAAAGCCCATACCGAGTTACTGAGCGTCTCTCTTGCAGAGTTTTCCACTGGAGTTTAACTATCATCTCCGTAACGCTTTCGCGATTACTAAATGATGCTGTAACGAAGCGCGCTGCTCTCCGCTGGATCTTCTCTATCTCTTCTATCAACCCTATCCGGTACGGATTCCACACCGGTGAGCAGTATTCAAGCAGTGGGCGAACAAGTGTACTGTAACATACTTCCTTTGTTTTCGGACTGCACTTCCTTAGGATTCTCCCAATGAATCTCAGTCTGGCATCTGCTTTACCGAAGATTAATTTTATATGGTCATTCCATTTTAAATCACTCCTAATGCCTACTTCCATATGATTTATGGCATTAACTGCTTCCAGTTGCTGACCCGCTATATTGTAGCTAAATGATAAAGGATCTTTCTTTCTGTGTATTCGCAGCACATTACACTTGTCAACATTGAGATTCAATTGCCACTTCCTGCACCATGCGTCAATTCGTTGCAGATCCTCCTGCATTTCAGTACCATTTTCCACTGTTTTCATTCCATTTTAAATCACTCCTAATGCCTACTTCCAGATGATTTATGGCATTAACTGCTTCCAGTTGCTGACCCGCTATATTGTAGCTAAATGATAAAGGATCTTTCTTTCTGTGTATTCGCAGCACATTACACTTGTCAACATTGAGATTCAATTGCCACTTCCTGCACCATGCGTCAATTCGTTGCAGATCCTCCTGCATTTCAGTACCATTTTCCACTGTTTTCATTCCATTTTAAATCACTCCTAATGCCTACTTCCAGATGATTTATGGCATTAACTGCTTCCAGTTGCTGACTCGGTATATTGTAGCTAAATGATAAAGGATCTTTCTTTCTGTGTATTCGCAGCACATTACACTTGTCAACATTGAGATTCAATTGCCACTTCCTGCACCATGCGTCAATTCGTTGCAGATCCTCCTGCATTTCAGTACCATTTTCCACTGTTACAACCTCTCGACATACTACAGCATCATCCACAAAAATCCTCAGGGGAATTTCCAATGTTATGCACAAGGTCATTTATATATATTGTGAATTGCAACGGTCCTACGACACTCCCCTGCGGCACACCTGAAATCACTCTTACTTCGGAAGACTTCTCTCCATTGAGAATGACATGCTGCGTTCTGTTATCTAGGAACTCCTCAATACAATCACACAATTGGTCTGATAGTGCATATGCTCTTACTTTGTTCATTAAACGAATGTGGGGAGCTGTATCAAACGCTCTGGTGTGAGTCTTGCTGGCAGCGCTCAGTTCTTCCGGTATATAAGCCAGCGGAGATGCCAGAGGAGTTTCTTCAGTCAAATTGGGTGTAGCAGAACTAGCATCTGTGCTTTGTCTGCAACGTCGAAATAAAAAGAAAATTCTGAAAAAGAAATTATGGTTGGGTCCCTCAACTGCTGTGTTATGACATAAACATATGGTTTCAAACACTTCACAGCGATGTAAGAAATTACAGTGAAAAATTGTTCATACATGTAATATGCCAGTATGTTCATTCAGTGAGGTGGTGGAGATCCGCTGATAAGCACTCAAGAAAATGAACACTGTTTTATGGAAACTTATCTCACCAGACGAAAATATTTTCGTTTTATGAAGGTAATTAGCGGTTTAATCAATAACCAAATATTTGTTGTTTGTAGAGGTATTTACAATTTTCGTTGTAACTGCAAATTATAGATAAAAGCAATTTTTCAGCTGTTAATTGAAAAGGGCTTCATTATAATGTAAATTCAATTTACAAATATTCGGTTTGTGCATAAGTTCATAGCGTTTTTGTTTTGCATGTTGATATTGCAGTTGCTGTGGCTTTATTTATCGACTGTCACTTTCTTATTGCGTCGCATGTGGAGAAATCATGCTAAGAAAATAGTTTCCTCGTTGTATGGACATTAATGACTCTCCATGTTCAGGAAGATCGTCAGGATTTGACTAAAATCGTTCAAACGCATTAATCCACAACGATCTACATCAGTATACTCGATAGCTGGCAAATGTGATGAACTGTGAACATTTTACCATCGTGTAACGTTTCCATGCGTACCATGTATTGCATGTGTACCTCATGATCTAAGCTAAAATTACAAAAATCTGTGGGTGGCCATATGTGCATCTCAGTCGTCATAGGAAAGCTGGACAGGGGCAGAATTGGCCAGCAAACAAATTAGCACAGTAAACAGAAGATTTACTTAATCTGTATTTCTCCAAGCATATGAGGACTCATTAGAAATAATGTAGCAAGAGATAAGAGTCCAGCTATCGCAACAGCAGTAACTATGGTGATGGAGCCACGAGCAGACAACATCTGTGTAGCTTCACGTAGGGATGTGGCTGTGAGTGCGAGTCTGCTGTGGGCTGCCGCCGGCCGCCCTGAGTCACAGCGGCAGAGGGCGCTCACAGTCCAGAGCCACTGCAGGGATGGCTCAGCGGGCGCGCCCACTTGGGTCCGCCAGATCAAGCGGTGTCAGACGGAAACTTGCAAATTCCATTGCAATCACTCCGTAAGATGGTACCGACACGTTATACCACACGAACCGCTCCACGAAATTGTTTTAAGGACAGACATAGGACAAATTGCATTCTTGTACTTAAACATATATATATATATCCCCAAAAATATTGCTGCTAGAATAGTAAAACTTGAGACTACTGTGTACAACATAATGTTTGATATTTTGTGTAATTTTTATTTGAAATGCGCATCGACACACATTTTACAAGAAATTGAATTTTTAATTACCGTTATTTCTGCAATGTACCTTTTCTCGTGAACTAATCAAGCAATAAAACTGGAACTTCACTGCTTACATCTACCTAAGCGGTTAATAAAACGTGTGGAACAGACTTTTTGAGGGTCATAGTTTCTTTGAAATTAATTTTACCTGGGACTGATCCATTTTTGGCAAATTTTAAAGAAGAAATTTTCTCAAAGAAAGTATATGGAAAAGTACTGTACAGGATTATTTAGTAGGTAATTCTTAAGAACTATACCAAATTTCAGGATGTTAGTTTCAACAGTTCCTGAGAAAAGTTACATTATATCTCAGAAAAGCTGGTTTATGGCAATTCGAATCTGAAATTTTTATTTCAACTTTTGACAATATTGCTATGCTTCTAGTGACTACTGCTGTCCATATCCATAATTTTCTATCTCTTCCTCGTCTTCCTGGAGTAATCTCTTTCCCTGCCTCCTTTGTCTTTCCAACTTTTGCATATTGTCTTCTGCTGCCTGAGCTTCGTTCAGTCGCACTTAATCGATGTTTCTGAGTATCTTCAGTGTGAATGCACCTGGATGGAAGCCTAGTCTCTGTAGACACTCAATACAACCTACATTTCCACTATTATATCAATAACAATTTCGTTGAAGTCAGCTCATGGTGACAAAGCTGCTGTAATATCCACATCTAAATTTTCACGAGGTGGTGTTTGTTCCGTTCGGTTTACAGCGACAAGGTTGTCTCTGGTATATCGCCAGTTCAGGGAGGTACAGTACAGCGTCTCATCTAAGAATGGTGGCCTGATGGATAGCTGAAAAATCATCTTGTTTAGAATATGGTGCCTTTTTCGTTCACAACATGAAAACCCCTAAGATCCCACTTTAGTATCTGGTTTGTTATTACCAAAGGCGGAACCTGTTTTTGGGATGTCAGCCCTGTGGTTGAAGGTTTCAGAAAAGACTCTATCCAGACGCCTATTAAAAGCGACTCGTTGCAATCAGTTCTGAAAATCTTTATTCAACAGCGTCACCATGTTGCACATCGATAGTGGATAAAGGTTTTAGATTTCTGATGCTTTGGTGAACAAAGCCACTCTTCCCTTTGTTGTGCCAACGTCTGCATTTCAGAGTAGCATCTGCGATTAACTACCCAAATTATACAGGGTGTCCCAGCTATCTTGTCCACCCAAAATATCTCTGGAACAATAACAGCTATTGGAAAACGACTTTCACCGGTGTCAATGTAGGGCTGGGGCCCATGAATTTACATATTTGGAAACATTGCAAAACGAAAGCATATGTGCTTTTTAACACAAACTTATGTTTTTCTAAATGGACTTCCTATATTTTTTCTTCAGCAATCCATAGCATGACAAAGCACATACACAATGGCGTTGATTGCATCGCAATATTCCCATTACATCTCGAGATATTGAGACGCGAAGTTGACGCTTGGAACACCCGACATGCGCTGCTAGCGCACGTCCTGAGGCTCAGGCGTGAACCCCATGCTGCCCGTAATCGCGATGTGATTGACATGTGTAATCACACCTCCATACTTTTCAAGAGGTCCGAAACGAATAATACGGTCTGCTGCCATCAACTATAATAAGCACATAACGGTTTCCCTCTTGCACGTTTTACGTGTCTACGTACACAATATGAACCAGTACCGATCGGTGTACACCCGTCAGGTTGTCTTATTTATCCTGCACACCCAAAATAAGGTTTATCTAATGCGTTATATGACCCATTGTGCCTGTCGCGCAGGGCATGGCTCTACCTAGTCAAGTGTCCAACGTAGTTCCCACTACTGCCACAGTTACCACTTCACCTTGTTTATGATTCGTGACCCATGCAAACTCCTGTACTCCACCACCCTCCCAGCATCCCATTTGTTGTTGCTTTGGCGTGCATTACACCGCTTGCCAGTATAGACGTGCACCAGAGTAATCTAGTGACGGCACGGAGGTAGTACACATTGTGAACAAACGTTGTGTTGTGGAACTTATACTGTACAGTACAATGTACACACATGAAGATATGGTAGAAATGCTGCTGATCTATGGAGAATGTACGTTGACGGGAAATACGTTATGAGATTGCTTGTTTGTTGATAGTACTGTTAGCGAACATTATGATTATTAAGTTAATATGTCTGATTTCTACCCTACTCTACATACCTGTACTGTACCCTGTTGTAGGTGGACGAAATGCTGTTCAGGCAGAACGACCGTACAGAAGACGATTCCCTGACAACCCACCGCCTTCGCGCCGGATGTTTGGTCGTCTCACATCTCGTCTACGTGAAATGGGAAGCTTAAATCCAAGACCTCGACATCACCCTAGAACACGCACAGATGAACGCGCTGAAGTTTCTGTGCTCGCTACCATAGCTGTGAATCCTCAAATCAGCACACGTCAAATTGAACGTGAAGTTGGTGTGTCGAAATCAAGTGCACAGCGTATTCTTAAACGTCATAAATTTCATTCTTACCATGTTCATTTACACCAGGATCTTCATGGAAATGACCTCCGCAATAGGGTAACATTTTGTCGGTGGGCTCAGCAAAAACTTCTGACTAATCAAAATTTTTTTGCAGATGTTCTCTTTACCGACGAGGCATCATTCTCCAACAAAGGAATTGTCCATATGAGGAATATGCATTATTGGTCCGCAGACAATCCAAAATGGCTCCGTCAGGTAGAGCATCAACGTCCATAGAAAGTTAATGTTTGGTGTGGGATTATTGGAGATACCATTATCGGACCTTTCTTTATAAATGGCATCCAAAATGGCAGACAATACTCCAGATTTATACGACACAATCTTCCTGTTCTCTTGGACACCGTACCTCTGAACCGGAGAATGGTCATGTGGTATCAGCAAGACGGATGCCCTGCACATAACGCCTTACGAGCACGACGACTTCTGAACCGTAAGTTCCCAGGTAGGTGGATTGGACGAGGTGGCCCAGTTAGGTGGCCTGCCCGATCTCCGGACCTTACACCGCTGGATTATTTTCGTTGGGGAGCAGTGAAGGATGTTGTTTACCAACATGAACCAACAACACCAGAGGACATGAAGCAACGCATTATTGATGCTCGTACAGCCATCAAAGAGGAAACAGTAGCACGAAGTAGGGCATCCTTCATCCGCACAGTGACCCTATGTATGCAAGCCAATGGGCATCACTTTGAGCATGAGATGTGATCGCTATGTTTAGTATGTAGTGCTGGTATCACAGTGGAAGTTTCTACAAAGGGCCATTTTACCCAGTGATGTTAAGAAACATTTGTTGCAACAATTTGTCATTTAACGCATTAGATAAACATAACATTGATAATTATGTGATAATAAAACTAATTGGTTGAACATGTTTACATTCATCTTCTATGTCCTACCTGAACTTCCCAAATCAAAACATTTTTACCTAAACGACGGTAAAACTTTTAGTCCACTTGCTCGTTTCACTAAAACCATCAACATGAGTTTTACTATTACGAGTGAATGATTAACTGTCACTTGCGCTAGATCTACAGTAAAGTAAAGTTTTAACGTTGAACGGCATTACCTTTTTATTAACGGATTAACGATAAGCGAAGTTAACTTTGTGACTAACGTTGCGGTACACAGATATGTTACAGAGCCGCATCACCCCTAGCCTATGGGATAAATACCTGCTGGAATGTACGACGTTAATGCAGGATGGCAGCAGACCATATTATTCGTTTCGGACCTCTTGGTGAGTATGGAAGTGTGATTACACATGTCAATCACATCGCGATTACGGGCAGCATGGGGTTCACGCCTGAGCCTCAGGACGTGCGCTGGCAGCACATGTCGGGTGTTCCAAGCGTCAACTTCGCGTCTCAATATCTCGGGATGTAATGGGAATATTGCGATGCAATCAACGCCATTGTGTATGTGCTTTGTCATGCTATGGATTGCTGAAGAAAAAATATAGGGTGTCCATTTAAAAAAAACATAAGTTTGTGTTAAAAACACATATGCTTTCGTTTTAGAATGTTTCCAAATATGTACATTCATGGGCCCCAGTCCTACATTGATACCGGTGAAAGTCGTTTTCCAATAGCTGTTATTGTTCCAGAGATATTTTGGGTGGACAAGATAGCTGGGACACCCTGTATATATATACCAATCTGTCTGTTCTCTTCCAATATTTGACCTCTGTGGCTGTCTTTCCTCACACGGAAGTTACTTCCAAATGAATTGTCATAGTGCCCATTCTGCTTGCTAGTTTTATCCACATATTCCTTTCCTCATCGATTCTGCAGAAAAAGGACTCGCGATTTCCTTCATTACTCCACTTAATTTTCACTATTCATCGGTAGCACTGCAACTGAAATTCAGCTCACAGTCTATGATTTACTTATGGGCAATGCTGTTTTCCAAATGCACATTCCCATAAATTTATCCCTTGGTTTATGATCTAATGGGCTCGCAGCGTACAAGATATATCTTAAAGGCATTATGTAATAAAATTCAGATTGCTGCCATACTAGTTTAGTGATGTATTTATTTTGCTGGATCCTTTCCGGCTAGACTGATATCTTAAGACAACATGCAGAAGTTATATATCATTTTTATATTGTTATAATGTTGGTTGTTCATATTTTCAGGTGTAAAATTTGATACTGACGTTCATATATGAACAGTGGTCGCTATCACTCCGTATTTTCTTACAATGTGGTGAAGTTTTAGGACTCTTTCGCTAGAAGCTGTTTTATGGTTTGCTCATGTTATTTATGATCCTTTTTTTTAATGTGTCATTTAATGGTCAGACCTGACAGATAGACATTTGTGATCACAGTCTAACACATACAGTCACGACACTCTGTGGAGCAAAAGTTGTTACCGCTTGACAGCTGGAGTGAGACTAGCGCTTCAAGCGGTGAGTAAGCATACACTCACACGTGTCATAGTGATACTGTTTGTTTTTAATCATTTTCTACTTAATTAACAAAATAGTTTTTATATTTTCTCGTTCCATTCATTAGTAAAACACCAAAAGACCTGAATTACAGTAAAATATATGCAGAAACAGCCGAAACATACTGGTTCAGTGACATAAGCTACAACTGTTTCGTGAAGAAATACTTTCAAATATGTGTATAAATGCAGCTTATTCCACTGAAAACAATTCCTCTATTATGCCAGCATTGCCTGGATCTCCGCCTCCCCCCCCCCCCTCTCGCTTTTACAAGCCCCTCCAAATCCTCAAACGCCATGCACTCATCCTTGCCTTCTGTATTCGCCTTCCTTCTCCCACACAACTCCTGTATGACCTCATCCCCTTCCTCCACCTCCTCCTTTTCCTCCAACATCTCTGCATCTCTTACACTGTCTCCAGGCTTGATCCCCTTGGCCCCTGGTTTTCTCCTTCCTCTCCATCCCCTGCCTGTTGCCATGCCTCTATTGGCCCATCCCTCCCTCTCTCCTCCTCCACACCCTCCTTCATCAGGGCAATTTCCAGCACCTCCCCATCCCACATGTTGAACTTCGCCATGACATCTACCCTTTCTTCCAACTGTAATCTGGCCTTGTTCCTCCCCCCCTCCCCAGGGCCCCTTTTTTCCTCTCCCCTCCTTCTCCCAGAGTGGATTTCCCTTCTTCTCTCAGTGAGTCCCTGCACCCCCTCCTCGGCTTTCCTCTCCCATCCCTTCCCTCCCCAGCCCTCCTTCGGCGCGCCCCCCACCTCATCCCCCTTTCTCTCCGTTCCATCTCGCCTCCTTTTCTCTTCCCCCCTTGTCTCCCCCCCACCTTCCCAGCAGATCTTTCCAGGTTTTTATTCATTATCATGTGTGCTGCGTTAGTGTTATGTTTGGTGCTGTTATACAGTGTCATCTAGTGATGTGGTTTTAATTTTGTGCTCGACATGTATATAGTCCATGCTTGTTTGTGTGCTTTTTATACTGTGACCACCTTTTACATTGTTTCTGCCTTCAGTGTTTTTTTATTTTTTTAAAGTGCACTTCAAATTGCCAGCTGTGTTCTTTTAACTTTATATCGACTTTTACTGTCCCCCAGTGCATGACCATTTTCAGTGTTTTTTATGTCCCCTTCTTTATCCCCCTTTTTATATAAGAATCCCCCTTTATGTGTTTTATAAATCCGTTTGGCTGACGAGCTGTGGACTGTGCCACTGCCAGCCCTCCCCTTTCCGTGTGGGACAGGGCAATGAAATTACAATAAAGAAAAAAAAACTGAAAGCAAGATAATATAAAAACGTATATCATGTATGAGAAGCATACATTTCTGATGTTGTCCAATGTTAATAACATAGGCACTATTTTTAAGAGTCAAATAATTTTTATGCACTCTAATTATTCACCCATTCTTACACTTCAGTCAATTTTATATTTCACGAATATGTTTGTAAATGGTGTAACAATCAACGTACATGAAGAGATAGAGATCTACATACACATAATACAACGCTATAATACATTAAATAATCTAACGGATTTAAAACATACAAGTTTCACATAAAATTTTACTGGATTCGTAACCAAAGATAACAGATGACACAGTCAACTCCCCACAGACACATCGACTACAAAGATCATACATACAGCTCGAAATGATAACATTAACACACCATAGCAACTACAGTCAAATAGCATCTTTGGCCACCTTTCGCGACAGCAGGATGTCAAATATGAGGATAAAATGACAGATTATAAAAATACAAGAAGGGGTCATAAACAACAGGAGCAAACAACAAAACAGCTTATAGCATGATAGTACTAAACCTACACCACATTAGCCCGCCCGGCTAGCCGGATGGTCTAATGCGCTGCTTCCCAAGCGAGAAGGCGTCCCAGCCATCCTATGGATGGTTTTTAAGCCGAATACGGGCTGGTTCCCCTTATTCCACCTTACACTATGTCGGAGTTTGCCGTGCAAACACTATCTCCTCGTACGCGTAGACCATGATTACTCTACCACGCGAACATATGGGGTTACATTTATCTAGTATGAGACGTTCCTGGGTGTGTGCGTGTGGGTGGGGGGGGGGGGGGGGAGAGGAGGGAGTGTGGAGGTGGGAAGGGGTCCACTGGAGGCCGAACCGTACAATAACCCTGGGTTTGGTGTGGGGTGGCGGTGAGGTGGGTGGACTGCTGTGGCCTGTTGTGAGGTTGTGAACCCCTGAGGGCTACGGTGGGACGAAGCATCTTCGTGGTTTCTAGTTCCTCAGTTCAATGTACAACACACACAAAACACCACGTTGCAGTACAATGCAGAGTGACAGCGTCCGGTGATATATATAGACGT
Source organism: Schistocerca americana (assembly GCF_021461395.2). NCBI lineage: Eukaryota > Metazoa > Arthropoda > Insecta > Orthoptera > Acrididae > Schistocerca > Schistocerca americana. Next base: position 104,940,284 of record NC_060122.1, on the reverse strand, counting down.
AAGACCAAATTTGTGTATCCGAAAATATGATTAACCAACATTACAATAAAATTAAAAAATTTATGTAATTTTTGCAAATGGTCTGAAGACAGAAATCTGGTCGAAGTGGATCCCTCACAATAAATACAGCATTAAACCACAATAACAACCATCTGGATGTTATTACATAATCTGTTCCTCTAGTTACATCCTACGTTTCGTACTAATATATTTCTGTTTGCAAGGAATGCCCTCTTTCCCTGTGATATTCTGCTTATTATATCGTTCTACCTCCGTCCGTCACGTGTAATTTTAGTTGCAAAGTAGCAAAATGCTTTCTTCATCTTCTTCGTGGTCCCCAGTTGTGATGTCGTTCTTAGGTTATGTAACGTTCCTTAGCAAAAGACATATTTTGTAGTAAAGAGAAAATATTGTGCATCGTATTCTGTTATTGGATGGAATTATGTATTTTTTATTATTATTATTATTTATTTTAGATAATATCTGTGTCGGCGAGTACTGAAACCGCACAGACGATAAATATCATACACAGAGATGAAAAATATCCCTAGTATAAATAATACAGAACGAACAGTAATTTCTTTGTCTTCCTCTTGGAGTTACGGGAGTAAGATAGCCTGTGTCGCAGTTGTACATGCTAACGTAGTCTTCTTTTGTCATGGTTAATCGATGTACGCCATTACGTACGCATTTTTAAAAAAGGTGTGTATTGTAGATAAGTTAACATATTTGAATGTTTTGAATAGAGTTATTTAATGAAACCTTGCATTATTATTTGTAGTAGCTTGCTTAAATTATTATCCCATCCTTTTAAGACACTTTCAGTTATTAAAATATTATCCGTGGTGCAGAGCTGCGCTACGAACGAACAAGCCGCTGCCGCGGCGCATTCAAACTGCATTAAAAGAAATCGATCATACCGCAAAGAAGCGGGAAGGTAATAGTGAAATAAAATCATCTCTTTCAGCTTCCGGACTTCCAGAGCAGAGCAGCATATTTTATGATGTGTTTTGCAGGTTGACGTGGGCTGCTGATAATATATTGCCAACAGTACAAAAGAGATAATTTACCTTCGTAACATAATAGGAATTTTGTTGTGCTTAGTTCTGGTCTGGTAAACCTTATAGTGAAAACGTATTTTTCTCCGACAATAGTCTCATGTTCTTGTGCTAGTCGTGGTAATTATTGGTGTTTTACGCTTAACAAAAATCCACTGCAAAATGTTGAACAATCTTTGCGAACTGTAACATCAGTATTTCATAACAAAGTAATTTTCATTTTCAATAACTATAAAGCAGGGAAGATATGTTGATTTTTTATAGTCAGTTACAGTAACCAAAAATGTTCCTTTAATAGAAAGCCAGATACAGAACAATAAGAACCCAATATATTCTGAAAATTAATGATTATAAAGAAATTCTGGGCACAGCATTACTAAAAGGTATTTTGCGGCTCTTTTCGTATATGCGTTATTACGCGAGCAATAACAAAAACAAAACCAAAATAAATAGAAAAGAGTATATATATATACATTTACGACAAAAACGCGAAATTGTCGCCCAAAAACGCGGGGCCCGAACTTGCATTGGCCACGAAAACAAGAATATTTTATGTAGTTTCTTTCAGTGTTTATTGTTATATATATGTATGTATATAGTGATAAATGTATGTATGTGTATCATGATTAATGCTATGTATTAATGAATGTCCAAAAATTTTTCATGAAAAACCGCACCACTGCAAGCAAGTTAGAGGAAACGATCCTGATAGTACTGAGAAACTGTAACGACTACATAATCCGGGGGCAGCCGAACCCCGAGATCAGATAAATAAAAGGTAAGACTACAGTGTAGTTGTCCTGTTTGTAGAAGCTTAACTCCAGTGAAGTGATCTCATATCGCTAGTGGTGTGTAGTTTGATGTTAGTGTTTATGACAGGACAATGTTGATTGTAGATAGTAATTTTTAGAGTGCAGTGTATTGTAGATAAACTAACACATTTTGTGTGCAAGTGAAAAAACTGTCAGGTCTTGTGTTCGAGTAGGTAATTTATGAATATGGTTAAATTGCGTAGTCAACGTCCGAGCAATATGGATACTGAGGAACAGCCGTTAGTTAGTGCAGGAAATGTAGAAACGGGTGCATTAAGCAGTACAAGTACTCTCTTTGAGGATATACCATGCGAAAATGTGGGGGCAGGGGCACAGGAAGTGGTGCCACCGCCCACCAGTGCTCAAGGAGAGGTAGATAAAGAAATAGCACCACCTCCAGAAAAGCAAGAACCAGAGAGTGGTAATCTGCCTGGTGGGAATTCACTTCAGTCGATATTAGAGCGCGTGCTGGATTACCAGGCAAAATTTGCGCAACAGCAAGCCGAGCGAGATCGCCAGCAAACTGAGCGAGATCGCCAGCAAGCTGAGAGAGATCGCCAGCAAGCTGAGCGGGACCAGCAACTTGTGCAATCGTTAGAAAATATGAAAAAAGAGATTGCCTGTATGAAACAGAATTATGAGTCGATACCTAAGGCCGTGCAGGAGTTGACAGAACAGGTCAACAACCTGCAAGTAGCAAACACTAACATGGTAGATGAAATAGGTGTCTTAGCCAACCGATTGGAAAAGAAAGAAGTAGATTACACACAGCTTGTAGAGCAGAAGTGGAACGAACAAGCAACTAAAATTGAAACCGAATTCAACTCATGGCTAGAAGCGAAGGAGAGTGAGATTGACAAAAATATTAATTCTAAGGTACAAGCAGCTATGGCAGATAGAGATTCCGACTCGTTCAGTATCGCAATAAATAGTCAGGTACAGAACGACGTGCAAACCATCAAACAAATACTCAGTGAGGATATTCCGCAGTGGCAAGTGAATATTAACAAACGGATATCCGACTTGGAAAAGGGTTTAGCACAAAGTAGCAAACATCTTGAACACGAAACTATGTCGCCAACAGCCAATGTTTTTGGCAACGTACAAACTTATACGCGACGCAACAATGGTGAATCTTTAGGCGATAATGGGAAGAGCTGTAGCTACGGTTCGGAGCACACAGCCTATGTCCCAGGAGCAAACCAGTATAGCCCAAAAATATTAGTTGAAGAAAGTTTGATAAAAAATAGGCAGTTTCAAACGTTTACTACTGAACGGGAGTCAGTACACCCAGTAGTATTCATAAAAAGCTTTAAAAATATCTTGCCTAGTGTGTGGAACGAAGCACAGAAAATTCAGTACGTAATGTCATACATTCAGGGTGATGCAGCGTTGTGGGCTACGGAAGTAGCAGACAGCTGCATGACATATGAACAGTTCGAAAGGGCGTTTTTGTCGAAATACTGGTCGCCTTGTATACAAGAGCGGCTAAGAAAAGAAGTATACAATCCCGAACCGTACTCACCCCGTCTTGGGAATCTGAGACGGTATTTCGAGAAGTACATAAACAAAACGTGTTACTGGGACGAGCCGATCTCACCAAGAGACATAATAAGACTCCTAAAATCACATTTACCCATTCATATCAAAGAGAAATTAATACACGTACCAGAAAGCGTCATGGAACATTTCCTGTCTGTTCTAGATTCAATAGACTTAATCCAGGAAGACGCAAAAGCAGCGTGTGATCACTCACGGAATAATGGATCAGAATGTAAACATGACAGAAATGATATTGCACAAAACCACAACCATAGAAATGGTAGGGGTGGTAACAAGCGGCAAGAGCATTCGCAAAATTGTAATAATGGTAGAAGTCAGAAGGGGTATGGGCAGCCATCCCATACAAAGAAGCGTCGATTTGACGACCGGTACGATTCCGGACTGCCACGGACCAACCGCTGGAAAAATTCGCGAGGTGAGTGGCATAGCAATTTCAATGACGGTAATCGTAATTGGAATCAGAATCAGCGACCAAGCCCAGAGCGGCAGGGTAATGACCGGTACCATAACAACAGACCACCACTGCAGAACGCGCCTATTGCGCAGTCGTGGCGGCCCACAAACCAAAGCGTAAACATAGTTGAGGTCGCGGATAATAGCCGTCCAAGTACCTCGCAAGCAAGCCATCCGACAAACTAGAATCGGCCTCGATATGCTCTCCATCGCTGGCCGAGGGGTGGAGTGAGAGCGACACGAATAATAATAGTATCCCTGGAATACATATGCTGCGATACAACGACGGTATCAGTATGGATAAAGATCTATTGACCGAACCGCATGAATGTAAGAAAGATAGCAACGAAAATGTGCAAGCCATAATAGAAGCGAAAATCAATGATTATTTTATATAATATAATCATTGACACAGGTGCCTCAGTGAGTGTAATGAGTACAGAGTTGATTAAAGCGCTAGGGAAGGGACGTAGTATACCGACTTCCCGGTTAATAATTACAAGGTGTCTGGAGCTATAAGTGCACAGAGCCAGTTAGTTAAGCACCAGGTGCGGGTGGAGATTTGTAAGGAGGGCGAAGCCATAGTGAGCTCGTTCCTCATTGTTAAAGGGTTAAAGGTGGCCTGCATTCTGGGAGTAGATTTTCTCCGTGAGAGGGTCGCAGTGATCGACCTCTCCTCGGGAAAACTAAGTATAGTTAATAAAGGTAGGAGGATTGAGTTGTCTATCATGAAATCGAAGGAGGTACTTGTGCCATGTTGCAATCGAATTAATATCAAAGGTAGGAACCCCTGGGTATTACACTTTAATGATTATTCACCTGTGACGGATCTCTTTATCCGAATATAGGAGATAGAAATTTTGAACCAAATGTTGATGAATTTCGAACCAAAGTACAGGAATCTGTAATTTTAAGCAACATACAAAAGCAACAGTTGACGCAGCTGTTATCGGAATATACCATGGTATTTACCGACCGACCAGGAATAGTCAAAGGGTACCACTATCACATAGAGGTGATGCCTCATAAAACATACTGTTGCGCATCTTACTCCATCCCTTGGTCGAGGAGGGAGGTAGTGGCTAAAGAGATTTGAAATATGTTAGAGTGGTATAGTAAAATTATTTATTCAGTGACATGTCTGATGTAAATAGTAGTGGTAAGAAGATTTCAATTGTGTTTTAGAGTATAAGTATGTTAGTTTTAAGAAAGAATTTATGTATAGTTACAATTTTGAGAAAGTAGAATCAGTAAACTGAGCAATAATATGCAAATGGAAGACTTTGTTTACAGACAGTTAGTGTCATTAAAATACTACATGCTCTTCAAGCAATGAATAATCTTTTGTTGATAAAATAATGATTAATTTCTTGAATCATTTTGTAGTAAGTAAGTACAATTAATGATGAAATATCATATAAATATGTAGCAGATGTAATTGTGTTAGAGTTAAGGAACCCTGAGAGAGAGTCTATACTAGCCAAAAATTGACTTTGTGGTACGAAATAATTATGTGATGTAATGTTTACTGCCAATAGTGATCTGAGAACGACACTGGAGCAGAATCCAATAAAAAACAAAACCGTTCCGTGTAACCTATGCTTTGTATGTATGAATGCTTCAATTGAAGCCTGTGTACTTGGTACACGTTCTTGAATATTAATTACGCGGTACGCGAATCAGGTTACGCGGAAACTATACTGTAGTCCTGTAGGACGGACCGTTAAAAACAATACTAGTACTAAATGAAGTATTTATTGAACAATATGCCCAAGTCAAGCTGTCATGCACATGGTAAAATCTGTTTGCTAGATGGGTGATAACCTGGCAAGCTACACTAAAAGAGGAAAAGAAAGCTATGTACAAAAAAAATCACACACCTTTAAATAATTACAAAAAAGCAATATATGCCTAGTAATAGTATTAAAAGTGTGTAATGAGAAGGTAACGCAATGGACTCAATGTAGATGAGGGTGATTATGCTAAGAACAGTTGTTATGCATTAAAAATAAACTGTGTGCATAAACAATCTAGGGAAGGACGGAATATTGTGTGTAGTAAGGACAGAAAATGACTGTTGTTAACTGCACCAATATATACGTCGGTATAAGTTAAGTGTTGAGTGACTAACTGTCATAGTGCAGTGCTCAACGAACAGTACACTGTGAGTAAAAACGGTAGTTAGTGATCCGTTCGGAGTCGATTGAAAAAAACATCGCTCGATGGAGACATTTAGTATGTGTGTACCGAAATATTTTCGTGTGTTGAAAGACGCTCTGGCAGTGTATCAACCGTGAGAACAAGTGAAAGTGTGTAGTACAATGTGCGTGTGACGAACCCTGAATACCAGTGTCTCAATGCCACAAGAAACCTGTTATCACGCCAAAACATCCTGTGCATACCAGCGAAGCGACGGTGTAATGAACAATAAACGCTTTTTAACCAAAGTGCATTTTCTTCCACAGCTAATAAGTTGAATCCTTAAAGACAGTACACCACTGTGGAATATTTGTTTCATGCGTTACGACGAGGAGCCATGCGGAGAAGCAGAGACGGGTGCCGTGCCGCCAGCCAGCCGGTCGCAGGAAACCACTACAACACGCCGACATTGGTGAATGGTTCGGCGCGGTTCGCGACTGCTCAGGCGCCATCGCAGCACGCCGTCGATGTTGCTGCTAGCAGGTCGTCGACCTCAGCGGTCGTTGGCACGCCGCGCTCCGGACGACGCTACGCAACAATTGCTTCGCGCCGCCCGCTCCTTACGACATTGTTGACGTTCAACCGAACGTTACCAACATGGTTGTTCATGTACTGATATGAAAATGATTCATTGAACACGAAATTACGTGACAAACATTTTTTTTGCTGAGTATAACTCAAAACATTCACTTGTTCGATGATATATGTCATATGTTGTCCCTTAGCAAAAGACATATTTCGTAGTAAAGAGAAAATATTGTGCATCGTATTCTGTTATTGGATGGAATTATGTATTTTTTTTTTATTATTATTATTTATTTTAGATAATATCTGTGTCGGCGAGTACTGAAACCGCACAGACGATAAATATCATAGACAGATGAAAAACATCACTAGTATAAATAATACAGCATGAACATTAATTTCTTTGTCTTCTTCTTGGAGTTACGGGAGTAAGATAGCCTGTGTCGCAGTTGTACATGCTAACGTAGTCTTCTTTTGTCATGGTTAATCGATGTACGCCATTACATACGCATTTTTAAAAAAGGTGTGTATTGTAGATAAGTTAACATATTTGAATGTTTTGAATAGAGTTATTTAATGAAACCTTGCATTATTATTTGTAGTAGCTTGCATAAATTATTATCCCATCCTTTTAAGACATTTTCAGTTATTTAAATATTATCCATGGTGCAGAGCTGCGCTACGAACGAACAAGCCGCTGCCGCGGCGCATTCAAACTGCATTAAAAGAAATCGATCATACCGCAAAGAAGCGGGAAGGTAATAGTGAAATAAAATCATCTCTTTCAGTTTCCGGACTTGCAGAGCAGAGCAGCAGATTTTATGACGTGTTTTGCAGGTTGACGCGGGCTGCTGATAATATATTGCTAACAGTACAAAAGAGATAATTTACCTTCGTAACATAATAGGAATTTTGTTGTGCTTAGTTCTGTTCTGGCAAACGTTACAGTGAAAACGTATTTTTCTCCGACAATAGTCTCATGTTCTTGTGCTAGTCGTGGTAATTATTGGTGTTTTACGCTTAACAAAAATCCACTGCAAAATGTTGAACAATCTTTGCGAACTGTAACATCAGTATTTCATAACAAAGTAATTTTCATTTTCAATAACTATAAAGAAGGGAAGATATGTTGTTTTTTTATAGTCAGTTACAGTAACCAAAAATGTTCCTTTAATAGAAAGCCAGATACAGAACAATAAGAACCCAATATATTCTGTTTTGTTGAAAATTAATGATTATAAAGAAATTCTTGGCACAGCATTACTAAATGGTATTTTGCGGCTCTTTTCGTATATGCGTTATTACGCGAGCAATAACAAAAACAAAACCAAAATAAATAGAAAGGAGTATATACATATTTACGACCAAAAACGCGAAATTGTCGCCCAAAAACGCGGGGCCCGAATTTGCAGTGGCCACGAAAACAAGAATATTTTATGTAGTTTCTTTCAGTGTTTATTGTTATATATATGTATGTATATAGTGATAAATGTATGTATGTGTATCATGATTAATGCTATGTATTAATGAATGTCCAAAAATTTTTCATGAAAAACCGCACCACTGCAAGCAAGTTAGAGGAAACGATCCTGATAGTACTGAGAAACTGTAACGACTACATAATCCGGGGGCAGCCGAACCCCGAGATCAGATAAATAAAAGGTAAGACTACAGTGTAGTTGTCCTGTTTGTAGAAGCTTAACTCCAGTGAAGTGAACTCATATCGCTAGTGGTGTGTAGTTTGATGTTAGTGTTTATGACAGGACAATGTTGATTGTAGATAGTAATTTTTAGAGTGCAGTGTATTGTGGATAAACTAACATATTTTGTGAGCAAGTGAAAAAACTGTCAGATCTTGTGTTCGAGTAGGTAATTTATGAATATGGTTAAATTGCGTAGTCAACGTCCGAGCAATATGGGTACTGAGGAACAGCCATTAGTTAGTGCAGGAAATATAGAAACGGGTGCGTTAAGCAGTACAAGTACTCTCTTTGAGGATATACCATGCGAAAATGTGGGGGCAGGGGCACAGGAAATGGTGCCACCGCCCACCAGTGCTCAAGGAGAGGTAGATAAAGAAATAGCACCACCTCCAGAAAAGCAAGAACCAGAGAGTGGTAATCTGCCTGGTGGGTATTCACTTCAGACGATATTAGAGCGCGTGCTGGATTACCAGGCAAAATTTGCGCAACAGCAAGCTGAGCGAGATCGCCAGCAAGCTGAGCGAGATCGCCAGCAAGCTGAGCGGACCAGCAACTTGTGCAATCGTTAGAAAATATGAAAAAAGAGATTGCCTGTATGAAACAGAACTATGAGTCGATACCTAAGGCCGTGCAGGAATTGACTGTACAGGTCAACAACCTGCAAGTAGCAAACACTAACAGGGTAGACGAAATAGGTGTCTTAGCCAACCGAGTAGAAAAGCTAGAAATAAATTCCGCACAGCTTGTAGAGCAGAAGTGGAACGAACAAGCGACTAAAATTGAAACCGAATTCAACTCATGGCTAGAAGCGAAGGAGAATGAGATTGACAAAAATATTAATTCTAAGGTACAAGCAGCCATAGCGGATAGAGATTCCGAATCGTTCAGTACCGCAGTAAATAGTCAGGTACAGAACGACGTCCAAACCATCAAACAAATACTCAGTGAGGATATTCCGCAGTGGCAAGTGAATATTAACAAACGGATATCCGACTTGGAAAAGGGTTTAACACAAAGTAGCAAACATCTTGAACACGAAACTATGTCGCCAACAACCAATGTTTTTGGCAACGCACAAACTTATACGCGACGCAACAATGGTGAATCTTTAGGCGATAATGCGAAGAGCTGTAGCTTCGGTTCGGAGCACACAGCCTATGTCCCAGGAGCAAACCAGTATAGCCCAAAAATATTAGTTGAAGAAAGTTTGATAAAAAATAGCCAGTTTCAAACGTTTACTACTGAACGGAAGTCAGTACGCCCAGTAGTATTCATAAAAAGCTTTAAAAATATCTTGCCTAGTGTGTGGAACGAAGCACAGAAAATTCAGTACGTAATGTCATACATTCAGGGTGATGCAGCGTTGTGGGCTACGGAAGTAGCAGACAGCTGCATGACATATGAACAGTTCGAAAGGGCGTTTTTGTCGAAATACTGGTCGCCTTGTATACAAGAGCGGCTAAGAAAAGAAGTATACAATCCCGAACCGTACTCACCCCGTCTTGGGAATCTGAGACGGTATTTCGAGAAGTACATAAACAAAACGTGTTACTGGGACGAGCCGATCTCACCAAGAGACATAATAAGACTCCTAAAATCACATTTACCCATTCATATCAAAGAGAAATTAATACACGTACCAGAAAGCGTCATGGAACATTTCCTGTCTGTTCTAGATTCAATAGACTTAATCCAGGAAGACGCAAAAGCAGCGTGTGATCACTCACGGAATAATGGATCAGAATGTAAACATGACAGAAATGATATTGCACAAAACCACAACCATAGAAATGGTAGGGGTGGTAACAAGCGGCAAGAGCATTCGCAAAATTGTAATAATGGTAGAAGTCAGAAGGGGTATGGGCAGCCATCCCATACAAAGAAGCGTCGATTTGACGACCGGTACGATTCCGGACTGCCACGGACCAACCGCTGGAAAAATTCGCGAGGTGAGTGGCATAGCAATTTCAATGACGGTAATCGTAATTGGAATCAGAATCAGCGACCAAGCCCAGAGCGGCAGGGTAATGACCGGTACCATAACAACAGACCACCACTGCAGAACGTGCCTATTGCGCAGTCGTGGCGGCCCACAAACCAAAGCGTAAATATAGTAGAGGTCGCGGATAATAGCCGTCCAAGTACCTCGCAAGCAAGCCATCCAACAAACTAGAATCGGCCTCGATATGCTCTCCATCGCTGGCCGAGGGGTGGAGTGAGAGCGACACGAATAACAATAGTATCCCTGGAATACATATGCTGCGATACAACGACGGTATCAGTATGGATAAAGATCTACTGACCGAACCGCATGAATGTAAGAAAGATAGCAACGAAAATGTGCAAGCCACAATAGAAGCGAAAATCAATGATGTTGCAGTGAATATAATCATTGACACAGGTGCCTCAGTGAGTGTAATGAGTACAGAGTTGTTTAAAGCGCTAGGGAAGGGACGTAGTATACCGACTTTCCCGGTTAATAATTGCAAGGTATCTGGAGCTATAAGTGCACAGAGCCAGTTAGTTAAGCACCAGGTGCAGGTGGAGATTTGTAAGGAGGGCGAAGCCATAGTGAGCTCGTTCCTCATTGTTAAAGGGTTAAAGGTGGCCTGCATTCTGGGAGTAGATTTTCTCCGTGAGAGGGACGCAGTGATCGACCTCTCCTAGGGATAACTAAGTATAGTTAATAAAGGTAGGAGGATGGAGTTGTCTATGATGAAATCGAAGGAGGTACTTGTGCCATGTTGCAATCGAATTAATATCAAAGGTAGGAACCCCTGGGTACTACACTTTAATGATTATTCACCTGTGACGGATCTCTATTATCCGAATATAGGAGATAGAAATTTTGAACCAAATGTTGATGAATTTCGAACCAAAGTACAGGAATCTGAAAGTTTAAGCAACATACAAAAGCAACAGTTGACGCAGCTGTTATCGGAATATACCATGGTATTTACCGACCGACCAGGAATAGTCAAAGGGTACCACTATCACATAGAGGTGATGCCTCACAAAACATACTGTCGCGCATCCTACTCCATCCCTTGGTCGAGGAGGGAAGTAGTGGCTAACGAGATTCGGAAGATGTTGCCACATGAATGTAGCTATTTGTTAGCACATCCCCAGACGGGGAAAATAAAAGGACTGTATCCACGCAAAGATGTAAAGTTATTTATTCAGTGACATGTCTGATGTAAATAGTAGTGGTAAGAAGATTTCAATTGTGTTTTAGAGTATAAGTATGTTAGTTTTAAGAAAGAATTTATGTATAGTTACAAATTTGAGGAAGTAGAATCAGTAAACTGAGCAATAATATGCAAATGGAAGACTTTGTTTACAGACAGTTAGTGTCATTAAAATACTACATGCTCTTCAAGCAATGAATAATCTTTTGTTGATAAAATAATGATTAATTTCTTGAATCATTTTGTAGTAAGTAAGTACAATTAATGATGAAATATCATATAAATATGTAGCAGATGTAATTGTGTTAGAGTTAAGGAACCCTGAGAGAGAGTCTATACTAGCCAAAAATTGACTTTGTAGTACGAAATAATTATGTGATGTAATGTTTACTGCCAATAGTGATCTGAGAACGACACTGGAGCAGACTCCAATAAAAAACAAAACCGTTCCGTGTAACCTGTGCTTTCTTTGTATGAATGCTTCAATTGAAGCCTGTGTACTTGGTACACGTTCTTGAATATTAATTACGCGGTACGGGAATCAAGTTACGCGGAAACTATACTGTAGTCCTGTAGGACGGACCGTTAAAAATAATACTAGTACTAAATGAAGTATTTATTGAACAATATGCCCAAGTCAAGCTGTCATGCACATGGTAAAATCTGTTTGCTAGATGGGTGATAACCTGGCAAGCTACACTAAAAGAGGAAAAGAAAGCTATGTACAAAAAAAATCACACACCTTTAAATAATTACAAAAAAGCAATATATGCCTAGTAATAGTATTAAAAGTGTGTAATGAGAAGGTAACACAATGGACTCAATGTAGATGAGAGTGATTATGCTAAGAACAGTTGTTATGCATTAAAAATAAACTGTGTGCATAAACAATCTAGGAAAGGACGGAATATTGTGTGTAGTAGGGACAGAAAATGACTGTTGTATCTGCACCAATATATACGTCGGTATAAGTTAAGTGTTGAGTGACTAACTGTCATAGTGCAGTGCTCAACGAACAGTACACTGTGAGTAAAAACGGTAGTTAGTGATCCGTTCGGAGTCGATTCAAACAAACATCGCTCGACGGAGACATTTAGTATGTGTGTACCGAAATATTTTCGCGTGTTGAAAGACGCTCTGGCAGTGTATCAACCGTGAGAACAAGTGAAAGTGTGTAGTACAATGTGCGTGTGACAAACCCTGAATACCAGTGTCACAATGCCACAAGAAACCTGTTATCACGCCAAAACATCCTGTGCATACCAGCGAAGCGACGGCGTAATGAACAATAAACGCTTTTAACCAATGTGCATTTTCTCCCACAGCTAATAAGTTGTATCCTTAAAGACAGTACACCGTTGTGGAATATTTGTTTCATGCGTTACGACGAGGAGCCATGCGGAGAAGCAGAGACGGGTGCCGTGCCGCCAGCCAGCCGGTCGCAGGAAACCACTACAACACGCCGACATTGGTGAATGGTTCGGCGCGGTTCGCGACTGCTCGGGCGCCACCGCAGCACGCAGTCGCTGTTGCTGCTAGCAGGTCGTCGACCTCAGCAGTCGTTGGCACGCCGCGCTCCGGACGACGCTACGCAACAATTGCTTCGCGCCGTCCGCTCCGTACGACAATGTTGACGTTCAACCGAACATTACCAACTACGTTGTTCATGTACTAATATGAAAATGATTTATTGAACACGAAATTACGTGACAAACATTTTTTTTGCTGAGTATAACTCAAAACATTCACTTGTTCGATGACGTATGTCATATGTTTTCGTCATATTAGTGAAACAAACTGACACGAATGCCATACAACGGTAGAACATTTGTCGTGAGTAAGTGTATAGACAATGCATTACATTGCTATCGAACTGTTTAATGATTGACCTTAATTGTGACGCAGAACACAAATGTGAAAAAGTGTAGAAGGTACATTTTTAATAGAGAGACTAAAGGGTTTAACATTTTGACATAAATAATCATTGTTATCTGTGAACATTGGATACAGTCCACCCTTGTTTAATGAACAAAACCGTGTGTTAAGACAAAACAGGCGAGATGACCATGGCTCCGGCGCAGTTTTCCCAGGTTTTCTGATCGCACGTAGCCCAAATGGGGGAGCCAGAAAACTGTAATGACCCTGGGACTATGTTTACGGTCACCTCGCAAAGTGTGAAAAAACTATAAAAAATGTAATTAAAACTATAATGTAAAAGAGCAAAGAAGTGAACAGTGAATATTCCAAACAAGGTGATAGACAATGACAAAACGGACGTTAGTGGCAGCATATTGCCGAACATTCTTAACGTTAGTCAATTGCTGCCAAGGGGCATTGTAACGTCCCATAGCAAAAGACATATTTTGTAGTAAAGAGAAAATATTGTGCATCGTATTCTGTTATTGTATGGAATTATGTATTTTTTTTTATTATTATTATTTATTTTAGATAATATCTGTGTCGGCGAGTACTGAAACCGCACAGACGATAAATATCATGCACAGAAATGAAAAATATCCCTAGTATAAATAATACAGAACGAACAGTAATTTCTTTGTCTTCCTCTTGGAGTTACGGGAGTAAGATAGCCTGTGTCGCAGTTGTACATGCTAACGTAGTCTTCTTTTGTCATGGTTAATCGATGTACGCCATTACATACGCATTTTTAAAAAAGGTGTGTATTGTAGATAAGTTAACATATTTGAATGTTTTGAATAGAGTTATTTAATGAAACCTTGCATTATTATTTGTAGTAGCTTGCTTAAATTATTATCCCATCCTTTTAAGACATTTTCAGTTATTTAAATATTATCCGTGGTGCAGAGCTGCGCTACGAACGAAGAAGCCGCTGCCGCGGCGCATTCAAACTGCATTAAAAGAAATCGATCATACCGCAAAGAAGCGGGAAGGTAATAGTGAAATAAAATCATCTCTTTCAGCTTCCGGACTTGCAGAGCAGAGCAGCAGATTTTATGATGTGTTTTGCAGGTTGACGCGGGCTGCTGATAATATATTGCTAACAGTACGAAAGAGATAATTTACCTTCGTAACATAATAGGAATTTTGTTGTGCTTAGTTCTGGTCTGGCAAACCTTATAGTGAAAACGTATTTTTCTCCGACAATAGTCTCATGTTCTTGTGCTAGTCGTGGTAATTATTGGTGTTTTACGCTTAACAAAAATCCACTGCAAAATGTTGAACAATCTTTGCGAACTGTAACATCAGTATTTCATAACAAAGTAATTTTCATTTTCAATAACTATAAAGTAGAGAAGATATGTTGTGTTTCTTATAGTGAGTTACAGTAACCAAAAATGTTCCTTTAATAGAAAGCCAGATACAGAACAATAAGAACCCAATATATTCTGTTTTGTTGAAAATTAATGAATATAAAGAAATTCTTGGCACAGCATTACTAAAAGGTATTTCGCGGCTCTTTTCGTATATGCGTTATTACGCGAGCAATAACAAAAACAAAACCAAAATAAATAGAAAAGAGTATATATATATATATTTACGACCAAAAACGCGAAAGTTACCATCTCATTTTGCTCCTCTACGTTCTTGACCACTTTGTATATTATCCTTCCTTCCTTACATCTTACGTGTCTTGATTTTGCTGAAATGTTGCTTTTATTATCAAATGCAGTGTCAGAACTCCCTTTCCGATGCTTTTACGTTTCTCAAAGCCAAACTCATCGTCGTGTAAGAAATCCTCATCTGCCTGTTCGAAAGAAGATGAAAGAAGCAAGATTAGTGTTTAACGTGCCACCAACAACGAGGTCATCAGAAACAGAGCACAAGGTTTGGCCTAAGGCAAAATACGGAATGAAATCGGCCGTGCGCTTTGAGAAGTACAATCTCGACTTTTGCCTTAAGCGAGTTAGGGAAATCACGGAAAACGTAAATCTGGATAGCCAGACGGGTGCAATGTCCCAGCTTTAAACGCGCTACTTAAATCAAGTTAATTGCGCTCGGCAGCATACCAGCTCTCCCAACACGGATAACTCTAATTATTTTAGTTGCCAGCCCCACTACAAAAGGGTATCCCAGCGAGACAAGAAGATTTATTCTAACAGAAATCACTGGCGAATCTCACAGTCGCAAAAACCCAGCATCCGTTCATAAGGATCGTCGATTGTAGGAAAAGCAAGGCAGAAATACAGACAACTATATACCCTCGAAATCTGTTACAAAGACGTCGAAGGGACCGACAGTTTATGATCGCTATAGCTGACAGTCGCACAACCTGATATTTTTTTCTTAAAAATTTCGTATCTGTAAATTTTACGCTGACATAAAGTTATCACTTAAAATAGTTGCAGAAAACAGTACACCTACAGTATTTATAATACAGTATTTGGGGATAGGGACTGAAGAGAAATTTTTCTTATCTTAATGCAGTATGTACAGTAAAATATCAGCAAATGTAAAAAAAAACACTTTAAAAAGTGAAGAGACAAGTAGCACATGAGCTACAATCGTTCAATAATGTCGAACACGGTCTTGGATAAGGAAGGAGATAAAATGTTGTGCATGTTTAGAACTTACCGTAAATTTTGTATAGCATAATACTTATGAATGACATCTTTATGCCAGTTACAGTAATACAAAAAGTAAATCGACATTAGCAAAAAGAAACGACAGTATTCTATACATAAATTACATGAAGGCCTACACTTTCTGCTACGTTTCCCTTTAAAATGTTGTACAAGTATTTTCTACTGTACCTAGCACATAACTAACAAACATAATCAAAAAACATCAATTATGAGTACACTATTATCCCACTTCTTTACTTTGAAAAAACAACAAATTGGAATTTAATTTTCAAGTTTTCTACAATCACAAGAAAATTAGTATTGTTTACTTCTTTAATCAGTTGCTTTAATTTAAAATGCAATACAGTAGCGTGTACAACAGTATACAGTCGTACTAGAGGTAATCAGTTATCACTGCTCGCCTTTTTGCATTTAAGATGTGCATACGCATTTTGCATTTCACGGTGCAATCGTTTTAAAGCTTCATTTGAAATCAACAATATGAAAAAACAGAAAGTTTGAAAATAGACTTTACCTTGTTGTTAGCAATCTCCAAATATGTAACAAACAAAAATGAACATTGAACGTTGCATACGATATAATTATACGAAAATATAATAAAAAGTACTTCCTTTCATTTGATAAATCGCAGTAAGCGATGTCGTATTAAGTGATTTTTAAAATACGCGGTGAATATTAATAAAAACAATAATCTACAGGGATGGATTCCTGACTTGTAATGGACGAAAAAGGATCCACATGGATACTCTGTAATCACATTTAAGTACCTGACAGAGATTTTACCAAACCATCTTCATAATTCTCTGTTATTCCTAACTGGTATAGCGCGCGGAAAAAACGAACACCTATATTTTTCCGTGCTAGCTCTGATTTCCTTTATTTTATTATGGCGATCGTTTCTCTCTACGTAGGTCGCCCTCATAAAAATATTTTCGGGCTCGGAGGAGAAAGTTGGTGGCTGAAATTTCGTGAGAAGATTCCGCAGCAACGAAAAACGCCGTTCTTTTAATGATGCCCACCCCAAGACCAGGCGTTGTGGAATAGATGCTCAGACCCAATCTAGACCTAGTTATGTATATAGTAATATGCCTTTTACATTGTATACCCGCTTCTGTCGTAAAGTTAGTAATGATGAAAAAATACACGTATCGATGAAAGGACTTGGTGTACCTGCTGAGAATGTAACTGTGACTGGTGATGTAACCCTGTACAATAATTATTAATAAAGTCTGATCTGTAGCGTCAGCCGCCAATCGCTAGACGTACATCTGGTGAACGGGGGCTCAAGGATGCAACAATTTGAAAAAAATCGAAAACATAGTGCCGCGTTGGCCGCTGAGCGCCTGTGAGGCTGCATGATGCAACCCGCTTGATATGGCCAGCCCGCGGGTACGCTTGCTGCTAGAGAGACACTCACCCCCCTATTTCGCGATAATACAAAACGTGCTGCCATTCTTTGAACTTTCTCGATGTTCTCCGTCAGTCCAATCTGGTAAGGATGCAAAGACACACAGCTGTATTCTAAAAGAGCACGGACAAGGGTAGTCTAGGCAATCTCTTTAGTAGATCTGTTACACTTTTTGATTGTCCCGCCAATAAAACGCAGTCTTTGGTTTGCCTTCCCCATAACATTTTCTCTGTATTGCTTCCAATCTAAGTTGTTCGTAATTGTAATTCCTATGTATTTAGTTGAATTTACGGCTTTTAGATTTGACTGAATTATCGTGTAAACGAAGTTTAACGGTTCCCTTTTAGCACTCATGTGGATGATCTCACACTTTTCGTTATTTAGGGTCAATTACGAATTTTCGCACCATACAGATATCCTTTATAAATCGTTTTGCAATTTGTTTTGAGCTTCTGATACCTTTATTAGCCGATAAACGACAGAATCATCTGCAAACAATCTAAGACAGGTGATCAGATTGTCTCCAAAATTGTTTATATAGATAAGGAATAGCAGAGGACCTATAACACTACCTTGGGAAACGCCAGAAACAACTTCTGTTTTACTCGATAACGATCCGTCAATTTCTAGGAAGTCTGACCTCTCCTCCGGGAAATCGCAAATGCAGTGACGTCACTGAGACGATATGAACAATGAATATGTGTCTGGAAATGGACGGTGTGCGTGCAACGGCAACAAATCATCCTGGAACACAGTACACAGCTGTATTGCATCTACGTCACAGCAGAAGTTCAAAGTGGCCTCCATGGGATATAGGCTTACACCGTGTTGGTGGGCCACTCGCCTGGAGCTTGTACTAGTGTTTGTCTCAATATCCTGCAACACCCGGTCCTCCAAAACTGGCGTACATATAGTCCGCCGCCTCCCTGCAGGTTCGACTATCTGTAAGGACCCATGAGCACACAAACGCCCATAAAGAGCTTGAAATATTGTGTGATGCGGTTGGTGTCTATGAGGGTACTTGTTTTATTATGTCCTCTCGACCGTTTCCATCTACTTGGCCGTACACGAGCACCATATCGGCTTGCTCTCGACATGAACACTGAAACGTTGTGCTGCTTGCAGCACGCTGCATCAATCACACTACCTGCAAAACACAAGGAACACACAGCACTTGATCAGAGGAACCTTCATTCGTCAGCGTCATCTACCGTGGCAACGATGCATTTCCGGACACATGTTCTCAGGACCTTCCTTCCTCCATTTCCAATCACGAACCCGTCCATGTAGTTTTTTTTTTTTTTTGTTTGATTAATATTCACCTTGTACATCGTTGACATAGGATTTAGACGGGGCCGTTAGACTTGGCTACTGTAGCCAATACGTCGTTGAAAGCGGTGTCAAATGGTTCACATTCAAATGGTTCAATTGGCTCTAAGCACTATGGGACTTAACATCTGAGGCCATCAGTCCCCTAGACTTAGAACTACTTAAACCTAACTAACCTAAGGACATCACACACATCCATGCCCGAGGCAGGATTCGAACCTGCGACCTAGCAGCAGCGCGGTTCCGGACTGAATGTGCCTGGAACCGCTCGGCCACAGGAAACCGGTGTCACCGTAAACAGCATCGACTGTATAAACTTAGCGTACCATCACACAAAAATTACGGCTGACGCTGAAAATGAAATTACGGTGCATAGTGCATAACACACTTGCAGATGAAGAAACCAGCTGTTAAAGCGTTTTATTCACGTCCTTTAATAAACGTTTTCGTCTTTTACCACTTTGACAATTTACGTGTAATCCAGTCTCCATATTCATGTTGTGTGATAAACATTTCACTTCGTTGAGTAAGGTTTAACTCAGCCTCCACACTCTTTTGATTTACTGTCTCATAAACGACTACATCGACAAGCTCTCGCCCGTCATTCAGTTTGCTACCTCCATGCCTCATCCGAGATGAATTCCCCGATATACACTATTGGCCATTAAAGTTGCTACACCAAGAAGAACGGGAATTCATTGGATAAATATATTATACTAGAAATAACATGTGATTACATTTTCACGCAATATGGCTGCATAGATCCTGAGAAATCAGTACCCAGAACAACCACCTCTGGCCATAATAACGGCCTTGATACGCCTGGGCGTTGAGTCAAACAGTGCTTGGATGGCGTGTACAGGTACAGCTGCCCATGCAGCTTCAACACGATATCACAGTTCATCAAGGGTAGTGACTCACGTATTGTGACGAGACAGCTGCTCGGCCACAATTGACCAGACGTTTTCAATTGGTGAGAGATCTGGAGAATGTGCTGGCCAGGGCAGCAGTCGAACATTTTCTGTATCCAGAAAGGCCCGTACAGGACCTGTAACATGCGGTCGTGCATTATCCTGCTGTAATGTAGGTTTTCACAGGAATCGAATGTAGGGTAGAGCCACGGGTCGTAACAAATCTGAAATGTATCGTCCACTGTTCAAAGTGCCGTCACTGCGAACAAGAGGTGACCGAGACGTGTAACCAATGGCACCCCATACCATCACGCCAGGTGATACGCCAGTATGGCGATGACGAATACACGCTTCCAATGTGCGTTCACCGCGATGTCGCCAAACACGGATGCGACCATCATGATGCTGTAAACAGAACCTGGATTCATCCGAAAAAATGTCGTTTTGCCATTCGTGCACCCAGGTTCGCCGTTGTGTACACCATCGCAGGCCCTCCTGTCTGTGATACAGCGTCAAGGGTAACCGCACCCGTGGTCTCCGAGCTGATAGTCCATGCTGCTGCAAACGTCGTCGAAGTGTTCTTGCAGACCGTTGTTGTCTTGCAAACGTCCGCATCTGTTGACTCAGGGATCGAGACGTGGCTGCACGATCCGCTACAGCCATGCGGATAAGATGCATGTCATCTCGACTGCTAGTGATACGAGGCCGTTGGGATCCAGCACGGCGTTCCGTATTACCTTCCTGAACCCACCGATTCCATATTCTGCTAACAGTCATTGGATCTCTACCAACGTGAGCAGCAATGTCGCGATACGATAAACCGCAATCGCGATAGGCTAGAATCCGAACTTTATGAAAGTCGGAAATGTGATGATACGCATTTCTTCTCCTTACACAAGGCATCACAACAACGTTTCACCAGGCAACGCCGGTCAACTGCTGTTTGTGTATGAGAAATCGGTTGGAAACTTTCGTCATGTTAGCACGTTGTAGATGTCGCCACCGGCGCCAACCTTGTGTGAATGCTCTGAAAAGCTAATCATTTGCATATCACAGCATCTTCTTCCTGTCGGTTAAATTTCGCGTCTGTAGCAGGTCATCTTCATAGTGTAGCAATTTTAATGGCCGGTAGTGTAACTGTCTGGCCTGGGAACTACGGGTATAACAGTCAATGGGAAATCAACAT
Organism: Schistocerca americana; assembly: GCF_021461395.2. NCBI lineage: Eukaryota > Metazoa > Arthropoda > Insecta > Orthoptera > Acrididae > Schistocerca > Schistocerca americana. Next base: position 104,919,387 of record NC_060122.1, on the reverse strand, counting down.
TTGGCAGCTGCCGAAACACCCTCATTCTACGTCTGCAAAATAGCTCGGAGTTCCCAAAGCCGCTACGTTTCCATAACAACTCCATGGCGTCGTGAAAAACGTTTCCGAGAACGGCTGAACTCGGCTGTGTCCGGCGTTTCTCAGCTGCCGACAGACCTTCGTTCTATGTTTGCAGAATGCCTTCGGAGTTCCCACAGCCGCTATGCTTCATTGACGATTACGAGATAGCAAGGTGACTCGGTAAACGTTTCTGAGAACGGATTGAATTCGCTGTGTCTAGGGTTCCCGAGGCCTTCGCTACCCACTCCATCGCCGAAAACCGTTGCTCACCAAGTTATTCGTGGCCGAAGCAGCAGTTTCTCAACTTCCCCCACTAACTAGACCATGACCAGTGTACAGCTTAACGACATCGCTGGACTGAAGTTACACTAAATGAGGCGTCACAGGCTATTTGAACTGCTGTCCCCAGTGGTGGCATTGAGTGCAGTCTGGGTGTTGACTAATATTTAGATTCAAATAAATCTGAGAGTGTCAAATTGATAGCATCGGTATTACAGTTGCCCTTATGAGCAAGTTTATATAACTTCAGCCACCGCCAATAATAATTACAATCTTAGTAATAATAATAAGATTCATAACTTATCTGACAAAACAAAGAATTCTTTGTGTGGAAATTTGTTGTTTTGTACATAATTAAGTACAGTCTAGTGCAGTAACGGAATAATGTGTAAGCTTTCGCAACTCACCGTTTTGCATTTTTGTATAAGTGGAAGCTTTCCTGCTTTTACATTTTTTCCGACAAATGTGCAAGATCCCTAACAGATATATAAGTTCACGAATTTACTTCCGGGCTGAAAATCAGATATTCTTATGCTGCAACCACACAACAACTTGTGCCAACTGTACACTTTCTCGTTAAATGTTCGCTTATAGTCACTATCTCAATCAAAGGATCTGTTCTCGGAGGCCCTGGTTCCTTTGCGGCTAACTTTACCTGGTAATTTCCTTTTCTCTTCCCAGGATGAGACATTCACTCTGCAGCAGACTGTGCGCTGATCTGATATGAAACTTTCTTACAGGTTACAGCTGCGTGCCGGACCGAGACTCGAAATCGGGACCTCTGCCTTTCGCAGAAAAGTGCTCTACCGACTGAGCTACCCGAGGACGACTCACGACTCGTCCTCACAGCTTTACATTTCCGTTAGCATTTCAAAAATCAAATGGCTCTGAGGTCATCAGTCCCCTAGAACTTAGAATTACTTAAACGTAACCAACCTAAGGACATCACACACATCCATGCCCGAGGCAGGATTCGAACCTGGGACCGTAGCGGTCGCGCGGTGCCAGACTGTAGCACCTAGAACCGCTCGGCCACCCCGGCCGGCACCAACATTGTCACTTGATTAGAATCTGTAACGTTCTCTGGCAGCACGCATCCAAAGTGAAAGTTAAAAGAACATTTCGATGTATGATGCTCACTGTAACAAATAATTTATATGTATTTCTATTAATTTAATTTCAAAAGGACACTTAATTTTGTGAGTAGAAAGATAATTATGAATTTTTTTATCATAAATGATTATTCAAAGAGTGTGAAATACTATCTGCGGCGGAGGATGTGAAAACCGCCACAGAAGAAACGACATGTAATCAAAAAAGAAAGAATGTACAAGAATTTGTTAAGATGTAACTAGGCAATATATTTTAATACAGTCGCTTGTCTTCTGCACGAACTGAATGGGAGAGGAACCCGTGACGTTGCATTAGGCTCGTACGTAGTCTTCATTTGTCGTAAGTCGATGGTCGACGCCATTTGTAGCTGGGATTGTAAAAGATGTATAAAGATTTTAATTGTCTCTGTTAAAATATATTTTTCTAGTAAACTCTGTTTGTCACAATTACTGCAAAGTTCGCACCGGACATTACCCATTTTATTTAAGTAATTTCAGCATGTTATTGGATATCGCTGGCGGTGCGGAGCTGCGCCGCGAGCGAGCAGTCTGCAGCAGCGGCAGATTTAAACATACGATCGCAATAAAGACCACATCCTAAAAAGGGTACAGGTAGAGGTGAAGAAAAGTAGTAAAGTGTTTCTTTTCACAGCATTCCAGACACAGAATAAAAGGAGGTAGTAGATTTTATCTTGTGCATTCACAGGTGGATACAAGCTGCAGCTTTTATAAATTTTAATTAAAAAAGTTATAAATTCTGAACATATCGTAAAGTGTATTTAAAGTGGATTATTTTCATGAGAGCTTAGAAATATGAAAAAAGAAAACATTTTCATATTGTAAAGATAGTCTTATGCTTCAAAGCTAGTCGTGGGTATATCCAGTTAAACAAAAATCCACTGCAACGTGAAAATGTTTGCTAAGTTCGATGGACAATAATATTTTCATTCTTGCACAAACAGCTTTAGAACATGAATAAAAGTAAAATATTTGGGAATATTCAAAGAAATTCGTTTTTATTAATCTGCAACAGAATATTTCATACGTAAAGTAATAATCACAGATAAAAAATTTATTGCAACCTTTCATTTCTCATATGTATATGTTAAGTTCAATCTCAACGGTTTCCCAATCAACTTAAACGCAAAAAGCAAAGAAAGTTTAAAACCAGACGGTCAACTTCCGAATAATTAAAACAGACAGAATCGCATTAAAAACCAGATAGGCGCTTAGATCCATAAGGGCCCATAGCACACCGTCGTCGACCTCACATTTAAGTGAATATCAGAGAAATCATTGATAAGACTTTTCATGAATTTTCATACATACAGAGTGGGCCTACAGTAGAGATAAATCTGACGCACAATAAGATCAGCACATTTCAGGAGCATGAATAAATGCTACAATCTCACAATCGACCATCACGTGCTTTAAGCCCTTATGATACTTAGCGCCTCAAATGGATTAGTGTACGATAAAATTCGTAACTTAATATACTATAACTCATTCACAAACCCACAAAATAGGTTTACTGTCAGTATAATTTTAACGTATAATGACGTCCGATCTAACTTTACTACACTATATGGTGAGTGGATTAACTTATCTGAGGAGTGTCCGATCGTCTAGCAGAATTTATGCCGAGCGAACGTAGTTGTGGTACCACCTGGCTGCAGTGACGTAAGCTTCTAATTGAGTAGCGAGGGCCAGCTGTGCACACAGTGAACCGTGCCTGTTCTGTATCAAATCCGTATGCATTTGGCCTGTATGTCAATTAGGCCACGCGAGTTACGCATGCGCTAAAGCTCCTTAAAATGTGCACAGCTTAAGGTATACTCGCAATCCTGATGCCAAGTTTCACAGAGTCTAGAGGAGTAGTAGCGCGGTAGGCTTAAGTGCCGTTCCTTTCATATTTCAGAATCTATGTTACTTTTAACAGCATTCAAAGAAAAAATACCAGTAAATCCGCAGTGTGTCGAAAGTGCTTTCATACAGCAGCCGCCACGTGTTGTCCTCCCGGATGCAAGGCCTGAATGCTAACCCAAGTTGCCAACTCGCTCTGTTTTTCTTCTTCGATTATTCTGCGTCCTATTCTTGTCAGTAACTTTGATAGATGATCTGTTAAGCTGATTGTCCGATATTTTTTTCAATGATCCCCCTTCGCTATCTTCGGGATTGTCTCGATGTTATTTTTCCGAAAGTCTTCTACACCTTCATCTACACTCCTGGAAATGGAAAAAAGAACACATTGACACCGGTGTGTCAGACCCACCATACTTGCTCTGGACACTGCGAGAGGGCTGTACAAGCAATGATCACACGCACGGCACAGCGGACAACCAGGAACCGCGGTGTTGGCCGTCGAATGGCGCTAGCTGCGCAGCATTTGTGCACCGCCGCCGTCAGTGTCAGCCAGTTTGCCGTGGCATACGGAGCTCCATCGCAGTCTTTAACACTGGTAGCATGCCGCGACAGCGTGGACGTGAACCGTATGTGCAGTTGACGGACTTTGAGCGAGGGCGTATAGTGAGCATGCGGGAGGCCGGGTGGACGTACCGCCGAATTGCTCAACACGTGGGGCGTGAGGTCTCCACAGTACATCGATGTTGTCGCCAGTGGTCGGTGGAAGGTGCACGTGCCCGTCGACCTGGGACCGGACCGCAACGACGCACGGATGCACGCCAAGACCGTAGGATCCAACGCAGTGCCGTAGGGGACCGCACCGCCACTTCCCAGCAAATTAGGGACACTGTTGGTCCTGGGGTATCGGCGAGGACCATTCGCAACCGTCTCCATGAAGCTGGGCTACGGTCCCGCACACCGTTAGGCCGTCTTCCGCTCACGCCCCAACATCGTGCAGCCCGCCTCCAGTGGTGTCGCGACAGGCGTGAATGGACGGACGAATGGAGACGTGTCGTCTTCAGCGATGAGAGTCGCTTCTGCCTTGGTGCCAATGATGGTCGTATGCGTGTTTGGCGCCGTGCAGGTGAGCGCCACAATCAGGACTGCATACGACCGAGGCACACAGGGCCAACACCCGGCATCATGGTGTGGGGAGCGATCTCCTACACTGGCCGTACGCCACTGGTGATCGTCGAGGGGACACTGAATAGTGCACGGTACATCCAAACCGTCATCGAACCCATCGTTCTACCATTCCTAGACCGGCAAGGGAACTTGCTGTTCCAACAGGACAATGCACGTCCGCATGTATCCCGTGCCACCCAACGTGCTCTAGAAGGTGTACGTCAACTACCCTGTCCAGCAAGATCTCCGGATCTGTCCCCCATTGAGCATGTTTGGGACTGGATGAAGCGTCGTCTCACGCGGTCTGCACGTCCAGCACGAACGCTGGTCCAACTGAGGCGCCAGGTGGAAATGGCATGGCAAGCCGTTCCACAGGACTACATCCAGCATCTCTACGATCGTCTCCATGGGAGAATAGCAGCCTGCATTGCTGCGAAAGGTGGATATACACTGTACTAGTGCCGACATTGTGCATGCTCTGTTGCCTGTGTCTATGTGCCTGTGGTTCTGTCAGTGTGATCATGTGATGTATCTGACCCCAGGAATGTGTGAATAAAGTTTCCCCTTCCTGGGACAATGAATTCACGGTGTTCTTATTTCAATTTCCAGGAGTGTACATTCTCCGCAAGACACTGTGTGGTGCGTGGCGGAGGGACCCTGTAGTGCTATTAGTCATTTCATTTTCTGTTCCACTTAGACAGAGCGAGGCTAAAAGACTGTCTACATGTCTCCGTACGAACCCTAATCTCTCTAATATTACCTTCATTGTCATTACGCTGAATGTACGTTGGCGGCAATAGAATCGCTCTGGAGTCAGGCTCAAATACCGATTCTCTAAATTTTCTCAACAGTGCTCCTCGACAAGAATGTCACCTTCCCTCCAGTGACTCTCCTATTTGAGTTCGCGACGCACCTCCGAAATATTTACGAGTAGTTCGAACCTACAGATAGCAAATCTGTCAGCCCGCCTCAGAATTGCTTCGATGTCTTCCTTTATACGACCTGGTGCGCATCCCAAACACTCGAACAATGCTCAACAATGGGTCTATTAGTTTCCTATATGCGGTCTCCTTTGCACATGAGCCACACTTTCTTGCATTATCCCCAAACCCATTCGCCTTCCCTGATACAGTCCTTACACGCTCATTCCGTTCCATATTCCTTTGCAACGTTAGAACTAGATTTTTAATCGATGTGACCGTGTCAAGCATCACATTACTAACGCAGTATTCGAACATTATGGGTTTGTTTCTCCTACTCAGCTGAATTAACATACACTTTTCTACCTTTGCAGCTAGCTGTCACTCATCACACTAACTAGAAATTTTGTCTGCCATCTTGCATCCTCCTACAGTCACTCAACGGCGGCACCTTTTCTTATTCTCATGCACCATAGCCACAGACTGGTGCTTACCCTGTCCACCATATCGTTTACGTATACAGAAAATAACAGTAGGCCTAACACAGTTTCCTGGAGGACGCCTGGTTATACCCTTGTATCTGATGTTTTCCACATTATTTGATGCCAAGTCTTCCAAATCTCTGTCAAATTGAGACTGAAATACTGGTTCCACTATGTGTTCCTTATCGGCTCCCATTCATTTCTTCTCCTTTCATATCATCAGGCAGCTTCTACCTCGTAAAGGCCTTGATCGTAGTGTCTGTGTCTTTAATAGCGGAATACATGTTGTGCTCTTAATCTTGTTGCCTTTGTTTTTAATTGTATCAAAGGTTGTTACGACTTCATTACACTATGAATCATTTCTTGCAATGTCGATTTTTTTTTTTAAATTCTTCGCTTTTGTCCTGCAGCCATATCGTCTCGACTTCCCTATAAGTCCTGTTTATTTGATTCCCAAGTGACTTATACTGATATACTGACTTTGGCGAGGGATGCACTCTTCGCCTGTGTCTGTCTGCTTCTTATGTCTATGCTTCGTCTGTTATGAGTTATTTTGTGCTCAGACCAACACAACACTTGCACGTCATCTACTGTGTCGTCCTCAAATTTGATGTTTGTGGCTGTTATCACTTCTACTGAGTCTGAATGTTTAACGTTTACTCTCAATCAAAAAATGTGTGTGAAATCTTATGGGACTTAACTGCTAAGGTCATCAGTCCCTAAGCTTACACACTAGTTAACCTAAATTATCCTAAGGACAAACACACGCACCCATGCCCGAGGGAGGACTCGAACCTTCGCCGGCACCAGTACTCTCAATCCGTAGCCAGTAACTGCTATATTCAAAAGGGGCTGTAATTCATCTTCACATTTAGAGAGCACAGCAGTTGATATCTTTTCACTGTAAATTTTAGCCCCGTTTCTCAATATTTCTTTCTTTTACTGTCTCTTCAATAAACAAGCTGAACAGTAGACCATCTAAAACTAGCCACTTGACTTTAACTCTTACTAACCCGACAGTTTTTCTCTTGGTCTTCTTGTAATATCGGTTCTTCTATGTTCTTGTGTTTATATTACATTGCTAGCTGCCGCTTGCTTTAATCACAAATATATACTAAATGTTGTTATTTTTACATAAAGAAAAAAGTTCCCAAAACCTTCAAATCGAGTGGTAATCATTTAATTTTTATACATGAATTAGTAAATTTACTCAGGGCACATTTGTTGTCTATGCCTGTCGTCACTTTCAGAACTCCAATTAATAATTAAATTAACTAATTTAATGTGGTTGAACCTTAAATTGCTTGTGTAACGATGCACCACCACAATAAAATAAAAGCAGTGAATAGTTGAGGGAGTGTGAATGAGAACAGTGGCGTGTTTCAGTTTACAATTGTAACTACAATTAGCTCATAAATCTTACACAAAAATGACAGACGTAAATCAGAAACGGATTTTTTTTAATTCGCAGGAGAGCTTCTGTAAAGTTTGGAAGGTAGGAGACGAGGTACTGGCAGAAGTAAAGCTGTGAGTACCGGGCGTGAGTCGTGCTTCGGTAGCTCAGTTGGTCAGCCAGCACGGTAGCTCAGCGTGTGTGGTCAGAGGGTAATATGCCCTCTGTAATAAAAAAACTGAGTCAACAGATCAACAACGAACTTAACTGGATGTCTTACGACGTCCGCCCCGAGCAGATGCAACGAACGAAAAAAAAAAAAAAAGGTTGTAGAGCACTTGCCCGCGAAAGGCAAAGGTCCCGAGTTCGAGTCTCGGTCGGGCACACAGTTTTAATCTGCCGTGAAGTTTCATATCAGCGCACACTCCGCTGCAGAGTGAAAATCTCATTCTGGAAGGAATTTCTTGGTTGTCAAAGAATATATTGAGGTGAAAGCTACACAGATTCCCCTCTGAATGAACCACTTTTACAACACGATCTGACTTTGTTTACATGAATGCACTGCGAGGCCCAGCTCTATTGAATGGAATCAACTACGACAAAGTATACCAAAATTATGGTTCACCTGAAAACAGGGAGCTGTGAATATAATTTAACGACCCTACGCCAGTGAAGCAGTACTTTACTCTTTCACCTTTTCGGGCAGCAGCAGAAAAACGACGAGCTGTGTGCGAGGAGCAGCGCGCTGCGGCAGCTGTAATATTCTGACGCGTCCACGAAAATTTCTGGTTACCAGAATGTGCGGAGCTTCTGTAACGGAGCCCTGAAATCCCGGTAAGATTCATTGTGAGGTGCACCCGTTCACTGGTCTGGCCTTACCAATTTCACTCACATACAAGACGGTACGTGCTGGAATTGTCAAACGTCAGACGGCCGACTCAGGTATTGACACTCGTGACACGCGATATGTCGGAGATGGTACGCAGTTCCACTGTCGTTCAGTTGGAAACTGCCACTGGCTATTAGCCCATCACAAGATACAGCCCACAAGTTTCACCCACTAGGGAAAGATCCGAATTTCTGTACCAGAGGAGGACCGGAAGACGAAAAAGGCAAAGAATCACAACCACTTTCCACCAAGCTTCGGTATGGAAGCCAAACCAATCTACATATCCTCTACTCACTGAATCTTCCCTCTTGACTTCTGTTGGCCTGGTAGCCAATCCAGACACAGCACTGCGGTTGCCACTCTGGGGAAGCTAGCCTCCACTTTCCATGTCCTGAGAGGAGCTAATCAGCGACAACAAATCTCTCTTGTCTGAAGAAAGAAGGTGTCGTGTTCACGGTAAGCACGGCCATGTTTTGAAAAACAAAAAATAAATAAAATAAAATAAAACATTTACCTATACGGGACCACAGTCCATTTATGGAGAGCTATCATCTTTCTGGGACTATCATTTTCAGTTTCGGAAAGAAGGCTGTTAAGTTTCCCAGACATTTGTACCCGTGGAGTGTATCTCTTTGCCGCTCTTTAAAAGAACCTGTCAATTTCCTGGCGTCTGAAAGGGGGGGTTACGGTCTTGCACTCACTAAACACGTACGCCACCCGCTCTGTTTGTATCATCCCAGCTTCTAACATGAGAATGCACAGAATTTTTAGATCTTTCCATCGTTTGCACGAAAGCTCCGATTACAGCAATCTCCATCCACTTCCTCGCAACTGACCGCCTTGGCGACGGACTGTCGCCTGGCCCAGGTAAAATGTTTTACAGATCGTCACCCTTCTTATGACCCTAAGTGCAAGGAGGAGCATGCTACAAACAGAAGTACCTTTGCAGGTACGCTACACTGAGCGCTGCTTCTCGGAGTCAATCAGCGATGGCCCCCAATTCATCTCTCCCACTGTTCTCCATCCTCTCCAATATGGCCCCTTGGGTACAAGTTCTCTACAGGTTACTCATGCAGTTATAAGAACATTTCGCTCGCAATTTCCCCATGAAAAAAAGTCACAAACCACACATACCAAGCCGGCCGCGGTGGCCGTGCGGTTCTAGGCGCTTCAGTCCGAAACCGACCGACTGCTACGGTCGCAGGTTCGAATCTTGCCTCGGGCATGGATGTGTGTGACGTCCTTAGGCTAGTTAGGTTTAAGCAGTTCTAAGTTCTAGGAGACTGATGACCTCAGATGTTAAGTCCCATAGTGCTCAGAGCCATTTTTGAACACATGCCAAATGTAGTACTGGCGAACACAAAGATCATCACCTATAATATGAACGTTAATCTGACTGACAATGTTGTTAAAGTGAGAAAGCGGCGTGCCAGCTCTCAATACTATCTGTCTTTTCGTGCAGATTGTGCCTTCTTTTTTTTTTTTTTTTTTTTTTTTTGAGAATTTCAAATATTTGACAACACTTTCGCCGGCTGGAGTGGCCGAGCGGTTCTAGGCGCTTCAGTCTGGAACCGCGCGACCGCTACGGTCTCACGTTCGAATCCTGCCTCGGGCATGGATGTGTGTGATGTCCTTAGGTTAGTTAGGTTTAAGTAGTTCTAAATTCTAGGGGACTGATTACCTCAGATGTTAAGTCCCATAGTGCTCAGAGTCATTTGAACCCTTTTGACAACACTTTACATCGTAGAGCACTTGGGAGCATTACCTTTTATCGAAGCAGTATTCCTGAGTTCTTTTGCTCTTGCACATTCTGGGAAATTCACTGCTATCCGCGTCGCAAATTTCCGTCTCGTTTTGCCACTGATGAAACGTGTTTGCGTGTTCGGCTTCAGAGTTGTTCTGAAAATAACTTTATTTTGTTAATTTACAACGTCGGATGAGAATGCTACACTGATCTTCCTGGTAGTTTCTTCAGCACAATCCTCCAATCGGAATTAGTATACAAAATGTAGTTATAATACATTCATACTTATATCGTATTTAAATGCTAAAAAAGCACGCCAAAAGTATTCAGTTGCATATTGTTGGTCACTGTGGGAGACATTTTTTATATCTAGCAGCGTTTTAAAGTCAGTAATCAGGCATTCCATTTGCAGCTACGTAAATTAATTCAATTTAGCGTATCTGAGTAAAGTTAGGGGAATTAGATTTCGTATCTCCCTTGCAAATAAATACACAAAAATCAGAATTAATTAGGACATGCAAATTCAGTGATTCCAAACGTACATATTAATCGCATGAATATTACGCAATTCGCCGTTAAGCAGTTTACTTTGTACACTAAAGGGGATGCCTGCCAGAGCTGGTGTCACATTGAAGTTTATTGTCTGCAGTTGTGGTTGATTCGGTAATTAATATGATGTTAGTATTCGATTAATTGTTTGCTAGATGTGTTTACTCTTTCTTTTGCAGAGAGCACGTTATATGCAGTTATCGTTTGCTGTTATAAAGCGGACGCTGCCTTTGAAGATTTACGTATTTAATTGTGATGCAACCAGAAAAAATTAATTATGACCACACTGATATGGCGTTCCAGGTGAGGCGGGCACCTATAATATTTTACAGACGGCTAGCGCAGTAAAAATCAAATTTCCAATACGTGATCATATTAAATGAGATGAGTTAGTCACCAAACGCTTAACGTATATTTTGTTTTAATGAACTTCGGGACTAGAAGTTTTTACGTCTTTGAAACTGAAGTAGCCCTCTGAAAGATCTACAGCACAGAAGGGAAACAACATAACACTTTGCCGTGCCACTAAACATGACGTAAAATTTTATGCCACCTGGAAAACCAAACTGCATAATATCACTGCAATGTGTTGCGAATTCTGTTTTTCCCAGGTTATGTTTTTAAGTTACACCTTTCATTCGTTTTGGTGCTAATAATGAGATTTAAAGAAGAATTTAAGGATGTGTAGTAAGGATGTCAGTCCAAAAAGTTTCGGGACTAGATTAATAAAGAACAGAGAAAAATTAAGATGGTCGTTTTAATGGTCCAGGTGTTTCACAACTTGAGTAAAGCACACAGAACGTTCATACAACCACGTGAAGCTGTCAGAAAAGACCCGAAACCAGCTCCGGCTTAGACTGTTGTAACTTGTAACAACCGGGTTGGGGAAGAGGGTAGATGTGCAGCACTAATAACAGCTGGCCTTTAGCACTTGAGACTGTTCAACACTCCCTAGCCACAGGAACGGGACTGGACATTTAACGACCGTGTGCCTAAACCCATATGAAACATAGTAAAAAGTGAAACAGAATAAACTAATGAGGCAAATGAGGAAATTATATCAATGTAAATAGTGAGTTGATTAGAGATATCACCAAAATTGCAGACACTCTCAACAACTTTTTCCTTTCAGTACAGACAACTTAGGTTTGCATAGGTCCTCAGAAGACATCTTAAAATATTTTTAAAAAATGCTGAAGTTTGGCAAAATTCAACTATATCCTACTTCACCGAAAGAGACTTCTGATGTTATTAGTTCTCATAAAAACAAATGTTCCAGTGGTTATGATGAAACCAGCACAACCATAATTAAATGTTGCTCCTCAGAACATTGTGACATATTGAGTTACTTGTGTAATGAATCCCTCCACAGCGCTACTTTACCAGATAGGCTTAAATATGCTATTGTAAAACCATTACACAAAAAAGGAGAAAAATCATCAATGAAAACTTCAGTACCATTTCATAATTGGCAATATTTTCAAAAGTGTTTGAAAGGGTTATGTACAATAGATTTTATAAACACTTAGTACGGAATAATATTCTCATTCACAATCATTTTGGATTTCAGAAAGGATTGTCAACTGATGAAGGTATATTCACTTTTATAGATGAAATATTAGAATCAATAAATCAAAAGTTATTACCACTTGGAATATTCTGTGATCTTGCTAAATCTTTTGTTTGTGTTAAGGATGATATCCTTACACAAAAGTTAAAATATTATGGGGTAACAGGAGTAGCAGGCGCATGGCTCTTATCCTATATTTTTAATAGGAAACAGTGTGTGTCTGTATCAGGCTTACCACATAACAATAGTAATTCAAAATATGAAACCATCAGATAATCCGGCCGTTGTGGCCGAGAGCTTCTAGGCGCTTAAGTCCGGAACCGCACTGCTGCTACTGTCGCAGGTTCGAATCCTGCCTCAGGCATGGATGTGTGATGTCCTTAGGTTAGTTAGGTTTAAGTAGTTCTAAGTCTAGGGGACTGATGACCTCAGATGATAAGTCCCATAGTGCTCAGAACCATTTGAACCATTCGAACCATCAGATAACGGGTGTCCCAGGGCTCTATTTTAGGTCCCTTTTTGTTCCTACTATGTATTAATAACCTTTCAATGCAGAGTCACAAAATGCAAATTTTGTCTTATTTTCAGATGATAAAGTATTGGTATAAAAACTAGTACCCATGATTTCACTGAGCAATCAACTAATGAAATATTTATAGGTATCAATGGGTGGTTCACAGCAAATGGATTCTCACTGAATTTCGAGAAGACACAGTACAGACAGTTTAGTACCTCTCGAAGAGTACCTGACCCTTTAAGTATGAAATATTCAGACAATGAAATTAAAGCTGTAGACAGTGTCAAATTTTTAGGGCTACAAATTGACCACAATCTAAATTGGTAAACTCACACTGTAGAGTTAATGAAACGCCTTAGTTCAACTACATTTGCAGTACGCATTATAGTAGAAATAGGTAATTTAAAAATGAAGAAGTTAGTTTATTCGGCCTACTCCCATTCATTAATGAATTATGAAATTATCTTTCGGGGAAACTCCTCTCACAGAGAGAACATTTTCAAAATTCAGAAATCAGTTATTAGAATTATATCTGGTGTCAGTCTTAGATCATCATGCAGTGACCTCTTTAAGAAACTTGGTATTCTAACTACTACTTCTCAGTACATATTGATGTCCTTTATCATTTCCAACATGTCTCTTTTACACGAAATAGTTCAAAACATGATTACAATACCAGAACCAAAAACAATATGTATAAGGACTATAAAAGCTTAACATTAGTACAAAAAGGAGTCAAATACATGTGTACTCATGTATTCAGTAACTTACCAGAGCATATCAAAGGTCTTGTAAATGATAAAGATGGGTTTCAGAGTGAATTAAAGAACCTCCTGTTGCCCAACTCCTTCTACTCCATCGATGAATAGATTCACAAGGATTATAGCTCATAACTCTGTCTGCATTAGAAATGTACAGTATCAACGCACCTGAGTAGAAAAAGAAAAAACAAACTTTGACTCTTCCTACGTACCTGGTCCTTCCCGCAGCTGTTGATCTGCTGCTCTCTGCGTTGCCTGCTGTGATGTGTCCTGAAATAACTTTTGTACAGCAGGGAAAGGAGCCACTCACACGAACAATACCAAGTCGATCTGGTACACTGTATTCTGTAAAACACTCGCACAGGGTGGGCTGCAGTGTTCACAATTAACATTGTTCCACAATGGAGGTGATCAGTATTTGTACTACCAGTACGTGTCCATTGTTACGAATAAGGTTGCTGTCAAAATTATGGCATCCGCCGGCCGCTGTAGCCGAGCGGTTCTAGGCGCTTCAGTCCGTAACCGCGCTGCTGCTACGGTCGTAGGTTCGAATCCTGCCTCGTGCATGGATGTGTGTGATGTCCTTAGATTAATTAGGTTTAAGTAGTACTAAGTCTAGGGGACTGATGACCTCAGATGTTAAGTGCCTAGAGCCATTTGAATCATTTTTTTGATGGCATCCGATGCAAAAACACGGTACATAGAACACAAAATGATCACTGTTCAACGGCTGTTTTATCAGTCTACGATTGACACAGTTCTTCCAACAGTACTAAACAATTCAAAATCTTTCAACACGAGCATGCGCGTGACCGAATCGCGACGTGGATGCTCCATAAATTTTCGCGTACGATATACGGATGTGAAAGTACCTGCGCTCGTGATATCCAGCCAGTCAAAACGATACATGTTTGTTTCACTTAGAACTTGCGATGAGCATCATACCAGTCCACATTATTTTTCCGTAACCTTCGCGACGCGTTGATTGTTGTTCTCCCGACACGACGCACGAAACCGAGAAACCTTTTGGATAAATATTGATATTGCGTCGTGAACACTGAAACTAAACGCGAAACTCGTGTGCCAAACATTTCAGTTACTTCACCATAGCTTGCAAGATACGTGCTACAGCCATGGCCTCAACACAACACTCCGCCCACGCTCCACGAAATCTGCGTCACGACTGCCCACTCTTGCTCTGTGATCCACAGAGAGGCGACTATCGACAGTCAACGATACAGTTCTATAATTTCACTGTTGCACTAACAGTGGCCCTGTGACTCCCTCCACTACCTCTGACCCAGGACTTCGACACCCACGCAACCAACCGTTGTATCACCAGCAGTAACCTTGTGCCAGTCCTACTACCAGTTCATCGCAACTACAGCCTGTGCTCCTACAGCCACTCTCATAAGCACACAGGCGAGTGGAGTAGAGTTTGAGGGTCTGTGGATGTGGAACCACTCCCTCTGCCGATGCCCAACCCTGACCCTGTTGTGCCACTTCGATTTTCCACCTCCCACAAACTGTCAACTCCGCCAGCCCCGTAGGACCATACTTGGCCATCGTAACTGGCTGTTCCAGAGGTGCATTGTGGCTCATTCCCATGACAGGAAACTGAGCTACGCCTATGCCAACTTCCCTTCCAGCTGGTAACGGTATTGTTGGTCCTACATACCACTTAAAGGTGGGAGGGATTTAATCACACCCTACAGTGAATATATAGCAGTGGGAAATCAGAGACGTTCCAAGTCACTATCTGGGGAATCACAGTCAGCGGCGAAAGAAAAGATCAATGTGTCACGTGGGCAGTGCCATTAGCCGAAATATAAGCCTGGCTGGTTGACAGCTTTGACATGGATTGCATACCGCATGAGGTGTCTCGTTTATCGCCATTTCGCTACGCCTGCAGTTAAATTTCTTTTTTTTCGCATTTTCTATTTCTTGCTAGTGGTTTACGATCAGTGCTAATCAGGCCGGCCGGCGGGGGTGGCAGAGCGGTTCTAGGCGCTACAGTCTGGAACCGCGCGACCGCCACGGTCGCAGGTTCGAATCCTGCCTCGGGCATCGATGTGTGTGATGTCCTTAGGTTAGTTAGGTTTAAGTAGTTCTAAGTTCTAGGTGACTGATGACCTCAGAAATTAAGTCCCATAGTGCTAAGAGCCATTTTTTTAATCAGGCTGCATCATTACCAATAAGATACTGCTGCTGTGTAACATATTCGTCGCACGATCATTACAGGAATCTACTATGACTATCAGTAACAGCAGACACTGGATGAGACAACAGACAGCAGCAGATCCTCATTCCTTCCACAGCAGAAGACCAACCAAGATTTTTGAAATGCCTGGGCTAGCTGGACAGAGCGGATTAGATTGTGGAAAGGGGCCTGTCAGTTGTACTCAACATACAAACTTTATTTATCAGCACACAATATTACAACAAGGATGCAAAACCCTCAAAACTTTAATCGACCTCCTTTGATTAACTTTAGATTGGCTGAAGGCCACAGTCAAAAATCCGAGACACAAGGCTTAAGCAAAACTGATATAGAAGGTTCTTCTGGAGGTTTCACCCAAGAAAATTTTCTAAATCTTCAGTCTAATCGGCTGAAGGTATTAGCAATTTGATTTTAATGGAACTAGACTGGAGGTCGCATATTAAGCAATAAGAGAAGTTTCAATCAAAAGGCAGAAGGCCTTATCTTAAAACATTTCATGCATCCTGGGCTGAAGGCCCCATTCAAAAGCGTAACAGTCTTATGCCTTAAGGCAAGAGAAGAAGATTAATTTAAGAGATATTGAAGGCCGCTCACCAACAAATAATTTAACGGCTTAAGCCCTAGAAAAAGGGTTGTTGTTGTTTTGGTCTTCTGTCCTGAGACTGGTTTGATGCAGCTCTCCATGCTACTCTATCCTGTGCAAGCTTCTTCATCTCCCAGTACCTACTGCAGCCTACATCGTTCTGAATGTGCTTAGTGTATTCATATCTTGGTCTCCCTCTACGATTTTTACCCTCCACGCTGCCCTCCAATCTCAAAGTTTTTATTTCTTCTCCGTGGATTTTAATACCTACTCCGAACTTTTCTTTTATTTCCTTTATTGCTTGCACAATATACATATTGAATAACATCGGGGATAGGCTATAACCCTGTCTTACTCCCTTCCCAACCACTGCTTCCCTTTCATACCCCTCGACTCTTGTAACTGCCATCTGCTTTCTGCACAAATTGTAAATAGCCTTTCGCTCCCTGTATTTTACCCCTGCCACCTTCAGAATTTGAAAGAGAGTATTCCAATCAACATTGTCAAAAGCTTTCTCTAAGTCTACAAATCCTACAAACGTAGGTTTGCCTTTCCTTAATCTTTCTTCTAAGATAAGTCGTAGAGTCGGTATTGCCTCAGGTGTTCCAACATTTCTACGGAATCCAAACTGATCTTCCCCGAGGTCGGCTTCTACCAGTTTTATGCCTTAAGGGCAGGACAAGGAAATTAATTTTAGAGATATTAATACTCGTCTGAAGGCCACATATCAGCAACATATATTTAACGGCTTAAGGCCTAGAAAGAGCTTCAATATAAAAGGCGGAAAGGCTTATCTTAAAACCTCTCCAGTAAAATTCGGCTGAAGGCCCCATATAAAAATATAGCAAATTCATGTCTTAAGGGTGAGATATTGATACTTCGCTGAAACCCACACATCAACAAAATAACTAAAATCCAAACAGGGAATTTACTACATAACACACAAGGAACGGCGCTCAGAAGTTTCCAAGGGTCGACCTGGGATTGTAACACTAACGCCCATTTAGGTGAGACAGGCAGCCTTTCCAACGACTTCTTAAGCTGGAGGCATACAGCCGACCGACCAATCAACCAAACCAGTTCCGCTTCAAGCAACCAGCACAACGACCACAAGATTTCAATACACGACACACGAAATATTGGCGCCCACAACCACCAACAACACCTCAGCTGTCGAGCTAAATGCCGCGCTGGACAGCAACAACACGACGAGGAAAATACACTGCCTAAAGTTACGTCAACGACCAGGGCAGGTAACCCGGAACGTCAACGGCCACAAGGCAGAAAATACCGCTGGTGAACTTTTATAACAGGGAATGAATTAAGCTAAATTTCATAGGAAGACGGCTGGGATCTTAGCCGACTTAAATACACGCATGTTGGTGCTCGCGGGAATGTCCCAAAAGTGACAACCAGGATCAAACGAAGAAATGTAAACAGTTGAGGCTCGATAGTAAGTTAAGTGAGGATTCAACGTTCATGTCCAAGATCGGTGGGCGACGAACTTCGTAGCACTTGCAAGCAGCACATCACACTCCACCCGAGCGTGCACGCCGCCAATGGCTCCTGGCCGACACCGCGCGATGGGGGCTTGCTTGTTGCTCCACGCCAACCGACCGACTCGACTGCTGCTCCGTCGCGACTGCCCTGCTAGTCCGTCTCCCACTCGCAGACTAGCTGACACACGATGACCCAGAAATAGTATCGGTCGCTCCAGAGATGGTACGATAGTGCACTTATCGAAGCGTGCTGCTGCTACCACTCTCGGGCAAGTAAGGCAGGAAGTTAGTGACGCCAGTAAATGGAATAAGAAACCGAGGCAACACTACCGTAATAGAAGATGACAGACAATTAATGGGATGAACAAGTGGCGTACACGGCTCAATTTTCTTTTATTGTGACGTATAGGCATGCCAAGTGGAGAAATTATAACGTAATACAATAGAACTTGTTGAGTAAAAAATTGCAGCATCAAGAAGGTGTCATGTGACATAAAACAAAGTTAATAGGCGTGTTTCTACATCTGACCAGATGTTGTTTATTCAGATTTCGCGCCAGTCGCATTAAAGGAGAGTTTCTAGCGCCACTACGGCGATGCAAAAGAGATTTGCCTTAAATACACGCCCTTAGCGCTCGTGAGCGTTAGTTACCTATGAAATCTGACGCGATGGGTTGATTTTACTCAAGAATGCGTTTAAGGCGACAAAGACACCTTACCAACAACTGAGTTTGAATGAGGTCGTGTAATAGGGCTACGAGATGCTGGGTGTTCCTTCTGCGATTCTGTAGAAATATTTGGCAGGAATTTAGCCACTCTACGTGATTACTGGCAGTGGTTGCAGCGGTTCTTTCGCGTTCTCGTCAATACGGTACCAGAACGTTTAAGTTCGACCACTTTAAAGACGGAAGATCCGCGATTCGGAATGTCAGAACTGTGTAGTAAGTAGCGGCAGGAACACCACCACAAAATTACGCAGCACTAACACTCCAAACCATCGACTCTCGGAGAGAGATTTTAACCGTGTTCAACCTAATGGTAAAGTATCGAACTATTTTTCTCCGAATCGTACAGTTTGTGGGAAAAGCAGTGAGAATAATTACTTTTGGAAACCTTTTATCAGACAATGCCTGTTATAACAATAAACTGTTTCGCTTAATAAAACGACCGCCAACCCAAATCGGGCACAGCGTACACACAAAAAGATGAAGTCAAATTTCAACACTGAGTAAATAACTAATTTCATTTACTACGTAATTTAAACACAACCACTTAATTTCCATTTGCTACGGTCACTTGGCAGTAAGTACTATTAATTCCACTTTCTGTTACTTATGGAATTTATCACTATACTTCAGTAATTATTTAAAGAAGACACATATATGTTTCAACAAGGATACAAAAAAATATTAAACTTATAGCTATCATTCATATGACAAAAACTATTATTTAACACGACTAAATTTCATTTCTTTAGGACTGTTATTTGTTCACGTTTTACTAACACCAATATTTGTCTGGCTTTCTTTGACTTGGAGAAGCAACACGAACAATTACTGTTAAGACTGTTGCAGTTAAACAATTATGTTACTTTACTTTCAGAAATGCTATTGAAAACTTATCCTCACGGTCACGCAAAGGGGTGGCCCTTAAACTGATACGTGCAAACTTGAGTATTTAATAATTATTTTCAGAAATAACTAACAAAACAGTACTCTTGCCAGTAATTTACTATTATTCAAGCTTCAATAAACATTAGGATACTCGGAATAAGTTCGTTTACGCAAGGACCGTACTGAGGTAAATGTAATAGGAACATTACGGTTAAACACAAAGGTACATTTGACACATATTCCACTGATTGAAGATGGATGGTTCATACTGCGATACACTTCTAAATAAAGTACTTTGCCTGTTACTGATATCGAAGGAGGCGTGAGGCGGTGCTGCGTAGTAACACTGCGCAGGTACGGCTCTTGATGTACTTAGCTCTGTCTTCCTCTGGGTGGCGACGATAAAATTGCAAATTTCTGAGCTATTAATTTATTGCCGTACTGTGCCAATCATGTAGAACACGTCCGAGGCCAAAACCCAGTCTCGCAGGTAAATTCGGGGCCTCTAGTGCTTGACCAACGTAATGCGTGTTCACCACTTGCAGGGCAGCTACCGACTGTGTGTGCCACTTGCGCGGAAAATTCTCACTCGCGCGCCCCACCACCTTTTCCATGCCACCACAGAACGGAGTTCGTTCTACCTATGATCCCTATACCTTTTCAATTTACACTTCTACTTACAAAAACCCTAAGTATGAACCATCTACAATTGCATGACAGCACATACATACAAAAATGACATAATAAATTACAGTTGTACTTGAAATATTTTGTAATTATTTACAAAATATGTTTTAATACATTTATTCCAACTACGTCCAAGAGGTTATTTTAAAAAGATAAACTGCACTTAACACAAGCTTACTCTCGTTATGGTGTTTGCTTAATTTTTCAAAATTGTTACTGGACAAAATTTTTTTTTAAATATACAGATTAATGGCAGTATTATATTAACAATAGCATTACATTGTGATCACGAGAATTTACGGCCGTAAGAACTCCGGGCTCCGGATGAGCACATCGCACTACCGAGAGGGAAGACCATCGTGTTCGGTGTACGGCTCTAGCGCATCGTACTGCATCTTTCAACAGCGACTTGAGCAGCAGATGGCACCACAGTCACGGTTACAAATCGGTCACTTGAAGGAAAGCTCCGAGCCACCTGCCCCGAAGCGTGCATTTCACTGACACCAAACCACCGCCATTTACGACTTCAGTGGTGTCAATCGAGAGAGCATTGGAGGGCTGGGTGGAGCTCTGTTGTGCTTTCTGATGAGAGCTCGTCCTGTCTCGGCGCTAATAATGGACTGTGTTGGTTAAAAGGAAGCCAGTTGAGGACCTGCTACCAACCTGTCTGTGTCCTACGCACACTGGGCCTTCACCTGGAGTAATGGTTTGGGGTGCGATTTCATAAAAACAGCTGGAGCACGCTTGTGTTCATCTCATGCTCGTAGACTGTGAATTTGTACCTCTATATGGTAATTCTACCTGTTGTGCTGATATTCAAGAAAACAATTACACGGGGTGTTTTCCAAGAGGATAACGCTCGCCCACACACTGCTTGCTGTAATCCAATATGCTCTACAGAGTGTCGGCATGTTGCCTTGGCCTGCTCGATCACAAGATCTGTCTCCATTCGAGTACATATGGGACATCAACGTATGACAACTCCAGAGTCATCCACAACCATCTTTATCCGTCCCTGTATTGGCTGACCAAGTGCAACAAACATGGATCTCTATCCCACAAACTGATGGCACCTCTTCAACATAATGCATACACGTTTACATGCAACATTCTTGCAGTTACAGTGGTTATTAATCTATAAGCATTTCGTGTTTACATTTGCTTATCTCGCGCTCATATTATCCTGTCATATTGCAATTATATTGGTGTCACCGCCAGACACCACACTTGCTAAGTGGTATCCTTTAAATCGGCCGCGGTCCGTTAGTATACGTTGGACCCTCGTGTCGCCACTATCAGTGATTGCAGACCGAGCGTCGCCACACGGCAGATCTAGAGAGACTTCCTAGCACTCTGAACAGATAATATTGTGAATCATTAACCGTCAAGAGCGACGTTCATCATTAATGGATTAAAGCTAAGTACCAACTAATTATGTCCGTGTTCTGAATTCTCATTCCTTGTCATGTTCCAGACCTCACGTCAGCATAGTTCTTCCCTCTTCACGCCAACCTGCATGAGCTAAAACGCGTGCATTTTGGCCTCCACTCGTAACACGGTGTTGACTCTTCTGCTAACACAAAAATTATAATCACTTAAATATGTTAACTTGACAAGTGTATTCCATTACTCCACACAATTTTTTTTTTTTTTTTTTTTTTGGTGTCGTGAAATTTTTCCGTCAGTGTATGATGCAGTTTCATACCCAGTGTTGTAGAAGAGATGACAACCCATGGCTGGGAAGACAAGCTAGCTGTCAGTGAAATACTGCTGGCAGGCCTGGGATATTGCTGAGGCGGCGTCGTACAAATACTGTCAGCCTCAGTGGCGACCGAATCGCCTCAGGCCGTGGCCTGATGCTGTGGTAAGGTAACAGTCTCAGTGCAGTACTAGTGGTGTCTGTATCAAAAAAAGTACGAATGCAACCAAAGGTTTGTTTAGGCTGTGATTATATATGTCATACACAATACTGGTGCTTATCCAAAGCTGAACGTAACAGAAACTTTGGTCAGCTGGAGTCAGCTCCGATACTTTCCGAACATCGATTTGCAGAGTAGCTAACAACAGTTGGAAATAGTGCCTGCCGACCAGCTGAAGTTGTTATTTACAGTTTCGTCGGTTACTACCAGTACAGCTCTATGCCCTTTGGAATTAAGAATACGGTATCCACATTTCAGTGGTTGTTAGATGTAGCTTTGTGAGTGCTAAAACGAAAATAGTGTACGATATATTTTGATTACACAATTGTCTTTACAAGGATATGTGGGAACACATGCTACAGTTACAGGAGGTGTTTAAGTGGTTTCACACAACACCTCTGTCACTGAGCATAAAGAAGTGGCACTTTGCACTATAAGAAGTGGAATCTTTAGTACATGATAGATTAGTGAAGGTCGCACAGTATTGTACAACACCTCATACTGAGAAGCAGTTACTATAAATCCTGTGATTAGTGAATTATTATACAAAGTGTGTCCTGAGGTATGCAAAAAAACAAGACCTCTCTATCACTTATTAAAAAAATAAAATTCCGTTTGATATCAGAGTTTGAAGATGCATTTGTTGAATTAAAAGAATCGTAGTTCACTGGTCTGCTGTTATTTGTTCCACATTATCAGAAGAAGTTTGTGTTGTCTTGTGTTAAATCGAGCAGAGTATCTGGTAGTCTCCACATCACAACAGTTGAATAAGGCAGAAAGGAATTATTGTGTTAGGGAGAAGGAAATGCTAAGCTTCATATATGAAATAACATACTTCCATTGTGATCTATATGGTAGAAAATGTAAGATAATAAGGACTCACACAACATTAAAGCGGCCTCTGGGGTTAAAATATCCAACACATTAATGTGTTGGATACTGAACCTTAATGAATTCGATTTTGAGGTAATCCACCGTCCTGGAAAGAATCATGAGATTACAGATGGGCCCAGTACTAAGGTTTGTGTGTTACAAAGAGTGGGTTACAACATTATAAAGCAGCAGAAAGTGCAGGCAGTTGATGAGAACTGTTAATTATCTGCAGTGCAATTAAAGTACATTGTGCACCATGGTGAGCTGTGAAAGGAGATGGTTCTCGGGCCTCGTGTTACAGTTTCAGCTGTAATTCATGCAGAGTTTTGACAGACATGTGATCACATGTTATCCAGCCGTCAGGGTCAGAGAAAGAAGAAGTGGGTGTCGCAGAGCTTTACTGGTGGCATACATGTACGCAGAATGTGTGTACCAGAATGTAAATAACTGATTACTATGTGCACAATCGATTCAACTGAACCGTCAGCATACTCTACTGCAGATATTAATGGAGGCTAATGAGCCATTTGAAAAGACTGATAAGGGCGTCTTCGGTCATTCTGCATGAACACTAGCAGGGAACGACTGTATGCTGACATTATAAGATAATTTTTCGCGCAATGTGGGAATGGTGGGTATCTCAAATCAGTAACTAGAAACTGTGGCTAAGACAAAGGAAGACAGTTAGTTGTTGAAACTTGGTGTTTCATAGATGTTAAGTACACATTAGAATACCAGTTTTATGTAGGGATAGATTAGCTTTGACATTCAGTACAGAGTGACAAGTTAAGGACAAGTGCCTTGCATCCATTTGTCAATGGGAGAACACAACGAGTTAGTTGCACAATACCTAAGATGTTACATCTTTACTTGAACACCTGTCATAATGACTGGGATACCCTACTACCATACGTTATCGTCGATTATAATTCTAAGGTTCATGAGAGTGCGGGGGCTATCCCCACATCAGGCGATAAATGGCCAGTAAAACACCATTACCTTTTCAGATATTCAAAACCAACATTGCGAAGGATGGAGAATCGGTACTAAATTTCGCAAAAACTTTGCAGAAGGTATGGAATCAAGCACAAAAAGCCAATAGAAGAGCCCTCAGATGTTAAGTCTGATGGAACAATAGAAAGTAAAGTTATATGAATACACGTAGGTCATTGGGTGATATTACCAAGCCCATACACCCTGAAGAGGAAGAGAAAGAAATTCTTCACTTGTTGGCAGGCTCCACATCAAATCATTGCACTGATCTAACTAATGACTATAAAGCAACAAATGCGTACTGTGCTATTGTGAAACACATGTGGCAAGAAGCCTTATGGACCCAGAAAACTAGTTTTGGGCTAGTCACACTTTTGAGAAGTAATCTGACAAATTTAATATGTACAATTTCAATGAATAACGCGATTTCTAAGCCGCTAATTATAGATCCGAAACCAGAGATTTACTTGAGACTTTATTTTAATATGAGTGGAAGGTGTCCAACAGAAGTGATCTTCCAGTAAAGACGATAATTTATTGAATAAAACACAGTAAAAATGAAAAGATTATTCAAAACTGCTGGACGATTTATAAACTCAACTACTGTATTTTGATTGGTTTGCAGAGTTGCTACCCACAATTAGGTAACTAAGCACTTCTGATGGAAAATATCGAACATGATGTCTAATTGCATTGGCAACCGTGTGCACCACGACCTATTATTATCAATATATTTTTTACTTCCAATAGACATCTTTTACTTCGAACAGAAGTTGACAGTAATCGTCTCAAAACATGTTACACCTCATAGAAAATGCTGTGCTATTACCATATAGGGCATACAAGATTCGCATATTTTGTACTGAAGATCGGCACACACTGACCGAAATCAGTCTGTAAAATAAAGGATTTCAAACTTTACGATCGATGCTGCCATTTATCCAAAAAAATGTGTTGAAATATCAGACAGTAATTTGGTATGAAAATTCGTTAACCTAAAACTAACACCGTGACTGCACACTTGTTGCTGAATCAAGAGGCTCATGTACTCAATACAGTAAATGTTAATCTGAGACAGATTATTACGCAGAAAACAAGTATGGACCAAGAATGCCCTATGATGCTGCTGCTGCAATTTATGTTAATTACTCTCCAACAGCTGTGCTAGAAGCCGCTGATATGCGGATGCCTCGGCTGCAGAGGACGTGTGCATGGAGCTGCGGCTACAACTTCGAGACCAGGTAGCCCACCAAGATGCGACTTCAGTGCCCCGTCCACGCGCTCCGAACTCCGTCCACCGTGAACTCTCACCAGTGTCTCCTGATTTTATAGGGTCTTCACACCCACTAACACTTTCCCACCTAGCTGGTCATATCGGCCCACAGTGAAAAGCACATCCACAGTTGATTCTCTCCAGCACACAGAGTGCCACCAACAAAATGCATCACAATAGCAGTCTAATCAAATTGCAAATCACCTTCCCACTCCTGAAAAAACATTAGCCTCAGTTCTGTTTCCGTGATTTCACTGACTAATCTACTTATGGCATGTTTTTGCGCAAAGCACTAGCCTTATATCAGAGGATCTGTAAATTAAAAAAAGCCATAGATGAGGCTAGGCCCGTTAGAGCAGCACTCTGTGTTCCTTTGGGAAAGCAAGCGAAGGTTATCTACAAAAGCTTTTGTTGAAACATAGGAGAGCAGCACTTTTCCATTGTTTGTGTGGCGATTTGCGTGAACTACAGAATAGATGCTGTGACCTGACTTCCATGAGCACAGGCAGCTGAGGCCACGGTCTCCTCTCATGTCAGAGAGTAGTTCTTTCTTCATAGCAATCTGTCTGTCCTGTCCCATTTCCGACCCACTGTATCTGTCAGCCAGAAAACAGGCTGTCCCAGCACCAAGTTAAGATGAAAAGAATAGGAAGACTACAGTATGGCCAGCCCCTGGGATTAGATGTAGTTTAATAAACAATGGTCATGTAATCCGAACCGCTATCTCTCTTTCTTCCTTAAATGACTTCAGATAGATTGAAAAGAGGCTTGAAAAATAGCTTACCATGTTTCACTATAACCATGAACGACGCAAACATCTGTCCGTTTTGGATCGTGGTGGACTCTTTTATTTCCGTTAACAGCACCAGTGCCAAAACAGGTTCACTAAACAGCACCTCTGGAGGCCACACAGATACTGCGAAGACGGACAGTACCATATATATATTCCTCTCAGCACTAGGGCATCTACGCCCTAGGGGTGCCCACAGCACCTCAGCGGACCGTGGTCGCTCTCAGAACTGTTCTACAAATTCGGGATCGTTTCCCCTTGGCACAAACGCGTTACTGTTTCTGCTCCGAACCTGCTTCCTTGCTTGCTCATTTTTCCACGTGCATCTCCAGACACGTGGATTACATAAACATATGTATTTTCACATGGGTCGCCACAATATTATACCATTTTCGCAGTACTTCTCCGTATCAAACACATTATAGGCTGATGTAACAAGGAGTTAAGAAAGGTTTTGATTAGGTGTATTCTTGTATGAATAATTTTATTTTGTTCCGTGTTTCACTTACATGTGTATGTATTGTACGTGAGAGTGTACGAAAATACTGTATCATGAGTATATGTGAAATACTAGGTATACACACTCAAGCGCCAAAGAAACTGGTATAGGCATGCGTAGTCAAATACAGAGATATGTAAACAGGCAGAATACGACGCAGTGGTCGTCAGTGCCTATATAAGACATCAAGCGCCTGGTGCAGTTGTTAGATCGGTTACAGCTGTTACAATGGCAGGTTATCAAGATTTAAGTGAGTTTGAACGTGGTGTTATAGTCGGCGTGCGAGTGATGGGACACAGCATCTCCGAAGTTGCGATCAAGTGGGGATTTTCCCGTACAACCATTTCACGAGCGTACCTTGAATATCATAAATCCAGTAAAACATCAACTCTCCGACATCGCTGTGGCCGGAAAAAGATCCTGCAAGAACTAGATCTACGTTGAATGAAGAAAATCGTTCATCGTGACGGAAGTGCAGCCCTTCCGTAAATTGCTGCAGATTTCAATGCTGGGCCATCAACAAGTGTCACCTTGTGAACTATTTAACGAAATGTCATCGACGTGGACTTTCGGAGCAGAAGGTCCACTCGTTTATCCTTGATGACTGCATGACACAAATCTCTACGCCTGGCCTGGGCCTGTTAACACCGACATTGGACTCTTGATAACTGGAAACATGTTGCCTGGTCGGACGAGTCACGTTTCAGATTATATCGAGCGGATGGACGCGTACGGGTATGGAGACAACCTCATGAATCCATGTCCCCTGCAAGTCAGCAGTCGACTGTTCAAGCTGGTGGAGGTTTTGTAATGGTGTGGGGCGTGTGTAGTTGGAGTGATATGGGACCCCTGATACTTCGAGATACGACAGGTAACACGTATGCAAGCATCCTGTCTGATCACCTGCATCTATTCATGTTCATTGTGCATTCCGACGGACGTGGGCAGTTCCAACAGGACAATGCGACACACCACACCTCCAGAATTGCTACAGAGTGGCTGCAGGAACACTCTTCGTGATTAAATACTTCCGCTGGCCACCAAACTCTCCGACATGAACATTATTGAGCATATCTGGGATGTTTTGCAACGTGCTGTTCAGAACAGATCTCCATCCCCTCGTACTATTACGAATTTATGGGCAGCCCTGCAGAACTGATGGTGCCAATTCCCACCAGCACTACTCGAGACATTAGTCAAGTCCATGCCACGTCGTGCTGCGGCACTTCTGGGTGGTCGCAGGGGCCCTACACGGTGTTAGGTACGTGTACCACTTTCTTTGGTTCTTCAGTGTGTGATGAAGGAGTTTTTTAACTTTCAGCTTATGATGTGCCAATGAGTATGAAAATAGTTAACTGGGGAGTATCATGTGAACTGTTTACTTGTCTTGTTACTATACAATTAAAGGAGTTACTTTTGCTTTGCAGTGAACTTCAGATATTAACTGATGGTACGTGGATGATAATAGTTCACATGCTATCATTCAGCAGTTATGGATACCGAAACCAGATATGAATGTTACGCAGTTCACCTAGGTCTCGTACAGTGGGGGACTTCAGAAAAATTAGTACGTATTAGCACGAAGGAAATTTGGCTGATCACAACAGATAGGAAAAATCACACGTTGTTATCAGAAGAGGAGCTGCACGAACGTCAGAGAGAGCAGATTGTGGCACACCCTTCCTTGGCAGTCCGAACTGTCACAGGGACATGGAGACAGAGCTGTTCTACAGGAGATCAGTGCACAAATATGCCCACGGGACATTCTCGCAACACAGTCAAGACCTCACTGTGTGTGCTCAGAATATGATCCAGCCGGGATGGCCGACCGGTTCTAGGCGCTTCAGTCAGGAACCGAGCGACCGCTACGGTTGCAGGTTCGAATCCTGCCTCGGGCATGGGTGTGTCTGATGTCCTTGGGTTAGTGAAGTTTAAGTAGTTCTAAGTTCTAGGGAGCTGATGACCTCAGAAGTTAAGTCCCATAGTGCTCAGAGCCATTTGAACCATTTTTTTGCAGTAATCGCCACTTGCTATGAGGTACAGCGTCCTTGGAACTAAGGGATAGTAGGGTACTGCTGAACACCACAAAATGCAACATCCCATGATTGACTTTTCAGCTTCTGGTAACAATAACAGGCGTTAGTGCTCTCAGTCTAGGATGTCCACTACTGTACTACACTAGAATAATAGCCCTTCATCCTACCCTATCCAATTCAATGGATGAATTTATAGCCACGTGCAAGGGGTGCTTTAGTGGAGAGCGTATACTACAACATATCCATTAGTATCGTAGTAGATACCAACTCAGCGTCATAGTAATAATAATTTCATCTTTGGTTATCATATCGATCCTGGTCCTCCTTTTTATAGCTTATGTCTATTTTTGGTAGAGAAACATCACCCCTGCGAAACTTCTAGTATAGAGTACTACCGATGCTAAGACATACTCATGGGAACTTTACTTTAATGTACCTTTTGGTTCAATGCAAGCACAGGATGCGGAGAACGACATAAGGTGTGAAATGAAACTAATTTTGTCTAAAAAATATTTATTGTTCGCACTTTTAAGGCACATGTGAAAAACTAAAAAAAACTTCTATAGCATGTATTTACGAGAAAGTTTCACAAAACGCTTATTGCACCAACAATGGGATTTCTATCTAGCTTTTAGACATTATTTAACCAAAGAAAACCTATTTTATTAATTATTCTTTCTAGTTTCCCTAGGTATGTGCCGAGTTTCGCTCAATATATAGCTTATTATGTGCGTAGGGCCAATTCTTACTTTGATGCTGTCACGACTCGGCTGTCTCATGCAGGCATCTAGCTCCGACTCGAAACACGTCTGCAGTCTGTGCGCATCTCCTCACCACTACTCAAACTTTTACCGCATGCACCTAGCTCTGTTAGCTGTCAAAGATCTTACTACTCGAAGATGTACTACTCGTCCAACCTTGCAGTTGGGAACTATCGACATTTTTCACTGGCTCTATCCTGATCGAATCTCAGCACATACCTTCCAGTTTTTATGACGGCCAGCTCCACATATAGTGAACAGATTGCTACAATTTATGATGAAATGAGGGAAACTATTGACATAATTAAGGGACACGAAAATTCTGGTGAGTGACTGAAATTCGACAGGAGGAAGAGGAAGAAAACGGAAAGTAGTAGCAGATTATGGACTGAGGGAAACGAATAAAGAGGAAACTACGTGGTCGACTTTTACATACAGCGCAATTTAATCATCTCTAACACTTACAAGAGAACAGTCCGAAGCGTCAGCAATCGATCGTGATGAAACTTGGTGGGTGTGCAGAGGGGTAAAATAGTGGAATACGTATTTCTCGTTTGTGTCCGATTTCACTTTTAGGAGGTAAAACACGCCTCAAAAGCTAATTTCTTGTACTAGGTTGATGTATAATGAACGTTCTTGAAAACTGTATAATCATCTTTTGTACTAATACGAAATTTTTCAAAACATCTCAACACCATTACTCAATTTCAGAAACTGAAAACATTTGTTACTACATAAATTAAAGAAACTCTTAAGCTACATACAACCATGTGTAATAAAGTTGGTCTCTGAAATATAATTTTTGGAAGAATCATAGTGTGCTGTTGGAGTATTTTAAACATAACTAATTAAAGTACCCAAACATTCATTATTATTCTTATTATCTTACATGTATTTATTTCATGTTTTCAATTGTTATTGTACTTTTATATAGTACGATAAAGGGAGTTACATGGTGTGGCAGCCGTTTATCCCCCATTCATGAGGAAGGTTCCCGTTTTTACCTGAAGGGCATGCCTTTAAAATTTTGCCCTCTGGAAGTTTTTAGAAAACTCCAAAACATTCGAAAGTATTCGATAATGCACCAGAACATTTGAGAGTATTCGAGAGTATTCCACAATGATCCGGGTTATTCTGGAATATTCGGGTGTAGTCTGGAACAGTTGGCAAGGTCCCAGAATGTTCGGGAACATCCCAGATCATTGTGGAACATTCCAGAACACTCTCGAATGTTGTGGAATATTTTGGAACATTATGGACCATTCTAAGCCTTTGTGGTATGTTCTGGAATTCGCCACTGGTGGGGCGACCGATTGGTAGGGCTCTATAAAGAAAGACTCGGCATTGCTTCGAGCCTCAGTTCCTTATTAGTGACAAAGGGAGGACCCGAAAAGGTCGTGCAACGAGTGAACGATAATAAACAATGAGGCGTGAGGTCTCAAAGTGATAGAGTGACAATATAAATCAGAAATAAAGTGTGAGAAGTGTGTAAAGTCTACTTAGCGTAGTTATTGCTAAAAATTTGTTTTTTATTTACTCTTTAGACAACGCCTAAAGGTAAAAGAGGAGGAGATCTTACCAGTTCTGAATTAAAACGGCGAAAACAAAACGAACAGCGCAAAAACGAAACAGACGAAGAGCGCGAAGCACCTTTAAGTTCCCAACGAACGAGAATGAGCACCGTGAAAAACAGAGAAAACGAGAAACAACGAAATGAACGGATTGAAGAATCAAGAATTGCGACACAATCTTGTGTTAAAAGATTGTGAATTCAAGCCAGACTCGAAAATATCGCCCTACGAGAAGTGCGGACGAGGACAAGTAAACAGTACAACATTACAAATGAAGCATTTCACTATGACCCGACGAAAGAGAATAACAAATACAAATACGCCGTAATCGGAAAAATGGATAATATCTGCGAAAAAATTCATTAGAGAAACACCAGGATTCTGTTGCATGACTGGAAAAATTCGATTACCACCACTACGAGCATCTCCGCAGGAATTTTTACATTACACGGCCGGGGAAACTCCATAATCCAAACACTTCCCTCAAAATAAAAAAGCGTACAACGCCTGATTCCTAATGACTTCTATCAGTGTCACTTCGATTAACACTAACAGAGATTAAACCATTATGTCCTTCG
Organism: Schistocerca americana; assembly: GCF_021461395.2. Lineage (NCBI taxonomy): Eukaryota > Metazoa > Arthropoda > Insecta > Orthoptera > Acrididae > Schistocerca > Schistocerca americana. The sequence goes on along the minus strand of NC_060122.1, from coordinate 104,888,189 downwards.
TTTCTTTCAACCAAGGATAAATCAGTCACAACATGGGATCATTAGTACCACTACCTAACGAAGAATATAAATTTCTTCAAGTAAGAAAGAGACATAAACTGATCAACGATGCACGAATATCAGTGAATTCAGACGAGAAGTAGCCCAAGCTGTACATAGGACCTTACACAAATTCAATCAACTGATTCACATACTCAAAACAGCACTAAACAGAATGATTACTGATAACAGTAAGTTACAATTCAAACCGACAGAAGACCATATGGAGAACACAAACGTCGAATTAATGGACCTCAGATTGTGGACCATGAGAACACAATCTGTGACGCAATTTTCTAACAAAGAAAACAAGGACTACAACGCATCGCAGAGACACACCGTTCATACAATGCCCTCCAATATGGATTAATATTTCTACGTGGGAGGACGGATATCATTTTAATGTGAAACAAATTCAAGCTCAAACAGGCGTGGAAACAAACAAAAAAATCACTTCCAAGGAGTTCAATGCTTATCGCTTTGTCATCAAGGACAATGAAGCATACAACCACATTCTCAGCACTCGCCCTTGATTCCAACAATTCTTGGTAGATATGTGTGCAAACATGTATGGAAGTGAAACGTGGACGATAAATAGTTTAGACAAGAAGAGAATAGAAGCTTTCGATTTGTGGTGCTACAGAAGAATGCTGAACATTAGATGGGTAGATCACATAACTAATGAGGAGGTACTGAATATAATTGGGGAGAAGAGGAGCTTGTGGCACAACTTGACTAGAAGAAGGGATCGGTTGGTAGGACATGTTCTGAGACATCAAGGAATCACTAATGTAGTATTGGAGGGCAGCGTGGAGGGTAAAAATTGTAGAGGGAGACCAAGAGATGAATACACTAAGCAGATTCAGAAGGATGTAGGTTCCAGTAGGTACTGGGAGATGAAGAAGCTTGCACAGGATAGAGTAGCATGGAGAGCTGCATCAAACCAGCCTCAGGACTCAAGACCGCAACAACAACAACATGTATGCAAACATAGAATCGGAACAGGTGCAAGACTGAATCAGAGAAAACTACAAATGGAAGAGTACATCCACCTTCGAGACGCAGTCATAAATGACGGAAACACTGGAGCAATGGTGATCTTACCCACATCATACACAGGAAGTCCGAGACACATCCAAAAATACACTAAAGATGCCATGACTTACATAAAAAAATGTGGACAACCTGACCTCTTCGTAGCATCCACATGAAACTCGTCGATGCCAGAAATGAAAGAGTGACTAAGATACGGACGAGCCCCCATGCATCGACTCGACGTAATAGTCCGAGTTTTACGAGGAAAACAAATGAGATGTATTGAAGTCATCACAAAATACTGTGTCTTTGGGACCGATAGATGCTGGATGTACCCAATGGAATACAAAAACGAGGACTACGTCACTCACACAATGTGATATGGCTATACGGCAGAATTAATCCCATGGATATCAACAGAATCATCCAGGTTGAATTTCCCAATCTACAAGAAGTACTGAAAAACATGACTCAAGGAACCATGCAAGCAATTAAACACCAATTGGTCATGTATGAGTGATGGAAAACGTACAGAACAATATCTAAAGCCATACTTGCAAAAATACGTATACAGGCAGTGACGAACTGGCAACAGATAAGCAATGATGGCTAGTAACATAACACACTACTTTCCAAATGTTCCACTCACACGTAAACATAGAATACTGCAATTCAGTGAAGTCCATCAAATATGTCTGTAAGTACGTCAACAAAGTCAATGACATGACTGTATTTCAGATAACCAAAGACAGCGAACAGCAAAACAGAACTAACAAGTTCCTCATGTACCAAATGGGAAGATTCATCAACAGAAACGAAGCAGCGTGGCCGATTTTCGGTTTTCCCATACATGAACGAGAACATCTGTGCAACATCTAGTAGAATATTTGGAGAATCGATACAGAGTTTACTCAACAAAAGACACTGTCAGAAAAACCGTAAGAGAACCACCCCAGAACACAAGATTGACATCTTATTACCAACTGTGCCAAACGGATCCATTCGCGAAAATGTTACTGTCAGTCGAATACCCACCTATTATTTGTGGAAAACAATAATAAAAATCTTTCAACAACTAGAACAAGGAATTCCAGTAGAAGATCATCCAATAATCACGAAAACTTGATCCCTAGGCTGAGTATACACCGTACATCCGAACAACGCCGAATGTTTTTATCTCTGGATGTTGCTACATGAAATACGGGGACCAACAAGTTTCACAGATCTCAAGACTGTGGACCGTTACCTATGCCACACGTACAGAGTAGCATTCCAATGCTTAGGAGAACTGGAGAACGACATCCACTGGCAATTAACTCAGAGCCTCAGCTGAAACAGTGAGAGAGTTATTCGCCATAATCCTAACGATATGTAACCCATCGAATCCAACACAACTATGGGACTACTTTAAAGAGAGTATGAGTCATGACATACTGTACCAATCCGACAAGCTCATCCTAAACTGGCAGTAGAACTCTATGACGACATCGTCATGAAACACTCATTCGCTTAGAAGATAAACTGGTAATAAACAACCAGACCTTAGTGCAACTTGCGGTGCAAGCACCACGAAAAGTTGCTATTAGTCTCCTAAACTTCGAAAGTGCAAAAGAAAAAAACTACGTCAACGATCTACCTCAATACATTGCTTACAACGAACCACTTCTCAGTGACAATCAAAAGGAAATTATCATGGACCTGACTGGAGCAGTAATTTCCTTGGACGCACCAGGTGTCACCGAGGAAACGTTTCTAATAAATGTATTACTGGCGGCGATACGTGCTAACCTATGCATCGCAGTTGCTCTAGCATCATCCAGCATTGCAGCCACACTTACGGACTTACGGAAGGAGGACGAACTGCCTGTCACGTGCTACAACTACCGTTGAATATAGCCAAAGGACAACTCGCGGTATGTATAATCTCAGGAGCATCTGGAAGGGCGTGAACTTCTAAAGCAAGCTAAAATTATCTTTTGGGGCGAATGCACAATGACACATAAAAAGTCACTTAAAGCCATGGACAGAACAATACAAGACTTGCGAGGGAACTGTGAAGTGATGGGAGGAGATCTACTCATACTCTCAGGAGATTTTCGACAAAGCACGTATCCTACTGACAAGATGGCCGGCCTCTTTACACTCAACAGTGATGTCTGGAATATAGCCACTGCTGGAAACGATTTCATCAACAAAATTCATTCAAACATTGTTCACAACTATACCAATCTGGACTGGCTATTTGAAAGGGCAATTTTGGAGACTAAGAATAATATTGTCGGCGACATCAGCCTTAATTCAAAGGAAAATTTCCAGTGAAGAGAGAATATACAAATCAGTTGACACGATGATAAACACTGAAGAAAGTGTGAACTTCCCTACAGAACTTCTACTCTCTTTGCAAGTACCAGGAATGCCATTACACTGCTTTCGACCTAAAATTGGATCTCTGATCATATTACTCAGAAATTTCAACTCACCGAAATTAGGTAATGGAAGAAGGATGATCATCAAACAGCTATCGAATAACACAATCGAAGCGGAACTTATCACTGGGAAGTAATTGGATCTCTGATCATATTACTCAGAAATTTCAACTCACCGAAATTAGGTAATGGAAGAAGTATGATCATCAAACAGCTATCGAATAACACCATCGAAGCGGAACTTATCACTGGGAAGTACAAACCACACAATATTTATCCCCAGAATGCCACTAATCTCTACTGAACTGCCATCCCTATTTGAAATACTGCGATTTCCAATCAAATGATCATTCATTTTTGTGCTTAACAAAGTGCACAGATAAACTTTAAAATATTGCGGCATCAACCTCAAAGACTACTGTTTCTCTCACGGTCAACTATATATAGCTTGCTCTCGAGTAGGAAATTAGAAAAATTTGCTCATCTATGTCCCAGATAACAAAATGTAATAGTCTATAAACAAGTAGTGCAAATAGTTATAATATGTTTTCAATAAATTTTTATTTACCTCTTATACCTTAACATGTATTGTAAAAAGCTAGAATATGTTTCCAATAAAAAATTTTACCTCTTATTCTTTGAAGTTTATTCTTTTATTCCAACTGCCAGACCATCTCATATTAACTCCCTAAGCGAAACCAGGTACCCCAACTAGTTGAAAGTAATAAGGGATTCATTATAATACAAAACATTTAAATAATGATAATATGTAAAGGAATGTGTAAAAGATAAGGATTTTTAACGAAGCACATAATATGGATGAAATTTCTTCACGTAATATACATGACAGAGAACACAATATAAAATAAAGTTCAGTGGGATTTCGAAGTGGCACAGGTGATCCTCTAAATATAATGATTTGTATCAGGTATACTTTAGTACATTGCTAAGATTTCGTGGAGAAAATTGGTTATGAACTGGTGACTGCAGCTTGATTATTTGTCTCTCAAGTGGATATTGACATCATAATCAATCAACAGAACTAGATCTACAAGCTAAAACATCTGAAGTTTATACCTTCTGAATCATGTAAATATCTGAATATGATTCTCATTTGTTTGTGCAAAGATACAGATTTAATTTCCAACCATGAAAATAGATACAGCAGTTTAGCAACAAAATGCATAATTTGAAAAAAAAAAAAAAATATATATATATATATATATATATATATAGCATGGTATTCCCGAAAATTATATATTTTTATAATTAAATATTATACATTATACATTTGAATATTTTATAAAAACTGTCATAGAATCCTGTATCTTACATCTCTCTTTATAGTATACCAAGGGATGCAGTGTTAAGGTTGATGGAAGTTACATTATATATAAGAAGCCATTATAATATTATCTTAATGGTGAAAAAATGTATTGCAGGAGGAATTTCAGAATGTTATAACTGATAAGTAACACTGTATCAATGTTTGAAAGATTGTCTAGCAAAAAGAAAAATCATTTTATTCAATATATCTAGACATAACTATTTATGCAGTTGGAAGTTGTCTCACTGTTTGCCATGTGATAATTTGAATGTGATGATTCAAACTGTTTTGATGCCAAACAATAAGTGAAAGTTATGGTACTTCTCATATTTGATATATATTTGAAGTCGAATTAGAATATTGTAAACAGTTGCACGATTTAAATAAAGATTTTTCTCTTACTGCAGAAAAAGACACTAAATGAAAAGGTTATTGACTGCTTTGGATGACAAACATAATTTTGTTCTCCAGTATACAGTTCATAAAAATATTGTCCCTAGGAATGAAAAAATTATGTGAAATTTTGGTACTGAAATCACTGTGTTGGATAAAATGATGCAGGGACTGTAATACACAAATGAGGTATAGACCTAAAAATTATTTTGAAAACTACTTCTACATATTAATGAATTATTTGATGTGTGGAATAACAATAAAAAGCATAAGAAACAGAGTAGATATAAAATTGGTATCAGATGCAAAAAAGATGAAAATCGTATATCAAAACCACATTTTAATTGATTTATAGTATTAATGAAAATCTTGTTGAAATTCATATGAATAAAACAAAAATTTTATTAAAATACCTATTTATGTGTGTATGAGCATCTGTGATATATCAAAAGAAGTGATGTAAGATTTTCACTACAGAGTTGTCAAACCTAAATATCGACAAAAATTTAGCTTTGTTATCAAGATATTGATAGTTATATCTATGGTACAGAAACTGATTTTGGATATAGGGAGATGAAGATAATGCTTGATAAATTAAACAGCACTGGTTATCTGAGAAGTAATATTTATTACATTTAGCAAATAAAGTTTTAAGTAAAGCGAAACATGAATGTTGAGGAAGAATAATGGAGAAATATTGTGAATCAAGATTTAAAATATGCACAGATACAATGATGTTGCTATTCTTGAGAACAAACCAAATGGGTTGAGAAACACGTTTTAAAAATAAAGTAAGTTTATAAGATTACAAAGATCGCATGTTTAAAATTATGGAACAATATAGAACTATCAAACTCTTATGAAGTGGTAAACAGATAGTTTATTCAGTGGATATTAATAAAAAAAAGTGAAGTACTGATGATGATGTAAATGTGTTTTGGATAATAAAATGAGTAAATTACTGTATGGACATTGTCAAATTAAGTAATGAATGAAAATATTTTGTACTTATTTGTATCTTTAATGATTTGTTCGTTAGTTAAAATCATTTTGAGAGATAAAGCTTTGCACAAGTGATCAGGTAACAGCATTGAACGGACATATTAGTGAATTACATCAAAACACCGAATATCACTTGCAGACAGTTATATTGCAGTCACATATAAATATTAGCAGACAAAATTCGTTTGCTCAAGACATTTATGCATGTCTGAAGGATCATTATAGTCACTTCAGTATCACATTTATCCACAGACTTTCAATTAAATTGCCCTCCCCTTTATTGGAAGAACATAATATGTGGACAAGCACATGCTGTGATGCAGGAATGACGATGTATCGAGCTTTTCGTCATTCCTTGAACCATGCATAGATAGCCAAAGTGATTCCCCTCACGTGGAACAGGAAATCCGCATTTGAGTTCTGGTTAGAACAGGAAATTCGCATTCGAGTTCTGGTTTGGCTCAAATATTCATTGTAATCATTCGCTTATACATGTGATTGTTATTTGTATTTGCAGCTGCGATTATATTTGATGTGTGTAATATATTTGACTATATGTGCAATAATAATTAAGCTGTGAAATTTAAAAATTTTCCGGCAGACTGAATATTCAAAACGATTTCGGGCTTGCGGCCGGTCGTCGTTAGCTTCCATCCACGATATTTCGACTGGACAACTGCTAGCCATCCTCAGGTGAGCCATCGAAGACTGACGAACACGCCCTCCGATCCGTAATATACAGCGTGCAAGCGAGTATTCCGCGCATGCGTCAAAATCATATGGAGGGACGAACCACACCGCCCGCCAGCTGCGCCCTCGCTGGTGGAACTGCAGAACTCAGCTGTCTACGGTGTTGTCAATTGCCGCGGCCATCGGGGTACTCTGACGTCTTCGTCTGGAGCAGATCTTAGAGATGACGGGGTTCCACGCGTTATCTAGCTGGTAGCCATTGTCACAGTTGATATTATTGTCTGTCATGCGAATTTCCACTGATTCTTTTAAGACAGAGTCCCAAAAGGACGTTGCTGTGGCCAAAATTGTTGTCTTCTCATACTCCATTGAGTGTCCAGTGGAAATACAGTGCTCAGCAATTGCAGACTTGCTAGGTTGCAAAAGGCGAGTACAGGGCTGATGTTCAGTGCAACGTTCTTCTACTGTTCGCAATGTTTGTCCTATATTTGACATGCCACTGCACTGATCCCAGCAGGTCCGAAATCTTCCATGGTGGACGGAAAATTACTTTCACTTCGAAACTGTGAAGGATTCTTGCAATTTTGAAGGAAATGTTGCCAACAAAGGGAAGAAAAGCTATAGATTTAGCAGACGTGCTCTCTTCTTTCTCGACTCCCTGTTTCTTTGGCTTAATTGCAAGTGCCTTGCTAATTTGCTGGGTAGAATATCCATTCTCTTTGAAAACCCTCTTCAGATGGGCAAGCTCTTCAGGCAAACTATCTGCGTCTGAAACTACATGAGCTCTGTGTACAAGTGTTTGTACACTCATTGTTAGCGATGGGTGATGGCAGCTGGACGAATTTAAATACAAATCAGTATGTGTGGGCTTCCGATAAACCGAAAGCCCCAGAGAGCCATCACTCTTCCGTCTAAGTAGCACATCCAAGAAAGGGAGGCAACCATTTTCCTCTAATTAGATGGTAAACCGAATGATCTCATAAATGTAGTTGAGGTGATCTAAAAACTCCATTAATTTTTCTTTTCCATGAGGCCACACTACTAAAGTGTCATCCACCTCCAAAAAACCATTGGTTTGAGGGCTGCTGATTCAAGTGCTCTCTCCTCAAAATCCTCCATAAAACGGTTGGCCACCAAGGGAGACAAGGGGCTACCCATGGCGACGCCGTCAATCAGTTCAAAATATACTTGGTTGAACATAAAATAGTCTGAGGAGAGAGCGTGGCGAAACAAAGCAGTGATTCCCATCTGAAACGTATTGCCAATCAGTGCCAAGGAGTCTGCAAGAGGTACCTTTGTAAAAAGAGACACCACGTCAAAACTAATTAAAAGATCAGAAGTACTTAGGCCGAGAGCCCCCAGTCTGTTGACAAAATCGGCCGAGTTACGTATGTGATGTGGACATTTGCACACAAATGTCCTTAGCAAGAATGCAAGATGTACTCGCCTTTTGCAACCTAGCTAGTCTGCAATTGCTGAGCTCTGTGTTTCCACTGGACACTCAATGGAGTATGACAATACAACAATTTTGGCCACAGCAACATCGCTTTGGGACTCTGTCATAAAAGAATCAGTGGAAATTCGGATGACAAACATTCTTATCAACCGTGACAATGGCTACCAGCTAGATAACGCGTGGAACCCCGCCATCTCTAAGTTCTGCTCCAGACGAAGACGCCAGAGTACCCTGATGGCCGCAGCAATTGACAACACCGAAGACAGCTGAATTCTGCAGTTCCACCAGCGAGGGCGCTGCTGGCGGGCGGTGCGGTTCGTCTTTCCATATGATTATGACGCATGCGCGGAATATTCTCCGCACGCTATATATTACGGAACGGTGAGCGTCTTCGTCAATCTTCGATTTCTCACCTGAGGATGGCTGGCAGTTGTCCAGTCGAAATATCGTGGATGGAAGCTAACGATGACCGGCTGCAAGCCCGAAATCTTTTTGAATATTCAGTTCGCCGGAAAAATTTAAATTTCACATTAGACGCTTTTACGGGGAGGGGATGGCCTCACATGTAAGAAGTTTTGACAAACTACGTGGTAAGAGAGCTAAGCTTTTGTGTTCTTCGACCTTTTTATTGAGATGTCGGGACCATGACATAATACCAAATCTTGCCAGAGTGATGCATTTTATTGAGACTGTCACTGCACGGAAGATAACGGGAAAGGCCAGTCACGCTATTGATAGAAAGAGGATTTGCCACACACGACGAAGATTGGATGCCATTTCAGAAGAATTGTTCCATCTGCATCTGAAGATTGCAGCACATCTGTCTACTGTATCATGGGACTGGGTTGATGGAGTAACTTCCGCCAGATTTGAATGGGTACACAATGTTGCAAGTTCTCGGCAGATGTCAATATTTGATCGTCTGGTGCCACAACAGTCGTCGCCACAGGAGATTACAGCACAAAGTTCCGTTGTTAACCTCACGGACAAGAATTTGGACGACGCGACGCTGTCGGTATTAAGTAAGGGTTTGAATTTTGCACCTACACCTACAGCACCACCTTTTATAAGTTTTGTGAGTGGTGTTGAAGAAGCCGTACGATGCCTTCCTATGGAAACTGCAAGGAAGTAAGGAGGGAAACTTGCCGTACTCTTCTGAAGGCTCCTCCTCAACACAGTAACATTACCTCCGCAGAAAGGGCTGCACTGCGAAGTCTCCGAGAAGATCCGGAAGTTATGGTACTGAAGGCCGATAAAGGCAATTTAACTGTACTGTTACCTCGCAGTTTGCATGTGGATAAGATGGACGGTCTACTAATGATTGTGCCTACAGGAAGATTGATAACGATCCTACAGGACATGTGCAACGGAAGACATCTACACTCCTGAATTCTTCCTCGTTGCATCCAGAGTCGAACAACGCTTAAGACCTCATGGCAGCGTTCCTCCAAGACTGTATGGCCTTCCGAAGGTACATAAAGACGGACTACCCTTACGGCCAATACTGAGTAATATTGGAGCCACCACTTACGATGTAGCCAAACATCTTGCATCCTTGCTGAGGCCTATTGTGGGCAAATGTTCACATCACATACGTAACTCGACCGATTTTATCAACAGCTGCGGGCTCTCCGCCTAAGTACTTCTGATCCTTTAGTTAGTTTTGACGTGGTGTCTCTTTTTACAAAGGTACCTCTTGCAGACTCCTTGGCACTGACTGGCAATAAGTTTCAGGTGGGAATCACTGCTTTGTTTCGCCACGCTCTCTCCTCAACATATTTTATGATCAACCAAGAACATTTTGAACTGATTGACGGCGTCGCCATGGGTTGCCCCTTGTCTCCCTTGGAGGCCAAACTTTTCATGGATGATTCTGAGTAGAGAGCACTTGATTCAGCAGCCCTCAAACCATCGGTTTTTTGGAGGTACGTGGATGACACTTTCGTAATGTGGCCTCATGGAGAAGAAAAATTAATGGAGTTTTTAGATCACCTCAACTCCATTCATGAGGATTACCATGGAATTAGAGAAAAACGGTTGCCTCCCTTTCTTGGATGTGCTACTTAGACAGAAAAGTGATGGCTCTCTGGGGCTGTCGGTTTATCGAAAGCCCACACATACTGATTTGTATTTAAATTCGTCCAGCTGCCATCACCCATCGCAAACCATGTGTGTACTTAAACACTTATACACAGAGCTCATGTAGTGTCAGATGCAGATAGTTTGCCTGAAGAGCTTGCCCATCTGAAGAGGGTTTTCAAAAAGAATGGATATTCTACCCGGCAAATTAGCAAGGCACTTGCAATTAAGCCAAAGAAACAGGGAGTGGAGAAAGAAGAGAGCACGTCTACTAAATCTTTAGCTATTCTTCCCTTTGTTGCCAACATTTCCTTCAAAATTGCAAGAATCCTCCACGGTTTCGAAGTGAAAGTAATTTTCCGTCCACCATGGAAGATTTCCGACCTGCTGGGATCAGCGCAAGATGATCTGGTATTGCGGAAGGCGGGAATTTATAAAATACCTTGTCAGTGTGGCATGTCGTATATAGGACAAACATTGCGAACAGTAGAAGGATGTTGCACTGAACATCAGCCCTGTACTCGCCTTTTGCAACCTAGCAAGTCTGCAATTGCTGAGCACTGCATTTCCACTGAACACGCAATGGAGTATGAGAAGACAACCATTTTGGCTACAGCAACATCCTTTTGGGACTCCGTCATAAAAGAATCAGTGGAAATTCGCATGACAGACAATCTTATCAACCGTGACAATGGCTACCAGCTAGATAACGCGTGGAACCCCGTCATCTCTAAGATCTGCTCCAGACGAAGACGTCAGAGTACCCCGATGGCCGCGGCAATTGACAACACCGAAGACAGCTGAGCTCTGCAGTTCCATCAGCGAGGGGCAGCTGGCGGGCGGTGTGGTTCGTCTCTCCTTATGATTTTGACGCATGCGCGCAATACTCACTTGCACGCTATATATTACGAATCGGAGGGCATCTTCGTCAGTCTTCGATGGCTCACCTGAGGATGGCTAGCAGTTGTCCAGTCTAAATATCGTGGATGGAAGCTAACGACGACCGGCTGCAAATCCGAAATCATTTTGAATAATAATTAAGCTGTAAGAAATACACATAGTACTTTGTGGGTTAATATACAAATAGTGGTGCTGAAACCAGGGATCCTGTGACATGGTGGAATGTGACAAAAAAGTGCAAGACAAAAAACGATATCTGCCTGTTTCACATCAACATGCATATCTGAAGACGCATTGCATCATAATTCTTAATAAAACAGACATCACAATAACGTAAAGATGTTACATTTACGGGGATGAATAACGACCAGTTTATTTATTTCCAATCTTCAACAATTTTCATTAATTTTTTACAAAAGAAAAAAAGAGGGGTAATTTATTTTTATTTCCATATCAGCAATAAATTTCTAGGTTCATAGGTGAATGAAAGGTCTGCATCAATACATGTGTGATGTAACTGATCAATAACTGCAGTTTGATGAAAGACTACATACTTAACAGCAGATATGAAGTGTCGCTAGCCAGTAAAAGTGTATCAAGATTTGAAGTTGCGAAGAAAAATTGCGTCTTGCAGCTGCTGTTTAGCGTTGAGATGGTTTGCTGAACAATTTATGAGGAGAAATTCTTGAGTTTACCACCTGAAGAAGATGCCCACACATCACCAAGATGGGCCATTCACACTGTCTTATGTCTCTTGTACATACTTATTACCTGAAACTAAAGAATGACACAAGTCATTTTATGCAATCATGTAACTTATCCTTAGAAAGTTTTACTTTTTAATGATTTTCATAACTTATTCAGTATTTCTCATTACTTATTGTTTCCAGACATTACATACTTTAAACAGCTGTGATGTATTCACTGCATTGTATTGGAGCAGCACTACTGTTGGAATAAACAATATCAGTTACACGTTATTGTGTTTGTAAACTGCACCAATGTTTCAGAACAGTGGAATCTTCACTGAGCTGCAACACAATAGACCTGAAATGTGGTGACATTAATAATCCATCAAGTGTGTGAGTAATATAGTATTACAGTGCTCTAAATGAGTATGGGGTAAGGGCGGCATGAGGACATTTTTGATATCAAATTAATTAAATTTATTAATTTATCACCCCCACCCACTCCTTCCCGCACCTCCAGATGACATCAGATATGTTCCCAGCTGGTACGTCCGTCCCCATCCTCCCCAACCCCTTCCCTCCTCCACCTACCATATTGGCGGGAATTTCGAATTTTGGTAGTAATTCTGAATTTTCCACGGTAAAATCGAGTGTTTGCTGTAAAATTCGATTGTCAATTCAGAGAAAATTGCTGACAGAACTTGTTTATAGATGGTAGAAATAAAAAAAAATTCAGGGAATGGGAAACTGAGAAATTATACCTTGCAGAGTACATAATTTGCATCTGGTAGTATAGCGATACTTTTACTTATGTTCTAATCACATCATATACTACGTGCTGTGCATGGTGCTCATAACGGTTCTGTCAGGCGATTTGTGTCTCTTGCATATTGGTGTATGGTTGAATGATGACTCCTGTGTGAGGTCTAGCATGTGCCACTTGGCGCGATATCTGGTGGCCCACAGCAGATTCATCAGAGCAGCCCCCAGGCCAGAACTCAGCTGCCTCGCACAACATTATTGGACCATAGTCACTGGGCCTGCCCCCTTCCCAACTGCACTAGACAACCTCCTCTCAGTCTACTATTGCTTAGTGTCACATGGGGGGGGGGGGGGGGGGGTTTCCAGATCTTCATTGGCTGGCCAGCTGTCAAAGAAAATCGGCATACGATTGTAATGTGAGCCACCATTCCCAAATCATGTGGTGGTGGACGTTGCTTTTGAATGTTAGCACCTTCCTGCCAAAGCTGTTCCCTAACAGACAACGACATGCACTTCGAGCTACGCAGTTGATGTCAGAAGTGCCAGGCTATCTGTTTGTCCCAAAAGAATAACGGGTATTCTTCTAAGGATAGCACCTGCATCGAATTTTCCAGCCACATGCAGTCACCTGCCAGCAAAAAAAGGATGTTTTCGAAAATTCCCTCTACCTGTTTGTTCCAGAGTTTTTTTTCTGCCTGACAGCAGCGTTCTGTTTCTCTGCCACCTACACCAAGCCTACTTCAGCCTGCTTGAAGAAAATGGACGCAAGTTATAACTTGCTGGTATGGCATTATGAATACCTATCGGTCCTCTGCAAAATAGATGGTGGATTATGAAGGTACATAAAGCCCAACCCCCTTTGCAAACGATCATCAGTCTTTGACAATGTCAAGTTGTGAAATAAGTGTTTATAAAAAAAATTATGAGTTCAAATTGTGACAATTATAAAATTTCGTAACAATTCAAATTTTTCGAGTTCAGGAAGCTGAAAGTTGACAGCAGGAGCAAGCTAAAGCCTTTATGCTACCGTCTTGTAAGAACATCTTAAAATATCTGTGTGGGATAGTTTAAATTTTCAGAAAACTTCTCTTAAAGTATTGAAATTGTAACAAGTGCTTCTAACATTTCTACTGTTGTTCTTGCACTAGAGCAGTAGCTACATGGCGAAAGTCAACAGCAGCAGCAAGCCAAAGAGGCATGCTACAATCATGTAAATACGTCTCTAAATGCTGTGTGATAGTTTACATGATCAGAAAACAGCTCTTGATGTATTCAAATCGTAAGAAGTGTTTATAAAATTTTCATCTCAATGTTGCGAGATTAGAGCGGCAGCTGACCGATCTTGAGCAGCTGCTGGAGGCTGAAATGCAGCAAGAACATAAGTACATTTGTAATATATTGCTGTTAGAATTTTTTAGTGTATACAGTTGTGTGAGACATATATTCATCATTGTTGTAGACGTAGCTATGGAGCAAGAGGAGAATGAGAATGTAGCAGGGGCATGCATTGAGAACGATGACCAGCAGTCATCACTTCCATCTGCTATGAACTTTTTTTTTCGCCTGTTATGTATAATCGCTATCTCGTTGTAGGCAAATTCAGTACCGATTGCTTTTTGTTGTTCCTTATAATCAGTATCTTGTTGTAGGCGACTTCTGTGAGATGGATTAATGGCTTCACAACAATAATTCCATCGATGGTGAAGTACCAGAGTGGATGCGTGAGATGACAGTTTCTGAGGATACTGAAAGGCAATACTATTCGCCCTTTTGGGTGAGGAGGAGGAAGTACTTGATTGGGTGGGAGAGCTAGCAGAAAGATCGACTGAACCGCTCAGTCCTCCGACCTAAAGTGTAAAAGATGATTATAATGTAAAAGTCATCGTTGCAGCATATAATTATTATCACTGTTTTGGAATGTTGATGTATTTAATTACTGTTATTTGTTTCCAGCATATATTAAAAAGAGTCTTGAGTATTGTACGTAATTTTTTCCGTTATTCATATGTTACAGAGGTGCCACCAACACTGCCATGACAACAGCTCACTCTGGCATGGGCACCTAGAGTGTGGTTGTGGGGCTAGGCATCAAACACGCAACTGAGAGGTGTGCTCCCCCGCACAAAGCACCACTTATAGCTGCGTGACAGACAGTGGAAGGAGCTGCAGCGGCTGAAGTGCCAGCCCCTGAACCGTCACATACCCTCTGGCGTCCATGTGTGGTTCATTCGGTTGCAACTATCTTCCACCCCCTGGCTGGTGGCGGTCGCAAAGGCTCCAGCAAATAGCAGCCTCAACGAGTGCCCAGTCCACAATCTGGGTGTACTGCACTTGATGTCACAGCCACCACCTCCTCCTACTCTGGCTCTGGCTGTTCACCCTCGCCAGCAGCGAAAGGTAAGTGTGCCTCAGCACATACGCCTCATCCCAGAAGGCGCCTCCTCCACATCACTGTCATCCATTGGGTGGGCGCAATCGTCTCCTAGTTGTAGAGTTAACGATCATGAACCTGTGCTATCAGTAGTGCTCTCTCATATCCTGATAGTGAAGGACATCAGATTAGCGACGTTCCATTGGGTGGGCGCAATCGTCTTCTAGTTGTAGAGTTAACGATCATGAACCTGTGCTATCAGTAGTGCTCTCTCATATCCTGATAGTGAAGGACATCAGATTAGCGACGTCATGACCCCACCAGAATACATGACTGTTGCTAGGGGCTTTGAGGGGCGTGACTTGTTCACTAGGATTTAGAAATCAGTCTGGGGTTATCACAACCAAGTGAGCTTTCTAGAAGCGTGTCTCCTGGTCTTGGAGGTACAGCTCCTCAAAGCCCTAGATAAGCCAAGATTAAATCCATTAAATGTAATGCAGCACTATGCTGTGAGTTGACTCACCTTCCCAAATAGCTGGGTGCAGCTGAGGAGAAAAGCCGCACTACATCTGGAGTGATAATGGCGTTCTGTCTTGGAGTACATCAATTGCCGAGTGGTATCCTGAATCCACCTTGGGTGCTATACTGGCCCAATTTTCTGAGATGGACCTAAGAAGGTCAGCTAAAGCACTCAGCCAAATACCACGCCTCGATATCCTTATTCATGTCTAAGTGGAGGGTCTAGTTATACGGAACACCCTGAGGTTATTAAGAACAAGCGGGCTTATATTAACACTCGTAATGTATGGGGTAATGCTTGTTTTGCATAGTCAATCCAAGGTTACGAGAGAAATTACAATGTACATCCAGAGTGTATAGATAAATACTGCAAGTGCAAAAATACGATCCGCAGGGCATATATCTTCGACAGTATAGAGTTCACCATATATATTCTGGACATACCAAAATGTGAGGCACAAAGTCCTGGAATGTCAGTTCACGTCTACGGCGTGAAGAATCAGAAAAGTAATCCAGATGAACAGGACAAGCATACTGTAGTTTTTCGAAACATGCAGGTGAGTGTGGTCTTTATGTAAACATGCTGCTCTTCTGTGAAAATGATAATCAG
This sequence comes from Schistocerca americana, assembly GCF_021461395.2. Lineage (NCBI taxonomy): Eukaryota > Metazoa > Arthropoda > Insecta > Orthoptera > Acrididae > Schistocerca > Schistocerca americana. The sequence continues at coordinate 104,871,891 of NC_060122.1, read as the reverse complement.
TATTACATATGGATCAAAAATATGTTCCACCTCCTTTACAGTCAAGCGTCGAAAAAGAACGTAAAAAACACATTTGTTTCAGGTGTCTAAATACCTTTTCAGAAGGAACATATTTAATAAGACATCTGAAGGATTGTGAATCCAGGGAACCAGTACATGTTGTTATGCCTACAGAACAAAACAAGTTCATTAAATTCAAGAATGCTCACCACCAGGAATGATGTCCGTTTGTTGTATACAGTGACTTCGCATGTCTCCTTGCCCCTATCGCCTGCTGTGAAGGGAACCCCATAGCCTCACGCACCACACTCCCGCAAAAAAACATGTACTATATGTGGCCATCTTGCACGCCCATATGATTGAGGTCTCAGCTGCTATTAATCTTATATCGGGGATAATCCTGCAGTTTGGTTGCTCACTTAGCTTGAAAAACTGTCACAGGATCTCGAAAGGATTTACGGTACCGACGTCCACGTGATTGAATTGGAAGAGGATAAAAAATTATACAATGATGCAGTTAACTGTCATATTTGTCAGTTGCTGTTAGACACAAAAGCTGAACTCCCTGTAGAGGTCATCGTCATCTTACAGTGTAGCTCACATTGCATGCAATTTGAAGTATAAGTTACCACGACACATACCCGTCTTCTTACATAATTTAAGCAGGTATGATAGCTGCCTGAATTCTATAATTAAGTTTGCATTATTACTCACCAGCTGCTTTGGGATTGTGAAATATATCTTACTCAGATAAAATACATCAACTCTCATATGGCGACCAAAAGGGAAATGTCGTAGAATCTGATCCTTGTTTTCCACAGCAACATAGTCAAATATGAACATTGTGCTTTGCTTTTCCAGTAGAGAGATATCACTGCTCTCACTGATTGTCGCATATGTCACACCACCTACACGCTGCAATATCTTCTGTAATAGTCGGTATTTGTGTTGAAATGTGTTTTTGAATACACACTTACATGGTCAAAACAGATTCCATCCAGATGTGTTAGCAGTGGCATAATAACACTTGTCTTGTCCCAGTTGAATTGACCTACAACTATTGCACATATGTTGTTGAGAAAGAGTACGCAATTCTTATTCCACTCCTTTTTGCATGCTGTCACAGCTCCAGTCACTTACAACGAAGTCTGGATGCTTCACCTATCCTGCAATGACACCTACTACTATTGTATGGTTACAGCAAAAATACTGGTAGCAGTAGTTACGGCACATGCAATATGATGAGAGGTATCAAACAAAACACGTACATGGTTATACAAATATTCATTCAGTAATAATACATGGGTTGCACTACATCAACAAGTTCTTTCTTTGTCTTAACACCAGCACAAATACAGAAAATTGTCTTCTTCTAAGCACAGAATTCGTCATGTATTTCTCTCAAACTTATTGGTAGTATGCTAGCTTCCGTTGGCACCATCTTGTCCCAATGTTCAAAGTCATCTACATGTACATTGGTCATATGGAGATTCTCTGCAATGTCCCTATATACAGCTTCAACACAAGGCAGCCATCTCTTCAGTCTTTCCAACACAATGGATAGTACCATCTCTAGGTCGAAAAAGTTTTGAACTGTGGAGTGCTGTAGATAAATGGATGTGTTACCTGATTTCACATGGACTTTCAAGTCATTTTACACTGTTGTAATGGATAGAGTTAGAGCCGCATAGTAAATGTCCAGAGGAGGACGACTCGGATGATACTCAGTGGTCAACTGCTGCTTGATGTAGGCTTTTGCACAACACAGCTCCTCCCACTCCGCAGTTTACAAACTGCGCTTCAACACTTTTAGCTGCGTTCTCAATCTCTATCACAAAATGCCAGTCTCTGTCTGTGGATGCTTCTATACCAACATGTAAAAGCTGTGAGCCACTAGCAGTTAAACTGTGTGCTGCAGTGAACGGTAGTGGTGCGCAGGGTGTAACTGGAATCTTCTCATCCTCTATATCCTCGCTTTCTCCATGCAGTATCACTGAAATATTCTGCGATGTAGTACCAACCTGCGTCATACTGATTAGGACCCCCTCAATGCAATTCAGTGAATCAGAGTCTGGCTGGGTGTCTTCAACCAACAATAACAGCCCATTGTCCTGTCCCAACAAGCTGACCAGGTGTGTCACATGATCCCAGGGTGCTGCCGCTGCTGAGGTTCCCAACAAGCAGTGACACGTTGCTGCTGCAGACTCCGACAGGCTGAAGGGCGTCACATCCACTGATGACCAAAAACGGAAACCTGTTACAGGCGACAATAACAGCGCAATGATTTCACCTTCCTCACACAGTAGTAAACACAGACATTAAGCAAGGGATACTCTTCTGCGGCTTCTTCCTATTCTGATGCTGCAGCGGCTGGGCAGTGCTGGACGATCTCTGCTGGCGCTTCTTGCTGACTGTAACTGAGGCGGCAAAGCTGCTGGTCCTGCCTTGTGTCCCTAACGCAATGAGATGCTGCGTTCCTATTGGCCACAGCGAATTTCAAGGTCCTCTGCTAGCATAATTATTTTGGGGGGTGCAGTTGGGCTGCCTGTACCGAAGAACCGGAGTTTGAGGCTCAAAAGGGCACCACCCTTTGAATTTCCAGTGAATTCCTGGGTAGGAAGAGCGGTGGGACGTCAGCACAGCCCTGGGACATAAAAATTCCCACAATTTCTGAAATTCCCGCCAAAACTGGAAATTCCCGCCAACAGGGTAAGTGGGGGAGGGGGAATGGGATGGATGATGTAGTGGATGGAGACCCACTTTCCGGTTGGGGAAAACACATGATGTCATTTGGTGGTGGGAGTAGGGTAATTAATTGATCAATTTAATTAATTTGTATATGAATTTGATACAAATAATGTTCCTACGTCGCACTTATGCCACTAGTTATGATGGTCTACTGGGCAGTAGCACGATTCATTGCCAGCAGGGGAGGCAATGTGGAAGATATCTTTAGTTTTCACGAGGCTAGATGCAGAGCCTGATCAGCAGCAGACGCTGTATCAGTGGCTGCCTCCGTGTAAAACCTTTGGAGATGAATAGTGCCTATTATGATAACAATACACGTGACTCAAGCGAAGACTCGACAACAGAAAGTGATGTTAGGCGAAAATAAAATTGTGTGAGGCAGCCAAAAACGGAAAGCAGTTAACAAAAGAAACATGTAGATTCAATACGACAAAAGTCGGTTCCCATTCAGTATCTCAAATGTCTGTTACTGCTTAGTCATATAATAGTTGAAAAATAGCGACACCTGTGGTTGGTTAGCAGTACCAAATTCCAACAAGGTACGTGTTATGAGAATATAAAAGATGGCAAGAGAACTAAACAAGAACCGAAAGGAGTTGAGAGATGATCTCCATTCACATTGCTTTTAAAAATGTATAGCATTTACTCAGGGTGATCACGGTAGTACTGACCAAAACTAGAAAAAAGTCTGATAAATATCCAGAAACAAATACATCATGAGATTTGAACTATCGCATGATTGCCAGCTGTGAGCTGCAAACTACAGGAGGTTCCTTTTGTGCATAAATATTCAGTCAGCTCTTGATTATCAACTTGCTTTATATGTTCAGTAATGTAAAACTGTGCACTTCACAAAACGAAAAAACCTAATAGCCTATGATTATAGCATCAATGAGTCACTGTTAGAATCGGCCAACTCACACAAATGCCTGAATGTAACACTTTCTAGGGATGTGAAATGGGATGTGGGTAAAGCAAGTGGTAGGCTTTGGTTCGATGGTAGAATACTGGGGTAGTGCAGTCGGTCTGCAAAGGGGATTGCTTACAAATCACTCGTGCGACTGGCTCTAGAATATTGCTCAGTTGTGTTGGACCCATACCAAATAGGACTAACAGAGAATATTGAACGTATACAGTGAAGGACAGCCGAAATGGTCAAAGGTTACATTGGTCCATGGGAAAGTGTCACAGAGATACTGAAGGAATTGAACTGGCACACTCTAGAAGATATACATAAACTATCCCGAAAAAGTCTGTTAGTCAAGTTTCAAGATACGGCTTTAAGCGATGACTCTAGAAATATACTACAATCCCCTATGCATCGCTTACATAGGGATCGAGAGCTTAAGATTAGAATAATTACTGCACACTTTGAGACATTCACTCATTCTTTCCATGCTCTATACGTGAATGGAATGGGAATAAACCCTAATAACTGGTACAGTGGGATGCACCCACTGCCATGCATGTCATGGTGCTTTGCAGAGAATAGATGTAAATATAGACATAGATGTATATGTGTCTACCACACATTCTTTCATGTCCTTTTGCAGGCCATCTCAAAGAATCACAACTTGTGAAAAAACAACTGGATGTCTGCCATTTTCCAAGTGGAATAATGGTACTCTGTACCACCGTTCCCGTTGTTCGCCGAGAAGGAACCACCATTCTTGTTCTGATGCTAGCACAACCTCGATACGTTACGTACGGTTTGACTGGGAGACATGGGAGACAATTTCGCTGCATCGAACAACGACACTGCAGCCAGGACTCTAATTACAAACACAACCAATAGTGATGAACAAAGAACATCAACAAGGAGATAGCCCACTTCACTCAATACTAACCATTCTGGACACAAAAAAATTGGTCTGTGCACAATACATAATGGCAGGTAACGTTTTCCTCAGGCATCCGCCAAATCCAAACCCTTCCAACGAATAGCCACAGTGTATAGGTGATTCATCGTTTCAAATCACTCATTTACAATCATCAATTGTCCATTGGGGTCCGCCTTTACACCACTTTAAGCGTCGCTTAGCACTGACCACTAAAACGCGGGCTTATGAGAACGCTATCCACTATTATTTTTAACTGCCTACACACTGTCATTGTGTTAGCTGGACTGCTGCTTGCACCCTGGAACTCAAGAGTGATTCCTTGCATGATTTCTCGCGATTTTTACAGCCACCCTGCGCCATGCTCGACGTGTTCCGTCCATCAGTACATCAGGTCTGTCTGGTCTTGTTTTAGCTGTGGTTGTCTCCATGTTTTCGCTTCACAGCTCCATCACCAATAGTCTATTTGGTCTACTTTAGAAGGGTTCAACTGTCTGTGATGGATTTGTTACTCAGTTCACACCTAATGACCAGTCGACTGACCCAGTCTGCTGTTACTGCTTCTCTACTGACTACACACTATACCCCATTTTCTTCTGTACTTACGTGTCCGCCGCGTCTTATGATATCTGGTGGTCAGTTCCGTATAACCTAGCAGTGTCGACACACTTTTGATTTGATAGTGCTTCAGGAGTCACCCACTCTCAGGGTGGAAACTGTTGCTGCAATGTCTGTATACACAGCTCTAACACAAGACAGCCATCTGTTCAGTCTTTCCAACACAATGTGTAGCACCATCTGTAGAACTAACAAGTTTGTAATGGTGGAGTGCTGTAGAAAACTGGAGGTGTCACCTGATTGCACATTGAGTATGCCATTCTTCTTCCAGTTTGCATGCCGTGACAGCTCCAGTCGCTTACAACAAAATCTTTATGCTTCACTCGCCCTGTCATGATACCAACTGGCGTGCATTGGGTTTTATGGAAAATAATGAACACTATGCCCTGCCGTGATACCAACTGTGTCAGGCTATGCCAGGTACTGGCGTGCAGTGGGATTTAGTTAAATAACATAATTAATCCTGACATGTTTGTCAGGATAAGGGACGAGTAACATGTGAGGGGTCGCCAGACGAAATAAAACAGGATTCAATATTACTTCATTTATTTCTCTGAATATACGAGTATCTTGTCGCCGTATCTCAGGGGGCAGCTGGGAGTTTAGTAAGTTGGCGAGGGATCTGTTGAACCCAGTGGCTGGCTCAGGCCCTGTGATCTGGCCTGTGACTTCTAGCAAGTTGGTTGCTACCTGTGGTGTGGAAGGCGCGCCCAACTGGAAGCTCTACTCGGTGTTGATCACAGCGCATGTGTGCTGTGACTCAAAAGCCGTTCCGAGGATTCTCTTGTCCCTCCCAGGTAACAGACCACGTTGTTGTATCTAGTGGATCACTAAGTCAGATGCTGTGAGGTCGTGATGAATGCTGATCCTGGCCCGTCAGTTCTGACCCAAGCAATGCTGGAGTTTAGAACAGTTTGTGCCCCTGGCTACAACTGTGTTGGTAGACCCCTGAACTATCTGCGAGTTGCGTCTTTTACTGGCGGCTAGACTTGTATCGTTCATGGCTATGGATCAGCCGTCATCCAGTAAGGTGGCAATAGTATGACGGGAACTGGAACAGTCCCATACACGAGATGTTACAATACAATAATTAGACAATCGAGTGCAAACAACATGAATGTTATCGATCTTCTGGAATGACTGGCTGTAGTTTGGTGGAGTCTGTACGGCACTGAGGAGAGGCTCTACTTTTTGACGTCATTCGTCATATTCAAATCAGTACTGCTATTTACCTGTCGTCAGCGGTCTTCAGTCCTGTTGCATTTCCTTGACTTATTCCTTTCAGTGTCTTATCTGCTTTGTCAAGCCTCTGATGGGTGATGCTGCATCCTCCTTAGAGCCTCTTACATTATGTTACGAGAGTAACGGACCCAGTTCGGTCTGCACACTTGCCTGCTGAGCTCTTTCACCCTCACTCACACAGAAGTGTTGATGTCGCACGCTGGTCACTGACTGATCGTGTTGCAATGTTTACGCCTAGCTGCTGGCCTGTGTTGATACTTCCATGTGCTTGGGCATTGCAGCTCTGTGCGGGATTAGAAAATTTCATTCTCCCGTGTCCTTGCTTTCTTGAGGCATAAAAGCGTGAACCAGATCTTTGCAACGAACAGTTGAATTCCGCTATGTTTTAATCATTTCTTTTAAATTCCACATTTACTCTTCAAAGACGAATTGGCTTAGAACATATGACTACTTCGCAGCTTCCGTTTTCATAAATATGACTGTAGCTACTACATGTGTTATTTCAGATTGCTTAAAGCTGACACTTAATCTTTTGCCAAATAATAAGTCATTCGTGACTCTCGTCAACCAACGGGACATACACTGAAGAGCCAAAGAAACCTGTATACCTGCCTAATATCCTGTAGGGCCCCGCGATCACGCAGACACGCAGAAGTGCCACAACGTAATGTGGCATGAACTCGACAGATATCTGAAGAAGTGCTGGAGAGAATTGAGGCCATGAATCCTGCAGGGCTGTCCATAAATCAGTAAGAGTACGCGAGGATGGAGATCTCTTCTGAACAGTACGCTGCAAGGCATCCCAGATATGCTCAATAATGTTCATGTCTGGGGAGTTTGATGGCCAGCAGAAGTGTTTAAACTCGGAAGAGAGTACCTGGAGCCACACTGTAGCAATTTTGGACGTGCAGGGTGTTGCACTGTCCTGCTGGAATTTCCCAAGCCCGTCGGAATACACCATGAGACGACTGGATGCAGGTGATCAGGCAGGATGCTTGCATACTTCTCACCTGTCAGAGTCGTATCTCGAAGTACCAGGGGTCCCATATCACTCCAACTGCACACGCCCCATACCATTACAGAGCCTCCACCAGCTTGAGCAGTCCCCTGCTCACATGCAGGGTCCATGGGTTCATGAGGTTGTCTCCATAACCATACACGTCCATCCGATAGATACAATTTGAAACGAGACTGGCCCGACCAGACAACATATTTCCGATCATCAACAGTCCAATGTTGGTGTTGAAGGGCCCAGGCGAGGCTTAAAGCTTTGTGTGGTGCAGCCATCAGGGGTACACGAGTATGCCTTCGGCTCTGAAGGCCCATGTCGATGACGTTCCGTTGAATGGTTCGCACGCTGACATTTGTTGATGGTCCAGCATTGAAATCTGGATCAATATGCGGAAGTATTGCACTTCTGTCACGTTGTACGATTCTGTTCAGTCTTTGCTCGTCCCGTTCTTGCAGGATCTTTTTCGGGCTGCAGTGATGTCGGAGATTTTATGTTTTACCGGATTCCTAATATTCACGGTACACTCATGAAATGGTCGTACGGCAAAATCCCCCTTCATCGGTACCTCGGAGTTCAAAATGGCTCTGAGCGCTATGGGACTTAACATCTGTGGTCATCAATCCCCTAGAACTTAGAACTACTTAAACCTAACCAACCTAAGGACATCACACACATCCATGCCCGAGGCAGGATTCGAACCTGCGACCGTAGCAGCCGCGCGGTTCCGGACTGAGCGCCTAGAACCGCTACACCACCGCGGCCGGCACCTCGGAGTTGCTGTGCCCCATAGCTCGAGCGCCGACTGTAACACCACGTTCAGACTCACTTAAATGTTGATAACCTGCCATTTAGCAACAGTAACAGATCTAACAACTGCGTCAGACACTTGCCTTACATCGGTGTTGCCGACCGCAGCGCCGTATTCTGCATGTTTACATATCCTTGTCTTTGATTATGCATGCCTGCACCAGATTCTGTCCGCCCCCGGTAGCTGACTGGTCAGCGCGATAGAATGTCAATCCTAAGGGCTAGGGTTCGATTCCCGGCTGGGTCGGAGATTTTCTCCGCTCAGGGACTGGGTGTTGCGTTATCCTAATCATCATCATTTCATCCCTATCGACGCGCATGTCGCCGAAGTGGCGCCAAATCGAACGAGCTGCACCCGGTGAACGGTCTCTCCGACGGGAGGCCCTAGTCACACAACATTTACATTGCTTATTTACCAGATTCTTTGGCACTTCAGTGTAGTTGTGTGTTACGTGACATCGTTTACTCAGCAACTCGTGCGTCTGTAGTCTCTAGATTTGCTAACCTTCAAACATCGACTGTACACAGATGATGAGCTGTACAGATAAATTTCCATTATGAGTGGTAGATCAGGCAGACTGAACACATTTCTTTCGTCTCAGCTTCGTAGGGCTTCAGTGGTGTTAAGCGAGATCCTGCTCCCAGCGGAGCCACAATCTACTACGGATTCCTTGCCATGATCGGCAGGTGAGACAAATTACATGACGCATTTCTACGGAGATGTAAGCTAGATAACGATTACTGACCGATCCGCGTCAACTCCCAGAGCTAGCTACAACATTAAATAAATTTAATAAGCGTCTTCAATCTCAATTTGATTTGCGAGGCAGAGTTTAAATTGGCACTGCTTCTATATCGCTAGCAATTATCTTGTAGTAAGGCAACTATTTTGAGAAAAATTTCAGTTCATAGCAGCAGATTACGAAACCAGCACCAGTACAGCGTCTTCAGCTATGTTCTAGCAACAAACGCCGATAACCTTCTCACTAAACAAATTAAAACAACGGTCTGAATTCAAAAAGGAGAGGGTTACACACGTTCCACTTGAACAAACTGATCGTGTTAACTGATTCTTCCTTCGCTTCTTGGAAGAAAAACTTCATAATTATAAGAGAAAAGCACGAGAATGTGGATGTCCTATTAATACTGTGAAACAAATGGAGCTTATTGTCTTTGCTGATGGCCCTCACCAATTCCACCTCGCCCACTGAAAACTACCTATAGCTAACGAATGGTTGCACTCTCTGCAAACGAGTACATCTACTCGCAAAAAACTGTAAAGTTAGATTGGAAAACAGGCAAATGACCGAGCTGAATTCCTCGGCCACAGAAAAGCGCCTGCAATCTCTTCCAAGGCTTCCTGCACAGAAAGAACTACTTGATTGAGTATTGAAGGTCATTCACTTCCAACTTCAGTCAGGTCATGATAAGATTTCAAAGTGGTTCATATATTGACAACTACCTGTAAATGTTCAGGTGTGTGAAATTGTGCACTTCACAGAACGAAATAACGTAATATTCTATGTATGTCGCAGTTGCAATCGGTGAACTCATACTAATACCTGGGTGCAAGAATTTGTTGAGATATGAAAAGAAACGATCACATAGTCTTAGTCACAGATAAAGCAGGTTCGTTGATAGAACACAGGGCAGATGCAATCAGTTTACACTGGAGACCGCATACAATAGATTAGTCTGAACCGACATAGATTACTGTCAATGTGTTTGGGACTTGTAACAAGTACGACTTAACAGAGGATATTGAATAGATACATTCAAGGACAGCACGAATAGTCGCACGTTTGTTTGACCCTGGGAGAGTGTCACAATAAAGCTGAAAGAAGTGAAATGGCAGACTTCAGATAAAGACAGGAGCAAACTAACCCATCAAAATAAATTTATAAATTTTCTAGAACCAACTTTTAAATGATGAATCAAGAAATATAAAGGGTGATTATAATTAAAGTTAAACTTTCAAACCGCTATATAAATAACACAACTCGTCATAATAACGTCAAATTTCAAACGAAATACTATCGGAGAAGGGAGGAATCGTATGGCAGAAGAGAAATAAATAGTAAAAAAAATATAGCAAAAGATGGCGCTGTAAGCATCACAATTTAATAGTGGTCGACTACAAATGACAAATGAATCATACAACATTGCCTAAGGTGTACGCTTGGCGTTAAACTGTGCTACTCAGTGTGCATGAGTGTAAAGCTGTGATACTGTTAGTTATGTAAGCCCATCCACCACGGCAAGGTCATATCACATCGGATGGGAAAAATCGATTTTTAATTGTTCTTAGGCCAAAAGCCGCTTAAAAAGCATCACTTATATTAGTTTTTTACTGCCCTGAGGCCAAAAACCGCATAAGAAGCATCACTCATATCAGTTATAATTGTCCTGAGGTCAAAAATCGCAAAAAAGGCATCAGTCACATCATTTTTTAATTGTCCTAAGGACAAAAACAGCATAAAAGGCATGAATCAAAATCAAATCGGATTATTAATTTCCGAGTGACTGGCGCAACACACGTTCAATATACTGTCCATCGTTTTCTGCAACAAGTTAAAATCGAGAAACAGCATGTTCCACAGTTGATCGATGTGTTTCCGGGGGTCACGTTCAGAATGTGTTGCAGAATGCGTGCCTTGCACACCACCACTCGTCTCCTCCTCCACTGCTGTGGCCACTGCTTCCACTGACGTCGGATCAGTTGCTTTCCCCCATCTACCACGTTGCACACCAAGAGAACCCGTCTTTTCGAATTTCCGAATCGTTTTCCCCAGACCCACAGCAATCATCGGACCAACGCCTGTTTTCAAACCCGTTAGTGTCCGGGACGTCTGCAGAGCGACGTGTGCACAGTCATCATTATCATTCTTGCAATACAGATTTACAAGCAGAGCACGCTCCTGCATTGACACAGTCATGGCAAACGTCGCAGACGCGAAAGGATGAAAAGCCGTGTACCCGTAGTGTTTAAACCAACCTCAATAGGTCGTGCGCACGACAGGTGTTTTCATTTACGCATTCTGACACATACAGTGCCATCTCTTGACCAATTTCCACACTATTTTTTTTTCTTCTGCCGTACGTTTTCACCCTTCTGCGATAATATTCCGTTTGAAATTTGAGGTCATTCAGACCAGTGGTGTTATTTCTACAGTGCTTTGAAAGTTTAACTCTAATTATGATCACTCTGTATTACAACCTCCAAGATATCACTTCAGTAGGGATAACGAGGACAGTATTAGATTAATTACGGTGCTCACAGAAGCATTTGAGCAATTATTCCTCCTGTGCTCCATATATGCCTTGAACAGAAAAAAACTGTTGTATGTTCCCACAACCATGCACTTCATGGTGGTTTGCAGAATATAGGTATTAATGCAGAAGTAAAACTTGATGCACTCAATGACCTCGGAACTCGACCTCTCACCCCCTCGCCTCGCGACCCCTTCCCTTCACCCCTAACGGCTGCCGAGTACCCACAGCCATGCACTTCATGGTGGTATGCAGAATATAGGTGTGGATTCATAAGTGAAACTTGATGCACTCACTAATCTTAGAACTCGACCTCTGCCCCATTTGCCCCGCGACTCCTTCCCTTCACCCCTAACGACTGGCCATCACTCCCCATTTCATTTACACTGCTAAACACCACATTCATCACAAAACTTGTCTCAAATACAGAAAAAGGGCTGCAAATCGCTCTATGAAATTGTTTTCTATTGAGGCCATTTCCTGTTCCCACTACCAGCATTTCTCTGCAAAGTCCTGCTTCCTTGCAGATTTTTGTACGTTTCTTTCCAATGGAAGCTGGTAAACACCTACTAGTCACAAGTCCATAAGCAAGCCTCGCAGGTTTTGACCACAACCCTGAGCCGTGGCGCTCGTTACTGGCGCGCCAGTCTCTTGGATGTCCATTATCGATCCTTCAATGTTTCTTATCTTTGCTTGTCTTGTTGTTTTCGGCATTCGCGGGGCGAGTGGCAGTTGACGTTTGCTCGGGCTACCTGCTGAGACGTCGCGTGGTACGAGGTGGGAAGCAACCACGTATATGTGGAGTTGGTTGTACGCGGTCTGCCGGTTCAGGATGGAGCATATGTGCTGGCTGCCTGCCTGATTTTGCTCGCCGTGCCTTGCGACCGCCTAGCTTGGGTTGCTGCCTGGTGTATCCTACACGAGCCATACCGAACGTCCAGCAGAAGTTAAGCTGCCTTGTGTTTCTTTTAAAGAAAAGTAGCAAATGTATAAGACTTTTTGTGATCAATTTTGGTGGCCTCTTAAGTGTGACCTTAGCGTTTACACTGCCTTTGGGGAGAGTTAATTCTTTTAAATTTAAATAGTTGGGGTTCGCTGTCGTTTATAATCTTTTGGGGGTTTTATTTGAATTTTCTCTTTGGGGTTCCTTCCTTGTGCTTAGTTAAATGTTTACTTTTATGGTTCCTGGTTAAAACTCGGGGAAGGTGTTTGATGTTACTGCCGCCTCCGGCATTCGTCTTTTCAATTAAGTGTTGTCATCCCTTCGAGCGACCTGGTGCCACTCCTCGCTAATTAATGCTGGTTTATGTGTACTTAATTTTGGTATAGCACTAAAGTAACCTCATTGTATACCACCTTGTGCCCCGGTCTAGTACATTAATTTTCAGTGGCACGAGTTAGCTCCACTACCGGTGTTACTTATGTGCTTCCTTCAAAATCTTGTTTTGTATAAGTTTGCCCCATGTGTATCTGGGAACACAGAGATGAGCTTTAGTGTGACTTCAGTGCTAGTCAGTTAATGGAAACCGAGCGAGGTGGCGCAGTGGTTAGACGCTGGACTCGCATTCGGGAGGACGACGGTTCAATCCCGCGTCCGGCTATCCTGATTTAGGTTTTCCGTGATTTCCCTAAATCACTCCAGGCAAATGCCGGGATGGTTCCTCTGAAAGGGCACGGCCGACTTCCTTCCCTAATCCGATGAGACCGATGACCTTGCAGTCTGGTCTCCTTCCCCAAAAACAACACAGTTAATGGAATCTTTATTTTGGCTTGGCTTCCACTGGGTGCGTAGTGTGTTTGATTTGTTATTCATTTAATCACTGTAAGTTTGTTTATTTAATGGGGAGCAAGACATTGAAGGATTGTTGGTATTAACTCCCCTAGTTGCTGGGCGTTGCTAATTCGTTCCAAATAGCCTACTACTTATTCAATGGCAAGGCTGTTGATTAGTTGGTTACTGTGAGTACAAATTCACGTTATTTATTTGTTTCCGGATCTGTTAAAGTCTCTGTGTCGTGATTCAATCACTAGCTACGTGTTTGAGCTAAACTGATATAAACCTTACATTGCCTCCTTAAAATTTGTTGCCAGCAGAAACCCTTTGGAGAACTAAGTTTTGTCACTGCTTATGTTAACCTTTACTAGGAGCAATATTCCATGTAGTTAAATTTTGTCTTAAAATGTGTACTTCTCTGATGTAATAAACGAGTGATAAAAGAAAAAAGCAAAGGGGCCTAGTTCTTCCTATTGTGTCCGGTTTGTAACACGCATCAAACCCATTTCAAAAGATTACGGGACCAACGACTCCCGGCTGGACAAACGACCTGTCCTGCAGACACCTCAAACTGACACTAGAGATTACAATAGTGAGCAGGATGAGAACACAGGTGATTCAAGGAAATGTTACATCACAACATCTCGGTATTTTAAAACCATTTTTAATCGGTTGGAACCTTTGGAAGTGGGGTATATTATAAAGTGCAGACAAGTGTAGGGGTGACAAACAGCTCACCTGGTGGCAGGAAGGTGAGCAGCACGGTGCAGTACGTGGTCACGGCAGAGACGACAGCGGCGACGAGGCGCAGGTCCATGGCGAGCGCTCGCAGCAACAGCGCTGTCGGGCGCCTGGCGGCCACCTGCCGAACTAGCAGCCGCAACTCGCGAACCACCGCAGTGTGTCCTGACCGGGAGGCCTGGAGCAGCAGCTGGCAGCTCAGTCGAGTAGAACGCCGCGCCTCTGCGCTGGCCAGGTGGGCGGGAACCAACAGCACGGACAGCATGCCCACGTTGTACGCCAGCCCGTACCACTCCTGCCACAAGTCGTGCCTCCTGCCCAAGTAATTCTCGTTTCTAAAGATCAAGTACAGCTCCGTGACAAGCATTAGTGTCAGAGTGACTAGATAGGCAACCAGGAAGTTTTCATGGGCCGAAGTCACTAGGAGAGACAGCTCACAAAGCTTATCGTGTGCTCTCCTTAGGGATCGAATGTGGGACAACACGTGGCTAACACCTGCAACATTAATTTGAAGCACCCCGTCTACTGCATATCTAACAGTGTGAGGTGTTCGACTGTTTAACGTATCTTGTATTTCATTTCTCATGTGAAGCAGACATGTGTTGAAATTCGAAATTCTGTTCTTTATGATCAGCTGCATGTATGAAAATCTGAACATCGTCAGTCCCACCGTTGAAAAAATATTTAGACAAAAGAAATAACATAATATCATATCTGAAATAGCATTCCCATTGAATAACATAATCAAAATCCGTAAATATGGGCTAAGTAATAAAAACAATATAATTTTTATGATCTTCCTTACCCTTCCATCCACTAGCCTGCCATACTTCATAACTATCATGTCACATGAAACTACCAGTTTAAGCATATCTTTATATCTCCGTCTGTTCAACAACTGATCACAAACCATAGAGATTACACATAAGGCAGATACATCCAAGGCTAGCGAAAAATGAACGACATTTATTGGGGATCGCTGTCCTGCAAGACGGAGAAAGAAATATGGGTAAGCACAGGCAGAAATTAGCTGATGGGTGCAGACAACGGCAGAGATGACCACACCACACTTGGTTGTCTTGTGGGATGCGGTCGTCGTACCCACTGTGAATGGCACTAGTCCAAACATTCTGCATGCCACAAGGAACGGTTTGCTAGTCACCAGAAGATCCCTCATGTTTTCTTGTATTGGAAAAGACATCCCAGTATATGACACCATCTGAAAAAAGTAATGCTCTGCTCAAAATATATCATATGCTGTCTACAACACTACATCCCCAACGTGTTATAAGTAAAAACTAAAATTATTGTAACTGTCTCAACGCTAGTGAAAAACACTTCATTTTCTGAAAGGAACTTTTACATATGTTTGTGTTATACTTCAAGGGAAATCTCTCCCAGTAGATGTACGTAACGTATAAGACACATTTGGGTCTTTTACGTTAGTTACCCAAGTCGTCAGCATGGACAAAATAGTGTACTTTCTGAAAACTTTTCAGTAGTTTCATTGTGTTGACTTTAGTTTTCAAATATTACCGGATAAGAAACTAGCTCACAACCAAAGTAGGAGATGATGGACCCCAGCATAAGTCACTACACCATAGACTAAGGCAGAGGATTTCTTTTAAAATAAATAGTGAGAACGAACATTTTAAGCTCCTCAACGCACAAAATTCCATTAGAAAGTTATAGACTTGTGTTAATAGGCAACCGAGGTCACAGAATTTTACTTTTTGCTCAGTAGTGAAAGTTTGTTTCCTATATAGTATTACATACATTAACTACCTAGACAATACAAGAAATGTCTAGTGCAAGCGTTGCAGAGTCTCACGGAAAAGATTCGACGCCTTTTCTTCACCTAGGCTGCCAGTTCGTTGGTAGGTCATTGTCCTTGCAGCAATGCCATTTTCGCAACACGAAACGAGTCAATGTTGTCATCTGCTCCATCTCTTTAATACCCACGCCTAGTCATCTACACACGATTCCGCAGCTTTGTGACCAAGCCACTATCTTTTCACGAAATACACAAATTTTGCACCCACCGAAAATTAATCCTTCTTGCTTACGCCACGTAAGGAAACCCAAGTCACTGTAAATGTCACGTACTATATAAAAGAGTGAAACACCGTTACTCACTATTACGTTGGTCTTTAGAAAAACACTTCTTCCGTCTTTTCTAATGTAGTTCAATTTTACATTCTCGCATTTTTGCGTCATATTTAGTTCTAACGAAAGTGCTGTTGTTTGCGTGGTTATTTCGTTCCTATTTCATCCTCATAGTGTTTCTTATATGTGCCCGTGAACCATTCACCGTCATTTTCGATTCTCTTTTGAAAGTCGTGTTGCTGGTCATTCTTTCTAACATCTCACTTGTTCCCCCAAAGACAGTTCCCACATTGTTTTGTTCATGTAACACAATTCACACACAGATTAGGCAATCCTAATGCTTATATTGTATAGTGTGTGTTTATGTGTGTATTAAACCGGAGCTGGCCGGTGAGGCCGTGCGGTTCTAGGCGCTTCAGTTTGGAACCGAGTGACCGCTACGGTCGCAGGTTCGAATCCTGCCTCGGGGATGGATATGTGTGATGTCCTTAGGTTAGTTAGGTTTAAGTAGTTCTAAGTTCTAGGGGACTGATGACCACAGATGTTAAGTCCCATAGTGCTCAGAGCCATTTGAACCCATTTTGAATTAAACCGGAGACCTAGAAACGACGGAGAAGTTTCGTGACCGCCGCCCCACCGCCCCACCGCCCACACCGAACCCATGGTTATTGTGCTGTTCGGCCCCAGTGGCTTCCCCCCCCCTCTCCCGGGAACGTCTCATACCAGACGAGTGTAACACCAAATGTTCGCGTGTTAGAGTAATGATGGTGTACGCATACGTGGAGACAGCGTTTGTGCAGCAACCGCCGACATAGCGTAACTGAGGCGGAATAAGGGGAACCAGCCCACATTCGCCGAGGTAGATGAAAAACCGCCTCAAAAACCGTCCACAGGCTGGCCGGCACACCAGACCTCGACACTAATGCGCCAGGGGCATTCGTGCCGGGGACTGGCACACCTTCCCGCTCGGGAAGCAGCACGGTAGACCGTGCAGCTATCCGGGCGAGGTTGTCTACGGTACTTCTTTTCTTCTTTTGCCTCTATGTTTAAACACTCGTGAAGCTACATCAGATTATTCTTTGTGGGACTGTGTCCATAATTCTGTTCCACCACGAAACTCACAAACTCTTTGGTGAATACATGCCTGGTGAGCATTGCGCCCCAAGCTGTTCTAATACTATCCCTTGCATGTGCTGCAATTTTACTCTTGGGCTGTATCTTCCCTCAGACTGATGTCCTCCTGAGAACGTAGTTCGCTTGTGGGACATATATTATGGGGTCTAGCCTGCCGAAGTGGCCGAGCGGTCCTAGGCGCTTCAGTCTGGAACTGCGCGACCACTACGGTCGCAGGTTCGAATCCTGCCTCGGGCATGGATGTGTGTGATGTCCTTAGGTTAGTTGGGTTTAAGTAGTTCTAAGTTCTAGGGGACTGATGACCTCAGCTGTTAAGTCTCATAGTGCTTAGAGCCATTTGAACCATTTATTATGGGGTCTTCCACTTTGTTCATTTTACACCACATACTTCGATTAACTATGTTCGGTCAGCACACTTGCATTTGATCTCCAACTCTACAAGTTTTTACGAAACTGCAAGCTGTCGCCGAAGGTTACCCAATATACAGAGTGGTAGCCAAACCAAACAGGAAATAGACAGGTAACTATATAGTGATAGCCCTCGTGACCACACAGGGATTCCACTATCAATGATCGAGCATGCAGATGACTAGGTGCATTTCCGTTTGGGGAGGCATCTGGACTATGAGCAGTGAACATCAGGTTTGGCTGCCTTTTGCTCTGGATGAATGGCCTCCAAGGTCAGAAGACCTTGTACAGAGAAGGCGACATCATGGCGGGTATAACACCTCAGTTATCAGTCAGTAGCTGCGAGACTCCAGCAGTCTCTTCAGATAGACTGTAATTCTGTGCAGATCATTATGGTACTAGGAACTCTAACTCGTTGGCCATGGCATGGGAGGAAAGCAAAACCTGGCGTGTTTTCTCTATAGCACCCCCCCCCCCCCTTTCGTCATTCCTGCAGCACCACCTTTGAGAATTACACCCCACACCTGACCAGGGAAGCAGTATCCTCCTCCAGCGTCTCACGGTGACAGAACTACCTTACGGGAACCCTCTCGTCGGAAACCTACAGACTGGCGACCCTACAGCAGTCAGAGTCTGAAGGTGTCACCGCTTGTGTGTCACAGTTGATACCTACTCCTCTTCTGCTGCTCATACACCCACGGTGGATAAGTCGACACAAGATACTTAACGGCCAAAAGGAGCGAAAGAGAGAAAGAAGAAATTTCTGGAGAAGTGGCTTTGGACGTACCATGTCATCCCACGACGTCGAACTGTGAACTGGTGTTCGTTGACCCCCCTCCGCCAGCTGGTGACAGACAGTGATCCTGGAGCATGATGTCGTCTTGTTCCCTTCACAGTTCACCGGGACGCCCTTAACATGATAATTCAATGCAATTATAATGGATATTACAGTCACCATGAAATTTGTCTATTACTCAGCATTTCCATTTTCTCTCAGTACATTTTGTCTTTTTACTGCAGAGCTACTTGACTGAGAAGTAGCGGCTTCGGTTTCCTAAACTCACGTACGGACTGGAGAGTGGTGTGCTGACCACATGGTCCTCCACGTCCGCTTCCAGTGACGCATGTGGGCTGAGGATGATACGGCGGCCGACTGGTAGCATTGGGCCTTCATGCCCTGTTCGGGCGGAATTTAGTTTTAGTTTTTATGAGAGAGTGAGTCAAATGAAAACCTCAAATACTTTTTTAAATATTATTTACTGTGCAAAAGTGTTATAAAGCTCTATCACTTTTCAACATAATCTCCCCCACGCTCAATGCAAGTCTTCCAGCGCTTACAAACTGCATAAATTCCTTTAGAAAAAAATTCTTTTGGTAGTCCGCAGAACCACTCATGCACCGCGTGGCGCACCTCTTCATCAGAACGGAACTTCTTTCTTTCCACTGCGTATTTGAGTGGTCCAAACATATGGAAATCACTTGAGGCAAGGTCCGGTGTGTGGTGGATCTTGCATTGTCCTGTTGCAAAAGAACACCTGCTGACAGCAATCCACGTCGCTTTGATTTGATTGTAGGCCGCAGATGATTTTTTTAGGAGATCTGTGTATGATGCACTGGTGACAGTGGTCCCTCTAGACATCTATTGCTCCACAATGACGCCTTTTTCGTCCCAAAAGAGAATCAGCATAACCTTCCCTGCTGATGGTTCTGTTCGAAACTTCTTTGGTTTTGTTGAAGAGGAATGGCGCCATTCCTTACTCGCTGTCTTCGTTTCCGGTTGATGGAAGTGAACCCAGGTTTCGTCGCCAGCAGCGATTCTTCCAAGGAAACCATCACCTTCTCGTTCAAAGCGCCGGAGAAGTTCTTCACAAGCATCGACACTTCCTTCTCTCATTTCAGGAGTCAGCTGCCATGACACCCATCTTGCAGAAACTTTGTGAAACTGGAGCACATCATGCACAATGTGGTGTGCTGACCCACGACTAATCTGTAAATATCCTGCGTTGTCGTTCAGTGTCGCTCGGCGGTTCTCCTTCGCTGTGGCTTCAACTGCTGCAATGTTCTGTGGAGTCACAACTCGTTGTGCCTGACCTGGACGAGGAGCATCTTCCACTGAAGTCGCACCATTTGTGATCTTCCTACTCCATTCGTAGACTTGCTGCTGTGACAAACACGCATCACCGTACTGAACCTTCATTCGTCGATGAATTTCAATAGGTTTCACACCTTCACTACGCAAAAACCGAATAACAGAACGCTGTTCTTCCTTGGTCCAAGTCGTAAGTGGGGCGGCAATCTTTATACTGACACTGCGACGGTATGTGTGCATCTGCACTATACTGCCACATACAGGCCATTCTGCACGCTGTCTGTAGCACGCTTACCAACTTACAGGATAGGGGGGCGAAATTTCGATTTGTTATTACAAATTTAAGGTTTTAATTTGACTCACCCTCATATTTTGCCTTCTTGTGTATCACGACTGTTATATTTGCTAAATCTTTCGCAATCTCTTTGCTTGATCATTAAAAAAGACTAATGTCTTCGACGAATCGTTTTGCTCTCGTTTTGGTATTCGTTCGCATTAATATGGTCCTTCTATTTGAAAGCAGCTCACTGTTACTCTTGGCTACTTGTGGCCTAGGGTCTGGAATGTCTAAGGCAGAAAAGCACTTTGTACTATGTTTTCAATGTTGAGACGGAAGCAGCATTTGTCCGGCCGAGGTCTACACAGTTGAGTAGGCATTGCAACAAACAAGGATCGGGTGACAACAACTCGATTAATTTACTGTGATGAAGACTAATTTTACGTGATAGGATTAATTTTGCAGTGCTTCCTAGTATTACTCCGTGCGCAGGTATCTGATTGTGTGTTCTCGCACAGTTCAGTAGGTGCTCAAAAGTTGTTACTACGAACTATTTGGCAGCTCTTATTGCATCTCTTATTGCCTTACATCATTCCGTGTTAGTATAAATTAAAAGATGTTAGCGTCTGCTGAGGTCTCTGATTAATTTTTTAAGGAATCATAATCACGTATTTCGACACTTCTACTTTTGTTCGAAAAGCTGAATCTTGGAATTGTAGGTTGGAATATCCTTATGGAACTGTAAAGCTATTCTCTTGTCCCTAAAGTTAATACAGTGTTACTTAAATACACGTCTTATGAATTCATTTGTCAGAACCATAACACTCATTCTGTATGATCTGTTTGAATGTGCCAAATTGGTAGGAATTGTCGTTCTAAAGTTAACTACGGGAGTCACAGTCAATCTGAAGAATTGCCATTCAACTGCAGAGCTGGAACTCAGAATTATAAATAGTAATCAGTGCACTTTCTCGGCATGCTAATTAGGTCTCAAGTGTTGATTGATAAAAGGTTGGTCATCATATGCTGGGGTAGTGGCTGCCAATATGGGACATCATGTTGTACGGCCTGACTTCTATGATCTAATGTATGAAGCAGATTAGGTTTGCAGTTCAAGACTCATATAAGCTGATACATTGTCCGCATGCTGAATTTATGTGTACACAAAAGTGGAGGTATACACAAAAGAGGAGGCAGAACCATTACACAGCAAGACACAGTTAGTGGAAAGCAAACACATGTTAGAAGTGTTTATTGCATTCATTATACAATTTATTTTAACAATGAACTTCGTTCTGTTCTGTAATCTGTTTTGCCCTCCAAAAAACACAATTCACTGACGACCATTTGAAAGCCATCCATTCGAAAATATCTTTCAAATAATATCTATAGTCGCTTTTGATGTGTAGAGACGCTTTACGCTTGGGTGTGGTCTGCTACGAACGTCATGGTCTCTGGCTGCGCAGTGAATGTACAGTCATACTCAAAGGATCCGAACGACTTGAACTGCATTTCGCCTGATTCACATGCAACCGGCATAACGCAGCTGTCTAGCAGGTCCTCTAATCGCTCCTTGGTACAGACGTTTGACTAATGAAAATGGTTCCAACATGCCACCACTAGAAAACACTGCTCTGCATCGCAGTAACTCAAGATGTAAAGTAATACCACGACGCTACAAATATCAGGGAATGCCTTATCACAGATAAGACTGTCCTTAAGGCTTGTAAGCTCACATTTATTACAATAAATGACATACCTGAAATGTTACCACTCTCATTATTACGTCAGATAGGTAATGCACGTAGTAAGTTCGTCGTAGTCATGATTTCCTCTTCAAAGTAACATACAGTACTTATTATTTAACACAAAATGACATTAAAATTTAAGTTATCCACGAGCAGCTAGTTGAGAATATGTATGAACTGCAAATGACACGACGAACCGTCTCGTTCTGCATATGGATTCAAACCCAGGTCAGGCAGACTAAGCAAAGATTTCGTGACTGACGCAAACTGACACTTATTCCTGATTAGGCATACAGAGAGTGATATACCTCGATTTTAGACAGTACCAGTTAGCAAATATCAACTTTACGTTACATAACGCAAACGTTTTTAACGGACGCGAATTCCTACCCAGCATCTATTGTCCCTGTTAACAAACTACGAGAGATGTTAAATGTTGCTTCTTCACAAGTAACTTACTTGAAAGGCCGTGAGGCAAAGCTTTGTGTTGGATTCGAACCCAGATCCTAATCGGATTGGTATCGAAGCACAACCAACTGTGACATATCAGATTTTCTCGGCAGTAGCTAGATGTTTTAACTGAAATGACGAGACGAAACATTAATTTTTTCCTTCCCAGGACTCCAACCCGGCACCTATCGCTGTTATATTCTAGAGAAAACGAACGTTAAATATGGGTTTGTTGCAACAGCAGCGACATGTGAGCAGAAATAATATGACGAAGAGTTCACTGCTCACTGGGAATAGGGCCCCACACATATCGTTGTTGACTACACACAAAGAGACGTCAGCTACCGAATTTTTCTCCACCAGCAGCTCGGAATAACATCTTGAATTTACAATGATCACGCAAATAGTTCTGTGTCCCACTGGGAGTCAAAAACGTCAGATATCGTTAGTGTTGACAACGAATGAAAAAACATTAAAAATCCAAATTCTTGGCCAACAGCAGATAGGTGTTCTCGTGCTAGAGCTTGATAATACATCATGAAATCTTTAGCGCCGGGCCACACTGGATGAGAATTCTGACACACAGGTTCTCTGTAGTAAATTGCAGCATGTTCAGTAAATTCATTTACTTGGTTGACCGAATCACCATGAACTAGATGCCTCGGCTATCCAGTGCGTATATTAGACTCTATTTTGTAATCAACGAAATAAAATCACGTAACTGCCACCTACACAGAATTGCCAACAGTGTAAGATGCAGAAATTTAAATATGAAGTGTTCCTTTCCACTTGAGCTATTCTATTGCGCTATCTGTTTGTAAAAAGCGTCGTGCAGCGCAAAAGAAAAACTGTAATTGTTTCTCTCAGAAGTCTAGACCCGGCCATTTGCATTATCTCGCAGCACTGTGGTACGCAGAAGTTCTGGAGGAATTGTTGTTCAACTCTGGAGCTGTTGTAGCTATATGTCAACTAGTAGTGTAATGGTAAGTGTCGTGCACCATCGATAAGATGTCGCGAGTTCGAATGCATTTACTGCTAAATTTTTCTAAAACTCAATTCTGCTGTTACCACTCTAATGGAACTTTGAACACAATTCCCTTCACTTCTCAACCCAAAATAGTCGCATGTGGATAAAAAGGCTAAGATTTGTGACATTTTGTTCTTTTCAGGTTTAATGGACATCCAGGCAGCAGATGCATCTCGAAGCTTTTGCATTATGTATGGGGAGAGCGTATCGTGCCCAAATACGTCAGAAAAGTATTTTCTACATTAGCTGTCGTGTGGTAGTGGCATTTTATTCTTCTTCAAACATTGTTTGACAGCTTTACCTCATAACAAGTTTTCTACATGCATGTAATCAATAAACTGCATGTGCATCGTCAGACTGTTATAGATAACATCAGAGAATTCGCATATATCGTTGATGATTAATTTCGCTCTCATGTTTACTATTGTTTCAACAGCACTAAAGGATACCTTACGAAAACTGTGCACCGTATTATAAGAAATGAAATAAAACTACCCACCATAACCTTACGACGAAAGTCTGTTTTAATAAAACTGAGTATCTGTACACAAGCATGCCTCTATCGACACGAATTAGTAAAATACTACTCACTTACATTTTGACTGGGTCTATGTTTAATTGGCATGCTGTGTCATACTCAAGAGGTATGCAAATCTGGCATTTCATAAATATAGTTATGTATTTCTAGAAACCCAAAATTTGCTTGTCAGCAGCGGAAAGAGGCATTACCTGTTGTGCAGCATTGTAAGTTTTTCACCATTGCACTATGAGCTGAAAGTATTTTCTTGCGATTTCCTTATTGATGTTTGATCTGACTGCTTGATGCTCTTTCACAGAAGGCGTAAAAACGTTGAAGTCAGTGAGACTGGAACTGCTAACCATAACAGACGCTTTTTTACAGGTCAGCACGTTACCACAGAGTTGTCTTTCCTTCCTCTTACGAGGCCAATAGTGGCTAGAACTTATAAACCGCTATTTAAAGACGACATTGGTTGCGATTTCCACCTGCAATGACATTCCTGGGCTGTAAACCATAAGTTTACAATCTTTTGTTACACCTCAAGATATAATAACTGAGATTATTCTATGGAAATGACAGGTAAAATCTAGTGAACTTTGAGGCTTAATTCCGTGCACACAAGGAAGTAACTCGTCGATCACAGAGTTCCCAAACATACGTTGCCTTGTTGCCAAATCTCAGTTACAGTACCAGCAGGAAGAAGACGAACCGAAGTGATCCTACAGCGGGCTGGGAAGTGACCATAGCTGGTGTCTCCAAGTCGCAGCTGCTATGGCCTGGAATACGTAATGTGTCTGATTCGCATTTCTGTAACTAGGTTTAGGGGCTGGAGTGTAGTTACTAATAATACACAGTATTGACTGCCAACTAAGCATCATAAATCAGTAACTCTCATAGTTGTTTTTATATTTCTTTCGTAAGTGTACTCAAAACTAAGAAGCTCATTCACAGGCGTTTTCGTGCCTCGCCGATAGTCGAGCACAACAAACAAATAAAAATAAAAAAGGAATGTATCTCTGTGTGTGTGTGTGTGTGTGTGTGTGTGTGACAGAGAGAGAGAGAGAGAGAGAGAGAGAGAGAGAGAGAGAGAGAAAGAGAGAGGGAGATAGAGGGAGAGAGAGAGAGAGAGATAAAAAAGCATGAGAGAGAGTGTGTAAAACATTGTTGCAAAGAAACTGAATCATGGTATGTAAGGAAATCTTTCATTTAAAATGACATCTTCCACATCGTTACGAAATGTCGTATTCATGATCTATGGAACAAGAATTAATCTAATCTAATCTAATCTAATAACATCATATTGATGACTAGCCATGAAGAGTCATGAATTACCGAAATTTTTGCCAATACCAGTATCAAAATATAAACTTGAAAATAAAAGACGACAATTTTTTTTAATAAACTGGGACTCCTATCAAGACCCTAACGTCCCTGTTAGCTAACCACGAAAGATGTCTGATATATCCCAGTGAGCAGTGAACTCTTCGTCATATTATTTCTGCTCACATGTCGCTGCTGGTGCAACAAACCCATATTTAACGTTCGTTTTCTCTAGAATATAACAGCGATAGGTGCCGGGTTGGAGTCCTGGGAAGGAAAAAATTAATGTTTCGTCTCGTCATTTCAGTTAAAACATCTAGCTACTGCCGAGAAAATCTGATATGTCACAGTTGGTTGTGCTTCGATACCAATCCGATTAGGATCTGGGTTCGAATCCAACACAAAGCTTTGCCTCACGGCCTTTCAAGTAAGTTACTTGTGAAGAAGCAACATTTAACATCTCTCGTAGTTTGTTAACAGAGACAATAGATGCTGGGAAGGAATTCGCGTCCGTTAAAAACGTTTGCGTTATGTAACGTAAAGTTGATATTTGCTAACTGGTACTGTCTAAAATCGAGGTATATCACTCTCTGTATGCCTAATCAGGAATGACTGTTATTTTGCGTCAGTCACGAAATCTTTGCTTAGTCTGCCTGACCTGGGTTTGAATCCATATGCAGAACGAGACGGTTCGTCGTGTCATTTGCAGTTCATACATATTCTCAACTAGCTGCTCGTGGATAACTTAAATTTTAATGTCATTTTGTGTTAAATAATAAGTACTGTATGTTACTTTGAAGAGGAAATCATGACTACGACGAACTTACTACGTGCATTACCTATCTGACGTAATAATGAGAGTGGTAACATTTCAGGTATGTCATTTATTGTAATAAATGTGAGCTTACAAGCCTTAAGGACAGTCTTATCTGTGATAAGACATTTCCTGATATTTGTAGCGTCGTGGTATTACTTTACATCTTGAGTTACTGCGATACAGAGCAGTGTTTTCTAGTGGTGACATGTTGGAACCATTTTCATTAGTCAAACGACTGTACCAAGGAGCGATTAGAGGACCTGCTAGACAGCTGCGTTATGCCGATTGCATGCGACTCAGGCGAAATGCAGTTCAGGTCGTTCGGATACTTCTGAGCTCGACTGTACATCTACAGGCTACAATCAGCAGGAGTCTCAGTCTGGCGGATCCAGTCTCGTTACAACGAAGTCGTGAGCAACGTGCCCATGTAGACTGCAGGGTAATGTATTCTGGCATGGCTTTCCGGCAGTGGCATCCGGTTATGATGTGCTAACGTGCTACAGTACACAGTAAATATCGCACTAAAATTACACCATTTCGCTTCGAATCCGAAGCAGAAATTGCGCTAAACTTACACCGTTTCTCCTAGAGTGTGAGCCAGATAAAAATGGCCATTTTTGTTCGAATGCATGATGGTATGCAAATGAAACGGACGGAACATTGTTTTGTAGCGCTCTCCCTGCGCTAGCTGGAAACCAGCGTCGAGTGCTGGAACGACATTTGGCTGTACTACGATCAACTCAGTGAAGCTACGCGATTGTCCGTCTTCTTCTGCTCGGTCTGTGATGTGACGTCACGCCTTACGCTACAACGAGTGTTACGTTGCCGGTCAGGTCACTATTTTTCTTTCAAACTGCATGTATAACACTCTGTGAGCATAGAGTATGAGGAATTTTTAAAGCCTTGTAGTCATGACTCAAGCATGGGCATGTGATCTAAAGCACAGACTAGTATCTTGTGGAACTGGGTTTCATTCCCACTGATAGCAACATTTTTTTTCAATTTATTTTACTCCTCACAATGTTAATCTATTAATTATACAGTTTAAAAATAACAGTCCAATTTATACACGTAAAAATGATGTATTCCATTTTGCTACTCTTACTACCCCAAATAACTATAAACTATATAGTGGTGAAACAAGCAAGAATAGAAGGAAATTTTGTATTAAACTGTTTTCTGTAGATAATCTGCTAAAGAGGCCCTTTAGCAGTGGATATTTGGATGAGAAAATAAGATTTAAAGAGTTATGTAGATGTACTTCAAATATAAATCAACCAGACGGGGGATCATTGAACGAGATTCACCGATTTGGCTTACGTAACACTAAATGTTGTGGATTGGCAAGAGGGCCAACCCACTAAGAGAGGAAGCCGAAAGGCACGCGTTTTAGCTCACGCAGGATGGCGTGAGGTCTGGAACAGGACAAGGAAGTTAGACTTTAGCAAAAAAAGGTGGTACTTGGTGGAATACTTAACTTAAATCCATTAATGTTGAACGTAGCTCTTGTCTGTTCATTATTCACAATATCAATAGCAACTGATAATGGCGCCTTGCTAGGTCGTAGCAAATGACGTAGCTGAAGGCTACGCTAACTATCGTCTCGGCAAATGAGAACGCATTTTGTCAGCGAACCATCGCTAGCAAAGTCGGTTGTACAACTGGGGCGAGTGCTAGGAAGTATTTCTAGACCTGCTGTGTGGCGGCGCTCGGTCTGCAATCACTGATAGTGGCGACACGCGGGTCCGACGTATACTAATGGACCGCGGCCGATTTAAAGGCTACCACCTAGCAAGTGTGGTGTCTGGCGGTGACACGACACTAAAACTTTCAAAATACTTGCGAAACATTTTGATCAGCTTCTTAATTGTCCAGAGGCAATCCATAAGTTCGAATACTCAAACACCCATGAAAATCTATAGGTTTTTACTCCCATCAAAGGAATCTAAGAAGTCATTAAAATCATTAAAACCTTTTAAAGGTAGCGGAGAAGAACTTTTGAAGTGGTTTCTACCATACAGTAGGGCGCTGTGCGCTAGTATCGCAACTGCACTCATGGTGGAATCGTAAAAACGGCACTTTACAAGTCCTTCATACTCTACACTTGCACATTATGCTACATACAATTACAAAGAAAAATACTAACCCCCTGAATTTAGTAACCTGTGGCAAACGATTGACTTCAGATTAAGTACTTGATCAGAATATAAATTGCCCTTCCTAAAACCACCTTGATATTCACCTAAATTATTCTTCAGTATTGTTTCAACTCTGTTTAACACAACCTTGGAAAACTTGTTGCAAGCAACTGGTTGCAAATGAATTCCTCCATTGTTGTTAACTTCTTGTTTATTGCCTTTCTTATGTAGTGGATGTATCATGGCAACCTTCCATTGTTCTGTGAGCTTCTCTGGTTACCAAGTATAAATTTAATCTGTGATATAACTTCGTAAACAGAAATGGTTTCTAATATATATATATATATATATATATATATATATATATATATATATATATATATATATATATGGCGTTATGGCTGACCTGCTAGATGGCGCCACCATAGGTCAAACGGATATCAACTGCGTTTTTTTAAATAGGAACCCCCCAAATTTTATTACATACTCGTGTAGGAAGTAAAGAAATAGGAATGTTTTAGTTGGACCAGTTTTTTCGCTTTGTGATAGCTGGCGCTGTAATAGTCACAAACATATGGCTCGCAATTTTAGACGAACAGTTGGTAACAGGTACGTTTTTTAAATTAAAATACAGAACGTAGGTACGTTTGAACATTTTATTTCGGTTGTGCCAATGTGATACATGTACCTTTGTGAACTTATCATTTCTGAGAACGCATGCTGTTACAGCGTAATTACCCGTAAATACCACATTAATACAATAAGTGCTCAAAATGATGTCCGTCAACCTCAATGCATTTGACAATACGTGCAACGACATTCTTCTCAACAGCGAGTAGTTCACCTTCCGTAATGTTCGCACATGCATTGATAATGCGCTGACGCATGTTTTCAGGCGTTGCTGGTGGATCACGATAGCAAATATCCTTCAACTTTCCCCACAGAAAGAAATCCGGTGAACGTGCGGGCCATGGTATGGTGTTTCGACGACCAATCCACCTGCCATGAAATATGCGATTTAATACCGCTTCAACCGCACGCGAGCTATGTGCCGGACATCCATCATGTTGAAAGTACATCGCCATTCTGTAATGCAGTGAAATATCTTGTAGTAACGTCGGTAGAACATTACGTAATAAATCAGATGATGATGATGATGATGATGATTAGTGTTTTAGGGCGCACAACAGCGAGGTTATCAGCGCCCGTTCCCAAAAGTTCAATTCAGAGCCGAATCGTGAGAGAAGTGGTATTGTTCAAATTGCAAGATTGGACACAGCACATCAAAACAGGGAGATAAAACTAAAAATAAAATAGCAGTGTAATAAATAGCAGTAATGAGTAATAAATCAGCATACATTGCACCATTTAGATTGCCATCGATAAAATGGGGGACAATTATCCTTCCTCCCATAATGCCGCACAGTACATACCTGCCGAGGTCGCTGATGTTCCACTTTTCGCAGCCATCGTGGATTTTCCGTTGCCCAATAGTGCATATTATGCCGGTTTGCGTTACCGCTGTTGGTGAATGACGCTTCGTCGCTAAATAGAAAGCGTGCAAAAAATCTGTCATCGTCCCGTAATTTCTCTTGCGCCCAGTGGCAGAACTGTACACGACGTTCAAAGTCGTCGCCATGCAATTCCTGGTGCATAGAAATATGATACGGTTGCAATCGATGTTGATGTAACATTCTCAACACCGACATTTTTGAGATTCCCGATTCTCGCGCAGTTTGTCTGCTACTGATGTGCGGATTAGCCGAGACAGTAGCTAAAACACCTACTTGGGAAATATCATTTGTTGCAGGTCGTGGTTGACGTTTCACATGTGGCTGAACACTTGCTGTTTCCTTAAATAACGTAACCTATCCTGCGAACGGTCCGGACACATGGATGATGTCGTCCAGGATACCGAGCAGCATACATAGCACACGCCCGTTGGGCATTTTGATCACAATAGCCACACATCAACACGATATCGACCTTTTCCACAATTGGTAAACGGTCCATTTTAACACGGGTAGTGTATCACGACGCAAATACCGTCCGGACTGACGGAATGTTGATTGATACCCACGTACTTATACGTTTGTGACTATTACAGCGCCATCTATCTCAAAGCGGGAAGAGTGGTCCAACTAAAACATTCATATTTCTTTACGTAGTACACGAATATGTAAAAAAAATGGGGGTTCCTATTTTTAAAAAAACGCAGTTGATATCCGTTTAACTTATGTCAGCGCCATCTAGCGGGCGAACCATAGCGCCATCTGGTTTCCCCCTTGAAGCCAGACAAGTTTCGTTCTCTGTAGTTTTTTCGTTTGACGCTTATTTCGTGAGATATTTGGCCCGGTCACTATCAATGGACCACCCTGTATACAGGGTGGTTCATCTGAAGTTTCGGAGGAGATTGTCTCGAAAACTATGCATCGGGTAAAAATAGTGGGTAAGACAAGTTTGTAAGCTCAAAGGGGGACATCAAATGATACTACACGTGACCCCGAGCCCCCGCCCACTTGGGTGGGGCAGGGGGTAACTGTGGTGTCACAGCCAGACACCACACTTGCTAGGTGGTAGCCTTTAAATCGGCCGCGGTCCGTTAGTATACGTCGGACCCGCGTGTCGCCACTGTCAGTGATTGCAGACCGAGCGCCACCACACGGCAGGTCTAGAGAGACTTACTAGCACTCGCCCCAGTTGTACAGCCGACTTAGCCAGAGATGGATCACTGACAAATTACGCTCTCATTTGCCGAGACGATAGTTAGCATAGCCTTCAGCTATGTCATTTGCTGCGACCTAGCAAGGCGCCATTATTATTTGCTATTTACCTTATGATGCATGTACCGTCAGACCGATGTTCACCAATTATGGATTAAAGTTAAGTATTCCAGCAGCTACGTATTTTCTTACTAGTATAACTCCTTTAACTGTTCCATACCTCACGCCAGCCTGCGTGAGCTTAAACGCGTGCCTTTCGGCTTCCTCTCCTAGTGGCTTCGCTGTCTTGCCAAGTCACAACAGTAACTTCTAAATCTTAAATGGAAATCCCCATTTTTATTGCAGAGTCTGATTCTCCATAAAAAAGTAATCAAGTTTTGTCTGAAACATTTTTTTAAACCATTGACAGATTGCGCTTAAATCGAGAAAAACGTAAAACTGGGGGAGAACTGTGATTTATTTAGAATTATGCGAGAAAGACGCATCAAATCGATAAAAAATGTGCACCAATTCTTTCGTTATGCCAAATTAAGCTATTTTTGCACAAAATGTACTGTATCCTACTTACAACGTTACCCAGGAACAACGACATGGACGTAGTAGAATGATGTTCTCATGGTGCGCTTCATTAGTGTGAGTCCTCTTGCCTCTCGTATGTTGGGGTGCTTCATCAGGGCGAGCCTCCTTGCCTCTCACGATTTGGGGTGCTTCATTAATGAAATTAGCCTTGAATAAATTGTTCAAAATTATCCCCATTTGCTTCAATGCATAAAGTCAATCGTCTGGGAAAGTTGTCCTCAGGTTTGAACAGCACATCCCGTGGTACGACTGCACACACTCTTCGAATGCATTGCTCCATATCGTTTCTGATTGTGGGCTGTCTTTCATAAACAATATTTTTAAGCAACACCACCAGAAAAAATCGGGAGATGTTAGGTCTGCTGAACGCGGAGGCCACTGAATTGGTCCGCAGTGACCTATCCACCGACCAGGATACCGTAAACTTAAAACTTTCCGCAGATTTTTAGCATAATGGGGAGCTGCTCCATCCTGTTGGAACCACATTACTTGCCTAGTTTCTAAATCAACATCTTCCATTAGCTCCAACAAATCATAGTGGAGAAGTTGTAAATAAGATTCCCCAGTAACATTTTGACCAAAAAAGTACGGTCCTATCAAGTAACCGTTTAAAATTCCACACCAGGTCATTAACGACCGTTTGTGTTGATTGTCAAAAGGTCTGTGCCAGCGTGGATTGAGTGGGAACCAATAATGACAATCATGACGATTTCATTCGCCGTTGTATTTGAATGTGGCTTCATTGGTGAACATAACGTATCTAAAAGAATCATGGACACCTCTTATTATTTCCTAGGCCCACTGGCAGAAATGCACTCATATTAGCATATCTTTCGGCGTTAATGTCTGTGCCAGTGTGATATGATATGCATAATATTTATGTGCCTTTAAAATCATCAAAACGGTTGATTTCGGTATTCCAGTTTGTCTCTGAATTGCACGACTACTAATTTCGGGATCCAGTTGAACACAGGCGAGAACGGTAAGGGTATGAGGGACATTTTCTTTTTATTCGATATGTCGAGGCGGACAGTGCATGTATCCATTTCGAGCTCAGTGAGTGCAATTTCCAATAATGTTTTCGCTTGGATGTCGTCTGTTTGGAAAACGATCCGCTTACAATTGCGCAACTGCAGCGTAATTATTACGGCATTTACCTAAAACTAACATCATATTAACAATCTCTGTAGGAGCATAGTGAGCCATGTTTCGTTAGAGAATAATTTACTTTCGTCAGTTGATGTTTACGGTTCACAATCTAAAACTTAAGTGACATCTGATGGCATTGCTCCGACCTTTATACTGAGCCATAGTTCACAGTTTGGCCATGGTAGCGCCACAGTCGGATCAGTAATGCAATTGTGAAGAGTTCCCTAATGAGATTTTAATATAAATTCCGCCTCACTCCATCAAAAACTGTGGTGGGTAGGATACATTTTGCTAGAAAATAGCTTAATTTGGCGTAATGAAGGAATTGGTGCACATTTTGTATTGATTTGATGCGTCCTTCTCGGATCATTCTAAATAAATCGGAGTTCTTCCCCATTTTCCGTTTTCCTCGATTTACGTGCCATCTGTCAATGGTTTAAAAAAATGTTTCAGACAAAACTTGATTACTTTTTTTTATGGAGAATCGGAATCTGAAATAAAAAATGGGTGTTTAAATTTAATATTTAAAAGTTGCCCCCTACCCCACTCAAGGGGTAGGGCCTGTGGGTCACGTATAGTATTATTTGATGTCCCCCTTTGAGCTTACGAACTTGTCTTACCACTACTTTTATCCAATATAGTTTTCGAGATAATCTCATCTGGAACTTCAGATGGACCACTATATATATATATATATATATATATATATATATATATATATATATATATATATATATATACTCCACTATATATACATATATATATTGCGAGGTGCCAGGGCAAGGAGTGTATTTAACACTAAATTCTTCTAGAATCTACATATGTAAATGATGCTCTAAGCCCCCCCTATCCTAACTCCGACTTTTGCTGTTGCACATGGATTAAAAAATATACGCGAACTGACTGTAATCAACCCTGCAAGTGGAGTAGAAAAGAGTTTGGCACCTGCAATAATTTAATTTGATAAATAAGTTAAATAAAGGATGGTTTCATTAACGTAGTGAGAAATGATGAGTTGCTCTACCGATTAACAGAATGAAAGTTCTGCCCAAAATAACAATATGATTTATTAAGACTAAACACAAAATAATAGACAAAAACACATGAAACATTTATAATACCTCAAATTGGCTCAAATTGGATACTCAAACAAACGCTGTGAAGGTGAAGTTGTCCCTAAACTAGATTGTGAGGTTTATGATGAAGTGGTATGTGGAGCCAATTCCTTGCCACTCAAATCTTAAGAGAGACACACAGCTAACCCAACATTGATTGCTGCTACTCAAGACAGAACAAAGTTAGAAAAAGACGAACAGGCGCGCTCTGCTGAGCTCTGATTATCACCTAGGAAAATCCCTATCTGCCGGTGCTGCGGACATACATTACCAAACTGTCTTCTTAACTGCCAGAACACGATCTGGCGTACCGGAGGCGATGGCTGGTTGCTTCGACGTCCTCGACCTAAAGGCGAGAGCCGACCACCTAGAGCACCCGTACAGGTCGAACACACAACATTCCCGCCCCCACGACAGTGGCCGTGGTTAAACGTTCCAATCAGCAACGCGAAAACCGGCGGAAAATTCCACTCCATTGCCGGAGCACTACCATTCCACCAATGGAGATTCTTGGCGCCAATGTCTGCGCTGATTTTGCTACGTCACGGAGCTATGCCCTGAGCAAGCCAATCACAGTTACTATTTTGCAGAAAGCGCGGGAATTTTCCCGCCATAACTGCCTGGGTACACAAGTCATTCCCACGCCTCGCTCGTAGCCCGCCAGAAAGTGTTTTCGCTAAGATTCTGCGAAGTAACGGAACTTCTAGCCCAGCTGCTACTTCAGACCCCTCCGGGCGTGTCTTTTGACAATGTCGGCGTCTGCAACGAATTCACTCGACTTCCTCACACCCGTCGGCTCAACCCTTTCCAGATCAGCGGTGCCCGCCTGTCACCGGACCACCCGGGTGACGAGAGACGCTGCGTGGGAAGTCCGCGTGTGAAGGAATAGCGACTTTTCACTGCATGCAATTAGAGAGGAAAATCGTAAGATATATATATATATATATATATATATATATATATATATATATATATATATATATACTCTCCAAATGTGGAGGTGGCTGGATACAATCAAGTACAGTGCTGCACTACACACCACGATCAATGTATTTGGGCTAGGTGTTGGCAGCTCTGCTACATTTATAAGCAATTTTACAATTTTAGAACACAGAACGAGAGGTTGTGTCATGATCGTGTGGTTAGAAGTGACATAAAAATCGACAGAAATGTGGAAAATAAGTATATATTGAGGGGAAATACGCTAAAATGCGGGGAAAATTGAGAAGTACTTGCATGTCTTCTGCTTGGCGCAGAAAAATTTGTACATTGGTGTAAGTATGCGACAGCAAGAGGAATCTGGGAAAACGCGGACACACAAGCGAACTAAAGCAGGGAAACAGTCACTTTTTCTTCCATTGCGGTGGCGTTCAATTGTACGTCTATTGAGGTCACAGTGATACACACGAGTTGACTACTGTATTTGACACTTTTCAGGAAGACAGAGAACTATCTGCCTCTAAACTTACTTGCATCTGCGTTAAAGGATAACAGCGAATGGACAGGATGGTCGATTGAGATGGAGCTGTAACGAGGTACGATTTAATGGCAGACTGATGATGCATTCCAGAGAGGGATGGATATGTTGTCGCAGGGCATTTGACCATTTTTTTCCACTGGTCTGTCAGGATGCATCAGTCACATGACATACTGGCGTTCGAGTCGTGTACAACCGCTTGTTCTGTGTGGGCCTTAGAGCACTGTCTACTTGCGATTGCTAACAGTAAACTTCTCGGTCATCAGAGGACTTCCATCTCATGTGTGATGAACCGTGACACGTTCCTCTAAACGAACGAAGCTTTATGCGACGTACGCCATTCCCTGTCGCATGTTAAGTGTACAATCGATACTTCAGTTTCATAACTAAGTTAGCGATAGGTGTTTGTGAGACGCTGCAATCCTCGTGTATACATCTGCTTGACAGATTTCCTGTTTACAGAGCTAGTGGCGGCAAGACGTGTAATTTCACATGTCGGACACCGCTGCTACGCTTTTATCTGTTTCCTTGTAAGAGGTATTCTTAGTTATTAACGATCATTTTATATAGAACTAATGTGGGCATAGTATAATTTCTGAACCGTGGTCGGATGTGGACAGTGGATAGTATATGTCTCTGGAAAGCTATATTTCCCATGTATCACACTGAGCCAGTGTTTTACAGTTTGTTACCATAGTTTATCGTAGACAAACCTGCAAAAAGGATGCATGTCATGCGATGGAAATATATTTCTTACTTTGGAATATTAACAGCGCTGCATTCCACCTGACTGATAGGTCGGAAACTCAAGCAATCTATCGTTATAGCCTGTCTTAAGTGCAGAACGTTGTAGCCTTAGGAGCGCAGGTGTTTATATTCTCTCTTACCAAAACCTCCCAAGTACTGATCCTGGACTCTAGAACCATATTTTAGGGTTGATAGCGTAGTTGATTTACGTAAAATGCTTCGAAGTCCAGTCGGATGGAGCTCCACAATGCATAAAAATCACCCATTTCTTTTTCTTCTTAACCCTGTGTTATTTCATCACAACACTTTGAAATCTGTTACGATACACCGATAACGGGTGCTAACCTCCTTGACATGGGTGCACCTAGGGAACTCTTGTTCACTTGGATGGGTGAGGACTCCCCACTGTCCATTCATTCACGAGACGTGGACTGTAGCATTCTATTTCTGGTCAGCTGCAGATTAAATGGGTAACAGCGCTGCAGGGCGGGCTGGTCAAGGCATTTCAGTCTCTAATTTTGTCCTAAGGCTGTGAGAATGCTCTATGACACCCATCCGCATAGAGATAGATCGTAAATTGTGCACTATGCTCGAGGTGATAGAAATATGTAGAGCACTGTCTGGTCTATTTTGATGATTTATGTGTTCGAGAATTAACAATGAATGGACATACTGCACAGTTATCTATCTACATTTCCAATGATACTCGCATAGTAGAGAAGGGTCGGTTTAGCCATGACAATGAAATTAAGGAAACATGCTGTCGTATCATTGACCAGTGTTGAAATTACTGTAAAATTGATAAAATTGTTCTCGCTATCAGTACATCGGCGGTGCCTTTTCCATTCCATTCATCCACTGACACGCTGTTTGTTACCACATAATGATTGACTGACAACGCTTGTTTGAGTTGGGGAAAGAGTTTTGTGGATGGGTGACATCTTCTGGGGGGTTGTTAGTACCAAAACAGTGATCACGTACATGAGTGCAATATGAGCAATGAGTCGAAAAGGAACGCAGAGACATCAGCTATTCCATCACTGTGACACGAGTTCATATGTAGAGGTATCCCAGTTGACCTATCTTCTGACCAAAATTCAAATTTCACGCCAGGGGGGCTTGGCAGGGGGCGTGGCACTTTTCTGCCAAAAGTCGCCATCTTGAATGACGCCAATCACGTCACAGTGCAATGTCTGGAATAACTGTTCTTTGTCTTTGGGGTGATATTCTTGCTGTCTGCAAAAGCTCGTGGATCAGAACGTCTTAGTGTCAATTTAGAACCTGACACAGATCTCGAAGTTGTGGCATAAATATAAAATGCTTGGCAGTGTACAAAGCTTGTTAGAAAATAATGTTTCAAACGACGAGACAGAGCCATAGGGGGGGGGGGGGGGGCGTCTCTTGCGACTTACAGTATAGTCCATAGGTTACGATCATTCTCCTAGAGTACTGGTGATGGAACTTTAAACTGGTCTGTGCAGTTGATCAATACCTGTATATTTAATAGGATCGTCACATATGCTCGATGCCTGCATGCATGCAGTTTTTGGTTTCGATGTATGGGAGGGGCGAGATGCATTAAAAATCTTATCTTGTTCTCTATTGGATGAAGTTAGCTGAGTTTTTATAGTTCATAATTTTTCTCTGGTGGATGGAATAGAATAACGATGATAGAATGTTGGGGTGATGGACGTGAATAGACCCTGAGGGTCATGGATCTGTAGTACCTGCTTGTCGTTTGGAAAAGCACCACAACGCAGTTGCAAAATCCACGTCTTTCCCCCAGCTGCTGTACTGTCTTTTATACTACCTTGTGTTGCAGGCTTCGTTTCTGTCGAATGGTCCAAACACGGTTCTGTCACAGTATCTCAGTTTCGCCTGTTTCTACATGGGTTGCCGAAGGTGGTAGATGTATCTTTCTCTAACTTCTACTCAGTTCTGACACATGGGCAAAGCAGTAGGGACAGTAGTGCAGAGTCTGAGGGGTGGTTACACGATACATAGGAGCTACCTAAACCCACGTTGGAATTTTACTGTAGCATATAGGTTCGAGAAAGGTTTTGAGATGTGTGAGTACCAGCAATATGATATTGCATCGAGACAATGCGTTACAAATACTGGAGAAATATTTAGGGGCGGCGGAGTGAGTGGGTTGCACATATCTGTTTATACCATGCCCCTTAGCCCTTTAAAAATTGGATAATTTCATTACGAGGGTGCACAATTGGCGACGTGTAACTGCACTGCTGGTGTGAAAATATACACTCCGACGATCACCGTCTATATTCAGTGTCATGGTATTTGTCTGCAAAAGCCAAGTCATTTGTAGGTAATGCCATACATGAATTTACAAAGCTGGTATAGCTTCTAACATGGATACTTGTGTACAGCTATAGAACCAAGGCCGCTTGTAGCAGTAACATACAGTAGTTGCTGGGATCGCGTCTTTTAACATCTGGCGGTTTGTAAGACGATCACAATCTCGGTATTTGTCTGGAAAACCCACGTGGATTTATAAAGCAAGTATAGCTTTTGACATGGATACTT
This sequence comes from Schistocerca americana, assembly GCF_021461395.2. Classification (NCBI taxonomy): domain Eukaryota; kingdom Metazoa; phylum Arthropoda; class Insecta; order Orthoptera; family Acrididae; genus Schistocerca; species Schistocerca americana. The sequence goes on along the minus strand of NC_060122.1, from coordinate 104,833,470 downwards.
GTGAGCACCTGTAGAACCAAGACCGCTTGTGACAGTACAAATAGCAGTTGTTGCAACTGGGTTTCTTAACATATGAGACGATTACAGCTCTCTTTCTAAGAAATACTTATGAGACATTACCACCCACGGTGATTTTCTCTCAGTATTACTTAGTATCATAGGTAATCAGTTATTGACAAAGTATTATACTTAGTAGTAGGGGTGCATGATATATTTGCCTTCTGCATCAGGCTTATAAAGTATGTGTTTGTGTTCCGACATGTGCAAAGGAAATGATTATGTTCTTTCGTATGGAAGGTATGGATTTGACGTCGAGCACTGTGATAGCATAGGGAAGAGTATGTCAAGTCACATGAATGGTACTGATATTTCTATTTCCAGAGCCCCAGTCATCAACAGGGTGAATTTCCGATACTTTGCTCATTGTTGAATGTCGTTCAACTGAGACTGCGATCATAGTTGTAAGTACAGGGATAAAATATATATGTGACAGATTTTTTAGGATGATTGATTCTACCTGTGCATGCTCGGCCTGCAGTGCTGGTGACCTGTGCAGGGGTGATTCACATTTCCCATTAATGGTAGGAGCTTTCAGAATGGAGAGGCCTGTTCGAGTGTAGGAATTTAGATGAATTAACTTTGTCATGCTTTAGATAGCTTTCGTGGTAGTGTGTAAAATTGAGAAGATTGAAAATGGGTGCGTGTTTGCCCTGCACTGCTATTCCCACCCATGTAAATTGTTCACTTGACTACTTCTGCACATTTCACACCTTTATTTAATTGAGGGAACATCGATTGTGGCGTATGCATCTGGCACGTGGAAGACACATTTGCTGATTCTCTTGACGTGAGAAACACCTTATTTGACTTTGTAAATTATAGGGATGATTTGGAATCTGTTACATCACGGACATCGGTATTTGTGAGTGGAAATATCAGTTTCCTCTATTTGTTTCAAGTTCTCACGTAAAGATCCTCACAGATGGGTTAAGTGCTAAAGTTTTGGGTTTGTAGAGAAATAATTTCCAGTCTATATCTTCAGAAATAATTTGCACAAGCGATCTGTAGGCTACAACTGTGTGCTTGATGTCTAAAAAATGCTATTATATTATGGCAAACCATGCGAAAATACGTATTTTCTTGTAATCCATCTGGAGATGGGTGTAGAAAGAGAGCAGGCAAGCAGGTCTGGACCAGAAACAGTAACGTGTTTGCGTCGAGGGGAAGTGAGCCCGAATTTGTAGAACAGTTGTGAGAGTGACTTTGGTCTGCTGAGGGCGCTCTGGTCACCATTGGGAGTGGATCGCCACTGACCTAGCATGGACATATCTAGTGCCACAACTATAATTGGTAATTGGTGGCAGGGTCTTATGGGACCAAACAGCAGAGGTCATCGGTCCCTACTTAATCTAACTTAAACTGACTTACGCTATAGACAACACATACACCCATGTCAGAGGGATGACTTGAACCCCCAATGGGGGAAGCTGCATGGACCATGCAAGGTGCCTTAGATCGTGTAGCTACCTCGTGTGACCCACAAGTATATTTACTGTGCTGTCTGTCTTCACAGTATATGTATGAATGATGTAAAAGGGATGATTTTGTATGGCGCAGGGTAGGAATTGTATGTTTACTACATTGAGATGGTATATGGTGGTATATTACTGGGTTGGAGATCGGTTTCACGCTCTAATATTCAAACTCCTGTTCTCAGTGGGAGAGTTGTGTAATTGATAAAGAGTCTTTCCATATTTGACGATATGTAAGGGCACTTTGCAGGGTTTAATTGTCTGCGCAATATGGCGATCTGTGTGAAATAGATTTTTTCCCATTGAAAGTCTCGTCTGCAGAAGGAAAGAAAAGGGGGATGGTGCTTTGATATTGGTGACATCAGTAATTGAGCGGGTAAATTCGATAAGAGCCAATCACAATGCTCAATTCATTCACAAGACATCCTTTGTGCTGGTATATAGGAGTCTGTACATAGCGGTAGGAACGTTTGCGTGCGTCAAAATCAGGAAGGGTAACACATAATGGATGGGGTATCACGTTAGAACCGCTAAGAAAACTGCATTCGATGTTATTCGTCGCTATTATCGTAAACAGATTATGTTAGGGAAAGAATTTCCGTGCATACAAGCTGAGACATCATCAAAACTCCTACAAAAGTTCATATTAAGTATTTCTAGGACACTATGCAATTTCCTAGAGTTCGACTTGGTTATTATTTTAGGTAGCCATGTGGCTTCAGTATAACATGTGTTTGCGATGGTATGTAGCTACGTGTGACAATGAGTCAGCCACATGTCATGCATGGTCCATTAGGGAGAAAGCAGCTTGTGCTATCCTGGAATGGATTTCTGCAGTGCCACTCAGCAATTAGCTCTTCACAGAACTGCAGGGTTCACACCAGCAGCAGCTAACACACGCACTGCCCAGAGGCATCTCACGTATGGGACTGGTGCGAGTGCACCTTGGAGTTCTGGGACATCAGTATAACAGACTTTATACCCGAAAATAGACCCAACTTTCACCTGCAACAGTGTGAGAGTGATGAGTCGTGCTGGCTTGCATCCAGCGGTGGCTCGTGGTGACATCTTCACTCCCGTCCGGTTGCGTTAGCAACTGTGCCTAGGAGAATATGTATTTAGAGGGGAATTTCTCAGGCACCAAGTATGAAATGGATGTTACCACCTCATTCATGTGGGACCCAAACAGGCACCTGTGTGTGGTTTGACAGTTGACGGCCATGTCACTTTGCAGGGCTGTCAGTAGCCTCATGTGGAGTCTAGTGGACATGGGGGCAGTGGGCGCTGTCTGCATACATTGTTTGCATGTCTTTTGCATTATTTTGTGAGCGGGTCTGTGGGCTGTGCTATGCATTATTTGGACAGTTTACGAGTTGATTTCGTGTCTGCACATCTGTGTACTGTGTTATTTAAGAGGAGTTTGCATGTCTGTACTGAAGATATTTCGGTAAGTTAGGAGTTGTTTGTGTGTTGGCAGATTGTTATTTAGGAGTACAGATCTGTGGGCTGTGTGGCGTGACCCCAAGGATGTCAGAGTATGTGTTCTGTATCAGTATGGTAAATATACTCCATCCCTAAATAAATGGTTCCAAAATAAATAAAGTGCACTCCTCCCCCACTCTCTCCGGCAGCCCAGTGAAGGCTGAGTCATTTTTGTGCCATTTCCCCCCCTCCAGACAGCCAACTTGGGTTACATCACAAATGGGATGACATCACCCCCTGGTGGCAGTATTGTGTACTAAGTCCACACCTCATGGTGACCACACTGCAAAATAAAGACTTATGTCCAGCACAGGAAGAGTCCGTTTCTTGCCATTTCCCCCACCCTGGACCATCATTTTGGATTATGTCACAGAATGGATGACAGCGCCCTCTTGAGGTGGTACTGTGTCCTAGGTCAGTTCAGCTCTGGACCTCGTAGTGAACACACTGGATGATGGTAGTGCCTCAAATTGTGTAAATAAAGACTAGTGCATGATTTCGACAATTGACAATTAGCATGCATGTTTGCAGTCTTTTAGATGGTTTATTATTCTAATGACTTACGAGTTGTTTGCTGCACTGGACATACACGTATTGCATTATTTACATGTGGTTTGCAGATCTGTAAGCTGTGTGGCATGTCAGAGCGTGTGTTCTATATCACTATGATAAACATACTCTCTTCCAAAATACACCCCTAAATAAATTGTCCCAAAATAAATAAAGCACACTTCTTCCTCTCTCCAGCAGCCCAGTGCAGGTGGGGTCCTTTCCCCACCAATCCCTAAGAAGAGGTGGTGTTCGGATGACTTAGTGGGGATAATCCAAATATCCTTCCTTTCCTGTCTTTTTCTTGGGCTAGTAGAGATAGCGCAAGTGAACTTTCTTTCCCACCATTTGCTTACGTTAGTAGATAGCCCAATTAAATTATCTTCCTGCCAAAATTCCAACTTGGCGCCAGTTCCTAGGAAGAGGTGGCAGTTGGATGACTTAGGTTGGTTGAGGTAGCCCAAGTGACCTATCTTCACCAGATTTTCTTAGGTTAGTAGAGATAACCATGGTGTGATGGATTATGAAGTTGGAATATGAACTTCCCGCCTTTTTTCAGGGGGAGGGGAGTGCAGAGGGGGTTGGGTTAGTGGAGGTAGCCAATTGACCTATCCTGATGCCAAAATTCAAGCTTCCCACCAAAATCCGCCATCTTGGAACACGTCATTGCCGCCATCTTGGATCACGTCTTCGCCGCCATCTTGGATAACGGTACTTTGGACCAGAAAGCACTTTGCCCCAATACTGGCGCAGTCCCCAGACTCAAACATTATCGAAACATTGTGGGCGGTATTGGAGTGCAGGCTCCGGAGAAGATTTCCACCTCCCTCATACTACAGGACTTAGAAGAGGCTCTGATCGAAGAGCGGCATAACATTCCACTAGAAACTATACAACCATTATATGACTGTATTCAAAGAAGAATCGTAGCTGTGTTACAGGCAAATGGGGGTCCAACACATTAATAAACGATTCCCAAGTAGGTATAAGTGTTCACATTATTTTGCCTATCCCCTGTGTATGCTGTAGTTTCCACGATCTTCATGGCTGAAACATGTAAATTTGCTAATTGAACATCAAATCTCAAGTAAGAATCATTCTGAAAATTTGATTGAGGTGACTATAAATTATTAAAATTATATAGAAAGATAATTCTGAGTTACTACAACGAAGGATGTGGAGTGTTGCAGAGTTCACAAAAAAATGTGTGATGATTCTATGCCTTATTCACCCAAAGAGCAGGCAGAGAAGTTTCCATAGCCGAACTGTTTCTTGAAGTGCACAGGTTTGCTCTTGAAAGATGCAGAGGAAGCATCTGAAGACGAAATACCAAGCAAACAGGACAAAATGGGGTGAGATTCGGTAAACGAGCATGCGATGCAGCTGGACCCCCACGTCGGTTTCATCGCCCAAGGAAGATACGATTGAGATGAGTCCGGACGGTAAGGGCGAAATGGCCTGGAGCACCACCATCTAGGAGCCACATGACCCTCGAATCATCACCGGCACTTCCTCCAGCAGGGGAGGCAAAGTCACTTGCAAGAAACGCCGATAGTTCCGGCCAGTTCGGCGACGTGGAAGGAAGACTGGTCCCAAAGTACGGTCGCCAATTATCCTTGCCCACACATTCCGGCTGCACCGATGCTGATGATTCGCTTTCACCATAGCATGGGGGCTCTGCACAGATGACTGTTATGAAAGTTGAAGATACCACTCCGCCTAAAGGTGGCCTCATTTGTGAGTAAGATGGATGAAACAAATCCCGGAATCGTGGCTGCTAGGTGAAGAAACCAGTGAGAAAACTGCTCCCGGTGTGGAACGTCTGTCGCTAGTAAGCTCTGCACACGCTGTAAGTGATAAGGGTATTAACAATTGTCATGGAGAACGTGCCACACGCTCGTCTGGCTTACCCTGTACCGGCGGGCCAACTGCCTCGTGCTGACACGGCGGTCGCCTCCCGCCGTGTTAATCACATTTTCCTCCAAGTCTGGTGTCCGAACATTTCCGGTACGTCTTTCATGATTACCTGCAATGACCCTTTGTCAGACAAACGGCGAAACATTGTTGCAAACATTGAATGCTGTGGTTGTTGTCTGCGGGGATAGGTCTCCTGATACAACCTCGCTGCCCGTCGCCCATTTCTACTTGCCTTTCCGTTAGTAAACACTCTCGTTAGGAATACGGAACGTTTGTGTGCAACGCTGTGTCGATCTGCTACGAGGTGAGTTAGCAAGAGAAGTGAATCGGATACGACGTTACCAATGACTATGGCAGGAGAGGGCGCTAGAGCATTGCAGTGCCGCCCTTTAGGAGGAAACCATGCATACCGTACCTGTAACTGCATAGTTCAGTGGGTATTAGACCGCACTCTCGGTAACAAAGTATGACCTACTAAATGGTTTCTAGCATAGAAACCATGCATTTCCGGACATCAGTTCATTACACATTTTTTTGTTCCATATCCCCTTATCGATCAATCCCTAGAGTTTCCACACGATGGAAAAAATCACTCTGTATTTTGATTGGGTTACTGTAACCAAAGCACGTGGATCAAGAGAAGTGGGAAACAATCGTGGTGCTTCTCTGCAGCAGCTGTTGGAGTAATTTTGCTTTTATGCCTTACTCGAGCTGCAAACTGAAAAGTTTTTCGCTAGATTCAATCAGCATTCTTCTTTATTTTCCATCAACCAGTTGTTTCACTGTGAACTCTGTGAGTAGGTAACACTTCCTCTTTTTTTGACCATTATACAGTTAAATAAAACTCTTAGCCGGCCGGAGTGGCCGAGCGGTTCTAGGCGCTACAGTCTGGAACCGCGCGACCGCTACAGTCGCAGGTTCGAATCCTGACTCGGGCATGGATGTGTGTGATGTCCTTAGGTTGGTTAAGTTTTAAGTACTTCTAAGTTCTAGGGGACTGATGACCTCAGAAGTTAAGTCCCATAGTGCTCGGAGCCATTTGAACCATTTAAAACTCTTGTGAACGCTTTCATGACGTCAGATGAATTGGGGTTGTGAATCTGCACTAAAGAGTTGCACCAAGCTGTGCGTGGAGTAGAGTTTCTATGCAGTGCCACATCTTAATTCCTGTTGGTTTTATGCAAGTGAATCCTCTAGGGTATCAAATATTCATTTGAGAGCTGTCAAGGAGTAATTGCTAGAACAGATTGCTAAGTTAAGCGGTATTCTACTTGTGGCTGTGTATGACTCAATCCTTCTGCTTGTATAATACGGAATGGGTTCTGAGCTGCACTGATTGTCGTGTTATATCTCTTGAAAGTCGCCAAGACAGTGTTGTGCTGACTGAGAATCAGAAGTGGTTGCAGACACGTCCGAAGCACTTGAATGTTGTGGGGGATTATCTCTTATTGGCAGTATGTTGCCCACTACCGTAGTTCGTAAAATAATGCATAGCTCATTCTGCTGAGGGGCACAATTACGGCAAGCCCGTAAGTGAAATTCTGGATAGACGAAAACCGTCTCGGATAAAACCGGAGTTGATGGGTTCTCATCATGCCAAGCCATTAGAGTTTGCGTTTTCAGTGCGTCCTCATCCTGGAGAACTACGGGATGGCTAGAGAGTTTCGTTTTAATTGATTGTCAATCGGCAACGTCGGGAAATATTTATATGTATCACAGTACAACTATGAGGACGACGTTTAGGCCTAAATTGATTCGTATATAAACGTACAATCTTGTTAACACCTATAAATAAATATGCTTATGGGTTTCATTTCATCTGTGCTCATTATGGGCAACCACCGAACGTTCGTCACCTCTGTCTGGTGCTACCAAGGTGACAGAAACTTGTAGCCCAAGTTATTGTCGACAGTTTGTTTCCTTTCACGTCATTCAACGAATTTTTTCTGATGTAAGTACCCTTTCATTCTGATTTTTCAGAACTATCTAACATGTCTGAACTGCGATTTCTCAAGATTTATTGCTGTATATTTCACTACTATAACAGGGATGTAAAACAGAATGTATCAGTCGTGAAGAGATTGAAGCGTTGTGAAAGAATTACAATTTGTAAGTAGTTCGAAAATCCAGTAATGAGGTCCGCATTATAATGACCTGCTAGGTCGTAAAGAAAAATTAACTAACATGACCTTTGACTTTGACATAGATAAGACAGGTACTGCGTTTAAACCCTTTAGGTTTTTTGCCTAGGTGCATAGATTTTAAAATTTTCACTTGTCTAATATAAAAGTCTGTGAAAAAATTTGCCTATAGATGAATATGGTTTCTTCGTGGCTGCTGTTAGGAAAGAACGGGTTAGGTACAGGATGAGTTGGCGGTCGGAGGTTTCCGTCTCTCCGGTTCCCAGAGGACGCTAGGCAAAGTCGGAGAAAACTTCTACAACCCGCTATGAAAACTAAGTCTCTCGTGGCAGCTAAAGTACTCATAGTCGCCGTAAGATTTTCAGGACAAACTTTCAGTGGAAGAAGGTTGAACAACAGTGGCAGTATGATATCTTCTGACTGACAAACTGGGCGCTTAGGGAATGTCTTTAACACATAAGCTGACGGCGAAATATTTCGTGTCGTTCGGACCGTGATAGTAGCAGATTCGCCCAGTGTTGTTAATTTGCGAAGGAATCACTATGCACTGTATTGCTAAACACACTGATCGTTCTATGAAGGTCCGGGGATCCAACATCAAATAAAAGTTCGTAGACGATATTTACCCTCATTTCCACAAAATAAATTTTTTATTCTTGACAACTGAGATCATACAAAAAACAAAACACGATCATAGAGTAGGGGAAGAAATAATCATTCACAAAAGTATCATTGTTTCTTTGAAAAGAGCATGTACATCATCATACTTCTCAGACTTTTTCCGCAAATTCTGTTTCTGCTGCTCTGATGGCAATGGAGTGCGTAGCAAATTTGTCGTCCGTGCTAATAAACAAGTTACATATTTACTAGAGAGCGTCGTTTCATCATGTTAGCATGTATTTCCTGCAGCTCTGATACCAACAGTAAAATACGATAAAGGGAGGTATGTATATTTCCTGTGTAGGCGGAATATATTCGAAACTTCTAAATGGTTATGCTCTAATATACTGAGTAAGGCTGAAATAACACCAGGTAATCTTACCGTGGTTCGAAGTCCTTTATGGTGTAGATGTCCTAATCACAACGCGCCCATTTGGTTTCCATGAATCCACTACTTCCCCCCAGAGAGCTTCTTTCCCGTCTGTGCCCTTATACCACCAGTAATCGTGCTGAAATTCACTTCAGGTGATGTTAACGATAACTGATGCGCGTTGCACTCAACTGAGGAACTTCCATTAGCTAATAACTTTTTTTATCCACCCGCTTGTAATCGATAAACCTTCTGCGTCCCTTCTCCACAACATAAATGCTTGAATTATCACAGTTTGGTGAGCACCCACTTAACTCAGGTGCACAATATTCACTGTATAAACATTAATTAGATGAATAAATCACTTTCAAGACGAACAACGTCTCTTAGATGTTATATGATGTAGTTTCTTCGACCGTATGTTGGTCTCAAACGCGTTCAGAGTAATCGATCTGTAAGAAATAAAAATACACACGCAATGTCTTGAATCACATCATTTCCCGAAGACGAAATGGGTGCTTTTGTTTCTTTATTTCCTAATATACTGCCTCCACGGAGGAATAATTTGCACTTCACAGGAAAATAATCAGTGGCTGGGAATCATGAGTGTGTAGTCACGTAACGCAGTCGCAAGACACAATTCTCTAGCGTCACCAATCTCAGGAAGGTAAATAAGACTACGTTAGCTGTATGTCTTGTGTGGTTTCGCGCCAGCTCAGTATGGTTTAGGAAAAACATTTAGCATGTCGTAACTCTCAGACAGACGATATTCGAGAGCAGGAAACCTTATAATTATTACCCACCCACACACACCCACACACCCACCCACCAACACACACACACACACACACACACATACCCACCCACACACACACACACACACACACACACACACACACACACACACACACACAAACACACGTTTATGCAAGGTGTGTTACGTAAAATGGAACACCCCAATTACTTCGTGAATGGTTACACATATCGAAATGCGGTTTGCGGCATATGTTAGAGCGTCAAGGGGCACGTATGGTTTGGTTGATTAATGTTTTTAGCGCTGGAATCAGCTGAGATAATGAAGTAAGTACATTTCTTAAAATGGAAGCGTATACTTTTTTATAACTGCATCCAACAGCTCTTGAGAAGACAGTTACAGTGATATATCTTTTGATAATGTTGACATTGAAATCTATCATTAAAAAATCGGGAAATTTAAGACCAAGGTGGCCGGGAAACGGCATTTCAGTTGCGAACACAGCCAAGCAGGCGTCTCTAACCACACTGCTGAGTTATAGGCCTGCGCTACGTGAATAAAGCTTTATTTCCCCTTGAACCAACTTACGACCTAGATGCAGGTTCACCTAACAATGTTGTATATGAAAATACGACATAGACTAGAATCTGGCGTATCACAAAAGACTTATGAAAATTATTTCACATTTGATGAATCCTCCCAGATCCACGTGAGCTGAAACAGATAATTCAACTACTCGTTCTTCAAAAATAGGGAGGTCTTATACGCTGCAAAAACAGCAACTCTATTAAGTATCTAAATGTTAGAAGGATGATTTAACGTCTCTTTTTATTGCACGTGGCTGTGTGCTTCTTACAAGGAAAACTCCCCGTCAGCCGGCCACTGTGCCCGAGCGGTTCTAGGCGCTTCAATCCGGAAACACGCTGCTGCTACGGTCGCAGGTTCGAATCCTGCCGCGGGCATGGATGTGTGTGATGTCGTTAGGTTTAAGTAGTTCTAAGTTCTAGGTGACATGACCTCAGCTGTTAAGTCCCATAGTGCTCAGAGCCATTTGAACCATTTGAAACTCCCCATCGCACCCTCTCAGATTTAGTGGTAAGATGGCCTAATGGATAGCCCGTTAAAAACAAAACATAGATCGAGTATGAAAAGTGGTAAAAAGCAAAATAGAAACAGTGAACGTTCCCCACCCCCCGCAACATTACGAACTGTCCGTCCGGTCATAGAAATGTTTGTTCTCTTTCTGTAGCCTTGGCAGTTGCGATAGATTACCTTGACTATACGATATGAGTCAGGAGGTAAAACACGTTACAGCCGCCAAGTAAACGTGATAAAAAGTGAGAGCTGTGGAGATACCATACAGACGTCTCACAGAAGTAACTAAACGACTGCGAACTATGTTACAAAAAAGTAATTCAGTAGTCAAGACTTCCAAAACGGAAAGCATCTTCAAAAACTTTAAAACATATATTTTAACAGAGCACAGACAAACTGTGTGATTGTGAAACTGTTGCGTTCATTTGTAGCAGCTTATGTGACTAATATGTTCTCTTCATTTCCTTGGGAGTGATCACGTTCACAGACATACAGAGCATAACTTAATCATAGCTAACACTTGGTTCAAGAATCATGAAAGAAGGTTGTATACATGGAAGAACCCTGGAGATACTAGAAGGTTTCAGATATATTATATAATGGTAAGACAGAGATTTAGGAACCAGGTTTTAAATTGTAAGACATCTCCAGGGGCAGATGTGGACTCTGAGCACAATCTATTAGTTATGAACTGTAGATTATAACTGAAGAAACTGCAAAAAGGTGGGAATTTAAGGTGATGGGACCTGGAAAACCTGACTAAACCAGAGGTTGTACACAGTTTTAGGGAGAGCATAAGGGAACAACTGACAGGAATGGGGGAAAGAAATACAGTAGAAGAAGAATGGGTAGTTTTGAGAAACGAAATAGAGGAGGCAGCAGAGGAACAAATAGGTAAAGAGACGAGGGCTAGTAGAAATCCTTGGTTAACAGAAGAGATACTGAATTTAGTTGATGAAAGGAGAAAATACAAAAATGCAGTAAGTGAATCAGGCAAAAAGGATTAAAAACGTATGAAAAATGAGATCGACAAAAATGGCTAAGCAGGGAAGGCTAGAGGACAAATGTAAGGATGTAGAGGCTTATCTCACGAGGAGTAAGGTAGATACTGCCTACAGGAAATTTAAAGAGATTTTTGGAGAAAAGAGAAAAACTTCCATGAATATCAAGATGGAAACCAAGTTCTAAGCAAAGAAGGGAAAGAAGAAAGGTGGAGGGAGTACATAGAGGGTCTATACAGGGGCGATGTTCCTGAGAACAAAATTATGCAAATGGAAGAGGATGTAGATGAAGATGAAATGGGAGATATGATACTGCGTGAAGAGTTTGACAGAAAACTGAAAGACCTGAGTCGAAACAAGGTCCCGCGAGTACACAACATTCCATTAGAACTATTGACAGCCTTGGGAGAGCCAGTCCTGACAAAACTCTACCATCTGGTGAGCAAGATGTATCAGACAGGCGAAATTCCCTCGGACTTCAAGAAGAATATAATAATTCCAATCCCAAAGAAAGCAGGTGTTGATAAATGTGAAAATTACCGAACTATCAGTTTAACAAGTCACAGCTGCAAAATACTAATGCGAATTCTTTACAGACGAATGGTGAAACTGGTAGAAGCCGACCTCGGGGAAGACGAGTTTGGATTCAGTAGAAATGTTGGAACACGTGAGACAGTACTGACCCTACGTCTTATCTTAGAAGAAAGTTTAAGAAAAGGCAAACCTACGTTTCTAGCATTTGTAGACTTAGAGAAAGCTTTTGACAATGTTGACTGGAATACTCTCTTTCAAATTCTGAAGGTGGCAGGGGTAAAATACAGGGAGCGAAAGGCTATTTACAGTTTCTACAGAAAGCAGATGGCAGTTATAAGAGTCGAGGGACATGAAAGGGAAGCAGTGTTTGGGAAGGGAGTGAGACAGGGTTGTTGCCTCTGCCCGATGCTATTCAATGTGTATATTGAGCAAGCAGTAAATGAAACAAAATAAAAGTTCGGAGTAGGTATTAAAATCCATGGAGAAGAAATAAAAACATTGAGGTTCGCCGATGACATTGTAATTCTGTCAGAGACAGCAAATAACTTGGAAGAGTAGTTGAACGCACTGAACAGTGTCTTGAAAGGAGGGGATAAGATGAACATCAACAAAAGCAAAACTAGGATAATGGAATGTAGTCGAATTAAGTCGGGTGATGCTGAGGGAATTAGATTAGGAAATGAAACACTTAAAGCAGTCAAAGAGTTTTGCTATTTGGGGAGCAAAATAACTGATGATGGTCGAAGTAGAGAGGATATGAAATGTAGACTGGCAATGCCAAGGAAAGCCTTTCTGAAGAAGACAAATCTGTTAACATCGAGTATTGATTTAAGTGTCAGGAAACCATTTCTGAAAGTATTTGTATGGAGTGTAGCCATGTATGGAAGTGAAACAGGGACGATAAATAGTTTAGACAAGAAGAGAATAGAGGCTTTTGAAATGTGGTGCTACATAAGAATGCTGAAGATTAGATGGGTAGATCACATAAGTAATGAGGAGGTATTGAATGGGATTGGGGAGAAGAGGAGTTTGTGGCACAACTTGACTAGAAGAAGGGATCGGTTGGTTGGACATGTTCTGAGGCATCAAGGGATCACCAATTTAGTAGTGGAGGGCAGCGTGGAGGGTAAAAATCGTAGAGGGGGACCAAGAGATGAATACACTAAGCAGATTCAGAAGGATGTAGGCTGCAGTAGGTACTGGGAGATGAAGAAGCTTGCACAGGAAAGAGTAGCATGGAGAGCTGCATCAAACCAGTCTCAGGACTGAAGACCACAACAACAACAACGAACATCTAAACCGGGCAAGGAAGCATGTCTCACTCACTTATCAGGCATACAAATTAGGTGCGTCGATAAGAGATTCGTATCATATGTTACACGAACTGTCACTAATGCCGTGTACGACACACCAGACGTATTTTATGGTGGAAAATTAGGTTGACTTGTCGCCTTGTGATCAAACTTTGCGGTTCCCATTCAAAAGGCACCTCCTTAAGGCTTGTGCGGGGAAAAACAAAAGAGAAAGGAGGCAACCGCCACTTTTGAACACGGCTCGCCCATCTGGGAGTCCAAAACTGAAACCACGACGCCATGTCATTTCCCTGCTCCTCAATATTGGAGTTCTTGTTCTTGGACCTCGAAACGTCCCCTTAGAAAAATTATGAATGACTGTGCTGGTAACTTCTACGTTATTTGATTTTCAAACAGCTGAGCTAAACTCAACGTACTGAAACAGTTTTTTCTTTACTTATTCTGATCATCACTAAACTGACACACAATATTTTTTTAGCGCAACGCACTATAACTTTCAATAATCCCAACAAAAGAATGGCCCTGACTAACAATAGCATATACCTTTCATGAATCACAAAAATCTTCGTTACTCGAACTACTGCAATACAGCGAGCGCCAATACTGCCAGCTAAATAAAAGATTCTAACTACTGAAGGCACTAACTACTGATAGGTATAGTTAGAAAACGAAAGATTTTGATAGAGAACAAACAGTGTATTTACCTTAACAGCGTTCAAAAGTCATCAATACAGGGTGTTACAAAAAGGTACGGCCAAACTTTCAGGAAACATTCCTCACACACAAGGAAAGAAAATATGTTATGCGGACATGTGTCCGGAAACGCTTACTTTCCATGTCAGAGCTCATTTTATTACTTCTCGTCAAATCACATTAATCATGGAATGGAAACACACAGCAACAGAACGTACCAGCGTGACTTCAAACAGTTTGTTACAGGAAATATTCAAAATGTCCTCCGTTAGCGAGGATACATGCATCCACCCTCCGTCGCATGGAATCCCTGATGCACTGATGCAGCCCTGGAGAATGGCGTATTGTATCACAGCCGTCCACAATACGAGCACGAAGAGTCTCTACATTTGGTACCGGGGTTGCGTACACATGAGCTTTCAAATGCCCCCATAAATGAAAGTCAAGGGGGTTGAGGTCAGCAGAGCGTGGAGGCCATGGAATTGGTCCGCCTCTACCAATCCATCGGTCACCGAATCTGTTGTTGAGAAGCGTACGAACACTTCGACTGAAATGTGGAGGAGTTCCATCGTGCATGAACCACATGTTGTGTCGTACTTGTAAATGCACATGTTCTAGCAGCACAGGAAGAGTATCCCGTATGAAATCATGATAACGTGCTCCATTGAGCGTATGTGGAAGAACAAACTAAAATGAGCTCTAACATGGAAATTAAGCATTTCCGGACACATGTCCACATAACATCTTTTCTTTATTTGTGTGTGAGGAATGTTTCCTGAAAGTTTGGCCGTACCTTTTTGTAACGCCCTGTATATATCTATCAATTCATGACATCCATCTTTACAAATTTCCTTTTTCTGGTGGGCGCACGTCCATATCGTCTGCTCATAGTAGGCTAACTTCTCAAAACTCTGGCATCTCTTTCTCCACATCCACCACTGCTGGCGGCTCGCCTCCAACTGCCCAACGCTACGCGCTGTTCACACCCAACTGCCCAACACTACACAAACGAATATTCCAACAATGAGTCCAACCAGCCACAGACTGCACACAGTACAGTCAGTGATTTTCATACAGAGCGCTACGTGGCGTTACCAACATAAAAACCTAAACAGCCTACTTACAACGTTTCACTGTTTCTATTTTCCTTATTTTTTCACAGTCTAGTACACCCTCTTCCTGTTTTCATGCTTGATCTCTGTTCAGTTTTTTATGGGCTGTCCACCAGACCGTCTCACCACTAAGTCAGACGGGGGTGCGATGGGTAATTTCCCTTGTTAGAGGTAAAATACATTCAGTCTAACAACAGTCTCTACATACACTGCTCTTAATTGTACTATATGGGATACATTCGTTGAACTAAACGTTTTATTAAAAATATTTCGATGAGCACCTGTACACCGAAAAATAAATATCCTTGTTAACGAAGCGTTGTTTTATGGTGAACGTAAGCGCGTAATGACAGTGCTACCGGCTACGTGCAATACACACTGCAGACTTATCTGACATTGTATTCCTATTTCGTACACACGTAAATAAAATGAACAATTTACGAACAATGATTTGGTAACCACCCATATCTCATAATATAAATATTGTCGTCGAAGAAAATAGCTTTGTCGGCCGGAGTGGCCGTGTGGTTCTAGGCGCTACAGTCGGGAACCGGGCGACTGCTACGGTCGCAGGTTCGAATCCTGCCTCCGGCATGGATGTGTGTGATATCCTTAGGTTAGTTAGGTTTAAGTAGCTGTAAGTTCTAGGCGACTGATGACCTCAGAATTTAAGTCGCATAGTGCTCAGAGCCATTTGAACCATTTGAAAATAGCTTTATCCTTTATTTGAGCATGCGTTCGAACTATTGACCATGGGCTGAAAGGCACATTTGCAATCGCCTTTCGAAAGAACGATGAACAGATGTAATTACAGTAGATGATATGATAGAGCATGCTCTGGCGATTCGACGGCACATATTGTCTGGCGTAGTTGGGGCTTTGTCATAGATTGCACTTTGAGTGCTTCCCAAAGAAACAAATCAAAAGCAGTCAAGTCGAGGGACCTCGCACGCCATTTGATAACACAATTTCGTCCTATCCATCGTCCAGGAACTCATCCAGTCTTTCCTTGCAACATGTTCAACCACCGTGTTGCACCCACATACACTGTCGAATAACCGGTGGTACATCTTCTAGAAGTACCGGCAGAATGTTCATCAGAAAGTGTGCGTATGAGCGTCCATTTCGAACGCCTGAGCTGGAATAAGGTCCCACAATGTAATTTCCTATGATGCTGCACCATACGTTTACGCTCAACTGTCGTTGATGTTGCACCTGACGAGGTCAGTCTGGATTTTTAGCTGCCCAGTAGTGTGTGCTATGCAAATTTACATTAGCGTCGTTAGTAAACTTTGCTTCACCGGTAAAGAGCACACGTTGGTAAAGCATAGGGTCATCTCTCAGTGGCTGAAGAGCAAACCGTCAAAATTCTGTACGACAATCGAAATAATGGTCGTCTAGTGCCTGAAGTAGTGACAGATGATAGTGATGGAAATTCTGTCGATGCAGGATTCTACATTTCTTGGAAATATGTCTCGTACCAATGTGCGGATTCATTGACGTCGTAGCTAGAACGGCTTCTTCATGTTCTCTGACAGTTGCAGTCTTCTTTCTTGTCCTCTTTTTGACGTTGAAGCGGCCTGTCCGTACTAGCGTCTTCATTGTTCGTGCAACTGCCTGGCGCATCGGACACAGGCGATCCAGATAGGTAGCCCTATACCGCTGTACTGCTTTTAAAGCATTTCTTTTACATGCACCATGTAAAAGTAGTATATCCAACCTCTCCTCATTAGTGTACACGTCTGCACGCAAGAAATGCTGAATCAGAAATGAGAAGTCTGCAATGTGTTAAGTGTAACTAGGTCGTGCGTAACGCAATTCTGTTCGACTCTTGCGACAAATGGTGTCATTTCCGTTGCGCTGAAGTGTCGGAAAATAATCTTCCAGATGAAAATACTGAGTAGAAGTATCGTAGTTGTGCAGATGCAGACGGTAAACAGGCATGTCCGAATAGCATGGTGGATGAAGATGCCTGTAGACTTGCTTCACATCGATATGCCGTGGAAGAAATGAACCTTGTGAAAGTTATTTCAGTGTTACAAGAGAACATTAAAGCTCTCCAGTTAGAGAACGGGAAACTAAAGGAACAGGTTAGTGATGCTGATTGTACTATTAGGCATAACAAACATACTCTTAACAGTGAAATACCTGTTCAAACATGCAACGAGGTTATGCCTTGGGAATACGTTTCGAGGGAAAGAACATTCACAAAGAAGATCAAATACTATAAAAGCAAGTTTCCCCTTTTAAAAAATAGATTTGAAAAATTAACTAAACCTGAGAACAAGGAATCAAACAATGCGAACAACGGCAAAACAAACGAAAAAGAAGAATCTAGTTCTTTTAATTTAAAAGTCGTGTGTCAAAGTCTGTAAGCAAACACAAAATAAGGATTCTTTCAGGTAGGCACGGTGGTTGTATGTCGAATATATTAAGTTCTTTGTTGAATGACTCAACCAAGCTTTAAGGGGAGGAGTTTTACGAAACCTGGAGCCTCTCTGAGTAATGTTGTGGTAAAACTGACTTCCCTGAATGGTCTGCTAAAGATTTTGTTGTTGTAATTGGGGGATCAAATGGCGTTAGCAAAAATCAAGTATCTGATGCAACCTCTGCCGTGAAGAGAACACTAGGTAGACACACACACACACAAATAGTACCATAGTGAACATACGACATCGACGTGATTTGACTGAAGCTTCATGCGTAAACAAGAAGTATCAAAAACTAATATTATATACAACCAAATCTGTGCTCATTTAAATAATGTGACAGTATTAAATGTAAGCATTTTCAAAATGGACTATTACACAGAACATGGACATCACTTTAATGACTCAGGTAAATTAGCTTTAGGGTATTGAAGAAGTTGTAAGTGATAAGTTAAAGTTGCAGAAAATAATCCACAGTCTTGAACATGAGTGTCTCCAGCAGGGAAACTTGCAGTGATGAACAAGACTTGTTCTTGTAAGTCAGTGAGAAACAAACAGCATGAACCTGAACTAGTTTTAGAAGACTTGCACTGTGATATTCTGTGCCTAAATGAGCGCTGGCTTAAAGAACATGAATCCAAGATTTATACTACTGTTCGCTTTAAATTTTTATCTGGCTGTTGTAGATCAGTTATGGAAAATGGAGGGGCGTCAATACTGATGAATAGTGGTATCAAACATATAGTTAATATTATAGATCGCATGGATTTAGTGCATGATGGAGAAATGAAAATGCTGCCATTCACTTCCCCGAAAGCAAGATTGTTGTAATAACTATGTACTGTGTCCCCAAAACTGGTGCCAAAGTTATTGTCCAAACATGTAGACAATCTCTTAATGTACTCACTTAGGTATAAGAATCATAAAATTTTAATATTTGGTAACATTAATGTAGATGTGATGGTACAAAATTCTAAAAGTAGGTTACTGCTAGATACCCTCAAGTCATACAGTTACGTTTGCCTTAACTATAAAGCTACCAGGCAGAAAGCCTGTCTAGGCAATGTTATATCGAACATTGGTGAAGATGATGTAGTCTCAAATATTGTTAAGCCAATGCTCCCTGACCATGATGGAATTTTCCTAAAATTAATGGGGTCCAAAGAAAATCATGCTCAACCAATAGAACCCCAGAGAGTGAGGCAGATAAATCCATCAAACGTAAGAAATCTCACACAAAGATTTTTGACCATTGATTGGTGTAATACTATCATGGAGAATAAGATTTTAAGTGATGCTTTTGATTATTTCTTAGATAACATTACCACTGTCTTAAACGAATATTGCCCCCTCATCATTAAATGCAATATACTAGATGCAAAGAGAAAATAGAAAAGTATAGTAACTGACAGGTATAAACCTTACTTAAATAACTTAAGAAATCTGGTAAGAATTTACTATGACAAATCTTGCTCGAATAATGAGTATAGACGTTCATATGCCAAGTTAAAAAAGCTGTACAGAAAAGTTATTATTTCTGCATAGACAAAACCAAATGACAACTATATTTCTCAGGCCACAAATGTAAAGCAGCATGGAAAATAATTAAAGTGGAAACAGGGTTAATTGAGAATACTTACCTGTCCCTGCATAAATTCTGGGGACTTAGCTATAACAGATGAAAAAAATTTAGAGGACAATGAAGATAGTCCTCCAGATATGTTGGAAACAGAGTTGCCAGTAGACTTGCCAAAATTTGGATGGAGAATTATTTATGCAAAGAATATGCTAAGTGTAGTCAAGTCATTTAGCAACTTCAGAACTGAGGACATCTATGGTTTCCTTGATTTTATCAAAAAGAAAATAATAGGCACTATATGGATTCCACTGTCTTACCAAACCAATAAATGTTAACAGAAAGAACATTTCCAGACTCCCTTAAACTGACAATTGTCTTGTCCATATTCAAGAAAGGAGACAGAAATTCACCCTAAAATCACAGACCCATTGTAGTAGTACCTATAATATCCAAAATTATTGAAACATTAATGAAATATCAATTAAATGATTTTTTTGAGCCTTACAACCTCCTAAATAGGGCCCAATGTGGATTCTGAAATGGGCTATCAACAATAAAGGCAGTTCAGGAAGTTGTATTATCAATACTACATGGTTTCGAAAATAAAGAACACACCTATGCAACATTAGCAGATTTACCCAAGGCATTTGGCACTGTCCAACATAGCATTGTAATTAAAAGAATTGAAAAATATGGGCTAACTTATATAGAACTATTATTGCTGATCAACTCGATGATGGAAAAGGCAGTTCAGTGATTGCATGAAAATAGACGGCCATTAAATAAAAACAAAACTGAACATATCCTCTTTTCCCTTAGAGATATTAATAATGGACCAAATGAACTCAAACATTCAATAAAATTATTAGGCATATATCTAGATACCAAAGTATGCTGGAATACCCACGCAGAAGAGCTGTGCAGTAAGTTGGCAAGAGCTTTATAATTTTCTTTCGGCAGGTATCCTGCCTGTGAAACAATATTTATTTCAAACGATTATGTATATTTCAGCTATGGTAGCGCATACACATATACTTCATCAGACTTAGACAATGTTCGATCCAAAAGTAGATCACCGAACAAGAAAATGAGGAAATGATTTTCAGTCACTGCAGGAGGTGAAAGTGTGAAAGGTGGTGCTAAGCTTCCAGTGACATCTCTTAGTATATTACTGCCCTGCCATTAGACGATAAAACACTTACCTAAGATGTGACATACGGTAGTAGGCAGAGCGCAAGATTTCTGTGGTTCACACTCCATATTGGTATGGATGAGTGCCAACTCGTCTGTTGCAAGTTGCCGAGATGACATCCAGTTGGAAAATTTGCACCAGATTAGTAAGTCACACGAACTCTTCTACGACCAGACGCAAGTGCGCCACAGATGAATGACTGGAATCAAGGCCACAGTTCATTTTCCGTCGCCGTTGTGAAAAAGCGAAACCGCATTCCCAGCTGCATTGACTACAAACGAACACCCACCACCGTACGTTCGTCAAACAACGAATTCGTTTCTCACTCTCGCATGATTCGATCTCGTCCTCACGAATATGGTGGGCAGGTTAAGGGCGGACGAGGGTAGCACAGCTTTACTTAAATAAGACTCGACAACGAACTCTAAATTATGTGCATCATTTTGATGAACATCCACAAATGTATTAACTAGCAGCTCAGACATTCACCAAGGTAAAAAGGCAGTGAAATAGTTGGCGACAGTTCCCGAATACCAGGACCAGTAGACAACGTACGGTCATTCGGAAACTACACGCACAGTTATTCAGAGGACACGTACTGAAGAAGTAAAGCACGAACTGAGGATGAGCCAGAGTCATATCGTCTAATGAGAGCAGTTGGCAAGAGAAGTGGAAGATCACCACAGCCCCTGCCTCGAGGCGTTGGTGGTCTGCTCGCGATCATAAATGCAAACTACCATTCTAATTCCGCATTCCATGAGTTTGCTCCATGTGTGGCGTTCTGGCAGTGGTTTTTGCTGCGTTGCGCAATGCATCTGTATTACGCTATGTATATTTTGTTCACGGACGTGCTGTCCTCCAGTCGTGAGGATGAGTGGAGCGTTGGCTATTGTCATATTTGAGCGGAAGAGAACCCAAATGCCACACACGAACGAGGCCATCAAGAAAAGTTTACCATAAATTTATGGGCTGTCATGGTAAGCGATTGCATTATTAGCCCCTACGTGCTTCCTCATCGATTCACAACCGATAGCTGTGCAATGTTAGTTCGAGAAGTGCTGCCAGAATTACTGGAAGAGGTACCACTTGCAGTCAGTAGGCGTGGGTAATTCCAGTATGATGCGGCACCCGCACACTCCAGTCCAGCTGCGGGAACCAAATCAGACAGATGGTTTCGTCGAGGTGGCCCTGTAACTTGGCCCCCTCAGTTGCCTGGCCTAAGCGCTCTGGGCCTTTTCTTGTGGGGTCATTTAAGGAAAGTAGTGTATGGAACACCAGTGGAGTCAGTGGAAGGCTTAACTGCAAGGGTATGCGGCATGCGTGAAGCTGTTGGGCCCAGTACCTTTGAGCGTGTGCTTCAGTCAATGGTGCCCTTATGTCAACCATGCTGCAATACTGAAGTAGGCATTTTGAACACCTTCTCCAATGTTATAGCCGCGCGGGATTAGCCGAGCGGTCTTGGGCGCTGCAGTCCTGGACTCTGCGGCTGGTCTCGGCAGAGGTTCGACTCCTCCCTCGGGCATGGGTGTGTGTGTTTGTCCTTAGGATAATGTAGGTTAAGTAGTGTGTAAGCTTAGGGACTGATGACCTTAGCAGTTAAGTCCCATAAGATTTCACACATATTTATTTTTATCTAATTTTATACAGCTTTTCATAACAACAAAATAAATAATATTCACGCCTCGAAATTTGTTTTCTCTTGTCTGCCACAGTGAATATTCTTATGTCTCCTCCTCTTTTCTTTGCATTTATATTTCCTTTCACTTAAATTAAATACAGGCGCCGAATTCACAAAACTCTGCCATTATCCATTGATTGCCGCAAACTCTTTCAGAGGAGGCGGAAATAGCGGCTGCGCAGTCTATGTAATCTCGACACTGTTGGTTTCTTTCTGGTACTTCCTGAATCTGGAAAGGCACTAGAGATTGTAGAGGATTTCAGGAGAAAAATAAACTTCAGGCGGATACCTGTGCACGAACTCGTCATCCGCCGAAGTGACGGAGCATTGCATTCGTAAGATACAAGACCTGTCTACGCTACAGCTGGTGATCACGGCAACCAGTCGCGATCACTAAAAAGAAAACGACACAGATCTATTGCGAGAATTCCTTCCATTGTCCGTCAGTGTGCAAAGTCACGTTTGCTGCCGAAGAGATGGCTTAGTGGCAGGCGTCGGCATCTGTAACGACGACGCTCTGTAGCTTCCTTGAATGACGTTTCCGGACACGGTTTCCTATCGCCAATTTGTACCTCAAAACACCCCCTGTAACTCCTCGACATTTGTCGGTATCGTTTTGTAGCTCCCAGTATATCACTAGTGTTTATTTCTGTTAATCCTTTGTTCTAGGTATCTCGCTAGAAGCGACAGATTTTATATCATAGGCCACAGTTCCGATTCATAATTTCAACCGCAGGTGCAATTTTTGGCCCAAGTCTTTAACTGAACTCTAAAATCTTCAAAACCTGTGCTGAAAGATCAGAGATTCGTGGGCATTTCGGTACTGTGTCGGTAGTATTGATGGGAAACATATTACGAGGGTTGACTGAAAAGTAATGCCTCAACCTTCCTAAATCTTCAACAGTTGGCAGCATTGGTATGCGGTAGGTACTAGCTTGTTCCGTAGCCTCTTCTCTACAACTTCAGTTGGCGAGAAGCCTTAGCATTGAACGGTTGTACTGTTACAGTGTAAAGTATGGAAGCCTGCGCAGGCGATCGGTCAATAAGATTTAAGCAACGTACAGTCATTGAATTCTTGACAGCAGAAGGCGACACCCCAAAGGAGATTCATCAGAGAATTAAAGCACTTTATGGTGATTGTGTTAATGTGAGTACTGCGGGTCGTGGGGCGATTAAGTTTAAAGATGTTGAGGCGGGAACATATGACCTGTGTGACAAACAAAGTTTTGAACGTCCTGTGACAGCAACCACCGACTTTCACAAGCAAATTTTGACATATTGATTCAGGACGATCGTTTCAGAGACAAACTGCAAGCACAATCGGCATTTCACAAGAACGTGTGGGTCACATTAATGCTTTGCTTGGCTATCGAAAGATCTGTGTACGTTTGGTACCCCGGATTCTGTCTCCTGAAATGAAAGCGCACAGACATGAAATTTGCCAGCAACTCCTCTCGCGTTACGAGAATGAAGGTGAAGCCTTTCTCCATTCAGTTGTGACAGGAGACGAAATGCCAGTTGCGGAAACAGAGTGTCGACTTCTTCCGTGACGGCTTCAGAAAACTTGTTCACCGTTGGCAGAAATGTATCCCGTTGGTTGGTGATTATGTGGAAGAGTGAACAATGGTAATTTAAGATCACATGCTAAAGATTATTTCTGCGTTTGATTTATTAAAATATTCCCATCCAAACCCAATTAACGAAGGTGGAGGCATTACTTTTCATTCAACTTTCGTGCTACCATATGTCCAAGAGAAGTGGATCAAATTGTTGGTATCACTTGTGTAAATTATCTTTTGTGTTCATGGCAACACTTGCACATGATTATAATTTTGTTTGTGTCGATAAATTTGGTTTTGGAAAAATAGTGACAATAAGATTTGTGAGGTATCTAACTTGGATCAGAAGTTTGAAGGTAATTCTATGAATAGGCTGTTTGTATTACTCTCTGGTATCCAGCCAGATGCAGTTGTTTATGCAGCATGATAATTCGATACCGTACTTTGTCGTCATCTTCAGGTGATTCCTGTAGAATGAGTATCTTCACCACATCGTGCCGCGTTTATATTCTTACACTGAATACTGCAGCAAGTTGCCTTTTGTTTTGCTCTTCAATTTCATCCCATTATCGGTTTCGAACCGCTAAGCGGTACGTCATCAGGACGTATATATTTATTGATATACATTTTGCCACAGCTACACGACACTCACACTGCTGCAGACAGTCAATAAATATGTACCATCTGGTGATGAATTGCTAGGCGGTTCGAAACTGGTAACGGGATAGTGAAAATTGTAGAACAAAACAAAAGGCGCCTGGTTGCAATAGTTTCGAGAAACCGTGAAGCAAGTATCTCTGTTGATCAGACCTTCGACCACTGGTATTTCAACAGCCTCCTTTAGAGCACAGCCCCGAAGTACGAGGTCTGTCTTATCATTTCCGTTTCTTAATTTTTCAATGAATCCCCTGTAGCCATTAAACGTTCTGCAACCGCACATCTTTTTGGTTGCTTACACAGGAATGAATGACCTCAAGTACACCAGACGTAGGGGAGCCAGTGGCTACATTTTTCATTCTAAACTCGACAAATGAAGTAGTTAAATTTGAAACAGTGTAATAACTGTAACCAGTAATGAAAATAGCGCTAGTCGACTGTCAAGTAGCAATGTGAAGCTGTATGGAGCATGTGGAATTATCAAAACTAGTAATGAAAAAGTTTCCTCAAAATCGTTTGGAAGAGACTAGTTTTCCGTGGGCGCGTTTGTGCTATGGAATCCGCTATGGCACCAGACCGCTGACAGCTGTCTCAACCTTGCCACTCACGGGCAGGACTATGGGACTAAACTTCTGACGTCATCAGTCCCCTAGAACTTAGAACTACTTAAACCTAACTAACCACCGGCCGGGGTGGCCAAGCTGTTTCGGGCGCTACATCTGGAACCGCGCGACCGCTACGGTCGCAGGTTCGAATCCTGCCTCGGACATGGATGTGTGTGGTGTCCCTAGTTAGGTTTAAGTAGTTCTAAGTTCTAGGGCACTGATGACCTCTGAAGTTAAGTCCCATAGTGCTCAGAGCCATTTGAACCATTTGAACCTAACTAACCTGAGGACATCACACACATCCATGCCCGAGGCAGGATTCGAACCTGCGACCGTAGCAGTGGCGCGGTTCCAGACTGAAGCGCCTAGAACCGCAAAGCTTTTCGACGGGCAGCAGAATTCTACAATGAATACATAACTATGATGGTTAACTGTGATGAAAACAGATGAAATAGGGAGTACCATTCACCAAATTTATCAGACCTGAAAGTACTGCGCACTAGGGGGTGGCGTGGCGAAAATCAGGCGTGCCGCGGTGGCTCCGGAATTCTTTCTGCCTCGCCAGCGTGGAGACCCCCTAGTGCGCAGTACTTTCAGGTCTGATCAATTTGGTGAATGGTACTCAATATTTCATCTGTTTTCATCACAGTTAACCATCATAACGCCTGATGGCCAGAAGAGAGCCAGTATTATCCCACGTGGCCAGCTGTACCCGCTGCCGACTACCCACCCGTGCGGACGCAGTGGAGACGGTAACGTGTGATGTAAAACGTAAACTGAAAATAAAGTATAAAATTTTCAGGTCAGCTTTTATTTATTTTTTCTTAATGCTGGGCCAAACACTGCATGATGTCGAAGTAATTTTACTTACGCTAAATTCATTTTTCGCATATATATATATATATATATATATATATATATATATATATATATATATACTTCAGAGGTCATCAGTGCCCTAGAACTTAGAAGTACTTAAACCTAACTAGGGACACCACACACATCCATGTCCGAGGCAGGACATATATATAGTATTAATAAAGTCACTATACTTCAATTTCTTAATATCAGAACGGTTGAAACGAAAGTAAGGAACCTGTCCTTCAGTTTTAAAAAATTTTGGTCATAACATCTTTGTGAATACATTACGTGATAAACAACAACTCCACGTATATATTTGAAAAATTATTGATTTTTTTCTAAACTCAATAATCAAACAGTACGAAAAAAGTTTTGTTTAGAAAATTGGATTTACCCACTGAATTGAACATGTCAAGACATGTTACGAAACAAATTTTCAGTCACCTGTAATTTTTTTGCGAGCGGGTTGAAATTGCACGGCTACTCCTCCTTACTGTTTGCACAAGTGTCTGTTTCATGCACCTTAAGGTAGCAACCAACTTACGTCATCGACCGCAGATGCGAACAATGTAAATTGAGTTGCCTAACTTAAGGCGTTTGAAATACTTTCCGGATCAGTTTTATTTCTCTCTCCATGTAGATAACATTTCTCCAAGGAATCACTGTTTATTTCACCTTATAGAACATCTTCTTGAATACGAACATCAAAATTACCTTGAGCATTGCCATCACGAACTGTAGCCTAAATTCCGATTCAGCAAACGGTCGGAACCACTAAAGCCTTCTCGTCAGGTGCCAGCGAGAGGAAGTGATCGTGAACCAAGAGGTACCACTGAATCGTAGCGTATGGAAAAATTAAAAGATACTCATGAACACGTTTGCCACGGTCAGTGATCATGCTATTAACTTCTTGTCGGGGGTATCCTTCTAAAAGGAAGGCTAATTGCTTCTGTAGTGACCAGAAATAAAAAAAAAACTTTTACGTTATCTGTGTTAGGGGTTCTTGGCTGCGATAACTGTGCTACGATTGCTGACAATAACAGGTAAATCACGGCAGTCATTTTATTTTCCACATTATGTAATTTAAAAAGCATTGTAGTAAGACTTATATTCCTAAAACTGTGATTCGTAATGGGGTATAAAAATTTATTTTTATCTTTACTTAATTGTTTTAGGTACTTACTAGCAATGAATGCATTACATTCTGAACTATTGAACGAAAAATTATTTAGATCGCCAGTCTTCGGTCGGCGGTGCAGGAGAGATAGAGCTGGGAAACAGACGCCCAGAGTCGGATTATGTGCAAACAATGGCGTCCAGTATCGCATTACGCGGCAGCAGCTTAAGATGCTTGCTGTTTGTGGCTCTCCAGCCGTTTGCGGAAAGGATTTAGGTAGCAGAGGCGATAAGCGGAACTCCTTACGTTACCGATCGGCTTAATTTCACAACACCACACTACTCCCAGGATCATAATCTTCACAGATTGCGTTATTTCGGTAACCTCTGTCACATTTCCTCATAAAATAAAGTACATTTCGTAATTTCCAGTTGCTGGCTGTAATTTCGCACCGGAGAGTCTTTACTACAGGTAGACGAAACACTTTGGTATGAAGCGAAATTAAATTTTCGCTAGCGCAGCTATTTCTAATATAATGACAAAAATAAAAGAAAGATTCATGGGAGGGGTTGACATCCAGAGTGAAAGGATCCTAACGGTAGCATTAGCTGGTGACATTGCTATCTTAGTGAAATTTAAGAAGAATTACAGAGAATGTTGTATCGAATAAACCATTTTATGAGCACTAACCTGAAGAATACACTAAGCAGATTCAGAAGGATGTAGGTTGCAGTAGGTACTGGGAGATGAAAAAGCTTGCACAGGATAGAGTAGCATGGAGAGCTGCATCAAACCAGTCTCAGGACTGAAGACCACAATAACAACAACAACCTGAAGAAAGGGAAAAGTGATGAGGAATAGCAGAAATGGAATTAACGATAAAATTAACATAAAAATTGGTGATCAAGAAGGAGACGAAATGAAGGAATCCTGTAAACTTAGAAGTAAAATGACATTTGCGGAGGGAGCAAGTAGGACGTAATAAGAAGACTAGCAGAGACAAAGTGGGCATTCCTGGCTAAACGTAGTCTACTAGAGTGAAACATTGGCCTTAATTTGAGGAAGAAATTTCTGAGACTGTACGTTTGGAGCTTATCATTATATGGAAGTGAATCAAAGCCTATGGGACAGCAAAGAAGAAGAAAATCGAAGCGTTTCAGACGTAGTTTTTAAAAAGGATGTTGAAAATTGGGTAGGCATAAGGAGGCTCTTCGCAGAATCGGCGAGGAAAGGAACATACAAACACTGGCGAGAAGAAAGTGTTAACACTTCAGGAAATAACCACCATGGTACTAGAGGGAGAGTGTAGCGGGTAACTACTGTAAGGAGAGACGCACATTGGAACATATCGAACCAAGAATTGAGGTAGTCGGGTTCGAGTGCTACTCTGAGATGAAGAGTTTGGCACTAGAGAGGAATTCGTGGCAGACCGCATTAGGAGACCAGTCAGAAGAGCTATGACAACCCCCCTCCCCTAAACAAAGAAACAGATGTTCAAACACTGTCTTCTACCTGAGTCTCTCTTAAGTTGAATAATCTGGCCTGTTAACGTAGTACAGTAAATTAATAAACAGCTTGATTAGCTTCAGTATAAACTGAGAAACGCTATGCTATGTATTCTGTACTCTGTCTCCACCTCTTACTGTCACATTTATCTTTTCCCCTACACATAACTATTATCTTCAACCTGTTCTGCATATTCCAACCATTGTCTTGTGTACACCATTTTCTGCTGTATTGCTACTTTCCACGGCAAGTCAGCTGTTCCAAAATACCCTAGCTGATGTGTTTCTAATCAGTCTTCTGGTAAGAGTTTTCCGCACGCATACATTTTGCATATGTTATCTTCAGTACAGCTTCATTTCGTAACAAGTATGCCAACTTTTTAACATTCTTCTATAACACCTCGCCTCCAAACACCTCCCTTGCTGAGAAAGCGCTTTCATCACTTACGCTGGTTGTAATGGAAACTTCTTCCACTGATCCACCCATCTATGAGGTATTATTACGTAGATAAATGTGTCGTTCACTTCTTCTACTACAATGACATTCTGATTTGTGTTGTTCCCTCTTTCCTCTTGATCTCTATCGATCCTTGCAACGTTCCCTTACGCCAGGCAGGTTCCTGTTGCCAGGTCGGTTTGCTTTCTAGTTCCCTTTCGTGGACCAGGCGCCTAATAACAACACACACACCCATGCCCGAGGGAGGACTCGAACCTCCGGCGGGAGGGGCCACCCTGTCCGTGTCATGTCGCCTCAAACCGCGCTGCCACTCCGCGCGGTTCGGAAGATTTTTTTTATATTTTTATATTTACATGTTAAAGTTCCGTAGGACCAAATTGAGGAGCAGATCTCCAAGGCCATGGAACCTGTCAGTACATGAAATTACAACATGAAAGTAATAACAGATAAAAATAAATGTTCATGAACCTGAAAAAAGTCAGTCCATAACTATAAGCAAACGCTATCAGCAATACAATAAGAATCAGCTTAATTTTTCAAGGAACTCCTCGACAGAATAGAAGGAGTGACTCATGAGGAAACTCTTCAGTTTCGATTTGAAAGCCCGTGGATTACTGCTACGATTTTTGAACTCGAGTGGTAGCTTATTGAAAACAGATGCAGCAGTGTACTGCACACCTTTTTGCCCAAGAGTTAAGGAAGTCCGATCCAAATGTAGGTTTGATTTCTGCCGAGTATTAACCGAGTGAAAGCTGCTTATTCTTGGTTATAAGGTAATATTGGTAACAAGAAACGACAATAAGGAATATACATATTGAGAGGCCAATGTCAAAATACCCAGACTCGTGATCAGAGGTCGACAAGAGGTTCGTGAACTTACACCACTTATTGTCCGCACCGCCCGTTTCTGAGCCAAGAATATCCTTTTAGAATGGGAAGAGCTACCCCAAAATATAATACCATACGACATAAGCGAATGATAATAAACAAAGTAGACTAATTTTCGTGTCGAACGACCTCTCACTTCTGATACTGTTCGAATAGTAAAAATGGCAGTATTAAGTCTTTGAACAAGATCCTGAATGTGGCCTTTCCACGACAGCTTACTATCTATCTGAACACCTAGAAATTTGAACTGTTCAGTTTCACTAATCAAATGCCCGTTCTGTGAGATTAAAACGTCAGGTTTTGTTGAATTTTGTGTTAGAAACTGTAAAAACTTAGTCTTACTGTGATTTAGCGTTAGTTTATTTTCTACAAGCCATGAACTGAGGCCATGTAGTGCACTATTTGAAACCGAGCCATTGTTGCACACAACATCCTTTACTACCAAGCTGGTGTCATCAGCAAACAGAAATACTGTATTTTAGAGTTACCTGTAATACTAGAGGGCGTATCACTTATGTAAATAAGCAACACGAGTGGCCCCAGCACTGACCCCTGGGGCACCTCCTCCACTTAACAGTACCCAACTCAGACCCCACATCACAGTCGTTATCAACATTGTGAATAATTACCTTTTGCTGCCTGTTGCAAAAGTAAGAGGTGAACCAATTGTGAGCTACTGCCTGTATTCCGTAATGGTCCAGCTTCTGGAGCAATATTTTGTGATCAACACAATCAAATGCCTTAGTTAAATCAAAAAATATGCCAAGCCTTCAAAACCTTTTGTTTAGCCCATCCAGTAGCTCACAGAGAAAAGAGAATATAGCATTTTCAGTTGTTAAACGACTTCTAAAGCCGAACTGTACATTTGATAGCAAATCGTGTGATATAAAATGATCATTTAACCTTACATACACAGCCTTTTCAATAACACTGATGGCATATAAATAGGTCTAAAATTATCTACATTATCCCTTTCTCCCTTTTTCTTAGGCGGCTTTACTACTGAGTACTCGAATCGCTCAGGAAACTGACCATTCCTAAAGGAAAAATTACAAATATGGCTACCCGTTTACTGTAACCCTAGCACCTTCACATTAATTATGCGTCGCAGATATTGCTTCGCGATTGCGTACTACAGGATCCATACCTACATCTCTTTAAGAGACTAGTGCCACTAAGAGTTTTCTCGCCATTTGGCGGGTGCTGGGCTATTGTATAAGTGTCAAGGTTATTGTCGGTGTGATTTTGCTAGTGTTCTTCTGTGATAGTGTCGCGCGTACTGTCACCCAATGGAACCTCTCCTGCGAGTCCGGTATCCTGTATCCGATGCCCCTCTACCCGTTAATTGTAACCCTCGCACCTTCAAATCGACGATGCGACACAGAAATTTCAACGCGATTGAATACTACAGGCTGCATGCCGACATCTCTCCAAGAGACTAAAGCCGAACTGAGGAAATGTCTCTCCTATAGGAAGGTTGTTTCACGAATGCATACTATTGGCTCCATGCCGACGTCTCTCCAAGGGATTTACGCCACTAGGCGGGTGCTCGGCTGTTTCATAAGTGTCGAGGACATGGTCACAGGCACTCTGTTGGTGTATGTTCAAATGGTTCTGAGCACTATGGGACTTAACATCTGAAGTCATCAGTCCCGTAGAACTCAGCACTACTTAAATCTAACTAACCTAAGGACACCACACACATCCAAGCCAGGACCAGGATTCGAACCTGCGACCGTAGCAGCAGCGCGGTTCTGGACTGAAGCGCCTAGAACCACTCGGCCACAGTGGCCGGCTGCGGTTAACAACATGGAACCTATCCTGGGACTCCAGTACCTTGTATCCGATCCGATCCACAACTGCCTGTTTTCTGTAACACTCGCACCCTCACATTGACGATGTGACACAGAAATAGCTTCGCGATTGCATACTATAGGCTGGATGCTGACATCTCTCCAAAAGACTAATGGAGCCCTCAAGAGTTGTCTCAACCATTAGGCGGCTGGTAGGTCACTGCATTAGCCTCGAGGACAATGTCTGAGTGATTATGCCAGTGTACATATATTATTCTGGCTGGGCATCCATCACAGCATGGAGCCTATCCTGGGACTCCAACAGCTTGTAACCGGTGCACCACTGCCCATTTACTGTAACCCTCGCACGCTCACATTAACGATGAGCCACAGAAACTGCTAAGCGACTGCATACTACGGGCTCTCCGGCGACTTTTAGCGCCGCCCTCAGGAGTTGTCTCGCCATTAGATAGGTACTGGGCTATTGTGTAAGCGTCGAGGACACTGTCGGAGTAATTCTGCTAATATACATCTATGGTACTGGCGCGGCTATGGTCACCACATGGATCTACTCCTGGCAGTCCAGTAGCTTGTATCGGATTCGCCATTGCCCGTTTGCATTAACCCTCGCATCCTTACATTGACAGTGGGATACTCCCAGGATAGCTTCCACGCGGTGACGTAGCCGCCCTATTATCACAGATGTAGAGTAGCAGAATGACTTCCACAATGTCCTTGAAGCTTATGCAATAGTACAGTGCCCACCTAATGGCGGACAAATCCTGAGGGCAGCAATAGTCTCTTGGAGGGAAGCCGGTAGGGAGAGTGTAGTATGCAATCGCGATACAATTTCTGTGTCGCATCGTCAATGTGGTGGTGCGAGGGTTACAGTACATGGGCATTAGTGCATCAGATACAAGCTACTGTAGTCGCAGGTGACGTCCCATGCGGTGACTGCAGCCGCACGAGTATCATAGTTGTACTGTAGCAGAATGACTCCGGCGATTTTCTTAACGCTTTTACAGTATCAAAACACCCGAGGAATAGCGAAACAACTCCTGAGGTTGGCATTAGTGTCTCTAACCCTTGCACCCTCACATTTTCGATGCGACTCAGAAATTTCATCGCGATTGCATACTACATGCTATCTGCCGACTTCCCTCCAAGACACTAATGCTGTCCTCAGGAGTTGTCTCGAAATTAGGCAGGTGCAGGGCTGTTGCATAAGCGTCGAGTACATTGTCGGTTTCATTCTGCTGGTGTACATCTGTGATACTAACACTGTTAGGGTTACCGCATGGAACATTTCCTGGGAGTCCAGTAGCTTGTATCCGATGCACCACTGCCCTTTTACCGCAACCCTCGCACCGCCACATTGACGATGCGACACAGAAATTGAATCATGGTTAAATACTACAGACTCCAGGTCCACTTCTCCCCAAAAGATAAATGTCGCCCTCAGTTGTTGTTTCGCCATTGGGCGGAAGCCGGTGTGTTGCATACTACAGTCTCCCTGCCGACTTCTTTCCAAGAGGCTTATGCCGCTCTCAGGAGCTGTCCCGTCGTTTGGCCTATGCTGGGCTATTGCATTAGCCCCCAGGACATTGTCGGTGTTATTCTGTTAGTATACGGCGTGAAAACACTTTAGTCAACATGTAGACATCACTACAGGTATTCTTATATAGGTTATGACATGTTCGATATGCCTGCCATCATTGGCGGTGATGTGTCGCAGACGAATAGCGAAATTCTGCATCACCCCCTGAAGTTTCGGAACTTCGATGCTGTTGAGGACCTTCTGAATTTCTGTTTTCAGGTCGGTAACTGTTTTGGGCTTGTTGCTATGTACCTTGTCTTATATATTGCCTCACAAAAAGGAGTCGCATCTGTTCAGATACGGAGAATGTGACGGTCAATCGAGGCCCATGCCAGTGTTCTCTGGCTACCAAAGGCTAGAATGCGGTCCTAGAGGACTTCACTCTCCTGCTTCGATGAGGTCGACCATTGTCTTGTATGAACCACATCTTGTCTGAATCATATTCACTTTGGATAATAACCTTCTCGTACCGTTCGGTAGAAACCCTGCCATCAAGGAATATCGCACCGATTATTCCGTGACCAGACACTGCACACCACACAGTCATCCGTTGAGCGCGAAGAGACTTCTCGATCGCGAAATACGGATGCTCATTCCCCCATATGCCCCAATTTTAATTATTGACGAACCCATCCAATGAAAGTGGGCGTTCGTCGCTAAATCAAACATACTAATTCCCATCATGCCCCGCGGACAACTATGTACTTTGAACTTCCTAGCGCAAACTGTTCAGAAGCTACGACTACCGTATTTCATACAGTTCGATAACTGTTACCCTGTACGTAGAGTTACATGTGCAGTGGCCATAGGTGAAAACACGTGTGATTGGCTGATCAGCTGCGACGCCATATTTTTGCCACGGGTCTCTCTGGAGTCGTATATTCGCAGTGCTTTCCGGAGTTGGATTATTGTTCCGAAGACTTTTTGAAACGTTCAGATAGTGTTTGAGTTACTTACAAATCTGTCATGCTCTCTGTATATGTTTTAACGTAAGTCGTACTGGTTTTTGGATAGAACTAATGCGTGTGAGCTTAAGTATGAGTTCAAATATGAATGTGTTTTGTGATAAAATCGGTTTGAGGTTGTACCGTATGTATTTGACGATCTTAATTCATTCTGCAGATATTTAGAAACCATTCCAGGTTGTCCGAATTTCAGACGTTCCAGTAGAGGCAAAGGCGGATTCTGCATGCTCGTATTCCGTCTGAATGAGAAACGAAGAAAGAGGTGAGGAGCTGCAGTGAACAATGGTGATATAAATCACGCAGGAGCCTTATGGTAACCGAAGTGCTCTGATCTTTACGATGTAAGTGATATTTACTTTCCACCTGCTTATAACACGAGCTATGATACATGTTATTGTGAAACGTGTCATATCGCCTTTAAATTGATTGCGTCCAATTCTTTATAGCACACCTTGTGTTTACAGACATAAAATTAAACTAGGATTATGCATCAAATATGGACAGATTTAAGCTGCAAACACCTCACAATTATGACTCATTACGCTGTGATTTTATTTTAATATTACCTAAATATTTCCACCTGTAGATGCCTTTGAGTTACCTACGCTTTGTGATTCCAGATGAGTTCACTATGTGGTTATCAGTTCAGCGTTACTGCTTTCAGGGCAGGAACCTGCACAGTTTTTCAGATTTTGTATTGCTCTTATTTCTCTATTTTTATTTTAGTTTCGCCTATGCATCTCGTTATGATATCAAGTTACAACTTTTTTTAGTTTCTTCATTATCGTAACATTTCACTCGTACCCTGATGGAGCAAGTGGGTCCAATGTCACACCAGAATTTTTTTTCTCTTAGAATTCCGAAGGTTAAAAGAAAGAAACTTAAACTACGCCATCAACATCCCACTCAAGAAAATGAATGAATGCAGTAATCCTTCCGCAGAGACAGCTGCAGAAAGCAACCAGAAATGTGATGAAGATATTCTGTCTGAAAACGTGCTTGAAATTTGGTTATGTTATGGCCAGTAATACCTCTGCTATGCATTCACTCGCTCAAAACGTTAAGTAGTTATGCGAATTAGAGTTGTATTATGTCACAGATGCAATAAATTATTCTTATGCTCGTAGTTGTGATACTATTTCTGGAGAGAAGAAATGTGTCATCATACACAGCAAAAAATTTAATGTTCGGGGCTCAGTTCCCAACTGTCTGACTTAAATTCAGTTTTACAAGGCCATGCTTCTTTGTTATGCAGAAGTTGATGTTTGTCTATTCGCTTATGTAGCTGTGTTATTTTTCGCCTATGTGTGTATTACAATAGGTATAACTTCCGTGTTTCTGGCGATTATGTATCAGCTTAACAGGTTGCTGTCATCTGTGAACACACGTTTCATCTGTGAACACACGTTTTCACCTTTACGGGAAATTCCGTGTAGCCATTAATGTAAAGATGGAATCGTGCATTACATCTCCTATGTCTACGTACTCTCGACTGGAGAGATGCTTCAGTGATATGAAATATCTCAGTGCTTTCCATTCAATTTCTAGACAGGATACAAATATTTTTTTTATTATCACCATCATTCTGTGCACATGAAGTTTCTTTAACGAAACCCCGTGGTTTTGTGTGTTAAAGGCTTTAATGGGTCTGGGAAGATGCCTAATACATATTCTTCTTTACCTCATTTCTCTGGGGCTAATATTGTAAATGATGACAGCGCAAATGTTGTTCATTTTCTAAGCGTAAAGCCAAACTGTTCTGCTGCTTTATGTGATTCATCAGCATATTTCTTCATTTTCTTTGTTAAGAATTATACTGTTGATTTCCTTCATATTCTGTGTTACGTAATTTGTACAGAGAACCTTTGCGTTTTTTAGATATGGAGGGTTGTAATTGCACATCAATAATCAGTATATTACCAGTTTCCAGGCCGGCCGAAGTGGCCGAGCGGTTCTAGGCGCTTCAGTCCTGTTTATGCATTGTCTTGGCAAGTAAACTCTTGGTTAAGGCTCTATAAATTTTATTTTTAACCCTGAATACCATATTATTGACTGCCTACTATTCGTGTTTTTAGAAATTCTGTGGCTGTTAAATTTCAGCACTGCTGAGATATTTGCTTATGAAGTATGCACAGTTTTCAGGATTAAGTGTCACACTATCTTTTTTCCTGATTTTTGTTTTTAGCAGGTTTTAGTTGGAATGTTAAAAGGATTTTCTGTTGCTTAGTAACGCAACGCCTGGAAAATCCAACTCAGTATTTCAAGAAAATCTTTCTCATATACTTGCTTGAATAATGTCATGTACTTCCACGTTTATACGTTTAGGTCTGATTATGTTCTGTGCTTTCTCTTCTTTCTGCGATCGACTAAAATATGTTTTAGATACGCGTTAGCGAGAGTTCTCCGTTCACCCACAATATTACATTCCGTTACACGGACAAAATAAGACAACAAATGATGCTAAGCCTGCGCCATCTCATCGTAAACGTTATTATAAAGAAGAAGACAGGGAAACCAACACTGAGCAATAGACAGACCTCTGCTGAGAGAGTGGTTTCTGTGTATCTGTCTGCCCCTCTGTGCTTTCTGTGTCTTGTGAGCAACAATCTCTCCTCGTGGTCATTTTTTTTCTGTGGGCCAGTGCATCTAATCCAGTTCAGCACTGTTGATGAAGGCCATGTAGATAGCAAAGCATATCGAAGCTCTAGGCGAACTCTAACCCATTCCCTGCGCAGGTCAGTCGGGAAGTGCCATTGTTCACTTATGCTTGCAATTTGAAGTTTCATACTCTGTGGCAAAGAGAGTGTATGGACATGGATGTGAGTGACTTGAAACTGCTCGTGTTTGAATGCTTGTCACAGCTGATCTGAGGTACGTCGTTAGTACATGTATTTGGCCTTTGTAGCTGGACGCTTCAGCAGTTTTCACTGTAAATAAACCACTATCTACTACCACTAACGTCAATGATCACCATGTCTGTGCACTATTCTCTAGAACATGTGCTCCATGTTACCACCAGCGACTGTCCATGGAAGACTGTCCACTCATTCATGTCCAATAAACAGCTTCCACTGCAGCTATTCTTCGAACAATCGTTCCATGATCGTCCTTAATGTGTTTTAATACCTGTTGCTGCATATCAGGTGTGCGAGTTGTTCGAGGTCTGCCACGATCCAATGTTTGAGGTGCAAAGGATCCCATTTCGCTGAACAGGGTACTGAACGTCTTGAAAGTCTACGATATTTGGCTACGTACAGGTTACACGCCAGTATGCAGCTTCCACCTGATTGCGCGTACCAGAAAACCACATCTGCCATCTCCTATGTTGCATAGTATACCTCCATTGGGAGCTTTACGTCCAGTGACGGATACGGAAACAAATAACAGTTATGTGTTGCTGTGTCACAATAAATAATGAGCCGAATGAGCACTAAGGGTACACCAGATGAAAATACCATATCGATGCACTCTGAACTGCAGTACGCAGTGGAATAATGTAACTGTTGCGCTGTCCATCGTCTCCTGATTCGATACGCTGCGCCGTTTGCGAGATATTTAGCATTCATCCACTTTTTTAGTCAAAATTTTTTCCTCTTCCCAATACGCTCAGTTGCTTCCCATTAGTCAGCTGCTCCGCCCGACGAATCTTCTGCGTTTTTTCTGTAGCACCACGTTTCAAACCCATCTATTATCCTGTAAAAACTGTTTTACATCTACATCTACATAAATACTCCGCAAGCCACCTGACGGTGTGTGGCGGAGGGTACCTTGTATATCTCTATCTGTTCTCCCTTCTATTCGTATTGTTCGTGGAAAGAAAGATTGTCGGTATGCCTCTGTGTGGGCTCTAATCTCTCTGATTTTATCCTCATGGTCTCTTCGCGAGATATACGTAAGAGGGAGCAATATACTCCTTGACTCCTCGGTGAAGGTATGTTCTCGAAACTTCAACAAAAGCCTGTACCGAGCTACTGAGCATCTCTCTTGCAGAGTCTTCCACTGGAGTTTATCTATCATCTCCGTAAACCTTTCGCAATTACTAGATGATCCTGTAACTAAGAGCGCTGATCTCCGTTGGCTCTTCTCTATCTCTTCTATCAACCCTATCTGGTACGGATCCCACACCGGTGAGCAGTATTCAAGCAGTGGGTGCACAAGTGTACTGTAACCTACTTTCTTTGTTTTGAACTGCATCTCC
Organism: Schistocerca americana; assembly: GCF_021461395.2. Classification (NCBI taxonomy): domain Eukaryota; kingdom Metazoa; phylum Arthropoda; class Insecta; order Orthoptera; family Acrididae; genus Schistocerca; species Schistocerca americana. Next base: position 104,795,237 of record NC_060122.1, on the reverse strand, counting down.
TTAGGATTCTTTCAATGAATCTCAGTCTCGTATCTGCTTTACTGACGATTAATTTATATGGTCATTCCATTTTAAATCACTCCTAATACGTACTCCCAGATAATTTATGGAATTAACTGCTTCTAGTTGCTGACCTGCTATACTGTAGCTAAATGATAAAGGATCTTTCTTTCCATGTACTCGCAGCACATTACACTTGTCTACATTGAGATTCAGTTGCCATTCCCTGCACCATGCGTCAATTCGTTGGAGATCCTCCTGCATTTCAGAACAATTTTCCATTGTTACAACCTCTCGATATACTACAGCATAATCCGCAAAAATCCCCAGTGAATTCCGATGTTATCCACAAGGTCATTTGTATATATTGTGAATAGCAATGGTCCTACGACACTCCCCTGCGGCACACCTGAAATCACTCTTAGTTACTGTTAATCGTGCTCTTGTTCTGGACACTACCCATCCCATGATCCTCATAGTTCTTTTCTATCTCCGACAAAATTACAATTTTCTGAGCAAATCTCGCAGTTTTTATTTCTTTTATTACCTTACTAAATTTCTTCTTCGTTTCCTATATATCTTGCTCATTACACAGATGAATAACATCAAGGATAGGCTACAGCCCTGTCTCACTCCCTTCTCTGCCATTGGTTCTATTTTACGCCATTCGACTCTTATTAAAAGCAATCTGGTTTCTATGTTAATAGTAGCTGTTCCTTGGGCGACTTTAACTTAAAGTTCGTACATTAGAAAGTTCAAATATTTTTATTGTATTTCTGTGTGAAATCTATTATAACTCCATGTGTCGTTTTTGCAATTCTGTCTTTTGTTCATTCTCGGTTTAAAACAATTGTGGTATCTTCCTTTTATTATTTATTTATGTACCGGAAAACATTGGAGATTTTAGAGAGTTCCAGGGGAAAGTAAACAGCGAATGGAAATCCATATCCGAAACCGTCACCCAGAAAGGCAGCAGAGCATCGAATTCATAGGAGACGGGGCCTGCCTATGCATCAGCTAGCTCCATCTTCGTCACTGGCGATCGTGGCAATCAGCCGCGATCAACGAATAACAAAGAAAATTGCGAAACGCGCCACATTTGGCTGTTGAGCATACAAAGCCACGTTTGCTGCCGAAGTGGTGGCCTAGTGGTGGGAGCCGGTACCTTAAAACATCGACGCTTCGTACCGTCGTCGGATGACGTTCCTGGACACGAGTCGCTGTCTTCGGTTTGTTCCTTAAGACACCTTCTACAATCCTTTGAAGTTTGTAGCAATATTTCTGGGACACCCTGTATTTCCGACAGTTTCTCGGTGCAACGTTGCAGCCCTTTACGACTGTTAGAAATTCCTCATCAGCTGCACCTGTGGCAATCAACAGTTCAGGCCCTGGGATGCAGACTTGATCCTTGTTCAGGTAATTCACATGTTTCTCTTTACTAATTAAACTCACCATTTTGGTTTCACCCACCGAGATTGTTTCAAATGTTTATAGCACATTAAATCATGTGTGAGTCTTGTCCGTGGTTACTGTATCTCAATGAAATGAAAACTGTTGTTATTAAAATACTGTTCCTAATTCTATGAGGGTCGCTCCAAAAGAAATGCACACTATTTTTTTTTTAAATCCATCTTTTATTCTAAATCTTTGGAAGTTTTACAGTGCGTAGATACATCCTTTAGGAACAATATTTTCATTTTGCCACATAATTTCCATCCCTCTGAACTGCCTTACGCCATCTTGGAACCAGCGCCTGTATACCCGCACGGTAAAATTCTGGACCAACCTGTTGGAGCCACTGTTCAGCAGAGTGCACAAGGGCGTCATCATCTTCAAACCTTCTCAGTTTCCCAAAGACATGATAGTCACTTAGAGCCAGGTCAGGAATGTAAGGCGGGTGTTTCAGTGTTATCCATCGGATTTTTGTGATCGCTTCCATGGTTTTTTGACTGACATGTGGCCGTGCATAGTCGTGCAACAGCGAAACATCCTGCTTTTGCCAATGTGGTCAAACACGACTCTGTCGAGCTTGAAGTTTCTTTAGTGTCGTCACATATGCATCAGAATTTATGGTGGTTCCACTTGGCATGATGTCCACAAGTAAGAGCCCTTCGGAATCAAAAACCATCGTAGCCATAACTTTTCCAACAGAAGGTGTGGTTTTGAATTTTTTTTTTTTTTCCTTGGGTGAATTTGCTTGATGCCACTCCATTGATTGCCTCTTCGTCTCTGGTGAAAAATGATGGAGCCATGTTTCGTCACCTGTCACAGTTCTTCCAAGAAATTCATCTCCACCATTCTCGTAATGTTTCAAAAGTTCGTTGCATACCGTTTTTCTTGTTTCTTTGTGAGCCACTGTCAACGTCCTGGGAACCCACCTGGCACAAACCTTTTTTAACGCCAACACTTTCAGTATTCTGCAAACACTTTCTTCCCTTATCCCATCGTAACGCGACAGTTCGTTCACTGTGATGCGTCTGTCAGCAGTCACTAATTCGTTAACTCTCTGCACATTGTCTGGAGTGTGTGCAGTACGAGGTCTGCCGCTGCGAGGAGAATTCTCAATATTGCCGTGCCCGCTTTCATCACCTAACCTGCTTGCCCACCGACTAACTGTACTGCGATCGTCAGCAGCATCTCTATACACCTTTTTGAACCTCTTGTGGATATTTCCCACTGTCTCGTTTTCACAGAACAGGAATTCTATGACAGCACGTTGCTTCTGACGAATGTCAAGTATAGCAGCCATCTTGAAGACATGCTGTGACGGCGCGACTCGCGGGACCAGGTTGAACTAAGTTTGAAAACAAGCGGGAAGGATGTATTTGCATACTGTAAGACTCTCACACATGCAGAATGAAAACTGTATTATTACAAAAATAGTGTGAATTTCTTTTGGAGTGACCCTCGTAAATTTGATTGCAAGTAGCTGTATTCAGTCTATCAGCGCAAGATCTACCGTGATGACAGCGTAGTTGGTGGCAATTTCTTGCCGTATGCTGTGGTATGTTCCTAACTTTGTTTTCTTTGCCTGAATGAAGTACTAGAGGCTATTTATATATAAAACACTGTGTATGTTCTCACTGCAATGAATATATTAATTCTACTGGTTTTGTAACCAAAACGAAGTCGTGTTTACGAAAGTGACTTGCATCTTGCCTATTTTTACATACAGTTTCCTAGCCTTATTCAGATCGAATGAGGTGTTTGAGTTTGTTTTCGAAAACAGTTCTGGTACTTGAAGGAAGTATAACTATTGTCTTTATCCACTGCACCAGCTGACGTGTGCGGCGTTAATTGACTTGCTTATTTGTCTCTTCCCTAGGAATGCTTCAGTTATTTATCGCAAGCTCTTCATCTTTTTTTATGCCCACATGTCCAGAGCATTTGTGGCTTGTTTTCCTAGAACTCATTCAAGTTGACCACCTTAGTCCGAACCAACTTTTTACACTCTGGGGTACAGCAGTTGTAAACTCCCTCCCAGTCAGCCTTCTTATTTTCTTCTTTAATAATAATGTTCTCTCATACTTGAGGCAGTCACACGAGTGGAAACTTGATCGTTACATCAGGTGGGCAGGTGCCTATGGAAATGACTGCACACTGCATCTTATTATTATTATGATTCCTCTTTAGGAGGTCGCGTGAACTTGAGGCAAGCACAGCTTCACTTCGTTTTCTTCATTAATTCACAGTATTTTTTCTTCCTTTCGACTGTCCAATTTTTCCCTTTTGTTTCTTTCGTTGAGACTTGTTTAGTCCTCTTATTCTTTTATTTTATTTCTAAATTTTTTCTGCCCTCAAGTACTTCTTCTGGAATTTTGAATCATTCCATGTCTTTCATTTGAGTCAATCGTAACATCATACTATTTTCAAAAACAATTTTTTTTCTGGATGATGCTGTTAAGTATTACGTGAAACAGCTGCTGGATGAACAGTGATTACTTAACAAGCACATCCGGTCGTTCAAACCATCTTCAGGAGTTAAAACACACATGAAAAGTGTCTGAAACACCGAAACAGATTGAAAATTAAAAGCAACTCTCCTAGCAGCTGTCAGTGTGTCTACACATTATGAGTTTCAAGTAGTACTCTTTCCATTCCCTCAATACATTTTATGGTCGCTGTCAACACGGTCGTTTAATAGACGGTTTTCTTCGTTAATCTTTCCTCAGAGAACTGCAATCTTTTTTGGCGTATCGTGTCTGTAAACTAGTCTGCCTGTCTGTGAAAATCTTCGGTTCTCCTCTTTCTCCAAGAACATTCTCTCTTTTTTATTTGATCCTAAGCTCTTCCTTGAAGTCCTAAATGTTTTAGTATTTCGTAGTTCCTCCACTATCCTTTCCTTGCTCAGTGTCAGGCATTCTGTATTACATAGTGCCTCTGCCGTCACTGGGGTGGCGTGCGTTGCTGGAAATCTTCTTCTCCTTTGATCTATTCTGGAAGAACTTACTTGAAAATTCTTTTATCTGCTACCTCGTCTATTTACGTACCAAGCCCATTACTCTATATGCCTTTGGTATGAAAGTTTAATATGTCCAGTCTCAGGAGACACTCACATAAATTCACAATCTCCCCATTTATCTATACTTCGTACAGTGATCAACAAATATGTTTGTTTTACGAAAGATGTCTGCTGATAATGATTTTGTAAGAACTAAGTCAATTTGAGACCTACTTAATCTTAATTTCTGAAGAATCGCTGTATTAAACGCGGCGTATAATTCAATACACAATATTCCTACAAAACTAACAGAATCAGGTTGTCATGCAGTTACTATTTTTATTAGTAAATAACGAGTTTGCGGAGAAAAACGAACAAGACGTCCGTTCAAAGGTATTCACTCCTTGAATGCAGTGTTTGCAGTCGTCGAAGTGTATAGTCAGAGAGGTTTAACTTAATATCTGGCTAAAGGCCGACTAATTAGTATTTAAATTGTGTCTTATGCGAGCAGGTCCTGAAGCTAAACTTCAATATATATGCAAATATCCGTTTTTGCCTTCACAATGGAATTACTTGGGCAATATACAGACCCATTATATTACAAATGAATCCGTTTCCTTGGAGGCTGGCTTCCGAGAGAGAGAGAGAGAGAGAGAGAGAGAGAAGAGGAAATTAACAAAGAAGACAGCCCCTCTTTTTCCTCAGTCGTAACACGTCACTTATAACAGAGCCCATACATTCACAGTAAACTAACAAAATAGTTTTCTTTATATGAGTTACAATAACCCTGTAAAGAGGCAGCCATTCCCCTCAGTAAAATCTTAACTGATTAACGATTGTGGGCGACTAAATCACCAACGTATTAGCCATCGCCACCTTAGTAAATAAAACGCACCACTTCGAGTCTTGTCATAATGCATTCCTTCAGTTGTTTCGACCAATGACTCAAGAGCTGTAGATATGATGGGTACAGATGCTTGTGCAACCGCTCCGGTCGCAGGTTCGAATTCTGCCTCGGGCATGGATGTGTGCGATGTCCTTATGTTAGTTAAGTTTAATTAGTTCTAAGTTCTAGGGGACTGATGACCTTATAAGTTAAGTCCCATAGTGCTCAGAGCCATTTGAACCATTTTTTTAACTTCTTACTTTGTAAGGCAATTTTTGATTGTAATCGCACTGTAAACAGTTAGTCATAGGACATAAACTGACAGATTATTTCCACTCATATAACAGATTCTATGCAGGCTGATTAGTTCGCGTGTTGCTATGAAATCTGGTATTAGGACATAGGAAGCTATAAGGCCGGTAATCGATCGTTAGCGTCATAAAATTGACGATGTAACTGCAGCTTATCTTGGTGACTTAATATTTTTGTTATTTTCCCAACTTCCTTAGATACTGGGAACACTAAAGCTTCATTACGTAACTCCGGAACAAATTCGCAAATGAAACAAATGTTTTAGAAACTCATCAGTCGTAAGTTAAGATCCAATTTTGGATAATTAAGCAGTTCAGAATTCAAGAAATTCATATGATACGTAGGAATACGAGACGTGTATGAAACGAAAGGGCCGTTTGGTTATGAATACTAGCTTAGCGCCCACTGTTTCGCTCGCATAGGCTAGGATCTGCACATATTTTTTTGTTTTGCTTTTAGTTTTCTGCAATCGACATTTTATGCTGTTCACAAACTGCAACGCATTCTAATCTTTTCACGCTAGTTAAGACCATAGAAGCATGATGTGTTCCGAATCTGCGTCTGACCAAAAAGCGATTCTCATAGCTGGAGCCCAAGGATCTCGTTAATCATGCCTTTTTCGTTCTTATCGCGATATTTCCATAGAAACTTTCATGCCCTAACACATATTTCTTTGTATCTAACTGAGAAGTGAATACCAGTTTTCATACGATTAGCTTTAAAAATACGAAATAAGTTCATAAAAATTTTCATCCCCTATCTCAATCCCTTAGGAGACAGAATTTCCAAAAAAAATGAAACATGTATTTTTATATCTAATCGAGAAGTCAAATATAAATTTTCATAGATTTAGGTTTCAGAATGCTTCAGTATTTCTGCAATAATGATGTATTTTCAAAAAAAAGTTCACCCACTATTTACACCCTTAGTGGTTGAATTTCCAAAAATGCTAAGACGATTTTTCTTATTTCTGACTCAGAAACCAAATATGTACTTTCGCAGTTCTGCCTTCAAAATTACCTTAATAGCAAAATATTTTCAAGAAGCTTTCCATCCCCTATTCCTCAGCCTTTTGAACAATCCCGTCTTAAACAATGCCTATAGTATAAGATCAACACTGTCTGCAAATTTCAAATTTCTGTCCTTAGCGGTTTGTGTTAGGCCACTATGAATCAGTGAATCACCCACTTCGGTGTTGAACTTCCTATGACAGTGAAATACTATTTTTTTCATTTCCAAAAGTGAAATATCAACTTTCATAGATGTAGTTCTTTAATAATGATTTAGTCTCAGAAAAATTTTCACCCATTATTTCACCTCCTTAGGGGTAGAATTACTATAAATTCTTCCCCACACATCTACAGTATAACATGAATATGCTCTGCAAATGTAAAGTTTCTATCCTTAGTGGTTTAGGCTGGGCAATGATGAGTGTGTGCATGAGTCAGTCAGTACTGCTGTTGCCTTTTACATGTGGACACTTAACCCACTCAATGTCACCGTCGAGGGGTGGTACTTTAAGCCTATGTTTAACCATTTTTAAAAAAATATTTACGGTTTTAATGAATTATTCTACAAGGTTCCATAATCGTTACAAATTTTTCAGAATAACTTAACCCAAAAACTTCAGTTTTATTAGTGGATGTGATATTTCCAAACAGATGTTTTATTCATATTTTCAGGTTCAGAGCTCTCCCGACACACCAGTATCTTCTGAAAAAAAAAATTGTAAGGAAAATTTAACGACAATTAATCACACTCATATATTTTTAATTTTTAATGGTGATTACCAAATGTTCTGTCTCATGGGCCCCTACCACCACGGCACAGCGCGTCCCAGGTTGGAGATAGGGGATACGGCCTTCGGTATGAAGGGTCACTGCAAATACAAATAATAAGCAGTCGCGAACAGCCGGTGGGGAGCAGGCGATGGCGTGATGAACTATCCCTGTTTCTTCTTCAATTACTATCAAATCTATTTATCAAGAATCAGCAACATTAATGGGCATGGGTCCCTTTGAAGTAAAATTTCCCGAGGTAAACCAGGTTCCCATTCGGATCTCCGGGCGGAACCTACTTCGTAGAGATTCAGGCCGAAACGAACTTTCAGGTTGGGAACATGGAACGTTAAAAGTTTGAACAGGCCAGGAACGTTCCAGACATTATTAGACGAATTAGATAGATATGATGTAGACATTACAGCTATTCAAGAAACTCGGTGGCAGAGAGAGGGTAGCATAAAGAGGGGTAAATATACATGTTCACAGTTTCGGAACAGGTTTCGCAGTACAGAGAAAAGTGCTTCACGCAATCAGAGATATAAGGTTCATTAGTGACCGACTATCAGTTATAGTGTGGTCCGGCAGGTGGAATAGACTAGTAGTAATTAATGTACACGCACCAACTGAGGACACTGAAGAGCTTGTTAAACACGGCTTTTATGAAGAACTAGAACAACTATGGGATGAGTTCTCCTCGTACGATACAAAATTAATCATAGGTGATTTTAATGCGAAGATATGGAAGGAGGAAGCATTCCGGCCTACAATTGGGAAAGAAAGTTTGCATAACATTTCGAACGATAATGGCACAAGGGTGGTTAATTTTGCTGTTTCAAAAGACATGATTGTTGAGAGTACATATCTACATCTACATCTATACTCCGCGAGCCACCTTACGGTGTGTGGCGGAGGGTACTTATTGTGCCACTATCTGATCCCCCCTTCCCTGTTCCATTCACGAATTGTGCGTGGGAAGAACGACTGCTTGTAAGTCTCCGTATTTGCTCTAATTTCTCGGATCTTTTCGTTGTGATCATTACGCGAGATATATGTGGGCGGTAGTAATATGTTGCCCATCTCTTCCCGGAATGTGCTCTCGCGTAATTTCGATAATAAACCTCTCCGTATTGCGTAACGCCTTTCTTGAAGTGTCCGCCACTGGAGCTTGTTCAGCATCTCCGTAACGCTCTCGCGCTGACTAAATGTCCCCATGACGAATCGCGCTGCTTTTCGCTGGATCATGTCTATCTCTTCTATTAATCCAACCTGGTAAGGGTCCCATACTGATGAGCAATACTCAAGAATCGGACGAACAAGCGTTTTGTAAGCTACTTCTTTCGTCGATGAGTCACATTTTCTTAGAATTCTTCCTATGAATCTCAACCTGGCGCCTGCTTTTCCCACTATTTGTTTTATGTGATCATTCCACTTCAGATCGCTCCGGATAGTAACTCCTAAGTATTTTACGGTCGTTACCGCTTCCAATGATTTACCACCTATGGCATAATCGTACTGGAATGGATTTCTGCCCCTATGTATGCGCATTATATTACATTTATCTACGTTTAGGGAAAGCTGCCAGCTGTCGCACCATGCATTAATTCTCTGCAGGTCCTCCTGGAGTACGTACGAGTCTTCTGATGTTGCTACTTTCTTGTAGACAACCGTGTCATCTGCAAATAGCCTCACGGAGCTACCGATGTTGTCAACTAAGTCATTTATGTATATTGTAAACAATAAAGGTCCTATCACGCTTCCCTGCGGTACTCCCGAAATTAACTCTTCATCTGCGGATTTTGAACCGTTAAGAATGACATGTTGTGTTCTTTCTTCTAGGAAATCCTGAATCCAATCACAAACCTGGTCCGATATTCCGTAAGCTCGTATTTTTTTCACTGAACGTAAGTGCGGAACCGTATCAAATGCCTTCCTGAAGTCCAGGAATACGGCATCAATCTGCTCGCCAGTGTCAACGGCACTGTGAATTTCTTGGGCAAATAGGGCGAGCTGAGTTTCACATGATCTCTGTTTGCGGAATCCATGTTGGTTATGATTAAGGAGATTTGTATTATCTAAGAACGTCATAATACGAGAACACAAAACATGTTCCATTATTCTACAACAGATTGACGTAAGCGAAATAGGCCTATAATTGTTCGCATCTGATTTATGACCCTACTTGAAAATGGGAACGACCTGCGCTTTCTTCCAGTCGCTAGGTACTTTACGTTCTTCCAGCGATCTACGATAAATTGCTGATAGAAAGGGGGCAAGTTCTTTAGCATAATCACTGTAGAATCTTAAGGGTATCTCGTCTGGTCCGGATGCTTTTCCGCTACTAAGTGATAGCAGTTGTTTTTCAATTCCGATATCGTTTATTTCAATATTTTCCATTTTGGCGTCCGTGCGACGGCTGAAGTCAGGGACCGTGTTACGATTTTCCGCAGTGAAACAGTTTCGGAACACTGAATTCAGTATTTCTGCCTTTCTTCGGTCGTCCTCTGTTTCGGTGCCATCGTGGTCAACGAGTGACTGAATAGGGGATTTAGATCCGCTTACCGATTTTACATATGACCAAAACTTTTTAGGGTTCTTGTTTAGATTGTTTGCCAATGTTTTATGTTCGAATTCGTTGAATGCTTCTCTCATTGCTCTCTTTACGCTCTTTTTCGCTTCGTTCAGCTTTTCCTTATCAGCTATGATTTGACTACTCTTAAACCTATGATGAAGCTTTCTTTGTTTCCGTAGTACCTCTCGTACATGATTGTTATACCACGGTGGATCTTTCCCCTCGCTTTGGGCCTTAGTCGGTACGAACTTATCTTTCAGAAGGAAAGACATTCATAAAGCAACTTGGGTCTCTCCGGATGGACACACCCGAAAACAAATTAATCATGTTCTTGTAGATCGGAGATAGCACACTAGTATAGAAAATGTTAGGACTTTCAGGGGAGCAGACTGCGATTCTGATCATTTTCTTGTAGTTGCCAAAATTCACGAACGGCTATCTACAGCAACATCAAGGTGTTACAATGCAGAACATGTTAGGTTCGACACTGACAAGCTAAATGATGAAAACTTAAGAAGATACATGATAGAAATTTCAAATAGGTTTGATGCTCTCAGGACACAAGAAGATCAAGACGAGGATGTAAATAAACAGTGGATCACTATGAGGAATAATATCAAAGAGGCAGCGAAGGTCACAATAGGTACAATTAAGAAGAACAGGAGGAAACCGTGGTTTAATGAGGAATGCAAGAAACTGGTAGAGGAAAGGAGAAAAGCGCGATTAGATTGGGATAGAATGGGAGACAGAAAGCGAGAGGAGTTCTTGAACATGAGAAGGGAAGTTGGTCGTAGGTTACGGGCAAAGAAGAGGACTCATTTGAACTATCAAATTAAAAAATGGAAACAAACAGTAAAACAAAAAACATTAGGGAATTTTACCTAGACATAAATGGATATAGGAATGGGTTCAAGGCTAGGACAAATGCACTTCGAGGGGATGCCGGAGGAATACTGACAGACCCCAGTGCTATATTAAGTAAATGGAGGGCGTATTTTGAACATCTATTAAATGTACACCAGGAAGCAGGAAATGAGCAGGCGTACGAAATACATACAGCAGAACCCCAGATACCTGAGCCAACGTTAAAGGAAGTAAGAGATGCAATCAACAAATTTAAAAACCATAAAGCACCAGGATCAGCTTGCATAACTGCAGAATTAGTAAAAATGGATGACAGAAATTGATGGAAGTAGTTCACAAAGTGATAACTAAAGTATGGAACTCAGAGATGATACCTGAAGAGTGGCAGAAGTCGATTCTGATCCCACTTTTTAAGAAGGGCGACAAAATGGATTGTAGTAATTATAGAGGGATATCGGCATTACCAGTATTCCAAAAATTTTTCGAATATTCTGCTAAGCAGGCTTACACCATATGCAGATGATATTGTGGGGGATTACCAAGCCGGTTTTCGGAGGAATAAATCAACTATAGACCAAATATTCACCCTGCATCAAAATTTTGGAAAAGAAATGGAAATACAATAAACCAGTTCATAATCTTTTCATAGATTTTACAAAAGTATATGATTCAGTATTGCAATCAAAATTGTACAGAATTTTTTGGAACTTGGAATACCAAATAAGTATGTTACACTTATAGAAGCGAGTTTGAAAAACACAAAAGGTAGAGTACGTGTGGGGAGATTGCAGTCAGAAGAATTTGTAATAAAGAACGGACTTAAGCAGGGAGATGCCCTGTCTCCGCTACTTTTTAATTTAGTCGTAGAATATATTGTACGAATGGCAGCAGATAATTCAGAGGGTGTGGAGTTAAATGGAAATATTAAGATATTAGGGTATGCAGATGATCTAAACATCATTAGCGATAGGAAAGAATCTCTAACAGCAAATCCGAATGCTTTAATCAAAAAATGGTTCAAATGGCTCTGAGCACTATGGGACTCAACTGCTGAGGTCATTAGTCCCCTAGAACTTAGAACTAGTTAAACCTAACTAACCTAAGGACATCACAAACATCCATGCCCGAGGCAGGATTCGAACCTGCGACCGTAGCGGTCTTGCGGTTCCAGACTGCAGCGCCTTTAACCGCACGGCCACTTCGGCCGGCGCTTTAATCAAAGCTAGTGAAGATGTAGGTCTGAGGATAAGTGAAGACAAAATTAAATACCTGGTTACTACTGAACGCCAACAGCAGTAGATCAGGAAATGTTAAGAGTTGGAGACATGCAGTTTGAAAATTTGAACACATATAAGTATCTAGGCGTGGACATCACATCGAGAAATGAGATTGAATCCGATCTGAAGAAGAGATTACGGGCGGGAAATGCGTGCTACTTCTCACTGAATAGATTACTTTCATCACGGATATTGTCTAGGAATTTAAAGATTAGAATATACAAAACTATTATTCTACCAGTTATGCTGTATGGGTGTGAGACTTGGTCTCTCACTGTGCAAAATGAAAAGCCGTTTCGAGTATTTGAAAACAAAATTTTGAGGAAAATTTTCGGAGCAAAAAGGGATGACATTAGCGAAGAGTGTCGAAAACTGCATAACGAAGAGGTTCACGAACTCTATTCAAGCCCTGACATAATCAATATTATTAAATCACGTAGGCTGCGATGGGCGGGTCACGTAGCTCGAATGGATGAGGGCAGGGCAGCGCGCAGAGTACTGGTAGGGCACTTAGAAGGAAAACATCCTGTGGCGAGACTGAGGAGGACAATGTGAAGGCTGATTTGAGGAGCCTAGGTGTTGAAGGTGAATGGGAGGAAATAACCCAAGATAGGGACAGATGGCGAAAACACGTGGCTGCGGTAGTGGACCCTCGAGTCCGGTATGACCAGTGAGTGATCACAAAATGTTGGTAGTACACCCTATGGAAAATGTTTTGGTATTACTGGGATTAATTGTTGACAATTCAGAAGAAAATCCCACTACAGCAGCAGACGCTATTGATTGTTTACAAAACCACAGAACTGTTTGATTGAGGACGTAAACAAACAACTATGGCTTGCGAAATCATTGCTCCCAGTGGCTGCGAAGGGCGCATTGCAAAGCAATCGTTCAGATTCAGTAGCATTTGTGTCTAGGTCTTGGGCCGACAGAAATTGGTGAAAGAAAGGATATACAATGGTACTGAGACTTTTAAAGTGTCCATGCAGTTGATACTGTTACACATCAAGAAACAGCATTCCTCAAGCACATGGAAGCGCCGACGTGAGTCATCCGCCACTTTTGGTCACCAGAGTGCAACATCGACACTTCTGTGTGTGATTGCATGCGAGTCCAATGGAAAAGGATTAGACGAATGTAGACCGACCTGCCTCTATTATTCCGGTAACATTATGTATTCAGTGCTAAGGAGGACGCAGCAGCACCAACCAGTGTTTTGACAAAGACAATGGAACAAACTGGTTAAGCAAATGTAGCAGCACAACCGCTGACGACTCATAAAGAGGAGAGCTGATTCACTCATGACTAATGACGTTAAACAGCATAGCCTTTCCTCGTCGCCATAAATACTCCATCCAGAGTCATCCGATCGGTAGGATCAATGACATTCGTGTCATTCCCATTGAATTCTCTGATTATTGATCTGTAACATCAGCAAGATACAGCAATCTGAGTCAGCCACTGTGTTCAGCAGATTCCTTGCCAACTTGCTAAACCACGAGCCGCCGATGAAGATACAGTGATGAGATGTGCTCAGAGAAATAAATTGAGTAATATCTAATTGCGTTTCATTCCGTCTGGCGACACCCCACGGGTTCGTTGGCCTTCATCCTGACAAAGAGTGTGGGTTTACAGCCAGGGACTGTGCGATCCCTACAATGCAAAGAACAATAAGCGTCACGCAAACGAGTGTCTTTAGACAGCTGTCTGATGTATAGGAGGGGTTCCCAGCCTGGAAATGGATGACCCCTATAATACAAGGAGCAATAAGCATCACACAAACAAATGGCTTTAGACAGCTGTTTGCTGAATACGGGGGGGGGGGGGGGGGGGGGGTCCAGCCCAGAAGTGGGCGACACATCTGATACAAGGAGCAATAAGCATCACACAAATGAGCGACTTTAGACAGCCGTGTGACGAATAGCAGCGGTTCCCAGTCTGGGAGTGGGCAACCTCTACCATACGAACAGCAATAAGAGCCCCACAGAAGAGTGGCTTTAGACAGCGGTCAACAAGATGAGGATGATGTCTTTCCTGAAGTGCAGATATCCTACAACAACGCAAACTCAAAACAACAATCAAGCAAAAATCTCCTTTGGACATTGTCTGTACCGAAGCCATAGCTCAACCATTTTCACGAAATCAGTACAAAGACGGCTGATGAGAGTGAAAGTTAGTAAAAAGTCTCTGTAGTTATCCTACAACTGCAGCACTTGATCGAATGAGAGTAGCTCCCAACAGGATATCTCACTGCATTCTAGTGAATGGGAAAATACCATCTAAACTGAAAAGAGTGAAAATCCAACATGGCATGAGTAATGAAATGGATGCCCTCACGACGTCTTTCGGTATTGAAGAATTAAGAACGATCCACCAAATGAAGGAACACAAAGCTGCTGGCTTGGATCACATAAGCACTAAACAAATAAAACATTTCAGGCCTGCAACCCTAAAATAGACTGTACAGCTAATGAATAGTTCTATCTCTACCATGCATATTCTGACACTCTCAAGGAAAGCCAAGGTGGTAGCCCTGCTAAAACCAGGGAAAGAACCAACAGACCCATAAACATTCAGCCCTGAGTCTTTCTGTGATGTCTGTACAAGACACTTGAAATAATGGTTCTTCACAAAAATTTTGGCACAATAGAGACCAAAACTATACCAGAACAAGCAAGATTTATGTGTAGTAAATCTTGTTGTGGCCATATAGTCAATCTCACCTAACAACTAAACAGTTTGGAATGGGACCAGATAACTGGAGTCGCTTTTATAGATCTCTTGGCTGCCTATGACCTATCAACCATGTAAGGCTGCTTGTCAAATTTCATAACTTGAATTGCGAATGATACAGTCCATCAAAATAGACATTTTATATGATGCTACAAGGAAGGAAGAGCCGCTGGAGAAAGCGAAAGACAGCTCTACCACGAGTCACTGTCCTCGCAGTAATTTTTTGTATAACATCTAAACAAATGACCAGCCAATAAACACAGAAATGAGGCGCTTCATGTCGATGATACTGCCGCAGTAGCACAAGGAAAATCGTTTGAGAAAGTAGAAGGAAACCAGGTACAGACTCTCGAAGACTTGAGTGTCTCCTACAGAGAAAATTTCTTCAGATCAAATTCCTGTAAGCCTCAGGTGTGCGCCATCCACCTCAGAAATAAAGACGCATATAGGCGACTGAAAGTGATGTACTAGCGTCAGGAGTTGAACCACGGCAACTTGCCGAAATATGACGACTGAACGCAAGTGTTGCACAAAGGTTAATTGGTCATCACACTTGCCAGTCTTCAGATACACTGTCACTGACCATAGTAGTAAATCACAGAAACGTTCTTCATCAATTTCAAGATTTTAAACATGGTTGAAACAGCAACTGTTGACATTCTTCACGGTAAACGATAACAGCCAAAGAGTTGCAGGATAAAGATTTATTAAAATTCTTGATCACGGTTTCGGTAGATCTAAATATACCTTCATCAAAAGTAAAATACACCTGAGAAGGAAGACAAGGTTTCATCTCTATTAACGCTTTTTCTAATATTTTTTGTATGACGGTATTAGTTTAGATCTGGACTGGCTGCCACAATGAGCAGAGTTCTTTAGTAGCCTCTTGTGGAACTTACGAGGTCTGTCTTAAAAGTATCGACCTTTGACCTCCCCGCGCAAAACAGAGACTAAAGCGCGGCCCCACTGTACACAGTAAAGGAACAGACCTTTATGCGCATGCATGAATTTTGACTCCGCCTTCCAGCGCGTCAGTCACTGCCTGTCGAACGCTGTTCGTCGGATTACCGATTCTCTCAAGATGACTGAGCGTGTCGAGCAAAGGTTCTGCATCAAATTTTGTCAAAAGCTTGGTGATACTCAAAGCCAAGCAATTCGTAAGATTCAGTACGTGTTTGGAGAAGATGCGATGGGTGTAACACAAATTAAGGACTGGTTCAACCGATGCAAAAATGGCTGCACATCAGCGGAGAATGACCAGCGTTCTGGCAGGCCCAAAACTACTTGGAGTGCAGCTGTTGTTGAGAGTGTGCAAAATTTGGTGATGGCAGATCGTCATTTGACCGTGCGGGAGATTGCCCAAGAGGTTGGAGCGAATAAAGATTCTACAAATACAATTTTGCGTGATGATTCGAACATGCACCGTGTGGCTGCGAAATACGTGCCCAAGTTGGTGTCGCCGGAAGGAAAAGACCTCCGTTTTGACGTTTCACAGGATCTTCTGGACACCACCAACACTGGTCCTGGGTTTCTGAATACCGTGATAACTGGAGATGAGTCATGGGTGAACGGATACGACCCAGAAACAAAAATATAGTCGTCGCAATGGAAGCATCCCGAGTCTCCAAGGCTGAAGAAAGTGCGGCAGGTGCGAAGCAAAACTAAGGCTATACTGACTGTCTTCTTTGACGTCTGTGGAATTGTGCATCACGAATACGCACCGGAAAGACAAACAGTGACAAAGGAGTACTATCAAGATGTTCTCCGGCCACTCCGTGACGCATCTCGGCGCAAAAGACCAGACATGTGGACGGCGAATAACTGGCAACTGCATCACGACAACGCCCCCGCACATTCCTCCCACTTGATCCAAAATTTCTTGGCGGTACATGGAATTACAGCAGTTGGCAAACCTCCCTACACTCCAGACATGGCTCCTTGCGACTTCTGGTTGTTTCCAAAATTGAAGACGCCACTGAAAGGATCCCGTTTTGGGAGTAGAGAAGAGATAATGCTGAATACGACGACGGAGCTAGACACCATGCCAAAAGAAGACTTCCAGAAGTATTTCCGGCAGTGAAAGGATCCGTGAGTTAAGTGTGTGCAAGCACGAGGGATCTACTTTGAAGGAGATTAGGGTCCCAGCCCCGTCAGCTATTCGAAACATTTTTTTCTGGCCAAAGGTTGGATACTTTTTAGACAGGCCTAGTATCTTCTATAGTCAAACGACTATACTCCAGAGGGTTTACAGTACCTGCAACACAGGTATGCTATATTGATTGCATGTTATCAAGTGTTGCCTAGACATTCGAATTCAGGTTGGCCCACCTTTTGTGCTGTCGTGTGTACTTAGACAAATATATCATTGTACGACATATAGTTAAAAATATATGACTACATAAACTCTGAGATACCGTATGTTAAAAAAATGGCTCATCATGCATGAAGTTTTAATACATTCATTCTTTAATACCAAGATACTTCTACAGTTGAGTCGACTTACGGAAATTTCTGTCACCTGGCAGCACATTTCACAACATCCTTTTGCCAAGCCCAAACGATTGTAGGCGAAAACCATCAGGCTATGAAGAGTCGTTACCTTAGAGATGTTGTGCGAAGCATCTGTCCACAGCAGACAAAAACTATTCGGGATCATGTTTATTAATATTTAGCCTCTACTTATACATTTGTACATTATACATATCTCAATGTATGACTGTTACATAATTTCAAAGGGTTTTTACGAATATATGTAAAGGAAATTTTTTCGTGATCCACTACAAACCAAGAGGACTTTTTGACAAAATGAATACCTGGGCAATGCTAAGGTTGTCCGCTAGAGTGTAAGTAACAAAAGGCTTTGTGAATGAACCAGCAAAAATTCCTTTTTATTTATGACATCATAAACAAATTGTTTTGTAAATAAATGAACAAAAGAGAAAATGTCTGCAAAAAATTCAAAAACTACAACTAATAATAATTAACTGCATTGCGAAAAATATTGTTAATAATAAACCATTAGTTAATTTGTTGCGTCATTGTTATTATTTCCAAATCCTTTAACTAAACAAGTATTGTTAATGATAACTTGTTTGTAACTAACAGGAACCACTCCCAATGATGCACAAGCGTTGAATGAAGAGATGCACGCAACTGCACTAGTTATATAGGATAAGGAAGGGAGGAGGCACTTGAATATTATTGGTCCAGGGGGGGGGGGCGGACGGATTTCCCACCATTTGATGTTGTCCCATGGACTGGGGGATATAGTGGTTTCCCACCAAGTTTATATCACACGAGACCACATGACTGGTATTGACTTATGTCATGACTTCGAATACGAGATAGTAGTATTGGGTTCCCCTGAGTGACCTTGAATGTATGACATGCATGTGCTGAAGAATGCCTTGGAGAGAATGGTGAGGAAGGGACCTCGAATACAATTAGCTCAAGTGCATAACCTGACACCGGAAGTCCTTATCAGCAACCTTCAGATAATATCTTATATGTCTTAGAGCCAGTGCTGTTTATCTACTCTCCTTAGGAAGCATTACAGTTTGAATATATTGCATTTAGAAGAAAGTGGGTGGTTACTAACAGATTTAGAGGAAATTTAAATATTTTGTGCTTTCAGAGATGAACGAGTCAACGTTTTTAAGGAAAAGATAGAAGTATCCAGTGGGCATTTCTGAGTCCATTTAACGATGTTATCGGGAAAAGAAGGCACCATCTATTGTCATTTAGTAATAGTAAGGCTTTTATTCTTCGAGGTGTAACTTATAACGTTCGTTGTGACCACAATTTGGAATGTGGCTCAAGTGTTAGTCATGAGGATTCGATTGGCTGCCAAGGATTGCGTATGTGGAATGATCCGTCAGCGAATACTATAATACGGTGTCAAATCTCAAAAGAGGCATGCATTGTATATGTTTAGGTTTTTCTATTACAAAGACGTGTAAGTATTCAAAGGTCTTTGAGTCGACAGAAATATCTTTGGTAACTGGCGTAACAATGTATTACAAACTTTCGCAGGTGAATGGCAGTTGAGCTTCGTTAATCAGTAAACAGAATTATGTGACAGTATTAAGTTCCACCAGTAATTAAGATCGTTACGCCATGACAAGTATAATAGAGACTCTTATATATCTAAAAATGCATCTTTGCGGCTTGTATAATTTTGACAGTGCCTAATAGTAGTAATACTACATCGGACGCATAGAAAAATATTCTTCACATTATTGTTAATTTGTGAAACGCTGTGAAAAAATTATTTTTATTTTCCTTGTTTATAGGAATTTATAATGGGATCGTGTTTCACCGAAACTACACTCCTGGAAATTGAAATAAGAACACCGTGAATTCATTGTCCCAGGAAGGGGAAACTTTATTGACACATTCCTGGGGTCAGATACATCAAATGATCACACTGACAGAACCACAGGCACATAGACACAGGCAACAGAGCATGCACAATGTCGGCACTAGTACAGTGTATATCCACCTTTCGCAGCAATGCAGGCTGCTATTCTCCCATGCAGACGATCGTAGAGATGCTGGATGTAGTCCTGTGGAACGGCTTGCTATGCCATTTCCACCTGGCGCCTCAGTTGGACCAGCGTTCGTGCTGGACGTGCAGACCGCGTGAGACGACGCTTCATCCAGTCCCAAACATGCTCAATGGGGGACAGATCCGGAGATCTTGCTGGCCAGGGTAGTTGACTTACACCTTCTAGAGCACGTTGGGTGGCACGGGATACATGCGGACGTGCATTGTCCTGTTGGAACAGCAAGTTCCCTTACCGGTCTAGGAATGGTAGAACGATGGGTTCGATGACGGTTTGGATGTACCGTGCACTATTCAGTGTCCCCTCGACGATCACCAGTGGTGTACGGCCAGTGTAGGAGATCGCTCCCCACACCATGATGCCGGGTGTTGGCCCTGTGTGCCTCGGTCGTATGCAGTCCTGATTGTGGCGCTCACCTGCACGGCGCCAAACACGCATACGACCATCATTGGCACCAAGGCAGAAGCGACTCTCATCGCTGAAGACGACACGTCTCCATTCGTCCCTCCATTCACGCCTGTCGCGACACCACTGGAGGCGGGCTGCACGATGTTGGGGCGTGAGCGGAAGACGGCCTAACGGTGTGCGGGACCGTAGCCCAGCTTCATGGAGACGATTGCGAATGGTCCTCGCCGATACCCCAAGAGCAACAGTGTCCCTAATTTGGTGGGAAGTGGCGGTGCGGTCCCCTACGGCACTGCGTAGGATCCTACGGTCTTGGCGTGCATCCGTGCGTCGCTGCGGTCCGGTCCCAGGTCGACGGGCACGTGCACCTTCCGCCGACCACTGGCGACAACATCGATGTACTGTGGAGACCTCACGCCCCACGTGTTGAGCAATTCGGCGGTACGTCCACCCGGCCTCCCGCATGCCCACTATACGCCCTCGCTCAAAGTCCGTCAACTGCACATACGGTTCACGTCCACGCTGTCGCGGCATGCTACCAGTGTTAAAGACTGCGATGGAGCTCCGTATGCCACGGCAAACTGGCTGACACTGACGGCGGCGGTGCACAAATGCTGCGCAGCTAGCGCCATTCGACGGCCAACACCGCGGTTCCTGGTGTGTCCGCTGTGCCGTGCGTGTGATCATTGCTTGTACAGCCCTCTCGCAGTGTCCGGAGCAAGTATGGTGGGTCTGACACACCGGTGTCAATGTGTTCTTTTTTCCATTTCCAGGAGTGTATTTCTTGCCTTTAAGTGAAACATATCACACATCTGGACAACTGGCGCGTTGTAATCTTTGTACTTACTTTACATGTCCGAGTCAACAATCATACTACATATTTCCAATGATCAGCCATATGGATGGCTTTGTCATTTTCCATGGTCAGGTCTGATAATGTGCAAGTTTTGTCTGTTATCGGGAATACAATTAGTTGCTGATGATAATGTATTTCATCGCACTTATATTAGCTGCTCTCTTTATATCCCTATTTTCTCTGGTTGGTATTGCATCGTATGACGTCAATTCTTGAGCGGTTGAGCGTCTTCCACGCTGGAAACGATCGATGATTACCAGCAGGTGGTCGTTCTTTAGCCTTTATTAGCATCTAATTAATACAGTTTTTGCCATAAATTTCCTCTCCGTATTTCTGACGACTCGCCTGAAGGATTGGTCATTCGCATAAAACTTCGACGGGAGTTCAGTCGGTGTGGTATGTTTGGTAGCTGTATTATGTCTGTGATCATCGAACCCTTTCTCCTTTCGGACTCAGTTGCCGCTTGAGTTCTGACTGTGGGTAGAGCTGTGCAGACAGCAAGCGTAAATTTTTTTTAAATGGAACTGATGTTAGATACTGTGCGTACTGCCTCATTAATTGCCAAGCCGACATATTTGGCGGGTGTAGAGTTGTAGCAGGAAGGTGCTACATACACTGCTGAAGAAAACATAGTACGGGAGCCGATATTCTCAGAATTTGAGGATGTGAGCCTCACATTCCACGCTGGCGAGTTTTCAGATCGTGTTACTGCTTGCACCAACTTTTCCCCTAACGTTTTGACAGTTTTTTCGAAATGTTGACCACAGTAGTAAAGCGCAGGAACTTCCTTCATCAACGAATGCTTGTCTTCCTGATTGTAGGATTAATTTGCTTCAAAATGATACTACTTGACATCAGACGACTGTCTCGATAGCACTTGAAACGTCCGCTTAGAAAAAATTTATAAATGACTGTACTGGTAAACTTCTACGTTATGTGATTTTCAAAGAGCTGAGCAAATCTCAACGTAGTCAAACAGTTTTCTCTTTACTTATTCTGATCATCACTAAAGTGGCACACAATATTTTTAGCGCAACGATATCTGACTTTCAATAATCCCCACAAAAGAATGGCCCTGACTAACAATAACATATACCTTTCATGAATCACTTACCTCACAAAAATCTTCGTTACTCGAACTACTGCAATACAGCGAGCGCCAATAGTGCCAGCTAAATAAAAGATTCTAACTACTGAAGGCACTAACTACTTATAGGCAAATGAAAGATTTTGATAGAGAACAAACAATGTATTTACCTTAATAGTGTTCAAAGCTCATGACATCCAGTCTTACAAATTTCCTTTTCCGACGGATCGTCCGCTCTCAAAACTCTGGCATATCTCCCCACATCCACCACTGCTGGCGGCTCACCTCCAACTCCGCAACGCTACGCACTGTTCACACCTAACTGCTCAACATTTTTTTTTTTTGTCATCAGTCTACTGACTGGTTTGATGCGGCCCGCCACGAATTCCTTTCCTGTGCTAACCTCTTCATCTCAGAGTAGCACTTGCAACCTACGTCCTCAATTATTTGCTTGACGTATTCCAATCTCTGTCTTCCTCTACAGTTTTTGCCCTCTACAGCTCCCTCTAGTACCATGGAAGTCATTCCCTCATGTCTTAGCAGATGTCCTATCATCCTGTCCCCTCTCCTTATCAGTGTTTTCCACATATTCCTTTCCTCTCCGATTCTGTGTAGAACCTCCTCATTCCTTACCTTATCAGTCCATCTAATTTTCAACATTCGTCTATAGCACCACGTCTCAAATGCCTCGATTGTCTTCTGTTCCGGTTTTCCCACAGTCCATGTTTCACTACCATACAATGCTGTACTCCAGACGTACATCCTCAGAAATTTCTTCCTCAAATTAAGGCCGGTATTTGATATTAGTAGACTTCTCTTGGCCAAAAATGCCTTTTTTGCCATAGCGAGTCTGCTTTTGATGCCCTCCTTGCTCCGTCCGTCATTGGTTATTTTACTGCCTAGGTAGCAGAATTCATTGACTTCGTGACCATCAATCCTGATGTTAAGTTTCTCGCTGTTCTCATTTCTACTACTTCTCATTACCTTCGCATTTCTCGGATTTACTCTCAAACCATACTGTGTACTCATTAGACTGTTCATTCCGTTCAGCAGATCATTTAATTCTTCTTCACTTTCACTCAGGATAGCAATGTCATCAGCGAATCGTATCATTGATATCTTTTCACCTTGTACACTCCTGGAAATGGAAAAAAGAACACATTGACACCGGTGTGTCAGACCCACCATACTTGCTCCGGACACTGCGAGAGGGCTGTGCAAGCAATGATCACACGCACGGCACAGCGGACACACCAGGAACCGCGGTGTTGGCCGTCGAATGGCGCTAGCTGCGCAGCATTTGTGCACCGCCGCCGTCAGTGTCAGCCAGTTTGCCGTGGCATACGGAGCTCCATCGCAGTCTTTAACACTGGTAGCATGCCGCGACAGCGTGGACGTGAACCGTATGTGCAGTTGACGGACTTTGAGCGAGGGCGTATAGTGGGCATGCGGGAGGCCGGGTGGACGTACCGCCGAATTGCTCAACACGTGGGGCGTGAGGTCTCCACAGTACATCAATGTTGTCGCCAGTGGTCGGCGGAAGGTGCACGTGCCCGTCGACCTGGGACCGGACCGCAGCGACGCACGGATGCACGCCAAGACCGTAGGATCCTACGCAGTGCCGTAGGGGACCGCACCGCCACTTCCCAGCAAATTAGGGACACTGTTGCTCCTGGGGTATCGGCGAGGACCATTCGCAACCGTCTCCATGAAGCTGGGCTACGGTCCCGCACACCGTTAGGCCGTCTTCCGCTCACGCCCCAACATCGTGCAGCCCGCCTCCAGTGGTGTCGCGACAGGCGTGAATGGAGGGACGAATGGAGACGTGTCGTCTTCAGCGATGAGAGTCGCTTCTGCCTTGGTGCCAATGATGGTCGTATGCGTGTTTGGCGCCGTGCAGGTGAGCGCCACAATCAGGACTGCATACGACCGAGGCACACAGGGCCAACACCCGGCATCATGGTGTGGGGAGCGATCTCCTACACTGGCCGTACACCACTGGTGATCGTCGAGGGGACACTGAATAGTGCACGGTACATCCAAACCGGCATCGAACCCATCGTTCTACCATTCCTAGACCGGCAAGGGAACTTGCTGTTCCAACAGGACAATGCACGTGCTCTAGAAGTTGTAAGTCAACTACCCTGGCCAGCAAGATCTCCGGATCTGTCTCCCATTGAGCATGTTTGGGACAAGATGAAGCGTCGTCTCACGCGGTCTGCACGTCCAGCACGAACGCTGGTCCAACTGAGGCGCCAGGTGGAAATGGCATGGCAAGCCGTTCCGCAGGACTACATCCAGCATCTCTACGATCGTCTCCATGGGAGAATAGCAGCCTGCATTGCTGCGAAAGGTGGATATACACTGTACTAGTGCCGACATTGTGCATGCTCTGTTGCCTGTGTCTATGTGCCTGTGGTTCTGTCAGTGTGATCATGTGATGTATCTGACCCCAGGAATGTGTCAATAAAGTTTCCCCTTCCTGGGACAATGAATTCACGGTGTTCTTATTTCAATTTCCAGGAGTGTATTTTAATTCCACTCCTGAACCTTTCTTTTATTTCCATCATTGCTTCCTCGATGTACAGATTGAAGAATAGGGGCGAAAGGCTACAGCCTTGTCTTACACCCTCCTTAATACGAGCACTTCCTTCTTGATCGTCCACTCTTATTATTCCCTCTTGGTTGTTGTACATATTGTATATGACCCGTCTCTCCCTATAGCTTACCCCTGCTTTTTTTCAGAATCTCGAACAGCTTGCACCATTTTATATTGTCGAACGCTTTTTCCAGGTCGACAAATCCTATGAAAGTGTCTTGATTGTTCTTTAGCCTTGCTTCCATTATTCGCCGTATCATCAGAATTGCCCCTCTCGTCCCTATACTTTTCCTAAAGCCAAACTGATCGTCTCCTAGCGCATTCTCAATTTTTTTTCCATTCTTCTGTATATTATTATTGTAAGCAGCTTCGATGCATGAGCTGTTAAGCTGATTGTGCGATAATTCTCGCACTTGTCAGCTCCTGCCGTCTTCGGAATTATGTGGATGATGCTTTTCCGAAAGTCAGATGGTATATCGCCAGACTCATATATTCTACACACCAACGTGAACCAACGTGAATAGTCGTTTTGTTTCCACTTCCCCCAATGATTTTAGAAATTCTGATAAAATGTTATCTATCCCTTCTGCGTTATTTGACCGTACGTCCTCCAAAGCTCTTTTAAATTCCGATTCTAATACTGGATCCCCTATCTCTTCTAAATCGACTCCTGTTTCTTCTTCTATCACATCAGACAAATCTTCACCCTCATAGAGACTTTCAATGTATTCTTTCCACCTATCTGCTCTCTCCTATGTATTTAACAGGGGAATTCCCGTTGCACTCTTAATGTTACCACCGTTGCTTTTAATGTTACCAAAGGTTGTTTTGACTTTCCTGTATGCTGAGTCTGTCCTTCTGACAATCACATCTTTTTCGATGTCTTCACATTTTTCCTGCAGCCATTTCGTCTTAGCTTCCCTGCACTTCCTATTTATTTCATTCGTCAGCGACTTGTATTTCTGTATTCCTGATTTTCCCGGAACATGTTTGTACTTCCTCCTTTCATCAATCAACTGAAGTATTTCTTCTGTTACCCATGGTTTCTTCGCAGCTACCTTCTTTGTACCTATGTTTTCCTTCCCAACTTCTGTGATGGCCCTTTTTAGAGATGTCCATTCCTCTTCAACTGTACTGCCTACTGCGCTATTCCTTATTGCTGTATCTATAGCGTTAGAGAACTTCAAACGTATCTCGTCATTCCTTAGTACTTCCATATCCCACTTCTTTGCGTATTGATTCTTCCTGACTAATGTCTTGAACTTCAGCCTACTCTTCATCACTACTATATTGTGATCTGAGTCTATATCTGCTCCTGGGTACGCCTTACAATCCAGTATCTGATTTCGGAATCTCTGTCTGACCATGATGTAATCTAATTGAAATCTTCCCGTATCTCTGGCCTTTTCCAAGTATACCTCCTCCTCTTGTGATTCTTGAACAAGGTATTCGCTATTACTAGCTGAAACTTGTTACAGAACTCAATTAGTCTTTCTCCTCTTTCATTCCTTGTCCCAAGCCCATATTCTCCTGTAACCTTTTCTTCTACTCCTTCCCCTACAACTGCATTCCAGTCGCCCATGACTATTAGATTTTCGTCCCCCTTTACATACTGCATTACCCTTTCAATATCCTCATACACTTTCTCCATCTGTTCATCTTCAGCTTGCGACGTCGGCATGTATACCTGAACTATCGTTGTCGGTGTTGGTCTGCTGTCGATTCTGATTAGAACAACCCGGTCACTGAACTGTTCACAGTAACACACCCTCTGCCCTACCTTCCTATTCATAACGAATCCTACACCTGTTATACCATTTTCTGCTGCTATTGATATTACCCGATACTCATCTGACCAATTGGAAGTCAATACTTCTCCTACAACGTGCTGTGTACCCCATTACGACAAAAACATGATGCTAACACATGTGAAATCCGGTGGTTGATTGGACGGAGACCGGCTTGTAATGGCTAAAGCGTGGGATCAATTCCTGCTGGGGTAACATTTTTTGACAGCCACAAACATACACTCTTCAACTCCAGAAACGCCAAGTAAAGAACCTAGAACTGTGCTGTGGTTTCAAATCAACATTAAACATGTCCATTCGCTACTGACTTTGACAGAGTTGGATCAGTTTTGGCTATCAGAGGCGGAAGTCGCTGGTTGCAGAAACTCTTGTCTCTAGTAAGCTTTCTTACGCTAGTAATTTCACTGTAGTTCACGAACCAGTCGTCATGTAAGGTCGTAGGATCTTCATCTCTTACTTTAAGTGAGGTTGAGATTTTGTAAGTATTGGCACTGGACTGGCATTCGAGCTCCGATTCCAGTTTTTCTGTGGATTAGACCCTTCGAGATGATACTGTCTCATCATTTCGTTGTTTCCTCACGGTGCCAAACTCCTCCAGGTCTGTGCGAATGTGTCGATCCTAACGACGAGCAGTGAAGGAACAATAAATATTTCATGTTTATTCGTAGCTATAAGACAATAGAGCAAGGTACCAGGTTCGAATTCCTGCTAGGCAAAAATCATTTGTATCGTTATTTCAGGTTCCAGTATCATGCTATTGGTGTACATATTTAATATCTGACATCTGTTTGTACTTAGTTAAAAATCCATATGGGTACTGAGTTCTACTACCCGTCCATCACCACAACTTCAATTCATGGAGTTTTACACTTGTGCATTGTACTTCATTACATATCTTCATGCTGTTCCTGGTGTGGTGCTAAATGTATCGTCATTTATTTTTAGGTTCAGACACCCGGCCTTGCTCGCCGGAGGTTCGAATCCTCCCTGGGGCTTGGGCGTATTTGTTGTCCTTAGCGTAAGTTAGTTTAGAGTAGTGTGTAAGTCTAGGAACCGATGACCTCAGCAGTTTGGTCCCTTAGGAATTCACACACATTTTTGAAACCAGCCCTGTAAACTGAAACTGGTGAAAACTTCGACATATTACGTCTCTTTATGCTCTTGATCAGACACGTAAGCTTTGTTTTGTTAACAGTCGGTTCAAATTCGGATCATGGTGTGATAAGACTTCTGCAGTGTTACTTATTGTAATGAAGTTTATTTTACAAACGTTAAGTATCGTTCCATCTCTAATAACGTATTTTATAATACGTGTTGTATAACGGTATTAGTTTACATCTGGACTGACTACCATAATAAGCAGTGTTCGTTAGTGGTTTGTTGTGGTAACCATTGTGTATAATCATATGACTGTGCCCCACATGGTATCGACGTTTACAGGACCTGCGGCACAGCTACGTTATGTTGATTTTATTCAACAGTGGCTCACTTTTTTGGTGTCAAGTGTACATTCAGCGGCATAATACTTTGTACGTGGATACCATCAGCAAAATACGTTGCGAATAGAGTTAGTATCAAGAAGTAATAAATATAAACGCCAATCATGATGCAACAGCTTTTCACTCGACTCAATGTTCACGTCGTCAAATCTACTGTCATATAAGTCACACAGTGATTTAATTTTATAGATTCATTCAGCGGCAGTTGCTTGTAGTGTCTGAAAGATGTGTTGCGTGTACAGTCAGTAGGTAAGAACTAATAAATTTAAACGTCCTGCACAATATGGCAGTTCATCACGCATCTCAGTGTATGTGACCTTGTATCTCCTGAAGTATGTGTGGTACCACAATATATATTACAGGTGCATTTAGTGACATATGTAGATACTGCATGCGGATTTTCTTGCGAATACAGTTAGTAGCACATACGTAGCACACTTAAACGTCATGCATTATGCAGCAATTTTTCACGCATCATCGTTAATGACGTCATATCTCTGGAATGGTGATAGGTAGGTGGTTGTTACTCCCACAGTGACTGTTGGCTGACTGTGTACCAAATTTTTCAGGAGGACATACATGTACACTCACATATACACGTACATACGTACATTTTACGATGGGCGTACAATAAGTAAAGCAACACTTTTCTCTGAAAGCAGGGATTGGTTTTATCCAGGTTACCAATACGTCAAATTACTCCCCACCACTTCTTCTGGCTACAAAACCCTATTTTTCAACATCCCCATTCAGTGCGACGGCCTTACTCCACGTCACTGGGAGGGCCTGTATGCTCGCATGCTACCACTCCACTGCTCGAGGTTGGAGCCAACGTCTGGCTTCATCCATAGCCTTCTCATCATCCACGTACTGCTTTCCACAGAGCGCGTCCTTTACTGGGCCCAACAGATGGAAGTCGAAAGGTGCGAGATTCAGACTGTGGGGTGGATGAGGAATAGTAGTCCAATGAAATTTTGTGAGCTCATTTCTGGTGCTCTTACTTGTCTGAGGTTTTGCCTTGTCATGGGGAAGACTAACTTAATTTGTATTTTTGAGGCGACCAACACACTGAAGTCGTTTCTTCAACCTTCTGAGGGTAGCACAACACACTTCAGAGTTGATCTTTGCACCATGGGGGAGAACATCAAACAGAATAACTCCTTCAGAGTACCAGAAGACCGTTACCATGATGTTACTGGCTGAGGTTGCGAGATTGAACTTCTTCTTTAAAGTAGAAGTGGTCTGGCGCCACTCCATCGATTTTAGATTTGTTTCCAGTTCGAAGTGAAGAACCCACGTTTCATCGTCTGTGATGCTGGTCACGTTGTTGCTGTATGATAGGAAATGAACACATTTACCTACTGCAATTATCACATACAGGGCCTACAATACAATTATGCAGAATCACCTTCCATCATTAAGGAGGAATTATCAGTTAGCCAGTCTGTACCACAACGCATTAACGTGCTAAATGGCCCTTAACCATTACCATATTTCTGATCTCTTAGTGTCTGCCTGCTTAGCTGCGTGGTAACGTGCCTGCCTCCCATGCAGTGGGCCCGGGTTCGATTCCGACCGGATTGGAGATTTTCTTCACTGGTGGACTGGGTGTTGTATTGTGAATATCATCGTTTCGCCCTGATCACCGGCGCATGATTTGCCCATTCTGGCGTCGACTGCAATAAGACTCACACTCGGCGGCCGAACTTCCATGGATGGGGCCTCCCGGGCAACAATGCCACACGCTCGTTTCACTTTTTGTTCTCTTAGTGTGAATACCTTAAATGCTGTCTACCACCACATTCGGTATTGATCTACACACCTTACTCAGTTTGACCCTCAGACAGGGAGGACCTAGCTGCTCATGCCTCTTGACGAGTAGCTACTGTTCAGCTCAGTGGAGCGGTTAGCAAGCACCTTGGAACAGTAGAGTTGACAGCATGAATGACCGGCATCGCATCAACCTTTGTGACGAACCACAGACCGTTTGTTCCTGCCCACATACGCATGTTCCCATGGGGTCGATACTACCGAAAAATTAAATACTGTGGAAATCGTATAGAATAACTGGTGAAGCTAAAAACGTTCGTGTCATATGATACAGCGCTAACGTGACCAGTAATCAGGGTACTCCTAAGGCATCAACAGCACTGATCCTGTCATCATCGGTCAAGTGATGTCTCACCTAGCATCACTGACACCTCTCTCCAGACCATGCCTGGGTAGACTTGGAGATGTACCACCTGCTGTCTACTGCCGATGCTGAACCTGCCAGATGCGTCAAGCCCACACTGCAAACCGTGACCAGATGGAGGTCCACTGAGCTGACCCACAGTTCCCCCCCTCCTCCCCCCCCCCTGTATGGAGTGCATTTATGAATCCCCCACCACCCTCGTGAGACGAAGTGAATGCCTCACAGTTCTCGTGTGACGATACAGAGCGATTTCAGCCTCATGTTAAATTGACTGTTATGTGTTCACTTTCTGTGAACCTTTGTGATTGACGACTCTGTTTTTTTATTATTTTATTTAGCTCATATTCTCTTTCAGGCTGTATTAATACCTGTTATGAACAATTAATAATTTTCACATTATATTATTAGATGAAGATACTTTTTATAGACTTTTGGACCAACATGAATAAGAATGGACATAGTTCATTTGATCTTTTGTTTATATTTGAAATTAATATCATACTAGATCAAATTTTATGTTATCAAGTCTACCACACGTTCTCTTTACAAATTCCATGACACATTTAAAACCTACATTCTTTCTTGCCATTATCACATTTGAATAATTACACACACCATTATACACAGGCCATATTGTTTGAGTTAGTTGAAGCATTCTTTGTCTTGTGTTATGTCTAAGATTTCTTATAACATAGAAATAGCGTTTCTCTCGTACAAATTAGAAAGTCAGTGGTGTTAGTTGCAGAATTCTAGTGCGAGTGGTTTACGAGATATCGTATTTTCAAATGTTCATTCACTGACACTTGTTTTTGCCGTTCAGCCTGCTTAATTGCCAAGTACGATGTTGTTATGTTTGCTTGCAGAGTGCTTGCAACTTGCTGGTCAGTTAGCGTGTGACAGTACAAGCACTGGCCGTGAGTAGACGCAAAATTTACTAATACAGAACAAGCCGACATGCTCATGGTGTTTGGAGGCTTTAGGAAGAATGCGGTTCGTTCTTGTATGGTGCGTGCGGGAAGATATCACAATAGACGTCAATCATTCCGGCAGTTATTTATCAACACCTTCAACCAGTTACATGAAAGTGATAATGACACTTAGACAACGTAACAGAAAGAAACAAGTGACGTCGAAGAAGAGGAAATAAATGTTCTCGCTGCTGTTACAGTTTATTCGCACGTTAGCTCCCATGCAATCACATGAGGAAGTGGCATGGGTCAGGCAAGTGTCCAATATATTCTCCGTCGACATAGATTCCATTCCCATCACACATCTCTCCATCAGGAGCTGCCCGGAAATGATTATGACAATTGTGTTAACTTCTCTACACGCGCATTAAGACAAGATACTCTAGATGTATCATGTATCTTGTTTAATAATGAAGCCACGTTTATCAATAATGGACAGACAAAGTGCCAAAACATACACTACTGATCTGTTGACGACCCCACTTGGCTTCGTCAGGTGGAACAGCAGCATTCATGGAGTGTCAATGTGCGGTGTGGGATAGTGAACCTTTAGCTCATAGGCCCGTGTTTCATAGATGGAACACTGGACAAGTATCGCGGCCTCCTTACAGACAATCTTCCATGGAAGCTAGAAGACGCTTCTCTCCAGACTAGGAGGAACCTATGGTGCCTACATAACGGCTGTCCAGCCCATAGTGGAAAAGTACTACAGCATGTCTTCACGAATTGTTTCCAAATCGTTGGTTCGGATGCAGAGGACCTGTACCTTGGTGACCCATTCCCCTTATTTGACGCCTGTAGACGCTTTTCTGTGGGGAATGCATAAAGACGTTCTCTAAAACAACACACCAACTACACCCGATGATATGTAACTGCACCCAGCTCGGACAACTCCGCTGAAATGCTATCACATGTGCACCACTCATTCCATACCATACTAGAAGCTGCTTGTGGTCATTTTGCACGCAACCTATGATGGCCAATTGTCCCATTACTGGTCAGAATCCGCAGAACTACTTTATGCACTTGTGTCGTTCTTTAGTGTGTGCTACCATAGTTATTGCACAAGTGTCGGTGTGGGAACTTTTCAAAATACAGTGTCTTTTAAACATCTCCAACTACAATAATGCAACAAACACCACTGACAATCTAATTTACCCTACTTTTAGTTTGTTAATGTCAATAGGAATTGTTCCATTTAAAAATATGTGTTTGTGCAAAAAATACACTTCCTAATTATTATTACAGGCTGTTGTTTGGCTACAATAGAAGCCCCTGACTACCAATCCACTCTTTGAAAACCACATCAATAGCACTTTCCATTTTCGCAGTATTTGCGGTGCAAGATGTGTGTGTGTGTGTGTGTGTGTGTGTGTGTGTGTGTGTGCGTGCTTATTACACTATTATGAATAGCTGTGTACAACTCCACTATATTTTTATATGTATATGTTCACGAATTTATCAGTGAGTATATTGAGTACATCTTTAGGCTATCTCTTTATTATTCAAATGAAGAATCCCGTCAGGATAAGAACCTATATGGATGTACTTGGTAGGCACTCGGTCTGAGTGGACCTTTATTTACTCAAAACTTTGTATGGTCACATGGTGAATGGGCAAGGCACCATACTTTGTGAAGGTCAGAGTCACAAAAAATAGCTTTTATAAATTAATTCAAACTCTGGCCTTGAGAAAGGGGTGAATAATTTTTTATCAGCTGGCACAGAATACTAATTTATTTTGTGCACATGCATTGCTTATTAAGAATTTGTTTGAAGTAGCCAGGTCAGCATTAAATGTGAATTTGTCATAGTGGATTCCTCGTGGTTGTACGTATTTTGCCTTAGTTGCCTGAACCTTATTTACATGCTGTGGTTGGCAGCGTTACCTTTCGTTGTAACCTGTTGGGAGCTATTGCTGTTGGTTGCCACATAGATAAACTTGAAATTCTTGTCGAACATCGCTCATTACTGTTTGCAACTAATGCTTGTTCCTGCCCCACTATCAGTTTCAAGGGGCCACCTCCAGCGCGAAATTTTAATCCAAGCGGGGCGTCATGAAAATTTACTAGCTATTTGGCTTGACTCCTTTCATTCAGTGTGATAATTAATTCAACTAGCGGATAATGAGGAGACAGAATCTGACAAAAATAGCTTTTAACAGCAAACATTTTTGCTGTGACTTCTTGTATTAACTAGTATTTTCACATTCAACACTTCAACCTTGAAAACTGCTCGGGCTACAACATTGTTTTAGAAAGACAGCATCCGAATATAGGTCGGACCATGGTTTTAGCCACATGAGTCACTTAATACTCAAAACTGGTCCCATTTCATATGTAAACAATGTATGGGGTCTTGCTAGGAGTCTCCTTGACTGGTGCCGCCGTCTGTTGCCAATTTCTAAAATTATTTCGAAAGAAACATTTGTGAACATAACTGCTGCTGTTGCGAATGGCTGTGGCAATATCAATTAACACTGACGTCATTTACTGAGTCTGATCGTTAGATTTTTGCTTTAATTCTACTACAAATATGGCATGTTTGCAGAATGAGCAAGAAATTTTGGAAGCCCAAGTGGAATAAATTGCTCAGCAACTCAGGT
Organism: Schistocerca americana; assembly: GCF_021461395.2. Taxonomy (NCBI): domain Eukaryota; kingdom Metazoa; phylum Arthropoda; class Insecta; order Orthoptera; family Acrididae; genus Schistocerca; species Schistocerca americana. The sequence continues at coordinate 104,761,789 of NC_060122.1, read as the reverse complement.
CGCACATTTTTTTTTTTTTTTTAGGGTAACAGTTTCTGCCACTTTTTTAAAAAAAAGTTGGAATCTGTCAAGGAATTAAATATGAAAAATAAAGCTTGTCATTTCTAGTATGTACTTCTGTTGAAGATATATCAGTTACATAGTTCCCAGCAACACTTTAAGTAATGGCATAAGTGGTCAGTTTCCTAGGCCTGATATTCCTCTAAGTGGCAGGTCTCCAAAGTGTTACCTGCTGCTGGTCCTGTTCTTTGCTTTCCTAAGATACCTTAGGAATTGCACACACGGTGGACTGAGGACTGGTGATGGAGGATCACGCAGAACAAAGTGAGTCTGGGTATGTAGCTGGGTCACAGGAATTCGTGGAAACATAGTCGGACCACGAGAGAAGCATTGTCATGGAGGCAATCGCATAGCATCGCTGAGCGGCTCCCGAGCGGACTGCATCTACTGTTTGGTGTTGTTGGATGCTTTCTCTGTGGTCATCAGAGCTAAGAGCAGTGGGACTGGAGAAAGAATTTGTACAGCAGGGGCATACTGCCCATGCTAAAAATAGTGCCTTTTTGTGGCTAGCCTTTGGTGCATTTCTTTAAATTTACCAGGATCTGGGAAGCAAGACTAGGTGCTGGGTGCGGAAGCGCCAATTGGTAAAATTCATGTGATGTCACTAGGACGGATCACACAGAAGCCTTTCAGAGAAGAGACACGACACGCTTTTGCTGAAGGAACACTTACGCCAGTGCTGGGCTGCGAGTACTTATAAAATGGTTGGTGGTCAGGTTTCCTTGGGGGGGGGGGGGGGGGGAGGGAAAGAGTGAGCTGTTCGATTCGGACAGAAAAGACAGGGAGTTCGAAGCAGTTAATGGCACCAGTGCGCGCATCTTGGCAGCTTGCAGACTCCACTGAAGCAGGCGATTGGCTGTCCAAAGTTCGAGTCTGTAATCCTAGTCGAGCCGTGCGTGGCTCGTGTTGGTGACGTCTCTTATTTAACATCCTGTTTTTGCCGTACTGCCACCTCGTCATCTTAGTTTCACTTACTTGTGTCACTGAGTTGCTGCATTGCCTGCCCGTGAGCGGCAGCAGCAGAGCTTATCGATATAGGCCCTGCCGTATTATCTTTGCGGACTGCTATTACTTCCTGGTCGTCGTGTGTCGTCCAAGGAGTTGGAACGCGCCAGCAGTGCAGTTCGGACCTGGCAGTCGGACAGTTGGGACACGGCAGAAGTTCGGTCGGGTTGGAGCGGCAGTGAGGTTCGGATAGCCACGACTCGCCCGACCGTTGCCGGCACACATGGCTGGGGACGGTCTTGGTTGATCGTCGGCTGGTCGTCTTACCGGACGACGTGTATTTGCTCGCCGGTCGCTCATGGGTTGGCGGTGTGTGTCTCAACTCGTGGTTCGGCCTGGTGATTACACAGTCACTGCTTTTAGCATTGGTCTCGTTCTTCATGCAAGTGTTTGTGAAATTGTGTGTAGCCTGTGACGTTCACTGTCCAGTTATTTTACTGCTGTCTCCGTGTTGATGTGTAGCAGTATGTCGGTTGGCGCAGTCGCGTCGTAGCACCAGTGGGGCATGCAGCGCCAGGGAGGCGCGGATAGCCATCACTCGCCGATGATTGCCGAAACACATGGTTTGAGTGGGGACGGCTTTGGTTGATCGTCGGCTGGTCGTCTTACCGGACGACGTGTATTTGGCGGGCGATCGCTTTTGCGTTGACTGTGTGTGCCGATTTCTTGATTCGTCCTTGTTTTGCTCGGTCGCTGCCGTTAGCATTGTCTAGTTCATCGTGCAAGTGTTTGTGAAACTGTGTGTAGTTTATGTGGTTTGACTGACAAGTTATTTAAAGATAGTCGGCGTACTGGCTCTGAATTGGTTGGTTGGTGGGAGTAGCGAGGAAGGACAGGATAGCCATCACTCGGACGACGATTGCCGACACACACGTTTGAGTGGCAACGACCTTGTTTGGCCGTTTTCTCGGTCGTCTGATTAGACGACGTGTATTTGGGTCGTCCACCGCTTATGGGTTGTCTGTGATCCGTTCTGGTTGGTGTCTAGTCTCCGCTCTTAGCATCGTTTGAGTTTTGGTGCAGATGTGGAGCGGAACTGATCTTGAGCATTGGTCCGTTGACTGTCTGTCGGTTGGGTTCCAAGCGGATTGAAAATGGTTGGGCCGACTACCTGTCTCACCTAAGCGAGCGTTAATGTTTGAATTCCAGGCCGACCCTCGAACATCTGAGCGCCCTTGGGTGTACTCCCCTATTTTTTTTAAAAAATATGTTCTTGTTGTTTGTACTTGTATGGCTTCTAGCCGATTTTGGCTTTAAATTAGAGCTGTTTTGCTCTTAAGGCATTCAGCATAGTTTAAAGTATTGTTTTACGTAAGCACTTTGGCATTTTAAAAATTTTAAAGTTGTTGAATTTTTAAGTCTTGGGCCGTCAGTCGATTTTGAGTTTGAGTTGTTGTGCTCTTAAGGACTTCAGCCTAGTTCAAAGAACTGTGTCACATAAGGCCTTTGGCATTTTAAAAATTTTAGTAGTGCTGAATTTTAAGTCTTGGGCCTTCAGCCGATTTTGAGTTTGAGTTGTTTGCTCTTAAGGCCTTCAGCCTGAATTAAAGAACTGTTCCACGTAAGGCCTTTGGTATTTAAAAAGAATTCATGGTATGGAGTTTTAAGTGTTAGGCCTTCAGCCGATTTGAATATAACTTGTTTACTACAGCCTAACTAAATAACTGTTTTAAGATAAGGCTTGCCTTTTAAATTTCTCATTATACTTGCGTTTTAAGTTATTGGACTTCAGCCGTTTTTTATTAAGGTGGGTTTCAGCCGGTAATTAAGTCCCAGAGATTAAAGCTGTGTGTTTAAAAAAATTTTTTTGGGGCTTTTGTGATGTTTGATCAAATAATAAAGTTGTACGTTCGAGTGTAACTGACAGCCCCTTATTTTGGCCTCTTTCCACAATTTAAACTACCTTTCCTGTCCTTAAGCTGGGCGTTTCACTAGTGTTGTACTACACGGAGCCAAAGATTGAGTCAACACTCTGCTCATCTTGCACTGATAATTAGCAACACTAGTGTGTTAGGACAGTTGCTGATCATAATTCAGTCTGAGAACTTCTGTTATCTGTTCCACAACCATCAATGCATTGGCAGGTGCCTGCGTTTTTTTCCAGTTTCACATTTAGCTAAGCAGTCATTGTAACTGTCAGTAAGAAAATTGTGAATTATTTCTAAACATCAGCTGCGGTTAAAGTCGACTGTTTAGAAATTTCAAAGTAACTTTCTCAACATATAGATATACTTTGTTTGGAGCTCAAGGTACATTTTCGTACTTTTAACTTTTTGTCAGATAGTCATATGCATTTCCGTATTTGTGCTTTGTTTGAAAAAACAGCTTTGGTGATCTTGAATGTACCACTGGAGGGGAGTGTGTGTGTAACCTGGTAGCCAGGGGAAGGCAGGATTCGGTTACAATTGTGGCTGGGGCTGTAATCAGCTACTGTTGGTTGCCTTTTACAGTTACACATTTTTTTAGACCAGTAATTCCAGACTCAACAATAAATAAAAATACCACATGTTATTAATGAAGGAATAAAAACTGTGACAATAATAGTGTTTTCAGTGAGTTGCAATTTAGCAAATCACCACTAAATACAGGTACAGCAGATAATGTTTTAAAAGCAAGCCACTGTGATCTGGGCAGAAGGCCTTACACGCCAGGACTGGCCATAAATTAAGAATTGCTTAAAACTCGCAGCAACTTACAAATTACAGGTATTGAAATATTAAAGGCAAGTCGCCACAAACACAGCTGTAGGCATCAGACGCCAAAAATGGCAGTAAATAAGGTTTTAAGGCTTCCTGCTAAAATACAAATACCCAATTAGAATTTTAAGGCCACAATCACGGCTGAAGGCCTTACGCGCCAGAAACGGCAATAATATAAAAATTTAGAAACCTGCTGTAAAACAGCAAATACAATAACAAAGGTTAATTAAAAAACAAGCAACTGATCACCTAACTGGTGAAATAAGATGATGGTAAACTTTGTAACAAAACCCTTAACATCCACTGAACACTACACTGCTAGATTTATTCCAGAAGGCGACCAGAACTATTAACTAGACAAATATAACCTTTAATGTAGGCATTACAAGATATAATAATAAATAATACAATAATAAAAGGACCAGTACATAAGTTACTTAAAGTGTACTGAGGCAGATTATACCCGCAGAAGGCGTGGGCTGAAGGAGCGTTACACTGAACTACTGGCCATCAGACCTCCTTTTACAACACACATGTTTCACAAGAGCCAAGGGGCCACTGACGGTGCTCCAGGAATCGACCTCTGAGAAGGTCCGGCAAGAAACACTTTAGCGAGCGATGAGATAGGCAGCCAAGAGTTGCATTCACTTCACAAGATGGTAACTCGGACTAGTAACAGTTTAATGAGTTACTAATGATAATCTTGCTGAATCTACCTGACGTCCGATAAACCAAATGCAATGATGGAACAATATGCCAAAGCCGGAACCGGAGGTCTGCACTACGTCCCCGGAATACTGTGCTTAGAGCGACCGGAACGAGAAAAGGAATCACTACCACCAGAGTAGAAGAATCACCAGCTGGACTACAATCGAGAAACCTGTCAAAACTACACGCCTTACCGGACAGCAGCGGCAAGGCGAGGAAACGTACACTGCCGTTACATACACTAACCCCCAGGGCAGATAACTGGGGCGTTAGCGGCCACCAGGCAAGAAAAATTGCCGCTGGTTGAACTTAACAAATTGTAACAAGTTGAACGCAGTAAATAGTAATAAGAAGTCGAGGAAAGCTAATCAGATGCGCCTTCCCCAAGCACTCCACTCGCTGCTCTTCGCCTCGGCGACACTACGAGCAGCAACACGAACCCAAGTCACTGGAGAATCGCGGGATATCACAATGGTGGAGGTTTCTCTCATCTTAAAGCTTGCTGGATCCGGTTTACGACGAGGTTGTGCACCCTCGTGACCACAGCCATTCCATCCAGCAGTCCATGCTTGCCGCCAGCTGTCCCGGCGTGTTCTTGCACTGCGCAGACCTTGTTTCCTTGCCGGCCGGAGTGGCCGAGCGGTTAAAGGCGCTAGACTCTGGAACCGCTACGGTCGCAGGTTCGAATCCTGCCTCGGGCATGGATGTGTGTGATGTCCTTATGTTAGTTAGGTTTAAGTAGTTCTAAGTTCTAGGGGACTTACGACCACAGCAGTTGAGTCCCGTAGTGCTCAGAGCCATTTGAACTATTTGAACCTTGTTTCCTTGTTTGTAGAACTTGTTAATCGGATCATATCTTCCCCAGACGTGTGTGCTCTATTTGCCACGAAAACGCAACATTTTGGGAACTAGTGTCATAATCTGTCTGTTGATCTCATTTCTCGAGTCGGAAAATGACGGTTACAATTTTATAGCAGAGAATGGCGTTGTTTTTGGTTGATTTATGGAACATGCGTCAATAGTTTTCGAGCTAACTTACGGAATACGGAAAAACATACTTGCTGGCCAAGATCGACGCCGCGAGACAGTGTCTTCAAGTATAAATCTCCTCCAGGAGCGTCCACACAACGCTACCTGTACCAAGCAACAACATTCATCATTTTCGCTGTGAATTTTTTGATTAAATGTAACATATCAGACATTATAAGTAGAAAAATCCATATTGCTGCCATGTTTAAAGTACTTAGTGCTTTGTTTGGTTGGCGATAGCGGTAGGCCTATTTCGGCTACAATGCCATTTTCTAGCTGCCTGTGAATAATACATTTCTTCGTTATCATTTGTTTCTGTTTTTATGTGTAACTATCGACAATATAGTGTGATTATACAATAGCACTTACATCAATAGAAACAAAGGGTGCAGCTAGTAAATGGCATTGTAGCCGAAATAGGCCTATCGCAAACTAAACAATAAAGCACGAAAAACTTTAAACATAGCAGCGATTCTGATTTTTCTACTTATGCCCTCTCTGTGAGACATATAGCTCACTGCGGACCCTCGAAAGGACAAACATGTAAGTGATGTGATATTTTGTTAATTTTTTTTCTTAAATATCTGATTTTCTACTTGCAAATATACTTGTTTTTATTTGTAACTCCAGATTTCATCTGCGAGTTAAACAAACAACTTTTCCGTTTTTGGTATGCATTTTGTGAAACGATCTTTAAGAATTTTGTAATTTTATGTAAATTATTACTAAACTGGGCCATATCAGCAGGGTAATGTCAGGGGAAGTTAGGTGCTTCCACGCTTGTCTGAGAGCAAACTGTGATGGTAGCAACTCCTCTGGGCGCTGCCTTGTTAGATAGCAGTGCACGCACTCGGCACTGCAGTACCAACTACTACTTAGAATGTATGTCTGTACCTCGTACAAAACGAGCAGTAGGTCTAAGTGAGGCGAAGTCACATCTCAAGAGTCACAGTATGGACGACGTACGAGGGCAGAACGGTTATGTTCTATCTAACGTCCAGAACCTGCCCCGAAATCTTCTGCAGTTAACCAAAGTGTTCCCATAAAGGCAGCTGTTGTCGTAGAAGTCATCACCATCGACGCATCAGTATCGACAACCTCTAAGACAGTCCACATCAGAATAGCTTCCAAAATTTTGTAATGCAATTCAATTTAATCGCACTGAAAACTGATAAGTGAATCGTAAAGCTATTTATGTAAAATTCTACCTTCTCGATGTTATCGCTACCCTCAGTCATTGGCACCCTGGCTGGGACCTTGCAGATCTGCAGATTTCCTACGGTAATAGAACTGAGCGTCATTGATTAATATTTAATCTGTCGCTTAAAGAAAGAAATAGTTTTTCAATATCATGCCTGTTTTGCTTAGTCGGAGATCGATCCAAATCGGTCAGTAAAAACGTCTAAATCAGTCAGTCAGTTTCTTCAATATAACTGGCAGAGACAGCGCAAATAGTTATAATTTCAGTGAAACTTATATTAAACTAACAGTAAAATACAGGTAACTGACGTCCAGTAATACTGGACAATTAAAACTATATTTTTTCAAATTTCTCATTTCATGTTTAGTTGTGAGAAAAATGTATTGTTTCTTGCTTGGTGTTTCATATTTCGCCGTTTCAATTGCATTGAAATCTGACTATCCTTATTTCCCGTAGAGGGTAGATAATTATTTAACACTAAGTAATCCTATTATCTTCATTTTCGTAGCTGTCGAATTTTTCCTTGCCAATAGACATTACTGCTATGCAGGTTTGACCATAATGAAGGGAGTTCACCATTTTGCCACTTCTCTGATTGCATTTGATTTTCTTTAGTAATTTAGAACTACAGTTAACAGTCGTCTTACTTATTTACTAAATTCAGACTGGTGCCGAATTTAGAAGCCCGAATTTAGAATCAATTTCCTTAATTTGTTGTGGGATACTCAAAAAACTTGTGGTATTTTTCGTTGTCTCGTGTGTGACTTGCTGCTATATGACTGTCATTCAAAATTTACGTAAGAAAATGGAATAAGTTATTTGTAGAAATTACTTGTTTAATACTTTCCCTGATAATCAATTACTATTTTAGAAACGACAGGACTCCAGCAACCACGGTCATCTGCGTGGCCATCTACAGTGGGCGTACCAGTCCCATAGTCCCGACCTCGCGCCTACTACGTGGTGAGCCAATAGTCGCGAACGGATTATAACTGTGAAGAACATTAGTTTCCATTGATATTTCAAAGACTTGACGGCCAAGGATTGTCAATTCCCGTCGTTCCTTTGTCATAATTTGAAACAAAGGAAAGTAGAAGACAATAAATAAAAATGTTATTCATAGTCAGTGGAGGTTAATAAGAGGAGATGACGTTACGGACGTAACGAGATACGTTGCTTTGAAGCAGGCTTCGGCAACTTCGATGCCACAAAACAATAGTAGACAGCTGGCTACGACTGCTTCCTATTCCTAACTTCCGTTGTGTGCACGCAACAATTGTTTTAAATAGTAAATGTCACAGTGCTTTCGTGAATAACACAGAGTCAGGAACGTTTTTTCACACCTCTTTCCTGATCTTAAATATATGTTTGGTCTAATAATACAACGCTCTTAGCATCTTTAATGTAACTTCGTTAGTGGTTACATGTTTCGGATAACCAAGAAGAGACGTAATGTGTTATTAAAACGGTGCTCTTGTAGTCCAGTATTTTCCTTAAGAGGGACTAACGAAACTTATGTTAGGTCTGCGTCCTCATTCCGAAAACATTGAGAACATGTTGCGCTATGTTTGGTCAGATTTTAGCGTTTTATTCATCCTCAGCGACTACGAAAGTAATGACTGGAATAAATCAACAACCAGTCGCACAAAACAAAATTTTATTTCTTGGCCAGTCTTGGACACCAAGTGCCCCTCTTCACAAGATTGGACTTATCGCATTATTAGCGAGCGTCAAAAATAAACAGGAGTGTGCAATGTAGTACTGCAGTCATACGGACAGCAGCGCATGTACAGATATTACATAAGGAAACCAAACAACAAGGGTAGACATAATGCAAGAACTTTAGCTGTTTACCGCCAGTTCTTGTGTGATGTCTACGGTTGTTGTTTATTTTTCTCACACTTTATTTGTACATGCGCTGTTGTCCGTATGACTACAGTAATATGCTGCATACACCTGTTTATTTTTGACGCTCACTAATAAAGCGATAATTCTAATTTTCTTATATTCTGAAGAAAGGCACTTGGTGCTTCAAACCGATCAACAAATAAAATTTCTTTTGTGCAACTAGTTGCTGTTTCTTTTTTTTTTGTTTTTTGTTTTTTTGTTTTTTTCTTTTCTTTTAACAATTTCGTCTGCTTCCTATCTTTCCTTCTCACAGCGTTCTCCCATAGAGCTGAAAGAGTTGGACTGATAGGAAATCTAAAGTCGAATGACAGAAAGAAAACCACTACAGTAAAAGCAACACTAGCCAGTCAGTAAAAATGTATGTGGGATGAAATAAACCTTTGTTAACTGTATCGACCAGGCTGATAACGAAAACGACAATGAAAAACTGTAATTAGCTCTCGTTATTTAATTATAATTACACTTTAATAGCATCCTTTGTCAGTCTCTTCCCACATAGGCTTCTAAGGCCCACTGATAGTAGATACAGTGATAAAGTTTCTGGCAACAATAGCTGTTTGTATTTTGTCGCTATTTTAAGCCACTGCTCGTAGCAACAAGAGGAAGAGGACTGGAGGAGAGGAGAATGTTTCATTTAAGTGTAGTTTCAATCTGTTAAAAGCTGTGTACTGTTCGTAAGCTGGAAGAACATGTTACTGGAGCGTAGTTAGTGAGCGTGGTCATTGTAATTCCTGTGATTCAATATGCCTCTCAAATGTGTAAACAGTGCTGACAATTTTTGCTACTTTTGCATACAGGGTACACTAAACACCTGAAGAAAGCCAAAAATGTCGTATATCAGGGAGGCGTACAGACTGTACTTTCGCTGTGAAGTCGGAGACCAGGAGAAGCCCTGGGCTCCTCATACATGTTGCATATTTTGTGTCTCGAGCCTTCATTCGTAATGAATCGTAAGAGATTTACCATGGACTCTACTACACCCATGATGTGGCAAGAACTATCAAACCATGTGAATTACTTTTACACGTATGACAACTCCATTAACGCATGGTATTTCCAAGAAGAAAAAGTCTTCCAATGACATATCCTAACATACTGTCGACTATGCGTCCAGAGCGCGCTACCTGTTCCTGTCTCGCTTGACTATGATAGTGACGAGGACGGCAGGGAAACTAGTGCAGCACCATCACCTTCAACACCCAGTTCTTCGAAAGCTCTTGTTTTTGTATGTAACGATGTGTGTGCAGATATTCACAAAATAAAAGTCTGGATTTAATGACCTTGTGAGATATTTGGGTCGGCCGGAGTGGCCAAGCGGTTCTAGACGCTACAGTCAGGAACTGTGCGACCGCTACTGCCGCACGTTCGAATCCTGCCTCGGGCATGGATGTGTGTGATGTCCTTAGGTTAGTTAGGTTTAAGTAGTTCTAAGTTCTAGCGACTGATGACCACAGTAGTTAAGTCTCATAGTGCTCAGTGCTATTTGTTTTGGAGTGGCCGAGCGGTTGTAGGAGCTATAGTCTGGAACCGCGTGACCGCTACTGTCGCAGGTTCGAATCCTGCCTCGGGCATGGATGTGTGTGATGTCCTTAGGTTAGTTAGGTTTAAGTAGTTCCAAGTTCTAGGGGACTGATGACCACAGTAGTTTAGTCCCGTAGTGCTCAGAGCCATTTGAACCATTTTTTTAGATATCTGGAACTGCCGAAAGGTAAAGTTAACTGTTGGCATCAAGACTACAACAGTGAAAGAGTAAATGTGACTGAGTTTCCTAACTGCTATATGCCATTCCTTTCATTTTTCGAAAGTGAAAAGAAGTTGGTATCATTGACTCCTCCAAAGTAAGTCTCAAGCGTTTGTACTGCATAATGGCAACACGTTACCATCGATTCCGATTGGGTATCCACCTTGCACGAAAGACGCATATGATAACTTGGAACAATTTTTATTACGATTGGAGTATGACAAGTTTAAATGGCACATTTCTGGATGTCTGAAAGTCGTAGGCATATTACTCAACAGGACTACATCAAATTCTATTGCTTCCTGCGCCTCTGAGATAGTCGCGTCAAAGCACTTTAGTATAAAAAGAAAGATTAGCCTAAGCATCAGTCACCTGAATCAGGATCTTACAACGTTATGCACGAAGCACCTGTCGAATCTAAGAACATAATTCTCCCTGCTATTCAAATAAAATTGGGCCTAATGAAAAGGTCATGGACAAAATTGAGGAAGCATTTCCCTTATCTGCGCGAGGAAGTTCCACTTGTTAGTGAGGCGAAAATGAAAAAGGGTATTGTCGTCGGTCCCGAGATATGCAAACTGCACAAAGATGAGTATTTCTGTACAATCCTGACAGATGATGAAAAGTTAGCTTGGGACTCCTTTGTTCAAATGTCGACAAACCTTCCGGGAGACAATAGGGCAGAAAACTATAAGAATCTTGTAGCAAATCTTCCGAACTGCTACAGTAGACTGAGGTGCAACATGTCCTTAAAATTACACTTCCTACATTCCAACTTGGACTCCTTTCCTGACAGCTGCGGTGCTGTAACCGACGAGCAAATTTGGGATATGGAAATGAGATATCATGGAAAGTGAAATGCATCAATGATCAATGTTAGCCGATTACTGTTGGACACTAGTAATTAAGGAATAACCGGCAGAAAACTACAAACGCCAGGCAAAGTGGTTATGCCTTGATTGGCCATCCTCCGAGGGATAACAGCAAGGTAAATACATGAACCAGCTTATATCGGCAATAACGTGAAGCTGTCATAGCTTCAAAACGAGAGCTAATCTTGAATTTTCATTAACATTTTCTCTATCAGCACGCCTGAAAACATAAAATTAGGTGTAAATACATAAAACTGCAGCCAGTCACTTTTTTGAATATTTATTTGTTATTCCATGAACCGGTTTTCTAATGTTTTCAGGTTCATCTTCGGACGGTTTTCTGAAAGATACATCACTATTTCTGGCATAATGCTGGGTGCTGGCCGGCGACAATATGGGAGCCCTTTTTCTGTTAGTGTCCATCTGTCTGCTTCCATTTTGATGGACCAACAGCAACAGTTGTATAGCACATGCTGGATGCATGTATCAATCGGCTATCAAAATGGAAGGAGACAGATGGACACTAACAGAAAAAAGCCGCCCATACTGTCGCAAGTCAGCACCCAGTAGAATGCTAGAAATAGTGATGTAACTTCCAGAAAAATCTGAAGATCAACCCGAACTGCAACCCGAACTGGTTGCAGTATTATGTGTTTACATTCAGTTAAGTCACGGGGTCTAAAATATCCGTAATGCAAAAGCATGATAAAGATTAGCTGTTTTCGTGCCAGTAGAAAGAATTAAATTTTGTTGGCTTGTGTAATCGGCGCAACCAACATTCATACACGTGAGAGAAAATACAGATATCGCTGGAATGCGTCCACTTGCGAATGAAATGTGATTCTTGAATATCTTCAACATTTCGCGGCCCTGTCAGCAACTGTATAAATATTAATTTTAATTTTAATAATCAACAGCCTGAGTTGCACCGTTTACCTTGAATTTACCTAGGTTTCGGTCAGGATAACCCAACCTTCTTCAGAATAACAGTAACTACCGTTTGTCCATAGTGGACATCGTCAAGCTAAAACTACAAATCCATAAATTATCGTCAGACTGTAAAAACTTATCTGACCATGTCCACTATGGACAAACGGTAGTTACTGTTATTCCGAAGAAGGTTGGGTTATCCCGACTGAAACCTAGACAGATTGTAGGTAAACGGTGCAACTGAGGCTGTCGATTATTAAAATTAAAATTGAAATGTGATTCTGTTACACTTTAGACTGAAAACAGAATGATCAGTACACCTGTAAATGGCGCAAATTGGCATTTTTTATCCAAACACTTCCACCAGAAGGTGATGTTTGGAGCAACTGAGACAGCGAACGTCAGTTTCAGGTTTTTAACATCAGGAAAAGTCCCCTTATTATACATCCATGGTTATAATTCGTTCCCAGCCTTTATTCCATCTTTTTGCGATTGGCTCGGTGGCCAACGGTTTGAAGATGATAAGAAACTACAAACTGCCGTATTCTCCTGGATCAGTTGCCTGCCGGAAAACACCTGTGCAGAGATGTAGAGGAAGTTTGTGCAGCCTGTCTAGAAGTGCTTAAAAATGAACGTGCCACTAGAATGAAGTTGGGATGTAGGAAAGTGAAATCACTAGCGAATATTTTTTGTGGGTCTGAAAATGGTCGATTTGCATTTTGCATGTGAGTATGTTTGCTCGGGAACTGACAACAAGCAGCCGCTGGCAGGAATCAGCTGGTGGCGCGCAACGTCGCCAGATGAAAGTGTGGGCAGTCCGGTGGGCCTTTGTGTGGTGTGGGCAGCGGCAAGCACACACTGCGGGCCTTTGATGTGGCTCCGACGCCGTGGCTAATGGTCGCCAGAGCGTAATCCTGTCCATACTGATGAACGCTGGTTCGGGCCCCTGCCGACAGTAAAGTGCCGATACTGATCCACCAACAGCCGAGGTGACGTCATCGGAATCTCGCCTAAACAGAGAGTCGGTGGATCGGTATCAAGCGAATTCTGTGAGACTGTGCTGCGAAGAGGTGTACGTGTGGTAGCAGAAAGACCCTAAAATCACATTCAGAGTGGGTCTTATCTAGACAGATAGTGCACCGATTAACCTGACGACCTAAACAAATAGGACTGCCTGCTGAACAGCGAGTCCGATCAGCTTTGGAGCGCAGCGCAGAAGCGATTCGACAGTCCTTTGTAGGTTTCCAGATGTGTGTCCCACCAGACATCTACACACAGCTCACGCAATTCCCGTAACGTACGGGTTGGTGCTTTGTGGGCTCGCAGATCGCAGCCAGTAGCGACCCATACGTGCTGCATCGGGTTCGGCTCAGGCGAATTTAGTGGTCAGCACATCAACCTGAGTTCACCATCGTGCTGCCGGCCGCTGTGGCCGAACGGTTCTATGCGCGTCAGTCTGGACACGCGCGACTGCTACGGTCGCTGGTTCGAATCGTGCCTCGGGCATGGATGTGTGTGATGTCCTTAGTTTAGTTAAGTTTAAGTAGTTCTAAGTTCTAGGGGACTCATGACCTCAAATGTTAAGTCCCATAGTGCTCAGAGCCATTTGAACCATTTCACCATAGTGCTCCTCAAAACATTGTAGCACGATTCTGGCCTTGAGACACTGACAGCTCGTAACATAACACCCATCACCGAATTGTGAGATGGCGTATTTTGTAAGAAGAGACCAGCAAGGGATCAAAGATGACACTGGCTGACGAGCGAACGGTTAGCTTTGCATCGGCCGTCAACAGTGTTTCCCTGAGACGCTGCTGGAATATCGCTAATGGTTGGTCGGGTCAAAGATGGCGGACTTCCCAACCTGCAGGATGAGTAGCTACGGCAGATAACTTCCAAAATAAGTAATAAATCGTAGGAATGTGCTACCAGAATCCCAAATACACCAGGGTGATTACGACAGCAAGGTGCACGCTTTGTCACTTGAATCATAATTATAATTTAGTAATTATCTAAAACTTGGCGGCACAGTTATGCAAACATTACTATACAACCATTTAAAAATTATGGAGTTCAGTAAGTAATGCAAAATATATTTTTCTGTAAGCAGGTTGGTTTTATTCAGGATTCCAGTGTACTGTACTATTCTCCACTCTTTTGTCTACAAAGCCCTACTTTTTAACATAACATCTGTTCAAAACGATGGCCTTACGCCGCATTACTAGGAGGGTCTACGTGCCAGTACAGTACAACTCTACTGGTCGACATTGGAGCCAGCAATTTGCTGCATCAGCAACCTCCCCATCATCCATATACTACTTCCAGTTGAGTGCATCCTTCATTGAACCAAACAGATGGAAGTCGGAAGGTACAGGCTGAAAGGAAGAATGAGGAAGAACAGTACAATGAAGTATTAAGAGTTCCTCTCTGGTTTGCATATTTGCGTGAGACCATGTGTTGTTATGGAGAAAGAGAAGTTAGTTTGCATTTTTGTAGAGACAGCCACGCTGAAGTCGTTCCTTCAGTTTCCTAAGGGTAGCACAGTGCACTTCGAAGTTGATTGTTGCACCATGAAGGAGGACATCAAATGGAATTACCCCTTCACGGTCCGAGAAGACCCTGCAGTTGCATATTTGAGCTTTTTCTTTGTAGGAGAGATGGTGTTGAGCTACTCCATGGATTGCCGTTTTGTTTCCAGTTCGAAGGGTTGAACCCATTTTTATCACTCTTACTCATTTGCCGGAATCTTAAAGTAACCCAAACACTAAGAACTTATAGGTCTATGAGCTAAAGCAGAAGAGTACGTCAGACTCAAAATCATTTGCCTGGACTTTTAAGGGGGTGCAATCCACCCACTACGAAGGGACAGAGTAGGAGCTGATTCGAGGTGTAGGAGGAGCTAAGGTGACTGCTGTTGCTGGAGGGAACATCGACACTGATTTGTTCCGGCTTGCACCTGTTGCTTAGTTAGCTCTTGATGTATAATAGTCGGACAAGCATTTAAGTACTGCGTTTCGTTCTAAATAAACAAAATAAGTACAACTTCACGGATACGCATTGACTGCTGCTCTGAATGGAATATGATATCAGTTGGAAATTTGTGGTAAGTTCTGTGGGACCAAACGGCTGAGGTCATCGGTCCCTAGCCTTACACACTACTTACTCTAACTTAAAGTATCTTACGCTAAGGACAACACACACACCCATGCCCGAGGAAGGACTCGAACCTCCGAGGAGGGCGCCGCGCGAACCGTGGCAAGGTGCCTAAGACCCCGCGGCTACCAGCCGCGGCTATGGTATCATGGCTGGTCCAGCATCGAGTAGTGTGTGGGGGAAAAAATGAATAATGTTGTGATTAAACCCAGAATCTTTATCTACTCTTGTAGCAGCCCTGAATTGTGCTTCGAGGTGCCAGATTGTTGCACCAATGTAAATGATTCAAAGGTTTGTGTTGTACTTCCTGTGATACTGTTTGGATCGAATAATGGAGGTACATCCCAATTTAAAAACTGGTGACTGCCTAGTTTTAGAATAGCCATCACTGGAATTCGCTAAAGGTGATTAGGGAACGTAGAGGGGCGTATTTGTAGATAATCGTTCGATATCGATGAATTGCAGATGTATCAGGTATTCTTAGTGCAGCCCTCACATACTAAAGGTGCACCAATAACGTTTCCTATGTCTAACATAGCGATCATATTGGAGGTCAGAGCACATACAGAAGTATACTTATAATCATTTTCTCTTTGATCACCATATGTGTGTCTGGAAAAGGAACGAAGAAATCGATAATACTGCTAGAACATTGTCCACTCCTTGCAGTGGATTTTCGTATATATGCTATAGCAGCCCTGCAGCTATAGTGATTCGCAGAGGATTGAGTGTTTGTGGGGGTTGGAACTGAGTGCACCTAAACGTAGCTATTCAGTCTGAAATAGACAGGTGCTACTCTTCTATTACGTCATTGACTGAAAATCACTGGAAGCAGTACCAATCGTAGAAATTATCTGGAGGTAGCCATCTGCATGGTGATGAATTTCTCCCTGTACGTTGGTGTGCTATTTTCCTCATTGCGGTATCTCACTACACGGCCAGTTAAAAGTAGAAGGCTAGAAAACCTTCTGACTATTGGAACAGTGCTGTCGCAACGTCATAGGATTTCGACAGAATTAGAATGGGTCTATGACTTGGCTGGAGACATCTCTTACTCCTTAAAGTTATGCAGATGCAACTGCCGCGTATCGAACACTGGAAGATTTGTGAGAGTGCGGGAGGGCAAGCGATACGTTGACAAACGGGAGGCAGAGAGGTGAGCTGCTTCTGAGCGCTGTGAGCAGCCATACTACTTCCTCCCACATACGTCTCACGAGCAACTGCTGTGAGAGAGTTATGGGCTAATACGAAGGTTTTTACCGAGAGACGATTGGCAACAGAAGTTCTGTCTTTTGTTTTTCTGGTAAATAAGAGACAACATTCTTCTGAGAGTTTTGCGTGCCTGTAAATGAAAGGGTTGACATCTTTCATATGCAGGCTAAATTTAGATTTACATCTACATCTATACATATGTCCACAAGCCGATGTACGGTGCGTGCCGGAAGGTACACAGTACGACCACTAGTCATTTCCTTTCCCGAGAGGTCCGAGGCGCCTTGTCACGGTCCGCGCGGCTCCCCCCATTGGAGGTTCGAGTCCCCCTCGCGCATGTGTGTGTGTGTTGTCCTTAATGTAAGTTAGTTTAAGTTAGATTCAGTAGTGTGTAAGCTTAGGGACCGATGACCTCTGCAGTTTGGTTCCATAAGACCTCACCACAAATTTCCAAATTTTCCATTTCCTTTTCAGTTCCACTAGCAAATAGAGCGAAGAAACAACAACTGTCTATATGCTTCCGTATGAGCTCTGATTTCTAGTATCTTATCTTAGTGGTCCTTATGCGAAATACATCTTGTCGGCGATAGAATGGTTCAGCACTCAGACTGAAATGGTTCAAATGGCTCTGAGCACTATGGGACTTAACTACTGTGGACATCAGTCCCCTAGAACTTAGAACTACTTAAACCTAACTAACCTAAGGACATCACACACATCCATGCCCGAGGCAGGATTCGAACCTGCGACCGTAGCAGTCGCGCGGTTCCGGACTGCCAGATTGAAATGTTGGTTCTTTAAATTTCCTCAGTAGTGTTCCTCGAAAAGAATGTCGCATTCCCATTTGACTTCCCGAAACACATCAGTAACACTTCCCTGATATTCGAATCTACCGGTAACAAATGTAGCAGCTAGCCTCTGGACTGTTTCCATGTCGTCCTTTAATCCAACCTCTTAGGGATCCCCAAACAATCGGACGGTATTCAAGAACAGATCGCGACGTCCAGTGCCCCCCCCCCCCCTAACACAAACTTCAATTTACACCTGCACGCATCTTGATTTTCCCCTTCTTAAATCGTCAGTACTGGAGAGGCTCTCCGAAACTGGAATAGCACCTCAGTTTTTGACTTAATGGGGAATTCGTGCCTGTACCTCAGATGATGTAATTACAATTTCCTGGAGACATATTGCGTGTCAACTTTATCTACTATAAGGATAAAAGCTGAAGCAATTAATTAAAATATGTGCCAAGGCTGGTACTTGAACCCAGGTCTTCTCTGTACCAGCAGATTTGCTATCCACTACACTATCCTAGAATTGTGGATAACTGCAAATCAATAGATCAGCTACACCTAGGGTACCGGCAGGATTCCCATATTACATACAAAGTTTCGGTGCTA
This sequence comes from Schistocerca americana, assembly GCF_021461395.2. Taxonomy (NCBI): domain Eukaryota; kingdom Metazoa; phylum Arthropoda; class Insecta; order Orthoptera; family Acrididae; genus Schistocerca; species Schistocerca americana. The sequence goes on along the minus strand of NC_060122.1, from coordinate 104,743,871 downwards.
TCCAGTATCAGGGAGCCTTGGTAATGCTGACGATTTAAGAAGGGGATAACCAATATCGACTGAGGTGTGAATTGGGTTTGTGTTAGAGAGGGCACTGGAGTAGGATAGGCTGAACAGCTGTGTTAGCTACAATACCAGGGTGGTGCACCAGCTAACACGTCTGTCTAATATGCAGGAGACCTGGGTTCAAGTCCACGCCTCGCCACAAATTTCAATTCATTACTGTAGTTTCTGTACTTTTATTTAGGTTTAATTTGCAAAATTCCCACACTTAGATAACTGTTTAGTTTCAGCCAACCTCGCTGGAGGGTATAGGCGTGGCGGAGTACGACTCACTCCTGCGACAGGTAACGAGCAAGCAGGTCGCGCCATTTGCAAACCTCAACAAGCAGATAATCGGTCTCTTTGTCGGCCCAGGTTCTCAGGCAGTATGAACATAGGCTGCCTGCATTTATTGTGTCAGAAGAAGAATATAGCGCACAGGTTTTCCTATTGGAAAATGCCAACGCTCTTGCAAAACACACCAAGCGTAAAGTGATGCAGGTGGTGAGCCATAATCTACTCGTGGTCAACTGCTGTAATTGTCACCTATCACAGGTACCATAGGAGCATAATACGGTTCCTATGGGCCTCCGTCTATGACGCATCAGTAATTGAACATTGTTGTTGTTGTTGTTGTTGTTGTGGTCTTCAGTCCTGAGACTGGTTTGATGCAGCTCTCCACCCAACTCTATCCTGTGCAAGTTGCTTCATCTCCCAGTACGTACTGCAACCTACATCTTTCTGAATCTGCTTAGTGTATTCATCTCTTGGTCTCCCTCTATGATTTTTACCCTCCGTGCTGCCCTCCAATACTAAATTGGTGATCACTTGATGCCTCACAATATGCACTACCAACCGATCCCTTCTTCTAGTCAAGTTGTGCCACAAACTCCTCTTCCCCCCCCCCCCCCCCCCCAATTCTATTCAATACCTTCTCATTAGTTATGTGATCTACCCATCTCATCTTCAGCATTCTTCTGTAGTACCACATTTCGAAAGCTTCTATTCTCTTCTTGTCCGAACTATTTATCTTCCATGTTTCACTTCCATACATGGCTGCACTTCATACAAATACTCTCAGAAACGACTTCCAGACACTTAAATCTATACTCGATGTTAACAAATTTCTCTTCGTCAGAAACGCTTTCCTTGCCATTGCCAGTCTATATTTTATATCCTCTCGACTTCGACCATCATCAGTTATTTTGCTCCCCAAATAGCAAAACTCCTTTACTACTTTAAGTGTCTCATTCCCTAATCTAATTCCCTCAGCGTCACCCGACTTAATTCGACTACATTCCATTATCCTCGTTTTGCTTTTGTTGATGTTCATCTTATATCCTCCTTTCAAGACACTGTCCATTCCGTTCAACTGCTCTTGCAAGTCCCTTGCTGTCTCCGACAGAATTACAATGTCATCAGCGAACCTCAAAGTTTTTATTTCTTCTCTATGGATTTTAATGCCTACTCCGAACTTTTCTTTTGTTTCCTTTATTGCTTGCTCAATATACAGATTGAATAACATCGGGGATAGGCTACAACCCTGTCTCACTCCCTTCCCAACCACTGCTCCCCTTTCGTGCCCTCGACTCTTACAACTTCCATCTGCTTTCTGTACAAATTGTAAATAGCCTTTCGCTCCCTGTATTTTACCCCTGCCACCTTCAGAATTTGAACATTGTCAAAAGCTTTCTCTAAGTCTACAAATGCTAGAAACGTAGGTTTTCTTTTCCTTAATCTTTCTTCTAAGATAAGTCGTAGGGTCAGTGTTGCCTCACGTGTTCCAACATTTCTACGGAATCCAAACTGATCTTCCCAGAGGTCGGCTTCTACTAGTTTTTCCATTCGTCTGTAAAGTATTCGTGTTAGTATTTTGGAGCTGTGACTTATTAAACTGATAGTTCGGTAATTTTTCTTTCTTTGGGATTGGTATTATTATATTCTTCTTGAAGTCTGAGGGTATTTCGCCTGTCTCATACATGTTGCTCGCCAGACGGTAGAGTTTTGTCAGGACTGGCTCTCCCAAGGCTGTCAGTAGTTCTAATGGAATGTTGTCTACTCCGGGGGCCTTGTTTCGACACAGGTCTTTCAGTGCTCTGTCAAAATCTACACGCAGTATCATATTTCCCACTTAATCTTCATCTATGTCCTCTTCCATTTCCATAATATTGTCCTCAAGTACATCGCCCTTGTATACACCCTCTATATACTCCTTCCACCTTTCTGCTTTCCCTTCTTTACTTAGAACTGGGTTTCCATCTGAGCTCTTGATATTCATACAAGTAGTTCTCTTTTCTCCAAAGATCTCTTTAATTGTATATATACTTGCTTTTATCTTTATGTAAATTTATATGTACGCGATGTATGAATTAATTTGTTTATTTTGCTGTATCAATTAAGTATATTATGTAAATATCGCTGAGTAATCGCTGAGGGAATGTTAGGGAAACATTAGGTTTTTGTCAACGAATAAGTATCGTTGGAGTAGCAGCGTCTCTGGACGGGGAAGCATGTTATGTCAGACCGCGAGCTACACCGAGAGATCACTCTAGTGTGGGACTTGGTGAAGTGCGGGTGCATGGATGGCGTGCACTGTACTGGAGAAGTCATTGTTTAGCGGCACGTGGCAAGGAATGAGCGTGGGTGGTGGAAATATTGGCTGCAGCAACATCAAGAACCCGCCACGCCAATATAATTGCCAATAGCTCCCGTGCTCGCTAATTACCATGGAAAGGAGCCAGCAGTAGTATCGTCGTCAGCAACTTTGTCACGGCGAGAATGGACTGAAGTAAGGCTGCTGCATCACAGCTTAGTGTCAACTAGTTTTGTAACGGCGTTACTCAGCTCTGTGGTGTTTTGCGAGCGAATAATTACCACAGTTTAATCAAAACTGTATACCCGTGATTCTCCTAAAATCATTCACCAAGTGCGTTCCTGTCCTGTCCTATTGCTACAATAATCCGAGTACCGTTCATGAAAAATGAAAAATGTAGTGCCAGTTAATTGATTCTGAACTAAATGATTCAGTTAGATTAAAGATTTGAACTTAAAGCATTCAGTAATTTCAGTCTCACGAGCTTTAAATTTGAACTTTAATCTGAGGCGATCTAATTGTTGCAAATAGTAAATCAACTAATCAAATGAAAATGATTCCTGGCACTATGAACAAAAACACTAACTAGAATTAATGAGTGAGTGCAAATATCAGCGATTATTGTAATTTGTTGTTAGTAAAGTTCTTGTTCACATTTTGACTTGCAGTCGTGCTAAAGTATAATAATTACCTCTTGATACAGTACTTATCTATTTCTACTTCCCTGTTCAGTAGTCAATAGAGTTTTTTTAATTATTTTTTGCCATTTTCCAAAATTCATATGAAAATAGTAGACGTTATTGTGAGGTAGCGACATTGTCACTTACAACAGTAAGTACCCGTTAATCTAAGTGTTATCTTGTATGTTTTTAAAATTTCAGCTCTATTAGTTAATGATATTTCGAGTGCAAACTATTTTCTTTCTCGCTTTATTACGTAACTGTTTCAACTGTTTTTGCTAACGTGCGTGCAGCCCTCTGTTGCCGCGCGTGTTCGAGTAATTCTTGACATTGACTTTTCGGCTCATTAATTCACCTACCGAAGAGAAATTTTGCACAATTGGGCTGGCGACCGTATTTCTTTTAGCTATAATTATTTCAGCAACTCTTATATTCTGTTCCGATCCACGTGGTACCCCTTCTCGTTGGCACAGTACGCGAATGATAGCACCAATCTCTCGAACAACCATACTAAACTTTACAGTAATTAAGTAGGCGGAATAAGTTGTCCTAGAAGGCATCTTGTTGTTAACCTCCCCCTCATTTATCGACTTTATATTGAATTCTCGGAACGATAGCCTTTTCAAAATTTTATTCCAATTGTTTAGGCACATGCTTACACGGTCATATATTTCTAACGTTGTCGATAGAAGGGAAGGGGGACGTTACAAGGTCCTCTGTGTCTTGCATGCAGACAGGTTGTTGCAGGCCCACAACTGGGCTCCTTCTAACCAACACACGGCCATCACTGCCACCGAGACAGAACCAGCTGTCATCAGAAAACACAATAGACCTCCTTCTCCTTCTAACCAACATACGGCCATCACTGCTACCGAGACAGAACCAGCTGTCTCATCAGAAAACACAATAGACCTCCTTCTTGGCCTCCAATGAGCTCTCGCTTGACACCACTGAAGCCTCATATGGCGGTGGTTTGTGGTAGGTGGAATGCACGCTACAGGGCATCTGGCTCGGAGCACTCCTTGAAGCAACCGATTTGTAACAGTTCGTTGTGTCACTGTGGTGCCAAGTGGTGCTCAGATTGCTGCTGCGTGTGCAGTACGATGGTCTTCCCTCTCGGTAGTGCCACGTGGCCGTCCTGAGGCCGGTCTTCTTGCGGCCAGATATTTTCGTAGCCACCGCTGCTAGTAATCATGTACAGTAGCTACATTCCTGCCAACTGTTTCTTAAATATCGGAAAAGGTGCATCCAGCTCCTCGAAGCCCTATTACAGGACCTCGTTCAATCTCAATGATGTCTTGATAATGGCGTCTTTATCGCACTAAAGACATTCTTGACCAACATCAACTCACCAATCCAATCTTAAAGGTGACTAACGCTTACGACAGTTTATTTAAAGCAAATTTGATTTGTATCCTCATGATGACGTTGCTAGTGCCACGTTTATGCGACTGGCGCGAAATTTGGCGAGGCATCGCCTTTCAGATGTAGACACACGCCTACCAACTTTCGTTTATCCATGCAACTTCTTCTTGATGTTGCGATTTTTTTTTCCGTCAGTGTAGTTATTAACAGCTAAACAATACCACAAAGTACTTATTCCCATATTTACCATGTGTTTGGGCATGGTCTCCCTAGCTGTTAGGTAATTACTTGACGCACTTTAAATCCGGCTTTGCAGCTACAAATAGTGCGTATTTATTTTACAATGTGCGTTTAGATTTATTAGCTTAGTTGTAAAATTGTAAATGCGTTTAATTTCAGGATCATTGATGATATTTCAATCGAATAAAAGGAAACGTCAATGGTAAAATAGTTATATACTTTTTTTTGGTGCATAGTCATATTTTATTACGGACACACAACACCGTGATTCCAGTACAACATTAATTTATTTCTCTCCAAAGAACGTAAATCATGGAATATAAAACATTAATTCAAGGATAATCAATATTTCCAGAGTGTCTATAATTACAAATATCAACCCGCAATACCCTCCCCACCCTGGTCAACTTCTAGAGGAATGACCAGTTGAACGGGACGTGAGATTATGGATCCTTCTGAAGTTCGTAAGGTTACAGTTCGTCTTTTCCCATCTCTTCCTTCATGACGATCTTCTATCCGCGCCTTCCTCCACATGTATCGTGGACGAACATCCTCTTGTAGAGGAACTTCACCCAGCTGGAGTCTTCCTGAACCTGGCCATGGTTGATGAGTTTCATGGAAGTTTTTGAACAGGATCAGATATTATTTCTTCCACCTGTTCCAGAAGTGTTCTACCATCTTCTGCAGCCGTTGAAATTCCTTGGACAAGTCCTTTCTAACTGGTGATTCTGGACCAGTAGGTAGTGTTGTGAGTCGATCACCTACAAGGAAATGTGCGTGCGTCAGTGGCTCAGATTCCTCTCCCCCTTGCGTAATTTGTCTAGAGTTTAGTGCTGCTGCTATGCTGACCAGGATTGTGTTGAGACCTTCTTCGTCCAACTGTGACTGTCCTACAACTTTTCTCAGGCAGCGTTTGACAGATCCCACCATCCGTTCCCAGAATCCTCCCCACCAAGGCGCGTGTGGGGCGATGAATTCCCAAGTGATGGCTTGCTGGGCGAGGTACTTGCGCGTCTTGCCTGCCATGAGAGCCTTCCAGAGCTCCTTCAGCTCTCAGTGTGTGGCATGGAAGGTAGTAGCATTATCAGTGTAAATTGTGCTGGGCACTCCTCGCCTTCCGACAAACCTTTGTAGGGCTTGAAGAAATCTGTCAGTTGCCATAACTGAGCATAGTTCCAGGTGTATGGCTCGTGTTGTTGCGCATGTGAATAGAGAAATTTACGCTTTCTTCGTAATATGTCCTTGTCTGACATATAATGGACCAGCAAAGTCAATACCTGTTACTGTAAATGGTTTCAGTGGTGCGAGTCCTTCAGCTGGTAATGGAGCCTCAGTTTGCTGTACAACGTGAGCTTTCACCATCTTGCAGGGTAGGCAACGGTGTAGAACATGTTTGATTGCCTGTCGAGCTCTAAGGATCCAGAATTCTGTTTTCAGTTCAGATAACACTATGTTTACTCCAAGGTGATGCAAACTAATGTGAGTCTGCTGGATCAGTAAACGTGTAAAATGATGATGTCCTTCAAGAAGAATCGGGTGGCATTGATCTCTGGGTAATTCTGCAAACTGCAGCCGTCCACCGAGACGAATAAGACCATTATCCAAGAATGGGTTGTAGCGAGCTATCTGAGAATTAAGTGGCAGAGGCATATTGTTGTATAGTGCATGCAGTTCGAGCGCAAAATGTTGCTGTTGAACAACTTGAATCCAGTAAGTGCGTGCTTCGCCCAAATCTGATGCTGGTAGTTCTCCAGATGTTCTGTTTTCTTTCAATAAGTGCCGTTTAAAGCGAAGTACCCATCATGTAACTCTTAACAGCTTGAAGTGGCTACTGTACCGTGTAGCTGTTAAAATAGGAATCGTTGTTTGTACCATGAAGACTTGGTCTGTTAATTTCTTCTTTTCTGGCAAGGAGTGCTCTTCCGTCTATAAAATTCGAGGCCACTGTGTTCTGTTCTTTGTTAACCAAGCAGGTCCATGAAACCATACAGAAGCATGGTGAAGTTTATCTGCAGTGGTACCTCTGGAGGTTAGATCAGCTGGATTTTCGTCACCAGGGCAGTGCCTGCACTGTGACAGATTCGTTAGTCGTTGTATTTCTGCAACACGGTTTGACACAATGGTTTCCCATCGATTAGGGTCATGTTGTATGCATCCCAAGGCTACAGTTGAGTCAGCCCACAATGTTGCACGACTTGCATTATAGCTCGTGGCCTTACAGAAATAATGAAGTAGTCTTGATCCAAGAAGTGTCGCTAGAAGTTCCAGCCGTGGAAGAGTTATTTTTTTGATGGGAGCTAGTCGGCTTTTACTGCAAACTAAATGGACTGATACCATATTTGTTGTGGTGCACCATAGATAAAGGACTGCTCCGTAGGCCTTTTCTGATGCGTCGCAAAAGACATGGATTTCTGGCTCAGTGTTTTCAGATACACCAACCCATCGGGGCATTTTTATGTGTGAACGTGATGGCAAGGTTGATACCCACATTCGCCAGCGTTTGCTAAGATCAAGGGGTAAAAGCTCATCCTATTCAATTCCTCTTGACCAAATTTCTTGAAAAATTATTTTTGCAGTGAGGGACACAGGCGACAACAAACCCAGTGGGTCATAGAATCTAGCAGTGTTTCGTAGTACTTCTCGCTTAGTGGCAGGACGATTTATAACATTGTCGGTAACATTGTTGTGAACAACACTGAGCGTATCAGTCTGTGTGTTCCAGTGGACTCCAAGTACCTCGGTATCTGTAGTGTTTAGGACACCTTCTGATTGCCATATTCCAATCAGTTGGCTTGAATTTGTGGCCCACTTTGCCATTGGTAGACTGATCTGTCCCATGAGTGATGTAAGCTCATAATATAGTTACTTACGTCATTGTCATCTTTAGCACCCGCTACAAAATCATCCATGTACATATTATCTTCAACAAGTAAAGCAGCTTGCGAAAAAATCGTTTTGTGCATTACAGCAAGTTCTTTCAGCGTGGCTGCAAGAAGAAACGGACTGCAGGTAAGTCCTAAAGGTGGCCGGGTAAAGCGGTATGTAATCCTTTCGTCAGTTGTAATACAGATTCCTTGTTATCTACGATTATTATCTACGATTACTTTGTACCAAGAAAACCTCGTGAGATCTCTATCTTTCCTGTGAAGAACTAACTGTAGAAATGCTTGTTTGATATCGGCAATTAAGGCTACTTGATGTAGACGAGATCTCAGTAATATTGAAAGAATGTCAGGAAGTAAATTAGGACCTATTTCTAAAGAGTCATTCAATGAACGTGCATTCTGGTCGTGCGACGAACCATCAAATACAATCCTCCATTTGATGACACCTAACTTTCCTTTCTTTACTGCATGATGTGGCAGATAAAATGTGTCACGCAATTTCTGTCCAGAAGGGGTGACTTCCACATATTTCTTCTTGATGTGTTCTATCATTTGCGCCTCTTAAGTTTGTTTCAGTTTCTTGTCCTTCGTAAACTTTTTCTCTAGTGAAGCAAACCTCTTCTCTGCTTGCTGAAGATTATTAGATAACATAACGTTGGGTTTTCTGGGGAAAGACACCACTCTTCTTTTGTCTTCGATGCAGTAGGATTTTGAGAAATCTTGCAATAACGCCAATTCCGTCTGACTCAGAGTTTTTTCATCTTCTGTGATTCCCATTGTTTCTAAATTCCAGAAACGTCGTAAAATATCGTCTGTTGTTGTCGCTGTCTCTAAAATGACGTAGTTTTCCGTCACAAGGTTAGCTGTGGTGCTTGATTTGCTTCCACTAAGAATCCAACCTAAAATGGAAGGTACCAGAACAACTGGTGACGTTAGTCGAATCGGAGGGGAATCTTTAACGATTTTCCAATAGTAATCTGCTCCGATAAGAATCTCGATGGGAAGATTGATTGTCATGGCGTCTGTTGTGTGTCCGGATATTTCCCGTCCCGGGTTTCGGCACCAAAATATTACGGACATACAACACCGTGATTCCAATACAACATTAATCTATTTCTCTCCAAGGAACGTACATCATGGAATATAAAACATTAATTCAAGGATAATCAATATTTCCAGAGTGTCTATAATTACAAATATCAACCCGCAACATATTTAAACGCCTTAAGTAATTATTACATGCGACGTTATGTCCACATCAACACACGACATCGGCTGAAAGTTGCAGAAGAATGGAACAATCAAGTAGAATATGGATACAGCAAATGGTATACAGAATTCAAATTGTGTGAAGTCATAACACGTTCAGCTTTGTTCTGATGAAGTGTACATTGCACTTCCATTTAATATAGCAGAACAGAAGAACATAGTGCCCCGAGGATTCATACTACTATGGTAAAATACCTGCTGGCTGATAGAAAGAGGAATAAGGATATCATATAATACTCGTTTACTGTATTAGGATACAATAACTCCTAGATGCGAAAAGAACACTCGTTTTTCTTTCTTTCAGATGTATAATAACATAACAGGAGACACTACTGAACTACAAGCCAAAACCAAAAGAAAACATGAGGTGCTGAAGGATAGGCAGTTGGATTAACATATTTTAGGGTGAGCAACTGTATGAAATGGTTTAATACCTAATGTTGACGGAGAACTAATGAGTATTTCAATTTTTGTAGATATTTAAAGACATCAGGGACTACGGTTCTTACAATGAAGGAAATCTGAGGGATGTCCTGCAGTGAGCTGTTGGTGTCATTGGTTGGTTACGCAGAAGTTGCCTTTCAACATGGCTGTTGTGATGGAATATTATCATGAACTGAAGAATTCGCCGACTTGGCCAGATTTTCATTTATTTAATCAACTTACCGGTTTCGCTGTTGCATTCAACGTCAGATCTTAAAGACAGTGGCTACCCAAAAGGAATGTAGTTACTGTTTACAACAAGGACTAGTTGTTGTTGTTCTTGTCGTCTTCAGTCCTGAGACTGGTTTGATGCAGCTCTCCATGCTACTCTATCGTGTGCAAGCTTCTTCATCTCCCAGTACCTACCGCAGCCTACATCCTTCTGAATCTGTTTAGTGTATTCATCTCCTGGTCTCCCTCTATGATTTTTACCCTCCACGCTGCCCTCCAATACCAAATTGATGAATCCCTGATGCCTCACAATATGCACTACCAACGGATCCCTTCTTCTAGTCAAGTTGTGCCACAACTTCCTCCTCTCGCCAATTCTATTCAATACCTTCTCATTAGATATGTGATCTACCCATCTAATCTTCAGCATTCTTCTGTAGCACCACATTTCGAAAGCTTCTATTCTCTTCTTGTCTAAAATATTTATCGTCCATGTTTCACTTCCATAAATGGCTACACTCCATACAAATAATTTCAGAAACGATTTCCAGACACTTAAATCTATACTCTATGTTAATAAATTTCTCTTCTTCTGAAACTCTTTCCTTGCCATTGCCAGTCAACATTTTATATCCTTTCTGCTTCAACCATCATCAGTTATTTTGCTCCCAAAATAGCAAAACTCCTTTACTACTTTAAGTGTCTCATTTCCTAATCTAATTCCCTCAGCATCATGCGACTTAATTCGACTACATTCCATTATCCTCGTTTTGCTTTTGTTGATGTTCATCTTATATCCTCCTTTCCAGACACTGTCCATCCCATTCAACTGTTCTTCCAGGTCCTTTGCTGTCTCTGACAGAATTACAATGTCATCGGAGAACCTCAAAGTTTTTATTTCTTCTCCATGAATTTTAATTCCTACTCCGAATTTTTCTTATCTTTCCTTTACTGCTTGCTCAATATAAAGATTGAATAACTTCGGGGATAGGCTACAACCCTGTCTCACTCCCTTCCCAACCACTGCTCCCCTTCGTGCCCCTCGACTCTTATAACTGCCATCTGGTTTCTGTACAAATTGTAAATAGCCTTTCGCTCCCTGTATTTTACCCCTGCCACCTTCAGAATTTGAAAGAGAATATTCCACTCAACATTTTCAAAAGCTTTCTCTAAGTCTACAAATGCTAGAAACGTAGGTTGTCCTTTCCTTAATCTAAGATACGTCGTAGGGTCAGTATTGCCTCACGTGTTCCAACATTTCTGCGGAATCCAAACTGATCTTCCCCGAGGTCAGCTTCTATCAGTTTTTCCATTAGTCTGTAAAGAATTCGTGTTAATATTTTGCAGCCATGTCTTATTAAACTGTCAATACCTGCCTTCTTTGGGATTGGAATTATTATATTCTTCTTGAAGTCTGAGGGTGTTTCACCTGTCTCATACATCTTGCTCATCATGCTAGAGTTTTGTTAGGCCTGGCTCTCCCAAATAGTTCTAATGGAATGTTGTCTACTCCCAGGGCCTTGTTTCGTCTTGGGTCTTTCAGTGCTCTGTCAAACTCTTCAAGCAGTCTTCATCTACATTCTCTTCCATTTCTATATATTGTCCTCAAGAACATCGCCCTTGTATAGACCCTCTACATATCCTTTCCACCTTTCTGTTTTCCCTTCTTTGTTTAGAACTGGGTTTCTATCTGAGCTCGTGATATTCATACAAGTGGTTCTTTTTTATCCAAAGGTCTCTTTAATTTTCCTGCAGGCAGTATCTATCTTACCCCTAGAGATATGTGCCTCTACATCCTTACATTTGTCCTCTAGCCATCCCTCTTTAGCCATTTTGCACTTCCTGTGGATCTCATTTTTGAGATGTTTGTATTCCTTTTTGCCTGTTTCATTTACTGTATTTTTATGTTTTCTCCTTTCGTCAATTAAATTCAATATCTCTTCTGTTACCCAAGGATTTGTATTAGCCTTCGTCTTTTTACCTACTTGATCCTCTGCTACCTTCATTATTTCGTCTCTCAGAGCTGCCCATTCTTCTTCTATTGTATTTATTTCCCCCATTCTAGTCAATCGTTTCCTACTGCTCTACCTGAAGCTCTCTACAGCCTCTGGTTCTTTCAATTTATCCAGGTCCCATCTCCTAAAATTCCCACCTTTTTGCAGTTTCTTCAGTTTTAATCTACATTTCGTAACCAATAGATTGTGGTCAGAGTCCACATCTGCCCCTGGAAATGTCTTACAATTTAAAACCTGGTTCATGAATCTCTGTCTTACCATTATATAATCTGATACATTCTAGTATCTCCAGGCTTCTTCCATGTATACAACCTTCTTTCATGATTCTTGAACCAAGTGTTAGCTATGATTAAGTTATGCTCTGAACAAAATTCTACCAGGCGGCTTCCTCTTTCATTTCTTCCCCCCAATCGATATTCACTTACTACGTTTCCTTCTCTCTCTTTTCCTACTATCGTATTCCACTCACCCATGACTATTAAATTTTCACCTCCCTTCACTACCTGAATAACGACTGTAAAACTCAAGCCAGTAGTCAGGACGTGACCAAGACTTCCAGTCCTTTAGTTTATATAGATAACAATATCGCCAGTCTTGTTGAAGCATAAATTACTTCATTTCTAAATATTAGCATGAGTGTAGTGAGGGAACTGGATACACAAGTCAGTCTGGTTGCAGATGGTAGCAACGAACCGATGGTGTCTGTTCTGAAGTCATCGTACAACTATCTCGTGAGTCAGTACTGAAACGTTATGCAGCACTTGTCAAATGTGTGACGTGTTCCCCACAACAAACTGGCGCAGAGGCTGAAGCATAAGATTGGAGCAGGGGAGAACTGCATTGGGAAAAAGGGTGTTTATCAAATACATTATCAGGATCGTGAAATGAAGTAGGCTATGTGGAGCAAAGAGGAATAAACTATAAAATAGGATTATCGGCACTGGCTAAGCACCTCAAGAATGAGTAGCGTCGCAGATATCGGTGAATGAATGCACTTCGAGGAAAAATGGCTTCTTCTGTCAAGTGTAGAGGAAGTTGTGATTTTTTGCGCTATAAGAGAGGAGTCTGTGACGCTCTTGACTGCAGATTTCTAGGCCTGCGTTTTCGGTTGGGGACTTTGGACTCCCCTTGATAGGTCAGGGGTGCAAAATACGTAGGTTGAAACTTAAATGATGGCAGCACTGCTGTGGAGACACTATGCAATGGAAGCTACTATTGTCGCTCATAGCACACGTTGATGACGTACTTACCTCCGAGCAAATGGACTCTCCCGTCCCACGTCACCGGCGTGTGCACAATCGAGGGAAAAACAGTCACTTGTGAGCAAGCGGTCTAACGTAACGGTGTCACTATGTTTTCGAAGCAGGAACGACGGAGTTGGATCAAGATTGAATGTCATCAAGGTCTTCAAGAGGCATGCGGGGAATCGGCATTGCCGTACAATACAGTGGCACGTTGGATAAAAGCCTTCAACGAAGGTCGGCAAACTGTGGCAGACATGCTTCGGGCAGGTCGTTCTTGCGTTTATGAAGAAGAAGCGCATGCAGGTGCAGCGTTAGGGGACAGTGATCGACGTCGTACGATTCGTGAGCTCGCCCACGAAACCAGATTAACGCATACGACTGTGCTTCGCATCCTGAAGGAACGCCTGGGCATCCGAAAAATTGCATCACGATGAGTTCCGCCTGAATTGACGAAAATGCAGAAATGGATGCGTTACGAGGCTGCCCAGACGCACTTGGGACGCTATGAACGCGAAGGAGAGGCTTTCTTAAACCGTATCGTAACACTGGATGAGACATGGGCAACATCGTACGAGCCATAACTGAAACGCCAATCCAACGAATGGCGTCATTATGGGTCACCGCGAAAGTCGAAAGTGCGTCAGAGCCCCAGTATGGTGAAAGTTATGGTGATTCTCGTGTACAACTGTGATGGTGTTATCCTAACGCATTACGTTCCTCCACGGCAGACCGTCACTTCGTGGCATTCGCTTCAGCACTGTTACAGAGATTCGACAGGCAGTAGACCGCTCCATTCGCACCATCAACAGAACAGGCTCTGCTAACGGTAAACTACGCCTTCCGCATCGCTGGCAATGGGTTCTACACAACGCTGCTGACTGCTTTGAAGGACAGTAACAGGTGCAAACATTTAACTCTTTTGTATCGGTTGTGAATAAATAGTTGCCATTATTTAAGTTCCAATCCTCGTACAAACGGATCAGCTACTCGGGTAGCAGAGTACTTGTGGATCACATATGAGGGTTTTTTTAGGCTAGGCGGTAGTTTGGGGTACTCTTATCAACACTCATCAATAGATTCGCAGCAATGGAAGTCATACGGCGTTCAGAGCAAAGAGCAGAGCCTTCGTAACAAAGTTTCCGAATTTACTACCCTCCACAAAAGTTCTCACACTCAAATTATTCTCGGGTCCGAGAGCTGGGAAGTGGAAAGCTCTGAGATATTTAGTGAATCATGGAACGTATATTGGAAAGACAGGAAGAGTTTTCATTGCAGTTCAAAAAATATTGTTTCTATTGAGGTCGAAGTTGAGTGTGACAGGGAAGTTATCTGCTCGCGTATAACCGGTCTAAAAGAAACCGTTCTGATAGCTGGACGTTTTTACCGGTCACCAGATTCTGTTGTGCCGGCCGAAGTGGCCGTGCGGTTAAAGGCGCTGCAGTCTGGAACCGCAAGACCGCTACGGTCGCGGGTTCGAATCCTGCCTCGGGCATGGATGTTTGTGATGTCCTTAGGTTAGTTAGGTTTAACTAGTTCTAAGCTCTAGGGGACTAATGGCCTCAGCAGTTGAGTCCCATAGTGCTCAGAGCCATTTGACCCAGATTCTGTTGTGGCAGTTGTAGAACCATTCATAGAAATGTCTACAGTCAATAGACCGTAAACCCCAGATTTGGAAGCACCATTAACCGACCGCGTATAGATTGGGATGTCTATGGATTCACTGCAGGGGGTACAGACATACAGTCATGTGAAGTGTTTTTGAGCACGTTTTATGAAAACTGTCTTGAGCAGCTATCTCGACTGCCCAGACGTAATGGATATATCTTAGACCTTATACCTACAAATAGGCCGGACACTATGAACAATGTCAGTAGAGAATCGGGGATTATCGATCATAATATCATTATGGTAACTGTGCTAACGAAAGTTAATAAATCAGTTAAGAAGGCTAGGATAGCGTTTCTGCTAGAAAAAGCAGATAATTATTTGCTAGCATCCCCCATAGACACTGAATTGATATCACATGTTTCCAGTGAGACGGGCGTAGAGGAATTATGGGCAAAGTTAAAGCAGATTTTAAATCGTGGTCTGGAGAATTATTTGCCTAGCATATGAATTAAGGACGGAAGAGACCGAAAATGGTTTAACAAGGAGACTCGGAAAATGCTGAGGAAGGAGAAGCTGTTGCATTCTCGGTACAAAAGAGGATGCGCAAACGACAACACGAGAAGGTTAGCAGAGATTCGTGCGACTGAGAAAAGACCTATGGGCGAACCATACAACTACAGCCACCGTCACCGCTTAGTAAAACATCTAGCAGAGAACACGAGAAAATCCTGGAGCTATGTAAAATCGCTGTGTGGCTCTAAGACTGCCATTCAGTCCCTTGTTAACTAATGTAGCAGCTGAAGATAGCAAAATGAATGCCGAAGTTCTAAATTTCATGTTCAAGAAATCTTCACGCAGGAGAATCGTATAAACCTACCGCCATTTGACTATCTAAAAACTCCCGTATTGACGACGTAGTAATAAGCAAACCTGACATAGATCAACAACCGAAGGAGTTGAAAACAAGTAAGTTACCGGGTCCGGATGGGATCCCAATTCGGTTTTTCAAACAGAACTCTGGGGCATTGGTCCCTTGCTTAGCTCGCATTTATCGTGAATCTCTAGCCCAGTGCAAAGTCCTAAGCGATTGGAAAAAAGCCCAGGTGACTCCTGTGTATAAGAAGGGCAAAAGAAAGGACCAGCAAAATTACAGACCAATATCCCTGAAAGGAGCCTACTGGGGCGCACTTGTATGTGGCACACGAATATGATAATAATATTAAACTGAAATGAAACTATGATACTACAAACGATGTATGTCTCTGATAGACTTTATAATGCGGATCGCTGAATTTGCACGACCGCAGAGCCAAAGATACTGCTTCTCGTCTAAAACTGTAGTGTTGGAGTAAAAGAGCGCTGGGCACAGTTGTAGGTAGCAGCCTGTGAGCGAAAGAGGATTGTGTTGTCAGGTTTTGTGGCGTGCTCTGTGAAGCCACCAAGTGTTAGATTAATGTAGGAATAACGATAACATGGAAGCAGAAGTCTTCATGCAAGCAAGGTAAGGAAGTTAAATAATTATGAATTTCGTTTTGCCACCGAGTTAGTGTAGATGAGTTGGCTGATAATTGTCAATTGTTAAGCAACCCCAGAATCTACGTAAACCGATTTGATGAAAAGGATAATTAGATAACATAGATAACATAGATGTATGTAATGTGATGATTTGTACTTATGCTGGTTTAGTGAGGTTAGATAATACTTGCTGTTTAAATCTCATTGCTCGTGAATCAATCAGTAAATGTGATGTATTTTCTGATAAATGTAACTCCAATTGTCAGATGTTTTTGAAAAGACAAACTTAACTTGCAGTACAATTTTGTCAAAAAACTCAGGGTTAGTAAATCACCAAAATCAGTACCGCCTCCCTGTCCAGGTTCTATGCTTATAAAAGAAGTTGGATTTTTCTAAAATTATTTCATTTATCAGCCAAAAGAATTTCATGTGCATTTCAAAGCATTATGGCCAGTATTGCACACTGCTGAGGTTATTTGCTTTTAAAAGAAGTTGGATTTTTCTTAAATTTTTTCATTTATCAGCCAAAAGAATTTCATGTGCATTTCAAAGTATTATGACCAGCATTGCACACTGCTGAGCCAGTAGTTAGCATACTCTATTTTTTCCATGAAAGATCAGAATATATCACGTTACACCGTTGCTGCTTTATAGGTAAGACAATTTTATTTATTTGTTACGTGCACAGGGGCCAAAGTTATCAGTTTTGAACAGGGCCAGAGGCATCAGTGCCTAAGAGGCTGAGTGTATTTTGCAGTGACTATATTTCTTTATTGGTATTGGGAGTTGCATTGTCCAATCAATTCGTATAAGTATATGAAGTTAGTAACCGTTCTTGAAAGAACAGATACCATAGATAACCGTGCAGCTCCTCTAGAATAAATTATAATTGACTGAAACCCTCACCTGCCGACAGATGTTGTTGATATACCTCGATGGGGACAACTGAAAATGTGTGCCCCGATGGGACTCGAATCCGGGATCTCTTGGTTACCTGGCAGACGCTCTGTCCATCTGAGCCACCAAGTACGCAGAGGAATAGCGCCACTGCAGGGACTTTTATCCCTTGCACGCTTCCCGTGAGACCCACATTCCCAACTATCCGCAATCACATACGTGATGTTCATAGTAGATATTTCCCCATCCACTCATTACCAGCGCCCACTAAGGTGACGTTTCCCGTAAGAGTTCGGGCAACCTGTGCGCATTGGCACAGACGAAGGTCAATGGCCAGGTAGCTATTTAACTATATATGAAGATAGTAACTGTTCTCGAAAGAACAGATACCATTGATGACCGTGCAGCGTCTCTAGAATAAATGAAAATTGACTAAAACCCTCAGCTGCCGACAGATGTTGATATACCTCGATGGGGACAACTGAAAATGTGTGCTATCCCCATCGAGATATAACAACATCTGTCGGCAGCTGAAGGTTTCAACCAGTTATCATTAATTCGTATAAAGATTTGCTAACAATAACACAGAGTAAGTACACCACTTGCACTTACAATACGCTGCACTATAATTCGAGTTTTGTATCCATTCCAGACACGCATTCATTAAATAATTTATTTAAAGAAAGTTATATATTTGTTATGTGCACAGACACTCACTTAAATATCTCAAAGAAATAAATTAATTAAAGAACGTTGCATTCCTAACATAGGTTTGCTGCAGAATCCTTGATCTTATTCTCAGTTCCAATGTTGTAATAGTTATTGAGACCGAGAAGCTTATGTCCACGAATCAGTATGGTTTTAGAAAGCATCGCTCGTGTGACACTCAGCTTGCCTTTTTCTCACATGGATGAAGGGCAACGGGCAGATTCCATATTCCTAGATTTCCGGAACGTCTTTGGCATGGTGCCCATTCCAGGCTGTTAAAGAAGTACAAGAATATGGAATATGTTCACAGATATGTGACTCGAAGACTTTTTAAATTACAGAAACTAGTATGATATCCTCGACGGCTAGCGTCATCAGAGACAAGATATCGTCAGGAGTGCCCTAGGGAAGTGTGGTAGGACCGCTATTATTCTTTATATGCATAAATTATTTGGTGAACAAGGTGGGCAGCAACTTTCGGTTGTTTGCTGATGATGTTCTGGTGTACGGTAATGTGTCGAAGTTAAGTGACTGTTGGAGAATACAGGGTGAGTGAGACAAAATTTCTAGTTGATTTGATGAATGGCAGATAGCTATAAATGTAGAAAAATATAAGTTAATGCGGCTGATTAGGAAAAAGAAACCGTATTGTTCGGTTACAGCAGTGTGCTGCTTGACACAGCCACGCACGTCGTTTAAATACCTACAAAGCCATGTGGAATCGAACGAGCATATGAGACTTGCGGCAGTAAAGACGAATGGTCGATGAAGAATACTCAGTATTGTAGAACACTCAGTATAATGTCGTTTATTTAAACTGAACTACACTTCTCGAACAATCACTATACACACAAAAACAAATAACTTGTAGACAACCATTCATGAAGAACATCGGTGAGGTCCGTCGGAGCTGGTCCTGGCTCGGTGAGGAACTGGCTGTACTGCTGCTGCGCTGGCCTTATAAAGCCAGCGGAGGTCGGCGGAGTACTCCAACTTTCCCTGTATCTGTGAGGTGACCTCTGCAGAAAAGGGTTCGTATTAGTCTCTAGCAAGTTCTGTTTCTTTTGAAGAATTGGTTTCCTCTTGGTTGCGCCTGCAAGTGCTTGTGTATGTTATATGGTACACAAGGGTGTCTTGAGTGTAGTCTGTCAGGCAGGGGCCGTCTGTGGCAGACGTAACACTCGACTTCGGTTTAATGGGAAGATTCTAGGAAAGTGTGGTTCATCTGTAAAGGGCACCGCATATAGGAATATAGGACGCCCTAGTGCTACCTATTCGATTGTTTGGGATCCCTATCAGGTTACATCAAAGGAAGATATCAAAGCAGTCGAAAGGTGTTGTTGTTGTGGTCTTCAGTACTGAGACTGGTTTGATGCAGCCCTCCATGCTACTCTATCCTGTGCAAGCTTCTTCATCTCCCAGTACCTACTGCAACCTACATCCTTCTGAATCTGCTTAGTGTATTCATCTCTTGGTCTCCCCCTACGATTTTTACCCTCCACGCTGCCCTCCAATACTAAACTGGTGATCCCTTGATGCCTCAGAACATGTCCTCCCAACCGATCCCTTCGCCAAGTCAAGTTGTGCCACAAACTCCTCCCCAATCCTATTCAGTACCTCCTCATTAGTTATTTGACCTACCCATCTAATCTTCAGCACTCTTTTGTAGCACCACATTTCGAAAGCTTATATTCTCTTCTTGTCCAAACTATTTACCGTCCATGTTTCACTTCCATACATGGCTACACTCCATACAAATACTTTCAGAAATGACTTCCTGACACTTAAATCTATACTCGATGTTAACAAATTTCTCTTCTTCAGAAACGCTTTCCTTGCCATTGCCAGTCTACATTTCATATCCTCTCTACTTCGACCATCATCAGTTATTTTGCTCCCCAAATAACAAAACTCCTTTATTACTTTAAGTGCCTCATTTCCTAATCTAATACCCTCAACATCACCCGACTTAATTCGACTACATTCCATTATCCTCGTTTTGCTTTTGTTGCTGTTCATCTTATATCCTCCCTTCAAGACACCATCCATTCCGTTCAACTGCTCTTCCAAGTCCTTTGCTGTCTCTGACAGAATTACAATGTCATCGGCGAACCTCAAAGTTTTTATTTCTTCTCCGTGGATTTTAATACCTACTCCAAATTTTCCTTTTGTTTGCTTTACTGCTTGCTCAATATACAGATTGAATAACATCGTGGAGAGGCTACAACCCTGTCTCATTCCCTTCCCAACCACTGCTTCCCTTTCATGTCCCTCGACTCTTATAACTGCCATCTGGTTTCTGTACAAATTGTAAATAGCCTTTCGCTCCCTGTATTTTACCCCTGCCACCTTTAGAATTTGAAAGAGAGTATTCCAGTCAACATTGTCAAAAGCTTTCTCCAAGTCTACAAATGCTAGAAACGTAGGTTTGCCTTTCCTTAATCTTTCTTCTAAGATAAGTCGTAAGGTCAGTATTGCCTCACGTGTTCCAGTATTTCCACGGAATCCAAACTGATGTTCCCCGAGGTCGGCTTCTACTAGTTTTTCCATTCGTCTGTAAAGAATTCGTGTTAATATTTTGCAGCTGTGGCTCATTAAACTGATTGTTCGATAATTCTCACATCTGTCAACACCTGCTTTCTTTGGGATTGGAATAATTATATTCTTCTTGAAGTCTGAGGGTATTTCGCCTGTTTCATACATCTTGCTCACCAGATGGTAGAGTTTTGTCAGGACTGGCTCTCCCAAGGCCGTCAGTAGTTCCAATGGAATGTTGTCTACTCCGGGGGCCTTGTTTCGACTCAGGTCTTTCAGTGCTCTGTCAAACTCTCCACGCAGTATCGTATCTCCCATTTCATCTTCAACTACATCCTCTTCCATTTCCATAATATTGTCCTCAAGTACATCGCCCTTGTATAGACCCTCTATATACTCCTTCCACCTTTCTGCTTTCCCTTCTTTGCTTAGAACTGGGTTTCCATCTGAGTTCTTGATGTTCATACAAGTGGTTCTCTTATCTCCAAAAGTCTCTTTAATTTCCTGTAGGCAGTATCTATCTTACCCCTAGTGACATAAGCCTCTACATCCTTAGATTTGTCCACTAGCCATCCCTGCTTAGCCATTTTGCACTTCCTGTCGATCTCATTTTTGAGACGCTTGTATTCCTTTTTCCCTGCTTCATTTACTGCATTTTTATATTTTCTCCTTTCATCAATTAAATTCAATATTTCTTCTGTTACCCAAGGATTTCTACTAACCCTTGTCTTTTTACCTGCTTGATCCTCTGCTGCCTTCACTACTTCATCCCTCAAAGCTACCCATTCTTCTTCTACTGTATTTCTTTCCCCCATTCCTGTCAATTGTTCCCTTATGCTCTCCCTGAAACTCTGTACAACCTCTGGTTCTTTCAGTTTATCCAGGTCCCATCTCCTTAAATTCCCACCTTTTTGCAGTTTCTTCAGTTTTAATCTACAGGTCATAACCAATAGATTGTGGTCAGAGTCCGCATCTGCCCCTGGAAATGTCTTACAATTTAAAACCTGGTTCCTAAATCTCTGTCTTACCATTATATAATCTATCTGATACATTCTAGTATCTCCAGGCTTCTTCCATGTATACAACTAATCATCATTTAATCATACAGTAGAGCTGCATGCCCTCGGGAAAAATTACGGCCGTAGTTTCCCCTTGCTTTCAGCCGTTCGCAGTACCAGCACAGCAAGGCCGTTTTGGTTATTGTTACAAGGCCAAATCAGTCAATCATCCAGACTGTTGCCCTTGCAACTACTGAAAAGGCTGCTGCCCCTCTTCAGGAAACACACGTTTGTCTGGCCTCTCAACAGATACCCCTCCGTTGTGGTTGTACCTAAGGTACGGCTATCTGTATCGCTGAGGCACGCAAGCCGCCCCACCAACGGTAGGCTATTAAATTTCTTATCAGTAGGTTCAAACAACATTCAAGTGGCACGGAGATGCTTCGGGAATTTAAATGGGAATTCCTGGAAACAAGGCGACGACCTTTTCGAGGATCACTGTCGAGAAAACTTAGAGAGTCGGCGTTTGAAACTGACTGCAGAACGATTCTGTTCCCTTCAGCATATACTGCGCGTGAGAACCACGAAAATAAGATACGAGGAATAAGGACTCATGGAGGCACACAGGCAGTCGTTCTTCCCTCGTTCTGTTTGCGAGTGTAACAGGAAAGGAAATCATTAGTAGTGGTATGGAGTTTCCTCCACCACGCATCTTAAGGTGGATTGAGGGTTATCGATGTAGATTGCGCCAGCGCATGAAATGAGAAGAAAGAGTTGTCCGAGTGGCATTCATGGGACCATTTCAGCAATGTTCTACTTGAGAAGAAGCCACCAGCTCATTTTACTTACCGGTGTTAGGTTTTATTGTGACCCGGTGATCTTTCTGTATGTATGTACACATTGCAACGTAAGTGCAGTATTAGTTTTTAGGATTTGCTAAGAGTTGACATATTGTTCACAGATTTTACGATACACAGGAGCATCGTTGAGGGCTGTGGTATAAGTATTACAGTATAAACTGAAGCACCAAAGAAACTAGTAAAGGCATGCGTATTCAAATACAAGGATATGCAAATAGGCAGGATACACCGCCGTGGTCGGCAACGCCTATATAAAACAACAACTGACTGGCGCAGTTGTTAGATCGATTACTACTGCTACAATGGCAGGTTATCAAGATTTAAGTAGTTTGAACGTGGTGTTATAGTCGGCGCACGAGCGATGGGACACAGCATCTCCAAGGCAGCGATGAAGTGGGGATTTTGCCGTGAGACTTTTTCACGAGTGTACCGTGAATATCAGGAGTCGGATAAAACATCAAATCTCCGATATCGCTGCGGCCGGAGAAAGATAGTGCAAGAACGGTGCCAACGACGACTGAAGAAAATCGTTCAAGGTGACAGAAGTGCAACCCTTCCGCAAACTGCTGCAGATCTCAATGCCGGGCCATCAACAAGTGTCACCGTGTGAAGCATTCAAACGAAAACATCATCGATATGGGCTTTCGGAGCCGAAGACCCACTTACGGACCTTGATGACTGCAAGACAAAAAGGTTTTACGCCTCCCCTGGGCCCATCGACACTGACATTGGACTGTTCATGACTAAACATGTTGCCTGGTCGAACGAGTCGTTTCAAATTGTATCGAGCGGATGGACGTTTACGAGTATGGAGACAACCTCATGAAGCCATGGACCTGCATGCGAGCGGGGGACTGTTCAAGCTGGTGGAGGCTCTGTAATGGTGTGGAGCGTGTGCAGTTGCAGTGATGTGGGTCCTCTGATACGTTTAGATACGACTATGACAGGTGACACGTAAGTATCCTGTCTGATCACCTGCATCCATTCATGTCCATTGTGCATTCCGACGGACTTGGGCAATTCCAGCAGGACAATACGACGCACCACACTTCCAGAACTGCTACGGAGTGGCTCCAGGAATACTCTTGTTAGTTTAAACACTTCCGCTGGCCACCAAAGTCCCCAGACGTGAACATTATTGAGCATATCAAGGATGGTTTGCAACGCGCTGTTCACGAGAGGTCTCCACGCCCTCGTATTCTTACGGATTTATGGACAGTCCAGCAGGATTCATGCTCTTGGGTGCGATATTAGGCAGGTGTACCAGTTTCTTTGGCTCTTCAGTGTAGTTCTCTCTTTGGTAGGTGAAGTCTCCTGCCTGTAATTTACAACTGAGTCTCGTGAGAGTATTAGATGGGAGAGTTTCATGTCTGCAAATGAATTTTTACTTTTTACGCTGTCTAATAGCATAGATACTTTACGGTATGTTATATACAGGACAATGTAGATATTTATATGGTTGTCAGTATGTGCAGTATTGCTATGTATTGTTTTGTTACCATTTTTATAGTAATTGATAATTGAATAGCGCAACCCAGGAATATTTATAGTAGATGTATCACACATTTGACAACATGTGTAAAATTCCCAGTGCTGAAACCGATGATGTTTCGACATTGACACCCGCTCGAATTACTGTTGGACGTCACACAGCCAATTAGCAGTGTCGTATAGGCCCATCAGCAATCGTCTGTCTGTGGCTTCATTACCTTGGCGACTCGCGCTGATTTTATTACCATTTTGAGCTTCACATCTCTAAATGTGCGTCCACAGCGCATTCGTGAAGGTGGTCAAGGTCACCTTCATCCATTACGTCACATTGCTCGCATTCAGTGGATGCTACTGATGAGGTCTCTGGGACGTGGAATGAAGTCAAGATTGCACTTGTTGTCAAACAGCAATACAATAAAATTATTTGCCGATATGAAATACTATTGTATTGCAGTGTTAATATTAATTATATTTCAACAAAATGCATTAATTTAAGTAGCCACTCTGACGATTCTCTCGAGTGGAATATATGGACTTCGCCAGTAGAAGGATCAGAAATTGAGTCTTAAACACCACCACATCACCCATAAGATATTTAATAAGCTCTGTCAGGTTGAATACATGTGTATTCGTGTGTCTGATTCATTTCTGTACAAACGGTGAATCATGAACTATTTGTAGAGACATATTTTGGTCCTTGTAGGATATGACGTTTTACATATTTTTTTGAGAAAGAGAAATATTGTTCAGGTCACTCAACAGTAATGAATGTATTGTTGCATATCACCCAAGAAACATACTGGTCTTTGCGCGCGAGAAATACTATACTTGCAAAACAGATCACTGCTGGTTATTGGTTTTTGTGTCTGGTGGTAGGCTTGTTTCTCTCGTTGAATATTATAGTGGGTGTGTGATGGTATTCGTGGGTCAGAGGGTTTCAGGTGGTCGCCATGACATCGTTGTAGTTAGCAGGATGTCAACCGTCTCTTTCGCGTCAATGTATCTTCCAACGAAAAACAATTCGAAATTTTTGTCTGCAATCTTCCCGAGCTTTCACGAATATTTTAGAAAGTTCAATAAAATTTTCAGATGTCCTAGAATATTGTCGAAAGTTCTAGAATACAAGATGAAAGTGTCACACATAGCACTCGTCCGCACTCTGCCAAAATCGTCTGAACCAATGAGTTGCTCATCGCAGCAAAGAGAGAGGAACAACCCGTAGAAAAACTTCATCGATTTGTTGGGAACGACTCGAAACAAAACACTGTTGTGTGAGCGAATAGTATTAGCGAAGAATAATGACGTAGTTCAACTAACAAATCAGCAAATTCGGAATATGGTACCAGGGAAAATCAAACTATTTAAATCTATAGAGACAATGCTGAACCAAGATGAGAGCAGACACTTCTCAACAGAATTCCTAAATTCCCTCTATCTTCCCGATATGTCCTCGAAAAAAAGATTTTAAACGACATCATAGACAGTGGAAATATTAAATTCAAAAGAAAAACTTCAGGTCAGTATTCGTACCACGAATTACACTCATTTCAACTATCTCACCATACAGCTATGAAAGGCTCCAATTTCCGGTAGATTAGAGCGCTGGGGCAAGCATTCCAGTAACGCGAATTTGAAAGAATCGTGTTTCAAGCATGGACAGCTAAACACTGAGGTGACAAAAGTCATGGGATAGCTATATGCACACATACAGATAGCGGTAGTACTGCGTACGCAAGGTGTAAAAGCGCAGTGCACCGACGGAGCTGTTATTTCTGCATAGACGATTCATTTGAGCCGGCCGGAATGGCCGAGCGATTCTAGGGGCTACAGTCTGGAACCGTGCGACCGCTACGGTCGCAGGTTCGAATCCTGCCTCGGGCATGGATGTGTGTGATGTCCTTAGGTTAGTTAGGTTTAAGTAGTTCTAAGTTCTAGAGGACTGATGACCACAGCAGTTAAGTCCCATAGTGCTCAAAGCCATTTAAACCATTTTAAACAGTGAACCATGTCACCGAGCCATAAATGTTCGCGATTGGTTTTAACAACATTCTGGACAGTTCGAGCGATTGATTGCGATCCACATCGGCCAACATGAATCCCATCTAACATTTATGGGACATAACCGAGAGGTCAGTTCTTGCAGTAAATCCTGGACCGGTAACACTTTAGCAACTATGGAGGGCTATAGAGGCAGTATGGCTGCATATATCTGCAGGGGATTTCCAACGATTTGTTGAGTCCACACCACGTCAAAATTCCACACTCCGCCTAGAAAAAGTAGGGCCAACACGATATTGGGAGTTTTCCCACGACTTTCGCCACCTGAGTGTGCTTAGTGAATTCGCATGTTGGACAGTCAAAAAATTAATTCGTCTTCGTACACGAATCCAAGGCGCCACACGTATACTGGTGTCCAAAATTAAAGCAACAGATAGAAATTTTGCGAGTTTGCTTTTATTTTTCTGTAAACGTGTGATAGATAAGTAGAAACACTGTAAAAAACAGAGAACGTAAACAACTGCTTCATGGCGAACGGTAGAAAGAAATGTTCCTCTTTTTTTTTCAGCTTGACGGATTTGCTCACCTACTCCGACAATTGGTTAATGTGCTTCGTATGGGGAGTGACCACCTCCGACAGCAATACAAGCCTGACAACAATGAGGCATGCTGTGAATGGTGTCATCAGTCTCATCTTGAGGCAATAACTCCCATTCTTCCTGCAGAGATGCTCGCAGTCTTCGGAAGTGGTTGGTGAATGCTGACGTGACCAAACCGTCTCCCTAGTGCATCCCAGACATGCTCTATGGGACTCAATTCGAAAGAGCGAACAGGCCATGCCATGCGTGCAATACCTCCCATTTCCAAGAAAATATCCATCACCTGTGTATGAGGTCGTACATTATCGTCCATGAATACGGAGTCTGGGCCCACGGCATCTCGAAACAACCGCAGACGAGGTCCCAGGATCCCGCCACGATACCTCACATCAGTTAGACATTGGCTGTTCGCCTGTGCAATTCCATGTAGAGAGGTTCGAGTGGTCAACATAATCCCTGCCCACATCATTAGGGATCCTCCTCGAAATCTGTCTCTTTCCACAATGTTTGGGTTACGAAATCATGTTCCACGCTACTTCCAGATACGAATCCGTCGAGAATCACCAAACCAAATTGAAAAGAACACTGGCCCACTGTTCGAAAGCCAAGATGGCATGTTGACGACTTCACTCTTGACTCCGTTGTATGAAGATACCTCAGAGGTAGACATGTAGCAGGTCTCCGACAATGGAGGCCACTCTGCCGAAACCTTCTGCACACCATTTGCCTCGATACAACACGCCCACTGGATGCTGCGAGCTCACGTGCCAGTTACCATGTTATACTAATGCGGTACTGTCTTGCCCTTACAGCCAATGACGGTCCTCTCTTCTGAAGTCATATGTGGTCTGCCCTGTCCTGGACTTCGGGATATAGTTTCGGTCTCTATACACTGTCGCCACGTCCGAGAAACAACACAACGATTCACGCTAAATGATCGGGCCACATCAGTTTGCAATTGCGCTGCTTCCTTTCTTTGGCCCTCCACCACAGAGAGTCTGGTAAGCATCTACTTTCTCCCATATTTCTCTGTCTCTGACTGTGCACACAGCGACTGTGGATGTGGGGCTACCTAACGAACTTTACCTCGTTTTATAGGATCTCTGACGTCATCGTTGACATGGTTATCGATTGACCGGAATGCCGTCTTCCGTGCAGAACACGATTATACGGTCATCTGGTTGACAGTTTGTATGACCATCTCGTGAATTACACACAGAATGGGGAAATAGTGATTTCTTGCTTTGATTTTGGACACCAGTAAAATTTGGAAATTTGTGGTAATTTCCTACGGGACCAAACTGCTAAGGTCATCGGTCCCTAGGCTTACGCACTACTTAGTCTAACTTACCCTAAGGACAACACACACGCCCATGCCCGATGGAGGACTCGAACCTCCGACGGGGGCAGCCGCGTGAGGACATCAGTATATGTTATACTCAGAATAAGTTAGATACCGTACAAATTAAATTATTAATTATGGGTTTTTCTAATTTAGAAAACAAATAAAAAAGGACAAATAAAGCAGATCATTTTCAGCTAGTATTAACATAATTTCCGTTAACCCACTGGGCTCTTACCGGAGCAGGCAACACTTAAGTCCAAATTAATTGGTGGAGATAACAGTGTTTACGCATTCCGGACGAGTGATCACGCAGGGGGCTGACACAGCAAACAGCAGGTGCGTCGGAGGCCGGGGCCCGACCACGCCATTAACGGAGCTTATCCGGGGCGCCACGCCGGTGACGGGAGGCAGTGGTCCAGTAACGCAAATGTGGCGAGCTAAAAGTGGCTCTCAAAAACGTTTCAAAAAACAACTGCACGGAACAGAAAATTCATAGTAATGATAGCATGTAATAGCATAGTAATGATAGTATGCTATGCTTTCCCCAGCATTCCAACTAATCCAGTCTCCGAGATATTTGAATTCTTTTATTATTTCAATCTTTTGTTCTTGAACTTTGGGGTATTTACATGAGTGCTTGATGTTTGTCAATATCTTAGTTTTTTCAAAGGAGATGTGAAGACCTATTTCAGCTGGTTTTTTTCTTTACTTCTGGAACAATGGAAGAAGCACGGGAGCAAACTAACAAAAAATACATGCAACAAAAAATCCCTTTCATGGAGGTCCAAAATTGCACATTACAAGACAGTGATAAGGCCAGAAGCACTGTATGCAGCAGAAACACTAAACATGAATTTCAAAGGCCAAATGGACAAACTTCAGCTAATGGAAAGAAAATTTTAAGAAAAATTATAGGACCAAAATTTCAAGACAATAAGATTATATACATCAAAAATGAAACTCTCTTCAAGAAAACTGAAAAACTTTCTCATACTATGCGAAAAAGGAGGATAAATTCTTATAGTAATCTTCTCAGAATGAATTCCAACAGATTAACTAAACAAATCTTTGACTGTTTCCGTAACCGCAAAACGAAACCCGACTGGTTTAAAGAAACTGAGAAAGACCTAGTAGAATTAAAGATTTCAGAAAATTCACTTATTGATCGAACAGCTAAATTAATTACTAAAGATGAAAACATAAGGTTCCAAGACAAATCTACCCAAAAATCCAAACACTGCATCTCGGAAGAAGAGAGGAAAAGAAGATCAGAAAGAATGAAGAAATACTGGGCCCTAAGAAAAGAACAACGCGCATTGAAATGATTGATCCAGCGTACCCCAAAGAGGTTGAAACGAAAGAAGAAGAGAGACGAGGTACTGGCGGAATTAAAGCTGTGAGGACAGGGCGTGAGTCGTGCTTGGGTAGTTCAGTTGGTAGAGCACTTGCCCGCGAAAGGCAAAGGTCCCGAATTCGAGTCTCGGTCTGGCACGCAGTTTCAACCTGCCAGGAAGTTTCATACCCAGATTTACCATACACTGACAGAAAAGTGGGTGGAATCGATTCAGCGGCCCGAATGAATCTACTGCGGAAGACTCTTTGTGGTTAAGGAACTTCCCACACTCAGTAAAATAGCAGTTGAACATTTTTAAGGAAATTATGAAAAGAAATCCAACCAAGACAGAGAGGTAAGTCTTGCACACACCTGGCTAATACCAAGGAAATGGTACAAATGGCTCTGAGCACTATGGGACTTAACTTCTGAGCTCATCAGTCCCCTAGAACTTAGAACTACTTAAACCTAACTAACCTAAGGACATCACACACATCCATGCCCGAGGCAGGATTCGAACCACCGACCGTAGCGGTCGCACGTTTCCAGACTGTTGCGCCTAGAACCGCTCGGCCATCCGACAGCATGGAAATGTTCACTGAGTTAGCGAGTTCAGCAGTAGGGAAAAGTTGGGCCACCAACACTACATTCGTGTGCAGAACTTTAAGTACGAAAGTAACTTTCTCATAATGTATCACTGTCGAGGAACATTGTTCAATGAGACTTGGACTACATTTAAAATGAAGTGCAACAGTATAGAACAGAAGGTTAGGGGACAAATATGCCGGTCTAAGGCGCTGCAGTCATGGACCGTGCGGCTGGTCCTGGCGGAGGCTCAAGTCCTGCCTCGGGCATGGGTGTGTGTGTTTGTACTTAGGATAATTTAGGTTAAGTAGTGTATAAGCTTAGGGACTGATGACCTTAGCAGTTAAGTCCCATAGCATTTCACACACATTTAAACATTTGATTTGACAAATATGCAATTACATAAACAGAAATGAAATTTTAATTCAAACACAAAAACTGCACTGATGTCACCGCGATTCTTGTTGTTCCCCCTGGGCATTACGAGAGGCGAGACACGGTTCTTACCAGAGTGTGTGACAAAGGCGGAGAGCAATGTACGCTCTGCAACGTTGGTCACAAGATGTGTAGGGTGCACCATTTCTCTATCTGAACTGTTGACAACAGGTGGACGGTCATTGGCCCATGTTGACTTGCTGCAATACGCCTGCCCAACGCATCGCACACGTGCTGCGCCGGCCGGGGTGGCCGAGCGGTTCTAGGTGCTACAGTGGAACCGTGCGACCGCTGCAGTCGCAGGTTCGAATCCTGCCTCGGGCATGGATGTGTGTGATGTCCTTAGGTTACTTAGGTTTAAGTAGTTCTAAGTTCCAGGGGACTGATGACCTCAGCAGTTAAGTTCCATAGTGCTCAGAGCCATTTGAACCATTTGAACCCGTGCTCCACGGGATTTAAGTCGGCGGAATGTACAGTCCAGCCCATTTGCCAGATATCCTCTCGTTCCAAGAGTTCTTCCACCTGCGCTGTTCGATGCTGTTCGCATTATAATCCATAAAAATTATAGTTAGCGCATAATTCAACCCCTGAAAAGACGCACGTGAGGAAGGAATACAGTGTCACAATAACGTTCATCGGTAAGTGTCTATATTCAAAGATATGGAGGTCCGTATGCCGATGTAACATTATGACTTCCCACAACATAACACATGGACCGTCAAAGCAATCATGCTCTACAGTGTTCCTGGGTGTATTACACGCTCACATATTTCTTGAGATGAGTGGATGGACGAAGGAAATTCTTTACTGGATTCCAAGAGATGCAGGCGATGACCTAATGTTACCAGCAGAAGGCATCAATATAATAATACTTTCCTCACGACATTCGAGTCTCATCTTTACCTAATGTAATTATGAAAGCTGAAGAAATGAATTGAAGTTTGTACAATGGTTGGGACTTCTACCTGGGTCTTCTTGCTTATTACACTGGTATGCAGTCGTTACACCACCACAGCACTACAGCTGACATTACGTAATGGGGAAATGCTGCCTGTGCCTCAGGCGTAAGTCATCTGCAGATCGGATATACACTCCTGGAAATGGAAAAAAGAACACATTGACACCGGTGTGTCAGACCCACCATACTTGCTCCGGACACTGCGAGAGGGCTGTACAAGCAATGATCACACGCACGGCACAGCGGACACACCAGGAACCGTGGTGTTGGCCGTCGAATGGCGCTAGCTGCGCAGCATTTGTGCACCGCCGCCGTCAGTGTCAGCCAGTTTGCCGTGGCATATGGAGCTCCATCGCAGTCTTTAACACTGGTAGCATGCCGCGACAGCGTGGACGTGAACCGTATGTGCAGTTGACGGACTTTGAGCGAGGGCGTATAGTGGGCATGCGGGAGGCCGGGTGGACGTACCGCCGAATTGCTCAACACGTGGGGCGTGAGGTCTCCACAGTACATCGATGTTGTCGCCAGTGGTCGGCGGAAGGTGCACGTGCCCGTCGACCTGGGACCGGACCGCAGCGACGCACGGATGCACGCCAAGACCGTAGAATCCTACGCAGTGCCGTAGGGGACCGCACCGCCACTTCCCAGCAAATTAGGGACACTGTTGCTCCTGGGGTATCGGCGAGGACCATTCGCAACCGTCTCCATGAAGCTGGGCTGCGGTCCCGCACACCGTTAGGCCGTCTTCCGCTCACGCCCCAACATCGTGCAGTCCGCCTCCAGTGGTGTCACGACAGGCGTGAATGGAGGCACGAATGGAGACGTGTCGTCTTCAGGGAAGAGAGTCGCTTCTGCCTTGGTGCCAATGATGGTCATATGCGTGTTTGGCGCCGTGCAGGTGAGCGCCACAATCAGGACTGCATACGACCGAGGCACACAGGGCCAACACCCGGCATCATGGTGTGGGGAGCGATCTCCTACACTGGCCGTACACCACTGGTGATCGTCGAGGGGACACTGAATAGTGCACGGTACATCCAAACCGTCATCGAACCCATCGTTCTACCATTCCTAGACCGGCAAGGGAACTTGCTGTTCCAACAGGACAATGCACGTCCGCATGTATCCCGTGCCACCCAACGTGCCCTAGAAGGTGTAAGTCAACTACCCTGGCCAGAAAGATCTCCGGATCTGTCCCCCATTGATCATGTTTGGGACTGGATGAAGCGTCGTCTCACGCGGTCTGCACGTCCAGCACGAACGCTGGTCCAACTGAGGCGCCAGGTGGAAATGGCATGGCAAGCCGTTCCACAGGACTACATCCAGCATCTCTACGATCGTCTCCATGGGAGAATAGCAGCCTGCATTGCTGCGAAAGGTGGATATACACTGTACTAGTGCCGACATTGTGCATGCTCTGTTGCCTGTGTCTATGTGCCTGTGGTTCTGTCAGTGTGATCATGTGATGTATCTGACCCCAGGAATGTGTCAATAAAGTTTCCCCTTCCTGGGACAATGAATACGCAGTGTTCTTATTTCAATTTCCAGGAGTGTAATTAAATTTTCAAAAAAAGGTTTGAAATGGTTCTGAGCACTATGGGACTTGACATCTGAGGTCATCAGTCCCCTATACTTAGAACTACTTAAATCTAACTAACCTAAGAACATCACACACATCCATGCCCGAGGCAGGATTCAAACCTGCGACCGTAGCAGCAGCGCAGTTCCGGACTGAAGTGCCTAGAACCGCTCGGTCACAGCTGCCGGCAATTAAACTTTCCTCGAGACGCTACGTCCAAAGTCAAGGTGCTATTCCAGTACCAGAGAGCCTCAGCAGTAGTGACGATCTAAGAAAGAGAAAATAAGCTGAAGTTTGTGACAGGGAGGGCACTGGACTAATGTGGTCCATGCAGCTAGCTTAGGTGGAGTGCTGTGGTGGTGTAATGGCTTGCATATCTACGCGGTGAGGAAAGAAACACTGCTTCAAGTGCCAGACAGAGCAGAAATTTTAATTCGTTTCTTCTGCTTCCATCATTATCGTAGAAGGTATCAAGTGACAATGACAACATTTCCATTACTAACTTCCGTAGTAGAGATATTTACACCCCTGTACAGGTATTCTCAGTGGCATTCGCTGTGTAATGCAGTCGTGGAGGCAACTGGAGTAACAAGTAGAATGGATTACTCTGCAATTTATGTAAACGATCTGACGAACAGGTTGTGCTGTGGTTAAAACATACAGGTCGTCCCAGAGATGTTGCTGCAAACTTCGGAAGGTTGTAGAGGAGGTCTCAAGGAATCAAACGAGACTTTTGAACGCTGATGTAGTTTTATTTTTGGTCTTTAAACTGAAAAATTTTGGGGATTTTAGAGGGTGTCAGGAGAAAAACAAGCTGTAGATGGAAAACCGCGTCAGAAGCAGTAATACACTGAGACCACAGAACACTACATTCGCAGGAGACAACGCCTGTCCACGCATCAGGTAGCTCCATCCTCTCCACGGCGACCCTCGATCACTGAATAACAAACAACACTGCGAGCGTACGAAGTGACGTTTTCAGCGAAACTGGTGGCCTAACGCCACGCGCCGTTGCCTGTAACTTCCTTTTTCTGTAGCGTCGTTGGATGACGTTTCCGGACACGAGTTCCTATCCTCAGTTTGTTCCTTACCACACCCTCTACGACCGCTCCAAGTTTGTCACACCACTTCTGAGACATCCCAATATCCTGGCTGGGGTCGCCATATAAAACTGGTGTATGGTAATAAAAATATTTAATTCCTGACAAGGCCCGCAATCATGAAGTGTCTAGGTAACAGAAAAAATATAAGCCATTTACGATCGAGAGGGGAAAGGAAAAAGTAAATTCTGGCTCCGTGAGCTTGTAAAGTATTTAGCGTAGGCTCCATAATCGCAACGTAGTACAGGACAGAATATTTATTTGCATCGACAATGTAGAAAGTAACTGGTTGTATCGACAGTGTAGGTACATAACTGCCAGCCGCCTGCTTTGTTCCATCTTCAGTTCTGACTGTTATTTGCGCTCTTTCGGCTATCGTTGTTTCTGTCTCACATATGCTCGGTTTAATGCTTTCACTCCTCTCTGTGACGTATCTAGTATAATATCCATAAGAAAGTAGCTTTGGTCATAAATACTTCTTTAGTGGCACATGAATATGAAACTGTGTGACTAATGGTGTTAATAATAACTACAAGTCTAACTATATCGCTGTGCATCTGTTCTTAATCAACCGAGCAGTCCCTACTATCCAAGTGATAAATACTACCAATTATCTTCTTGTAGTGACCTCTGAGAGTCATCTTCACATTACGAAGGAGCAGGGCGATGCGTGCTTGGACGCTTACAGCAAGCAGTATTCGGAGATGGGCGATCTGTAGAATCAACGAATGGTAAGTCTGTCAGTATTTCCCTTGCTGAGATTCACACAGGAAGTGAGACGATGTTGATTAGGTGTGAGCTCCGAAAAGTGATTAGGACAGAGATTCTTAACAATACATCTGTGAACAATTGAGATAACCAGTGTAATGATGGAAAACAATCGGACAATACCAGTGAGTGAAAGCATTTCAATATTTTCTGAATTTACTGAACGGGAATGTCGCTCAGGAATCGGAAATAAAACGGTAATTTGTGCGTAATCGACAATTAAAATCTTGACACTCACGTACCATCATAAACTGAGAATAGATAAGGTTGGCATAGTGGAAATTCGATCACTATGGAAGACAGTAAGGGCGACTTGAAACAAAAGTTTTAAAATTGTCGTCGCAAATTGAGACAAAGTCGTCACGAATTAAGAGATTTAACTGTGACAAACGACAAAAATGCTAGGACATTATTTTGATAAGGACTGAAAACAATACAGGAAAATCGAGAACGAGATTCAAGGATTAGAAACGGAATTAGTGGAACACAAACTCTGGTGTGAAAAAATAACAACAAATTCATCCATGTGGAATAAGAAACGAGGCAGCAAAATCACAAAAAAACTAAGGCTACCTGTCAGACAAATAAATAAACATAAATTAATACGTGCAGCGGAGCACAAAGTCATTATAGTGAATTACAGCAAAAAATTAGCAGAATCCGTGAAACTTCCGATTTTGAAAGGGATAAGAAGAAACTTCACGAAGAAATTGCCACGATGTTTGAAGCTAAACAGGAGGAAGGTTTCGTTGACACCACAAGTATTGCGAGTGATAATTGTTCAAGTATGTGTAAATTTCAGTCATTCCAGTCAGTGGGCAATGTACATCTAGTTACTTTCGTAAAGCAGTGTAGCGTCGCATTTCCTGTAAATTGGGATGAACGGAAAAAAATCAGCTTTTGCGTTGGCTTTATGCAACGAGATACACATGTATAGGGTAGTAGAGAAATCAACGAATGCAGGAACTATAAACAATTAGAAGATGCATTTTTCAGGAAGTGTTGGTCACAAAATAAACAATGGTTGGTAAAATTGTCACTCTTGACAATTACTTATTACTGTCGTTTTGATGGAATGATGAAAGAATTTATCAGAAAATATTCGTACAAAAATGCACACCTAAATGACACATTACATGAAGAAGAACTGATGGAGATTTTGATTCGAAGATTCCCATTGTCTGTGCGCTAAAAAGGCTTCGCTGTTCCTGCACCGCATTGTAGAGAAATATAGTAGATAAGACAGAAACGATAGCGGAAGAGGTGAAGCCAGAGGAACGAAGGAGGCAGAAGAGAGAACGGAGAGTGCGGTCTTGAACAGAGAAATTTCAGGTGTGGGGACTTCCATAACTACGGGGCGCTCAGGAACAACGGTTATGTCGTAATTTCGATAACCGCCAATCACGCTATGCTTACGATAATCAAAGGAGTGATGAAGGAGCAAGATACTCAGAAATTCAGATAACACAGGGAGGATACTGGCGGAAAGGTGGTCGCGAAATTGTGAATAATAAGAGAAAGTCCCTCCTCATGAACCATGGACCTTTTCGTTGGTGGGGAGGCTTGCGAGCCTCAGCGATACAGATAGCCGTACAGTAGGTACAACCACAACGGAGGGGTATCTGTTGAGAGGCCAGATAAACGTGTGGTTCCTGAAGAGGGGGAGCAGCATTTTCAGTAATGGCAGGGGCAACAGTCTGGATGATTGACTGATCTGGCCTTGTAACACTAACCAAAACGGCCTTGCTGTGCTGGTACTGCGGACGGCTGAAAGCAAGGGGAAACTACAGCCGTAATTTTTCCCGAGGGCATGCAACTTTACTGTATGATTAATTGATGATGGCGTCCTCTTGGGTAAAATATTCCGGAGGTAAAATAGTCACCCATTCGGATCTCCGGGCGGGGACTACTCAAGAGGACGTCGTTATCAGGAGAAATAAAACTGGCGTGCTGCGGATCGGAGCGTGGAATGTCAGATCCCTTAATCGGACAGGAGGTTAGAAAATTTTAAAAGGGAAATGGATAGGTTAAAGTTAGATATTGCGGGAATTAGTGAAGTTCGGTGGCAGGAGGAACAAGACTTTCGTTCAGGTGAATACGGGGTTATAAATACAAAATCAAATAGGGGTAATGCAGAAGTAGGTTTAATAATGAATAAAAACATAGAAGTGCGGGTAAGCTACTACAAACAGCATAGTGAACGCATAATTGTGGCCAAGATAGACACGCAGCCCACGCCTACTACAGTAGTACAAGTTTATATGCCAACAAGCTCTGCAGATGACGAAGAAATTGATGAAATGTACGATGAGATAAAAGAAATTATTCAGATAGTGAAGGGAGACGAAAATTTAAAAGTCGTGGGTTACTGGAATTCGATAGTAGGAAAAGGGAGAGAAGGAAACGTAGTAGGTGAATATCGATTGGGGGGAAGGAATGAAAGAGGAAGCCACCTGGTAGAATTTTGCACAGAGCATAACTTAATCATAGGTAACACTTCGTTCCAGAATCATAAAAGAAGGTTGTATACATGGAAGAGGCCTGGAGATACTAAAAGGTATAAGATAGATTATATAATGGTAAGACAGAGATTTAGGAACCAGGTTTTAAAGCGTAAGACATTTCCAGGGGCAAATGTGGTCTCTGACCACAATCTATTGAATATGAACTGTAGAATAAAACTGAAGATACTGTAAAAAGGTGGGAATTTAAGGAGATGGTAACTGGATAAACCGACAGAACCAGAGGTTGTGGAGAGTTTCAGGGAGAGCATTACGGAACGACTGACAAGAATGGGGGAAAGACAGTAGAAGAAGAATGGGTACCTATGAGGGATGAAACAGTGAAGACAGCAGAGGATCATGTAGGTAAAAAGATGAGGACTATTGTAAATCCTTGGGTAACAGAAAATATATTGAATTTAAGTGATGAAAGGAGAAAATACAAAAATGCAGTAAATGAAGCAGGTAAAAAGAAATACAAACGTCTCAAAAATGAGATCGACAGGAAGTGCAAAATGGCTAAGCAGGGATGGATAGAGGACAAATGTAAGGATATAGAGGCTTATCTAACTAGGGGTAAGGTAGATACTGCCTACAGGAAAATTAAAAAGACCTTTGGAGAAAAAAGAACCACTTGCATTAATATCAAGAGCACAAATGGAAGCCCAGTTCTAAACAAAGATGGGAAAGAGAAAGGTGGAAGGAGTATATAGAGTGCAATATATGGAAATGGAAGAGGATGTAGCTGAAGATGAAAAGAGAGGTATAATAATGTGTGAAGAGTTTGACAGACCACTGAAAGACCTGAGTCGAAACAAGGCCCCGTGAGTAGACAACATTCCATTAGAACTACTGACGGCCTTGGGAGAGTCAGTCCTGACAAAACTCTACCACCTGGTGAGCGAGATGTATCAGACAGGCGAAATACCCTCAGACTTCAAGAAGAATATAATTATTCCAATCCTAAAGAAAGCAGGTGTTGACAGATATGAAAATTACCGAACTATCGGTTTAATAAGTCACAGCTGCAAAATACTGACGCGAATTCTTTATAGACGAATGGAATAAATGGTAGAAGCCGACCTCGGGGAAGATCAGTTTGGATTCCGCAGAAATACTGACCCTTCGACTTACCTCAAAAGATAGATTAAAGAAAGGCAAACCTACTTTTCTAGCATTTGTAGACTTAGAGGATGCTTTTGACAATGTTGACTGGAATACTCTCTTCCAAATTCTGAAGGTGGCAGGGGTAAAATACAGGGAGCGAAAGGCTCTTTACAGTTTATACAGAAACCAGATGGCAGTTATAAGAGTCGAATGACATGAAAGGGAGCAGTGGTTGGGAAGGGAGTGAGACAGGGTTGTAGCCTCTCCCCGATGTTATTCAATCTGTATATTGAGCAAGCAGTAAAGGAAACAAAAGAAAAATTCGGAGTAGGTATTAAAACCCATGTAGAAGAAATAAAAACTTTGAGGTTCGCCGATGACATTGTAATTCTGTCAGAGACAGCAAAGGAGTTGGAAGAGCGGTTGAACGGAATGGACAGTGTCTTGAAAGGAGGATATAAGATGAACACCAACAAAAGCAAAACGAGTATAATGGAATGTAGTCGAATTAAGTCGGGTGATTCTGAGGAAATTAGAGTAGGAAAAGAGACACTTAACGGAGTAAAGGAGTTTTGCTATTTGGGGAGCAAAATAACTGATGATGGTCGGAGAAGATATAAAATGTAGACTGGCAATGTCAAGGAAAGCGTTTTGGAAGAAGAGAAATTTGTTAACATCGAGTATAGATTTAAGTGTCAGGAATTCGTTTCTGGAAGTATTTGTATGGAGTATAGCCGTGTATGGAAGTGAAATATGGACAATAAATAGTTTAGACAAGAAGAGGATAGAACTTTCGAAATGTGGTGATACAGAAAAATGCTGAAGATTAGATGGGTAGATCACATAACTAATGGGGAAGTAATGAATAGAATTGCAGAGAAGAGGAATTTGTGGCGCAACTTAACTAGAGGAAAGGATCGGTTGTTAGGACACGTTCTGAGACATCAAGAGATCATCAGTTTAGTATTTGAGGGATGCGCGGAGGGTAAAAATCGTAGAGGGAGACCAAGAGATGAATACACTAAACAGATTCAAAAGGATGTAGGTTGCAGTAGGTACTGGGAGATGAAGAAGCTTGCACAGGATAGAGTAGCATGGAGAGCTGTATCAAACCAGTCTCACGACTGAAGACCACAACAACAACAACAAGAGGAAGTCAGCGAACTGATCGCCAGAAACGAATAATCATGGGGGATGCGCACTAGTGCATTGAGAATCGGAAAAGTGAAAGGAGTTTGTTATGGGATGCGTTTAGGGATGAACGTTGGAAACGGGTCCGTACCGATTATGTCCATGAAATTTTAAGACCAGAGGAGCATAGGACAAGATCTGTTACATAAAAAAATGTCGTAGATAGTGAAGTGTTAATCGTTTTTCGAGTCTACTGGAAATAAAATAAAGATACATATTTTAGCAGACTCCGGTAGCGAAGCCCGTGCTGTCTCAGTTGTATTGCATCATCAGTTGAGACAGATTGAAAATATTCTCACCTTAATAGCAAATAAAATATGTAACGTTAGTGCTGTAGGGAACAGAAGTAAATCAGCAAGGGGCAAGCTGTAAAGATGTAAAATTGAAAACAGGGAGTCAGAGAAGCATATATTAATTGTCCAAGATTTAAGCGTCAGCTTTGTGCTTGGGGTAGACTTCCTCATGGAGAAACCTGCCATACCGGCAATGGTTTAGCAGTTCAGGAGTGCGATGCTGGTGCAGTCTTCGTTACGCATATAAAAGAATTGTGCTATAACACATAACAACAACATTGCTACGAAGGGACATTCTGAAGGAGCGCAATGTAAGCTGCAGCCCCATACAAAAAGCCTGCAAGAGCAAGAATCGTACGGCCAAAAGCAGTATTGAAGTGGCGCAGCATCAGAGGAATGTAGTGCTGGGTACAACTCCCATGCTGACTTCCGCCCACCAGGGCAATGTTCCGGTGTTTGCAGGTAAATCTCCTCTTGTGAGCGAAGCGCCAGCAATGAAATAATGTCTACTTCTGTCGAAGAGAACACGAGCGACACAACCCAATTTCCCAGAAGATTTGCTCAGTGGAAGAGGGATCAAAATAGGCGAAGACATCTCGGTTTTATACGTAGATATCGACCGTGTCTGAGAACAGGATAGTCAAAGTTTTTGAGCGAGTAAAGAGTTCAGCGGAGGTGGCGGCACAGTGACTGTTATTGCGCCCCGTGTTCCAAACCCAATGATTTATCCACTCATGTCTTGAGAAGCTGAATGCACGAATGTTTTCTAACTTACATTGAAATAACATTGTCATTATTCGTATACTAATTGTACAGGTGACAAATAAATAACATGAAACGAAATCGGCGTAACTTTTGAACGGTTTGCGTTAGGCCTTCCAAACTGCACGGTTGGGCTCGGTGCATGATGGAAATTAGTAACACTTGGTTTAGTCCTAAGCCCATTTTCATTTGCATGGGTTCGTCAATACGAAAAATTGGCGCATTTGTTGAACTGAGAGTCAGCATTTCGCGATCGAGAAGTCTCTTCACCCTCATCGGGTAACTGTGTGGTGTGCAATGTCCAGTCACGGAATAATCGGTACGATATTCCTTGATAGCACGGTGACTACCAAGCGATATGTGAAGGTTTTGGAAGATGATTTCATCCCCATTATCCAAAGTGACTCTGATTTCGGCAAGATGTGGTTGACGCTAGACGGAGGTTGACACCACTGATGCAGGAGAGCGTTTGATGTCCTCGACTCGAGGTGCACTTTTCGGGATCGCATTCTGCCTCTGGGGTACCCAGAGGCCACTGGCATGGACCTCGATTGGCCGCATATTCTCCAGAACTAAAAACATTCGTCTCCATTTTGTGGGCCTGTATTAAAGGCAAGTTGTACAGCAACAACCACAACAGCCATTGCTTAGCTGAAAACAGCCATTCAGGAGCTCATCGACAGCATCGATCTTCGGACACTTCAGCAGGTCATGCAGAATTTCGCTACTCGTCTGCGCCACATCATCGTCAATGATGGCACGCATATCGAACATCCGAATATCTGAAATGTCTTTTACATGTTGAATATAGTGTGTGGACCCCATAGTTTTTAACTAAATTACGGTTTGTTTGATATAGTTCGATAATTGTCGCTATGTATGTCCGGTGAATGAGTTAAAAAAAAAAAAAGAAAACAATACATAAATGAGAAAATTATTTGCAACTGTTTTAGGTGAAATTCCTTTAATGTATCTTTCTTTCTTTCTTTCACTGGTGTCATGTCCCGCGCTGACGCAGGGTCGGCATTGTTAGGAACGGATTTGGCAAGGTTAGTGGAAAGGGGTGGCCAGATGCCCTTTCTGCCGCCACGCCGTACCCCCCGGGACGGAATTACTGCTGTCTGCATCTAGTGTAATTCACGGAATAGTGCGAATGTGTTCCGATGTCTGCGAGTCGTGTAACTGAGGCGGAACGTGGGGACCAGCGCGGTATTCACCTAGCGGGATGTGGAAAACCGCCTAAAAACCACATCCAGGCTGGCCGGCACACCGACCGACGTCGGTAATCCGCCAGACGGATTCGATCTGGGGCCGGTACGCCTACCCGAGTCCAGGAAGCAGCGCATTAGCGCTCTCGGCAAACCGGGCGGGTAAATTCCTTTAATGTGTCTTGATTCATATTCAGTTACAAGTGATAGTTTTTGTAAAAGTGATCCGCTAAATTATTGCGAAAACATAGGATCTTCAGCACCGTTAACAACATTTCTCTCCCGAGTAAAGTTCACATGAAGAAATGTCACTGTGGCAAACCTGTCTTGTTTGGTCAGTGCCAACCACGGGAATGCATCATATCTTCCTTAAGAACAAACGTAAGAATAAAATACAAGAACTGATATAAGAATGAAGTAGAGAATATAGGAATTTAAAAAGATTGTACCCTGAAAATACCATACGCACGCATATACGAGGGCTCTTTGGAGAGTAAGGTGCTATCGGTCGCGAAATGGAAACCACTGTAAAAATCAAAAATGTTTTATTTGCAACAGTTGGCTACAATTGTCAGCAACTTCTCTAGGTAGTCGCCGCTCCTACTTCGACATTTGTCGTAGCGTTGTACCAATTTTCCCATATCGTTATCATAGAAAGCAGCCGCCTGTGCTTTGCGCCAATTCTCCACAGAGTTCTGCAGCCAGATGTCTTTGCCAAAATGTTGTCCTCGTAGCCAGCCGTTCGTGGAAGCAGAGATGAAACTCTGGGGGAGGCAATTGCGGTCTTTGTTGTAGGTGATCAAACACGTCGCACTGAAAACGCTACAGGAGCATCTACATGGACCCTGCAGAGTGCGGCCGAAAATTAAGAAGAAAACGCGTGAGAGTTATGTGGGCTACGTGACATCAGGCGAAATCTCTCAGCAGCCTCTCTTACTTTTATGGGAGGCACTGTTGGTGTAGACATCTTTACGCGCTCACTGTGCGCTCAGAACTGGAGACGACATGACACGACCGATGGACCCGCTAGACACACTGAACAAGCCATTTGTGCGAAGCTTCATCGGAGTTTGACTGTGGTTTCCATTTCGCATCCGATCGGACCTTACTTTCCAAATAGCCCTCTTATTATATAGTGAATGTATGATATTGTGAAAGCCAGTTCTAATTTTACAATTATATAACGCCCATATATCCCAAAACTTGATAATAAACATTCTTGTAGTAACCTTCTACATAAACGAAAAAATAAAAAACAAAGTACAATGAAAAAAAAATCTGTTTACGTACATGGGGTGCGAAGTGACAGGCCTTGCAGCAACCCACTGTACCACCACTTCCACTGAGGTTGTCGCGCTCTAAACGGAATCTAATTTACGTCCAGATTTTGACCGTCGTTTTGTCTTAAGCGGTAGAGCATCTACGGATAAGCTGAGACACGTGTTCGCTCATTTTGTCTCCTCTCCCACTGAGCGAAATTTCTGGGATATCTAGTTACGGTACTGGCAGTGTTCTCCTCGTGAGTCACGATTATACTCCTCGTTAAGATGATGATGGTGATGATGATGATGCTTGGTTTGTAGGACGCGCGATTATCAGCGCCCGTACAAATTCACAACCATTGCTCAGTCCAATCTCGCCACCTTCATGAATGACGATGAAATGATGACAACACAAACACCCAGTCATCTCGAGGCAGGTGAAAATCCCTAATCCCTGACCTCCTCGTTTAAAGGAAGCATGACTCCCCGTTAGGGCTGTAGAGCGACTAAAGTGGGCGTCGCGTCATCGTTCGCACCGTCCATGGTAGCCTAGATATTGTGTGAGAGAGTGGCAGCGTAGGTTTTTGCCTGGAAGAGCTGGGGGAGGTGGGGGGGGGGGTGGAGGAGGTCATAGGAGTTTGGCTTTGCGAGGAGGAGCTGTGTCAGCCTGCGGTTACTACAGACAGCCACAACTGCTCTGACGGCCTGCGGAAAGAGCACATTGGGGTTTGTCCACTGTACAAGACGAATGTCCGTATGCCATCAGTGGTCAGGTGCACAGCGATATGCCGCTTCAGATCAGTACAAACATTCGTAACACCGCTCTCAAGATGACCACTTTTCATTACTCACAATGAGTAGGTGTTCATTACGAATCCCATAGACATAAATACGATCTGAATGTCATTAATCGAGCCAATACCATGTCTAGATTTTCGAGTGCCACCAGTGGAAGCTATAACACTTTTACGTAATCCAGAACTTTTCAGTTTCACAAAAAGGGAGTCCAAAATGAAATCCAGCTCGAAACAGATATCATGACAAACTGCCTGTTGGCTTCCGTCTCGGGTTCTTCGGGCAATGTTCCTCTGATGATCTTTCCTACGTTTTTCTTGACGTTGTCAAAGTTTCACCCTCCATTGCTGGTGGTGGACTGAAGCCGAGCTCGCTGCCGCAAACTATATGTTGCTGGCGCGCCAACATCCAAGGGACAAGCCATTATTTGTACGAGTTTGATCCATATTCGTTCCTATGCAACTTTCTGAACGCGTTTGTTTTGTAAGTTTCACGGGAAACCGGTGTTAACAAGTGTATGTCTGAGTTTGGCAACCTGAGGGTAATCTAGTAGTCGAGTATAGCAGAAAACTCAGGTGAAACACCTTCAGACTTCAAGAAGAATGTAATAATTCCAACACCAAAGATAGCAGGTGTTGACAGGTGTGAAAATTGACGAACTATCAGTTTAATAAGTAATGGTTCAAAATACTAACACGAATTCTTTACATACGAATGAAAAAACTGGTAAAAGTGACTTCGGGTAAGATCAGTTTGTATTCCATAGAAATGCTGGAACACGTGAGACAATTCTGACCTTGCGACCCACCTTAGAAGGAAGGAAAGGTAAACCTACGTTTCTAGCATTTGTAGACTTAC
This sequence comes from Schistocerca americana, assembly GCF_021461395.2. Taxonomy (NCBI): domain Eukaryota; kingdom Metazoa; phylum Arthropoda; class Insecta; order Orthoptera; family Acrididae; genus Schistocerca; species Schistocerca americana. Next base: position 104,699,595 of record NC_060122.1, on the reverse strand, counting down.
AGAAAGTTTTTGACAACGTTGACTGGAATACTTTCTTTCAAATTCTGAAAGTGGCAGGAGTAAAACACAATGATCTAAAGGCAAATTACAACTTATACAGAAACCAGGTGGCAATTACGAGAGTCGAGGGGCATGAAAGGGAAACAGTGGCTGAGAAGGGGATGAAACAGGGTTGTAGCCTATCCCCGATGTTATTCAATCTGTATATTGAGGAAACAGTGAAAGAAACAAAAGAAAAATTTGGAGTAGGAACTAAAATCCATGGAGAAATAAAAAATAATTTGAGGTTCGCCGACGACAGCGTAATTATGTCAGAGACAGCAAAGGACCTGGCAGAGCAGCTGATCGGAATTGACAGTATCATCACAAGAGGATAAAAGATGAACATCAGCAAAAGCAAAACGAGGATAATGGAATGTACTCGGATTAAATTAGGTGACGCTGATGGAATTAGATTAGGAAATAAGACACTTAAAGTAGTAAATGAGTTTTTATATTTGGGGAGTGAAATAACTGATGATGGTCGAAGGGGAGAGGATATGAAAAGTAAACAGGCTATGGCAAGGAAAGGCTTTCTGAAGAAAAGAAATTTGTTAACATCCAGTATAGATTTAAGCATCAGGAAGTCCTTTCTGAAAGTATTTGTATGGAGCGTAGCCATGTATGGAAGTGAAACATGGACGATAAACAAAAAAAAATGGTTCAAATGGCTCTGAGCACTATGGGACTTAACATCTGTGGTCATCAGTCCCCTAGAACTTAGAACTACTTAAATCTAACTAACCTAAGGACATCACACACATCCATGCCCGAGGCAGGATTCGAACCTGCGACCGTAGCAGTTTCGCGGTTCCGGACTGAGCGCCTAGAACCGCTAGACCACCGCGGCCGGCGACGATAAACAGTGTAGAGAAAAAGAGAATAGAAGCTTCCGAAATGTGGTGCTATAGAAGAAAGCTGCAGATTAGATGGGTACTTCACGTAACTAATGACGAGGTACTGAATGGAATTGGAGAGAAGAGAAATTTGTGGCACAACTTGACTAGAAGAAGGGATCGGCTAGTAGGTCACATTCTGAGGCATCAAGGGATCACCAATTTAGTATTGGAGGGCAGCGTGGAGGGTAAAAATCGTAGAGGGAGACCAAGAGAAGAATGCACCAAACAGATTCAGAAGGACGTAGGTTGCAGTAGCTATTCGGAGATGAAGAAGCTTGCGCAGGACAGAGTAGCATGGAGAGCTGCATCAAACCAGTCTCTGTAGACCACAACAACACCATTTGCTCGCGAGGTGTATAGAAACCATCCTTTCGAGATTGTTGTCGTTTTCAACTCAGAAACCAGTATTTTGGAACTCGATCCTTTCTCTGTCAGACAACGATATGGTGCCATGGTGAGACTAAGTTCTTTGTGTGATTAAGTATAAGGACTTGAGCCTTCAGGAATCTGTCTTTGTCATCTCTCGTCCATTTGCTTTCACAAGTTTCATACGAATTGCGATGTCTTTCTCTGTGGTTTAAGTTACAAAGAGACGCCAAAACATTGGTATCACAGATATACTTGAAACTTTGTGACCTTTAGTAAACGACATAACATGTAAGTAGTAAGATGTATTACTATGGCAATTCTGAGATAATCGCAAGTGAAGTTTTACGCGTCTATTATGTGGGTTATGTATCTGAGGTGCCAGGCGTTAAGAGTTCGTGGTGGACAAGAGACTGTAACAAAATAACTGAATAAATGGATCAACGATGAACTTCAACGGGTGTCATGGGACATCCGCCCCGAACAAACGCAACGGACAATAGCAAACAAAATAAGATTTTTTTTTAAAAAAGTAATTAGCGTTCGCGCTACGTAAGACGAACGTGGCTGAGGTGACTTTTCGAGTCCCAATGAAACTTATTAATTATTAATCTATTCTTTTCATCACTGTTCATATTATTTAATTCTATTTAATTTATATGAGATATGAGAGATAATATAATGAAAAAAAAACACGTGTATTTGCATGAGGTATTTGCATGAAGTTTAAATTATGACTAATATCATCCCGCAACCTGTAATATGGAGACCACATCCGACGAGTAATTGTACGTTGGTTCAAATGGCTCTAAGCACTATGCGACTTAACTTCTGAGGTCATCAGTCGCGTAGAACTTAGAACTAATTAAACCTAACCAACCTAAGGACATCACACACATCCATGCCCGAGGCAGGAATCGAACCTGCGACCGTAGCGGTCGCTCGGCTCCAGACTGTAGCGCCTAGAACCGCACGGCCACTTCGGCCGGCATTTGTACGTTACTCTTGTGTTCTGGCACATTGTGATTTACTTTATTACTGATTGTGAATAACGTCATTCGCATCATTATTTATCATGGTGTGTCTTAGGCTTCCCAGTCCTGTCCCTCGTCCTTGAAAATTTAATTACAATAAGTAAATAGTCAAATAACATGTGAAATTGACTTTCACTTCATGATAATGCATGTTGTTTTTTTTCATTATATTACCTCTCAAATGTCAGATAAATTAAATAATGTAATCAGGGATGAAATAATATTGATTAAGAAATAAATACTACCAGGATTGCCTTGTCGATGATCCTCTTGCAATACGCGAGCGCTAGCCACTTGGCCACAATAATATCTTAGGACTAGCATCTTCGCACAGGTTCATCAGTTACATAATACAGGCGTAAAACTTCTCTTGGGATTTTCTCGGAATTGACAGAGTAGTGCGCCTTACTACTTGCACATTATGTCGTTTTAATGGCCTACTAAAGGCGTACAGAGTTGAAACAAATTCGTGATCCCAACATCGCGGTCTCCTCATGTTAATTTTGACGTGTAGTCCAAGTGACTTGTCTCTTGTTGAGTACCCAGAAGGTAACGCTGTGACCCCTCATGTACTACACGAAAAAATACGTATGAAAGTACTGTTTATATGTGTAAAGGATTCTTTTTTCGTTTTATTATTATTATTCACGCATGGGCCCAATAGGACATCAATCTCACATCTGCATGAGTTATACTGCCTACTTTAAGATCCTCCTTAATCGCAGCGATCTATTTAATTTACTCAGTTTTGGTCTTACTTCTGTTTTCGTAGTATTCTGCTATTTGTTTTGTCAACCTAGTGGGTGCCATTCTTTTAATGTGCCCATAAAATTTAAGTCTTCGTTTTCTCATGTCACCTGTATATTCTCCTGCTTCCTTATTACTTCTCAGCTTATAAGTTTCTCCATCAGCAATTTTGAGGTCTAATATTTTCCTAATAATCTTTCTTCCTTTCTTCTGAATTTCTTTGATATTCCTCTTTTTGTTAACAATTAAAGGTTTTGCTCCATAAGGACATTCATTGTTGATTACAGTAATGTAATGCCTAAGTTTACTGGATTTTTAAAGCGATTTTTACTATAAATATTTTGTGTTAATCTGAATGCAGTTGCCATTTTTTGACAGCGATCTTCGTCTGCAGCTTTTTCCAGAGCGTTTTCTTGTATAATTTCCCCTAACTATTTCAAATGAGAAATCCTTTTTATTTTTCCGTATTTTGTGTTAAAAAACTTTGGTACTTGTTTGTTGCATGTCATGTATTCCGTTTTTTCGAACGATATTTGTAGTCCCTCATTTTCCACAACTTCTTTAAGTATTTTAATTTGAGCTATCGTAATATCCCTAGTTAAAATTTCCAGATCATATGCTTTACTTCTGCTTTAATTTGAGCTATCGTAATATCCCTAGTTAAAATTTCCAGATCATCTGCTTTACTTCTGCCTAACGTAAATGATTGATCTATATTTTGACTCGACTTTTACTCTCGCCATTCTGTAATCACATTTTCCAAAACACAGTTAAACAATAATGGGAAGAGTCCGCCTCCCTGTCTAACACTAGTCTTTATATCAAATTATTCAGAAATTTCTCCCATAATTTAACTTTAGAGCTAGCGTCAGTTAACTTTTCCTTAATCACTGTTAGAGCCCTTGTTCCTTTAAAATTTGGAAAAGAAATTCACGATCAACTGAGTCATAGGCATTTTTAAAATCCACAACTATACATACAATATGTTACGAGAAATCCTTTGGTGTCTAAGGAGTTGTTTTAAATTAAGAATTTGTTTCGGACAGGATCTGTTTGGTACAAAGCCTGCTCGGTATTCACCAATTTTAAGTTCTAACTGTTCTTGGGCTCTATCAGGTAAACACTGCGAGAGAATTTTGTATGTCACCGGGAGAAGAGAGATTCCTCGGTAGTTATTAACATCGGTTCTATCCCCTTTTTTATGCAATGGATGAATTAGGGCAGTTTTCCAGTCATCAGGAATTTTCTCAGTTTGTCTGATATGTCCTATTAGTTGAGTGATCTCTTTTCTAGTGTTAGGGCCAGCTGATTTAGTAGTTCTGCAATTATACCATCTTCTCCGGATGCTATATTGTTTTTAAGCCTCTTAATTTGTTTAATTATTTAGGTTTCGTCAGGTTCTTTACAGTTAGGGTTGGTGGTATTAGTTTTCTGTGTTTGGAATTTATTCACTGGTTCTAGACAGTTTAATAAAATAATAATAAATCGCAAGTACTTTACAATTTTCCTGGTTCTTAAGAGCCAAACAGTCATTTTAATTTTGAAGCAAAGACTTTGAATTTGGTAACCATTTTGTTTTATTTTGAATGTGTTATAAAAGTTTCTTGTATTGTTCTTTTAGACGTCTTCCTCGATTTCTAAAAGTTGAGCTTTTTTAGTCTGTCGGATTAATTTAAATTTTTCTTTTCTTACAGTTAGAAAGGTGTTGTACGTATTTCCAGTTTTGTTACTATTCCAATTTTTGAATGCCTCATGCCTAGACTTAACTGATGTTTCACAATCTGCTTTTTTTTATAATGTTGAGAAACGATTTGAACAGTGGTTGTTTGTAGTTAAAAGAGAGATTACCCTAAGCTCATCAGACGCAACAGTATATTATGATCGACTATTGTTGTCCGAACTTTCACTCTGACGCTCTACACTCTGCCCATGAATACTACACACCATATGCCCAAGCTATACAAACGCCAAACAGCAACGAAGTTCGCACACGGACTCTTAACTGCTTGCTGCTTAAACGTTGTAACAACGTATGTATTGTTGCATGCCAGAGACGTTTACCGCTTCTGCGACTGGTTTGAAGGTCAAAACTAGGACGTAAAAGAACAAGTGAGTTTCTGTACAGAAAGAAAATTTACATAAATCTTGTCTTGTATGAGGATACAGGCTCCTCACGTATCTCCGAACAAGAAAAAAATTGTAAGCTAAGCGTTTAGCGCGATCTAAAGGCTGACTGTGAAACTGAAAAGAGAAAGTTGATGTTCAGTAAGTAAAAAAGAAATGTATAACTACAGGAAAAGATAACAGTTGTTTATATATCTATTATGAGACAAAATCCAAACCCACAGGAACAGTCAGATATTTACTTCTTTGAGCTCAGTCTTTAGCATGTAACACAACCACGTGAAATGCCAGTAATTTATGTCGTTAAAACGCAGAGGAAAAATTACGAGAAACAATGCTTTTATATGACCTAATATTTAAAACTGAAATTATTATCAAAAATGGGAAAAACTTATCTGTCACATAATCTACAAATCGCCGAGTCATCAAAATTACGTAATAAATATACTTTCTTAAATTAATTAAATAATTTTGTATTGACATCAAACACATTGTACATAATTATATGGCAACACGTTTACATTAAAGTATGTCGTTGTAGTAATTAAGAATTTAAAATCATACGGCCTCATTCGTTAGCTATACTCAAAACTGTACAAAACAAGCAAAATACACTCATCTCAGTAGGATTACTGCAAATCATTTGATACATAGTTGAAAAAGAAGTCAACCTATGGCACATCATGTAACTTAATGGAAAAATACACGCAATAAATAGTCACGAGATAATCATAATAGGACACACGAATTGATACCAAACAAAATTGAAAATTGACGAATGTGTTCAAGGATGGGCTCAAATGCGATAAGACAGTACGTAACTTAGAGGACATACATACACATCGATTTAATCCTCATTTTTATCGTCGCAATGAAAACACGCTCGAGCGCTCTGCTTTTTAATTTAGTTATCTAAATGCACTATAAATACGTCGCACGCAAACTGTTATACACTAAAAACAAATTCAGGTACTCTGCTTTTTAATTTAGTTACCTAACCGCACTGTAAATACGGTACAGCAAAATGTTTTCATATATCGAGCGACACCTCTGGCGTCTGCTTCTGATGGGGCGGTGTCGATTTCTTGCATTAGATATGGTGAATGTACTGACACAAACATACCAACAAATGGTGTCGGCACTCATTTGCAGGTGACTTCTGGAACACCGTTCAAGTCATCTTTATATGAACTGCAATATCTTCTTACTATAAAGGTGAAATCTTGTGTAGCGTTTGGTTGCACCGAAAGGTATGTGAAAGTAAGTGATATTTCTTTCCACAAGTGAAGTTGTTTTAAAAACCTAAAAAAATGTTGCGAACATACTTTCAAATCAGCGACTCTATAGGCTGAAGCTAAGGAGTCATTTCGTCGCCAAGCAGATGCTGTGACGTCCCTTCTCGTCGAGAGAAGACGCGACTCGTAATGATGTTCGTTCCCTTCAGTATGACGTAGAACAGAACCTGCAACTCTCGTAAAACACAGCTCCTCACGTAGTTAAGAAACATTCTATTGTTCGTCCTTAACAGTCTTATCAGTTTGTGTTAACTGACAAATTACAATTGTTTATCTTTTGTATTATGCCTGGTTAGTTTCGTGGAGCAGTGAAATCTTGGTTCTTAATCCTATCATGACGGTTGTTTCTCACATCATCCTTAGCGAGGATTAATAATTGCTGTTCGTAATTCCGTTGCTATGCCGCCGCTACGTCAAATTATTAACAACGATTCAACATAACTCCAGAGATCACTTATGTGTCCTTGTAACACGCCGTAATGCTGATTTTTATATTATTCACCTTTCACTGTCTGTTATTCCTGTCTTCACACAGTCACTTAAAATGTTTAAAAGACTCAATCACTAGCATGAACATAAAAAATACACTCCTGGAAATGGAAAAAAGAACACACTGACACCGGTGTGTCAGACCCACCATACTTGCTCCGGACACTGGGAGAGGGCTGTACAAGCAATGATCACACGCACGGCACAGCGGACACACCAAGAACCGCGGTGTTGGCCGTCGAATGGCGCTAGCTGCGCAGCATTTGTGCACCGCCGCCGTCAGTGTCAGCCAGTTTGCCGTGGCATACGGAGCTCCATCGCAGTCTTTAACACTGGTAGCATGCCGCGACAGCGTGGACGTGAACCGTATGTGCAGTTGACGGACTTTGAGCGAGGGCGTATAGTGGGCATGCGGGAGGCCGGGTGGACGTACCGCCGAATTGCTCAACACGTGGGGCGTGAGGTCTCCACAGTACATCGTTGTTGTCGCCAGTGGTCGGCGGAAGGTGCACGTGCCCGTCGACCTGGGACCGGACCGCAGCGACGCACGGATGCACGCCAAGACCGTAGGATCCTACGCAGTGCCGTAGGGGACCGCACCGCCACTTCCCAGCAAATTAGGGATACTGTTGCTCCTGGGGTATCGGCGAGGACCATTCGCAACCTTCTCCATGAAGCTGGGCTACGGTCCCGCACACCGTTAGGCCGTCTTCCGCTCACGCCCCAACATCGTGCAGCCCGCCTCCAGTGGTGTCGCGACAGGCGTGAATGGAGGGACGAATGGAGACGTGTCGTCTTCAGCGATGAGAGTCGCTTCTGCCTTGGTGCCAACGATGGTCGTATGCGTGTTTGGCGCCGTGGAGGTGAGCGCCACAATCAGGACTGCATACGACCGAGGCACACAGGGCCAACACCCGGCATCATGGTGTGGGGAGCGATCTCCTACACTGGCCGCACACCACTGGTGATCGTCGAGGGGACACTGAATAGTGCACGGTACATCCAAACCGTCATCGAACCCATCGTTCTACCATTCCTAGACCGGCAAGGGAACTTGCTGTTCCAACAGGACAATGCACGTCCGCATGTATCCCGTGCCACCCAACGTGCTCTAGAAGGTGTAAGTCAACTACCCTGGCCAGCAAGATCTCCGGATCTGTCCCCCATTGAGCATGTTTGGGACTGGATGAAGCGTCGTCTCACGCGGTCTGCACGTCCAGCACGAACGCTGGTCCAACTGAGGCGCCAGGTGGAAATGGCATGGCAAGCCGTTCCACAGGACTACATCCAGCATCTCTACGATCGTCTCCATGGGAGAATAGCAGCCTGCATTGCTGCGAAAGGTGGATATACACTGTACTAGTGCCGACATTGTGCATGCTCTGTTGCCTGTGTCTATGTGCCTGTGGTTCTGTCAGTGTGATCATGTGATGTATCTGACCCCAGGAATGTGTCAATAAAGTTTCCCCTTCCTGGGACAATGAATTCACGGTGTTCTTATTTCAATTTCCAGGAGTGTGTTATTCCTTGAGTCATGTAGGCGACACATCTGATTATCTCTTGACTAATAGTTTATTAATCTTTTTGAAATTAATTGTTTGTCACTACCACGCACACACACCTACATGTCATTCAATATTAAATGGTTCAAATGGCTATGAGCACTATGGGACTTAACTTCTGAGGTCATCACTCCCCTAGAACTTAGAACTACTTAAACCTAACCAACCTAAGGACATCACACACATCCTTACCCGAGGCAGGATTCGAACCTGCAACCGTAGCGGTCGCGCGGTTCCAGACTAAAGCGCCTAGTACCGCTCGGCCACTCCGGCCGGCCATTCAATGCTAACTTCGCATCAGTCCGGTAATCGTGACGTTCACAACAACTTTTGATTGAACGGCGTATAGGTTTTTCTTCATGACTTTGTATTATTCTGTCCTACTCAAGACTACGAATAGTTTTCGTGTCACTGATCCATTACTGTCAAGTTCGCAACTGTTCTTCAATCCGAAGGTTAAGTCCAGTAAGTCAGTATCACTCAACTAAAATCACCGTCGCGTTGATGACGGTAAAGATTGCTTTATTCAGTCGAATGACTGAGTATGGCATTAATCTCTCTTTCTCCCGAACTATCGAACTTTCACAACTGAAACAATCTAATAGCGTTTGCTTCCAGAAGACTATCGCAATAGTACTCTAGAGCGACTCAAGAGCAACAATTAAACATTTCCATATTCGAGTTGCATTGTAGGCGCATTGAATTTCCTTTTCGATGCGGCTACAACTCTCTTCCATGGTAAATGTTATCTTTGACCGAATTACCTTCTTGGATTTAACCTTCGTTCATATGAATTTAAATTTATTCTCTAGATGTTTAAAAGGTAATGCATGACAACCCTTTCCTTTTATCTCCTCTTTTGTATGTTACTCTCAGTATTTATGTGTTATAGTTGTTAATCAAAACATTATCAGTGTAATTAATTTTTTATCACGAATAGTTGTTGTCACTGTCAAGATGACTCACTTCCCTACTTTAAGTTTTCACAAAGCTTGTTAATTGGGGTTTTCTGTCCTTAGGGCGCTAGAGTGCGTGTGGTCATCTGTTTAAGAGTATTTATTCGTGTCTAAATACACTCCTGTTAATTGAAATAAGAACACCGTGAATTCATTGTCCCAGGAAGGGGAAACTTTATTGACACATTCCTGGGGTCAGATACATCACATGATCACACTGACAGAACCACAGGCACATAGACACAGGCAACAGAGCATGCACAATGTCGGCACTAGTACAGTGTATATCCACCTTTCGCAGCAATGCAGGCTGCTATTCTCCCATGGAGACGATCGTAGAGATGCTGGATGTAGTCCTGTGGAACGGCTTGCCATGCCATTTCCACCTGGCGCCTCAGTTGGACCAGCGTTCGTGCTGGACGTGCAGACCGCGTGAGACGACGCTTCATCCAGTCCCAAACATGCTCAATGGGGGACAGATCCGGAGATCTTGCTGGCCAGGGTAGTTGACTTACACCTTCTAGAGCACGTTGGGTGGCACAGGATACATGCGGACGTGCATTGTCCTGTTGGAACAGCAAGTTCCCTTGCCGGTCTAGGAATGGTAGAACGATGGGTTCGATGACGGTTTGGATGTACCGCGCACTATTCAGTGTCCCCTCGACGATCACCTGTGGTGTACGGCCAGTGTAGGAGATCGCTCCCCACACCATGATGCCGGGTGTTGGCCCTGTGTGCCTTGGTCGTATGCAGTCCTGATTGTGGCGCTCACCTGCACGGCGCCAAACACGCATACGACCATCATTGGCACCAAGGCAGAAGCGACTCTCATCGCTGAAGACGACACGTCTCCATTCGTCCCTCCATTCACGCCTGTCGCGACACCACTGGAGGCGGGCTGCACGATGTTGGGGCGTGAGCGGAAGACGGCCTAACGGTGTGCGGGACCGTAGCCCAGCTTCATGGAGACGGTTGCGAATGGTCCTCGCCGATACCCCAAGAGCAACAGTATCCCTAATTTGCTGGGAAGTGGCGGTGCGGTCCCCTACGGCACTGCGTAGGATCCTACGGTCTTGGCGTGCATCCGTGCGTCGCTGCGGTCCGGTCCCAGGTCGACGGCACGTGCACCTTCCGCCAACCACTGGCGACAACATCGATGTACTGTGGAGACCTCACGCCCCACGTGTTGAGCAATTCGGCGGTACGTCCACCCGGCCTCCCGCATGCCCACTATACGCCCTCGCTCAAAGTCCGTCAACTGCACATACGGTTCACGTCCACGCTGTCGCGGCATGCTACCAGTGTTAAAGACTGCGATGGAGCTCCGTATGCCACGGCAAACTGGCTGACACTGACGGCGGCGGTGCACAAATACTGCGCAGCTAGCGCCATTCGACGGCCAACACCGCGGTTCCTGGTGTGTCCGCTGTGCCGTGCGTGTGATCATTGCTTGTACAGCCCTCTCGCAGTGTCCGAAGCAAGTATGGTGGGTCTGACACACTGGTGTCAGTGTGTTCTTTTTTCCATTTCCAGGAGTGTATGACAAATTCAGCTTTAAGGATCATTATATTCCTAACTCGAAAAAATATCTATGGAAATTTAGTAGATACTAACTGCAACGTGTTTCATTTTTTTCTTCATAATTTGATTTTACGTAATCTCCAAACAGGTTACAGTTTTGCCATTAATGAAGTAAAAAGGAGCGTTTGGGCCTTTGGTCTGAAAAGGGAAAATTTTAAGCCGAACGACTACACAAAGCTGTGTATCAGACACATTGTCAAATCCTGGCTGAGATTTTTCCCTGAGATAAAAGTTAGGATGCTTTTTTTTTTATTCTTAAACTTAAAACATGGCGAATAACGATGACTCTGAGAAGACGGAAAGCTAAGCTCTAATTTACTGAAAGAGCATTCTCTACAACCAATACTTTCTAATGTATTACGTATCTTATCTTGATATTGTTTCCATATCTGTAATGGGTTAAGTAAAAGTCATAAGACATAAACGCAAATTACGTGTAGAAAGTGGACATTATGGAAAGAAATGGATATCCTTTCTTGTAAAAGCATAGTAAAACATTTCACACGTATTGATGAGAAACAGAAAAGTTAATGATGCCTGCCAAACTGATGTTTCACACAGTTGTTATTGTTGTGGTCTTCAGTCCAGAGACTGGCTTGATGCAGCTCTCTATGCTACTCTATCCTGTGCAAGCTTCTTCACCTCCGAATAACTACTGCAAGCTACATCCTTCTGAATCTGTTTAGTGTGTTCATGCCATGGTCTTCCTCTACGATTTTTACCCTCCGCGCTTCCCTCAAATACCAAAATGATGATCTCTTGATGTCTCAGAACGTGTCATACCAACCGATCCTTTCTTCTAGTCAAGTTGCACCACAAATTCCTCTTCTCCCCAATTCTATTTAGTACCTCCCCAATTGTTACGTGATCTACCCATCTAATCTTCAGCATTTTTCTGTAGCACCACTTTTCGAAAGCTTCTATTCTCTTCTTGTCTAAACTATTTATCGTCCATGTTTCTCTTCCATACATGCTTGCGTTCCACAGAAATACTTTGAGAAAATACTTCCTGGCGCTTAAATCTATACTCGACGTTAACAAATTTCCCTTCATCGGAAACGCTTTCCTTACCATTGCCAGTCTACATTTTATATCTTCTCCGACCATCATCAGTTTTTTTCTCCCCAAATAGCCAAACTCATCTACTACTTTAAGTGTCAGCATCACCTGATTTATTCGACTACACTCCATTACCCTCATTCTGCTTTTGTTGTCGTTTCCTTATATCCTCCTTTCAAGACACTAGCCATACCTTTCAACTGTTCTTCTAGGTCCTTTGCTGCCTCTGACAGAATTACAATGTCGTCGGCAAACCTCAAAGTTTTTATTTCTTTTCCATGGATTTTAATTCCTAATCCAAATTTTTCTTTTGTTTCCATTACTGCTTGCCCAATATAGAAATTGATAACATCGGGGATAGGCTACAACGCTATCTCACTCCCTTCCCAACCACTGCTCCCCTTTCGTGCCCCTCGACTGTTATAACTGCCATCTGGTTTCTGTACAAATTGTAAATAGGCTTTCGCTCCCTGTATTTTACCCCTGCCACCTTCAGAATTTGAAAGAGAATATTCCAGTCGATATTGTCCAAAGAATTCTCTCAGTCTATAAATGCTAGAGACGTAGGTTTGCCTTTCCATAATCTATCTTCTAAGATAAGTCGTAGGGTTAGTATTGCTTCGCGCGTTTCAACATTTCTACGGAATCGAAACTGATCTTTCGCTAGGTCGGCTTCTACCAGTTTTTCCATTCGTCTGTACAGAATTCGTGTTAGTACTTTGCAGCTGTGACTTATTAATCTGGTAGTTCGATAATTTTCACACCTGTCAACACTTGATTTCTTTGGGATTACAATTAATATAGTCTTCTTGAAGTCTGAGAGTATTTCGCCTGTCTGAATATCTTGCTCACCAGATGATAGAGGTTTGTCAGGGCTGGCGCGGTACAGTCATATGCACACGGCAGATGGCAGCACTATCGGAGGAGGGTATATAAAGCGTGCCCGAAAGGGAGAGTGGGTGGAGGGGCGAGAGGGGAGACATGGAAAACTACTGTGTCCAGACTAAGTGCCTGCAACTCCCGCTTCCCGCGAATCAGAGCAGTACAGCGGGTCCCGGACCGAGTAGGGGTCAGCCTGGCCGGTCGTCCCGGAAGCACAGACGCTTCCCAGAGACCACCAGGAGGCGTCCACGGCGCCGCAAGAGGTCGCTACAGCCGCGGACCTCTTTCCTTCCGCTCGACACGTGACTGCAAATAGAGCCAGCCATATCAATGCGCCGAGCAGTATTTAGGCTGGCGCAGGAGCCTGGAGAGTCCATGGGGGTTGCACCCCTCTACCATCCTCCACACCTACAAATCCTTAATCCGTCCCATCCTATGTTATGCCAGTCCTGCCTGGATATCTGCCCCCCCCCCAAATTCTATAAGTCCCTCCAGATCCTTGAGCGTCATGCACTCCGCCTCGCCTTCCGTATTCGCCTCCCATCCCCCACGCGGATCCTCTATGATCTCATTCCTTTCCCCCATCTGCTCCTATTCCTCGAACATATCCGAATCCTCTACACCTCCCGCCGTCTTGAACCCCCTCACCCCCTGGTTGCTCCTCTCCTCTCTGATCCCCGCCCCCTGCCACGTCTTCACCGTTGTGTCCCCCCTACCCTCCATCTCTACACCCTACATCTCCTTTCCCAAGGTGGCTTCCATCAACTCCCCCTCCCGAATGATGCCCTCTCTCCCTCCATTTATCCATCATATCAACTCTGATCCTCACTCCCCCTCCTTTCCTCTGTCCTTTTCCCGGGCTCTCTCCCCCCCCTTCCATCCTCTTTCTTCCACACCTCTCTTTGCCCCCTTCTCTCCCCCGAGTCCTTTTACATTTCCCTCCTCTGCCTCCTCTCATTCCGTCTCGCGACTGCCCTTCTCCCCCTTTATTAGTCCTCTCCCTCCTTGGTTCCCCCCCCCCTTTTCGTTTTTTCCTCTCCTCCCTCCTTGTTTTCCCCCTACTCCAGGTCCCCCCCCCCCCAATCTGCCTTGGATCGGGAGTGCCACCTTTGTGCCGCCTTTTTCGTGCAGTGTTTTACAGTGTGTTTTTCCAGTGTGTGCTCCGTGTTGTGTCTTTTGGGACGTGTAGCGAACAGTCATCATACTGTCGCTGGGTGTGCTTTTTATCGCTTGCGAACAGAAACCAGACTGTCGCCATGTTTTTTAATTGTGTGTCCACTATGATACTTGTCTGATTCCTGTGTATTTTATCAACATTGCCATCCCCTTTTGCTTTCTGTTTTAAATTTCCGCATTTTTACGCCATTTTCCACTTTAAATCACCATTTTATCGCCTGTTTTTTCTTGTTTCTTTCTTCTTCCTTTTTTTTAAAAAAAAGTCTGTAGGCTGTAGAGCAGCGTAGTAAGCTGCTGCCAGCCCGCCCCCTTCGGGGGGAGTTGAAAATCAATAAAGAAAACAAAACAAAAGCAAAAAAACCTGGAGAGTCGCACAGTCTCGCGCTGGCAGCCGTAGCGCTACCTCGTTCGCTCTGCTCCCAGCACTGAGGCGCTTTGAGTGTGTCTCTTTAGAGACGCAACGCAAAACTGTCGTGTTAGATAGGGAGATAGGGCGACAGTAGGTACAGGCCAGAACTCAGAGCTATCCTGAGGTGGTTAGCGTTAGGAAATACTCACGGCCAGGGCCCCTGCTGCGGCGGGACCAGCCCGCGTCGTGTAGGCTCTAAACATGGCAGAGGATAGGCCAAAATCCGCGGACAGGGCTCCCCCCCCCCCTCCCACCTCCACCACCAGACAACACGGAACCGATGGCACGAGAACTTCCGGCGATGGACCAAACAGAAAAAACCGTCGAACCGCGGTTCTTCTCGACCGAGGTTCTCAACCACCTGACAGTGGAAGAAAGGCGGATGCTCCGCGACGCCCTGGACAGGACAGAATGGAGGGCAAACGCCGTGAAAAAGTCGAAGACACCCGGAAGTCACGGCAGCGACTCCGAGGACAACCCGCAAATACCATCTTCTTCGGAAGAATCGGACTAGTCGGCAGCCGAGCTATCGGAGGCCGAATACGACGACAGCAACGCGGATATGGTCGGCGATCCACCGATCGACGCGTCAACCTGTGAGCAGGCTGATGAAGCCGGCTTTCAGCTCGTCAAGTACAAGAGGCGACGAAAGAAACCCAGCCAGCCTGCGACCGCAAACGGAGACAATGACGAACCGAAGCGCGCAAAGACCGACTCATCCGCGTTTGCTGTACCTGTCAGCAACGCGTACACCGCACTCGCGGATCAGACCAACAACCAACCAGACGCCCAGCCGAGCGAGCCACCACCGACGGCACCAGGGAAACCGCCCCCCTTGGTGGTGTACCATACAAAAGACTATCTCCGCCTGAATGCCGAGATTAAGAAGCATATAGAAGGCGAACTCCGCGCTGTATACAAAGGAGACCATATAAGGCACCGCTTCACCTCGATCTAAGACTACAAGAAGGCCAACGCCTTCCTGGAACAAAACCACATGCATCACTTCACCCATCAGATGCCTGAAGACAGATGCCTAACTGTCGTCATCAAGGGCATCCCAGAAACAGTGCCACCGCAAATTCTCGTCAACGTGCTCCTAGACAGAGGATACCACGTAAAAGATATACACCAATACAGGCAAAAGAACGAAGAAATCAAGAAACTGGAACCCATGCCGGTCTACCTGGTGTCACTGCCAAAAGAGAAGAAATCAGAAAAAATATACAACGAGAAGCTCATGCTCGACACGAAAGTACGAATTGAAAATTACGAACCCCGCGATGGCCCACCCCAGTGCAAAAATTTCCAACGGCTGCGACACACAGCCAAATACTGCAACCTCCCGCCAAGGTGCCTGAAGTGCGCCGGTCCGCATCCATCAGCAGCCTGCACACTGCCACAGGCGGAACCACGCACATGCGTTCTATGTGGTGCGAAAGGCCATCCACCAAATTTCAGAGGTTGTCCAGAGTTCCAGAAGGCACTAAAACCCTTCAGACCATCAGTAAACCTCAGAGGAACTCAACCAAGCCGCCCAACAACAGCGACAGGACCGCCACCCGCACCAGCGCTAGCAAACACGGCAACTAACTCCCCCCCTCTCCGACAGCGACAAGCTACACGAACTGCAGCGTGGGGCCGCCAACCAAACCAAGACCAACAACAAACACAGCAAGACCAACCGACCACTGGATCCATCAGCGACGCAATCAAGCAGATCACATCTCTGGTGTCGTCATTCTTCAAACCAGACACATTGACAAAAATAAAGTAGACAGCCGAAAACATCAAAAACGCCAACTCGCGCTGGGCCAAGGAGTAATCTCGCTGTTTGAATAGCATGGCACAAAACGGACCAACACGAGAAATCACCGCAGCCACATGGAATGCGAACGGTCTAAAAGGCAAGAAAATAGAACTGTAACAGTTTATAACAGCCTACAACATCGGCATCCTGTTCGTAAATGAAACGCACCTGAAAGATAACGACCCCTACAAACTAAGAAACATGTACACCTATAGGAAGGACCGACACCTGCGACGAGGAGGTGGCACAGCAGTGTTCGTACGACGGCCGCTAACACACCACCAGGAAGACCTCCATCTACGCAACGCCCTAGAATCCACGGCCGTCACCGTTCGAACGAACTCGGGGAACATCACATTCGTAGCAGTCTACCTCCCTCCACGAGCGGAACTGCGGAGACAAGATCTGTAAGCAATAACAAACCTCTCACCGACCGTCCTGATTGGAGGAGATCTAAACTGCAAGCACCAGATATGGAACTCCCGAGTAAATAACGCAAATGGGAACCGACTACTCGACTTGGCAGAAGACCTGAACCTAAACATTGACGGACCAGATGACCCAACGTACATTCCAGTATTCAGGAGATGTACCCCCGACGTGCTGGACATCGTAATCTCAAAAAACGTCCCAACACACATCGATCTGACAACAATACAAGACCTCTCGTCAGACCAGCTACCTGTACTGATTAAATTACAACAAATCCAAATATCAGACCAACAATGGACCACCGGAACAACAGACTGGTGCTCCTTCCGAAGAATCCTCAATAACACGGTCTGACCAACATTACAACTGCGAACAAAAGAAGACATAGAGTCGGCGGGGGAATACCTGGAAGATTCAGACAACAATCCGAAAGGCCTCCACAACAAAAGGCAAAATCCTCACACATCGGAGCTTTCCCCCTTACTCGAGGAACTCAAACAACAGAAAACAGGTTCCGCAGAAGATGGCAACAGTACCTGAACCCACGAGACAAACAAACAATGAACAGACTACAACGCGAACTCCGAAATCGACTGCAAGAATGGAGAACCGAACAATGGGAAGATAGAATGGAACAGTTACGTCTCCAGCAAAAGCAAGAATGGGACCTAGTTAAAGCAATCCGATGCCCCACGGAACCGAAGCGTGCACTTCGCACTAACCAAGGGCTAACGTTCGACCCACTGGAGATCGCAAAATCCTTCGCAGAAGCATACGAACTACAAATCACGCTACCGAACTTCGACCTCACAGAAGAAGAATCACGAGAAGAGCGAAACACGTCACAGTTCATGTAAGAATACACCAGGCGACCAGCCACCGACCAACCACTACTTACCACCGCAACGGAGGTCAAAAACATCATCAAGAACCGAAAAGGCAGATCCGCGCCAGGCATAGATGGCATATCAAACGCCCACCTCAAAGAAATCTCCCGTAAACCGCTGGTGCTAATGATAAGAATCTTCAACAGCTGCGTGATCAACAACTACTTCCCACGAAGATGGAAGACAGCGAAAATCATTCCACTCCCCAAACCTTGGAAGGACCTCCAACGGGCAACCAGCTATCGCCCAATAAGCTTACTAAGCACCACCAGCAAAGTCCTGGAGAGAGTGGCACTCAAACGCCTAGAACCACCGCTGACAGAGGACGGCACAATCAGGGTGGAGCAGTTCGGATTCCAGCGCAAACTCTCGGCAGAAATGCAGGTCATGCGAGTAATGGAACACATCTCCAAGAACTACAACGTCTCAGCCTCCAACGCCGCTGCATTCCTAGACTGGGACAAAGCATAGACGGGGTGTGGCATGCCAAACTGATCAAAAAGCTGGCAACCCAGACGACGATACCGGACTGCTACATACATCTCATCGCGGAATACCTGTCGAACCGCCAGATCGCTGTCTCAATTGAGAAGAAAAGATCTAGCACCAAAACACTGGCAGCAGCAATTCCACAAGGGTCCGTGCTATCACCAATATTATTCAACGTGTTCATAAATGACCTGCCAAGAACAAACAACGTCCAGCTCGCTCAATTCGCGGATGACACGGCGCTGTTCAACAGCGGAAGACAACACTTCGCCAACGTCAACCGACTACAACGGCAAATGGACACAGTGATTGCGTGGTGCCGAGACAACAAGGTTACACTCAACGCAGCGAAGAGAAAAATGGTTTACTTTTCTAAGAAGATGGCAGGGGTAGGCACTATCCAGGTGTTAGACCACAGGATTCCATGGTCGCCCTCTGTCAAATGTCTAGGCGTCGAACTAGACACAAGCCTCTTCTTCCACAAACACATCCAAGGAAAGAGACAGAAATGCATACAAATGGCCAAAGCCCTCGCCCCATTCTTCTTCAGCAGAATGCTCAACCAAGACAAATCCGCCTCTACAAAGCAACAGTGCTACATGCCCTCCTATACGGGAGCTCTGCATGGGGTATAGCATCAAAAACCCAACTTAACTCATTACAAGTCGTCCAGAACAAAATCCTCAGGTGGATCCTTCGAGCCCCCCCGTGGACTAGAATTAGAGAGTTACATGCCGAAATAGGAATGGACACAATTGCAACCACAATCTGAGAAAAGGCCAGGAAACTTCACAGAAAAATAGAACTACACAGAGACACCCTCCCCCAAATATGAGAACTAGGTACGACCAGACCCAGACCAGGCCAACGTTACAACATACCAACGTGCCTAATAGAGTAGACAGCTTAGCCATCAGCCCTGCCTAAACATCAAGTTCATGTAACCTCCACCCAAAACTTAGGAAAGTAGACAACATAGAAGGTCGGCTAAGGGCTCCTGAAGCCCAGGGGTGCCTGTCCCTTCGAAAGTAAATTAGTAAAAAAACCCTGGAAAGGCAGCGAGCCCACTGGTGTCATCGCAGCCACCGCGTCATCTTCCCCCGCCGCCAGCGTACCGGAGCCATCCTCGCAGAGCCTCTACACGTCCTCGGACTCAGGTGATGGCAACGTGGACTCCGCGCCGCTCTTCACGAGACGCCCGGGGCTTGGTTTGGTGAAATTGTATGGTTACTACAGACAGTTTACGTTCGGAAGAATCTCTGATTTAGTTATTGGTAGGCTTGGAGGATCAGTCCTACCTCACGAATATTGTTTTGTAACTTTTGAAGAAAGACTTTAGTTTAAATAAAACGCTATAACTCACACCCTGAGATTTTCCCATCCGCGGACGGCGGATATATTAAAAACAATGCATTCGTTGTCGTAATGTGAGTGATTAATCCGTCGTCCGAAAAGGCATAAGCATTGGCTTTCGGGACAAGGCTGGAAGCTTTTAAAAACGGGTTAGTTTGTAAAGTGTTCGCATGCTGCCGTTCTTAAAGTACACAACCATTGACAAAATGGAGCTAGCCAAAACCAATGCCGAGGCAGCTGTGGTCCACCACGGGCTGTAGATGGCAGTGGTGAGCGACGAATGTGGAGATGTGAACGGATGAACAGGCGTGCAGCTGTTGGGCGCCTGACCGCCCAGATGAACCAAGGAGCCACCAACAGTGTCTCTGCACCAACCGCCCATCAATGTTGCTATGTATGGAGCTCCACTGTAGGCGCCTGGTTCATTCGCCCGTGCTGACGGCTATTCGTCGATGACTAAGTCTATAATTTCCACGTCAATACCGCAGCGGTACGTCACCTAACCGGCGACAGGTGGCCTTTGAAGCTGAATCACTCTTTATGTTCCATCGGACAAAAATGGTTCAAATGGCTCTGAGCACTATGGGACAACTTCTGAGGTCATCAGTCCCCTATAACTTAGAACTACTTAAACCTAACTAACCTAAGGACAACACACACATCCAAGCAGGATACGAACCTGCGACCGTAGCGGTCGTGCGGCTCCAGACTGTAGCGCCTAGAACCGCTCGGCCACTCCAGCCGGCTCCATCGGACAGATGGCCTGAACCGTGAATTTACTTTCAAAATCTTTTCTTAAAGAATTTACTTTATTTACTAGGGATTCACCAAGAACATCAACACATTTAATCACACTAGGTGAGCGTGGAAGTAGTTGCCAGGGACTAACTGATGAAAATGAAATTGCCTTTAACAAATGGTAATTTTATTCATAAAAGCCTTTTCAAAACAGATTTAAAATTTATAAGCAGAAAAGCACCTTCGAAATATCAAATTACAATTTTATTTAGAGGCAGAAAGAACCATATTGACAGTCTGAGCCTTCGGGCTGAGAACCTTGCCGCTCCCTTTCAACACGGCAGTAGTCATGACCGCTCACAACAACCTCTGAAAGACTACACTGGTGCAAACCTGCAACACACGAGATTACTTTAAACTAAAAATTTTAACAACTCCACAAACACATTAACTATACACCCTGTAAGAGGGATGGAAATGGTACAAACACTCACACTAAGAAATTATTTGTCACCGAAAGTCCAATTTTGTTTTTAAAAGGACTCTTACGGTGGAAGGGTAGCAATTTTATAAAAATTGACTATTTAAATGAAACCCATTAAATTCAGACTTACATAAAATGTACAACATGCCCTACATTACACATATACCGTTTCGCAAGATGATAGGCAAGATAAAAACATATTTCAGGAATTCGTCCTTTACATCTTAATTCTATAAATTTGTTAACACCGAAGCCGACAAACATGACAGAGGCAGCTATTAACGTACGGCAGACCGACAGACAGACAGACACTAACTGCCTAACAAATGCTGACGAGAGACAGACGAGCAAGCTGGGGACGAGAGACTGACCAAGAACACAAGTAGAATTTAACAAGTAACTGAAACAACATGTCACTAATCACTTAACTTCTAATAACTGCGATTTCTGGCAAACACCTGGCGCAGCACCCCCCAAAACGCTCTCCCGAACCGTCCGCTGCCAGCCGCTTCAAAGGACGCAGGAAGGCGCGCCGATCTCCCGTCTCACGGCGTCGCAGCTCGCGCCGGCCAGACCGATGTCGTTGGTTGACTCCTGTTGCTCTCGTATTGGCCGCGAAGCCACTACACCTCGCTATACGGCACGGCCACTGGACTAACGTGGCGACCTCACATGCGCCGACGCTCCAGGCGGACAAGTCATCTGGTGTCTCAGTGCACGACCGACCAATCGATCGATCCAACCGCCAATGCCCATTGCCTGAGTAAACTCGAGCAGACAGGCGGCTTAACACGTACTAGCACTCCGGACGACCGACAGACACTAACCGACTCAGCAATGCGGACGAGAGACAGACCCAGACTAACTTGGCTGACCAACTGACCAGACTCGCCCAGACTGACAGACTGCCCTGGCTGACCAACTGCCTCCGACTGACTCACTGCCGAGCTCATAACGCCCCTTAAATGCACGTGAACAGGCAACCTTTCCCCTTTCCCACCAGAGGGAGACACCAAAGCTGCGATTGCCACAGCGACACCACCGCCAGAAACGGAGGGTAACTGCTTCACACAACGCGCTGCGGCGCGCTCTTCAAAACAGCAATTTTTACCACGGCTCACGGCTCATGGCCGTTCGCATTTACGTCTTGAAACTTTTGAAAAATACCCTGCAACAGTTGTGGAAAGGGTCCTCGCCAGTCGCCACTCCCTGGGTGATGTCGTCTTTCTGGAAGGCACAGTGAATCAACACAAGCACGCATCTACCCTTGGGTACCATGTCCACCCCTACATGCAGTTTGTCTTTCATTGGCACAGTGGTATCTACCAGCAGGACAATGCAACCTGTCACACAGCGCGCAGTGTCTGTTGGTGGTTTCAAGAACTCCAGGATGAATTTACAGTACTCACCTGGCCAGCATTTAAATCCAGTCCAAAATCTGTGGGACCAAATCAATTGGACTATTCGGGCCATGGATCCTCAATCGAGAAATCTAGCTCATCCGGCCACGGCACTGAAGTCGGCGTGGCCCCACGTCCCCGTCGGTGCCTTCCAGAACTTCAATGACTCTGTTCCTGCCCGTCTCTCAGCGGTCCGCACTGTAAAAGTCGTGCTTGGGTAGCTCAGTTGGTAGAGCACTTGCCCGCGAAAGGCAAAGGTCCCGAGTTCGAGTCTCGGTCCGGCACACAGTTTTAATCTGCCAGGAAGATTCATATCAGCGCACACTCCGCTGCAGAGTGAATACCTCAATCTGGAAACATCTCCCAGGCTGTGGCTAAGCCATGTCCCTGCAATATCCTTTCTTTCAGGAGTGCTAGTTCTGCAAGGTTCGCAGGAGAGCTTCTGTAAAGTTTGGATGGTAGGAGACGAGGTACTGGTGGAAGTAAAGCTGTGAGGACGGGGCGTGAGTCGTTCTTGGGTAGCTCAGTTGGTAGAGCACTTGCCCGCGAAAAGCAAAGGTCCCGAGTTCGAGTCTCGATTCGGCACACGGTTTTAATCTACTAGGAAGTTTCATAAATGGCTCACAGTTCAACAAAACAAGAATTTACTAAAGAACTGTAATTCTGCTGTTCGTAAAAAGAAAGAACTGTTAATACAATGTTTCAAACTGTTTGTTTCCCTTTCACCCAGCCAAAAGCATTTGCACTGATATTTGAATCTGCGGAGAAATTAGCTTAACTCTGCTAATTTAAAAAGTCGTTCAACTGCTTAAACCAGTGCTTCATTTCAGACATAAGTAAGAAAACATGTAACTGTTGCCCCGCTTCGCATATTGCGTAAAGACGTAAATCTGGGTTTTGCTCTTATTTCCGTGTCTTAGATGCTGGTTTCAAACCTCAACGCGGCAGAGATAGGAGCGTGCGTGGTCCATATTTGTCTGTAGTCTATCTCAAACCAAAAACATACAGGCTGCTTTAGCAGCGGGGAAAATGATGAACTTCATCTGGCGTCGTTCAGCTGTTTGTGTGACTGGGTCGTATAGACAGCAGCTAGGGCAGCTTTTCATCGTCTTGTGAGCTGCGGCCTTAAACCACGAAAAAAGTACAACACAGTGGCGTCTTACAGAAACACGATTTACGGAACACGTGACACATCCACATCATGGTATGAAAATACACCTTATATTCGTAATAACAAAATTTTGCAGGCTGTCGACGTCATTATGCTGCGTCCGTTGTAGACAGCACCATCTAAAAGAACTGTTATCAGACTGAATATGTATATAGATCAAACTTCAGTGGCAGTGACGCGCAGTTTAAAACTTATTTACATGTACCGTATGACGATACAGTATCCGTACAAGTGGAATACAAGAACCTATGCGTCTTTGTTGGATAACTCGTCCAGTGGAATACAAAATGTTACGAATCGTTGTTTATGTGAAGCAATAAATTGTTTTAATATGTACGTACGTATCAGGCTGTAGGACAGA
This sequence comes from Schistocerca americana, assembly GCF_021461395.2. NCBI lineage: Eukaryota > Metazoa > Arthropoda > Insecta > Orthoptera > Acrididae > Schistocerca > Schistocerca americana. Next base: position 104,675,852 of record NC_060122.1, on the reverse strand, counting down.
CATAGCTGACCAAAATGTCACAACACACGCCAACTACAGCCTCAGCATTCACATAAATATTTTTTTTTTAATGGCTTTCGTGTGTCTCCCTTTGACATTCACCCGCAGACTGCAATTAGGTAATTTGCAGGCCTGCTGAAGACATTACGTTACTTACATTTTATTTAATTTATTTATTTAATTGATCAGATTTCATAGGACCTCGATTACACACAATTTACATCATAGTTACCTCATACACAAGGTCCTATACCTTTTGTTGATGTTGACGTTCAGCTGAATGACACCATGAGAATTGTAACGCTAACCCTGAGATCAACCCCACTTTGGCTGTCTGCTCTCATTAGCATTGCCCCATCACATCTGACACGACAAGAAGCAACGGCCCGCGAACAGGAAAAGATTAATAACGTAAAGCTTTCCCAAAGGCTACCCGCCCAGGAAATACTGCTCAGTTCATCATGCAAGCGTCTCAACTCAGGAAAACCATTCTGGACAGCTGGAAAATCCGAACAATTCAAGACTAAAAATGTGAGGAACGAGGCATGGAAAACCGACGCCAGCATACTTTACCGTTGACTCGATGAACCTACATGCATACCAAGCTTCAAACTACCTAGAAGAACCTGGTGTGTGCTCAACAGAATCCGACGTGGACGTGGAAGAACTAAGTCCTTCACGTAGAAATTGGGACTCTCAGACTCCCTGATGTGCGACTGTGGAGTAGCAATACAGCCTGTTGAACAAGGAATGTTCCAATATATGTTTTAATGGAGGCTGGAACGACATAATCAGCGTCTCGCCAACAGCACTGGTTTGGATAGACCCTGGATATCAGTTTGTTATATAGTTAGTGACCAAAACTCTTTTACATTCCTTTTGTTATGTATTAACATTTCTTTTGTATTGTGTAAATATCGCTGTAAATTTCGTGTGTATCTCCATACGATAAATAAAATAAATAAATAAATAGTTACCTCAGAAATGCCAACAGATGTGCTATAAAAAATATGTGAGTGTCTGTAGAGAGTACTTATACTATTGCTGTTTCCAGCAATAATAATAATGATAACAATAATGACAATAATAATTATGTCAGTGATATAAAAAGAATACATATTTCCTGATATAGCGAGTTCTGGGGAAGGGAGATTTAAGAAGATTTCACTGGCTAACAACAATGGGAAATGTAGAAGATCTCTTTGGAAAGAAGAATCATACAAATTTTATCTGCTTCTAGCCAGTTGCAACATTACACGTGTATGGTTGTTCGACCTCTTTGGGTGCTAACCTACATGTCTAAAAGAGGAAGAATAAGGCTCCCATTCTAATAGGTAGAGGCAGCGTCTGTTCTCCTTAGTCTGAAGAAATTTCACCCAGTGCCTGCTCCACAGGCAACGAGAGCCCGACAATAAAAGCAGAAGATAACGCGATCTGTGTGAACATCTCGGAAAGCATCCGTAAAGATGAAAAGACTAGATACAAATGTTCTTACTGACTGTACCCCTAGGCGGGGTACTGCAGCAAGCAGCAATGTTCGCCAGTGTAGTCTTCCCGTGAAATACTTATCGCAAACGGGCAAAGAACATTACCAAAACTGTAACTTGGAGTAACCAGACCTTAGCAAGAGCTCCTAACGCGGAGAAGGTGAAGAGGAAAAGTGAAATAAAACATGGAGTGTGTTTCAGACGACAGAAAGTAGATGTAAAGGCGTTATCTGGTTTCTGTACTCAATGTCACAAAACAATTCGCAGTGAAGGTGAGGAAGCACGAAGGGATGAAGCAACTTAATTACTGAGTAAATGAGTAAAATAATAAGCAAAAAGCACGAAAACGGTGGATTATATACAGTGCAAATTTGTTGTTAAAATCTGCAGCCATTTTCCTCAATTGCTATTTCAATTATGCTTTGTCATACAGACAAGAAAAAAATCCATTTTTGGCTACTGAATATTTTATTCGCGTTTACCAAACATGTTTCGTCTATTGATTCCAGGCGTCATCAGTGGACAATAAAGTAAAGAAAATTAATCATACTTGTTTGATGGGATATCTACAGCGGATCGAGCACGCTCGTTTAAATTATGCGATTATTTACAAATATGTGGCTGTGTTTTCTCACACTTACATTAATTTTTATGTATGCACATGTTATTCTGCCTGTACTGGATGCACAATTGATAGGCCTCGTTTAAACGTTGACTGCACGTAACATGTTCCGTAGCACACTACCTATCGTGTTGCATACATGCTGTAGGGCTAACTGACGGATCGTGGGGCACTGGGCAGATGACGTGAACAGGAAATACGTTGTAACAGTTGTGATTTGCAGAGGACTTTCAACACAGTAACTCGAAACTAATTGTCTCACTCGAAACAAATGGCAATCGACTGAAAAGATAGACAAATAATATGAAAGCTGCATAACAGCCAGTGCACAGGGTTCTCCCGGCCACCGATGCCATACGCTCATTATTAATACAGAAATTAATCATAGTGTAAATGAAAGGAACGCTAAAGGACGTTAAGAGTGGGGTAAGATTGAGTGTTTCCACTATACTTGTTCAATATTTGTATTAAAAACCGGATTAACACGTAAAAAGACAGAAGAAGTAGATTCACCATGTACGAGGGCAGTTCAATAAGTAATGCAACACATTTTTTTTCTCGGCCAATTTTGGATGAAAAAACCGGAAATTTCTTGTGGAGTATTTTCAAACATTCCCGCTTCGTCTCGTATAGTTTCATTGACTTCCGACAGGTGGCAGCGCTGTACGGAGCTGTTAAAGTGGCGTCTGTAACGGATGTGCGTTGCAAACAACGGGCAGTGATCGAGTTTCTTTTGGCGGAAAACCAGGGCATCTCAGATATTCATAGGCGCTTGCAGAATGTCTACGGTGATCTGGCAGTGGACAAAAGCACGGTGAGTCGTTGGGCAAAGCGTGTGTCATCATCGCCGCAAGGTCAAGCAAGACTGTCTGATCTCCCGCGTGCGGGCCGGCCGTGGACAGCTGTGACTCCTGCAATGGCGGAGCGTGCGAACACACTCGTTCGAGATGATCGACGGATCACCATCAAACAACTCAGTGCTCAACTTGACATCTCTGTTGGTAGGGCTGTCACAATTGTTCACCAGTTGGGATATGCAAAGGTTTGTTCCCGCTGGGTCCCTCGTTGTCTAACCGAACACCATAAAGAGCAAAGGAGAACCATCTGTGCGGAATTGCTTGCTCGTCATGTGGCTGAGGGTGACAATACCTTGTCAAAGGTTGTTACAGGCGATGAAACATGGGTTCATCACTTCGAACCTGAAACAAAACGGCAATCAATGGAGTGGCGCCACACCCACTCCCCTACCAAGAAAAAGTTTAAAGCCATACCCTCAGCCGGTAAAGTCATGGTTACAGTCTTCTGGGACGCTGAAGGGGTTATTCTGTTCGATGTTCTTCCCCATGGTCAAACGATCAACTCTGAAGTGTATTGTGCTACTCTTCAGAAATTGAAGAAACGACTTCAGCGTGTCCATAGGCACAAAAATCTGAACGAACTTCTCCTTCTTCATGACAACGCAAGACCTCACACAAGTCTTCGCACCCGAGAGGAGCTCACAAAACTTCGGTGGACTGTTCTTCCTCATGCACCCTACAGCCCCGATCTCGCACCGTCGGATTTCCATATGTTTCGCCCAATGAAGGACGCAATCCGTGGGAGGCACTACGCGGATGACAAAGAAGTTATTGATGCAGTACGACGTTGGCTCCGACATCGACCAGTGGAATGGTACCGTGCAGGCATACAGGCCCTCATTTCAAGGTGGCGTAAGGCCGTAGCATTGAATGGAGATTACGTTGAAAAATAGTGTTGTGTAGCTAAAAGATTGGGGAATAACCTGGTGTATTTCAATGCTGAATAAAACAACCCCTGTTTCAGAAAAAAAATGTGTTGCATTGCTTATTGAACTGCCCTCGTATGAAGACACAGGCGACAGCATTAGATTTAATGAGAATATTGTTTTAGCAGCGTAATTAGAAAAGATTTCGAATGCCGAAAATTCGACTTGTTATACTCGCTGTAAATTGATGATGAACACTAATAAAGTAAAACTGCGTGCAAAAGTGATTATGTAATCGCTGCTAACGTGATATTTTCAACATTCAAATACAGCGAGTGAAACGCTTTGCTATTTGAAGACTTTCTTTCCTGTTAAAGAATGTACTCCGAAAAGTAGTAAATTGATAGCCGATACTAAACGTAAGTTTCAGGACAACAGACATTCGGGAGGACGACGGTTCAATCCCGTCTCCGGCCATCCTGATTCAGGTTTTCCGTGATTTCTCTAAATCGCTTCAGGCAAATGCCGGGACGGTTCCTTTGAAAGGGCACGGCCGATTTCCTTCCCCATCCTTCCCTCACCTGAGCTTGCGCTCCGTCTCTAATGACCTCGTTGTCGACGGGACGTTAAACACTAATTTCCTCCTCCTCCTCAGGACAACAGAAGTCTCTCTACGAGTGAGTAAATTAACAACAAGAGGAGAAATTTGCTTGTGTAAATTGTCTGTGTGGAGTTTTCTACTCAGCTGTACAAAGATGAAAAAAAGGGTAAACTGCAGTTTAACGTCTCAGAAATCTCTAAATTATGGTGGGAAGCCAACTAATCTTGCTAGATCAGAAGAAACCAGAACAGATTCTAAAAAATGTAACTTCAAAAATATGACTTGTTAAGAAAACGTAAAGGCAATACGCAGGTGCAGATCCAGCATGGTCAGGGTAAATAAGGTGTGAGGCTCTTCAGGGTTTATTCGGTTAGAAGAATAAGATTTTCATTGTGTAGTGAAGAGTGTGGTGATTTGAGAATTCCTGCAATGCTAAAACTTTTTTTCCGAGCCGTACCGGCAGAAGTAAGGCTGTGAGGATAGGTCGTGAGTTGCGCTTAGGTAGCTCAGCCTGTAGAACAACTGTCCGCGAATACAAGGGTCCCAGAGTCGAGTCCCGGTACGACAAACAGAAACAAACTGGTAGGTAGGTTTCATGTTCCACGAAATTTCGAGTGAACTGTCGGGTGTTTGTAAGTTGCTGCCACGATATTGACGCGCAAAGTCTTCTGGCCATCTTCAGGTGTACAGTGGCGAAAGTAGAGTGAGCGCCCCTGTTTAACACCCAGCTGGCACATTCCACTGCGCATGCGTTGGTTGATTGCTGCTCGTAGTGTCCTCCCTCGTTAAAGCTCGTTTGTTAGATATCAGATCCGTCGTGTCCACTTGGTAAAATCACAGAATGACTGCGGCTACGCGAGTTACGAAGTTTTTCTTTGGCATGAATCTGTGCAGCATCCAACTGGGAACCGCTGTCCCGGTGGATAAGGGCAGCAGACAGTTAATATTTCCTCTGATTCACTGGTAACGGTGTTGAGCCGTGTGGACCCGATACTCAATCCCTTTACGATCGTCTTTGCCTCTTAACTTTGGACCTCTCGGAGTGGCGCCCTCGATACCGATAAAAGTGCGATGCCGGAAGGCAAGAGGTCGGTAAGGACCTGAAGTCTGTTCCGGAAGTGCGAGCGGCTCGAGGCTTTTGATGGTGCTGGGACCCAACGGCCGAGCCCGATGCCCCTGGATTGGTTGATAGGTTGATTTGGGGGGAGGGGACCCATCGGATTAGGGAAGGATGGGGAAGGAAGTCGGCTGCGCCCTTTCAAGGGAACTATCCCGGCATTTGCCTGAAGCGATTTAGGGAAATCACGGAAAACCTAAATCAGAATGGCCGGAAGCGGGCTTCAACGTCGTTCTCCCGTACGCAAGTCCAGTGAGCCAAGCACAGCTCCACCTTGCCCGGTATGATGTTCGAGTGTCTGGTTCACAAGCGGTCACTGTCTGTCCCGCCAGATGATTCGTGTTGGTGGCGTAGTTTGGAATTGACGGCTACTTGGAGTTGCTTCCGACCGGTTCGACGCTAGCGGAGACGGCCCATTCTCTTGACGTCTTAAGGGGCTCCGGAACGCCCTATACTTGCAATGTTAAAATAACGCTTATAAATGACATCTTTCCTCACGAAGTATTTGAGGTAGGAAGTTGAACTTTTAACAGATTATTTATTGGAATATGGGCTACAACTTAACACAGGGATTTTACAAAATTTTTGTTCAGTTATTAAAGATGATTTTTTTTCTATTGTAATGAAAACTCACAACATTTTTTTGCAATTTTTTATTTATATATTCAAAAATATACAGTTTTTTGGAAAAAGGCTGTGTTAAAGTATGCAGAAGGTACTGTGTAACATTTACTGAAAGTTTGAAACAAATATGTTTGGAAGATCCTTAGAAAACATGTAATTAGTATGAGAAAATAAAAGTTTTGGGAATCGAGCGACAAAGATTGGATTAACTTTTTAGTGCATTCCAGGTCCATAGGATGGATTATCTTCATCCTCTGCAAACTCCTCCTCCAGCTTCCTCTTGTTCCTCCTCCTGTTTACTCTTGCTTGTATTTCTAGACTCTTTACAGCCCTGTCTGCAGCCCGAAGGCGTTCCTTGTCTAAAGCAAGCATCGCTCGTTGTTGTGTTCGTAGATTTTGCTACCATTTTCTTCAGTTGCAATTACTGCAACACTGTTCCAAAAGGTGGTCATGTATGAACACTTATCACATTTCAGTTGTATTTCACTAGCAAGTCCTACGTGCTTTATTATGGAGAGTTCCAGACCAACTTCACTGCAATGAATACATCTTACACAGTTTGAAAAAATTCCTTTGAGAACCGACATATCAAATATTTCATTCACATCCGATTCGCCCATAAAACATTCATAGTTTTCACTCATTGAACCAAGCTTCTTCTGTGAAGTATTTTCTTTCCCACTCACTTTGACTGCTATGGGCAGGTGTACTTGAGAGGTTAGGTTCACTCACTTGGTTATCGTCTTTATTGTTTACAGTAATAACACATACCTTTGGCTTTCCAACATTTCTCCTTTTCTTAAAAGCCTTCAGAGGATTTCTAATAACTTTACTTTTACTCATTATTATACGAGTACTTCAACAAAACAGAGACTCAAAAAGCAGAATTAATTACGAATATTTTCGAGATAACGACAGAGTAAATAAACTTGAAACAATCGACAATCACACCAGCGATATATATTGAACCATCACAGGTTAGCCACAACACATACTTTATCTCACATCACTAAAATGTACCTGATGAACACGGACGTTAATAATACCATTTGACAGCAGTTTAACAGCGTCACAGTGGGTCACGCCCATGTAGAACACATTTCAAAATAAATTTAAAAATAGTTGTAGTCTTCGGAAATGAATAAATTATGTATCTATTAAAAGGTAATAGTCTGCAAATTCAGAAAAAGCAAAAAAGTAAAAATTGAACTTTTCATGATTTTGAGCCTTTCCGGAGCCCCTTAAGGAGTGGAAGAACGACCCCGACTTGCCCGAGCAAAGTGAATCGCCAATGCCTCGCGCCTCTCCTCGTCCTCTTTCACCTTCTGCTCGATTTTGTGTTACCTTCACGCATACTCTTTCCCACTGTAATAATGTTATTTGCTACAACTATTTACTGAAGGCTGCTGTCTTTCCTGTCCCTGCGCTCTCTTTCCTTTTAAAAATAGTTGTTTACTGCTTATGAAAAACCGTGTACTTCGTTCCGATGTATGAAATGTGTTTTATAATTAATGGCAGCTGCGTATATTATCCTAACTTTATTTAGTGAAGTTAACTGTCTGTTATTGTTCACTTCGTGGTCACTGATTTTGGTTAGAAATCCTAGATCTTGCTGCTTCATTAGATTATTTCTCAAAATCATGAGAAATTTTGCTAAGCTTATCCAGTGAACTACGTGGTTACTGATTTCACCCAGCCCCCCACCCACAAAAAAAAAGCCGTACCTGGTTGATTAATTGGATAATTTTGTAAAAAGCTGTTTATCGAAAACTGCTGCCTTGCTTGTCTGAATCTCCCTTCAAATATCATTCTTTGCTGCTTATAAAAATCTCTTCTTCTGATTTCAGTGTAATGACAGGTGTTTCTCATAACTAATGGTAGTTGTGTATGACAAATTCCCCTAAACGTCAGCGTATTTAACGGATTGAAATTGTGCATTAAGTGATCACCGATTTTAATTCAGTAAAACTGTTTATTGGAGGCTGTCGTCTTCCCTGTTTCCCTTCAAATATTATCGTTTGCTATTTCTAAAAAATTGTTCTTGGCTTCAGCGTAATGACAAGTGTTTTGGTAATTAATAGCAGCTGTCTGTGAGCCATTCAACTAACTTCTCTGTGAACTTACCTCTGCAGCTGACTATTCAGTCTGCGTTGGTTGTTTGTTGGAGATTCGTATCATGAAATATATATGATGGTAATTAATTAAAATCTTGGCAACTGTTTAAATAATGTTTATGTGGTGCTACTCTTAATAAAATTGTTTTTTGCTCTAAACCTGTCAAACGCTGTAGCAACAATGTGGCGATTCCAGGGCTTCCATTTGGGAACAACTCCAGATCCTTCCCACCCCCGTCTCACCTAACAGGAGTTCGAAAAGTCTAAAGTATCTAACACAATGCCTCGTGATGACTGGGTGTTGTGTGATGTCCTTAGGTTAGTTCTAAGTTCTAGGGGACTGATGACCATAGATGTTAAGTCCCATAGTGCTCAGAGCCATTTGAACCATTTTTTTCTACCACAATGTTTGTGTCATTGCATTTCGTCGAATGACAATAGAAATACAGTGTTCGACGAGAGTACATTTTCTGTTTTAGAAACAGCGCGTTGTTTGCCCTACGTAAGATTTTCCGCACTCGTACGGAACCCTATGAACACACTCCTATTCAGCTCTAAGTCATCTTTGACTGTCTGCAGAAGTGGATGGATGAAAGATCACTCTACCCTTAAGTTTTCTTAATACTCTGCCAATTTTCGAGGAAATATTTCCGCGATAGGAAAGGTCAGCCGTCGTCTTGATAGAATAATCCTCTTCCTTGTGCTGCCATTCATACATCTGTAGCACCTTCTTTATCTGATGAGACGAATCAGAATTATAGAGTAACAGTCTGCAAGAGTTCCAATTCCGCTTGCACCTGAGACGGTACGGGCACGGGGAATCGAGGTCTTCAGAATTCCCATGGTGGCAAGTGGGTAGCCTGTAAACACAAGTCTGTATGAGAGTCAGGCACAGTGCCTTTACATCGAAATGCAGCTGTTAATACGAGCGAACAGCTACCTGCAGAGATGAGTCATGGCTATCGCGTGGCAAATGGGCGCTATGATCGAACGGCAGTTGCTAACAGTTGCGGTCGTGGCCAAAGGTATCAACATCTTACGCACTATTAAATCATACATAGTTATAACGAAATATTTTGGAAACAAAACTGTATATTCTGTAAATATTATGTATTCTATTCATTATAGTTGTTAAGTTTAATTATTAGTGAGAATGGAAGGTAATGTAATAAATGAATATTTTTATGTTGTAAACTGAGTATACGTTAGTGTGAGAACTGTGGCTGTACAAAGAGTGAGTCATACTCTGAGCGGAAATTTGTGAAGTGCAGCTACACAGTTTATGGTATCGGCAAAACAAGAAACATCTTACGATAATTCAGTCATTTAAAGAAGGATTTGGTTGGATATTTGTGGGTTTACTAAATTTGGTCTTCTAATAAATTGATCGTAAAGACTGTTAAGTTGTGATTGGGCAAATTTAAAAGATGTAGGACTGGCTATCAAGTTCCTCCGTCAATTAGAGGATAGTAGATTCGCACGTATTTTTCGGGCTAAGAGGGTTGCTTTTCAAAGGCCCCCGTAAACGATCAAACGTGTCTGACAAAATCGCTCTTATCTAGCCACAGATTTGCCAAGCAAGCCCATACACGTTCAAACAATGTTTGTCAGTTTAAGCTCAGTTTGAAGCAGACGCTGTTCGTGTTCGTGTGCTCGTGAGTATTTTGCCAGTAGTGAGAACAGCCACAAGTGCCTAACAAAGCATTCCTGACATTGGCTTTGGCATTGTGTTTAAAGAAGGAGAAGAAGAAGAAAACAAGACTCTGGTCCAGGGGATGGCTGAAAATGAGAGATTTACCCATGAAAATACGCTAAGGGATGTATTATTCTCAGAACCCGATGATTACATCAACTTTCTTCGAGTGGACAATGAAGCTTTTTAAAACATATTAAGTCCCTCCTAAAAGAGCAAACTTGTCTGTCAAGTTCGCTCTTATCTAGCCACGGATGTGTCAAACAAGCCCTCGAGATGACTGGGTGTTTGTGTTGTCATCATTTCATCCTCCTTCATGAAAATGGCGAGATTGAACTGAGCAAAGGTTGAGAATCTGCACGGGCGCTGATAACCGCGCAGTTGAGTGCGCCACAAACCAAACACCATCATCATCATCATCATCACCAAACAAGCCCGTATACGTATCAAGAAAGCTTCTCAATTTAACCTTACTTTTGAAGCAGACATTTTTCGTGTATGCTGTATTTTGGCACTAGTGGGAATGGCTACAAATGCAGATAAAGCATTTATAACTTTGCTCCCGGTAATGTGTTTAAAGAAGAAGAAAATAAGACGCCGGTACAGAGAATGGTTTAAAATGAGAAATATGCAACTGAAAACCTGTTAATGGATATGTTTCACTCAGAACCTGATGCTTACATCAACTTTCTGCAAATGGACAGTGAAACGTATAATAACTTGTTTAGCGTGACTTCAGCCTCACATTGAAAAAGAAGGCGCAAGTAGGTCTATGTTAAAATTTATTCTCTTCTACTTGGTCGTCTAATGACAGGTCATTAAAATATTGCGAAGTGGAAACATATAGTCCACATCGCCCTTGGAACAACCAGAGAGCTTCGATTTCTTCTACGTCATTCCACTGCTCTTGTATGTCACTGCGAGCGATAAAAAATATTGAATTTGTTCATAACCTCTGCATGCGTAATATACGGCTGGGAAAGATATGGAGCCTCTATCGTTTTGATAAGGCCGGTATTACACTATCAAATTTCTTTGTCAAAGATTTGATCAAAGATGTGATCAAATATTCCGTCAAATATATTTGACAAAAATCTTTGACGTAGCGCTAGAAGGGGTATTACACTGTCATCATATTTTTCGTTAAAGTTCAAGATGGCTGACAGCAAAAACTTGTTATTAACCGCAGCAGTTGCAAGTACCACAATTGCACTGTGTGCACATGCGGAAGAGAAGTGGGGGAAAAAAAGAAACATACCTGGGTGAAGCCGTGGGTTTTACGACGACACGATAAAAGCATTCAACAAAACTTGTTACGTGAGCTTATAGTAGAGGACGTCAAGTCGTACATCAATTACTTAAGAATGGAGGAGCATACATTTCTGTAAGTGCGCAATGAAATGTATCCTCATATCACAAAGCACAATGTTCACTTAAGAACTGCTACATCTGCAGAAGACAGGCTCACTGTAACATTCCGGTTCCTTGCTACAGGAGAGGGTTAGGTTAGGTCAGGTCTCCAATCTTCGTAATCTGTTTTTGTATTCAGCGTGCCTCACGTTGTAAAGCGCCTCATCAGCTTCATACATCTCTATTAATTTTGTCGTTGTCGGCACACACTAATTGTATTTACCGGCAATGTTTATAAAAACACTACAGACGACAGAATGCAGCGATGCTAGCGCTCCATGTGGTAACATGTCACATTGCAGTGAACAGAAGACAAGCGACTTCTTCGATCAAATCTACAGCGAGGCCCTAGATTTGATCAAATATTGGACGACATTTGACAAAGTTCCCTATTACACCATCAAATATCTTTGACAAAGATACTGGACATAGATATTTGACAAAGAAATTTGATAGTGTAATACAGGCCTGTCAGCGCTATTTTGTTTTTACACTTGATCGAAGTTCTCATTGTAGTGGAAGCTCACGGTCCAGTGAGTTAAATCGTAATAAAACAATTTTTCACTAAACATATGCGGCGAAACGTCAACATAAACAACGTCCGCCATCTTTTCAAATTTTCTGTCAATCAAAATCTCTCTCAAACACTTTAAACACGATCTACGCTTGACAGACACATCAAACTGCACCGTACGTGGTCAAATATTTGGCAAGCATGGTTACGTTTGACAAAATGTTTGGGGCCCTTAATGTCTAAGATAGTTCGGGGCTGAACTACCATTTCGCAATAGATGCGATAATTTTGCAGAATAGTGAGGTGAATTTGACTTTGCAGTGCCACAAAGGTGAACGACGACGAGTGAGTAGGACGAATGGGAGGAACTCCGATTTTATGTCTAATCTGTGACTTTTGAACTAATCAAAATACTTGGAGTGTTATACATGCCGTGACCGGGAAATGAACATTCGTAGCGGTCAATTTATTTAATTTTTGAGCGAGCATTCAGTCGCAGACAATCCGCTTTGTCTTATTTCCGATAGGAGTTTCCGTTAGATAGTATAATCTGCATTTGCGGGAGAGTGTTGAAACTGTAACATCATACTTTCACGCGCTGGGCGGCGTTCGTGTCAAACAAGTGACAATGTACTGAAGTTTTCACTCACATCCTATCTTTCCTTTAACAGCTCAGTTAACCTGACTCTAGAAAAACACGCTGCGCCCGATAGACTTATATGATGCGACGTTTCTACTAAGCTTATCCAGTAGAGAAATACGTATTATTCGTCTGCTAACACGGCAGGTGTATGGACTGGACTGCAGGAGAAGACAGTCACCACAAGGTGTGTGGATATTTCTGTAGGCAGAGCGAAATAACAGCAAGTGGGCCTTCAAAATACCCAATGTGCAAGTGTGACATCGCTCGTACGTCGCAGTAAGATGACTAAAAACGGCAAAACAGTTTCTTTCTCCATCTCCGTTTTTTTTTGGTCATCAGTCTACTGACTGGTTTGATGCCTCCCGCCATGAATTCCTTTCCTGTGCTAACCTCTTCATCTCAGAGTAGCACTTGCAACCTACGTCCTCAATTATTTCCTTGACGTATTCCAATCTCTGTCTTCCTCTACAGTTTTTGCCCTCTACTGCTCCCTCTAGTACCATGGAAGTCATTCCCTCATGTCTTAGCAGATGTCCTATCATCCTGTCCCTTCTCCTTATCAGTGTTTTCCACATATTCCTTTCCTCTCCGATTCTGCGTGGAACCTCCTCATTCCTTACCTTATCAGTCCACCTAATTTTCAACATTCGTCTATAGCACCTCATCTCAAATGCTTCGATTCTCTTCTGTTCCGGTTTTCCCACAGTCCATGTTTCACTACCATACAATGCTGTACTCCAGACGTACATCCTCAGAAATTTCTTCCTCAAATTAAGGACGGTATTTGATATTAGTAGACTTCTCTTGGCCAGAAATGCCTTTTTTACCATAGCGAGTCTGCTTTTGATGTCCTCCTTGCTCCGTCCGTCATTGGTTATTTTACTGCCTAGGTAGCAGAATTCCTTAACTTCATTGACTTCGTGACCATCAATCCTGATGTTAAGTTTCTCGCTGTTCTCATTTCTACTACTTCTCATTACCTTCGTCTTTCTCCGATTTACTCTCAAACCATACTGTGTACTCATTAGACTGTTCATTCCGTTCAGCAGATCATTTAATTCTTCTTCACTTTCACTCAGGATAGCAATGTCATCAGCGAATCGTATCATTGATATCCTTTCACCTTGTATTTTAATTCTATTCCTGAACCTTTCTTTTATTTCCATCATTGCTTCCTCGATGTACAGATTGAAGAGTAGGGGCGAAAGGCTACAGCCTTGTCTTACACCCTTCTTAATACGAGCACTTCGTTCTTGATCGTCCACTCTTATTATTCCCTCTTGGTTGTTGTACATATTGTATATGACCCGTCTCTCCCTATAGATTACCCCTACTTTTTTCAGAATCTCGAACAGCTTGCACCATTTTATATTGTCGAACGCTTTTTCCAGGTCGACAAATCCTATGAAAGTGTCTTGATTTTTCTTTAGCCTTGCTTCCATTATTAGCCGTAACGCCAGAATTGCCTCTCTTGTCCCTTTACTTTTCCTAAAGCCAAACTGATCGTCACCTAGCGCATTCTCAATTTTCTTTTCCATTCTCCTGTATATTATTCTTGTAAGCAGCTTCGATGCATGAGCTGTTAAGCTGATTGTGCGATAATTCTCGCACTTGTCAGCTCTTGCCGTCTTCGGAATTGTGTGGATAATGCTTTTCCGAAAGTCAGATGGTATATCGCCAGACTCATATATTCTACACACCAACGTGAATAGTCGTTTTGTTGCCACTTCCCCCAACGATTTTAGAAATTCTGATGGAATGTAATCTATCCCTTCTGCCTCATTTGACCGTAAGTCCTCCAAAGCTCTTTTAAATTCCGATTCTAATACTGGATCCCCTATCTTCTTCTACCACATCAGACATAGAGGCTTTCAATGTATTCTTTCCACCTATCTGCTCTCTCCTCTGCATTTAACAGCGGAATTCCCGTTGCACTCTTAATGTTACCACCGTTGCTTTTAATGTCACCAGAGGTTGTTTTGACTTACCTGTATGCTGAGTCTGTCCTTCCGACAATCATATCTTTTTCGATGTCCTCACATTTTTCCTGCAGCCATTTCGTCTTAGCTTCCCTGCACTTCCTATTTATTTCATTCCTCAGCGACTTGTATTTCTGTATTCCTGATTTTCCCGGAACATGTTTGTACTTCCTCCTTTCATCAATCAACTGAAGTATTTCTTCTGTTACCCATTGTTTCTTCGCAGCTACCTTCTTTGTACCTATGCTTTCCTTCTCCGTAGGAAATTTAAATATTCATATGTGGATATGTTGAAAGAAGTATCATCACCGTATTGCCAAAAACTTGTTGGCCTTAAAACTGCTGAATCGAGTACACGTTCCTCAAAGTCTATGAAAAGGTTGGCCACCAGGGGAGACACAAAACTCCCCACGGTGACACCACCACTTTGTTCACATAACTGTTTGTTTATGAAAGGTACGCCGAGGTGAGAGAGCGCTCAAACAATGCTGTTACGTTTCTTCATTGTACGGTTTACCGTTGGGTGCCCCCTGCTGGTGCAAAGTGGCCAGTCATTCTTGGCGGGGACAGGTGATCACGTTGGAAATGAAACACTGCCGCTTCGGACTGTGGTGTTACGGTTATTCAGTTGCCGAATCTGAATTCAGGTTTTGTGTTGGATGTAGTGTCTGTTCCCGACCACGCTTGCTTTTCGTCTAAACATAATTGACAGATCGAAGCTGATTTCAAACATATTATCGTTGCAGAGTCTTTTATTGTCAGCACGACAGAGAAAAGCTAGTAAGGAGAATAAGAGCGATAGCGACAGTACTAAAATTCTTCACTTGGACTCTCGCCAATTAACCCAAACATCCGCCTCAGGTCGTCAAAGAGTTTTATATCGTCTCTCTTTCTTCCTTGGTATTAAAGTGTTTTGATTTTAATGTAAGGTGTCGTCTGGAGTGCTCGGAAAAAGTTACAGGATCTTTAATACACTGTTGGCGTCACGTATATTCTGCACGCTCGTAAATGCGGCTCACGTATACGCTGACGATAATCAAAGTTGCTACGCAGGTAAAATATCAGTAGAAATGGGTACAGTTTTTCCACTTAATGGCCGCCTGTGCGCCATCGCGCCAAACGAAAGCCAGATGGGCAATGCTCTACAAAACTCTCATTAAATAATTATTTTCACTTAAATGTTTCCACGGGTTGGGAGAGGTTTTGGATAAGAACAGGAGATATTCACTTTTTACCATATATTGCAACAGAAAACACGTACGTCAAATACTTAGTGTGTCAGAAACAGCTAAACGACTTGATTCTTCAATAGCAGAGACAAAAGGTAGTATTAGATCTTTGAACCAAGTCTTTATAACACCAGTGAGATAGGATTTCATGGTTACAAAGAACGTCTATACACTGTATAGTTAATTATTCTTTGGTACTAGAATATTTATTTTATCAACTTTTTATCACAAGAAGTATGATATTAACGAGTTGCGGGTCTTATAATTATCTGTCATATTATCTACGGTTTTTATCTTTACGCTTCACATTTACACGTCTGGTTGAGATTTAGTTTAATTTTTATAAGGCTTTTCAGGCGTCACAGTACATATTTTTTTAAAAAATGCCAAAAATTACCAGTTACAAAATCCTTTTCTCACTTGGAATTTGGTCAAGTTCTTCACCAAATCAACCAGCCCTTCCAGTTAAAATATTTCGTAACGACTTCCTCTAACTCCGTAGCCTGCAAAAATAAACTAAATCATACGTTGAAAATATTCTTCATAATATTAGTAAATCTGTTCACTATTCCAATTTTTTTAATCCAGAGAAATAAGTATCACCAACTAGCGATCAAAATTTTGCTTCTATTCGAATCATGAGTGAGCAACATCACGTCAATAACTGAAAAAATTAATCGAAAAGATAATAAGTAATAAAACTATTTAAAATTCTTGAAGAACAAGGACTGGATAAGAAGACACGGAATATCATAGAGCAGACATTAACAAATACAAAATGCAAAGTGAAATTCATGGGAAAACTTTCAAAATCATTTGAGATAAAAACTGGGGTTAGACAAGGTGATGGATTATCACCTCTGTTATTTAACTTAGTTCTGGATAGAGTCATGGCAGAATGGGAAAAAGAACTCAAAAAACAAAAGTACTGGAAACCAATATCACTGGGAACCAAAAAAGATGACCTACAAATCCCCTACTTAGCCTACGCAGACGATCTTGCAATAATAGCAGATTCTAGTGAAATGGCAGTCAAACAGATAGAAACCTTAAAAGAGTGTGCAGGAAAAGTTGGCCTACAAATATCTTTTGAGAAAACGGTGTTTACAACAACAAATCTAGAAATTTCTAAGTTACAAACCAAATATGGAGAAATTAAGAGGGTACCATACTTTAAATATTTAGGAGAGATAATTTCTGAAAAATACTCACAACAAGAAAGAATATTAAAAGCTCGTAGGGGTCTAGGGCTGGTCCAAAACATTTACAATAAAAAATGTCTATCTATAAATACAAAAATTAAACATTATAAGTCGGTAATTAAACCAATAATGCTATATGCCAGCGAAACCTTGACACTTAAAAGGAAAACAGATATGGAAAACCTGAAGAAAGAGGAAAGGAAAATCATTAGGAAAATTCTGGGACCAAGATGGACCAAAGAGGGGTATAGATTACAGAAAAATTCTAAAATTGAAGAATATTCTAACATAGAGATAGACATGAGGAAGAGGCGTCTAAAATTCTATGGCCACATAATGAGACTTCCCGATCACAGACTTACAAAAAAAATAGTAAGATACGTAGCATCCCTTGTTAATGGAGGAGAATGGATCAAAAATGTAAAGAAAGATCTGGAATTAGCCAACATTACTACTGAAGACATGAACAAAAGAAAGAATTTCAAACTTAAAGTTGACAAATGGGAGGTCAAACCAGAGACAAAAGCGCCGAGAACTGGAACAAAATGGAGCGAAGAAAGAAAAGCTGAATTCTCGCAAAGAATGAAGACCTGGTGGGCAAACAAGAAGAATAAGAAGCCCCAGAAGTGAACCATCTTTACTTAGCGTCTTCCATGTTGGGAGCTTTACGACTAATAATAATAATAATAAGTAATAAAACCTGTTGCATCCGGCCACTGCTTCTAACAGAAATGCGGGCGTGACTGGCAGGTTGCCAGAGCTCCGGTTCGGCCGGCGATACGACCTCGGTAAGACTGTATGTCAACGTTAAGGTTCATCAAAATACGCTGGTTTGTCGAGTCGAGTCGAACTCCGGCAGATGCCACGGGAAGAGGTTACGCCGCTTCGCCACCTGAATCGACGCTGGGTGCGTTGCAGGAGTGGATCTACTTGCCTCCTATGACAGTGTACACCGGTTTACACATATATTGTGGTCTTGCCGATTAACTGTCATCAGTAATATGTATCCAACTGAACATAGAATTGAGCCAGTTGACTGTCCATCCTGATACACTACTGGCCATTAAAATTGCTACACCACGAAGATGACGGGCTACAGATGAGAAATTCAACCGACAGGAAGAAGATGTTGTGATATGCAAATGATTAGCTTTTCAGAGCATTCACACAAGGTTGGCGCCGGTGGCGACACCTACAACGTGTTGACATGAGGAAAGTTTCCAACCGATTTCTCATACACAAACAGCAATTCACAGGCGTTGCCTGGTGAAACGTTGTTGTGATGCCTCGTGTAAAGAAGAGAAATGCGTATCATCACGTTTCCGACTTTGATAAAGGTCGGATTGCAGTATATCGCAATTGCGGTTTATCGTATCGCGACATTGCTGCTCGCGTTGCTCGAGATCCAGTGACTGTCAGCAGAATATTGAATCGGTGGGTTCAGGAGGGTAATACGGAACGCCGTGCTGGATACCGAAGACCTCGTATCACTAGCAGCCGAGATGACAGGCATCTTATCCGCAGGCTGTAACGGATCGTGCAGCCACGTTTCGATCCCTGAGTCAACAGATGGGGGCGTTTGCAAGACAACAACCATCTGCACGAACAGTTCGACGACGTTTGCAGCAGCATGGACTGTCAGCTAGGAGACCATGGCTGCGGTTACCCTTGACGGTGCATCACAGACAGGAGCGCCTGCGATGGTGTACTCAACGACGAACCTGGGTGCACGAATGGCAAAACATCATATTTTCGGATGAATCCAGGTTCTGTTTACAGCATCATGATGGTCGCATCCGTGTTTGGCGACATCGCGGTGAACGCACATTGGAAGCGTGTATTCGTCATCGCCATACTGGCGTATCACCCGGTGTGATGGTATGGCGTGCCATTGGTTACACGTCTCGGTCACCTCTTGTTCTCATTGACGGAACTTTGAACAGTTGAAGTTACATTTCAAATGTGTTACGACCCGTGGCCCTACCCTTCATTCGATCCCTGCGAAACCCTATATTTCAGCAGGATAAAGCACGACCGCATGTTGCAGGTCCTGTACGGGCCTTTCTGGATATAGAAAATGTTCGTCTGCTGACCTGGCCAGCACATTCTCCAGAGCTCTCACCAATGGAAAACGTCTCGTCAATGGTGACCGAGCAACTGGCTCGTCACAATACGCCAGTCACTACTCTTGATGAACTGTGGTATCTATATCTACATCTACATTTATACTCCGCAAGCCACCCAACGGTGTGTGGTGGAGGGCACTTTACGTGCCACTGTTATCACCTCCCTTTCCTGTTCCACTTGCGTATGGTTCGCGGGAAGAACGACTGCCGGAAAGCCTCCGTGCGCGCTCGAATCTCTCTAACTTTACATTCGTGATCTCCTCGGGAGGTATTGGTAGGGGGAAGCAATACATTCGATACCTCATCCAGAAACGCACCCTCTCGAAACCTGGGCAGCAAGCTACACCGAGATTCAGAGCGCCTCTCTTGCAGAATCTGCCACTTGAGTTTGCTATACATCTCCGTAACGCTATCACGCTTACCAAATAACCCTGTGACGAAAGGCGCCGCTCTTCTTTGGATCCTCTCTATCTCCTCTGTCAACCAGACCTGGTACGCATCCCACACTGATGAGCAATACTCAAGTATAGGTCGAACGAGTGTTTTGTGAGCCACCTCCCTTGTTGATGGACTACGTTTTCTAAGGACTCTCCAAATGAATCTCAACCTGGCACCCGCCTTACCAACAATTAATTTTATATGACCATTCCACTTCAAATCGTTCCGTACGCATACTCCCAGATATTTTACAGTTGTAACTGCTACCAGTGTTTGTTCCGCTATCATATAATTATACAATAAAGGATCATTCTTTCTATGTATTCGCAATACAGTATATTTGTCTATGTTAAGGGTCAGTTGCCACTCCCTGCACCAAGTGCCTATCCGCTGCAGATCTTCCTGCATTTCTCTGCAATTTTCTAAAGCTGCAACTTCTCTGTATACTACAGCATCATCCGCGAAAAGCCGTATGGAGCTTCCGACACTATCTACTAGGTCATTTATATATACTGTGAAAAGCAATGGTCCCATAACAGTCCCCTGTGTATCGTGTTGAAGCTGCATGGGCAGCTGTGCCTGTACACGCCATCCAAGCTCTGTTTGACTCAATGCCCAGGCGTGTCAAGGCCGTTATTACGGCCAGAGGTGGTTGTTCTGGGTATTGATTTCTCAGGATCTATGCACCCAAATTTCGTGGAAATGTAATCACATGTCAGTTCTAGTATAATATATTTGTCCAATGAATACCCGTTTATCATCTGCATTTCTTCTTGGTGTAGCAATTTTAATGGCCAGTAGTGTAGATGTCCAATAATAATTATATTAATTTCAAGTGTTGTTGATCTGTGCCAACGAGCTTATCACATCAGAGACTGTCATTCCTTATCTAAATTGAAAACAGCAAGATTGTCAGTCGTATGTTATCAGACTTGATTGTTTGGCATCACAGGGGAAACCATGAATTCTTTCATTTTGTGTGTTTTTGGTTAAAATAGTAACAGATATGCATGCTCGTACTACGGGTTCTATTAATGATAAAAAGGTAGGGTCAAGTGTACTGGATACCCCTTGGGCTAGGGACCGTTTGTATACCCAACGAAGGCATGGTCTAAGTGCCACTATCCTACGGAGCAGGGTCAAGCTATTAATCTTACACACTTCCTCTAACTTAGGTAAATGGAACAAATTGACTGTTTTTTTTTTTTCATTTTATGTGGTCCGCGATGGGTTCAGTGGGATATGAAGGCACCATTAGTTCATGGTTGACGCCTCGGAAAATTCTCCAAAACAGTTTTTCACTGTTTTATAGCAGTCACCGGCGGACTAAAACCCAGCCGATGATTCGAAGGCAGTTATCCACAGCAAATACCTGAATGTTCTACTATATATTCCTATGATTCCGATCTCCAACAATGTTGAAAATTTTCTAGGTATCTTTATCCGTTTCCAAGATAAAGAGGTTCAGAGTTACCCTACCTCTACACGTAAAATACGGTATGAGGTGAAATCTAAATAATTAATAACTGCAGCCAACTCCTCAAATTTTAATCGTATATTCTGTGTGAATTTATCTAAAAGAGGCGTCTCCTCATTTTCAAAAATCTGTATCGACTGTCGAAAACAGCCCAAAAACTTTCTTGTTTTTGCGGCTACCAAAACCCAACCGCGAATTCCGAGTCGGCTGTAATTTACGCGATGTATTCCTAAGATCCTTATCTCGAATAATGTTGAAAATTTTTATCCATTTCCCAGATACAGAGGTTCAACGTTACCCTACTTGTACATGTAAAACGTGGATGTAAAATCCGATATGAGGCGAGGCGAAACCGTAGTTTACAAAGTAACGTAGCACGGAGAAATATGCTCTTGAGTGTCTCTGTTACCATCTGGCGACACCATGTTGTAGTACTGAAATACGTGGGGTGTACAGTTAGCTTTGTGTTATTTCAATTTCACATTAGCAAAGAATTGAAATTTTACTGAGCAATACATTTGTTTTCATATGAGTTAGACCTGCCACATCAGGGAAAAGACAGAACCCAGCGGAAAGGCAATGTAATCGGAGCAAAAAAAATTGCCAATAAATTCCGATTTATTTAAAACGCTGTGACTGAAAGTGGGGTAACAGCTGCCCATTCTACCTTCTTCAGCATCTTTAAAAATTTTCCCAAAACTTTTGGCAAAGGAGCATATCCACCCTTGTTTTTATGCTGAGAGAGAAGAAGACAGTGGCAGTGGAAAAAGACGTAAAAGAAATAAATACTTGAAGATAGTAGACAGTTGTTGTGTGTTAGAGAGAGCGAAGGAGACAATGGCAGTCTGAGAGAAAGAGACGGACACAGTGGTTAGTTGGCAGTGACAGAACAGCGCTTGGAAAAGTGTGAAGAAGACAAGTCGGGGGAGGGGGGGGGGGGTTGGTTGAGGGAGGAATAAAGAGAAAGTTGAAGCGGATGACAGCCAGTGATAGTGAGAGACAGTACATGACAACAAGGAAGAGACAGTAGCAGGACGAAGGAAGGAATGAGATAATAGCAGTAAGAGACAACAATCAGGAGACAGTGACAGTGAGAGGAGAATGTAGAAGCAGAGTACAACGAAATGACTGTGGCTATGACACAGGAGACAGTGACAGTTAGAGGGACACAAAGAAATAATGATAGAGGGTTTGGCGGAATGAGTGAGTGAGAAAGGGCAGCTGGCAGCGGATGGGTACGAGCGACTTACAGCGATGGATTATTGGTGTCAGTGAGTTACAACTGGGGGAGCTTGTGGGAGTCTGAGGAGAACTGCAATTTAAAAAAAGTTTGTTTGTCAAATTTTTTGGGAAACTTTTAAAGGTGCTGAGGAAGGTACAAGAGGCAACGGGTACCACAGTTTCCAGTCAGAGTCTTTTAAGTAAACAGGAATAAGTCTGCAGTTTTTGTGCTCAGATAGGAGCATTCCTTCATTGTTGCCTGGGAATCTTGTTTACATTTGTGGCCTCACTCATGTCACCACAATACCATCCAATTTTTCATAATAATCACTGATCGGAGCTTACAGTCAGTGAAGAGTGGTGGTATTCGGCACATTGCAGCTAGTGGCCAGACACCCGGCAGATGCATCACACGTCTTGCCGGTCATCGGCCGTCACGTGAAACAAAAAACAGAATGCAATTTTTTCATGGTTGAAAAAGACACAAACGTATAAGGCAAAATATAATAAAACTTGAATAAAACATCTAGGACTTTCATTAGGTCGGTTCTTGCGAAAAACGACTGTCGCAAATAAATGTGTGACACTACGAGACCTAGATCCAAGAAAGAATTAGGAAGGAACGTGCTAGCCAGCTGAGTGAAGCTCTTCGGCCCCGCCGGCCGTGGTGGCCGAGCGGTTCTAGGCGCTTCAGTCTGGAACCGCGCGACCGCTACGGTCGCAGGTTCGAATCCTGCCTCGGGCATGGATGTGTGTCATGTTCTTAGGTTAGTTAGATTTAAGTAGTTCTAAGTGACTGATGAGCTCAGCTGTTAAGTCCCATAGTGCTTAGAGCCATTTTTCTTCGGCACCGGCCAGAAGTCAACACGTGACTCCTCTCAGATGGTCCATATTAGCTTGCACAGGGGTCTGCATAGTCGGCAGATGGTCATCAGTAGAAATTTCAATGAAATGAACGACCTCTACTCAGGTGGCCATCTTACGTGGCACATTTCCCAGCGATGTGGCGCAGTGGTAAGCACACCGGACTCGCATTCGGAAGGACGACGGTTCAAATCCGCGTCCCGCCATCTTGATTTAGGTTATCCGCGATTTCCCTAAATCGCTTCAGGCAAATGTCGGTATGGTTCCTTTGAAAGGGCACAGTTGACTTCCTTCCCAATTCTTCCCTAATCCGATGGGACAGATGACCTCGAATATGAATAATAGAACAAATTATTTTCAGAGCAAAGTTCTATGTAGTAGTCTGACTTACTGAGCAATCTGTGGAACAGTACCTTTGAACCACATAACGAGATATAACATTTGGACCACATATTTGAAATCACTGGTAAAAAGGGATCATCTACATCTACATAGTTACTCTGCAGTTCACACTTAAGTTCCTGGCAGACGTTTCATCGAACCATTTTCGTACTACTTCTCTACCATTCCACTCTCGAATGGCGTGTGGGAAAAAGGAACACCTAAATCTTTCCGTTCGAGCCCTCATTTCTCTTATTTTATTATGATGATCATTTCTCCCTACGTAGGTGGGTGTCAACAAAATATTTTCGCATTCGGAAGAGAAAGTTGGTGATTGAAATTTCGTAAATAGATCTCGCCGCAAAGAAAACCGCCTTTGTTTCAGTGACTGCCACCCCAACTCGCGTATCATATCAGTGACACTCTCACCCCTATTGCGCGATAACACGAAACGCGTTGCCCTTCTCTGCACTTTTTCGATGTCATCCGTCGATCCTACCTGGTAAGGATCCCATACCGCGCAGCAGTATTCCAGCAGAGGACGGACAAGTGTAATGTAGGCTGTCTCTTTAGTGGGTTTGTCGCATCTTCTAAGTGTTTTGCCAACAAAGCACTGCCTTTTGCTTCGCCTTCCCCACAATATTATGTATATGGTCTTTCCAATTTAAATTGCTCGTAATTGTAATTCCTATTTATTTTGTCGAATTGACAGTCCTTAGATTTGTGCGATTTATCGTGTACCCAGAATTTATAAAATTTCTTTTAGTACCCATGTGGATGACCTCGCACTTTTATTTGTTTAGTGCCAATTGCCACTTTTCGCACCATAAAGAAATGCACTCTAGATCATTTTGTAATTGGAATTGATCGTCTGATGATTTTACTAGACGGTAAATTACAGCGTCATCTGCAAACAATCTAAGAGGGGCTGCTCAGATTACCACCTAGATCATTTATGTAAATCAGGAACAGCAGAGGGCCTATGACAGTACCTCGCGGAACGCCAGATATCTCTTCTGTTCTACTCGATGATTTACCGTCTATCACTACGAACTGTGACGTCTCTGAGAGGAAATCACGAATCCAGTCACAAAATGAGACAATACTCATATGCACGCAGTTTGATTAATAGTCGCCTGTGAGGAACGGTATCAAAAGCCTTCTGGAAATATAGGCATATGAAATCGATCTGAGATCCCTTGTCGACAGCACTCATTACTCCATGAGAATAAAGAGCTAGCAATGTTGCACAAGAACGATATTTTCTGGTTCAAAAATGGTTCAAATGGCTCAGAGGACTATGCGGCTTAACTTTTGAGGTCATCAGTCGCCTACAACATAGAACTAATTAAACCTAACTATCCTAAGGACATCACACACATCCATGCCCGAGGCAGGATTCGAACCTGCGACCGTAGCGGTCACGCGGTTCCAGACTGAAGCGCCTAGAACCGCACGGCCACACCGGCCGGCGATATTTTTCTGAATCCCTGATAGTTAATTATCAATAAGTCATTTTCTTCAAGGTGATTCATAATCTTCGAGTGCAGTATCCTACGGCAAATTGAGGTCAGTGATATGGGTCTGTAATTCAATGGGTTACACCTATTTCCTTTCTTGAATATTGGTGTGACCTGTGCTATTTTCTAGTCTTTAGGAACAGACCTTTCGTCAACTGAGCGGTTGTATATGATTGTTAAGAAAGGCGCTATTATGTCTACATACTCTGAAAGGAACCTGATTGGTATACCATCTGGACCGGAAAACTTGCCTTCCTTAAGTGATTTGAGTTGTTTCGCAACACCTAAGATTCTTTCTCTTATGTCACTCATGCTACCACACCCAGGAAAGAATTATTTGAATATGCAATGAGATCACTTTGATATTAAAACTATTGACAAATGGCAAGAAGTCAAGAACTTACAACGTCAATGCAAAGTCCTTACGATATAATGACTACTTGTATATGCAAAAGCTGCCTACTGCGAACCTCGTGATATAAAATAAAAACCTCCATCGCCATTGATTATGACATAATCCCCGTCATCAGCAGGCGGGCTATTGCTATGCCTTTCTATGCAGTACCACAGGTGGCAAGTAACTTTCACCATTTTTACTCTAGTAGCAGAACGTGTGATGGATCCACTTGTCTCTTGTAGCTACAAAACAAAACACAGAATTTGTAAAATGTTCAGGACCCTTGCGTCTTCAGGTGATACAGTTATGCCAGCACAGAGTTCTTGAACTCGCTGCTTTTGCTGTGAGGCTTTAATGTAACTACAAATAAAAAGGCTAAGTCGGTCTTTTACCGATATAACGAGTGCCGAAGTTTATAGGGATGCCAGCAGTTTTTTATTAAGCACGTTTCTTCAAATAAAAATGAAAACTAAACAATTATGTGGCGGTAACGCGTATGCCTACAGGAATTACACAAATACACACATCAAAAAAGTTTTGAATCACCCTGGTTCCCAGAACTCCTGAAGATAGACTTTTAATGTGGATATTGTATCACAGACACAGTCCCTTTGACTTTTCAGAGACGTCACGAAACCCGCCCAAACATGTCAACCACCACGCTCGAGCAGAGCCTATTAGAAGGATCAGTTCCAGTCATTCCACCAGGAAGGAGCTACACGGCTCGTGTTGTCTGTAGTTCAACCATGCCTAAATGGTCAACATGGCGTTTCGATCGCCTCCGCATTGTTACTTTATGCCAGAAGGGCTCTCAACAAGGGAAGTGTCCAGGCGTCTCCGAGTGAAACAACGCGATGTCGTTCGGACATGGAGGACACAGAGAGACAGGAGCTGTCGATGACATTCTCGCTCAGGCCGCCCAAGGGTTACTAGGGCAGTGAGTGACCGCTACCTACGGATTATGGGTCGGAGGAACCCTCACAGCAACACCACCACCTTGAATAATGCTTTCGTGGAGCCACAGGACCTCGTGTTACGACTGAAACTGTGAGCAATAGGCTGCACGATGTGCTGCTTCACTCCCGACGTCCATGGCGAGGTCCGTCTTTGCAACCACGACAACATGCAGCGCGGTACAGATGGGTCCAACAACACGCCGAATGGACCGCTCAGGATTTGCATCACGTTCTCTTCACCGATGAGTGTCGCATATGCCTTCAACCAAACAATCGACGAAGATGTGTTTGGAGGCAACCCGGTCAGGCTGAGCGCCTTAGACACACTGTCCAGCGATTGCAGCAAGGTGGAGGTTCCCTGCTGTTTTGGGGTACATTATATGGAAGTACGCCGCTGGTAGTCATGAAAGGTGCCGTAACAGCTCTACGTGAATGCCATCCTCCGACCAATAATGCAACCATATCGGCAGCATATTGGAGTGGCATTCTTCTTCATGGATAACAATTCGCGCCCCCATCGTGCACATCTGAGTGACGTCCTTCAGAGTGGCCAGAATGTTCTCCAGACATCAACCCTATCAAACATGCCTGGGATAGATCGAAAAGGGCTTTTTATGGACGATGTGACCCACCAACCACTCTGAGGGTTCTACGCCGAATCGCCGTTGAGGAGTGGGACAATCTGGACCGACAGTGCCTTGATGAATTTGTGGATAGTATGCCACGACGAATACAGGCATGCGTCAATGCAAGAGGACGTGCTACTGGGTATTAGAGGTACCGTTGTGTACAGCAGTCTGAACCACCACCTCTGAAGGTCTCACTGTGTGGTGGTACAACATGCAATGTATGGTTTTCATGAGCAATAAAAAGGGCGTAAATGATGTTTATGGCCGGCCATGGTTTCCGAGAGGTTCTAGGCGCTACAGTCTGGAACCGCGCGACCGCTACGGTCGCAGGTTCGAATCCTGCCTCGGGCATGGATGTGTCTGATGTCCTTATGTTAGTTAGCTTTAAGTAGTTCTAAGTTCTATTGTACTGATGACCACAGAAGTTAAGTCCCATAGTGCTCAGAGCCATTTTTTTATGTTTATGTGGATCTCTACTCCAATTTTCTGTACAGTTCCTGAACTCTCGGAACCGAGTTGATGTAAAAAAATTTTGATGTATGTAGTTACTAATCATTCTTATCGGTCAAAATACAAATCTTTCTCATTTTCAAACTCAGTAGCAAATACTGTTACCGTTTCACAAAACAAATTGCACTTCCCTGAATCCAAGTGTACTCTGCATTTCTCGCACACTAGCGATGTTAGACGCACACAGAAACCCATTCAATCTAACTCCACGGCACCTCCACTAACGATTGAGCGGATTGGCGCGAAGCGGCTCTCTAGTCGGGTATTCTGCGCGAAGCGATGACACATAAAGTGCTTCGGCACTTCCTTATTTCTCAAATATTTCCTAAAGGCTGATAATAAAACGATGTTTTCATTATGTAATGATAAATCAGTATTAAGAGGATCTTCCACATTATTACAAACAAAATCCGAATAATAACTAAGAGCCGGCCGAAGTGGCCGTGCGGTTAAAGGCGCTGCAGTCTGGAACCGCAAGACCGCTACGGTCGCAGGTTCGAATCCTGCCTCGGGCATGGATGTTTGTGATGTCCTTAGGTTAGTTAGGTTTAACTAGTTCTAAGTTCTAGGGGACTAATGACCTCAGCAGTTGAGTCCCATAGTGCTCAGAGCCATTTGAACCAATAACTAAGAAATAATAAACAAACGAAAATAACGGTTTTGACACGCAGGCCTCAGTGTAATTCCTCCATCTTTTACTACGGCAGCCAGTCAATAAAAGACGTTTCAATTGAAGCAATTTCCAACTACTGCTTTCACTCGGTACTAGTATAGGTCGATCCTACCTCACTCCACCTTACGACGTCCGCCCCCTCGGCTGCATGGTCGGTCTGCGATCACGTGCCAGACACTCCACTAGCGGGTCACGTGCTGCGTGTTGTGTTTAGTCCGGCGCTGCTAAGATGGGAAACTCCCCGTCGCACCCTCCTCAGATTTAGTGGTAAGAACGCCCAGTGGACATTCCATCTAAAACTTGGACAGTCCATTTAAACTGAACACAGATGAAGCATGAAAACAGGAAAAAGGTGTACTGAAGTGTGAAATAAGAAGCAAAATAGAAACAGTGAACGGCCCAAAGGATTCGAACCCACGACCGTAGCGGCCGCGCGGTTCCAGACTGTAGCGCCTAGAACCGCTCGGCCACTCCGGCCAGCCATAATTATTCACCATGCCCGATGCTGTGTATCTTGGTTGAGGACTTTCATCTCACTGAAGTTTGGAAGAAGATCCATCGTGATTCCTCCAGTTATACCCATTATACAGCACATTCTGGAAGCAGCCCCCACTGGGTTTACATCCCTGTCCACCTTGGAAATGTAGCATCCCTTGCCTTTTTGGGACCATAGTTCCCGCCACTAATTTTGGAAGCCATTAGCCAGTTATTGCTTCTCATTACCTCCATGGTCCAAGTTAACAGATGACCTATTGGACCAATTCCTATATACCACTATATGCCCCATGTCCGTGCTACTGTATGCCTTTGCACTGAAGCCCTCCAGTCTTACAACTCGCCTACCTTGCGCAGTCATACCTATCACTGCAGGGCCTATCCAGATGATCTCCTACTTTTCACCCGGTACACACAGGAACGCATTACGCCATCCAGTAGATACGGCTGTACAGAGATATCCTTTGCGTTTGAAATTTGATGATGATGCACATCTGGTGTGAACTCTATGTTGTGGCACTGGACCCATTCCCTGTCTGTACAGCCCTTCGTTATTTAGGGTTCGACTTCAAGGGCTCCACACACCACACCAGGGACTGCCATATTGTTGATTTTTGGAGTCCAATTGGCACCATGTTCGGTGCCATGTCCACGCTATCTTGAACCAACTACAACATGTGTTCTGTGTCAACATGTGTGTGGCCCCTAAACTGGTACATGTTCCCCAGATATTCCCGATTGCGTTACTCCTTGGTCACCAGCTCCAATTGGTATTAGTATACTTTGTGTCAGCAGGGGCCGTTTACAAGGTCCACTACAGCGTTCTAACACTGACCCCTCCAGAAGGCGGTTCCAGACACATGAAGGTGCTAGAGCGATCCACTGCACTCTTTGTACATACTACGCTGCGGCACTGACGTGGCGCCTCCCAAGGTTTAACTCGCAGTGTCTTGGATATCCTCCGACCAGCTTCTCTGCGACCACCTTTCGAGATAGCAGATATCTCGTCGTTCTTGTACCGTATTGTAATTCACTTCATCGAACTCAGCTACGCTCGAAACTATCTCCCGATCTCCCGCCCTCACCCTGCGAAGGACTTTTACCTTTTGTTTACATAATCCATTCCACGCAACGCCATGCAGTTAGAGTACTCAGACGTTAATTGGCGGACTGTTTGCAAGTGCGTCCTCGCTCCCTTTTCACCATTGTCTACACTCTGGTATGTCGTTGTCAACGATAAATTCTCGACCAATCGTCGTCCTCATCATACAGGACTGGCTACTTCGCCACATTGCTCCGACTGCTAACTCGACGACATCCACGGGCATAGTCTTACGAGGCCCCTGTGACAGGACGTATGGCTTCTCATCCAACGTACTGTGGGCTATAACCTCCATGCCCCACCATTAACAGTTATCCCGGAGTTCCTACTCTTGTCCAATACTTCACACTGCCCTCCAGAGAAACGCCACACACTCATCTGGTTCGACGACAGGCTTGATAATACCTCTTTCACAATGGTTCAGATGCAGTCCTCGACTTCTGGAATGGGGTGTTATAGCGCACAGTACACTCCCACAGTTGCGCCATTACCAACGAGCCTTCGCAGCGTATCTCCACAGCGTCTTTCTTGTGCCTCCCACAGTTGGGGTGTGCCCCATCTCACCATTCCATGATGCACCAGCGATCACCTACTACAGTACGGTGCACCAACATGAACAGACGAACGAACTGATATGACACAAACAAAAAACATAAATAAAATAAAATAAAAAATTAATGAGAACAAAAATAAATAAATACACAAAAACTTGTTTCATACAAGGGTTGGAACTTTAATACTGGTAACTATTTATTTACAGCTCGTACGAAATAGATACGTGTTTGAAAGTTTTACTGACCTTCAAAGTAGTCACCAGCATTGTGTATAACCCGTTCCAGCGATGTGGAAGTCGTAGGATCAGAGCCAGCAGTGTTGACAGTTAGAGCGGCACGGTCTATTGCCCGACAAATTTGTAGCAGTTCTGTAGCGAATGCCGTGAAGTGTTTCCTTCAGCTTAGAAATCGAGTTCAACTCACGAGGGCTTAAGTCGGGGGAATGCAGTAGGTGGTATAGCACTTAGCAGCCCCATCAGTTAAACAAATCAGTAACAGCTTGCACTGTACGTGCTTGAGCATTATCCTGCAAAATGATGGTCAGGTCTGTAGAAAGTATCACCACTCCTGTCTCTATGTTGTTCATTTTTGGAACACAACCTACGACTACCGTCCGAAGCTCGTGGTCGTGCGGTAGCGTTCTCGCTTCCCACGCCCGGGTTCCCGGGTTCGATTCCCAGCGAGGTCGGGGATTTTCTCTGCCTCGTGATGACTGGGTGTTGTGTGCTGTCCTTAGGTTAGTTAGGTTTAAATAGTTCTAAGTTCTGGGGGACTGATGACCATAGATGTTAAGTCCCATAGTGCTCAGAGCCATTTGAACGATTTTGAACCTACGACTAGCCTAGAGACAGAAGTGATGACACTTTCTGCAGGACCTGACCATCATTTTGCAGGATGATGCTCAAGCACGTACAGTGCAAGTTTTTACTGATTTGTTTGACTGATGGGGCTGCTAAGTGCTATACCACCTACTGCACTCCCCTGACTTAAGCCCTCTTGAGTTCAACTCGATTTCTAAACTGAAAGAAACACTTCACGGCATTCGCTTCAGAACTGCTACAAATTTGTCGGGCAATAGACCGCGCCACTCGAACTTCCAACACAATTGCCACTGCTAAGAGTATCCTACGACTTCCACATCGCTGGCAACGGGTTATACACAATGCTAGTGACTACTTTGAAGGTCAGTAAAACTTTGAAACACGTATCTATTTTGTACGAGCTGTAAATAAATAGTTGCAACTGTTAAAGTTCCAATCCTCGTACTTATTGGGATATCCGATCCCTCATTCCTGTCGCCCTTAAGGATTAGCGCTTGAATGTTTGCCCTTTTAACTTGAGTTTCCGTGGGTGGATGGGGAAGGGGGGGGGGGGGGGGGGGGGAGAAGGTTAAGGTTTAACAAAGGTGGTAACGCCTGTAAGGGATCAGTTAATTTTTTCTTGCTGGGGTCGCTAGTGTCGGTACCCCATGCGGCTAGTACTCCCCTTTTCTTTTTGCTAGGTGCCCTTAATGGGCTATAAATATAAATAAAAAATGCAGTCAAGGCGTTAGACCATCAAATTTCTGGTCTGTGTTCGCATCTTAGTCGTGGCATTTTTTCATTCGATATTTTTTTCGATGCATAAATCAAATAAATAAATAAAAAGGTGGTCAGCGAGTCCGACTGTCATGCAGCGGGCCAGGATTCGATTTCCGACCGGGTCGGTCATTTTCTCCGCTAGTGCACAGGGTGTTGTGTTGTCGTCATCATCATCGACACGGAAGTCTCCCCATCTGGCGTCAAGTGAAACGACTTGCTACTCGACGTTGGAACTTCCATCAATTCCATCTTTTCACGTCATGCGTCAGTTATTGTACCTTCACTCAAGTGGGATGTAAAACGTGGGATGAAGCTATAGTTCCTACGAACCAGAAATGCTACAAGCGCTTTGATTCACCGCCTAATGCTTCGCTGCTATTGTCGAACGTCAGCGTGATTAATAACAGTCAGGTCAAAGCCAATAACACTGCCCAGAAGATAGTCTCGCAGCTGAACTGATTTTCATTAAACTATGCTCCGGCAGTGCATAATTAGTGACGGCATTAATGATACACAGCCCGCTCCGAACACTGCAGCATACATTGTGGACACAGAAACAAGCGTTATTTGTTGTCATTTCGCAGTGACAGCAGCGTTCATAAATCGTGTTATTGAAGCTGTAGCAGAGGGAATATTTTATGCACAGACCGTGCTGGTGTGGTATGGTGATGTCGGGCAGCTGCAGCTGAGCCAACTAGCTGCATCGGAAAACTCGCCACGTGCGCTCCACTTAGCCCTCTGTCTGCTAAACTTGCCGCGACAGACGTGCTGGCCACATTTTACACAAACAGCTGCTGTCGCAATAGGGCTTACCGCCGTAACTTAAGAGGCCAATGGTCCGCGTACAGAATTTACAACATTAATGTTCCTTTATAAAGATAAGTCATGGATTATTGCCTCGTATCGTTGCAAAGATGAGTGAAAAAGATACCACAGTCCACAGACATACATTATTAGAATGGCAGTATCGTACAGAGCATCACTGAAGCAAGTGCTTCAGTATCGCAATATGGCGGAGAAGCCAAAGGAGTGTAAACAGCTATTTGTTTACTGATAAAACAGTTGTAGGAAATGGGAATAAATTATACAACTACTTTACCTTTAGAGTTATGACATAACGGACAATATATGCATCGAGTTCGGCTGTAATTTTTCGTACAGCAGACTGAAGATACAAATAAAAAAAAAAAAAAAGGAACGTGGCCCGGTGCAAGGGTAGATAGAAACATATTACGTATTTTTGTTTTTGTACTGCAAATAAGCCTCAATAATTACATTACAGTTTGTCTTGTTCGAAATACCTACAGTGTTTAAATAGTTCCGTATATTTTGAGGGGTTTAAGGATCTAGTATTAACTGACGTAGGTTAATGCTGTCCTTTTGACCAATTTTGATCAGTTTCGGCTTTTCTTCGAACAGCTTGCTATTTGTCGTTGATAACAACAGTCTTCATTCATTTGAGTGTTCTTACGACAACTACAGTCTGCTTTAAATATGTCTATATGTAAGGTGATGTTTTACTTACAACTAGTAAACAAATATTTGCTCAACTGCAAAACTTCTTTCAACCACACAGTAAAACTTACAACGCCATTGGTACCATACAAAAACTTCCTGATGCCGCCATCTTACCCCAACAAACGTCAGGCTCTATTAAAAGCGGCGTCTTCGCCATCCTAGTAATCCACGTCTGTGCTATAGTCTAATATATACAGTCACTATAGTCTCTGATAACTGGACCGATTCTTGCACTCTGACTGGTGAGAAAACAGATTGTGATATGTGTCGTAAGAATAATGTTCGTTTTTAATTATTTTCTACTTAATTGACGAAACAATTGTTATATTTTTGCCTTCTACGCGTTGGTAAATTACCAAGAGACGTGAACTATCGTGAAATACATGTAAAGCCAACCCAATCACACTGATCCAATGACATAAGCTACAACTTTCTCATGAAGAAATACTTTCGACTATGTATATATTTCAGCTTAGTATATTGCAGCTGACTCCGCTGATAGGAAGAGAATATGAACACATCCTTCATGCATGCGAAGAATATATTTCAGTTTTCGTCTGTTGTTATTATCATAGGCACTTTCCTTGACACTAGAAAACTTTTTATGGGGTCTACAACAATCATGATTTGTCCATTCATACACTTCACTGGATTTTCTAATACACGAATATTTTGTAAGTATAATTACTTTTCCTTCAAAAGCGAATGTGTTGAAGATTCTTGCCGTGGCTCAAATTTAGCAATTATTGTAGTTAGGAGACAGTTTTATTACTTTTGACGATTTATTATCACCTCTGTGTGATTTTCCCATATGTAACAGATGTGATGGCTTATTTATTACGTTAATTAATGTAGGTATTCATTCCATATAAGTCTCCTACGTTTCAAACTCACTGAATTGGCGCCGGCCGCAGTGGTCGAGCTGTTCTAGGCGTTTCATTCCGGAACCGCGAGACTGCTACGGTCGCAGGTTGGGATCCAGCCTCGGGCACGGATTGGTGTGGTGTCCTTAGGTTAGTTGTTTTAAGTAGTTCTAAGTTCTAGGGGACTGATGAGCTCAGATGTTAAGTCCCATAGTGCTCAGAACCATATGAACTGGACTGGCTGAAAATATACCGAACAAAATTCCACTTTGTTGGGTAAATATATGACGTCTTTCTGCAAAATGTCAGGTCCTCCAGCGTTTACTACTAGTGTTTGTTGTTAAGGGAAAACGACATCACTTGGTAAATATCTGTACGTTACAAGAGAATCCTAAGTAAACCATCCTGTAATGTAGCGTTTCTTACCCTCCAAGGTCCTTAGGAAACTAAAGAATGACAAATGTCGTCTTACTTTGGAGTTATTACCGAGTTTTGTGGCACTACATACACTTCCTATTGCAAGAACTATCTTACACGTTATTATTCGCATTCATCGCTTACTGTCCGCTTAGGGCGCTACTATCTTTTTGGGTAACAAAAACAAGACGGAGTGTCACAACTATTACGTTGGGCTGTGCATATGCTTAAACGTTGCCGCCATTCCACTCCGCATTAAGTTCCAAAGACCAGTACATGAATCGTTGGAGGCATATACATTCATACATGTATACATGTATACATGTATACATGTATACATACATGTATACATACATTGTGCATATTTTGTGATTAGGATTATTTTGAACACGAAATATGCAAATTTTTTTCACTGATTTTCAGAAAATACGTCAATCGATTCAAATAAGATCTTTACCAGAGATGTAAATAACTAATTTCTTTGCATTAATGTGTAATCTATGTTCTCTCTTGCACTTGGCGGGAAGAATGAAAGAAGGCAGTCATCTCTGAGTTATTGAAAGGGGCAGTAATGTTTCAGCTGCAGAAGAGAGTCTACTGCAGGGTGATCAAACGTCCCGGAAAACCAGGATTGTCCCGGTTTTCATCCCTGTTGTTTCGGGACGCTCAAAAGTCCCGGAATTCAGTTTTTAAATAGATTTCATGAAACTTTCTCAAATTTTTGGGATTTCGCTATATTAAAGGAAATACACACAAGAAATTAATATATTTTAGCTTATTTGTCTAAAACCTCCATTGTCCCATACTAGTAATCACAGTATCAGTATTGATACAATCAGACAATAATTTACTTTGAGCGGTACTTTGGCCAACAAGTAGTACATTGTATTATGGTAACAGAGCTATGAAACCGTCCGATTGTCGCGCCACTTACTCACACACTCATTGTCAGAACAGTGTAGTAGTTGTTTTGTCAGACAAACTGCAATAATTTTTTCTCATATTAGTGGTATTATTGCTGCAGTACTGTGAAACGCAATGTGGAAACGTGCCTGCAAGTTCAGTGACTGTTATTCCAAGAAATGGAATTTCATTAAGAATGGTCGTTTTGATTACGAAGCAGTGTGTTCCGTATGTAACTGTTTTATTAGTATAAGTCTTGGTGGACGTTCCGACATAGTTGATCACATCAGGTCTATGAAACACATTAACAGATACAGTGCACCACGCTGCAGTAAAGCTCTACAAAATTATTTTGTGAAATATCAGTCAAGTGAAGAGACGAAAGTTTGAGCAGCCGAGCTTACACTAGCCTACCACATGGTAAAACATCACCAAACTTATAGATCTAGTGATTGTACTAATAAGCTTAACAGCATTATGTTTTATGATTCTTCCATTGCAAAATAGTTTAGTTCAGCAATAACTAAAGTGTCAGCCTTAGTGAAAGGTGTTATTGCTCCCCAGAGTGTAAAGGAAAGCCTTGAATACATTAAAAAGTCTTCTTTCTACGGGATATCCACTGATGCCAGCAATCATAAGGCCACTAAAATATTTCCGTTTGTTGCTCAGTTTTTCGATATTAATCAGGGAATTCAGACCAAACTTTTGAAGGTGAGTTCCCTACCTAATGAAACATCTGACGAAATTTCAAAATTTTGTATGAATACTATCGAAATGTTTGATCTTGAGAAAAATAAATGTGTGGCATTTTGTGGAGACAACACCAACACAAACTTTGGTGGTTTAAAAAGACAAGGCAATTGAAACGTATTTACCAAATTAAAGGCAACATTGCATGAAAACATAGAAGGCATAGGGTGCCCTGCACATGTTTTACACAACAGCGTGCAGACAGCTGCTGACAGTTTAAGCTGTGATGTTGAAACTATCGTCATGAAGGTATACTCACACTTTTACATATATACTGTTAGAACAGAGAGGCTTAAGGAGTTCTGTGACTATGTGGGAACTGAGTATATGAATGTAATGTGTCACTCGAAAACTCGCTGGTTATCACTGTTTCCAGCAGTTGAAAGAGTAATCCGCCTGTTTGAACCGTTAAAAGATTTTTTCCTAAATGAAGACAAAGCCCCCAAAACGTTGGCTCAGTTTTTCAGTAACCCTATAAGTGAAGCCTACTTATGGTTCATTCACAGTCAGCTTAGCACTTTGCAGCATGGGATAAAGGAAATTGGGGGAAGCACGAAAAGTGTAATAGAGGTAAATGATGTTTTGAAAAATACTCTGGAAACTGTTACTAAGAGGAGAGAACAGCAGTTAATTTCTTTTAATGTTAAATCTGTCCTTAAAAGGGCAGAAGCATCAGAAGCAGCGGAAAGGAGTTTTAGAGAAGAAGTTAACAAGTTTTATGACACTTGTGTAGAATATCTCAGCTAGTGGAGCGCCTCATATTTACCCTCATAGCCGGTGTTTGATTGGATGTTACTGAAAAGAGTGCCAAAATGGGAAAGTGTTGAAGAGACAGTTTCTTATTTGAAGAGTAAAGAGACTGAAATCGATGATTCCATTCTCTTTGATCAGTTCGGCATACTGAAAAATTTTGTTGAAGAAAGTCTCCACAAGCGGAATGATGAAAAACAAAACACCATTGGAATGCCATGAGAAGTGGGTGAGTTTTTTTAAAAGCTGTGACTGTCTTCAGCATTACTCTGAGTTGGTAATAATTGCAAGGTATTTATTTGCAATCCCAGCCCATAATGCCAATGTGGAAAGAATATTTTCGTTTATGAATATCCAGTGGACTGATGAAAGAAACAGAATGCAGGTGGACTCTCTTGAAGCAATCCTGCAGATCCTGTAGATCTACAAAATGGATTGTGTCGAGTTTTATCACTGTGTCTCAAAGAACAAAGACATGATGTAGAAGGCTGGAGGCAGTGAAAAATACGCTTTTCTCCTAGGACAGTCAATTCCATCTACAAGTGCTCAGAAATATTAAAGCTCATGTTAATATTAATTGATTAAAAGTTGAATGGCTATAAAATTTTGTAAAATCATAATACATTTCTTTATTACTGTATACATTTATTAAATGTCATTAATTATACAGCTAATCTAGATTATATCAATCTTTTGTATCCTCTTATTAGTTATAATAATCGGGTTAACAAAATGTATCAACAAAATATTAATATTTAAAATTAAGAAACCTGGGTACATGTGGAATGAGGTGTCCATTGGCACCCGGGTGAATGTGTCCCGGTTTTCACCGAAAATAATTCTGTCACCCTTGTCTTGTGGAATATTTTATGCGTAGTAAAGATGTCTCGCGTAGGCGCAACAAACAGTCAGAACTTTGTAGCTGTTGTGTGCTCGCCAATGGACGCAACAGCAGCTGGCGCGCAGACAGTTTCCGACTGGTGCCACAGGCGGTGCTTTGAAGTTCGCCGCCAGCTACAAGCGCGGCCCAGTCAGCAACCTCCGCGCCGCCGTCAATGACGCACACTTCCACAGGGGGCCGTGCACTTCATATTCGGCGTTGGCGTACGACAGCTCTTGTACGGAGTTCCAGAGTTGCAGTCCGTAGCTGCAGCTCGTGGTGGAGATCATTGTGCGAGACTTACTCTACAAGTGGTGTCGCCTACAGCCTTCGCGCAGCAACAAGTGGCTACTGCAGTGACTGACAGTGTGGCGCCCAGGGCGGACGTAGTCTTGTATTCAGTGATGCACGCCTTGACAGGTCACTGCTTAGTTGTATATGCCCGCAAGCACAGGTTGCTATACAACTTAAGTATCGCAGCGCAATAAAGTGCATATTTGTGTGTCACTAATTTATTTGCACTGCCACACAATGAACTACTCAACTGAGTAATTAAGACTGAGGAACCTACACTACTGGCCATTAAAATTGCTACACCACGAAGATTACGTGCTACAGACACGAAATTTAACCGACAGGAAGAAGATGCTGTGATATGCAAATGATTAGCTTTTCAGAGCATCCACACAAGGTTGACGCCGGTGGCGACATCTACAACGTGCTGACACGAGGAAAGTTTCCAACCGGTTTCTTATACACAAACAGCAGTTGATCGGCGTTGCCTGATGAAACGTTGTTGTGATGCCTCGTGTAAGGAGGAGAAATGCGTACCATCACGTTTCCGACTTTGATAAAAGTCGGATTGTAGCCTACCGCGATTGCGGTTTATCGTATCGCGACATTGCTGCTCGCGTTGGTCGAAAAAACATGTGTGTGAAATCCAATGGGACTTACCTGCTAAGGTCATCAGTCCCTAAGCTTACACACTACTTAACCTAAATTATCCTAAGGACAAACAAACACACCCATGCCCGAGGGAGGACTCGAACCTCCGCCGGGACCAGCCGCACAGTTCATGACTGCAGCGACTTGGACCGCTCTGCTAATCCCGCGCGGCCGCGTTGGTCGAGATCCAATGACTGTTAGCAGAATATGGAATCGGGGGGTTCAGGAGCGTAATACGGAACGCCGTGCTGGATCCCAACGGCCTCGTATCACTAGCAATCGAGATGACAGGCATCTTATCCGCATGGCTGAAACGGATCGTGCAGCCACGTCTCGATCCCTGAGTCAATAGATCCGGACGTCTGCAAGACAACAACCATCTGCACGAACAGTTCGACGACGTTTGCAGTAGCATGGACTATCAGCTCGGAGACCATGGCTGCAGTTACCCTTGACAATGCATCACAGACAGGAGTGCCTGCGATGGTGTACTAAACGTCGAATTGTATTTCCAGGTCGTCGTGTGCCTGGTAGTGAGTTGGAGACGGACCAGAAAACGAGGCGGCAGTACTCAACGTCGAACCTGACTGCACGAATGACAAAACGTCATTTTTTCGGACGAATCCAGGTTCTGTTTACAGCATCATGATGGTCGTGTTTGGTGCGACATCGCGGTGAACGCACATTGGAAGCGTGTATTCGTCATACTGGCGTATCACCCTGCGTGATGGTATGGGGTGCCATTGGTTACACGTGTCGGTCACCTCTTGTTAGCATTGACGGCACTTTGAACAGTCGACGTTACATTTCAGATGTGTTACGACCAGTGGCTCTACCCCTCATTCGATCCTTGCGAAACCCTACATTTCAGCAGGATAATGCACGAGCCCATATTGGAGGTCCTGTACGGGCCTTTCTGGATACAGAAAATGTTCCACTGCTGCCTTGCCAGCACATTCTTCAGATCTCTCACCAATTGAAAACGTCTGGTCAATGGTGGCCGAGCAACTGGCTCGTCACAATACGCCAGTGACTACTCTTGATGAACTGTGGTATCGTGTTGAAGCTGTGTGGGCAGCTGTACCCGTAAACGCCATCCAAGCTTTGTTTGACTGAAAGCCCAGGCGTATGAAGGCCTTTATTACGGCCAGAGGTGGTTGTTCTGGGTACTGATTTCTCAACATCTATGAGCCCAAATTGCGTGAAAATGTTATCACATGTCAGTTCTAGTATAATATATTTGTCCAATGAATACCCATTTATCATCTGCATTTCTTCTTGGTGTAGCACTTTTAATGGCCAGTAGTGTATATCGAAGAAACTCTTCTTATGTGGTAATTAGGGAATCCTCCAATTTCACAGTCCTGGAAATAGTGTGATGTCTTCGTACAAGGAAGGCCTGAAACATCGTTATTCCCTTGTGAACAGGAACGAAATCAGCATTGAGAGAAACAGCTGATTACAAATCAAACGATTTAATACATTTTGTGTATATCTTTTCAGTTTCATGCATAAATGACCAACATTCGTGTTTCGGATGCTTCATCGTATCAACATTATTGAAAGATGGTTGTTATAATATATTGTATTACAGTTAACCTAATTTCTCCAAAATTCTCAATATTAATTGTATTGTTAAAGTCTTCAAATTTGGCCAAGTGAAAGGGAACAAACAGTTTGAACTACTTGACATGACATCTGCTCTGTCTGTAACGTCCGGTTTTTAACAATGTAAGTCCTTAAGCTTAATGATTTTTCCTGAATCCAATACATTGTAGAACTCAAAAATATAGATATAAGAAGCATAATATATCAAAAAACGTTGATTGCAGAGAAAACTGCTGTAGTCAGTCAGATATTAATATTGCGTCGTCTCAAAATCTTCATCATCCCTCGACTTACGGGTAATGTATTGTTACATTAGATGTACAGAGTGTGCAAACTAAAGGGGGGAGGAGATAACAACGAAACAAGCAAACAGTCCTAACAGGCGTAGGCCGAGAAACCAGACGTTTCCCCTTTACGACGTACACACAAGAGCAGTCATGCCAACTATTCAACGCTCTTACTGAGAACGAAGTTCTACGTGACGGAGCTGTCGTATAAAACATTCTCGGACCTTTTGCAGCGTCAAGTCAGGGTCAGGCCTCAAGTTTCCGATTACCTCCATTGTCTTCGTCAAGAGCAACTGTCTGTCTAAACTGTTGCTGTCGTGGCCTTATATAGCCAACAAATGGCTTCTGATTGGTCGCCGATTACGTAATCCTGTCGCAGACGGTGTCGACGTCTGCGCTGGTGGTGCCACCGCTGTCCCCGTTGTAGCGTAAACATTGCGGCGAATATCCCTGCTTCTTCTCTGCTTGCTTCCATGGAGCGCTAAGGCTATACCCGGTCTGGCAGTTGAAGTTGCTCTAGCACTTTCTTATTTCAACAACCTCTTTAACCGCAGAATTCCAGTACGTAAGAGCCTGGGGCAAAAAAAACAAAAAAAACAAAAAATATTTCGTCAAACAGTATTTTGTGTTTGGTTGTGAGATTGTACTCAAGAACTACAGTTGTCGATTATTAATATGCCGTTCTGCACAGCGGTCGGAAGCATTTCGGATGGAGTGACCAATGTAACTGCTGCTGCACTGACACGGTATGTTGTAAGTCCCTGAGATGCTGAAGCTGAGACAGTCCTTAACAGGGCGCAGCATCTCCTTTATCTTCTTAGATGGTCGGAAAACAGGTCTTATACCTCGACTTCCCAGGACTCTGCCTATTTTGTCTGCGACGCTACACCCAGAAATATTGAAGATTTCTTGGTATGAAGGACCCATATATTTTCTTGGATAGAGAGTCGTAGACAGATGTGCAAGTAAACTTCAGCTATGCCCCAAGATGATGTGGTGAGACCTTTGCTGCTCATCTTCTATATTAACAGGTTGACTGCCTCGAGGTCGCCGGCGAACACAGGAGACGGAGCACAATGTAATATATTGATTATTCCTTGCTACTGTAGTGTTATCTTGGAGCTGTGGGAAAGCAGGACAGGCGGTCCAAGGCGCGGAAGCAGAGACGATGATGAGGGCAGACGAAACTGGGAGATATATTGTTACATGAAGTAAACCGTAAGGGGAGAGCCTTGCGAAAATGCAGACGCCCCCAGTTGCTGTCCCAGGGCACTAGTTACTCGTCAAGGAATTAACATGTAACTTCATATGTCGTCTAGACGCTGTGGTAGGTTGCCACTGTAGAACTTTGTAACCAACAGGCACGTACTAGCGTATAAGGCCAGCTTGATACCAGCCCTGAGAACAACAACGTCAGTAGAGCGAGGACGCCAAAAAACTGTTGACCTAGCAGTCCCTACTCCAGGGAGCCCGAGGGGCGGGGCTAAATGACGTATAACAATAATGTTGCAAGGCCTTATCTGGCAGAGCAGTTACGTTTAGCTTTCAGCTGAACAATGTTGATACCAAATACGTACTTAGTGCAGCTGCATTAACATCCCCGCCTTAGCAGCAGTAGAGGGGACCTAACTAAACCGTGATTGGCAGGTGCCTGCAAGAGACCTGCGGGATTGGCTGGGTGGCTTTAAGTGGCAAAAGCAGTGCCCCCACACGACTCTTTAAAACCCCCAGATTCCGCATTTTGGCGGAGTTCTCAGTCAGACGATCTGGGCTCCGAATCCGCGTCCGTCGACTCCAGCCTCGGTCCAGCTCCACGTAAGTCTGCTCTCTTACTTGGAATGCCTCTGCGAATAGTGTCACATTCAGTATGTTTTGTTTTGCAACTAAGTTGTTGACTTGATTGCTGCTAGTGTTTGCCACTGTGGTTAGCATCCGCTCCTGGGACTTGTGGACTGTCTTCTGTTGTAACAGTGTTATAGTGTTATTCGTGCTTTTTCGAACCCTACAACTAGCCTCCATTGTATTAGTTAGTCCTGTCTGGAATAAACAACTATTTCAAAACCCTGTTTGTCCAAGAGTCTGCACAACGAGTTCCCTACCAAGTCTCACCACCTGCATTTCTAGTAAATCAAATGTGTTGACTGTGAATTGTCCTTCTACCTTCTGCTCTGTACCGCTCGGGAGCGCTGACTGACCAGTAACCCCTTTTCTCCCTCTCCCACCTATGTCAGGACACGACAACGAGCTCGAATTATTTTGTTCAGGATGGGGAAGTGCAGTTTCAAAGGAACAAGTCCGGCATTTGCCTGGGGTGATTTACGGAAATCACGGAAAACCGAAATCTGGATGTCAGAGGGAGGATTCGAATCGCTATCCTTGCGAATACGAGTCCAGTGTGCTAACCACTACGCCACCTCGCTCGCTGACACAGCAGAGGTTCACGCCTGAAGCCGTTTGCCAGTCGGCTGCCCCATGCGCCACTATGTCTAGTACAGGGCTTGGCGCAGTACTGTGCAGTAACGTGTATTTCATGGTGGAGTTGAGACCAGTGTACAGGGAATCAGGTACAGTATCTTGTTCAAAGTATGGAACTTGTTTATTCGAACTTTACACCCCACCCTGTGTGGACGAAAGTATTGAAACGGCAAAAAGTACATACATTACATTGCCCAGTACGGTGTAAGAAAAGCGCCGGCATTCAAAACAGCATCCAGTCACCTCGTAATCCATTCACGCAGGTCGCAAATGGTTTTCAAGGAAATATGATAGCATTCTTCCTGCAAAATTATGGCAAGTCCCACTGAAGCAGATAGTGGTCAAAAAATGGTTCAAATGGCTCTGAGCACTATGGGACTCAACTGCTGTGGTCATAAGTCCCCTAGAACTTAGAACTACTTAAACTTAACTAACCTAAGGACATCACATACATCCATGCACGAGGCAGGAGTCGAACCTGCGACCGTAGCGGTCGTGCGGTTCCAGACTGTAGCGCCTTTAACCGCTCGGCCACTCCGGCCGGCAGATAGTGGTCACCCAACCTCCAACCCAAAGTAGGCAACAAAGGCTGAATACTATTGTGATCTGATGACTGTAATGGCGAGGGTGGCGAGGGAGAATGCTGACAACACCACTCCTGGACTATGCTAGGTATGTGAACAGGGGCCCCTCCGACTTCGAACACAGCATCACCACTGGAGAACAAACGTAGTATCACGGGATGGACCTGATCAGCCAAAATGGTTCAAATGGTTCAAATGGCTTTGAGCACCTTTGGACTTAACTTCTGAGGTCATCAGTCCCCTGGACTTAGAACTACTTAAACCATCACACACATCCATGCTCGAGGCATGATTCGAACCTGCGACCGTAGCGGTCGCGCGGTTCCCGACTGTTGTGCCTAGAACCGCTCGGCCACCCCGGCCGGCAGCCTAAATGGTCACATAATTCTTGGCATGCGATCATGCAGAGCAACCATGGGGCCCATGGAGTACCCCGATATGGCTGCCTAGTTCATCACCGAATGTCCGCCATGTTTCACTCTTTGGGAATTAACTCAGCCGGAGGTTGGAAACAGAGTCA
Source organism: Schistocerca americana (assembly GCF_021461395.2). NCBI lineage: Eukaryota > Metazoa > Arthropoda > Insecta > Orthoptera > Acrididae > Schistocerca > Schistocerca americana. The sequence goes on along the minus strand of NC_060122.1, from coordinate 104,631,471 downwards.
AACAAGATTTCAATGACTTTCCTCCATTGTCCTACAGTCCAGTTTTTATGACTTCAAGTTTCCCGCTATGGGCATTAGCATCACTGATAAGCCCTTCTGAAAATTCACCACACCCTTCAATTTCCAGCTTATGCAGTTCCTTTCGTGTTGTTTTGGTAATAACATCGTTCGCAAGTGCAATATTCAGTTCTGCAGTGACTTGCAGCTTTCGTCCTGTAGGGTGGCAGGTGGAAAATAATTATTTTCTATTATTGTTATATTGTATGTATTTGTTGCCGTTCTCAACACAGTCTCTTTAACTACAATGCTGACAACCAGAAAGTGATCAGCAAAAACGCGATGCCCTCAATTAAAGTTCACTGTGCCCACTCTGATGGAGAATAAAAGTTACTGATTATTGAATTTCATTACTCTCAGGATTTAGGATGATGTCTGGGATTCATAGAAAATTCAGTTTATTATACCAATTTTCGCTATATTCTGAAAATGACAAAGTGTAAAATTCCAGACAAATGATTACCCATCTCAGCCATTGTACTATCAGGGCTGTTCAGAATCTATTGTGTGGATCCTATTATCCCTAGATAAGAAACTGTTCAATAATCGATATCGATGTAAATGTTCAAAGTGAATGCTCGCCAAAATTTGATGCTAATACTCATCAAACACCATGCTAGTCATGACAGAAAGTTTGTCCTGCGTCGACACGTGAAAACACGACATACGCAAACTGAGAATAAATGACTGAGGTCAAATGGTTCAAATGGCTCTGAGCACTATGGGACTCAACTGCTGAGGTCATTAGTCCCCTAGAACTTAGAACTAGTTAAACCTAACTTACCTAAGGACATCACAAACATCCATGCCCGAGGCAGGATTCGAACCTGCGACCGTAGCGGTCTTGCGGTTCCAGACTGCAGCGCCTTTAACCGCACGGCCACTTCGGCCGGCTACTGAGGTCATTCCACACACGTTACCCCAATACGAACTCATTCTTACGTGCATACCTAGTTACATAATACGACATCCAAGGCTCTTCCTGGCAACTGCACAAACGCGACGCGGCTTCCGACACGGAGTGCTGATATGAATGTAGAAGACAACTGGGGCCTTACTCTAGCTCGCGCGCTCTTATTTATAAAGCCGCGGTGCGGACAGCCGAAGGCGCAGCCGACAACATTTGCCTTCTTGACCAGCCGCTCAGGCTGACCACTTCAAGTTACTAAATAATTAATTGCTTCATTCGCTGAAGGCCAATGAAGCTCTCGATTTAATTGTACAATCAGCACACAGGTAAGTATCTATAATAAAATTCTAATGTAGCCAGGTTAAATATTTTTGGCGAGAGAATAATAATAATAATAAGCGTATGGCTTTGGCGGCCGGGAGAACCCACGCCGGACTGTTCGGCCGCCGCTCCACAAGTTCTTTAACGCCACTACGGCGACTTGCGAGTGAATGAGGATGAAATGATGATGAACGACACACAACACCCAGTGATCTCGAGGCAGAGAAAATCCCTGACCCCGCCGGGAATCGAACCCGGGAAGCGAAAACGCTACCGAAAAACCACGAGCCGCGGACGGCGAGAGAATTATTTTAGTTCTACTGCACGCAGTAGATGAGCTCTGAACTTACCTGTTGGAGAGACGCTACAGCTATACTTTTATAGCTACCTTTTTGAAACTTCTCACATCTTTGTCATTATAGCGTATCTCCATTCTACCTAACTCTAACTTTATCTAATCACTTACTTAATCTATCTTGCTTCCGAACTTTTAGGACACAAAAACAGAAAATCATGAATTTCAACCATAATATTCTTTGTGAGATCCAGCATGCTGTTTCCATTAAATTACAACGAAAAAGGAATCCAAATACAAATTTTGAAGTTTCTAGCTCCTTCCTGTTGCGCCGGTGATTTTTATGTAAAACGTCCAAATTTCGAAAACTGTTTAAGTTACTGAACTGAAACTTAACACATTATTATTTTAGCATCACTCCTGACATGCTATTAACTTTTCACATTATTAATTTTATTTTTAAGGTATTGCGCAACATTCTTGACGTCATAGCTAGTTACAGCGGACTAGGCTGGCACACAATGGAAAGCAAATGAATTTTATATGGCGTGAGTAGGCTGCTTCCTTACAGTCCTCTTATGTTTCATCACAATGACCGTCTGTGAACACACACTTTCGTCCGCGTTATGTCTTAGCGAGTGATCTTTTTCCCTTTTTCCTGTATACCATATAATTCCACGAACGTGGTGTAACTCTCTTGAAATACCAAACTCTTCTGCTTCTTTGGTTATGGAAGCACCCACCATAAGAGCACCAGCCTTTTGTCCTCTTTCGACATAAGTTAGCTCCAATATAATACACTCACAATTACACGGAGCACTGTTCTGACCATGAATGATATTTGCAAAGTCTTGAAGACATTGCGTAGGCGTCTTTCCTGATCACATACAACAGCGCAACTTGCAGGTTTAGCTAGGATCCGCATTTATGTTGAAGCGTGGTGGTGTTTCCATATATTTGTCCACCCCCTGTAACATTCTGCAAGGCTATGAGAGTAAACGATCACATAGACTCAGTGGCAGGACAAGCATATGCCGGAGTTCGGTTCATTGGGTTCGCTTCACTGGTGGATTAATTGTACATGGGAAATACCTGTGCAATCAGTCTACAAAGGAGACTGGTTACGTAACACACATGCCACTTAGCCCTCCCAGAATACTGCTCAAGTCTGTAGGACGCGCACCAACTGGAACCAGTGATCCATGTTGAATATACACGAGACTGGGCAGCAGGAATGATCATGCGTTTGCTCGGCCTGTGGTAGAGCGTCGCAAAGGTGCTGGTAAAAATGAAGCGGCTGGCGCTCGGAGACAGACGCAGATTGTTCCGTAAGACCCTACTTTCTTAGTTAGAGGAACTAGTTTTAAGTGAGGAATCTACTTGAGCCGTGCACGGCTCGTGTTTATCCCATTTATTGTTTGTCATCTTCTATTACGGTACTGCCGCCTCGTTTTGTTATTCTATTTACTGGCGTCACTGCTGCCTTACTTGCCCGAGAGCGGCAACAGAAGCGCGTATCCATAAGTGCACTGTCGTACCATCTATGAAGCGACCGATTGTATTTCCGGGTCGTCGAGTGTCTGGTAGTGAGTTGGAGACGGACCAGCAGTGCAGTCGGGACGCAGCAGCAGTGAAGTCGGGGAGGGAGCGCCGGTGAGGCGCCGACTGCAGTGCTCGCCGACCGCTGACGACACACATGAACGACGGAGGGAGATTGGAGCGGGACGACCGCTGGTTGGTCGTTCGGTTGGTCGTCCCATCGGCCTACATATATTTGGTCCTTTCACCGTTTCCGGGCCTGGGCAGTTGGTCGGTTGGCTTGGAGCAGCGAGGAAGTCTCCGTGGCGCGTGTCTGGCCGGGGACTGGCGGCGTCCACGCGCGGTCGGAATGTAAGGCGCTGTTCCCACTGCTACGAGGTCCGTGGCTCACCGATTCCGGACACGAAAGATAGGTTATCCTGTCGCGTGGTCCTTTGACTGTCTGACGGTTGGGTTGCCGTTGGATTTAGAATTGTTGGGCCCACTGCATGTCTCACCTAAGCGAGCGTTAGTGTTTGAATTCCAGGCCGATCCTCGGAACTTCTGAGCTCCCTTGGGTCTACTGCCTTTTTTTTTTACATTTGTTCTTGTTGTTTGCACTTTTATGGCTACTAGCTGATTTTTTTTTTTATTAAGGTTGCTTTGCCCTTAAGGCGTAAGATTCTTTAGGCCTGCAGCCTAATTTAAAGAACTGTTTCACGTAAGGCCTTTGGCGTTTTTAAGGTTTTAATGTTGTTGAATTTTAAGTCTTGGGCCTTCAGCCGATTTTGAGTTTGGATTGTTTTGCTCTTAAGGCCTTCAGCCCTGGTCAAAGAACTGTTTCACGTAAGACCTTTCGCATTTTAAAAATTTTAATGTTGTTGATTTTTAAATGTTGGGCCTTCACCCGATTTTGAGTTTGAGTTGTTTTGCTCCTAAGGCCTTCAACCTAAATTAAAGAACTGTTTCACGTAAGGCCTTTGGTATTTTAAACAATTTATGATACGGAGTTTTAAGTGTTAGACCTCCAGCCGATTCGAATTTAACTTGTTTGCTCCTAACGTGTCTAATTCTTTGGGCCTTAAGCCTAACTAAAGAACTCTTTTAACGTAAGGCTTTGCATTTTAAATTTCTGTTTTGGTTGAGTTTTGCCTAATTAAGAACTGTTTTACGTAAGGCCTTTGTTTTTTTTTAAATTAATGTTGTCTAACCTCAAGTGTTGGGCTTTCAGCCGGTTTTCAATTCAAACTGTTTGCTCTGAAAATCTCAAATTCTTTGGGCTTCAGCCTAAATAAAGAACTGTTTTAAGATAAGGCTTGCGTTTTAAATTTCTGATTATGCTTGGTGGCCTTCAGCCGTGGCTTTCAGCCGGTAATTAAGCCCCAAAGATTAAAACTGTGTGTTTAAAAAATTTTTTTGGGCTCTTGTGATGTTTGATGAAATAATAAAGTTGTACGTTCGAGTAAACTGACAGCCGCTTATTTTGGCCACTTTCAACAACTTAAAGTACCTGTCCTGTCCTGAAGGTTTAGCAGGGCGTATCAATACTACATCGCCGGCCGTGGTGGCCGTGCGGTTCTAGGTGCTCAGTCCGGAACCGTGTGACTGATACGGTCGCAGGTTCGAATCCTGCCTCGGGCATGGATGTGTGTGATGTCCTTAGGTTAGTTAGGTTTAAGTAGTTCTAAGTTCTAGGGGACTGATGACCACAGATGTTAAGTCCCATAGTGCACAGAGCCATTTGAACCATTTGAATACTACATCCCCAAACTTATTTCTGCAGTAGGGACCACGAAGACAAAATTAGACTGTGTTCAAGCAGTCACTTATCCCGCGCTCTGTCCGTGAATACAGCGGGAAAAAAGTCTTGACAGCTGATGCCACGGAATGTACTCTCTCTCTCATGCACTTCACAGTGGTTCTCAGGAGTATACGTGTAGATGAAGATCTAGACACTAAATGTGAAATTCCTCAGAAAAAAGTCTTTTTGAACACATGAGTTATTATGAAATATTTGTGGAACATCATTCGGAGCACGTTAAGCAGAATTGCAAATAAAATTCTACAAAGAGAGGCAATACCGACTGTGTTAAGGAAACCTGCTCGGGTGTTAGGCAATATTGTCCATGAACGTTCATTGAAAACTGACGTTGTAACTGTTTGCTTTGGGAATTATACTAGTTCCAAAGTGTAGTTGGATCAAGGTGATAAACAACTCTACAATGAACGCCAGTTATAAAATAATCACTAGTACAATGAACAAACAATTTGCTCACTTGACAGACAATAGCGCATTTTTGTATGCTGTTTTCTACTTTCAGTTTCTGTGTAATTGCAAGGGTGTGAAATAGATAAGCTATAACATTTACAGTTAACACGCTACAACTTTTATTGCTGTCATTGTTATATTTTTGCCATCAGTACTATTCTTTTTCTATTCTTAATCCTCTACAGATCCCTTACCAATGAAATTTAATCTATTGGCTCTTGATTCGTAGACTATACGTCACTGACTCATTCATTATACATAAGGAGACAAAATAGACGAGAATAATACTTGCTAGCTCAGAGACCCTGCGTGACGAAAATTCTGATTGAGGTTGAAACCATGAGCGCAAAAAAATTCATCTCAAGTGTACTCCCTGAGTGACTAATATCAATAGAGAGAAATCGATATAGTTAATTATATCCATCATTTAGCTACTCATTTATAATTTCCTTGTCACAGGATGGGTAGGGAAGACTTACATAACCATTCAATATTGTAATAGTAAGATCATATTAGAAATGACGACCTGTAGTAATAAAATGTTGGAGATATCATGGTTAGTAGCGGATACTGCAGGCGAGAAACTTCTTCGCCTGACACTTGTGTTTTTTCCTTTACATGTTTTGTTCTCCAATACCGTTTTAAACCGATTCAAAATCATATCTCCTTATTCCTGCTACAGCACTGAAACACTTCAGAAAACTGGAACAATCAAGTACTTTCTGACTGATAAATCTGATAAAATGTCTATAAAGTTCTTTTTCTGTGGCAACCAATTCTTACTAATTTGTAATGGCACGTTAAGTTTCGACTGCAAGCTGTCATCATCTAATGTTTTACAGATACATGTACATTATTTTTTAATTATATATTCTTCTGGAATGTGATGAAATCTATTTACACGTTGTGCCAGAGACGTTTTGTATCGAAATTTATGCCCTTATAGAGGGATTGATTAATTTTTGTGTTTACATCAACTGAAAGACGTGTTTAAATTAATTCAGTGACGTCGACACATTTTTCATGATTATGTAACTGTCTGGCACACAGAGCACAAGAATAAACACATCGCTTAGCTTATCTATAGTTTGGTACATCAATGAACAACAACATTACATTCATAATACAGTGCTACTGGAAAGAGTAGAAATAGTCATGCGCAATGTGGATGAAGAGCTAAATTATTTCAGCTGTACAGTCTGTACACCTGCCACAGATGATACGTAGATGATCCTGCCCTCAGAAATGTGTGACTTTGTTTGGTGTTTCGTCTACACATAGAAGCAATAAATAATTATCAAACTTATTGAGTCATTAACAATATTTTTCCTATTTGTTTATAAAATCTTTAGTGAGGTTTCAAAAGAAACGAAAAGAATACACCCATTATCATTTGCTTCCATAAAGATACCAGATATTCGAGTGTGGCGTCAGTTCTACTTTATCAGAATCAATTACTCACTTTGCAGCGGACAATACGCTGTTCTGAACCTTCCTGACAGATCAAAACATGTTTTGGAAAGTAGAAGAGAGGTACTGGCAAATTGCATCTGTTAGTGCGAGATATGAGTCGTGCCTTGAAAGCGCAGCCGATAGAGTGTTTGTCCACGTAAGACAAAGATTCCAAGCTCAGGTCCCAGTCTACAATACAACTCTAATCTGTCTGGAGGTTGGATCCTCTACTAATTGGTCTTCCACTATTACATTTTCTTCCTGATCGATTAGGGTGTATTCTTTAGCTATACTCTCATCGAAGCAGTTCCACCATTCATATCTATGATGTTCAACATTTCAGATCCAGCGATGTGACGATTTTCCTCAATTTTCCTTTTCCTGTAATACTCAGATATTACTTAATAATTTCGTTTCTAGAATGTGGATTACGCACCTTCTTCGTTTAATGTGCACTCCTCACTGCAGTTTATGTAACTTGTTGCATTTACCAAGTTGTACAATTTTTGCATTTATCTTTCCAAGTCATTTGGCCAATATTCTATTACCAACCATGAGATCACCAACATTTTATTACTACAGGTCGTCATTTTTAATATGTATTTATCTTATTATTGAATGATTACGTAAGTCTTCCCTTCCTATCCTGTGACAAGGAAATTCTAAATAAGTAGCTAAATGATGGAGATCATTAAATATACCGTTTTCTCTCTACTGATATTAGTCAGTCAGGGAGTACACTTGAGATGAATATTTGCGCAGTCATAGCGTCAGTCTCAATTAGAATTTTCGTCACATTCCTGTTCAAACGCAAGATCTCTGAGCTGGTAACTATTATTCTCGTCTGTTTTGTCTCCTTACGTATAATGAATGAGTCAGTCACGTACAGTCTACGAATCAAGAATCAATGCATTAAATTTCATATAAGAAAAACCTGTAGGCGATTTAAGAACAGAAAGAGAATCGTACTGAGGGCAAAAATATAACAGTGACAGCAATACAAGTTGTCACGTGTTAACTGTAAATGTTATAGCTCATCTATTTCACACCGTTGCAATCACTTAGAAACTGAAAGTAGAAAACAGCACACAAAAATGCGCTATTGTCTGTCAAGTGAGCAAATTGTTTGTGCAGTGTACTAGTGATTATTTTATAACAGGCATTCATTGTAGAGTTGTTTATTATCTTGATCCAACTACGTATAGTTGATTTCACCTTCCGGTTAGGGAAATCTTGCGGCAGAGGACCCTTTGCAGCGGTGTCACCTAGCTGAAACACTATTCCGCTAAGTTCTACAGTTTGCTGTCTGAGGGCGATTTTAGCGTGATGTTTATTCAGGAAATCCAACCCTAGGATCGCGTCGTACCCGTCAGTTACCTTTGTTACCACTTCTACATCTTCTTGAAATTGTACACCGTGAATATAGAAAATCAATGATGTACATCCTAATGACTTAACTGTACCCCCTCCTACTCCACTCAATCTATACCTTGGAGGGTCATATTTCTTTTCTCCAATACATTTTTTACTTACTATTGATACGTTTGCGCCTGTATCCACCAGTATCCTTGCCTCTTTATCCTGTATGGTAGCAGATAACCAGCATTCCGCCTTCACATTCGCCTTAATGGCATGAAATTTTATTGGGAACGCCTGGCGGCGGCTCCGACATTCCCGTTTGAGTTTAACTGATTTCTATTTCCAAAAACTTTCTTAGACCTGCATTCCTTGAATGTGTGACCTATTCTTTGACAATTAGTGCATTGAGGTTGTCTGCAGTTTTTTGCTATATGTCCCTGTCGATCGCACGTAAAACATCGTACTCCTGCAGAAAATACATTTCGCTTCTCCTTGTATCTGGTGGCAATATCAATTTCTTCAAAAGCTGTCGCCACAGATACAGCTTCTGCTAAATTTTTAGGAAACGCTGCCCTGACACGACGGGACGTTTCAGGAGGTAACCCACGAAAAACTGTATCCAGAGCTCTATCTTCTGCGTCTTGTAAAATAACCTTATTTGCTTCATCACTAGTTGTTAACTAATAGGTGTTAATATTAACTTTTCTAATCCTATCTACAAAGCTTTCTAACGACTCGTTTTGCCTCTGAGTGATAGTGTGTAATTTTTCCCTATGAAATCTACAGCTGTTCTGTTTTTGAAAACGTTTAAGTAATCCTTTCTTCAATTCCTCAAATGTTGGAGCATTCCGTAATTCTTCATGGTATAAGACGTGTGCCTTAGCCTCTCCTGTCGATCTTAACTTTGTCATTTGTAAGAGCTGTTCATCTGACCATGATCCTAACTTTGCAGCTGCTACTAAATCATCAAAAAAGGCTGTTATGTCCTCGCCAGGTTTACCTGAAAAAGGAGTTACTAAGGCTGCTGCTGAGGAATCTAGGGTGGGAGGGATTGAACTGGTTTGCTTAACCTCACACAACTGCTTAAATAATGCATTATTATCACTTTTAAGCTGTTCTATTTGATTAACTAAGCTCTGAATAGCTTCCTCAGTAGAAACCGCTTGTGGTGCTGACTCTGACTTTGTACGATTTCGTGTCATCATTTAACAAACTGTTAGTTACACAATCTTACTACACTGAATGCAAAAGATGTTTAAATATTTTCGACAAACTCTTAAAATCATGATAGAAAATACACTTCTAAATAAAGAAAATATTACGACTGCTATGCAAACCTCTATCCTTTCACACATTAAACAATACTAACTGTGGACCTTTAGTGACTGTCATTCACACCTCATATTGAGCCAAGGGTTTTTTCTCTGACACCAAATGTAACAACTTAAACGGCTTCTGACACCTAATGTAACTGGGTTTTCTCTTTTGATGCTGTCAATTGTCAGGATGAGCATTCTAAAGCATTCTGTCAGGGTGAAAATATTAAATAAATTAACTTTTCTCTCTTAACAACATGTGGGCAGGGTGGGTTCTTCCTTGGCTCGGGTATGAGGTCGAATGAAACCATTTTTACATAAGATAACTTTTATTGAAAGTTCCGTACAACTGTATCTTACTGGGACGTTCTGGTTCGGAGAGCGGCAGCCGTGTCGTTCGCGTAGCCTTCTGCTGCGGCAGCGGCGGCTGCGGCGGCGGCGGCGGCGTCTGATTACGCGTAGCGGTGTGTATCTCGTGTCGCCATCTCGCTCAGCTGACCGGAGACGCGCAGCGCGAGGTGGCCCGTGTAATTATTGCGAGCGACGTCGTGCATCGGATGGTGATACCTTGAATGTGGCGTCCCAGTGTTTCTCTTCTCTAAGCGGCCGCGTGTGTTGTTCGTCGACCAGCGGAGAGGCGCGGCGGGGCAAGGCCAGTGTCCCGAACTCGAACCACGGACTCCCGGTTGCCAGTCTTCGGCTGTCAGGTCTTCATCCCAGCTCACAGGTGACTGCTGAGGTGAGGCCGTCTCCTTCCCGTCCTCACGAGTCACCCGGGTACGTAAAAATCAGACTTCAAATACCTTTTAACTTCTGTCTTCTGGCGCCGCGGCTGCTGCTTGCTATTCCATTACAGCGGCGGACTTGGTGCGTCTGTGCATGATGCAGTCTCTTCTTGCATGATGGGCTTCAGCACCGAAACTGACTGAAAACTACTGCTACTCTTCTTTTCTTCCTTCGTCTCTCGTCTTCGTCTCCGTCCCCGTCTCCGTCTTCGTATTCATCCCCGTATTCATCTGTCTTCATCTGTCGGGCCCACCGCGTCTCGCGTATTTATTCACTTCAGTTCACTGGAGGTGAACGACTTCACGGCCATTGCCTCTTCTGTCACGTTGAAGAGCTTCTCGAAGAATCTTCTTGACCTCGGTCATTGGCTCTTGGACTGTAGGCGGGGGCCTCTGATCGCGTGTGACGACTGAGAAACACGTGAGCCGATCATTGCCTCTTCCGTCACGTTGAAAAGCTTCTCGAAGAATCTTCTTAACATCGGTCATTGGCTCTTGGAATGTAGGCGAGGGCCTTTGCTCACATGCGACAACTGAGAAACACGTGAGCCGGTCGGGCAATGCCCTGACGGCCGAATCGACAGCGTCCGCTTATGTGGAACTTGCTGACTTCACGGTCATTGTCTCTTCTGTTCTGCGCACTGAATGCCAGTATGTAACTCTCTAAAGTAAACCAAGTTTTTCATTTATATTCTATTTTCTAGTTCACTTTGATTTCACTAATTTATTTACCTAAGTACCACTCAACATTCCTCCACCTGTCGGAGAAATTCGCCCTCGAGTTTACCACTCAACATTCCTCCACTCTTCACACGGAAAAAGCACAAGCACTGAAAACTCTCGACTTAGAAGATTACACACGCTTCACATTAAGTATGTGGAAAATACTTTATCACTTTACAAAAGCACTGTACGGTCAGGAATCACATAGTTCTTACATAAATGGTTGTAATAAGTGTAACAAATCTTGATGACAATGAATAAACAAAAAATAGATTTTGCACTTAGAAAATTACATAGCAACAGCTGTTTAATCTACCCTATACTAATGCAAGAATATCTATTCTACAGTATTGTTTATGTTAACAAGAGACTGTTTAATAAAGAATAAAGTACAACAAACAAAATTAATACACTAATGCTCAAAAGTAACTACTGAAGTACACCAGTTAAGAGTGTGGTATCCAGTTACTAGGGATTTGATGAAGTGGTATATTATTATTTGGCTTATTTTTTCGTCTTAAATAAAAGAAAACTGTACAAAGCAGAAACACCAACACAAAGGTTGCAGATATACCCGTTCCTAGCATCATAATTTTAGTTTTGCGTTCACCTTTTAATTTTAAGACATGTTGCATCATAACATTGGCATCAATTTTGCCTTGCTGTGAGTTTATGAACATATCTAATGACTTCAGAAGGGAACTGTCAAGGGAGTCATTGAGGTAGGATAGGTTTTGTGTAGGAAATGCTTGCATGGCGTTTTCTGAAAAAAGCAAACAATGTTATAGACCTACGAACCTAGTAAAAACAAAAATAAGGAAAAGAGGAAATACATTGTTAACTACAAGATCTACATGTTTCTACGTTCAACTTTTCTTTCTTAAAAAATAAACCATTATAATTTATTAATTATTTACATTTTTATACTGTCCACAGTCTACTAAGATTCAACTAGGACATTCGCACCCTTGAACGAAGATTGTATGGTGCCATGTCTGTATGTTGTGCTGGCGTGGCCACTCTTTTTCCTTTACGGGAACTTCCTCCACCCTTCGGAGAAGCAGATACTATTGTTGAAGGAATTACATCTGGAGCGCCCTTAAAAGGTTTTAAACGACTTGCATGGACAATGGTAGTTTGGGTGGGCAGTTGCAATTTAACGTTGATTGGTGACGTGATCTCAATAATTTGATAAGGACCTCTGTAGTTTGTTACAAATTTCTTCGTTTTTCCTTTCGCTATGTAAGGAGTTGAAAGCATAACCCACTGACCGATTTTGTAATTTGGATATTTAGCTTGGGTATTACCTAATCTTTCCTGTCGTTCCAAAGCCTTTGTATTAGATTTTTGAACCTTTCTCCATACATCCTTCATCATTCGACTGAAATCTCTTACTGTTTCTCCGACTTTTCCGTTTTTCTGCCTGATTACATCAAAAGGGGACGGCATTTTTCTCCCATAGACCACTTCATAAGGTGACATGCCAGTTGCTTCATGCGTTTTGGCGTTGTATACCGACACGATTATTGGTAAATACGTATCCCAATTAGAATGTTGTTCGTTAATATAATAACTAAGCATCTTGCCAATTGTCCGATGAACTCTTTCTGTGCGCCCGTTGCACTGAGGGTGTAACGGACTTGTGCGTAATTTGCGTATATTTAATAAGTGGCATAGCTGTTTCATTAATTCAGACATAAAATTAGATCCCTGATCTGTGATAATAGCTTCAGGTACGCCAAATTTAAGTATCCAGTTGTTAACTAAAGCTTGGGCAACTGTATTTGCTTGCTGATCTGGGAGACTCACCATAGCTAGATAGCGTGAAAAGTGATCGATAATTGTAAGAACATACTTATTACCAGCCGGTTTTTTATGAAATGGCCCGTAGAGATCCAGTCCACAGATTTGAAATGGACATGAAGCCTCGGGGAGCCTCTGTAAGGGTATTTTTGAACGAGAAAGATCAGCTCGTTGTGCACACGCAATGCAATTACGAACGTACTGCGCAACATCCTGCTTTCTGGTTTGCCACCAAAATCGCTCTGCTACTCGTCTTTCGGTTGTCCGCTGTCCACCGTGTGCTGCAAGGATATGATCGTGGGCCTCTGCCATTATTTCTTGTCTAAGGTGTTGGGGAACAACAATTCGCGGTCCAAGTTTTGTTTTACGGCATAATACACCATCTTCAAAGCAAAATTGTTTTTGAGTTGCGTATTTTTTACATTCTGTATCCTCATCTTGTGCCTTTCTCCAGTCCTCAGCATCTCGGCCTGTTGCTTCCAAAAGTGCTATTTTCCAACTTAGGCAATCTGCATTCGTGTGTTTTTTGCCTGGTTTATGGATAACTTCGAAATCCATTTCGGAAAGACATAGGGCCCAACGGGTAAGACGACTAGATGGATCCTTTAATCCAAGCAACCAATTTAAAGCTGCGTGGTCTGTAATGAAATTGAATTTTCTACCATACAAGTAGCATTTAAAGTATTTGATACCATAAATAACACTTAACAATTCTTTCTCCGTTGTGGAATAATTTCTTTCTGCCATTGTTAGTTGTCTCGAAGCGTAGGCTATGGGGTGTTCCGCGCCATTAATATTCTGACTCAAAACAACTCCTACTGAATGACCACTTGCGTCACAGGATAAAATAAATTCTTTATTATAATCTGGGTAGGCTAATACAGGACTGTGTGTTAACTTATCTTTAAGGGTTTGAAATGCAGATTCACAATCTTCAGACCAATGAAATTTTGCACCCTTTTTCAATAATTGGGTTAAGGGTCGGGCAATTTCAGCAAAATTTTCAACATATTTTCGGTAATACGATGCGAGACCAATGAAACTTTGTACTTCCTTAATGCGTTGTGGTGTTGGGAAGTCCTTAACTGCCGAAATTAATCGAGGATCTGTTTTAATTCCTTTTTCACCAATGACATGCCCTAGGTATGTAACCTCTGTCAATGCAAAAGTACATTTTTCCATATTTAATGTTAATTTAGCTTTTCTAAGTCTCTGAAAGACATTACGCAGACGCACAGCATGTTCATTAATGTCTCTGGAGAATACAATAATATCGTCTAGATATACACAACATTGCTGAGTTTTGAGACCTCGCAGTACTCCATCGAGTAGTCTTTGAAAAGTTGCTGGTGCCTTTTTTAAACCGAAAGGCATTCTTTTAAATTGCCAGTGGCCTCCAATGGTAGAAAATGCTGTTTTATCCCTATCTTCAGGTGCAACTTCCAATTGATGATATCCGCTACGTAAATCGATTGTTGAAAAGTATTTACTGTTACCCAAACTGTCAATGATATCTGTAATGTTTGGAAGAGGATAAACATCTGAGATAGTTTGTTTGTTAAGGTGTCTGTAGTCACAACAAAATCTATATCGTTTCGTACCGTCGGGAGACTTCTTTGGAATAATTACGATATTTGAATTATAAGGCGAATCAGAATATTCTATAATTCCATCTTTTAGATGTGTTCCAAAAATTCATCCAGTACTGGCTGTAAGTGATGCGGAACTCTATAAGGCTTCCTATAAACTGGGGGGCTATTTCCTGTTGGGATCCTATGCTGTGTGATGTCTGTTGCTGGCAATGGACCTTCTGCATTAAATAAATCTTGGAACTCAACTAAAACTGCTTCTATCGTGTCTCTATCCTTTCCTTTCAAATGCTCAATCTTCTGGCGCAATGCGGTTTTATAGGCGTCTGGTTTCTGACCATCAGTAATATCTGACTAAATGAAATCTTCTTCTTCAAAAGTACTGACTGTAGCCACTAGTATTCCCTTATGCAACTCTTTGTCCTCCACTCCGAAATTGTCAATATGTGCCGGTACTTTTCTTTCTCCCTCAACGTCTTGAACCCGTACAACAGTCCTACGTACAGAACAATGTGATACATCTAATTCCTCATTTTCCTCTAAAGGCTCTATTAGACACACTGTATCTGTAGGTACTTCGTGGTCAACGGTCATGCAGATAAGTTTCTCTGAGCCAGGTGGTATCTGATCCCGCGAATCAACCTTCAAGGACGTTGCACGCAGTATGGTTGATTTACGCATTCTGGTTAGGGAAATCTTGCGGCAGAGGGCCCTTTGCAGCGGTGTCACCTAGCTGAAACACTATTCCGCTAAGTTCTACAGTTTGCTGTCTGAGGGCGATTTTAGCGTGATGTTTATTCAGGAAATCCAACCCTAGGATCGCGTCGTACCCGTCAGTTACCTTTGTTACCACTTCTACATCTTCTTGAAATTGTACACCGTGAATATAGAAAATCAATGATGTACATCCTAATGACTTAACTGTACCTCCTCTTACTCCACTCAATCTATACCTTGGAGGGTCATATTTCTTTTCTCCAATACATTTTTTACTTACTATTGATACGATTGCGCCTGTATCCACCAGTATCCTTGCCTCTTTATCCTGTATGGTAGCAGATAACCAGCATTCCGCCTTCACATTCGCCTTAATGGCATGAAATTTTATTGGGAACGCCTGGCGGCGGCTCCGACATTCCCGTTTGAGTTTAACTGATTTCTATTTCCAAAAACTTTCTTAGACCTGCATTCCTTGAATGTGTGACCTATTCTTTGACAATTAGTGCATTGAGGTTGTCTGCAGTTTTTTGCTATATGTCCGTGTCGATCGCACCTAAAACATCGTACTCCTGCTGAAAATATATTTCGCTTCTCCTTGTATCTGGTGGCAATATCAATTTCTTCAAAAGCTGTCGCCACAGATACAGCTTCTGCTAAATTTTTAGGAAACGCTGCCCTGACACGACGGGACGTTTCAGGAGGTAACCCACGTAAAACTGTATCCAGAGCTCTATCTTCTGCGTCTTGTAAAATAACCTTATTTGCTTCATCACTAGTTGTTAACTAATAGGTGTTAATATTAACTTTTCTAATCCTATCTACAAAGCTTTCTAACGACTCGTTTTGCCTCTGAGTGATAGTGTGTAATTTTTCCCTATGAAATCTACAGCTGTTCTGTTTTTGAAAACGTTTAAGTAATCCTTTCTTCAATTCCTCAAATGTTGGAGCATTCCGTAATTCTTCATGGTATAAGACGTGTGCCTTAGCCTCTCCTGTCGATCTTAACTTTGTCATTTGTAAGAGCTGTTCATCTGACCATGATCCTAACTTTGCAGCTGCTACTAAATCATCAAAAAAGGCTGTTATGTCCTCGCCAGGTTTACCTGAAAAAGGAGTTACTAAGGCTGCTGCTGAGGAATCTAGGGTGGGAGGGATTGAACTGGTTTGCCTAACCTCACACAACTGCTTAAATAATGCATTATTATCACTTTTAAGCTGTTCTATTTGATTAACTAAGCTCTGAATAGCTTCCTCAGTAGAAACCGCTTGTGGTGCTGACTCTGACTTTGTACGATTTCGTGTCATCATTTAACAAACTGTTAGTTACACAATCTTACTACACTGAATGCAAAAGATGTTTAAATATTTTCGACAAACTCTTAAAATCATGATAGAAAATACACTTCTAAATAAAGAAAATATTACGACTGCTATGCAAACCTCTATCCTTTCACACATTAAACAATACTAACTGTGGACCTTTAGTGACTGTCATTCACACCTCATATTGAGCCAAGGGTTTTTTCTCTGACACCAAATGTAACAACTTAAACGGCTTCTGACACCTAATGTAACTGGGTTTTCTCTTTTGATGCTGTCAATTGTCAGGATGAGCATTCTAAAGCATTCTGTCGGGGTGAAAATATTAAATAAATTAACTTTTCTCTCTTAACAACATGTGGGCAGGGTGGGTTCTTCCTTGGCTCGGGTATGAGGTCGAACGAAACCATTTTTACATAAGATAACTTTTATTGAAAGTTCCGTACAACTGTATCTTACTGGGACGTTCTGGTTCGGAGAGCGGCAGCCGTGTCGTTCGCGTAGCCTTCTGCTGCGGCAGCGGCGGCTGCGGCGGCGGCGGCGGCGGCGGCGTCTGATTACGCGTAGCGGTGTGTATCTCGTGTCGCCATCTCGCTCAGCTGACCGGAGACGCGCAGCGCGAGGTGGCCCGTGTAATTATTGCGAGCGACGTCGTGCATCGGATGGTGATACCTTGAATGTGGCGTCCCAGTGTTTCTCTTCTCTAAGCGGCCGCGTGTGTTGTGCGTCGACCAGCGGAGCGGCGCGGCGGGGCAAGGCCAGTGTCCCAAACTCGAACCACGGACTCCTGCTTGCCAGTCTTCGGCTGTCAGGTCTACATCCCAGCTCAGAGGTGACTGCTGAGGTGAGGCCGTCTCCTTCCCGTCCTCACGAGTCACCCGGGTACGTAAAAATCAGACTTCAAATAACTTTTAACTTCTGTCTCCTGGCGCCGCGGCTGCTGCTTGCTATTCCATTACAGCGGCGGACTTGGTGCGTCTGTGCATGATGCAGTCTCTTCTTGCATGACGGTCTTCAGCACCGAAACTGACTGAAAACTACTGCTACTCTTCTTTTCTTCCTTCGTCTCTCGTCTTTGTCTCCGTCCCCATCTCCGTCTTCGTCTTCGTCCCCGTATTCATCTGTCTTCATCTGTCGGGCCCACCGCGTCTCGCGTATTTATTCACTTCAGTTCACTGGAGGTGAACGACTTCACGGCCATTGCCTCTTCTGTCACGTTGAAGAGCTTCTCGAAGAATCTTCTTGACCTCGGTCATTGGCTCTTGGAATGTAGGCGGGGGCCTCTGATCGCATGTGACGACTGAGAAACACGTGAGCCGGTCATTGCCTCTTCCGTCACGTTGAAAAGCTTCTCGAAGAATCTTCTTAACGTCGGTCATTGGCTCTTGGAATGTAGGTGAGGGCTTTTGCTCACATGTGACAACTGAGAAACACGTGAGCTGGTCGGGCGATGCCCTGACGGCTGAATCGACAGCGTCCGCTTATGTGGAACTTGCTGACTTCACGGTCATTGTCTCTTCTGTTCTGCACACTGAATGCCAGTATGTAACTCTCTAAACTAAACCAAGTTTTTCATTTATATTCTAATTTCTAGTTCACTTTGATTTCACTAATTTATTTACCTAAGTACCACTCAACAGAACACAACTCTTGATACACGGATCAGCAGAACAGGCTGCCTAACAGCCAGTATGTCCTCCTTTGCCATGGATAGCAGTGGGACGCATCGTGGCATGGAAGCAATGAGGCCTTGGTAGGTCACTGGACGGCGTTGGCAACACATCTGCACACACATGTCACCTGATTCCCGTAAATTCCGGGGAGGGAAGCGATGAGCTCTGATTCCACGTTCAATCACATCCGCAAATGTGTTCGATCAGGTTTATTTCTGGCGAGTTCTGGGACAGCGCACCAACTGGAACTCGCCACTGTGTTCCTCGAACCACTCCATCACAATCCTGACCTTGTGACATGGCTCATTATCTTGCTGAAAAATGCCAGTGCCGTCGGGAAACATGATCGTCGTGAAGGGATGTATGTGGTATGAAACCAGTGTACGCATTATAAGTATTAAGAAAGACAAGGTATTTGCACTCTCATATCAGCGTGATGAGGAAAGTATCGGGATACACCAGGCCATGCAACCCTCTGCCACTGAGCCAACATCCAATTCCGATAGCCATGTGCCCATTTCAGTCGTAGTTGCCGATGTCGTGGTGTTAACACACTTGTACTTTGCCCAGCATTTAAGTCTAATGTTAGTTCCGCCACAGCTTGCCACCTTCCTGTTTCACCAGTCTGCTCAGCCTACGACGTCTGACGTCTGTAATGAAGGGTGCCGCTCAATCCCATGCCTTTTTTTTTCTTTATTGATTTTCGATTCCCTGGCTAACAGCAGCTTAATCCGCTGCTCTACAGCCGAGAGAAAAGTTAAACAAACAATGGTATGAGAACAAACAATGTAAAAAGGCGAATAAACGGTCATTTTGTTAATAACAGTAAAATGGCGGAAAATTGCAGAACTTAAAATACAAAAGCACGCTGTTGACGATGCGGATGAAGACACACAGGAAGGAGACATGCTCAATTAAAAAAACACAGCGACAGTCTGGTTTCTGTTCGCACGAGATAAAAACTCAACTAGCAACAGTATGGTGGCTGTTTGCAACACTGACAGGGGACGCACAACACAGAACACTCAGTTAAAACAGCACTGTAGAGGCGACACAGCAGCAGATTAAGGGGGGGGGGGGGGGTGGAGGACCCAGAGCAATGAAGGAGAAAAAGGGAGGAGGAGAGGAAAGGAAAAAAAGGGGGGAGCCAATGGAGGGAGGGGACATAGAAAAAAAAGGGGGTGGGCGGATGCGAGAAGGAGTGGGAAAGACAGCGGAGGGGAGAGCAAAAGGACTCAGGGGAGAGAAGGGTGGCAGAGAGAGGATAGGCAGGGACAAACCAGGATGGGAAGGGGGAGCCCGGGAAAAGGACAGAGGAAGGGAGGAGCAGGTGAGGATCAGAGTTTATAGGAGGGATAAACGGAGGGAGAGAGGACATCATCCATGAGGGGGAGTTGACAGAAGCCACCTTGGGAAAGGAAGGGTGTAGAGGTGGAGGGTAGGGGGGACACAACAGTGAAGGCACAGCAGAGGGTGGGGGTTGGAGAGGAGAGGAGCAACCAGAGGGGTGAGGGGGACCAACGTGGCGGGAGGTGTAGAGGATGCAGATATGTTCAAGGAAAAGGAGCAGATGGGAGAAAGGAATAAGGTTGTAGAGGATCCGAGTGGGGGACGGGAGGTGTATACGGACGGTGAGGTGGAGTGCATGGCGCTTGAGGATCTGGAACGACATATACACTCCTGGAAATTGAAATAAGAACACCGTGAATTCATTGTCCCAGGAAGGGGATACTTTCTTGACACATTCCTGGGGTCAGATACATCACATGATCACACTGACAGAACCACAGGCACATAGACACAGGCAACAGAGCATGCACAATGTCGGCACTAGTACAGTGTATATCCACCTTTCGCAGCAATGCAGGCTGCTATTCTCCCATGGAGACGATCGTAGAGATGCTGGATGTAGTCCTGTGGAACGGCTTGCCATGCCATTTCCACCTGGCGCCTCAGTTGGACCAGCGTTCGTGCTGGACGTGCAGACCGCGTGAGACGACGCTTCATCCAGTCCCAAACATGCTCAATGGGGGACAGATCCGGAGATCTTGCTGGCCAGGGTAGTTGACTTACACCTTCGAGAGCACGTTGGGTGGCACGGGATACATGCGGACGTGCATTGTCCTGTTGGAACAGCAAGTTCCCTTGCCGGTCTAGGAATGGTAGAACGATGGGTTCGATGACGGTTTGGATGTACCGTGCACTATTCAGTGTCCCCTCGACGATCACCAGTGGTGTACGGTCATTGTAGGAGACCGCTCCCCACACCATGATGCCGGGTGTTGGCCCTGTGTGCCTCGGTCGTATGCAGTCCTGATTGTGGCGCTCACCTGCACGGCGCCAAACACGCATACGACCATCATTGGCACCAAGGCAGAAGCGACTCTCATCGCTGAAGACGACACGTCTCCATTCGTCCCTCCATGCACGCCTGTCGCGACACCACTGGAGGCGGGCTGCACGATATTGGGGCGTGAGCGGAAGACGGCCTAACGGTGTGCGGGACCGTAGCCCAGATTCATGGAGACGGTTGCGAATGGTCCTCGCCGATACCCCAGGAGCAACAGTGTCCCTAATTGGCTGGGAAGTGGCGGTGCGGTCCCCTACGGCACTGCGTAGGATCCTACGGTCTTGGCGTGCATCCGTGCGTCGCTGCGGTCCGGTCCCAGGTCGACGGGCACGTGCACCTTCCGCCGACCACTGGCGACAACATCGATGTACTGTGGAGACCTCACGCCCCACGTGTTGAGCAATTCGGCGGTACGTCCACCCGGCCACCCGCATGCCCACTATACGCCCTCGCTCAAAGTCCGTCAACTGCACATACGGTTCACGTCCACGCTGTCGCGGCATGCTACCAGTGTTAAAGACTGCGATGGAGCTCCGTATGCCACGGCAAACTGGCTGACACTGACGGCGGCGGTGCACAAATGCTGCGCAGCTAGCGCCATTCGACGGCCAACACCGCGGTTCCTGGTGTGTCCGCTGTGCCGTGCGTGTGATCATTGCTTGTACAGCCCTCTCGCAGTGTCCGGAGCAAGTATGGTGGGTCTGACACACCGGTGTCAATGTGTTCTTTTTTCCATTTCCAGGAGTGTACAATTTAGGGAGGGGGGGAGGCGGATATCCAGGCGGGACTGGCATAATAGAGGATGGGACAGATTAAGGATTTGTAGGTGTGGAGGATAAACCCCCGCCGTCTGCAACTGGTTTCGCTCTAGTTTCGCCACATGTTGAAGACGCTCACCACAGCTCTCCTGGAACACCCGGCAAGTCGTACAGTTTCCGAAATGCTCGTGCCATGTCTCCGAGCCATCACAATCTGTCCTCCGTCAAACTCAGACAGATCGCGCGTCTTTTCCTTTCTACACACGGACAGCACGCTCACTGATGCTACATGCACCGAACGTGTGTCTGACTAGCAGTCATTCCTTGCCATGTGACGCTGCTATCTCCCGGACAGGTTAACGTCTATAGCACGCTAGTGGTAATAACGTTCCCGCTGATCGTCAGTGCAAGTGGTAAATTTTCCAGAAAGTGCTCGTGCTTTGCAGTGTCAATAGATGTTCAACGAAAAGTCGACAGTGAAAGTAAAGTGCAGATCTGTTTCTCTGTGATGACTTTTTTAACTTTGCTTTGGCAACTATTCGCTGTAAGAGCACTACCAGGTGTAAACTTCCATATCGAAAAACTTGATTTGAGTGGCATCTGTTGTAATGGGAATTCTTGAATGTTAGTGGCCTTAATCGCAGTAGAGTATTTTTCCAGTAGTACCTGGTGGTAGTCAAGGGAAGGCAGGATTCTGTTATGATTGTGGACGGAGCTGTAATCAGTAGCTATTGGTTGCCTTTTACAATTGCACACAATTTATTTTAACTGGTAATTCCAGACACAACAATAAAAAAATACCACACGTTATTAATTAAGGAATAAACAACTGTGGAAATAATAGTGTTTTCAGTGAATTACAATTTAGCAAATCACCATTAAATACAGATACAACAGATAATATTTTAAAAGCAAGCCACTGAGATCTGGGCAAAAGGCCTTACACGCAAGGAATGGCAATAAATTAAGAATGGTTCAAAACTCGCTGCAACTTACAAGTTACAGGTATTGAAATATCAAAGGCAAGTCGCCACAAATACAGCAGACAGCATCAGACGCCAGGAATGGCAGTAGATAAGATTCTAAAGGCTTACTGCGTAAATAGAAATACCAAGTTAGAATTTTAATGCAAGCGACCGGAACGAGAAATGAATCATTACCACCAGAGTAGAGGAATCACCAACAGGCCTACAATCAAGAAAGCTGTCAGAACTACACGCCTTACCGGACAGCAGCGGCAAGGCGAGAAACCCCCAGGGCAGGTAACTGGAGCGTAGCGGCCACCAGGCAAGAAATCATTACCCCTGGTTGAACTTAATAAATTGTAACAAGTTGAACGCAGTAAATAGTAATAAGACGTCGAGGAAAGCTATCAGATCCACCTTCCCCAACCACTCCACTCTTTGCTCTTCGCCTCGGCGACGCTACGATCAGCTACACGAACACAAGTCACTGGAGAATAGCGGGATATCACAATGGTGGTTTATCTACTTGGAATGAAATGCACTCATCTTAAAGCTTGCTGGATACGGTTTACGACTAGGTCGTGCACCCTGGTGACCACAGCCCTTCCATCAGGCATATCCGTGCCGCCATCGGTCCTGGCGTGTTCTGGCACTGCGCGGACCTGGCTCCTCCTGAGTCCCCAATCGAATTGGCCCACTCACACGATCCGGAAAAATAACGACGTCGCCCCAAGGATAGGGCAACAGTTACTACATATCAATAACCGCCGCTGCTGTCACTAGCGGACAGGCAACGCTTGCGAAACCGAGTGGCGCCAGTCAACACGAGAAGAAGACAAACAACCGCATCCATGCCAACCAAACGATACCGCCTGGCCTCCAACAGAGGGCGGAAACCTACAAACAGCACCAAAGCGAGCCACAGCACGGCTCAGCAGCTAACAATAATGACCCAATCCATCCACAATTAATCACAAAACCAGTCCCACATAATTTTTGATCGTTATCTACTACTTGAATTACATAGCTTGCTACTGAATTACGTGTTTCTAGATTTCTAGCTATTAATCTGTATAAATAAATAATCTTCGTTTATGCAAATAGCGTATCTCTGAAAGTGCTTCAGCAATTGCTTTGAAATTTTGACACATCGTTGCATTCGAAGAAAGAGTGCTTCTACATATCTGGTGGAACGCCGTATGTATATAATGTTTTTTATCGACTCCTTTAAAATTTTGACACAACGTTGCATTCAATGTGAACGTGTTTTTATATACTTACTGCAGCGTTATATGTTTTATAAATAGTCGTGTTCAGTATACATCGCCGGAAAAAAGAACTTAGTACACTATATGGAGGTTTCCGTTCACTCAATAATTCGTGTCGCAACAGTGCATATGGGCCACAAGAAACGGTTACAATTACAGATCAATTGCACAAGCGGTTCTGACGTACTAGTTATCGACCAATGCTGAAATACCCATAGTATCTGGGGTAGCCCCCATAGACGGCTATACAGGCACTGTTTTGGGCATGTGGTCAATCAAACAGATGGCGAATACCATCCTGGGATACGTTACGCCACTACTGCTTGACCTGTTCACGTAGTCCTGTAAGAGTTGTTCGTTAATGAGTTCCATCATGTCACACACGTGCCTGATTGGACATAAGTCTGGAGACTGTGCTGGTCAGGGAAGTTGCTGCACGTCTTGCACATTACGTTGAGTTTCATGGGCAGTGTGAAGGCGAATATTATCATGCTGGAACAAATTATAATCTTCCTGAAGCTAAAATCTTCTGGGTTATTAGACCGCGTCATGTTTCATCAAAAATGGTCTACGTTTCGACCCCTCTGCTGGGATCTTCCTCAGGATCTTTTGGTGTCCATTACTGCTAGAACACTGTCAGAGACGAGTGTTGCGTCCACTTATAAAGGGGGAATTTTCTGGCGTTCGTGCTAGAGAAGTGATAGTATTGGTTAAAATACATGTGGCTACCGTTGGTAGGCCATAGTCATAGGCTAATACAGAAGAAGGGGCGTTGGTAGCTCATCTCCTGTGGATACCATTGGCGGTCATCGTCATTGGATAGAAAGGCACTGTTTCACACTTATGCAGGAGAAGGGTTATTGGTGGAAATGCCTGCCACCGCTATTGGTTGGTCGTCATCAGTGGCTAGATTCGAAACGGATAGAGCAAGAGAGGGGAAATGTTTACCCAAAATATTATTGTGCGCCGAGGTGACTTGCAGCGTGTTGTTTATGCCGCTCACACACCGCGGCCGCGTATTTACTTTCTTGATGGCGGGGAGCCACGGTGCCGGAAGCCTATAGCCGTCCTCTCTATTGAAATTAGATGCATTCTTAGAAATTTCAACCGCTTCTCGGACCTTTCTTCTATAAATGTTTGTTTCTTTAGCCAGTACACGTACGTTATTAAAATCGATGTGAGAGCCACAGTGTTCATGATGTTCCGCTACTGCCGATTTTGCACTTTGTTTTAGCCGCATGTGCCGTTGGTGTTCCTTAATGCGTTCTTTAACAGTTCTTCCCGTTTCGCCTATATACACTTTGCCGCAGCCACATGACACTTGATAGACGCCTGCATTGTGGAGGTAATCAGGTGCATCCGGTTTCCTTCGGAAAAAGTCTTTTATTTTGTTTTGACTAAAGAAAGATGTCTGAATACCATTTTTCTTTAAAATTCTGCTTATGCGGTCAGTGACCCCAGAAACGAACGGTAACCTGACGGAGTGAGAAGGCGGTTCCTCGTCATTCTTATTAGCGGTATAAATATTCCCCCTAAAAGCCCTGTCGATTGAATAACTATCATACCCATTTGCCTTCAATGTCCTCTTTAAAAAATTTTACTGCGATTCTAAGTTGTCGTCATCGCTGATACGGAAGGCACGTGAAGACAGAGTGTTGAGTACTGCTTGCTTCTGGGCTGGGTGGTGATGCAAGGTGGCAACTAATACCTGTTTGTGTTAGTCGGCTTTCTGTACAGCCTGTGACCTAGAGTGTTATCAGATCTTCTGTATACCAACACATCTAGGAACGGGAGACCGACCTCACTCTCAACCTCCAAGGTGAATTTTATTTTGGGGTGAATTCCGTTTAAGAAATTGTGGAACGCATGAAGTTCTTCTTCGCCGTGTGGCCATATAACAAATGCATCGTCCACGTATCGGAGCTAGCAAGAAGGCTTCAAAGGAGCACTACTTAACGCCTGTTGCTCAAAATGTTCCATGAAAACGTCAGCTGCAACTGGCGAAATGGGTGAACCCATAGCAAGGCCGTCAGCCTGTTCATACAATTCACCATTATGCTTAAAATAGCTCGAGCGAAGACATAATTCAATTAAGTCACAAACATCTGGAGCAACATTCGCTGTTATGAGCGCGCCCATACTCCCACTGCTAATAACCAATTCGCAACATTTCGTGTTGATACGTCTGGGCTCACGAGCTCTCTTATCTGTGCTGCCACTGCTGCCCTTATAATACCGCCATCCTGGCGGCGTATGTGCTTCTTGAAAGGCCAGAACTTTGTCTACAGGTGCGAGAATGTTAACGTGACCACTGATGCCAGCGTAGTTACACAAGTGATGCAGCACGTCCAACTTGTGTGGCAGTTCTCCGAACGGACTGTCCCGGCACTCGGAAGGCCTCACTTTGATCGCTTTCGGACTCATTGAGTTCTCAATATGATGCACTAGCGCTTCTCCGTGGCACGGCTTCCTGCTTGCTTCACACGTTTGCACCATTCTGAGCCAACTGGCTGTGAACACTCCCTATTAAAGGACAGACACAGATGGCGCTCTGTTAGATATGGCGTCCGTTGGCGGACGACGTTGAAAGCATTATTAGTACATCTACTATCCCCCACGTGTCATATGCTGTTGTCGCATCATAATCGATGTCATCTTTCCAGGTGTATAAAAAAACTGTAATATTCATAGTATCCATATATGTCTATATACCACATGGTGCTCCCATTGTATATAAAAGCGCTAATGTATTCGAACACAATGTTGTGTCGAAATTTCAAAAGAATTGAAGAACTTTCCATCATTGTAAGATTTTGAACAAAGAACATGCGATTTTATGTATATGGCGCTTCAGTAGGTATATAAAGACACACGTGTATTCGTATTCAATGTTGTGTTAAAATTCAAAGCAACTGCGAAGAACTTTCGAATATTTACTGTGTTGTACAAACGGACGTTGGCATGTATATAAATAAACATTTTCGTGTGCTCTAAATCTTAAATCACCGAAAGTTCTTCACTGATTGCTTTCCCTTTTTGAGACAAGGCTGCATTCAAATAAGCACGTACTATTATATGCCTATGGGAATGTCACATATAATATATAAATTTATATGTAAACATATTAGGGAAATCTATTCTATTTATTTATTTTTATATATACATGTAGAGAAAAGAACATACAGGGTGTTTCAAAAATGACCGGTATATTTGAAACGGCAATAAAAACTAAACGAGCAGCGATAGAAATACACCGTTTGTTGCAATATGCTCGGGACAACAGTACATTTTCAGGCAGACAAACTTTCGAAATTACAGTAGTTACAATTTTCAACAACAGATGGCGCTGCGGTCTGGGAAACTCTATAGTACGATATTTTCCACATATCCACCATGCGTAGCAATAATATGGCGTAGTCTCTGAATGAAATTACCCGAAACCTTTGACAACGTGTCTGGCGGAATGGCTTCACATACAGATGAGATGTACTGCTTCAGCTGTTCAATTGTTTCTGGATTCTGGCGGTACACCTGGTCTTTCAAGTGTCCCCACAGAAAGAAGTCACAGGGGTTAATGTCTGGCGAATAGGGAGGCCAATCCACGCCGCCTCCTGTATGTTTCGGATAGCCCAAAGCAATCACACGATCATCGAAATATTCATTCAGGAAATTAAAGACGTCGGCCGTGCGATGTGGCCGGGCACCATCTTGCATAAACCACGAGGTGTTCGCAGTGTCGTCTAAAGCAGTTTGTACCGCCACAAATTCACGAAGAATGTCCAGATAGCGTGATGCAGTAATCGTTTCGGATCTGAAAAATGGGCCAATGATTCCTTTGGAAGAAATGGCGGCCCAGACCAGTACTTTTTGAGGATGCAGGGACGATGGGACTGCAACATGGGGCTTTTCGGTTCCCCATATGCGCCAGTTCTGTTTATTGACGAAGCCGTCCAGGTAAAAATAAGCTTCGTCAGTAAACCAAATGCTGCCCACACGCATATCGCCGTCATCAATCCTGTGCACTATATCGTTAGCGAATGTCTCTCGTGCAGCAATGGTAGCGGCGCTGAGGGGTTGCCGCGTTTTAATTTTGTATGGATAGAGGTGTAAACTCTGGCGCATGAGACGATACGTGGACGTTGGCGTCATTTGGACCGCAGCTGCAACACGGCGAACGGAAACCCGAGGCTGCTGTTGGATCACCTGCTGCACTAGCTGCGCGTTGCCCTCTGTGTTTGCCATACGCGGTCGCCCTACCTTTCCAGCACGTTCATCTGTCACGTTCCCAGTCCGTTGAAATTTTTCAAACAGATCCTTTATTGTATTGCTTTTCGGTCCTTTGGTAACATTAAACCTCCGTTGAAAACTTCGTCTTGTTGAAACAACACTGTGTTCTAGGCAATGGAATTCCAACACCAGAAAAATCCTCTGTTCTAAGGAATAAACCATGTTGTCTACAGCACACTTGCACGTTGTGAACAGCACACGCTTACAGCAGAAAGACGACGTACAGAATGGCGCACCCACAGACTGCGTTGTCTTCTATACCTTTCACATCACTTGCAGCGCCATCTGTTGTTGAAAATTGTAACTACTGTAATTTCGAAAGTTTGTCCGCCTGAAAATGTACTGTTGTCCCAAGCATATTGCAACAAACGGTGTATTTCTATCGCTGCTCGTTTAGTTTTTATTGCCGTTTCAAATATACCGGTCATTTTTGAAACACGCTGTATATATACAGGATGAGTCACCTAACGTTACCGCTGGATATATTTCGTAAACCACATCAAATACTCACGAACCGATTCCACAGACCGAACGTGAGGAGAGGGGCTAGTGTAATTGGTTAATACAAACCATACAAAAATGCACGGAAGTATGTTGTTTAACACAAAGCTACGTTTTTTAAATGGAACCACGTTAGTTTTGTTAGCACATCTGAACATGTAAACAAATACGTAATCAGTGCCGTTTGTTGCATTGTAAAATGTTAATTACATCCGGAGATATTGTAACCTAAATTTGGACGCTTGAAACCTCCGACGTTCAGTTTCGTGTTGTAACAAACACGGGCCACAGTCGGCGAGCAGCATCTGCAGGGACATGTTTACGATGACGACCGTGTTTACGAGTGTGGCTGTAGTGCACTGTTATGGTTTGGTCTAGCTGTCGCAGGGTCCGCATGTAGTGCTTGTGCTATTGTTATCCTGCATTCGTCTCCGCACGCAGACCAACTGTAGTACACCATGTTACCATACGTCTGTGATAGTGTAGTGTTGTAGGAACTGTGACCATGGTGTATTCGAAGTCTGAAAAGGCGGAGATGATACTCATCTATGGCGAGTGTCGACGAAGTGCAGCTGAAGCCTGCAGGGTGTATGCAGAACGGTACCCGGACAGAGAGCATCCAACGTACCGCACATTGGAAAACATATACCGCCAACTGTATGCAACAGGTATGGTCGTCGCACGCAAACGGGTTCGTAACAGGCCCGTCACAGGAGAAGCGGGTGCAGTTGGTGTGTTAGCTGCTGTTGCCATGAACCCACACATGAGTACACGGGACATTGCGAGAGCCGGTGGACTGAGTCAAAGTAGTGTCATGCGCATACTGCATCGTCACCGCTTTCACCCGTTTAATGTGCCGCTACATCAGCAATTACATGGTGATGACTTTCATCGTCGAGTGCAATTCTGTCAATGGGCATTAACAGAGAATGCGTTGCAGTTCTACCTGTTTACCGATGAAGCGGGTTTCACAAACCACGGGGCAGTGAATCTACGGAACATGCATTACTGGTCCGTGGACAATCCTCGCTGGCTCAGACAGGTAGAGCGACAGCGACCGTGGACTGTAAATGTATGGTGCGGAATCATTGGCGACCACCTCATTGGTCCTCACTTCATTGCAGGGGCCCAAATAGCTGCAACATACATCGCGTTTCTACAGAATGATCTGCCAACGTTGCACGAAAATGTCCCACTGGAAACGCGTCAGCGTATATGGTATCAGCATGATGGTGCACCTGCACATTCCGCAATTAACACTTGACAGGATGTTCGACGGGCGTTTCATAGGACGTGCAGGACGCATAAATTGGCCAGCCCGTTCTCCTGATCTTACACCTCTGGACTTCTTTCTCTGGGGTACGTTAAAGGAGAATGTGTACCGTGATGCGCCTACAACCCCAGAGGATATGAAACAACGTATTGTGACAGCCTGCGGCGACATTACACCAGATGTACTGCGGCGTGTACGACATTCATTACGCCAGAGATTGCAATTGTATGCAGCAAATGATGGCCACCACATTGAGCATCTATTGGCCTGACATGTCGGGACACACTCTATTCCAATCCATAACTGAAAACGGAAACCACGTGTGTGCGTGTACCTCACCCCTCATGGCTGAATGGCTCTGAGCACTATGGGACTTAACATCTAAGGTCATCAGTCCCCTAGAACTTAGAACTACTTAAACCTAACTAACCTAAGGACATCACACACATCCATGCCCGAAGCAGGATTCGAACCTGCGACCGTAGCGGTCGCGCGGTTCCAGACTGTAGCGCCTAGAACCGTTCGGCCAACTCGGCCGGCTCACCCCTCATGGTAATGTACATGTGCGTCAGTGAAAAAGACCAATAAAAAGGTGTTAGCATGTGGACGTAATGTACTGTTCCAGTCTCTTCTGTACCTAAGGTCCATCACCGTTCCCTTTGGATCCCTTCGTAATTCGGTGCTCTCCGATACACACGATCGAACAGCGGAGGAGTGGTACTCAAGCGTCAACTTTAGGTTACAATGTCTCCGGATGTACTCGTAATTAACATTTTACAATGCAACAAACGGCACTGATTACGTATTTGTTTATATGTTCAGATGTGCTAACAAAACTAACGGGGTTCCATTTAAAAAAACGTAGGTTTGTGTTAAAAAACATACTTCCGTGCATTTTTTTATGGTTTGTATTAACCAATTACACTAGCCCCTCTCCTCACGTTCGGTCTGTGGAATCGATTCGTCAGTATTTGATGTGGTTTACGAAATACATCCAGCGGTAATGTTAGGTGACTCGCCCTGTATATACATATATATATATTCTATAAATGTCGTTCACCTTTGGTGTTTCCGGAGGGGACGCTAACAAGTGCTCAGTACATACAGAATGTCGTCAGACCAGCTCCTTGGGCCTACATACTGCCCAAGAAACTCAATGTACTGTGCAAGACGTGCAGCAACTTCCCTGACCAGCACAGTCTCCCGTGTTGTCTCCAATCAGCCACGTGTGTGACATGATGGAACTAATTAACCAACAACTCTTACAGGACTACGTGAACAGGTCAAGCAGGAGTGGCGTACCGTACCCTGGGATGGTATTCGCCATCTGTATGACTGACCAGGTGCCTAAAACAGTGCCTGTACAGTTTTCTATGGAGGTTACACCACATACTATGAATATTATATATATATATATATATATATATATATATATATATATATATATATATATATATAGGGTGTTACAAAAGGGTACGGCCAAACTTTCAGGAAACTTTCCTCACACACACAAATAAAGAAAAGATGTTACGTGGACATGTGTCCGGGAACGCTTAATTTCCATGTTAGAGCTCATTTTAGTTTCGTCAGTACGTACTGTACTTCCTCGATTCACCGCCAGTTGGCCCAATTGAAGGAAGGTAATGTTGACTGTTGACTTCGGTGCTTGTGTTCACTCATTGCTCTACAGTACTAGCATCAAGCACATCAGTACGTAGCATCAACAGTTTAGTGTTCATCACGAACATGGTTTTGCAGTCAGTGCAATGTTTACAAATGCGGAGTTGGCAGATGCCCATTTGATGTATGGATTAGCACGGGGCAATAGCCGTGGTGCGGTACGTTTGTATCGAGACAGATTTCCAGAACGAAGGTGTCCCGACAGGAAGACGTTCGAAGCAATTGATCGGCGTCATAGGGAGCACGGAACATTCCAGCCTGTGACTCGCGACTGGGGATGACCTAGAACGACGAGCACACCTGCAATGGACGAGGCAATTCTTCGTGCAGTTGACGATAACCCTAAGTCAGCGTCAGAAAAGTTGCTGCTGTACAAGGTAACGTTGACCACGTCACTGTATGGAGAGTGCTACGGGAGAACCAGTTGTTTCCGTACCATGTACAGCGTGTGCAGGCATTATCAGCAGCTGATTGGCCTCCACGGGTACACTTCTGCGCATGGTTCATCCACCAAAGTGTCAATCCTCATTTCAGTGCAAATGCTCTCTTTACGGATGAGGCTTCATTCCAACGTGATCAAATTGTAAATTTTGCAATCAACACGTGTGGGCTGACAAGAATCTGCACGCAGTTGTGCAATCACGTCATTAACACAGATTTTCTGTGAACGTTTGGGCAGGCATTGTTGGTGAAGTCTTGATTGGACCCCATGTTCTTTCACCTACGCTCAATGGAGCGCGTTATCATGATTTCATACGGGATACTCTACCTGTCCTGCTAGAACATGTGCCTTTACAAGTACGACACAACATGTGGTTCATGCACGATGGAGCTCCTGCACATTTTAGTCGAAGTGTTCGTACGCTTCTCAACAACAGATTCGGTGACCGATGGATTGGTAGAGGCGGACCGATTCCACGGCCTCCACACTCTCCTGACCTCAACCCTCTTGACTTTCATTTATGGGGGCATTTTAAAGCTCTTGTCTACGCAACCCCGGTACCAATGTAGAGACTCTTCGTGCTCGTACTGTGGACGGCTGAGATACAATACGCCATTCCCCACGGCTGCATCAGCGCATCAGGGATTCCATGCGACGGAGGGTGAATGCATGTATCCTCGCTAACGGAGGATATTTTGAACATTTCCTGTAACAAAGTGTTTGAAGTCACGCTGATAGGTTCTGTTGCTGTGTGTTTCCATTCCACGATTAATGTGATTTGAAGAGAAGTAATAAAATGAACTCCAACATGGAAAGTAAGCGTTTCCGGACACATGTCCACATAACATATTTTCTTTCTTTGTGTGTGAGGAATGTTTCCTGAAAGTTTGGCCGTACCTTTTTGTAACACCCTGTATATATATTACAAAGTGTACGTGCATATTTGTATTCCACATGCTCCCCAGAATTCCGCAGCACGGACTACTTTATCATTGGCGACAACCAGATCGTCCATGGAAACAGGTTCTGATAGTTTCCTGCAGTTGAGCAGGTGCTGGTGGTCTTGAGGTTCGCCGCACTCACACAGTTCGTCCCTTGAGATGTCCCCCCATTTCCTCACGTTCAACTTACACCGAGATACTCCAGTTCTCAGTCTATTGACGGTCTTCCATGTCTCGTATGGGAGATGATGGCTTGCAGCAAGTTCTTCTTTGGGATTGTCCCAATATTTCTCTGGTGATGAACTATGCCAGAGTTATATCCTCCGGTTTTCAGGTGTTGTCTGGATTGGTTGCGTTGTCTGGAGGAAACGTTTTCTCAATTTGAGTCTTGGTGGTTCATGTTCTCTTCCAAACAGTGGGGGTCTTAGGACCGTCTCCTGCTTATTTCTTTCTATTTTAGCTGCCGTTCTCCTTTGGATGTCTGGAAGTGTTACGCTCATGAGGTAGAAGATTTTGTTAACAGGGGTTACCCGCAAGCAGCTAGTTACAGTTCGTCCTGTTTCATTTAGGGCAGTGTTTACTCGTTTGGCATGGCTGGAGTTCTGTCACACAGGTGCTGCATATTCCGCAGCGGACGAGCACAAAGAAAAGGCAGATGTGCGGAGGACATGAGAATTTGCTACCCAGTTGTTGACGGTCATTTTCCTAATAATGTTACCCCTAGCACAGACTTTCATTTTTGTATCTGAGCAGTGATCTTTGAAGGTGAGGAAACGGTACAACTTTACTCCGAGGGAAATCTGTATAGCAATGTAAATGTTCGTTTGTTCAAAATGTTATACCTCCGAAAGTTCTTCCCCAATTGTTTGGAAGTTTTGAGACAATATTGCATTTCAACAAGCATTTTTAATAAATGTAATGTATAGAGGAGAAACGTTACTAACAAAAAATCTCGTAAGCTCTTGACCGATTTGCTTCAGATTTTTACACGATACTTAAACGAACATTTGAGCGAACGTACACCATACATTTTAATACAACTATTACATAAATATGTATGTAATTCAGTGGAAACATTGTCACCAAAAATCTATGAAAGTACTCGACCAATACGCTTTGGACTTCTGTGTGTTGCTTTAATAAATGTTTGGAGAAAGACAGTCTATATATTTTTAATATATACAATAAAATATACTAGCGAAACGATGTTAGCAAACAGGGAAGTTATATTTATGGCTTTTCCGATTGTGACTTGAATCCTGCTACAGAATGTGTATTTGCAATAACAATAAACAATGCTCGAGGTCAGAGAAAGAAGAGAAGAGGAGATAGACGGACGGGTGGGAGAAGATGCGCGCAGTAAGCGGAAAAGACGGTATGCATAGGGAGATGGGGCAGGAGGAGATGGACAGAGATGAAAAGAAGAATGACCGAAAATGGGGGAGAGTGTGTGGTAGACAGAGATACAATAACGGAGGTGGAGATGGACAAAAGAGGTCGAGGAGGAGTTGGACAGAGACAGGGGGAGGAGGAGATTACGACATGTATCCAGTTCCCATACATACTAGAAACGTGTGCACTCTCTCTCTCTCTCTCTCTCTCTCTCTCTCTCTCTCTCTCTCTCTCTCTCTCAGACGTATACATACACACACACACACACACACAGTTGTGTTATAATCGAAACAAATAGTCCCGTATATATTACAAAATATACACAACTACGCCTCCATTAAAAACTACATAATACATTACACAAAATTTGAAACAACTTCACAGAAAATAAATGTCTCTGGATAGGATAATTCTAGATTTCACTCGATTAACCCTAGGATGCATGGTGCCTAAAACACACATGAATGCATATGCAGGGCCTCCAAGGCCCTGCCCTAATTAAAAAATTTCCTCTTTCCATGTAATCGTCCTTTGGGGGTAAATATATTTCTGTCAAATTTATTGTCGTATTGAAAGATTCCTAAGATACAGTAACAGTATCTGGTAGGCCTGATTAACATTTTATTAATTTTTAAAAAAACTCTAAGAGTGAATTTTTATTAGTTACATCCATTTACATACAACATATACAAATATTTTATTAATTCACTTATAAGTTGCAGTTTACATTTTATAGCATTTATTACAACCAATTTCTTCAATTAAAACATTATTCACAATATTATGTATATAGGCAATATTTTGACAAAAAGATGTTATTCATTGTTCACATAAAATTGCATTTTTCTTAGTTTCCAACATGTGACAAACAAGAATCACAAAGAGCGCCGCTATGTTCCTTATAAATTTTGGTTTTACACTTAATGCATGTCATAGCACTTTTCCTGTGTTTATTATATGGACAATAATTGCATCTTCTTCTTTCTCCTGAAACAGGTAGTTGGTTCGGCAATATGACATCTTTTTGAACACCACATCTTTGCATGGCATCAACGATTTTCTTTGGAAGATTAGGGATCTGAATACGAAGTTACATTAGTGGTCCTACCATTTCCTCTGCTAAATCTCTTAGGAACAAATGCCTTTTATCACTTCTTCCACTATGGTATGTCAGATGTTGGGTGGAAAATAAAATTTCACTGTTCATTGCTGCGACGTCCATCATATTCATCCATAATGCAAATGACCATCTTCTTGTTTGTCTCTTACAAGTGTAATAACGAATCTTCCAAGTCCATCTGATCTACTTCACCCTTCGTAGAGTTATAGAACTTTATTATATCTGGTTTCTTTTTTGCATGAGTTTCATCAATGTTTCTGTCGTGATGCATTGTATTAATGAGAACTACAGACTCTTTCTTTTTGGGAACATAACTCACCATTGTAATGTCACCTCTAAATGCAAACAAAGAGGAATGAATCTCTCTTGAGGCAGATGGTTTCATCTCATTAGGAATTTCTGGTTTATTTTGTTTGATTGTTCCCATCACTGTAATTTACTTCTGACGCATCTCTTCTGCCATGTGCACACTAGTAAAGAAGTTGTCAACAGTAATATTTTTTGATGATCCTTCAATGCTTTTAGCAAGATCTTTCATCACATTCAATCCAAGATTTTTCTGAATAGGTTCTGGGGCTTCCTCTCCGTGTAAACAATTCCGTCTAAAGCATATGCAGATGTAGCATCACATAACCAAAATATTTTTATGCCATACTTGGCTGGTTTAGAGGGCATATACTGGGTGAAGCTGCATCTTCCACGTTAAAGGACTAGCTGTTCGTCAACTGTGAGCGAATCATTGGGAATCATTCTATTTCTACACTTGTCAAGAATTAGTTCCCATACATAGCGAACAGCTGCAAATTTGTCATCTGCAGATCGAGCTTCACGGGTACGCCTGTCATATCAAATCTAACCATTCTCCTTATATCCTCGAATCTATTTACTGACATGGTGGCCTTATATGTAGGATTTGCCTTTTCATCCAAGAATAATTCTCTAAAAGGGACATCCCAAGTCTTCTCGACACCAGAAAACAGTAAAAGACCAAGAAAACCCTCCATTTCAGCAAGCGAAACGTTTTTCCACGTTTTACCACGTAAAGCAGCCACATTTCTGCCTTCAATATTTGTGCAGTTGATGATTTCCTCTAGTATTTCCTTGGAGATGAAATAGTCCCAGGCATGCTTAGGTTTACAGGTTTTCAAACCATGGGTTGGACCAGGTGCCTTCTTTACGATATTATGGACAGGCGTACGAAAAGTTGCAGCAGGATCTAATTTCCAAATCGTTCCATTCCGACTAATGTATGTGTGGTCTTCTCTACCTTTTTGTGGTGGTTCTTCATTTTCAGACTCTGATGAAGTAATATTATCGGAAGGACTATCATCTGCCTCAATATTCACATCTGCAGGTTCATTTGCTGATTCTTCACTACTTGCATCTTCCAAAATATTTCCTTCCTCGCAAGAATCATCTTCTTCAAACCACTGAGCCACAACGCTTTCAAAATTAGCTGCATTTGCACGTACTGACTCTCTTGCTTTGCGTGTCGAAGCCATAGCAAAACGCATGTCTCTCGAACAGCAGCTTGTGCAGCTCTAAACGAGCCATACTCGTAACAATATGGGCCTTGCAGCAACAAACAAGCTACAGTAACAATGAGGCTGACAAGAGCAGCACAGGATAACAAATACTATACAACAATAAAACATTTGATAGCAAAAAGATCAATAATGCACCGACATCGCCAATATGTGAAAGTAGTGTGTATTATTTTTTAGTTATACTATTACTATAGTTATACTATTACTACTGTTGGCACTCCTGTTGCTGGAAATACTACTACAGTTATTGTTGAATTAATAACTGCTCCCAAACAAATGTTGAAGACAATATAGGCTAAAGAACATTTATAAATGTGTGACGGCTTCTGAAGCCCTGCTTATGCATTCACGGTGTATGGGTAAACGTATTGAATTATACAAAAAACTTAAAAACATATCTCGTTCAGACTTGGTAGGAGGTATGTCACAGTGTTAGTGAAAGAGTACTGGAAAGCAGTTTGAAATCAAACAAAAAATTACAGACTTTTTTTTTAAAAATGAATACATACAAGGGCCTCGGAGGCCCTCTATATGCATCCTAGGGTTAAGATGCATATGAAGGGTAGAGGCGGTTATAGCTCATCAAATCACTTCCTGTACTGTTCTAGACAGACATAGCATGTGTACATAGATTTTCTCGTACCTCACGTTGGTATACACTCCATTGAAGCAGCACTCTATGCACATTTCCTTAGCCATGACGGAGCAAGTATCCACCCACAGGTGTCTTTCACTTGTAACTGGACACAAATGTGAAGTGATTAATTGTTGCATTACAAATTCCACAAATAAATTTAAGAAATTCGAGATTGTAGTCAGTATTCACGTCTTGAATGTGTGGCATATAGCTGCCTAGAAACTTGAATGAATTAACTTGCCCAAGAGCATTGGTTCATATATTCAGTTAGTAAAACCCGATCTCCACAAGCAACCTAAGTCATGCATCAGCAAATATCGTGTCGGTTGACGTGAGAATGGAATCAGGTGCTGCTGTTTCACACGCTCCTGTCAAAGTTCTAATGGCATTTTTTTCAGGTTGGCGTCACCTGGAATTACTCGTACCGCCATTGGTGTTCTCATTCAGGTTCTGGCATTAGAACTGAGCCAAGAATCCTGTAAGACGAAGAGAAAGCATGAATGTTGGATCTGGAAATGGATTTTACGCAAAAATAACACAGTGGCATCAAACAAACATACAATTGACATAAACGAGGGAAAATTTGTGAAACATTTGCGAATAACAAAAGCCCATTTCAGGTACCAGTAGAGCCTTGAATCGTGCTCTATTAAAAAATCCAGCACTCAAATTACAGATGTAATCCTAGCTCGAGTAAAGCCAGAAATGACACTTCCGTGGCTGACATTAGTATTGGGTTAATTTTCGCCATTTGTAGAATTAAGTGAGCGGCTGTGAAACTACGAATCACCTTTGGCTCACTAGTCAATAATACTTGCTACTCACAGATCTTTCCCATACGCCATATAATAAAAACATCATATATTGTCACCACATAAATTACCCACTGTGTGGTCGCAACTGCAAT
Organism: Schistocerca americana; assembly: GCF_021461395.2. Classification (NCBI taxonomy): domain Eukaryota; kingdom Metazoa; phylum Arthropoda; class Insecta; order Orthoptera; family Acrididae; genus Schistocerca; species Schistocerca americana. Next base: position 104,593,293 of record NC_060122.1, on the reverse strand, counting down.
GGTAAAATCTTTAAGAATCAGCACCCTTGAATTAATTTATTTTCTGAGTCAGCAATCTTCCGAGTGGTTTGATGCGGTTCACCATGAATTCCTCTAAATCGTGGTATTCATGCGCCCCCGTGGTTACACTGCAAGGTCGCATTCCTTCCAAGGTTAATGTGAATATTTTGCCTGATTAGGTCCAATAACATGGTACAATGTTTGTTTCCCAATGGTCATTCCACGTTTCAAGGCGACAGCGGCCTTATTCATATAGCTCACATCTTCCAGGACTGGTTTTGTGAGCGAGGGTGAATTCTTGCAGCCCCTCCCCCCCCCCCCCCCCCACCCGCCCCCACCCCCGCGTACCGCCCAGCACAGTCACCAGATCCCAACATTATGGAGCCTTTATGGTTAGTTTTACCTGAACTTGCCGCTCTTTTATTGGAAGAATAGAAAAATATTCGCTTGAATTTCATACAGGACATGTATTCATGAATTTCGATATAACTGATCTTGAATGCTATAGGGCTTCCTACACCGTATTAGGCATCCAGTGTATTGTATTCCAGCTACTTCGATATTTTTTTTCGAACTCCTGTGTATAGCTACTACATAATTTTCAGAAATGCGTGCTAGCTGATCCTTCAGATGAACCATTCTTAAAAGATTTCGACATTTTGATGTGTTCGTTGATGTGAACTTTGCAAATGGTTGTTTTAACTTTTACAGTACGCAGGCCCTACATCACAACGGTGGAGATTTTCCTACATATCGTCTTCAAATTCAAGCGAAGCTTGATAGTTGTCTTTCTAGTACTCGGTTTTTTGTTTCCATAAACAAGTTCTCTTCTCGTACAGTTCAATAAACTATACAACTTTTGCTAATTATCACGTTTTAGGCCTCTTCAGTCACTACGGAACACATACATGCAAAAAATACTGACATGGAAGCCTGCGATGGTCCTTCGAAATTGAGCAACGAAATGGCAGTTGAAACACGCTTATCGGTGGTGGTGGGGGAAGCAAAGTTAAAGGCACTTTGTAGGCGATACGCATGATACTACACTCATGCTCATAAAGTAAGGAAAACTGCAGAATGTGGTGCCACACAACGTGGCACTACACAAAACTGGCGCTAATAGCATAGGCACATAGGGAACACACACGACACAGGTCTGTAAGTTCACGGTATTGAGAAAACTGTTCCGATACACGTGCTACAAAACGCCACTGTTTCCTGCGCATGTACCCCGACATCAATATGGGATATGATCATCATGCACACGTACACAGGCCGCACAACGGGTTAGCATACTCTGGATCAGGTGGTCGAGCAGCTGCTGGAGCATAGCCTCCCATTCTTGCACCAGTACCTGTCGGAGCTCCTGAATTGTCGTAGGGGTTTGAAGACGTGCAGCGATACGTCGTCCGAGAGCATCCCAGGTGTGTTCGATGGGGTTTAGGTCTGAAGAACAGGCAGGCCACTCCATTCGCCTGATATTTTCTGTTTCCAGGTTCTCCTCCACGATGGCAGCTCGGTGGAGCTGTGCGTTATCATCCATCAGGAGGAAGGTGGGACCCATTGCACCCCTGAAAAGGCGGACCTACTGGTGCAAAATGACGTCCCGATGCACCTGACCTGTTACAGTTCCTCTGTCAAAGACATTCAAGAGCGTTCATGCACCCATCATAACCCCACCCCACACCATCAAACCACGACCTCCATACAGGTCCCTTTCAAAGACATTAAGGGGATGGTATCTGGTTCCTGGTTCACGCCAAATGAAAACCCGGCGACAATCACTGTTCAGACTATACCTGGACTCGTCCGTGAACATAACCTGGGACCACTGTTCCAATGACCATGTACTATGATGTTCTTGACGCCAAGCTACGGGATCTCCTGTGACCCCTTCCACCTTGCAGGTCTCTGGGCGAATAAAAGATGTCTGTTCAGTCGTCTGTAGACTGTGTGTCTGGAGACAACTGTTCCAGTGCCTGCGGTAAGGTCCCGAGCAAGGCTACCTGCAGTACCCTGTGGCTGTCTGCGGGCACTGATGGTGAGATATCGGTCTTCTTGTGGTGTTGTAAAGGGTGGACGTCCCGCACTGTAGTGCCTGGACGCGTTTCCTGTCTGCTGGAATCGTTGCCATAATCCTGAGTTCGCACTTTGTGGCACACGGAGAGCCCATGCTACGACCTGCTGTGTTTGACCAGCCTCCAGTCGCCCTAGTATTCTACCCCTCATAACATTATCAGTATGTGTTCTTAGAGCCATTTTCAACACACAGTCACCATTAGCACGTCTGAAAACGTCTGCACACTTACTCGCTGCACCGTACTCTGACATGCACCAACACACCTCCGCGCATGTAGACTGCTGCCAGCGGCACCATGCGACGACCACAGATCAAATGCACCGCAGGGTCATACCCCGAGGTGATTTAAACCCGCAAACCGCCCATCAGAGCGTTGTTTCACCATGTATCAGCATTATCCTTAATTTATGAACATGAGTGTAAAATGTTAAATGAAAATGATAAATTGGTGGATGTAGAATTAATCCAACTGTGCTTCCCTGTTTCCCTCCTCCCCTGTCTCCCTATAAGCTGGAATACTTGGCCTGACCTGCCAATCTGCCGTTGACTCAGCTATTATTGGACGGGACTTCCTCCTGTCTATTAGTGACTTTTGGTAGTTAAATGAAACTTTCAGATGAGAAGACAGACAAATCTGGTTAAAAATTCAGATAGACAAATCTGGTTTAAAATTCAGATATACTGACTATAAATGACATAAAATAGGTGGTAACATGTTATAATCTATCCGCAGTTCATCGACACATAATTGAAGCAAGAACTTGCCACGGAAAGGTCGCCCTGCAGGTCAAGACAAAATTATGTGTATCTTTGTTTCCTTGATATTAAGTGTGAATAAATCGTCCGCACCTTTTTTAAATAGAGAGTGCAGCTGATAATTACGTCGGAAATAGTTAATAGCAAATAGTTCTGCACTGAATGGATCCCAGGTAGGGCTAGCACAAACTATTTACCGTGGGAGAATGGTTATCTTCGTCTTGCTATCGACACAAATGACAGCGCAACCATAACTAAAAAGGTGCCGGACAAGTGAGGATGGGTGTCACACTCTGAAGGTTCCTTGCTAATCTACGTAGTTACGTATGTAAATAGCTCATCTGTAGGTTCTGATGAGTGAGTTTACGAGCGTCAAAATATGTGGCATAAATAGCCGTATCTCTTGAGTGCATTAACTTAGAATCTTAATTTTTTTACACTAACAAGGGCCCGTAGACCTTAATACTTGACATAAATTTCCGCTTGATACCTGTACCAGTTGTGAGAAAAATGTATCTTATCTGACGCACAGACAGGCTGACAACGAAGTGATCCAATAAGGGCTCCGTTTACACCGATTGATATACGGAGCACTAAGGATCACGATGAAAATACCCGCGAACGTATTACTGAGCAAAGGCAGTACTAACAAGAGCTGCTCGGTCTAGAGAACCTCTCTCTCTCTGTGGCCAACCTAATCGGGAGGGTGATTACCGTTTGTTCCGGCTAGCATTAGCCTGGGCCTCCCTTTCTGTTTTATTATAGGGTCGAGCCCCTCCACGTCTACACCGGCATGATGGCCAACACAAAAGGTCGACTGCCATCTCTCCTCATTTGGAGACAGATTGGGCCGAAAGTTGAACGAAGTGGTGTAAGGATGCTGAAATAAGGAGTAGGCCGTATGGTACGGAATGAACCTGTCTCATTACAAAACGTGGAGGCCAAAGGATCCACAACTGTGTAACCCAAGGCAGGTGGCGATCTGCAGCAGGTGTGACAACAGAGTACAGTGCTGGTTTCAGAGCACGCCGTTCAGAGGCCGTTGTTGGACATGCAGTTCCACGTCATACGACCATACGTGTTCCTGTGTCGATTTAACGACATCGCCAGTTATATTGCAGGGTAGCCGTTTGAAGGACAGAGGAAATTGCCAAGGCAAGAGCCAAGGGAAAAAAAGCCTCTACGGTAGTTGGGTCAGGTTGGAGCAGTAGCGGCTTTCTTGATGTCTGCGGCAGGTCATGCAAGGGTAGGCTTTGCTTTGTTAGTAGTGGGCCTCCTAGCTCACAAGTTGGTGGGACTGAAATGGCTTCAATTTCACGGAGCCACATAGGTCTGATATCCTTGCGCATCGAGGTAGACTTGGCCTAAAATCAGAAGCATCTGCAGAATTTCGTCATCATGCAAATTATTAGGAATATTTAATCCATGGACTGGAAAACTTCTCAGTCCCCTGACACGACAGTTCTCTGTTTAGGGGGACCGATACAGTTCTCGACTGCTGGGGGAAATTGGTTTAGTAGCACTTATCCAGCAATTAATTTCATCAACCTTTGAAATAATAATCTGAGCGTCCCATGACCTACAGCATTACATTAGTAATTTTACGAGCAATCTGAATCGGCATCTGAAATGTAAATTACATTTTTATCGAACTACTCTCTCTTTGACGGGAGGCTATTCCACGCCTTGTTGTAGGTCAGAGAAAACTATTCCACAGCTGTAACTTTTGTGGCACGGATAAAAGTGGCGTCACTCTAGCGGCACTTCAGGAATTTCGGTGTTTCCACATGCAACTTCAGTGACGCCACTCAAGTAGTGGCCAAGTGGCACCACTTTTGTTGCATGTGGAAACCCGGGCTAGATTACTAGGAGAACACAACAAGTGCCTTAACCTGATTTCCCAGAAACTTCCGCTCAATGGAAGACACTGTCTCAGCTTATTCCTAGACACTCAACCATTTCATAAAAAACGACAATCTAAGTTCTTGAGATCTGTGTGCCAGACCGAGACTCGAACTCGGGACCTTTGCCTTTTGCGGGCAAGTGCTCTACCAACTGAGCTACCCAAGCACGACTCACGCCCCGTCCTCACAGCTTTACTTCTGCCAGTACCTCGTCTCCTACCTTCCAAACTTTACAGAAGTCTCGGTCCAGCACATAGTTTTAATCTGCCAGGAAGTTTCATATCAGCGCACACTTCGCTGCAGAGTGAAAATCTCATTCTGTAAGTTCTTGAGGTTTTTTCAGGTACTTTTATTTCCGTTCTTTCAGTCATTTACCCATGTCTGTAGAAGACTACTACACGAAAGTTTTCCAATGTCAGATGAAGGAACTAAAAAAACCTCTTATGTCCATGGGTAGATAATTGAAAACAATAAAAATAAGATAAATAAAACAGTAATGAGGTTTCGTACATGGGGCGCAAAATTAACAAGCCGCGATGCTAAATACCTTCTTTTTTTTTTTTTTTTTTTTTTTTTTTTTTTTTTTAAAGAAGTTTCTTTGATCCATGTACCTCCTGATCCACGTCTGTGGGCATCATGCTGTAAAAGGTACATAAAGTACCTGGAAAGTACCTCGAAAACTTTGCCCGTCATTTTTTCAGAAACGGACACGAAACACATGTAGGGATATTTTTACTTCTCTTCCACGGAGCTGCTGGGAAGTCTGGTGATGGTACTTGCCGCGTTCTCTTGGTCAGTCGTGAGAATGGTATAAACGATATTGCTTTGAACTGTAGTATAAAAGTTTCAAAATCATGTGGATCTGAAGTTGTGTGTAACACGCAAAGTCCTGTTTGTACCGTTCCTGCTAGATCTTATACGGCAGTTTAAACTCCAGGAAATACAAGAGAGTAAATAAAGAATTCATAATAGTTACTCTACAGAAGTATACTCTAATATGTTTCTAATTCTCAAACAGAGGAGCAGAAATTTTACACCTTTGAAGTATCTTATTGTTAGTGTTTGCTGTTCAGTTCTTCCTTTTTAATGCATAACTGCATAGTCAGTGTACGCCCATGAATATGAAGTAGGCTACCTCTTACCGTTTTTGTTTATTGTTGTTTTCTTCTGTTCTTGCTGCTAGAAGCCTTCCAATAATTTATGAATACGATGATGGTTCCTTTATTGATTTGCCGTTTCTTTTCTATAAAATTTTTGTGCGATCTGTCGTGACTTACGAAAATATCCTGCATACAGTATGGCAATTACCTACATCTACTCTGCTTTTCCTAGAATAAATGTTCCAGAGCATATTTCAAGCTGCCCACTACAATCTTTGCATGTACTACTCCATAATCAGCAAAATTTATTTATGTTTAGTTCTTGCACATGGTTTGTTCCCTTATTTAAATGTAGGAATAACGGAACTACTTTACATATCCACAGAATTCTACACCGCAAACGATACCTGCTCAGAATATCCTTTAATCTACATTTAGCTTTAAGACAGCACTTTAAAAAGTTCGTTGTTGATTTTGTATATTATTTTCTACGTGTTTAAATGACGCAAAGACTCTGAAGACCTTCCAGATATTCCAAGTTTCACTGACGTCACTGGCGGTGGCAGAGCGATCTAACGCTACGCATAATTCAGCGTTCTCCTCAAACATTACGGGAGATCGAACTCAATTATTGACGCTACAGACTGATTACATGCGTCGCTCTGTTTACGTCAGATCCCGACAAAGTGTGCATAATTAAATCCCCGCCCGTTGCTCATTTCTGTCAGTTGTTGGTTCTGGCTTCAACATTAGTCCCACGATAATTGCGTGAATATCGAATTCTAGCAGCCTAAATGGCGCTCTATCCTTCGGTCTACGTAGTATCGACGTAGCAACACCTGGCGGTGAATTTTACTTCTAATAACAGTGCTCCGATTGTCTAGTTAAACTGTGTTAGATACGAAAACATTTTGCAAGCGAGAGGAGACTGAACTGTTCCTATTACCGCTCTCGATCTTTCCAAGTAGTCCTCACAAGGAACCAATGTCGCTATCTTAGGATAAACATCTCTCCTAACTTAATTCATCTTTGTCCCTCCCTTTTTTCTTTTTCTTGTCTCCACTGTTTTCCTTTCTTCCGTTAAATTCTTTCTGTTTTTTCTTGCTCTCTGTTAGCACAATTAACTCCTAATATTTATTATTCAGGTTTAAGCCCTACTGGAACACGCAATTTACAAAAAAATGACCCCTATCGAAGATTCGTTATAGCTTTTCTTTTCGTTCTCATTTTCTCAGAATGGGCTCTCTTCCAGCCGTCGTACCAAGCCGTTTTGGTCTTGTTGGGTTTTTCAGCAAGGCCAACGGTCCAGCCGTCAATCTTCTGCCAAAACATTTTTCTGTCTAATCTATCAAGTAGTTATTCGAGTGGTAGTTATTCCTCCAAGTATTCTTTTATTCCTCCTGGAACATCTTAAATCCTCTCGTGTCAGAAATTATATGGATTTCGTCCCTTTGCGTGCTAATCAGAGCAAAATTGCTTGCGTTGAGAGAAAATAACCGCCAAACCTTAGGCGGCAAGGTTCTGCCCAACAGACTGCCAGTACCAGCAAATGGAAGCTCAACAGTGGTGCGCAAATCAGTTGCAACATAAACCTACCAGGCAGCACTGCGTCTTCAAAGTCCACCCGTATATTCTCAATCTGCCCAACCCGCCCGTACTTGTAGTGCAGCTATTCATGCGCTGCTCTGTGACTTGTAAACTACGATTTCGACATACCGTCGTGCAATAACTCTCGGAGTGTCGTTGGTACATCACCAAATGAAGAGCAAACAGCTCTTGAAAATCTTAATACAGTGAAGCGCCAAAGAAATAGGTACAGACATGGGTATTCAAATACACGTAAACAGGCAGAATACGGTGCTGTGGTTGGCAACGCCTATATAAGGCAACAAGTTCAAAAATGGCTCTGAGCACTACGGGACTTAACATCTATGGTCATCAGTCCCCTAGAACTTAGAACTACTTAAACCTAACTAACCTAAGGACAGCACACAACACCCAACCATCACGAGGCAGACAAAATTCCTGACCCCGCCGGGAATCGAACCCGGGAACCCGGGCGTGGGAAGCGCGAACGCTACCGCACGACCACGAGATGCGTGCGCGGCAACAACTGTTTGGCACAATTGTTAGATCGGTTTCTGCTGCTACAGTGGCAGGTTATAAAGATTTAAGTGAGTTTGAACGTGGTGTTATAGCTGGAGCACGAGCGATGGGACATAGCATCTTTGAGGTGGCGATGAAGTGAGGATTTTCCCGTACGACCATTCCACGAGTGTACGGTGCAACTCAGGAATCCGGTAAAACATCAAATCTCCGACATCGCTGCCGCTGGAGAAAGATACTGCAAGAACGGGACCAGCCACGAGTGAAGAGAACTGTTCAACGTAACAGAAGTGCAACCCTTCCGCAAATTGCTGCAGATTTCAATGCCGGGCCATCAAAAAGTGACAGTGTGCGAACCATTCAACGAAGCATCATCGACACGGGCTTTCAGAGCCGAAGACCTACTCGTGTACCCTTAATGACTGCACGATGCAAAACCTTAAGCCTCGCCTGGGCCTGTAACCACCGACATTGGACTGTTCATGACTGGAAACATGTTGCCTGGTCGGACGAGTCTCGTTTGTAATTGTATCGATCGGATGGACGTGTACAGGTATGGAGACAACCTCTTGAACTCATGGATCCCGCATGTCAGCAGGGCACTGTTCAAGCTCGTGGAGGCTCTGTAATGGTGTGGGGCATGTGCAGTTGGAGTGACATGAGACATCTGATATGCCTCGATACGACTCTGACAGGTAACACGTACGTAAGCATCCTGTCTAATCACCTTCATCCATTCAGGTCCATTGTGTATTCCGACTGACTTGGGCAATTCCAACAGGACAATGCGACACCCCACACGTCCAGAATTGCTACAGAGTGGCTCCAGGGACATTATTGAATGGTTCAAATAGCTCTGAGCACTATGGGACTTAACATCTTAGGTCATCAGTCCCCTAGAACTTAGAACTACTTAAACCGAACTAACACACATCCATGCCCGAGGCAGGATTCGAACCTGTGACCGTAGCAGTCCCACGGTTCCGGACTGCCGCGCCTAGAACCGTACGGCCACCGCGGCCGGCAGGAACATTATTCTGGCCACGAGACTCCCCAGACATAAACATTATTGGGCATATTTGGGATGCCTTGCAACGTACCATTCAGAAGCGATCTCCACCCCGTCGTACTCTTACGGATGTATGGACAGCCCTGAAGGATTCATGGCGTCAGTTCCCTCCGGCACTACTCCAGACATTAATCGAGTCCGTGCCACGTCGTGTTGCGGCACCTCTGCGTGTTCGTGGTGGCGCTACACGATATTAGGCAGGTGCACCAGTTTCTTTGCCTCTTCAGTGTACAGGGCTATTACAAATGATTGAAGCGATTTCATAAATTCACTGTAGCTCCATTCATTGACATATGGTCACGACACACTACAGATACGTAGAAAAACTCATTAAGTTTTGTTCGGCTGAAGCCGCACTTCAGGTTTCTGCCGCCAGAGCGTCCGAGAGCGCAATGAGACAAAATGGCGACAGCAGCCGAGAAAGCGTATGTCGTGTTTGAAATGCACTCACATCAGTCAGTCATAACAGTGCAACGACACTTCAGGACGAAGTTCAACAAAGATCCACCAACTGCTAACTCCATTCGGAGATGGTATCCGCAGTTTAAAGCTTCTGGATGCTTCTGTAAGGGGAAATCAACGGGTCGGCCTGCAGTGAGCGAAGAAACGGTTGAACGCGTGCGGGCAAGTTTCACGCGTAGCCCGCGGAAGTCGACGAATAAAGCAAGCATGGAGCTAAACGTACCACAGCCGACGGTTTGGAAAATCTTACGGAAAAGGCTAAAGCAGAAGCCTTACCGTTTACAATTGCTACAAGCCCTTACACCCGATGACAAAGTCAAACGCTTTGAATTTTCGGCGCGGTTGCAACAGCTCATGGAAGAGGATGCGTTCAGTGCGAAACTTGTTTTCAGTGATGAAGCAACATTCTTTTCCTAATGGTGAAGTGAACAGACACAATGTGCCAGAACTGCGGGCTCGCATCAACGATGCTTTCGAACTCATTGATGGGGACATGCAGCGCCGAGTGTGGGAGGAACTTGATTATCGGCTTGATGTTTGCCGAATCACTAAAGGGGCACATATCGAACATTTGTGAACGCCTAAAAAAACTTTTTGAGTTTTTGTATATGTGTGCAAAGCATTGTGAAAATATCTCAAATAATAAAGTTATTGTAGAGCTGTGAAACCGCTTCAATCATTTGCAATAACCCTGTATGTTGCGGAGGCCGAGTGTTAGTTATAGCAACTATAAGGCAGTTTATCAGATTTCATGAAGCTCGCGTGTTCGCAACTACTTCCAGTTAATCTGCGGCTCTTCCCCCTCGTCTCGTATCAGGGTGCCTAAAGGAAGCTGCGTTCTCCGAACGCTATACGACAAGTAAATAACTTTAATAGTTTACAATAGAGAAGATAGACAATACTTTGAATTTAAAATGGTGTCGCAAGCGATGGGTGACATGCAAGCAATCATTGCCCTTTGCTGTATACAAGGTCCATGTAAGCAATTGGTATGTTTCACACGTCACTGCTATGGTGGTGCTGTCCTAGTACTGTCCTAATACTGAGCGCCCGAGGCTGGCAGGAGCGGTGCTTATATTCTCTTCTTGTAGAGGCCGCTCCTGTCGTGGTGTGGTTCTAATCAGCGGGCTATGGGTTCACGTCGTCCCACAGCCTTCTTTACGGTTGCGTTCTTCATCTTCGTTCCGGCGCTTGTCGATACGCCGGAACAATTTCCAAAGCTCTACCGCCACGAATGAAAAAGTCACTCGCATGTGAATTGACAATTGTTGTCACAACACTGCTGTATTGTGCGGCATATGATTTATGCTCACTGGCACTCGTGCCTTCAGACCACAACGCCAGGGTAGTTTCGGACCTTCTTGCAATACTTAACACAACATTCTCAAAGACACAAAATGATCAAAACCCACCGTCATGAGCGAGAAGTCATCAGCCACGATACAGTCAGAACTCTGAGAGAGTAAAATCCGGAAGGTGCACATCATCCCCGTTACCGAAATGCTTTGGGGCGATTGCGTGTACAGCTTAAGCATTTGTCATTATCTATCATAATTTAAGTCTTCGTTGATTATCACAATCAAAATATACTACATCAATAACACTCAAATTCACTGCCTACGCGACTGTGCTTGAGTAGACGTTTTTTACTCGACACGAGCAAAATCTATGCTTGTTATGTCATAGAGATGGCTGCCATTCGATCTTTTCCAACACCCGTCACCCTCGCCGCTATCTTTTCTGGGCTGCAGTGACGTCAGACAGTCCACTTTAAGAACATTAATCATTCTCGTGATATATTGGCCCAGGTGACTGCTCCAGTGGAGAGACTCTCAGAATGCTACGTGAAACAGTTCCCACTACTTACACACGGCAACCGTACGGGAACTACGTGTGACATTCTGACGTACTGCTGCTCCGATCGAATCATCAATTTGGAAGTTTGAGATCCCGGGTTCTGTTACAAATATTAAAAAATAAAAGAAAAAAGAAAAGAAAACAGGACGACTGCGAACACAAGAAAAAATTTCTGTCATGCACGACAATGTGACAGTAAGCCCCAGAAAATCGGTTTGCCGACGAGCTCAATTAAATTAATTTATTATCAAGTTCACTGCATGAAATCTTTTCAAAAGATCTGTAAGTGCATGCTTGCGAGGTTCAACTTACACAAGAGTTGAAGCCTGCAGGTCATGGAAAGAGACATCATTCTGCACAATAGATCTTGGATCGACAAGCGGAGAACGAGAACTCTACAAAAAGAATAATTTTCTCAGAGGAAGAGCACTTCGACCTCCGTGGGTACGTCTATAAGCAGAACTGCAGAATTTGGGGTGACGAAAATTCGCGAGGGTCTGTGGAAGATGAGATGCATCCACAGCGCACGACTGTGCGGTGTGGGTTTTGGGCAGGAGGAGCGATCGGCCAGTATTTTTTTTTTTTTTAACTGATGACGGAGCTGCCGTCACTGTGAACGTCGACCGTTACCGAAACATGGTTTCAGATTGGTTTTTCCCCCTTATTGATGAAAATGACAATTTTTGCTATCAACAAGATGGTGTGACATGTCACCAATCCCGTGAAACGATTGCTGTGCCGAATGAAAAGATTCCGCGAAAAATTATCTCCTTGCATGGCAAACCAAGAATGGTCTGCCAGATCAAGTGGTTCAAATGGCTCTGAGCACTATGGGACTCAACTTCTGAGATCATTAGTCCCCTAGAACTTAGAACTAGTTAATCCTAACTAACCTAAGGACATCACACACATCCATGACCGAGGCAGGATTCGAACCTGCGACCGTAGCGGTCTCGCGGTTCCAGACTGCAGCGGCTAGGACCTCATGGCCACTTCGAGTGCCAGATCATTCGAACATACGCCTTTTTACATTTTTTGTGAGTATTTGTAAAATCAAAACTGTACGTGAGCAAACCACAGACAATACACCAATTGAAGGATGAAACTGAAATGGTTATTAACGGCATCCCACTAGATGTTTGTGGAGGCATCACCGAGAACTTCAGTGAACGCATTGTTCGCCGCCGCACGGCCTTGGGTGGTCATATTGAGGATGTAATTTTTTGTGTATAGATGGGAAAAGTTACTCGATATGTCTGTAACAATAAACATATTTTCAATAAATTTTGTATGTTCTATAGCACTTTAATATTCACACCTATATCCCGGACACCCTCAATAAAGTGAGGAGAATTGTATGCCTACAGAGCGTCTCTATCACCGTAGAAAAATCCACTGTGTTTTGCATAACTTTGCTGTGTATCCGTGCGCACTGCGAACGCCCCTTCACAGTTTTCCGACGTTCTTTTATTTTTACACCGCCTGTCACAGCAGGATGCGACATTTGCCCCCTGATTGGGTGATGGAGTTACGGACCGAACAATAGCGCCGCGTTCGGCGGCGCTTCGAATTAATGCGTTTGTGAATGCAGAGCGGGGGAGGTGGGGCGCCGGGCGACGCCCCCGCGAGGGGCGCAGCTAACAGGGTTACGGCGCGGGGGCGGCGCCGCGCAGAGCGTCGAGAGCCAAATTGAATGAGCGGCGGCAGGCGTCGCGACGCCGCGGCAGCTGCCAGCGGCGGCGCCGCGACTGACGCCTAGACCAGCAGTAGCAGAGATAGTGGCGACTGGCCTAGACGCAAATCAGCGTCACACTCTAGGCTTAACACAGCGTGGGGCAGCCGCGACAGTCACCAGAAACACACTGAGAAGCCAAACCATCAGGACCACCGGCTTAATAGGGTCTTTGGAACACAATACGTCATCGGCTCTGCGTGGCGTGGATTTCACAAATCACTGGCCGCGGTACGGGACAGTGCCCTATTATCGGCTACCTTTTTTAATTTAAATTAGCTGCCTTTAAATTATGGAAAATGTGCTATAGTACACGGAAAAAAATCGCAAAAAAATTAATGGAGAGTAGTGACATTTCGATAATACACTTGTCTAGGTAACATATGCGAGTGTTTAACATGGTCAGATCACAGGTTAATGCAAGCGCGAGATAAGCCATTACAAATGTGAAATGCAAGTAATTATACTATTGGCCATTAAAATTGCTACACCACGAAGATGACGTGCTACAGACGCGAAATTTAACCGACAGAAAGAAGATGCTGTGATATGCAAATGAGAGCATTCACACAAGGTTGGTGCCGGTGGCGACACCTACAACGTGCTGACCGAGGACACAGAGGACAGTGCGACTGCGGGGAGTTATCTCTGGCACGCCTCCCGCGAAACTCACATTCTCAACGTATTGTCCCGCACTACAGTCGTAGTGCCCCCGCCCATTATACTCATTACTCGCGGCGCGTTGCCGATTCCCGTAAGAGTTAGGGCACTGTTTGTGCATTCGCACAGAAGAAGAAGATGGTCAAGTGGCCGCTGAGCCTTAACTATATATATATACTAAGATGGTATCTGTGCGAATGCAGGGGCACTACGAATGTAGTGCGGGACAATACGTTAAGAATGTGGGTTTCGCGGGAGGCGTGCCAGAGATAAATCTCTGCTGTCGCGCTATCCTCTGTGTCCTCGGTGGCTCAGATGGATAGAGCGTCTGCCACGTAAGCAGGAGATACCGGGTTCGAGTCCCGGTCGGGGCACACATTTTCGTCTGTCGCCGTTGACGTATGTCAACGCCTGTGAGCAGCTAAGGGTGTTAATTTCATTGTAATTAAATTGTAACGAGCTGCATGGTCACCAATGGTATATATATGTCAATAGTTTCATAAACGCTTGAATCGCAGTCTTCCTCACCATAATCCTGCTGCTTCGTGACTCTTTGGTTCTTTCTTACGAAGAGCTTCCTTTTGGTAGCCCCAGATGTTGGTCTGTCAGGTGCATCACATGTAACTCCTACAGTAGGTTTTGTTGTAGGTGGTGACTTTTTCCCTTTAGCCAGCCACTATTACTAAGACTTTGTAAAAGAATATGACGTTAACACTACTGCTTTACGTGCTCCATCATAAAGGTGGAATCAGAGGAGGTGGGTTGATCTGAAAAGTAGGAACCTCTGTTACTTTAATTTCAATTACCGAAGGCGCCAAAGGCGCGGCTGTGGCTTCTGAGACTTTATCCACATATGCTGCAGACTGCTGAGGAGCAAAATCCGTAGATGAAGAAACCATGGGGTCATAAGGAGAGGTCCCACATTTTTTAAACCATTTGCAGCCACTTTTATTATTGATGCTCTGTATTATGCACAACCCATCAATGACCCAACGTCTTTGTCTATCAAAGACTGCAAAGGTCTCACCTGGAATAAACTTCAGGACATCTAATGGTATAAACTGATTCAGAATTTTGGGTACCCAATATAGTGCAACCTATTACTACCCAATATTAGGGACCATCTATTCCTTCTAGTTAGGCACAACCTAACCTTAAGTGGGCAGTTGACGACACTTTTATCTATTAGATAAAAAAGAACATGCTCCAAACTACTGTCTCGTATGAAAGTATGTCTCACCTCTCTGGAGGAAGGATTTCCAGCTGAACTCTGTTGAAAGTGTTTATCTTGACCACTATGCAAAATAGCTGTGGACAGCACTGGTACCAGACTCACAACGGCTTATCATGCTACTGGTTGTTCGTCTGTCCACTTTTTCCCAGATTGTTGCGTTGTTGTTTGCTGGGACGTCACATCCATGATTTTACTCTGGCACTTGTTACGTTGTCCGAGATGGTCTATGTTGATCTGTCGCACGTCCCTCTGGACCTCCTTTGGCCACTGCTTGCTGCATTTACTCTTTGTTATGATGCCGGTCACTTTCTTTGCTGTTCTGGTGTTCTCCATCCTGCCGAGAGGGGTGTGTATAACTTTACTCGCCGTTTCCTGACTTCTTTGGTTACTGTGTAGGTCTTTTGACAGAATTCATTCTGAGGTCCAAATGCCATTTCTGCTGATTGCTTCGTAAATCTTCCTAAGAATTTTTCGTTCCTGTTTTTCTATTTCTCTAATTTTGCAGTGACCGTATGTTGCTTCTGTTTATGCTGCTTCTCGACAAATCGCTGTTTTGTAATGCATTTTGCGTCTGTTGAAATGTTTTTCTTGTTGTAGTAGGCCCATGTTAATTTGCCTTGCAGCTTGCTGATCCTTTGTTCGTTGGCGATTCTGTTTACTCCCGATGACTGTATAGTTTCGCCAAGATATTTAAAGCGGCTGACTTGTGTGATGTTACCGTGTTTCGTGATTAGCGGAGATTTATTTTCCGGCCGACTTTCCAAATACTGAGTTTTATCATACGAAATTTGCAGTCCAGTTTCCTGTCCAATCTCATGTAGTTTTCCAACTGCGTGAATCGCTTCTGTCCTGTTGTTTGTGATAATCGCAATATCGTCCGCGAAGGCGAGGCAGTTTACTTTAGTACCGTTCTATTTTCTGATACCAATTTGGACATCTTTTACATGACGTTCCAAATCTCTGATAATCTTGTCTTCAATAATATTGAAAAGAATCGAGGACAGTCCGTCCCCCTGCCGTATACCCATTCTAATTTCAAAGGGTTCCGATATCTCACCCATGAATTTCACTTTGGAAGTTGTTCTTGCAAGTGCCTGTTCTATGATTTTCCGGGTCTTTTAGTCGATTCCGAAATCTTCCAAGGTTTCAAAAACGGTTTCTGTTATAACCAGGAATAACACAATAACCTCGACAGTCTGGTTTATTAAATCACAAATCACTTTTTAACAATTATGTTAGCCAAGCGTCTACCCAGGCTCACACTCAGAAGTAATGCATAATTAAAGTTTGGTTATACCAATGTCCAAATGTGCATGGTGGGGTGCACGTCCCGTAATTATTCCCCAGTCCAGCGAAGTTCAGTCTCTCCAAGTGAAGTCGATAGATTTCCGCCGAGCAGCCAGGTAACCTCGAGTGGTGCGGGGAGTCATCCACAAGCAGCTGGAACACGGCGTACTGCACTTCCCGATGAGAACTGTCGTTTGCGGCGGCGGCCGGGTTTATATAAGGCTTGCTAGTTAATGGAGCCGTAGGCTGGGGTCGCTGTTTTCCAGGGAAAACCAATCGCAATGTTTCCTGGCGTAGCCAATTGCTGTGTGCTGACAAACGCGCGCGCGCGAAGGCGGCCAGCGATGGTAGCCGCGAGCCGCCCGGAGAAGTGCGGCCAGCGATGTATTTGGCGGCCACGTAAGGGAGCGTGCGTGTGAAGACGGCCAGCGAAGGAAGCAGCGGGCCGCCCAGAGAAGTGCGGCCAGCGATGTATTTGGCGGCCGTGTACTGGAGCGCGTTGTTCGGTGTTTGTTAGAAGTGGTGTATACCACAGTTTCGTAGTCTGTTGAGTCATAAGCTTTCCTCTAATCGATGAATGTAATTACTATATTCTTGCATTTTCTCATTTGTAGTATCGTCTTTAGGTCCATATCTGTTCCACAGATGATCGCCCTTTTCTGAATCCGGCGGTATTCACCAAGTAGTGGATTCACCTGGGGTTCTATTCTTTTTAAAAGTGCTGTGGAGAGGATTTTGTACGCCACTGGGAACAGAGAGATTCCTCTAGAATTGTTGATGTCGATATATATATGAAACAAAGTTTTGCACCACTCCAGTTCCCAGAACTCCTGAAGACAGACGTTGACTGTGGATATGTATCACAGACACAGTCCCTCTGACTGTTTAGAGCTGTGACTAAACCCGCCCGAAAATGTAAAGAAGCATGCATGAGCAGCGCCTATTAGACGGAGGGTGTCCGACAGCCGATCATTTCCAGTCTTTCCAACAGGAAAGAGGTAGACGGCTCGTGTTGTCTGTAGCTTAGCCATGCCTAAACGTTCAATACCACTGTTAGATCGCGTCCGCAATGTTAGTTTGTGCCAGGAAGAGCTCCCAACAAGGGAGATGTCAGGCATCTCGGAGAAAAACAAAGGAGATGTTGTTCGGACATACAGAGAGACAGGAACTGTCGATGACATGCCTCGCTCAGGCCGCCCAAAGACTGCAGTGGATGACCGCTACCTACGGATTATACACTACTGGCCATTAAAATTGCTGCACCACGGAGATGGCGTGCTACAGACGCAAAATTTAACGGACAGGAAGAAGATGCTGTGAGATGCAAATGATTAGCTTTTCAGAGCATTCACACAGGGTTTGGCGCCGGTGGCGACACCTATAGCGTGCTGACATAAGGAAAGTTTCCAACCCATTTCTCATACACAAACAGCAGTTGACCTGGCGTTGCCTGGTGAAACATTGTTGTGATGCCTCGTGTAAGGAGGAGAAATGCGTACCATCACGTTTCCGAATTTGATAAAGGTCGGATTGTAGCCTATCGCGATTACGGTTTATCGTATCCAATGACTGTTAGCAGAATGTGGAATCGGTGGGTTCAGGAGGGTAATACGGAACGCCGTGCTGGATCCCAACGGCCTCGTATCACTAGCAGTCGAGATGACAGGCATCTTATCCGCATGGCTCTAACGCATCGTGCAGCCACGTCTCGATCCCTGAGTCAACAGATGGGGACGTTTGCAAGACAACAACCATGTGCACGAACAGTTCGACGACGTTTGCAGCAGCATGGACTATCAGCTCGGAGACCATGGCTACGGTTACCCTTGACGCTGCATCACAGGCAGGAGCGCCTGCGATGGTGTACTTAACGACGAACCTGGCTGCACGAATGGCAAAACGTCATTTTTTCGGATGAATCCAGGTTCTGTTTACAACATCATGATGGTCACATCCGTGTTTGGCGTCATCGCGGTGAACACACATTGGAACCGTGTATTCGCCATCGCCATACTGGCATATCACCCAGCGTGATGGCATGGGGTGCCATTGGTTACACGTCTCGGTCACCTTTTGTTCGCATTGACGGCACTTTGAACAGTGGACGTTACATTTCAGATGTGTCACGACCCGTGGCTCTACCCTTCATTCGATCCCTGCGAAACCCTACATTCTCCAGGTCTCTCACCAATTGAAAACGTCTGGTTAATGGTGGCCGAGCAACTGGCTCGTCGCAATACGCCAGTCACTACTCTTGATGAACTGTGGTATCGTGTTGAAGCTTAATGGGCAGCTGTACCTGTACACGCCATCCAAGCTCTGACTCAATGCCCAGGCGTATCAAGGCCGTTATTACGGCCAGATGTGGTTGTTCTGGGTACTGATTTCTCAGGATCTATGCATTCGAATTGCGTGAACATGTAATCACATGTCAGTTCTAGTATAATATTTTTGTCCAATGAATACCCGTTTATCATCTGCATTTCTTCTTGGTGTAGCAATTTTAATGGCCAGTAGTGTAGTTCGGAGGAACCCTGACAGCTACGCCAACATGTTGAATAATGCTTTTCGTGCAGCCACAAGACGTCGTGCTAAGATTCAAACTGTGCACGATAGGCTGCATGATGCTCAACTTCACTCCCGACGTCCATGCTGTGCTCCATCTTTGCAACCACGACACCATGCAGCACGGTACAGATGGGCCCAACAACATGCCGAATGAACAGCTCAGAATTGGCATCGTTGAGCCAGACACTCTTCAGAAACGTATTTGGAAGCAACCCGGTCAGGCTGAACGCCTTAGACACACTGTCCAGCGAGTGCAGCAAGGTGGAGTTCCCGTGCTGTTTTGGAGTGTCAGTATGTGGGGCCGACGTACGTCGTTGGTGGTCGTGAAGGCACCGTAACGGTTGTACGATACGTGAATGCGTTCGTCGGACCGATAGCGCAACCACATCGGCAGCATATTGGCGAGGCATTCGTCTTAATGGAACATAATTCTCGCCCCCATCGTGCACATCTTGTGAAAGACTTTCTTCAGGATAACGACCGCTCGACTAGAGAGGCCAGCATGCTCTCCAGACATGAATCCTATCGCAAACGCCTTTCATAGATTGATAAGAGCTGTTTATGGACGACGTGATCCACCAACCACTCTGAAGGAAGTACGCCGATTCGCCGTTGAGGAGTGGGACAATCTGGACCAACAGTACCTTGATGAACTTGTGGATAGTATGCCACGACGAATACAGGCATGCATCAATGCAAGAGGACGTGCTACTGGGTATTAGGAGTACCGGTGTGTACAGCAATCTGGATGAACACCTCGGAAGATCTCGCTGTAAGGTGGTACAATATGCAATGTGCGGCTTGTGGCTTTCATGAGCAACAAAAAGGGCGGAAATAATGTTTATGTTGATCTCTACTCCAATTTTCTGCACAGGGTTCGGAACTCTCGGAACCGAGGTGATGCAAAACTTAAAAATTCTTTTACCCTGTCTAATCAAAAGCGTCTGGATTCCGCTACGTAATGTGGAACCTACCACCAGACGTCATGAGTGGCGGAAAAGCTGTGACAGAAAACTGGGGTGCTCAGCACAGTTGGGGGTCTTCAAAGTTGGACTAGTGATTGGATTTGACCTGAGTAAGATATCCACTAGCATCATTTCAAACCTTCCAAAGCTCTCCAAATCGACGGTTGATAATGTGAATAACCACACCTAAACCACGATCAGACAGACCTCATGTACTGTCGGGCAGGATGATTGTGTGAAAATGCATGGAATCAGTGGAAGTCAGTACTTGTAAATTCCAAAGTGCTACCAGTAGTCCACCTAGCACGATGACTGTGCGTAGCCAGTTAAAAAGAATAGGGTAGAATGGTCGAGCAGTCCTTGTAAGGCATACATTTCTGTAGCAAGAGCTGATCAGCGCATGACATGTTTTAAAGAGGATGACTGAAAACAAGTGATTTGGAGTGATGAATCACGCTATACCATACGGCAGTCGACGGAAGCTTTTTTTTTTTGGGGGGGGGGGGGGGGGGGGAGGAGTTTGGTTAATGCCTGGAGAACGTTACTTGTCATCATATTTTGTGTCACCAGTGAAGTCCAGCGCTTCGTAAAACGCTAAATATGGAAGGGTATAAACACATTGAGAACATTGTGTGCTGAGTGCAGTACAACAGTTCAGAGATGACTGTATCAGCATGACAATAGACCGTATCAGAGAGCAGCATCTGCAAGGTAATGGTTTGTCAACAACAACATTCTTGAAATCGACTAGCCTGCCCAGAGTCCCTACCTAGACATAATGGAACGCTTTTGTATGAGTCAGAATGTCCACTTAGCTCTAGACCACAGCATACAAGAAGAGTATCTTCTCTCGTGTCGACTCTTGAGGAATTCCTGTTTCTCCACAATCATTCAGAAACCTCATCGAAAGTGTCCCGAGCAGAGTTCATAGCGTTATAAAGGATGGACACATCCCCACATTAGTGTCAGCTAATAAGTGTTCGGATACTTTTGATCAGATAGTGTATGGGGCATGAGATGTTCATGCAGGGCTCACGCAGTTCGCGTTAATTATGGGCTTGTGGTTTGTGGGTGTGGAGATGGTAACTGGTAGTCCCCCCCCCCCCCCTCCCCGATGCGATCCATCGGTTTCAGATCAGGTGAATATGGTGGCCAAGATATGATGCTTCTCAAACCACTGTAGTACGATTCTGGGCTTGGGATACGGACAGTTATCCTGCTAGACGATGCTATTGTTGTCAGGAGACATCAACCATGAAGCGAAACAGATGGCCCACAGTAATGTTCACATGTTTCACAGCTGTGATGATGTTTCGAGCAACCGTTTACTTGGATAACATTGTGTCTGGACACTACCATCAACCTGGTGTAACAAGAAACGTGAGCCATCCGACAACAGAACACGTTTCCATGAACCATGGTCCACTAATACCCTGCCCACCGCAATCGTAAAATTAAGTGACGTAATGTATGAAAAGCATTGAGGAAAGTCGTTTCGTATCCAGTGCCCTATCCAAGTTACTTTTCTCCTGTTACGATGCATTCAAAACGGACAGGCTGAATGGCTACCCAACAAGACAAGCTACATCACACTGCAACAGTGGGAAAACTTACAGTAACGTGGGAACTATCTTCAGTCAGTATAAGCAATGATCGCTGTTGACAGTTTGACTAAGTTTCAATTTCAGTTCTCCTGGCCTAAGAACACTGTCCATAAATCCTGGTGTCATATGTAACAGTCCAAAGAAACCATTCCCAACAGCGTCATCTTCGATGTAGGTAGTCGGTTCAGCTGATGCATCAGCCTTGGAATGAAATGACGCAACCTCCCTGTCTTCAGAGCAAGTCACATCCTAGTAGCATTTACACCATTTTCACGGAATCCTTGCCTTGATCATTTTTGTGGCGAGCGTGGAAACCGGACCAGCTTCACAGCTGAGAATTCTCATCACTTGTAACCGCGCAGGGTCACATCACACTCTGTTGCGTGGATTCTGAAATTGCCTCTCGTAATTCATAACACTGCAGGTAAGACAGTCTCGCACTATCGTCCGCACTGTCTCTGGACAAGATTCCAGCCTCGGTTCCGGTCAAACTAGGGGCCAGAATCACTTAAAACATCGTATCCAGCAGGTAATCTTTCTTCACTTTGTTCAGGGAGCCTGAAGATAGTAGTAGTAGTAGTAGTAGTAGTAGTAGTTTTATTCATCCGTAGATCTCTTTTACAAGGATATTGGACATGTCAAAGAATTTAGAAGTTAAAATAAGCTACTTTTTATACACATACATTTACAAACTTCCTGTTAGAGACAATCATTAGATTTACTCCTGGTATACAATCCGTTTTTTAGAAATAACTTACTAAATAATGTAATGCCACACTATTCACTCGTATCTCACTATCAGTCACAGTACACACTATACACACATTGTTTCATAACACTTCACTCACTACACACACAAACACACACACACACACACACACATACACACACACACACACACACACACACATTGATGATCTCTGGGCCATTTTCTGTACCACAGCTTCCCATTTGCTATCCTGGAAAACTGAGCCAGCATCCCTCTATAATAAGTGAGATGTTGAGCTCAGAAAGAGGAAGAGGTGTTAGTATTGTGCAATGCATAGCTTGGGGGTAAGTTTTTCTAGAAAAGGAAAAGCGAAGAAAAACAACATAGTGTGAAGGTGTTATGTGGAATGTTGGATGTTTTGTAGTCATTATTATTATTTATTTATATAACATTTTTTTACCAAACCTCTAATGTTTTATCTAAGTAATCCTTTAATGTATTGCATACCAGGTGCTTTTTAGCTCCTTTTTAAATAAGTGTATTTTTGCAGTTTCTTTCCTCTCTGTTGGTAATTTAATGTACAGTTTTATTCCTAGTTAGAAAATGCTCTTTTCACCTTTAAGTTTATTTTTTCTTGGAAAATGTAAGTTGAGTCTAGCTCTTGTTCCATGGTTATGGACAGAACTGTTTGTACAGTAATTGCCAATGTTATTTTTTATGTGTACAGCTGACTGGTAAATGTATTCACACAGAACAGTTAAAATTTCCAGTGTTCTGAACAGATCTTTATAATGAGATTGACTACCATTTTTGGTTGTGACTCTTATGGCTCTTTTTTTGAAAATTGTGTTCATATTTTGTGCATTTGTTCCCCAAAAAAGAATTCCATAGCTAACAATTGAGTATACATATGAGTAGTATGTAACCAAAAGACACTGCATGTTATATAATGATGATAGGACTCTAGAGGCATAAATGCTGATGACATTCTGTTTACAAGTACCCTTGCATTCACACCACTTCAACTGAGAATCAATACTCATTCCTAAAAATTTTGCGTTTGTTCCACAGTCTATATAGGTGCCATCTACATTTAATTTAACATTGTAATTTTCCCTCTTCAAACTGAAATTCATGGCATTAGTTTTCTTTATGTTCAATGTCACTTTATTGCTTATTGACCCATCGTAAACTACCTTGAGAGCTTCATTTGCTTCCTCTATAAGGAGTTATCTTGTTTTCTCAGTGACTATAATATTGTTGTAATCAGTGAATTGAATATTTTCACCTTGAGTAACACCACTGGGAAAGTAATTGATGTATACAAGGAATAGTACTGGTCCTAATATGCTGCCGTGTGAAACCCCTATATTAATGTATTTTGGTTCTGATAAGTGTTTTACTAAATGGTTAGATCTATTTGAAGTATGTGTTATCTCTACTCTTTGTACCCTATCTGCTAGGTATGATCGAAACCAGTCATTAGCTACACCTCTTATTTCTAATGCTTCTAATTTATTTAATAGAATCTTGTGGTCAACTTTATCAAAGACTTTAGAAAGATCCAAAAATATGCCTGTGAAACACTCATCTTTGTCAAGAGCATCAAGGATAACCTTTGTGAATTCTACTGTGGCTGATTCCATATTTTTGCCACTTCAGAAACCAAACTGTGATTCGCTAAAAAATTGTATTTATTCAGGTAATTCATTAATCTGTCTTTCTTAATTGCTTCTATTATTTTCGAGAATGGTGACAGCAGGGAAATGGGCCGGTAGTGATCTATGTCTTCTGTGTTACCTTTCTTAAGCAAAGGTACAACTCTTGCCTGTTTTAACTGCTCTGGAAATGTCCCTGATGTGAAGGATTCATTTATTTGTTGAGGGGCCTTGTATAATCTCTCTGCATTGTTTCAGTACACACATTGGTACTTCATCTAAGCCTACTGACTTTTTATTTTTTAGTTTCTGAACAGTTTTATTGATTTCATTCTCTGTGGTTGGAAGTAGCATCATTGTATTTACTGAAACATGATTTACAGGTGTTATATTATTTCTTTTGGGGAATTTTTGCTGTAACTTCTCTGCACTACTTGAAAAATGCTCTTTTACATAGTTTTATAAGTGTTGTGGATCATTTATTATCTTACCCCCTCCCTTAGCAATATGTTACTCTGGTTTTTTTTTTTTTTTGTTTTTTTTTGCCTCTCCCTGTTTCCTTTTTTATAACATCCCTGACTGCTTTGCTTTTATTCTCTGCATTATATATTATTTTGTCATTAAATGACTTTCTTGCAGCAGTCAGCACCTTCCTATAGATCGTTTTGTATTTATGATAGAAATTTAAGAATTCTGGATCATTGCGACTGTTTTTCATGGAATTGAGGTGTTTAAGTGTTTGGGAGGACTTTTTGATACCTGCTGTTATCCATCTGCTTTTGTGAGATGTTGATACAGACGTGCATACTTTTGGAAATGCCTTTTCAAAGTTCAATTTAAACAATGTGGAGAATTTCGAGAATTTCGCATTCACATTGGTTTCCTTATACACTTCATTCCAGCTTTGTTTTGTTAGTTCCTTTGAAAAATCTTGTATTTTGATTTCTGATAGATATCGTTGGTAGGCTTGTAGTTTAGGGAATGATTCGATGCCTGATTTGAGTGTTGTTATTTGACAGAGATGGTCTGATAGTCCGAGATGTTTTACAGCTACATCACATTTTTCCCTGTCTGTATGTGTGGCCACATGGTCAATTACTGATGCAGTCACTGTAGTAACCTTTCTCGTAATGTGGGGCCAGAGTCATAATATATTTCTTTAAAGTCAGAACCGCCATTAGATTGTTGTTTATTTACAGTGTTACATTTACACTTACACAATCATGATTTCGGTTATCAAGTGTTTTAAGTG
Source organism: Schistocerca americana (assembly GCF_021461395.2). Lineage (NCBI taxonomy): Eukaryota > Metazoa > Arthropoda > Insecta > Orthoptera > Acrididae > Schistocerca > Schistocerca americana. Next base: position 104,568,290 of record NC_060122.1, on the reverse strand, counting down.
TTATAAATTGCCTAAGATGGCATACGGTTGTATTTTTAATAGTGTATTTTAATACGGCAGTATGCCATCTTAGGCAATTTATAACACTTAAAACACTTGATAATGGCACTATGAAGCCGAAATCACGAATGTGTAAGTGTAAATGTAACACCATAACTAAACAACAGTCTAATTAATGAAATTGTAGTAACCCTTTTTGCATTATAGACCAATAGGGATATGCCAAAACTTTGAAGGACATTTATGTGGGTGCTTATGGATTCATTTATGATATTAGTGTTGATGTTAATATCCCCACACAGCACTATGTTCACCTTTGTGCTTGAGACTTTATCTAGAACTTCAGTTAATTTAAGGAAAAAAGTGTCCACACTACTACTGGGAGGTCTATACACACATAAAATGATTAATTTCTTGGTGATATCAAGCCCTGTTAATTCAATAGCTGATATTTCAAAGTGTTTGTCTTCACTTACTGTTCGGAGGTCATGTCTTGATTTGAACTGTGTTCCTTTTCTGATGCATGATCCTGCACACCTTGAAGTAGTTCTGCAGTAAGAGTGTGCCCTTTCATACGATGATAACAATATATGTTGGGTTTCTGTCTCTCTACACCAGTGCTCAGTAACACAAACTACTGTGTGGTTCAGATATTTTCTACCTCGCTAAGGAAAGTAATAAGCAGAGAAATGCCTAATGAGAAATCAATAAATCAATCTAGCGGCAATAAAGACTGTGAATGGAGAATTCCAGTAATCGTTATGAGAGCGATCATCTCGGAAACGGCGAAGCTGGTCGGCTGTTGGCTTGCTGCCGCCGTGAGCATCAGTGGTGCTGAATTTCCCAAACTGTGTTCCGTGGAACAACGGCCATTAATAACATGGCGTTTTGCTGGACATTTTGACGATACCAATTATTTATTTAAAATTTTATTATGTCTTCTGAGTTATTAGTTATGAATTAGAACTCAAGTAGTCACTGAATAAAACAAATTTTTCTCATTTTTTTTTTTGAATAAGTTAATAACCGAAATAAACAAGCTGTTCCCTAAAAGTACCAGGATTCTCAAAGTGTTCCGGCACAGGAAGAGATTGGAGACCCCTGATCCACGGAAAGCAGTTGAAGGACGGTGGAGCGACGAGTACGCGACAAGTTCTTGGGCGCCCACGCCGTTTCGCAGTACTTGGAGACTGGAGGCTGTAGAGACCGATAGGAGGCGATCTGTGGCAGATATAAATGACAGGGTACAATCCTGCTGCAGGCAAAAGTGTTTCGGAGCGCACAATGCTGAATATGAGTCTCTGCAGCAGCCGACACCAACATTCTTCCGTGTTGACCCAACGACATCGTGAAAAAAGACTGCAGGTTATGGAGACTGGAGCGTGGATCAGTGGAAACGTGTCGCTTTATCCGAAGAATTACGTTTCTTGGTATATCAGATCGACTGTCGCCTCAGGTTCAGAAGTGTACAAATTCTCTTTCCAGTCTGCCTGCCCCTATCTCTACCGCAACCAGTAAAGCAGTTCAACTTGCCGCAACGGAGGCACACGAGTACACGTGTACTGACGCACAGTGGTTAAAGCAGGCCAGCCTGGATTTCCACAAACCTGGCAAGCTTCTCGTGACCCTTTTAGCCCGCTGCGCCTGCCACGTCTCCTTTAGCAGAGCGACGTGACTAGCTAGGTATATGTCTGGGTAAATAGTTCCAGTGCAGGTCATTTCTCATAATGGATGGAGCAGCGAAACAAGTAAACTGTGACGGAGCAGGGGTTTGGTGGTGCTGGGGTTTACGGGCACCGTAGTTACATTCCAATGTACAAAGTTTCATGCTTTTACTACACAAAAATAAACAGAAAATTCAAGACGTGAACCTCCCTCCCCTCCCCCCACCCCACTTAGCCTTGCAAGAGAATCTTTAAAACAATTTTACCACAATTTTTTTAATACAACTTTTAATCAATGAGCAGGGAAAATTTGAGTTCAAACTTTCACTCCCCTTTTACCTTTCAGAAACAACTAATATTAAGACAGCAGCTAATGAACAAGCATGACATAACCATGCTTGGAATCAACCAAAACAGCTTTCAAATTGTGTATTGGGTTCACGTTCCTGCACGTAGAATAATTTTAAAGCTCCCCGAGATAAGGAACAAATCCCATTTACTAACATGGCAGAGGGTACACAGGGTCACCCACAGTTAACAAGGAAAGATTAAAATTTACACTCTGCGGTCACTGTCCTGCATTTCAGAATAAATAATATTAAAACGACAACAGGTAATTTTTACCAAACGATGACGATGATGAAGTCCCATACTCCTTAACAGAGCGTAGGGGACGATGACCTGCACAACTGTACTAGGCAAGGTCCTAGCGGAGGTTGTTTGCCATTGCCTTCCTCCAGCCGTGATGGGGATGATTGATGATGATGAAGAGCACACAACAACACCCAGTCATCTCGAGGCAGGTGAAAATCCCTGACCCCGTTCCCGGGATGCGAGACCGCTAACGCGAGACCACGCTACCCAATACACTCGTCGGTTACTACTGTGAATTGATAGTTCACAAGTTAACATTCCCCTAATAACCCCCTTCCAAGATGTGAAAGAGACCTTTTTCAACAATAATCAAATGAATAACGGGATGCACGGCACTGAACATAATGTAATAAATATGATTCTCGTCAAGACAAGAACGCGCATCCAAAACCACGTGGACTCAGAAGAATAACCATGATGCGTACCAGTAACGTACTACAACCAAGTCACTCAATCGCGTGGGCCGTAAATGCGCTTTTACAAGCTGTAACGGCCACACGAATCCACGTAGGTTAACAATTGCCATCGGCCATGTCGACCAACATAGCCTTTTTTATGTGGCTGTTCAAAGTGGCTCAGAGTCCAAAAGTCGGCGAATGTGGTACGCAGCAGTTCCAGAGAGTCGGTGCATAAAATCCTTCACGCCCACTCGACCCAACGACGGCTTGGAATCTCCGGTTGACCAACCACGTGCCCCGATCAACGGTTCGCCAAGGTAAAGACTGCAGCCACTCTCCGTCTCAAGAAGTTTTTGTCGTCCGACTCCGGATGGTCCTGCTCTACCGATCCCGGAGCGCCAGAGGCACCAGACGTCGGGAATTCAACGTGGCGGCCTCTGGCCCCAGAACCCAACCCTCACATAAACCAAAGCAGATTCAGGAGCAATTAAGAACTGAGAAATATATACGAGTCACGAAACAGAGCAGAAGTCCTGTAGAGAAAAAGTTGCTGTGTGTTTTCGAGACAGGTTCGAATAAATCGGTAAGAGTCTCGCAATGCAAATTATGTAAAAAGTTACTAAACATTCGCTCGGTATTCTCGAGTACAGTACGACATTTTTGTAAATGTGACCAGCAGTATGTTACGATATGTTTGTAAAGTTGACGTATAGCTTCCTGACTCCATAAATATCTTGAAAGAGGACAAAGACTAACACGGGGAAGTCACGACGTTGGGATCACAGATTTATTTCAAACTTTGTACACGTCTAGTAGGCCATTAAAACAATAGAATGTGCTAATAGTAAGGTGCACTACTCTGGAAATTCCGAGAAAATCGCGAGAAAACTTTTGCGCGTCTATTATGAGGCTTATGTATCTGTGCGTAGTTGCCGGATGTTAGGGTAAGCGGTGGTTAAGTATTAGCGTCCGAGCTTTGTAGGACAAGTTTCTATGAGACGAAGGTTCGACTCCCTCTAAAACTTAATTATTAGCGTACTTGTTCCATCACTGGTTTATTATTTAATTTATATGACATTTTAGAGGTAATGTAACGGGAAAAAGGCCACGTGTATTTGTCTGAAGTTTCAGTTTATGATTTCCATGTCTGCATGACAAATACGATCCTGCATCGTGTGATGCGGAGGGCACATCAGACGAGCAATCGTACGCTGCCCTTGTGGTCTGGCACATTGTGACTTACTACATTGCTGACTGTTAATAACGCCATTCGGATGATTATTTATCGGTGTTTGACTTGGGCTTTCCAAGCCTGTCCCTCTACCTTGAAAATTTAATTAGTAAATAGTCAAATAACATATGAAATTCACTCCAACTTCATGAAAATGCACTTGGGTTGTTTCACTATGTTATATCTCAAACGTCATAGAAATGAAATAATGTGACCAGTGACGAAAAAAATATTGATTTAAAGATAAGCGTTTACGACCCTCTCCCAGCACGGGAACGCTAACCACTTGACAACAATGACTTTTTACGGCCAGTATCTGCGCACAAATACATCAGTTACGAAATAGTCGCGTAAAACTTCTCTCGCGATTTCCTAGTGCACCTCACTACTTCCACATTATATTGTTCTAATGGTGTACTAAAGGTGTACAACGTCTGAAGCAAATCTGTGATCCTAACGTTGCGGCCTCCTCTTATAAGTGGCTCACAAGTGTGTAGAAATGTGTGTTACGGACTTCAAGTCATTTTGCAGTAATAGACTTTCTCAACTTAGGGCAAACAATGATTGAAATAGGAAAAAAATATGGCTCAGTGGATATTAAAAGCAACTTTCTGGTGGTATGCAACGTGGTGCGAGGAAAGCTTATTATGAAAGGAAAGCTTCTCCTTTCAGATATGTACCTCTTAGCTTAACATAATAAGAAAAACGAACATCGTATTTGCTAAAATGCATTTGGGGAATTCAGACTGAACCATTTTGGTCACTTAGAACGAATTCAGCGAACCTGCGGTATACATTCTGGAGATAGTAATCAAAATTGATGTAACTGGGGCCGCGTTTTGATGGAACACAGTAAGGTTACAGAAACTAGACTTCCAAACCTCACTTTAGTTAGTGTTGGAGTATAATAGCCATCTTAAGGTTCTTAGATCGAAAGGATCTCGACTTCAGGAACGGTTCTGCTTGCTACAAGAAACGTGTATTAGACCTGACCTGACGATAGAGGAAATTGATAAGAGCCAGAACTAGTCAATAGAGTATGAAGTTGTAGAGAAAACCGGTCGTATAGAAATAAATAAATACACCTGAAATTGAACATGTATTTCACTGGGCCTCGTCCTGTGGCACTTGGGAATTTTCATCAACTAACGAATCCTGCTCATAACATTGCAATGAAAAAATACACATTGAGTTGCTACTTAGCGTGACACAGCGGGAAGACGGCCACGGAGGCAAGACTCTGAAACGTTTCTTTTTATGTGTAAATAAATTTAAGCCACAAAACTAAAATACTTTACGTAAGTCTACGTAAGAAACGCTGTATTTTTGCAACCACCGTAAATTTAAGCCGCAAAACTAAAATACTTTACGTAAGCCTACGTAAGAAACAATGTATTTTTGCAACCACTGTAACAGATCTACTAAGGAGACTGCCTACACTACTCTTTTAGAATACTGCTGCGCGGTGTGGGATCCTTACCAGATAGGACTGACGGAGTACATCGAAAAAGTTCAAAAAAAGGGCAGCACGTTTTGTATTATCGCGAAATATGAGAGAGAGCGTCACAGAAAAGATACAGGATTTGGGCTGGACATCATTAATATAAAGGCTTTTTTCGTTTGGATGGAATCTTCTCACGATATTCCAATCACCAACTTTCTCCTCCGAACGCGTAAATATTTTTTTGACACCAACCTACATAGGGAGAAACGATCACCACGATATAATAAGGGAAAACAGAGCTCGTACGGTAAGATATAGTTGTTCGTTCTTTCCGCGCGCTATACGAGATTGGAATAACAGAGAATTGTGAAGGTGGTTCGATGAACTCTCTGCCAGGCACTTAAATGTGATTTGCAGAGTATCCATGTAGATGTAGATCAAGGGTACACGAGTGGGTCTTCGGCTCCGAAAGCCCACATCGTTGATGTTTCGTTGAATGGTTCGCGCGCTGACACTTGTTGATGGCTCAACACTGAAATCTGCAGCAGTTTACGGAAGGGTGGCACTTCTGTCACGTTGAACGATTCTCTTCAGTCGTCGTTGGTCCCGTTCTTGCAGGATTTTTTTCCGGCTGCAGCGATGTAGGAGATTTGCAGTTTTGCCGGATTCCTGATATTCACGTTAAACTGGTGAAATGGTCGTAAGGGAAAAACCCCGCTTCATCGCTACCTCAGCCGACTATAAAACCACGTTCAGACTGACTTAAATCTTGATAACCTGCCATTGAAGCAGTAGTAACCGATCTATCAACTGCGCCAGACACTTGTCTTATATAGGCGTTGCCGACCGCAACGCCGTGTTCTTCCTGTTTACATATCTCTGAATTTGAATACTCAAGCCTACACCAGTTTCTTTGGCGCTTCAGTGTACCTCATTGTAGTAGTCAACGTAATAAGGTATAACAGAGAGAGTACTGAAATGAATTGCTGTAACAACGGCAATGGCTATACCGTTACAGGCATTTTGTCTTGGCTCTGCATGAAACACTGAAAGTGAACTGGACCAAAGTTCTCTAGCCTAGCCACTTTCTGAACCGCAGGCAGTGCTGTACGCCCTTGTTATCGGAGCGCATCGCACTCCGGGAGGCAAACTTGACCCTGCAAAGGCTTTGAAGTTAGACAAGGGCGATCCTGTTACCTACGTTAGTTTAGCTACCCCTGGGGGTCTGCTATGTGAATGGCAGTGGCCGAACAATGACCTGACGTTGACCTCTGGGGAAGCTCGTTCCGCTCTGGTATCAAGGAAATGATGAGGTATTTTAGAACCGGGATGCAGAATCAGTGTCTACAGTTAACAACGATGTGGTCGGCAGAAAGCTAAAAAGTTAATGTCATCACACAATTTTTAGGGGGGACTTTCCTAGCAGAGTTCACTTCTAGCCTGGAAAAGTATTTCTATTGTTTATTTATTTAGTGCTCTAAAATTGCTCCCAGGTTTTTCAACTGTTCTAGTTTTTCACAAGATAGAACTGCTCACTAGTTCAGAAGAGTGTCGTCCTTATTATAAGCTTCATAGATGCACGATGTATACATTTCAGTTTGGTGCGAATAGTGACCCATCAGTTTCGTAGATTCGTACTATATCTAATTTTCAGTAAGAACACCATACAGAAATAGCCTGAAGTGGCTGATACTGCTGTAGTGTAGCCGGCCGCTGTAGCCTTGCGGTTCTAGGCGCTTCAGCCCGGAACCGCGCTGCTGCAACGGTCGCAGGTTCGAATCCTGCATCGCGCATGGATGTGTGTAATGTCCTTATGTTAGTTAGGTTTAAGTAGTTCTAAGTCTAGGGGACTGATGACCTCAGATGTCCTATAGTGCTTAGAGCCATTTGAACCATTTTCTTGCTGTAGTGTTGCTTTACACAGTTACACATCCCCTAAGGATCCTGAAACAACGTCTATGCTTTGTAACGTATCTTCCCACGTTTTATTTACACCCTGCATTATGGTATATTGTGGCGTTTGTACTATAGTGTTTCATTTAAACACTAATCTCAATTGGGTGACGGATTCCCTCCCAGCTGGAACAATGTGTAGACCGCGAACTTCTAATAAATAGTGATTGTTTTCGTCAACAGTTCAGCTTCCACTTACTATTAGATTATCATACGTTAAATAATACCTATACGATTTTAAAAATCATCCTTACAAAAATGAAAATTAAAATCTCTTCGTCCTATACAATCAATACTGTTAAATACAACAATATAAAATAGCACACAAATGATACAAATGCCCTTGTGAATATCAGAACTGTGTAAAATTTGTGAGCATATTAACAACAAACGCATAAGAAATATTAAACGAAATAAAATTTTCTCAAAATAATTTAAAATGCGAAACGGACGGAGAAGTACGGTTTGTCTAAAAAATTCCACGCAATTCCCACTGGTTCAATCTCTGCATAAAAAAATGATGATTCTTTGTTGCTCTGCTTTCTAGAAAATATTACTGTTTGTAAATTTGATGCATGATACTGGGAACTCTAAACTCTGTCCAAACAGGCCTTGGGAGGCCCAACGGTACCGACCGGCCGCCATGTCATCCTCAACCCACAGGTGTCACTGGATGCAGATATGGAGGGTCATGTGGTCAGTACACCGCTCTCCCGGCCGTATGTCAGTTTACGAGAACGGAACCACTACGTCGCAGTCAAGTAGTTCCTCAGTTTACCTCACAAGGGCTGTGTGCACCCCGCTTGCCAACAGCGCTCGGCAAACGGATGGTCACCCATCCAAGTGCTAGCCCAGCACGACAGCGCTTAACTTCGGTGATCTGACGGGAACCGGTGTTACCACTGCGGCAAGGCAGTTGGCATGATATCGGGAAGGAAACAGAAAAATAATTCTGCATCACATTTGAGATGATTTGTAGTTGATAGAGCACAAGGAGGTAGTACCAAAAAAGAAGAGAGTTGTTGTCTTAGCCATATTGTAGTAAAAAAAGGAAATTCATTTGATTTACACAAATGTTCGTGGATATTTCACAACTGTAATTGTTTATTTTGAATTGGTAAATGATTCACCAAAGTTGATAGGCTTTCACATAGAACGTTAAGCAGACTACTGCTAATTACTAAATCGCAATCAAGGTAATAACAGTTTTTGCTTAAACAGTTCAATCTCGTAGGATTGAAGCCAATTAGAACGTTATAATTTGTTTGGTTTACATTAGTACTAAACTTCATTACTCTTCATCATTCGTGCCGTCATTGTTTGCCACTTCAGTCTATGACACATTTTTGAAGTTTAGAGAGGCACAATAATTGTCGACAAAACTCATAGTTCGTAGTCTTCTTTACAAAATAAGTTAGTCACTTTCATCGGTATTTCAGTTAAATTTCTCCGTATCGTATTGGTATTGGAGTATTACTTATTCATCACTCGGTCGTGCTACAGCCTTCAGTTGTTCATTTCAGATCGTCAGTTACACACACACAGTCTTTTATAGCTCTATCCTTCCTTACTGCCTCAACAAATTGATAATTTACCTTTTTCTTTCGCACAAGTATACAAATAATATTTTCACTGGTGGTATTCTCATAGTTCATAAACAGTATTTGTGTCAATTTCTTTTCCCTAATGTACTAACTTAAATGCAAACTACAAAATATTATTTCGTATTAATAACAATTATTGGTACATAATTACGTCAGTAAGACTCTTTGCCATACGTCACTACCGCTACCACTGGTAAATCTTAAATATCGATGTTTTACATGGATTCTTGCCTGCTCAATGTCGAGTGTGTACAATATTTGTCGATACATTTCAATACTGCCTACCGATATCACTCAGGTTAAGGTAACAATAAAAATCGCTATCTCAGTATTCTATCGTTCTCGCCGAAAATGTTCGTTTGTTAGCTGGTTTTCAGACTGGTAAGACGATAAAATGTTTTCGTGCTGCACGGAAGTTCCCTTCTTGATTGATGGTCTTCCACCTCATTACCATGAGTTCCCACATGGGATGGTACCGGCAGGAAGATTATCTCTTTAGCATCTTCAATAACACATTTACAATAAATACAGGTTTGTTGTTAAGTAGTAATTTTTAAAGTTATCCTAATAAATAAAAAAGGTAGACAAGATTATGTGAATGTACATAACTTTGCTTTACTTCTGGATTGCCTCTTTCTGAATGTATCGCCTTTATGAATGTTAGCTGTTCCATATCAAAAAATTCCATTCTCGGGAAAGAAATATTTGCGTAAGCTCAACTCATATCTACAGTTAAGAACTAAAACTGTGAGAATGACAAGCAAATTTGGCTGCGAGAATGTAAATGAAATATGCCCTGTGTGAAACAACACTGTCTGTTACAAAAATAATAGAGTCTGAACCTTAATGAGAATAATTAAACCCAGCGTCGTTAATTGAACCCGTGAAACCGAAAACATGTATCTCCTGTATCTGGCTCACCCGTGCCACAACGGAAAAAGCCGTATAACTACTCTCTTAAAAAAAGAAAAAAAAGAGGGTCTCCATTTCTGAGCTGCTACTAACTACACAAAATCGCATTACTGCAATGTGATCTGTTAAATATATGAAATGCGAACTTGGCTCTTATAAACTTTATCTCTCACAAAAAACAAAGTTCATCAGGTGATGGAAGCTAGATAATGACACAGGAAAATCTGAGTTACTCTCTAGACAGCAATTCTGCTCAATAAAATGTGTTCCATTTACAAAATTTCACCACTTAAACCTTAGCAAGCAATAAGAAAATCTTTCATTACAAATTAGAATTGCGTAAGATCAACGCTGGTGAAATACACAAATCTAGCTCAACACGAAAGTTTATTCCAACACAGAAGTCCTCATACTAATGATTAGTCTTTCGTCTTTTGAAATCCACTGACTGTAACAAAAAGTTATGAAAGTAGCAATAAATTCTTGATTTGGATGTCTTAGTTTAACCAAGAACGCCGAACTAAATGATGTTGCAATAAAGTAAAATATGTTCATTCCATGCCCTAAATCCCATTCTTCTCCAAATAGTACCTGTCTTAGTAAATCCATCTCATTTAATGCATAATCATAATATTCCTTTTGTCATAATAATATCTTCCATCAGATCAATAAAATAATTCCCAAGAGCACCATGTTCTGCGTCGTTCCTGTACAAGCTCACTGACGCGACATCCCTGCTACAACTCGCCATCTGTTCCCCTCGCGATCAACACTTAACAGCAAAGATGACCTAACCACTCTCTGGGCAACGCAGCGTCTCTAATGAGGATGTGCACACATAACGAAACGCTACTAATATTACATGCGCGTCCTAACACATCCAAAAACAAGGAAATTACCTATTAAATTATATACACACTATTCTCAATTTCTGTATGACTGTATAAAGAGTAATCTTTCAGAGCAGGTGTCAAATTAATCGGTATTACTATTTCTGGAATTCGTTTGCCCATACGTTATGTTGGTGCAATGTGATATTTACGACCTGAGCATCAGAATCAAATTTGCTGTAGTAGCTGCGAAGCACATGGTAGAAGCTGACAACATATGCATTTTTATATTACTACTTTTCCTGCCGGTTGCACAATTTTTTATGCTACGACTAGTTCCGATCAAAGTCAATCATTTTTACGAGCTAAAAAATAAAGTAATAGGCTACATTTTTATAATATAAGAACAGTAAATAAATATTGGTTCTACCTGTACAGTTGCGTAAGGAACTAGTCATGTCTAAATGGGAACTACAGATCGGAATACTGTGGTGTGCAACTGTGATATGGCTTAAATAGTTAACTGGTGGACGGAGATGGGAGTGTAGAAAAGAGGGTAATATGGAGGACGAGAGGGGGGGGGGGTTACGATAGAGGAGAGGAGTTAAATTAACGTTGAAATGTTAAAACCGTAGAACAATTGAAGTTTAAAACTGTAAAAGGTATAAAATAGTGAGTTATAAAAGCAAAGATATATGATTAAATAAAATTAAATTCTTGTTGTTGTGGTCTTCAGTCCAAAGACTGGTTTGATGCAGCTCTCCATGCTACTCTATCCCATACAAGCCTCTTCATCTCCGAGTAACTACTGCAACCTATATCCCACTTAATCCGCTTATTGTATTCGTCTCTTGATCTCCTCTACGATTTACCCTCCACTCTTCACTCCAGTACTAATTTGGTAATATCTTGATGCCTCAGGATGTGTCCTACAAACCGATCCCTTCTTCTAGTCAAGTTGTGCCACAAACTCCACTTCTCCCCATTTCTATTCAGCAACTCCTCATTAATTACGTGATCAAGCTGTGTAATCTTCAGCACTCTTCTGAAACACCACATCTCAAGCCGGCCTGTGTGGCCGAGCGGTTCTAGGCGCTTCAGTCTGGAACCGCGCGATCGCTACGGTCGCAGGTTCGAATCCTGCCTCGGGCATGGATGAGTGTGATGTCCTTAGTTAGGTTTAAGTAGTTCTACGTTCTAGGGGACTGATGACCTCAGATGTTAAGAGCCATTTGAACCATTTTTGAACCACATTTCAAAAGCTTCTATTCCATTTTTGAACCACATTTCAAAAGCTTCTATTCTCTTCTTGCCTGAACTGTTTATCGTCCATCTTTCACTTCCATAATGACTACACTTCATACAAATACTTTCAGAAAAAACTTTCTGACACTGAACTCTATATTCGATGTATATCTGTTCGTAATTCATGTGGTGCTTCAATCTCAGAAGAAGAAAGTCATCAGTCTTAAACCCAGTACGGAAACTGGTACTACGAAACAGTCTAGCAATTATTTCTTATACTCCTCCTTTATAACTCATGGGCATGTACGCGATTTTCTTGTCTTCATATTGACATGTCAATGGAATAACGTTGATTTTACGTGCTGTTGCATTTTAACTTTCTGTAGCAACTTTGTTGGTATTGAAACTAGGCTTCTGTTGCTTACCGCAACTTGTTTTTGTACTAGTAGTAGCAATTTCTGAGCTCCTGTCTCGCTCGCTTTCAAAATGGTTCAAATGGCTCTGAGCACTATGGGACTTAACATCTATGGTCATCAGTCCCCTAGAACTTAGAACTACTTAGACCTAACTAACCTAAGGACATCACACAACACCCAGTCATCACGAGGCAGAGAAAATCCCTGACCCCGCCGGGAATCGAACCCGGGAACCCGGGCTCGCTCGCTTTACGGCAGTTTCAATAAGCTACAATTGTAGGTCGAAAATACGCTATCTTGGGTCCGTCAGATTGCCAAGACTTTGCATCACATAGTGTCTAGATAATTGAAGGCTGCTTTATTTTCGTGCTCAACTGAAAACCTAACATTCTCTTCACTACCTCATTAACATCGCTTTTAGCTCCTTTAATTATGAAATGGCTTCATCCATATAGCGGTAGTAATGGACAATGTTGCAGTGTGTTGCAAAATTCTTCGTGAAAATTAATGTTTCAAATGATTAAGGAAAATTTCGGTCGTAAGTTCTTGATGCCGATAAAATTGAAATAGTTGCACGATAATGTCGGTTCTATAAATTCCGTTAGTTCTCCTGTTTCTCCTGTAGCCTTCTTGCTTTGTAAGGTTGTTCATAATTATTTCCACGTCTTGCGAGCAGCATTACTATATAAATTCACCACATCTACAGACGCAGAGATGGAATCAACTGGTATGATTGTCTCCTTAATTTTATTCGCACACTCATACTTGTTTTTTAACATGTAATGCAATGGATTTTTAACCTTTGGCTCAACGTAGTATTTACCGGAGTGTAAGAACTCGTGTTACGTATGAGCGTCATGGAGTTGTCCTTTCTGTGAAATTTTGCCTGTGGACGCCCGTTTAATGTTTTAGATTTTTTCTTTTCTGTTCTTTATCAGAGAACAGGAAATCAAAGTTCGGAATTTTGCGTTTCATTCGTGCATGAAACTTTTTTGTTGGACCTTAAGCCACTTCGTTAATCACGTATTAAGAGAATTTTTCTGTTTTATTGGCGTACTCTTCGTCACTCATAATGAAACCTTTATCTGCCCTGGTGAATATCTCTCTTTAACTTCATATTCAAATCATGTATAATCCTACTTTCATTATAACGGTTATTTTTTGACTGTAACAGCGATTGTAATGCGCTAGTGACTTAGACTGCAAGCTTATTCCATTTATGAGTGGGAGATTTTGCCACATCACTTGCGCATTTGGCCTGTGCTATAATTCTCTCTACTTTTTCAGTACTGCCGTTGGTTTTGGGTAACAGTTTAATCCCTTTGATAGGAGAGATTTCTCCTCGACGATGAGAGGACTATTCGTGATAGTAACAAATTTGTCAAAAGACTCGCGTTTTTTTATGCACAGTAAGATTTTCACGTTTCCTTCGACATGACGTACAGTGTTTTTTCTTATGATACCTTGAAAGTGTATCTGTTCTTTATCTACTCTGTGTCTATAAATACACTGTGCACAAGATGTCGAACTGTACAGGAGATAAAGTTTTAGCTACCTTTAAATGCACTAAATTAAAATTTTTGTTTAGTATGTGCTTTTCGTCGTAGGGATGAAAGATATCTACTTTTACCTATATCATTTAACTTTCCATCTGTATGCTGTTGCTTTATTACTCCTGATTTTAACTTTGGGGTGATTTGGAGCTATAGTCCCATATAAAAATTCCTTGTAAAATATAACTCTAAAACATCTTTAAAATAATTTTTAGTTCAAGCTCATTACCCTAAAACAGTCTCCCACCTCCTAACATGGCACCATTTTTGCTATTGCCGACATACTCATCGCGAGAGAATTTAACAAGTGTTCTAATATTTTCAAAATAAATTTATATCGTTTATTTTGAGCCCCATTTGCAAATTCTTTTGCGGCGGGAGTACTTTCGATCAAAGCTGATTATCTTCAACAACAAAGTAAAATACACTGAAAAGACAAAGAAACCGGTACAGCTGCCTAATACCGTGTAGGGGTCCCGCAAGCACGCAGAAGTGCCGCAACACGACGTGGCGTGGACTCGGCTAATGTCTGAAGTGGTGCTGGAGGGAACTGACTCCAAGAATCCTGCGGAAGTGTTTAAGCACAGAAGAGTGTTCCTGGAGCCGCTCTGTAGCAATTCTGGACGTGTGCGGTGTCGCATTGTCCTGCTGGAATTGCGCAAGTCTGTAGGAATGCACAATGGACATTAATGGATGCAGGTGATCAGACAGGATGCTTACGTACCTGTCACCTGTCAGAGTCATGTGTAGACGTATCAGGGATTCCATATGACTCCACCAGCACACGCCCCACACCATTACAGAGCCTTAACGAGCTTCAACAGTCCCCTGCTGACATTCAGGGTCCATGCATTCATGAGGTTGTCTTCATACTTGTACACGTCCATCCGTTCGATACAATTTGAAACGAGACACGTCAGACCAGGCAACATGTTTCGCGTCATCAACACTGCAATGTCAGTGTTGACGGACCCAGGCGACATATAAGGTTAGTTTCATGCAATCATCCAGGGTACAGGAATGAGCCTACGGCTCCGAAAGCCCATATCGAGCTTGTTTCACTGACACTTGGTAGCCCAGCATTGAAATCTGCAGCAATTTGCGGAAGGTTTGCACTTCTGTCACGTTGAACGATTCTATTCAGTCGTCGTTGGTGACGTTCTTGCAGGATCTTTTTCCGGGCGCAGCGATGTCGGAGATTTCATATTTTACCGGATTAATAGTACACTCCTGAAATGGTGGTAAGAGAGAATCCCCACTCCGTCGCTACCTTAGTGATGCTGTTTCCCATCGCTCGTGCGTCGACTATAACACCACGTTCAAACTCACTTAAATCTTGGTAACTGCCACTGTAGCAGCAGTAGCCGATCTAACAACTGCGCCAAACACATGTTGTCTTATATAGGTGTTGCCGACTGCAGTGTCATATTGTGCCAGTTTACATATGCACTCCTTCCTTATCCGAGTCAGTGGTGTTTCCGGCCCTGACTTCCTTTTTATGGGTGACAACGACCCGACATCGAATAGCCGGGCTGGAGGAGCCCTTGGAACGAGAGGATATTTGGCGAACAAACCGGCCTGTCCTTTCTTCCTATTTAAATACCATGGAAGACATATGGGATGATGCGAGACCTGAGTTTCTCCTGGCGTATACAAATTTCAAATAACTTCAGGGAATTCAGCCAGGTAACACTTTTAGTGACCGCCGATATTTCGGCAGGAGAACACCCCGCCATTTTCAAGGCAAACTGCAACGGACAGGCGGCGTACATGCAAATTTAAAACCTCGGTTCTCGGACTGAAGCAGGAAAGATAACACACACACTGAACACCAGTGCCACCAAAGATGACCAAAGTCAGAGCTATCGATAGTGAGACTATGAATTCGCAGGTGAGGTGGCATTGACTCTGTCCCTCTGTTTTTGACAAGGGAGAGAGCCGGATTCCAAACAGAGTTTAAACAGAAACCTTCATCCCTGTTAACGAGGTTGCTCGTAATTTAATCTCAACTGCCTCCCTAATAACACTGTCCCAATAGCTGGACGTGCATGCCAATATCTCGGTGTTATTATATAACATGGGGTGACCAGTATCCAAGCAATGTTCGGCAATAGCAGTTCTACTTTGCTGCTGTAATCATGTGTGCCGTTTATGCTCAGTACATCGGTCCTCCATGGTCCTGATAGTTTGACCAATATATGCCTTGCCGCAGCTACAAGGAATACGATATACACCCGCCTTACGCAGTCCAAGATCATCCTTAACGGAACTCAAAAGTTCTCTAATTTTAGATGGAGGTCGGAAAACACATTTCACATAGTATTTCCGTAAAATACGACCGATCTTGTTGGACGTGTTTCCTACGTAAGGCAAAAAGGCAGTAGACTTAGGTGTTGACTCAGAATTATCGTCAATCATCCGATGTACAGTTGGTCGATAGCGCAACGTGCGTTCAATCTGTCTATCACTATAACCATTTTGACGAAATGTAACTTCAAGATGGGACAGCTCAGCTGGCAAAATCTCAGCGTCAGAAACGACATGTGCTCTGTGTACCAAGGTATGAAGTACCCCTTCACGCTGAACCAGATGGTGACAGCTATTAGCCTGTAAGTACAAGTCGGTGTGAGTACGTTTCCTGTAGACTGCATGTCCCAATGATCCATCATCCTTCCTCCTAACAAACACGTCAAGAAAGGGAAGGCAACCATCCTCTTCCACCTCCATCGTAAAACGAATGTTCGGGTGGATCGAGTTCAGATGTTCTAGAAAGATACTCAAATTCTCCCTACCGTGAGGCCAAACAACGAAGGTATCGTCAACGTATCTAAAAAAACAGGCGGGTTTCAAAGGCGCCGACTCTAATGCACGTTCCTCGAAGTATTCTATAAACAAATTTGCGATCACAGGAGACAACGGACTACCCATCGCAACTCCATCTGTCTGCTCGTCATACTGGTCATTAAATAAAAGGTAAGTGGATGTCAACACATGCCGAAAGAGATTAGTTAATTCAGCACCAAACCTGGCCTCACTTAAGCGCAACGAATCAGGACCGTGGAGGAACGATGATCTGAGCATAAACGGCACACACGATTACAGCAGCCAAGTAGAACTGCTATTGCCGAACATTGCTTGGATACTGGTCACCCCATGTTATATAATAACACAGAGATATTGGCATGCACGTCCAGCTATTGGGACAGTGTTATTATGGAGGCAGTTGAGATTAAATTACGAGCAACGTCGTTAACAGGAATGAAGGTTTCTGTTTAAACTCTGTTTGGAATCCGGCTCTCTCCCTTGTCAAAAAACAGAGGGACAGAGTCAATGCCACCTCACCTGCGAATTCATAGTCTCACTATCGATAGCTCTGACTTTGGTCATCTTTGGTGGCACTAGTGTTCAGTGTGTGTGTTATCTTTCCTGCTTCAGTCCGAGAACCGAGGTTTTAAATTTGCATGTACGCCGCCTGTCCGTTGCAGTTTGCCTTGAAAATGGCGGGGTGTTCTCCCGCCGAAATATCGGCGGTCACTAAAAGTGTTACCTGGCTGAATTCCCGGAAGTTATTTGACATATGGGATGATGTGTGTATAGTAAGGAAAGGTGGGCTACAGAGAGATGCAGCCGTTGTCGTCGTAGGAAAGCTAGACAGGAGCAGAAATAACTAGCACACCAGTAAATACAATAAACAAAAAAATGGTTCAAGTGGCTCTGAGCATTGTGGGACTTAACATCTGAGGTCATCAGTCCCCTAGAACGTAGAACTACTTAAACCTAACTAACCTAAGGACATCACACACATCCATGTCCGAGGCAGGATTCGAACCTGCGACCGTAGCAGCAGCACGGTTCCGGACTGAAGCGCCTTGGACCGCTGGGCCACCGCGGCCGGCTACAGTATACAAAAGCTTTACTTAACTTGTTGCTTTGTCCAAGCTTATGAAGAGTCTTGTAAATTAACATACGGCAAAGTCCAGCAAATACAACAGCGACAAGAGCAATGCAAGGAGGCCCTCGCTTAATAGGGGACGTTGATGAGAAACACACACTATTACAAAAATGCACCAAATCCTCAGTTTTGGAGATATGGCAATGAAATTTTGTACCTCGCTATACATGAAAGTAACACATTTACATACAAAATCCTTGGATTATATATATTCAACTTTTTAAATGAAAGTTGAAGTTTTATTTTCAAAAAATAATGTACATTCCTTTTTATCAGAAAGTATTCAAGATATTTCTACAAAAATTTCGTTTTTTCATCTCTTTATATGTGAAACACGTATGTATTCATTACCAGCGATGGCGAGGCATGACAGAATCTCTGACCAGAGAGTTATTTATCGTTGCTTGTCTGCGCTAGTCCGCGCGAGTCGGCAGTGGAAGTCAGTTGCGCGTAGCGAGGCGGCAGGAGCAGTTGTACTCTGTCTGTAGTAGTAGTCAGTCGGCAGTAGTAGCGAGTGGACGGTTGTACTGAGCAGGCGTCGGCATGCGTCGGCGGCGTGCTCTTCTCGCGACTCTGGTCACGATTCGGGACGATGAGTATTGTTGTAGAAGGTAATGAAGCAGCATTGCGCACATCTAGTAATGTATGTTAATTGTAATTAATTTGTTCAAAAAGTGCCCCCAATAATAATTTTTTATAAAGTAACTGTTTTGAAGAAAAACATTCATTTCAATTTAAAGAATATTTCCTATGCATTTCCTCCAAGAATCAAAATTAAATATACGCCAGCATTGCATTTGTATGGAGTGTAGCCATGTATGGAAGTGAAACATGGACGATAAATAGTTTGGACAAGAAGAGAATAGAAGCTTTCGAAATGTGGTGCTACAGAAGAATGCTGAAGATTAGATGGGTAGATCACATAACTAATGAGGAAGTATTGAATAGGATTGGGGAGAAGAGAAGTTTGTGGCACAACTTGACCAGAAGAAGGGATCGGTTGGTAGGACATGTTCTGAGGCATCAAGGGATCACCAATTTAGTATTGGAGGGCAGCATGGAGGGTAAAAATCGTAGAGGGAGACCAAGAGATGAATACACTAAGCAGATTCAGAAGGATGTAGGTTGCAGTAGGTACTGGGAGATGAAAAAGCTTGCACAGGATAGAGTAGCATGGAGAGCTGCATCAAACCAGTCCCAGGACTGAAGACCACAACAACAACAACATGTCGATAAATAAGAGCAGATATAGATGCAGTTTTTATTGAGGTAAGAATTTTGCTTTTGTTACTCAGAATACAGGGCCGAAGGTCAGCGCTGCTGTCCTTATAAAATTTATCAGGTTTAATTATTTCACAGGGCCGAAGGTCAGCGCTGCTGCCCTTATATAATTTGTCAGGTTTAATTATTTCTGTTGAGATGTTACATACGGTTCATGGTTCACTAATTAATTAATATTGTTGTTGGTTTATGGTCAATTTTCATTCCTTAATTTTTGCATTTTCATTTAACAATATTTCGTAAGGAGAGGTTACACTTAGCTCAATTTCCACATTTATTTATTATAAAAATATTGCGGGGAGGTTACATATGTTGTTAGCTTCTTTCATGAGGTTTTTGCAATAAGACAAGTAGGAGAATTTTCATGATATTTTAGTTATAAATCCACAAGTATAATTTTAAATTCATACAAAATTCCAAGCACTTTGCCCCGTATCTCAGCTTGCGATCAGAATTTCAAAATTTGCTCTTGAGACAAGGTTTATTAGGTTTACAGAAATATGTGTACAAGATTTCATAATTCCATCATTCATAGAATCTGAGGAAAAAGTACATAAGCTTTAAAAACAAACTTTTCAGGAAACGCCCTTTAAAGTTCAACCTACCTTTTTTCCTTATGTCACTTCTTCAGAAGGCTCCACATTTCTAGTCTGGGTCGTCTTTCCCTTCAAGGCTTCTCTTCTGGTTTCTTGTTGTCTGCCTTCTTTCCTTTACCAGGTCTTCAACTGACTTTTCAGTTGCAGAGGATGCCACGTTATTATAGGACAAGGCGTATGCGCCTTACAGTCTATAAAGCAATAGACAATATTTCTATTAATATCTCTAACTACGTAGGTGCACAAGTCTTCCTGCATGGTCCAACAGTTTTCTGTGGTGGAGTTCTTAACTTTACCATTAGCAACAATGATAACCTGCAGCAAGGTAACGGCTGGTTAACCGTGGCCCTCGTCAGTGGGCCAAAGTCAACAAAGTTCCAGGCCCTTAAAGTTTTAACAGCCGGAACGTCATCGGTTATCGGACATTTCACATCGCAGAGGTCTACAATAAAGACATGGGTTAATCCTATTACCAGCCGTTTTTCTCAGGATGTCTTAAGTAAAATTTCCATTCTTGAAGCCCATTCAGCCTCCCAACGTTCCCACCATTAAATACAATAAATGCATCATAAGCTGCAATTCTGACAACTGTAGCAGATGCAAATGTGCTTTTAGCGCATCGTTTCATATGATTTTATAGACTCATTTGGATTTTGGGTTTTGCCACGAACACACTTTTTGAGAAGTGCAGGATCGGTCAAAGATGATCTATAAAACCAAAGAGTATGTATCACGGCCTTCTAGATGTATCCCGCACACGTTTGGTTGAAAGTAATATACAGAATGGTTGTTCACTGAGCTGGTATTGAAGTGCTGCCTCAAAACGTGGGCGTGGCAGGGAGGCTGCGTCACACTTTTAATTAATTTTCAGGCACTTCGGATGCGATTTCAACATTGAAACTTTCGGAACTTATTGTCCATGAGTTGCACTAACAAATAAAAAATAAATCGAAAATTGACATTTTTGGTCAAACTTCCTGGCAGATCAAAACTGTGTGCCGGACCGAGACTCGAACTCGGGACCTTTGCCTTTCGCGGGCAAGTGCTCTACCATCTGAGCTACCCAAGAAGCACGACTCACTACCCGTCCTGACAGCTTTACTTCTGCCAGTATCTCGTCTCCTACATTCCAAACTTTACAGAAGCTCTGCGGCGTCTCCTACCTTCCAAACTTTACAGAAGCTCTGCAAGTTTCGCAGGAGAGCTTCTGTAAAGTTTGGAAGGTAGAAGACGAGATACTGCCACAAGTGCAGCAGACGATGCGGCATGAATCGTGCTGGGATAGCTCAGATGGTAGAGCACATGCCCGCGAAAGGCAAAGGGATCGAGTTCGAGTCTCGGTCCGGCACACAGTATTAGTCTGCCAGGAAGTTTCACATCAGCGCACACTCCACTGCAGAGTGAAAATCTCATTCTGCATTTTTGGTCTGTTTCCTCAACGTCCCCCCTTAACTAATGCATGAGCAACAACCAGGGCCGCAACTGGGCTGTGTCTCAGTGGCGACTCCATTCCGACTGGGCCACACCTCATTGCAAATTGACTGTGCGACAGCAGCTGACCGTCCAGTACTATGGCGGCTGTGGGCGCTCGTGGTACGGAGCCACTTGAGGTGTGTGGCACAGCAGGTGTGCTCCACTGGCTCCACCGGATCCCGCAGGACCACTATCGGCGTATGATGGGAACTTGCAATTCCACTGCCAAATTTATGATGCCAGTATGGTGGTATCGACATGTGATACCACATGGGATGCCTTGGTGAGACGTATTGCAGCAAAGCCACGTGCTCCAACCACCACCCAGCAGCTGCCAAATGCACAACTGGAGGAACGCTACTCTCTACTACAAGAACCCCTTCCCAATCTCGTGGCAGAGTATGCATTGCCATTCATGGCAATCACACACGCTATTAAGAAACATGGCCTGTCTTTTGTAATGTCCAGGGTACCACCAAAAATCGCAGTGACATCAGTGTTATTATTGTCTGTTATTTCTGTTCGTCTCGCTGAATATTTTCTTCAGTTACCTTGTGTACTATACTGTAGCAGTTCTTTCTACGTATGGTCCAGGTTTCATCGAGCTGTGTTACTTGACAGTGACACATCACGCAAAAGTTACTTTCGTCCTTAAGTTCTGCACGCCAGTCTATATACCAAATACACTACTGGACATTAAAATTGCTACACCAAAAAGAAATGCAGATGATAAACTGGTATTCATTGGACAAAGATAATATACTAGAACTGACATGTGATTACATTTTCACGCAATTTGGGTGTATACTAGAACTGACATGTGATTACATTTTCACGCAATTTGGGTGTATAGATTCTGAGAAATCAGAACAACCACCTCTGGCCGTAATAACGGCCTTGATACGACTGGGCATTGAGTCAAACAGAGCTTCGATGGCGTGTACAGGTACAACTGCCCATGCATCATCAACACGATACCGCAGTTCATCAAGAGTAGTAACTGGCGTATTGTGACGAGCCAGTTGCTCCGCCACCATCGACCAGACGTTCTCCATTGGTGAGAGATCTGGAGAATGTGCTGGCCAGGACTGCAGTCGAACATTTTCTGTATCCAGAAAGGGACGCACAGGACCTGCAACTAGCGGTCGTGCATTATCCTGCTGAAATGTACGGTTTCGCAGGGATCAAATGAAGGGTAGAACCACGGGTCGTAACACAACTGAAATGTAACGTCCACTGTTCAAAGTTCCGCCAATCCGAACAAGAGGTGACCGAGACGTGTAACCAATGGCACCCCATACCATCACGCCGGGTGATACGCCAATATGACGACGAATACATGCTTCCAATGTGCGTTCACCGCGATGTCGACGAACACGGATGCGACCATCATGATGCTGTAAACAGAGCCTTGATTCATCCGGAAAATGACGTTTTGCCATTCGTGCACCCAGGTTCGTCGTTGAGTACATCATCGGAGGCGCTCCTGTCTGTGATGCAGCGTCAAGGGTAACCGCAGCCATGGTCTCCGAGCTGATAGTCGATGCTGCTGCAAACGTCGTCGAACTGTTCGTGCAGATGGTTGTTGTCTTGCAAACGTCCCCATCTGCTGACTCAGGGATCGAGACGTGGCTACACGATCCGTTACAGCGGATAAGATGCCTGTCATCTCGACCCGCTAGTGATACGAGGCCGCTGGGATCCAGCACGGCGTTCCGTATTACCCTCCTGAAACCACCGATTCCATATTCTGCTAACAGTCATTGGATCTCGACCAACGAGAGCAGCAATGTCACGATACGACAAACAGCAATCGCGATAGGCTACAATCCGACCTTTACCAAAGTCGAAAACGTGATGGTACGCATTTCTCCTCTTTACGCGAGGCATCACAACAACGTTTCACCAGGCAACGCCGGTCAACTGCTGTTTGTGTATGAGAAATCGGTTGGAAACTTTCCTCATGTCAGCACGTTGTAGGTGTCGCCACCGGCGCCAACCTTGTGTGAATGCTCTGAAAAGCTAATCATTTGCATGTCACAGCATCTTCTTCCTGTCGGCTAAATTTTGCGTTTGTAGCAATGTTAATGGCCAGTAGTGTACTATCAAAAATTTGTGCATATGTTTCTGTTGGAGGGGTTGCAGAGATTCATTTTTAATACATACACAGAGTATTTATAGGTCTCTGTTCAGTGTTTGCGATATATTTGCCCATTTTTAACAGATCTGGTCCCCACCTGCCGTACGACTGAGTAATGGATGGTAAAGTTAGGCCGTTTCGCCACTCATACAGTGACGGTAGTGAAATCGTGAAGAAGATACCAGCAAAGGATCTAAAAGTCGAGTACTGAAGAAGTCCGAAAAGGAACATACGCGACCTTTCGATTCAGAAGATTATACCGTCAATGGACACGGCCAAGAATGCCGGCAGAGTTTTGTAAGTGAATAATGATTTTGGGAAAGAAATTACCAAACTATAATCTACCTAAAATAATTAACAGATGTCAGATACGGAGGTAGCACTAAAAAATTAATTACATATTTGAAAATATATCAACATTATAATGTACCTTCCCAAAAGAGAAAAATTATCCTGAATTTGTAGTTTCTCTTTTTTAACAACAACCATCTGCGTGTAATGGTTCCACCGCCTTTTCAATGTACAATGCGGACCATGAAGAGTTAAAATTGCGGAACGACTTTTTTCTTTTTTTTTTTTTTGAAATAATGGAACGGGCATGTAACATTAATTACGTCAAGACCTTCATTTTTGTATCTGAGTAATTGTTCTCCACTGCTTGCTCCGTACTTCACTGTGTACTTAAGTTACTATATGCAAACATAGCATAATTTTCAAAATTTGTATCGTATTTGCAATGTCCATTGTGTTAAATAAAAGTTTGAAAAAAGAGAAAAGAAATTAATACCTTGCGATACTGTCAGTATCGATGCATTTGATCCGATATTATCTAGGTATTTGTATCAGTAACAAATATTGTATCAACTCTGATACTGGACCTTTATTTTCCATCTGTATCCGTCTTTAGAACGCCGAATGACAGCAGCAATTGTTGGATATTGTCTTTTGGCAGAACAACGAAGTTGGTTAACCGTGCATGGTCGCGCCGGAAGACTTAATCAGCGATTTACACTCCTGGAAATGGAAAAAAGAACAGATTGACACCGGTGTGTCAGACCCACCATACTTGCTCCGGACACTGCGAGAGGGCTGTACAAGCAATGATCACACGCACGGCACAGCGGACACACCAGGAACCGCGGTGTTGGCCGTCGAATGGCGCTAGCTGCGCAGCATTTGTGCACCGCCGCCGTCAGTGTCAGCCAGTTTGCCGTGGCATACGGAGCTCCATCGCAGTCTTTAACACTGGTAGCATGCCGCGACAGCGTGGACGTGAACCGTATGTGCAGTTGACGGACTTTGAGCGAGGGCGTATAGTGGGCATGCGGAAGGCCGGGTGGACGTACCGCCGAATTGCTCAACACGTGGGGCGTGAGGTCTCCACAGTACATCGATGTTGTCGCCAGTGGTCGGCGGAAGGTGCACGTGCCCGTCGACCTGGGACCGGATCGCAGCGACGCACGGATGCACGCCAAGACCGTAGGATCCTACGCAGTGCCGTAGGGGACCGCACCGCCACTTCCCAGCAAATTAGGGACACTGTTGCTCCTGGGGTATCGGCGAGGACCATTCGCAACCGTCTCCATGAAGCTGGGCTACGGTCCCGCACACCGTTAGGCCGTCTTCCGCTCACGCCCCAACATCGTGCAGCCCGCCTCCAGTGGTGTCGCGACAGGCGTGAATGGAGGGACGAATGGAGACGTATCGTCTTCAGCGATGAGAGTCGCTTCTGCCTTGGTGCCAATGATGGTCGTATGCGTGTTCGGCGCCGTGCAGGTGAGCGCCACAATCAGGACTGCATACGACCGAGGCACACAGGGCCAACACCCGGCATCATGGTGTGGGGAGCGATCTCCTACACTGGCCGTACACCACTGGTGATCGTCGAGGGGATATTGAATAGTGCACGGTACATCCAAACCGTCATCGAACCCATCGTTCTACCATTCCTAGACCGGCAAGGGAACTTGCTGTTCCAACAGGACAATGCACGTCCGCATGTATCCCGTGCCACCCAACGTGCTCTAGAAGGTGTAAGTCAACTACCCTGGCCAGCAAGATCTCCGGATCTGTCCCCCATTGAGCATGTTTGGGACTGGATGAAGCGTCGTCTCACGCGGTCTGCACGTCCAGCACGAACGCTGGTCCAACTGAGGCGCCAGGTAGTAATGGCATGGTAAGCCGTTCCACAGGACTACATCCAGCATCTCTACGATCGTCTCCATGGGAGAATAGCAGCCTGCATTGCTGCGAAAGGTGGATATACACTGTACTAGTGCCGACATTGTGCATGCTCTGTTGCCTGTGTCTATGTGCCTGTGGTTCTGTCAGTGTGATCATGTGATGTATCTGACCCCAGGAATGTGTCAATAAAGTCTCCCCTTCCTGGAACAATGAATTCACGGTGTTCTTATTTCAATTTCCAGGAGTGTATGTTCGCACTGTTCGGTCAACATGTGGGATATGCGTGTAGTTAGAATACTGAGTATTACATAGAAGTTCGCACTCCAAACCTCACCACCGCTGTGTCCATAAGCTGGGCAGCAAATCGCAATTAGCTCGCCTAATAATTCGTAGCAACTGGTTCTGCCTTTTGGAGAGGAAATTTTCGGAGCAGAAAGCAGTTTATTTGTTATTTTATATCTTATCCAGTCTTGACCGTGGATGGCAGTGAACTTTGTAAATTCTTACAGACGGTCGTAATGAATTAAGAGTCTAAGAAAAGTGGACATACGGTTCAACACTAATAAAATTGGTTAAATGTTAAGAATGAGATCTATTCTCTAGGATTCACATATATAGAGCCGAGAGTAGCATTCACTGACGTTCTAATACTACCCACATACAAAGAAGAAATTGACTGAGATATCAGGCAATGATTACAGGAATCAATAGACGAAATGACTAAAGCTTTCAATCGCCACCTGCACAGTCAAACTCCTGGAAATATTGAACGCATGTGGAAATTCTAACATGATGCAGTTGAACCCATGAGGTAACGATCTAGGTGGCAAAGGGAGGTGGTTAACGACTTATAACACGGTGGCTGCAGAGGTCGTCTTATGGCGACAGCACGAAATGGTCCCACAGTTCGAGATAAAACGCCCATATTTGAGCGACGTTCCTATCTTGTGCTAAATGGAGTGAACAGGCAAACACTAATATGGCTCAAGGCAGGAAGTTCCAAAAGCTGTGTCTGTTCGCATCAGAATCGCTTGGTACGAAGAGAAGCTGGCCTTTGAGACTAGAGGGGTGGTGCTTTGGGATTTTCTAACCTCGGAGTATGCACTTTACAATGAGCTTCTCACAAAGAAATGTAGGCCCATTAGCAACAACTAGGAATATCAACGGCCAGGACTACGTGGTGGGACTTGCAGGATTGAGAACGTTTTCTGTTCATAAAGGTTTCGTATCCTGCTTTCGCTCCCACACTCAAATCACAGTCGTCTTTGTATCAGTGGAATAAGTAGAGCCGTCCGACTTTTTATTTGAATTTGACGGTTGCTACCATCTTGAGCAAACACGCTGCCTCAAAAAAGAGTGAAGCGTTCGGAGGACGAGAAGGAAGCGAAATGAAACTTCACGGTTTGAGAGAGTATCTGACGTTGTTTGAGTGATTACAAATCCGTCGCAAATTTGCAGAGGACTAGGCAGTATAAGCCCACTGATCAGTATGACGCTGACACCCTCTGGCCTGGATGCGCGCACTGACTGGATTGGCAAAGGTGTCACAAGGCCACTGTATCCTCTTCTGAGGTAAGATGCCCCACAGTAGTTGTATCTGGACACTGGTAATGACGCAGTTGACGTCGAAGCTAGTACCATGCGCTCGATCCGAGGCATATTTGAGGATATTGCTGGCCATGGGAGTACCTCAACATCATGCAGACAGTTGACGGAGACATGTCCCACACGTTTATAAGCATTGTCCAATTAGAATATGGCACCATGATACTAGCCTGTGGGAGCTAACAGATGAGTATGCAGGAACTCTGTGACATATATGTGTACTGTCAGTTCTGTCACTCACTACCAGCTGGGACCTCAATTCATACCCAATGGCTGACGCAGAAGAGGTCAGGAGTGATACCGCTGTGCTTCTCGCAAACTCTGGAAAATCTTACCTCTCTCCAGGTAGCTGGCATATTTGCCGACTGTGCTCATTTGGAGTAGTTGAAAGTATCATATCCAAAATTATCTTTAAAAGTGAAAGTATCTAACCCAAAACTGTTTCCTTTTTAATTAGTGAAATTATCAAAGATAAAATCGTTCCGAAATAATTATTCAACAAACCTGCACCTGCGTCTGAGAACTTGATTTGTGCACTCCTCCATTTTTCCAGTAATGAAACATGTATTTGACTCAGCAATCACGTTTAAGTGAATAATGTCATTTGTGCAATGGCATTAAGATGTTACTGAAAAATTAACTTTCGGCCCTGATGTTTACTTAATGAAATTACATTTTGACTTGAATAATGCCAGTTGTGCAATGGCATAAAATTAGTTATTTGAAATAACTTTTCTCTGATAACTTCAGTTACACCAAAATCGATTTCAAACCATGAACTGCACATATAAATTGTTGTGACGTAACAAGACTGTTACGCCACAGTGAAGTAGCCGAAAGAAAGGCACGCGTACACACACGCCGACTGGCGTCAAGTCTGGAACAAGATACGTTATGACTGCTATCAAGAAAATACGTAGCTTTGGAATATACTTAACTTTATTTACTCCTTGTGATACATCTCTCTGGACTATACAAATGAGACTCGTGAGATACATGCACTGTTACAATTGGCGCCTTGCTAGGTCGTAGCCATGGACTTAGCAGAAGGCTATTCTAACTGTCTCTCGGCAAATGAGAGGAAGGCTTCGTCCATATTGTCGCTAGCAATGTCGTCCGTACAACTGGGGCGAGTGCTCTATCGTATCTCGAGACCTGCCTTGTGGTGGCGCTAGGTCTGCGATCAAACAGTGGCGACACGCGGGTCCGACATGTACTAAATAGACCGCGGCCGATTTAAGCTACCACCTAGCAAGTGTGGTGTCTGGCGGTGACACCACATTCCTCCCCCACAAATCGGCGAACGGTCGTGTGATAAGGCTTCCGCCCGCCGTGGGGAGGACCCCATGTTGACGTATGCGATGAGGTGGGGAGCCTAACAACAGGCGAGGCTGTGCCACCCGCACCCGGCCATTCGGTCCGAGGGGATCTAGGAAACGCCTGAAAACCTAGTCCAGGGTGCACGTCAACATGCGGTGTATGCGCCCGTAATGAGACAGGAGGGGCCGAAGGGTCGACCTCCATTGCGTCGGGGTACCCGACGCGCGATGACGTCATGTGGTCCGGAGCGGGCAAGAGGTCCATGGCGGAGGACGGCTGGTCACGGGAAGCGATCGGCGGCGCGTGACCCAGGGAGGCGCTTGGCGGCTGCAGCGAAGCGTCGAATGCGGGCGGCGCCGGCGGGAGAACAGGCGGCGGCGGCGGCGGCGGCGGCGGCTGCTGCGGCGGCGCGTCGCCATGGGGCAAAATGGAAGGCATCGTCGGTAACACCTGGGGATGAGGCGAGCCAGTAGATGGGTCCCCAGGGCGCTGACCGGACGGCACCGTCGCTGAAAGCAGACGGGGAGCGGCAGAACCCGTGCGACGACAGAGGCGCAGCTGATTGAGATGCCGACGCACCTCACCAGAGGCCCCCAAAACCAAATACATCGCGCGGCCGAGGCAGCGAAGAATGCGCCCGGCGAGCCAACGCCGAGAACCTCGATAGTTGCGATAAAATACAACGTCGCCTGGAGCAAAAGCAGGAGTCTGCCGCTGCACAGGAACCTGATGCGGCGGATGCAGCAAAGACATCAAGGTGCGATGAGGACGACCGTGGAGCAACTCAGCCGGCGAGCGACCATCTCGGGGCTGAGAGCGATACGAAGACAAAACGAGCAACAATGCGTCCTCCCGAGAATGCGACTCTTTCAATTTCAACATCTGTGACGTGATAGTCCGGACCAATCGTTCAGCGGCACCATTTGACTGAGGCGAAAACGGCGCGGATGTCAGATGTTGAATACCATTGGCCTGGCAGAATGACTGAAATTCTGCGGACATGAATTGTGGGCCACTGTCGGAAACAATAGTCTGCGGAAGACCTTCAATGCAAAAGATAGCAGACAACGCTTGGATGGTGGCAGAGGACGTCGTGGAAGACATCCTGACAACAAAAGGAAAATTACTGGAGGCATCTACCAGAACCAACCATCGAGCATTCCAGAATGGACCAGCAAAATCAATGTGCAAGCGTTGCCAAGGGGAAGTAGCTTTTGGCCATGCAAAGACTTTCCGCGGCGGTGCGGATTGTTGTTCGGCACACGCCATGCAAGAAGAACACATATTCGTAATCGCAGCATCGATTCCGAACCAAGTACAGTGCTGACGAGCAAGTTGTTTCGTTCGCACTATACCCCAATGTCCTTGGTGAAGAAGCCGTAAAACAGAGGACTGTAACGAACGTGGGACCACGACCCTGGACTGATCATTATCAGAACGCAACAACAAAACACCACGTCGAACAAAAAGTCTCTCCTTGTGAGCAAAAAATCGGTGAACCAACGGATCCTCGATCCGAGACTTTGACAAAGGCCATTGCGTAGCAACAAAACGCAAAACGGTAGCAAGGATAGGGTCAGCAGCGGTGGCTGTAGCTACACGACGAAAATCAATCGGAAACGATTCGACCACGTCATCGGTTTCCGCATCAATGATCATGCAAGCAAGTTCGGAAGAATCGAATGCTTTATCCTCAGCAACAGGCAAACGGGACAACGCATCGGCGTTTCCGTGCTTAGCAGTGGACCGATACAAGATATCGTAGCGGTACTGCGAGAGGAAAATAGACCAGCGAATGAATTTCTGCGCTGTACGCGGAGGTACAGGCTTGTGCGGATGAAAAAGCGTTGTCAAAGGTTTGTGGTCTGTGATGATGGTAAAGTGACGACCATACCAGAAATCATGGAACTTAGTAACACCAAGCACGAGAGCCAAAGCTTCTTTCTCTATCTGTGAATAATTTCTTTGCGCAGACGAGAGCAATTTGGACGCAAAGGCAATAGGGCGATCATGGGAGCCAACTTTGTGCGCAAGCACAGCACCGATCCCGAAATCCGACGCATCAACCATCAACAAAAGGGGTTTCTGGGGATCGAATGGCGTAAGGCAAGTATTTGAAAGCAACGCCGATTTCAACTGGCGAAAGGCGCGTTCGCATTCCGTCGTCCAGACGAACGGAACACCCTTACGGCGTAAGCGATGAAGCGGAGCTGAAATCGAAAAGGCATTGCACACATTCACTCACACCTTGTGATGCTAAATCGTGTAATGTTCTTGCGATCTCATCACGCAATGCGTGAGGAACATTGCGCGCTCTGAAAAAGTTCGGTAGCGCGTTGACTTTCAGTTCCAAATGTGCTTCATAGTTTTGAGCGCAACCTAAGGCCGGTGCAAAAATGTCTGCAAATTCTTCACACAGACGAGAAACACTGTCTGAAGGCACAGTCTGAGTCACTGATAGGACCTGATTTACAATAGACATGTTAAACAATTGAAATAAATCTAAACCAAACAAGTTCACTGCAGTAGAAGAACGAAGAACGTAAAATGAGACAAGTTTGTTTGTCCCTTGTATGTGGCAAGAAGGCTGCACTGTCCTAACACAGGTATTTTCTGTCCTGAATAACTTTTTAACTGAACATTTGCGGCACGCAACGGAGGTTGGCCCAGTTGTTTGTACGTGTCGTGATTGAGACATGAAACTGCAGCTCCGGTATCGAGCTGGAATGGTATGACCTTGCCATTAAAGTCCAAATCTACAAAAAGTTTATTGTCCTGCTGACGACAAGAGCGACTGTCTCGTGCAATTTGAACTGATACAGGTACAGCATCACTTGCTAATTGACGTGATTTCCGGCGACGTCGACGCACACGTTTTGCGGGACGAACACAGTCACTGTTAGAGAAAGTGTCACTGGACGAAGTGGAATTAACGACATGAATGTCCATGGGCGAAGGTCCACGAGCCAGAGTGTCCTTGGTTCGAGTCCGGCGCGAAGCAAAGGGCCTGGAATGATTGTGATTGTCTGATCTGAGCTTTTTCTGGCAAACACTTTGAACATGTCCTTTCCTATTGCAGAAAAAGCAAATAGCTTGGCGTGACGGGCAATGTTCACGCGAATGTCTAGTAGCACACCGCGGGCATGATTTCACTGCATTTATGTGCTGGCGCGGCACACCTGGCTTAGAGCGCGGCGGCAGCCGCGTTTGTGTGCGCGAGGGCAGTTGACCGGGCCGCGTAGCGCGAGCGCGCCCGGCGGGCCGGTTAATGTTACACACAGCTGGCGAAGTTTCAAAAGATTCCTGAGCACAGTCAAGTGTGTCTTGTCTATCCAATATGTCTATCACTTGTTGAAGGGAGGGATTAACTAGTTTCAAAATGTGCTCCCGTATGCGAACATCAGAAACGTTCTGTGCAATTGCATCACGTACCATTGTATCTGAATAAGAAAGGCCACAGTCACATTCAAAGGCACAGTCCCTAGTAAGTCCTTGCAATGTTGCTACCCACTCCCTATTAGTTTGACCGGCCGTACGTTTTGTACGAAAAAACGTATACCGTTTTGCAACCACATTAATTGTTTCTTTGAAATAGGCATCTAAAGCAGACAAAATCTCATCGTAGGACAGAGTTGCTACGTCGCGTCGGGGGAACAATTTCACTATCACACGGTAGGTGGACACACCAACACAAGAAAGCAAAAACGGCTGCCGCTCATTACCTTGAATTCTGTAGGCGGCTAGGTGAAAGCCGAACTGTCGGGACCATTCTGGCCACGATTCGTGCGCCGCGTTAAAACTGCGAAACGGCGGTGCAACGGCATGGTGTGGCTGCGGGAGCGGTGAAACGGCGGCTGCCGCATCGGTTTGAATGGCTCGTTGACCCTGGACGAGCTGTCCAAGGGCAACCAATAACGCCTGCGTCTGCTGATTCTGCAAGCGATAAAATTCGGACAGTACATCTGGCGAAGCCATGACACAAGTAAATGTAAGCAATCAGAAAGAACACTATCCCATCCTCGTCGCCAATCTGTTGTGACGTAACAAGACTGTTACGCCACAGTGAAGTAGCCGAAAGAAAGGCACGCGTACACACACGCCGACTGGCGTCAAGTCTGGAACAAGATACGTTATGACTGCTATCAAGAAAATACGTAGCTTTGGAATATACTTAACTTTATTTACTCCTTGTGATACATCTCTCTGGACTGTACAAATGAGACTCGTAAGATACATGCACTGTTACAATTGGCGCCTTGCTAGGTCGTAGCCATGGACTTAGCAGAAGGCTATTCTAACTGTCTCTCAGCAAATGAGAGGAAGGCTTCGTCCGTATTGTCGCTAGCAATGTCGTCCGTACAACTGGGGCGAGTGCTCTATCGTATCTCGAGACCTGCCTTGTGGTGGCGCTAGGTCTGCGATCACACAGTGGCGACACGCGGGTCCGACATGTACTAAATGGACCGCGGCCGATTTAAGCTACCACCTAGCAAGTGTGGTGTCTGGCGGTGACACCACATAAATTGAATAGAGGCCTCATTTTCTTTACATTCTTTCATTTGGTGGTTAACTTAACTATCCACTTTCATATTCAATACAAGCAAAGGATGTGGATTATGATTCAGGCAGTTAGATTTAAACACATTGTTGATCTCAATATATATATATATTGTTAAAAATTTATGTCATATACAAAAACTACCATTTCCAATATTTTTGTAGCATGAATCACTCTTACAAAAAATTTTACAAAACGCTTACTGCGTCAAAACTTGGACATACAAATCCTAACTCTGAACGTTATCTAATAAAAACCATTTTGAAATCATTTATAGCTTCTCGTTTTAACGTGCTAAAGTTTGCTTAGTGTACAACCTGAAAACTGTGTAGTGCGAATCCTACCACACGTCTGCTTCCTCCGGACACTTGGCTGCGACCACCGAGTTTTTTACTGCATGTGCCCTGCTCTCTTAATCATCAAAGATCCTCCTACTCGAAGATGTTATACTCATTCCACCTTGCGGTTGGCAACTATCGACTTTAGTTTCTTGATCTACCCTGATCAGCCCTTAGCACATACCTTTCATAGTGTAGAACCACGTTTCATCGCCTCGCACAGCGTTACACTATTCCTCAGGACAGGTCTGGGGATATGTTTTCTAGGGAAACGTAAGGGAACCTGCTCTCACAGGGACAAAGTTCCAAAACAACAGGTTGCAAAACCACCAGACAGACAAAACACATGCCGAGCATAATAGTTTAGTGGAGTCAGACCACGTGCTGTTAGCGAAGATTTGTTCAGGATACTTCATTAAAAGACGAAGAGTTTTTCAGTATCGTTGGTAGTTCATAAGAGAAAAGCAAAAGATAATTACTGTGTGCGGGAGTATTGCAACAACCAGTGGAAAAATGCTGCTATCGGAGCATAAAAAAGCCCAGTATGTTCCTGTTTAAATGAAAGACTGACTGAAAAGTGAGGTATCAGCTGCCTCATTCTACATTCCTCAGCACCTTTAAAAACTTTTCCCACAATTTTTGCGTGCAAACGTATTAGCGCTCTTTCTAACATGCAGCTCACTTCGAAGTCCCAAAATCCCTCCTAACTGTAGCTCGCTCACAGCCATCGCCCTTCGCTCTAAGTTGCTCATCCTCTTCCACTCCCACTTGCCCATTCTCAGTCACCCATGTACCCCAGTTCATTGTCATTATCGCTTTATGTCTTTCTGTCACCGTTTCCTTACAGCCACAATTTCCTTCCCTCTGTCAAACTACTTTTTCCTTTCTACTACCTTATTCATCCCTGCCCAATGCTACTGTCACTGCTACTGTCAATACCCCTCTTTTCCTCGAAGTCATTGTCATGGACTGTTTCCCGTTATCAATGACACCCACACACATACACTTTTTCGTTCTCTTTCTTCCTCTCCCACTGGCACTATCTGCTTCATTCTTTTCCGACTACTATTCAGTCGCAGACAACTTGTTCCGCTGCCACTGCCACTGCTGCTGCCTTGCGTCCCTTTCTTTCTCTCACATTGCCACTGTCTCCTTCGCTCTTTCTATTCTACAACCACTGGCCACTGTCTTCCAGAGTTAATAACTTTTCTGTGTTTCCCACTGCAACTGTCTCCTTCTCTGTCAGCATAGAAAAACGCGAATATGTTCGTCAGCCAAAATTGTTGGGAAAATTTGAGAAGTTGCTGAGGAAAGTAGAATGAAGTAGTGGTACCCCACTTTCCCCTCAGAGCCTTATTAAAACGGGCGTATATTCACCTTTTTTGTGCTCCTACAGGAGAATTGAACATCAACAAAAGCAAAACGAGGATAATGGAATGTAGTCGAACTAAGTCGGGTGATGCTGACGGAATTAGATTACGAAATGAGACACTTAAAGTAGTGAAGGAGTTTTGCTTTTTGGGGAGCAAAATAACTGATGATGGTCGAAGTAGAGAGGAGTTCAAATGGCTCTGAGCACTATGGAACTTAACATCTGAGCTCATCAGTCCCCTAGAACTTAGAACTACTTAAACCTAACTAACCTAAGGACATCACACACATCCATTCCCGAGGCAGGATTCGAACCTGCGACCGTAGCGGTCACGCGGTTCCAGACTGAAGCGCCTAGAACCGCACGGCCACACTGGCCGGCGAAGTAGAGAGGATATAAAATGTAGACTAGCAATGGCAAGAAAGCGTTTCTGAAGAAGAGAAATTTGTTAACATCGAGTATAGATTTAAGTGTCAGGACGTCGTTTCTGAAAGTATTTGTATGGAGTGTAGCCATGTGTGGAAGTGAAACATGGACGATAAATAGTTTAGACAAGAAGAGAGTAGAAGCTTTCGAAATGTGGTGCTACAGAAGAATGCTGAAGATTAGATGGGTAGATCACATAAAAAATGAGGAGGTATTGAATAGAATTGGGGAGAAGAGGAGTTTGTGGCACAACTTGACTAGAAGAAGGGATCGGTTGGTAGGACATGTTCTGAGGCATCAAGGGATCACAAATTTAGTACTGGAGGGCAGCATGGAGGGTAAAAATCGTAGAGGGAGACCAAGAGATGAATACACTAAGCAGATTCAGAAGGATGTAGGCTGCAGTAGGAACTGGGAGATGAAGAAGCTTCCACAGGATAGAGTAGCAAGGAGAGCTGCATCAAACCAGCCTCAGGGCTGAAGACCACAGCAACAACAACAACATGGGAGAATTCTTTGGCTGGTTCTTTTCCCTGGTACAGCAGGCTATATCACTCATATGAAAAATGCTTTTTGAGGCAGTGAAATTTAGATAGATTATTTATGTGACATTTAAAATAACGCAAAATTAATTTTACACATCAAACGTGTGTTACGTGAATATGTGCTCTAGTAATACAACGTGGGATTCCCAGAACCATTCTCATGATAACGAAGACACTTTAAAGCATTTTCCTCTGTGCTGCGATGCCTTTTAAACTACGTTTTCGCCACACAGACCGAATTTTAGGTGCATATTTTTCGTGAACAAGTAGGGTAACTTTGAACCTCTGTATCTCGAAAACGGACAAAGATATCAAGAAAATTTTCAAAGTTTTTCTAGATAGGGATCTTAGAAATGTATGGCAAAAATTACTGATACTTTGTGTGCATAGCCGTGTTGAAATCCGGGGCTCTGTTGTGACGTTCAACAAACATGTTTCTGTGCCGTTTGTCGATAACGGAGAAATATATTTGAAAATGGGAAGATGGCACTTCTAGGTAATGCCTAGAGAATTTGAGCTATTTGATACCGTCACTTATTTAGATATCAGCTGCTGACGGCGAAAAATTGGTGAAAAACGCTTTTTCGTGGTTGTTTCTGGAACCGCCCACGAACTAAGTGGTGCCTCTAGAAGCCCCATAAGGCGCACCGTAGATCACACCTAAGTGGAAAAAAAACAAGTGATTTGCTCCGTTTGCCTAAGCTGGGGAAATTGTGTAACATTCAAACTTTGACCCTGTACTGTCGGATGGTTACAATTACACAGTCCTTCAGTTGGGTATACAAATAGTCCTTAGCCCATGAACTATTCTAAACACCTGACTCTACGTTTCCGTCACCAACAGAGCCCGAAGAATGAGCTCCGGAAAAAGTTCCGTCTTTATGCGAGGCGAACATAGTGGTAGAGCATGCTGTCGCATGCGTACCTATAAGTGGGGTAGTAAGAAAAACGTTTCCTAGTATTTAAGACGTTGCAAAGCACTACTGAGCAGGACCTGGGACCGTTGTTAAGGTTAAGCTACAACTGTAGAGATTGCATGGTGACATGTCTGGAGCGAGGTGACGACAGCAGTTGTGCGTTGTGTTGTACGCTTGTATTGGTATGGTTTGTTAAAAGTGAGAGGTGGAGATCTAAGCTGCTAGCTGTAAGGAAAGCTGTCTGAGAACTGTGGAACATACACTTGTTGACACTCACCCGCCAGGGTAGCCGAGAGCACAAACGCGCTGCTTTGTGGACTCGGGTAGGCGCGCCGGCCCCGGATCGAATCCACCCGGCGGATTAACGGCGAGGGTCGATGTGCCGACCAGCCTGTATGAGGTTTGTAGGCGGTTTTTCACATCCCGCTAGGTGAATACTGGGCTGGTCCCCATGTTCCGCCTCAGTTACACGGCTCGCAGACATCTGAACACATTCGCCCTATTCCATGGATTACACTCGACGCAGACAGTTGGAGTACACTAATTCCATCCTGGGGGGGGGGTTACAGGGTGGCGGCAGCAAGGGCATCCGGCCACCCCTTAACCATTAACATGCCAAATCCGATTAACGATGACCGACCCTGCATACCTGCGGGACAAGGCTCAAGCGATAGAATAGAACACTTGTTGACAGTCGCTGAGGAGCAACTACCATTTGCTGCAGAGCACACGACCAATGATAGTGAATAGAAATGTAGAGGGCGGAATGTATTACCTACAGCAAAGACTGTGCACGAAAGCTCCGTATTTAGCTCGTTCAGTACGCTGTTTTACGAAGGTTGTTATAGAACCCATTAGTGCGACATTCCGTGTAATACGGCAATATGTCTGAAATACATTTGAGTGCTTACGATCGTGGACGAGCAGTTGGACGGCTCGAAGCCGGTCAAAGTGTCACTTCTGTGGTCGCAGTAATGGGAGTGTCCAAAATTACAATGTAGCTCTTAAAAAATGCCCTGGAAGGTCGAAATGCTATGCGAAAGCATGCCGGTGGTCATAGAGGGAACGCTACCCCGGAAGGGAATCGGTACGTAGGCCTAGTGGTGAAAAGAAACTCACATTTCACTCCTAGGCAGATTGCTGCAGACCTTGTAGCTGCTACCGGAACATTTGTTTCTGCCAGGCATTTCGCGGTGATTAAATCGGGCTGGTCTGTAGGCTCGGAAGCCTGTTAGACATCCCATTTCAACCACACCACTGTCGAGAGAGAGTTAGTTGGCTTAGGGAGCATGTTGGTTGGGGTCAGCAACAGTAGCTCACAGTGATGTTCTCCGAAGAATCCCGCTACTCTGTGGCGAGTGATTCTGGCCACCAGTTGATGTGGAGAGTGAGGAGAAGACGTTACGAATGTTCATGAATGTCATCGGTATGGCCTAGGCGTAATGGTGTGGGCAGGCATTATGCCCAATGGCCGAACACCGCTGCATACCTTTGCCTGAGGTACTGCTACAGCACTGCTGTATCGTAGGGAGACTGTTCTGGATCGTGTCTGTAAGTTTAGGGGTGTGCTTTGTCCCGATTTTCCTTTTATGGATAACAACGGCCCCCAATACATGACTGTTGCGGTGTCACACACATTCGTAAGTTAAGATATTGATCAAAGGAAATGTCCTGCAATCTCCCCGGACCTAAACCGTATACAGCATTCCTGTGATGCTCTTGGCAGAAGTGTTTCTCAACGAATACCCCATCCCCAAACCACGCAAGAACTGAAAACCGCCTTGAGAGAGGAGTGGGACGATATTACCAACGACTCCCCAATATTCTTCACTTAGGGTCTGATATCGACCTTTGTGCTGGATGTCTGACTTGTGTCAAACATGAACGTTATTTACGCCTGTTATCCTGCTTTCCCACATAGTGAAATATGCACCACCACTGCTATCTGAGTACTGTGTTTCGTGTCGCCCCGTGATTATTTCTATCCAAAAACGCCTCTGCACCTTAGCAACTGTCAGATTGTGTACACGAACTCAGAGCCATATTGTGTGTTATTATCCATGTGTGGTGTATTTTGCTACAGACTAGTCCGTGGTGAAGACAAGGTGCCGGGTCTGCCGAAGGAAGTCGGTATTGTTGGGCAGCCATAGTTTTTGGGTGTTACTGCAGAAAATACGAATAGCAGCCAGCCGCAGCAGTTGAAGCCACAGACTGCCCTCGGGAACTGAGATGTCGGACTTTCACTTGCAGCAACAGGGCTGTTTATGCGTTCTCAAGTGACATGGACAAGCATTGAAATAATGTTAATGTAGACGTGCAGAGCACACCAAGCAGGTTCTACATTGCCAGACTATGGATTTGCTGTCCTGAACGTGGCTGGAAGCAGTGTAACATCTATACTATTAGCTCATATTAATAACTGTCAATTTTATGGGAGGTATTAACACCCCAGCAGTGTCTACCATGATGAGAAGGCTATGCCATGTGCTAGTGCAATATAGGACAACAAGTAGCTGCCATGAGTTTGGGCTTCCATCGATGCTCCATCTTCTAGCACTCAGTCCTCCTCCCTGGAATTGTTGCCTCTCCAGTGCTGGGCCATATAGAGGCATTGGCTCCTTACTTAGCTTGCATTTATCGCGAATCTCTTGCCAAACGTAAAGTCCCGAGCGACTCGAAAAAAGCGCAGGTGACGCCAATATATAAGAAGGGTAAAAGGACGGATTCTCAAAATTACAGACCAATATCCTTAACATCGGTTTGTTGCAGGATTCTCGAACATATTCTCAGTTCGAAAATAATGAATTTCCTTGAGACAGAGAAGTTGCTGTCCATGCATCAGCACGGCTTTAGAAAGCATCGCTCCTGCGAAACGCAACTCGCCCTTTTTCACATGATATCTTGCGAACCATGGATGAAGGGTATGACGGATGCCATATTCCTTGACTTCCGGAAAGCGTTTGACTCGGTGCCCCACCGCAGACTCCTAACTAAGGAACGAGCATATGGGATTGGTTCCGAAGTATGTGAGTGGCTCGAAGACTTCTTAAGTAATAGAACCCAATAGGTTGTCCTCGATGGTGAGTGTTCATCGGAGGTGAGGGTATCATCCGGAGTGCCCCAGGGAAGTGTGGTAGGTCCGCTGTTGTAGCAATGTGCGGCTGTTTGCTGACGATGTTGTGGTGTACGGGAAGGTGTCGTCGTTGAGTTACTGTTGGAGGATACAAGGTGACTTGGACAGGATTTGTGATTGGTGTAAAGAATGACAGCCAACTCTAAATATAGATAAATGTAAATTAATGCAGATAAATAGGAAAAAGAATCCTGTAATGGAATCCTGTAATGTTTGAATACTCCATTAGTAGTGCAGCGCCTGGCACAGTCACGTCGATTAAA
Source organism: Schistocerca americana (assembly GCF_021461395.2). Taxonomy (NCBI): domain Eukaryota; kingdom Metazoa; phylum Arthropoda; class Insecta; order Orthoptera; family Acrididae; genus Schistocerca; species Schistocerca americana. The sequence continues at coordinate 104,528,283 of NC_060122.1, read as the reverse complement.
TATTTGGGCGAACATTGCAGAGCGATATGAAGTGGGACAAGCATGTAATGTCAGTTATGGGGAAGGCGGATAGTCGTCTTCGGTTCATTGGTAGAATTTTGGGAAGATGTGGTTCAACTGTGAAGGAGACAGCTTATAAAACACTAATACGACCTATTCTTGAGTACTGCTTGAGCGTTTGGGATCCCTGTCAGGTCGGATTGAGGGAGGACATAGAAGGAATTCAGAGGCGGGTTGCTAGATTTGTTACTGGTAGGTTTGATCATCACGCGAGTGTTACGGAAATGCTTCAGGAACTCGGGTGGCAGTCTCTAGAGGAAAGGAGGCATTCTTTTCGTGAATCGCTACTGAGGAAATTTAGAGAACCAGCATTTGAGGCTGACTGCAGTACAATTTTACTGCCGCCAACTTGCATTTCGCGGAAAGACCACAAAGATAAGATGAGAGAGATTAGGTCTCGTATAGAGGCATATAGGCAGTCGTTTTTCCCTCGTTCTGTTTGGGAGTGGAACAGGGAGAGAAGATGCTAGTTGTGGTACGAGGTACCCTTCGCCACGCACCGTATGGAGGATTGCGGAGTATGTATGTAGATGTAGGTGTAGGCTAACTCCAGACTCCTACCCTGGAGGGCAGTACATCGAGACGGGGGATGTACAGCCACTCTCCCTGCTGCCTTGGCGCCACACGATGCTACTCGCGGTGGTGAGATCCAACACCGGATCACATCGTCTGCTCCCAACACCGGATCACATCGTCTCCTCCAAGTATTCCGACAGTCTTCCACACCACTGGCACCGTCCGTGAGCAACCGTGTCACGCGTGACTGGGGCATGAGCCGCTAAATGAGCTCCAGCATTTGTGGGTACAGACGTCACAGCCCACTGACAGCAGGCCGCTACCACTCAACACACGCTTTAAGCACTATTGGACTTAACATCTGAGGTCATCAATCCCCTAGACTTAAAACTACTTAAACCTGACTAACCTAAGGGCAACACACACATCCATGCCCGAGGCAGATTTGAACCTGCGACCGTAGCAGCATCACGGTTCCGGACTGAAGCGCCTAGAACCGCTCGGTCACAGCGGCCGGCTCAACACACGCCTTCCTCACCATGTGCTGAGAGGGGAGATGGCAGTCATCATGTTTGTTCAAGCTGCCATCGGGCTGCACCTTCATCTCGACCGACCTCCACGAGCCAGCCCCGCACAGAAGTGGTGCTTCACTGTGTGTCCAGTTCAGTCTGGTCTCATTCCTCTCTAACTTTATAATGAGCACTTCATTCGGATTTAAAATTTAGGGAACCTAAAGGCAAAATAGATAACATGACAGTAACTTCACTAGTAAGTTCGTCATTAAGATTGGGCCCAAAATCTGCAGTGATATGTATAAAGATTAACTAAGAAAGACACCCCAAATAATTAGATGCCTTCCGTTCATGTATGCATGCTAACACGCAGCGAGCTCGTCTTCGGTTGTTGCGTTACGGGTTTTTGGGCAAATTTTAAACATTTCTCAGTAAACGTGGAGATCATGTCCGAATTATTCCGAGAACTCATGTCTATATTAGTGATTGAATAAATTGTTTAAAAGACATAACAGTGGCATCGACCAACCAGAAATGTTGATCTTTGGTTTGAATCGTGTTAATCGTCGTAACAGTAATGAGTTCTAATAGTAAAATTTTGTTTCCAAGAAATTAGCGTGTTGCAGTTTTGATGTTCAACAGTAAGGTTGCTTTGATATAGTTCTACATTTCTGACAACGGCCCCAGTTCAGTATAACTGTAGCATTCTGTATTATCAACGACTAGCCTCGTGTACTTATATGTGTTACTGCCCCTGCGATTCTTTTCATCTCCTTTACACTACAGTTTTCAGCAAATCATCATACTGTAATGTTTACCTGACCTCTCTTGTCCTCTCAGTAAGTTGTTTACTAAATATTTTTTCACATTGACTCATTATAGAGCATATTTGTTTCTCACTCAATTTATTCGTCTATTTTCAGAACTCTCCTACAACTATCCAATTTAAATGCTACCATTCGTTTCGTTTCCGTCTTCCCCATTGTAAACATTTCAAACCTATGCAGAGCAGCGCCCTGAACATAGCTTCACATCAATCTGTTTCTGGTGTAAAGGTCAATGTTTTTAATGTTTTTGGATACCTATCGTTGTGAAAAACTGAGCTTAAAACAGTGAAGTGGGTAGTGTGTCTATATCGGGAACAGTGCCATAATATCTTTTGTGCAGCCATGTTGTCAGCGATCGCCATGAGGTGTGATGGGAATGTAATGGGGCGTGTCGGCTGCTGGTCTGTGTAGTCAGTGATAGGGCTATGGGAAGGCGACATGTTTCGTAGCAAGGGGCGAAGGGATGTCCTCACATGGCCGGCTATGGACCGCATACAATTTAAGACTTATGGTGTTTCTTTTTCTTCCGTTCTTCCCAGTACTTCTTCATTTTCTCGCCAACTGCTCGCCTCTGCTCATCTGTCCACATTCTCTTGGGTCGAGGTTTTGATTCAACTTCTTCATAGTTTTCGTTTTATATCAGTAGCCTGAAGTGATTCCTGTCACGTATTATTTCTTCTGTAACACATATTTTGTTGGCGTCTTTCTTTACTGCTTCTATCCATCCTACAGTTCCTTTTAGTTTACTAACGCAATTAAAATTTTTCTCTGTAATTCGTGTTCCTTTCATTCTTTTTAAATGTCCATAAAATTTTAGCCGTCTCTTCCTCATTGTATCTGTGATCTTTTCTGTATTTTTGTATAAGTCTTCATTTCTCCTTTACATCCACCTATTTTCCTTGTTTTTCTCAGGACCTAGAATTTTTCTTAGTATTCTTCTCTCTCTTTTTTCTAGTTTTCTTAATTCGCCTTTCTTATTCAGTGTTAGGCACTCTGATCCATACGTTGCCTGTGTCCTAATAACTGAATTGTGTCTAATCTTCGCTTGTATGGATACTTATTTCGTATTGTAGTAGTTTTGTGTGAATTTATATGCAAACTCTAACTTTTTATCTTTCTTTATTTGATGAGTTATCCAGTCCACTCCCCCAGGTGTTTGAATCTAGCAACTCTTTTAATTTTCCCATACTTTGTTTTCATAAACTTTTCTGTATTATGTTTGTTTTCTATATACTCGGTTTTTTCATAGGATTTTTTAGCCCAGTCTTTTCAGTAATATATATATTCTGAGACAAAGTTTATCTTTACATACTCATTCGTTTGCTTCGTCATCTAGAAATCAAATTATCACCTTTCAACTGAACGTAGAACGAACAACCTCCATTTCAAGTAAGTATTCACTGATCAAAAGCGAAGAAGAGAAAGTTTCAGGTTTGGTGCTAGAAATACACAGCCTGTTTTCTCGACTCTGACTACGTGAAGCAATCATCCCACTAGCTGCACAAAATTGTCATGGAGAGAAACACTACAGTGGCTAGTATTGGCTGCATACTAGACTTAAGTTGTAAAGTGTAACCGACAGGCATTTCTCTTTCCAAATTTCCCAGTAATTTAATACAGTATGCTGTTCGAGGGCTTTAACTGTATATTTTTCTGGCAAATATTATTAGGAGCAAATGCGATTAGTGGATGTGAGCCTCGCTATCAGTTAACTGTGCGGTGCCAAAACTTTTGTAGAGGGATTGTGCGAGTTGTTGCTGCCATCTGTGCTGCTGTGGACAGAGGTGGACAGTGTTTTGAGGTGAGCTATCGTTCAGTAGTTCCGCTGCAGAGGCACCTGCCGAGTGGCGGCGCGACCCGCTGGTAAATTCACCCGCGCACAAGCAGGCGTATCGGCTGGAGAGCTGGCTGGGAGCTGGAGCTGAGGCTGATGAAAGGAGATAGAGTCCGGGGCTTGGCGCGGCTGGCGCAGAATGGCCGGCTTAGGACGGCGCGTTAATTATTTGCGTGTCGGGCGATACGGCCCGGTCCCAGGGGTGGCAAGCCGACTGCATTATGCAGCAGGGCCCGGCGGCCGGCCGGTTTCGTTCAGGACAGAGCATGGGTGGGCCTCTCAGCACACTCCAAAGAGTTGACAAGGTGGGGAGTGAGGTGGGCGCAGCCGTTTGTGAGGAAAGCTTGAGGTAGGCCTCCGTGAGTGTGTGTGTGTGTGTGTGCGTGTTTGTGTGTGTGTGTGTGTGTTTGTGTGTGCGTGTGTGCTTAGCTTTGGAGCGCTGTAGACGGTGTGAAACTGGTACCAGGTGATCCACTGATGACGTGAGACATGCATACTTGCCAGTTGGCTGTATGGAATCTCAGCACAGGAAGATGTGTCGACGTGAAGACGCGACAGAATGGATGAACCACGCTTTGTTATACGGGATGATTTTTTCAACCATGTACGAACTCTGGGATTGATCGATGGGAGGATACGGAACAAAAAAGGTCTAATGATCTTATGTCCGGAAATGCATGGTTTCCATGCTAGAGACCATTTATTAAATCATACTTTGTTACGGAGGCTGCGGTTTAATATCTTCAAATTTCATAAGAGTGATCTGTGGGATAGTATGCAGAACCCCCACGATAAGGTGACAATCATTAGCATCGGTGCAGCTGGAATGTGGGACCGCGATAATTGGCGACTGTATTTTGGAACCAGTCTTTCTTTCACGTCACCCAACAGGCCGGAATTACCGGCGTTTCTCGCAGGTCAATTTGCCTGCCCTGCTGGAAGAAGTGCCATTGATGTTTCGAAGCGTTATGTGGGTGCTACATGATGGTACTCCATCCCCTGCAATTCCTGATTACGGGGCCATCTCAAAGGTATTGTGTATGCAGAGCCCATTCCAATGTGGCGACACTGGAGCAGCGCATTCATAACGCCTTTGATACTTTTCGGATGCAGCTTGGCCGATGTGAACATTGAGAGTTGGCAATACTCTCTTAGGATGTAAAGGTTGGCTACAGCGCGCATACACAAGCTCTGGAATCTAAGATATTGTTGTCACGCCTCGCAGCGCACGGACTAACTAGTGACAGTTTTGAAGCCAGTGTAGGGGCCCGCCTGCTGTGGTGCGCGCGTGTGTTGGGCGAGGGGTCGTCGCCGAGCTGCCGTACTGCCGTGTCCGCCAGCAGCGACACAGGATTTGGTATTTAGTTGATATTTTTTATAATTTGCAGCGCGCTTATTAATTTAAAGAAAAGGGTTTGTGTATGAGCGTAGCAGCAGACGGTGATTTTGATAATGATAGGAGTTGAATTCTTAAGGGGAAACCATTGTTAGATTAAGTATTGATTTTTGTCATTGATTTCTTTTGTAATCGTCAGGGAATTGTTTCACTATGTATTCAATTGAGAAGTATTTCAGTCTTTGTCAAGAGTTTGATTAATTTGTAATATTGCTTTAATGCCACTGGAGGCAGATTTACAAACGAAGCGATTGTTCAAAGAGCTTCTAGCGTTTTGTTAATTGAGTGAGAAAGAATCGCTCTCAGAATATAGTTTTTTGTTTGGGTTATGATTTATCGAGTTTAGATTTGACCAAACCCTTTCTCTTGAATTATATGTAGATGTAGTAAGCAGCAGCAGCCCCAGCAACAGCAGGAGCCGCCATACAGAACATGCATTGAATTCAGCATGAATAATAGGTTTTTTAAATGTTTTTGTTAAATAACGTAATGCAGCAGATCAAGCAGTGGCAGCAGAAAGACCAAGTAAGTTATTTGTTGCGCACAGGACCAATAAAAAAATAAAGTTTTGGCGATCTCTGTAATAGTAAAGTTAACAATGGTACAAGCACGAGATTTTTCAGTAGAAAACATGAGATAAGAAGATAGAGCTCGCGACTTTCAACATGTAAGACAGGTCATGCAATAATGTGTACACCAATATATTCAGGCACATGAAAACCATTTTCAGCAGGTACTGTGACTGTGGGTGCATGCTACAGTGTGTGTTAGACTGCAGTCTCTGTAGCAATGTATGACTGAATAAATGGTCTCTAGAATGGAAACCATACATTTCCAGACATGCTCCGTATGCTCCCATTGATCACTACCTAGAGTTTGTGAACGATGGAAAAAATCACCCTCTATAGATAAAAAATTCACGTCCATAGCAACTCGGGAAAAGGATCCAAATGGAAGGACTGCTTTTCTTTTCAACAACATTCACCGTTTCACCAAAAATACAAATGCTACTTTATTACACCAACAAAAAGATTGTGGAAATAAATGTGACAGATTAAATAACTGAAATAACTTAAAAAGGGACCTAACAATTAGCTGCGCCAAACCTGGTAACGAGGAAAATTTTAAAAACATCTGAACATTCCGAGCAAGTACACACTCTCAAAAATGGTTCAAATGGCTTTAAGCATTGTGAGACTTAACATCCGAGGTCATCAGTCCCCTAGATGTAGAACTACTTCAACCTAACTAACCTAAGAACATCACACACATCCATCCCCGATGCAGGATTCGAACCTGCTACCGTAGCAGCAGCGAGGTTCCAGGCTGAAGCGCCTAGAACCGCTCGGTCACAGCAGTGCACACACACTACTTTAAGCTAAAGAGAGAGACATGAATTCGTTACACAACTTGAAATTAAGCTAAGAATTTGAAGATTTTTTTCTGTCCTTAGCAATAGAAAATCACAGCTTTGAAATCGTGAGTGAGGCTTACTTTCGCTTTATTCTTTTGTTACATAATATTACCAGATATACAGAGTAAAAGACCACAGAATATGTTTTTGTCACCACTGCTAATCACCCAAGGCCTACAAAGGCCAAGGATCACATAAAGAGGAAAATAAAATACAATTAACATGAACACACAGACCCGACAGTCAGCCAAGATTTCAAATTTAATATAATTTCACTGTAGTGGCCCAAACGTACAAGCATTACGTTTTAATTGCAGCGTGAGGGCACCAATTTTGGGTCTTAAGTGGCATGTATCGACTAATCAACACAAAACAACAATATCTCTCAAGCATTTTTCGCCTGAAGGGCACAGCAAAACAGGAATGGCAATTCCAAATATGTACCTTTCTTAGTCACTAGGAATTAAAAGTGACTTCACAATACCTTAAAACTGCATACAGCTCAGAGCCCTTTGGGGGCATACATTACAGATTGAAATTCAGTAACGTTTAAATACTCAGAAGAGTAAGCGTATTTTACGGATTATAAGACGCACTTTTTTCTCCGAAAAATTGCCTGCAAAATTCAGGTGCGTCTTATACTCGGAATTAATATAAAAATGTCCAGAGTTTCATTTAAAATTCCCGCCAGCCTTACAAACCGTCATATATTCGATGCCACGGGATATCTATGTCTATGTGGCATCGGATTCAATTGGCAGCAGCAGTGCGCCGATGCGACAAACATGAGTGCAGGATTTGTAATGCTGGTTAACAGTCTCCCACCCTCCCCGCCATTACAAACCCAGAACCCTATCTAGCCTACGATACGCCACTGCAGTCTTCGCTGCTAGTGAACTTGAAGTGAAAGTGTTTTGTGTTATCGGTAATAGTAAAATATATTTGTTGGTAGCGACTTTCGTGACGGAAAAAAAATAAAACGTATTTGTCTGATACGGGCTATAATTAGAAAATTATAGCATATGCAAAAGAACATGGAAACAGAGCAGCTGAGCGGTATTTCGGCCCTCCACCAAAAGAAAAAAAAAACCGTTCGCGATTGGTGGGCCAGTAAAGAAAAACTGAAAAAAAGACGAACACTATATTCAAAATGACCAAAACAAGAAGATGACGATTTTCAGGTATTTCAAATGTCATTACGGTTTTGTAAACTAAGAGTTTCTTTTTAATTTGGCTTTGCAACATAATAATACGAATGGTAAAAATGTTATTTTTTTAAAAAAAATTTAAAAAATTAAGATGCATCTTATAGCCCATAGTGTCCATAGTGTCTTATAGACCGTAAAACACCGTAGCAAATGTACCCCTGACTGTTTGCTCCGCTCCCGGCAGTACAAATAGGCAAAAGAAAACGTCCATAAGGTCCGCAGACACAACTGCGTGGTGACGCATCAGACACTTAGTCTTACTGGAGCTCCGCAAGCAACACTACTGAAATCTCGTTTCGGAGCACAGAGCGGATTAGCTTATTGAAAGGGGCCAAGATCAGTTACCGTTAGTTACACAAGAATACACAACTCCATTCCTCGAAAACCAATGCTCAGTTTTCTCTTTAAAACAACAAGGATCAATTCACGGCTGAGGGCGCAAGTAACTTCTCAGTAATAAAGTTTAAATAATTCCTTTTAAAACACAAGTATTTAGAGAAACGGCTGAAGGCCTTACTTAAATAAAATTAAAATATCTTCTCGGCTAAAAGCCAAAATAATATTTCAGATCAGCAAAGGAAATTCTTAAAAGGCAAGCATTTACAAATTTCGGCTAAAAGCCATTTTAAGGAAAGTTTAAATTATTTCCTTGACTGAAAGCGATATTTCAACATAATAAAAGAGAACCTTTAAAGACAAGCATTTACACAGTACAACAGAAAACCATCTTAACAAAACTTGAAATATCTTGACAGCTGAAGGCCCAAACGGCCGACCAGAGTGGCGGAGCTATTCTAGGCGCTTCTGTCCGGAATCGCGCGACTGCTACGGTCGCAGGTTCGAATCCTGCCTCGGGCATGGATGTGTGTGATGTCCTTAGGTTAGTTAGGTTTAAGTAGCTCTAAGTTCTAGGGGACTGATGACCTCAGAAGTTAAGTCCCATAGTGCTCAGAGCCATTTGAACCATTTTTGAAGGCCCAAACAATTATTCAAAATAATTAAAGACAAACCTTAAGATAAGCATTTACACAGTACGGCTGAAGGCCATTTTAAGATTTCAAGATAGTTAAAGAGAAACCTTACAGACAGGAACTTACACACTACGGGCTGAAAGCTACAGATTTTAAAACAAATGCGGCTGAAAGCCTAAATACAGAGCAAACAAGAATTTTAAATAAGACACTGCTGAAGGCGTAATCTTTAAATACATCACATAAGTTTCGGCTCAAGGCCATATACTGAACATACCGAGTGATAAAAAAGTCAGTATAAATTTGAAAATTTAATAAACCACGGAATAATGTAGATAGAGAGGTAAAAATTGACACACATGCTTGGAATGACATGGGGTTTTATTAGAACTTTTTGATCACCCGGTAGAACAGACAAAATTAATACATGGCTGAAGGCCTGGCACAGTACTTGCGTCAAGAGAAAATCACAATCAGAAACAGCAGAATAGTGGTGCTTAGAAGCGTTCCAAGGTTCGGCCTGGGGAGGAAACTCTACAACAGTTTAGGTGAGACAGGCAGGCAAGCGTAACACTAAATGATCGGGTGGCAGCGCGACCTAAGGACGGCTGACGAACCAACCAACAACCTAATCAATTCCCGTCCACCTAACCAATGGCACGACAGCCAAAAATATCAGCGAGGACGAAGATTGCAGCAGCACCATGTCTTGATAATTAGTATCTAAACACAATCAAGGCACAATAACCACGCAGAGGAAGAAAAAGGGAGAATAACATCAAATTGTCGAACTACACGCCGTGCCTGACAGAATCAACACGGCTAGTAAAACACACTACCAGAAAACTACACTAACGACCAGGGCAGGTAAACGGAACGTTAACGGCCACTAGACAGAAGATACTGCTGGTGCACTTCACTAATAAGTTACAATCATTTCAATAGTTAAACACCATACAGAAAGACAGCTGCAAAATTTGTCGACTCCAGCACACTATACGTTGCTGCTTGCAGGAATGTCCCTTGAAGCAACAACCGGCAATGAACGAAGAGATGTCACGGCAGTTGAGGCTTCATAACAGGTTAACTGATTACTCAACTCCAGTATGCAGGTTCGGTGGGCGACGAACTTTGCAGCTCTCGCAGGTACTGTCTCACATCTCCGACCGCGCGTGCACGCCGCCAACGGCCCCGGCCCGACCTGACGCCGCAGTCACTTCCTCGCTGCTCAGTCGCAATCGACCGAATGGCTACTCCAGTACGCAGACAGCATTCATCTGCTTGGGGGAAATCACAGAAGCTACACACAGTTCCACGTAAACACTTGCGCCAAGAACTCTGACAATCCTAAAACCAGTCACCGTGGAACAACAAGGAGAAATGACAAGTCACACACACACACACACAGAGAGTTTCCATAAGCGATCGGTGACCAAATACACGTCGTCCGGTGAGACGACCGACCGAACGACCAACCAAGGTCGTCCCCACTCAAGTTACGAGTGTCGGCTACGGGAGAGTCTTGGCTGTCCGGAACTTAACAGCAGCTCCAACCTGACTCGAGTCGATGACTGTTCGGAACTCGGAGACCGGCGCTCCGGGCACACTGTTTCGGACCCACCCATGCAAACTCTTGCCCATCGGCGACGACTTCTCTGCACGAGGAAGGAACCGACCCACGTCCGGCAATATGACCAACTGACGAGGCTCGGAAACGGCCAAAAGACCAAATACACGTCGCCCAATGAGACGACCAATCGGCGGTCGTTCCCGCTCCAATCTCCTTCCGTCGGACAGTTCATGTGTACGGCCAGCGGTCGGCAAGTACTGGCTGTCCGCGCCTCACTGGCGCTCCGTCCCCCGACTGACTCCGACAGATGACGACCCGGTAAACATTAGCGGTCGCTCCAGAGATGGTACGACAATACCCTTATCGATAAGCGCTGCTGCTGCCACTGACGGGCAAGCAAACCAGCAGCCTAGTGAAGCCATTAAATTGAATTTAAAGAAAAACGAGGTGACAGAACCACAAAAACAAGATGACGAGCAATAAATGGACTGACCCCGAACCGCGCACGGCTCAACTATAACACACTGAAATCCAACATTATACTAGAGCTATTCTTTATATAAGGCAAAAGTACCTTAAAATATCACTCAAGCTGCTCACATGTGAGCCTCAATAAGCAATAAGCCCTAAACATACACACACATCAAAAAACGTTTTACATCACCCCCGTTCCCAGAACTCCTGAAGATAGACGTTGACTGTGGATATTGTATCAATGACGCAGTCCCTTTGACTGTTCAGAGATATCACTAAACTCACCCAAATATGCAAACAACCATACACGAGCAGCGCCTATTAGATGGAGGGGTCCGACAGCCAATCAGTTCCAGTCATTCCACCAGGAAGCACACGGCTCGTGTTCTACGTAGTACAACCACGCCTAGACGATCAATACCGCCGTTCGATCGCGTCCGCGTTGTTACTTTGTGCCAGAAAGGGCTCTCAACGAGGGAAGTGTTCAGGCGTCTCGGAGTGAACCAAAGCGATGTTGATCGGACATGAAGGAGATACAGCGAGACAGGAACTGTCGCTCAGGCCGCCCAAGGGCTGCTACTGCAGTGGATGACCGCTACCTACGGATTATGGCCCGGAAGAACCCTGACAGCAACGCCACGATGTTGAATAATTCTTTTCGTGCCGCCACAGGACGTAGTGTTACGACTCAAACTGACGCGCAACTTCACTCCCGACATCCATGGCGAGGTCCACGATACCATGCAGCGCAGTAGAGATGGATCCAACAACATGCCGAATGGACCGCTCAGTATTGGCATCACGTACTCTTCACCGACTAATGTCGCATGTGCTTTCAACCAGACAATCGTCGAAGACGTGTTTGGAAGCAACCCAGTCTGGCTGAACGCCTTAGACACACTATCCAGCGAGTGCAGCAAGGTGAAGGTTCCCTGATGTTTTCGGCTGGCATTATGCGGGGCCGACGTACAGCGCTGGTCGTCATGGAAGGCGTCGTAACGGCTGTACGATACGTGAATGTCATCCTCCGACTGACGGTGCAACCATATCGGCAGCATATTGGCGAGGCATTCGTCTTCATGGACGACAATTCGCGGTCCCATCGTGCACATCTTGTGAATGACTTCCTTCAGGATAACGACATCGCTCGTCTAGAGTGGTCAGCGTGTTCTCCAGACATGAATCCTAACGAATATGCCTGGGATGGATTGAAAAGGGCTGTTTATGGACGACGTGACCCATCAACCACTCTGAGCGGCTGGTCCCGGCGGAGGTTCGAGTCCTCCCTCGGGCATGGGTGTGTGTGTTTGTCCTTAGGATATTTTAGCTTAAGTAGTGTGTAAGCTTAGGGACTGATGACCTTAGCAGTTAAGTCCCATAAGATTTCACACACATTTGAACATTTGAACCACTGAGGGACGTACACCAAATCGCCGTTGAGGAGTGGGACAATCTTGACCAACAGTGCCTTGATGAAATTGTGGATAGTATGCCACGACGAGTACAGGCATGCATCAATACAAGAGGACGTACTACTGGGTATTAGAGTTACCAATGTGTCCAGCAATCTGGACCACCACCTCTGAAGATCTCGCTGTATGGTGGTACAACATGCAATGTGGGATTATCATGAGTAGTAAAAAGGGCGGAAATGATGTTTATGTTGATCTCTATTCCAGTTTTCTGTACAGGTTCCGGAACTCTCGGAACCGGGGTGATACAAAACTTTTTTTGAGGTTTGTATTTGTAAACGTATCTGGGTGCAAACCCCTCATAACAACGTAGAGGTCACTCTCTTTCTCACACAACCGGCAAGTTACCATTCAGTCAGAAGTTATCACTAAGCATTGAGTAAGAGAATAGCGATGTATAATACCATGCTTTCCTAACGGCAGCAATTTTCACCTACAAGTCTGCAAAAGATGACCATCAGAAAAGGCGAAAAGAAGTTAACAAACCTGCAGGTAAGGACACGTGCGACAAATCAACGGCTGTGTGATAAAGACGGCAACCATCCCTAATCCAGCCCGGGCGGTCTAACGCGCATCTTACCGGTGGGCCGGCCAGCTTGTGGATGGATTTTATGGCAGTTTTCCATCTGTAAGCCGTGCACGGCCCGTATTCATGCCATTTATTGTCTGTCATCTTGTATTACAGTACTGCCGCCTCGTTTTCAAATTCCATTTACTGGCGTCACTAACCTCCTGCCTTACTTGCCCGTCAGCGGCAGCAGCAGCGTGTATCGATAAGTGCACAGTCGTACCATCTCTGGAGGGACCGATAGTATTTCCGCGACGTCGTGTGTCGCAGTCAGTTGGGGACGGACCAGCAGTGCAGTCGGGTCGCAGCAGCAGTGAAGTCGGGGACGGAGCGCCGGTGAGTCGCCGACAGCCAGTGCTCGCCGACCGCTGGCCACACAAAGGAACTGTCCGACTGAGGGAGATTGGAGAGGGACGACCCTTGGTTGGTCGTTCGGTTGGTCGTCTCATCGGCCAACGTGTATTTGATCCTTTCACCGTTTCCGGGCCTGGGCAGTTGGTCGGTTGGCTTGGAGCAGCGACGAAATCTCCGCACCACGTCGTTTGGCCGAGCTTGATGGTGGCCTCTATGCGGTGTTGGAGTGTGTGGTGCTGTTCCCATTGCTATGAGGTTCGTGGCTCACCGATCCTGGACATGAAAGTGGAGTTTTGACTTAACCTACCAGTAAGTCACGACTGCACACATTGTGTCGTTTTGAGTTCATTGTGAGCTGTTGGGATAGTCCCAAGACCAAAGACGTGTGTTTTCAAGTTGGCAAATTTTAGCCACCCCCTAGTAGAGTTTAACTGTACTTGGTTATTTGAAGTGAAAGTGAAGTGCACCAGCGGATTCTTCTGCCTTGTGGCCGTTAACGTTCCAGTTACCTGCCCTGGCCGTTTACGTAAATTCAGGCAGTGTATTTTCCTCATCGTTTTGTCGCTGTCCAGCATGATGTGTAGTTTGACATCTCAATGTATAATTGGTTGTGGGCGCCAATACCTTCTACGTTGTTCCATTGAATTCCTTGTTGTGTGGTGGTTGGGTAAAGCGGAGGTTATCTTGTCAGTGGTTCCGATGACTGTCTGTCGGTTGGGTTGTCGTCGGATCGAATGTGGTTGGGCCGACGGCCTGTCTCACCTAAGTGAGCGTTAGTGTTTGAATTCCAGGCTGACCCTGGAAACTTATGAGCGACCGTGGGTGTATTGCCTTTTCTTGTTTGTTCTTGTTATTTGTACTTGTATGGCTTCCAGCCGATTTTTAGATTAAGGTTTTTTTTTTCTCTTATGGCGTCAGATGGTTTGGGCCTTCAACCTAATTTAAGAACTGTTTTACGTAAAGCTTTTGGCATTTTTAAAATTAATGTTATTGAGTCTTAGGTGTTGGGCGTTCAGCCGATTTAGAATTTAAGTTGTTTTGCTCTTAAAGTGTCAGACTCTTTGGGACTTCAGCCTAATTAAGGAGCTGTTTTAAGATAAGGCTTTGCCTTTTAAATTTCTGATTTTGTTTGAGCTTTAACTTATTGGCTTACAGCCGTTTTTAAATTAAAGTGGTCTTGCCCTTAAGGTATGAGAGTGTAAGGCGCATTCAGCCGCTAATTAAGTTCCAAAACTAAATCTGTGTTTTTTTAAAAAAAATTCTTGGCTCTTGTAATGTTTGATCAGATAAAATGTTGTATGTTCGAGTGTAACTGACAGCCGCTTATTTTGGCCTCTTTCCACAACTTAACCTACCTGTCCTATCCTGTAGGTTTAGCAGGGCGTATCGCTCTGCATGGCGAATGCGGGCTGGTTCCCCTTATTCCGCCTCAGTAATATTATGTCGGCAATTGCTGCACGAACACTGTCTCCACGTACGCGTACACATAATTACTCTTCCACGCAAACATATGGGGTTGCACTCGTCTGGTATGAGGTGTTCCCAAGGAGGGTCCACTGGGGGTGGGGGGGGGGGGGGGCGACGAACAGCACAATAACCCTGGGTTCGGTGTGGGGCGGCGGTGGGGTGGATGGACTGCTGTGGCCTGTTATAGGGTTGTGGACCATGCAGGCTACGGCGGGACGAAGCCTATCTGTCATTTCTAAGTTCCCGGTTCAATACTCAATACAATCCGTAATCCACTACCAGCTTCACAGCAAAGACAGGGGTGCAGTCACCACACTGCATGACCCAGCATGTGTCTACCTGATTCGCCTTGCCTGGACTTGACTACAATCCACCGACTTCGACCTCCTATCTGTCTGCGACCCAGCTCACGTCACTTCGCCCGACCACCACTCCTGGTTCGACAGCCGACCAAAGATTATCCTTTACATGGGAATCGACTCGGAGCGAGCCACCAGGACTCTATGTTTTATTTATATCTATGAATCAGTCCGTTGTTCGTGGTCTAGTGGCTAGCGTTGCTGACTCCGGATCACGGAGTCTTGGGCTCGATCCCCGCTGGATCGAGATTTTCTCCGCTTGGGAACAGAGTGTTTGTGTTGTCCCCAGCATTTCATCATCATTTGGAAAAGTGAGGAGTCTGGACGGTGACAAGATTGGGACTACGTACGGGCACTGATAACTGCGCAGTTGAGTGCCCCACAAAGTGGATATCATCACCACCTATGAACTATACTTCGCTTATTCATTCTAAGTATCATCAGCGGTCTAAAATATAGATAAAATTATTTATTTACACGTATTTTGACATAAGTTCTGTACTGATTCCTGGCAGATCATTCTGTTCTCAAACTATTTTCAAATGTATGGTTCTGTTCTTTTTATACTTAACGTCGATTTGAAGATCCAAAGAAGAGCGGCGCGTTTCGTCACAGGGTTATTTGGTAACCGTGATAGCGTTACGGAGATGTTTAATAAACTCAAGTGGCAGACTCTGCAAGAGAGGCGCTCTTCATCGCGGTGTAGCTTGCTCGCCAGGTTTCGAGAGGGTGCGTTTCTGGATGAGGTATCGAATATATTGCTTCCCCCTACTTATACCTCCCGAGGAGATCACGAATGTAAAATTAGAGAGATTAGAGCGCGCACGGAGGCTTTCAGACAGTCGTTCTTCCCGCGAACCATACGCGACTGGAACAGGAAAGGGAGGTAATGACAGTGGCAGGTAAAGTGCCCTCCGCCACACACCGTTGGGTGGCTTGCGGAGTATAAATGTAGATGTAGATGTAGCGATATGTTTCTCTTTCCGTACCGGATGCACATACTACAAGCTGATAGGTCACATTATACGTTTCGCTTCAATTAAGCTACCCTGTTGCTCACTGCACATGCTGCATCTCTGACTGAAGGATCATTGGAGCCGCAGAGGGTACATGAAGTGGGGTGTTGGAGTGGCGATGGAAAGACAGTGGCTAGGGTGGGGGCATTGTGTGTGTGTGTGTGTGTGTGTGTGTGTGTGTGTGTGTGTGTGTGTGTGTGTGTGTGAGTGATTTAGTGAGAATGTTGTCGTTATGCTATTGCTTTTTTATAATTTATCATATTTTCATTTTTATTTGTAGCCTTCTGTATTAAATATTAATCCCGCACAGTGATCATTCCCTTTCTTTTGTTGTTACGCCATAACCTTGACATCTCTGTGTTTGTCCCAGTGCGGTGATGGTGGTGATTCTCTTATGTTAGATGTTCCTCATATCTATAGTAGGTGCATTCATTCTTCACTACTTTTGTACGATTTTCGTCCCTTCTCTTACAATTTATTGCAGTCATTCCCATATATTTAGACTTGGGGCTATTACATGTTAATTCTTATATTCCTGAACTGTTTTATTATTCTGTCCTGTCACAAGTTTAAAGTTCTTTTGTATTAGCTATTTGTCCTAAAGGACCTATCAGTTTTGTGTATTTAAAGATGTCTCTAATCTCCTGCGAGAGTTGCTTGTGGTAAGATATAGTGTGCCACTTTGTATTTCAGTTGAAGGACGAGTTTTCTGATACGAGGTATTACTGTTTTGTGTTGATATATCTGGATTGTTTTTAAGTTTATTGTCTCCTGTTCGTACACTGACGGAAAAAATTGGAACAACAAAAAATAACTGATGTAGAATAACGAAATTTTGGGAATAAATTTGTCCATGCAACTCATTTAAGCGGCTAACATAGCAAGCTCACAGGTTAATGTACACGCGAGATAAGCCATTGCAAATGTGAAATGCTGGTACGTTAATAACCGGTAAAACTGTCAGAATGTTGAAAGCAAGCATGCAAACTTGCATGCTTGAAAGCAAGTATGCCAACGTGCATGCATCGTGTTGCTGCAGGAGCCGGATGTCAGTTTGTGGGATGGAGTTCCACGTCTGTTGCGCTTCGTTCATCAATACAGAGACGGTTAATGCTGTTTGTGGATTAAGCTGGAGTTGTCGCTCGATGATGTTCCACATGTGCTCGACTGGAGACAGATCCGGTGACCGAGCAGGCGGAGGCAACATGTCGCCAGTCTGAAGAACGTGTTGGGCTACAACAACGGATATAGGCGCGCACTAGCCTGTTGGACAATACCCTCTGGTCTGCTATTCATGAATGACAGCGCGACAGGTTGAATCATCAGATTGACGTACAATTTCACAGTCTGAGTACGGGCGATAACCATGTCATTCGAAATCGCACCCCAGATCATAACTCCAGGTGTAGGTCCAGTGTGCCTAGCACGCACACGGATTGGCTGCAGATCCTCAGCTGGCCTCCTCCATCCAACACACGGCCATCGCTGACACGGAGGCAGAACCAGCTTTCATCAGGAAATACAACAGACCTCCACCCCCTCTCCAATGAGCTCACGCTCGAGACAACGGAACTGACAAATGGCGGTAGTTTTTCAGTGATTCACTCCTGCAACTACCATCTATATGCCGACGACATCCAACTGTACATAAGTGCAAGCCCCATGAACATTGCTGACGCAGTAGCGAGTATGAACGCAGATCTTTGCTCTGTTTCTCGATGGGCACAGAACCTAGGTCTGAAACTAAACCCCAAGAAATCCCAGGTCATACTTATATCTCATCCAAAGTTAATCAGCCGGTACTTTCGCGAAACAGACCCTCAAATACTCCTCAATGGTACCCAACTACCATAGCAAAAACAGTAAAAGACCTTGGAATAATCTTGGATGAACACCTAAACTGGGAAGAACAAACAGTCACAGCTTGCCGGAAATCGCTCTCCTCCCTACATGCAATTCAAAAATTTAGAAAAATATTTCCAACCCATGTTAAACAAAAATTAGTCCAAACACTAGTCTTGCCTAATCTTTACTACTGTGATGTAGTTCAACACGGCACAAATAGTGAAAATTCGAGATGCCTCGAGCTAGTGATGAATGCTTGCGTTAGATACGTATGCAATATACGGTTGTATGATCATATCAGTCCTTCATACTCCCAACTAGGTTGGATACGCCCACATAAGGCACGCGATCTCCACACGATGCGCATACTTCATCGATTTCTTAGCCACTGGTGCCCCCAATACTTATCTTCTCACATTAAACACCTATCATCATTCCACAACCGCAATACCAGATCTGATACGTCTAGCATCTTGGCTGTACCTTTACATTTCTCAGCCATACGACTATGGAACGCGCTCCCCTGCGATCTGCGTCTTATCCAGAACCACTCAACATTCAAGAGGGAACTCAAGACTTACATATTAGGGACGGTATAGCCACCATTGTTGTGCCCCTCTCTTCTCTTTCTTTCTCCTCTCCATCATAGCTTCGAATTTTACCATTCTATTTCTCTTCCTCTAACCTATCTACCTCTTCTATATCTATTTCACCCCATTCTATCATCTTATGTCTCTGCTTGATGAGAATAACTCACAAGCTGCAAGAATATAACGGGAAAATTCCCAACTAGCAAAAGGATTGACATTCATAAAAGAAAAAAATGTTTACTTTCATGTTGATGTTGTTGTGGTCTTCAGTCCTGAGACTGGTTTGATGCAGCTCTCCATGCTACTCTATCCTGTGCAAGCTTCTTCATCTCCCAGTACCTACTGCAACCTACATCCTTCTGAATCTGCTTAGTGTATTCATCTCTTGGTCTCCCTCTACGATTTTTACCCTCCACGCTGCCCTCCAATGCTAAATTTGTGATCCCTTGACGTCTCGAAACATGTCCTACCAACCGATCCCTTCTTCTAGTCAAGTTTTGCCACAAGCTTCTCTTCTCCCCAATCCTATTCAATACCTCCTCATTAGTTATGTGATCTACCCACCTTATCTTCAGCATTCTTCTGTAGCACCACTTTTCGAAAGCTTCTATTCTCTTCTTGTCCATACTAGTTATCGTCCATGTTTCACTTCCATACATGGCTACACTCCATACAAATACTTTCAAAAACGACTTCCTGACATTTAAATCTATACTCGATGTTAACAAATTTCTCTTCTTCAGAAACGATTTCCTTGCCATTGCCGGTCTACATTTTATATCCTCTCTACTTCGACCATCATCAGTTATTTTACTCCCTAAATAGCAAAAGTCCTTTACTACTTTAAGTGCCTCATTTCCTAATCTAATTCCCTCAGCATCACCCGATTTAATTTGACTACATTCCATTATCCTAGTTTTGCTTTTGTTGATGTTCATCTTATATCCTCCTTTCAAGACACTGTCCATTCCGTTCAACTGCTCTTCCAAGTTCTTTGCTGTCTCTGACAGAATTACAATGTCATCGGCGAACCTCAAAGTTTTTACTTCTTCTCCATGAATTTTAATACCTACTCCGAATTTTTCTTTTGTTTCCTTTACTGCTTGCTCAATATACAGATTGAATAACATCGGGGAAAGGCTACAACCCTGTCTCACTCCTTTCCCAAACACTGCTTCCCTTTCATGCCCCTCGACTCTTATAACGGCCATCTGGTTTCTGTACAAATTGTAAATTGGCTTTCGCTCCCTGTATTTTACCCCTGTCACCTTTAGAATGTGAAAGAGAGTATTCCAGTCAACATTGTCAAAAGCTTTCTCTAAGTCTACAAATGCTAGAAACGTAGGTTTGCCTTTTCTTAATCTTTCTTCTAAGATAAGTCGTAAGGTTAGTATTGCCTCACGTATTCCAACATTTCTACGGAATCCAAACTGATCTTCCCCGAGGTCCGCTTCTACCAGATTTTCCATTCGTCTGTAAAGAATTCGCGTTAGTATTTTGCAGCTGTGACTTATTAAACTGATAGTTCGGTAATTTTCACATCTGTCAACACCTGCTTTCTTTGCGATTTGAATTATTATATTCTTCTTGAAGTCTGAGGGTATTTCACCTGTCTCATACATCTTGCTCACCAGATGGTAGAGTTTCGTCAGGACTGGCTCTCCTAAGGCCGTCAGTAGTTCTAATGGAATGTTGTCTACTCCCGTGACCTTGTTTCGACTCAGGTCTTTCAGTGCTCTGTCAAACTCTTCACGCAGTATCGTATCCCCCATTTCATCTTCATCTACATCCTCTTCCATTTCCATAATATTGTCCTCAAGTACATCGCCCTTGTATAAACCCTCTATATACTCCTTCCACCTTTCTGCCTTCCCTTCTTTGCTTAGAACTGGGTTGCCATCTGAGCTCTTGATATTCATACAAGTGGTTCTCTTCTCTACAAAGGTCTCTTTAATTTTCCTGTAGGCAGTATCTATCTTACACCTAGTGAGACAAGCCTCTACATCCTTACATTTGTCCTCTAGCCATCCCTGCTTAGCCATTTTGCACTTCCTGTCGATCTCATTTTTGAGACGTTTGTATTCCTTTTTGCCTGCTTCATTTACTACATTTTTGTATTTTCTCCTTTCATCAATTAAATTCAATATTTCTTCTGTTACCCAAGGATTTCTATTAGCCCTCGTCTTTTTACCTACTTGATCGTCTGCTGCTTTCACTACTTCATCCCTCAGAGCTGCCCATTCTTCTTCTACTGTATTTCTTTCCCCCATTCCTGTCAATTGTTCCCTTGTGCTCTCCCTGACACTCTCTACAACCTCTCGTTCTTTCAGTTTATCCAGGTCCCATCTCCTTAAATTCCCATTTTCATATACATAGTCATTACTCTTATTATTATTATTATTATTATTATTCTTGATTGTTATAATTATTTTTTGATTGTTATAATTATCATTGTACTACTTTTATAATCTCTATTTTTTTTTCTTTAACATTAATACTGTATAACATGTTATATGTCCTTAATGTTCTGTAGAAACTGAAATTTGTTGAATCTGAGTATGCCTGGTTAGCTGTAAGAGAGGGCCTGAAGGCCCTAATCTTGCCAGGTAAAATAAATGGATAAATAAATAAATAAGTAAATAATGCACGCCGCAGGGCGACTGAGTCGGCGCTACTCTTGAAATATCCGATTTGTAACAGTTCATTGCGTCACTGTGCCGCCAACTGCTGCTCAAATTTCTGCTGCAGATACAGTTCGAAGGGCCAAAGCCATAATTCGAACGCAGTAGTCTTCCCTCTCGGTAGTGACGTGTGGCCGTCCGGAGCCCGATCTTGTTGCAACTGTACATTCCCGCGACCATCGCTACCAACAACCACGTACAGTGGCTACATTTCTGCCAAATCTGTTTGCAGTGTCACAGAAGGAACATGCAACTCCTCGGAGTTTTATTGCCAACGGCCTAGCTGCAGTGGAAACACTGGTTCCCATCAGATCAGCGAAGTTAAGCGCTGTCGGGCTGGGCTAGCACTTGGATGGGTGACCATCCGGTCTGCCGAGCGCCGTTGGCGCGCGGGGTGCACTCAGCCCTTGTGAGGCAAACTGAGGAGCTACTTGATTGAGAAGTAGCGGCTCCAGTCTGAAACTGGCATACGGCCGGGAGAGCGGTGTGCTGACCACATGCTCATCCGTATCCGCATCCAGTGACGGCTGTGGGCTGAAGATGACATGGCGGCCAGTCGGTACCTTTGGGCCTTCATGGCCTGTTCGGGAGGAGTTTAGTTTAGTTTCGGAGTTCTATTACACGCACTCGTTCAAACTCAGTGAGACGTTCTTGATTGACATCAACTCACCAAGGCGAATCTCGAAGGTAACTGACGCTTAGGACTGTTACAGCGCGTATTCAAAGTAGACCTCATATGCGTCCTCGTAGTGGCGCTACTGTCACCACTCTTATACGACTGGTTCAAAATTTGAATAGACGTCGTCTTTCAGATATAGAAACACGCCCACCAACTTTCGTTTATGTCGCAAAATTCCTTCTTGGTGTTGCGATTTTTTTTTTCCGTCAATGTATTTTGATTTTAATAGTGTTGTGTAGCTCAGGTAGCGTCTTAGCGTCTTGCTGCCGTATCCATTGTTTTGTGCTGTGTTGATAAAGGCAGTAAATTGCTAATGTGTTTAGACGTTCCCACAGCCACACCATGAATAATGTTGCCCCATTTGAAGGTGCATCAAACCAGACAGTTCAACGTTTCTACAAAGGCTTGTGTACTCCCGGCACCTGCTAGGAGCGTGCATCTCCCATCCATGTACACAGCGGAAGAACGGCGGTCGTAAATAGATTCTAAGAGACATGGATTGCAAACGAGAGTCACATTTTATCAATTATAATAAGTGACTAACCCGACAGGGACTGAACTCTTAAGTGAATATAGCTTCAGCTCATTCTGGTTAGGAGCGAACAATTGGCAAGCGAGCTGCCTGCAGTGGACGCTTGGAGTGGGGTACCTTGCAAAAGGACGGTCTCACGCAGTGACACATAAAACTGAACGACCGGTGGACCAAACAACACAGAGACTGGACAGTAAGTCATTGACGGCGTGTTGTCCGGTACACTGAGTCGCGATTTCACATCTATTCAAATTTACTCAGTAAATGTCTGAAGATGGCCTTGTAAGCCGAAAACCGGTTAACAATAAAAGTAATATCGTAGAACAAAAGCAAACTGGTGCTATTCATTTATTATAATGTTGTTCTACTAAGAACCGACGGAAGATTCTGTTAACTGTTCATACAAGTTGACCGATTCCCGTTGCGACTCACTTATATTGTAGCCATAGGACATTACGCACTTTCGTTTTGCGAAATACACAATTTTACATTCTGAACGCTTAAAGCAAGTGCCAATCTTTGCACCATATTTAAGTCTTATCAATATCCGACAGTACATCTCTCCACTTATTTTAGTTGGTGATTAACTACAGGTCCTATTTATTATTATTCATTTCTTTATATATCATAGTCCACTCTTTGGTGACAACAATGCATTGCTATCAATTGAAGTACATGTTAATGTATTTATTTAGCGAGCGCAGGCATTTGCCTGCAGGAGAAGAGCGACCGTTAGAAATTAATTTTATGTATGACGGCGGCGCTATACACTGCCCCATATTTGTAACGTGTGGCCCTCGGCTACGTAATTTCTGGAGATGCTCGCGTAGGTCGAGCGAAATACGTAAAAATAAAGAAAAATTTAAATGCGCTTTGTTGCTGTTCTACACTTTTAATCTGTTTATTTCTCTTTCCTTTAACTATTTTTCTGTTTTATACTTTGAATTTTGTTTAGAGTTTAATTAATACTAGCCGGCCGGTGTGGCCGTGCGGTTAAAGGCGCTTCAGTCTGGAACCGCGTGACCGCTACGGTCGCAGGTTCGAATCCTGCCTCGGGCATGGATGTGTGTGTTGTCCTTAGGTTAGTTAGGTTTAATTAGTTCTAAGTTCTAGGCGACTGATGACCTCAGAAGTTAAGTCGCATAGTTCTCAGAGCCAATTAATACTATTTTTCCTTGTCTTTATTTCTTTCTACTTCTATCACTCTAACATTTAGACGACTACCTACATATATTTTATCTGTGGCATCTCTTTCCACCCTCAGTCGGGTCTACCGTGACAGAAAAAGAGCCATAGTTTTTCGTTATTTCAAATTTTCTTTTCAGTTATCTTTTCTTCCTACTGCTATTAGTGCTGTTAAGAACAGCGTATACTAATGCTATTAGTACTGTTAAGAACAGCGTATATTAATACTGCAGTACCAAACAATAAACTTTTACAATTCCGAAATGTCTGTACTGCTATTACCACCATCTTGATTTTCCTTCACTGCTACTGCTACTACTATTTCTACTGGCTGTTATGCCGCTAATCCTAACATTATTACTAATATTCCTATTACGATTTCATAGGTAATGTTAGAGGCATTGACCATTAAACACATTTAAATAGCATACTGCCTCGTGTAGCTGCACTATTTCTCTGTACTGTAGTCATAAATGGATTCATACATCGTCGTCGGCTGATACTCGTATCCGAGTTTTCGTTTCTCTCCAGAGATTTCCTTTGTCACGGTTCAGGCGCGGAAATGTCTTTGATGGCTTAGTTCAAATGGTTCAAATGGTTCAAATGGTTCTGAGCATTATGGGACTTAACATCTGTGGTCATCAGCCCCCTAGAACTTAGAACTACTTAAACCTAACTAACCTAAGGACATCACACACATCCATGCACGAGGCAGGATTCGAACCTGCGACCGTAGCAGTCGCGCTGTTCCGGACTGCGCGCCTAGAACCGCTAGACCACCGCGGCCGGCGATGGCTTAGTAGTCCAATCCTAGCATGGAACATGCGACCATTAAAATTACAAATGATGGAAGGTGGAGGGTATGGCTTGGCGTCTGTCATTCTCTAGTCTTCGGCGTTCCCTCTCAGAGTTCTGAAGAGCATTTGATGTTATTGAGCGCCAGCGACCGCGCGATCTTCTGCTATGGTGGACCAATTACTCGGATCAATGTTCAAGGTTTTTAGATTTTTCACATACTGATCCTTATAGCGTTTAAGGGGGGCAGCTCGAGGCCTTTTGCCTGTGCTCACTTCACTGTACAACATGGCTAGGGGAAATAAAGTTAATTGTGGGGTGTTATTACCGGCCACCAGGTTCCACCGTGACAGTTCTACAATCATTCAAAGCGAGTCTACATTCTGTATCGCAGAAGTACCCGGATCATGCTATATTAGTCGGAGGCGATTTCAACCTACCTAGTATAGACTGGGATGTCTATGGATTCATTACAGGTGGTACAGAGAAGCCGTCGTGTGAATTACTTTTGAACACACAATCCGAAAACTGTCTTGAGCAGCTAAATCGACAGACAACGCGCAATGGAAATATTTTAGATCTGGTAGCCACGAGAAGACCAGACCTCATCCACGGTGTCAGTGTTGAGACAGGGATTAGTGATCATGATGTTGTCATTACGACTACGGTTACGAAAGTTAAAAAGTCAGTCAAGAAGGCTAGGAGAGTATTCTTACCAGAAAGAGCAGATAAGCAGTTTTTAGCATTCCACTTAGTAAATGAATCGACTTCATTTACTTCCGGTACGATGGACGTGGAAGAATTATGGGCAAATTTTAAACACATTGTAAATCACGCATTGGACAAGTATGTGCCGGAAAATGGGTTACGGACGGAAAAGACCCACCGTGGTTTAACAGGGCAATTCGGAGAATGCTCAGGAAGCAAAGCCAGTTGCACTCGCGGTACAAGAAAGATCAGGAGAATGAGGACAGGCAAAAGTTAGTAGAGATTCGTGCTGCTGTAAAAAGAGCGATGCGCGAAGCATACAACCACTACCACCGTCATACCTTAGCAAAAGATCTTGCTGAAAACCCAAGGAAATTCTGATCTTACGTAAAATCGGCAAGCGGGTCGAAGCTTCCATCCAGTCAATGGAAGACAGCAAAACGAAAGCTGAAATTTTAAATTTAGCATTTGAGAAATCTTTCATGCAGGAGGATCGTACAGAGTCTCGTACAGATTCCCGTATGGAGGACATAGTGATAGACATCCCTGGGGTTGTGAAGCAGCTGAATGGGTTGAAAATAAATAAATCGCCAGATCCTGATGGGATACCAATTCGGTTTTACGGAGAGTAAGTACCCTACTGCATTGGCTCCTTACTTAGCTTGCATTTATCGCGAATCTCTTGCCCAACGTAGAGTCCCGAGCGACTGGAAAAAAGCGCAGGTGACGCCTGTATATAAGAAGGGTAGAAGGACGGATCCTCAAAATTACAGACCAATATCCTTAAAATCGGTTTGTTGCAGGATTCTCGAACATATTCTCAGTTCGAATATAATCAGTTTGCTTGAGACAGAGAAGTTGCTGTCCATGCATCAGCACGGCTTTAGAAAGCAACACTCCTGCGAAACGCAACTCCCCCTTTTTTCACATGATATCTTGCGAACCATGGATGAAGGGTATCAGACGGATGTCATATTCCTTGACTTCCGGAAAGCGTTTGACTCGGTGCCCTACTGCAGACTCCTAACTAAGGTACGAGCATATGGGATTGGTTCCCAATTATGTGAGTAGCTCGAAGACTTCTTAAGTAATAGAACCCAGTACGTTGTCCTCGATGGTGAGTGTTCATCGGAGGTGAGGGTATCATCTGGAGTGCCCCAGGGAAGTGTGGTAGGTCCGCTGTTGTTTTCTATCTACATAAATGATCTTTTGGATAGGGTGGATAGCAATGTGCGACTTTTCGCTGATGATGCAGAGGTGTACGGGAAGGTGTCGTCGTTGAGTGACTGTAGGAGGATACAAGATGACTTGGACAGGATTTGTGATTGGTGTAAAGAATGGCAGCTAACTCTAAATATAGATAAATGTAAATTAATGCAGATGAATAGGAAAAAGAATCCCGTATTGCTTGAATATTCCATTAGTAGTGTAGCACTTGACACAGTCACGTCGATTAAATATTTGGGCGTAACATTGCACAGCTATATGAAGTGTGACAAGCATGTGGGGAAGGCGGATAGTCGTCTTCGGTTCATTGGTAGATTTTTTAGAAGATGTGGTTCATCTGTAAAGGAAACCGCATATGAAACACTAATACGACCTATTCTTGAGTACTGCCCGAACGTTTGGGATCCCTATCAGGTCGGATTGAGGGAGGACATAGAAGCAATTCAGAGGCGGGCTGCTAGATTTGTTACTATTAGGTTTGATCATCACGTGAGTGTTACGGAAATGCTTCAGGAACTCGTGTGGGAGTCTCTAGAGGAAAGGAGGCGTTCTTTTCGTGAATCACTACTGAGGAAATTTAGAGAACCAGCATTGGAGGCTGACTGCAGTACAATTTTACTGCCGCCAACTTACATTTCACGGAAAGACCACAAAGATAAGAGAGATTAGGGCTCGTACAGAGGCATATAGGCGGTGATTTTCCGTCGTTCTGTTTGGGAGTGGAACAGGGAGAGAAGATGCTAGTTGTGGTACGAGGTACCCTCCGCCACGCACCGTATGGTGGATTTCGGAGTATGTACGTAGATGTAGATGTAGATTGCGGGGAAGGCTGTCATCTCTCATCCGCTTGACATGCACAACCCATCTTAGTTGGTGCTATAGCGTCCCCAGTGAGGTAATAAGAAAACACTTAAAAACAGTATTTATAAAGAAGAGGCACTAAAAAATTGAGTTATATATATATATATATATATATATATAT
Organism: Schistocerca americana; assembly: GCF_021461395.2. Classification (NCBI taxonomy): domain Eukaryota; kingdom Metazoa; phylum Arthropoda; class Insecta; order Orthoptera; family Acrididae; genus Schistocerca; species Schistocerca americana. Next base: position 104,501,041 of record NC_060122.1, on the reverse strand, counting down.
AATGTACCCATAAAATAATAGTTTCTCTGTGTAAGTTACGAGTGCAAAGAAAATAACAAAATGATCTAAAGAGACAAGATACGCTCTTTTCTTAATTTTTTAGTCGTCTTCACTTCTTCTCTTGACTTGATTGCGTGTAGACGGACATCTTGCGAGTGCTGGCAAATGTAAGCATATTTGTACTAATTAAGCAATAATATATTGATTTAATATCATTGTTCACTTTTAATTTGTAAGAGGTGACCTCGATTTCATGTCCGCATCCCTTTGAATTAACCTGCATTCAAGTAGTTTACAGTTCAACAATCGCAGAGGCCGATGCAGCCAACGGCGCCATTACGTGGCGATATTAACTTATAAAAAATTAGCGGAAGCGAAGAACTCGCCCGCTATTAACATAATATTCATTTTTCTCCACAGCCGCACGAAGTTGCAGAAAATACGTAGCTTTAAGATTATTATTTTCAGTACCATAGCCGAGAGCCAGAGCCAGGACTCCGACTACAATACAATGGTTAACGGAGGTAAGAAAAAAATACTCTCGCGCGTGTGTGGGCCCTAATTGTAATTAACAACTAAAGATTTTTTGCTTTAAAGTGAACTGACTAGCCGAGGAAATTAATATGAAAAGTTTATTCCATTGTTCAACTTATATGCTCATGTTTTAAAATTCAGCGAGTCTAACATTCATTAACGTAACAAATAAATTATTTGTTACGTTAATATTGTTAAAAAAGAGAACTTCACAAAAGCATTTAATTGTAAATCAAAATTAAAATGAAATATTATTTTTATTAAGGCCCACCAAGTAAGTCGGCAACAATCAAAATAAATAATAATAATAATAATATATTAAATTACGACGGCTGACGGACGCGAGATTGGCGCCGCAACTTTGGGGCCCGATCAATATGATTCTATTGTAATGAATGTAATTATGTATGTGTCTAATTGTTGTAAAATATTAATGCCTATATGAATTCTTTTACATGTACAACAACAAAACCACAAAAATGGTTCAAATTGCTCTGAGCACGATGGGACTTAACATCAGAGGTCATCAGTCCCCTAGAACTTAGAACTACTTAAACCTAACTAACTTAAGGACATCACACACATCCATGCCCGAGGCAGGATTCGAACCTGCGACCGTAGCAGCAGCGCGGTTCTAAACTGAAGCGCCTAGAACCGCACGGCCACACCGGCCGGCAACAAAACCACACCCTGAGGAGATATGGAGAAGAAAAAGTGTAGAAAAGAAAAAGGATTTCTATAAAGAAAAGTTATAAAGGAAAGGCCTATTATGTAAGCATCCTGTGTAGCTCTGTGCGGAATATCGAACCCATGTGCACATGAGATACCTTCGGTGAAAAAATAGTAAGTAATGTGCAAATTAAACTGTATTTATGTGCTTATTTTTGGAGAGGATAATTATTCGTGTATGTATCAGTGTTAAAGATTTGTCAGTGGCTTAAAGTAAATTTATTATGGGTAAGATAGGACAAGCTAAAGCATCCGTACCAGATGAACAAAATTTTGTTAATATGGAAAGTGAGGGTCATTTGCAATACGTAAACGAATCCCAAGCCACCGCCTCGGATAACATAATTTCCGGAGCGGGGAGCGAGGATCTGTGGGCGGTGAATGACGCTCCACAGCAGAATGGGAATAGAATAACAACAACTCCACTGCCTGGGCAGGGGGGCCAATCGAGTGCTAGATTAAGCGGGGCACCAGTGTGCTCACCGATAGCGGACCCATTTGCAGAATTTCTGCGCAGGTTAGAAGAAAGAGATACGGAGAGAGATCAGAAACTGGCTCAGATGCTCTATGAGCAAGAGCAACAAAGAGAACAGAAAGGAAGGGAAAAAGAAAGAATGTTAGAACAGAGGGAAAAAGAAAGAGACGGAAAATTGGTTCAGATGCTACGTGAGCAAGAGCAGCGTAGTGAAGCGAAACTAGACAGTATCCAAAGCGAACTTGCCGAGATGCGGGACGCTTGCAAAGAAATACCCGATCTTGTGCAAAGCTTTGCCGGTGAGATGCAAAAATTACAGATTCGCAGGCTAGGCTTGAAGATAATGTCCAGACTTTATCCAACCGCGTGGATAATGTGGAGATAGATGCACGGAAAAGTATTGACACATATATGGAAGTGCAAGCTCAAAAAGTCGAAAAAGAATTTAGTGAATGGCTAGAAGTAAAGGATCGCGAGATATCTGCAAAGATTGAAAGCGACGTAAAAACAGCTGTAGAACAAGCGACTGCGGCCGCGAGTGTAAATATTGACGCTAGCGCTGTCGCACTACACGCCGAATTAACACAAATCAAATCTCGTGTGACAGAGGAGTTGCCGAATTGGCAACATGAGGTCGCGCGGAGACTGCCTGTGTTGGAAAGCAATGTAAACAGTGGCGGACAGATGAATCCGACTCCGCGTACCGATTACTATAATAACGCAGACTGTATGCAGGGTGCGAGTGCGCAACCGCAACCTAATGTGAATTACAGGCACGAACAATATGCGATACCGTGCAGCGCACACCACGAAGTAACGAATGCTACAGAATGTAGTAATCAGATGTGCAAAAAGGAGGACAATGTGATAAAACACAGGACATTCCAACCCTTCAATAGCGAAAAGCGAAACGTCCACCCTGTGGTATTTATTAAGAGCTTCAGGAATGTGTTTCCCAGGACATGGACGGAAAGACAAAGAATACAGTGAGTGGTCTCCTTTATTCAAGGAGACGCAGTACTGTGGGCCACCGACGTGTCCGAAAAATATCTAACGATGCAACAGTTTGAAGGTGCTTTCTTGCAAAAATTCTGGTCCGATAGCGTCCAAGAAACACTACGCAAGGATTTGTACAGTCCAGAAATGTACAATCTTAAGATGGGAACGTTACGCATATATTTTGAAAAGTATATAAACAAAACCAGGTACTGGGACGAGCCCACGCCCGATCGTGACATAATCAGATTAATAAAAATGAAGTTGCCCAGTGAAATTAAAAGATATTTCATCAATGTGCCGGAATACGATATGGAACAATTCATGGAAATAGTGGATTCTGTTGACTTATTGATCGAAGATGTGAAAACCGAAAACAAGTGGAACCAAGCAGGCTGTAATAAACAAAAAGCCGATTACAATGGCAGCCACAGTAACGGTAGTAATTTAGTACCAAATGGTAACGGGAATAGGCAAGAGCACCGGAAACAGAATCGAGGCACAAACAATGGCAATGGTTATAACGGCAACGGTTATAATCGTCAAAATCGGAAGAGACATCATGATGGACGCATGACTAATGGATATAATGGTAACGGCAATCCGTAATGGCGGAACAACCGAAACTAGTGGCGCGGTAGTAATGAACCGACACCACAGTGGCAACAAAACACAGCGCCACAATGGAACGCCAACCCAGGCCCATCACAGAACATGTCAGGAAGTTACAACCGACCACCGCAAAACCAGAGCCATACCCAACATCAAAATACGCCATCGTGGAGGAAGGGCGGCCAACGCAACAGTAGCAACAACAACAACCAGAACCACAATGTGAGGTTAGTGGAAGTGACAGACAACTGTCAACCCACTAATGCTCATCCGTTAAACTAAAGACAGCCACAATACGCTCTCCGTTGTTGCCTGCAAGATGGTGTAGTGAGGGCACATTCACGGATGACAGCCATAACCTTTGTATGCTGAGGTACAATGAGGGAATAAAAATAGAAAAGGAACTTGTAGACATACCGCAGAAATGTAACCGAACTGACAAAAGTGTTGTGCAGGCTATATTGCAAGCAGATATGTACGGAGCACCAATACAGATAATAGTCGATACCGGTGCGTCAACCAATGTCATGAGTGCAAATTTTTACAGGTACTTGAGTCAAAATGATAGAATACCAGTATTTCCAGTGAAGAAGTGTAACTGGTGCAACAGGTGCTCAATCTCATATCATAAAGCACCAGGTGCAAGTCGAGTTTACGGTAGGAAATGAAGCAATGAAAAGCTCATTCCTAGTAGTTAAGGGATTAGGTGTTGCTTGCATCCTGGGGATGGAATTTTTACGCCAGAGAGACGCAAAAATCGTCCTTTTGTGCGGTGAAGTAAGCCTTATGAATGACGGTAGACGTGTAATATTGGCATTGTTGAGGACACGGGAAGTGCACGGTAAATATTTCCGGAGCTTTCAGTCTAGATTCGAAGGAATACAGGTAATGAATTTATATTCCGACTTAAGTACAAGGCAAGCATATTATAAAGAATTTATTACTGTAGACAGAGAGGAAAATACGAAACTGATAGCCATGAAAGTCATGGAGTCAGAACATTTGACTGAAGCACAACAAAACGAATTGACTCAGCTACTTACAGATTATGAGAATGTGTTTTCGGAAAAACCCAGTGTTATCGAGGGCTACATCTATAACATCGAAGTGATACCTCACGATACTTTCTGTCACGCAAACTACACCATCCCGTGGTCAAAGAAGGAGGCAATTACGAAGGAAACAAGAAAAATACAAAGACTTCAAGAATTTCGCTCAGTAGAGCAACGTTTACATATGTGGGTAGTAGGTTAAGTTTAGAGTGTATTTTTTCTGTGTGTAAATGTTCAGATTTTAGTGTAACAGGCAAAGACAATGAGGCACACAAGATTAGTGCGATTCGATTTTGTAGGTGTTAAGGAATAACAGTATTTTTAAGTAATTGAATTTTGAAAGAAAAATGAACGTAGGTTTATAAATATTTTACAAATTTCATTTTAAAAAATGCTTTAAAAATATTTTAAAAAAATTCAACAGCATGTAATGAAGAAAGAATTTTTCATTAGTGTGTCATGAATATTTTTGAACTGTAGTAGTAATGAAACTTATGAAAATTCAATATTATAATGTATAAGTGGTTCCATGTATTTATGTCTATACCGATCCTGAAATATGCTCAATCATAATTTACTAAACAACATGAGTGCAGGGTGTACTTCACCCAAGGTATCTCATGTGTTGTGGACAAGGTACAAAGCAAATCAGTAAACGCCGCTAACGCTAAGCACTGTTAAAATATAATGCCATCTACTAAGGCAGAGATTTACACGAATTTATCGTGTAAACAAAAGTCTCAAATCTAATACTAATCTAGGAACTTGCACGCTAGGCCTAGATTCAAAAATTTGTAAAATAATGCGAGAGGCAAAGCTTTGTAAAGTCGAGCCTGGCGCTGGAGGGCAAGTACACAATGAACAGGCAGACATGACTTGGGGACTTGCCTCAGATGAAACGGAAATACAATTGTATAGTCAAAAGTCTGAAGGCAGGTACGATTATAGTGGAAAACGGAACGAGGTAATTAGTGCGAGAGACTGGTAAAATCCAGCACCAGCCAAAATCCAGTTCAGACTGAATGAAATACTTTAGTGTTTGTGAACTAATCGAAACAGTTACTTTAAGCAGTGTGAAAAACTGTGGAAGTGAAACTGTGATACGGACAGTGAAGTGCTAGTATTGAACTTTCAACAGCGGTGAAGACTCCAAACGCCAATACGCACGAAAAACTGTGAATTTATTTATAAATATGAACTGTTAACGTGGAGTAAACCCACAGTCAATATTTTTGGGACAGACTGTAATTTCAGCGAGTACAATAATGCAAGATTGGAATGCGATGCGTGGACTGTTGCAAAACAGCGACCGCAGAAACGGCGAATGTTTGTGCTAAACTCGTATTGGGACACTCACCAGTGCCTGCGAGTGCGGCGAAAACATAAATAATTTTGTCAAGACAAAAATTGACGTGTAATGGAAACAATATCGCATCAAAACTGCATTCATGGGAGAAGATCCATGTCATGTATTCTGCAAGACAATGCTGGCTTGACACTCGGAAACTGGCGAAAACTTAACAACAGCTGCCGCACTAATAAATGCTTCTTTCCCACTAGCGTAACCATCTGCAGCGGGAGGGGAATATTACGTTGGTTGTGTGTATGTTTCATGTACTACGTCGGAGTCACGTATCAGAGCTCACTCCTGCCAACAAGCGCGGGGGGCGGATATCATCCCACTCCGCCACGCCCGGCCGAGACAGAAGCGCATCGCCAACCGTGCAGTCGAAGAGCTGATTCTGGCGTTCCGCGACGGCGAGAGAACCGCTGGCGTCGGGAGGGCGTTGACCTCTCCGCAGCCGCTGCGAACGCCGACCACCGTACACACCAACCGGCGCCGTCGCGAGGTAAACGTCGCGGCGTAGGTCATCAACGACACCGCAATCAATAACGACGATATATAAATTGTTATAATGACGTCATTTCTTTGCATAGTGCAACGAAAAATTGTTCGTAACGTATGCACATCCTGTACTCCAATGACATCCCAGAAACAATTAAGTGAAAGTAACCGAAGCAGTTAGTCTGTCGCTCCGCCGAGGTTTTCCCAGGGTTTCCCTACGGCCGCACCAAATGAGGAGCGAACAGTTGACACCCCTGGAACTGCTAAAATTACAGACTAACTCGTGATTGTATACTTTTGAACACTGCAAAAGTTGCAAACCTAAAAAGAAGCAGCCAAAATTAAACTAATTGTATTCTACGTCCTTTTCCTTTGTACATGACTATATTCGTAACCAATTATATACTATATTGTTATGTAAATAACTTCATCTGTATTACACTTTGTGTGTAACAAACCTCAGTAATTACAACGATTTAAACATACGATGTGACATATGTAGACGGTGAAAGAAAAATCTGCGTGTGGGCACTGTGGACATGAAATAAGAAATATTTATGTCAAAAAATACGAACATTTTTTATGACATAAACATTTCGGGGGGCAATATAGCGTCCCCAGTGAGGTAATATGAAAACACTTCAAAAACAGTATTTATAAAGAAGAGACACTAAAAAATTGAATATATATAATAGTTTCTCTGTGTAAGTTTCGAGTGCCTAGAAATATAACAAAATGATCTAAAGAGACGACAAGATACGCTCTTTTGTTAAATTTTTAGTCGTCTTCACTTCTTCTCTTGTCTTGATTGCGTGTAGACGGACATCTTGCAAGTACTGGCAAATGTAATCATATTTGTACTAATTAAGCAGATAATATGTTGATTTAATATCATTGTTCACTTTTAATTTGTAAGATGTGATCTCGATTTCATGTCCGCATCCCTTTGAATTAACCTGCATTCAAGTAATTTACAGTTCAACAATCGCAGCGGCCGATGCAGCCAACGGCGCCATTACGTGGCGATATTAACTTGTAAAGAATTAGCATTTTTCCCGAGGGCATTCAGCTTTACTGTATGCGAGAGCTGCATCAAACCAGTCTGAGGACTAAAGACCACAACAACAACAAAGAATTATCGGAAGCGTAAAACTCGCCCGCTATTTACATAATATTCATTTTTCTCCACAGCCGCACGAAGTTGCAGAAAATACGTAGCTTTAAGATTATTATTTTCAGTACCATAGCCGAGAGCCAGAGCCAGGACTCCGACTACAATACAATGGTTAACGGAGGTAAGAAAAAAATAATCTCGCGCGTGTGTGGGCCCTAATTGTAATTAACAACTAAAGATTTTTTGCTTTAAAGTGAACTGACTAGCCGAGGAAATTAATATGAAAAGTTTATTCTATTGTTCAACTTATATGCTCATGTTTTAAAATTCAGCGAGTCTAACATTCATTAACGTAACAAATAAATTATTTGTTACGTTAAGATTGTTGAAAAGGAGAACTTCACAAAAGCATTTAATTGTAAATCAAAATTAAAATGAAATATCATTTTTATTAAGGCCCACCACGTAAGTCGGCAACAATCAAAATAAACAAATAATAATAATAATAATATATTAAATTACGACGGGCGAAAGACGCGGAGTGCCCAATGATGAGAGCTTCTGTACTATTCATTTTTGCTTTCTCAGGAACGGTGGTATTTGATATGAAGTCATCCCATTTCATGTTTATGATGTATTTTAAAGGTACATTTGCATGTTGAGCTTTTATTAGCAGAAAACCCAATTATAAGTAATGAAACAAAGAAATAATTTGAGCCATAGATATAGTCCACGGCTGTATAAATTATGCAGCAGCTGGAAACATTTGATGATTTTTGATCGTCAGATTATTGGCAGAATAAGAGGCACCTTTTGTTTTCTAGGTCTTGTCTATATCGGACTATTTTGACACACCGCCATTAATACTACATTATTTTATTAATACATTCACGAGTTGCAACCAAATGGCACTCGTAATTGCACAATGCAAGTCTCAATGTAAGTGTCGTAATTTAATTGTGATACATTTCGGAATATAGTGTTATTACTAACCTATGTATGTTTTATTTTGTCTTTAGTCATTGTAAGATTGTTGGGTGACTTGGCATGGCAATAGGTTCCGTACTTCTAAGCAAACATTTGTCCAGCTCGATCCACCGTCATCTTCGGGTGCTGCCGATTTTAAACACAGAGAGAAGAAACACGGTTAAAAGTACAAGAACGGACATTTAACAATAATTCCATGCTCAAGCGCCGAGAGTTTGTATGGAACATATTTTACCAATGCGTAAACTTAATTGATCCTGTAATGTCTCGATCCAGATACGAACGAGCTAAAATTAAAGTTTCTGAGCTTCTGTTGGTTGAAGCGGTCTAGATTCTTCAGATCGCGGCGGTATAATGTCCAGGTTTCGCAACCATAGAGCAGCGTTGAGATGAGAACAGCTTTATACACCATCAGAATGGTGTATAAAGCTGTTAGGTCTTTATTCAGGAAGACACGTTTTCTGAGACGACCAGATGCTACATGGCCAGCAAGTACTTTGTTCTCCACGTCTTTTATAGGTGAGCAATTAGATGACAATATGCTTCCTAGATAAAGGAAATGGTCGACTTGTTCCAAGGGTGTATCAGAAATGGATATACTGAAATAGGGAAGAGCCAGGAGCTGGCTGTGTGAGCACCTTTGTCTTTTTAATATTGATTGAAAGACCAAAGCGTTTCCCTGCTTTGCTGAACTCTGCAGGAATGAGCTGAAAAGGCAATGTATTCTGCATACTGCAGGTCTGTTACATGAGTGATACTAGTGAACTTTTTTGATTGGAGTCTGGATTGGTTAAATAATCCTCCATCGAACCTGTACTTTAGTTGCAACCCAGCGTTGTTCACAGATGTTTCAAGCATAGCTGCCAGGTACAAGCAAATAATGTTGGTGCAAGAACGCATCCTTGTTTGAGCCCACTCGTTATTGGGAATTCATTAGATGTTTCATTCTGACAGATGACCTGTCCAGCCATGTCACCATGGAGAATTTTCATCAGGAAACACACACACACAATTTACTGCCCCTTCATTCCTCCGTCACTGGACAAGCAATCATAGACTTACAGGGCTTCGTTTTCGTTCCATATGGTCGTTTCGTTCGTCTCTCTAGCGGTATCTATTGGCTATAGTTTCATCTTGTTTCTTCCGACACATCAGCAGCTTCAAGACTTAGCTATCAAGGTCTTATTTTGCTCTAATTATGTCATAAACAGTTTTGTGTATTGTCGTCTGATAGTAGTCCTCCCTGTAACTTCAGCTAGGGGCCGATTTCACCTCAGTCATGTCCACCCCGATAGCTGAATGGCCAGCGTGACGGACTGCCGTCGTAAGGGGCCCAGGTTCGATTCCCGGAAGGGGCGGAGGTTTTTCTCCGCTCAGGGACTGAGTGTTGTGTTGTCTTCATCATCATTTCATCCCCATGCGGCGCGCATGTCGCCCAACGTGACGTCGCATGTAATAATACCTGCACCAAAGCGGCCGGACCAGCCCCACAAGGGGCCTCCCGGCCAATGACGCCAAGCGCTCATTTCCATTTTACCACAGACATAACTGGTCGTTGCTCTCTTGCCAATTTTATTAAGTTATGTAGCATGTGGCCCACGTCTGATAAGGTAGTGGAACCGTCTCCTACTTGGCTCAAAATGTGTTGTCTGAAACGTTTCGTTTACAATAGAAAGAAATTGAAAGGTTATATTTTCTGTGTCGGGGAATTCCATCTCTACCGCCACTCTGAAAATATTAAATTCTTTTCGGTAATGCTGCTGAAGCTGAAGAAATGAATTAAAATTTGTTCTGCAGCGAAGACTTGAATCCAGGTCTCCTTGGTTAATAGACAAGGGTGAAAGCCTTTTTTTTACTGTATGACATTAATTTACTGTCCAGCATCTGCATTTTTTAAAAAAGAATAACAGCCAGTTCTTCCACATGAAAGTGATTACTAATTTTATTACTCGTCAGTCATTTGTAGTGTATCATACAATAAAGTGACAATAAACGTAAAAATTAAATTTATTGTATCCATCTGTATATAACAATTCTCAGAATATCTATAACATTTTATAAATGGAAGGAATCTTTTTCCTCCAGCCGGATTCGAACCAGTGACCTATGGATTTCTGTGCGTTCTCCTCTACAGTCCACCGCTCTATCAACTTTACTTTTTTTTTATTCAGAAATAGTAACAACAACATTATGAAATTGCTTATTATAGTGACATAGGCCTAAAGATAATCTTCTACATTACTGGAAGCCTTTGCGAAAACAAAACATTTCTTGAAAGTGACGTTCGTCGTTTGATCGTACGTGTTTGTCATAGATCAGATTTTCTATCGTTTTCCCGTGTTCTGAAACGCGTCATCGAAAATCGGAGATCACATAACGGTTCTTCTGAGAAGTTGGCGTATGTATAATAGTAACCGTTGATGCGTAGTAGCTTGTGGAACTGGTCGGAGATTCCAAAAACCTCCTTCGCTCCTTTCTTTACTGGACAGTAAGTAAAATACCACGTGTCCCTGTGCGGTGGGGCGGGGTTTGTCGTCGTTACTCGATCGTTCAGTCTCCCTCATTTATTGTTCATCTATCTCAGTATGGCTTCCTTGCGACGTCCCTTCACTCTGTAGTAGGAGATACTCACTAGGCCGTGTAAAGCAGCGTTGATGGAACCAATCTCCGGAACTATGTGAGATAAAAATCTGAAATTTTTACTAGATCCGTTACTTAATAACAAAAGATGGTATACCAAGTTTGAACAATATCGGATGATAATTACTATGGTTTATTTAGATTCGTAAGGGGTGTGAATTTACGTTCCTACTAGTTGTTACTTAAGATCCTTCTCACGGTTAGTAGCGTCAGCTGCGCTGTGAGTCATAGCGAAGACACAATCCTGCAGCCACCGTGATACACAGCTGCATCTTTATTGCAATGACTGTTATCCCGCAATAAATTGCTACGTTACACACCCCCTAAGAACCTAAGATTACTCTTGAGTGTATTTGAGGTTTTTACAATGGCAATGTTATTACTTAACTCTTTAATTACACCGACACATTTAACTACGGGATGTTTAATGAAAATTTCTTTCAACTGAGAATTTTCCTAACAATATACCCAATTTACATTACAATTTTATACACTGTTACATAAATTGCAAAGGCTTGGACTTGATAGCGAATAACAAAATTAATTTACAAAATTTCCTCCTTTCCCCAGAAATCATATCTTTTTTACAAAATTACGCATTTTAATATTTTTCCACAAAAATTGATGTAACAAACCATTTACATCAGTACATATTCAAGCTTGGCGTTATCAAATACGGTGGTTTTCTCTTCGTAGTTGCTATTTTTTCTCTGATTGACAACGATACGTTATTTGCAGTTCCACAGACAAATTGATGTTCATCTGTGTCAATCAGGTTGCAAGTGGTACACAAAGGGTAATCCGCCAGATGAATGGAATGTAGTCTGAAGTTCACTGGGAATTTCCTATGCACAAAATAACACCACAATGACGGCACTTGTATTGGTAAACGCGGGTGGTCTATGTTCCTCCAGATATCATGCCAAGAGTGACCGACGTATTTTTGTTCTATGATGTTCTTGGTCTGAAAGTTCATTCAGTTTTGGTACATTTTCTTGACTTCGATGACATCTTTCTCGGGTGTTCCCAGTCTAATGTAGCTATATTCTGCCGGCCGAGGTGGCCGAGCGGTTCTAGGCACTACAGTCTGGAACCGCGCCACCGCTACGGCCGCAGGTTCGAATCCTGCCTCGGGCATGGATGTGTGTGATGTCCTTAAGCTAATTAGCTTTAAGTAGCTTTAAGTTCCAGGGGACTGATGACCTTAGAAGTTAATTCCAATAGTGCTCAGAGCCAGTTTGAGCTATATTCTACGAAGAAATGTTTTAGGTGGTAAATATTAGAACAAATAAGCCCTCGGTCACAAATGTTAAGTCAAATTTGAGCAGGTTTCGGCGCTACTATGAGCGTCGTCTTCAGAATTAAATTAACTGTTCTAAAATATATTAGGTATATAATACATTAATAAAATCAACGTTTGTACTGACTGGAAAGAGATGCAGTACCTACAAGTAACATTTAAAAAAAATCTAAGCCGGAAAGGCGACGTCATGAAAAAATGTAAATATGATGGCGAGCCGCTAAGGGCTGCTCGTACTTGAGTGAACAAGGGTTGCAACAAGACTCTTGTAAGTACTGCATCTCTTTCCAGTCAGTACAAACTTTAATTTTATTAATGTATTATATACCTAATATGTTTTAGAACAGTTAATTTAATTCTGAAGACAAAGCTCATAGTAGCGTCGATACCTGGTCAGTTTTGACTTAATATTTGTGACCGAGGGCTTATCTGTTCTCATATCATTCTGAAACGGTGTAAAGTTGATGCATTGAGTTGTTCTGAAAGCGGTGCTGATATTCAAGACAATAAAAGCGGGTTAAAAGCTGTGAGCTATCTGGGAAAGTTAACCTTGAATTACTGAGCAACTGTTTCACCAGGTATCCAGTCTAGCTTACATAATTCCCAACCAGACTAACATTAACTATAATGTTTTAATAGTCATCTTACGACAACCGGTGATATATATATATATATATATATATAAAGACAATTTAAATAAAAGAAATAAAAGAGTTTATATTTGGACATTTATTTTAACATTGATCATTGTTCCGTTAAAATTTCAGCATATTTAACTTGATTCATAACTAAACTGGTGCCTTATTTAGGATTGTGAAAATGTGAGTTTGTAATCTTACGGAACGCATCAAACATGGAGCCAAGATTGGGAGACTGCATACAACACTGCATTCATAAAATAACACACGAAGAACGTTGAAACATATGCAAGAGGAAATTAACCACAACCAACCGATTCAATTTTCACCCAAAGAAGTTATGTTCGTAGCGCAATCCTGTCTGTCATGAAATTACCACACACTGGTATACTAAATTCATACTAACTCTCCGTGAAATCTTCCCGAAAAGAATAGCTGAGGGCTACTTTGATGATCACACCACATGCTTCACGTGGTCAACTTGGTTTACACAAAGAGTGTAACTCCACAATAATTTTGATAATTAAAATAAATTACATCGAAACGCAATTTACAATAGAAAAACCTCGAACTGGTTACTATCGTCTTACTATTAACCTGATGGGCCAAACAATTGTATAAGCATGTGGTACTGGTCTCACAAAGTACACCCCACGTGGGTTGAACATAAAGAAAAGTTGCTGTATTGAAAAATATTGTCAAGACGAGACGTTATAATCTCATGCACATTCGTATTTACGATCGATGATCTTAGAGTTACGGGTCATCAACACGTGGTTCCACTTTACCTACAAAGTAGTGACAAAGCAACTACTGGAAGATATTTTGAACTTCATACTCGAATTACACTGCGTTGCAATTTAAGATAACATAAGATATTTTAGATCTAAACCTGAAATAAAGGTGATTAAATTTTCAGTTTGGCTGAACTTAAGAAATCCATTGTCCTACAGACTTAGCAGAGACGTGCTTAGCCCGAGATCTTAAAACTTCAGACGCTCGCCGCAGACAGACTGCCGTGGGCCCGTCTTGAGGGTTCCTCACAGATACAAATGGAAGTGACCAGAGAGGCAGCTTCCTATACCTACATGACAAGGGACGGACAGGACCATACCAAGAATAGAAACCTCTTTTCTTTTAGAAAGCGTAGCTACCTGTTCCAACGTTGGTCCTACTGTTCTCTATCAGACAGGCTTGTCTGCTACCATCAAGCATGCAACATTTGCTCATTCATCCCTTCGCACGGAAGGGAAGGGGGATGACAGTATCCTATCATATATAAAAGAAAGCGCATGTAGGTTCCATATGAGACTGTGTGACATGAATTACATATAAACTGTGTTTTAAAGTGTAGTAGTGTGACAGATCGTTCTTGTTTATGTGTAAAAGTAACACGTTTCACTGCTCAGTTTCCTCCCAGTTAGAGTCAGAAACACCACAGTAAATTTAGAAGTGGAATTAATGCCGTAAATGACAACAGATTTAAGAAATTAACATGAAAGGAATCCAACAGAGACCTTTCATAAGCCCAACGCTCCGGGAAAAGACTGTGCAGGGAATTTTCTGGCCATCCTAGGACATTCCCAAGCAGGCGTCTCACACCCAACTTAAACCAAAAAATGTAAAGAAAAAGCAAAAGAACACCAGCTATTTGCTAAAACACAATAATTTCATCTTAGGAATCTACCAATTTCAAAGAGAAAAAAAAGCAATCTATGACACCTATTTAAAAGATAGTGTAGACCTAATTTGCTCAGCAAGTAAAAACAATGGTCCCTCTATCATTAATATGAAAACAATTTCTGGTTGTTACCCTTATGGAGTTCACCAGTATCTGCTCATTGCAAGAGCCAACTGATCAGAGGAAAATTTATGATTGTTTATTAATAAGTAAAATGTATGAAAATACCAAAGGTGCCACAGCAATTTAAAAAAACATGAAAATAACATCAGTATTATAAAGCAGAACATTACAATGCACAATCCGCAAAATTAAAAGAAAAAAAATGATAATAAGAGAAAGAACACGTTTTACAATGTGGTTATCACAAAAAAATCCATATCTTATAAAACTAATAATTTGTAGAATTAAAATAACTTTGTGGCACTAATTTAATCACTCTACTATATTTCAGTTAGTTAGCAAACAATGATCACTGTGTCGTTATACTGAAACTACAATTAATTACGTGAATGTTACCCTTATGGGGTTCCTCACTATAAATATGCCCCATGCAAAGGCTAATCGATCACAGTCCAATGAAAATGAATAGCTGTCTGACTGATAAACGAAGCAATGCCACAGGAACGAATTTACGAAACAAGATATCACAAATCTAATACATTACACAAAAACATACACTGATAAATAAAACACCTCTGAAAGTACAACAGTCAACGTCTAAAAAAAAACAATAAATAAAACACCTGCAAAATACAAGAGTCAATGTCTAAAAAAAACATAAATAGAACACCTGCAAAATACAAGAGACAGTCTAATAAAAAAAACACCAATAAATCGAACCCCTGCAAAATACACGAGTCAAAGTTTCTCTGAAACGAACACATGTATATGCATTGTACTAAGAACCGTATAATCACTGTTCACTAGCACACTCAGTAGTTCAACTGTTCTGTGGCACAACATAAGGGGGGCGGGGGCTCGTCGCTGCAGCTGTCAATAGGGATTTTTGCCCATCTGTTGTGTGCAATCCCGCCGTCTCTACCCTCTCATGAAGTTTCTCTTAGTGGCCCGTGTCACATACATCTCGATTTGGTTCCATGTTTGTGTTGTCAAATTCGTGCGGTATCCTCGTTAGACACGCCAGGTTGATATTCCTGGGCAAGGATGACACTCAGTGGCTCTTCTTTGTGCCAGTCTTAGCAACCAGAGAACACCGAACCATGATTTACTGTCGCTTGACAATGGGCTTCCGACAGGAAATGTTGACAGACGTCGTTGACGTCTGCAAGTTTCCCTGGATAGTACCTGTCAAAAGGATCCACACCCCTTTATCCCCTGTCTTCTGTCGTTTCACCGCGGCCGTCTTGTCACGGTCGAGTGCGTGTGGTGCGTTGCCAGCAGATGGATTTCCGCACGGTAGATCGCTCGGCCATCTCAGGTCATCGTCTCCAAGAAGGGTCGCACTGGTGCGGCCGGCCATTAGCTCCGGGTGCAAGGGAAAGTGTTTGCCCCGCACTCCAGAAGTGGCCCGGCTGACTGTGTGTCCTGCTGGGAAACCCACCTGTTTACAACTAGTCGTCCTCCTCGCTGCTCCCGCTGTCTCGTAAGAGTTTAGCCGGTTCACTTTCACATTCTCAACTGCATTCACAGAAATTGGTCATCATAGTTATGTGATTACAAAATGTCATACATAATACCGCTTATTATTTTCACAATTTTTAAGAACAAAAGTGAGACTTAATTTTTTTTTTTTTTTTGCAAATAAAATGGTTACGTGAATTGACAATATAAAAATAAAAGTTGAATGACTTGACAATATAAAAAAATAAAAGTGAAATGACTTGACAGTATAAAAATAAATGTTAAATGAACTGACAATATAATATCTAAATCCACATCACTAATGTGATATGCTTCAAATTTAAACAATTCACATCAGTTTTAATAAATCAAACGCTACTTATTAATTCACTAAAATTAATAGGATTATGCCTTGTGCAAGTATGGGTCAGGGCAGCATAGGGTTTACATGTTATTTACACACACACATGCACACCTGTTGTCTATTCTACAAACTAACTACCCATAAACATGAATTACTCAGAATTTTACTTAAATCCACTACTAGTTAATCCAACAAGCTACTTCAATGCTACTTCAACACAGCGTTTATACCACTACAACATTGTTCTAATTTGTCTTCTTCTTGACGCTCGCGGCATATGTCTTGTCACATGATAAATATAGAGAAACTTTCCTTAAACATACATAACAAAAAGAACAATGGTTATTACACGCCAAAACATTTATACCAGGTGACACACCTGATAAGAGACTCGCAATTATACATTTATCATACTCTTACGTTTATACATAAAAAAGTAAGACAATTTCATCTAAAATTACGTTATCACAAGAATTAATCACACAGATGACTCTGAGAAGGGTAAAAATATTTTCATCATACGGGTTATACTATATTTTCTTACCCATTTTGCTCCAATTTCGTTCCTTCTTTAAGTTACCTTTCGCTCCCAAATCAGTTATTTCGCCTGTGGTGGTTATTCTGGATTCATTTCTCATGAATGGCAAAATTGTGGTCTCCTCTATTCTGTAAAACAGTTTCATCTTAACATCCTATTCAACTTACAACTGGCACAAGAGATCCGAATCCTCCTGTAGTTTAAATGACAAATGTTTTACTTCATCCTTATTACATTAAACTAAGCTTTCCTTCGGTCCCATAATCAAAATTATTTAATCTTCCTCTACCTTCAAGAGGGAAATTTCTTCAGTTGAACTCATATAGGCTGCAATGCATCCCGCACCAGCGAAAACAGTAAGCTGTAATGCTCACAGCATCAGCAAACACATAAACGTCACTTTTCTAGGACAAGTATTAATGCAGAATAATTTTTCAGGCTCTGGCTCAAGATCAATCAAGACTACGAAAAGGTTCCACATTTCTGCTCCATTCTCCATTTGCTGGAAAACTGCTCGTCATTTGACTACCATAATAATATTTCAGGGCCACGTAAATTAAACAAACCACAATTCTTCTTTCACCTTGAAGGGAATCAATCCACTTGCGAAATCCACAGATAGCACTTTACATACTCACCTGTAAAAAACAAAACAGACATATATCATCAATATTGACATATCATCGCATATTGGGAAGCCATTGGTTAAAAAATCGTATTATTGCATCCTGTTTTCAAAACTCTAAACTTACTCATTCCTTTCTCAGAGTTCTCCCATCTTAAAATATTCATACAGCACGCATACTATAGTAAGAGATCCCCATTTATACTGACAGATATAGAATAGTAATAGATAGATAGTAGCACTGAAAGCACAAAATCGAAAACAATGCTACTAACAGCTGGGGACCTGGGTTTGCCAGACCCATAATACCCACATATCGGATATTCCTCCGAGTTTTGCATTAATTCAACACAGATCTTGCTTCTCTCAGGAGCGACTCTTTTCAGTTTACACAAAAAAAACCATAAACAGCATTTCACTCGTTCACAAAGAAACCTTTTATATTCACATTTGAACCAATCTAAATCCTAATTGCTCAAGGAAAGAAAAAAAACACAAACAGCACTTCAATCAATCACATAGAAACATCTTTATCATTATTTTTACCAACATACTATTCAAATGCATATGTCACAAATGTAAACTAATCAATTGTTTCTCTTCACCGTCCTCTCTATATACCCTATGTACCCATTTGCCATGTCGCTCATTTGTTCCGATTGGACGCCTTTTGCGCTGATCGTTTGTCATTGCCGGTTTTGTTCATTTCCATTTGCTGGATTATGTCTAGGGTTAGCCGGCCGAATTTCAACATCATGTGGCGCTCCGCCTACAGTTCTATTCCCACTGTGTTCACCGTAGTATCGATTCTGGTTGTCGTAACTGTTGCGTTCACGATCTTGTCCACGTCCTCGATCATTTCCGTTGTTCCACCTGTGTTTCCGACTGTTACCCCAGTTTCTATACGGCCGGTCCCGATTATTGTTCCGTTCGCATCGCGACGACCAGTCACGCCGTTGATTAGTACTACGGCCACGACTGTGGTCGCGCTGCTGTGCCCCATAATAGCTTTGTGCCTGATTAGGCGGGCATTCTCCTGTATTATATTCCAACTCTTGGAGAAGTGTCTTAAACGTTTCCACGTCTTCTTTGCATCGTCCCGCAAGAATGACGTGGCGCAAGTGCATCGGCAATTTGGTGATGCATATCCTAATTAGTTCCGCAGGTCCGTATGGATCGTATAGAAATTGATTTGCCTGCAGAATGTGGTCGAATAGGCGTGCTGGGCTGCCGAAACCAGACTGGCTCAAATATGGCAGCGTAATTATGCCATGCTTGACCCTATCTTGTGCCGCTTCCGACCAGTAGGCGGACAGAAAGGCTTGTCGAAACTCCCGAGTGGAGTTGCAGTGTCGCGCTGCCGACCTCATGTGAATCGCCGCTTCGCCTTCCAAATAGCCACACATATATTCTATCTTATATGAACTTGCCCAGTCGCGGGGAAGACAGAATTCGAATTTCTCGAGCCATGCTAGTGGATGTATTCCTTTTTCTCGAATTTCGAAATACCTCAAACTTTCTCACCGTAAGGAAATGTTTGAAGTCAAATCCCCACATTTCCTCCTGGCGAGATCCTTGACTGTTTCTATTTTTCTCATGTTTGCCCCTTCAAATACATTCTTCCCTGTCGTCCAAATCTCCCTCGTGGCCAGAGTCCGTATCTGCACTGTTCGTACGGCTCTTTTTAGTGCTATTGGCGAGTTCGGAATCACACCCCATGCAGCTTTCCAGATGCGCCACGCGATCTTGTAATTCGCCTGTTACAGTTTTGTGCCACCTGTTCACTTCGAACTGTCCCTCCTGAAATCTAAGAAGCAAACGCACTTCTTCGGGCTCTGCGACCGCTACCGGTGTAGTATTGTTATCGCTCTCCGTCACCTTCACCGTGCCTACGATGTCCGCTAATGCCGCAATCTGATCATGTATTTGTCTGTTGTCCTCCGCCCCAGTCTGCTTCAATTGTTCTACTTGCTGTTCGAGTGTGTGAATCTTTTGACTGTTGTCCGCTACTGTGTTGCTAACGGACGCGGGACAATGCGTTTCAGCCTCCTGGACCATGGAGAGTACCTGCTGGTGTTCTCTTTGGCATTCTTCTCTCAGCGCTTGGAAATTCCTAAGTAGCTGTTCTTCGCTCTCTTTCGATTCCGCATCGCGACTCCACTTGCCCTGTTATAAGGCTTGCAGACGATCATCGATTTGTTCAAATGTACGGCCCAATTCTTTCATAATATCACTTCCTATTTCACTTGCCAGATCGTTTATTCTTTGTGAGATATCATCGTTCACCCTCTGCGTCGACTTGTCGACTTTATTTGTCTGCTGGATTAGTTTTTCGTCTATTTGTTCACCTAGCTCGTGGATCGATTTTTCATATATCTGCGTCATTTGTTCGCCTAGCTCTCGGATCGATTTTTCAGATTTCTCTGCGTTTTCTTTATTTTGTTGCAATAAGGCTTTCATGAGTTCTGCCAAATCAATTTGGTTAGTTGGAGGAAAATTAATTTCTGGCTCTGGTGTGAGCCCATTCGTCCTATTTTGCATTTCGTCTGAAGTATTCCCCGTTGCATTTTCGGAACCGTCCGACGCGTTAATATTCGAAATCGAATTATCCTCTTGGTCCATGTTGCTTAAGTTGTTGGACCGCCTACTTTTAGCTTCGTTATGTGTCTGCATTAGTTCAATTTACACGCGATACGCAACACACTAATCAGAATAAATGTATCCCCCAAAAATTACGACAGTCACACGAAAGGTACCCAACCTAGTACGCACTTTTTCACACGCAAAACCATTTTATATCTTTGATCGAAGTCAGTGCAATTTACACAACGCCGCTCAACAACGCCGTGAATCTTTTGAAAGTCTGCTCAGAAACAACGCAGAAGTTGTTTGAGCGCTGCAGGGGAAAAAAAATTAAGATTATACAACGCACGCAATCTAACGTTTCAGAGATTCCAGAGTCTAGCGGAATCACAGAACAGGGTCACCATGTGTAAAGTTGATGCATTAAGTTGTTCTGAAAGTTCTAAAAGTGGTGCTGATATTCAAGACAATAAAAGTGGGTTAAAAGCTGTGAGTTATCTGGGGAAGTTAACCTTGCATTACTGAGCAACTGTTTCACCAGGTATCCAGTCTAGCTTACCAAATTCCCAACCAGACTAACATTAACTATAATCTTTTAATAGTCATCTTACGACAACCAGTGATATATATATATATATATATATATATATATATATATATATATATATAATTAAAAAAAAAAGAAATAAATCAGTTTATATTTGGACATTTATTTTAACATTGATCATTGTTCCGTTAAAATTTCAGCATATTTAACTTGATTCATAACTAAACCAGTGCCTTATTTAGGATTGTGAAATTGTGAGTTTGCAATCTTACGGAACACATCAAATATGGAGCCAAGATTGGGAGACTGCATACGACACTGCATTCATAAAATAACACACAAAGAACGTTGAAACATATGCAAGAGGAAATTAACCACAACCAACCGATTCAATTTGCACCCAAAGAAGTTATGTTCGTAGCGCAATCCTGTCTGTCATGAAATTACCACACACTGGTATACTAAATTCATACTAACTCTCCGTGAAATCTTCCCGAAAAGAATAGCTGAGGGCTACTTTGATGATCACACCACATGCTTCACGTGGTCAGCTTGGTTTGCACAAAGAGTGTAACTCCACAATAATTTTGATAATTAAAATAAATTACATCGAAACGCAATTCACAATAGAAAAACCTCGAACTGGTTATTATCGTCTTACTATTAACCTGATGGGTCAAACAATTGTATAAGCACGTGGTATTGGTCTCACAAAGTACACCCCACGTGGGTTGAACATAAAGAAAAGTTGCTATATTGAAAAATATTGTCAAGACGAGACGTTATAATCTCATGCACATTCGCATTTAAGATCGATGATCTTAGTTAGAGTTACGGGTCATCAACACGTGGTTCCACTTTACTGACAAAGTAGTGACAAAGCAACTACTGGAAGATATTCTGAACTTTACTCGAAATACACTGCATTGCAATTTAAGATAACATAAGATATTTTAGATCTAAACCTGAAGTAAAGGTGATTAAATTTTCAGTTAGGCTGAACTTAAGAAATCCATTGTCCTACAGACTTAGCAGACATGCGCTTAGCCGGAGATCTTACGGCTTCAGACGCTAGCCGTGGACAGACTGCCGTGAGCCCCTCCTGAGTGTGCCTCTCAGATACAAACGGAAGTGACCAGAGAGGCAGCTTCGTATACCAACATGACAAGGGACGGACAGAGCCATACTAAGAATAGAAATCTCTTTGCTTTTAGAAAGCGTAGCTACCTGTTCCGACGTTGGTCCTACCGTTCTCTAGCAGACAGGCTTGTCTGCTGCCATCAAGCATGCAACTAGAAATACATTTGCTCATTCATACTTTCACACTGAAGGGAAGGGGGATGACAGTATCTTATCATATACACTATATAAAAGAAAGCGCATGTAGGTTCCATATGAGACTGTGTGACATTAATTACATATAAACTGTGTTTTAAAGTGTGGTAGTGTGACAGATAGTTCTTGTTTATGTGTAAAAGTAACACGTTCCACTGCTCAGTCTCCTCCCAGTTAGAGTCAGAAACACCACAGTAAATTTAGAAGTGGAATTTATGCCGTAAATGACAACAGATTTAAGAAATTAACATGAAATGAATCCAACAGAGACCTTTCAACGGTCACTCAACCTTAGCAGCTATGTTCAAAGTTTTAGGTGGTAAAGTTCATTTGGGATGTGGTGAACGTCAGTTGGGGCGTCCTGGCTGGCCGGTGCTATTTCATTTAACAGAAATGCGGCCAACGCTACTGACTGACCGCTTCCATAGTTTATACGTTTTACAGACGTACAATGCTTGTGCTTTATTGTATACGTCTGTAAGATTCAGTCCTCCGTTGTCAGTCTGTCGAGTCAACGTTTGGTATTTGACTTTGAAGATGTGACCGCGGCTGACGAAGTAGCCAAAATCCTGTTCACCACCTCCCTCGGCATTGGAAGTCTTGCGCCACGCAATTTATTGTAGAGGATAAAGAGCCACTCTTTGTATTTCGTCAAGATTACGGAGATTGTGCTGACGTATACAGGCACGTATGACGGTGAGGATTCTTCTGTAATTAACTGCGATGGTCTGCCGGATATTCCTTGTATATTCCACCCCAAGACATGTCATGGTGCCAGTGTCCTTTATTGGTCCATGATTGGGAACTCCTAACCCACTTCTAACATTCATTAAGCCAGACTTATTTCTATTCAGTTTCGCACCATATACTAGTTCATATTTGTTTATTATGTCTCGTGCGTTCTGTATCTAGTCGTTGTCTTTGACAATAGATGCAACGTCATTGGCATATGTCCTGCAGACAATACTACGGCCGCGTGTAGTCAGTCATTGGAGGTTGTGCCTCAGGCGAAAAAGTAATGGTTCAATTGATATTGCAAAGAATGACACAGACATCGGGCACCCTTGTCGCACCGAACTTTTCATTGCAATTACCATAATTGTCCAAGTTGACTTCTGCAGAAGATTTGTAATAATGTCAATAAAACATTGCGGAAAGTTCATGGCACGCATGACGTGAAAAAGATAAGCATGATCGACTCTATCGAACGCTACCTCCAATGATACGATGGAGCACTTTATTTTACAGGCTGCAGCAATGGAAATAATATCTCTGTTGTCGCACAGTGTGTGGTAGATGGGTTTTGTCCTACGTTCGATTGATATGATCCAGTGACTGTGTTCAGTTCTGATTTTAATCTTTCATTTATGATGCGAGCAAATATTTTATAGTCAGAGTTTAGGAGAGTGATAGGCCAGTAATTTGCTACCGAGTTTTATGTAGCATGAATCGGGATTAGAACTATGATTCCTTCTAGGAAGTTATGTGGGTCGCCATTGGCGGAATTCATTAGTTCGTTACAGATACACGTTAATTTGGGAATCAACTGCCTTCTGAACATTTGATAAAACTCCGCTGAAATGCCGTCAGGCCCAGGGTACTTGTTTCTCGAGCTTCGTGTTATAGCGTCTGCGACTTCTTCTGCTGTAATTTGTGTTAACAGGTTCTTTGCTTCTACCGGGTCGAGACTGCGTGTTAATCCCGTCATGAAGTCATTGTCCGCCGGGATATCCGTTGTCATATTGCCTAATAACTCTGTGAAGTATTTGTGAAGTTCGTTCTTGATGTCACTTTGCCGCGTCAGTAATCTGCCGTCAGAAGATCCTAGTTCGGTTCTTACTTTCCTACGTTGCCCCTTCCTCTCATTGATCACATGATATATAGACGTTTGCTCTCCTTGTACGGCATCGCGAAGTCTTGCTCTTACTTGATGACCTTCCGGCTGTTTCCGTTTCAGTCCGAGAAGTTTAGCCTGAATTCGTTTTATTTCCACGCAATTCGCAATTTCTGACACACCAGATTGGTACAGGTCACGAAGGACTTGGAAGTAGTATTCTACCGTCCGTTTCTGCCAAACGTTTCTCTCGCGGGAGTTATTCATGAGCGATTCTCTTACCGCGGGTTTCACACATTTCATCCATCATGTCAGTGCCGAGGTATATTAAGTGAATTTGTTCTCCCACGCATTCCATACGTTATTGAATATCATCCACTGTGTCAGTGCCGAGGTGTATGAAGTGAATTTGTCCTCGCACGCGTTCCATACGTTGTTGAATATTTCATGGTATTCAGGATCTTTTAGGTGTTCCACGCTCAACTTCCACAACTCGTCCCTTTTATGTTTATTGCCGTTTTAAGTTCATTGTACGTATATATGCAGCGTGATCTGAAAAGGTTGTGGGCCATAACTCTGTTTGCAGGACGTGAGTTTTCAGGTAGACTGTTACAAAGATCCTGTCGATGCGACTAGCGAATTGATTCGTAATATGAGTGACACCCGGCAATGCACCGTTCTTAAGCTCCCAGGTGTCAACCAAGCGGAGTATTATAGTTACAGCTCCGAGTTCCCCACAGTTATTAAAATGCTGCACGTGGTCTCTTGGAGATAGCACACAATTATAGTCACCTCCAAAAATGACATGCTCGTAGCAGCCACCAAAAAGGGGAACTATATCATCTTTATATGTACTAAGATGGTATCTGGTGTCTGGTACGCCTCCCGCGAAACCCACATTCTCAACGTATATTCTCGCACTACATTCGTAGTGCCTCCGCCCATTATACTCATTACTCGCGGCGCGTTGCCGATTCCCGTAAGAGTTCGGTCACTGTTTGTGCATTCGCACAGAAGATGAAGATGATCAATTGGCCGGTGAGCCTTAAGCAAGCAGCTCGTTAGAATAAAATTACAATGAAATGAACACCCTTAGGTGCTTACAGGCGTTGACGTAAGTCAACGGGGACAGATGAAAATGTGTGCCCCGACCGGGACTCGAACCCGGGATCTCCTGCTTACATGGCAAACGCTCTATCCATCTTCTTTTTTTTTTTTTTTTTACTAAGGAATGGATGCAGTTGAAGTCCCGTTATATTGATGCCATGATAAATGTTCGCAAATCACCCGTATTGCCTCAGAAAACAATTGCATCTTAAATATCGAAAGACAGACGTCCACACTGTCACAGGGCGTTGAAATACAGTAACGGCGGCAGAAGAAAATTTGTGCCCGACCGAGGTTCAAACCTGGACATCCTGCTTACTAGGCGGACGCGCTGACCATTGCACTATCTTTTTTTTTTTCTTTCGAATAACCCATTTGGAGGGTACGATGAATCAACTTTGGCTTCTCTTCATTGTATTAGATTTCTTCAGTTTCTAAATTTCTTTCATCCTTTTAGAGTGTCGTTCCCTTTCTTCTTGAGTCCACTTTCGTCTAGTTATTTTCTTTCTCTCCTGAAATTCTGCCTTTTGAACTGCCTTTCTGAAATGTGTTCTGTTTTCTATTGTGTCTATTGTAACTCCAGCATTTTCAATGTCCTTTTCAGTCTCTATGAACCATGCTGGCTTGGATTTATAGCTATTGAGTAATGTGAATACCCGCTTGGTTAGTCTGTTGTTATCCATTCTGAATATATGTCCAAAAAACTGTAGTCTCCTCTTCCTCATTACATCAGTTAGTTTCTCCGTTTTCACATATAGCTCTCTGTTTGGTCTTAACCTGTATTCAGCATTATCGTTTCTTTTAGCTCCCAGTATTTTCCTTAAAATTCTTCTTTCGACCTTCTCTAGTTTCTCAAGATCTCCATTTCTTGTTAGTTTAAGTGTTTCTGCCGCATAGAGAGCTTCAGGTCTGGCCACTGTTTGGTAGTGTCTTAATTTCGTGTTCCAGGACAAGGATTTTTTATTATAAACGTTTTTGGTCATATGAAACACTCTTTCCATTTTGTGCACTCTAGTTTCTATAGCTATCTTTTCTTTGGCATTGTATGTAATCCACTCTCCTAGGTATTTAAAGGAATCTGTTTTGTGTATTGTGTTGTTGTCAACTGCAATATTTTGAGGAGCATCACAGGTGTTTGTCATAAACTTTGTTTTTTCATAGGATATTTGTAGTCCTACTTTGGCTGCTTGTTTTTGTAGTTCTCTTAATTGTTCTTGGGCATTGTCTAGTGAATCTCTAATCAATGCCATGTCATCTGCGAAGGCTAAACAGTCGACAGTGATCTTGTTTGGATTTCTCCCTAGTTGAATCCCTTTGGTATTGATGGCCTTCCTCCATTCTCGAACTACCTTCTCCAAGACACAATTGAAAAGCAGAGGTGACAGACCATCTCCCTGTCGAACACCTGACTTTATTTCAAACGATTTTGAGAGCTCTCCCCTAAATTTTACTTTCGATTTTGTATTTGTCAAAGTACCTTTAATTATTGAGTCCCAATTCTTTTAAGATATCCAGCAGTGTATTTCTGTCAATTGAATCATAAGCTTTTTTAAAATCCACAAAAGTAATTACATATTTTAAGTTCCTGATTTTCCTCATTTCTACGAGGCCTGTTCAGAAAGTAAGCTCCGATTGATTGCCAAATTGAAACCACAGTGAACATCAGAAATGTTTTACTTGTAACAATTAGCTACACCTTTCAGCTACTTCTCTACGTAGTCGCCGTTCTGACTTAGACTTTTGTCATAGCGTTGTACCAACTTTTAAATAGCCTCATCATAGAAGGCAGCCGCCAGTGCTTTCCGCCAATTCTCCACGCTGGCCTACACCTCGTTGTCTGTGTCAAAATGTTGTCTTCAAAGACAGCGGTTCATGTGACCAGAGATGAAACTCAGGGCGAGACAATTGCGGACTGTATTGTGGGTAATCTCACATTTCCATTTGAAAACGATGCAGGAGCATCTTCATTGCCCCTGCAGAATGCGGCTGAGAATTGTCTTGAAGAAGAAACAGCAAGACAGTTATGTAATGTTAGCTGCATAGCTTCAGGCGAAATTTCTCACCAGGCCCTCGTACTTGGCGGCAGACACTATTTTCTAGACATCTTTACGCACTCACTGCGAGCTCAGAAATGAGAAGAGCGACGTGATGCTAACTGGGGTTACACTAGAGACACTACCCAACACATCTGTGCAAAGCTTTATCGGATTTTCATAGTCGTTTCCATTTCGCGACCGATCGGAGCTTACTTTCTGAACGCCCCTCGTATTATGTTCTTTAAATTTAGTATTTGTTCTGCACATGACCTTCCCTTCCTAAATCCAGCCTGATACTCTCCTAGCTGTTTGTCAAGTATCTCTTCTGCTCTTTTTAAAAGCGCCTTAGACAAGATCTTATAGGTCACTGGTAAGAGGGAGATTCCCCTATAATTGCTAGGATCTGTTTTCTTCCTTTTTTATGTAGTGGATGTATTAATGCAGATGTCCAGTCTGGTGGTAATCTGTTTGTTGTCCAGATTTCTTTTAGTATTTCTGATAGACACTGTATCATGTTGTCACTAGAGTACTTCCATAGTTCAGCAACTATATTATCCTCTCCAGGGGCTTTATTATTTTTAAGCTCTTTTATGATTTCTTTTATTTCTTCTGTGGTTGGCGGCTTGGAGTCTGGTGGTGTTGGGTTTACAATATTGAAATTAAATTTTTTTTTCGGCGGATAACAGTTATGTAGTTCTTCAAAATATTCAGCAAGTATTCTACAGTTCTCTATGCTATTGTATGCAGTTTTCTGCGTTTTTGGGTCCGTGAAAAATAGACTAGGAGGAGAGTATTTCTTTAAGTTACTTTCGAAAGTTTTGTAAAAGTCCCTAGCATTGTTCTGTTTGAAGTTGGAGTCTATTGATGCTAGTTGGTCTTTTATGTATTGAACTTGGATCTTTTTAAGGCCTTTTGAAGCTTGCTTCCGGGCTTCTTTTAGTGAGTTCATATTTTTATCATTTTTGTTGGCATTCCAGATGTTCCAAGCTCGTTGTCTTGTTAGGATTAGTTTGTCACACTCATCATTCCACCAGGCATGTTTCCATTTTTTGGTAAGGAGAATGGTTTCTTCTGCTGTCTGTACTATATCTTTTTGAAGTTGTTCCCATGTTTTAGGTGTTTTCTTTTCCAAAAGTGTCCTGAAATTGTGTTCCTTGGTTAATTTCTGAGTGTCAAACTTTTTAGGTTGATACTCGCTCTTTCTTTTATATATTGGTCTAATTTTGAATTTAACGACAGATAGATAGTGATCTGAATCTAAACTTGCACTCTTAGCAACTTTTACATTGAGTATCTCTGATGCAGACAGTCTGCTTATAGCAACATGGTCAAGTTGTTTCTCCCCACAGAATGGATTCGGGGATACCCATGTAGTTTGTTTTCTAGGGAGTTTTTTGAAATATGTAGACTTTAGAACTATGTCATGTTCTCTGCATAAACTAATAAGTCTTTCTCCATTTGCATTGGTTCTTTTATGTACAGGGAATTTGCCTACTATGGATTGGTGATGACGTTCTTTGCCGATTTGAGCATTAAAGTCTCCCAACAATATTATTGTGTTTTTGGATGAAATCTGGTCTAAGGTGTTTGACAGTTCCTGTCAAAAAATTTCTGTTTGTTCTTTTTGTGTTCTGTTTTTCTCATTTGTTGGTGCATGTGAGTTTACAATGGTATACAGTTTGTTTACTGATTTGAAGGTTAATGTTGAAAGCCTTTCATTGACAGATTTAAATTCTACTATCGAGTTTAACATATTTTGGTTTACAATGAATCCTGTTCCAAATTGGGGTACATTTTTCATAACTCTTTTTCCTGGCTTCCCTTTGAAGATCCTGAATCCCTCTGAATCAAATGAATGTTCATCAGTATACCTTGTTTCTTGGAGTGCAGTTATCATTATATTTTTCTGATTTATAAAATTTATTAACGTATTAAGTTTTCCTGTTTTTAGAAGTGAGTTTACGTTGAACGTTGCCAAGTAGTTTATATTTTTGTGTTTAATTTTATTTGTTGCTTGCTTAAGGCAGGTTTCAGGATGCTCCGACTCATCCTTCGCACATTGCTGTAGGCCCCCAGAATCCGAATGCCTACTTTTAATTTCCTTAGAAATTGGAGATTGGTTACTCCCTGGGGTAAAATCTCTTAGAAGGTGCGTATCCATTGTTGATTGTTTGTTGGGTTAGTGGAACAAGTCCCCTAGGGATTCTACTCGAGGTTGTTAGCTCCGAGGAACGGTTTTCAGCCGCACCACTGGTGGACAGACGCTGACCACTCAGCCGCTTGTTTCAAGACAGACGCCAAGTGGATTTGTTTCTTTGGTTGCCTCTTCCGCTAGTTCCGCCGTACCGAGAACTATTCCCTCCGCCTTCACTACCGTTGAGGTCTTCACTGTAGTCCTAGCAAGGAGCCCTTACAAGGTGCTATCACCCGGGCCAGGTGAACCTTGGTTTTTTAACGAGGTTGTTACTCCTCCCCCTCCTCCTTCCTCACCTCTTGTATGGTGAGGCCCCGGGCTTGGGACCGGCGTAGCGGAGTTTATCTTTTTTTTTTTATATAATAATAATTTCATGTAACTCAATTTTTTCATTATTTTTTATTTTTTTATTGTTTCTTTTTTTATAATATATAGGTACTGAAGCCACTGCAATGTCTGTGCAACGAGCGTGGTAGGCAGGTGGCGGCAAGGAGGTCAGGGGTCAATTAGTCCGAGGCCTGGCCACGGTGCCGCCCCCATACCCGACACCACTCACACTGACTGTAAAGGAACATTGATTTTTTTGAGCCAGACTATTCGCTTGATACATAAACGGGGGAAGGTTTGAGAGCTCGAACAGCTATCCAATCCCTGTTCTATTGAAAGCAATATGGAGCATATAATCGTACTTGCGACGGTGATCCGCGTAGTTTTTAATTTTAAGATATTCCGTTTTCATGTGTAACAGAAATTCGCTGTAATCGTCGCCCGTCAGCCGATTGAATACATGACTTGTATAGTGACCCAGCAGCCACATGACGGCATTATTTTTAGTTGGCGGAAAATATTTGACTTCCGGTCTGTGCACTAAGTTCGTGCCCATGTTATTTTCTGAAGTCCTAGTTATAAGGGCGACTTTTTGACGAACCCATTGCCAATTGCGCATGCGGTGACTGCAAGTATATCTGTGGAGAACAGTATCCACTTGGTGACAATCTGGCTGTGTCGCTTAGCCCAATCGCATGCAGGCGCTCATTTGTGCTGATAATGTTGTTGACCGTTTTGTACCACGTCGACCTGACCAAGGACGGAAGGACACTGCTGCTGATGTTCGCCCACAGGACATCCCAATTGACACCAGTATGCTTTTGTTCGATTTTGTTCTTGCCCTCATATGGATTCATGTGCTCCAGAATGTCCTTGGCAGTTAAGGGGCGATGTTGGAGAAGGACCTCGCTCAAGTAGCTCTTTTCTAGATAATATGTGCGGATGTGGGAGAGCTGGTAGTCGATCGTCTGCACATTGATTGGCGGTTCTACGCTTTTCGGCGCGACTGCCTCAAACAACTTAGCCGTAAGGGTGTTAGAGTAGCTTTGGATTAAGGATGTCATTTGTGTAATGTACAAAGCCGTTGCTTTGGCGTTCAGATCGGTTAGACCCATACCGCCATGCAGAGGGTCGAGGGTCACAGTCTTCACGTCAACTCGAAATATTTCCCCCCGCCACAGAAAATTGGTCAACTTGCTCATTATCTGTTTGGCTATGACGGTGGGGAGTGGAAAGACCTGTGCCACATAATATGCTCTCGACAGGATACATGTATTTATAAATTTAACCCTCTGAAATTGGTCCATGCTGCGATGGACGTTATCTATTAAAGCACCCTTGACTTTGAGCGAAACATCCCGCCAATTTGCCATTATAATCCTTTGTGGGGGGACCGTCAGTATCGTCCCAAGAGATTTGTGTTCCGTAACATGGTTAGTCCATTCTAGGCCGACATCGTGAAGACCCCTTATACGGAGAATTTGCTTTCAGTTTCATTCATTTTTGCACCAGAAGCGGAACAATACCTTCTGAGGTCTGCCTCCAGTTGAATCACATCTGCCCTGTTCCTCACGACGATGCCGACATCATCAGCATATGCACCAACTGCAGTTTTCTTCCCGGCGATCGTTATGCCCGTCATGTGCTCTTGTACTAGCCGCGGCAATGGTTCTAGTGAGATGACAAAGAGCAACATGGAAAGGGGGCTTCCTTGGGGGACACCCCTTGCGATGGTAATTGGTCTTGTGAGCTGGCAGTTGACGGAGATCGTGGCGGCCAGACCAGTGATCATATTGCGCACGATAGCGATGGAGTCCTGCCGGAAACCCATATTCCGCATCTTATAATCTGAATTAAGAAGAGAAATCGGCCGGAAGTTATTAATCTTTTTACATCCCCTATTTTTAGGAATCAACACGATTTTACAGTCTTTAAGTTCTGGTGGTACAAACTTTCCCAGCAGGACTTCGTTAACGGCTTGTGTCAACTTATCACCTATGATACTACAACATCGTTGATAGAATTCGACCGGAAGGCCATCAGGGCCCGGCAATTTCCTTTTAGGGGAGCCACTAATTATTTCAAAGACGTCATCTGGACTAAAAGCCGAAAATAAGCTGGCGTTGTCGTCGGCCGTAATTGTGGAGGTTGTAAACGCAAATAGCTCATCCGAATCGTCCTCTTGCGTTGCTTCTGCCTCATATAGGGCACTGTAATACCTGTGGATTTCTCTGATTATCTCGTTTTGCACAGTGAGGACAGTACCGTTTTCTAATCTAAGTTCGTTCATGAATATCCGTCGTCGGTTCTTGCGGTGTTTAATCAGACGATATAACGCAGCCGTTTCGTCCTCGCTGACAGATCTGGCTTTTGACTTAATTTTAAGACCCTCCAGTTGTTTTCTCTTTAAGCTTAATAATGTCGCTTTAATTTTATTGATGTCGGACAATCGCCTGTCATAGCCATCTGCCTGATCATACAAGTCCCGTAAAACCACGTAGTAAAATTCCATTGCACGGTGAACTGCCCGAGATCTCTCTATACCGTAAGATAAAATTACTTTCCGTAATTTGGGCTGCGCCTTGCGGGACCACCAATCCAAAACACTCGGAAAGTTGTGTACAGAGCGCAAGCAAACTTCCCAAGCTGTCGTTAATTCGGCCTCCAGCTCGTCGTCTGTTGAAGGGCCGACATTCATGCTCCACTGATTCCTAAACCAGTGAGTTGGTTGCCGGTCTAAGTTAATGCAAGCACTCACACTACAGTGGTCAGAAATCTGACTGGAGTTATTTCCACTTGTAGCAAATTCCTCACTATGTGATTCGACATATAGATTCTATCAATCCTGCTGCTGGAATTATGTGAAATGTGTGTGTATTTCACAAGCGTTGGATACTTAACTTCCAAGCGTCGCTCAATTTCTTTTAGGAGACAAGAAAGTTTAATTCATGGGAATAATTAAAATGGAGGGATTGATCTTTATGGTGTAATACACAATTAAAATCGCCTGCAATGGTCAAGTTCGGAGAGTTTCTCCGCAATAAGAATGATATCCTCCTTGAAAAACTTTGATCTGTCAGCGCGCCGTGCACTTCCAGATGGTGCATACAGATTGATTACACTGACGCCCATGATATTCACGCCTATCCCTCGTCCAGAGTCTAACTTTTCGACATCGGTTAGAAGTATTCCTTCCTTCCTGCACTCAATTCGGGAGCGAAATTGATTATTGCAACATAGCCGGGAATGTTGAATTACCATGTTGCGACCCCTTGTAAAAGGGCAATATCCGTACCAGAGTCAAACAAAAATTGTTTTAATAAAGCAAGTTTTAACTCTGACGTAATCCTGTTGATATTAAGTGAGGTGATAGTGTAGGCCTGTAGCATATAGATAATGAGATGTAAAAGTGTAACAAAACGGTGGCATGGAGCTCAAGAGTGCCGGCTGCAGGATTAAAAAAGGTATAATGTGAGCAGCCATGGGAGGATTATTGGATCGGGAAGCTAAATAAAGACCATAACAAGTGATACACTGTGAATCATAGGCCGGTTGAAACAAAAAAAGACACAGTGAATGCTGCGAACCATAACCGGATAAGAGGACAGAAAGAAACACGAAAAAGCTTTGCAACCTTAGGCGACAGCACGGAACAAACTTTGTACCAACGGTATTACTACTGTGGCGGATGGGATCCATCTGAGCCACCGAGGACACAGAGGATAGCGCGACTGCATGGATTTATCTCTGGTACGCCTCCCGCGAAACTCACATTCTCAAAGTATTGTCCCGCACTACATTCGTAGTGCTCCCGCCCATTATACTCATTACTCGCGGCGCGTTGCCGATTCCCGTAAGAATTATGGCACAGTTTGTGCATTCGCACAGAAGTGCATTCGACGCGAGTAATGAGATACACTAATGGAAATGGAAAAAAGAACACATTGACACCGGTGTGTCAGACCCACCATACTTGCTCCGGACACTGCGAGAGGGCTGTATAAGCAATGATCACACGCACGGCACAGCGGACACACCAGGAACCGCGGTGTTGGCCGTCGAATGGCGCTAGCTGCGCAGCATTTGTGCACCGCCGCCGTCAGTGTCAGCCAGTTTGCCGTGGTATACGGAGCTCCATCGCAGTCTTTAACACTGGTAGCATGCCGCGACAGCGTGGACGTGAACCGTATGTGCAGTTGACGGACTTTGAGCGAGGGCGTATAGTGGGCATGCGGGAGGCCGGGTGGACGTACCGCCGAATTGCTCAACACGTGGGGCGTGAGGTCTCCACAGTACATCGATGTTGTCGCCAGTGGTCGGCGGAAGGTGCACGTGCCCGTCGACCTGGGACCGGACCGCAGCGACGCACGGATGCACGCCAAGACCGTAGGATCCTACGCAGTGCCGTAGGGGACCGCACCGCCACTTCCCAGCAAATTAGGGACACTGTTGCTCCTGGGGTATCGGCGAGGACCATTCGCAACCGTCTCCATGAAGCTGGGCTACGGTCCCGCACACCGTTAGGCCGTCTTCCGCTCACGCCCCAACATCGTGCAGCCCGCCTCCAGTGGTGTCGCGACAGGCGTGAATGGAGGGACGAATGGAGACGTGTCGTCTTCAGCGATGAGAGTCGCTTCTGCCTTGGTGCCAATGATGGTCGTATGCGTGTTTGGCGCCGTGCAGGTGAGCGCCACAATCAGGACTGCATACGACCGAGGCACACAGGGCCAACACCCGGCATCATGGTGTGGGGAGCGATCTCCTACACTGGCCGTACACCACTGGTGATCGTCGAGGGGACACTGAATAGTGCACGGTACATCGAAACCGTCATCGAACCCATCGTTCTACCATTCCTAGACCGGCAAGGGAACTTGCTGTTCCAACAGGACAATGCACGTCCGCATGTATCCCGTGCCACCCAACGTGCTCTAGAAGGTGTAAGTCAACTACCCTGGCCAGCAAGATCTCCGGATCTGTCCCCCATTGAGCATGTTTGGGACTGGATGAAGCGTCGTCTCACGCGGTCTGCACGTCCAGCACGAACGCTGGTCCAACTGAGGCGCCAGGTGGAAATGGCATGGCAAGCCGTTCCACAGGACTGCATCCAGCATCTCTACGATCGTCTCCATGGGAGAATAGCAGCCTGCATTGCTGCGAAAGGTGGATATACACTGTACTAGTGCCGACATTGTGCATGCTCTATTGCCTGTGCCTATGTGCCTGTGGTTCTGCCAGTGTGATCATGTGATGTATCTGACCCCAGGAATGTGTCAATAAAGTTTCCCCTTCCTGGGACAATGAATTCACGGTGTTCTTATTTCAATTTCCAGGAGTGTACATCCCTGAAGTCGCGCTATCCTCTGTGTCCTCGGTGGCTCAGATGGATTGAGCGTCTGCCATGTAAGAAGAAGATCCCGGGTTCGAGTCGCGATCGGCGAACACATTTTCATCTGTCCCCGTTGACGTATGTCAACGCCTATAAGCAGCTAAGGGTGTTCATTTCATTGTACATCATCTTTATAAAATCCAGCTCTTCGCCTCCTGTTCCCGGTGTCAGATGGTGCATAGCTATTTACTGGCGTCTGTCAGTTTCTCGACCTATTTGATAATGATAATGATAATGATAATGAGTATCGCCGTTCCGAAGTCACGGTTGTTCCCTGGATTTACGACTGCATTATAACCTGTGATGGCATCCAGTCTAATATCTGTTACTTCTTGTAACATAATAACATCAAGATTGGCAGCAAAGAGCATGTCTTTCAAGTTCTTAAGGTTTAATTCGCTACGGATCTTGTTTAGATTCAACGTCCCGATTCTATAAGCTTGCAATGAAGTCGTGATTAATTAAGTATACAAGTCGTTGTGGCCCACGGTCGACGAACCATAAGGTTTTCCATATATTGAACGAGATGCCGTCTCGTCCCTCATTCCTTGTCTTTCTGCACTGGAATTTTTCCTCCTGGTAGGTGTGACACTTGATTCATTTCCTTGTCTGCGGGAAATTCTTCAATTTCATCTGCCCAGTTTCTCGTATCACTGTGTTGTTACAACTCTATCTCTGGCCCACGTTGAGATGGAGTCCTGTTCATCGTTTCCTTAATTGTGGACTGTCTCGTTTCGCCATCCTGTTGCGTCTGCGTTCTCACTTTTCGACAGTCGCCTTTCCCCACTGTGTGCCGGGTGTGTGGCTCTATGTCAGATTTGACAGATGTCGCCATAGATGGTGGGCAAAAAAATTAGTGTGGAAAATATGTATGGGGCTGACAAGGAATCGATTTTTTGTTAAGGAACAGGAGAATCCCCCATCATGGAACAAGCTGCGTACTGTGATTTCGATGCACCGATCGGTTGTTGTCACATTTCTGCGGGTGCGCATCTCTCGCATATTTTGATCCGAGCATTTCGCTGTGTCATTGCCTGGCGAAATGGCGCTGAACGGGTGGCCATTTCTAGTATCTTATGTGATGTTCTGCAAGGAGGGTCTGTCCTCCGCCACGCCTATGTTACCCACCGTGCACAAGATGACCATCAAGCATCCCACCACACAGCCCTGGGACACACCCGAACTTATAAATCTTTTGTGTCTGTATATATTTCTACATCCAAATCTACTTACGTTTGTCTGTATATACTTCTACATTCAAATTTACTGACGCTGCCATTACAACAACCAAGCTACCTGTTATTTTTACTATTTAATATAAGATATGGAATAAATTAAGATCTGAATTCGCTGTTTATGAACGGCATTTGTCCCTCTTACGGTTTCAGTGCGCATGCATGCTCGTCAAATCATGGCGCTTTTAACGTTTTCTCCATCGCAAAGGTAAAAGAACAGTAAGACTGGATCGGTTACCGACTGACAATCAGTAGCACTGTAGTATATCAATTTTATCGATGTAAATTAAGTATTACATGGCAGTTTCGTTACTGATTTGCATATGTGGAGAAACTGTTTCCAAAAAACAGTCCTGTCACACAAGCCAAGAGCTTCTTCGATGAAAGCATATTCTGCCTGCGTGCAAGCAATGGTCGTTCGTGCAAACTACGTAGACTTGGTGAGGGCTGCCTCTAACAGTGCATTCACCTGAAACAAATTGCTCTTCTGTTGGTTGGTTGGTTGGTTTTGGGGAAAGAGATCAAACAGCGAGGTCATCGGTCTCATCGGATTAGGGAAGAACAGGGAAGGAAGTCGGCCGTGCCCTTCCAGAGGAACCATCCCGGCATTTGCCTGGAGCGATTTAGGGAAATCACGGAAAACCTAAATCAGGATGGCCGGACGCGTGCTCTTCTGTCCTACCCCTGGACTTTTGGTCTGGGGTGCAGCAAGCTACAGCTCTTGTTCACCTTTCGACTTTGTGGAGGGGAACGCTGACCAGTGCTCGATGTGTGCAGCATGTTGTGCGACCAGTTCTTTCACTGTTCTTGCAACAGGAAGGTCAGATGGTGTCCATGCAGGGAAATGATGTCCCACACACTGTCCATAAGACTCAACGTGCTCTGCAAGACATACAGCGGCTTCCACGACCAGCACGATCTCCGGACTTATATTATAAGGTGTATATAATTTCGCACCTACAAGCACTCATCTACATACTTTGCTGTGATTTACAACCGGAATCAGGTATTATTTGATAGGTTGTACATCGTATACATGAATATTTAAAGAAGACTGACATTTTCACATACACCTTGTAAATCGTTGTTAACGCTTATAGCATGAAAGGTGACTAAGTGTCTTTATTACCAAAACGGCGTAATGAGTGGTTGCCTATACTAGTAGAGGTTGGAACGCCAGTGGAAACGAAACGGCAGGCGTAACTCAAGCCCTGGTTGTGTTCGTCTTGCTCGACACGGGAAGTAGCCAATACGGGAGCTCGGGGCACCTGAGCGCTGAAGCACAATACAGCGGCGGCCGGCTGGTTGGGTAGTGGGGCAGGAAGGATAATCAGATAACACTTCGGAAACGCTGAAAATCCTGGACGCAACAGAGAGGAACGAGGAAGCGTTACCTCGGAAATCACGCAGGCGGGAATTTTTCCAAGAATTTTTACTCTGAGAACCATACCATTGAATGTATTCCTAATTAACGGGAATAGGTATTTCCTCACAAATTTTCCGCGCTGGGCGACAAAAGACTAAAATATGGCTGGTCGGCGTTCGGAAGAATCTGTAGGGAGGGAAAATAATCCGTGGTTTCTAGAATATGATTCGCTTTCTGCAGTTACGAGGGAGTGGAGCGGAGCTTTGCTAATTCTTCTCCATGAATTTTAATTCCTACTCCAAATTTTCCTTTTGTTTCCTTTACTACTTGCTCAATACACAAACTGAATAACATCGGGGATAGGCTACAGCCCTGTTTTACTCCATTTTAAGTCACTGCTTCCCTTTCGTGCCCCTCAACTCTTATAACTGCCATCTAGTCTCTGTACAAATTGTAAATAGACTTTCGCTCCCTGTATTTTACCCCTGCCACCTTTAGAATTTGAAAGAGAGTATTCCAGTCAACATTGTCAAAAGCTTTCTCTAAGTCTACAAATGCTAGAAACGTAGGCTTGCCTTTCCTTAATCTTTCTTCTAAGGTAAGTCGTAGGGTCAGTATTGCCTCACGTGTTCCAGCATCTCTACGGAATCCAAAGTGATCTTCCCTGAGGTTGGCTTCTACCAGCTTTTCCATTCGTCTGCAGAGAATTCGTGTTATATTTTGCAGCCACGACTTATTAAACTGATAGTTCAGTAATTTACACACCTGCCGACAAGTGCTTTCTTTGTGATTGGAATTATTATATTCTTCTTGAAATCTGAGGGTATTTCACTTGTCTCCTACATCTTGCTCACCAGTTGGTAGAGTTTTGTTGTGGCTGGCTCTCCCAAAGTTATCGGTAGTTCTAATGGAATGTTTCAGAGAGAGCATTACGGAACGGCTGACAAAAACAGGGGAAAAAATACAGCAGAAGACGAATGGGTAGCATTGAGAGATGAAGTAGTGAAGGCAGTAGAGGATCAAGTAGGTAAAGAGACGAGGTAACAGAAGAGATATTGAATTTAATTGATGAAAGGAGAAAATATAAAAATGCAGTAAATGAAGCAGGCACAAAGGAATACAAACGTCTCAAAAATGATATCGACAGGCAGTGCAAAATGGCTAAGCAGGGATGGCTAGAGATCCAATTTAAGGATGTAGAGGCATATATCATTAGGGGTAAGATAGATACTGCCTACAGGAAAATTAAAGAGACCTTTGAAGAAAAGAAAACCACTTGTATGAGTATCAAGAGTTCAGATGGAAAACCAGTTCTAAGCAAAGAAGGGAAGGCAGGAAAGTGGAAGGAGTATATACAGGGTCTATACAAGGGCGATGTTCTTGAGGGAAATAATACGGAAATGGAAGAGGTCGAAGGTGAAGATGAAATGGGAGATATTATACTGCGCGAAGAGTTTGACAGAGCACTGAAAGACCTAAGTCGAAAGAAGGCCCCGGGAGTAGACAACATTCCATTAGAACTACTGATAGCCCTGGGAGAGCCAGCCCTGACAAAACTCTTCCATCTGGTGAGCAAGATGTATGAGACAGGCGAAATATATTCAGACTCCATGAAGAATATAATAATTCCAGTCCCAAAGAAAGAAAGCGTTCACAGATGTGAGAATCACCGAGCTATAGTTTGATACTTCACGGCTGCAAAAATAACCAGAATTCTTTACAGACGAATGGAAAAACTGGTAGAAGCCGACCTCGGGGAAGTATTCCATAGAAATATTGGAGCACGTTAGGCAATACAGATCCTACCACTTATCTTAGAAGATACATTAAGGAAAGGCAAGCCTACTTTTCAAGCATTTTTAGACTTAGAGAAATCTTTTGACAATGTTGACTGGAATACTAACGTTCAAATTCTGAAGGTGGCAGGGATAAAATATAGGGAGGGAAGACTATTAACAGTCTGTACGGAAACAAAATGGCAGTTATAAGTGTCAAGGGGCATGAAAGGGAAGCAGTGATTGAGAAGGGAGTGAAACAGGGTTGCGCTACGGTCGCAGGTTCGAATTATGCCTCGGGCATGGATGTTTGTGATGTCCTTACGTTAGTTAGGTTTAACTAGTTCTAAGTTCTAGGGGACTAATGACCTCAGCAGTTGAGTCCCATAGTGCTCAGAGCCAAACAGGGTTGTTGCTTATCCCCGACGTTATTCAATCTGTATACTGAACAAGCAGCAAAGGAAACAAAAGAAAACTTTAGAGTATGAATTAAAATCCATGGAGAAGAAATAAAAACTTTGAGGTTTCTTGATGACATTGTAATTCTGTCAGAAAAAAATGGCTCTGAGCACTATGGGACTTAACATCTATGGTCATCAGTCCCCTAGAACTTAGAACTACTTAAACCTAACTAACCTAAGGACAGCACACAACAGCCAGCCATCACGAGGCAAAGAAAATCCCTGACCCCGCCGGGAATCGAACCCGGGAACCCGGGCGTGGGAAGCGGGAACGCTACCGCACGACCACGAGATGCGGGCAATTCTGTCAGACCTAGTGAAGGACCTGGAAGAGCAGTTGAACAGAGTGGACAGTGTCTTCAAAGGTAGATATAAGACGAGCATCAACAAAAGGAAAACGAGGATAAGGAAATGCGGTTGAAATAAAATAGGTGATGCTGAGGGAATTAGATTAGGAAATGACACACTTAAAGTAGTAGAAGAGTTTTGCTATTTGGGGAGCAATGTAAATGATGATGGTCAAAATAGGGAGGATATAAAATGTAGACTGGCAATGGCAAGGAAAGCGTTTCCTGATAAGAGAATTTGTTTACATCGAGTACAGATTTAAGTGTCGGGAAGTAGCCATGTATGGAAGTGAAACATGGACGACAAATAGTTTAGAGAAGAAGAGAACAGAAGCCTTCGAAATGTGATGCTACAGAATAATGCTGATGAATAAATAGATAGATTACCTAACTAATGAGGAGTACTCAATAGAATGGGGGAGAGGAGGAATTTGTGGCACAACTTGACTAGAAGATGGGATCGGTTGGTAGAACATTTCTGAGTGATCAGTTTAGTGTTGGAGGGAGGCGTGGAGGGTAAAAATCGTAGAGGGAGACCGAGGCATGAATACACTTAGAAAATTCAGAAGGATGTAGAGTGCAGTATGTACTCTGAGATGAAGAAGCTTGCACAGGTTAGAGTAGCATGGAGAGCTGCATCAAACCAGTCTCTGGACTGAAGAGGACAACATCAACAACATTCTCACAAAATATCTGTTAATTTATCGTAAAAAAAAAGTTTAAAAATCATTAAATTTCAAGGCTTCAGCTCTGCTTACGTATATTACATGAGATATAGATGAAATTACTAACGACTTTGCATACTTTTTCCTGCAAATGGTTTAGTTATTAACTATCGAAGAGCGTTTACAACTTTTAAGTAGCAGCGGAAAGGAATTTTGATAAGTCCGATAGTGGACACCTTCAAAAATTTGATGCTGACTCCTGCATCGCTCTGCAACGAAGTCAGCCTGCGTCCCTCTCCATTAAACTCAAGACAAATACAACGCACGATGTGTCGTGATGCTCGTCGCCAAGTGGTTGAGGCCCGAGACTGTAGTTTAAAATATTGTAGATATGCTTTCCGCTCGGACCAGGTGTTTTTATCTCCTCCTTTTCGTGTTTGTAACACATTCTGAGACTTTATTATTCGTGAAAGTTAGTATTTTTCTGTAATATGCGTTGTTGTTTACATGTAAGTGCGCTCTTTCTCAGAAATGAGTATCATCGATTTCGTAATTTCTGTATGTTTAAAAAACGTGAGATGAACTTGCTAGAAGTGAAATTCCAGCGTGTGAATCAACCGACATTGAAATTTATATTTCTTCATGTTACAAATAATTCACCATTTTTTTCCGAATACGTAGCGGTTTCCAAGTGTGTGATTAGACAGGAATCTAAGAGCACAAATTACACTACAGTGAATGAAACTAGCAGCAGCCATGTTCATACTCTTGCTTATCACAAGTATTTATCTGCGACTGAATCCTTAACAACAGCAGACAGAGATGAAAGATGCCTGCCATAATATCTTTTATATTATACTACCATGACATCGGAAGTTCAGTGAGGCTTTTTGCAGATGATGCTGTGGTGCATAGAGAGGTTGTAACAATGGAAAATTGTACTGAAATGCAGGAGAATCTGCAGCGAATTTGCGCATGGTGCAGGGAAGGGCAATTGAATCTCAATGTAGACGAGTGTAATGTGCTGCGAATACATAGAAAGAAAGTTCCTTTATCATTTAGCTACAAAATAGCAGGTCAGCA
This sequence comes from Schistocerca americana, assembly GCF_021461395.2. Taxonomy (NCBI): domain Eukaryota; kingdom Metazoa; phylum Arthropoda; class Insecta; order Orthoptera; family Acrididae; genus Schistocerca; species Schistocerca americana. Next base: position 104,459,042 of record NC_060122.1, on the reverse strand, counting down.
ACTGGAAGCAGTTAATTCCATAAATTATCTGGGAGTACGCATTAGGAGTGATTTAAAATGGAATGATCATATAAAGTTGATCGTCGGTAAAGCAGATGCCAGACTGAGATTCATTGAAAGAATCCTAAGTAAATGCAATCCGAAAACAAATGAAGTAGGTTACAGTACGCTTGTTCGCCCACTGCTTGAATACTGCTCAGCAGTGTGGGATCCGTACCAGATAGGGTTGATAGAAGAGATAGAGAAGATCCAACGGAGAGCAGCGCGCTTCGTTACAGGATCATTTAGTAATCGCGAAAGCGTTACGGAGATGATAGATAAACTTCAGTGGAAGACTCTGCAGGGGAGACGCTCAGTAGCTCGGTACGGGCTTTTGTTAAAGTTTCGAGAACATACCTTCACCGAGGAGTCAAGCAGTATATTGCTCCCTCCTACGTATATCTCGCAAAGAGACCATGAGGATAAAATCAGAGAGATTAGAGCCCACGCAGAAGCGTACCGACAAGCCTTCTTTCCACGAACAATACGAGACTGGAATAGAAGGGAGAACCGATAAAGGTACTCAGGGTACCCTCCGCCACACACCGTCAGGTGGCTTGCGGAGTGTGGATGTAGATGTAGATGTAGATATATGAAACATTTTGATTCATCAGACGCAAATCATAAACTTCGACAAACAACAGCTGCATCCGCAATACGCTGTCGTAAAAGCGTTTTTTTTAAATTTTTGTTTTTACGTCCCAAATCGTTGATGTATCAATTTGGGAAATAGGCTACATCATCATTTGGATCTCTACAAGCGAGTTACGACATTCTGTGCATCATCTTATTCTTTGACACTCTATGAAACAATTATTCGGGCGTTTCCTATAGAATTATCTGTACAACGTGATAGTACATAGCATTGCTAATTCATTTTCTGAAACGTAAAACCCAAATCAATATCTCAGTGTGAATGAGAATAAAATGGCATACTACATCATTTGTGACAATTTCCAGAACTCAGTCAAATACCCTTTTCGTCATCATGCATGCATCGGGATGTAAACCAACCTCATTTTCTTTCGACATTTCCGCTGATATTTGAGCAATACTATATTCTCTAAAGACACTTCTCAATACTGCAGAGAATAGCGTGGCTATGTCGGCTGCTACCTGCTTCTGGTTGATGTCACTGCAGTGCGCTTGCTCGGTTCTGTGGCTGCTTGCTTTGATTGGCTGGCGCGTGGAGAACCGACAACAGCACCGTGTGGCATCGCTTCCGAAATGCATACAGAATAACGTGGGGGGCTGTCCTTTGATAAAAAGGCCACTCAGTGCGCTCCCTACTGAACGAATCAGTGGAGCAGATGAAAACATAGATTAGATCCTGGGGTCTCGTGACTATAAAGGTTGGACCCTAGATGACGAAAACTGTGGACCAACCAGATGGGTCCTGATTTCAGTCGGTACCAGTGCACTCCCTACTGAATGAATCAGTGGAGTAGATGAAAACATAGATTAGATCCTGGGGTCTCGTGACTATAAAGGTTGGACCCTAGATGACGAAAACTGTTGACCAACCAGATGGGTCCTGATTTCAGTCGGTAAGGGTTGATTGTATGATTCGAATGTGGTGTAGACCCCATGAACCCAAGTACGCAAGTTTTCAAGCAATTGGTGGTGGCTCCATAAAGTTGTGGGCTGTCTTTACATGGAATGTACTGGGTTCTCTGGTCCAGCTGTACCAATGATTGACTGGAAATGGCTATGTTAGAGTACTTCGAGATTGTTTGCAACTATTCATTGACTTCATGTCCCCAAACGATGAGTTCGTGTCAGTGGGCGACAATTGTTTGCCTTTCTTCTTTGGGGCGCACAGTGCAAAATACTTTTAATGACATGGTTATTACGAACAATAGCCAGCTACAATGCCATGTAAATTGTTTACATTTTATATTATTCACGATGAGCCAATTTCAGCACATTGCCACCGTCAGGTGCTCATGTAACATCACTGCTGTCATGTCCTGTCGTTATAAGAATTATTGCTTCTTCCTAGGTATACACTGGAGGTTTATACAGGATTTTACTTGGTTTCCATGTATGCTACTTTTCCGATCTATAATTGGACAATTGTAATCTATAATTCTAATAAAGACAGGACACGAGAACAGCGATGTTACATGTAAGAGCACTGACGATGAGTGTGTGCCGGCCGTTGTGGCCGATCGGTTGTAGGCGCTTCTGTCTGGAACCGCGCTGCCGATACGGTCGCAGGTTACAATCCTAGCTCAGGCATGGATGTATGTGATGTCCTTAGCTTAGTTAGGTTTAAGTAGTTCTAAGTCTAGGGGACTGATGACCCCAGATGTTAAGTCCCATAGTGCTTAGAGCCATTTGAACCATTTCATGACAATTTGCCGAAATGGGCTCATCGTGAATGACATAAAATATAAACAATTTAGACAGCAGTGTAGCTGGCTAATGTTCACAATGATCATGTTTGCGATTGGTTTGAAGAACATTCTGAACAATTCGTGTCAATAATTTGGCCTCTCAGATTGACCATCATGAATCCTATGTAACACGTATGGGACATAATCGAGATATCAGTTCGTGTACAACATCCTGCACAAGCAAGAATTTTCGCATTTTTTTTCTTTTTTTTGTGTCCCTCCTTGTGCTGGGAGGCCAGGGGTACTGACCTTTCACTTACGTAAGAAACTGAAGCACCCACAGCCGTCCTTATGGTGTCACCTATTGTATGAGTACCAGTTTCGGTGCTTCAGTGTTTCATCTTCAGGTCTCAACTGACACTAAAGGAGTTAACACCATCTGTATACACGATGCATCAGTGGCAAACATAACTGGTTTACGTAGTCTACCTATAACTGTGATGACTGGAGAGACAACATCACAGTTACAGGTAATCTGCGTAGACCAGTTATATTTGCCACTGATGCATCGTCTATACAAATGGTATTAACCCCTTTAACATCAGCTAAGATCTGAAGACGGAGTTCCGAAGCACGGAAACTGGAAGACATACAATAAATTACATCATAACGACGGCTGCAGGTGCTTCATTTTCTTGGATTTCACCATTATGAATTGCTATATAGGCAGCATCGCTCAGAATTTCTGCAGAGAACTTCCGACGACTTATTGAGTCCATGCCGGGTCAAACTGCTGCGTTATGTCGGGCCAAAAAGTCCAACCGACGAACGATTTGACGTTTGAGCCGTGGTAAAAATTGCTGTTTTGAAGGGCGCGCCGCAGCGCGTAGTCTGAAGCAGTGGCCCTCTGTTTCTGGCGGTGGCGCCGCTGTGGCAATCGCAGCTTTGGTGTCTCCCTCTGGTGGGAAAGGGGAAATGTTGCCTGTTCACGTGCATTTAAGAGGCGCTATGAGCTCGCTAGGCGGCGAGTCTGGTGAGTTGGTCAGCCGGGTCAATGTGTCTGTGTCTGTCTGTCGTCCGGAGTGCTAGTATGTGTTAGGCCGCCAGTCTGCTCGAGTTTGCTCAGGCAATGGTCATTGGCGGTTGGATCGATCGGTTCGTCGGTCGCGCTCTGGGACACAAGATGACTTGTCCGTCTTGACCATCGGCGCATTTGAGGTCGCCACGTGAGTCCAGTGTGTCGCGCCGTATAGCGAGGGGTAGTGGCCTCGCGGCCGCCACAAGAGCAACAGGAGCCGACTCACGACATCGGGCTGGCCGGCGCGAGCTGCGACGCCGTGAGACGGGAGATCGACGCGCCTTCCTGCGTCCGTTGAAGCGGCTGGCAGCGCACGGTTCGGGAGAGCGATTTGGGGGTGCTGCACCAGGTCTTCGCCAGACATCGCAGTTTATTAAAGTGATTCGTGGTATGTTGTTTCATTTACTTGTTAAATTCTACTTGTTGTCGTGGTCGGTCACTCGTCACCAGCTTGCTCGGCTGTCTTTCGTCCGCATTTGTCAGGCAGTCTGTCTCTCGGCCTTCCGTACGTTAATAGCTGCCTCAGTCATATTTGTCGTATTCAGTGTTAACGAATTTATTGCTTGAAGTGTAACGGCCGAATTCCTGAAATATTTTTTTATCTTGCCTATCATCTTGAGAGGCGGTATATGTGTAATGTAGAGCATGTTTGTACATTTTATGTAAGACTGTATTTCATGTGTTTTTATTTAACTGGTCATTTTAGTATATAAAATTGCCAAACTTCTACCATAAGAGTTTCCTTTAAAAAACAAGTTGCACTTTCGGTGGCAAGTAATTTTCTTTAATGTGAGTGCTTTGTACCATTTCCATCTCGCCTAGGGGGTGCATAATTTATGTGTTTGTGTGAGTTGCACAAAATTTTTAGTTTAAAGTAATCTGGTGTGTTGCAGATTTACACCAGTGTAGTCTTTCAGAGGTTGTTGTGACCGGTCGTGACTATGGCCGTGTTAAAAGGGAGCGGCAAGGTTCGCACCCCGAAACCTCACACTGTGAAAAAAAAAAAAAGGTAATTCTGCCTCTGAATAAATTGTAACTTGATATTTAGAAGGTGTTTTCTGATTATAATTTTTTAATCTGTTTAAAAAAAAGAAAGGGTTTTTAGGAATAAAATTTCCATTTGTTGAAAGAAATTTGTTTTCATCAGTTACCCACTGGCAACTACTTCCACGCTCACATAGTGTGATTAAATGTGTTAATGTTCTTGATGAATCGTTAGTAAATAAAGTAAATTCTTTAAGAAAAGTTTTTGAAAGTAAATCCACAGTTCAACGTTTTTATGTCAAAAGAGAAAAAGTTATGGTTTTTCAAAGATGTACTCATAAAAGTCAGATACCGCAGGTATTGGAGGGAGTCGCCAGAGACCTGCGCTGAGAGGCAGTTGAAGCGCCGGCAGACGGCCAGCCGCTGCGCCAGCAGCCCCTGTAGTGCCCCAGGACGGGGCAAGGTTCGGCAAGACCGCAGCCGTTCTCGCAGAGTTATACGTGCGCCTCACCCCCACCACAGCCGCGCAGCCGTCTTTCTGCTTCCCACTGTTGTTCCCGACTGCGCGGCGCATTTTTCACACGGCCGAGTGAAAGAGCAGGCCATTCAACGGAGCAGCGACGCCATCAAGACCCCCTTCCCCCCCCCCTCCACCCCCGCCCCCTGGAGGACTGCAGGGAGGTCGCGGCCGCCCCCGGGGGCAGGCGCGCCTCACAGAGCCGCCGCCGCCGTCGCCGCCTCCCGGGCCGCTCATTTGTGGCGAACCCGGCGTCTCCTCTACCCCGTTGAAAGGAGCACTCGCGAATGAGTCAAAAGGGGCGTCCGCGCGCTCCAGCCAGAGCAATACGCGGCACACTCGGAGAGAGTCTACGCCTCCCTGATTTCTCTTTCCTGACATTTATATTCGCGGAATACGTGTACGTCTGCGTAGGCGCAGCTCTCGTAAAGTGGTCTGTGAAGGCGTGCGCGACAGGCTACCGGAATAACAGTTCCACTTTTGGTGACGGACGAGAAATTACGCGGTATAACTCATTGAAAACTGGGATTATTCGGTTGTTCTTTTGGCGAGATGAACGGCGCACTGCCTGGCAAGTTAATTCTGCTCTCAAAGACAATTTGCGTCTCCGAGACAAGAGACATTTCACCAGTTGTGTGCCGGCTTTCGCAGAAATTAGATGTAGCGCGGAGAGGAATTACCGTCTATGCCGATGGAGGTCGTTATAAAGCTTGGTTGAAATTCGTTTACAGTACGCTCGCCACAAAACAATTTTCTTCGCCGAGAAACCAACGTTTCTGAGCATCGCTAGTACAAAAGTGCCCACCCGTTTAGCCGTGCAGTCTAACGCACTGCTTTCCGGATTGAGAAGGAGCGACTGGTCCCCGGCACGAATCCGCCCAGCGGACTTGTGTCGAGATCCGGTGAGCCGGCCAGTCTGTGGATGGTTTTTAGACGGTTTTCCATCTGCCTCGGCGAATGTGGGCTGGTTCCGCTTATTCCGCCTCAGCTACACTATGTCGGGGATTGGTGTGGAAACAAGTTCTCCACGTACGCGTACACCACTCTACCACGCAAACATATGGGTTACACTCGTCTGCTGTGAGACGTTCCCTGGAGGGGGGAGGGGGGGAGGGGGGCACCGGGGGCCGAACCGCACAATAACACTGATAGAGTGGTTCGGTGTGTGGCGGCGGAGGGGTGAAGTGGACTGCGGTAGTCGTCGTGGGGTTGTGGGCTACTGCGGCTGCAGCGGGACGGAGCCTCTCCGTCGTTTCTAGGCCTCCGGTAAAATACAATACAATCACTATTCCACAACGCTTTATTCTGAAGGTGACAGGAATAAAATTCAAGAAGCGAAAGGTTACTACACCTGTACATGATTCCAGAATGCAGTTATATGAATCGAAAAGTATTAAAGGGAAGCAGTAGTTACGCGGGGAGTGACATAGGGCTGTGGCCTATCCCCGATGTCATTCAGTCTCTAAATTCAGCAGGCATTAAGAGAAATCAAGAAAAAATTAGGAAAGGGAATTAAAGGTCGCCGAGGAGACATAAAATATCTAAGGTTTGCCATTGCTGTCGTAATTCTGTCAGAGAAGCCAAAGGAACTGGTAAACCAGTATTACGCAATGGATACCGTCTTGATAACGGGTTTTGACACGGATATCAACAACAACAAAATGGTGGTAATGGAGTGTAATCAAGTCAAATAACGCTACGCTAATGGAATGAAATCAGGAAATAAGACAAAAAGTAGTTGATCAGGGTTGTTATGAACGGCAAACGAACACCGGCTGAAGTAGAGAGGCTATAAAATACAGATTAGCAATAGCATACAAAACGTTTCTAAAGACAGAAATTTGTTAACATCGAGTATAAACTCAAGTGATAGGAAGTTTTTATGAAGGTGTTTATCTTGAGTGGACGTGAATGTAGATGTGTCCTGAGGCATCGCGCAGTCATCGGTTTGGAATGGAGGGAAGTGTTGAAGGTAAAAATTACCGTCGGAGACTGTGATATTCGCTATTTTTGGCTTCATTAAAACAGCAAATAGTTAACACTTTCAGCCAGAAGGCGAATACTTCTTTATAAAGAATGATTAATGTATAATAAGGTGTCGCGTAGCTACGGTGGAATTTCCTAAATAATGTAATTCGTCGTCTTTGGGCGGCAATGCAAACTTAGGAGAATACAGATCAATATGCGATCCTTCACTATTTTGTTCGCTGGAGAAAAAATGAAGTCCTGAGCGCAAAAACACTTGTACTGTTTTTCTTGATTAAGACGGACGCAGATTTGTGGCAGTCTGATCTAATTTTTACTAAATGTATAAAAACGTGTTACGTCTAAGTTTGAGTGAAGTGTAAAAAGAAGAACTGTTATAACCTATCGTGACGGCTCACGGGCGACTCAAGAGCACAATGGCTATATAAAAGAGCGCTCAATGGACATGAAACGGACATAAAAATCTACCGTCATTGTAGTACTAAGCATAAGGTACAATATATGTTTTACTTATTGTAGTGTCACCGCCAGACACCACACTTGCTAGGTGGTAGCCTTTAAATCGGCCGCGGTCCGTTAGTATACGTCGGACCCGCGTGTCGCCACTGTCAGTGATTGCAGACCGAGCGCCACCACACGGCAGGTCTAGAGAGACTTCCTAGCACTCGCCCCAGTTGTACAGCCGACGTTCATAGCAATGGTTCACTGACAAATACGCTCTCATTTGCCGAAACGATAGTTAGCATAGCCTTCAGCTACGTCATTTGCTACGACCTAGCAAGGCGCCATAGAATTTGATATTGAGATTCTATTAATGTATCATCAAGAGCGATGTTCTCCAATTATGGATTAAAGTTAAGTATTACATCAACTACGTACTTTATTTGCTACTATTAATTCCTTTACCTGTTCCAGACCTCACGCCAATCTGCGTGAGCTTAACGCGTGCCTTTCGGCTACCTCCGAGTGGCTTGGCTGTCTTGCCACGCCACTACACTTATAATAAATACTTGTTCTGGAAAGTTTGAATCATTTAGCAGCGCTCATTCCTATCATTTCCCCAGTATTATTTTCATTTTAATTATGCATTTTGTTAAGATTACAGACACCAAGATCAGCAGTCCAATGTACGTGTTACATTGACAAAAAGAAAACGTTTATCGCCTTCATGCATCAGCTTTAATATTGAATTTCCCTTTTGTGTGATGTTACAGTTGTTTTTGCGACCTTAAGAACTTTCTGGTCCCTTAGGAAATTGTTTTGTCATAACAATTATTTCCCAACCGGGTACGATCGTATCTACGAACATGAAGTAATTAGAAAGACGATAATGCAATTTCTTAATCGATAGCACGCTAGCTGTGACTGCTTCAAGCCACGCGAAACTGCAAGTACAGACTATCCACATTTCATAATGCAATATTTTATGACAATGGTCAATCTATGATTCTTACGCTAATTGTAATTGATAAAACAGTAAGCGAAATCTCAAATTCCAACTTTTCCATTGAATAACAACATCATTTTTATTTTGTTAGCCGGCCAGAGTGGCCAAGCGGTTCTAGGCGCTACAATCTGGAACCGCGTAACCGCTCCGGTCGCAGGTTCGAATCCTGCCTCGGGCATGAATGTGTGTGATGTCCTTAGGTTAGTTAGGTTTAAGTAGTTCTAAGTTCTAGGGGACTGATGACCTCAGAAGTTAAGTCCCATAGTGCTCAAAGCCATTTTTTTTTATTTTGTTACAAGACCAATGCTTAACTTCAGTAAGCACATTCAAGCAGATGCAGTTTTCAATAGTTATACAGAGACGGAGAGCCTTGTGTGGAGTAGAGTAGCGTAGAGAGCTGCAACAAACCAGTCTTCGAACTGGAGACCACAGTAACATGAAGCTGAAAACACATTTTTGTCGAACCCAACAGCTAAGGTGCTTCTCATAAGGCATCCATTTGAATCATCAGGGTTTGAAGCGAATTCATTGCTGTGCTTGACTGTCCAGGCATTTGCTTCCATCACGTTGTGAACGCAGACACGAAAGGTCCTCTGGTTCTCTACTTCTTCCTGCTTCCAATAAGTATATTATGGCAAAAGGGTACATTGCTACTCTCGTTAACGATGCTTCAGTTGATTATTTCCTCCAGCCCTGAGGTTTATAGAGGATTGTAGCTAGTGCCTTTTTATGAAACCGCTTTGTTATGAAAAGTGTGAAGTGTGACTACCGTGTTGATGGTAGTAATGACAGCCATTATTTCCTCACGAGCAGGTCGGGATGTAAAATACCTGCAATACTACCGCCTGGTCCTTCTATATAAGGTATCAAGAGCATGAATATTTATTAAAAGCAACATATATGATATTTACTTTCTGAAGTGAATAATACAACACTTACTTATTAACTTCGGTGCAGCATGTGAGTGCATAGCTAAATCTAGGGAGTGGAACAACTATTAATGCTGGCTATACCACGAAAATCAGGGTAAAATCTATATAAAAAAATTATTTTAATGCAAAAAAATTATAAAAAGAGTTCAAAATTACGGGAAGATATGAGATGCTTGAACAGACACGGATCATTTTTACACAATCTCTAAATTTACTAAGCTTCCTGACTAAAATGAATCACTGACTGCAATTCTATCTCAAAGAATATGGGACGACAGCACAATTTTTACACAGAATTGCAGAAGGGGACCTTAACTTTTGTGTAACGTAAGTAACACAACATGTTGTCATGCACTAGGCACAAAGAACATTGTAAAAACAATTAAAATTTTCACAAGAAATCTCTCTGACATAGCTCGTATTCTCATAATTAAGTTTTCAGGGGCCTTCACATCAAAATGAGATAGCAATAGACACTATATAATCTAAGAGAGGCCACCCACGAGCTGTATGCTTTAACACAACACACATAGTTCTGCACGAATAAACTAATATTCCCCGACAAAATTACTGCTTCGGGAAAGATTGAATTGCTTTACTTTCAATGAAATGTGACAACGAAACATAATCCCAGACAAAATCGCATCACGTAAGGCAATAGGCGCGAACATGTGCTCAGTCCCAAATCATGAAAGAAACACCGAAAACTAAGTAAAATTACCCCACAACATTACTGTAGTTGTGACTATTGGCTTTAACTGAGTTTAGAACACGACAAAGTTTAATCGCCTTTCAGCAGACATGCAAAAAAATGGCGCCAACATGCGTCCAAGATCATCATACAAAGAAAAGGGCTAAAGTTATTGAAGTAATGTACTGAAATTATACCGTTAGAGCAACAGAAAAACATATTGTATAAATGAACAGCCAGCCGGGGTGGCCGAGCGGTTCTAGGCGCTGCAGTCTGGAACCGCGCGGCCGCTGCGGTCGCAGGCTCGAATCCTGCCTCGGGCATGGATGTGTGTGATGTCCTTAGGTTAGTTAGGTTTAAGTAGTTCTAAGTTCTAGGCGACTGATGACCTCAGAGTTAAGTCCCATAGTGCTCAGAGCCATTTGAACCATTTACAAATGAACAAGAAATAAAAGCTTCTAACGAAGGAAATAAACTGAAAGTCCACACTCCATGTCCACTCAATACTAAGTCCCTACTTTCTGCTACTTATTCCAGCAAAATCGTGATAATTAATCCGAAATTAGGATTTTCATTGACAAAGTTAAGCTTAAATCCCACATGATTCGCATTCTTCACGACGAACTAATACGTTGTGACACCTCCCTTTTGTTACCCAGATATGAAGAGCTCATCCTCCCCAGGTCCCGCTAGACTAGGACATAGCGTGCTCCCCGACAACAGCTCTCCCGTTCAAACTTCAGTGGTGGGGGTACGACTACCACTCCTGTGACGAACCTGGCGATTCTCTCTCATCCCTGTGCGATTCAGGTCACGTCGCTCCAGCTAGCTCCTGGCGATTCATCTCTGCTGCTAGCTTCTCTTTGGTGAACTTGTGCACCAGGCTAAGTTAGTGTTGCCACTACACTACTTTGTCTACCTCTGGCCCGCCATTATACCGCTAATTTCAACCAGTACTCACTCTCATACGCTCATACAAGGATGGAGAAGGAAAAGGGGAATGTGGCAAGTAACATAAAATAAATAAGAGGGTCCAACTTTTCCTTCACCAGGCGAAGTATATCAGTTGGTTATTGATACCACAGTTCTCGAAAACAAAACTATTATTACTTGAAGGTAGTAAAATGAAGCGCAACTGAAGTAACGCTTCAGTCCATCCAATGAGAACCTTGCATACCTGAATAAGTTTGATACAAGAGGGACATGAAATGCGCCCTACAAATCGACCCCAGTGACGTTTCTCTCCTCAGTATTCATTTATGTTGTCTTCGGTTAGTAAACCTTGATGATTAAGATTGTTTCTATAAGGTAGTCCAAGCAGTGAAGTCAAAGAGCTTCTCATATGCATGGTGTATAAACGGAAGTGTCACATATTCCTACAGATGATAGTATTGGTCAAAATTAGAAGACACGCTCTATACATCCAGAAACCAATACCTGCTGACCTGTCCTCCCATCCCCCTCTGTTTCGAAGAAACAGACACTATAGGCAGTTCTGCATGTGGTTACCACGCATCCTGACACATCCTTCAGCCCTTCTTCGCAGCGACTCACTCACTTTCTCAAACACACCTGCCTCCGTTCGGATTCGTCACACGCATTGATCAGACGCTCTTGCAGCTTCTGCAAATTATAGATGTGTTGGCAAACACCAAGCATTTAAATGTCCCCAGAGCCATAAATGTAAGGCGAAAGTATCAAAGATAAAATTGTTTTTAAATTAATTATTCAGCAAACCTGCACCTGACTGCATCTGCGAACTTGTTTCATGCACTCCTACCTTTTTGCCAGTAATGAAACATATATTTGACTGAGCTATTAAGTTTAAGAGAATAGGCCTAATGCCGTTTGTGCAGTGGCATTAAGATGGTACTGAACATTTTGATTTTGGCCCTGATGTTTACTTAATGAAATTATATGTTGACTTGAATAATGCCAGTTGTGCAACGGCATAAAATTATTTATTTGAAATAAAGTTGCTCTGATAACTTTAGTTATACCAAAATCTATTTAAAACCATGAACTGCACATATATATTGCATAGAGGCCTCATTTTCTTTACACTCTTTCATTTGGTGGGTAATTTTACTTTACTACTCATTTTCATATTCAATACAAGCAAAAGATGTGGATTATGATTCAGTCTGTTAGATTTAAACTCAATGTTGATCTCAATACATACATATTGTTAAACATTTAAGTCATATACAATAACTACCATTTCCAACAATTTTGTAGCACGAATCACTCTTACAAAAAATTTTACAAAACGCTTACTGCGTCAGACCTTGGACATACCAATCCTAACTCTGAACATTATCTAACAAAAACAAATTTGAAATCGTTATATAGCTTCTCCCATTAACGTGCTAAAGTTTGCTCAGTGTAAACTGTGCACGGCGAATCCTACCTTAAAGCTGTCACCACACGTCTGCTTCCTGGGGCACCTACCTGCGACTATTCTGTTTTTTACTGTGCGAGCCCGGCTCTCTTAACCATCAAAGATCCTCCTACTCAAAGATAGTAATTCCACCTTGTGGTTGGCAACTATCGACTTTATTTTCTGGATCTACCCTGATCAGACCTTAGCATATACCTTTCATAGGGATTCAGGTCCGATGAATAAGGAGCCCTTTCTTCCTGAACTCCTCTAGCAATCCATCACCCATGAAATGTTGCGATCTGGTTCTGTGGAAGATGGGGTGGTTCCACGTGGTACACAAACCACAGTCGTCTTCTTCCTACCAGGATAAAGTTTTCCACTAGCTCTGGTATTTCATTGCGCAGGAAGCGCGGATACACAGCTGCTAATCTGTTTGGCAAATTGAACTATGGGTCTGTCGCCGGCGGTTCCTACCACGCATTGATACTGAAACGATTCTGATACCTGATTTCCATGTGCCTACATGTACGTATTGTGATTTATGTCACGCTTCTTGTGAATACCGCGTCATTTGTAAACACATTAATCAACACAAGTTAAATGGCTCCTATCTCGACAGGTGTTGGTTTTCGGACGTAACATTACAGGAAATTTGCTTTTAGTTTTGCTCAATACAACTTGCTGTAAATCCTGAAGATACAGCGCTCTTACGACAGCTGCTGGAGTATAATCACCGACTGGGTGAGGTTTCTCGTTATTACCGCAAATCTTCGTTCATTACATCCTTCAGCCGAAGCATTTTGATACCAGTTTTGACTTCTGATTTCAGTAGTTTTCCAGGTACTGTACTGTGGTGTGCACGGTATGGTAGATTTAGCGCTGGTCCGTTTTTCTCCGCAAAGAGTCGTAGAAGGTTATCTGCGTGTGGCCCGTATCGTCTCGCTGGCGAAACATAGTCACTTTCGTCCGCCCTCGTGAAACGTTCAGTTAGCAATACGACCAGAGAAGCCGATCGGGAGTGGCTACGGGAGAAACGAGCCCGGCTCGTACAGACGCAGGTCGCCGCCTCGGCTGCGCCGCCTGGAGTGGATGGGAGTGTCTGGAAGCTACAGGCGCGCCGGAGAGCAGTGTACACATGGCGCAGGCAGCGTGCCCCAAGGTTACTCCAGGTCACGTCGCTCCAGCTAGCTCCTGGAGCTGCAGGCCTCCTGCACCGACCCGGGAAGCCTAGCAACGATGTCGCTGCCTCCACCGGTGTCTCTGTTGAACGATGAGCCAATTCCATCACAAATACACTCTGAGACAAAAAGAAAAAGAAAAACGATTCAGCTAGAAGGAGCTATCCGAAGTGGTCAAGAGGTTACTTCAAGTCCACGAAAGCTACAAACGTAGGTTTGCCTTTCCTTAAACTATCTTCTAACTGAAGTCGTAGGGTCAGTACTTTTGTAATGGCGCCAAATAATAATTTTCTTTAACACCTTTCGTAAATTTTGGGTGACGTTTAAGAGCCGCAGCTGCGCAGTACTGAGTGAAGATATTCGTCATTCAAGTGATTACAATGTTGCCAAATCTACTTTCTTTGGCGTACGTTTTCTAACGATAATATGGGCAGGGATAACTTTTTATTGGAGATGAGACATCTCCTACAGTTAGTAATCAAAGGATATCTCTATTTTTCCAATTTGAATAAGCTGTCTTGTTGTTGTTCTGATGTGCACTTACGCTATAATTATGTGTTGACACTGAATATACAATCCTTCGGATTTCGTTTCCGCACCATTCTAGAATAATCTTGGATGAAAGATTCTCCAACGTATATGGGTGAGTCAAATGAAAACCTTAAATTTGTAATAACAAATCGAAATTTCGCGCCATTATCGTGTAAGTTGTTAAGCGTGCTACAAACAGCGTGCAGAATGGCTTGTAGGTGGCAGCATAGTGCAGATACACACATACAGTTGCAGTATCAGTATAAAGATGGCCGCCCCACTTGCGACTTGCACTAGGGAAGAACAGCGTTCTGTGATTCGCTTTTGCGTAGTGAAGGTGTGAAACCTATTGAAATTCAGCGACGAATGAAGGTTCAGTACGGTGATGCATGTTTGTCACATCAGCAAGTCTACGAATGGAGTAGGAAGTTTGCAAATGGTGTGACTTCAGTGGAAGATGCTCCTCGCCCAGGTCAGGCACAACGAGTTGTGACTCCACAGAACATTGCAGCAGTTGAAGCCGTAGTGAAGGAAAACCGCCGAGTGACACTGAATGACATTGCTCCATGTTTACAGATTAGTCATGGGTCAGCACACCACATTGTGCATGATGTGCTCCAGTTTCACAAAGTGCCTGCAAGATGGATGCCATGGCAGCTGACTCCTGAAATGAGAGAACGACGTGTTGATGCTTGTGAAGAACTTCATCGCTTTGAACGAGAAGGTGATGGCTTTCTTCCAAGCTTCGTTACTGGGGACGAAACCTGGGCTCACTTCCACCAACCGGAAACGAAGAGAGTGAGCAAGGAATGGCGCCATTCCTCATCACCAAAACCAAAGGAGTTTCGAACAGAACCATCAGCAGGGGAGGTTATGCTGACTCTCTTTTGTGACGAAAAAGGCGTCATTTTGGAACATTACATTCCTAGAGGGACCACTGTTACCAGTGCATCATACACAGATCTGCTAATAAATCATCTGCGGCCTGCAATCAAATCAAAGTGACGTGGATTGCTGTCAGCAGGTGTCCTTTTGCAACATGACCAAGCAAGGCCCCACACAGCCCGTACAACAGTTGCAACAGTCACAGACCTGCATTTTGAGTGTCTTACTCGTCCACCTTACTCACCAGACCTATGTTTGGACCACTCAAAGACGCAGTGGGAGGAAAGAAGTTCCGTTCTGATGAAGAGGTACGCCACGCGGTGCATGAGTGGCTGCGCGGACTACCCAAAAGAATTTTTTTCTAAAGGAATTTATGCACTTGCATTGAGAGTGGAGGAGATTATGTTGAAAAGTGATACAGCTTTGTACCACTTCTGCACAATAAAAAATATTTAAAAAGATATTTAAGGTTTTCATTTGACTTAGCCTCGTAAAAAAAAATATTCTGAAAAATAAATACGAAGAATTTCTTCAACACCAAGCTCCGGGTATTGTTTCGTAATCACAAACTAAATACTTTTGTACGAGAGCACTTTAACACAGGAAACATCACATATCCTACCTTGTCCTGATCTTATACGTGAGTGCCGACGTCAGTTTGTCAAATCGTTACATAACAGGAGAATGACGTGAATTTAAGTTTCCAGTCTTCGGTCGTTTTTCCGCGGATCACTCCCAGCACTTTTATGCTGACGGCATTCACACTGGGCTCATCCCGACACTCCAACCTGGGGCGACGGCGCACGGAGCGTGCATAAAAGCCAGCGCAGCTGCCTCTCCTCACCTCGAGATCGCCGACCCGCCTTCGCGGAGCCCCTCGGTGTACCCGCACATGCAAAAATACAAAAGTAACAAAAAAAGTCATTCACCAAATTGAATAGTTTTGCCATGCGTCTCTCTTCCAGGGATCTCAATAAAAATGGGTCAAATGGCTCTGTGCACTATGGGACTTAACATCTGAGGTCATCAGTCCCCTAGAACTTAGAACTACTTAAACCTAACTAACCTAAGGACATCACACACATCCATGCCCGAGGCAGGATTCGAACCTGCGACCGTAGTGGTCGGATCTCAATAACTCAGAAGGAATGTCGTCTACTCCACAAGTCTTCATACGAAACAACAATAATTACGATAATAATCAGCATTCGTTGATTTTAAAGAAGCATACGATGCTATACATAGACAGTCAGTATGCAATGTTCTAGAAGAATACGGACTAGACACCAAAACTCTAAAACTGATCGAACAGACACTGACAGAAACCAAACGAAATATTAATTTCATATATGGAATTTCGGAACTATTCTTACTTAGTTAAAACAGGAGTAAGACAAGGGATCTCGCCACTATTATTCAACATAGTTTTACACCAAGTAATGAAAGAATGGGAAAGGAAACTAAGAAAACAAAACTTTTGGAAGCCAATCGAACCAGAAAGAGTCCAAGGAAAATCGAACGTTCCATATTTAGTATTTGCAGATCACTTAGCTGTTCTAACCGACAGCAGAACAACAAATCGAGAACCCTCAAAAAATATGCAGAGAAAGATGGTCCGGAAATCTCCTTTGAGAAGACAAAAATCATGTGTTCCAAGTTGCAGATTCCGAAACTTAAAACAAATTATGGTGAAATCAATAGAGTCAAACACTTTAAGTATCACGGCGAAATTATTGAACCAACAGGACTTGAAAAAATACCACAAGAAACAGATTGCAGGAAATCAAGAAAGCGTCCGGACTTATCTCAGATTTGTATAACAAAAAATGCCTGTCGAAAGTCACTAAATTCCGACATTACAACACCGTAATCAAACCGACAGTCACATATGCTAGTGAAACACTGTCATTGAATAGAAAACTAGATTTACAAGAAATTACGGAAGTAGAGAGAAAGATTATTAGACAAATCCTGGGACCACGATACATCCAAGACTGATATTGACTGCAAACCATCAAGACAAAAGAAAAAGTATCAAACATCAAAACTGACATCAGAAAGAGACGAATGAAGTTCTATGGACACCTAGACAGATTACCTGTAAACAGACTAACTACACGTCTATTGGACTATGTGACATCACTTAAACGAATCAGTACCCTGGGTAACTCAAGGATTTGACAGAAGCAAAAGTTGACGTAACTGACACATCAGATAGAAGCAACCTTGATAAGTGGACGTTTACTCCAGAGACAACCAAAATCATGCCGACCACAGTGGACTGAAGAAAGGAAGTAGACCTTTAGGGAGAAAATGAAGAAGTACTGGGAAAAGATGAAGAATCCTAACAAAAATTGAAAAATTGAAAGTCACCTGCTTATCGTTCTTCAATGGGGACATTTGCTAATAATAATAATAATAATAATAATAATCACAGCAATAAAACAAAGGAGGACTCAAAGAATGCGCTGAAAAAGCTGACCTTTCAATCTTTTGCAAACTGAATTTAAATTGCAGAAGTCAGTCACGAAGTGTGGGTTAGTGATAGCGTCAGACACTTCATGTACCTCGTTGAAGTCATAGAATTAACTGGTCCAGAAAACAAACTACAGAGAGTTGGATTACAGAAACTCAACAGAGCGTACGGGAGAATGCATAATATCTACAACAAGCAGTGCATGTCCACAAGCAAAAAGGTTGGACACTACAACACGGTGATCAAACCTGAAGCTCTGTACGCAACCGAACTTTAATTCTCGATAGAAAAGGCGACTTGGGTAACATGATTAAGGAAGAATAAAAGATTTCAAGGAAAATTATAAGCCCTGAAAAAACTCAGTGTGAATATAATCTGTAATCCGCCAAAGCAACAGCGAAATTATATCCTCTAAAGTAACAGAGAAAATATCAAACCCGGCAGTAGAAATTATAAAACAAAGAAATTCTATGGACACGCTCAAAGACTTCCAACAACGGGAACTACAAACAAATTTACCACATGTGGAGAAAAGCTAAAAGTATACCATGGATCCAACAGGTTGAAAAATATATCGAGAGAGCCAATCTGTTCAGTTAAAAGGCAGATTCCTGCTGATACAGCCAGAGCATGAGGCTCCAAAAGAAAGAAATAACCAAGTGGACTTCAGAAAAAATGGTCCACACAAGCATAATGAGAGATATATGGAAGTTATGGAATTTTTTTATAGTAGAAGGTCGTAGTACAGTCCCTTTTTTCAATCATCGTACGAACTTCGAAATGACAGATACTGAGATAAATGACAATGGAACAGAGAAACAATCGCAATCGCTCTTTAGTGGAAATGCATCAGGACCAGGTGGGATTATGTCAGAGAACTTCAATTTTAGCAGTAGTTTATCATAGTAACCTAGCAACCGGAAAAAAATACAGGTCATCTCCGTTTTCAAGAAGGGCCATGAGATAGATGCACATAATTGTAGGCCTATATCGTTGAACAATTATGAAACATGTTTTATGCGCGTGAATTACGACGTTTTTTGGAGAACGAAAATCCCTATAAAACACAACGTAGGTTTTGCAAACAGAGATCTTGCAAAACTCAGCTCGCTCACCTCCTCCATGAGATCCACAGCGATGTATAAATCGGCGCTCAGGTTAATGTCCTTTTTTTCTCGACTTCAGAAAAGCATTTAACACTGTCCCACACTGCCGATTTCTGGTACCGCTCGCCGCGGAATTTAAATCCCAGCCAGACGCCATCGACGTTGAAGACCCCTAGAGGTCTCTGCACCATCGCACCGTTGGCTGCGGCGGCGCGCGCCTCCTGGCCCGCATATAGTGTGAGGGCGCCACAGTGCAACACGTGGTTCCAGCAGCCAATAGCGGCGCCTCCGACAGAGTACTTAAGCGCCCGCCTCTCGCTCAGCCACATCATCTCCGGCGGTAATCCAGAAGGATACCGCCCTTCGATTGTGCCTTTCCAGCTCTAATCGAAGCGATAGGTCTATTGCAGGTGGCAGCCACCCTGCAGCGGTCCAGCCAACAGCCAGCAGCCAGCAGCCAGCAGCTGTCCCAGCCAGCAGCCAGCAGCAGTTCCAGCCAGCAGCCAGCAGCGGTTCCAGCCAGCAGCCAGCAACGGTTCCAGCCAGCAGCCAGCAGCGGTTCCAGCCAGCAGCCAGCAGCCAGCAGTGCTCCCAGCCAGCAGCGGTCCCAGCCAGCAGCGTTCCCAGCCAGTAGCGGTCCCAGCCAGTAGCGGTCCCAGCCAGCAGCGGTTCCAGCCAGCAGCCAGCAGCGGTTCCAGCCAGCAGCGGTCCCAGCCAGCAGCCAGCAGCGGTTCCAGCCAGCAGCCAGCAGCAGTTCCAGCCAGCAGCCAGCAATGGTTCCAGCCAGCAGCCAGCAGCCAGCAGTGCTCCCAGCCAGCAGTGCTCCCAGCCAGCAGCAGTCCCAGCCAGCAGCGGTCCCAGCCAGTAGTGGTCCCAGCCAGCAGCCAGCAGCCAGCAGCCAGCAGCGGTTCCAGCCAGCAGCCAGCAGCCAGCAGCCAGCAGTGCTCCCAGCCAGCAGCAGTCCCAGCCAGCAGCCAGCAGCGGTTCCAGCCAGCAGTGGTCCCAGCCAGCAGTGGTATCAGCCAGCAGTGGTCCCAGCCAGCAGCGGTTCCAGCCAGCAGCCAGCAGTCGTCCCAGCCAGCAGCAGTCCCAGCCAGCAGCGGTCCCAGCCAGCAGAGGTCCCAGCCAGCCTCCAGCAGCAGCAGCGTCCCCGCCGGCCATATAGCTGGGTCCCCCCTCCCCCCCCACGCCAGCAGCAGCTGAGTGGGGCTTTGGCCCCAGTCTCCTTCATCATTCTCCGTCCTTTTTACTCTGTGTTTCTCATCGCCTTGCCCATCCCTCGTTTGCTTCTTTGTCCTGTCCTGTGTTTGTCCCCTTATCACCATGTCAACCCCCACCACTACTACTACAGCCACCACCACTGCCATCGTATATACATCTCCCTCTGCCGCCGCCACCACTATCACATGGTGTGCCCAATCACCCGCATCAGTCCATTCCCCCACTCCTCACTCTCCCATCCCCCTCACTTTTTGTTGCCCCAACCCTGGGTCCTCCCTACTGCACCCCTCTGACCCCTTCCCTCCACTCCTTCCCTCTGCTCCTTCCGTTTCCGTGGCCCCCGCTAGGGTGGTGGCCTGGAGGGCCACGGCCCACACTCAGCTCTCCCCTTCGCCCTCTTCATCGTCTTCATCATCGCCATCGCCATCGCCTTCGCCCTCACCATCTCCGGCGCCGACTCCAGCACCAGGACCTGCCACTCCACGCCACCTTCCAGTTGCTCCCGTCCCCCACACCTCCTCTGCCACTGTCAAACGACCCAGTGCCACCCCTGCCTCCACTGCACCTAAAAAGGCTCTGCTTCGTCCCCCTTCCCCTGCCCAGGATGCCATGGATGTCTCCCCACCTGTCCCTGCCCCTGTCCCCTCCTCCTCCTCCTCCTCCTCCTCCTCCTCCTCCCCCTCCTCCTACCACTACTTCCTCTCCCGTCCTGATCCCTCCCTTCTTGAGGCCTGGAACCTCACACACTTCTTCGCCAGCTTTTTCCCTGTGCCCCCATCTCCCTCCTCACTCCTTGCCGTGATTCGGTCCTCATCTCCTCCACCAGCTCTACCCTTCACACAGATCTCCTTTTCCATATCCCTGTCACCCCTGCTCCTTCCCCACCTCCCTCCCACCAACCCCAACCCCCATGTCGCCCGCTGACCCTCACCGCCTTGATCACTCGGCTTAGTCTGACAATCACGGAGGAGGGAGTGTTGGTGGAGCTCAAGGTGCATCCCTATCTGGAGGTGTGTGTGGTTTGCCGCATCCATAACTCAGCCGGCCCCACCCACCTTATGCGGGTCTTTTCCGAACACGCCCCCTCCTGAAGGAGGGTGCCCTTCTCTTTCACCAACGCTACTAAATTGACCCTTCCTGTTCCCGTCCTCAATCCCTCCACTGCCAGAGGTGCTTGCGGTATAATGCACACCCGACATCTGAGTGCCGCGAGGCCCCCATCTGCCCGCACTGTAAGCAAGCCCACTTCTTATGGCAGTGCCCCAATCTCCAGTCCCCCCCTCCTGTAGTACCTGTAACCTCCCTCATCCTACTTACTCCCTCCTACCACTCCTGAACTCACCGTTCCTGTCCGCCCTCTGGACGCCCCCACCCCTCCTGGCAATTCCCTTCGCCCACCCCCTACTGCTGAGGACATCATCAGATTTCTCACAATCATTCTCCAAAATGTTCACCCATTCCAGCGCCCCCACACCCTTCAACAAATATCCCTCGCCGCCCATTCCGTTTTCCCACAACCAAGCCCATTTCACCTTCT
Organism: Schistocerca americana; assembly: GCF_021461395.2. Lineage (NCBI taxonomy): Eukaryota > Metazoa > Arthropoda > Insecta > Orthoptera > Acrididae > Schistocerca > Schistocerca americana. The sequence goes on along the minus strand of NC_060122.1, from coordinate 104,437,712 downwards.
CCCGTCTTGACACCCTTGTCTAAATACCTGTCATGGGGCGACAGCACCGTATTCTTTTCAACAACATCTGCTCCCTTCCCACGAACAAGAACCTCTTCCTGCACACCCTTGCCACCCACTGCGTGGATGCCTTCCTCCTCAATGAAACCTTCCTCCAACCCCACCACACCATCCACACTTCGCCCTACCTCCTTCACCGCTCCGATAATCCCCTCCCGATTGCGCGTCGTGGAGTTGGCATTGGTCACCACTGCCAGATCCCAGTTCGGCTCCAACCTCTCCTTCCCAACCCCACCAAACCTTAGTCTCTTCTTCCCCGGCCTTACCGTCACCTGCGCCACCATCTATATCCGCCCTAACGCCCCTATTCCCTTTGACTTCCTCTCCCACATTGACTGTACCTTCTCCTCCTACGTGATCGCCGCCGACCTCAACATCCATAGTCGTTCCGCCGCCCAGTTACGGCGGGTGCATCGGTTCCTCTCCTCCCTTCAAGGCCGACCTCATCCCCATTCCCCAGCACACCTGTCCCGAATCCAACTCCACTCCCGATGTTATCCTTTCCTCCCCTAACCTCCTTGGTCGCATAACGGTGGATGTCCTGGAGCCTATTGGTAGCGACCATCTCCCTGTCGTCCTCACCATTTCAGACGGTCGTCGCCCCTGCCCCGACCCTCATAATGACCCTCCCCCAAAGTACGTCCATGACTATTCCCGTGCCAACTGGAATGCCTACCGGGATACCTTCTCCACCCAGGTCGATAGCCACCCCTTCACCTACCACCACCCTGATGATGTTGCCCATGCCGCCTCCTTTGTCCCTATTGTCGCCATACACCCCCACCATCCTACCTTACCCCCACAGGCCGTCCTCCTCCTCTGTGAATCCCGCCGTCTCTACCATGCCTTCCTCCACACGCATAACCTGGACACACTACAACGCCACCGGCAACTCCAGCAACACATTTGAAATTTGCTTGCGGCTAAGAAACGCCGGGACTGGCGACAGACATGCACCTGTTTAAATGCTACCCTGCCTATAAACTCGTCCAAGTTCTGGTCAGCCTTCCATCACCTTACTGGAACTAAACCCTCCCCTAATATCCTCTTCTCCATGGTGATCACCCCTTCCCTGACACCCTCAGTAAGGCCAATCACTTAGCCTCCTACCTCTCCGATATATTTTCCATCCCCGATGATCCCCAGTTCGATTATTCCCTCTTCCCGGATGTCCGCAATTGAACTGACACCTCTCTCCCTCCCCTCGCACCTGGTTTCCAGTACTTGGACAACATTGCACATACGAAACTCAATGCCTCTATCACTACACAGGATCTCATTGCTACACTCCGCACAAAATGCAACACCACTCCTGGTCACGATTGTGTCACCTACCGCCACCTTCGTGAAGCTCCTGTCTCTTTCCTCTCCACCCTGGCAAAGCTCTACAATGTAGTCCTGTCCACCGGCTACTACCCCGGGAAAACATCCCATATCCTGATGTTCATTAAACCTGGTAAACCGCCGTCCGCCGTCTCCTCCTTCCATCCCATCAGCCTTACCTCGGTCTTCAGCAAGGTCCTGGAATCCATCCTCACCCGACGCATCCACCAGCATCTGCGCCAGCACCGCCTCCTTTCCGCTACCCAGTGTGGCTTTCGGCCGTCCTTCTCTTCCCATGACCTTCTCCTTCACCTCACTCATCTCCGTTCCGAGCATCTTAATTCCCATCGCTCCGCAATATTCCTCTCCCTGGACCTCAAATGTGCCTACGACTGTGTATGGCATTCCAGTCTCCTCTTCAAGCTCTAAACCTTCGCCCTTCCCATTAACTACGTCCGTCTGATCGGCTCCTTTCTCTCACCGTCCTTCCTATGTCACCATCCATAACACGGATTCCCACACCTTTTTTACCTCCGCTGGTGTGCCCCAAGGCTCCGTCCTCTCCCCCCTTCTGTACGTTTTGTATATGGCGCTCATGCCACCGCCGTCACCCCCCGTCCACCTTCTCCATTTTGCCGATGACACGGCCTTCCTTGCCCTTGCCCTGACTCTGCAGCACTCCCAACACCTTGTCCAATCCCATCTTGACCGGTTCACCGCTTGGTGCAACCAGTGGTTGCTCAAGGTCAATCCCTAAAAAACCCAGGCGATCATTGTAGGCAAAACCACCCCTTCCTTCCGCCTCCTCGATTTCTATCTAACCATCTATGGCCATCCTATTGCCCTCACCCCCACCCTTAAGTACCTTGGCGTCACCCTCGACCGGCGCCTCTCCTGGACTCCCCATCTCCGGACAACCCAAGCAAAGGCACACTCCCGACTGCGTCTCCTCAAGCTCCTTTCCGGCTGTACGTGGGGTCTGGACCCCTCCACCATACTCCACATCTATAAATCCCTCATCTGCCCTATCCTTTGTTACACCCATCCGGCCTGGATCTCCGCCTCCCCTACCTTTTATAAATCCCTTCAGATCCTTGAACGCCATGCTCTCCACCTCACCTTTCGCATCTGTCTCCCCTCCCCCACGCGGATCCTGTACGACCTCATTCCGTTCCCCCACCTCCTCCTTTTCCTTGAAAGGATACAGATCCTGTAGATCCTGTACACCTCCCATAAACTCGATCCTCCTCACCCGCTTGTCTCACCCATCCTCTCCCACCCCCACCTGCTGCCGCGCCTCTATTCCCACGTCCCACCCAGTCTCCATCTCTTCACCCTCCTTACCCTCTCCCAAGGTGGCTTCCGCCAGCTCCCCCTCCCCAATGGTCCTCCTCCCCTCTATCTACCCCTCCTATCAACTTTGATCCTCCCCTCTCACTTCCTGTGTCTTTCCTTTAGGCACCCTCCCTCCCTTCTCTCTCCTTTTCCCCCCACCACCCCTTCCTCCACCCCTCTTCCCCTGGGCTTCCCCTCCCCCTTCCCCCTTTCCTCCCTCCCCCTTGTCTCCCCTGCCCAAGGCATCTCTCCTCTCCCCTCTCCCTCTCCCACCTCCCTCCTCCTCTCTTGGCAGGTCCCCGGACTCGTACACGCTCAGTGGACATTCTCGTGCCGGAGATCATCGCCATCAGTGTCTCGTGTGTGTGCCTTCGTTTTGTGTTTAGTGTTCTTTCGCCGTCACGCCACCACTGTCCACCTGTGCCGTTGCAGTCGTCTGTGTTTTGTGCGCCGTGTCAACGGGTTTTAGTGTTTTTTGTCGTCCAGCGTGAACGGCTTCATGTTTCTTGTTTTTCGTGTCTACAGTTTTTGCCCGCCATTTTTATTGTATTATCTATACCACCTTTATGTCATATTTCTTGTACCACTAGCGGCTGAAGAGCAGCGTAATATGCTGCTGACGGCCGACCTTTGTATAAGGTGATTAAAATAACAATAAAGAAAAAAAAAAGCTCAGCCACCGAGTCTAATCGTTGTGTGAGGCTCGACACATCGCCTCGACAACACACAGCGTGTTTATCGTTCTTTGTTTTCATTACTTGTGGACGTCTTGGATTCGTTTGGTTGTCTCTGTCACTCCGTTGCTTCTTGCGCGTTGTCGTCGTAAGGTCTCTCTCCATTGTCCGTCGTTGTTTCGTGTCCGTCCTTTCCGTTCGTTTGTTCGCTGGCCACTCTCCGTTTGGTCCCGCCGCGCTTTCTCGGCCACCCCGCGACGGTTCCGGTCGCGGTCACAACAGGTTACTACATGATTAGTGAAAAAGTACGAACTTAGTATTGGACCAGATTTTCGTCTGGCTACGGACATTCTTATAGATAGATTTCAGCATATCTCTCTTGATTAAAGAAAGTCTGCAAACGTAAAACTGATTTCCGGAGTACGTCAAGGCAGTGTGATAGAACCATTAGTATTTACGGTGTATATAAATGATCTAATAGAAACCGTCGAAGCTGTTTAAGACAGGTCGTAGGTGATGCAGTTGTTTATAAGAAAGTAGCGACGCCGGAAGACAGTAAAGATATGCAGAATGACCCCCCAGAAAATAGATGAATGTTACAGGCTTTGGCGGTTGACCCTTAACGTAAATAAATGTAGCATATAGCGTTGTTGTTGTTGTGGTCTTCAGTCCAGAGACTGGTTTGATGCAGCTCTCCATGCTACTCTATCCTGTGCAAGCTTCTTCATTTCCCAGTACCTGCTGCAACCTACATCATTCTGAATCTGTTTAGTGTACTCATCTCTTGGTCTCCCTCTACGATTTTTACCCTCCAATACTAAATTGGTGATCCCTTGATGCCTCAGAATACGTCCTACCAACCGATCCTTTCTCCTAGTCAATTTGTGCCACAAATCTGGCTTCTCCCCAATTCTATTCAATACCTCCTCATTAGTTATGTGATCTACCCATCTAATGTTCATCATTCTTCTGTAGCACCACGTTTCGAAAGCTTCTATTCTCTTCTTGTATAAACCATTTATAGTTCACGTTTCACTTCCATACATGGCTACACCCCATACAAATACTTTCAGAAACGACTTCCTGACAGTTAAATCTATACTCGATGTTAACAAATTTCTCTTCTTCAGAAACGCTTTCCTTGCCATTACCAGTCTACATGTCATATCCTCTCTACTTCGATCATCATCAGTTATTTCGCTCGCAAAACTCATTTATTACTTTAAGCGTCTCATTTCCTAATCTAATTCCCTCAGCATCACCTGATTTAATTCGACTGCATTCCATTATCCTTACCATCAAATATCTAGGATTATCTGTCCGAAGCGACCTTAAGTGGAATAACCACATAAAACAAGCAGTAGAAAAGGAAAAAGGAGATGCCAGACTGATTAATAGAAATAATGTCAAGGAAATTTAATTCATCCACTAAGGAAGTGTCTTACAAGACGCTTGTTCGACCGATTCTTTAGTGCTGTTCGTCAACCTGGGACGCTTACCAAATAGATCCAACGAAGAGGGGCGCGTTTCGTCACGGTCTCGTTTAGTACTTACGAGAACATTACAGATACGTTCAACAACTCCACTGGCACATAGTACAAGAGAGGCGTTGTACATCACGGAGAGGTTTACTACTGAAATGTCGAGACTCTAGTTTCCAGGAAGAGTGCAACGTCGTATTACTTCCTCCCACGTACGTTTCTCGAAATGACCACAAGTAGAAAATTCGAGAAATTAGAGCTAATACGGTGGTTTACCGTAGTTATTTTTCGCACGCGCCATTCGCAAATGGAACATGTAAGAGGAAATCAGTACCAGAAATACCCTCCACCACACATCGTCAGGTCGTTTTCGGAGTACTGGTGTAAATGTATATCACGAAAACGAACCTAAAAGCATTGCTTGATCCAATAGGGATGACAAGCAAATAGCAATAGTAAAAATACACTGAGGTGACAGAAGACATGGGTTACCTCCTAATATCGTTTCGGACCTCCTTTCGCACGACGTAGTGCAGCAACTCGGCGTGGCATAGTCTAAACAAGTCATCGGAACTTCCCTCCAGAAATACTGAGCCATGCTACCTGTAATAATGGCAGGAGTATTCGCGGTGCAGGACACAAACTGACCTCTCGATTATATCCCATAATTGTCGACGTCGGGTGATCTGCGTGGCTAAATCAGTCGCTAGAACTGTCCAGAATGTTCATGAAACCAATAGCGAACAATTGTGGTCCGGTGACATTCACGAAAATTCCATTGTTGTTTGGGAACATGAAGACCATGAATGGCTGCAAATGGTCTCCAAGTAGCCGAACATAATAATGGTAGGTTCAGTTGGGCCATAGCACACAGTCCGTTTTACGTACATACAGCCCCCTCCATTATAGAGCTATCACCAGCTTGCACAATGCGTTGTTGACAACGAGTCCATGGGTTCGTGGGATATGCGTCAAATTCGAACTATACCATCAGCTCTTACCTACTGAGATTGGGACTTATTTCGCCTGGTTACCGTTTTCCAATAGGGTCCAACCGATATGGTCAAGAGTCCAGGAGAGGCGCTACATACGATGTCGCGCTGTTAGGAAAGGCAATCGCATCATTTGTCTGCTGCCATAGCCCATTAACGCCAAAGTTCGCCTCTCTCTCCTAACGAATACGTTCGTCGTAAGTCCTACATAGCCGAAACAAGACCCCGGGAGTAGAGAACATTCCATTACAACTACTGATAGCCTTAGGAGAGCCAGTCCTGACAAAATTCTACCATCTGGTGAGCAAGATGTATGAGACAGGCGAAATACCCTCAGACTTCAAGAAGAATATAATAATACCAATCACAAGGAAAGTAGCTGTTGACAGATGTGAAAATCACCGAACTATCAGTTTAATAAGCCATGGGTGCAAAATACTAACACGAATTCTTTACAGACGATTGGAAAAACTGGTAGAAGCCGATTTCGAGGAAGATCAGTTTGGATTCCATAGAAATGTTAGAACACGTACGAATTATCTTAGAAAATAGATTAAGGAAGGCAAACCTATGTTTCTAGCATTTGTAGACTTAGGGAACGCTTTTGACAATGTTGACTGGAATACTCACTTTCAAATTTTAAGGTGGCAGGGGCAAAATACAGGGAGCTAAAGGCTATTTACAATTTGTACAGAAACCAGATGGCAGTTATACGAGTCAAGGGATATGAAAGGGAAGCAGTGGTTGGGAAGAGAGTGAGACAGGGTTGTAGCCTCTCCCCGATGTTATTCAATCTGTATATTGAGCAAGCAGTAAAGGAAACAAAAGAAAAATTTGGAGTAGGTATTAAAATCCATGGAGAAGAAATAAAAACGTTGGGGTTCGCCGATGACATTGTAATTCTGTCAGAGACAGCAAAGGACTTGGAAGAGCAGTTGAACGGAATGGACAGTGTCTTGGTAGGAGGATATAAGATGAACATCAACAAAAGCAAAACAAGGATAATGGAATGTAGTCGAATTAAGTCGGGTGATGCTGAGGGAATTAGATTAGGAAATGAGACACTTAAAGTAATAAAGGAGTTTTGCTATTTGGGGAGCAAAATAACTGATGATGGTCGAAGTAGAGAAGATATAAAATGTAGACTGGCAATGGCAAGGAAAGCATTTCTGAAGAAGAGATATTTGTTTACATCGAGTATAGATTTAAGTGTCAGGAATTCGTTTCTGAAAGTATTTGTATGGAGTGTGGCCACGTATGGAAGTGAAACGTGGATGATAAATAGTTTAAACAAGAAGAGAATAGTAGCTTTCGAAATGTGGTGCTACAGAAGAATGATGAAGATTAGATGGGTAGACCACATAACTAATGAGGAGGTATAGAATAGAACTGGGGAGAAGAGGAGTTTGTGGCAGAACTTGACTAGAAGAAGGGATCGGTTGGTAGGACATGTTCTGAGGCATCAAGGGATCACCAATTTAGTATTGGAGGGCAGCGTGGAGGCTAAAAATCATAGAGGGAGACCATGAGCTGAATACACTAAGCAGATTCAGAAGGTTGTAGGTTGCAGTACGTACTGGGAGATGAAGAATCTTGCACAAGATAGAGTAGCCTGGAGAGCCGCATCAAACCAGTCTCTGGACTGAAGACCACAACAACAACAACAACAACAACTCCCACATTGTTTTCTGCGGTTATTTCAGGCAGTGTTGCTTGTCTGTTAGCACTGACAAGTCAACAGCAACGCCGCTGCTCTCGGTCGTTAAGTGAAGGTCGTCAGCCACTGTGTAGTTCACAGTGAGGGACAATGCCTGAAACGAGGCATTCTCGGCACGCTCTTGACGCTGTGGATCGTGGAATTTTGAATTCCCTAGCGATTTCCGAAATGTCCCATGTGCCTAGCTCCAACTACCATTCCGCTTTCAAAGTCTGTTAATTCATGTCATGGGCCCATAATCACGTTGGGAACCTTTACATGTGCATCACCTGAGCAAAAATGACGTCTCCGCCAGTGAATAGTCTTTTTATACCTTGTGTGCGCGATACTACCGCCGTTTGTATAGTTGCATATCGCTGTCACACGGTTTTTTTTGTCACTTTATTGTAGATTACGTATAAAACAAACAGTCGAAAATCGAAATAATGGCACTGTCCTTCAGTTTTTGTGGATGTAAGCATCCGCACAGACTTCGAGCCACAGAATTGCGGCGGCAGGATGAGGAGTGAAGCGACGCTGCTCGGACGGGCACCAGCACGCGTCGCGAGCCAGCGTCCGCCCGCCCACGGCGCGGCCGCCGCCGGCAGCAGCACGCGAAGTGTCGTGCGGGCCGCTGCGCTGCGCCCGCCGCTGCCGCCAATTACGGCGCCCACGGGCTGCCTGCCCGCCCGCCCGCTCTCTGGCTGATAACAGTCCACAGCTGCCTGCCCCACCCCCTCCAGGGCACCTGTTCCGTCGCGACGGGCCCACCTCCAGCTCCGTCAGGCCGCGTCGCGTGCACACTGTTCCTCCAGTAACGGCTGCGTCCACAACCCTACAAGAAACGCCCTTCCAATTTATCTGCTTGCGGCGTTCTAATTTCTTTCCGTCAGGCAATCGACAAAAGAGCAAGGAATGTATGTAGTTTTCAACACGAGTCAGCTGCAGCATCACCGACTACTGCATTATAACGAGATCGAAGTTTGTCGCGAGCACATCAATAGCAATTATAAAAGTGGATGTACTGAGGTACGTATGTTTGTATGCATTTATGTATATAGAGACACTTGACAGCAAAAAATATGGTCCACTCCTGAATGCAACCAACATAACGCAGCTGTGTTGCAAAACCTTGAAACGTCCCCTTAGAAAAATTATAAATGACTGTGCTTAAACTGATACACAATACTTTTAGAGCAACGCAATCTGAATTTCAAAAATCCCTACAAAAGAATGGCCCTAACAATAACCTATACCTTTCATGAATCACTTACCTCACAAAAATCTTCGTTACTCGAACTACTGCAATACAGCGAGCGCCAATACTGCCAGCTAAATAAAAGATTCTAACTGGTTGGTTGTTTTTGGGGAAGGAGACCAGACAGCGTGGTCATCGGTCTCATCGAATTAGGGAAGGATTGGGAAGGAAGTCGGCCGTGCCCTTTCAGAGAAACCATCCCGGCATTTGCCTGGAGTGATTTAGGGAAATCATGGAAAACCTAAATCAGGATGGCCGGACGCGGGATTGAACCGTCGTCCTCCCGAATGCGAGTCCAGTGTCTAACCACTGCGCCACCTCGCTCGGTCCAAGATTCTAACTACTGAAAGCACTAACTACTGATAGGCCTAGTTAGTCAATGAAAGATTTTGATAGAGAACGAACAATGTATTTAATAGTGTTCAAAAGTCATAATATATATATATCAGTTCATGACATCCAGTCTTACAAATTTACTGTCTCTGTCCAGATCATCCGCTCTCAAAATTCCACCATCTCACTCCCCACATCCACCACTGCTGGCGGCTCACCTCAACTGCGCAACGCTACGCGCTGTTAACATCTAACCGGTCCGCCCCGGTAGCTGAGTGGTCAGCGTGACAGACTGTCAATCCTAAGGGCCCGGGTTCGATTCCCGACTGGGTCGGAGATTTTCTTCGCTCAGGGACTGGGTGTTGTGTTGTCCTAATCATCATCATTTCGTCCCCATCGACGCGCAGGTCGCCGAAGTGGCGTCAGATCGAAAGACCTGCACCAGGCGAACGGTCTACCCGACGGGAGGCCCTAGCCACACGACATAAAATATAAAACATCTAACTCCCCACTACAATGGCGAATATTCCAACAATGCAAACCAGCCACAGACTGCACACAGGACAGTCAGTGATTTTAATATAGAGCGCTACGTGGCGTTACCAACATAAAACCTAAACAGCCTACTTACATAGCCCCCATGCTCCTCACAAAAGAATTTACTGAGGCGAGAACCGCCACTGGGGTCGATTTGTAGGACGCATTTCATGTCCCATTTTTTATAAGACTTAATCAGGCATGCCAGGTTCTCATTGCATGGCCTCAAGCGTTACTTCAGTTTCGCTCCGTTTTACTACTTTCAAGTAATAATAGTTTTGATATCGATAACTCTGATACCAATAACCAATTGACATACTTCGCCTGGTGAACGAGAAGTTGCACCCTCATATTTATTTTGTGTTACTTGCCACATTCCTTTTTCTCCTTTTTTCCTTCTCCATCCTTGTATGAGCGTATGAGAGTCAGTACAGGTTGACTTTAGTGGGATAATGGCGGGCCAGAGGTAGACAAACGAGTGTAGTGGCGACACCAACTTAACCTGGTGCGCAAGTTCACCAAAGAGAAGCTAGCAGCAGAGATAACGTAGGTGGAAGAGCAAAAGTCGTCTGGTTCGTCACAGGAGTGGTCGTCGTACCCCCACCAATTAAGTTTGAACGGGAGAGCCGTTGTCGGGGAGCACGCTATGTCCTAGTCTAGCGGGACTGTGAGAGGATGAGCGAACGCAACGGGGTACAGCTCTTCATATCGGGTAGCAAAACGGAGGTGTCACAACGTATTAGTTCGTCGTGAAGAATGCCAATCATGTCGGCTTTAAGATTAATTTTTCTCAATGAAAGTCCTAATTTCGGATTAATTATCACGATTTTGCTGGAATAAGTGATAGAAAGTAGGGACTTAGTATTGAGTGGATGTGGAGCGTGTACCCTCAGTTTACCCCGTTATTTCGTTCACTAGAAGCTTTTATTTGTTGTTCATTTATACACTATGTTTTCTATTGCTCTAACGGTATAATTTCGGTGCATTATTTAAATAACTTTAGCCCTTTTCTTTGTATGATGATGTTGGACGCATGTTAGCGCCATTTGCAACATGTTTGCTGAAGTGCGATTAAACTATGTCGTGTCTTTTATATCGTGTTCTAAACTCAGTTAAAGCCAATAGTCACAACCACAGTAATTTCGTGGGGTAATTTTACTTAATTTTCAGTGTTTCTTTCATGATTTGGGACTGAGCACATGTTCGCGCCTTTTGCCGTAAGTGATGCTATGTTGTCTGGGATTATGTTTCGTAGTTACATTTCATTAAAAGTAAAGCAAGCTGAAAATCTTTTGCGAAGCAGCAATATTGTGGGAGAATGTTAGTTCATTTGTGCAGAACTCTTTGTGTATGGTGTTCAACCACACAGCTCGTGGGTGGCCTCTTTTAGATTATGTAGTGTCTATTGCTATCTCATTTTGATGCGAAGGCTACTGAAAACTTAATTATGAGAATACGAGCTGTGTCAGAGAGATTTCTTATGAAAATTTTAATTGTTTTTATAGTGTTCTTTGTGCCTGGTGCATGACAACATGTCGTGTTACTTATGTTACACAAAATTTAAGGTCCCCTTCTGCAATTCTGCGTAAAAAATTGTACTGTCGTCCCATATTCTTTGAGACAGAGTTTTAATCAGTGATTCATTTTAGCCAGGAAGCTTAGTAATTTTGGAGATTGTTTAAAAACGAACCGTGTCTGTTCAAGCATTCCATCCATCTCATATCTTCCAGTAATTTCGTACTGTTTTTATACTTTTTGGCTTTAAAATAAGTTTTTATATCAGATCTTGCCCCTATTTTGGTGGTAGAGCCAGCATTAATAGTTGTTCCACTCCCTAGATTAGGCTATATACTCACATGCTGCACCGAAGTTAATAAGTAAGTATTGCATTATTCACTTCAGAGAGTAAATACCGTATGTGTTGCTTTGATAAATAAGCATGCTCTTGGTACCTGATGTACAAGAACCAGGCGGAACTACTGCAGCAATTTTACATCCCGACCTGCTCGTGAGGAAAGAATGGCTGTTATGACTGCCATCAACACGGTAGTCACGCTTCACACTTTCCATAAAAAAGCGGTTTCATAAAAGGGCACTAGCAACAGTCCTCTATAAATCTCAGGGTTGGAGGAAAGTCTTATAAAAAAAAAGGGACATGAAATACGTCCTACAAACCGACCCCAGTGGCGTTTCTCGCCTCAGTAAAAATTTTTGTGGGGAGCATGAGCGCTATGTAAGTAGGCTGTTTAGGTTTTTGTATTGGTAACGCCACGTAGCGCTCTATATGAAAATCACTGACTGTGATGAGTGCAGTCTGTGGCTGGTTTTCGTTGTTGGAATATTCGCCACTGTAGTGGGCAGTTAGATGTGAACAGCGCGTAGCGTTGCGCAGTTGGAGGTGAGCCGCCAGCAGTGGTGGATGTGGGGAGAGAGATGGCGGAGTCTTGAGAGCCGATGATCTGGACGTGTGTCCATCAGAGACAGTAAATTTGTAAGACTGGATGTCATGAACTGATATATATATTATGACTTTTGAAACCTATTAAGGTAAATCATTGTTTGTTCTTTATCAAAATCTTTCATTTGCTATCTATGCCTATCAGTAGTTAGTGCCTTCAGTAGCTAGAATCTTTTATTTAGCTGGCAGTAGTGGCGCTCGCTGTATTGCAGTAGTTCGAGTAACGAAGATTTTTGTGAGGTAAGTGATTTATGAAAAGTATAGGTTATTGTTAATCAGGGCCATTATTTTGTAGGGATTTTTCAAAATCAGATTGCTTTGCGCTAAAAATATTATGTGTCAGTTTAGTGTTGATCAGAATAGGTAAAGAGCAAAATGTATGAGTACGTTCAGTTCTGCTCAGATAATGTAAGAGGTTTATCTGCGCAGTAATTCATTAATTTTTCTAAGAGGATCCCCTTGGAAAAATTAATATATGACTGTGCTGATAAACCCCCACGTTATTTGATTTTCAAACAGCTGAGCAAAACTGAACGTACTCAGACATTCACTAAAGTGACACACAATATTTTTAGCGCAACGCAATCTGACTTTCAGTAATCCCTACAGCAGAATGTCCCTGACTAACAATAACCTATACCTTTCATGAATTCTTACCTCACAAAAATCTTCGTTACTCGGACTACTGCAGTACAGCGAGCACCAATACTGCCAGCTAAATAAAAGATTCTAACTACTGAAGACACTAACTACTGATAGGCCTAGTTAGCAAATGAAAGATTTTGATAGAGAGCAAACAATGTATTTACCTTGTTGTTGTTGTTGTTGTTGTGGTCTTCAGTCCTGAGACTGGTTTGATGCAGCTCTCCATGCTACTCTATCCTGTGCAAGCTTCTTCATCTCCCAGTACCTACTGCAACCTACATCCTTCTGAATCTGCTTAGTGTATTCATCTCTTGGTCTCCCTCTACGATTTTTACCCTCCACGCTGCCCTCCAATGCTAAATTTGTGATCCCTTGATGCCTCAAAACATGTCCTACCAACCGATCCCTTCTTCTAGTCAAGTTATGCCACAAACTTCTCTTCTCCCCAATCCTATCCAACACCTCCTCATTAGTTATGTGATCTACCCACCTAATCTTCAGCATTCTTCTGTAGCACCACATTTCGAAAGCTTCTATTCTCTTCTTGTCCAAACTAGTTATCGTCCATGTTTCACTTCCATACATGGCTACACTCCATACAAATACTTTCAGAAACGACTTCCTGACACTTAAGTCTATACTCGACGTTAACAAATTTTTCTTCTTCAGAAACGATTTCCTTGCCATTGCCAGTCTACATTTTATAACCTCTCTACTTCGACCATCATCAGTTATTTTACTCCCTAAATAGCAAAACTCCTTTACTACTTTCAGTGTCTCATTTCCTAATCTAATTCCCTCAGCATCACCCGATCTAATTTGACTACATCCCATTATCCTCGTTTTCCTTTTGTTGATGTTCATCTTATATCCTCCTTTCAAGACACTGTACATTCCGTTCAACTGCTCTTCCAAGTCCTTTGCTGTCTCTGACAGAATTACAATGTCATCGGCGAACCTCAAAGTTTTTACTGCTTCTCCATGAATTTTAATACCTACTCCGAATTTTTCTTTTGCTTCCTCTACTGCTTGCTCAATATACAGATTGAATAACATCGGGGAGAGGCTACAACCCTGTTTCACTCCTTTCCCAACCACTGCTTCCCTTTCATGCCCCTCGACTATTTACCTTAATAGTGTTCATAAGTCATAATATATATATATCAGTTCATGACATCCAGTCTTACAAATTTACTGTCTCTGATGGACACACGTCCAGATCATCCGCTCTCAAGACACCGCCATCTCTCTTCCCACATCCACCACTGCTGGCGGCTCACCTCCAACTGTGCAACGCTACGCGCTGTTAACAGCCAACTGCCCAAAACTACAATAGCAAATTCCAACAATGCAAACCAGCCACAGACTGCACACAACACAGCCAGTGATTTTCATATAGAGCGCTAGGTGACGTTGCCAACATAAAAACCTAAACAGCCTACTTACATAGCCCCCATGCTCCCCACAAAAAAATTTACAAATTGTTTTGGGCAGTGGTCAATACAGATTTGAAAAAATTTTTCATAATTACAATAACAAAGATATCAAATGCACACACTTATTGATACAATGTTGGTCAAAAGCAAAGATTTTCTCACAGTCCTTAAAGACAGTCCTGATCGTTCATCACAGTAAAATTGCAGTGGTTTTTTTTTTCTCAAAGTCTGAGCAGTAAAAGAAAATGCACACGGAAGTAGTGGATTTCCATGCAGTCTTGAAGAAGTAGTGTTGTCCTCCCAACGGAAACACAGTGCTGACTCTTGACATGCAGACAGGCAATGGGCCACAACAGAGCAAACCCACCGCAGAGTCTGTCGAAGTTTTGAAGAATATTGGTAGGTAGGTCATCACAGAGCAGACCCATTGTAGTCCTGGTAGAGATTATGGTATTGGTGGGCCACCAGAGGTGCAGACCCACTGCAGTCCTTATAGAGACGGCCGGCAGCCATCTGTTGCGACTGTGCAGGTGCACAATCACCATCGAAGAGTCTTGCGGGCAATATAGCAAGTCCATGAACCACCACTTGTGCACTCACAAAAATTTTTTTTGAAATGTCCTTAGAACCAGCAATGCTGTTAACCAGTGCCTTGCTGAATTATTAACACGCGTGCAAACACTAACAGTCCCAACTTCTCACATATTGTGCATATACTATGACCAACAGCAACGTGTGCAGTGAAATGTATGCTTACAAGTTACTTAATCTGATGAACTGGTGTCCATTACAATTTTATAACATGAGAATACAATTACAAAGACACAGAAAACATCATTAAAACATAATAATACAGATAACATTTGTAGTAATACAGGCTTTACAAAAGAATAGAAATAAACATATACATCTGTGTTACAGGAATTATGACATAAGTAAATATATAAAATAATGAGAATAGTTTTCGAAACATTAATTTCACACATGAGCATTAAAACAGAACAGAATAAATAATGTCTAAACATCTTTACAAACAAAATAACAGACTGTTAGAAAAATTCTACAACATAAATCTTATTACCTAAACACATAAAGACAGGAAAAACACAAATACACAAGGGTACACAAACACATAGCAGAATAACACAAAAGGAAAGGACAGGGTTCGTTTTCAGTGTAACATTTGGTACTGCAGTCCAACCCAGAACTTCATTCCATAGATCCTGCCTGCAAAAAAATCCTATCTAACACTGTTGTCCCTCATAATATATGTATCAGCTCATGACATCCAGTCTTACAAATTTACTGTCTCTGATGGACACACGTCCAGATCATCCGCTCTAAAAACTCCGCCATATCTCTCCCCACATCCACCACTGCTGGCGGCTCACCTCCAACTGCACAACGCTACGCGCTGTTAACAGCCAACTGCCCAACATTACAATAGCAAATTCCAACAATGCAAACCAGCCACAGACTGCACTCAGCACACCCAGTGATTTTCATACAGAGCGCTAGGTGACAACACAAAAACCTAAACAGCCTACTTACAATCTCTAAACGCCAAAACCCTTTCGGGTACAGTTCTTCCAATACACACGATGCCTACAACAAGACACTACTAGAGAACACTGTTCTTTATCACAGTCAGTCCAGATGTGAGCTAATACTGTCATGCAACATACATTACAAAACACGCTATTAGAGATGAGACAGCCCTTAAAGCTTGCAAATTAAGCTTCATTACAATACGTGACACTACAAATGTCTTATAGGGCTCTTTAAATGACATGACGTATTGTTTGTGATATGAATTTGACCCCACTGTTAACCAAACAAAGCTTACGTGTCTGATCGAGACTTGAATAGACATAAGGAGACGTAAAATATCGAAGTTTTCACCAATTTCAGTTTACAAGGTCGAATGACCGAACCTGGAAATAAATGACAACTTGTTTAGCGCTGCACTGGAAACGCTATGAAGCTTAAACTGCACTTGTGAAGTAACCATGAAAGGCGTATAATAAAGTGCAATGCTCAAGTCTGAAATGCCATGAAGTAAAAGTGTGGTGGTGCAAGCGGAGCAGAATCCAATAGCTATATGAATTGTTAACTAAGCACATACCTCAGGGGAGTCGTACCTAGCGAGTACGTGGCTGGCAACCACGGGGCCCCGAGCTGAGTCCGGGCATTGCTTCCACTTGCTTATACCGGGCTCCTCACTTTTATCTTTCCTGTCTGCCATGCTCGACCAACTCTTTGTTTTTTCCGACCCTGACGCTATTAGGTTTCGAGGGATAGGGGTCTTTCTTTTCCTAATCCTATACCTCTTCTGGTACCAGGCAGCAGTGGGCACCAGTATCGAACCGATGCACGGAGCAAATGATGATTCAGATGGATCAAGATCCAAGACTCATGGGCGAAACCAACCATAGTCTGGTTCTTCGGCCATGATACTGCGATGTGGAAAGGAAATAGAAAGACTACCACATTATTATATTTCCTGAACGTTGCAAGACGGAGGATAATGATGGCGTTTCCTGGAGTAAAATATTCCGGAGATAAACTACTCCCCCGTTCGGACCTCCGGGTGGGGAGTATTTCAGGCGGTGTCATCAAAAGAGATGAACATTTTAATTTGAGGATTGGGACATGGAACTTGAGAACACTTCGAAGAGCAGGAAAACTGGAAAATCTGAAGAGAGAAATGGACAAATGTGAAGTGAACATAATGTGTTTAAGTGAAGTGAGGTGGACAGATAGTGGTGAAATAGTACCAGGTAATTACACAATGTTTTATTCTGGTGGTAAAAGTTTTGAACGTGGCGTAGCAATAGTGATGGGAAATAAATTAGTGCAAAGTGCGAATAAAGTCTTGTGTCATAGTGACCGTTTAATGTTTGTGAAAATAAGTGCAAAATCAGTAGACATTCTAATAGTCCAAGTGTACATGACAAAATCAGATCATGATGACGAAGAAGCGGAGAAAATGTATGATGAAATAGAAGGCATCACTCAGTCTGAAGGAACAGGAAAGTAAATACCATAATGACTGGAATAGTGTGGTTGGGCAAGGCAATGAAGCAAACATTGTTGGACAATATGGATTAGGAAAAAGAAACAACAGAGGAGGAATGCTAGTGGAATTCTGTCACCGAAATAATTTGCTGGTGATGAACACTTGGTTCAACAAAAGGAAGAGTAAACTGTACACATGGAAGAACCCAGGAGATTTGAACAGATATCAGATAGACTACATACTCGTCAAACAGAGGTTTAGAGCCAGTGTGAAGGACGCCAAGACTATGCTGGCTGCCGACATTGACTCGGACCACAACCTTTTGGTTGCAGATATCAGCACAAGGCTGAAGAAGATCCGACAGCATGGGAGGAGAAAACAGAGATGGGACTTGGAAAAGCTAAGAGAGAATAACGTGGCAGTAAGAGAATCGTTACAGAAAAAATTTAACGAAGTGAGACACAAAAATACAAGTGCAAGTGCGGAAGATCAGTGGCAAAATGTTAAAATAGTTTTGCTAAATACTCTGAAGATTGAAGCTGAGAGGGAAACAAAGAGAGCGAGAAAACCCTGGATCACCAATTAGATGCTGGAGAAGATGGAGGAAAGGAGGAAGTGTAAAAATGTTAATGAAGAAGAATACATAAGACTTAACAACGCCCTCAGGAGGGAAACAGACAAAGCGAAGGAAAAGTACTTAGAAGAAATGTGTGACGAAATAGAACAACTACAAAGAAGAGGAAGGTGCGACCTCATGTACCAGAAAACGAAGGAACTGAGAGGCGGAGAGAACATAAGTGTAAGGACGTTCGGAATAGAAGATTCTACAGGACAAGTGGTTACTGAACAAGTGGAAGTGCTGAAAACATGGGAAGAATATATAAGGAAACTATATGATACAGAACATAGCCCAGACGACATCGACATAGAACCAGAGGAAGCTATTGACGAAGATGAAAAAGGGCCCTGTTGCTCCTTCATTAGGCTCTGAAGCATCCGTAAAGATTGAAGCACTTTTAATAACTTTCTTACGTCTTGACCACACTGTTATTTTTCCAACATCACCTTTGGAATTTCCGTCGTCTTCAAACGCTAGAACACGCAAAACAAAAATTGTATCAGAAGATATGAAAATATGATACACTGAAGAGTCAAAGAAACTGTTATACCTGCCTAATATCGTGTAGGGCCCATGCGAGCACGTAGAAGTGTCGCTACACAAAGTGGCATGGACTCGACTAATGTCTGAAGAGGCCCTGGAGGGAACTGGCATCATGAATCTTACAGGGCTGGCCATAAATCCGTACGAGGACGATGGGGTGCAGATTTATTCCTAACAGCACGTTGGAAGCCATCCCAGATATGTTCAGTAATGTTCATGTCTGCAGAGTTTGGTAGCCAGCTGAAGTGTTTAAACTCAGAAGAGTGTTCCTGGAGCCACTCTGTAGCAATGCAGATCATCCGACGGTGTGCTTATATACGTGTCACCTCTCAGAGTCGTATCTAGAAGTATCAAGGGTCCTATATGACTCAAACTGCACACGCCCCGCACCATTACAGAGCCTCCACCAGCTTGAACAGTCCCCTGCTGTCATGCAGGGTCCATGGATTCATGAGGTTGTCTCCATACCCGTACAAGTCCATATGCTCAATACAATTTGAAACGAGACTCGTCCGGCGACACAACATGTTTCCAGTCATCAACCGTCCAAAGTCCGTGTTAACCGACCCAGGTTAGGAGTAAAGCTTTGTGTCGTGCAGTCATCAAGGGTACACGAGTGGGCCTTCGGCTCCGAAATCCATGCCGATGATGTTGAATGGTTCGCACGCTGACACTTCTTCATGGCCCAGCATTGAAATCTGCAGCAGTTTGCGGAACAGTTGCACATCTTTCACCTTGAACGATTCTCTTCAGACGTCGTTGGTCCCGTTCTCGCAGGATCGATTTCCGGCCGTAGTGATGTCGGAGGTTTGATGTTTTACGGGTTCCTGATATTCACGGTGCACTCGTGAAATGGTCGCACTTCATCGCTACCTCGGAGAAGCTGTGTCCCATCCCTAGTGCGCCGACTATAACACCACGTTCAAACTCACTTAAATCTTGATAATCTGCCATTGTAGCAGCAGTAACCGACCTAACAATTGCGCCAGACACTTGTTGACTCATATAGGCGCTGCGACTGCAGCTGTGTATTCTGCCTGATTACGTATCCCTGTATTTGAATTCGCAAGGCTATAACAGTTTCTTTGGCTC
The DNA here is from genome assembly GCF_021461395.2 of Schistocerca americana. Classification (NCBI taxonomy): domain Eukaryota; kingdom Metazoa; phylum Arthropoda; class Insecta; order Orthoptera; family Acrididae; genus Schistocerca; species Schistocerca americana. The sequence continues at coordinate 104,418,211 of NC_060122.1, read as the reverse complement.
TTCAGTGTATATTTCACCATTGTCAAGAGACACAACGACGGGAATATGGCTTCCTAGCTTACCAATGATATGTCAATCATATAAAATTTTTCGTTAGATACATTGTATCACGTCAACATTCTCAATCACGAGACAAGTGCTAACAGCAACCAACGCAAACTAAGTTCACTAAACCGCTGGGCGGCGCTGGGCACGTGATACAGTCTGCAATTTGTTTTAGTTTACATCAACAATATTCATTGTTATATATTTTAGAAACAGCAGAAAATCTACATCACTTTAGAGTACTTGCAGAATGACAATAATCACTTCCGTTTCACTAGGTGACGTCCCATCAGTTACTGCGAACTGTGACCTTCCAGACAGAAAATTACGAATCCAGTCGCACACTGTGGATGGGAGCTGCTTGTGAACAATGACGTCAAAAGCCTTTTTGAAACTCTTATAAACCCAGAATCAATTTGAGAGCCCCTGTACGCAGCATCTCATACAAACAAAATACCAGTTGTTTCTCACAAGAGTGGTGCTTTCCACATCCATTCTGGTTTGACGTCAGTAGGTAATATGTTTCGGGGTATTTCATAACGTTGGGAAGTATTTGTTCACACTTCCTGCTCTATGTCGATGTCAATGAAATTCGTATGTAACTTGGTGGATGACATTTATTTTCTTTCAGGTACTTGAACTGATTCACATTTTCCAGTTCCCGATTGTCAACACTTATCTTCAAGTGTTTTTCACGTTTTGATATGCGCATCTCTTTTGATTTTTCGATGTTGATTTCCATGCCGTCTTTTCTTCCCGTTTCTACCAAATTGATCATCATGTGTTGCAGCTGTCTCTGATTTTTGGCGAGCACTACCAGGTCGTCTGCATACTTTATGGTGTTGATGAGGCGTCCTTTCAGCGTTCTCTTGCCAGCATTTCTCCACACAGGTTGAAGAGACTTGGCGACAGACAACATCCTTGTCTCACTCCCCTTCCTATTTCCACACTGTTCTCCATAGTTCAGTCGTACCTTTACCCTTTCTCCCAGGTACAAGTTCCTTATGAGTCTCCGATCTCTCCAGTTGATTCCTATTTCCTTAAGGATGTTCATCAATATATTCCAATTGACTCTGTCGAAGGCCTTCTACCAGCCTATAAAACAAGCGCAATCTTCTTCGTTAACGTCCAAAACTCTCTCTGACAATATCCTCATCATGCCAATGGTGTCTCTGGTCCCTTTTCCTTTCCTGAAGCCAAACTGGTCTTCTCCCATCACTTCTTCAATTTTGTTTTCCAACCGTCTATTTAGTATTCTTGCAACGATCTTTGCCACATGCAATATCAGACTAATTGTTCTATAATCACCACACTTCTTGCCTTGCCTTTTCTTCTCAAGAGTAATCATTGTGACGTCCAAAAAGTCTTCAGGCCATACTCCAGTTTCATTGATTTTGTTTATGAGTTGTGTCAGAACTTTCAAACTTTCATTTCCGATTTTTTTAAGCAAATCCACTGGTGTGTCGTAATCTCCTGTAGCTTTCCTACTCTTCATGTCCTTTATCGCCTTCGCTACTTCCCTTGTCAGTAGTTGCCAAAGCAATACGACTTACTGCTTAACACCGTATGGTCAACATTGGGGATACAATGCAGAAGCGATTCGATGTGGTTTCGACAACTCCTTGGTAGCTTTACGGAGAAATGTGACATCCGATGTCTACGAACCTGTTACAGAATTCCCGTAACTAACAGCCCAGTAGTTTCTGGCTGCTGAACTAACGCCCGATAATGTTCCAGATACGTTACATAAAGTTCTGCTGAACAAGACATCAAGAAGAGTTCATCATCATACTCCCCGAACCATTGTAGCATGATTCTGGCGTTGTACATGGACAGTAGTCCTGCTTGAAGAAACCATCGCCATCGGGGAAGACATCAGGCGCGAAGGGATGCGGGTGGTTTGCAATAATGTTTACGTAGTCCACTGCTGTCTCGGTGCCTTCAGCTACTGTCATAGCCCCGTGGTAGCCCAGGCGAATGGGTTCTGGCCTGCATCTGTAGCAGGGTGCGAGTGTCGAGCAGCCACTACGTGGATGACAGCATACCGGGATACGACCATCGGCCTGGTGCAACAAGGAGCGTGATGTAACCAACAAAGTGACATGTGTCCATTGATCTATGAAGCAATCTCGACTACCCCATGCCCAAGGCAGTCTTAACTGACGATACGACTGAGCCAATATGAGAATACGTAGGGGTCGTACACAGTGGAGCTCTATGTTCAACAACGTTTGCTGTACGGTGTGTTCAGAAGCATTTGTACGTGCACCAGCATTATACTCTGTCCTCACGTCTCCCACTGGTCACCGCCTACCCTAATTTACAGAACGGTCAAGCCTCCTACCTCCACGTTCTATGATGAGGCGAGACTTCCAATATCTTGTCGCCTACTCCATCGTTCAGCCACTTTCCATAGATCCTCATGACAGCAGCACGCGAACAGCCGACCAGCTTGACCATTGCTGAGATGTTCGTTCCCAGGTTCCGAGCCTAAAGGCTCTCCCATTTCTCAAAGTCGCTTATGTCAGTGTTCCCCATTCACGGTCCAAGTTGTTGCTAGAATGATTTCCCATTCATCTCTGCTCCGCTGATATACTTTCCTTGAAGCGCAACCTCCCAGAAAGGCCTTCAAGCTCTCGTCGGCCACTTTGGCCTAGCGGTTTTAGGCGCTACAGTCTGGTCGCAGGTTCGAATCCTGACTGGGGCATGGATGTGTGTGGTGTCCTTAGGTTAGTTAGGTTTAAGTAGTTCTAAGTTCTAGGGGACTGATGACCTCAGCTGTTAAGTCCCATAGTTCTCTGAGCCATTTGAACCGTTTTGCATTCCTCTCAACAGTGTAGAAACCGTAAATATGTGCAAGTTGCACTCCGAGATGCGTAATATCTCAGCTAAACTCATAGCTAAAAAGGCATGGTGAAAAGCGAGTAATAAGCAGCTCCAGAAAAGGCAATTATCTTAGTCTATAGACTGTCTGCACCAGCAGTCGCCTGGTGTCAACATAAGAAATTAAGTAACCACGCAATGGGGCGCCAAACAACAACTAGGAAGACAACGTACCGCAGCCAAGCCAGCCGCTAAGTGCTGTCGGCATCAGAACACAAATCCAGAGAATACTTCATGGGCGACTGTGAAGAAGAATGGACCATGACCTCATCAATGATGAGTGGCCATTATACTCAGATACACCTAACTGTCTTGGAAAGCACTGGTGCAAATGCAGAGAGTACTCCAAAAAATTGTGTACGACAACAATGAGATCATTTTCAAGCTGGGATGTGTTAAACAACATATACATAGGATACACCTTTCATCAATATCAGTGGCCAAAGAAGATCTCTCTCCCATGGTAACATCGGCTGAAGAAAGTGATGGAGTGCTGGAAGAGTAAACGAACATTAGGCATGCGCTGAAGTCCTACTTGTAACAAGTGACTGTGAAACTGATAATCTACTGTATACTTTTGTTGGGAATAGAAAAATCATTCTGTGACACTTTCATGTTTACCACAACTTCTGAATTAATTTATGTACCATTGATAATTCAACTTAATAATTACTAACGTAAATTTATTAATTGCTAACTGCAGATTTATTGAAGCTGTGATAACTAAATTTTTAAAGGCCCCCATTGTATATCATTACAGTCTATTTTTTTTTTTTTTTTTTTTGTTAATTATGAGGTAACTGCACTTGAGTGTTGCATTTGAAAAGTAATTCCAAATAAAGGGACTGCAAATGTAAGTACCAGGTGCTTATAATGTCGAGAGTGCTGTATACATCACAGGACATCATAGATATGTTTATTAATCGGTGTGCTCACAGAGTACGCTGAAAAAATAATAGTTCCACTTTCTGTCTTCAGATGAATATATGGCGTTGTAAGCAGTCAGAACGTGAAATGTTCCCTGTTTTGGTGTCAGTATTCTGTATGTCGCTTGGCGACACTTGTTGATTTCTTTTTTGAAGTGACTGTGATATAAAGTGTTAAAAAAAATGAAGTTTCCCATACGAAACGCAATGGCTATAGAGAAGAAAGTCCACGCACCGCTGATAAAGTTGTTCTATGAAAACGGCAGCAATAGGAGTATTGCAACTGTGGGCATACAGCCGACAGAGACTGCTGCGAAGAGACCCCATGCTTTCCGTGCCAGTTAGTGATGAAGTAGTTGTAGCTGTTGCCGACCGTACAGAACATGCCCCAAATTCTGCAGCCAGTGTTTGAGCTGTGTCGCGGAAATTGTCTCCGCCCTCGTCAACAATTCCAAAGATTTTGCGGCCTTTATATTCCTAAAAGATTCAGAATGTGCACCAAATGAAGCACCAAGATAGGCTACAACATCCGTGAGTTTGGCCTTCGTTTTTTGATACTCACGGAAGTGGATGGCACGTGTCCAGAGAATATTGTTTGTACGGACGAGGGCTTTTTACTCTGGACGGTGCCCTGATCGCACAGAACTGTCGCATGTGCCGTATTACTCCGCCACTGCACTCAGCTTATGTACAGAGATATTTGAACGTTAGAAGGACCTCCTCGTGCAACACCCGATTCCAGCTTTGCGAGAACATAACTGTATCCAGACCACTATTTTCATGCAACACAGGGCGACACCAAATGTCGCGTGTCAGGTGAAAGCTTCGCTTCGAGAAACCTTCGTTAATGTCCGCCTCATCTCTAGACAATTTCAAGACGTGTGGTCTTCCAGATCCCCCGACGTAGATCCATCTGACTTCTGCTTGTAGGGATACCTGAACCATCTTGTCTGTCAGGGATGTACCTGGACTCTTCCTGATCTGAAGGACAGCAAATGACGACATTATTATTACACTGGCTACACTGTGAGCAAATGTCTACCAGCCCGTGATACGGATGCAACATGTTGCTGAGTCTGGAGACTACACTGGACACATGTTGCAATTTGTGGCCATGTCGTAATAAACGAGCCAAGACCACCAATGTCGTGTGTTTCTACGTATTTTCCCTTTCTATGCACCCATAACACATTTTGACTGGCTACAGCACCATATTTTCACCTGGTGGCAGAAAGTGGAACTATTATTTTTTCAGCATACTCCACGAGTGCACTGCTTAATGAACATACCTTCGATGTTTCAGCTATTTGCGATGTGGACAGCTCGCACTGCAACACTCTGAACACCATCAGTTTAATTAAAATCATTTAATTTGCAGAAAATAGTGGGTGTTGCTCACGTGTAACTGTCTACAGTTATCATTTACACGACACAATTACAACACAGTTAATAACTTGGCGACTTCTGTTGTATGCTGATTGAGCCTTAGTGTGTGGTATGATGTATCCAGTCCACTCCACGGGCATCGTAGCAACGGAATTGCAAATTTCCGTCTGACGCCGATAGTGGTCACACGAGACCTGGGGGAACCAGTGGAATGTACCTTCTGAGCCACACCTCCAGCATCTCTGGACCACGAGCGCCCTCTACCGTCCAGATGTAGTACAGCTGGCGGCAGCCACTCAGCTACTGACACTCAGAGCCCCTTCACTGTGACACCTTTGTTAGTGTCTCATCTTTGTGGACACTGTGATATCTTGACTCTGTTTCTTGCTGTATTATGAGGGCAAATCAGAAAGTCTTTGACCCTTTTTCTTTTTTTGACCAAATTACGGCTGCAAATGCGAACTCAACACATCCATTCTCTGCGTTGGACCTTTGATTCGTGTCGGCCTTATCGGTCAGTAGATCCGCCACTTCGTTCTGCTGTCAACTGTTAAAATGGCGGCTGTGCTTCACATAACCAGGGCCTTAGAGCAACGAGCTATGATTTGTTTTTCTATGGAGCAAGAGACGAACGCCCATCGAAATCTACAGGTAAATGCAGCCCACATGTGGGGAAAACTGTCTCGCTTTGGGAACTGTGAGGTAGTGGTAGTGTTGTGAGTTCGACAAATGCCATGAAGTCTTGTATGACAAAGAACGGTCGGGAAGGCCGCGTTGGTCGCTGACTGACGACAAAATTTGCCGCTTGGATGCAGTTGTGAAAGCAGATCGGCGTGTGCACATTTCCCGGGGGCTTGGCACATCATACGGGAGTGCTTACGACATCGTTCACGGGTCCTTAGAGTATCGGAAGCTTTCATGTCGGTGGGTGCCTAAGCAGTTGGATGACATGATGAAAGGCAAGCGAATGATGTCTTCACTGACTCACCTGGAATGGTACTCCAAGGAGGGTGAAGGTCTTCTGGACCGCTTTGTTGCTGATAATGAAATGTGTATACTGCATTTCACGCTGGAATCCAAGCAGCAAAGCATAGTATGGAAGCATCCTGGTTCAACTGTGATAAAAATATTCCGTTTAGCGCCATCTGTTGGGAAAGTGATGTTAACGGCCTTCTGGGACAGCTGTGGACCGCTCCTGCTGGATTCCACGCTGCCAAGTCAGAGGGCTGCCATCAGGCGAAGGCGACAGGGATTCTCGATGTGGACAACGTGATTCTGCTCCACGACAATGCGTGACCGCATGTGGCAGTCAGAACTGCCGAGAAACTCTGGACATTTCACTGGAAGATTCTGGACCACCCAGCATACAGTCCAGACCACGCCCCTGGTGGTTTCCATGTTTCCAGACCGTTGAAGAAATTACTGGCAGGACAGCGAGTCACAGGTAACTATGAAGCCAGAGCAGCAGTCTGATTGTGATTCCATATTAAACCGGACGAGTTCTACCGCAGGGGCATCTCAAATTTAGAGCTGCGATGGGACAAATCTGTGAACCAGTGTGGGGACAGTAATGATAAATAGTGTACGGAACCTAGAATAGGATATATATTTGTCATTACCTGTATGTATCTTCCTTTGACTAATAAAAAAGTAGGGGCAAAAACTTTTTGATTTGCCCTCGTACTTGTAACGTACGTATCTTCATACGTTTGGAGAAATGCAACTTCAATAAATGTTCTATTTGCTGTGTTACCTGTTCGCTAACCATTTCTGCTCCAACTTTACTATGACGACAGTTGCCGCACCACTCTATAGCCCATTTCTCCTCATCATTGAGTGCAAAGCCATGCATCACACGACCAATAAGGAGAAAGAACCATGGACAGTCAGGAAGGGTGACATGACTAACACCCACAATTCGAAAAAAAGTCTTCCCAGGGAACGTCAGTTTGAATTTTCTTATACAGATTCTGATGACAGCATGTTAGATATTAGTTACGCCGGAGAAGACGACAGCTTGGCTGTTCCTTAATGATGATTCAGAACCACACCATGGAACCGCTCGATGGAGAAGAGCTTTCACCCTCAGCCTCCTGCCTAAACCAAGGCGAAGTTTTTCATTCGGCATCTCTCACGAATCCTGGAGAACCTCAAAAACATGCCAACAGGTCACATCAGACAAGGCCAGCAATGAATCCTCCACAAGCTCAAGGTCTTTCTGGTCACCCTGAATTCCATGTAAATGACTGTTTTGGTGAAGAATCATGCCTGCCATTACCCTAGGAACATTGTCGAAACTGATGGTAACGACGTTCGCTCGCCCACCATGGTCAAAAGGTGGGAAAACTGGAGATGACCAGACGAGAACGATTCATTTTGACATGACCAAAGTACAACTGTGTGTAAAATCAGCCCATCTTCTCAAATAAATGACTGCGTAACTCATATATTTCTCGTTGATTTAAATCATTGAGCTAATTGAATTTGAATATTTAGTTATAATAATAAGCAGAATTTATTTTTCTTCACAGTTTAATTCTCTGTTCACACATTTGGGTTCATAGTGTTGTCTATACATTTAAGAAGAATTTTATTTCTGTTTCTTCACGAGGAATTCATTTTTTGAATAATTTACTCTTTGGAATGGAAGTTACCCCGAGTTTTGATAAAGTGAAATGTTTTTCCTCGAAATTTGCTGCGTTCTATTTACATATTCCAAAGCATAACATCTTATGCCAACTCGCCTCTAGAGGTACGCAAACTAACCCCATACATAGCGTCAGTTGGCATAGTTGCAAGATTTTTGGGAAAAGTGTTTTTGGGGTTACCTAGACACTATTTAATTTTTGAAAAACTGAACTCCACACCAACAGGCCGCCGTGTCATCCTCAGACCACAGGCGTTACTCGATACAGATATGGAGGTGCATGTGGTCAGCACACACCTCTCCCGGTCATATGTCAGCTTACATCTACACCTACATGGCTACTCTGCAGTTTACACTTAAGTGCCTGGGAGGGTTCATCGACCCATTTTCATATTACTTCTCTACCATTCCACTCTCGAATGGCGCATGGGAAAAAGGAACACCTAAATCTTTCCGTTCGAGCTCTGATTTCTCTTATTTTATTATGATGATCATTTCTCCCTACGTAAGTGGCTGTCAACAAAATATTTACGCATTCGGAAGAGAAAGTTAGTGATTGAAATTTCGTAAATAGATCTCACCGCAAAGAAAACCGCCTTTGTTGCAGTGACTGCCACCCTAACTCGCGAATCATATCAGTGACACCCTCACCCCTATTGCGGGATAACACGAAACAAGCTGCCCTTCTTTGCATTTTTTCGATGTCCTCCGTCAATTCTACCTGGTAAGGATCCCAAACTGCGCAGCAATATTCCAGCAGAGGACGGACAAGTGTAACGTAGGCTGTCTCTTTAGTGGGTTTGTGTGGTGTGCGTACTGTAAGACCTTCGGTACACACACCATCAGATTATTTGACTTGTCGCTCTAACGAAGCAGGCGAGTGTCAGCAATATGTCTCATGGTCTTATCGTGGCGTGTTTATCTTCTGCCATTAGGTCAGACGATAGAAATGCCACTTGCACGCTTAGAGTAGCAGATTGACGGTGACCAACTTTAAACAGAACTTGATTAATTTTCACACACATTTATTAAAATAATAAAAAGCATAGAACAGAAGAGAATCGAAGCATTTGAGATGTGGTGCTATAGACAAATGTTGAAAATTAGGTGGACTGATAAGATAAGGAATGAGGAGGTTCTACGCAGAATCGGAGAGGAAAGGAATATGTGGAAAACTCTGATAAGGAGAAGGCACAGGATGATAGGACATCTGCTAAGACATGAGGGAATGACTTCCATGGTACTAGAGGGAGCTGTAGAGGGCAAAAACTGTAGAGGAAGACAGAGATTGGAATACGTCAAGCAAATAATTGAGGACGTAGGTTGCAAGTGCTACTCTGAGATGAAGATGTTAGCACAGGAAAGGAATTCGTGGCGGGCCGCATCAAACCAGTCAGTAGACTGATGACAAAAAAAAAAAGCATAGACATTACGTAACTTGGCTCTGGCTCTGAGCACTATGGGACTTAACTTCTGAGGTCATCAGTCCCCTAGAACTTAGAACTACTTAAACCTAACTAACCTAAGGACATCACACACATCCATGCCCGAGGCAGGATTCGAACCTGCGACCGTAGCGGTCACGCGGTTCCAAACTGACGCACTTAAAACCTCACGGCCACACCGGCCGGCACGTAACTTCGTTCTGGATGCTGTTTACAATTGACAATCTGAAGTTCCTTTGGTCTTGGTACGTTAATCTTATTCTCACATATCTCTGATACTTGACAAAGTGTCTATTCATTTATCTTCATGGCTACGTACAGCAATATAGCAATCTTATTAGGCGCAGACTGAAACTTGACTATAGACTGGTACAGACAAATGCAGACTAATGCAGACTGACTAATCGGAGGTCTGTACACTCGTTATAATACCTCGCGCGTTCATGTATCACTGCACGAGTGTGATCCGTGAGGAGAAAAGGTTTTACGTTAGCAGGAATCTCATTGGACGCGTTACATATTAATACGCGGATCGGCGGAAGCAGAATTTGGTCTATCTCTAAGGCAGCGCCATCTCGTAGTGCGGAGATGGACGAGCGCTGCGCCTGCACTGTTGTTCTTAGCGGGGCGCGCTCAAGTGGGAAAGTTGTGTACGCGCTGACTACGCGGAACTATGAACACAACAGTTTGTCGCATCTTCGAAGTCTTCGTTTCGTGTTCCCCACAATATTATCTATGTGGTCTTTCCACTTTAAGTTGCTCATAATTGTAATTTCTAGGTATTTAGTCGAATTGACAGCCCTTAGATTTGTGCGATGTATTGTATACCCAAAATTTATCTGATTTCTTTTAGTACCCATGTGGATGCCCTCGCACTTTTCTTTGTTTAATGCTGATTGAAGCTTTTCGCACCATACAGAAATTGTCTCTAGATCATTTTGTAATTGGAATTGATCGTTGATGATTTTAGTAGATGGTAAATTACACCGTTATCTGCAAACACTCTAAGGGGACTGCTCAGGTTATCACCTACATCATTTATATAAAAATGGTTCAAATGGCTCTGAGCACTATGGGACTCAACTTCTGAGGTCATCAGTCCCCTATAACTTAGAAGTACTTAAACCTAACTAACCTAAGGACATCACACACATCCATGCCCGAGGCAGGATTCGAACCTGCGACCGTAGCGATCGTGCGGCTCCAGACTGTAGCGCCCTTAACCGCTCGGCCACCTCGTCTGGCCATCATTTATATAAATCAGGAACAACAGAGGGCCTATGACACTATCTTGCGGAACGCCAGATATCACTTCTGTGCTACTCGATGATTTACCGTCCATCACTACAAACTGTGACCTCTCTGTGAGGAAATCAAGAATCCAGTCAAACAATTGAGACGATACTCCATATGCACGCAATTTGATTAAGAGTCGCTTGTGAAGAACGGTATCAAACGCCTTCTGGAAATCTAGGAACATGGAATTGATCTGAGATCCCTTGTCGACAACACTCATTACTTCATGGGAATAAATAGCTAGCTGTGTTGCACAAGAACGATATTTTCTGAATCCGTGTTGGTTATGTATCAATAAGTCATTTTCTTCAAGGTGATTCATAATATTCGAGTACAGTATATGTTCCAAAATCCTACTGCAAATAGAGGTCAGTGATATGGGTCTGAAATTCAATGGGTTACTCCTATTTCCTTTCTTAATTGCTGTGACCTGTGCTACTTTCCAGTCTTTACGAACAGACATTTCGTCAAGTGAGCGGTTGTATATGATTGTTAAGAAAGGCGCTATTGTGTCTACATACTCTGAAAGGAGTGTGTGTGGGTGGAATAGGTGGACAGAGAGAGGTGGATTGGATTGGATTGTTTAGGGGAAGAGACCAAACAGCGAGGTAATCGGCCTCATCGTATTAGGGAAGAAAGGGGAAGGAAATCGGCCGTGCCCTTTGAAAGGAACCATCCCGGCATTTGCCTGGAGCGATTAAGGGGAAATCACGGAAAACGCAAATCAGGATGGCCGGACGGGGGGGGTTGAACCGTCGTCCTCCCGAATGCGAGTCCAGTGTGCTTACCACTGCGCCACCTCGCTCGGTCTCTGAAAGGAACCTGATTGGTATACCATCTGGACCGGAGGACTTGCCTTTCTTAAGTGATTTGAGTTGTTTCGCAACACCTAAGATATCTACTTTTCTGTCACTCATGATAACAGCTGTTCTGCTTTCGAATTCTGGAATATTTACTTCGTCTTCTTTCGTGAAGGAATTACGGAAAACTGTATTTAGTAACTCAGCTTTAGTGGCACCATCATCGGTAACATTTCCATCGCTATCGCGCAGTGACGTTATTGACTGTTTTTGCTACTGGTGTGCTTTACTTACCAGACCAGAACCGCTACTTCTAAGTCAAGTAGCTCCTCAGTTTGCCACACAGGGGCTGAGTGCATCCCACTTGCCAACAGCACTCGGCCAGAATCTAACTTCACAAAACAGAGAAATCATATATCAAAATCTATGCCAACCAGTTCCGGGCTCTTCCACTGATGGTAGTGACAGGAGAACCGTCACAAATTTTCTAGTGGAGTAAGCGGGACTAACTGGGTGTACATTGAAAATGCGTCTCTGGTTGGCTGGCAACAGGACAAAGAGCCCGCCTGCACTGGGAGGAGACGGGAGCTTATGCGCTGGCCGCGCGGCGGCTGGGCAGCTCTCTGCCACGCCGAGAGCCGAGCACTTCGCCTGCACAGGCATTCCAGTCGCGTGTCGCACGCGCGGGTCCACACGCGGTCTGATAAGCGCAGCTGTAACCCAGTCCCGTGTAATACCGGACTTGCTGTTGCGTTTTACCCCTCTCAGGTCGTGCTAAGCATGGGTCGTTCCGCCTCTGTAGCAGTAAAGCGGAATTCGGTGATTTTATCGACGTCACCGACTAACGGAGACATTCAAACTGCGGCGTAGAGAAACGTACCACGTGCTGTAGCAATGCTGCATGCAGTTTGTCGAATTTAGAATCGACACAATTTGCTTAACGATGCTGCCGAGCTGTGATTTAATTCTAACGTGTTGTCACTAAGATAAGGAATATTCGAGCATTCTTACGTATGGTAAAGTCAAAATAAGTTATACGGGGAGTGTGACTGTGATCCGCGCGTTACGATAACTAATATGTTCTGTTTTGTAACACATTTACCAGCTTTTTTATTTTGTTTTTTACAAGCGTTACACGTGCCATGAATGTAGAACAGTGTTGCCCCCGTGACTTGTACTCGCTATTTCATGTAGTTCTAATCTTATACTTCGACACGAATAAAAAAAAGGAGCTAATCCGCCGATACATCCCTGATCCATGTCTCTATGCACCCTATAATCGTTGGTCTTTTCAGTCTTAGATGTCGTATATCGCACGCCATGGCCAACAACAGGTTGTAGCGATTCCATTAATAATAATAATAGCATCGAAACTGACATTAAGAAAAGCTGAATGAAATACTTTGGCCATCTCAACAGACTTCCGGAAAATCGATAACAGACTATGTAGCATCAGTTAAAAACTCAACACCTTGGCTGACGGATATTCGAAAGGATCTCAAAAACGCAACCATAACACCAACCGGCATTTTAGAAAGAGATTCCTTCAGACACAAAGTAACAAGTGGCAAGTTATCGAAACTGAAATTAAGAAAAGCCGAATGAATTTCAACAGAGTTCCGGCAAAGCGATTGACAAAACGGATAACAGACTACGTAGTATCACTTAAGAACTCAACACCTTGGCTGAACGATATTCGAAAGGACTTCAAAAACGTAAACCGATATTTTAGAAAGAGTTTCCTTCCGATGCAAAGTGGTAGCTTACATCAGAGCAAACAAAACAAAAACAGTACAGACCAGACAGGTCGGAAGAACGTAAACAAGCTCTGGCTAAATGGCTCTGAGCACAATGGGACTTAACTTCAAAAATGGCTCTGAGCACTATGGGACTCAACTGCTGTGGTCATAAGTCCCCTAGAACTTAGAACTACTTAGACCTAACTAACCTAAGGACAGCACACAACACCCAGCCATCACGAGGTAGAGAAAATCCCTGACCCCGCCGGGAATCGAACCCGGGAACCCGGGCGTGGGAAGCGAGAACGCTACCGCACGACCACGAGATGCGGGCGACTTAACTTCTGAGGTCATCAGTCCCCTAGAACTTAGAACTACTTAAACCTAACTAACCTAAGGACATCACACACACCCATGCCCGAGCCAGAATTCGAACCTGAACCTGCGACCGTAGCGGTCACTCGGTTCCAGACTGTAGCGCCTAGAACCGCACAATCGCCCCGGCCGGCGTAAACAAGCTTTCTCGGAAACCATTGAAGTCTACTGGAGCGACAAGAAGAATCTAAAGGAGAGTTGATTGAATTAGTTGCGTAATGTCTTCCATTTATTGGAAAAATATCTCCAGCAATAACAGTAATAATAATAATAATAGGGGAGTGACGACCTCAGAAGTTAAGTCCCATAGTGCTCAGAGCCAATAATAATAATAATAATAATAATGAAGCGGCTGCCATTTGAAGGCTGTAGACAGCCTAGAATCTCGACCCCCACAGCTCAGCACCGGGGTAAGTTTTTTTTTATCATTTAGCACTAACGAGCCAGCGTAATAAGGCTCCTGATTAAAAATCCTCTAGGAAAAAAATCTCAACCAGCGTAATAATTATAATTGGTGTTCTAGATTGACATCTGATTATACCTAAAAAGTTTTTTGGTTCCACCAGCGCTAAAAAATAACTGAAGTGAAAATGACAGTTTCATGCAATAAATAAAAATATATAATTTTATTTAGATGATATTTAAACATTTATTCGTTTCTTTTTGTTCGGCAATATGTGCTGTGATCTGCAGTTGTGTTGTCACGGGTATTGCTCTAATTTGTTTCTTTGGGCGGCATCCTATTTGGTAAGGAAATTGCAGTGACTGATGTTCCATACTTTTATAGCACAATGGAATGACTTATGATGGTGATGTTATGAGTGTAACTTGCTTCTAAGCCATTAATTTCTATAGTTCCTTTTAAATCGCATTACATGCCACTGCTCCATTCCTTTCCACATATAGCAAAGTTTTATTTTTGATCTGTTATTTTAACTGCCATAAACTTTTTTTATTTTTTATTTTTTTTTTGTGATCTGGATACATTGCAAACGAATATATACACATGACTCAGAGCCAAATGTTGTTTTCTGAGCCATGAACTTCGAAAGAAAGAGGCGATGTAGCACTTTTATTGCTGTGCGTCCGTGAGTTAAGCATACATGTCTCTTTTTTTCAATAAGCGTTGTTACATTACAGTTTGCCTGATATCATACAAACTGATATTAACTTCACCTACTGACAAAATTATTTACTTTGTGCCATATCGAACCGCCTGTGTTACGAAATGTGTTGGAGACAAGGTATTTTGTATTTATTTTGAAAGTCACTTTTTCAGTTTTACTGCGTTGTTGCAGTGTATACCTTTTTAATACCTTGTATTAAATTTTATGTTTGATATGACACATCGTATAATGGGGTTACTCTGAAACACGTCATGAAATGAGAAACAAATAATATACTGCCGACCAAGGAAAGAGCATTATCAGTGTATTTCCATGTATTCATTGTAGCTTCAAGCTATGATTTAAAAACTGCACACTACTCAAACGGACTGAAAATAAAATGAGCAATTTACAGTTCACTACGTAAAATAAACTACCGACCACAGATTTAACAATTTAATATTGTGTGTTCTCCCATTAACATTACAGACTCCACTCTTCGTACAACTAACTTTCCTACCAGCATGAATAATATTCACTAATAAATGCGACAGCCATGGCCTGGAGCAGTTTTAAACAGGTCAGTGCCGAATGAATACGATATGAAGACTGACAACGTTATACCGTCATACCTTTCTTAATACCTGAGAAAACAATAAATCGTTGTAAATGTAGAGACACTTGTTCTTAAACCTTTGATTCCCCGCCTCCGCCGGATTCATACCGCTCTTGTAGGTGCTCAATCCCCGGCATGATCAGACGTACTTTACCTGTTGTATCGTGCAACAGTTTTTACAGGTAGATTAATAACATACGTTTTACTCAGTTGTCGCCCTTCCCTCATCACTCATCAACCTTACAAGATTCATTGCCTTCTATCTGCATGTTAAATTTCGTTGTTTATTCATTTATTTATTGTTTATTCAGCCTGACCAAATTAGGCTCTTTCTTATATCGGATCAGGAATAACATATACAAGAGTATAACAATGGATACTAGTAATAATAATAATAATAATAATACCAGACATTAATAATAATGATAATAGTAAAGGGTATTAAGAATGGTATAGATTAGTCTAGCATATCTGAAGTCATGTTTACTGTAATCAGAAGCGGAAGGGCTAAAGAAAGATCCGAAGATTGAAATGGCAATGACAGTGGCTTTTAGGAAAGAACGCAATTGTCGTTATGGAGGGGGGAGGGAAAAGTTGTGTGGGACCTGGGATAGGTGGAGATTGAGCTACAGGCTGGTGTAGGAGAGACATAGCTATTGTGTGAGAGGGTGGACAACTGGCTTTAATATTACTCCGATATTTCGAGGAAGATCGTCGCATAGTCGGGTTCCCGATACAGGAAATGATTTGGAGAACGTGGTAATGTTACGTGATGGTACAGAGACAATATTCCTTTGCTGAGAACGAGTATTTCTGTATCCAATACTCTAACTAACTGAAACTTATCTATTCAGAATATTTAATAAATCTCAGTTCATTCTGGATATTGCACGTATTCGTTATGAATTGATAAGAAAGTTCTTTAATTGCGAGAATAATGACTCGCTAATTAAAAACCTTAAATTGTCAAGAAATATTTCATAATAGGGAAGAACTCCAAATATTCTCTTCAGATAGTAATGTAAGAGTTGAAGATAAGTAAGAGGGAGTGCAATGATTTAGAAGAGGATGGAGCAAACGTAGAGCATAATAGTCTCTACCATTATTGGTACATAGGCGTGATAATTGTTCGCAGGCTGGAGTGATATATTCGACGTAGGGTACGTCACAAATGTATTGTATACGAGCATTCATCGCCAGTTCTAGCTGGCGTGAGCTTTCGAATGAAAGTCTTTGTAGAATACAGTCACTGTAACCAAGCTAATGGAGTATTAGTGACCCTGTGAGCTTCCTTTTAAGCTCGAAAGTAAATACTTTCTCATGTTTCTGTAGTGACTCTGACACCTTCTTACACGCTACAGTTGCGTTTGCAGACAAGTCTAAGTGATTCTCCAGGGTTATAGTAAGTTCTATGGAGAAGGAAAGGTTATTTTTGTGCCGTTCAGGATTAAGGTTGGAAAAGATCCTCTGACCTAAGTTGTAGAAAGTGTTTTGTGAGACTTAAGACTGCTTGATATAGGTTGACTCTTACACAGAAGATAACAACAACCAGGCACTTTAGACGGTTACTTTATGTTGTACATTATATTTCGACTTTTGTTTTCCCAACTGATGAAATTTCGTTGGGGTGGTGATACCCTATAACCAAAACAAAATGTCAGACAATGTCTTTTTAACTGTAATTGTACCTCACCTTGATGTGGACAAATTATTAAAGGGGAGATGTTTCGGCTACTTACGATGAAAAATGCAAGCCATTACGTTCCAGTGACGACTGCTTATGGTCTTGAATCATCGAAAATCATGTATATATATGCACATAATCTGTAGCACCACTCACACACTAAGAAGTTTCATCACATGGAGGTATGTATACAAAGTTGGTGATATTAAAACCACAACGATGCCAAAGACATGCACTCTCAGAGATATTTCCTAATATACATGTATGTGACAGTAGGAAATTACAAATTACTAATGTTACATGACTTACTACTTGCAAAGAAAGAGAACTGATTAAAGTTAAGATAAACAAATAAAGCAGTCAGTTTGTTATAAAGTGTTACTGCAATGATATTACGTAAATGTTATGGTATACATTGGAACCAAAGTAAGTGATAAGGGATGGATATACATAAATCAATATTAAAACTATGGACACATTATGTAAATATTATGGCTTACATTGGAAACACAGTAAATGATTTGGGATGGATGTAGATATAAATATTACAACAGTGGACATTACATTGATTTTAACTTTTTATTTTATCACTTTATTTAATCAGTATTTTATTTAATCAGTTTTGGTTGTAGGGCACCAACACCCCAAGGCAATTTCATCAGTTGGGAAAACAAAAGACGAAAGCTAGTGTAAAACGTAAACTAGCCGTGAACACATCAGTGTGTTGATTATTTTGTCACAAACTTTATAATCGGATATTTTCTGCACAGTCGTAACTGCACCGCTAAGTGGATTACGCCTGTCAGTATAGACTGCCCGTTTTGCTTCCACGAGTCCACATGTGAACACCCGAGCTGCTGACCAGGAGAAAATAAGCGTTAATGGTTTGCTCTTGCTGGATGTAGTTGGTACTATCCAACCTAAGAACATACAATTTGTAATAGCTATAATTATTAGCACGAAAATGACATAAATATCGATCTAATGTTGTTCATTGCACCGTCCTCAGTCACCAATAAAATAATCTGCACAACTGATGCAATCCAGGTTTAGCTACAGACCGGCCAAAATAAAATTGTTCCAAAAAAATATTTTCCACATTTCATGAAAATATAATCTAGAATGGGAAGGGGTCATTGTAGATAATCATAGAGGCAACTGGGTAGGACGGCTGCATGTGAAGACGCATGATTATGTGTGGTAGCCATTGTAAACACAAACTTACTTTTAAACATGTTCCAGGTGGTTTTTATTTTGGTTATACTGTATAACACATACGAGTCACACATCCCTAAGTACACACTTAAACCTTTGTATTTGCTCACTGAGCTTTGAAGATATGGGTACAGCCCACCTGCAGTACCAACGACTTCGTAGGTGTCTAATTCAGCTGCTCATGAGCCTATCATATCGGTTTATTTGCCTTTATCTATCTACGCCTGTAACTTCTATATCTTTCATATTTTAATATTCCCGCTCACTTTGAAAAGGGGCTACCAGATTATATTTGACTTGCTCCAGGAAAATGGCGACAACATCAAGCGGTACCATTATCTTCAAAGCTCAATGAGCAAATACAGAGGTTTAAGTGTGTACTTAGGTATGTGTGACTCGTATGTGTAACACAGTATAGCCAAAATAAAAACCACCTGAAACATGTTTAAAAGTAAGTTTGTATTTACAAGATTTGATTAATGCAAATAAGCAAGGTGCAAGACAGTATTTCTATCAAGACCTCACCTGTTAACTGAGAGTAAGAGTTACAGTTCAAAATATGGCGTAATAGTACTTCGGAAATATATATAATGTGGTCTTTTAAGGCGTACGGAAAACGATAGACAACCATTTGGTCGCCGTCAGACAAAAGAAAAAAACAGCAGCAACGATACAACTGCTGAGAGAGAGCATCCTGCCCGAAAAATACTATCGCGAAACAATAAAATCTTCTGCGAAACTAGTGCAATTGATGGAGGTACGTGTGCTTATCACAGTACATAGAAGACAGCAAACTATGAGAGAGTTTAAACTCCGACAGTAGTTTGAAAAGGATGGGCTGTACTATCTGAAAGCTCACTTGATGCGATCATGCAACAATATGAATATAGTACCCTTTCATCAAGAAACAATAATCTATTAAAATGTTACTTGCTCCCATGTTTATCTGAGAGATAAAACAGTACATGAACCGCAGGAACGTTATTAATTTTGATGCGGTTAGGAATTTTTGAATAGGGGCGAAATTAACTGAAAACAGCAAAAATGGAAATTACAGTTTTGAGAAATTTCTTCCACATACTGGATTATTTGGTAATTTGTGTCGTCTCCGCAGCTCGTGGTTGTGCGGTAGCGTTCTCGGTTCCCACGCCCGGGTTCCCGGGTTCGATTCCCGCCGGGGTCAGGGATTTTTTCTGCCTCGTGATGACTGGGTGTTGTGTGCTGTCCTTAGGTTAGTTAGGTTTAAGTAGTTCTAAGTTCTAGGGGACTGATGACCATAGATGTTAAGTCCCATAGTGCTCAGAGCCATTTGAACCAAATTGCGTCGTTATGCATAAGTGAAGTACTTGCGTTAGATATCTTGGCACCACCAGACAAATAGGCTGTAGAGCTTTTTGCTAAATGCCCAGTGTCATATATTCTACAGAAAGGAATATAGATGGGCGTAAGTCAGTAATAGCATTTTTTATTTCCTTTTTTTAGCGGACTGTACCAGAATACAAATTGATACAAATTAAATTCTTGGGACTTGATACCACTACAGATGAAAGTTAGTTATTGCATAAATGAACTTAATGATACCACCGCTACGGATTTTAATTGTCCTGACAACATATTAAAGTTTCTTTCCGTAGAAATGTTCGATAAAATTGATGATATTAAGAGTCGTAAAGTTTATTGCAGGTATCTCGTACAATACGAAGTGAGAAATCCTGTATAACGTTATGCGTACTAGAGAGAAAATTCTACAATAGCTGTCGTTCCTTATCTACGGACCAAATGTTTTATAGGAAGTATATTTCAAAATCGCGCTTTTTAAAAGGATTACAGGTGTCTTTACACGAGTGTAGACGATATATGGATCGACAGTTTGCAGAAAAAACTGAAAAATAAGTTATAAAGCTGAACGTGTACAAAAAAATGAAGAGTTTTTTATAGATGAACAACGATGGCGACTGTTTTCTTCTGCACCTGACCTGTCATCAGGATTGTCTTCATGAAAGAGGATAAAATATTGACTGACTCTTTTAATGCGCTGTTACTGTCAGAAGTGATCTAGATTAGCACACAAAGAATGATTTTCCATTAGCATGGTGATAAAATGGCCGTTTAAATGGCGGAGGCATGAGTTTGGTTCCCAGCATCGAGATATATTCCATATAACTTCTTCTGTTCCCCAGCATGATCAACTGGCTTGTACGAAGGTATTTTCGTAGAGTGAAGAAGTTATTTTCGCTATATTACGCAGAGTTGAAGAAAAAAATATGCTTTGTGACGGAATAAAGCAATATGGACAAAATCCATTGGACTGAATAGAGGCTATATTTATAAATAAATTTTTCTTTTTGCAATATGACATTGTTAAGTACGGCTTTTAATACACTTTAGGTTCAGTACATGAGATCGGAGGAGACAATATTTCTAGTAAAAGATTGGACGAATGGCGGTCTAAATTGGGCACTATGTTCACTACAGTGAGGGAATGCAGCATCTTCCCAAGCATTATGAACAGGCTCCGTATGCACTACTCGAGGTATGGTGCAGCTATTAACAAGTCGTAGTCCATAACAACTATATCGATTCGGGTGAAGTAACCTACCAGTATGCAAATGTGGAAGGTTTCGCTGTCGTTTTCAATTGCTCGCGTTTGTAGTAGAGAGGTAACGCAAGTAATCGGACTATAAAGTGTTGTAGAAACTAAAATTTGTGGACTACTGATAATTAAATTGCACAGTCCATATCAAAAGACTAGCTCCCCTGAGCCGTGCGTGGCTCGTGTTCCCGCCACCATGTATTTTACACCCTGTTTTTAACGTACTTCCACTTTACTACGTTAATTTAAATTACCCCTGTCACTGAGTTGCTGTTTTGCCTGGCCGTGAGGGGCGCAAGCAGCGCGTATCGATACATCCCCTCTCGTAGTATCTTTGCTTAACTGCTATTACTTCCCGCTCGTTGTCTGTCGTAAGCAGTGCGCGTCGGGAGTTCGGATGGCGAGTTCGACTCTGCCAGTCTGTTGGGACGTGTCTGGAGCGCAGTCCGGACCTGCCAGTCGGGGAGTTGCAATGCGGCGCTATAGCTGAATTCTTTTATCTTGGCGGCTCGCGCATGCCCGCCCAGACGCGGGAGATTACTGCGTTGCCAGTTGCACACGACGCACGCGCCAAGAGAAGCAGCGCCATAGTATAGCATAGTTCACAAGCTTACGCTTAGGGGGGAGCGCGCAGTTTATGAAGTAAATCCACCACGGCCGCATTAAGCCTTTCGCTGCTACAGAGACGTGCTCCCCGCATTCCGCACTGTGCGCGAATTTGTCACTGCACTGCTCGCCTGTGCTGACACATGGTGTTTCCCACTGCTTTGACACTCTTATCATTCGATTCCACAAAAACTATTTGGCCCAAAAATTAGATTTTTACACATCTTCTTGACTGATACCTTCCCCCCACTTCCTCTGACTGATTGAAGTGCTTTAAAATAAAGCCAAACGCGCCCGGTGTAAATAAAACTTTTCTTACAGTCGCAAAAGACGGAATATTTCTCAATATTACGTATGACACCTATGTGGTACTTAAATTAAATGAGATATTGATATACAGTAAATTTTATATGAAATTTAGGTACCTTGTCCATATTTCATTCTCAACATTGTGGCAACTAAAATCGACCATACGGAAAGTATACGCTATGGACTTTTACCTCTGCAAACTCTTCAAAATATCGTGCAATGGTTTACTACATTTAATGCTGCACAATAACTGGGTTGAACATCGAAACAAAATTAAGTCATTTATGGGGGGAATGTATCAGTCAAGAAGATGTGTAAAAATCTAATTTTTGGGCCAAATAGTTTTTGTGAAATCGAATGATAAGTGTGTCAAAGCAGTGGGAACACCATGTGTCTGCACAGGCGAGCAGTGCAGTGATGACAAAATCACGCACAGCACGGAATGCGGGGAGCACATGACTGCAGCAGCGAAAGGGTTAATGAAGAGACAAAGCACTAGAAATTTCAAAAAATTGCATTCAAACGAATAAAATTCGTGAAGTAAAACACTTCGATATTGTTTTTAAATAAAGAAAATATTTAGTATCGCACAAAGTTTGAACTCTTTACCTATCGCTTACTAATCCAGTGCCTCAACCACTACGCTAGCGCAGCTCGTGCTGCAATGCCTCTCCATGAAGAATCTAACAGGACACTCAAAATTCTGACAAACACTGTTGGTATGCCTATGAATTACTCGCACTTCGTCGAAGTACAATAGGAAATAAACAATTACCGCTGTTCTTTATTGCGAAAAAGCGGTTCATGAAATTGATACAAATACCTTTCCTTGCTATCGCCTGAATTAAGAGTCTTATTGCTTGTTTGGTTTAATTAATTAATAGAAAATGAAGCAATTGGTATAAAGAATGGTTTTTCCAAACTTTCAAAAAACAAAGTCTGCTATCAAGACATTGCTTTTGTTCTATTACTTTATTTATGACTGAACGTTTCTAAAACTGAAGACACTCGTCCGTACTCTGCTCTGCAGTCGAGATCTGGCAACGTCGTTCTCTGTTCATTGGCTGACTGTATTTTTTGACGTCAGATGCGCAGAACGAACCTAAACTCGGCCGCCAACATAAATGACGCGCACTTTAGTGCAGTCGGGTTGGAGCAGCAGTGAGGGCTGCGTCGACACGGCTCGCCCGACCATTGCCGCCACGCGTCACTTGAGCCGGGCCACGGTCTTGGTGGATCATCGGTCGGTCGTCTTACCGGGTGACGCGTTTTGGCTCTCCGGTCGTTCATGACTCGGCTTTGTGTGTGCGTGTGTGTGTGTGCGTGTGCATCGACTCCCGATTTGTCTTCGTGCGTGCTTAGTTACTGTTGGGTATCATTAAGGTCTTTGTGCAAGTGTTTGTCAGGTTGTGTGTGTAGTTGGCGTTATTTCCTTTGACAAGTTATTTTAAATGTGTCGGCGCACTGTCTCTGAGAGGTCGGTCGTCTCATCGGCCGACGTGCAACTGGTTCGCCTGCGCTTCTGGGCCCCTTCAATTACCATCTTGTGGAACTTGGCTCGGTCATTCCCGGTGCAGAAATGTCGTTTAGCGAGTGGGCGTGTTTCCTCTGCATAGTCGGGCCCGAGACAGTATTTCCGCCGCCGTGTGTCTCGAAGTGAGTGGGAGACGCACCAGCAGTGCAGTCGCGACGGAGCAGCAGTCGCGGACGGACCAGCAGGCAGTCGGTCGGTTGCTGCGGACCAGGGAAGTTATCTCCGCGCGGTGCAGTCGCTGGGTCCGCTGCCGGTCGCTGCGCAGTGTCGGAGCGTGTGCGGAGCTGTCCGATCGCTACGAGCTTGGCGGTTCGCCGACCCACGACGTCAAAGTTGAGTGTGGTTTTAAGTACCCAAGCCTCGTCCATTCATGTTGTGGTTCGTTTCGGTGGTTCGCTGTTGGGGAGGTTGTCCTGTGACCAACACAGACTGTTTTTACATATTTGATTGTGGATAATTACGTCTGTGACATTATCTGTTTGAATTCTCAAGTACTGATTGTTGGGAAGTACGTCGTTGTGTCGGTCGGTCCGTGGCTGTCCCTGGTTGGGTTCCGAAAGTGCAAGTGTAGTCGGGCTCACCACTTGTCTCACCTAAGTGAACGAGGGCAGACCGACCTCCCTGGAGGCTTTCTGAGTGCCACCGGTGTTTAATTATCTGTTGTGAGCTATTTTAATTTTTAGGCTTATGGTTATTTGTTGGTTTTCTTAAAATTTTGCAAAATTAATTTTTAAATTAAGCTTAAACACTGCGGCCTTCTGCCTTTAAAGATTATCGTAGTATATTTTAAAATTTTGAAGTTTAATTGTGGCACTCAGCCATTGGTATTGCACCTTGCACATGTTGCTTCTTTAAATTATTTTATTGCTATCTTAATTGGATTTTTATCTTGTTGATTTTTAAGATTTCTTGTTGTTAAACATGCTGACCTTCTGCCTTTAAAGCTCTATGGTAATATATTCTGAAGTTTTGAAAATTAATTGTGGCGCTCAGCCATTTGTGTTGTACCTTGTATATGTTTTTTTTCCCTTAGGGTTTTGAATTATTTTATTGCTCTCTTAATTGAATTTTGATTTTTTTAAGATTTTTTGTTGGCCTTCTGCCTTTAAAGGTCTATGGTGATATATTCTAAAATTTTGGAATTTAGTTGTGGCCCTCAGCTATTTGTATTGCACTTTGCGTATGTTGTTTTTGAATTATTTTGTTACTATCTTAATTGGATTTTTATCTTGTTAAGATTTCTTGTTGGAGGCCTTCAGCCATGAAAGAGTTGCATTCGGTAAAGATTTAGCTATGTGCCGCTTTGGTTGTAGAGGTTATTAAATTAAAATAAATGACAATTAGAAGCAGAAACTGACCTCAACCCTTGGTGCTTCCCACAATCCTGTTACCTGTTCTGCCCAGCTGGTTTAGCGGGCATCGCATGCTCAACTTTCAGTCTTAAGACTAATTGTATGCTCTGAATATGAAAATTATGTCAATAGAGCCGACGAACAAAGGAGAAGAATAACAAGAAATGTTACCTTCATAGCAGCGAATGGTAGCAAGAGTAAAATTCAATCATAAGAAAATGCAGGGCGATCTTTTCCTCCATGTACCAACTCTAGGAATCGGTCGATGAGAAGCTACGCAAAAGAAAAGTTCCAATTAACTCATGCCCGGAAACGTATGGTTTCCATGCCAGAGACCATTTATTCAGTCACGCTTTGTTACAGAGGCTGCGGTTTAATACGCGCTTTACCGTGCAGCCACAGTTACAGCATGCGTGGTTTCCTCCTAGAGGGTGGTACTGTTCCTCATACATCATACCCTAGCGCTCTCTCATGCCATAGTATTTGTTAATGTTGCACCCGATTCACTTCCCTTGCTGATTCGCATTGTAGTGGATGTAATACAGCGTTGTGCACAATGTTTCCGTATTCCAGTCGACAACTTTACTTACGGAAAGGGAAATGGCAACGATTGGGGGGGGGGGGGGGCAGCTAGGTTGTATCAGGAGACCTATCCCTGCCGACAACAACCACAGCATTCAACATTTACAACAGTGTTTCGCCGTTTTTCTGAGACGGGATCTTTTCAGGAAGCAGAAAATCATGAAGGACGTATCTGAAATGTTCTGACACCAGACTTGGATGAAAATGTCATTAACACTGTGTAAGGTGACCGCAGTGTCAGTACCAGACAGTTGGCCGGCCAGTACAAGGTAAGTCAGACGACCGTGCGGAACTCTCTCCATGACAACTATTTCTACCCTTATCACTTACAGCGTGTTGATGGCGTACTAGCGACAGACTCCCCACATCTGGAGCAGTTTTGTCACTGGTTTGTTCGCCAGGCAACCACGATTCCGCAATTTGTGTCATCCATCCTATTCATAGATGAGGCCACCTATACACGGAGTGGTATCTTCAGCTTTCATGACAATCATCTGTGGGATAGTATGCAGAACTCCAATGGTGTGGTGACAGCGAATCATCAGCATCGGTGCAGCCGGGACTTGTGGGCCGGGATACTTGGCGACCGTATTTTGGGATCAATCTTTCTTCCACGTCCCCTAACAGGCCGGAACTATCAGCGTTTCTTGCGGGTGATTTTGCCTCCCCTACTGGAAGAAGTACTTTTGATCATTCGAAGAGTTATGTGGCTGCCACATGATGATGCTCCAGCCAACTTCGCCCTTAACATCCGGACGCATCTCAATTGTGTCTTCCCTGGTCAATGCATCGCATGGCCCGTTCATTCACCTGATCTCAACCCGTGCGATTCCTGGTTATGGGGCCGTGTCAAAAGTATCGTGTATGCAGAGCCCATTCCAGATGTGGAGACACTGGAGCAGCGTATTCATGCTGCCTTTGACACTGTTCGGATGCAGCCTGGCAGATGTGGTCGGGTGAGACAGAACATGTTACGGCGCGCACACGCATGCTTTGAGGCACTTGGAAACCATTTTCAACACATACTGTAACTAGGCTGCATGGTACAGCGCATATTAGACCGCAGTCTCAGTAGCAATGCATGATTGAATAAATGACCTGTAGCATGGAAACCATGCATTCCGGACATAAGTTCATTAGATCCTTTTTGTCCCTATCCTCTCATCGATCAATCCCTAGAGTTTGTACACGGTGGACAAAATCACTCTGTATAAAACAAATACAGAGGCCACCAACATGGGTGGGTGTAGACCTGACGTTGTCCGAGACACCCACATATCAGTGGAGGCAATGTGCAAGTAGAATAGAGTAGTAACAGTGAGTATAAACGTAAGTGTAGCTTTCGTTACCCAACAAGCCTCGACCTCTTCCGAGGCAGCCAGAAATAGATGTAGTAATTTAAGTTGAGCATTAGTCACTTAGGACTTTAATTAAAATCCTTTCAGTTTATGGTGTTTTGTGTAATTATTTTTTCAACATCAACTTTTACTTCAACACTATGTGAGAAACCCAGCATTGTCTGGATTTTGATTTATAGCTGTGCCTTAGACTTCATTCGTGTGGAATTTATTTTTGACTAATAAAGCTTCTTTGTATGCAACGTTTGAAGTAGTGTGACTGTTTTCTTCACTGCCAGGCGAGAGAGCCACATACAGCTGCCTCTTCGAGAAACAACTAACGCCCCTACACACAACATGCAGCGTCTTTATGATTATGGCATAATACAAACTCGCTGGCAATTGTACATATTTAAAGTGAAACGCTAAATTGTTAGGAATAAGCAGCATTCGGGGCATAAAAACACGCTCTTCTGGGCCATTTGTCATGAAAGTCTCCGCTTCTATGACGTTACATTGGAGAGAAGTAACTTTAAGCCTCCGTGAGTAATGGGTTCTGATTAGTGAGAGAATGCATGACGCTCTTGATAAAATTATGTCGCACTTTACTTTTGAAACGAGCTCCAAGGAACAAGTTAAAGCCTGTTGTTCTCGAGCCACAGCAAGTCTCGGCTCACGATCTTCATTGAATTCTTCAGATAGTCTTCAGTCTTTTAGCCATTTTCGTGTATTCAGAAAGCCTCAACCGTTTTCTAGACATTTTGTTCATAACCGGAACGAAATCAAAATGTAATGAGTAAGCATTCAAATCGCAAAGAAAACTTAATAAATTCGTTTTTCCTACTAAAGAATATAAATGAAACGTATCGAAAAAAGCAAAGCGATGTCATTACGTTTTTAATATCCAAAGCAGTATCAGAAATCTGCATATCATAGACAAGTGAATTTAATGCTACTTGATATTCATAATGGTAAGACAGCAGCACTTAATTCTGTCGCTGATGTAAACTACTGAAAATGTTTCTGTCAGTGAGTTTAAAAAAAACTGCCAGCACCATCTATTTGTTCTTTGGTGTACTACAATGCTAACAGAGCCATTGGTGTATTACACCATGATGATTAAACGTCCAAGCTAGTAAGTGTGGTGTCGTCCAAATATCATGGTGCCACACCAAAGTCAACAACGCACATCGATACCACAGACATTAACTATGTCTCGCTGTAATCCGCAGTGATGTATAGGAGAGGCTGAAGGAAACACACCCTTTCTCTCAGTGCAGCTGTGACCTCATACAGAGGTCAATATAGAACACACCTTGGAAGTACTCTGCCACCCAAGCTGAAACCATCAATATCATATAGTAGGATTGTAGAGTTGTTCAAGTCTCAAGAAGGAAATGTACTTTTGTAAATGTTGAACATTGTACTTCAAGAGAAGAGTTTGTTAATTTGTGCATCAGGTGATGCTTTAATAGTCAATGACAGTGCCAAGTTATCAAGCACTCCTGTGACGAAGGATTGTATCAACTTAAGTAAATCTTTCAGTCATCATGTAATAAAGTGAACTAATATTTCACATGTTACAGTTTCGATGAGCCATCTTCCGAGCAGTCAAAGAACTCACAGCTATGGCCGGACGATTGTAGTTTCGTCTGTTCGTAACACTTAGCTAAACAGACGATTTTGAATTAATCTTTAAATAACAATATCTTTTTTCGTGTTCAAATTTCAATGAAATAAAGCGTATTATTCTTCCCCAAGCAAAGAATTTAGCCGTGAAACGCCCATGACAATCTGTCCAGAAGTTTTGGTGATTAGCTTGTCAAATAGAGACACGATGGTTTTAGATAAAACTTTAAATTACGATACCTTTTTTCCTGTGATCAGATTTTGATGAACTGAAGTCTAGCTGCTGTCCGAAGCTACATTCAAGTTACCTGTGAAAATCCCCACCACAACTGATCCAGGAGTTTTGGAGATTAATGTGTTCAGACAAACCGACAGACACGACAGTGTTAGATAATATATCAGAAATAGTTTCTGTTAACATATCACTATACAGACAGAGCTATTCCCATGTACCTCTAGGGCTTCAGAAGACGACCGCTCAAAAACTACGAGGGTCACTCCAAAGAAATGCACACTTTTTTTTAAAAAAAAATCCATCTTTTAATCTACATGTTTGAAAGTTTTACGGTGTGTAGATACATCCTTTAGCAACAATATTTTCATTTCTCCACATGATTTCCATCCCTCTCAACTGCCTTACGCCATCTTGGAACCAGCGCCTGTATATAATTCTGGACCAACCAGTTGGAGCCACTGTTTGGCAGTGCGCACAAGGGGGTCATCATCTTCAAACCTTGTTCCACGAAGAGTGTCTTTCAGTTTCCCAAAGAGATGATAGTCACATGGAGCCAGGTCAGGACTGTTCCAAATGTTCGCTGCATACCGTTTTTCTTGTTTCTTTGTGAGCCACTGTCAACATCCTGGGAACTCACCTGGCACAAACCTTTTTTAACGCCAACATTTTCAGTATCGTGCAAACACTTCCTTCCCCTATCCCAACGTAGCGCGACAATTCGTTCACTGTGATGAGTCTGTCAGCAGTCACCAATTCGTTAACTCTCTGCACATTGCCTGGAGTGTGTGTAGTACGAGGCCTGCTGCTGTGAGGACAATCCTCAATATTGCCGTGCCCGCTTTCACCACGTAATCTGCTTGCCCACCGACTAACTGTACTGCGATCGACAGCTGCATCTCCATACACCTTTTTCAACCTCTTGTGGATGTTTCCCACTGTCTCGTTTTCACAGCACAGGGATTCTATGACAGCACGTTGCTTCTGACGAACGTCAAGTGTAGCAGCCATCTTCAAGACATGCTGTGACGGCGCCACTCGCAGGAACAGGTTGAACTAATTTTGAAAACATGCGGGAAGGATGTATCTACACACTGTAAAACTTTCACACATGCAGAATGAAAACTGTATTTTTACAAAGATAGTGTGCATTTCTTTTGGAATGACCCTCGTACTAGACATACAGAAAAATGACACATATCAATGGATAGAGCGTCTTTCCAAGTTTCGCTTCGTACTACGCACCATGGCGTAGCTGCACTGAGGGGCCGACATGTCAGAACACATTTACATATCACCCACTCAATGTTGGCGAAACGAATTAGTTCGCAACTGCAGACAGGCAACCAACTGATCAGATTTCAAAAGTGAGCTGCTGGCGTTGAGGCCCCAAAGAGCTGCACGCATGTGCTCTTCGCCCATCCTGAAATTCGCTGTGTCACAAACAGCGCCGATACAGAGCACCTGTACCACGAATAAAAAGTTTGGAGGAACCTGTTTTCATGTTCTGTGTGTTTTGTAGGTTTCACGCTGTCATCTTCCTAAACCCCAGAGGTACTAATGAATAACCCTGTGTAATATAAAGCGTTGTATGTTCATCATCATCATCGTCTCCTTCCAAGGATTAGGTATTGTAGTCATCTGCTCCGATCCCACTCATCCATCCATCCAGCCATCTGTTACGAGGTCCACCTAGCTCTCCAATCGGCCGATAATTCATTATCTTGTTTGAAAATCTATCTTCTGTCATTCTGTCAATACGATCCTTCCATTTAGTTCTGTTATTTTCTATCTTGTCATTAACTGAAAAGATTTTTAATTCCAATCTTATTCTTTCATTACCTATTCTATCCATTACATTATAACCTCTTACATATCTCATGAACTTCATCTCTGCTGCTTCTACACGAGATTTTTTTTGTTACTGTTACTGTACAGGGGTAGGTACAGCAAGAATTATATAGAATTACATTTGTGTCTCTTTTTCAGTTTTTCCTCCCAAAGTTCTTCCAATTTGAGAGCTGGTTTCTCAGGATGGGGAAGGATAAGGTTACGATTGTGGATGGGGCCGTAATCAGTTACTGTCGGTTGCACAACAAATATGTACACTTTATTTAAAGTAATTAAAATTTTAAAACGATCTCTTAAAAAAACAATTGTCTGTATGACGGCTAAAGGCCTTATCACAGAAAAAAAAATTCCACAATTTTAGGGCCAAAGGCCACCAACAATAACCTCAAGGAAGAAACGGCTGAAGGCCTGAATTAGAAGTCAGAAGAACAATTCCAAATAGCACATATTAAAATAAATACTTCGTTTTAAAACAA
This sequence comes from Schistocerca americana, assembly GCF_021461395.2. NCBI lineage: Eukaryota > Metazoa > Arthropoda > Insecta > Orthoptera > Acrididae > Schistocerca > Schistocerca americana. The sequence continues at coordinate 104,387,547 of NC_060122.1, read as the reverse complement.
ACTGTAACATGGCTGAAGACCTTATTATAAAGAAGTGAAATTATCGCTCGGCTGAAGGCCACAAACAATTTCAAATAACAAACGGCAGAAGGCCTGAATTAGAAGTCAGGAAAACAATTCCAAATAGCACACATCTCAACAAATACCTTGCCTTTAGAACACGTTTACCTTAAAAAAAACTTTTTGCAACACGGCTGAAGGCCTTATTATGAAGGAAGTGAAATTATTGCTCGGCTGAAGGCCACACACAACTTCAAATAACAAAAGGCTGAAGGCCTGAATTATAAGTCAGAAGAACAATTCCAAATAGCACACATTTCAACAATATTTTGCTTTTAAAACAAGTTTGCTTTACAAAAACTTATTGAAACATGGCTGAAGACCTTATCACCAAAGAAGTGAAATAATTGTTCAGCTGAATGCCACACCAACAATAATTAGAAAATTACGAATATCCTTAAAACAAACATCACAATCTAAGGCATCTGGACAAGCGGTTCTCAGCAAGTGTTCCAAGGGTCGGTCTAGGAAGGTAACTCAAACATAATGTAAGGTGAGACAGGCAGCCAAGAGTTGTACTCACGTAACAGGATGGCAACTCAAACTAGGGATAGCTTATGCGTCAACCTACCGACTAACCAATCCGCCTAACGTCCGATCACCGGTACAACGATGGAATATATTTAGGCAAGGAAACGCTAGAACCAAGGTAGACCTCCACCCTCCCACCAAAAAAAAAAAAAAAAAAAAAAAAAAAAAAAAAAAAAAAAAAAAAAAAAAAAAAAAAAAAAAAAAATGCGCAGTACTGTACAAGAGGCTGTCGAACTGCACGCCGTGTCGGACAGCATCAACATGCTGAGGAAAGGTACACTGCCGGGAAAGAACGCTAACCTCCAGGCCATGTAACTGGAGCGTTAGTGGCCAAAAGGCAGAAAATACTGCTGGTTTCACTTCACTAATAAGAATAATACTAAATTCAATGATGAATGACAAATAGAGAAAGACGGCTGCAAAATTTCTTCGGCTGAAAACACTTTACTCGTTCCCGCCAGGCTCAGTGGCCCTGGGAGCAGCAACCCGCCGACCAAAGGCGAGATCTCGGAACAGTCGAGGTTGCATTAGCAGTTAACTCTTGACTCAACTTAAACGTCCAGGGTTTGGCGTGCAACGAAGCCGTCGCTCTCGCAGCTGCCCCTCCTCGATCCGGCAGTGGCAGCACGCTGCCAGCGGCCCCGGCTTGCCCTCGCACTGCACGGACCTGCTCGCTGTTGCGCCCCTAACCGACGTGATGTCCGTTCGCCACTAACTCACTCCACACAACGTGACCCGGAAATACTAGCAGTCACTCCAAAGATAGTATCACATTACTCGTACAGACAAGCGCTGCTGCTGCCACTCACAGGCAGGCAAGCCAGCAACTTAGTGATGCCAGTAAATCGAATAAGAAACGAGATGCCATAACAGCAATGATAAGATGCCAAGCAATAAACGGCATGAATACGAGCCGTGCACGGTTCACAATTGTATCGCAGGTAGCTTGGTGTTTATTAACCTTCTTCTCAATGCCATCGTCGTAGTTAAAACTAATATCACACCATAGATAATTAGAATGAGATACTTGTTCTACAATTCTTTTATTATTATTTTCGATCTGAGTGGATTCTTTTCTGTGAAAGCCATTTTTTGTCTTATTTGTAGACATAGTTACGTTGTAATATATGGCATTTGGCTCAATTTGTATACAGCTCTTTCTAAATTATCTTCTGTTTCATGTGTTGTGGATTGGCAAGAGTGCCAACCCACTATGGGAGGAAGCCAAAAGGCACGCGTTTTAGCTCACGCAGGCTGGCGTGAGGTCTAGAACAGGTCAAGGAAATGAGACTAGCAAAAAAGGACGTAGCTGTGGAATACTTAACTTTAATACATAAATGGTGAATATCGCTCTTGACGGTACATGTTTTATAGCATCAATAGTAACTGGTAATGGCGCCTTGCTAGGTCGTAGCAAATGACTTAGCTGAAGGCTATGCTAACTATCGTCTCGGCAAATGAGAGCGTATTTTGTCAGTGAACCATCGCTAGAAAAGTCGGCTGTACAACTGGGGCGAGTGCTAGGAAGTCTCTCTAGACCTGCCGTGTGGCGGCGCTCGGTCTGCAATCACTGATAGTGGCGACACGCGGGTCCGACGTATACTAACGGACCGCGGCCGATTTAAAGGCTACCACCTAGCAAGTGTAGAGTCTGGCGGTGACACCACATCACGTATACGCATCAAAAAAAGTTTTACATCACATCGGTTTCGAGAGTTCCGGAACCTGTACAGAAAATTGGAATAGAGATCAACATAAACATCATTTTAGCACTTTTTATTGCTCATGAAAACCGCACATTGCATGTTGTACCACCATACAGCGAGACCTTCAGAGGTTCTGGTCCAGATTGCTGTATACACTGGTACCTCTAATACCCAGTAGCACGTCCTTTTGCATTGATGCATGCCTGTATTTGTCGTGGCACACTGTCCACAAATTCATCAAGGCTCTGTTGGTCGAGATTGTCCCACTCCTCAACGGCGATTCGGCGTAGATCCCTCAGAGTGGTTGATGGGTCACGTTGTTAATAAACAGCCGTTTTCAATCTATCGTGATCTCGCGGTAGCGTTCTCGCTTCCCGAGCACTGGGTCCCAGATTCGATTCCCAGCGGGGCCAGGGATTTTCACCTGCCTCAAGATGTTTGGGTGTTGTTGTGTCGTCTTCATCATCATCATTCATCCCCATTACGGTCGGAGGGAGGCAATGGCAAACCACCTCCACCAGGATCTTGCCTAGTACTGCAGTGAGGGCCTCCCGCATCGTTCCCCTATGATCTGTCAAGGAGTATGGGACGTCATCATCAGTCTACACGAGGCGTATTCGATAGCGTTCATGTCCGGAGAACATGCTGGCGACTCTAGTGGAGCAATGTCGATATCCTGAAGGAAGTCACTCACAACATGTTCACGATGGGGACGCGAATTGTCGTCCACGAAGACGAATGCCTCGCCAATATGCTGCCGATGTGGTTGTACTGTCGGTCGGAGGATGGCATTCACGTATCGTACAGCCGTTACGGCGCCTTCCATGACCACCAGCGGCGGACGTCGACTCCACATAATGCCACCCCAAAACAGCAGGGAACCTCCACCCCGCTGGACAATGTGTCTAAGGCGTTCAGCCTGACTGGGTTGCCTCCAAACACGTCTCTGACGATTGTCTGACTGAAGGCATATGCGACAATCATCGGCGAAAAGAACGTGAAGCCAATCCTGAGCGGTAAATTCGGCATGATTTGGGCCTATCTGTACTGCGGTGCACGGTGTCGTACTTGCAAAGATGGACCCCGCCATGGACGTCGGAAGTGAAGTTGCGCATCATGCAGCCTATTGCGAACAGTTTTAGTCGTAACACGACGTCCCGTGGCTGCACGAAAAGCATTATTCAACATGGTGGCGTTGCTGTCAGGGTTCCTCCTAGCCATAATCCGTAGGTAGCGGTCATCCACTGCAATAGTAGCCCTTGGGCGGCCTGAGTGAGGCGTGTCATTGACAGTTCCAGCCTCTCTGTATCTCCTCCATGTCCGAACAACGTCCCTTTGGTACACTCCGAGACGCCTGGACACTTTCCTTGTTGAGAGTTCTTCCTGGCACAAAGTAACAATGCGGACGCAATGGAACCGTGGTATTGACTGTCTAGGCATGGTTGAACTACAGACAACACGAGCCGTGAACCTCCTTCCTGGGGGAATGACTGGAACTGGTCGGTTGTCGGACCCCCTCCGTGTAATAATCTGGTTGTTTACACCTTTGGACGGGTTTAATGACATCTCTGAACAGTCAAAAAGACTGTGTCTGTGATACAATATCCACAGTCAACATCTATCTTCAGGAGTTCTGGGAACCGGGCTGATGCAAGACTTTTCTTGACGTGTGTTTAATTATCTGGTTAACAACGTATAATCGAGTGTTTAATGGTATACGAGATCCTATTTTTATTGCTATGTGTATTTCGTCTTTCCACTTCATCACTAGGTCGTCAATATATAACTGAAATGAAGTGGGTGATAGACTGCACCCATCTCGAACACCTTGATTTATTAAAATTTCATATGACATTTTCGAACCCGAACTTATAGCTATTTTTGTGTTTACGCATAAACTCTTCTTAGTATTGATAAGATGTTTTGTAAAACCTTTTATTTCCAACATTTCCCAGCAAACGGATTTTTTTACCTTATCAAATGCTTTTTCAAAATCAATAAATGCTAAACACATTTGTAAGCCAAGTTCCCAACGTTTTTCAATAATTTGTCTTATTATAAATATATTTTCAAAACACGAACGTCCCTCTCTGAACCTTGATTATTCTTCCGAGATTACTGCATTAGCCATAGTTTGCAGCCTTTGATTAAGAATTTTCCATAAATTCTATATCGTGCGTGTAGTAAACTTTTACCTCCATGATTTCCTGAGTCTTTCCTATTGCTTTTTTAAATACAGAAAAAACTATAATTGTGTTCCATTCTTCAGATACAGAACAGTTCTTCCAATACGTATTTAAAAATGGAGGAAGCAAAATTGTAAAATGGTTCCTCCATATTTGATTAATTCATCATTAATGCCATCTAGGCTAGCAGCTTTTCTATTTTTCGTTACATTTAAGGCTACTTTTAATTCTATTATGTCTGTTTGATGTACAGAGTTATTACCAATTTTTAGAGAATAACTTTCTTCACTATTTTCATCATACCATAAATTTCTGTAATGGTCCATTCACTGATTTTCTGTTTTATTAGCCGCGTGGGATTAGCCGAGCGGTCTTAGGCGCTGCAGTCATGGGCTGTGCGGCTGGTCCCGGTGGAGGTTCGAGTCCTCCCTCGGGCCTGGGTGTGTGTGTTTGTCCTTAGGATAATTTAGGTTAAGTAGTGTGTACGCTTAGGGACTGATAACCTTAGCTGTGAAGTCCCATAAGATTTCACACACATTTGAACATTTTGTTGTTATATGAATGTCTACAGCATTTTCCTCCGTTGTATTCGTATGTTTCATAAGTATAAACGATGTATTCTGTCTTCCGTGAATGTCGTGTTCAACATTAGCAATGAATTTTCCCCAGGATTCACTATGGTATCTTTTTATCAAATTCTTTGTTTTATTTCTTTTTTGTTTATATATTTCCCAGACTTCAATTCTTTGCGTTTTTAAATAGGTACTATAAGGTTATGTATTTCCTTAATATTGTTAACTATTTGTGTATTCCATATTCTCAGATCCCTTTCCCGGTTTGTTAGGTTATTTTTCCCCAGTACCTCATTAGCTATGTGTTACCATGGTAACTGAATATATACGACCTGTTTAGAGATACCAGATAACAGGTCCGTAACTTACTATAGTATATAAATTGAATTAAATTAAAGGGGCAAAAACCTTATATTACTATTCAGCTACTGCAGCTCCAATTTGGAATGAAATATAATTTTTGCTCGTTGCAAGGTCTACAAAATTCGAAAACACTCGAATATGTGAGAATAATTTTAAAAGTAGCATAATCAGCAGCAGCGGATAGGATGGCTCACACAACCGCATTTTATTGGCAGACGCTAAGAGAAAGCTGACACGCTCATTCGGAAAGCCGATGCGCGGTGCCGGCCTGGTGCGTGCAACAGCGGCTGATAGCAGCGGGCAGAAAGGACGGGCGCGCACGCCGGCGAGAGCCAGCCTCTCATACGGATCCCGTATCATAACGGTGAAAGGATGGCACATCTGAAAACCGCCATTACAAAGCCCACTGCCGTGCGGCCGGTAATTTCAATAGCTTTCTGCCTCTTTCTGTTCGCGAGTCGGGACGCACGCAGCGATCACATCGCATCGCCGGTCGCCGCCGCTATGGAATCCAGCGCTGGAGCAGGGAGATTGGAGTGGCGAGCGTGAATGAGTGTCGATGCGGCGGGCGCGTTCCATTTCACATCGTCTGACCGGAGTTTTATTGCTGTACTCCGTCTGATGAAGAGTCAAACGGAAACGTCATTTGCATTGTACACTGCGGGACGCTTTCAGTTTCTATTGCGAGGGAAGCTTCCGAAAAAAAGGGAGGGGAGCTGCTCGCTTGTGACTCTCCGAATAAAATTTCAAAAATGTTTTCACTGTAACTAACGAGGCTTCCCAGTGGAGAACCCTATTCCCTCCAGGTTGCAAGTTGCTGATACATTCAGTCTTCCACAAGTGTCTCTTCACCCTCGTCGATAAGAGGAGTTCGGTTAATACTGAAATTTAAAGTTGCCAACAGCAAATAAGTACAAAAAATAAGCGAGACATTATGTTAAAAGCTATCTAAAATTGTCATTGGGAGTATCAAAATCAATTTCTAAAAGAAACATACTTTACATTTCAGTATATTACAGAAGTTATCGGTAAATATTCTATATGTACACTTTATGTGAATGAACTTACACCTCTTCTAATAGCAGTAAATCGTCGTCCCTGGAGTGACGAAGTTACACTGCGGCATTTCATGTTACTTTTATTAGTTACTTGTTCAATGGTTAATTTGTACAACATAACGACGTGAATAAGTCACTTTACTTCCCATGTAACCCAATTCGTATTTAACAACAGCCTTTTGTAGATTAGTTCAAACAACAGTGAAAGTATTTATTATAATAAGTTACGGTAGTACGCCGTTCTCTTATACTGGTTACAGTACAAGATTCTCAGTGAAATTTCTTCCTTGGAGTGGGAGTTTTCCCGAAGTTTTCTTTCAACGCGAACATTTTAGGTTAGGCTTTACAGTGAATGTGACTGATATCCAATGAAACAACAAGTCTACTTACTAGTCAGTGTTTATTTATATCCACACTGCGTTTCGAAGGTTTAAATCTCGATTATCAGGTGGATTTACATGTGTTATTTTGACATATGTGTGTGTTGTGTTACGATTTTAGGGTAGCGAAACATGGCAGTTTACATATGATGTGTTACGATAGAGAGCCGGCCGTTGTGGTCGAGCGGTTCTAAGCGCTTCAGTCTGGAACCGCGCGACCGCTACGGTCGCAGGTTCGAGTCCTGCCTCGGGCATGGATGTGTGTGATACCCTTAGGTTAGTTAGGTTCAAGTAGTTCTACGTTCTAGGGGACTGATGACCTCGGATGTTAAGTCCCATAATCCTCAGAGCCATTTGAACCATTTTTTTACGATACAGAAAAGAGCTTGTGTCCGCTGGAGACAGTGCCACAAGCTACCACAAAATCATAACACAACAAACACATACTTCATACCAACACATGTAAATCCACCTGATAATGGAGGTTTAAACCTTCAGAACGCGTTGTGGATATAAATAAACAGTGACTGGTAACAGCAAACTTTTTGTTTATTTCAATTTTAGCTTTATTATAGGTCAGGCATTCTGTGTCCTTACATAAGTGGCACTGCACCATCCTTTAGATACTATTAAGTCGTAGGAGATATACCGTACGAACAGTCTCTAACAGCAATGCGATACGTAGGTGAAAAGCAACGTTGGACAATGTAGCTCACTCTCTTAATGCTACAATAAGTTGTCTTGACAAGACCTTGCCTAGACTCAACGACGTAATCTGTGTGACATGGACCGGTCGGGGTGGCCGAGCGGTTCTAGGCGCTACAGTTTGGAACCGCGCGACCTCTACGGTCGCAGGTTCGAATCCTACCTTGGGCATGGATGTGTGTGATGTCTTTAGGTTAGTTAGGTTTAAGTAGTTCTAAGTGCTAGGGGTGGTGACCTCAGAAGTTAAGTCCCATAGTGCTCAGAGCCATTTTTGTGTGACATGACATAATCGTCTGTACTAACACAGCGACGCCTCTTAAGATTTGATATTCAGCTTCTCACGCTATAATCAAACTACACCTCCCGACGACATCACTAAGTGCAAAAGTATGGACACAGTAACACTTTTCGTCGTATAATGGAGTCTGTGGTAGCTATCTGAATATTGATTACAGCAACGCATCTATAAGGGTTCACTAGTTTCGAAAGGTAAACTACTACCAAAGCGCCTATCAATCAACAGAAAAAAATATTAGATGCGAGAGTCTGCTGTATTTACTTTACAAATAACTGAACCTATAGTGAAGTTTACTCTGTGTACTCTGGCAACACAGGTACCAGAACCATAGCCTTCGTATATAACTGATCCTTACGTCATAAAGACCCGTTGCCTCGCGCAGTTGTTCCTCTTTTAAAGCTTCAGCGAATAATCGTAGTAAAAGCAATCAGTTGGAACGTTATAAATTTTTACGTAAATTGGAGAATACGTTCACAAGGCAGAGATATAATTTAATGTTGTTTGTCTCTCATTCTCAGTCAACGATAACCTCTACAAGTAGCGCCTTGCTACAACAACATCCTTGACTCTATTGAAATTTTGTACTAATAAATTATTGCGTCAATCTCCAGCTTTCAGAATTAAATGGAATAACTTTGATTTATAAATAATCACTTTTCAATAAAACGTAAATTTGCTTTCCCTGTCTAAATAACGATTAATTATCTTTCTTTTCGTTGCAAGTTATTAATTAAGAAACACTGCTCCTTATCTTTAATTTCTTTGAGCATTGCTTTTACCAATATTTCAGTGTTTATTGGCCATTGCATTTACTTTACTACGAAAAGATATATTCAAGATATTAGTCTGCTTTGAAATAAGCCTTTGATTTCTTCTATTAGTAGTAGTAGCCGTTAATTCTTTATTTCCTGCAATAAATTATTTACAGATACAAGTCAGTGTTTTAATTTACGAGTGCTGGTGCCGTAGCCGTTAATTCTTTATTTCCTGCAATAAATTATTTACAGATACAAGTCAGTGTTTTAATTTACGAGTGCTGGTGCTCTATTCCAAACCCCACCAACATAATATAACAAAAAATAAAACTAAAAACCTAAATGTCACCGCCACTTTCAGGCTATACGAACTTTAAATAACCAGACAAAACTCAACCACTGCAGGCATTGACTTCCGCGACCAACTAATATTAAAAACTCAAAACACAGCAATAGGTGATCTATTTTTAGAGAGAATTAGCGTGTTCTCTAATAGATGGTTTGATTTGTCGTTTAGGGACAAGAGTAAAAGCTATCAGATTTTCAGTAAACTTCTGATTGTTTCTTAATAAATGTTACATAAGACGACCATTCTCTTTCATACAAACTACACATTCGGTGCATCCAACGAGATTTCCGGAATTTAATATATTACGCCGAAGTCACGCAATAAATGCTAACGAAATATCGCTGAGTCACTATTCCCCGGTGCTTGCGTACACTGTACAACCAAAATAACACAATGCAACGTTGCTATCACTTAGTGCGAGCTATAATCCTAAACCACAAAATAACTAAACGATTTCACGTGAAAACGTCTCTTCATATACACCATTCAACGGAAAATTTCCCAAAAACATTGAAACACGGTTAACATACAAAGGCGTGGCTGTTAAGCAGCACAACGCATCATTAATCACAAATAGGACAAACTAATCTCATACTTCAATAAATCGGTGCTTTTCCTACGCCTGGCGAGTCTACACTCTACCAAACTCGGCGAAATAATTATTTGCTACATTAGCCGATAATCTCCTCAAAACATCTTTCTAAACGATTTAGAACTGCCTTGAACACACTTGACTTCTATCCCTATTGCAGACCAATTCACGTATCGTAAGAGTGAGCCGATCTCATCACACTCTTGAGTTAATCTCTCTGGAGGCTCAGTACTCGAATAGTACTCGGATACTACTACCAAAATTCTGAAAGGTCAAGCCAAGAACCATTCTCTGCGAACAAACATATCGCACTAATTTACTCTTTAACAATGAGTGTTTCTTCTTAACAGTCGGCGGAGCCAAGAACCATTCTCTGCGAACAAACATATCGCGCTAATTTTCTCTTTAACTTTTTTTTTTTTTCTTAACAGTCGGCGAAAAACGTTCGTAGTGGACAGCGGCATCGCAGATGTTATCTTTGCCGCACGCCGCGATTCAGCAGTCCGCTGGGCGTTGCAAACTCGCTGACTTGACAGGACACAGCTTCTCTCGACAATCAGGTGTCAAATATCTACAACATCTTCACACAAAAATTTAAGAAAACTATACAAACAACTTAACAAACTCTTCGTTCTCCTAGCACAAAAAAATCGATAGTAAGTTGAGACGATACAAACAAGTAAACTGGGACGTTGTCATCGAGAGAAAGAACCCGTTCGTATTGGTTCTCGCGACACTTCGTCTTCACAGTGTTCTGACTCTCGCCTGGAGATTTTGGTAGTAAGCTTCTGTAACAGTTTCATCCTTAAGATCATTGTATGTTAGAAGCACACCATGGCATTCCCAAATAACACACGCAATCACCGTTCCCGATGACGGTTGGTCTTCGCCTTTTTCGACGGTGACCATTTTAACCTTAATAAAATATTCTCAGGTTTCAAGTGCTTCACTGCCCACGAGCTTTCGGCAGAGATCTCCTCTGCCACTGTGAAGCAGTTGACTGTCCTGTGGGATGCCGCTGCCCTGCTTATAAAGCCACGCCGTCGCTAGTGACGTCAGTAGTGCTCAGCCCCGCACCATATATGGTACTTTTTTGGTGGCGCAACCGCCGCGTCCGCTTTAACACCCCAGTCACGGCGCGAAAAGTTCGTGGACACTGGTCGCGCCCACTAGTGGGACTTCGCCAGAAGCTACATAAGCTACTAGGTGACGGATGAGAAGGAAGGTTTCAGCTCGTCCATGGTCATTATACAGATGAGGAAGTCATCTGAACCGGCCTCACAGATCCAACGTTTCCGCGGCTTCCTCGATTCGGCAGCAATTGTGAATGGGATTAAACAGTCACGGAACATAGCGGCTTTGTCACATCCAAAATGTCGTGCAAAAGTTGGAAAACTGTTCCATGACTGGTTTTCACTTTTCCCACAATGACCTCGACCGCATACACCGATCTCTGAGAACCAGCGCCTCCACTTCTGTCATGGTTCGCGATTCTATACAGCAGTATGGTAAGTGACATCGTACGTCATTCAGACTTGTTTGAACATACTGGAAGCATCTGTATCACCTGATGACTGTGTTATGTAATGGAGCAAAGCGTCTTCAGGGGTCAACGACTGTAAGATAGCAAATTATTACGAGTTGTCATCTTGCAGTGAAAGCGTAGATTGTCGTGGAGTGTGGAGGAGAGCAGATGGCGTCTCTCTCGCTGGCACAGCTGACGCTGGCTACGGGGCCGCACGAGCCATGTACTTGCTTAATAATGTGTGCAATACGTTACACATACTCTCTATGAATCTCAAGAACTACTATCAAATATTAATATCTTTTTCGTGGTTAGAGTACCAAATTCTACAGATAAAACAACCATACTGCTAAAATTTCAAACCAATAACTTCCCAGGTACATGCCGTGTTTCTTGCCTTCCGCAAGGCGTTCGATACAGTTCCCCACAGTCGTTTAATGAACAAAGTAAGAGGATATGGACTATCAGACCAATTGTGTGATTGGATTGAAGAGGTCCTACATAACAGAACACAGCATGCCATTCTCAATGGAGAGAAGTCTTCCGAAGTAAGAGTGATTTCAGGTGTGCCGCAGGGGAGTGTCGTAGGACCGTTGCTATTCACAATATTCATAAATGACCTTGTGGATGACATCGGAAGTTCACTGAGGCTTTTTGCGGATGATGCTGTGGTATATCTAGAGGCTGTAACAATGGAAAATTGTAGTGAAATGCAGGAGGATCTGCAGCGAATTGACGCATGGTGCAGGGAATGGCAATTGAATCTCAATGTAGACAAGTGTAATGTGCTGCGAATACATAGAAAGATAGATCCCATATCATTTAGCTGCAATATAGCAGGTCAGCAACTGGAGGAAGTTAATTCCATAAACTATCTGGGAGTACGCATTAGGAGTGATTTAAAATGGAATGATCATATAAAGTTGATCGTCGGTAAAGCAGATGCCAGACTGAGATTCATTGGAAGAATCCTAAGGAAATGCAATCCGAAAACAAAGGAAGTAGGTTACAGTACGCTTGTTCGCCCACTGCTTGAATACTGCTCAGCAGTGTGGGATCCGTACCACGTAGGGTTGGTAGAAGAGATAGAGAATATCCAACGGAGAGCAGCGCGCTTCGTTACAGGATCATTTAGTAATTGCGAAAGCGTTACGGAGATGATAGATAAACTCCAGTGGAAGACTCTGCAAGAGAGACGCTCAGTAGCTCGGTACGGGTTTTTGTTGAAATTTCGAGAACATACCTTCACCGAGGAGTCAAGCAGTATATTGCTCCCTCCTACGTATATCTCGCGAAGAGACCATGAGGATAAAATCAGAGAGATTAGAGCCCACACAGAGGCATACCGACAATCCTTCTTTCCACGAACAATACGAGAAGAATAGAAAGAAGAACCGATAGAGGTACTCAAGGTACCCTCCGCCACACACCGTCAGGTGGCTTGTGGAGTATGGATGTAGATGTAGATGTAGAGAATACTCTCGGAGTTATAATGTTTACCTAAAACACTCAATAACCGTGCTGGCATTGTGAGACGGAGTTAGGGGCTGTAATGTATTCACCTATAGTATCAACAAAAACTACAACCAAGAGGATGAGTTGATATAATCCAATTTTATGGAATTTACTTTAATTTCATTACTACAGATTTCTGAAATAATTAAAAGTACTTTGGAAAGTTATCATTTTGTCGTCTTTTGGTTGTGTCAGTGTTGTAGAGAGAGAGAGTGAATGTAGCACATATGTAAAGTGATATTATACGAAAACTATGTAAATGTATGCATGAGATAGTTGTTGTGCTATAGGGGAATTTGTGACTATGTCCGAGTGAGACTGATTTTGTGAAAGGGAGCCAGAAGGGGCGTTGAGTATTAAATTTCTTAGTAGTTTATTTTGTGGAAAGCAATAATATTTTGTTTCCATCAAATTTTATGTAGTTTCAGTCAACCCTCGTAAATTACTTGTGGTAATGTCATTGGCTGACACTAGAAATCAGTGAGTATAGAAGTGCTCAAGATGGTCTAATTTGCTGCTTAACATACTACCCAATGGGAATTCAGCATTTCCCGCGCGTCTGAGTAGGACTTTGTGCCTCAGACCCATGAGTTGATACAATCGCTCAGGAGCTGTCATCTATTTAACACTTATGTTAAATCGCGCTGATCAAATTTGCACCAGAACGAAGAAATTCGCGCGTTTGATCGGTACTCGTGCCGTTCACGAAGAGCGACTACGCTACTGAGTATTTTGTAAAAGTTTGAGCCATGTGAGCGGTTTATTTGACGAGATATTCGCGTGTGGAAATTTCATGTCGCACACAAACTCCGCGCGGCATGTTTCGTATAGATTACGAGATATTATGGCGCGCACTTCTTTACAACAAGCCTATTCAACGACATAATGTGTTAACTCGCAAGTAGTCGTGGGTCAGTGACTGTTTAGGACATTCAGAGTATCGGTTCGGACTGAATATTTTCTGCTTGCATTTGGGTCTGAACTTGTTACAGATACAGCAGTAACATTTCATAAGTAATGTCGGTATATTAAACGTGGAGTTGATAGTCATTTTCCGTGTTTTAAAGAGAATAATCCAACTGAAAGGAAATTTTAGACATTTTTTCAAATGAGTCGTGGAAAAATACTGAACACTCGATAGTTTAACTAACTTTCAACTACTGACCATGGACGAGATATGTAGCATTTGCATGGTAGGTATTTAGCCGAATTTTCGGCAACGCTGCTTTTGTCGGCTAAACCAATATCTGAAGGGGTTTACAACTTGAAGCCTATCCAGGTAGGTGGACAGATTTTTTAAAGGATTGTGATAGAAGAAACCGCCCCGTCGCGCTCTCGTCGTACCTGTGACTGTGCAGGTGGACAGGTTTGCATGTTAGGGTGAAGCTGAGGGCCATTTCAGCGGTAGTTTAGCTACTGGCAGCTTCTCCCAAGCCGGACACATCTCTGCAGATGAACCTGACGAAGAGTGTCCGACAACGCCCCATCTCTTTCCATATCTTTCTGCGCAGTTCTTTTCCATAGTTGTTTACCCCAATCCACGGTGTGACGCGATTCTTGCCGAAGGATGGGTGGCATTTTGGAAGGCTTGTCGTGAACGGAGCCTGAGCCGTAGATCTACTGGGAGACCTCCCAGAATAATTAGACTTATACCGCCGTCGGGCGTCACTGGTGTCGAACTAACACATACCCAGCCCTCGTGGCACGAAACTGGAGAAGACAGAAAACAACACAAAAACTAAGCGACTTGATGATATCTCAAACACACAGGCATCAGGTTTGGAACCGTTGAAAGCAGTTTCTGTTACTGGATTGCCTGACAGACCAGTCCAATAAGTGGAAAATGCTAGTGAGAAGTTGGATCGGATCAAGAACAAACCCTTCTATGGGGCTTAGAGGAGGAAATTTCCAGAGAGCAAAGAGGAAAGAAAGGCAACGAATGGCTTCTTCAACATGAATGGAGGGAATTAAAAGTTCTTGAAACCAAGACCTCCACAAAATATTGTCTCATTGTGAAGGGAGAATGCAGACCCATTCCACCTCCAATGTAGGGAAGAAGAGAATGAGTATTAGCCTGTTATTACCATTTTTTGGGACAGTTGGATCCAGAAAAAGGCGAGACAGGAAATAGAGAAACAGACTTCGGGTACCGCATTCTCGGTTTTTCGGATGGTGGTTGTCCAACATATCCTTTGATCACTATTGCCTCGCAGCAGGAGGAACTAGTTCAGATAGCTGTCCAACAGAGATATCCTTTGATCAATGTTGCCTCGCAGCAGGAGGAACTAGTTCAGATAGCTCCCTCTGAAACGACTGTTGGGGGAGAGGGAGGGATGTCACAATTTCAGGATGGTCTGTCTGGACAAACGTGCTCTAACCTTTATCTGCGAGGGAATGCGCACAGTGGATTCACTTAAGATGGTGTCCAAGATATCTCCGTGGGAGATGAAGCGGCTAAACAAGACAGCAGCAAAACTCTTCAAGAATGCGAAGACATATGGGTGGGCTTTGAAGCTGCTAAAAGATGTTCCTCCAAAGACTATGTTCGAGAAATTACAGGTGCAAGACCAGAAGGTCTCGGTAGACGACTGAAGGGTAACAAACCAGAAGGTCATGTCTGACTGGTAAACCCTTTTGGTAGAAGTCGGTGAGGGCAAAGCAATAACAAGCCAGAAACTATATATAGGGACCTTGCATCTTACCGTCAGGGTAATTAGGACAACGGAAGCAATCATGGGAGCAATACGGTGGCTGGACAGTTGTTAATAAATCTGCCACACTATAAGGTGATAACTTCCGCTCTGAGCCGCCTTCTCGGAAGACAGGAGGTGAACGTGGCCCTAACCCAGGAATCCTATTTATACACATCAAAAAAACTTTTGCATCACCCCAGTTCTCAGAAATCCTGAAGATAGACGTTGACTGTGGATGTTGTATCACAGACATAGTCCCTTTGACTGTTCAGAGATGTCGTTAAACCCACCAAAAGATGTAAACAACCGTGCATGAGCAGCGCCTATTAGACGGAGGTGGCTTGACAGCCGACCAGTTCCACTCATTCCACCAGTAAGGAGGTACACGGCTCATGATGTCTGTAGTTCAACCATGTCTAGACGGTCAATACCTGGGTTCGATCGAGTCCGCATTGTTACTTTGTGCCAGGTAGGACTCTCAACTAGGGCAGTGCCCAGGCGTCTCGGATTGAACCAAAGCGATGTTATTCGGACATGAAGCAGATACAGAGAGATAGGAACTGTCGATGACATGCCTCACTGTGGCCGCCCAAGGGCTACTACTGCAGTGGATGACCGCTACCTACGGATTATGGCTCGGAGGAACCCTCACAGCAACGCCAACAAGTTGAATAATGCTTTTCGTGCATCCACAGGACGTCGTATTAAGACAAACTGTGCGCAGTAGGCTGCATGATGCGCAGCTTCACTCCCGACGTCCATGGCGAGATCCATCTTTGCAACCACGACACCATGCACCACAGTACAGATGGACCCAACAACATGCCGAATGGACCGCTCAGGATTCGCATCACGTTCTCTTCAGCGATGAGTGTCGCATATGCCTTCAGCCAGACAATCGTCGGAGACGTGTTTGGAGGCAACCCTGCCAGGCTGAACGCCTTAGACACACTGTTCAGCGAGTGCAGCAAGGTGGGGATTCCGTGCTATTTTGGGGTGGCATTATATGGGGCCGACGTACGCCGCTGGTGGTTTTGGAAGGCGCCGTAACGGCTGTACGATATGTGAATGCCATCCTCCGACCGATAGTGCAACCATATCGGCAGCATATTGGCGAGGCATTCATGGACGACACTCCGCGGTCCCATCGTGCAAGTTTTGTTAATCACTTCCTTCAGGATAATGATACAGCTCGACTAGAGTGGCCGGCATGTTCTCCAGACATGAACCCCATCGAAAATGCCTGGGATACATTGAAAAGGGCTGTTTATGGACGACGTGATCCACCACCCACTCTGAAGGATCTACGCCGAATCGCCGTTGAGGAGTGGAACAATCCGGGCCAACAGTGCCTTGATGAACTTGTGGATAGTATGCCACGACGAATACAGGCATGTTCAATGGAAGAGGAGTGCTACTGGGTATTAGAAGTCTGGACGACCACCTCCGAAGGTCTCGCTGTATGGTGATACAACAAGCAGTGTGTGGTTTTCATGAGCAATAAAATTGGCGGAAATGATGTTTGTGTTGACCTCTATTTCAATTTTCTGTACAGGTTTTGGAACTCTCGGAACCGAGATGTTTGTATAAAGGGGGGTATTTCAAGCCTCTGAGGAACTGGAGGTACGTTGAATTGTACTAAAAAACCATGCACTCACGCGAAAAATGGAATTTCATTTATTAAGATGGCGGACATTTGCTCCAGGGACATTGTTGGCATAGTTACCGTCCCAGTGAAAACACGTGAGGAATTAAGGACAAGGGAATTTGTCTTGGCCTTAGATTACCTTCCGTCTGAGAACAGTACTCTTCTTTCTCAGGAAGTGAGAAGAATGGCAGATAGCTACTCGCGACAGAATGAACAACTGCCGGTTCTTCGTGATACCAGTGCCTACAAATCTGATGGGGGAAGCAGCGACTCCAACAGCAGAGGTGAGCACCTATTAGATTTCCTATTGGAGAGTAATTTAGATATCACGAACACGGGTAGGGAACGTAATTCCAAGAGTAGAAGAAGGGAAGAAGTAACTGACATAACTTTTGGGGCCATCCTAAGTGGTAGTTTCGCCAAATAATGGCACGTGGTGGTGGAACCGTCCTTATCTGACCGCTTGCATGCTAAGTTTGGGGTTTAAAAGGGTGTTAAAAAGACCTTGGTCTTTAGGAATTCATGGAAAACAGACTGTGTCTCATATAGGAGAGACCTAAACTCACGCTTATTTGAAGTTAAAATTTCGATAAAAATCCAGTAGCTCTTGAGGAAATGGCAGATGAAGTGGGGTCTGCCGTTATGACCTCGTACTTAGAAAATTCGCGAATAACCAAGATATGTACAAATGGGCTCAAATGGCTCTGAGCACTATGGGACTTAACATCTATGGTCATCAGTCCCCTAGAACTTAGAACTACTTAAACCTAACTAACCTAAGGACGTCACACAACTCCCAGCCATCACGAGGCAGAGAAAATCCCTGACCCCGCCGGGAATCGAACCCGGGAACCCGGGCGTGGGAAGCGAGAACGCTACCGCACGACCACGAGATGCGGGCCTACAAATGGGAATTACTTTGCTAGAACAATAATCTGGAATTGCGAAGGAAGGAGGTAAGGAGACTGTTCAACTTTGTAAGAAGAAAAAATTAATGGGTTAAGTACCGGGAGGCTCCTTGCTAAATACAAGTTTGCATCCTGCAAGTTGTTCTGAGAGGAGGTGCTAGACCTAGACTTCTCAAAATCCTCGCCAGGATACCAAAAAGATTCAGAAGGCACTCTGAGCAAGAAGGATGGTAGGTATCCAATGAGAGTGCACGAGACGTTTGATGTGTTCCTCAAGACTTTGTTGTCTGGTATACGTCAAAGAACAAGGTTCAACCCCTGTGAGGTAACAATTTACGGGTAATCAAGGGGAAACTGGTAATGTGCCAGAGAACGTGTTGACTTCATGAAAATCTAGAGGTTTGCGGGAATGTTTCAACCGTTCAAGTCACCAGACGCTGCAGCAAGAGTCGTTCCTAATGCTGGAAAAGAGTAAAGGGCTCTTTTCATTCAGAAGTCAGGGAGAAATAATCATACCAAGGCTAAGGACATGAAACCAACGAGTCTGTCCTTCTATCTTCTAAATCCAATGTAAAAATTGATTAATGAGCACACGTTAGGGAGAGGAGATTAAGTAAAGTTCCTCCATGTGAAACCAACATACATATCAATCAGGCAAATCATGCGAAATATCACTTCACCAGTTTATTGGGAAGGGGGCAAAGCTCTACACTTGCAAGAAATGGTTCTCTGAAACTTCATGGATATTGAGGGGACTTTTAGCAATACGACATTCAAATCCATGGTTAGACCTGCAGAAGAGCAAGGCATTAAAACCACTATATGCAGGAGGATTAAGAGGATGCTGAGTAGCTTAAAGATAGAACGCACTTAGAGAATGAGAAAATGGTGATCACCAGTACCAGAAGGTGTCCACAAGGAGACGTTTTGCTCCCACTACTGTGGAACCTAGTGGTGAATGAACTGATCAGAGAGTTAAACGTTACTTTTGTGAAGGATACGCAGACGATTTAGTCTCAATAATAACTATGAAATTTGCAAATACTGTTAGAGCAGTGGTGTAATGCGCTCTGAACATTGCGCAAAACTGGTACAGAAATAGGATTTAAAGGTCAGCCCCAGGGAAACTTCTTTAGTAGCTTCCGTGAGGAAGCATATTGTTGTGGGTTGGCAGGAGAGCCAACACCGTATTATTAGAGGAAGCCGAAAGGCACGCGTTTTAGCTCACGCAGGCTGGCGTGAGGTCTGGAACAGGACAAGGAAATTAGACTTTAGAAAAACGGACGTAGCTGGTGGAATACTTAACTTTAATCCATTAATGATGAGCGTCGCTCTTGACTGTACATGACTCAGTATCAATAGTAACTGGTAATGGCGCCTTGCTAGGCCGTAGCAAATGACGTAGCTGAAGGCTATGCTAACTATCGTCTCGGCAAATGAGAGCGTATTTTGTCAGTGAACCATCGCTAGTAAAGTCGGTTGTCCAACTGGGGCGAGTGCTAGTAAGTCTCTCTAGACCTGCCGTGTGGCGGCGCTAGGTCTGCAATCACTGATAGTGGCGACACGCGGGTCCGACGTATACTAACGGACCGCGGCCGATTTAAAGGCTACCACCTAGCAAGTGTGGTGTCTGGCGGTGACACCACACACATCCAGCACACGTTGACTAGAAGGCCGTGCAGTAAAAACTGTGGTCTAACCCGCAGCAGCATGTACTGGATATACAACTCTGCAATAAGACCCACGATAATTTATGGGGCAACAGTAAAGCTGAAGGAAGCAGAACAGCCTATGACAGACGGAATTAGCAGCACACTAACTGCTGGACATGAGCCCATTAAATCTTTGGATTATAATGGAAACCGCTGCAGGGCATACAGGTAAAAACTGGACAAAACTAGAAATCCTTAGGATTTCCAGAATCCCACGCAGATATAATTAATGTAGTAAATATAAGAATGGTCAGGTAATTCCGATGAACTACACAACAATTTCCATCTGCTACAATAAATCTTTTAAAGCAACAACTGGGAGCAGGGAGCAGTGACAAAATGAAACACGATTCCGTTCAGGAGATATAGCTGTATTTATTTTCAGCCATAATGGCTATGTTTGTGAACCGTGACTATGTGGGATAGTTATTTATTTCAAGTTTCTGCTACCAGTTACTTTTTAACTGTGACTGGTAGAAGAAACTTGAAATAAATAAATAGCTGTATTTACTGACGGGTCGAAAACAGACGAAGATGCTGGCGCCGCAGTATATGTGGTACAGCACAGGCCCAGACTAGAGAGAGCAGTCTCTCTAAGGAAGCTGGTCTGTGCACGTAGGAGAATCTGCGTAGGAGCAACAAGGATCGTAGCGTCTGCGCACATTCAGGCAGCCAAGAAACACTGAAATCTCTCGCAGCCCCTGCAACGACATCAAACATCGTTAGAGAATGACATGAATTCCTTGTGAGACTAAGAGAAAGCAATAGGGTAAACCTGTTGTTGGTCCTTGGTCACTCAGGAATTAATGGTAATGAACAAACTGACAAGGTGGCAAATCGATTTGTTGGATCGGACCCACGATGATGTTACAATCAGGAGGCAACACGCACAATTTTAGATTAATATCCAAACATAAAAACACGGAAAGCTAATGGGGTCGAAGAAGGGTCTGCAATTTAGGGCTTGAACAGGACACAGATTGAACTCATGGTACGACTAATGACGGATCATGATACCTTCAGCAACCACCTGCAAGCGTGGTGGAGGGAATGAAACCGCAACACATTTAATTTCCCAGTGCGACGCACAGGAAGCCAAAAACATAGAATATTTGGATCATTGATCCCTGAAGAAATTTTGCCTAAGAAAGACCTAGTTAACCGTCTCTCCTACTCTTTAAGGGTACTAGCTGGCTTTACTAGAATGACTGCGAAAGAATTCACACTATAACCACAGTTTCAGTGCGAGCAACAGCGTATCTAAACACTGCTGCTTTGTCTTCCTGCGTACATCAAATCAAAACGGAATCAACTGGATCGACTTCTACCACCCAGAGTGGATTGTTGCTGCATGGTGCTCCACTTTACTAACAGGTTGATACATTTCCTCTACGTACTACGGTAATATGACGAGAAGATGTCTATGTAAACCAGGACTGCAGATTTGTATTACGAACAAACAAGGAAAGAATTGCGCAGCTTCATTTTTTCGAGATTATAATTAAAACTATATGACGATTCTTCGTATATTATTGGAATTATCTTGCGTCATTTCTTACAACGTTCAAAATTTTATAGTCTTATGAATAAACTGAAAGAACTACAAGCTGGTGAGAATTTCAAAGGGAGCATGAGACAACGATTGACTGAAACGGGGGAAACGAAAACAGAAGAAGACTAATGGATGTTTCTGAGAGATGAAGCAGTGAAGGCAGCAGAGGATCGAATAGGCAAAAGAATAAGGCCTAGTAGAAATAATTGGATAATACAGGAGACATTAAAATTATTAATGAAATGAGAAAACTTAGAAACGCAACGGGTAAAGAAGGATGAAGCGAATAAAGGCGTCTAAAAATTATACTGACGGAAAGTGCAAGATGGCAAAGCAGGAATGGTTAGTCGATAAATGTAATACATTAGAAGCACGGAAGATTGGGGGGAAAGTATTTATTTACTGCTTATTTAGCTTGAGCAGATTAGGGCCTAAAGGCCCTCTCTTACATCAGACCAGGAACGACACATATCAAAGATTTCACAATCAAGTTCATAGCAATGATAGTAATAGTAATAATAATAATAATAATAATAATAATAAAACCCGTGGAGGGACGGAAAAGAGTAGGCCTCCGGTATGTTCTGCCAGTCGTAAAAGGCGACGAAAAGAATAAACCACTAATAGGGCTAACCCCCCCTTTTTAGTGTGATTAGTTGGTTCAGGACAGAACTAATGAAGCCTCGGACAACGCCGTCATGGTCGAGGACGACGTTTGAACCCTATGCCCGTCCACAATGGTAACGACACTGCCAGCCACACGGAAAATGAGTTAAATC
Organism: Schistocerca americana; assembly: GCF_021461395.2. Lineage (NCBI taxonomy): Eukaryota > Metazoa > Arthropoda > Insecta > Orthoptera > Acrididae > Schistocerca > Schistocerca americana. The sequence continues at coordinate 104,365,660 of NC_060122.1, read as the reverse complement.
CAAATAGAGGTGTTTTGCAGGATATGCTTCCTGCCACCACTCTAGAAGGAAACCAAAGACAGAGTATGAGATGGTCAAATGAAGTTAACCGACACCTCATGTTCTCTTATTACCAAGCAACAAACTTAGGAACCAACACAACTGGATACAGATCACAAGTATACACAACATTTATTACCAGATACCTAGAATTAAAATTTTTAACAGAACGACTAGCTGATCAGATCTGCGTAATAATAAAAAATAACAGGATACCCCAGTCAGAATTAGAAAACATCAAACAACAAGTACAACAAATACTGGAACAAAATAATGTGCAATCAGAAGAAGAAGAAAATACAGTAATGGACTCAAACATCCCAGAGCAAACAAACAAAGAACAACACGCATTAGTTAAACAATCAGAGGAAAACGAAATCTTAAGACAGCCACCAGAACAAGCAGAAATAGAACACAAAGTGACTCACATGTTAGATATAGAAGAAAAATTTCAGCTAACATATATAGAATACAAAGACACAAATACAGACATTAGACCATTCTTGCATAGACTCCCAAATAACCCGCAAGTCGAAACAACAATAACAACTATCAACACAATCATACACAACAAAATAAACAAAAATAAATGAAAATACAACTATGGAAGAGTTACAACTACTGGTTTATATAGGAGCACTGACTACACTAAATATACACACAAGGCAGAGATAAGAACCAACCAACATACAGAAGAAACCCACAAAACCAGCACGGCAACACAGGCTACAGATCAGAATAGAAAAACTGAGAAAAGACATCAGACAGCTAACACAATTTATAAGAAATGAAATATCAGACAAAAAACGAAAAAGGTTAGGTAAAATCTCACAACAAGAAGCGATAGAGCAATTAGATGAAAAGAAGCAGAAATTACAAGCATTGGCCAAACGACTTAGAAGATACAAAAAAAGTGAAAATAGAAGGAAACAAAACCAAACATTCAACACAAACCAAAAGAAATTTTATCAGACAATAGATAACACACACATTAAAATAGACAATCCACCAAACATAACAGACATGGAACACATCTCGAGCAACATATGGTCAAACCAGGTACAACATAACGGACATGCACGGTAGATACAAGCAGAAACAGACACATACAAAATGATACCACAAATACCTGAAGTGATAATTTATCAACATGAAGTCACCGGAGCAATTAATTCTACGCACAATTGGAAAGCCCCTGGAAAAGATAAAATAGCAAATTTCTGGCTAAAGAAGTTCACCTCAACACATTCACATCTACCTAATTTATTTAACAGTTACATTGCAGACCCATACACATTCCCTAATACACTTACACAAGGAATAACTTATCTGAAAGCTAAAGATCAAGCAGACACAGCAAACCCAGTAAACTATCACCCCATAACATGCATACCAACAATATACAAAATATTAACTTCAGTCATTACACAGAAATTAATGGCACATAGAACACAGGACAAAATTATAAATGGAGAACAAAAAGGCTGCTGCAAAGGAGCATGAGGATGTAAAGAGCAACTGATAATAGATGCAGAGGTGACATATCAAGCTAAAACTAAACAAAGGTGGCTACACTACACATACATTGATTACCAAAAAGCTTTTGATAGTGTACCCCACTCATGGTTACTACAGATATTGGAAATATACAAAGTAGATCCTAAATTGATACAGTTCCTAAACATAGTAATGAAGAATTGGAAAACCACACTTAATATCCAGAGAAAATTCAAATAATATCACATCACAGCCAATACAGATTAAGCATGGAATATACCAAGGAGACTCATTAAGTCCTTTCTGGTTCTGCCTTGCTCTGAACCCACTATCCAAGATGCTAAACAATACAAATTATGGATATAATATTACTGTAACATACCAACGCAAAATCACACATTTGCTATACATGGATGATCTAAAACTACTGGCAGCAAAGAATCAACAACTCAACCAATTACTAAACTTAACAAAAGTATTCAGCAATGATATAAATATGGCTTTTGGAACAGTCAAATGTAATAAAAATAGCCTAGTCAAGGGAAAACACACTAAACAAGGAGATTACATATTGGATAACCACAGCGACTACATACAAGCGACGGAAACAACAGATGCCTATAAATGTCTAGGATACAGACAAAAAATAGGAATAGATAATACAAATATTAAAGAAGAACTAAAAGAAAAGTATAGACAAAGACTAACAAAAATACTGAAAACAAAATTGAATGCAAGAAACAAGACAAAAGCTATAAATACTTATGCTATACCAATATTGACCTACTCATTTGGAGTAGTGAAATGGAGTAACACAGACCTAGAAGCACTCAATACACTTACACGATCACAATGCCACAAATATAGAATACATCACATACATTCAGCAACAGAAAGATGAAAATTAAGCAGAAAGGAAGGAGGAAGGGGATTTATTGACCTAAAAAACCTACATTATGAACTGGTAGACGATTTAAGAAAATTCTTTATAGAACGAGCAGAAAGTAGCAAAATACACAAAGCAATCACTCATATAAATACATCAGCTACACCATTGCAATTTCATAACTACTTCTACAACCCTTTAGATCACATAACATCAACAGATACGAAGAAAGTAAATTGGAAAAAAAAACACTACATGGCAAGGACCCGTGTCATCTAACACAGCCACACATCGATCAAGACGCATCCAACACATGGCTAAGAAAAGGCAATATATACAGTGAGACGGAAGGATTCATGATTGCAGTACAGGATCAAACAATAAACACCAGATATTACAGCAAGCATATTATTAAAGATCCCAATACCACAACAGATAAATGCAGACTTTGCAAACAACAAATAGAAACAGTCGATCACATCACAAGCGGATGTACAACACTAGCAAATACAGAATACCCCATAAGACAGGACAATGTAGCAAAAATAATACGTCAACAACTTGCCATACAACATAAACTAATAAAACAACACGTTCCCACATACAAGTATGCACCACAAAATGTACTGGAGAATGATGAATACAAATTATGCTGGAACATAACCATTATAACAGATAAAACAACACCACATAACAAACCTGACATCATACTCACCAATAAAAAGAAGAAATTAACACAACTAATCGAAATATCTATACCCAATACAACAAATATACAGAATAAAACAGGAGAAAAAATTGAAACATACATCCAACTGGCTGAGGAAGTCAAGGACATGTGACATCAGGATAAAGTTGACATTATACTAATTATACTATCAACTACAGGAGTCATACCACACAATATCCACCAGTGCATCAACGCAATACAGCTACATCCGAACGTATATATACAACTACAGAAATCTGTAATTATTGATACATGTTCAATTACCCGAAAGTTCCTAAATGCAATGTAACATATACCGTACAGTTAAAAGGAAGTCACGCTTGGTCAAGGTCCACGTCACTTTCCATTTTTAATCAGACATAACGTCTGAGAAAGGAAAGAAATAATAATAATAACAATAACAGATACAGGCCGCCTATAGGAAAATTAAATCAAGAGCTCTGGTGGTAAGCCTGTACTAAGCAAAGAGTGGAAAGCCATTCTGAATGCAGGAGGCATAAAATACTGAATCCCAAAGTTGTGCATAACTTGTATAGAAGAATCGAGGAACAGAAAATGGAAAGCAGTAGTCGAGAAGGGAGCGAAACAGAGTTGTAGCCTACGCCATACGTTATCTAATCCGCGCAACAAATAATCTCACTGACATGACAGCCTATGCGTCTATTGTTCCAGCTGAAGGACATAGTCGGATTCGTTCATGTGATACAGTAGACACATAGGCTGTCATATCAACGAGCGTATTTGTTGCTCATTGTTTGACTTTCTTGTTTGAAGCAATTCATACCCATCGTCACCATGTTACGTAACTAGGTACGTTCAATAACAAGGTGTAGAGTAGAATTAAAAAGTCTGTGGTTTTTCGATGACATCCTAATTCTCAGGGGAAAATTTGATAAATGTTTATTTTGGCCTTTTCAGTTGGCTGTAACGCTCCCTTTCTCAAACCACACACCTTGTTATTGAACGTACCTAGTTACGTAACATGGTGACGATGGGTATGAATTGCTTCAAACAAGAAAGTCAAACAATGAGCAACAAATACGCTCGTTGATATGACAGCCTATGTGTCTACTGTATCACATGAACGAGTCCGACTATGTCCTTCAGCTGGAACAATAGACGCATAGGCTGTCATGTCAGTGAGATTATTTGTTGCTCACAGTTCGCCTTTCTGATATAAAGCAGTCCGTGAATTTTGGCTCCATGTTGTGTAACAAGTTACGGTTAATAACAAGATGTCTGATTTGAGAATGGGAGAGTCAGCTCGAAACCGTTAACCATTGTAACAAGAAATTGTATATTTATGCAAGTGAGACGGACAAAATGAAAATTTATGAAATTTTCCTCAATTTCATATAGTTGCGGACTCAGTATTCTTAAGCAGCATGCCTCGCTCAGAAACTGTAAGAACATGAAAGAGAGTCGAAAGGAACGATAGTGCCTTGATGAGAGGTTATGATGAAAAATCAACAAAATCAAAATACCGGTAGTGGACTGTAGTTCAGTTAAAATAGGCGATGAGCAAACGGATTAGGAATGAGACACTAAAGCTGGGAGCTGAGTTTTATTTGCGAACCTAAAGACTGACCATGGCTGAAGTAGACTTGATGTAATACGCAGACTGGCAATAGCAAGAAATGTATTTCTGAAAAGAGAAATTTGTTGTCGAACATAAACTTAAGTTTCGGAAAGTCTTTTCTGCAGGTATTTATGTGAAGTGTAACAGTATAAGAAAGTGAAATGTGGACGATAAACAGTTCAGAAAAGGAAAGAATAGTAGCCTTCGAAATACAGTGCAACAGAAGAATATTGAGGATTGGACGCCTGCCTCGAATAACCAGTAAGGAGGTTAAAATTCGAACTGGGAAGAAAAGAAATATATAGGACAACTTGACTATAAGAAGTGATCGGTTTATAAGATATACCTCGAGGCATCTAGGAATCGTCAGTGGGAACAGAGTGTGGAGTAAAGATTGTGGATGGAGACAAGAAAACGGAGGATTAGGGTTTAAAGTGCCGTCGGCATCGAGGTCATTAGAGACAGATGGAGACCAAGGCTCAATACTGCAAGCAGACTGAAATGGATGAAGGTTGCAGTAGTTAAGAAAAGATGAAGAAATTTCCATAGGATAGATTGCCGTGGAAGGCTTTTGTTGAATCATATTATTTTTTCGTTCTTTCTTTTTCTTATATGTAGGCTATATGTAAACTTAATGGGTTACAAACACCGACAAAGACAAATTAACGAGTTGTTTTGGGGCAGGGATAATGTTTTGATATACCTGTATAAAACAAAATAAGAAATACGCTCTTCAATTTATTAATTCGTGTATCTTCACCCATGTTTTTCTGTAAGCGATAGCGTGCCGACGTATGCCTGGATCCGTCGTACAAGCATTGTTAAAAATGTGTATTTCAACCGCATATCAAAACTGTCTTGAAAAGTTATTAGAAAGGGAAAATTTACTCTCACATTTAAAATGCCCATCCCTGTCTGTTCATCGTTTTTCTCGTCGCCGAGACCCTGCATCAAGAGGTTCCGAGCAGACAAGAAGAATTTTCGCTATCTTGGGAGGAGCAATCCTGCACCGGCATTGTCATAATCAAGACCACACACAATGGAATTAATGTGAAGCAGTATGTAATGCAAATTATGAACACTGACCTTGAATGTATTGATATTGAAGGTCTGCTGATATTGCTATCAGTTGAAGTTCACCCACGATTGTGTACAGATTCACAAATTACCTTCAAATTTCTTTCAACTATTCATTCCAATCAATTTTTCCAATTATTCAAGCAATTATTAATCAATTTTCGTGATCCCCCATATATAACTATTCAAGCTGCATCAAACCAGCCTTCGGACTGAAGACCGTAACAACAACATTCTGATTCTGGTTCTTTATATAACTTTTGAAAATCGTATTAGTTTATAACCGTAAGCGGAAATTATCATGCTCCACACTTTTTAAGTGTTGACTGTAGGATCAAACAAATCGGAAAATGGAATCAAGGGGAACGCGTACTCTTGTTCTCTAGAGCATTGTTCTGTTCGTTCCAGCTGACAGCTTTACGCCGCAACTCACTGTCGGTCGTCTCCAGTACGTTGCCAGCCGCTTCGTGTTTCTTCTGGATACCGCTTTCCAGGATAATTTGGGCTCTTTTGTGATTAGAATCCTTTTCTGCATAACTCCAGGGTTTGACAAATATTTGATAATGCGTGTTGTGTGCGTGCGCGCGCGCGCGGGCGCGCGCGTGTGTGTGTGTGTGTGTGTGTGTGTGCTAACACGAGACAGCGAGCCATTTCAAGGAAACTAAGCGAATTAACTAATCGATCCTCGAATTAGATCATTTAACACAAAGCACCAATTGCCACTGCGCAATCTTTCAGATCACAAAGAGGAATATGTACGAAGGAAAATTTGCGCTTTGTGCTGATAACATGTAAGGGAGGTCGTTAAACTAATAAATCATTCTTATCATGGTAACAATGGACTTGCAGCTACGTAGTAGGCCTGCTGCTAAAGCAACTGTTGCCAGCCAGTATTTTCGAGCTGTTGCTTAGCAGATGCTTACGTCTTACTGTTGCGTTCAGTTGTGATGTGCACTTAGTAGGCATTGGTAGGTATTACACTGGGTGAAGTGCTTAACTGATCTATAAGGTGACTATAATTAAACATTCAAAATGCTGTAGAAATAACACCTCCGATCAGAATGACGTCAAATTGCAACGGAATATTATCGGAGAAAGGGGTAAACGTACGACAGAAGGAAAAAAAAATACTTTCAAATTGATCAATCGATGGCGCTGTATGTGACATAATACGTAAATTAAAACACCTGTCATGCGCAGGACCCATTGAGGTAGGTATAAACACGCCAGGTACAAGGCTATTCCTCCTTTCTCGTCTGCGGCGTTCGCCATGACTGTCTCATTGGAGGATCGCGCTCTGCTTGTAAAAATATTACAAGAATTATGACTGTGCGCACGTCGCTGTGCAGAAGTTCCGGACACTGAAGGGTTTGAAAAAAGGCGCTGGTCTGGTGTCTGCCGTGGGCCTGGAGAAAATTATTCGGAAATTCCAAAAGACCGGTTCTTTTGGTGTGCAACCTGGTGGAGGGGAAAAAACGAACTGATTCGACGTCAGTGGAAACAGTGTCCACAGTAATGCAGGAGGAGGCGAGTGATGGTGTGCAAACACGTAGTGCATGGAGAATTGCGCGAGCATTGGACATACCCGTGAGCACGGCGCGTAAAATCCTACGAAACATCCTTCTTTGCTATCAATTCAAAATTACCCATGTGCATGAGTTGCATCCTGTTGATCTGCCAGCAAGAGAGACTTTTGATTTAGAATTTCTTGCTCGCAAGGAAGTGGACAATGATTGCCCGTAGAAGATCCTGTGGACAGACGAAGCCCACTTCCATCTGACAGGATATCTCAATACACAGAATTGTAGGTTATGAGCAACGAAAAATCCACACGCAGCTCAACCAGTACACTTCAACCTGAAAAGATCACTGTGCGGTGCGGGTTTACGGCATCATAAGGCCATATTTTTTCGAAGAGACAGGTGCTTCCGGTTCTGTTACCGGTACCGTCACCGGTAGGCGCTACTAGTGTCTTTTGCGCAACCACGTCATTTCAGCTCTCCAACACCGCGGATGTGTGGATGAGATCATTTTTATGCGAGATGGCGCACCTCGGCACATTGCAAATCCAGTTAAACAGCTGCTGAAGCGCCATTTCGTAAATGTTAGAATTATCAGCTGCCATTTCCCTGCAGCCTGGGCGTCTCTATCACCTGATCTCAACCGCTCGGAGTGGCCGCGCTGCTTGAGGCGCCATGTCACGGATAGCGCGGCCCCTACCGCCGGAGGTTCGAGTCCTCCCTCGGGAATGGGTGGGTGTGTTGTTCTTAGCATAAGTTAGTTTAAGTAGTGTGTAAGTCTAGGAACGGGTGACCTCAACAGTTTAGTCCCTTAAGAATTCACACACACATTTTGAACCTGATAATCTGTGTGATTTCTGGCTATGAGTGTGGTGTCACCGCCAGACACCACACTTGCTAGGTGGTAGCCTTTAAATCGGCCGCGGTCCGTTAGTATACGTCGGACCCGCGTGTCGCCGCTGTCAGTGATTGCAGACCAAGCGCCGCCACACGGCAGGTCTAGAGAGACTTACTAGCACTCGCCCCAGTTGTACAGCCGACGTTCATAGCAATGGTTCACTGACAAATTACTCCCTCATTTGCCGAGACGATAGTTAGCATAGTCTTCAGCTACGTCATTTCCTACGACCTAGCAAGGCGCCATTACCAGTGTATATTGAAATGGAAATTATGTACAGTCAAGAGAGATGTACACCGATTGTGGATTAAAGTTAAGTATTCTACCAGTACCTCCTGTTTTGCTAGTCTTATTTCTCTGACCTGTTCCAGACCTCACGCCAATCTGCGTGAGCTTAAAAGCGTGCATTTCGGCCTCCTCTAGCAACCCGGTGTTGGCTCTTCTGCCAACACTTCAATGAGGCTATCTGAAAGATGTTGTGCTTAGTGTTCCGATTGCAATCTTAGCTGCCTTGAAGGCAAGCGTCGCGCAACACATTCTGAACATGATACCCCGGAAACACAATTCGTTCAATTGTGGAACATGCTGATTCTCGTCTTCAACTTGTTGCAAAAAACGAAGGACAACTTATTCAACATATTTTGCGCCAGTCACACAGAAATTAATAATCAGATTTGATTTTGATTGATGATTTTATGCGGTTTTTATGTCTCCGGACAGTTGTTATTGATGCTCTTTTATTCGGCTTTTGAACTCAGGGCAGTACAAAGCCGATTTTTCCCATCCGATGTGATATGACCTTGCCGTGGTGGATGGGCTTACGTAACTAATAGTATCACGCCTGAACACCAATCCACACTGAGTAGTACAGTTTGTTTAACGTCAAACGTACACCTTGGGCATTGTCGCATGATTCATTTGTCATTTGCAGTCGACCACTATTAAATTATGATGCTTAGAACGCCATTTCTTGCTACATTTTGTAACTATTTATTTTTCTTCTCCTATTACGTTTTCCCCTTTCTCCGATTATATTCCGTTGCAAATTGACGTCATTCTGACCAATGGTGTTATTTCTACGGCGGTTTGAAAGTTTAACTTTAATTATAATTACCCTGTATATCAAACGTTTTCATTCAGTAAAGATACGTAGTATTTACAATCTAGTTTTACCTTGATAAATAGTTACAGGTGGATGATGAAATAGTGACAAATGCGTTTCCGTAATTATATTTATGACGGACATAGAGTTCAAATGGAACTTCGTTATTTTTTCGATGACTGTATTCTTCAATAAAAAAGTCAGTGCTATTAATAATTCTGATAATTGATAAACTAATTTGACAACTTCTGCCGGCCGGTGTGGCCGTGCGGTTCTATGCTCTTTAGTCTGGATACGCGTGACCGCTACGGTCGCGGGTTCGAATCCTGCCTCGGGCGTGGATGTGTGTTATGTCCTTAGGTTAGTTAGGTTTAAGTAGTTCTAAGTCCTAGGGGACTGATGACCTCAGAAGCTAAGTCCCATAGTGCTCAGAGCCATTTGAACCATTTGACAACTTCTCTTCATTTTATTACTGCAGCCGGTTTTAGTTTTCGTATTGTTTGTAAGCGAGAGTTTCGTGTTCATATCTGAAATATTTTGTACTGATTTTACGAGAGTTAACGTACTGTTGGATCAATTTTATACACGCATACTACTGTGTTTAGATGCTCCGTACGGACTACATGACTGCCTTTTACACTAGTAAATTAATTTTTGTTTAGCTGTTTTATTATTTTCAGTCCGTAAATCAACGTGATGCCAACATTCGCATATGCGTGTATATTCTTCTAATAAAAATTACTAGCTTGTGGGATTGTATCAGTTCATACCATTATTTTCAATTATTTTATTAATTATATATTCGCCAACATGTTCTGTCTACTAGTAAAGGTTTGAGAAACGTTTCTATGGTAAATTTTAGGCTTAAACGTGACGGTGCACGGTCGACGCCTATTGAGTTATAGCAGTTACAGCTAACAAAAGTTTCACGTCGTACGTTTGGCCACACCATCGACGGTTGAGTTGAAAACGCGTACAGTAGTAACTCGTTAATTAATAAATGAATCGATCTTTATATAGTAAAGAAAATGTGCCGAGCACCTAACATTTCCAGGAACGCGCCTACAACAAGCAACAGTTCAGTTTAGATATATTTGCGAGGGTATGTTTGAATTAGTATGTGATTCCTAAGTACACTGCATTTATATTATATTAGATAACTGATGGGCCGGCCGGTGTGGCCGAGCGGTTCTAGGCGATTCAGTCTCGAACTGCGCGACCGCTACGGTCGCAGGTTCGAATCCTGCCTCGGGCATGGATGTGTGTCCTTAGGTTAGTTAGGTTTAAGTAGTTCTAAGTTCTAGGGGACTGATGACCTCAGATGTTAAGTCCCATAGTGCTTAGAGCCATTTGAACCATTTAGATAACTGATATGATGGCGTAAGTTCTACACTAATTTAAACAGTTAGAGTTTCCAACATTTTTTGCTGTAATTAGTGTTCCGTTTCGAAATAATGTTATAGACGCTTTGAGATAACCCGTACTGCGAGTTAACTCGATTTTCAACAGTGATCTGATCTGATATGGACGTTTCATGAAATCCTGACGAATCACTAAAATTCTGCCGCTAATAATCTAATATATCTCACATCCCTTCGCTGGTAGGCTTCCTCATTAAATTCGTGTTTCATGCCGTGGATATGCCTGCGCAGCTTGATCCGCGAGACTGCTCCCCTTTCCACCCCAAAATCCGTCGACTCATGGGATTGCTGACCGGTTCGCCAATGCCCCCAGTCAAATGATCACCAGTCGTATACTGAGCATCGGAGGATCTGAATCAAATACTATGGAAAGCATTAAGACCACCTGCTTAATACAAGGGGGTACCCAAAGAAAATCCAGAATTATTTTTAAAAGCTATATATTTTCAAATTTTTTGCAAAACAACCTTATCCCCTTCAAAATACTCTCCATTTCAACTATTACATTTGTCCCACCGGTACTTCCACTGTTCCCGCAGGGGGCTCCCGTCTTGGGAGTATGTGGGTGGCAACCACACGGGCCCTTAGCTAAGCCTGGCATTACTTCCACTTACTTGTGTCAGGCTTCTTCTGTTTCCTTTCCTATCCGGCCCCCCTCGGCCAACTCTTGGTTTCTTCGACCCCAACGGTATTAGGTTTCCGAGGCCCAAGGGTGTCTTTCACTTTCCTCTCTAGTATCTATTATCTATCCTTCGACCCAACGGCGAAGCGAGCGGAAGAAGAATCTTATATCCCAGGTTCTCAAAGATCGTAGAGGCGGAAGAGGTCATGCCAGACGAACTGGCTGTAAAGGCGCCGCTCAGCCATCATTGAGCTCGCGGCAGTTCGTTGCAGTTCTGGTACCTGAAGTCACATGTCACATACATATGTGCCGTGATGAATTGTTCCAGAATTATAGTGTGTGGGTCACTTCCTCGCAAGCTGTTATCCACCTTAAAGAAATTCACGCAAATGGCAATTTCTCCTGTCATTTTCTCTAAAGACCAATGGCGATGGGATAAGGACGATGGTAGCTCCGAGTGAGGCTGGAAGCTACTAGTCTGGACCTGCACACTGGCGGCAGGTGTGTGATGGTCGCCTTCCTGAGAACCCGTGTGACTACTCGGGAATCCGGTCCTGCATCTGCGACTGGGCAGGCCTATTTAGGATGACCGCTGCCCACCCTGAATGGGGAAGGCCCTAGAAAATGTGGGCTAAACATCGGAAGTCACACTTGAACCGGGCTGGGAATCCGCACCCAGTAGGTCACTCCTTATACTGCGGACGTAAACAAAAGAAGAATGAAATGATTATGACAATAGGGACATGGAATGTCAGGACCCTCCTGGACGTGAACAATTACAGACCAGAGAGAAGAACCGCTCTTATCACCCAAGAACTAGCCCGTCTAGATATAGACATAGCTGCCTTGAGTGAGACAAGACTCTCAGGTGAGGGACACATTAGTGAGGTACGTTCAGGGTACACCATCTTCTGGAAGGGAAAGGATGCAGGAGAACCACGCGTCCATGGTGCAGGATTTGCCGTAAAAACGAAAATAGTGAAAGATCTTCGACTTACACCTGTCTCAATTAATGAAAGACTGATGACTCTTAGAGTACCCATTGGTTCAGACAGATTCATCACCTTCGTCTCTGCATATGCTCCTACTTTAGACAGTGATGAAGACACAAAGAATCAGTTCTACCACCAACTGAACAGTACTCTCTCTAAAATACCCATTCAAGATAAATTAATTTTACTTGGTGATTTCAACGCTAGAGTGGGAAGGGACAACCGTTTTTGGAGAGATGTCATGGGTAAACAAGGGGTGGGAAACTGCAATGCAAATGGGTTGCTACTTCTTGGTCTATGTGCTGAGCACGAGCTTTTCATCTCCAATACCCAATTCCGTTTGCGTAACCGCTATAAGACCACATGGATGCACCCACGCTCCGAACATTGGCATCTTATAGACTACGTTATTACGCGACAGCGTGACAAGAAAGACATACTCATCACAAAAGCAGCACTAAACATCGATGAGTGCTGGACGGACCATAGACTTTTAGTCAGCCGTTTGAGAGTACCAAAGTATCGCAAGCCACGATTCCACTTTTCAAACCCACCACGCAGAAAATTCAACATAAGCAACCTGAACAACAAAAACGTTCGCTCACACTTCCAAGACATACTGTCTGAACAACTTAACAAAGCTCCAGCAACCACAGATGACGTCGAACAAGACTGGACCATATTAAAGAACATCATCAAAGAAACTGCTGAGAATGTTGTTGGTTGTAGTGCACGGAAAAGAAGTGACTGGTTTGACGACAACCACGGAGAAATCCAAGCCATCATCAATGCAAAGCGGGATGCTTACCTATCCCTTGCTCAAGATCCATCCTGCGCAGAAAAGAAAGCACACTTTCAAAAACTCAAGCAGAAATGTCAAAGTGAAATACGAGTAATCAAGAACAAATGGTGGCAACAGAAAGCCACAGAACTCCAAAATCTTTCTGATGCAAGGAACCTGCGTGGCTTTTACGCTGGTATTAAAGAGCTGTATGGACCTATCCGCTCCTCATCAGGAGCACTGAAAGCTGCTGACAACTCCACCATTCTTACTGAAAGTCAGGACATCTTAAATCGTTGGAAAGAGCACTTCAGCTCACTGTTAAACAGCCCTTCTACTGCCGCTGGAGATTTTCTCAAAAATGTCCCACAGCACCCTCCAAAACCCTGGCTGGCTGATCCTCCAACTTTTCAAGAATTGGCAAGGCACTCAAGAGTGTGAAACCTGGGGAGGCTCCTGGACCTGACAGCATCCCGATGGAGCTTATTGAGGGTGGCGGCTTGCCTCTAAAAACTAGACTCTTCTCACCTATTATATTAATGTGGGAAACCCGCAAGGTACCAGCTGACTTGAAGAACTCCACAATTGTCACCATCTTCAAAAAGGGCGACAGAAGCGTCTGTGGTAACTACCGGGGAATATCTCTACTCTCTGTCACTGGAAAAATTTTTGCAAGAATCCTTTTAAATCGCCTCCAGACACTTTCAGAGACTATACTACCTGAGTCTCAATACGGGTTTCGACCTTCAAGAGGGACAATTGACATGACCATCTGTGCACGACAACTACAGGAGAAGTGCAGAGAACAGCAAAAGCCTTTACTACTTGTTTTCTACGATCTAGAAAAGGCTTTTGATACAGTTCCCAGAGAAGCCATGTGGATGGTCTTAAAACGCTTCGGCTGCCCTAAACATTTTGTTGACCTGATTGAAGCTCTCCACGTTGATATGACTGGACAGGTCCTCTGCCAGAATGAAATGACTGGTGAATTCCGAATAACAAGTGGGCTTAAACAAGGATGCGTTCTTGCACCTACAAATGGTTCAAATGGCTCTGAGCACTACGGGACTCAACTGCTGTGGTCATCAGTCCCCTAGAACTTAGAACTACTTAAACCTAACTAACCTAAGGACAGCACACACATCCATGCCCGAGGCAGGATTCGAACCTGCGACCGCAGCATCTTGCACCTACATTGTTTGCATTGTATCTGGCAGCTATGCTTTACGAGACAACCGTAAACAATGCAGGAATAGAACTAAAGTACAGGTTTGATGGAGGATTATTCAACCAGTCCAGACTCCATTCAAAAAGGTTCACCAGTACCACTCGTGTGACAGAGCTGCAGTATGCTGATGACAATGCCTCTCCAGCTCATTCACCTGCAGAGTTGCAGCTGTCAGTTGACTCCTTCAGCAGGGCGTATGAACGATTTGGTCTCTCCATCAATATTCCAAAGACAAAGGTGATGGCGCAGCCAACTCCTGGCTCCTCCGTTCCTGACTTCAGCATATCCATCTATGATACACTCCTAGAACAAGTGGACCATTTCCTCTACCTGGGAAGCATACTGTCATCCAACTGCTCATCTGGAAAAGATGTGGAGAATAGATTACGTGCTGCACATGTAGCATTTGGTCGTCTTACAAAGCGTGTCTTCCTGAATAAAGACCTAACACTATACACCAAACTGATGGTGTACAAAGCTGTAGTCATTTCCACCCTGCTACATGGTTGCGAAACCTGGACGTTATATCGCTGCGATCTGAAGAAACTAGAACGCTTCAACCAACAGAAGCTAAGATATATCATGAACCTGAAATGGAATGACTTCATATCCAACACGGCTGTTCTAGAGAAAGCAAAAATGCATAGCATGGAAGCTCTTATCATTGGGCATCAACTCAGATGGGTCGGACATGTCCAGCGGATGCATAATGACAGACTTCCCCGCCAAATGCTGTACAGCGAAGTGAGCACAGGTAAAAGGCCACGAGGTGCCCCTCTCAAACGTTATAAGGATCAGTACAAGAAAAATCTGAAAAACTTGAACATCGATCCGAGTAACTGGTCCACAATAGCAGAAGACCGAAGTCGCTGGCGCTCAGTTACCTCAAATGCTCTTCAAGACTTTGAGCTGGAACGTCGAAGAATGGAGAATGACAAACGCCAGAGACGTAAACTCCTCCAGGCTCAGCCACGTCCTCCACCTTCCATCAGCTGTAATGTCTGCGGCCGCCTGTTCCACGCTACGATTGGATTGCTAAGCCATCAACGACACTTCCACGCCTGAACCGTGACAAAGGAAATCTCAGGAGAGAAATGAAAACTCGGATACGAGTATCAGCCGACGACTTCCACTGTTCGAAACATTATCTATAGTAATCTTTAGAAGTGGCTGAGAGCTCCTCCCTTGTTTTTTTCTTGACATCTTCAATGTTGCCGAATCGGTGTCTTTTCACTCTCGCCGGCCGCGGTGGCCGAGCGGTTCTAGGCGCTTCAGTCCGGAACCACTCGGCTGCTACGGTCGCAGGTTCGAATTCTGCCTCGGGCATGGATGTGTGTGATGTCCTTAGGTTAGTTAGGTTCAAGTAGTTCTAAGTCTAGGGGACTGATGACCACAGCAGTTAAGTCCCATAGCGCTCAGAGCCATTTGAACCATTTTTTTAAAACTTTTTTTCGCGCTCCTTTTCATGAGCGAAAATAAGGGAAAGCGGCAGCGGAACCACGCCATTTTTAACCAAAAACTGTCTAAAAGACAAGGCTATGTGTGCAGGTGTGTTGTCATGCTACAAGAACCAGTTTCCTGTCTGCCACAAATCGGGTCTGTTTTGACGAACACTGTTGCGTAATGTTCTTAAAACTTCCAAATAAAAGGTTTGATCAACGGTCTGATGTGGAGGAACAAACTCTGAGCTACAAACTTGGCATCAGCATTGTTTTCATGGTTGATTTGACTTGATATTTTTTTGGGTTGGCTGATGACAACCTTTACCATTGGCTTGACTGTTGCTTTGTTTCTGGGTCATAACTATAGCACCATGACTCATCACCAGCAATGACATTGACAGAAAATCTGGATCAGTTTCAAGTTGTTTTTCCAAAGCACAATACATTTGAACTCGACATTCCTTATGATTGTCAGTCAGAACCTGAGGAACAAACGTGGTAGCACCCTTTTGATTTCCAAAACGTCCGTTAAATTTCGCTGAACCGAGCTCCAACATAACCAACTAATCTCTGACAGTTCATCAATTGTCTGTCAACGGTGTCTGAGCCCAATCTCTCGATTTTTTCAATATTTTCGTCGATTCCGGTAGCTAATGGACGTCCAGAACGAGTTTTGTCATCAAAATACACGTCGCCATTTTTAAACCGAGCAGACTACTCGTACAGTTGAGTTTTTCCCATAGCGTCATGATTGTAAGCTGTTTTCAACATTACAGCAGTTTCAGAAACATTTTTACCAAGCAGGAAAGAAAATTTCACAGCTCTGGCTCTGAACACTATGGGACTTAACTTCTGAGGCATCAGTCCCCTAGAACTTAGAACTACTTAAACCTAACTAAGGACACACACACACCCATGCCCGAGGCAGGATTCGAACCTGCGACGGTAGCGGTCGCGCGGTTCCAGACTGTAGCGCCTAGAACCGCCCGGCCACTCCGGCCGGCAAATTTCACAGTTGCACGTGGTTCACTTAAATTTGCCACCATAAAAAACGAAACAAGAACAAAACAACGCTAGCAAAAACAATCATTGCAGATGAACAGAACACGTCAATCGACAACACAAGCGGCACTGAATTGGCTATGAGGTGCGCTATACACACCTAGCGACAGAAATGCGTGCTACACAAGCTCCGCCCACGACAATGTTATTCCGGTTTTTTTTTTTATTTTGGTTTGCGGGGGGGGGGGGGGGGGGGAGGGATACAATGTCTTAGAATACTGGCCCGTCTTTGGAACGGAATACAGTAGCGGTTTTGTGTGGCGTCGAGCGAACAAGTCCTTGACAGGTTTCCGGAGGAATGTGGCACCCGCTGGTTGGTGAAAATGGCGCCGGATAACGTCCCAGATGCGTATCATATGAAACTTCCTGGCAGATTAAAACTGTGTGCCCGACCGAGACTCGAACTCGGGACCTTTGCCTTTCGCGGGCAGGTGCTCTACCAACTGAGCTACCGAAGCACGACTCACGCACGGTACTCACAGCTTTACTTCTGCCAGTATCTCGTCTCCTACCTTCCAAACTTTACAGAAGCTCTTCTGCGAACCTTGCAGAACTAGCACTCCTGAAAGAAAGGATATTGCGGAGACATAGCTTAGCCACAGCCTGGGGGATGTTTCCAGAATGAGATTTTCACTCTGCAGCGGAGCGTGCGCTTATATCATCCCCCAGGCTGTGGCTAAGCCATGTCTCCGCTATATCCTTTCTTTCAGGAGCGCTAGTTCTGCAAGGTTCGCAGAAGAGCTTCTGTAAAGTTTGGAAGGTAGGAGACGAGATACTGGCAGAAGTAAAGCTGTGAGTACCGGGCGTGAGTCGTGCTTCGGTAGCTCAGTTGGTAGAGCACTTGCCCGCGAAAGGCAAAGGTCCCGAGTTCGAGTCTCGGTCGGGCACACACTTTTAATCTGTCAGGAAGTTTCATATCAGCGCACACTCCGCTGCAGAGTGAAAATCTCATTCTGGCGTATCATATGGTTCAGATCAAGGGAATTTGCTGGCTATGATATCAATGTGCATTCAAACTACTGCAGCACGATTCTGGCCTTCTCACACGGACTGATATACCGCTAGAAGATACCGTCGCCTTCAGGAAAGACATTATGTATGAAGGGAAGAAGGTAGTCTGCAATAATATTCACGTTGTTCATAGATGTCATGATGCCTTCATTTTCTACAACTACCAAAATATCATAATACCGAGGAAAACTGTTGTCATGTAGGTAATAAAAAACTCACAATTATAAATACACATATAAACATAATTCTTATTATATAGTTTACTAGTTGACCAGGTGAGTATGGAGCCGAATGGAAGGTCTTTATAATATTTCCGATATTGATAAAAAACTCCAGAACTTTTTAATCACTTCTGCTCGTGGCAAAGCTTCTGAAATGGTAAAACGGAGCACTGAAAATTTTTGCTTGCTTAATAGTGGATTTGCATTCCGCCGTCCTGCATAAGATTCCCATCAGACCGACGAGAACGTTGACCGACGGCACTGTTTAGAGAACAGTGGCCGACCTCAAAATTACGCAGTTTTCGTAATTACATTACCCGGATACTGATAGAAAAGATCGGTAAAAGTGATCTCAGGGATGCTGAAATAAAGATTTGATAAATTAAATGCTAACTGAACGCCAGTAGCGTTCGGCTGTGGCCACCAAACAATTCGTCGGCAGCTCTCCTTCGATGCAGTCTGAAAAAGTTCTAAAATGCAACATAATAAATTGAGATGTGGCATTAACGGAAGACAAAAGAAGGTTTCTTGATTCAAATACGGTTGTTATCGTTAAATTAACGTAATTATTTAATCAAAAGTTACAGATACGAGAGCGACACTTACATTTTATGACACAACAATCAAATACAAGGGAGAGAGAGATAGAGGGAGACAGCGAGAAGGATCACAGCTCCTGCTATTACACAGTCAAACAAATTACGGCAACTGACTTTTGCTTTTAGAGAGCGTCTTTTATCAAGTTTCGATGTATAAACATATCTCTGAAACATTCTTTATGTGAACAGTATAAGAATACGTTTTTTATATTAAATTGTGGCCTTCTCTCCTAACATTACAGAATTATTTACACAATGAAAATTTATTCTTAATGTCTTTCAGCATTAATTAAACGTGTGGAGCATATTGTATTAATTATTCAAAATGTAACATTTCATCTTGTTTTCGGATTGATGGACCTGCGTTGTCCGGTAGCAGAGTTCTTGTGGAGCGGTCATTGGGGTTTTTTGTGGGCGCAGGCGGTAGTTTCAGTTTGGGTTGAGATATCAGAAGGGGACACATCGAAATATCAATATATCGACATCAGTTACATGATATACATAATCTTTGATTATCCTGCCGACATAATGATACATCGATATGTTGTGGCAATGTAATAGTATAATACTACTAATATCATCTAACTCGTAATAGAGGAATAGTGGAATATTTAAAACATAAGAACGGTACGTGCGGTCTTATACTTTGAAGTTCTAAGAGAAATTTTGGCTGTTGTCAACTGCGTATTTCGTATTCACATCCCACTCGGAAATAAAGTTGGTAGAAATATTTTAAATGTAATTCTCGAAAACTCTTCTCTTTATGTTGTTCACAGATCGTTGGGTGTTTATATTGGCGATTTTGCAGTCTGATATGTGGAAGCATTTTAAATCAAACGATAGTAAAATTCCGAATTGAAGTTATTGTGGGAAGGTTCTCCAGATCTTTGTAGCACCATCAATATAAAAGTTCATTTAAAGTCCCAGCTCCCGAACAATTATGATCGTTGGCTGACTGTAAGGGAGCCGTCGAGGAAAAGAGCATCAAAATCAAACCTTGATAGTAATGATATATAGATAGCAGACTTCTCAGTTGCACTTCCGGTCCATCTGTTGCTTCGACCCCGTCATCTAATTATTCAATTTGTAAGCAAAGCGGTGTCGCTGCTGCTTTGAAAATTGTTGCCTCATTTGCAGGAGGAGAACGACGAAAAAAATTAATGAAGCGATTTTGTTTCATATTTGCAAAAAACGTGTGCCATTTTATACTGTGGAGAAAGAATGTTTCATCAGTCTTATAAAAATTTTAGTTCCTCCTTGTAAAATACCAACCAAAAAGTTTTGTAGAATTAATAAACGAAAAATATTAAATCCTTTGCTTGCAGTTACAGGAAGAATTAGATAGAGTAACAACAGTAGCATGAACCTCCGATGTACGGACTTAAAACTTACAGAACGGCTTACCTCAGTCTATATTTTTCATTTTTCTGAAAAATATTTGTGGAGTGTTAGAAATACGTCGTGATAAGGTCACAACTCAAGCTACAGTTAGTGGATCAAATATGGCTACGTAAGAAGACAATACGTTTTGTACCGAAAGCATTTATGTAAGTCTGTAATTTGAGTGAATTTGGTTATCTGTTTTTCCCAGCCAATTTTTTCATATTCAGTAGTATTACCTATTTTTCTAAGATTTCTTTATTTATGTGTAATATAATGTAGAATTATATTTGGTTTTCCTTAATTTTTGTTAATTGATAAAACACACTCCTCACAGTCTTAAAAAACACTTGCAGTTGTAAATTGCAATCTGAATTTTAAAATTAAATTTTTATGGCACCTACGTATCGAAATTTTTCTTTCGATCATTGGTCGAGATCACTAATTAGGATAGCCATACCCAGTATGTCCAATATCGATATCTATCTTTCGATGCCTCATTCTTAGTCTGAGGTACTCTGATAGAGACTCGGCAGTCGATACGCAAACAGTAAAATCAAGCCAGGTTCAGACTAAAGATATTTCGACTGTCAAAATTCTACAAGTAAATTGTCGAAGCATTC
Source organism: Schistocerca americana (assembly GCF_021461395.2). Classification (NCBI taxonomy): domain Eukaryota; kingdom Metazoa; phylum Arthropoda; class Insecta; order Orthoptera; family Acrididae; genus Schistocerca; species Schistocerca americana. The sequence goes on along the minus strand of NC_060122.1, from coordinate 104,344,950 downwards.
GTATCAGAGTTCCCGAATTTACCGCATTCTAGAATATTTGTCGTGCTCAAATTAATCACGGGACCGAGAGCTAGCGGAAACCCCAAGTTGAAAGCTCTGAAATATTTAGCGAGTCATTGAACGTGTATCGCAAAGACACATTAGAAGTGTTCATTGCAGTCGACAAAAATGTTGTTTCTAATTAGGCCGATTTTGAGGGTGACTTTCAAATTATCTGGACGCGTATAACTGATGTAGGTGAAATCAAGTTAATTATTGGATGTTTTTAAAGGCCACCCGACCCCGCAGTGACCGTTTTGGAGTAATTCAAATAAATTTTACGCTCATTACCGCAGATATATCCATATCATGAAATGTTAGTTGGAGGCGGCTCTTACCTACCAGTCATAGACTGGGACGTCTACGGATTCATTGCAGGGGGTACGGACAGGTAATCTTGTGAAGTACTTTTTGAACACGTTTTCTAAAAACTGTCTTCAGCAGCTAATTCGACAGCTCACATGCAATGGAAATATTTTAGACCTTGTAGTTACTAACAGACCTGACCTTATAGAAGGTATCAGTATAGAGAAAGGGATTAGTGATCGTGTCATTGCGACATCGGTTACTAAAGTTAATAGATCAGTCAAGAAGGCTAGGAGAGTTTTGTTGTTAGAAAGAGCAGATGTTCAAATGTGTGTGAAATCTTATGGGACTTAACTGCTAAGGTTATCAGTCCCTAAGCTTACACACTACTTAACCTAAATTATCCTAAGGACAAACACACACACCCATTCCCGAGGGAGGACTCGAATCTCCGCCAGGACTAGCCGCACAGTCCATGACTGCAGCGCCCTATACGGCTCGGCTAATCCTGCGCGGTTAGAAGGAGCAGATGTGCATTTGCTAGATCCCCCTTAGTCAATGAATGGAGATTATTTAGTTCCATTATGATGTGAGAATTGTGGGCAAAGTTTAAATGAATCGTAAATCGCACTATGGAGAAATGTTTCCCAGTAAGTGGATTAAGAACGAAGAGCGGGGAAGACGCGCCGTGGTTTAACAAGAAAATTCGGAAAATGCTGAGGAAGTGAAGACTGTTTTACTCTCGGTTCAAAAGATAATACTCAAATGACGGCTTCCAGAAGTTAGTAGAGATCCGCGTGTCTGTAACAGATGCGCGAAGCCTACGACAGCTATCACGGCATGAAATGTTTTCGCATTTACGAATATGGACGACCGACCATCAGCTATATAATGGAATAACGACAATGCAAATGTGTGCCCGACCGGTTCTCAAACATGAACTTCCCGGTTATGGCGAGCGGTTGCCCTACCATTCGGCTATCCGGGCACGAACATGGTCAGACCCAAACTTTCATATGTCGTCAACCATTCGTCCACAACCTGCACTACTACATTCATTATGTATATTCCTGTACAGGGGAGATATTTTACTTGAAGGTCGCTTTCCTGGTCTCGAATAAATCCGATATTGCAGTGCCTATGTCGGCCGTGTTGTTCAGAAGTACGATGCAAAGTTCCTACGGACGTGCATCCATGTCCGAAGGAACAGGCACTGCGGTGACCACAGCCGTTATGAAATGCTTCGTACTTCTGGACAATACAGGCACTGCAATATTGTAACTGCCACCGTCACACTTTAACAGAGGGTCGAGTCGAGAAACCAAGAAAATTCTGGTCCTACCTAAGATCCCTGTGCAGGTCGAAGGCTTCTAAGCAGTCACTCGTTGACCAGACTGGTGTGGCAACAGAAGATAGCAAAATGGAAGGTGAAGTTTTAAATGTCGCTTTTACGAAATCTTTCACGCAGGAGAATCATGCAAACATAGCGTCGTTTGACGATCGCATAGAGTCCCGTATGGACGACATATCAATAATCATCGCTGGAGTAAAGAAGCGATACACCTACATCTACATCTATGTGATTACTCTGCTATTCACAATAAAGTGTTTGGCAGAGGGTTCAATGAACCACTTTCAAGCTGTCTCTCTACCGTTCCACTCTCGAACGGCACGCGTGAAAAACGAGCACTTCTGTGCGAGCCCTGATTTCTCTTATTTTATCGTGATGGTCATTTCTCCCTATGTAGGAGGGTGCCAACAGAACGTTTTCGCAATCGGAGGAGAAAACTGGTGATTGATATTTCATGAGAAGATCTCGTCGCAACGAAAAACGCCTTTGTTTTAATGATTGCCACTCCAATTCACATATCATGTCTGTGACACTATCTCCCCTATTTCATGATACTTCAAAACGAGCTGCCCTTCTTTGTACTTTTTCGATGTCATCCGTCAGTCCCACCTGATGCAGATCCCACACCGCACAGCAATACTCCAGAATAGGGCGGACAAGCGTGGTGTAAGCAGTCTCTTTAGTAGACCTGTTGCACCTTCTAAGTGTTCTGCCAATGAATCGCAGTCTTTGGTTTGATCTACCCACAATATTATCTATGTGATCGTTCCAATTTAGGTTATTTGTAATTGTAATCCCTAAGTATTTAGTTGAATTTACAGCCTTCAGATTTGTGTGACTTATCGCGTAATAGAAATTTAGCTGATTTCTTTTAGTACCCATGTGAATAACTTCACACTTTTCCTTAATCAACTGCCACTTTTCGCACCATACAGATATCTTATCTAAATCATTTTGCAAGTCGTTTTGATCATCTGTTTGATCATCTGATGACTTTACAAGACAGTAAATGACAGCATCATCTGCAAACAATCTAAGACGGCTACTGAGATTGTCTCTTACGTCGTTAATATAGATCAGGAATAATAAAGGGCCTATAACACTTCCTTGGGGAACGCTGGATATTACTTCTGTTTCGCTCGATGACTTCCCGTTTATTACTACGAACTGTGACCTTTCTGACAGGAAATCACGAGTCCAGTATCACAACTGAGACGTTACGCCGTAGGCACGCAGTTTGGTTAGAAGACGCTTGTGAGGAACGGTATCGAAAGCCTTCTGGAAATCTAAAAATATGGAATCAATTTGACATCCCCTGTCGATAGCACTTATTACTTCATGAGTATAAAGAGTTGCTTGTGTTTCACAACAACGGTATTTCCTGAAACCGTGCTATGTGTCAATAAATCGTTTTCTTCGAGGTACTTCATAATGTAGTGTTCCAAAACCCTTCTGCAAATCGACGTTAGTGATGCAGGCCTATAATTCAGGGGATTACTCCTACTTCCCTTTTTGGGTCTTTAGGTACGGATCTTTGTGTGAGCGAGTGGTTGTATATAATTGCTAAATATGGAGCTATTTTATCAGCATACTCTGAGAGGAACCAGACTGGTACACAGTCTGCACCGGAGGCCTCGCCTTTATTAAGTGATTTAAGCTGCTTTGTTACACCGAGGATATCTACTTCTATGTTTCTCATCTTGGCAGTTGTTCTTGATTCGAATTCAGGAATATTTACTTCGTCTTCTTTGGTGAAAGAGTTTCAGAAAACCGTGTTTAATAACTCTGCTTTGGTGACACTGTCATCAGTGACTTCACCGTTGATATCGCGCAGTGAAGGTATTCACTGCGTCTTGCCACTGGTGTGCTTTATGTGTGACCAGAATCTCTTTGGGTTTTCTGCCAGATTTCGAGAAAGAATTTCGTCGTGGAAATTATTAAAAGCATCTCGTACTGAAGTACGCGCCATATTTCGAACTTCTGTAAAACTGTGCCAATCTTGGAAATTTGCGTTCTTTTAAATTTGGCATGCTTTTTTCGTTGCTTCTACAAAAACGATCTGACACGTTTTGTGTACCATGGGGGATCAGTACAATCACTTATTAATTTATGTGGTAGTTATCTCTCAATTGCTGTCGATACTATCTCTTTGAAAACATTCCACAACTTTTCTACACTTATATGATCAGATCGGAAGGAGTGAAGACTGCCCCTTAAAAAAAGGCGTTAAGAGCATTTTTATCAGCTATTTTAAATAGATATACTTCGTGTTTCTTTTGATGGTTGTAGGTGTTACGGTATTCAGCCTAGCAGCAACTATCTTGTGGTCGCTAATCCCTGTATTTGTCACAATACTTACTATTTGTCCAGGAGTATTTGTTGCTAAAAGGTCAAAAGTTTTCTGAGAAAGCAGTCAATACAATTTCGGATGATGTTTTATGTCTGCCGTCGGCTTTAAACGTATAATTTTTCCAGCATATCGAGGGTAGATTGAAATCACCACCATAACTGTAAGAGCGGGGTACTTATTTAAAATGAGAGTCAAGTTTTCTCTGAACTGTTCAGCAACTATATCCTCTGAGTCGGTGGGTCGGTAAAACGATCCAATTAATAGTTTTGTCCGATTTTCAGGTATAACCTCTACCCATACTATTTCACACGATCAATCTAGTTCAATGTCGCTACAAGGCAAACTACCTCTGACAGCAATAAATACTCCACCACTAACTGCATTTAATCTATCCTTTCCGAACACTGTTAGATCGTTTGAAAAAATTTCAGCTGAACTTATTTCCGGTTTTAACCAGCTCACTGTATCTACAACTGTTTGAGCTTCAGTGCTTTCTATTAGGGCTTGGAGCTCTGATTCTTTCCCAACACAGCTACGACAATTTACAATACCAATCGTTTCTACAACTACCTTACTGTGTTTTACCTGCTCGATTTTAGACAGACGTCCCTTCTGTGGTTCCATGAGACCCCCTAACCTAAAAAAATCGTCCAGTTACTTCCACACAGGCCCCGCTACCCTTGTAGCTGCCTCCTGTGTCTAATGGACTCCTGACCTATTAAGCGGAACCTGGAAACCCACCAACCGAGCCGGCCGGGGTGGCCGAGTGGTTCTAGGCGCTTCAGTCTGGAACCGCGAGACCGCTACGGTCGCAGGTTCGAATGCTGCCTCGGGCATGGATGTATGTTATGTCCTTAGTTAGGTTGAAGTAGTTCTAGGTTCTAGGGGACTGATGACGTCAGGAGTTGTCCCATAGTGCCTAGAGCCATTTGAACAATTTGAACCACCACCCGATGGCGCAAGTCAAGGAATCTGCAGTCTACACGGTCACAGAACCACCTGAGCCTCTAATTCAGAGCCTCCACTCGGCTCTGCACCAAAGGACCACAGTCGTTTCTATCGATGATGCAGCAGATGGTGAGCTCCGCCTTAATCTCGGAAGCAAGACTGGCCGTCTTTACCATTTCCGCTAGCCGCCCAAAACCAGACAGAATCTGCTCCAATCCAAAGCGACACATATCATTGGTACCGAAATGAGTCACCACCTGCAGTTGTCTGCACTCCGTACTCTTCACGGTTTCCGGAAGCACCCTTTCCACATCTAGAATGACTCCCCCCAGAATGCACACGGAGTGCACACTGGCTTCCTTCCCCTTCTTGGCAGCCATATTCCTAAGGAGCCCCATTACGCCCCTGTCGTTGGAGCTTCCAACTACCAGCAAACCCACCCTCTGTGAATGTCAAGACATTGCGGGCCGAGAAGCTTCCTCTGGAACAGGATGGACGACTGTATCTGGCTCAGAGACATCGTCAGCCACGGATAACGTCCGAAACCTGTTCATCAAACTAACCGTAGAGGCCCTACGATTGGCCCCTCGGAAAGTTTTTCGCTGCCTGCCAGACTTTGGAATGATCTCCCACTCGACCACGGGTGAGGAGTCAACCTCAGTGCAGTCAGTACCCGGGTGATCACAGCACAGAACCGATCGGAGGACACGTGGGACGTGCTCGACGTCCCTCGCATCCCCGTGTTCGATTCCCCACAGTGACGCCCCTTAGCAGCAGCCTCAAGCTGTGTGATGGAAGCCAAAGCACCCTGGAGCTGTGAGCGAAGGGTCGCCAACTCAGCTCGCATCTGTAGACAACAATCACAGTTCCTATACGTTACTGCAGTCGCCCCTGTTTGAAGGTCGTAAAAATATGCAGCAAACGAACGGTGTACTCGCCCTATTAGCAGCGGGAAATCGGAGTGCTCTCTCACTGACAGTCTAATGGACACTGAGCTGTTCTAACCAAACAAACAAAAGCCTGTACGATACGATAGTAAGAGTTGAAGATAAATAAGTCACCAGGTCCGGATGGAATCCCAATTCTGTTTTACATATTCTATGGCAATAGTCGATTACTTAGCTTACATTCATCGTGAAACTCTCGCCCAGCAATAAGTCCCAAGCGACCGGAAAAAAGAGCACGTGACTCCTGTATATACGAAGGGTAAAATAAATATCCTTAACATCAGTGTGCTGCAGCCGGCCGCGGTGGTCTAGCGGTTCTAGGCGCGCAGTCCGGAACCGCGCGACTGCTACGGTCGCAGGTTCGAATCCTGCCTCGGGCATGGATGTGTGTGTTGTCCTTACGTTAGTTAGGTTTAAGTAGTTCTAAGTTCTAGGGGACTGATGACCACAGCTGTTAAGTCCCATAGTGCTCAGAGCCATTTGAACCATTTTGAATCAGTGTGCTGCATAATTCTTGAAGAGTTCTCAGTTCGAACATAACGAAGTTCCTACAGACGTAAAAGCTTCTGTTCGCGAATCAGCACGGTTTTAGAAAGCTGTACGTGCAATGTTAATTGTTGTAGTACACTACTGATCCAGGCCTCCTAGTAGTGGACTTAATGCCCGACCAGAAGAGTTGTTCAAGACGGTGAGAGTGTCGTCAGTGTACATCTTCAACGCATGGGCTGGCCACCGAGACCTTAGGACGTGAATTCTACAATGCATTTGGCATTGAAATGTGTGTGAATTCCTGTGGGACCAAACTGCTGAGGTCATCGGTCCCTAGACTTACACACTGCTTAAACTAACTTACGCTAAGAACAACACACACACCCATGCCCGAGGGAGGCCTCTAACCTCCGGCGGGAAGAGCCTCACAGTCCGTGACATGGCGCTTCAAAAAACGCGGTCACTCCGCTTCGCCTGGCATTGAATAGGAAGCCGAAACGCATCTTATAACCAGCCAGTAAGTACATTTCCCAGGAAAGGGGTCAACTCTCTAAAAGGCTCTAAAACTACGTCACAGAGAAAATGTTACATTTGCAAGTATGTTTTTTTACAGCAAAGGTCAGCCGTAGTTATGGAACATATTTTGCTCTTGTGGACTCATTTAAACAGCGTGTCTTCGATTCCAGAACTGACTCCACGTTTCTGAAAACCACTTAGGGCCACTGTGTTGTGCCGGTTTCCAACAAATTGCGGCGGACGTTTTAGACATTTTGATTATTTTATAGCAAGTATTACGAAATTTGTAAGCTGCTAATGAATTCAGTGTACTATGGGACAGAGACAGGGCATATTCGACGGCAACATCTCATCACACAAAATAGTATATCCCTCTAGCAACTCCAGTCTCTTCGACCTTCGAACGTCTGCTGCGAAACATAAAGGTAATCAGATGCACCGAGCAAGGTCGCGCAGTGGTTAGCACACTGGACTCGCATTCGGGAGGACTACGGTTCAATCCCGTCTCCGGCCATCCTGATTTAGGTTTTCCGTGATTTCCCTAAATCGCTTCAGGCAAATGCCGGGATGGTTCCTTTGAAAGGGCACGGCCGATTTCCTTCCCCATCCTTCCCTCACCCGAGATTGCGCTCCGTCTCTAATGACCTCGTTGTCGACGGGACGTTAAACACTAATCTCTATCTCTCTCTCTAATCAGATGCGCTTTCATGTATCTGGCCGCAACCCCCTGCTACAGTTCCCGGGGGCACCATCCGCAACCCGCACAACAACTACGCTGCACAGGCAAGAAACGGCGCGAGGAGACTCCCCAGCCGTAGCCAGAGGCCTCTGCATTACCGCCTAGCCACGCCCCCGCCGGTCACGTGTGCGGAGAGAGCAGCACATCTCTTCCGGAAGAACGGATACTCGTATTTATTAAGCAGACGCAGCGAGTACAGGGGGCAGTACCCGTAGGCGAGAAGTGCCGGCTGCACTGCAGTCCCACAGTAGCTCTCGTCGGCGCGCCAGTGGAGTAGACGACGATCCGAAGTGAAGCTTCAACAGTGCTATCTGCGTAGCTTCTTTGTTTTCCGTCCGACTCTTCGGCACTAGCCAGAGTCAAGATTGTTAGTGTAGCAAGAGGAGCAGAATATAGCTTCTGTGTAATTTTTGTTGTTGGTCTACCCTCCTGAAAGGAATATAGAACCGTTCTAGCAGCTCTAGTCGTTAAGACCCAATCTAGGATCATCATAGCCCCAGACTCCATATGACTGATGTCTTCTTTCTTTCTCAGTAATGTCATCATATACAGGGCTATTACAAATGATTGAAGCGATTTCATAAATTCACTGTAGCTCCATTCATTGACATATGGTCGCGACACACTACAGATACGTAGAAAAACTCATGAAGTCTTGTTCGGCTGAAGCCGCACTTCAGATTTATGCCGCCAGAGCGCTCGAGGGCGCAGTGAGACAAAATGGCGACAGGAGCCGGGAAAGCGTATGTCGTGCTTGAAACGTACTCACATCAGTCAGTCATAACAGTGCAACGACACTTCAGGAGGAAGTTCAACAAAGATCCACCAACTGCTAACTCCATTCGGCGATGGTATGCGCAGTTTAAAGCTTCTGGATGCCTCTGTAAGGGGAAATCAACGGGTCGGCCTGCAGTGAGCGAAAAAATGGTTGAACGCGTGCGGGCAAGTTTCACGAGTAGCCCGCGGAAGTCGACGAATAAAGCAAGTAGGGAGCTAAACGTACCACAGCCGACGGTTTGGAAAATCTTACGGAAAAGGCTAAAGCAGAGATCTTACCGTTTACAATTGCTACAAGCCCTGACACCCGATGACAAAGTCAAACGCTTTGAATTTTCGGCACGCTTGCAACAGCTCATGGAAGAGGATGCGTTCAGTGCGATACTTGTTTTCAGTGATGAAGCAACATTTTTTCTTAATGGTGAAGTGAACAGACACAATGTGCGAATCTGGGCGGTAGAGAATCCTCACGCATTCGTGCAGCAAATTCGCAATTCACCAAAAGTTAACGTGTTTTGTGCACTCTCACGGTTTAAAGTTTACGGCCCCTTTTTCTTCTGCGAAAAAAACGTTAGAGGACACGTGTATCTGGACATGCTGGAAAATTGGCTCATGCCACAACTGGAGACCGACAGCGCCGACTTCACCTTTCAACAGGATGGTGCTCCACCGCACTTCCATCATGATGTTCGGCATTTCTTAAACAGGAGATTGGAAAACCGATAGATCGGTCGTGGTGGAGATCATGATCAGCAATTCATGTCATTTCTTTCTGTGGGGTTATGTGAAAGATTCAGTGTTTTAACTTCCTCTACCAAGAAACGTGCCAGAGCTGCGAGCTCGCATCAACGATGCTTTCGAACTCATTGATGGGGACATGCTGCGCCGAGTGTGGGAGGAACTTGATTATCGGCTTGATGTCTGCCGAATTACTAACGGGGCACATATCGAACATTTGCGAATGCCTAAAAAAACTTTTTGAGTTTTTGTATGTGTGTGCAAAGCATTGTGAAAATATCTCAAATAATAGAGTTATTGTAGAGCTGTGAAATCGCTTCAGTCATTTGTAATAACCCTGTAAGGTCACCCGTGGTCTAGGGGCAGTTCGACTCGCGCAACCCTGAGGCACGGAAGTCCGCTGCGCCTCGGCCATTGTGGAGTTCGAGTGTCCATTTGTTTACTTCTCACCGCGGTTTCGCGTCTTAAGTCCATCTTACGAGGGAGCCATGGCACACTCTTGCCGCCGGACAACGATCAAGATCGCATTCCAAGCAAAATATGCACCACCAAGACCTTACGAAATTGAGAACTTTACACGGGATGATCTTCACCTCCATCGACACCATGTCATTGGCGTTCACTTTTCCATCACTGGGAGTGTTGTATATGTCAAGATGCGCATCGAAGAACTGTATACCGAAATTGTGAGCCGCAACGCACTCAAATTTAAGCACCCAGTCGGACAGGCAGCTGATGTACTGGCATACGATTAGGGTTTTAGAACTCCCGTTCGAGGTCTCGCCGGACGTCGTCATGTCGGTGTCTAAGCCGTATGGCAATGTACTCAATCACCTGCCTGAAAAATGGAAAACAGAGTACAATTGAAAGAAAATCAGCCCTCAGTCACTATTTTTAACATATTAACCTGATTTCGACACTGCTAGGAGTGTCTTCCTCAGAATATAAAACAAAGAATGGTATATATTCTATAACATGGTCACATAGTTATGACTATTTATAAAATAAATGACATATAAGTACTGCCAATCTTTCACGACGATTCCGCACTTATACTCTATCATACATTTTTAGTCATAATCGTCGTGAAAGACTGGCAGTACTTGTATGTCATTTATTTTATAAATAGTCATAATTCTGTGACCAAGTTATAGAATATAGACGATTCTTTGTTTTAAATTCTGAGGAAGACACTCCTAGTAGTGTCGAAACCAGGTTAATTTGTTAAAAATAGTGACCGAGGGCTGATTTTCTTTCAATTGTAACTATTCACGGTCTCTGAACGTGCAGCCAAGATTTTGGAAAACAGACTTACCCTGAACTCAATTGCGTCCGTCAAGTAAAAATTGAATTGCTGAAGCATGTACCGTCTTACTTGGTTCTAGGACGATACAGGGCCACCATTACGTATGACGAACAGCCCCGTACCTGCACTGGCCGTGGCCAGGAAGGACATGCGGCGTCGATAGTTACGATGCCACAACGTAAGTGCACGCTCTCGTAAGTTGGCATTATGAGAGAAGACTAACTACGCCGACCACAGCGCCATCTGGCCGACCCTGTGGAGATCAGGCAGTGATGTCTTGATTTCGTCCCATTTCATCAAGAGCAGACGGCCTCGTAATATCGCTTCTACTGCCGAGTGGGCTAGCTTGGTATTGAGACTTTGTATTAGTTACGTTCAGTCAAAGTTTGGCCAGCAATGAGTATTTGTTAGTTTTGAGATTATACAGAACAGTCACCCTAAGTTCACGGGATTAGCCGTGGACTACGGCTTAACACCTACGTACTCATCCTAGGCAAAGTTTTTATGTATGCATTTTATATTTACTTTTTTGACTCTATTAAGTGTTAAAGTTACATGCACTACCTCTCCTGCTCTTACTCGCTTCCTTCGCTCCAGGCCTATATTACACAAGCAGTTCACAGGAGCAGACCCACGCACCGCCTGTCCAGGCGGGAATCAAAAGGACATGTCAGTCAAAACTGTCCCCTGCGCCGAATTGTACAGATACCACTCAACGACGCCGTCTCCACTGCTCCATCCACAGTTCTTCCTGTCACCTACGCCGCGGTTACAGCACCAACCGCCAATCTTTCGCACGACCCACGCGACCCTTCGCAGGTGATGACTACCGTAGTGGACACTACTCCGACACTTTCCACATCACTGCAACCAGAGGCAGTGGCGGAAGGAGACACTCGCCTGGCTGATACCACTGACCGCGACACGGAGACGGATGATGTACCGACTTCTGCCTTCCTTCCATTTGGCGAGGAGGCGATGGACGACCGCTTCCATTCCGACGCAGAACAGCACGTACGTAAACTAAAGGCCCCTCGGAAGGACCGGAAGCGGCACCGTGTGTCCTTGGATGATTATCTTCAAAGAATGACGATAACATGTCCGATGACGCAGAGTCCTCTGACGCGCAGATGTCGGACGATAGCATTCCGCCGCCTCACTCCCCGGCAGCATCACGTCGAAGTGACGCGGCGGTGCCGAACACTCCCGCAACCGTCGTGCCATCGCTCCTGCATGCACAGCAGGTGACTCGCCGAGGGACACTACATCTGTACTGGCGAGATCCTGAGATGACGACGTCGAGGAAGACGTTGTGCTACTGCCTGGAACCGCGGAAGGGCATGTCCCCAAGGAGGTGTCGAGAGACACCTGCGACACAATGACTGAAAACGCGATGGATGCTGCGGCTGGTCCACCCCTGTCGGCCGCTGGCGGAGCGAACGTCACCTTCCCGACAGACATGGCGACCCAACAATACAAACTAGCGACCCTCAACATCAATAACATTCGGAGCGCCATAAACTGACCGTCTTACAAGATACGCTGATTGCAGCTCATGTAGACATTATCCTCCTCCAGGAGGTCTATGACGAGGATTTCGTCGGCTCTTACGGATACACTGCTCACGTCTCACACACATCTGCCACTGGCAGTGACAATCCATCTCCGCGATAACCCAAATGACGAAGACGTGGCTTTCATCCCTGACGCCGAGAGTCATGGCGCTCACCCTGCCTGACGTCAGAATCGTTAACATCTATGCGCCCTGCAAATCGAAACTTTCTTCGCACATGCGGCCGCTTCCCTCTTTACGGGACGCCAGGATGCCCTAATCTTCGGGGGTATTTTAACTCCAGCCAGGCGCCACACTAGGTTCCATATCCGGTGCTCTCCACCATCATAACCAACCTTCGCCTCGTGGACACATGGCGACAGGGCGGGTTTCACACACTATACTATATCCAGTCGTACAGATCGTGTCTATCTCTCGCACACCCTTGTTCGGGGCACACGGGCCGCTGAAATATGGCCCGTTGTTTTTTCCGAACATGCGGCCTATTCAGCGTGTTTCACTAAATGTGTTTGCCTCTGTAAGTTACGAAGTAATAGCCGACAGAAATATTTATAGCGGTAGGTCACCATAAGAAACGTTACACTGTCTGCGGAGCTATGAACATAGTTTATTGTGTTATTATCCGAAGAGTTACAGCAAAAAGATACAATTTTTTAATCAGTAATACCAGCTGTTTTACATCAGTTTCAATTACATTCCAATCACTTTTAGTTTGGGACCTACAACCCTTCAAAGTTTCTGGGGCAGATACCACACGCTTTACATAATAGATGGCTGTGTGGTGGGTGATGGATGTTCTGGTGGTGGGAAGTTGATTTAAATGAAATGTTAAAATCTGTGTCCATATTCCTGAATGCACAATGCAATGCACCTTCTAAAGGACCTGTGGACGAAATGCAACATCGCTGGTGACACGGAGCAACATATGCCCTCGATGCACCGTTTCAGATCATCTGGGGATGTGGGGTCAGTGACATATAAACACGATCCTTTAGACATCTACACAAAAAGAAATCTAATGGTGTTAAATCGGGGGACCTTGAGCACCATGGATGAGGAGCATGGCGCCATGACCACCTTCCTGCAAACCTGTTGTTTAGTTCTTCCACAACAGCACGCTCAGAATCGGATGGGTGACCATCGTGCTGCATCATATGGACTCTCGTGTGTAGACATACATGTTACCACCCAAACTGTCGACTATAAACGCGAGATAGAAGTCACCTGTCAGTGTACCTGGGAAGTAGTGTGGACCGATGATTTCGTCTCCAAGGATTCCACACCATACATTAATAGACCACCTACGTAGACGGTCGACAGGTCGTACCCACCGAGGCTTATCTGCGGTCAAGTAGTACACGTTATGGCTATTCACTGAACCATAAATTGTGAACGTGGAATCATCAGAGAACATAACACCTTGTAAAGACTCCAGCGTGAAATTACGCATGGCCCATTCACAGAATGTAACTCTCGCTCAGAAATCATTCCCATGCACCTCCTGGGTCAGCGACAGGCGGTACGGTTGAAACCTGTGGCCGGATACTATACGCCACACAGATGTGAGACTGACACCAGCGACTGCAGCAACGGCTCGTAAGCTGACACGAGCATCGTGGTGTACCGCAGCTAAAACAAACACCTCCGTGTCCTCACTTCTTGTAGTCCTTCGTCTGCTACAGCGGCGTATTACCAAGCTGCCTGTTTGCCGAAGTCGTTGTTCGGCATGTACGAACGTAATGGCTGCCGGAGCTCTTCGCCTAGGATGTCTCACGGCGTACGCCACGGCTGCTTCAATGGCATCGTGTCGGCACTCGCCGAGCATCAGCAACGTGGCAACGTGCTCGTTGTTCGTGTATGCCATCTTCATCCGATGTCAGTAACTGTGGTATATTGAGCCCCGTTTGTTTGTGTTGTTCCTACTGTTGGGTATACGGCCGTGTGCGGCGACAGTCGGCAGTCTAAAAGTGCAACGAGGAAACTTCTCGCTCCGTGACACCGGCGATGTTACAACTCGACCGCACCACATTTAGAAGGCGCATTGCGTTGTGCACAGCATGTGTCGTATCTGCCCCTGAAACTTCGAAGGGTTGTAGCTCCCAAACTATAGGTGATAGTAATGTAATTTAAATTGATGTATACACATCTGGTGTTACTGATTCCAGTGCATGATAGAAAAACTAGTGTTCCATTTAAAAAATTGTATAGTCTTATGGTGTCCTACCGCAATAAATAATTCCGTCGCCTATTACTTCGCAACTTACAGAGGCAAACACATTTAGTGAAACATCCCGTATACGAACAGTCACCTTGCGCCACGAGATGGTATGGAATGGGCGCGGGCCCTGGAAATTGAACGTAACTCACCTCCACTCGCCTGAGTACCGACAGCTTGTGGAGGCAACGTGGAGGTCATGCGCCCGTCGGCGAGGGGCTTACCCGATCACACTCTCTTGGTCGCTGTTATGTGCGAAGCCAACCCTTAGGAAGGTATTGACTGGAAGCGGAAATCACTAGACTTTTACTGCCGCTTTCTGCGTGATTGTTCCGCAACGCCGCACTGAAGTGCTCGTCAGTGAGCAATGAACCGCTCAAAAGCGGGAATCACAGCACTCACGAGACCACGGAGGGACGATTGTTCGTGCGCGCGTCATTGATGGAAGGACCACGAAGGGCCGTCGATGTATCAGATCATCGCGGAACAGGCGTCGGCGACGGAATCTGATCCATGCTGTAACTTTTTCCGACGGTCGCTGTGTCACAACACAACGTGCGATTGGAAATGCTCTCCAGGCTCACTATAGTCAACTGTTTGCGGACCGCCATCAACCCGAGACGAAACTTTCTCGCTTTACGTATGGCACACTACCTCGGGACGCGCAAATGGCGTTACTTGAGGCAGTCACTGCAGCTGTACTGACGGGCGCGCCTCACACACAAGTGGCCAGGACCCGAAGGACTCCCGTTAGTGTTTTACAGGACCTACCGCCAAATACTGACGCCTGCCTAAAAGGACACATGCCGCGACTTGGTATCCCCTGAAGTACAGCTTTCTGGTGTCTTCCTCGAAGGACTGCTCGTTCCTGTCCATAAACCAAACGATGGAACCTCTGTTAGTGACTGTCGCCTCCAATCGCTCCTGAACTGTGATATGAAGATCTTTACCCGGCTTTTGGCAGCACGTGTCAGGAGCATTGCTAATACATGGTGTCCCACGATCAGGCCTCTTTAGAAGACGATCACAACATCCGGACTGCATTATGTCGATACCGTGACATGTTCGCGCTGGCGCGGACTGGGCTCATCACAGGGGTCCTGGCCTCCCTTGATTTCAGTCAGGCCTTCAACAGGGGTTATCACTCCTACCTGACACCGGTGATGCGGAATATGGGATTCCCACAAAGCTTTGTGGAGATCTACTGCGGGACGCGACATCTAGGATGCTGTACAATGGTCGTCTTACGAGGTCCATCCTGGTACAACGATCGGTGCGGCAAGGATTCCCTCCTTCTGGGATCCTGTACGCTCTCGCCCATGGAACCGCTATTTTTCATCCTACGCCAGCGCCTCAGCGGGAGGAGTCTTGGCGGACACCCATAAATAAAAATAAATAAAATAAAAAAGGGTTAGTGAAACGCCCGCTAAACCTGTGGTGTCACCGCCAGACACCACACTTGCTAGGTGGTAGCCTTTAAATCGGCCGCGGTCCATTAGTATACGTCGAATCCGCGTGTCGCCACTGTCAGTGATAGCAGACCGAGCGCCACCACACGGCAGGTCTAGAGAGCCTTCCTAGCACTCGCCCCAGTTGTACAGCCGACTTTGCTAGCGAAGCTACACTGACCAATACGCTCTCATTTGCCGAGACGATAGTTAGCATAGCCTTCAGCTACGTCATTTGCTACGACCTAGCAAGGCGCCATAGCATTAGATATTATTTTATATTGTGGTTATAACATGTACCGTCAAGAGAGATGTTCTACAATTGTGGATTAAAGTTAAGTATTCCAACAGCTACGTACTTTATTTGCTAGACTCAAATCCTTTAACTGTTCCAGACTTCACGCCAATCTGCGTGAGCTTAAGCGCGTGCATTTCGGCTTCCTCTCATTGTGACTTGGCTGTCTTGCCAAGTCACAACAAAACCCGCTGCGCAGAACAGGTGATTAGGTTTGTGGAAAGGGCCGAATAAGGTGTCGGTCAGGTTCACTCAGAATTGTAATTTATTGTAATAACACCTTTAAACCAAAACGGCACATAGCCGAACCTTTAGCACTACGAGTTTCAAAAGGCAATTATTTCACGGCTAAAGGCCTCCAAACAAGACATCTTAAACGAACAAGATAAATCTCAAGTGGTAAAAACATGCAGTTGAAATTGCAGATAAAATAATTAACACATATATATGTACACAGCGAGCCTGAGAACCTCAAGGCAAGGGTGAACAGAGAAACATCAACAAGATGCAATACAAACAGCTTAAGGCCCACAATAAAATTTTCAAGATTTTAAAATAAATTACCATAACCTTTCAAAGGCAGAAGGTCGCAATGTTTCTTTTTTGTTAGAATAAGGTTTTAAGTGGCTGAAGGCCCACAATTGTTTTTCCAAAATTCAAAAATACATAAAATCCAGTAAAAGCCAATTTTTTTTAAATAATTGGCTATGATAGATTACAAACAGATAATTAAACACTGGTGAGAAGAACAATAAAGAAAACGGTACTCAGAAGCCTCCAGGGAGTACGGTCTGCCCTCGTTCACTTAGGTGAGACAGGTGGTGAGCCCAACTACACTTGATCCGTTGGAACCCAACCATGGGACAGCCACAGACTGACCGACAAAACGACTTGCTTGCCACCAATCGGTACATGAGAACTCAAACACAAAAGGTTACAAACGTGATTATTCACAATGAAATACGTATTAAGCTGTCAAAAACAGGTGAGGAAAGGACGCTGCGTGAAATTACGTTAGTGGCCAGGGCAGATAACTGAACACTAACGGCCACAAGGCAGGAAATTCCTCTGGTGCACTTGAATTTGAAATACCGTAATATAGTTAACTTCACCCAAAAGGAACACTGCCTGGATTTACGTAAGTGACCAGAGCAGGTAGCCAAAACACTAACGGCCACAAGGCAAAAATTACCGCAGGTGCACTCGACTTGTAGTCAACCAGCATAGTTAGTTCCACCGCATGGCGGCTAAATTTCAGCGACAGAAACACTCGGTGTTGCTCATAGGAAAATCTCCCCAACAGCGAACCACCGAAATGAACCACACAACACGAAAGGACGTGGCTTGGGTAGTTGAAACCACTACTCAACTTTGACGTCCTGGGTCGGTGAACCACGAAGCTCGTAGCGATCGGACAGCTCCACACACACTCTGCCAATGTGCAGGGACCGCCAGCGGACCCAGCCGACTGCACCGCGTGGAGATAACGTCTATGGTCCGCAGCAACCGACCGACTCCCTCAGAATGCCGAAAACATCTAAAATAGTCGTCAGTGGAAATATCGCCAACTACACACACAACCTGACAAACAGTTGCACGAAGACCTGAACGATACTCAACAGTAACTAAGCACGCACGAAGACAAATCGGGAGTCGATGCACACACACACAGCTGAGTCATGAACGAATGGCAATCCAAAACATGTCGTCCAGTAGGACGACCGACCGACGATCCACCAAGACCGTGGCCCGGCTCAAGTGATGCGTGGCGGCCATGGCCGGGCGAGCCACGTCGACACAGACCTCACTGCTGCTCCAACCCGTCCGCACTAGTGCCGAATTGCAACTCCCCGACTGGCAGGTTCGGATTTGCGCTCCAGATGCGTTCCAACTGACTGACTGAGCCGAACTCCCGACCCGAACTGACTTACTACAGACAACGAATGGGAAGTAATAGCAGTCGAGCAAAGATACTAGGAGAGGGGATATACCTATAAGCGCTGCTAGCGCCGCTCACGGTAAGGCAAAACAGCAACTCAGTAGTAATTTAAAGTAACGTTGTGAGGTGGAAGTACGTTAAAAACAGGATGTGAAATACATGATGGCGGGAACACGAGCCACGCACGGCTCTGTTAGAAATCTTTGATTAGTAATCAAAATGCCCTCGGTCCTGGGTTCGAAACCCATCACCGCTTAAATTTTCACTAATAATCAGCATTGGCGTTTGAAGACTTCCAGCATAAGAAAACACCCTCAATCTGCCAACAGCTCTGTCAAAAATGGCAAAGGAGCGGACAGAGGTTCAGGGCACTCTCTTGTCCTTAGCGTGGGAAACCGCCCGTAAAGGCGGAAGAATGAGCAATGGTTGACAGGAAGGCGGGTGCAGACCACTGCATTAAAGATGCATTACGTGTATCCGCAGGACATGTGGCCTGTAACTGAAAAAGTGCCATGATAATCTCTTGGGAAACTGGAAGGCCGGCCGCGATGGCCGAGCGGTTCTAAGTGCTTCAGTCCGGAACCGCGCGACTGCTACGGTCGCAGGTTCGAATCCTGCCTCGGGCATGGATGTGTGTGATGTCCTTAGGTTAGTTAGGTTTAAGTAGTTCTAAGTTCTAGGGGACTGATGACCTATGACGATAAGTCCCATGGTGCTCAGAGCCATTTGAGCCTTGGGAAACACAACTGACCCTTTATCCACACGAATACGAGTAATAAATGCTATAGGCGGGAGATTTAAGAGTAAACAGGTAAGAAACGAATGGTAAGTGGCTAAACGGTAGAACAGTCAGACAGGCAAATGGATAAATAGTTAACAGTAAACTGTTAAATGGTGGAACGGTGAACGGTAAATAGTTGTTTACCATCCAGCAAAGTTACCAGAAGATCAATATAATTTACAAAATGTACTAGTAATTTTACATGATTTATATCGCTTGCCACTGACATAGTCAGTTGATAATAGCGGGTTGCTTTAGACATAATTCTACACTGTTCCAATTTTTACATCGAGTCCAATGCTTGCCTGTAAATAATAGGAGGCAATCTGCAAACACAGACTCACAAATCCCTTAGATGGCTAAAGGAATTAGTATGACTTTCCCCTATCTATAAGGACTAAATCTATCTATTTGTAAGAAAACGTACATGATAAATGCGATATGTGGCCTTTCCCCATCGACGGCTGACTTTCTGCTATTTCCTCCATAGTTCTAGAATTATAATGCGAACTTGAATCCTGCACGAGATGCTTATCACTAATAATGGAAAGCATATGTGCTTTATCCTCTGCGGTATTATCCATTCAGGTCAGGATTATTCGTTGTACATTGGATTCTCGTGCTGGGAATGGAGGTCACTGATACAAAGCCTCCCAATAAATCCAAGATGGCCTAATGACATTTGTAATTCATGTCAATATGGAAGGCATGGCACAGCCAGATGCTGATAGCTGTAGTAGCACTAGCTCTGGTTCGTACTCCGGTCAGGTACATTTGCACAAGAAATTCAGCATAGCCAATTACATGCACTACAGCTATGTCCAGGAATATTCCGAGTTTAAATTGTATAGAGGCCAAGACTGCGTGGTATAGCTCACTGGAAACATCTATGCAGTTGCTGAGAATGTGAATTACTGTTTACTGCAAAATATAAAATAGGGAGATATGTCCCAAGGAAGAATCAGCATTTCGCTCAGAAGAGATCTGCGACATTGGCAGGGAACTCTTTCATAAAGGTGATAATGAAGACAGAGAAAGCAGTGTGTACCAAGCCGCTGTACATCCCAGTTGCAATGTGAACTACAGCCCTCAGTGTACGGTGCCAATCGTATTCCACAATCTGAGTAATTACGCCTGACATTTCTTGATCATGGAGATTTGCCAACAAAAGACAACAGATAGTAACGAAGAAGTTGAATTAAATACAAGTCGCATTTCCCTTCCGCCACCTAAGAAGGTAAAATATTAATCTCGTGCGAAAAGTATTGCTGCATGCTAGATATTTGTACCTGTTCGCTCCAAAACTGCACACCATACTACAAACCAGATGAACTCAAGACAATAAACATATTTTTGCCGGTGATCGAGAGTTTAATCTAGTTAGTTAGAAGGGAATTAACATTCAACTGAAAGGTTT
The DNA here is from genome assembly GCF_021461395.2 of Schistocerca americana. Taxonomy (NCBI): domain Eukaryota; kingdom Metazoa; phylum Arthropoda; class Insecta; order Orthoptera; family Acrididae; genus Schistocerca; species Schistocerca americana. Next base: position 104,324,776 of record NC_060122.1, on the reverse strand, counting down.
AAATGTTGATTAACAAGCGAAACAAGAGCAGCAACGGACCACCAAAGTGTGTGGAATGTATGGAAGTATAAAGCATACAGAGACTACTCAGATTTATATTTGAACATGGACGTGCTACTCTTTCCTGATGTATTGGAAACCTTTCACCATCTTCGACTGAAGAAAGGTGTATTGGATCCCGCTCATTACGTTACTTCACTTGGCTTAGCGTGGGATGCTCCGCTGAAAATTACTAAAACGGATTTTCAGCTTATTACCCATGTCGATCAACTTCAGTTTGTTGAAAGATTCATTAGAGGCAGTATTGTCCACTGTTCCTGCAGAAATACAGTCTCGAGGAACAGATGACAAAATTGACGAATGTTACATCATATACCAATAGCCTATACAGTTTGGCGACGTTCCACAACCTTCCAGTGTCCAGTTTTGAATGGCTTCCTCCAGAATAGTCGAAACTTTTGTGATGGATAACGTATCAAACGTTCCGAACACATATTACGTTTTAGAAATGGATCTCGAAAATCCCAAGAATGTTCATGATTTACATTCGGATTTACGAGAAAGTGCATAAACAGGAGGAGACGTGGGCAAGAATCTTTATCTTTACTTCCTTTCGTTGTCAACATTTCATTCAAGACAGCAAGAATCCTCCGTAAATTTCAGATGAAAGCGGTTTTTCGCCAACCAGCTAAGGTTGCAGACCTCCTGGGTTCAGTGAAGGAGAATGTGTTGTTGCAGGAGGCGGGACATTACAAAATTCCTTCCCAATCGGAAGTTTACTGAGGCATTTTGCCGATGATACTGTGGTATATCGAGAGGTTGTAACAACGGAAAATTGTACTGAAATGCAGGAGGATCTGCTGCGAATTGACGCATGGTGCGGGGAATGGCAATTGAATCTCAATGTAGAAAAGTGTAATGTGCTGCGAATACATAGAAAGAAAGATCCCTTCTCATTTAGCTACAATATAGCAGGTCAGCAACTGGAAGCAGTTAATTCCATAAATTATCTGGGAGTAAGCATTAGGAGTGATTTAAAATGGAATGATCATATAAAGTTGATCGTCGGTAAAGCAGATTCCAGACAGATTCATTGGAAGAATCCTAAGGAAATGCAATCCGAAAACAAAGGAAGTGGGTTACAGTACGCTTGTTCGCCCACTGCTTGAATACTGCTCAGCAGTGTGGGATCCATACCAGATAGGGTTGATAGAAGAGATAGAGAAGATCCAACGGAGAGCAGCGCGCTTCGTTACAGGATCATTTAGTAATCGCGAAAGCGTTACGGAGATGATAGAAAAAACTCTGCAGGAGAGACGCTAAGTAGCTCGGTACGGGCTTTTGTTGAAGTTTCGAGAACATACCTTCACCGAAGAGTCAATCAGTATATTGCTCCCTCCTACGTATATCTCGCGAAGAGACCATGAGGATAAAATCAGAGAAATTAGAGCCCACACAGAGGCATACCGACAATCCTTCTTTCCACGAACAATACGAGACTGGAATAGAAGGGAGAACAGATAGAGGTACTCAAGGTACCCTCCGCCACACACCGTCAGGTGGCTTGCGGAGTATGGATGTAAATGTAGAATATGGTATGGCTTTCATAGGCCATATCACACACACCGTGAATGAACACTGCACTGAACATCAGCACTGCTCTCGCCTTTTCCAAATAAGCATATCAACTATTGCCGAACATTGTATTTCCAGTGAACATTCAATGGAGTATTGTTCTGACCACAGCAAAATGTTTTTCTGACCCCATTATCAAAGGATCCGTGGAAATACGCCTGACGGAAAATGTGATGAGCCGCGACAGTGTCAACCAGCTGTACAATGCGTTGAATCTGCACTATTTGTTCTAATCGAAGGCGACATAGTACGTGAATGACCGTAGCGTGCGGCAATGCAGAGAACAGCTGAGTTTCGTGATTCCACCAGCTAGGGCGCTACCGCCGGGAGGTGTGGTCCATCTGTCAACTTGATTTTGACGCATGAGAGGAATACCTACAGCGTTCTTTGTATTGCAGAACGGAGGACGTCTTCTCCAGTCTTCGATGACTACCAGAGGATGACTGGTAGGTGCCCAGTCGAAATATTGCGGAATGTACCGGACGACCACCGGCCGAAGCCCCGGAATTTGTTTCAACGTTGATGCACATTTTATGTAAATTGAAGGTGGAAGTGGTGGGGGGGGGGGGGGGGGGGGGAGAAAGGAAAGGGAAGGAATTATTGATGTCAGCTGCATCTAGACTTTATGCGGAATCTGCGGCGAGTGATAACCACGCGTTCATATAACTGTTGAACATGCCATAGAGATGTGACTTGAATGAAAAGTTGATTTTCATACATCACAATAAGCAGAAATATCTTAAAATAAACACAAATTTGAGTTTTAGGACGTCTTTCCTAAGAGTATTTGAATGGAGTGTAGCCTTATTTGGAAGTGAAATTTGAACAACAAGCAGTGCAGGCAAGAAGAGATAAGAGCCTTTTAAAATGTGGTGTTCCATGAGAATACTTTTTAAATGCGAACATTTTAGGTTCTATCACAACAAAAGACACACAAAAATGGGACCCCCATCAGGCCTATAGTGAACTGTAAGAACAGCCCAACATTCAAACTCAACAAAATGTTCTTCAAAATTCTCGAAGAAACATACACATTCAATAATAATAGAATACTTAAAACACAGTAGAATTTGGACAACAGGTCAACAACATAGAAGTACCTGATGGAACCACACAAACCATACAAAACCTTTATTCCCCTGTGTCAATAGATTCTACACTACAGATAGTTAATCCCAACCTACAAAAGCACAAAAAAATCCCTTAAACTCGCATTACTGAATTAATGGACCTGCTCAAATTCACACTAAATCTCTTCAACTCACGTTACTGAATTAATGGTCCTGCTCGAATTCACACTTTCACACAACTATTTTTAATTTAACAATAAAATCTACAAACAGACAGATGGCCTGGCAATGGACTCAAAACTTTCCAGTTTATTAGCTGAAATATATATAAGTAATTTAGAAGACAAAATCCTGAAGTCCAGTCACCAGTTCCTCACAAATATCATCTACTTCTACAGATATGTAGATGATACCACCATTTTAATTAATGGCAGAAAATATGACATCAGTGAGCTGAACCAGGTATTCAACAACTCCCATGAAAACATAAAATTCACAGTTGAATCCCAAGCAGATGACAGTATAAATTTTTTAGACCTCATCATTAGAATAAAGAATAACAGACATCAGTTTGAAATTTATCAGAAGCCTACCTCAACACATAGTACAATCCACAGCTCCTTTTGTCACCCCCTAGCCCACAAAATGGGAGCATTCCGGTACATTAGCAATAGAACTATCCAACTACCACTCTCTGAAGACCAAGGTGAACAAGAAACTGAAATAATAAAACAAACAGCTATTGCAAAAAGTTAGAACAGCTCCATAGTAGACACCCTAAAACACTCAATAGTGGCAAAGCAATCACATCACAAAAACAAAAAGAAAACAACATCTTCCATACAATCCCCTTTCCAGGAAACATTCCATATCAGATTGCCAATATCTTCAAACGAAAGGCATAGACATATCCTTTATCACAGACAACAAGATTGGACAGAAGTTACCCCACAACATCAGCACACGAAACCCACTTCATCACATAGCAGTATACAAAATTAAATGTTTGGACTGTGACTGCTTCTACATAGGCAAGACAGGCAGATCATTTCAGATTGAACACATGGCAGCACTAAAAGCAAAAACCACACATCAGCAATTGCCACCCACCTGCATGAAACAAAACGCCATGTTAACAATACAAGTATCAGCATCCTACACATCCAACCTAAAGGCAAAGAACTCGACATCCTTGGATCACTCCAAATATACAGACACCAAACAAAACAACTTGAATACATCTTAAATGACGAAAACGACAATATTTGCAATAGTATCATCTCTGTTTTCAGCAACTGCCTGCGCTATTAAATTTGTAACATACACACACACACACTATCTCTCTCTCTCTCTCTCTCTCTCTCTCTCTCTCTCTCTCTCTCTCTCTCTCTCTCTCTCTCTCACACACACACACACACACACACACACACACACACACACACACACACACACCTAAATATTTACCATAAATATTTAGTTATGTTACCATTGTTGTTGTTGTGGTCTTCAGTCCTGAGACTGGTTTGATGCAGCTCTTCATGCTACTCTATCCTGTGCAAGCTTCTTCATCTCCCAGTACCTACTGCAACCTACATCCTTCTGAATCTGCTTAGTGTATTCATCTCTTGGTCTCCCTCTGCGATTTTTACCCTCCACGCTGCCCTCCAATGCTAAATTTGTGCCAGTCTACATTTTATATCCTCTCTACTTCGACCATCATCAGTTATTTTACTCCCTAAATAGCAAAGCTCCTTTACTACTTTAAGTGTCTCATTTCCTAATTTAATTCCCTCAGCATCACCCGATTTAATTTGTCTACATTCCATTATCCTCGTTTTGCTTTTGTTGATGTTCATCTTATATCCTCCTTTCAAGACACTGTCTACTATGACATCCCCAAAATGTACAAGGCATTGACCTCATTTACAAATACATCATCACACCAACACCTATCAGCTTGAAACTATATGTACCATCAACTACTGGCACAAATTGTACATCCATCTGCATATTTAAAGCTTTAACCAATGTATTACTCCAACCTTTAGGCAGTTACTACGTGTAACAGATATGATCTTAAGAACCCGCTGCTTTGGAAAATTTCCTCCTATCCAATCTCTCCTTCTGCTCTCTCTCTCCCTCTCTTTCTCTTTCTCTTCCTCTCCCTCTGCGTGCAGCCTTTCACATGTATCCATGAATCCCGACCGAAATTGTTATTTGTGTATAATTTTACCACTGCAGACAACATAATTATTGTACTTAAAGTTTGCAGTTGTCACCTGATTATACAAACGAGTATGAAGTTTAAGCTGTATCAACTGACAAAATCGGATTTATATACCATCTGAAATATTTATTCCAATACATGTATTCAACACAAAACAAAGATCTCCAAAATCTTTTAGATTTATTCTGTAATAATGTTGTTTGTACTTTGTGATAACGTTTCTCTTCTGCTATATGATCCTTGTACCTAATAGTTTCCAGACGCCACATTTGTTTACAAAATAGGACAGGATACATGTGATTTTTTACGACAGTGAAAGGAACCTCTGACCATTGGAGCTCCTCTGTTGTACTTATTTTATTTTTACCATTAGATATACGTTTAATTTTGTGTGAAAATAAACCCGAAACCATGTTCCTCCCTAGACAGTGGTACAAGTTCCTCCAAACAATCGTAACAGGAAAAACACACATGTCACACTAACAAATGTAAATCCACCTGATGGTGGGGGTTTACACTTTTGAAACGCGTCGTGGAGATAAACAACGACTACACGAGAATGTTGAAGATCACACGCATAGATCGTATAACCGACGACGACCTACAGTTCCAATAATTTCACTGAAAGAAGGGATCGTCTTAAAGCACACATCCTAAGGCTTCAGGGTATAGTGGGTTTCGTACAGAAGTGTGTGTGTGTGTGTGTGTGTGTGTGTGTGTGTGTGTGTGTGAGGGGTGGGGGGAGGGGGCAAAAGCTCTAGCAGAAGCAAAGGCTTCCTACAGTAAGTAACTTCATGTGGAAATAGCTTGCGTTAGTTACGCAATTTTGAAGAGGATGTTACCGGATGCATTCTCATTGTCGTGTTGTTTATACACCTCAAACTCCCTTTTTTTCTGACTGCTCATACTCTCCATTACTTGAATTATTTGTTATATGCCTCGAAGCAAACAATGATTGAAACGAACGAAATGCACCAAGGTGTATGAAGTGAGCGCCCTAATGGCTGGTGCATAATAAGGAGTGGGGGCTGGTGCGTAATAAGGAGTGGATATCAGAGAACAGCGCCGAATGCAGTCCCGAACGGCAGAGCAGCATTGAAACAGTTGCGGATCGTAGCCGTGTTGTGTTTCTGTAGCGGGGGCACACTCGCAGGGCTGCCAACGCTGCAGCGCGCACCGCACCGCTCCGGTCAGCGCCAGCCGCGAGAATGTGGCGAGTCCACTCCTGTTTCCAATTTCCTGTTCGCCCAACTTGATTTAAATTTTCATTTATTTCCCCGCATCGCTGTGAGCGAACGGCGGATAATGTGAGAACGCCACGTGGCTCTAGCTCCCCGTGGAACAATGTCGCTGGCTGTCCACTTCACAGCTCAACCAACCCTGTTTCGAACGACGACCACGCTTTGTGTTCACCCCTCGCGAACATGGCCGACAATGTCGATCAGTGATCTCTATACTAACTGGATGGCGAACTTCGGCTGTCACAGCGTGCCGTCATCTGTTAGCGCTATCATATTGCAGTTAGGCAAAAAACTGAATGTGATATTTTAGTTAGAAAGGCGGCACCCGTTTTCGTTGGAAAGTATTTACATTATTGACGATAATAAAACTACGCCAAAAGTAAAGCAACGAGCTACCAATTTCGTTTTATGCTCACGAACACTTAAGTCTACTTTAATATCGTAAATATAAAGGACCTAAAATCGAAACAATATTTTCCCCAGGCCTAAGGAACAGTTTTATTCACACATGTAAGGCACTTATCAGTGGCCACATCATCTTTGGCGTCAGAAAAAAACGTAATAGGGTTTATTTAAATGTGAATGTGGATGTCCACAGCAATATGCTAATTACTGTCATGCACCACATGAAACAACCAAAATTACGTGTGACACTGACACGAAAATTGTTCTCTCCTTTTACTGAACTAATTCACATTTACCAGCGTGGAATTTGCGATGAAATAAGTTAGTTTAAAGTGCACATTTAACTTAGAACTAACATATATAAACAGTCCAGTCAATCTGGGTAACTTTGCACCACTTTTTTCCGTCTTTTTGAAAGCACTGCACACACAATCTACAACAGACACTAAAATTTCACACATATTGCTAAGGTGTGCTTGGCAGTGAGGAAATATGTACTAGAGATGCTCTCTTGGAGTAAAATTTCAATTTTAATACTGGTATAAAATTACTCAGTCATTTTGGGTAACTTTAGTCTTAAAAAACATAGTAGTTTTCTCATATCTAACGTTCTGAATAAATTTACATCACAGCAAAAGGAACTCAGGTGTTAATAAGAAGTAAAAACAGTGTCGATTCAGTTTCCAGATTTACTTTGAAATATCAAGATATTTGTATCAACCTGACAGTGTTCAGCTTAAATCACTCTCAGAAGCTTACTTCACAGTCAAAGCAATTAAAGAAAAATCACAAGCCTAAGAGCTTGTAGGGAGGTGGAAAGACATTTGAATGATTCACAGAAGTAATAAAAACGTTACATTTTGTACAAAATAATACAATTAGGTGGAACACCAGCCATTTGAAACAAAAATAGCAATTGGTACAAAGCTACCATGATTAGATAAAAGCTACCCTAATTGTAATGTCCCAAGGAACACCATATGTCTATGTACTTTTTTATCATTTGTAAAATGATGAAGACTGTAAACATTAAGCATGAGCAAGGATGTTGAAATGAGAACCCAAAAACACACTGAAACATAGAATTGAATTTTTTGCCATTTCTTTACATTTTTAACCACTGCTGCAATGTTACAAGCACAACGTTACACATTACTGAATAAAATAATCTTACTGAGTTTTTGTCTTACACTAGTTGTATTGTGACCTATTTTCTCCGCTGAAACCCTTTTCCCATATGTTTTCAGTCGCACCTGAATGTATCTGGATGCAATCCTACGTACAAGCTGTGTCTTATGCAAATCTTCAACTCCGCATTCATTATGGAAGTCATGGTCAAGTTGAGGGAATGAACAGTAGAAAGTTTTTTTAAGGACACATATGACAATCTTACTAATTAAGCGTTTTTGCCTTGTGTCACTATTGAGAACAAACATTTGACACAATTTTTCTGAGTGCTCCACCACAGAGTATACAGCATTACTTGTTTCAATAAGCTTGCTTCGGCTTACAAATTTTGTGAATGAGCTCTTTTCTTTGCGTCATTACAAACAACAGGTGGCCTAAGAATGTAGAGGCAGTCCTTACATGTAACTTGTTTTGAAATTGTGAAGACAACATACCCTGCAATGTAGTACAAAATGTTCTACTTGTATGTGGAAAACAGAGTGCCCTCTTCAATAAGTGAGCACCACTTTTCTACTTCCTCTACAAACGTGCAAGAATCATCATCATCTACAAGAGAACGCTTTTGTGATTGGAAATCATAGTCCTACAGGTAGCATTGAACACATATTAAAATTTGCACAGTTTCCCCCAACAGTGCTAACATTACTGCCTAAAAGTAACTTGCACATATGGCACATTTCAACTCATAAGAATTTGGGTTGTTATTCCAACCCCCTCTGGATCTCACACATGAGAAGAAGAGTTCAATATGATCTTGGGAAAACTTATATGTCAACAAATATTGCAGAGGAGAACTTTCCCTAGTCATTATTTGTAGTGCAATGGCTTTAATCGAATGTATGTTCAAAATTATGCTAGAAGCAAAAGTATTTCTTGGGTGCTGCAGGAAACACCATTTTCTTTTAAACTTCTTATATAAGATTCTGTCTGATGAAAAATATCAAGCCAATGTTCCTCATTACCGAGTGTCAGGCTGGCTTTGTATCATGAAGCTAGAGTATTTCTGCAGTTAAAGACATCAAAAATTCTGTCTATGAATCTCAAAACTCTACTGTTGCCTCACTACCATGGAATCAGGAGTTGCCAGCTCTTCTCAAAAAATCTATAGTATTTGAAACACTAGAACTGAGTGTTTGAACTGCTAAGTTGACATTCATCTTTTTACTAATGTAATTAATATGTTGTCCTGACAACTTCTTAGTAAATCTCATGCCTTCCTCAATTTGCAGCTCATTTAGTTCTTTTAAGTATTGCCACTTAATATGGCCATTTGTAGACTCTATAACACCTAGTTCTGCTAATGCATTTCCAACAAGTTCCACTAAATGACACACATCCAAAATGCAGCGAACATTATGGTTTGAAACTGGGTGAAGGAACTGAGAAGAAAAAACTTTTTGATGAAAATTAATACTGCATCCCAATGAATGAAGAGTACTTATATTTGTCCTTGTGCCATCACAAGTGACTGCTGAAATTCTGATGCCTGAATTGCTTAGCCTCTCCAGAGCAGAGTTTATTAACTTTGCCTGCACACTACCATCAAAGCCATTCACTTAAAAATGGACAGGACACTTAAATTTACCTTCTATGGACACAAGCATAAAAACTAATGCCTCTGAAGCTTCTTTCACTTTTTTTGATTGTTCAACTTCTCCTCCAAAATCTACAAAACCTGTATACCTCTTAGTTTCCTGGTCCCACACTACCTGTTTTCTAATTGTCATACTGTCTATTATGAGGCTAGAATCTTCAAATTCAGTCCTCACTTGATGGTTAAACTCAAAGTACCTGAACACATCACATAAAAATCCAGGATCACAATTCACAGTCCCTGCCCAATGAGAAATCAGTGATTTGTGAGGCAGAGGCACTAATGTCTGTAAATATTCATACACCTTAGCAGAGTAAAAATACATCATTGCAAACATTTTAATGTCCGTTTTGTATCTGTTTCTCTTGGATGACACACTGTTATTCAACAAATTGCACACTAATTCCACCTGAGTCCCTGTTTGTTGATTCAGGAATTCTTGCAGCTTTTCTGTTAGATGACCTATCTCTTTCAGAGCCCTTATGATGTCTTTCATTTAATAGTTTTTCTTCTCTCTTCTCCTAATTCTTTCCTGCAGGCTCTTGATTTTTCTTCTCAGTGCCTCCACAACATCTAGTAAAAAATTACATGTCAGTGGCCTTGTCAATCATTTCTGTTTGTGTTTGAGATCCAGATTCCTTAGATGTCCCGCAACTCTGAGAAAACTGAAACAAGAGTATAATACAAGTAGTGCAGGCATAAAACAAAGTTTGGTGAGTACTTATGAGAAAACATGTTTGTTTGAAAACAAAAACAATGTTTATGTGAAGTGACAAACCAGTTCAATATAATCATGAGTTTCTACAGTAGACTATTCACTTGTTATTCTAATCTTTCTCCTTGGGCATTAAATGCTCCGGAAACGCAAGCTGTGATGGCACTGCATCCGGCTTGAGATGCCTTCTCGAAGTACCAGGATTTACTAAATAACCTTCTTCCAAGAAGTGATCCCCACACAAGAAACTAACCTCTGTAGGCGTGAAACCTTTTTGTTTAGTGGCAATGATCCACTGTTTCAGCAAATCGCCTTTTTGCAGAGGAAACTTGTCCAAAATAGAAGACACATTGTATCATGCAAGGCAACGACCAAGATATTTACGAGATTGTTGTCATTTCCTGACACTCAGTTGTTACCTGTGGAAAGTTAACTTTCCTTGCTCCACCGGTTCGTACAGTTGTATGCAGAGCAAGAAATAACCATTTTACACTCACAACAAACACTTCGTTAACAGCAAGAGAAACTTTCTACCTAAGTAAAAGTTGGCGGACAATGTAGACAAACAGTCCTGAGACGACATGGATAAACGCTATGGTCAAAGACAGAAGATGTACATCCAGTTAGTATAGAGATCATTGATGTCGATGATGCCAAACGTGTGCAGCGGACCTTCTAATACTTCATACATCCCCTGCCCACCCCCCGCCCACCCCCTTTCATCGCGATTAGGACATAATACAGTCCACTGAGCTTTACGGCTGCGATGCAGCATATGCTCAGCTCTCCTTTCGTTCATGATTCTTTGACATCGATTAGTTACTCACTTGAGCAAATATACAATATCTTTGCTACTGAATCCTAACGTGACCCTTTCTTACCCACTCTCCTCCGATGGGGCAGCTAAGGAGCACAGGCCAATTTCATTTCCATGCTTGTTATTATTTTCTTCTCTTCCAATACTCTTTCGACTGCTCACCACGTTTTCTTTTCCTTTCCTTCCTGTCACTTCATACCCGACTTCCCTCATTCTCCTACCTTGAAATCCTTCCATATTCAATAGTTTCTCGCTAAACACCAACTGTTCCTGCAGTTCTTATATTACTTCTTTTTCTAAACCTTTTTTTTTCTTCATGGGTCCAGTTTGGGGTTGAATTTTTATCCCATAAATATTTGAAGATCTTCTTGTGTCTGATATAAGTGTTCAAAAATTACTGGTAGTTTTCTCTTATTACATGTTCTTTTTTCTACGTTTCGATAAATTTCATCGTTTCATAGCTTGTCATGAACCTAATAGGAAAGTAGGGCAGAAAGTGAGTTACTGTGAACAATCCAGTGATAGTGTTGTTCTCAGCAGAATCGACAGCAACCAACATCGACCAGCAAACCAACATCGACAACGATATTTTAGGTGTACATGCCGAGATTGTAAGCCAAGGATGAAGCATAGGGAAAGTATATGAGGATGTTGAACGGGTAATTCAATACGTAAATGGGATGAAAATCTAATGGTCATGGGATTTGGTTGTAGGGGAAGGACTAGAAGAAAGACTATTGGGGCGGTACTAGGAATGAGAGAAGAGAAAGAGTGATTAAATTCTGCAATAAATTTCAGCTATTTATGTCGAATACTCTATTCAAGAATCACAGGAGGAGGGGATATACTTGGAAAGGGCCGAGATATATAGGCATAGTTCAGTGAGATTGAATTACGGTCAGGCAGAGATTCCGGAATCGTATATTGGATTGTAAGGCAGAGACAGCTATAGACTGATGACAATTTGGCAATGATGAAGAGTAGGTTGAATGTTAAGAGAGGAGTGAGGAAGAATCAATGCACAAAGAAGTAGGATGTGGAATCACTAAGGAATGATACGCTTGAAGTTCTCTTATGCTACAGATAGTGTGAAAACGAATATCTCGGTACACAGTTCAGCTGAAAAGAAATGTACATCTCTAAAAAGGGCAATTACAGATATTCGAGAGAAAAAAGTAGATACCTGGAAAGTAACTGCGAAGAAACCATGGGTAACAAGAAAAACTTCAGTTGATCGACGAAAGATGGAAGTACTAAAATCTTCAGGGAAATTTAGGAACACAGAAATACAAGATACTCAGGAATAAAATAAATAGGTAGTGCAGGGAAGCTAAGGCGAAATGGCTGTATGAAAAATGCGAGGAAATAGAAAAATAAATGATTGTTGGAAAGACTTAGCCAGCATGTAGAAATGTCAAAACAACCTTCGGTAAAATTAATATCAAGGGCGGTAACATCAGGTGTAACCGGCATTCGACTCGTATAAAATTGCGTGTTCTATGTGTGACTTGGAGCACTGTCTATCTGCAATCGTTAACAGCAAACCTCCCCATACCACAGATGGCAGAGGACTTTCAACGCATGTGTGATGAATCATGTCCATCAAACCGACGGGAAACATATTTCGGAACCCTCCTCTAGACGAATTAAGATGCATGCGAATTACTCCATGTCCTTGCCACGTCTTAGCCATAAATCGGGTCTTCAGTTTCATAACTACAGTGATTTCTAAGTCAGTTACAGAGGTTTGTGAGCGATTGCAATCCCTGTGTATACATTTCCTTGATAGTTGCTGTCTGTTGAAAAGACTGCATTCTGTTGGCGGAGCCAGTGCAGCATGGTATGTAACTTCACATGTTAAACACCTCTGCTATGCATTTGTATATTTTCTCAGAAGACGTTGTTTCATGGTTTTTCCGTTGCTGACGATCATTTTATAGGAGTAATGCTAGCATGACATAATTTCTGAACCATAATCAGATGTGAACAGTGGGCGCTATACACGTCTATGTTTTTTTCTTTGATGTAGAAGGCAGTAGTTTTATCATCTTAAGGTTTATCACCACAGTGAGTGTGATAGAAAACTCGCATTCCACAACTACTATATTGGAAACCACATTGACCATCTGTTGTATCACTACAATACTCACTGAGCGAGGTGGCGCAGTGGTTAGCACACTGGACTCGCATTCGGGAGGACGACAGTTCAACCCCGCGTCCGGTCATCCTGATTTAGGTTTTCCAGTCGCTTCAGGCAAAAGATGGGATGGTTCCTTTGAAAGGGCACGGTCGACTTCCTTCCCCATCCTTCCCTAATCCAACGAGACCGCTGACCTCGCTGTTTGGTCTCTTGCACCAAATCAACCCAACCCAACTACAATATTCTCACATGTATCAGGCTGTACCTGTTATTCACCAGTTAGGAGTACTAACCTCCTTAGCATGCACGCGTCTAGAGGCATTGTGTTTACTGTGAGGGGTAATATGAGTAGGATTGGTGTGGTATAGTCTTCGCAGAATGGTAGTTGTGGTATTGGAATGATATTATCGGTTTATATCACTAGCATCACTCAGTTGTGCAGGATTGGAACACGTGATACCCCCATGCCGGAAGCAAAATTTGAAAGTGTGTTCATTACGTGGAACTCAGCTTATTCTGTTCCGCCGGCCAGAGTGGCCGAGCGGTTCCACGCGCTACAGTCTGGAACCGCGCGACTGCTACTGTCGCAGGTTCGAATCCTGCCTCCGGCGTGGATGTGTGTGATGTCCTTAGGTTAGTTAGGTTGAAGTAGTTCTAAGTTGTAGGCGACTGTTGACCTCAGAAGTTAAGTCGCATAGTGCTCTCGGTTCAATATTTATTGTAGCAAGCATAAGCTCACGCCACAACAGTGAGTTTACGTTTATTTAGCTGAAGAAAGTGTCATCACTTCTGTCTCTATGCTGTTAATTTTTGGAACACAACCTACTACCAGCTTAGAGACAGAAGTGATGACAATTTCTGCAGGACCTAACCATCATTTTGCAGGACAATGCTCAAGCACGTACAGTGCAGGCTGTTACTGATTTGTTTGACTGATAGCGCTGCTAAGTGCTATACCACCTACTGCACTTCCCTGACTTAAGCCCTCATGAGTTCAACTCGACTTCTAAACTGAAGGAAACACTTCACGGCATTCGCTTCAGAACTGGTACAAATTCGTCAGGCAAGAGACCGCGCCGCTCGAACTGTCAACACAACTGGCAGTGCTAAGAGTGTCCTACGGCTTCCATATCACTTGCAACGGGTTATACACAATGCTGGTGACTACTTTGAAGGTCGGAAAACTTTGAAACACTTGTCTGTTTTGTACGAGCTGTAAACAAATAGTTGCCACTTCTAAAGTTCCAACCCCTTCAAAATATTTCAGACACTGAATTAGAAGAAACAGTCAGCGAGTGAAGAAAGTGGAAATATTACACTAGTCACGAAGCACCTACACCGCAATAGTGTGTAAACGATTTTTAAAGAGATATCACTGTGAAAGTTTACAGAAATACAAGTGCAGCTCACGATGTACTACGAAATATGTTAACCATAACACAAGTAAGCAAATGAAAATTCCAAAAATGTGCGTTTTATCACTTAAATATATAACGAAATTAGGAAACGATTGTTTTCAAGAGGGGACACTGTTGTCTAAATTTTCTAGGAAGTACAAATTAAGCTTACAATTGGCGATATAGTGCGAAAATTGCACGGCACTCGCTGTGTTCGAAAGTATACAATATTTCACGATTCATAGACGCTCTGAGGCAATCAATGAGAGATTATGCGAAAACGTCACGAACAGCAAAATACTAGAACCTAGAATTTTGAATCGGGTCTAGAGGGCACTTGCATTCTCCTAAAGGAAAACCCGGAAGCAGGCTGATACATATAAATAAACGCGCGAAATTGTTTTTTTACTTGGCTAAATTTAACACTTCCGAGTGTAATACAGTAATATTTCCACGATCGTTGCTACGGCCAGTCAAGCAATGCAGTAGTAGTACAAGTGCTGAGTAACATAAAAACATGCGCAGATGACGTCACTGCTCAAGATGAAATGTAGACAGATAATTTCTTTTAATTCAGGCTAAAATTTTAAGTACACGTCCCAGTTACTAAGATTAATAACTTACTACACGTTTACTGACACAACAAATCATTTTAAGATTAATATACTCGTTTCCGCTGCTTTTGAGGTCAAAACGCTTGTATTTATTTTCATTTGATTGTTCCGTCGATGCAACTGCCCGTACAATCTGTGTCCGGGCTCACCGCAAACAAATAAATCGTGCAAAAAATAATGACCCCCACTACGGACACACACACACACACACACACACACACACACACACACACACACACACACACAAGAGCGCTCACGTTCGTTTGCAACGTAAAAAAGTCTGTTTCTGAAACGCACCATGAAATAAATGCGACAGGTATAAAGAACAAGCTAAAATATTATACAACATAATTATCCGCTTGAGTGATCATTCAATTACGTAGCCGCTCTGGAAAGTATTAAAATATTTAATACTGTTGCATGGAGTCCAAATAACACAATAGCTACTACGCTGGTCTCGTTGTCAACCAAATTGGAAGCCAGGTTCCGAGCTAAATTAAAATTTGTCTTTCTGTCAGGCGTATAGAACCACACCATTATAATATGGGGTACGAACACCGCTCACTATAGTAAAAGCTGTCCTCTAAAGGACAGTTACTGGAACAAAGTCAGACGGAAATCTCTTTATCACATTTCAGTAATCGCAAGGAAGAACGCACAAGTCGCCAAATAGTCTGTCCGATGCAGTCTGCTCAATCAAAACAGCAACCATGGTGCAGCAATTAATCGACTGCAGCAGTTGATAGCCTCGCAACCTTTCAGGATACAAGAGTTGAGTGACCTCTGTTTTAATAACGCAAGCACTTTGGACTACCCGTAACGTACAATTTCAAATTTGTGAACTGAAATCGAAGGCGGTTTTTTTCCATTTTTAGACGGAACTGAAACTCACTCATTGTTCACAAGACAAATTTAAATTATCCATGTAACGTCTCTGTAAACATTCCAAATTTTGCATAAAACATTCATATGTGTGACGTACTAAAAAAGCTTCTTCAAACATATTTCCGCTAATAAAGAAATGTTTGCTCTTATGTAATTTTTTCAAGCCACTCCAGACGCCTTTGCTCTGAGTAAATGAGAACCTTGCTCTACGTGAAACAGCGTTGCATGCACTGGGTGCACAGCTTGTGAGGTAGCTCTTCCGAAGCCAAAGATTGCAGTTCGTCTGTGCAGCATACAAGCAGTGTTCGTTAGCTTACGAGACACGACTACAGATGGTCTGCACGTTCTTCGTTTACAACGTAGATAGCCAACTTATATTTTTGAAGAAAGAAGTATTTTATTTCTATTAATTACATTTCAAAATGAATACTTTTCTGGATCTGAGACATTTTTGTATGTCTTGTTCTGAAAACCTAAAACTGTAGAACGTCTGCAAGTGCTAATTCTAAGATAAAGTAGAAACCACTCTGTTGTCCCACTGAAGAAAGTGACAAAATGTCACAGAGCGGTGTACGCCAGTCTAACAGACACTCATTTTCCATGGTTTCCTTCAGTCTCTATCGTAATTTATCGTAATTTATCTACGAGGACTGAATATCATTCACTAATGTTAAGTCATTATTAATTTTATCGCGAGACTTTTCATGATCTGAACCGAAACCATTCTACAATGGAACGAGGTATAACAACGATAATTCTCAGAATGTTGGTGAATGTATGTATTGGGAAAGAGGTATGTAATAGATGCCATAGGCAAGCAAATAACTAGAACACCAAAACAAAAGGCTCCAACACACTGTGAGGAAGTCTTATACAGAATAAAAGGAGCATTCTCCAAGCACTTCCTCGATGGACGCTAAGAAGGAAAATGACCTGCATTTGGAAAACAGTTTCTTACATAGCGTATTGGAATCTGTGATGTGTTAGGCAGTTTTCATTTCGAGCAGACTTTTCGACAGAAGTAAATTTATGACCGATAAGCCACATATTTTTAGCTCTGCTGGAAGTCTACTGAAAAAGGAACCTACCTAATATAGCACAAATTTCTATATGATGTTTAATGAAATGTTTTCTAACTACAAATCGTTTTTCATTTCCTTATTTATTGAGTGACTGATACATTTCCTATTGAATAAGTTTGCTATCATTAACAACAAATGTCTTGAGAGTGGTTATGTACGTAGGCGGTAGAGTCCAACAATCGACAGTGCGAATTCCTCCCATCGGTCTTTTCTCGATATATCGAAGTAGATTTGAGCTTTACATCTTGTTTTCTCTAATCCCTACACCGTGATAAGAGATGTAACGAGATCAAACCATCAACAAGGCAAAGAGCTATGGAATAATTAATAAAAGAAATTTGAATTTACTAAACTCCTAAGTACTGAAATTGTCGCTGGGTATTCCCGCTGGATAAGGTAACCCTGGTAAAAATGTTGTTGTTGTGGTATTCAGTCCAGAGACTGGTTGGATGCAGCTATCCATGCTACTCTATCCTGAGCAAGCTTCTTCATCTACCAGTACCTACTGCAACCTACATCCTTCTGAATCTGTTTAGTGTATTCATCACTTGGTCTCCCTCTACGATTTTTACCCTCCACGCTGCCCTCCAGTACTAAATTTGTGATCCCTTGATGCCTCAGAACATGTCCTACCAACCGACCCCTTCTTCCATTCAAGGTGTGCCACAATTTTATCTTCTCCGTAATTCTATTCAATATCTCCTCATTAGTTATGTGATCTACCCATCTAATCTTCAGCATTCTTCTGTAACACCACATTTCGAAAGCTTCTATTCTCTTCTATCATCCATGTTTCACTTCCGTAATGGCTACACTCCATACTAATACTTTCAGAAACGACTTCCTGACACTTAAATCTATACTCGATGTTAACAAATTTCTCTTCTTCAGAAACGCTTTCCTCTCCATTGCCAGCCTACATTTTATATCCTCTCTACTTCGAACATCCTCAGTTATTTTGCTCCCCAATTATCAACTACTTTACTACTTTAAGCGTCTCATTTACTAATACAAATCCCGCAGCATCACCCGATTTAATTCGACTACATTCCATTATCTTCGTTTTGCTTTTGTTGATGTTCATCTTATACCCTCCTTTCAAGACACTGTCCACTCCGTTCAGCTGTTCTTCCAGGTCCTTTGCTGTCTCTGACAGAATGACAATGTCATCGGCGAACCTCAAAGCTTTTATTTCTTCTCCATGGATTTTAATTCCTACTCTGAATTTTTCTTTTGTTTCCTTTACTGCTTGCTCAATATACAGATTGAATAGCATCGGGGAGAGGCTACAACCCTGTCTCACTCCCTTCCCAGCCACTGCTTCCCTTTCATGCCCCTCGACTCTTATAACTGCTATCTGGTTTCTGTACATATTGTAAGTAGCCTTTCACTCCCTGTATTTTACCCCTGCCACCTTCAGAATTTGAAAGAGAGTATTCCAGTCAACATTGTCAAAAGCTTTCTCTAAGTCTACAAATGCTAGAAACGTAGGTTTGCCTTTCCGTAATCTTTCTTCTAAGATAAGACATAGGGTCAGTATTGCCTCACGTGTTCCAACATTTCTACGGAATCCAAACTGATCTTCCCCGAGATCAGCTTCTACCAGTGTTTCAATTCGTCTGTAAAGAATTCGTGTTGGTAAAAATAGCATTCCTTTATTCTGACATGTTATAAAGGCAACTATTCTCGCGGCACATGAGGATGACAGGTACCTCACTGCCTGTCCTATCTTCACCGAAAGTAGGTGGTATCCCTCACCACCAGACTTCATAACCTCTCCGTCCTGGTGGCTCTATGAATCTGGTCGTACCGTAAATAAGGCCTGCTTGGAGCCTTTGTCATATTGCATCCTCCGCCCATCTCTCAATAATCATCGCAGGGTGCAACTGCGTACCTGTCCAGATATCAAGTAGTCAGAAAGTTTATGTAAGGAGGGTATAAACGCGAATGAGAAAACACAACCCCAAGGTGATCAGCTGTTGAAATAAAACAATCGTTAGCTCATAACTTAGAGGAAAACCGAGCACACTCTAATTGTGCACTAATACACAAGAAACAAAAATAAATTCCTGAACAAGAAGGCAGCAGAGTCTTTCGCGGTGGCGTCCATGTATAAAAGTTTCTCGATGTTAATGCACATCACCTCTGAGTTAAGACTCGAGCTTTTCGTCAGGAAACGACTGACTCCTGACTCTGACATGACTCTTATATAGCAGTAGTTTGGCGCACTATTCGTGGAGCGACGTCGTTGGGGCAGGATTTGCAGGCACAGGTGCGAGAAACGGTCAGTGAAGCGAGTACCCACTCCCCCAGCCCACTCACTGCGTCACAACTATGACGATGGTCTGAAAATTTGAACTCGCCCATGGATCGCAGCACTAGATTTTTTTCTTTTTCTAGGTAGATACACTTGACAGCAAAAAAAGTGGGTCACCCCTGAATTCCAACGTGTCGGCTGCACCTGAATGTATGCAACCAACATAGCATATCTGTGTTGCACATAGTCGCAACCCTCCACAGTACAGTCGTTGTAAGATACACAATGAGTACCGCTAGAGATTACTAGAGGACACCAGTCTTTATGACAGTCCATCCAGATGTAAAGTAACACCACGATAGTACAGAGGAGATCAGACAGTCCTTAACGTTTGTAAACTAAACTTAATTACAATAAGTGACATTTCAAATGTTATGGGACAACTAGTTTTGTCACAGAAATCGTTCAGTAATCCTTGGGCACAATTAAAGATTTGGGACAGTATATGGATTTATAAAGTTGTATGGCAATTGGAAACAAGTTCTTTGCTGTCTAAAAGGTTTACCCAACACATGCTGAACGTTGTTCAACGTTCAACGGGGAGTGGTTTCACATCAAAATGGTTCAAATGGCTCTGAGCACTATGGGACTCAACTGCTGTGGTCATCAGTCCCCTAGAACTTAGAACTACTTAAACCTAACTAACCTAAGGACATCACAAACATCCATGCCCGAGGCAGGATTCGAAAATGCGACCATAGCAGCAGCGCGGCTCTGGACTGGAGCGCCTAGAACTGCACGGCCACCGCGGTTTCACATCAAGCAGTTAAAAGAAAACGTGATTAACAGCGGCAACCACTCTACGGAAATCCCAATATTAACAGCGAATCACAAGTAATATCATTGTTCACATTACTCATCAACAGTTACTTGTACACGAAGTTGTACTTTAAATGACAGGACCAACGTCTTCGTTCTGGACCCGGATGCAAACCCAGAATGTAAAGCCATTGTTAACCAAGCAAAGCTTTGAGCCTTATCGAGACTCGATCACTAGGCAGAAAGAGACGTCAAATATTGACGTTTGCACCAGCATCAGTTATCAATTCTCAACTTGAACGTAAATGACGATAATGTTTGTATGACAATTACCTTCTTGGTAATTTACCTCGAAAGACAGTTGTATACTGTTGCATTGTCAAGGAATAAAGGACGCACATGTTTAAAACTGAAATGCCATCATGTAAAGCTGGGGACAAGGATGCGAACCCAGATCCTAATCGGATTGTTGAATAAGTACGTAAAATCAGAATGTAAATATCACAGTTTGTCACCAGTAGTGGGGTTGGAACCTTAAATGACGACTGAAGTTGTATTGCCTGACCAGGATTCGAACCCAGCGCCTACCACCGTCGTTGTCTAACCAGGAACAGACGAGAAATGTCCAATGTTGGTCCACCATCAGCGAGATGTTCACACGTTTAACTAGAAATAAGGTGACGAAAACGTCTATGCTGACTGAGAGTGATACGCCGCACACATGGTTATGAAGACACGTTAATAATCAACTTCATATTCAGTAGTAGCTAGAAGTAGCATGTTTAGTTCCAACCTTAAGGCACTTACTCATCCCTAGTAACGTGTTGCCTAATATCTGCGATATCATTATGTTAATTTACAAGTGGATTGACTACCGTAAAGAGCAATGTTGTCTAGTAGTCGTGTATCATTGAGATGCAAATGAAGTGCCTCAGCAGGAAGTAATTTCCGTCGTGCAGCACGTATTGTTTCAGAGACACTGAGTACATGTTATAAGTGCACAAAACGTGTATTATATACTAAGTATATACTATTATATGGAGAAGCTGCCGCCAAACCTGTTTACTTTTACATTCCGCTTAGTTGTCGTGGTTGAATACAGGTCTTCTTAAGGCTACATCTAATGCACAGCGCTTACAAGAAAGTATAGTTTCCTGCGTCATGCTATTGCTAGCTAGGTGAAATATTTTGTGGTAGCTATGTTTAAAATGAATGTATTTTCGAAAGTATTGTTCGTCAAATATTTGAATAAATCGTCAACTGTAGGTGTGCCTGCACATGTTATAGCATAATAGCTGTAGCTGCGTTAGTTTGTACTACAGACTTGGGTAGGTTAGGTGTAACTTTTGATCCTTCAAGGGGTGATCGTGCCCATGCGGCCCGGGTCTGTACTAGCCGCGGCTCGCGAGCTACGGGCCAGCCAGGCTGGCCGAGGCGAGACGCAAGTGAGCGAGCTGGCGGTGGCGTTGGTGGGCCAACAGCCCGGGACGAGCCAGCACGGCTGCGCCGCATGCCTCTGCCTCTGCCGCTCCGTTTGACGTAAATATGTTTACCTCCTCTCCTGGAATCAGTATAAGAGCGGCAAGCAGAAATACACTTCAGGCTGTCTGCCGTAATGGCTCACTGGAAGAGATCTATTCGAGGTAGAGTCAAAAAATGGTTCAAATGGCTCTGAGCACTATGGGACTTAACATCTGAGGTCATCAGTCCCCTAGAACTTAGAACTACTTAAACATAACTAACCTAAGGACATCACACACATCCATGCCCGAGGGAGGATTCGAACCTGCGACCGTAGCGGTCGCGCGGTTCCAGATTGAAGCGCCTAGAACCGCTCGGCCACTCCGGCCGGCCGAGGTAGAGTCGTCGCTCTCATTGAGGAAGGAGGATGTTCCATCAGAGAAGCTGGCAGACGGTATGGCGTTCCACATACCACTGCAACGAGATGGTGGGGGATCTGCCTTGAAAGAGGCACCACCAACAGGGCTCCTGGCTCAGGCAGGAAGAGAGTGATCTCACAGCAGGAAGACAGGGACCTAGTGTCTAGGAGCAGAGAAAATCCCTTTCTGAACGCGAAGCAGTTGCGGCGGGAGACCAACTTCTCCGGCTCCAGTGACACGATTCGCCGAAGGCTGAGGGACGCTGGACTGCATGCACGACGATCCGCCGTGAAACAGGGGCTCAGCGAAGACAATGTTTTATACCGGCTGGCATTTGCGGAGCTCCATCTGAGGACGTCGTGGGACAACTTCATTTTCATTTATGAGAAGGTGTTTTCCACCAATCGCCATCGACGCGAATATGTAACCACGACGAGAAGAAGTGGCCGGCTACCTGTTACCTGCTGGGGTTGGAATTCTGCGAGAGGGGCGGGAATTCTTCTCAGGATAGAAGGAACTCTGGACAGCTCGCATTATGCCCACATATTGGAAAATGTGATGCTTCCGTCAGTGCGAATGCTGTACGCAGAAGGGGACGTCACATTGCAAAAGGACCATTCTCCCATCTCCCATTCAGCAGCAGCTCTCCACGATTGGCGTCAAAGTCATGGACTGGCCGCCACGGGCGGCTGATATGAACCCCATGGAAAACATGTGGGCTGAGGTCGCCAGAACATTAACAGAGAACTGACCACGAAACCAACCAACTACTGCGGACGCTCTTTGGGACTGCGTCCTGGAAGCCTGGGAGGAAGTTGCTTCTTCAGGCTGTTACGTCCGACGGCTTATACATTCTCTGCGAAGACGCGTGATAGAAGTACAAAATAATGAAGGATTTTGGATAAAATGTTAGAGTTCTTAAAATGTTTTGTTTTGTCTTCTTTTTCGTCATTTTTCCTCATTGGGAGCTAGTGGAAGATCACGTGGCAACAGAAAAGATACAATGTGGGTTAGCTTTCCTTTGAGTTGCCCTTTTAATTCAAGTGGGTTTCTTTTGAATATACAGTTTGTTAAGTATTCTATTTTGATTTCATTTATACCCTGTCGACATACTTACAAACTAATCAGCGTAGATTGAATCCGTCACAGTAGTTTTTGTTATTTCAAATACGTCTCTCTCTTCCCCTCCATCCATGAATATACCCTCCGTCCTCCACACAATACGCCGACGATTTCATATTATGTTTACTCGCCGCGCGGGATTAGCCGAGCGGTCTCGGGCGCTGCAGTCATGGACTGTGAGGCTGGTCCCGGTGGAGGTTCGAAACCTCCCTCGGGCATGGGTGTGTATGTTTGTCCTTAGGATAATTTCGGTTAAGTAGTGAGTAAGATTCGGGACTGATGACCTTAGCAGTTAAGTCCCATAAGATTTCACACACATTTGAACATTTATGTTTACTTGTTGTTAATATCTCTTCTATTCTCTCTCACACACTCTCTCCCTTCTATTTGTAAACAAATCTAGCGGTTTCCAATGACGCTACATTTTCTCTTTTAATTGCTGCTGTCTTTAATCTCTATCATTCCTCTCAACTCCTATGAAACCGTATTCTTTGATCCCCCCTTCCCTATAAACCATTCTTCGTTCTGAGAACAGTCCTTCCCTATCTCTCGGTCCTAAGATAAAACGAACTGTGGCACACATCTAAGTAAGCAATACTTTGCAAGCATTTCACGCTTATATTTTGCAGTTATGCACTTCTATCCATTCCCAGATCCCGCCCTCCTTCCTGTTACGCGTCCCTTGACATCTGCATCTACATCTAAATGAATACTCTGCAATTCATAATTATGTGCTTGGCAGGGGGTTCTGTGGCCTGGTGGATTAATCTTGTACTGATGTGTAAAACGTGTAGGTTCACATCTCACGTCAGGTATAGATTTTTAACACACACAAGTAGCTCTCCTTCACCCCTAGTAACGCCAAGTGCAGAACGCCAGTAAGCTCCGTAATTCAATATCCGCAGTAAAGATAACATCCCTTCGCTGCCGACTAAGCATTCGTTTGAGCTGTGACAGATGGAGAAACCCCGTAAGGCAGAGACTCTGTCACCAGCAGGCCGTCGTAAACTAGAAAACGTATTTCATTTAATGAACCAATGGCCATGTAAGTTCACAAGGCTCTTACTTTATTTGAAACTGAGACGTTGAAAATTGTGGTGCTGGGCTGGGATTAGAATTCGATTTCACTGTGTTCCCGAAGATTGCAAACTCTTCTAGGCGTCCTCGAAAGGCACCTATCTGGTTTCGAATCCTGATCAGCACAAAATATTCATTACTTAAGCCCTAGCATGTGCACTCCGAACTACTGGTGAAAAATAGTTGCATTTTCAACGTCTCTTCGTGCATTGTCAGCTGTAACGTCTTCGTTTCAACTCACAGCAACATGATGAGCTTTTTATCACAACATTACAAGATCAAACGTTTCCTTACATTTTTTCAAGTTCAAACCTTCATCTCCATCCTACTGATGAAAACGGATTTGGGTTTGACGTTGTGTTCGTTGTGATCACCAACGACGACATACTGTGGAATCAACTTCTAGCCAGCAGAGTATTTTCCATCACACCATTGAAAGCACAAACATGCCATTCCTAGCTATTATTGGAAAAGAATTTGATAGTTAAAGTTTCCCCATGACCACGTGTGCGGGTTTGAATTACATTCAGCACTGAACTTTTCGTCGCCTGATGTCTAGCTAAACATGCGGCCATCTCGCTACTGGTGAACCAACAATAGCTATTTATCGTCTGTTCCTGGCTAGAAAACGACGGTGCTAGATGCTGGGTTCGAATCCCAGTCAGGCAAAAACAATTCTATCGTCAATGAAGGTTCCAGCATTTCGCTATTGGTGAAACATTTGATATTTAACTTCTGATTTTATGTGCAGTCGTGCTCAAAAGTATCCGAACGACCTGAATTGCATTTCACCCGATTCCCATGCGACCTATACAACTCAGCTGTCTAGCAGGTCCTCTAATTGCTCCTTGGTACAGTCGTTTGACTATTGAATGGTTCCAACAAATCACCACTAGAAAACACTGCTCTGTATAACAATAACCCAAGATCTAGAGTAATACCACGATACTACAAATATCAGGGAACACCTCATCACAGATAAGACTGTCCTTAAGGCTTGTAAGCTCACATTTATTGCAATAAATGACATACCTGAAATGTTAGAAATCTCATTATTACGTCAGATAGGTAATGCAAGTAGTAAGTTCGTCGTATTCATGATTTCCTCTTCAAAGTAACATACCATACTTGTTATTTAACACAAAATGTCATTAAAAATTTCCGTTATTCACGAGCAGCTAGTTGAGAATATGTATGAAATTCAAATGACACGACGAACCGCCTCGTTGTGCGTATGGATTCAAACCCAGGTCATGCAGGCTAGGCCGTGGTGGCCGTGCGGTTCTAGGCACTTCAGTCCGGAACCGCGTGACTGCTACGGTCGCAGGTTCGCATCCTGCCTCGGACATGGATGTGTGTGATGTCCTTAGGTTAGTTAGGTTTAAGTAGTTCTAGGTTCTAGGGGACTGATGATCTCAGATGTTGAGTCCCATAGTGCTCAGAGCCATTTGAACTAATCATGCAGGCTAAGATTTAGTGGCTGACGGAAATTAACAGTCATTCCTGACTAGGCATAAAGAGAGTGATATACCTCGTTTTTGGACAGTATAAGTTAGCAAATATCAACTTTAAATTACATAACGTAACATTTTTAATGGACGCGATTTCCTACCCAGCATCTATTGTCCCTATTAACGAACTACGAGAGATGTTAAATATTGCTACTTCACAAGTAACTCACTTGAAATGCAGTGAGGTAAAGCTTTGTGTTGGACAGGGATTCGAACCCAGAACCTAATCGGATTGTTATCGAAGCACAATCAAATTTGACGCATCGGATTTTCTCGGCAGTAGCTAGCTGTATTAAATGAAATGACGAGACGAAACATTAATTTTTCCTTCCCAGGACTCGAACCCGGCACATATCGCTGATATATTCTAGAGAAAAGGAACGTTATGTATGGGTTTGTTACACCAGCAGTGACATGTGAGCGTGTTTGAACTAGAAATAATATGACAAAATGTTCAGTGCTGACTAGGAATCGAACCCCACACATATCATTGTTGACTACACACAAAGAGACGACACTTACCGAATTTTTCTCCACCAGCAGCTCTGAATAACATCCTTGAACTTACAGTGATCTCACAAATAGTTCTGTGTCTCACTGGGAGTCAAAAACGTCAGATATCGATAGTGTTCACAACGAATGAAAATGCATTAAAAATAAAAATTATTATCCACCAGCAGATAGGTGTTCTCATGCTAGAGCTTGATAATACATAGTGAAAAGTTTAGTGCTGGGCCAGGATTCCAACCCATTCATGTGCAATATGTGGAGATGTTGAGGAATCTGCACTTTTGAACAAACAACAAGTAGTAGTCGAACTGTATTGTCACGAAGGGATCAAATTCCGCGTTAAGGGCGGTCTGAGTTGCATTCCCAGTTCAGAACCAATTTTATCGACATACAGAAGCTCAAGTAAAAGATGGAATAAGTGTCCTGTGACCATACACAGGGTTTGTTTCGTCACTAGAAATAAATGACTAGTATATGAAACGTTACTGGTGATAGAGTTACTACATGTCGCCACTTCTTACTTTATTGTGGTTCCACCTAACGTCTACTTGGTAGAGAAGGAATATCATGTTTAATGTGATTTTCAGACCATAATGCCATTATACCTTCTTCACTTGGCGTAGGCAGAAGAGAATAGAATCTGCCTCTCCCTATCAAAAAACATCGGCAGAAGTTGGAATCGAACCGAGACAAACATCATATGAAACTATCATCAGTCCAACAGACCACCAAACCCTCTGCTCTACGACTCATTTCTCTATCATAACACCGTTGCGGCACACAAGATGAGAATTCTGACACACAGGCTCCCTGTAGTGGTTTGCAGCATGTTCAGTACATTTATTTACTTGGTTGACCGAATCGCCATGAACTAGCTGCCTTGGCTACCCAGTGCATACATTCGACCTACACAGAACTGCCAACAGTGTAGGATGCAGAAATTCAAATAGGAAATGTTCCTTTCCATTTGAGCTACTCTTTTGTTGCGCGATCTGTTTGTTGAAACCATCGTGCAGTGCAAAAGAAATGCTGTAACTGTCTGTCTCTCAGAAGTCTATATCCGGCCATATGCATTATCTCACAGTACTGTGGAATTCCGAAGTTCTGGACCAACTTTTGTTCACTTCCAGAGGTGCTGTAGCTACATTGCAGCTAGTAGCGTAACGGTAAGCGTCGCGCACTGTTGACAAGACGTCGCATGTTCTCTTTCATTCACTACCACATTTTTTTAAAACGCAATTCTGCTGTCTGCTGAAGTTAACAATTTAATGTAACTTTGAACATAATACTCTTTACTCCTCAACCCAAAATAGTAGCATGTGGAAAAAAGGCCAACTTCTGCGTCATTTTGTTCTTTTCAGGTTTAATAGACGGCCAGGCAGCAGATGCGTCTCGAAGCTTTTGTATTATGTATGGGTAGAGTGCATCGTGCCAAAATAGTCAGAAAAGTATTTTCTTCATTAGCTGTCGTCTGGTAGTGGCATTTTATTCTTCTTCAAACCTTGTTTGACAGCTTTAACTCAGAACAAGTTTTCTACATGCATGTAATGAATAAACTGCATGTGCATTGTCAGACTGTTATAGATAACATCAGAGAATTCGCATATATCGTTGATGATTAATTTCTCTCTTATGTTTAGTATTGTTTTAACAACACTAAAGGAGACCTTACGAAAACTGTGCACTGTATTGTAAGAAATGAAATAAAACTACCCACGATAACTTTACGACGAATGTAAGTCTGTTTTAACAAAACTGAGTATCTGTACACAAGCGTGCCTCTATCTGCACGAATTAGTAAAATACTACTCACTTAGATTTCGATTGGTTCTGTTTTCAAATGGTATGCTGTGTCATACTCAACAGGTATGCAAATGTGGCATTTCATAAATAAAGTTACGTATTCCTAGAAACCCAAAATTTGCTTGTTACCTGTTGTGCACCATTGTAAGTTTTTCACCATTGCACTTTGAGCTGATAGTACTTTCTTGCGATTTGCTAATTAATTTATTTCTTTCATACTTATCACCCTGGCATGGGAGTCTTAAGTGAAGAACATTATTTAATTTCGTATCGTTGACGGTCGATTCGAATTTCTTCAGAGACGCTTGTATTGTATAGCAGCTTGGCAGTCAGAAAGCCGAGTTCTACGACCATTAACACAACTTACTGAGTCGAGCTGCCAAGAGGATTTGATGTGTAAAAGTTTTCTTTTTGATTTTGTTACAGAATTTTTTTTGGGAATTCACAGCTCCATGAAATAATACACAAAAAAAGCTCGCATGCGCTGCCACTACCACGGTTGGAACTGACGATTGTCTTAACCGTTGGAACACGAGACACGGGTGGTACCACGGGGCTACGGACACACTGCTGCAAGCACGCCACTCTCGTCGTGGTATTGGTCGCTCAGCCTCATAACGCATCGTGAAAGATATTAAAAGTTGTCACTTATGTGAAGAATAGCATTTCTTTAGCCAAAAAATTGAAATTTCTGTCTCAGTGTCTTAGTGTACGTGAGGATTATGTACCACGAGTCATTCAAATGGAAAGGGAATATCAAGTGAATTTAGCGAGTCAGTTCAGTACCATACGTGGAAGTGATTGCACTGTCACAGTGTTGCCAAATGTTTGTGACGATGTTGCCAATTCTCAGCTGTGCTAGGAACAGCTCTGTAGCGTTATAGGAGGAGAATCCTGTGCTCGTGTCGTAGGAGGATACGGAGAGGAGGCGCGGGGTTTGGTTAATATGCAGCGTTCTCTCCTACCAGCTGTGTCAAACATTCATCGCGATTACAGTTTCCCACAAAATATATACGAATAAAACACTTACCTTGTTACTTTGCTACAAAAGATTATTTAGTACAATAAAAAGTCGGAAATCAACTTTGCCAACCTGCCACGAAAAGAAAGATAACAAACACTATGCACCTCTTCTGATCATACAAGTAGAATTTCATGAATTGCACGAGAATGTAGAAAAATGTTGGTGTGAATGGAATCTGTAAGAAACACAGCTACCTAATTATTCTGTACCACGTAATAATCAATTCATTTGATAATTCAGAAGAGAAGACACTAAAAATTATGCCCATTAAGACAGAAACTAAAGTGCAGATGCGGGCACTGTGCAGATCTGCGCTTTTTCATCTTCAGATCTATACAAATAATGTGTACTAACCAGCGTATTCATTGCATTCGTTATGTTTCCCTCTTTTTAGTCTTCTTATGTTGAACTGGATCCACACCCATGAGTCTGATTTTTTCTTTGTATCCTTCCATCTACTATCTTTGTGTGTTATTGTTCGGTGTTGAAAAAGCAAAATATTATGCCTGCTCCCACGAGGTATTAAAATGAGGTCGCAAAAAGGCTAACGAGTTATAATCAAAATAGAGTGAGACGCCAATTTGTCTGTCGTCATGTTGTTAAGTGGACAGAAATAGTTGGGTGTTATTGTCGTCTTTTCTTACTGAGATTTTCATATTACCCTGACACAAGACGCCGAGATAAATGTGTATATTCTCCGTGACGAAACATCCCACATTCCATTCATCCTGATCCATTCGTTACGTGCATCGGCGGCAATGAGTGATAGGAAAGCTGTTGTGGGGTGACGAATAACAATACCAATGGTGGTAATTACAAATCAATAATCAAGGATGTTTACTGCATTACAGACGATTAACAAAATAACCAAGAATGGCTGAGTGTTTAATTGGCGCACTGAGTAGGTGTTCTTACCACTTTGTTATTGAATTCTGTTCTAGTTGTTTGCAGAGAGAAAACAAAGAACCCCGTAACCATACATATCGCTAGTACAACGAGATATTACCTATCAACTATCCTTGCTTTACATCACGAGACGAACATGGCGTCACTGAGCTGATATTTGAAATACATTTCTGTTTTCTCTCTCTGTCTCTGTCTCTCTCTTTCCATTTTTATTTTTATTTTTGAGGAAAGCATCGAGAAGCGCGATAATAAGCAAGTAGGCATATAACCTGTTCACAATTATTTTCATCGGGTTACATAATGCAAAAATACAACTTTTAAGTGTGTTATTGCGTAATTCCAGTTATTGACAGTCTATTCGTGAGCTTGCTCGCATTCAGTGGGGTGAAACCTATCACAGAAGAAAGCAAAACACAAATATTTCATGCACCATGCGCAACACATAAACTAAATCTCGCTGCACTGACGTGTTGTCCGATATATTGCACGGAAAACATATCTGATTCATGTTGCTAAATACAGCTCTATCAGATATCAATTTGGAAGCGTACCAAATCTATAAAAGTATATCTTGAAATACGCAGAAAGGCCCATAGAGGTATTCGACTGAAACATAGCCATGACCAAAATTGTAACTGGGGTCGACAGCATCGTCGTCTACTACAATGTTACTTAAAATCCGTCTTGATTGCAAATTTTTTTATTCATATGACCGGTTTCGGTTCATTCAGAACCATCTTCAGATCTGATATTTCGGTTACAGGAGTAACCCGTCCAAATCCAACAACTTTCACATGCTACGGGTTACTCCTGTAACTGAAATATCAGATCTGAAGATGGTTCTGAATTAACCGAAACCGCTCATATGAATAAAAAAATTTGCAATCAAGACGGATTTTAAGTAAAATTATAAAATCACTGATTGCTGTTATCCCATAAGACATTGTGTCTGTTTTTGCAAAACGTCGTCTACTACCTTTACAACTCGAACGGTGACAGTGCTCGGCCGGTTACTTACGTTTACTGGTATCAAAGCTAATGCATGAAAACACAAAATGTTAATAATCCGAAGATCATTCGTTTTGGAACCCATATAAAGTAAAGGAGTCATCAGTCGCAAGAGTGGTTTGAACACCACAGTGCTTCAATAGGCACGGTCTTGTTGGAGGTGGTATGCTGTTGCTTTGATCCGACCTTTGAGTTGACTTTCCTAGCCAGTTAATAGGGGAACCTACAGTTTTAAGTGGCTTTCGGACTACAGTGCAACTCGGCATTTTTCACATCAACAAACACTATATGTGTAAACCGGCACATAAAAATCGTGGGACTGATGAGGGATCAAACCTGAGACCTTCGTATCCATAGTCTTGCTCTTTATCACCTTGCCACCATGCAGCCAAAACTGTGGTTTCTGCTTGCCATTAAAATTAAGGATCTCTCGTTTGTGCCTGCGTTGGCACTTGCGTGTCCCTTAGGAGACCTTACCTTTGGGATTACCCTCGTATACGTGCGTGTAAACGCCTTCCAATGCCCATTCAAGGAAGACAAGTGTGGTGTCACCGCCAGACACCACACTTGCTAGGTGGTAGCTTTAAATCGGCCGCGGTCCATTAGTACATGTCGGACCCGCGTGTCGCCACTGTCAGTGACAGCAGACCGAGTGCCACTACACGGCAGGTCTCGACAGTTTTACTAGCACTCGCCCCAGTTGTACGGACGACTAAGCTAGCGATGCAACACTGACGAAGCCTCGTTCATTTGCAGAGAAGATAGTCAATGGCTACGACCTAGCAAGGCACCATAGCAATTGATAGTTATCGTATGAAGCATGTCTCATCAAGAACGATGTATACAAATGATGGATTAAAGTTAAGTATTCCAGAAGCTACGTACTTTTCTTTATAGCATTCATTACGTATCCTGTTTCAGACCTCACGCCATCCTGCGTGAGTTTAAGCGCGTGCCTTTCGGTTACCCATCACTGTGGACTGGCTGTCTTGTCAGCCCACAACATTTTTGGCGACGAGGCTTAAAAGAGGATTTCGCGTTCGTATTGCTCTCATTTACTTGTGTCATGGCTTCGCCACAATCTCCATATGTACTGTCCGAATTTTATCGCTTGCAGAATCAGCAGACGCAGGCGTTATTGGATGCCCTTGGACAGCTCGCCCAGGGTCAACGTGCAAAGCAGAACGATGCGGCAGCCGCCGCTCCACCGCTACTGCACCCACAACATGCAGTTGCACCACCGTTTCGACACTTCAATGGGGCGATGGAAAGCTGGACGGAGTGGTCACGCCAATTTGGATTTCATGTCGCCGCCTACAGAATTCAAGCCTCATTTATTGGCGTGTGTAGGGGTGCAAACGTACCGTGTGATAGTGAAATTATTTCCCCGACGCGACGTAGCAACTCCGTCCTACTAAGAAATTTTGTCTGCTTTAGATGCCTATTTCAAGGAATCAGTCAATGTAGTTGCAAAACGGTATACGTTCTTTCGTACAAAACGTACGGCCGGTCAAACTAATCGGGAGTGGGTTGCAACTTTGCAAGGCCTTACAAGGGATTGAGGTTTTGAGTGTGAATGTGGACTCCCTTATTCAGGTACTATGGTACGTGATGCAATTGCACAGAACGTTTCTGATGTTCGTATACGGGAGCAAATTTTGAAACAAGTCAATCCCTCCCTTCAACAAGTGATAGACATATTGGATAGGCAAGACACACTTGACTTTGCTCAGGAATCATTTGAAACTTCGCCAGCTGTGTGTCACATTAAGCGGCCCGCCGGGCGAGCTGCACGGAACTGTAAACAGCCCTCGCGCACGTCCGCGCAGCCACGTGTCCCGCGCCAGCATGCAAATACAGTACTAAAGTCATGCCCGCGGTGTGCTACTAGACATTCGCGTGAGAATTACCCGTCACGCCAAGCTATTTGCTTTTTCTGTAATAAAAAAGGACATGTTCAGAGTGTTTGCCAGAAAAAGCTCAGATCGGAAACTCACAACCATTCCAGGCCCTTTGCTTCACACCGGAATCGAACCAAGAATACTCAGGCTCGTGAACCTTCGCCCATGGAAATTCATGTAATTCATTCCACTCCGCCCAGTGCCGCTCCTTCTAACAGTGACTGTGTTCGTCCCACAAATCGTGTGCGTCGACATCGACGGAAATCACGTCAAGTCGCACGTGATTCTGTACCAGTGTCTGTTCACGTTGCACAAAACAGTCGCTCTTGTCGTCAGCAGGACAATAAACTTTTTGTAGATTTGGACATTAATGGCAACGTGATCCCATTCCAGCTCGATACAGGAGCTGCAATTTCATTGCTCAATAAAGACACGTACAAACAACTGGGCACACCTCCGTTGCGTGGCGCAAATGTTACGTTAAATAGTTATTCCGGTCAGCATATCCCTGTGTTAGGACAGTGCAGCCTTCTTGCCACATACAAGAGACAAACAAAACTTGTGTCATTTTACGTCCTTCATTCTTCTTCTGCAG
This sequence comes from Schistocerca americana, assembly GCF_021461395.2. NCBI lineage: Eukaryota > Metazoa > Arthropoda > Insecta > Orthoptera > Acrididae > Schistocerca > Schistocerca americana. The sequence continues at coordinate 104,291,353 of NC_060122.1, read as the reverse complement.
TGAACTTGTTTGGTTTAGACTTATTTCAGTTGTTTAACTTGTCTATAGTCAATCAGGTCCTATCAGTGAACCAGACTGTGCCTTCAGACAGTTTTTCTCGTGTATGTGAAGAATTTGCAGACATTTTTGCACCGGGCCTTGGTTGCGCTAAGAACTATAAAGCACATTTGGAACTGAAAGTAAACGCGCAATCGAAATTTTTCGGAGCGCGCAATGTTCCCCACGCATTGCGTGATGAGGTCGCAAAAACATTACTCGATTTGGAATCACAAGGTGTAATTGAACGTGTGCAGGCTTCTCTCTGGGCATCACCCCTTAGTAATTTTGCCAAAACCTTCCAGAAAATTGAGACTTTGTGTGGACTTCAAGGCAACAGTGAATCCCCAACTAGTGATTGCAACTTTTCCTTTACCCCACCCGGAAGATCTTTTTGACAAACTGTGCCCGGGTAAATATTTTTCTAAGTTGGACCTAGCAGATGCGTACTTGCAAATACTGGTGGACGAAGAATCCCAGCGCGTTTTGGTGGTTAACACGCATCTTGGTTTGTATCGATTCAAAAGACTGCCATTCGGGTGTGCATCCGCCCCTGCATTGTTTCAGCAGTATCTACAAACTGTTTGTGCGTCGGTCCCTACTGCAGCAAACTATCTGGACGATATTGTGATCTCCAGAAAGACAGAAGAAGACCATTTAGCCAATCTCCGAACATTATTTCAGGTCTTGCGACAAAACGGTCTTCGCTTGCGGAAGGACAAATGTGTGTTTTTTGCTCGTGACTTACCATATTTGGGACATGTCATCAATGCACAAGGCATACATCCGAGTCCAGAGCACCTCCGTGCCATACAGGACTTGCCTTCGCCGCAGAATTTGAAGCAGCTACAGAGTGTGCTGGGTAAAATAAATTACTATCATCGCTTTCTGCGCAATGCCTCTTCCATTTCAGCTCTGCTTCATCGCTTACGCCGTCAAGGTGTTCCGTTTGTCTGGACGACGGAATGCGAACGCGCCTTTCGCCAGTTGAAATCGGCGTTGCTTTCTAATACTTGCCTTACGCCATTCGATCCCCAGAAACCCCTTTTGTTGATGGTAGATGCATCGGATTCCGGGATCGGTGCTGTGCTTGCGCACAAAGATGGTTCACATGATAGCCCTATTGCTTTTGCGTCCAAATTGCTCTCGTCTGCGCAAAGAAATTATTCACAGATCGAGAAAGAAGCTTTGGCTCTCGTATTTGGTGTTACAAAGTTTCATGATTTCTTGCATGGTCGTCACTTTACCATCATCACAGACCACAAACCTTTGACATCGCTTTTTCATCCGAACAGGCCTGTAGCTCCACGTACAGCGCAGAAATTCATTCGCTGGTCTATTTTCCTCTCGCAGTACCGCTACGATATATTGTATCGGTCCACTGCTAAGCACGGAAACGCCGATGCGTTGTCCCGTTTGCCTGTTGCTGAGGATAGAGCATTCGATTCTTCCAAACTTGCTTGCATGTTCATTGATGCGGAAACCGATGACGTGGTCGAATCGTTTCCGATTGATTTTCGTCGTGTAGCTACGGCCTCAGCTGCTGACCCTGTCCTTGCTACCGTTTTGCGTTTTGTTGCTACGCAATGGCCCTTGTCAAAGTCACGGATAGAGGATCCGTTGGTTCGCAGATTTTTTGCTCACAAGGAGAGACTTTTTGTACGGCATGGTGTTTTGTTGTTGCGTTCTGATAATGATCAGTCCAGAGTCGTGGTCCCACGTTCGTTACAGTCCTCTGCCTTAAAGCTTCTTCACCAAGGACATTGGGGTATAGTGAGAACGAAACAACTTGCTCGTCAGCACTGTACTTGGTTCGGAATCGATGCTGCGATTACGAATATGCACTCTTCTTGCATGGCGTGTGCCGAACAACACTCCGCACCTCCGCGGAAATTCTTTGCATGGCCAAAAGCCACTTCCCCTTGGCAACGCTTACACATAGATTTTGCTGGTCCATTCTGGAATGCTCGATGGTTGGTTGTTGTCGATTCCTTCAGTATCGCCCGCATCTCGTGGTCGTACGGTAGCGTTCTCGCTTCCCATGCCCGGGTTCCCGGGTTCGATTCCCGGTGGGGTCAGGGATTTTCTCTGCCTCGTGATGGCTGGGTGTTGTGTGCTGTCCTTAGGTTAGTTAGGTTTAAGTAGTTCTAAGTTCTAGGGGACTGATGACCATAGATGTTAAGTCCCATAGTGCTCAGAGCCATTTGAACCATTTTGAACCTTCAGTAATTTTCCTTTTGTTGTCAGGATGTCTTCCACGACGTCTTCAGCCACCATCCAAGCGTTATCTGCTATCTTTTGCATAAAAGGTCTTCCACAAACTATTGTTTCCGACAATGGCCCACAATTCATGTCCGCAGAATTTCAGTCATTCTGCAAGGCCAATGGTATTCAACATCTGACGATCGCGCCGTTTTCGCCTCAGTCAAACGGTGCCGCTGAACGATTGGTCCGGACTTTCAAGTCACAGATGTTGAAGTTGAAAGAGTCGCATTCTCGGGAGGACGCGTTGTTGCTCTTTTTGTCATCGTCTCGCTCTCAGCCCCGAGATGGTCGCTCGCCGGCTGAGTTGCTCCACGGTCGTCCTCATCGAACCTTGATGTCTTTGCTGCATCCGCCGCATCAGGTTCCTGTGCAGCGACAGACTCCTGTTTTTGCTCCAGGCGACGTTGTATTCTATCGCAACTATCGAGGTTCACGGCGTTGGCTCGCAGGGCGCATTCTTCGCTGCCTCGGCCGCGCGATGTATTTGGTTTTGGGGGCCTCTGGTGAGGTGCGTCGGCATCTCAATCAGCTGCGCCTCTGTCGTTGCACGGGTTCTGCCGCTCCCCGTCTGCCTTCAGCGACGGTGCCGTCCGGTCAGCGCCCTGGGGACCCATCTACTGGCTCGCCTCGTCCCCAGGTGTTACCGACGCTGCCTTCCATTTTGCCCCATGGCGACGCGCCGCCGCCGCCGCCGCCGCCGCCGCCGCCTGTTCTCCCGCCGGCGCTGCCCGCATTCGACGCTTCGCTGCAGCCGCCAAGCGCCTCCCTGGGTCACGCGCCGCCGATCGCTTCCCGTGACCAGCAGTCCTCCGCCATGGAACTCTTGCCCGCTCCGGACCACATGGCGTCTTCGCGCGTCGGGTACCCCGACGCGATGGAGGTCGACCCTTCGGCCCCTCCTGTCTCTGTACGGGCGCATACACCGCATGTTGACGTGCACCCTGGACTAGGTTTTCAGGCGTTTCCTAGCTCCCCGCGGACCGGATGGCAGGGTGCGGGTGGCACAGCCTCGCCTGTTGTTAAGCTCCCCACCTCATCGAATCCGCCAACATGGGGTCGTCCCCACGGCGGGCGGAAGCCTTATAACACGACCGTTCGCGGATTTGCGGGGGAGGAATGTGGTGTCACCGCCAGACACCACACTTGCTAGGTGGTAGCTTTAAATCGGCCGCGGTCCATTAGTACATGTCGGACCCGCGTGTCGCCACTGTCAGTGATCGCAGACCGAGCGCCACCACACGGCAGGTCTCGAGAGACTTACTAGCACTCGCCCCAGTTGTACGCACGACTTAGCTAGCGATGCAACACTGACGAAGCCTCGTTTATTTGCAGAGAAGATAGTTAGAATAGCCTTCAGCTAAGTCAATGGCTACGACCTAGCAAGGCGCCATAGCAACTGATAGTTATCGTATGAAGCATGTCTCATCAAGAACGATGTATACAAATGATGGATTAAAGTTAAGTATTCCAGAAGCTACGTACTTTTCTTTATAGCATTCATTACGTATCCTGTTTCAGACCTCACGCCATCCTGCGTGAGTTTAAGCGCGTGCCTTTCGGTTACCCGTCACTGTGGACTGGCTGTCTTGTCAGCCCACAACAACAAGGATACCTAGTCTAGCTTCAATCTTACAAATACGCCTCTGTTTGTGGATGAACGCAGACTTAGGTTGATAATCATTTTGAATATTTATCAGTACTGTACCCATTGGTGTGAAACTCGTTTTCTACCAATGATTCCCACAGCTACAGGAAAACTAGTTTAATACCTCTTACACAAAACACTTACGCAATGCTATCAGACGAAAAGATCAACCTGACACAAAACGTGTGAAGTTTGTCTTACAACCCTCGTACCTGGATACAGAGCTTTTCCTATTTGAGATATCTGTGAACGTTGCTGCATAAGACGATTTAAGAAAAAACTAAATTCCTTCAGCTACGCCAATGTTTAAAGAAAGCGTGTTCACGGCACTAAATCGTGGTTTGTAAATCGTTTACCAGCCGTACTCTGCCGCATTTCGCTGGTTCAAAGGCAAAAGGCTTACTGACAAATTTCACAGAAGGAAAAGGGGGACGAAATGTCTCCCACTCGAAGGTCATGTTGGTTTACTTAAATGATTACAAAATCGGGTAAAACGAACAATGAGGTTGGCAGTATAAGCACATTACTGTTGTCAATATGATGTTGCACCGCCCAGGGCCTGTAATGATAAAGGGCGCGTTTAGGTCAGGCATGTTGTACACAGAAGTGGAAGAAAGAGCACCACTAAATTCTATAATCCGTATGTACTGCATACACACAGAAATTACTGTTACAGTGTACTTATGGAGCCCAATGAGTGAATTGAGCTAGAGTCTATGGCCAGCGACTAAGTGTAAGGACAGTGAGTCGGATGCGGGTTTTGCAACTGTGAAATACTTTCCTTACATTATGGAAGGGAATATTAAATTTGAAATTTGAAAATATTCATAATTTCATTTCAAGCCCTATCACGTGCACACCGGCCTGCTAGTGAAAATTAACGTGCATTTTTCATGTCTGTTCATGTTGCCAACAATTTCTGGACAAACACGCACACATCTTACTGTTTGTGAGTAAGCAATTGATAATGAAGCAATATTCGTGGACAATAAAGAAGAACGATAGGAGTGCGGTTCGATTGTTGCTCGGGCACAAAAATATGTGTCCTTACTTTAGATTAAACACCTAGCAGCTGGCAAGAAAAACCAATACGTAACATTTAATTTTACTTAGTTAACAATCCGATTACGTCTTGGGTTCGTATCTCCGTCGCAGAACTTCACATCATGCGCTTCATCTTCAAATTCATACACACTTCGTTACTTCTGAATTGAGATATATCAGACATCTTTCATGGTTAGTTAACAGGGGTGAAAGGGTCTTGATAGGAGTCCCGGTTTATTACAGAAACTGTCGTCTTTTATTTTCAAGTTTAGATTTGGTTACTGATATAGGCAAAAATTTCGGTACTTCATGACTCTTCATGGATAGTCTGCAATATGATATGATTAGATTAGATTAGATTAATACTTGTCCCATAGATCATGAATACGACATTTCGTAATGATGTGGAACGAGTCATTTTAATGAAAGATTTCTTTACATACCAGTATTCAATTTCTTTACAATTTTTTACCCTCTCTCTATCTCTCTCTCTCCCTCTCCCTCTTTCTTTCTCTCTCTCTCTCTCTCTCTCTCACACACACACACACACACACACACACACACACACACACACATTCTCTTTTCATTTTTATTTGTTTGTTGTGCTCGACTATCGGCGAGGCACAAAAACGTTCGTGAATGAGTTTCTTAGTTTTGAGTACAGTTACGAAAGAAATATGAAAACAACTATGAGAGTTACTGATTTATGATGCTTAGTAGCAGTCAGTTCTGAGTATTATTAGTAACTAAGCCCCAGTCCCTAAACCTAGTTACAGAAATGCGAATCAGATGCATTACGTGTTTCAGGCCGTAGCAGCCACGTCTTTGAAGCGCCAGCTATGGTCACTTCCCAGCCCGCTGTAGGATCACATCGGTTCGTCTTCTTCCTGCTGGTAATGTAACTGAGATTTGGCAACAACGCAAGGTATGTTTGGCAACTCTGTGATAGACGAGTTACTTCCTGGTGTGCACGGAATTAAGCCTCAAAGTTCACTTGATTTCTCGTGTCATTTCCATTGAATAACCTGAGTTGTTATCGATTAAGGTGTAACAGATGATTGTAAATTTACGGTTTTTAGTCCGGCAAAGTCATTGAACGTGGCAATCGCAACTAATCTCGTCCTGTAAATAGCGGTTTATGAGTTATAGCCACTATTTTCCTCGTAAGAGGAAGGCGCAAACCATATCTATCCGCTAACTCTATGTCGACGTGCTGACCTGTCGAAACGCTACTGTTGTGGTTCGCGGTTCCAGCCTCGCTGAATATTACGTTTTTATCCCTTTTCTTTAAGAGCTGCAAGCAGTCAGATCAAACATCGATAAGCAAATCGTAAGAAAATACTTTCCGCTCATAGTGCAATGGTGAAAAACTTACAATGCTGCACAACAGGTAACGCCTCTTTCCGCTGCTGACAAGCAAATTTTGGGTTTCTAGGAATACGTAACTTTATTTATGAAATGCCACATTTGCATACCTGTTGAGTATGACACAGCATACCATTTAAACACAGCACCAATCGAAATCTATGTCAGAAGTGTTTTACTAATTCGTGCAGATAGAGGCACGCTTGTGTACAGATACTCAGTTTTGTTAAAACAGACTTACTTTCGTCGTAAGGTTATCGTGGGTAGCTTTATTTCATTTCTTACAATACAGTGCACAGTGTTCGTAAGGTTTCTTTTAGTGTTGTTAAAACAGTGCTAAACATGAGAGAGAAAGTAATCATCAACGATATATGCGAATTCTCTGATGTTATCTATAACAGTCTGACAATGCACATGCAGTTTATTGATTACATGCATGTAGAAAACTTGTTCTGAGTTAAAGCTGTCAAACAAGGTTTGAAGAAGAATAAAATGCCACTACCAGATGACAGCTAATGTAGAAAATACTTTTCTGACTATTTTGGCACGATGCGCTCTCACCATACGTAATACAAAAGCTTCGAGACGCATCTGCTGCCTGGCTGTGTATTAAACCTGAAAAGAACAAAATGACGCAGAAGATAGCCTTTTTTCCACATGCTACTATTTTGGGTTGACAAGTAAAGAGAATTATGTTCAAAGTTACATTAAATTGTTAACTTCAGCAGACAGCAGAATTGAGCATTAAACAAACGTAGTAGCGAATGTAATAGAACATGCGACGTCTTGTCAACAGTGCGCGACGCTTACCATTACGCTACTATCTATGACGTAGCTACAGCACCTCTGGAAGTGAACAAAAGTTGGTCCAGAACTTCGGCATTCCACAGTGCTGTGAGATAATGCATATGGCTGGATATAGACTTCCGAGAGACAGTTACGGCATTTCTTTTGCACTGCACGATGGTTTCAACAAACAGATCGCGCAACAGAGTAGCTCAAATGGAAAGGAACACTTCCTATTTGAATTTCTGCATCCTACACTGTTGGCAGTTCTGTGTAGGTCGAATGTATGCACTGGGTAGCCAAGGCAGCTAGTTCATGGCGATTCGGTCAACCAAGTAAATAAATGTACTGAACATGCTGTAAACCACCACAGGGAGCCTGTGTGTCAGAATTCTCATCTTGTGTGCCGCAACGATGTTATGATAGAGAAATGAGTCGTAGAGAAGAGGGCTTGGTGGTCTGTTGGACTGATGATAGTTTCATATGATGTTCGTCTCAGTTCGATTCCAACTTCTGCCGATGTTTTTTGATAGGGAGAGGCAGATTCTATTCTCTTCTGCCTACGCCAAGTGAAGAAGGTATAATGGCATTGTGGTCTGAAAATCACATTAAACATGATATTCCTTCTCTACCAAGTAGACGTTAGGTGGAACCACAATAAAGTAAGAAGTGGCGACATGTAGTAACTCTATCACCAGTAACGTTTCTTATACTAGTTATTTATTTCTAGTGACGAAACAAACCCTGTGTGTGGTCACAGGACACTTATTCCATCTTTTACTTGAGCTTCTGTATGTCGATAAAATTGGTTCTGAACTGGGAATGCAACTCAGACCGCCCTTAACGCGGAATTTGATCCCTTCGTGACAATACAGTTCGACTACAACTTGTTGTTTGTTCAAAACTGCAGATTCCTCAACATCTCCACATATTGCGCATGAATGCGTTAAAATCCTGGCCCAGCACTAAACTTTTCACTATGTATTATCAAGCTCTAGCATGAGAACACCTATCTGCAGGTGGATAATAATTTTTATTTTTGATGCATTTTCATTCGTTGTCAACACTAACGATTTCTGACGTTTTTGACTCCCAGTGAGACACAGAACTATTTGCGAGATCACTGTAAGTTCAAGGATGCTATTCAGAGCTGCTGGTGAAGAAAAATTCGGTAAGTGTCGTCTATTTGTGTGTAGTCAACAACGATATGTGTGGGGTTCGATTCCGTCAGCACTGAACTCAGGATCTCATTGCTATACTCCGCACAAAACACAGCACCGCTCCTGGTCACGATCATGTCACCTACCGTCACCTTCGTGAAGCTCTTGTCTCTTTCCTCTCCACCCTGGCCAGGCTCTACAATGTAGTCCTGTACACCGGCTACTACCCCGCCCTGTGGAAAACCTCCCGTATCCTGATGTTCCTTAAACCCGGTAAACCGCCATCCGCCATCCTCCTACCATCCCATCAGCCTTACCTCGGTCTTCAGCAAGGTCCTGGAATCCATCCTCACCCACCGTATCCACCAGCATCTCCACCAGCACCGCCTCCTTCCCATTACCCAGCGTTGCTTTCGGCCGTCCTTCTCTTCCGATGACCTTCTCCTTTACCTCACTCATCTCCTTTCCGAACAGCTTAATTCCCATCACTCCGCTATCTTCCTCTCCCTGGACTTCGAACGAGCCTATGACCACGTATGGCATTCCGCTCTCCTCTTCAAGCTCTAATCCTTCGTCCTTCCTATTAACTACGTCCGTCTGATCGGCTCCTTTCTCTCTCAACATCCTTCCTACGTCATCATCCGTAACACGGATTCCTACACCTTTTTTCCCTCCGCCAGTGTGCCCCAAGGCTCCGTCCGCTCCCACCTTCTGTACCTTTTGCATACGACGGACATGCCACCGCCATCACACCCCGTCCACCTTCTCCAGTTTGCCGTTGACACCGCCTTCCTTGCCCTTGCCCCTACCCTGCAGCGTTCCCAACACCTTCTCCAATCCCATCTTGACCAGTTCACCGCTTGGTGCAACCAGTGGTGGTTGCTTAAGGTCAATGCCTCCAAAACCCAGGTGATCATTGTAAGCAAAACCACCCCTTCCTTCCACCTCCTCGATTTCTATCTAACCATCTATGGCCGTCCTATCGCCCTCACCCCCACCCTTAAGTACCTTGGCGTCACCCTCGACCGTCGCCTCTCCTGGACCCCCCATCTCCGGACAATCCAAGCCAAGGCACACTCCCGACTGTCTCCTCAAGCTCCTTTCCGGCCATATGTGGGGTCTGGACCCCTCCACCATACTCCACACCTATAAATCTCTCATCCGCCCTATCCTCTGTTACGCCCATCCTGCCTGGATCTCCGCCCCCCCCCCCTACCTTTTACAAATCCCTTCAGATCCTTGAGCGCCATGCTCTCCCCCTCGCCTATCGCATCAGTCTCCCCTCCCCCACGAGGATCCTGTAAGACCTCATTCCGTTCCCCCACCTCCTCCTTTTCCTCGAAAGGATATGGATCCTCTACACCTCCCAGAAACTTGATCCTCCTCACCCGCTTGTCTCACCCATCCTCTCCCACCCCCGCCCGCTGCCGCGCCTGTATCTCCACGTCCCACCTGCTCTCCATCTCTTCACCCTCCTTACCCTCTCCCAAGGTGGCTTCCGCCAGCTCCCCCTTCCTGATGATGTCCTCCTCCCCTCCATCTACCCCTCCTACCAATTTTGATCCTGCCCTTCCACTTCCTGTGTTTTTTTTCTTTTGGGCACCCTCCCTCCCTTCTTTTCCTTCCATCTCCCTTCCTCCACCCCTCTTCCCCTGGGCTTACCCTACCCCCCCTCCTCCCTTCCTTCCTCCCTCCTATCTCCACTGCCCTTGGCATCTCTGCTCTCCCCTCTCCCACCCCCCTCCTCCTCTCTTGGCAGGTCCCCGCACTCGTACATGCTCAGTGGACATTCGCGCGCCGCAGATCATCGCCATGAGTGTTTCGTGTGTGCCGTCGTGTTTTGCGTTTAGTGTTCACCGTTCCGCTCCATCGTTCACATGTGCCATCGAAATCATCAGTGTTTGTTCGTCGTGTCAACAGTTTGTAGTGTGGATTATCATCGAATGTGAACGACTCCGTGGTTTTGTATTTCTGTGTCTACTGTTTTATTACCCGCCATTATGTCAATTATGTGTATTCCTTATGTTTGTTTCTCATTGTATTTTTTACGGCTGAAGAGCAGCGTTGAATGCTGCTCCCAGCCTACCTGTTGTACAGGTTTTAAAATCACAACAAAGGAAAAAAAATACCAGCCACACGCTTTGTTTCTCTCAGCCGAAAATTCTTCACCACAACTGAAATGTAATTAGCACCATATTTTCGGCTTCAATAGTTGTCAGCCATTTTAGAATACAAAATAAAGTAAAGTGCACGAATTTCACAGCTGTTCCAGTCGCGCACAGAGTTCGGTGTTAGCTCTTCACCTGTCGTTGCAACTAGGCGTGTGCAGCGGCTAGTCACGTGACGCCAGTTTCCTGTCCGAGACGTCGACGCGTCCGGACGTAGTGCTGGCGCGAGACACTTCCACCACTGGTGGGCCTCCTCCATCAAGACGCAGCACCCGCCAAACGCCTCCCGTGAAGGGTAGGGAGTTGGCCCTCAGATGGTGGAGAAGCCCACTGTACCGTGTCACCGACGCGCCATTTTCTGCCACACACAGGGTCGAGTTCCTGCTAAGAAGCCTGGCATCTGTTACATCTACACTACTGGCCATTAAAAATGCAACACCACGAAGATGACGTGCTTCAGACGTGAAATTTAACCGACTGGAAGAAGATGCTGTGATATGCAAATGATCAGCTTTTCAGAGCATTCCCACAAGGTTGCCGCCGGTGGCGACACCTACAACGTGTTCACATGAGGAAAGTTTCCAACGGAATTCTCATACACAAACAGCAGTTGACCGCCGTTGCCTGGTGAAACGTTGTTGTGATGCCTCGTGTAAGGAAGAGAAATGCGTACCACCACGTTTCCGACTTTGATAAATGTCGGATTGTAATCTATCGCGATTGCGGTTTATCGTATCGCGACATTGCTGCTCGCATTGGTCGAGATCAAATGACTGTTAGCAGAATATGGAATCGGTGGGTTCGGGACGCTAATGCGGAACGCCCGTGGTCTAGGGGTAGCGTCTTTGATTCATAATCGAAACATCTTCAGTCCCGGGTTCGATCCCCGCCACTGCCCAAGTTTTGATAAATAATCAGCATTGGCGGCAGAAGACTTCCGGCATAAGAAGTCAGCCTCATTCTGCCAACGGGCTTGTCAAAGAGGGCGGAAGAGTGGATAGAGGTTCAGGGCACTCTCTTGTCCTAGGGGTGGGAAATTGCCCCTAAAGGCGGAAGAATTAGCAATGATCAACGACATGAGGATGCAGAAGGCAATGGAAACCACTGCATTAAAGACACGTAACGTGTATCCACAGGACATGTGGCCTTTAATTGAAGAAGTGTCATGATGATATCTCCATTGGCAAAGGATTCCGGAATAGTCCCCCATTCGGATCTCCGGGAGGGGAGTGCCAAGGGGGAGGTTACCATGAGAAAAAGATTGAATAATCAACGAAAGGATAACGTTCTACGAGTCGGGGCGTGGAATGTCAGAAGCTTGAACGTGGTAGGGAAACTATAAAATCTGAAAAGGGAAATGCAAAGGCTCAATCTAGATATAGTAGGGGTCAGTGAAGTGGAAGGAAGACAAGGATTTCTGGTCAGATGAGTATCGGGTAATATCAACAGCAGCAGAAAATGGTATAACAGGTGTAGGATTCGTTATGAATTGGAAGGTAGGGCAGAGGGTTTGTTACTGTGAACAGTTCAGTGACCAGGTTGTTCTAATCAGAATCGACGGCAGACCAACACCGACAACGATAGTTCAGGTATACATGCCGACGTCGCAAGCTGAAGATGAACAGATAGAGAAAGTGAATGAGGATATTGAAAGGGTAATGCAGTATGTAAAGGGGGACGAAAATCTAATAGTCATGGGCGACTGGAATGCAGTTGTAGGGGAAGGAGTAGAAGAAAATGTTACAGGAGAATATGGGCTTGGGACAAGGAATGAAAGAGGAGAAAGACTAATTGAGTTCTGTAACACGTTTCAGCTAGTAATAGCGAATACCCTGTTCAAGAATCACAAGAGGAGGAGGTATACTTGGAAAAGGCCGGGAGATACGGGAAGATTTCAATTAGATTACATCATGGTCAGACAGAGATCCCGAAATCAGATACTGGATTGTAAGGCGTACCCAGGAGCAGATATAGACTCAGATCACAATATACTAGTGATGAAGAGTGGGCTGAAGTTCAAGACATTAGTCAGGAAGAATCAATACGCAATGAAGTGGGATACGGAAGTACTAAGGAATGACGAGATACGTTTCAAGTTCTCTAACGCTATAGATGCAGCAATAAGGAATAGCGCAGTAGGCAGTACGTTGAAGAGGAATGGACATCTCTAAAAAGGACCATCACAGAAGTTGGGAAGGAAAACATAGGTACAAAGAAGGTAGCTGCGAAGAAACCATGGGTAACAGAAGAAATACTTCAGTTGATTGATGAAAGGAAGAAGTACAAACATGTTCCGGGAAAATCAGGAATACAGAAATACAAGTCGCTGAGGAATGTAATAAATAGGAAGTGCAGGGAAGCTAAGACGAAATGGCTGCAGAAAAAATGTGAAGACATCGAAAAAGATATGACTGTCGGAAGGACAGACTCAGCATACAGGAAAGTCAAAACAACCATTGGCGAAATTAAAACAACGGTGGTAACATTAAGAGAACAACGGGAACTCCACTTTTAAATGCAGAGGAGAGCGCAGAAAGGTAGAAAGAATACATTGAAAGCCTCTATGAAGGTGAAGATCTGTCTGATGTGATAGAAGAAGAAACAGGAGTCGATTTAGAAGAGATAGGGGATCCAGTGTTAGAATCGGAATTTAAAAGAGCTTTGGAGGACTTACGGTCAAATAAGGCAGAAGGGATAGATAATATTCCATCAGAATTTCTAAAATCATTGGGGGAAGTGGCAACAAAACGACTATTCACGTTGGTGTGTAGAATATGAGTCTGGCGATATACCATCTGACTTTTGGAAAAGCATCATCCAAACAATTCCGAGGACGGCAAGAGCTGACAAGTGCGAGAATTATCGCACAATCAGCTTAACAGCTCATGCATCGAAGCTGCTTACAAGAATAATATACAGAAGAATGGAAAAGAAATTTGAGAATACGCTAAGTGACGATCAGTTTGGCTTTAGGAAACGTAAAGGGACGAGAGAGGCAATTCTGACGTTACGGCTAATAATGGAAGCAAGGCTAAAGAAAAATCAAGATACTTTCATAGGATTTGTCGACCTGGAAAAAGCGTTCGACAATATAAAATGGTGCAAGCTGTTCGAGATAAAAAAAGTACGGATAATCTATAGGGAGAGACGGGTCATATACAATATGTACAACAACCAAGAGGGAATAATAAGAGTGGACGATCAAGAACGAAGTGCTCGTATTAAGAGGGGTGTAAGACAAGGCTGTAGCGTTTCGCCCCTACTCTTCAATCTGTACATCGAGGGAGCAATGATGGAAATAAAAGAAAGGTTCAGGAGTGGAATTAAAATACAAGGTGAAAGGATATCAATGATACGATTCGCTGATGACATTGCTATCCTGAGTGAAAGTGAAGAAGAATTAAATAATCTGCTGAACGGAATGAACAGTCTAATGAGTACACAGTATGGTTTGAGAGTAAATCGGAGAAAGACGAAGGTAATGAGAAGTAGTAGAAATGAGAACAGCGAGAAACTTATCAGGATTGATGGTCACGAAGTCAATGAAGTTAAGGAATTCTGCTACCTAGGCAGTAAAATAACCAATGACGGACGGAGCAAGGAGGATATCAAAAGCAGACTCGCTATGGTAAAACAGGAATTTCTGGCCAAGAGAAGTCTACTAATATCAAATACCGGCCTTAATTTGAGGAAGAAATTTCTGAGGATATACGTCTGGAGTACAGCATTGTATGGTAGTGAAACATGGACTGTGGGAAAACCGGAACAGAAGAGAATCGAAGCATTTGAGATGTGGTGCTATAGACGAATGTTGAAAATTACGTGGACTGATAAGGTAAGAAATGAGAAGGTTCTACGCAGAATCGGAGAGGAAAGGAATATGTGGAAAAACAGTGATAAGGAGAAGGGACAGGATGATACGACATCTGCTAAGACATGAGGGAATGACTTCCATGGTACTAGAGGGAGCTGTAGAGGGCAAAAACTGTGGAGGAAGACAGAGATTGGAATACGTCAAGCAAATAATTGAGGACATAGGTTGCAAGTGCTACTCTGAGATGAAGAGTTTAGCACAGGAAAGGAATTTGTGGCGGGCCATATCAAACCAGTCAGTAGACTGATGACCAAAAAAAAAAAAAACGGAACGCCGTGCTGGATCCCAACGGCCTCGTATCACTGGCACTCGAGATGACAGGCATCTTATCCGCATGGCTGTAACAGATCGTGCAGCCACGTCTCGATCCCTGAGTCAACAGATGGGGACGTTTGCAAGACAACAACCATCTGCACGAACAGTTCGACGACGTTTGCAGCGGCATTGGCTATCAGCTCGGAGAACATGGCTCCGGTTACCCTTGACGCTGCATCACAGACAGGAGCGCCTGCGATGGTGTACTCAACAACGAACCTGGGTGCACGAATGGCAAAACGACATTTTTTTGGATGAATTCAGGTTCTGTTTACAGCATCATGATGGTCCACATTCGTGTTTGGCGATATAGTGGTGAATGCACATTGGAAGCGTGTATTCCTTATCGCCATACTGGCGTATCACCCGGCGTAATGGTATGGGGTGCCTTTGGTTACACGTCTCGGTCACCTCTCGTTCGCATTGACGGCAGTTTTAACAGTGGACGTTACATGTCAGATGAGTTACGACCCGTGGCTCTACCCTTCATCGATCCCAGCGAAACCCTACATTTTAGCAGGATAATGCACGTCCGCATGTTGCAGGTCCTGTACGGACGTTTCTGTATACAGAAAATTTTCGACTGCTGCCCTGGCCAGCACATTTTCCAGACCTCTCGCCAATTGAAGACGTCTGGTCGATGGTGGCCGAGCAACTGGCTCGTCACAATACGCCAGTCACTAACCTTAATGAATTGTGGTGTCGTGTTGAAGCTGCATGGGCAACTGTACCTGTACACGCCATCCAAGTTCTGTTTCACTCAATGCCCAGGCGTATCAAGGCCGTTATTACGGCCAGAGCTGGTTGTTCTGGGTACTGATTTCTCAGGATCTATGCACCCAAACTGCGTGAAAATGTAATCACATGTCAGTTCTAGTATAATATATTTGTGTATCATCTGCATTTCTTCTTGGTGTAGCAATTTTAATGGCCAGTAGTGTATATATGTAGGGTGATTATAATCAAAGTTAAACCTTCAAAATGCGGTAGAAATAACACCACTCGTCAGAATGACCTCAAATTGCAACGGAATATTAGCAGAGAAGGGGGAAAACGTATGGCAGAAGAAGAAAAAAAATTGATCAATAGAAGGCGCTGTATCTGTAAGAATACGTAAATGAGAAAACCTGTCACGCAAACGACCCACTGAAGTTGGTATAAACACGCCGGGTACACGGCTTTTCCTCCTTTCGCGTCTGCGACGTCCGCCATGACCATCTCAATGCAGGATCGCGCTCTGCTTGTAAAGCTGTGTTACAAGAATGATGACTGTGCATACGTCGCTCTGCAGAAGTTCCGGACACTGAAGGGTTTAACAAATGGCGTTGATCGGATGACTCCCATGGGTCTGGACAAAATGATTCGGAATTTCGAAAAAAAACGGGTTCTTTTAGTGTGAAACCTGGTATAGGGAGGAAACGAATTGATTCGACGTCAGTGGAAGCAGTGGCCATAGCAGTGCAGGAGGAGGCGAGTGGTGGTGTGCAAACGTGTAGTGCACGGAGAACTGCCCGAACACTGGACATACCCGTGAGAACGGTGTGGAAAATCCTACGAAATATCATTCTTTGTATCCCTTCAAAATTACCCATGAGCACGAGTTGCTTCCTTTTGACCTGCCAGCAAGAGAGACCTTTGCTTTAGAATTTTTTGCTGGCATGCAAGTGGACAATGACTGGCTGTGGAAGATTTAGTGGACAGACGAAGCCCACTTCTATCTGACAGGATATGTCAATACACAGAATATGGGCAACGGAAAACCCACCCGCAAATCAACCAGCACCACTTCATCCTGAAAAGGTCGCTGTGTGGTGCAGGTTTACGGGATCATTTATCATAGGGCCATATTTTTTCGAAGAGACAGGTGCTTCCGGTCCTGTTACTTGCTCCGTCACTGGTAAGCGCTATGAGCGTCTTTTGCGCAACCACGTCATTGCAGCTCTCCAACAGCGTGGATGTGTTGATGGGATCATTTTTATGCAAGATGGCGCACCTCCGTACATTGCAAATCCATTTAAGCAGCTGCTGAAGTGCCACATCGGAAATGCTAGAATTATCAGCTGCCGTTTCCCTACAGCACGGCCGTCCCGATCACCTGGTCTTAATCCGTGTGACTTGTAGCTATCGTGCTGTCTGAAAGATGCTGTGTTCAGTGTTCCGATTGCAAAATTAGCTGCACTGAAGGCACGCATTGCGCAACACATTCTGAAAGTGACCCTGAAAACGCTTCGAACAGTTGTGGAACATGCTGTTTCTCGATTTCAACTTGTTGCAGAAAACGGTGGACAGCATATTGACCATGTTTTGCGCCAGTCACACGGAAATATATAATCCGATTTTGATTGATGCTTTTTATCCGGTTTTTGGCCTCAGCGTAATTAAAAACCGATGACTGATGCTTTTTATGCGTTTTTTGGCCTCAGGTCAATTAAAAACCGATGTAAGTGATGTTTTTTATGCGGTTTTTGACCTCAGGACACTTAAAAATCGACTTTTCTCATCCGATGTGATATGACCCCCCCGTGGTGGACGGGCCTACGTAACTAACAGTATCACATCTGCACACCTGCACAGCCATTCACACTGAGTAGTACAGTTTGTTTAACGTCAAACGTAGATCTTAGGCATCGTTGTATGATTCATTTGTCATTTGTTGTCGCCCACTATTAAATTATGATGCTTACAGCGCCATCTATTGCTACATTTTGTAACTATCAATTTTTCTTGTGCCATACGTTTCCCCCTTCTCCTCTCCATTGCAATTTCACGTCATTCTGCCAGCGGTGTTATTTCTACAGCGGTTTAAAGTTTAGTTATAGTCACACTGACATGATTACTATGCAGTCAACTGCCTGGAAGAGTGTTCGTTGAATCACTTACAAGCTATTTCTCAACCGTTGCACTCTCGAACAGCGCGCGGGATCTGGTTTCTGTTATTTTATCGTTGTGATCATTCCTCCGTATGTAGGTGGGTGCCAAAAAAATATTTTCACACTCTGAAGAGAAAGTTGGTGACTCAAATTTCACGAGAAGATCCTGCCACAACGAAAATCGCCTTTGTTTCAGTGATTACTAATACTTATCATATCAGTGGCACTGTCTTACGTATTTCGCCATAGTACAAAACGTGCTGCTCTTCTTCGAACGTTTTCGATGTCCTCCCGTCAGTCCCATCTGATGCGGGTCGCACACCGCACGCCGGTACTCCAGAAGAGGGAGAACAAGTAGTCAGTCACTTTAGTAGACCTGTTGCACGTTTTCAGTATTCTGCCAATAAGTCGTAGCCTTTGGTTTGCTTTGGGGAGGACATTATTTCTGCTATCGTTCCAACTTAAGTTATTCGTAACTGCAATCCCTAAGTATTTAGCTGTATTTCCAGCCTTTAGATTTGTGTGATTCATCCTGTAACCTTCCTTTTGGTACTCATGTGCATGTTCCTCATTAGAGTCAATTGCAACTTTTCGCACCATACAGATATCTTGTTTAAATCGTTTTGCAATTTGCTTTGGTCATCTGGAGACTTTATAAGACGGTAAATGACAGCATCACCTGTAAACAATCTAAGAGTGCTACTCAGATTGTCTCCTAAATCGTTTACGTAGAATAGGAGCAGAAGACGTCCTATAACACTTCCTTGATGAATGCCAGGTATTAGTTCTGTTTTACTCCATGACTTACCGTCAATTACTACGAACTGTGACCATTCTGATAGGAAATCACGAACGCAGTAGCACAACTGAGAAGATAGTCCACACGAAAGCAATTTGATTAGAAGTCGCTTGTGATATAGGCCGGCAAAGTCCTCCTGGAAACCTAAAAATATGGAATGAATTTGACATCCTCCATCAATAGCGCTCAGTACTTCATGAGAATAGAGAAGAGCTGGTCCTTTAACACAGGAAAGATATTTTCTGAATCCGTGTTGGATGTTTGTCAGTAAATCGTTTTCTTCGAGATGAAATGTTCGAATATAGTTTATGTTCCAAAATCCTACTGCAAATCGACGTTAGCGACATGGGTCTGTAATTCAGTGGATTACACCTATTGTAGGATATTGGTGTGACTTGTGGAACTTTCCGGTCTTTACGTACGTATCTTCCTAAGAGCATCGGTTGTACATGACTGCTAAATATGGAGCTGTTTTATCGGCATACTCTGAGAGAAACCGACTCGTATACAGTCAGGACCGGAGGCCTTGGGTTTATTAAGTGCTAGAAGAGTTCCTGTCTAGTTCCGCCCGCGCCGCTGGGTTCTCACGCAGACCGCCGTGAAGCGGGAAGCACACGATACGTGCTGTGTCAGTTGATGCTGGAGTGAGCAAAGCTGTTCGTGTCACTGCGGGCCCTGCTAGCCACGCTGAGGGGCCGGTTATCATTGCGCCGCGACACCACAATTGTAGTTGCACGAGTTTAATACAGTTCGTTCAGCTTTGAACTCCTGTATCTGAGCTGCCAGTGGCTCGCTGCCTCATCGCACCTACCGCCACTACCCAGCTCTGCCTTGCATCCCCAGTCCACTTCAGGTGTCCCCAACAGTAACACACAACAGCTTCGCCTAGTCCGTGATGCTCGTTCCGAAGAACCAGGCCTTAAGTACCTCCCTTTTGTCACATTCACTTATGTAAGTGGATTTCCCCATTTGTGCCCCGTATCGCCTGTCTATATGCCTCCGTATGACCCCTAATTTCTTATCTTCAAGGTCCTTACACGCCGATGTATGTTGGCTGCAACAGAATCGTTCTGCAGTCAGCTTCAAATGCCGGTTCTCTACATTTTCTCAATACTGTTTCTCGAAAAAAAACGTCGTCTTCCCTCCACGGCTTCCCACTTAAGTTCCTGAAGCCTTTCCGTGACAGTTACGTGTTGTTCGAACCTACCAGTAACAAATCTAGCAGTCCGCCTGTATTGCTTCGATGTCTTCCTTCAATCTGACTTGGTACGGATCCCAAACACTCGAGCAGAATGTAGTATAGGTCGCACCAGCGTCCTACATGCAGTCTCCTTTACAGGTGAACCAGTCTTTCCTAAAATTCTCCCAATAAACCGAAGTCCACCATTCGCCTTCCCCCCCCCACAGTTCTCACACGATCGCTTTGCTTACCAAGCCATGTAACGCAACACCACCAGGGGACATTCACTCTCTCGTTGGGCAGCTGTCACAATCTTTTGGCTCATCAGCATATTACTTTCCGAGTTTTCTGCTACCAGACTTTCAGTCTACCTTCATTCTGTACTTCCTGAGAACAGACACGGTGCAGGGCTGATGCTTCAGAGCGTACCAGAACTCTCCCACTACGAGACAGACTGGCACGGCTGTCCTCAACAAGATGCAACAAGTCCC
The DNA here is from genome assembly GCF_021461395.2 of Schistocerca americana. NCBI lineage: Eukaryota > Metazoa > Arthropoda > Insecta > Orthoptera > Acrididae > Schistocerca > Schistocerca americana. Next base: position 104,271,355 of record NC_060122.1, on the reverse strand, counting down.
AGCCGGCGCGTCTCCTGGGGGTGGTGGCACACGCGCGTGCCTGCAGCGCCGAGTACTGGGCACCAGGCACCAAGCACCAATAACAAGGCACTGTGCACCAGCGGCCAGGCACCATGCACTAGGCACTGAGCACCAGGCACCAAGCACTATGCAGCAAGCACCAGGTACTGAGCACCAGGCACCAACCACCAGGCACCAAGCAGCAGGCACCGAGCACCAGCCACCAAGCAGCAGGCAACAAGCACCAAGCATCAGGCACCGAGCACCAGCCACCAAGCACCAGTCACGAAACAACAAGACAAACGGCAGGCGTACGCCGCGCTGCGCCGAGGCTGGGCTGTCTGCAGGTCGCTCGGTCACGCGCGCTATCGATCTGGCGAGCGCCACGCACGTGCGCGGCACGGCGGCGCTGGTCCGCCTGCCAGCTGCACGGAGCGTCCGCGCTGCCTCTACCTGCTGCTGCGGCTCTTAGACCGTGGATTCCACGCAGGTCATGACATCGCGGACTTGGAGCCGACTTCCGCCACGTTAGTAGGGCTATACATTAAGCCGGGTTTCCTCAGACATGAACTTCTTACACGTGCCTACTCCCATCGCCACTCACTCCCGTAAGTCAGCTCCCATGTGCAAACATTCAACTTGTACACTATCATTGCAACTTATGCGTAAGTTACGAATGTTGAAAGCCGTTCTACTTTGTTGCACAATGTCGCTTCCCTCACGATCTCCTACGAGTTTCAGTAGCTCCCTGTACGTAGATCTGCTGTCGTTTTACTCTAGTTCTTTGGTCAGCAGAGATCTAGAATTTTGTGTTTGTTTACGTGAAAAGTTAGTGTCATGCCAGAGTAATAGGCTTAGTCTTCGACTAATTAAATAAATAAAGTTTTAAAGTAATAAACTGTTCTTAAAAAGTGCGACACAAACATCTTTCTACCATCCACCAAATCTTTATAATCACTTATTTGTAACAGAATTACTCAATGTCGTTTGATGTGACCAAAAGGATAAAAAAATATTATAACTGAGAGTGTAACCCTTCTGAAGCTCATATTACAGCAGAGCAGTCAGTACTGTGAAGGTATTTTTTTTATTTCAGTATAATGACGATAATTCGCTGTAGGCATTAAGTGTAAATATTACGATGTAATGGAAATGTATTTGCGCTTTAGAGATTCAGAACTGCTCTTGACCCTCATTAAAAATCTATGCAAATATAGTAGCGTTCGTATTGGCGCTATCACTGAGTAGTAACTGTTCTGCACAGTGTTAAAAAGTTTGGTTACGAAATTAAGTACTGCAATGGCCAAACAAAAGTATACTTACACCACCAATGACCTATAAGAATAACCCAGAAAATAAAAACAAATCTTACTTTCCGATATACCTTCAGCGTTTTGTAGGTAACATACAAAATTTAAAAACAGTGCTCTTATGATGCGATACATATATTGCAGTGACTACAGTTGCCAGATATTTCAATGTTACGTGTAATTTATTGCGAGCTGGAATGTCATCTTAGATACGAGTATTAACTTTTGTACCAAGTCAGAAAAATGGCACAAAGAGATTTCAAAATTGATTTTACTAATTCGAAAACGATTTTCGAAAGAAACGTTGCCCTCGGCAGGTAATTCGCGTAATAGAGTACTGGATGCTCTCAGATGATTCCTGCGAGATGTCCATTTCCATACTCAACATTTGTGTGTCCGGTTCTTGTTCATCAACGTCACTACAATCCCTTCGATCATAATTGTCGCCATCTTGAAGTTCGCATACATTGCATTTCCAGCTTCGACGTGAGGAAACGCTAACGTGTATGTAGGCCTAGTGATTGGTGGATGCACGTGTAAGAAATTCATGCCTGTGGAAATCCGGGTTTACCTTAATGTGGAAGTTTTTTGATAAAGAATGCCAGCTCGCATTATTTACAATTGTACAAGTGGTCCTGATTAAAGTGTAGAGGAATCACTTTTCGTTCGCAAGTGGACTCGTTCAACCAATATTTTCATTTATATGCGTAAATTTTAGTTTTGCAGTTTAATTTTATTGTAGTGAATTTGTTTCGATCATTTAAGTTCAGATTTCCGATCAGCCCAGCTCGAAATTCTCTCTTGTGAACATTTCGAGAAGGAAAGACTGGAAACCAACCAAAGATGGCAAAATATGTTCTCATCACACTCGGGAAGAGGACACTAACCGACCATCAATTTCGTCAGTCCGTATTAAGAAAAATGGTGGATTATGAAAGCCGTCTTTTCGTATCACATACTTCTCTTCTTGGTTATTTGAAACGTATCACAAAAAAGTTACATTAACAAGGCGAAATGCGTCGTGTTACCGGATCAAACAGGCACTTAATACCATAAAATCGTCCGAGAACACCTTCGTCATGTTATATTACAAAAGCACACAATTTACAACAGCTCTTGCATGCACACGTCAGAAACTAAGAAGCAAGCCTACGCTAGTGTTTTGGACAAACTAACATAGCGACGCCGGCTTCAAAACAATGAACAACGTACAGCTCAAGTCTGTAGCGCCATCTTCCCTTATATGCCTTCTTGATGGATACATGCGACTAACACTACCCCAGATTCTTTAAAGAATCGATGTCCCATGTATAAAACAGCTTCAAACGTCTGATTACTAATGACTTAATGTGTTAAATATTTGACGTTAAGCATGAAAGCGAGGAAGAGTTTAGGAAAGTTTTGAAATTATGCTTGAAGCTTGTGGGAAGTCGCAAGTGCTCACATTATGAAACACTGGATGGATATAATCTGAGTAATTTACGTATCATTTTTAAGCAAAACCAAGTTTTCGCACATCTGACTGTATATGACGTCATGATATAATTTTCCTGACACATTCAGTGGTATATGTCTATACTGTCTGCAAAGGTGTTGCGAATAGGGTTAGTAGTACTAAAGAAGCAATAAATTAAAACGTCTTGCCTGATGTTGAACTTGTACTCCGCGCAATTTTAAGCAGAACGTAGTTTTTCACGTATTTCTATGACGTCATATCTTCTGAACTATGTGTCGTAGAATGAAATAATTTCGGAGTTGTATTCAGTGGTATATGTGCAAAATGTGTTGTGAATAGCGCAATAGTGCCTGTAGTAAAGAAGAAATAAATTAAACGTCATCACTGCTGCTGAAGTTTTACTGCAGGAACAGCGAAAATGTAGAATGCGAGAAACGTTTCTCCTTTCATACTTCGCTGTGGGGTTTCAGCCAGAGAAACTTTCGTAAAGGTTTTAAATTATGCGCAAAGTTTGGTGAAAGTCGCTAAGTGCTCTCATTCTGGAATACTGGATGGACGCGTGCCTTCAGTTACGTTGCCTCAAGAGAAAAAAATGTAATATTCGTCTTCTTGTGTTACACTTTTAATATACGTAACGTACACGTTTTGTGCTGTGGGGCTACCGCCTGGGCTGGAGATGAACACATTTCGCACGCCGCGATCGTAGTGTAGACGCATTTTATTGTTCCGAGGTGACCGGTTTCAACAGTGTTGTGTTGCCATATTGTCTTAATGAACTTGTTAGAAAATTGCCGTGTTGCATTACACGAAGTCAAAGCAAAAATGACAATCCCCACGCATACATGTCTTGATAAAAATCTAGTTTCCGAAATGCACGCAGTTGATAAAATGCACACAGCTGATAAAATTCCTATATCATCCATGCATCTTGGTGACGAACATGATTCTTACCGCCAATATGCATGGACGATACGAGAATTTTATCAAGTGTATGCATTTTATCAGCAGTGTGTCTTTATCAACTGACTACATTTTACCAACTTTGTGCATTTCAGCAACTGGTTTTTTATCGAGCCATGTATACGTGGTAAGCGCCTTTTATGATTTGGCTTCATGTAATGCAGCATGACAGTTTTGTAACAAGTTCAACAAGATCATATGATGGCAGCATAGGACTGTTGAGACTTGTCATCTTGGAACAATAAAAGTGTCTACACTGCTATCGCGACGTACGAAAAGAGCTCATTTTAACATACGATTACATTTCCTTAGGAGTAGATTATGAAAGCGTTTTAACTTTTTAAATTCGGTCAATAATTACCCAAAATCCAGAAAATAAAATTTTTCTTGCTGCTGGAAGAGAGGCCACCTGAAAGTAATACCTGGTTCCAGGATAGCCGCTCAGTAACATCGATGGGCCGCTGATGCCCCTACCTCTGACGTTTTAAAGTTTGAACCGGCAACTAAATCACGTGACCACAGGCAAAAAAGCCAAGCGCCGGTCATTAAGCACAACAGGAAGTGGAGTCCACATTTGCACTTCTTCTCGTTTATGGCTGAAATAAGTGTTGACGAAAGTCCGAATACTGTTTTAGGTTTCCAGGTACGTGGATGGCTCCAAGACTTTTTAAGTAATAGAACCCAGTACGTAGTCGTCGCCGGCGAGTATTCATCAGAAACAAGGGTACTGCCGGAAGTACCCCATGGAAGTGTGTTGGCACCGCTTTTATTCCCTGTGTACACAAATGACCTGACAGGCACAGTGAGCAATAATTTGTCGCTGTGCTGCTGATGACGCTGTAGTGTACGGAAAAGTGCTCATGTTGAGTGAGTGTAAGAATATTACTGTGACCTGTGTGTTTCATTTGGTCTCAGTTTGTTACTACATACATGATGACCTATCTGCACATCACTTGTCAATAAAATAAACTTTTCCTTGGGTAGTGTTGCCTTTTTTCCGGCACTGTGTACTATTTTGTTATTGATGAGAAAAGTGTGCTCACATTGTCCATTAATATACAAGTTTTAGTCTTTGCTACAGTTTGCTATAGTTTTCGTTCTCTTGGCACTCATTATAACATGGTATTTTTCACAGCCTTAACCGCATAGCTCACATTTACACTATCCGGTCAGTTCGTGTAATTTGTTGTTGGTATACATTTTGTGACGAAATCCGTGTATTGCAAGTACTGTTGCATGCCTCTGTCTGCTTCCGGTTCGTGATAATCAGTTCCTGGTATGGTCCCGCGGAAAACTGCCAGTGGTGTAATCTGAAGTACTTAAAAAAAAAAAAAATGGTTCAAATGTCTCTCAGTACTATCGGACTTGACATCTGAGGTCATCAGTCCCATAGACTTAGAACTACTCAAACCTAACTAACGTAAGCACATCACACACATCCATGCCCGAGGCAGGATTCGAACCTGCGACCGTAGCAGCAGCGCGGTTCCGGACTGAAACGCCTAGAACCGCTCGGCTCTGGAGTACTCCACGAAATATATCTCCTTCATGGTTTCGTATGTAAATTGGGATGGCGCTATTCTCCCATCCTAGAATCCGTTTCATGGGCATCGTCTAAACTTTTTCCATTTTTTTCCTTTTACCGCGCGGTGACACCGTGCCAATATCGCTGATCTTAAGTTTTTCCCATATGATCTCTAATGTACACGTTATGACCGGCGCCACTGCCGCTTTGAATACTGCCATCGCTGTGCTGTTCGGCATAATGCATGAAAAGTTCGGTCCTTGCTGCTGCTGTTCCCTGAATAACGATAACGAAATATGTTGCTCTTGACTGTAATGTGATGTCCAGGTTCTTGTACTTCCCGTTACTTGTAGCAATCATTGCATAGAGTTGTACTGTGACGTTCTCCCTCCGTTCCTGAATGTCACATCAACCGACTTCTCTTGGTTTACTTTTAGGTTATTTTCCCTTGTCCAAGTTTCTAATCTTTGTAGTGGCTTCTGTAAGACCTCTCTTGCAGTTAATCCTATCAACCTGTCGTCCAGGCACAGAATCATTTCTCCCTCTGAATCTTCGTCTGTTACGTTTGTCACCTCTGCTGAATACATGCTGAACAGCGTTGCACTCGAAGGATCACCTTGGAGAATTCCATTCGTCTGCATAATTTTCTCTGAGATTTCAACGCCGTTGTTTATTTGGATCAGATTTCATTGGAGGCGTGTCGCGATTGCGCTTACGAGCCGGTCTCCCTCTCTGATGTTATCAAGATTAAAGTGAGTTTGAACGCACTGTTATATTCGGCGCACGAGCGATGGGACACTGCATCTCCGAGGTAGCGATGAAGTGGAGATTTTCCCTTACTTCCATTTCACGAGTGTCGTGATTATCAGGAATCCGGTAAAGCTTCAAATCTCCGAGATGGTTGCGGCCGGAAAAAGATCTTGCAAGGACGGGACCAACAACGACTGAAGAAAATCGTTCAACGTGATACAAGTGCAACCCTTCCGCAAATTGGTGCAGATTTAAATGATGGGCCACCACCAAGTGTCAACGTGCGAAAAATCGTCGACGTGGGCTTTCGGAGCCGAAGGCCCACTCATGCATTCTTGATGACTGTACGACACAAAGCTTTACGCCTCGCCTGGGCCCGTCAGCACCGACATTGGACTGTTGACGACCGGAAACATGTTGCCATGTTCGGACGAGTCTCGTTTCAAATTGTATCGAGCAGATCGACGTGTATGGGTATGGAGACAACCTCATGAATCCATGGACCCTGCATGTCAGCAGATCACTGTTCAAGCTGGTGGAGGTTGTGTAATGGTGTGAGGCGTGTGGAGTTGGAGTGATATTGGACCCCTGGTACGTCTAGATACGACTCTGACAGGTGACACGTACGTAAGCATCATATCTGATCACCTGCATTCATTCATGACCATTGTGCATTCTGACGCACTTGGGCAGTTCCAGCAGGACAATGCGACTCCGCACACACCCAGAATTGCTACAGAGTGGTTACAGGAACACTCTTCTGAGTTTAAACACTTCCGCTGGCCCCCAGTCCCCGGACATGAACATTACTGAGCATATCTGGGATGCCTTGCAACGTGCTGTTCAGAATAGATCTCCACACCCTCATACTCTACGGATTTACGGACAGCCCTGCAGGATTCTTGGTGCCAGTTCCCTCCAGCACTACTTCAGACATTAGTCGAGTTCATGCCACGTCATGTTACGGCAGTTCTGCGTGCTCGTGGGTGGGGGGGTCTACTACACGATATTGGGAAGGTGTACCTCTCCAATAGAAAACCTGCTTGGTAACTACAGTAACTATGTCATTCCTTATGTTCAGACTGTAAATTCACTGGTTTAATCTCGTAAAAAGTGGTTGCAGTTTTGGTTGTTTTAAAAGAACTTTATCTATGAACTGAAGTATATTTCGGGGCAACCAAACGCTGCACAAGATGCCATCATTGTAATAAAGAACTCTTTACCGAAAATACTACAGTTCAGATAAATTAAACAGTATTCCTGAATCATCCCATGTAGGCTTTCACTACATTCCTGAAGTCGAGTGCAAGTAGATGGCGCCAAAAGAAAGACGCTCGAAATGATGTTTCCAGCACACTGACTTCATGCCTGGTCAGTATGGTCTAAGTGTAAGCTACGGCCACGGGGTGTGACTAACACAGCCACTAAGGGGAAGTGAAGTCAGCCGCACTTGAGAAACAGCTGCCCCACGATTACACCCCGATGGCGACATAATTTGTCTCTGTCACACTCTAGGGTACAAGTTTCTCGGTTTAGCTTGCCACGTCAATTTTATCTGTATACTCAAGGAAAAGCTCTGTTGTTATCGTCAAAACATACTTTCGTACTTCGACTCCGACATACGTTAAAAAAGAAAAATTACGGGAACTTTGTTTTTGCAAAGAATTATATTTATTTATCTACGGGGATGTTATACCCTTGAAAACAGTTCCCATTTTACACTGGAGCACCAAAGAAACTAGTACAGATATCCTTATTCAAATACAAAGACATCTAAACAGGCAGAACACGGCGCTGCGGTCGGCAACGCCTATATAAGACAAAAAATGCTGCTATAATGGCAGGTTATCAAGATTTAAGTAAGTTTGATGTTATAGTCGGCGCACGAGCGATGGGATACAGAATCTCCGAGATACCGATGAAGTGGGGATTTTCCGGTACGACCATTTGACGAGTGTACCCTGGATATCTGGAATCCAGTAAAACATCAAATCTCCGACATCGCTGCGGCCAGAAACAGATCCTCCAAAAAACACGCCAACGACGACTGAAGGGAATCCTTCAACGTGACAGAAGTACAACCCTTCTGCAAATTGCTGCAGATGTCAATGCCGCTCCATCAACAAGTGTCAGCATGCGAACTATTCAACGAAACATTATCGATATGGGCTTTCGGAGGCGAAGGTCCACTCGTGTACCCTTGATGACTGCACGATACAAAGCTTTACGCCCCGCCTGGGCCCGTCAACACCGACATTGGACTGTTGATGACTGAAAACATCTTGCCTGGTCGGACGAGTCTCGTTTCGAATTGTATCGAGCGGGTGGACGTGTACGGGAGTGGAGACAACCTCAAAAATCCATGGATCCTGCAAATCAGCAGGAGACTGTTCAAGCTGGTGGAGGCTCGGTAATGGTGTGGGATGTGTGCAGTTGGACTGACATGGGCTCCCTGATACGTATAAACACAACTCTGACAGGAGACACGTACGTAAGCATCCTGTCTGATCATCTGCATCCATTCATATCGTGCATTCCGACGGGCAATTCCAGCAGGACAACGCGAAACCGCACACGCCCAGAGTTGCTTCAGAGTGGCTACAGGCACACTCTTCTGAGTTCAAACACTTCCTCCGGCCACCAAACTGCCCAGACATGAACATTATTGAACATATCTGGGATGCCTTGCAACATGCTGTCCAGAAGAGATCTCGACCTCCCTGTACTCTATAGATTCATTGAGAGCGCTGCAGGATTCATGGTGTCTGTTCTCTGCACCACTATTTCAGACATTAGTCGAGTCCATGCCACATCGTGTTGTGGCACTTCTGCGTGCTCTCGGGGGCCCTACACGACGTTAGGCTAGTGTACCTGTTTCTTTACCTGTGTATATTAGACACTTACGGCATCTCTTTTGTTCCGTTCCACCTCTGAAACTGAATCTTTGGGATAGCGTTTAGCTCTCAATGCTGCACTTTTAATCTCGTCTCTGCTTCTGAAACGACGGCACTTGAAGATTTTCTTTATTTCTGGAAACAGAAAAATGTCAGATGGGGCCACGTCTCGTGAAAATGGAGACCGGAGATCATTACAGTATTGTTTGTGGCCACAAATTCACAAACAAACAACGAATTGTAAGCACTTCTATAATCATGGTTCAAAAGCTATAAATTGTTTCGTCACAAATCCGGGCGGCTTTTCTAGTACTGTGTTACGCAAACGCCAGTGAGCTTGTAAATCCTCATTGATCTTTCAACCTCGTCGCAAGAACAGGTGGGGCACTATGCCGGTAAAATCGAGGATGACAGTGGACGTAAACCTCACATTTGATCACATTTGCCGAGCATTTCTCGGTCTCGGTCATCCTGATTGCTTCTATAGTATTCCGGTACCGTCCAGGTCCGGACACCGTCTCAGGTATACTTACGGTGTACTCAATGAATGTGACGAAAAGAGTGTAAGATCTTACCGCCTAACTTTACTGATATTAGCGCCCGGCAAGAGCGTGAATAGAGCACTTATTTGGCGGAACGGACACAAGAAAGAATCACGATAATATGTAGGACTCTGATTATTTAACAGCGCGCGACTCACCGCCTTCTTAACTATAGGATTGCGTGAGACGCTTTTAGAATTTGTTAAAACTGACGTCTAGTGGAGCGCTCATAATGACAAGAAAAACGTAAACATAATCTCAGGGATTATCACATTAAAATATTGCTGTAGGATATCTTTACTGTAGTGATATTTTATTAAAATAAACCTTGTAATGAAAGAAAGTATTTTCCTTTTTTAAAAGTAATAATCTTCGTCTTGCCAGGAAGCGGCCAATATCTGAACTTAACTGAATGTTCTTAGTTTTTTACCTTAATACGACAAAAATTAATATATTCACTTTCTTTTCCTTAATAATTATGGTGTGAGTCTTTTAAAGCGTCCGTTGGTGACGGAACGTAGTGAAATTATAATGAAATTATTCCTACGCAAATGTCTGCCAAGAATGGTCGATTGTTTGAACGTTCTTGGTGTTTATTCCACGTGCTGAAAACCTTACAAATAATATTTTTACTTTTGCGTGAAAGTCACGATGCACATGAAAGAAAATGCACGATCAGCATATATTATCATATATTATTTAAAATTTACAAATTACAATGCGAACTGGCCGCCGTAGCGTGCGTTAGCTTCGTGACTATAACAGAGTGTGAGTAATAACGCTGGTCTTTTTAGTTTCTTTCGCCAGCGAGTAAAAGAACAATTGATTACCACAAAAATACTATACAGTTATCTTATAGAGTCTATTTGTACCATTAACATTTCACTTCATTACAAATTACCGTTATAACATCTAGGCGCTACAGTCTGGAGCCGCGCGACCGTTACGGTCGCAGGTTCGAATCCTGCCTCGGGCATGGGCGTGTGTGATGTCCTTACGTTAGTTAGGTTTAAGTAGTTCTAAGTTCTAGGGGAATGATGACCTTAGATGTTAAGTCCCATAGTACTCAGAGCCATTTGAACCATTTTTTATAACATCTAATTGCGCGCGCATTTTCAGAGGTTTTTTTTTTACAATTTTCATTTTACTTTCTTTTGTGTCTGATTTGTTGTCGCACGATTTAATATTTTGTACCGTGTATCGGTACCACAGGACGACAGCGCCTTAGTTTCTCCGTCACATTCCTAAACCCGCGTTCCGTCGTCTTTTATGACGCTTTTCAGTGATCCTACATCGTTCTTGACTTCATATACCGTCTCCTGACCAACTTGCATTCGACGCAGTTTTTGTTCGGAGCTTCTGCTTTAAGTTTCACGCTGAAAACATCCGAAAAAACTTCGTGGCTCTCAGTTAGCTGATAAGCCATTGTCGTAACTGAATTCTCTGACCGTGACTCTTTTCTTGATGTCACCGCTTGATGATGTGATGGGGCGTCAAAGTCACTCGCTTTAAAGTTCTCATGACGTTCTTCGAAACAGTTGTTTTTTACTCACAGCGGACTCACAAAAAATTATATTTAACACTTCTAAAACTTCGCTGCTTTTTATTCCGTTCTTAGAGCAAGATTTAGTGCAAATTTTCTGTTCTATTTTTATGCAGACTAAACAGCCGCAGTACTATCTAAACATATGAAACCTTTTTCAGGATTACTAGCAGATTAAACATCGGTAATGAGCAACACTGTACCGATACTTTTCAGATATGTTCATCAACACAACAATGAAAAAAGCTTGGGAACTATACTACAACAACACACAAAATTACAAAATTGTTGTTACATTTTCGACGCACATCATACATTTACAACTTTAGTCCGCTGTGGTCATTTCACGAAGCATACGTGAGAGGAAGTACTAAGGAATGGCAGTGTGCACGAGGTGAGGGCGTGCTGTAGTGGAGAATCTACACCTAAATCTACGTGATTACTCTGCTATTCACAATAAAGTGCCTGGCAGAGAGTTCAATGAATCACCTTCAAGCTGTCTCTCTGCCGTTCCACTCTCGAGCGGCACGCGGGAAAAACCAGCACTTAAATTTTTCTGTGTGAGCCCTGATTTCTCTTATTTTATCGTGATGATCATTTCTCCCAATGTAGGTGAGTGGCAGCAGAATGTTTTCGCAATCGGAGGAGAAAACTGGTGATTGTAATTTCTTGAGAAGATCCCGTTCCAACGAAAAACGCCTTTGTTTTAATGATTGCCACTCCAATTAACGTACCATGTCTGTGGCACTATCTCCCCTATTTCGCGATAATACAAAACGAGCTGCCCTTCTTTGTACTTGTTAGATGTCATCCGTCAGTCTCACGTGATGCGGATCCCACACCGCACAGCAATACTCCAGAATAGGGCGGACAAGCGTGGTGTAAGCAGTCTCTTTAGAAGACCTGTTGCGCCTTCTAAGTGTTCTGCCAATGAATCGCAGTCTTTGGTGGGTTAAGGTGAGTCCAAAGCCAATCTATGACAGCAGAATGCGTTTACTGAATTGCAACAGCACGTATTAATAGCTCGCGTCCATATGTAGTGTTTCGCCTCATTCAGAAATTGTTCCCTAACGTTACTCCGAGTGAACTTTCTTATGATCAGATTGTAGATTGACTAACTACTTTTTATGACCAACAAGTGAATGTGGTAGCAGCTAGGTATCAATTCTTTAATTACAAGAAATGGTCAGAATAAACTTACCTTGAGTGGGTAACAGATTTGCCGGATATGACGAGAAAATGAAAATTCAAATGAGCTTGTAGTGCTTTATATTCAGATGTTGTGTTGTGTTATGTGACTGTGTACAATGCAACTGATGTCAGACTTAGAGAACAGATTTTGAAACAATCAGATACTTAATTCCAGCATGTAGTGCAAATACAAGATCAGTACAAATCAGGTGTCGTGTTGGCTGATAAATTTGAGTAGCCACCAATGTGTCGGGTCGGGTCATCCCTTGCTTATGACTGGCCTAGTAGGCAGCGGCAGCTTGCACGCAGCACTCCATGTAAATAATTCTCCATGAGGCACATGGAATTAAGTCATGCCCTCAGTGCTATTTATTCCACAAACACCAAGACTGCCCTGCCCTTCCAGACAAGCACAGTTTACGCTTCTGCGAAGAAAGTTCACCTACACTCCATATGTTTGCAAGGGAACAAACATAAGAATTCAGCCCACTCACAAAAATCCAGTGACAAGGCCCATGTAATCAATGCATTTTATTCAAAGCCGGCTGCAGACACTAGCAAAACTAGCAAGCAAACAGTTTATTCACTGTTACAGCAGTCCAAGAAACTTTTTGTTCATTTGCATATTAACAGAAAAAGTGTGAAATATCAGTTGCATACAGATGCCTCTGTCACATTGCTGACTCATAACATCATAACATATATGAATTGTTAGGCTTCCCACACCTATCTAAACTTACCACACACCTGACAACTTATAATGGACAAGACATTCCTGTTCTCGGAAAATGTACTTTGCCTGTCATGTGTCACTTGTATACACAAACTGTGACTTTCACTGTGCTACAGTCATGTGATTGTGGGAATATATTTGGCCTTCATTAGTTCTATTTATTTGGCTTTACAATTCAGGACAATGTGTGTCAGTGACTGCATTCAATGCCAATGACAGTGGGATAAGGAAATGACATAAGGAATTTTTATTGTCTATAATAGAACATACAGTCACCAGTAATTTTTATTTTACAATTATTGTTCCCTACTTTTGCCCATATAAACAGATACTCGTCTGCATTGAGCTTCTTCTTTCTTCTTATAGACAAAGTAAAGGGCTTGTTTGGAACCAATGTACCATAGGGAACCTTAACTAATAGACCTGTACTCTCCGCTACACTCCATGTCTTCCAAGCCAAGATTTTTGCATTCCTGATGCAAACATCTTGGCATAGCCAACTGCACTCTGAGCGACCGCTCCCCAGGACGACAATGCGACAGTAGTGGCCTCTGTGCGAAGAGAACATAAGCGTCGCGCTCGACTGGCCGCGGACCAGTTCTATAGAAGCCCCAAGACAAGCGAACTGAATAGAAGTGTCAAAACTCAATACTTCATTTGTATTAGGATTGTCATACTGAAGAACCTAGCTTATTTTGTCTGTCACCCATTGCTTGCGACACATTTGTTTAACACAAAGTTAAGTTCAAATGGCTCTGAGCACTATGGGACTTAACATCTGAGGTCATCAGTCCCCTAGAACGTAGAACTACTTAAACCTAACTAACCTAAGGACATCACACACATCCATTCCCGAGGCAGGATTCGAACCTGCGACCGTAGCGGTCGCGCGGTTCCAGACTGTAGCGCCTAGAACCGCTCGGCCACCTCAGCCGCCCAAAGTTAAGTATTGTCATTTTCTTTTCATAATAAAACTCATTAATACCATTTGCTTGAATTGTTGTCTAGGGGAGAAAGCAGGTTTGCCAGACATCCCACAATAGACGACTAAAGTGCGCGTCATTTATGTTGGCTGCCGAGTTTAGGTTCGTTCTGCGCATCTGACGTCACAAAACACAGTCAGCCAATGAACAGAGAACGACGTTGCCACATCTCGACTGCAGTGCAGAGCATGGACGAGTGTCTTTAGTTTTAGAAACGTTCAGTCATAAATAAAATAATAGAACAAAAGCAATGTCTTGATAGCAGACATTCTTTTATAGAAAGTTTGGAAAATGCATTCTTTATAACAATTGCTTCATATTCTATTAATTAATTAAACCAAACAAGTAATAAGACTCTTAATTCAGCGATAGCAAGGAAAGGTGTTTGTATCACTCTCACAAACCGCTTTTTTGCAATAAAGAACAGTGGTAATGGTTTATTTCCTATTGTACTTCGACGAAGCGTGAGTAATTCATAGTCATACCAACAGTGTTTGTCAGTATTTTGCGTGACGTGTTATACTCCTCATGGCGTTATGTAGTCAGATGAGGTGCGTTAGTGTAACGGTTAAGGTGTTGGGCTACTATGCGAAAGGTTATGAATTCTAACCTTATGTGGTGCTTAATATTTTCATTATTTAAAAACAATATCGAAGTGCCTTACTTCACGAATTATATTCGTTTGAATGCAATTTTTTGAAATTTCTAGTGCTTTGTCTCTTCATTAACCCTTTCACTGCTGCAGACACATGCTCGCCGCATTCTGTGCTGTGCGCGATTTTGTCATCACTGCACTACTCGCCTGTGCAGACACATGGTGTTCCCACTGCTTTGATACACTTATCATTCGACACACTTATCGATTGATAAGAGTGTCAAAGCAGTCGGAACACGATGTGTCTGCACAGGCGAGCAGTGCAGTGACAAAATCGCGCACAGCGCGGAATGCAGGGAGCATGTCTTTGTAGCAGCGAAAGGCTTAATGCGGCCGTGGTGGCTTTACTTCATGAACTGCGCGCTCCCCCCTAAACGTAAGCTTGCGAACTATGCTATACTATGGCGCTGCTTCTATTGGCGCGTGCGCCGTGTGCAACTGGCAACGCAGCAATCTCCCGCGTCTGGGCGGGCATGCGCGAGCCGCCAAGATAAAAGAATTGAACTATAGGCAGGACTGAACAGTTTTAATGCAACTTCTCACGCTAGTCTATGCCGTCCAAGTCGCTCCATCTTTGAAAAACTGTTGCAACCCGCATCCACTTGAGCAAACTGCTAACTGGGGTCAAGGCTTGTTCTAACCCTTCAGTTATTCTCCCCCACCCTCTCGCCTCCTCCATCCCCCACACTACAACCAAATTAACTAAGGTATATATATTTGTGATATTCCAAGCTACGTGACCTCCTATTGTTCATAAATTGTTTTCGAAGAAAACAATAATTTCTCTCCCTTTCTATAACCATGGGCACTTGTAGGTTTTCCTTAGCCAGCGTCCATTTCAGAATATTACGACGTTATCATGCTGACTATGACGCAGATGGAGACTGACTACCTGACTTTGTCCCAATTTAGAAAAATCACCCTGTACATACTCATGTGCGACTCTGTCGAGTTGACAGAGTCGCCCTAATATCGTAACAAAACGAGGCGAAAAAGCAGTCCCGTTTAAAGACTCTATAGGGCAGTTTTGACACAGAACATGTGGCTAGCGATCAAGACGACTTTGGTCGCGCCTCAGCGCTGAACGCGCAGTTTTCCCAAACGACCAATCAGAACAACCAGCAGGTGTGAGACCCCACGTCCTGTGGCTGGGCTCAGCGCTTTCCTTGGGATGCCAGTCGAGCCGACCGCTTCCTCTCGGTTTTCCGATCTCCATCGCTTCCTGCGAACATTTCTCCATCCCAGCTCTATGACGATGGACTGCGAGACACCACTAATTTCAGTAAGCTGTGTGCCACGCCTCAAGCCATACTCCTCCATAGTCCTCCATCAGCTCCTCTCCTCCAACTAATACTGAATTAAGAGCTGTTTCGTCACTAAATGACTCTCTTCAGTATTTCTGTTAATTATGTACACCTTCCTTGCCCACTGCCCATCCGCCCCTCTGTCCTCGCAACGCAAACGATTTCAGGAAAGTATCCTACACTTAAATGTATTTCCATATCATCACAGCGCGGAAATGCTGAACAAATGTGTGTGACAAGGCCGCGTGCAGTATCGCGTTTTGGAAGGGTCTTGCCGATATGTTCCTATTTGGGCAAAGAATGCGGGGTAAAAGGTCTTTGGTTTAGCACGAACCAGCGGCCATTTGCAAAGCTATTCGAACATCTGTCTTACTGTAGTTTTGTTATAGTCTATTAAAGTCTGAACGATGAACTGGAGCTGCCTTTTAGGCAAATTGTGGGAATCAATTAGTTCCGTTGGCAAAAGATTTTAATTGGGCTTAAATTAATGCTGTCCTAGACGCACCCCCCGTTACATGTACTGTAAGGGGTATAAGACCAAACAGACAAATTTATGTGCTTCTGGAGAAGGGGATTCATTTACAATAAGAAGCATCCGAGAATGGGAGTGCATCTATAATGTTGTGTCATATTGCACGCCATGACAAACGCCATGTTGGGTGACATGCTAGTATGTGTCATGGTATATGACATTATATGACTTGACATCATGTATCGTGTTATGTGACATTATACAACATGACATCATATACCATGTTACTTTACTTGGCACCATGCACTAAATTACATGACGTGGGTACTATTACTAACAAGTAAAAAGGCGCGAATATGTTAAGATGTTTTGATTTAAATGTCTTCGAAGCTGCCAGATAAATCGTAAAACTTCTTTTAGATCCCCAACTCAGCCCAGAACAAAAATGGTTCAAGTGGCTCTGAGCACTATGGGACTTAACTTCTGAGGTCATCAGTCCCCTAGAACTTAGAACTAACCTAAGGACATCACACACATCCATGCTCGAGGCAGGATTCGGACCTGCGACCGTAGCGGTCGCGCAGTTCCAGACTGTAGAGCCTAGAACCGCTCGGCCAAGCCCAGAACATATTCGCCTATTTTTTTGAGCTACGGTAGAAGCTGTTTTCATTCCAGTTAACATATTTTTTGATACGTTTTTCCTACCACTGTATTAGTATTTATTTGTCCTTAAATTCCGAAACGATCACAATAGTTTTTCAGAATGAACTGCTTTTCTTCACGTGCATGACAGTAAAAAAAAAACAAAATGGTGTTATGTCTCTGAGGTCTCACTTTTTAAATTCAGCCCATAAAGACAACATTCAGATTTTTCACATAAACGAAGCCTTTTAGCAATAACTAAATTCTTCAGCGCCCAAACATTTATAAAAACGTTGTGAATGTTGTTATAAAAAAGTGAAAACCTAAATATCGTAATATTGTATCATTACACCGCAAGGCATGTTTCTTATCCCCTATTCAGCTGTATCAGGTTATCATTTGTTTGACATAGAACATAGAACATAGAACAAGGCGTAAAATAAATTTTTCGCAATTATCGAAAATTTGACCAAAAAGTTTAAACACAGATAATAAGAAACATATTAAGACATAATGTGCAGCCGAAGTGCAAATTTTCGTCCCGTAATAGTTGCCTATGAAACAGGCAAAGAAATTAAAAATATTACAAACTAAGCCACTTGAACATATAACTAAATCGGCATCCTGTCGTTTACAAGAAAAAAATAATATTCGGATTTAAATATGGTTTCCAGACCATAGTGTCCATCCTGCTTGTACTACAATATGAGCAAGAAGAAAAATGCAGAAGGATATTTGAAAAAGAAATTAAATGAGGCATGACAAGTATATAAACTTTTGTATGAGTTGGGGTGTTATGGAAATCGAGAAAAACTAGCCAATATTTCTTCTCGTCTATTAAATGAGAACAAATTCGAATATTCGAGAGTAGTGCAATAAAGTGAAGGGGCTGTGAGTTATCTTCCACCTCTGCTCACTAAAAAAGTCGCCCAACCTGTTATTGAATGTACGATGTAGCTGTCCTACTGTCCTACACTGGTGTTGGCAGCAACTCAAGACGTGGGCCATTGGAATGTTGAAATGTAAATTACGTATCTCGACCTTGTATTCGCTCTATGTTGTGTTATTAGTTAAAACTCTCGAACTTCTTTTCCAAATAACTGCAGGTTCAGCTCGTACAATAAGCGAAAAAAAAGAGAATGTTTGATAAAGTCAGGCCAGTGGCAGATCGGTGCCATGTGGATATGTTAACTTCTCTCTCACAGAAGGGTGCAAAATGAAATTGATAATACATTGGTAGTTAGCATAAATATGTGAACCGGTATGGCAAGAAAATATTCGAACACGTTTTTATTGCTATTTAGGTTCATATATTACAAATCATACGGAGCTACAAAGCAGGATGCTTACATGATGATAATAAGATAGCGGAAGACAAAACCGACCAGCCAGACATCTAACTGCCCACAAAAAATTAAAGGTCGCACCTTCGTTATTTTGAACAGTTGTAGAATTTTGGAACACGTATTATGTTCGAGTATAATAACTTTTCTGGAGACTAGAAATCTACTCTGTAGGAATCAGCATGGGTTTCGAAAAAGACGGTCGTGTGAAACCCAGCTCGCGCTATTCGTCCACGAGACTCAGAGGGCCATAGACACGGGTTCACAGGTAGATGCCCTGTTTCTTGACTTCCGTAAGGCGTTCGATACAGTTCCCCACAGTCGTTTAATGAACAAAGTAAGAGCATATGGACTATCAGACCAATTGTGTGATTGGATTGAAGAGTTCCTAGATAACAGAACGCAGCATGTCATTCTTAATGGAGAGAAGTCTTCCAAAGTAAGAATGATTTCAGGTGTGCTGCAGGGGAGTGTCGTAGGACCGTTGCTATTCGCAATATACATAAATGACCTTGTGGATGACATCGGAAGTTCAATGAGGCTTTTTGCGGGTGATTCTGTGGTATATCGAGAGGTTGTAACAATGGAAAATTGTACTGAAATGCAGGAGGATCTGCAGCGAATTGACGCATGATGCAGGGAATGGCAATTGAATCTCAATGTAGACAAGTGTAATGTTCTGCGAATACATAGAAAGATAGATCCCTTATCATTTAGCTACAAAATAGCAGGTCAGCAACTGGAAGCAGTTAATTCCATAAATTATCTGGGAGTACGCATTAGGAGTGATTTAAAATGGAATGATCATATAAAGTTGATCGTTGGTAAAGCAGATGCCAGACTGAGATTCATTGGAAGAATCCTAAGGAAATGCAATCCGAAAACAAAGGAAGTAGGTTACAGTACGCTTGTTCGCCCACTGCTTGAACACTGCTCAGCAGTGTGGGATCCGTACCAGATAGGGTTGATAGAAGAGATAGAGAAGATCCGACGGAGAGCAGCGCGCTTCGTTACAGGATCATTTAGTAATCGCGAAAGCGTTGCGGGGATGATAGATAAACTGCAGTGGAAGACTGCAGGAGAGACGCTCAGTAGCTTGGTACGGGCTTCGGTTAAAGTTTCGAGAACATACCTTCACCGAGGAGTCACGCAGTATATTGCTCCCTCCTACGTATATCTCGCGGAGAGACCATGAGGATAAAATAAGAGAGATTAGAGCCCACGCAGAAGCATACCGACAATCCTTCTTTCCACGAACAATACGAGACTGGAATAGAAGGGAGAACCGATAGAGGTACTCAAGGTACCCTCCGCCACACACCGTCTGGTGGCTTGCGGAATATGGATGTAGATGTAGATGACTCAAATATTAATATATCGACTCTTCTGTCACAATCTTTACACAGAATTTTACACAAAAAGTAATTTTTTAGAAAATGTTATTACAATGCACCCTTGAATGACTACGAGACAATTTGTTGCTTTACTGGGAGCACTCATTCAACTCAGGGAAAAGAAAAAAATTAATATACACATTTTTACATGTTCGACAAGAGCAATCCAATAAATCAAGTTCCTTGCGCTGGCTTGTCCACCAGTATACGTCAGCATGACTTGTGAGCAACTCTGTTGTGTGACAGAGCACAGTTGACACACTTGTCGACTTGGGCACGACACACGATGCAGGTCGCAAGTACTGTGGAAGAGTGACGTCAGATGCGGGTTGCGTGACGTCACTGGATGGCAGCCAGTGTGATTTCCGCCAGTACCGCCCGCGATCCACGTACAACGCGCTGTTTTCTTCCTTCTCACCCCCGTGTCTGCTCGTATTCTTGTAGCAGTGCCGAAGTTCCGGGATCCGTGAAATATTTGTTCCACGCAATCAGTCTCTTGAAAAAGATGCACTACTACAGTGCACACACATAGTTAAAATACGTAGATAAATACATATACAACAGATAAAATTTGAATAGTATCGTGATTTTTCAATGTTTACACTTGTACAATATGAATTATTTCTTTTCATTTGATTTTACTGAGTGGAGAGACTTGGATATTGCTCAGTGCAAAGGTGTAGCTTGAATTCAGAGGAAATTATACAGGGTGTTACAAAAAGGTACGGCCAAACTTTTAGGAAACATTCCTCACACACAAATAAAGAAAAGATGTTATGTGGACATGTGTCCGGAAACGCTTAATTTCCATGTTAGAGCTCATTTTAGTTTCGTCAGTATGTACTGTACTTCCTCGATTCACCGCCATGATTTCATATGGGATACTCTACCTGTGCTGCTGGAACATGTGCCTTTACAAGTACGACACAACATGTGGTTCATGCACGATGGAGCTCCTGCACATTTCAGTCGGAAGTGTTCGTACGCTTCTCAACAACAGATTCGGTGACCGATGGATTGGAAGAGGCGGACCAATTCCATGGCCTCCACGCTGTCCTGACCTCAACCCTCTTGACTTGCATTAATGGGGGCATTTGAAAGCTCTTGTCTACGCAACCCCGGTACCAAATGTAGAGACTCTTCGTGCTCGTATTGTGGACGGCTGTGATACAATACGCCATTCTCCAGGGCTGCATCAGCGCATCAGGGGTTCCATGCGACGGAGGGTGGATGCATGTATCCTCGCTAACGGAGGACATTTTGAACATTTCCTGTAACAAAGTGTTTGAAGTCACGCTGGTACGTTCTGTGCTGTGTGTTTCCATTCCATGATTAATGTGATTTGAAGAGAAGTAATAAAATGAGCTCTAACATGGAAAGTAAGCATTTCCAGACACATGTCCACATAATATATTTTCTTGCTTTGTGTGTGAGGAATGTTTCCTGAAAGTTTGGCCGTACCTTTTTGTAACACCCTGTATGTTCAGTTTTCCTTTTTCGTCATTATAGTACTCTGCTTATCTACAGAAGTCAGAAGTCGACAAGTTCACACGAATATTATCGTGTCCATGTTTTGTCTACATATATTTACATTTGAATGTTCAGTCACGTGCACCGAACAACCATTCGACGACAACCACTTTCTACTGTAGGGGCATCCGCAGTTTGGTCCAGACATGATCGTTGGACGCTGCGACTCCTGTTTATACTATGTGAAGTTTTCTTGTAGAGGACTGTTGTTGGAGACGCCTTTTGGGTTCCTGTGCAGTGGAATCCACCGATACCTCTACGGTAGCATAACCCCCCCCCCCCCCCCTGGAGGAAGCAACTTCAGTTTTTCCATGAGATAAGTGCACATCTTTGTATCCGGCAGAAATGCTGTGTACTTGTCCTAATATTCGTTTAACACCCCGCCATTTACCGGGATTAGGCACAGTGCAGTAACTCTCTGCCCCAACACAAGATTTGTCGCTGTTTATCAAATAAACACCATTAGTTTGTTTTCGCCATAATAGAAATTTAGGTACTTTTGTACGTGGCTCCTTATTTAGTAGAGGCTTTTATATTTATAGATTTTCTGTCCAAGTCATTTTATCTAACAAGTTCGTTTTCTTAC
Source organism: Schistocerca americana (assembly GCF_021461395.2). Lineage (NCBI taxonomy): Eukaryota > Metazoa > Arthropoda > Insecta > Orthoptera > Acrididae > Schistocerca > Schistocerca americana. Next base: position 104,249,542 of record NC_060122.1, on the reverse strand, counting down.
TGGTCACATATTTTTACATATTTCATTTATCCTATTTTCAGCCTTGAAAATATACTTAGAATCTGGATTTAGGATTGATGTATCAGACAGTTAATATTTCATTTACTTGTAGACACACAAAAGTCAGGTCAGAGAAAGTGAGTGCTCAATACCAAAGTATCTACTGTTAGAAATGATTTAAGTACAAAGCAAACAGATGCTCACGCAAAAGGAGCAGAGGAGAGGGAAAAAAACCTCTAGTTACAAGTTTCTCGTCAGCAGTACACTGTCATTCATGTTGTTTAGTAGTATTTTGTGTGAGTGAAACACTGATGTTTACTTTTCAAATAGACTAGTACATTACATACATGCGTGCGTTCGTGTTGTGTTTGGATGGTGCAAGGCACAAAGTGTATCTATACAAATGTTTTCATTTATTGACAGGACATCAACCTCTCGCATTCTATTATTCGCTCACTTTAATCAGCTCATAGTCATCTATTCTCTTCACAAAATAAATGTCATAGTATTGAAATGGTTTAAGCATAGAAGGTATTCAGCAATGTGTAAATCTGAGATACACCTTTGCACTCTGAGAAACAACCTTATATCTATACAGGTGAAAATAGATAAAATCATAATAAACAAAGAAAATGCATAGACAAAAGCGAATTGGTCCCACTGCACATCTTCTTCAGATTAACACGTGGGACCGTATGCAAACGGGTGAATATAACTCCAGCTAGCGTAGATCCTGCATCTCTGATATACAAGCGCATTGCGAATATACTGCTAATTCCAAAATAAATCAGGATACATGGCGTTTCGTATGTTTTAAGTCGTTCGGCGAGCAGGATGACGGGTATTCTCGTAGCTGTTACTTACCTTTCATAATATTTAGTTATTGGTTTGCCGTACATTGAAAGTTCTTCAGATGTTTGTGTGGGTACAAACCATCAATCTTATTGGTTCTAGAATTTGTGAGCAAACAACCTGGGTGTGGAATGCGTGTGATGATATATGGTCCTTCGTAATCTAGCTCCCAGTTTCTGAATTTTTTTGTGAAGATTTGTGGTGAGTTCTGAATAAAACATAATTTCTATTTAATAATTTTGCGTGTTTTTTAGAGTCTTGCCATACTGTGATTTTCTAAGCAGCACTTGACGAGTGCAGTTAAAATGGATCTTACCTTTTCTTCGTGGTATTGTGCTTGCCTCAGAAGCTTCGGAAGAGGATCTACCCACTCGCTGGTTTCTTTGACACTCAAGTCTGCAGGAGTTTATTGTGTGCCATAATATGATGGGAAGGTGGTTCACTTCCTGCTCAAAATACTGTGTCAAATAAGTGTGTTGCTTGCGTGTTTAAGTGCTTAATATTTTGTTTAATTTTCAGAACATTTGTTTGTAAGGACTTTCTTGTGGGATAAAGCGTGATACTGAAATTATTTTTGTGCATCTTTCTCGCAGAAACTCTCTCCATTTGTAGCCAGTGAAGTAAGATGCATTGTTCGTCAGCAGTGACTTGGGTTTTCCTAGTGTGATGATGTAATCATTTGAAATTCTTTCGATAATCACTGCAACCATAGTAGTCTTAGCTGCATATAACTTTGCAAACTTCGAAAAAAATGTCATATAAAACAATAGCGTATTTGATATCTCCACAGACGGTTGGGTGTGGACGGCAATATTAACAGCTACAATTTCAAGAGGATTGTTAGACAAACTATAGCGCAATTCAGTCTTGTAAGGTGCTAGGACGTGGGCACTTACACGTTAGCTTACCAACAATAGTATTAATAATAAAGGGACTGGCAAGCGCATCAGGTCATGACTCTATTGAATTACGATAAATATGAGGCACTCTCGAGCAGTATTCCCTGCATGTCTGCATGATTAAGTCACTAACTTAAAGCGTTGGTGAAAAGTGTCGGAAGTTGATAATTGTGGAATATAAAGTCTGCAGCTGGCCGTAGCTCGCCGGCCCGCCGTGGGCGGTTGGTAGCGGCCACCGGAAACCAGGGACAATACGGCGCATTTGGGGATAGCCCGGCATCTGAAACCACCTGTGCTGGGCAACACGTGGCGAAGACGGAAATTTCGTTTGCCTAGGGGCGTTACGAACCACTCGATCATTGGGTAGGTCTCAGAAACGCCGTTGGAGGGATTTCTGCGATGATAGAGCGTTCAACATTCTTCCGCCGCGTTTTCGTACGCGGGGGAGACGGGAGAATTGTGGAGAGAGAGGACTTCGCCTTCAGCCATCGAGCGGTACGGACTTGGAGACGGCGTCTTGGCCATCGCCTTCGAAGGGAGATATACGGTCTGTATCGCGGCACTGCACGAACAAATGTTCCGTGCAGAGTTCTGCGCTTAGAGCTCTTTGTGTATTCAGAAGCGAGATTTTCACCAACGCTTAACCACTTCCAAAAACTTATCTAATATTCTTGATCAGGTAGTTATCCTTGCGAGGTGCCGAGTATTTATCAACGTAGCTGCCTGTGATAGCGGGCACGTAATTACAAATTGTTAATGTGCAATTCTCAGGAGTGTGTGGGTGGACAAAGAAATTCACATTTTTGTTGTAAATTTTGTCAGTTGTGGGGAATATCAAATTAAAATTCCAGTATTACAATCGAATTATCGACTTCATTGTAGTTAGCATTTACCCGGTCCCAGTAAGCTTTGCATGTACTCTAGTCACTGCACAGCTTGCCCAGACTGGAAGGAAAGAAGGTTTGCGCTCTTCTATGTCAGCGACAGACTAATAAGCTTACAGTCTTACATGTTGATGGATTTCGCTTTCTAACGGATGTTGTTGTTGTTGTGGTCTTCAGTCCTGAGACTGGTTTGATGCAGCTCTCCATGCTACTCTATCCTGTGCAAGCTTTTTCATCTCCCAGTACCTACTGCAACCTACATCCTTCTGAATCTGCTTAGTGTATTCATCTCTTGGTCTCCCTCTACGATTCTTACCCTCCACGCTGCCCTCCAATACTAAATTGTTGATCCCTTGATGCCTCAGAACATGTCCTACCAACCGATCCCTTCTTCTGGTCAAGTTGTGCCACAAACTTCTCTTCTCCCCAATCCTATTCAATACTTCCTCATTAGTTATGTGATCTACCCATCTAATCTTCAGCATTCTTCTGTAGCACCACATTTCGAAAGCTTCTATTCTCTTCTTGTCCAAACTATTTATCGTCCATGTTTCACTTCCATACATGGCTACACTCCATACGAATACTTTCAGAAATGACTTCCTGACACTTAAATCTATACTCGATGTTAACAAATTTCTCTTCTTCAGAAACGCTTTCCTTGCCATTGCCAGCCTACATTTTATATCCTCTCTACTTCGACCATCATCAGTTATTTTGCTCCCCAAATAGCAAAACTCCTTTACTACTTTAAGTGCCTCATTTCCTAATCTAATTCCCTCAGCATCACCCGACTTAATTAGACTACATTCCATTATCCTTGTTTTGCTTTTGTTGATGTTCATCTTATATCCTCCTTTCAAGACACTGTCCATTCCATTCAACTGCTCTTGCAAGTCCTTTGCTGTCTCTGACAGAATTACAATGTCATCGGCGAACCTCAAAGTTTTTATTTCTTCTCCATGAATTTTAATACCTACTCCGAATTTTTCTTTGTTTCCTTTACTGCTTGCTCAATATACAGATTGAACAACATCGGGGAGAGGCTACAACCCTGTCTTACTCCCTTCCCAACCACTGCTTCCCTTTCATGTCCCTCGACTCTTATAACTGCCATCTGGTTTCTGTACAAATTGTAAATAGCCTTTCGCTCCCTGTATTTTACCCCTGCCACCTTTAGAATTTGAAAGAGAGTATTCCAGTCAACATTGTCAAAAGCTTTCTCTAAGTCTACAAATGCTAGAAACGTAGGTTTGCCTTTCCTTAATCTTTCTTCTAAGATAAGTCGTAAGGTCAGTATTGCCTCACGTGTTCCAGTGTTTCTACGGAATCCAAACTGATCTTCCCCGAGGTTGGCTTCTACTAGTTTTTCCATTCGTCTGTAAAGAATTCGTGTTAGTATTTTGCAGCTGTGACTTATTAAGCTGATAGTTCGGTAATTTTCACATCTGTCAACACCTGCTTTCTTTGGGATTGGAATTATTATATTCTTCTTGAAGTCTGAGGGTATTTCGCCTGTTTCATACATCTTGCTCACCAGATGGTAGAGTTTTGTCAGGACTGGCTCTCCCACGGCCGTCAGTAGTTCCAATGGAATATTGTCTACTCCGGGAGCCTTGTTTCGACTCAGGTCTTTCAGTGCTCTGTCAAACTCTTCACGCAGTATCATATCTCCCATTTCATCTTCATCTACATCCTCTTCCATTTCCATAATATTGTCCTCTAACGGATGACAGGTGCTTAATAACCGTTGTACTTTTCGTCGCAGATTTGGAAATTAGCAAAATAGGTTATGTTTTCTTACATACTCTGTGGTAGCATAGCGTCTCCAGGCATGATGGGCATACAAAATAAATTTAACTACACTCTCTGATGGTATTCATACACACAACAATTCGTATTAAGATGTCTTCTATATAACAATACGTTATTGTGTAAAGTGTAATATCGTTATTCTGTTTCAGCTGTGGGATCTGCTTCTTGTGTTTCTACCACTAATGTAGTAACTGAATTTTTTAAATGCCTACACACTTGCTAGTGTTTCTAATTATGTCGCTGAGTAAGGACTCTCGCATTCAGCGAGTGCTCTACTTGCAAAACTAATCACTTTTCCTTCACACTTATCCTGCTCTTCATCAGTTTGAAACAGACACGAGACCAAACATGTATATAAGGCATCTGCAGCGACACAAAAAAATTTTCAGGATGATGTAGGATATCTGAATTAACTAACCCTTGTTTGATTGCATGAAAATCATTGGTGCAGTCCTGTGTTCAAAACCATAAAGCGTTTTGCTTAAGTAAACCCAGTAATGCTGTGCTCTTTAATGACTGATCTGCAAAGAAACGCCGGAAGAAATAGAGACCAAGAAATGCTTTTAACTGTTTGTTCGTGTGTGAATATGGGATATTCTTGACTATGCTAATTTTTTCAGGGACAGGTTGTATTCCCTGTGAGGATATTATATAGCCTAAAAATTTGATCTCCTCTCTTGCAAGCTTAGATATTTGTAGGTTTACCATTACACCTAATTGTATAAACTTCACTAGTGTTCTTTCTAGATTATGTAGATATTCTTCCCAAGTATCTGTTGCTATTAGAATGTTGCCAACATACAGTGTTACACTTTATAGCATTTCTGCACCTTGTACTATGTGTAAAGCAGTGATGAACACTGAAGAACCAACTTAAGTCCGAAAGGTAAGACACTAAACTGATAACTCCTAACGCCAAAAACAAAGGCCATATATTTTCTAGATTGCGGTGTTAGTTTTACTTGGCACTAGGACTTTTTAAATCATTACTTGTAGAGTATTTGATAACATGGCATTTTTGTTACTGCTCATCGAGGTTTTCAGGTCTTCCGCGTAGAGGTACAATTAGTCTTTTTATGGCTTGTACGTATAACACGGGACAAATCCTTCCATTACATTTGGTTACCGATAAGAATACAGTATGGGATATAGATGGTTCAGTTATGTCCCATTCTAGTATATCTCTCACTGCAGCTTAATTCGTGGCAAAATACACTATGGAGCGAACTTCCATTCTGAAAAAGTAGGTTTTAATAACATCTGGTTTGCATTTAAATACCTGTAAATAGTGTAGTAATAAATCATATAACTACTTACCTTGCTGTTCCTTTTTAGTTGCTGTTATGAAATAATCAGTAAAATAATAAACGAAATTTCACTAAGCAGTGTATTTGCCTAGAAATCACCTACCTATAACTTCGTAATTTCTAACGGATAAGTGTTTTCTGGGGCCGGGGGGGGGGGGGGGGGGGGGTTACTATGGTGGAGGCGAATGGAAAGAAGGCACAGGTCTACAAAATGAAGAGCAAGCAGGCGAGTCGCCATTCTCTTTACCGCACTACGTCACAAGAAGCAACTACAGTGTATTCCTCAAAGTTATGCCAACCCCTTTGCTGTGCGCCTTCTGGAGATGCCTTTTGTGGAAGAACGCTACTATCTTACAGAATGTCTAAGAACCAGTTTCTTTTCTAACAGCACAGAACAGCGTGCAGAGATTTATGTAGCCTCTGTCCATATGTTTTTGTTACATTACTATTGCTTACAGCTCATATTTGTATTCCATGAAGTACCATCGCACTTTGTTGAAAATAAACAGCCTTCAGGCCTGTCTGCATACTGTATCACTACTGATCATAAGGCACACTGCAAAACAGCCAGCATAATTTTGTGGCACTCCCTGTAGTCGCTATTTGTGACGTAGTGAGGTAGAGAGAGTGTGGACGCGCCTGCTTGCTCTTCATCTTCGAGACTTGTGAAACAGGGAAGTGCAAGGCCACAATCTAGCGATCTACCTTCCATCTCACTTCTACTTTCCACTCACCTGCACTCTGTTACATGTCGCAGAACACAATTTATTGCGCAATACGGCTCTATTGCACTTAGCCGTGGTACGCACGTTTAACATTCATTCCTAAGTCACTTCATGTAACAATAAACATTAACTTTATACCATTAAAAGAGCATATTTAATAATCCGCGATTGTTTCATTCCCCGTAACAAGGAAAATACACTACTGGCCATTAAAATTGCTACACCACGAAGATGACGTGCTACAGACGCGAAATTTAACAGACAGGAAGAAGATGCTGTGACATGCAAATGATTAGCTTTTCAGAGCATTCACACAAGGTTGGCGCCGGTGGCGACACCTACAACGTGCTGACATGAGGAAAGTTTCCAACCGATTTCTCATACACAAACAGCAGTTGACCGGTGTTGCCTGGTGAAACGTTATTGTGATGCCTCGTGTAAGGAGGAGAAATGCTATCACGTTTCCGACTTTGATAAAGGTCGGATTGTAGCCTATCGCGATTGCGGTTTATCGTATCGTGACATTGCTGCTCGTGTTCGTCAAGATCCAATGACTGTTAGCAGAATATGGAATCGGTGGGTTCAGGAGGGTAATACGGAACGCCGTGCTGGATCCCAACGGCCTCGTATCACTAGCACTCGAGATGAGGCATCTTGGGATCCGCATGGCTGTAGCGGATCGCGCAGCCACGTCTCGATCCCTGAGTCAACAGATGGGGACGTTTGGAAGACAACAACCATCTGCACGAACAGTTCGACGACGTCTGCAGCAGCATGGGCTATCAGCTTGGAGAACATGGCTGCGGTTACCCTTGACGCTGCATCACAGACAGGAGCGCATGCGACGGTGTACGCAACGACGCACCTGGGTGCACGAATGGCAAAAAGTCATTTTTTCGGATGAATCCAGGCTGTGTTTACAGCATCATGATGGTCGCATCCGTGTTTGGCTACATCGCGGTGAACGCACATTGGAAGCGTGTATTCGTCATCGCCATACTGGCGTATCACCCGGCGCGGTGGTATGGGATGCCATTGGATACACGTCTCGGTTACCTCTTGTTCGCATTGACGGCACTTTGAACAGTGGACGTTACGTTTCAAATGTGTTACGACCCATGGCTCTACCCTTCATTCGATCCCTGCGAAACCCTACATTTCAGCAGGATAATGCACGACCGCATGATGCGGGTCCTTCATGGGCCTTTCTGGATACAGAAAATGTTCTACTGCCTCCCTGGCCAGCACATTCTCCAGTTCTCTCACTAATTGAAAAGTCTGGTCAATGGTGGCCGAGCAACTGGCTCGTCACAATACGCCAGTCGCTACTCTTGATGAACTGTGGTATCGTGTTGAAGCTGCATGGGCAGCTGTACCTGTACACGCCATCCAAGCTCTGTTTGACTCAATGCCCAGGCGTATCAAGGCCGTTATTACGGCCAGACGTGGTTGTTCTGGGTACTGATTTCTCAGAATCTATGCACCCAATTTTCGTGAAAATGTTATCTCATGTCAGTTCTAGTATAATATATTTGTCCAATGAATACCCGTTTATAATCTGCATTTCTTCTTGGTGTAGCAATTTTAATGGCCAGTAGTGTATTAGTCCTAAAGAAAAAAATGAGCAGCAGTCGAGATGACAGGCATCTTATCCACGTGGCTGTAACGGATCGTGCTGTCACTTCTCGATCCCTTCGTCAACAGATGGGGACGTTTGCAAGACGACAACCATCTGCACGAACAGTTCGACGACGTTTGCAGCAGCCTGGACTAACAGCTCGGAGACCGTGGTTGCGGTTACCCTTGACGTTGCATCACAGACAGGAGCGCCTGCGATGGTGTACGCAACGACGCACTTTGAACAGTGGACGTTACATTTCAGATGTGTTACGACCCGTGGCTCTACCCTTCATTCGATCCCTGCGAAACCCTACATTTCAGCAGGATAATGCAGGACCGCGTGTTGCAGGTCCTTCATGGGCCTTTCTGGATACAGAAAATGTTCGACTGCCGCTCTGGCCAGCACATTCTCCAGTTATTTTCTATATATACATCTGCACAGGTGTAGATGTATAAAATACGTACGATGCGTGACGGAGGGTGGCGTGCACCTCTGCTAGTGATTCCCTCCCCTGTTCCACTCCCAAACAGACTGAGGGAAAAACGAGTGCCAATATGCCTCCATATGAGCCCCTTAGTATCTTATCTTCGTGGTCGTTATGCGCATTGTATGTAGGTGGCATCGGAATCGCTCGGCAGTCAGCTTCGAATGTCGATTCTTTAAATTTTCGCAGTTGTGTTTCTCGAATAGAACGTCACTTTCCCTCCACGGATTCTCATTTGTGTTCCCGAAGCATCTCCGTAACATTTGCAAGTCGTTCATACCTACTGGTAACAGATCTAGGAGCAAGCCTATGAATTGTTTCGATATCTCTTCCCTTATCCTGGTACGGATCCCAAACACTCGAGCAGTCCTATCTGCGGTCTCCTCTAAATGTGAACCACGCTTTCCTAAAATTTTACCAATAAACCGAAGTCGACCATTTGGCTTCCGTGTAACAGTTCCAACATGTTCGGTCCATTTCATATCGCTCTGCAACGCTACGCCCAGATATTTAAACGACGTGACTGTGTCAAGCTGGACACAACTAATACTGTATCCGAACATTACAGGTTTATCTTCCCACTCATCCAAATTAACTTACATTTTTCGACATTTAGGGCTAGCTGCCATTTATCTCACCAACTGGAAATTTTGTCTATGTCGTGTTGTACTTCTCTACAGTCACTCAACATCTACACCTTACCGCACACCGCGGCATCTTCTGCACGCTTCCTGGGGCACTCCTGACGATACCCTTGTCTCAGATGAACATTCGCCGTCGTTGACAACATAATGGGTTATATTATTTGAGAAGTCTTCGAGCCACTTACTTCTCTGCAAACTTACTCCATATGCTCGTGCGTTCGTTAAACGCCTGCAACTGGGCACAGTGTCAAACGCTTTCCGGAAACCTGGAAATATGGAATCAGCCTGTTGCTCTTTATCCGCAGTTGGCAGTGTATCATGTGACAAAAGGGCAAGCTGAGTTTCGCACGAGCGATGCTTTCTAAAACCATGCTTATTCATGTACACAAGGTTCTCAGCCTCAAGTAAGTTTATTACATTCGAACTGAGAATGTGTTCAAGTATTCTGCAGCAAAGCGAAATTAGGGATATTGGACTGTAATTTTGCGGGTCTGTTCTTTTAACCTTCTTGTAGAATCAGCAGTTTTTGAGGTATCCTCCCCCCCCCCCTCGCCGTCACCCCGTCACACGCTACCGGTGTAGATTTTTAGTATGTTGTTCTTGGCACTCCGTCGTAACACACATACATACACACACACACACACACACACACATTAGTCATACCGTACTCGAGAGTCCATTACCGCAGCCACGTGTTTTCGCCATCTGTCCCTGTCTTGGGTTATTTCCTTCCATTCACCTTCAATACCTAGGCTCCTCAAATCAGCCTACACATTGTCCTCCCATCTACGCCTCGGTCTCCCCACAGGACGTTTTCCCTCTAAGTGCCCTACCAGTAATCTGCGCGCTGCCCTGCCCTCATCCATTCGAGCTACGTGACCCGCCCATCGCAGCCTACGTGATTTAATAATTCTGATTATGTCAGGGCTTGAACAGAGTTCGTGAACCTCTTCGTTATGCAGTTTTCGTCACTCTCCGTTAATATCCCTTTTTGCTCCGAAAATTTTCCTCAAAATTTTGTTTTCAAATACTCGAAACGGCTTTTCATTTTGCACAGTGAGAGACCAAATCTCACACCCATACAGCATAACTGGTAGAATAATAGTTTTGTATATTCTAATCTTTAAATTCCTAGACAATATCCGTGATGAAAGTAATCTATTCAGTGAGACGTAGCACGCATTTCCCGCCCGTAATCTCTTCTTCAGTTCGGATTCAATCTCATTTCTCGAAGTGATGTCCACCCCTAGATACTTAAATGTGTTCACTTTTTCAAACAGCATGTCTCCAACTCTTAACATTTCCTGATCTACTGCTGTTGGCGTTCTAGTAGTAACGAGGTATTCAGTTTTGTCTTGACTTATCCTTAGACCTACATCTTCACTAACCTTGATTAACGCATTCGCATTTGCTGTTACCGATTCTTTCCTATCGCTAATGATGTTTAGATCATCTGCATACCCTAATATCTTAATATTTCCATTTAACTCCACACCCTCTGAATTATCTGCTGCCATTCGTACTATATATTCTAGGACTAAATTAAAAAGTAGCGGAGACTACCGCTGTACAAAAATTTCCAACTACAAGAATTTTTTTCTCTAATTTTCCTTCATTGACTGGACTGTTATGTCCACGGTACTGGCTCCATTTATACCGAAACTGCAGGCCATGTAGGGGTCTCAGTTGGATCTTAAGTCGTCGGGACGATCGCAGAGTTCTGTAAGTTATACCGAAATGGCCTCTTCATTCCGAGTATTCTGTCCCAGCTTACTGATAGGCGGGCGACGGTCCTTGGATCACGCAGACTACTGTTGGTTGAAATGGATTTCCTGCCGCAGATTTTCTGCCTTCGGCAGACTATTCAGCTACGTAGTCGAAATTTCACGAACAATTCCAATTATTTTATTCACTGGTCGGAGCAACCAAACCACGCCGGCCGTTGTGGCTGAGCAGTTCTAGGCGCTGCAGTCTAGAACCGCTCGACCGCTACGGTCGCAGGTTCGACTCCTGCCTCCGGCGTGGATGTGTGTCATGTCCTTAGGTTAGTTAGGTTTAAGTAGTTCTAAATTCCAGGGGACTGATGACCTCAGATGTTAAGTCCCATAGTACTCAGAGTCATTTGAACCATTTGAACAAAACCGCAATCATAAAGTCCTGTGCTCACTACGGCCCACAATCTATAATCTGGGTACCTACACTACTGGCCATTAAAATTGCTACACCAAGAAGAAATGCAGATGATAATCGGGTATTCATTGGACAAATATATCATACTAGAACTGACATGTGATTACATTTTCACGCAATTTGGGTGCATAGATCCTGAGAAATCAGTACCCAGAACAACCACGTCTGGCCGTAATAACGGCCTTGATACGCCTGGGCATTGAGTCAAACAGAGCTTGGATGGCATGGACAGGTACAGCTGCCCATGCAACTTCAACGCGATACCACAGTTCATCAAGAGTAGTGACTGGCGTATTGTGACGAGCCAATTGCTCAGCCACCTTTGACTAGACGTTTTCAATTGGTGAGAGATCTGGAGAATCTGCTGGCCAGTGCAGCAGTCGAACATTATCTGTATCCAGAAAGACCCGTACAGGGCCTGCAACATGCGGTCGTGCATTATCCTGCTGAAATGGAGGGTTTCGCAATGATCGAATAAAGTGTAGAGCCACGGTTCGTAACACATCTGAAATATAACGTCCACTGTTCAAAGTGCCGTCAATGCGAACAAGAGGTGACTGAGACGTGTAACCAATGGCACCCCATCCCATACCATCACGCCGGGTGATAAGCCAGTATGGCGATGGCGAATACACGCTTCCAATGTGCGTTCACCGCGATGTAGCCAAACACGGATGCGACCATCATGATGCTGTAAACTGAACCGGGATTCATCCGAAAAAAATGGCGTTTTGACATTCGTACACCCAGCTTCGTCGTTGAGTACACCATAGCAGGCCCGCCGAAGTGGCCGTGCGGTTAAAGGCGCTGCAGGCTGGAACCGCAAGACCGCTACGGTCGCGGGTTCGAATCCTGCCTCGGGCATGGATGTTTGTGATGTCCTTAGGTTAGTTAGGTTTAACTAGTTCTAAGTTCTAGGGGACTAATGACCTCAGCAGTTGAGTCCCATAGTGCTCAGAGCCATTTGAACCATTTTGAACACCATCGCAGGCGCTCCTGTCTGTGATGCAGCGTTAAGGGTAACCGCAGCCATGGTCTCCGAGCTGATAGTCCATGCTGCTGCAAACGTCGTCGAACTGTTCGTGCAGATGGTTGTTGTCTAGCAAACGTCCCCATCTGTTGACTCATAGATCGAGACGTGGCTGCACAATTCGTTACAGCCATGCGGATAAGATGCCTGTCATCTCGACTACTAGTGATACGGAGCCGTTGGGATCGATCACGGCGTTCCGTATAACCCTCCTGAACCCACCGATTTCATATTCTGCTAACAGTCATTAGATCTCGACTAGCGCGAGCAGCAACGTCGCGATACGATAAACCGCAATCGCGATAGACTACAATCCGACCTTTATCAAAGACGGAAACGTGATGGTACGCATTTCTCCTTCTTACAGGAGGCATCACAACAACGTTTCACCAGGCAACGACGGTCAACTGTTGTTTGCGTATGAGAAATCGGTTGGAAACTTACCTCATGTCAGAACGTTGTATGTGTCGCCACCGGTGCCAACCTTGTGTGAATGTTCTGGAAAGCTAATCATTTGCATATCACAGCATCTTCCTGTTGGTTAAATTTCGCGTCTGTAGCACGTCATCTTCGTGGTGTAGCAATTTTAATGGCTAGTAGTGTAAATTTGTTGTCTACGCACTGACGCCCCTACGGTCTGATTCTTCCTTGTTTACGTTGTGTACTGAGTGTTTGAGATGCCTCCAACAATCTTGAGTCCCGCCGACTGTGAAGTACGGGCTGTTATAAGATTTCTTAGTGCTAAAAGCCTAAAAGCGATCGATATTCATCGTGAGATCTGTGCAGTTAACAGAGAAAATATTACTAGTGATGGAATGGTAAGAAAGTGGGTGAGAGCATTTAAAGATGGCCCCACAAATGTGCATGATGAACAACGGAGTGGACGTCCTTCGGTCTTTAATGAAAATTTGGTGCAGGAAGTGGACAATAAGGTGAGCGAAAACAGACGCTTTACGATTTCCTCCTTGCGGGATGACTTTCCTAATGTTTCTCGTAGTGTTTTGTATGGCATTGTAACCGAGCACTTGAATTACCGAAAATTGTGTGCACGTTGGGTACCGAATATGTTGACGGATGTGCACAAAAGCAAACGTTTAGACAGTGTATTGGCTTTCCTTGAGCGGTACCACAACGACAGTCATGATTTCTTAAGCCAAATTGTTAAAGGGCGATGAAACATGGGTGGCCTATGTCACACCAGAATCAAAGCAACAGTCCATGGTATGGCGGCATTCAGATTCACCCAGAAAAGTGAAGTTTAAGCAAACAATTTCTGCATGGAAAATCATGTGCACATTTTTTTGGGACAGAAAAAGGAGTACTGCTTGTGGAATTTCTGCCTCATAATGAGACAATCAATGCAGCAGCTTACTGTAAGACATTGCCCAATCTGCGTCGTTCAATTCAGAACAAAAGACGTGGCAAGTTGAGCAAGGGCATCGTTTTGCTGCAAGACAGTGCCCGTCCGCATGTGGCGAATCAGACCAAAGATCTCATCACATTTTTTCGATGGGAAACTAGCTCATCCTCCGTACAGCCCCGATCTTGCGCCCAGTGACTACCATCTGTTCTTGCACTTGAAGAAACACCTGGGTGGTCAGCGTCTTCAAGACGATGAAGTCAAAACAGTGGTGATGCAGTGGTTAACAAGTCGGGCGGCAGACTTCTATGAGAAGGGTATTCAAAAAATGGTACAACGTTATGACAAGTGCCTCAATATTGACGGAAATTATGTAGAAAAGTAGATTAAGGTACAGGCTTTCATGTAAAAATATAGCACGAATTTTTTAAATTTCAAAACGGTACTTACTTTAAAAGCAAGCCTCGTACATTTAAGTTCGGTATCGACTGCCAGTCCCTCCACCATTAATCAATCCTCTGCAGATCATTCTGCAAATCGATATAGTCTTATAGACTACCGTGTCATCTGTGGACAGACTTAGAGAGCTTCAGTAACGGACGTATCACACTTCCTTGGGGTACTCCAAAAAATTACATCTGTCGATTTTGTTCTGTTAAGAGTGGCGTGTTGAGTTCTCTCTGCAACGAAGTCTGAATCCAGTCGAAAATTTGGTCCGACGCCGTAAACTCGTATTTTTTTCACTAAACTTCACTGAAGTTACCCCGTGGTCTAGGGGACAGTCGGCTCTCAGCCGTGGCAGCGCGCGGACGGCCCCGCGCGCCGGCCAGTGCTCCGCTGCAGGTGTTTGTTTACTTCCGCGTCGTAGGTTTAAGGCTTGTGTCCGTCCACCATGAACAACATGTCGAGCGCTTACCGTCGTGCGACCCTTAAAGTTTCCTTCCCAGCTGAACATGCGCGACCTCGTGCACATGAAGTTGAAACGTTCATACGTGAAGAAGTTCGTTTAGATCCTAACCACGTTATCGGAATCCATTTTTCGATCACGAGTAGTGTCGTTTACATTAAACACCGAGGTGTGTGAAGATGTTATTCGCCGCCATGCCAATGGACTCAAGTTCAAATACTCTGATGGTCACGTCGGAGCTGTAACACTTGAACTCGCAGAGTACGGTCAACGTACAATTAGGGTGTTTGAACTACCCTTTGAAGTGCCGAAGGACGAAGATGTCTCTGCGTTACAACCATACGGTAACGTCATCGGTTACGTAGAGGAAAAATGGCAAACCTTCACGACCTACCATGTCCTTTATGGTGTGCGTCAGGTCAAAATTGAACTGAAAAAACATATACCATCATACCTGACAATTGGCGGGGTGCGAGCCATTGTCATGTACGACGGCCAACCCCGAACATGTGCGGGTTGCGGACAAGAAGGCCACGTCAGATCCGCCTGCATGCGACGCCGCCTGATCCAGACGCCGGTCGGCGAGGAAGCGTCCCCTGCGGTGATCACTCAGATCCCTGTGACATATGCCAAGGTTGCCAAGGAAGGTAGCACCTCTACACAGGGTCTTCCGGCTCCGTTGACGTCGTCGGATCAGGTAGATGCAACCGCTACTGAGATTCCTTCTGAGATGCCACAGACGCCAGATCCTGACCTGCCGAATCTTCGCAGCACTGTGACTGAAAATGCTACTGAGATGGACGTTGATTCGGGAGTGGTACCTACTTCTGCTTTCCTTCAGACTGGTCCGGAGTCAGACGAAAGCTACCCGCAATCAGACTCTGAAAGACATGTCGAAAACAAGGGTCGACACGAAAGAGAAAGAAACGTAGCCGCACACCCCCTGATGAATCCATTCTACGGATGGATACCAGGGATGCAGACCCGAAGATGGACGACAAACCGCTCTTTAATAACCAAAAGTCTGATGCGAACGACCCGCCACAGGCGACCACGGGCAACGAACACCCCTCCTTACTGGCGCCGTCGCCCCCACAGGTCGACGTTGAAGAGAGCCTATCCGCTGAGCCGAAAACTACATCTCCTCTCCACGTGGATGATGTGCACAGCCGAAGCCCTACCGCAGTATCAGTCTCCTGGGCAGACGACGTGGAGATCGAAAGGACTGGGGTGGACGGTGCTGATGATGGGGCGCCCCCATCGGTTGCGCCCGCGCCCGCAAACTCTCCACAATAGCAGCCTCTTCAGCGGACCGGCAAGATCGACGACCTCTCGCTCCTGAAGGAGGAGCCCCACCTGTGCCTGTGGGACTCCAACACCAGCATTATCGTGTCGCAACGATTAACCTCGCGACCATTCGTGCGCCCCACGAACTAGCGCTGCTCCGTGATATGATTTATGATGCGGACATAGATATTGCGCTTTTTCAGGAAGTGCATATCGCCGATTTTTGACCACCACATGGCTTCACGGCGCATCTTTCTCCCGCTTCGGACACCGGTAGTGGTGTTGCCATCATCTTGCGAGAAGGTCTTCCTGCCGAAGATGTCCTATACCTCCCCAACGGCAGAGGTATGGCCCTTACTCTCTTTGGTGTACGCATCGTCAACATTTATGCGCCGTCGGGCTCCAGCAACCGTCGTGAACGCAATGCCTTCTTCGCGAATGAAGTTACACCCCTTTTTATGGGACCACACCATGACTGGGTCAGGGGTGGAGACTTCAACTGCACCCAGCGACCTCAGGATCAATTGCCGCGTCACTCACCATGCGCAGCTCTGGAAACAGTCGTCACGCGGCTACAATTTGTCGACACGTGGAGACATGTTCACGGTGATCTTATGGGCTTTACGTACTACACTGCGCACTCCTCTAGCCGACTGGATCGCATCTACATCTCGCGGTCCCTAATGCAACACACTCGACAGGCTGAAATCTGGCCTGTTGCTTTCTCAGATCATGAGGCTTACTTCTGTGATGTTGTTCTCACAAGACAGGCAGTATGGCACGGACGTGGTTTATGGAAACTGAACACGGCACTTCTTAATTCACCTGACTGTCGACTTCTAATAGAAGACACTTGGATCACATGTAATAGACGCCGTCCCACGTATCCGTCTACCATATCCTGGTGGATCCAGAGTGCAAGACCTGCTCTTCGAAAAACTTTGATCCGGTATGGCAAAGATGTTGTAGCCTGGAGGAAGAGTACTATGGACTTTTACTACAGGATCCTACGAGAATGCTCCACGATGCCAGCCTGCCCTGAGCGCCATACAAGGGTGAACCATGCTAAGGCACAAATCTCCAATCTCATGCGGAAGCATTTGGAAGGAGCGATAGTACGATCTCGTACTGCTGATCGCATGCCTCATGAACATCCGTCGATGTACCATATCATCCAAGAACGCCACAATCGACGCCGAAAATTGGCCCACGTCCTAACAGACCAAGAAGGGCGTCGCTACGTCACCCAATCTGCAATAGGGAATGTGCTTCATGCCCACTACCAGCAGCTCTACGCCGAAATTCCACATTCCCCAGAGTTGATCGAGGAAGTCTCGCAGCTCAACTTCGGTGGTATCCCAGGAGATGCGGCGATTGACTTGATGTCAGAGGTGACTGATGATGAAGTCCGCGATGCGATCTGAGCAGGAACCAACAATCGCTCCCCAGGACCCGACGGTCTTCCCCTCGAATTTTATCGCACCTTCCGTAATTTGTTAGAGTCCACCTTCACCTGCATCTGTCGGGAACTGATGTCTCCAGAAGTACCTGTGCCGGACGCTTTCATGGAAGGAATTATTATTCCTGTACATAAACCGCATGGTGGCAACAATATCAGTGATTATCAGCCCATCGCCCTCCTTAACAGTGATATGAAAATCTTCACTCGCCTTTTGGCGGCACGACTTAAAAACGTTTCCCGATATGTTGTGTCGCCAGACCAAGCATCTTTGGGAGGGGATAATAATATCCGCACGGCTTTATGCCGCTACAGGGATATGATCGCCGTTACCCAGGCACAACGCCTGTCTGGGGCACTTGCGTCTTTGGACTTTAGCTTTTGATAGGGTTGACCATTCTTTCCTTACGGCCGTTCTCCACCATATGGGTTTCCCAGTAGCCGTTATCACGGTAGTGATACGCCTTCTGCGGGGCGCCTCATCCAGGATTGTGTACAATGGCATACTCACTCCTCCGATAAAAATAGGTCGATCCGTACGTCAAGGTTGCCCTCTATCAGTGGTTTTCTACGCCTTTTCCTTGGAATCCTTGCTATGTGGTTTAAGACAACGTTTGGTAGGGTTGTCCATAGATCGCTACCGATTCTGTTGCACGGCCTATGCTGACGATGTAGTCATCTGTTTCCGTAATGCCGACGAGGTTCGAGCTGTTTTGACGTGGGTAGCGACTTAAGGTGAGGCGTCGGGTAGCTCTTTAAACGTACGCAAGTCACAAGTTATGTTCATTGGCACGGGACTTCCCGTGGAGTGCGTTACACCTCTCACCACCGTTGATACCATTTGCTGTTTGGGAATAGATTTTTCATCTGATCTCTGGTGTTCAGCCACCATCAACTGCCGACGCCTCCGTTTAATGATCAGAGCAGGTCTTATGGACCATCGCCTTCGATCCCTAGATATTCCCCAACGAGCTCGATATGTAAATATATATATCGCATCCCGAGTTCCCCATGTAGCACAAGTTCTACCTTTCCCGATTACTGTGGCACGTCACATGTTGGCAGCGATGGCATCTTTCGTCAGCTCTGGGCTGTTGTTCAAAGTTAACTATGCAACCCTTACTCTTCCCCGTGAACGAGGTGGGATAGGTCTGTTTCACGTGCCGGATAGAGCTCGCGCCCTATTTGTCAGCTCCCAGATGACGGTATGGACACGTTGCCCAACAAGCCTCACTGGTCTCCTCCTGTCGGCATATTCGCCGGTCTCACTGTCAGCCCCAGTGATGATCTCGGGTGTTCCAGCCCAGTTCCATTATATACGATACTTCTTTCTTGAACTCAGTTATCTACGCCTCACCTTACCAAGACAACTTTTACTCAAGACAAAGGCAGTCTACAATGTCCTCCAATTAGGTCGTCCACCTAACCCGATTGAACAAAAGTTCCCCCAGGTTGACTGGCGTCATGTATGGCGCGCGGTGTTCGCCTGTTACCTTGACACGAATGTTCAATATGTCTGGTACCTAACTGTCAATGGTAAGCAAATCAACCAATTTCGCCTTCATCGTATCCACCTCGCCCAATCACCTCTATGTTCGAAGTGTGGAGTGCCAGACAATGATGAACATCGGTTTGTTTGCGGACCGGCGGCGGAGGTTTGGCACTTGGTTCGTCGTATTGTGGCTTTTCTGACGCGGGACATTCCGGATCAAATTACTCCCCTCTCATTCTTATTTCCGGAACGTGACTATTTTCCTCGGACAAAGACCAATGCTGTGAACTGGATTCGCGGACATGCCATTCACTACCTATTTGGACAAACTGTCGACTCTGTACTCGATTTTTCGACGTACCTCAATGACCGTCATTATGTCGTTGTCCGTCACCCAAAATACCTCAAACTTCCTTGGGAGTGCTTTCCACGACCCGCCTCGCAGCTGGAATGTGTTAAGCCAAGAGAGAAGAAGTTTTCCTGTTTGAACCAATGAACATTTCTGAACAATTTAACGGAACACAACAATTTCGAGAATACGTGACTCAACATATTACCAGCGGAGCGCAGAAGGCCACTGATCAATTACACAACAAAAAGAAAAAGAAAGGAAAAGAAAAAAATAAAAGAAAAGTAAAAACAATAAAAATAAAAATAAACTTCAGAATAAGGAAAAAAAAGGGGAAGCATCTTTGATTCATAATCAAAACGTCTTCGGTCCCGGGTTCGATCCTCGCCACTGCCTAAATTTTGATAAATAGTCAGCATTGGCGGCCGAAGACTTCCGGCATAAGAAGTCAGCCTCATTCTGCCAACGGCCTTGTCAAAGAGGGCGGAGAAGCGGATAGAGGTTCAGGGCACTCATTTGTCCTAGGGGTGGGAAATTGCCCCTAAAGGCGGAAGAATCAGCAATGATCAACGACATGAGGATGCAGAAAGCAATGGAAACCACAGCATTAAAGACACGTAACGTGTATCCACAGGACATATGGCCTGTATTTGAAGAAGTGTCATGATGATCTCTCCATTGGCAAAAGATTCCGGAATAGTCCCCCATTCGGATCTCCGGGAGGGGACTGCCAAGGGGGAGGTTACCATGAGAAAAGGATTGAATAATCAACGAAAGGATAACGTTCTACGAGTCGGGGCGTGGAATGTCAGATGCTTGAACGTGGTAGGGAAACTAGAAAATCTGAAAAGGGAAATGCAAAGGCTCAATCTAGATATAGTAGGGGTCAGTGAAGTGAAGGGGAAGGAAGGCAAGGATTTCTGGTCAGATGAGTATCGGGTAATATCAACAGCATCAGAAAATGGTATAACAGGTGTAGGATTCGTTATGAATAGGAAGGTAGGGCAGAGGGTGTGTTACTGTGAACAGTTCAGTGACTGGGTTGTTCTAATCAGAATCGACAGCAGACCAACACCGACAACGATAGTTCAGGTATACATGCCGACGTCGCAAGCTGAAGATGAACAGATAGAGAAAGTGTATGAGGATACTGAAAGGGTAATGCAGTATGTAAAGGGGGACGAAAATCTAATAGTCATGGGCGACTGGAATGCAGTTGTAGGGGAAGGAGTAGAAGAAAAGGTTACAGGAGAATATGGGCTTGGGACAAGGAATGAAAGAGGAGAAAGGCTAATTGAGTTCTGTAACAAGTTTCAGCTAGTAATAGCGAATGCCGTGTTCAAGAATCACAAGAGGAGGAAGTACACTTGGAAAAGGCCGGGAGATACGGGAAGATTTCAATTAGATTACATCATGGTCAGGCAGAGATTCCGAAATCAGATACTGGATTGTAAGGCGTACCCAGGAGCAGATATAGACTCAGATCACAATATAATAGTGATGAAGGGTAGGCTGAAGTTCAAGACATTAGTCAGGAAGAATCAATACGCAAAGAAGTGGGATACGGAAGTACTAAGGAATGACGAGATACGTTTGAAGTTCTCTAACGCTATAGATACAGCAATAAGGAATAGCGCAGTAGGCAGTACAGTTGAAGAGGAATGGACATCTCTAAAAAGGGCCATCACAGAAGTTGGGAAGGAAAACATAGGTACAAAGAAGGTAGCTGCGAAGAAACCATGGGTAACAGAAGAAATACTTCAGTTGATTGATGAAAGGGGCAAGTACAAACATGTTCCGGGAAAATCAGGAATACAGAAATACAAGTCGCTGAGGAGTGAAATAAATAGGAAGTGCAGGGAAACTAAGACGAAATGGCTGCAGGAAAAATGTGAAGACATCGAAAAAGATACGATTGTCGGAAAGACAGACTCAGCATACAGGAAAGTCAAAACAACCTTTGGTGACATTAAAAGCAACGGTGGTAACATTAAGAGTGCAACGAGAATTCCACTGTTAAATGCAGAGGAGAGAGCAGATAGGTGGAAAGAATACATTGAAAGCCTCTATGAGAAGAATTAAATGATCTGCTGAACGGAATGAACTGTCTAATGAGTACACAGTGTGGTTTGAGAGTAAATCGGAGAAAGACGAAGGTAATGAGAAGTAGTAGAAATGAGAACAGCGAGAAACTTAACATCAGGATTGATGGTCACGAAGTCAATGAAGTTAAGGAATTCTGCTACCTAATCAGCAAAATAACCAATGACGGACGGAGCAAGGAGGACATCAAAAGCAGACTCGCTACGGCAAAAAAGGCATTTCTGGCCAAGAGAAGTCTACTAATATCAAATACCGGCCTTAATTTGAGGAAGAAATTTCTGAGGATGTACGTCTGGAGTACAGCATTGTATGGTAGTGAAACATGGACTGTGGGAAAACCGGAGCAGAAGAGAATCGAAGCATTTGAGATGTGGTGCTATAGACGAATGTTGAATATTAGGTGGACTGATAAGGTAAGGAATGAGGAGGTTCTACGCAGAATCGGAGAGGAAAGGAATATGTGGAAAACACTGATAAGGAGAAGGGACAGGATGATAGGACATCTGCTAAGACATGAGGGAATGACTTCCATGGTACTAGAGGGAGCTGTAGAGGGCAAAAACAGTAGAGGAAGACAGAGATTGGAATACGTCAAGGAAATAATTGAGGACGTAGGTTGCAAGTGCTACTCTGAGATGAAGAGGTTAGCACAGGAAAGGAATTCGTGGCGGGCCGCATCAAACCAGTCAGTAGACTGATGCCAAAAAAAAAAAAAAAAAAAAAAAAAGAAACATCAGTGCGCGTCGGTTTCAAATGCCTTCTTGATGTCAAGGAACACGGGCACAGACTTGACCGCCGTTGCCTATTCTTATTTGTAAATACGCGATTTAAATGACAGTATTTTTCATTTACCCTCTATGGGTCAATCTCTCAGTCTAGCAGTAAAGTACGTGCCTGGAAACAGAAAGTATTTTGTGAACTTGCAAACTAATGTATTCGAGAAATATCAACCAAAAACTAAGGTTAACTTTTCGTAACTGGTGTTAGCTACCACGTAAAATATCTGACATGACACAGAAGCTGGTTTCATCCCACTGCGTTTTTTATAACAACCTCTTGCGTGCATTGTACTCTTTTAATCTCATTTTAAGTACGTATCTCGTGTGCTGCTTAATTTTTGCTCATATCCATAATATTAAGTATTTGTTTTTGTTTCATATAAACCACCAGCTGCTTTCGTAGTATGGTGTCCTGTGGACTCACATACATTTGTTATTGCTTATGAGTCCGTATGTGAACCGTCTGATTTAAATGTATTGTACAAGTAAGTATATTGTACATATTCTACTTCATTTTTGTTCGCACCCACATTTCGTACTTTCTCGCATTTAGTCGAGAACTTCCTGTTAGCAGCTTTTGACAGAATTGTACTCAACTTTATTACATCTTGCCAGGGAACGAGTTCAGTATTGTAATTCTGCTTTGAACGGTGTCGTTTCTTGCCACACTATTGAATGCAGAATTACATACTGTACTCATTACCTGACAAGACGTAATAAAGATGAATACCAATTCTGTCAAACGCTGCTAACATGGAAAGTTAAATGCGCGAAAGTGCAAAAAGTGGGTGTGAACAAAAGTAGAATACAAACAATATACTTACAGCGCATTAAATCGAACAGTTCACACATGGACTAGTAAGCACTGTGACTCCAGAGAAGCCACGAGAGCAGAAATTCAATAGAAAACGAGCAACATACTTACGCTGGAATTCAAAGGGTGCGATACACACGAGAAGTAGTGATCACGAACACAGTGCAATGTAACCAGCTTTAGTTTACAACGAAATGAAAGTAAACACGGAAGACTTCAAATTTCCCAATAAAAAATCGAGATAAAGGACTGGTAAACGTTTAACACTCCAAATGGGCTGCTAGCGAACGAAGGTCGTGTCACCGGCAGTCCATATACACTACGTGATCAAAACTATCTGGACACCCCCAAAAGCAGTGGCTAGACACTGGACTCGCATTCGGGAGGACGACGGTTCAATCCCGCGTCCGGCCGTCCTGATTTAGGTTTTCCGTGATTTCCCTAAATCGCTCCAGGCAAATGCCGGGATGGTTCCTTTCAAAGGGCACGGCCGACTTCCTTCCCCGTCCTTCCCTAATCCGATGAGACCGATGACCTCGCTGTCTGGTCTCCTTCCCCAAACCAACCAACCAACACCCCCAAAAATACGTTTCTCATAGTAGGTGCATTTTGCTGCCATCTACTGCCAGGTACTCCACATCAGCGACCTCATTAATCATTACACATCGTGAAAAAGCAGAATGGGGCTCTCCGCGGAACTCACGAACTACGAACATGGTCGGGTGATTGGGTGTCACTTGTGTCATACGTCTCTACGTGAAATTTCCACACTCCTAAACATCCCTAGGTCCACAGTTTCCAATGTGATAGTGAAGTGGAAACGTGAAGGGACACATACAGCACAAAAGCGTACAAGCCCATCTCGTGTGTTGACTGACAGAAACCGCCGACAGTTGAAGAGGTCGTAATGTGTATCCACACCATTATACAGTAATTCCAAACTAAATCAGGATCCACTGCGAGAACTATGACAGTTAGGCGGGAGGTGAGAAAACTTGGATTTCATGGTCGAGAGGCTGCTAATAAGCAACACATGAAGACGGTAAATGCCAAAAGACGCCTCGCTAGGTGTAAGGAGCGTAAACTTTGGACTATTGAATGGTAGAAAGACGTTGTGTGGAGTGACGAATCACAGTACACAATGTGGTGATCCGAAGGCGGGCTGTGGGTATGGCGAATGCCCGCTGAACGTCATCTGCCAGCGTGTGTAGTGCCAACAGTAAAATTCGGAGGCGGTGGTGTTATGGTGTGGTCGTGTTTTTCATGGAGGGGGCTTGCACCCTTTGTTGTTCTGAGTGGCACTATCACAGCACAGGCCTACATTGATATTTTAAGCACCTTCTTGCTTCCCACTGTTGAAGAGCAATTCGGGGATGACGATTGTATCTTTCAACACGCTCGAGCACCTGTTCGTAATGGACGTCCTGTGGCGGAGTGGTTACACGACAATAACACCCCTATAATGAACTGGCCTGCACAGAGTCCTGACTTATAAAACACCTTTGGGATGTTTTGGTACGCCGGCTTCGTGCCAGGCCTCACCGACCGACATCGATACCTCTCCTCAGTGCAGCACTCCATAAAGAATGGGCTGCCATTCCCCAAGAAACCTTCCATCACCTGATTGAACGTATGCCTGCAAGAGTGGAAGCTGTCATGAAGGCTAAGGGTGGGCCAACACCATGTTGAATTCCAGTATTACCGATGGGGGCGCCACGAACTTTTAAGTCATTTACAGCCAGGTGTCCGGATACTTTTGATCACATAGTGTATGTGTTTCACCCCCTGAGGAAAACACACTAATGCTAACTGCCAGCGCGGGTCAGTTGCTGGGGCATTGTTGGAGACAACCCTACAATGCACAAGTGATTCATTTGCCCGTACCTTTTACTATTTTGCAAATGTTACAGTAAAGTTATTTTATTAAGTACGTCCTAACGAATAACTGAATGTGACATTTCCTTACTGTTTCGCACATTCGCTTAATAAACAGTACTGAAGTTACTATACTCGAGTAACCAATCAGCCACGTTAGCTAAACGCAGGAGCTCGCCAAACTGTAGTGCTTGGTTTCCTCGATCGCAGAGTATATGTATCCATGGAGCTTGCATAGCCTACTGGGCACGTTTTGAACATCAAACCGGGATAGTCACGTGATTTTTGGACTACACTGCTTGTCTAAAATTTGTGGTGAAAGCGTAGCTTGAACATTACACTTATTTTGTCTTGTTTTGTATACGTTTCTGCACTTTTGAGTTTTAGTAACAGTTGTGGTGCTACGGATGTAAAGGAAAGACGCTGAAAGGAGGACCAGTACTTTTCATAAGTATGTACAACAAAAGTATAATTATAAGTGTCACATTGATATGAAGCACTTTATATGTTAAAAAATATCGAGACATGCTATTATAAAGTCTTTCGTTGCAGAGATAATTTCTGCGCTTTTGTGACATGTGTTTACGAGACAAGTGCTGGATAAGTATGCAAGTGTGTTTGAATAAACTGCCAGTCAGTGTATACATAATGGAGCTGTGTTAGTATGCAGATAAAATTTATACATGACAATCTCATTAATGTCCTCAGATTTATGCAGGTTCTCAAACCATTCTGTGTACCTAAGTATTTCTGCCTGAGGCAGTTTCCTATACAGTTACAACGTAACGCAGTTCATTAGAACAGAGATTCGACAATATTAATAAGTGCAACGTAAAAAAAATACAGTTGGCTGTCTATTCTTATCCCGTTACCGAAAAAAAAACGTAAATAAAGTGGAATCTGACCTATGATACTGCGGCAAAAAAACACAATACCATTGCTCTTCACATCTTTAAGTCAACTTCAGTCCCTGGTATAAAGCTGTTAAGACGTCTATAAAACACGCATACAGAGTTTCACGCTACTTCTGAAGGCGATCTAACAGTAATAGCGAAGTAATAACACTCAAAAAAAGATAATCGCTCTAAGGGCTAAAATTCACCGTCCCAGACATCGCGGACAGAATTCTCGTCCTGCACCTCTGAATGCTCACCCCATAGATATCTATACTCTATGGTCGCTAACGCCGATCGATACCTTTTTATGACGTCAGCGGCCTATTGCAACACTTCTTTAAGGAACAAGAATAATATTTTTGTGCCTCGCGCTTCCGCGAAACTACGAGACTGTGAGCTTAGTGGCTGCTTCCCTAAACTTCTGTGCACTGCACGCTCAGTGTTCGTGCGTATCTGCAGAGATACAAAAAACCCTAATCTTCCTTTTTTTCTTTCTGAAACTCCTTGATTTGTGGACCCATAAATATATCTTCCTTCGCCTTCGCAATTAAAGACGAGGCAATTTGTCAGCTAGATTTGCAAATCCTCCGCTTGCTGGATGCGAGGTCGTTACAAATTGTTTCATTAGGCCAAGCCTGCTGTGAAATGGTGGGAGTAGTATATCTACACGAGCTTCCAGATTTTCGCGTTGAAAACTTTTTCCTCTCTCTTCAGCTCCGCTAAGGTCATTTCTTTCTCCCGTAGTGAGTGAGATTTACGGTCTTAACTACCCCTTGCGAAGGGAACATTTACATTCGTGCAGTCTTGTTGCATTCCCAGTGACACAGTAATACTTGGAAGTCATTGCATATTTCCCGTTTCCGTTCATTGTATTTCTCTGAATGTAATGTGCTTCGTAAGAGCTTGAACCTGCTTTAGTCAAGATGGTGTACACAGCTGGGACAGTGGAAACGGAATCATGTCTGTACCTGCCCTCGCTCAGGTTGGCACTTCCCTGGAGAAGAGTGTACTCGCGTAAATCTTAACCAAGGAGTTCGGCATTTTATTTACTTCTGCTTAAATCACGCACTAAACCATTTAAACCTGTTCGTGATAGTGTGACACTGACTCATCTTTATTGCGATAATGAGAATCCTTTTTATCGGTACGTCTGATTTCCTTGAATTTTCATCGAGGGATATAATAAATTGTGACGTGGGCTGAGTTTCTTCCGGCGTATACAACGTTTAAGGAACTAACGGGAATGCAGCCGGGTGACTACGTCGACAACCCGCGATATTTTGACAGGAGCCCACCCTGCCATTTTCAAGGCATAACTGCAGCAGGTAAGCGCTGTGCAAGAGAATTTAAAATCTCAATTTTCAGAGAAACTCCGGAAAGATAACACTCACGCACACTGTAAAGAAAGGGGTTTCTCTTCGCCCGATTGCGAGTAACATTGGTGCTCCGATATAGAGTGTAGCAAAATACCTTGTCACGCTGTTGAGCCCTATGGTGGATCGGTGTGAGCTTCGTTTAGAGCGCGTTTGAATGACTTTGATATTCTAGTAAGTTCTGATGTGGTCTCTCTCTTCACTCGTGTTCCTCTCTCTGCGTCGTTATGGTTGTCTGAGGTTAGATTTGGTGCTGAGTTTGGTGCTCGGCTTACAACAGCCGAGTAAATCCACCACTGTAGACTATTGTCTTCCGACAGAATATAACACGGAGATTCTGGCATGCTCTTCCAGTTATTGGGATACTATTATTAAGGAAGCTGTTGAAATTACGTAAATTAGCAAGTAACCTTATAAATGGAGATTGTGGTTTTTGTTTGGATTCTGATGGAATCCAGCTCTCTCCCTTGTCAAAAAATCAGAGGGACAGAGTTGATGCTACCTAGCCCGTTGATTATTAATTTCGCTATCGATAACTTCTGACGTCGATCATCTTTGGTTTGTGATGACGCTATTGTTTACTGACTGTGTGCGTGTTACGTTTAGGGACTTGCCAACCCGACATGTGTTGACTTCCACTTTACCAATACTACGAGCAGACAGATGGAGTTGTGACACGAAGCCCCTTGTCAGCTATTATTGCCAATTTGATTATGGAAGACTTCGAGGAACGACCCTTTTAGTTGGCGGCTTTGGGAAGTCTGCGCGGTTCTTTTCGTATATGTGGCCGATAGTTTTGCTGT
Source organism: Schistocerca americana (assembly GCF_021461395.2). NCBI lineage: Eukaryota > Metazoa > Arthropoda > Insecta > Orthoptera > Acrididae > Schistocerca > Schistocerca americana. The sequence continues at coordinate 104,221,594 of NC_060122.1, read as the reverse complement.
TTGGCCTCATGGCAGTGAGAATTTGAACGACTTTTTGGAACACCTGAATTCAGTCCACCTGAATATTTTTTTCACGACGGAGGTGGAAAAGTATGGCTATCTTCATCTTCTTTGACGTGTTGGTCAGGAGGAAGGTTGATGGTACGTTGGGACTTGTCGTTTATAGGAAGCCTGCTCACATTGGCTCTTATCTGCAGGCTGGTAGTTGTCACCACCCGACTCAACTTTGAAGGGATACTCTGTTCCTTGGTTCACAGGGTGCATGTAATCTTGGACCCGGAGAGTTTGTCAGCTGAGATGGCCCATCTCGAAATCACCTTTCGCCAGAATGGTTACATTGAGAGACAGATCAGACGTGCGTTACGCTGTTGACCAACTGTGCACCGGGTGACTGGTGGTACCAAAGTCTACGGGCTTTCTGCCTTACGCAGGGAAGCATTTGGAACAGGGTTTGGTAATATTTTGCGTAAATATGGTGTGAAGTGTGTTTTTCGACCAACATTTAAGATCAGGGTCCTTTTGGATTCCGTAAAGGATTATCTTGGTTTGCGTAAGCCGGGTGTCTACCGTATTCCTCGCAGTGGTGGCGTGTGGTATATTGGTCGGACTATCAGGACTGTGGAGGACCAGTGTACTGAATATAAGTATCACACACGCTTACAACAGCCGAGTAAATCTACCACTGTAGACCATTGTCTCCCGACAGAATATAACAAGGAGATTCTGGCATGCTCTTCCAACTATTGGGATACTATTATTAAGGAAGCTGATGAAATTACGTAAATTAGCAAGTAACCTTATAATGGAGATGGTGGTTTTTGTTTAAATTCTAATGGAATCCAGCTCTCTCCCTTGTCAAAAAAGCAGAGGGACAGAGTTGATGATACCTCACCAATTGATTATTACTTTCGCTGTCGATAACTCCTGACGTCGATCACCTTTGGTTTGTGATGACGCTATTGTTTACAGTGTGTGTGCGTGTTACCTTTACGGAGTTGCTCTGAAAACCGATGTTTTAAATTGGTTTATGCAGAGCTTATTTGCTGCAGTTATGTCTTGAAAATCACAGGGCGTGCTCCTGCCAATGTATCGGCGCTTGTTGATGACGTCACCCGGCTGCATTCCAGACAGAGGGATAGAGAAACAATTAAAATCGAACAAAAGAGGGAAGGTCGCTGGACCTGATGGGATACCAGTTCGATTTTACACAGAGTACGCGAAGGAACTTGCCCCCCTTCTTGCAGCGGTGTACCGTAGGTCTCTAGAAGAGCGTAGCGTTCCAAAGGTTTGGAAAAGGGCACAGCTCATCCCCGTTTTCAAGAAGGGACGTCGAACAGATGTGCAGAACTATAGACCTATATCTCTAACGTCGATCAGTTGTAGAATTTTGGAACACGTATTATGTTCGAGTATAATGACTTTTCTGGAGACTAGATATCTACTCTGTAGGAATCAGCATGGGTTTCGAAAAAGACGATCGTGTGAAACCCAGCTCGCGCTATTCGTCCACGAGACTTAGAGGGCCATAGCCACGGGTTCCCAGATAGATGCCGTGTTTCTTGACTTCCGTAAGGCGTTCGATACAGTTCCCCGCAGTCGTTTAATGAACAAAGTAAGAGCATATGGACTATCAGACCAATTGTGTGATTGGATTGAAGAGTTCCTAGATAACAGAACGCAGCATATCATTCTCAATGGAGAGAAGTCTTCGGAAGTAAGAGTGGTGTCAGGTGTGCCACAGGGGAGTGTCGTAGGACCGTTGCTATTCACAATATACATAAATGACCTTGTGGATAACATCGGAAGTTCACTAAGGCTTTTTGCGGATGATGCTGTAGTATATCGAGAGGTTGTAACAATGGAAAATTGTACTGAAATGCAGGAGGATCTGCAACGAATGGAAGCATGGTGCAGGGAATGGTAATTGAATCTCAATGTAGACAAGTGTACTGTGCTGCGAATACATAGAAAGAAAGGTCATTTATCATTTAGCTACAATATAGCAGGTCAGCAACTGGGAGCAGTTAATTCCATAAATTATCTGGGAGTAGGCATTAGGAGTGATTTAAAATGGAATGTGTTGTGACTTAGCAAGACAGCCAAGTCACAACGAGAGGAAGCCGAAAGCCACGCGTTAAGCTCACGCAAATTGGTGTGAGGTCTGGAACAATTAAAAGGAAATGAGAACTTATAAAATGGACGCAGTTGCTGTAATACTTAACTTTAATCCACATTTGTAGAACATCGCTCTTGATGATACATGCTTCGCATAATAAATATCAATTGAATATGGCGCCTTGCTAGGTCGTAGCAAATGTAGCTGAAGGCTATGCTAACTATCGTCTCGGCAAATGAGAGCGTAGTTGTCAGTGAACCTTTCCTTGTAAAGTCGGCTGTACAACTGGGGCGAGTGCTAGTACGACTCTCTAGACCTGCCATGTGGTGGCGCTCGGTCTGCGATCACTGACAGTGGCGACACGCGGGTCCGACGTATACTAATGGACCGCGGCCGATTTAAAGGCTACCACCTAGCAAGTGTGGTGTCTGGCGGTGACACCACATTCCTCCCCCGCAAATCGGCGTACGGTTGTGTTATAAGGCTTCCGCCCGCCGTGGGGAGGACCCCATGTTGACGTATGCGACGAGGTGTGGAGCCTAACAACAGGCGAGGCTGTGCCACCCGCACCCGGCCATTCGGTCCGAGGGGAGCTAGGAAACGCCTGAAAACCTAGTCCAGGGTGCACGTCAACATGCGGTGTATGCGCCCGTAGAGAGACAGGAGGGGCCGAAGGGTCGACCTCCATCGCGTCGGGGTACCCGGCGGGCGAAGACGACATCTGGTCCGGAGCGGGCAAGAGTTCCATGTCGGAGGACAGCTGGTCACGGGAAGCGAACGGCGGCGCGTGACCCAGGGAGGCGCTTGGCGGCTGCAGCGAAGCGTCCACTGCGGGCGGCGCCGGCGGGAGAACAGGCGGCGGAGGCGGCGGCGCGTCGCCACGGGGCAAAATGGAAGGCATCGTCGGTAGCAGCTGGGGATGAGGCGAGCCAGTAGATGGGTCCCCAGGGCGCTGACCGGATGGCACCGTCGCTGAAAGCAGACGGGGAGCGGCAGAACCCGTGCGACGACAGAGGCGCAGCTGATTGAGATGCCGACGCACCTCACCAGAGGCCCCCAAAACCAAATACATAGCGCGGCCGAGGCAGCGAAGAATGCGCCCTGCGAGCCAACGCCGTGAACCTCGATAGTTGCGATAGTATACAACGTCGCCTGGAGCAAAAGCAGGTGGCTGCCGCTGCACAGGAACCTGATGCGGCGGATGCAGCAAAGACATCAAGGTTCGATGAGGACGACCGTGGAGCAACTCAGCCGGCGAGCGACCATCTCGGGGCTGAGAGCGATACGAAGACAAAAAGAGCAACAACGCGTCCTCCCGAGAATGCGACTCTTTCAACTTCAACATTTGTGACTTGAAAGTCCGGACTAATCATTCAGCGGCACCGTTAGACTGCGGCGAAAACGGCGCGGATGTCAGATGTTGAATACCATTGGCCTTGCAGAATGACTGAAATTCTGCGGACATGAATTGTGGGCCATTGTCGGAAACAATAGTCTGCGGAAGACCTTCAATGCAAAAGATAGCGGATAACGCTTGGATGGTGGCAGATGACGTCGTGGAAGACATCCTGACAACAAAAGGAAAATTACTGAGAGAATCGACCACAACCAACCATCGAGCATTCCAAAATGGACCAGCAAAATCTATGTGCAAGCGTTGCCAAGGGGAAGTGGCTTTCGGCCATGCAAAGAATTTCCGCGGTGGTGCGGAGTGTTGTTCGGCACACGCCATGCAAGAAGAGCACATATTCGTAATCGCAGCATCGATTCCGAACCAAGTACAGTGCTGACGAGCAAGTTGTTTCGTTCGCACTATACCCCAATGTCCTTGGTGGAGAAGCCGTAAAACAGAGGACTGTAACGAACGTGGGACCACGACCCGGGACTGATCATTATCAGAACGCAACAGCAAAACACCACGTCGAACAAAAAGTCTCTCCTTGTGAGCAAAAAATCGGCGAACCAACGGATCCTCGATCCGTGATTTCGACAAGGGCCATTGTGAAGCAACAAAACGCAAAATGGTAGCAAGGACAGGGTCAGCAGCTGTGGCTGTAGCTACACGACGAAAATCAATCGGAAACGATTCGACCACGTCATCGGTTTCCGCATCAATGAACATGCAAGCAAGTTCAGAAGAATCGATTGCTCTATCCTCGGCAACAGGCAAACGGGACAACGCATCGGCGTTTCCGTGCTTAGCAGTGGGCCGATACAAGATATCGTAGCGGTACTGCGAGAGGAAAAGAGACCAGCGAATGAATTTCTGCGCTGTACGTGGAGGTACAGGCTTGTTCGGATGAAAAAGCGATGTCAAAGGTTTGTGGTCTGTGATGATGGTAAAGTGACGACCATACAAGAAATCGTGAAACTTAGTAACACCAAATACGAGAGCCAAGGGTTCCTTCTCTATCTGTGAATAATTTCTTTGCGCAGACGAGAGCAATTTGGACGCAAAGGCAATAGGGCGATCATGCGATCCATCTTTGTGCGCAAGCACAGCACCGATCCCGAAATCCGATGTATCTACCATCAACATAAGGGGTTTCTGGGGATCGAATGGCGTAAGGGAAATATTTGAAAGCAACGCCGATTTCAACTGGCGAAAGGCGCGTTCGCATTCCGTCGTCCAGACAAACGGAACACCTTTACGGCGTAAGCGATGAAGTGGAGCTGAAATGGAAGAGGCATTACGCACATAGCGATGGTAGTAATTTATTTTACCCAGCACACTCTGTAGCTGCTTCAAATTCTGCGGCGAAGTCAAGTCTTGTATGGCACGGAGGTGCTCTGGACTAGGATGTATGCCTTGGGCATTGATTACATGTCCCAGATATGGTAAATCACGAGCAAAAAACACACATTTGTCCTTCTGCAAGCGAAGACCATTTTGGCACAAGACCTGAAATAATGTCCTGAGATTGGCTAAATGTTCTTCTTCCGTCTTTCCGGAGATCACAATATCGTCCAAATAGTTAGCTGCAGAAGGGACCGAGGCACAAACAGTTTGCAGATATTGCTGAAACAATGTAGGGGCGGATGCACACCCGAATGGCAGTCTTTTGAATCGATACAAACCAAGATGTGTGTTAACCACCAAAACGCGCTGGGATTCTTCGTCCACTGGTATTTGCAAGTACGCATCTGCTAGGTCCAACTTCGAAAAATATTTACCCGGGTACAGTTTGTCAAAAAGATCTTCTGGGCGGGGTAAAGGAAAAGTTGCAATCACTAGTTGTGGATTCACTGTTGCCTTGAGGTCCACACAAAGTCTCAATTTTCCGGAAGGTTTTGACAAAATTACTAAGGGTGATGCCCAGAGAGAAGCCTGCACACGTTCAATCACACCTTGTGATTCCAAATCATTTAATGTTCTTGCGACCTCATCACGCAATGCATGGGGAACATTGCGCGCTCTGAAAAATTTCGGTTGCACGTTTACTTTCAGTTCCAAATGTGCTTTATAGTTCGTAGCTCAACCGAGGCCCGGTGCAAAAATGTCTGCAAATTCTTCACATAGACTAGAAACACTGTCTGAAGGCACAGTCTGGTTCACTGATAGGACCTGATTGACTATAGACACGTTAAACAACTTAAATAAATCTAAACCAAACAAGTTCACTGCAGAAGAAGAACGAAGTACGTAAAATGACACAAGTTTTGTTTGTCCCTTTGTATGTTGCAAGAAGGCTGCACTGTCCTAACACAGGGATATTCTGACCGGAATAACTATGTAACTTAACATTGGCGGCACGCAATGGAGGTGTGCCCAGTTGTTTGTACGTGTCCTTATTGATCAATGAAACTGCAGCTCCGGTATCGAGCTGGAACGGTATTACGTGGCCATGAATGTCCAAGTCTACAAAAAGTTTATTGTCCTGCTGATGACAAGAGCGACTGTCTCGTGCAACGTGAACCGACACTGGTACAGAAGCAATTGCGACTTGATGGGATTTCCGTTGATGTCGACGCACAGTATTTGTGGGACGAACACAGTCTCTGTTAGAGAGAGTGGCACTGGGCGGAGTGGAATTAACTACATGAATGTCCATGGGCGAAGGTTCACGAGCCTGAGTATTCTTGGTTCGATTCCGATTCCGGCGCGAAGCAAAGGGCCTGGAATGGTTGTGAGTGTCCGATCTGAGCTTTTTCTGGCAAACACTCTGAACATGTCCTTTTTTATTACAGAAAAAGCAAATAGCTTGGCGTGACGGGCAATTTTCACGCGAATGTCTGGTTGCACACCACGGGCATGATTTTAGCACTGCATTTGCTCGCTGCCACTGGACACGTGGTTGAGAGCTTGGCGGCAGCTGCGCGGACGGGCGCGAGGGTTGTTTACTGTTCCGTGAAGCTCGCCTGGCGGGCCGGTTAACGTGACACACGGCTGGTGAAGTTTCAAATGATTCCTGAGCAAAGTCAAGTGTGTCTTGCCTATCCAATATGTCCATCACTTGTTGAAGGGAGGGATTGACTAGTTTCAAAATTTGCTCCCGTATACCAACATCAGAAACGTTCTGTGCAATCGCATCACATACCATAGTATCGGAATAAGGGAGTCCACATTCACACTCAAAAGCACAATCCCTCATAAGGCCTTGCAAAGTTTCAACCCACTCCCGATTAGTTTGACCGGCCGTACGTTTTGTACGAAAGAACGTATACCTTTTTGCAACTACATTGACTGATTCCTTGAAATATGCATCTAATGCAGACAAAATTTCGTCGTAGGACAGAGTTGCTACGTCGCGGCGGGGAAATAATTTCACTATCACACGGTACGTCTGCACCCCTACACACGCCAATAAGTGAGGCTGCCGCTCGTTACCTTGAATTCTGTAGGCGGCGAGATGGAATCCAAATTGGCGTGACCACTCCGTCCAGCTTTCCAGTGCCGCATCGAAATGACGAAAAGGTGATGCAACTGCGTGTTGTCGCTGCGGTAGCGGTGGAGCGGCGGCGGCCGCATCGTTTTGCATCGCACGTTCGCCCTGGACGAGCTGTCCAAGGGCATCCAATACGGCCTGCGTCTGCTGATTCTGCAAGCGATAAAATTCGGACAGTACATCTGGAGATTGTGGCGAAACCATGACACAAGTAAATTAAGCAAGTAGAAAAAAGAAGACCCTTTTGAGACTCGTCGCCAAATATGTTGTGACTTAGCAAGACAGCCAAGTCACAACGGGAGGAAGCCGAAAGGCACGCGTTAAGCTCACGCAGATTGGTGTGAGGTCTGGAACAGTTAAAAGGAAATGAGAACTTAGAAAATGGACGCAGTTGCTGTAATACTTAACTTTAATCCACATTTGTAGAACATCGCTCTTGATGATACATGCTTCACATAATAAATATCAATTGAATACGGCGCCTTGCTAGGTCGTAGCAAATGTAGCTGAAGGCTATGCTATCGTCTCGGCAAATGAGAGCGTAGTTGTCAGTGAACCTTTCCTTGCAAAGTCGGCTGTACAACTGGGGCGAGTGCTAGTACGTCTCTCTAGACCTGCCGTGTGGTGGCGCTCGGTCTGCGATCACTGACAGTGGCGACACGCGGGTCCGACGTATACTAATGGACCGCGGCCGATTTAAAGGCTACCTACCAAGTGTGGTGTCTGGCGGTGACACCACAGAATGATCATATAAAGTTGATCGTTGTAAAGCAGATGCCAGACTGAGATTCATTGGAAGAATCCTAAGGAAATGCAATCCGAAAACAAAGGAAGTAGATTACAGTACACTTGTTCGCCCACTGCTTGAATTTTGCTCACCAGCGTGGGATCCGTACCAGACAGGGTTGATAAGAGATAAAGAAGATCCAACGGAGAGCAGCACGCTTCATTACAGGATCATTTAGTAATCGCGAAATCGTTACGGAGATGATAGATAAACTCAAGTGGAAGACTTTGCAAGAGAGACGCTCAGTAGCTCGGTATGGGCTTTTGTTGAAGTTTCGAGAACATACCTTCACCGAGGAGTCAAGCAGTATATTGCTCCCTCCTGCGTATATCTCGTGAAAATACCATGAGGATAAAATCGGAGAGATTAGAGCCCACACAGAGGCGTACCGACAATCTTTCTTTCCACGAACAATACGAGACTGGAACAGAAGGGAGAACAGATAGAGGTACTCAGTGCCCTCCGCCACACACTGTCGGGTGGCTTGCGGAGTATGGATGTAGATGTAGATGTAGAAGTTATTTGACACTGAGACATGGCCCTCTGGTTTTTTTTCCATTGTATAGGCATAGCACGCAACGTTACGTCTTTTTTACCTTTTCGTCAATTAATTCACATGCTGTACAACATAATGGGATGCCCACTCCGTCTCCAGCTTCTATTCCAAAGCAATGTTTGTACGCTTTCTTGGTGACTGTTTAAATTTTCTTACAATGTTGAAAGTAATAAAATTGTAATAGCTGTTGTCTAGATTAAGTCGACATCTAGGCATTTTGTCGAACTCAAAAGACATCTTGTCGGTAATATAGCCACATAACATTAGTACTGAATACCCCCCGAAACACTAAACTGTGGAAGCGAACGCTTCATGCAGTTTCAGAACCGAATGAAATCATTTTCGACATAGTTAGTTATAAATAATCAACCAACGCTTAGGAATGTCACATAGTTCTTGCTGCAATAAAAATTGTCATTGAAAACACATTGTTATCGGCACTATTTATTACTGTTAACGACAATTGCTGTTAACCCAGTCGAGACGTGTAATGTTATTCTGAAGTGTTAGCGGATGATCATATCTATCTTATTTTCGCCTTGCAACTGCTGTTGAACAAGTACGTGGTCCATTTGATCACACTAGGTGCATCGACATGAACGTGTATTTTCATAGAATTTTGATGTGTTTAAGATGAACTTTATATCATTCGTGTCAAACGCAGAAAATTCTACAGATCAGGTTTTACAAGGTATGAGTGCCCAAAACCATTTCAGGATTTTAAGCGGTCGTAGACTCGTCAGATGCAGAGTAAAAGACGATTTGTAGCTAGAAATAAACAGACGGATCAGGCAAGAAGTCATAAACGTAGATAATAATAATTTAAGGATACAGAGCTATATCATGATAACTCAGGCAAAGTTAAGCATCTCAGAAAGTGAAGGTTTGTCAGAAGTAGACGAAACGGGCATTATTTAACGAAGATCCTTATGCAAGCAGCTAAGGACGTTGTAGATACGAAAGAATTATTAGAAAACACAGCCAGCTATTAAAAAGTGGGAATTTAAGGTAAACAAAATTGGTCAGAATGTTTCGAAATGGTAGGATAAGATACAGTTAAGGTTTTATTAAGAGAGAGTATTTGAAAATCAGTATTGACAAAACAAAGCAGAACACTATTCGTGGTAGAAAGGACGTTTCATCGGTTAAGATGGCAGAACGCACATTAACTAACAACATATTCTATGTTTGTACAGTTAAAGGGATGAACTGAAAAATTAGTTAACAATGAAAATGATGACATCACATATTCCTCACACAATGCAGGTTTGAACGGTGACCAACACAATCAGGAAAAACGTGTTTGTTTTATTCCATAGTGGCAATGTTTTTATTTGGCCTACTGGTTATCAGTTTCGAGACATAGTATCGTCCTATGATCAAAAAGTTGCTCTCTATGAGAAAAACGTATTGTTTAAAGCGCAAAGTATATATTTTAAGGTTGCGCTATCATACGTTTGCTACCGTAGAAAATATTTTGTAAATGTTTCTTATATTACTATTTTAACTATTTTAACTATGTGCTGTGATTTTTTTGACCGTGGGATGGTGCTGCGTGTGGAAACCGGTAGCCAGTACGCCAAACAAAAACAATGCATCTATAGAGTAAAACAAATACTTTTTCCTAATGATGGAATTCCTAAAATGATGCCAGATGACCGATATAATGCCATTCGAGATGCAGAAAAAATAACGAGACGGCGGTGTTTAAGCAGAAATTATAAAAACTGAAACAAATGTCACACAAAAAAAATCTTTTACAAAATATCTGCGCGAATGCATTATTTTTCATAGTTTGAGCAATGCTGTAATTATTCTACTTCACACGATAAGAGACAGACAATGCGTAAAAGACTATACTTAGAGACGTTTTCCAAGTGTTTGGAAAAAAGTGCAAGCGATTCTCGTATATAAGAATGGTAAAAGAACGGACCCGTAAAATTACAGACTATTAACCTTAAAGTCCAGTTACTTACAGAATTCTTGAGAATGTTCTACTTTGGAATAAGGTATTATAAATTTTCTTGAATGAGAGAAACTTCTTCCCGGAAATCAACACGGATTTAGAATTTGTCGCTCGTGCGAAACTCAGCCTGCGCTTTCCTCAGTGATATCCTGCGAACCATGGATGAAGGGCAGACAGACAGATTCCATATTCTTAGATTTCCGGGAAGTGTTTGACGCACTGCAGTACTGCTGGCTGTTTACGATGCCCAGAGAATACGCGATAGATTCCCAGATGCTAGTATCTGAGTGACTCGAATACTTTCTAAGAATCTAGTACGAGTGTTCATCAGAGACAAGGGTGTCATCAAGAGTGCCCTAAGGAAGTGTGATAGGACTGTTCTCGTTCTTTTCATACATAAACGATTTTTTCGGACAGAGTGAACAGAAATCTGTGGTTTTTCGCTGATGACGCTGTGGTGTACTGGAGTTGATCGTCCTTGAGTGACTGTGGAAGGATACGGAATGACTTGGATAGAATTTCAATTTGGCGTGAAGAATGGCAGCTTATTCTAAATGTGGGCAAATGTTAGTTAACGCAAGTGAATAGGAAAATAACTCTAGAAATTTAGAAAATAGTATTAGAGGTATTCTGCTTCACGAAGTCACGTCGATTCAATTTATAAGCGCAACGTTACAAAGCGACGTAAATGGAACGAGCACATATGGTCGGTTGTGGGAAAGGGAAATGGTCAGACGTGTTGAAACAACGCATGAGGGAGAAGACAAATTTATTAGAAAGAACTCACGAAAATGTTCTTTAACAGCGTTAAGAAAAATGGAAATCTCACTCGAATCAGAAAAGATCTTCAAATTACGAGGTGCCTGCAGCCCAGAGTGCTTCCGGCCTAGATTTGAAGAAGAAGAAAGATAAGGATTCTGCATCCGTCTGCATCTACATGGTTACTTTGCTATTCACAAAAAATTGCCTGGCAGAGGCATTTTACACGGAGATCATGCTCGGATTGTTTCAAGGATGAGGAAGGAAGTCGACCGTGTTCTTTCAAAGAAACCATCCCGGCATTCTCCTGCAGTGATTTAGGAAAATCACGGCAAACCTAAATCTGGATGGCCGAACGCGGATTTGAACCGTTTTCCTCCAGAATTCCAATCCACTGTGCCAAGACTAGACTCGAATACAAAAACAGAATATCGAATACTGAACAGCAAAATATCATAAATGCAAGGCCCACGTTACGATACGGAAACAGAGACCGACAGTAGCTCTCTTAGTGGCCTGGCAGGCAGTTTCAAATAGGGAAAATATGGCGTGAGAATCCAGATTCTTGTCTTGCGAAATATTCACCTAATGAGTAGGCCTGGTAAAGTAATATATTTGAAATATGAGAGAGTCAAAAACTAAGATGATGGTCTCGTAGCTGAAGTTCATAGTAACGTAAATTTTCTACATGATATCGATTTGGCCTCTTTACTGTAAAATTATTTATTTGTAAAATTCAATACTGAAATTTCGACCATGTAGCTGTTATCGAGTAGAAACTGTGTCCCCGATTACGAGTTTCCTCTGTGTATTGCATTCTTAGAATTGCATTGTATATATGTTGCCCGTATTCTGCTTAATGTTTTGCTCCCGTCCGTAATATTGGGCGGGATATATGATTAAATGTTTGTTTTTGTTTCATATACAACAGAAACTGATTTCATCGTATGATACTATATGGACTAAAGTCTATCCGTTACTGCTTAGGAATCCGTGTGAGAACTGCTGGTATATTACGTTATTTTTGTTCCCATCCATTTTTCGTGCTCTCGCATATTGAGAGGCTACCGAAATTCTTCTTGACTTCTGCTAGAATGTATTGTTTTTCCAGTACGCGTTAACGTGTGAACACACCTGCCTAACTACCGTCACATTTTTAGTATTTGTAAAGAAGAAAGCGCTAGTCGCTAAGACTACAAAGCAAACTCATCTACTTCAACATCTTCATCCATGGTCTGCAAACCACTGTGAAATGCATAGCACTCAGTGGCAAGAAGCACTAACAATCCGACCTTTGTCAAAGTCGGAAACGTGATGGTACGCATTTCTCCTCCTTACACGAGGCATCACAACAACGTTTCACCAGGCAACGCCGGTCAACTGCTGTTTGTGTGTTAGAAATCGGTTGGAAACTTTCCTCATGTCAGCACGTTGTAGGTGTCGCCACCGGCGCCAACCTTGTGTGAATGCTCTGAAAAGCTAATCATTTGCATATCAACGCATCTTCTTCATGGTGGTTAAATTTCGCGTCTGTAGCACGTCATCTTCGTGGTGTAGCAATTTTAATGGCCTGTAGTATACTGACAGGCCAGTGTCAACATACCCAGACTAGTGAACAGGGGTCGACAAGAGATTCGCGAACTTACACCACTTATTGCCCGAACCGCTCTTTTCTGAGCCAAAAATATCGTTTTAGAATGGGAGGAGTTACCCTAAATTATAATACCATATGGCATAAGTGAATGAAAATAACCAAAGTAGACCAATTTTCGTGTCGAACAATCATTTACTTCAGATACCGTTCGAATGCTAAAAAGGATAGCTTTAAGTCTTTGAACAAGGTCCTGAACTTGAGATTTCCATGACAGTTTACTATCTGAACACCTAGAAATTTGAACTGTTCAGTTTCACTTATCATATGCCCATCCTGTGAAATTAAAAGGTCGGGTTTTGTTGAATTGTATGTTGCAAAAACTGAGGCTTACTGTGATTTAGCGTTAGTTTATTTTCTACAAGCCATGAACATATGTCATGAACTGTACTATCTGAAACGGAGCCATTGTTGCTAACAACATCCTTTACTGCCAAGCCAGTGTCATCAGCAAACAGAAATATTTTAGAGTTAGCCGTAATACTAGAGGGCATATCATTTGTATAAATAAGGAATATTTAGGAGTGGCCCTAACACTGATCCTTGGGGCATCGCCATTTGACCATGCGCCATTCAGACCACACATCACAGCCATTCTCAACACTGTGAATAGTGATTTTTTGCTGTCTGTTGTGGGGGGGGGGGAGGGTTAACCAATTGTGCGCTGATCCCTGCATTCCGTAATGGTCCAACTTCTATTTTATGGTCAACAGAAACGCCTTAGTTAAATCTAAAAGATATGCCTAGCGTTCGAAATCTTTTGTTTAACCCATCCAGTACCTCACAGACAAAAGAGAATATAGCATTTTCAGTTGTTAAACGACTTCTAAAGCCGAACTGTACATTTAATAACAAATTATGTGATATAAAATGATCAATTATCCTTACATGCACAGCCTTTTCAATAACTTAAGCAAACACTAATGTTACAGAAATAGGTCTAAAATGTCTACATTATCCCGTTCTCCCTTTTTATAAAGCGGGTTTACTACTGAGTAATCGTTCAGGAAACTGACTAATCCTAAAGAAAAAACTACAAGTATAGCTAAGTACAGGGCTAATATGTGCATCTTAGTACCTTAACATACTGCTAGGCACTCCATCATATCCATGAGAGTCCTTAGTCTTCAGTGATTGAATTATTGACTCAATCTTCCCCTTGTCTGTATCGTAGAGGAGTATTTCAGACATCAATCTCGGAAAGGCATTTGTCATTTCGCTGTATAAACTAATTTTTTTCTAATTCACCAGCAATACTCAGAAAATTATTGTTAAATACTGTACATATATCTGATTTATCAGTAACAAATATTTTTACTAGGAACTGACTTTATATCGTCGACCTTGTGCTGCTGACCAGACACTTCCTTCACAACTGACCATATGATTTTAATTTTATCCTGTGAGTTAGCTACTCTATTTGCCTACCACATACCCTTTGCCTTCCTAATAACACTTTTAAGCAGCTTGCAATACTGTTTGTAATGGGCTACTGTAGTTTGATTGCCTACTTCTAACTTGGCGTCGCAGCCAACGTCTTGCTGCACCAGTTATCTCCACATCATCCACGTACTGGTTACCGCGAAATGCATTCTTCAGCGGACCGAATGGATGGAAATCAGAAGGTGCTAGATCTGGACTGTAGGGAGATCGGACAGGTATGCTCTACTTTGTCGCGATGAGGACAAATGCCTCGCCCAACGACTCACCGTGCTTTTGTTCGCTTCCAAGTCTCCGTATACAATCTGCAAGCGCCTATGAATATTTGCGATGCTCTGGTTTTTCACCAAAAGAACACTCTGCTTGGAACGCACCACCGTTGCAGACGGCATTTTGAAGGTTATGTATGTCGCCGCCATCTACCGAAATGCCATGAAACTACAGGGGCTGAAGCAGGAATACTCCACGATGTCCCACAACAAATTCTGCATTTTTTCAACCGAAATTGGCTGAGAAAAAGTTTATTGCATTACATATTGAAAGCCTCTCGTATGTGTAGAAAAAGAAGGTATGTATAGGAGAATAGATCGTGATAATAGTATTTTCGTGTCCCTCAGTGGCCTAGTGCAAGTCTTTCATTTTGACGGCACTTCGGCGACATGTTTGTCCCTAACGTACCCCGGTTGCTCAGTCAATGAAAGGAGACTCATGTTTTAGCGTGGAATCCGAACCACGAGTCGTTTCTACCGAATTACCACATTACTGAGAGGTGAATGGTAGGTTAAAAAACAGAGTGAAAAGGTCTTTGAACCCACCAGAATTCGCGATCTTTCGGTTTCGAGGCACACACAGTATGGTTCAAATGGCTCTGAGCACTATGGGACTTAACATCTGAGGTCATCAGTCCCCTAGAACTTAGAACTATTTAAACCTAACTAACCTAAGGACATCACACACATCCATGCTCGAGGCAGGATTCGAACCTGCGACCGTAGCAGTCGCGCGGTTCCGGACTGAAGCGCTCGGCCACCGCGGCCGGCGCGCACATAATATCCCCACACCACTAGACCTTTTCCAGCTTCTTGCCACTTATCGCTGCTCTCGTTGTCGTCGTAACAGTGCACCTCACTGCTTTTCCCGCCAGAGACCACCTCCTGTGCTCCTTTGCAAGGAGCTCGGAGGTAGAAGAGGTGGTTACCAATAAATAGACGGAAGAAGACCCCTTTTACAATTGGGCACAAGATCGAACAAGACAGTGAGAATCCAAGTGCATATGCCTACATAAACCTGTGAAGAAGAAGAAGAAGAAGAAGAAGAAGAAGAGTGTATAGTGAGATACAAGGTGCTGTAAACATTGTCAAGGGCAAGACAACTTTATCATTATGCAGGCTGGAATGTATCAGTGGGAGAAGGAAGGGATGGCACTATAGAGGGTCTTTGGGCTTGGAAAAGAACGGGGAGACAGATTTGTAGAATTCTGTGGAGAACATCGGACAGTAACACATAACAAGTGGTTTCAGCACCATCAGCGAAGAAGGTATACATGGACAGCCCCTTAACATAGGCAGAATACCTGATCTACTTCATCCTAGTTAGACAAAGGTTCCGGATTCAAGTAAGAAATTGTAGATGCTACTTAGGTCCAGACATTGATAGTGGCCATACCGTAGTAATAGGAGAAAGTGATCTGAAATTCAAAAAAACTGAAGAAAATAACTTTGGAGAAATGGGATCTGAATAGACTAAAGAATGATATGGTTACGTCGACATACAAGGAACAAACAAATATAGTTACAGTTATGGACAACGTCAGGAATGTTGAAGAAAGATGGGTGTTGTTGAAAAGCAATACACTCCGGGCAGTAAACGAAGTAGTTGGGAGACAGAAGGCAAAGCATGATTAAGAATTGATTACAGAAAGCATAAGAACAAAAATAAATTTTAGATGTAAGCTGTAACAATAACACTGAGGAAGGACGAACGCAACATAGAGCATTGAGAAATGAAGTCAACCGAGAGTCAAAATAGGTTAAACCACAATTCTTGCAAAACCAACGCAATAACTCAAACAGTTCTTTGAAAAGAGCCAAATCAAATGGAGTAGAGTCCGCTAGTGTTATACTGTATATGGGGAAATTCATAGCAGAAAGGTGGAAGCAATAACTTGAAAAACTGTATGCAGACAATAATGAAAATCTGAAGCTGGAGAACGATGAGGAAATCAATCCAGAAAAAGAGGGAGACTATATCTTGCGCGATAAGTTCGACCTTGAAGTCCGGCAGCTAAAACCTGGGGAAAGCCACTGATTGATTATATACCAGCAGAACTCATCAAGGCTGCTGGGAAACAGCTTCGTGAAAGACTGTTCAATCTCATACACGTTATATGCGAAACCAGGGAGCTCCCAACAGACTTTAAAATGTGTGTCACATTCCCAACACCAAAGAAAGCGTCTGCTAACAAATATAAACAATATAGGTCCCTCAGCTTGTTAACACACGCCTCTAAGATCTTGACCTCTGTTATTCTAAGGCGGAATGGAGGCAGGTTAGATGCAATGATCACGGACGACTTTAAAGGAGGTGTAGATACAATAGAACCAATACTCGGCTTACGATTAATTCTTGAGAAAAGATTAAAGATAGGTTAAGACACGTTTATTTCCTCAATCGACTTCGAAAAAGC
Source organism: Schistocerca americana (assembly GCF_021461395.2). Taxonomy (NCBI): domain Eukaryota; kingdom Metazoa; phylum Arthropoda; class Insecta; order Orthoptera; family Acrididae; genus Schistocerca; species Schistocerca americana. Next base: position 104,204,747 of record NC_060122.1, on the reverse strand, counting down.
ATTTGACAGGGTACACTGTCGCTAGCTTTTTAAGATGCTGAGAGACTAAAGGTATAAGGACAGAAGAGTAATGCAGAGACTGTATAGAGAAGAAGTGGAAAATATCAAGAACAAGCTACTGGTAATCAGGGTGTACTACAGGACCGCTCACTCTCTGAGTAATAGATGAAGGTAGAAGAAACTAGAAGCTATAAGAAGAATTAAAATTAGAGGTAAGAAAACAGACATGCTGAGATTTGTTGACGATACCGCAGTGTTAAGTGAAGATGGAGAACAATTAGAAGTGATGCTGTTTAATATTTTTTTGTGTGGGATCTAAAATTTAAAAAAAACCTCTCCCACACCGGCCTGATTTAGCTTCACTGATCAGGATAGTAAAAACATGCGTATATTAAGGGAATTCTCATTCACAAAGCAGGCTTATCACATTCACACAGTTCAATACTGTTCTATCCTGATTAAATTGAGCTTAACTTAAATTCCATAAGGCAGTGAAGCAATTTCGAAGTTTCGGTGCGACGAAAATTGTCAGTCGATCTTCTGAAAACATTTGTAATAATTATTAACTTTCGGTGATCACATGGGGAAGACCGGAGATCTGCTGGTAAGACCGTGTTGGCCTATTTATTTGAAGTAATAAACGGGATATCTTGAGCATACAAAACGGCAGGTTCGTCCAGTGTAAATCAGACGTTCCCCACTGATTCCGTGCAACACAGCGTAGTAAGCAGACACTGTCAATAATAATCAGTTAAATAATACGCGAACACACTTACTTTAGTTTAGTTCATGTATTAAATTCCTCCTCATACAGAATCTCATCAAGATGGCGACTAGCTCAACAATACATACATATACATCCACCTTCTTTCACGCCTAATCGGCAAGATCTCCTCCATTCGTTCCATAAGAGAAAACATAGATAGCAGAGAAGCTATTCCATGGAGTAAATGGACGCTCCAAGGAATAACAGGGCTTCAAACTACTTTGCATTGATAATCATCGTATATTAAAGTTTAGGAATCGGTAAGATAAGAAGAGATATTTCGAGATATGTACTGAGTTATATAATTTACAAAATTTCTGAAAATATCGCGGAGAGACCGCTGCAAGAGACATTACAGCTGGCCCATATGAAAACCATTCTCAGCTCCTCCTACAGCTTGAAAATTAATAACGGTAAAACAAAAATTGCACAATGCTGATTGCTCACTTAATAATGAGCGACTGGAGACAGTTGAATCCTTTGCCTACCTATGAAGTAAGATTACATCAGATGGAAGGTTGAGTAAGGATATTGCAAGCAGAATCCTCCAGGAAAAAGCTGCTATTAACAAGAGAAGAAAGCTTTTCACAACCGTCAGCAAAGACAAGCATATCAGGAAAACTTCATAGGTTGTTTGGAGTGTACTGCTGTACGGAAGTGAAACATGAACACTCAGAGAAGCAGAAAAATGTAAAACAACAGCCTTAAAGATGCGGTGCTAATGCAGAAGGGTCAAGATTTCCTGGGTAGGCAAGTCATCAAACGAAGAGATGCTCCAAGACTGGAGGAAAAGAAGCCTTGTCTCTTGAAGGTAATCGAACACAGAAGGACACATGGTTCGGTCAGCTGCTGTGACATGATGGTCTCATTAAAGGTGTCAGTAAAGGGACAGTAGAAAGGAAAAATACGAGAGGCATATCGAGACTAGAATGCATTAACCAGAAACTAGGATATCAGCTGCACCACCTCACCTCTCAAGAGGAAGGCCGGAGACAGAAATGCAAGACGGACTGCTGCTAACTAACGTGATGGTTGAAGAAGACCTAAGAAGTAGACCGCCTCCTGTGTAGCTGACCAGTTTGGAGCTGCCATAGTTACCACAATATGTCACCCCAAACGCCAATTACATATGGAACAGGTAACAGCATATTTATTGGACTCCTATTATTTCTTAGAGGTAATACATTACGTACGCAAAACTTCTTCGTCATTCAGTCTATCTGCTAGGAAATCCGTATCAAGATCCGTACAGTAGTTTCTGAGATTAGTCGCAACACACAGACAGAAAGTGTGGCTGGTGACTTTCATTTACAGTATGTACCCCTGACTGGCTTGTGATTACCTTCATTTAACCCAAATAGAGCAGCCATGGATCTGCTCTCCTCTCTCTGTCCCTCCCAGCCTCCCTTTTTCCTGGATGGCAGCTCATTATGTGGGGCCGTTGGCTGCCGCTGCGCGTGCACACAGAGCCGGCCGTAATTACAGCTGACACTCAACTTGCCACTTTGCATTCCTGTTTCCTGACTCGCAACGGCTTCCAGCTTTAAAGCGCCCTTTCCCTGCCCGCTCCCAGTGGCACAGTGACACACATCTGTGAACACTCAAAGTAACTTCTCTGAAGTATATTCATTCCCGTGTAGCAACCTCATAGAGTTGTTGGATGTCCTCGTGAGGGGTAGCGTGCCAGATTCTGTCCAAATCGCGTGTTCCATTCTCAAAATCCCGAGCTGGTTGGAGGGTCCTGCTCATAATACTCCAAACGTTCTACATTTGGAAGGGATCTCCTGCGAAACGCAACTCGCCCTTTTTTCACATGATATCTTGCGAACCATGGATGAAGGGTACCAGACGGATGCCATATTCCTTGACTTCCGGAAAGCGTTTGACTCGGTGCCCCACTGCAGACTTGTAACTAAGGTACGAGCATATGGGATTGGTTCCCAAGTATGTGAGAGGATCGAAGACTTCTTAAGTACTAGAACCCAGTACGTTGTCCTCGATGGTGAGTGTTCATCGGAGGTGAGGGTATCATCTGGAGTGCCCCAGGGAAGTGTGGTTGGAGGGTCCTGCTCATAATACTCCAAACGTTCTACATTTGGAAGGGATCTCCTGCGAAACGCAACTCGCCCTTTTTTCACATGATATCTTGCGAACCATGGATGAAGGGTACCAGACGGATGCCATATTCCTTGACTTCCGGAAAGCGTTTGACTCGGTGCCCCACTGCAGACTTGTAACTAAGGTACGAGCATATGGGATTGGTTCCCAAGTATGTGAGAGGCTCGAAGACTTCTTAAGTACTAGAACCCAGTACGTTGTCCTCGATGGTGAGTGTTCATCGGAGGTGAGGGTATCATCTGGAGTGCCCCAGGGAAGTGTGGTAGGTCCGCTGTTGTTTTCTGTCTACATAAATGATCTTTTCGGTAGGGTGGATAGCAATGTGCGGCTGTTTTCTGATGATGCTGTGGTGTACGGGAAGGTGTCGTCGTTGAGTGACTGTAGGAGGATACAAGATTGGGATTTGTGATTGGTGTAAAGAATGGCAGCTAACTCTAAGTACAGGTAAACGTAAATTAATGCAGATGAATAGGAAAAAGAATCCCGTAATGTTTGAATACTCCATTAGTACTGTAGCGCTTGACACAGTCACGTAGATTAAATATTTGGGCGTAACATTGCAGAGCGATATGAAGTGGGACTAGCGTGTAATGGCAGTTGTGGGGAAGGCGGATAGTCGTGTTCGGTTCACTGGTAGAATTTTGGGAAGATGTGGTTCATCTGTAAAGGAGGCCACTTATAAAACACTAATACGACCTATTCTTGAGTACTGCTCGAGCGTTTGATATCCCTATCAGGTCGAATTGAGGGAGGACATAGCAGCAATTCAGAGGCGGGCTGCTAGATTTGTTACTGGCAGGTTTGATCATCACGCGAGTGTTACGGAAATGCTTCAGGAACTCGGGTGGGAGTCTCTAGAGGAAAGGAGCCGTTCTTTTCGTGAATCGCTACTGAGGAAATTTAGAGAACCAGCATTTGAGGCTGACTGCAGTACAATTTTACTGCCACCAACTTACATTTCGCGGAAAGACGACAAAGATAAGAGAGATTAGGGCTCGTACAGAGGCATATAGGCAGTCATTTTTCCGTCGTTCCGTTTGGGAGTGGAACAGGGAGAGAAGATGCTAGTTGTGGTACGAGGTACCCTCCGCCACGCACCGCATGGTGGATTGCGGAGTATGTATGTAGATGTAGATGTAGATTTAGACCTTGCTGGCCGGGATAGGGTTAGGTAAGCACAAAGTTAAACAGTAAAAGCTCTTGCCGTGAGCGAGCGGGCAATATCTTGCTGAAATGTAAGTCCAGGAGGCTTACCATGAACCGCTACAAAACAAGAGGTACAACGTCGTTACGTACCACTGTGACGTTAAGGATACCACAGATGACAACCAACATGGTCCTGCTATGAAATGAAATGGCACTTGGTTGTCGAGCTGTGTGCAGGGTGGCAGTCAGGTTGGCGTTTCCAGACGCGTCGTCGCTGATAATCTTGGCCCATTTCGATGCGGGACTCATCCCTGTTCTACTCCAGTCAATGAAATTCCAGCCAGAATGTGCCCGACGCCTTTGCGAACGGTCTTCTCGGTGTATAGAGGTGAATTGTGGTCGGCATAGGGAGTGCGGTGACCTCAGCTCCCTTTCTGGGAGCCGCCTGTTAATGGATCTCGCGGTCACTAAAACAGCAGCTGCACGTCGGATCAATGACGACGATGAATCCGGGGCTGCGAGTGCCTCTCCGACGACTGCTAGGTGCTCAGACTGTATCCTCTTTCTAGGTCAGTGGTTCCCAGTCTGGGGGTAATTACCGCCTCAGGGGTGAAATGAAATTTTTTGAGGGGTAAAAACTAAACGAGTCAATTCTGTTTCAATCACGAAACTAAATTATTTTAAAAGATCGTTACTATTATCACAGTTTTGTAATACTCTACTACTGATTATGTAAGTTACCAATAATTACACTACTGGCCATTAAAATTGCTACACCACGAAGATGACTTGCTACAGACGCGTAATTTAACCATCAGGAAGAAGATGTTGTGATATGCAAATGATTAGCTTTTCAGAGCATTCACACAAGGTTGATGCCGTTGGCGACTCCTACAACCTGCTGACATGAGGAAAGTTTCCAACCGATTTCTCATACACAAACAGCAGTTGACCGGCGTTGCCTGGTGAAACGTTGTTGTGATGCCTCGTGTAAGGAGGAGAAATGCGTATCATCACGTTTCCGGCTTTGATAAAGGTCGGATTGTAGCCTATCGCGATTGCGGTTTATCATATCGCGACGTTGCTGCTCGCGCTAGTCGAGATCCAATGACTGTTAGCAGAATATGGAATCGGTGGGTTCAGGAGGGTAATACGGAACGCCGTGCTGGATACCAACGGCCTCGTATCACTAGCAGTCGAGATGGCAGGCATCTTATCCGCATGGCTGTAACGGATCGTGCAGCCACGTCTCGATCTCTGAGTCAACACATGGGGACGTTTGCAAGACAACAACCATCTGCACGAACAGTGCGACGACGTTTCCAGCAGCATGGTCTATCAGCTCGGAGACCATGGTGCGGTTACCCATGACGCTACATCACAGACAGGAGCGCCTGCGATGGTGTACTCAACGACGAACCTGGGTGCACGAATGGCAAAACGTCATTTTTTCGGATGAATCCAGGTTCTGTTTACAGCATCATGATGGTCGCATCCGTGTTTGGCGACATCGCGGTGAACAACGCACATTCGAAGCGTGTATTCGTCATCGCCATACTGGCGTATCACGTGATGGTATGGGGTGCCATTGGTTACACGTGTCGGTCAGATCTTGTTCGCATTGACGGCACTTTTAACAGTGGACGATATATTTCAGATGTGATACGACCCGTGGCTCTAGCCTTCACTTGATCCCTGCGAAACCCTACAGTTCAGCAGGATAATGCACGATCTCATGTTGAAGGTCCTGTACGGGCCTTTCTCGATATAGAAAATGTTCGACTGCTGCCCTGGCCAGCACATTCTCCAGATCTGTCACCAATTGAAAACGTCTGGTCAATGGTGGCCGAGCAACTGGCTCGTCACAATACGCCAGTCACTACTCTTGATGAACTGTGGTATCGTGTTGAGGCTGCATGGGCAGCTGTACCTGTACACGCCATCCAAGCTCTGTGTCACTCAATGCTCAGGCGTATCAAGGCCGTTATTATGGCCAGAGGTGTTTGTTCCGGGTACTGATTTCTCAGGATCTATGCACCCAAACTGCGTAAGAATGTAATCAAATGGTTCAAATGGCTCTGCGCACTATGGGACTTAACATCTGAGGTCATCAGTCCCCTAGAACGTATAACTACTTAAACCTAACTAACCTAAGGACATCACACACATCCATGCCCTAGGCAGGATTCGAACCTGCGACCGTAGCGGACGCGCGTTTCCAGACGGAAGCTGCTAGAACCGCTCGGCCACAACGGCAGGCAGAATGTAATCACATGTGAATTCTAGTATAATATATTTGTCCAATAAATACCCGTTTATGATCTGCATTTCTTCTTGGTGTAGTAATTTTAATGGCCAGTAGTGTACGTTTTCTCAATTAGTAGCATTAGTGCCGTGGAGGTTACAGGTTCCACACATAGTTCCCCCATTACACACATACATTGTGCTTTGTCCCGTACATCGCTGATGATAAAAGTGAGACATAAACCTAAAAAATGCTAAATATCTCAAGAAATTGTCTTCTGCAAGTTGTAGATAGCACGTGCTGTAGTCCAGAAATTGGTACACTATTGCCGGCCGCTGTGGCTGAGCGGCTCTAGGCGCTTCAATCCGGAACCGCGCTGCTGCTACGGCCGCAGGTTCGAATCCTGCCTCGGGTATGGATTTGTGTGTTGTCCTTAAGTTAGTTACATTTAAGTAGTTCTAAGTCTAGGGGGCTGATGACCTCAGATGTTAAGTCCCATAGTGCTTAGAGCCATTTGAACCATTTTGCTACACTATTCGCTTCGAAACAGACAAATGAATTAATGGACACACGCCACAGCAGTAACTACGTAAGAGCTATTAAAATGTAGTAAAAAGTATTATTATTATTATTATTATTATTATTATTACTGCTACTACCATTACTATTAGTGGGTGTGATCAGACACAAAGCATTAACAGCCTGAAGTCTTCCAATTTCTGCCAGTTCAAAAGTTCAGTAGTCAAGTAATTTAGGAACAGTAAGTATAGCGCACACATTTTAACTTGGTTGTTTTTAAATGGGGTTCCAGTGTGCAGATCAAGCAATTGCCGGAACGGAGAGGAGTAATGCAAGAGAAGTGTGTTCTGTAACTAGTGTCTACCTTCACTGTGGATAGTTAGCTTTCTTATCTGATAAGAAGTTGTGGGCAGGACTTATTATGGAACGCCAAGTCCTTCGTCATTCATTCTAACACACACACTCACAAATAAATATCATTCATCTGTCATCATTTTAAACGCAAAAGTGTCCCAAGAAAAGTTGTATGAAAGTATCCACGGAAAACAATATTTAGAAAACAATGTGTTACAGTGTTTTATAACTATGCTATTTTCTGCATTTTTTAGATTTAAAGTACCCACTGATGATGGAGATATTTGCCGCTGAAACTATTTTGAGGAAATAAATAAGTAAATAATTAAGAAAAAGTGTTCTGCATCATGGCGGACTCACATTTCCCATATTGTTGCCAAAGAAAGTCTTTCATTCTACAGTTTAGTTAGGTGCGAAAGTTGGTGATAATGTGGAGGACGGGGGTAGGGCGACGGCATGGGCGGTGGGGAGGGGGGGGGGACAGGACAGGGGTACTAGCTAAGTCTAGTTGGAGTCAGGGTTAACGGTATAACAAAGGTTGGACATTCACCCATGGGCCACCAAAGTCTACAATATTCCGTCGTTATGTGTATGAATGTGAATTTATGGAGAATTTCTATAACTGATCAATGAAGCAGGAGGCATGGAAAAAATTGCTGTTTTGAAGAGCGCGTAGTGTGAAGCAGTCGCCCTCCGTTTCTGGCGGTGGCGCCGCTGTGGAAATCGCAGCTTTGGTGTCTCCCTCTGGTGGGAAAGGGGAAAGGTTGCCTGTTCACGTGCATTCAAGGAGCGCTATGAGCTCGCCAGTCGGTCAGTTGGTCATCCAGGTCAGTGTGGGGCAGACAATGTCTGTCTGTCATCCGGAGTGCTAGTATGTGTTAGGCCGCCAGTCTGCTCGAGTTTGTTCAGACAATGGGCATTGGCGGTTGGATCGATCGGTTGGTCGGTCGCGCACTGGGACACAAGATGATTTGTCCGTCTTGAGTGTCGGCGCATGTGAGGTCGCCAAGTCAGTCCAGTGGGCCGTGCCGTATAGCGAGGGGTAGTGGCTTCGCGGCCGACACGAGAGCTACTCTAGCCAACCCACGACATCAGTATGGCCGCGACGGGAGATCGGCGCGCCTTCCTGCGTCCATTGAAGCGGCTGGCAGCGGACGGTTCGGGAGAGCGTTTTGAAGATGCTGCGCCGGGTCTTCGCCAGACATCGCAGTTTATTGGAAGTTAAGTGATTCGTGATATGTTGTTTCGTTTACTTGTTAAATTCTACTGGTTTTCCTGGTCAGTCTCTCGTCCCCAGCTTGCTCGTCTGTCTCTCGTCTGCATTTGTTAGGCAGTTAGTGTATGTCTGTCTGCCTGCCTGCCTTTGTCATGTTTGTCGGATTCGGTGCTAAGGAATTTATGGCTTAAGGTGTAAAGGCCGAATTTCTGAAATATGTTTTTATCTTACCTATCATCTTCAGAGGCGGTATATGTATAACGTAGAGCACGTTTGTACATTTTATGTAAGACTGCATTTCATGGGTTTTTATTTAAGTGGTCATTTTAGTATATAAAGTTGCCACCCTTCCACCGTAACAGTGTTCTTTTAAAAACAAGTTGCACTTTCGGTGGCAAATAATTTTTAATGTGAGTGTTTTGTACCATTTCCACCCTTCTTACGGGGTGCATAGTTTATGTGCTTGTGTGAGTTGTTAAAATTTTTAGTTTAAAGTAATCTGGTGTGTTGCAGATTTGCACCAGTGTAGTCTTTCAGAGGTTGTTGTGAGCGGTCGTGACTACGGCCGTGTTAAAAGGGAGCGGCAAGGTTCTCAGCACGAAAGCTCATACTGTCAAAAAAAAATTTTGTTATTTGTGCCTCTGAATAAATTGTGACTTGCTATTTACAGGGTGCTTTCTGATTATAATTTTAAATCTGTTTAAAAAGGGGGGAGGGGCTTTTAAGGAATAAAATTTCCATTCATTAAAAAAAATTAATTTGTTTTCATCAGTTACCCACTGGCAACTACTTCCACTCTCACATAGTGTGATTAAATGTGTTAATTTTCTTGATGAATCATTAGTAAATAAAGTAAATTCCTTAAGAAAAGTTTTGAAAGAAAATCCACGGTTCAAAGCGTAACACTGTCTTGCGCATTGCCGCCTTCATAACCATGTGGCTTTGGAAAGCGGATATCTCATTTAGTTTTCGTCATATTGTTATTTGAATGTAACGTGTTTAAGTGTTGATAGCGATTTTTGAAGTGAGTGGTTTTCTGGAGCAACTACGCAGTGTAAATTTTTGCATGAAGCTGGGCAAAACATTTACAGAAACGTTTCATCTTTTCAAAGAACCATCCCGAGATGATGCTCTGGGTCGTGCGTAATGTTACAAATGATTTTCACAGTTCAGAAATGGTTGTCAGCCAATTGATGCTCGACCAATCTTTCCGCTTCAACTGATAACCAACACTTTCAGAAAATCAACAATCTGGTGCCTGCAAATCGCTGACTGACTGTCAGAGAAATTGCGGAAGAGGTTAGTACGTCAGTCTAGTCATGTCATGAAATTTTGACGTAAAAATCAAACATGCGTCGAGCTGCAGTAAATTTGTTCCTCGTTTCATGAATCAGCTGCAGAAAGAAAATCCAGGGGCCGTTCCTCAGCAACTCCTTGGAAAAGCCAATGACGAGTCATGCAAAGGATTATAACGGGAGACGAAAGTTTGGCGTACGGTTGCGACATTGAGACAAAAGTTCTGTCATAACAGTGAACTGGCAAAGGATCCCCACGCCTCAAGAAGGCACGTGAGTATCGATCCAATGTCGAAGTAATGCTCACTTAACTTCGTCCATTGCCCAGTTTTGTCCCAAAACTCGACCGCAGCCTTCTTACTCGTCAGACCTGGCTCCTAACGATTTCTTCTTATTTCCGAAATTAAAATGAGTGCTTGAAGGACCCCGTTTTCATGGTATTGGTGAGATCAAAGCAAAGTTCTCGCTGCCCTTAAACGCCATCTCAGATGAAGCTATGCAGAATTGTGATGTGAAATGTAAATACTGCTGGGAAAAGTGTGTGAGTAGGCAAGAGGAGACCCGATAAACTGTAATTAAGAATAAAATTTTAAAAATAAAGATCGGTTATTTTCCGAACAGACTTCGCACATACACTTTGCCCCATCTAACTTTGCCACCTCAAATATTTCCGAAAAGATATAATATGTGAAAAAAGTAAATGACCACGAATGCACCTATGTCAGGGGCTCACACAGTGGGCAGAAATGCACAGTCCCTACAAATAAAAAAACATCACTTCCAACACTAAGTTGCGTTTATGTTTTTGTTTTTGTTTTAATGGCTCAACGTAAAGTTTTGTAGCGAAATAAAAACTAGAGATGCGATTAGTGATGGCAGACTTGGTTTCACTGCTCTACACGTCATTTCCTGTTGAAAACTTAGACTTCAAATAATGGAAACACAGTTTCTGGCGTCATGCTGTAATACCGTAATGCGTATTGGCTGCATTGTCCTGATGTCTGCCGTAGGTAAGCTTGCTCTGTGCATTGCGGCAGATCCTCTGACGCTGTTGCAACCGTTTGAAGTCTACGTATTTCAGAAGATATGAGGTGTATAACAGTGAAACCCGGTATGCCACCAGTAATTGTACCTTAATTTTCATTTCCGTTGAAAAACACATATGTGCTATTAAAAAAAAGAACTTAACTTTGTGTTGGAAGTGATGTTTGTTCACGTTTATGGATTGTGCATTCCTGTTTCTTGCGTGATCCCCTGACTTAGGTGCATCCTTGCCCAATTGCACTTTTCACGTATTGTTTCACTTCGAAAATATAAGACGTGGCAGAGTTAGGTGGGGGCCCTATATATAAAGGGCGATTCCGTGATGACGTTAACAATCTTTCAGGGATGATGGAGACGGGTAAATGTATCAGTCTGAGGCCAGGGACCCTTGTCCATAAACGACCGACTCGAAAGACAAAAGCAAAAGTCGTTCTGATACCTCTGAGTGGTGGAGTACATGCACCGCTAGTGTTGCTAAGATTCTAGGCGAGGCAACTTTTAAGGCCGTGTCCTACGTGAGCGACAGAAGCGAGCGACTTCTGGATACGCGCCACACCAGCTGCAGTCAGCAACATCGGGCGAAAAGCTTGGATGTCCTACGTGCGAACGACCATGTCGCGTTACAAGGTGGCTGCTTAGAGCCGACCAGCTGTTTCTATAAAACGTCGTCCCTAACCTGTAGAGTACTATAGCTCGAGAGCAAGGCTACAGAATTGTGTGTACTTAAGAAAATTAAGCGAAAGGGAATGCTGTGCATGAAATTTACAAAGGGAGGAATCTCCATGGAGAATTTCATAAATATCGTCAACTACGAAGATCACCAGACAAATTCTTCGAATACACGCGAATGAACAGGGTAGCATTCGCCTATCTCATCAATAAATTAAATACGAATGTTTTTTTTTTACATGATCAATAGCTTGTAACAGCTAATAAATGCAGAGGAATGACTACCTATGCTAAATGCAAACATAAGTATACAAATTCATATCAACAAAAATAAGCTAACTGTGGTGAAGGGGTAGCGTTTACAGTTCGTGATTGTTAGGAAGTGGTCTTGGGTTCGATTCCGACCTGTTTTTATATTTTTACTGATTCATTTACAATCTGTATACCAAGTTTTACGTATACTCTATACACTGCATCGCTAAGTATATTTTTAAGGTCTTGCCAAAGAACCTGATCTTCACACCTATCCCAGTATGTCACACACAATTCATTCCTAATAAATTACAACGAACCACGAAATTTACAGATATTTGATGTTGCGAACGTAATTCATCAGCTGTCAGTGTTAAGGCCAAGCGTTTCAATTACTCTAAATAGTCTGTAAAAGTAAAGGTTGCAAAATTTTTGAAAAGAAAGGTAAGTGTTTTGTGTAATGATTTGTCTAAAAGTATGAAATACAAAATAATAGGGAAATGTTTGGTGCACCTCATTTTCTGTTCACGATTTCGAGCATCATTCAAAGGCATGTAGAACGTTTCTCTGATCTACTTATTGCTTTCCCACAAATAATTTCGTAAAATATTTGATTTCTTTCATTTTTTTATTTCAAGTTTTATCCAGAAAGCATGATTTTACTGAGTCCTCGTTTGCCTTCCTAACGTACTTGATTCGAAGGAAGCCTTTTTGACATTTAAATACCGCACCAATGTATCTTTTTATGTGCAAAGTAGCTAGGTCTTGAACAGATGATATTTTTTACATTTCATTTACAGCGGCTTTTCGTGAAATATTTAAATTTTTCCTCGGCTTATTAATTAAGTTTTCCTTAATTACCCTGGTTACTTTCAAGCAGTTAAATATTTTCATGCCAAACTAGGCCTCATGCTGGTCACTTTGATACCCCGTTTACCTGTTTCTCTCCCTTTGTTTGGCTATGAAAATTTGGACAAAACCTCATGGTGTAAGTTATAGGGAGTCTTGTGTTCGGCTCTGCTCACGCAATTAGAAAAACGTATCTAGCGTTAATCATATGGTAAAATTGTCCTTTCTGCATGCTGTCATTTCCAAAATTCGTCGTTTCGATATCTTGAACCTTTTATGAGATACGGCGATTTTTATGACCACTTGATTCCCGAAGCACAGGAAAGGTTCAGATGCGCCGCGAGAGACTCGTCCGCGGATATATAGTAACAACCAATATCTCAAGAATGAAAAGAGATATCAATCTGGTCTCAACTGTAAATACAATTTATATATATTGATTACATTTCATACCCAATAATGTATGGCCTTAAATGAACTATACAGAAAGTCTACACAATATGATTTTACCTGTGTAAATTTTTAAAAATTTCGTGCAACCATATATTTAATTTCGTGCAGCACAGTAACTATGACGAATAACGAAAATAAATTCAGAGATTTATCGTTTAAAGATATCAAGCTAAAGGTTGCGGAAGAATCAAATTTTTTCACCTAATAGTTTTCTTAAAATCGGATGTTAAGTATTTCATAACTGCCGTCGCGTCCGCTCCACTGGTTGGCAGAGAAGACACTTGGCTGTCGCTCTGTGTCGCGCGTGTTGCAGCGACAAGATTCAAACACGTTTAAATTCAAACGTCGTCAGTTGCAGCGGGAGACAGGCAGCGACACAGATGTCGCCTGAAGCTGTCACGTGCTGTCGCTCGCTTCTGTCGCTCACGTAGGACACGGCCTAAGAGGCGCCAATATAGACCAAACATGAAAAAAATTCTTTAGCAAACATGATCTTTAAAATTAAGGTCTTAAGAGGTAGAAGCACGTGTTTATCTTCGATAAGGAAAAACACATTTCTACTGCAAGCTCTTTGGTTTCCCTATTCTTGGAGGAGGTAGTATGGACCAAAACAAGAAGAAATTTATCAGTAACTACGAGCTCTAAATTGCATACCTCAAGAGCTATTGCCGCTTGTTCAACAGAAGAGCTGTGCTTCACAGTATCGAAAATGAACAAGTGCTCACAGTTCTCAAGGTACGCGCTGTAAAGCCCACACATACTGGACGTTTTTGTCTTGTTTTGGTCCATACCGCCACCTCTGAATGTGCCTGCTCTACAAACTTAGCAGCAACAGCGCCCGTTCGTGTATTCCACCGTCAGAGATGGCAGACCGATTTTTGCTTATAACTTTGGGCTCGGTCCTTTCCAGACCAGGGTCCCTTATACTGATACATTTAGCCCACTCCATCACTCCTGAGAGTTTGTAACATCATCACAGAACCACTCTGTATCTTTCCTAATAGCCCCACCGAGCGAGGTGGCGCAGTGGTTAGCACACTGGACTCGCATTCGGGAGGACGACGGTTCAATCCCGTCTCCGGCCATCCTGATTTAGGTTTTCCGTGATTTCCCTAAATCGCTTCAGGCAAATGCCGGGATGATTACTTTGATAGGGCACGGCCGATTTCCTTCCCCATCCTTCCCTCACCCGAGCTTGCGCTCCGTCTCTAATGAGCTCGTTGTCGACGGGACGTAAAACACTAATCTCCTCCTCCTCCTCCTCCTCCTACTCCTAATAGCCGTCAGGCGAGTTTGCTATGCTGTTTCTCTTTTGCAATGTGTAGCTGGAGTGAGCCCAAACAAATACTGATCATCACGTTTTTCGTGCGACACCTAGTGTCGACGGAAAACGTGTGTTTGTTTCCTGTTACAAACAAAATGCTTTTAAATTGGAAATCTGTGTGCCCATTCGATAAAGCGATCCCAAATTAGTCTATGTACGTGCGGTGTCTGACATGTCCGACAGAACAGACAGCACTGTTTTTTGTACAACGGCCGTAAACATTAATATTTCGAGTCGGTTACCGATGTCACCCGCAAGTGGGCACTGAACTAATTCCATGATGTAAGTTGAAAATTTGTGCCGGACGGCGGACGCGACCCCGGATTTCCCGCTTTCCGCGAGCTGTCGCCTTAATCGCTTTTTTTTTCTTTTTTGCGTAATCGAACCCGGGGTGCTAAATGGCCGTCACGCCCGCTGAACACCTTTCTTTTTAGTCTGCACAGTCAAATTAATTACGTGGAAGAAAAAAAAAAGTAATGCAGCAAGGGATATTTGAACCCTAGACTTCGTGCTCGTGAAACAAACATCTTAACAGAGGTTTTTTCCTTTTTTTTTTCTCTGGCGACCTTTATTTTATTTTTTATACTGAGTACGTATGAAGCAAAGACACAAAGAAACACTTCTAGAACTCACCACATGCGGCGTCGATACACCACGAGCGCTGCAGCCTTCCAATGTGAAACAAAAATCAACAGTACAGTGGTACCACACGCCAAAAATTATGACATCATGGAAACTAAAAAGAGCCGTCTTGTCCGCTGGGAACACGTTATCGAAGCATGCGGCCAGTAAGAGGTAATAGAACACAGTACGCTGTCCTCGATGGAGGTGAGGGTATCATCTGGAGTGCCCCAGGGAAGTGTGGTAGGTCCGCTGTTGTTTTCTATCTACATAAATGATCCTTTGGATAGGATGCATAGCAATGTGCGGCTGTTTGCTGATGCTGCTGTGGTGTACGGGAAGGTGTCGTCGTTGAGTGACTGTAGGAGCATACATGATGACTTGGACAGGATTTGTGATTGGTGCAAAGAATGGCAGCTAACTCTAAATATAGATAAATGTAAATTAACACAGATGAATAGGAAAAAGAATCCCGTAATGTTTGAATACTCCAATAGTAGTGTAGCGCTTGACACAGTCACGTCGATTAAGTATTTGGGCGTAACGTTGCAGAGCGATATGAATTGGGACAAGCATGCAATGGCAGTTGTGGGGAAGGCGGATAGTCGTCTTCGGTTCATTGGCAGAATTTTGGGAAGATGTGGTTCATCTGTAAAGGAGACCGCTTACAAAACACTAATAAAACCTATTCTTGAGTACTGCTCGAGCGTTTGGGACCCCTATCACGTCGGATTGGGGGAGGACATAGGAGCAATTCAGAGGCGGGCTGCTAGATTTGTTACTGGTAGGTTTGATCATCACGCGAGTGTTACGGAAATGCTTCAGGAACTCGGATGGAAGTCTCTGGAGGACAGGAGGCGTTCTTTTCGTGAATCGCTACTGAGGGAATTTAGAGAACCAGCATTTGAGGCTGACTGCAGTACAATTTTACTGCCACCAACTTATATTTCGCAGAAAGACCACAAAGATAAGAGAGATTAGGGCTCGTACAGAGGCATGTAGGCAGTCATCTTTCCCTCGTTCTGTTTAGGAGTGGAACAGGGAGAGAAAATGCTAGTTGTGGTACGAGGTACCCTCCGCCACGCACCGTATGTAGCTGTAGAAGAGGCGGTCGTCATTTCAACGATCGTCACGTCGCCAACCGTCAGAGTCTCCGGGGTCGCTGCACACAGTCAGACTCTTTCCATTACCGTGTGGGGACAGTGGAAGCACCAAGTCTGCAATTCAACTTCTTCTCACACCCGGCACGAGCCAACTCGGCAATGGGTCTGTCATCTACACTACTGGCCATTAAAATTCCTACGCCAAGAAGAAATGCAGATGATAAACGGGTATTCGTTGGACAAATATATTATACTAGAACTGACGTGCGATTACATTTTCACGCAATTTGGGTGCATAGATCCTGAGAAATCAGTACCCAGAACAACCACACCTTTGGCCGTAATAACGGCCTTGATACGCCTGGGCATTGAGTCAAACAGAGCTTGCATGGCGTGTACACGTACAGCTGCCTATGCAGCTTCAACACGATACCACAGTTCATCAAGAGTAGTGACTGATGCATTGTGACGAGCCAGTTGCTCGGCCACCATTGACCAGACGTTTTCAATTGGTGAGAGACGTGGAGAAGGTGCTGGCCTGGGTAGCAGTAGAACATTCTCTGTATCCAGAAAGGCCCGTACAGGACCTGCAACACGAGGTCGTGCATTATCCTGCTGAAATGTAGGGTTTCGCAGGGATCGAATGAAGGGTAGAGCCACGGGTCATAACACATCTGAAACGTAACGTCCACTGTTCAAAGTGTCGTCAATGCGAACAAGAGGTGACCGAGACGTGTAACCAATGGCACCCCATACCATCACGCCGGGTGATACGCCAGTATGGCGATAAAGAATACACGCTTCCAATGTGCATTCACCACGATGTCGTCAAACACGGATGCGACCATAATGATGCTGTAAACAGAACCTGGATTCAACCGAAAAAATGCCGTTTTGCCATTCGTGCACCCAGGTTCGTCGTTGAGTGCACCATCGCAGGCGCTCCTGCCTGTGATGCAGCTTCAAGGGTAGCCGCAGCCACGGTCTCCGAGCTGGTAGTGCATGCTGCTGCAAATGTCGTCGAACTGTTCTTGCAGATGGTTGTGGTCTTACAAACGTCCCCATCTGTTGACTCAGGGATCGAGACGTGGCTGCACGATCCTTTACAGCCATGCGGATAAGATGCCTGTCATCTCGATTGCTAGTGATACGAGGCCGTTGGGATCCAGCACGGCGTTCCGTATTACCCTCCTGAACCCACCGATTCCATATTCTGCTAACAGTCATTGGATCTCGACCAACGCGAGCAGCAATGTCGCGATATGATAAACCACATTCGCGATAGGCTACAATCCGACCTTTATCAAAGTCGGAAACGTGATGGTACGCATTTCTCCTCCTTACACGAGGCATCACAACAACGTTTCACCAGGCAACGCCGGTCAACTTCTGTTTGTGTATGAGAAATCGGTTGGAAACTTTCCTCATGTCAGCACCTTGTAGATGTCGCCACCGGCGCCAACCTTGTGTGAATGGTCTGAAAAGCTAATCATTTGCATATGACAGCATCTTCTTCCTGTTGGTTAAATTTCGTGTCTGTAGCACGTCATCTTCGCGTTGTAGCAATTGTAATGGCCAGTAGTGTAGGTGAATTACATGGAGCCTTCGTTCCTCTTCGGCTATCTGAGCATGCTTTCCGTCCGACTCAAATTCTCAACTCATCGTACACTGCGAAATAGCACCCCTGTCCATGTATGTTGTATATTTGTAAACTTGACTGCAATGGTAGCCTCTTGGCGGATGCACAGCTGAGTCCGAACTTCTTGCTTGAATACATGAAGCGCTGTGAGAAAGTGAGATGAACGGGCAGGGACACTACTTGGTAGTGTGTGGTAAGTTGATAATTTGAATCACAGGAAGCACGGTAAGACAGCCTAAGCAGTTAAGGTGACCACTCGTGCAAAGCAGGAAATCTGGGTACGAGTCCCGGTCGAGCAAAAATTTTCGCCGGCGAAATGCGGATGATATCAGTACCTCCCTCGAAATATCCAACTCACTCTTGTGCGATATTCATTCAAGTACAGTGAAACTCAAAGAATGAGCAGCTCTTCAGCGGCGACAGAGCAGCACTGCCACATGGTGGTAGAAGTCAGTGGAGACCAGGGCTGCTGTCACTGTTGACTGATTATTCTGCGCTTTTACTGTCCTTCTTAATACATGTTATAATGGGAGGCGGGGATTGCTGGGTGTGGGTGCCAGTTCTCTGGCGAAGATGGGTACACGTGCAGCAGAAGAAGATCCTGGTGAGTTTGCTGCAACTTCTGTGTTGGTGTTTGTTCACTATGATGGAACTTAGGGGCTGCAAGTGACGAAGGCGGGCGAGGTGAATACTCTGACACAACGTCCGCTGGCACAGCGGCCTCTGATTGCTGGCAGTGCACCCCGCTGCTATTGCTGCTGCTCATATTCCACGGTCGAAGTACGAGTGGCGCAGCGGCGGAAATTACATGTACATCTAGCTGCATCACGCGCCTATATCCCAGAACACAGAAGTCCCCCGTTGACACCTCGGTCGGGGCGAGTCCCTACTTTTTTTGTAAATGAAGATGGTTGCACAGCCACTGTAACCTATGTTCGATATGTTGCCGTGATGAAAAGCTTTTTTACGCACGAACTGCCCCAACAGTTGGTTCCAACACGACGCAATATGGGCACATGCGGCACGGATATCGTCGGTGTTGTAACCGTGACCGGAACAGTCGCGGGGTTGCCGAGAACGAATTGCGGCCGGACCAAACGGTAGCTCCCCGTGAACAAACCGACGAACGGGAAAGGACGGACACGAACAACGACGGACGACCGAGCAAGACCTTACGAACAACAACATGCATGAAGCAACAAGGTCACAAGCGACAGCCTCACGAATTCACAACGTCTACTCGTACACAGAAACAAAGCAAAGTAAAAAAGCTGTCTGCAGGCGAGATGTCGATAGACTCACGTGAATATCAGACTGCCTCGCTGAGCTTCTTTTTTTCCTTTATTGAGTTTCGATTCCCCCCGAAGGGGGCGGGCTGGCAGCAGCTTAGTATGACCATCTTCAGCCTACAGACTTTGTTGTAAAAAGATGAAGATAATAAATAATAAAAACAGGCGATAAAATCGGAGACTTAAATCGTAACATGGCGAAAAAATCGCGGAACGTAAACCATAGAACAAAGGGATGACAATGCTAATAAAATACGTATGAAGCAGACAGGTAAAATAATAGACACACAATTTTAAAAAAAACACGGCGACAGTCTGGTTTCTGTTCGCAAAAGACATAAAATTCACACCCAGAGACAGCATGGTTTCTGTTCGCAACACTTTGGAAAGACGAACAACACTGAATATTCACTTGAACACTGCACTAAAAAGTTGGCAAATATGACATACCGCAGCCGAGAGCAGGTGGTGGGAAACTGGACAGATGATAGGAAAATAAAAGCGGGGGAAGGAGAGGAAAAACGAAGGGGGGAGGGGGGTAAAGGAGTCGATGGAGGACGAGGACCCACAAGAGGGGTGGGGGGGTGGGGTGCTGGGCAGACGCGACAGGGAGTGGGGAAGGCAGAGGAGGGGAATAGAAAGGGACTTGGTGGGAGAAGGGAGGTAGGGGGAGGTTAGGAGAGGAGAAAACAGGATGGAGGGAAGCGAAGAGGGAGCCCAGGGAAAAGCACAGAGGGAAGGAGGGGGGGTGAGGATGATAGGAGGGATAAATGGAGGGAGAGAGAGCATCATCCGGGAGGGGGAGTTGATGGAAGCCACCTTGGGAAAGGAGATGAAGGCTGTAGAGATGGAGGGTAGGGGGGACACAAAAGTGAAGGTGTGGCAGGTGGCGGGGATGGGAGAGGAGAGGAGAAGAGCAACCAGGGGCTGAGGGGGATCAAGGAAGCGGGAGGTGCAGAGAATGCGGATATGTTCGAGGAATAGGAGCAGATGGGGGAAAGGAATGAGGTCATAAAGGATCCGCATCCGGACAGGACGCATATACGGAAGGTGAGGCAGAGTGCAAGGATCTGGAGGGATAGAATTTGGGGTGGGGGGGCAGATATCCAGACGAGACTGGCATAACAGTTGGGAAAGATTAAGGATATGTAGCTGTGGAGGATGGTAGAGGTGCAACCCCCATGTCTGGCCAGAGAGGAGTTTGAGGAGTCGGAGGCGGTTGAGGTATCTAGTTGAGGTGACAGTCAATGGTGAGGCCAAGGTAGGTGAGGGTGGGGGAGAGGTGGACAGCACGGTAAGGGAGAAATGCAGGAGCCAGAAGGAGTGAGTGGTACGGCCTACAATGATTGCCTGGGTCTTGGAAGTATTGATTTTCAGGAGCCACTGGTTACAACATGCGGCAAAAAGCTCAAGGTGATTCTGGAGAAGGCGTTGGGACCATTGGAGGATAGGAGCGATGGCGAGGAATGCGGTGTCATCGACATACTGCAAGAGGTGTACTGGAGGGGGCGGCAGTTGGGGCATATCTGCTGTGTACAGGAGGTAGAGGAGAGGGGAGAGCCCTGGGGCACACCTGCAGAGGGGTAGAAGGTGTGGGAATTGGCATTATGGATGGTAATATAGGAGGGGTGGCAGGAGAGGAAGGAGGCCATCAGATGGATGTAGTTGACAGAAAGGGTGTAGGTTTGGAGTTTAAACAGGAGACCGGGATGCCAGACATGGTCGTAGACTTTTTTGAGGTCGAGGGAGACAAAAATGGCGGAGCGACGGGAGTTAAGCTGGAGGGAGAGGAGTTGAGTGAGGCATAGGAGTTGGTCATCGACAGAGAAGGAAGGTCAAAAAGCCACCTTGGGTGTCGGGGAGGAGGTGGTTTCGGTGGAGGTGGTGATGGATGATCCAGATAAGGATGGATTCCGAGAGCTTGCTGAACACCGATGTGAGACAGATAGGACGATAGGAAGAGGCATCAGATGGAAGCTTGTTGAATTTGGAGAACATCAGGATATGGGAGGTTTTCCACAGGTCAGGGTAGAAGCCAGGGACAAGGATGACGTTGTAGAGGGTGGCAAGGACTGAAAGAAAGGAGGGAGGGCAGTGTTGAGGTGGCGGTTGGTAACGGGGTTGTGGCCGGGAACAGTGTTGCGTTTAGTGTGGAGTGTGAGGCTGATGTCCTGTGTAGTGATGGGAGTGTTAAGTTCAGATGGTGGTGTGTGGCCCGAGTACTGGAAGTAGGAGCAAGGGGAGGAACAGAGGTATTCGTACAGTTGATGACATCAGGTAAGAGGGAATAATCAAACTGGGGATCATCTGGGGTAGAATGAACATCAGTTAGGTGAGAGGCAAAGTGGTTGGCCTTACTGAGGTTGTCAGGAAAGGGACAGGCATCAAGGAGGAGAGGGTACTTGGGGGGTGGGGCCGTTCCCAGTAAGGCGGTGGAAAGCAGAACAGTACTTGGAAGAGTTTATTGGGAGCATTGTGTTGAGTTGTGAACATGTCTGGCGCCAGGCGCGGCGTTCCTTCACAGTAAGCAGGTTGCAGATGTGTTGTTGTAATTGCTGGTGGCGGGTAAGTGTGTCCTGGTCACGAGTGCGGAGAAAAGAGTGGTACAGGCGGCAGGACTCCCGAAGGAGAAGGACAGCCTGTGGAGGCAGGGTGGGGTGGTGAGGGTGGATGGCTTTGGTGAGGATATGGATGACAACGGCGTCAGACAAGGTCTGGTGCAGGAAGGCAGCAGTGTGAGAGATGTCATCAGGAGATTGGAGGATAAGGTCGTGGTCTTCAACCTGGCTGTGAATGGAGTCCCAGTAGGCATCCCAGATGGCACGGGAGTAATCAAGGACAAGTTTAGGAGGGATGTCGGGGTGAGGAATGGGGCGGGGATGGCGACCACTAGAGATATTGAGAAGAACAGGAGCATGGTCACTGCCAATAAGGTCAAGGACATCAGCGGTGATGCGACCAAGGAGGTTGGGAGAGGCAAGGACCACATCGGAAGTGGTGTTGGATTCGGGTCGGGTGTGCTGGGGGAGGAGAACCAGGTCTCCCTGGATGGTGGTGATAAACTGATGCCACCACTGGAGGTTGGCAGGATCACGGCTGTGGATATTGAGGTCGGCAGCAATCATGTAGGTCGAGAAGGTGCGGTCAATGTGGCCCAGGAAATCGTACGGGATGGGGGTGTGAGGGCAGACATAAATGGTGGCACAGGTGATGGTAAGGGTGGGGAAGAACAGGATGAGGGTGAGATGCTCGGCAGGATTGTTAAGGAGAGGTTAGGGCCGGACAGGGAGATGCACAAGGTGGCCTATAGCAACTCCGCCATGTGCCAGAGGGTACAGGTTATCTGTGGGCTCAACAGGATGGACAGGGATGGCGAGCTCAGGAGTGACTGGAGGAGGTTTTGCTTTACACTTCGAGGAGTAGGTAGGATGTGGTTCGTTACAGGTGTTGCAGGGAGGGAGAGAGGTGAGGTTGGGGCAGTTATTGAGGAAGTGGGAAGCTTTGCAGTGGGGACAAGTAGGGGGGTTCCTGCAGGCAGAGTTAACATGGTCATTGTGAGAGAGGTAGCATTGGCAGTGGTAGGATTGGACTGGGGAATGGGAGGGGTCCATCTTATGATGGCGATTGTATATGAGGGCTCCCTCAGTGAGGAGGCAGTCGATGGAGGAGGAGGATTCAGTGAATATCCGCATTAGATAAGTTGGCCCGGCGTCATTAAAGATGCAACAGGCCGAGCGGATTTCGATGTTGGGCAGTGACTTGAGTTCTGCCAACACCTCAGCCTCCGTGACCACGTGGCTAAGCTTCGTGATCACTGCGGTGAAGGTTGGCAGACGTCAGTGAGGTTGAGGCTGACAGGGAGAGGATGGGGTGTGGTAGGGGGTGAGGGTTGCATGTTGGCCAAGCCAGATTCATGGGATGCAGGAGAGAAGATCAGTGTGGAAGGAAGCATTGGGGGATTTAATGAGGACCGAGTCCTTATGAGGAATAAGAAGGGAGATGGGGGCATTCGGGTAGAACTTACTGATGGCCAGGGTGAGGGTGCGGGCATCAACTGAGGGTCAGGATTGGAGAGGACAAAGGTGTGGGTGGCAGGCGTGGCAACGTTGGGGGTCAGGGTCGCGTCCATGGGGGTGGGTGGATCACGTGGATCGGGGCTTTTCTTTGAGGAGATTGTGGGGGAAGGGTCAACATTAGGGCGCTTGGAAGGTTTTGCGGTCACGACAGGGTAGAGAGAGGGCTGGAGGATAAGGTTGCAGGGGGAGATGACAGTGAGCAGTACAGCCCTGCGGACTGGATAACGCTGAGGGAGGGGCAAGGGTGTCACAGAGACTGTGGAACGGCGAGCCGAAATCCGTGCTGGCTTGGAGCCTGTCAGAGGTGGTGCAGGGAGCAGCAGAAAGTCTGCAGATATCGATGGGGCGACAGTGACAGGGGAGGGAGCGTTGGGGGTAGTTTTTTTTTTTTTTTGGTCATCAGTCTACTGACTGGTTTGATGCGGCCCGCCACGAATTCCTTTCCTGTGCTAACCTCTTCATCTCAGAGTAGCACTTGCAACCTACGTCCTCAATTATTTGCTTGACGTATTCCAATCTCTGTCTTCCTCTACAGTTTTTGCCCTCTACAGCTCCCTCTAGTACCATGGAAGTCATTCCCTCATGTCTTAGCAGATGTCCTATCATCCTGTCCCTTCTCCTTATCAGTGTTTTCCACATATTCCTTTTCTCTCCGATTCTGTGTAGAACCTCCTCATTCCTTACCCTATCAGTCCACCTACTTTTCAACATTCGTCTATAGCACCACATCCCAAATGCTTCTATTCTCTTCTGTTCCGGTTTTCCCACAGTCCATGTTTCACTACCATACAATGCTGTACTCCAGACGTACATCCTCAGAAATTTCTTCCTCAAATTAAGGCCGGTATTTGATATTAGTAGACTTCTCTTGGCCAGAAATGTCTTTTTTGCCATAGCGAGTCTGCTTTTGATGTCCTCCTTGCTCCGTCCGTCATTGGTTATTTTGCTGCCTAGGTAGCAGAATTCCTTAACTTCATTGACTTCGTGACCATCAATCCTGATGTTAAGTTTCTCGTTGTTCTCATTTCTACTACTTCTCATTACCTTCGTCTTTCTCCGATTTACTCTCAAACCATACTGTGTACTCATTAGAGTGTTCATTCCGTTCAGCAGATCATTTAATTCTTCTTCACTTTCACTCAGGATAGCAATGTCATCAGCGAATCGTATCATTGACATCCTTTCACCTTGTATTTTAATTCCACTCCTGAACCTTTCTTTTATTTCCATCATTGCTTCCTCGATGTACAGATTGAAGAGTAGGGGCGAAAGGCTACAGCCTTGTCTTACACCCTTCTTAATACGAGCACTTCGTTCTTGATCGTCCACTCTTATTATTCCCTCTTGGTTGTTGTACATATTGTATATGACCCGTCTCTCCCTATAGCTCACCCCTACTTTTTTTATCTCGAACAGCTTGCACCATTTTATATTGTCGAACGCTTTTTCCAGGTCGACAAATCCTATGAAAGTGTCTTGATTTTGCTTTAGCCTTGCTTCCACTATTAGCCGTAACGTCAGAATTGCCTCTCTCGTCCCTTTTACTTTTCCTAAAGCCAAACTGATCGTCACCTAGCGCGTTCTCAATTTTCTTTTCCATTCTTCTGTATATTATTCTTGTAAGCAGCTTCGATGCATGAGCTGTTAAGCTGATTGTGCGATAATTCTCGCACTTGTCAGCTCTTGCCGTCTTCGGAATTGTGTGGATGATGCTTTTCCGAAAGTCAGATGGTATATCGCCAGACTCATATATTCTACACACCAACGTGAATAGTCGTTTTGTTGCCACTTCCCCCAATGATTTTAGAAATTCTGATGGAATGTTATCTATCCCTTCTGCCTTATTTGACCGTAAGTCCTCCAAAGCTCTTTTGAATTCTGATTCTAATACTGGATCCCCTATCTCTTCTAAATCGACTCCTGTTTCTTCTTCTATCACATCAGACAACACCCTCCCGTTGCACTCTTAATGTTACCACCGTTGCTTTTAAAGGCCCCAAAGGTTGTTTTGACTTTCCTGTATGCTGAATCTGTCCTTCCGACAATCATATCTTTTTCGATGTCTTCACATTTTTCCTGCAGCCATTTCGTCTTAGCTTCCCTGCACTTCCTATTTATTTCATTCCTCAGCGACTTGTATTTCTGTATTTCTGATTTTCCCGTAACATGTTTGTACTTCCTCCTTTCATCAATCAACTGAAGCATTTCTTCTGTTACCCATTGTTTTTTTCGCAGCTACCTTCTTTGTACCTATGTTTTCCTTCCCAACTTCTGTGATGGCCCATTCCTCTTCAACTGTACTGCCTACTGCGCTATTCCTTATTGCTGTATAGCGTTAGAGAACTTCAAACGTATCTCGTCATTCCTTAGTACTTCCGTATCCCACTTCTTTGCGTATTGATTCTTCCTGACTAATGTCTTGAACTTCAGCCTACTCTTCATCACTACTATATTGTGATCTGAGTCTATATCTGCTCCTGGGTACGCCTTACAATCCAGTATCTGATTTCGGAATCTCTGTCTGACCATGATGTAATCTAATTGAAATCTTCTCGTATCTCCCGGCCTTTTCCAAGTATACCTCCTCCTCCTGTGATTCTTGAACAGGGTATTCGCTATTACTAGCTGAAACTTGTTACAGAACTCAATTAGTCTTTCTCCTCTTTCATTCCTTGTCCCAAGCCCATATTCTCCTGTAACCTTTTCTTCTACTCCTTCACCTACAACTGCATTCCAGTCGCCCATGACTGTTAGATTTTCGTCCCCCTTTACATTACCTATCCTCAGTGCAGCACTCCGTGAAGAATGGAATGTACCTGACTGAAAGTATGCCTGCGAGAGTGGAAGCTGTCATCAAGGCTAAGGGTGGGCTAACACCATACTGAACTCCAGCATTACCGATGGAGGGCGCCACGAACTTGTAAGTCATTTTCAATCAGTTGTCCAGATACTTTTGATCACATAGTGCACTTTACAATTAACGTATGAAATATTTGACGATAAGCTTTTAAGCGAGGATAAGTTAAGAAAAGGTTTGAAATTATGTTTAAAGCTTATTGTAAGTCGCAAAGTGCTCTCCGTATCAAACACTGTATGAATATACTCTTGGTAGTTTGCGTTCTGTTGTGCACAGAAACTGGTTTTCCGCGAACCCGAATGTTTATGACTTCATATCTCGCGAACTGTGTACCGTACAATAGTATAATTTTGCTCTTACATTCAGGGGTATATACGGATACCGTCCGCAAAATGTGTTACGAATAGAATTAGTAGTAAAGAAGTAGAAAATTAAAACTTTGCTTAAATTTCGCAGCATGAACAGGGAAAATGTATTAAGTCATAAACTTCCTTTCACTGTTTTGTGGGGATGTGAGGCGGCAAAAGTTCCCTAAAAATTTGAGATTGTGTGTAAGTTTTGTTGCAAGTCACCAGATGCTCAGATTCACAAATGCTGGATGGATACAGCGTGGGTGGTTTGCGCGTCAGGATTTACGCTGCCTGGAGACGTGTTCTGACTGTAATACGTATCTTGCTATGTTAAACCTATAACATAAGATTGTAGTTCTTAATGAGTAGCTTATAACAGCATTCTAAATTTTTAAATTCAGTCAGTACTCATCTAAAATATTGAAAATAAATTGTTTGTCCCACAGGAAGCCGTGAGATAGGCAACCTGCACTCGCGCTCTTATGCTATGTACTGTTTTCGCCGTTTAGTAATACAGATTATGTATACAGGTAACATCAGATCCTGTTATTAAGATCTTACTAACATAGGAATGAGAAGTGCTATAAGGACGATACCGGTCACAACAATAACAAATCACCTACCGAAACTTAGGACTTGTGAAATAAAGTCCGGTGTCAATTGTCCTATAACATCTAGACATGCCATATGTCAATCTGGTTCAAATGTTTAAGAGGTATAAAAGTGCTAGCGGGGAAGAGGCGCGAATTTTAATGTACCTAGCATGTGTGGTTACAACTTGCAAGAACTATATTTTTCATCTGCTGTGATTGTTTCACTCCTCTCGTGCTAGAAGGGTTGTCACTGGCATAAATATCACACTCTTCAGAAAAAGAAGTTTGCAAAATGGATAAAGGTAAAACAATTTAATTGAAGAGTGAATCATTTACGTGTGTTTTAAAAGTAATAAAACGTACATTTCACTAGTGGTGTAGTACAGAATTATACCGCTGACTTGCTTCGTTTTTGTTTGAAACCACAAAACTGAGAGAAAATAAAAATGAAAAAGAAATTTAAAAGGCTAGCAGACGGGTGTCGGTCAATATGAAGCACTGAACTTTGACTAAAAGATGAAGGAACTTCACCGGCAAAAGATGTTTATGGGGAGGGAGGGGGGTGAGTATAGTTGGGAGCTCTATGAGGGTAAGTGTTGGCTGTGTGCCACTGAAGAGAAAAGGAGTAGGAGACAGGAATATTGGTAGAGCTGCAGTATGGAAAAGATGGAGAGGGAAAAACGGGGGGGGCGGGGGGGGGGGGGAGTGGGACTAATGTGCTGCGGAGGGATAGGTGGTCAACATCTGAACACTTACAATTGATATCTGAACTACATATCGGCGTAAATTTGATAGTCTGTTTCAGTGTGGGGTATGTCTTTGGATGTACAGTGGTTTTCTCTTTGGACGAGCAGAGATGAGAATTGATGACATGGTAAAAGATCCACGTGGGAACGCGTGGAGTAAACAAGACGGAGTTTGTGGCGTTCAAAGATTTAACTGGAATGCTAGTACGTTGGTGGAGCGGATATCTGTGCAAGACTGGCGTAGCAAAACGTAGTTCTAATAGGTTTAGTAGGTTTGTAGCAGTCTACTTGTACGGCCAGATATTAGTAGTTTTAGTCTATCATGGCTTTTGTTGCTTCATTAGCATGTGGGGTTTCCAAGTTATTTGACGGTCGAGTGTTAGTCTCAGGATTTTAGTGTATTTGTCAGTTGGATATAATGCCATGAACAGTTAGGTGGAAGTCATGCAGGTGGAGGCCGCGGATGTTTCGTATTATAACTATTGCCTGAGTTTTGGAAGAGTGTTCCTTGAGGATCCATTAGTGGCATTAACAGGCAGACTGGTTACAATGTAGTTCCAGGGATCGTTGGGATTTCTGGAGTGTAGAGTACAGGAACATGAATGATGTGCCATCAGCGTAATTAAAGAAGTGAACAAGTCTGGTAGTTTGGGCATATTGGCAGTGTAGAGAACATAAAAAGAGAGGAGAAAGGACAGATCCATTGGGCACGCCTGCAGTTGGATGTACTTGCAATATCTCCCTTTCCAAAGAAAACATCAACATGAGTTCGAGCATCATCGACCATCAGTACGAACGAAGTCTGGGCCCACAGCATACCGCAAGGACCGCACCTGAGGTCTCAAAATCTCGTCTCGATACCTGAGAGCAATTAAACCGATTCACCCGTACGATTTCATTGTGAGGTGTTTGAGTGGTCAACATAACCCCTTCCCAAACTGTTAGGGATCTTCCTCGGTATCTGTCTTGTTCCACAATGTTTGGGACCCAAAATAGTGTTCCACGTTCCCTCCAGATGCGAATCCGCAGAGAATCACTCTCCAGACAAAATCGGCACTCATCTGTGAAAAGAACATTGGCCCACTGTTCGATTATGCAAGGTCAGATGCCAGTTGCCGTGCACAGCAAAATAACGGTCCTCTGTTTCTGATATCACACGTTATAAATCATCGGTCCACAAGAGTTTGCTACTGTCCTGCTTCCATTCTTCGTACGGCCCTCCACCGCAGAGAGTCAGGTAGGCGTCTTCTCTGTGCCAAGCTGCTCCGTCTGTGACAATGTACACAGCGATTATGGATGTGGAACTACCCGGCAAACCCTGCCCCGTTTGAGAGGGGCCAAGACGTCATCGTTGGGATTATTGTCGGTTGACCGGAAAGCCATCTTCCGTACAGAACACGATCGTATGAACGTCTTTCGACAGTTTGTATAATTATATCGTGAATTAGACACTGGACGGGGAAATAGCGGTTGTTGCTTTAATTTCGGATACCAGTGTATTTAATAGCATCGAAGATGAACAAGTGCTCCTACCTCTTAAGGTATGTATTTTAGAGGCTATGTAACTTGCATCCTTTGCCACCCAGGGCACAGGGCGTAAACTGTGTTGCCGAGCTTAAGGCGCATCAAATACTTTCTGGGCCACTTCTATTTTGCCTGCCCGGTGCAAGGTGTATCATAAAATTGACACAGTTAGAAATAGACGGCAACCGAAGTGAACACATTTCAAACGTCACGGGCATGCAGACGCGCAATCTGGGAGATAACTGCGATTTTTTGGTGCCCCATCTTGCACGTGCCATATTCCATAACCATGGACTATGGATTAAATTTGAACCGACTTAGATAGGGACTCAATGGAATAGTTTACATTGCAAATGCAGCTGTACTAACGACGCCCATATGTCATACTGGAGTCTCTGGCGGCCGACAGTAAAAGGTTTGTCAGCGGAACTTTGGTTAAAAGATCGTTTTTTCTTCTTTTACCAGTGTTCGCAATTAATTATGATACACAGTGTATATAACACTTCTCATCCTTATGTTAGTTTGATTTTAATTACAGGACCTGATGATGGCAGTAGACCAAACTTTTCACTAATACTCTGGCAGAAAAAAATCGCAGTGCAAAAAAAAAATTAATGTAGAACAATGAATTTTTGGAAATATATTTGTCTAGGTAACATATTTAAGTGATTAACATTGCAAGATCACAGATTAATGTAAGCGCGAGATAAGCCATAGCAGTTGGGAAATGCTGGTACATTAATAACCGATGTAACCGCCATAGTGTTGAATGCAAGAATGCAAACGTTCATCCATTGTATTGTGCAGGTGGCGGATGTCAGTTTGTGAGATGGAGTTCCATGCCTGTTGCATCTAGTCTGTCAAAGCAGAGACAGCTAATGTTGTTTGTGGATGACGCTAGAGTTTTCGTCCGATGAGGTCCCTTATGTTCTCGATTGCAAGCAGATCTGGTGATTGAGCGGGCGAAGGCAACATGACTGTCAAGCCTCTCTAGAGCATGATGAGTTGCAACAGTGCTAGATGGGCGAGCGTTATACTGTTGGAAAACAAGCGCTGGAATGCTGTTCATGAACGGCAGCACAACAGGTCGAATCACCGTACTGAGGTACAAATTGGCAGAGTGTGCTCCTCCTGTTATACAAAACCGCAGCCCAGACCGTGACTTCAGGTCTAGGTCCAGTGTGTCTAACACAGACAGGTTGATTGCAGGCCCTCAGCTGACCTCATTCTAATCAACACACGGCCATCACTGGCACCGAGGCAGAACCACAAAACAACAGACCTTCACCCTGCCCTCCAATGAGCTCTAGCTTGGCACCGCGGAAGTCACATATGGCGGTGGTTTGGGCTCAGTGGAATGCACGCTGCATGACATCTGGTTCGGAGCTGTCCTTGAAGTAACCGATTTGTAACAGTTCCTTGTGACAAAAAATACATGAGCACATACCGCAAGACATCACCGGCAGTGTTGATCACGCAGCACACATGCTGACAGATATCATCACACACACACAGAGAACACCTGCATACCCACACAAAGAATGACAAAACACCAAAATATTCCCTGGACTACACAATTAACACGACTCAAACAAGACTCAAAACGTAAACGTAAGCTTTACCAACGAGCAATTTCAGATTGAGAAAGACAATTACGACTACAGGACTACCGGCTTGCCAAGGACAAATATAAACTTGAGCTGAATAAGACCAGGAAAGACCATTGGAACAGCCATGTAGGAGCACAAACACAACTAAACAATTGGGGGGAACCATTCAAAATCGTGACAGAGAAAATTAAGAGCCCACTGGTTCTGGGAACGCTGCAACAGGAGGATGGTGAGATGACTAAGGGCTGGAGACACACAGCGGAGTTCCTGCTGAGCAAACTCCTGCCCGTCGACATCGCAGACACAGACACACCACAACATGCAGCACTGAGACGCGAAGTAGACACAGTATACATCACACTAACCGTCACCTGTCCATTTGCGCAGGAAGAAGTGGCGACAGCGATCTCAGAACTCAAAAACAAAAAGGCGCCTGGACCGGATCGTATCCACTCTGAGGTACTGAAACAAATTGCACCGCAGATCTCCCCGTTTCTCACAACGTTGTTAAACGATGCATTAAGGCTGGGCCGTGTGCCTGCAGTGTGGAAGACCTCGAAGGCGGTTATCATCAAAAAGGCTCCAGACAAAGACCCATCAGACCCCAAGTCATACAGACCAATTTGCCTTATCAATACACTAGGTAAAGTACAAGAAAAACTACTCTGCAAAAGACTACAAGCACACCGAACACTACGGGGACTGACACCACACCAATACGGCTTCAGGGAAGGGAAATCTATAGACGACGCAATTAACAGAGCACTCCAAATAGTACACGACACACCCTCCAAATACACACTTGCAATTATGATAGACATCTCAGGTGCCTTCGACAACCTCTGGTGGCCGCCTTGTTCAAGAGGCTCAGACACCTGCAGGTACCGGAGTCTCTGTATAATAGTTTCATGGACTACTGCAGAGACAGAACGGTCGTTTGGCAAATGGACAACCAGAAAGTGATTAAACGAATTACAAAAGGCTGTCGACAAGGGTCGATCTGCGGCCCCATCTTCTGGGACATAGTTATAGAACCGCTCCTACAGTTGCTAGATGAGCACATCTTGACAGATGGAGTTGTCGCTTATGCTGATGATCTACTCGTCGTAGATTCAGCAAACAACCGTGCCCAGCTAGAAGAAAGAGCCAATGGAACACTTAGGACAATAACCCAATGGTGCACAGATAATAAATTAAAGATAGCAGGAAACAAAACAACTTATACATTGCTAAAGGGTATCCTGCGCAGGAACCCAATAGTCAAAATCGGGGACACAAACATAAAAAGACTAGCAGTCACACGCTATCTAGCAGCATACGTTGATGAACGATTGAACTTCCACGAACACATGCGAATATGCACAAACAAAGCAGAAAAGATACTACACAAACTGGCTAGGCTAAATTCGGAACAATTCAGACTACCCCTGTCAGTGACACGAACATACCGTTGCGCTCTCTTCGAGTCAGTACTATGCTTTGCTGCCAGTACGTGGGCCCACAGGTTAAATCTCTCAACCAACAGAACCATTGTACGTCGAGGCCAAAGAAGTGTTCTACTTCGACTAACAGGGGCATTCAACACATCAAACGACGCACTATGTGTCGTCATGGGAATCTTCCCCCTAGATATCACCATCAGGTACCGCGCAGCAATGTACTGGCTTAGGATGGGGAGAATAGACCAGGTTCGGCAGATCACTGGTGTACCGATTGAAACAACACGCCAACTCAGAGCATGGCGAGTGGATACCTGGCAGAGCGAGTGGGCCAACAGCGATAAGGGCCGCCGTGTATACAACTTCTTCCCTGACATCCGGGAAAGACTAAAACTAAAACATATTGATCCCAGCCGCGGTATGGTACATTTCATCACAGGACATGGCCCTTATCCCACGCACCTGTACCGCGTGAGTCTGCAGCAGACTAATAGATGCACATGCGGGGAAGAAGGTTCCCCTGAACAAACTGTCTTCTTCTGCGGACAACGCACGAACATAAGACACACAGTACACATAAATCGCCTGAACACACAGAACGAACTACATGCCATAATACGCGACCGGGAAACGTGGACTGAACTCGACAAACTAACGGACGAAATCTCGAAGATCCAACAAATAGAATACTTGCGCAACAGACCCTACCGAAGGCAAGTCGGTCCAAACAGACGTCACGATGCCCAGGGGGACACAGATATGATTAGCACCACGAGTGATGAAGAAGAAACATATACAGACCAGGGCACCAACACAGATATTGAAGCGTCCAGCACGGATGATCCATAGTGTCAACAAAGTCAAATTCAAAGAACAGAGTGGAACAACCGACAAGAGGTGCACAAGTCACACACAATCCTAAAAACAGATTGCACCTTATATGTAAATAGTTAACAGCATCTCCATGTCTAATAAGAGCTTAAAGCTGGGTACATCTTCAAGGGACCTACGCCTTCCGTTAAGAGGCAGCGCTCAGTCTGGATGGAAGGATCTTAATTGTGATCCCTCTCTTTTGAGCCCAACCCGACGGATACCTATGGTAGATCAGGGAAAACCACCGTTCAGGCCGTGGGCGGGGCCGGAAAGTGCTAACTGTCACACCACGTATCATTGTAAGTCTCATTAGCTCAGCGTGAACTGTTTGTACAACCAACCTACACAGCCTATACCTCAACCTCCACTACACTAATAACATCTGATTTGAAGCTTAAAGTTAGGCACCTCTTGAAGGGACCTACGCCCCCTGGTAAGAGGCGGCGCACGTCCTGGATGGAAGGATCTTAATTGTGGTTCCTCTCTTTTGAGCCCAACCCGACGGATACCTATGGTAGATCGGGGAAAACCACCGTTCAGGTCGTGTTGTCGGCGGGGCCGGGAGTTGATTGCGCCTGATGTACTCTACTAGGAGCCTTGTAGGCTCAACACAAACCGTTAGCGTCATTACCTTATTACTTTTACCACAAGTACCCTTTCATTAGCAACTTTGAGCCAAGCACAAAATCAGTTACCTCTCTATTGTATATCGTAAATAGTTTAGCAGGCTGGACATGGAGGTCTTAGTCTTAGTTTCTAGCTTTAACGTACCCTAATCTCTTCTAGTTAAGGTAGTTTTTAGGATGGTAGATGTTAAAGGCATGGTGAGCGACGGCCAGCGTCTTGAGGGCCATTCCAAGACCCGGGCCGCCGCCCACAACCAGGTGACGGGCAATATTATACCTATCCCTTCTCTATTCAGTTCTCTTCCTTCCTTCTTTCTAAATATTTAATTTCGTTTTGTTTATTAATATCTTACTTGATTTTGTATTAGTTATAAGTTTTTCTAATGCTGCACACAAAAATAAAAATAAAAGATATCAAATGGATCTAAACAGAGCCCGCCTCCACGTGGCGAGACACGGGCAACGGTGTGAGTGGGGACGGGAGCCGGGGTGGTGTTACTTTCAGTCACTCCGGATCCCGGACCCAGTCACAGCGGCTAAGTGGCAACATACGACCCACCATGAGAAATTAGAAGGTGGGTCATAAAATATAAGCAGCTAGTGAAAAAAAAAGTGTGTCACTGTGGTGCCAACATTTGCTCAGACTGCTGCTGCAGATGCAGTACGGTGCGCTGGAGCCCTATGCCGAACACTATGGTCTTCCCTATCGGTGGTGTCACCTGACCGTCCAGATCCGGTCTTCTTGCCACCCCACATTCCCATGACCACCGCCGCCAGCAATCATGTACAGTGGCTACATTCCTGCTAAGTCTTTGTGCAGTATTGCAGAAGGCACAGCCAGCTTCTCGTAGCCCCATTACGCGACCTCATTCAAAGTCAGTGAGGTGGGGATGAGCCGCAGTTGTCCACAACCCCACGACGACTACCCCAGTCCACTTCACCCCTCCGCCGCCCCACACCGAACCCAGGGTTATTGTGCGGTTCGGCCACCGGTGGACCCCCCCAGGGAACGTCTCACACCAGACGAGTGTAACCCCTATGTTTGCGTGGTAGAGTAATGGTGGTGTACGCGTACGTGGAGAACTTGTTTGCGCAGCAATCGCCGACATAGTGTAACTGAGGCGGAATAAGGGGAACCAGCCCGCATTCGCAGAGGCAGATGGAAAACCGCCTAAAAACCATCCACAGACTGGCCAGTTCACCGGACCTCGACACAAATCCGCCGGGCGGATTCGTGCCGGGGACCAGGCGCTCCTTCCCGCCCGGGAAGCCGTGCGTTAGACCGCACGGCCAACTGGTGCGGACGAGGTGATGATAATGGAGTATTTGTCTCCTCAAAGGCATTCTTGACTAACATCAACTCACCACGTCCTCTCTCAGAGAGAACTGGCTCTCACGACTCTTACAGCGTGTATTTAAAGCTAACCTGATTTACATCCTCGTAGAGGCGCTGCTAGCACCACTCTTATGTGACTGGCGAAAAATTTGAATAGGCGTCATCTTTCAGACGTAGAAACACGCCTACCAACTTACTTCTAAGCCGCACAACTCCTTCTTGGTGTTGCGATTTTTTCCCGTCAGTGTATAATGAATAACAAAGACGCTAAATGGAGTAGATACTTTTATTGGCAAAACCGAGATAGTTACTGACCAAACCAGCGAGAACGGCACAATAAAATCACTGAATTCTCAGTCTCTGCACTCGCGATGCAGAAGTCTGAAGTCGCAGTGAGAAGTGACTCGTAAGAGGACTTCCAAAGACTCTGCGAGGGAAGAGAGCGGAGATTGGCCCCCACTTGTTCCCGCGCTGTTCCTTTCCTTTCCGACTCTCGCAGCCACGTCCCGCGCCGCGGGCAAAGTTTATACCTGCCCGCCAGCTTTCGCAGTTAATCGAGAACGTGATTGCCGCGGAAGTTCTGGACGGCGGGCGTTCGTCACGGAAACAGATTTTGGTAATTTAACCGGCGCCGGCTTCTGTCTGGGCGCCTCGGCTCCGCAGGAATCCTGCGAGCTGCGCCACGGGCGGAAATAAATCAGAGTCAGCAGCGCCAGTAGACAATGCAGCCGCGCGCGCGAACAATGGCTGAGCACGCACGGCGCTTCCCGCACCAACACGGCTCCTCGAGGACAGCAAATGGGGCCACGCCTGCTGGGGTCGGCGCACACTCTTATACTGCAGGCACTCGGGTCGCCAGCGGAATTCCGAACTGCGTAAATCACCAGCATGGGCGTCCACGGCACTCCGATATTGTGTGTGTGAAATCTATGGGACTTAACTGCTAAGGTCATCATTCCCTAAGCTTACACACAACCTAAATTATCCTAAGGACAAACACATACAGCCATGCCCGAGGGAGGACTCGAACCTCCTCCGGGTCCAGCCGCACAGACCATTACTGCAGCGCCTAAGACCGCTCGGCTAATCCCGCGCGGCACTCCGATATTACCTTCATCCTTTCAGTACCATTTGGACGTATGTGTACCACAATAGGAGTTTACTGCAATAAATGCATTAGTGTGGCTGGTAATGGGTAGCCTACAAATGCTTTGCATAATTATTATAATTACAGATTTCCCTTGTAGGCTGTGCTGCTTTTGTGTGTTGGCCATTTAAACGCAGCTATTGTAACTGGTTCATGTGCGTTAAGGAGACTGAGAGTTAACATGCGTTCAGTGTTCGTACAGCTCTGCGGCAATTACACAGAGCCTCTGCTCACAGCCCATTCTGAGTCCAATTTTTCCTCTATAGCTTCGTGTATGAATCAGCGTGTGAGTGACTATGTTTTGAACATGGCTCCACATATCAAGAGGCGTAAAGTAGTGGCTTTGCATTGCCAACCTAACTGGGTTGTGCCAGGTCGTAGAGACCAAAGAGCTTGTTGAACAGTAATAGGGCAAGAGCTCAGACAAAGCATCCCCCGGAGAATTTTCGAACTCTCCTTACCGCAGTAAAGCCGTCGGCACACGGACCGTGCTGTCGAACGTTAACGTTGAGCGTGCCAAGTTCAACGTGCTGCTGAACGGTCAGGAACGATGCGACTTGTGCATACGGTACGTGGACCCCGACGTGGTATACGCGATCGCAACGCACTCCAGCGGCAGTTGAGGGATGTTTCTAGTTCGTAAATCACACTGTTTACTCAAAGAGCGCGCGTAAAATGCCCACGCTGGCTCTATTAAAACTCACATTTCCTCCATCGTCCACGAAAAGAATAGTACCATGTCCAAAAATAACGACGCAGCGTTGTAAAAGTTACATTACAAACAGTGCGGTACAAATTTGGAATACTTCTCCGCATAAGATACATATTATTTCATAATTCCCACATTTTAGTAAAACCCCAAGGTCAGTCTTACTTGATCACTGTTCCTACCCAGTAGCAGAATGTGAACTACGAAGCGTAAAAGAAAAAGGAGCAAAATATATTTATACAAGTAGCGCAAGCTGTCCTGCACATTAAGGCAATCGAACAAAGTCACCCCTCAAAATAATGTGAACTTATATTTACATAACATCAAATATTATAGTATATACTTATATTCAGTCAAAGAAAAACTGGGAATGAACTCTATAGATGTAGCAGTCAGGGCGAACAGGCTTAGATGGTGGGGTGATGTTACACGCATGGGAGAAGCAAGGTTACCCAAGAGACTCATGGGTTCAGCAGTAGAGGGTAGGAGGAGTCGGGGTAGACCAAGGAGAAGATACCTGGATTCGGTTAAGAATGATTTTGAAGTAATAGGCTTAACATCAGAAGAGGCACAAATGTTAGCACTGAATAGGGGATCATGGAAGAATTTTATAAGGGGGACTCCAGACTGAACGCTGAAAGGCGTAATCAGTCTTAAATGATGATGATGATGATGATACTTATATTAAACTAATAATAAAGTATCAGAACCTAATAAAAACCTGAATGTTAGGGGGAAAAAAATTGGAAGTGGCAAAGCGCGAACAACCGCCCCAACTCACAGCTCAATACAACACAGCAACGCTACCCATTACGCTAAACCAACAACACGCCCTTAGTATCTAATCATATTATTTTACCCCTTGCTGAAAACCTTTCTCGTAGCTATGTTACTAACTGAAACTTAATTATAACAAATTGACCAAAAACAATGCGTTTTGGGTGGATCTTCAGTGTGTCGTTGCCTTCAAATAGCCTACTCTCATAACACGCAAGTTACAATAATTCTTTTGCCATGAATATGATGTTTCTCATTATTTTATTGGAACGAATCACACGGTTAACAACGGGTTTTCCACTGATTCTCAGTTTGCTGGTGCTCAGAAACGGCATATATACATATAGGCTTGAAATGAATGCCAACATGGCGCCTTACAACTCTCTACTGAAGGGAGACGGCGTGCGTGTGACGTAGGCGGCGTTGTGCCATCTCATTGGTCAAGTCTCAGACGCACGCTCAGTAAATCTGACATGCCAGATATTGCTCTGCATGTTCGGAAAGACTCCCGAACGTGTTATTGCACGCTATGACGTCAGAAACTCGGCACGCTCAACGCTCGGACGCACGGTCTGTGTGCCGACGGCTTAACCTTAACGGAAAGTTACCACCATTACTGCCACGAAATGGATGGGCAGGGCACGCCGCAAAACCGACGTTATGTCGCTGGCATTCCATACGTAATTGTGGCTGACTCTTGCAATCCACTAGTTGATAAAGGTATTCAGTTCACTCAGGTTGATCCTATAGAGATACTACTTTTTTCTAGCTATGATGAAAGGGTAGTTAATTCGCGAACTGTTTGTATCTTTAAATTTATCCAGATAGATGTCTTATTCCACGTGTAAAATACATGTACGATGGCTTCCTTTGTTTCAGTGGTAGGCCCCACGGATATGGGCGTTATAGAATGTAGAGTTTCTCCTTGCTTTACAGTTGTTTACGTGTTCTCCTTCTCTTAAATTCTATGTAGTGAATATTGTATTGGGATTCTCGGGAATTTTCTGGTAATTGGATCTGTGTTAATCTTTGTCCTATGTGATCTAATTGTATTTGTGTTCATCTTTGTCCTATTTGGCCCTTATACAGGGTGTTCAGAAATTCCCGTTACAAACTTCTAGAACTTGTAGAGGCGAGTGAGCACATACTATTTTGAGTAGAAACCCAGGTCCGGAAATGTACTGTTTCCATTCTGCGACGGTTTCAGTTCAGATATGTAACACGTACACATCTGCTGAGGGAAAGAGAAAAGTGACAGAATTTCTTGCCTGGTGTGCAGCAGGATAAACAGGATTACGTGTATTACGTCAGACAGTCACCTGACGTCGCTTAACGTCTGCCTTACTACGAGACTCCCGTAGTGACAGAGGAAGGTCGGCTGGCACGAGCTCCGGCTACTGTAAAAGAACAAGCCTCGTAGGTACGAGGCGTATTCGGAAAGTAAGGTCCGAAGAGGCGCAAAATGGAAACCGCTGCGAAAATGCGATGAAACTTTGCGCAGATGTGTTGGGTACTGTCTTTAGCGTGCCTGTCGCTCGCTTCACGTTGCTCTTTTCAGTTCAGAGCGCAAATTGATCACGTAGAAATGCGTAAAACAACAGTGTCTTCCACCAAGTATGTGGATCCGGTGAGAGATTTCGCCTGAAGCTAAGCAGCCCACATAACATAAATGTCATGTGTTTCATTCTTCAAGACAATGCTCAGCCGCTTTCTGCAGGGACAATGAAGACGCTACTGTAGCGTTTTCGATGGGCAGTGATCACTCACAATGTAGCTATTATTTGGCTCCCTCCGGTGTTTATCTCTGTTCACACGAACCTCTGGCTACGAAGGCAACATTTTGGCACAAACAACGAAAGGCAGACCAGTATAGAGAATTGTCGGGAAGCACTGGCGGTTCCTTTCTGGAAAGTTTGCACAACGCCACGACAAATGTCTAAGCCTAACCACGAGACCACGTTCTGCTGATGCTAGAAGTAGACTCGCCACTGCAGGAAATAAAACCCTCTAGGGTAAGGTTGCTATCGATGGGCCGCCTCCATCGATGAGCCAGTTCGATCTCTGTGGGCATATTGACAATAGAGGAGCGGCGACTATTTAGAGAGGTAGCTGGAAGGTGTGGCTAACTGTTGCGAATAAAACATTTTTGATTTTCACTGTGGTTTTCATTGCGCGACCGATCGGACGTTACTTTCCGAGCAGCCTTCGTACAATGTCTGTAAACGTTGGTGGTCGCAACATCGAGCTGCTGTTGTAATGCATCAGTACTGTTCTGTACGTAAAGTATACTGGGTTCTTTTTTGTTTTGGAATAATGTAAACACATAATGTTTAAGTGTTAATATAAACAAATAAGCTTAAGTGGTAAGTGGATATTTCGTTATGTTTCGTTTCGAATTGCTGCCTAATAATTGTACTGTGTCACGCTTAATTCGGTTTCTCAAGCAGAAGTGCACGAGTTAAAATTTTAACTGAGACCGTCGTAGAACGGAAACGGTGCGTTTCCGGACATCGGTTCCTATTCAAAATATTATGCACTCCCTCCCCTCTACAGCCCTAGAAGTTTATAACGGGAATTTCCGAACAACCTATATTCACGACGCCTCCGTAACATCCGCGGACTCATAATACTCCATTGCTTAAAGAACAGCCCACAATATGTAACTTTGATCGAGTATTTGCGAGATGTATAAACTTTGCAATACTTCCTCATTTTTGTATGGTTCTCGAAGTTATGTAATTCTAATCTTAGCCAGCCTTGGGCACTCAGATGTACAGATACAGTTTATTAAAGGATTGGTTACAGTGAACATATTCCAACGAGTACCTGCTTAGTGTAAAATTTCCGTTATTTATTACGGATTTTTTTGGACTTACAGGGAGCCCCTTGACAGCGAGGTCGCAAAAGGCCAATGACGTTTACGCCATTCGACGCCCCCACATATTGTCTACCATACAACCACAGTATTGGCTGCTACTGGAAACAGCGGGCGGGAGTGGAGGTATCCAATGGCGAGCACAGTGTGAAACTACGGAGCGTATTTGAACTGCTTGGTTGACGAGTAACACACAACAGTTCTACAGTGCTAGTGGTGTCAGGTGTCGATACAAAGCAGAACAATGGCAACAATTAAAAGCAAGCACTGCATTATATTTACAACAACAGTTTCTGAGGTTGACATTTCGTGAGAAAGGAACCCAAGGAATTTTGCAGAGTCGAAAAGAAGTGGCAGATGAAATGTTAGCGTTCCTGCAAGATGAGTGAAACGTGAATTTATTTTCAAAACTTTTTCTTAAGAATTTACTTTATTTACTAGCGATTCATCAAGAACATTAACACATTTAATCACAATATGTAAGCGTGGAAGTAGTTTCCATGGAGTAACTGATGAAATCAAAATGAAATTGCTTTTAACAAATGGGAATTTTATTCCTAAAAGCTTTTTTTTTAAGAAACAGATTTAAAATTGTAAGCAGAGAGCACCCTCTAAATATCAAGTTACAATTTATTCAGAAGCAGAAAGAAACAAATTTTTGAGTGTATGAGCTTTCGGCTGAGAACCTTGCCGCTCCCTTTTGACACGGCCGTAGTCACGGCCGCTCACAACAACCTCTGAAAGACTACACAGGTGCAAATCTGCAACACACCAGATTACCATAAAATAAAAGTTTTAACAATTCGCACAAGCACACAAACTATGCACCCCATAGGAGGGATGGAAATGGTACAAAACATACAATTAAAAAATTAAGATGCCACCGAAGGTGCAACTTGATTT
The DNA here is from genome assembly GCF_021461395.2 of Schistocerca americana. Classification (NCBI taxonomy): domain Eukaryota; kingdom Metazoa; phylum Arthropoda; class Insecta; order Orthoptera; family Acrididae; genus Schistocerca; species Schistocerca americana. The sequence goes on along the minus strand of NC_060122.1, from coordinate 104,163,404 downwards.
TAACTTCTAAGAAAAGTCTTACGGTGGAAGGGTGGCAACTATATATACTAAAATGACAAATTAAATAAAACCCCATGAAATGCAATCTTACATAAAATTATACAAGGTTGGCCAAACATGCTCTACAGTACTCTCAAGATGATAGGCAAGATAAAAACATATTTCAGGAAATAGGCCGTTACACTTCAAGCAATAAATTCGTTAACACCGAATCCGATAAATATGACAGAGGCAGCTTTTAACGTACGGCAGATTGATAGGGAGATTACCCAACAACCCGAACCGCAGGTTGCTCTAACCCGCCCCTACTCCATAAGGGAAAAACGGACCACCCAACTCATAAATAACCACCTTCCCGCGGGTGGCCAAACGGAGAAGAATGGTGGGACGACCCCAAAACAAAGCGGCTGGTGACCGCACCAAGAACCAAGTAGACTTTAACAAGTAAGTGAAGCAACATATCACCCACTTAACTTCTAACAAGCTGCGGTTTCTGGCGAAGAGCTGGCACAGCACCCCCAAAACGCTCTCCCCAACCGTCCGCTGCCAGCCGCTTCAACGGACGCAGGAAGGCGCGCCGATCTCCCGTCTCACGGCCAGACCGATGTCGCGGGTTGACCCCTGTTGCTCTCGTGTCGGCCGCGAAGCCACTACCCCTCGCCATACGGCGCGGCCCACCAGACTCACGTGTCAACCTCACGTGCGCCGACGCTCAAGGCGGACAAGTCATTTGTGTCTCAGTGCGCGATCGACCAACCGATCGATCCAACCGCCAATGACCGTTGCCAGAGCAACTCGAGCAGACTGGCGGCCTAACGCGCAGACTCAGATGCAGGAACTAAGCCCCCGACCGGGCGAACACTCGTTGAGTTCTCTCACTGCGCCACAAATTCGGACGAGAGACAGACTAGCAAACTGGGGACGAGAGGCTGACCCCAGACTGACTCCACACTCACCCAGACTGACCGACTGACTGGCGAGCTCATAGCGCCCCTTAAATGTACGTGAACAGGCAACCTTTCCCCTTTCCCGCCAGAGGGAGACACCAAAGCTGCGATTGCCACAGCGGCGCCACCGCCAGAAACGGAGGGCGACTGCTCCACACTAAGCGCTACGGCGCGCTCTTCAAAACAGCAATTTTTACCACGGCTCAATGAGTTAGTGGAATGTTAGTGTCCTGTACGCTCCACTGTGCAGACAATACACATAAGGAGTACGTTGATGACGACACGTGCTTAACAAGCAAAAGTAGTAGTGAAACCCATATAGAGCCATGTAGTTCATCATCCTTGTCGGTTAGGGAGGCATAAATCCCGTCTCTGGTGAAACGTAATACAGAACAGTTTTCGTCCAAGGAGAGGGTACTAAAATTAGCAGCGTACGTGGAAGATGGTGCGCAGCATAGTAAATAATTATTATGAACAGATTTCGAATGAATCTGCACAATATGACCGTGTAATGCATAAGAGAAACTACTGATATTCAAGGAAGGGCAAGGCACACTTGTTATAACGACTGATGTTTGCGCATTTCAGGGATGCTCAATACAATTCAAAGAATATGCATGGTTATGATCCACTGTGTTATGCACATCACACTGCGCGCGACATAGATTACAGCGATCTCAAGGGAAGCAGTGGATAGCTTCATAACTTCAAACAGTTCAACAGAGTTGGAATATACCGAGCGAGGTGGCACAGTCATTAGCACACTGGGCTTGCATTCGGGAAGACAACGGTTCAAACCCGCGTCCGGTCATCCAGATTTAGGTTTTTCTTGATATCCCTAAATCATTACAGGCAAATGCCGGTATGGTTCCTTTGAAACGACACGGCCGGCCTCGTTCCCCATCTTTAACACAATCCGAGCTTGTGTTCCGTCTCTAATGACCTCGATATCGACCGGACGTTAAACGCAATCTTCCTTCCTTCCTTATAACTGGAAGACGTAACATTAGAACTGGAAAACGTAAGATAACGAAATTTCAAAGAAAGCATCAACTTGACGATGCATAGCTAACTGCGGAATCAGCCCAAAAATTTGTAGATGAGATAAAGATACTTATCCCGTCATTCAGTAACGAATTTGTATTCAACCCCGACTGATCAGTATTTGAGAAGGAAATACATACGAAAGGAACCCTGGAAATTAGAGGTACCAAGAGAGTTGTAACAGGATCAACTCACACCAGTGCCTTAATAACGCATTCGTGTACAATTATGCCGACTGTTAATCTGGATGGTAAATTGGCTGGAAAGTTATTTATTGTGGTGAGAAAAGATGGAGGTGCTTTCGTGTGAGTGATCTCGCAAGGGCAGTACAGAATATTTACGTGACAGCAAGCAAGAGTGTGAAAAAGGGCGTAAGAGAACTATTACTAAGGTATCAGCACTGCTTTTGGTCAACAGCTGGTGAAAATAATTTACCTTCCCTTGAGTCCAGATCTGCGTATAACAATCATACTCTCTAAGAGCAAACTGTTGTTGTTGTGGTCTTCAGTCCTGAGACAGGTTTCATGCAGCTCTCCATGCTGCTCTCTCCTGTGCAAGCTTCTTCATCTCCAGTACCTACTGCAACCTACATCCTTCTGAATCTGCTTAGTGTATTCATCTCTCGGTCTCCATCTACGATTCTTACCCTCCACGCTGCCCTCCAATACTAAATTTGTGATCCCTTGATGCCTCAGAACGTGTCCTACCAACCGGTCTCTTCTTCTTGTCAAGTTGTGCCACAAACTCCTCTTCTCCCCAATCCTATTCAATACCTCCTCATTAGTTATGTGATCTACCCATCTAATCTTCAGCATTCTTCGGCAGCACCACATTTCGAAAGCTTCTATTCTCTTCTTGTCCAAACTATTTATCGTCCATGTTTCACTTCCGTACATGGCAACACTCCATACAAATACTTTCAGAAACTACTTCCTGACACTTAAATCTATACTCGATGTTAACAAATTTCTCTTCTTCAGAAACGCTTTCCTTGCCATTGCCAGTCTACATTTTATATCCTCTCTACTTCGACCATCATCAGTTATTTTGCTCTCCAAATAGCAAAACTCCTTTACTACTTTAAGTGTCTCATTTCCTAATCTAATTCCCTCAGCATCACCCGACTTAATTCGACTACATTCCATTATCCTCGTTTTGCTTTTGTACATGTTCATCTTATATCCTTCTTTCAAGACACTGTCCATTCCATTCAACTGCTATTCCAAGTCCTTTGCTGTCTCTGACAGAATTACAATGTCATCGGCGAAGTTTTTATTTCTTCTCCATGGATTTTAATACCTACTCCGAATTTTTCTTTTGTTTCCTTTACTGCTTGCTCAAAATACAGATTGAATAACATCGGGGACAGGCTACAACCATGTCTCACTCCCTTCCCAACCGCTGTTTCCCTTTCATGCCCCTCAACTCTTATAACTGCCATCTGGTTTCTGCACAAATTGTAAATAGCCTTTCGCTCCCTGTATTTTACCCCTGCCACCTTCAGAATTTGAAAGAGAGTATTCCAGTCAACATTGTCAGAAGCTTTCTCCATGTCTGCAAATGCTAGAAATGTAGGTTTGCCTTTCCTTAATCTATTTTCTAAGATAAGTCGTAAGGTCAGTATTGCCTCACGTGTTCCAACATTTCTGCAGAATCCAAACTGATCTTCGCCGAGGTCGGCTTCTACCAGTTTTTCCATTCGTCTGTAAAGAATTCGCGTTAGTGTTTTGCAGCTGTGACTCATTAAACTGATAGTTCGGTAATTTTCACATCTGTCAACACCTGCTTTCTTTGGGATTGGAATTATTATATTCTTCTTGATGTCTGAGGGTATTTCGCCTGTCTCATACATCTTGCTCACCAGATGGTAGAGTTTTGTCAGGACTGGCTCCCCCAAGGCCATCAGTAGTTCCAATGGAATGTTGTCTACTCCCGGGGCCTTGGTTCGACTCAGGTCTATCAGTGCTCTGTCAAACTCTTCACACAGTATCGTATCTCCCATTTCATCTTCATCTACATCCTCTTCCATATCCATAATATTGTCCTCAAGTACATCGCCCTTGTATAGACCCTCTATATATTCCTTTCACCTTTCTGCTTTCCCTTCTTTGCTTAGAACTGGGTTTCCATCTGAGCTCTTGATGTTCATACAAGTGGTTCTCTTTAATTTTCCTGTAGGCAGTATCTATCTTACCCCTAGTGAGATAAGCCTCTACATCCTTACATTTGTCCTCTAGTCATCCCTGCTTAGCCATTTTCCACTGCCTGTCGATATCATTTTTGAGACGTTTGTATTCCTTTTTGCCTGCTTCATTTACAGCATTTTTATATATTCTCCTTTCATCAATTAAATTCAATCTTTCTTCTCTTACCAAAGGATTTCTACTTGCCCTCGTCTTTTTACCACTTGAACCTCTGCTGCCTTCACTACTTCATCCCTCAAAGCTACCCATTCTTCTTCTACTGTATTTCTTTCCCCCATTCCTGTCAATTGTTCCCTAATGGTCTCCCTGAAACTCTGTACAACTTCTGGTTCTCTCAGTTTATCCAGGTCCCATCTCCTTAAATTCCCACCTTTTTGCAGTTTCTTCAGTTTCAATCTACAGGTCATAACCAATACATTGTGGTCAGCGTCCACATCTGCCCCTGGAAATGTCTTACATTTTAAAACCTGGTTCCTAAATCTTTGTCTTACCATTATATAATCTATCTGACACCTTCTAGTATCTCCAGGATTCTTCCATATATACAACCTTCTTTTATGATTCTTGAACCAAGTGTTAGCTATGATTAAGTTATGCTCTGTGCAAAATTCTACCAGTCGGCTTCCTCTTTCATTTCTCTCCCCCAATCCATATTCACCCACTATGTTTCCTTCTCTCCCTTTTCCTACTCTCGAATTCCAGTCACCCATGACTATTAAATTTTCGTCTCCCTTCACTACCTGAATAATTCCTTTTATCTAATCATACATTTCATCAAATTCTACTCAAGAGGACGCCGTTATCATTAGAAAGAAAACTTTCGTTCTATGGATCGGAGCGTGGAATGTCAGATCCCTTAATCGGGCAGGTAGATTAGTAAATTTAAAAAGGGAAATAGATAGGTTAAAGTTAGATATAGTGGGAATTAGCGAATTTCGGTGGCAGGAGGAACAAGACTTTTGATCAGGTGAATACAGGGTTATATTTACAAAATCAAATAGGGGTAATGCAGGAGTAGCTATAATAATGAATAAAAAAAATAGGAGTGCGGGTAAGCTACTACAATCAGCATAGTGAACGCATTATTGTGGCCAAGATAGACACGAAGCCCACGCCTACCACAGTAGTACAAGTTTATATGTCAACTAGCTCTGCAGATGACGAACAAATTGAAGAAATGTATGATGAGATAAAAGAAATTATTGAGGTAGTGAAGGGAGACGAAAATTTAATAGTCATGGGTGACTGGAATTCGAGAGTAGGAAAAGGGAGAGAAGGAAACATAGTGAGTGAATATGGATTGGGGGAGAGAAATGAAAGAGGAAGCCGACTGGTAGAATTTTGCACAGAGCATAACTTAATCATAGCTAACACTTGGTTCAAGAATCATAAAAGAAGGTTGTATACATGGAAGAATCCTGGAGATACTAGAAGGTGTCAGATAGATTATGTAATGGTAAGACAAAGATTTAGGAACCAGGTTTTAAATTGTAAGACATTTCCAGGGGCAGATGTGGACTCTGACCACAATGTATTGGTTATGACCTGTAGATTAAAACTGAAGAGACTGCAAAAAAGGTGGGAATTTAAGGAGATGGGACCTGGATAAACTGAGAGAACCAGAGGTTGTACAGAGCTTCAGGGAGAACATTAGGGAACAATTGACAGGAGTAGGGGAAAGAAATACAGTAGAAGAAGAATGGGTAGCTTTGAGGGATGAAGTAGTGAAGGCAGCAGAGGTTCAAGTAGGTAAAAAGACGAGGGCAAGTAGAAATCCTTGGGTAAGAGAAGAAATATTGAATTTAATTGATGAAAGGAGAAAATATAAAAATGCTGTAAATGAAGCAGGCAAAAAGGAATACAAACGTCTCAAAATTGATATCGACAGGCAGTGCAAAATGGCTAAGCATGGATGGCTAGAGGACAAATGTAAGGATGTAGAGGCTTATCACACTAGGCGTAAGATAGATACTGCCTACAGGAAAATTAAAGAGAACCACATGTATGAATATCAAGAGCTCAGATGGAAACCCAGTTCTAAGCAAAAAAGGGAAAGCAGAAAGGTGGAAGGAATATATAGAGGGTCTATACAAGGGTGATGTACTTGAGGACAATATTATTGAAATGGAAGAGGATGTAAATGAAGATGAAATGGGAGATACAATACTGCGTGAAGAGTTTGACAGAGCACTGAAAGACCTAAGTTGAAACAATGTCCCGGGAGTAGACAACATTCCATTAGAGCTACTGACAGCCTTGGGAGAGCCAGCCCTGACAAAACTCTACCATCTGGTGAGCAAGATGTATGAGGCAGGCGAAATACCCTCAGACTTCAAGAAGAATATAATAATTCCAATCCCAAAGAAAGCAGGTGTTGACAGATGTGAAAATTACCGAACTATCAGTTTAATGAGTCACGGCTGCAATATACTAACGCGAATTCTTTACAGACGAATGGAAGAACTAGTAGAAGCCGACCTCGGCGAAGATCAGTTTGGATTCCGTATAAATATGGGGAACACGTGAGGCAATACTGACCCTACAACTTATCTTAGAAGCTAGACTCAGAAAAGGCAAACCTACGTTTCTAGCATTTGTAGACATGGAGAAATCTTTTGACAATATTGGCTGGAATACTCTCTTTTAAATTCTGAAGGTGGCAGGGGTAAAATACACGGAGCGAATGGCTATTTACAATTTGTACAGAAACCAGATGGCAGTTATAAGAGTTGAGGGGCATGAAAGGGAAGCAGTGGTTGGGAAAGGAGTGAGACAGGGTTGTAGCCTCTCCCCGATGTTATTCAATCTGTATATTGAGCAAGCAGTAAAGGAAACAAAAGAAAAATTCGGAGTAGGTATTAAAATCCATGGAGAAGAAATAAAAACTTTAAGGTTCGCCGATGACATTGTAATTCTGTCAGATACAGCAAAGTACTTGGAAGAGCAGTTGAACGGAATGGACAGTGTCTTGAAGGGAGGATATAAGATGAACATCAACAAAAGCAAAACGAGGATAATGGAATGTAGTCAAATTAGGTCGGTTGATGCTGAGGGAATTAGATTAGGAAATGAGACACTTAAAGTAGTAAAGGAGTTTTGCTATTTGGAGAGCAAAATAACTGATGATGGTCGAAGTAGAGGGGATATAAAATGTAGACTGGCAATGGCAAGGAAAGCGTTTCTGAAGAAGAGAAATTTGTTAACATCGAGTATAGATGTAAGTGTCAGGAAGTAGTTTCTGAAAGTATTCGTATGGAGTGTAACCATGTATGGAAGTGAAACATGGACGATAAACAGTTTGGACAAGAAGGGAATAGAAGCTTTCGAAATGTGGTGCTACAGAAGAATGCTGAAGATTAGATGGGTAGATCACATAACTAATGAGGAGGTATGAATGGGATTGGGGAGAAGAGGAGTTTGTGGCACAACTTGACTAGAAAAAGGGATCCGTTGGTAGGACACGTTCTGAGGCATCAAGGGATCACCAATTTAGTATTGGAGGGCAGCGTGGAGGGTAAAAATCGTAGAGGCAGACCAAGAGACAAATACACTAAGCAGATTCAGAAGGATGTAGGTTGCAGTACGTACTGGGAGATGAAGAACCTCGCACAGGATAGAGTAGCATGGAGAGCTGCATCAAACCAGTCTCAGGACTGAAGACCACAACAACAACAACAACATAACATATAATAGCAGCACCTGCAGCTATGCGTTAAAGGATAGCCAGTTTCACGATAGACTGTTTCGCATTCTGTTGCATGCCATCACATTCCATCAGTCCTCATCTCTCCAATATGATTCAATAAGCATTGTTTTAGAGTGGTACCGAGCTGAACGTCTTACGATTTATAACTCCCAAGGGGTTCGCCGTCAGTCTTTATTGCGTGAACCTTTGTGATCACTGTGGCGAGCCATTTTTGATTCAGTGTTCATGGTGCAAGTTGTGGTTTGTTTTGAACATTTCTTGAATATCGACGATTTCCATTATGTGAAGTGTAATACATACAACCGATACAAGATTGACCTCTGCACCTCCCGGACGCTCATTTTCTGTCGCCCTCCTGATGCACACGATGAGTCACTAACAGCTAACATTTTTCCTGTCATAATTATTAACACAATACTTTCAAATGAGCCTTACTAAAGACTGAACTTGCGACCTCGCACTCAAGGAGTTACTTGTTAGTGTTAAGTTCGGTGTCCGTTGTGTTCACGTACTCCACAATGTGAGACTAGCTTATAAGCATAGATCACGAATTACTTATTTGTATGACAGCAGCATGTATACTGAACTTTTCGCAATTTTCCTAATTCTGGATCTATTTCACTCAGTGGGTTTCTTGTTCGCCGTCTCGAGTTCTATTATACCGGATGTAAGTCAGTAATTTAATTAACTGATGCTATGATATGAATTCTTTACCTGTACCCACGGAAGGACCATTTCGGTATCTGATTTTACGTTTTTTGTTCCAGTTTGGAACACAGAAGTCCGTGACACGGCTCAGTTGCTACAAACTACTCTCTGACTCCTAAACGGTGATAAGATAAATGAGTATCTTGCGTAGTTTTTCTATATGAAACGATACGTGAATGATTTTTGTGTGTGTTGCTATCTATTTCCTATTGTACTGTCCCGCAATCCTAAAAGAAAGAAGGATTGCATCAAAATGTACATATTTACTTTTATCTTGATCACTATGATAATACGATTGTTCTCGACGTGATCATGACAAGTTTATTTTTGTTTTCTGATCCCTATGAACGCCTTATTGCGAAATGTATGTCTGTAAGTTGGATCACAAGTTCGAGGTGTTTTTGTTTTGCACGTTGGTATTCCGGTTGGTATAGGCTTATTTATCGATTTTCATTTTTTATTTATAGTTCAGTATCGCAATTTAAGTTTACATACTGCGATTTTGTCATTTGGAGAGAATGAGCGGAGCTGAGAACGCTAGAAAATCGAATGCCAAGTGGAGAAATAACATTTCCGACGTATTCTGCTGTTTAAATTCAGTAGAGGGACGACAGCAGCAGAGGCAGCCAGAAACTGCGCCGAGTTTGGGGGTGATGCCACGCGACGTAGCACGGTAAGAAAATGGTTTTCTAGTTTTAAGGAGGATCGTTTTGACATTAGTGAATCTCCACGTTCACGAAGACCTTCCTGGTGTGATGAACATCGTTTAAAAGCATTAACCCTGTTGTGTCTAGACAAGACAGCCTAGACACAATGAGAGGAAGCCGAAAGGCACGCGCTAAGTTAAAGCAGGATGGCGTGAGGTCTGAAACAGGATACGTAATGAATGCTATAAAGAAAAGTACGTAGCTTCTGGAATACTTAACTTTATTCCATCCTTTTGGTACATCTGGAGATTGTGGCGATACAAGTGAGACTCTTTAGATACATGCAATGTTACTAATGGCGCCTTGCTAGGTCATAGCCATTGACTTAGCTGAAGGCTATTCTAACTATCGGCTCGGCAAAGGAGCCAGGCTTCGTCAGTATAGTCGCTAGCTACGTCGTCCGTACAACTGGGGCGAGTGCTCGTCTGTATCTCGAGACCTGCCTTGTGGTGGCGCTCGGTCTGCGATCACACAGTGGCGACACGCGGGTCCGACATGTACTAAGGGACCGCGGCCGATTTAAAGCTACCACCTAGCAAGTGTGGTGTCTGGCGGTGACACCACATTCCTCCCCCGCAAATCGGCGAACAGTCTTGTTATAAGGCTTCCGCCCGCCGTGGGGAGGACCCCATGTTGACGTATGCGATGAGGTGGGGAGCCTAACAACAGGCGAGGCTGTGCCACCCGCACCCGGTCATTCGGTCCGAGGGAGCTAGGAAACGTCTGAAAACCTAGTCCAGGGTGCACGTCAACATGCGGTGTATGCGCCCGTAAAGAGACAGGAGGGGCCGAATGGTCGACCTCCATTGCGTCGGGGTATCCGACGCGCGAAGACGCCATCTGGTCCGGAGCGGGCAAGAGTTCCATGGCGGAGGACTGCTGGTCACGGGAAGCGATCGGCGGCGCGTGACCCAGGGAGGCGCTTGGCGGCTGCAGCGACGCGTCCACTGCGGGCGGCGCCGTCGGGAGAACAAGCGGCGGCGGCGGCGGCGGCGCGTCGCCATGGGGCAAAATGGAAGGCATCGTCGGTAACACCTGGGGATGAGGCGAGCCAGTAGATGGGTCCCCAGGGCGCTGACCGGACGGTACCGTCGCTGAAAGCAGACGGGGAGCGGCAGAACCCGTGCGACGACAGAGGCGCAGCTGATTGAGATGCCGACGCACCTCACCAGCGGCCCCCAAAACCAAATACATCGCGCGGCCGAGGCAGCGAAGAATGCGCCCTGCAAGCCAACACCGTGAACCGCGAAAGTTACGATAGAATACAACGTCGCCTGTAGCAAAAGCAGGAGTCTGCCGCTGCACAGGAACCGGATGCGGCGGATGCAGCAAAGACATCAAGGTTCGATGAGGACGACCGTTGAGCAACTCAGCCGGCGAGCGACCATCTTGGGGCTGAGAGCGATACGATGACAAAAAGAGCAGCAACGCGTCCTCCCGAGAATGCGACTCTTGCAACTTCAACATTTGTGACTTGAAAGCCCGGACCAATCGTTCAGCGGCATCGTTGGACTGAGGCGAAAACGGCGCGGATGTCAGATGTTGAATACCATTGGCCTGGCAGAATGACTGAAATTCTGTGGACATGAATTGTGGGCCATTGTCGGAAACAATAGTCTGCGGAAGACCTTCAATGCAAAAGATAGCAGACAACGCTTGGATGGTGGCAGTTGACGTCGTGGAAGACATCTGGACAACAAAAGGAAAATTACTGAAGGCATCTACCAGAACCAACCATCGAGCATTACAGAATGGACCAGCAAAATCGATGTGCAAGCGTTGCCAAGGGGAAGTGGCTTTTGGCCATGCAAAGACTTTCTGCGGCGGTGAGGATTGTTGTTCGGCACACGCCATGCAAGAAGAACACATATTCGTAATCGCAGCATCGATTCCGAACCAAGTACAGTGCTGACGAGCAAGTTGTTTCGTTAGCACTATACCCCAATGTCCTTGGTGAAGAAGCCGTAAAACAGAGGACTGTAATGAACGTGGGACCACGACTCTAGACTGATCATTATCAGAACGCAACAACAAAACACCACGTTGAACAAAAAGTCTCTCCTTGTGAGCAAAAAATCGGCGAACCACGGATCCTCGATCCGAGACTTTGACAAAGGCCATTGCGTAGCAACAAAACGCAAAACGGTAGCAAGGATCGAGTCAGCAGCTGTGGCTGTAGCTACACGACGAAAATCAATCGGAAACGATTCGACCACGTCATCGGTTTCCGAATCAATGAACATGCAAGCAAGTTCGGAAGAATCGAATGCTCTTGCGACCTCATCACGCAATGCGTGGGGAACATTGCGCGCTCTGAAAAATTTCGGTTGCGCGTTTACTTTCAGGTCCAAATGTGCTTCATAGTTCGTAGCGCAACCAAGGCCCGGTGCAAAAATGTCTGCAAATTCTTCACATAGCCGAGAAACACTGGCGGAAGGCACAGTCTGATTCACTGATAGGACCTGATTTACTATAGACATGTTAAACAACTGAAATAAATCGAAACCAAACAAGTTCACTGCAGTAGAAGAACGAAGAACGTAAAATGACACAAGTTTTGTTTGTCCCTTGTATGTTGCAAGAAGAGTGCACTGTCCTAACACAGGGATATTCTGACCTGAATAACTATTTAACTTAACATTTGCGGCACGCAACGGAGGTTTGCCCAGTTGTTTGTACGTGTCATGATTGATCAATGAAACAGCAGCTCCGGTATCGAGCTGGAATGCTATCACATGGCCATGAATGTCCAAATCTACAAAAAGTTTATTGTCCTGCTGACGACAAGAACGACTGTCTCGTGCAATTTGAACTGACACTGATACAGAAACACTTGCGACGTGACGCGATTTCCGGCGACGTCGACGCACACTTTTTGTGGGACGAACACAGTCACTGTTAGAGACAGTGGCACTGGGCGGAGTGGAGTTAACTACATGAATGTCCACGGGCGAAGGTCCACGAGCCTGAGTGTCCTTGGTTCGATTCCGGCGCGAAGCAAAGGGCCTGGAATGATTATGATTGTCTGATCTGAGCTTTTTCTGGCAAACACTTTGAACATGTCCTTTCTTATTACAGAAAAAGCAAATAGCTTGGCGTGACAGGCAATTTTCACACGAATGTCTAGTAGCACACCGCGGGCATGATTTCACTGCATTTGTATGTTGGCGCGGCACACCTGGTTTAGAGCGTGGCGGCAGCTGTGTGGACGTGCGCGAGGGCAGTTTACCGGGCCGTGCAGCGCGCCCGGCGGGCCGGTTAATGTTACACACAGCTGGCGAAGTTGCAAATGATTCCTGAGCAAAGTCAAGCGTGTCTTGTCTATCTAATATGTCTATCACTTGTTGAAGGGAGGGATTAACTAGTTTCAAAATCTGTTCCCGTATATGAACATCAGAAACGTTCTGTGCTATTGCATCATGTACCATAGTATCTGAATAAGGGAATCCACATTCACACTCAAAAGCACAATCCCGAGTAAGGCCTTGCAATGTTGCAACCCACTCCCTATTAGTTTGACCGGCCGTATGTTTTGTACGAAAGAATGTATACCTTTTTGCAACGACATTGACTGTTTCTTTGAAATAGGCATCTAAAGCAGACAAAATTTCTTCGTAGGACAGAGTTGCTACGTCGCGTCGGGGAAATAATTTCACTATCACACGGTACGTTTGCACCCCTACACACGCCAATAAATGAGGCTGCCGCTCGTTATCTTGAATTCTGTAGGCGGCGAGATGAAATCCAAACTGGCGTGACCACTCCGTCCATGTTTCCTTAGCTGGGTCATAGGGCCTAAACGGCGGTGCAACTGCGAGTTGTGGCTGCGGTAGCGGTAGAGCGGCGGCTGCCGCATCGTGTTGCAGTGCACGTTGACCCTGGATGAGCTGTCCAAGGGCATCCAATAACGCCTGCGCCTGCTGATTCTGCAAGCGATAAAATTCGGACAGTATATCTGGCGAAGCCATGACACAAGTAAATGTAAGCAATTAGAAAGAACAAGACCCGTTCCGTTGACTCGTCGCCAAAAATTGTTGTGTCTAGACAAGACAGTCTAGACACAATGAGAGGAAGGCGAAAGGCACGCACTAAGTTAAAGCAGGATGGCGTGAGGTCTGAAACAGGATACGTAATGAATACTATAAAGAAAAGTACGTAGCTTCTGGAATACTTAACTTTAATCCATCCTTTTGGTACATCTGGAGATTGTGGCGGTACAAGTGAGACTCTTTAGATACATGCAATGTTACTAATGGTGCCTTGCTAGGTCGTAGCCATTGACTTAGCTGAAGGCTATTCTAACTATCGGCTCGGCAAAGGAGCGAGGCTTCGTCAGTATAGTCGCTAGCTACGTCGTCCGTACAACTGGGGCGAGTGCTCGTCCGTATCTCGAGACCTGCCTTGTGGTGGCGCTCGGTCTGCGATCACACAGTGGCGACACGCGGGTCCGACATGTACTAAGGGACCGCGGCCGATTTAAAGCTACCACCTAGCAAGTGTGGTGTCTGGCAGTGACACCACAAACCCACCATTATCCACGTCAGTGTATTTGAGAAATGGCAAATGTGAAGAATTGTGATCATTCCACCATCGTGCGACATGTTTATAAAATGAGAAAAGTTCAACAATCGGGTGTATGAGTCCTGTATGCTCTAAGCCGAAACCACAAAAGTCACTGGGTGACCATAGGTGCATCCCTGCTACTTTGTCATCAGTTGGTTGATGACCAACACCGACCATTTCTATCCAGTATCATTACGGCTGACGAAAGACGATGTCTTTATGCTAATATAAGAAAAAGAAAGAAATTGTTGTGCCCAAACAAAGCAGCAACTCCCATGCAAAGACCTGCCCGCGTCCACAAAAGATAATGTTGTTTATGTGATGGAACAGCGACGGTGTGGTGTACGTGGGTACTACGAATTGCTTACGCAAGATGCAACCATCACTGCTCAAATTTATTGTCAGCAACTCAGACGTCTTGCAGACGCAGTGCAAGAACAACGACTAAGAAGACTGCGTGAAGCAATGCTACTCCACTATATCGCCAGTCAGACTGACGGAAAAGACTGCACAGGAATTGGGTTCGGAAGTCATTCCACACACATCTCATTCGCCTGATCTTGCGCTCTCAAATTTTCACTTCCTTTGCTCACTACCGAACAATCTTGAAGGAAGTTCATTTCCAGATGAAAATGAGCTCCGAACATGACTCGACGAGTTCTTCGCCTCAAATCCACGTGATTTTTTTAAGTCGCGGAATCGAAAAGTTACCCGTGCGTTGGCAGACTGTTGTAAATAGTGAAGCATAATATATTATTGATGACTAAAGTCTCTGTTATGTATATCTGTTGCGTTTATTAAACCTATGGAAGAACGCTACCAACTTAAGCACCAACCCAATAGCACCCTTCGTGGTGTAATAAATGCACAATTCATTCCTGTAATCTGTTAGTACTGTAAAGGACCCTAAAGCTGCACTGCACCTATCCTCCTCCTCAACATGTCGTTATTCCAACGCCTTGCTGTATGAAACGCGTGGTAAATCGTTCCTGTAATGAAAAGAAGGAATAACTCCAAAACTAATTTGCTTTATGCAGTTTCTGAGTCAGCTTTGGATTTCTCACATGGCTATCTAGTTCTAAATATTTGGGAGTTTTTGTCATGATAAATGGGCATGTTGAATGATGAACCTAGAGCACATGGTTATAGACATAATCTTAATAGAGTCTACAGCGAAGAATCAGGAAATGTAAGACTTCTCCAAGTGTGATACATCCCATGAATGACTTGTGCCGTTGATAGCATAATCTATACAGACTATAAAAATGGATGTGTGTGTGTCTGTGTGTGTGTGTCTGTGTGTGTTCAAAAAAAAAAGTTCAAATGTGTGTGAAATCTTATGGGACTTAACTGCTAACGTCATCAGTCCCTAAGCTTACACACTACTTAACCTAAATCATCCTCACACACCCATGCCCGAGGGAGGGCTCGAACCTCCGCCGGGACCAGCCGCACAGTCCATGACTGTAGCGCCTTAGACAATCCAGCGCAGCTGTGTGTGTGTGTGTGTGTGTGTGTGTATGTGTGTGTGTTTTCCACAGCTCCTCCTAAACCGCTGCGCTAGACCCGCTGGACCGATTTCAATCAAACTTGATACGCATGTCACTGACTGGTAGCGTTGTACAAAAATCTTTCTAGGAAATTTTCATTGTTCTTTTTCTGTTTCTGTGCTGCAGCAATGTATACTTGACTCTTAAAATAATTCTATTCTTGTAATTATGACCTCGTAGGTCTGGGTTTGGGGCTCACTGAAGGGAAACAGTTTCAATAGAGGGCGACAGGGGTATGAAAAAAAATGCATGCCGTGATTCACCTGTGATTCTGTAGGGGCCGAAATATTGATTCAGATCTATTCTTTCCATCTTTCTCGTCGAATTGTCGGAAGGGCAGAGGTGAGAGCTGAATCCCTTCTTCTAGCTTCTGGCGCCTTTTGCAGCAGGGTGCTTGCGCTTGTACAAGAAAAAGAAACTGCTGATAGCACTTCTGTTATTTGTTGACTCTGAAACTGAACGTGACATGTCAGGCGCTGCTCAACAGTTATATGTTGCTCTCCCTGGTTTGCCATGATTCCTTAAATATCTCAACATAAATATTTCAGCTTATGTATTTCAAGTTAATATATCGGGTGAGTTTTCCCAACATGTACAAACTCTAGGGACTGATCGATGAAAGGATACGGAACAAAAAAAGTCTAATGAACTTACGTCCGGAAATGCATGGTTTCAATGCTAACACCATTTATTCAATCATACCTTCTTACAGAGACTGCGGTCTAATACGCGCTGTACCATGCAGCCAGAGTTACAGTATGCATGGTTTCCTCCTGTTCTACACAATGTTTCCGTATTCCCATCGAAAGCTTACCGACATGTTGTTTACCTTCGGAAAGGCAAATGAAGCGGGCGGCGGGCAGCAAGGTTGTATCAGGAGACTTATCACCGCCGACAACAACCACAGTACTCAATGTCTGCAACAGTGTCCCGCCCTTTGTCTGAGACAGGGTCGTATCAGGAAACAGGAAATCTTGAATGATGTAGCAAAATGCTCGAACACCAGATTTGGAGAAAAAAGTGATTAACAGGAAGTCTTGATGGATGTAGTCCAAATGTTCGGACACCAGACTTGAAGAAAAACGTGATTAACACTGGAAGGCGACCGCCGTGTCAGTAACAGGCAATTGGCCCGCCAGTAGAGGGTAGACCAGACGACCGTGTGGAATATTGACTGTTGTTGTGACTACCCCTATCGCTTACAGCGTGTGCAAGGCTTACTAGCGACAGACTTTCCAGATCGGGAGCTGTTTTGTCACTGGTTTCTTCAACGGGCAACCACGATTCCAGGATTTGTGTCATCCAACCTATTACGTAGAGTGGTATCTTCAACTTTCATAACAGTCCTTTGTGGGGTAGTATGCAGAACCCCAACGGCATGGGGACAGCGAATCATCAGCATTGGTGAAGCCGGAATGTCCGAGTCGGGAAAATTGGCGACTGTATTTTGGGACCAGTCTTCCTTCCACGTCGTCTAACAGGCCGGAACTTGCGTTTCTTGCGGGCGAATTTGTCTCCCCTGCTGAAAGAAGTGTCACTGATGAGTCGAACGCTTATGTGGCTGCTACATGATTGCGCTCCAGCCCATTTCGCCGTCAACGTCCGGACGCATGCCAATCGTGTCTTGCCGGCCGGAGTGGCCGAGCCATTGTAGGCGCTAAAAATGGCTATGAGCACTATGGGACTTAACATCTGAGGTCATCAGTCCCCTAGAACTACTTAAACCTAACTAAGCTAAGGACATCACACACATCCATGCCCGAGGCAGGATTCGAACCTGCGACCGTAGCGATCGCACGGTTCCAGACTGAAGCGCCTAGAACCGCTCGACCACACCGGCCGGCTAGGCGCTACAGTCTGGTACCTTGTGACCGCTGCGGTCGCAGGTTCGAATCCTGCCTCGGGCATGGATGTGTATCATGTCCTTAGGTTAGTTAGGTTTAGGTAGTTCTGTTCTAGGGGACTGATGACCTCAGAAGTTAAGTCCCATAGTGCTCAGAGCCATTTTAACGATTTGAACCAATCGTGTCTTCCCCGGTCGATTGATCTGACGAGGTGGTCCAGTTGCATGGCGTCTTCGTTCATCGGATCTCCACCCACGCGATTTCTGGTTATTGGGCCATCTCAAAAGTATCGTGTATGCAGAGCGCATTTGAGTGTGGAGACACTGGAGCAGCCTATTCACACTGCCTTTGACGCTGTTCGGATGCAGCTTGGCCGGTGAGAACGTGTGAGACAGAACACGCTAAGGTGCGTACACGCATGTGCTGAGGCACATGGAAACGATTTTCAGCACATACTGTAGCTGTGCCTCTACGGTACAGCGCGTGTTAGACCACAGTCTGTAACGATGTGTGATTGCATAAATGGTCTCGAGTATCGAAACCATGCATTTCCGGACATAAGTCCATTAGACCTTTTTTGTTTCGTATCTTCTGATCGATCAATCCCTAGAGTTTGTACAAGTTGGGAAAAAAATCACCCTGTATATACACACACAAAAAAGAATTCAATGACAAGAAAAGAATTGTCTAGCTCTGGTGTCCAAAGCTTATTGTTCCACAATCCTTTTGCTCGTCACCAGTCTGTTATAGCTTCCTTGCACACTGTGTGGGTCTTTAGTGGATAAAGGAGCGAGGAACAGATGTCGTTCATGAACAGAGAATTCAGATACTAATTTATTCTATATCTCATATCAAGTAGTAAAAATAATACATAACTCTGTTGCTGTAGTTGCAGCGTCAGTTGCTAACAGTAGATGTGAATGTAGAAACGCATACAGATACAAAAGATATATAAATCTGTCACTCTTCAATACAATGTCTATTCATAAGATGTCATGTCCTGGCCAATATGGAAGTCTGAAAATGTCATTCAACTGGCAAACACACAAAATGGGCTCAGTGCATGAATGCTCAGACTTAAGTACACCCGCCACTGAAGCTCCGGAGAGGGGATGCTTGCATCTCATTGGCAGCGGCGTAATGTGTCGTGGCAACGCCCCCATCCCGCGGTGGCGACTGTAAGGAAGCGCGGTAACGTAACTGGCGGCGAGTGTAATTGAAAGTGCGACTGAACCGATAGCGGCCGATACCGCAAACACATTGCTACGTCCTCATCCTCTGGTCCGGCAATAAAGGAATAAATTCCCGGATCATCGTACAGTTCTCTTAATCTAACACAAAAACAATTTTTTCTTATAATATAATTAGATTTAATTATGTAAGATGGCATAAATATACAATGTGACTTCCATGTGTACAGCATTACAATACCGCTAATGCTTATTGTCATCAAAGGAACCGAAATGACAGATGCCAGCATCCATTAGGACAGGGCTTCACAGCGTACGTGCTCGCGGAGCAAGCTGTGAGCAGCAAGGCGCGAGCACGGAGCAGCGCGAGCACGCTACCCCCACTACCGCGAGCACGCTACCCCCACTACTGGACCAGAGCGGAGAGTGGGGAGAGTCACGTGGGACACACAACTGCCGCCAGTCAATGTAAATCCGCGGCCACCTGCAGGGATATCACTCACGAATTATTACTGTGACAAATGAAACAAATAAAGGAGAATGTACACGTGCCACATAATTTTATTAGCTTAGTGTATGCCTCTACATTCGTATTAATTTGTGAACTGTTACACAATAAAAGGTGTCACTGAAGTGTGGGATTCTCTGTTATCTTGTACTTTTTGCCCTTTACAATTGCGTCTATGTTCGGAGTAATTGCTCTTGTGCATCGTAGGCGCAGTGTGCAGTTTAAATTTCGATCAGACAATGCGTTTCTCAGGCGCGTCTTGTTACATTTCATTGCAGAGAACAGTTATTCACAAACATACATGGAACCGAACATTGATATTATTGCAGCCGCCAGTTTATGCAAATGAGGAAATCTATCCTGAGGGAAGTGTCCGTAAAATTCCAAAATGTTTTTCTTGTTCTGAAATTTGTCTCTGTATTCTCTGTCACACTGCAGGTCAATAATTTCTAGTTGCAGCTCAGGACGAATCTCTTCAATATTCGCTGAATATGGAGAGGAGAACAGATCAGAATCACTGTCTAGTGCTGTCAGATCTTGAAAGCGTTGATCAAATTCTTCCTTAGGGGCAACTAAACTATGTGAATAACGTTCACAGTCTTTGTGAACATCTTGCATGGATGACAATTTAGGAAAATGAGCTAGATTTCCTGTTTCTAGCTGACTCACCCAAAGTGTCAATTTCATTTTAAAAGCTCGTATTCGATCTATGAAATGAGTAATTAGCAGATCTTTGCCTTGTAGTGAAATGTTCAAAGCATTCAGATGGCTAGTTAAATCTGCTAAGAACGCGAGATCACATTTCCATGAAGGCTCTTTCAATTCAGGAACACACATGTTATTTATTTCCATGAACATATTTATCTCATCTAATAGGCAAAAATTCGATTTAATAATTCGCCACGACTAAAAATTGAAAAGTATCTCTTCCGGTTTTGCGTGTTTTTTTCGCTGTATATTACTTCTCTATCAATTGTGAGGAAAGTAAAAGGCACAAAAAATTGATGTTTGCGTATCTTACAGTTTCACATCACAGCTTGATAATGAGGTGTCCATTTTTCCGATATTCGTCACAATTATTCCGATACTTAATTTACAAGTAACCTACTGCATAAAATTTGAATTGTGTACAGTGAAAAATGTGGTCGCTGGCTACTTTACGTATGGTTCACGTTAGGTCATACATCGTTGCCTATGAAACGAAGCTAACATATCGAAATTATTTTTAAAGTTGAGATCAGAATGATATCGATCTCCGTTCCCGAGATTTGGGCTCATATATCTCCGGGAGCGTTGCGACTAGTCGCCAGTTCTGTCGACGCGCAACGAGAATCGTGTGGTCATCACACGATAGAGAATGCATTTGTTTTGTTTCGCTGACACATTTGGACCTAATGAAACCATTTTATGTCATATATTTCTCCGGTATGAGTTACTAATATTTCCCCATATTCTCTTGACAATTTCATTTAAAATGCCACGAAATGTAGGTTTCTTAAAGCCAAGTGATCAAGCAGAACCCATTTTCTTGGTTTTGCTGAGGCATCTGAACCTGTTCCAAGCTTTCTTTCTCGTTTATTTCTCTGATACGAGTACCGAATATTCCTCCATCTGTTTTTGCACATTTCACCTAAAATTCCAATTAAAGATAAGTTTATTAACAATAAGCGCATGATAGCGTCATTGCATTGTTTCAAGTTCTTGACAACAAGATAGCGTTACACCTTAAACATCTCTAGAATTTTCATTCTGTACGTCTACAGTATACACTGGCAGAAATGTGGAAGAAATAATGTCCGTGCTTGTTCACAAAATTTCCCCAAATTGTACTTGTCAGTTTCTCCCATGCAGAAACTTTTGGAACAAGCTAAGGCAACTTTCATAGCCGACTGACTCTTTATTCCCATCCAAATGAACTTCCATATTCTTATATTCTGACAGCATACATCGTTATGGATGACATGAACATTTAATCTTGCCAAGCTGCACTCAAAAGATGACTCCAGGATTTACAAAAGACGAATTTCGATTGTGAACTGTGTCAGACCAGAAGGGCGCCGGCCGGAGTGGCCGAGCGGTTAAAGGCGCTACAGTCTGGAACCGCACGACCGCTACAGTCGCAGGTTCGAATCCTGCCTCGGCCATGGATGTGTGTGATGTCCTTAGGTTAGTTAGGTTTAAGTAGTTCTAAGATCTAGGGGACTGATGACCTTAGAAGTTAAGTCCCATAGTGCTCAGAGCCATTTGAACCAACCAGAAGGGCCTTGTAAAACAGTAGTGCACTTTTGGCACAAGTTTTTTGAGCACCATCTTCTACCAATGAATTGAAGTGAATGTGACAAATTACTTATTGCAGCATACTGTTTGCGCAATCTGTTGAGAAACGCCTTCCTCAAAAACGAACATCTATTGATTACAGAAAGCTGTACAACAATCTGGTGGTGGTTTTTCACAACTAGAAGGTATCATCAAGAGACCAATCTACCGCTTACTTTCAAAGTGAAGGTATTGTAAAATGTAACTTTCTCGTTGTACTTTAGATTGTTCATTTTATAATGTACTTGCCGTTTTCAATTTTTATCGTCACAAAAAAGAGTAATGCGAAAATTGACCTTCAAGTTCATTTTCATCATTCTAATTCTACCTCTGCATGGATTATACTGATTTTCATAACAGGCCTGAAAAATTTGCATTAACGGGAAAATATTATATATTTCACTCACCTGCAAGTTTCAACTGTGCGCCAATTTCTTCCCAAATTCTGCCTCTGAACATAGTGTCTCTATTTTTAGGGTTCTTCAAATCATAAAGGCAAGGATGTTGCGAGACCAGCTCACAGAGCATCACATCCTGTGAGTGGCTTATTTCAGTTTTCCTTGACTGGCTCGACATCTTTCTAGCAGCCGTACGTCTTTGTGTCGTGCGACTTCCGTCGCAACACTGCTCACTGGTGCAGTGCTGCGGCAGCTGCCGCAACAGTCGCGCGTCGCATCCTAAACTCGAACTGCGCATGCGCCAGCAGGCAACTTCTGACGTCACGTAGCGACCCGTCGCAGTCGCTAGTGTGCGTCGCGTCTTGGACAATGTACCTTTTAAGCCAGCGGACCGCGCTGTAATAAGTCAGGCTACCATACTGGCTTTGCGACACATAATGGTCATGTCAGATAATGGCACAATCCGAAACTGTTCAACTTGAGATGGACACAAATGTTCCGCTGCAACTACCAAACATCTTTTATTAAATCGCCATCAGTGAAGGGGCGCAGGGATTTTGCTAAAAACAAAGCAATTTTGTAGCTCACTCTGAGAGCTGCCTCAGTTGATTTTTCTTCGTCATCCAGATCTTCTTCGGATAGCTTCCTTTTAAGTTTAATAACTTCCTGTGCACGATCAGGTCCATCACATTTTCCACTTCCGTAGGCTTTCGCGTGGTACGACATATAATGTCGCTGCAAATTAAATTTCCTAGAAGAATTCTGCGTTTTGTGACGTACTAAACATTTTGCAACACCATCTTTTTCTGTAAACAGATACAATTCCTCCCAATGGGGGTTGAACTGCGAAAGCATGGTTGGGGTTACACAACGGCGACTTGACATGATTCTTAACCAGCGCAGTGACTGTTAAGAGCTGATCGTAGTACTTTAAACGTTACACAGTCGGCGCGAATTCAATAGGCACGCTGCGGCCCTATTCAAACGTGCGCGCGCATTTCACCTCCCTCCCGTCCCTCGCAACTCCGCGACCTTGTACCTGCTCGCGAGCACGTGCCTGAGCAGACGCGAGTAATCGCGCTCAAAACCGGCCAGTTGTTACGCCCTGCATTAGGAGCATGTGTAATGTGTCTAGGAAAACTGTGAGAAGAAAGAATTTTTTTCTTTCTTTTACGTTAAGATTTTTTTTCTTTCTTTTACGTTAAGATTTTTTTTCTTTCTTTTACGTTAAGATTTTGTAGCTACTTGTGGTAAATTTTACATAGTCATAGGAACTAAGAAAACGTAATATCTTTGTAGTCATAAACGTGTGTGTGTGTGTGTGTGTGTGTGTGTGTGTGTGTGTGTGTGTGTGTGTGTGTGTGCGTGTGCGCGTGCGTCCGCCCGTCGAAGTGATCTCATGGCAATAAGTTGTCAGTCGACGATTTATACTGGGATCCTTCCCGTGCTGGACTTGAGTGGGGACGACCGTTGGTTGGTCGTTCGGTCGGTCGTCGCAGCGGACGACGTACATTTGGTCTTCCGACCGCTTCTGGCTTCTCTGTGTTTGTGCCGACTTACAATTCGTCCGTGTTGTTTCACAGTCACTGGTTTTAGTATTGTGAGTTGTTGGTAGAATTGTTTTCCCGGATCCGTGTGCCTTTGTTGTTTTAAATGAGCAATTATTTTAATGCTGTCTGCGTACTAGACTAGATTTGGTGAGGAGTTGTGAACGGACATCACGTCGGTTAGGGGCGCAGCAGCGAGCAGGTCCGTGCAGTGCGAGGGCAAGCCGCGGCCGTTGGCGGCGTGCCGCCACTGCCGGATCGAGGAGGGGCTAGTTGCGAGAGCGACGGCTTCGTTGCACTCCGAACCCTGGACGTTTAAGTTGAGTGAAGAGTTAACTGCTAATGCAACCTCGACTATTCTGAGATCTCGCCTTTGGTCGGTGGGTTGTTGCTCCCAGGGCCGCTGAGAATGGTGGCAACGAGTGAAGTGTTTCGAGGCGGTGAAATATTGCAAACGTCTTTCCCTATTCGTTATTCATCATTGAATTTAGTATTATTCTTATTAGTGAAGTGCAACCAGTGGTATTTTCTGCCTTGTGGCCGCTAACGCACCAGCTACCTGCCCTGGAGGTTAGTGTACTTGTCCGGCAGTGTACCTTTCCTCGTCGTGTTGACGCTGTCCGACACGGTGTGTAGTTCGACAGCCTCTTGTACTGAGCATATTTTTTGGGAGGTCTACCTTGGTTCTAGTGTTTCCTTCTGCCTTGGGTGTTTTCTGAAGACGTAGTGCTGTCTGTCTCTTCGCCCTTGCCTAAAAATATTCCATCGTTGTACCGGTGATCGGACGTTAGGCGGATTAGTTAGTCGGTCGGTCGGCGCTTAAGCTGGCCCTAGTTTGAGTTGCCATCCTGTTACGTGAGTACAACTCTTAGCTGCCAGGCCTCACCTTATCTTATGTTTGAATTACCTTGGAATACTTGCTGAGAACCGCTTGTCCTGATACCATAGATTGTGATGTTTGTTTTAAGGATATTTGTAATTTTCTAACTATTGTTGGTGTGGCCTTCAGCTGAGCAATAATTTCACTTCTTTTGTGATAAGGCCTTCAGCCGTCTTACAGTAAGTTTTTTTTAAGAAAACTTGTTTTAAAAGCGACGTATTTATTTTAAAAGTGCTATTTGTAATTGTTTTCCTCACTTCTTATTCAGGCCTTCAGCCGTTTGTTATTTTACATTGTTTGTGGCCTTCAGCCAAGTAATAATTTCACTTCTCTTATAATAAGGCCTTCAGCCGTGTTAAAGTTTGTTTTAAAACGAAGTATTTTTCTTAATATGTGCTATTTGGAATTGTTCTTCTGACTTCTAATTGAGGCCTTCAGCCGTTTGTTGTTTGAGGTTATTGTTGGTGGCCTTCGGACCTAAAATTGTGGAAAATTTTTTTTGTGATAAGGTCTACAGCCGTCATACAGTCAATTGTGGTTTTTTTAGGAGATTATTTTAAAATTTTAATTTCTTTAAATAAAGTTTACATATTTGTTGTGCAACCGAGAGTAACGGATTATGGCCCCGCCCACAATCGTAACCTCATCCTGCCCCACCCTGAGAAATCAGCTCTCAATTAAGCTACATCCAACTTCTTTTAATAAGCTTCCTCTGTCTATATGAGTTATTGCTGGGGCTTGTTGAATTAATCAGCCATATTAACAGTGGGTAATAAAAACTTCACTTTCAAAGGGAAACTGTCTGAGTGTTTAGGAACACAAAAGCTGTTTATTTCTTTATCAACTGAGTATGAGAAAAGGATTTCTAATAGAAGACACTGCACAACAAGGCGAAAAATTACGTGCGATTGGCGAATCCAGGCTACACGCGATCAGTGCAAGATTCGTTTTGGCGCACCACGATTAAATTACTGAGACTGCAAAACCATGCAGTGCTGTGCGGCTGGTCCCGGCGGAGGTTCGAGTCCTCCCTGGCGAATGGGTGTGTGTGTTTGTCCTTAGGATAATTTAGGTTAAGTAGTGTGTAAGCTTAGGGACTGATGACCTTAGCAGTTAAGTCCCATAAGATTTCACACACATTTGAACCATGCAGTGAAATGGTAGAAGGTCGATCTTGGATATTTCCAGCAAAAAATCAGCACCCGTAATTACTCCAGAAAGGACAATCTCTACAAATGTCGGTATTGCATAAAAATCTTTGTAGCAAATATTTTTTGCTCGTTCAGTTTCTGTAAGAGAGGCTTAAAACACTTAATTGATAGGTGAAAGAACAAACTGATAATATAGTGCATTGTCATGCTGATACGAGCACTAATCACGTCCGAACTGTCCCTTACTGTATGCAGTACACACTGCTGTAAAATACGCTCATATCCTTCCGCTTGCAGCACTTTCTCAAGCGCAATAAACGGACAACACCCAAATCACGAGAAACGCCGGCGCACGCAAACATCCTCTCCTCTGTATATCAACTGGTGGCACTACACATGATGGCAGTTAACGTTCTCTAGGCATTCGCCAAACCCAAACTTTTACATTTAATGGCAACAGGGCACACCGTGATTCATGACTGCAACTCTTTTCCAGCCATCCACCGCCCAGTGGCGTTGCTCTTGGCACCATCTCAAGCGTCGCTTAGCGTTGACTTCAGAAACGTGCTGCACGTGAGTAGTTGTTCGACCATTGGACCCCACTCATTTTTATTCCCTCTGCACGCTCATTAAGCTAGCTGGACTGTTGGTAGCAGTTTGGAACTCGCGAGCTATTTCTTCCGCTCATTTCATGAGATTTTTCACAGTCGCTCTCCGCAATTCTCAACGGTCACTCTCCGTCAGTATGTGGGATGTGTCTGGTCTTGGTTTAGATGTCGAACCTGCGTGATTGCGCTTCACATCACCTATAGTTGCCTTGGGCGGCCTTAGAAGGGTTGAAATGTTGCTGGCTTTGTTACCCACAAAGGAACTCGCCATCGCACCTTCGTCAGATTTAGTAGAGAGTTGGCCCATTGGATAGTCCATTAAAAACTGAACACAGATCAGGCATGAAAACAGTAAGAAGATGTACTGAACTGTGGAAGAAAGAAGCAAAATAGATACAATGAACGGTCCAAATTTAATATGTGCAATATCGATCGCTGTTAATGACTGTCGTGTTGTGGTTGTGTGGCCACGGTGTAGGACTGCAATGTGGGAGATCCGAGTTCAAATCTCTCTTGTTCAAATTTTTGTTTATTTTCTTCTTCGCAAAATTACGAACTGTTCGTCACATCAACGACTGGACGTCAATCCGCTCGCTATATTCAAATTTGTCTACGTGTCGTGGCGTAATGTCCGTTTGCAACAGCGACGTGTAACGAAGGGACCTGCAAACATGAGTACCTGCTATTTCTTCTACACAAGTACCACATGTTATGCCTCTTGCGTTCCGTTTCGTAAGTTTTTACTCTTGAATTCCTTTGTTGTAACATAGTTCACATCCATGTATTTGTTGTTTTCATTTCTTTTTTTTGTTATGGTTTTAGGGCGCAAAACTGCTACGGTCATTAGCGCCCGGTCTGTGACTTAGGAAAAGCTAAAAAACGAAACTGGAAACCAGCAGCAACGGGAGCAAAACTCAAAAAAGTGGGGAAACCAAAATCAGAAGGAAAGCTTAAAAATACCACTATAGAATGGGGCTTATTTGTCCCCAAAAAGAGCTTCAAATTACTGACGTCATCTCACTGGCACTAATGAAATCGAGAACGCGATCGGCTGATCGTGTGTCATCTGATAAAATGGAAGATATATCAGGCGACAGCTGTAGACGGGCGAGTAACGGAGTAAAATAGGGGCACTCAAGTAGAAGGTGACTCACCGTCCACAGTTGAGAGCAGTGGGGACAGAGTGGGGGATGATCGCCGCTTAAAAGATGTCGATGGCTAAAAAGACAGTGCCCTATCCGGTGTCTGGTTAAAATTATCAAATCCCGACGACGAGTTCGGGAGGAAGAGGTCCAAGCACAGGGAAGAGCTTTCACGTCCCGCAATTTATTATGGCGAAGTGTCGACCAATGTGAGAGCCATAAAAGACCAACACGACGACATAAAACACTCCGTAGATCGGCGAAGGGAATCATGCGAATAGCTGGCCAAAGAAGAGAGACTGCAGCCTTGGCCGCTATATCGGCCGCCTCATTTTCATAGATACCAACATGTCCTGGGATCCAGAGCAACGCCACAGAGACGCCCCTCAAGTGGAGCAAGTTGAGGCAGTCCTGAATCCGGTGGACCAGAGGGTGCACAGGGTAGAGAGCTTGGAGACTGAGGAGAGAGCTGAGAGAGTCTGAGCAGATAACATACTGTATCCGCTGATGGCGACGGATGTATTGGACAGCCTGGAGAACAGCGTAAAGCTCCGCAGTATAAACCGAACTGGTCGGGAAGCCGAAATCGATTTGGGGTGTTGCCAACAATATAGGCACTCCCAACACCAAACGATGTTTTTGGGCCATCAGTGTAAATAAATGTGGCATCCTTCATTTGTGCGCATAGAGCAGCAAATGGCCAACGATAAACAAGACAAGGGAAACTGACAAAGGTCACGGAGCAGGTAGGTCCGGGGCCGGAGCCAAGGCGGTGCTGTACCCCAAGTTGTCAAGAACGTTTTAGGAAAGTGGAAGGAAAGAGAATGGAGCAGTTGACGGAAGCGGACTCCCGGTGGTAGTAGGGAGGAAGGGCGGCCAGCATACCATAATCCAAGGAGGTGTGGAAAAAAATGTCATGGGCCGGATTTGCAGGCATGGAAGACAGATGGCTAGCATAACGACTCAGAAGAACAGCTCGCCGATTGGACAGCGGAGGTTCAGCAGTCTCAGCATATAGGCTTTCCACAGGGCTGGAGTAAAAAGCTCCAGGCACTAAACGTAACCCACGGTGGTGAATAGAGTCGAGACGCCGAAGAATAGACGGCCGAGCAGAGGAGTAAACTATGCTTCCATAGTCCAATTTCGAGCGCACTAAGGCGCGATAGAGGCAGAGAAGGACCACTCGATCCGCTCCCCAGGAGGTGCCATTCAGGACACAGAGGGTGTTGAGGGATCGCAGACAGCGAGCCGAAAGATAGGAAACGTGGGAGGACCAGCACAGCTTTCTGTCAAACATAAGACCCAAGAATTTAGCGACGTCCGCGAACGGAAGGTTGACAGGGCCTAGATGTAAGGAAGGCGGAAGAAACTCCGAACGACGCCAAAAATTAACACAAACGGTCTTACTGGGAGAGAAGCGGAAGCCGGTTTCGATACTCCAAGAGTGGAGGCGATCGAGACATCCTTGAAGACAAGAAGGCCAGTCCGTTGAGAGCTGTAGTAGATCGCAAAATCGTCCACAAAGAGGGAGCCGGAGACATCAGGAAGGAGACAATCCATAATTGGATTTATGGCAATGGCAAACAGTACAACACTTAGCACGGAGCCCTGGGGTATCCCGTTTTCTTGGGAGAAGGTACGGGAGAGAGTAGTGTTCACCCGCACTTTAAATGTGCGCTCTGCCATAAATTCACGAAGAAAAATGGGCAGCCGACCTCGAAAGCCCCAAGAGAACAGTGTGCGGAGGTTGCCTGTCCTCCAACAGGTATCGTATGCCCTCTCCAGATCAAAAAATATCGCTACTGTTTGGCGTTTCCGGAGAAAATTGTTCATGATATAAATGGAGAGAGCAACAAGATGGTCAACTGCAGAACGTTGCTTTCGGAAACCGCATTGTGCAGATGTTAAAAGACTGCGGGACTCCAGCCACCAGGCTAAACGGCAATTCACCATACGCTCCAAAACCTTACATTCACTAGTGAGAGAAATAGGGCGATAGCTAGAGGGGAGATGTTTGTCCTTTCCAGGTTTCGGAACAGGAACGACGATAGCTTCACGCCATCGTCTGGGAAAAGTACTGTCGGTCCAAATTCGATTATAAAGGCGAAGGAGGTAACGCAGACTATGGTATGATAAATGCACCAACATTTGTTTGTGGATACCATCCGGTCCTGGGGCGGAAGAGCGAGAAGAAGAGAGTGCATGTTGGAGTTCCCGCATGGAGAAAACAGTATTGTAGCTTTCGCGATTTTGAGAGGAGAAGGCAAGAGGTTGCACTTCCACTGCACGTTTCTTCGGGAGAAACGTTGGCGGGTAATTTGAAGAGCTCGAAATCTCAGCAAAGTGTTTACCCAATGAGTTAGAAATTGCGACGGGGTCCATTAATTTACCGTGCGCGACAGTGAGCCCAGAGACCGGGTAGAAACTAGGCCCTCCAGATATCCGCCGAATCCGACTCCAAACTTCCGAGGAGGGATTGAAGGTGTTAAAGGAGCTAGTAAAGAAGTCCCGGCTTGCCTTCTTGCTATCGCGGAAGACGAGGCGGCATCGCGCACGGAACTGCTTATAGCGGATACAGTTGGCCAAAGTAGGATGGTGGCGGAAAACGCGAAGAGCACGTCGCCGCTCACGTATTGCGTCACGGCATGCCTCGTTCCACCAAGGAACTGGGGGGCGCCGGGGCAATTCGGAGGTGCGAGGTATTGAACGTTCCGCAGCTGTAAGAATAACTTCTGTAATATGAGTGACCTCATCGTCGACGCTAGGAAAGTGACGGTCATCGAATGTCGCTAGAGACGAAAAAAGTGTCCAATCGGCTTGGGCAAACTTCCAGCGTCTCGGGCGCATATATGGCAGTTGTGGCTGCAATCGAAGGACACATGGAAAGTGGTCACTAGACTGTGTATCAGCAAGAGCGAACCATTCGAAGCGCCGAGCTAGCGGAACAGTACCGACCGAAAGGTCCAAATGAGAGAAATTTGTCGTGGAGGCAGACAAAAACGTAGGGTCCCCAGTGTTGAGGCAAACAAGATCAGCTTGGTGGAAGACGTCTAACAATAGTGAGCTCCGCAGACAAGGATGCGAAGAACCCCAAAGCGGGTGGTGGGCATTGAAGTCCCCAACCAGCAAATAGGGGGGCGGAAGCTGACCAAGAAGATGAAGGAGATCAGCTAGTGCCATTTGTGTGGACGATGGAATGTAGACAGTACAAAGAGAGAAGGTGTATCCAGAAAGGGAAAGACGGACAGCGACAGTTTGGAATGAAGTGTTTAAGGGGATTGGGTGATAATGGAGAGTATCATGGAGAAGAATCATGAGTCCTCCATGTGCTGGAGGGCCTTCAACAGAGGGGAGATCAAATCGGACTG
This sequence comes from Schistocerca americana, assembly GCF_021461395.2. NCBI lineage: Eukaryota > Metazoa > Arthropoda > Insecta > Orthoptera > Acrididae > Schistocerca > Schistocerca americana. The sequence goes on along the minus strand of NC_060122.1, from coordinate 104,133,023 downwards.
ACGGAAAATGGGGGAAAACAAAGCAGTCGTGGGGATGCAGCTTTGTTTCCTGAAGACAGAAGATGACCGGAGAGTAGGATCATAAGAGGATCGACAATTCATCCCAATTGGCTCGAATGCCGCGGATTTTCCAATGGATAATGGACATAGGGGGGGACAGAAAAGGGAAGAATGTGACCAAGGTTGCCCTCAACTCAACGACTGCTCAGAGCTTGCGACCGACAGCGTGGAACGGCATTCAGCCGAAGGCAGAAGATCCTGATCCATAGGTTGTTCGGGAGCAGCTCCTGCCACCAGCGATCGGCCGGTTGATTGGCCGCCAGCAGTGTGCTTTGGCGACACAGAAGGCGGCCGAGAGCAGTTACTGTCAGGCGGAGAAGGAGAGGAACTGGGGTTCTTATTAGCCTTTTTGGAAACAGAACGTTGAGATGGAGGAACTGATGGTTGAGAAGTTGGAGTATGTAAAAAATCTTCACGAGTAGGCTCTTTTTTGGAAGTCCGGGTGTCTGATTTTGGGGCTCGAGATTTAGCAGAACCCGATGAAGGGTGAGCCATAGAGTGAGCAGGTGAGAGTGGGGAGGTTGAAAGGGCGATCTTTGTGCTGGCCGATCTGAGGACCGTGGCACTAAAGGTGAGATCTCAAGTCTGAGTTGCTGCCTCCTTTGTTGGCCGAGGAGAGGCAAGGACAGTGCTGTATTTACCTTTGTGAGGCACAGTGGGCTTTCGACTGGCGAATAACCTTCGAGCAGCAAAGGTCGACACCTTTTCCTTCACTCTGATTTCCTGAATGAGCCATTCGTCTTTAAAAATGGGGCAATCCCTAGAGGAAGGAGTGTGCTCACCCATACAGTTGATGCAATGAGGGGATGGAGGTGGACAAGCACCCTCATGGGCATCCTTGCCACACGTAACGCATTTGGCTGGATTGGAACAGGACTGGCTAGTATGATTGAACCGCTGACACCGATAGCAACGCGTAGGGTTTGGGATGTAAGGGCGAACGGAAATTATCTCATAGCCCGCTTTTATGGTCCATGGGAGGTGAACTCTGTCAAATGTCAAGAAGACAGTATGGGTTGGAACGATGTTCGTGTCAACCCTTTTCATGACTCGATGAACAGCTGTGACGCCCTGGTCAGACAGGTAGTTTTGAATTTCCTCGTCGGACAATCCGTCGAGGGAGCATGTATAAACGACCCCACATGATGAATTTAAAGTGTGGTGCACTTCCACCCGGACAGGGAAGGTGTGTAGCAGTGAAGTACGCAGCAATTTTTGTGCCTGGAGGGCACTGACTGTTTCTAACAACAAGGTGCCATTTCGTAACCTGGAAGAAGACTTTACAGGACCTGCAATTGCGTCGACACCTTTCTGAATAATGAAAGGGTTGACCGTGGAGAATTCGTGACCTTCGTCAGACCGAGAAACAACAAGGAACTGTGGCGACGATGGAACAACTGTCTGTGGCTGAGACTCATTGAACTTCCGCTTGTGAGCAGGCATAGTAGATGATGAGGAAACCACTGCGGAAGTATCCCCCATGATTAACGGCGTCTCCGATGGTACGCTCCTTCCTTGTGGGGGCCCTCTCTGAGGGAACTCCCGCCTTAGGTGATTGTTCACACCTCAGGTCACACCTCCTGAGAAACGGACGGAGGGACCAATCGGCACTTTCGGAAGGTATCAGCTCGGGCAATCACCCCTCCTTGGGCCTGGCCGTTACCAGGGGGTACGTACGTGTCCTACCTGTCTACCCGGGGCGGGGAATTACTCGTTACCCCGTCACCGGCTATGCATGGGAATGCGTGGGTCAGCCTTCAGACATGCACAGGGAGGAAAAAAGAGAAAGGGAAAAACAAAGAAAGGGAAAGGAAAGAAGAGAGGTCTCAAACGCCACAGCGGAGAAAAGTGTAAAGAGAAGAGGTAAGGAAAAGGGAAGGACAAAGGAAGGACAAAGACTTGCCAGCAGAGAAAGTGAAGAAGAGAGACTGTTTTACATTTTCGAGCGTCCGTCTCCGGACATAGGCACAAAACATACTCCCAGAGAGGGAGAAAGGGAAGGAAAGAGGCGGTGGTGAGGGGGGGGTCATAGATGTGGGATGGGGAAGGATGCGGAAAAGGAAGGTATGCAACCCGGAAAGGAAGGAGGGCCACATTAGCTTGGGGTCCCGTGCTCGCTATGCACGTATCCACAAAAGAGTTGTGGACCCCTTGGGGGGGTTTTCATTTCTGTAAGATGTCTATGTGGCATCTCGCCTGCTTTCATTATTCATCACATTTACTTGCGACGGTGATATATTCTTACCACATGACTCATATTCTGTGATCGATTCAAGAATCAAAACTTGCAGACGGATGGCAAGAAGCATAACATGTGGTACTTGTCTAGAATAAATAGCAGGTAAGCACATCTGTGGGTCCCTTCGTTAACGTCGCTCTTGTAAACGGACATTACGCCACGAAACATACACAAATTTGAACACAGCGAACAGATACGTCAGTAGCGGTCGCGCGGTTCCAGACTGAAGCGCCTAGAACTGCTCGGCCATAGTGGCAGGCACAGTCCAACACCGTGACCACACAAGCATGACACAATGGTAATTGACATCGCTCAATGCTGCACATATTAAATTTGGACCGTTCACCGTTTGTATTTTGCTTCTTCTTCCTGTTTCCGTGCCTGATCTGTGTTCAGTTTTTAATGGGCTATCCAATGGGCCAACTCTCCACTAAATCTGATAGGGGTGCGACGGGGAGTTTCCCTTGTCAGGTGACACGCAATGTTGAGTCCACGTTCAAAGTCACTGAGCTTTCCTGCTGTTAGTGCTTCTCTGCTCACAACACGATACTCCCTGACTCCTTTTATACTGGCCGTCTGCCTCTCATCACACCTAGTGCACAATTCCACATTACACAGAGGTGTTCGGATAGTGTTGGTAAGGTAGTGTATATGTATGCATTATTTACAGTGGAGGTACATAAGATAAGAATAGTGGAAAAAACAGGCTGTACATCAGAAATTCATTACACAGTCATATATACACTACTTATTGCTGTTACTTAAGGTAGGATCATAAGAACTGAAATAACCTTAATCACAACACAGAAATAAATTAGAAGACTCCTTCAGTAATGCATCTTGGTTTTTACATTATACGTATAACTTGCAAAATGGACATGTACTGCGTTGTTTACATTTATATTCCATTCTCTTTGGTGACTTTGTTATCGGTCGGCCTGATTATTTATTTATAATAATTTTTTTACATGAACTCTTCAACTGACTAAAAACTACTTTTTGTAAATATATTTTAAGACACGTTTTAGATTTACACAATGCCATTATGTCTTTGGTGTCATTTGACAGTTTATTGTACAGCTTGATTCCTTGATAAAACATAGTGTTCTGGGTTGTCTTTTCATTCTTTATATTCAGGTCGAAGCAATTACTGTATCTAGTTTGGTGATCATGTATGAATCTCTTTGATACGTATTGCACATCTGGAATATAAGTTTACTTCTAACAGTAAAAATACTCCACATTTTAAATACATTGAAGCAGTGGGCCCTTTGTGACGTCTGTTGTTATAGTTTGAATATATTTTCCATGTTGCAACCCAGATAATTTTATCATAACTGATGATAGAATATATCTGTGCAGAATGTTGTTCTTAGACATGAAGTATTATACACTGTGGTAAATATTCGTAAGGTGTAGCATGCTGTGCTAATTCCTTTTCCAAGTACTCTGAGACGTTAATCCCATTTTAATCGCTGACCGACACATATATCTAAAGATTTTGTGCTTGTTACCCATTCTATGGTCTCATTACGCACTTTAAGTCTTGTTGTATTGAGTTTTTTTTAATTAGAAGTTTTTTTGCTAGTCCTCCTTATACGAAAAGTCAAACAATGTAACTATATTATGAAGAGGATTGTTGCTCCTCACCATACAGCGTAGGTACTGAGTCACAGATAGGCACAACAAAAAGACTGTCACAATATGAGCTTTTGGCCAACAAGGCCTCAGTCGAAACAAAACAACACAGACACACATACACACTCATGCAAACTTTATTCATATGCAGATGATCACAGTATCTGGCAGATGAAACTAAAAGTCCAGGAGCATGTCTGTGTGTGTGTGTGTGTGTGTGTGTGTGTGTGTGTGTGTGTGTGTGTGTGGGTTGTCTTTTTTCGACAAAGACCTTGTTGGCCAAAAGCTCATCGTTTGTTGACCAATTACAGAATTGCGTAAACGACTTGTTAGTTACCACTATTAACATTTCTGGTACCAAATCTATAACCGTTATACTGCAACATATGCAAATAATGCGGTTTCGTCTTGTGTGAACCATAGTGGAAGTCACTAATGTACACAACTGGCCATTAAAATTGCTTCACCACGAAGATGACGTGCTACACACGCGAAATTTAACCGACAGGAAGAAGATGCTGTGAAATGCAAATGATTAGCTTTTCAGAGCATTCACACCAGGATGGCGCCGGTGGCGACACCTACAACGTGCTGAAATGAGGAAAGTTTCTAGCCGATTTCTCATATACAAACAGCAGTTGACTGGCGTTGCCTGGTGAAACGTTGTTGGGATGCCTCGTGTAAGGAGGAGAAATGCGTACCATCACGTTTCCGACTTTGATAAAGATCGGATTGTAGCCTATCGCGATTGCGGTTTATCGTATCGCGACATTGCTACTCGTGTTGGTCGAGATCCAATGACTGTTAGCAGAATATGGAATTGGTGGGTTCAGGAGGGTAATACAGAACGCCGTGCTGGATCCCAACGGCCTCTTATCACTACCAGTCGAGATGACAGGGATCTTATCCGCATGGCTGTAACGGATCGTGCAGCCACGTCTCGATCCCTGAGTCAGCAGATGCGGACGTTTACAAGACGACAACCATCTGCACGAACAGTTGGACGACTTTTGGAGCAGCATGGACTATCAGCTCGGAGACCATGGCTGCGGTTACCTTTGACGTTGCATCACAGACAGGAGCGCCTGCGATTGTGTACTCAACGACGAACCTGGGTGCACGAATGGCAAAACGTCATTTTTTCGGATGAATCCAGGTTCTGTTTACAGCACCATGATGGTCGCATCCATGTTTGGCGACATCACGGTGAACGCACATTGGAAGCTTATATTCGTCATCGCCATACTAGCGTATCACCCGGCGTGATGGTATGGGGTGCCACTGGTTACACGTGTAGCAATTTTAATGGCTAGTAGTGTAAATAAGAAAATGTTTTGGTCCTAACACAGTCTCTTGAGGAATTTCGATTTTCAAATATTCCAGATTTATAATATGTCTCACTACGTATTTTTGAGCCATATGAATTGTGGGAGTTGTGTCTCGTTCGTGTTGGCCTGGTGGTTAAACAGAGGTGATACTATTCTTCTGCCAGATACAGCACAAGTGAAATTACACTGGAAAGGAACGGCCGACAGCGCGCTCGCCAGTTGGATTACGGCATTTTTGGCCCGCAGCAGCGGCAGCGCGTTCATCAGGAAGACACAGCCTATAAGTCAGGGAGCGGCCGGAAGTCGGCCGGCAGCAGCTGTCAGCGTGCACGTCCGCCGCAGTAATCCACGGGACCCGCCTGAAGGAAATTACGCGGCACCGATTTCCCCCGGGTGATAACACGGGCCAGACCACCAAGATCTGACAGAGGGAAAGGGAACAGAGGGGACGGGGGTTGGTGCAACGAGCAGAGTGAACTACGAACAGCCTCCTGCGCATCCTGACGGTCATCCAAGAAAATATGTGTAGGACAAAATAATACACTAGTGGCCATTAAAATTGCTACACCAGGAACAAATGCAGATGATAAACGGGTATTCATTGGGCTAGTATATTATACTAGAACTAACATGTGATTACATTTTCACGCAATTTGGGTCCATAGATCCTGAGAAATCAGTATCCAGAACAACCACACCTCTGGCCGTAATAACGGCCTTGATACGCCTGGGCATTGAGTCAAACAGAGCTTGGATGGCGTGTACAGGTACAGCTGCCCACGCAGCTTCGACACGATACCACAGATCATCAAGAGTAGTGACTGGCGTATTGTGACGAGCCAGTTGCTCGGCCTCCATTGATCAGACGTTTTCAGTTGCTGAGAGATCTGGAGAATGTGCTGACCAGGCCAGCAGTCCAACATTTTCTGTATCCAGAAAGGCCCGTACAGGGCCTTCAACATGCGGTCGTGGATTAGCCTGCTGAAATGTAGGGTTTCGCAGGGATCGAATGAAGGGTAGAATCGCGGGCCGTAACACATCTGAAATGTAGCGTCCACTGTTCAAAGTGCCGTCATTGTGAACAGGAAGTGACCGATACGTGTAACCAATGGCACCACATACCATCACACAGGGTGATACGCCAGTATGGTGATGACGAATACACGCTTCCAATGTGCGTTCACCACGATGTTGCCAAACACGGATGCGACCATCATGATGCTGTAAACAGAACCTGGATTCATACGAAAAAATGACGTTTTGCCATTCGTGCAACCAGGTTCGTCGTTGAGTACACCATCGCAGGCGCTCCTGTCTGTGATGCAGCGTCAAAGGTAACCGCAGCCATGGTCTCCGAGCTGATAGTCCATGCTGCTCCAAACGTCGTCCAACTGTTCGTGCAGATGGTTGTCGTCTTGTAAACGTCCGCATCTGTTGACTCAGGGATCGAGACGTGGCTGCACGATCCGTTGCAGCCATGCGGGTAAGATGCCTGTCATCCCGACTGGTAGTGATACGAGGCCGTTGGGATCCAGCACGGCGTTCCGTATTACCCTCCTGAACCCACCGATTCCATATTCTGCTAACAGTCATTGGATCTCGACCAACGCGAGCAGCAATGTCACGATACGATAAACCGCAATCGCGATAGGCTACAATCCGACCTTTATCAAAGTCGGAAACGTGATGGTACGCATTTCTCCTCCTTACTCGAGGCATCACAACAACGTTTCACCAGGCAACGGCGGTCAACTGCTGTTTGTGTATGAGAAATCTGTTGGAAACTTTCCTCATATCATCATGTTGTAGGTGTCGCCACCGGCGCCAACATTGTGTGAATGCTCTGAGAAGCTAATCATTTGCATATGACAGCATCTTCTTCCTGTCGGTTAAATTTCGCGTCTGTAGCACGTCATGTTCGTGGTGTAGCAATTTTAATGGCCAGTAGTGTAGAAATCTTCATCGTCGTATTACAGCATATGACAACAAATAGGCTTGATCCCTTTAAGGATGTCCACATCAAGACTGGAACCAGTAACTGTAGTCGCGTTCTAGCAATCCTAGATCCATTTCAGGAGCAGATCCAACAGATACTACACCCTAAGACACATGCTCTGCATGGTCAGCAATCCTCGGCTTACATTTCAGCAAGACAATGCTCACCTGCACATGGGGAGAGTCTCTGTGCTTGCCTTCGTGTTTGCCAAACCCTATCTTGGCCGACAAGGTCGCCGGATCTCTCCCCGTTGAGAACGTTTGGAGTATTATGGACAGGACCCTCCAACCATCTCGGAATTCTGACGATCTAACTCGCCAATTGGAAAGAATTTGGAGGGCATCTATCAGCTCTGTCTATCAGTGCCAAGCCGACTAACTGCTTGCATAAGGGCCAGGGGTGGACCAATGGGTTATTGACTCACTCAGTTTGTGAAGACCTTTCTCTTGAATAGTTCGTCCAATCGTTATGGAATCGTAATCATTTGTTTGTCTGTACAAGTACATCACATCTACCGATTTCCGTCCAATTCGGATAATTGCTTCGTGGTACATGATTTTTCTTTTGTCTTAGAGTGTGTCTGACGGCAAGACCCAGCTTTCATAGACCCACGCAATAGATTATCCGTAAAAAAGGCGAACGTCCTACAGTTAATAAGATGTGGTAAAGAACGCTCCCATAAAACAGAATGTTAACGTTTGGTGATGACCGGCCACGACCAATGGTATGTGGGTGACAGTCCACTGGCTAAAACTGTTGCTGCCATAATACCAGTATGTCAAAGAAAAGGGACTGCAGTGTAAGGGTTCCCGTTAAAACCAAAACAGAGGTAGCCACCCATGAAGGTAGTGACTTGACTCCAATTTGTACATGAATACGCAGTTGTAAGTACTGTGAAACCGGTAGTGCCTACAGCTGAAGCGGCTTTATTAAAGTTAAATGTTATAAAGTTATATCTGAATTTATTTGTCTAGAGTGTTCCGTCATATGGAAGCGTAACATAGACGACAGAGACAAGATAGGGCACATTTGGAGGCATCAAAGAAACGTTTATTTGATAGTGAACGAGAGTATGGCGGGGGAGGGGGGGGGGGAAGGCGTGGGGGGAGGAGGGAGGGCGTAAGGGGAGGGGATCGTCAGAGGAGACTGAGGCTTAGTTACAGAAAGCTGGTTCAAGCACACGACAACAACACGAGACGGAATCTTACACTCCAGTAAGGTCAACGATGGATAATTTAAGGTTGGTCTCTATTTTGACCTCCAGAACTATGTCTCTGAATCCTTTGAATTTTTGTATTCAGAGTTCATTAAAAGCGCCGTGCACGCCTTTCCAAGTGGCAGAGTTTATCTTTTAACAAGATAACGCAAGGCAGTAAGTTGCACGTTCTGTCCTGATCCACCTCGGTATAGCGGCTGTTCTGCAGATCAGACACCCATTAAAAATATCTGGTCAAGATTTACAAGAGACTAGCACTTCACTGCTAGACAACCGCTGTGATTGATGAATTGTAGCATAGAGACGAAGCAGCATGGATTGACGTAATCGTATCTCTCATCCAAGCTCATAGTTGCCGGCATAGGCGGCAATTCTACGTACTAATTTTTGCACCCAGATTCCCCACGAATCACCTATGAATGTAATCATGTGTTTTTCACAGTATACTTTATACGTAATATACGTAAAAGTACGTTATTTCTGTTTTTCCTGTACTTCCCAATTCACTGTTCAGCAATGCATTTTGATGCCTTATATCTTTTATAATTGTGTACATTCTCCAAGAAATTGTCAAGTATTTACAACGTTATTCCCCAGATCCACTGTCAGTCACAGTCACGTTGTGTAGACCTACATGTACATCAGTTGTACATATGGTGTCATATGATGGAAAAATATCGCACCAGGGGTAAATTCAAAGGGAACAGTGTATTTCTCTTCTTATGTTGATATCACTGAATGCAAGCTTTCTTTTTTTTTCTTTTTTGTTTTCGCGCGCGTTTTGGTGTTTACACCTTAAGTATTGTTAAACAGATTCGAACATATATTGTTGCACTTGTAAGTTTAGACTGTGGTCTGTAGCAGTTCTCAGTGCAATGTACAATTATGGTTAGTTAACCTTTACAGTTTACAAGAATGTTTTCATCATCGTACTAGAAGATGGTAAGCACGATTTCCTTGTAACTTAGTTAATTCAATTTGAAGAAGAAAATATGACTGTAGTTTGTCCGCGTATCTCACTTGCACTAATGTCTAGTTAACTTTTTATAGATATCTATTTACATTGGCAGGCTATCGAACAATGCCGTGAACTTGTAAAAATAAGTTTGGTGCTCTTCCGAGATGCAGTTATAACCCTCGTTCTCTTGAAAAGACGATTACTGCTATAAGATCAGGAAAAACGTCTACAGAAAGGCATCAAGCAAATTTAACATACCACGTTGAACCTCAGAGTACAAACACATAATTGGAAGGAAACAGCTATATAGACAGTTTGTCGGAATCGTAACAGAAGTGGGTGCAAAAGGAGTGGAAGACAACCTTCTGCGTCCGTATTAGGGCAGCAAATCTTTGTTCATTTTTCCTTATATTCCAGATGATAATAGTGTAGACAAACACCAAATTGTCATAGTGTTGGCGACTCCTAGAGAAGAAAAGCGGAGACTTCTGTTCACTGAGAATATATTGCTGATTTATCATTTATGCTATGTGTAGATCGTCATTGTTAATCAAATATTTTCTGTGTGTGTCAAAATTTTTCTAAACGTGTGTTAAATGTTTTCTGACCACATGTAAATTATTTTGTGACTACATGTAAAATATTCACTAAACAGCAAAAAGAATTTCCGAGCATGGATATTTTATGAAAAGAGTGTTTGTGTCCGAAATTATTCCATTACAGTGAAATAAGGAGCTTTGGATGGACATTCAACGAGCATCTGGAATTATCCCAGTATATGGGGTAACAATGGACAGTTTTATTTGTTAGGATCTGGTTGCTCTAATAATATTTTTGATCATATTATTCTTCGATGTCATCCACAAAATCTCTTCTTATCTGTTACGCGAATTTAACATTCTTTAAAGTAATCTTTAAAAATGTTGTCACATTTGCAGTACATGTCCTTAGACATTTAGTGGCTCATAGACAATGTATCATTTGAGGGACCCAGCATGTATGAAATTTATTTCTCTTTCCATTAAGTAGTAGATGCCCTTGCACATTTTAATATCATTTTATACCTCATGAGTAATTGCTTAGAGCAATCATAATATTTATCATCAGAAGCGTTATGTCAGAGCAAGCGATGCCTCTTTGTTCAAGATACATGCATTTGATCTTACGAATTACACGCAATTACAGATCTTGCTAACACAGTACCTAATGTATCGATTCGAACTGCATCTCATAGCTTCATTTTACTTAACAATAAAATCACTGAGTAAAGAGTAAGTGAAAACAAATCAGGATCAATTTTCTTATCAGCTTTTCAATGTCCAGATCACACTCGAGTTTTGAAATAATACTACAGAATTCCCCTCTCCCTCCCCGCCCCTCCACGAATCATAGACTACAGTAAGTTGGGGTAGCTTGCGTGCCCCGTTGATACAGAGATCCGTTCTGTACGTTCTGTAGGTGCAACCACAGTGGATGAGTGTCTATGGGGAGACCACATTAACCTGTAGATCCTGAAGAAGCGCAGCAGCCTTTTAGTAGTTGCAGGGACAACAGAGTGGATGATAGATCTGCTCGTGTAACATTAGCCAACAAAGTCTAGCTATGCTGGTGCTGCAAACGGCTGAAAGCGGGGCGAAACAACAGCTTTTATTTTTTTCCCAAGGGCATGCAGCTCTGCTATATATGGCATAATGGGTTGCTCTTGAGTTAAATATTCTGGAGGTAAAGTAGTCTGCGATTCGGACCTCCAAACAGGGACAATTCAGGAGGATGTCGTTATCAGCAAAAACAAAAGTAACATTCTGTGAGTCGGAGCTTGGAAAGTTAGATCCCTACATTGGGTAGGTAGATAAGAGAATTTAAAAAGGGGAATGGACAGATATAGAGGGAATTAGTGAAGTTCGGTGGCAGAAAGAACTGAACTTCAGGCCAGGTTTATAAATTCGAAATGAAAAAGGGGTAATGCAGGAGTAGGTCTAATAACGACCAAAAAAATAGGAATCGTGGTAAGCTACTATGAAGAGCATACAGAAAGCAATATCGTACCCAAGACAGACCCGAAGCCAACACCCACCACCGCAGTATAAGTTTATATGTTACTTAGCTCTGCTGATGATGAAAAGACTGAAAGAATGTATGATGAGATAAAAGAAATTATTCAGATACATAATGAACGCGAAAATTTAATTCTGATGGGTGACTGGACTTCGGCAGTATGAAAGGAAGAGAAGAAAAAAGAATAGTGGGTGTATGGACTGGGGGAAATGAATGAAAGAGGTAGCCTCCAAGTAGAATTAGCACAGATCATGATTCGAGTGTCGCTGACATTTGGTTTAAGGATCGCGAAAGAGTGTTGTATGCATGGAAAAGGCCTGGAGATACTGGAAAGTTTCAGATTAATTGGAGACTGATAAGACTGGGATTGCGAAACCATATCTTAAAATGTAAGAAACTTCCAGGAGCAGATGTGGATTCTGACCACAATTTATTGGTTAAGAATTAGAGATTCAAGCGGAAGAAATTGCAAAATGATGGAAAATTAAGGAGGTGGAACCTGTATAAACTGAAGGACCCAGAGGTTGTTGAAAGTTTCAAAAGGAGCATTAGAAGACTTTGTCCAAACGGTTCAAATGGCTCTGAGCACTATGGGACTTAACATCTGAGATCATCAGTCCCCTAGAACTTAGAACTACTTAAACCTAACTAACCTAAGGACATCCATGCCCGAGGCAGGATTCGCACCTGTGACCGTAGCGGTCGCGCGGTACCAGACTGAAGCGCCTAGAACCGCCGGCAGAAGAAGTTGTACTACAACAGGGGAAAAGAGAAATGAAACAGGGAAGACAGTAGAGGATCACACAGGGAAAAATACAAGAACTATAATCACCGTCAAGAAAACAGGCACCTCAAGATCATCTCGCCATCTTGCAAGATTACCAGTTAGTGATAATTTCAAATGTTAGTAAAACTTCAGAAAAAATATTAGAGGCTCTGGTTTTAGTCGAGAATATGATGCAGTACTTTCCAAAAGAAAATTTTTGCCAGCTGCTACGGGAAAAAAATAAAAGCTATCTTTATAAGAAATTCTGAAGAAAAATAGTTTTTTACTTCATTCCTGTTGATAAAACAGAACCACTGACGTAAGTGGACAGAAAACATATATGAACAGTCTGAAAGTTTGTAAATGCATGTCGCACAAATTTTATCGTGTAAACGCAAAAGTATTCCGATATAAAAAATAAAATACTGTAAGAGGTGTGAAACTATTCCGCCTGTTGTTGTTGTGGTCTTCAGTCCTGAGACTGGTTTGATGCAGCTCTCCATGCTACTCTATCCTGTGCAAGCTTCTTCATCTCCCAGTACCTACTGCAACCTACATCCTTCTGAATCTGCTTAGTGTATTCATCTCTTGGTCTCCCCCTACGATTTTTACCCTCCACACTGCCCTCCAATACTAAATTGGTGATCCCTTGATGCCTCAGAACATGTCCTACCAACCGATCCCTTCTTCTGGTCAAGTTGTGCCACAAACTTCTCTTCTCCCCAATCCTATTCAATACTTCCTCATTAGTTATGTGATCTACCCATCTAATCTTCAGCATTCTTCTGTAGCACCACATTTCGAAAGCTTCTATTCTCTTCTTGTCCAAACTATTTACCGTCCATGTTTCACATCCATACATGGCTACACTCCATACAAATACTTTCAGAAATGACTTCCTGACACTTAAATCTATACTCGATGTTAACAAATTTCTCTTCTTCAGAAACGCTTTCCTTGCCATTGCCAGTCTACATTTTATATATCTAACGAGAAATGTTGTCGCTGATGAATTTGCGTTCTGTTGGACCGTGTAGAAAATTCCAGCAAGAAAGTTGTTAAGAAAACTATTTTAACATAAGTTTTGGTAACATCTGAGACATCATTATTGTATCGTGTCACCTATGAACGCATTTTTTTTGTGAGAGACTCTGTGCGTGGCAAGCGCGCGAGCACTTACACACCGCCGCCAGGATTTTTGTTCCAACGCCTCGCCTTAATACGACAGAGTATATTCCCTACCTACAGAGATTTTTTTTGTTTGCAGCTCTTACTGACCATTCGTCACTGCACCCGTCACCCAGATCGCCGATATACACAGTAGAAACGTATCAGTAGGTACTTTCAGGCCACTAATTCCGCTGAAGTCGAGCAAAATACGAGTATATTTGTGCATATGGTTTACTGACACCCAATTTTTATCGAAGTATACCACAAAACTGTCGTCCTCAGCAAGCAATAAGTGCATTGTACACAAAACTTCGTTCTTGCAGCTGCAATGAATCTGCAGTCCATTAAAATTTTTGTCCACCATTACACATCCGAATAAAAAACTAAGTGAGCGGCAAAGACACAAAACGGAGGTTTCTGAGGCAGTCGCCGGCTACTCTCACCGTTCATGGTATCTCAGTACAGTTCTAAGCATAACCGTTTCGTCAAAAACGTCAAATCCAATGGATTCCGTTTTCATCTACATCTCTTTGCTCGAGAATTAAAACATATGCTCACATCTAGAGATTATGCCGACGTAATTGCACTCTTAATAGCGAATGTAGTGGATTCCGAAGTACCACAAGGTTCTATTGTCATTTTACGAACATGCGTGAAATGTATATTATTCCACCTTTCTTCACTGTTAGCGAGATCAGTAAAAAACTTCAGTTCATTCGATACGACAGTTTTAGATTGTTTTCGAATGCCTATCCGTCCTGTACACCCGCCCTTGCTACTGCATTTCGCTTACTGCCACACACAGGTCCATGCTACGTCCCACAGAAGACTGAAAGCACAGAGCAACACACGATATCGGACTTAAAAACGCAGAACGTTTAGTTGGCGGCGCTGACCTAGTACACTGGTAACGATGTGGCAACAAAGCTGTCACCACTTAGCCTAAAGCCGTCGGCACACGGACCGTGCTCTCGAAAGTGAACGTTGAGCGTGCCAAGTTCAACGCGCTGCTCAACGCTCAGGAACGATGCGACTTGTGCGTACGGTACATGGGCCCCCAATGTGGTATATGCGATCGCGACGCAGTCCAGCGGCAGTAGAGGGATGTTTCTAGTTCGCAAATCACACTGTTTACTCAATGGGCGCGAGTAAAATTCCCACGTTAGCTCTATTAAAACGCATGTTTCCTCCATCGTCCACGAAAAGGGAAGTACCATGTCCAATCAATAAGGACACAGGCTTATGAAAGTTCCATTACAAACAGTGCGGTGCAAATTTGGAATCCTTCTCCGCATAAGATAAACATTCCCACATTTTAGTACAACCCCAAGGTCAGTCTTACTTAATCACTGTTCCTACCCAGTAGCAGAATCTTTCCAACATGTGAATTACGAAGCGTAAAAGAAAAACGAGCCAAATATCTTTATACAAGTAGCGCAAGCTGTCTTGTAGATTAAGCCAATCGAACAATGTCAACCCTCAAAAAAAGGTGAACTTATATTTACACAACTTCAAATATTATAGTATATACTTATATTAAACTAATAGTAAAGAACCTAATAAACACGCGAATGTTAGGAAATAAAATCTAGTAGTGTCAAGACGCGAACCACCGCCCCAACCAACAAACAATACTACGCAACGACGCTGCTCGTTACGCTAAACCAACAACAGATCCATAATAAGCAATCATAGTATGTTACCCCTTGCAGAAAACCTTATCGTAGATATGTTACTAATTAAATTTTAATTATGACAAATTTCACCAAGAATAATGCGTTTTGGGTGGATTTCAGTGTGTCGCTGCCTTCAAATAGCCTACTCTCATAATACGCAAGTTACAACAATTCTTTTGTCAAGAATATGATGTTTCTCATTATTTTATTGGAACGAACCACACAGTCAACAACGGTTTTTCCAGTGATTCTCAATTTTCTGGTGCATATATGCATATAGGCTTGAAATGAATGCCAATATGGCGCCTCACAACTGTGTACCGAATGGACACGGCGTGCGTGTGACGTAGGTGGCGTTGTGCCATCTCATTGGCCAACGCTCAGACGCATGCTCAGAATATCTGACATGCCCGATATTGCTCTGCACGGTCGGAAAGCCTGCCGAGCGTGCTATTCCACGCTATGACGTCAGAAACTCGGCACGCTCAACGCTCAACGTTCGGATGCACGGTCCGTGTGCCGACGGCTTAAGCATGTGGACTGCAGGTAGATGCTGTGGCATTGAGTTGTCTAATTTCATATGGGACACCCTAGTAGGAATCACTGGATAACACTGAATTAACGAAAGGAGAAAATATGAAAAGGCAGCAAATAAATCACTTGAAAGGGGATACAGATATCTAAATATGAGAATGACGAAAAGTGCAGAATGGCTAAGCAGGAATGACTAGAGGACAAATGCAAAACCGTACAATCATGAGTAACGAGGTTTAAGTTACATGCCATTTCTAGGAAAATTAAAGAAAATTTTGTAAAAGAAAGTAACGGCAGGTGAATATCCAGAGCTCGAATGGCTAGCCATTACTAATCAAAGAAGGGAGTGCTGGAATGTGGAAAGACTATACGGCGTGTTTCAGAAGTGATCGTCAATAATTCACATATGGAAAGTACAGACCAAAAGTAGCTAAGAAGCTCCGATAAACATGGGTCCGCAAATCAGTCGTTGCCAAAGTATCGTATTAATTCGAGCAGGGAGTCAACTGTACACGCCCCTGGATACCGCAGTATTTACGTTGATATCTCAGTGTTTGGGATCGACTATCTGTTTACGCATGTGCAACTACTGCCCTGTCCCTCGGCGAGCAATGTGCTGTACCGACCTCACAATCAGTTACGAACGTGAATGCACCATCGACAGAAGAGGTTACACCAATAAAGAGTACGCTGACATGCACTTCACGTATGGCAAAGGGAATGGCAGTGTCCTTGAGGCTGCACTATTATATGAAGAAGCTCTTCCTCTCCGGAGGCAACCCAGCAAGCGTACCTATACCCGGTTACGTCATCGCCTTAGAGAAACCGGGAGTTTCGTACACCCTGTGTGAGAAGGTCGACCCAGATCCGTAACACCCGATGTTGAGGACAGAGTGTTACTCATTGTACACGAACGTCCGAGTACTTCAACGAGAAGGATTGCTGCCGAAGAGTGTGGCTTGAGTCATAGCAGTGCGTGGCGCATTTCCCATTGGCAAGTACTGTATCCACATCTTACCCGCGAGTGCAAGCCCTCCTAGAGAGAATGCTAATGGGTGCAACAACAGTGCACTCTGAATCCCTTGTTTATAAGCAGTATTCTGTTCACAGATGAGGCTGGATTTACCCGTGACGGTAATTTTAACTATCATAATCGTCAATCCTAGTGCAACACATGTATCATGACATCAGCTGCACTATTCGTCGAACGTCTGGGCAGGACTGCTCAGAGACTGCATAATTAGACCACACTTCCTACCACAGAAGCTATCCGTACAGCAGCACATGCGGTTTCTACGGACTGTACTTCCAGACGTACACGATGATGTCCCACTGAACCAACGCCTGAACGTGTGGTTCACGCATGATGGTGCTCCAGCACATTTTCATTAACGAGTGCGCCGGCTTCTAACTCGGACGTATGGTCAACATTGAACAGGTAGACAAGTACCTGTGCCATAGCCTCCAAGGTCTCCGGATTTAAATCCCATGGATTTCTATGTGTGGGGTCATGCCGAAAGCCTAGTCTATGCTACCGAAGCCAACTCTCTTGAGGAATTACGCTTGCGGATTGAAGCAGCCTTCCAGCAGTCACACAATTTCTCTGATTTGCCTGAGAGGATTCGCCACTTATTGCTTAGACGAGTTCAGTGTTGCATCCAGACGCATGGAAAACATTTCGAACACCTACTTTAACGTTTAGAGATGCCGTGTGTTCCTAGACGCTGATGAACCGCAACAGAAAATGTGTTGTATCTCGACAGCGGTTGATTTGTGGACCCACGTCATTGGAGCTTTTCAGCTACTTTTGGTCTGTACTTTCCATGCGTGAATTATTGACCATCACCTCTGAAACACCTTGTATAGGTGGACTATACACGGTAGAGGGAAGAGAGAATAAGTGAAGAGGATTTGGAAGATTCGAAACTGGGGAAGATTTGACAGAGCACTGAAAGATATAAATCGAGACAAGACAGCTAAACTAATCTAAATTCCCTCGGAATTGCTGAGGTCCTTAGGAATGCCTGCCTTGACTAACGAATTCCATCTGGTGTGCAAGATATGTGGGAGAGGGGAAATAGCCTCAAACTTCAAGATGAAAGTAATAATTCCAGTTCCAAAGAATATCGGGACTGACAGGTGTGAACATTACCCAGTTATCAGTATAATAAGTTTCCGTCAATCAAAATTTCTGGCAAACACATCAAACACTATCTATGCTTGCCAAACACGTCAAACAGCAACGTACACGGTCAAATATTTGGCTAGCATAGTTAAGTTTGACAAAATGTTTGGTAGCTTATGGGGGGCTTTAAGTATTCATCAACTCAACCAAAGATCTTCACAATCCTTTAAAACTTATTCTGATACAATAGTGTTGTTTTGATATATATTCTTTGTATTTCGAGATAGTATTTCTGTTTTGCTATATGTTCTTTCCAACAAGTAATTTCCAGACACCATGTCTGTTTACAAAGTATGAGAGTTTACATGTGATGAATTATGACAGAGAAAGAGGCCTGTGATCACTGAAGCTCTTCTGTATCAGTCGTTTTATTTTCACATTTGGATATACGTCTAGCTTTTTGTCAAAAACCTCCCCAAAACCATGCTCTGAAATTGTGTTTTTGTTTCTCCACTAGACAGTGCCACAGGTTACTCCCAAGTCATAACACAATGCACACATGTCATACTGACACATGTAAAATTAACTTGACGAAGGGAATGCATTGTGGACATAAATAAACAGTGACTGGTAACAGTAAACTTCTTATTTCATTCGATACCAGTAACAGTTAAAGCTAACCTAAAACGTTCGCATTTAAAGTTAGCTGCAGATGTTTTCCAGAATAAGGACTTGATCTACAATGGCGAATGACGAAAATGTCCCTGCCCATCCCGTTAGTTCTGTTTGTCAAATAAGTTAGTGGAATCTGGAATGGATGATTAGGCATAGCCCCTGAAGGACCCGATAGCCGCGAACAGATGAAGCTCTCGACCACAAGCAACAAGTGAGCGAGGACGTTGGTTGGGAAGGGGGAGTGCTGCCATCTCGTGAGCGCTGCCTTCACTACCGCATCGACACCTCCTCGACGCTGCTGCCATCCTGGTCGCGCGGCTGGACGAACAATCGCGACATCTCCCTCGTTCGGTATCAGCCAAATAAAAATACATCCTTTTCTTCTCCCCTCCCCCTTACCCATTCTCTCCTTCCTATCGACTAAACGAGAAAAAGATATTTTAACTACGTCACATTCACGTAAGTGTAAATGTTTCGAAGAACTTTCCCAGGTTGTGAACATTATTATCTTGTTTTTAAACATGTAATGGTACAAAACTTCATTCGATTAAAACTACGTTAATAAGAAATAATAAAATGTTTGAGATGTTTTAAAATCATGGTCATATTCACCTTGATTGGTAGCCCAAGGGTAACTCCTCACATAGGGAAAAAGTATTCTTGTAGCCATCTGTTTTTAGCTTCATTGCCAGAAATCTAGAGCCGGTCGCGGTGGTCTCGCGGTTCTAGGCGCGCAGTGCGGAACCGTGCGACTGCTACGGTCGCAGGTTCGAATCCTGCCTCGGGCATGGATGTGTGTGATGTCCTTAGGTTAGTTAGGTTTAAGTAGTTCTAAGTTTTAGGGGACTGATGACCACAGCAGTTGAGTCCCATAGTGCTCAGAGCCATTTGAACCAGAAATCTAGAGAAAGAGAGATATTTCCAAACACAACAACAGATGGAGAAAAGATCTGCACTACCCTCCACTGAATCTAATTTTGACAAAAAAAAGAGTAAATACACGTAAAGGTCCTGGCAATTATGTCCAAGGAAGTACAGGATCTCACGCAGTTATTTATTGTCCACGGTCAGTGAAATTATAAAGTCAGCCTCTAAAACAAAACCTCTCATGGACAAGAAAACAGTAGTCTCGTCAACCAAGGATCAAAATAGTTTTTCCTTTACAACTCCTTCTGCACCATGGTGCAAATCATTAAGAGAAATAGTCAGTCACCAACATGCAAATGACCAGCGAGTAGTCAAATATACTGTAAGAAAACCGTCAGTAGCACATTGAAGGACGCGTGTGTACGAATTTTATTTCCAGGCACAATCACTACCACCTTTTCACAGCTGAACAGTTTCCATAGCATCTGGTCATGTCCAATATAAAAGCCACCACTATCTGGTGCACTCACAGAGTAAGAATGTCTATGGAGGAAGCAGAGAGACAGAGTATTTTTTCTTCATTATTTTAGGCTTCTAGTATATGTTGCGCGTTATTCAGCACCATCTGCAGTGCCACACTGTACTATTAGCCACCATGTTTATGGAGTCACTCTGTGGTTATTTTGAAAGCAAGATAGTACGAATGCTAACTTGTAAGACTATCAACTGAACTGCCAGATTTCTTTGCGAAACCAAGCCTAACGTTTGTGCAGCATTAACTGCACACACAGAAGCAATAAAGCTACCTATATTTCTTATTTCGAGTGAGTACTGGTTCAAAATTATTGTTACTGCTTTTGTACATTTGTGCTATACACCAGCACACAAAGAACTTTCAGGTGTTGAACGTAACTTGCATATGTTAATTTATTGTTTTTCCCCAGGTTTCAATTGAAAAACAAGCTGCTGACGAAGAAATAGGTTACTGTGATGAGAACAGAAAATTGATTTCTGACAGAAAACACTCGCATTTGTTCATCAGATTCTGAAGCCAAATTTGTGTATGAAGTGAATGACAAAGGCGAGAATGCTGTGTCTAGTATTTTCCACTTTCCAAACCTTTTGCAAAAAAGTAATGTATAACGTACAGAGACAGCCACCTACAGAAAAAATGCCAAATGGAAGGTACTTGCAGGAAATTCAAGCCAGTGTGAACACTTCGAAAGAAGTGTGAACACATCGAAAAAATTGGAACAACTGTATCTTGTAACTAATATTTTTGTATTCGTAAGTGTTTATAGATTCCTGCCACATTTTCGTACTGAAATGTGTTGATAGCGTTAGCGGAAAAGATCAAAGCGTTAACAGACGGGTTTTTCACTCGTTTCATCTGTTTAGATCCATTTTTATAACACTCAAAATTTTACGCACACAAATCATGTTTCTTCTAAGTGTTGATGGAATGAAACTTTTCTTGCATACTTCCTTAGTTTGTGCCCCCGCATTTCCATGCATGCTGTAAATAATTATGTTTAATTTCCTTCCCTTGTAGGCAAAGCTAAGTCAAGTAGACGTGACTATACTTATTTTCTGCCCAACCCTCACAAAATAAAACGTAAGTTCGATGTAGTTGTTGAGGAAATGGATTATCTGCAAAATATATGCAAGAGTTCAAGTCAGACAGCTGAAAGACAAAAGAGGAGCGGGTCAAAATATCAGTCTACAATTAAAGAGGACTTGAGAAGATGATCTCTGAATATGGAAGCTCTGTGGTGCTAAATTCTTTTACAGGAACTGTGAAATATTGTTGGGTCTTCATGAGATGAGCTATTTCAATCAGTATCCAGCCTCTGTTAGAAAGTTCACGTTAACGTTACATTTTTATTCAGACCATGAGTATCACTACCTAAGAAAGTTCTTTAAACTTCCACATCCAAGGACACTTCGGTACTGGACAACAACAGTGGGTGGAAATCCTCGATTCACAAGTGAAACTTTTAGAAAGCTAGCATATGAAGGAAAGAATAGTTCAGATCCAGTAATTAGTGCACTGATCTTTGATGAAATGTGCATAAAAAATGATTTAATACAGGATGACAAGGAAATTTGTGGCCATGTTGATTAAGGTCATGGATACAAAGACAGAGATGATTTTGACAGTGGCGAGGGAGGCACCCATTTTCATTGCCACTACTCTAAACAGAACATGGAAAACACCTGTTGGCTGCTGTTTAATTAATGAAATTTCTGTGCACATTTAACTGAACTTAAGAAAATCAATACTTAAGAAAATTATGGGAAAGTCAATATTGGGACTTTGGTATGTGATGTGACAGCAGCCAACGAAAGTGTTTCAAATATTGATTGTTTCTTTTTATGTATTAGATAAGCAGAATTGGTTTACTCATCATTCAGAAGAGAGTAAGTAAGTTCGTTGTCTCCTCGACACCTCTCACATGCTTAAATTAACAGTGAATTTTCATGTAACTTCCTGTAAGATTAAAACTGTGTGCCAGACTGGTACTCGAACTGGGGACTTTGTCACAGGAAAGTACTCGTCCCAGTCCGACATGCAGTCTTAATCTGCTAGGAAGTCTTGTATCATCGCACACTCCACTGCAGAGTGAAAAATTCCCTCTGGAATCATTGCCCAGGCTGCGGTTAAGCCAATGTCACCGCAATAGCCTTTCTTGCAGGAGTGCTAGTCCCACAAGTTTCGCCAGAGAACTTCTGTGAAGTCTGGAAGGTAGGTGATGAGCTACTCACATGGTTCAAATGGCTCTGAGCACTATGGGACTTAACTTCTCAGGTCATCAGTCCCCTAGAACTTAGAACCACTTAAACCTAACTAACCTAAGGACATCACACACATCCATGCCCGAGGCAAGATTCGAACCTGCGACTGTACCGGTCGCGCGGTTCCAGACTGTAGCGCCTAGAACCGCTCGGCCACTCCGGCCGGCGATGAGGTACTGTCGGAAGTAAATATGAGAGGACGGGTCATGAGTCGTGATTGCATAGCTCAGGCAGTAGAGCCGCTACCTGTAAAAGGCAAAGTTCCTGGGTTCAAGCCCTGGTCCAGCCCACAGTTTCATGTCAGAACAATCCGCTGCAGAGTGTACAATTCTTTCTGAACGAATTTACTTACTGAATACCATTTCCTTGTTGGTGGTAGTGTCACTTCTGGATGTAACGGTATAGAAAGGAATTTCCTGAAACAGAATTGCAGGACAAGGAATTTTTACATGCTGCAAATAAATTAAGTATGCAATATACTCAAGGGGGTTAATCAAGAAATGGAATTTGATTTAGCTACAGAAACACTAAGCAATGAAGTTGCCAATGCAATGTTATTTTGCAAAGAAATAGGTGTTGAGGGTTTTGAGAGTTGTGGAAGTACACCAACCTTTATAAAACATATTGTCTTACGTTTCGATTTGCTCAATTCGCGTCACCCACTAGGAAAGGGAACGAAGGCTCTCAAAACTAGTAGCAACAGAACAGTTAACAGGACAGATAGGTGCATTGCTTTAATCACAAAAATTCCCAAGTGTTCATTTGTGCACAGCTCAATTAGGAATGCTGCAGTTTCTGAGAGAGCAATCGATTTAATGTGTTTTAAATGATGTTGTGACGCACACGTTTGGACACAAGGTGCACCTCTCAAATACACTGAAGAGCCAAAGAAACTGGTACACCTGCCTAATATCGTGTAGGACCCCTGCAAGCACGGATAAGTCCCGAAACACGACGTGGTATGGACTCGACTAATGTCTGGAGTAGTGCTGGAGGGAATTGACATCATGAATTCTGCAGGGCTGTCCATAAATCCGGAAGAGAACGAAGGGGTGGAGATCACTTCTGAACAGCACGTTGCAAGACATCCCGGATATGCTAAATAATGTTCATGTCTGGGCAGTTTGGCGGTCAGCGGAAGTGTTTAAACTCAGAAGAGTGTTCCTGAATCCACTCTGTAGCAATTATAGACGAATGGGGTGTCGCATTGCAGGAATAGCCTAAGCCTGCTGGAATGCACAATGGACATGAATGGATACAGGTGATCAGACAGGATGCTTACGTACGTGTCACCTGTCAGAGTTGTATCTAGACGTATCAGGGGTCTCATATCACTCCAATTGCATATGGATTCAAGAGGTTGTCTCCATACCCATACACGTTCTTCCGCTCGATGTATTTTGAATCGAGACTCGTCCGACCAGTCGTCAGCCATCCAATGTCGGTGTTGACGGGCCCGGGCGAGGCCTAAAGCTTTGTGTCGTGCAGTTTTCAAGGGTACACGAGTGGGCCTTCGGCTCCGAATGCCCCTATCGATGATGTTTCGTTGAATCGTTCCCACGCTGACACTTGTTGATGGCCCAGCATTGAAATCTGCAGCAATTTGCGGGAGGGCTACCCTTCTATCACATTGAACGATTCCCTTCAGTCGTCGTTGATCCCGTTCATGAAGGATTATTTTCCTGACACAGCGATGTTGGAGATTCGATGTTTTACCAGATTCCTGGTTGTACGGGAGAGCCCATAGTTCGTCGCTACCTCGGAGATGCTGTGCCTCATCGCTCGTACGCCTACTATAACACCACGTTCAAACTCACTTAAATCTTGATAACTTACGATTGTAGCAGCAGTAACCGATCTAACAACTGCGCCAGACACTTGTTGTCTTATATAGGCGTTGCCGACAGCAGCGCCGTATTCTGCCTGTTTATATATCTCTGTATTTCAATACACATGCCTATACCAGTTTCTTTGGCACTTCAGTGTATATTTTGACGCGCCAATTAAGCCAGCGTCGTTTGGAATTCTTTTTCGCTTCCATTCGAAGCCGAGGTGGTAACGGAAACAATCCGAGTGCAATTCAGTTTCAAGCTGCCTACAGGAAATGCTTGATTGTACAAGTAGACTATCTTGTTCTTGGAAAATGTCAGCCAGCTGATATCTTTGTATTGGATGTCGGTGAGATTCACATAGCATTTGTAAATAACAGAGTTGATACATGATTCATAATTGTCATGTATATTGTAGCACATTGTCAATGTATAGTCAAATGTTGTTGAATAAATTGCAGCCAGTGTGATGAGACAGTTGTTGCAAAAAAATTGGAAATTTGTGGTAAGTTCCTATGGGACCAAACTGCTGACGTCATCGGTTCCTAGGCTTAGGTACTACTTAATCTAACTTAAACTAACTTACGCTAAGGACAACACACACACACACACACTCATGCCCGAGGGAGGAGATGGGAGGGAGCCGCGCAAACTGTGGTAAGGCAAAATAGAACGGGCAACGCCGACCCACGCGGGACTTCGTTAAAAAAAAGAGAGAGAGAGAGAGAGATTAGAAATGAAGGCGGTTTATTCAAGTCTTCCAGGGATGTAACGTTATGTAAAATAGCAGAAAAGGTTTTCTGAAATAATTTGAGTTGGTTACAAAAGAGAAATGAAAAGTGGAAGTTTTTCATTGTTAATCAGTGTGCTATTTTGTGTTAAAGGCCATATGTTAACAAGCGGAAAATTGCTCCCGTCAGATCACAAAAAGGCAAATATGTTCCTCTTTTAAAAGACTCATGCGTTAAATCCTTTTACCCAATTCCTCTTCGTAGTCTTCATACTCAGCATCTCCCTCTCACAGTCACTACACATATATGTCTGTCTCCCATTGTCTCCTTTTCTTCCCATTGATTTACACTACATCCCAATCCCACTGTTTCCTCTATCACTAACACTGTCTCCTTTCATCCTTCTTTCCAACTGCCATTATATCCACCATACCTTGGCAGCTCAAAAATTCTGAGGGATCAAACTTTTTCATTTAGATCCACGTGTTTAAAATTTCGGTCCAAAATGCGCTCTCCCCTTTACCTACGTGTTAAAGTTCACCAGTTTTGGAGTGTCCACACTCACCAAGCCTATGTATGGCTTCCACTCACCTGTATTTTTCATTTCAATTGTCTTCTCTCTATTTTGCCTCCATTAATTCTATCTCCATCCATCTCTCTTTCTCTCTTACTGCCACTGTCTCTCACTGACCATTTTCTACATCCATCTCTCTTTCTCTTTCACTACCATTTCCTCTCTCCCACCTTCACCGTCTCCTCTTTCTTTCTCTCCCGATGGCGCTGTCTCTTATCTCTTACACCGTCGTTGTCTCTCTGCTGCTCTCTTTTGGCACAAAAAAGCGCGAATATTTTCGCATGTTAAAATTTTTGGCGAGAAAGGCTGACTGATGATTGAGACAGCTGATTCCCCACTTTCTTGCCAGAGCCTTTTAAAGAGGAACGTATTCACCTTTCTTGTTCTCCAATGCTAGCGTGTTTCCGCTGATTCCCTTTTTTCCCCTGCTACAACGTTGTGTACTGATAATATAAAACGTTTTCTATAGGTCAGTAAGATTTTGACATTTTATTTGTACATTTCAGCACATTTATATACCTTAACACATATAAACAACAAATAAGTACGCATAGTACACGCTGAACACAAAATCATTTGCTTTATCACGAAGCTGCGGATGAGCATGCTTAGTAGAGGCAGTTTGGAAACGGTTGCACTACTGGAACGAACCTATGGTTTACTGCTTAAAAAGATTTTGACAGGTTCAAAAGTAAAATTCCAAGACCGAACCGAGTGTAAACTGCGAATATGTGTCTTCTAAGAATAAGTGAAACAGATATGATAGCAAGTGCTTAACGTGTAACAAATTTTATGTATATCGTATCATGTGTGTATTGCGTGTTTTATTATCAAAAACGTCTCTGAAGGAATAGGGCGGCACAAAATTGCGAAAATGAATCGCACATGGAGCAAGCACATCGTTGTACGAACCGTGAGAACAGACTTCAGAATGTTTCTACTGCAAGACACGTGCTGTAAAGACATAATGCACATAATCTGTAAAACTCTATCATTTTACATGTGTAAACGCAACTCCAAGTCGAAAACAGTGGTGTTGCAAAAGCTGTAATGTATATGGCGTTGGCAAAACAGCTAGCCAAGCACCACTAACGCCCATCCTCACAGCTTTAGTTCCGCCAGTACCTCGTCTCCTACCTTCCAAACTTCGCAGAAGGTCTCCTGCATACCTTGCAAAAATAGCACCCCCTGGAAAAAAGGATACTGCGGATACATGGCTTAGCTTGGGGATGTTTCCAGAGTGAAATTTTCACTCTGCAGTGGTGTGTGCGTTGATATGAAACTTCCAGGCAGATTAAAACTCTGTGCCGAACCGAGACTTGAACTCGGGACCTTTGCCTTTAGCGGGCAAGTACTCTGCTGTGAGGACAGGGCGTGAGTCATGCTTGGGTAGCTCAGTTGGCGCCGGCACGGTAGCTCAGCGTGTTCGGTCAGAGAGCTGGTTGGCCTCTATAATAAAAAAACAACTGAGTGAAAGGATCATCAACGAACTTGAACGGATGTCATGTGACGTCCGCAACGACCAAACACAATGAACAAAATGCAAAAAAAAAAAAAAAGTTGGCAGAGCACTCGCCCGCGAAAGGCAAAGGTCCCGAGTTCGAGTCTCGGTCCGGCACACAGTTTTAATCTGCCAGGAAGTTTCATATCAGTGCACACTCCGCTGCATAGTGAAAATTTCATTCTGGCGTTGCCATACTGTTAGAAGAGATTAATGCTTTAAAATGTAAATATGACAATCTCAAGAAACAAATCAGTGAATGCGTTAATAAAAGAAACAGTGAACTGTTACTGGGACTTGGGGTAACAAAGGAGATGGCATGTGTAAAAAATGCGGGGAAACGCAAAAAGGAGTATTGTATGTGTGGATCGCGAATCAAAATTTCACTTTCGATGTGGAAAGATAGACTCCTCATTGAAATAAAACGAGAACTTTAGAAAAACATGGAAGTGCAACATGTGTACTGGTATACTAAATAGGCCAGCAAATATTCCTGTAACAGACAGATTTGAAGTGCTCCGTGGCGGTAATGACTATGGCTCTTTTGTAGGACACACTGAACATATCCAGATACCGAGTGCTGCAACAGCTGCTTTCGGGAACACATCAACATGAAGGTATACAAATTCCGCGTGATGCTGCTCCTGTTCCTGAAAACATCGCCAACACGATCCGGATTCTGCATCTTGCTGACAGTCACGGGAAGGAGATCACTTCTTGGGTAAATGAAGTGGCAGAAACTATGAAAGTAACAGGTTTCGTCAAGCCTGGGGTAGCCCTGTCTGAAGTAAAGTACGTTTATTCGGAGGAAATCGGTAAGTTATTATCGTAGGATTATGTTTTACTGTTTGGCGGCTCAAACGACGTGTGCAGGAATTAAACTTCAGTAGCCTGCCAAGAACTAAAGGAGTGCTTGAGTTACCTGGGACACACAGATGTTATATACTTAAAACATTCCACTCCGGTATGATTTACCGCCCTGGTCATGTGTGAACAAAGAGATCAGCGCTGCAAATGAACGGCTCTCGACCATATGCATTCAGTTTACAAATGTGAATATTCTGTATATCAATAGTATTGGTCAGAGATTCCATACCACGCACGGTCTTCATTTGGATGACTTTGTACGTCAAAAAATAGTCGAAACAATCACACGTAATTCTGTCCTATCAGATACAAGATAAGTTATTAGAAATGTTATATCTCCCAAAGCAAAAAACAGAAATAGTAATTGTTTGCCATTGCAGCATATTCCTGTAGTAGTTAACACCCAAAGAACGCCATTTTTGGACAGAGTGAATGTTGTACCCTTTAATAATTATTTAGCTCATGTCAAATCAAACATTAAGAAACCTGTCAGAAGTACAATAGATTACCTGAATAGCTTAAAAATATTTTACCAAAGTATAATAAGCGTTTTAAATAAAGGAGAACTGCAGCTTTCTCTTCAAGAAACAGCTCACACTGATGGAACTACTGATGATGGGCTCTGCCTAACAAAACGCCACCTGGAAGCTACAGAAATCGACCAAATACATTTAAATAGTTATAGGATTGTTTCTTACTACTGTAGGACCAACTTAAGTCAAGGTGGTGTGGCGCTTTATATGCATAGGACTCTTAGATCACAAACCATAGATGTAGCGCAGTACTGTATTGAACAACATTTTAAATGCTATGCTGGCAAAATAGAATTTGAAATCCAGTTCCTCATAACAACAGCAGTTTAGAGGACCCCCACGGGAAACATTAAAAAGTTCCTCTAACAGCTAGAATTAGTCCATACAGAACTTTATAGGAATAACAGTTAGATTATAGTACGTGGCGATATTAACATTAATTTTCTTTCAATGGTAGCAGTGATAAACAGCTGGAATCATTGTTGCCAGCTTTCAACCTACCCCTGATGGTCTCATTCCCAAAAAGAGTATATGGGCACAGCAAGTCCTTGATTGATAATCCGTTCCTGAACCCCACAAATTAGAGTGACACAAAAACACGAGCTATAATAAATGGTCTAATCACAATGGTAAATAGACAACCTTAAAACTCGGCAGTAGAAAAACAGTAAATGGTTACACCCAGGTTAAGCATGTTAGAATAATAAACACAGAATCTACTAGCTTGTTTAGAACCAGTCTCCATCATGAACAATGAAAGGAAGCACACCAGGCAGATACAATGAATGAGAAATTCAATTCATTCCTGGACTTATTTCTCAAACATTTTGAAGCCTGCTTCCCCTAAAGACAGATTAAAATGAAATCAACCTGTTGTGAAAGGAATGAGTGGATAACAGCTGGCATCAAAATATCGTGTGCTAAAAAGACAGACCAGTATATAGAACAAAAGTCTGGTACAAACCTAGGAGAGGAACTAGATTACAGAAAATATTGTAAAATTCGAACATGAGTAAGGCCAACCAAATACACAATGTGGAAAAAATTAACATGTCAAACAATGAAGTAAAAACCATATGGAACATCATAAAAAGAGAGACAAATAGGAACATAAAATCTAAACAAGCATGCACTCCACAGTCCCCTGGTAGTTGTGTGGATAAGAATAATCAAAAAGTTGCAGACTCTGATTTTAATAACTTTTTTTCTAACTGTAGCTGAAAGAACAGGGAACCATAACAAACAATCACCCCAGAATCCCACAGAACCCATAAAGCTACTAAATCACGTGCATATCAGACCAAATGCAACACTTCATTTCAAAAGCACAACTCCTAAAGACATTGAAAAAATCAATTGCTTAGAAAAGACATTGAAAAAATCAATTGCTTAGAAGCTCTGGATCTCCTGGAGCTGGTGGTATATCAAATTGGATTTTAAAATTATGTGCAGACTTATTAAGTCATGTAACATGCTATTTTTGTAATCAGTCAATGAAAACTGGGACATTTCCACATAGACTGAGGCATGCAGCAGTGATGCCCATTCTCAAAAGTGCGGCAAGGAATGTACTATCCAATTATTGGCCTATCTCTTTGCTGCCAGTGTTCTCACAGGTGTTTGTGAAGGTAGTTTATGACAGGATTTATGGCCATATGACACAAAATAGCTTACTGACAGATACACAGATTGGCTTTCATAAGGGATCCTCCACAGAGAGAACTATATTTAGCGTAACAGATGAAACTCAGGGCGAATTAAATCTTAGAAGGTATCCAACGGGAATATCATTTTGTGACCTTGCTAAAGCTTTCGACTGTGTAGACCATAACACATTGCTAAAAAAACCAGCTGCACTATGGCATCAAAGACGCACCTTTGATGTGGGTAGAATCTTATCTGCTCAACAGGAAGCAAAGAGATATCTTAATGGAGGCAGGTGTAACAATAAATTCAGACTGGAGAAATGTAAAATATGGAGACCCCCAGGACTCGAACATTGGGCCACTGATGTTCCTGATCTGCATTAATGATCTACCATTAACAACCGTCAGCAGGGTGTGTCTCTAATGCTTCGCTCATTGACGAGTGTCATTCAACTGAGACCACAATGCTAACATTTAGTTGTAAGAGCAGGGATAACACATATATGTGAATGAATTCGTAGGATCACTCTGTCTGTGCATGCTTGGCCTGTAGCGCAGGTCCACGTCCACAAGGATCTCCTCAGCACAGATCTATGGAACGAAAAACTAATCTAATCTAATTTAATCAAAGTAGTACAAGTTTATATGCCAACTAGCTCCACATACGACGAAGAGATTGATGAGATGAAAGAAATTATTCAGATAGTGAAGGGAGACGAAAATTTAATAGTCATGGGTGACTGGAATTCGATAGTGGGAAAAGGGAGAGAAGGAAACGTAGTAGGTGAATATGGATTGGGGGGGGGGGGAAGAAATGAAAGAGGGAGCCACCTGGTAGAATTTTGCAAAGAGTATAACTTAATAATAGCCAACACTTGGTTCAAGAAAGAAGATTGTATACATGGAAGAAGCCTGGAGATACTAGAAGGTATCAGATATATTATACAATGGTAAGACAGAGATTCAGGAACCAGGTTTTAAATTGTAAGACATTTCCAGGGGCAGATGTGGACTCTGACCACAATCTATTGGTTATGAACTGTAGATTAAAACTGAAGAAACTGCAAAAAGGAGGGAATTTAAGGAGATGGGACCTGGATAAACCAGAGGCTGTAGAGAGCTTCAGGGAGAGCATTAGGGAACGATTGACAAGAATGGGGGAAAGAAATACAGTAGAAGAAGAATGGGTAGCTTTGAGAGAAGAAATAGTGAAGGTAGCAGAGGATCAAGTAGGTAAAAAGACGAGGGCTAATAGAAATCCATAGGTAACAGAAGAGGTATTGAATTTAATTGATGAAAGGAGAAAATGTAAAAGTGCAGTAAATGAAGCAGTAAAAAAGGAACAGAATTGTCTTAAAAATGAGATCGACATTAAGTGCAATTTGGCTAAGCAGGCATGGCTAGAGGACAAATGTAAGGATGTAGAGGCTTATCTCATGAGGGGTAAGATAAATACTGCCTACAGGAAAATTTTGGAGAAAAGAGAACCACTTGCATGAATATCAAGAGCTTTCTAAGCAAAGAAGGGAAAACTGAAAGGAGGAAGGAGTATATAGAGGGTCTATAGAAGGGCGATGTTCTTGAGGACAATATTATAGAAATGGAAGAGAATATAGATGAAGGTGAAATAGATATGATACAGCGTGAAAAGTTTGACAGAGCACCGAAAGACCTGAGACGAAACAAGGCCCTGGGAGTAGACAACATTCCATTAGAAATTCTGACAGCCTTGGGAGAGACAGGCCTAACGTAACTCTACCATCTGGTGAGCAAGATCTATGAGACAGGCGAAATACCCTCAGACTTCAAGAAGAATATAATAATTCCAATCCCAAAGAAAGCAGGTGTTGTCAGATGTGAAAATTATCGAACTATCAGTTTAATAAGCCACGGCTGCAAATTACTAACACGAATTCTTTACAGATGAATGGAAAAAGTGGTAGAAGCTAACCTTGGGGAGGATCAGTTTGGATTCCATAGAAATATGGGGAACACGTGAGGCAATACTGGCCCTACGACTTATCTTAGAAGAAAGATTAAGGAAAGGTAAACCTACATTTCTAGCATTTGTAGACTTAGAGAAAGCTTTTGACAATGTTGACTGGAATACTCTCTTTCAAATTCTAAAGGTGGCAGGGGTAAAATACAGGGAGCGAAAGGCTATTTAGAATTTGTACAGAAACCAGATGGCAGTTATAAGAGTCAAGAGACATGTAAGAGAAGCAGTTGTTTGGAAGGGATTGAGACAGGGTTGTAGCCTATCCCCCATGTTATTCAATCTGTATATTGAGCAAGCAGTAACGGAAACAATAGAAAAATTTTGAGTTGGAATTAAAATCTATGGAGAAGAAATAAAAACTTTGAGGTTCGCTGATGACATTGTAATTCTGTCAGAGACAGCAAAGGACCTGGAAGAGCAGCTGAACGGAATGGACAGTGTCTTGAAAGGAAGATATAAGATGAACATCAACAAAAGCAAAACGGAGATAATGGAATGTAGTCGAATTAAATCAGATGATGCTGCGGGAATTAGATTGGGAAATGAGACACTTAAAGTAGTAAACGAGTTTTGCTATTTGAGGAGCATAATAACTGATGATGGTCGAAGAAGAGAGGATATAAAATGTAGACTAGTAATGGCAAGGAAAGCGTTTCTGAAGAAGGGAAATTTGTTAACTTCGAGTATAGATTTAAGTGTCAAGAAGTCGTTTCTGATAGTATTTGTCTGGAGTGTAGCCATGTATGGAATTGAAACGTGGACGATACATAATTTAGACAAGAAGAGAATAGAAGCTTCCGAAATGTGGTGCTACAGAAGAATTCTGCAGATTAGATGAGTGGATCACATAACTAATGAGGAGTTATTCAATAGAATTGGAGACAATAGACGTTTGTGGCACAACTTGAGTAGAAGAAGGGATTTGGTTGGTAGGGCATATTCTGAGGCATCAAGGTGTCACCAATTTAGTATTGGAGGTCAGCGTCGACGGTAAAAATCGTAGAGGGAGACCAAGAGATGAATACACTAAACAGATTCAGAAGGATGTAGGTTGCAGTAGGTACTGGGAGATGAAGAAGCTTGCACAGGATAGAGTAGCATGGAGAGCTGCATCAAATCAGTCTCTGGACTGAAGACCACAACAACAACAACAGTACCCACCTCTGCTTGTCACAACACTTCTTTCCTCTCTCCTATCACTGCAGCTAATATTGTCAACAGCTACAATTCCTATTTATTCACTTGCCAAATTTACGTGTGAGAGTCTGCACTACTGCCTGATTAAAATTTTTTGTCAATTGTATACAAAATTGACAGTTATAATCAGTTGCAAAGCTCCTTATAGTAAATATGTTTCATTTGCAGAATGAGATTTTCACTCTGCAGCGGAGTGTGCGCTGATATAAAACTTCCTGGCAGATTAAAACTGTGTGCCCGACCGAGACTCGCACTAGGGACCCTTGCCTTTCACGGGCAAGTGCACTTGCCCGCGAAATGCAAAGGTCCCGAGTTCGACTCTCGGTCGGGCACACGGTTTTAATCTGCCAGAAAGTTTCGTGTTTCATTTGTTCTGTCGAAAATACATCTCAATGTAAGTGCGATTTTAGCTGCAGACTGAATGCAAGCAGTATTTCATCAGCTGTTCGTTCATACAAATTTATAGTTCCACAGCTAACTTTAGTGTAATTCAGTATTCGACTTTAAATTTAATTTTCTTTATACATAATCATAGTCAATCACTGTATTAATATTTCTGAATCTCAGGTATACAGCAGAAAACATGGAAAATCTGCAACAGAAAAGAATCCTGATTGTAAATGCATTTCAGCGCTTGCCAGGTCCAGTAGTGCCACTATGTTATGACAAAGCTGAATAAAGTGCATGTTTCCTTACCAGCTTGGCAGGAGGGCCACTCAGTGAGAGCATGTCACTCAGTGAATGCATGTCGCCTGATACTAAATGCGGAAACTGCAGCCATGTACTTCTGTAACACACACGAAGTGAGTGGAAGCGAGTGATGGGCAGCGACCGCTGCTCATACGGTTTCGCCACGTGAATGCAGTGCTCTTGTCTCAACTCTCTGCAGGGCTTTGCTTACTTGGGCAGAGTTTACCACCATGGCGCGTGTCAGCATCCTTATGCAGACTCGTTTCACAGACTACGTTATCCTGACAATGGTGAAAAGTGGAGTGTTTAGGAATTGTCAGCATGGCTTAAGCAACCCTTCTGTTTGCTCAGTTGTACGCCTGTGTATCTTACACATGCAGGCCTCCTAGCAGAGCACCGATGAGGGTCGAATAACATCTGTAAATGTCAGCCTTCAATTCTGGCTCCTAAAACCAATCCTCATAATGCACTCACTGCATTTCATGTTCACACAGCTTAAAACAACATACATTTGAAACTTTTAATACATTTAAATGGCACAGGGATGGATGGACATATGTCACATCCAGTGTTGAAAAGCTAAACTAATAGAAAGCATCTTGTAAGCTGTTGGCGACTACAAATACCGGACATAACTAAATAACTGGCATTATGTTAGTTATAACTTTTAAATAAATTAGAAACTTGAAAGAGTAGAAGAATGTGTAACATACAATTGTATTAAATGAATATATGAAACATTTAAGAGTAAAATGGATGCCTAAAACGCTTTGAAATGAAATATAGTGTAACACTCATTTACGAATCGTAACGAATAACATGTTGTTGGTATGTAGTGAAAGATGCAGGAAATATGATCGCTTGAACCGATTTGCTCATACTATCGAGTTTTTCTTAGATATTAGGCTACATTTTGAAGTTTCATAGTGCACATGAGCACTATCATACCTGATTATTTGTACATTCATGATTCCTAACAGCTGGCCAGGGTGGCCAAACAGTTCTAGGCGCTACAGTCTGGAACCGCGTGACCGCTACGGTCGCAGGTTCGAATCCTGCCTCTGGTATGGATGTGTGTGCTGTCCTTAGGTTATTTAGGTTCAAGCACTTCTAAGTTCTAGGGGACTGAAGACCTTAGAAGTTAAGTCCCATAGTGCTCCGAGCCATTTGAACAATTTGATTCCTAAGAACAGATGTTAGATAGTTAAGGAAAATGCTTCACAAATTAACCATGACACTTTTATGCTATTTAAAAAGTCAGATACTCACTAAGATTTTTATTTCTTTATTTATTATCTAATTTATGCTACATTCCCAAACTTTTGTTAGCCTATACTTATGTAGTGTTAAGAATTTGTTATGTTATTACAGCCATACTAACCCTACCAAATTCTCCAGAAAGTGGCAGTATTGTTATAAAATCTATATGATGATGATGATGATGATGATGAGATCCCATACTCCCAGGAGCGTAGGGAACGATGTGGGAGACCCACACTGCCAACTATGCAAGGTCATAGTGGAGGTGGTTTGCCAATCCCTTCCTCCAACCGTAATGGGGATGAATGATGTTGATGAAGACAACAACACCCAGTCATCTCAAGGCAGGGAAAATCCCTGACCCCACCGGGAATCGAACCCGCGACCTCCTGCATGGGAAGCGAGAATGCTACCGCAAGACCACGAGCTGCAGACATGAAAGGTATAGAGTATATACAAAGGGTAAATTAATTGAGGTTCTGTGAGAAAATATCATATTGAACCAGAGATAGTCAAATGTAATATCGAATGTGTAGTAGCATTGCTGCTCAACAGTGATCGCTAATTCAAGATCTTATGGGTAATGTGTTACTTTAGATCGAGTGGTATATGGAGGACTCTCAAGTGTTAAAGGCATGTTGTATCTGATGCATGCTGGATATATGCTTACTCGCTATGGGCAGTAATAATTGTTTTATTTGCAGGATGCTATGATGTTTACTAAATGAAAAAGGAATCTCAACAGAAGCTGGAAATAATGAAGATAAAGAAAGTTGTTTTGTTACTAACACAATGTGTGTATTCATAAGTGATGGTTGAGACAATGTATGACACTCACATCCAATGATTTTGTAAAACTATTTGTTAATGTGTAATCAGTTTATTGAGTGTGTTAATTGTGAACATTATTAATTTTCAAAGAGTAACAATACAAGTTTTAAAGTTATTGCCATATTGTTACTATCCCCAAGTCAATACCTGTTCCCAGATGCATTTCATTTTTGAGTAACTATTTTTCTCAAGAAGTTATTGTCTCAGTCATATTCGATTTAATTAAAATATATGCTAAGCAACAGCCTTGCACAATAGCTGTTTGCAAACTACACAACTTAAGGTACCAACAGAGAGCACTGCAGAGAGCATTAGCATTGTGTAGATAAAGGCAAGAAATTTTTTATTTCAAGGTTAGCAATCGTTAAGCACAGGGACCATTATTTTCAAATGATCAAGTTTTATTCTAACTACCAGGGGAAATTTCAAATCAATAGTGTTGCATCAGGTTTAGTTATTGTGTAACATAAATTCATGCACTTTTTGTTTGGGTTAAAGTTATTGACAGTTTACATTCTCATAGATAAATTAAATTTACATTCTCACAGTCAGAAACGTTCAGTACAAGGGAAAGTGCGTAAGCAACAAGATAAAATATAAGTACACACACACCATTCCCATTCTGACAGTTGTGTTCCAGATTAATGTAATTTCATTTATATTTCAAAATTAGATGTTTCAACACCAAGAAATAGGCAATCGGAGAAATGCATTGCTCTGAAGACTTTTTAATGACTACAGAGGACTAAAATGTTGCAAAGGAACTGTGAGCGAAAGATATATTGCAGTCTGTTTCCAATTACTATTTATCATTACTGAGGATCGAACATATTTTGATGATGAGTGAGGACAAGAGGAGGAAGAGGAATGTAATGCTGAAGGTAATGTACTTCCAATGAGGAAATCCCTGTGAAGACATCACTTACAGCAAGGTAGTTTCATGGCATTTACCTAATATGATGAATAAAACACAGAAAGATGCAGGTTTCCTGCATGTAAGGGTTCCACACTTGTGCAGTTCCATATTTTCAAACATATCTCTGGTTCACAGGTAGTGTGAACTTTTTGCAGTTTCATAAAAAAGAGAAGAATTGTAAAAACATCTTATTATTTTTACATTTAATATTAAATTAACATTTCATACAACAGACATGAGTATTCTAATGTATTTCACTTGCATTTCGTAAAATAATTGTAAAACATATCGAAAAAGCTTTTATTATTAAGAAAAGATAGAATTTGAGCCTTAAAATAGCATAAATATGATGTGCTTTAAAGTATGGTGAAACACATTGTTTATAACTGTGCTTTGTAGTTTTATTTTGACCCCAAATGAGACAATGACATCTAATATTAACATTTCTTTGTTTAATATTAACATCATTACTGAGGAGAATAGAGAGTTACATATACTGTACCTACAAAAGAATATGAAGTGTGTCTTTGTATGTTATGAGGAGACATAGGGATTAATTTACTTTTATGTTTTTAACAGACAAATAATCAAGGCTGATCATCTACCCAAACTCTTTATTGTGACACAACTGTAGAATATCAGAGTCATCATTTGACTTAAATTTTGATCAGTTACATACTGTATTCTTTAGCGTTTATAAGACTTAAAGAGGTTAAATATTTTTAATCGTTCCAGGTCAACTGTTGAAAGATACAGGTTGGGTGATTACTGTATAGTATGATTTTTTCATTCTGTAATTCTTGCCAGTAAAACAAGATGTTCCACTTTCATAGAATGCATTTGCTACTATAGATTAATATTTTGAAAATGAGCCAGTTTGCATATTTTTTTGTATTGGCCTGAAATATTTGTGATGGAGAGCGAGACTCACTTTTCTCTCATGGAATAGATAGATCAACTCTATCACATGAATCCATTTCTCAGCTTTATAATTTTTCGTGATTTTTCGTTAGGTGTGTAGTGTGAGTTCTTTTAGGATTTTCGTATTGGTATCAGTCAGCTATATAAGGCAACTCACATTGTCAATACTGCATCTTATCAGTTTTCGTGATTTTTACCTGTATCTTGTTCCTGTCTTTGTTGTGATTCCTATAGATTACTATTACTATGATTCTGAGGCTTTCATGTTAGATGTTACTTTTTATTCTTCCAGAACCTCAATTTCCTGTGGTTGTACTGTCATCATCTATGTTTATTATTAAGAATTCTTGTGATGTCGTAATTGGCGATTATATTTTCGCACCATATAAACGTTCACAAGTACTGGTCATCGTTTTTAATCTTCTGTGGGTTACACATGGTGTTGCATCTTTAGTATGAAGTGCAGTATAACATCATTGGTCAAAGCAGACAGGTGAAATTGTGCGCTGTAGTCTATCTATAAAAACTGCAATAGTCAGTGTTTGTAACTAGGCTTAAAAGTGTTAATAAAGTGTCAGAGACAGAAAGAACAACCTAAATGGACAGGACAATGGACTTTTAAGTGAGGTCGTTTTCACATACTAATTTATTTTGCAAGTCACACAGCAAACCCTACAGCTGGTGAAATTTTTGCGGATGGACATGGAGACAGATATGAGTGTATCTATTGGCAAAAGGTAGCTCCTAATTTAACACTGTAAAGTACTTGTATGAGGAGAACAGCACTGCATGAATGTCAGATAGAAACATTGCAATTTCTGCCAATAACAAGAAGTTACCAACACTCAGAATTTTCTACAGCTATGGCCAAACAGGGATTGAGGGAAACAAAACCTGACACATGCAAAGCTCTACAACTGCGACTGAAGAAGAATTTAATCCAGACAAGTAAAGTACCTCAGCTACATAACATATCAACTGCGACAAGCTCCAGATTATATTTTCACTTTTAAGATATGTTCTGAATTTTATACCTTTTAATAAATTATGTGAGAGGCCAATGAGGTATCTTTTACTTTGTTTTTGAGCTTGGGACAATTTTCGACTCCCTGTCTGATGTATGACGTCCCATGTCCCAGATAAGGAGAACTATAAATTTATTCAATATTTTTCCATGATATTAAGCAATTATATTTGTCATATACAAAAGAAACTATGCTTAAAGCCAAGGAATAATGCCATTTTAAAGAAAAACTATTATCTGTAACATAAGCATTATTA
Source organism: Schistocerca americana (assembly GCF_021461395.2). Classification (NCBI taxonomy): domain Eukaryota; kingdom Metazoa; phylum Arthropoda; class Insecta; order Orthoptera; family Acrididae; genus Schistocerca; species Schistocerca americana. The sequence goes on along the minus strand of NC_060122.1, from coordinate 104,094,148 downwards.
TTATTATTATTATCTTTGTTCCTTTTGGTATCGGCATGAAACAAAAAGTGTCAGACTCTCTCTTGCTTGGTCTTGTTCCGATAGGACTCCATTATGCGCAGTCTACCTAATAAGATGTGTACATGTTTTACTGTTTGAGCAGTGAGCTCCAATATATGTCTAAAGTACTGCTGTTGTTAATTTTAACTGTAACCTGCACCACATATCCCGTTTGCTTGTCCCACCATTTTTAAAAGAATTTCAGACGCTGAGCCAGCAGCAAACTGAACATTGCTGGACGACGACAATTCGCTGCTATTAAGTGGCAATTTCAAATTATCGTAATTATTATCGAGCTCTTTCCGCAGGCGAGACTGGAGATCGGCGATAGTATTTCTTTCATTCATGACCTGTAGGATACTGACATTTTCAAAGCACTTAATGACTTATTCAGACGACTTATGTAACGTGCAATAGGACACAGACTTGGCCTGCACTAAGACATAATTAAATCATATGTAGGTCTTTACATATTTAAAATGGTGAAATACTTTTGTGTGTGTGTGTGTGTGTGTGTGTATATATAGCCTATAATGATCAACTGTTTTTGAGTTTGGATTCGTCTAAGTAACTTCAATAATTATACAGGGTCCCACGCTACATTTTGTGTCAGTAAAATCTAAGAACGATCCGTGCCTTCACAAATCTTCACAGTAAAACAAAAATATTAATAGGTTATATATATATATATATATATATATATATATATATATATATATATATATATATATAAAATTATTGAATTATTATTATTATTATCTGTTATAAACTATTGCACAAGGAAATAAAAATATGTTCTAAACACTATATAAGGATTCATGGTCTGTATGAGAGCTTTTATCATTAATATTGTGGTAGTGGATTGTAAGTCTACCTTTCATTTGCTCTTGTTGTGAACCATATATTCGAACAGATTAGGGAGTAAATCTACTAACATACATATAACTTTTCCTATGGCCCTCTGCTCCTGTTCTCTCTGTTAAAGAATTCCCTTTTTATCTAGATGGCTGTCTTGGTCTTGACTTTCCAGAAACTTCTATGACTCTTATATATTTCTATAAATACAGAAATTTATCTCCCTAAAGCATGGATGTGAATCAACAATTTTACAATTCACTGTGAACATAAAGATAAAAAACAGAAGAATAAACTAACAACTGATTCAAACACATTTCATACACCAATTTTTCAAGGATTCCCCATGCAAACGCTCAGATTTGTCTGTGCAGATTTGTTTTGCACTTGCATGTGTGAGTAGTTTTGCTCAGACCTCTAACACCAACTTCTAGGTTAGTGCACATATCATATCTGCATGAACAATCGGACTGCACACAGTGACTTGTCTACGCAGATGTGATGTGTGCAGACATTTGTGCAGACAGATAATTGCATGTAAATGGGATTTATTTCTTTAAGATAGAAAATTAGAGCAGATGACCGTGAGACAAACAGGGAAACAGTAAACAGAAGATCGATGCGGACTGATTACAGTGAAAAGTTCAGTAAAGTAGCGAAATTTAGTCGATATGGTGCCAGTGACAATCAAATGTATAAAGGCCCTTTCACATACAACGATCTGTCCACGCAACTGCCTGCACAGACAGATCGTTGTATGTGAACAGGAAATTTGCTCAGATATCAGATGTGTGCAAACATGGAAGTTGGAGTTAGAGGTTTGAGCGAAATTGCTCAAATCTGTGGTCAGACAAGTTGGAGAGTGTCGAAAGGCGCTAAAAAATGTTTGAGTCCGCTGTTTGTTCAGTCAGGGGTTATTCATTTGTGTGCAGAGATAATTTTACATGGGCAGATACATGTCAGTACTCTAGATAGCTCATTGCTCAGTTTATCGAAATGTACAGGAGCGATACATGTTGTGAAAAATTAAAAGCAGGGGATCCAGGGATGGGAATAAGAAGCCAGACGGCTGTGATTTTATAACAGAGAAATTACAAGAGGGTGACCCTATGTCAAATAGGGAAAGGCATATAATAAAAGAAAAAGGTCATTGCAGACATCTTACCACAAAAAACTAAGCAAAGCAACAGCATCTACTCGATCTGGTGCTGGTGGATTGCTGGTATAGTTTCATTCAGAAATATCCTACGCCACAATCTAATGTGAGTTAAGACAGCTTAGGAAAATAAAGTAGGCTCCATTTGCTCTAAAGAAGAGCGTAGTCAGAAAACTGAGTTAAGCTGCTAATGGAAGATCTTGGAACAGTGCCTTCAGGGACATAGCTATTATTAGACTTCTTTTACTTCCTAATATAATATGTGGTTCATAAGAAGAGGGTTTATAGGTGAATTCTACAATTCTCTACCACAATTCTACAAGTACGACTTTCCAGATATACTATGAATCCCTGTCTAGATTTCAGAATGGAATTTTATATTCTGGACCAGAAGTTGCTGGTAGGCTTCAGACAAGGAACTAAAATATCGACTTAGGAATAAGCTTAATACAGCTCATTAGAAATGTAGATAAATTCTAAGAATATAGCGTATCTCAGACATGTCTAAAACTGTAAAACTAATGAGAACTGAGGTACAATCCTTTACCTGCCTTCATGGAATCATCCTTCAGGACAGGGTAAAGAGCCCACATGTCTAGGGTATGATTTCACTGAATACTTGTTTCGAAATTGCAATACCAAATTGTAGATTCTTGCAGCTGCTACTGCCAAGAATCTTAATGTCACAACCAGCCACTCATGCAGAGAAATTGCTGTCCTCATGCAAGTGGTTTTCCGTATTATACTATGAGTTATCAATGTCAAAATATAGTTATACATTTCTAAATCCATCCTCAAACAATAACGTCAGTCGTCGAGTTTTTCCTGAAACTCTTGAAGTAAATTTATGTGTGAAAACTGCCTTGGCTTAAGCAGCCACCATGTAGAGCATTTTGATCTAACTTTCTGTTTCTGGCATTTTGTTTGCTTTTTGTTTTTTGTGACACAAGTTGGAGCACAGGCCATTAACAGAATTTCATCCATTTCTGGATAAATGTAATAAACTTCGACGTTACAGTCCGAGAAATAGTCATTTCTTTTCTACACCAACAGATGACAGGGGAGCAGTAGATTGGAACTTGTGTCATGCGAACATGCCACATTTGCAACGATCTGTTACATGCACAGACATTTGTGCAAATATCTGCACAGACAGATAATTGTGTGTGGACAGGTCTTAACCCATGTTTATGGTATTTTGACCTCACGTACTTTTTAAATGATAGGGGAGATATGGAGACCCTGTAGAAACACGACTCAGGACGAAATCATAAAAGCAATTTCAGAGTAAATAGAATTTGTTGAGCTGTGAGTGACAGTAGATATGTGTATGATTCCATGTCCATTTGAAAATAATTTCACCTGGTATCAAGCTCGCCCATAACTTCCGAAGTAAAGCAACATGTGAAAACCGTTTAGATCGTTCTTTCCTTATATGACACACTCTGCTGGGTTTATTTATTTATTTATTTATTTATTTATCATTTGCAAGAGTGTAGCTGTTTCCTGCTGAAATTTCTTTCCTGAGGACTGATTCACACAAGACTGGCAAATCATGTCATGACAACTTCAGGATGTATTCTTTTTTGGCCCAGTACCGAATGGCGAAAGTGATACAAAAAGTCGGAGTATAACATTATAAATGAGAAATTAACAATGATAAAGCTTACTAATGGCCAAAGCAAACTGTATTGTGGATATTTTTGACCAATATTGTATGAGAAGTAAAACAACATTTCAAGACATAGAGTTTTATTTGCTATTAGAAATAACTACATACAAAAAAATCAAACAATATTTACAAGCTAATACATACAACCTGTTTACCTTATCCATTACGCTTCTTCCCTACTCAGCAAATAACTCTGTAGACAACTATATTTTAGAGCTGAATATCTTAGTTAATAAATGTTGTTTAATGAAATTTGCTACATCCATTTTTGTTCTTGTTTGTACACAGCATAGGCGCCAGCTCTGATCTGACACCTACATTACTAAAACACTATCCAAGAACCTAGAACATGGTATCAGTTGCTGCATAGGACCAACAAAAATTCTATTTTTAATATTTTGCGTAGTTACTGAACGATTTTAAAAATTTAAAATACTGTCATAATCCACTCATTAAGAGGTACAGTCTTACAGTATGTTAAAAGGGTAACACAGAAGAAAAACAAGTATTACTGTTAGAAACTGTGTATGTATTGAGACAGGGTAATGCACGATGTGCAGATTACCTACACTTTATTCATCCAGCACTTGTGAATGAGAGCACTTACTAACTTCTAACCAATTTTAAACATTATTTCAGATCTTTATGTAACTTTTTATCACTGACACTCCACACGAAATGACAAAAGGAACAGATCGCTAATTTCATTTTCGCTCTTCATGCAAACTACGAACTCTATTTGCAACACAATTTGGAGATAGCTTCGGCATATACCACTGGTTGTACTTGCAACATGATATCATTGTAAAACACATGGTCCCAGAGATATGGCGTCATAAATATTTAGATTGGTAAAACACTAGGTTTTCATTAAAATGGCATGCAGTCGAACTTCAGCATTAAGAGTTACATTTCAGTTTATTACCTCTTTACCACCAACCTTATTCTCGATACGCTCTGCAGCCAATATCGACATGTATCACTGAACGTATCTGCAAAATTATGTCCTTGTCTGATACACAGTCCAGGAAATATGACATTGAGATGCATAAAAAACTAGCTATTGTTTAAAGTAGAGTGCAAATTACCCAGTTTATATTTGTCCAATGTTTCATAATGAGAGCACTTAGCGACTTCCAATAAGCTTTAAGCATAATTTCGGACATTTCCTATACTTTTTCTCATTTAGATGCTTAAAGACAACTACTTAACACTACAACTCGTTTCTAAAGTAATTAGACGTTTCAAGCTGCTCTGTTCAGGGGAGTTCCATTCTTTGAAGAACTGAGAGTTTATGGTCTAAAATCTATATTTTTCTTTTTTTTTTTTTACTTTCACACATCTGGCCTCTCTTATGGAAGGATACACGATGGAAAAGAGATCCAAGTCAACACTTGCTATTTGTAATGAAGACAAAGCAAAAGAATAAAAATAAAGCTTAAGAAGAAGAAAAAGAATAATAAACATTACTATAACAGGAATGAGTGGGAGGAAAATGGGTTAACTTCCAATGTTATAAGATGACAACGTCACAGTCAAAACTTTCAGATAAATTCAAGTTTCTGATTTCACTCCTCGACTTCAAGGAAAGATGTCGTACCTAAAACAAAGACGCTACATATAGGCAATCTAGGAAAGCAACGAATCATACTCATAAACAAATGAATATAGCATGCAATAAAATTACAATCACATTTCATGCAGTTATGTACTCAGTCATGAATTACATCGAAAGGAGGTAAAGATAACAAAAATAAATAAGAACAAGAATTAAAAACAAATATACATATCTAATAAAAATTATACTCATAATTTATGCGAGTAAAAAAGCACAGAGAACGTTTAAATTACATTACAGTACAGTGCAGGATGAAGTCATACTATTATAAAATAGCGTTAATTTCATTATTAATTGCTGAATATGATGGGAGAAGCGCAGGAAAGTTGGAATTTTGGACGGGGAAAACTAAAATGTAACAGAAAACATAAAAATGAAATGAATGATAACAAATGTGAAACAGTGGCATGAAATGTGAAGGACCAATTCTAAAGAAAAGCCAGAACACAACTAATGAAAAGCCACAGAAAATAACGAATATTGGAATCGATAACTAGAATTAACCTATGTAGGTAAATTACAGTTACAGATTCCAAACGTTCCAGGATTCGTATGTAAATTATTTTTGCAGGAATTGTGTGCAGTGGAACGTAATAGTGGTGCAGTAACAAAAATTGGAACCAGTATCTTATATACATGGTGTATAATAATTAATGTCATAAATGCATACAGTTGAAAGTACATGATACTAGAAGCAAAAAAGCCTCAGTAAACATAGGGTCGAAAATGCATACCTTAACTGCTATGTGCAATTTTTCATCTTCAGTAGTGTGAAACAAATCTCTTCTACTGCAAGTTCTTTGCTTTCCAGATTTTGGGAACCGGTATTATGGACCATAACAAGAAAAAAAGTCCAGTAATCATGTGCTCTAAAATGCATTCCTTAAGAGCTATGAGCACTTGTTCATTTTTGCTACTTTGAAACACAACTCTTCAAATGATCAAGTGCTCGTAACGTTTAAGGTATGTGTTTTAGAGCACATGTTTGCTGGACTTTTTTTCTTATTTTGGTTCATACTAAAACTTCCCAAAATATGGAAAACAAATAACTTGCAGTAGAAGAGATTTGTTTCACAGAATCGAAGATGAAAAATTGCTCATAGCTCTTAAGGTATGCATTTTCGACCCTATGTTTACTAAGACTTTTTTGCTTCTACTATCTTGTCCTTTCAACTGTATGTGTTTACGCCATTAATTATGATACACCCTGTACAGGTCAAATCTAGTTACTGATTCCAATATTAGTAACTTTTTCGAAATAGTTCAGAGAGCAATTACAAGTGGAGAAATCCTTTTAGCCTACATTTTAGCGTACCCACCTTCTGACACAAAACATCTAATTAATGAACCATGAAATGGTTGGAATCGGCAACTGGAATTGACCGGTATATGAGGCCAGTTATAGTTAACGATTCCAGCTATTCAATTGTCCATAATTTTGGACATTTTTGCAGTAAATCTGCGGACTAGGTTTTTGTAAGATTTCTATATTTCTTATTGATCTCTGAACTACTACGAAAAAGTAACAAATATTGTAGGTACAGGCTTCCAAAGTTTTCTCTTTTTCACAGTAGAGAGAAGGGTAATACCAAATGTAGAAATCCTGTAACACTTTAGTGAACACACTTGTTGTTAAAATGGTCTACGTAACGAACTATGAATGGTTGAAATCTGTAACACGAATTAACCTATACAGGTCAATTCCAGTTATCGGTTCCAACATTAATCATTTTTCTGCTGAAGTCCAGAGGGTGATTACAAATGCAGAAATCTTATTACATTTCAGTACACACACCTGCTGGAAAAACAAATCAAATAATGTACCATGGAATGGTTAGAATTGGTAACTAGAATTAACTTATCTAGTTTAATGCTACTTACAGATTCCATTATTTGTTAGACCCTACTTTAGGTTAATTTTCTTTACTTGGATACTAGTCTTGTTAGATCCAATAATTACTTTTAAAAATTAACGCCATTTCACAATATTATGATTTCATCATGCTTTGTGCTTTTCTTAGTTACATAAATTACGATAACAGTTTATTTCAGACATGTATATTCCTCTTTTTCTGTTCTTTTTTATTTTCATTAGTTCAATTCCTTTCGGTATAATTTGTAGCTACATAATTAATCACGTGAACTGTAATTGTAACTTTATAGTATGCAACTTTCTTTTGTTTACGAATATGATCAGTTGTTGTCAAAGATTGCTTCTATCTAGCGTCTCAAAGAAATGTCTCTGCGTAAGATATGACGTCATTGCTCAAAGCTGACAAGTGGAAGTGGACACTAGAATTGACCCAAAATTTCTTATGCCATCCGTACACGGGACAAGGCGGCTAACGCTGACGTGTACGCAGACGAGATATCCCACGTCACGAGACAGCACCGTTGGTACATTACACGAGCTAGTTGACATGGTTTTGCGCTCTCGCAGTTCAGCGCACTCCAGGTGGCGGTTGTCGGATTTATTTCACTCGCAAACCTTAAAGTTTGTTCACAAAAATCTGTGATAGCTCTATTAAAAGGAACATTTCCTTTCCTGACGATGTGCTAGTTGTGTTATTCTGTCTGAAAATGAAAGATATATGCCCACTCAGGAAAGACATCAGCTTACAAAAGTTCGCCAAATAAAACTCACTCCTGACAGAGAGGGCATTTATGTTTATAAAACATCAAACATCAGAGAAATTATGTATTTCTATTAATATCATACAAAACCTCTACAACCTTTTACGAAACGCGAAAGTGAAGATATATATATATATATATATATATATATATATATATATATATGTAGTGGAACACGATACCTACCTGATCTATTTTTGGTTCTGTGGTAACAAGAGACCTACAAATGAAGTGCATTGTTTATCCCCTGGAAGAGAAACTGATTTTGAGAGTTGAATGTTTATTCTTTGTTTTTCTTTAGAGCTGTTGCTTCTGAATGTAAGGTAAAGAAATAAATGTCTCGAAGTATGTATGGTTTTGACTTCTGACCTATATAATTGGTGACCCCGAAAACAAGAATGGTTTAAGTCACAATAACGTTTTCCGACTACATCTGTTAAGCATGGAAGGCACAAATAATTTTTTGCAAACCATTGGTGACGAGATCCTGCAGCTGCAGTTTTAGAACTATCGACGCTGAAACTCAACAGCAAGGTGGACACAAAGGCACAAACTCCAGCGATAACGGCCGCCCCACGAGCATACACCTGCACCGAAAATTTTCCGCGTTCCGGTTCTTTAGTGTCTACTGCGCCGCGTCTACGGTTGCGGGCACCTCCATTTACGCCCACACAACCGTACATATGGTTTGCGATCTTGGAAAACATTTTTGCACGACAACGGATCACAGAAGACTGTGAACAATTTACGCTGGCAATTAACAATTTGAACCAGAGAGCGAAGACAATAGTTTCCGATGTGATTCTACACCTGTCACATCACCAAGCATACCGCTGAAACCTTCCTAATCATTCGCTGCAAGAAGTTACCCAAGCAGAGGCTTTCGGAAGTGGTTAACCAGGACTAACATTGGGACAGAAACCCGTTGTAATTTTGGAGACATTTTGGAGCGACAGTGGACTGTAGAGTAATATCTAAAGAGCTGCTGCAGCGCATCTGGCGACAACAGCATCCGTCTCAAGTACAGTTGACATTAACAGCATATGAAGGATAACCGCTGGATAAATTACTGCAAGTAACTGATAGAGCATATGCCACATTGGGGTCATTTACTGTGACATGAGTAGCAGTGACAAATACTAGCGACGTAACAGAAGGTGACAAACACGCATCAGAACTTTTGGAGGAGCCGATGCCGAATTGTGCCACCGTACCTTATCAACAATCACCGGACATCGCTGGGGAACTCCGAGAATTAAGGACCACAATGGGAAGGACTGTCACACGGTCACAGATCTTGGAGTTACGGACTCCGATAAGATGACACGGTCGCGTCGTTCATCCAACCTACTGCCGTTAGAGACCACTCAAGGTCAAGCTACTGCCGACAGTAATTGATGGTAACACAGGCGGTTCGGCGCCCGTGCTGCAAAATGCACCAAGCCATTTGAGAACACAAATGACAATGGCAGTCCAAATTAGACGCCACGGACTGTGGCACTCACAAACGGCGCCGCCGACGTAAGAAGGGTCGTATTACAGCAACTCGAAGATAGACACACGGGAAAGGTAATACCCATTATGGCACGCTTACTACTTTTATGACGAGTCGCGGCAAGACATCGCCTCGGTTGCACGTGATTGATAAGATATTAGGCTTAAGAAAGATAGGTTCAAAGGTTATCACCCTTCCAGTCACGGGCACAGTTAAGACAGTGACGCAGGAGTCCTTACAGTTGTTTGCAGTGATCAACTCCAGCATCAAAGATGTGACGACATACGTTGGTTTTTTTACTCCATACAATTAGAGTTTTTTGGTAGTGAACTTTATGCAACCTTGCTGATTTTCTGTCGCACTTTGCACTGGTTGTAGTCTTGGTAAATGCGTCCCTTATAAGTGGGACATAACGTGAGAGGAAAAGCTAATTCAGAACTTCTTTGGACAATATAACGGGAGTTATTAATGACGCAAGTAAACAGTCACCATGTATAAATCAACGCAGCCAAGCAACGTGAAGCACAATACAGTGCATTATACATGCACGACCCCATGTCTGCCAGTTTCACAACGCGTCCGTAGAGCTATATTTGAGGATACACTCTGTGCTAGTATTATGCGAAGGTCAGACACCCCATGGTCATCCCTCTCACACAACTTAGCACATGGTGCCCCTGCAGCGATTACCACAGGCTGAACGCAAGAACAGTCCCAGATATGTATCCAATACCTAATATCCAAGAATTTATCTATTCTCTGGCGGGTGTAAAAGTTTTCTCATTATTGGATTACTGGAAATCTTGCAACCAGATCCCAGTGGCACATACCGATGCTGCGAAGACGGCAGTTATTACTCCTTTCGACCTGTTTTAGTTTTTGTTTATGCCATTTGGTCTTAAATATGCAGCCCAAACCCGGCAGAGATTCATTGACAAAGTTTTATAAGGCTTACCATTTTGCTTTGCATATTCTGAGGACATATTAATATATTCAGTTGATGCATGAGTTCATGACAAACATATACATGAAGTGCGGCAGAGGTTGTGTAACTATGGAGTGGTACTAAATAAAGGCAAGTGTGTCATGCACAAAAGTCAGGTAACTTTCCTAGGCCACAAAGTCTCGACCGATGGCATCTGACCTTTACCTGAAAAGGTTTCCCCATGAGTAACACTTTCAGAGCAATGGGCCAGAATTGGAGAGACAATGCTGCATGCCCACCCTGTCCTGGGAACAACATTGAACATTGTGGTAGACGTCAGCCAGGTCGCGATTGGAGCAGTACTACACCAAGAAGTGAATGGACATTGGCAGCCTTTGAGGTTTTTTTTTATTTTTATTTATTTATTTATTTTTTTTTTCAGAGAAGCTACAGCACAGACAGACAAAATGGAGTGCTTACTATAGGGAGTTACTGGCAATATATGAGAGTGTGAGACTTTTTGCCCTTACAAGAAGCCCAACCAATAACGGTTTTCATGGTCATAAGCCTATCGTATTGTAAGTAGGCTGTTTATGTGTTTGTATGTTGGCAGCGCTGTGTAGCGCTCTGCAGTAATAACTCTGACAGCGCTGTGCACACACTGTAAGAGATTCTGTTGCTGGTCGGACTAGTTGTTGGAGGTGAACAACCAGCAACGACAGAAGTTGGGTGTGAGTAGACAGCAGTGATGGGGGTTAGAGATTAATATTTAGCAGTGTTGGAGGTTTTCAGAATTAGCGCGAACAGACGATCTGGACGTATCCGACTTGGAGATTGTATATTATTCATGATTATATAATTTTGGAAATGGATGTCACGGACGATTATATATTTTCTTTAACTGGATGTCATATTCTTAAGGTAAAAATACAGTGTTTGCAACAAAATCTTTCCTTTGCTAACCACATGCCTATCAGTCATTAGAGCCTTCAGTAGTTAGAATCTTTTATTTAGCTGGCAGTATTGGTGCTTGCGGCCGGCCGGGGTGGCCGAGCAGTTCTGGGAGCTATAGTCTGGAACCGCGTGACCGCTACGGTCGCAGGTTCGAATCCTGCCTCGGGCATGGATGTGTGTGATGTCCTTAGGTTAGTTAGGTTTAAGTAGTTCTAAGTTCTAGGGGACTGATGACCTTAAAAGTTAAGTCCCATAGTGCTCAGAGCAAGGTGCTTGCGGCATTGCTGTAGTTCGAGTAATAAAGATTTTTGTGAGGTAAGTGACTTGTGTAATGTATAGGTTATTGTTAGGATTTCCTCTGATTCAGGGCCATTCTTTTGTATTAATTATTGGAAGTCGTGCTATCAATTTTAAAGCTGTCAGATAGTGTTACTGTTGAATATTGTGGGTAATTAATGAATAGGAGAACTTTGAGTTCTGTTTCTCAGGGCAAATTCTGTGGGTCAGTGTTGAAATGATAAAATAGCAATGGCTCAGTATGTTCAGTTTCCCTCAGTAGTTTCAGAATTAAACTAATAAGTTTCATCTTCTCAGTTATTTCAGTTTAAGTAAAAATTTAGTAAAGAAGTTTCAGTATCAGCCTTCCACAACATCAGCGACAGATCTTCGCCATGGCAGTTCCAACGCATGGAGTTCGTCAGCCAGTTCGCTACAGACATACGACATATTAGAGGCGCAGAGAACACAGTCGCTGATTATTTTTCGAAAATACAAACAGATTGGCACGCAGGATTCCGACTGGAACAAATAGTAGTGCCAGGAAGCAAGATCAAAATACGGTGCGACCCATCACAACAGAGGCCATGGCTTTACATTATGCAGCAATTCCGAAAAGTAGCTTTCGACAGTGTCCACAGCTTACCACACTCAAGGGAAAATACCGCTATCAAGTTGCTAATCGGGTGGTTTGTGAGGTCTTCTATTAAAATGGATGCGAGGAATTGGAGTCGCTGGTGCTTTCAGTGCCAGCATTGTAAAGTAGGACAACACGTTCATGCAGAGGTCGGAAGCTCTGCAGATTCGCCGACAAGGTTTGGTCTCATTCACCTCGACGTAGTGGGTCCACTTTCACCCTCATACGGTTATAAATACTTGCTCACTGCAGTGGACACATGCACAAGATGGGCAGAGGCTACACCAGCACCCGAGACAATAGCAAAGGCATTTTTTGCACATTGGTTAGCATGTTTTGGATGCACCCTACATATTACAACAGATCAGCATCGACAATTCGAATCTAATCTGTTCAATGAACTGGTTAGACTATGTGGATTTCAGTGTCACCACACAACCAGTTATCACTTGCTGAGCAACGGAATGGTGGAAAGGTGGCACATAACATTGAAAGTAGCCCTCATGTGCCACCAAAAGAGTTGGGCAGATGTGCTACAACTAGTACTTCTAGGTTTACAGACTGGGTATAAGGCGGACAAAGGAGCGTCAGTGACAGAGATGGTTTACAGAGAACTGTTGATAATTCTGACACACTATCTCACAACAGCTGGGCCACCGCTGCTAGTACAGTGCATTTGTGACCATGTGGTGAGGATGAGAGGGCCACCAGCATCCCACCGTGGTAAACGTCTGATCTTCGTGCACAAAGTGTTGGTGAATTGGTCGCACGTCATGTTGCGCAAGGACGCCGTATGGGCTCCTCTACAACCTCCTTATACTGGGTCCTACTAAGTACTGCGACGTGATGCCCATACTACAGACATTTCGAAAAATGGAAAAACTGTCAGGGTGTCCATTGAAAGAGTGAAATCAGCATGGATCGTACGATCGCCGATGCACGAAAGCACGCACTCCTTCAGTTTAGGATGACCGCGGGTCAGGTGGGTCTACACTCAACCGAACTGAAGAAACAAAGCCAAGATATCAGAGGACTACAGAATAACCAGCCATATCTGCACTCACACCGACACAACAATCGATCGTCCGTACCAGAGCAGGGCGACAAGTCAAATTCAAGTACCCTTACAACCCATGTGCTCCATACTTTAAGGGGAAAGCTGAGCAGGAACAAGAGACTGACCAGTAGAGTGCATTGTTTATTCCTTGAAAGAATAACTGATTTTGAGAGTTGGACGTTTATTTTTTTATTTTCTTTGGAGTTCTTACTTCCGACTGTAAGCTAACAAAGTAAATGTCTCGAAGTATATGTGGGTTTGATTTCTGACCTACAGTCCCATTTTGTGGTGCCTCAACTAACTACGCCATGCTGCAGCTCACCCATAAACAGCTTAGTTTGGTATACTTTCATCGACGAAATGTCAATCACAGTTAATTATGCAACATATCCTAATAATGACATGTTTTCATGACTGTTAAATGGATTGTTGCCTTAAATCGGCTTACTCACAGTGTAAGCGAGTTATAATGCGAAAATAAATAAATACAAAAATCATTTAACCACCAATGTGACGTTTCTCGTCATTCTGTTACAACAAATCGTGCCAATGACGATTCGTTACTCTAGATAATCAACGGGGTGGAGCTTAGAAACAACATATATTCACAGAGTGTAAAGTATGATATAAAGCCCATCGAATATGGGCTTCTCATGAACACAACAAATACAGTACGGTATGGCGTCTTTATTTCTGCCTGTGACGTAGGGAGTGTTCTTGTTTTCTACCGGTTCTACTGAACGCGGCACGTGACCGAAATATCGCAGAACTTATTTTGTGCTTCATGTGACGAGAAACAGGGGAACCGCGATCACAGAACTCGTAGAGCGCCACCTTAACAATCGTTCCGTGTGCCGACGGCTTTTACTCTTGATGTGACGTAACTTGACGTTGACGGTGTGTGTGAATGCCGCCATTTGAAATACAGTGTGGAATGTTTTGATTTGACTTAACGTGGCGGCAAGTATGAATTGAACGACGGATGGCTGCTCGGCACTAGATTCAAACTGTGTCGTAAGGACGCACGAATATATGCACAGAAATATGAACAAACAAATCTTTGAATGTGGACCGACTGAACAATTATCTGTAGGATGTCGTTTGTTTCGCAATAGTTATAATATCTGTGTAAACCAAAGATGTAATGTTTGTTGTTGTTTTGAATATTGTGCGCGTGTTGATGTTTATAATGCATAACAAGATTGGTTAGCAATTGTTTTATTAGTGGCACATGCTTACAAGTATGACTGTAGTGACTGTCCTAAATATATAGCTTGTAATATTGTGTTCCGTTTGTGAAAAATGTGGATCCTCAGTAATTCGAAAGGTAACTCTATTAGTAGTCAACCTTTCAGATTTTAGCAGACTTTCAACAGCATCAGCAAACTATATTTTTCTTTCAGGTGACAGGTATTATTTATTGACTGGGAGACAACATACCGTCGGACGAAAGGACACAGATTTGTTGCTACGGGAAGATCAGTCTATAAGCAGGAAACACGCGATACTAGATGTGGAACACAAGAGTGAGAATTGGGTGTGTGTTATTCAGATTGATATCTATCTACAGCTGAACTTGTTTTTGCTTTTCTTTTTTGTTTACTTGTTTGTTACAATCTCCAGTTCCCCAGAATTTTTCCACGACCTTTGGTATATAGTATATTTTAAAGTACAGTAAAATCATCGGTCATCTACATCTACATCTATACTCCGCGAGCCACCTTACGGTGTGTGGCGGAGGGTACTTATTGTACCACTATCTGATCCCCCCTTCCCTGTTCCATTCACGAATTGTGCGTGGGAAGAACGACTGCTTGTAAGTCTCCGTATTTGCTCTAATTTCTCGGATCTTTTCGTTGTGATCATTACGCGAGATATATGTGGGCGGTAGTAATATGTTGCCCATCTCTTCCCGGAATATGAGAATTTCTGAGTAGTTACAATTGGAACTGGAATTAAAGTTTGTGAAACTGAAAATGTAAAATGCAGAGCTGGAAAATATTTTTGTAAATAATGTGCATTGTTGATCGGATAATTTGCTGTACGTTACAGTCATGTAGTGTGTGCGTCTCTCTCCATCATAGAATTAAACCTTTAAAATAAGTGATGGACCAGTATTATTTTATCAGATCATTGGAGTATACTTCTGATGGAATGGCTGCTAATGATGGGAACATTTAACAGTATTCTGCAATTATTCATTTTTATTCCCCCACTCTAATTTCCTGTTCAGTAAAGTTGCAGCAAATATGCGCTAAGCAGTGAGGAATGCACCTTACATCCATATTAAAAATATCAGGCTTTTGATTCTGGTAATAAATTGATCGGTAGTGCCTTATTGGAAAATGTGAAGGGTCCGCAGTATGTAACTATCATCAGTTTTTGGATAAAAATTGTCTTCCTAATGAATTGACAGTAACATTTTCAGGTTAATATACAAGATACGTATTGATCTGGAATACTGTGTTCACTGTGGTCTTGTAATATCCACAAATCCATGATGCACCAATTCGCTTGATAATTATGTCCATCATGATGACAGATTGGTTATAACTGATTTGTCAAATAATTCCACGTGCAGTTAAAACACCCTAGTTCAGCTTTAACTGCAACCTTTAACATTATCTGAATAATTGTGGATCCATAAAACTTGGAATACACCTCAGGTTTCAATGTTATGTGAACAGTGTTGGATGTGGCACAATATAGTTTTGAAACAAATGTATCCAAGAACTGCTGACATAGAGATTAACTTGTATGTAATAGTTTCTGAAATCAGATTTATTTGTTGCATGTGGGAGATATTAAGGCTTAAAATAAGATTGACACAGGAAGCAGACTCCCCTGTATTCCGATTTTGATCCTGAACAAGCCTCGCCCTTGTAAATTGTTCACTCTATTCATCATGAAGAGTATTTTGTGTTGCCTGAGATGCAGACAGGATAGCATGATGTCTGTCACTAAATTGGTGAGAATCGTGGAGATTGCAGTATCCAGTTGAAGCTATGTTTCAAGCCCTTCAGTGTCTTATCTTGGTACTACAGCATGATGCCTGTGTCCAGAATACTTTTCAATAAAGACTTCCATGTGTTTCACTTGCAATGAATCGATTTATGCACAATTTTGCACGTGATTTGAACCATGGGCCCAGCTGAGACAGTGTTTCTTTTTTCTCTCTGACATGGAGACTTTAATTTGAACAGTTACTTTTGCTTTGTAAGTAGAATGCTACTGCATCCTCCAATGGTGAATTTTCAGCTACAGTCCCTCTGTTTCATCAGAGGCATGTTGAATGATCATATCTGTTACTAGCAAAACAGTACATGAATGTGCTGCCCCTGTTCTTGTGCATACTAAACTGCACTTGATGTACCCTTGTAACACAGCCAGCCATTAAATGTAAAACTGATTGTGTTTTATAGTCTGCAGGTCAGTATAGCACACATATGTAATATGGACTAGGATAGTCCAGTAGTGTAATGTCAGTGAGGGGAAACAGTTTTCCTTCTGAAAAGGAAGAAGTGTATTACTGCTGACAGTAGTTTTTCATTTCCTAGGAAGTGTCCTACACTAGAAAGATCTCTCTTGTAGTGTTCAGCACACTTTTGCTCTGTGCTTGAGCACACAGTTGATTGCCCAAGTCATGTTCTTTATATCGCCCATAAAATTATTTGTGTGTTGCTGACTCATTAATTTGTCAAGCTCTTTTGTTCTGTTATCTCTGATCCTCTATACAAAAGAACACCCTCAGTACCCATCCAGCAGGTCTGGCTAGGGCAATGGCTGGTGAGAGAGCTTGCTGCAGGTTGACATTGTCTAGAGGGAAGCCCTAATTTTCCCCATTTGTCCATGGGGCATGCAGTCTCATTCTACAGATGCACCATGCAGTTCCCATTGTAAATCACACAAAATTTAGTGCACCCATGTTTCTTGCAGTTAAGTGTCAGTTACCCACAAATGAAAGCCTGTGTTGTTTTTTATTGTCAACTCATATTATCATCCTTTACCAATTTTCACATCATATTTACCTCAGAGTCATTTGGGATAACATTTAACATATGCGTCAATGAGCATCTTTCTAACTTCATGCATTTCACCCCTTATCATTACTTGGGCATATGAATATGAAGCAAATGTTTGCCTTCGCATAAAACACTATAAAAAAGACTGAGTAGTCTGCAACTTATCAAAATGTTACTGAAAATAAGAATATCGAAGTTACAAAAACAGATATATGAGATATTTTCCTACAGTTATAAGTTTTTAGAAAATTCCTACAAAAACAGAGCAAAATAAATGTGTAACTGTATACAATATTTTCTGTGAACCAAAATCTACATACAGATCAATCATAATTGTGAGACAATATTGTTGGTGATATTTTTGTGTCAGGAGTTGCATGTACTTAATGAAAACATATTTTACAAAGGAAACAAGAGAAATGACAAAAATGTGTGGAAATTCAAATAAACATTGTAATTGTTCTTTCTCATTGGTAGGTGAAATAAAAATCAGTAAAGCAGTTCTATTACTGCTTTCCATGCATGAACATTTATCTATATAAGCATATTGTAAATTTCATACTATTTCATTATATAACTGTTTATCAGTCCATCATGTCTGTCTTAAATATTTCCATACAGGGAACAAATGTCATTTGCTTTCATAATCCTTTTAAAATTCAACATATGGACCTGTT
The DNA here is from genome assembly GCF_021461395.2 of Schistocerca americana. NCBI lineage: Eukaryota > Metazoa > Arthropoda > Insecta > Orthoptera > Acrididae > Schistocerca > Schistocerca americana. Next base: position 104,076,131 of record NC_060122.1, on the reverse strand, counting down.
CCATTATCACATTCAGGAAGTCTCAATCTGAAAAAGGATCTCCAAGAGTGTGGGATAAGTCAGTTTGTATGTTAATAGGCAGAATCAGTGACTGCAGGCAACTTAATTAACTTATACTAACAATAAATTACCAAAAAACCTAATGCTAATATATCATACTGATAACTCTGGAAACTTCTTGTATAAGAGGCGATCAAAAAGTTTCCTTCCAAAGGCCATACAGAGCAGAGTCTGCATGCCTGACAGCCAAAATTACTGTGAGTACGGAGGCAATCATCCCACCAGCACACCAGGTTGAAGGTACCTGTTTGGTAAAACACCATGCCCTACTGCATGAAGGAATCCATGACAGCCTGCTGACATTTTTGTCTGACAGGACTTGCTGACCTTCCAAGGTCTTTTTGAAGGGGCAAAAGGCGTGATAATCACATGGGAACAGATCAGGACTCGAGTGTCTCCTATTGCAGTTAGCATAACTTCTACATTACAGAATTTGTGATATGGCATCTATTGTTGAATCACAACCAGCACAGAACTTGCCATACCACTCCACAGTAGTGCTTGTCAACAGACATGCTATTCCATACACATCCCTCATTCTCCGATGGATATGTACCCATGTTTGTTTGTTGGCAGCCAAAAAAAGAATAACAGCACATTGGTCCTGTCTTGGCACATTTGGTAATAACATCGCCATAGTTCATGTTTTGACATTTACCACATGCGTGACCGAAAGACACAAATGCCACACTAATCCCATGCCTTCATGTTGGTGCTTATATACCTGCATCAGAGTCACTTTATATTGCAGCAGTTCCCTTAAACAGAAAGTTTTTGATTGCTATTATTAATTGCTCCATGTATGTTTCTAAATATCAGAAGAAAAATGGAAACGAACCACTTGCTTCACCTCTTATTCTTTTACCCAATACTAAAAGAAAGTGTTTGTGTAATTTTACTTGGACTACTATCAGCTGTCTAGATATTGGCTAAATCAAGATCTGTTTAGTATACACATTAAGAGTTTACATTCCAGTCCAAAATATTCCTGTAAATTGCAAAAGGAGAGGCTGATGTATTCTTCTACTTTTTTTTTTTTTTAAATATTTGGGTATATTCTATTATCTGGCATATATCTGTTGGTAACCTGTTATTGGCTTATGTGCCAGAATATAAAGATCCATTCTAAACCATAGATAGAGATACATTGTCTGTATGCAAATTACTTTTACTTCTAGCATTGTGATCGCAAATTGCGCAGTTCATCCTAAATTCGCTTGTCATTAACCACAAATATGATTAGTGAGTATATGTACTGGCCCATGAAGAGACTTCTGTAAGATGTGTGGTTACCAACTTTACACAATATTCTTACTCTATGCTTCTGTAACAAACATTTTTTTGCCATTGGAATCATTGTCCCAACAGAAAAGTCATAGGACAGTATTGAACAAAAGTATGTGAGTTCTTCTCTGCAGTTCAAGAAACTGAAGCAAAACTGAGCCTTCTGATTAACATATCCATGTACTGGTGTCCCCTCAGTGTATTTTCCATCTGGATGCTTAGAAAGTCTCTTTCTAGAAAGGCTCTGCTCATTGATCTCTCCTGTTACCTGTAAGTCATTTTGAATCAATACTAATAGTAAAACTGTGAAACTATCATATCTGTTTGTTTGAACATGTTAATCTCCAAAACTACTAGGTTAATTTTCATGGGGTTTTCACAGGTAACTTGAACATAGCTTGATGTGACATACAGGCCTGTGGCAGTCAACCTGGTCCCTACCACCCATTAGTTTGTTTTCCAGCTTTCATGGTGGGCAGTAGGCAGTTGGGGATTAAAGACAGGATTGTCACAATTTCTGGAAATCAGGGAATATCAGAGAATTCCAAACGAGTCAGGGAAACCAGGGAAATTTGAAAAAAAAAATACTGGAAAAATCACATCTTTGTCTCAGTAGATGAAACGGTTTGTTTTCTGAGATGTCGTCCATCATTTTTGGCTGGGTGCAGCTGAGTACGTGAGCTGCTTCCCTACTCCCTCATTCTTAGTGCTTCTCCCTGTCCTATCATTCCCCTCAGCTTGTAGTCATTGCTGCTACCACTTCTTGCCACTAACCTAGCAGCTGCTGACGAGAGGCAAGGAGGCGTGAAAAGTGGTTTGTTTGGATCTGATTCTCAGAGATTGTTGATGCAGCATCTGGAGACAGCAATCAGGTGTGCATGGATTGTGTCTGAGTGGCTGTATGAATGTGTGTATGCTCTCATTTTCTGACAAAGGCTATGATTGAAAATTTTGTCATGAGAGTTTGATTGTCTTTTCTATGTGCCTGACTGCAGCTCAGTAATCATTTTATGGTGAGTTGCTACTTATCCTCTTTAGTATTGATTCTCAGAGTATTTGCGAAAGTTATCTGTTGCATTGATTGATCACTGCGGTCTCATTTCATCAATATGGTGTCTAAGCCACATGAATAGCTGGCCACACGAATGGACTTCCATGACAGCCCAAAACCTCAGGCCATTTCTATGGGTATCTCTAATAGATCGGGCCTGCCAATCTGAAGCCCATTATTTCCCACTGATGTGCAAACCCTGCCCTTCGGATCTAGTCTCACCACTCTGCCTGCAGGCCGGGTCTGTTTGCGTGTGGGATAATGCGGCTTATTTTTGTGGTTTATCCTGCTCTCAGCAGGCCAGAGGCCATGGGTGATGGATTTCAGGAATTGTGACTGTCTCACTGCAAGTACATTGTAAAGTGTAGTGTTTTATAAACATTTATCTAGCACATTCTGGCACTTTGATAATAATTTATATGTTAGAAAGTGTGGATGATAAGAAGAAAAGTAGTGTGGCAGTCACTATTACTCATATATTTCTCAAAAGAAAAATCACACTATACCTATAAAATAATAGACATAACACAGTGACTAGTAACTGACAATAACAAACATAGTAGAACCAACATTTTATTGGCAATCACCTATAGCCCTTTCAAGAGACCTATTTTTTCTGAGGTTATTTCTGAAATCAGTGTAGGTATTTTAAATTTCTTGCAACTCCATTGAAATGCTTATTTTTGTCACCAAAAGTGTTTTGTTTTATTGAAATAAAATAACAACAGTGGTCTTAATGAAACAGACATGCCTTTTGACTTGCTTTCTCCATATAAAAACAGTTCATTACAAAAAATGCTGATGTTAGTACTTAAAAGTTTTACTCAAATTGGGGGAGAAATACAGAAGTCCTTACATGTTTTTGTCAACTTATGTATTTACTTACCCTTGAGATCTCAAAACTTGTCTGGAAATCACGGAATTTCACTTGGGAAAACTTGTGGCAACTCTGAAAGATATAACAACTTATATCTTACTTCATAAATTTTGTAACATAAGATTACTTTCCTACTTTGTAAGTCACCATTTTGATAGAGCTAATGGGTGGGTACAAAATTTTACTACTAACAGAGATACAAAAGTGGTCAGTAGGTAAAAACAGTTGACTACACCTGTTACAGGCTTTATTTCATCAAAATAATCACAGAGAAAACACATATATGTACAATTTTATGTAAAATCTTCTGCTCAGCTTAGTAGTTCGGATGTTTACCTCAGTGACATGATCATCACAGTGTAGTATACCAAAGAACTAATAGGTAGTTCTTTTATCTTTTCTAACTAAGTGACAGATGTATATTCAGAAGTTTACATCGGCTGACAGAACCTTACCTTTATGGATTCAAACTAACAGTGACTTTACTGGGCTAGCTGATTTCACTTTGTGTATTAAAAACTTAATGACATTGCTTTGCTTCTTCTGATTTTTATGTATATTCTTCACTAGGAAAAACATATCTATTGATTTTGCTTTTTGATTTGAATGCTTGCTCATTACATGTTGATTTCATTTTGGTTACATATAAAAATGCCCAGTAAATAGTGAGTCTTTCTGAATACACCAGAAAGGCACAGTGTAACTCAGATCAAGAGTGTCACATATTATCTTGCTTTTCACTACATATTATAAACAAGTCATCTGGCCATAGATACTTGGTGCTATCCAGGCGAAGCTGGGGCAGGCTGCTAGTTGTATAATATGAGTCTTTGTAAGATAAGAAATTAACCTGTTTGCTGTGAACCAGTTGTAACCCTGTTTGATTATTCTACTGACTGTGTCTGGTGTTGTTGTGTTTGAGCCCTTTTATCAGAATACTAATGTAAACAGCAAACATCACAGTTTTTCAGCACTGTCCTGATGTCCATGGGAAATCATGTATGTAGTTTGACAACAGTAGCAGACCAAGCATCGAGTCTTGTATAGTCTCACTTCTGTTTTAGCATTACTTAATGTGACCATCTAGTTTCTCTTGATAAGATATGAGTTTATCCATTCAAGAAGAATGGCTTTCACAGCATGTCATTTTAATTTCCCAACCAGAATTTTATGATCCACACAATCGAAGGTCATTACAAAATCCCAGAAAAATTCCAATAGATTACAATAATTATGTATGTTCATTTCTACAGGGCAAAGTTAGTGAGATCACATATCGCTTTCTCGGTCGATAAGACTGTATGGAAGCCAAACCAAAACGTTGTTAAAAGATTGTTTCAGAAAGATGGGTCAGTATTCAGCTTTGAACTCTTAGAACACAGGAAGAAGAAAGACATGACTTTGATTAGAGATCAGATATTTATCTCCACTTTTGTAAATGGGTGTTATTACTACATACTTCATTCTTTCAGGTAATACTCTACAATTCATCGATTGGTTACCGAGGTACCTCAATTGGGTACTACTATCAAATCAGCACAAGATTTTAGTAATTCTATTGAAATACCATTGTAGCGAGAATTATTACTGTTTTCCAGTGTCCTAATGATTTTTGTGATCTGTGTACCAGATGATTTGAAAACTAGCCTGGGGGATGGAGTATGCAAGGCAAGTTCATCCATCCCTTTGATGGGTCATTTTTGTTTTCAACTTCTGTTAGGGAGACATTATTGAATTTAGTAGCTAATGATTCAAATTTAATATTATTTGTCTAGCTACTGCATTTTTCAGAGTGTTGAATATAATATGCCACACTAAGTTTGTTCATTTCATGCCTAATAATGCTCCAAATTGCCTTTGCATTAGACAGCTGCCACTTTTATACAATAAAACCTGCTACAGTCATCTCATTAGATAACTAATCACTTGAAACAAGATTGCTGTTTCACTTATATACATGAAATTAATCTCCCCCGTATATAGTACTTTATATTTCTTGTTTGAAGTTTTCACTTCTCTTGTGTCTTCTTTTAACTGATATTCATTTCTCACAGTAATCTCTTTCCATTAAGTGTGGCACAATATAAAATGCAAATAACCTTCCAATCTATTTTCTTCTGCGTTGGATAGGGTGATTACATATATCTTCTTTCACTCTGAACACTTTTGACCCACTTCCTTTCATTCCTTACATCCTCCTATCACATTTTTTCCAACAACTTATTCACAGATCCTTTTCAGTCACTCCATGAGGCTTTCACCACCTTTATTCGTGGCACTATCATCATCATGTTGTCATTTTCTGCTGTTGCATGTGAAACTGATTTACATGTTTGCTCCATCTTTAGTTTCCTATCTCACAAGGCTTCTGTATACTGTGCAAGCATAGCTTAGCCTTAATTCAAACCTATATCTCCACTAACATGGATTGATTTTAACATCCCCTCAGTGCATTTTCCATTGCTCAGTTACCCCAGTGCATTCTGACTCAATAGTTCCCCAATGTGTATTCCCAATGTCAGCCATTATCTCATTAACTTCCTTCAAGAAACTGCTATTGCTCTTGCAAAACTTTATTTGTCACAGTAACTCATTTCAGTACCTTATATACCTCCATTAAACCGGGACCCTGCTTCTCTTCAACGCTATATTCATCTTAAATCCATTACTCCATCACCCCCAATACTTTACCATTATTAAAATACCTTATCACATCTGAATTTGACACTCCCTTGGTCTGGAACATTACTACCATATAATTGCCCCACTATACACTATGTGATCGAAAGTATCTGGACACGCGTATGTAATGCAGAATCGACCACTAGATTTTATGAGCAGCAGACTTGTTAGTACAAAAGGATGCAGTGAGTATTCTGTTGTCAGCAGAGAAACAGTAACACCAGATTCTATCAGTTAGGAGAGTTCAGTGACTTCAAAGGTGGACTAGTCATTGGATGTCACACGGGTTACAAATCCATCAGGGACGTTTCAACCCTTCCAAAGCTGCCCGAGTCAACTCTTGGTACTGTATTTGTGAGGCGGGAACATGAAAGAACAACCACAGTTAAACCAAAGCCAAATGTAGGCAGACTGCATGCATTTGCTAACAGGGATTGTCATTGTCGAGAGTGATTGTGAAAAATCATGTGAAATTAGCAGAAGAATTCATTCATGAATTCCAAGATGCTACCAGCAGTCCAGCTAGCACAAAGACTGTGTGTAGGGAGTTAAAAAGATCGCATACAGTGGTCGACCAGCTCGTCATAAGAAACACATTTCTATAGACAGTGCTAAGCAATGATTGAGGTAAAGAGTGATTCCAGCAGACAGTGGATGGCTGGAAATGAGTGGTATTGGAACAACGAATCATGCTGTACCCTGTGTCAATCTGATGGAAGTGATGTGTGTAATGAGTACGTGGAGGACGTTACGTGCCATCATGTGTAGTGCCAACAGAGAAGCATGGAGGAAGTGACATTGTAATATGAAGGTGTTTTTCATGGTTAGGGTGTAGTCCCCTTATTGCACTTAAGAAAACACTGATACAGTAACATTATACAGCATTGTGCACTGTTTACAGCAGAAGAGCAGTTCAAATATGAAGATTGATTGTATCATTATGACAGTGCACCCTGTTGCAAAGAAGCATCTGTGAGACAATGGTTTGTGGATAATAAGATTCCTGAAAGGGATTGGCCTGCGCAGAGTCCTGATGTGAACCCAGATGTCTTAAGACATCCAGCATCCAACATCACTACCTGTAGCATCACATAAATATTAATCAGGAACTTGTTTAGTAAGAACTACAGAGATTGATAATTTCCAAAGAGTTTTGTGTGCAAATTATAAAATCACTGTTGACCTCCTTCTTTTCTTGCGACTTATGCAAAAATTATAAAATATTATTGCCAGATTTGCCTCTTGAGGTAAAAAATTCCATGATTGAAGTGGCTGTGTGACATGAGGCATTGTCTCGATGCAGCATCTACTTGTATGCAATGTACAGCCCCGCTTGATTCACCCTTTTCCTGAGTCTTTGAAGGACATCTTTGTAAATCACTTGTTTGACTTTTATTCTGGAGGGACAAATTCTTTTTCTCATGATGTCCCTACTGTCAAAAAAGCAAATCAGCATTGTTTTGATCTTTGACTTGCTCAATGAAGCTTTTTTCAGTCAGTATGCCACTCTTCACTTTGCTGCTTTGTCCCAGGACCATACTCAGAAATCCAGGATTCATCCCCTGTGATCACATGACCTAACCATTTATGGTCGTTGGAAATCCTCTGAAGAAGATCAGCGCACACATTTCTTTGATTGTTCTTCAGCTCAGTTGTTAGGTTTTGCAGGACAAACCTTTTGCACGTGCAAAACTTCAGTCAAAATTTGATGTACTGCGAAAGTGTTTAAGTTGAACAGGTCACCCACCATCCTTAGTGTTAAATGTCAGTCTGATAGCATGAGAGCATGCACACATTCGATATTTTTGTTGGTTTTTGAAGTTGAAGGTCTCCCTGAACAAGATTCATCTTCAATGTGTTCTTAGGGTACCAAAAATGATTTGTGCCAGCGAAAAACTTGTGCTCTTGATAAAGAATGTTCTCCATAGGCCTGTTCCAACTTTTCAAAGGTCACGCTCATGGATTCCCCAAGTTTAACGCAAAACTTGATGGCATAACATTGCCATTATTCCATTTTCGTAACATACAACTTCACTGATGACACTCTCAAAAATCACATGAGGACTGTACGGAGGTGACACTTGTACTGCGCATCTGGGACGGATGATGAGCACATCAGTGTATACAATCAAAACAACATAGTGTTGCCAGATTGCTCGCATTGTTGTCAGTATCATTACTTTTGTCATATATCTTGTATGTATAATCTTATGACTTAATGAATTATTTTGTGAAGTTAAATAAAATATAACTTCAGAGTCATCTTTAGGTTCAGCCTTATCACCAGAGTGTACATAAAACTTTTTCTTCAAGAAAAGTGAATCCTCATGTGTTTTAGCTTAAGAATTTGTAATTGGAAGTTCAAAGTCCAGTGAACCAAATAGTCAGTGAAATAATCAGAGATGTTATTATTATTGATCATTATTCTGTATCTGTACTTTTGGTTTTGGCTCTTGAGGAAGAATGGGCTGCCATTCTTCCACAGACAATCAGACATTGCATTAAAAGTGTTCACAGCAGAGTTTAAGCTGTCATGAAGGTGAAGGGTGGACCCCCCCCCCCCCCCCCCCAATTAATGTCAACTAATATGTGTCTGGATCCTTTTGGTCAGCTGGTGTATATATTCACATTAGTCCTACCTGCTCTTCAACATATGTGTTCCATTTCTATGGTGTTAACAATTCTTACCATATTTGTAACCAGACTACAGGTTATATTGTCTTTCTGAATTATCAAGGCCTTCATTTCTCAGACAGATTTCCTGCCAGTTATGTTCATTATTCGCTTAATTGCCACGTACTGATGCCATCCTCCACCTGAATTAAAGACTATTCCCATTATTTGTTTACACAATCAAACTCTGACACAAAAGTTATCTGCAGTATAACTATGTCTCTATAATTTTCTTCATTCATTGACATTTACTATTAACAAAAAATAAATAAAAAAACATTTCTGATAATGCACGCAGTTCCAGTTTGCTGTCTCTTTAAACAATGGAAACTCCAGGTTGGAATAGCAACAAAGTAAGGAAATGATAGATTGCTACCTACCATAAAATTGACACGTTAAGTTGCAGATAGGCACAATTAAAAGACACTTACGCAAAAGCTTTTGGCCACAACCTTCATCAGAAAAAGAAAGACAAACACACACACATTTTCATTAACACAAGCAAGCAACCCCATGCATACATGACCAGTGTACCTCATGCACATGTGACCATCATCTCTGGCAGCTTGAACCAGAATCCATTGGCTTTGTGTGTTATGTGTGCATGAGGTGTGATTGCTTGTGTGAATGAATGTGTGTGTGTTTCTTTTTGTGACAAAGGCTGCCGCCAAAAGCTAATGTGTAAGTGTCTTTTAGTTGTGCCTGTCTGCAACTTATTGTGTCATCTTTGCGGTAAGTAGAAGTCTATCTTTTCCTTAAAATGTTGTTATCTATTTAAGCATCATACTAATTTTGTTACCCCACGGTCAGATCTGGAGACACCTTGTTTTCTTACTGTTGACGCATCTGTATTTTTTCTTGTCTTTCCATAAGTGTTAGGTTGCGTGTTCTAATCATTACTGTAGATGGCTCTCTATGTTTCATTATATTCCTCTTGTGGTTCATAATTTCATGACCTCTGATCTTCTACTCATGTCTAATGATCCAGAGTGCAAGAAACACATTACATAAGTATATATTAGGTGTGCCATCTGTAAGAATGTAAATAAGGTATGCTAGAATCATTTTATTTCCACAAAATGTATCCCTTTGAACCATGCATAGAATTATTACAGTTATCCATAATGACACTTTTCGGACACAATAGAGACCTATCCATCACCCACTAAAGTAAATAAAAAACAAAAATATGCCAATCACGTTAAAATTTATCTGACCATTTTTTGTGAATAAAGTTGTCTAGATCACGTTTTATATATTTTATTGTTTCAGCTACTGTTAACATCAGGTCTTTAATTAAGATTAAAGGAACATAAGAATATCGACAATGATCATGGACTTGTTCAGGACATTTGGTTCCCTTATTAACCAATGCCAATTTCTCTTCAGTCAGACACAATATAGGTAGACAAACTTCTGCTTTAGAGCTTTGGTGTATCACATAAGGCCTAGCGGTGAAATGTACTACACCGAGGGGATCTCTCCCATAGCATTCTGCAAATTTTAGTCCAGGTATAGCCATGCATCTAATTGGCAACTGGAAGGCTTTGTCCCACAAATCAAATTATTCGTTTAGCAACTTTCCTTGCTGTTACATAAATACATAACATCCTCTTGTACCATGCTAAAGGACACACACACACACACACACACACACACACACACACACACACACACACACACACACACACACACACAAGAAATGTTCCTCTCTTGAAGCATTCTGGTAAAATCTTGAATATTGTTTACTTTCTGCTATATTTGCAAATTTCATGTCCTATTGAGTTAACAGCTCATCTAGTCCCTTATATTGTACTATTATTAGCAACTCAGCATATGAAAATAAATGCTGAGTGTCCATCCGATTGAGCCAGTAACAATAACAGCTAAGGGGTGTCCCCACCAAGAAGGGGGGGAGGACGGAGACTCTGCTTCCGCTAATATCTCCTGGCAGGTTGAGGGCCAATCATACAGATCCACTGCAGTACCGGCAGGTTAATGTTATGAGATGGGGACTTGGACTTTGCCCACATGGCATAGTCAGCAAGAGCACAATCAAAAAAGGCAACGTTCTTGGTTTGGGACAATCTGTCAGGAAGTTTCGTTATAGTTCTACAAAGTGAGTAGTCTCCTGAAAATGTGAGTGACTTGTGGGGTGTGCAGTGTGTGAACAAACAGCAGTAGACAGAATTTAAAAAGAGAAACAAGTGATTTTTATTCAGATTTACAAAACAGAGGGGCTAAAAATAGTAGTGAAGGGATTCTAAAAACAAAAGTCCTATTTCAGTTTGCATTCACAGTCACGTATATTGGCATTGCCAAACAACTAAACAGATATTGTCGTGTTAATTTACTAGACTGCTATGCAGGTTAATCATGCTCCCAGATTGCTTTTTTGTTTTGATTCAGATTTACATTTCGATTTTCCAGAATCTGTAACCATACACTTTTCTTATCTTGAGCATTGGCACTGGTGGTAACCCGACCTCGTATGTGGCAGCCACAGTCTCCAGCATTGCTCTGGCACTTACTGACAGTAGGCAATACTATTCCATCAGCGAAATGTATGTATATCAGTGCTGAAACATTACTGAGACATTTTACAGGAAGTGGGCGAGTTGAAAGAAATCAGAAATTACATGAAGAAGAAAATATGTGTGAAGTTGTACATGAAAATATACAGAATACCTGTGAATATTTCAATGCCTAATACATTATTGTTTGCCAAGCCATTGAAATGACAGATGTAGAAGTGCATGAAAGTTTCAAGTGTCTTCTTGTAACAGAATTGCTGAAAACTCACTAGAAGGGACAGTGGTGTAAGACCATGTTCAGAAGATTACTTCAAACTATTACATATTGAAAGTTCATTTTAAGATAACATGTATCCTTTAAATGTAATACACATCTTGTGTTAACAATTCTATAAAATGTTGTTATTTTTGGATAAATGATTCCTGCACTAGGGGAATTTAAATAAAATGCTACTTTCTTTTACCAGCCAATTGTATATAGTACCACCAGTTGACTGTGTGTGAGCATGGAAACTACTTTCTTTGGGGGTTAAGTTACCTTTAACTTGGGCGTTGTTTGGATGCTACCGTGCTTAACTAGGGTTTATTACTTCATACATTGTACAGATATGCCTCATTCTTCTTCCAACTTGAGCAGAACTTCACCCAGCACTATGTAGGGATATACACAGCTTTACATGAAATCCTACCAATGGTGCATTACTGTAGGGGAACATCACAACATTAACCGCCAGAAAAAATTGTAAGACCAACTTGTGATAGAACTACACACCTTTATAATTTAAAACTTACACACACAACCAGTAAACCACTTGAAATTTCCAAAAATGGTCATTAAGATGGTTTTAGTCAACCAACCATTCTAATTTTGCAGATGTTAATACTTAATTACTACTCAAACAATTCTCATTTTCAACTTTTCCATGATTTATTATGTTTCTTACTCTTTTGATCATGTTGTTACATGCTAGTCATGTATTTATTTAGTTCAGGCACTAATGACACCCCCCCCCCCCATGAACCATGGACCTTGCCGTTGGTGGGGAGGCTTGCGTGCCTCAACGATACAGATAGCCATACCTTAGGTGCAACCACAATGGAGGGGTATCTGTTGAGAGGCCAGACAAACGTGCAGTTCCTGAAGAAGGGCAGCAGCCGTTTCAGTAGTTGGAGGGGCAACAGTCTGGATGATTGACTGATCTGGACTTGCTGTTCTGGTACTGCGAACGGCTGAAAGCAAGGGGAAACTACAGCCGTAATTTTTCCTGAGGGCATGCAGCTTTACTGTATGATTAAATGATGATGGCGTCCTCTTGGGTAAAATATTCCGGAGGTAAAATAGTCCCCCATTCGGATCTCCGGGCGGGGACTACTCAAGAGGACATTGTTATCAGGAGAAAGAAAACTGGTGTTCTACGGATCGGAGCGTGGAATGTCAGATCCCTTAATCGGGCAGGTAGGTTAGAAAATTTAAAAAGGGAAATGGATAGGTTAAAGTTAGATATAGTGGGAATTAGTGAAGTTCGGTGGCAGAAGGAACAAGACTTCTGGTCAGGTGAATACAGGGTTATAAATACAAAATCAAATAGGGGTAATGCAGGAGTAGGTTTAATAATGATTAAAAAAATAGGTGTACGGGTAAGCTACTACAAACAGCATAGTGAACACATTATTGTGGCCAAGATAGACACGAAGCCCACGCCTACTACAGTAGTACAAGTTTATATGTCAACTAGCTCTGCAGATGGCGAAGAAATTGATGAAATGTATGATGAGATAAAAGAAATTATTCAGGTAGTGAAGGGAGATGAAAATTTAATAGTCCTGGGTGACCGGAATTTGTCAGTAGGAAAAGGGAGAGAAGGAAACATAGTAGGTGAATATGGATTAGGGCTAAGAAATAAAAGAGGAAGCCGCCTGGTAGAATTTTGCACAGAGCATAACTTAATCATAGCTAACACTTGGTTTAAGAATCATGAAAGAAGGTTGTATACATGGAAGAACCCTGGAGATACTAAAATGTATCAGATGGATTATATAATGGTAAGACAGAGATTTAGGAACCAGGTTTTAAATTGTAAGACATTTCCAGAGGCAGATGTGGACTCTGACCACAATCTATTGGTTATGAACTGTAGATTAAAACTGAAGAAACTGCAAAAAGGTGGGAATTTAAGGAGATGGGACCTGGGTAAACTGAAAGAATCAGAGATTGTACAGAGTTTCAGAGAGAGCATAAGGGAACAATTGACAGGAATGGGGGAAAGAAATACAGTAGAAGAAGAATGGGTAGCTTTGAGGGATGAAATAGTGAAGGCAGCAGAGGATCAAATAGGTAAAAAGACGAGGGCTTGTAGAAACCCTTGGGTAGCAGAAGAAATATTGAATTTAATTGATGAAAGGAGAAAATATAAAAATGCAGTAAATGAAGCAGGCAAAAAGAAATACAAACATCTCAAAAATGATATCAACAGGAAGTGCAAAATGGCTAAGCAGGGATGGCTAGAGGACAAATGTAAGGATGTAGAGGCTTATCTCACTAGGGATAAGATAGATACTGCCTACAGGAAAATTAAAGAGACCTTTGGAGAAAGGAGAACCACTTGCGTGAATATCAAGAGCTTTGATGGAAACCCAGTTGTAAGCAAAGAAGGGAAAGCGGAAAGGTGGAAGGAGTATATAGAGGGCCTATACAAGGGCGATGTACTTGAGGACAATATTATGGAAGTGGAAGAGGATTTAGATGAAGATGAAATGGGAGATATGATATTGCGTGAAGAGTTTGACAGAGCACTGAAAGACCTGAATTGAAACAAGGCCCCCGGAGTAGACAACATTCCATTAGAACTACTGACAACCTTGGGAGAGCCATTGCTGACAAAACTCTACGATCTGGTGAGCAAGCTGCATGAGACAGGTGAAATACCCTCAGATTTCAAGAAGAATATAATAATCCCAATCCCAAAGAAAGCAGGTGTTGACAGATGTGAAAATTACCGAACTATCAGTTTAATTAAGTCACAGCTGCAAAATACTAAAGCGAATTCTTTACAGACGAATGGAAAAACTGATAGAAGCCAATCTCGGGGAAGATCAGTTTGGATTCCGTAGAAATATTGGAACACGTGAGGCAATACTGACCTTACGACTTATCTTAGAAGAAAGATTAAGGAAAGGCAAACCTACATTCCTAGCATTTGTAGACTTAGAGAAAGATTTTGACAATGTTGATTGGAATACTCTCTTTCAAATTCTGAAGGTGGCAGGGGTAAAATACAGAGAGCGAAAGGCTATTTACAATTTGTACAGAAACCAGATGGCAGTTATAAGAGTCGAGGGGCATGAAAGGGAAGCAGTGGTTGGGAAGGGAGTGAGACAGGGTTGTAGCCTCTCCCCAATGTTATTCAATCTTTATATTGAGCAAGCAATAAAGGAAACAAAAAAAAAGTTCGGAGTAGGTATTAAAATCCATGGAGAAGAAATAAAAACTTCGCCAATGACATTGTAATTCTGTCAGAGACAGCAATGGACTTGAAAGAGCATTTGAACAGAATGGACAGTGTCTTGAAAGGAGGGTATAAGATGAACATCAACAAAAGCAAAACGAGGATAATGGAATGTAGTCGAATTAAGTCAGGTGATGCTGAGGGAATTAGATTAGGAAATGAGGCACTTAAAAGTAGTAAAGGAGTTTTGCTATTTGGGGAGCAAAATAACTGATGATGGTCGAAGTAGAGAGAATATAAAATGTAGACTGGCAATGGCAAGGAAAGCATTTCTGAAGAAGAAAAATTTGTTAACATCGAGTATAGATTTAAATGTCAGGAAGTCCTTTCTGAAAGTATTTGTATGGAGTGTAGCCATGTATGGAAGTGAAATGTGGACGATAAATAGCTTAGACAAGAAAAGAATAGAAGCTTTCGAAATGTAGTACTACAGAAGAATGCTGAAGATTAGATGGGTTGATCACATAACTAATGAGGAGGAATTGAATGGAATTGGGGAGAAGAGGAGCTTGTGGCACAACTTGACTAGAAGAAGGGATCGGTTGGTAGGACATGTTCTGAGACATCGAAGGATCACCAATTTAGTATTGGAGGGCAGCGTGGAGGGTAAAAATTGTAGAGGGAGACCAAGAGATGAATACACTAAACAGATTCAGAAGGATGTAGGCTGCAGTAGGTACTGGGAGATGAAGAAGCTTGCACAGGATAGAGTAGCATGGAGAGCTGCATCAAACCAGTCTCAGGACTGAAGACCACAACAGCAACAACAACAACTAATGACATTGCTCTCACATGCTCTGAATTCAAACAGAAGCAACAATCATCAATTTGTTTGCAGCCGAAGATATTATGCTGTTTTGCCGTATGGAGCTGTCCTAACATAATTAACGTTGTATGTTATTGTGGAAATTGCACAGTATTTCAGTGAGGCAGTAGCTTGTCTTCTATAGGTGCATCTGCAGGGAGCTGTAGTGGTGACCCAAACTATATGCTAGCTTGTGGAAAAGTGCAGATGCACAGAGGAGGCGTGGGGATTGTAAAATCATCTGACAGGAAACAGACAATCAGAGGTCCCTGCTGGGGAAACAAACCACTCACCTTACACTGTGTGGCACAGAAGGCCTGGTTGCAACCTGCAGACCTCAGACTGTGCACTCAGCCAAGTTGCTAGTGTCCAACCTGTTCATTATGACTTTGAGCCCTATGGTGCCTTCTCACGAGATTCATTTCTGTGCAAACAGTGATGTCTTATTGCCAATAGGACTGATTTTGATGATTAAGTCATTCTCTATATGTCTTTTGACAGTTTCTGTCATGTTGGATTTTTGGTAAAAGATCTTGTCCTGTCCAGATTCCTTGATGTATTTAGTAACAGCTGACCTTGCATGGTGTGACAGTCCTCATTCCTCGCATCTATCTTTACCAGTGCGGCTTGTCTGTCCAATGTATGATTTCCCACAAACGGTTTTTGTGCTCCTAGGTTACTTGGCCACACTTGTGATTTATCCATTTGGAGCAGTCAGTTTCCTGGATGATTAAACTACCCATTCATAACACCACATTATAAAAAAGGTGGAAGGTATAATGTAGACAATTTTAGATCTGTTTCTCTGCCATAAATTATTTACTATAGTTATTTTTAAAAAAAGCTGTATATATAAGGGTATTTGATCATTCCAGTTCACCTAATTTTCTATCAGATTTACAGTTTCGTTTTAGAAGTGATGTAACAAATGAAAATGCTACATATTCTCTTTTCTCTCAGAGGAACTGGATGGATTAAATGGAAAGTCATAAACACTAGGCATCTTTGATTTAACTAAGACATTTCATTATGTTAATCACAAAATATTTCACAATTGCTTCCTCTCATAGTTTAAGAACAGATAGAAGAAGGACATTCATCATAGTAATGAGAATGGCTATGACACATAGGCTGATTGGGGCATTGTTAAAAGGGGGATGGGGGTTCTTGACAGGTGATTCTGAAATATTTTTGTTTGCTGATGACACTAGCTTAGTACTGAAAGATGTCTTAAATAGTACAGTTCAGTGCATAAGTTCATGGCTTGTAGAAAATAGGTTGATTCTAAGTCACAGTAGGACTCAGTTTTTACCATTTATAACACACAGTTCAACTAAAATTGGCATTTTGAATACACAGAATGGGCACGTAATTAGTAAGTGAAAAATCCAAATTCTTAGATGTTCAGGTAGATGGTAAACTGTAGTTGAAAGCCCATCTTCAGTATTTTGTCCAAAAACTGAATGCTGCTGTATTTACCATTAGAACAGTATCTGCAATAAGAGTTAGTTCAACAGGAAAATTAGTCCAATTTGGCTATTTTCATTTTGCTTATGATATATGGTATTGTATTCTGGTGTAGCTCTTTCTGTTTGCAAAGCATATTTTTGGCTGAGAAACAGGCAGTTCGAGTAATATGTGGTGTAAGTTCACAAACCTCCTATTGACTAATGTTCAGGAATTTAGGGATTCTGAAAGTGGCCTCTCAATATATATTTTCTTTAATGTCATTTGTTGATAACAATATAAACTTATTCCCAAGAATAAGCAGCTTCCACTGCAATCTGCATTTGGATTGCACAGCCTTGACTTTTGTTTAGAGAGGTATGCAGTATTTCGCCGCATCCATTTTCAAAAAGCTACCACAAGAATTAAAAAATCCTAGCAGTAATCAATGAAATTGCAAGTTTAAGTTGAAGAATTTTCTCATTGCTTACTCGTTCTATTATGTTGGAGAGTTCCTAGAAAAAATTAAGCAAATTCCTGTGTTATATTGTTGATTATGCTAGTATATACTCAGCAGCTTGTCATCTGCGTAGGATCCATGAAGATTTTATTTTATTTACTATTAGTTTTTCTGATGTTAATTTCATGTACTGAACCATTTCAAAACCATGGAGACTTGCTCCTCAGTTTGTTCCTGTGGAACTACACAGATGAAATAAAAAGAAATTTTTAGACCAGAATCATCTTTTACAGAACCCGACATTGATTGCACTCACACTTTAGATTGGAAAACACATTTAATTAGGGTGAAGTGGGGTAAGTGTAACCATGGGGTTAGTGTAACCACAGCTTATGGTGCCTTAAAGAAGCTGTATTTTTACCTCTGACCTATCACACATGTTAATTTACTCCTTTCTTTGTTACATTTAACCATAAGTTGTCAAATCTGACATAAATTGCTAATTAATTTTTGGACTTGAATTGACGTCTACATTTTCACTCTGTGAGTGAGTGACATGCTCAGAATTTGGTGGTCTGTCATTTTTGTAGTTTTAAAGATAACTGCACAATTTTTTGGTTACAAACTAACTTTTGCATGATAATTTCAAATATGAGATTTGTTTTACTCTACTTATAAAGCTCTTGATATGCCAGGCATGGTTACACTTACCCCAACTTCTTCCCATGTGTGGCAAGTGTAACCAATCGGCTGGAGCAAGTGTAACCGGGGGGGGGGGGGGGGGGGGGGGGGGTTTAGATCAACTAAACTGGCCTTCCTGTACATATGGATACCAGAATACCTGATGTGCTGGATTTGTATGCCTACTGAGTTTGTGTGAGATGTATTTTCTTTTTTATTTAAGTCTACTATATTTTTAAACCAGGTTTCCTTTTATAAAATATGACACAGAACTGTAAAGAATGCCACAATTTCAATTACAGTACAGTATGTGAAGCATTGTTTGACTGACAACAATGTTGAGCATGATAATTCATTTCTGTGTTGTCTTTTCATATGTGTGTCGGTGTATTGAGAGGTTGGGCTGTTGAGG
Organism: Schistocerca americana; assembly: GCF_021461395.2. Classification (NCBI taxonomy): domain Eukaryota; kingdom Metazoa; phylum Arthropoda; class Insecta; order Orthoptera; family Acrididae; genus Schistocerca; species Schistocerca americana. The sequence goes on along the minus strand of NC_060122.1, from coordinate 104,057,660 downwards.
GCACATCAGCAAAGTTAGAATGTATTTCTCTTAGAAAAAATAGTTACACATGAGTAAACCTAATCTTTCATAACTTATCTATCCCATTGTTAAATTGTTTTATTTCAGATTTGTGACTTAGTGTGGTAGGCCAAGTTTTATCTGTGAAACATAAAGTGCCAAAATGGTTAGGAACTACCAGAGGAAGACTAACCGTGCTACTTCCTACACAAAAGAACAGTTTTCCAGTGTAATTGATGATATACAAAGAGGAATTTGTACAATACATCAGGCTAGTGCTAAATATCAAATACCCTACTCAACACTTCAGAAACACATAAAAGGTTCTCGTGGTGTTAAAAGTGTTTCTCAAGGACGATCTACAGTAATCCCATATGAAAAAGGGTAGCAACTAGCAAATGGACTGACAACTTTAGAAAAGTGGGGGTGGGGCCTAAGCAGGAAGGAAGTTTTGGAATTGGTTGGGAAGTACATAAGAAGAAATAAAATACCAAACCCGTTCAAGAATTGTATACCTGGAGAAGACTGGTTCCTGGGGTTCAAGAAAAGGCATAAACTGTCTCTCAAAAAGCCCCAGACCCTTGAATATGCACGAAAAAAAGCTGGCTCTGATCCTTTCATCATTGAGGGGTATTTTGATATTCTGAAACATACACTCAGAGGCTTAGACATTGAAAACAAACCAAAGCAGATATTTAATGTTGATGAGACTAGTTTCTCTCTAGACCCAACAAAAACCAAAGTTGTTGGTGAAACTAATTCTCCCTCTTCAAGAATTACAGCAGGACCTGCTTGGGAAACTACCACTGTGTTGCTTGGTGGTAATGCAGATGGGGACAAGCTGCCTGCCTTAATAGCGTTCAAGGGGAAGAATGTCTGGGACACTTGGATGGCACCACCGCCACAACCTCCTTTTCCTGAAACCTGCTATGCTGCTTCAGTAAATGGGTGGATGGAGTCAGACATTTTTTAAAATTATTTTGAAAAATCTTTTTTGAAATTTTGTGGTCCATATAGACCTATCCTTCTAATCTATGATGGCCACACTACACACATTGATGACCGTGTGATTAAAAGTGCTATTGAAAATGATATTACAATAATAAAGCTGCCCCCTCATTCAAGTCACATCCTGCGGCCAGTGGATGTAGCAGTGTTTAAGAGTGTGAAATCTACTTGGGACCAAAAGTTAACTCATCACCAGAGACATCATTAAGGGGTAAAAATTAGCAAACGTGACTTTTTTTTTCAAAACCAAAATGTATATTGTTTAAAAGTCAATAAGTCAAACTTTAAGCATGAGAAATTTCAAAATCATATCTTCAATAACAAGTTGGCAATTTGGTGTCAAAGTTGAACTATGCCAAAATGTGGTTACACTTACCCCACTTCACCCTAATTGTTTCTTGAAAAATCTTCATGTCCCAAATGACACATCATCAACATAAAGGCAGGAAGACCATCCTTTTCAGGTTCTCCTTATCTTCTTGCTGCTCAGCATGTGCATTGCTGCTGGTAAAAAATTCATAATGGATCTGCTTCTCAGAATACTTATCCTGGACTAAAATATAACAGAGGTGGCAAAACTCGGCTGTTAACAAGCTCTCAGGGTCTGGTAGACCTCAGGAGATGGGTGATGACACCTTGTAGAATAAATACATATCAGGTCAAATAATTGAAAATCCAAGATGGAACAACAGTGTTAGATGCACACACACACACACACACACACACACACACACACACACACACAGTTCCGCCTGTTGGAGCCTGCAGTGGTATGGTGGGGGCAGGGTGGTGGCAGTGGGCTTGATAGGTGCAATGTCGGGAGGCAGTGCTAGAAGGAGGAGGGGGGAAGGACAGGAGGTGGGAATGAAGGGGATAGAAGCAGAGAAGGGGAAAGGACTAAGCAGATGCACTCAGAGGATAGGTGGAGTGTACGAGGTTGGAGTGGAAGCAGGGAAGGGTGTAGAGGCAGGTGGAGGAGAGAGACTAGTGATTTTTGAGACCAGGGGGTTTCAGAAATGAAAGATATGTTGCAGAGAGAGTTTCCACCCACACAGCTCATAAAAGCTGGTGTTGGTGGGAAGAATCCAGATGCCACGACCTTTGAAGTAGTTGTTGAAGTCGAGCACAGTGTGTCACACAACATGCTCTGCAGTCAAGTGTCCCAAGTGTTTCTTGGCCACATTTTGGCAGTTGCTATTCGTGCAGACAGACAGCTTGTTAGTGCTCATGCCCATGTAGAAAATCACACAGTGGTGGAGGCCGAGGAGGTATGGATGACATTCCCGATAAACATAACACATGCTGTAATTTGCAGAACTGGGTCTTTATTTGTTGTCCAAGAGATGTGAGAAGAATGACACTTGTGGTGGATTTTATAATCTCATGCTGCAGGAGAATGGATGTAAGCCCATATCACAGTCTTGTGGGGAAACCAGATACACACACTTCTTCTGGATTGAGGGGAAGGGGAAATAAAAAATTACACTATAACTATAGCAAATAGTGTAGTGAGGAAATACTAATCAGAGCCTGGTTTCAATAAGATACAGTGAATATAAATGGTTAATGTATACATTTTCCTGATAGTTTACTACTGCAATTTCATTTACTTTTCAGGCAAATCCTCAGAAGCCTCCAGTTGTAAAATTGATAGAAGCTGGAGCAAAGTACGGCACATCAGTAATCCCCCAAGGTGGAGAGAAGCAAGCCTTACCTGCTGACTCAACATTCATACTTACGGATGGGGATCAGATTCAGTTTGGTTTGCAGTGGAATCTGTGGAAGTATGTTTCTGTTTATAGCCTATAGTTACACATATTTTACCAGTATTCTTTCATGTTACTTTAAAATTTTTATGTTCTTATGGACTAGTAGAATAATCTGTAGTTACTGTTTCAGTTTTGGTTCCTCTGATGCGCATTTGTCTGATTTTACTTCCTTTCTTATGCTGATTATCCTTTAATTCATCAATTCTGCCATAGACAGTTTGTTTCTTCTGGCAGTTTCTTCAACATGGATGGGTATCAGCAGTTCCTTTTTTCCTGAAAAGTTCTATTTATTTCCCAATTCAATGCTTTACAGATTTTCTCTCTATTTGTTTGCAGAGGTTAGCACACAGGATTCACAAATTGAAAGATGACGATTCAGATCTGCATCCAACAATCATGATTTAGGTTTTCTGTTATTTCCCTAAATCATTCCAGGTAAACACCAGGATGGTTTCTTTGAAAAGGCACAACCCACTTCCTTTCCCTTCTTTGAAAAAATCCAACCTTGCGACCCATTTCTAATGACCTTGATGCCAATGGGACATTGAACCCTAATCTTCATTCCTTTTCCTCTCCATCTGTTAGAAATTTTCACACTTTTAATAACATTACTTAATATATCCATTTCACCTGGAACTTCAAATGTAATGTCAAATGCAATACAGACAGCAGTCATCAACAGATCACTGTATACGTAACGTGACTTGGACTGAATATTCTTCCAGAAAAATTCTTGCTCTGTTTTCAGTGTCATATCAAACTTCTGTAGGACTAACTTGGCAGGTCACAAACATTAGATTCCTATCTGTTATACCTGTCTTGTTCACTAATGGAAGGGGAGGTGAGGTGTGGAGAAAGCAAGCCAATGGAGAGGAGTGGTGTGAAGAGAACACATTCTGCTTCCTAAGACAATGCTGATAATACATATGCACTGTGTGCTTCAAACCTAACAACTATGAATAGAGAAAGAAAACATAAAAGTAAGCAACACTCACACGTTTCACAAAAGTAAGATGTTGAAAATAGTGCCCATGATGAACTAGGAATTGCTTCATCACTAATTAACAGTTAAATGAACAAACCAAATTCATGACCCAAACTTACATGTAATGGCTACTAGAATCTTTTATTTAGTACTGTTACTTAAATTTCCTGGAAAATAAAAAATGTGTACCAGGACAACTGTTCCTTAAGTGGTGGTGCACTTACCAGCTGATCTACTTGAGCATTACTACCTGCTTCCACAACTTCAGTCCTGCCAGTAACCAGTGGGAAAAATGCTTCTGAAAGAGAGGATATTATGGAGAAATAGCTTGGCCACATCCCGGCCTGCTGGATAACTCTTGTGAAGCATGGAACGTAAGAGGGGGATACTGGTAGAACTGAAGCCGCGAGGATGAGTCATCAATCATGCTAGTTGCTCAGTTAGTGAGAGCATTTCCCATGAAAAGAGAGATTCTGGATTCATGTCCCAGTCAGACACTCAGTTTTGACATGCCAAGAAGTTTCAGTACGGTGTACAATCCACTGCAAAATGAAATATTTATTCTGGAGTATTGTTATGGTTAGATTGCTTAAATTAACAGTGACCAGACAAAAAACACTATCAGATCAAAGCACCCTATCCTCACTATTCCACAACCTCAAAATCTTCTCTTCCATCTGCTTCATCCAGTCGTCCTCAACAACCAACAGTACCTGCTTTTTGATGGCTGTCACCCCTTCTATGGCAAAAAATCACCTTCCTATGGGTTGGCCACCTGTGGATGGTGCATCTGCAGTGGCAATAATTCATTTGTCTGTTATGCTGAAGCCTCACCAAGGCCTTCACAGACAGACCTGGTCCACGAACTGATTTCACATGCTGTATCCTCACAGAACGTACCTGCTTTTTGATGGCCGTCACCCCTTCTATGGCAGAAAATCACCTTCCTATGGGTTGGCCACCTGTGGATGGTGCATCTGCAGTGGCAATAATTCATTTGTCTGTTATGCTGAAGCCTCACCAAGGCCTTCACAGACAGACCTGGTCCACGAACTGATTTCACATGCTGTATCCTCACAGAACTCTGATACTCCCGCCACTCACAAGAATCAGCTTCAAAAGAGCATTATGCAATAGCACCGTGGACTGTAGCAAATGAACCACATCCTTCACCAGGTCTCTGATTATCTATTGTTGTGCACAGAGATAGACACTCCCTCCTGAAGTGGTATTGCATCACCTGTCTGACCGAAGTGACATCCTGGTGTCAATTGCACTGCCAACTCCTTGTCCAGGTGTCATATCCCTGCAGAAGACCCAGGTGCAAGAGCTGCCCAGTTCAATCACCCATCGCATCCTACTCCAGTCTTGTCAGAGACTTAGTCTGTTGCATCAGAGGCAAGACCAGCTGTGAAAGCAGTCATGCCATATGCCTTGTCTGCTACAATTACTGCACAGCATTTTATCTGAGCACAACCATCAACCAGCTGTCAACCAGAATGAATGGCCACTCTAAACTGTGTCCGAGAACAGAGTCGACCACACAATTGCACGACACACTGCTGAGCATAAGCTTGAGTTTAGTGGCTGCTTCACAACCTGTGGTATCTGGATCCTTCCCTCCAGCACCATCATTTCTGAGCTATGTAGATGGGAGTTATCCTTGCAACACATTCTTAGCTCCCAAAGTCCTCCTGGCCACACTCTCCACTATCTCGCTATCCTCTCACCCTCTTCACAACAGTTCCCCCTTCCTCTGTTCTGTCACACCCTCCCAATCCATGTGATCTTCATCATGGGCCACACCTCAAGTGCTCTGGTATCTGTGTGTCACTTGTCAACCTGTCCACCTGCCATCCTTCTCTCAGGCATTCCTGTCCCACACGACTGCTGCCTCTGCTTTCCTCCCAGCCATTAAATTCACCATACCCAAACTTTACTTTAACTTCTCATCCCTTTCTCCCTCTGCCCATCCCACTTGACGCAAGCCCCACCCAAGTTCACCCACTGAACTGCAATCCCGGCATTCTGTACCCAGCAGACACAATATAGGTGCACAAGTGGTTTTTGTGTGTGTGTGTTAGTGAGTAGTCTCCTTAACTCCTAAATTATTTATCTTCTAATTAAACATACATGTAACCTCATATAACTTGACCACTGCTTCATTGTATCACTGTTGTACATCTTAAAACATTTTCAGGGCTCTACATGCTTATGCAGATAACATTTGTTATCATACACTGAAGAGCCAAGTAAACTGGTACACCTGCCTAATATCATGTAGGGCCCCCACGAGCTCACAGAAGTGCTGCAGCACGACATGGCATGGACTTGACTAATGTCTGAAATTGTGCTGGAGGGAACTGACACTATGAATCTTGGAGGGCTGTCCATAAATCCATAGGAGTACAAGGGAGTGGAGAGGTCTTCTGAGCAGCATGTTGCAAGGTATCCCAGATATGCTAAATATTGTTCATGTCTGGGAAGTTTACCAGCAGCAGAAGTGTTTAAACTCAGAAGAGTGTTCCTCGAGCCATTTTGTAGCAACTCTGGACGTGTGGGGTGTCTCATTGTGCTGCTGGAATTCCCAAGTCTGTGGGAATGCATAATTGACATGAATGGATTCTAGTGATCAGATAGGATGCCTATGTACATGTCACCTGTCAGAATCATATTTAGACTTATTAGGAGTCCGATATGACTCCAAATGCACATGCCCCACACCATTATAGAACCTCTAGAGCTTGAATAGTCCCCTGCTGACGTGCAGGGTCCATGGATTCATGTGTTTGTCTCTACCCATACACATCCACTCGATACATTTTGAAATGAAGACTCGTCTGACCAGGCAACGTGTTTCCAGTCATCAACAGTCCAATCTCAGTGTTGATGGACCCAGGCAAGGTGTAAAGCTTTGTGTCATACAGTCATCAAGGCTCCATGAGTGGGCCTTCAGCTCCAAAAGCCCATATCAATGATGTTACGTTGAAAGGTTTGCGCGTTGACATTTGTTGATGGCCCAGCATTGAAATTTGCAGCAATTTGCTGAAGAGTTGCACTTCTGTCACATTGAATGATTCTCTTCAGTTGCCATTGATCCCATTCTTGCAGGATCTCTTTCCTGTCACAGCGATATTGGAGATTTAATGTTTTACCGGATTCCTGATATTCATGGTACACTCATGAAATGGTTGTACGGGAAAAATCCCCACTTCATTGCTACCTCAGAGATGCTGTGTCCCATGGCTCATGCGCCGACCATAACACCACGTTCAAACTCACTTAAATCTTGACAACCTGCCATTGTAGCAGCAATAACTGATCTAACAGCTGTGCCAGACACTAGTCTTCTTGCAGGATGCTGACTGCAGTGCTGTGTTCTGCCTGTTTACATATCTCTGTATTTGAATATGCCTGTTTAGATATATCTGTATTTGAATATGCCTGTTTATATATCTCTGTATTTGAATATGCATGCCTATACTAGTTACTTTGGTGTTTCAGTGTATATATTACCTGCAATCTGTGTTTGGTACATATATGACATTGACTGATAATATAATGTCAAACATGAGTGAGTATCATCCACCCTAAAATATGAGGCGTGTTTTTTAAGTAAGTACCATTTTTAAATTAAAAAAACGACGTGCTAAGATATCTCAATAATTTTATTTTTACTTGAAAGCCTGTACCTCAATCTACTCACTGACGCCATTACAGTCTGATTCTTCCTTGTTTAAGTTGTGTACTGAGTGTTTAAGATGCCTCCAATAATCGTGAGTCCCGCCGACTGTGAAGTACGGACTGTTATAAGATTTCTTAGTGCTAAAAGCCTAAAAGCGATCGATATTCATCGTGAAATCTGTGCAGTTAACGGAGAAAATATTACGAGTGATGGAATGGTGAGAAAGTGGGTGAGAGCATTTAAAGATGGCCCCACAAATGTGCATGATGAACAACGAAATGGACGTCCTTCGATCTTTAATGAAAGTTTGGTGCAGGAAGTGGACAATAAGGTGAGAGAAAACAGACGCTTTACGATTTCCTCTTTGCGGAATTACTTTCTTAACGTTTCTCATAGTGTTTTGTATGGCATTGTGACCGAGCACTTGAATTACCGAAAATTGTGCGTACGTTGGGTACCGAAAATGTTGACGGACATGCACGAAACCAAATGTTTAGACAGTGCATTGACTTTCCTTGAGCGGTATCACAATGACAGTGATGATTTCTTAAGCCAAATCGTTATGGGCGATGATGGGTGGCCTACGTCACACCAGAATCAAAGCAACAGTCCATAGAAGTTGAGCAAGGGCATCGTTTTGCTGCAAGACAATGTCCGTCTGAATGTGGCGAATCAGACCAAAGATCTCATCACATCTTTTCGATGGGAAACTCTAGATCATCCTGCGTACGGCCCCGATCTTGCGCCCAGTGACTATCATCTGTTCCTGCACTTGAAGAAACACCTGGGTGGTCAGCGTCTTCAAGACGATGATTAAGTCAAAACAGTGGTGATGCAGTGTTTAACAAGTCAGGCAGCAGACTTCTATGATTTGGGTATTCAAAAACTGGTGCAAAGTTATGACAAGTGCCTCAATATTGACAGAAATTATGTAGAAAAGTAGATTAAGGCACAGGCTTTCATGTAAAAATAAAATTATTGAGGTATCTTAGCACGTCTTTTTTTTAATTTCAAATCGGCACTTACTCAAAAAACACACCTCGTAATTTGGTACAGGCTACCTACTGAATGGTGCTTATAACTTTCATATAGGTACATTATTTCATACAGTTTTAACAGCAATTGTGATTTAGTACCATTATTTCGAATGGAAATAAAATGTTTTATAAACAAGAAAATCACATGCATGTTTGGAAATATTATGAAGCTACAACAACCATATATGACCTTGTGCCTGACAGCCATTCAGGCACGTATTAAATGCTTAAAGAAAGAATAAGGCGAGGGCCATAAGTACCAAATAAAACATTTTTGTTACTTAATGAATTAGTTACTCGCATTTTCCATGGCCCATAGTTGTGATTTTTGCCAGGATATGGAAAGTTGCTGTTTACAATTGTAATATACGAGGGTTGCCCAGAAAGTAGTGCACCACATTTTTTTCTTCGACAGTTCTTTGTGGAACATAATGAGAATTACACACACAAAAGAATGGTGTTTTCCTACACACCCAATTTTTTCCACGTAATCTCCACTCCATTCTGTGACATTCCTTCAGCGCAAAACAAGGGCGTGTATGCTTTGTCAGTACCAGTCTCTGTTGTGGTGGTGGACTGTGTGAATCACCTCCTCGTCGTCCTCAAAATGTCTTCCACAAATGGCACCCTTTAATGGTAAATGAAATCAGCCCATTGCTACATGTCAGGTGTGACAGCTGCAAATTGTGGAGCTCCGCCAGACAACCTTCTGATGACCCACCCTCCGTGCCCATCAACTAACTGCACTTCTGTCAGCAGAGGATGCTCCATAGACTGCTGAAGTGTTTGTGAATATTTCCCACAGTTTCTTTCTCGGTAGGGAGAAATTCAATTCTCTACAACTTCTGTTGAAAACTTTGTGCAATTGTCTGGAATTTAAAAAATCAAATTGGGCCAAGTAGTTAATAAATTAAACATTTTCTGAAATTACTTCTTTGCTTCTCTTGATGGTCTGGAAAACTACTGCAGATACACATCTGGAACATGTTTTATTAGATTCACCAGACCAATAACAACAAAATAAATGTAAATCATGCTTTACTTTAACCTCGTACAGCATTGCGATGGCTTCGTATTGGCAAAGTTGCTAAATTTCAGGCAAAATCTTTTATTAGCTGTAACTCTATAACTAAACATTTACAGACCTATGTTTATATGAACTTTTTTCTTTAGTTTTAGTTGCAGAATAACATATTAAAATATTTGCCTATCACCCTATATTTGTCCAGTATCCTGCCAATGAACCAAAGTCTGCCACCTGTCTTTCTTATAACTGACCCTATGTGATCATTCCATTTCATATCACAACAAATTGTTAGTCCCAGTTATTGGCAAGATTCTGCTGTTCCCAGTTGTAACTCATCAATGTAATAATAGAATATTACATTTCAGTGTTTTGTTAAGTGCATAGTACTACATCTCTTAAACATTTAAAGCAAGATGCACGAGTCATTGTACTAGTTTGAAATCTTATCAATATCTGATTTGATTTTTGTGCACCTTTTCAGATAGCACTTAACTATAGATGTGTGCATCATCTGCAAAAAGTGTGAGGCTTCTATTGATATTGTCAGCCAGGCCATTTATATATATAACAGTCGATAATAATTCAGGATATACAGTCCGACATCATAAGCAGAAGATGAAGATATAGAGAGAGTACATGAGGATATTGAATGGGCAACACAGTTTGTAAAGGGAGATTATAAGCTGGTAATCATGGGAGATTGGAACAGTGTAGTAAGGGAAGAAACTGAAAATGGTGTTATGGGAGAATATGGACTCAGCAGTAAGAAATGTGAAAAAATAATTAACTTCTGTAATAAATTTGAGCTAGTAGTAGGGAATACACTATCCAAAAAACGCAAGAGGAGGAAGTATACTTGGAAAAGGCATGGAGACATGGGAAAATACCAGCAGGATTACATCATGGTGAGATAGAGATTGGGAAATCAGGTAGTGGACTGTAAGACATACGAAGGCCACAGTTTAGTAATGACGAACAGTAGGCTGAAGTTGCAGACAGTTGTCAGGAAAAATAAACATGGCAAGAAGTGAGATACTGAAATACTGATGAATGACAATATGTATTTGATGTTCTTGAAGGCTGTAGATGTTTTGATAAGGAGTATTGTAATAAACAGTTAAATTGAAGAGGAGTGGTCATTTCTAAAAACGGCGATCACAGAATTTTGATGGACAGTTGTGGGTACAGGAAAGGTGACAGCGAAGAAAAATTGAATAACAGCAGGTCCGATTTAAGGTCCAAGCAACACAAGCTGCCACTGGGGCACCAGAGGCACCTCAGCTGTAAGACTTCTGTGCATGTCATTTCACAATTAGTAGTAGCCAGCTGAACTGCCAAGCTGAGAGGGGCACCATGGGTGTGCAATTGCAAGATTTGTATTCACTGTGTATCACAGTTAGAAGCAAAAACCTACACATGTGAAAGGGTTCAGGGGAATAGGTTAGAAAGGGGAGCATTAAATGATAGCTCACATGTGTCCAAAAATGTTCTCAAACCGGCAGTAGGTAACAGAAGAAATACTTCAACTGATTGACAAAAGAATAGAGTACAAAAGTGCTCAGAAAAAAGACAGGAATACAGCAAATTAAGAGAAAGTGCAGGAAAGCTAAAGTGAAATGGCTGCCAAAAAATGTGAAACAATTGCAAAAGAAATAGCTGTTGGAAGGACATATTCAGCATATAGAAAAGTCAAAACCAGCTTAGATGAAATTAAATTAAAAGTGCCAACATTGAAAGTTCAGGAGGAATTGCAATGTTAAACATAGAGGAGAGAACAATAGGTGGCAGGAATACATTGAAGGTCTGTATGATGGGGAGTAACTGTCTGCTGATGTGATGGAAGAAGGAATGGTAGTTGATTTGGAAGACATGGGGGATCCAGTTATTATTAGGGTCAGAGTTTAATATAGCTTTGAAAGGCTTGATACCAAATTAGGAGGAAGACATAGAGAATATTCCTTCTTAATTTCTAGAATCATTGGAGAAAATAGTAATCAAATGGGTATTCGAGCTGATGTGTAAAATCTATGAGACTGGAGATCATCAGAGTTTCAGAAAAATATGAGTGACACAATTCCAAAGCTGGTAAAGGAAAATAAGTGCAAGAATTATTGTAGTTGGCTTAATGGCTCATGCATCCAAGTTCTAGATGAGAGTAATATACAGAAGCATGGAAAAGAAAGTTGAGGATTTCCCAGGTGGTGATCAGTTTGGCTGTAAGGAAGGTAAAGGTAAAGGCACCAGGGAAACAATTATAATTTTGCATTTGATAATGAAACTAAGAGAAGAAAAATCAAGATACCTCCATAAGATTTGTTAACCATTTAAACTATAGGGAAAAATGGATAATATACTGTATGTATAAGAACCAAGAAGAAACAGTAAGAATGGAAGATTAAGAATGAAGTGCTCGAATTAAAAAGGGTATAAGATAGGAATGCAGTCTTTCTCCACTACTGCTCAACCCATACATCGAAGAAGCAATAACAAATAGGTTCAAGAATCGGATTAAAATTCAGGAATAAATAATATCAAGGATAAGATTTGCTGATGACATTGCTATCCTCAACAAAAACAAGGAATAATTGTAGTATGTAGTGAATGGAATGAACAGTCGATTGAGCATACAATTTGGATTGATAGTAAACTAAGGAGAGAAAAGTATTGAGGAATAACAGAATGAGAAGAGCTGCTGTGGCATTTATGCCCCATGCCAACACACATTTTATTAGATTTCATCATGCAGTATAGAAAGGCTTATGCTGCTATATGCCAGCAAGCAATTAGGACTCATAGAAATCCCTCCTTCCCATAAAACAACAGATGGACACAGAGCATTAACAAGGAGAGGCGAGCAGGATCCTTGTCATACTTGAGCATATGGAGGACACTGCAAAGCTTGGTTGCAAATATTAATATTACCTATTTAAATGTTTGTATACGACTCCAACTAGACTGCCTTCATTATTCGCACTGACAGCTACTTAACCATGATTTCAGTAGCTCCGAAATCAAGCTCACATTTTAATTAGAATTTTATTTAAGATTGTCAGTCATTGGATAACTAAACTGGGGTCAAGCAGTTCTAAGCGCTTCAGTTTGGAACCGCGCGACCGCTACAGTCGCAGGTTCGAATCCTGCCTCGGGCATGGATGTGTGTGATGTCCTTAGGTTAGTTAGGTTTAAGTAGTTCTAAGTTTTAGGGGACTGATGACCTCAGATGTTAAGTCCCATAGTGCTCAGAGCCATTTGAACCATTTAACTAAACTGGCCCATAGGGAACTCACCCTGTGGTGGCTGGCACGGAACGCTGTGCTAGCTTACTAGACAATCTTTGAGTTGTGTTCATGCTGACAACTTGTACTTACTGTGAGGGAAATTTTTTATATCGTTGAACTATTAGTCAGCTTTGGGAAATGTTTAATAGGCATTCTGGTACTAATATTTGGAGAGGCAGTATGCATATGCAGTGAACTGAATATGTTTTTGCATAAAAGTGATTTAGTGAGTTAAAAGTGCCTCAGGAAATGTTTATATATGAATTCATGAGTGTACAATTTCAGACATGTTATTAAATTCGTGTGGAGATATTTTATGAACTTTAAATGGTGCTTGATATGTGATGACTAGAATCTGTGAGCTTAGATTCAAGTATTACCATTATACTGGCTCTAAAGATTGTTTGCCCCCCCCCCCCCCCCCCCCCCCCCCTAGACTTTTCTATTAAAATAGAAGTGGCATCCCATTATTTCGGGACTTTCATTAAAGTAATGTTGAGATTTTCTAATGTGCCACTCCATTGTTTAGAGTCAACTGTATGCTTGTATGGATCCAAGACTTTTGTATTAGAGGAAGACCATTTGAGGCATCGAGACAGCTTTACAAGATGTGAGGTAAGCAAACCTCTTAATGGTGATTTAGGAAACCTGCAGGTGTGCTGGATCTTCTCTTTATGAGTTGGTCAGTGTAGCCATCCACATGCAATACTTCACGAGGAACAATTTGTGCTGTTAGCATGTCTGACACCATAATGTGTCACAGTAGGAGCACTCCTTACCTCACCCTAATTAATAAATTAATTGGGAGTGGGTAAGAACCACTATACTGTGAGGCACCACTTCCTTAAAATATACTATAATTAATTAGAAGCTTGCCATCAAAACTGGAGACCACAAAGTAAATCAAATGATGGGAATGTGCACTTTGGAAGCAAAGCATTGCATAATAGGCAAAGTAACGAGGACATAAAATGCGGACTAGCAGAAACAAAGAAGGCACTCGTCGCCAAGAGAAGTCTACTAATTTCAAAAATTGGCCGTAATTTGAGGAAAAAATTTCTGAGGGTATATATCTGGAGTACAAGATTGTGCGGAAGGAAATAATGGACTATGGGAAAACTATGAAAGATGAGAACCCAAGCATTGGTGCTATAGAAGGGTGTTGAAAATTAGGTAGACTGATAAGAAAGGAGGACTTTCTCCACCAAATTGGCAAGGAAAGAATGAAAAGTAATGCCTCCCCCTTCTTTAATTGAGTTTGGATGGGAATATTTTAATAAATCAAATGCAGAAATAATCCTTAGAATGTGATCTTTGAGTACCAACATTCACTTTTCCACATAATCACCTGGCTATTGGATACATTTCTGCCAACAATGAACAAGTTTTCTGAAGCTGTCACGGAAAAAGTCGTCACTTTTTCTGCAACCACAGTCTCACAGTTCACTCAACATCTTCATCAGAAGCCTAATGATGTCCCTGCAGATGGTCTTTCATTATCGGGAACCAATGGAAGTCAGATTGTGCTAAATCTAGACTGTATGGAGGATGCCATACGGTGGTCAGATTCAGTCTCTGAAGTTCTGCTGTGGTGGCACAGGAAGTGTGTGGTTTGGCATTGTCATGCTGCAGGAAAACATTTCCCTTTCCGTTTCGTGCCCTTGTTAGCTGTTGTTTCAGAGTTCGCAGCATTGTGATGTAATACTCTGAATTTATTGTAATTCCACGATCAAGAAAAACAACTTGGATAACACCCTCTATGTCCCAGAACTCTGTGGGCATAATTTTTCCAGCTGAGGGCTGCGTCTTGAATTTCTTTTTCTGGGGCGAGTCTTTGTCTTGATATCCCATAGACCGACGTTTCGTCTCCGGGTTGTGCTGGTGTACCCATGTTTCATCTCCTGTCACAATTGAATGGAGAAAGGCGTCACCTTCATTCTCGTAACACGAGAGGAATTCCTGGCAAATTTCAAGTCTGTGCGCTTTCATCTCGGCAGTCAGCATCCAGGGTACTCATCTTGCACAGATCTTCAGATAGCCAAGCAAAGCAATAATGTAACACACACATTCTTGTGAAATGTCTATTGTGTTTGCAGTTTCTCTCTGAGTGATACGATGATCGTCCTGAATCAATCTAACATTTTGCTTGTGGAACTCGGTAGTTGCTGTCACAGGACATCCAACTCTTTGTTTGTCACACAGGTAAGATACTCCCACATCAACATCTTTAAATTTACTTGCCCAGTGACGCACAGGACTCACATGAACACAATCACCATAAATTTCCGTCATTCTCTGATGAATCTCCATTGGAGTGACACCTTCTGCTGTCAAGAATTCAGTGACTGCACATTGCTTAAATCGCATTGGCCGACTGTCTGCACAGGGTTCCATAGTTTACACCGTAACAATACAACCGTTCAATGCTAAGGCTTCCCGCCAACTGGAGCTGTTGAGAAGAGGTTATGGAACAAGCCAGTACCTGCCACATACCAATGCTGCCATATGTTGAAGAGTTGCAAAGGTGGAGGCATTACTTTTCAGTGAACCCTTGTATATGGAAGACATTGACAAGAAAAAGGGACAAGATGATAAAGGCTTTTGTTAAGACAACCGGAATTAACTTCCATGGTACTTTAGGGACCTGTAGAAGATGAAAGTGTAGGGGAAGACAGAGATTGGAATATATATTCAACAAATAATTGAGGATGTTGGGTGTAAGTGCTGCTCTGTGATGAAGAGGTCGTCACAGGAGAGGAAGTTGTGGCGAGTCACGTCAAACCAGCCAGAGCACTGATGATGACTGCTTCAGTTCAGGTGCCCACCTGCAGGGTCTTCGCTTCACTTTTTCTCCTTCTATCATCCCTTCACCATTCTGTTTGATGCCCTCACCCCTTTCTGATGCTCGGTGACTTTAATTCACGTCTGGGGCTCTTGCAGAACCTGTCTGAGAGGTGCCCTCTTGGCTGACCTTCTCAATCAACTCAAGCTTATCTGTCTTAACACTGGAGCATCCACTTTCCTTTCAGAGTCCTTGCTCACGTTTCCCATTTGGACCTCTCGTTCTGCACTGCCCCGCATACCCATTGTCTCAAGTGGTCCATTCTCTCTGACACATACTCTAGCAACCATTTCCCGTGTGCCATCCATTTGCTGACTTGTACCCCACTTATGTGTAAACCCAAGTGACAGCTTTCTAAGGCCGACTGGAGGCTGTACTTCTCCCTGACGATCTTTGCCGAGATGTGCCGCAATGCTATTCGCCCATGGAGATGTGTTTTCTGCATTTTTAAGTGTCACCCTAGGATTGCGAACTGTACTCGCTATAAACAGTTGCATGTGCAGTGTTATTGCATTCTTTGGGAAAGCAAAAAAGCTAGCTGGATTTCACTCACCAGTTCTTTTAACAGTTCCACTCCCTCTTCTGTCATGTGGGCCCACTTCCGGCGGCTCTCTGGTACCAAGTCCATTCCCAAATTTCCAGCCTGACTGTAGTGGATGATGTCATTGTGGACCCCATTGCTGTCTCCAACACCTTAGACCACTATTTTGTGGAGATTTCAACTCCTACCCTTTATTACCCTGCCTTCCTCCATCAGAAACGAATCGAAGAGGGTCAGGTGTTACCCATCTCCTCTCAGAATAGTGAATGCTACATTGCTGCCATGTACTATGAGAGAGCTAGATCATTCTCTCACTTCATCCTGATCATCTGCCCCAGGGCCAGACTATGTTGACATTCAGATGTTGCAGCACCTGTCTCTTGTGAACAAGCACTTTCTCCTTTGTGCATATAATCGCATCTGGGCAGATGCCATGTTTCTCAGACGCTGGCATGAAGCTACTGTCAAACCCATACCTAAGCCTGCTAAGAACAAACACCTTCCTTCTAGTTAGTGCCCCATTTCTCTCACCAGCTGCATTCGTAAGGTGATGGAACATATGATTCATGCCCATTTGGTATTGTGGCTGGAGGCTCACAATTTACTAATCACTGCACAAGGTGGATTCCGAGCTCACCGTTCTGCAGGTGACGATCTCGTCATTTTGTCAACCCATGTCACGAATGGTTTTCTGTGGAAATACCTGACTGTGGCTGTGTTTTTTGATTTGCAGAAAGCCTATGGCACATGCTGGAGGACTGGTATCCTCCGTACTCTATACACATGGGACTTCCGAGTCACCTAACCCCTTTCCTTCAGGAGTTTTTAAAAGACAGAGTTTTCAGGGGCTATGTGAGTTCTGAATGCCAGACACCTTTACCCAGGAAAATGGGGTGCCTCAGGACTCCGTCTTGAGCATCGTCCTCTTTGCTATAGGCATTAACCCTATTAGGCCTGTCCCCCACCAGGCATCTCCGGCTCCCTTTTTCGTCAGCGATTTTGTGATCTATTGCAGTTCTCCATGCATTTGTCTCCTTGAGTGGTATCTTCAGCATTGTCTGTATCATCCTTACTTGTGGAACATCAACAGTGACTTTCGCTTTTCCACTGACAAAACGAATTTCTGTTGGCACAATGGAGCCTCTTGCTCTTCCATTCGCTGAAACTATGAGATTCCTAGGGCTCCTGCTTGAAAGAAAACTTTCTTGGTCCTCCCATGTGTCTCCCTTGCCGCCCGCCACACTGTCCCCCAGTGTCCTGCGTGTCCTAAGCGGTACTTCCTTGGGAGCGGATCGGACCACCTTCCTCTATTTGTGCTGATCCCTTATCCGTTCAAAACTAGACTATAGGTGTTTCTGCACGTCCGTCCATCTTAAGCCTTCGAAGTACAATCCACCATTGTGGAATCTGTTGGGCCACTGGTGCCTTTTACACTAGCCCAGTTGAGAGTCTCTGTGCAGAAGCTGCCAAACTATAGCTTGTGCAGGATATGGTGGCCGATGCACAGTTACCAGTTTTCGTCCAAAGCGCTGGGCGAGCTCAATCATTTGTTCAGAATGGGAGGCTGATACATGTTTTCCACCTTTCATCCAGTCAGCAGTGACAGAATCAAGGCGCACACTCCGCAGTCTTTCTCAAATGACTTTACAGAAACTATTCGGTAAAAAAAAAATTCATTTTTGCTTTACTTATAGCTTTACATGCCAGGTTCATTATGATGTGCCCATCATTTCATTAATGATCATAGTTATTGTGATTATGTGAAAGTAAGACACTGTGTGAAACTCAGAAAAGTGTGCAATTAAAATGAGAGGTCAGTATGATTTTGTTTTTGGTGCATCTTACATAATATGTTGTCGCTTGTGAAATTTAGCTAACATATTGAAGTTTTCTTTAGACTTGGGTAGAGGTGTCTGTCTGACACTAATCTCAAGAAAATTGATGTGATGTAGCACACTCATTTGCGATCATGCCACGCCAGCGATAAAGCCAGAGTGAAATATCCACAACATTCCTCATATTTTATAAGCAGTTTCAGATGTCAAAATGAGATTTTCTGAAAAAATTATTTTTGGATACTAACAAAAGTAGAGGGGACAGTAGATCTTTTTGAATTGTCACCATTGAAATGTGGGTGTGACGGGGCCCCACTTAATATTTACAAGAAAATTGTGCATAGGCTTCAGTTTAGAATGGCATTTCCCCTCCAGCACTCGACATTTCCCCTACTGTCGCTCTCCTACATTTCCCCAGCCGACTGCGCCTGTAGCGGCCGTGGCATTTTGCACGCACTACACTGCTGTCGTACTGGCATGATGTTCTCCTCAGCAGATATGTATGTCATTTATCTTGCTGTTTATCTGCCATGCCTGGTCACTCATACTATGCCTCCTTCTTCAATGACTCCTTTGACTGCCAGTATGTGGCATGTCTCTCTTCTCTGTAACCTCCTGAATTTCACTTTCAGCTATTGCTCCAGCAGCGTAACTTCACGCTACCTGCCACTTCCCTGGTGGGTGTGAACCGTTCACCACCTTAGCTTCATGTGGTGGTCCCTATTCATCTTGGACTTAATTAACTTCCTAAGGAAACTACTCCAGATTCTATCTATCGGTGTACGTTTCTCAACTTTCACGTGGAACTTAGCGATAGTATCTTTTTGTACACTGATGGCTCTCGGATTGACTGTGGTGTCAGGTATGCCTCCGTCATTGGCCCCGACAATTTCCAGCATCGGCTTGCAGAACTCTGTTCAGTATTTACAACAGAGCTCTTCGCCCTGTATCAGAGCATGCAGTACACCCGGCAACACAGGCTTTTCAATTGTGTCTTCTACTCCAGCTCTCTCAGTGCCCTTCAGAGCCTCTGTGTGCTACACACAGTTCATCCCTTAATGGAACGAGTCCAAGAAAACTACCACTTGTCAGTCTTGAAGGAGCCACTGTGATGTTTATGGGGTTCCTGATCACATCAGTCTGATGGGAAACGAGCTGCTGACACTGCTGTAAAGGCTGCAGTCCTCTTACCTTGTCCCACTAGTTCTTCCATTCCCTCTTGTGATCTCTGTGTTGCTGCCTGTCAGCAAGTGATGTCACTTTGGCATCACCACTGGTCCTCCCTTCATGGGAACAAGCTCTAGGGAATTAAACCTCTCCCAGCGGCCTGGCTAATCTCCTCTCAGCCCTCTCACTGCGAGGAGGTCATTTCAGCTAGGTTGCATATTGGGCACTGTCGTTTTAGCCATTACCATTTTCTAATTGGTGATCCCCCACCAAATTGTGCTCATTGTCATCAATGTTTGACAGTTTGCCATTTTCTGATTGAATGCCCTTCTTTTAACCACTTACATTGTAATGTATATTTGCAGTCTGAGTTATCGGCCATTTTAGCAAATGACGCGCGGGCTGTCGCCCGCGTTTTGCAGTATGGCGAGGGGCATTTAATCTTTAGTTCAGAACTTCTGTTGTCTGTGGAATATATTTTATGGCCCATTCTTCAAAAGGAAGTCCTTGTTCTTAGCTCTCTTTCCTCCCATTGATTGGGCATACTTATAGTCATTTTTAACTACCTTTCCGTGTTACAGTTCTAAGGTTCTGACATGGGTGCATATGACCTTAATTGTTTTTGCATCCTAAAACAGAACAAAACAAAGACACAAGTGGATAAGGGACAAGCGTGGGCAGACAACTAAAACATGGGTAGTCAGGGAACCAGGCCTAACGTACATTATTTTCCTACCCCGGCCGATAGCCTGTGCAGGGGTGGCCAAGTTTCTGAATGCTGCAATAGGGCCATCTGGCAAATAGCCTTTACTGTTGTCGAGATGGTGTAAGAAGATCCCTGACAGCTAGCAGCCTTTCAACTGTGAAGCTGTAATAGCTTCAGGCAGAAACAGTAGCCACACACACACACACACACACACACACACACACACACACACACACACACACCATTGTGTTATGCATTGAGAAATTCCTCTTTGGTGTAGAAGGAGTGGTCGAACATATGATTTCATGCCCTTTGTTTCATTATCTAAATGCTGAAGAAATCAACAGGTATATTATCTTCAGTATGAACATGCCAGTGTTTGTTTTTTGGTGACAAATGATCTGCATGTCATGTAATTTTTTGTTCAAAGTATCATCTGCTTTATTTATTGCTGTGCTGATGGTTCTAGATTAAAATCAGTTTTTAACTATATCTTCCAATTCTGTCATGTCATACATTTTTAGAAAGTTCTGATTCCACACTTTCATTACTGTGATAACTGTTGCATCTTTATGCAGTAGCTACTAAAGGCAGAATACACAACTGAAGGGGAAAAAAATATTCTCTGAGACTTTCTGCTAAACAATTTTGGAGGTTTTTCAGGGATATTTTCTGAGTATTTTGTTATAAGGGGCCTCTGGTGGCTCATCAAGGATGAACTGCATTTCATTCAATTTCTTTCCCCATTTATCTTTGTATATATATTGCACTGAAAATATCTGCACAACAGTCCAAATGTCGGCAGTACATACTGGGTGTTTTGTTTGGAAATAAACTTGTTCCATTCACTCAAGAAGCTTGCTATTGACAACAGTAGTTTCTCTGGTTTGTTTTCTTCTGGCAGTATTAGTTGCACTTGAACAGTGATACATAGCCAAATGGACAGGTTTACTGATGAAGAGTTGATTCATGTGGACCTTGTGTATGGGTTCATTGAATGCAGTGGAAGGGAGACGCGATAATGTTATACTGAGCTTTCCCACAGCAATGCAACCACATCTCAGTACTTTTGCATCTGCATGTAGCCACCTATCAGAAACCATATCCTTCCATGTTGCTGTGTGTGTGTGTGTGTGTGTGTGTGTGTGTGTGTGTGTGTGTGAAAGAGAGAGAGAGAGAGAGAGAGAGAGAGAGAGAGAGAGAGAGAGAGAGAAGACTCCAACATCAACAGCGTAACCTCCTTCTTCCAGAGGAAGGAGGAAAATATGCAGCCATAAATATATTTGACCACCTCCCTCATGAATTAAAGATGTTGGCAAATACGGAAAGTTGTAAAGACAGATTGAAATCAGTTTTGCTTGACAACTCCTACTCCATAGACAACTTTCTGGTTAGATAGTATCTCTGTGTGATTGGTTTACATTTATCAAATTTTATTGTATACTTAGATAAGGAAGATATAATCATGTAAAACATTCACAATGTAGCCATGTATACATAGGGAAACTGTTTCTTATTTATAAACAGCGTGCAGAATGGCCTATAGGGGGCAGCATAGTGCAGATGCACACATACCATCGCAGTATCAGTATAAAGATGGTCACCCCACTTGCGACTTGCACCAGGGAAGAACAGCGTTCTGTTATTCAGTTTTTGTGTTGTGAAGATGTGAAACCTATTGAAATTCATTGACGAATTAAGGTTCAGTACGGTGATGCATGTTTGTCACAGCAGCAAGTCTACGAGTGGAGTAGGAAGTTCGCAAATGATGTGACTTCAGTGGAAGATGCTCCTCGTCCAGGTCAGGCACAATGAGTTGTGACTCCACAGAACATTGCGGCAGTTGAAGCCATAGTGAAGGAAAACCACCGGGTGACACTGAATGACATTGCAGCATGTTTACAGATTAGTTATGGGTCAGCACACCTCATTGTGCATGATGTGCTCCAGTTTCACAAAGTGTCTGCAAGATGGGTGCCACAGCAGCTGACTCCTGAAATGAGAGAATGACATGTTGATGCTTCTGAAGAACTACTTCGGCGCTTTGAACAAGAAGGTGATGGCTTCCTTGCAAGAATCGTTACTGGGGACGAAACCTGGGTTCACTTCCACCAACCGGAAACGAAGAGAGCAAGCAAGGAATGGTGCCATTCCTCATCACCAAAACCAAAGAAGTTTCAAACAAAACCATCAGTAGGGAAGGTTATATTGATTCTCTTTTGGGATGAAAAAGGCGTCATTTTCGAGCATTACATATCTAGAGGGACCACTGTCACCAGAGCATCATACACAGATCTCCTAAAAAATCATCTGTGGCCTGCAACTAAATCAAAGCAACATGGATTGCTGTCAGCAGGTGTCCTTTTGCAACATGACAATGTAAGGCCCCACACAGCCCGTACAACAGTTGCAACAATCACAGACCTGCATTTTGAGTGTCTTCCTCATCCACCATACTCACCAGACCTTGCCCCAAGTGATTACCCAAAGAATTTTTTTCTAAAGGAAATTATGCACTTTGTAAGTGCTGGAGGACTTGCATTAAGCATGGGGGAGATTATGTTGAAAAGTGATACAGACAATAAATAATATTTAAAAAAATGTTTAAGGTTTTCATTTGACTCACCCTCACCAAAAAATATTTGTTTGAAAATTTGTCATTCACATTACATTAACAATATAACTGAGTTATTGATGTTATTTGATCTCCAGGTTGGAATATAAACCTCTGGTTGTGTCACTCTCTACCCTGTCATCAGAAGAGAAGAGGAATGTCAAAGCTGTGATATCGAAATTGGGAGGTCATGTAGTTGATACCTGGTCTTCAGCATGCACACACCTCACAATGTGCAGTATCACTTTGACAATTAAGGTAATGTATCAAAAGCCATTACTAAAACTACCGTGTGTTAGTTTTCACAAATATGCAGCCAACCGCTGCTTATCTGTATTGTTTCTCACTTTAGACAATCCGTATTTTGCAACACTATATCTCAGTGCTTGGCAGGAAAGGAAAATTCTCACAGCATTGCTTGAAGTATGCATGCTTCATGAATGGTGCCAAGTGTTAGCATTTCTCATCTAGTCCCAACTGGGTTAAGGTTTGTTGAAATCAAGTTTTATGAGCTGGAGGCTAGCGTGAGTGATTCAACATTACTATAGTAATTTTCACCTACAGCTTCACCTTCATACAATTATGTCACATATTGCAGTCATCTCCTCTACCCTTTCTCTGTCCATCTCCTGCCCCTCTCTGTATCCATCTCCTCTGTTCCCTCCCAATATCAATCACCTCCCCTCTATATGTCCATCTCCTCCTTCCACCTCTCTCTGTCCATCTCCTATGTCAGCCTGTTTTACAGCCACTTCCACCCAAATGAGAGGTGGCGCTTACCCCCATAGTACTCTCTTCCGGACAGTAAGTGGTATGTGTACCAAGTTTGGTTAAAATCAATCCAGTGGTTTAGGAGGAAATGTGGAACATGCAGTAGAACCCCTATTTAACGTTTTTCTAGGGACCAGAATTTTTTAACCTTAAAATGGGGGTTTACCTTAAATCGAGGTTTTGATAGAAAGCAAACCTTTTCCAGAACTCTTTGCCTGTATTGACATGAATAGCACCAACACACATAATTTACACAATAACAACAATAAAACAAGGAGATACCTACCCTACACACTATACTGTAATTACAACATTTTTTGTAGCACTAATACAGTAGTCAAAGATCGTAGTTACCCAGCACATTACAAAATTAAAACATCCACAAAATACTTACACAATTACAGTAATATAATAAATTGAGTTACTTTTCCTATATACAACACATATTTACACAACTTTCACAGTGCCTCATTTTTTAAAATACCTGAAATCAAAAATGGTAGTCTGCTTTTTAGCACTGTTGGATTTTAGGTTCAAAATGTCCATTTCCAATTGATTTACTCTGTCTATAACAGGTTTGTCCACTTGAAATGCTGTGACAAATCTCCAGACAATGTCTGTGCTGGCAATAGCTTCACTGAATGACGGTGTTTGCATTTGTTCATCCCTAACATCTTCGTCCTCTTCGATATCTTCATCATTCTGCTTTACTTCATCTTTGCAGATTTCCTCAACATCTCGGATGCATGTAGTGATGGCATCATCATCACAAGCCACAAATTCATCAAAAGTGATGGGTAAATTGTTAGATACCTGCACCCAGTCATGCATGTCCAGTACTGCTTCATCACCGTCGTTGTTGTGAGTGCTCATTTCATTAAATCCAGCCTTATGAAAGCAATTTGAGATGGTTTCCATAGTTTCCATTTTCCAAGCTCCTGTGAGCTGCATTGCTTGCAGGATGTTCAATTTAAGCACTTCATTCTTATCAATAAAGGCAAATTCCTTAAGGACAAGAGCTTTTCAATACTTGCTTTTCGGGCTGTGAATAATCCCTATATCCGTGGACTGGAGTCTGCTAGTGCACTTTGCAGGAAAGAAATGCACTTTCCCATTCCGCAGAAATCCTAAGTCTGTTGGATGAGCAGGACACTTGTCCATAAAGAGAACAACCTTCCTGTTTCTAGCACCCATTCGTGCATCAAAAGCTTGCAAGAACTTTTTGAACAAGTCCGCAGTCAACCAAGAACTTTTGTTGCCATCGTACTTGCTTGGCAGCGTAGCACTGTTCTTAAAGCAACATGGTTTGTGGAACTTTCCAGTTACTATGGGATCCAGCTTGTCACTGCCATCTGCATTGCTGCATAAGAGAACAGTAATTCTCTGCTTGCTCATGGCATGCTTCTCCTTTAACACTTAAGGTTTTACAGGGCATGAGTTGGTAAAACAGGCCTGTTTCATCCACTTTGCACACATCCCTAGATCCAAAACCTTCCAAAAGGGGTGGCAGCACCTCTTCTTTCCAGTGTTCAACACTTTCATCACTAACTGCAGCACTCTCTCCACATACTGCCCTGCAAGTTATCCCATAGTTTTTTTTGAACCTATCCAGCTTACCATTCGAAGCTTTGAATTCTGTTAGCCCATTTTTATCAATGCCCCATTGATTGGTAAATTTTCGGCACGTGCTCCATTGAACCACTCCATTAGCTTCGATTCCATTTCTTTGTATGGCGACTTTTTAACATTTTTTCTCTGCTTTGCTTTTGAACCACACTGTGTTTCTTGATCCAGAATCTTCTCCTTATTCTTCAGTATTCCTGATAATGAAGACTATGCAAGTCCCAGGTGTCAAGCCATTTCACTTACAGGCACATTAGCGTTTCTCTCCATTTCCCGAATCAAGTTCACTTTCTCCGCGACAGATAGATTTTTTCTTTTTGCTGCCGTAGTCAACTTCACTACAACAACGAGCAAACTGATATACAGCTGGATTCTCCACGCAATACACAATAATACATGAACTGGTGCAAACTTACGTAAACTGAAGCTATACTGTAATGCTGCTATGAACGTACAGACTGAGGCAGAGCTCGGCCACGTGCAAGCATGCAAAGCGGCTTGAGTGTTAGCACGCTGTACATTGTTAGTCTTCGGCCGCAGTCAGCTTAAGTTCAAGCTTGCTCTTGCATGTAGTGAGGAATTGGTATGGAAGATGATTGATCGTATCCAATATACTGCAAATGCTGGAGTTCATAGGTTCTTAAAGCCCATATTACACGATGCTTGCATCTGGAGGCAAAGCCTATGGAAGTTCTGAAAAACCCCGCTAGAAGCCGCCACAAGTACTGTAGTTACCGTATTGACCTGATTGCAAGCTGACCTCAAAGGCAAGCCGCACCCCAAAAATGAGACTCAGGGAAATAAATAAATAAGTTGTACCCCGATTTCAAGCCGCACTTAAAAGTGAAAGATATGGCTCGTCATATGATGGATAGAATATTAAGTGGTTCTACCTCTCAGGGATTTGGGACACAAAATTACAATTACATCCCAAAACACCGACAACAGTGAAAATTCGCGACATCTATTGAAATACAGTATTCTGGATCTACACGCACGTGAGCTGTCAGCAGTGATGTCGCAGGCAAGCTCGCTGCACTGCATACTGGAACACAGTCGTGATTTTTCATGTTTTATTATTAATGATAGCGACTCCATGTCCCTACTTTCGTACAAAGCATCATCCTCTGTACCATCAAGTGCATTAGAAATACAGTATTTTTTAAATGCGTGACAAACAGTTTCACTTGGGAGACATTTCCAAGCATGACTAATGCACACCCACACTTGAGACAAGCTTGCACACTTAACATGTCCTTTAGGCATTAATTGCCTATCTTCTTTCATTAGGCACTGTGTATACATGTTTTTCTGATTGACCATAAAAGGTTTGTTTAAACAAACATCTAACGGATGCAGAATGGACGTCATCCATTCTGGAATTACAACTAAGTTCTTTTTACCCTCCGCTAATTTTTTTTTCACAGCTGGTGTACAGTGACTTGCGTACGAATCTAACACAAGCATACGTGGCAAACCTAGCAAGGTACCAGGACGACGTTGCCAGACAGGTCTGATCCACTCTAAAACCATGCCCTCCTTGAACCAGCCAATTTCATTAGCATGTACAACATCTTTAGGAAACACTTCGGTAAAGTCTTCCATGTGAAATGAATGGTGGCAGTTTGTGTCCATCGGCTGTACAAGCCAGCGTGAATTTCCGGTGCGCAGTTTGATGATGTAACGCTGAAATGCGATGAGTTTTTCCCCGTATTTTTCAGGCCCAGTTGCAGCTCCCTTTAAAATCCTGGATTTTCTGACATGCTTTTACTTGCATTATTTCTGCAGTTACAGGTAAGCACTGTCATTGCTTCCTTACAAAATCATTCGCTACGACTTCCAACTCATAGTGGCGGCCACATTTTCATCCAGAAAATGCTTTTCTGTTGCTGGAACAAGCTGAAAGTCGTTACTTCTGCTGTCTTCATGCCTTACCAAAGTTCAAAAGCAGACTGAAACAAACATTTTTGCGCTCACTGCTGTCATTAGCTGGAGTTGTCGAAATGTAAAGCCATGCTTGTCAAGTTTCTTCAAAACATCCGTTTTGATGGTGTAGATATAAAGAATTTTTTTTAGTTGTTATGAATATTTGAAAAATTGCTAAATTTGCCCATGATAAAAAATACTTTAACATTCATTACTCAAAACTAACACAACGGTTTCTGTGGCGGCTTCTAGCGGCAAAAAGCAGCAATAAAGGCCACAAGTACATACGGCGGCAACTAGCGGCATTTTTCAGAACTTCTTAGGCTTTGCACCTGAATGTGAACTGCAGGCGGTGTTTTGGATTCCAAAAACTGGAAAAAAAAGTGCAGCTTGCATTTGGACCACAGAAGCCACTATTGTATTGTTTTCAATATTTAATGTTCCTAACACTAAATGCGGGTTTTGGCATAATGCGAATTATGTTAAATCAAATATAAAATAGCATTGCACATATGAAATAATTTTCGGGACTTGAAACTTCTTCTATTAAATGTGGGTTTACACTAAATCGAGGTCACACAAAATTGTGGTTATACTGTACATACATACTGTACTGGTTGTTACGTATCTCGTTTCTTCACAAATGAACAATTGTGGAATCTTACGCGGTATATTGTGGTAGGACCACACTCTCACCATGTGTCTTTGAATGAGAATAATACAAGTACTTCCAGCACAATTTCAACAAGACTTATTTATTAGTAGCTGCTGAGAGATTACACACTGCAGATCTCGTTTGTCTAGGGGTTTTCCAAGTTTTGTCTGCAAAATAATTACTCCAACAAGCATGGTCTGGGTTTTCTTCTTGTTTGAAATAAACACTACCAGATCCGAAATACTTTCAGTTAAAAATTATATTTATTCGTACTTTTTGTTTAGTAACTACAACATTTTCACTATGAACATTGATACTCTAAATGCATTATACTGTACTGGTCACATAAACACGTCCATCTCCCTCCAATACCGACAAAGAAGTGGCGGGCAAACCAACATGTGCCCGGAAGTTGCAGACGTTCCTGCATTCCAGATTCTTTGGTCTGCTGACCTTAATAAACTCCAAAGATACATATAAATAAATACATTTAAATATACAACATTTAACATCTCAAACAAATCCCTTATTTATCATAAAAGAAAATATTCATAATTAAATAAATTAAACACATTTTCTGGCCACATAATGAAGTTACCTTAACTCTTTACTGTGGGCATCATACTTTTCACATGAGATAAACTTTATCTCCAACAGTTAATTACATTACAATACATACATACATACATACATACATACATACATTTTGTAATATACTAGACTTTACCTATGGCTTCACCTGCATACGCATATGTCATATATATTGCACACATATAAATTTGATTCTCTGCTGTTTTACACCATGTAATATCAGAGAGGTTGATAAATTTATCTGTGTTATTCAGCCACAATGGTTGGCTGCATGATGGTAGATGTTAGCTATGGTTTCGTCATAGAAAACAGAAAAAATTTTGATCTTTCCCATAATCTGCTTCCTCCTCCTATTTCTCTCCCACCTGCTCCATCTGCTTCATTACATACTGTTCCCCTTCCACTTGCCTCTCAACACCCTGCCCCTCTTCCACTGCCTCCCCACATCGCCACCTCCTTCCAACAGCCTCATCACACCTTCTCGCTCTTACGTCTCACAACCTCTCCCTCTTTCACATGTCTCCTCACACGCTCTTCATTTTCCATCTTCCCACTACCCCTCTCCATCTTCTTCTTACCTCCTATACTTCCCCCTCCTCTCCCCCTATCTCTGTCCATCTCCTCTTCCTCTTCCTCCCCCTCCCCCTCCCCCTCCCCTCCTCCTCCTCCTCCTCCTCCTCCTCCTCCTCCTCTTCTTGTCCATCCCTCCTCCACCTCTCATTATACAATTCCTCCACCCCCTCTCTCTGCCCATCCCTCCTCTCTCTCCTTCTGTCTACCTCGTACTCTCCCTCTCTGTCCATCTCCTCTCCCTCTCCTTCTGCCTATCTCTGTCTCCACCTCTTACTGTCCATTTTCTCCTCCCCTCACACTCTGTCTTCTTCCTCCCCCTCTCTCTACCAATCTCCTCCTTCCCCCTCTCTCTGCTTGTATCCTCCTCCCCTCCTTCTGTCCATCTCTTTGTCTCCTTGCTCCTAGTCCATCTCCTCCTTCCCCACTCTCTGACCATCTCATCCTTCCTCTGTTCCTCCATATCAGGGTGTATATGCCCCGAAACAACCAGGAAATCCAAGAAAAACATGGGAATTTTTTCATCTGGGACAAAATGGAAGTACTCGTGATTTTTTTTGGATTCCAGGAATTTTTCATTATTTTAGTTTTTAATTAAATTTCTGTAATTTTGACTGGTGAGAACTGATACTCTAAGAAAGAATTTGACTTTAGCCAGCTACTACAGAATAATATTGCAGCAATGAAACATAAAGAAGATAATAACACCAAAATAAAACTTTAGTTGCAGAGAAAATGTGCTTTTTACAACAACAAAACACAGTGAACATACAAGCATCTGCCGACAGTAAAATGTGTCAAGGGCTTTAAGATGAAGACTGTGCAATACTTCATAACAAGCTGACAGTAAAATGTGTCACAGGCTTTTAAGATGAAGACTGTGCAATGCTTCGTAACAGCAAACTGCTTTCTATTAGTGTTACGTCACAACTGTTTATGTTTTTAACAGATTGTGGGAAAATATTGCAAATGGTGATTTGAGAAGTGTTCCTTTCAAAGTAAATTTCCTTTCATGGAAGACGAATTATGTTACATGTGAGAATGCACAATGAATTTCTTAAATCATGGAGCATTTGACTCTTTGAAAATTTAACACTTTGAGAAACAGCCTCTTGGAATAATTGGAAGCCCGGAAGACCAGCTATTTATGCCATTATTTAAAATTTTACTGGCACATTCGTGTTTACTATATCGTAAAGGGTAACACGCACTAAAAAATACCAAGCTTCAAGGTTAGTTTTTCATATTTATTTTAGTTTTTTCACAGATTACAAATTATGCAATGTTATTGTTGTTGTTGTGGTCTTCAGTCCTGAGACTGGTTTGATGCAGCTCTCCATGCTACTCTATCCTGTGCAAGCTTCTTCATCTCCCAGTACCTATTGCAACCTACATCCTTCTGAATCTGTGTAGTGTATTCATCTCTTGGTCTCCCTCTATGATTTTTACCCTCCACGCTGCCCTCCAATACTAAATTGGTGACCCCTTGATGCCTCAGGACATGTCCTACCAACCGATCCCTTCTTCTAGTCAAGTTGTGCCACAAACTTCTCTTCTCCCCAATCCTATTCAATACTTCCTCATTAGTTATGTGATCTACCCATCGAAAGCTTCTATTCTCTTCTTGTCCAAACTATTTATCGTCCACGTTTCACTTCCATACATGGCTACACTCCATACAAATACTTTCAGAAATGACTTCCTGACACTTAAATGTATATTCGATGTTAACAAATTTCTCTTCTTCAGAAATGCTTTCCTTGCCATTGCCAGTCTACATTTTATATCCTCTCTACTTCGACCATCATCAGTTATTTTGCTCCCCAAATAGCTAAACTCCTTTACTACTTTAAGTGTCTCATTTCCTAATCTAATTCCCTCAGTATCCCCCAACTTAATTCGACTACATTCCATTATCCTCGTTTTGCTTTTGTTGATGTTCAAGCCATGAATACACTGAACAGATTTAGAAGGATGTAGGTTGCAGTAGTTACTCAGAGATGAAGAGGCTTGCACAGGATAGAGCATCATGCAGAGCTGCATCAAACCAGTCCCTGTACTGAAAACCACAACAATGGCAAAAGTGTAATTATCCTTTAAAAAAAAGTTCAAGGTGAGTTTTTGAGCAGTTTCACACATAGTCAGCTTTTCTATGGCAATTTCAAAGTGCCCGACAGAACATGTATTCAGCCAAGTAATCCATGAAATGTTCGATGCACAGCAGTGATTATTTACAATCCTGCATGTCCGAAATACTCGGCTACTGCAGTCTGAACTGTGCTCTTAGGATTCTGCCTAATGACATGCTGAGAAAAAACAGCAAAAAATTATTGATGAACAGTATTATATGTGAAAGCTTAGCCTTTCTTTATGAAAAATATCATATAGTAGTTACATTTCACAAAGCAAGAATACATATTATTGTGCCATATTTCCTTATTTTCCTGATTTCAGAGTTCTCAGCCAGGCCACTATGAACGCTATTACAGTCTCATGTTACAGTATCACAGAATGGGCATCACACTACTTATATTTTGGTGTTCTGTGTTCATAAACTACTATGCTGTATTTAATGAATTCGTATTATATTTTTGCAATACAAAAATATGCAGTGTACATGTTGCTGTACATTCTAGGTCTTTCCAAAACGTGTTGTATTTTGCTGGATGTGCCAGAAAATTCTACACCAGTGTATAAAATCTTTACCATTCAAAGGATTGATAAGTTTTACAGCTCTGATGGAAAGTATATTGTCTCTTAACACAGAAAAAATGTACTTTAGTCCAGGATATACAGGGTGTAAATTTTAAGTTAACAAACCAGAATAACTCGAAAAATAAGGTTCACACGAAAAAATGTGTAGAATCCAAAGTTGATTACTTTTGAGGGGGACATCTGCTGGTGCTAAAATTAGCCCACCACCCCAAGCCCCCTGGAGGGGTGGGGCGGGAGGCAACTTTAAAATTTCAAATGGGAACCCCATTTTTTATTGCACAATTGGATTCTACATAAAAAAAACTACATACATTTTGTCTTAAACATTTGTTTTGGTTCTCGGTAGTTAGTGAGGTAATTCAAGAAAATTTGGGTCAACATTTGTAAAACTAATTCCTCTCTCTCAAACCCCACCCTATGTGGGGAGAGGGAGAGTTTTAGTTTTAGTGAATCAAAATTTATGAAGTAAATAAGTATTTTTTATTTATCCATAACCATTTTGCAAGCAAAAATGAGAACATGGATTTTACTCGAATTAGAACACCAACTACCAAGAATCAAAACAAATGTTTAAGACAAAATGTACATAGTTTTTTATGTAGAATCTGATTCTGCAATAAAAATGGGGGTTCCCAATTGAAATTTTAATGTTGCCCCCCATCCCACCCCCAGGGGGCTGGGGTGGCGGGCTAATTTTAGCACCAGCAGATGGCCCTCTCGAAAATAATCAACTTTGGATTCTACACATTTTTTCGTGTGAACCTTATTTTTTTAATTATTCTGGTTTGTCAACTGAAAAACTTAAAGTTTACATCTTGTAGTGAATTTTCACTCAAAAAGATTGCATTTTCTCCCAAAAAAAATTTTTTAACTGGAAAATGTGGGGAAAATCCGGGAATGTTTTTCTTGTCCACATGTACACTTTGCCACATCCTCCTCCCTCTGTCTGTCCATTGTCTCCTCCACACACTATCCATCGTCTCCTCCCGCCTCTGTCCATCTCCTGCTCCACCCTCTCTCTTTCCACCTCCCCCATCCTATCTCTCTGTTCATTTCCTTCTCTCCTCTCTCTGACCTTCTCTGCTTCTCCCCCCCCCCCCCTCCCTTTGCCAATCTTCTCCTCGCTTCTTTCTCTGTTCATGTCCTCTTCTACCCTTTCTCTGCCCATCTCCTCCTCCCCTGTCTCTGTCCATCTTCTCTTCTCCTCTGTCTCTGTCCATCTCTTCATCTCCCTCTCACTGTCCATCTTCTCTTCTGCCTCTCTCAATCCATGTCCTCTCACCCCACTTTCACACCCATCCCCACCCCTGTCCATCTCTTCATATCTCTCTCACTGTCCATCTCCTCCTCTGCCTCTCTAAATCCATCTCCTCTCACCCAACTTCCACACCCACCCCCACTCCCTCCCAGTGGGAGATGGTTCTTACCCCACAGTACTTCTTTGCAGACAATAAGTAGCATGTGTTCCATGTTTGGCTAAAACAATTTCAGTGGATTAGGATGAAATGTGGTACAAACATATGCTGACGCATTTCTATTTTTATGTACGTATATGATGTGATGCAGAATATAAATGTAGATTGTTTGGTGTCATGATGGGACATTGTGTATTTCAAACAAAGAGGGCGTGGAAGGCTCTAGAGACATGGTGAAGCCAGCTTTCCTAAGGGAGTAAACCCTAAAAAGAAATCCCGCCAGCTCGGGGCAGAACAGTGGCAGCCCCCCTACTGCACTAACCCTGTGCAGTGCCCGTAACAAGGCCAGGGGACATTTTACTCCCACAAAAACCTCACAAATGTGCCTCGGAATGGGATGGAACCCCATAAGTAAAAAAAGGCTAGGTACACTGGTTTACAAGTTGGCACGTGGAATATTAAAAGTCTGTATAGACCTGGAGCTGTTACACAGGTGTCTCTGAACTAGAAGAGTATAAAATGGACATTACTGCATTACGAGAAATGAGATGGCTAGTGGAAGGGATATTATGTGAGAAGAAATCAGTGATCTTTTATGGAGGTTGTGAAGAAAATGGTAAACATGAACGTGGAATGTGATTTGTGGTGAGGGAGCGGGTGCTAGGGCTAGTGAAGGCCTTCAATGCAGTCAGCAACAGGATATTGTGTCTAACTATTAGACATAGGTATGGCGATCTCACCCTTGTTAATGCATATGCACCAATAAACATAAGTGATGAAGACAAGAAGAGTGAATTCTATGAAGAACTGGATAGAACACTGGGGAGCATTAGATATCTTATTCTGGGAGACTTCAATGCCAAAGTGGGACAAGAAGAGATGTGTAGACCAACAGTTGGAAAAGGGAGTTTATATGCAAAAACATATGAAAATGGCCTGCTGTTAATCATTTTTGCATTAAGTCAGAATCTTGTGATGAGCTCAACATCTTTCCCCCACAAACAGAGCCACAAAGGCACCTGGATTTCCCCATATTATAGCACTGTCAATCAGATAGATCATCTGCTGATAGATGAGAGGCACAGGAAGTATGAGATCGTGCAGAGGAGCAGATGCAGACACAGACCACTTCTTCGTCATAGCCAAATTACAGTTACAGCTGTGCTACAAAATGAAGAGGAACAACATGGCCAAGAGACAGTTTGATATTGAGAAGCTTAAGGATCCAGAGATATGCCAGCATTATAACATTAAAGTGCGTAACAAGTTTGAAGTATTGACATCAGAACACACTGATGAAATAAGTCCTAACTAGCGATGGGAAGAAATAAGGACCTCTGTAACTGAAGTAGCTGAAGAAATTCTAGGAGAGAAAAAGCTAACAACTAAGAAGAAATGGCTCAATGAGGCATTTGAACAAGCTGTGAACCAGGAAGAGAGCAAGGGTTGTGCACATGCTGGACAGATGATGTGCAGAACAAAAGGAAGCACTCAACACCGTAAGAAGAGAAATAAATAGGATTCTGAGAACAGAAAAAAAAAGTTCATGGACAATATGATTGATGAACTCGAAAAGGCAAATTCCATATGAGACACACAAAAATGTTTCAGATGTTGAAACATATGAGCAATGGTCACAAAAACGAAGCTTTAGCTATTAATGATAGGGATGGAAATATGCTAACAGACAAGAAAAAAATTCTGAATAGGTGGAGAGAATATTTTGAAGAGTTATTAGATGCTGAAGATCCAGAGAGTGTCTTTCCGCATGAGAAGAATACTGAGGGTGAAAGAGAAACCACAAACATTCAAGTGACTCAACAAGATGTAGAAAGAGCAATGAGGAAACTAAAGAATAATAAGGTACCAGGAGAAGATAGGATAATGGCAGAGATGTTGAAGGCAGGAGGAAAACACAACAGAAAGAGCTGTACAATCCCATAAAGGAAATATGGTAAAAAGAGGAAATCCCAGAAGAGTGGAAATCAGCTGTCATTATTCCACTTCATAAAAAGAACAGTAATAGGAATTGTAACAACTGCAGAGGCATTTCTCTCCTAAGTGTACCTTATAAAGTTCTATCTTTAATAATACTTGAAAAACTTAAAGCTGTTTGCAAAAGATATTGTAGGAGAGTACCAGGTAAGCTTCCTGTAAGGACGATCGACCATCAATCAAATTTTCACCAAGAGGCAAATCTGGAAAAAGTGCTGGGAATTCAACAATCGGTTTCTGGTGCCATTTGTGGACTTCTCAAAGGCTTATAACAGTATCCACAGATTAAGTATGTACAACATCCTGAGAGAGCTTGGTATACCAATGAAGTTAATCCTTTCGTGGTTGATGGGTCATATATGTCCCACTAACTTTGAGCGCCAGTTCCAGTGTCGGGATATATGTTACCCAGCTCTGCACGGTGCATCCATCTAGAGACGACTGTACTGAACCTAAGAAAAAAATCGGGACTGCACTGCAAAGGCAATAGAGGAGCGGTGACTACTTTTGTTGACTGGCGTGTACATATATGGCCGCTGCAACGCCACTTTTTTGTGTCATTCTTCAGTTTTCATCATTTCTCACTTTCCAGCGATGTCTGAAGTAAGTAATTCATCTTATTATTAACTTAATAATCATTTTTAGTACAAATACAGCGTGGAATGTACTTCTCAGCGACTGTACTATCTTATAATAGAAATAAAAGTAGTGGGACACGTGTCCCAGCAGACATTATTTGTTAAGATTAGCAAGACAATTGATTAATGGGTATTCATCCAGGAAAGAGAGGGGATCAATGCCCACTTTCTTCCCAGCAAAGAGAGGAGTCTCTAGTGTGCGAGATGACGTCCGGCTCGTGAACGTAGGCAAACATGTACCGAAAGACAGTGGCACTAGGAAGCGATGCAGATTCTGCAGCACAAACTCTAAAGAGAAGAGAAGAAAAGTTGTATGCACTGCTTGTGGTGTACCACTCTGTGCCACATCATGTTTTTCCAAGTTTCATGGCATGTAAAGTTTTGTAAGTATTGATCATGTATCATGAAAACTGAAATGTAATGAATATTTTTTACACTGGCTCTACACAAATAAAAAGATTACATGCATGTATAATTTGTAGTTATTTTATTCTCTGCAAAATCCTGTTTATGGCTAAAAAAATAAAATTACAAAATCAGTCAGTCAGCAGAAAAGGTATCTTGCGTTGGTTCATGGGACATGTGTGTCCCACTTCCTGTTGTGAAAAAATGAAGAACTTAAAAAATATTTTGGTGGTGAAAATATAATAATGGGACTGAAAAGAAACTGTTATCACCTTAATATTTTAAAAATCTGTAAAAAATGAATTTTATCCATGAAAGGGTTAATAAATAAGGTCAAGGTGTGCACAGCAGAGACAAAAGCCAAAGTCAAATACCAAGGTGAGCTGTCCAAGGAATTCCATATCAGTATCAGTGTGTGACAAGGTGATGTTATTTCACCACTGTTATTTAATCTGGTTCTAGAGAAAGTAATCCAAGAAATGAAAAGAGAAAACAAAGGGGTGACACTAAATGGTAGGACAGATTTATTGGGTTATGCAAACGGCATCGCAGTTTTAGCAGAATCGGAGGAAGAGTTGACAGAAACTGTAGAGGACCTAGCACAAAATGCAAGTAAGATCAGGTTACAGATTAATACGGGAAAGATTGAGGTAGATATGAATATGGAAATTTGCTGAAGTGGAAAATTTTAAATACCTTGTTACATTGTTCAACAAGCAAAATAATTTAAAACAGGAAATAAATCAGTGTATTGTGAATGAATCTAAAACTTATTTCAGTCTAAAGCAGATAATGTCGTCCAAAAATCTGTCAATTAAGACCAAACTTAAAGAATACAATGACATGGTAGTGCCAGTATTGTAGAGTGGAACAGAAACCCTAAGCACAACAAAGAAGAATGAAGAAAACGTATTGGTCTTTGAAAGAAAAATTATGATAAGGATCTTTGGGCCTGTCCAGGATGGGAGCTTGTGGAGATGTAGAAAAAACCAAGAATTATATGAGCTGATGAGGCAACCGAACAACATTCAAAAACTGAAAGTGCGGAGAATAAGCTTGATGGGCCACATCGCTAGGAGACCAGACAACTCTCGGGCAGAAGCCGTACTTATGGGGAGACCTGATGGTACCCGTCCAATCTGAATACCCAGAAAGCGATGGGAGGATGAGCTACAGAAAGACCTTTGCCAGCTAGAAATCTGTGACAACTGGATCCAAAGTGCACAAGATCACCATCTACAGAGGAGCATTGTGAGGTTGGCACATGATCTACAGAGTCCTCAATCACCGATTTGATGATGATGAAATAGTGTGCATCTTGGTTAAACATTCTGACCGCAAAAACTCTCAAACTAAATTGTACACCAATGAAAATCGGTACTGAAACGAGATGCTTAAAGTGGACAATCTCTAAAGGCACCTTATGAACCCCAGTTGTATGGTGGTGAGACATTGTGTATTTCAGGAAATGTTTATATTGCCTTCACAGCACTCTTATAAAATATCTCAAACTAAACTTGCATACTGATGCAAATGGATATTGATGTGAGGCACATCAACAGGCAACCTCTGGATGACATGCTAAAACCCAGTTGTATGGCTGTTGCCATGGCATTCCGGGTTGTGTCTGAGTCAACATATATTTCTGTGTCTGGGCATGGAAATCCCATAGATCTTTTAAACAATGCTAGTGGCTTGGCTGGACTGCCATAAAAAAAGCACTAAACCTATAAAGAGAACAGATGCAGTAATCATCGATAATTCAAGGCAGTATCAAAATGACTTGAAACTAGCTCTGTAACATGGGGATCATCAGAGAACAATTCACAATCTTCACATGTGATTTCAACATGGGGCCTATTGCTGCTAAGTTCTTTCCCAGGCTGCTGACCCAGTAGCAGAAGGAACATTGCATCAGAGTCTGTCAAGAACTCCATCCTTCATCTCAAGGACCATTATGGGTGACAAAATCTGAGTATGCAGATATAACCCTGAGACAAAGCAACTGTCGTCACTGCAGAAGGGCCCATCGTCTTCACAACTGCAACAGGGAAGACATGTCCACAGTACAACCCAAGTGCGCACTCATAATCTTTTTCAACATTTGTGATGATGTGGATCAGTCAGACCATTAACAGTGAGCTGTACTGTGCAAATGTAGGTAAGGAAATAAAGTATTTTCTTGTAAACAGAGTTAGTCTCACTACTTTTTGATACTGCCTAGTATTCAGTGAGAATGAAACCAAATCGCTGCTGAGCAAAAAGAAGAGACACTAGGCAGCAAGCGGGCATGGAGAAGGGTTATTCTGAAAGTAATGCCTCTTATTTTTATTCATAGAAATTACAGGAGATACATAAATCACAAGAGCACAGCTAAATAGAGCAATATTTCAGCTATAGGCTGTTATTTTTCCACATAGTCACTACCATTCATTATGCACTTTTGCCAACAGTGAACCAGAGCCTGCATGCTGTGCTTGTAAAAGTCGGAATGAGCTGAGGCTAACCACTTCCTTACACTTTGACAACAGCATCCGAGTCTTGTAAATGTTTGCCATGTAGTCCATCTTTCAGAGGCCCAAAGAGATGGGAGTCTGTAGGTGCTGTATCAGGATTGTACGGTGGAATTGGTCAGACAGTCCAACCAAATTTTGCAATAATTTTCATGGTCGCAAAACTGGAGTGGGGCGTGGTGTTATGATGTTGCAGGTGAAAGTAGGGCTTCTTCTCTGACTTTACTCTGGAAATTCGGGCTTTCAGGAGATACATAAATCACAACAGCACAGCTAAATAGAGCAATATTTCAGCTACAGACTGTCATTTTTCCTCATAGTCACCACCATTCATTACATGCTTTTGCCAACAATGAATCAGAGGCTGCATGCTGTGCTTGTAAAAATCAGAATGAGCTGAGGCTAACCACATCCTTACACTTTGACAACAGCATCCGAGTCTTGAAAATGTTCACCACGTAGTCCATCTTTAAGAGGCCCAAAGAGATGGAATATGAAGGCGCAAAATTGGGACTGTATGGTGGAATTGGTAAGACAGTCCAGCTGAATTTCGCAATGTGTTTCATGCACACAAAACTGGTGTGGGGCCTGGCATTACCATTTTCAGGTAAAAGTTGGTCTTCTTCTCTGGCCTTACTCTGGAAATTTGGACCTTCAGTTTAGTGTTGTCTTGTAGCGTACAGAACTGACAGTTTCTCCAGGTACCAGGACATCCAAAAGAACCACATCCTGGCTACCCCAGAAGACTGTGCACATCGGTTTGCCTGCAGAAAGCTGTGTCTTAAATTTCTTCTTTGACAGAGGATTCATAAGTCGCCATTTTGTGGACTGTCTTGGATTCCAGCTCATTCTGGTGACACCTCGGCTCATCTCTGGTGGTGATACTATTCAAAAAATTGTTATCCTCAGCTTCATATTGGTTCAGCAGGTCCCGACACATTTCCATCAAATGAGTTCTTTGTTCTTCTGTAAGCATCCGCAGGACCCATCTCACACAGGCTTTGCAATAACCAAAATGTTCCAGCATTGTTTCCAAGGCATTATAGCTGAACTGCAGCTTTGCACACAATTCTCTGGTCGTTATCTGTTGATCAGCATCGATGAGTTGATCAAGACGCTCTTCGTTGCGAGGCATGAGAGCTGTGCAGGGTCAACCAGGTCATGGCTTGTCATGCACACCCTTTTCACTGCCTTGAAAATGCTGCACCTGTCACTTCACATTGCTCACACCTGTTGTATGGTCTCCAAACACCTTCAGTAAGTGTTGATGGATTTCAATTGGCACAGTTTCTTTAGCAGTGAGGAATTCAATCACACATTGCTGTTTCATTTGTGTGTCCATATCAGACTCCATTTTGGAACAATCCGGAACAACGGAACCACCTGAAAATGAAAGAGGAAGGTTCAAGCATTGGCACACCAGCAACATCTGGACATCCAAAGTCACCATAAAAAAATAGAGATATTACTTTCAGAACGACCATTACTTTCAGAACGACCCTCGTAGCAGTGGGAGCAACACATATGGGGTTGTAGTTTATTTGTAGATTGCTCACTTAAAGTTGGTTCTGGGACCTTGTAAATAAGCTTTTGTGGGAGAGTTCGTGTGTATCTTCAAGTGTCTGCTAGTTCAGTTTTTTCCGTATTTTCTTGATGCTCTCCCATTGATGAAAGAAAAATCTGTGGCCATTCATGCTGATGTCTGTGTGTACATTCGGTATCCCCTGTTATACAGTATGGGTCACTCACCCTTGAACAATGATCTTAGATGTATTGCATAACTGTTTGGTAAGCCATTTCCTTTGTATACTGATTGCATTTTCCCAGTATCCTATCAGTGAACGAATCTACCACCTGCTTTATCTACAACTACACGTATGTTAACATTCCAATTCATATCACTGTGAACTGTTACAGTCAGGTATTTGTATTCCAACTATGACTCATTGATATTGTAATTATATGACACCATATTATTCCATTTTGTGAAGTGCACAATTTTAGATTTCTGAACATTTAAAGCAAACCACCCATCTTTGTGCCACTTTGAAAGTGTATCATGATTAATTGACTATTTGTGCAGCCATTTTCAAATAGTACTTTGTTATAGATAACTACATCACTTGTGAAAGGTCTGAGGATACTATTAATATTTTCTGCAAGACTATTAGTATACAACATTAACAGCGAGGGTGCCAGCACACTTTCCTGGGGTGCACCTGAAGTTACTTCTACACTTGTCAATGACTCACCATCAAAGATAAGATACTGCATCCTCCCTACCACAAAATCCTCAGTCCAGTCACAAATTTCACTTGATCCCGCATATGATGGTATTGTCAATAATAAGTATAGATGTGACACTGAGTCAAATGCTGTTCAAAGGTCAAGAAATACCTGATCTGCCTTGATCAATGGCTTTCAGGATGTCTTGTAATAAAGATGTTTTCGGAATCAACATTGGTTAGCATGAAGGAGATCATCCTGTTTGAGATATTACATCTGAGTTCAGAAAATGTTCTAAGAATCTATTGCAGATGAATTTAAGAATATTGGAGGGTAGTTTTATGGATCACTTCTGCTACCCTTTTTGTGACCTGTGGTTGCTTCCAACTACTCGTCACAGTTTCTTGTTCTAGAGATCTACAGTATATTACAGTACGTTTGAAAGAGGTACCAACTCAGCTGCAAATTCTGAGCAGAATGTGAAAGTTATTCCATTGAGTTTTGGAGCTTGTAATGTATCTCCTCTCCAATGGCTGTGACATAACTCTCCCCCTTTAAAGATGTGCTATTGTGTTTGTTATAGATTTCTCTTAAGTATTCTGTATTATCAATTAGGTGTTCACATGAGCATTTTTATGTCTCCAATTGTCTCATTTTCACTTGTCTCAAGATAAACAAAGAAGGGCGATCTTAATTAGTTCTCTCCTGATAGCTGTGGAACCGGGCAGATTCAAAGAAATTCATGCTCATGCTTCTGTATGAGATTTATGAAAATAAAATGATGATTCTCAAAATACATTGGTGTGGACTACATTATTCACTAAACTAGTCGGTCATTTTATGTCTGTGGTCTGAATCAGACAAAGAAGTAACCAAAAGATTGTCAGTTTTAACAATATGTGCTGTTTTTCAGAAATACAGACACTAATATTTATTTTCCTTATCTTTGTTCAAAGCTTCTTA
Organism: Schistocerca americana; assembly: GCF_021461395.2. NCBI lineage: Eukaryota > Metazoa > Arthropoda > Insecta > Orthoptera > Acrididae > Schistocerca > Schistocerca americana. The sequence goes on along the minus strand of NC_060122.1, from coordinate 104,016,160 downwards.
TATAACTTTTTCTACTACTGCTACTGCTGCTATTGAGACTGACAGAAGAAATCTTTCTGTGCTTCTCTGCATATACCAGAACATAGATGCAAACATCTTCTGGGATAGCAGTCTATCAAACATCTATTTAACACATAAGGAGGTCATGTTGTGAAAAAAAGTCTTCATGGCTGGACTGGTAGTATTCAGACTGGAGGACAAAGACTCAGTAATTTAAAATACGCTGTTGACACTACGCTGTGCACAGAATCACAAGTGGAAGTCAAGGAATTACTGGGTGAAGTTGAGAGAGAACATGGGAAACTTGGGATGTCAGTGAATAAGAAAAAGACCAAGATCATGATGACTGACAGAGGTGAGTTATTACCAGCTACTGATGTACTGTCAGAATATGAGGAGGTAGATCACTTTGTTTATCAGGGCTCAGTGGTTCAGAAAGAGAGTGGCTCTACATGGGAAATACAGCATAGAATTGCTGTGGGTAGGGATACTGCTTTAAAGCTGATAGTGACCAAGCCCCAACCAGACCTACTAAATTGTGAGTGCTGAAATCTCTGGTATTTCCAGTTTTCCTTTATGGGGCTGAAACTTGGACAGTAATTGAAGGGAACTGCAAAAGAACTAATGATTTTAAGATGTGGACATAGAGGGGGTTGCTGAGAATATCACTGATGCACAGACGAGCCAGCAGATCAGTCCTTCAAGAACTCAGGTTGGAGAAGAGGCTCTTCAGTATTTGTTTCCAGTGAATTTTACAGTTATTTGTTCGTGTAGTTTGATCACATGGGGCTAACTTGGAAAAGATGATCATCCAAGGCAACATTGAAGGGAAAAGATTGCAGAGTCTATCAAGATAATGGATGGACCAGATAAACGAGAAGATGAACCAAGCATTGGGGCATTTGGTCAATTTCTCTAAGATGGAGTATTGATGATGGTCAGTAACATAACGTCTGTGTCATCAAAACCAAAGGTTACTGATAATAGAAACATGGATTCTATATAGGCAGCTGGCACTTCTTTGTTCCCACTACACCTGGTATCATAAACACTCAAACAAAAACTCTCCACTCCTGACAACAGGCCAGTCTAAAGCCACTGTGCTACAGATTAAATTGAGCGCTGTTTGTGGCTCTCTCAATGACAACACTAGAAGACAACTGTCAGTGTCACACTTGAAGACATGCCCAATTAACAACAGAATAAAACAAGCTAAATATTGTGTACTGAAATTAGTAAATGATATCTTACTTTAAAAGAAAAAAGAAAAAAAAAAGAAACAGAAAACTTTGCAGATAGCCATCTGTGATCCAACAGCATTTAATGCAGTTAAAGTGACTAAGTTAATTAAGTAAAAAGAACATCTGGAAGTTTATTTCCATAGTTGTTGGAAGTCTGTTGTAGAAGTTTTAAACTCGCCCACTTTTGACTTATCCATGATAGCAAGTTTGGCAAGTAAAATCCAACAGGATCCCTACTTGTGCTGTAATTGTTCCTCACTAAGTATGTGGTAAGAAAGTTTGTGAGTGAGTGGAATTTTTGAAGTTAGCAGTTGCAGTGGATAATATATCAGTACATTTAAGTTCCATGCATTTTGAGAAAAGATAACTGTTTAATTAATAACACAAAGTGTTGAAATGAAACTGTGACCATCATTACAATTCTTGGAGCACCCAGAAATAATTTCCAGAAAGTCTTCGAATTACTTGAGCAGATATTACCTCTTCCTGTATGCAACATAGCAACTGGCAACTATCACTCATCTAATTATTGTAGCCCTAGGTGTTATGAGCTGGAATAACTCGTAATTTGAGTCGGAGTCTCCAAGAATGTGGCATTGAGAGACTGTGCCCTTGTGTGTCCACATCAACTGGTGAGTGTTGCTATCCTCAGTGGCACCGCTGTTGTTGTCTGCTGAAGATGCATGCCAAGTGCACTAGATATCAGAAATGGAGTGAGTATGAGTTCAGTGTTGAGCGTTGCATACATTAGAAATCAAGATGCCACATTTACTTCACTGCTAACAGGTTTGTTTCCTTTCTGTTAAAGTTCCACAAGTATGACAAGTCTGAGGAATGGGCATGGTTTTGGAAAGCGTCACTCATGCAAAACTCAGCTTGCCCTTTTCTCACGTGATATACTGCAAATTATGGATGAAGGGCAACAGGCAGATACCATATTTCTAGATTTCTGAAAGTCGTTTGACATGGTTCCCTATTGCAGACTGTTAACAAAGGTACAAGCATATGCAATAAGTTCACAATGGCTGGAAGACTTGTTAAGCACTAAAACCTAGTATGTTGAATGACTGTAGTAAGATACAAGACGACTTAGACAAAATTTCTAGTTGGTGTGATGAATGGCAGCTAGCTCTATATGTGGAAAACTGTAAGTTAATGAGGATGAGTAGAAAGAACAAACCTGTAATGTTCGGAAACAGTATAACTAGTGTCTTGTTTGACACAGTCAAGTTATTTAAGTATCTGGGCATAACATTGGAAAGTGATATGAGGTGGAAAGAGCATGTGAAAACTGTCATAGGGAAGGCCAATGGTTGACTTTGTTTTATTGGGAGAATTTTAGGAAAGAGTGGTCGATCTGTAAAGGAGACTGTGTATATGATGCTGCTGGTACCTATTCTTGAGTATTGCTCGAGTGTTTGGGATCCATATTATATGGGATTGGAGGAAGACAATGAAGCAATTCAGAGGCAGGCTGATAGATTTGTTACCAGTATGTCAGAACAACCATAAGTGTTATGGAAATGCTACGGGAACTCAAATGGGAACCCTGGAAGGAAGGCGATGTTGTTATCAGGGAAGACAGTTGAGAAAATTTAGAGAGCCAGCATTTTAAGCTTATTGCCAAACGATTCTACTCCCACCAACATACATTGCACATAAGGATCACAAAGATAAGATACGAGAAATTAGGGCTTGTATGGAGGCATATAGACGGTCATTTTCACCTTATTCCATTTGCAAGTGGAACAGGAAAGGAAACGACTAATAGTGATACAGGGTACCCTCTGCCATTCACCATATGGCAAATGTGGTGTACCAGTGCCGATGTAGATGAGAACAGTGGGACTGTTGTTGTTTCCTACTCGTCAACTTGTTCTCTCTTACTGAAGTTTGGGAGTGTGAGACTAGTAGTACGGAAGTTGAGTGCACAACCTTGCTTTTGTAAAGCACCACTGGTAGTGTGCTAATGACCAACTCTTTGCATCAGATGGCTTGTAAAAATGCTTTGTTTTGTGAGATTGTGGATTACATTGAAATTTGATACTAATCAAAGAGGTATGAAAATATAAAAATCTGAGAAGAGAGATGTACAAGAAAATTGTTTATGAAGTGTTAAAAACTAATAAAATGTAATAAACTCTGTGTTTTGCTATTAGACCAGTCTTACAAACATACGAAATTGCCATACTTCACTCTTTCAATATGAGCTGTGAAGCAAAAAAGATTTAAAAGGCACGTGACATCTTGTGTGTCAACATCCAAAACAAAAAAAATGAGGTCACACAGTGCAGTGTTAAGACATTGTACACATTTGGCAGGTTGGTGAGGCAAATGTTAGTTTTATTTTAATTTTATTTAGATGTCAAGTTCCATGGGATCAAATTGGAAGGGGGGCATCTACAAGGCCACGGATTGTGTCAGTACATGAAATTATGACGTACAAGTAATAACAGATAAAAATAAAATGCTTATGAAACCAAAAAAGTCAAGCCAGAAGTTTAAGTAAACGTGATATAATACAACAAGAATCACCTTAATTTTTCAAGGAAATCCTCGACAGAATAGGAGGAGTGATCCATGAGGAAACTCTTCAGCTTCGATTTGAAAGTGTGTGGATTACTGCTAAGATTTTTGAATTCTTGTGGTAGCTTATTGAAAATTGATGCAGCAGTATAGTGCACACCTTTCTGCACAGGAGTTAAGGAAGTCCGATCGAAATGCAAATTGGCTTTCTGCCTAGTATTAACTGAATGAAAGCTGCTAACTCTTGGTAATAATCTGATATTGTTACCAAGAAACAACAGTAAAGAATATATATGTTGAGAGACCCAGACTCGTGAACAGGGTTCGACAAGAGGTTCCACGAACTTACACCACTTATTGCCCGAACTGCCCATTTCTGAACCAAAAATATCCTTTTAGAATGGAGAGAGTTACCCCAAAATATAATACTATATGACATAAGTGAATGAAAATAAGCAAAGTAGACTGATTTTCATGTTGAATGATCACGTACTTCAGACACCGTTCGAATAGTAAAAATGGCAGCATTATGTCTTTGAACAAGATCCTGAACTTGGGCTTTCCACAACAGTTTACTATCTATCTGAACATCTAGAAGTTTGAACTGTTCAGTTTCACTAATCATATGCCCATTTATATCTGCATTCTACAAACTACTGTGAAGTGCATGGCAAAGGGTACTTGCCATTGTACCAGTTATTAGAGTTCCTTCCCATTCCTTTCACATGTGGAAAGTGGGAATAACAATTGCTTATATGCCTCAGTCAGCCAACTGCCTTATCTATGAATGACCCAATTGGATCATTCTATTTCGTATCCCCACAAATTTTTACAGCTAGGTATTTTAATGAGTTGGCTGATTCCAATTGAGCATTCTCTGGGACAACATCTTAATTGCAATTTATGGAAATCGAGATACAGAGCATCAAATATTTGACATGTTTTCATTCATTTCAGTCCCTCGTACATGGACAAAATTACAGTCAAATATAGATGCTGTGTTATTGTTACAGACTAAATGATGTGATTGTGTACTATGTGCAACTTTCTTACTGGTTTGAACTGATAATACAATACCACACTTAAATTGTTTTTCCATAGATCACTGTATAACATCAACAAGAAAATAACATTTTCCATATTTCACTATTAAACAGTCGCTAGATCTAAAAGTAGAGTACTCAGACCATAAAGCAACAAAATATATTTTTATCCAACAAACATAATTAGTTTTCAGAACAAAAGTACACTGTAAATGTGTTCCTGAAGGCATTATATATATATACCGACAAACATAACACATAAGAACTTGGTCTTAACGTAATCATACACAAAGTAAAAGAAATGCATTTATTCAGCTGCAAACACAATACCATCCTCAACAATGATATGTGACAGTTTGTGTGTGGTTACTAGTGATCACGTGTCTGTTCTGCATCCTGAGCAACCATTGTCTGTCACAGGTGTAGAACTTTTGACAATATTCTTCTCTGCATCCAGAATCTCAGGACGAGATGTCTTTGCCATCATCATGTCCATCTCCTGCAATGGCATAATACATCCTCGTTTCTTCATTTGGTAAAGACTGAATGTTCCTGCATACGTAGATGAGATGAAAAACGTGTTTCCATTGTAATACAAAATGACATATTTTTTATTTCAAATAGTGCCTTTCCCTTGGGTTTTGTGACATAATATGGTGATAAAGCTGGTGCCAAGTCCTCAATAATGTCAATTCCTTTCACCACCTTAAAGGATGCTAGATTCTTTCTGCAGCTCTGAACTGAAATATACTGGTGCAATTTCTCAATGTTTTCAATATTCCTTAGCATTTTTTCATATATGCCTGTCCCTGTCCCTGAACTGGAAATACATGTTGTATGGTTACATTGTTTGATTCTGAAAGCCAAGTGCAACATCGTTCCACGATCTTATTTTGATTTTGCCCTCCACACAGATCCAATAGAAGTATTATAATCTTAATTTTATTTGGCTTCTGGAGTTTCCTACTTGTTGTTGTTGTTGTTGTTGTTGTTGTGGTCTTCAGTCCTGAGAGTGGTTTGATGCAGCTCTCCATGCTACTCTATCCTGTGCAAGCTTCTCCATCTCCCAGTACCTGCTGCAGCCTACATCCTTCTGAATCTGCATAGTGTATTCATCTCTTGGTCTCCCTCTATGATTTTTATCCTCCACAATGCCCTCCAGTACTAAATTGGTGATCCCTTGATGCCTCAGAACATGTCCTACCAACCGATCCCTTCTTCTAGTCAAGTTGTGCCACAAACTCCTCTTCTCCCCAATTCTATTCAATACCTCCTCATTAGTTATGTGATCTACCCGTCTAATTTTCAGCATTCTTCTGTAACACCACATTTCGAAAGCTTCTATTCTCTTCTTGTCCAAACTATTTATCGCCCATGTTTCGCTTCCATACATGGCTACACTCCATACAAATACTTTCGGAAACGACTTCCTGACACTTAAATCAATACTCGATGTTAACAAATTTCTCTTCTTCAGAAACGCTTTCCTTGCCATTGCCAGTCTACATTTTATATCCTCTCTGCTTCAACCATCATCAGTTATTTTGCTCCCCAAATAGCAAAACTTATTTACTACTTTAAGTGTCTCATTTCCTAATCTAATTCCCTCAGCATCACCCGACTTAATTCGACTACATTCCATCATCCTCGTTTTGCTTTTGTTGATGTTCATCTTATACCCTCCTTTCAAGACACTGTCCATTCTATTCAACTGCTCTTGTAAGTCCTTTGCTGTCTCTGACAGAATTACCATGTCATCGGCGAACCTCAAAGTTTTTATTTCTTCTCCATGGATTTTAATGCCTGCTCTGAACTTTTCTTTTGTTTCCTTTACTGCTTGGCCAATATACAGATTGAATATCATCGGGGAGAGGCTACAACCCTGTCTCACTCCCTTCCCAACCACTCCTTCCCTTTCATGTCCCTCAACTCTTATAACTGCCATCTGGTTTCTGTTCAAATTGTAAATAGCCTTTCGCTCCCTGTATTTTACCCCTGCCACCTTCAGAATTTGAAAGAGAGTATTCCAGTCTACATTGTCAAAAGTTTTCTCTAAGTCTACAAATGCTAGAAATGTAGGTTTGCCTTTCCTTAATCTTTCTTCTAGGATAAGTCGTAGGGTCAGTATTGCCTCATGTGTTCCAACATTTCCCCAGAATCCAAACTGATTTTCCCCGAGGTCGGCTTCTACCAGTTTTTCCATTCGTCTGTAAAGAATTCGTGTTAGTATTTTGCAGCTGTGACTTATTAAACTGATAGTTCAGTAATTTTCACATCTGTCAACACCTGCTTTCTTTGGGATTGGAATTATTATATTCTTCTTGAAGTCTGAGGGTATTTCGCCGGCTCACCAGATGCTCGAGTTTTGTCAGGACTGGCTCTCTCAAGGCTGTCAGTAGTTCTAATGGAATGTTGTCTACTCCAGGGGCCTTGTTTCGACTTAGGTCTTTCAGTGCTCTGTCAAACTCTTCACCCAGTATCATATCTCCCATTTCATCTTCATCTACATCCTCTTCCATTTCCAGAATATTGTCCTCAAGAACATCACCCCTGTATAGACCCTCTATATACTCCTTCCACCTTTGTGCTTTCCCTTCTTTGCTTAAAACTGGGTTTCCTTCTGAGCTCTTGATATTCATGCAAGTGGTTCTCTTTTCTCCAAAGGTCTCTTTAATTTTCCTGTAAGCAGTATCTATCTTACCCCTCATGAGATAAGCCTCTACATCCTTACATTTGTCCTCTAGCCATCCCTGCTTAGCCATTTTGCACTTCCTGTCGATCTCATTTTTGAAACGTTTGTATTCCTTTTTGCCTGCTTCATTTATTGCATTTTTGTATTTTCTCCTTTCATCAATTAAATTCAGTATCTCTTCTGTTACCCACTGTTTCCTACTTATGAAGTCATATAAAATGGAACAAACAGAATTTGAATCTTTTTTGCTGAACCTTTGAGTAATCAATAAAATGTACTTGATTAGTCATTATGACAGTGAATATGAAATACATAGAGCCACAGTAGCCTCTCATAGATCTGTGCAGTAATGCTCAGTTTAAGCAGAGGCAGGTTCTGTGCATAATCGGACTCAAGTACTGAGGTATCTGTGTTGCCAAGTTTGACTAATGTGAAAGTCTTGTCCCTGAGTTTATTTTACTCTGCAACCTTTAGTTTACGTTACTCATAAACATCTTTACAAAGACCATTTGCATGGACACTCAATATAACTCGACACTCCTTGCAGATATCACAGTTATCAGTCCGTGGTTTTCGAAATGAATATGGATTATTCTCCCTAAAGAACTTATATAAGTTTTATACTTCATCTGGAGTACTGTATTCATTTCATGGAGAAGATGATCTCTGAATGATGTGAATAATTTTGCAACACTAAGGTCAAGGTTGTCAAAATATTTCCTTCTGGACTTGCCTTGACAATAATACAATGATTTGTGAGAAAACTGGTCCTGCAACCTTTAGTTTACGTTACTCATAAACATCTTTACAAAGACCATTTGCATGGACACTCAATATAACTCGACACTCCTTGCAGATATCACAGTTATCAGTCCGTGGTTTTCGAAATGAATATGGATTATTCTCCCTAAAGAACTTATATAAGTTTTATACTTCATCTGGAGTACTGTATTCATTTCATGGAGAAGATGATCTCTGAATGATGTGAATAATTTTGCAACACTAAGGTCAAGGTTGTCAAAATATTTCCTTCTGGACTTGCCTTGACAATAATACAATGATTTGTGAGAAAACTGGTCCTGGTGAGAGCAGACCATGTCCCAAATTTCTGTTGCAGTTTTATGAAGTCTGTTGCTGTGTTTCCCTCTTTTGTCTTCTACTGTAAGAGCAGTTGCACCCAACACCTTTAAAACTGTTTTCAAAAGTCTGTCGGTAACTTTCAAGGTACTTCAGAATATGAATTTACAGACTACTGTCCTATTATTGTTGCATTTTAGATGGTCTGTATAGATGGAGCTATGATTCTGACCAGACCTAGGTCCATTAGATATTCTTGGTGGTGTTTTCTTTTCAATTAAACTTAACATCAATGTATCTTTTGTATTCTTGCCACTATAGCCAAAATCATTCATGGACCTGTACTTGATGTTTTGGGCATATTTTTAGATAGCATTCCTTTGTGAAACATTTCTTACTGACTGCAAATTTCTTAGAACAAACTTTCTTAACAGTTTTTGGTGAAACATAACACTGTCCTGAATTTCTCTTCTTCTTCGCAACTTCTGTCTTCCACTTCCCTTTCTGAATTTTACATTTCCTTCCAATTAGTTGGTTCTCATAATCACCCTCCATACTGGATATAATATCACAATCATTTCCCATAATTTGTTTACTTCCTAAGTGATCTTGGCAAATGTAAATTCCATGGTACTGATGTCCCGTCACTGAAAAATATATCTCAGAATAGTGCACATGTAGCATTAGTACAAGCGATGTGGATGTTGTCTGCTGGCTACTGCAGCCAGTGGAATGATGACTTGGAACAGCATAGCCGTCAAATGTTTCTAGAGGGCATTGTGTCTGTCGGAGAGTAATGATAATTTGTGTGCCCATAGACTGGCTTGTACAGCTGCAATTACTGCAGTAAATGGAAAAATGACTTAATGGACACTAATATAACAACAAAAACAAGCAATTATTGACAGTATAATGTAAGTGGATAGATAGATAGATAGATTTCCTTCTCATCCTGTCCAGTAAGTCTCCTGTGACTTGGGTTTTGGTGACTTTTCTGAACTGTACCCCTTTCCCCAAACTTCTCCAGTCCTTTTCCTTCACCCGTCTTCCTTCCCCTTCAACTCTTCTACCAGAAGAAGGAGCCACTGGCTCCAAAAGCTTGAAAAAGTTAAACCATTTAGTGTGTGTGTGTGTGTGTGTGTGTGTGTGTGTGTGTGTGTGTGTGTGTGTTTTCCCCTACCGCTTAATGGACGTTAAGTTGTTTTTCTGGGGAACACCTCAATTGTGCCATGACATTGTAGTTGTAGGGTACTAATCTTCTGTGTCTGACCTTCCAGATTTAGGCATTCTCTAGTTCCCCCAAATTGCTTAAGGAAAATGCTAGGATGGTTCCTTCTGCCTCCTTCCGTAGTGTGTTCTTGTGTTCTTTTCCTATGACGTCATCATTGACAAGACATTAAACCTAAATCTTTCTTCTTCCAAAGTAGAGGACATGTCCCCAGCAAACCTGTTTACTACACTTTGGTAGATCTTCTTGCCAGAGGAGAAGGAGTCTTTGTTTTACAGAACGGTGTCCTATTTGGAGGCATACTCATCTCATGTCAACTCATCTCTTAGGCTGAAAGTGGCTGCATTAAGCCTAGATAATGGGTGCCACTGTGCTCAGATAGTTGTCCTTCACATAAGTCACTCAGACTCTCTCTGAGCTTCAGTAGCAAAAGCGCTGCAGATAGAAGAACAGCTAAGTGTGTCAGAGGGAGGATTTTGGTGGTGCCCTTGGATGGGTTTTCCATTCATTGGTTCGTTGCCCAAATTTGTATGTGCCTGGAACCCAGCAGATTATCACTCTCTTTGCAACTTTTTTAAGTAGAGATGCAAGTCTTGGATGTTCTGGAGTTGTTTCTCTGCTGGGTACATGTACTATTGTTGTGAAGTATGCTCAAGGAGTTTTCGCAGATTAGGAATTTTTAGCTCATATACATGCCCACCGCTCCAATTTACTCAGCATACTGCATTTAACTACACTATAGATTCTGAATCCATGTTATAAGTGGATGTTGAGAAAACAGTCATGGCAAATCATAAGGGGCAGCAGTTTAGACAGGCATATACTGATGATTCTGGTATAAGATGTTGTAAAATAATATTTTAAAAATGTAATCTGGAGTAAAGCCTTTTGTTCTTGTATTTCATTACCTATTTCTTCTGTTTATTTTTTTGCAGAAGACATAGATTTATTTCATTGTCAACTTTATACAAAACTTTAACAACAGCTATTCCAACCTGGAATTTCCGTTGTTTTATATGATTTTTTTTCCTCCTCTATTCTTCCAGGCAGTATGTGCTCTTGCTGATGGGAAACCAATAGTTACACCAGAAATGTGGAACAAATATTTGGCATCAGCTGAAGCAAACCTACCCATTCCAGATTATGAAGAGTTCATTCCTCCACTTGGAGAAACAACAATAAAGAAAAATGAAGTTTCATTCAAAGTTAATGAGAAGAGGAAAACTCTTTTCAGGGGAAAGAAGTTTTTGTTTTTTACCAGAGCACATTGTAACCAACACCAATGTCTTGTGTTGGCTGCAGGTATGGAAATATTATGTGTTGTATGAAGTGTATCTTAGTAGCACAATAACAATTAAAAATCTGAAATATGTAAACCATGTAATGAACATAGATACTTATGATTTTTGATTACCATAACAGGTTGAATAACACAGGTGTTGACATCTGATTATTGGGACATTCAGTTGGGATGTTAATCAATAGTTAACAGTGCTGTGCAGATATGTGGCAAAACAAGGGGTAAAGTGAAAGACAAAAAAAACCAGTTGGTGGAACGATAGAGTAAAAGACAGAATTAAAAAACATAACATGGCAAAGAAAAACATGGAGTTAGAAAAAAGAAATCAAAACCAGAGGCTGGTGCCAAAAGATGAACACAAGGTGATAACACTGGAGAAGGAATACTGAGAAAAGAAACTCCAAGCAAAGAGAATTGTGGAAGAAGAAAAGGAGAAGAGCTGGGAAATATTCACCCAGAATCTAGAGCAGGATAGCAAAGGGAATGAAAAACTGCTATATGGGTTATTGAAAAGTAAAATATCTGGTAGAGAAGACATAAAAGCGATGGAAACAGAGGGTGGGCTTATTATCAGGGACATGGAAGGTATCAGAGAAGAGATGAAGCATTATTTTGAAGTCTTACAGCATGGTGAAGGTGCACAGTAAAGTGACACTGAAGTCATTGAATTAGAGGAGGAGCAGGATCCAATCTCTTCGTTAGAAACTGAGAATTCCCTGAAACAGACAAAAAGTGGGAAGGCAGCTGGAGTAGATGAGCTGACAGCGACTATGACTAAAGCCACAGGAATCCATGGAATACATGGTTACACCGGGTGCTGGGGGTGATAAGGAAAGAAAACAAAGTGCCGAATGAATGGAAAAAAGGAATTATAATACAGTTGTTCAAGAACGGTAGTAGAAAGATGTGCACCAACTACCGAGGAATCACACTGTTATCACACTGCATTAAGATAATGGAAAAGGTCATAAAAAAAAAGGATTGCAGAAAATTCTAGGACACCAATTACAGTAACAACAGCATGGGTTCAGAAGTAATAGGGGAACAACAGAGCTCATTTTCCCCCTCCATCAGTTAATGGAGAAGTATTGGGAAAAAGGAAAGGACTTGATAGTAGTATTTGTGGATTTGGAGAAAGCATATGACAGTGTACCAAGGGATAAAATATGGGAATAAATGAGAAAACATAATGATCCTGATTCATTATATAAAAAAGTGCAGATGCTGTACGATGGTTGCGAGAGTAGTGAACAAGTAGGAGGTGGAAGATCAAAATCATTTAAGACAAAGAAAGGTGTTCAGCAAGGCAGTTCGCTCTCCCCTTTATGCTTCATTACACTTATGGACACAATCGAGAAAGAAATCAAGGAAGAAGAGAATGAAGATCTCAGTGTTTTTGTTTTTGCTGATGACATCGCCATTTGGGGAGAGATGGAAATGGAGGTTCAGAGGAAACTAGATTACTTTAACACAAAATTTAAAAAATTCAAGTTAACTGTGAGTAGGAACAAGAAAGTGGCTATGAAGATGAGCAGGACACCCACACCTTGTAACATCATACTGGAAGGGGAGAAGGTTGAATGTGTGAAAAGCTTCAATTATCTGGGTAGCATCATATCACACAATCGAAGTTCCAAAATAGAAGTCTTAAACAGAATAACAAAAGGATCTAGCTTCTTCCATCAAGTATGAAATCTAATCTGGGACAAGGAAGTCCCTCTAAGAACCAAACAGACTATGTATAAAACTTATCTCCTGCCAATCTACACTTAGAGGCCTGTGTCATAAATAAGAGAGTAGAGAGTCAAATACAAGCATGTGAAGTTCCTTAGGTCAGCTCTAACAAAGACTAGGAGAGACAGAGTCAGGAATGATTATGTAAGGAGAGACCTGCAGCTGACATTGCTACAGAGGAGAAGGTGAGTGCTTTGAGATTGAAGTGGTTCTCTCATGTGAAGCAAATGCACCCAGTTTGAACTCCATGCCAGTATTTGGAGATGGAGGTACCGGGAAGTAGACCAATTGGGTGGCCTAGAAAGAGATGGACACACCAGGTTAAGGAAGATCTCAAGAGGAGAGGAGTAACATCGGCTGTAGTAGAGAGGGAAAAGCTATACCAGGACAGAAACCAATGGAAGCATATTGTTCATCAAGCTCCCAACCAGCTTGCTGGAAGGAAATCCTGATGTAAGGCATATCTTTTCTGCATAATATTTGTCTCTTGCCTCAGAAGGTTGTGGCAGAGACTGTGGATGTGATTTTTTGGATTCTCCAACCTTTATTGTTTCACTAAAGCAAATACTGGTACTGGTACAAACAGTCACTGTTAATTTGTAGTCACATTATATTATTTGTTTTTTGCTACTGTCTGAACAGTCTCAGAGACCACAAAATTAAAATGAAGTTGGTAGTTCATCTCAAGTTAGTGGGTGAATTTAAGCAGTTTATTTTGTTTCACCCTTCGTATGTTTTGGAGTAGTTGTAATTAGACTTGAACATAGTTGTGTAGAGGACAGATGACCTTAGATGTTCTGTCCCATAGTGCTCAGAGCCATAGTTGTGTAGAACTGTGTTTGGTGGTCACCTGGTCCCAATGCATGATTGGCTACTGCTGATTCATCTATATTGCCTAGATAATAATTTGTCTTGAATTCCTTGTGTCAGGTGTTCATGCTTCTTTTAGTGGTACTAAAGTACACTTTAGTGCCATGGATGGCAGAGGCCGTAGATCTGAAGTACTCACTCAAATCCACAGGAAAGGTGTATGGAATTAACTGCAGTACAGTGTGTGTGTGTGTGTGTGTGTGTGTGTGTGTGTGTGTGTGTGTGTGTGTGTGTTTTGGTGCACGCGTGCACACATGTGTGTGCCTTTCAGATGGCTCCATCTAATTTTTATTGTAAGATTAGGGAGGTATGCAGACCTCGATGTCTGCTGATTTAGCTGTACCAAAAATGAGTTGAAACTTTTGCAGTCAATTTCCACACTGGTAAATGCTATTTCAGGTCGCGCTGAGGGCACAGGAAGACTGTATTTGTATCAAACTCAATGAAAACAAAATAATCAATCATTGATAATATAATGTAAATGGAGAGAGAAAAAAAATCTACTCCTTTCAGCCCCATTGGCTCCTTCTTCTGGCAGAAGAGTTGGAGGAGAAGGAAGAGGGATGAAGGAAAAGTACTGGAGAGGTTAGGGAAAGGGGTACAATTCAGAAAAGTCATCCAGGAGCCCAGGCCAGGGGAGATTTAAAATTTAATAACCATTTTTAAGTGTTGTAGAGAAAATAGGATCCAGCTATTCATTAGAAAATGCAAGGTCGCATATGGAAGAGACAATATGTATGCGATTTGGTAAAATTCAAATTCAGCCCACCTCTCCTACTGAAATTAGGAAAATAATAAATTCACTCAAAAGTAAAAGCTCCCATGGCATTTCCAGCAGAGCACTGAGAGTTTGTTCCCAACTGTTAAGTAGGATTGTCAGCCACATGTGTAATAGCTTACTGAAACAGGGCATTTTTCCAGGTAGACTCAAATATGCTATTATTAAACCATTGCAGAAAAGAGGGGATAGGTCTGATGCTAACAACTACTGCCAAATCTCACTTCTGACAGCTTTATCCAAAATTAAAAGTAATGTATTCAAGAGTAACTTCACATATTTGTAGAAATGAAGTGCTAAGAAAATGTCAATTTGGTTTTCAGAAAGGCTATTCAGAAGAAAATGCTATATATGCTTTCACTGATCAGACATTAATTGCTCTGAATAACTGGACATCACTCATTGCGATATTTTGTGATTTCTCAAAGGCTTTTGAATATGTGAATCATGAAATTCTTCTAGATAAGCTAAGTATTGTGGTATGTGTGGGACAGTGCACCAATTGTTTAATTCATATTTAACTGGAAGAATGCAGAAGGGCGAAATTAACAGTATAGACAGTCTGCAAAAATCAGCAGAGTCCTCTAACTGGGGAGGTGTCAAGAATGGTGCCTGCAACACTAGAAGAAAGAATGATCTTCACTATTCTGGATTAAATTTGACCTCGGCACAGAAAGGGGTGAGTTATACTGCCACAAAAATCTTTTATCGTTTGCCAAAAAGCGTTAAAAGTCTGACAGATAGCCAACCAAATAGCATTTAAAAATAAATTAAAATAATTTCTGAATGACACCTATTTCTACTCAATAGATGAATTTTTAGAAATGAAGTAGTAACTGAAAAAAATTGTATCAGTTAAAGAATACTTATGATAAATTGACACTTTCCATCTCATTACAAAATGTGTTCATGATCTATGGAACAAGTATTAATGTAATGTAATAACACCTTTGTCCAATCCCATGGGCAGGAGCAGTCACGTGGATAAAAGCGCAAGGCCTAGGTAATGGAGAACAGCATTTATCTGCTTTGAGTGTCTCATTGTCACAACATAGGTTCCTTTCAGTGCATCGTATATGAGTCCATATCGTACTTTACGCACCCCTAAGGCCCTTCACCCCACTCTCCTCCCTGAATTCTCCCAAGCCCCCCTTCCACTCACCTTATTCTCCAAACACAACTTCAAGTTCCTAAGCTTCTTGTGCAGGGTGCTCTCTGATGTGATGTGACAAGTGACATGAAGTGTGGCATGGCAGATACATGGCAGTGGCGTGACATGATAGGTACTCAACGTCAATAGAAGTGATATGGCATTCATAAAAGTACATCATGTCATTTTTGGATGTGGAAGGTATTTTGGCTTTAGTTGACCTGATTGATGTTAATCAATGAAAGCCTGAAAAATGTTGTTGAGTACATCCTTACTGGCATACTAATGTGAACAGTTGTGGTATTTTTAAGATATTTAAAGAGCTGACTATGTATCCCTCTTTCCGTACTTATTTATTTTTCCCAATGACACACTACCCATCAAAGAATTGTGGCTGAAACATCAAAGACAATATGAGAACATATGCAGTCTGAATCACTGATTTAAATCTTGAAAAAGCCAGTCACTGGAAATTGTGGAATCTGCTGAACTGTATTTACAACAGCAAGCACATCAAAGTTAAAGCTTCTTCTAAATGTGGATAAATACCTTATAATTACAATTCATAGTCTCATTTGCTTTTTCAGGTGCAGATGGATTATTTTTATCAATTAATATTGGGGAGTGTGTGTGTTATAACCTTTAATCACCAATTATTGCGTGGATATTCAAACACACTCAGTTAGAAACAATAGCTCATTACATGATAACAACTCAGTATCTCTTATTCGACTGCCGTGCCGTGACATGCGGCCGGTGCTGTTCGTAGCTAGGTGGCGCTCCCGCGCTCAGCCGAGTTGCGGAGTGCCTCTATCGCCGTTTGCGCGTACTGTCATGGCAGCACTGTTAAATGTCATGGCACTGTCACAACACTTTTCCCCCCTTGGAAAAAAAAAAAAAACACTCACTTCCTTGGAGACATGGACAGTGCGGAGACATCCATGGCCTCTTGTGAGGCCCTGAGAAGATCCCGCGGAGAGACACGGGAGTATGGTCGAAAATGTCCAGGACGGAAGCTCATGCGTGGAACGTGCCTCCTGGACGAGATGATCGGTGAAAACTCCGGAGCAGCATCCATAGGTGTCGTGGACCTGGGGGTGTGCTCCAGCGAGAGGGGCCCGGAGAAGGTGGCGTCGTGACTGGGGCGGGTTCCAGCATACTCGGAAGCGGTAGCGACGTCGGCTGCATCAACATGTACGGTAGATCGGCAGCAGTGACAGGACTGGCTTCTCGGGCTGGTGGAGGCAAAGGGAGGGGCGGTGGCACCGGCGTGGCCACCACCCGTGGGCGCATCTGGTCGTAATGGCGAACAACCATGCCGTCGTCCGTACGTATTTCACAAACCCGGTGGCCGCGAAGGGTCTTGACCACCCCTGGAATCCATTTAGGGCAAGATCCATACCCTTGTGCTCACACGGCGGTGCCCACCGAGTATTTTCCCGCACCAGAGGACACAGCACAAGGCCTGACAGGGTGAAGCAGGTGCAGTAGAGTGCGCGGTTGGCAGCCATGCAAGAGTTCAGCAGGGCTGCGATCACCCAGAGGCGTGAAGCGATAAGAACTCAGAAATTGCAGCAGAGCGTCATCTGTGGAATAATCACTAAGGAATTTTTTCATCTGGCTTTTGAAAGTGCGGACAAGGCACTCGACCTCCCCATTTGATTGCGGATGGAAGGGCGGTGCTGTAACATGATGAATCCCTTGTCCAGTACAAAAATCACGGAAGGCCTGCGAAGAGAACTGAGGGCCATTGTCCGTGACGATCATGGATGGAAGACCTTCTAGCACAAAGATTTTGGACAAAGCCAGCGTCATCGCCGCAGTGGTGGGCGACGTACATTGAACAACAAACGGAAACTTCGAGAAGGCATCAATCAACAGTAGCCAATAAGTACCGAGGAAGGGGCCGGCAAAGTCAGCGTGCACCCATTCCCATGGCTGCGCCGGATCAGGCCACGGAGAGGGCATTGTACGAGGTGCAGCCAGTTGTTGAGCACACTGACCACACGCAGCAACCATGTGGGCGATGTCCGAATCAATACCGGGCCAATAAACGTGCCTGCAGGCCAGGGACTTAGTCCGAGAAATACCCCAATGGCCTTCATGCAACAGTTTGTGAACATCTTTGCGAAGAGAGGCTGGCACCACGACCTGTGGAGATGCGCCATCCGTGGCCAGAAGAACAACACCATCATGAACAGACAGACGAAGGCACAAGGCATGGTAGTCGCGAAGGGGATCCGATGCCCGGCCCTTGGTCTGTCCGGCCAACCCCGTTGAACAAAACCGATCACCTGATGCAGGACCGGGTCCCGCGCAGTAGCTGATGCGACCTGCGAACCTGTAAGTGGAAAACCCTCGACCGCACGATGTTGTTCCTCATCAATGTGGAAACAGAGGAGTTCATCACGATCGAAAACCGGGTCGGGGCCCATCGGCAATCGCGACAATGCGTCAGCGTTGGCGTGCTGGGCCGTGGGGCGGTAGTGAATCTCATAGTGAAAACGAGACAAGTATAAGGCCCAGCGTTGCAGGCGGTGAGCTGCCTTATCCAGAAGCGACGCCGATGGGCTGAACAGAGAGACCAGCGGCTTGTGGTCGGTGATGAGGTGAAACTTAGGACCATACAAAAAAACGCTGAACTTTTTTAGAGCATAAATGATAGCGAGCGCCTCCTTTTCGATTTGAGAGTAACGCCGTTGTGCATCGTTGAGGGTCTTGGAAGCATAAGCGATGGGTCGTTCCGACCCATCCTCATACCGATGGGCGAGAACAGCTCCTAGGCCATACTGTGACGCGTCAGTCACCAGAACCAAGTGCTGACCCGGATGGAATGTGGCAAGACAAGGCGCCGACTGCAAATGAGCCTTCAGGCAGACAAAAGCCTGCTCACACTCGTCGGACCAACAGAAAGGGACGTTTTTGCATAACAGATGATGCAGAGGATGAGCTATCGCCGCCGCGGATGGAATGAATTTGTGATAATAAGCAATCTTGCCTAGAAACGCCTGAAGTTCTTTGACCGTAGACGGCCGGGGTAGAGTGTTAATGGGTGCAACATGCTGACGTAGAGGATGTATACCCTCACGGGACAAGTGGAAACCGAGATACACAATGGAGGATTGGAAGAACTGTGACTTGTCCAGATTGCACCTCAACCCAGCCGAATGCAAAACCCGAAACAGTGAACGCAAATTGCGAAGGTGCTCCTCAGTGGAGGCCCCCTTGACAACAATGTCATCCAGATAGTTTATGCAGCCGGGAACGGAAGCCGTGAGCTGTTCCAAAAACCGCTGAAAAATGGCCGGCGCACTAGCGACGCCAAATGGTAACCACTGGTACTGATACAACCCACAAGGAGTGTTGATGATGAGAAATTCCTTGGAAGAAGCATCCAACGGCAACTGATGGTACGCCTCCGATAAGTCAAGTTCAGAAAAGAACTGGCCCCCAGCGAGCTTGGTAAATAACTCCTCAGGACGGGGAAGAGGATAAGTGTCAATGAGGCTCTGAGCATTGACAGTGGCTTTAAAATCACCACACAATCGCAGACTCCCATTTGGTTTAGAAACCACCACGATTGGCGATGCCAATTCGCTGGAGGTAACAGGAAAGAGAATCCCTGAAGCTGTTAACCTGTCTATCTCAGCCTTGACAGGTGCACGCAACGCCACCGGAATAGGGCGTGCCCGGAAAAACTTAGGGCGAGCTGTAGGTTTAAGAGTAATGTGGGCTTCAAAATCCTTGGCACGACCCAGACCAGCAGAGAACACGGACGAAAATTCAGAACACAATCCATCCAGCTGTTGATATGGAATATCCTCAGATATGAGGTGCACATCATCATCAATGGAGAACCCGAACAACTGGAAAGCATCATAACCGAACAGGTTTTCAGTGCCCGCATGATCCACCACATAAAACGTGAGGGGCCTAACAACAGACTTGTAGGCAGTGGAAGCATCAAACTGGCCAATGATAGGAATTTTCTGTTTATTATAAGTTCTCAGATTTCGCGTAGCTGGAGACAAGGGAGGGGAGCCCAACTCCAAATACATACGAGAATTAATGAGAGTTACTGCAGAGCCAGTGTCCACTCGCATGCGAATGTCTTTATCCAGAACACGAACAGTAACAAACAACTTATTTGTTTGAGAAAGCACACAGTTAACATCCATGTCCGATGCCTCGTCCTCGTCGACAGGAACTTTAGGGGACTGACTGAAGCAATGTGGCCTTTTTTCCTACATGAATTACATGTGGCCCAACGTTTTGGACACGCGGCCCCTTTCATGCTGTACGAAACAACGTGGACAAGAAGGAAGTGCGGAACGAACCTGCTTCTGTGGTTGCTGTTGTCGCTGCGAGCGTTGCGGCCCAACACGACGTTGTTTACGCAAGTGAACCGCCGCCACATCTTCGTTCTCCTGTGAAACAAGCAAATTGTCCGTGTCGAAAGTTGACTGTACAGCGCCTACATCACACCACACGTTTATTTGCGCGCCAGCAGCGTGAGACACTTCAAAGGATTGAGTGATGCTTAGAACTTCCAACAACGACGGGTTTGGCAGTTGTAGGGCACGTTGCCGAACTTCTTTATCAGGAGCTAGCCGTAGAATAGCATCCCTAACCATTGAATCAGCATAAGACTCATGATGAGTGTCCGTGACAAACTGACATTTCCTACTCAGACCGTGTAGTTCCGCCGTCCAAGCCCGGTAAGATTGATGGGGCTGTTTACGACAACGGTAGAACGCCACGCGGGCGGCAACGACATGGGTGTTTTTTTTGGTAATAGTTAGACAATAAGTCACACATTTCTTGGAAGGACAGAGAGGCAGGTTCCCACAGAGGGGCTAACTGAGACAGCAGCTGATAGATCCGTGGGGAAATCCAAGATAGAAATAACGACTTACACATAGGAGCGTCGACAATGCCGAAAGCCAAGAAGTGTTGCCGCAAACGCTTCTCATAATCCTCCCAATCTTCAGCAGCCTCATTGTAAGGAGGGAATGGAGGCGGAGAAGAGGAAG
Source organism: Schistocerca americana (assembly GCF_021461395.2). Taxonomy (NCBI): domain Eukaryota; kingdom Metazoa; phylum Arthropoda; class Insecta; order Orthoptera; family Acrididae; genus Schistocerca; species Schistocerca americana. Next base: position 103,995,488 of record NC_060122.1, on the reverse strand, counting down.
ACAGACGATGAGTAAGCGATGTTGACAATGCCTGAATAGCAGCCGTCAGCTGTGTTTGTTGTGCCTGAAGAGCAGCCGTCAGCTGTGTTTGTTGTTCAATGAGTGCTTGCATAACTGTTCCTTGTCTGCCCCGTCACGAACACACAAATTCACAACGCAGTGAAAATATCCGACCTCGTCGCCAAAAAGTGTTGTAACCTTTAATCACCAATAATTGCGTGGATATTCAAACACACTCACTTAGAAACAATAGCTCGTTACATGATAACAACTCAGTATCTCTTATTCGACTGCCGTGCCATGACATGCGGCCGGCGCCGTTCGTAGCTAGGTGGCGCTCCCGCGCTCAGCCGAGTTGCGGAGCGCCTCTATCGCCATTTGCGCATACTGTCGTGGCGGCACTGTTAAATGTCGTGGCACTGTCACAACAGTGTGGCTGAAACACTGATGATAAAGTATTAAAAGAAAGTTCTTCCGGTAAATCATTGTTTGGAGTTGTGCTTCCACTTCTGGAACCTACACTTTTGCCAGGACAAGCTTGCAGATTTCCTTGTTATTTTGTTGCAGTTGTACTTTTTGCTCTAACGAAACACATAATGAGAACATGCCCTCATAGACAACTAACTAATTAAAGACACACATTTAATTACAGATTACCTAAGGGAAGAAGGTCTATAGAATTTTCGGTTTGTATATTAGTGTCAGTGATTCAGGTGTTGGATGGTTCAATAAATTATGACATGAATATGATAGTTCAAACGATCTGTTTGTTCCATGTACCTGCCATTCACCTAAAGAGATTGCCAACCCCTCAGACACTGAAGCATCACAGGGTTGCATATGTACAAGACGTTGTCTCTCTGGACTGCATCGATCACAACAAGGACGACACACAGCAGGACAAGTGCCACCAGAGGTTCTCCTTGCCAGGGACTTATGTCCTCTGCCGTGTCACATGTGTGGAACTGGATCAGCACAAATTCCACCACGTCCTGGCTATAAAGGTTGGCACAAGCCAACGTGTCGGCAATTCACTCCATTGGAGATGTGGGCCAGTTCATGTGCCAACTCTTAGCAGCAGCTCATCAGTCAGAGCCCCATCAGAAGCCACCACAGCAGGACCTACGACTTTCCAGCGATATCCTGAGACATACCTGTTGGCCAGCTATGCCAAATGCTTAACCTCTGTCATTAGGGTTTATCAGTGGCTTAGTATTTGCATCCACTACATTTATTCACTGCATGTTCCAGGCATATGCCTGTTAGTGTCTGAAAAATTGCGTTATCTTTTATTGAAAAGAGTTTTCCTTCATTGTTAAATCTCTCTACTTTGGTCATAATAAACCTGTGTTTTCGTTTACCTGTGTCTTCTTATTTCTTATCACGCATCTCCCCGTGGGCGATATAGCAATTTTTTTCATAACATTATGCGTATTCATGATGGTGTATGTTTTAAAACAGCTATGTAGCACAATATAGACCACTCTATGAGAAATTATATCAAAAGCCAGAAAACCAACAGTGTTATGCAATTGAGAAATGAGCTGTGTAGTTTCTTACTTAACTGAATTAGTGCAATGTCTTTTCAGAATGGAGTATGTATGTAGCTACATACTATATACTAGGGATTCAGCAAATCAGTAAAAAGATTTGTGATAAGATTATAGAAAGTCACTTTATGTATTTCTATTTGGTTCTATACCTTCTTCCTATTCCACAAATAAATTAAAGGAATTTTGATTAGCGCCTATGTCTACGGTATTTTACATGCTATCATATCCCACACTCTGACTTGATCATAAATATGGGGGTATTTCTCCACAAGATCAACAAAGTCTGTCTTGACCTCAGGATTGTACGTCATTTTCCTGGGTACAGAGATAATTACACAACCGAAGCAGAAACATACCCTACCTATCAGCAGCATACACATGGCACACCGCAAAAGTGGAGTTCGCTGCATTCATATGGCAGTGCCATAGCATGATGTACCACTCAGTTATGTTGTTTCAGACTGATAGATGGTGTTCCATTAGATGTGTTCTGTCTGAAGTTGCAAGTTAAACGCATGTTGTGCCACATCATGCACCAGATCACTTGCCATGTAACTCTGGTGGACACCCTGCTTTAGTAACTATTTTATTGCCTACACATTTGTTTGCTGTTTTTGCACAGGATTCAGCAAATACCTTCTAAACTTGCTGTTCAACAACAGTCTTAAGTATGTTATTGTATTGGCAGAAGTTGTTACCCAGTCAGAGTCCCTTCTTACTGGATCCATTGTTCAAATGTCTTTTGTTCATCTTTCTCACTTTCCTAACACAACTGTGCTATATAATTTGAGTTTATTGTTGTCATTTTGATCTCTTTGTGAAGCTAGTATTTGGAAATTGTTTAGTACAAAGTTATATGGAAAAGTTAGTGAAGTGGAAGTTAGAGTGGTGTAAAATGTTCCATTATTTCCCTTCCCACTCATCTTGCAATGAAGCAGTGGACTAGAGAAGGGGTCTCTGTTTTTCAGCAAGATTCAACAAGATCTTGTTAAGCAGTGGTCACTGCAGAACTATGAATAATTATGTTGATTTTGTAAATATATGCCACAAGACTTTTCAACAATACTGAAATTTTAAGATAGTGTTCACATGAAGGAATTTGTTGTTTTATTTGTTCTAAGAATTGTTGGAATTTTGCGAGATTAATGGCTCTACCACATGGTGAACTCTTAACACTGGTAAAGTCCATAATGGACATAATGTTTGGGATGCTCGATTTGATGGTAACTGAATGTAGGTTCAGCTAGATGAGGCTTGAACAAGTATGTGCCACACTTTGATTTTGTTAGGCTTTCTTCCAGGTATGAAATAGGATGCATGTAAGTTTGTAACTTAAGAGGTTTTGGTTCCTTTGATGTCACTGCACAAGCAGAGAGCTCATTACACTCCCTGATAATTACTGATGGCGTTGGATGTTACAGGTTCAACAACACTCTGGATTTGTATGTATAGTTCTTCAGAATGGATCTTCCTCTTTGCAGCAGAATGTGTGTTGTTTTTTAGCTTCTCAGTAGATTAGAACTATGTGCTGGCCCAGGACTTGACCAATGAACCATGCCTTTTGTGTGTAGTGCTCTTATTGATTACCATACTCTTACTGATATACACTACTGGAAATGGAAAAAAGAACACATTGACACCGGTGTGTCAGACCCACCATACTTGCTCCGGACACTGCGAGAGGGCTGTACAAGCAATGATCACACGCACGGCACAGCGGACACACCAGGAACCGCGGTGTTGGCCGTCGAATGGCGCTAGCTGCGCAGCATTTGTGCACCGCCGCCGTCAGTGTCAGCCAGTTTGCCGTGGCATACGGAGCTCCATCGCAGTCTTTAACACTGGTAGCATGCCGCGACAGCGTGGACGTGAACCGTATGTGCAGTTGACGGACTTTGAGCGAGGGCGTATAGTGGGCATGCGGGAGGCCGGGTGTACGTACCGCCGAATTGCTCAACACGTGGGGCGTGAGGTCTCCACAGTACATCGATGTTGTCGCCAGTGGTCGGCGGAAGGTGCACGTGCCCGTCGACCTGGGACTGGACCGCAGCGACGCACGGATGCACGCCAAGACCGTAGGATCCTACGCAGTGCCGTAGGGGACCGCACCGCCACTTCCCAGCAAATTAGGGACACTGTTGCTCCTGGGGTATCGGCGAGGACCATTCGCAACCGTCTCCATGAAGCTGGGCTACGGTCCCGCACACCGTTAGGCCGTCTTCCGCTCACGCCTCAACATCGTGCAGCCCGCCTCCAGTGGTGTCGCGACAGGCGTGAATGGAGGGACGAATGGAGACGTGTCATCTTCAACGATGAGAGTCGCTTCTGCCTTGGTGCCAATGATGGTCGTATGCGTGTTTGGCGCCGTGCAGGTGAGCGCCACAATCAGGATTGCATACGACCGAGGCACACAGGGCCAACACCCGGCATCATGGTGTGGGGAGCGATCTCCTACACTGGCCGTACACCACTGGTGATCGTCGAGGGGACACTGAATAGTGCACGGTACATCCAAACCGTCATCGAACCCATCGTTCTACCATTCCTAGACCGGCAAGGGAACTTGCTGTTCGAACAGGACAATGCACGTCCGCATGTATCCCGTGCCACCCAACGTGCTTTAGAAGGTGTAACTCAACTACCCTGGCCAGCAAGATCTCTGGATCTGTCCCCCATTGAGCATGTTTGGGACTGGATGAAGCGTCGTCTCACGCGGTCTGCACGTCCAGCACGAACGCTGGTCCAACTGAGGCGCCAGGTGGAAATGGCATGGCAAGCCGTTCCACAGGACTATATCCAGCATCTCTACGATCGTCTCCATGGGAGAATAGCAGCCTGCATTGCTGCGAAAGGTAGATATAAACTGTACTAGTGCCGACATTGTGCATGCTCTGTTGCCTGTGTCTATGTGCCTGTGGTTCTGTCAGTGTGATCATGTGATGTATCTGACCCCAGGAATGTGTCAATAAAGTTTCCCCTTCCTGGGACAATGAATTCACAGTGTTCTTATTTCAATTTCCAGGAGTGTAGTTATCCAGTCACACTTCACAGTCCATCCTCATAGCTTCCATTCTGACAGTAAAACCCTTCTACTTTTCAAAGCTCAGAGAATCTCTCCTGCAGGTCTTGTGGTGAAATAGTACTGCTGGAAGAAAGGATCTCATAAAGAAATGCCCTAGCCAAGGCCTAGACAGAGTTTCTAGTAGTGGTTGATTATCTGCTTGTTGTGCAAACAAAATTGGGTGCACCCTGGGTAAATGTGGACGTACATTTTGCTTCAGTGTACAAAATCATCTACATTATTTGCATGACCCAACATAGACAAAAATATAGGTGCAAATATGATTAACAAATCACTTATTCCCTGGAAATTAATGTCGCAAGAAAGTGTATTTACTCTGTCTTGAAATGAAAATACAAACAAGAAAAATGCATCTAACCTCAAAATGTTTTCTGTTGTTGCTTACTTCATTAAAGACTGCTGTACGGACTACTTGTTTGTATGACACTTCTGCCTGAAAGTGACCTTTTGTGGAAAGTCTGTTGGTTGCCATTGATGACATATCACGAGCGATGATGAACCAAGATTTTTTTAAAAGTAGTGAACTTTATAAAAGACATTGATACTTGTAAGTTGATTTGGAATTTAATTTCTCAATGCTGAATCTATTCTATTTTGAATAAGTTCTTGAGGGACAGGGTATCCTCAGGATGTAATGCTGTATTCTTGTTTGCAAAGGACGATAGTTAACCAAAAACTCCACCATTGGTTTTCTGCATTCTGGCAAGCCATAGTGGTTTGTCCTTGTTTGTTAGTTGCTGTATAAGAGTCACAGTGATGCTGTCAATCTGTCCTGATCTCAAACCAAGCGTACAAGACTGAGCATGTGCTTGATCTGCAACACTAAGCCACCAATACAGGTTGATTCAACTAAAGACTCAGTTGGTGCAGATTTATAACACTGGAGAAAACTGTAACATAATTTTTCATACTGATAAAACATGTACTGAATTGATTCTTTGACAGTTGCCACCTCTTGGAAATATTGACTAGGGCTATCTCACAAATTTTTGAAACCAAAAGGTTCTGATTGACAACTCAGTGTAGGGATTTTCAGAAATGGGATATGCAGTATAAATTTGTGCTTTCTGCTAAATCCTTGCAAGACTGTGATCCATGAGCAGTTTGGATTCTACTGGTCGCTTAAGGCAAAGGTGGAATTCTAACTTAGTGGTTACAAAGTTATTCTTTTGTGAGTATTGTAATGATAAAGTTCCACACATTTTCTTGAATGACACCTCTGGCAGGTCTAACAAGCAAGTTAATTTACATAAAATGAAAAAAATTCTGGAGCAGTCTGTAAAAGGAATGTACGCCCCCTCGAACATATAGTCAGGCTTCAAAATCAGTGTGGACTTGTAATTAATAAATGGTACTCAAGTTTAGAAAAAAAACCATTTCAGTTTATTTGCTCATGGAGGGGGTTACATGGTGAGATTTCCACAGGGATTAGAGAAGGTAGCTCCAGTAGCCCCATGCCCATCTGAGAGAAGGGAAAGCACCAAAAGAAAGAAACTAGGCCATTTAGCAATTGCTCAAGGCATTGGCTTGGAACAGAAGAGAGAGACATTTTTTGGCCATGGTTCCAAGAGCTCTTAGTCTCACAAGTCTTTTGATCATGTGCTGTGATTTGACTGGTAGGGTAGTTCTGCGGATGACAATTTGGCCTATTCCAGCATGAATCAGTCAATTGATCTCACATCAGCTGACAGGTGATGGGGGAAAAGGCAGACTCTTTGTAAAATTTAGGTTCAGTGTCTGGACATACCTTGTACATCTCGTCCCCTCTCCATGAAAGAATTCATCATATGTGAATTCAACAATATCTGTGGGGCCTTCAATGTGGGGCTGACATTATTTTAATTTCATTCAACAGTTCAATATTTTAATTCTATTTAACAGTTCAAATCTTGTAATCTGAGCATAATTGTAAACATGACACAGGACTGTGACAGTGGTGGCATGACAAAGGTAGCTGAAGCTGGTTTCAGAGACAGTGTTAAGGAGTACAAGCAAGTGAAACAATCACATGACAAGGATTAGCACATAACATAAAAATAACCAATGCATGTTTACAAATCATTTTTTTTAATTAATAAAGTAAGTGAATGATTGATTTCTAGTATTATTAGAAGAAATAATGGTGGTCCTTGTGTGGTTTGTAATAGAATAGGAGGTCTGCGACATTGAAAGGCTTCCTCATTAGGCTGTGGTTAGTTTCTTTAAGACTACGTAAGTACACAGCATCCAGAGTCCTTATGGTGACTGGGTAACCACAAAGATGGCACCAATTGGTTGGCAACCTGACAATAAGGGAGGTCAAAGTCATGGAACAAAATTCTGAAATGCAACAGCTTGTTTTATTTCTAATCTGCGAGGATGGAAGTATTGTAAGTGAAATTTATTTTGAGTTCATTAGCATCATCAATTGCATCCCCTAAGTAACACTGTAACTATTTAATTGACCAAAGAAAAGTTGTGTAACTGAAAGTATATTAATGTGTGGCTGCCACTAAGTCATTTACTTGATTAAATCTTTGTGAGCATCAACCAGAATGACATATGAAATTAAATAGATTTCATTAACAAAAGTATACACTGAGGTGACAAAAGTCATGGAATAGTGATATGCACATATACAGTTTGTGGTTCTGTTGCATACACAAAGTATAAAAGGGCAATGTGTTGGCGGAGTTATCATTGGTACTCATGTGATTCATATGAAAAGGTTTCCGACATGACTATGACCACATGATGGGAATTAACAGACTAGGAATGCAGAAAGGTAGTTGGAACTAGATGCATGAGACATTCCATTTTGGAAATCATTGGAGAATACAATATTCGGAGACCCGCAGAGTCACTAGTGTGCCAAGAATACCAAATTTCAGGCATTACCTCTCACTACAAACAATGCAGTGACCGACAGCCTTCACGTAATGAATGAGAGCAGTGGCATTTGCATAGATTTGTCAGTGCAAATAGACAAGCAACACTGTGTGAAATAACCACAGAAATCAATGTGGGACATACGACCAACATACCCATTAGGACAGTGCAGCAAAATATGGCGTTAATGGGCTTTGGCAGCAGACAGCCAACACAGGTGCCTAGGCTAACAGCACAATGTCACCTGCAGTGTCTCTCTTGCACTTGTGATCATATCAGGAGGACTCTAGGCGACTGGAAAACCCTGGCCTGGTCAGATGAGTCCAGTTTTCAGTTGTTAAGAGTGATGGTAGGATTCGAGTATGGTGCAGACCCCACAAAGCCATGGACCCAGGTTGTCAACAGGGCACCGTGCAAGCTGATGGTAGTTCCATAATGGTGTGGGCTGTGTTTATATGCACTGTGTCCTCTGGTCCAACTGAACCGATTATTGACTGGAAAGGGTTATGTTTGGGTACTTGGAGACAATTTACAGCCATTCATGGATGGAATTTTGATGGACAGCCATGCACCATGTCATCAGGTACAGTTGTTCACAATGGGCTGAAGAACATTCTGGACAATTCAAGCTAATGGTTTGACCACCCAGATCGCCAAACATGGATCCTGTCAATTCATGAGACATAATCGAGAGGTCAGTTCATGCACAAAATCCTACACTAGCAACACTTTTGCTATTATGGACTGCTATAGAGTCGGCATGGCTCTATATTTCTGCAGGGGATTTCCAACAATTTGTTGAGTACATGCCATATCAAGTTGGTGCACTTCAGAGGGCAAAAGGAGGTCTGACACGATATTAGGAGATATCCCATGATTTTTTTTCATATCAATTTAAAATGCCAACTACAAAACATGATGCTTCTCATTGCATTAATGAGTCTTATAAACAAATAATATCATTTAAAATAACACCTGACGCTTAGTTCCTTCAACCCAAATTTGTGTGATTGCAAAAATGAGATAATTAACTTCAGTTAATGTGAATAGAAAGACAGTAACAATAAATCATGACAACAAAACATTAAAAGAACAAATAGCCACATTAATAAAAGACTTTTGTTTAAAAAAAGGGCACGTTCATAAGACAAATTCTAACAGTTTCGGCAACAAGAGAAGCAGTGCAAAAGTGGATTGTGAACTGCACACTTCTCTTACTACAGTTGACTTACTTGAAACGTTTAGCCGATCCTCTTCTCTGGGTATGTGGTTGCATCAATCTCCACAACTTCTTCTTCGAAGAAATAATACTGGTTAGAGGAACTAAAAATGCTCTCTATCTCGATAGTAATAACTCGGTACCCTCATACTTTCACTTCAGTTCACGTATATTTTCATCTCCACAAGTTTCACATATAAGCATGCAAAATCTTGCAAGTCAACTACGCCAATACCCATTAGATACAATTAAATATAATTACATTGTGATGGGTTTAATAACCACCAGAAATTCAAAAAACAGGTCTTGGCTTCTAGCAAGCCTAACACCAAGATTAAGTAAGAGTCTCTAGACACATCATGTTTCAATTATCTGTAACAATTATAGTTATTCGACTGCCAAGGAATAATACGTAGTTACTACTTGCATCCTCCATACAGGTTCTATGACGTGAACAGCAAACACTTGTCAGCGTCGCTCGTCTGATGCAAATCTTGTCTTCCCACAATAAATGTCCATCCTGCACACACAGACATGTGTTGCGCAGTAAATAGGCTCTCTCTGTCACACTTATCTTTAAAACATCACGCGTTCGAGGCGGCAGAAGGTCGAGTGGTTTCAGAATTTCCGTGGAAATTCTCGAATCACTACATATCCTCCTCCTTAGATTGAACACGCGATATTTTATACGTAATTACTATGTACATTTATATCACAAAGGATAACACTTCATTTTTCAACAGTACATCTTTTTTTTATTAATAATCGTAAATACTCTTGTTCTTATTACTTGGTCATTATTTTTTTCCATTCTACTACAATTATAAAACGTGAACCTTTTAATCCACGCTGGAGTTAGCTCTTTCAATATCTAAAAATCAAGAGGACCAAAATTTTTGTTTTCTGCTCTTTTTCCAATCGTAAATTCCAGGTGTCATGGACACTTAAATTTTTCATCCTTTATTCTACTTTTTTGTACTATTTTTTCCTCAGTACCCGCTAGTATCATTATTTATCGCCATCTGCAATCTGGACGGACTCAGGGAAAAATGAACGTATTCTTTCCGACATTCATAAAACCTAATAATGCTAGTGGCATATAGAATCCATACTTACCAGAATAATTCCTACAAAATGTGTGACTTCTATCATGATACTGTCCTTTTCCCCTCGGATTAGTGTCTTTACCTCACATATGGCTTGACCCTACGAGTGCACTTCCTCCTTCCAGTTTGGTAGGTACACCCCTCTTAATTTTTATTCGCCTATGGTACAGATCAGTCCCCTTCTTGGTGCCCCTGTCTGCACAGTATAGGTCAGCCTTTCTTAGGTCTGCCTATCTGCCTTTTATATCCAATAAATGCTGGGTGTGCCCCCCACCCCTTTATCCTTCCTGAGTAGGACTCGTCGTCCATTTTCCAAGTATACATCTTCATGTACACTATAATTAAATATCCTCTGGAAAATAAAGTCTGCTTCACACTTAACTCTCACTTGCTAATACTCCACTTCTCTTCCACTTCTAAGCTTCCAGTAGACACCACATTTGTATACGCTATTCAATATATTATACATTTACTTATGTTATACCTGTCCCACTATCCTACAGTAACTATCACAATTAGTTCCTCCCTGGCTTATGCTCATTAATTCCTCCTTGGATTATGCTCTCCTTAATTACTTACACTTCCTTCTTATGTATCCCTGATGTAGAATTATCATAGTTTATATATATATATATATATATATATATATATATATATAAAAAAAAAAATAGGCGGAAACATTCCACGTGGGAAAAATTATATATAAAAACAAAGATGAGGTGACTTACCGAACGAAAGCGCTGGCAGGTCGATAGACACACAAACAAACACAAACATACACACAAAATTCAAGCTTTCGCAACACACTGTTGCCTCATCAGGAAAGAGGGAAGGAGAGGGAAAGACGGAAGGAAGTGGGTTTTAAGGGTGAGGGTAAGGAGTCATTCCAATCCCGGGAGCGGAAAGACTTACCTTAGGGGGAAAAAGGACAGGTATACACTCGCACACACACACATATCCATCCACACATACAGACACAAGCAGACATATTTAAAGACAAAGAGTTTGGGTAGAGATGTCAGTCGAGGCAGAAGTGTAGAGGCAAAGAAGTTGTTGAAAGACAGGTGAGGTATGAGTGGCGGCAACTTGAAATTAGCGGAGATTGAGGCCTGGAGGATAACGAGAAGAGAGGATATACTGAAGGGCAAGTTCCCATCTCCGGAGTTCGGATAGGTTGGTGTTGGTGGGAAGTATCCAGATAACCCGGACAGTGTAACACTGTGCCAAGATGTGCTGGCTGTGCACCAAGGCATGTTTAGCCACAGGGTGATCCTCATTACCAACAAACACTGTTTGCCTGTGTCCATTCATGCGAATGGACAGTTTGTTGCTGGTCATTCCCACATAGAATGCATCACAGTGTAGGCAGGTCAGTTGGTAAATCACGTGGGTGCTTTCACACGTGGCTCTGCCTTTGATCGTGTACACCTTCCGGGTTACAGGACTGGAGTAGGTGGTGGTGGGAGGGTGCATGGGACAGGTTTTGCATCGGGGGCGGTTACAAGGATAGGAGCCAGAGGGTAGGGAAGGTGGTTTGGGGATTTCATAGGGATGAACTAACAGGTTACGAAGGTTAGGTGGACGGCGGAAAGACACTCTTGGCGGAGTGGGGAGGATTTCATGAAGGATGGATCTCATTTCAGGGCAGGATTTGAGAAAGTCGTATCCCTGCTGGAGAGCCACATTCAGAGTCTGGTCCAGTCCCGGAAAGTATCCTGTCACAAGTGGGGCACTTTTGTGGTTCTTCTATCGGGGATTCTGGGTTTGAGGGGATGAGGAAGTGGCTCTGGTTATTTGCTTCTGTACCAGGTCGGGAGGGTAGTTGCGGGATGCGAAAGCTGTTGTCAGGTTGTTGGTGTAATGATTCAGGGATTCCGGACTGGAGCAGATTCGTTTGCCATGAAGACCTAGGCTGTAGGGAAGGGACCGTTTGATGTGGAATGGGTGGCTGCTGTCATAATGGAGGTACTGTTGCTTGTTGGTGGGTTTGATGTGGATGGACGTGTGAAGTTGGCCATTGGACAGGTGGAGGTCAACGTCAAGGAAAGTGGCATGGGATTTGGAGTAGGACCAGGTGAATCTGATGGAACCAAAGGAGTTGAGGTTGGAGAAGAAATTCTGGAGTTCTTCTTCGCTGTGAGTCCAGATCATGAAGATGTCATCAATAAATCTGTACCAAACTTTAGGTTGGCAGACTTGGGTAACCAAGAAGGCTTCCTCTAAGCGACCCATGAATAGGTTGGTGTACGAGGGGGCCATACTGGTACCCATGGCTGTTCCCTTTAATTGTTGGTATGTCTGGCCTTCAAAAGTGAAGAAGTTGTGGGTCAGGATGAAGCTGGCTAAGGTAATGAGGAAAGAGGTTTTAGGTAGGGTGGCAGGTGATCGGCGTGAAAGGAAATGCTCCATCGCAGCGAGGCCCTGGACGTGCGGAATATTTGTGTATAAGGATGTGGCATCAATGGTTACAAGGATGGTTTCTGGGGGTAACAGATTGGGTAAGGATTCCAGGCGTTCAAGGAAGTGGTTGGTGTCTTTGATGAAGGATGGGAGACTGCATGTAATGGGTTGAAGGTGTTGATCTACGTAGGCAGAGATACGTTCTGTGGGGGCTTGGTAACCAGCTACAATGGGGCGGCGGGGATGATTGGGTTTGTGGATTTTAGGAAGAAGGAAGAAGGTAGAAGGTAGGGGTGCGGGGTGTCGGTGGGGTCAGGAGGTTGATGGAGTCAGGTGAAAGGTTTTGCAGGGGGCCTAAGGTTCTGAGGATTCCTTGAAGCTCCGCCTGGACATCGGGAATGGGGTTACCTTGGCAAACTTTGTATGTGGTGTTGTCTGAAAGCTGACGCAGTCCCTCAGCCACATACTCCCGACGATCAAGTACCACTGTCGTGGAACCCTTGTCCGCCGGAAGAATGATGATGGATCGGTCAGCCTTCAGATCACGGATAGCCTGGGCTTCAGCAGTGGTGATGTTGGGTGTAGGATTAAGGTTTTTTAAGAAGGATTGAGATGCAAGGCTGGAAGTCAGAAATTCCTGGAAGGTTTGGAGAGGGTGATTTTGAGGAAGAGGAGGTGGGTCCCGCTGTGACGGAGGACGGAACTGTTCTAGGCAGGGTTCAATTTGGATAGTGTCTTGGGGAGTTGGATCATTAGGAGTAGGATTAGGATCATTTTTCTTCGTGGCAAAGTGATATTTCCAGCAGAGAGTACGAGTGTAGGACAGTAAATCTTTGACGAGGGCTGTTTGGTTGAATCTGGGAGTGGGGCTGAAGGTGAGGCCTTTGGATAGGACAGAGGTTTCGGATTGGGAGAGAGGTTTGGAGGAAAGGTTAACTACTGAATTAGGGTGTTGTGGTTCCAGATTGTGTTGTTCGGAATTTTGAGGTTTTGGAGGGAGTGGAGCTGGAAGTGGGAGATTGAGTAGATGGGAGAGACTGGGTTTGTGTGCAATGAGAGGAGGTTGAGGTTTGCTGGAAAGGTTGTGAAGGGTGAGTGAGTTGCCTTTCCGGAGGTGGGAAACCAGGAGATTGGATAGTTTTTTGAGGTGGAGGGTGGCATGCTGTTCTAATTTACGGTTGGCCTGTAGGAGGATGCTCTGAACAGCCGGTGTGGATGTGGGAGAGGAAAGATTAAGGACTTTTATTAAGGATAGGAGTTGACGGGTGTGTTCATTGGCTGAGTTGATGTGTAGGTGAAGGATTAGGTGGGTGAGGGCAATGGATTGTTCAGTTTGGAACTGGTATGGGGACTGATGGAAGGAAGGGTTGCAGCCAGAGATGGGAACTTTAAGTGTGAGGCCTTTGGGGGTAATGCCAAATGTCGAACCACAACACCCTAATTCAGTAGTTAACCTTTCCTCCAAACCTCTCTCCCAATCCGAAACCTCTGTCCTATCCAAAGGCCTCACCTTCAGCCCCACTCCCAGATTCAACCAAACAGCCCTCGTCAAAGATTTACTGTCCTACACTCGTACTCTCTGCTGAAAATATCACTTTGCCACGAAGAAAAATGATCCTAATCCTACTCCTAATGATCCAACTCCCCAAGACACCATCCAAATTGAACCCTGCCTGGAACAGTTCCGTCCTCCGTCACAGCGGGACCCACCTCCTCTTCCTCAAAATCACCCTCTCCAAACCTTCCAGGAATTTCTGACTTCCAGCCTTGCATCTCAATCCTTCTTAAAAAACCTTAATCCTACACCCAACATCACCACTGCTGAAGCCCAGGCTATCCGTGATCTGAAGGCTGACCGATCCATTGTCATTCTTCCGGCGGACAAGGGTTCCACGACCGTGGTACTTGATCGTCGGGAGTATGTGGCTGAGGGACTGTGTCAGCTTTCAGACAACACCACATACAAAGTTTGCCAAGGTAACCCCATTCCCGATGTCCAGGTGGAGCTTCAAGGAATCCTCAGAACCTTAGGCCCCCTGCAAAACCTTTCACCTGACTCCATCAGCCTCCTGACCCCACCGACACCCCGCACCCCTACCTTCTACCTTCTTCCTAAAATCCACAAACCCAATCATCCCGGCCGCCCCATTGTAGCTGGTTACCAAGCCCCCACAGAACGTATCTCTGCCTACGTAGATCAACACCTTCAACCCATTACATGCAGTCTCCCATCCTTCATCAAAGACACCAACCACTTCCTTGAACGCCTGGAATCCTTACCCAATCTGTTACCCCCAGAAACCATCCTTGTAACCATTGATGCCACATCCTTATACACAAATATTCCGCACGTCCAGGGCCTCGCTGCGATGGAGCATTTCCATTCACGCCGATCACCTGCCACCCTACCTAAAACCTCTTTCCTCATTACCTTAGCCAGCTTCATCCTGACCCACAACTTCTTCACTTTTGAAGGCCAGACATACCAACAATTAAAGGGAACAGCCATGGGTACCAGTATGGCCCCCTCGTACGCCAACCTATTCATGGGTCGCTTAGAGGAAGCCTTCTTGGTTACCCAAGTCTGCCAACCCAAAGTTTGGTACAGATTTATTGATGACATCTTCATGATCTGGACTCACAGTGAAGAAGAACTCCAGAATTTCTTCTCCAACCTCAACTCCTTTGGTTCCATCAGATTCACCTGGTCCTACTCCAAATCCCATGCCACTTTCCTTGACGTTGACCTCCACCTGTCCAATGGCCAACTTCACACGTCCGTCCACATCAAACCCACCAACAAGCAACAGTACCTCCATTATGACAGCAGCCACCCATTCCACATCAAACGGTCCCTTCCCTACAGCCTAGGTCTTCATGGCAAACGAATCTGCTCCAGTCCGAAATCCCTGAATCATTACACCAACAACCTGACAACAGCTTTCGCATCCCGCAACTACCCTCCCGACCTGGTACAGAAGCAAATAACCAGAGCCACTTCCTCATCCCCTCAAACCCAGAATCCCCGATAGAAGAACCACAAAAGTGCCCCACTTGTGACAGGATACTTTCCGGGACTGGACCAGACTCTGAATGTGGCTCTCCAGCAGGGATACGACTTTCTCAAATCCTGCCCTGAAATGAGATCCATCCTTCATGAAATCCTCCCCACTCCGCCAAGAGTGTCTTTCCGCCGTCCACCTAACCTTCGTAACCTGTTAGTTCATCCCTATGAAATCCCCAAACCACCTTCCCTACCCTCTGGCTCCTATCCTTGTAACCGCCCCCGATGCAAAACCTGTCCCATGCACCCTCCCACCACCACCTACTCCAGTCCTGTAACCCGGAAGGTGTACACGATCAAAGGCAGAGCCACGTGTGAAAGCACCCACGTGATTTACCAACTGACCTGCCTACACTGTGATGCATTCTATGTGGGAATGACCAGCAACAAACTGTCCATTCGCATGAATGGACACAGGCAAACAGTGTTTGTTGGTAACGAGGATCACCCTGTGGCTAAACATGCCTTGGTGCACAGCCAGCACATCTTGGCACAGTGTTACACCGTCCGGGTTATCTGGATACTTCCCACCAACACCAACCTATCCGAACTCCGGAGATGGGAACTTGCCCTTCAGTATATCCTCTCTTCTCGTTATCCTCCAGGCCTCAATCTCCGCTAATTTCAAGTTGCCGCCACTCATACCTCACCTGTCTTTCAACAACTTCTTTGCCTCTACACTTCTGCCTCGACTGACATCTCTACCCAAACTCTTTGTCTTTAAATATGTCTGCTTGTGTCTGTATGTGTGGATGGATATGTGTGTGTGTGCGAGTGTATACCTGTCCTTTTTTCCCCCTAAGGTAAGTCTTTCCGCTCCCGGGATTGGAATGACTCCTTACCCTCACCCTTAAAACCCACTTCCTTCCGTCTTTCCCTCTCCTTCCCTCTTTCCTGATGAGGCAACAGTGTGTTGCGAAAGCTTGAATTTTGTGTGTATGTTTGTGTTTGTTTGTGTGTCTATCGACCTGCCAGCGCTTTCGTTCGGTAAGTCACCTCATCTTTGTTTTTTTTTTATATATATATATATATATATATATATATATATATATATATATATATATATATATGCGATATGGAATTGTCATTGTTCTTTTTTTATATATAAGTTTCTTTCACGTACCTAGACAATGTAGAACCGTTATAGTAAACGACAATGTGTGCATATTGCCCTAATGTGTCCCTATATAACCATATGTGCGATGTAGAACCCTCACAGTAAACGACAATGTTTGCATCCTTTCCCGATGTACGACATTCCTGTCCCCCCTACAATGCTTGACAGTTCTCCCCTTTTTATGTGTAATATCATTGTTTGTATAACCGTATTTTTTTATTTGTGTGTGTGTGTGTGTGTGTGTGTGTGTGTGTGTGTGTAGCCTGATTCTTTGGCCTACTTACATAAAATAAGTTGTAGGTTATTGGAAATCACAGAAAATGAGAAGGACTTCTGCGATATAAGTATATGAATATGGAAAGAGGAAAAGATAGATAGGTCCTCGAATGAGAAGTAAGAAAGGAAAAAGTAGAAACGGTTGCTAAGATCGAAGAAGAGAAAGAAGATAGCCTCAAAGACAGGAAACCCTTCCCACCCCCCCTTCCTCAGGATCACTACTTCACTGGTAATTGAGTGAGAAGCCGGAGGAGGTATGGTGTTAAACGTATCCTACAGAATGGACTTTCTCACCTTCGCCTTTGAAGTCCCCGAAGAAACGTGTTAGCAACACCTCTGGAATGGCAAATGGTGGAGAATCAGTCACACTTGTCTTTGAGGGTTGTTTGGAAGGTGTGGTGTGTGTTCTGTGTTAGCCATGTTCGTACTTACACTACCCACCCCTTCAAAAACTACTATAAACCCTTCCCTTTACATCAGATCTCCTAAAAGGTATAAAATATTCTATAAAAATAGACAATTATACACTACGATCAAATAGTTGTTTAGTTAATCACTTTACAATATATTTTATACATACATAAAATACACTGTTCAGTTTATGTTGTCTCAATATCACTCTGTTTGAATAGTACCATGATATTATTTTTCCATTATGTATGTTCTATTCATTTCATTTCATGTCTAGGGATCACTGTTTATCCATGATTCCCTTAAGTCTATTATTTTTCTATCATATCCGGTTTTCTATGTGCTAAAATTATCGGATAGCTTAAGAATTCATTAATAGATAACAGAATAGTTTAAGATTTGAAGGGAATTCAGTGCAGGAAAAATAGTACAGAAGAAACACAAAAACAACTCGGGATCCGACGGTCGTCACTCTGCCCATTAACACAGAATGTTAACATCCCTGGAGAATAAATATAACTCCACCCGGATCCCATGGATCTGATATTAACTTCACTTGAGCAAGTGCAGACCAGTACTCCTTATTAAATTTTATGTGTAGGTCTCCCCACAGCAAAACAATTACCACTTCTCTAGGAAACACAACATTAGGTAAAGTTATTCTATTTTCTACTATGTCATGGACAAGTTTGAATTCTTCACACAATCATCCATAACCTTGCTAGCATCATTAAGTTTAGAAAAACCAACCATGTTTCCGGAGATTATACTCTCGGTAACTTCTCAATCTCTAATTAGTTCAGATGGTTCCGCCAACTACATACATTTATAATGTCAAAGTTGGCTATTTTTCCTTTAAAACTTTGTCCTATATTATCTGCTCGTGAACTAACAACACGAGTAGTAACACCTGAGGTTTTCGACTGAATAATCGACATTACTTCCTTGGGTCGATCTGTGCTCTCTTTCAAAGTATTCATTTCCTGTATTAAGGAATTAAATGTAACATTACATACATTTTAACAAAATTTTAATTATTCACTAAATTCAGATTCTACATTATTATATTTATCTTCAGTTTCACATTCTAACTTTTTAACTAAGTCCTGAAGTTGGTTACTCTGTGTTGACTCAAGTCAGTGAACAGTTGGTTTACGTGACTACTTAACGAACTAGATAACTCCTCTCTCAGATCTATTTTAAAATTCTCTACTTTAGTAATTAAAACATCAAATTCAGTCTTCAAATTTCCCATGCCTTCACATAACTGACTTTATTCTTTACTTTTTTCATCTATTCTAGCACTTAACAACCCTGAAGTCTCATTCTGAACATCCAGTTTATTATTTAATTGAGTGTTCACTGAATCTAATTTAAGACTGAGCATTTAGAGTTATATTTAGTTCCTTTCTTAAAGAAGTATTTTGAGCTGTGAATTCTTTACTTTGTGCATCTAATTTTTCCCTTAAAGTTGCAATTTGAGAATTTGGCTCTGTTCTTTGGCTGTCTAATTTAAGACTTTAATTAAATTTGCTACCTCAGTCCAGTCCGGCATTTCTTTTGTCACTGTCATGGCCATGGCTGGTTCCGATGTTTCCCCAGTTTTTTGAGTATTATCTATATTTTTCTTACTTTTAGATCACGTTATCATTTTAAAAAATCACTTCTGAGTATAACAACTTTACCAACAGTCTATTTTGGACAGTATCCTTAACTTCATACTCAAATAATTGTCTTTCGCTCAACCGGCATAGAGTTTTAGGCTGCGTCGGTGAGCAGGAGTGGAATCAGTACCAGTGAACAACACGGGTGCCAGCAGCATCAAAGGTTGGTTTCAGCGTTGGTGTCAGTGAACGGATTTGTAGTCAGCACCAGTGAGCAGCTGCTGGTGCCGTTGGCATCCGTTGCTGGTTATGGGGTCCACGCCCCCGCGATGTACGTGCGGGCTGCTTACTCTCCACACTGAATCTGCATCGTCGAATAGATCTTGTCATAACTCTTTTTAGTCTAAACTGTTGACATTTTCCCTGCATTTTTTCTTGTATGGTATTTATTAATTTTCAACCCTTTTTACCGTTTATGCAGAATCCAGCTCTACGAAACAATTTCCCTGTCTTGTTACTAATAGTTGCTGTGGCAACTCACAATATCCTTTTATCTTGATTTCGTTTGAAAATTCCCCTTTCTTCAAGTCCTGATCACTTCGGACCCCACGTTCTAACGCTCTTTTGACGATAGAACATGTGCAGTACATATACAAACTTTATGTTTTCACCAATTAATGGTGTAGTTAACTATGTAGAATAACGTTCTTGCATTCCACATATAAATATGTCCATCTTCTCATATTTCGCTCGTAGTTCGAACTTTAGAAACACTTAATTAACATGTACAAACGAGTTTCGTTTTGGAACCACTCAAAAATTCAAAAACTGGTCTTGCTTCTAGCAAGTCTAACACCAATATTAAGTTAGAGTCTCTAGACACATCATGTTTGAATTTTCTATAACAATTACAGTTATTTGACCGCCAAGGAATAATACATAGTTACTCCTTGCATCCTCCATACATGTTCTATGGCGCGAGCAGCAAACACTTGTTGGCATCGCTCGTCTGACGCAACTCTTGTCTTTCCATGATAAATGTCCATCCTGCACACACAGACATGTGTTGTGCAGTAAATAGCCCTCATTCTCTCACACCTATCTCTGAAACATCACGTGTTCGAGGCGGCAGAAGGTCAAGTGGTTCCAGAATTTATGTGGAAATTCTCGAATCATTACAAAATACAAAACAATCACAGTTTTATTTAAAGACAACAATCCTAGGTAATGTTACAAAATTGCAGTTTACAACAGTAGAAAAATAAGTCATCATTAACTTTTGCAGTGGAAATTGGTCAAGGAACATGATTAGTCAGTGTCGTTAGTGCCCAGAAGAACTGATAAGGCAGGATGTGTCCTGGGGGAGAAGTTAAATTCTGGAATGAATAAGAGGAATGCTTCAGTTGAGTTGTGACATCCAGAGTTTCTTTTAGTTGTTTGGCAAAATTCAGGTCCCCGATTATAGCAGTGGAATGCTTTGTATAGAAGTCCACTATTATGCAGCGATGCTCGGTATATATGTGGGGTGAAATTCCAATTGGAACACAAAGTGAAACCATAATGAGGACTGGAACAGCGTATATTTGTTGTGATAATTCAACTGTTAGTCAGGAACCAATTGAATTTGTTGCGTGTGAGACAAACTGTCTTCAGAATGTTTAAAGCAGAAATGGAGTCTACAGGAGATGTTGAATTATGTCATTCAGGTGTAAATAATGACGCTGAATTGCACTGCCTTTGTCTGCTTGGAGGCATGACATGTGGTGGAGTGCTGGGTTGTGCTTATGCTGTGGCAGTTGAACAATATGTGCTCAGATTTGTTGGGGAGTTGAATTTTATTTCTGCATACTCCTTCAAAACAACATGGTAGCCTTCTCCAAGATACTGGCTTGTGATCACCATTTTTCTAATGCAAGTTTCCAAATTTTGTAAACTTTGAACATAATTTTGCCATAACAGACAACAGTGAAAACAATGCAACGACAAAGCATCAACATAGTGAAATAATGCGAACAGTGACAAAACCATCTGATGGTAGATGCAGATAATGAAATAGGGAGCAATAACTAAAAGAGTGAAGGGGGGCTAAAAAAGACATACTGGTTAATTTTGGGATAACTGGGAGTGTGTAACACACAGATGCAAAGGTAGTGACGTATTAGTAGCACTGGGGTCTGTTAATTCTATTGAATCAAGTTACAGCCACATTAGAACACAGAGTGGCTCGCAGTGGAGAAGATGCATCAGCTGTGTTGCTGTTTAACAAAGGACAGACGTCCACAACGAACAGGCTGTTGCTCATAGCAACAATCTAATGGGGAAGTAGTTCTGTCCAGCAAGTAATAATATCAAACTAATATGCATAAAACCTATAAGACACAGAGGTAACTTTACAGGAATGACACAAATGCTACACTTACACAAAATATTCTAACTTATCAGGGGCCTGATGGGGTGAAAACACACAACAGAATCATCAGTATGGCTGAACAATAGAATGACATAGGAAACACTTACACTATCTCCCACCTCAGATATAAGATAAAATTTGTTCCTAATCCCTAGACCATAAATTGTACAGATGGGCAGAACATGAGTTGTAGTGGTCATTGTCATTTGCAGTGTAACAGTTTTAGTGAGCATTGGCTTTTGTCTTGAATGGTTCTTTCTGAGTTTTAACAATGTGGAAAAAGATAGATTGCTACTTACTGTAGAGAAGACACATTAAGTTGCAGCTAGACACAATTAAAAGACACATACATAAAGCTTTGGGTCACAGCTTTCATCAACAAAAGAGAAACACCTGCCATTCATATACACAAGCAAGCACACGTCATGCACGCACAACCGCCAATTCCAATAGCCCTAGTGTAGCTTCTAGAATTTTCGGTCATGTTTGCATGAGGTGTGCTTGCTTGTGTGTATGAATGATGTATGTTTCTCTTTTGCTGATGAAGGCTGTGGCCGAAAGCTTTAGGTAAGTTTCTTCTAATTGTGCCTGTCTGCAACGTAACATATCTTCTTTATGGTAAGTAGCAATCTATCTTTTCCTACATTATTGATATTCCTATGTGGAGTTTCCATTATTTTCTTTCTGAGTTTTGCTAGATCCACTACAGGAGATGGCATATTGCTGCCTTGATACTTGGTTAATTGATCAGATTGAACTATAATCTTCCAATCTAGGAGCTGCAATTTGGAATTGCATTATTTGGATGATGGAGCTGTTGTATCTGTGACAAATCTGCATTTTTCTGCTGAACTCTCTTCCAAATAATCTTTAATATTTTAGCCAGTGACTTCACTTCACTGGACTTCATTCCTGGTTGCAATTTCTCAATTTCAAATGGGAAGTGCATTGGGTGATCGTAAACCAACTCAAAGGGATGCAACCCAGTTGCTTCCTGCATCATGGTTTTGTGGGACAAAATTAGAAATGGCAATAGTCTATCCTAGCCTGAGTGCGAAAGTTCACATAATAAGACAACATTTGAACAACAGTTTTATCAACGCTTTCAGCCCTGCCATTACTATTAGGATAAATTGGCATAGTCCTTCGCTTCTTTATTTTAAGTTGTCAGTGTACCTGTGCCATAAGACTGGACGTAGAGTTTGTCTCTCTGTTTGAAGAGATAGACTGCAGCAGGCAGCCTGGACTGACTGCACTAAGTACTCAACTTTCATGTCACAGCACAGGACCAGATGGCCCTGCATAATGGTTTCGCACATCTGCTCATGTCTTAGTAATTTGTAGGTGGCACCTCAAAACCAAAAACATTCGTGCACCCCACTGAGGGTGTAGCCAAGACTGGAAAGAAGTACTCTGTAATTTATATACTGCACTCAGCTTTAGAAAAAGAAATTGTATCAGTTTATTTGGTCATGGAAATTACATGGTGAGGATTGACATGGGCTCAAGGGGAGATAACTCTGGTATCTCGGAGATGAAGGGCAAATTCCAAGGTAAAGAAACTAAGCCATTTAGTGTCTGCACTATGCAGCAACTTGGAACAGAAGAGAGGAATGTTTTTGCCATGGCTCTGAGGCCCCCAGTCTCAGAAGTCAGGTGATCATACTGCACAATTTGATTGACAGGGCAGTGTTGCTGATAATGATTTGGCCTATTCTAGTGTTGACTGCCCAATTGTTGGCACATCAGCTGAAAGGTGAAGGATGAAAAGGTGGCCTCGTTGTAAAATTTAAATAATAAAAATGTCTTGCATTCAGGGTCTGGGGGCACCTTGTACAGGAACATAGAACCTTGCAGCGGTCATCCAACACCTGAAAAACTGTGAACTGTAGCACCGGAAACACATATGTTTACCAAACTTCCTTTGATACATTGAAAGACAGATGTGCCAGCAATGCTGCCAGAATTGTTGTGGTGTGCAGCATTTACATTAATTGAGGCTGCCGTTGGTAATGCTTTTTCTAGTGGTCCACTTGTTTTTGAAGCAGTGCTGCCTGCTCATTATGTATGTATTTATGTGACTGGAGGAATTGTAGCAGTTCAGTGCCCACAAAACACACATTTTGTAGAACTTTTCTCATTGCCAGTTATGCAAGTCTTTTTCAAAAAAGAGTTTACTAGATCACATTTTACAGGCACATACAACAGAAACAAGTACCAAGCGGCCAGCACCTTTGAGTAGCCAGGCTGTCATAGTGGAGAATAGCGTTGGCACAGTATTAGGCTGGATAAAAGTTCAGGAACACAGTACATTCTCCTCCTTCAGTTTGTATAGTATAAATATTTACAGCATGTTCAGTAAACATCAGCCTCATTTTCTTTCTAGGTGGAACTCCAGTTTGTATAGAGGACACAAGAGTATCAAAACAGGAGCTCATTTCACCAGATGTAATTGTTATGCAGGTTGCTGATCGAAGTTCCCAGTCGTCACAAATGCCCAGCTTTTATGCTGACTACATAAGTACCTACAAATTTATTTATGTATTTCTTTTTTCGCTCTTTTGTGCTGAAAATATTCCTTGATATGTAATAACTGCATACTATTTGAAAGTATAATATGTAGTTTATTGGATGATTTATGTCTTTCAGGACACTTAAAGTTACAAATATAAGTAATGTTTATCATATCTGATCTTCAGACTATCTGCAGGCATCGTCTAGGAGACTTATACCTGTGAGTGAAATTGGCTTAGCTATTTTACATTGCTCACTGGAGAAATATTGCAATCCAGCATTCAGCTTTGCATCTAAACTATTACAAGGATGTAAGGGAACAGTGATCCAAGACTCTTCTGAACCAGTATTGGCACTGGACACACAAGAAGCAGAAGCACTTTGTGGTAAAATTAAAGCATCTTCTAGTAACCTATTTGAAAGAAAGAAAATAATACCAGCAAGTGGAACAAGTGACAAAGATTGTGAAAGTACTTCAGGAGTGGCACAAAGATTTGAGAATGATGAACATCAAAATACAGGCTCAATGGACATTACACCTCCAAAGCAAGTACTATTTGTAGAACCACACACAAGACTGCAAGAAAGAGGAAAGGATTCACCATTGTCAAACAAAGTGAAGCCTTTGCGCAGTCACTCCAAGAGGTATGTTAAGTTTTCGTATTCACACACATCTTTAGTAGGGAAAAAATTATGTATGTAAAAATTTATGCAGAACTAAAATATCTCAGCCGTAGTGAACAATGGAAAATACTCATTAATGAAATGGCTGTTATTCAGTAGTTTTGTATAAAATTATTATACATGTGTCACTGATGTTCCTGCACCCCAGTATATTAATACAACAACAAAAACAATCAATTATTGATAATATAATGTAAACAGATAGATAAAAAGGTTGTATCAGGGGACCACACACACACACACACACACACACACACACACACACACACACACACACACAAAAGGATTTAACTATTACAAGCTTTCAGAGCCATTGGCTCCTTCTTCTGGCAGAAGAGTTGAAGGGGAAGGAAGAGGGCTGAAGGAAAAGGGCTGGAGAGGTTTAGGGAAAGGGGTGCAGTTCAGAAAACTCACCCAGAACCCCAGGTCAGGGGAGACTTAGCAGGCAGGTTGAGAAGGAGAGACTCATTGTTGGGGACTGCACCAGATGAGATTTGAAAACCTGAGAGCTTAAAGGTGGAAGACTGGCTAATATGCTAGACAGAGATTACTACTAAAACATCGTGCATGAGTTAATAAGAGTGAATAGCTAAGTGCATTATATGTAAAAGAGATGGGAGGGGGAACGGCGAAAAACAGGAGAGTCAGATAATGAAAGATGTAGAAAACTGAAATGGAATGAAGAAAGGATTAGTTACTGTGAATAGATGCTGACATGGAAGGAATTAACATAAATTAAGGCCATGTGGGTGGCGAGAACCAAGGACATGTAATGCTAGTTCCCACCTGTGGAGTTCTGAGAAACTAGTGTCTGGGGGAAGAATCCAGATGGCGCGTGTGGTGAGACAGGCACCGAGGTCATGACTGTCATGTTGTACGCCATGCTTTGCAATAGGATATTGTGTGTTGCCTGTATACACCTCTGCCTATGCCCATTCGTCCTCACTGATAACTGGGTAGTAGTCCTGCCGATGTAAAAGGCCAAATAGTGTTTACAAGGTAGCTGGAATATGACGTGTTGTTTTGCAGGTGGCTTTCCCTTTGATAGTATATGTTTTGCCAGTTACAGGGCTGGAATAGGTGGTGGTGGGAGGGTGCATTGGGCAAGTCTTGCAGTGGGTACATTCACAGGTGTAGGAGCCATAGGGCAGAAAGATGGGAGCAGAAGGAGCATACGGCCTGGCAAGGATGTTTTGCGGAGATTGGAGGGTGACAGAAAGCTATTCTAGGTGTGGTGAGCAAAATCTCAGACAGAATGCATCTCATTTCAGGGCACAATTTTAGGAAGTCATGGCCTTGTCGAAGTAGCTGATTGATACATTCAAGACCAGGGTAATACTGGATGACAAGTGGTGTGCTCCAATGTGCTCCAAAGTTTTTTTTGGAAGGATCAGCAGTACCAGGATTGGATGTGATGGCCCAGGAAATCTGCTTTTGAACTAGTCTGTTGGGATAATTATGTCCAGTGAAGGCTGAAGTGAGAGTGGTGTTGTATTGCTGTAAAGAGTCTGTATTAGAACACATATGTTTGCCTCAAATGCCAAGGCTGTGTGGGAGGGAATGTTTGACATGGAAAAAAATGGCAGCTGTCAAACTGTAAATACTGTTTTTTATTAGTAGGTTTGAGGTGTTCAAAAGTGTGGAGCTGGCCTTCGATGAGGATCAGATCAACATCAAGGAAAGTGGCACGGGATTCGGAATAGGACCATGTGAAATTTAATTGGGAGAAGGTATTTCGAAATTCCAGGAATTTTAACAGGTCGGCTTCACCATGAGTCCATACAGCAAAGACGTCATCAATGTACCTGAACCAAACCAGGGGCTGAAGGTTTATGGATCTCAGGAAAGCCCCCTCCAAGGGGCCCATGAAAAAGTTGGCATAGGAAGGAACCATCCTTGTTCCCATGGCCATACTCTTGATCTTTTTGTATGTCTGCCCCTCAAAGGTGAAGTAATTGTTGGTAAATATAAAGTTGATTAAAGTGAGCAAGAAGGATGTCATAGGCTTGGAATCAGGTGAGTGTTGACTGAGGAAATGTTCAGCACCAGACAGACCATTTACTTGGGGGATGTGGGTATAGAGAGAGATGGCATCAATGGTGACAAGCAAGCTGTCTGGTGGGAGTGGGACAGGCATGCATTTCAGATGACCTAGGAAATGGTTGGTGTCTTTAATATAAGAGGAAGGTCTTTGTACTATGGGTTGCAGGTGTTGGATCAACTAAGGCAAATATACATTTGGTGGGTGCTTTGAAGCCAGCAAGTATAGGACGACCAGGATGATTGGGTTTGTGGATCGTAGGAAGAAGGTAAAAGGTGGGGGGTGTATGGTTTGGGTGGGGTAAGAAGTTCTATGGATTGAGATTAAGTCCTTGTGAGGGCCCTGGGGTTTTTAGGATGGGCTGCAGGTCACTTTGAATCACAGGGATGGGATCTTGAGACTCATTGGGAGAGTGCTTAGAAAATGTAGTCCATCAACAAAGGAGGTGGCTTACAAAACACTCGTTCGACCTATACTTGAGTATTGCTCATCAGTGTGGGATCCGTACCAGGTCGGGTTGACGGAGGAGATAGAGAAGATCCAAAGAAGAGCGGCGCGTTTCGTCACTGGGTTATTTGGTAACCGTGATAGCGTTACGGAGATGTTTAATAAACTCAAGTGGCAGACTCTGCAAGAGAGGCGCTCTGCATCGCGGTGTAGCTTGCTCGCCAGGTTTCGAGAGGGTGCGTTTCTGGATGAGGTATCGAATATATTGCTTCCCCCTACTTATACTTCCCGAGGAGATCACGAATGTAAAATTAGAGAGATTAGAGCGCGCACGGAGGCTTTCAGACAGTCGTTCTTCCCGCGAACCATACGCGACTGGAACAGGAAAGGGAGGTAATGACAGTGGCACGTAAAGTGCCCTCCGCCACACACCGTTGGGTGGCTTGCGGAGTATCAATGTAGATGTAGATGTACATGTAGATCTTGATGGCAGATGCTGTAAGTAGAGTTGTCGGGCAGCTGGCCTAGACCTCCACTAACATTCTCCTGTCTCTCAAAAGTACCGTAGTGGTAGATCCTTTGTCTGATGGGAGGATAATGATGGAGGCATCAGCTTTTAGGGAATTTAGAATCTAGGGTTCTGCAGAGGAGAGGATAGGGTCGTCTTGTAGGGATCTGAGGAAAGGTTGTGAAGCAATACTGGATATGAGGAATTCTTGGAAGGGATGATTCTGAGGTAGTGATGGTGGATCAAGTTGGGATCATGGTCAGAACTTTTCAAGGTAAGGTTCAATGTCATGTTTTCTGTTGGAAAGATTTTCAAGTTGGGTTGCAAAGTGATATTTCCTAGTGAGAAGGAAAGATTGATTATTGGGGACTCCACCGTATGAGCCCAGTGCAGTCACCAACTCTGGTACCGCGCGCTGCGGAATTTGAATCCGCGCCAGACGTCATGGACGTCGAAGACCCATAGAGGTCTCCACACCATCGCGCCGCAAGCTGTGGCGGCACTCGCCTCCTGGCCCGCTTTTAGTGTGGGGGTGCCACAGTGGAACACGTGGTCCCAGCGGCCAATAGCGATGCCCCCGAGAGCGTACTTAAGCGCCGGCCACTCACTCTGTCAGTCAGTCTTATCTCGCTTACATCGGTTTACACCTTGCTTGTGCTAGACTGCTTTCTTCCTGGTTTGAGTACGAGTTTGTTTCCTTGTGACTCTGTTGTTCGGCCTTGTCGTATTCATTCTGTCCTACGTTGGTCGTGTCCGTCCTTTTCCGTTGTGTTGTTGTTCGTGGGCCTCTCCGCGGGTCCTGCCGTGCCTTCCATCTTTGCTACCCCGCGACTGTCCTGGTCGCAGTTACAACATTTTGGCGACGAGGTAAAAGGTGGTTGTTCTTGGTATGGAGGCGAAGTTGGTCTGTCTGCTGGAGCAACAGCAGCAGCTCATGCAGCAGCAGCAGCTCCAGTTAGACATCTTACAAAAGTCGCTGCAGTTGCTAACAGACAAAGTTGATGCCCGGGACGCGTTACCGCACCAGCTTCAGGGTCCTCGGGTGTCTGATGCTTTCCCACATCCGCCGTCATTTCCACCCTTTAATGACGCTAAAGAGAACTGGGAAACCTACTTACATTGGCTGAAACAACATTTCACGGCTTTTCAAGTCACGGACGACTCCTTGCAGCGGTCATTGTTTTTGTCTTGGACCTCTCTGGACACATTCTTTCTTCTCCGCAAGTTGGCACCGTTGTCCCATCCTGTGGCTCTCTCTTTCGAGGAGATCTGCCTTTTGCTGACGAACTATTATTCCCAACGCTACCATGTAGTCGTCTCTTGGCTGGAGTTCCACCAGTACCATAAACAGCCTGGTCAATGATATCGTTCCTTGGTCACAGACTTGCAGGGTCTCGGCCGGTTGATGCGATTTTACTTGCACCAATCAGCAGTGTAAGGCTTCGTATGCGGACTCCCTGATCCGGGATGTGGTGGTTCAGCTGGCTCTAGATCCTGAGGTCCGTACTGCGGTGTCGAAACTCGACAACCCCTCCTTGGATGACATTCTCCGCATTGCCCACACCTTAGAAATTGCTCAAGCGGCTAATGAGCGTCTTATGGCGTGACCGCAGGTGGCAGCAATCGCGGCATCCCGGCGGGTTCCACCCTCACGATGTCAACATGACCCGGCCGACAGGGGCCAGCGCCGTCGGGACTCTTCGTGTTCCGACGTCTCTATGGCATCGGCACCTTCGGTCACCCCTTGCCGCCAGTCGCATGGCCCACTTCCGTCTTGCCCACAGTGCTTTACTGCCCATTCACGGGCTGATTGTCCCCACTGCTGGAAATAGTGCATGCTGTGTAACAAGGAGGGCCACATCCGATCGGTTTGTTGTAGTTGCTCGACTTGATCCATTCCTGCCCCTCCTGGGCCTCAAGATACCATCCACACTCTGCAGTCGGTCGTCCCACAGGATGACCCATCAGCGAGGAAGCTTTTCCTCATGCTCCGCATTTTCACTGAGGATGTCAGTTTTCAGGTCGACACTGGGGCCACCGTCTCCCTGATTAATATGGCGACATACACTCAGCTGGGCTCTCTTGCGTTGTCACTTCCCTCTCGCCGTTTGGTCGCCTATGGCGACGGTTCCATTCCCCTTCGTGGGCAGTTCGTTGTCCAGGCGACATACAAGCATGTTCCACGGCTCCTTACCCTCTTTGTCATCGACCATCTGTCGGCTTCAAATATTTTTGGCCTGGATGCGTTTCAACTGTTTGGCTTTTCAATTTCCGACAAAGTTAAGGTCGTTTCCACGGCTGTTCCCTTTCAGGACTTGGACGATTTGTGCTCGGCTTTTGCATCGTCATTTGGATCGGATCTCGGATGTGCTTCCAGCTTTCAGGTGCACATCACCCTCCGGCCGGATACACAGCCTCGCTTTTTCTGGGCCCGGCCCCTTTCTGTGGCCTTACGGCCAGCGGTCAAGCAGGAACCTGATCGGCTCTAGGCCACTGGCATGCTGGAACCTGTAACCTATAGCACATGGGCGACACCACTGGTGGTCATACGGAAACCCAATGGGTCCCTTCGGTTGTGTGGGGACTTCGGCGCTACAGTCAATGCTCAGTCCCTCGTTGACACTTACCCCATTTCCCAACAGGAAGACTTTGTTGCCAAGCTTGCCGGGGGAGAGTATTTTTCCAAGATCGACCTGGCTGAGGCATACCACCAGTTGCCCTTGGATGCCGAATCTCAGAACATCATGGTTATCAACACGCCTTTCGGATTGTATAAGTACAAGCTCCTTCCCTTTGGTGTCTCTTCGGTGCCGGCCATTTTCCAGCGATTCCTGGAGCAGCTTACCCAGCCTATCCCTGCATGTGTGAATTATCTGGATGACATCTTGGTCACTGGGTGTTCCCGCCAGGAACATTTGCAAAACCTCAGCACCTTATTTCACACTCTGCAGTCTGCTGGTCTCCGCTGTCGGCTGGACAAGTGTTGTTTTTTTCAACCTGATGTGGAATACTTGGGCCACTGGCTTAGCAAAGATGGCATTCGCCCTTCAGATCGTAATGTCGCTGCCATTGAGGCCCTTCCTCATCCCAATGACTTATCGGAACTGCAGGTGTTTCTGGGCAGGGTTACTTATTACTTAAAGTTCTTGCCCCAGGCTGCCACCGTTGCTCAACCCCTCAATCACTTGCGTCACAAAGGGGTACCTTTTGTTTGGACTCCTGCCTGTGACCAGGCTTTTCTCCATTTAAAGGCAATGCTGAAGCCCGCCCCTTGCCTTACTCCCTTCTCTCTGGACCGCCCCTTAGTTGTGGCAGCTGATGCCTTGGCATATGGCATTGGGGCCATCCTTGTGCACTGGGATGCCAATGGCTGTGAACAGCCCATTGCTTATGCCTCTTAAGACGTTGACCCCGGTGCAAGGGAACTACTCCCAGATTTAAAATGAGGCCCTGGCGATAGTGTTCGCCGTTCAAAAATTTCATTCCTATCTCTTTGGGGCAAAGTTCACCCTCCTGACGGACCATAAACCCTTCGTTACACTTTTCGGGCCCCACTCTCACCTTCCCGAGCGGACGACTCAGCGTCTCCAGCGCTGGGCATTGTTTCTATGTAATTACGCTTACACCATCCGGTATAAGACCACCGCCCACCCTGCTAATGCAGACGCTTTGTCACGTCTCCCAGCAGACCCCGATCCTGCCTTTGACCAACAGGAGGTCCTCTGCTTTCACATTGATTCCGCCCGCCGGGATGCGCTGGACGGTCTTCCTCTTATGGCTGCTGACATTGCGGCGGCTACCTGCCGCGACCCTGTCTCGCGGCAGGCTCTCAATTACATGGTCCACGGATGGCCATCCTGTGTTAATCGTCGGATGCAGTCTGATTTCAGCCCCTGGCGCCACCTTTCCCACAGGCTCTTCGTGGTCGATGATGTCCTTCTGTTGGACACGGAGTCAGATGCCCACCAGGTAGTCATCCCTCCGGAATTGCGGCTTCGGGTGCTCAGTATGTTACACCGCGGGCACTGGGGTGTGTCCCATATAAAAGTTTTGGCTCGCCGGCATCTGTATTGGCCCGGCATCAATGGCGATATTGAGCGCCTGGTCCGTGGCTGTACTGTCTGTGCGCGTCACCAGGCAAGCCCCCCTCAGTCGTTTGCACCCTGGCCTGTGCCTCGCCGGCCCTGGGATTGCTTCTATGTCGATTTTGCGGGCACGTTTTTGCGATCCAAGCAGACATATGCTTGTGTCTGTATATGTGCGGATGGATATGTGTGCGTGTGTGAGTCTATACCTGTCCTTTTTTCCCCCTAAGGTAAGTCTTTCCGCTCCCGGGATTGGGATGACTCCTTACCCTCTCCCTTAAAACCCACATCCTTTCATCTTTCCCTCTCCTTCCCTCTTTCCTGATGAGGCAACAGTTTGTTGCGAAAGCTTGAATTTTGTGTGTGTGTTTGTGGTTGTTTGTGTGTCTGTCGACCTGCCAGCACTTTCATTTGGTAAGTCACATCATCTTTGTTTTTAGATATATATTTCCTACGTGGAATGTTTCCCTCTATTTTTATATATATATATATATATATATATATATATATATATATATATATATAGAGAGAGAGAGAGAGAGAGAGAGAGAGAGAGAGAGAGAGAGAGACACACACACATGCATCGAGGGACAGTGCACAAATGTAAGGGAGTTGTTCCTCAGGCCAATCCTTCTGCTACTTAGTTGTTAATCCCCCTCATAATTGTGAACCAGGATGTCTGTTTTCAGGTGGACAAAGGAGCTATTGTTTCTGTGATTAACCTCCACATGTATAATCATCTGGGTTTCCCTGTCTTGGTCCCACCCTCCCATACATTGGTTGCATATGTTGACAGTTCAGTTCCTCTCTGGTATCAACTCACAGTCCACACTGCATACAAAAAGGTCACACAGCTATAACTCTGTTTGTTGTCAGTAGTCTCTTGGTTGCCTACATTTTCAGTCTGGATGCCTTTCACTGTTTGGTTTCTCCATCACTGATGATGTTCAGGTTGTCTCAGACATTGTTCCCTTCCAGGAGCTCGATGACCTCCATGCCTCTATTCGCACCTAGCTTGGTGTGCACTGCAGAATTCTAGGCTCGTATCTCCTAACATCCAGTGTCCCATTTCTGCTGCCACATCCTATTTCCATCTCCTTGCAGGTGGCCGCTAAGCAAGAACTCAATCACTTCCTGAAAGCTGTGGTTATTGAACTTGTTAAAACCAGTGCTTGTGTCACACCCCTCGTGGTCAAGAAATCCAGTCAGTCTCTCTGGCTATGCAGAGGTGCAAGTGGAAACCTATGCCACTCCGCATCTGGAGGACCTCCTCACAACGACCTTGCTGATACATATTTCCTGATCACAATGAACGAGGAACCACATTGCATTATAGTCATCAACATTCCTTATGGCCTATACAAGTGTTTGCCCTTTCAGATCTCTTCTGCTCTGGCAGTCATTCAGAGATACCTGGAACAGTCGACTATGTCCATCCCTACTTCTACCAACTATCTCAATGACTTAATTGTGATGGATGCTGCATGTCAGGACCACCTGCATAACCTTTGTACCTTCTTTACTATGTTGCATGATGCAGGTTCAAGTGCCGCTTGACCGAGCAAGGTACTGCAGTATTCAGCACACTGGACTCGCATTTGGGAGGGTGATGGCTCAAACTTACATCCGGCCATGCTGATTTAGGTTTTCCTTGATTTCCCTTAATTACTTTAGGCAAATATCATGATGGTTCCTTTCAAAGGGCATGGCCGACTTCCATCCCTATCCTTCCCTTAATCTAATGGAACCAGTGACCTCATTGTTTGCTTCCTTCCCCAATCAACCAACCCATCAATCAAGTGCCACCTGCACAAATGCCAGTTTTTTGGGAGCTATTGGAATACCTCAGACAGCTGCTCAACAAAGACAGGATCCATCCCATTGACTGCAATGTTTGTGCTATTAACTCTTTGCCCAGCCCCCAAAATTTGCAGGAGCTGCAGGCCTTTTTGGGAAAGAGGCATATTTATTGTAAGTTTCTCCCACAGATGGCTCACATTGTGCATCCACTCAACCACTTGCAGAAGAGGAGGGTTAAGCACAGATGGACAACTGACTGTCAGCATGTTTTCACATGGCTGAAATATGTGCTGTGCCTGCATCTCTATATGACATTGGCACAGTTTTGGCACATCGGAGCAACAATGATACTGAGCAATTGATTGCCTATGCATCAAAGATGCTGAACCCTGCTCGAAAGAACGAATCTTCGTATAAAGAAAAAAAGTTTGAAACTTATCTTTGCCCTTAAGAAGTTCCGTGTTTACCCATTTGGGACAAAGTTTATCCTCATTACAGACCAAAAACTGCTGGCAGTAATATTTGAGCATTGGTTGCTTTTTTCCTACAAATATACCATTAAATGCAAGCCCACAGCACAACAAGCAAATGCAGACACTCTGTCTTGTCTACCCTCAGGACTCAACCCAGCATTTGACTAACAGGAAATCTCCAGTTTCCACATCATTGTGAAATGGCAGCACACTTAGGACAGGTTTTCTATTGCAGCTACTTACATTGCTGCAGACACATGCCCCGACCCTATCTCACAGTACATCATGCACTGGGTGCTCCATGGGTGGCCCACTTATTTTTAAAAGTCAGCTGATCCTCAGCTCCATGGCTGGGCTTTCCTCTTCCACTGTTTGTCACACATCTCCAGTGTTCTCCTACTTAATGCAGAGGCAAATAATCACCATGTTGTCATATTGCCAATCCTACACTTTCATGTTTTGCATCTCCTCCATTGTCGGCCTTTGAGTATGTCATGGATGAAAGCACTTACACGACAAATTGCCTACCCACCCTGACTGAAAAAAGTTTTAGACGTCGTGATGTGCAATTCTTTCTGTTTGTGCCTGACACCAGGCTACTCCACCCCAGTCTTCTGGAGCCTGCCCCCCCCCCCCCCCCCCCCCATCCTCCCCTACTGTGCCTGGGACCATATTCATCTGGAATTTGCTGGCCTCTCTTTCGGCTCTTTGTGGCTCATTGTCATGGACACTTATTCTAACTAATCCTATATAGTTAGCATGGTGCCCACCAAAACTTATGTCACTCTCGATGCATTCATCCAGATTCTAGCCATCAAAGGGATTCCCCACACCATCATGTTGGTCAATGGGCCCTAATTTATGTTGACAGCTTTTGAACAGTTCTGCACCTCCAGTGGCATCAAGCACCTGTCTCTTCCACTGTTTCACCTACCCTCCAATGACAGTGCGAAGCATAATATGTGCACGTTTAAACAACAGATGTGTAAAGCAGTTGGTTGTTCCACCACCACAGCTGAGCTCACATTTTTTCTGAGCATCTACAGGACCACCTCTCTCCATGATCATAGCCCGGAGGAGCTCGTCCATGGGCGGCAGCCATATATTCTCTTTCACGTTCTGGCCCCACAGAACCACAGACCTGGCACACCAAGTGACTTCTGTCGTGTTCAGCTGTGTGGGCACACTCATATTGGACAAAACTCTTTTGGATGCCAGCCAAAGTGGTTGCCACTCAAAGACGCCGGCTTATGACAGTTGATGCTCCAAGGGATTTGATGTCTCAGCATACCAACCAGCTCTGACTGCACCTACCAACTGCACCACCACCACACAGTCAGACCTGGACTGCCCACCCTTGCCACTCCCACAACCACAGGAGTACAACTTTCATTCCAGTGTATTAGCATCAGTTCTCATGGACACAGACTTGAAAGTGTAAGTCTCAGTGCGACCTCCGCCCTCTCAGCAATCGTTGCCCACACCATCATTTCCCATGCCACCACACCCCGGCACATTGCCACATGCCCCACTTCTTCCTCCCAGATGGCGGGCTTTTGCACTGGGACCCTGCCTGCACCACCAGTTCGCCTCCCCAAGAATTGTGTGGGGCACTTCTGGCCATAGATCCCCATTTGAGGGGGGAGGGATCTGATACCCAAAATCGGCAAGTTTGAAGGCCCTCTGGAAGATAAGGATTTGATGACAATTGCTGGATGGTGCAGCTACATCTGTAGGCACTGGTGTTACCACTGCAAGCACAACCACGAGGATACGCCTGCCTTGGCAGCATATCAGTGCTACACAACTGCCCTTAAAGTCAGAGGCACAACAGTTCTGCAGTTGGTCATGATTTCTCTTCACTATTGTACTGATCTCACTATCCCTTAGGCGTTGAGAGAGAGAGAGAGAGATGATAGCTTGTGCACATGCCCCACTTCTTCCTCCCAGATGGCGGGCTTTTGCACTGGGGCCCTGCCTGCACCACCAGTTTGCCTCCCCAAGAATTGTGTGGGGCACTTCTGGCCATAGATCCCCATTTGAGGAGGGAGGGATCTGATACCCAAAATCGGCAAGTTTGAAGGCCCTCTGGAAGATACGGATTTGATGACAATTGCTGGATGGTGCAGCTACATCTGTAGGCACTGGTGTTACCACTGCAAGCACAACCACGAGGATACGCCTGCCTTGGCAGCATATCAGTGCTACACAACTGCCCTTAAAGTCAGAGGCACAACAGTTCTGCAGTTGGTCATGATTTCTCTTCACTATTGTACTGATCTCACTATCCCTTAGGCGTTGAGAGAGAGAGAGAGAGAGAGAGAGAGAGATGATAGCTTGTGCAAACTATTTGTGAATGTGATTAAATAAAAGAATGAACTACCTGACCTCTGAGAAAAGGACCCAGTGCATGTCCTAAAAAGAAATGTAAGTTCAATTGAGGTTGCAGCTGTTTCCCATTAGAAATCAAGTACTCATGCTGTGAATCAGTGGACAGGGCCACAGTAAGCCAGATATTTGAGTATTACACTGACCAGCCAAATCATTATGACCACTGTCCACCGCAACATTGGATGCCGTCTGGTGGCATTGCAGGCACGTGATGCAATAACAAAAGTATGTAAGCAGAGCAGACACAGATGGCTGATCAATCTAGTGAAGGTATTGGCTGCATATGGTGAAATCCATTGAGATAAGTGACTTTTACAAAGGACAGAGTCTGTTAACACGTATCTTGAAAACAGCAAAGCTGTTGCTACTGTTAAGGAGCATCTATGGAAAGAGGTGTAAGGACAATGAAACTACTACTAGCCACTAAATGGCTGGACATCCATGACTCTTCCCAGTATGTGGGGTTTGGAGACTTGTCTGCGCTATAAAATAGGATAGATGGTGGTCTGTGGCATCTCTGCCTAAAGAGCACAATGCTGGTGCACACACAAGTGTTTTGGAGCTCACCATTCATCATACATTGTCAAACATAGAGCTCTGCAGCAGACCATCCGTACCTGTTTACCTGTTGACCAATGACATCATCACTTATGATTGCAGTGGGAATCGGACCATTGGGATTCAGCCGTTGATCAGATGAATCATTTTTGTTATGCTAGTTGGATCTCCACAAATGGCATTCTTGAGGTGAATAGCAGTTCAAAATGTGGGGAAAGGCTGGTGAGTGGAGCAGTATTATGCTATGGGAGACATTCTCCTGCGCTTGCATGAGAAATGTGATTGTAATTGAAAACATACTGACAGCTGTGAATCATCTGGATCCCTCCATACGTGATGTCATCCCCAGTGGCAGTGTCATCTTTCAGCAGTATAATTTGCCGTGTCTCAGAGCCAGAACCATGCTACAGTGGTTTGAAGAGCACTATAGCAAACTCATGTCCAGATCTCGGTGACCGAATTTGCCTGATGTAAATCCTACGGAGCCCATCTGGGTCACTATTGGGTGCCATCACCGCGCACACAAATCAGCAGCGTATTATTTCTGTGAACCACATGACCTGTGTGTAGACATCTAATGCCACATACCTCCATAAACCTACCAACAAACTGTTGGGTCCCTGGTATGCAGAATCAGGGATGTATTTCATTCCAAAGACGGACAAACAAGCTATTAAGCATGTGGTCAAAATGTTTTGTGTATGACAGTGATGAAATCAAGTCAAACTAAACTTCCATTTAAACAAAGCATTATTTGAAATGTCTGCCTTTATAGCTG
Organism: Schistocerca americana; assembly: GCF_021461395.2. Taxonomy (NCBI): domain Eukaryota; kingdom Metazoa; phylum Arthropoda; class Insecta; order Orthoptera; family Acrididae; genus Schistocerca; species Schistocerca americana. The sequence continues at coordinate 103,958,099 of NC_060122.1, read as the reverse complement.
AGTGGTCAGTTCACCTGACTGCTGAGTAAAAAACCTCAGTTCAATTCCCAACACTGACAAGAATTTTTACTTTGGTTTGTTGTTGTTGTGGTCTTCAGTCCAGAGAATGGTTTGATGCAGCTCTCTGTGCTACTCTATCCTGTGCAAGCTTCTTCATCTCCCAGTACCTACTGCAAACTACATCCTTCTGAATCTGTTTAGTGTATTCATCTCTTGGTCCCCCTTTATGATTTTTACCCTCCATGCTGCCCTCCAATACTAAATTGGTGACCCTTGATGCCTCAGAATATGTCCCACCTACCAATCCCTTCCTCTAGTCAAGTTGTGCCACAAATTTCTCTTCTCCCCAATTCTGTTCAATACCTCCCCATTAGTTATGTGATCTACCCATCTAATCTTTAGCATTCTTCTGTAGCACCACATTTCGAAAGCTTCTATTCTCTTCTTGTCCAAACTATTTATCGTCCATGTTTCACTTCCATGCATGGCTACACTCCATACAAATACTTTCAGAAACGACTTCCTGACACTTAAATCTATACTCGATGTTAACAAGTTTCTCTTATTCAGAAACGCTTTCCTTGCCATTGCCAGTCTACATTTTATATCCTGTCTACTTCGACCATCATCAGTTATTTTGCTCCCCAAATAGCAAAACTTATTTACTACTTTAAGCGTCTCATTTCCTAATCTAATTCCCTCACCATCACAACAGTTTAATTCGACTACATTCCATTATCCTCGTTTTGCTTTTGTTGATGTTCATCTTATATCCTCCTTTCAAGACACAGTCCATTCCGTTCAGCTGCTGTTCCAGGTCCTTTGCTGTCTCTGACAGGATTACAATGTCATCAGCGAACCTCAAAGTTTTTATTGATTCTCCATGGATTTTAATTCCTATTCTGAATTTTTCTTTTGTTTCCTTTACTGCTTGCTCAGTATACAGATTGAATAACATTGGGGATAGGCTACAACCCTGTGTCACTCCCTTCCCAACTACTACTTCCCTTTCATGCCCCTCAACTCTTTTAACTGCCATCTGGTCTCTGTACAAATTGTAAATATCCTTTCGCTCCCTGTATTTTACCCCTGTCACCTTCAGAATTTGAAAGAGAGTATTGAAGTCAACATTGTCAAATGCTAGAAACATAGGTTTTCCTTTCCGTGATCTATTTTCTAAGATAAGTCGTAGGGTCAGTATTGCCTCACGTGTCCCAGCATTTCTACAGAATCCAAACTGATCTTCCCCGAGGTCAGCTTCTACCAGTTTTTCCATTCGTCTGTAAAGACTTCATGTTAGTATTTTGCAGCCATGGTTTATTAAACTGATAGTTCGGTAATTTTCACATCTGTCAACACCTACTTTCTTTGGGATAGGAATTATTATATTCTTCTTGAAGTCTGAGGGTATTTCACCTGTCTCATACATCTTGCTCGCCAGATGGTAGAGTTTTGTCAGGGCTGGCTCTCCCAAGGCCATCAGTAGCTCTAATGGAATGTTGTCTACTCCCGGGACCTTGCTTCGACTTAGGTCTTTCAGTGCTCTGTCAAACTCTTCACGCAGTATTATATCTCCCATTTCATCTTCATCTTCATCTACATCCTCTTCCATTTACAGAATATTGTCCTCAAGAACATCGCCCCTGTATAGACCCTCTATATACTCCTTCCACCTTTGTGCTTTTCCTTCTTTGCTTAGAACTGGTTTTCCATCTGAGCTCTTGATATTCATACAAGTGGTTCTCTTTTCTCCAAAGGTCTCTTTAATTTTCACGTAGACAGTATCTATCTTACTCCTAGTGATATAGATCTCTACATCCTTACATTTCTCCTGTAGCCATCCCTGCTTAACCATTTTGCACTTCCTGTTGATCTCATTTTTGAGACGTTTGTATTCCTTTTTGGCTTCTACATTTACTGCATTTTTATATTTTCTCCTTTCATCAATTTAATTCAATATCTTGTGTTACCCATAGATTTTTACTAGCCCTCGTCTTTTTATCTACTTGATCCTCTGCTGCCTTCACTATTTCATCTCTCAAAGCTACCCATTCTTCTTCTACTGTATTTCTTCCCCCCATTCTTGTCAATTGTTCCCTAATGCTCTCCCTGAAACTCTCTACATCCTCTGGTTCTGTCAGTTTATCCAGGTCCCATCTCCTTAAATTCCTACCTTTTTGCAGTTTCTTCAGTTTTAATCTACAGTTCATAACCAATAGATTGTGGTCAGAGTCCACATCTGCCCCTGGAAATGTCTTATAATTTAAAACCTGGTTCCTAAATCTCTGTCTTACCATTGAATAATCTATCTGAAACCTTCCAGTATCTCCAGGCTCCTTCCATGTGTACAACTTACTGTCATGATTCTTGAACCAAGTGTTAGCTATGATAAAGTTATGCTCTGTGCAAAATTCTACCAGGCAGCTTCCTCTTTCATTCCTTACCCCCATTCCATATTCACCTACTACATTTCCTTCTCTTCCTTTTCCTACTATCGAATTCCAGTCACCCATGACTATTAAATTTTCATCTCCCTTCACTATCTGAATAATTTCTTTTATCTCATCATACATTTCATCAATCTCTTCATCATCTGCAAAGCTAGTTGGCATATAAACTTGTACTAATGTCGTAGACGTGGGCTTCTATCTATCTTGGCCACAATAATGTGTACACTATGCTGTTTGTAGTAGCATACCCACATTCCTATTTTTTTATTCATTATTAAACCTACTCCTGCATTACCTCAGTTTGATTTTGTATTTATAACCCTGTAGTCACCTGACCAGAAGTCTTGTTCCTCCTGCCACTGAACTTCACTAATTCCCACTATATCTAACTTTAACCTATCCATTTCCCTTTTCAAATTTTCTAACCTGCTTGCCCGATTAAGGGTTCTGACATTCCACGCTCCGATCCGTAGAATGCCAGTTTTCTTTCTCCTGATAACAACGTCGTCCTGAGTAGTCCCCACCTGGAGATCCGAATGGGGGACTATTTTACCTTCTGAATATTTTACCCAAGAGGACGCCATCATCATTTAACCATGCAGTAAAGCTGCATCCCCTTGGGAAAAATTACAGCTGTAGTTTCCCCTTGCTTTCAGCCGTTCGCAGTACCAACACAGCAAGGCCGTTTTGGTTAGTGTTACAAGGTCAGATCAGTGAATCATCCAGACTAGTGCCCCTGCAACTACTACAAAGGCTGGTGACCCCCTTCGGGAACCACACGTTTGTCTGGCCTCTCAACAGATACCCCTCCGTTTTGGTTGCACATACGGTACGGCTATCTGTATAGCTGAGGCACGCAAGCCTCCCCACTAACGCAAGGTCCATGGTTCATAGGGTGTGGGGGGTTACTTTGGTTTAATAAATGGAATGGGTTGCACACAGACTCATGAGGACAAACAAGGAGCTACTTGAATGAGTAGTTGCTCTAGTTGGAAATGCTGACATTAATGGCCAAGAAAACAGGTCTGCCAATCACATACCCATCCATAGTGATGACCAAATTACACTTTAGGCAAACAATGAACTAATAATTGGTTGGCAACACCTGACACCCTTGACACAACATGAAATTTAATTTTTATTATTTGAAATATACTAGTGCTACAATATACCACACATTTAGACCATATTGAAACTAATAGGCAATATTGAGCATTAGAAATTAATTATACCAATTGTGTTTACACTTGTGTATCAAGGTTTAAATATATAGTGTAAATTAACATTTTTGTACACGAGAAACTAATATTTTTTTCCTTTCATAAGGCGATCTGATGAAGAACTTGCTCCATCTAAAGCAAAAAGACAACATATAAGCATCCATGAAGGACATGATGCTGAAGACCTGTTTGCATTCGCTTGTGATAAAGAGGATAAGAGAAAAGAGGAAGATTTATTTGCATTTGCCTCTGATAAGGAGGAAAAGAGGAAAGAGGGTGATTTATTTGCATTTGCTTGTGATAAAGAGGAACAAAGAAATGAGGAAGATTTATTTGCGTTTTCTGAAGATCTCGCAAGAGGATTAGAAGCCAATGAGCCAACAGTGAAAACGAAGACAGGAAAAAGAAAAATGCCAGATAACCATTCTCCTTACAATACACCTAAAAAGAAAAGTCATTTAGATGCAGTAATGGAACCAGGACCCTCCAAGGAATGTCCTAATGAAAAAAAATCGGATACACAAGAGGAGTTCATATCAATATGCCCAAAAGTTGAGGTATGCTAACTAATCTGAAATACAAAACTGTTTTTTTTCCAATGCTTGCTTAGAATTATAGGTGCAGCTCTTTCTTCTTTGATACTGTCATATTATAAAATGTCTTAAGTAGCTTAGAGCAGCTTGAGATTTTTGGGAGAGGCAGTATTCTACCTGATATTTAAGACATAAGAGAGAGGCAAACTGCCCTCTGACTTGGCGAGGGACATTCAATACTTAAAGAGACAATTTGATGTAGGGGGGGGGGGGGGGGGGGAAGGGAAAGAAAAAAGAAAAAAAACCAAGCCTGTGCATTTTTGCAAAATGAGACTTTTATTACTTCTTATCATAACCCCACCATTATTAATACGCCTATCCCAACTATGAACTGGTCTTTTTAATACCTGATGTAAAGAAGTCATTGTTTTGTTGTTTGGACCACTTTTCCATAAATTCTTTCACCTCCTTATTGTTTCTGAAAATTTTTCCATGTAATGTCTCCCTGAATGAAACTAAATTTCATCAGAAGTTAAAACTTTGTTTGAAAAATGCACACCTCTCTTTCATAGTGTTCTTGGAAGTCTGTATGCATTTTAAGTCTTGTTTCCTTGTGGTGTTGCATTAACCCTCTCAGGACCTACAGTGCACTTCTTTTGCTCTACTTGAGTTTGTTACTGGTAATGTTATGATCTGTGCTAATGCTTACTGCAACTGTTTTTGCTATATGTTTAACTGTAACACATCAGTCTTCACAGATAATATTGCCACTGCGAAGGAGTTGCCGCTCCAATTGGCTGGGCAGGATGTTGCTTGTCAGTCACTGAGATGTGACCATTTTTGAACTGTTGTAATCATTTACAAAAATTTCCCTGCTTTCACCATTCTTTGAAACCAATCGGTAAAAGATTTTACCCACATTTTCCACCTTTAGGAAGCAAAAAGTGGATCACTAAAGGTTGTTCATCTAATGTGGAAACTTCAAATTGACATGCCATTGTTAAATGCTATATTGAGTTTATAAATTAACAATTTTTATCCATCAGCTTTGCTGAGCTCATCCCAGTGATGCCAATCTAAAGCCTTGAAAGTATAAAACTCCTCATAGAAACTGTTTCATTTCTACATCAATTTGTCATTCTAGTCATTTAATGTGCCACGACAGGTGTGAACCATCAGTTTAATATGTCATAGTCGCAAAACACTGACACAAATTATTGGCAGAAAAATGGAAAAATCTGGTAGAAGATTTTACCAGCATTCTTTGTCCAGAACTTAGTGTTCTGGGGAAAACTAGGAACACCTGAGGCAATACTGACCCTATGACTAGTTTTAGAAGATAGACTGAAGAAAGGAAAAATTATGTTTATAGCATTTGCATATTTATAGAAAGTTTTTGACAGTGTTGGGTGGAAATTTTGAACATAACCAAGGATAAAATACAGTGATTAAAAGGGTATCTACAACTTGTACGGAAACCAAATGGCAGTTGTAACAATTAAAGAGTGAGAAATAGAATCTGTTTTTGAGAAGGTAGTGATACAGGATTGTAGACTATCGCTGCTGTTATTCCAGCTGTACATTGAGCTGAAAAGAAGGATAAATTTGGCAAGAGAATTCAAGTTGAGGGAGAAGAAGTTAAAACCAATTGTTCCATTTTATTGTGGTTCACATTGATAAGGCTCCCATGACTGCCATTTCAATGTGGAATTGACGGGTACAGGAGAGTCTTGCTCAACACCGTTTTGGATTTCAGTGACCCCATGCAACTACTGCCCAAAAGGGAACAAATATTGCCTACTCGGGCTTGCAGGATAATACATTCACGTCACATACCTAAAGTCAGAAATTAGCATGTTTTTGTCAAAACAGTGGACAGTGTGATGACATCTGGAGTATCATGGGTTGTCAGCACAGTGCCCATGTTTACAGCTTTCATTCACGTGGTAGCAGAAAGCTCGGGCCAACTGCAGTGGACTCAGTGAAAAAAACTGAACACAGGAGTGGACCACATCACCTTTTCAGACAAGTCCTGGTCTGCATACAGTGTTACAGTAGACACATCCATGTTTAGAGTCTCGACGGAGACTGGGTGCATTCATCATTGTTGTACAGTCCTGGCATATGAGGTGATATGGCTTGCCATTGGATACAACTGTTTAACTCTGGCATAAAGTTGAAACAGCATGGAATGACACACCCATATCTCTCATCAAAGGGCTCAGTACACAGCTAGGTTAGAGGTACTGTTGCTGCCAGAGATGGCACCTGTGTGTACTGAATTTCATGCCTCCCAGATTACCTAAAAATTTAAAGTGTTCTCCCTACTACAGTTTATAAACACAATAAGTAGGATTTCGTAATTTACTATTCTTCCTGGAGTTATAATCTATACAATGATCTTTTTTGGTGAAACATTTTGTGAAGGAATAATTTAGCATTCGGCTTTGTATTTATCATTGGCCATTTAGCTGTTAGAGAGGTCAACAAGCAGATGTATAGATGGCTGTAATTCACTGATTGACATTACATAAGACAGCTTCTTAAGATATTTTGTAATTTGTTCAACAAGTTATTGATTTGAATTTTTTAAATTCTTTTCTTGTTGCTCCTTGTGTGCCAGCATGCGTCAACTTTGTTTTGATCTGTGTTGAGGCCCTTGGTCTTTTCTCATCCCCCACGTTCTTTGTCCAGAACCTTCTTGTCTGAGATCTTGCATGGAACCCAAGAATTTCATTGACTGTCAGTGTTGTCAGTCCCAAAACTGCACGTTTGATGTTGGCTTCTCAAACAGTATTACCATTTGTGTAAAAAGGATTACTGTGAAGTAGTTTCTTAAAGTACACTTTATGTTTGGTGTGCGAAGCATTAAGCAAGGACTATGCAGCACTTTTGCAAATATAATTCATGCATGCCATGGAATTTTCTATTCACTGCTGCCTTGAATGTAATAATGTGACATTTGTCATTTGTTTTTATCATTGTACTGCTGCAGTCAATCGCTTGTGTTTGGTTACAATGTTCTGACAAATAAAATTTTTCCTAATATGTTCACATTAATTTCAGTAAAGGGGCTGGATTTGAAAAACTAATCTCGATGACACTTCCCAGATTTAGGCTCTCAGAAGATTTGGACAGCTTTTTTCTGCAGCACCACGAGCCTATTTAAATCACCTCAGTTTGTTCCATACTACATTTCTGTGAAGTCTTTATTGTAATAATATCTTTCTAGTATTTCCTCAATGTATTGATTGCAAATATGCCCTTACTCACATTTACCGTAAAGCAATCTCTTGATTGGTTACATCAAGAGAAATATTATATACGGAATTATGATCTTGTATAACTTTCTTAGAGCTTGACCTCAAGATTTATTTGCATTTAGAACAATCTACATTTTTTCCTAAATTACTTTGTATTTCATTTCTATGTATTTTTTATTTTGATTGATAAATGAAATATTTACCTGTTTCCAGCCAAGTTGATAATTTTAGTGACTGGCATGGATGAACCAAATTGTTAGTTATTATTGTCAGACCCTCCTGTATATATAGCTGCATTCAGATCACATCATGTGCTATCCCCTTGGATGTACTTTTCTTTTCCCACCCATGCTGCTGTTCTATGAAATGTGCATCACCACACTGTTTCTTGACTTTGACAGGTGATGTGTGAAACATTTTTAGAAAGTGAGTGCTGGATCCCAAATTTTGCTTAAATTAAAACTGTAGTCCCTTGTTACTATATTCTTTGCTAAATTTCTTTAATAAACATCCCCAGAAATGATCTTGATATATCTCAGTTTCTGATTGTACCATAACTGTTCTGTTGAAAGACATCCAATCTCACCTTGTGCTTTGCCTTTAAAGACTGTGTTGCTAACACAATTATTATGGGTCACTTAAATGCTGTATAGTTGGCTGGCTAATGTCAATAAAATCATCACCATAAGCAAAACATGTCATTGTAAAGGCCTAACCATAAAATAGCTCACTTTTTGGATATCAACTATATAACAAAAAACAAGGAAGCTACAGATTTTAAAAAATTCCCAAGTGAATGCCCACCCAGCAATCATTGTCTGTTGATTACAGGTATAAAAAGCTCTTTGTAGTTTCCATTTTCTCTTATATATATCAATATTATGAAAAGAATATAATAGAGGGAAACATTCCACACGGGAAAAATATATTTAAAAACAAAGATGATGTGACTTACCATACAAAAACGTTGGCAGGTCAATAGCAACACAAACAAACACATACATACACTCAAAATTTTAGCTTTCACAACTAATGGTTGCTTCGTCAGGAAAGAGGGAAGGAGAGGGAAAGACGAAAGGATGTGGGTTTTAAGGGAGAGGCTAAGGAGTCATTCCAATCCCGGGAGCGGAAAGATTTACCCTAGGGGGAAAAAAGGACAGGTATACACTCACACACACACACACACACACACACACACACACACACACACACACACACACACATCCATCCACACCTACACAGACACAAGCAGACATTTGTAAACGCAAAGAGTTTGGGCAGATATGTCAGTCGAGGCGGAAGTGCAAAGGCAAAGATGTTGTTGAAAGACAGGTGAGGTATGAGCGGCGGCAACTTGAAATTAGCGGAGGTTGAGGCCTGGCGGATAACGAGAAAAGAGGATATACTGAAGGGCAAGTTCCCATCTCCGGAGTTCTGACAGGTTGGTGTTAGTGGGAAGTATCCAGATAACCCGGACGGTGTAACACTGTGCCAAGATGTGCTGGCCGTGCACCAAGGCATGTTTAGCCACAGGGTGATCCTCATTACCAACAAACACTGTCTGCCTGTGTCCATTCATGCGAATGGACAGTTTGTTGCTGGTCATTCCCACATAGAAAGCTTCACAGTGTAGGCAGGTCAATTGGTAAATCACGTGGGTGCTTTCACACGTGGCTCTGCCTTTGATCGTGTACAGCTTCCGGGTTACAGGACTGGAGTAGGTGGTGGTGGGAGGGTGCATTGGACAGGTTTTACACCGGGGGCGGTTACAAGGGTAGGAGCCAGAGGGTAGGGAAGGTGGTTTGGGGATTTCATAGGGATAAACTAAGAGGTTACGAAGGTTAGGTGGACGGCGGAAAGACACTCTTGGTGGAGTGGGGAGGATTTCATGAAGGATGGATCTCATTTCAGGGCAGGATTTGAGGAAGTCGTATCCCTGCTGGAGAGCCACATTCAGAGTCTGGTCCAGTCCCGGAAAGTATCCTGTCACAAGTGGGGCACTTTTGTGGTTCTTCTGTGGGAGGTTCTGGGTTTGAGGGGATGAGGAAGTGGCTCTGGTTATTTGCTTCTGTACCAGGTCGGGAGGGTAGTTGCGGGATGTGAAAGCTGTTTTCAGGTTGTTGGTGTAATGGTTCAGGGATTCCAGACTGGAGCAGATTCGTTTGCCATGAAGACCTAGGCTGTAGGGAAGGGACCGTTTGATGTGGAATGGGTGGCAGCTGTCATAATGGAGGTACTGTTGCTTGTTGATGGGTTTGATGTGGACGGACGTGTTGAAGCTGGCCATTGGACAGATGGAGGTCAACGTCAAGGAAAGTGGCATGGGATTTGGAGTAGGACCACGTGAATCTGATGGAACCAAAGGAGTTGAGATTGGAGAGGAAATTTTGGAGCTCTTCTTCACTGTGAGTCCAGATCATGAAGATCTCATCAATAAATCTGTACAAAACTTTGGGTTGGCAGGCCTGGGTAACCAAGAAGGCGGCTTCCTCTAAGCGACCCATGAATAGGTTGGCGTACAAGGGGGCCATCCCGGTACCCATGGCTGTTCCCTTTAATTGTTGGTAAGTCTGGCCTTCAAAAGTGAAGAAGTTGTGGGTCAGGATGAAGCTGGCTAAGGTAATGAGGAAAGAGGTTTTAGGTAGGGTGGCAGGTGATCGGCATGAAAGGAAGTGCTCCATCGCAGTGAGGCCCTGGACGTGCAGAATATTTGTGTATAAGGATGGTTTCCGGGGGTAATAGATTGGGTAAGGATTCCAGGCGTTCGAGAAAGTGGTTGGTGTCTTTGATGAAGGATGGGAGACTGCATGTAATGGGTTGAAGGTGTTGATCTACGTAGGCAGAGATACGTTCTGTGGGGGCTTGGTAACCAGTTACAATGGGGCGGCCGGGATGATTGGGTTTGTGAATTTTAGGAAGAAGGTAGAAGGTAGGGGTGCGGGGTGTCGGTGGGGTCAGGAGGTTGATGGAGTCAGGTAAAAGGTTTTGTAGGGGGCCTAAGGTTCTGAGGATTCCTTGAAGCTCCGCCTGGACATCAGGAATGGGATTACCTTGGCAAACTTTGTATGTGGTGTTGTCTGCAAGCTGACGCAGTCCCTCAGCCACATACTCTCGACGATCAAGTACCACAGTAGTGGAACCCTTGTCCGCCGGAAGAATGACGATGGATCGGTCAGCCTTCAGATCACGGATAGCTTGGGCTTCAGCAGTGGTGATGTTGGGAGTAGGATTAAGGTTTTTTAAGAAGGATTGAGAAGCAAGGCTGGAAGTCAGAAATTCCTGGAAGGTTTGGAGAGGGTGATTTTGAGGAAGAGGAGGTGGGTCCCGCTGTGACAGAGGACGGAACTGTTCCAGGCAGGGTTCAATTTGGATAGTGTCTTGGGGAGTTGGATCATTAGGAGTAGGATTAGGATCATTTTTCTTCGTGGCAAAGTGATATTTCCAGCAGAGAGTACGATTGTAGGACAGTAAATCTTTGACGAGGGCTGTTTGGTTGAATCTGGGAGTAGGGCTGAAGGTGAGGCCTTTGGATAGGACAGAGGTTTCGGATTGGGAGAGAGGTTTGGAGGAAAGGTTAAGTACTGAATTGGGGTGTTGTGGTTCCATATTGCATTGATTGAAATTTTGAGGTTTTGGAGGGAGTGGAGCTGGAAGTGGGAGACTGAGTTGATGGGAGAGACTGGGTTTGTGTGCAATGAGTGGAGGTTGAGGTTTGCTGGAAAGGTTGTGAAGGGTGAGTGAGTAGCCTCAATCTTTCCTCTCCCGCATCCACACCGGCTGTTCAAAGCATCCTCCTACAGGCCAACCACAAATTAGAACAGCATGCCACCCTCCAGCTCAAAAAATTATCCAATCTCCTGGTTTCCCACCTCCGGAAAGTCAAGTTTGGGATAAGTTTGCTAGCAGTCTGTGGGATGACTTGTAAATAATATGAAAGAATTTAAAAACTGCTGTGCAAAGTAATAAAGGACAGGGAATTGTTACCACTGTGATAAGATTATAGAAGACTGGTGAGGACAGATTAAGTAAGGGAGGAAATGAAAAGCTATTTAGTATGCCACTAAATGGTCAAGAACAGCAATGAAATTGAATGCTGAGGGGATCCAAAATATAAAAACATTAGCACCTATCTTGTCAAGCACTAAGCAGAGAAATGCAGAGGGTTGAAGATGGGACATCATGCTTTGGCAAATTGAGTGTAAATGTATTCAAGATGAATGGAATGTAAGGTATGATCTGGCTACACAGAGTATTCTCTGTCATTTTAAATCTGAACTAGATCTCAAATTACTGATGAAAACCTTTCCAGGTCTTTCTTCAGAAGTGTGATGTATGGGCCCCTTGTAATTTCATATTTTTGTCAACAAGTCACACTATTTTCACATACCTGAGTGATTACTGGGAAGCTAAAGTTAACAAACACAAGTTAACCACAACTAGAAGAAGAGCAGCACCATATTGGGTGAGATCAAAACACTATTGACATTGTGTTTGCTGTAATGTTCGAACATAATGAGAACATGTGGAAGAATCCTTACATCTACATATATACTCCACTAGCCACCAAGTGGTGTGTGGCGGAGGGCACTATTCGCACCAAACACAGTGGTATTTGCTGTACATAGGAAAGACGTAATAGTGTCCAAGGAAAAAGGTTGGTAAATGCTCAGAGAAATTATATTTGCTAAAACCCCTGGTCATCTAAGTAAAGATGCTGTATCACAGATCCTACAGCTATGTCCCTGCAAGAAATGGCACTTCAGAGTATTTCAAAGGAAAGAAAAGTAGCAAGGAGGTGCCTTTCTCCCCACATATTCATTGTAGTTATGGGCCAATTAATATAATCCATAAATGCTTCTGTATTTGCAGAAGATGATGATATATACCAAGAACCAGAATAAGTAATACAGGAGAGGCCTCAGATTTGGAAGATACTTCAAAAAATAATAGCTAAGAGAAAGTAGATGAGGACTAGTAGGAATTGCTTTCAACGTAGATGTATATAGTAAGACAAAAAATACTAGGAAATACTCAATAGATCTCGAGGAAACATTATGTATTTTCAGATAGTTGACAACATTCCTTCTAACCAACAAAATATTGGGAGATGCAAGATAACAATAATGAATATATACAGGGATTAGACTAATTTAAACAATCAAACTCCCGCGTATAAAACTGATTCAGATGCCTAATTACTTTATAAATGAGTTAATGTGTTAAACATTTGATGTTAAGCAGGTAAAACCTTTATGGTTGAACGTCCAAAGCCCTGGTTATGTTGGTTTTACTAGTTTTGGATTATGTGAATTATGTTAGCGGCAAGAAACAATCAATGCCTTCTCTGTGTGATGGCAATGGAGATACTATCGTAGACAGTGCTGCCAAAGCAGAGTTACTAAACACAGTCTTCCGAAATGGCTTCACAAAAGAAGACAAAGTAAATATTCCAGAATTTGAATCAATAACAGCTGCCAACTTGAGTAAGGTAGAAGTAAATATCCTTGGAGTAGTGAAGCAACTTAAATCACTTAATAAAAGCAAGTCTTCTGGTCCAGACTGTATACCAATTAGGTCCCTTTCGGAGTATGCTGATGCATTAGCTCCATACTTAACAATCATATACAACCATTTGCTCAACGAAAGATCCGTACCCAAAGACTGGAAAGTTGTACAGGTCACACCAGTATTCAAGAAAGGTAGTAGGAGTAATCCACTAAATCACAGGTCCATATCGTTAACATCAATATGCAGCAGGATTTTAGAACATATATTGTGTTCAAAAATTATGAATTACCTCAAAGAAAGTGGTCTATTGACACATAGTCAACACAGGTTTAGAAAACATCATTCCTGTGAAACACAACTAGCTCTTTATTCACATGAAGTTTTGAGTGCTATTGCAAGGGATTTAAGATCGATTCCGTATTTCTGGATTTCTGGAAGGCTTTTGAAACTGTACAACACAAGCGGCTCATAGTGAAATTGCTTGTTTATGGAATTCACCTCAGTTATGTGACTGGATTTGTGATTTCCTGTCAGAGAGGTCACAGTTCGTAGTAATTGACGGAAAGTCATTGCGTAAAACAGAAGTGATTTCTGGCATTCCCCAAGGTAGTGTTATAGGCCCTTTGCTGTTCCTTATCTATATAAACGATTTTGGAGACAACCTGAGCAGCCGTCTTCGGTTGTTTGCAGATGACGCTGTCATTTATTGACTAATAAAGTCATCAGAAGATCAAGACGATTTAGAAAAGATATCTGAATGGTGCGAAAAGTGGCAGTTGACCCTAAATAACGAAAAGTATGAGGTCATCCACATGAGTTCTAAAAGGAACTCGTTAAACTTCAGTTACACGATAAATCAGTCTAATCTAGAAGCCGTAAATTCAACTAAATACCAAGGTATTACAATTACGAACAACTTAAATTGGAAGGAACACATAGAAAATGTTGTGGGGAAGGCTAACCAAAGACTGCGTCTTATTGGCAGGACACTTAGAAAATGTAACAGACCTACTAAGGAGACTGCCTAACTACACTTGCCCGTCCTCTTTTAGAATACTGCTGCATGATGTGGGATCTTTACCAGAAAGGACTGATGGAGTACATCAAAAAAGTTCAAAGAAAGGCAGCACGTTTTGTATTATCGCGAAATATGGGAGAGACTGTCACAGAAATTATACAGGATTTGGGCTGGAAATCATTAAAAGAAAGGTGTTTTTCATTGCAGTGGAATCTTCTCATGAAATTCCAATCACAAACTTTCTCCTCTGAATGCAAAAATATTTTGTTGACAGCGACCTACATAGGGAGGAACAATCACCAAGATAAAATAAGGGAAATCAGAGTTCGTACAGAAAGATATAGGTGTTCATTCTTTGCGCATGCTATATGAGATTGGAATAATAGAGAATTGTGAAGGTGGTTTGATGAGCCCTCTGCCAGGCACTTGAATGTGATTTGCAGAGTATCCATTTAGATGTAGATGTAGATATTTACCCATAGACGAATGAACACATACCTTCAGAGATACATGTGGATACAGTCTGCGAAATAGGTAGCAAAAAAATTTAGTAGTAAATAAATAATAAATTAGAACATCATGCTTGATAATGTCATTTTACTCCAGAAACAACGAACATTTAGTAAGCAATATATTGTTTTCCTTCCAGTATTTTGTGAGGAAAAGCTTAAACAAAGTTTAAAATGGTATAGTTTGTTGAAAGTCACTAAGTGCTCTCATTTTCAAATACTGGATGAATATGATCATGGTAATTTCATGCTGTAAGTTACATTGCCTGTTAAACATTTAACATAATATTATGACAGTGTTTTAAATTTGAAATATTGAAAATCAAATTTTTGTTGCCCCTGAAAGCTGTCAGATTGGCAACCTGCAACTTGAACTGGATGACTGTTTTAGCTGTTTAGTAACAGATAATAGCCACGTTCTGACAAAAAATATCCTTTTCCTGACATTCATTCCATGGATCCTGAGATTGTATTTTGTTTGCCCTTTCCTGAGCCTTTGTTACATCTGTGACAATTGTGGTGTTTTGATCTAGATTATAGAGTTATGTTGGCCCTTAGAGGCCATCAATGAGGGAAAATTATCCAATGCTGTTTAGTTGTTGCATCTGCAACAATAGTCATTAATTTACCATTTGTGTGTTGAACTGCTGTACTCGATGTCATGACAGCACACATAGTGTGGGGAAAATTTTGTCTACTAAATTCAGTAGTAGAAAAAAAAAAACTAAACTTTCTTGCATAGACTACAGGGCATTGAAGAGAACTTCTGTCTTTAGTAAGAAAACAACTGCCATAAAAGTGAATACTGAAATTAATGTATGTCTAAAGAAGGCAGTGTCAGTTATAAATGAAGGGAAAAAATATAGAAAGGCTATTATCAAACACCTTAGAAACAAAATGCCAGAAAGAGACTTCAGCAGTACAAAGACTGAACTATGGGTGAATAGCAACATATTATGCAGTCCAATAATTGTACATATGAAGGATGTATTTATCTATGGATAACACCAAGGTAAACCAATTGTGAAGACTGCCTTCTTTCAACAGTGAAACATGTGGAGTTTCTCTAATAGTTTAAGAAATCGTATTGTAGTTTTCAGTGGTAATTAATGAGATTTTTCAAAGCATTTTGGATAATTATCTTCATTCAGTGGTACAGTAAGGGTTTGAATTTTTTGACATGATAATTACTGCATTCTCTCCATTGCAAAAGGTCTATCATTGCTTGAATGAACATGAAGATGAAATAATGAGTACTTCTTGACCTCCACAATCCCTGGATAGAGATATTATTCAGCCACCATGCCTTACTGACAAACATTCAGGATTTGTATGCATTGTCCCACAGGACAGTTTGGGCTATTTTGGCCGTCACATGAAGCCCTACATCATTTTATGTGGTAGAAAAAAGTAAAATTCCACCAGGAATGAAATTCATCAGTACCATGAACCAAAATCGAGGGAAAATCAGTACAAAATATGAGAAAAATAAGGAAGAAGTTGCCATTAAACTACGTTGTTGATGCAGTAGATTGCTGTAAAGCCTAGTGATATGATGGTTTTATGAGAATGAAGAACATTAGAACAGCAAAAACACAAATTTAGGTAGTAGTGAAAGGAAAAAAAAGACTAAGGAGGAGATGTAGATAATCTTAGCTGGAAACAGTGAAAACGGAAGTGGAGAGAAGAACTCTGAGACAGAAAAAAGATCTAGGAAGAGCTGATGAATGCTTGTGCATTATATGCAGGAAACAGCAGTTTGATATGATGATCAAGATGATTTCTTACTTATACTTGAATTCCTTGCATCAGTTGCATTTAGTTTTGCTCCACATCTCAGCAGCCTGATGTCACATGAGATTTCAAAGTGGTTTAAGATCATCACAGCCATTACAGTTTCTTTGGTATTTGACAGAATATTGTCAATCTCACCTCTAATTCTATTTTGTGCTTACAATTTTCTCTCCTTTTCTTTCCCTAGAAATATTTAGGGTGTGTACATTGTCCTCATGAGTTTGAGTAGTACACATCTGATATCAAATCTGAAATTTCCTGCATAAGAAACATTTTTCAGCTTCATTCTTATTCTAAACTCACCCATTATTGTGTTGCAGTAAGACTTAAGGTTCATGAACTTCTTTCCCCAATCTAAGAATTAACTTTTCATTGATAACATCATTCCCCTCTGCAGCTGTGTTCCACATGAATCATAGGTATCTGCTGCTAACCACATGCTATCCCAAGCAAGTTATCAACACTGGGAACTAATTATCATTTGAAATAATTTTATATTGATCATTAATGCTCTTTTCTACTACTTCAACTCCCTAGAAAGATCATAAACATGCCCTCCTCCATTGTGATTGTATGACTAATTACTGAGCAGTTGCTTACTTGCAGGGTGGGTTTATATCACGCAGGGACCATAACACTTGTGAAATGCAGGGACCCTGTTCAACAATATGTATTCATATTTCTTAAATGTATTATTTGATTTTCGTATAACATCTGAAGGTAATACTTACATACTTGTCTGAAAGAACAGACACTGTTGATGATCCACAGCTGTATTAAATAATTTTAAATTAATTCCCTGAATGTGAATTCCTTAAAACTGGCTGCATTACATTTTCACTTTTTTTGTTAGGTTGTGGATCTATGCCTGATACAGCTGATATTAAGAAATCCACATTCATTGAATTAATTTTGAATATAAATGTTACATATAATAATTTATTTCACCAATTTGAACACTAACAGGTGCTACACACTTTAATGTTCAAACTATTATCTGACAAACTTGAGAAACATTAATGAGACACAAAAACTACCAGTCACAAATGAGTTTTATTAACTCCATTCATGTAGAAAGGAAAAACCACTGTCTAGATAAGTAAATATTTAAGTACAGGCTGTATCACAACTAACAGCAAAAACTGACATGTCTGAAAATATACAAGAATAGAAGCAAAAGCATTCAAGTAAGGATGATCCCACAAATGAGCAACTTGCAAGATAACTGCAAGTATGTGGTTACAAGCTACCATTGAGTACAGTATGAAATATTGTTCTAGATAGTGCAAATGTATTTAAAATGCAATCTTTTTGTTAAGCCATCATCTGATTGGTCTCAGACTCCACCCATGACATACCTTAGCAAGAAATGCAATACATCTTCAGCACATTACATTTTACAAACATGTTACAATTTACTATGCACTTGTACCTGTTGAAGAAGGTGTCCCATGTGTCACCTTCACATTTGCATACAATAATGCATACATCTCTCCAGTCAGATACCAATTCTCCAAGTGCTCCAGATCACCTTGTAAATCTTCACATGACTGTACAATTTTCTGCTCCATTTCTTTGACTGTATCTTATGGAATGCTGTACACTTCACTTTTGAGATGACCCTGGATAGAAAATTCTGAACGATTCAGGTCAGGTGATTGCAGGACCGAGGTGCAGATCCTGCTCGATCTATCCATTGTGGTCTATATTGGTGCATTGGGTGTCATCTTTCTTCAGTAGCAAAATGTGCCAGTACCCTATTATTTATGCACTACATTCCACAATCAGTGCCCTTGGGTGCAATTCAAGTCCAGTTAGTTGAGGCCTTTTCAAAAAGTTTAGAATTCAAATACTTTTGTGAAAACTAAGACAATATTTCATATGAAAAATTCAACCAAGAAAATTGAAAAACTTTGTGAGAGAGACGTGCTGGCCATTATTTATCTTCAGGAAACAAAATATTAATCACTGCCAGTAAACACACTTAAAAGTATGCACACGCTTTCCTAGATTTGGAACCCCTATTTCCTTCCTCAAGACGCACAGAGGGCTAGGATGGGAAGTTAAAAATGAAGAACAGGTCACTGAGATGAGAGGAAGGCACCTGTTTTCAGGGTAAGAGGAGACCAAGTGAGTGTGCGTACACATTATCTAATCAAAAATATCCTGACGCATAATACCGGATATTAATATGGGGTGTGCACACTTTGCCTTTATGATGGTGATGGCTTGAATTCTGTGGAGGGCACTTTCAGTGAGGTATCTGAATGTCTGTGGAGAAATGGCAGACCATTATTCCACAAGAGCTGAAATGAGAGGAGGTGGACAGTGTGATCTGGAATGAAGTTGAAGTTCTAGCCCATCAGAAAGGTGGTCCATTGGGTTTAGGTTGGGACTCTGGGCAGGCCAGTCCATTTCAGAAATGTTATTGTCCAACAACCATTGGCCCACAGATGCTGCTTTATGAGAGGGTGCATTGTCACACTGATATAATCACCATTTTGAACAGTTCTTCTACTGTACACAGCCCACAATGCTGTAAAATGTGTTCAGATCCTCCTGCATTTAGCATTTTCTTAAGCGCAATAATAGGACTACAGTAGTAGGACTATTCATGAAACACACCTCCGTACCATAACACCACATCCTCCATACTTCATTGTTGGCACTACACATCATGGCAAGTGATGTTCTCAAGTCATTCACCAAACCCAAACCCTTCCGCCAGATTGCTGCAGGGTATAGCATGAGTTATCTGTCCAAATCATTCATTTCAATTCATGTGCTGTCCTGTGGCATTGCTCTTGGACTACAGAAATGTATTGCTTACAAGGAACTGCTCGACCATTCTACATCATTCTCTTGAACTCCTTGTGATGCAGTCATTGTGCTAGCTGAACTGCTGGTGGCACTTGTGAACTCGCAAGTGAATCCTTCTGCTGATTTCATGCAGGTTTTGCAACCATTCTCTGCAGTGTTCAATGGTCCCTCTCTATCAGTACAAGAGCTCTGACTGGTCTTGGAATATCTGTCTTGATGAATTTGTTACTCAGGTGATGTTCAGCGACCAGTCCACATTAAAAGTCATTGAGCTCTCCTGACCAATCTGTTCCATTTTACAAGTAATCTACATGCCTGGTAACTTCCAATTACTTCAAAACCTGTCTACGCCATGAGCAAGCCACCTTACAGTGAGTGGCAGAGCGTACATTTCCTAATATTATATTTTGCCCCTTTCCTGCTCCAGTTGTTAGTGATGCATGAGAATGATGTTGGGACGCCTCCACATGAGCTTTGATTGTTCCCATCATGATCATTTCATGTGATGTGTATGGGGATGCACGCATGATGACTTGCATTAGTTTTCGTAGGCTCGTCTCTAACTCCTGTACTATTCCTCCCTGATAAGGGTCCCATACTGATAACCAATACTGATGAATTGATTGAATGAGTTTTTTGGAAGCAATTTCCTTTATGCAAGAGTTGTGGTCACGATGTATAGGATGAACCAAAACCTCCTTGACAGACCTTCAAAGGATGCTCAGGGCACTCTCTGAACATCCCGGCACATAGGACCGTGGTTTTTTGTGGCTCATTACAGAATTATTGTGTTTTGTTTGGTTTCTCACCCCAGTTACCTTTGTACCAGTATTGCACGGAAACTACAGCACAGCAGTCCAAATGTCAATGGTATAAGATGTGTGTCTTGTTTGGAAACAAACTCGTTCCATTCTCTCATGAAACTTACTGTTGACAATGGTAAAGCCCACTCTACTCTTTGCCCTCAAGCCTACATCCAGTACTGCTTGGTACAGTCTTGGATTTGAGAGTGTTAGCTATTCCTTCTCTACTGACAACAAAATACCCCCGCCCTCCCCCCCCCCCTTTTTTTGTACTGGTGGGTCTGCCTCTCATGATATCTGGTAGTCAGAGCCACATTACATGAGGTGTTCCAGAAACTTTTGCTCAGATATTGCATTATGTTTGTCAACAGTACTGAATATTTTGCTTCTGTAAGGTAAATACTGGAAAGAGCTGCGTCTCACGCTATTTCATAGGACTTGTTTGTGAACCCATGTTTACTGGACTGTTTTTGCTTCTGTTTTTGTACTTCCAGCCATGTCAGTTCCTGCCGTTAATTACAATACATACCATATAACTCCAAGTTTAATGTCCCTTCCCAGTAAGAAAATTGTTAATCCTTTGAGGTGACTATGCAGTAACGTCTCAAGACTGTCAGATCATGGAGTCTAGTGCTGAACTGATTCGATCTCAGGTCTTTGTTAGTTGATTCTGCTGGTCAGTCTCAATGTGGTTTTCAAACTCTTGCTGCACACACCGAGGTACTGATGGACTGAATAAATGTTTCAGCCTCAGTTATACTTTTTATTAATAGGACCATACGAAAAACACATCCAAGTTAGAATACTACCTTGAATACAGTTTTCAACTTTCAGACAAAACACACATAGGTACATTTGTACCAAAAAATGGTTACATTGGAATAATATTGCAAGTATTCAGTATTTTGTTTATCATGTGTAGCATTAATGCCGAGGAGAACGATGCTTTTCAGTCATGTTACTTGTAGCCGGACTAGCACTATTCAAAAAAGTTCATTTAGCCTGCCTTTTACAGATAATAAGTCTCTCCATTATAAAACTGAAATAAAATTTTAGTCCACTACTCACTTAGTTCATGTGTGACTGAAACTGATCAGGATGATCTTATTCTTGTTTTCACTAAGTAGGAAGAATAAGGTAATATTGTTCCAGATTTCTAATATCACTCAAGTTACTAGCAGGCAGAACTTGTTTGGTTATTTGGGAATGACACAAGTTTTTCATAGAACAAAAAAAGAAAATGCTGGTTTATTAGAAGTCTACAGAATATAACTTAACAATGATAATAAATTTCCATTGTGGCAAAGAACACAAAAAAATTTGCCTGCTAAGACAGAGGTATTTAAATCTCAGTGAAGTTATTAAGTAAGACTGTTTACAATGCAAAACTTTAACATACTTCCTTATTTAATAACTTACATTCCCTTATATTTTTGCACAACTGTCTTAGTTGGGTAGCAAATAATGGTTTTGTTAATAAATCCACATCCTGGTTTTCTGTATCTACTCTCGAAATGTTAATTTCATCAGCTGTAACTAATTCTTGAACAAAGAAGTGTCTG
Source organism: Schistocerca americana (assembly GCF_021461395.2). Lineage (NCBI taxonomy): Eukaryota > Metazoa > Arthropoda > Insecta > Orthoptera > Acrididae > Schistocerca > Schistocerca americana. The sequence continues at coordinate 103,936,619 of NC_060122.1, read as the reverse complement.
AGACAAAAATGTTTTGTCCATTGGTGAAATTCAGGATTCTGTGCTAGTCGAACAGCAGTTTCATTGTGCATTCGTAGGAAAGGTTTCGAATCCTTTAGCTGGCAAAGTTCGGTTAAAAGTCCGTTCATCCAAACCATGTCTCATGCTGCTTCACCAGCCGTTACAACTTCAGCTTCTGTATTAGAGATTGCAACTTAAGTTTGTCACTGACTCATCCAAATAACAGGTGCACCAAAGTACAGGCAGAGAACACCTAAGGTAGATCGTCCAGTCCCTAAATCACCTCTTTGATCAGCGTCACTATAACATTCAAGAGAATGCCTTTGTCTTCACCATTTTTGTAAATAAGTCCATAGTCATACATGCCTCTCAAACAGCAAAAAATTCTTTTTACTCTTATTACATGCTGTTGTAACTCACCGATCTTTCAAAGTGCCGCCGTGCAGTAACGCGCGTCCTCTACATGCAGCGCTGTCTGCCAGCCATGCAGCAGCAGCGCCACCTAAGCGGCCAGCCAGCCAGCAGCCGCTAGACTTGGACTCAGTTATGATTTGTCTGTTAAAGTGTACACACGTCTTACTCTGTTTACTTGATCTGTGACTTTCATGTATTGCGTCTTCCTTGAAATATATTTGTTCAACTTGAAGTTATTACAATTGGCGACGAGGTAGTGATTTTTCTTTTCCACCGTTGACCCACATGTTTCCATGGCTACTTTAGAGCAACTATTGCAAGGTCTCATAGAACAGCAAACGCTTCTCACAAATGCGATTCGTGATTTCGTCGTGGCATCAAATGCGGGGCGTCTTTCGTCATTGTCTCTACCTACTTTTCCTCCTTACGATGAGACTGCAGAAGACTGGTCTGATTACGAAAAACGTCTTCGACAGCACTTCTTGGCATTTCATGTCGTGGACGAACAAACATGTAAGTCTCTGTTCCCTTCATAGATTTCACCTCAAATGTGTTGGTTTTTGCCGCAATTAGCTCCTTTGAAAGATCCTGCGTCTTTGTCCTTTGCTGAAATGTGCTCACTTCTGTCCGTCTATTTTCAAAAGCAAACGCATGTGGTAGCCTCTCGTTGCCTTTTATCATTGTCAAAAACAACCGAATCAATCCTATCATGCTTGGGCTGCTGAACTTCACGGCCTCAGTAGACAGTGTCAATTTGTTACTGAAGTTCACAAAGAATCCTACGCCAATTCCATGGTACGGGATGCTATTATCCGATCGGCGCCCGACAAAGAAGTTAGGCAACATGCCCGTCAGTTGGCAAATCTGACTCTAGATGAAGTCCTATCCATCGCTCAGTCTTTTGAAATTTCTCGCACCGCTCAAGCGCAAATAGAGGCATGGGGTGATGTCGGGGAAATACAACATCTGTGCGATGTTGACGAAGTGTGTGGTGTGTCCCCGCTGGCCGACGTGGCCACAGTATGCTCCAGAGTGCAGCCTCGGCCTAACCGTAAACAAACGTCTAAGAAACTGCAACAAAATCCACGGCAACTTCCTTCATGTCTGCGGTGTTTTACAAAACATTCACGAGAAGATTGTCCACAACGTTGGGCCATGTGTCACAAATGCAAAAAAAAGGGTCATGTGTCATCCGTTTGCAAATCTGACCACATATATGATGTTCATGAACATGACGCTGATTCTGATTCTGTGTTGTCTGTCAATTGTACTTCTTCCCTTTCAGGGAAGTTATTCCTCACTGTCCAAATACTTGGTCGAGATGTTCGCATGCAGGTGGATACTGGTTCTGCTGCCACTATCATCAATTCTCAGACATATCTTCAGTTGGGTTCTCCAATCCTGTCACGTGTCACTAGCCAATTACGAACTTATAATAAACAGAAGATTTCTCTCTTGGGACAATTTGATGCTGAGGTATCTTACAAATCTGTTGTTCGAACTGTTCCCATATTTGTGGTTGACCATAGTAATGCGTATAATCTTTTTGGTTTCGATGCCTTTCGCGTTTTTGGGTTCTCCATAGATGACTCTGTCAGTATCGTCTCTGATACTATTCCTTATGCTCAATTGGATTCCTTGTCGACGACATTTTCTTCCCTTTTTTCTCCTGGGTTAGGCCGTGCAAACCATTTTGAAGTTCATATCACACTCAAACCCATTGCTCGGCCAAAGTTTTTTCGGGCTCAGCCCATTCCTGTGGCCCTTCATTATCAGGTCAAACGGGAGCTGGATCGTCTCACTGCTTCAGAGGTCTTGCTTCCTGTCACTTCCAGTGAGTGGTCCTCTCCTGTCGTTGTCGTTGCTAAGCCAAATGGTGATAGTCGTCTCTGTGGCGACTTCAAAGCCACTGTAAGTCCTCAATGCCTTATTGACACTTACCCTATGCCTCGACCTGAAGAATTGTTCACTAAACTTGCTGGAGGCCAGTATTTTTCTAAACTTGACCTGTCAGAAGCTTATCATCAACTTCCTCTCGACGCTGCTTCCCGGCAGTTTCTGGTCCATAACATGCCTTTAGGCCTCTATCAATACCAGCGATTGCCGTTCGGGGTTGCAAGTACCCCTGCTCTCTTTCAGCAATTCTTGGAACAATTATTGCTCACTGTCCCTGGGTGTATAAATTACCATGACAACATTGTTATCACTGGCTCCACCACTGACGAACATCTTCAAGATCTCTGCACGCTTTTTCATGTCTTACAGACTGCCGGTCTTAAGTGTAATCTTCAGAAATCAAAATTTTTTCAGGCATCTATCACGTACTTGGGGTTTCAACTCTCTCGGGATGGTATTCGTCCATTTCAGCAAACTGTTGCTGCGATCGATGCCCTTCCTCACCCTACATCTGTTAAGGAACTGCAGGCCTTCTTGGGGAAAATAGCATACTATCACAAGTTTTTACCATCTGCTGCTTCGGTGGCTCAGCCGTTGCATCACCTGTTGCATAAAAACGTGCCTTTTCACTGGTCCGTGTCATGCGATGCGGCTTTCCAAAATTTGAAGACTATGCTGAAACAGGCCCCATGCCTGGCTACTTATCGACCTGGCCAACACCTTGTTCTTGCCACGGACGCCTCTCAGTATGGGGTCGGTGCAGTCCTTGCGCACCATTTTTCTGATGGTTCTGAACAACCCATTGCTTATGCCTCCAAAATGCTCACAGATGCCCAACAAAAGTATTCTCAAATTGAAAAAGAAGCTTTGGCCATTATTTATGCTCTTCATAAGTTTGGTGTTTTTCTCTATGGATCCAAATTTCATCTTGTTACGGATCACAAACCACTTGTTTCCTTGTTTTATCCATCAACGTCACTTCCCGACAAGGCGGCACACCGCCTCCAGCGTTGGGCTCTTTATTTGCCTCGTTTCAATTAAGAGATTCATTTCCGGCCGACAGCTCAACATGTGAATGCTGATGCACTGTCTAACCTTCCCATGGGTCCTGATCTAGCATTCGATAGGGACGAACTTTTGTATTTCCACCTGGATGTTGCCGAGCAACGGGTTGTGGACGGGTTCCCCATCACTGGGGACCGGCTGGCGGCTGCTACGGGTTCTGACCCTCCCCTCCCCTAGGTTTTACACTGTATTCAGAAGGGTTGGGCCTGATCGTCCGTCCGCTAAGACTTCTGATCCGTTGCGCAACTACTACACTTTGCGTTACCGCCTCACGGCTAGGGATGGTGTTATCCTCCTTTCCACAAAAAATGCTTCGCCGTGTGTTGTGGTACCTGCGTCTTTGCATGCTTCGGTCTTGCGCCTCCTTCACCAAGGGCACTGGGGTGTCTCTCGCACAAATTCTCTGGCGCGCTGTCATGGGTACTGGCCCGACATCAACTCTGAAATTGCACTGGTCGCTGCCTGCGGCCCTTGTGCATCACAGGCCACCGCCCCAAAGTCATCTTTGTCACCGTGGCCTTCGCCTGAGAAGCCCTGGGAGCATATTCATGCTGACTTTGCGGGACCTTTTTTAGGTACTTATTGGCTTCTCGTTATTGACGCCTACTCTAACTTTCCTTTCATTGTCCATTGCACATTGCCTACCACCGCGGCAACCACCAATGCTCTAGCTCGCATTTTCTCTTTCGATGGCCTTCCCTCTACTCTTGATACTGATAATGGTTGCCAATTTGCCTCTTCCAATTTTGCGGATTTTTGTGATCGTCACTGCGTCATGCATGTCACGGCCCCTCCGTTCCATCCACAGTCAAACGGTGAGGCTGAACGACTGGTCTGCACATTTAAGGCTCAGATGAGGAAACTCCTGACTTCTTCTGCTGATGATGCACTTCTCCAATTTCTGAATTCTTATCGTTTCACCCCCATGGGCGACCACAGCCCAGCTGAGCTCTTACATGGCCGACAACCCCGCACGCCACTTCATCTCCTGCGGCCTTCCACCTCACGGCCGCGGGTGCCTTCGCTTGGCCGGTTCACAGCCGACGACCTTGTATGGGTACGGGGATATGGCAGGCGGCCAAAATGGAGTCCTGGCTGCATCTAATGACACCGTGGCCGACGCCTGTGTGAAATCCAGACGGACATGGGTGTTGCAGTGCATCATTCGAGCCAGCTTCAGCCTCGTGTGCCGGCAATGCCTGTTCCGGATGCTTCAACACCACCTTCGGCTCTAGCTGACGCTCGAGATACTGGAATCTCTCATTACTCACAACGCAGTCCTCTCACCATCATATCGGTGCCAGCACAAGAACTGACACCACCAGGAGACGTGCCCATGCAGGAACCAGATGACCATCATCTGTCGGAGCAACTCTACTCCCCTCCTCCTACGGACGCGTACACATCGCCCATGTCTCCCGTTATAACAACAGGACTTGCCGCAATGGGCAGATTGGTGCACGGGGCCCCAACAGATTTGACCCCCACGTCTCCTGTCATCTCGACCCGTTATCATCGGGGACACTTCCGTCCATACAGGAAGCCTCCTCCTCGAGACTTTACGGCCAGTCAAACAACACCTATGGATGTTAGCAATCTACAGGCCACCTCCATCAAGACCTGTGCAAAAAATTCAAAGGGGGGAAAAGTGTTGTGACTCGCCGATCTTTCAAAGTGCTGCCGCGCAGCTACACGCGTCCTCTACATGTGGCGCTGTCTGCCAGCCATGCAGCAGCAATGCCACCTAAGCGGCCAGCCAGCCAGCGGCCGCTAGACTTGGACTCAGTTATGATTTGACTGTTAAAGTGTACACGTCTTACTCTGTTTACTTGATCTGTGACTTTCATGTATTGCGTCTTCCTTAAAATATATTTGTTCAACTTGAAGTTATTACACATGCTCTGTTAGATTTTCAAGACATCTAGATACTACTTCAACAGCATATGATATGCCTAGTCTTGTCCCACACATTAGGTACATCAAGGACCCAACTGCTTGTCGATAAGGATATTCAGTGTTGATAGGGTTCTCTTCTATGGCATCATCCTTGATAATTGGAGTTGTTACAGCTCTACAGTCACTCATGCCAAAGCACTCAAAAACTTTCTTGGTGTAGTGAGTCTGACTGACTTGAATGGACCCATCTTCTTTTCGATCATTTCCAAGTCTAAGAAATATGATGCTGGCTTTGATTTTACTCTGAATTGTCTTTCAAGATCTTCACTAAATTATTTAAGTTCACAGTCATTATTTGTCACAGTCAGTCAATCATCAACAAAGAGTTTGAAGAAAATCTTGTCAGAAATTTTCTGACTCGTAAAGACGTAAGGATCAGCTTTACTTCTCTTAAATCCTAATTCCGTCACATAATTAGTGGATCTCTCATTCCAGCAGCAGTGTGCCTGTTTCAGGCCATATAAGCTTTTCAATAATCAACATACTTTCCTAGAACTATCTTTATAACCTTCAGGTTATGTTGTAGAACCTCGTCCCCCTGTGTGGCTGGCAGGAAGTATACCATGGACAAGTTGTGGACTTTGGTAGATGCAGGTTATTGTCTGTCACTTCCAGCCACTCTTCTTTTCTTCAGCACATGACTTTTGGCCACATAAGACATGAAGTGAAGGAATTCTGCTACCTTGGTGGCAAAGTAACAAATTACAGGTGGAGCAAGGTGGATATAAGTACAGACTAGCACAGGGAAGGAGGGCAGAGTCTGCTGTTATCAGGTATAGGTCTTACTTTGAGGAATAAATTTTTGAGAATGTATGTCTGGAGTACAGCATTGTGAGGAAGTGAATCGTCAACTGTGGGGAAACAAGAAAAGGAGAGAATAAAAGCATTTAAAATGTGATTTTACATAAAAATGCTGAAATCTTGTATTTTTTTCTTCTCTATAGTTTGTATTAATGTATTTTAAAGGTTAAGTTGAACTTTTCAAAACATGTAGAAGATATAGATATTGGAAACTGCTAGGGCATTATTTTCATTTTTCAGTCAAAGAAAGAACAACTGTTTTTATATCTTAATGTTTCACTTTATTACGGTGTATGAGGGAGCGTATAAACTGAATAATGTGCCTTGTTCTAGGTGATGTATTTGTTGGTTGAATGTGTTGTTGTTGTTAATTTCAACAATTAGAAAGTGGTAAATTGCTACTCACCACATAGAAGAATTGGTGAGTGGCAGACAGGTCATTTGAATGAAAGAAGGCTGTTAGAAATTACGAGCTAGTGTACAGAGTTATTGTTCAGATTTTGAAAAACACACACACACTGCCATTGTTCTCCCTGGGTGCCTTGAGATGACAGTGGCTGTGTGTGTGTGTGTGTGTGTGTGTGTGAGAGAGAGAGAGAGAGAGAGAGAGAGAGAGAGAGAGTGTGTGTGTGTGTGTGTGAGAGAGAGAGAGAGAGAGAGAGAGAGAGAGAGAGAGAGAGCTCAAGAAAGGATTCGTCCAAAAACTAGCAAAGCTTTTTGTCTTGTTTATGTGCCTGTTGATGACTCATTACCTCTGATATTTGGTAAGTGGTCACCTTTCTCCTAAATTGTTTATGTTTATACTTCCTCATTTTTTTTTAAGGTCAAAGAAGAAGAAGATGATGATGATGGCCACATTACTATTGGTGTGAACAAGACAACTATCCTGCTAAAGGACTTGGTCATCCGAAAAAATGAATGTTCCTCTGTTAGCAGTGTTAAAGAGGATAACACAGTTGAAAACTTCAAAAAATTCAGAAAGGTATGTATTTTTGTGCTTCTTGTAGTTTTTAATGTAGTGCTCACCATTCACTTTATTCAACACCTAGCCTCACATGTATTAATTAGCTTATTAGACAACAACTAATTTGATTTAGAATATATATGAATGAAAGCATATCATTTTCCAATAGATTTGCAAAAGAGTAAGAAGGGAAGAATGAAGAATCAGCCTCAGCGGTCCTCAGAGTTCAGTTTTTTAAAACAGTGAAGTCATATTTTAGAAGAGTCGCATTCAAATCCTTGCCGGTCCATATACTGATAGTTGTAGGAAACCCCCAATCATACTGTCATTGTTGGAATGGATTTTAATCATCCAACAGTCAGTTGGGAAAATTGCAGTTTTATTACTGGGGTGTGTGACAAGACATCCTGCAAAATATTACTAAATGATTTCTTTAAGAACTAACTAGAGGAAATTGTTTGATAGCTCACTCATAATGGGTCTAATGGCAACAAACAGACCTGACCTATTTGAGGATATCCACATAGAAACTGGTATCAGTGACCTCGAGCCATTAGTAGTAACAATGGTTACTAAAGTACAAAGTGCAACTAAAACAAGTAGAAGGGATTAGAGTTTCAGCAAACGAAAACAATAAGCAGTAGTGTCATAGCTTATGAATGCACTCAAAACATTTACTTCTGGAAAAGAGCGCTTAGAAGAACTGCGACTCAGGTTTAGGAGAATAGTTGACCATGCACTTGAAAGATATATACCTCTCAGAATACTTCATGATGGGATGGCCCTCCATGGTATACAATCACTATAGAGGAACTTCTAAAGAAACAGAGACTACTACCACAGAGGGTGTAAAACAAAGTATAGGGCAATAATTAGAGAGAGAGTGAAACATATTTGGCTGTCTAGAAGACATTGCATAAAAGCATCAATAATTACCATTAGAGAATATTATTGAAGGATCTCTCACGAAAGCCAAAGAAGTGCTGATCATATGTAAAGGCTGCTAGTGGTATCAAAGTTAGTGTCCAGACACTCATGGATGAGACACGGAATGAAACCAGAGGGTAACACAACAATAGCAGAAACACTGAACTTGGGTTTCAAATTTTCCTGTACAAATGAAAATTTGGAGTTGTTGCTTCAGGTGAATTCTCACACCGCTCCATTTTCTCAATGGTGTTGAGAAACAGCTGGAATCACTAAAATTGAACAAAGCTTCAAAGCCCAATATATCCGTATCAGATCCTGCATCAGATTTGTGGCTGAGTTAGACCCTCATTTAACTACAGTCTCCTGTGAATCCATCATACAAACGATTCTGCCCACGAGTTGGAAGACATAATGACCTCCTCCATACCGGCCAGTGTAGGTTCCGTAAACATTGATGATGTGGAACTCAACTCACACTTTTCTCACATGACGTTCTGATAGCCATGGATCAGGGCAGTCAGGTAAATGTAGTATTTCTCAATTTCCAGAAAGCATTTGACTTACAATTTGTACCACATCTGTGCTTTGAGGATTTCTTGGTAGGAAGTATGCACCATGTTATCTTGGCTGGAGAGTTATCGACAGATCTACATGTACAGCTATATCTACATACATACTCCAGAATCCACCATAAAGTGCGTGGCACAGGGTACCCTGTACTGCTAATGCTCATTTCCGTTCCTGTTCCACTCATAAATAGAGCGAGGGAAATGCGACTCTCTATGTGCCTCCGTATGAGTCCTAATTTCTCAAATATTATCTTCATGGTCCCTACACAAAATTTATGTTGGTGTCAGTAGAATTGTTCTGCAGTCAGCTTCAAATGCTGGTTCTCTAAGTTTTCTCAGTAATGTTCGTCGAAAAGATCGTCACCTTCCCTCCAGGGATTCCCATTTGAATTCCCGAAGCATCTCCCTAGCACTTGCATGTTGTTCAAACCTACCTACCGGTAACAAATCTAGCAGCCTGTCTTTCAACTCCTTCGATGTCTTCCTTTAATCTGATCTGGTACAGATTCCAAACACTTGAGCAGTACTGAGAATAGGTCACACTTGCATTCTGTATGCAGTCTCCTGCACAGATGAACCACACTTCCCAAAATTCTCCCATTACACCGAATTCTGCAGCTCATGGTCTCGTGGTTGCATTCTCGCTACCCGAGCACGGGGTCCCGGGTTCGATTCCCGGCAGGGTCAGGAATTTTCACCTGCCTCGAGATGACTGAGTGTTTGTGTTGTCCCCATCATTTCATCATCATCATCCAGGAAAGTGGCGAAATTGGGCTGAGCAAAGGTTGGGAAATTGTACGGGTGCTGATAACCGCTCAGTTGAGCGCCCCACAAACCAAACATCATCATCATCATCATTACAGCAAAGTTGACCATTTGCCTTTCCTACCACAATGTTCACATGCTCATTCCATTTCATATCACTTTGCAGCTTTATGCCCACATATTTAAATGATGTGTCTGTGCCATATAGGTCAATACTAACGCTGTATCCGAACATCAAGGGTTTGCTTTCCTTACTCACCTGCATCAACTTACATTTTTCTACTTTTAAAGCTAGCTGCTATTCATCACACGAACTAGAAATTTTCTCTGAGTCATCTTGTATCCTCCTACAGTCATTCATCTTCCACACTGTACCGTACACTACAGCATCATCAGCAAATAACTGCAGATTGCTGCCCACTCTGCCTGCCAGCTCATTTATGCATATCAAAAATAATAGCAGTCCTATCGCACTTCTCTGGGGCAATCCTGATGATACCCTTGTCTCTGGTGAACAATTGCCATCAAGGACAACATGCTGGGTTCTATTACTAAAGAAGTCTTCAAGCCACTTACATATCTGTGTGCCTATTTCATCTGTTTGTGCCTTTGTTAACAGCCTGCAATGGGGCACTGTGTCAGACATTTTCCAGAAATCCAGAAATATGGCATCTGCCTGTTGCCCTTCATCTGTTCGCAGTACATCATGTGAGAAAGGGCACACTGAGTTTCACACGAGTGATGCTTTTTAAAACCATGGTGATTGATGGACATAAGCCTCTCATTCTCAAAAAAAAATTGTTATATTCAAACTGAGAATATATTCAACGATTCTGCGGCAAACCAGTGTTATGGATATTGATCTATAATTTTGTGGGTCCATTCGTTTACTCTTCTTATGTACAGGAGAGACGTGTGCTTTTTTCCAGTCGCTTGAAACTTTGCACTGGGTGGGAGATTCGTGATAACTGCAAGCTAAGTAAGGGTTCAATGCCATAGAGTACGCTTTCTAATTCTGAATTGAGTTTCCATCCATACGTGGTGACATTTGTTTTCAACTCTTTCAATTGTTTCTCTACACCAGGGATGCTTATTGCTATGTTGTCCATATGGGAGTCTGTTTGATGGTCAAATGATGGTATGTTTGTATTTGTGTTAACTAAGTCTTAAGCAAGAAATTTAAAACTTCAGCTTTCTTTTTGCTAGCTTCAACTGTTGCACCAGGCTGGTCAACGAGTGATTGGATGGAAGCCTTAGCTTACATAGGACCAGAATTTTCCCGGATTCTCAGTCAGTCTTTTGCTAAGGTATAACGGTGGCAGTTGCTGTATGCTTCATGCATAGATCGTTTCAGACACATGAATCTCTATTACCCTGTGCCTGTTGTGTCGAAGTAATTACAAGTGTGCCCAGAGAAGTATGTTGGGCCACTTGATGTTCATGTTGTATATTAACAACCTTGTGGACAATATTAATACTAACCTCAGGCATTTTGAAGGTGATTCAGTTAGCTGTGATGAAGTACTGTCTGAAGAAAGCTGCATAAATTTTGAGTTAGATCTTGATAAGATTTCAAAGTGGTACAAAGATTAGCAACATGCTTTAAATGTTCAATTGTGCACTTCACAAAACAAAAAAATGTAGAATCCTATGACTGTTATATTAGTGGATCACAGCTGGAATCAATCAACTCGTACAAATACCTGGATGTAACTGTGTTGTAATGCAGGCACGGCTCGTGGTTTCTATACTGGGGAAGGCTGTGGTATTTATCGATCGGAGCCAAAATATACCTAGGGTTATGCTACAGATTAGTCTGACATAAACAACTAAGAATTCAGGGGGAGGGGGGTGGGCATATCACTCTCTACCCATAATTTTACGTACTGTATCTTCTGTAATCAGGTATTAAATATCATTAGAAGTTAAATTCGAGTTAAAATCTTTGGTTAGTGTTTTTAAATGTCATCATTACATTTTCTGACACTTTGCAGCAAACCATATGAAAAGACGCGTTTCGGAGAGATCTTTAATGCGATGAATGTTAACTTTGCGGCCGCTTAATATTTTAGGTGCTTTCAGTTCTAAACTTAAGGTGTTTATTGTGGTTTACCTCCAAAGCTCGAAGTTTACAAGTTCGCATGACAATACTGTGATGTTTTGGTGACGTTACAGGTCTTGTGCAAGTAAAACTCACTAAAATCTTGCAAAATACACTCCAAAAAAGAAACTTGCTAATGTCACACTATATCAACAAAAGCAGTCAGCATCAGCAAGCAAGGAAAGCAAAGTAATGGGACAAATTTTGCGCGCTTTGTCCTCTAATCACTTATGAAACTCTCGCTAGATGGCAGTACTGTTATGTTACTGTAGTCTAGTGTACTCTGGCGGGATATTTGCAAACTTATAGTAAATGTGGATAAAATAGCCAATGTCAGAAACAAAACAACTATGTAAAACATTATCAAAACAATAATACTAAACGTCGATTAATGACGCATCGAAGCGTAGTAGAGATGTGCAGAGACAGAGATTGGATAGCAAAGTTTCGGCCACTCTACATTCCTTTATTACATACATAGTGGAAAGTGAAAAACGCGTGGTGGTTGGTATGACACCCTTAGGCTGCAAGCTCTGAGCCTTCGAGTCACCCATAGAGAGCAGTACTATGTAGAAGCCACACCCCCAACCCGCTACTACATGCAGCTTATGGACGTTCCAAGGCGCAGCCTAAACACTACTAACAGTTCGGAAAACATCTATCGATACAAACAGTTCCAAAAACGTTGACCATCGTTATTTTAATCGGAATGGGAATTATGCAAAATTCGCCCTGATAATTTTAATTATGTAATACGTTCTTGCGAAATTTACTTTAACATATATTTTGGGGCGGCTCTGCCTCAGAGCCTTTAATTACGTGTAGTGTGAAATTGAATGATTGCATTGGGTCAGTCATAGGTAAAGCAGATAGCAGATTTCAGTTTGCTGGTAGGATACTAGTGAAATGCAGTCAGTGTACAATAGCGAGTGCTTAAAATCACCTAAAAAGAAGAAAAAAAAAGAAAAAGAAAAAGAAAAAAAACCTGGGCTGCTGAAACATGTCACTTCAAGGTCACTCCCCAAGTGCCATAGAGTTGGTACTATAACTAACAAACAAGTGAGGAATGGGAGGCACCGCGTCTTCTGAACCAGTAACAGCACCAAACAAAAGCCGGTTCTGGCGTTGACGCTACCATGTTGCTGGCTTCCATGTAAACATTGTATGTTAGTGCGCTGTTGTGTTGTGTTGTGCCGGCCGGTGTGGCCGTGCGGTTCTAGGCGCTTCAGTCTGGAACCGCGTGACCGCTATGGTCGCAGGTATGAATCCTGCCTTGGGCATGGATGTGTGTGATGTCCTTAGGTTAGTTAGGTTTAATTAGTTCTAAGTTCTAGGCAACTGATGTCCTCAGAAGTTAAGTCGCATAGTGCTCAGAGCCATTTGAACCATTTTTTTGTTGTGTTGTGTTGTGTTACCGCCTCGACTACAGTTGTTGTTTGTTAAACAATGTCACCAAAACGATGTCGTTCACCATGCGACAATCCATTGTGCCGCAGAGTGCCATTAAATAGTCAGGCTTTGGAATTGCTATGGAGGACACGTGAGTTTTACGAGCAAGAAAAAGAATTTGTTTCTGTTCATGGGCGTGCGTCGATTCCTGCCAATAAAGTTTTATAGCGTACTGTGAAAACTCTAGGACTCAGTGAAAGAGCAGTTATAATGAAAGGGGTGCTACTTCAAGACTTACAAGACAGTGAAGTAAACAGTGTGGAAGAAAGCCCCTGTGGAAGAAACAGGGTATTTTTAAGTACTCTGGGCAAGGCAAAAAGGCAGTCTCGTCCTGTTACAGATATTGATTATTTCCAATCTGATGTAATTTGTCGGCACATATACGGTTACTATAAAAGGAAAGAATACCCCACAATAGCGAAATTGTTAATTTCTTTAAAAGATAGTGAACTTTTCTCAGGGGGGAAAATGTCGCTTAAGATGATATTAAAAAGTATGGGCTTCCATTTTAAAAAGTGAGATGGACGAAAACTGTTACTAGAAAAAGCTCATGTCTTTGCAGCTCATACCATTTTCTTACACAAAATTGTAGGAAAGGACATACACTCAGTCATATGGTTAGACGAAACCTGGGTTAACACTGGAGACTCAGTTGAGAAATGCTGGACAGATGATACTCTGAATAGCAGCCATCATCAGCCAACAGGAAGAGGATTCTGATTAATTGTGGCCCATGCAGGATCTTCGAATTACTTTGTGCCTGAAGGACTTCTAGCTTTTTGATCGAAAAAAACCGGTGAGTATCATGAGCACATGGACCACACACGGTTACTACAGTGGTTTAAAAATTTGTTGCTCCAGTTTAGTGTTCCGACAGTTTTTGTGATGGACAATGCACTGTACTATTCCGTGAGTTTAGATAAAACTCCCACCACTAGTGACCATAAAGAAACTATGGTGCAGTGATTGCAGGCAAGAGGCATTGCTGCAGACATGAGCATGACAAAACCGCTGTTATACTCGCACCTGAAACAAAATAAACCTGTGATGCCTAAATACGTTGTACATGAAATTGCAAGCGAACAGGGTCACTTGCTAATTAGGCTACTGCCTTATCACTGTCATTTTAATCCAATTGAATTGGTTTAGAGTGAAGTCAAGGCGTACATTAGAAGTAACAACAAGACTTTTACTATAGCAGAAGTGGAAAGACTGCTACGTGAAGTTCTTGCTACTGTAGACACTACCTCATGGAGGAAAAAAGTAGACCATGTTGCTAAACTAATAAGAGAAGCACATACTATAGATGGCATTATGAATGAAAACAAATATTAATGATTTCTCTTAATGATGATGATGACGAAGACAACAGTTTTGACACTAATTCCGATGACAGTGAAGGAGAACCAGATGGAATTGTGCCATTGACATCGTAAATTGGCTAGTGTAAATGTATACAGAATTAATTTTTTTCTCTCTGCAATTGGATAGGCTATGCACGCTTTGCTTTATTTCTTTCTATGAGTGTGGATAGCGTGTTATTTGGTATGCTTAGATTACATTATTATACGATGTTTTACATGCAGCTATTACTGTAACAATTTGGAACAACTTTTTGTAGATGTTGTCATTAACTTTGGGTGTTTTTATTTCCTGGTTTAATGTAAACGCATAGTCTCCATCGTCATTCTCTCCATTATTAGAAAAACGTTCTTTGTTGCACCTACATATAAATGTTGATTGTAGCTTACATGTGACATGTTTCACTGGCCCTGGTATAGGTGACCCATCCTAGAATATTGCTCAAGTGTTTAGGACCCGTACCAAATAGGACTAACAGGGGAAACTGAATGTAAACAGAGAAGGGTATTGTGAATGTTTATGGGTTTATCTAACCAGTGGGAGTGTGTCACAGATATCCTGAAGAAACTGAACTGGCAAATGCTTGAAGATAGACATGAACTATCCTGAGAAAGCCTATTTACAAAATTTTAAGAGATGGCTTTAAATGGTGACGCTAGTCTTATCCTATGACCCCCTATGTATTTCTCCTGTAGGAATTATGAAGACAAGATTGGATTGATTACAGTATACACAGAGGCATATTTGTATGAAACGGGAAGAGGCCTTAATAACTGGTACATTGGAAAGTACCCTCTTTCCTTCCACTTCTCAGTTGTTTTGCAGATGGTGGATGTAGATGTAGTTGCAGTTGCAGTATCAGTTCAAGGTCCAAATTAATGTCCCCCAACAGAGGAGATGATTAAAATCTTAGTGATCAACTGCCAATGCAATCACAACTAAGTCCCAGACATTGAAGTAGTGGAGCCCATAATAATACGAGGTATAGCAGGCTGGCAAAAATACTTAATTGGTAGCAGCCAGATCTTTTATGTAAATCTGAAAATACATTGAATTCACCTGCTGGGAAATGTAGGCGATGTCTTGTCACAGTTGACAAAAAACCCAAATCCATTCAGATAGAAACTGAGACTGCATCGAAGTTCATTTGGACAGGACTCAGTACCAAGAGCAGGCATAAATGTGTATACCATCAGACTCGTCCCCAGGTGTAACCATAAACTTAAGCAGAAACCTCAGACTTTTGTTAGTGCATATGTTTCCCAATCATACAACAGTTCATTAGAATGTGACTCTTCAGTTACAGCTTGCCAGCAGTAACAAACAGCCACCACTTATGATATTGAGCAGTTGCATCAGGATAATATTGTGGGATACACAAAATGTGAAGTGCTCACCAAAGTACCTTATCTGGCCTACTACTTTCTGATGCCTCCTCCATCATCTTTTTGACCGTTGTCCTCACTACATCTTGGGAACAGAGTAGTCTGCCTTTCCTTTTTGGTCCTCCCCACTCTCTCCTATCCAAGGGAGGAACTAATAGCTCTAAAAGCTAAAGTAATGTCATCACTTTTACTTTTACACGTCTGTCAGTGGTGCTAAACATTTTACTAACTGAAGGTAAGTGCGGACAAGTAATTCAGTCTCATATTTGTTACTTTTCTCAGGTGAATTTTCCTTTGATGGAATTTATTCAGCCAACATTAACAGTGTTTCTTTGATTACTGTAGAAAGATGACATGGCTCATTTTAGCAATTTTTGTGCGGAAAACTAGTGCTTGGAAAGATTTAATAGCTTTAAAAGAATAAGTTTGAGTCTTCATTTGAGTTCAGAAAGCAAATCTAGTGTTTGGCACATCTGTTGAAGTAGATCCTGTGGTAGGATGGTCATTTTGAGTTGCTACAGTGTAGGAAAAAATCAGTGCATTTATTGGTAGTACTTTTAGATTATTCAGCTCTGCTTCTGGATCACAGGAATGAATCATCCCTGCTTGACATAAATTTATAAGTGTTTTTTTATGTTCTTTGTGCAGCTGACTTTATGAAATATTGTAATATAGAGAAAAACAGCAGATGCAAGATACTCAGTCCATTATAAAATGTATTAATTGTCTTCTCTGTTTTCCTTCTATTAAGGCTCGTCTACCATATCAGCGTTCTACACCTCACATTATTGGAGGAAAGGAGTTAATCTTATATCAAACAGCAACAAGTTCCTTCAGTAAAATACAAGAAAATGGTGCAGATAGTGATGAAGTTGATGATGAAGAGCATGACCAATGGGCATTCCAGCCTTCACAGAAATCAAAAAGAATTAGATAGACTTTGGAAAAGAGACAAGCTGAAAACTGTTATAATACTTTTTGTTTGCATAAAAAATGGCACTGCAATATAAGAAATAAATTTTTTATACACATTGTATTTTATTGTTTTCAGTGTAAATATCAACAGCTCTCCATCCATATGTCCACTTGTGTTGATTTAGGTAGTTGACCATACAGAAGAAAAGGAAATTTGTGATAAGTTCCTATGGGACCAAACTGCAGAGGTCATCTATCCCTAGGCTTACACACTACTTAATCGAACTTAAACTAACTTAAGCTAAGGACAACACACACACACACACACACACACACACACACACACACACAGAGAGAGATCACGCAGCTACCCCGCGCGGCCATACAGAAGAGGTACTGGGTAGTAGACAGCATTTAAAAAGGCCAATAAAATTTTTTAGAAGCTGAACAATTCATAACAACTTTGATATATCAAAGATAAATTTTTTCTTTCAGTTTCTTTGGGATCCATTTTATAATGTGATAAACACCTAAAATCGGATATGGAATTGAATAAATATATCTAACTAGTTTAACTTCAAAATTACTTTGCTCCTGTCTGTTTGCTGGTTAGACAGCAACCGCTCTCTCACACGAGTGCACTCTCGAACACCCCCCAGCCCCAGCATCTCCTACATTTCTCCAGAACCCAAACTGACATTTCTTGTGTTCATCATCTACCAGTGTTTCCATTCTTCTGTATGTAATTCATGTTAACATTTTGCAATCATGATTTATTAAATTGATGGTTTGGTAATACTCACACCTCTCAGCAGCCACTTCCTTTGGAATCGTGATCAGTTCTCCATGGCTCTCAATAATTCTAAGGGAATGCCGTCTATTGCAGGTGCTTGGTTTTTTACTTAGGTCTTTCAGAATTCTGTTAAATTCTCCCCACAGTATTACATCTACCATCTCATCTTCTTCTGCTTCCTCTTCCCTTTCCATATTGTCTTCAATTTTTTTCCCTTTGTATAGTTCCTATAGAAATGCCTTCCCTCTTCAGCCCTCCCTTCTGTGCGTAGTATTGGCTTGCCATCAGAGCTCTTGACATTCATACAGCTGCTTCCCTTTTCTCCAAAGATTCCTTTAATTTTCCTGTAGGCAGAATCATAGTCATGCAAGCTTGCACAGCTGTGCATTTCTACACTTAATTGTTTAGATGTAAGCTTTTGCCTGATTTGTTTGCTTCCTTTTCATATTTTCCTCTTTTGTTAATTAAATTGAATATCTTGTATGTTATCCAACAGGGACTTGTATTTATGCCAATTTCATCCTCTGCTGCCTTTATTATTTCATCTTTAACAGAAGATGTATGGATGCACAAATTCCACACACAGACTACATCTTCTATATGAAAGAATAAACAACTCTTCTGCCGCAAGAAGAATGGAAAAAAGTTATAAGAGCTGTGCAGTTTCATACCAAGACAGCCAAGCCCACCCGGCTAGCCGGGTGGTCTAACACACTGCTTCCCGAATGGGAAGGCATGCCAGTCCCCAGCACAAATCCCCCCCAGTGGATTAGTGTCAATGTCCAGTGTGCCAGCCAGCCTGTGGATGGTTTTTAAGGTGGTTATCCATCTACCTCAGCAAATGCAGGCTGGTTCCCCTTCTTCCGCCTCAGTTACTCTGTGTTGGTGATTGCTGCACAAACACCATTTCCTCATGTGTGTACACCATAATTATTCTACCACTGATACATTTTGGTTTACACTTATTTGGTATAAATTGTTCCCAGGAGGAGTCCACTGGGGACGGAACCGCACAATAACCCTGGGTTCGGTGTGGGGTGGGGTGGGGTGGGGTGGGGTGGGGTGGGGTGGGGTGGGGTGGGATGGGGTGGGGTGGAGTTGGGTGGATGGACTGCTGTGGCCTGTTTTGGGGTTGTGAACCACTGAGGGCTACGATGGGGCGAAGCCTCTCCATCATTTCTAGGTCCCCAGTTTAATACGTACATACTACATACATACAAGACAGCCAACATTTGCAAAGTCAAAAATAATTGCTCCTGCCTATTTGCACAACATCAGTGTATTGGACTCACATGATTGGCAATGTCATGACCAAACAATTAGTTATGTAAAACAAATCCTCTTTTAGAGCAAACATTATGAAAGAAGCAGGGTTGACTTTTTAAAGAAGCTGTTGAACCTTGCTCACTGCATATGAAGACATAAAATCTAAAAGGAAAAGTGAATGTTTAATTTAATGAAAGAGCTGAAATAAACAATTCATTAGATATCAGTCTATATCTAATACTGTACCTGTGTTTCTGTAACAGTATAAACCTCATGATAGGCGGGACCTACGCATAATAGTATGCATTATGGATTACATTGTCTATATCTGCACCAAAATATAATGTATTAGAGTGCCTACACTGCATGTATCAAAATGCACAAATATTACTTTACTGTGTTAGTAAAACTCTCGCTGTTTTTGCCGATGAGAGTCAAATGGAGAACAGAGAGATTAATGTTATGTCACACTTTAGCACAACCTCATTTTGGTAATGTCTCCCTGTACTTCAGGTGTCCTTTGTTTCAACATTATGCTGTCTTCACAAATGCCAGTGTGGAGCATTCAGAGCTTGTCTTCATGCCATGCTATTGACACCAACTAATGTCCTGCTAGTGAAGATTAACTAATTCTTGTCTCATGGTTAATATCAGTATCTCTGTGTGAAGTTCATATTTAAATGAGCACAGTTCATACAAGATAATCTTGCAGAGAATATTCAAGAGTGAAGTCATATGGCAACCGCTGATGTTCAAAGAGCATCAAAACCACCACTGCACGCATCAGCTTCAATCTCAATTGCTTTTGAAACACTTCAGTCTTGTACCATCCCTAGTGTGCGCATGTGGTCATGAATTAACCTTCATCAGTTGCATAAACAGTTATAACTCCATGAATCTGCTCTAACCAAACTGTCCTCCGACTTCTTTGACAAAATTATTTTATAGGAAAGGAACTACAAGGTACACAGGTTCTCCTACACATTTTTAGACGATTTTCAAATGCCTTTCTATTTGTGAAACACAAACACTGTTGTGTGAAATTAGTAACAGACTGTCAACTTTTTATTTGACTGTAATATGTATTAGTTACCAATAAAGTGTGTTCAGAAATTTCCATTACAGACTTCAAGGACTTGAAGAGGGGAGTGGGTACATAGTACTTTCATTAAGAACCCATGTCCAAAAATGCACCATTTCCATGCTAGAACCATCTGAAAACATGTTGGTAATGCAACCACTTTTACAATTAATTTGTTAGGCATGACTCAGAGTACATCGCTTGTTTTACAGTTCCAGTCATTAATGACCAAAGAAACAGAAAGGAACCTTAATCAGTTTTCACAAACAGTTCCAACTCCTTGGAGCACCACACTTATGCTTGCTGATGGTGAAGGTACGATTTTCTCAAAGCTGTTGTCTAATTGTGTCAAGAAGGGTACATGATGATGAATCAAACATTGTGGATAATGATCATGATAAAGGTGACAAGCAGCTCTTCCATTACTGTGAGCTTCACCATACAGAATGATGACGTCAGTGTATTCTGCAAACGTGTACCCAACCATGTCAGTCTAACACTCACAGACACATGAAGATTAGCTGAGCTTGTACTTCTCATTAACATAATTGGTCGGGGAAGTCAAATTTAGCAGTAGAGTTTGAGACAAAAGCTTTTGTCAGAGAGATGATAAATCTAACACCTATACTAAAAAAAAGTGGTATAACTTTTTTTCAAGCATGTACGACTCTGCACAAGTTGACTTTTATTTTCCTTGCTGCTCATGGAAAGAATTGTTTCTGATTGTTATTCTGAAAACACTTCCATGAGGGCTGGTGTACTATAATCAAGGATAAATGACATCCACACAAGAAAGAAGACTTTACATAGGCTACCTACAGCATCAGTGCAGACCAAAAATCCATGTAATAAGACGCTGATTGTTTCTCAGAATGTTCCCCTATGTCATAAAAAGAGAGAGGAGGAACTTATCAAAACCTGTCACATGTATTTGTGTGTCAGGATATTGGAAAAATGTTGCTTTTGATGGAAACATCTGCATCAACAGGCAGAATGAATTCAAAAATTGAGAGTCCTTGGTGACTACTCAGTACTGTTTGAACTGTGTAGTGCAGTCATTTGATGAACATAAGAACTTCTTGAGATGTAGGAGAAGTGGAAACGGAAGAGCTTGGCAGATTTTTAAAAAAAAATATGTAAAAGGGTAATGAAAACATTGCAATGTGTAAAATAAGGGAGAGGCAACTCACCTATAGCAAACATGCATGGAGCACAGAAACATGAAGCAGGAAACAGCATCAACACTAGCTCTCAAAGTCTTGCCCTTATTCTACCAGAAGTTCACAGATTTACACACACAACCACACAGACACCCTAACACACACTCCTGTATCCACAGAGAGACTGATTATTGAAAGCTGTTGCCTGAGATGATGGGGGTGAGGAGGGTGTAGGGAAGGACACAAAGAGGTGGTAGCAAGAAAGAAGAAGGTCTTTGGACAGGTGACTCCACAGCCACACAACAAGACAAAAGGGATATGGAGGGTAAAGCAAAAAAGGGAGGGGGGATCGAAGGGAGGTGGGTGCAAAAGGGGTAAAGAAGGGGGGAGATAGGGGTGGGAAGGAGTGGCATAGGCAGAAGAGAGAAGGGAGAAAGTAAGGTGAGGCAGTGGGAACATGTTAGCACTGGTTTAGGCCATGGGAATTGCAAGAATCCAGAATATTCTGAGAGACAATTCCCATTTGTACAGTTCAGAGAGACCTGGGGTGGAAGGGAATATGCAAATGGCTCACATAGTGATGCAGATGTTGAAGTCATTTCTTTTATAATGTACAGCAACAGGTTGGTCAAGTTTGTGGTTTGCCACAGTTTGGTGGTGGCCATTCATTTAAGAAGACAGTTGGTTACTTGTCATGCCCACATAAATGCTGTACAGTAATTCAAACATAGCTGATACATAACACGACTGCTTTCACAAGTGGTCCTGCCTTCTATTGGGCAGGAAATGCCTGTGACTGAACTGTAAAACTAGGTGGTGAGTGAGTGTATAGACCAAGTTTTGCACATGGGGCAACCACAGAGGAATGACCATGGTGTGCAGATTTGGGAGTAGGAGTGGAATAGGAATGGACAAGGATATTCCGTAGGTTGGGTGGATGGTGGAAAACTACATTGGGTAATATGGGTAGGATTTTGGATAGGATGTCCCTCGTCTCAGAGCACAATGAGAGGGAGTCAAAACCTTGGTGGAGAATGTGGTTGAGTGTTTTGAGGCCAGTGTAATTCTGGGTGATCAGAGGAGTGACAGTCAGTGACTGGTTAACAAGTTTACTGGTGTCAGAGGAGCAGATGGCATGGAAGATGTGTTTATGGATGGGCTGGAGAGCATACTGTCTGTCAGTATAGGTTGTGGTAGGGTATCAGTATGTTTTGCCAACTCCTACTTTCACTGCAGATGCAGTATCCAAGGTGGCAAGGCTGTAAGGGAGATACTTTTTGACATGGAATGAGTGGCAGCTGTCAAAGTGGAGTTACTGTTGGTGGTTGGTGCACTTGATTTAGACAGGGTGTCAATGGAGTCATCTGAGAGGTGCTGGGGATACTTGTTATAATGAGGATATTGAATGGCTTGTTATAGAACACACTAGCATTTATAATGAACTTCTACTCTTCAATGTTCCTTAAACATATAATGGTGTGGTTCATTTTCCTTAAAGTGAGTGTGTTCACATCCCAACAGTCAATCAATTATAGTTTCTGCTTTTGATCATCTGTTCTCTTTCTGTGCACTTACCCTTTTTAGCTTTGATTTAGTATGCTTTCTGATTAATTTTAATTTTTCTGTGTAACTGTTATGAATTTATATCTAAATGTGAATGGGCACTGATGATCATACTTCCATGTGCCCCACTTATTAATCAACTTAATTAACACTTTTTTCCCAAACTTATGTACAGCCCACAACCCCCCTCATTTATAACCCACAGTCCCCTCCATTATATCTGAATGTCTTAACCCTGGGTACTTCCTGCCCACCTTTTGTAAATATTGTAATATAGGCATGTCCTTATTATTTTAAAAGTTTTAAAAAATGATTTATGGTTTTTAATGAATTCTTTCACCAGATTATATAGTTTTTGCACTTAAACATGATCCCAAAATTTTAGTAGCAGTAGTAGTTGTAGTAGTAGCTGCAGCAGCAGCAGCAGCAGTAGCAGATGATGTGACTATCCACAACAAACAGCATGACATAATATATTTTCAGATAATATACTATGAAAAATAAATGCTGTGAATAGGATATTTTATAATTTCTGTTGATTTCACTTTGAGTATTTGGTGAAACATGATCAAAGAGAAAAACACACTTTTTGCAACCATTTCACTAATTACTAATATTTGTTATTGTGACCTATGTTTCTGGTTGTTAACCCACTGCCTAGTGTTACTGGAAAAGATGTAAATGTGTGTACTGATACAAATGTAAACATAGCAAAGACTGACAACTATCAAAGAAATTAACTCATACTAATTTTAGAAAATAACTCTTTCACAACCATTGAATACTGAAGTACATTACTGCGAAATCCATTTATAACAGGACATATTTTAACAAAGATGTATTGGGCAATCATTGAGGATTATCAATGTCCAGGAGCAGAGAGTAACCGAAATTTGTTTGTTCATTCAGCGGTTCTAAATGGTTCTTGTGATGTTCCTCCATTTCCAATATTTGATATAGCTGCATCTGAGTTTTAGGTAATGCTCTACAAAAGTGAAGTTCATTTTCTGTAGCTTCCACCTTCTATGGTGTTCTTTAAGTCTGCTGCACACTGAGCTACCTGTATTTTCTGTGTAGTACAAGTCACACTCTTAGTAGCTGATCTTATATACTCCACTATTGTTAGTTGAAGACTGCTTGTGCTTATGATGTACAATGTAACTCTTTTCTTGCTGCATCCTCATCATGTCTCAATTACCGAACTCGGAAGCCATCTGATAGACAAAACAAAAAGTGTACAGCCACTGAAGTTGTGATGATTAAAAAGATTTTACTCTAATAACTGTGACCCCAACCAACTCATTTTAGCTTAAAATGTCAACAATGGCTATCAAAATATCATCTTATCACATGGTAAACCTTTAAACTCTCAGTACATGGCATGGAACCCTTGAAGGATTATGTTGCAGCAATTGAAAAAATGTGGCCTCCCGTGAATACAAAATACATTTTTCCAAATCTTCCTGGGTAGGGTCAACTATTATGGGTGACAAATTGCAAACTTAGAACTCTCTTAGCCACTGAACCAGCTGCAGTGCCAAGGTGCACATTTCAGTCACCCTGTTGTCAACAAGCTTTCCAGCCTTTAAAAGATTGCCTGAAGCACACTCTGTGTTTAACTGTGTGCACTCCTGAGTCACCTTTGGTAGTGCAATGGACAGTTCCTCCCCATGGTATCAATGCAGTCAACACCAAATACCCTATCTGCCTCTCAGAAAAGTTGTTCTCAGATGGAAAAGGAGGCACTTGCCATTATTTATGCAGTTCATAAATTTACATTATTCCTCCATGTACAGAAATTTTATCTTCTCACAGGTCATCACCCATTGCTCACCGTCTTTGGTCCCAAGCATCATTTGCCAGACTGAGTAGCTAGCACAACATTACTACTGGCTGCTTTAGAACCACTACTTAGATGGTGTGCATTATCATATTTCCTATGGTGTTATTCTGGTGAACTTTATTTGTAATAAACAAAGCTCTGATAAGGCTTGGTTTGGACTTTGCCTGGGAATATGGACTTTTGTTAGTGGCATTTTGTATGTGCAGAGTAGCCCATGGAAAATAGTACAGCCATCTTGCTAAGATGTTGATATGTTCGTGCCATCTGCTGCATCCAAATGGACCTTTATAGTATACCATTCAGTTTGGTATGGAGGAGTGGAAAGTGCAGGAGCAAACTGAGGTAGTAGAGGAGTTCTGTTGTATGCAGAGCATTCCGACTGTCCAATGTACAATGCACTGTGAAAAAGACAGCCATTTACATGTTCCAGAGAGGAGAATATCCAGGTGGACAAAACAGTGGTATAGAACAGGTTCTGTAACCAATATGAAGCATAAGGGAACTGAAATGACAGTGCAAACTGTTTGTGCATGTCTGCAATGATTCCCACAGCAATCTGTCCACCACTCTACCAGAAAATTACAAATCACTCGCATGTCTTTGCAGTTGATTGTGATACAAGATTTAAAGTTTCATTTTCAGTTTCAATGTCTACATAACATAACTGGACTAAATGGATCATGATGATGCATTTCTGATACATCTTGTGATATCTGATGAGGCAAACTTTCATCTGAATGGGCCCGTCAGTAAACAAAACTTCTGAAATTATTTAGACACAAACCAGCAGCTCATTCATGAGCTGTAACCCACAGGTTGTCACTTGGTGTTCTATTGGACAGTCCACTGGTATCAAAATAATGGTCAGCCAATAAGTGTCACTTCCAATTTGTATGTGGAAATGATTAATAATTTCTGCATTCTACAGTTGCAGGGATATTTCCATCTAAATACGAAATGGTTTCAGCAAGCACAGGCTACAGTCCAAATGGCCCATAATTCAATGACTACACTGAGGCACCACTTTCTGCACTGATTATTCTCACGATTTGGAGATATCCCATGGTCAACGAGATAAACTGATTTTTCACCCCTGAATTTTTTCTCTGTGAGGTCATGTCAAAGACAGAGTTGTTTCACAGAGACTCCACAATACTGATTAGTTGATAGCTGCAACTCAGGAAGAGACAGAGACCATTCCTAAAGAAATGATTGAGGACTTAATGATGAGCTTCAGTGAATTTCTTCAGCACTGATGATGGAAGTCGTTGTGTGTTGTACTTTTTAAGAAATAAACAGGTGTTTGTCTTTCAGCAATGGCAATGTCCATATGACAGTTATCTATAATTTATACTGTTGTAAATATATGCTGGAACTCAGAATAAACAAAAGAAAATGTACTACTTCCAGTGTGCTACTACATTTTCATGTGAATAAACTCCACTGTTTACTGGTGCAGATCGCTTTTTACTAAAGTAGCTCACAGTAAACTACAAAAGATGGTAATTCTTCCATCTCAGTCATATGAAGCTGACAACACCTCTCTGACTATCTTCACCTACCTGAACTTCCACTTTCCAGTCCCCTCCTGCCTCTCCCAGTCCAGCTCAGTCCCTATGCTTTGTTTCCATATAGGGGACCAAGAGCTGGATATCATATCAATCAGCAGTATCCCCATGCATGTTACATTTGGACACTACATGCTCCATATCGCACACAGACATTTCCAATTGCTGCCAGCTCATCTTGACAAAACTAAACTCTGTGATCAGGCAGTGAAGACCAAGTGTTGTCAACTTGCCACCTTGTCATCCTCTGCCATGTAGCATCATGCAGATGGAGCATGGAGTGTCATGAGGCCAACACACTAATCTCCCAGGCAATGTTGGCATTCCTGACCTAGGAGCTGCTACTTCTCATTCAGATAGCTCTTCAATTGGCAACATGTGGCTGAGTGCATCCCATTCCAATCTTCCAACCAAGCAAAAATCCTTGGCAGTCCAGGAATTGACCCTTGGTCCTCTGCATGAAAGTTGGACACACTGAGCCCTCAGCAACAGAGGCAGACTCATCTCGATAAGCTCCGACACATGTTTCTAGACACAGATATCCACAAATACTTCTAGTGGAGAGCTGTCTGAAACAAAGCATTCTTGCCAGTTCCATCATCTACATGGCTACATCTTTTTAAGACATAACACATGGGGGAGATGAAGTAGGAGAATACATAATCTCTGATTTTTACCTATGATGCTACATGTTTCCTCCCAAAAAATGAAGATGGCAAAATGCTCAGTAGAGATCATATGCCGTCATAGAAAGTGCCTAATCTTTGTTCTCTTCTAACCTCTTAAAGTAGGTGAGTTGACTTGTTTTTAAACTGCCATCTCAAGTCCCAAATACATATATGGGCATATAATAACTGCAGCAACACCGAGCGAGGTGGCGCAGTGGTTAGACACTGGACTCGCATTCGGAAGGACGACGGTTCAATCCCGCGTCCGGTCATCCTGATTTAGGTTTTCCGTGATTTCCCTAAATCACTCCAGGCAAATGCCGGGATGGTTCCTCTGAAAGGACACGGCCGACTTCCTTCCCCATCCTTCCCTAATCCGATGAGACCGATGACCACGCTGTCTGGTCTCCTTCCCCAAACCAACCAACCAACCAACTGCAGCAACACTAACATTGACTTTCTGTACAACAGTCCATTCACTGTGGAATTCAAGCACATGCTTTTTTGTCAGATGTGATACTACTTTAGCTTTCACCTATCCATCATGCAGCCAGCAATCATACTCTAATAGACATATTTACAACTAAAAACTTACAGAAGAGTAATTCATACCACTCAAACATCTGCCCCTGGCATGTCTTATCACATATCATTTTTAGGATGTTCTCATTAGACTGTTCAACAAAGAAACAAAACTGACAATATACATATGCTTTAAATGCATCAGTGTATCTGAACTTGCAGCTGAAGTGCAAGAAGCAGTCAGAGGGACGACTACTGTTCCCTTTCCAGACATGAAAGAAAAACTTCATGTATTTACTTGATTATATGCACCACTAAAGACAAGAAAAGTGAGAAGTAAACCTGCACCTATGCTAAGTGATGAGCTAAAACAGCTCATGAATCTCAGGGACTCTGCATATTGTGCATACAAACTATGCCCTTGTCTAGAAAATCACATTGCTTTCAGGCAGAAGTGACGTCGTCAGTCAGGCTGTGAGAAATGGTAAACTCAGCCGTGCCTACGCATTAACAGACAACAGACACGGACCAGCCATTCTATGGAAAAACCTTTGTGTCGCTTCACTGAAAACCACAATTGAACTGAAAAAAAACACCAGGTTGACTGATTACTTTGTGGTGATAAATCATGGTAAACAAGCTTCACATCCAGGCCCCGAAGGCCCGAGGGATGTCGATCGGCCGCTGTTCATCCTCTGCTGTGCAGCATCGTGCAGATGTGGTATGGAGGGACACATAGTCAGCACACCCCTCTCCCAGCCATTTTGCCAACTTTCCAGACTGCACAGCCACTATTTCTCAATCACATTGCTCCTCATTTGGCATCACGAGGCTGAGTACACCCCATAACACTCCTCCCGACAAGGAAAAGCCCTTGGTAGTAGCAGGAATGGAACCTGGATCCTCTGCACGGCATCCATCTATACTACCCATTCAGGTGCGGATGATAAATGTCACAAAAATTATGTCTTACACTTGTTACTGGCAATACCACCAGAACGTCCATCATACATATACGAATAGCTTCTAGAGGACACAATGGCATCACAGCCCAAATCATGATGCTACAAGATGAATATCAATAAAGTTTTTGCAAACATTGCAGCACAATAGCTGCTTGAATAAAATTAACAGACAACCAGAAGCTAGCCATAGATAAACAAGGGCCACCTATCACATTCTTCTTACACTTAAACAAAACCTTTGGCACTGTCAACATAACTTTTCTTGCCACACGTAACAGCCTAAATTTCTCTCTGGGTGCAGTGCAATGGTTTCGCTTGTACCTCATGTCTAACCAACTATATCCGGCACCATAAAGTTGCAGGTGTCCAGAGTTTGATACTCATTGTATTTCAATATCATCAGTTCTGCAATACTCTAAATACAACATGTATTCCTGATGACCTCCAGTTGCATTTAAGTGTAAAATCAATAAAGTTGAAGAGAGTTATCGAGAAGGTCAACACGGAATATAGGGTCAGTTCACCCAAAATCCAAGTGATTCTAGCAGGCATTCTCGGCTGGTTAGCACAAAATACCGATAATATTTACCACCCTTCATTCCTAATGGGGCAAATAACAGTTTCTTTCCCTCAGCAAGAGTCTAGGAGCAATAACAGATTTTATATTCATGAAATTTTGTAATGATAAACGGAAACCTAGGCCTGAGCATGTAGCTTCAGTATACAAGAGGCATCAGTATCTCTCCATGCCTAACAAAAATACAAAAAACTCTTCCTTTTCTACATGAAAAAACAAGACTGCATTTCCAGTTGTTGATTATGGCAATACGTTTTTGGGAAAGCTCATGAAGCTTGGAACTGACAATAAATGTCTGCATATGCTAGAGTTGTGACATTACACTTTTTGATCATTTTTCATCATCTTATGCACAGCTACATGCAAACACATTCATGGGTTTTTCCTCCATTATCCTTTTGAGTACCAGGAACCTGACTACCTCCTTGAACTCATCAGAGAACTGTTGTCCAGCTTTAAAAGACAGTCCATTATATAGCTGCTAAAGCAACAATAACATTTCCTTTGTTCCTGTGTGCACTTGGTACCCATTACAAGTAATACCCTTCTTTTTAACAAAAACTCTTTTATTTCTCAAAGCACTTACCCAGTGCAGTCTAACAAATTTCTTTCCCTTAAAACCACTATCTCAAAAAAATCTTACTTTTATATTAATACCATTTTATTACTATTTATTCTATTAAAATTATCATTTCAAAAGTAACTAGGATGTAAAAAAATAATGTATGTGTAAAACCCTGGTCCAATATAAGAGGGGTTCTGAAGGCCCTAATCTGATAGGGTTAATTAAATAAATCAATAAATAAATTATGACAGCAAAATAGTCAGCACACTCACAAATAATCATATTTTCTGAGCCTTTTACTCATTACCTATTTCTTCTTTTTTTTAAAAAACTGTTTTTTTAAATAAGCTGATTTCTTAAAAAATAAAGGGGAAAAATGGCGTTACAAAATTTTGCCATAAGTATGAAGAAAGAGTGTGCCATGATCTTCATTTGCATTATTTCTGTATCCTATGCAAAAGGTTGTGCCAGTACAATAAAGTTCAGCATCTTAGCTCTTTCAAATCAGCACAATGACTTGCCTAACCTCAGGATTTTTTTCACTCATTTTCAGTTCACTGAGTAAGCTGGAGCAGTCATTAGCACACTGGACTGACTTTCAGGAGGATGACGGTTCAAATCCCCATCTGGCAATCCAGATTCATGTTTATCATTCCAGACAAATCCTGGGGTGGTTCCTATGAAACGGCATGATCAATTTCCTTCCCCTTCCTTGAAACAATTTGAGCTTGTATTCCATCTCCAATACCCTCATCGACAGTCTAAGTAGAGCGGCCCTTGTAATTATGCCTGTAATACCTACACTGAGTTGCAGATGGAGCTGAACAATGACAGTACATTATGTAAACATTTCAACAAAACTGAAGATGGTAGAGCTAGGAGCATTTTATTGATTTTGTTATTTGACACAGAATGACCCAGTAATACAATCACACAAGTGCAGAGGTATTCACACACTCAGTGGTAGTACTACTTCTGTTGTGTTGACAGAATAATCAGCTCCTGATAATCTAAACCCTTCTGCACTATGATGTAATTAATTTATTTTTACTATATTATTATAATTATTTGCATATGGTAGTTGGAGCCATTCCACATGAGAGCTAACAATGAATATTGCCAACAGTTTAATTGCACAGTGCCAGAATATAGGAATATTACCCTTACAGTACATACAGGGTGAGTCAAAGGGACTTCATAACTTTGGAATGATACAGAAATTTATTGAGGTAATGTACAGAATCGCTAGATGTATCATTCTGCAGCAAACAACCTTAAATTTGATTCACACAGTGCATCAGTACCCCATTTTACCACATGGTACCAGTGTAATGCACAGTTAAAATGGCTACTTTCATTAGCACAGAGCATGCCCACTGTGTGTTTTCATTTCATGAAACTAACACTGTGTCAGATAGAGTAAGAAGATCGAGATAGGGTGGTTTACTACCAGCAAGACGGTGCACCACCTCATCTCCTAAAGGAAGTTTAAGGTTTCCTTTATAGGTTCTCTTTAATTTTTTTATGTATGCGGTTAAAGTGATATAGGGCAACTCCTGTGATATGAGATGATGGTACAAGTTTCCTGATGACTTAAAGGACACATTTTTACAGTAGTGAATAGTGACAAATCAAATAGTTTAACATACACTAAAGAACCAAAGAAACTGGCACATCTTCCTATCATGTAGGGCCCTCGTGAGCACACAGAAGTGTCACGACACAATGTGGCATGGACTCAACTAATGTCTGAAGTAGTGCTGGCAGGAATGGACACCATGAATCCTGCAGGGCTGTCCATAAATCCTTAAGGGTATGATGGGCTGCAGACCTCTTCTCAACAGCACGTAGCAAGGCATCCGAGATACATTCAATAATGTTCATGTCTGGGGAGTTTGGTGGCCAGTGGAAGTGTTTAAACTCAGAAGAATGTTCCTGGAGCCACTCTATAGCAATTCTGGATGTGTGGGGTGTCACATTGTTCTGCTGGAATTGCCCAACTCTATCAGAATGCACAATGGACGTGAATGAATGCAGGTGATCAGACAGGATGCTCACATACGTGTCACCTGTCAGTCGTATCCAGACATATCAGGGGTCCCATATCACTCCAACTGCACACGCCACACCATTACAGAGCCTCCACCATCTTGAACAGTACCCTACTGACATCCAGGGGCCATGGATTCATGAGGTTGTCTCCATACCCATACACACCCATCAGCTTGATACAATCTGAAACAAAACTTATACGACCAGGTAACATGTTTCCAGTCATTGACAGTCCAACATCGGTATTGCGGGCCTCAGCAAGGCATAAAGCTCTGTGTCATGCAGACATCAAGGGTACAAGAGTGGACCTTTGGCTTCGTAAGCCCATGTCAATGATGTTTCATGGAATGGTTCACACACGTACACTTGTTGAAGGCCCAATGCTGATATCTACACCAATCTGTGGAAGGGTCGCACTTCTGTTACGTTGAATCATTCTCTTCAGTAATTGTTGGTCCTGTTCTTGCAGAATCTTCTTCCAGCCGCAGTGATTTTGGAGGTTTGATGTTTTACTGGAACCCTGATATTCATGGTACACTTGTGAAATGGCTGTATGGGAAAATCCCCTCTTCATCACAACCTCGGAGATGCTGTGTCCCATCGCTCATGCGCCGACTATAACACAACGTTCAAACTCACTTAAATCTTGATAACCTGCCATCATAGCAGCAGTAACTGATCTAACAACTGCACCAGACGCGTCTTATTTAGGCATTGTCTAACACAGCACCACACTCTGCCAGTTTACATATCTCTGTATTTGAATATGCATGCCTATATCACTTTCTTTGGAATTTCAGTGTATATTATACAATATATTGTTGTAATAATTTTAGAACCAACAGAATATTTCATTACTTGAGCGCACACCTGGTATTACCACTTTACATACTACAGGAAAAAAATACTTTTTCTAATAATAAAAGAGGGAATATTTACAAAGTGTTTAAAATATCAGCATCAATACCAGCAGGAAGGCCAACAATACAATACTAATGATATTAAAAGTTCATTTACACTGTAATAACACTTGTTTGGAAGGTACATTTTAAGTGTTGTTTTGAAGCATGAAGTATTTTGTATTGCTTTTTATATGGCCAGGTAATTTGTTGTGGAGCTGTATTCCTGTTTAGAATGGTTCATTTTGCTTCATTGTGTGAGTGAATTTTCTGTATGCAGTTGCAGCTTTTGCAGTGTTGTACATGTTAACATCGTGATTTGTATGAGCAATAGTGTCTGTCTTACAGGGTGAGTAAAAAGGACTTCACAACTTTGGAATGATATAGACATTTACTGAGTTAACTTACAGAAGTGGTAGATGTGTCATTTTGTAGCAAACAACCTCAAGTCTGATTCAACAACACTGTAGAAAAAGACAGATTGCTACTTACCGAAGCAGATGCAACAGGCAAAAGGTTGCAAATAAACAGTGTGGGAATAAGGATGGGGAGGAGATAATAGGACAGGGGGGGGGGGGGGTGGAAATTGTTGGGTGGAAGGTGGGGTAACAGTATGTTACTGTAGGTTAACATGCCACAGGATGGTCTACTTTTCTCTTGGCCACAGTTTGGCAGTGGCTGTTCATCATGGCGGACAGCTGGTTGATAGTCATACCAATTAAAAAGCTGTGCAGTGTGCAGCAGAGCTGGCAAACAACATGGCTGCTTTCACAGGTAGCTGGCCCCCTGATGGGGTAGAACAAATCCATGACAGGACTGGAATATAAACTGTAGAGTGGATGCATTGGGCAGGTTTTGCACCAGGGTCTTCCACAGGAACATGATCCTTGCGGCAAGGAATTGGGTTTGGCATAGAGATTGACTAGAATGTCGTGGAGGGTGGGTGGGCAATGGAACATCACATTAGGAGGGGGTGGAAGTATCTTGGTAGGATGTCCCACATTTCAGGGCATGATGATAGGTAATCAAATCCCAGGTGAAGGATGTGGTTCAGTTGTTTCAGTCCAGGGTGGTACTGGGTGATGAAGGAGACACTCCTTTGTGACTGGTTCTTGAGGGTGGTGGAAGGATTGGGAGTGTGAGGTAAGTGACACAGGAGATCTGTTTGTGGACTAGGTCTGGGGAAAGTGCCTGTCTGGGAAGGCCTTGATGAGACTATCAGCATATTGAGCTAGGGAGTTTTTGTCATTGCACATATGCTGTCCCCAGGTTGCAAGGCTGTATGGGAAGGATTTTTTGGTGTGAAAGGGATGACAGTTATCAAAACGCAGGGACTGTTGGTGGTTGGTGGGTTTAACATGGACAGAGGCGCAGATGAAGCCATCAGAGAGGAGGTGGTCAAGGAAGATGCACACTGGGTTGAGGAGCATGTGAAGCAGATGGAAGAGAAGATGTTATGGTTGTGAAGGAACAAAGATAGGGTATCTTGGCCCTGTGTCCAGATCGTGAAGATATCATCAATGAACCTGAACCAGTCTATGGGTTTGGGGTTTTGGGAGGCTAGGAAGGTCTCCTCTAGGTGGCCCATAAAAAGATTGCCGTAGGAGATTGCTATGCGGGTGAAAACCTCAGCTCCACAGAATTTTTAGTCCTATCCAAAGGTCTCACCTTTAGCCCTACACCCAAATTTAACCATGCTGGACGTGTCAGAGACCTACTCTCCTTCTCCAGACCCCTGCAATGGAAGCACTTCTTTGCTGCCAATCCTTCCAACCAAAATCACCTTAATTCCAACATTGAACACTGCCTCTCCAGTTCATATAACCATCCAACTATTATTCACCTCTCCCCCCCCCCCCCCCTTCCTCCTAAACACCTGTTGATCACCTTCCAGGAATTGCTTACCTCCAACTCAGCCTCACCTTCCTTCCCAGTTCCCTTCCTCAGAACACCAACCTTTCAGTAGAAAAAAGAACAGTCAAACACAACCTCAAAACAAATCCTGGCCTAATCATCCTACCTGCAGACATAGGTTCCACCACTGTTGTTATGAATCACAGTGACTACCTGCCAGAAGGCCTCTGCCAGTTATTTGATTTCTCCATCTATAGACTTTGCCAGAGTGATCCAATCTCAGGAGTCCAACAAAAATTCCAGTTCCTGCTTAAAGCCTTAGGCCCTTCCCAAAACATCTCCCCTGAATCCATTTCCCTCCTTACTTCTATGACACCCTGCACATCCACCTTCTACATCATCCCCAAAATCCACAAACCCAACAATCCTTGACTCCCCATTGTGGCTGGCTACTGTGCCCCAGCTTAAAGAATTTCAGCCCTCATTTTTCGACACCTCCAACCAGTTGCCCCAACTGCTCGTAATCTAGGCTCCCATGTCAAAGGCCACAACCAATTCCTTCACTGATTGTCCATCATCCTCACCCCTTTACCTGCTGGTTCCCTTTTTGTCACTGGCGATGCCACCTCCCTACTCACCAACATCCCTCACACCCATGGTCTTACCACTGTTGAAAACTACCTTTCTCAATGTCCTTCAGACTCCAAACTCACTATCCCATTCCTCATACACCTAACTAATGTTACCCTAAGCCACAACTACTTCTCATTTTAAGGGAAGGTATATAAACAAATATGCAGACAGCCATGGACACCCATGTGGCACCCTCCTATGCCAACTTTTTATGGGCCGTCTAGAGGAGACATCCCTATCCTCCGAAAACACCAAACTCCTAATCTGGTCCAGGTCACTGATGATACATTCATGATCTTGACTCAAGGTCAAAACACCCTATCTCCATTCCTTCACACCTTCAACACCTTTTCTCCCATCTGCTTCACATGGTCCTCCTCAACCCAGTGTGCCGCCTTCCTATATGCTGATCACCTCCTCTCTGAGGTCTTCATCTCCACCTCTGTCCACATTAAACCCATCAACCACCAACGGTACCTGCATTTTGATGGCTGCCATTCCTTTCACACCAAAAAATCCAACCAGGTACGGCATATCTGCAACGACAAGAACTCCCTTGCTCGGTATGCAGGGTTTCACCAAGGCTTTCCCAGACAGGCACTATCCCCCAGACCTAGTCTACAAACAGATCTCTTGTGCCATTTTCCCTCACACCCCCAATCTCGCCAGCACCCCCTAGAACCACTTTCAAAGGAGTGTCCCCTTCATTGCCCAGTAACACACCAGACTGGAACAACTGAACCACATTCCTTGCCAGGGTATTGATTACCTATCATTGCATCCTGAAATGAGGTACATCCTACCGAGATACTTCCCACCCCATCCTAAAGTGGTGTTCCATTGCCCACCCAACCTCCACAACATCCTAGTCTATCCCTATGCCACTCCCAATCCCTATCCCTTGCCTCAAGGATCATATACCTGTGGAAGACACAGGTGCAAAACCTGTCCAATCCATCCACCCAGCACTATCTACTCCAGTCCCGTATAAGATTTAACCCACCCGTTCAGGGGCCAGGCTACCTGTGAATGCAGCCACATTATTTACCAGATCTGTTGCAATCAATGCACAGCTTTTTATATTGATCTCACTACCAGCCAGCTGTCCACCAGGATGAACAGCCACTGCCAAACTGTGGCCAAGAGCAAAGTGGACCACCCTGTGGCACAACATGCAGCTGATCATAACACACTTGATTTCAATGGCTGCTTCACTACCCAAGCCATCTGGATCCTTCCCTCCACGATCAGCTTTTCTGTACTGTGTAGATGGGAGTTATCCTTACAACATATTTCTGCTCTCGTAATTAACCCAGCCCCAACCTACAGTAACATACTGTCCTCACACCTTCCACCCAACAGTTTCTGCCACCTGTGCCGTATCGTCTCTTCATAATTCTCATCTTTCACCCTGTTTATTTGCAGCCCTCTGCTGATGCATCCGCCTGTCATTATCTGCTCCTCTCCTTTTTTTCCCACCTCCCTGTCCCACAACCTCCTGATGCTGCTCATGTTGGCAGTCTAGTCTGTGCACACTCCACAAGACCACGTTTGTGTCTATGTCCAAGCATACACTACTATCCCTTCCCCTTCCCTGCCCCCCTCCAAATTGCCACTTGCATCCTGCATGATGTTGCATTCTGAACCAAGATGCTGGAATTGGCAGTCATGTGTGCATGATGTTGCTTGCTTGTGTGTGTGTCTTTTACTGGCGAAGGCTGTGGCTGAAAGCTTCTTGTGAGTGTCTTTTGATTGTGCCTGTCTGCAACCTGACATGTCAAAATGGCTACTTTCACTGGTGTGCAGAGCGTGCTCACTGTGTGTTTTGGTTTCATGAAATGAACTCAGCAACAACTGTTTGGCATAAATTTCACACTGTATATGCTACAGAACCTCCAAGCATGCCTACAATTTACTATCAGCACAAGAACTTTGTTGAGATGGGTTGTTCACTGCAACACAATAAATCACCCAGTTACCCGCATGTTGATGATTATACTGAACACGTTAGGGAGATCTTTATCTGCACTCCATAAAAATCAATGCAACATGCATCTCGCGATACTGGCATTCCACATAAGGCTGTTTGTGGAGTACTGCATAAATTTGTTTGTGTGGTTAGCTTTAGGGTGCAAAAACAACTGGAGTCATATGTGCCCTAGTCAAAACTATAGAACACAAAGACAAAGAGGAGTTAAAAAATGACCACATTATCCCAATCGATGTAAGAGACAACAGCTACAACCAGGAACACGGGGAAAGGGCTTTGAAATACACCATAGAGAAACGGGGTCCAGAACTAAAAATTAAATGGCCTTCACCATATTGCTATGATTGATAAAAAGTGAAACATCGTCGACAGCCTGCATGTAATTTGCTAAAATGGCCTACAACTCAGACAGCAAATCCAAGTGGGAATGCAAACGGCCAAAAAACGAGGAGTTAAAACTTGGGCACAATGTGCACAGAGTGGTGGGAGAGTGCCACTTAACAAATGGCAATGGCTAAAAAGGCAGTGCCCTATACACAACCTAGTTGAAATAACCTCCTCCCGGTGGGAGAGCTGAGAGCAAGTCATCCAAGGCACTGGGAGAGGCTTAATAATCCCATGATGGGAGAACCAATAGCAATACCAAAGTGACATCACCTACTGACAGATGGCAACACAGAGATCATCAGAGGGAATACAGGAACAAGTGGGCTGAGGTATGAGGACTGCAGCCTTGTTTGCTGGCAGACTGATATGACCAGGAACCCACATAAACATCACAATGGATCCATCAAGAGTGAGCAAGAGACAGTTTTCCTGGACCCGTTGCATTAAAGAATGGGCAGTTTACAGCACACAAAGACTTTGAAGGGCACTGAGTGAGTCTGAGCAAAGGACACAATTCAGAAGCCTATGTTGTCGGTTGTACCCCATGGCCTGATACAGGGCGAAGAGCTCGGCTGTAAATACTGAGCAGAGTGCTGGAAGCCGATACCGAAAAACATTGGCGCCAATGATGAAGACACACCCGACACCACAGACAGTCCAAGAGCCATCAGTGCACACAAAGGTACTATCATGAAGTTCCATGCAAAGGTCATGAAACTGAAGGCGATAAAGTGAGGCTGGAGTAGTGTCCTTAGGTAGCAAATGAAGGCCAAGATGAACACGGGCTGCCACAAGAAGCCAAGGTAGTGAAATGTTAACACATGCTGGGAAAGTTGCAGGCAGTGTGAAGTTCAGCAACTGGAGCAAGTGCCAAAAGCAGACTAGAGGAGGTAACAGAGAAGAGGGAAGCACCCCTTACTGGCGATCAAAGGACTCATCAAAGAAGGAGGTATAGGATGGGTGGCCATGCATGGCAGACAAATGGCATGCATACCTGCTGAGGAGAAAGTCAGCACAGTAGGACATGGGCAGTTCAGCAGCTTAGGCATACAGATTCTCGACCAGGCTAGTGTAAAAGGCATCAGTGACTAAACGGATGCCACAATGGTGGATAGTGTTGAGACGGCATAAGAGGGATGGATGTGCAGACGCATAAACAAAGCACCCATAGTCTAGTTTTGAACGGACAAGGGATCGGTACAAACAATGGAGGGTGGTTCGATCTGCACAACAGGAAGTACCACTGAGGACACATACAACACTGAGTGACTGTGTACAGTGGGCTGCCAGATAAGACGTATGGAAGGATCAGGAGAGTTTTCTATCAAGCAGGAGTCCCAGGAATTTCGTAGTTTCAACAAACGGAAGAGCAACAAGCCCAAGATGTAAAGATGGTGGCAGCAACCAAATGCGCTGCCAGAAATTCAAACAAATGGTTTTGTCAGTGGAAAAAGAAAAACGATTTTCGATGCTCCAGAAGTAAAGATGATCGAGACATTGTTGAAGATACCACTCAATGAGACAGATCCGTAGAGAACTGCAACAGATGCCAAAATCGTCAACGAAAAGGGAGCTGGAGATACCTGGCAGAAGACATTATTATAAGGTTAATGGCCATAGCAAAGAGGACGACGCTCAGAACGGAACCCTTAGGCACTCCATTTTCCTGGATAAAAGTGTCCAACAAGGCAGAACCCACACGCACCTTGTAAACTCGGTCTTTTAAAAATTCCTCAAGGAAACGGGGCAGGCGGCCATGGAAACTGCATGTGTAGAGAGCACGGAGGATACTAGTCCTCCAGCAGGTGTCACAGGCCTCCTCCAAATCAAAAAACATAGCCACAGTCTGGGATTTCCACAGAAAACCATTCATGACATGGATGGACAAAGTGATGAGATGGCCAACTGCGGAACGCCACACTCTAAATCCACACCGTGCAGTGGTTAGTAAACTGCAAGACTCAAGCCATCATACCAGCCGGGCATGAATCACACGTTCCATCACCTTGCAAACACAACTAGTGAGAGAGATGGGGTGGTAGCTAGAAGGAAAATGTTTCTCCTTGCCGAGCTTAGGTATGGTTATGACGGTGGCTTCACGCCAGCATCTGGGAAACGTGCCCTCTGCCCAGATGCGGTTGTACGTATTAAGCAGAAAGTGCTTGCCTGCAAGAGAAAGGTGCTGCATCATATGAATGTGGACAGCGTCTGGCCCTAGGGCTGAGGATCGGGATGAACCGAGATCATGACCTAGCTCCCTCATAGCAAAGGCGGCATTGTAGCACTGACAGTTCTGAGAAGAGCAGGGTATCACCTGAGCCTCCTCTGGTCATTTCTGATGGAGGAAGGCAGATGATAGTGGGAAAAGCTCAAAATTTTCGTAAAATGGTGGCACAACGTGTTGAAGATAGCAACAGGGTCCACGTTGACATCATCTGCCACTGTCTGGCTGGAAATTGGGGATTGGATCTTGATCCCAGAGAGAGGTCAGAGGTTGGCCCACATGACAGAGGAAAGGGTGGATCTGTTAAAAGATACAGAAAATGAAATCCAGCTAGCTTTTTTGCTTTCCCAAAGAATATGACAACACTTTGCACACATCTGTTTATAATGAGTGCAGTTTGCCATCATAGGATGACGGTTAAAAACATGAAGAGCACGTCTCCACATGCGAATTGCATCGCAGCATGCCTCAGTACACCGAGGGACTGGGACACAGAGATG
Organism: Schistocerca americana; assembly: GCF_021461395.2. Lineage (NCBI taxonomy): Eukaryota > Metazoa > Arthropoda > Insecta > Orthoptera > Acrididae > Schistocerca > Schistocerca americana. Next base: position 103,896,937 of record NC_060122.1, on the reverse strand, counting down.
TAAAGGAGAAGTGAGAGGAATGGAACATTCTGCAGCAGATATTCCACTTGGTCATTGCAACTGAGGAAATATTGTTCTTTGAAGGTCACGAAAGAGGAGTAAAGCCACCAGTCAGCCTTAGTAAGCTACAATTTTGGTGTGCACAAAGATGGGGTAGGTGTCAGCAAACAGACAGCAGATGAGAAATGGTTGCTCGAGTAGGTGTCAGAAAGAACAGACCACTCATGACGATGGGCAAGCTGGGCATTGCAGAAAGATAGTTCCAAATGGGAATAGGTATGCAAGGAGTCGAAATGGAATGTGGGTGCTCCTGTGTTAAGGCAGAAGAGGTTAAGTTGACTGAGAAAATCAGCCAAGAGTGCACCTCTCTGACGGGTTGTGGGAGAACCCCAAAGGGGATGATGTGCATTAAAGTCACCGAGTAGCAGAAATGGGTGAGGTCGTTACCCAATAAGCTGGAGGAAGTCTGCCCTGGTAACATCAAATAACAAAAGGGATATACATGGTACAAAGGGAAAAAGTCTGTTGAGGGAGGAAAAGGCATACTGCAACAGTTGAAAACGGGGTGTCAACACGACAGCTGCCGAATGCCAGCCTGCAAAGATTCGCTGTTACAGGGCACAGAGGCAGGAGGATCCTGCTCCATGAGGCCCACAGAAAAATTGGCTTTCTTGTGTTGTCAGTCTGTGGAGTCCAACGCAGGAAAATTGTTGGTGGTGCGCACCATTGACACAGATGGCGGCTGGGTGGAGGTATCACATGGCTACACCATCAAAGAGGATCTTTGTATCAGCAAAGGAGAAGACCATTTTCCTTTGTTGGACTTCTTTGAGTCTTTCTGGTTAGCAGAGGAAGACCCAGGAGTTGGTTGGGTGGAGGGAAGTAGGAAGTCTTCATGAGAGTACTCCTTCTGTCCTTTCTGGCCTGCTGGTTGTGTAGAAGGTGGCTTCGCCCCTTGAGGCGAGAGTTTGATTGCTTGTTGCACAGCTGGATGAGGGGACAGCAACAGACTCAGAGCTGAAGTTAAGGTCACATGTCCACGTACCCGTGTCCTTCATTGAGAGAGATGTAGCAAGAACAGAACTATAAGTGTCAGACGGTAGAACATAGGGTTTGCAACTAGCCAATGGCTTGCGAGTGACTGGGTAAATGTTCAGAAATGTGTGTGTATGTGTGTGTGTGTTCCTAAGGCACTTTTTCCTTTATCCTGATCTTCTGGACAGGACAATCTCGAGAGGCAGCAGTATGGCCGCCATTGCAGTTGATACAGCGGGGAGGAGGCCACAGTTTACACATTTTGCTGGGTGTCGACAAGACATTCTAGAGTGATTGAAACAATGACACTGGTAGCAGCGCATCAGGTTCGGAATGTACAGTTGGACTGTGATAATTTCATAGCCAGCTTTGATTGGGATGGAAGCACCACCCTTTCAAAGGTGAGAAAAAGAGTGCATGTGGACATTAAAGAGGCATCTACTTTTTTCATCACCCAATGAATGGTAATAACACCCTCATCAGAGAGGTATGATTGAATTTCAGCCTCGGTCAGACCGTCGAGTAGCCTAGTGTAAACAACACCACAGGAAGAATGCAAAGTTCTGTGAGCCTCGACACAAACAGGATAGCCGTGGAGAAGTGAGACGGCAAGCAGTTGTGCTTTGTAGTCTCCAAAAGCAAAGTGTCATTCCATAAAGAAGAGCAGAATTTCACAGGGCCGGCAATAGCATCTAACACCTTTCTGAATAATAAACGGATTTACCGATGCAAAGAACTGACCGTCTTCAGTGCGTGAAACCAAGAGGTGCAGCTGGGTGGGTCTTTGAATCGGTAGCCTCATTGCATTTACGTTTCATAGGTGTTGATTGTGAAGATGATTGGCTCATTTAGACAAAATTCCCCACGATTGCCAACGTCTCCGATGGAGTGCTCCTTCCAACTGGCGGGCCCCTTCACAAGGGGCACACCTACCTTGGGTGATTGTTCACACCTCAGGTCATACCTCTTGGACACCTGACAGAGGGACCAATTGGCAGTTTGGATAGGTAGCAGCTCAGGCAATCACCCCTCCCTTGGCCTGACCTTTACCAGAGGGTACGTGCGATCCTTACCCGTCAACCCGTGGCTGGGAATTATGCGTTACCTAGTCACCTGTTACACATCAGATGTGTGATCCACCCTTCAGGAGTGCACAGGGAGCAAGAAGAAAAAGAGGAACCTCAATTGCCGAATCGGAGGAAGGACAGGAGACGGGAATCAAGGAAAGGAAAAGAGAACGAGAAACAGTGGTGAGTGTTCTTATGTCAGTAACAAACAATGCGGAACATTCCCAATAACACCCCACACATGTTGCACAAGGGAGGGGAAAAAGAACAGCAAGAGGATAGACATGCAGCACAAAAGGGAAAAAATGCTGCAAAGGTAGCCAAGCACAAACCCACCACCGAGTGGCGAGGCCCCTGTTGGGGGTGGGGTGGGGTGGGGGGATAGGGTTGCTTGTGGGGAAGTCCGTGCGGTAATGTTGCATCAGATAGAGGACAAAGAGACATTCCTGAGGAAAATAACCTCCAGCTATGAGTCGACATTTCATATCAGTGACATGGTGAACACCCCCAACTGTCGAATATGGCACAGTGAAAATCCACATGCAACCCTGGAACATGTTTGTACAGCATCAAAGTTAATGTGTTTTGTGCCCTCAGCAAATTGAAAGTGTCATTCCATACACAAGAGCACGATTTCACAGGGCTAGCAATGGCATCTAACACCTTTCTGAATAATACACAGAGAAAACTGTCACTGATATCGTGTATATGAATAGGCTTGACAACTTTTTAATTCCACTGATCGATGAAGATAACTGAGCTGGGATGGTTTACTACCAGCAAGGTGCTGAAACACCTCATTTTCTTGCGGAACATCGAGGTTTCCTTGATAACCACATCCCAGGTTGTTGGATCGGCCGCGAAGGGCTAACCACACGGCCACTTCACTCCTCAGATTTGACAGCACTGGATTTCTTTCTCTGGGGTTTCATTAAAGACCATGCATATGTTCCTCTCCTACCAAAGAATTTATCCGACCAGAAAAATTGAATCTACACTGCCATTGCACAAGTTATGGCCAATTTGCTGCAATGGATACGGGTAGAAACTGATTATCAGTGTGATATCTGCCGTATCACAAATGGTAGTCGCATCAAACCAAAATGACACTTTAATGCGAAACTTGAGGTTGTTTGCTTCAAAATGACACATCTGTCGATTCTGTAAGTTATGTCAGTAAATTTCTGTATCATTCCAAAGTTGTAAGTCCTCTTTGACTCATCCTGTGTAGTTACCAGTATCTTCACAAGTTATGTGATCTCAAAGATATATAAGCACGGAAGTGGAATTAGTAGTATTTTAACAGTGGCTTGCGTAAATTTCTGGGTGGGTCTTTTCAATAGTTCTAATCATGTTTTGTGTTACAAAGCAACTTCCACTTGCATGAGTATTTCCTCAGAACAGTTCCATTTGTAACAAAGAGTCTGTGGACAGTACACATTTTTTATAAACTGCTGTGTTGTGGATCTTGTTGGATTTTTTTTTTTACATTAATGTGATACTTAATTTTACATTTATATAGTTCACATGTTCATTCCATACAAATGTCTTGTACTCACAGCCCAAGGAATTTAGTGAAATTCATACTTTCTAGACAGAGCTATGTCCAGATTTTGTGTACATATCCTTTGCAAGGCATATAAATGGTCTCCAGTTGTTTTTGCTGCATTTATTACGACTGTTTTTGAAGAACCACTCTGTAATCCGTCATACATATACTTATATTTCATCCTGTAATTCCACTGCAGTCTTCCTCCAAATTAGTTTATAAATCAACAAAAATAATAAATTTTTGAAAATATGTTTGGATAAGTAATAAAATCTACTCACCAAGTATATGCGACTGTAGGCTTTCCTGGCGTAAACTATTGATGAAGGTTTCCCGGGTCTCCAGCCAGGTGATAGCGTTGATATCTCGCCAGATGATGGGTAGTAAGACACTTCCCGAAATGTCGCGAGATATCAACGCTACCACCCAGCTGGAGACCCGAGAAACCTTCATCAATACTCACCAAGTGTTGGCAGGAGAAAACACATACAGAGGTTATAGAGATTTGAAAGCTTTTGGAGCCAGTGGCTCCTCACCCTTGCAGAAGGGTTGAAGGGGAAGGAAGAGAGCTGAAGAAAAATACTGGCAAGATTGAGGAAGCGGGAAGAGTTTGGGCAAGTTGCCCAGAACCCCGGGTCAAGAAAGACTGATTGTTGGGAACTGCACTGGATGAGATTTGAAAACCTGAGAGCTGATAGGTGGAAGGCAGGGTAACAATCAAGACAGATTACTGACAAAACATCATGCAAGAGTTAATAAGAGTGGAAAGCTAAGTGCATTGTATGTGGTGGAGGTAAGGGGGTGGGGAAAAATAGACTGGTCAGAAAATAAAAAGGTATGGAAAACTAAAAGGAAATGATGAAAGGAATAGTTATAGAGAAGAAGTGCTGAGACCTGAGAAAACAATTAACATTAATTCAAGCCAGGTGGGTGACAACTGAGGACGTGTTGTAACACCAGTCCCCACCTGGGTAGTTCTGAGAAACTGGTGTCTGGGCGAACAGTCCAGATGGCACATGTGGTAAAATAGGCACTCAGGTCATGATGCAGAATATGCTCTGCAACAGGATATTGTATATTGGCAGTATACACTCTCTGTCTCAGCCAATTCATCCAAACTGATAACTTGGTGGTAATCATACCAATGTAGAAAGCCAAACAGTGTTTACATAAAAGCTGGTACACAGCTGGCTCCCCTTTTGATAGTATGTTTTTCCAGTTACAGGGATGGCACAGGCGATGGAAGGAATGTAGGGAAATGCGTGCAGGAGCAGTACAGTATCTGACCAGGCTAATGCAGAGATGGAGAGGGCAGGAGGGTCACCAAAAGCTATTCTAGGTGTGCTGGGTAAAATGTTGGACAGAATGGACCTCTTATCAGGACATGACTTTAGGAAGTCATAGCCTTGTCAAAGAAATGTACTCAGCTTTCTGCTCTTATTAACTTTTGCATGATGTTCTGTCAGGTATCTGTCTTTCTTATACCCTATTTTCCACCTTTAAGCTCTCAGGTTTTCAAGTCCTCTAGTGCAGACCTGTCATCCCTGAACCAGTGTTCTGGGTGACTTTCCCACTCTTCCCTTTCCCTAAGCCTCAACAATCCTCTTCCTTCCCCTTCAACCTTTCTGCCAGGGAAGCCACTGCTTCCAAAAGCTAGCACACTTTTAACCTTTTCATGTTTTTTCTCCTGCCACCACTTGGTGAGTAGATTTTATTTAATTATATTACAACTAGTTGATTTGTATCATCTGCAAATTTAATAAACTTTTGGAATGAGGTGGACAATTCTAAATAATTTATGAATAGTAATAAATGGACCAGGCCTAACATTGAACCTTACATACACCACATTTTAAGTTACGTTATTCTGAATAGCATACATGTATATACTGTGCATTCATTGCAACTACCATACATGTTTCCTGGAAATTAAAAGCTTGGTATGTAATCCCAATATTTGCAAGCTGCATAGCACCACCAGACATATTTGCATCTTTCTCTGAAGGCAGGACTACCCACTTTAGAGTTATTCTGAAGTTCCTCTTTTGAAAGTAATAGCTTATGTTTATGACATATTTGTGAAGTCCAAAAACATAATTGTTAGATGTTCATGATACAGTTAAGTCAATGCCTCATTAATGCAATCAAAGATAGCTCTTTCTGTAGCGTCATGTTTCTGAAAACCATGCTCTGAACAATAAAACAAAATTTTTCCTTGTAAACAATAGATTTCAGCTATCAGTCGTCCTTTTGAAATCTTATTGGCAGATCTATATTTCAGCTAGAAACTTGCCATTCTCAATGCACTATCATTTTTGATCAATGCATGTAATGCCTGTTGGTCAGGCTTCATCCACAGCTCATTCACTTCAGTTTGTATTCAATGAACTGTGGATGAAGCCCGACCAACAGGCATTACATGCATTTATCAAAAATGATAGTGCATTGAAAATGGCAAGTTTGTAGCTGAAATATAGATCTGCCAATAAGATTTCAAAAGGATGACTGATAGCTGAAATCTATTATTTACAAGTCAGTATAACAGTTGCTGCGTACAGCAGCCTTCTGAATGGAAGGTAACCTGATGAAAATTTTTTCCTATGAAATGTGCACGACTTTTGTAGAAAAATTTGTTCTGAAGTTTTAGAGAAGCCAGAAAATGTGTGGTCTATAATGAATTGCCTCCACTGAATAGAAGGGTCATTTCTGTCATCTTCAATTTTTCAGGAAATACGTCTGGAGACGGGAGAGTTGCTTCTCGCTTTCAGTAACATTTGTGATTTTATCAGTGCCAGATAAGAACTTTGATTTGAGTTCACTGATAACGTTTAATGACATTTGTGTCTTATGCTTGGTACAAAAAATTGTTTCATTTACACTGTTTCCTACTTGTCACTTGCGCGTACAGTTTTACAAGTGTACCTGCAGTTGCTGTGTGTCTTATTTGCAGAAAAGCTTTCACCTTTATGTAATAGGGCTATAACACAGACAGGACCACTTTCACATAATACTTTTTAACTCGTTAACTGCTGCACATATATCGATGGATGTTTCACTGACAGGCACACGGTGTAAGGCTCTGCTGTGGTGTCCTAGGGCAGTCAAATGTTAAGTAACAATTACTATTCTATGTGTTATAGGTGTAATCCAAAAAAATATATATGTTGCATTTCAGTTGTGTCAGAGCTGTACAGGACATTGGCTACGGTTTTCTGCCATCACTTTCCGAGCAATGAAATGAAAATTGCGTCTTTACCATTTGTAGTTCAGACCAAATAGATATCAAGCAATGAAACCTCTATCTTTGGATTTGTCACCACACTAATCCGGAGATGAGTCACACTCTTGTTTCCCAATACTTTTCCAACGTTACTTATTTTCCGTCCTTGCTTACGCGAGGCCCTGCGTATCCCATCTTTACTTTTATACAAAAGTTTCAAGTAAGCAGCAGTGTAATATTTCCTCCATGTGGAGACTCCGGTACTTAGCTTTTTTCCCCCAAATGTTACAAACAAGGTACAGGGGTATGTTGCATATTTTGTATTTACACACCCGATTTCTTGGTCCACTTTCTGATTGAACCAACCCCCCCCCCCCCCCCCCCCTAGCATTAATACAGCTTTCTTCAATAATCCACTCTATAAAATGCACCCCAGTCAATCATGATGATCATTATCTGAGCCCTCTCCTGCATGAACTTTTTTACATTTTCAACAGGCTTCCATCAGCACACAGCTCTTGATTGATGAAATGCACTATGGAAACATAAATGTACAGATTTATTGAAAATATTCCTTAATTTCAGGATTACATTGGTTTTCAAAGCAAATTCTATCCCCCACTGCCTTTACAAGAAAGTCAATGACCATGTCACACAATGGAAGTATGGGAATGTTTAAGGCATAACAAGAGTTTCCAATAACACTTAAGGCACTTACATTACAAAACCAACTGCTGTGTGTTGTTCCAAAATGAAATTTCGTGTTGATTTGAAAACTCAGTAGGAAGCTGTCTTTTGGAACTTCTCTTCATTATCATAATGGATGAAATAAAACATCCAACAACTAATGCCTTAGTTTTTGCCAACTAAGCATTGCTTTGGGATGAGCACATGGACTAAACAACAGTAGCTGGACTTAATAAGATTCATCTCCAGGCAACAAATTAAATTCCTTCAGTCTAGCCAACAGAGGACAAAATAAGGTATGAAGGTAACAGATTACATAGTAGTCCAAAGTGTCATGTAAAATGAGATGATTGAACCATACAGACATTGTTTTGAATCCAAATCATCAGAGGCATACGATTGTGCATAAAATAGACAACAAAAGTTATCACCCTAATCAACATTGAATTTATCCTAAATAACAAATTTGCTGAGCAGTCAAAAACAGAAACAAGACACTGGGCCATAACAGGCAATACTCTCACTCTATAAGGCCAAAAACAAAGATTCTGACAAGAGTACAGGGGAGTGTGTTCATTGATACATATACAACAGTTCAAGAGCTAACATGAAAATGTTGAAAATGGAATGAGACACAACAAATAAAAGTTTAGATTTTAAAAACAAATATCTTATTCATCAAATTAGCTTCTGATTGGTCATGTCTGTCCATAAATTTTACTACAAGACTGCATGCACATATCTGTGAAGCTGTTAATGATTGTATATAAATGTTATCTTCAATTTTTCCCCATAATATGAAAATGAAGGTATAGTTGCGACATTTATGCAAAATTTGAACTCCCTGATTTCTTAAACTAGCACATGCTAAAATTATATTCAATAAATTGTCATCTGACACCAAGCCTAGACAATCACATTTGTACCTTTTAAAGAGGCACTCAATCTCTAAAAAGAATGTGACAGTGTGAACTGTCTACTGATTAGCATTTACATTATCCACCGAGGATCAGAGGTCATCCCTCCTTTCATGTAATTGTTCTGAATAAGACCAGAAACCAAAAAACTGCATTTCCCAGTAACAACAGATGATCTACTGTTATGCTTTCAGAAAAGTTGTATGTGTGCTCACACACAGGTGCCCTTGTAAGGGCATCTTGATGACACGCTTACTGGACTTGCAGTCCATTGGCTGTACTTGAACAGCCACAGCAGGATTTTGAAAATACTGTTCTATACATGTCAGCAATTCTCATAAGGCTGATATTTTCAAATACCAATAACAAAGCTGTGACAAACTAAGGTATCACTTATTACCTCTGCTATTATGTTTCACAATCCTTTCTAGGCAAATTCATAGTTGCCTCTAATGAAAGTGATTGATCATTTGCAGGCCAGTGAAGTCAATAAATTAACCACATTACCTTCCATGCCACGAACAGTATGGCACGTAACCGAAGAGTTGTCCACTAGCCACATCGACAAATGCTACACACTATGAGCTGATATTACCGGCGCAGGAGACTGCAGGCAATTTTGGGTATTCAACATGTGCTTGATGAAACTGTTGGAGATGTAACACCAGAAAGTATTACATATATTGAAATTTGCTGCACAAGAATTACCATGCATTACACCTTCACAGACAGCTTGTTGCTTCACGAGGCAACATTGTTGTTGTACTGGATATTAAGAAATTATGAATGTGTTAATTCCACAATCACCCCCAATTCTGTAACTCGCAAAACTTACCAGTCATTACGGACAGGAAATCATTTCGCTCTACAGTCTTCAGAAGCCCTCAGCATTTTTAATGAAACTTGAACAACAATCCTATTTTCAATATGTGAATAACATTCTGCACTAGAACTTCCCTCTAAGCTCTAGACTGTCTTAATTAGTCTTTGGTTATTCGCCATGACATGACACAAATGTATGATAGATGGAAGAAGCTTCCCATATAGGAAAGGGAACGACAGAGCGAATGCCAGTTTATATGTTCAAAACTTTTTTTTTTTTAATCACACTGATGGCCACAAGCATAGTGATGGATGTTTCACCCTCAGGCCATCCCACCTGGCCCTGCTGTGGCCACCAGTGGCACAGTGTCATACTCTGCTGTGGCCACAAGCAGCTTCATGGCAGTCAATGTGTTAAGTTTCCTTTCACTGCAACTCTACACAGAAATCTTACTCTGTGAACCAGACACCTGTTAAACTGGATAATGAAGCAGCTCAGAAAAACAGGAACCATATGATAATGTGGCTACTTACCACACTTAGGAATACAGGGTACTTATAAATGGTGGAAAAATCGAAATTTTTTAATGACTATTATATTCTAAAATCTTTCTCGATTACATTTATATATACATTATATAGTTTCAAATGGAAAATGACCAATATATACCAAATTTTGTAGTTACAGTCATGCATGCCATTACAGAAACCAGTATTATTTCGAAAAGAACTGAACGTTCTGTTTCCAGCGATTATACATATGATACATTGTATATCCTGGTAACAGTGCAGGTTTCTAGTGTCTGTAAATGATTAACTTTGCTAGTATTGACTTTCGTTTTGCTGAAGCAGTTTGTTCATGTGTTACTGAATGTTTGTCGCCCAAGTGCTACATATATTTGTAGAAGTACATATCCTTTAGTGTGCAATAAATATGAACCACGCCAGGCATCAAGAAATTCAATAAAAGGAAATTCCGTGGTAATCAGTTCACAAACAAAGCAAGCCACACTACTGAAAGTAACCTATGTATCTGTTCTTCAGGGAAGAAACTCCCACATGCCACACCTCCTGGTGATTCAAATTTTTGTGTTAACTGACGCTGTCTGTAGTGGTTTTTTGTTGATGATGATAATGTGGGCATCATATCTTCTTTGATAAAGGAAGTGGCAAAAAGTAAACAAGGTGATAGTGTAGGCTGCCTGGAAATAACTGAACAAAGTAGAAGGAAGGTTTTAATATCAAAATTAGTTATTCTGTGTAGATCCTACAATAAATCTACCTTGAAAATGACTTCGAACATTGTGCATAATTCATATGACTTGAATTTTAAGTTAGTGTATGCAACAGGGAAAGACGGACCCCTCTCCTCCTCCTCCTCCTCCTAGTAGGTTCAGCAAGTACATAAAAATATTTTAGGTGCCTTGACAGTTGTGTCTAAAGCATCTACAAAATGTGCCGTAGAAGAAACTGTAAATATTAGTGGAACCAGGGACACTGCTGTTGCACTTGATGGGACATGGCAGTGTCAAGGACATCGTTCCTTGAATGGTGCTGTAGGTGCTACTTCTCTGGAGAATGGAAAAGTTGTTTATGTTGAGTGCTTATGTAAGTACTCCCATACCTGCCATGGTAACACTGAAGGACATATTGAACATCAGTGTTCTAAGAATTGTGATGGTTACAGTGGAGCTCTAAAAATATTTCAGAGGTCGGTGCCTGTTTATAACATTAGATACATGAAGTACCTAAACGACCGAGACTCTAAAAGCTTTCAATAAAATTAATGAGTTTAACATTTATGGTGTTACCTTGGTACCAAAACTGGAGTGTTGTGGACATATGCAAAAGAGGATGGGTGCTAAATTGAGGAAGCTACAAAGAGAAGTGAAAGGAAATTGCTATCTGAAGGAAAATCTGTCTGGCTGAGGCAGATTGACAGAAACTGAAACAGACCTTCTTCAGAGTTATTATGAAGTGAACCTCTGAATGATGTTACAGCAATGAGAAAAGCTGTATAGGCCACCTACTTTCCTATGTTATCAACAGATGACCACACTGTTCAAATGTTTGTGAAATCTTATGGGACTTAACTGCTAAGGTCATCAGTCCCTAAGCTTACACACTACTTAACCTAAATTATCCTAAGGATGGACACACACACACACACACACACACACACACACACACACACACACACACACACAGTGTCCATTACAGCAGCGCCCACCACACTGTTCACGGACTTTGTCCTAAAGGAGCAGATTCTTGGTGTGATTGCCAAAAAGCAAAAGAAAAAGGTCAAATATATCACCATAAGCATTCTCTTCCTGAGCCTGTTACGAATGGAATAAAACCAATTTTTAGAGACCTGAGTGACCCTGTTTTGCTTAGTCTTCATGGGGGCACTCAGAATATAAAAAAGTTTCAACCATTGCACATGGGAAAGATTACTCAAGAATGTTTTTGTAGGACTAATACATTAAAAGTTGGTGTACTAGATGCAGTGACATGTTTCAATGATGAAGTGGCAGGAAGGTTGGAAGTCCTGAGAAATTTAGGCATAAAATGTGGCTCTAATATGGAAGTTCAATTGCTTGCGTGTGACAGACAATGGACGTATGAAGCTGGAAGATTTGCTCTTCAAGTTACCAAAGATGCAAGAAGTGCTAAAAGAAATGCAAAAAGGAAGCTTGAAGAGGAAGAAATGCTGCAGGATGAAAGACTATGCTTCAGGAATGTTCTGAGGCACAGTTTTAATGAGTATGAAGTGGTCCAGTGATGGTTGCTTGACGATTTTTAAATATTTTAATTTTTTTATGTGATTGCCCTATATTTGAAAAGTTGAAAACAGTTTTTTAAAATAATTTATCTTGCACCTTTACTGGATGGCGGACATTTTTACTTGTAAGCACGCGACGACTTTTCAGTCTGGAGACATCAGCAATAATATGAATATCTCTGCACTGGGTTAAGTTACAACATTGCAATTGACATTGTTTTTCGAAAAGTGTCCTCTACAACATTGTCTATTACACAAAATTCAAAATTAACCAGTCAAAATGACCTCCAAAGTTTGGTACCCAAATTTTCAGAAATCCACTTTTTAGGCTCAAAAATAAACCAGGAGTGATTTATGAGAGCCTATTTTTTTCCTATACTTAGATATCATACACTACTAGCCTCATATAGAGCAAGAACTCTTACAAATGTTTCCTTAATTTATGAAATTTGAAAATTTTGATTTTTTGTAAAGTTTGGGGGTTAGTTATCTCAAGTGGAACTGAATGTAAAAGTGATTTTCGCACTGTTTGTATACTTATATAATAGCAACATACTGTATGTAAAAATTTCAACATTGATATCTAACTGAACAAAGAGATAAATTTTTTAAACTGATGAGATACTTCACATTACTCTACAACTGATCTTATGACTGTTGCCTATTTAAATGGTTTATTGTTTCATTGTAATAAAATTTAATTGTGACATATTTAGTTAACACTATCACCCAATATTAATTTAGTTTATTTTTAATAATGCAATATTAAACAATAGGAGCTTTCACTCTTGTTCTATGGTAATAAAAATGCCCATTTAAGTTTATTATCAATAAAGAAGTACATTATTGCTTGGTGAGCATTGCAGAAGTACATTATTGCTGGGTGTTGTAGTCAGTCTCTTCTGAAACCTTTGTTAAGAGTGGCTGTACATACTTCGAGAGTGCAGAATGTGTTCATGTGCTTTGTTCTGTGTGTAATTTGTAATTAATTTTGAGAGATTTAACTGGAATGCAATAACATGGATGAACAGTAAGTGTGTCACAAAAAAGTTTGCGATTCAGTTTCAAAAAACATGAAAAATGTCAACGACTTTGATGAAGTTACACAGACTTTGTTTAAATTTCAAGAAGTTGTTCTGTAACATCAGTGTATCATGAGAAGAAATATATTCGTAAGTACAACCACATTTTTGGAAGAAAGTGCTGTGATCCACTTAAAGTTCATGAAAAGCCTATTATTAAAGGTTTGAGGGAAAGAAAACTTGAGCATTTATCCTTATGTGAGAGTAAAACAGCTTCCCAAGTGAAACAATGTGATTCCTGGAAATTCCCTGTGACCAAATTGTTACTCAAAAATATTTGTTGTGAATCCAGAACCAGAATCATGTAACCTTATTAATGACATATTCCTAATGTGGAAGCTGTTAGCATATTGGATTTTGCTTGTTCCAAGTTAGACGTATCTCCTTCTTCGAAAATAATAAAATAAAGTAGCAGAAAAAGGAAAGCAGCTATTGAAAATAAGATACAACACATTTCAGACAAAATTAGAAAATACTTGGAATCATGCTTTAATAATACAGATACCAACATCATTTCTAAAGAAGAAGAAAACCTACCACCAGCATTATCTGACTGTGAATATTTGAGCTTAATAGATAAATTAAAAATTACATGTTCAGCAACATCTAAAGAGGAAAAGTTAAAATTTTAAGTTTGCTCCAACTCCTGGTTAGGAAAAAAAATAATTCATGAATTCAACATTTTTCATCGTTTGGTTAACTACCCCGAAAATTAGTGAAAGATAAAGGCATTCTTCCAGTTTTAGGAAAGAAGAAAGGATAAGGTATAAGGGAAGAAACAATTAAAAAGATCCAGCAGTCTTTTGAAGATGATGAAAACAGTAGAATGTGCCCAGGTAGCAAAGAGTTGTTATAAATGCAGTTTAAGTAACAAAGCAGAAACCACTAGTGCTGTCAAATTTAAATGGACTTTATGTAGCTTCCAAAAATTCTCATCCTGAATGCAAAATTGGAAGATCAGAATTTTGTGACCTCCACCCTAAGTGGTGGATTTTTGCTTTATCCTCAGGGACACACTCCATGTGTGTGTGTTTATATCATCAAAACGTCAAGCTTCTGATTGTGGGTGCAAAACTCAGTGATCAACTACAAAGAGTTATTAGATGTAATAATCTGTGACACTAACAGCTATGACTGCATGATGAGTTTGTTTAGTAAATGCCCTGGTAAGGAAACTGTTATTGAATTGTTTCACAAATATGATGAGGAAATGCCAGACAGTATTACCTTCAAACAGTGGGTCACAACTGACAGGACAGAAACGATAATCGCAGGAAGAGTACCTAGAATCTTTAATTGATACTGTATTTACTCGAATCTAAGCCGCACTTTTTTTCCGGTTTTTGTAATCCAAAAAACCGCCTGCGTCTTAGAATCAACTGCAAAGTAAGCGGAAGTTCTGAAAAAAATGTTGGTAGGTGCCACCACAACTACCTTCTGCCGTCAAATATAGGCATGCTTTGCGGGCACAAAGATAAATACTGGCACCAAAACCTCTTCATCAGCAAATAAATTAAAAGAAAAGGTAGAAGAATGTAAACATAATGCCGTGTATTCTTTCGTGTTTGCTGCTATCTCATTTAAATCCTGTCTGCCTAATAAACTACGAAACTAGAGTGAGACAACAGCAAACACGGAAGAATATACATATCGTGTCATGTTTATATTCGTATTATTCTTATGCTGAATAGTGATACAGTCAGAAATGAAGCACGGCAACTGACTAGATTATTAAATCTAAGATGACTAATTTCTGTGCAGAATGTAATGTACTAAAGAGGCACCTGCAAAGATTTTCAAACGGAGAAAAATTTTCGCTGAACTCTCATTCAGAACATCTATCATACGCAGTATATTATCAAAGAAAGCAGAAGTGTAAGTAACAACAAATAGCAGTCTCTTGCCTTTGTTTCACTTATGAGACAATTCCTCTCTTTTTTTATTGCAAGCGGCGGTAGCGCGCACAAAAACGAGCCATGCCGCGAGTGGCTACAGGCCGTAAACACTCATCATCAGAATGCGATAAAAAATGCATGACACAATATAATAATGCAGTTTCAGCTTAGAGTGACGTAAACACCTACAACGAAGAGAACGTCACTTATCAGATCAAAGCACAATAAGCAATCGATTCAAACCAGACAAAGCACGTGAAAAAGGAAGGGTACCCATATAAATACAGACGGAGCGCCTGACACATAGCAATGGCTACTTGGTAAATCTTAACTGTTAAGCTTATGACTCGAACCAAACTACTGTAGCTGTATCTTCATCCATTCAACCTACATTGTGTCTCATGTTACAATGGACCAACTTTGTTTCGATTTGGAGGTGCGGTCTAAGACGTTTCCCTCGTCTTGAATTTCGAGTCACAAATTCCAGGTGCGGCGTAGATTCGAGTAAATACGGTAACTTACAAAAACTCAAAAGTCACCACTACATTTCTCAAATCCAAAGTTTTTGAAGGACAAATAAGCACAACTTCATGAAACTGAATGCATAGTGCAAGCTGATTTTGCAGAAAATTTTACATTTGTGATTCAGGATGCAATACAAGCATACCACTGGGTCAATGGCCAGGCAACAGTGCATCCATTTATTCTCTACTTCAAAAATGAGAAAGAAGATGATTGCAGTTCTTTAATTTGCATTCTAAGCGACTACTTGGAGCACAACACTTTGGCTGTACATGTGTTCCAAAAGTATGTAACAAATTGCATAAGAGAATTTTCCCAAGGTTGAGAAGCTGATATACTTTTCAGATGGAATTGGTAGTTAATATAAGAACAAAAAGTTTTAAAATCTGTGCAACCACAAAGTAGGCTTTGGGTTGGGGGCTGAATGGCACTTTTCATCTTGCCATGGTAAAAACGCATGTGATGGAGGAGGTGGTAAAACGTGAAGTAAGCAAAGCCAGCATACAAAGACCAATCGCAGACCAAATTCTCACAGTACAGGACATGTATGTCTTTTGCAAGGATAATATTAAAGGCATTACCTATTTTCTGATCAAGAAAGAAGTGGTTCTGCACATGAAAACAACACTTCCAACCAGATTTGAAAACTTTTATTGCTATAAAGGAACAACGCATTTCCACAAATCCCTTGTCATTGCAGGAACTTAGTTCAACGCTATGTAACATCAGAAACCGAAATTTATGAAGATCATTGTATCAGTAAAATTACATCTCTATCTTTAACCTTGAATGACATAGTGGCACGTGCGTATGATGGACAGTGGTGGTTTGCTGATGTTGAAAGAATATATTTGGAAAACTATGTTTTTGTGCATGTTTACCATCCTGCTCACCCAAGATCATCATTCAAGAAATCTACTAGAGACAAAGTTTTGGATACCAATGAAAAATGTTTTAAGGAAACTTTCAGTGCTTGAACTGACCACAACTGGGAGGTCTTATATCACAGAAGCTGTCTGAAGAAATAAGTCGTCTTAACATTTACCACCAGGTTTTGGAACAGTCACATCAAGAAGGACATTAATAGAAAATATTTCAAGTATCTCAAAATAATATATATGTTAATTTGAGTGATGTTTCCACTTTTTATATAATTCAGTACCTTAGTTCAATAATAATTGATTATATCCCACCAATATCACACATGAAAAATGCAACAGCAATAAGATCAGTTGTAATGTGAATTATCTCCTCGCTTTCAAAAATTCACATCTTTGTCCAGTCAGATATTGTTGAAATTCTTACAGTACATTGCTATCATATAGATGTACAAACTGTGCAAAAATAATATTTTTAAATTCAGTCCCACCTGAGATAACTAACCCCTAACTTAACAAAAAATAAAAATTATTAAATTTCAAAAATTCATAAAAAATTAAGGAAACAAGTGTTCTTGCTCTATATAAGGCTAGTAGTGTGTGATCTCTAACTATAGGGAAAAAACAGACTCTCATAAATCACTCCCTGTTTGTTATTGCTGGGCCTAAAAAGCAGATTTCTGAAAATTTGGATACCAAACGTTGGAGGTCATTTTGACTGGTTATTTTTGAATTTAGGGTATTTTGTGTAATAGTGTTATAGAGAACACTTTTCTATAAACAATCATGTCAACTGCAATGCAGAGATATTCATATTTTAGCTAATGTGTCTCAACTCAAACATCATCGCAAGCTTACAAACGAAAGTGTCCACTATTCAGTCAAGGTGGAAGGTAAAATTTATTTAAAAACTGTTTTGAACATCTCAGTTATAGGATAATCACATATAAAAAAATTAAAATATTAAAAAATGGTCAAGCAACCAACTTAATTTTTATTGGACAACTTCATTTGGGTTGACCCTAATTGGGCTCTTCTCTTCATTTGCAGTTTCCCGCAAGTTGTATTTTTTAGAATTCAGGTACAAATATTTCCTGAAGTTTATAAAGCATTGTTTTAATTTTCAATGGTCCATACTTACGTAGTAGACCCAAGCGTTATCGCAGAATCAACTAAATTAGAGAACAAATAACATTCTTATTAGGGAATCCTTGTAATATACATAATAGGTGGAATTAAATAGGTCTATTACCTTAGCCATCATGTCATGCATATCTGGTAAAAATTTGGTCTCCTTCAAATGTATAACATTTGATTAAATGGTAACTCAATTTGAGGAAGCATTTTGGAAAAAATATGCATAAAGTTCTTTGTAATTTTTCTAATAACCCCAAACAGGTTCAAAAATATTTAAAATACTTCTAATTTGTTTAGAAAGTGTGCTACATTACCCAGTAACTACAAAAATCTATAAAACATATGCATTGTTAACAGTGCCTGAAAAACTGGTGATGATTTTTACATAATATTGAGCCAGAAAAATACCGTGTATATTTCAAGTGTAATAAGTATGACAAACTTGCGTGCTCTGCTGGTTCAATTTAAGCTGTTTCAAATTTTGAATAACTTACATTTATTTGCATTATCTCACCAACAAACACGTCAAAAGAGTTGCAGGAATTGTGCCCTACAATCAGCAATTGTAATTCAGCTAAGTTTAATTCGTGGGCACTGTATGCTGCAGCTGTACACTCACAGCATATGTTTGTAATATGCCACGGCATTCGTCTTTTATAGACATTGTTATAAGAGTTATGTCACTGTTTTGAATGTGACCATTTCATTGCAAGTTGGTTAAAAAGGCCATCTAACACTTCACGTACATTTTCCTTTGCGGTACTCCCTTCTTGCTTAATAATTTTGTCTTCACATTGCTTTTCCATTCAAAACTAAAAACATGCAATCCACTTCAATATGGAACTTGCTCCACTAACAAACTTCCAAATTAATGGCATATATTCGCACTAATAGTGTAAAATAATCACACGGAGCAAAAAAAAGGAGTACCTGCAGACCTCGTTGACCAAGTGAACAAACTACTTTGATGCTCTGCTAACTGCAGGAAATTTTACCTTTATACACCCCAAACTTGTGGCACCTCCATACAAAATGAAAAATAAAGTCACCTGCAGATTTCATGGCTTAGACAATTTGGTGACAAACCACATAACACTTTCTCCTGCCAAATTTACTTCATGCATAAAGCAAACCACCCCCCTCCCCCCCCCCCCCCCCCACACACACACACACACACACACACAGAGGTTTCACAAGTAAAAAGTATAACAAGTACATAACTTATAAATTTTATTTTTCTCAAACTTTATACATTATTTCTTGGGCGCTGGCTTGGACTTGGGTTTCTTCTCTTTCTTGGCATCCTTTGATTTTTTCTTACCATACAGGGTTCCTGCACGAGTTGCCTTCTTCTTGAGCTTGTAATACGCTAAGCTACGGACCTTGTTTCTAAGTTGTTTTGCTTTACGCAACTTGAAACGATCAAAGTCTGTCATTGCAACTCTCTGGAAATGAAGCCTCTTTTTAGAGAATGTTAATGGACAAAACTTACGTATTACATCAGATTCAAGATTCAGTAAATAGTTGGCTTCATTTATCGATCAGCCGGCAATTCCTATCAAATTGGTTCATCATTATCACAAAAATGTTACAACCACGAGGGATTAATATTTACCTTTTGCTTGGCTTCCAATTTCTTCGCCCACAAACTTTCCTTCCATTTTTCATCAACTTTTCCATCAAGCCATGCCTTTCTCACAACTCTACTGCGAGCAGTAAATGGAAACTTGACCCTAAACTTAGTTAGGTGTAGCTGTGTCAATCTTATCTCACCTCGAGGCACACCAGTTACAGGTCCATCAATTAAAGCCTGAAAGATATACTAGTGCTTTAGATACATCAAATTTTAACACTATAATTTAGCATGTTTGAGTACATGGTCAGTAATGAGTTGGCTTCATTTATCGATCAGCCGGCAATTCCTATCACATATGTTCATCATTCCATGTGATCCATAATTGTAGCAAAAATTACTTTAAATCGCAATCAAGCTCAATAAATTTACATTAAGAGAAATGCATTAAAAATTACGCTACAGCCATTCTGGAAAGCACACACTACCAGACTTGAGACAATGACACAGACAGTACAAAAACAAGTTTGTAAAAAATTTTAAACCATAAGACAAAAATACCATTGATGGTTCAATATTTCACCTTGTGTCTATTTCACCGAAACTATTTTTAACGAGAAAAAATTTAAATGCATATCTTTCACTGAGCACTGAACTACAGCAATTTCCACTTCCAGCAAGTTTTTCACACGTTTGTAATTACCTTTGGAAACTAGATCCATACTAGGCTTGACTGATTTCAAACACGTGAATACTGCAATTATGGCCACTAATTATCTGAAATACTTTAAATTCATTTCATTTTTCTCTAATTCATGATCCTGCATGTAGAGCTTTTTTTAATTAGAGTCGAACTGGTACACACCTATGCCCCTGGATAAATACCTTACACCAAAAGTTGTTATACTTTTAAGATTATGAGAAAAGGTGCAATTCCTATAGATTTTTTTTCTGATAAGAAGAGATCTATAAGCTTTTCAATATTTGGCCACCAAAAACTGGGGTCAACAGAAGCATCCATTTCCACCTGTCTGTTTTGACCCATGACGCAAGGGTGTTGGGGTGCACGACGACGTTACAACGCGGAGTTTATGAGTTGGTTGTGTTTGTAGATGTTGTCTTCTTGTGTTTGATCTCTCTCTCTCTCTCTGTGGCTGCGTGTGTGTGTGGGGGGGAGGGGGGGGGGGGAGACCGATTCCAATTTCCGTAGTTTTATATGTAAGTACTGGTGTTTGGGTATCGTCAGCTGTGGTGAAGGGAAGTATCCAATTCCAATTATTTTCCTAGTTTTTGCTGTAGGCGTTGGTATTTTGGTATCATCAGCTGTTGTTGATCTACATAGGTCAAGGGAAGTGTCCAATTCCTGTACATTTTTATTTTGGTTCCTCATTTTGTTTATTTTGCGATCATGTGTTTTTTTACTGTTATATTTAGCTTGTCAACTCCCTAAAACACCCAATTTCTCACATTTGGCCCATTAGTTTGACTATTTTGGAGGGAAAAGTTACTGTCATATTTATATGTATTTTCGTGTTTGTTGCCATGTGGATGTAGTGACATCATAGGCACCATATTGGATACACTTTGAATAGCCATTTCAGCCATATTGATGACGTCACAGGTCAAAGCTGACAACAGGAATCTGACACTTCCGTAATCCCAGAAACTGAACTCTCATCAAATGTGACCAAAATAAACCAGTTTTTTATAACAATGCATAATACAGAGCCAAAAAATGGAAAGCCAGACAGTATTCTGGAACCAGAACAGGAAGTAAGTTTCTATAGATTTTTTCAACCTCAAATATATCTGGAAAGAATACCCAGGCAATGTACATAATGCTGAAAAAATATGAAAGACCCATTTTATGTTGATTTTTGAAACTGTTGCCCTTTAAACTACTGAAGGAACATGAATTCCAACATCTCTACAGCTCCAGTATCCACAACCTTCAACATCAAGCCCTCAAGAATGAAGATGAGTGGGACATTCTCTGTCCCCTGAGAGGGCGAAAGAGACCCACAACAATGATGTTTAGTATATACAGTCACACTACATAAAATAAGTTTGCAATAATTGTCAGCAATACATACTGTAAATAATCAGATTCAATTATTATATAAATAACACTAAATGTGTGTTTTACAATCATTTTTATATATCAAATGTAAAAACAAAATTGTGCAATATGCAGCCACCAATGTGACATATTGGTGTGACCACTGGAAGGATGAACCTAGTTGCTCACACACCGTACCTCACAGATGTGGAAAGAATGTGGTATTATCAAATCCCAAGAAAGACTGACGCAATAGATTTTTCAAAATAAAGGTAGGGTGAAGTGGGGTAAGCGTAACCATGGGGTTAGTGTAACCACGGCTTATGGTGCCTTAAAGAAGCTATATTTTTACCTCTGAGCTATCACACATGTTAATTTACTCCTTTCTTTGTTATATTTAACCATAAGTTGTTAAATCTGACAGATTGGTAATTAATTTTTGGACTTGAATTGGCGTCTACATTTTCACTGTACGAGAGCGTGACATGCTCAGGATTTGGTGGTCTGTCAGTTTTGCAGTTTTAAAGATAACTGCACAATTTTTTGGTTACAAACTAACTTTTGCATGATAATTTCAAATATGAGATTAGTTTTACTCTACTGATAAAGCTCTTGATATGCCAGGCATGGTTACACTTACCCCAACTTTTTCCCATGTGGGGCAAGTGTAACAAATCAGCTGGGGCAAGTGTAACCGGGGGGGGGGGGGGGGGGGGGGGGGGGGGGGGGGGGGGGGTTACACTTGCCCCAAACAAACTTACTGGAACATATTCATTTATTTAAGCCGTAACCTTGTTTTTGCCATCACACTAGATCAACTAAACTGGCCTTCCTGTACATATGGATACCAGAATACCTGATGTGCTGGATTTGTAGGCCTACTGAATTTGAGATATATTTTATTTTTAAGTCTACTATATTTTTGAACCACATTTCCTTTTATAAAGTATGACACAGAATTGTAAAGAATGCCACCATTTCAATTACAGTACAGTACGTGAAGCATTGTTGACTGACAACAATGTTGAGCATGATAATTCATCCTGCAGCCAATGGATGTAGCAGTGTTTTAGAGTGTGAAATCTACTTGGGACCAAAAGTTAACTCGTCACCAGAGACATCATCAAGGGGTAAAAATTAGCAAACTTGACTTTTCCAATCTCCTCACTGCTGTATGGAATGAAACACCACCTGAATTGTTGAAAAGTGGTTTTCAAAAAGCAGGAGTATTCCCTCCCTTACAGTAGGGAAGTAATTGATAAAACTAAATATGATCCGGGGACATAAAAGATATGTAGCTCATATCAAATCTTTGGCAGAAACAAATCCATTGCCAGCTAACAATAATGCAGCCATAGACTGTGTGGAAGCTATGTCTCTAACAGAAAGTACTCAGATTTTTGGGAAGCTTCCAGCTGAACAACCTCCAGAATTTTATAGGCCTACATCTACTGAGCCCTGCAGTTCTCCCAGTATCAGAGTTCTTTCTCAACCATTCCCGAGCTAACCAATGTCTCATTATGTTCTGGAACTTCTGATTTGTCATTTGGAAGCTAATTATTGGAAATAGTCCGACAGCGTAGCCCCAGGGGAAAACAAAGAAGAAAAGGATTTCACCAGGAGCTGAAGTTATCACTTTTCAAGATTCCATCTATGAAGAAAAAGATTTTAAAGGAAACAAGAACAATAAGGAGAAAGCAAAACAAAAAAGCATTATCAGCATAAAAAAGGGCTTGGTAATGAAATGCAAATCTTCCAAACAAAGTTCTGTTACTTTATCCGAAAGGACATCTCAGAACGTTGCATAAAAAAATCCCTGGTTGCTCATGTGGGTAACAAGAAAAAGACGAAGTTGAATCAACAAATGAAAGTGAAACTGAAGGAGGCCTATCTTCAATAAGTAGTGATGAAGAAAATGGGACCATAACAACACTGGACGATCTCAGCAAAGAAATGATAAACTATGAAGAAGAGGCGGCAAACTTTTTTGAAGCCAAACATAAAATTACAGTTGGAAACTATGTTCTGGTACAACAAAATGTAAGGAAGTTCATTTCATTGGCCAAGTTACCAAAAGTGATTTTCCTCAGATGCAAAAATAAGACAAAGCATGGCACCACATTCTACTGGCCTGATAGAGATGATACAGAAGATCCATCCTCTGATGTCATTTCAGTGCTGCCTGAGCCAACTTTGGGTCACAAGGGAGACCTGACATTTGGTGTTACATACTAGATATTTTATTATTTTTGTTAAATTGCCTACTAAAGAAAAAAATTACTTTTGTAGAATTGAAACTAATAAAATAAATTACTGGCCTAAAACAAAAATAAATAATCTATGATGGATTCTGTTTCAGTGTTTTATGGTTTAGACTAACACTTATTGTTTACTTTAGCTAACATTTTCTGTGTATTTCATAATATACAAAGCGTGTGCAAAAAAAGTTCATATCTTGAGCAAAATTCAAGATATTTCAAAAATTTAAAAATCCTCAAATTCAGTAAAAATTGGGTAATCAGGTCACCTACTCCAAGTCTCTTTAACAAAGCTCTGCATGGGTACAACAATGCGGGGTTACACTCGCCATGAGGCAAGTGTAACCTCAACACAAAATTTAGAAAACAATTATTTGACCACATAATTTTTTCTTTTTTCAAAAACAAAATGTAAATTGTTTAAAAGTCAATAAGTCAGACTTCAAGCATGAGAAACGTCAAAATCATAACTTCAATAACAAGTTGGCAACAAAGTTGAACCATGCCAAAATGTGGTTACACTTACCCCATATCACCCTATCTGTTAAATAAGTACTGCACAATTAGAAACACATTTGTACTGAGGAGAAACATTTAGCTCAGGATATTTTCTTGGTGATGGGCACTGGGCATCCACCTAATCTATCTCACCATCTTCCTACAATGAAAACCTAACAAAGATACTGAAAGTAACACCCCAACCAAATTGGCCAATGAATGTGAAACCTGCCCTAAAACACTCAAGGCCTGCAATGAATACTGGCCTAACACTGAAAGTACATGAATGTGCATTGATCTACTTACAACTATGCTTTGCTCCTTATACAGCTGGTACTCAAAATGCAGTCTCATCTACAGAAGTCACAACATTCAATTGTAAAACTCAGGTTTCCATTAGCTGCATTTCCTTACAGCTTTCAAATAGCAAAATTTCTCTTAGAACATATTGTCATCTCATCAAACTATATAATTCCACATTAAGTAATCACACACTGGAAAACTATAACCTGAAGTCCCAGCACCCAATATCCAAGAGCTAATTTCCCATTTGTTGTACAATACACATACTCAAAAAGTACCACTGTCTGGTATACAAAAGTTTTTCAAAATATTAGAATCATTTAAAGTTTCATAAATATGGAGTGAACTTAGAAGTGGGGTTACTAGACTGATCAATCTCATCACACCATTTAATCTATACTGACATTCTACAATTGCACCAATTATCAACCAAATTCAACTTCCAATGTACCATACTCCAAATGCACTACAGATCAGTCATCATTTTCTGTGGGGTGCACAAACCCAGCAGACAAATATACCACAAACCCTAGATCATGGAATGAAGATTTATTTTAAACTGTAACAATTCTACTTCATAACTACCAATGCAGGGGTAAAATGAACACTGCAGCAAGACATGCAAAAGGAAAGCTTTCTTGCAAATACTTTAAACATTAACAGTGTGTCAACAAAGTATGTTTCGCACAGTCAATGGCTTATTAAAAACTAACAACTAATATTTCTTGGCATTTACAGAAAAAGTCCAAAGCAGAGGTGTCATAAGAAAGGTCTCTACGTGGGTGGTCGAATGATACTAATAAACATACTAACACGAATACATTTGATAAATTTGAGGTATCATATCAAGGTACGAATTTACTCCCACAGTATCACGGAACACTTTCCGAAATTAACATGTGGTCAATCACGCTTTAATTGGTATCACAAGAGAAAATTACCACAATCAAGACGCTGTATTCTTCGTGATTCTAATCACCTTCGATATTAGAGAAGAAAATACAGCTTCAACATGAAGCAAATAGACACTAATCTCTGTAGATCATATTTTTTAATGACCAAGAAAGCACATACCTTATTTTGATCAATAACGTCCACTATGGAACATAGTTTTCCTTTATGTGGCCCATCGGAGATGTAAGCCACTCTCCCCGTTTCCACAAACCTCTTGAAAGGCTAGAAGGAAAAAGTATATGATTAAGAATACAGTATAACACCTTAAAACCGTTCATCGTGTCGAAAACACCACCATGTGGCACAACCAAAATATTTAAACTCTTTATGTGTTCGAGGTCAAAGTACGAAATTAAAGATCATAATCATAAAAAGACACAAATTTTAACGAAAATGTTGGATATTTTTACATAACTTCCTATATAACAAATTTTACAACAAAACAGAACGCGACATTTCCCACTCACCATCCCTGCCGGAAGAGACGAGATTTAAATGAAAGACTCTCCTCTTCGACCGAGTCCAGTGATCCTTGGTCAAAGATGAGACATCCAAAGATATTCAACACTGAAAGAAACATGAAAGACTTTAAAAACAGATACTTTCTACACACTATTTACTTCAGTTACAAAGTGGTTATAACATTCACTGACTTTCCCTCACATGCGCCTGAAACCACAAAGAGAAATGTTATATCAACTGAGCGCCAACAGTGCGACTGTGGGCTTACCGACATTTTTCAAAGTCATTTTGTAGAATCCTCTTCATGTTAATTGGTTTAAATGATTAAAAATGAGTGAAATGTATTGTACATAAGTAACATGTCAAAATTACTATTATAATTAATGTCTCTATTTACAAAAATCTCTTCGGCACAATTGCCACGGATATTATTTAGCAAACAGCTGCATACATGATCACCAAATCAGAAACAGTAATTGCTTGTACCTGGACAGAACGAACAAAAGTAAAACCCAAACCACAATTTTTTACCAAGGTGTCAAGATATACCATAAATTGCCAAAAGAAATCAAAAACATAAAAGAACTCTGTAAATTTAAAGCATTCCTCAAATAACATTTATTAAAAAATGGTTTTTACTCGATTAAAAAATTCATGCAACATAAAATTGGCATAAATAAATAATCAGGTTAATCAATTATAAAGTGGACATTCTAGATTGTAATTTAACCACACAAGTGCTAGAGGACTCTTGTGATCTATTTCCTTTGATTGAAACAGGTTCTTCTGCATTACGTAATTCAAAGATAAATTTTGTGTAAGATACATATATATATTGTGAATTTATTATATATAGCTTGTCTTTCATCATCTTATGTGACAAAATAATGTACATATGTATATATAATGACGACATCCATACAAAGAAATTTGTTTACGGATGAATAAATGAATAAATAAATAAATTGCTGTTGACTACTTTTTGTCGTTATTTCACGATTTTATATTGTATAATACCTTGTCGGGTGCAGCTGAGACTACGGCTGCTCGCCTTTGTTAAGCGTGCTTCTTCAAGACGTGAGAGCGTATAAAAATTATCCACTCTCGACGAACTTGGAACAATTAACTTTCCAACAAGGGTAGATAAAGACAGCAGGATTCTAAATGATAATTTTCCTTTGATGCAAGTCAAAGCAAGAAATTAACTGTTTACTCAGAAATAATTGCTCTCTCTGATCGCGACGCAATGTAGTTATGATAAATAACATAGTGCATTACAGTATGGGTACTCCTCAGTGGAAATCAGTTAGAATAATTAATGACTCCAGCACAATTGTTTTTAAGAATAGCTTACAGGAGATGACAAGGGATGTAATTTATAACGAACCAGTTGCTAAAATAAAATTTAATATACTTTGTGATAAATTCATATCGTTATCTGAAAGTAACTTTCCGCATAATCTAATCAAAAAGGACACTAAACAGCCATGTAAAAACCATGGATTACTATAGGGATTAAAGTATCATGTGAAAGGAAAAGATAACTGAATCTGTTGGAAAGAACAAGGAGGGGTCCTACAGTAGTTACAAACCACAAAAACTACTCAAAATTACTAAGAAATGGTTTTAGAAAATGAAGGAACGTGCATATAACGTTAGAAATCAGTACTTCCAACAATGGACTTAAAGCTATATGGAATGTAGTTAAACGAGAGGCAATTGCTGAATAATAGCCATGTTCAGAAGTGTATCATTCCACATTATTACGATCTACCTTACAAAATGATCCATAACAAAATTAACTAACAATGACCTTTTTATGGAAGAGAAAAAAGTTGTACGCAATCCATTACATTATTGAGAAGATGTCTTACATGAGTGTAATATTGTCCTTAACACATTGGGAAGCAAACAGAGAATAATTAGTAGCACTAAAATTGTAACTATGTACAACTAAAAAGAGGATGAAAGAAAGACAAAGAATAGAAACATTTTCACTGTATCATCGTCTGTGGTGGCGGTCGCAGTTTCACATGGCTGCACGATGACAACACACAGCAGGTGATGATGGAGGGCGATGATGTATCACTACTTAAGCTCCTGTGTTGGAAGCGGGCGTCATTTCCGAAACGTGCAGGCAAATGCACATGCAGTCCAGAGTGGGTCGTGAATACTGGCTGTGGAACTGAGTCAGAATGTTGCTCAGTTTATAGGTGTTCTTGAGTTTGAGGTCGTGGTTGCAACTGCAGTGCTGTCACAGAGGAAGGAAACTATCTTCATGTAACATTGGCCAGTGACACGTCCTGAAAGATATACGCTAGTTTCATGTGGTCAGTGGAGACAGTCGTGGTCCTGTCCTTGACGGAAATGTCTACTGTCTGTGCACCTCTTTGTAACACTCAGTGTGGGACCCATGTACGGAGCTTGCAGAGAAAGCTTCACACCATCTATACATAGCTTTGAGTGTGAACAGCTGGTCAAATCCTAATACATGTAACAGTGTGATGTGCCACATCTAGAATCTTGATGTGGATGGATGCAGGTGATGCGCTCATGCAAGTGACGGAGAAAATTTGGCTGATCTTGTGTGGCAGACTAAAGAGAATGAGGGTGGACGAATTCGCCTGGAAGACGAATTGATTCACTGAAAACCATTTCTGCCAGTGAAGCATCTATGTCCGGCTTGTAAGCGTTTTGCAACCCAAGTATCAAGATTGGTAGAGCAGTTGCCAAGTCATATCATGGCACATGAGAAGACGTCGTCTCTCTATTAGAATGTCTCTTGGTGTGTGGTAACTCGTTGTTTTGCGATGGACATATCTGCAGAAAATTGCATGTGTCAGCACTCTATCAGAACGTTGCTTGCTGGGTGATAACTTTTTGATTTGCAATGGAAGTACCCACAGAAAATTGCAAGCTTGGCGAATAACTCGAAATCAAATTGCCTGCCACGATCTATTATTATGTCCAGTGGGCAACAAAATCCTGACAACCATGTGGTGACAAAGGCAGAGTTCTGTGGAGCTGTTATTCTATGTTACTGCCTCTTGTCATAGGGCAAAACGATCTATGGTGATCTAAAGGTGTTTCTGGCCATCTAATGAAGGTAATGAACCAATGACATCCAGGTGAACATGTGCAAGGTGATGCCTAGAAATTTGCACAGTGGTGCATGTACGTAGCATTACACTTTTCTGTGTTGGCATGGTACATGTGTACACATCCAAACACAACAGTTCTTCTCCATTCCTGGTCAGACAAAGTGCTTTGACATCAGGTAGAACACCAGATGAGCTCCGGGATGAGACAAACTGCGTAAATTGTTGAACGCTTGCTTGCAAAACTTAGCAGACAGGAACGGCCAGGTCTTCCTTGCAAGGCATAACGTTTAGCACCTGCATTAGCGCATTCACGAGTTGCATCTTCAATGCATAACTGATGTCATTCAGGAACATATGACGCTCTTGATCAGCCTGTTGTACCTGAGGGTGTGCGTTGAGGTCAATGTGGCTTGAAACATGTTTAACTCATCAAGAATAGTGGCTACCATGCTGTCCATACAAGAGATGTGCCTGAATGCATACATTAATGTTTTATGGTCTGTGTAGATAGTGAAGTCTCTTGTTTCTATCTGTGGTCAGAAGCATTTCATGGCTTCATAAATAGCGAGAAGTTCTTGGTTGAAGGTACACCACTTGCTTTGAGATGGCGACAGTATATAGGGATAAAAGGCTAGCAGTTCCTCTGCTCATTGTTGTAGTATTGCACCTACAGCCATCAGGCTTACATCAGCTACCATCGCTAAGGTTGCATCTCGTTTAGGACGCTCCATAAATGCATTATCTGCCATATTTTGTTTAGCGCCATCGAAAGTGAAGTACATTACCTCCATCCACTGTGCCAGAGAGTTCCATTTAATCTTAGGACCAAACAGCATTGAAATGAATTGTTCTTGTAGCTCTAGTGCTTATGGCAGGTGCCGGTGATGAAAATTTAGCCACCTAAGGAACTGACGTAACTCTTTTTGGTGCTTGGCTTCTGAATTTGCAGAATATTTCCAATCTTGCCTTGTAGGATACACGATAACAAAGGAGATCGAGCTCATATCAACCAAATATATATTTAGCTGTGTACAGAACAACACAGTATTGCTCCAACAATCTGAACACATCTGTAAGGTGTTGCTGGTGCTCTTCTTTGGGGGCTGAAAAGCTCAAAATGTCATCAAGGTGGGCAAAGCAGGAGATTAGCCCTTTCAGGAGAGAGTGAATAAATCTTTGACAAATTTGAGCCATGTTGTATAGACTGAAGGTCATAAACATGCTCTCAGACAATCCAAATGGTATAATGATTGCTGCTTCCGGTATTTCATACTTTGCCACTTTTATTGGGATGGAAGCCTTGGCACAATCTAGCACACTACAGTTCATGGTATCATGCAAGACATGATTGTAATCTTGCAACACTGGGACTGGGTACAATCTGGAATGGTTCACCACATTGACACCACACTCCACCCGTCTTAGGGACCACGCGCAGTGGAGATGACCATGGGCCACTTGAGGGTGGGATAATGTCTTCCTTTTCAACATATTGGGAAACTCGGCTTGAACTACTGCCAGGTGATCCAGCGCCAAACATCTAGGCCTACATGACACTGAGAGGTTGCTATGGTTTTAATAAAATGTTTGGAATTATGCTGCACCTGTTTTGGAGCTCCAGGGGGCCTTGTCAAAGCAAAAAATTGGCATAATATGAAAGAGTATTTACAATCATCGGTTTCCAATGATTTGACGTTGTGCTGAGGTGAACCCTGACTGAGGCCATTCTTGTTGTCCACCAGTCGAGAATTCGTCATGTCCAGCATTGGTTGATACAATGGTAGGAAATCCATGCCGATGATTGGCTCCAACATGTCGGCGGTGGTAACGTCTCAGATCAAAGAAAGGCATAGTTCCAATTCCAGTTCCATACACGGAGTACTGTATGTTGATACTGACGAATTATTGGCAGCCGACAAGCAGAATATGGTCGGTGGCCCACAATGATGCACTGACATCAGTGGCAATATGCTCAAATCAGAATCTGAACCTGTTAGATGCTTAGGTATGATCTTCTGTCACTAACAAGCAAGCTCCGTAATCTCGCCCAGCTGTGTCTGTACGCAGCTAGTGGTTGGACGTGAGCATGCACTGATGCACTTGTGCACCTGTTCGCCAACCTCCGATGATGCTAGCATACTGACTGACCTGTATTAGGGGACGAAAGATTATTTGAGAATCATCTCCTGGATCTACTACGATAATGTCTTTTTTCTGCGCTGGTGCCATGTCGAGATAGTAGTTTACCAAGCTGCTCGCATAGGGCATCTTTCTTCGCCACTAACATATCATGTGATCTACTTTTGTCACTGTATTACTGCTTGGCTGTGTCACAACGTTAATTCATGTAGCAGCGATAGCCTCTTGTATATGGCCTGCAAGTTCCTCAATGGCGTCCAGTGACAGCTACGTTTGAGGCACTATGATCACCTTAACTTGTGGTGGTAGGCGATTGCTCCATATTGAACGCAGAGAAACAGTATCGATGTCCACTTTGTTCTGCAAGTGCCAGAGGTAGTGGGACAGCTTACAATCCCTGATGTGTTCTTGTTTGATCACCTGTAGGCTACAATCTTCTTGTGAAGCGGCTGTTCTTTGGACGAGCTCGGTTTTTAGTTTCTTTTATAATTCTTTCACCAGTGGCACAGTTATGATATCCTGTACTTCAGCAGCAAATTGATGATCGAACTGGCTCGCTGCCAAGGAAAACACCATTGAATCAGCAGTAAGTTCTGCATAATAAAAACTTGTCTCCACTTGTGCAAACCATAGCGTGGTATTACACAGCCAAAAAGGTGGCCAGCATACGGATAATCTGGATGCTCTGGCTTCTTCTGACATCTTGTAAATGACTTTCTTGTTTGTCATCAGTCTTGAATCACGTCAGGGTCACCAGTTGTCAGGTGTAGCTGAGATTAGGGCTGCTCGATTTTGTTAAGCAAGCTGCTTTAAATTGTCAGAGCATATAAAAGTGATCCACTCTCGATTAACTTCGAACAATAGCTTTATTTATCAAAGAGAAAACAATCGTATCCAATCTGTTAAGTTAGGGAAAAGATGTCTTACATGGGCGCAATATCGTCCTTAACAAATGGGGAAGACTAATGGAGAATAAACATCGAGCTAAAGTAGTACCTACGCACAATTACAAAGAGAATGAAAGAAAGGCAAAGAATAAAAACACTTCCACTGTAGCATTATCTGTGGTGGCACGCGCAATGTGTCTGATGCACAGATCACAGCTGCTGCATTTGCAGTTTTGAGTGCGAATAATTATATTTTGTCAATGCAAAACGAAAAGAGGAAAACACTTAAAAGAAAATGGTGGGCTACATCACTTCATGCATCTAGAAATCAGTGAGTTTTAAAAATGTTGTAAGTTGTAAGTGTGTTTCGTATCGAGCAACTTAACCCTTTGCCTGTGTTTACATTTCGCACTGACCAGTTGCAGCTGTAGCGGCGCATCGAAAGCTAAGTACTAATTAATTGTTTGTGTACAGTGGTTTATTTAGGAACTTTAGTAGTCTTCAACCGGTGTTCTTGGTGTTTTCTGGTGAAATAATTTCAGAAGAACCTTTTGGGAACTGTTTTCAGCTTCGTTACTGTGTCATTAGACGTTTGATTCGCTTTCTGTATTAGTCTTTTGTTATATTCACATTTGTTGTTTATTAATACTGTTAATAATAGTAGTTACTTCCCTTGTAGAGTAAGTTTGTGATTATTGTAGTCAGGTTTTTAACATCTTCTTATTGTAGTAACGGAACTTAGAAAAAGTAAAATTTTACCATGAGTGAGAAGTGTGGGATTTGCTGTAGGTTCGAGAGTAGTGGATTGCGGTGTGAGACTTGTTCGAAGTATTTTCACTGGGGGGGAATGCAGTGGGGAAGCCAGTGGGCATTCTGGTGAGATCCTCTCCTGGAACTGCAGGTTATGTAGCAAGAGTAAGTTGATAGAGGAGCAGGAGCGTAAGATCTGTGCCCTTCAGGTGCAGTTGAAAAACGCACAGGAGGAGCTAGATAGGATGAGGAGGGAGAAGGGGGTTGGGGAATGGGAGCTGGCTGTTGGCAAGAGATCTGCTAGGAGAAGAAGATTTTCAGATAGTTTTACTATTGGTGTTTTCAATAGATATGACCAACTGTCAGAGTCTAGTGGAGAGGAATCTCTAGTAGCTGTAGATGTAGGAAGTATGCAGCAGACCTCAGTAGTTACTGTGTGGTGTCAAGAAGCTACGTACTTTACTTGCTAGTCTCAATTACTTTACCTGTTCCAGACCTCACGCCAGCCTGTGTAAGCTTAACCGCGTGCCTTTCGGCTTCACCTCCTAGTGGCTTGGCTGTCTTGCCAAGTCACAACATACTGTGCCTAGAACAGTTGCAAAGTCGAAGAAGAAGAAGAAGGTTCTGCTGTTAGGTAGTTCTCATGGCAGAGGTGTAGGCCAGCAGTTGCAGGAAGTGCTGGGGAGTGAGTACCAGGTCACCAGCATTGTGAAGCCTAATGCAGGGTTGGCTCAGGTGACTCTTAACATAGGGGGGTTATGTAGGGATTTTACTAAAGAGGATCAGGTAGTGATTGTGGGTGAGGCTGGTAATAGTATTGATAGGGATGGGGAGTATAACATAGATAGTGACCTGGAAAAGATAGCCACTCAGACTGGCAACACGAATGTACATTTCGTGGAACTGTTTCAGCGTCACGATCGGCCTCATCTTAATACAGCCGTCAGGCGTAATAACATGAGACTTGGGGGTGCGCTGATGACAGAAAGCATGGGTCACATTTCAGTGGTGTCGGTGGAGTCTACCAGCAGGACGGGTTTCACTAGACATGGCCTGCACCTCAACAGGTATGGGAAGGGGAGGTTGGCAAATCTTATAGGTGACAGCATAGGTGGGGTTGGTGGGATCACTCATTGGAAAATTCCTGCAGTAGTGGGTGTTAGAGCTGCACCTTTTCTAGATTGAAGTCAGCTGATAGGTATTCCTGCTTAAGGGAAGTCTCTCTAACAAGGGAATCACTTTTGACAAAGCTTAGGTATCCGAGTAATGAGGGAATTAGTATATTTCATAAAAATATACAAGGTATTAGATATAAAGTTAGTGACTGCTTATAGATGTTGACTCTGAAATTATTGGTATATCTGAACACTTCTTAAATAAGGAGATAATTCAGAGGCTTCCTTTACCAGGATACAGGTTGGCTGGCAGCTTTTCGAGGAGCTCTTTGCGATGTGGGGGAGTAGCCATGTATGTGAAAAACGGCATCCCATTTGAGTCAATTGATGTTTCAAAGTACTGCACTGAAAAGGTGTTTGAATGTTGTGCAGATGCGGTTAAATTTAACGGAGCTAAAATTTTTAACTGTTGTTATTTATAGATCCCCAGACTCCGATTTCACAAAATTTTTGCTAAAGCTATAGGAGGTTCTTGGTTCACTTTATAGGAAATACAAAAAGTTAGTTATATGTGGTGACTTCAATATTAATTGTATAAGTGATTGTGCAAGGAAGAGGATGCTGGTAGACCTCTTTAATTCATATAATCTTATGCAAACCGTATTCTTTCCAACGAGAGTGCAAGGGAACAGTAGAACAACCATAGACAACTTTTTATTCATTCCTCATTACTAGAAGGGCATTCTGTTAGCAAAAAGGTGAATGGCCTTTCAGACCATGATGCACAAATTTTAACTTTAAAAGATTTTTGTGCTGCAACACGTGTTAAATATAGTCATCAGCTGTTCAAGAAAGCTGATCCAGTTGCTGTAGAGACCTTTGTAAACCTTATAAAGGAACAAGAGTGGCAAGATGTTTATAGCGCTGATACAGTAGACAATAAATATAATGCTTTTCTCAAGACTTTTCTCATGCTCTTTGAAAATTGCTTTCCATTAGAACGTTTAAAACAGGATACTAGCACAAACAGGCAGCCTGGGTGGCTGACTAGAGGGATAAGAATATCTTGTAGAACAAAGTGGCAATTATGTCAAAACGTTAGAAACAGTCAAAATCTAAATGCAGCAGCCCATTACAGACAGTATTGTAAGGTGCTTAAAAATGTTATTAGGAAGGCATAAAGTATGTGGTATGCAGATAGAATAGCTAAATCTCAGGATAAAATTAAAACCATATGGTCAGTCGTAAAGGAAGTTGCTGGTCTGCAGAGACAGGTCGAGGATATAGAATCAGTGCGTAATGGGAATGTCCATGTTACTGATAAGTCGCATATAAGTAGAGTATTTAATAATCACTTTCTGAATATAGCAGGTGAACTAAATAGAAACCTAGTCCCAACAGGGAATCATATAGCGCTCTTAGAAAAAAGTGTTCCGAGACTGTTACCTGAAATGTTCCTCCATGATACTGACAAGAGGGAGATTGAGTTAATAATTAAATCACTAAAGACCAAGAACTCTCATGGATATGACGGGGTATCTAGCAGAATACTGAAGTATTGTTCTATGTATGTTAGCCCAGTTCTCAGCCATATCTGTAACTTTTCCTTTAGGAGTGTTCGGTTTTCTGACCGATTAAAGTACTCGGTAGTGAAGCCACTTTATAAAAAGGGAGACATTGGTAATGTTGACAATTTAGACCTATTTCTATGCCATCGGTGTTTGCTAAAGTTATCGAGAAGGTTGTATATACAAGGTTACTGGAGCATTTAAATTCACATAATTTGCTGTCAAATGTTCAGTTTAGTTTTAGAAATGGTTTAACAACTGAAAATGCTATATTCTCTTTTCTCTGTGAGGTTTTGGACGGATTAAATAAAAGGTTGCGAACGCTAGGTGTTTTCTTTGATTTAAAGAAGGCTTTTGACTCTGTTGACCACAAAATATTACTGCAGAAGTTGGACCATTATGGAGTAAGGGGAGTAGCTTACAGTTGGTTCGCCTCTTACTTTAAGAACAGAAAGCAGAGGGTAATTCTCCGCAATATTGAGAGTGGTAGTGATGTTCAGTCCCAATGGGGCACTGTTAAGTGGGGCATTCCCCAAGGGTCGGTGCTGGGGCCACTGCTGTTTCTTATTTATATAAATGATATGCCTTCTAGTATTACAGGTGATTCAAAAATATTTCTGTTTGCTGATGACACCAGCTTGATAGTGAAGGATCTTGTGTGTAATATTGAAACAGTAACAAATAATGTAGTTCATGAAATAAGTTCATGGCTTGTGGAAAATAATTTGATGCTAAATCACAGTAAGACTCAGTTTTTACAGTTTCTAACTCACAATTCAACAAGAACCGATATTTTGATCAGACAGAATAGGCATATTATAAGCGAGATGGAACAGTTCAAGTTCCTAGGTGTTCGGATAGATAGTAAGCTGTTGTGGAAAGCCCATGTCCAGGATCTTGTTCAGAAGCTAAATGCTGCTTTATTTACCATTAGAACAGTATCTGAAATAAGTGACACTTCAACACGAAAAGTAGTCTACTTCGCATATTTTCATACGCTTATGTTGTATGGTATTATTTTTAGGGGTAATTCTTCTGATTCAAAAAGGGTATTTTTGGCTCAAAAACGGGCTGTTCGAGCTATATGTGGTGTAAGTTCGAGAACCTCTTGTCGACCCCTATTCAAAAATCTGGGAATTCTGACATTGCCCTCACAGTATATATTTTCTTTAATGTCGTTTGTTGTTAGCAATATTAGCCTATTCCCAAGAGTTAGCAGCTTTCACTCAGTTAATACTAGGCAGAAATCAAATCTGCATGTAGAATGCACTTCCTTGACTCTTGTGCAGAAAGGAGTGCAGTATTCTGCTGCATCCATTTGCAATAAGCTACCACAAGAACTCAAAAATCTTAGCAGTAGCCCAAACTCTTTTAAGTCTAAACTGAAGAGTTTCCTCATGGCTCACTCCTTCTATTCTGTCGAGCAGCCCCTGGAAGAAATAAAAAATTAAGCAAATTCCAGTGTTACATTGTTGATTTTCTTCATTTAAACTTATGACTTGTCACCTGAATATGTTTTTTTATATTTCATTTTATCTGTTTCTAATATCATGTTATAATCTCATGTATTGACTCGTTCCATGACCATGGAGACTTCTCCTTAATTTGGTCCCACAGAACAATAAATAAATAAATAAATAAAAGTTATTAATTAGCATTATTAAACCTTCACCAACTTGATTTTATTCATAATTATTCTCGCAGGTATGATGGCTGTAAATTATTAGGCCACTCGATACATGAACCCTAAGGAAAATTTGATAACTTTTGTCATATTTCATCACTTGTTTTCTAACTGCTTCTTCAAATGATTAAACCCAAAATAAAAAAGAAAGGTACATTTTGGAGAGAAGCTGTATTTACTGAAGTTCATTTGGCAGTGACACTTCAATTTCTTGCTGCAGGATACAGTTTCAAAAGCCTACATTTCCTTTTTAAAATATCCACTCAAGTGATATTACTGATAGAGCCCAAAGCTTGCAAAGCAATATGTAAGTCCTTAAATGACTATGTTAAAGTAACGACCACTTTTAAAACTACATTCAGTAACAGAGCGTATCAAAAGCACAATTATGTTAGAAATGCCCATGTTTCCTTCTTAAACATCCACTTAAGTGACGCCACTGATAGTGCCTGAAGTTTGCAATGCCAATATTTCTAGCACCATAAAATTCTTCTACCAATTTAAGGAAATATAAAATAGATGCATTAAGTAATCATTAAGTGGTAATCAGCGACGTCCCAGTGGACAGATGGGATGCAAAAGACACCGACGATATGAGACAACGTACTGTAACAAGCACCACAGTTAACTGTGCGATCAATTCTAGGAATTTTACCAGTTTTTCGTAATATCAACTTCGATCAATGACACAGCAGCATGTTTCCCAATTTATTATCATCGCTAAAACACCTCTCCACTACTTTGAGTACTATATACTAGATTTCGAATGTAGATAGATGATAGGCTCCTTCAGACTGCAGTATCTGTGTGTCATTTGGAGATGCACCCCATTGCAGTAGGTTCTGCCAGTTCCTGTATGACATGAAGTCTTCTTAATTCTCACAATAATAAACACCACTGAAACTGCTCGTACTGTCTTTTGTACTACCTGGTGTTGCAGGGAAAAGCTTCGTTTGGCCTTGGCTTTACACATAGTACACGATTGTCAAAGCTATGACACTCAACTCACCCTGTTTCTGCACGGGATGCACAAGGTGGTAGACATAGCACTCTCTGAACTCCGTTCGTTTCCGACTTAAATTGAAACGACCTAATGGAAAAAGCTGCATGTAGGGTGGGGCAGTGACTGAGAAACAGTTACAAGATGCAGAGACACTATGTAAAACCATGCTGGAGCTTTTCTGTACGAGGTCCTTAGCAGATACGTTCGAGAAAGGTGGCTCGTTTCGAGATACACTCTTTTGTCAATAAGAAACATCTCCTCTGTCTTTTATTTCAGCCACTCTGTGTGTTGTGGGAGCAGCATAGTTTACAACATGTGATGTCCAACGTTCCATAAGAACCAATGGATCGAAATGTGTTAATGTCATTTTAGCACCTGACACAGACCCTGAAATCATGGTAGAAAAACAAATTGCATGTCTGTATATACAGCTATAGTCACTCACTGCTTCGCTATGTTACATAAAAAAATGATGTATCAAACTGCTTATAGAACAACAACACAAGAATCCTTTCCTTGTGACTGATAGTTGATATGGTCTTCTTCCAGTACATGCGACAATGCCTTACACGGGTCCGTGGAAGCGACTTCGATCACTGGTCGCTTGCTGCAGTACGCTAGTACATGTATATTGAATGGGATCACGACATACGGTGGGTGTCAACACGCAAACGGTATTCGTTTCCTGATATATCAGAAGAGAGAGACGCGATAAAATGTTATTAATTTCTCTATCAGGTGATGTTACCGAAGTTTGTACAGTTTGTAGTTTTATTCAGTTGTATGTTACAAAATTAATGAGGAGAGAGAGAGACAGTATGCTGTCAATGTAGACTTGGAGACCATTACATTGTCGTATTTATAGCGTGGTAATCATAGGAATATGAAAAAGGAGATTAGATCATTTACAGTCAGTCATTCGAAAGCGATAAACTGTAGGTGTTATG
Organism: Schistocerca americana; assembly: GCF_021461395.2. Lineage (NCBI taxonomy): Eukaryota > Metazoa > Arthropoda > Insecta > Orthoptera > Acrididae > Schistocerca > Schistocerca americana. The sequence continues at coordinate 103,858,043 of NC_060122.1, read as the reverse complement.
TTTCAGATTTTCTTTGTGTAGTCAGTGTGTACTCTAGTTGGTTATGAATTTCCTCCTGTACGTTAGTGTGCTATTTTTCTCTTTGTGATAGCTCTGTAACTAGTAAGTGGCGGGAGGTGTACTAGATGGTCTTCTAAATAATGGAATAATGCTGCCCGAACGTGATGGGATTTCGAGAGAATTATCAGGGGTCTGTAATTTGGCGGGGGAGATCTGTTGCTCTCCGAAATGAGGTGGATTCAAATTCAATGTCGAAGACTGAATGATTCGGAGAATACGAGAGGTAAGCGATAGTCTGATGGAAGGGGGGATGAGAGGTGAGTTTCTTCTGTATTGTGCGCAAACGTATTAGAACTTCTCACGTATTTCTTACGAAGTGATTGCAATGAGAAAGTTAGGGGCTAATACGAAGGCATATACCAAGAGAGAGAAATAGCAGCAGAAGTTCAATTGTTTGTTTTCTCGATAAATAAAAGACAACATTCTACTGTGAGTTTTATGTACCTATAAATGGACGGACTGACATCTTGATAGGTAGACTAAATTTACATTTAATCTATGCGCTTACACTGCAAGCCATCATACGGTGTGTTGCACCACTACTAATCATTCCCTTTTCTATTCTACTCGCAGATAGTGCGAGGGAGAGAGACTAATTACATCCCTCCCTACGAGCGCTAGTTTCTCGTATACCTTCGTGGTCCTTATGCGAAATGAATGTTGGAGGTAGTAGAATCCTCCTGCGGTCAGCTTCGAATGCCAGTTCTAAATAGCGTTCCCATCCAGGGATTCTCACTTGAGTTCTCGAAGCATCCACCCACTAACTTGGCTCGATAGGAACGCCTCGACAGGGCTGTATTCTGAGGGAAACCTAGGTCTGCAGACTCGTTCACTTTCGGGAAGTGGCGGTCAGTATACAGGTATTTTGTTATTGCTCACTGCGTCAGCCTTTCTGGGATACATCGAAAACACGTCTCAGAACTCTTTGGTTTTGTAGGAGGGATGAGGGGAAGCTCAATACCCTGGTATTTACCCCAGCGACATTTAAGCAGCCAGTCCTCTGAGAAGGCTAAGACAACTTTTGCGAGTCTGGAATCATTAACAACTGTCTGGCACAGGGAGCGGTAAAGTCCTGACGCTTTGGCGGAGGTTCGCGACCCGGTGACAGCGGAGAAGAGAGGTAAACATTCTACTGCCCCCCATAGAGCGACAGTTTTCAACATAATTAACTCGGGAGTAGTATACCTGAATTCTAAGTGACTTACTTCCACGAGCACGACAAGATAACTGAGAGACATAACGCAGTTAACGTTGAATGTCTTAAGCTATCTGACAACTCATTTTGATATCGGTGGAAGTGACTACTTAGCTTGTGGGAAGCCTCCAGAGATGTCTCTGAAAGCGTCTGTAACGGTTACATGGCGGGCGTAGTCCGACTGCAAGGAAAACAATTACTTTCCATGAAAAGGGGATCTCATGGTCAATTAATTAGTCGACAATTTCATATAAATTATGTGCCACTGGGTCGGTGGATTGGAAAGTCAGAGAACTGCTGAGCCGGCCGCTGTGGCCGAGCGGTTCTAGGCGCTTCAGTCTGGAACCGCGTGACCGCTACGGTCGCAGGTTCGAATCCTTCCTCGGGCATGGACGTCTGTGATGTCCTTAGGTTAGTTAGGATTAAGTAGTTCTAAGTTCTAGGGGACCGATGACCTCAGATGTTAAGTCCCATAGTGCTGAGAGCCATTAGAACTGTGGATATGATTCGGGAGTTGTAGCGGTAGTCAGGATTATTTGCATTGCAGCAAGATCTTTTAACGGAATTTCAATCTCCCACCTGCACAGCGAGAGATGATCATTGTAATTTAGCTATATTATCGAGTTTACAAGGTGAAACATAGTATGAACTTGATAGTTACAACTTCTCTGTACTGTTACCTTAAGAGACTTCGTATCCAAGGAGACATTTGTTTACTTTAAGAGAGAGTTCGAAAGTGAGCATCATGTGAAAGAGGTAAAGCATGCTCTTAGCACTCCGTCATGAGCCAAAAATGAGTTTAATATTCTAGTCCTGTGATGCAGGACGTAACAGACCAGGAAAGATATTTTTCTACCTGATGAGAGAATACTTAGAGGAAATATAGCCTATGCCATAGAGCCATTCAGGGTTTTCACAACAAGTAACGATACTTTAGCCATGTAAAAAATTGTGACTCGTCGGATTTCTTCTGTATTCGAAAATAACTCCTATAAAGGGGAGAAATCTACGTTTCGTGTGGAAAATTCGATGTGTATGGTCAACAACATCCTCGTCTCGGATTTTTTAAACTGGGGGATCTATGTCAGGGATGGGGCTGCAGATAGTCCGAGTCGACTCGCATACCACCGCACCTGGCGGTGGGAAACACGAGGGGGTCGTGCAGTGACGGGAAGTGGCGAATTAGTGTGGCCTCTGGAGACCGGCGGTTTCTCGGCTGGCTGGCTCTTCAGGTACACAGAACACTCGGTGGATGACGGTGGACTAGAATGGACGTGATGGGTCAGGTTTTCTCTTTTTTCATCTTGAGATGCCTTGTTCAGGTAAGATAATGAGCACTACTCCTAAAGAGGTATAAGAGTGTTTCATTCACAGATGATGTTGCTACAGGAATCCTGTATATAGGGCAGGCTGATGCAGGTGCAGTCCCCCCTCCAGTCCACCTCCTGCAGGAAGTCGATGACACGGCCTTCCTTGCCCTCACTCCCATACTTCAACAGTCCCATTGCCTTCTCTACAATCACCTTGACCTTTTCGCCACGAGGGGTGAAACCAGTGGCTCTTAAAAATCAATCCTTCCAAGACCGAGGCAAACATCATCAGTCATACTACACCTTCCTTCTGGCTCCTTGATTTTTCCCTTACCGTCTGCGCCCATCCTGTTCACTTCTCTGCCACCGTCACCTACCTTAGACTCACCATTGAATGTCACCTTACCTGGACCCCTCATCTCTGCTCTGTCCAATCAAAAGCCCATAAACGCCTCCATCTCCTGGCTGGACATAATAGGAATAGAACCCAATAACCATCCTCCACACCTTCAAATCGTTGATCCATTCCATCCTCTTGTATGCCAGTCCTACCTGGACTACCCCCCCCCCCCCCACCCCAAAGTTCTATATTCCCTCAAGATCCTCCATCGCCATGCACTCCATCTAACCTTCCATGTATGCATCCTGTCATCCATGCAGATTCTCTATGACCAGATTCCTTTCCCCCATCTGCTCCTTTCCCTCGAACATATCTGAGTCGTTTGCACCTCGCACAGACTTGATCCTCACATTCCCTGGTTGCTCCTCTTCTCTCCAACGCCCGCCCACTGCCTCACCTTCACCGTTATGTCCCACCTACACCTCTACACCCTTCGTCTCCTTTCCCTAGGTGGCTTTCGTCAACCCCCTCCCCGATGATGACCTCTCTCCCTCCATTTATCACTCCTATCAACCTACCTCTGTCCTTTTCCTAGGCTCCCTCTCCCCCCCTACCATCCTGTTTTACCCCACATATCCTATCTTTGACTCCCTTCTCTCCCCCAAGTCCATTTGCATTCCCCTCCTCTGCCTTCACCACTTCCTCTCGCATCTGCCCTGCCCCCCTCTTTTTATGAGTCTTCTCCCTCCATCAGCTCCTTCTCGCCCCCCCTTTGCTTATTCCTCTCCTGCCCCCTTTTTTTCATCTCATCTGTCCGGGTCCTCTTCCCCCTTGCCCATCTGCCTTAGGCTGTGGTGTGTCATTCCCTTGTATTTAAGTGAGTGACAGGTGTTGTGTATCGTTTTTAAAGTGTTGCGAACAGAAACCATACAATCATTAGGTGTCATTTTTTATCTCTTGCAGACAGATACCAGATTGTCGCCATGTTTTTTTAAGTGTCTGTCTCCTATTGTATCTGTCTGCTTGCTGTGTGTCTTAATTAGCATTACCAACCCTATGTTTTTGTTTTAACTTCCACAACTTTCCATCATTTTACAGCTTAAAAAGTCACCGTTTTTATCGCCTGTTATTATTGTTTATTATCTTCTTATTATGTTTTTAAATATTCTGTCAGCTGAAGAGGGACGTGCTAAACTGCTGCCAGCCCTCCCCCTCTGGGGGGAATCGAAACCCAATAAAAGAAAAAAAAAACAGATTCAGTTGGACAGCAGGCCACTGTTCTAATATTCTTATTACACAGCCTTATGTTCCTCCCAACAGCAGGTGTTCACTTGTAGATCGACAAGAGGCTATTCCTCTGCACTCTAGTAATAGCTTGCTGTCCTATAATAATTTCCCATATAGGGCCATTGGCTAGACTCGCTCGAGCAACTCTCCAGTGCTGGACTGATAACGAAAATATCCACTACACATGCAGCAGTTTTTGACGAAACTGGACGGAGCTACTGTCTAGTGAGCGATCAATGGCAACTCACAATGCTTAAATAAACAATATATCGGCACTGCATACAAAATAATAAAGACTTTCGTCCAGATTGGGTGGGGAGGAGATGGGAGGGGCGGGGACTGGGGCATGAGCCCCTGAGGGGGACCCATGTGCCAGATGGGGAAGATTCATGATAGCATCAGGGGTTGGGTGGGGGTCCTCACCAACTAGCAGTATAAAATTGCGTACAGGGCAATGGGTAAGCATTCTAATACAGACACACATTCTCCCGTACCTGTCGGCAGTGATGTGGCTTTCGACACCTTAGAAGATTCTCGCTTTTGTTGATTTCAAGGACAATAAAATACTTGATGGTTTCCTCATCAACCTCTGACAGACTGCTCAGGTGATGGCTATGGATCCCAATCTAAAAATTGCAGTACTTTGACTATGGTTGGCCACTTACAATTAGGCAGATTAGCGATCCTGCAATATGCTGTTACTTTGTGGTTGGGCACAGCTTATCAGTACAGCAAGGCGTCATTCTCTTAATCCTCTTACATACACACAATGATCAGTCCCGTATCGTTGTGCCATGGTTGCTTCAGAAGAAAGTTCCCTGCTTTTTCAGTCAAGACCATTGGGACATGACTATATTGCACATGGGTCAGCATGGATGCTCAAATAAACAATCAAACAATTAACCTCACAATGTTCAGCAAGTGCAAACACAAGGCTGCCCCACTACAAAAATTTACCATCACGGCACACACTCTCACAGGGAATAGGTGGTGTAAGATTCAAGAACCCAACTTATCTCCAGTACCGCCAAGTATGATAAGCATACATTGTATGGTGTACATTACATGCACATTAACTGAGTGATAATGCAGGACAATGGCTGTAACGGTGCATTTAACTTGGACAGCACAGGCCAAACAGCTGGTCCAACTAACCAGTAGTGATGTGAGCAGGTGCAGTTACGAGGTAAGAAGAGAAGAGTAGAAAAACGATATTGTTATTGCGTAGAATAGTAAGAGCTTGAGAATTATTAACTTCTATTAAACCTCATTCAACTTGCTACAAGCAAATTGTGGTCATGTCAGAGGCAGAGACAGAACTACGAAATAAACGGTATGTTGCAAGTAGGTCAGGTCTCACCACATTACAACGCCACACCGAGAGACTAGAAGATGAGCCAAACAGAAAATAGCATTGCATAGAGAACCAACGGAAACGTGATACACATGTTCTTTAGGTCGTAAGAGATTTCGAAAGAAACTGCACTTACTTCATAAGAACCAGTATCAGACAATCTTCACAGCAGTTAAGAGCTTGCTAAGCGAATATATCAGAGTAAGGACAAATGCAGTCATTACGAACCGAGCATCGTGTCCTAGATAGTCCAGAAAAATCTATGAACCTGCCAAAGATGTACCTGGGATGACCGTATTCACCTGGTGAACGTTATCTTGTTCGCCACCTACCCTTGCTAATGGAGAAGCTGACTGTCTTCCAACAACAATACGTTGTGGAGTGCTGACAGCACCGAACTTCAGCGTGGAGACCAGCAGCAGCGCTTCTTTGGATCTATCAGTCAACACTTAGGCACCTCTGAGTGCTGAAACCTACCTGACTGGTAGGAAGGTGATTGACCGACCAAACGACTTCCGGCAACACCACATCGCGTATGGGTCATCAAGAATCAAAACAGAATTTGGAGTGGATCAAGCACACTCGAGTAGCTAATATGAGACCTTTCGTGCTGGTCAATACCAGTGCTGGCAGTGCATCATGGCGAGAGGTCACTCACTCGTCATTTTGGCCTGCAGACGAGCAGCTGACTCGGCAGGCTTCAGCGGGAATCCAACAGGCTGCTGACTGACGCGTTGGCTGTATGGCGAGTGTGGAACAAGATGACTGTAAACAACGTTAATAAATAATTGAACTTCGGCATTGTTTTACTAGTGTCAGACACGCCTCACAAGTATCCAGCTGCTATCCGGACTTCATGCAGAGGTGTCTCCACTTGGCACCTCTGTAAACTGGTGTCAGAACTGTGCACTCCGACGCCGTCATCAGAGGATTTGGCATCGGAGGTGTTCAAATCCAGCGCCTGGAATACGGACACAGTGGTCTACCCTTACAGTGTTGATACTTTGCACCAGAAACCGCAACACGGTGCACACAAAAAACGTTTTTCTTTCTTTATGACATGGCAGAATTTAGGTGTACTGACGGATTTGCTGTGTAAAAAGTAAAACCATCATAGACTGTTGATTTATCAGACTTCAGAGGCAATTGAAAAAAAATTTTTTTGGTACCAGTGAGATATGCTATAAGTAAACTATGCACTACGTTTGTAGCGGCAAATTGTTCTCCTTGTAGACATTATGCTCATGCAGCACAGGACTGTACTGAGTGTTGTGGTACGATGATCAGCCAAAAGAAGTAACTGAGTCCCGTTTCGTACAGTGTAAGTCACATTTTGCCTGTCTGGTATATGTTGACGCAAATATCTTTGGTACACATACAGGGTGACAATTATTGAACTATATGAAATAAAATCGTCATAATTTCTGAACATTTTGCGTTAGGACGTTCAAACTGCACAGCTGGCCACGGGGCATGATCGGAATGATGATAGGATGCATATGCATGTTTGTGTTTAGCGTCAATAAGCAAACCTGGCGCATTTTGGGGGCCTGAGAATCTGCGTTTCGCAATCAAGAAGTCTCTTCACCCTTGGTGGGTGACTGTGTGGTGTGCACTGTCCAGTCACAAAATAATCGGTGCGATATTCCTTGGTGGCATGATGACTACCGAATGGTACATGGAGGTTTTGGAAAATGAATTCATTCTCATTATCCAAAGTGACCCTAATTTCGACAAGATGTGGTTCATGCAAGACGGATCTCGACCCAATCGAAGCAGGAGAATGTTTGATTCCCTGGAGGAGCACTTTGGGGACTGTTCTGGCTCTGAGGTACCTAGAGGCCACTGACATGAACCTAGGTTGACCGCCATTTCTCCGGATCTGAACACACGCGACTCCTTTTTGTGGGGCTGTGTTAAAGACACGGTGTACAATAATAACCCCAAACCATTGTTGAGCTGAAACCAGCCATTCAGGAGGTCATCGACAGCATCGATGTTCCTACACTTCAGCTGGTCATGCAGAATTTCTCTATTCATCTGCGCCCCATCATCGTCAATGATTGCAGGCATATCGAACATGTCATGACCAAAATCTGAATATCTGCATTGACGATTACATGTTGAATAAAGTGTGTGCACGCCGTAGTTTGTCACTAATTTGTGTTTTTCTTCATATAGTTCAATAATTGTCACCCTATATAAGATAGTGGCAAATTGCACAAATATGTCAAGTGTCACAGTTGTTAGAGAATAATGCTAAATAGAAGTTACCACATGAGGAGTTGGTGGCACAGCTAGAATCTTTGCACGTCACGTGGGATCCGTAGCCGGGTTTGAGTCATCAGCAGCAATGCCCCACTTTTCAGTAGATTCTTCAATAGCCAACCTCATCACACCTTTCTCCGGCAAAACAACAGAGGACGACAAGGTATTCATTAATGATGTACTGGCTACAGCCAGAATGTATAATTGCTCAGATGAAATTACTCTGCGGATGGCCAATTTACGCATTATGGATGAAGCTAAGACATTCGTGATGTATCATAACACACTGAGCAAGACAAGCACATTTGAGGAGTTAATGGAAGGTTTGCGTCTGAGATACCGTAAGCGAAATAGTGCCAGGTTTTTTAGAGAAAAATTGAGTGGGTTGACACAGAAGACAAATGAGACTGTAGAGACTTTTTCAGACAGAATCCGTAAAATAAATGCCCAAACTTATGAGTTGACGGAAAATCCTGCCGCAGATTGTGTCATACTCAGGGTGCCAGGAAACAGATCACTCAATGTGTTTTTGTGAGGAATTCCTGCGGAATTTTCACGAAGTGTCCGAACGGAAAATCCTTTGGATTTGGATGTAGCACTTTGTTTTGCCACGCATCTGCAAGAGAGAGATATTGCTACACGGGTACCCACTGATAAGCGACTTTTTGCTTCTGGAAAGAATTGTTGTCGTTGTGGGAAGAAAGGGCGTTAGAAGGCGTAATGCAACCAGTCACAATGTTGCATATGTTGGCATTTTGGTCACAAGGCAAACGAATCTGGAAATAAGAAGCAAAGTAAAGGAAATAATCAACGGAAACGTTAAATATAAACGGTGGTATTTTGTCTGTCGGAAAACATTCCCGGAGGTTGGAGTACTGCAGACACTAAGGCAGAGTCGGATTGTTGTTTGAGGGACTTTGTAAATGCTAAAGAATGTAAATTTCTAATCGATAATGGTGCACATTTATCTACACTCCTGGAAATTGAAATAAGAACACCGTGAATTCATTGTCCCAGGAAGGGGAAACTTTATTGACACATTCCTGGGGTCAGATACATCACATGATCACACTGACAGAACCACAGGCACATAGACACAGGCAACAGAGCATGCACAATGTCGGCACTAGTACAGTGTATATCCACCTTTCGCAGCAATGCAGGCTGCTATTCTCCCATGGAGACGATCGTAGAGATGCTGGATGTAGTCCTGTGGAACGGCTTGCCATGCCATTTCCACCTGGCGCCTCAGTTGGACCAGCGTTCGTGCTGGACGTGCAGACCGCGTGAGACGACGCTTCATCCAGTCCCAAACATGCTCAATGGGGGACAGATCCGGAGATCTTGCTGGCCAGGGTAGTTGACTTACACCTTCTAGAGCACGTTGGGTGGCACGGGATACATGCGGACGTGCATTGTCCTGTTGGAACAGCAAGTTCCCTTGCCGGTCTAGGAATGGTAGAACGATGGATTCGATGACGGTTTGGATGTACCGTGCACTATTCAGTGTCCCCTCGACGATCACCAGTGGTGTACGGCCAGTGTAGGAGATCGCTCCCCACACCATGACGCCGGGTGTTGGCCCTGTGTGCCTTGGTCGTATGCAGTCCTGATTGTGGCGCTCACCTGCACGGCGCCAAACACGCATACGACCATCATGGGCACCAAGGCAGAAGCGACTCTCATCGCTGAAGACGACACGTCTCCATTCGTCCCTCCATTCACGCCTGTCGCGACACCACTGGAGGCGGGCTGCACGATGTTGGGGCGTGAGCGGAAGACGGCCTAACGGTGTGCGGGACCGTAGCCCAGCTTCATGGAGACGGTTGCGAATGGTCCTCGCCGATACCCCAGGAGCAACAGCGTCCCTAATTTGCTGGGAAGTGGCGGTGCAGTCCCCTACGGCACTGCGTAGGATCCTACGGTCTTGGCGTGCATCCGTGCGCCGCTGCGGTCCGGTCCCAGGTCGACGGGCACGTGTACCTTCCGCCGACCACTGGCGACAACATCGATGTACTGTGGAGACCTCACGCCCCACGGGTTGAGCAATTCGGCGGTACGTCCACCCGGCCTCCCGCATGCCCACTATACGCCCTCGCTCAAAGTCCGTCAACTGCACATACGGTTCACGTCCACGCTGTCGCGGCATGCTACCAGTGTTAAAGACTGCGATGGAGCTCCGTATGCCACGGCAAACTGGCTGACACTGACGGCGGCGGTGCACAAATGCTGCGCAGCTAGCGCCATTCGACGGCCAACACCGCGGTTCCTGGTGTGTCCGCTGTGCCGTGCGTGTGACCATTGCTTGTACAGCCCTCTCACAGTGTCCGGAGCAAGTATGGTGGGTCTGACACTCCGGTGTCAATGTGTTCTTTTTTCCATTTCCAGAAGTGTATTATTAGTCTAGAACTTGTAAGTAGGAAAAGACTACAGACTCCAACGTATGAGCTATATGGAATGGGAAACAGCGACTTTGTGTCATTGGAGGCAACACAGCTTGTTTTTAGGATTGGAACTATAGAGTTTCGTGAGCATATGGAATTGTTGCAAACAGATTAGGGTATTCTGCGATTCTTGGATTTAACTTCCTGGATAGGCATAGAGTAAAAATTAATCTCTCACAGTGCACAGCTGAACTTGGAAGGAACGCGTTTCCAATGAGTCCAAAAGCTGCAAATGTTTCAGTGTCGCAAGGTACATTGATTGCTAAAATGTCACCAACTTTACTTTGTACATGTATATTAAAGATGATCATGTGTGTACTGGTACAGGGAAGTGGTTTGGGTACCTGTAGCTGCCGATGTGCCACAGCAGAGATTATGTGTGGTTGAGACATTGCGGAACAATGAAGCATTAGATGAAATGCATTTTTTTTATACGAAGAAGCGTTGCACCCGTAACCATCGTTAATGGGGAACATTCTGGTACGCTTGAATAACTTCAGGACAGATGAAATGAATCTTTCGAAAGGATTACTTATAGCGAATTTAAAGTTACTTGAAGATGAAGACATCGAAGTGTCATGCTGTGATCACAGCATCAAACAAACCATCAATGCGTCTATACTACGTGATAAGGTAGCACCTAACACACAACACCACATGCCAACAGGCGATAATCCTCAAGTTTATAGGAAACCATACAAGGCAATAAAATACCTATAGCCACTAGTAGTCGAATTTATAGATCAGCAATTGTGTGAGGCTATTATCGAGCGTATCGATAGCCTTTGGTCGGCAAACATTGTCCTTGCACCCAAAAAAACAAGCGACGATACCAGAAAATATCTATCGTTACTTAAACGCACGAATCACAATGGATGCATATCCAATACCGAATATAACGGATGCATTAGACAACGTAAGAAAATGCAAATATTTCTCAACGATTGATCTTATTAGAGGTGGTTATCAATCTTTCCTGAAGACAGACACAAAACTGCTGACACAGCAAATTCAGGGCAATACCAAAATTGAAGAATGCCATTTGGATTGAAAAATACTCAGCTACGTACCAACGACTATTAGATGGTGTACTTCATGGATTAAAACCTACAGTCTGTATAGTATATATTGACAATATAGTCTTTTATTCAAAAACTATAGAAGATCTTGTTAAGTGTCTGGATGAAGTGTTTAATAGACTGAGGGCATCACACCTTACACTAAGTGTGGAGAAATGCCATGTTGCTGACGTTCTAAGCAGAAAGACAGCAGCTTTGTTTTGCAAATAGTAGGTGGAAGTCAGACAGATTGGGTAAAGGCACAAGCATTGACATTGGATGCCAATTCTTTCGAACACAGCTTCAGTTTGAGACACAAAGAAGGTTTGCTATGCAGATCTACAAAGTGCGGACCTCACATTGTAGTTCCTGTAGCACTGAGAGTGGAAGCATTATGTCAAGTGCACAACCACATATTATTGGGTTGTGAAGGAAACTGGACAACTGATAGACGTGTAGCTGAAAGATTTTGGTGGAAAACGCATCATAGTGATGTAGAACAAAATGTAAGGAACTGCATCCCATGTGCACAACAAGCAGAGCAGATTTGAGTCATCAGAAAATTCAGTTACAACGACTACCAGAAGCTGACAGAACATTCTCTTTGTTAGGATTAGTCATCCTGGGACCTTTCAATAGAATACAAGCAGGTAATAAATATGTTCTGAAGACGTAAGATCATTTTTCAAGACATTTAGTTACAGTAGCCATTCCTTATCAGAACGTGAGTATGGCAGCACAGGCAATGGTAAACAACTGGTTATTAAAATTTGGTGTACCAGAAACCATTATTACGAACCAAGGCAGTAATTTTGTATCAGATCTAATGAAACAGCTATGTGGCTTATTAAAAATTAAGAAGTAACTTATCAACCCATTCCATCCTTAAATGAATGAACAGACAGAATGTGTCCACCATAGTTATCCAAAATGTGAAGCCATTATATGAGTTCACAGCATTCTGATTTAGACATTTATTTAAGTTTTACTGTCTGTGCATATAATTCAAAAGTTCATACCAGCTCGTGAGGTAGATCTCCTCACCAACTCTGTAGTATAGATTCGAATGTCATTTCATTTTTAAAGAGAATGAAATAATATGTGGCAAAATTACAACAATACCACATGCTTCTCAGGGGACCAGACGGAAAGCATAACATTATCTGCTTCTTAACTAACATATATTGTATTTAAAAGCAAGAGCGTTTGCTAAGTTAAACACAGGGTAGTTTTTCCGAGAGAGCTATGTGTGTCGCAAAAAAATATTGCAGGGATTTCACTGTACAGTCAAACAATGAAGACACTGAAAATATTGCTTGCAGTCAATCATCTAGTAATCACTGAAGTTCCTCCATATCCAAATGTGAGAAATAAATTTCAGTATTGGAACTGTCACCTGCTATGCTGATAACAACACAATCAACAATGGAATCCATGAAACCATCCAAGTGCCACATTTTCTGCTCTTCTTTCGACATGCTGTTCTATATGCCATCAGCATTTGGCAGTGAAATAGGACATAGTTTCATGTCTTGTTATTTATTGTGACAAATCCCTTAGCTATGCTCCAGATCAGTTGAGTTCATACTGAAGTGGTACAGTGGCAAATGTAAAAATGAAGCATCTGTGTGGTGTGCCCGATTCTGTGAAAATGATTGTTTTCCACTTTTCTTTATCACTTATCTCTCTGGCTGATATGAGACCACACCAGTGGAAACAGACTACGTCAATGGAAATAGTCCAAATAAAGAATATTTGATTTTTTATTGTTACCCTAAAAATTTAATTTGTTATGTTTTCTGAATTTAAACAACCTTTATTAAAAGTCTTTTATAAAATGTCAGTAATTAAAAATTTATATTTGCAATGAAAACTGGAATTTTGGATGCAGTATGTAATTAAAAACAAGAGGATCTGCGTTTTTCATAAAATAATGATGTTTACATTGTTTTGATTAACATAAATTTGATGACTGTTACATTTAAAAGATGTAGGTATTCCTTATTAAAACAAAGAAAAGAGAAGACTATAGTGAGATTGGAACCATCGATCCATGGAATGTACATCACAATGCTACCGATTCAATTATGCATACAGTCAAAAAAAAAAAAAGAAGGAAAAAGCAAACCCTTCCCTGTGGTAAATACAGTTCCTTTGGAAAACTTCAAACAGGATTCGATTTTTTCTGTAAATGTGTGAAAAGCATTAGGAGCAATCGGTTTATAGCCAGCTTTTAACGGCGTTTCATCAGATTGTGTTGGTTCCAACCGCACTTTTCATTACAGAGCAGGAAGCTTCGTCAGCTATTTCCACAATGCCTAATAATACGACAATCACAACACAACATTACAGTGACTGCAACTGTACACGATTTTTGAGTCAAAAAAATACATAGCTGAACCATGTTTAGAAAAACTTTAATGGCTGTTAATACATTATAATGTCTTAAACATAGGTCATTTACCGTTGCTCAGTAATAAGATATCTAATATTAATTAGGACCTACTTCCACGAGCATAACACCATTAGTGTATGTATGCTACAACTGTTGACCAATCATCGTGTTTATTCTTATGATGAACAAAGTATACACATAGTCACTATTTTCAGTTCTGTACATCAAAAAACAAACACATTACTTTATTACACTTCCTACTATCACACTACTACTGCCATCTATTAATGCTTATTACCTAAACACACATAGCTACTCATGCAATAACGCAAACAATTTTAATAGTAATAAACGAAATGTTTGGGTTACTCCTTTTTCTCTGGTTATCTGGTAAGGAATGAGGAGGTTCTACGCAGAATCGGAGAGGAAAGGAATATGTGGAAAACACCGATAAGGAGAAGGGACAGGATGATAGGACATCTGCTAAGACATGAGGGAATGACTTCCATGGTACTAGAGGGAGCTGCAGAGGGCAAAAACTGTAGAGGAAGACAGAAATTGGAATACGTCAAGCAAGTAATTGAGGACGTAGGTTGCAAGTGCTACTCTGAGATGAAGAGGTTAGCACAGGAAAGGAATTCGTGGTGCGCCGCATCAAACCAGTCAGTAGACTGATGACCAAAAAAAAAAAATCTTCCTCACACTACTCCATGGCTTCCTCAGGTTTTATGCAGCCCCTTCTCGTGACCCCACACCTATAATAAAAAATTGGTCCCACATCTAAAAGATAATAATTTCACATTTCATCTTTCAGTGACATTAGATTACAAGACACATCAATGAAATGAAATACATTCTTGAAAATCATCAAATACTCCGTTAGAATGTACACAATATTTCAATCATAAAATTACTTCAATTTAACCAATACTAAAGAAAAATAATTTATCTTAAAGCTGTCATTGATACTGATGGCACACACTTCTATTAGAATATACTTTAACATTCGCCTGTCTTCCATAGTCTCTCCAGTTATTTCCATTTATCCATATCTTTCGCCTGTATTATTATCTTACCAAGCCAAATTCTTCTCATCTCTTTTTATTCACACCTATCCCTTCCGATTTCGTTGTTTCCATGTATTTCTGTGTAGGCCTATTGGCGTCATTCTATTGCTTCTGGAGTAGCGACTTACACTACTCCACATCATTCCCACATTTTCCAGCCAGAATGATGTGGCAAAGATGCATGGGTATGTTCATTGTATAAGTTCATATCAGCTCGGCCAGACTGTATGTGTTGTATAGGTATTGGTTGGACTCCATCATATGCTCAAAGAGCTGTGCAGGACTCATGAACCTAGATTGACTGGTACTCGCCAACAGCTGAATGAAAAGTAATGCCTCCACTTTCGTTAATTGTTTAATAAATCAAATGCAGAAATAATCCTTAGAATGTGACCTTTAATTACCAAGATTCACTTATCCACATAATCACCAGCCAATTTGATACATTTCTGCCAATGATGAACAAGTTTTCTGAAGCTGTCACGGAAGATGTTGACACTCTGTTTCGGCAACTGCAATCTGACAGTTCTCCCAACATCTTCATGAGAAGCATAATGATGTCCCCGCAGATCGTCTTTCATTATTGGGAACAGATGGAAGTCAGATGGTGCTAAATCTGGACTGTATGGAGGATGCTGTACGATGGTGAGATTCAGTCTCTGAAGTTCTGTTGTGACAGCACATGAAGTGTTAGGTTTGGCATTGTCATACTGCAGGAAAACATTTCCCTTTTCCTCTCACACCATTGTTAGCCGTCGTTTCAGAGTTCGCAGCATTGTGATGTAATGCTGTGAATTTATTGTTGTTCCACGATCAAGGAAATCAACATGGATAACACCATCTGCGTCCCAGAGCTCTGTGGCCATGATTTTTCCAGCTGAGGGCAGTCTTGGATTTCTTTTTCTGGGACGAGTCTTTAAACTTACTCCCTCAACGACACACAGTACTCACATCAACACAATCACCATAAACTACTTTGCTCCTCTGATGAATCTCCTTTGGGGTGACATCATCTGCTGTTAAAAATTGGATGACTGCACATTGCTTAAATAGCATTGACAGACCGTCTGTGCAGGGTTCCATAACAGCACAACCATTCAATACTAAGGCTTCCTGCCAACTGGAGCTGTACAGAAGAGACTAGGGAACAAGCCAGTACCTGTCACATACCAATGCTGCCAACTGTTGAAGAGATACGAAGGTGGAGGAATTACTTTTCAATCAAAATTCCATGCTTGATTCCATCCTGAGGGAAATTAGCCCAGAACTCCAAATGAAAAGCATTGCAGAAGCCATGCACCACGGCACACATTCGTGCTACTGAGTTCATTCTTGTTACAGGCTCACTTTCCAGGTATCCACACATAAATTTTATTTTATAACAGCTTGATAAAGCAGTGGACATATTGTATTAGATGAATTTCGAAATACTTTGAATTTCTGTCCTGAGGGGAAATACTTGTAATCAAAGCCCTGCATTTCCTGTGGGGCCAATCTTTCTTAAAGGTATCTGTGCCTCTCCTGCCTACTACTGACACTGTTATGACCTGACCTTAATTTGCAGTCATCCTCGTGATCTGAATCACTCTCGTCATAGTCATCACGGGGATTTTTCTTTGTGTGTGCCCTAACCTCAACATCATGTCATACAATGTATTGTACTTGCAACATGCACTCACTCAGTTCATTCGCGGTACCACAATGCTTTCAGTTTATTTCATACCGACATTGTTGGAACTTCAGAAAGGACCTTATCTCTTTACTTTCCTAAATCGTTACGGATTCCATCCTATTACTCTTTCCAGAAACCATTAACCCCTGTATGCTCTCTTGAGCCCATTCAGCTGCTCTTTGTACTTTAAATCCTCCTCTGTGCCCATTAGCTTTAATGTTCTGTATTTGTCCTCTAATTGAGGATGGCATTGTTATTCTCTTCAACCTTATCTGCTTCTAAATGCAATAAAAATTCCTTATGTTTAAACCATACTTTTCACTTAACATGTGAAGTTCCATTTCTAAATTCTAATCTCATGATTTAATTACTTCGCTCATTCCTCCTCTATCGAATTTAAATGGATTTCTACCTGTTCAAATTTTGTTCCAAGCTCTGCAGCGACCTCATTTTTAATTTAAATCGCCAAGTTTCTGAACCTCTCTTCAGAATCACCAATTAAATGAGTCAACTTCGAATTTTTCTTCATTAATTCGTCCTTTAGCTTGTCATCGTGCTTAACATATACCACAGTATTATCCGTAACCAAATTGTGTTCCACTTTGTCGCTCAGCTTCACATATGTAGCAGTGTTACAGGTCATTCGCGCATTTAACTATTTAACGATAAGACAACAAACTTTATGCTAGGTTATTTAATGGCTACGTACATGAGCCAAATACACAACCTCTATTTTAGCATTTGGAGAAATGTACTCACAAAGAGCGTGTTTCTATTTGAGGGATACACATAATATTTTGTTTTCCACGTTTATGTCCATCATTAAGACATTAATAACTATTCAAACTTAACTAGCAGACAAAACATTGCCTGACATTGGGCTACATTAAAATAGTGTTCATATATACAAAATTTACACAAAGCTTTCTACATATGAGGGCACAAATTATTGCTTCAAATGAAAATTCTAGTTTCCGTGCTAGTCATTCCATCAAGCTGTACTTATTAAAAGTTTGCGAAGTGATCTACTTCGTGTGAATACTGCCTCTTACAAGTCAATATACACTAAAAATCATAGTCTCACATCATTCAGAAAACATCTTCAAATAATTCGAAATTACAGTACCATTTTGGTCATAGCGCAGATGTATTACCTTCTCTTTAAGCTACTAAACTAATCTACATAATAGATTAACATTTTAGCTTTATAGATCAGTTCTATTTGAAGAAAAATATAGATAAATTCACGACACATTTTGCATGTAAAATATTCTTATAAATAACTTCATTCAGAAAAATTTAACACAGAAATCACAAAAATTAAACATTAAAGAAATTAATCACATTAACATAAATACATTGACATTTAATAGCAAAATGTTCATCAGCTGGTTTCTAATAGTGTGACATTGTTCATGCACTAGTATACTTGACATATAACTTTTCCTTTTCTGATGTGCAAATCTATGCCCATAGATATCTTTTTAGATCGTGGTGACAGTAAAGTCCTTTGATATTTAGCGATTTATGTGATGCCGAAAGATAACTCCTTTGATGTGGTATGTTTACTATCCTGTATGGACCTGTGTAGAGTAGCTGCCATGTACAGTTTTTTTTTTTACATAGAGCTGAAGAATTGCAGAGTATGCTGGGTTTGACCTAGTCTTTTGTCATATGACCTTTTTTTGTAGGGACTTAGTTTGTAAGCACAATCAATGTATCTTGTCCCTTGTGGTGAAGCAATGATTCTTTTTTTGGCAGTTGAGGCAGAGGCTGCAGCCATTCATTCGTCTCTCTTCTGTTAAACATTAGTTCAGCAGGTGTCTATGGAGTGTTGTATATGGGCAAATTGTATACTATTTCTTCAAAACTTTTAATTTAGAACAGTATGAACTAGCATAAGTACATATAAATTTGTTAAAGTTTCACTGCATCTTCGTTGCAGAATTACTTTCTGGGCGGAATTTCAAGTTAAGAATATGTTTAATGCCTTTTTCCTTTAGAAAATCTTTCCACGTTTTACAAGAGAAATTTGTAGCATTGTCTGTAAGAATTTTGTCAGATTTTTCTGTCAATTGGTAAATAAAGATGTGAGAATCTTCGTGTTCACTAACACAGCGTTTGCTCTAATAGCACCTGAGACTTTGCAGCCTTGTATTGGGAGTATAAGAATTTTCGTGGCTTCCCTTATTTTTGATACACAATTTGTCGTCAGGCCTGTGTCGACAACTATAGTGGTAGGTATTCTGCCTACAATTCCTTTTATTTTAGTCTGTATTGCCATTTGTGCCTTATGTTGCACTTGTGTCATTCCTGTGTGAGTTCGTCCTTGATGTCAATACGATCACTGTATATAAGGTTTGGTTTTACTTGTTCTCTGCCCCAGACTGGCATTCGAGGTCTTAATGTGATCGGTTCTCGTTTGTCGACACAGTGTGTACATCGTCGGGCACCTGCTCATTTGTAAACTCCACTCTATTTGCAGAATGCCATAGTTGTCCAAGCAGTACCCAGGTAACATAGCCTCTGATGTTCCGAGCATATTACTATTTTGTGGACTGTTAATAGTATTGTTTTGCAGAAAATTATTAATGTTCTGGTTAGACCTGTTCCAGTACTGTGAGCTCTGGTTGGCAGTGTACTGACTGTTGGCACTGCCCAGATATCCAGGGTGGTATCTGTTGTTAGATCTTTCTGTTTTTAAAGTTATTCCGCAGTCGTTGATTGGTAGGCTGACTGTCATAGCTTCATGACATGGGCTTTGACGTCATGGACTGTACCCCTGGTGCACTTCCTGGCCGGCTGTTATTGTTGCTATATCATAGCTGACCTGGCTGCTAGGACTCATTCTTATTATTCATGGTATTTTGATTATAACTGACTCTCACATACTCGAGTACCAGCTAAATTGTATCAAGGGTGGCCATTAACTGATCCACATTGTCTTCGAAAGTATACACCAAATGTTTGTGTATGCTTGCAGTTAGCTTCCCTTTAAGGATTCTTATCACGTCTTAGTGCGAAACCGGCTCATCCCAGTATCGCGTTTTGTTCAGGTATTTTTCGAAATATCGCACTGAGGCTGTCTTGTTTGTCATTAAAGGGTTCTGGACTGAAAACCTATTTCCTCAGGCACTCCTGTATACATGTGTACCAGTTATTCTTTAAAAAAGTCGTTTCCAAATAGCACATATGATTCGCATGTTCCAGTCGTTTCAGTTGCCCATATGGCTCTACCACCCTGGAAATATCCTACCACGAACTGAATCTTTTGATGCTCTGTCCAGGTGGGGGATAATACACCGCGAAAAGATTTAATTAAAACCAGAGGATGAGGAGCTCATTTTTCTGGATAGATGCTTTGGAATTGTTAGCTCCTTATCACACTTTCCTCGAGTTATAATGCAGAAACTGTGTGGTTTGTGTCCGTTTTGTAATATCTGCATGGCACAGAAGCTTTATTTATGTCTGCCTCGTCACTAGAATCTGACGGATACTCCTCATGATTTGGACTATTGTCAAATGTTTGGAGAATTTTAGTGACTCATCAGGAGTGTGTACTTCATCGCGACATTTAGGTAAATCTTTTTGTAATACATCTCTGATCTGAGACAATTCATTTTGCAAATTTTCACTGGTGCTATCAGGTTTTCCTGTTTTTTTATGCGATGCTTTCTGTCACTATTTTATTCAAATCTTGGTTCACCTCTTCCACTAGTTTCGCGTGTTTTCTTTCTCGCCAATAGTAATAACTGTCTGTGACAGTTTGACATTGTGCACTAATCAGTTATTTTAGGTGGCTATACTGTTTGCTAGCCCCATTTTTCATACACGTTTCAATATTTTTCATAGCATTTCTTAGCTAATCCTGATTTTTATAAGTTTATGCACTGTTGATGGGAGGTCGTTATGTACATTTTCAAATTGTCTGATTTCTTTATCTACAGTGGTACATTGCATAGACAGATTGTAGTGTTGGCAGAAGAGCCAACACTGTGTTTCTAGAGGAGGCCGAAATGCACGCGTTTAATTACACGCTGATTGGCGTGAGGTCTGGAACAGGACAATATCTTGAGAATTGCAAATAAAGTACCTAGATGATGTAATACTTAACTTTAATCCACAATTGTAGAATATCTCTCGTTACGGTACATGCTTCATAACATTAATTATCAATTGAATACGGTGCCTTGCTAGGTCGTAGCAAATGTAGCTGAAGGCTATGCTAACTATCGTCTCGGCAAATGAGAGCGTATTTGTCAGTGAACCATTGCTATGAACGTCGGCTGTACAACTGGGGCGAGTGCTAGTAAGTCTCTCTAGACCTGCCGTGTGGTGGCGCTCGGTCTGCTATCACTGACA
Source organism: Schistocerca americana (assembly GCF_021461395.2). Taxonomy (NCBI): domain Eukaryota; kingdom Metazoa; phylum Arthropoda; class Insecta; order Orthoptera; family Acrididae; genus Schistocerca; species Schistocerca americana. Next base: position 103,837,231 of record NC_060122.1, on the reverse strand, counting down.
GTGGCGACACGCGGGTCCGGCGTATACTAATGGACCACGGCCGATTTGAAGGCTACCACCTAGCAAGTGTGGTGTCCGGCGGTGACACCACACAGATTATCAAAATTTTTATTTTGTGTATCTATGTTATCTGAGTGTGTCTATAACTGTGCACAGATATCATCTAATTGTTGCTTTGTGACAAGATCTTTTCTTCTTTCATCTAAATTCAACCAGGTTAATTAGTTCTGTTTTCAATTGAGATTTTAATTGATTGATTTTCATATCTAAACTGGTTTGCAGAGATTTTGTCATTGTCTGGTTTGTTGTGCCTAGCATTTAAATTGGTTTTTAAAGTGATATTATCTGCTTATGATTTCTAAAAACATCTTTTGAAAGTATGCCATAATATCAGCTTTTGGGGGCTGGGTAATATGTGCACTTTGGGTGCAAAGAGATGTGTCTACCAAGACATTGTCTCCATGCTGCTCACTTCCAGTATCGATTTGTGCATGCACGATATTCCTATTCAAAATTTCTGTTTCTTCTAACTTGACATTGATTCAGATTCAGAAAGTACAATTATTCAACATTTTGTTCAACCAAATTATCTGACTCGATTTCATCGCCTGCCAACAAATCGGCATTGTCTTCCACAGACATTGTATTAAATTTGCCTAACTTCATCACACATGAGAATCGAAATAAAATTCGACAGAGAATATTTTGTAGCTATGGATCTAGAAAAATATCTATGAGTGATTTGAAATATATTTCAGGTTAAGTATCTTCGTTAATAATTACATTTACATCCAGTAACAATTGAGGCTGGCTTCTTCGATATTATGTGTTACAACTACCAAAACGCAGCCATTCTGAAATTCACAATACAACAATTAAACTGAATATAATTGAAGTTCTATTTTATAATACTGAATAATTAACTTCTGGACATGAATTTGGAATAAATGATATAAAACGTGCAACCATGAAAGATTTTTTCTCATGTGAAGTTTTGCTGTCTTGCTTTGACTATGGAGAACTGTGGAAGTGAAGTCGACAAATTTCCTGGACCCGGCTGAAGCTCTTACTTTCCCATGTTTCTGCTTCATCCTTTAGATTTTTGTTTTGTACTCTGAATCATCAGAAGTGGCTTAGAAATTCTGAAAACGTGTTGTTCATGAAACAGAAAGAGGATTTATATGGCAATCATTCAAAACGAATCCTGTCACAGAATCGTCAATTTGTATCTGCATCTTTCTCCCTTACGTATTTTGTCAGTTTATATCTGTTGTTGTACTAAGAAGGGATGAGATGAAAATAGGGCAATGATTTTTACCATACCATCCCATGAAGGGTTTAGTGGTTGGATATTGGATTTTGGAATTAGTGATTGCAATGGTTGTAGCCTATCCCTGATGTTATTCATCTGTATATTGAGCAAGCAGTAAAGGAAACAAAAGAAAAATTTGGAGTAGGAATTAAAATCCATGGAGAAGAAATAAAAACTTTGCAGTTTGCCAGTGACATTGTGATTCTATCACAGAAAGCAAAGGACCTGGAAGAGCAGTTGAACAGAGCAGACAGTGTCTTGAAAGGAGGATATAAGATGTACATCAATAAAAACAAAATGTAGTTGAATTAAATGCTGAGGGAATTAGATTAGGAAATGAGACACTTAAAGAAGTAGATAAGTTTTGCTATTTGGGGAGCAAAATAACTGATGATGGTCGAAGTAGAGAGAAAAGTGTTTCTGAAAGTATTTGTATGGAGTGTAGCGATGTATGAAAGTGAAACATGGATGATAACTAGTTTAGACAAGAAGAGAATAGAAGCTTTCGAAATGTGGTGCTACAGAAGACTGCTGAAGACTAGATAGGTAGGTCACGTAACTAATGAGGAGGTACTGAAGAGAATTGGGGAGAAGAGGTGTTTTTGGCACAACTTGACTAGGAGAAGGGATCAATTGGTAGGACATGTTCTGAGCCATCAAGGGATCATCAATTTAGTATTGGAGGGCAGTGTGGAGGGTAAAATCCATAGAGGGAGACCAAGAGATGAATACATTAAGCAGATTCAGAAGGATGTAGGTTGTAGTAGTTACTTGGGGGTGAAGAACCTTGCGAAGGATAGAGTAGCATGGAAGCTGAATCAAACCAGTTTCTGGACTGAAGACCACAACTACTACAATTTACTTTATTTGAACTGGAAGAATTAGATATAATGAAGCATCTTGCATGTTCAATGGCATACGTACGTGGTACTGGCTGAAAGTAACTTATTGAGAAGATATTAGCAGTTGTGCCATTGCCTGTTTGCAAAGGGATGCCACGATCTCGTTATTGGAAGCTGAAATAATGGCAGAATAATCTGAAGGCACCGGACTTTGAAATCCCTGAACTTAACGTTCGAGAAGATGAGGTTCTTAGACATTTTGGCTGCGCAATTTGCACTAAAACCATTGACAATGCCTGCTGGCCAAATGCTTCTCTTTGTTATTGGCATACAGCGACAGTCCCACAGACAATCCAAAACTGTAATGAGAAACATGGATAATTATTTAATACAGTGTGATTAAGGTTAATTAAATTATTAGGACAACTGATTGAAGTAACTTAAAGATAGTGCGTGATATTCACATAAAGCTACACGTTAGAAAATGACTACTACTCCCATAAAGGAATAGTCATATCTATAGGTAAAATAGAAGTGTGTCTCCCTCTTGGCAGCAAGGGAGATGTAAAATGGTCATTTATATTCGAGGGTATTTCGCAAAGTAAAAATACACCGTACAACAGAAGAGTTTTGGCGAGCAAGTTGGCAGCGCTGGTGTTAACCTTGAACCGTTAGCTTTCTCCTCGCGGTCGTTCGGCAATTGAACGTTGCTTCTGGTTGGAGTAGGTCGTGTTTAAAATAGCTGCGCCGATTCAGAATCCCGCCAAATGCTAAGTGCGCTCCGTCATACGATTTCTTCATGCAAAAGGTCAGCGAGAAGCGGATATTCACAATTTCTGTTTATGGAAACATTATGAATCGACAAAATGTAATGAAATGGTGTCGTCATTTCTCTGAAGGTAGGATGATGTTCCTGACGAACAAAGAACAGGTCGGCCATCTGTCATCTCTGATGCCCTTCTTCGGAGAACCGAGGAAACAATTCGTGCGAATATCTGTCACTCATTGAAAGAATTGCGTCAGATCATTCCGGACTTGTCAATGACAATTCTTTATGACGTTGTGACTGTAAAGTTAGGGTACAGGAAATTGTGTGCGTTCTGCGTTCCAAAATTGTTAACAGTAGAACACAAAAAGAAAAGGATGGGCTTTGCACTCGACTTCCTGCTGAAGCAGGTGATGAGTTCCTTGATCACGTTGTGACAGGTGACGAGACGTGGGTTTCTCATCATACACCTGAATCCAAGCAACAATCAATTCAATGGCGCCAGTCGAATTCACAAAAAGCCAAAACATTCAAAACGTCGATTTCAGCGAAGAAATCCATGGCTTCTGTTTTTTCGGACAAACAAGGCATTCTTCTGTTGGAATTTATGCCTCCTGGAACGACAATTAATGCTGCTGCATATTGCCAGACTTCGAAACGTCTTCGAAGGGCAATTCAAAACAAACGCAGGGGAACTCTGACAAGCGGAGTCCGCTTGCTTCATGACAACGCTCGGCCTCACACAGCGCTCGTAACCAAAGCACTACTCGAACAATTCAAATGGGACACATTGGACCATCCGCCATACAGCTCGGACCTTGCGACCACCGACTTCCATGTCTTCTGTTACCTGAAGGCACATCTTGGTGGAAAATCATTCCACGACGATGAAGAGATCAAAGATGAAGTTGAAATATGGTTCTGACTTCTATGACTTTGAGATACAAAAGCTTGTGCACCGACTTAAAAAATGTATGGATAGCAGGGGTGATTATGTCGAAAAATAACAAATAATCCAGTTAATAAGATGTAACTGACGTTTTTTAAATAAATGTTCTATTTAAGGACTGCAAGCCATTGTATTTTTACTTTTCGAAATGCCCTCGTATTTAAACAAAATACATCACTGAGAATAGTAAAAGGTTCTTAAAACGCAGCTCATCGTTGCTTTTTCGATTAGACGCCTTACACGTAGTAAAATCCATGTGAATTTCGCGTATGGCAGTACATGCTTCAAGTATTATTTTGGAACAAGTTGCAGTTGACATACGAAATAATTATTTTTGGCTAGCACAACTGTCGCCTGTTGCAAAGAATCGCAGCATTAGTATTAGCCATTCTTCTGCTGACATGGCAAGCTGATAATTTGCATCTTGTTTTGAAATGTTCGGTTCAATTGCAGCTATAAGAGGACGAAAAGTTTTACAATAAACCAAGAGATTTGTGCTGCTGCAAATCGCTAATCACTGCTAACCCACCACTTTTTTTTACATCTGCACAAAACTTCAGACATCCAGATTTTTCTGTGTCCAAGCCGTTTTGTTTTCTAACAGTGTGCTCACCATATGGAAAAAACGAAGTTGTGTGTTCCTGTTCTCAATGATCAGGTATTGAGTATAAGTTAAGTAACTTAATTGTGACAACATTTTAGTGCTGAAAAACGAAACACCTCGTACGTGTTCTCTTCTGTTTTTTCCAGCATAAGTGCTTATTTGCAGTTACAAGACAATCCCACGTGCACTGCCTGTGAATGCACATTCACTTGTGTTCACTGTACAGAGGGCGAAATGGCATTGGCTTGACATTCCATCTACTGTGTTATACCATTCTTACAAGGCAAACACAATGATTGTGCATTTTCAGACAGCATTTCTGAAATGAACATATCCTGGTTAGCTACACTTCCATGCTCAGGAGTAATAGGTTTTCAAAACAGCAAAAAGTCACTTCATTTCTAAAAATCAGTAACTTATGGCAGCAAGTATTCCAGATGTGCACTTTGTGCACACTGCTCTCAGACTCCATATGACCCCAAAAGTCGATAGAAATCGCCTTTGAGGCAGTTGTTTAATTCATCTTGGTCACACTTCTCTATGATGTCACTATGGTGTGTACGTACCCAGCTTCGAGTATTGGGGATGTCTATTGACTTTCAAGGTCACATCGAGTTTTGAAAAGTTGGGAAGCCATACCGAATTCTGTCACTTCAATGAATCTCATACTTGATAGGTTTTAAATTAAGATGTATGTTCTATGAGCATATGCTGCTTCAAATGTTAAGGTTCTCTTGACTCTCAAAAATGCATTGTTACTGGTATGATTTGTTATAATTAAATGTAGAGTAAAAACATTAACAGTTAAAATCTTCTGGAAGTCTGAAACAGAAACAGAGATGTATTACTATGGTCCATAATACTGGGTGGAAATGTTGCGTAAAGAAGTAGAATGTAGTTTCTTCACTAGTTAGAGCCCTGCTCATTCTAATATTTTTCTTTTACCTTCGCATTTCTTAGGGAGTGTGTGACCTCATTAATTTAAGAAAAATATGTTGTGTAATAAACAATGTTATGTACATACTAGTGAACCTGGCCATTATTCGCATTTTGTAAATATGAATGGGAATTGGATGTGCATCCGAATCTCCATCTCCTCCTTGCCTCTGTCCATCTCTTCCTTCCTCCTCTCTTTGTCCACCTCCTCCTCCTCTTCCCCCTTTCTCTATCCATCACCTTCTCACCCCCTCTCTATCGCTATCATCCTCCCCCCCTCTCTCTCTCTCTGTCTACTGCTTCTCCCTCTCTATGTTCATTTCCTCCTCCTCTCTGTTCACTGCCTCTTCCCACTTTCTCTGAATCTCAACCTAGTTTATTGGATTGCAAAGGAAACTGATTGGGAATTGAAGTTGCTTGAAATGAATGGGTAAATTGTTTGGGATCGCTGGTGTTTGGGGTATAAGACATGTTAGTCTGTTGGTCGATTTTTGAATAATCGTTGTAGGAGGCAGCCCAACAGCCAACACAAAGAGTATGAATAGGCATGAAATTTACATAATGAGAGATAGTTACTACTTGCATTACTGGAATTAAAATATGGATTCTTGTTAAAACACTAAATTGGAGCCATGAACAGTCTTCCTCACAGCATAAGAAAAATACAGTGCAACTTACAAATATTGAAGGCGCGAAAATGAATAATGTATCCAGGATAATTTCTCTTACTCTATCAATGTAGATTTTTAGAATGTCTGAATGTTGCAGCAAACTTGGTGCTTAACAAAATGGCAATTGTTCAATTATTACACACACACACACACACACACACACACACACATATATATATATATATATATATATATATATATATATATATATATATATGTATATATATATGTATGTATGTATATATATGCTTAATACAAGTCACTATCATGTTACACTGACATGATTAATTTACCTCTAATTTTCTGTGGTTGCCAATCATACAGCCGATCCACTAAATTTTGGTGATTAGCACACATATATTTTAAGATGTCTTGAAGGATGGGAGAAATTACTGCCTCTTCTTCTGATTGCAGGCAAAAGTCATGCTTCTGAACGAATATTGGAGTAATAAATAAAAATATTGTTGTGGCTGTGATAACTTTTAATATGTATATTTTCTTGCATTTTTGTACACATAGCATTTACTACATACATTGTCAATGCTAAAGTAAAAATTACACATCCTCCTTGTGTGCGATCTAAAACGTGAGTACTCTCAAGTGAAACTGAAAAAAAGTTGTAAAAAAATTGAATATTCTCTGTACATTGCTCTTCTGTTATGAAGATAATATTAAAGGCCTATCTTTGCCATCTTCTGAGGCAATGTACAAATTTCTTATTACTAATGAGGAAAAGAAACGTTCATGTAAATTAATAATGAGAGAAAAGAAAAAATAAAGGAAGGTATGATATTGGGAGCTATTTATTTACGTATTACACAATTGCCCCACCCCCCTTAATTTACACTGATATTGTATGGAGGTGTACAGTTCTAGGCAGATACATGATTAATCAGTTGCTATCTATTACTGAGGGGGGTCAAAGCCCTTTATTTCTCTGTCTTTTAAACAGACTTATGTCATGTCAGGTGGAGATGTCAGCTTTCCCTTATTGTATCTACATATACTAATACAAATAATTGAAAGGAAAACAAGTTTAAAAAAAAGGGGCACAAATATCAGATACTTTGCATATTCAACAACACTTGGTTTAGTCTCTTTCATTATTGTACCCACATGTGTGGCAGCCTGGCACTGGGACTTAAATGGTTGCATCCTCGCTGAATCCTGTTAACTCATGTGTGTCCATTTCAAACAGGGTGGAACTGCAAAGTGATCGTGTCTTGCTCTGTGGATTCCTCCACAGACATTTGTTCATTTCTTGGAAACGGTGTGTGTGCTTGTGGTAATTTCGATGCTGTGACAGAAGGCCTCCAATGTTACAGCCCAGGGCCTATTGCTTACACATCATAAAAGGCTTATACAACAGAGAGGAAATCAGTCGATCAGCGCCCACCAATAATGTAAGTTCCTTATAAAACACTCTATTTATTCAGAGTTGAGTGTAGTTTAGTAAAAAATTTTGTAAGTTTGCACACGCATACCTAGCATCAACACTCTACAATATTGAAAAAAAATCACTTTTACCACAGTTCCTTGCCTAATTGTCATTCAACTTTATTAATCACTTATTTTGTATAAAGTGTCAGCTTTCGTATGCTGTTACTCTTTAAACAAATAGTTATTTACACAGCTACAATTTCAATACAGTCATATATTACATGTTACTGCTGAGATTCCACTCACACTTACTTGATACTGAGTTTCATTTTAGGAATATTTAAAACGCTACATTAGCTTTGATTATTTTCAAGAACAGTCGTATCATTTTAGTTTGCAAATAATGGATTCATTTAATTTCATAATATAGAATAAACATGCATAACCTCAGTTACATCGATCGTCCTTACATATATATATATATATATATATATATATATATATATATATATATATATATATCTGTACATTAGGGTATCACAAATCTTTCCATAAGAAACATTATACATAATTTCTATCACATTATTCATATGTGCTTGTTATTTATTTCTGGAGCAGGTGGTAAAGCATCAGCATCTACACCTTCAGTTGCTTGCCAAATTACACTTAGCATTGCCTCTAGGAATGAAGGAAGGAATCTATTTGACTACAGGCCTATCAGATTACTAAGGAAACGATGCATAACTCATATATCATGTTACAAGAAGCATTGTTCATGGCAGATTCTTGTTGTGTTCCCACTACATGAAACATACATTGTTTACTTCACATGATGTGAAATTTAAGTACTCATGACGAGTTTAATTACCATAAATGTTGTCGTATAGATATTGTAAAGAGAAAAATGGGTGTTGGCATTTTCTGAAGCAGTGACTGTATGCTACATGTAGGTCAGCCCCTTACTTGTTCGGTAGCATCAAATCTACATCATTATGACGTCACTTACTGGACTGCTACTGCATATCGTTTGAATCATTCATTCATATCTGTTTGGACGATTTGGATGGGATTCGGTTAATGAAAAGGGGACAAACAATTCAAGGTTTATTTCCCCAAACAATTAATTAATTGTAATAAATTACACTGTGGTTTACAAATTACAGTGACACAAACAAATCAAGCTGCTTACAATACGAGGTAATAAAAATGTTATATGCCACAGGTAAACAGAGAAACTTATTTGTGTCATTTGAATCATGGCCAAACAAACTGTTTACAATTTGATACATTAACAAATAATCATTGTGCATTAAACTACATACTTTCACCTAATACAGTTAAATTTTATAATGTGAAGCACAAATGTATAATTTACAATTAAATTTTCAGTCGAAGTTACTCCTTCCTATACATTCTTTAAAAGAGTGATAAAATTTCCAAAAGGTATCTCATTTAAAAATGCCCTAAAACCCTTAACACAACAACACATACATGACTAAAGTTTGCTGATTTCAACAGCGCAGACCACATTCAAACTCTAGCCAACATGGGTCGCTTGCCGGACAAAACATGTTATGACTGTGGCAGTGGACAAACTTACATAGGTAATAAAAGAAGACAGGCCACCTAGCAATCTTACCAAAATCAGTTTACACGAAGGAGGAAGAGGGGGGGGGGGAACATAATAAATACCATAAGCAAGTGCACTTGCCAAACCTACTACTAAAAATACAGTATAAAAGGATCTCACTTAATGACAAAATCTGGGATAGGCCCAGCAATATTGGACCTGAGCGCTAGTAGCCAAAATAAGGTTGACAAATATCAATGTCTGACATCATCTTAGGGCTAACTGGCACAACAAATAATAATGACATCTGTCCATCCCTGAGGGATGATGGTGTAGCATGCTGGGTTTAGAGTCTGCAGCGTCTGCTGTGGCTAAAAAGTCCCACTCGAGAGTGGCAGTCCCTACTGCAGTTTGGACATGTGAAATTTGAGGGACTTCGAACGGAAACCGCTCTGTCTCTTCGCTTTGTCCTCTTCCTGATTTTTTCCTGTGTGCGTTCGTCCTCTGAGAGCTTGACGCCGTTGCACACAGTTACTCACCACTTGACACGGTCATCTGCAATGCTTTCCCAGCGACTTGAATTGATTCTGGTCTTGGCCAGGTCTCTCTTGCAGACGTCCTTGAAACGAAGATGCGGTCGTCCCATTGGCCTCACACCTTCCTGAAGTTCGTCGTACAGCAGCTGTTTCGGTATCCATTCAGGATCCATGCGCCTGACATGTCCCAACCATCTTAGACGTCGATGACTCAGGAGTGCAAAGATGCTGGTTGTGCTTGCACGATGAAAGACTTCGGTGTTGGGTACTCTATCTCTCCAAGAGATCTGAAGGATCTTCCGGAGACAGCGGAGATGGAAGCTGTTGAGTCGAGATTCATGCCTAGAAAGAGATGTCCATGTCTCACAGCTATAGAAAAAGGTGCTTACAACACAAGCGTTGTAGACTTTTAATTTAGTTTTCGTGGTAAGCAGTCCGTTGTTCCATACTCTGTTTTTCAATCTAGCCATGACAGATGATGCCTTTGCGATTCTGTTAGTAAGTTCAGTGTCCATGGACAAGTTGCTACATATTGTGGATCCCAAGTAGGTAAAGTCATCAACTATCTGGAGAGGATTGTCATCAATGCTAATGGACGGAAGGTTGGTAGTGCTCTGCGCCATGATCTTAGTCTTTTGAAGGCTGATGAGTAGACCAAACTTTTCACAGGCATTTGATAATTTGTTGATTATATACTGCAGCTCATCTTCTGTGTTCGCTACTAGAGCTGCATCGTCCGCATATAACAACTCATGGATCACAACTGTATTTACTTTGGTCTTGGCCTTGAGGCGAGCAATGTTGAAAAGATTTCCATCGGACCTTGTATGTAGATACACTCCCTCCTCACAGTCTTCAAAGGCAAATCTGAGCAGAAGGGAAAAGAAAATCCCAAATAATGTAGAAGCTAACACACACCCCTGTTTCACACTGCTATTAACAGGGAATGCTTCTGATGTTTTACTGTTGAAGCAAATTGTTGTTTGTGTTTTCTCGTGGAAAGAGACAATTATCTGTAGTAGTTCAGGTGGGCATCCAATCTTCTGCAACAGTTTGAAAAGCCCATTTCTGCTCACTAAATCAAACGCTTTCACAAGGTCAATGAAAGCAATATAAAGTGGCCTCTGCTGCTCACAATATAAATAAGAGTAATAAATAAATAAGAGTAAAAAAACAAGCAAATGGCAATGCCCAGCAATTTAAATAAAATAAGTAAGCACAAGGCTAAAAGCAATTGCTAGCAACTTAAAAAGCACACATAAAAATGTCAGACTGCTGCCACATCACAAAACGGAACAGGCGCGCACGCAGTCCCCAGCAAGCCAGAAAACCAATAACACACACTCCACCAACCGAGCCAGCCTGACCACAGTAATTTCAACTCAGAATCAGGGCGCGTGAGCACACCGGGTCCACGCAAAACACACACTGCCAAATAATTCCCACCAACAGATACAGCTGCCCCCCAGGTGGGAAAACGGCGGGGACGACCGGGTAAACACCAGCAGAAAACTCGACACGTAGACTCCGGCCAAAACGGAATCACGCAGAAAGTATAAACAACAGCTGAAGTAAGGTGAAACGAACCCCGCCAAGCAGACGGGACAGAGCAAACACACAGAAAGCCTGCCCTGCAGTCCTTACAACTCCTATGTGTGGAAACACAAGCGATATCGTGGCACCCTTTTCAGAGGTGGAGAACCTCGAGCGATCGCGTGCGGGGCTCCATCAGTTGTCCACTACAGTACGTCACCAGCACGCCACACCGCCCAACGGCCAAATCAACGAGGCCCGCCAACAACGAGACCACACCTCCGTGCCTCCTTTTCAGAGGCAGAGAACCTCGAGCGATCTCGTGCGGGGATCCATCAGTTGTCCTCTACAGTACGTCACCAACACGCCACACCGCCCAACGGCCAAATCAACGAGGCCCGATAACAACGAGACCACACCTCCGTGCCGGGGCGGAAGGCAAAATACCAGCAGCTCGGTGCGAATCCAACTACTGAGCCAAGCGCGCGCGGCGCCCCGCGAAAAACGCTCCAGAGGACAGCAGTTGCCTCAGCGCCTGCGCAGGCCGAACCAGACGGAAACAGAAATACAAGTCGCTATCGATAGTGCCGGATACACAACGCGCCAGAGAAATGGTACAATATCATATATAATATTTCTTACAACTGAATTTTATTCACTTGAGGTGCTGCCCATTAAACTTGTATGTTACCTTGCCACTCTTGAAGCTTATCATTTCTTCTTTCACACTATGTTGATGCACTGGTCACTGAAAAGAAAAAACTTAAAATCAATTTAAAACTAAATGTGCAATAGCTCAGTGGCCACTGATTCAGTCATTCTTTCACGTCAGTATGCAGCCGTTTTATCCACCTGTTCTGCCCAGTACAAGTCCTTTATGGTGTGAAGAAAAGTATCTACAAAGTTCTATAAAGCATGAGATATTTATGCTCCTCGTCTCTGTATCCTGCTGTCATCTTAGCTGTCGTCGTTCATATCCTTAAATGTGTGTTACATGCCCTGCAGTTCACTTTCTGTAAACACCTGTACATATCTGTATGTAGTAGGTTAACATTATTATTTTAGGTAGATATTAATCGTAGTCTCACAAACATTTCCTTAGTTCAACATATATATATATATATATATATATATATATATATATATATATATATATATATATATATATATGATGTAGTCCACCTTAAGTTTATACTTATGGTATAGTAATTCCTTCTTTCGTCCTACATGTATATAATTCTTATAAATATGTGTGTGGGCGAGTTACGTTTAATTGCGTTAGTTGGCGGTTATTTATCATGTTAGTTGCCTCACAATTAAGCCTCCTGCAGCCGCGTTTACATGCGCATGCTACTTCAGGCTAAACGAACACGTATTTTCTATCGATTTAATAAAAACGTCAGGCAAGAAGGTCAAGGAGTCATTGGTTTCACCTCGTTTGCTGACATAGCTCACTGTTGTGATTACACCACAGTGTGTGTATCAAGCTCTTCTGTGCTTCACCACTCCTTGTGTCAAGCAAAGTGCTGTATTGTTTAATATCTCTGTCAATTTCACTTACACGCTACTTCATGCTACATTATATATCAAAATACAAGTAAAATCTCACATCTAAACAGGTTTCCTTTACACTGGTATTCAAAAGAAAACAGAAATTAAATTACTGTTATGTACACTATGTCAACATAGGCCATAACATTGCTAAGAAGCTCTGGTACCAATACTTTATCCTATACTGTGATGAATACACCTCCACTTATATTCAGGGCAAATAGCAGGATGCAGAATTCACAGCTTCTACCGCCACATTCAAAAACTGTGTACAGTTATTTTCAGTAAAAATACTTGTGTCAAAAATGATTATTCTACAAATGCCTTTAAGTTTTTGTGGGGGTAGAGACATTTGTCTTGACCCACCCTCTCAAAAATCATCTATAAACTCTAGGATATGGGATTTTGGAAATTATATACGGTTCTGTTAACGTAATTGGCACTTCCTGTGTAACTTTCCTATTTTTATTGACTTAAGATAGGTTTGTAACAGAACTCGTTGGCCTTCACTAAACTGTGTAAAATGCTTCAGTTTCTTCCTATATTCACCTCCCCCCTTTTCCAGTGTGATTACTGCTTGTTTAATTTTCTCCTCCAATGTCATTCTCATGGCTGTATTTTTGGTAGGGGTGACTCCCATTCGTCCTTTTGTCTGGTTTAAAACATTAATTTATTTGGTGTGAAACCAGTGGAAGAATTTGTCAGATTGTTAATGACCTGCATGAAAGGTGTGACATATTCTACCCATTTTGTATGTGTGTGTGTGTGTGTGTGTGTGTGTGTGTGTGTGTGTGTGTGTGTGTGGTGTGTATGTTCTTATGAACCGATTAAATTCGTTGAATACTCTTTCTACTGGCTATGTCTCAGGGTGGAGTCTTGATACTAAGATGTGTTTTATACCCTGTGATTTCATATATTCCTTCCATTTCTGTCCTGTGATATATGAGGCATTATCAGTTAGTATAACTCCTCAAGTAAACTTCTTTGATCCTTATCCTCATTGAGGTCGCTGTTGCCCTATGTACAATGTACGTCTTAATATGAGTTGTTGAAACATCATATAGTGCTACTACATATTTTACTCCACCCTTACCTCTTGGATAGAGGCCACCTATATCCATAGATACTAAATCTCGAGGAGTCTTAGTTAAAACTGGATGAAGCTCAATGTGTTTAGAAAAGTTAGAATGTTTTGCTTTCTGACACATTATGCATTTTCGTAGTACTTGAAGTACTCATTGTCTCTGTACCATGTTTTTACCTGTTTGTGGCCTTCGTATACTAGTTTTTCTTTACGTCCGATTGTTGCATGTTTTTTTTTTTTGTTTACATAACTTACTGAAATCAGATTGCAGTATTTTACTTTGCATAAGAAAAGTTCTTATCTCAGAATCCAGTTCCAAAAATTCGCTAAATTCATCTATACCTTGGGGTAACCTTGATAGAGCATCGGCAATGATGTTCTGACTGCCCTTGATATAATTAATTTCGAAGTTGAATTCTTGCAGATATAGACACCACATTGCCAATCTCCTGTGCAGTAATCTGCATGTCAACAAAAACGAAATGTATTGGTGATCACAATACACTTTTGTAATCTTACCCCATAAAAAGTACTCAAATTTTTTATTGCCCAGGCAACTGCCATACTTTCTAATTTCCATACAGAGTATGATCTTTCTGCTTCAGTTAATGTGTGGCCAGCAAAACTATTTACCTTTGGCAATATCTTACCGTCTTTCTCTCTCATCTGGAACAGACATGCCCCCAGACCCTGCGAGGAGGCATCTGTGCACAGACAGAAGTCCTTCTCCATATCAGGTGACTAAGCGTATTTGCATTCACTAATGCCACCTTAATATTATTGAAATCCTCTTTGCACTTGTCATCCCACAGCCATGGTTTGCTTTTGTGTAATAAATTAAGCAGGGCGTCACTGTTCGTCAGTTGTTTGGGTATGAAAGAATGACGCTAATCGCAAATAAGCTTTACATTGTTTCTTGTTCCTAGGTGCATGGCAGCTAATATGGCATCGAGTTTCTTAGGACCAGGGAGGATACCTTGTTTGGAGATAATGGAACCAAGAAATTTTAGCTTCTCCCTAGCAATGTCAGACTTTTTTATGTTAGCTGTTACCCTGTAGTCTGAAAAACGTTGTAAAATTTCGCTCAATCAGCCGAATGTGTTCTGACAATGTGGGGGTGGCGATTAACAAGTCATCAACATAGACCATAACCTTGCTAAGAAGCTCTGGTCCTAATACTTTATCTAATACTGTGATGGATACACCTCCACTTATATTCAGGCCAAATGGCAGGATGCAGAATCAGAATTCAAAGCTTCTACCACCACATACAAAAACTGTGCACTTTATACTTTCTGGATGGAGTTTTATTTGCCAGTAGATTTCGGAGGTCCAGTGTGGTAAAATACTGGGTATTATGGAGCTTCCACAGTTGTGTGTCCAGGTTGTCAAGCCTGATTCAAACTGGTACTAGGATCTTATTAATATCTCAAGCATCCAGAACCAATCTTACCGATCCATCCGGTGTACTTACAGGCAATATGGGGCTATAAAAAGATGAAAACGAAGGTTAAATGATTACCTAGTTAATCATTCGATTGATTTCTTCTCGGACTGCCTCTCTTTTTGTCCAAGGAATGGGATATGATGATACACAAAAAGTTTCATTTGGATTAACATCCATTTTGTACTGATAATCCTTGATAACTCTGGGTTGTTTTCCAAATACATGTGCATAATTAAATAACAGACCTGTAAGTTCGTGTTGCTCCTATTTATTTAAGATGCTTGACTCACTTACCTTTTGCTCTACAATTTCTTAGTTTATATCTGATTCTGACACTTGTTCATTATAGTGAGTGTTTAAAAATAATACAGTAGGAAATACAAATTGAACTGTTACATCAGACTCCTCCTTCTGCTTGACCTTCTTGTCTGATGTTTTTACTAAATCGATGGAAAATACCTGTTAGTTTACCCTGATGTAGCATTTACCCGTTCCTATATCAGTTTCCATCTTATAGGTTCTAAATGTGTCCATTCCAATCAAGCAATTTACTATTAATTTTTCAGTGATGAGGAAATTCCATTTGACAATAAAGCATACTATTTTCAATGGAATAAGTGCTTGTAACTTCACTACTTTTGATTTTTTTCTACCATCTATATTCTACAATTCTGCACTGGGAACATGAGAATTTTGCATTTTTTCCTATTTGCATTAACTCTTGGAAAAATTCAGTTGACATTTAGTCATTGCACTTGTGTCTAGAACTAAGTTTACATCCATGTCAAATATCGTTGTCTTTATAACTGCCTGTACCTGTTCTTTGTACAACTTTTCGTGAACTTCTTCCTCATTTTGATATAAATCATTATTCATGCCACTTTGTTCATTGTATCTCACAAAACATGTGTTTATTAGTGTATTGCCCCACTCCATACCTGGTCGGCAGTGTGGGGTCTCACTGCGACCGGTTGGTGTTTTCCACTGGTGCAGGAGCATTGACTTTGGTGACCAGAGCAATTTCAGTGAGCTGTACGGCGTGTGTTGTGTTACGTCAATTCGGTCATTTGTTGCATGTGACCAATCCTTTCCCGAATTGCGAAATTATAGTTCGTGCTATTATGTTGTCCAAGGTTGACTACAGCACAATGTGTGGCATTTGATTGTTGCCGACCACTTGCCACTGCATCGGGTGGCCATTATCACTTATGGACGGTGGATACCCTTGCGCTGGAGTACTGCAGTTTGCTTGTCCGTTGTAATTGTTCTTGTTGTTCTGATAACCTCGCTTAATTCTGGTTTTTCCGATTCCCATTACCATATATATTCCCTTTTTGTATGTATTGTGTCAGATATGGTTGCCATGCCTGTTGTATAGTAACAATATTATTCACTTGTTGGTTTCCAAAGATGGATTCAGGTGTTCATTTATCTGCTGTTTTATGTTGCCATGGTGCCTCTTCATAAATTAGGTCAATGCAATCCAAAACTGACAAAAAGTACTCAGTGTCGTGTTCTGGTGTGGTTTTTCCCTTATTTGAGGCGGAAGTCGGCTCCCTAATATCTCCAATACATCTGCCTGTGATTTGGGATTGGTCCAAAATTTGGTTTTATTTAAATATTTTTCAAAATAGCCCCACACGCTTCCATGCTTGCTATTAAATGGAGCAGGTTTAAAGACTTAATGTCTTAATCTCTCTTGAATGGCTTCCGACCAGTACTTGTCTAAGAAAGACTTACCTTGCTCGTAGCTGTGACCACGTTCAGCCATTTCAGTGTCCCACAAAAGAACGTCACCTTGGGTGTTACCAACAACAAATCTTATCTTCTAAGCCTCTGTCCAGTTATGCAGAAGTACGTTGTGGAATGCACTAATAAAAACTACCTGATTCATCTGCTCTCCGTCTGTTGAAAACATGGGAAACCTGCCTATGTCTAAACAACCCTCCATCAGCGAAGATGGATTTTACACATGTGGCATTATCTGACATCGGTGTGTTGTTACTAGTATGCAGAGCACTGTGTGGTAATTGCGCATGTGTTGTAGTTACTGCTGTAGGTAAATTATGGATTTTGCAATCTTCACTTGTGCTCGCTATCGGGCTTGTGACCAGATGTGGATAACTAGGCACAGGTAGTTGAATACTAGCAACCTGACCTACTTCATTTGATGATTCGGTTTCCCTTTTCTTCATGGCCTCTTTTACAACATCTACATATACTTTGCATTCAGATATTACCTTCTGCACTAATATACTACTTTGATCTAAGATATCTGCTTCTGCTTTTATGATTATATTATAATTTTTGCTTATCTGAGTTGGTTCTCTTTCGGCACATTCAGACTCTAATTCCAAGGTTTCTACTATTAATGTTAACTCTTCTACTGGCAGTGGTAAACCATCATAGTCCTTGTGTAGCTTGTGGACAGTAGTGGTCACTTTCTTTATAGTATTACATATTTCTTTTTGATTTGCTCTTATACTGTTATTTGTGTCCATGATTTTCTTTAGTTCACCTTCTACACGTTCTTCAGCGTCACTAATTGAACCTACCTTTTCATTCAAAACATCAAGACTCCCTTTAACCTCAGAAATAACGTGCTGCTTTAATTGTTTCGTCATTTCTTTTAAATTTTCAGATATCTCTGTGTGTAGAGTTTCTGTCAGATCATTGAATCTGTGTGTGACACTATTTTGGAGTCTTCCAAAACCTGTTTTTTTTCTGTTTTGAAATGTGAAAAACCGTTACATTTTGTGTTCAATCTACTAAGCTGCTGTGCAACTGTATTGAATTTCTTGTTCATATCATGGGATTTAGTGTTCACAGTTGTCAGTAATTGCGGTAACAGCTCATTGGTGTACTATTATCATTGCTATCAGTTGTACTTTGCATATTAATATTCAGATTACTGATAATTGGAGTCTGTCCTATGTTGTCAAAATACGTTGCTGAAACTTCCTGGCAGATTAAAACTGTGTGCTGTACTGAGTCTGGAACTCGGGACCTTTGCCTTTTGCGGGCATAGTTTCATATCAGCGCACACTGTGCTGCAGAGTGAAAATCTCATTCTAAAATACATTGCTGTTTCACGTTCTTCTATTTCGTTCAGCATCGATTTATCGCTTTTGGAGATGCGTTAAACAGTCTTATCGATAGTCATCATGCTGCCATTTGTTACACCTGTGACACCTATATCTGATTTTTGTCAGCTTCCTGCTAGCTGTATGTCACCTTCTGAATTCTGATCAACAATGGGTAATTTTTGGTCAGCCAATTTGATTGTACTAGCAGTTATCAAAAACTTAATGAAATCAGTAGAAATATTTTTATGTAAATATGTCTTGCACCTGAAACCTGCAATTTCCTATGAAATCACGTTTCGATAAATACTTGTTAATTTGTTGAAAAATATTACGACACAAATGATTTAAATTTTCATAATAATTTATGCTGCACTATTTAGTAAAAGTTTGTTATGATTTTAGAGTGTTTTCGATTAATAAATTTACTACAAGCGAAATCGTGAGAAAAAAGGAAAGAAAGCAAGCTACGATAAGAGAGGCGTTACTTAGCGTCATCATGCAAGCTATTGTGCAAATTTCTTACCTTCTCTGCGTAGTTAAGCAGCTCACTTACATCTCCCATTGGTAGATAAAGTGGTCTTTTTAATTCTCTGCTCCTCATGTTAATATAATATGGCTTCTGTTGCACTCATATTCAAACAATAAGAAAATAGACAAAAATTAATTTTTCTTTTACACAATAATGACAAAATTTTTGGTTATGTTCATGTAACATTCGTTAGAAAAAGTCTTTTCATGTTTAGCTCTGACTTCGTCCTGGGAAATTGGTCGCTAATTGTGCTGATCGATTTGGAATAAACATACTATGAGGCAGCCCAACACCTAACACAAAGAATATGAATTGGCATGACATTTACATAATGAGTGACGATTACTACTTGCAGTACTGGGATTAAAGCACGGATTCTTGTTGAAACTATATTGGTTCCATGAACAGTCTTCCTCAGAGTGTAAGAAAAATATAATGCAATGCACAAATACTAAAGCCACAAAAATGAATAATGTATCATAATAATTTCTCTTACTCTATCGATATAGATTTTTAGAATGACTGAAAGTTGCAGCAAACTTGGGGCTTAACAAAAAGGCAATTGTTCAATTGTTACACACACACACACACACACACACACACACACACACACACACATATATATATATATATATATATATATATATATATATATATGTAAAAGAAATCACAATTACGTTACTATGATATCATTAATTTACCTCTTCTAATTTTCTGTGGTTTCCGATCATACAGTCCATCCACTAAATCCTGTTTATTGGCACATATATATTTCAAGATGTCTTCCAGGATGGAAGAAATTACTGCCTGTTCTTATGATTGCAGGCGAAGGTCATGCTTGTGAACGAATATTAGTGTAATAAATAAGAATATTTTGTGGCTTTGATAACTTGTAACATGTATATTTTCTTTTATACACACACAGAATTTCCTACACACATTGTTGGTGCACAAGTAAAAATTACATGTCCTTTTTGTGTGGGATGTAAAACATAACTCTCAAGCAAAACTGAAACAAAGTTGTTAAAAAATTGAGTATTCTCTGGCTGTTGCTCTTGTGTTATAAACGTAAATTTAAAAGCCTATCTTTGCCATCATCTGTGGCAATGTACAAATTTATTATTACTAACAAGGAAAAGAAAAAATTCATATAATTAATAATTAGAGAAAAGGAAAAATAAAAAATATTTGATTCTGGGAGCTAGTTGATTAGTTATTGCACAGAGAGAGACATCTCCAACTGCTGGAATTGTGAGAATAGTGTCTCCAATGACAGTATTTCATATTGTTTTAATCCGCTAATGGTTGGTATTGCAAAGTTTCAGATGTTTCAAGTTCCATAGTAGTATTCTAATCACAATCTGACCCATATAGGCTAAATAATAAACAAATCACAATCTGATAAGTCATAAATACAACTCTGCTGTTAAAACTGACTGCATGGAATAAAACAAAGCAGTGCAATGTTGTGTATATACATTTTATTTAAAATTATATGTAAGGAAAAGATCATAAATAAGAGAAACAGTTGTTATGATAATTTAAATGTCCTGACATCACAGTTAAAACATGCTGTGAGGAAGAAAACTAAACCACATATCTTCACAGCACAGCATTTTCCTTTTCATAGAGGAATTTAACTAAAAACTAGTACATTATGGTTTAAAAAATGTATGGGCCCTGTCTGTGTTTCTGAATATTTGTTAGAGTATTGTGCAAAAAGTCAACCAAATCGATCAAAAACTGTTTCAGATTTTTGATGACAACATTTGCCTATTATATATATATATAATACTACATTTACTGTTGTGTTATGCAAAGTACGTTTAATTTTGTGTACGTGACTAGTCGTCATAATGTTATGCATATGGTTCTCAAAAGAATGAACAGCGCAGTTAAAAAGAAGTCAATAAAGAGGTCAAATTGCATAAGATGAGGCAAGATGTGCTTTATCCACTGGTGTGTGATCTTTAAATAAGTTTCCATTTATTGATCCTTATGAGGCATACACTCTTACTGTGCAAATTGCAGACAGCACATCTGAAATGCATATCCTGATTAGCCGCAGTTTATTACTTGAAATTAATGAGTATTGGAAACAGCGACCAGTGGTATTATTCCTAATAGTTATTAAGTTATGAGAGAAAGTATACCACGTAGCTTCGTGCTAACCGCGCTCCGTGTTGATTCGACCGTGAAAGTCGATAAACATCCCCGGTGGTCGAAACTGGGTATGCATACGTCATAGAGATGTCAGGAAGAAGTGTCACTGTGTGAATGATTTCATGTCTTAACGTAGTCTTGCTAACCATATCAAAAATAATCCCAAGAGTTCATAGCGTTATGTTTCTGATATGTAACTTCTGTCGTAATAATGATAAACGAAATGGACAATTTTTCTCAGTTTAAATATCTTTCACAATATGGTAGTTATTAATTTTTGTTTGACTTTTGACAGCTCTCGGATATACACGTATAATAAAGATTTATGCTATCTCCTCAGATTGTAAAATATGATTTGATCGGCTCTGGGTTTTTTTAGATGGTGAATAACTTTGGTCGGAACCAAGAATAACTTTTTCCCCTCATGTCATTTTGATCTTTGACAGATTGTGTTCTTTGTAGGAGGTGTGTTGGGCAACTTCATGGTATACAATATGGAGTGCATCGAGCGTATGGCCTGTTTGAACAAATGCTAATTAATGGGATTAATTGAAAACCCTGCGGTATTGTGACGCAAAAAATAAGATTTGAGTTCATTCACTAGTGCCTGCGTTTGTAATACAACTGTTGCTGTGTCAAGCTGAGGGAACTGCATAGCGAATGTCGAACCAAAGTATATCGAAATTAAAAATGGAGAACACACACTGTGTAGGCAATTGTAAGTATTTGTAAATTATATTGCTTGTTTCTACTGAGTAATTTTTTGTGTTATTGGATAATTTTTCAATGATTTTATTTTTTCTCATTTTGTCGTATTTAAGTTGAGTAATTACGCGTTTTTCATTGAGGTAGATCTTCGGTGTTTCAAGATATGTAGCTTCCTGGTCGCATACAAACAGAAATGTCACATTAATTTTCACCTGTTCAAATACAGCAGTTAATTTGGTGTATTATTTAGAGAGGTAGTGCCTATGGTTTTGAAAATCCGTTGGAATTAGTGAGTTACTATTATTTTCAGTTATAGTTGGGGTTGGGATGTAAATCCGATAGCAATTATCAATGTGTAATTTATTAACTAACATTTCATGCCATTGATATTGCAATTTAGAGCATAGTCAAGCTAGTAGTTGAACTAGGTTGAATCCAACTCTCCCATAAAATTCATGTTGGTTGTAACCGAATTGACCCGTCACTTAAGTTTCTATTTCTTTTGTTGTTAGTGGATGAAATGGGCTTTATTCGATAGCTGTGAATTTTGCAATCAATCATTGTAATACATAGATGGTTGCTAAACAGAGTAGTTACATTTTCTCACCATGTAATAATAAGACAAACATTTTGGTTTATTCAAGTGCCTGAAGAATTTTTTTTTTTTTTTGCTGTGTTAGTTTTTGGGATTTAGATACTGTACAGAAATTATTCAGTAGGCCTAATGGGTTCATCACATGTAAGTCTCTAAACAGTGCACTAAGTACTTGTTTTCTGATGTTTTGAAACCATTTGTATAAAAGTATATTCCTCACTGAAAGAGTGCCTTTGGGCAAGAGATGAGGATGATATAGATTCACCTAGTTCTGTTACTTGTGTGTGTTCTAAAATCATCAACCACACAATGATATGGGTAGATAATTTTCTGGTAGGATTGCGTTGTATGTTGTTTTGAATGTTTGTCACACATTTCCTGTCACAGTTAACAATGGGCAGGCTAGGCAGTGTTATTTGTGAGGTAACAAATGAGCAAACAGATACACTAGTTACCTGCATCTGTTTGTGGCATGCAAATAGTGTGCAATAAGAGTTCATATATTATGAAGCTGAATATTGAATTGGTCATTTGATCACCTATGTTAATTTTTGAACCAATTGTCATAGAGTAGTCAGAAGGTCTTAGAGATGATGTTACTGAATAAAGTAATTTTCTCAAGCTGGTGGCTGTTTTCGGTATTATTCAACTACACTTTGCCCAAAAACTGAGTTACTATTGGATCTTGATCATATTTAAAATTAGTAAGAAAGTCTTGATTGCACAGTCATTGAGTAAAAGTATAACTGGTTCTATCCTCTAGTAGTAGGCCTCCTTCAGATAATGCACCATCCAGATGATGGTAACAACCTGTGCTGACTCCAGTCGCAAAACTGTGCTTTTTTGGATTCCACAGTGGCCTTTATTCTTATTCCTAGATTTAACATGGTCTAATCTGTCATGGCCAGTCTGTAGAGCTATTGTATACGTTGCAAAACAATATAACTTGATTTTTAAAATTGCCTGGCTCTGTGGTAGAACATGGATATTGTCTGCTTGAAACTTTGGTTTTTGAAGACTTTGTCAGTTACTTTGCATATCTATATGGAAAAACTCTCAGTAAATTCTTTAAAAAATGCCTCAAAAAACCTGTCAAATATTAATTTATTTACACGTCTATTTCTGTAGGACCAAATTGAGGAGCAAATCTCAAAGGTCATGGAACGTGTCAGCATATGAAATTACAACATAAAACTAATAATAGATAAAATAAAATGTTCATAAACCCAAGAAAGTCATATGTTTAAGTAAATGTAATCGGCAAACATAAGAATCAGCTTAATTTTTCTAGAAACTCCTCAACAGAATAGGAGTGGCTCATGAGGAAATTCTTCATTTTAGATTGGAAAGTGCGTGGATTACTGCTAAGGTTTTTGAATTCTTGTGGTAGCTTATTGAAACTGGATGCACCAGTATATTGCACACGTTTTTGCACAAGAGTTAAGGAAGTGCGGTCCAAATGCAGGTTGGATTTCCACCTAGTATGAACTGAGTGATAACTGCTTATTCTTGGGAATAAGCTGATATTGTTAACAAGAAACGACAATAAAGAATAGATATATTGAGAGGGCAATGTCAAAATGCCCAGACTAGAGAACAGGGGTCAACAAGAGGTTTGCGAACTTGCACAACATACTGCGTGAACTGCCAGTTTCTGAGCCAAAAATATCCTTTTAGACTGGGAAGAGTTACCCCAAAATATAATACCATATGACATAAGTGAATGAAAATAAGCAAAGTAGAGTAATTTTCGTGTTGTTCAGTTACTTCAGATACCGTTCAAATAATAAAAATAGCATAATTAAGTCTTTGAACAAGATCCTGAACATTCTATGTCAGATTACTATCTATCTGAACACCTGGAAATTTGAACTGTTCAGTTTCACCAATCATATGCCCATTCTGTGAAATTAAAACATCAGATTTTGTTGAATTGTGTGTTAGAAACTGTAAAAACTTAGTCTTACTGTGATTTAGCCTTAGTTAATTTTCTACAAGCCATGAACTTACATCACAAACTACAGTAGCCTATCAGAAACAGAGCCAATGTTGCCCATAATGTCCTTCACTACCAAGCGAATGTCATCAGCAAACAGAAATATTGTAGAATTAGAGGGCATATCATTTATATAAATGACATATCATAACATAAAGTGAAATGTCACCATAGCATTAGCCAAACCAATTTTCAGTAAGAGAATGACAAAAGCTGATAATTTTATCCTCAGTGACACATCTGATAACTTTTGTGACTGGTGTAGTTATATTCTTGATATCAAGATGGGACCTACTACTATAATGTAAGGGTATAGGATTTTGATCTGCAAATGGGAACACTGTCATCACAATTCTTCTGTAATTTTAAATCCAAAATATTGCCCAGACAGGTGTGGTCTCTGTGGGTGGATTGAGAGGGTAAATTGCACTGTCTTAGTAGATTTGTGTTGTAACAAAATCTGTATTCAGATCTCCATGTACTATAACATAGTGTGTCCATGTAGTCTTCTAATACATCTAATGTCGTGTCTAGTTTATCTAAAAATGTATTTGTGATAACGTTAGTTGATTTATAGAAGGATATTATTACTGACTTAAAATTTTCACTAAATATATCAGCAGTTTCAAAGTTCTGTTCAAAGAAAAACATCTAAATCCAGTCTCATAATAGAGCAACTGAGTGACTAGTTAACAGATTGCCACAGCACCTCTGTCGTCATCTCCACCACAAAGAACCGAAGCAGAAGCAGTACTAACAGCAGCAGCTGTAGCAGTACCACCACAGACTAATGTTCAGTAGCCAAATATTCACTTAAGCAAAAAAATATAAAACCTATCCTTTATTTACAATAAATTCTAAAAATTAAAACTCCAGTGATCTTTCTTACTTTGTGATGGCAAATACCAATCTATCATTTCCTTACAGTAAATTCTTTATCTTTTACCACTTTCATATTCAAATTAGCAGTAAATTTTAAGATAAACACTTTTATTCCTTTCAGATTGGACATTTTGGAGTGTGTCTATAGAATCTTTTACACTACTAATCTTGTGGGCTTCTTCCTCTTGCTGCTTTAGACCAAAAAATCATTTAGGCAGAGAGGCTTGAGGGTCTGCTTTCCACCTACCCATGACATGTGACACTGCTTCTTCTTCTTCTTCTTCTTCTTCTGTAGCTCCCTTCCCTCCCTTTGATGGTACAGTTGTTACTGTTGATGCTGCTGTTATGAAATGCATAAGTTTGTGATGGTACTGCTACAGCTGCTGTTGTTGGCACTACTTCTGCTACAGTTGTTTGTGCTGGAGATGTTGGCGTTTTTGCTGGAGTTGGTGCAGATGCTGCAAGTTTTGTTGTTGATACTGATGGTGATAGTGATGCTTTAGCCATTGTAATCTCTAGTGTATCCTCAGCTGTTTACAAGCAGCTACGTATGGATGTGAAACATGGACAATAAATTTGATGCTACAGAAGAATGCTGAAGATTAGATGGATAGACCACATAAATAATGAGGAGGTACTGAAAAGAAATGAGGAGAGGAGGAATTTGTGGCACAACTTGACTAGAAGACAGGATTGGTTGATAGGACACGTTCTGAGGCATCAAGGGATCACCAATTTAGTACAGGAGGGAAGTGTGGAGGCTAAAAATCAGAGGAAGACCAAACGATGAATGCAGTAAGCAGATTCAGAAGGATGTAGGTTGCAATAGTTCTTCGGAGATAGAGGCTTGCACATGATAAGAGTAGCATTGAGAGCTGCACCAGACCAGTCTTTGGACTGAAGAAGAAGAAGAAGAAGAACAGAATGAGATTTTCACTCTGCAGCAGAGTGTGCGCTGATATGAAACTTCCTGGCAGATTAAAACTGTGTGCCCGACCGAGACTTGAACTCGGGACCTTTGCCTTTCGCGGGCAAGTGCTCTACCATCTGAGCTACCGAAGCACGACTCACGCCCGGTACTCACAGCTTTACTTCTGCCAGTATCTCGTCTCCTACCTTCCAAACTTTACAGAAGCTCTCCTGCGGACCTTGCAGAACTAGCACTCCTGAAAGAAAGGATATAGCGGAGACATGGCTTAGCCACAGCCTGGGGGATGTTTCCAGAATGAATGCTGTCAGTATTGCTATAGCTGCTTTTACTGTTGTTGTAACAAAGTTGGAAATTTGTTTGGCTGTCAGTTGCTGACTCAAATCTGTTAAGATGTAAGCCATGCATAGTATCAAACCTGCGACCAATACAGCTGTCTATAGTTTGGAGATTTCTGAAATGAGTGCAAGGACCATTGTGATAAGTTGTACTTGTGGGCATATTGCAGTGTGTGCCATTTGTGTACATGAATTTGTTCAGGTATCTTTCCAGGTATGGTGTGTTCATTTGAGATTCATTTTTATACGTATTATTTGATCCCTATTAAAACCAAAAATCATTTTGGTTTAAACAGTTGCGGTCAGCAGATTTTACTAGCTTCCATATTTTTAATAATGGCTCCTTAGGGGCTCAGCATTCGTTTGGTGGGTACAGGCTAGGAGACCCTGGTTTCCTGAGCTGGGAACTGGTAAGTGTCGCTGGTCCTTTACCGTAAGCTCCAGCTCGCTTCAGTGACCACCATGAGGTGCGGCAATGGGATTTTGTATGTTTCGGAGAATGGGGGCCTTGGCTTCACTGCCTGGACTGCGAGGAATGCACACACACCTATTAAGAAAAAACCCTCAAAGTATGTTAGGTGCCGGTGAAGTGAATGGCTGTGGAGATAAAATAGTCTGGCAAGCAACCCCTGAGGTACCTGCCACCCCTGGTCGTGTAAGGCTTGCTCAGGCATGCAGAGCTCGGTCTGGGTCGATGTTGGTATCCCTAGTGTCTCTTGGTATCACTATGGAACGGTCTCATCAAACAACTACTACTGACGGGACAGGTGTACTGTGAGGTAGTACCTACACCCACTCGTCAGAGAGCTGGGTTGGTCAGTCCCCTGGAGTAGTAGTCTCAGAACAACTTTAACAGGCCATTAGTTGCGATAACACTGTCATTGCAATAAAGAGAATAGGGGAAATGTTTGAGAATGCCTTCACAAGACATTGGAAGGTATTGCTGGGTCCCTAAAAAGTGTTTAAATGACTTCATAATGGAACTCTTCTAGTTGAAACTGCTATTTCAAACCAAGTATCTAAGCTTCTGGGATATGTAAGGCCTTAGGTGACTATCCAGTCACGGCTGTTTTGAATGACACCCTTAACTTTTGGAAAGGCGTGGTTACCTGTTCTGATGTAATCGAGATGGATCTTGCAGAGTTTTGTGGAGAATGGAAAAGTATGGGCATTATTGAGGTGCAGAAATGTATGAGAAGAACCTCTGGTGCATTGGAAAGATCTGGAACATTTATTCTAACGTTTAGTAGTACAGAATTACGTGAACACATCCTTGCAGGCTATCTCTGTCTTAAGGTTCGTTCATTTGTTCCTAATCCGGTGTGACGCTTCGGATGTCAAAGATTTGGCCATACCACTACGGGATGTAATGGGAGGACTGCATGTGGAAATTATGGAGGCTCAGCTCATGAATTGGGCAATTCTTGTACACTTTCTCGGAAATGTAAAAACTGCTCTTGGGATCACCCCATATGGAGCAGCAAGTGTGAGGTTTACAATGAAGAAAGGAAAAGGCAGCAGTTGAAAGTCATGATACACATAATGTGTGGTAAAGCTAAAAAAGCTTTCAAAGCTAAGCAACCTCCAGTTTTTGTTGCTACTTTTGCATTGGCTGTTAAGTACCCAGTCACAAAGTGTGACACCTTCACACAAACTGACCACAGATTCAAGTACGAACACGTTTTTTTTGTGTATCTATGGGAAAACTCTACAGTTGAACCAGAAATCATTCAAAAGCCATCGGTGATGGCTAAGCCACATACTGCTGCCAACCGTCATAAGCCTACCAAGCTGTCTCCTCAACCCAAGCAAACAACTCCCCCCATAAGTAAGGAAAAAGTCTGTCACGAAGTAGTTCAAACTGGCAGTTAAACCTTCGGCCCGGTGAGCTCTCTCCCTCTCAGATGGGAGTTTTACTCCTGAGGATATGGATTTCCAATTGGAGGAACCGGATAGCTGGGCACCAACTAACGTTACCCCTGACCTGGATAAAATACTGCA
This sequence comes from Schistocerca americana, assembly GCF_021461395.2. Taxonomy (NCBI): domain Eukaryota; kingdom Metazoa; phylum Arthropoda; class Insecta; order Orthoptera; family Acrididae; genus Schistocerca; species Schistocerca americana. Next base: position 103,808,824 of record NC_060122.1, on the reverse strand, counting down.
TCTGAGGGAGAAAGGCAAGACTAACCATCGCTAATCAATGGCTCCCACAGGGACACCTGTGTTGCAATGGAATTAAAATGGATACAGATCACATTTGGCAGAATTACACCTCCTGGCCAGGAGAAACTGAACTACATCTGATTGCAAGAAACCCATTTCAAAGTCATACGCACACCTGCATTAAGGGGTTACTCTCTACAGGAAGGACAATATTACCAGAGACAGGGCTAAAGGTGGAGTGTCTGTTCCCATTGATGACAGATGCCACACCTCTGATGTCCCTATTAATATGGCCATACAAGAAGTTGCCATGAAAGTCCTAGCACCATTTAACATCACACTGTGTTATCTGTAGTCAGTGCATCTACATTCCTTGCAGATGCACTGATGGAACTCTTGTGGGCTGTCCCATACCCATTCCTCCCTGTGGGGGGACTTCAGTGCACACAATATGCTGTGGGGCTCAGTATCTCTTGGTGCAGGATTCAAATTATCGAGCAACTTGTCCATTCTGAGACTGTCTGTCTTTTGAACTCGGGTCAGATGACACTTTCCCACAGCTGAGGCTCTTTTTCAGCCGTTGACCTTTGGTTTTGCTCCCCAGCACTCAGTTCAGTGTAAAGAGTCTACAGATTTATATTCTAATGACCATTTCCCAGTGTGAATCCGTCTGCCGACTCTGGTGGTGGTAGACACGAGACCACAAAGATGGATGATTCAGAGGGCAAATTGGTTGCTGTACTATCGAAAGGCTATTTTTGAACAAAAGGGTGTGCACAGGGTACAGTAGCCCATATCACCCCCAGTATAGCAATCACCTCAGATGACAACCTGTATCTTGGTGTAATGACTACTGTTGGTTCATGTCCTTGGAGTCTGTCACGACGGCATACGTGAATAAAACGTTCTCAGTTTTCCAGCTGTGTCAATTTGAATAAAATCCTCGAGCTTTCGATAGCCATAGTCATCGGGAATTCACTGACTGCTGGGGCTGCTACAGTTTCTTGCTTGTATAGGCATGATGACAGCATCAGCAACCAATCAGATTGACCCAATGTGGCACACGCACATAAGTCAACCCGGGCAGCTAGCGGAGCTATTGCCCGCGGCAGCACTGGTGATGTCAGGTGGCACCTGCCCCTGGCTGATGATGATGTTATCATGCCTATGTAAGTGAGAAGCCGTAGCAGCCCTGGCAGTCAGTGAATTTCTGAAGACGATAGCGGAGATGGCCATCGAAAGCTTGAGGATTTTATTCAAATTGATGCAGCTGTAAAACCAAGAATCTTTTATTCACTAGTGTTGGTTGGCATTCAGAGCCAGACGAACAGCTCTACGGAATTTCAAACATCATCCATCTACAGAAAACCTTTATGCAAGAGCACATGGGACCCGACTGATAAAAGAACAGAAGAGAGATTCCTGGAAGGAGTTCACAGTGTCCATTAATTGGTCCAATTCCACTGCAAAAATTCAGGAATCAGTAAGGTGGATTTCATGCAAGGGCAGTACACAACCCCTTATGGCCTTGTTGAAAAGTGGTCTTGGTGAACTCACCTAGACATGGCATGGCTCATGTTTTAGCTGAACACTTACAGTCCCTGTGTCATCCAGACAAGCTCCTGCATTTCAGGTGTTTCATAGGACTGCATAGATGAGGAAGCTCCATTTCTTCTTGTGTAATAAAGTAGTCTACAACCTTCCATTCTCCTTGTGGGAACTAGAATCAGCTCTGTCTGTGGCCAGAGAGACCGCTCCAAGACCTGATGAGATCCATTATGCCGTGCTCCATCATTTGTGTTGTGAAGTGAAAGGACAGCTCCTTTATGGTTTCAGTTGATCTGATGTGATGGACAGTACCCCATGACTTGGAAGGGGGAAATATTAATTCCATTAATGAAACCAGGCACAACAGTAGCATCCCTAACAGTTACCAGCATGTAGCCTACCCCTTACGAGCTGTATGGATAAGACTCTTGAACACATGGTCAACCACCACTTTGTCTGGCTGCCTGATCCCGAGGTCACCTGAGCTGCCCACAGTGGAGTTTCAGGTGCTGCTGTTCCAATCCTACTGGTGGTGGCAATACAGGAATCCTCGTTACACCGAAACCATTTGGTTTGTGTGTTTTTTGATCTCGAAAAAGCATACAACATTACTTGGTGGCATATCATCTTTTACCAACTTCATGAATAATCCTTGAGGACCGGTGCTTTCAGTATCATGTTGGTGATGCCTTGTCTGATTGCTATTTTCAAGAGAAAGATTAATTATTCATTCCATAGACCCATAAAAGAGGGAATCCTCCTGGGTGTGGAACATGTTAGATAAACACATTACAAAAATGTAAGTAGAAAAACTTGTTTCATTAATTTTAATGATCCTCAGTCAATAAACAGTAAAATTATGTACATGAATTAAATTTAAACTTCTAATATTTACAGGTTTAATACTCACATCTGCTTTCATTAAATCCATCATTCAGACATTTGCTAGTTTCTTGGCTACTACAACCAAGTATTGTCAAAAATTAAAGTAAATTGTTCATTTCAGTGATCCTCAGTTAAGAACAGTCAGATTATATACAAGATTTAAAATTAAACTTCCACTATTTACAGACTTAAATCTGCTTTCCATACATCCATCATTCACACAGTAGGTAGTTACTTGGCTGTTACAACCAAGTATTGTCAAAAATTAAAGTATGATAAATTTTCATTAAAATGGTCTACTGCACTTGTTGAGAAACTGATGGATAGAATAGGAGGAGTTGACCACCAAAATTCTTTTAAATTATGTTAAATTGTGCCTTGTCTGAAACTAAACTCTTAAGGGTTGCTGGTAACTTATTAAAAATATGTGTTGCTGAATACTGGACTCCTTTCTGGGCAAGAGTAAGTGATTTTAAATCATAATGTATATTGTTCTTATTCCTAGTATTGATACTGTGTACTAAGCAGTTAGTTGGAAAAAGATGTATTATTTACAACAAACTTCATTAAGATATAAATATACTGAGAAGCTGTGGTTAACATGCCCAGTTCTTTGAATAGGTTTCGACATGATGGTCTTGGATTTACACTACTCATAACTCTTATTATACGCTTCTGTACTCTAAAATGTTTTTCTCAGTTTGTGGAGTTACCCCAAAATATGATACAATATGACATGATGGAGTGAAAATAAGCAAAATATGCCAGTTTTTTTATACTTATATCCCCTATGCTTGACATCATTCGCATTGCAAACACAGACTTGTTTAGGTGCTTTATCAGTTTGTTAGTATGTTTCTCCCAACTGAATTTATCATAAAGTTGTAATCCCAAGAATTTTACACTCTCAACTTCTCCTATTTCCATGTCGTCATATTTTATACACACACCAGAAGGAAATCTGTTGTACGTTCTGAACTGCATATAGTGGGCCTTTTCAAAGTTTAATGGCAGTGAATTGGCTATGAACCACTTATTAATGTCAGTAAAAATTTGATTAGCTGCCCTTTCTAAATTTATATTTGATTTACTATTTATTGCAATGTTTGTATCATCTGCAAATAAGACAAACTTGGCATCTGGTAATGTAACAGATGACAGGTCATTAATATACACAAACAGTAGTGGGCCTAGTATGGGACCTTGGGGAACACCACATGTAATTTCTTCCCAGTCAGATGATGTCTGATTCGCTTACTGCTGAAGTGTTACGTAATGACACCCTTTGTTTTCTATTAGTAAGATATGACTGAAACCACTTTGCAGCACTACCAGTGACACCATAATATTTTAATATTCTTAAAAGAATGCCGTGATTCACACAAACGCTTTTGACAGGTCACAGAATATGCCAGTTGCCTCTAATTTGTTGTCCAATGAATTAAAGACATTTTCGCTGTAAGTGTAAATAGCTTTCTCAATATCAGAACCCTTAAGAAACCCAAACTGTGACTTTGACAGTATGTTATTTTCATTAAGCTGCTTAAGTAGACACTTGAACATAACCTTTTCAAAGATTTTTGAAAAAGCTGGCAAAAGTGAGAGCGGTCGGTAATTTGACGGCATTTCTTTGTCCCCTTTCTTGTGGAGAGGTACAACTTCAGCATATTTAAGCCAGTCCGGGAATGTTCCTGTGACAAGTGATTACAGAAATAACTTAAGATATGACTAAGCTCACATGAACACTCTTTTATTAACTTTGTTGATATGTTGTCATAACCACTAGAATGCTTTGATTTCAAGGACTTTATGATGGATTCTATTTCTTTGGGTGAAGTAAGTGCCAATTCCATTTTACTGAGATTGCTTGTGTGCACTGGTCTCAGATATTCCATTGCATTATTTACTGAACTTGACAGCCCAATGCTATCCGCAAGAGAGACAAAATACTTGTTTAAATGGTTTGCAAAACATGTGTTTGTTACCAGGGTTTCATTTATTTTTAGAGTTATTTATTCCTCCTCATTTCTGGTCCTACCTGTCTCTGACTTAACTATATCCCATATTATTTTTATTTTATTGCTGGATGTATTTATGTTCTTATCATAATGCAGGTGTTTAGATTTCTGGACACTCTTCAATATTTTGCAGTAATTTTTGTAATGAGTTATAATGCTAGTATCAAAGGTGTCGCTATGTACCAGATAGTTTCCTTTTTGTCTCACATGATATCTTTATCCCTTGTGTGATCCATGGTTTCTTATTAGACTTTCGCTTAATTTGAGTTACCTTCAGGGGAAAGCAATTTTCAAATAAGGTGCTAACTTTTTTAATGAATGTTTTGTGTTTTCCATTTGTGTCTTGGATGCTGTAAACATCCATCCAATTAATTTCTTTGAGCAATCTCCTAAATTTCTCAGTTTTTGACTGTTTTATTGGCCTTCTGTACTCAGTTCTGGTAGATCTTTTACCCTGACAATTTTCAAAATTTAATGTTAGGTGTTGCATGTTATGGTCAGATAGCCCATTTACTACTGTTTTTGTAATGTGGATTAGTTGCCTAGAATTGTCTATAAATATGTTATCGATGGCAGTCTTAGAACATTTGTATACCCTAGTTGGGAAGTTTACAGTAGAAATTAAATTGAATGACAATGTAACTGATTTCAGTAACTGTTTACTGACAGTGTTTTTCAGGACATCTACACTCCTGGAAATTGAAATAAGAACACCGTGAATTCATTGTCCCAGGAAGGGGAAACTTTATTGACACATTCCTGCGGTCAGATACATCACATGATCACACTGACAGAACCACAGGCACATAGACACAGGCAACAGAGCATGCACAATGTCGGCACTAGTACAGTGTATATCCACCTTTCGCAGCAGTGCAGGCTGCTATTCTCCCATGGAGACGATCGTAGAGATGCTGGATGTAGTCCTGTGGAACGGCTTGCCATGCCATTTCCACCTGGCGCCTCAGTTGGACCAGCGTTCGTGCTGGACGTGCAGACCGCGTGAGACGACGCTTCATCCAGTCCCAAACATGCTCAATGGGGGACAGATCCGGAGATCTTGCTGGCCAGGGTAGTTGACTTACACCTTCTAGAGCACGTTGGGTGGCACGGGATACATGCGGACGTGCATTGTCCTGTTCGAACAGCAAGTTCCCTTGCCGGTCTAGGAATGGTAGAACGATGGGTTCGATGACGGTTTGGATGTACCGTGCACTATTCAGTGTCCCCTCGACGATCACCAGTGGTGTACGGCCAGTGTAGGAGATCGCTCCCCACACCATGATGCCGGGTGTTGGCCCTGTGTGCCTTGGTCGTATGCAGTCCTGATTGTGGCGCTCACCTGCACGGCGCCAAACACGCATACGACCATCATTGGCACCAAGGCAGAAGCGACTCTCATCGCTGAAGACGACACGTCTCCATTCGTCCCTCCATTCACGCCTGTCGCGACACCACTGGAGGCGGGCTGCACGATGTTGGGGTGTGAGCGGAAGACGGCCTAACGGTGTGCGGGACCGTAGCCCAGCTTCATGGAGACGGTTGCGAATGGTCCTCGCCGATACCCCAGGAGCAACAGTGTCCCTAATTTGCTGGGAAGTGGCGGTGCGGTCCCCTACGGCACTGCGTAGGATCCTACGGTCTTGGCGTGCATCCGTGCGTCGCTGCGGTCCGGTCCCAGGTCGACGGGCACGTGCACCTTCCGCCGACCACTGGCGACAACATCGATGTACTGTGGAGACCTCACGCCCCACGTGTTGAGCAATTCGGCGGTACGTCCACCCAGCCTCCCGCATGCCCACTATACGCCCTCGCTCAAAGTCCGTCAACTGCGCATACGGTTCACGTCCACGCTGTCGCGGCATGCTACCAGTGTTAAAGACTGCGATGGAGCTCCGTATGCCACGGCAAACTGGCTGACACTGACGGCGGCGGTGCACAAATGCTGCGCAGCTAGCGCCATTCGACGGCCAACACCGCGGTTCCTGGTGTGTCCGCTGTGCCGTGCGTGTGATCATTGCTTGTACAGCCCTCTCGCAGTGTCCGGAGCAAGTATGGTGGGTCTGACACACCGGTGTCAATGTGTTCTTTTTTCCATTTCCAGGAGTGTATATTAAAATCACCAGCAACCACTAGTTCTTTGTTTTTCTTAAATTTTAGACGAGATAATAAATCTTCAAGGCTGCTTATAAACAGGTTGAAATTTCCTGAAGGTGCTCTGTATATGGCTAGTATTATAAAGGACGTATTATGAAATTCTGTCTCTGTTGCACATGCTTCTAAGTGCTGCTCTAAGCAAAATTGATTAATGTAAATATTATTAAATTTAAAACTGTTTTTAACAAATGTGGCAACTCCTTTCTCCATCTTTTGTCTACAGAAGTAGGAGGCTAACTTGAATTCTGTAAGGTTTAACGTATCTATACCAGTGATCACATCATGTTCAGAGAGGCAGATTATATCAACAGAGTTTGATGACTCTAATTCATCAGTGCACAGAAGTAGTTCATTAATTTTACTTCTAAGCCCTCAAATATTTTGATGCACTAAAGATAGTTGGCATTTCACATTTACTGAGATGAAATCAGGTGGAAATAAAATTTCTGCTGATTGCTATAAATTTTTAATCAACAGCTGTGTTCACTTATCCAATGTGCCATGATTATGCTGTTTGATTTCTTTATCAAACTGAAGGTTTGTTTCAATCGTTACTTTTCTCAGAACTTGACTTGGTTCTGTCCTAAAAAAAGGTACTGCTCCAACACCTATGACCACTGGTATATTCCCACTCGTGGCAGTGCCTCCCCCATTACATTTCTTGCTATTAGCCCAGCTAGTTTACCCTTGCCCTTCCTGTTGAGGTGTAGGCCATGTCTAGTATAATCCCACCTACTGAGAGAATCAAGGCAGTGTATTCAGTGTCACATTATTTGCCATTGCCATTAATGGCATTCCTCTGCAGTCAGGAGCCCTGTCAAATGCTCTTTGTTTGTGGATGACTTTGCAACCTTCTATTCTTCCTCCATTTGTACAATAATAGAGGTAGCTACATCTGATCAGGAGGCTGAAAACCTGAGCCAAGACAACTGGTTTCCGGTTCTCATCGGAGAAGACTACATGTGTCAGTTGTAGCCATGCTTGTTGGAAGTTATAACCAACCAGTGCTCACGGGGGGGGGGGGGGGGTGATATTTTACGTTTTAAGGAAACACAGCGCTTTTGTAGTTTATTATTTGACTCAAAATTAACTTGGATCCCACACATGAAAGACATATGAACAAAGGGCTTCCAATCATTGAATATTTTGAAATGCCTTAGCAGAAAAGTGTGGAGAGCTGATGGGTCCTGCCTCCTGCAGTTTTATAGTGCATTTGTTCCATCACATTTAGATTGAGGCAGTGTGGTCTGTGGATCAGTCTGTGTTTTCTACCTGAAGATGTTAGATGCTGCCCACCGTGAGGGCATTTAAGATATCGACTGGCGCTTTTCAGATTAGTCCAGTTCAGAGTCTGTATGCAGAGACTGATGGCCACCACTTTGGATTTGATGCAGTGTTTTTTTGTTTTGACAGGCATTAAAAATGATGGTCCCCATGCGACCAAGCCATTTGGGATACGTGCTGCTGACTGTCTCTAGTATATAGATCTCAGACCTCTGAATACATGGATAGAACGCGTTGCTGCCTAGGTATCTTCGAAGCCCCAAAGTAATTTTAAGCTTGACACAGTACTCCAGGTTACGTTTTTTACAACTTTTTCTTCCATGTTAAGTACATACCACAGTTTCATTGTTGTTTATACATATGGATCCCACCAAGAGAATGTCTTTGGTTGTTATGCTGATTTTCTTGATAGGGTTTTCAATGTGCGTCTTCCATAATAATTTACAAATTATGATGCAGAGTTGTATTGGATTATGATGGCACTGGGTAGCATTCAGTCATCACCATACAAGGTTCCTTGTCTGTTCTGACTCACTGTGCTACAAGCACTTCACCAAATGTATCCAGTAGACCAGTTGGTTCATGATTTCTTACAGTGGCTCCAACGCAGTGGCAAAGAGGTGATCTTTTGCTTTGTACCTGGCCACAGCAGGATACAGGGAAACATGGCCAACAAAGCAGCCAATCAAACATCTCGGGATGGTGTTGCCTGTCAATGTCCCATCCCATTGCACACAGTCATCTCATTCTGACAGATGCATCAGTAGGAGACTGTGTGGTTGAAGGTGACAGAAAAAAAGCTTTGGTTGCTCAAATCGACCACACAGGCATGGCGGACTTTGTGTAAGCCACACTGCTGGAAGGGGGTCCTGCTTACCAGGCTGTGCATCGACATAGCCGTTTAACGCATGGCTTCCTCCTCTGGTGGGAGGATCCATCACTCGGTGGGGTTTGTGGTATGTCACTTTCAATTCAGCATATTTAGACCATGTCTTATATATTAATATCACAAATAACCCTCAGTGTCGATAGAGATCTGCCCACCGTACTCACCAATACTGATTCCAGTGTTACGAGAGTGGTGACATTTTGTGAACTATCAGGCCTCATCCCTAAACTGTCGGGGAAGGAAGGCATCATAAACTGCTCTGCACGTGGGGGACAGCCTTCATCACCATCCATGAGGTTTGCATGCTGAATTTTTGTCAGGGTGCTGATGACCATGATGTTTAGTACCCGTAAGCCAAAATCACCACCACCGCCGCCACCACCACCACCACCACCACCACCACCATTTCTGATAATGAGGTATTGGTTCACAGCCGTGGTTGCTTTGAACTGTGCTGACTGATAGTTGCAACTAGTCAAGATCCATGATTGTCTGATAATACTAATATTTTATATGTTACTTGCAGTTTTTGTCCAGTGCTGGTCTGAAGTTTTTCCTAGTTGGTCAACTGACAAAAATTATCACTGTGAACTTGGATTGTGTTCAGGTGTGAAACTAAAATACTTTCCACATTTTTTATCTTATCACTGTGTGATAAGCCGTTGTGATTTCTGTTAGGTTGCTTGTACTCATAATATTTATATTTTTAGGTACGTAAGTCTTTTAAAAGTACTGTAATAATTATGTCCTTGTTGGTATTTTTCTTTGGGTTTTGGCATTGCTTGTCACATTTAGTGCAATGCCACACTTTCCATTTAGGATTTACGTTAAAACAGTTGAAGTGATATTCTGTGCTACAATTTTAGCACTTCATACCCTTAATAGTATGTTACTTGCAAAAGCAGGAATTTGTGTCAGTATTTTCTGTGGTTTGTTGTAAAATGATGTACAGGGTGTAGATGGGTTTGTTTTATTAACTTTTCCAACTGGACTTCTGCTTCTGTCTGCTAATTTTTGGTAATGGACCAGTCCATGTGAGATTAATGAATAGTCTGGTTCTTTACATCTCAGATTTTGAAAATTTTTTGTACACTTGTAGTAATGGTTGATGCAGAAATAATCCCAAATTAAAAGTTTTTAAACCTTTCAGTTTTGAGTTATTAATTTTTAAAACTTCCAAAATTATGCAGTTTGTTAAATTTTGAAACCTTAAAAACCACTACATCTCAAACTATTTTACTTGCAGACCTAAAATTTCTACCATTTTATTAAGTTTCTTAAAGGCTTCAGATGTATGTGCTAATTGATGATATTCATAACAATGCTGAATATCTCCAGAGTTAATAATTTTTGAATTTTGAATCTTTCAAGATTGGAATTTTGTTTTATTTTGAAAAAATTGTTACTTGTACATTAGTTGTTAATGTGTGTCAAATTACTTTGTTTTACTGGTAAGTGCAGCACCATGTGCCTACTCTGCAAGGATTTGGATTTGTTGCTAAGATGTAATATGTCAAAAACCAAATAAGGCTGTCACCATTTTTTATTTAGTGACAGGCAACTAAGTGTTATTAGAACCATACACTTCAATTTAGTTTCAAATTTGCATTTTGCATGTAAACTTCAAACATATTTTAACATATACTATTACACCACATGCTCAAAAAGTAATTTACATAATTATGCCGTATTTTACAGATATATTAACATTAGTCAGTATGATTAAACAGTGATATATGTATATCACTGTTATTTCTTCACTGTGGGTTATTACAGTGCATTGTAACGTAATATTTTACTTCAACAAGAACGATATTACAGTGGTCTACAACCAATGTTATTTGAGTATCCCATTCATCAAAACAAAAATAAAATTTGTTGTACATGTTTATTAGTTTCAGAAATGTAGACATCCTAAATCAAATGATTCTTTTTGATGCACCCTGTATTTTACGAGATTGAACACATCAGATTTTGATGCATTTAAATATTTTATAATTTTCACACATCTGTTAATTTTGTTGTTTACATGTCTTATTTAATATGTTTACTTTAACATGTGGAATATGACATGTTTGACAGTTAACTTTAGTGTTTCACATGTTGCTTCTGTGATCACTGTTTGTGCTGATTTTATTTATATGCATACTTGGTGTGAATGTGCACATATGGATGTGGGAACTCAGTTTTCACTCCCACCCCTCTTTAATTACTAAAAAGGGATAGACAGTATAAAATGGATTATGTAAAAGGCTACATAGAAACACTAATGGAAAGACTTATCAAAAAGCAAAAAGTGTAGTTAGCAAAAGTAAATGTCTCGATCTGAGAAACACCATACAATTAGCTAAAAGCATAAAGCATAGCAGTACATAGATTATTCCAGCTTCTTCCTGTGTCATCTGGAGAGTAATTGGTTCTCTGAAAAACAAATTTTCATTGAATTTGTAACATTCCAACTTTTAATGTATAAACTTGTTCTGATAATTACTGTGTTCAGTCTTACAACCTATTTCATGCTTCAGTTTAATAAGACATGGATTGTTAGAACCCTTGTAAGAAGGTAGGAGGACAGATAAATATTAATCCACTTTACTATTAACTGAGTCAGCCACACTTTGAGTCCAGAAGGTCCTGGCCACTGAGTGCGTCCTCTACCATTTTTCTGACTGTATCAAAATATCTGAATGATGAAATTTCACCTACTCTCATGTTATATGATCTAAGACCTTTGACTAAGCAAATTGAAACACGCTTGTGGCAAAACTTGAGAGTAATGGTTTTTGTGGTGTAATAAATGGTTCACTCTATATTTAACTGATAGAAAACAGAGGATCATGTAAGATAATTCTTTCAACACAGAATATCCATTGCATGCTGTAAGGATATCATCTGGTGTCCTTCCTTGAATTTCATGTAGGGAAATGTTTAAAAAATTAAGTATGCTAGCAGCCTCACAATAGATTTACTCATTAAGTTTGTTCTGAAGAAATGGACACAGTATTGCCATGAAATGGACAAAATCAAATTAGTGGAAGTGTGTGTAGTTCTCCTGTGACTGTATTCCACATGGGGGGGGGGGGGGGGGGGGACTTGGTAAGGAAACAACAAATTGGACTTTCTGGGTCCATTCTTTTTTTAGCAAGTGAACTGCCTTTGTGACCTTAAAACTTGTTAACTGATGTTGGCTACATACTTTTAAATTGCAGCGGAACATAGACTGAGTTTTTCATCAGTGCTTGGCAGAACATTATATTAATAGGAAATGCTTTCTAACGTTCTGCAAATTGTTTGTATGGTCTCAAACTGGCTTTTAGCTCCTTAAGGGCACCACCGTTATCAATCATACTTGTGTATTCTCTCAGATTTCCAACAAAGTTTGTAAATTTAACCTTATTTTTGAAGCAGATGCTGTTTGTGTTGAAGTATATTGGCACTAGTGGAATGGGTGCAAACAAAGCATTTCTTGCATTGACTAGCATTGTGTTAAAGAAGAAAATGGAAGCAAGATTCTGGGGGAGGGAATGGTTGAACAGAGAAAAAATATGCCCATGAAAACATGGCGATGGTAATTACATTCGGAACTTGCTGATAACATAAACTTTCCCCAAATGGACAGTCAGACTTTAAATGATTTGTTAGTTACTTTGCATTCACATTGTAAAAGAAGACAGTTATGTGAAAGTGTTCTCTTCTCCTTGGTTCTGTAATGAAAATTCATAGACGTACCACAGTGCGGTAACATAAAAATCACCTGTGGAAAAACCAGAGAGCTTAGACTTTTTCTATTTTACTGTACTCCTGCATGTAAGTTTTGTGTAAAATATTGATTTTCTTTTTGAGATCTTCCTGCATAATACATGACTGGTAGAGATGCAGCACTGCCACCATTTTGATAATTGGCAGTATTGTTTTGATGCAGGAGGTAAATTATAAGTCTTTTTCACAAAATGTCAACACAGACGTCTTCCACTGGTCAATATTTCTCTGAAACACTTGAAGCAAGCTCTGTTTGACAAACATGTCAGACAAAACACATTGTCAAATATTTGATAAGACGAGTAAAGTTTCACAAATGGTTTACAGGGACACTTAGGCCATCTTCAGGTCACAGTTGTCACACTGAACTGAACTGTCACCTGAAGATGTCCGCCCCGGTAGCTGAGTGGTCAGCGTGACAGACTGTCAATCCAAAGGGCCCGGGTTCGATTCCCGGCTGGGTCGGAAATTTTCTCCGCTCAGGGACTGGGTGTTGTGTTGTCCTAATCATCATCATTTCATCCCCATCGACACGCAGGTCGCCGAAGTGGCGTCAAATCGAAAGACCTGCACCGGGCGAACGGTCTACCCGACGGGAGGCCCTAGCCACATGACATTTCCATTTATACCTGAAGATGGCCTAAGAAGCTGAAAGCTGGTTGGTGACAAATTACGCAGTTGTTTACGAGGACATTTGGTAACTGATGGGAGTGTGTTAAATATCCTAGTTCTGGAGTAGCAAACTCATTTTTTTTTACTGGATCAAGACCTGTGTGTAGATTTCTTTTTAATTCTTGTGCTGTAGTCACATTTGCTACTTTCTTTGTAGAGAAAAATTATTGCAGACAAGTTGGCAGGAGGGGGATATACTGTGAGGCAGTTGAAAGTTTCTGCAAAGTTTTGAAATAAGTACTGGCAGTAGTGCTTATGATGGATGCTACTTGTTATGGTGGCCTCTTTTGTGCAGTGGTTTTTTAAAGGAGGTTCGTTCTCCAGAATGACATTAATAAATGAAAGCAGCCAAAGTATGGAGTCTCAATGGTATCTACTTTGGACACTGAAGCAGTAACTCCTTTGAGCAAATATTAGCTGAGCTAAGTTTTAAAAAGATGAATAAGGTTGCTTAACCAGTTACATTTACTATCTCTAGAAGTACCCAGAAATTTTGTATCATAAACACTCCGTATTGGTTGACCTGAGTGAGAGACAGCTTGAAGAAAACCATTTAAGATTTCAGTGAAGACTTTGCATTTCTTTCCCTCAAGATTGTCAATTTGCCAGTGGGAATTGTAGTATTCTGTAATACATACTAAATTTAGCCATTGATGGTGACACTTAAAATGGCCAAATCAACACTAAAAGAAAGGTCTGCATTTCAAAAAATACACTGGTGTGTGAAAGTTTTAAAGTATTTACCTGTATGTGCAATGGTGATAAATATAGAGCACCAGAAATACAGATAGTGCGAAGGATGATAATTTGTGTAAAATATTTGAAGCCAATGAGTTAAAAATGTTTACTTTTATTCAGATCTATCAGTTTACCTACCACTGCAGTAATCATTCTTTCACTTTGTGTGATTATCCATATGAAGAGCTCTTGACTTTGTGAAATAGCTTTTGAGAAGTCTTATTTTATTGCATTTTTGTGGCATTTTTTATAACTACTACTATTATTTTTCAGCTTTCCGTGCCTCAAAGATTCTAATCGACAGAGACAGGCTTTGGAAGAACACTATATATGTTAACCCACGAATTTTGAAAACATCAGGAGCTTTAATGCATCATAAAATGGATATTGCAAGTGTTCCACTTGGATACACAGGAAACTGCTCAAGTTCTGATGCCAGCAAACATAATAAATGTTATGATATCCAGAGTGTTCAGCAAAAAGTTACTCAGTCTTCTGAAGGTAGTGGATCATTTCCTGCTGCTAGAAAATGTGTGTATCTGAACCCACATTTTCAGAGAACTGCTTCTACTAGTGTTCATATTAATCCAAAAAAGTTTTCTCATGTTGTGGAACGCTCAAATCATTTATTGGTAAACACGCAGCCTGACAGGACTAAGCAAGAAAGCAAAGTCACTGAAATCTCAAAGTCAAATTTGTCTGTGTCTGGGGAGAAAAGTCTTGTTTCAAACACACATAATATGAAATCTAATTCTCACAGTAGTACTTACCCCATAAGCAGCAATAATCATTGCACTTTAGCAGCACAAAATAAAAAATGGAATAGGTGTGGTGCTGACAAGATACAAAGTTCAAAACAAGTGGAAAACTGTTTGCTAATGAAAAGGATTTCTCACAACAAACTGGTCAGAGTGAGTGATACAAAACTTGTGCGAATACCAGACAAAACTAAATCATGGTGTGTAAACAGAGCACTGCAAAAGGCTTTAATCCACAAACAGTATCAAACACTTGAGAAAAATCCAGAAATAAAAGATGGCAGAACTATCAAAAAGAAGTCAGAAAAGCAAAAGAAGTCTTCCTATGCCCAGATGCATTTCCCAGTGAACTCTCCTCCAGCTTCGAATAGACCAGAAAAATACAACCTTAGTCAAAAACTTTTACAAACTGTTGTGCGGAAAGGTAAACCAGATTTACCTACAAGCCCCTCCTGTGCTGCTTCGAAATACAAAATAGACAGGCGGCTTGCCAAATCCAGACTGTTGAGAAATTACAAGAAAGTTTCATGCAGATATGAAAATGGTGGAAATAAGTTTCAGAGAAAGAACATGTCACCAAAAGGTTGTGTGTTTCCAGTGTTATACAGAGGTCGTAATTCTTCAACAAGGAATTCAAAATTTAGTGATGGAAAGAAGATTGTCATATCTTCAAGAAAACTGTTAAGAATGTAAGTACTGCAATATGTATATGTGTAGTATTTATTCTCAATTTTTATATTTAAACACTAAATGTGACCCTCTGAGGTAAGTGATACGTGCACATTACAATGAACATGGTGAATCATTAGCTATCATGATAACTGAAATTGTTAGTGCCCTTAATTTTCGTATTCTATTATTTAAGCCTGTGGAATTGTGTGCTTTCTATTTTCATATAACCACATTATTAATAACAAAGTGTTACACAGAGAATGTTGCTACAGCACTTGTTTTGGTTTTAAGTTCAAAACTGAGAATTGTGAGGAAAACCTCGTACATAGAGAAAGCTGATGACATAGTTTTTAGTTCCATCAAAATTTTTTGTTGTAATCACTACTAGTGTTCCAGAATGAAATTTTTACTCTGCAGCAGTGTGTGCACTGATATCTGACTTCCTGTGCCGGACTGTACACAAATCCAGGATCGTTGCTTGTTATGGACAAGTACTCTACTGACTTGAGATATCAAACACGACTTGCACGAAAGACAGAGGTCCCAATTTTGAGTCCTGGCCTGTCGCACAGTTTTAATCTGCCATGAAGTTGTTTCATCATGAAAGGGTACTGAATAAATGTTCAGCTTTCCTATTTTCTCCTGTTTGTAGGTCACTTCTAGCTAATTTTTTAAAATTGGGATTAATATTTATCAACAGGCGAATGAAATTTATCATCCAGGATTAGACTGACCCCTTTTTTTATGTTTTTGTAGAATCTCTGTTACCTCTTGATGTGGGGTTAGATTGACCTCTCAAATTTCTTTTGTATAAAAATGTGCAGAATAGTCCTGGAATCGTAGTGATCCCTATTGAAAACTGGGTGTTTTGTAAAATGTTGGTAAGCTTAGTATTGGTGTTGCACACATTTCTATGAATATAATCATCAACCCTTTATTTAAAATATGCTACAAAATTTTTATTGACAAAAAATATTAAACTTCTCTTACTAAAATCTTCCCTGTAAATTTATACAGAATTCTATGCTCATCAGCCTGTAGTTATGGTGGAGGCAGCTTGCCAAGTGCGTCACAGAATGGAGCAGTGAATATATCATGTTGTTTTGGTCCAAATGTAGTTTTCATTGAGTAAGTGGAGTGAGGCCCCATTATTTCACTTGCCTTCTTCTTTGTTGCAATTATTCTGAATAATACAAACATAGTGAAAAGTTTTCTTTCCCCTTTTACCCCCAGCTACTTTCACCATAACAAAGCGATTTGGAAAAATACCTTGAACAAGTGGAGACTAAGATGTTGGTATCACGGGTTTGCTTCAAACTTTGTACACCTTTAGGCCATAAAAACAACATAATGTGCAAGTAGTGAGGTGCACTACTCTGGCAATTCTGAGAAAATCGCAACCGAAGATTTCACATCTATTTCCTATCTGGTGTGTCTATGCATAGGTCCCAGGCATAAGAGCTCATGGTGGTAAAATGGTTAATGTTTGAGATTTATAAGACGAGCGTGTATGAAGCGACACTTAGATTCCCACACACTCTAAATTTTTAATCTATTTTCTTTTCATCACTGGTCATATTATTTAATTTGACATTTGAGAGGCAACTAAAAAAACATGTAGTTGCCTGAAGTTTTAGTGAATTTTATGTTATTTGACTCCATACTATTTTTAATTAAATTTAATTATTAGAACAGACACATTTATAACTATTGACATGTAAATGGAAAAACCACACGGTTTTCCTGAAAATGTATGCTTGTCGTGATTTATGAAATCCCTTATATATGTAATCTGGTAAGGTACCCGGAACTACTTTGCACCTCAATGCCTCTAGCTGCAGACACAGAGGCAGGCCCCATTTGGCAGTTAACCTGCATAGTGGCGAGATGTTGCTAATGTAACAAGAACTAATAGTGTAGATGCAAATTTTTGACTATCACAGAATTTATACTTGTACAAAAATAAAGGTTTGAGCGGCAGTCGAACCATTGCCTCATACATGCTCGACTTAAAAAGCTCAAAAATGAACAACTTGACCACCATGAACACTAATGTCCAGCACCTTATGCACAGATACATGGGTACATAATAGACGCTTAAAACTTCTCGTGATTTTCTCAGAATTGCCATAGTAAAGTTTGAAGTAAATCAATGATCCCAATGTTGTGGCTTCCCCTTCTTAGTAAACAGCACATCTTCAACAGCAGGTTCATCTGAAGAATCAAAACCACTTTCATCACTTTCCAGAATCTGGTAACTTCATTACACCATGCTTATCTTCTTATGAACAATTATCACACTTTTTGAAGAGATTTTTCTTGGCTTTTGATAGTTTGTTATTAGCTGTGGATGACTTGGAACAGCTAGGCTGAGGATTGTTCGTAACATTTGTACCTGCAGACAATTTGAACTTTTTGTATAGTGCAGACATTTGTCTTTTGAATGATTTTGGACTAGTGGTCAATGCATGAACAGCTAAAACAGCTTTACAAGGGCTTACATCAATTTTATTTCTTTTTGTATTTGAAAGGGCTTTTTTTTTTATGTAGAGGTTTTGAATAAGAAAGCAAAGATTCAGCTTCCTTTTTCTCTTCTATGTACTGTTAACTTGGAAGTTAGTGTACAGCCTCTTTTTTGAATGGGAACATTCCACATGCCTTGAACATGTTTTGGAGATTTGTCTTAATCTTGTCCTGTAGACTATATGAGTCCATCAAGAAGGGCATTGCTTTTGGTACATTTGAGAACTTTGGATTGCTTACTTTGAACTCAAGTTAGTAGTTTTGTCCAGCAAGTCTTAAAGGAGTGAAATAACCCACAGCCAAAGGTAGTGCCAAATGAGCTGTGTTGATTGGGATACACACAAACTGTCATTTTCTTCACATGAAGAACTTCACTTGTGAAATGTGAAGTTATGTTGCCTCTTATCATTATCTTTGTTTCAGGCAGGTTTTTACTATGAAGAAGCAGCACTTTTTTTAACCAATCTGTAAACACTACACTGTCAAACCAAGCATGTTGAGTTCTGTTGTAGAGTGTTCCATCTGTACATCACCTTTTTTGCAACAGGCAAAATATCAGTTTCTTCATTCCTGGATGATCTGAGAGATTACTTTCATAATTATTGAATACATTACATTTTATCTTTTTTTCCCAAATTGATTAAATATTTGCCTTGCTGCAACTAAGATTGTTTGCAAGCCTTGATTTGAGGATAACTTCATTTCATTTGGTAAATGTGTAGGCCCAATCATTTCCTGGATAGTTATTCTGGAATTGCCTATCACTGTGTCCAACTACATCTAGGAATGTTTTTGTTACAACTTTAATATCTGTAATATGCAGAGGACACCACCAGTCAGCAGTAATGGCAATAGAATTTGCTAATATAGGTTCTTCTTGTGATGTAGTAAACTTTTTATGCCTTAATTGGTCCATTTTTCCTGAAGTACTTTTTCACTGTTTTTTAAAGTGTGTTTTTATATATATATATATATATATATATATATATATATATAGTCTGCTTGTGTCTGTATGTGTGGATGGATGTGTGTGTGTGTGTGTGTGTGTGTGTGTGTGTGTGTGTGTGTGTGTGTGTGTGTGTGTGTGTGTGTGTGTGTGTGTGTGGGCGCGCGCGCGCATACCTGTCCTTTTTTCCCCCTAAGGTAAGTCTTTCCGCTCCCGGGATTGGAATGACTCCTTACCCTCTCCCTTAAAACCCACTTCCTTTCGTCTTTCCCTCTCCTTCCCTCTTTCCTGATGAGGCAACAGTTTGTTGCGAAGGCTTGAATTTTGTCTGTATGTTTGTGTTTGTTTGTGTGTCTATCGACTTGCCAGCGCCTTCGTTCGGTAAGTCACCTGATCTTTGTTTTTATATATAATTTTTCCCACATGGAATGTTTCCCTCTCCCTATATTAGTCTCTTGGTGGCACACTTTGTCTCTTGATTATTTTTAATTAACAAGATAACTTCTTCTAATGTTTCCTTATCCACATCTAGATAACATCTTGTGCCCGGAGACATTTGCTAAGTTCTAGGCATTGCAGTTCAATTTTTTAGTTGTTTCTTTACTTTATTCAAAGTAACACTTTATATTCTGTAACTTCACTGTCTAATGAAGGTACAGCATATTGTGTCCATTCTTTACAGTTAAAACAAAACACCAATCTCAATCTAAAACTTCTGCAATAAACAGAACACGTCTAACAGTATACAGACTGTCAAACGAAGAATTTAAATTCATTGTTGCCCATTCTTAATTTGTAAACGTTAATTACAAATTACACTTCAGTTTTACACTGTATTGGGGCAAATATGTGTGGATTAGTGGAAATTCAGTGGTATTTTGGTGGTCGATGTGACCCCTGTGGGGGAAAAAGGTTAGGGGGCAGTGTTACCTTGTCTTACAGAAATGTGAATTTTTACTGTTAAAATTGTTTGCACTGTTAACAGTCAGACAACTTCATTAAAATGTGTGAATTTGAACATGTAAGAACTGATGATAGGATTAACCATTTCTTCTGGGCCATTAAAGTTTTTCCCAGTTGAATCTGTAGAACTCCGGTACATACTGATAGCGATTGATAAATGACACAGTGGTATTGAGTACGCAACACACTTGATGTTATAGTAACTCTATACATACAAGAATACACCACGTAAGGCACTCGAGTCACAAAGCAACACCTGTGGGTTGAAGAGCCGAAAACCTGGTGGAACCAACATATACATGTGGCGCTTGTTGGAAGATTGGTGTCCACCTCACGACAAGTTGTTTTGTGCCTGATAGCTGCTGTAGCGAAGTGTCGTCCTCTCGCGAGGCAGTGATTGGGCTGAGTCACATAGTCTAGGTGCCGTTTGGATGGAGGTGTGATGTAATGGCTGACTGCTACGGCAGGGAGGGGACGCTGGTTTCGTCAGCAACAGATGGGCAAAGTTGTGATACCTCGGTCAACTGGGATTGCATGGAGACAAGAGAGTTGTGCCTGGTGATAGTTGCTTGAATTCATGAGAGTTCCGGTTCCTGCCATCATGAGGCAATTGGAGACTGCAGGGTTAACATTGTTGATTGACAAAATAGTAGGGCGGAAAACAATGTCAGAGCGCTGTTCAACCAGTTGAAAGGCACAATCATGAAAATGTTTACTGCCTAAACGCAGTGCAGTCAAAACAGTAACGTTGGCGTGAGCATGTTGTCTAATTAGTTGGGTATTGTCTCTGTCGGGCACTGTAGTGATGGTTTGTATCTCAATTGAAATCCCTTGGAGATTACTGGATGCGATATTGCAGAGCACCAGGCATGTGATTGTATTTTCAAAGTTAAAACGGCCCATCTCTTGCACACTGATAGAGGCAGAACACCGTAGATGCACTGGACAGTCCATACAGTACACAGGTGCGTCAATGTTTCAGGTTCGAACACAGTTTGATGCATTGCGCATGAATGTTTTGTTTTGTAGTGTGGCATGTAAAAAAAGATGCAGGGAAATTGTCCGTTCGCACGAAATATATAGTGTCAGAGTGCGATAATGGCTGAATTTTTGTTGTGTGGTAACTGGCTCAGTAGTAAAGTGAGAAAATACAGTGTGATGCCACAATTTGTGGGGTCACCAAGCGGAACTCTGCCACTTAGTGATAGTGAATGATTGAAGACACAGTGGTACTGAGTACGTGGTACACTATTTTATAGTAACTCGATACATACAAGAATACATGACATAACACACTAGAATCGGAGAACAAACTGAAGTGCTACCATAGAAGGTCGGAGATAAGACAGAGTTGTTTTCTCTAGTCAGCGATGCTAACATTCCTGCAACTTTATAAGCAGATATAGAGTTTGCTTAAACAGTTTCTTGGAACTATAATATTTTTTAAATTTTTAAAGTGTGTAAATTCAAATCAACGTATTCCATTATAGTACATGATAATTTTTATTTTCAACATGATTTAAAAGTTTATCCAGAAATGGAAAGAAAAGGGTGAAACTGACCCGGGGGTCAGAATCACCCCACTACTGCTGTTTATGCTGTTGCTCAGTGGTGCTGACACGGGTCCAAATCTCATTCAGTACTAATATTTTTTGTCACTTTTCACTTCGTTCACCTGTGGAATTGTATGTGAAAAAGCCATGTTTTACAGTGTTCACAGTCTACAGTAAATGGTAGGTCCCAATGTAATTTCCTGGGCACACAATGCTTAGCATACATTCCGTGGTGGTCAAACCAACCTTAAAAAAGTTGAGTAAGGCTTTACCTTGTCTCATCACTAATTCGAATTCAAAAACTCAGTTGAGTACTTAAACCATTGTGGTACAAAATTAGACATACATGCTATGTCCAACATAACAGCAATCATGACATTGCCAGTATAAAAGCCTATCATATGAGGGACAATTTTTAAATATTAATAACTGGTAAATACTTAGGGATTGTTAAATTTGTAGAGACTCATTAAGTTACATTCACACTGAACACATTTAATGAAGTTCATTGGCTAGTACTGCACTAAACAGACATGTTGCTCTTTAAACCACCATAAAATGAGCAGCCATTGTACTTGCTCTGCTGAGCACTTTCTGAATCTATAACATATTGTATCATCCTCCTATAGAGTGTGCGTTCACTAACTTACTGCAACTTATATCTAGGCATGTGTATCCAACTACTGATGATATTTAGAGGCTGTGATTCATCACAATAGTAGATTCATAACATATGAATTTACTTTCAGTCAGTCTGATATTAGCGCCATTTATATCCTTGAAATGTTTAATGTAATTCTTATTTGATCTGTAGGAGACCCTCTCAGGAATGTGTAGTACTGACTGGAACTACAGTGTGATGTTTCGTGCACAAAGGAGGCAGCTATTTCCTCAGTTGCTGTCACTGCTTCCCTCATTGTTTAGAAGGCTCTGCAAAAATCAAGAATTCCATACATATGCCCCTAAGTTTAATAAGCCACTGCTGCAAAATACTAGCACAAATTCTTTACAGATGAATGAAAAAACTGGTAGAAGCCGACCTCGGGAAAGATCAGTTTGGATTCTGTAGAAATGTTGGAACACATGAGGCAATACTGACACTACGACTTATCTTAGAAAATAGATTAAGGAAAGGCAAACCTACATTTCTAGCATTTGTAGACCTAGAGAAAGCTTCTGGCAGTGTTGACTGGAATACTCTCTTTCAAATTCTGAAGGTGGCAGGGGTAAAATACAGGGAGCAAAAGGCTATTTACAATTTATACAGAAACCAGATGGCAGTTATAAAGAGTCGAGGGGCACGAAAGGGAAGCAGTGGTTGGGAAGGGAGTAAGACAGGGTTGTAGCCTCTGCCTGATGTTATTCAATCTGTATATTGAGCAAGCAGTAAAGGAAACAAAAGACAAATTTGGAGTAGGAATTAAAATCCATGGAGAAGAAATAAAAACTTTGAGGTTCGCCCATGACATTGTAATTTTGTCAGACAGCAAAGGACCTGGAAGAGCAGCTGAACGGAATGGACATGGTCTTGAAAGGAGGATATAAGATGAACATCAACAAAAGCAAAATGAGGATAATGGAATGTAGTCAAATTAAACTGGGTGATGCTGAGTGAATTAGATTAGGAAATGAGACACTTAAAGTAGTAAAGGAGTTTTGCCATTTGGGGAGCAAAATAACTGATGATGGTCGAAGTAGAGAGGATATAAAATGTAAACTGGCAATGGCAAGGAAAGTGTTACTGAAGAAGAGAAATTTGTTAACATCAAATATAGATTTAAGTGCCAGGAAGTCGTTTCTGAAAGTATTTGTATGGAGTGTAGCCATGTATGGAAGTGAAACATGGACAATAAATAGTTTGGACAAGAAGAGAATAGAAGCTTTCGAAATTTGGTGCTACAGAAGAATGCTGAAGATTAGATGGGTAGATCACATAACTAATGAGGAAGTATTGAATAGGATTGGGGAGAAGAGAAATTTGTAGCACAACTTAACTAGAAGAAGGGATCAGTTGGTATGGCATATTCTGAAGCATCAAGGATCACCAATTTAGTATTGGAGGGCAGTGTGGAGGGTAAAAATCGCAGAGGGAGACAAAGAGATGAATACACTAGACAGATTCAGAAGGATGTAGTTTGCAGTAGGTACTGGGAGATGATGATGCTTGCACAGGATAGAGTAGCATGGAGCCCTGCATCAAGCCAGTCTCTGGACTGAAGAAGAAGAAGAAGAAGACGTGCCCCTAAGCCCACACTTTTAATAACAAAGGAACAGGCCTCACTGCTTTGATGTTTTGGAGCAGTATGTGGTGAACACACAGTCTATTGAGTCAAAAGTTGCTGCCACCCACCTGCCCTTTCCTGCCACATTTCTTTTTGTACATTTTTCTTTTCATTGCTCTTCGGATTACATAAATTCTGTAAACTACTTCCTGAAATTTGTGGGTAATGGTTTGCATTCAGCATACTTTAAGAAATCTGGTGTTTGTACTTGTGCAAATAAATTATTTAAATTTAACCTTGTCAAATTTATTTTTCATAAATTAGAGGATCTACCATGAAGTCGAAGGAGTCAGCAAGAAAGAAAGGTGAATCTTCAGATTCAACCAGGCTTATAAGAATAGGGGGTGTTCTGTATAAAACCTCTCGCACCAGACTGACAAGAAGTAGAACCCAGATAACAAGTGCAAAACAACTAGTTGTGAAACGTGAGTTATTCAAAAGTGTACTACAATATTAATATATGTACTACAGTAGTTGCAAAGGTTGTGATACAATTTTTAAATCTAATTCACTCGTAAGCTTTAAAAAGTTTTGTTTTTGTAAGATAATTGTTACATTAGAATTATTGTAGATGTCTTGTTTACTATCTCAGGGATTTGTCTTGTGAGCCTGCTTTTATTTATCCTGCTGATATGCCCATATATATAAAAAAAATTGGTTCCTTATTGCCTCAGGATGTCCTATCAGCCAAGCCTGTCCTTTAGTAAAGTTGTGCCATAAATTTTTTTACCCAGTGTGATTCAATATTTGATCATTAGTAAAATAGATTCACCTATCCAACCTTGAGCATTCTTTTGTAGCACCACATCCTCAAAGCTGCAAACCCTTGTTCTTTCTGTAGGATGCACAGATGGCAGATACTTTCAAAAAATAATTCCTTACACTTAAATTTATATTTGGTATTAAGATACCACCCCCCCCCCCCCCCTCCCCTTTCCTCATTATCAGCCATTTTGCTGCCCAAATATCAGAATTAATCTACTGTATTCAGAGTCACTTTCTAGTTTAATTCCCTCTGTATCATCTTATTTAACGGGACTTAAGTCCATTACCCTTGTCCTGCTTCTGTTGTTCGTCTTTTAACACTTCTTTTCCCACCAAGGTACTATAAATTTTATTCAACTGAATTTGGAGGCATTTGCTGCCTCTAACAATTACAATCTCATTGGCAGACCTGAAAGCTTTTGTATCTTCTTTCTAACCATACATTTCTTTTCAAAGTTTCTCCTTGGTTTTTTTTCTGCTTGCTCCGTGTACAGATAGTGACTTTGGGTACAGGTTATAACCCAGTCACGCTCCATTCACAACTGCTGCTTCTGTTTCGTACGTTAGACTCTTACATCTGTCCTCGGATTTCTGTGCAAGTTACAGATGACTTTTCCACTCTTGTATTTTATACCAGCTACATTCAGAATGGCAGACTGTATTCCAGTCAATAGTGGCAGGAGCTCTCTAATTGTACAAATGCTATGAATGTGGGTTTGACGTTCTGCAGTCTTATAAAACAGTGTTATCAGTATTGCTTGACATGTTCCTTCATATGAAATATGAACCCAACCTGATTCCCTGCCTTCGGCTTGATATTTTGCAAACCTGACGTATTAGACTGGTGATTCAGTAATGTTCACAGCTGTCAGCACTTGCATTTTTTGGAATTGAATCAAATGACATTCTTCTTGTAGTCTCTGGATACTTTGCCTGTACCTGTTTTGCATACTGGAAGGAATAGTTCTTTTCATAGTTGGCTCACAAAAGAATCTCATTAATTCTGGGGGAATATTGTCTTCTCCAGTTGTTTTGTTTAGATTTTGTCCTTTCAGTGCTATGTCATTCTTCTCACATTATTAGATCTTCCGTCTCTCTACTACTGTCTCCTTCCCATGAGCTCTCGATATTCATACAGTTGCTTCTGTTTTCTCCAAAGTTTTCCTTAATTTTTTTGTATGCGACTTCTGTTCTTCCTAAGGTTGTGCATTCTTCTACAGTTTTGCCTTTCTCCTCTAATCATTCGTGATTTGCCACTTTGCACTTTGTCAGTTTTTTTAGGTGCCTGTATTCCCTTTCTCAAGCCTCGCCCCCCCCCCCCTCCCTCCCCTCCAAACCTTGTGATCTTGGAACTTTTTGTGATTATCTCTGTGGTGAGCATAGGATGCTGATCAACGGATGCTCAGTTTGATGTCAACGTAGACATGGGGACTCCATGCCACACTCTCCATTCCAGGTTTCCATTGCTTGGGCTGTGTGACTTCCATGGGAGAGCCTCAGTTGAAGTGGGCAGCCAATCACAACCAGGAGAATAAAGATTAATGGCACTGATGGCCCTATGGCTCTAGCTGTCTCATCAGATTGATTCACTTATTTTAACACAGGATACATTCACAACATTTCTCAGTAATGAACTAAGAATCAAGATAATGGACCTGTCCAGCAGGGAGACTATGCCTCAGTTCCCACCTGCATCAGGACTGATGGCGGCAGAAGGATCCATGGGTTTGCTGGGGTCTTGGAAGCACCATTAGGCTGGTAATGGAGCTCCTCAGGCAAATAGGAGGCCGGTTGGGAAAGAATGCCAGTGAGCAGCCTGTATGCTTGCCGGTAGGTCTTCTCCAAGATTTGGAGGAGACCAAGCTGGTAGTGAACCCACAGGGTGCAACTAGCTGCAGGTAGCAGTAATGTCGGCATGAATGAAGCTTGCCACATGGATTCCTAGAGATGGTTGGTGAAACAGTTGAAGACTAGAAATGATGATGGTTGTATGGTTTGAAGATGAGTGGAAGAGCTCAACCAGTGTTGTGGATGATTCTGCATCTATTTTGGATGCGAAGTTTCTTGGCATCCGCTGTTGTGTGGAAAATTGTAGGGCCTCCCTTAGTAGGTTGGCATGCACTATCCACAGAAAGTGCCTACTAGGATAGCAGACTGTGTGTGTTGTGCACATGGAAGTATTTCAGCTAGAGGAGCCCCTCCTTAGGGATAGTGTTTGGGTGCGTGTACACCTGTCAACAGTGAAGAGAGATCAACTGCAACACTCTGAGAAGACCTTTGAGCTTCATCAGTTTAGTTTTTCTTTGGGCAGACTATTTTTGGCTTCTGAGATATGAGGATGAAAAAGAGTAGAATTCAAACAGTGTTAAAAGTTCCTAATTTAGGTCTTCAAAAGTTTCCTTAATCATTTTTTTGATCCTGAAGTGGTCACTTAGATAAAGTCAAGGTTAATGGCTGACTTATCTCCCTGTCCTGTGCCAGCAGCCCCCCCCCCTCCCCCCTCCCCCCCTCTCTCTCTCTCTCTCTCTCTCTCTCTCTCTCTCTCTCTCTCTCTCATCCTTTTAAATAAATAAAAATGGGCACGTAGGAAGTAAACAGTTTCAGACATAGATGTAAAATTGTTGCTGCTTTAAATTGTGTATTCAAGTTACAGAATGACCTCGGATTTTGAATAACTGCATAGTTGCCTTATATCACCAATTTCCATTGTGTTAATGTGTATGTTCATGATGTTACGTGATACCCCTGTATTCATCAGAGAAATTGTCTGCAGGTTATAAGACAGATAAATCACGAACAATTTACATTAGAGGAAACAAGTTTATTATGGATGCAAAGGGAAAAACATTGAGGCAAGTTCCTCAAAATACGAATAATAATTGTCCGAAAGATGG
This sequence comes from Schistocerca americana, assembly GCF_021461395.2. Lineage (NCBI taxonomy): Eukaryota > Metazoa > Arthropoda > Insecta > Orthoptera > Acrididae > Schistocerca > Schistocerca americana. Next base: position 103,781,518 of record NC_060122.1, on the reverse strand, counting down.
AAAACCTTTGCCATTGAAGAGAGTTTACATTGGTGGAGTAACGTTTGTACAAAAATCATCCAGCCTTTTGGTGAGAACAAATACACATACAGCAAGGAGTATTGTGAAGTAAGTTTTATTTGCATTAATTATAGCCTTTGTAGTATTTGGTGCACCATTGATACTGCACCATAGGTACATTATAACTTATGTTCTTAATAATATTAGCGTTAGTTTTATAGTGATATGGTTCATTTTATGTTCTTTGTTGCATGCTAGCTATGAGAAAGGAGGAAGAATTTGCTGAATAATCTTAAAAATCTACACACATCATTTAGTGCAGCTGTACTGTTTCAAAGAGTGGATATTTTCAAAATTATGGGAAGCTTTATTTGCTCTGATTTTTTTTTTTTTTTTTTTTTTCATAGCAAGTGTTTATATAACATATAAAGGAAAAAAGGGAAAATTCATTCAGAAATTTATAGGCAGAAGGGCTTCTTACATTCAGACCACGTGCCTTCCAGTAGGCTACATTCAATAGAAAAACATATAAAGTAAACATAACTCCTAGCTTGCAGAACTACACGTACTTCCTTCCAAATGAGAAGTTAAAGAAGGGTTCGAGGAATTGGGGGGGGCGGGGGGGGGGGGGGGGAGGGGACAGAGTAGAGGCAGGTCACTCAGAACCAAGATGAAGACAGTTCCTCCCTTCTTCACATACCTTGGACCAATTTTAATCTGGATTAATTATATAATGGTAATTTTTCTGCTCACATCCCATGTTTGGTAGCCTCTGGTCTAATTTCACATTTGCTGCTAGAATGGTTTCAACTTTGAACTGTAATCATTGTTCTTCATTGTGCAGACCTTTGTATCAAAAGGGCAGTAAAATGCCGAGTAGTGTTGTCTCTGTTATTTGGTTCATAATTATTGCAATTATCTAAAGAAACATAGCTTTGTTAACAAACTAAATACAAAAATGTTATTGACACTATCTTGATTTCAGCCATGCCAAAAATAAAAGCATTGCAATGCTTACTAACAAACTGAGAAAAATTAATCAACCTTGTGCGTTTTATCGTCGATTTGGTAAATGTCCCAGAAAAGACAAAGGGATGTGTCAACTTGTCCATGATCCAAAACAGATTGCTGTTTGCAAGAGGTAAATTGTCATTCTTACTTCTGCAGAATTTAAGTAATGATGCTTCAGCAAGAACAAAAGAAAGGATTTCATGCTTTTTCTTAATAGGTTTCTTCAGGGAGAATGTAGCATAGACAACTGCCCCCTGTCACATCAGATTGTGCCAGAAAAAATGCCAACTTGCAAATATTTTTTAGAAGGGTGTTGCACTCGTGAAAATTGCCCATACCTACATGTAAAACTTAATTCCAAAGCAGTTATATGTGAGAGTTTTCTGCAAGGTTATTGTGCAGAAGGATCAAAGGTGAGTGTTAATAACCACTATATTTTAAAACTTATTCATACTGTTAAATCTCTAGTTTCTGTGGATTTTGCACTTAATTTCAGATTTTTTTGTTTTGTTTATAATTTGCTGTGAGGGTTCGTGAAAGCTCTTTAAAGCATGCTGATCTCTAAAAATATTTCTGTGCTGTGATAATTTGACTGTTTGTGCCAGGCCTTTATATTTAATAAATATTCAAACTTCAACATACTTGATGGAGAGGAGTAAATTTTTGTACGAATACTGCTATAGTTTGTTTCCACTGATTAGGATTCTTCGTACTTGAGTGAATTGTGAAGAACGCTTTCCATGTAACATAGGGGTTGTACAGGAAGTAATTTTCCATACTACAAGAAAGACTGCATGTCGATTATTATGAAATGCGGAAATGCATTTCTGAAAGCAGGGCATGTTACAAGCAACAATTGACACATCTCAATTATACATAATGTCATTGTTGTATTGGCTGAAAATAATTTTGCTGATCCTATCTCTCTTAAACTGAAAAAATAGGTATGCTGTCTTTTTCATTCAACAAAACACAGCAAAAATTGAAATTAAAGTGAACCCTTGTAGGCTGAATGCCACAAACAAGCTGATAAGGTTGTGGTGCTTGCTATTATCAAACATTGCCAAAATGTCCACTGTGAGGAGCTCCCTGGGCAACTGCCTCTCATCAACCATTCAAGATAAAACATTTTTTCATACATGGTTTGCCAGTCTTTGTCTCAGCAGTCTCAATGTACCTCGTAGCATTCTCATTGAGTGTTTGATTGATGGGCTCAGCAGAGATTACACTTTTAAGTTGTGTGTTTCACATTACATTACCACTGAATATGTGGCAATGACAAATTGGGGTCTGATAACACAGCCTGTGACTCTCTTTGAATACATTACAATAAACTATACAAGGAGACTGCCTACACTATGCTTGTCTGTCCTCGTTTGGAATACTGCTGCCTGGTGTGATATCCTTACCAGATAGGATTGACTGAGTACATCGAAAAAGTTCAGAAAAGGGCAGCATGTTTTGTATTATCATGAAATAGGGGAGATAGTGTCACTGAAATGATGCATGATTTGGGATGGACACCATTAAAACAAAGGCTTTTCCATTGCAGAGCAATCTTCTCACGAAATTCCAGTCACCAACTTTCTATTTTGTTGATGCCGACCTGCATAGGGAGAAATGATCACCACGATAAAATAAGGGGAAATCAAAGCTCGTACAGAAAGATATAGGTGTTCTGTTCTTTCCACACGCTATGCAAGATTGGAATAATAGAGAATTATGAAGCTGGTTTGGTGAACCCTCTGCCGGACACTTAAATGTGATTTGCAGAGTATTCATGTAGATGTAGATGAAAATCTAATTAGTGGCTTAATTAGTGAGGGGTGTCATTGGATTCATTAATACATGGGTAGCAAAAATAGTGTCAAATCTTGGAATTTAATAGAGCTATGGCATGAAAGCCAATAGTGTATCTATTCTCGAAGTTTAGTTACAAACATCTTAAAAGTTAATTAGTTTTCAAGAAATCGAAACATGTTTCCAGAGAGAGAGAAGATTTCAGTTATCTGAAAATGTTTTATCCACCAAATGTCATTACTGTAACTTCAGTTAGCCACGTCTTTTAATTAATGATACTCTAATAAAAACTATGTATCCTATTGAATAAACGCATTCAAATTATAAGGATAACAAATTTGTGTGAGATAGTACACTTAATCATTTGAAATATTTGTGTGTCACATACCACACAGGTAACTGAATTGAAACTAGAAGAAAAATTAGAAGAAAAAGTTAATTGTTAATTGGAGTAGAAAATACAAGCTAGGATGATTTCATAGTGTTATGTCACATAGTGTGTTGGGTTAAACTGATTTTGTCAGGGAGTCAGGTGTCCAATCCAGACGCACAATGCAATTATATTGTAGGTATTCAACCAGGTCTGCAGCTGCAGTCATTATTATGCATCTTCTGGTGACCCAGTTCCAAATACACATGAAACAAATTCATATTCCATTGCAAGATTGCCACTGGTGTAGACCAGACATTTATATTGTGTAAAAGCGAACATAACATTGTCTTAAGAAGCAAGGTATCAGGCCTGGCACTGTGTTGACATTGCCCGTACTGTTGTGGTACCGTATCTGTGGCCATGAAGTGATTCTGTGTGTAACATTTAAACACTTGGCCCTCCTCCTACTAATTGTGACCAACCTCAAATATGCAAGTGATCAGGCTATGTATAATATCCAAATATTTACTGTGACTAAAATATTGTGCACCAAAAACAAACAACAAATAATCATTGGCACTTCCTAAGACTTTACCCTCATAGGCTGTTGCATTCAAACTAAGTGATCTTGTACTGTCGGTCCACCCAGGTCTCATCTTGCCCAGCCATAGTTAGTTCCACATAAAGTTGCCATGTTTTTTAATGGAAGATTATCTTAATTTATGGACGTTGGTGTTCTTCTGTGTTATGTGATAAACATTAACAGCTTCTTTGGGGTTTCCTTTTAAATTTCAGAATGCTCTTCCTTTGGCCCATATCTCTCTCTCCCTCCCTTTCATGTTCCAATGTTTTTATTAGTGTAGACTTTCAGTATTAATGCTGTTGGGTTCTTTGTAATTTTTATATACCGACCTTTTAGTTGCAGGATGTCTACCACAGGGATGGGTACTGTGAAGATTTTTATCTAGAGTACGTCATGACAACACAGGGACCTGTTATGATGCAATTAGGTGTAACTGATGTCATTATACAGTGGTAATAGTTCTGTTAATTTAAAAAAGAAATGTGCACTACCACCCATCTCCACAGAATTAGCTACCAGATGGCGGTTAAAAGCTGTATGATGTCATTCTGTCCTACATTTCGATCCTTTTGAATATTAGACTAACTGCTATGTGGACAGCAGGTTTAGAGGAATTTGTGAATAACAGTAATTTTTTTAGAAAGTGATGCTACATGAGCTTCTGTGGTAGATTAAATTTTTGTGGACTGGTGCTTATTCCAGTCATTTAGGTATTGCTGTTACGTTTCAGAATGTGTCGTGGATTGATAGGTAGTGAGCAGCTATTCTCATCATTGCTGCCCTCAACCCCATTCAAAATAGCTTTTGGGGAAACTGACATTAATAGTCAGAAAGGACCAAGTTAACAGTATAACTTAGCAAAAAAATTAAAGTTCCTTTGTGGGTGAGTTAAAAAGAAATTAGTTTTATGACAGCAGTGGTTGGGTTTACAATATTAACAAGACTGAAAAGTTTACAGAAGATAAAACAGAGGTCCGTTAAAATTTGTGGTTCCTGTGTGAGAAAAAAATTACTTATGATTGAACAGTGATATTAATGCTTTGTTTTTCAACAATTTCGTAATATAGTTGATAGTCATGAGTATTATCACTACAGTAAACTCTCTCTTCCAAATTTTTAGCTCTTTTTGGAATCCACAGTTCAGTGTCAGTTTTTAACTAAGGGGGAATTGAGGAACAATCATGTGTCATCAGATCAAAACCTGTCTTTGAATATGGATAAGTCTTCCTCTTACTGGCTAGTTGGACCAATTTATGCTCTTGCTGGTCATATGTAAATATACCTATACAAGGAAGAAATAGTATTGTTCACTCAAGTGGTGCATTAGTGTGAGACATCAAAATCATTCCTTTACTGCTTAAAACATATTCGTATTGTTTTCTATGAAACAGTTAAAAAACTAGGCATTTCTTCTCTTGTGGTGGAGCACAGTGGACAACCAGCTTTTCTCCCTCACGGAGTTAGTTTGCATTGTCAGTAGCTCGTCATACTGCGCCCAGTTGTACAGCATGTCAAAACAGTTGATCAACTCTTTAGTGATATTTGGATGAAGGAGACTTTCCCAACTTGTGGGAAGAATCTATAATTATGATTTTTTTAAAACTATGGAAGGAATTGGACTAACCCCAATAATTAACACTGCATCAGTCTCTGAATCTGTGTAGGAAAGACTGGAGAATATGGTAAATTAGCACCTAGTGTGGGTTCTTGAAACTACATCACTACTGTCCCTCCCATTGAGAGTTCAGGAGGCTTCACTCCGCACTCGATAACCAGACTGCTTGAAATGGTCATTCAGCAAGCTTTCCTGCATAAGTAACTCCTTGTTTGTGTATTCCTAGATTTTAAGACAGGCATAATATTTTGTTGCAGCTTTATGCATGGGCTTTCTGTGGATGTCTTCGAGCATTCATACAGTCCTTCCTATTAGAAAGATATCTTATCCCTCAAGGGAGTGTTTAAAGTGTAATGGCATCGACAGTATTATGTCCACAGTAATGAGTCCTGTACCATGTTCCTTGTATGTGGATGACTTCTCCATCTTCTGTGTCTCCTCCAGCTTTGCAATGACTCTTTGGCAATTGTAGTTGGCGATTAGACAGTTGGAGGAATAAGCAAAACCAGTGGTTTTAAATTCTATTTGGAGAACACTGAAAGTCTTGTTTTTATTTACTCCTGCTCTTTTTATCTTTTTAGAACTGGGAGATACCATTCCTGCTTTTAAGGAAATGGTGAAATATCTGTGCCTGACTTTTAATGAGAGGCTAATATTGCTGCCTCACCGTAAGAAACTAAAACTGAGGTGCCTCAAGGTTTCAAACATCATTAAATGCATCAGTCATAGGTCTTGGAGCCAATAGGGCATATCTTCTCCAACTTTATTAAGCCTTTGAGTTACCCTGGCTTGAATATGGATGACAACTATATGGACCAGGAAGGCCTTTCTATCTCAAAATGCTGTATGTGGTTCACCATTAGGGTATTAGGCTGTCAACAGGAATTTATCACATGAGTCGAGTTGATAGCTTGTGTGCTGAGGCTGGTGGGCCTCCACAGTTAACTGCCGCCACCTCACGCGGGCATGTAGGACTCGCTCTGTTCCAGAATGGACAGCATCCATCTCAGCTGTAATGTTCCGTAACTGTACATGGGTGACAAGACCACTCAGGATATCTGAGGGAGAGCCTTGAGTTGGTATAGGTGGGAAGGCAGCCAGGTCCAAAGTCAGAGGTAGAGTAGGGAACCCTTGGGTACTAAAGAGGCCTAATACGATAAGAATTATACCCCCAGGATATATTCTTAATTTTAAGTTTAATGAGATGTTAAATTGCTTTTCACATTTTATTAGTGTTTACACAGATGGATGGAGGATTTTATATCAGCTGTATCGTGTTCTCGGGCATTATCATTAGGATAAGACTTCCAGAACAGCTTACAGCTTACTGTGTGGAAGAGTTAGCTATGCTGAGGGCACTGGAGCAGATGAGATTCCATTGTGGCAAGAAATTCATTGATTCGGATTTCCAAAGTGTCCTCTTTGCTTTTGGTCAGATGTACCCAACAGATTGAATATTGCAAAAAGTGCAGGATGCTCTCCTTCTCTTGTAAAGGTAGGAAAAAGAAATAATTTTATGCTGGATTTCAGGGCACTTAGAGATCCTGGGAAATGAACTTCAAGATGCAGCTGCCAAGGAGGTTTGTTCCCTTCCACATCCTGCTTGTCCTGTTTGGTCCTCCTGCAGGCTGTTACCATACATGTCACTCAGAAGACCATCTGTTGGTAGGAGATTTAGTGGCTGGAAGTAGATAAATAATAAGCTGTGGTCAGTGAAACCCCGAGTGCAACTATGGCTTACCTCCTTCCAACCACAATAAACTGAAGAAGTAGCCTTCACAAGGCTTAAAAGTGGGACATTGCCCATTGACACATGGCTTTCTGTTATGTCGAGATGTCAGATGTGGAACAATTGTCAATACAACATGCTTTTATTGAGTGTGTTTTATCATGATCTAAGAACAGACCTGGATCTCCTGTATGGCTTACCCTCTATTTTAACTGATAAAGAGGCAAGGGTGATTCATATTTTAAGATTCTGAGGAGTGATTTTTGGGACTGCTTTCCAAAATGTTGGGTACAAGATTTCAGTGGCTTTTGTCACCCATTATTTCTACGAAGTCATCCAGCCACAGTAATCTGTCTGCTTCCTAACAGTGTATGTGTAGTTATTTTGTCTTATATTTTATATAATTATTCTAGTTTGTCTGACTTTTATGGCTTTTTTTTTTTTTTTTAATGGATCTTGCAATGTCACAATTGGGTCATTCCATGCCAAGTGGTCTAAACCTTCCCACCATCATGTCTCCAATTTTCTTCAAATTTTATCTGTAGCACTAGTCAAGTGCTAAATTAAGTTTCTCAAGATTTCAAGCCTCTAGCTGCAATACTTGCTGATCTACACCCCCTTGTCTGAAGGGTAGTAAGTTCGCATGCGCGCGACATCAGACAAAATGCCATTTTTGGGGTCTCATAAAATTGAAACCAATTCATAAGAATGGTTAGTAAGATGAGACCCTGTACAGTTTTTTGTGCTGATTCAAACGAAATTAATTATAAGATTACTGATGCAAAATCCGGTCAAACAAGTCGACTCAAAGTGTACCCCTAATTCTGTCGTGACTTAATGCGACAAATTTTGACCAATATTCAGACTGCAATAATTTCCTTGCAGATAAAGATATGGACTTGAACTTTTTACCAAGTCTTATCTTTGTGCTGGACATAATACAGCTGGATTTCCAACTACCCAGGCTTTATAGTCGCCTTGCAAAATCTCTTCAAATTTGGCAGTGTCAGCGCAAATGGCTTTATTTACCAAAGTTCAAAGCCCATTACTACAAAATAGTCAGCCTGGATTTAATTGTGAATAGTATCATCTGAAAGAGAAACTCTTGCTCTACAAGATGGATATATTTTTCTTTTGCAACGCTTCCATTAAGTGCTTATTTACTCAGGTCAAAGTATCTTATATTTTGTGTGCGCAGTGCCCTGCGTTGGTCCATGATGGCTGAGCCATTACTGGTTATCACAATAAAACCAGCATCCCCATCGCCATAGGGGCCACGCCCGATAGCCATGCAGTAACAGCCACGGGTGGGTATCTTTACTGCAGGTTCCCAAGCCTGATTACAGGGTGTCTTTACCACAGGATCCCAAGCCTGATTGTGGGTTTCTTTATGCAGGTTCCCAAGCCTGTCTTCCTCAGTTACTTCATCATTCTGGAAGCATCGTTGATTTGCAAGAGAATGCTTTCAGGAAAACTGTATTGCCGACCAGATGATGTCACTGATGGAGCTGGAATAACACCAATGATAAGTTGTTCTGGAATCCAGCAAGTATCACGTCTTAAGGGCCAATAAAATGAACTTGCAGGACCATGAGGATGCATAAAGCTTATGAAAGCATCTTTCTGTTCGACTGAGATTTCAACGATGTTTCCAATCCACCATTTCTTTTCATAAATGCAAGCAACATACTGCCCAGGCTGAAGATCCATGACTTGAACTACTACTTCAGCAGCACTAATTTTGGCCAAAAAAGATGTCGCATCATTAGAAACTCTACTGACCTTAATTGTCGTCATATCAATGGGCAAAAAATGGTGGTTTTCTCTTGTGCCAGCTAGAGTGTGCCCTTGCAGGAATCTTTCTTCTTGAGAAGCTTTTTGTTCTTCAACTTCCTCTTTGCTGATGAAAAAGAATTTGATTCCATTGATATTATCATTGCAGAAGTTGAAAAGATCTTTGGGTGTTAGAATCTGGTTTTCATATGGACGTTGCAAACTTGCTCTTGCTGCCAACCGTTTTGTTGTGCCTCCAATGCCATCACAAGGCGACTTTCCATGGCTTGTTCCAAAGAAATTCCATTCTGCTGTTATTTCAAAATCTTCTTTGTGATAGCATAAGTTGAGAAAATTCTTGAAATTCTTATATTGTGCAGCTGAACCATCACTGAAGTAGTGGATGTGGCTTATTTTGGAAAATTGCATCTTCAGGTAATTGATTACTTTTCCAATGTAAACATGGACAGTAATCGTATCGTGTCGAAGGCAGTCACTAATAACACAAAGATTCACACATTGCACCTCTTCGTTTTCACAGTAGTAGACTACAAATGGATGAACTGTTGCTTGACTGTTTTCCCAGTGAAAGCCTTGCACTGCATCTTGAACAATAAATGAATAGTTTTCAGCAAAATCCATTAGTATTATGAATTCGCCTTCTTTCAAATCAGTTTTGAGAGCTTTCAGGTGCTGGCTTCGATGCTTGGCAATGTAGTGATGACAAGACAGGTTCCAAATTTTTGCTGCAATATCTTCAACATACTCTTCTGTTGAAAGCTGCTTTGTTTCTAAAGTATCCCTGTCGGTATGAATCCATTGTTTGTACTCAATCAGTTCTTCAGGGTCATTATCTTCAAAATATGTTGCAATAACTGCTTCTACACCTTCTGGACCAGGGCAGTTTTCACAACGATGAAGCATACAATCCTTGTTTTCCAAGCTGCAAACAGCTTTGCTAAGAATTTCCTTGTAGTCTTCATTGATTGATGCACCAGTGAGCATAAGCTTGACATTTTGGTGTATTGTACAGACACAAACTGAGTGCATTCCAGCAGAGCCAACTGTAACACACCATTTTGGTCTAAGCTCGCAAAACTTTGAGAAGCCAATTTCTGGTCCATTTTGCTTCTGATAAGACACGTACATTTCCTTCAAATTGCAAAGCAACAACCGCTTTTGCTTGTACACCTTTGTTCCTGAAATTCTCACAGGCACACAGTCTTTCTTCCCTGGACAAAGTCTGCTGAATTCGTCATCTTGAAAAAAGTCATGTACTTTCTGGACAACTTCATCTGAAAGCTTCCTTCCTTGCCGATTTGCTGGAAAAGCTAGAACACCTTGCTCATTCTTCAGTTTTCTCGCTTGCTTTACCATTCTTTCTGATACATTAAATGCTGTTGTCGTATCTTTAATTGTCCAGCTTCTTGGAACCAAGGTCAATATTTGAACTTTTGTCCTACGATTTGACACTTTACATTTTTCTTTCAACTCTTCTATAAGATTATCAAGATCTGCACAATTATTGCATGGGCGACTTTTACTTGAACTTGGCTGTTCATCGTAATTGATTCCTACAGCAGCAGCAATTTGATTCCCAATTAAACTTTGTGCATCCAAGATCTTTCTTTTTGCATAGCTTTGCTTATCTCTTTTACTTAGTTGTCTTCTTTTCAATGGTGAAGCACCAATAAATGATAAACTTTTGTTGATGGCTGGTTCAGTTTCATCCGTTGTGAAATCTTGTTCAGATTGGGTTGATAGTGATGATGAATCTTCTAGCTTTTGGTTCAGTGCCGACATGCAGCGAGGGCAAAGCTTCTGACCAGGTTTTATATCAATCACTTCTTTTTTCTTTAACAGGCAAAGTTTGGCAGCTGTTTCATTATCAAGCAGTCTAAGTCCAGCTTTTACATTGTGATTCCTCTTCTTGAATGGATTGCAACATTTCTTTTGCATCGCTTGATATTCATGTAGGAAGAGGGCTTCATGGTGGAAGCAAATGATGGAATTTTCGTCAAGTTTGGCTTCTGAACGCGAAACAAGCAATTTCTGGTCACATTCTGTGAAATCACTAAACGCTTTGAATCCAGTCTTCTTAGCATAGAAGATAACATGGCACTTCGATGCAGCAGCATCTTTTCCAATTGAACAGGGGGCCAACGATTCTTCTTCTTCATTAACTTCTGACATCTCTCACTGGCCAATCACTGAATAAAACACGAATGAAATATCCAATTATATCAGTAATTCTAAGCGACTATTAAGATTCAAATTCCTAGAAATGAAGAAAAATTAGTGCATCGCGCATACAAAATATAACAACTTTGATGTGAGTTAATGAGTACTTAATGGTCGCGTTGCAAAAAAAACAAATGTCAGTCTTGTAGAGCAAGAGTTTCTCTTTTAGGTGATACTATTCACAAGCAGATTCAGGCCAACTATTTTTTAGTAATTGGCTTGAAACTTTGGTAAATTTTACCGTTTGTGCTGACACTGCCTAATTTGAAGAGATACTGCAGGGCGACCATATGGCCTGGATCATTGCAAATCCGGCTGCATTATGTCTAGCACAAGCATGAAGCTTGGCCAAAAGTTCAAGTCCATATCTTCAACTGCAAGGAAATCATTGCAGTCTTAATATTGGTCAAAATTTGTCGCGTTGTGTCACGACAAATTTTGAAGTATACTTTGAGTCGAGTTATTTGACCGGGGTTTGCACGAGTAATGTTATACATAATTTCGTTGGAATCAGCAAAAAAAACTGTACAGGGTCGCATCTTACTAACCATTCTTATCAATTAGTTTCGATTTTATTAGACTCCAAATATGACATTTTTTTTATGTTGCATGCACACGGACTAAGTACACTTCAGACAAGGGGGTCTAGATCAGCAGCTATTGCAGCTAGAGGCCTGAAATCTTGGGAAACTTACTTCAACACTTGACTAAAGCTACAGTTAAAATTTGACGAAAATTGGAGACCATGATGGTGGGAACTTTTTTCAGTTTTAGACCACTTGGTGTGGAATGACCCAATTGTATTTTGAGTTCTTGTGTTGATGCAGTTGAGTTTTCAAATCTCTCTATTCGATGCAAGGGCACACATTACCTCACCATTTAGGGTCCTAAACCACTAATAATAATAATAACCATTGCGCACAAGGACATATCTGTAGTAACCTTTCAGGTCACTGCCACTGAATGGATAGTTTAATGAAATATGTCATGGCATAAACACATAGTTTTAGATGTAAAATTTTGTTGCACTCACACGTCACAAGAAGTAAATACTCTAGTTTATTTTGTGCTCTGGTTAGCAAGGGTTTGAGGAGGATAACTGCTTATCTGTTTCATTGCTGTTGAGAATTTTCGGAGTATGGTATTTGGACTAGCTGGTATTATTTGAACATTATTATTCTCATACTGTATTGAAATGAGTAAGGTGGCACAGGGAAGGACAGAAATTCAAATCCCTTGTGTAAACATCCAGATTTCAGTTTTCTGTTATTGCTCCAAATCATTTGAAATGAATGCTGAGGTGGTTAATTTGAGAGGACTAAGTTGATATCCTTTCCCAGTTTGGGCTTCATGCTCCCACTGATGACTTCATTGTCAACAGTCAAGTAAAAATTGAGAGAATGATGCTCATGATTGCAGTATGTGTTTGAATAGATGCTATTTTTCACTCTTGAGGAATTAGTTCCCTTTGAAGACTCCTATTCTAGATTTCTGAAGTCCTTGAAATTATTAACTTTCTGTATTAAGTCTTTTTGAGGCACAGTTCAATGTCAATGAATCACAGCTACAAAACACGTAATAAAGAACTGAATGTTGTTTCTTTTGGAAGAGTTGTGTAGCATAAGTTTGGGGAGTTGGAGGGCTTGTCCAAAATGAGATTTCACAGGGACCTTCTTTTGCAGTCTGACGATGAGCTGTGCGTCAATTTAGAACGGCGAGGTGTACAATTCATTTGGCGTGTCCACCAGGGTCCGAGGGATAATCAGTTTGCCACCAGTGCCTTCATCTTGGCCTTAGAGGGTGATACATTACCCGAGAAGGTCAATGTGATGGTCTACCGCTGTGATGTAAAACCCTATATCCCTTCCCTGATGCGGTGCTTTAAATGTTGGAAGTTTGGTCATATGTCTTCCTGCTGTACTTCCAGTGTCACATTTCAAGATTGCAGATGCCCATCACATCCCAATACTCCATGTGCCCTGCGTCCCATCTGTGTCAACTGTGGAGAACACTATTCGCCTTGCTCGCCAGACTGCAGGATTCTCCAGAAAGAAAGGAAAATCATGGAGTACAAGACCCTGGACAGACTGACCTACACTGAGGCTAAGATGAAATTTGAAAGTCTACATCCTGTATGCATGACAGCATGTTACGCCCCTTACACTGCCGTTACAACAGTTGTAGCCCCATCAGTTCTGTCAACCCCATTCACCTCTCGGAGCCAGAAGACTACACCTGCCCCCTTGATGGTGGGGGACACTACCCTCCCTGTAACTCCTGCACCACCTATTTCAGGAGCAACACACCTCCCCCCTCTCCCCCCCCCCCCCAACCATCAGGGATGTCTATCCCCACTTCTAAGCCGGAAAAGCGTACAACTTCTTTGGCTGCTCTCGCTAGGAAGGGATCCCTTGGGTCACTACATTCCCAGGTTTCTGCTAGCTGGTCACAGGGCTTCATGCTCATCATCAGTCCCGGAGACTGAAGTCCTCCCAGCCAGGGAAACCCAAGGAAAAGTGAGAGAAATCCAAAAAGAAAGTCTCAAAGACCAAGGGAATTGCAATGGCACCCACACCACCGCTACCTCCAAGCTCTGCATCTATGGATGAGGTGGCAGATTCTGGCATCTGCTAGGACCTAGATCACGATGGACCCTCAGACAAAATGGGTATAGGCTGCTCAGGCAAAACGTCGGTGACAGCAGGTGACCATGAGGTGTAAACCGCCTCATTGAATGTTCCATGCCTTCCCAGTCACATGATGTCTCCTCCAGTGGAATTGCCGGCGGTTTTTTCCACTGCCTGGCTGAGCTACAACAACTGTAAGTTTTACACCTGCTTTCTGCATTGCCCTCCAGGAAACCTGGCCCCTTGTGGGGTGGCACTGTGCTTACTGGCAGAGGCAGAAATGTCGAAACTTTACTGTCTCAGTTCGACCTCTGCCTCTTAAATACCGGGGCCGCCACACATTTCATTGTGGTTCGAGGTAGTTACTCAGCCATTGATTTATCAATTTGCAGCCCAGGACTTCTCCCATCTATCCACTGGAGAGCACATGACAACCTGTGTGGTAGTGACCACTTCCCCATCTTCCTGTCACTGCCCAGCATCAAGCTCATGGGCACCTGCCCAGATGGGCTTTAAACAAGGTGGACTGAGAAACTTTCACCTCTGCTGCTCCCTTGTACGGGAACATCAATGTCATGGTTGAGCAGGTGACTATAACAATCATTTCTGTGGCAGAAAACACGATCCCTCGCTCTTTGGGTTGCCCCGGCAAAAGACAGTCCCTTGGCAGTCGCTGGAAGTTGCTGAAGCAATTAAGGAGTGTCAGTGAGCTCTACAGCAGCATAAGCGGCACCCTTCCCTGGGGCACCTCATAGCCTTAAAACGGCTCCGTGCTCGCGTTCACCAACTTATTAAACAATGGAAGCAGGAGTGTTGGTAGAGATATGTCTCGACCATTGGGTGCCGTAAGTCACCTTTCCAAGTCTGTGCAAAGATCATACGTGTTTTTTGGGTGCCAGACCCCAACAGGTGTTCCCAGTGTTAACATAAATGGCGTGTTATCTACTGACGCAAACGTGATTGCCGAGCACTTTTCTGAGCACTATGCTAGAGTCTCTACGTCGGAGAATTACCCCCAGCCTTTCGCACTTTCAAACGGCATCTGGAAGGGAAAGTCCTCTCATTTACTACACGCCACAGTGAATTCTATAATTCCCCATTTACAGAGTGGGAGCTTCCCAGTGCCCTTGCACATTGCCCCGACACAGCTCCTGGACCAGATCGGATCCACAGTCAGATGATTACACATCTCCTCGTCGTCCTCAACCGGATCTGGTAAGACGGTGTCTTTCCATCGCAATGGTGGGAGAGCACCATCATTCCAGTGCTCAAATTCAGTAAAAACTCACTATAGCTATCGGCCGATCAGCCTGACCAATATTGTTTGTAAGGTGCTGGAACTTATGGTTTGTCAGCGGTTGGGTTGGGTCGGGTCGGGTCCTGAAGTCACGTGGCCTACTGGCTCCATGTCAGGGCGGCTTCCACCAGGGTTGCTCTACCACTGATGATCTTGTGTCCCTAGAGTCTGCCATCCGATCAAAGTTTGTGTGCCCCATACCCAGGAGAATGGGGTCCCGCAGGGCTCTGTAGTATGTGTGTGTGTCTATTTTTAGTGGCCTTTAATGGTCTAGCAGCAGCTGTAGGACCTTTCACATGGCCCTAAAGACTCGGTTAACCCGCAGATCTCCGCTGCCACTTCCTCTCGATTCTTGACAAGTACCGAGGCCACGAAGTGGTTTACACCGAGGGCTCGATGGCTGATGCTCATGTCGGCTTCGTGCATGTTCATGGAGGAGATATTGAACAGCATTCCTTGCTCGATGGCTGCAGTGTTTTCACTGCCGAGCTGGTGGCTACATCTCATGCCCTTGAGTACATGTGTTCATGCCCTGGGGAGGTGTTTCTTCTGTGTACTGACTCCTTGAGCAGCCTACAGGCTCTCGATCAGTGCTACCCTTGTCATCCTTTGATAGCAACCATCCAGGAGTCCATCTATGCCCTGGAACAGTCTGGTCGTACAGTGTTGTTTGTCTTTGGAATCCCAGGCAACGAACTTGCTGACAGTCTGGCCAAACACGCTATGCGGAAACCGCTAATGGAGATCGGCTTCTCTGCAACTGACCTGCGTTCAGTACTGCACCATAAGGTTTTGCTGCTTTGGAAGACGAAATGGCATAACCTCAGCATGCACAACAAGCTGGGTGCCATTAAGGAGTCTACGAATGTGTGGCAGTCCTCCATGCGGCCTCTCTCAGGGCCTCATTGGTTCTCTGCCGGCTCCACATTGGCCATGCTTGGGTGACACAAGGCTACCTCCTGTGCCGTGATGACCCACCTCAGTGTCGGTGTGGTGCCAGGCTGACAGTGGCCCATATCTGGGTGAGCTGTCCTCCTTTGGCTGCCCTGCGACGGACTTTTCAGTTACCAGACTCGTTGCCATTAATTTTAGCTGACAACACCTCATCGGCTAATTTAGTTTTAACGCATGTCCTTTGTCCCTTTGTGTTCTCCACTCCAATGCTTTTAGGGTGGGTGTTTTAATGTGTCACAGAGTGGCTGGCTTTTCCTTTTTATTCTCGTGGTCGGCCAGCCACAATCATGTGCTCTCTTGTTCTTACTCCTTCTACATGTTTCTTGCTTCTCTGTGTGGTTTTCTTTTCCTGTTTTTGTTCATAGTAGCATTGGTTGTCCTGGTGCCATTCTTCCTTCCTCTTGTTGTGCTGTACGTCTCCTTTCTTTTCTTCTTTCCATTGTGTAATTATTTTACTGGGAACAAGGGACTGATGACCTCGCAGTTGGATCCCTTCTCCCCCCCCCCCCCCCCCTTTGAACCAACCAACCCAAAAGCATGCCAAAAAAGGGGTGCCATTCCTATTGGTGTTGATTGGATTGATTTGATTTTGACAGAGAAGCTAAAACAGCTTAGGTCTAACCGCCACTGCCTGCACAGAAACAGTTTATTGTGTGGTATTGCTCCCTGTATATCTAGTAAAGCCAACCAATGCCCTTAAATAGCGCAAGGAGTCCCTGTACCAGTTTTTTGTTTAACACAATTTCTTTGGGTCTAGTTGTCGTGAAGATTCTGTAACTTTTGCTCTCAATTCCATGCATTCGAAAATTACGTGTGATGCTGTTTCTTCACACTCATCAAAGATCCTACATTTAGGGTATTCTTCTGTTATACACATTATGTGTAGGTGTTTTTTGAAATTCCCATGGCCTGTCATCAGTTCAGTCCTGTTCGATCTCTTTCCTGTTCAATCCCAGGATTACAGACCTTTTTTAAAACGTGCATTGGGCATCATTACCTTCCCATGTTTTTGTTTATAGACCTTGGTCCAATATTATACATGCTGTTTCCCAATCCAGTTCTGTAGTTCTAGTTTGATCATAGCCTTGGTGATTGTCAGGACACGTTCCGGTCCAATAAATGG
The DNA here is from genome assembly GCF_021461395.2 of Schistocerca americana. NCBI lineage: Eukaryota > Metazoa > Arthropoda > Insecta > Orthoptera > Acrididae > Schistocerca > Schistocerca americana. Next base: position 103,764,392 of record NC_060122.1, on the reverse strand, counting down.
AGTCGCTGCCCCATCCTGGCCAATCTGTCGGTTTGTTCATTGCACAGATCCCTGAGTGGCCAGGGACTCACTAGTTTACCCTATTTCTTCCCCCTAGCTCCACCAGAGCCCTGTGGCATTCTGCAACAATCTTAGATCTCATTGCAGGAGCTGCCAGTGATTTCAAGGCTGTCTGAATAGATGTAGATGCTACGGTCCTTGTAGCATGTACACGTGTTCTCCACACATGCCATGATTGCAGTAATTTCAGCTTTGAATACAGAGGCCAGTTTTCCTGGAGAGATGATGCCCTCCAGTCTTGACTGAACCCTGTACACCCCTGCCCCAATGCCTTGGTCTGTTTTTGGTAAGGTGTCAAACTGTTTTTTCCCACTACTCCCTGTTTCCAAGTATTATATATTATATATTCCTGACTGTGTCAGTGAATTTACCAAGTATGACTATGACAATGTCATCTGCGTATCCTTGACAGCAGCATTGTCTGGAATTTAATGCCTCAATGAGATCGTTCACCACTAGATTCCACAATAAACGGGACAGAATTCCTCCCTGTGAGCAACCTCTATGGGTGTTAATTACCATCTTTCCATTCTTCATGGTAGCCTCTACCTTCCTTCCACTAAGTATGGCCCTGGTCCACCTACATATAGTGGTTCCTAGGTCATGCACCTCTGCTGCCCTTACCCTGGGATGAAAAGTCATGTTACTGAAGGCCCCTCTCGATATCCAGGAAGATGCAGAGGGCCATTTCTTGGAAGTGAAGTGCTTTCTCTACCCTCCCAATGAGTTGGAGAGCTGTCTCACATGATTTACCTGGTTGATATGTGTGTTGGTTTGAAAGTAGAGGAGCCCTAATTAGCCTCCTCTCCCAATATATACATTAACTAGTTTTTTTAATGTTTTTGAGGCTGCAGGAAGACAGACTGATTGGTCTTGTATCTTTGGCCTTGGTATGATCAATTCTCCCTGGCTTTGGAATGAAGAAAACCTTCACTGCCCTCCAAGCATTGGGAGTGATTCCTACTGCTAGGCTAACCCTAGATAACCTGCATAGGACTCTTATGAGATTCTCTCCTGCCAGGGGCCAGGTGACTTGAAAGGTTGGAATGTTCCCACCACCCATTGGATTTTATTGAAGTCCACACACTCTTTGGCCAATTCACAGTCCTCTCTTTGAGTGCCTGAGAACAATTCTCTCTCTGGGATCACATTCTGGTCTGTGTTGTCTAGCAGAGCATATTGAGGAAAGTGAGTTTTGAGGAGCAGTCCCACCATCTCATGTGCTGTCTTTGTATATTCCCCATCCTCCTTCCTCAATGTACCTCCTGGATTGGTTGGTATTCTAGTGAGGATTCTGTGAAGTCTGACTTGAGCAGCCGTGCTCTCCACTTCCTCACAGAATGCCTTCCAGGATGCCTTCTTCACTTGTCCGATTGCAAGGCTGTAGTTGACAAGGGCCTCAAGATATTTTGCCCATTGTCCTTTACATCTCACAAGGCTAAACAGTTATTATTCCAAGACACACTCCTATTTGTGCACTTCTTGATTGTGCAGTTGTCCTGCAGCCTCTGGTACTGCCTCAAACTACTGGATTCCTTATCAAAGTCCCACCTATATGTCTTCCAGTCCCCACACCCGCCGACAGCAAGCCTCTAACAGTCTCCTCACCTCCGGAGGAGGAGGAGGAGGAGGAGGAGGAGGAGGAGGAGGAGAGCTGTCTTCGTAAGGAAGGTATGCTGAGGGCAATAAAATTTCCCTCGTGATACTATCCTCACATTAATGGCCACTAGGTCCCTGGAACAGAAATCGATCATTGGCATTAAAGAAATTCCATTTCTTACATGGATGCATGTTCTGGAGTTTCTTAGATTTCTAGTATAATTAAGCTGACCTCCAGTGCCACCGAGGCCTAATACGCCCTTTTTATATAAGTAGGGTTCTTGTATCAGGGCCACGTCAACTTCCTGCCTCTCCAGGCAGCAGCTCAGGGCAGCAGAGGCCCCTTTACTGTGCTGCAGATTAATCTGCAGTACCTCCAGTCTCTCACCTGCAAGAACCGTAAAAACAATTTCAATTCTTGCTCTTGCATCGCCTTCAGGGACTTCTCTCCAATCTTCACTACCAGGGTTCGTCCTTCTGATAAAACCTTCTGGTTGATCACCCTCCAGTCCTCAGTCGACACTTTTGGGTTCTGGGCACCTATTTTCTCGAACAGTCTTAGGAGAGACCTCCTTAAGGATCTCTGGTACCCATATTGATATCTTTGCGGTCTTAAAAAGCTCCACTGCCGTCTTGACCAGCAGCTTTGCATCTTCACATGGGGATGTCACGGGCACCTTGTCCTTCACAGACAAACATGAGGGCACCACACTCTAGATAGAACTGAGGTGATGGCCACCAGTGGATAGCCTTCCTGGATAACTGCCATCTTAAAAACAGAGACTGCAGTACTATTGGTCTGTTTCCCTATTTCTTGCCTTGGTTTTTTCTGGGCTCACTTATCCACGGAGGAGGGAGCCTAGATTCCTCCCTTATCCTCTTGCTGCCTGTCTTCGACATTGTGGGGGTCTGTGTATCCCCTTCAACCTGAGACAGTTTTTTCTTGGGGTCTTAGGTTCAAGTCCCTTTAATTCACTCCACTTGTCTTTAGGAAGCCATTCTTTCCCTTCCTTTTTTCTCTTTTGCCCGAGTAGTTTCCTCCTCTGGGCCCCGGACAAGGCTTTAATCTTGATCTGATCCAACTTCTTGGTTACTGTTCCCACCTCTGGCTCAGGTCTAGACCCTAATTCAGTAGTGGGAATGCCTGCCTTCAGTCATGACCCCGATGTTTGTGTGTCTGAGGTCTCAGTTAGTCCCTCAGTTTGTTTTAATTTATTTTCTTTAGTCGTGTCCATATTGGTCCCACGAGATTTGGGGATCTACATGGTCCACACCACAAATACCCCAAGTGGTGTAAGGCTACTTACTCAGGGAGGTCATCAGGTATCCCTGAGTCTCCATTTGTGACACATCTTCCCATGTGCCACGCAGCCCTCGGCACGGATTGCATCACACCTTTGGGTTGGGAATGGGAATTGGGTAAAGGCTCTAGGATTGGATAGGGAAGATGGGACGTTGTGGGAAACTCTTAGTCTGATCCATCAGCTGTGACCGTTCTGACAGTAGGTCCTCTACCTTCGGCATAGCTCTCACCTTCACGCAGAGATGCAAGACTCTCCACCCATAGGGACAGTGCTTTGTCTAGCTGGTGTCCCCTGGAGAGGTTCCTATTGGTGTTATCACATAAACATTAACATCTCAGATGCTATACTCTATAGTTCTGACTTCATGTGCTAGCTGCCAGACTATCACATTGTGTGATACTACGGACTGCGAGCTTAAGCATGTGTATCAGGTCCCCAAAGTTGCCATAGCCACAGTTGCTATAGTTGAGCTATTCGTTTTTGAATATATAGTCTTCCATGTCGATTCTTGATGTTACCTATTCATATGGAATCCTTCTGTAGTTCGTGCAGTGTTGGAAACTCCTCATTGAGTCATCTGCTGACCAACTTCAACTGCTGTACATTGTCCAAGAAGTACCTCAAACAACATAATAAAAAATACAACGTCCGTCTCTCTCTCTCTCTCTCTCTCTCTCTCTCTCTCTCTCTCTCTCTCTCTCTCTCTCTCTCTCTCTGTGTCTCTCTCTCTCTCTCTCTGTCTCTGTGTGTGTGTGTGGGGGGGGGGGGGGGGGGGTGTACTTGGTCCTATAACTGGATAATTATGTAGTCAGAATACTTTTCTTTTGTGAAGAAAGAGGCATTTCTGGACTATGCTGTGACAAAATATGGGTCCATCACTATACCACCAGAGAACAAAAAGAAGAGTATGGAGAGGGGACACCAATCAAGGCATATGCTGTCAGCTGAAAAGTTGAGGCAACATGTTTTGGGACTGAAAACATGTATTTTTGTTTGACTATTTGCATGGGTGAAGGATAATGAATGCAGTCACTAGTGCAAACTGCTGGATGATGGAAAGGTTGCTTATCACAACAGTCTGCAGCCAATTCACATTATCATCATCCTCCTCCTCAGCAATGCATGGCCCTATGCAACAGTTGTTGCTTGTGAAAAACTCACAGAATTACATTAGCAACCTCATCAAATTGCACCGTATAGTTCGCACATTCCCTTGTGACCACCCTGTTTGGTCCACGGAAGAGGGCACTAGGAAGAGAACATTTTTATGATGATGATGATGATGCAGTCAAACGGAACTCTCACAATTGGCTACTGGGACAGCCAATTTGTTTTCTACGTGAAAGGATGAGAAAGCTGCTTATCAGAGGCAGAATATGGATTTCTGTTATGGAAACTATGTTGAGAAAATAAGTCAGTAATTATTGGTATATATCGCAAGTAAAACTGTGTTAAGATATTCTGGTTTATACTTGTGTCCCTCACATATTGAAACATATCTGAGAAGTTGGAAGTTCCTATTAATATTGACTGCCAGGTAATTAGCATACGACATGAACAGAAGGGTCCTAGCAAACTTCTCCATAGCACATCTGAAGTCGCATCTACTTCAGTCAGGACTCCACCAAAGGGTAACATGCTGCACTCACCGTGCCAAGTAATGTGCAATCCAGTCACAAATCTTGTTTGATACCCTATATAATGGTACATTTTTTAATAAATGTTGATGGGGTGCCAAGTCAAAGACTTCTACATTATCCTGATCTTTGATTCATGGCTTTCAGGATGTCGGAGTGCAAGTTGGGTTTCTCATGATCAGTGTTTTGGACTCCACAATGGTTACCATGAATGTCATTTACTTCAAGATACTCCATTGTGTTTGAGCTCAGAGTATGTTCTAGGATTCTGCAACTGATGGATGTGACTAAGATTGGATGGTATTTTATGGATCACTTCCGGTATCTTCCTTATAGAAAGATGGGACATGTACTTTGTTTCAATCACTGGGCACAGTTGGATTTATGGTATCTTTAAAATGGGAGCGAACTACGTTGCAGATTCTGTAGAGTGTCTAACAGGGGTCACAGTGATACTAGCAGTTTCTCAATGCTGCATCTATATCACTGATATTTGCAGTAACGTGGGAGGTAAACTGGGGCAATATTTTCTGTTAAAATAAATAAATCAATCTTCAGTGTTGGAAGTAATTTATCAACTACTATAAAATGGAGATACACGAAAATGTTTAATTTCAGCTGATTGGAAAAACATTTCTTGTTAACTTTATGAAATTCTGGTAGTAGCTGTTAATACAAGCTTTCAAAAACTAACAACTCTGAAGCCACAAGAAACAACATCTTCAGTTCAGAAAATGTTTTGGTGTCATTTTGTTAAAATTTAAATTATTGTAAAATTATCATAGGACATTGTTAGCAATTTCAAACTTTCCATAAAGCATTTCAATAAATAGTTAAAAATAATTGTGGATTCTCATTAACAATTAATCCATGTAACCTATAAGAGAATCTTTTGCGTAACTGTTCTGCAACTGCAAAGGAAATAACTCTCACTCCCTTGTTCACTGGAATGATTTAATTCACAACAAATTATTTTTCTGCTGAATAGGTTCACAATATTAAATTTATAGATAAATTGATAGTGCACTTTCATATTGGCCTCAGAATACAGTTTAGACTTGGATCATGACCCCTTTAATGTTGGGACACCAGTTTTCCTGTACCACTACACAGCCACCTGAACGAATGGAATTGCTTAAGGTCCAATTGGAACAGCAAAAAAATGAGGAAAAAACTTGGTTGTAGTCTACAGTCAGACTAGTATTTTGTCAAATGGCTACTGGTTTCATTAGAGTACCATTGGGCTGTCCCATAGCACACAGTTGTCAAAATCATTTACAGAAGTTAATGTGTAATTACACTACCGTAGTGTACTGGGATAAGAGATTTTGATGATTTGTGTTGATAGTCATTTGACAATGTTATAGTCGGATTAAAATTGACTGACGTCTGTCATTTGCTGCTAGTGTTGCCACATCAGCTGCTGGCTGCCGCTCAATTTATAAGCAACACACATAACGTGGTGAGTCACTTCACAAATGCTGTTAACATGTTACATGGAGCAATGTTGGAAGTGGCCACTGTGTGGTATGACAGAAATGCAATCGACAGCTGATATTAAGAGGCTAATTATTGATGTGCTTCTGACTACATGTTTTGTAGCCCTGAATTCAAACGTGTGTCCTAATGTAACACATCCAGAGATGTTCAATATATCTGACAAAATGGCAGTCAACAATAAGCAGCAGAACTAAAATCACAATCACTTTGTGGTTAAAGCTATCCTGCCAGAGCATTCTTGAGACAAAAAAAAAAAAATCAGTTTCAGTACTAGAAGTGAATTGTAATTTCTCACTATTGCTAGTTGCTTGAAACTATCCTCACACTAGTGACGTGCTGCTGCATTACCAACCGATGAGTAGTCCTGCAGATTATATGTGACACAGGCAGATTCCAAACAAAACCAGAATAATAGGAAGAAAAATAAGAGCAAGTAGAAAAGTCAGTACAACGATGAAAAAGATGTGACAAAGTATTAGAAATAAAAAAAATAAAGTGAAACAAATGAATTGAATAAAAAGTAGGCTTTTGATCATATTTATAAATAATAAAATTACACAGCATTTGACAATATTTGAATCTACGGCCTTCAACACACCAGATTTATATGCCAACCGCTCCACTACGCCACTACCCAGTATTAGATTGCCGTATTTATGATTTTGGTGTGGTGTCAGAGTTGCTATGATGAGTTGAGTCGTAGCCCTAAAAAAATTCAGCTTCATGCAACGTCATACATGTGTGTTTGTCTCTTATGTGTGATGAAATATGAAAGGGCCAGACCCAGGATTTGGGATCCAACCACACAGAGAGAAAGCTGAACAAGGAATTGGTAGTGAAATGAACAATTGTTGTCGCAATTTGGCAACAGGGAATGGTTTGGGTGTGACATTGAGTGCTCCAATGGATGGAAACCAACTCGTGCGTGAAGTGTCCACTATTAATTTTAATCAGACTGTAGTGTGACTGTAGGCCAAAGCAGATAACAGGAATCCTAATGTCAGGTACTTTACATGGAACGTATTTTGGCCAGTCTGATACATCTCATCTGTTCTAAGTTAGAACTGTGAACAGAGTTGGTGTCAATCTCAGGAAGGCTCACAAAGCTTAATTTCAAAGTGGAGAAATCACTGTGAGTCACCCAGCTCAAAATTGTGTAACTGGTTTGAATACAGATACAGTAAGGAAAGTTCTGGCAGAATATAAATAATTTCGGACCAAAGGAGACCACTCACTGGATAGCAGAAGTGCTGAGTCATTGACAGGTGCACATACAAGAGTGAAAACTTGGTAGCTTTCAGAAAAAAAAATCCTTTTACAAGTGTGTGTCCAGCCAGCACAGCACAACACAACACAGCATAACATACAGACAGGTGTGACCGAGCGAGGTAGCGCAGTGGTTAGACACTGGACTCGCATTCGGGAGGACGATGGTTCAATCCCGGGTCCGGCCATCCTGATTTAGGTTTTCCGTGATTTCCCTAAATCACTCCAGGCAAATGCCGGGATGGTTCCTCTGAAAGGGCACGGCCGACTTCCTTCCCCATTCTTCCCTAATCCGATGAGACCGATGACCACGCTGTCTGGTCTCCTTCCCCAAACAACCAACCAACCAACCGACAGACAGGTGTGTGCGCGTGCGCGTGCTTGTTGGTGATTCAGTGCGTCTGCTGTTTGACGAGTGATCCCATTTATTCCTAAATTATTTACGTTGATTTGAATATATTCTTCCAAAGGAAAGTAAAATTACAGAATCTGATGGAATGTTGCTGACATAAATGTCATATTTAGGCACATTCATTTCAAATTTACTGCAGCCAATACCTGTTGTAAGTGTATAGTTGTGTTATCGGGAATGAGGTCAATTATTTCTTTTGTAAATTGCAGAATTGTAATAGTACTAATAGCATCAGCAGTATTATATTATTTAGGTGCTGCTGAAAGTTCGTTCCTCTTGTAAAGTAATGGATATGGAATGTTTGCATTGTTTTTCCTTTAAATTTCTCTCTTATAACCCATTGGGTTTTTTTTCTTTCACAATTTTCGTAAGCAGTGCAAGAAGAGGCATTCTTATGTATGCCCCGAGTATGAGAAGCATGGAACCTGTAAGAAAGGTAAGTACTGCCCCTACCCCCACAACACCGGTTCAAAGTTAAACAAGAAAACTGTTTCAAACCAAGCTAAACAGGTGAAGGCTGAACACACACCTGGAGACCCGGCCAGGAAGAGATATTACCAAGAAGAAAAAACTGAAAATAAAGACTCATCTGTAACTGAAGAAGAAAATTTCAAAAAGTCAGAGATAAGTCCACATAAAGAAGCAGAGGATAGTCACCGTGATTTGAAAGGATCTGGACCTGACAAAGACGAGCCAGTATTGAAGAGGCCAAGAATAGGACGTCTGCCATCATTCATTGCTCTTAGCCATTAGCGCTTACAAAGAATGGACTTGTCGGAACCATTGGGTTCCAGACATGAATCAACTATCAGTGATTTGACGGTGATGATTATGGTTGATTGTCGTAAAAATTTGTGTGAAAACTGTGTGTATTATTACTATATTTTACTATAAATCAATAAATATTTTATTACATTTTCTGAATATTATATTTTTTCTTTCTTGTTAAATTTGATTGTAATTACCATCCTAATATAGTCTTCCTAATGGCCTGTTGTCAAAAATATGATCATAAGGTTATCCAGAAAGACTAAAGTGTACTTTGACAGTGGATTAAAACAATATGCAACTGTTTTGTTTCTTAATTGACGTGGATTTTAGCTGCAAATTGTTGCTATATGGCAATATTGTTGTGCAAATATTCTCTGGAGGGACAAAATAAACACAAGGAATAAACACCCATCATAGCTGCTGACAAAAGTGAAAGTTACCTTGGTGCACCAATATGGTGTGGACATCATTCCCCACCACCCCCTTCTTTCTATGAATGGTCACATATGGTGATGTATGGAGCAGGAAGAGTTTATTAGTCAAATGGTTTCACAACGCACACATTGTTACATATGGGGTAGAAATTGCAAAAAATGATGTTAATGAAAATACGTATTTTCAATATTTCAAAAATAAACCAGCAGATCAGGTTCAATAAGTGGGCTTCCCACAAAGCATGTCATGCATATGGAATGGTTCGGTGTAAACTTGGTGTGGTGTGGGCCACCACAACTGCATCAGATACCAATTATATCCGGTGAAGATCTGGGGGTCCTACTGATAACAGCTAAATGCAACATCGTATGTTCAAATAATGAACACATTCCTGTGCCATCACTGCAAGATGTCGGGCCCTCAGACAAAAGATTCAGCTGGCGGGCTTTGTAACAAGAGGTACCAACTTGATACTACGTTGTATGAAATTGCAGTGCATTTTCACAGCATGAACTGAATGGTTTGGTTTGTGATCATGAATAACACATTTGCTGTTGCTGATGCTTAATGGCTAACAAGCAAGTGTGGCATACACTTATAAATATGCATTTTCTCAGGTATAATTTACTGACAATTACTGAGCATGCAAGATTATATCTCTGCGCTCATAATCATTAATTGGAGGACTAGTGCACAAACTTTGGTGGTGGTGGTGGTGTAAAGCACAACTTGTAAAACATATTTCATTGTAATGCAGGATTGGAAGACAGGCTTTGGTGAGGAAATTGATTGTAACAAGAATTTACACTTGCAGAAGTTAATAGTCAGGTGAGATTTTGTATCATTAACCATGTTACTTGCAGTACCTAGTATATTTACAAAACAAGAATATTTACCTACAAAAGTCATGAGATCTCCTCTCACATGACATAGTGCACCAACTCAACACAGTAGGGAGTCAACAAATTGTTGTGAGTCCCCTGCAGAAAAATTGATTTTGTACATGAATTGACGTCTCAATTACATCCCATAAATTGCCAGTGGGATTCATGTCAGGTGACGTGAGTGACCTACCGGTAATCATTCACTCAAATTGTCCAGTATGATCTGACACGGTACACTGTCATCCATAAATATTCCATCGTTGTTTGGAAACGTGAAGCCTGTGGATGACTACAAATTCTCTCCAAGTAGCTGAACACGAAACATTTAGTCACTGATCAGTTCAGTTGGACCAGAGGACCCAGTCCATTCCAGGTAAACACAGCCCACACCACTATGGAGCTACCATCAGCTTGCATAGTGCCTTTTTGACAACTTGGGTCCATGGTTTCATGGGGTCTGCACCACACTTGAAACCTGCCATCAACTCTTCCCAACTGAAATTGGGACTTGTCTGACCAGGCCAGTTTTCCAGTTGCCTAGGATGCAACCGATATGGTCACAAGGCCACGAGAGGCACTGCAGGCGATGTCGTGCTTGTTAGCGAAGTCACTTGTATTGGTCGCCTGCTGCCATAGCCCATTAACGCCAAATTATCCTAACAGATACATTTGTCGTACGCCCCATATTGATTTCATGCAGTGTCGCTTATCTCTTAGCAAACTCCACGCAAATGCTGCTGCCCTTGATTGTCAAGTGAAGGCTCTCAGCCACTGTATTGTGCTTGGTGAGCAGTAAACAATTTCCAAAATGGAATATGTTATGTGTCTAGCTCTAACTACCGTTCCATGTTAGAAGCCTGTTAATTCCATAATCACGTCTGAAACCTTTCCACATGAATCACCTGAGTACCAAAGACAGCTCCGCCAATGCACAATCCTTTTATAATTTGTGTACGCGATACTACCATCATCTGTATGTGGTGTCACCGCCAGACACCACACTTGCTAGGTGGTAGCCTTTAAATCGGCCGCGGTCCGTTAGTATACGTCGGACCCGCGTGTCGCCACTATCAGTGATTGCAGACCGAGCGCCGCCACACAGCAGGTCTAGAGAGTCTTCCTAGCACTCGCCCCAGTTGTACGGCCGACGTTGCTAGCGATGGTTCACTGACAAATTACGCTCTCATTTGCCGAGACGATAGTTAGCATAGCCTTCAGCTACGTCATTTGCTACGACCTAGCAAGGCGCCATTACCAGTTACTATTGATGCTGTAAAACATGTACCGTCAAGAGCGATGTTCACCAATTATGGATTAAAGTTAAGTATTCCAGCAGCTACGTACGTTTTTTTGTTAGTCTCATTTCCTTGATCTGTTCCAGACCTCTCGCCAGCCTGCGTGAGCTAAAACGCGTGCCTTTCGGCTTCCTCTCAAGTGGGTTGGCTGTCTTGCCAATCCACAACACTGTATATGTGCATATCGCTGTCCTAGGACTTTTGTCATCATCCTCCTAGCTTTCTATAGGCTGTTAAATACAAATGATGTATTTCAGTTTATAGTTGAGGAAATGAATGATAGCACTGAATATTTTTCTTAGCTTAAATAGAGAATGGGTCTAGGATTAGTAAGTGGTCATATGTAAATGTAGAAAAATATTTTTTTGATAATTTCATGTAAATTTGGTAGTTTGAAATCTGTTCAGTCATGAGACTACAGAATTGAAGATATTGCTACAAAATATAGGAATAGTGATTTTTCTAAAATGCAATATCCACTACACCTGAAATCAGATGATTGCTATACCAAATAGGACCTATTGTCAGATACTGTAGTTTTATTATTGCAGCTACAACAAATGTTGCACTATTCCTGTATGGTTTGAAAATTGTGGTATCTGATATCCCCCTGTTGAACTATATTATCATAGCTGGTTAAAAATAGTTTCCTAAGGAGCCTAGAGTGATAATTACTAAGAGATATTAAGATCTTTATTATGTCTTTTATGAGATACACTAGGTCCAATGCATTCTTGTTAAAACTCTGAATTGTAACAGATAATTTGACTTCAACAATGTATAATTGGACTTTTAGTGATAATTTTTAGTATGCTAGTGTTGTAAAATTCCCGGTAATTTAAAAGTGAAGAAATATTCCCAGGGAATATTGCCGGTAATATTCCCAAAGTCCATAAATTCGTAGGAATTTGATTAATTAGCAAAATAGCTCAAAAAGCTGTTAACAGGTAAAAATAGGTAAAAGCAGTAATTATATGGTTAAATCAATTTAATATGGATCTGGACTTAACCTCCTTGTTGGAAATACACACATTTTTTGATTTTCAATGTTTTACATATCAAAGAATTAGCCCTAGAATTGCCAAGCATCTACATTTATGACTCTTTAAGTTACCTACAACTGCCAACATCAAAATGATCAACCTTTAGAAAAACAGAGTTTATAATATCAATGTGCCTTCTATTAAATAACTAAAGTTACTAAAATACACCGGGAAGTTTATTTATTCAATTTGTTAAGTTTCTTGTCGATGTTAGAGGTATTTTAGGCTATAAAGTTTAAAATAAATTTGTGCGAATTTTGTAAACATTAGTCATTGAAAATGGCATTTCAGGGAAAAATTATGTGAATAAAATGGCAAAGATTTATGATTTACTTGAATATACAAGTGATTTTATTGACACTGACCATGGTAAAATATTAACAATTCAAAAAGTCAGTGGTAGCAATATTTCGGAAAATAGATTTATAAATCATAATTAATCACAGGAAATGAGGAGTCTTTGAATTCTGAAAGTGAAACACCTCTAGTCATTCATTTGGAAAAATTAAAAACTACTCCAGATAACAGGTGGTTGGAGAATTACACCTCCAAAGAAATATTTTGTAAGTTTAAATTTTGTTCAGAGAAATGTGGGGTTTTGACTTGCCTAAAAATAGCAGGCCTAGTGAATACTTTAAATTTCATGAGAAGACTGTACTGTAGTCTTATACAAATTTCTCCTGGTGCATACACAAAGTAGAAAATATAAGAATATAGTATCACATACTTTGAGGAAGCGTTTTGTGTCCAGTCTGATGAATCTGTTCAAATTTACAAAGAGAGTTGTGAAAGCACAGTGGATGTCAAAGTGTCAAAAGATAGAAACTGCACAGATCAGTTTCTTTTGTTGGAGGTATATCTGTATACTGGGACATTCTGACAGTTGTGACATATATTAATCCAATTCAGGACAGTGGAGGTTTTTCAGAAAAGGTACCAAATACAGTTTAAATTGTTGTAGGTAACAACCATCCATTTTGTGACTTTCAATAAGACATGAAAACAATGTTCTGTTGTGTGTATTGTATAAGCCTCATTTACCCTGTGTATAGTATGAAGGTGACTGGAATATTACTCAGCCAATAAGCAAGTAGCATCAAATTTTCTTTCTTGCATATATAAACTAGAACAGTGATAAGTGTTTTTGGAAGCAGTGACAAAAGAAGTTCCACTTCTATGTATAAAACTGGGCTTCATGAAGAAATTTGTGACAGCTATACAGCAGGGATAGACCATGTATCTGGAAAAAGAATTAATGATGGTATTTTTATAGAAATAGAATAATTAATAGGGACATAATTTTAAAGAGACTGCGAGCTGGTGAAATTATGAGCATGGAGTCAACTATGAAATGTTTTAAATGTCATTTTCTGCTTTTGGCTGTAAATCCGCATTACAATAAGATAACTAGGAAATTTGGTACAAAAAATAATTAGGTATGTACTAGCTGCAAATTACACACTTTTTATCTCCCCAACCTTCCAAATTTACTAGCACTCCTAGAAGAAAGGATAATAGAGAAATGGCTTAGCCACAGCCTAAAGGATTGTTCCCAGAATGAGTTCTCACTCTGGAACAATATATGCTGATATGAGACTTCCTGGCATATCAAAACTGGGTTCTGAAATGGGGCTTGAACCTTGGACTTTGCCTTACCTGGGCAGGTATCTACCAAGTCATGCTTGGATGGCTCATACGGAGCATTTGATTGCAAGAGGTAAAGATCTTAGTCTATTCCTGATCTGGCACACAGTTTTATTATGCCAGGAAATTTAAAATAGGTGCACACTCTGCTGCAGAGTGAAAATTCAATGAAATTATTGAAACTGCCTCATGCAACATGTATGTAGAAGTTTACTTTCTTCACCTAAATTATTTTTCTAACAATCAGTTATTTTATGGGAGGAAATGAGCACTTCCATCACGATATAAGTAACAAGAAAGATATACCAAGGAAAGTATACAATTGACTATTGTTGGATGTTGAGAAGACGCTGTACTCACAAATGTGAAAGATATTTGGAGAAGAGGAAGTCTCGAGAGGAACATAGCAGGGCGAGAGGAACACAGCAGGGCATATTAGGCAAGCTTGATTTTAAAACTAGTACAAAACTGCTTAATGCACCTGACCCCTCCAGAGAAAATTTTCATGTTATTGAAACTGCCTTAAAGAAATGTCAAGTTGTAAAGTAAACTTTTGTAATTTATGGAAATACCCACACTATGGAATTCTGAACCTTATTTTCAAAATGTGCAGACTAAATCCATACTGGAACACCATTTCAAAATGACACCACATTCCATATTAGCTATTTTCTCATCTTTAACCTGAATTATATATATTTGCACATCTAGTACCAGCAATTCAAATGTGATTCATACATTTGAATGGGACCGGATGACAGCAACCTGGTTGAAAATAATGAAAATTGTCTCATATGCACCAGACAGGAGGCAGTGATGATCAGCACATCTGCCCAACAACAGGAGCCGTAGAAAATCTTTTCTAATATCACTCTGTGGTATCAGAAGAAATACTTTCTGCAGTTTGACAGTGTCACAGAAATAACCATTTTATTTAGCAGAAATCAAAATTTAATGTGGCAGTATTTCTTTTGTTACATTTAACGGAAAATCTTTTTTTAAAACCAGCAATCAATTAGCTTGTCAATAGCAACAACTGAGTCCCAACTGTGTGTGTTTTCAAAGCTGGTGGATTGTTAAGGCACTACACTTATACTAGAAAGCAGGCGGTAGGGTGTGCTAAATCACTTCAGATTAACACTTTCGCTGTGGCTAACGCTTATAAGCACACAAGAAGCCACGAGCCAGTGCGGCTGACACTTATAAGCACCCGCGCTCACTGTCAGATTACGCAGTCTAGTTGCAGCGTCTAAGCTAGCATAAAACCGTGTACACCTTTGTGTGGTCAGTTATTGAACTTATATTGTTTGTAATGGAGACTAATGAACAGACACCTGGACCTTCCAATGTGAAAAGAAGCAGGAAAAGTGCTAAATTGACAGAGGAACAGTTACTTAGTGTACTAGACAGTGATTTTCTGTGTAGTGAGGACGAGGCATACCACGGAGATTATCATTTAGAGGTTGCAGAAGAACTGCAGAGTGATCATAGCGTGGAAGCAAAGCTTTCAAATCTGTTTCATGGCAGTACCTGCCTTTTCAGAGTGTTATTTGCGCACCTGCACCGATGCCGCAGCGAAAGTGTTAAAGTCAGAATGGTACATTCAACCAGGCTGCAGTCAATTTTTTGTCTGCACTCAACATGAGACAGTGATAAGTCTTCATTGACCACAATGTCACTTGAAGCTCCAGTCTATGCAACCTTCTAATGATACTTCCAATACAGACAAACTCATTTACACACTCTATAAGTAGTTATAACTTTATACATTATCACTTTGTTTGGTGCCAAGTGCAGGAACAAGGAAAATAAAAACTTCATTTTCATTAAACTGTATCAGTATACAGCAATTCAGACAGTTTTATTTGGAGAGGGGTACATTTTTTTTTCTCTTAAGAACTTTTTTAAGAAAAGAACACTGCCTCTTTGAATGTAATTCTGTTTTGAAGAGCTGGCTGTATCTGTGCATCAAAAAACTTAAATTATAGAACTGAGCGACACACATGCCTAATTAAAATATGAAAAATGTGTTACTATTATGTGCAGCATATTGTCAAAACCAAAGCTTGAAAGTCACATAACATGCTGCTCACAAGGTTAAAGCTGTGGTTTCCACGACTATGGAATACACACTGTTTGTGTATACATATATTTCAAATCTCATACCAACAAGTTTTTTTTAACTGTTTTCATAATGTCATTTTCATTTTATCGTGGCAATTTGTACCACTTTGGAAGAGTAAAATAAATTTCAGTGAGTAGAAATTTCAAAATTCTTTATTAGTTTCGATAATACAGTATGATGAAAAAATAAACATAGATTGTTCAAGCTTTTCCATAATATTATTAATGTTAGAATGATCGTAATAAATCCCACATGGCATCAGCTACCTTGCCTGGGCTCTGTCTCAGCATTCACTTATCAGAAGGTGGAAATTTGAAGAAATGCCTGTCAATTTACATACCAAATTTAAGAGAGGGTACAGAGCCAAATTTCAAATGGAGACTCAATATATAAGTGCCCAGTTACCGGGCTGATTGTATGCCAGCAGAATAGGGCAATGTAGCAAAAGTGACAAACTGTTTTCATCCACGTGCTTTGAGACTACAATCCAGTTATTTATCCATTCTATCAGATCATCTTCTTTCACATTAACAGGATTTAATCCACGGAGGAAACAAGCCTGTTGAAAGTCAACTCAGTAAGATTCTTGATACAAAACACAGTATGTTACACCTTTAAATACAAGTATCATACCCATCTCAGCTGGTCATGGCTCATTGCTTTCACTCCACCTTCCCTCAAAATTGCCATATCCATTTCGTGTATGATTCGAGCTCGATCAGATAACCGGTACCTGCGTCGCCATCCAACATGCATGCCATGCATTTTAAGAAGATGTCTCTGGAACAAAACAGTGAACTGTATCTATCTTCTGCCTTTTTCTTAAAGACACTCAACAAATGAAACAATTCTAATAATTATGATAAGCACCCTCCCCCCAAAAACGCGAGCGGATGTGTGTGGTAAAGAATCAGTTTGTCTCGAACATTATGGAAATCTGTTTAGAAGCTACCCTCTTCTTAATTTTCTGCTTGATTCAGTGAGTGTAATAAAAAAAATTGTAAAACAGCACTGGCTGCTCTTTTCAAGGAATGTGTGGTAAAAAATGTCAGGCTATAGTGGGTCCCTGGTGAGTCCTAACAATTACTACTTTCACTTTTGGCAACTTTTAGAACTTTTTACCATGAGTCTGACATTTAACTATAGGTTACCCAACAACAGGCAATTAGTTTGCCCACTGGTTCAGTCCACTCAGAAACAGGTGTAGCTGATGTGGAGTAGTAGTTGGATTGGAGACTGTTAGAGAATGAATCCATAAATAAAGATCTTCTGACCAGCATGTAGAGGTAGTACATTATTGCAAATTTGTAATATATTAAATGTTACACTGTTGTTTTAGTCTGCAGGCTGAACATAATTTTGATGCAGCTCTCCATGCTGTTCTATCCTGCACACGGCTCTTCATCTTCAAATAACTATTGCAACCTACATTATTCTGAATCTGCTTACTGTGTTTTCATCTCTTGGTATCCCTTGAAAGATTTTTTACCACCCTCCCCCTTCCCACTTTCCTCTAATAATAAATTAGTGATCCCTTGACATCTCAGAATGTGTCCTATCAACAAATCCCTTCTTTTAGTCAAGTTGTGCCAAAAAATTTTCTCCAATTTTATTGAACTTTCTCATTAATTACAGGCTAGCTATCTACAGGATTCCTCTGTAGCACCACATCTCAAAAGCTTCTATCCTCTTCTTGTCTGAACAGTTTATTGTCCACTTTTCACCTCCATATAAGGCTATACTCCTTCAGGAAAGGCTTCCTAACACTCAAATCTATATTTGACGTTAAGAAAATTTTCTGCTTCAGAAATACTTTTCTTGCCATTGCCAGTCTACATTTTATATCCTCTCTACTTTAGCCGTCGTGTTACTTTGTTGCCCAAGTCACAAAACTCATCTGCTACTTTAAGAGCTTCATTTCCTAATCTAATTCCCTCAGCATCACCTGGTTTAATTCTACTACATTCCATTATCTTTGTTTTACTTTTGTTGATATTCATCTTATATCCTCCTTTCAAGACACTCTCCAAGTCTTTTGCTGTTCCTGACAAAATTACAATGTCCTCACAAAACCTCAAAGTTTTTATTTGCTCTACCTAAACTTTAATTCCTACTCCATATTTTTCTTTGGTTTCCTTTACTGCTTGCTCAATGCAGACTGAATAACATGAGGGATTGGCTACAACCCTGTCTCACTCCCTTGTCAACCACTGCTTCCTTTTCATGTCCCTCGACTCTTTTAACTACCATCTGGTTTTTGTGCAAGTTGTAAATAGCCTTTCACTCCCTGCATTTTACTCCTACTGCCTTCAAAATTTCAGAAAGAGTATTCCACTCAACACCGTCAAAAGCTTCCTCTTAATTCTACAAATGTTATAAGTGTAAGGTTTGCCTTTCCTTAGCCTATCTTCTATAGAGATCACAGGGTCAGTATTGCCTCGTGTGGTCCGACATTATCCCAGAACCCAAACCAATCTTCCCAGAGGCCAGCTTCTACCAGTTTTTCTATTTTTCTGTAGAGAATTTGTGTTAGTATTTTGCAACCATGGCTTATGAAACTGATGGTCTGGTAATATTCACACCTGTCTACACCTGCTTTCTTTTACATTCTTCTTGGAGTCTGAGGATATTTTGCCTGGCTCATACATCGTGCAAACCAGATGGAATAGTTTTGCCATGGATGGCTCTCCCGAGGTAATCAGAATGTCATCTACTCCATAAGGCTTCTTAACTTAAGTCTTTCACTGCTCTATCAAATTGTCCTTGCATATCGTATCTACCATCTCATCTATGTCCTCTTGCTTTTCTATAGTGCTGCCTCATGTTCATCTCCTTGTATAGAAGCTCTGAATACTCCCATCTTTAAGCTCTCCCTTCATTGTTTAGTACTAGTTTTCCATCTGAGCTCTTGCAGCTGCTTCTCTTTTCTTCTTTAGTTTTCCTCTAGCTAGTATAGGTCTTTTCTCAAGTCATACATGCTTCTAATTCCTTACATATGTCATATGGCCATTCATGCTTAGCCATTTTTTTAATGTTTGTATTTATTTTCACCTTCTTCCTCCTGTCATCGATTAAATTCAATATGTCCTGTGATATCCAACGGTTTCTACAAGGCCTTGTCTTTTAACCTATCCTCCACTACCTTCACTAATTTCATTTCTTGAAGCTACCCATTGGTCTTCAACTGTAGCAATTATACCACATTTTGCTATTGATAACTGAATAATCTCAGCGGCAAGGAGGAAGATAAGGAAACAGCCAGGCAGTCAACTGCATGATGCATTCACGAATATGAACTCAATATGGAGGGTTCTGTACACATGCATGTGTAATCAAAGGATTTGTTATTAATAACCAGTACACTAATTTAAAGGTACAAGAGGACTCACTGTAGTATGTTCTAAATCCGGTATGTATCTCTAAAATACTACCACACAATTTCAACAGATCTCTGGCAGCACTCCAAAGTATATGTTTATAGATGCTGCTACCCATCAGCTAAGACTACATAAAGATGCATATTCCCAGTCTGGAAAATCCTGGTACTCCCAAATGTTTGCAGGAATCGTCTTGCATGTTGCTGCTCTTCAAGTAGCCCCATACAGAATTACTGGATAGTTGGTTTGAGCACCATGATGCTTTAATATGCACGGAGATTGTTTGCCCATATCTCCATGACTACACAACAAATCACAAAGGGTCAAGGCCTGCTTTTACACACAGGTTTTCCATTTAATTAGGAACATACAGACAGCCTGTTCCTACAAAAAACATACAAATTTGATAGAGTTATTGCAGGTAATTACTGTTATGTTTGAAACACACACCAATGAAGCATCATTCAGATATATACTTCTGGGTTATATGGCCATGGTCCATGGAATTCTTCTATTCCTAACGTTTTGTCCAATACTACGTTGGACATCTTCAGAGGTATGGCTGGTCCTGCTGAGTCCTGCCGACTGTCAGCAGGACCAGCCATACCTCTGAAGATGTCCAACGTAGTATTGGACAAAACGTTAGGAATAGAAGAATTCCATGGACCACGGCTATGTAAGCCGGAAGAATTATCAACAACAGCACCATCCGGTCGTGAAAGCCTTCATTGTATGATTCAGATATATAGTTCCAAAACAACAGAAACAAACTTCTCCTAACATGACTGCTATACTTTCATATCATAGCCTTGGTGCCTAGAAACTGAATGTGCGCGGGCTTCTGTAAACAGTCCATCTGCCTAATTTATCTCATCATACATTCTTTTATTTTGTTCCATCACTTGTGGAGCAAATAGAAATATCAACTTGTACTGCTTGGGCAGATATTAGACAAAAAGCTACCCTGGCTATGAGAATGCATTCACTATGCTGTTCATAGTAACTTACTTGCATTCCTATTTTCTTACTCACTGTTAAGACTTACTTCTGTATTATTCCTATTTGCTTCAGTATAGATAATCCTGGCCTCACCTGCTGCTCCTGCCACCAAGCTTCACTAATTCCCTGTGTATGCAACTTCCATTAATTCCATTCTCTATCCTACGTTCCTGATCGAGCGAGGTAACACCGCACATACTGACCATTAAGGCAGGTAGTCAAAAGTTTTAATTATCACACCAAAAAAATAAAGCTATGAAATAATTTTCTTTGTTTGTTCAGAGGTGTGTACATAGTCCGGGTACACAGTGAAATCCACAGGCCACAGTAACACAGCACACCATTAGACGAGTCAAAACATAATGGCAGAGCCCATCGATCAAGTACAGTATCGCATGATAATGTTTTCTTCATTTGAAGAGCAACAAAGCTAAAATAATCCATGGTGAATTAGTGGAAGTGTACAACAACAATGCATCACTATGACACAGTGGACAGGTGGCACAGATGCATCCAGTGAGATTGAACAATTCTGAATGATAAAGACCAAACTAGCAGGCCACATTTCTGTGAAGAACCGGGAATTGTTACGATGCGGACACCCCAGTGCTCAAAGACTGGTGTATCACAATCGAAGTGATAGTGGAAAAACTGTCATGGACTGGTTTTCAAAATCTTGCACAACATTCTAAATACAGCCTGCCAGAATCTGTTCACACAGATTCAAAACAGACAACTGAATCAAAGCAGCAGTGGAAATTCAGTTGTCTCAGGCCAATCTTCTTTAGCTATCTAATCACCAAGCACGCGAGCTAGATGTATCACAATGACTCCAAGATGAAGAAGCGAAACAAAAACTTAAGACACGAATTAATCACTGCAAAAAAGGCAAAGACCAGATCATCATTGGGCACGGTGAAGATAATTGATTTTTGAGATTTTTTTAGGTGTGGTGATAACCAATTACACTCTTAAAAGAGCAAACTGTCAGAGGATAGGATGGCTACTCAAATTTTGGCACCAGAAGGTGCTAAAAACTGGAAAAACAAAGGGATAAAAGAGCGGTCTTTGCCCGGGGAAGTGGCCATGGGTTACAGACACTGAAAACGCGGAGAGAGGCCCCAACCACACCCACCGTGACCCTGCTCCAGGAGGAATGCAAAATATTATAACTGAAAATAAAAACCACTTTCGCGAAAGAAACTGAGGACCAGTTTCAACCATCCGCGAATCATCTGCTAATATTAAGACAAGGAATTGGGAAGGCTATACTAGTATCAAAAGATGGGGACATTCCACCAATATTTGGGAGATCATCAGTCTGGATCCAAAACCACATTGTGAGGGTGGCTCGTTACACAAGGGAAAACAATGGATGGACCTAGCATGACCGACAAGTAGATGGCATACGACAGAAACAAAAATAACTACTAATAATGCTGCTGAGTTCAGTCACACAGCATGTACTCTGTATTTTTACTGTAAGCTGATTTTAAGCCTTAGATGCATTGTCTTATGAGTCAAAGGCATTGTTAATATTTAAACACAGGTGCATTATGTGGAAGATTCGTAAAGATAGTTAATAAAATGTACTGATTTCTGGTCAATTAAACAGCATCAACCATTTCGTTCCTTTTGATCTCTCCCCTCACCATACTTGCCATTGAAAAGAATTCCTTGAAACCTCCCAACACAGTGACAGAATATTTTATGTATCTTATTGTTTCATCCTCCTCAAGTTCCATTTGCAAATAGTACACAAGATGAGCAACTGTTGGCAGATCTTTTAATACAGGTAATTTTCGCCTCACAAACATTAGTACATGCTCAATAGTAAATGCCTGATGGCCTGAAGTTATCAACAATTGTAATGTAAAAGGAATGAACCATTGCATAGCAGCAACAGAATCTATCATTCTTTACCTTTGCCACTCCTGCATGGCGGCTGTAAATCTCTATGTACACATATCGATTAATGATATAAAAAGAATTTCAAGACAAACGAGGCCTTGAGCACTTCACCTGTTACTGTATCTATTCCATGAAAGGGACGCGGACTTGCTGCATTCCACAATCTGTATTTGATAATTTGTGCAAAATAGTCTGTAAATGTGCCAATTGTCTTCTCTATCAGAAAACATATATTTTTATATAATTAATTACAAGCAGGCACCATCAACAGGACATTAATCTCAAGTATTGCCTGTGATGTGCAAAGCTTTTGTTAATATGCACCAGCTATTGTAACTGTAATATAAAAAGGTATGTAGCATTAAAAAATGTGTTATATATGAAGTGTGCTTATTTACACAAATAATCCTTAAGTATCTCCATCTCCTCATTATTTGAATGTTAATCATTTTATCTCTAGAAATTATGATCACGCTGATGGACCAAACACAGCATTGATGCAGGAGGAACATAATTTTTCCTATCATTTCTGAAACAATCATTTTCAAATTTGTAGTGTTGATTTCTTTTAAAGTCAATAAATCTTTTTGTCCGTTAATGTCGATCCTGATATGACTGCATCGCGGTCATGAAAATGTGCTGAAATGATGATGTTGCTTCCAACCAATCTCAAATAAATTAATCTGCTGCTCCATGTCCAAAGAATGTCAAGTATTTAGTGACTTGTTACTATAAGATGATTCAATCAATCTCTGATTCCATCGCCAAGTTACACACAAAACATCTTTATATCTTCAACATACAATCTCTGTCTAGGGCTAAATTTCTCCGATTTTATTGTCATCGTCATTTCACAACAGAAAATAACATTTCGTTCATAATACTCTTAAGTTCGGCAGTAGGCTTCTCTGTGTATACCACTGGAGTTACCATACTAATTTCAAACATATCTAAGCTGCCTGACTGTAAAGGTCAAGAGAAACTTATATCAACTATATTTAGTAATTTTTTACTGCATTGGTTTATATTTTTTACTTAACTTATCTCATCCTCTACTACCATTATAACATGAATTCTAATTTGATAATTTCAAGGTTTTTAAAAAGTCCCATTTCAGTTCTCCAAAAGCCCAGCGACAAATAAAAAAATCAGCAAAACCTGTAAGACAGAAGACAAATTAGTATACCGTATGGACTCTCTTCTTCATTCCATCATAAGTGATTGAGAAGAATGTAAAACATTATATATACTCAGACTCACTTTAAAGGTTCTGGGCACTGACTAAGTTATGACCAGAGTGACACTTGTCTTGGGTGACAGAGAGCAAAAGAAAACTTCAAATGATAACAATAATGGAAATTCCTGGATGGAACAAGATGTAAAATAAGGGAAAGGCAACAACTCACCTCTAGTGGACTGATGTGTGAAGTATCGAAACACACAACAGAAAACGTGTTCACATTAGCTAAAGTCCGCACTTTCACACACCCGAACATACATTTCCTTGTCCTTCAGTAATCTATAATCAGTATCACTGATGGCATGGGAGTGTATGTTTGGGCCTGTGTGTACACTTTTATTAGAAAAAGTGCAAGAGCTCAAAAGCTAGTGTGAATACTATTTTCTGTTGTGTTTCAATGCTTGATGTATCAGACCACTATAAAATTTCAAATCACAACGGCAGATATGGATTTAGCCGTGGCCCCCGAATTATAACCTTGCGTCTTGTTCTTATAGTCTGTGTAAATGAAAATGTTAAGCTGCAAACTGGCATTTCAATATGCCATTGCTCCATTCTTTACACAGCAAAGTATTTCACCATTTTGCTGGAAAGGTCTGCTTGAAATAGTGTATTGCAGTTAAAATAATAAAAAAAAACACTCGTTTACAAGGGTGAGTTTTTTTACAAAAACAAACAAGATTAGTTTTTCAAATATTTTAAATTATTTTTTCTACAAGCTGCTAGGTCCGGCTTGTATGGTGACCTTTAGGGCATACAGATAATAAGTCTCTAGTTTTGCTGCATGCAGCGATTTGTCATCATGGCATGAAATTTTTGCCTTGTGGGTGAACTTTATCAAAAATTTGTAGTAAATATACGTTTGTGTGCCACTTGACAGTAATGGAAATTTATACTCTAATGCTACAACACCAATATGGTCCATTTTAGAAAAAAACCTAACAACAATCTTCTTATCCGCACTGTGAATTCATCAGACTCTCGTAGGCTTAGGTTCTGCTCAAAACACCAAGAGTTTTTCTGTACCAATCAATGTGTTGTTTTTGTTCAGGAGTCAGATTATGTGGAATCCATTGGCAACAAAGTTTTTTCACACCTGTTGATATAAAATGTTTTATACTCATGTTGTGCCAAAGCCCAGTCTTGCCTGAAAAAAGGCTTAGGATGTCTGTTGTTCAACTTGAATTACACTACCAATTATAAATTGTTGCATTAGATGAGGTTTTTTGTCAATACATTTTTAAGCCAATCTTCACAGTTAGTGACAATTTAACATCATAAAAAATACAGCCTGGAAATGTTCTCCAGTCAAATTTACTTTTTGGTACGCGCAAAATCTTTAAATGATGATGATTAGAAACTATTACAGCAAATCGAACAGACTACATGGCAATCAATTTGAAACATCAGAAAGTAGCTGTGAAATATAAAAATGGCATTACACTAGGGCAGGTCCCCCCCCCCCCCCCCCTTCAACCTCCAACTGCTTAGTATAGAAGCTACATGAGTGGCAGAAAGTGGACATGTGCTGTAGGCTACTGCGCAACTCTCGCACTACATTCTCCGCCATTGCCAACATCAAGGCATCAGTCTGCATTGCACTACAGCCACATAAACATGGCTGCCGTCATTTTTGCTCCCGCCAAGTGTGAATTACGAAGTGTAATTCAGTTTCTGCATGCAGAAGGGAACAGTGCAGCAGAAATTCATCGGAGAATGAGCCAAGTGTACAGTGATAACTTCATGACTGATGGTTGTGTGCGTGAATGGTGCCAAAAGTTTAAAGATGGCCGAAATGACGTGCATGAGAACGGGGGCCAAGGACGCAAGTCTGTCGCTACAGCTGACCTTGTTGAATGAGTTGACAGAATGGTTAGAGAAAATTTTATGTTCACCATAACTGCTTTGTCTATGGAAATTCCGGAAGTTTCAAGACCTGTTGTACACACTATTGTTACTGAACATTTAGCGTACAAAAAACTTTGTGCCCATTGGGTTCCAAAAATGCTGACTGATGCCCACAAAAGTCAATGAGTGGTGTCAGCTTTAAATTTCCTTGATTGTTATCATGATGAAGGAGGGAACTTTTTGAAATCAACTGTTACTGGAGAGATGAAACTTGGATCCAATACGACACACCGGAAACAAAACGACAATCACAACAATGGATGCATCCAAATTCACCAAACAAACCAAAAAAATTCAAACAAACATTCAACAACAGAAAGGTTACGGCTAACATGTTTCGGGACCAAAAAGATGTGTTGCTTGTAGAGTTTATGCAGCCCGGAACCACTATCAATGCAGCTGCTTATTGTTTAATTTTACGACGTTTGTGGAGAACCATTCAAAACAAATGAAGAGGAATGCTGACTTCAGGAATTGTGTTGATCCATGACAATGCTCGACCACACACTGCTGGCACAACCCAGTGGTTCCTTGAACACTTTCAATGGGACATTATTGATCATCCGCCGTACAGTCCTGACCTGGCTCCCAGCGACTTTCACCTTTTCCCTGAACTAAAGACATGGCTGGGAGGGCAGGCAGCACTTTCAAACCAATGAAGATCTTCAAAACACCGTCAATACTCATTTGCAGTCATTGCTGGCACCATTTTTGAAGAGGGTATTGCAAAGCTTGTCCACAGGTATGATAAATGTCACAATCTTTTCGGTGGTTATGCTTGAAAAGTAACAGTAAGTGTACAAAACTTTTGGTAAAAAAATAATTGTTTTCTATGAACTTGTCTTTTATTTATAGCCTATCGGAGGCTGGGAGGCGGGGGGGGGGGGGGGGGGGGGGGGGCGGCCCTCATAAAATTTCTTGCATTTAAGCTTTACTAATGCATCCTTAACCGGTACCCACAAACATGAAATTTAACATAATTAATCTTACAAATGTAAAATTGTTGATAATATAATTTAAACATATAGATAAAAAATCTACGCACCAAGTGGCGTTAGGGGAACACACACACACAACAGGATTTAACTATTACAAGCTTTCATTGCCAGTGGGCCCTCCTTCTGGCAGAAGAGTTAAAGGGGAAGGAAGAGGGATCAAGGAAAGGGACTGGAGAGCTGTATAGACAGAGGTACAGTTCAGAAAAGTCTGAACTTCAGACCAGGGAAGACTTACTGGACGGGATGAGAAGGAAAGACCAATTGTTGGGGACTGCACTGGATAGGATTTGAAACCTGAGAGCTTAAAGGTGGAAGACAGGGTAATACGCCAAACAGAATACTACTAAAACTTCGTGCATGAGTTAATAAGAGTGGGTATGGCAGAAAATAGACGAGTCAGAAAATGAAAGATGTAGGAAACTAAAATGGAGTGAAGAAAGAAGTAGTTACTGTGAATAAATGCTGAAACGCAAGGAGTTAACGCAAAATAAGGCCAGGCAGGTGGCGAGAACCAAGGACATGTAGTGCTAGTTCCCACATGCGGAGTTCTGAGAAACTGGTGTCTGGGGGAAGAATCCGGATGGCGTGTGTGGTGAAACAAGCACTGTGGTCATGGCTGTTGTGTACAGCATGCTCCGCAACAAGATATTGTGTGTTGGCTGTATACCCCTTCTGCATACGCCCATTCATCCTGACTGACAACTGGGTGATAGTCATGCCAATGTAAAAGCCCGAACAGTGTTTACGTAACAGCTGGTATGTAACGTGTTGTTCCACAGGTGGCTCTCCCTTTCATAGTATATGTTATGGCAGTTACAGGGCTGGAATAGATGGTGGTAGGGGGGGGGGGGGGGGGGGTGCACAGGGCAAATCTTGCAGTGGGGATGGTCAGAGGGGTACAAAGCCATAGGGTAGGGAGATGGGTGCAGAAGAAACATAGGGTCTGACAAGAATGTTGCAGAGATTGGGAGAGCAACGAAAAGCTATTCCAGACGTGGTGGGCAAAATCTCAGACAGAATGCATCTCATTTCAGGGCTTGATGTGGATGAAAGTGTGTAGCTGGCTACAGTGAGGATGAAATCAACATGTTCCCTCCCATAGAGCCACCTTTGAAATGACACATTACATAACAGCTGTTAAGTAAGCACTGTTTGGCCATTTACATTGGCAGGACTACCACCCAGTTATCAGTCAGGATGAATGGACATAAGCAGAGGGTATATAAAGGCAACACACAATATCATGTTGCAGAGCATGCTGTACATGACAGCCATTACAATGGTGCCTGTCTCACTGCACGCGCCATCTGGATTCTTCCCCCAGGCACCAGTTTCTCAGAACTCTGCATGTGAGAACCAGCACATGTCCTTGGTTCTCGCCACCCGTCTGCCATTAATTTATGTTAATTCCTTCAGTCTCAGCATTTATTCATAGTAACTACGCCTTTCTTCACTCCATTTTAGTTTCCTACATCTTTCATTTTCTGACTCGTCTATTCTTTGCCGTCCCCCCTCCCACCTCTCTTATATACAATGTACTTAGCTTTACAGTCTTATCAACTCTTGCACAATGTTTTAGAAGTAATCTCTGTCTTGCACATTACCCTGTTTCCCACCTTTAAGCTCTCAGGTTTCAAACCTCATACGGTGCAGTCTCCAACAATCGGTCTTTCCTTCTCATCCCATCTGGTAAGTCTCCCCTGACCTGGGGTTCTGGGTGACTTTTCTGAACCGTATCCCTTCTCCTACAGCCCTCCTCCAGTCCTTTTCCTTCACCCCTCTTCCTTCCCCTTCAACTCTTCTGCCAGAAGAATGAGCCAGTGGCTCCAAAAGCTTTTAATAGCTAAATCCTTTTGTGTGGGTGTGTTCCCCTGCTGCCGCTTAGTGAGCAGAATTTTTATCTATCCGTTTACATTAAATGTAAAATTGTGTAATTTATAAACTCAAATAACAATACCAACAGTAGTTCTGCTACTAATTTTAACCAACTTCTTTCATAACTTATCCTAATTCCACATAAGGATACAATCCATGAATTGTCATACTTACAACATGACCAGTATAGAGATACAGGACGTGGTATGGGTGTCCTTTAAATAAGTCAATGCACTTCACAATATCCTCGGTTTTTGGATGCACACCGCTTCCAATTAAACTTAAAATCCTTGCCCACGGTTTGTGTAAGGATTCATCTTCTATATTGTCCAACTGTGCCTGCAAAGCTCGGAACACTGGTCGACAGTGGTATAAACGTGACCGAAGATTATGAACATCAAATTCCACACGCTGCTGAATGGTCCAGAAATGAGAGCACAGCAGTTGTCGAGGGAAGAGGTATCTAGACATTCAGTAAACATTTTAACACTGGAAATAAATTGTACGTAAAGCCCAGGATGTACAATGCTGATGACAATGTCATCAAAATGCTTAATGAATTTTATATCACTAGTTACCATCAGCCAAGTGTAAAAAAGTGGACAGAAATAATTTATATTTCACTTAGATATTCTAAACATCTGAGATTAACTTTAAATGCGAACATTTTTAGGTTAGGCTTTACCGTGACTGTTACTGACATTAAATGAAACAACAATTTCACTGTTACCAGTCACCGTGACGGCGACTGGTAACAGTGAAATTGTTGTTTCATTTAACATCTGAGATTACATAACTTACACTAAAAAAGCACGTATCAAACTAATAAATTTTAAGAAGTAGGATAGGAGGGCACGTGTTTGCCAACTGTTGATGAGCACAACTACAGGAGATCAAACGGAAAAAAAAGATACAACTTCAGACTTTCAGAAATTTGAAGTAGATTCTTCACTACTTGGACCAAGCGAAGGAAAAATGTACAATTGTTAAAGGAAAATGGAGGATGTTGGAATCCTTATATTACACAAAATAATAATAATAACCACAATAGATTCAGACACTAGGTTATTGACAATGAGCCACAAGCCAACTGCACTTGTCTCTCACACAATTATGCAAATAAATCCACTATTTTGCACTCATACCAAAAAACCACTGTGGATTAATACTTTTGTAGTTGATATTTGATTGTAGTCTCCCCCCCCCCCCCCTCCAACTCCCAATTTCCTGCTGTTCTCCCTAATTTTCAATGTTTATTTTATGAATTTGTACAATTCTGCATTTCATGTTTATATTTTCATGCCATGGCTACATGCTATATTATTGCTCGACATATGGAACTGATGTTTGTGTAGCATCTTAGGGCATAATATGACATCATTGGTCAAAGCCAATAGGGAACATCAAACCATCTGGTTTATCCAGTCATTCTGTCTCTCGTAATTTTGCAGTTTTCTCATGTGAATTTTTGTTTTGATATGAAAAGCCTGACAAAAAAATTGAAGCACCCACAAGATATGGTCAGATGGCAATATAACTTTGTACATGTACACGTCACGGGTGGATACGAAAATGAGAGTTGCACTTCTCTTTAACAGGTACAATGGCTACCACAGAGCATTAGTATTGTTACCAGGCCCAGTACGGTATACAAGGCGCATGAACAGGGTCATATGTTGAGCGATCACTGTGAAGAACACGGAGACACTGCGTGCTTGTAGATGTTATCAACACCTGATGAAGTTTGGAAGAGACCTCATTGTGGATCTCTACTTGGCCAGCTGGTTGAATCGTACAATATCCAGATTTATGGGGCATTCGGATCATTGGCCTGATGTCTGACCAGATGGGAACATATGGGCAGGCATATTCATTGTCACAGTTCTGGTCGACCTTGTCTGACTATCACAAGAGGACCACCATATTGTACACTGAGCACATTGTAATCCCTTCACACTTGTTCCTGTCATCTGAGAAAAAGTAATAGATTCCTACAACACTGGGTGCTGGACCGTAGCTCAGACACTAGCAGCAGACGGACTAGTAAATTATGTTCCCATGTGTAGGCTGCCATTAACACCACAACACAAATGGCTGTTTGGAGTGGTACTGCTGATGAGTGGCATCGCGTTCTGTTCAGTGATGAATCGTGGTTCTGCATTACCCCTGATGACCATTCTCAACGAGTATGGCAATGGCCTTGGGAGAAGTTCTACTCTTCCAGCGTACTGGAGAGACACAGCAGTGATACTCTGGCATCATGATGTGGGGAGCCATTGGGTATGGCTTCAGATCATAGCTGGTAATGACTGAGGGAACTCTGACAGCACACGGTACATAAGAGACAACCTGCATCATCTTTTCTATCCTATTCTGCATCCGTAAAACAGTGTATGTTTTCCCTGTGAATACTAAGGCTAGACAGGGAATCCAAATCACCATCAGATAATAAATCATCACGAGTTACTTCTCATGCAACAGTATTGTTTTCAACATGACGTGACAATTCTGATCCACACATAGCAAATGTGTGTATGAGATGTCTGCACAATACTGAGGTATTCCCATGGCTTGTAAAATCCCCAGATCCGTCCCTGACAGAATGTGTATGACCAGCATAGATGTCAATTTGGTCCCAGTGCCAGTATCCAGATTACCAAGGGCCAGTTAGAGCAGCTGTGTGGCAGCTTACTTTAAGATAGGATACAACGGCTTTATGACAGCTTTGCCAACCAAACCGATGCACGCATTCGGGCCAGAGGGGTTGCAACGTCACATTGATAAGTGGGCTCAAGTTCTTTGTAAATCTGATTCAGTTTTGTAACCACTGAAATAATAAAATAATATCAAATACCATCTCAACCCACGAAGTTTGGCATGAAAAAGATTCTTCCAAAAGCTAGTGAAGCCTTCATTCGTCTTTGTGTGCCTGTTGCAACTCAGCAATTCTGCTATTTGGTGTAAATTTTTACATTTTGCCAGAATTTCCCATATTGTATTTAAAAGTTTACTTGGCCACTAGTATTATTCAGAGGAAATAGCTACCACATTTCTGACAGCAGAGGCCTTATGTCTTCACCTGAGACTAACACTTGGCATGCAGCTTTACTGTTCATTGCCTTCTGGATAACATGAATTTTCAATTCTTGAATCAAGATATTCATACAATTTGTAGGAGGAGTAGGCTATATAATGGGACACGCATTTAATTTCCTTTTAATAATTCCCAATTTATTGCTTTACATAAGGTAGGAGCTAGATGAATGACATTGGTCCAGAGTGCATGATTCAACTCTGAACTTTATTTTTGGGAAAAAAAAGTCAATATGAAAAACATTAGTGTGTTGCGCTGTGAAAGTACAAATCAAATTTCAGCAGAAGCTTACTTTTATTACTAACAATAAGTATTGGAGAGTAATTTTAAATGTGCTTAGAAGTGAGTATAAGAATTCCAGCATCTTTAGATATTAATGGCTACAGGACCGGGACCAATGTTAGCCAGGGCACTCCACCTCCAATAAGATACATAGATTAATAATGCATTCTTTTCATACAGATTAAAATAACCAATAAGAAAAGGGGCAACATATTTTGAGCACCAAAAATGGAACTACTTTATATTCTTAATGGGTGGATTTAAAATTGCCATCACTACGTCTTTGGTATTTTCTCTGCCTTTTTGGAATGAAGGCTTTGGTGACAAACACATCAACTGTCCAACTCATGGTTTATGTTAGGTTGGGAAGGTGACAGACTGTGTGAGCTGACAAAATCAACATGTGTTGTCATATGAGGAAAAACAATGACAGTTACTGAATACTTCAAAAAGTACTTATTTCAGCTGTATATCACATGTCATAAAATAATTTTTACAGTTGTGGAGAACATTCCAATTAATTTTAGGCTTACGACTGCTGCTTTTCCAAATATGTTCAAGTCAATATCTGGCACAACTGAAACAACTTACTGCCACAAAACATACTGTCTGACTGCTGCATTCTTATTGCGTATTTACAACCAGCTGTTGGCACCCCCCCCCCCCCCCTTTTCTGTTACGCTTTGAGAAGTGCTGACACCATGAAAATAATCATCTCTGATCTAAACTCTGCTGGATGCTAACACACTGGCCTCACCTACGTCCTCCACATGAATCCTGAACAAAATTACATTCTGCTGGAATATGAAAATCATCTAGCAGCAAGTTTTTTCTACTTGTCACCTTAACTTGCTGCCAACATTATATATGTGTGAAATACTTGAGGACTTAACGGAGAGGTTTTCCGGTGATTTTCATAAATTGCTTCAGGCAAATGCCTGAAAGGGCACAGCTAATCTCCTTCCCTAATCTGATGGGACCAATGACCTCGCTATTTGGACCCCTCTCCCAAATCAACCAACCAACAAACTTTGGGGAGATGCCATTTGGTTGCAGGTAACTCCTCTTCATATTCATCTGACAGCATAAGTGGGACATCAGTCGCCTTTTCTAATTTATGGCTTCTGGTCCAGTGGTAATTTTGGTAACACTTACCATCTCATTCATGACCCCCCCTTTTTTTGGGGGGGGGGCACATTTTTTTGGGGCTATCAGAGGCTCCAATTAAAGCCCACCACAGTGACCCGATAGCTAAAGAGTGGACACAATGATGTTACAAATGAACATGAAGGTACTTATGTAACCATGTCAATCTGTACCGCACATCTGAAGTGAAAGACGAAATGATGGTGGTAAGTGGCTTTGATTAATGAAAAATATTCATCATTAATTTTAATCTCCTGCGGCAGACCTCTAAATTCTTTCCGGACTGAAAAGCAAGTCACAGAAATCCAGTTTGCAAAGTATGCAGAAATGTCCAAACAATGCATACCATTAAAAAGATCTACACTCTGTTAACTTACTATGTTATTTCAGCACTGATTTCGAGTCCCCTCTGGCATGTTAGTGCCTGAATATTTTGGCAATTTACTGCACTGCACTCAGTAAGTACTCCTCATATACTGAGGTATTATGGGAACTGCTCTTTACTATCAGGAGCAGATACATGGAGTGGATGGTTAATGTAACATAGCCAACAGAGCAATTGGATGACCAAGGAATGGAGTAGAGGGTAGATATAAAAGGACGAACAGCTAAAAACATCACATGCAGCTTAGAAGAATTGCAAGGTATGTTGGTATTAAAATATTGAGCCAGATGGCACTACCACCCAGCTGAACACTTCATTCCCCTATCTTCATGTATTGGATGATTCTGATATATGTGTGAAACATAAATACACTTCCCGCAAGATAAGCTTTGAAAATGTCCTGTCAAAAATTCTAGTGATTTGCAGATTGTGCATGTACAATGTATCTATCAAGTGCATAGGGAAGTATCTAAATGTGATATATTAGGCCTATACTAATGGCAACAAGCAAACTACAGTACCCACATTCATACGTCCACTATCAAAATTTCACACACAATGATTGATTCACATGGAGGCTTCAAATTTCATTTGTAGCAAAATTAATACTCCAAAAGTCTTCATTATAACTCAGAGCTAGTAATTAATGTGGACTTCCGTTCAGAGTTAAGACTTCACACAAAATATGCTGACAGACAACCAAGTGCAAGAGACATGATATACTTACACCATTGGCAAAACTATATAATTTGTAAAAGGCAAAACGGATAGAAAGAGCATTGGAGCAACTTTCACTATGTCTTTCTTCATCTTGTGATACAATTCAAGTTCACCTCGACTTAAAAGTGCGCGATCTCTCAGAGCGGTATGTATCTGCATTGAGATCTGAAAGAATGACTTCAAGTCTCTGTAGAAATCCTTAATTCCGGCAGTAAATATCCTGTACGTACGTAGAGCCGCGGGGAACTTCTTCTCCAAAAGCGTCTCATAGCCTTGAACAAATTGCATGTAGCGCGAAAGTGCATATCGTCGTATTTTATTAATTTCTTTCTGTGACGTCGTAGTTTTCTGACTGCATCTGCGAAAACATTGATTGTTAGAAATTAATGTGACACATGCTCACCTACATCTGGCACAATGCTATGTGATGTTTTCTCTCGTTTATTTACGCAATATCATTAGCTGATCATGCTTACAATATGAATTAATCGTACCTACGAATACAATGTCGAGTTATGCTGCAACTTGTTATTAAACTCCTGCCAATATAACTTGAATAAATCATCTTCGGTATTCAGATCAAAGAAATTAAAAATCAAATAATCTCAAAACAGCAAAATATTGTTGTATTTCTGACTGTCACTATTTATTTCCGTCCATCAACAATATCACGAATACGCATTTGTTTGAATACCTCCTCCCCATCTTCGATAGCAACATAGCACGCACTGAGGACAGAATCGACAAGGATGTTCGACTATCGTTGGAACTCCGATACTAGATTTGATTTCACATTCCGCACCATAGAGTATAAATATCTATGCAGTGAGCATTCGAATGAGCGGAAACGGTATTCTGACCGTAACATCTTCTGCATCTCAGGTCACGTGATTTTGAGACAGCGCATTTTAGCCCGTATAGTGCTTAGCGTATTTCGAATGTTATTACTTCGCTGATACAAATAGATCGCCTTCAGAAGTACCGTGAAACTTTGTATACGGGTTTTACCGACATCTTACAATTTCATGTCAGGAACTGAAGTTGGCTCAAAGATGTGTGGTATTGTACATTTTTGCCATAGTACTATAGCTCAGACTCCACTTTATTGACGTCTTTTCGGTAACTTGATAAGAAGTGACAGCCAACAATATTTTTTTACGTTTCCTATTTCCCTTATTATTGACTCTCTCTTCTAATTAATTTATGCCACAGTGACACTGTAGAGGGCGGTGAGGTGTCATGATAAAACAGCGTTTATGACAATGTGAAATTGTTACAATAATTAAGGCAAGAGATTTGCACCACCAGCTTGTCCATTATTATTTTCAGTTTTTTCGCCGTCACATCAGAAAAGAAACAAACAAGTTAAAAATACAGGATTAGTGCTCGAGTTTTGGGGTAATAGAAGAAGTGACACAAACATTTTTCAAAAATTGTCTATTGCACTGAGTCATATAGCCGAATCTGTTTTAATTACTTACGTTACAATGACACTGTATAGGAAACTCTCTTATGCCTAAATACTTAGATGCAAACAACGGTTTGAGAACCTGCATAAATTGGAGGAAATTACGCAACTACTACTACTACTACTCGGCTCTACAGCCCTTGGAGGGCCTTGGCCGGCATCACAATATCCTGCCATTCTATCCGATCCATGGCTTTCCGTCTCCATCCTCTGACACCCAGCTTTTTCATGTCTTCTTCAACTCCATCCACACATCTCTTTCTGGGGCGTCCTCTCCTTCGTCTGCCTCCAGCCTTGCCATCAAAAATCCTCTTACATGCTCTGTCTTCTTCCATTCTGACCACGTGCCCTGCCCACCGCAGTCTTCTTATTTTAATGGTAGTAACAATGTCAGGTTCTTCAAAAAGGTGTAGTAGTTCTGCATTTGTACGGATGCGCCAACGTTGTTGCTCGTATACTGGGCCATATATTTTACATAGCACCTCCCATATGCTAAGGATCCTTTCCTTATTTGCAGTCATGGCCCACGTTTTGGCACCATACATAACAACTGGTCTTATAACTGTTTTTTAAATGAGGATTTTGGATTTACATGACAGAAGCGAACTCGTAAGCTTGGGTAATGCGGCAAAGTAGCATCTGTTACCTGCTGCTATTCTGGCTTTCACCTCACTGCCAATGTCACTTGTCTCAGTGATAGTCGACCCAAGGTACTTGAAGTTTCTCACCCTTTCAAACTCCCTGTCGGCTATCCTAAGATTTGGTAGGTTTTGTTGGTTGGTCATTGTTATATACTTGGTCTTTTCGATGTTTACTGAGAGGCCAAGTTTCCTTGCACCTTTCTCCAGTTGTTGATAGGCGTCGCCTAGCACAGCAGTGTTTTGTGCGAGTAATGCCACATCATCAGCTTGGCTAGGTACTGCAGTGAACGATTTAAGAAGATTCCTCCTTTATTTAACTCTATCTGACTTATGACTTTTTCTAGGCAAAGGTTGAATAGCAAAGAGGAGATATTGTCACCCTGTCTAAGTCCCTTCTTCCACTTCTCTGGAGATTTCGCCCTGTATTTTTACTTTACAGTTGGTTTCGCTGAGGGTCATCATAGAAAGTTTAATGAGCTTCTTAGGTATTCCAGTCTCTTCCATTACATTCTTCAATGCCACTCTTGAGATGCTATCATAGACTTGTTTAAAGTCGATATAGAGCTGGTGTATGTTAATTTTATGTTCATAACATTTTCCAAGTAGTATGCACAATGTGAATATCTGGTCAGTTGTTGACCTATTTCTTCTAAAGCCACTCTGATAGTCTCCAACTCTCTCTTCCACATATGAAGTAAGCCTGCTGGTTAGAATCTTGGAGAAAACTTTTTTTTCTGCTCCATAGTAAGTTAGTTCCACCTGTTCTTCTTGTTCTAACCCTTCCACTTCTGGGTTCAGTAACTCTTGGAAGTATTCTGCCCACCTGCCAAGTATTTTATTACTTTCCCGTATCAAATCCCCTTCTTTGTTCCTACACATATTTGTTCTGGCTTGGAACCGGGTCTTTCCTTCTTTAATCTTTTGGTACATTTCACAACTTTGCTTCTCTTCTCCTAGCTGTTCAATTTCTTTCAGTTTTTTCTTTTCTAGTGCTCTTTTCTTCTGACTGCAGACCCTCTTTGCTATACGGCGCTTTTCATTATATTCATTCAGATTTGCTCGAGTTGTTCTCTTCAATAATTTCATTCGTGCTATATTACGTTCCTCAATTCTTCTCATACATTCTTCGTCAAACCAATCTTCCTTTGTTTGAGCCCGTTCATGTCCTAAAACCTCTCCAGCTGCCTTGAGGATTGCAGTCTTACATCGTTTCCACATTACTTCTGTATGTTCATTTGATGTGTCGGTCTCATTCTTAATCCTCTCTTCTATTTTCATCTGATATGCTCTCCATATTTCTTCTAACTTGAGTTTCTTAATGTCAAACTTCTTTTGTTTGTGGCCTTTTTGTTTACTCAATAGTGAGATCCTCTGTCTGTATTTAATTCTCACTAGATGGTGGTCTGAATTGCAGTCAGCTCCATGTTGGCTCCTAACATCCATTATGTCTGACCCATGTCTCTGATCAATCAATATATGGTCTATCTGATTTCTGGTTTGTCCATCTGGTGAAATCCATGTTTCTTTGTGTATTTTTATGTGGGAAACATGTACTGCCGACAGTCATGTTTTTGCTTATAGCAAAATCTACAGCCCTAAGTCCATTGTCGTTTGATATTTCATGGAAGCTATGTCTTCCTATGGTTGGCTGAAAGGCCGCTTCTTTTCCTATTTTTGCATTCAGTTCTCCTATTAATATCTTGACATCACGTTTGAGAGCCTGATCATACAGTTGTTCTACCTTTCTGTAAAACTCGTCCTTTTGTTGTTTATCTGCCTCCTCTGTGGGTGCATGTACATTTATGATTGTAAAGTTGAAAATTTTTCCCCTTAATCTTAATATGGACATCTGTTCATTGATTGGTTGGAAATACATCACCGCATGTTTCAGTTCTTTAGCGACCACAAAACCTGTTCCAAAGGTATTCATCCTCCCACTACTATAGAAGATAGTGAAATTTCCTGCATCCATTATGTCACTCCCCTTCCACCTAATTTTTTGGAGAGCCAATATTTTTATACTGTAGTTGTTTACTTGTGTTAGCAGCTGACGTAGGGCTCCAGCTTGGCATAGGCTCCGCACATTCCATGTTCCTGTGAACAAATCTCTTATTCTTTTTTGGCTTGCTGGAGTCGTCATCGAAATAACTGTCCGGCTTATTCCTTTGCTAGCATTCGCAACAATTGATGTTTTACAGGGGGAGATTGTTAATCTTCCGCCCAACCATTTGGGGGGTTGCCCCTTACAGCTCGCAGGGTAGCTGGCCCCACCTTCTGGGGAGCATCCTTAGCCTTTGTAGGTCCCT
Organism: Schistocerca americana; assembly: GCF_021461395.2. NCBI lineage: Eukaryota > Metazoa > Arthropoda > Insecta > Orthoptera > Acrididae > Schistocerca > Schistocerca americana. Next base: position 103,726,067 of record NC_060122.1, on the reverse strand, counting down.
CTACCAACTGCAAGGCAGCAGGTGATTTGTATTGGGTTTACTCCCTTAGGGAGACTGGCTTCACCACGCCTCTAGAGCTCTCCCTGCCGTATGGTGTAGGATGTTAAGAATGATAAGGGAGTGGGATAGGCTTAGGATAGGATCGGACAGGAGACAGGAGATAGGTCGTTGTGGGACACACTTAGTCTGGCTCCTCCCCATTGGTCTGTCTGGCATGGGTGGCCCTGCTGGTAGCTACGCTACCGCCGGCATAGCCCTCTGGATCCAGAGGGTGCAAACCTCCTCGCCCGCATCGACAGTGCTACATTAAGGCGGTGTCCCCTGAGGAAGAAATTATGCAGACTATCATATACAAATTTTATTGGTGTATGAACATAGCACCAATATGTGTGCACTGACTGGCAGTTTACTCAAACACACTTGCAAATTTATCCAGCACTTGTCTCGTAAACACATAGCCATAAGATCGCAGAAATTGTCTCTACAGTACAAGATTTATAATACCATGTCTTGATTTTTTCCAACACATTAAGTGCCTCTTATAAATATGACATTTACGATTATACATTTCTTGCACATACCCATGAAAAGTAACTGGCCCTTCTTCCCCACATCAATAGCAACAACAGTACTGCACCATAGCTGTTACTAAAACTCAAACATGCGAAACGTGTATAAAACAAGGTGAATACATGTAATATCCAAGTTTTGCTAATGCCGCAAATTGTAGACAAGCAGTGTCATCCCAAAATCACGTTACTTGCCTGGTTATATGTGGAGAACATGTGCATTAGGCTATGCTCACTCTATGGATATTCTGGTCCTTGCATATGAACTAGTTATATGTTGGTCTGAATGTTGGATATTAGACTAATGTGTACCATTATCTATTTATGATAGGAGTCAGTGATAAAGAAATTCTTGATAGAAACAACTGTTCTTACTGTGCATAAGGTCTGTGTAACACAGCTGTATGAGAGGATTCACATTCTCAATGCACTGCCATTCCAAAGTTCTACAATTTCATTATAGCACAGGCTAAGCCTGGATGAGCCTTAAACCCCACTAGGAGAATGGTTTTGCAGCCTCATTTAGCTTTCTCAGCTAGCTCAAAAGGTCATAGAAATAACTATTCAGGCAGTAGTAGCCAACCGAGACAGACGCAGCAACGGGGAAGTAACCGCTTTCCTGACATTTACAAGTTCCTAACCAGGAGCGAATTTGATTATATCATCTGTGTGCTTTAATAGTTTAGTTTCTTGAATTTCTGCATGTAAATTTAATATTTAATAGCCACTGTTCTCGCATTTTCGTTTACGTCGGGAAGCAAACAGATTTTGTGACATATTACAAGTTCCTAATCAGGGGCGAATTATTTAGTTTCACCTGAGTGCTTCGGTAGTTAGGTTTTTGAATATCTGCATATTACTAGACACAGTTTTCGTCAGGGTCTACAGCGGATTTCTGTAGCGTGAGTCGATAGTCCGTTTATCTGCATAGTTTATTTTTCCATGGTCTTGAGTATGGACAGGGACTGCGATTGTTGTGTGCGGATGCGAGCCAAGTTGGTGACACTTCGCTCCCAGCTTCAGACTGTGATGGCTTCGGGTACATAGCTTGAGGCTGCAGTGGATGGGCACCACTGCTGCGTGCCAGCCGTGAGGATCCAATGGACGTTCAAGAACGTCAGAGTCCTCCTATCGGTCCTCACCGGTGGCCAGCCCAGTTACTGCTCGCACTGAGGCTGACCCCTCACCTGCGGTCGAGTGGGAGGTCGCCTCAGGGCGAAGCAGGCGGTGAGAGGCTTCCCAGGTGGCTGCACATAAGGCCTCAATGGTTTGTCTGACAAATAGGTTCCAGGTGCTGTCTGTGGCTGACACTGTCACTGAGCCAGATGCTGTCGCCTGTCCTCCTTCAGAGAAAACCACTCAGCCTGCAAGATCTGGGCAATCACAGAGGATGGGATTATTGGTAGTTGGGAGCTCCAACGTTAGGCGCGGTATGGGGCCCTTAAGGACTTGGCTGACAAGAAGGGTAAGAAAATCAATGTGCACTCTGTGTGCCATGAAGAGGACAGGGTGCAGCCAACTGCAGGTGGTTGCTGATGCCGGTACCAATGATGTGTGTCACCTTGGATCAGAAGAGATTCTTTCTGGTTTCGAGCGGCTAACAGATATGGTAAAGGCTGCCAGTCTTGCCTGCAAGATGAAAGCACAGCTGACCATTTGCAGCAAAGTCGACAGGACCGATTGCAGACCTCTGGTATGGAGCCGAGTGAAGGGTTTGAATCAGAGGCTCAGACGGTTCTGTGACCGTGTAGGCTGCAGATTCCTCGACTTGCACCAAAGGGTGATTGGGTTTTGGGTTCCACTGAATAGGTCAGGTGTCCACTATTTGCAGGAGGCGCCTACATGGGTAGCAGGGGCTGTGTGGCGTGGACTGGGCGGTTTTTTACGTTAGAGGGTCTCAGGAAAACACAAGAAGGACTTCAGTCACAAAGGGTGCAGGCTGAACACAAGAAGAACGTAGATACACGAACCATTGATATAACAGTTGTAAACTGTCGTAGCTGTGTTTGGAAAGTACCAGAGTTCCAAGTGCTAATAGAAAGCACAGATGCTCAAATCATTATAGGCACTGAAAGCTGGCTAAAGCCGGATATAAGCTCAGCCCAAATTTTTGCGAAGGACTTAATGGTGTCCGAAAGGATAGGGTAAACACGGTTGGCGGTGGCGTGTTTTTTGTTGTTAGAAGTAGTTTAACTTGTCGCGAAATTGAAGTAGATACTGTGAGTTAGTATGGGCAGAGGTCATTGTTCGCGACTGGAATAAAATAATAACTGGATCCTTTTACCGACGTCCCAATTCAGATGATACAGTTGCTGAAAGGTTCAAAGAAAACTTGAGTTTGATTTCAAACATGTAACCAAGTCATATGATAATAGTTGGTAGTGACTTTAATTTACCCTCGATATATTTGCGAAATACATGTTTAATTTTGGAGGTACGCATAAAATATCATCCGAAATTGTGCTAAACGCATTCTCTGAAAATTATTTCGAGCAGTTAGTTCATGAGCCCACGCAAATAGTAAACGGTTGTGAAAACACACTTGACCTCTTAGCAACAAACAATCCTGAATTAATAACGAGCATCGAAACCGATTCAGGGATTAGTGAACACAGGGTTGTCGTAGCGAGATTCAATGTTGTAATCGCCGAATCCTCGAAAAATAAGCGAAAAATATACCTATTGAAAAAAGCAGATAAAAATTCACTTGACGCCTTCCTGAGAAACAATCTCCACTCATTTCAAATTAATAATATAAGTGTAGACCAGATGTGGCTTCGATTCAAATAAGTAGTATTGGCAGCAATTGAGAGATTTATACCAAATAAATTAACAATCGACAGAGCTGATCCTCCTTGGTACACAAACTGGGCTAGAAAACTGTTACAGAAACAACGAAAAAACATGTCAAATTTAAACAGACGCAAGATCCCCAAGATTGGCGATCTTTTACAGAAGGTCGAAATTTAGCGCGGACTTCAATGCGAGATGCTTATAACAGTTTCCGAAATTAAACTTTGTCTCGAAACCTGGCAGAAAATCAAAAGAGATTCTGGTCGTATGTGAAGTATGTTATCGGCAAAAAACAGTCCAAGCCTTCTCTGCGCGATAACAATGGATATACTATCGAAGATAGTGCTGCCAAAGCAGAGGTACTAAACACAGCCTTCCGAAATGCCTTCACAAAAGAAAACGAAGTAAATATTCCAGAATTCGAATCGAGAACAGCTGCCAACATGAGTAACATAGAAGTAAATATCCTTGGAGTCGCGAAGCATTTTAAATCACTTAATAAAAGCAAGCCTTCTGGTCCAGACTGTATACCAATTAGGCTCCTTTCGGAGTATTCTGATGTATTAGCTCCATACTTAACAATCATATATAACCGCTCGCTCGACGAAGTTGCACACCAATATTCAAACAAGGTAGCAGGAGTAATCCACTAAATTACAAGCCCATGTCGTTAACGTTGATACGCAGCAGGGTTTTGGGACATATACTGTGTTCAAACATTATGAATTACCTCGAAAAAAAAATCGGTCTATGGACACACAGTCAACATGGGCTTAGAAAACATCGTTCCCATGAAACACAATTAGCTCTTTATTCACATGAAGTGTTGAGTGCTATTGACAAGTGATTTCAGATCGATTGCGTATTTCTGAATTTCCAGAAGGCTTTTGACACTTTACCATACAAGCGGCTCGTAGTGAAATTGCGTGCTTATGGAATATCGTCTCAGTTATGTGACTGTAATTGTGATTTCTTGTCAGAGAGGTCACAGTTCGTAGTAACTGACGGAAAGTCATCGAGTAAAACAGAAGTGATTTCAAGCGTTCCCCAAGGTAATGTTATAGGCTCTTTGCTGTTTCTTATCTATATAAGCGATTTGGGAGACAATCTGAGCAGCCGTTTTCGGTTGTTTGCAGATGACACTGTCGTTTATCGACTAATAAAGTCATCAGAAGATCAAAACAAACTGCAAAACGATTTAGAAAAGATGTTAGAATGGTGCGAAAAGTGGCAGTTTACCCTAAATAACGAAAATTGTGAGGTCATCTACATGAGTGCTAAAAGGAACTCGTTAAACACGATAAATCACTCTAATCTAAAAGCCATAAATTCAACTAAATACCTACGTATTACAATTACTAACAACTTAAATTTGTAAGGAGCACATAGTAAATGTTGTGGGGAAGGCTAACCAAAGACTGCGTTTTATTGTCAGGACACTTAGAAAATGCACAGACCTTCTAAGGTGACTGCCCACACTATAATTGTTTGTCCTCTTTCAGAATACTGCTGCATGGTGTGGGATCCTTACCAGATAGGACTTTTGGAGTACATTGAAAAACTTCATAGAAAGGCAGCACGTTTTATATTATCGCGAAATATGGGAGAGAGTGTCACAGAAATGATACAGGATTTGCTCTGGACATAATTAAAAGAAAGGCGATTTTCGTTGCGACGGAATCTTCCAATCACAAACTTTCTCCTCCTAATGCAAATATATTTTGTTGACACCGACCTACATAGGGAGGAATGATCACCACGATAAAATATGGGAAATCAGAGCTCGTACGGAGAGATATAGGTGTTCATTCTTTCCACACGCTATACGAGATTGAAATAATAGAGAATCGTGAAGGTGGTTCGACTAACCCTCTGCCAAGCACTTAAATGTGATTTGCTGAGTATCCATGTAGATGTAGATGTAGATTCGTAGACTCCGTATTTGATGTTCTAGATTTTGTAAAGTACATTTTGAATCTGCCAGAATTAATATTTCAGCATCCTGAGTTTTCCATAAGCAACTGTCTTCTCTATGGCTGAAATTTCTGCTGTACGAATAGGCTACAAGTTTCCATAGAATGCGCAGCCACCCTCTATCGATCTGCTGTCGTCGACTTCTCTGACGTAAGATGTTTATGTTGTTATCTACTTTATATGCCCAACTGTTCGTTATATCTATACATCAGATAGAGCAACCTCAAGCACCTTCACTGTAATGGCGACTAAATTTCGGGTTTTCATAACAGTTACTGATGTTAACTTTTTGCTCAGTCGATCATCAGTTATTTTTTGCTGCATTACCGAAGACAAGGCAGTTACTACCGTCTTTGGATGTTAGGTATTATTTACTGTTACACACACAATTATGGTATGACTTTAATTTTTTATTCACAACATTCAATAATAATTAAATGATCATGAATGATTGCGTTTTGTATAGAGGGAAAAGGAGGGTGGATCCTATACTTGCTCTCAGCAATTACAACACTAAAATCTCTGTGACTTTTATAATTCGTCACTCAGTGATATTATAGCAAGGACTATGGTCCATTACTATACTCTGACACAGCCATTCAATCTTCGTACACTTTCATTTTCACAAAGCTACGTGCCCAGCTCCATTCTTATATTCAATTTAACATCCCTTCATATAGTCCACAGATCCTATTATCACTTATTCGACATGTAGTAGAATTTAATACTAAGCACTACTTTTCTCGTGCCCACAATTCGTCAGATGTTCTTAGTCTGCGACACTCTGGCAAAAGTCTGTCCCATATAAATTAACTATAATCAGTTTTCTTGCAGTTTAACAAAAAATGCCCTGATCTCTTCTGTAGCATATCACAAGGAAATACCCGCTGTACCGCACACTGCTGTTAAGTAGACTTATTGAGAGCGCAGAAAACAAGACAATAGAACTAACAATACCCGTGCATGATTTGTATAGTATAATTTAGAAACAAAAATAGCTGCATTAAACCCTCTTTGATTTCCCTGAGGCGCTACTTTACTGCAGGCGTTATTCTGTTGAGAGATTATATATATCGATAATTTTAATTAAAACTTTTTCAATGCTATTAATTATTATGGACATCATCAGTCACCTCTCCTGTATATGAAAATAAACCTGATAATATTGTTCTTGATTAAAAGAGCGGTTATGAGTGGAACACTTTAGTTTGGTATCCAGTTGTAAGAGTTTCCATTTCGAGAAGTCTGTATAAATCTGTAAATGTTAAAGCTAGTTCATCCCAAGGAATTACATAACTCCTGCATTTGTATTATTTATACTGTGCATGAAAGGGAGAAATACAGTTCAAAAGTATTTCACTGAGTGTTCCACTCACTCGAAAATGATTTTCGATCGACACTTCGTCCCTGACAATAATCCGATGCTGCCAAATAATTTCTATGAATAATTGTTTTATTACTCTATATTGATGGGACTATTTTCTTATCAGTTACATTTCCTTAAGCTGTTGAGTCAAACTGCACAGCTACATTTATGCCAATATAATTTATTTCAACTGACATCATTCTGAAAACTGAGCCAGTAGCAATTCTGATTGTATACATGGACAGATTTATTAGCCTCTGAAGGCGATGGAGGAGGATCCATGAGCAAATTTACATTGCTTGCAGAAACACATCTTAAGCATCCTTCTGCAACACCGTAGTCTCTCTCTCTTTAAAGACTGTTCGACTGCCATCGTAATTTACCTGTAAATGATAACTTACCACGAACTTCTTGCAATCTAGTACATGTATTTCATAGGAATGATAAGCCTCTCGCTTCCTCTTCATTCCACCACATTCAGCTTATTTTGATAATCAGCCTTTGTTTTGCATCCTTCACGAGGCTTACAAAAGGTGAAGAAAACATTCCACAGTCGGAGGTCGGCATGTGATTCCTCATCCAGAGTCAAGACAAAAGTTTATCTAGCAAAATCAGATAGGGTGCATTTTGAAAAGAGTTGTATGAATACTAGAAACTGGCAACACAGCCACGTTATACAATGCATCAGAATGTTCAGAGGAACGTGCATCACCAGCTGTTGCAACTCCCTGAATAGACCGCTCGGACGTTAAACCAACATCCACCATGGACCTATGGTTCGAATCCTAGGAACGGTCTTTTTTTAATTTTTTACACTGTCATTCCCTAGTTCTCGTCGCTTATAAGCAGGACGTAATTGTGTCATGTGATAGTGGGTCCATAAAACTGCATCCATGTTTATAATAACTGCACAGTACACAACTATAACTGGTCCTGTCAAGTTCATGCAGGGCAGCTTCCCAATAGAGTATACATACCCGATAACAATGTTGCAGCTGGTCCCGGCGGAGGTTCGAGTCCTCCCTCGGACATGGGTGTTTGTGTTTGTCCTTAGGTTAATTTAGGTTAAGTAGTGTGTAAGCTTAGGGACTGATGACCTTAGCAGTTAAGTCCCATAAGATTTCACACACATTTGAACATTTTTTGATAACAATATTATTCTCGCCTAGAGCAACGCCTATGGGAAACCGGTAATCTTTGTCCATAGGTAATGGACAGATCGTCCAACGCCTGGATGTACTCCACAAAGAGAGGACGCGATTCTTGAAACCGTTCACCAATCCATTTAGTGAAGTACCAGTGATATTCCAAGGCAGTCCCAGGTATCTCAAAGAACGGTTATTGAAGTGCTGCATGATGAAGAACTACACCCATATCATTAAATGTTATCTCAACACCAGCGGCGGGAAGACCGCATTCAATGAGTACAGTGTTGTGAATGGCTTTTGCGCCAAGTGGAATATAACGAACATTTCATAAATAACGTGATATCGACCGATGAATCCAGTTTCACTCATGAAGTTATTTTCAACCCCCACAACAACCGTTATTGGTAGGAACACAACCCACATGTCACCTGTGAATGTGGCTTTCAGGCATACTTCGGCATGAACCTGTGGTCTGGAACCGTGGGAGGAGTGCTGTTATGCCCTTACCTATTGCCAGACAAGTTGAATCTGCCCTTTTCCTTCGCAGTACTTTGCCTGACGCGTTGGAAGACGTTCCACTTGGTGTTTGGCGACAGCTGTGGTTTCAGCAAGATCGTGCAACGCCATGCTTTGAAATGAATATCCGTAGATATTTAATTAAAACGTTCCTGGGGAAATGGATTGGTCGTGGAGGTCCAGTGTTCTCCGGTCCTTAATCCACTAGATTTTTATTTGTGAGGACACTTAAAGGAACAAGAAGTTTGTAGTACTCTGCCCATGGATGAACACGATCTAACAGCATGCGTGCACGCTGCTTCAGCAATGGTGGGTGCAGGTGTGTTGCGCAGCGTCCAGCATAGTACGATCCATCGACTGGAGAAGTGTTTCCAATTGCAAGGTGGTCGCTTTGAACATCTTCTCGAAAGTGAATGTTGTTTGTGTATGAAGGTATCTCCTCTGTGAAAATAACAATGGACGTTAAACAGACGTTATACAGACGATGTTACTGTATCCAATATTATTTTCCATTGGCTTTATTTGTGACTTGGACGAAACAAAGTGGTCGTTTATGTTAGTAAGAATTTCATGTTATGTCTTAACATTTAAATGAAAGTTACAGCAATAGAAAGAAATACAGAAGACACTGGATTGCCGAGGTGTACATTAGATGCATTAACTGAAAAAAAAAAGTTTGGTACGAACGCAACTCGAACAACATCAGCAAGGCTGCATATGCGTTTCTCCCCCCCCCCCCCCCCCCCCCCCACAAGCCACCCTCGCCATCACCTGCCTTCTTTCACTGACCTAATGGGACAGCTTTAACAGAATGCACAGCATGCTACCTGTTTTAGCCATTCTGCAATTGGTTACAGCATTGCCAGAGCCTTGTTCTTTTTTTTATTGCATTTCTATTAAACCTGTTGGTGGAACTAGTTTCTGCTAGATACTCTTCTGTATTGATTGACAGCCTTTTTTTCTTCACACTGTATACATTCTCTTATTTATGGCTTCAGCTCTCACTTCACAATTGATACCATGGCAGGTCATTTATCATGTCAGATGCAAGCAACTGAGATACTGATAAACAGCATTTATCAACATCTACTTCATGCAACGCAAGCCATCTTACAGTGTGTAGCAGAGGGTATTTCCAACACAACACCACTGATTCCCCCCACCTGTTCCATTCGCTAATGGCGTGTGGGAAGAGTGCTCGTCGATAAGCCTCTGTATTAGCTCTAAGCTCTCTGGTTTTCTCGTCGTGGTCTTTTCGCGGGATGTATGTGGGAGGAAGTAACATGTTGTTCGTCTCTTCCCGGAAAATGCTCTCTCGAAATTTCAGTAGTAAGCCTCTCTGTGATGCACATTTCCACTCTTGCAGTGTCTGCCGCTGGAGTTTTTAGATGCATCTCTGTAACCCTCTCGCGCTGACTAAACGAACCGGTGAAAAAACGAGCAGCTCTTCGTTGGATCTTCCCTATCTCTTCTATCAGTCCTCCGAGACTGATGAACAATAGTCAAGAATCGGATGTACAAGCGCCTCGTAAGCCAGTTGCTTCCCAGATGAGCTACATTTTCTTAAGATTCTTCCTATGAATCTTAGCATGACGGCATGTTTGTTTTATGTGGTCATCCCACTTAAGATCTCGTGGGATAGTTACTCTTAGATATTTTACTGTAGATACCATTCACGCAATTTGTCATCGGTAGTGTAGCTGTTCAGTAGTGTATTTCTTTTCCTGTGTATGTGCAGTATGTTATATTTAATTACAGGGGCAACTGCCAGAGCCTGCAACATTCATCAATTCTCTGGAGGTCATTCTGCAAGTCGTTACTATCCTCTGGCATTGCTACTTTGTTGTAGACAACCGTATCATTTGAGAACATCCTTAGAGAGCATCCGACACTTTCTACGGTTTTATTACACTTCCTTCCGGTTCCCCCGGAAATTACACTTCCATCTGTCCATTTGGTTCCGTTAAGAGCAACGTGTTGAGTTCTGTCTGCAAGGCGTCTTGAATACAGTGGCAAATCTGGTCCGATATTCGGTAAGCTCGTATTTTTTTTTTCACCAAAGGCAATGCGTGTCGGTTAGAGTCACGCCCGGTGCTGGTTTTTTGAGCCCGCCCAGCCCGTTTTGGCGCCTGGCCCGTAGGAGCTGTGGGCCTGCAATAACCGAACGAAAATCGATTCAGTCGGTTGTTAGAACCCAATGGACTCATTCGGTTGTAGTTTTACACATAGGTTGAATCAATCATTTATTCTTTCGACTGAAACTAGTCTGTCACAGCAACTCAATGAAACCATCGACACAGCCCGTTGCAGTTCTGCATATTGACTGAATTATTCATTCCTTCTTCAAGTGAAACCTTTCTTTCATCTGGAACACGTTTTCCTTCTTTCAGCTGAAACTGTTTTCTTTGACTGAGCATTCATTCTTCTGAGTGAAACCAGTCTTTACTACTTTCATTACAGATGAGTGCAGATTATTCCAAGATGATATTTGCGTCTGGTTTAAGGATCCGATGACGGCAGTAAGCCAAAACCAGTAACGAGAGTTTGATGACATATATGATCCAGACGGAAATTTATAAATAAAGTGTCCACCACGATCGCGCGCTCGTATACAAATTTCGTGTCTTTAATGTGTACTTTTATGAGTTGAATTAAGGCAGATGTGTAGAGCCCCCCCCCCCCCCCCCCCCACCTGGTAGTATGTGAAGACATGTCAGGGAGTACGCCAAAGTTAAAATAACTACAATACATATTCATTTAATTATGCACTAAACAGACTAATTTTGTCTTTTCATCTTTGACAGTTAAGCAATGTATTACTCTGGATTATGTTGTTCCAGATGCAACTAATATATAAGTAATTATGATGATGTGTCGTTGGGGTACAAAATTGAGCGTAAAAGTTCCCTTGGAGGGAAAAAGGAATCTCGCCAAATTTTAGCGACTGTTTGCTTTCCGGTTTACTGGAAATGTGTAACGTTGCCCATCAGTTAAAAAATCATTTAAATCTACCTCTTAAACACTTATTCAGCTATTTATTTGCGTGCAGAAAATACATTATCAGCTATTTACATGCATATCATCACCGTGCACACAAGCCTGTTCACATTTTCTGTATCGGAAATTATTTCATAATTGGAGTACTGCCCGGATGATGACCAGATTGGGCGATATTTTGTCATTTGCGCTGCTAATGACAGAATATCGAGCAAATGTTTTAAGGAAATGAAACCATCGCCATTTGGGCGATATTTTTGGTGATCAGCGTGATTTGTAGGCCACACAGACAAATCCAAGTGTATTTTCATACCCTGATTTTAATTTGATGGCACTTGTAATGATATACCGAAATATTGCAGCCCCCAAATGTCTTACAGCGCCAAATAACGACTCCAGCTCTTCTATAAGGAGACAGATAGAATATGAAGGTAATTAAGATCTTGAAATATGTGTACATATTTTTAACTTACCATAACGCTAGCAGGTGAAACAAAATCAGTTTTTCTCTTCTTTATTGTTACAAACTTACCTGTAATTAGAAATTGTCACAACAGCACACAGCACAAAAACATTAAATGGTAGCACTTGCATTAAACTGAACTGCAACTAAGAACTGGACTGATTAACAAAACAACAACTGAGCTCAAGCAAGGCCAACAACTGTCTTGGCTAAAACAGGGACGGGCGATAGTCGATCTACATGCTTGATTTGTGTTAAAATACTTGGTTTGTGCTACAACTACATAGATCATTGTTGAAACTCGTACTAAAAAAACACCAGAAGTACTTGCGTTACTAACTGAGTAAATATTATATTGTTTTCTTGTTGTCAATGCAAACACAGTATATCACTTTAATATAACAAGGTCTTTAAGAAGCATAGACGATGACTACTACTTACATAGACTACGTATTTCTCACTCACGACGAGGCTCGAAGTTCCGCTGTGGGTAGTCTCCGAAAAAAAAACCTTTTTTGTTAGTTTTTGCAGAAGAATGTTTGTGATTTCGGTCTTATATTTTCGAACATTTCATAAGAATCATCATGTGAAGTACCCTGAAATAGAATCTCAGTTATAATTATTTCCTTAGTTGTTTCCACATTAAATCTATTCATTTCTTCACTCCATACTATATTTCTGGTAAAAAGCACTTATCTACAGCAACATAACTGAAATGTACTTCCCGTTTTTCAGCTTCTCACAAATTTCAAGCAATTCGTATGGGTCCAGCACATTTACTATTATGAATATACACTTTGTTCTGGAACTGATAAATTTCGTCTCAAACGCCTTCCTGCTGACCGCAATAGCGCAGTCCATCGATCACAAGGGATTGTTATGCCGATTTCAAGGAAAGCTAGCTGACCTTTCTCATCAGTAAGACTTTTTTTTCACGATTTATAATGGCACTATTCTCATCATAATATGAGACAAAGGTTTGTTTGAAATAGCTACCTTGTGTTTCTTCACATTCATGTGATGCACGTCAGATCGACCTCCATGGTCGATTCAAAAAGTATGTTTACGTAAGTGCAAAATAGTTTATCGCTTTGCTGTTGTAATTTTAGAAATAGAAACTCAGATCTATTTTAGTCAGCAAATACACACTTTCTTTTGGCATTTCTGTGAAAAGTTTGCAGTACATGAGGTCAAGTAACGTAGTCTGTGATTCTAACGGTCTAAAACCACACTTCTAAACGCAGCGACCTGAAGCAGTAGGCAATGCACAAAGAAAGCGGAAGTGAAAAACTTCTCGCCATGTGAAATCATTACATAGGACCAATCCATGGACTTCAAAAATCGTGCCACGTTCAGTTAAGTGTAATCAAAGAGTGTATCATGTTTATTTTTTGCCTATGATTACATTTATTCCCCATTTCAGTATGCTACAAGCTGCTTAGAAGTAGGCTATTTCATAATATTTGAGACGGTAAATGCAAAACGGGATAATACATGTCCCGTGCGTATTTTGTCGGGACAACGGGACACTTAATCTACACAAGGGACGGTCCTGCAAAATACGGGACGTCTTGTCACCCTAGTGTAGCAACTACCACGTTTCCATAATGATCGAAGCCACCCTATTGATTTCTCACATTAATACCATGGAAACCGGCAGACATACAAACGATGCTATCGAGTTGAGAAACTGGCTCTGTAGTTTCTTTCTTAACCCGACTGGGGTACTGTTTTGGCAGAAGAAAGTATGCAAGTAGCCACGTACAAAAGGACCTAAATTTCATTGGGCCAATCAGTAAAAATACTTACAGACGTGTTTTACAGAAAACAACATTATATATTTCTATTGAGTTCTACATTTATATCTTTTCCACAAATTCGTTAAATTAATTTCATAGATACATTTCCGATATTCTACTTGCAATCCTTCTGCATTCCCCTATCTCGACCGCTCCTTTTGCCTTATTCAGCACAGCTATGATCGTAAATACATGGGTATTTAATCTGTAGAACTCTCGGATGTCTGGCTGGGACGAGTGGTAATTTCTCCACGATTTTCGGACAAACAGACTCGTTACCTGAAACTTCCTGGCAGATTAAAACTGTGTGCCGGACGGAGACTCAAACTCAGCACCGTTGCCTTTTGAGGGCAAGTGCTCTACCGATCTGAGCTACCTAAGCACGACTCAGACCCATCCCCACAGATTCAGTTCTGCTGGTACCTCGTCTCCTACCGTCCAAACTTTACAGAAGCTCTTCCGCAAACCTTGCAGAACTAGCGCTTGTGGAAAAAAGGATTGGCTTAGCCACAGCCTGAGAGATGTTTCCAGAATGAGACTTTCATTCTGCAGCGGAGCATGCGCTGATATGAAATTTCTGGCAGATTAAAACTGTGTGCCGGACCGAGACTCAAACCATTTCATCGCAACCATTTACATTGCCCTTGGAACTTGAGGCAGTGGAGTAAACCACTCGTTTCTCTCTGGTTTGTGCAACTCTGGTTCCATTGGGATACAGTCTGTGGAAGAATGAGGTTACTGATTCACAGTTTCTTCAAATGGTTTTAAATAATCGACCCAAGTAGTCTGCTTGTTGTGACAATAAGACCAACAAATCTGTTGAATTCTCTAAACATATGGCTTATGGGGATCACCTCTGGATGGTATTTTGAAACCAGAATTTGCCTCATCTGATGGTTTGCTAAGCAGTTTCGCCAACAATAGCAGGTAAAGTCTGGGGCGTTTTCTGACATTATGGCAAATGGTTTCCTCACTGTTGGAACATAACTGTTCATTAGCTTTTGAATTATGGTGGAACTGATAGCACATTTGATGGCATACACTATTAGGTATATTGAAAATAAAACATAAAATGCTGCTACATATTCAAACTCTAACCATACCTTCAACAGGGCTCCACACATATTGGCTGTGATGAGTTCTAATGATTTTGTGGGTAACATTAGGTGCAATTCACACTTGCAACAACAGTTCAGAAGTTTAGCCTTCTGATAAGTGGCACAAGATTTTAGCAAAGTCTGTACCTTCCTGCATGTATTAGGAAAGTAGCAGTATGTGGCTATTTTATGTGCACATTTCATGACACCATAGATCCCCATGCATAGTAGATGTACCATATTAAATTATCTTCACAGTCTACCATAACAGCAACACGCCAATGTCGCAGTTGTTGATTGTTATAGTACAACAGAATGTCATTGACGATGTATAATGCTCAAATAAATTTTGATTCGTTTCTTATAATGTCTGTTTTCTTACTACACTTCACCGCCGATCAGCACTCTGTAAACTGGTCATGTTATTACATAGGTCTAAGTAGTATGTATGGTGGGGTAAATCCTTCGTCAATAACACTTTTAGATCAGTCAGCTGATCATTTACTGCAATCTTGAAGGGTCTCCTATTATGTTATCTGTCCCATTTAAATGGATTATCTCTAAGTCATACTTTTGAAGGGCTAGCTCATCATGCATGATAAAGTTTGCAAGTCATTAAGAAACTCAAGGCATGATGATCACAATATACTGTCCTATGAGTCCCGGCTAAATAGTGATGAAATTTACAGAATGCCCATACCACAGCAAGAGCAAGGGACTGATGACCCTGTAGTTCGGTCCCTTTATCGCTCAAACCAAGCAACCAACAGCAAGAGCTTCGAAACCAACGGTCAAATATGATCTTTCGCATGAGACAAGACCCTATTTGCGAATTCAGTGGTACAGAATGTGGGTTTTTCATCTATTTCTCTTATTTTAAGTAAGCAAGAGCCCAGTCCAAAGCATGATGCAACTGCCAAAAAACAAAAGCGAGTCCTCTTGTCAGGATGTCAAAGCAATTTTTAATTTAGTAATGCCTGTTTCATACGATCGAATTCCCTTTGGCAATCTTTAGGCCAATGACACTGAACATTATTCATCAATATATACACTGGAGTTTCAGAACTAAGCAACTGATCTGGCACAAATCTTCGATAAAGGAATGTGAGATCTTTAAACTCTTTCAATTGTTTATTTGTATAAGGAGCAGGGACATTAATCAACGCAGATAACGTAGCCTGGTTAAAAGTACCCCCTGAAATGTCATGAAAAGAACCAGGAACTTGATCTGCTCATGAAAAAACTTAGATTTTTCGAGCAGTGACACTAGCCTGTGATTACTTGTGTAAGATTATATGAATTAATTCTAGATGATCAGCCCACGTTATGGCCACTGTGGTGATGAAAACTCCCAAGCTGACGTTTAGACTAAAAGGCGGAATTCTAAGTTGGTATCTTCTTCCTGCATGAATAAAGGCTGTGTATTTTGGCAACTCTTCATGAAGAGAAACCTGCTGCAACGAAGTCCTTAAATTAATAGTGGTTAAGTACTTCATGTCATGAAAATTTTGAATTAACTGATCATTGTTTTCCAGTCCTGAAAAGTATAATAATTCTATTAATTTCTCTGGTGTCTAGCACTAAACGAATACTTTCATCAGCCTTGCTGACTGCTATGAGGACTGTCAAACAGTTCTGAGAGCACCGCCCTTAACGTCCTTCTAATCTCTGCAAGTCTTTTGACCATGGCAGAGATAGGAATTGTGTCAAAAGATTTTATGTGCTTGTACATTTATGTGACATTGACATGCACAGATTACACCTGATTTCTCCTTGAACAGTTTACAATAGTTATTTAATAGGTGAACAAGCTCAGAAAATAGTTAAACACCTTGATTGTGCAACTTCCGCTTCTTTGCACATGAATGTTTTGTATTCAGGCTGATGCACACCAGATTCAACTGTCATCAGATCTATCTGCTCTTCCTTCAATTCACGTGAGAGTTTGCTTCTGATAATTTCAGTCCTCAACTGATTGACCAAAGTAATCACCCTGTTTAAAGAAAAATAACATTTTCCTAAGGAAATTCGATCTTTGCATCCATTGCCCACGGTTAATCAAAGCCTATCATGCATTGTACGACCAATCTATTAAATGAAAGAAACGAGCAACTACTCGCTCCATTTTCTACTATTACATCGAGTCTAATCTGTATGCTAATCTTTCTTGAATCGGTGCCAGCTGCTCCCAAAATTCTAAGGTTCTTGACTGGTAAAGCTGAAACTCCGACTCAGCCACATATTCTTTGAAAGAGATCAGATGACACAACATTCAAAGATGAAGCTGTGTTGATAGTACCAGTCACTGGTATCTCAGCTGTCTGTGCACTAATTGCTGATTGTACAACAGTTGAGCCTTGTTTGTTATTGTTAGTTTTGTTGAAAAGCATGTGTCTGAATCAACTCCATCATTAAATCTTAAAGCTTTGCATCATTATCACAAACCCTATTCTGCACCACAACCAATGGTTCAGGGTTAGATGTTGCTGTAATTAGTTTTCCAGCCTATTAGTTGACTATCGATTATTGTCTTCAGCTAATTCCTCAATTATGGGTGTCCATTTCCTCCAGTCTTGGTTCTTCTCCGCATACTGTTGTTTATAGTTCTGCAAAATACCTGTATGATTAGTACTGCCATTTTGAGGCACATAATCTGGATTATATCTCCTGTCTTTCCTTCTCTGCCTGTCGTAGTTGCCATAAATGTGTTGTAATCGTGATTATTACCGTTGGTGTGGCACCTGTTATGAAAATTTTGCTGAAACTCTTGACAGGGTCCACGAAAACCATTAGATGGCATAACTTGTCTATTGTTACTAGTACTAGCAATATCATCTGCAGTATGGGACATTATTGTGAGGAAATTCTCCAGAAGCGGAAATTTTCAGATGCTGGTAGTCTGGAATTCGAGTAACTAGGACAAATGTGTTGAAATATGGAAAAACGTGGTAAAATAGCGAAAACTGATGCAAAATACGTAAAACTGAGGATAATATGTCACCTTATCTTTCATCGACAACAGTTTCGTAGCTCGAGTTCGTAGTTTCATTCAGGTGGATGTTACGAAAAACTTAAGTTGGAGGGATGCGAACTGTAGCTTGCTGTTGGGTGTAAAAAGACTATTTTTTTCCCAATGTGTGAACAGCTTGCGTGGAGGCAGCTGTATTGACATTTGTGTATCTGAATTATATGTAATACCCACGTGCATGTCAGTTTATTTACAAGACTTCCACAGACACTAATTCTGAGTGCTCAGACCATGGATGGCTGCTGGAAGCGGCCGGCGACAGCGCTGTGGCTGGCCTGGCGCCAGTGTACTGAATACCAATCGCTTGCAAGCGAGCTCAACGGCCGCCAGTCACTACGTCCGCCTGGTCACTGCGTCCTCACCTCTGATTAGTGCTGCCTCTTCCCACCATGAAATTAGATGCGGGCTAGAGCATGCTGTTGGCCATTCCATGAAAAATAGGCAATTATTTCGCTGTTGTTCCAGGGGTCGGCGTTTCGTAGAAATACATTTGATTTACACAGACCTGAAACAGTACATCACCGTCAGACTGACACCGACCAAAGCAGATGGATCTCTTTGTGTACCATCAGCGATAGGATAGAAAAGAGCCTGGAAAACCAGTATCTCCATGCAGTTGGGGAGGAGAATGAAGGAATAGGGGAGATAAGATGTGTATCACACATCGAGGTGAAAACACATGCACTGTTCTGGTGGACGGTTTCTTCTGCAATAGTTATGTGGTGTTATTACAAGGTTTTGTCTCCCTGTAAAAACAAGGCTGGGATGCACTTGCAGCGTAACATAGTCGTTGCTATTGTGCTCTTTTTTTTAATAGTTACTCGCTTATAAGAGGCTTTCGTCTCTCTCCCCCTGAGACACAATCGTACCACTCGCTAGGAAAACATGTCTATCAAGCCCTCAATGTTCACTCAATATTGGTTATCGTGTTGTTGTTTGGTCCTACCAGCATTACGTTATTGGTGAAGTCTTCTGATCATCATAGTGTGAGGAACTTGCTAGGTGAATGTATGTTTAAGGACAGTTGGAGGGTGTTAAATAGTTATCTCGTAG
Organism: Schistocerca americana; assembly: GCF_021461395.2. Lineage (NCBI taxonomy): Eukaryota > Metazoa > Arthropoda > Insecta > Orthoptera > Acrididae > Schistocerca > Schistocerca americana. The sequence goes on along the minus strand of NC_060122.1, from coordinate 103,707,264 downwards.
TATATTCAACGCAGTATTCAGTGTTCAGTGTTCATCGTAGCAAGAATAAGTTCATACCACAAGTGTGAGTTTACACTTATTTAGCTGGAGATTTCATTGGTTCTTTTTATATTCATTGTTTGCACTGTCGCTGTGTTCGTTTTAAAAGCACAAGACCACGTTTACATGATGTGAGGTGAGGTCTGTCAGCACACTATGCGTTGTGGCAAGCATAAAAATACACCTGGAGAGTGAATGTACACTTTTTTAGCTGGAAATTTCATTGATTTGAGCACCATATTCACTATTTGCACTGTCACATATTCGTTTTTTAACCACTTACCTACCATCGGGCCCCAGAGCCCTGTGCGTGATCTTTAATATCTTCTCTATTCGTTACTATACATTTTATTTTAATGAAATTTTATGCATTTTCATAATTTGTCAAGTTAGTTATAATTTTGAAAAAAGTATAAAAATTTACCTTTGTGTTAAAGTGTTGGTGCACGTTTCCTCCCGTGCTGTTAGAAGCAATTTTTCGGCAAACGTTATATCTGCTCAGCGTCTGTTACGTCATTCGCCATTGTTGACTCGAACTGTTATTCTTTCAGTGTTCAACAGTCCTCCTTGCGATTAGCACTTGTTATTTTGGTACAGTATTTCGTAACGGTTGTCTGTTCTACAAACTGTAAATTTTACGGAGAAGAGGACTATCAGATGAGGAGATAAGGGAATTGCTGGAGCAGTCCTCTGATTCTGAAAACCCACCTAGTGAATGTGAATATTCTAGTTATGAAGTTAATGAGGTACATGGCGCTGAAAACTAGAACTACACGAAGATGATGATCATGAAGAATCCCTTTACAAAGATGGAGAAGGACAATTTAGTGCAAATTCTGTTGAGTCTGACTTATTCTTTCTCGTAATGGGAAACAAATATGGCCTACAACTCCTCAAGGTGGTATTTCTAGTAGGTGGAGCGGAAATGATGTATTTGAAGAAAACCAAGGACCTAAAAGTTATTCGATTAAGAATTGTGATAATGAAGAATCTTGCTTTATGTTGTTCTTCCTGTGCCCCTAATTGACCAACAAGAAAGGTCGAATCGTTTACAAGGACTGGGTGGACATAGATATACATGAAATGAAAAAGCTTCTTTTATTCTGATCCTGACTGGAGTTTGTTAGTCAAGAAATGAAGATATCAGTCGACTTTGGAGTGCTGAGAATGGCTGACCACTGTTCAGTGAAATTATGTTTTGCAACCGCTGCCACGCTAGGGTGTTGCGCTTTGACAGTGTGGCAGTCCGACGTGAACATGGGCCAAGCGACAAACTGGAACCAATCACAGAAATTATTGATATGTGGGAAATTACCCTTAGGGACACCTACGTTCCAGGATGGCGCATGACTATGGATGAACAGTTGTTCACATTTCAAGGTCTCTGTCCAATCCAACAATACATCCATCAAATCCTGGTAGATACAGAAGAAAGTTCTGGACAATTTGAGACAGTGCAACAAGCTACTGCTGGAATATGAAAGTTTATTTGGGGAATGAGCAAGAAACCAGAGCTGTGAAACCTGGAGAGAATGTGAAAACCCTGGTGATTCAACATGAAAAGTCTGGACATAATATCACCTATGGTAATTTTTTTACATCTCTCGATTAAGCTCATTATTTACTGTCAAAAGATCTGACCCTAGTCGGTACTATCCGAAAAAACAAAGGTGAACGGCCTGACGATTTCATTACACGCAAAGGACGTGATGAAACTGTGTATTATTTGGTTTCCAACCAGATGTGATGACAGCTTCTTATGTTCGTGAGAAAAGTAAAGCTGTTACTGTCCTTAGCTCTCTTCGTAACCAACCAATGGTGTCATCATTACAAGTAAAGAAGCCTGAAGTTATAATGAAATACAATGCCACAAATGGCGGTGTTGACACCATGGACTAGAAGATGTGATGCTACAGTGTGAAGAGAAAACCAGTGTGCCGGCCATTGGTGGTTTTCTTCAACATTATCAATATAAGTGTAATGAATGCACGCGTAATTCGGATAATAGTAAAAAAATGATACGTCAGACTCTCATCACCAGTTTGTGAAGGCAAGTAGCAGAGGTAAAGATGGTGGTGGTTTGTGTTTAACGTCCCATCGACAACGAGGTCATTAGAGACGGAGCGCAAGCTCGGGAAATGGAAGGATTGGGAAGGAAATCGGCCGTGCCCTTTCAAAGGAACCATCCCGGCATTTGCCTGAAACGATTTAGGGAAATCACGGAAAACCTAAATCAGGATGGCCGGAGACGGGATTGAACCGCCGTCCTCCCGAATGCGAGTCCAGTGTGCTAACCACTGCGCCACCTCGCTCGGTCAGAGGTAAAGAAGTCAATGAATTGATCAGTAGCACCAGATCCAGGAATGGGCAGTGAAACCACCAGCTATTTATTAAAAGGAGAAGATGTACATAATGTGTAGAGAAGAAAGATAGAAAAAGTCAAATTACATGTTATCAGTGCGCAATACCTATATGCTCAGAACATTCTGCTATTGCCTGTAGACCCTGCACAAACACACACACTCACACATACACACACACACACTGACATGGCTGTTATTCAGTACAGTGGAGCATCTGAAACCTCTACTAGACAGCTTTGGGACAGTTTACCTGATGAATTAGAATAAATGAGAATGATGATGAGTTATAGCGACATGCAGCGGAGGAGGCTAACAAGTTTGGGGCTCTGTACCCCACCTGTCAGGAGCAGAGGTGGTAGATCGGTACACAGTGAGAGATCGATGTGTATCACACTTATCGCGGGATGTATTATTTCAATGTTTTTCCTACATGAGACTGATCTTACTTAGCTGAGGATCACTTTCAGACAGAACAGCACATCTGGAACGTTTGAAAGCACATAGATGTTGACCATTCAGTTCTTCATCCGTGACCAATAGTCTGGTATATCGCTCTTGTTCCAACGAGAAATTGTTACAGGGCCATAGTCTTTCCGAGAAATATGATTAAAAGCTTGCATCCTGTTCTTGAATCTTTTCTCCCTCTGTGACTGATTTCTGCAGACTGGAAACATTACATCACTGCCAGCAGATGGATCTCTTTGCGTACCATCAGCAACATGGTAGAACAGACCTGGAAAACTGGTATCCCTATCTATGGGGGAAGGAGATGGAGGGAGGAGAGTAGGTAGAAGGGGAGGTAAGACTGGCTCTAAGCTGTTTTGTCTATATCAAAATTGTTCAAATGGCTCTGAGCACTATGCGACTTAACTGCTCAGGTCACCAGTCCCATAGAACTTAGAACTACTTAAACCTAACTAACCTATGGACATCACACACATCCATGCCCGAGGCAGGATTCGAACCTGCGACCGTAGCGGTCGCCCGGTTCCAGACTGTAGCGCCTAGAACCGCTCGGCCACTCCGGCCGGCTTGTCTGTATCCACACACTGAGTTCAACATACACGCAGCTACAGCCACTCTCGCCTGGCAAGATCTTTTGGGGTCGGTTTTCGCGCTAGATGTGTTATTTCTTTGATTTTTGTAATTCCCAATGCGTGTGTTGCATTATGACCCATTGTTTACGAGTCGTGGTTTTTCACGACAATTTCGATGTGTAATTAGAGCAGTGAAGCATTTTCCTTCAGTTGTGGTACTGTATATTGACCTTCCTACACTTCAGTGATAGTTGCTGCCCTATCCCTTCTTACCATGTATGTATGTGTGTTTGTACAATTTCCTCAGCAGCTAAACACTTGTAGATCAATTGGAGGCAACTCTTCTTACACTTCAGTGACAGTTTGCTTTCCTGTCCCTTCTTATCATGTATCTGTGTACAAGTTCCTCAGCAGATATTTCATTTGGAGATCGGTAGGAGACAACTCACACCACAGTGATAGTTCGCTGACATGTCCCCTCTTGCCTTGTATGTACACTGAAGCGCCAAAGAAACTGGTGTAGGCATACGTGTTCAAATACAGACATATCTAAACAGGCAGAATACGACGCTGCGGTCGGCAACGCCTAAATAAGACAACAAGTGTCTGCAGCAGTTGTTAGATTAATTACCGCTGCTACAATGGCAAGTTATCATGATTTAAGTCAGTTTGAACGTAGTGTTATAGTCAGCACATTAGCGATGGAATACAGCATCTCTGAGGTAGCAATGAAGTGGGATTCTCTTGTACGGCCATTCCACGAGTGTACCGTGAATATCAGGAACCCAGTAAAACATCAAATCTCTGACATCGCTGCGGCTAGAAAAAGATCCTGCAAGAACGGGACCAACGACGACTTAAGAGAATCGTTCAGCGTGACAGAAGTGCAACCTTTCAGCAAATTGATGCAGATTACAATGCTGGGCCATAAACAAGTGTAAGTGTGTGAACCATTCAATGAAACATCATTGATATGGGCTTTTGGAGCCGAAGGTCCACTCGTGTACCCTTGATGACTGCACAAAACAAAGCTTTACGCCTCGCCTGGGCCCATCAACACCGACGTTGGACTGTTGATGACTGAAAAAAAAATGTTCAAATGTGTGTGAAATCTTATGGTACTTAACTGCTAAGGTCATCAGTCCCTAATCTTACACACTACTTAATCTAAATTATCCTAAGGACAAACACACACACCCATGCCCGAGGGAGGTTTCGAACCTCCACTGGGAGCAGCCGCACAGTCCATGACTGCAGCGCCTCAGACCACTGAGCTAATCCCGCACGGCTGATGACTGGAAACATGTTGCTTGGTCAGATGAGTCTCGTTTCAAATTGCATCGAGCAGATGGACGTGTATGGGTGTTGTGTGACGTCCTTAGGTTAGTTAGGTTTAAGTAGTTCTAAGTTCTAGGGGACTGATGACCATAGATGTTAAGTCCCATAGTGCTCAGAGCCATTTGAACCATTTTTAGATGGACGTGTACAGGTTGGAGACAACCTCATGAATTCATGGACCTTGTATGTCAGCAGGGGACTGTTCAAGCTGGTGGAGACTCTGAGTTTAAACATTTTCGCTGGCCTCCAAACTCCCCAGACATGAACATTATTGAGCATATCTGGAATGGCTTGCAACATGCTGTTCAGAAGAGATCTCCACCCCGTCGTACTCTTAGGGACAGCCCTGAAGAATTCATGGTGTCAGTTCCCTTCAGCACTAAATCAGACTTTAGTCGAAACCATGCCTCGTCGTGTTGCGGCACTTCCGCATGCTCGTGGAGGCCCTACATGATGTTAGATAGATGTTCCAGTTTCTTTGGCTCTTCAGTGTATATGTGTGTGCCGTTTCCTTAGCAAATATTTCACTTCTGGACTGGTAGGAGGTAATTCTTCTAGGAGTGGCTGTAGGACATTTCCCCGCCAATTATTATGCACTAAAGTACACAGGAAGGTGAACATATACATACACGCGATCTGAAAGGGGAACAAAACCCGTTTCAAGAATTCTCGGTTGAGCCGTATACACCAAGGCGAGCACCTTTAGCATATTCAATTTCGGGTCCATTCCTCATATAGGAGGCTACAGATGCAGTCCTCAGCTATACACTTAGAGGTAACACACTTATTAAACTCCTCTCTGTCCAACACCAGCAGCCAGCCGGTGTGGCCAAGCGGTTCTAGGCACTTCAGTCTGGAACCGCGCGACCGTTACGGTCGCAGGTTCGAATCCTGCCTCGGGCATGGATGTGTGTGATGTCCTTAGGTTATTTAGGTTTAAGTAGTTCTAAGTTCTAGGGTACTGACGACCTCAGATGTTAAGTCCCATAGTGCTCAGAGTCATTTGAGCCAACACCAGCATCTCGCCAATTGAACACATTTTCCCATCAAAATAAAGACAGCAGCTTCCTTGAGCCTTTTTCCCAATAATTCATAAGGGGACAGGTGGGGCGGGTGGGGGGGGGGGGGCTGGAGTTGGGGGGGGCGGGTGTGAGCCTTTGGACACAGGAGGGGTAGCTGTAGGATAGTTTCGAGCAGCCTCTGGTGGTGGTATTGTGGACTCGAGCAGTCGGTTTTCAAACTTCAAGGTGAGCACACACAAGAGCAATAAGAAAGTGAGGTGGTAAAAGTGGAGGTGGGGAGTGGCAGAAATTGGGGGCAGGTGGGGATGGCTGCAGGACAATCCAGCAGTAGGATAATATCCTCAACGGTAACTAAAGGCAGTACCTTACATCCTTCCTCTCCAGCAACTCAGTGTGGACTATGCCAGTTCACAAGTGGAAGAACAGAGAAGGAGTGGGAGAGGAGAGGGAGGGGGAGGAGTGGGGGTAGCGACATCAACAATGTGACGTTGCCACATCTACCCCATCCCCCCTGACCCCACAGTGAGGGGAGGAGGGATGGCCGCCATCTTGAATAAATTTATCAACAGTGCAGGCTGTCCTAGCTTCAGCTCTGCCTCACTGTTAGTGAGTGGTGTGGTATTGACACACTAAAGGAGATGGTGCTCCCTGTGTGCATGAACTCTTCGAGTTTGAAACTCAGTTACACCATGCTGTTTCTCACACATCGAGTTAGTTACGTGACACACTGCCGTGTTGCACATTACAATAAGTGGCAGAGGGCTGTAAATATGTAGACATGAAGAATAGAGATGTAGAATGTTACTTGTGTGGTTTTCAGCACGCCTTCATACTTCAAAGCTGTACTTCTTTCATGCTTTATTTATTGCAACAGGCAGAATTTTAATGACATTTTCAATTGTAGAAAACTTTTATTTTTGCAAACAAACGCCTGAAATTGCATTTATTTTTCGAATGCACTTCACAAATCTTGTCCAGTGCCAGTAGATTTCTCAAGTGACCTGAGAGCTATTAATCTTTGTTTCATTACATTTACGCGATCATCGACCACAACTTTTTCACAGTCATATCGTGCAACCTCGATTTAAGGAAAGAGACACTGTAACACAACTTAACTCTGATCGAAATGGACTGAAACTGTTACAACAATAATGTCTCTGGATCTTTAGTTGTCAAAATATTTACATTATCTTTGTTTCATACTTTGCTTTAAATATAACCAACATTTATTAAGTGACTTGGGAATTTATTAAATAAGCTGCACTTCATACCCTTCCTAATGATTTTTGGTATTCTGCGTACTACCTAGGTATTCCATAAAATGCCAGAGTTCACAGTTTGACAGTAACATATTTATTTATGTATATATGCAATATTAAATCATTTACTAACACAAAAACTAAATACAAAGTAGTTTAATGTAATATACGTGTGTCCTAGGTATGATGACCAGAGTGTCATATAATGTCTGTTACTGTATGTTTATAATGATAATTTACAATGTAAATCATTTAACAGTATTTAAAACTTTGTGAATACAAAATCATATAAGTTTTGGCTAATTTTATCCACACATCAAAAAAAGTGTTGCATCCCCCCAGATCCCAGAACTCCTGGAGATAGACTTTGACTGTGGATATTGTATCACAGACACAGTCCCTTTGACTGTACAGAGACATCACTAAACCCACCTAAAGATGTAAACAATCATTCATGAGCAGCGCCTATTAGACAGACTTCCAGTCATTCCACCAGGAAGGAGGTACACCATGCCTAGACGGTCAATACCGCGGTTCGATCACGTCAGCATTGTTACTTTGTGCCAGGAAGGGTTCTCGACAAGGGAATCTCCAGGTGTCTCAGAGTGAACCAAAGCGATGTCGTTCGGACATGGAGGAGATAGAGACAGGAACCGTCGATAACATGCCTCGCTCATGCCGCCCAAGGGCTACTACTGCAGTGGATGACTGCTACCTTAGGATTAGGCCTCGGGAGAGCCATGACAGTAACGCCACCATGTTGAATAATGCTTTTCTTGCAGCCACAGGACGTCGTGTAACGACTCAAACTGTGTGCAATAGGCTGCATGATTGGCAACTTTACTCCCGACGTTCAGGACGAGGTCCATCTTTCCAACCACGACGCCATGCAGCGCGGTACAAATGGGCCCAACAAAACGCCGAATGGACCGCTCAGGAATGGTATCACGTTCTCTTCAACGATGAGTGTCGCATATGCCTTGAACCAACAATCATCGGAGACGTGTTTGGAGGCAACCCGGTCAGGCTGAACGCCTTAGACACACTGTGCAGTGAGGGCAACAAGGTGGGGGTTCCCTGCTGTTCTGGGGTGGCACTATCTGGGGCCGACGTTCACCGCTGGTGGTCATGGAAGGCGCCGTTACGGCTGTACGATACGCGAATGCCATCCTCTGACTGTTAGTGCAACAATATCGGCAGCATAGTGGCGAGGCGTTCGTCTTCATGGACAACAATTCGCGCTCCCATCGTGCACATCTTGTGAATGACTTCCTTCAGGATAACGACATCGCTCGACTAGAGTGGCCATTACGCTCTCAAGACATGAACCCTATCGAACATACCTGTGATGGATTGAAAAGGGCTGTTTATGGGCGACGTGACCCACCAACCTCTCTGAGGGATCTACGCCGAATCGCCATTGAGGAGTGGGACAGTCTGGACCACCAGTGCCTTGATGAACTTGTGGATAGTATGCCATTACGAATACAGGCATGCATCAATGCAAGAGAACGTGCTACTGGGTATTAGAGGAACCGGTGTGCACAGCAATCTGGACCATCACCTCTGAAGGTCTCGCTGTATGGTGGTACAACAAGCAACATGTGGTTTTCATGAGCAATAAAAAGGACGAGAATGATGTTTTTGTCGATTTCTGTTCCAATTTTCTGTACAGGTTCCCAAACTCTTGGAACCGAGGTGATGCAAAACTTTTTTTGATGTAGGTATTGTATCAGAAAATACAGCCGGATAAGTCAAATTTGATTTACGTCTGCATACGAATCTACAACCTCAATGTTGTCTCAAATCATGACATCATTAAAGCTGTACTATGGTCTTGAGTTCACGATGGCAGCGTACTAGCATACCTCCGATTTGCCCTAGATAAAATTCGAGTTGCGCTCTTTAGGATGCTAATTTTCGAAAGATATTAGCAGACATGATAAAACCGAATAGTAATAAAACATGGGAAATACAGCAGAAAATCTCGCATTAACAGAGGCATGCAGGAACAATGCAGTAATTTAAGTTTTGATTAAACGAGCAACAACCCTAGATTAGTTCCAGAAGATAGGGAAGTTGTTGAAAACGGCTCATTTGAGACACAAAAGTGTTGTCCGAGACATATCCTGGGACTACGACAGTTATAGCCCAGGCATTTCATAATGGATATGATTACATGCTATTATGTTGAGTGAAGTACTGTTTCGGAGAAATACCGTAATAATGTCGCATATCTCGGTAAAGCAAGAAGTCATAAGAGAAGACATCGAGGAGGAGGTAAGAATGATTCTAAATTTGGACAGTGAGGATCGTGTCATTTCACATGAATAAATTAAGAAGAATTGTAGCAAATAGTATTTTCCCTCGCTGTATTTTGTAGATATAAGTATAGTAGATATTACCGATTATAGAGGTGAGGTCATGAAAGAAGAAATCGTCCTAACATTAGCTATAAAATGAAGTGAATTAGTAGAAATGTTATTAATAGCATCCCAACTGAAATTGTGTATACCTTTGGGTACACACAAATTGATAAGAATCGGTATCTGTAAGGTAAACACAAATTCCCGAGATAACTAATTGGAAGTTGAGAATGAAAACTAGAAAAACAGAAAATTTAGAAACGGCAAGAGAGATCTCTAAGAAGAAAAATTCAAAACTGGGAGAAAATAAAAAGACGAGGTACAAGAAGTTATTACAGGTGATTCTAAAATATATCTGTTTGTTGACGACACTAACTTGGTAGTAAAGGACGTTGTGTGCAACAGTGGCACTGTTTCAAATAGTGCAGTTCATGTCATAAGTTCATGACTTGCAGAAAATAAAGTAACGTTAAATCACAGTAACATTCAGTTTTTACACTTCCTAACGCACAATTCAACAAAGCCTAATGCTTTAATGGGCATATGATTAGTGAAACAGAACAGTTCAGATTTCTACATGTTCAGATAGATAGTCAACTGTCATGGAAAGCCCACGTTCAGAATCTTGTTGAAAGCCTTAATGCTGCCATTTTTACTATTCGAACGCTATCAGAAGTAAGTGATAGTTCGACACAGTAAGTAGTCTACTTTGTTTATTTTCATTCCCTTATGTCGCTAATATATTTTGCGGTAACTCTTCCCACTCTCAAAGGATATTTTTGGTTCCGCTACAGTCGCAGGTTCGAATCCTGCCTCGGGCATGGATGTGTGTGATGTCCTTAGGTTAGTTAGGTTTAAGTAGTTCTAAGTTCTAGGGGACTGATGACCTCAACAGTTAAGTCCCATAGTGCTCAGAACCATTTGAACCAGTTTTGGTTCAGAAACGAGCGTTTCGGGCAATAACTGGTGTTAAGTTCACGAACCTCTTGTCGACTCCTGTTCGTTAGTCTGCGTTTTCTGATATTAGCCTCCCAGTATATACATGTATTCTTTACTGTTGTTTCTTGTTAGCAAAATCAGCTTATTCCCACGAATTAGTAGCTTTTACTCAGTTAATACTAGGCAGAAACCCAATGTGCACTTCTATCGCCCTTCCTTGATTCTTGAGCAGAAAGGTGTGCAGTATCCTGCTGCACCAATTTTCAGTAAACTGCCACAAGAAATCTAAAAACTTAACAGTCATCCACGCTCTTTCAAATCGAAACTGAAGAGTTTCCTCGTGGGCCACTCCTGCTCTTCTGTCGAGAAGTTTCTTGAAAAATTAAGCCGATTATTGTTGTACTGTTGATTGCGTTTACATAAACTTATGGCTTTTTTTGGGTTCATAAAAATTTTATTTTATCTGTTATTACTTTTGTGTTGTAATTTCATGTACTGACAGGTTCCATGACCTTCGTGATTTTCTCCTCAATTTGGTAGTACAGAACTAGACATGTAAAATAAAAATATAAATAAATAAAAATACGAATGTGGAACAAAATGACTTCGAAGAGCTAGTTAACGAATAGGAAAACGTATTTCCGATGAAATCTGGGTTGGTTCAAAGATATAGATGCAAGTTTAGAGTTGATAATCACGAGTAACTGTTTTTTATAGAATCTTGTTCCATACCATTGTCTGTAAAAGACGGTGTGGATGACGAACGACAGGAAACGCATTATGGATTGCATGATGATATTGCAGGATGATCAAAAGATAACGTAGCCCAAATAATAACTAATGTGTAGTGATAAGAAATGACGGTGACACTGCGAAATAGTAATCGAATAGAGAACTATGAATCAAGTTAATAGAGAAGTAAGACTCTTCCAGCAAGCCTTCGGCGCCTTCTTGGTAGAGAAGTTACCTCTTTTGTAGTCTGGTGTGTCTACGCTGCTTTGTTTCTCACGTGCGTAACAAGCCCGCCTTTAACAGCTGCTTGGTTACACTGCGTAGTCTCGTTAATTTATGAGAATGAATTTGGCACCTTAATGTGAACTTGACCACGCCTCGACCTAGGATGCACACGTGCCGACGTGGAAACTAAGGCGAAGTACTATCGGTAGAGAGTCAGGTAAAACTAGTTATCCTAATACACGTATACTATCTGACCAAAAATATCCGAACACCTACTAGTGAACGTTAATATGGGATGTGTCCACTCTTTGTCTCTATGGCGGCTTGAGCTCTGCTGATGACATTTTCAGTGAGGCGTCTGAATATCTGAGGAGCGCATTACTACTCAAGAGCCGAAACCGGAGAAGGTAATGATATTGGGTGCTGGGTATGGAGCGTGGTCGACATTCTAACTCAACCTAAAGTTCGGGACTCTGGGCAGTCCAGTCCATTTCAGCAATGTTATTGTCCACAAGCCATTGCTTCAGAGACGTTCCTTTATGACAGGATGGATTTTCATGCTGATATATACACTACTGGCCATTAAAATTGCTACACCACGAAGGTGACGTGCTACAGACGCGAAATTTAACCGACAGGAAGAAGGTGATGTGATATGCAAATGATTAGCTTTTCAGAGCATTCACACAAGGTTGGCGTCGGTGGCGACACCTACAACGTGCTGACATGAGGAAAGTTTCCAGCCGATTCCTCATTCACAAACAGCAGTTAACCGGCGTTGCCTGGTGAAACGTTGTTGTGATGCCTCGTGTAAGGAGGAGAAATGCGTACCATCACGTTTCCGACTTTGATAAAGGTCGGTTTGGAGCCTATCGGGATTGCGGTTTATCGTATCGCGACATTGCTGCTCGCTTTGGTCGAGATCCAATGACTGTTAGCAGAATATGGAATCGGTGGGTTCAGGAGGGTTATATGGAACGCCGTGCTGGATCCCAATGGCCTCGTATCACTAGCAGTCGAGATGACAGGCATCTTATCCACATGGCTGTAACGGATCGTGCAGACACGTCTCGATCCCTGAGTCAACAGACGAGGACGTTTGCTAAACAACAACCATCTGCACTAACAGTTCGACGACGTTTGCAGCAGCATGGACTATCAGCTCGGAGACCGTGGCTGCGGTTACCGTTGATGCTGCATCACAGACAGGAGCGCCTGCGATGCTGTACTCAACGACGAACCTGGGTGCTCGAATGGCAAAACGTCATTTTTTCCGATGGATCCAGATTCTGTTTACAGCATCATGTTGGTCGCATCCGTGTTTGGCGACATCGCGGTGAATGCACATTAGAAGCGTGTATTTGTCATCGCCATACTGGCGTATCACCCGGCATGATAGTATGGGGTGCCATTGGTTACACGTTTCGGTCACCTCTTGTTCGCATTGACGGCACTTCGAACAGTGGACGTTACATTTCAGATGTGTTACGACCCACGGCTCTACCCTTCATTCGATCCCTGCGAAACCCTACATTTCAGCAGGATAATGCACGACTGCATGTTGCAGGCCCTGTACGGGCCTTTCTGGATAGAAAATGTTCGACTGCTGCCCTGGCCAGCACATTCTCCAGATCTCTCACGAATTGAAAACGTCTGCTCAATGGTGGCGGAGCAACTGGTTCGTCACGATACGCCAGTCACTACTCTTGATGAACTGTGGTATCGTGTTGAAGCTGCATGGGCAGCTGTACATGGACACGCCATTCAAGCTCTGTTTGACTCAATGTCCAGGCGTATCAAGGCCGTTATTACGGCCAGAGGTGGTTGTTCTGGGTACTGATTTCTCAGGATCTATGCACCCAAATTGTGTGAAAATGTAATCACACGTCAGTTCTAGTATAATATATTTGTCCAATGAATACCCGTTTATCATCTGCATTTCTTTTTGGTGTAGCAATTTTAATGACCAGTAGTGTACAATCATCATCTCCGAAATGTTCCTTTTATGTACACAATACGTATTGTTGTAAAATGTGTTTATATCCTTCCACAATCAGCGTTTTCTCGAGTGCGATAAAGGGACAACGCCCTAACCACACACAGAACACTCCCATAGTGTAACACCATCTATTCTGCACTTCACTGTTGGCACCACAAATGATGGCAGATAACGTTCTCTAGACGTTCGCCGCACGTAAGCCCTTCCATCCGATTGCTGAGGGGTATTGCGTGCTTCATTGCTCTAAATCACTCGTTTCACTACAGCGTCGCCCTTTACACCACTTCAAGTGTAGCTTATCACTGTCTACAGCAGTGCGTGTTTTATGAGGAGCTCTTCGACCGTCGTACCGCATTACTTTTAACTCCCTAAGCACTGTCATTGTGCTAGCTGCGCTTCTGATGGGGTTCTGGAACTCACAACTGATTTGATGCGACTGCTTACAACCGCTCTCCGCTGTTTTCGATGGTCTCTGTTGGTCAGTACAAGAACTCTGCCGGTGTTGGTTTAGCCGTTTCCACTCCACAGTCGCATCACTAACGGTCTACTTGGGCAGCTTAGAGGGTTGAAATGTCCCTGAGGGATTTGTTACTCGGGGAACATCCAATGACTGGTCCACGTCCGAAGCCACTGGGCTCTTCTGACGGATTCATTCTGCTGTTGTTGCTTCTACACTGACAAACACAATACTCTCCGCCTCATTTTATAGTGGCGGGCTCGTCCCTCGTTACGTCTAATGGTCAATTTCTGATTGCATAGGATTTATGGATATTTTTGATCAGATAGTATACAGTTCTTGTGTGGAAAAGGAACAGCTGTAACTAACTAGATTGCATTTTAGTCGCTGAGAGCACATCGCTGCATACGCTTCTTGGAAGTAATAATGCTGAAGGCACAAGTGTGTAGACTTGCAGTATGAAATCAGTGCACGCTGGATAAACGACGCTTACTCTTGAGAATAAGGCGAGATGATACCAGCAGACGTGGCCACGAGGGCGTTTTGGTGAAGCATCCTTGTGTCTAGACTGAGATTGTCAGCTCTTTGACGTACTCCATTTCTTGTAGATCTCTCACGGAGTTTACATGGTCTGGATACCAGACTGAAATTCCGCAGCCGGAGTATTCCGAGGTATCTGCACATCGATTTTACACCCTGTATGGCTGCCCGATGTGGGTAACAGATACGTTTTCGCGAAACTACTGCTACATATTACAGAACTGAGAACAGGAGCCTCTTGTAGAGAGAATCTACATGCCTTACGGGGATGTGGAAACTGAGTTTCGCTGTGCGGTGCAGCTCGCGCAACTTCTCCTTCGATTTGGTCTTCAGTTCTTCGAAGTGTACAGAAGAGGACGAAGCAGTGAACCTTGTAGGTTTCCAGCTGGAAGGCAGCACTCAGAGAACAGGTCATCCCGGCCCTAGCATACAGGACTTTGCTTTTCAGATAGGTCTTTTGGAATTTCCTGTACTTCATTGGATACACCTGCATAAAGAGTTTGTGCAATAGACCTACCTGTAACACGGAGCAGAATGTGCATTAAACCTTTCAGCGTCTCCCAAAGTATTCCCATCGCTAAAAGTATCTGAACAACTGTGACGCGTCATTTTATGAAGTAAATTTCAGGCGTCCGTTTTCCGCCTAGCGTGGAAAGCACATGTGATATAGCCTCTCCAAGACCATCGACAGTTCAGATAATATGCTGACACATCGACAGCTTTTAGGTAAATGAAGATCTTTGCCATTGTTAGTCATCCACTGCAGTTGACAGGCCTAGGCATAGCGTCTGTGTCTCTGAGCCGCTCATGTGTAAAAATATAATATGTAATGACAATGCATGTAGTAGCAAGCTTACTGTTGTTGTTACAAGTTTCCAAGTTCACCTGCTGTATTCTGTTTTCAATTAAATTGTTCTTATAGAAATAAGGAAAAGGGCACATTTTTATTTAGCATTTTCACGATCAGGGAACTGCTTCTTCTCCATTGCGTTCGCTCTCTTGCTGTCTGCTGCCAGTATTCCTGTCAGCCGTCGCAGATTCCATCTTTCCGGCCTTTTCTCAGTGTGATCGATAATCTTCTTCAGTTTGGAACAAAATCAAGAAACTTTACTGGCACATGGTGGGCGTCAGAGAGAATGACATGATCTGTCCACGCATTTGCTTTCCATTAGACCTACAATGCTTACAATGTTGCATAATTCTTCCAACTGACAACTGTACCAGATTCGCCATTGTTCAGTGTCCTTATTTGGTACACGTCCGAGGATTCTCCTTAAGACTTTTCCTTCAAAATTGGACGTGACTAAAGTTTCCTTTCTGGATACGCCACATCTCACATTCGTACAACAAGTTGATTAATGAATGTCAGGCACGACTAGAGTGTGAATTTCCTCTACAGAGTGAATGACTTAGGTAAATGCCTGGGGCTGTAGTGATGATAGAGTTCTATTGACTATTTGTTAAGTGTTATGTGCGACTGGCGCCTTAGCAGGCTCGCAGTCTGTAGTATTTTATTTTCTTTCACGCTTTTGACGGTCCACTTACATCGGCCGTCTAAATTACTACGGTGTAGATATGTCAGAATGGGAAGTTACATTGACAGCTGAGAAGAGCAATCATTGTCCAGACAGGGGGGGTTTTCATCTTATAAAATGTAAACTTCCACGGCCGGAATTGTCACAATTAATAAATATTCCAGACTATTATGTCGTGTTCGAAGACATTTCACATTAAAACCCGACGTTTAAAACGCGACGATTCCGTGTAGTTGTGGGGAGGTGTACGTGGGTACTACAAAAAGAACTGTCAAAAAACGACTCGAAGAACACAAGGGCAATTGCAGAAGAGGGGAGATTGACAGCTCAGCTGTTGCGGAGCATGCTTCACAGCCAGGAGACCACCACTTTCATTTTGATAGGAATCAAGTTCTGCAGCCACAAGCTGATACCACGAGAGGTTATACAGAGAGCCCATAGAAATAGTGAAACATCCCAGCAATTTCAGTAGGAAGGAGGAGGGCATGGAATTGAATGAAATTTGGATTCCAGTGCTGAAGAAGAAGCGTAGCTGTCTTCCACCATGGGATGTAGTACAGCGGCCAATTGCGCTCGCGTATTCAAAACATGTGACGTCACGCCACTGCGCGGAAGATTACGGAAACGGAATTTTGCTGTAGTCGGTTAAGAGCCAGGGTGTGAATCGGACATTCAAGGAAGCTACGATCCCCCTTTAAAATGTCCTCCGCAGATGGGGACGAAACGTCGCGTTTCAAAGTGAAATCTCTTCGACCACGGCATAACAGCCAGGAATATTTCATTAATTGTGGTTTTCATGTTGTTAATAGAAGCTGAAAATTGTTGCAGAAAGGCTACAGTAAGTTATGGGGCGCCGATGCTAGTGAACAACCAGTGAACCGACCAGCTGGTCAATAGCAGTAGGGAGCCGGCAATATGGGGAGAATAAGACTTTCTGCAAACGTTACGTCATTTTTCGGTTACATCCATTATTCCACACACCAATTTAACCCGTCTGGCCGGCCGGAGTGGCCGAGCGGTTAAAGGCGCTACAGTCTGGAACCGCACGACCGCTACGGTCGCAGGTTCGAATCCTGCCTCGAGCATGGATGTGTGTGATGTCCTTATGTTAGTTAGGTTTAAGTAGTTCTAAGTTCTAGGGGACTTATGACCACAGCAGTTGAGTCCCATAGTGCTCAGAGTCATTTGAACCATTTAACCCGTCTGTTAAAACAGCTCAAAATAACCTGTTCGTGAAATAACTGATTTTCGTTTATTTTATTCCTATCATTTGCTGTAATAAACGTAGAAATCGAACAAATTTTGTCTCAATAATTTCCAGCACACATCCTAATCCAAATGTCTGATTGTTGTTGTGATCTTCAGTCGAAAGACTGGTTTGATTTAGGTCTCCATGCTACTCTATCCTGTGCAAGCCTCTTCATCTCCGAGAAACTATTGCAACCTACACCCCTCTGAATTTGCTTACTGTATTCATCTCATGGTCTCCCTCTACGATTTTTAGTCCTCACGCTTCGCTCCAGTACTAAATGGAAATCCCATGATGCCTCAGAATGTGTCCTACCAACCGAACGCTTCTTTTAGTCATGTTGTACCACAAATTTCTCTTCTCCCCAATTCTATTCATTACCTCCTCGTAAGTTACGTGATATACCCATCCAATCTTCAGCATTCTTCTGTAGCACCACATTTCAAAAGCCTCTGTTCTCTTCTTGTCTAAACTGTATTAAATAGGCAAATAAAAGACAAGTTAGTCTGTCCACTGTTCGCTGCATTTCTCGAAAAGTGATGAGTGGTGGAATACTTTTAAAAAATCATCAGCATTTTTTGAAACTCTGCTCAAAAGTCATGCTGTAATCGGGGATCATACACGTATTTGGGCATTACGAATAGTCGGTGCTATATGGTTAAAACTGACGTTGAAGATCTCTATTTTTCATGATAATTCTTCTATTTTCAAGGCCTGCAAACAGATAAAGGTATATTACTCTGAAGAGCCAAA
Organism: Schistocerca americana; assembly: GCF_021461395.2. Taxonomy (NCBI): domain Eukaryota; kingdom Metazoa; phylum Arthropoda; class Insecta; order Orthoptera; family Acrididae; genus Schistocerca; species Schistocerca americana. Next base: position 103,689,411 of record NC_060122.1, on the reverse strand, counting down.
GAATCTGGTCTACCTACCCCAGTTAGCACGCAACACGACGTAGTATGGACTCGAATAATGTCTGAAGTAGTGCTGCGGGGAATTGACACCAACATTTCTGCAGGGCTGTCGATAAATCCGTAAGAGTACGAAGGGATGGAGATGTCTTCTGAATAGCACGTTGCAAGGCATCCCAGATGTGCTCAATATTGTTAGGTCTGGGGAGTCTGGTGGCCAGCAGAAGTGTTTAAACTTAGAAGAGTGTTCCTGGAGCTACTCTGTAGCAATTCTGAACGTGTGGAGTGTCGCATTATCCTGTTGGAATTGCCCAAGTCCGTTGGAGTACGCAGTGGACATGAATGGATGCAGGTGATCAGACAGGATGCTTACTTGTTGATGGTCCAGCATTGAAATATGCAGCAATTTGCGGAAGGATTGCACTTCTGTGACGCTGAACGATTCTCTTCAGCCATCTTTGGTCCCTTTCTTGTAGGATCTTTTCCCTGCCGCAGCGATATCGGAGATTTGATGTTTTACCGGATTCGTAATATTCACGGTACACTCGTGTAATGGTCGTACAGGAAACCCCACTTCATCGCTACCTCGGAGGTGCTGTGTCCCATCGCTCGTGCACCGACTGTAACGCCACTTCAGACTCACTTAAATCTTGATAACCTGCCATTGTAGCAGCAGTAACATATCTAACAACTACGCCAGACCCTTGTTGCCGACCGCAGCGCCGTATTCTGCCTGTTTACGTATCTCTGTATTTCAATACGCACGCCTACACCAGTTTCTTTGGCGCTTCAGTGTATCAAGACAAAGGCAGCAGATAAGCTTCCTTCTGCTTTTGTTGTATACTATGCCTGAACTGTTGTTAAGTTTTTAATTTATTACTGTTACCATAATTTCCATCCTCTTATTTCACAGAAATGCCAGACAAATGTTTAATTTTTTAAAGCAAATGAAGCATTTTACTTGATTGCTGCATCACCTCACACAAATATTTTCGGATTAGGGTTGGTGCCATTCTGCGATACAAAAGCTGTCCGACGAAAGTGAAAAACTACCGTACGAAGCTGGTGGAGGTAAGGCTTTCACTGTGCACGTACACGAGTACTTCAAGTCACGACACACGGCAAGAGGGATATTATTGTCTCAGCAATGCTGTACCAATCTTTACCCCATTTGTTTGTTGCTCGTTTCTGTCAGCATTGTTATTAAAATAGTGCTGGTCGATTTTCTCATTTTCTATAATAACGCAATATTTCAAACCAATGTGAAATTATGAATAAAAAAAGAACTACACTACTTGACATTAAAATTGCTACACCAAGAAGAAATGCAGATGATAAACGGGTATTCATTGGACAAATATATTATACTAGAACTGACATGTGATTACATTTTCACGCAATTTGGGTGCATAGATCCTGAGAAATCAGTACACAGAACAACCACCTCTGGCCGTAATAACAGCCTTGATACGCCTGGACATTGAGTCAAACAGAGCTTGAATGGCGTGTACAGGTACAGCTGTCCATGCAGCTTCAACACGATACCACAGTTCATCAAGAGTAGTGACTGTCGTATTGTGACGAGACAGTTGCTCGGCTACCATTGACCAGACGTTTTCAGGTGGTGAGAGGTCTGGAGAATGTGCTGACCAGGGCAGCAGTCGAACATTTTCTGTATCCAGAAAGGCCTTACAGGACCTGCAACAAGCGGTCGTGCATTATCCTGCTGAAATGTAGGGTTTCGCAGGGATCGAATGAAGGGTAGAGCCACGGGTCGTAACACATCTGAAATTTAACGTCCACTGTTCATAGTGCCGTCAATGCGAACAAGAGGTGACCGAGACGTGTAACCAATGGCACACCATACCATGATGCCGGGTGATACGCCAGTATGGCGATGACAAATACACGCTTCTAATGTGCATTCACCGCGATGTCGCCAAACACGGATGCGACCAACATGATGCTGTAAACAGAACCTGGATTCATCCAAAAAAATGACGTTTTGCCATTCGAGCACCCAGGTTCGTCGTTGAGTACACCATCGCAGGCGCTCCTGTCTTTGATGCAGCGTCAAGGGTAACCGCAGCCACGGTCTCCGAGCTGATAGTCCATGCTGCTGCAAACGTCGTCGAACTGTTAGTGTAGATGGTTGTTGTTTTGCAAACGTCCCCGTCTGTTGACTCAGGGATCGAGACGTGGCTGCACGATCCGTTACAGCCATGTGGATAAGATGCCTGTCATCTCGACTGCTAGTGATACGAGGCCATTGGGATCCAGCACGGCGTTCCGTATTACTCTCCTGAACCCACCGATTCCATATTCTGCTAACAATCATTGGATCTCGACCAACGCGAGCAGCAATGTCGCGATACGATTAACTGCAATCGTGATAGGCTACGATCCGACGTTTGTCAAAGTCGGAAACGTGATGGTACGCATTTCTCCTCCTTACTAGAGGCATCACAACAACGTTTCACCAGGCAACGCCGGTCAACTGCTGTTTATGTATGAGAAATCGGTTGGAAACTTTTCTCATGTCAGCACGTTGTAGGTGTCGCCACCCACGCCAACCTTGTGTGAATGCTCCGAAAAGCTAATCATTTGCATATCACAGCATCTTCTTCCTGTCGGTTAAATTTCGCGTCGGTAGCTCGTCATCTTCGTGGTGTAGCAATTTTAATGGCCAGTAGTGCATTTAAAGTCGAAAAATTTTAGCACTGCTGCTATGGCTATCTGACTAGTCAGGCTTTTAATCGGTTATTAGTAAGAAACTAAAAAACAATCTGTTACAACCCTGATCAGACAAATACCGAAATATACGGTTATTCATAACTAAAATACCGGTATCGGTTTTAACTGGTCGGTTTTTCCCATCCATAGCTTGCAGCAAAATTCGCATAGACGCGCCTGCAGCGTTGTGCAACCAACGTGGGTGCCGGAGAGCCACAAGGCAGTTGAAGGTACGACGCAGTGAACGGACGAGACGCGGTCGGGCGGCTGCTGCCTCGACGAAGCGGGTTTGAGTAAGCTGCTCACTCACTTATCTTCGGTGGCCCCGTCTCCTCAAATTTAACAAGTTAACTCGTAGGCGAGAGCAGCCGACGCCATCAACCAGGGGAGGTGTCGGGGAGCGCAGCACTCAACAGCAGCTCCAACGGCGTCCGAGACTATGTGCGTTGCTGGTTGCCGGACGCTGGTTCCAGTCAGCACGCTGTGGATCCATCGGCGGTGTCACGGCGTTTATCTTGTGTTAGAATATTTATAAGTCTATTTACAAACATATAACCTATAACGACATGGCTAAGGTAGGTGTAGAGGACAATTACTTGATGCCATGAGAAGCTGAGGCAGGAAGTGTTAAGCTTGATAATGTAATCGAAGAGAATATCGAGAACATAAACTCTTGGTATAACGTGTCAGTGCCTTCAAGTGAGGAACAAGACTCAGTGTATCGACTGGCGGTGTCATTTAAATATTGGCAGTTTTAGGACCGGAACTAAAATTTTGGGCACTTAAGAACGATAAGCATCCTAGTAGCAAAATGTCAGTAAATTCCGGAGGGGGAAGTAGAAGGCGGAGAATGGATACTGACAATGAAGAGGAAATTGGTTTACATGGTTTGCTATTAAATGTTTATAAGGACTTAAAAGCAGATAATAAACAAATGGAGTCTAGATTAAAATCAGACACTCAAATTAATATTCAAAGGATGGAATCTAGAATAACTACTATAGATACCAAATTTAACAAATTTAAAGTTGAATTGACTTCCAAGTTTGAGTCTAACGTTAAGTTACTAGACTCAAAACTTGAAATTTAGTATTCAGAATTTAAAGATAGATAATCACAAACTACGAAATAAGGTAGAATCGAATAAGAGAAAACCAGTACAACTTGAGTCGCAACAATACGTTTTAAATCCAATCTAGAAACCCAGACACGTGGAGTAAATGAAGGAATTATAGATGAGTTAGGTGCTACACAATCTTTGCTTGAAACAAAAGATGTCTGAACAGTAGCAACGACAGGCTAATCAGTTAAAATCTGCTGTTTTGAAAGCAGCAGGAAACGTCGAAGGAATATTGGTGAGTCAGACTAAGAAATTGGAGAAAGGAAAGGAAAATATTATAGAAGAAACTAAGGGATAGCTAAGCCAACACACAGAAGATTTGAAAGATCAGAATTTACGTAAGGGGCCAGCTGTAATTGAGATATTGTCAGAATTAGAGAAACTCCACTCTGATCAGATAACACTGAACAATAAATTTGAAGTGAAAGTGTGTAAATTGCAGGATTTTGAGTTAGTTATATTTATTTCAGTATAAAATGATACAAAATCATCATCTTCATAAATATTTAGCTCTAGTTTCTTTAAAAAAGTAATCTACATTCTTGTACAAATAACTCACTCACTAAATATGCATTCATGTTCCAAGATTCAGCATAACAAATTTTAAATGAAGAATTACTTGAGTTATGTTATGTGTTGTGCATTGATAAATTTCAGTGACTTTCTGGAAGTACAAAAGTAAAATATTAAGAAAAAATGAAGATAATATTATATGAATGAAAATACTTTGTATCAGAACTATGTAAAGCACAAAAGAAAATATACAAATTAACTGGTCACAAATGTATACAAAAGGATTACAACTGTTAAATGTCCATATGTACAGTGTACACAAATTGCATATTTTGTTCAGAGAAAAATTTAGAAAATGACTGTTTTGGCTTGGTTTGATGTTTATACACATACTCGGGAACATCCCTTATGACAGTCCAGCAGTAATATGGTGAAATAGTAGGGCTCCACTTTCCGGCATACCTCCTCTTAAATGTGGCAATATCTTGATGAAATCGCTCCCCAAGTTCACCACTTACTGCACCACAATATTTGGGGAAGAGGTCAAGATGACTATGTAAGAAACGCGTTTTCAATGACATGTTGCAAGCAAGTTTTTCATAAGATGACAACATGTTATCTAAAATCTACTTGTAATTTATTGCTCGTTTGTAAACAGGCTTTCTTAAAACATTTCCATGCATACTGCTCATCATCTTTTATGACTCCATCAAAAGTATGGTCTCCAAAAAGCTCTAGAGCCTGTGATCCTACATAGATGCCCTCCTTTACTTTGGCATCACTTAAGTAAGGGAATGTTTGCCTTAAGTACTTAAATGCGTCACCATCTTTGTTCATTCCCTTAACAAATTTTTTCATGAGACCAACTTGATGTGCAAGGGCGGGAGCAGAAACTTTTTAGGATGTACTAGAGGTTCACTCTTAATGTTCTTTAATTCCTGGTTGAAGAGATTTTCTGGTGGGACATTCATATTTACTGTAATGAGATGCATGAGCTATTCACAGAGAAAGCAGCAATATTTAGTATACCCTAACTGCATACCTAAAAGCAATGCAACCTCTTTCAAGTAATCACAAATCTGCCATTGAGAGCCATTATACTTGATGGCTTATAGCAAAATTTTCATGTTTTAGTATGGCTCTTTCATATGCACAGTATGCCCAACTGGAATAGAAGGAATCTCATTACCAATATGTAAAAGCACTGCTTTTAATCTCAACTTCGACGAATCGATAAAGAGTCTCCACTCATCAGAGTTGTAATGAATTCTGAGAGCCTTCATTAGACCATTTATGTCTACACATGCCACAAGGTTATCTTGCATGTTAAAAAAAGGAGTGAATTGTTGCTCTCTCCTGCGGTAGAATGAAACATTTACGTTGCTTTTCAGAAAATTGTGCTGCTGCAATCTTGATGCTAAAATCTCAGCCTTAGCTTTAGAGAGTTCCAAATCTCTAATGAGATCACTTAACTCGTTTTGAGACAATTTTTGTGGATCATCAGTTGGTGATATATTTTGAAGAAACTCTGGATCTTGTGATGTACATGGTTCAGGACATTCAGAATCCCCATCAGAAGTAATCTCATGCTCTGCTAGTGGTTCAGATATTGGCAATCCTTCCCCATGAGGAAATGGACGTATGCCAGATGGAATGTTAGGATAGACCACTGTCCGTTTCTTCTTTTTAGATATTACCTTCTTGATAGGAGGAACAATACAAAAGTAGCAGTCACTGACATGGTTAGTTGGCTCACAGCAGGTAATAGGCACTTTCCCATGCATCTAATTCCTGAGGTTGCTGGCACAAGTGTTGCAGATCACATGTGGAGCCCAGTGTTTGTCTTGATCACCTATTTTGCACCCAAAATAACAACTGTAAGCTTTTTTAGTCAATGGAGTTATCTGCTGTTTTTGTGAAGCAAACGTCACTTCTCCACACACATAGCAAAATGTGTCAGCACTGTTAACACAAACTTGTGGCATTTTTGTTCACTTCAGTGGCAGTCAACTTGAACAATTGGTAATTAATCTGGAAACAAATGTGCAAAAATTATGACATGCATTAATAAAGTCACTGAAGTTGAAAAGGAAGGAGACAAAAAGATCACTAAAATTGGTATCAAAATGTTTATATCCAAAATATTGCACACAAGCAAGACAGGGACAATAATATAATCCATTGTTACTAGTTATTATGACTTTGACAAACCATTATAATATTTTATTTTAAACTTACATAAATATCTGTATATAATTATCTCACTGTAATAAAACAGTTTTAAATGAAAACTAGAGCTAATTTTGAACTGTCTGTGTGATATTCGCGACCAGCACATTAGAACTGATAGGAATTGGCTATTTTTACTCGATTTACATTTTCGTTGTTGCACAGTATAATCTTAAAAGCTCAACTAGAAATCCAGATTCAAAAAGCTGAACAAGAAGTAAAGTTAAATATACAGAGTGTGTGCTTCAAGATCAATAGCTGATACCTTAAAATATAGATAACTTAAACAATAGTTGTAAAACCTTTGTTCTTGCAAATATCTGGGTTATAACTGATGGTGTGTCGTCATTAAAATATGCAACAGAGCTGAGAAATATACTTGTTATGCAGAAGGAGTCATGTGGAGGTGTTATATATCTACATGAAACGCTAAAATTACAATAACATATTGTACGATTGTGTTGTAATTGTGAATAATTTAATCTGTCACTTGTGTATCGAAGAGACTCACTAGATCTCCTTCTTTAAATTCCAAATTTATCGAATATTTTACCCTGAGGAGTCTGCATTGACCATTACTGCATATTTACGCTGCATAAACGCTGAAACTGCGCTAATACTGCTTGTTAGTGAATCGACTATCTTTGGACTTTATTTGCTGCGTCTTAATAAAGAAACAGGGAGTCCATATATCTGTGCCAGTATGGAGTGGTGGCAATGCAGGAGGTCGGTAAAGGTTATCTTCCATCAGAAAGATTCCCAACAATTAGCAATAAAATGATATTTATTAAATATGAAGAAATACTCAACTAAAATGATGCTTCTTCTTGTGAAATGTCCAGCACAATTAGACGTTTGAAATTATTACAAGTTCTCTAAAATGTTACAGTCCTGTCACTGTGCCTCTGAGTGTTGCCTACATAGAGTCCAGAACACGCCTACTATATCTACCGAGCCTGAGTCTCGGAGACCCGGACGAACACTGCAGCTTGTGGACTCGGCGGTAACTGGGACACGGTACACAACTCGGCGCACTGAAGAGAAATGTCCGCCGTAGCTCAGCGCTCCGGTATTTAATCAGGCATCGACCAATAGCTATCCACACACGTGATGCCCATCGGTTCGCAGCTGTGGCACCTGGCGGACCTTGGTGTAGTTCGCACTGCCAAACCATACAACTGCTGTGCTACAAGTGTTTCGAGCATGGCTTATTGATTGTGCTGCTGTACTCTTTGGGGTCATCAGTCCAGTCTCCACATCGAGCACCTTGGGTGTGCTGCTGTACTCTTTGGGATCATCAGTCCAGTCACCACATGGAGCACCATGTGGAGTATGTTAACCATACACTCACGCAGAGTTGCAAGGAATGTGGAGTATGATTCGACTAACCCGACATCCTTCACACATCCCTGTGACTTATGCTGGTAAGAGCCCTTTGTACGAAATATAGAATCAAAGAAAGATAACACAAATTAGTTAAACATACCTCTCATATTACATACACACATCAAAAAAAGTTTTGCATCACCTGGGTTCCAAGAGTTCCGCAACCTGTACAGAAAATTGGAATAGAGATCAACATAAATATCATTTCCGTCCTTTTTATTGCTCATGAAAACCATACATTGCATGTCGCACCACCATACAGTGAGACCTTCTGAGGTGATGGTCCAGATTGCGAGCAAACCAGTACCTTTAATACCCTGTAGCATGTCCTGTTGCATTGACGCATGCCTGTATTCATCGTGGCATATTATCCACAAGTTCATCAAGGCACTGTTGGTCCAGATTGTCCCACTCCATGAAGATAAATGTCTCGTCATTATGCTGCTGATATGGTTGCACTATCGGTCAGAGGATGGCCTTCATGTATCGTACAGCCATTACTTAGCCTTCCATGACCACCAGCGACGTACGTCGGCCCCACATAATGTCACCTCAATACAGCATTGACCCTCCACTTTGCTGCCCTCGCTGGACAGTGTATTTAAGGCGTTCAGCCTGACCGGGTTGCCTCCAAACACGTCTCCGACGATTGTCTGGTTGAAGGCATATTCGACACTCCTCAGTGAAGAGAACGTGATGCCAGTCCTGAGTGATCCATTCGGCATGTTGTTAGGCCAGTCTGTACTGCGCTGCAAGGTATCATGGTTGCAAAGATGGACCTCGCCATGGATGTCGGGAGTGAAGTTGCGAATAATGCAGCCTATTGCTCACAGTTTCAGTCGTAATACGACGTCCTGTGACTGCATGAAAAGCGTTATTCAACATGGTGGTGTTGCTGTCAGGGTTCCTCTGGGCCATAATCCGTAGGTGGCGGCCATCCACTGCAGTAGAGCGAAGCATGTCATCGACAGTTCCTGTCTCTCTGTATCTCCTCCATGTCCGAACAACATCGCTCTGGTTCACTCTGAGATGCCTGGAGACTTCCCTTGTTGAGATCTTGTCCTGGCACAAAGTAACAATGTAGATGCGATCGAGCCGCGATATTGACCGTCTAGGCATGGTTGAACTTCAAACAACATGAGCCTCGTACCTCCTTCCCGATGGAATGACTCTAAGTGATCAGCTGTTAGACCTCCTCCGTCTAATAGTCGCTGCTCATGAATGGTTGTTTGCATCTTTGGGCGGGTTTAATGTCATCTCTGAACAGTCAAAGGGACTGTGTCTGTGATACAATATCCACAGTCAACATCTATCTTCAGGAGTTCTGGGAACGGGGGTCATGCAAAACTCTTTTTGGTGTGTGTGTATATCGTTACAGTATACTCAGGCCCATCCCACGTATTTCATTAAGTTACAAGTTCTTGTACAGTGACATTCTACAAAACATGCTGCGTTGATATTGATCTCTTTGAGACATTGATTTCTAATGTGTCTCGTACTTAATCTCAATTAGAAGTTCCTAACTATACTGTTTGTTTTAATTCCAGGGAGTAATCCTCGTTCACTGTCCAGAGAAATCCAGCCTATCGTGACCAATTTTCTCAATTTATTGGCCCCACTCTATAGCATAGCAAAAGCTTACATAAAATAAAAAGAATATGAGAGATTCTTAACCAACTCACAGCTTCTGTGACATCATTTCAACGACATTCTCGCATATATACGAAATAATGTGTACTGTGGTATGGGAATAGCACAAAGCTCCCATGATAGTAAGTAGTTACGAGAGAAATTATCTTCTATTGCCGTAAATCGCTGACTGCTCGCCTTGTACACACAAGTTCTCGCTGAACTGAGAATCAGTATCAGAATTCGTATTTATGTTTGTAGCTGTTCAATTCACTAGGTTAACAACCATTATCCTTTCCTGACTGCTTAAGTGAATATGGGCAGCACATTCTTTTTTGGATAGCATATGACAACAAGCTATCAAAAAGGTACCAAAGTTGAACTTCTGTAAATGCAGTCAGAATTAAAAATTACACCTTATCTGCTAGTGTTTCTGTGGATGTTATTAATTAATTCCAAGCTTTCCTTTCAACACTGTGTCACAGCGAAACCACGGTAAAACCTTGACCAAAATTAGGTCAAGCAATGACTACACAGCTTTAACAAAGAAACTGTATTCATTTCAGTATTATATATGTTAATTGCTTCTGTATGAATGTATATTCATGATATTGCGGGAACTGAATGCCAAGCAAAGACATGTAATATTCCAGTGGGTAATGTCTAACGTGATCGGGTGATAGAATTTGTTGATATCTGTCAATTTATGCGATTATCTTGATACCCACTACGTTTGCGTTGATATTAAATGGTATTAGATATGTTGGTATATTCTGAACACATTCCAACTTTGAGTCTAATAACTTAATGATAGACTCAAACTTGAAAGTTACTTTAAATAACTTAAATTTGGTATCAATACTAGTCGTTTTTAGATACTATCTTTGAGTATTCCTTCGAGCATTTTTAACCAAGACTCCATCTGTTGACTGTGTGCTTTGAAGTTAACCTGGAGCTGCAGCTGGACAATTCGTTCTAGCATAATTATAAAAGAAGAACGCCACAACGATTGCTGCCTGCAGTGATGAAAAGAAAATAATTCTTGGTATAGTGGATCTGGTGCAGGGTTGTGGTAGTCATACTCGAATGAATTGGTTAGTTGCGTGATGATCACGAACTAACATCATCCTCTTGAAGGACACGCTGTCCAGTGTCATGCCAGCAGCGGTGATGTAGGTACAGGAAAAACATTCAAATATACATGTAATATCTACTTCTCTTAGAGCTGAAATAAAAGGATTAGATACATGTATATAGGTGTTGCATCAACAAAACCCAGTGACAGCATATCCCTCGACTTCCTATTACTGTGAGCTGTTGGTCTCCTTACAGACCGAAAGTTCCCACTCGCCTACTACGTGAAATGAACGGAATTATGATACGCATGCATCCTACTCCTTGTTATGTACATTCTGGTACACGGAATCCTGTTGCCTGCTTTGCATGACGGTATAATACGGCAGAGCAATGGCGTTAATTTGCATGTGTGCAAATTCAGGTTTGCAAGACAGAAATGCAAGACAGTCTGATTTGATGGCCCTTAATAAGTGTACGAAGAGGCCAGAGGGCCTGCTATCTTGCACAGTCACCAAATGCTGTAACTGCCATGACGGTGGGCACATTGAAAAATACTTTTGAGAAAACAAACCGATATGCTCCCAGTGTGGACAATGTGACCATCTAAACAAGGACTGTAAAATAGCAAGTGAGCTCCAGACTCTCATTGGACATTGTTTTGAAGCTGGCGACGCCATGTTAGATGACCCAAAACATTAGCAGACTATTGTTTCTACATCTACATCTATACTCTGCAAACTACAGTGAGGTGCATGGCAGAGGGTATGTCCCATTGTATCAGTTATTTGGGTTTCTTCCTGTTCCATTCACAGACGGAGCGCGGGAGGAGTGATTGTTTGAATGCCTCTGTGCGTTGTGATGTTACAAAATAAAAGTGATGTTATTCAGTGGAAAAGTTGGAGTTTGAGATTTCGCTTACTGTTTTATCAATCACAATTGGCGTAAAAATCATGGATTGACCATTGTCATAAAATATTGCAGCATGAAATGTGAATAGTTTTTACTTGCAGTTTTGCATGACTTGAAGCAGTCACAGTTAGGGTGCTATTGATTATGAAATTGCATTATCGTCTTTCTAATTACTTCATGATCGTAGATACTATCATAACTGGTTGTGAAGTTATTCTTATGACAAAACAATTTCCTAAGGGACCAAAAAGTTCTTAAGGGTGGAAAAACAACTGTAACATCACACAAAAGGAAATACAATACTAAAGCTGATGCAAGATGACAATAAAACAGTTTTCTTTTTATCAATGTAACACGCACATTGGACTGCTGATCTTGGTGTCTGTAATCTTAGCAAAATGCATAATTAAAACGAAAATAATACTGAGGAGATGATAGGAATGAGCACTGCTAAATGATTCAGTATTCCCAGAGCAAGTATTTATTATAACTAAAACATGTATCGTACCTTAAGCTTAGTACTACAATGACGGTAGATTTTTATGTCCGTTTCATGTCCATTGAGCGCTCTTTTATATAGCCATCGTCCTCTTGAGTCGCTTGTGCGTCGTCACGATAAGTTATAACAGTTCTTCTCACACTTCACTCAAACTTAGACGGAACACGTTTTTATTTATTTAGCAAAAATTTTAGATCAGACCGCCACAAATCTGTGTCCGTCTTACTTAAGAAAAACAGTACAAGACTTAAGCGCTCAAGGCTTCATTTCTTCTTCAGTGAACAAAATAGTGAAGGATCGCATATCTATCTGTATTTATCTGTTTATATTGCCGCCCAAAGACGACGAATTACATTATTTAGAAAATTCCACCGTCACTATGCGACGCCTTATTATACATTTATCATTCCTTATAAACAAGTATTTGCCTTCTGGCTGAAAGTATTAACTATTTGGTGTTTTAAAGAAGCCAAAAATAGCGAATATCACAGCGTGCAGTAATTATTCTTATCTTATCCGCACGGTCCCTGTGTGAGCGATACGTAGGGGGTTACAGTATATCCCTAAAATAATCATTTAAAGCCAGTTCCTGAAACTATGTCAATAGACTTTCTCAGGATACTTTATGTCAGTCTTCAATAGTGCCATTTCAGTTCCTTCACTATCCATGTGAAACTCACCCATGGATTAAACAAATTTGGGACCTTTCGTGGAGTCCTTCTCGGTATACATTCAATATCCTGTAAGCCCTGGCTGGAATGGGTCTCACACGTTTGAGTAGTATTCTAGGATGGGTTGCAAGAGTGATTTGTAAGCATTTTCTTTTGTAGACTGATTGCACTTCCCCAGTGTTCTATCAATAAACCGAAGTCTACCACCTGCTTTACCCATGAGTCAACCTATGTGATCATTCCAATTCATATCCTTACAAAGTGTTACACCCAGGTATTTATATGAGATGGACGACTGCAACAGTGACTCACTGATATTTTAGTCATAGGATACTACGATTTTTCGTTTTGTGGAGTGAAAAATTTTGCATTTCTGAACATTTAGAGCAAGTTGTTAATGTCTACACCATGTTGATTTCTTATCGAGATCTGGCTGAATATTTATGCAGCTTCTCTCAGATAGTACTTCATAACAGATGACTGCATCATCTGCAAAAAGCCTGCTTTTACTATTAATATTGTCTGCAAGGTCATTAATATACAACACGGACAGCAAGGATCCCAACACACTTCTATGGGGCATATCCGAAGTTGCTTCTACATCTGATGATGACTTTCTATCCAAGATAACATGGTGTGTCCACCCCGCCAAAAAGTCCTCAATCCACTCACAAATTCCACTTTTATACACCATATGATCGTACTTTTGGCAATAAGCATAGGCGCGGTACTGAGTCAAATGATTGTTTACGTGGACATTATTTAGGATTGTTTTTTACTCGTAATTTCTTTCATGGGCACGTAACAGTTGTTATAAATAGTTAATACTACTGTGTTAATGCTAATAATATTACGTCAGGAAGGCAGTTGCTAATGTTTTTCTGGTCTTAAATGCGTATTTAATGTGATAGTACGACATATTTTCTCTGGTAAATGTAACTTTTTGTTTACTCATTTAGATAACAAGGAAGGGAAGTATGTGATGCGAAAAGGATGCTTTCGTAATCAATTTAAATCCTCTTTTACTGCATTTGTGTCAACAGCCAACGAAGCTAGAACACCGAAAACAATGCTTACTTGCTTACTGGTATAGATTCTTACTCGTTACATTTTCAATCTTCAAATCATATGCACTGCACGTTTAAAGTTCAAGTCTGCAAAAAATTATGTATGTTTCCTTCATCATCATCATCATCATCATCATTTAAAACTGATTATGCCTTTCAGCGTTCAGTCTGGAGCATAGCCCCCTTGTAAAATTCCTCCATGATCCCCTATTCAGTGCTAACATTGGTGCCTCTTCTGAGGTTAAACCTATTACTTCAAAATCATTCTTAACCGAATCCAGGTATCTTCTCCTTGGTCTGCCCCGACTCCTCCTACCCTCTACTGTTGAACCCATGAGTCTCTTGGGTAACCTTGCTTCTCCCATGCGTGTAACATGACCCCACCATCTAAGCCTGTTCGCCCTGACTGCTACATCTATAGAGTTCATTCCCAGTTTTTCTTTGATTTCCTCATTGTGGACACCCTCCTGCCATTGTTCCCATCTACTAGTACCTGCAATCATCCTAGCTACTTTCATATCCGTAACCTCAACCTTGTTGATAAGGTAACCTGAATCCTCCCAACTTTCGCTCCCATACAACAAAGTTGGTCGAAAGATTGAACGGTGCACAGATAACTTAATCTTGGTACTGACTTCCTTCTTGCAGAAGAGAATAGATCGTAGCTGAGCGCTCACTGCATTAGCTTTGCTACACCTCGCTTCCAGTTCTTTCACTATGTTGCCATCCTGTGAGAATATGCATCCTAAGTACTTGAAACCGTCCACCTGCTCTAACTTTGTTCCTCCTATTTGGCACTCATTTCGTTTATATTTCTTTCCCACTGACATTACTTTCGTTTTGGAGGTACTAATCTTCATACCATAGTCCTTACATTTCTGATCTAGCTCTGAAATATTACTTTGCAAACTTTCAATCGAATCTGCCATCACAACTAAGTCATCCGCATATGCAAGACTGCTTATTTTGTGTTCACATATCTTGATCTCACCCAGCCAGTCTATTGTTTTCAACATATGATCCATAAATAATATGAACAACAGTGGAGACAGGTTGCAGCCTTGTCTTACCCCTGAAACTACTCTGAACCATGAACTCAATTTACCATCAACTCTAACTGCTGCCTGACTATCCATGTAAAGACCTTTAATTGCTTGCAAAAGTTTGCCTCCTATTCCATAATCTCGTAGAACAGACAATAACTTCCTCCTAGGGACCTGGTCATATGCCTTTTCTAGATCTATAAAGCATAGATACAATTCCCTGTTCCACTCATAACACTTCTCCATTATTTGCCGTAAGCTAAAGATCTGGTCCTGACAACCTCTAAGAGGCCTAAACCCACACTGATTTTCATCCAATTTGTCCTCAACTAATACTCGCACTTTCCTTTCAACAATACCTGAGAAGATTTTACCCACAACGCTGATTAAAGAGATACCTCCGTAGTTGTTACAATCTTTTCTGTTTCCAAGTTTAAAGATTGGTTTGATTACTGCTTTTGTCCAGTCTGATGGAACCTGTCCCGACTCCCAGGCCATTTCAATTATCCTGTGTAGCCATTAAAGACCTGACATTCCACTGTATTTGATGAGTTCCGACTTAATTTCATCCACCCCAGCTGCTTTATTGCACTGGAATCTATTGACCATTTTCTCCACTTCCTGAAATGTGATCCTATTTCCATCATCATTCCTATCCCATTGTACATCGAAATCTGAAACATTACTGATCGTATTTTCACCTACATTGAGCAACTCTTCAAAATATTCCCTCCATCTGCCCAAGACATCAACAGGATTCACCAGCAGTTTTCCTGACCTGTCCAACATACTTGTCATTTCCTTCTTACCTCCCTTTCGAAGACTGCTAATTACACTCCAGAATGGTTTTCCAGCAGCTTGACCCAAAGTCTCCAACCTGTTTCCAAAGTCTTCCCAAGATTTCTTCTTGGATGCTGCAACTATCTGTTTGGCTTTGTTTCTTTCTTCAACATAACTTTCTCTGTCTACCTGAGTTCTAGTATGTAGCCATTTTTGATACGCCTTCTTTTTCCTTTTACAGGCTGCCTTGACTGTGTCATTCCACCAAGCTGTTTGCTTCATCCTACTTTTACACGCTACTGTTCCAAGACATTCTTTAGCCACTTCTAGTACTGTGTCCCTGTACCTTGTCCATTCCTTTTCCATTGACTGTAATTGGCTACATTCAACTAACTGGTACCTTTCTGAGATCGCTGTTATGTACTTGTGCCTGATTTCCTTATCCTCAAATTTCTCCACTCTTATCCTCCTACATATGGACCTGACCTCCTGCACTTTCGGCCTCACAATCCCAATTTCACTGCAGATTAAATAATGATCAGTGTCATCAAAGAATCCCCTGAATACACATGTATCCCTCACAGCCTTCCTGAATTCCTGATCTGTTATTATGTAGTCAATGACAGATCTGGTTCCCCTGCCTTCCCAAGTATACCGGTGAATGTTCTTATGTTTAAAAAAGGAGTTTGTGATTACTAAACCCATACTGGCACAGAAATCCAAGAGTTGTTTCCCCATTCCTGTTGGCCTCCATATCCTCTCCAAATTTACCCATAACCTTTTCATACCCTTCTGTTCGATTTCCGATCCTGGCATTAAAATCACACATGAGCAGAACACTGTTCTTGTCCTTTACTCTAACAACTACATCACTGAGTGCCTCATAAAAACTATCCATCTTATCTTGATATGTCCCTTCACAGTGCGAATATACTGACACAATCCTAATTTTCTTGCTAGACACTGTCAAATCTATCCACATCAGTCGTCCGCTTACATACCTTACTGCAACTACTCTGGGTTCCATTTCTTTCCTGATGTAAAGCCCTACACCCCATTGTGCTATTCCTGCTTTGACTCCTGACAGGTAGACCTTGTATTCTCCCACTTCCTCTTCTTTCTCACCCCTTACCCGAATGTCACTAACAGCTAAAATGTCCAGCCCCATCTTATTTGCAGCCTCTGCCAGCTCTACCTTCTTCCCAGAGTAGCCCCCATTGATATTAATGGCTCCCCATCTCATTACCATTTGTTTGCCAAGTCGTATCTTAGGAGTCCCTGGTTTGTCAGTCACCTCCAAAGGTCCGAGGCATTTTGCTCTGATTGTTGCCAGCATCATATTTAAAGTACCAGGGAAGCAGGTTGCTAGCCTTACTTGCCCCGAGTCCCATTGAGTTTTACCCCTAACGGTTGAGGAACTAACCGGTGGATTTGTAGTCTTTGCCGTATGAGCATAAAGGTGACCACGACTCAGAATATGTCCGAGATGCCCAGCCTTATTCCAAAGTAGCTGGTATCCCGACTGTCGGGACCACTTACTTGGCCACTGATACGTTGCCCATGGTTCATGAACTAGGACATGACTACAGGAACCCACACCATGAACCACTATTTTGTTAGCAAAAAAATCTGTGCAATGAGGAAAGGAGTACCTAAGCTAGGCATGCTTTCATGACTTGTTGATAACAACAAAGTAAAAGATTCTTGAAATGTCGAAGGAACAGAACTGCATGGAAGTACACCTTTATTCGGAACTGGGTTCTTGTTTCATTAGACCTATAGTCCGTCAACGTCATTGTAGTTTACACATATTCTCACTCTGAAATCTTACCTATGAAGTCATTCATTGTGTGGTCAATAATAGCAAAAACGTATGAATTCATTTTTGAAACCATATTCCGTATTTTGCAATTCAATATATCTCACCATAGGCAGTTCTGATACGATTAATGATTATTTAAACTAATATCTCCTACATTGTTTAGTAATAAAACAAAGACCAATATAAAATTACGCCACATTGTGCGTCCTAACTAGGTTGGAAAAGAAGTTTTTCTCGATAAGTTGAGCAGAAACACTCATCTTTTACTATTACCGACATTGTGCATTAAGTTATTTCTTAAATGAAATGAAGGCAACACAACTGTCAGAGAATGAATATGAACATTCCAGTCCTGCGCAGAATACAACTAAAAGGAAAAGAATAATGATGGAGGGTATTTTTGATACTTCAAAAACATTACGGGCCATGAATCACGTTACAGATGACGATTGTAAGTGCTTGCGATTTAGATGATTTCAAAATGTGCTAATGAGATGCAGTTAATGGTATTATTTGAAGTCAGTTAAGCGTTTACATACTCAAGAAAAGTCTTATTGTCAGATAGAAAGAAAGCTTCTTGAAATGTCGAAGGAACACAACTTCATGGAAGTACACCTCCATGCGGAATTGGTAGTGTATATGAAAGAGGACATTGACACCAGAGATTAATGTGCTGTGGGAAAAGTGCTGTATGGCATCTTCGGTTCTTTAACGGTATCGCAAACATCTCCCACGAACGTAATTCAATGTTCTACGTCCAAATCATCCATGCGTCTACTCTTTGTTGGGGAAAAGGGTCTGCTATTGGTGAATAGTATTTAAGTAGAAGATTTTACTTAATGTTATTGCGGGTTCGCCTGAGTCCTGCTACACTATAGTTTGGAACTTCGGCGTGGCGACACTTGATCACAACCCAGCAACTATATGCTAAAAGTCCCTATTGTTAACTAATTCGTTACAGGCAGGCTGTAGTTAACGTCAGGAGAGCAGCGACATGCAACACATATTTCACAGTGTACTACAGTAAGTAGTGTACCAGTCAGGTACGTTATTTTCATTTGGTGTACCCACAGTGTTCATATGGCGCAGTGTTTGTCATGACACAGCAGTACATTACTGTAATTTGTTTTCGTTTCGCCACTGGACGCACGGCTCCCAATGGAGGCCTGCTATACAACACAGGAGATAGCATATATGGTCTTCCGCAAAGGGCAAGCAGATGGAAACCTCCTACACACATGTGACCTGTATGTTGCCAAATATCCATGACACCGTATGCAAGCTACCCCTGTATAGATGTTTAGTAACCTGTTTTCGGAAACAGGATTCTTTGCGCAACGAACACAGGTTCGTGTCAGGCCTTGGACAACTCGCAAACCTGATACGGAACAATGGGTATTAGAACATGTGGAGGACAACCATGGGACGAGTGTCTGCAGCATAGCTGAAGCGGAAGGTGTTTCTTAGTCTGTTATCTGGCCAGTCCTCCATGAACAGTTGCTCTATCCCTACCACGTGCAGTGAGTCCAGGCTCTGCTGCCACACTATTGGCCCACCAGATTGCAATTCTGTCCCATGGTTTCTCCAAACGTGTGTTCATAATCTGCAGTTCATGGCAAACGTGTTGTTTACTGATATCATAAATTGCCATTATATGCACATATGGGCCAATTCCAACCCATGTCCACTTGAAGAGAGAGTACACAAGTACCAATTTAGTGTCAACTTTTGGGTAGGCATCCACGAGGATGGATTGCTACGTCCCTACATTCTACACAACACATTGAATGGTGCTAGGTATCGTCACTTCCTTTGGAACTAATTACCTGTGTTGCTGTATAATGAGCCATTACATGAACGACTGGCAATGGGGTCCATTCATGATGGGGCACTGGTCCCCTTGCAACTTTGGGTGAGACGACATATAACACGAATTTTCGGAAGCGATGGTTTGATAGCGGAGGACCAAAACCTTCGTCTTCCCACTCTCCTGTCCTTAATACTGTGGACTCTTAGCTTTAGATACATGTAAAGACCTTAGTGTATGCGATCTCCATAAATGATGTGGCTACACTGTCAGAACATGTCTTCAATGCCTGTAATACAATCTGGCCTCAACCAGGGGTGTTCCAATGAATCCACTATTCCATGAGACATAGCGTGGAAGGCTGAAATGCAATGGCTAGCAGTCACATCGAGCACATGTTGTACAGAGTAGCGCAGAGGCATGGTGATAACTGACAGTAGTGGTAGAAGACTATGTCTCTGAAAATATGAGGTTTATGACCAATGTTTATAGGAACTTTTTTCCTTCCACTGTTCTACACTACAGGCTATGTAAATATCAGAACCTTCTTTCCAGATACCCTGTAGACTGAAATAGTTTGACTTGATGATTTGTTCAGCCAGTGGACATTTATTTACAGTGAATACTGCTGAAGCATCCAACTACAAATGCGAAAAACATGTGCCAACATCTTACCTCAGATCTGCTGTGTCATGCATTCAAATATGTGAAATTCTGGGTCACTTACTTCCTCCTGATTGGACATTTCAGAATGCAGCAAGGAGGTGAAAGTTGTAAACAATAGTTGCATATTGACAAATTTATGTTGAGTCTAGTAGAAAATATGGCCATACACTCTTTTTAACACATAATATGAAACTTCTAATTGCATGCATCAGTGGAGAGCTGCACTTCTCAACTGGCCCATGCAGTGAATGGATTCGAGATGGCCTGGAGTTTTGATATGCTGTTTCCCTTTTTGCCACGTTATATAGCTTCCTGCCTACATGGCCTTCGTCAACAGTACTAAATCAGATTTGATTCACTGGCCGATATATGCCCAATAAGGAAAAAGTCCACATGAGGAGAGGCTGTTGCTCAGCAGACACAGAAGGCACTGAGGGGCATACAGGCAAACCTAAAGGACTCTCCAAGTAGAGAACTGTCTGCTGTTGAGTGCTTCTTTCTCTGTCTGGTAAACAGTGATCTGTCCTCATTTTCATAATGTTTATAATAATATGGGACAGGCTTAGCATCATTTGTTGTCTTCTTTTATTCATGTAACAGAATGCAATATTGTATACAGGCGGAAAACACTCCCTCCCGCCCACATAAAATATTTTTTAGTCGAAGGAAGAAAGAGGAGGAATCACAGAACATAATGAGACATTAATATATAAATGCTAAATACACGACAGTGCTCAACCAAATATTTGAGGAAACATTTAGGAAATACTGAATTCGGTTTTCCAACTATCTCAAGCCTATTAAGAACGTGCATAATGACCCATAGTTCTTACTTTGTTTTCGATTTAACAAACAGATATATAACAAAGTTTACGTCAGTAAGAAAGTAGGCTTATGAACAAGTAAGTGAAAGACACACATCAAAAAAAGTTTTGCATCATCCCAGTTCCCAGAACGTTGACTGTGGATACTGTATTGCAGACACAGCCCCTTTGACTGTTCATAGATGTCACTAAATCTGCCCAAAGATGTAAACAACCATGCATAAGCAGCGCCTATTAGACGGAGGGGGTCTAACAGCCGATCACTTCCAGTCATTCCACCAGGGAGGAGGTACATGGCTCGTGTTGTTTGTAGTTCGACCATGCCTAGATGGTCAATACTGCAGTTCGATCGCGCCAGCATTGTTACTTTGTGCCAGGAAGGGCTCTCAACAAGGGAAGTGTTCAGGCATCTCAGAGTGAACCAAAATGATGCTTTTCGGTCATGGAGGAGATACAGAGAGACAGGAGCTGTCGATGACATGCCTCGCTCAAGCCGCTCAAGGGCTACTACTGCAGTGGATAACCGCTACCTACGGATTATGGCTGCGAGGAACGCTGACAGCAACGCCACCATTTTGAATAATGCTTTTCGTACAGCCACAGGAGGACGTGTTACGACTCAAATTGTGCGCAATAGGCTGCATGATGCGCAACTTTATTCCCAGCGTCCATGGCGAGGTCCATATTTGCAATCAATACACCATGCAGTGCAGTACAGATGGGCCCAACAACATGCCGAATGGACCTCTCAGGATTGGCATCACATTCTCTTCACCGATGAGTGTCGTATATGCCTTCAGCCAGACAATCGTAGAAGACGTGTTTGGAGGCAACCCGGTCAGGCTGAACGCCTTAGACGCACTGTCCAGCGAGTGCAGCAAGGTGGAGGTTCCCTTCTGTTTTGTGATGGCGTTATGTGGGGCCGACGAACGCCGCTGGTGGTCATGGAAGGCTCTGTAACGGCTGTATGATACGTGAATGCCATCCTCTGACAGGTAGTGCAACGACATCGGCAGTATATTGGCGAGGCATTTGTCTTCATGGACAACAATTCGCACCCCCATCGTGCACATCTTGTGAATGACTTCCATCAGGATAACGACAGCGCTCGACTAGAGTGGCCAGCATATTCTCCAGACATGAACCCTATCGAACATGCTTGGGATGGTCTGAAAATGGCTGTTTTGAGACGGCGTGACCCACCAACCACTCTGAGGGATCTACGCCGAACCGCCATTGAGGAGTGGGACAATCTGGACCAACAATGCCTTGATGAACTTGTGGATAGTATGCCACGATGAATACAGTCATGCATATTGCAAGAGGACGTGCTACTGGGCATTAGAGGTACTGGTGTGTTCGCAATCTGGACAATCACCTCTGAAGGATCTCTATTCCAATTTTCTGTACAGTTTCCGGAACTCTCGGAACCGAGGTGGTGCTAAACTTTTTTTGATGTGTGTAGACTGAAATATCTCTATTTGTTGCCAGTTAACAATACACATTAAATTAAGATTTCATTTAAACGACATAAATTAGGTCAAAATACATCAACAGTATACACATACAGAATAGCTGGATGCAATTACTGAAATTCGTTTTCATTACACACAATGTGGAAAAATATCCAAAAGAAGGATCATATGATACTAAAAATTGCTATAAACAAAAATTAGGAAAGAAGTTGATATGACACTTCATCCTACAGAAAGGGGATACTTGTAAGCAAATGTTTTGGCAGCGCTAAATTTTACCTGCCACGGAATTTCTCAAAACCACAAATTTTAAAAAAGCAGGCTACTGTACGCTATATAACTTTATGCTTGCACTAGTGCCTGTCCTACCACCTAGGAGCAGCCAATCAGTAAAATAGTGTTCAGTATTAAAAATAAAACTTCTAGAGCTTTAAATGACAATGTACTTGCCAAGACAATGCATAAAGGGCCTTTACTGTACATGGGTAATATATTATTGATATTTAATTACAACCCACCATATCTAAAACGCGCAAAGGTTCTCTGTGTAGTCACCATTTACAATATCAGTTCCAGAAAAATCAGATGAAGAAGAATATGCAATAGGCATCTTCCCAGGCCCAACTATTACCCTTGACAATATTATTCCACGTTTGCATTAACGATTACACAGAATGTACCATATAAGTGGAAAGAAACGTATTCGGAACTGATGACAGCAACTTTTTAATTACTGTAGAGTCTCACCTCAAGAAAGACGAACTTACGATGTGAGTGCTGCCTCTGTGCGGGGTCATCTTTAGGTGGCGTCAGGTAGGTGGACAGTTAGAAACTTGGTGCGGCACAGGACAACTAGGCCCCTAGTACGTTCGGCATTAGCATATAAATGTGGAAGGATATGTGTAATCCGCAATAAAGCAGACGGAGACTACATAGGACGCTAGTTGCACTGAACATTAAATCATGTTTCCATTCGGTTGCCCTGTTCGCATCCTCCACGGAGGAAGACACGGTGGTCTGATGGACCCGGTAGGCCACACGTGGCCTGAAGACGGAGTGCTTTTTTTTATGAAAAGGAGAACTTCAAAAGATGTAATTCACATTCGGAAACTGAGGACGTTACTAACCCTTGTTAACGTCTCTTACAGTCAAGTACGATCTTAGGCTCTTCATTTATCGGTGCTTTCCCTGCTGTGTGGGCAGTTCATGTAACGAAGAACACTACAATTTCTCCTCATATAAACCTTTTGTCAAAAAGAACGTTTTCAAACCATATGTGCACTGTGACAGGCAGTTAATGAAGAAAGAAACCCCAAATAATTAAAAATCGGTACATATCATTGTAAGTTCCAGGCACATTTTTAACGAATGACACTACTTACAAGAACACGCTTTAAGTGATGACTGCCGGCCGTTGTGACCAAGCAGTTCTAGGCGCTTCAGTCGAGAACCGCGATGCTGCTACGGTCGCAGTTTCGAATTCTGCCTCGGGCATGGATATGTGTGATGTCCTTAGGGTGGTTAGGCTTAAGTAGTTCTATATCTAGGGGACTGATGACCTCAGATGTTAAGTCCCATAGTGCTTAGAGAGGAATGTAATAGAGCCCTATACGTATTGCTTAAACAGGGATCGCGAATACACGATTATATTAATCACAGATCGCACACAGGAATTTAAATAGCCCTAATAACTGGCACAATGTAATGTGACCTCTGCCACGCGCTTCACAGTGATTTTCAGAGTACAGATTCAGATGTGGTTAGATTAGTGAATTTAGTATCACGTTATCAATTTTGTTTCGAATCTCTCCAAATTTACACCTGATTAATTTACACCTGATTAAAAAATGAGAGAGAAAAGAGACCACAAAATAGATTCCTGACGTATTGAGGACCAGAATGCCGGAATATAAATTCAGCTGTGATCATTTTGAGATGATTTCATTATATATCCAAAACTGCGACAACCATTAAATTCAGATGAAATTCAAATTGATCTTCTTCTTCTTCCTAGAGGAATCGCAGTGCTTCAGATGCGACTGTTCCTAGGGTAAGATAGAAGCGCAAACTTCTGTAGACAAAAGATGATGCCTATCTTCCAGGTCTGAACAGGGAGTCATTGACCACTGCCACTTCCAGCAATTGGTACTCGCCTTATGTTTGTGGGTCAGAAGCACAACACCGTGTTGACGTTTACAAGTCATAAAACTTCGGAGTGCAGTCACCCCCAGTCTGTTTGCCAGCTTCTCTTCGGGCCAATGGCTGCAGCAAAACGACTCTGATGTGGACGCGGTATACTTTGGGCACTTTCTGTCTTGAGTCAGAGTAATGTTTGCTTGCTCAGCACCTTACGATAGTCAGTCGCATATATCCATAACTGTTCATAGTCGGCGAGCATAACTATGGTCTTACAGTGCGAAGAATCGCCCCATCATGTGATAAGCCATCATCGCAACCATCTGCTTTCCATCTCCTCCAATGCCAATTCATGGATGGACCTTTCTTTTAATTATGTTAGGATTCTCACATGAATTCAACTCTCTCATGCACTTTAAACACCAGGGTTCGTTAAGTTATTGGTTATTTGGTTATCAAACCATGGATGCTGGTTCTTGCATTCCTTGATTTCTATCTTTGTATGTGAGCAGTTTATCTGGTCAAAGAAGACTGCTCTCAGTTATATGTTTGCAAATTCTAGAAGAATTTATCTTATTGTTTAGCATTTGTCTCTTTTAATTAAAGCTGTATCCCCTGTACAGTCCCCTCAGTCTCCTAATTAAATGAGATCACAGAAAGGTGTATGGGTTTACACTCTGTCAGTACAAGGAGTGTTTGTTTCGATTTCTATAGACTGAAAAAGAAGGTGCAAATGTATCTGATGCGATTTAGCAAAACGATGAAATATAAAGAAATATTTTTGTAATTTCTGGTTTTCATATTTACATAATTTAGATTTTTTATATATGTGTTGATAACCACATGTATTACGTTTTCCTTGTGGGAAGGAAAGGTTTTTGGATAATTTGTGTTTATTGCAAAGGCATTAGATACCATATATGATAAAAAATTATCTAATATTGTTTAAAGTGCTGTAGTTGTGAATTTTATATTGTTGATCACTAAAAGAACCTGAATCATGTATCTTAATTTAAGACAACAGAGAAAAAGTGAAAATTTATATTTCAGTAGAAAGGAAACAAAAGTGATTACTCAAAGATTTGAAGTTAGAGAAGATATCAATTCAAGATGCACTGAAACTCAAAAAATAGATCTCTTTAAAACCAATCGAGGTGGGTAAACTCTGGGAGCACTATTTTATTTCCCTCCTCAACTCAATCTCGACTGTAAATTTTCCCAGCAGCCTAAGATTACTTTTAAAGTGATTATTGTTTGATGTAGAATAATATACAGCCGAAAAGTCTACAGTGTGCATCAAAATCAGACCAGTAGTTTGGGTTCAGTTCAATTTCAAATGTTATGAAACAGTCGTATTCATAGACGAACAGTAGGGCCACGTTTTTCATTGTTCCAGTAGCGTCGAGACGAAGAACAGCATAGCTACCAAAGGCGATGGCGAACAGGATGACATTATTCGCTTTTGTGTACAGAAGGGGTTCGATGTGGTTCAGATCGTCGTTGTTTGAACCTTATAGAAGGTTGGCATATATCACTATTCCAATTTAACTAGTAGAAGTATGCAATTTAAGTGAAGCAAAATCTCTTGAGTCGAGACTGATGGACTCATCCATTTCTCTGAAATGGGGAGTATGCAGAATTGTGCTTCAGATGTTGTAATATTTGGAAGGTAAGTAGAAATAATAAAAATTTCTTATAAAGATTAATTCTACAGGAAATACGCATTTGCTACACTTTTTACTAGTGTTGCCGAGTTCTTCCAAAATGTTGATAAGTGTGTCTTCAGTGATTGTAGCAACAGCTGCTTCAATCCGGTTTCTTAATTCAGGGAGGTCTGCTGGTAGCGGACGCATGTACACACGATCCTTGCTGAAGCCCCTAAGGAAAAAATCGCATGGCGTTAGGTCGGCTGAACGTGGAGGCACTGCAAAGCAAGCCCTGTCATTGGTCCCCTTGGGGCCTATCCAGCGCTTGGGCTATAGACTTGATGTGTGCCATGTGACAAATTGTGCTCACACTTAACATTTATAAGGTTCTTGGTAAAACTGTTTGAGTTGCTCTTTCATTTGACATATCATTTATAACTGTAAGTTTGATGTAATAAATATTATAAAGCGTTAAAACCCCGATTTTCATTTATAAACACCCTGTATATTGTAAGAGACAAAACAAAATAAAGGCCTAATGACTGAATTGAAGATGATGATGGTTGAGATGCCATTCACTGTACAAAGCGGTGACAAAAGTCACGGGATAGCTCCCAGTATCGTATTGGACTTCCTTTTTGCCTGGCATGGCAGGGTCTCAACAAGTCGTTGGAAGTCTCCCACAGAAAAATGAAGCCTCACTGTCTCTAGAGTCGTCCACAATTTCGAAAGCATCACTGGTGCAGGATTTTGTGCGCCAACTGACCACTTGATTATGTCTCATAAATGTTCGATGGGATTCAAGTTCTGCCCACCAATTCTGGGTGGGCAGACCTATCGCTCGAACTGTCCAAAATGTTCCTCAATCAATCGTGAACAATTGTAGTTCGTTGACATGGCGCATTATCATTCACAAAAATTTCCATCATTGTTAGGGAATATGAAGTCCATGAAGCCGAACATAACTATTTCCCGTTAATGATCGATTCAGTTTGATCAGAGGACCCAGTTCATTCCACGTATGCCCACACTATTTTGGAGCCACCACCAGCTTGCACAGCACCTTGTTGACAACTTGGGTCCATGGCTTTGCAGGATCTGTACCAAACTCAAACCCAACCATCAGCTCTTATCAACTAAAATCGGGACTCATCTGACCAGTCCACAGTTTTCCAGTTATCTATGATCCATGATCCAACCGATATGGTCATGACCACGAGAGAGGCGATGTCATACTGTTATCAAAGATACTTCCTGCCATAGCCCATTACCGCTAAATTTCTCCGCACTGTCCTAGCGCATACGCTTGTTGTGTGTCTCACATTGATTTCTGCGGTTATTTAACGAAGTGTTGCTTGTCTGTTACCACTGACAACTCTATGCAAACGCTGCTGCTCTCGGTCGTTAAGTTAAGGTTGTCGTCCACTCCATTGGCAGTGTTGAGAGCTAATGCCTGAAAGTTGGTATGCTCGACACACTCTGGACACTGTGGATTCCGAATTATTGCATTCCCTAATGATTTCCGAAATGTAGCGTCCCATCTATCTAGTTAAAACTACCATTCTTCATTCAAAATCTGTTAATTCCTGTTGTGCAGCCATAAACACGTCAGGTACCTTTTTACGTGAATCACCTGAGTACAAATGACAGATTTGCCATTGCATTGCCTTTTTTACCTTGTGTACACAACACTATCGTCATCTGTATATGTGCATATCCAGGGTCATCTTTAACCTATTGGATGCCCTGGGAACATTAGTATAATGGAGCCCCTATGACCTTGACAGATAACCATTTTGTTAGAATAGACAAATAAAGTAGATAAGCGAGGTTCTAGATATATTTTTATTTCTTTACAGTGACATTAAATGAATAGATACTATAATAAAATCCACAAAAGTAATTCACAGGTTAGTGCTAAAAAATCTATATTGGTTGAAGAGGTACCCATCGACATTTGAGATGGGCAAAATCAGTAAACACTTCTTCAAAATCTATATTTTTGAGCATATCACATTCCATGGACATCAGCAATAAACTGGTTAATCTCTCTTGAAGCATTGTACTTCTTAATTCATTTTTTATTCTTTTTCAATTTGGAGAAGGTGCATTCCACAATGCAGTTGGTTACTGTCATGCTTAAAAATGCGATTTCTCCATTTGGGAATGTGTCTTCAATTTTTTCTTTTAGAAAGTGATATATTTCCAGTGTAATATTAGGTCCCCCATTTTTACTGTGAACAATTTTCAAATGCTCTGTTAAATGCAGACATTCCATTTCCAACTCTTGCTCATTAACATCTACATAATAGATTTCAGCAAATTCTTTGCAGCTTTGTCTCAGCTCTTCGGACTCCAGAGTTTTGAAAGGAAAAAAATAAACCAAAGCGTTCGCTAATGTTCTCATACGAACTCAATCACTGTTTTACATGAATGCTCAGAGCATCAGTTACTGAAAGAAAGGTTTCTACTTTGAATTTCTCTTTTCCATTCAGTTGGACTGACGGTGCACAGCCATAAAAAAAACTCTGGCGTGAGCTTCTATGTTTTCTTCTTTGAGATAGGACCTTGTAATCGGATTTTGGGTTTCTTTCTTTGCCGGACGATCTGAAGTCATTAAATTTATCCCTGAGGTTAAAGATAAAATCGTCAAGTGAAGCAAACAAATTAGTTTCAACATGCAGTGTTATTGTTTCTTGCTGAAGATAATTGCTTGTTTTGTCTGTTCTTTCCAATATAGAGCTCCAAATTTCCGTTAGTATCTGTAAATTATAGCTTTCCCATTTTTCTGGCAGACAAAGGGCTTCGTCTCTAGTTTCTTGTAGTGAAATTGCATGCTTATGGAACATTGTCTCAGTTATGTGACTGTATTTGTGATTTCCTGTCAGAGAGATCACAGTTCGTAGTAAATGATGGAAAGTCATCGAGTAAAACAGAAGTGAGTTCTGGCGTTCCCCAAGGTAGTGTTATAAGCCCTTTGCTGTTCCCTATTTGGGAGACAATCTGAGGAGCCATCTTCGGTTGTTTGCAGATGATGCTATCATTTATCGACTAATAAAGTCATCAGAAGATAAAAAAACTGCAAAACGATTTAGAACAAATAACAGAATGGTGCTAAAAGTGGCAGTTGACCCTAAATAACGAAAAGTGTGAGGCCATCCACATGAGTGCTATAAGAAACTCGTTAAACTTCGGTTACACGATGAATCAGTCTAATCTAAAAGCCGTAAATTCAGCTAAATACCTAGGTATTACAATTACGAACAACTTAAATTTGTAAGGAGCACAGAGATAATATTGTGGGGAAGGCTAACCGAAGACTGCGTTTTATTGGCAGGACACTTAGAAAATGTAACAGACCTACTAAGCAGACTGCCTACACTACACCTGTCCATCCTCTTTTAGAATACCACTGCGCAGTGTGGGATCCTTACCAGATAGGACTGACGAAGTACATCGAAGAATTTCAAAGAAAGGTAACAGGTTATCGTGAAATATGGAAGATAGTGTCACAGAAATGATACAGGATTAAAAGAAAGGCGCTTTTCGTTGCGACGGAATCTTCTCACGAAATTCCAATCACCAACTTTCTCCTCCGAATGCGAAAATATTTTGTTGACACCGACGTACATAGGGAGGAATGATCACCACGATAAAATAAGAGAAATCAGAACTCATACGGAAAGATATAGGTGTTCGTTCTTTCGGCGCGCTATACGAGATTGGAATAATAGAGAATTGTGAAGATGGTTCGATGAACCCTCAGCCAGGCACTTGAATGTGATTTGCAGAGTATCCATATAGGTGTAGATATAGATGTAGATGCAGTGATCGCTGTTTCTTTAGAAGTTTCTTTACAGTGACTATATACCATGGAGGGTCCCTCACATTATGAGCTGTCCTACTGAGTATATATCTATACAGTTCATGGTCAAATATTCTTTTAAACTTGAGCCATAGTTCCGCTATGTGCTCACGCCCTGTGGCAAAGGTTTCATGTTTCTCATTGAAATATGACACAACTGATCTTTTTATCTAGTTTACTGAACATATACGGTTTTCTGCTTGGTGCAATTGTCCTTTGTTCTTTGATACTCACAGATGCCACAATCATTTCATGCTCACTGATACCAGTTTCAGTTTAGACAGCCTCAAAGAAGACAGGTCTATTTGTTGCCATTAGATCCAATATTTTTCATCATAAGTGGGATTCCCAACTAATTGTTCTAGGTAGTTTTCAGAGAATGCATTCAGCAATGTTTATGTGATATCTGATCAACCCCACCACTAACAAAACTACAATTTTTCCAATTAATTTTTGGGTAATCAAAGTCTCCAACAATGATTACAGTATCATTGGAGAACTGGCATACAAGTGAACTGAGGTTTTCTCTAAAGTTTTTGGTTACAACAGGAGATGAGTATGGTGGATGACAGAAGGATCCAATTATCATTTTATGCTCACCCCTGGTATTGAGTCTTACCCAAACAACCTCATATGTAGTTTCGATTTCTACCTCAGTGAATTTGAGTCTCTTGTCTACCATGACAAATACACCACCTCCATTCCCCATTTCCCTATCCTTTCGATATACACTCATATTTTCCTCAAAAATCTCACTGCTCTCAATTTCAGGTTTCAACCAGCTTTCTAAAATTATGTGAGCATCACTGCTTTTCAGAAGCACTTCAAACTCTGGTACTTTGTTGTGAATGCTTTGGCAGTTAACCATTCAGCGTTTAATACTTTTAACTGTGGGAGTCATTTCATGCGATCTTACACTGATACTTCTGCAAAGTGCCCAGCGATTGATTATTTTGAAATTCAAGGTTTTTCCCAGGTTTTTTAAGGTAAATTTGTTCTATGTTGATTTTGAGACTAAAACATCCTTTTGTCAAAACTTTATATAGATAATTATTAGAATATGCATAATTAATTACAAATTATTTCTTCACTAATATAATTGACATTTTCAAATTAAAATTTTATAAATAATATTAAATACTGCATTTTGATTTACAGGCAATAAAAAATAAAAAAATTACAAATTCTACTTATATATATAACAAATATAAATGATTAACAAATATATATGATTAAAAAGAACAAACTGTAGAAATTTGTCATGATAAAAATGAATAAGTCATTTCTTTAAATTTTCTATCTCTGCCAAAATCTTTGAGGCTCCGTTCCACATGTGTGCTCTTTTTGTTTCTAATTATTTGATTTCAGCTTGCTTTTGTTTGTTCAACATTCACTCCTGCTTTTTGTCTTTCACCTTCCTTCGCCTTATGTTTCACATCGTCTTTATATATAGAATGTGTGTTGCAATAAAATGTACAAGACTTTTGTCAATGTTGAAATTGACAGATCCATTTGTGTCCTAGACTGCATCACATATGTATTTTTGAGCAATAAGGCTTTTTTCTGTTTTATTTTCAACTATAATTTCGGAGTTCACTGGAAAGCCTCGCTCAACAGAAGCATTTCGATGTGAGATTATTAAAATAATTTGGACAAAATCTCGGAAATTTTGGCATGTCTTTGAAGATAATTCGATTATATTAATCCAGAATTTATCAAAATGATTTTCACTTTTTTTATAGCATTTCATCTCGTCCTAAATTTTTTCTCTGCAAATCTCCACAAATTCAAGTCTGACATGGTCTCTCTTTGAACCTGACATTCTTCCATTTGATGTCAAAATTTGAAATTCGATCTTCATAGAGCTACTTTCTGGTTTAATGTGATTTCTGAATAAAGGCAGGAAATAGCACATGTTAAGTCACAACTTCTCTACTATGCTGTTTATACATGTTCACATGTTATCCTTTAGCAACAATATTTCATCTTCAGATGTATTCTTAATTTTTTCAGCACACTTCATACAGCAAAATCCAGATTGAACTGTTTTGCTGTAGTTATATTTCTTACCTCATTTAAGTCGTTTTTCATTAAAGATAATTTTTTGCTTTTTAAGACATCTTGTTCCACAACTCGCTGCATCAAAATGTTCATAAGATTATGTAGTACCTCATACAGAAATGGAACCATTGAAACACGACTCTAAATTTGAGTAAAATGGTTGCAAAAAGTGTGCTGTTGAACTGAAGAATGTCAGTTTTGGAGCTAGCAATTTGTCATTGACAGCTTGAGAAACAACTCTGAAACTTGATGAGGGAGGAATAGTTTTCAGTTTCTTTTAGTAGTAAAGTAAGTTCGAATATGTTCAAGAATTTCCACAGCCTAGTCAACTGCATTTGCGGATTCGATCACAAACCCCTCATAGGCGCTATCCATAACACTTGGCTACGGTAAGAAGATAGCGAGGTGCAGGACTTCTTACATGATATCTCCACAAACCTATCTACAGTTTCACTATGGCTGCCTGGGGCCACCAGTCCTATAACATTATTACATCTCCTCAAGTAATATGCACCCTATCATCCCAGCTATTATGCGAAAATGAATCTCCTCAATACACAATCTGGTGCACCTAGGCATTAAAACAACAACACGTTTGATTACAGAACGTTTAGTCTGGCCAAATGTTAAGAGGTACTGCCAGGCATGGTCATCCTTGTGTGACTCGTGCCAAAAAATTAATCTCTTCTTCCTGCCATGCTCCACTAAATTCATTTTTTTCTGCTTTGTCTGTAACTTCTTGTAAGTTTTCACTCATTTCCTTTTATTTCTCGATGTTGAAGCCATAATCTGTAGATATGGATGTTAACAGCATACTGTAAAAACCTATCAAAGCTTATTTTATAACTGAAGCAACTAATCTGCTCACCACAAACTGTTTATCCAGTTTCATCGTCACGAAGACGGTTTGCATTACAACAAATTTATTTTAGATTTAACTTTTACTTTCTGCTATGTCGGAAACCGCACTCCGTGTAGCAGTATCACCGACGATACCGCCAACAATGGAGTACCCAACTGTGCTGCTTGCTACCGGGTTCGCGTCGCAATTGTTGTGTCGGTATTGCCACTTGGTCTCTATGGCAGTGTTGCAAACTCTCCCCCTACTGCCAGGTGCTGATGCTTGGCAGTTTCTTTGGAGAGAAACAATGCTTGCTTGTTTCGTTTGTTAATGGACTGCAACTAATTGTTAAGCAGTGAGTGAATTGTGATAGAGTGGTCGAACTATGCTTTGTGTCATTGATATAAGTTTATACATGCTGTGCTTGTTACAAACATATTTCATGTGCCACCCACAATTTATTTTGGCGATTAACATCGAACAATGATCATGTATGTGAAGAAGGTTCAGTCACTGGTCTTATAATTCCTCTTGTAGGATATCCAGCAAAGACAACAACAACACAAAGATTGTGTTAGATATTAATATTTGTACATTCTGATGAAAAATATTATTTAAAGGCAAGAAGACATTTTATTAGCTTTGTAATTACACCCTGGATACGAAAAAAACACATTTACTGTAAGAAAATACACAGAAGTTACACACAAGCCAAGAATAAAGATATTGACAGCAGAGTCATGGAGCAGCACATAAATATAGACGTCAAGGAATTTTTTCTTTTCTTTTAACACTTCCTCCAAAAGAAAAAATCATGAAATTATTGCTTTGTCTCTTGCATGCCAATTTCTGAACATAGAAAATTAAATCGAACTCATTCAAGAGGTTTCGTCAAAATATCTGCCAACTGGTTGTGTCCATCAATGTGTTCCAAGAAAATCTCACCGTTCAGATATCTTTCACGAACATAGAAATGTCGGACCTCTATATGTTTAGAACGTCGATGATATTCTGGATTTTTTGCCAACTTCAATGCACTAGCATTGTCAATGTAAAGAACTGGAGGCCTGCCCCGACATTTCCACTAATTCTGATAGCAGACGACATACCCAAACTAACTCTTCACTAGTTGCAATTATTTCCGCATCGGTTGTGGATGTGGCCACTACTTTCTGCAACTGACTTGTCCATGACACTGCACCACCTGAGTACTTTGCAAGAATTCCAGTTGTTGAGCGCCTTGTCCGGTTATCACCTGCGAAATCTGCATCAGCGTAAATCTTTAACTCTTCTTTTTTATTATATACAATTCCAAAATTTAAGGTCCCTTTCAAATACCAGAAAATGCGCTTTACTCTATTCCAGTCTTCAGTGGTTGGTTTCTCCATAGCTCGAGCAGCTTTATTGACTGCAAAAGTGATGTCTGGACGAGTTACTGTTGAAACGTACATGAGACAACCAATTGCTTCACGGTAGGGTACAGATGACGAAACTTCTTCGTTTTGATTATTGTCCTCACGTCCAATAGGAGTTGAGATTGTATTGCATTCTGCCATTCGAAATCTTTGCAGAATTTCTTCTGTGTATTTCTCTTGACTTATCATTATTGCTCCATCTTCATATTGCTTTATTTTTATGCCAAAAAAATTGTCAAGACTGCCAGTTGTTATTTCGAATTCATGTTGTAAAACATCCATAAAAACAGCAATTTCTTTCTTGTTACTGCCGACAATCAGGCCATCATCAGCGTAGATTGCCACATAAAGGCTATTTCCATTTTGTCTACGATAAAATAGGCATGGGTCTGCATCACTGTTTGAAAAATCAGCTTTCTTCATGAACTCAACAAAACGTTTGTTCCAGCAACGTGGCGCTTGCTTCAACCCATAAAGACCTTTTTTTAAGAAACATACTCGGCCTGTACCATCTTCGAAACCTTCTGGTTGTTCCATATATACTTCATCTTCAAGTATTCCATTCAAAATAGCTGTCTTTACACCGAATTGTTCTAGCAGCATTTTCTTTGAAGCAGCTACAGCCAACAGAGTTCGTATGGTGTCATAACGTGCCACAGGGCTAAAGGCGTCGTCATAATCAATTCCTGCTTTCTGAATACAGCCTTTTGCAACCAATCTGGCTTTAAAGCGAGTACCTCCATTGACTGCGACCTTTCGCCGTAGAACCCAGCGGTTTTGCAATACTTTGGCATTCTTCGGATGGTCAACCAGCATCCAGGTATTGTTTTCCTTAAGTGATTGAAGTTCTTCCCTAATAGCTTGCATCCATTCTTCCTTCTCGTTTGACTGCAATATTTCTGAAAAACAGTTTGGATCTTTGTATCCAAGTGCATCAACTTTTGTTGCCATACAAAATTCACCACTTTCCATCCAGGTTGGTTTTCTTCGTTGTCTTTTATTCTTCTGTTTCTCTTCATTAGAAGATTCAGCAGCTTCTGCTTTTAGAAATTCTGTTAATTCTCTATTTTCTTCAGTTTCACTCGACTCTTGACTTTCTCTAGAATCGAGAGTGCCAATTTTTTCTTGAGTTTGGCTTCCTCCAGAAGTGTACAGCCTAGGAGATTTACATTGGTCATCTTTAGATGAATTCGGATCATTAAATTCTTCCCAAGGGACTTCAAATTCAACATAATCACTATATAAATCACAAACAATTTCTGGCTTAAATTGTACATGGTGACTCAACACCACTTTTATTTTAGATGGAATCCAAACTCTGAACCCAACTTTGTCATTAACATATCCAACAAGTCGTCCAAAAACTGCCTTATCATCAAACTTGGAACGGAATTGTTTGTTAATGTGAACATAGCAGCCTGTACCAAAAATTCTGAGATGTTCAAGTCGTCCTACTGGTCGATTAAACCATAGTTCATAAGGGGTTTTATTTTCAACTGAAGGTTTTCCAGTACGATTTATTAGGTAGACTGCTGTGTTACATGCCTCTGCCCACAACCCTTTAGGTAATTTACTCGGATTTAGCATTGACCGGGCAGCTTCAACAATGGTCCTATTTTCCCGTTCAGCCACACCATTTTGTTCAGGAGTGTAAGGAGGAGGAATTAGTAGCTCTATTCCCCTGTCTGCAAGCAGTTCACTGACATTCTTATTGTTAAATTCTTTGCCACCATCACATCTAAATTGTTTGACAACATGTCCATTAGTTCGTGCTTCATTTAAAAACTGCTTAAGCACAGTACACACTTCACTTTTGTGTCTTAAAAAGAAAATTCGACGAAATTTGCTAAAATCGTCTTTGAAACATACATAATAATGCTTGCCTCCAAAAGATTTCGTGCTCATTGGTACATTTACATCCGCGTGGATTAATGCACCAGTACTGGTAGCGCGTATTGTTCGTGTTTTGAATGGCAGCCTATGCATCTTTCCAACCACACAGCCGTCACAAAATTCACTCTTGGCATCTTCCACATTAATGTTCATTCCTTTTAAAATATTCGTCACATGTTGTTTATTCTGATGACCAAACCTTTCATGGTACACTTGCAATGTTTTGGATGAAGTCATCAAGCTCATACGATTCATTTTTTCATTTCTAACAACACGCATGTTCAACACATAAAGTCCATTTTTCATATAACCTGTCATAACAATATTGCCACTGACTTGTTTTCGAACACAGACATTGTTATAACTAAAATTAGTACTGTAGCCTCTGCAGGCAATGGCTCTCACAGAGAACAGATTAGCACTTGCATCAGGGACGTATAAAACATTGTCCATTCTAGCATTATACCATTTATTGTTTCGTCGGATTTGGATGTAAACTGTTCCTCGACCGTACGCACACATTTTCACATCTTGTTTTCCCAATGAAATTACTTGAGGAACATCAAATTCACTATACAAAACAAAATACTGTTTGTTGGGAGTGATATGATTTGTAGCGCCACTGTCGCAACACCATTTACTTGGGTCACTGTGATTACTCGTACACACACCCATAGCGTATGAAGTAAATGCAGCGTGTTCACTGTCTCGCTTCTTCTCTTTTCTTTTATTGCTGTCACGAGTGTTCTGTGGACACTCTGCTGCCCAGTGACCTAATTGTTTGCATTTATTACACGGAAACTTCTGTTTTAATTGTGACTTCATCATCTTTAGTTGCTGATTACTTGTTTGCCGTTTTCTTGTTTTAGAAACGACAAAAGCTGCACTTCCATTAACGTCTTGTTCATGCAGTTCAATAGTACAGAGTTTTTCAATCAATAAATTCAAGCTTTGCTTTTCTGTCGGTATCGTATCCCAGAGATCCTTAAAATTGTCGTAGTCTTTTCCCAGTGTAGACAAAATTCGACCATTTAAGATTCTTTCAGATAGCGTATTTTCTTCATGTTTTGATAATTCATCGTTCAGGTCCACAAATAACTTTTGCAGTTTGGCCACATGTGCACTAATATCTTCCGATTAATCACGTTTAACACGGAAAAATGTTTCAATCAACATATTCAAATGCTGAGTACTGCTACGTTCAAATCGGGCGCGTAATTTGTCCCAGATTTCTTTAGCATTCTTGCACGTTAAGACGAGTTCTGCAACAGGTTTACTTAGCGCACTTGCTATAAGACTTGCTGCCTTTGCGTCGTCCTTGAGCCATTCCACATACGCTTCTTTTTGTTCACTTGTCGCATCTTGCGGCAACTCTACACGTTCACGTGTACCGTTAATAATATCTTCTAGTCCAAATGAACGTAGCACCATAGAAATATGCCATTTCCATTTGGCCCAGTCGTCAGGTCCTTCAAGCTTATCAATGCTGACCTTATAATCGCCGCTAGCAGTCATGTTTCTTTACAGACATAGGCTCATTTCAAATATTGTTTTAATTAAACTGTGTTGTTTGCCTTTACACGTGTACTGGGCCCATAACCTGATGAAAAATATTATTTAAAGGCAAGAAAACATTTTATTAGCTTTGTAATTACACCCTGGATACGAAAAAAAACACATTTACTGTAAGAAAATACACAGAAGTTACATACAAGCCAAGAATAAAGATATTGACAGCAGAGTCATGGAGCAGCACATAAATATAGACGTCAAAAATTTTTTTCTTTTCTTTTAACACATTCGGTTGACAGTATCCAGGGATTAGTATTTTAATGTGCAAGGGCTTTCTCACTGCGATGTGAAGTGTTTCCATTGGGCTATATTGTGGATGTTATAAACGCGTACAAACTGACAAGGACACACTACAACAAAAGTAACATTTCAACATAGGCCTAACTCAAGCACTACAACGCAGTTGTATCGAGAAGCACTCTATGCATCAAAAATGACCACAATAGGAGTGCCA
This sequence comes from Schistocerca americana, assembly GCF_021461395.2. NCBI lineage: Eukaryota > Metazoa > Arthropoda > Insecta > Orthoptera > Acrididae > Schistocerca > Schistocerca americana. The sequence goes on along the minus strand of NC_060122.1, from coordinate 103,651,282 downwards.
GGAATACAGAGACACGAAAAATAAACAGTAAAATCTTAAAAAATAATTTTGGAGCATTACATAGGGATAGTATACAGATGAAGAGACAAACCAACGAATTATAAGAACACAGGGACAGGATTATTTAGAATGCTGACTGCCATTCTATGGACACTTACATAGAATGAACAGCAACAGACTCACAAAGAGGATTTTTGATGTACAGACCAATTCACACTGGCCATCTCGGCACTGTCACGCCACAGTACTGTATATCAGAGTGTATTCACACTATCTGCCACATCACAATCATCATGTCAGGTCTATTGAAGTCATATGATCTCAGATCACATACCTGTTCTCAGCTGTTTTCAACCTATAACAAATAACAAAATATAACAAAGAATGAATAAAAAAAGACGTAGAATAAGAGCTGATATCAACTATGGAAACTACGAACTAACGAAAGCATGATGAAACGAAATATAGACGATGGGAGGATGGCTGTATATCAGGAGGAAATGAGTTTGGGGTTCATGTGATCAACAATGGACAATGATGTCACCCATCAAAATTTTGTTCCTGAGAATCTTTGATGGTGTTGTGATGTGACATGATGCAAGGTGATATGACGGCCAGTGTGAATGTCGCCATTTGAAATACATTGTTGAATGTTTCAACATGATGTGAGGACCAGTGTGAATTGATCTGAACAGCTCAATAAAAAATTATGAATACGAAATTTGAAATAAAAGGAAGGAAGAAAACAGGGAAAATATAGACACAGCAAAGGAAACAGAAACACAGTCAAAAATTTAAGAGGTTTTGGGAAGAGATAAAGAGAAGGAAACAAGACGAAATTGGTTAACAAGTGACTCTATAAAAAAATTTAACTAAACTGGCATGTTTCAATGTTAGCAAGCAGCTTTTGCAGAAAACAGAGACACTCATGCCCATTACTCAATATCTGATTAAAATACACAATAAAGATGGATTTTGATTACTTACATGAGGAGTGTTCTTTGGAAAGAATTGTAAAGCGTTGAACTAAAAGAGTTGAACACAATACTCATATCAATTTACAGAATTCCAAGAACTACAAATACTAACATTTCTTGTCGAAACTCCATTGACTTCTCGAAAACCTTAAGAAAGAAATGAAGAAAAATATTACCATAGCAGCTGATTGTAGAGGAATGTGATAAATTATAGCGAATGCTCTAAACAGTTTATTGACTTAATTGCTGGCCGGTGTGGCTGAGCGGTTCTAGGCGCTTCAGTCTGTAACCGCGCGGCCACTACAGTCACAGGTTCGAATTCTGCCTTGATGTGTGTGATGTCCTTAGGTTAGTTAGGTTTAAGTGGTTCTAAGTTCTAGGGGACTGATAACCTCAGATGTTAAGTCCTATAGTGTTCAGAGCCATTTTTTGACTTAATTGATATCTCTGGTTTTGAACTAAACTTTTGTGAATTCACTACAGCAAATGCCCATTCAGCTACTCGTATGGACAATATCTTAATAAATTATACGTTTGACAGTGAAAAGAAGTTCTGTTTTTACCATTCTGCATTGTTTATTCACCTGCCAGGATAAATAAACCACATGCTGGGAAAGATCTTACGAAAAGAAACTTTTGTAAGAATAACTTGAATCTGTTCTGTGCCAAGACAGATGCTGTAAAATGGCCCATAGACAGTGGTGAGTACAGTACTGAGAACTCTGATAAATTTGTAAGACATTTCCTAAAAGTATTCAGTGTATCATTCCCACCTATGATCTGGCACCAAAAAGTCAAAATTAAACTAAACTGGATTACTTCAGGCATTAAAATATCTAGTGTGAGAAAAAAGAGCTGCCTAAAGATACAAAACCCAATAAAAACCCTGACTTTACTAACTATTTGAGACATTACAAGATTTCATTTAAAAATGTTGTTAAAACTGCCAAAAGAATGTGAAATGATAAGTTCATTTTATGACAAATAATAAGTCTAAGTCAGTATGGGCTGTTATTAAATGTGAATTAGCTACAACAGTTAACTGAAAGGAAATTTCAAAAATGAAGCAAACCAACAATGCTATTTTGACCCCTGCTCAGATATCTCAATGCATTAGTAAATTTCTTATAAATGTGGCACAAACTAATGTAGATGTGATTACCTAGCAGAACACTGTGTATTTCTTTGAACTGGATTAGAATAATAAGATTTAGTTGTTTAAATTCCAGATGCAAAAAATGCTATTTTGCCCTTAAAATTCTAAAATGCTGTAGGGTGGGATCAGATACAAAAAAATTAAATCTGTGTATTATAAAATACCACAGCCTCTACCTTTAACAATCAAGCAGTCAACTGAGCAAGCCAACTTCCCTGATGTCCTTAAGTATGCAGAGGTAAAACCACTACACAAAAAAGAATCAACAGAGGGCATTGGAAATTACTGTCCTATCTCTATCCTTCCAATGTCAGCCACAGTATTTGAAAAAATAGCTGCAGCCCAGCTACCAAATTTTATCACAGAATGTGATTTTCGTCTAAAAAACCACTATCGATTCCAAAAAGAAAAAAAAACACCATGAACACAATTAATGAATTCATTAAAAAATGAGCTCATCATTGGACAAAAGCAATAAAGTGGCAGGTGTCTTCTGCAACCTTACAAAGGCATTCAGTTCAGTGAATCACTCCATGCCTCTCCATAAATTAGAAAAATACAGCATCAAACATAATGCTCTACAGTGTGTAGTGATTCGAGAATTTCTGCATAAATTCTAGAACCACTTGGCCTTCTACCATCTTGAACACACGATATTTTAGATATGAGTGCGAGAGAATTTGAATCCTACCTACTACGGGTCACATGTTTGTGTGTGCAGGTTGGAACTGAGTCATGAGGAGAATGTAGATGCACGGTTGAACTGCACTGACAAGTACTTGTCCTTGGAAATTTAGTGAAAGGGGACAGAAGAACCATGGAGTGTTTATGCTACTCTGTTATAATTGTATTTTGACCATTGTTATGGTAACGAGAACAGTTGAAAAATAACCATTAAAAACTTTCGTCTTAGGCTTAGTGTATGGAAGATGTGTATTCTGCTTCATGTTGAGAATGGACGTGCTTTTTAATCCAACTTTGAAGTTAAAATATACGTCGCTAATTGAAGCAAATGAAACTTGGTATGTCTACTTATTTTTATAAGTAGAAAGAGTCTTAAGAAATTCCTGTACCTAGCAGCATACTTCAGAGAAGAAGTGAAAGAGAGTTTGCAGCAGCAGGCTAACCAGCAAGGAAGGTCGGCCGAGCATCTCAAGTAAGTCATCTCGGAAAAGAAGTAGAAGTTTGCATACGTACTTCAACACTTTAAGTCGTCCAAACCGTTAGAAAATGACGGCCAGTGAAAAAGGACTGAAAAGCAGGAATTTTAAGAGCAAAAAACGAGAAAAGAAGATGTAGTAAGTTTCCATTGCAACTAAATCAAATACGACAAAGAATTTACTCCAAGGCATCGGAACATTCTAGAGTATTTAAAAAAAGCAAAAATTTAAATTTAAAAATAGAAGATTCCAGTGTGGTTCTCGAAGGAGAAATACGCCTAGATCATTTTGATTAAAAGATCCAGTGCGGGGTGTGGATAGCTCTCGCACACATCGCGGGGATGGAGACATGGAAATCAACATCCGACGCATTCGGCACCAATTTCTGATCACTGGCGCTGACCTGCCTCCACATCTGCTCACTGACATAGCGCAAATTCTCCGCTGGGTGAGTGTAAAACAGAACTGTATTGTTTTAGTACAAAGTGGTACAATCTGTTGAGTGAACTTTTATACTTAAAGTTAATCTTTAAATGATCATGAGGTCTAAAGTTTGTAAAAGTATGGATAACATACAGCAAGTTGGGGAAACTTCAGAACCAGCCATGGCTATGAAAGTACCTGACTGGTTTGAATTAGTAAATCTAATCAAAGCTCAAAGTCTGCAGTCAAATGCTCAGAATGAGGCTTGGAAAGAAATAAGTGCTCAATTAAATGCCCAGAGTGAAGCTTCAAATGCTCAGACTGCTGCTCTAAATAAGAAGCTAAATACAACTTTAAGTGGAAAACTAGACTCAGTACATTCCCAATTCAGTTCTGAATTAAGTGTCCAAACAACAAATTTAGGGTTGTTAAATGCTAAAGTAGACTCACAGAGCAGAGAATTTAGTAATCTATGCTAAGTCATGGATGCTTTAAAGACTGAATTTGACACCTTAAATAGTAAAGTAGAGAATTTGAAATTAGATTTAAAGGATGGATTGACTAATTCCTCAACCATACATGTAAATCTAATGTTTACTGACTTCAATCAGAAACAGAATAATAATTTTTAGGAATTGCCAAAAAGATTGGAATTGAATATTGACGATAAATGTAACAGTGTACAATCAGAGATAAATGAAAAGTTAGGATCATTTGAGAATGTTTGTAATATTAAATTTAATGCTGTAATACTTTGAAAGAGAGTGAGAGTGTTGATAAGCAAGATAAGTTAATGCCAATAATCCAATCGAAAATTACAGGTGCTGATACACGAGTAGAGAATGTGGAAAGGAAATTCAAAGAGAAATTAGCGAACTCCAACATCATAAATGTGAGTGGTTTGAAGGGACAGGTGGAGGAAATGATATATCGCAAAGTTACTGCGAGTGTAACATCTGGGAACATAGCTCATTCTATCTCCAGACCTTAGTGCTGCTAAGAAGGATATAGAGGACCAGGATAAAGAAGACAAAAGGGTAACTTCACCTAATGTGGTATTAACTAGTGAAGTAATGACTGATCTACAATAGGGGTCTAATTCAGGATTATCCAGGCAATTTTCTAAATTCAGGCCCAATGGAGAACTCCATCCAACCTATTTTTTGAAAAGATTCAACCACGTTTTGCCAAAGAATTGGGAATATTGTAAAAAGATTCAATTCGCTGTAGGCTACCTACTAGGGGAGACTTCCAGAAGAAATTTAAAGAGAAATATTGGTCTGCCAGTGCTCAAGAAAAATTAATATCAGATATTTGGGACCCAAAATACTACAATAATACTTGGGGTACTATGAGGAAGTATTTTGATTGGCATCTAACATGGGCAAATTATTTAGATAAGCCGATGGGAGAAGAAGGGTTCTTAAGAATTTTAATTAGACGACTACCCATCTATTCAAGAAAAGATATCTTATGAAGTGGTTGGAAAACGGCAGAGGAGATGTTATCATTCGTTGACGCACTAGATACTATAAATAAGGAAACTTTACATCAAGGGGAAAATTCAGGCTATAAAAAAAGTATGGAATATAATTTCAAAAAGCATGATGTGAACCTTGCTAAAGTACACCATTACAATAAGTCGAATTGTAATGACAATTATCAAAAGAAGCATCCACTGTCAAATTTAGATCAAGTAACTTCTCAGGAGTTTGTACCAAGTAACAATAGGCAATCAAATCGTAATGTAATATCTCAGTTTGGTAACCAACCGGTAATTAGTAATAATGAGGGAACGTGGTGCGATGTGGATCCAGGGCTGGGGCCCAGATCATGGAGATACACTAGGATGCCTGGTTCATTATATGTTAATTTCACGCACAGAATACCTACAAAGGAATGGTTGCTGCTTGAAGAACCGAGCTTAGTTACTAACAATCATCAACCTATAATAGCAGGGACCATGGAGACTTCCGAATTTAACATATTTATAGACTCAATGAGTGAGGTATCACTCAAATCTAACACATTTTTTACTTATTACAGACCAAACAGCGCTTACTATTATTGCCAGTAACTAGAGTTTACATGATCTGTATAACAGGAACAAAAAGTAAAGTTGTGAAACACGAAACCCAAATGAACTGCAGTGTTGGAAATATATTATTTCGTCATACACTCTTGATAGTAGAAAATATTAATGGTGATGTATTATTTGGTTTAGATTGGTTATTAAAATTTACAGGCATCTTAAACTTTGAGGAAAATCTTATTTGTTTTGGTAAAGGGGACAATAGATACTGGATACCGTTTATGACAGACAACTACGTTGGAAAACAAACAGCTGAATGTCAGTGATAGCGATTAACAGCTACAGCACAATTGTCACCTAAGATCGATAATGTAGATCCAGGAACACATCAGACTGAAATCCAAGACAAAGTTAATGAGTCCTTAATATTAACCGAACAACAAAGACGTGATTTATATAAAATTTTAAGGGCGTATGAAGTAGTATTCTCCGATTGTCCTGGTAACATCAGCGACTATATTTGTAAATTCAAAATCAAGGATGACACTCCATTCTTCTGTAAGCTGTATCCAATACTGGTAAGTTTGAAGGAAGCAGTTAGGGTTGAAATCTATAAGATAATTGATAATAATAATATACAACCAAGTTCTAGCGCCATGAATAATCCATTGGTTGTGGTAAAGAAAGCTACAGGCGGAGTACGATTAGTATTAGACGCTCGCACATTGAATCGGCATATAGAGACACAGAGAAATCGATCAAATAATATTGACCAATTGTTATCCTGATTTGAAAAGGCAAGATTCATTAGCACGATTTATTTGACTGTGGGATATTTGCAAATAAAATTACACCCAGAACCCAAAAAATATACAGCATTTTTGTTTGATGGTAAATCATATCATTTCAATGTACTGCCCTTTGGACTTAATATCTCTGTATCTGTATTTATGTGTGCATTAGATGAAGCGCTAGGGAGAGATTTGTTTAAGGATTTGATAATATATGTAGACGATTTCCTAATAATATCAGGTTCTTTGTCGAACCTTGTGCAAGACTTTGAAAAGATTTAAAGAAAAAGGCATTACAATAAAGCTGTCTAAATCGCATTTTGCGCGCCAAGAACTTAAATTCTTACATCATATTGTAGGGGTAGAGGGAATTTGATTGGGCCTGGATCGCATAAAAGCTATTAAGGAATGTCCACACCCCAAAAATGTAAGTCAGCTAAAAGGATTTATAGGTATGGCTGGATACTATAGGCAGTACGTACGAGGGCAAGAACTGAATGACCCGAACATTTTACGTTTACTAAGAAAGGGAATACCATGGATTTGGAATCAAGATGCAAATGATGTGTTTGAAAATGTTAAAAGAGCGCTTGTTGAATCGCCCATATAAATGAAATGTCGTGTGGCTAGGGCCTCCCGTCGGGTAGACCGTTAGCCTGGTGCAGGTCTTTCGATTTGACGCCACTTCGGCGACCTGCGCGTCGATGGGGATGAAATGATGATGATTAGGACAACACAACAGCCAGTCCCCGTGCAGAGAAAATCTCCGACCCAGCCGGGAATCGAACCCGGGCCCTTAGGATTGACAGTCTGTCACGCTGACCACTCAGCTACCGAGGGCTTACATCGCCCATATGACATCATCCCATTATGGGCGAACCATTTAAAATTTCGACGGATGCATCTGATTACGGTATTGCTGCCGAACTTTTATGAGGAGAGTGGGATCCAAATAATGTAGAACACAAAGTCACAGCCTCTGCAAGTTGTAGCCTAAATAAGCATGAACTAAATTATATTGCTACTGAAAAAGAACTATTGGCAGTTGTATGGAGTATTCACAAATTTCAAACACTAGTATGGGGATCAGAAATCCATGTTTATACCGATCATCAAGCTCTATCCTTTCTAATGAGTAGTCGATTATTATACAGTAGGTTATGTGATGGATGCTCTTCCTACACGAATATGATATTAGGTTACAATATGTAAAAGGCTCCAAGAATGTTGTACCTGATGCTTTGTCTAGGCTACCCAAGGAAATGGAAGAATTAATATGTACAGAAGGACCTGGCGTTATTTTTGCAATTAATTTTGTGTCTGCAGTATCTGAACATCAGAGTAAAAGAGATGGCTCAAAGAATAACAGAAAATATTTATCATGATCCCTATTTTACAGAAATATTCTCTATGTGTATCCAGAACTCCTTACCTCCTATTCAAGCAGGAAAATGGAAAATTATAGGTCTTAATTTGTATTAGAGAGACAGCATAACATCACAACATTGGCACTTATGCATTCTGAAGGTAATGGAAGACGCACTTGTGTGGTATGTTTATACAGGATATGGACACCAGAATCAAAAATCGTATAGCCCATATGACCGAACGAGGTGGCGCAGTGGTTAGACACTGGACTCGCATTCGGGAGGACGACGGTTCAATCCCGCGTCCGGCCTTCCTGATTTCGGTTTTCCGTGATTTCCCTAAATCGCTCCAGGCAAATGCCGGGATGGTTCCTTTCAAAGGGCACGGCCGACTTCCTTCCCCGTCCTTCCCTAATCCGATGAGACCGATGACCTCGCTGTCTGGTCTCCTTCCCCGAAACAACCAACCAACCAACCAACCAACCCATATGAATAAGTTGTATTGTTTTAAGACGGTAGGGCACAAAACAGCATCTTTAATTAGAACCTGTGAAATATATCAGAAAGTAAAAGAGAAAAATACTCATGTGAAATACAAAATGTATCCTACTATTCCTAAGTCGTCACACAACCTCACAGCAGCAGATTGCTTTGGACCAATTCCAAAAGGAAAGGGAGGAATATTATACATTTTGATCATCATAGAGTGCTGGTCGAAGTATGTTTAACTATACCCCATCAAAAGAGTAAATACATAGACAGTTTTCACTGTTTACAACAATACTTTCTGGAAGTAGGTAAACCAACATGGTTTCTTATGTATAATGAACCACAATTCATGAGTAACGAATTTAAAGAATTCCTAGCATGGGAAGGTATTCGACAAGTTTTGATATCTTACTATAACCCATCATCAAACCCGTTTGAAAAGGTAATGAAAGAAACTGGAAAATTATGCCATACCCGGTGTCATGAGAAACATACTTTGTGGGCAACAAAAATTAAGGACTTAGAACTCATCCTAAATGAATTACCACGCCTATCGACTGGGTTGGCACCTTTAGAAGTTATAGGCAAACCTTTTATAGGAGAACCTCTAATTACGTGCTATAATTGGCCTGAACAACCTAGTGTCTACTTTGAAGTAAATCAGGAAATAGTTTCTAAAAATTTAATTGAAAAAGCACAACAAAGAGTAAATAAGCATAATGAAAAGGCTGTAGAACCTCAGTACAAAGTCGATGACCTAGTTCTTAAAAGACAACATATTCAAAGCTCTGCTCTGAAAAAAGAGACCCATAAGTTTTTTCAAAAATATGAAGGACCATACCGAGTACAAACGGTGATCCATCCTAAGACATTATTTTTAGTAGATCCTACAACTGGATCAGAGAAGGGGAAGTGCATTGTAAAAGACGTAAAGTTGATAATCCCCCAGGGATGTTAACGTTCTGAGTTAATGGGCAGAGTGACGACCATCGGATCCCGATTTGTTTTCGGTGTTTCTTCCAAAATAGTTTTCCTGCACCGAATTCCTTTAAAATCTTATACTATTCTGTCAGCCATTCCTAAAATCTGTCCTATAATTTTAGTACTTAGAAAACCAGATATGACAATAAAGTAGAAAACTATCCGGGAGAATCCCAGGATAAGAAGGAAAGTGGTAACGACTTGAAAATAAAATGAATTAAGTAGTATATGTGTGGAAAATATATTACAATGTGACTATCTAAATAGTTATTATACAATAGTGTACAAATTTTCTATTTTGCGTATAATATTTTATACCTTTTATGAAATGTGCTGTAGATGGGAAGGTTTGTATCAGTTTTGAAAGGGGTGGTTAACATAGATAAAAGCATGGTTTATGAGAAAACATAAATCATGGCTAACACAGAAGATACATCACACCTTTCAAACAACCTTCACAAAGAAGTGTGCCTGATTCTTCACCATTTGCCATTTCCACAGGGTTGCTAAGATTTCATTGGGGATCTCAGGGTGAAGGTGGGAATGTTCATTCTGCAGGAGATGATTTAACACCAAACCTCCTTCGGTGTCTCACTCAAGTACGTGAGAGGTAGGGGTCCTGGGGAAAGGAGGTGGGAAGGGTTTCCTGTCTGTGGGGCGATCTTCTTTCTCGTCTTCGATCTTAGCAACTACACACATTTTTTTCCTTTTTTACTTCTCATTTGAGGACCTATCTATTTTTCCCTCTTTCCATATTCACTAACTTCTATCGCTGAAGTACTTCTTGGTTTCCGTGGTTTCTAATAACCTACATCTTATCTTTAGCTAAGAAGGCCGAAGAAACACTTTTGCATACACAAACATTGAAATTACAGACTAGAAACCTGTTACAATGTGAGAACCACCAGGTGTTGTAAGGGAAAGAATGTGTGCACATAGGAATATATATAAAAACTATGACGGTTCTACATCATTTGTTTTTTTAAATTTTTTGTTGGTATATATACGAAGAGGTGTATATAAAGAAAGAATAGAGGCTTTCAACTCATGCACAAAGATAGACAAAAGCACATGAGTTAGTGGAATAACTATAAAGCAGTAGTGAGCAGGGGATGGACAAGGAAGAGGCGTGAGCAAAGAAAGAGAACATAAGCTAGTGTGGAATTAATCGTGATAGTTATTTAAGAAAAGTCAATGTAATTAATGCTCTGAGGAATTGATGGATTTTAGGATAGTGTAGGATGGTGTATGTAGACATATTATCTATGGAGAGTATAGAATTTGAGAAGTAGAGGAGGGCTCTAGGGAGTAAATGATGCAGTAAAAGCTGAATGCAAAGTGTAAAGTAGACTTTTAATTTTACCAGAGAATACTTAATTACAGTATACATAGGAATGTATAGTAGGGTAATGAACCATGATGCCTACTCAGAAAGGATAAGGGGGGCATACCCAGCATTTGCGAAGTATATAGGGCAGGCATACCTACATGAAGATAGGACGACCTGTGGCCTAAAAAATAGGAATGTTTTATAAAGGGGCATACCTACCAAAATGGAAAGAGTAAGTGCTCTCATAAGGTCAACCCACAGGCAAGGTATGTATAGGTACTGATCCTAGGAGAAGGGGACAGTATTGTGACAATTTCACAAGATTTTATAGGAATTATTCTGGAAAGTAGGAATCCTATGCACAACTAGCATTATTATGTTACATATCAATAAATGAGTGTCAAAAGAACACTTTCATTTCGCCCAGAGTTCCTTCAAACTACAAGCTACAAACTACTACAACAATGAGAACAGAAAATAGATTACTCAAGTGTCAGGAACACCTGAAGTTTGTGATTGGAAATAGGAAACAGTCCTCACGATTCCTAAATACTAGTTAAGCTTACTAAATCATGAATGAATACTCAGGTCTTGATATCAAAGCAAAGTAAGATTAAAATAAAGAAACTCTCCACTAAAGATTGTTCTAGAGAAAACAAAGGATTGTTATTGAAGTGGAACACACATGCACACACACACACACACACACACACACACACACACATATATATATATATATATATATATATATATATATATATATATATATATATATATATATATATATGTAAGAAATGTATACTGCTAAAATTTAAAACGTTGTCATGTGTGATATTATGTAGATAATGATTATGTATAAAAAATCGCGTGTTCGATACGCGGGGGGGGGGGAATATGTAGTGATTCGAGAATTTCTGCATAAATTCTAGAACCACTCGCCCTTCTACCGTCTCGAATACGAAATATTTTAGATATGAGTGTGACAGAGTGTAATCTTACCTACTGCTGGGTCACATGTTTGTGTGTTCAGGTTGGAAATGTGTCACGAGCAAAATGTAGATGCAGCGGTCGAACTGCACCGAAAAGTAGTTGATCCATGGCAGTTTAGTGAAAGTGGACAGAACCATGGAGTGTTTATGTTACTCTGTTCTAATTGTGTTTTGTCCATTGTTATAGTAACGTGAACAGTTGAAAAAGAGGCATTAAAAACTTTTGTCTTAGCCTTGGTGAAGGGAAGACGTGTATTTGAGAATGGACATGCATTTTAAGCCAACTTTTTTTCATTTGTAACTTATTTTGTTTCTAATGCTTGGAGACACCAGAAGCTTACGAAACAGTATTTATTTATGCGAAGTGTAGAATTTGTAAAATGTCTGAGTTAAAATATACATTGTTAATTGAAACAAACGAAACTTGGTATGTCTAGTTATTTTTATAAGTAGAAAGAGTCAAGAAATTTCTGTACCTAGCAGCATACTCCAGAGAAGTTTGCGGCAGCAGGCTAACCAGCAAGGAAGGTTGGCCTAGCATCTCAAGTAAGTCGTCTTGGAAAAGAAGTGGAAGTTTGCATACATACTTCAACATTTTAAGTCGTCCATACCATTCGAAGTTGCTCAGGTATTGTCTGACAAACAAGAAGCAAAAGGATTAGGCCTATAACATCTAATTCCATAAATTATACATCTGAGTGGGATACAATTTCGCAAGGCTTAATCTGAGGGCCAGTCTTGATTTTCTTTTATGTAAATGATTTATCTCTCAATTTCAGTGCTCAACCGGTGACAGAAATTCTAGATGGTGTAATAAACACACTAAACAACCTAGATACATTGTTTCAAGAAAACGGCCTTAAGCTTAACATTTCAAAGACTTTGTTTACACATTTTAAAACCAAACAAAAAAAATCAGTGTCATTAGAACTGTGTATATAAGTGAAGCTATTGAAGAAGCTCAGTCTATCAAATTCAATAAAGAAAAAGCTAAATGATCTTGTGGTGGAAAAATGCTACTACTCAATTGCGGAATTTATGAATGACGAGATGATCGTTTGAACAATGAGACTATAGTCTGCTTAAAATTACTTTAGGACTGGCAGTTCAGCAGGAACATGTGGAGGTGTGGAGCAGAGTTACCATGTCCAGCATGGAACTAATGCATAATCCTGCTTTTCATTCTACTTACTCAAACTCACAAACTATAAACTATGGAACTTACATCAATATGTTCTGGAAGTACTGCACTATCTTTTCATTTCAGTTTTACTGCTGCAATTAATTATTATAGTGGTATATGAACAGTTTATGAAAACGCATTTTCTGATATCATCGTCTAATTTTCATCACATGAGAACCTTGTTTGCTATTGATGTTAGGTGAACACATTAAGCGAATGTAATCTTAAAAATACATCAAATTTTCATCTATTCCAAACTGAAACTCTGTCAGAGTTTTCCAACATGAGGTAATTTCGGTTAAATATGATGTACAATGATCCACTCACATGTCCAATACCAATGTTTTCATTATGAAAAACAAACCACTATGTTTATAATTAACATATAATTAAAATTTCTTATCCACATGATAGTTTCTAACACCAAAAATATGTGATATATGTATGTTTACCACAGTGAGAAAATTTGTCTTAAATAGGTCAACCAATATTGGGAGGAACAAAAGCAATACAGAAAGCATTATGTCAGTAATACTTATTTTGTGTGATATAAATTGAATTTCTTAAATGAACCACATGCGGAATTAGTTGCTGATAAGGCCTTTTTATTAAAATGTAAAAATTCACGAAATTATAATTTTGTCATGTAGCTACTTTCCATTGCAATTTACCCACTTCAGACATGTAGCTGAGTCTGGCTATACTTCATTTCTATTGTGATAATGGAGAAACTCTGCTAACATTACTCTTGTCATTATGACAAATGCTTGAACTAGCACTGTGATTGTAACTTTTATTATTTAATGAAATTATCATCTCCTCCACAGATTGTTTAGTTATGTTCATTGACCTTCTTAAAGTCTTCAGACATTATGTTCCTAACAGTGTCTCTCATGAGTGCTTAGACTACAGAAATGGTATATTATTATTATTCCTGACAATGCACGTTTTTAACATGGGCTCATATTAATGCTGTTGGGTTGACATGTCAGATGTATGGTGGTAGGTTTTACCCATATGTTTTTGCCAGTTCATAGATTTCATACAATGGGGAACTGTGTTCTTTGAAGAGATATCACTTCCACAAGCTCCACTTCTCTAAGATTATTCATTTACAACAGTGCTGAAGACAATCAATCACTTCCTCCTTTTGTTTTGTTATGGTAGCCTTGCCAACAACTGAATGGTAAGGAGCATTATCTAAAACAATTGTTGACAGTTTTCCCAGTTTTTGAATTAGTGAGTCAATGAACGACTTTGCAAACATAATATGGTCCATTTCTTCTTGATAATCCCCTCTCTCCTTTTATTTAAAAATCAGGAGACCTTTTGAGAGAAAACCTTGTAAAAAAAACCTGTGGCACAAAGAGTAAGTCTGTCCCTCTTGCCAGAAGGCATTGCCTTATTACTTTACTTTTGTCACCTCCCCAGCCCTGCCTGACAACGAGACCACAATTGACCCACATTTTATCAAACCACACTACCTCGACGCTATTCATGCCACACATCCGCCTAAAAAGGCGGCATCGCCATGCAGCTACATCCTCCCTCTCCATCAACAGCTTATATCCACAGAAATGACCATACTAGAATGCTAGGTCGTGCAATACTGTGTGCATCTGTCTTGAAAAAGACCTGATTCCTCGATGGTGACTAATATCATAATGAGTTTCGGATTTTTCTTTTTACGATAATAATCATAAACAAGATGAACAATCGCATCCTCAGCAAATAAATCTGTATTAGTAATTCGCTTATCCATACAACGCTTTTTCCCAAGTATTTCAAGCTTCTTTTTTCCAGCTTCCTTTTTTTATTGACCACCTCCTTGCCAATCTTCACAATAGTCTTTCCATGTTCACAGCTGCAGCACTTCAATCGATTATATTGTTAACGCAGAGCACCAGGCCTCTATTAAGTTTTTCAGTCTCAAAAAATGTACGTAACGAGCAAACTATGTATATTCCCTCGCCAAGAGAATTACATGAAACGTTTCCACTCGTAACTTTCGACGAACTTCCTTCTGGCGTTGTTCTGTACCGCTCAACAAGTGTCAATAACGATAAATATAATAATGTCTACAACAGTAAAAATTGCAACAAGCAAAATGGTAGGGTGCAACGATCAAGCAGGACAGCAAGCTGTCTGAAACTCGAACACAGTGCAAGCGGGAAGTGTCGTGGTGATGGGGTGAACGTTTGACAACTTTGGGCGCTTGTTGTGACTACAGTATAGTGAGGTTGTCGGCATGCGGTCCGTTGTCTCCAAGGGCATCTACTGGTTCCGCCATAGCTGCCAGTCCTAAAGTAATTTTGAACAGACCATACTTAATCTCACAGTCTTGTATGCAATATTGTATGCAGAAAATAATGTACTGGTGCATCATTAGGAAAACAATTTAATATTTTCGTGTTCAACATAAACCTGTGCTGGTAAAAATAGTGTTAGAGAGTTATGTAATAACTATGTACAGTCCTACCATACGGCAAAAATTGAGATATCTCCTGTACAATACGATCGGATGGTCTGTAAAATATATCT
Source organism: Schistocerca americana (assembly GCF_021461395.2). Taxonomy (NCBI): domain Eukaryota; kingdom Metazoa; phylum Arthropoda; class Insecta; order Orthoptera; family Acrididae; genus Schistocerca; species Schistocerca americana. Next base: position 103,635,863 of record NC_060122.1, on the reverse strand, counting down.
TACGAGATGAATAAAATACAAGTTGAATGAAAGTATAATATTCGAGTAAAACACTGTATTAGAAGCAAAAAGGTATAATAATAATAACAAAACAGATGAAGAACATTCTTGAAAAAAATCCCACTCATCATATAGCATTTGCAATGTCTCACGAAAACGAACTGGACAATAAAATACGCATTAAGAAGTACGAAATCCTCTGATGTAACATGTGTGAGCACGGTGAGAATCTCCGAGTTCCCAGACGGCGTTACAATCCCCTCCCAATGTAAGCCTCAAAACTTTCTTCCTAAGAAATACCGACGCTTCTTTACTTTGACGGCCTATGTGAATTCGCCCATTTGAAATGCATTGTGGAATGTGGAAAGTTTTGAAATTAGGTCCAGTGTGAATCTTCGAGATTTGCCGAAAACATCAATTACGATATGTCTCTTCATTTGAAAATAGCAGAAAACTTTACAGAACTGGTGACTGGTTGTATCTGATGCGTTTGCAAACGTAATACCACATGTGAAAATGCATTAAACATGAGCCCCGTATCTTTGTGATTTCTCAATTACTGGGTTTAAAGTGAATGAATGAATATTGGATTTACTTGTGGAGCAAATTGATGGTAGGATCACAATTACCAATCCAGTAACAAATAGGTAATTTTTAAGCAAATAATTGATCAAACTCCAGTAGCAGCTGACCACTGTTCGCACTTCACAGATCTCTTTAATCTTGGGTTGAACCACGGCCACTATACAGGTGGCCGTGGTTGAATTGATGTTTTATTGACTGCCTTTGCTTCTGCCAATCGAAATTAACTCCCTTCGAATTGTAAGCACACCGTTTTGGGACAGCTGTGTGGAAAAGTTCGTATTTAGGAGTCATAAAAAAATAACCTGATCTCCCTAACGTAACTGGTATTTCCGTCGTTCGTCAATCAAATCGCTGCTAAAAACATGTGTAGTGGTTGTCGGTAGCTGTGTTATGAGGCTGTATAGTATGTTTAGTAATGTATTATCGTACCAATTTCATTTCAGGAAAAGCGGAGTTTACATTTGGTGCTTTTGCTTAAAGTAAAAAGGGAAATTACGCACTGACATAGCATTCGCTCGCTGGAATAGCGATCTATAAACGTTGCCGTATTTTAATTGCTGGGTTAATGTTAAACATCCTGCTTGTTGTTATTCAGATTTATCTTCTTTCTTGCAAAGAAACGTGCAATGACATTCAGCTGCAGCTTGTTATTGGTATTATTAGCTATCTCGTGATCGTCGAGCATTTACATCTATTTGACTGAGAATGGCAGGACAAGGAGCGAACTTTATTGCATCTATAGCCAAAAGATGTGTTGAGGCAAATGGGTTTGAAAGACTGCTAAACAAGGTGAGTTTTAATACAACCTTGTGGAAGCACTAGTCGTAATTTGTCGCGCGATGTGGCGTAAACGGTGAAGGACGTTATGTTTAGTAAATTACTCAAGGCGATGAACCAACGATAATGAGAACACCGGTACAATTTTCTGTTATAAGAATAAGAGGTGCACGCACTCAGACGGAAAACGAAAGCACTCTTCGAAATCCCGCTGTGTGTGCATGACTCAGCATTTATAAGTGAAGATACTATTAAACTGAATCTCTCGCCCGATTCATATTCCATGCAAATTTAGGTTCCAAACTGAAGACTATTCTTATCTTTTTAATGTATTACCATATATCAAAGTGTAATTAATTTTTTTGTCAACACACACAAACAGTTACCGGTATATTATATTGCAAGTACAGAGATTTGATCTGGTCACTTTTGCGTGATAATGTTAAGAAAGATTGGAGACACATAATAATTACAGTACTGGGGCACTGCTCACCTTTGGTTCTGTTTCCAGTTTTCTTTTTTCCAAAGCCTGCGGTACTGGTATATGGAGTTTCAGCCCTTTGTTACAGATTGTTTATTGCTTTAGACTGTGGGTTCAAAAGCTCAGAGTATACAACATATTAACCTACCCATGTTTTTGCCTCTTTCCTTTAGGAGATATAGAACTTAGTATGAAGAATGTGTTTGCAATAAGCACTAGTTTTCATAAGCACTAGTTTTCCTGTAATTGTGTGCGGCTGTTATTCCTGTAGGGCTTCAGTAAACATTCTAGCAGTCACTACTTCTATTTATGTAATATACTGGTTTTCTGTTTTTATCTGAATCCATTTTGTAGATATATCTATACATAGCATTAGTACAGTGAAATTGTTAATATCAAGTAGGCCTACATCAGTTGGTCTTGCTAAGAAATTCATTGGTGAAATAGAAGGAATTGTTCACAAATAAACCCTTTTGGCCTGTCTTGAACTTTATAAGTAATGTATCATTTTTGTGGTTGCTGTGAATTCATTGAAAATTTGTGTTCCTCAGTAATGGACACAGATTATTGTTGTTACTGTTATTAACTGCATAAACCTGAACTGTTGACTTGAGAGGTATATTATTAATGTCAAACTTCACTAAGGATTAAGTATACTGAGAAGCAGTTATTAATGTATCCAGTTCTTTGACCATGCTGCAGTAAGGTGTTCATGAATTTCTACCAAAATTGATTTGTGTTACAGACTTCAGGGCTCTGAAATTTGCATGTAAACAAAAATTTGTATGGAAGTTGCAGCAGTTTAGTTGTATTTCCCACCAACCAAATTTATCATTCATACTTCCAAGAATTTGACACTGTCCGATCTCTTGTATGTGCTTGTACTCCCATACATGTAACCTCTTAAAAGTTCTGAACTGGATATGGCGCATTTTTTTTTATTTTTATTTATTTTTTATTAAAAAGAATTAATGACAATGATTTGGCCATTTATTAATGCCTGTGGAAATTCAATAAAAGCTTTTGTTAAACTCTGTGTGTTCAGGAGAAGGCCTTCTGACTGAAAGCTTAAATGTATAGCAGGATTTTCATTGCGCCTGTTTGAAACTCAACATCTCATCTTTTTAAAACTACATTTCATATCCTATTCATCAAATGGGGAAATACGGAAGCGTCCGATCCCACCTGTCTGCTTTGACCCATGACGTCACAAATATGGCAGAAACAAAAACAAACACACACCCTTTCCACAAGAAGCCTAATGACACTAACGGGACAAGCGCGGGAAATGGGGTCTTTTGGGTGGGGGGGGGGGGGGGGGGCAAACTAAATATAAACAAATTTAGACGCCTTGCGTAGCTACACCGTGTAAGTGAAGACAGCCATGCATGAATACCCACCCACCTCCCCAGGGGTCGTGACCCCTGGAACCCATAAAAGATAAAGATGCTTCAGTAGCTGATTAGTGTTTTTTGTCTTTTTAAAAAACAATCTCACGGGATAGAACGAACAGATCAGAAAGATAAATATAATAAACTAAAACAGAAATTCGAGGAAACATAATTAAAATAAGTAATAAGTGTTTTCAAATTTAAAAAAAAATCTCATGAGATAGAACGAACAGATCAGAAAAGTAAATAAAATAAGATAAAACAGAACTGGAGACAGCCACACTCAAACCAAACTCCGCGCCGTCATGCCGTCACACACGACAACACCCTTACGTCACGGGTCAAAGCCGACGCGTGGGATCGGACGCTTCTGTCGACCCATCAAATGTTTGTACCATTTTGCAAGGAGTCAAGTAACTTTTCATTCTATGTTTGTATGTGTAACTCAATATCAGAACCATTTAGAAATCCAAACTGTGCCCTCAACCATGTTATTTCTAAGCATGTAGTGGAATGAGTGTAGGTATGTTGATGTCTAGTCATGTTGCACATGAATAAGACATGTCTTCATATTTTCTAATGTAGCATTTCAATGTACATAGAACTGCTGTAGTAACAGTGTTATTCTAATTTGCTTCAAGCATTAGTTATACCAAACATATTGCTTGATTGTAGCAGTCCATAACTTCTGTCCTAACATAATGTTTTGCTTTGATTTGCAAAGGCAAAATAACTCTCCCAGTTATGCCTAGAATTTTATGTGCAAGTTACATGTAAAATAAGTATGGTTTGTTAGACTTTGGAGATACATATTTTTCATACTTATTGAAACTAAATTAAATACTGCCAATTATAGTACTCAGTTTTTGCAGAATTTGTTTTCTAGGACAATTTATCTGCAAGATAAATTGCATTTGCCTCCCCCCCCCCCCCCCCCCCCCCGAACTCTCAAAGACTCACAACTTACCCTTACAGCTTTACTTCTGCCAGAACATCCCCTACCTTCCAAATTTCACTGAAGTTCCCCTGCATACCTTGCAGTACTATCACTCCTGGAGGAAATAATATTGCAGCCACAACCAGGGGATTGTTTTCAGAGTGAATTTTCACTGCGCTGTGGAATGTACTCTAATTTGAAACTTTCTGGTGGATTAGGTAGGGAAAAAGGTATTGGTGGAAGTAAATTTGTGACGGTGAGTCAGTCTTGGATAGCACAGCCTATAGAGAACTTGCTCACAAAGGCCAAAGGTCCCAGGTATGAGTCTGGTGATGAGTTTTAATCTGCCAAGAAATTACAAATCAGCAAAGACTTTGTTGCAGAGTGAAAATTCATTCTGGAAATCATTCAATATATATTTACATTTTGTTTCTCTTTGTTTTCGCTTTAACACCATCGACTTTCCATTTTCAGATACGCATAATATCTGCTGGTGAGGGAAAATGTCTGGCAGAATTCACTGTTGCACAAGAACATCAGAATGTGGGTGGTACACTGCATGGTGGATTCACAGCAACATTGGTTGACCAGATTTCGACATATGCTTTAATGACATATGGAAAAGGCGTGCCAGGTGTTTCTGTAAACATCAATGTGAGGTAATGCACGGCAGGCTCTTTATCATTTGATTCATAATCTAGTTGTAATACTTTTCAACTTCTAGTGGGGTTATGCCTGGGACATCATTGTTTCTTGTTCCAGTGTTTTGACTAGATGCCGTATGGCTGTTGTAATGAAAACTCATAGTCTGACCACTGAGCCCAATGCTATTTATTCCTTTTTATGTCCAGAACACAGTTTGTTGTAAAGCCAAAGCTGCAAAAGATAGTAAAATGTCTTCTAAATCATTCATAAATAAATTAGCCACCAGAGGTGAAACAGTATTTCCCATGGCGCACCATGCCTACAATTCAGCTGTTTTTAATTGTTGGCCATTACAGTTCTGCTTTATTATTAGGAAGCTCTGATGTGGTTTCTCTATTTCATTATTTATTAGATTTTCCGTATGTGACTTTCACAATACCCATTATGGTGTACAACTGTTGACTGAGCAAAAGATTGCATAGGCAGTTTAAAATAACAAAATCTTGTTACCTGTTGGCCATTTATGGGTTTCTTATTAACTGCTTGTCTCTATTTGAGAACTCTTCCGTGGTACAGAAGAAGTTATTAAGGAAAGATAACGTTATATTTGAAAATGCTTCTGCTTCTTCTCCTCCTGATATTGTCACATTGAAACCACAATAGAGTTCAAATCCGAAGGCAGGATTGTGAGTGAAGTATAACACTTACTACCAAAAGCTAGTTTATTATTGACACCAGATAACTTGAAAACCTTCAGAAAAGGGGTGTATTCTGTCATGACTCATTGTGACATATTTCAGTCTGCTTTTGTTCTATAGCTACAGAATCAAAATGTGTTTTTTTTTTATTTTTTAACTTCACAGTTTAACTGTGCATTACCATGGCAGAGTCCCCCCCTCCCTCCTCCCTCCATGAACCATGGACCTTGCCGTTCGTGGGGAGGCTTGCGTGCCTCATTGATACAGATAGCCGTACTGTAGGTGCAACCACAGCGGAGGGTATCTGTTGAGAGGCCAGACAAACGTGTGGTTCCTGAAAAGGGGCAGCAGCCTTTTCAGTAGTTGCAGGGGCAACAGTCTGGATGATTGACTGATCTGGCCTTGTAACACTAACCAAAACGGCCTTGCTGTGCTGGTACTGCGAATGGCTGCAAGCAAGGCGAAACTACAGCCGTAATTTTTCCCGAGGGCATGCAGCTTTACTGTATGGTTAAATGATGATGGCATCCTCTTGGGTAAAATATTCCGGAGGTAAAATAGTGCCCCATTTGGATCTCTGGGCGGGGACTACTCAAGAGGATGTCGTTATCAGGAGAAAGAAAACTGTCGTTCTACGGACCGAAGCGTGGAATGTCAGATCCCTTAATCTGGCAGGTAGGTTAGAAAATTTAAAAAGGGAAATGGATAGGTTAAAGTTAAATATTGTGGGAATTAGTGAAGTTCGGTGGCAGGAGGAACAAGACTTTTGGTCAGGTGAATACAGGGTTATAAATACAAAATCAAATAGGGGTAATGCAGGAGTAGGTTTAATAATGAATAGGAAAATAGGAATGTGAGTAAGCTACTACAAACAGCATAGTGAACGCATTATTGTGGCCAAGATAGACACAAAGCCCACGCCTACTACAGTAGTACAAGTTTATATGCCAACTAGCTCTGCAGATGACGAAGAAATTGAAGAAATGTATGATGAAATCAAATAAATTATTCAGATAGTGAAGGGAGACGAAAATTTAATAGTCACGGGTCACGGGTGACTGGAATTCGTCAGTAGGAAAAGGGAGAGAAGGAAACATAGTAGGTCAATATGGATTGGGGTTAAGAAATGAAAGAAGAAGCCGCCTGGTAGAATTTTGCACAGAGCACAACTTAATCATAGCTAACACTTGGTTCAAGAATCATAAAAGAAGGTTGTACACATGGAAAAAGCCTGGAGATACTGGCAGGTTTCAGATAGATTATATAATCGTAAGACAGAGATTTAGGAACCAGGTTTTAAATTGTAAGACATTTCCAGGGGCAGATGTGGACTCTGACCACAATCTATTGGTTATGAACTGTAGATTAAAACTGAAGAAACTGCAAAAAGGGGGGAATTTAAGGAGATGGGACCTGGATAAACTGAAAGAACCAGAGGTTGTACAGAGTTTCAGGGAGAGCATTAGGGAACAATTGACAAGAATGATGGAAAGAAATACAGTAGAAGAAGAATGGGTAGCTCTGAGGGATGAAGTAGTGAAGGCAGCAGAGGATCAAGTAGGTAAGGGTAACAGAAGAAATATTGAATTTAATTGATGAAAGGAGAAAATATAAAAATGCAGTAAATGAAGCAGGCAAAAAGGAATACAAACGTCTCAAAAATAAGATCGACAGGAAGTGCAAAATGGCTAAGCAGGGATAGCTAGAGGACAAATGTAAGAATGTAGAGGCTTATCTCACTAGGGGTAAGATAGATACTGCCTACAGGAAAATTAAAGAGACCTTTGGAGAAAAGAGAACCACTCGCATCAATATCAAGAGCTTTGATGGAAAAACAGTTCTAAGCAAAGAAGGGAAAGCAGAAAGGTGGAAGGAGTATATAGAGGGTCTATACAGGGGCGATGTTCTTGAGGACAATGTTATGGAAATGGAAGAGGATGAAGATGAAATTGGAGATACAATACTGCATGAAGAGTTTGACAGAGCACTGAAAGACCTAAGTCGGAACAAGGCCCCGGGAGTAGACAACATTCCATTAGAACTACTAACAGCCTTGGGAGAGCCAGTCCTGACAAAACTCTACCATCTGGTGAGCAAGATGTATGAGACAGGCGTAATACCCTCAGACTTCAAGAAGAATATAATAATTCCAATACCAAAGAAAGCAGGTGTTGACAGATGTGAAAATTACCGATCTATCAGTTTAATAAGTCACGGCTGCAAGATACTAACGCGAATTCTTTACAGACGAATGGAAAAACTGATAGAAGCCGACCTCAGGGAAGATCAGTTTGGATTCCGTAGAATTATTGGAACACGTGAGGCAATACTGACCCTACGACTTATCTTAGAAGCTAGATTAAGGAAAGGCAAACCTACATTTCTAGCATTTGTAGACTTAGAGAAAGTGTTTGACAGTGTTGACTGGAATACTCTATTTCAAATTCTGAAGGTGGCAGGGGTAAAATACAGGGAGCGAAAGGCTATTTACAATTTGTACACAAACCAGATGGCAGTTATAAGAGTCGAGGGGTATGAAAAGGAAGCAGTGGTTGGGAAGGGAGTGAGACAAGGTTGTAGCCTCTCCCCGATGTTGTTCAATCTGTATATTGAGCAAGCAGTGAAGGAAACAAAAGAAAAATTCGGAGTAGGTATTAAAATCCATGGAGAAGAAATAAAAACGTTGAGGTTCACCGATGACATTGTAATTCTGTCAGAGACAGCAAAGGACCTGGAAGAGCAGTTGAACGGAATGGACAGTGTCTTGAAAGGAGGACGTAAGATGAACATCAATAAAAGCAAAACAAGGATAATGGAATGTAGTCGAATTAAGTCGGGTGATGCTGAGGGAATTAGATTAGGGAATGAGACACTAAAAGTAGTAAAGGAGTTTTGCTATTTGGGGAGCAAAATAACATGATGGTCGAAGTAGAGAGGATATAAAATGTAGACTGGCAATGGCAAGGAAAGCATTTCTGAAGAAGAGAAATTTGTTAACATCGGGTATAGATTTAAGTGTCAGGAAGTCGTTTCTGAAAGTATTTGTATGGAGTGTAGTCATGTGTGGAAGGGAAACGTGGACGATAAATAGTTTGGACACGAAGAGAATAGAGGCTTTTGAAATGTGGTGCTACGGAAGAATGCTGAAGATTAGATGGGTAGATCACGTAACTAATGAGGAAGTATTGAATAGGATTGGGGAGAAGAGAAGTTTGTGGCACAACTTGACTAGAAGAAGGGATCGGTTGGTAGGACATGTTCTGAGGCATCAAAGGATCACCAATTTAGTATTGGAGGGCAGCGTGGAGGGTAAAAATCGTAGAGGGAGACCAAGAGATGAATACACTAAGCAGTTTCAAAAGGATGTGGGTTTCGGTAGGTACTGGGAGATGAAGAAGCTTGCACAGGATAGAGTAGCATGGAGAGCTGCATCATACCAGTCTCAGGACTGAAGACGACAACAACCACCATGGCAGTGGAGATCATGGTAGTAAAATTATTGGATGACACTGCAGCACTCTCCATGTAAATAGCCTTCGGGTTTGTCACATTGTGTAAATTTTGGTGAAAGTCACAGCAGTCTTCCTGACATTTTTCGGGATTGATTCATGTTCTAGACAATTATTAGTAATGCTACTGATGAGCTAGTTTAATTCCAGTTTAAGGTATAGCATACTTTGTGTTAGCATAGTTTGCAGTTTGTGTGGGACATTACTGTATTGTTGAAAATTGTACTAATGTATTGCTGTGGTCCATGATGGCTTAACCACCACTTGTTCCTTTTAAAGTGAGGAAACCAGCATCCCCTTTGCCCAGGAGCTGTGCAGCAGCAGCCATTGGCGGGTTTCCCCTACCACGGTTTACTGAGCCTGACGAGGGTTTCTTTACACAGGATCCCAAGCCTAATAATACATTTCAATAAGTGTTTGAGACCAAAGATAAAAGAGGACCCAAAGCTTATGTTTACTACAAGCTACTAGAATTTTTACCAGTTTAATTAATTTGTGGTAGCTTATCGAGGAAAACTATACTGCTGGTCATATGTCATCATGGATGGGATTGTTTGGGAACAAATTTCAACAAGACAGAACCCAAAAATTTACACTTTTCAAATGTGATTGCCTCAGATTATCAGAGCCATGAAAAAGAGAAAACTATTCATTGGATTTCGTATTCCATTTAATTTTTTATAAAAGGAGTTCTAGAGCTGACTGCTGTAGAGATGTCTAAAAAACAAAAAAAGACTTCTTATTTGCAGTTTTTCTGACTCAGTTCACTTCATGGTCGTCAAGAATTTTTTTCCACTGAGAGTACAAAACTATTGCACAACAAAAAAAGATGTCAGATTTTAATTTGCATTCCAGCAAAATTGGGCCCGTTTTCAATGCACTTCCATCTTGTTGCCATTATTCAGGGCCATAAATGCTTGCATTGCTAAACCAGATCTAGATTTTATAAGGTTTAGAATGTGGTCACTCTAATGCAAACAGCTTAAAAGAGTTTGCAGAAGACTTTTGTTTGTAAAAGTGGGCCAAAACTTTACCCTCAGTTTGTAAACTGTTGGAAAGTGGTAGGAGAATGAAATTTTATATTCTAAGACTTTGTATTGGTAGTTATTACATGCAAAGTTTCAGGTTTATTCTGCTATTACTTCCAGATGTATAAAAAGCTAAACTTGACATTTTTTCGAGCGTCTATTTTTTCAGCCGACTTTGCTTCAGATTATCTCAAAGAAAATTGACGACGAAATGGATTTTATTATTTCATCTAAGAGTGTAAAATGTTGTGCAAGATGGCCCATTTTTTTTTACTTTCAAGAAAATATTGCTTAAATATTATGTCTCAAAATTGCCAAAGATCTATGGGTGCACTGTTGGTAGTTGCGCTATGGGGTTAAAGAAATGAGTATATCTCTGAAAGTATTAAACTAGTGATTGTGAATCTTCACCAGAGTTTATTGGAAACTTGAATGTTCACAAAAAATTCATTACGATCATGCAGAAACTTTTCCCGAAAGTAGACCACTTGACATGGAATGGCCCACTGGTGATACTCGCACGCCATCTGTCAATGTTAGTCAGTAAGCCACACCGCGTGCAGCACAGCTGATGACTCTGCTCCCTCTGCAAAACTTTACAGTTGTCAAGTGGGTCTTCAGTTTCATTGAACCTCCCAATATCAGTCAGCACCTTTGGACTATAGTTTGGCTTCATATAGAGCACATTGACAACATCTCTGCATGCTTGTCGTATTGATGAAGGCTCATATTCCTAAAGTTGGTATGTGACATCAGTAGCACTTTAGTAACTTTTTTTCAGTACTCCCCATTACCTGTACATGTATAAAAATCCATAACAAGTCTTTTGGGCTATATCTCACTGGCTGGCCTTTGGTGATATAATGCCGTCAGTCTTTCTTCTGGGTGTCCAGGATCCATGAGCAAGCCAGCTGCCTTGCTTCTTCAGCCCTGCTGATGAGGTGTTTCACATAGTCATTCTAAGTATCGTTCAATTGAAACAGGAACAGTATATCCATTTTTGTTGTGGCCTCCTGACTGTGGTGCAGAAAGTACAGCGTACATCGAGAGAGAGTATATCTGCCAACTTCTTATTGAAGCATTGTGTGAGGCCATTCACCTGTGGATGGTTGCTGTTCTGTGGGTGATGTCACAATGTGAAATTACCTCTAAAACTAGTCTTGATTGGAAAACTTTTCCACAGTCCGGGGTAATCAGATGGGGTGCTTCGTGCTTCAAACTGATGTCTTCCACAAGGAACTCTGCAATTTCGAGGGCTTCGGCACTGGCACAGCTTCGGTGAGAGCATAGCGGGTGCAGACTATTATCCATAGATTCCAGTTTATCCACTCTGAGAACTTCCTAAGAGGTTCAATTACAGTTCAGTGGAATGGTTCTACTGTATATGGGATTGGTACCAGGTGGCCCAGAGGCAATTGTGGCAAGTCCTTCCATTATTGGCATTCCTTACAGGGTTCACATAGTGTCTAATGGATCAGTAGAGACCTGGCCACCCTATTGGATCATAGTTCCTCATATACAGTGCTCCCTGTTTTTTAATTGGAGTTCTCCTTTGGTTGGTTCCTCTTCTTTTCAAGGCTTCTATTTGTTCAGCAGCAATGTCATCTCATGCAGCCATGACTGAGATTTCAATAACACTCCTGTGTTCCACAAAAGAATTTCTTGGAAGTCATTCAACGTATTTGTGTTTGCATCCACTTTGACAATGAACTTCTGAAGTTACAGTATCCATTTCGCCGGTCAAGCCAACAGATCCTTCAGGCTAGGCAGCCATTATAGGGAATGGTAGTCTGTCACAGCAGTGAATGGCTTAATAAATAAATATGGCCGGAGCTGATTGATGGCCCAAACTACTGCAAGCCACTCCTTCTAAGTTGTAGAGTAGTTCACCTAGGACTTGGAGAGTACTCTGAAAGCCTAAAGTATCACAATTTCAGCACCTTTCTAAATGTGGACTAGAACTGCACGTGTCCCATAACGACTAGTGCCAGTGTGAAATTATGTCTTAGCATTCTTGCCATACAGTGCTAGAAATGGAGATGATGATAGCACTTCCTTAAGGAAAAGGAATGGTCTTGATCGCACCTCATTTTAAGAAAATTTGGTGTCCCCAGCAGTAGTTATTTCAAGGAACATGCCTTGATACAGAAGCCCTTTTGTGAACTGCCGTTAGTAAAAGCACATTTCGAGAAAACTGCTTAAATCATGAATGTCCCAAGGGGCCAGAAAATGTGTGACTCCTCTTATTTCCTCCGGATCAGGATGGACTCCATAGCTGTCCGAATAACAAATAATTGCTGGTAGTCAGGTTAGAACTGGTGACCCAAAGCACACCAACCAGTGATGCTAATAGCTACGCCACTCTACCTGCACCACAGAAGGGTCAGTATTTTATTTGCTTTGGCAGATTGTAAAAGAGTACTTTATCCATGTATTATGCACCTTCCTGTGACAAAGATAATCACTAGTGGAATGTCCATATTATTATTATTATTATTATTATTATTTTTCCTTATAGTGTTGTGTTTTTGAATGCTTGTTATCCATAAACTGCAGTGGTTTGTTGACAGCAAATTTCATCAGTGAATAAATTTACTGTGAGGCTGTGAATAATACTCCCAGTTGTTTTAACCGATGCCTGAAAGTTGTATATACATAAATGACAAAAATGTTTCTAATTACTTTCTTCATGTTGTGAATACTTTTTGCATAAATGAGGAGCTACCTGAAACATTTTTGCATTGGCAAGGACTACGATTACAATGATGATGATAATTGCCATCATGCATTGAAATAAACAAATTACCTCAAATTAGAACTTCTCTTTTCTTTGTTTTCAAAATTTTTCAAGAAATTTTTGCACAGTGGACTACTAACCCTTGTTGTGGATATTAACTTGTTAACTGCTCCTCAGTTTAGCTCCCATATATGGTTGAAAAGTAAACTGCGTATGACCTCACAAGTGCTGAAGCCTATGCTAGTGCAAATTGTAAAATTTTGCTACAGAAGCAAAAATGTTGAGGCATTAACAGCATCCCTATTGCATAAATGGAATGTTGTTACCATCATAAGAGACAGTTATTGAGAAATTGCTGGCAAAGAGTAAAAATGAAGTATGTACAGGAATTATAAAATATGGAATGCCACAATGTTTGATAATGTGTATTTATAAAAATAAGGTCTAAAACTCCACTGTAACAGCCAAACTTGTGTTATAGCTCAGGCAGGCGGCCTAAGTATTACTCTCATGAGGTATTATGCAGTTGCAAAAAAATCAAATTATATTATGCCATCAGAAATAGTCATTAATGGCCATTTATTAAATGATGAAAACTTTCGATGCGTGGCATCTTATCGAATTGTGTTAGCAGCCAGTACAATAAAGCAACTAAAGTACTTTTTCATCAAAGGAAGCAATAAGAGTATTGTGAGAAGTATGTAG